>NC_059138.1:59130243-64130243 GCF_020740605.2 Lemur catta
TTGCAAAGTGAGAATACCTATCATGATACATGGAAAACATTTAAAAATCCCATGTAGTATTGTAATACCAAAAATTTTAAAAACTAATGTAATAGTTCTATGTATCTTTCATAATATTTATTTGTATATATTTATGCACATTATTGTGTTTAATAAAGCAACCCAGCATCAATAGTCTAACATTATATATTGGATAGAATTTTAATTACTAATATTCTTTAATTTGGAGCATTTTCTTACTTTTAATAAAGAGTTTCATAAAAGTCTATCAGAAGGATTTTTGTTTTTTCTATATTATTTCTGGTTCTGTATTACTTTTGTAACTATTTTTTAAAAGCTCTTTTTATCTTTTTTGCTTTTTTTTAAGGTCAAAAGTCTGGGTGTTAGATCATATTACAATTTATTGTAAATGAATATATTTTGAAGTTAATTAGCTTAATCTAACCTTTCCACCATGTATACATATATCAAAACATGTTGTACACCATAAATATGCATTATATTTATGTCACTTAAAAATAAAATACATTAAATTTAAGCGTATTAAGAATGTATATTGTGGTTTTGGGCAGGGTGCACAGTTCTATGAGTTTTAGCACATGTATAGATTTATGTAACCACAACCACAAAATGGATATGGAATAATTCCATCACTCCAAAAATTTATTTGTGCTATTACCTTGAAGTCACAGCATTCCTCGATCCTCTAAACTAAGCCCTCAGAGCCATGTATCCATTGTTGTTGCTATAGTTTTGTTTTTTCCATATTCATATGGCATGTAATTTTTGGAAACTGGCTTCCTTCCTTCAACAAAATGTTTTTGATATCTGTTAATGTTGTTGGATATTACTGATAGTTTCTTCTTTTTAATTTCTGAGTAATATTTTATTGTACAGATGAATGACACCTTGTTGAAGGAACTGTTGAAGAACTTCTGAATCTTTTCCAGTTTTTTGGCAATTTTATAAACAGAACAGCTATAAACATTTGGGTACAGGTTATTGTCTAAACATAAGTTTGCATCTTTTTGGAGTAAACATCTAAGAGGGTCATCACTATTTCCTATGATAAATGTATCTTTAACTTTGTAAGAAAAAGCCAGAATATTTTCCAGAGTAGCTGCACCATTTTTTGTTTCCACTAGCAAAGTATGAAAGTTTTGGTTGCTCTGTATTTTGTCAATATGTGACATTGGTATTGTTGGTGTTCTTTATTGCTTTTTTTTTTATTTTAATAGATGAGTAGTCACACCTCATCAAAATTTTAATTTGTGTTTCTCTAAAGGCTAAAGATGTTTGATATATTTCCATGTGCTTATTTGCCATGTGTTCTTCTATTTGGTTACGTGCTTGTTCAAGTCTTTTGCCATTTATGTATATGTGTGTGTGTGTATATATATATATATAGATAGATAGATAGATAGATAGATAGATAGATATAGATATCATCTGTTTGTTTGTATTGTTTATTTCTTACTGTTAAGTGTTGTATTTATAAATTCCAAAATAGCCAGCCCCACAAGCAAAAATTTGAGTAAGTTGAAAGGTTAAAGATGCACCTTTTCATTCTTCAAGTAAATTGTATTTGAAATCCTAAACTTTGTTTTTGTCTTCTTAAATTAGCAGATTTTGAATACTGCCCTTATTACAACCTTTAGGCATTGCTGAGTGGGAATTTGCAATATTTTTAACAAATAAGAAATCACTGGTTTTCCGCTAAGCTCTTAATCCATGAAAAAGTCTGAAAGGTGTTTTGTTTTTGTTTTTGTTTTTTTTTCCAGTTATGCAGAGTATCAAGCTACTTAGGGAAAACTACAGTTTACCCATGGACAAATTTATGAATTTAATAAGTAGTTCCAGGAGTATGTATTGATCCACAAATTATGGCAACAGTTAACATCATTGTACATTTTTCTGTTTAGAAAACATAAATATGTGTAAGTTTATTATATATAGTATAATTTTCTTATGTTAAAATTATTTTAAAATATTGGCCAGGCACAGTGTCTCACGCCTATAATCCTAGCACTCTGGGAGGCTGAGGCAGGAGGATCACTCGAGGTCAGGAGTTTGAGACCAGCCTAAGCAAGAGAGAGACCCCGTCTCTACTAAAAAAGGAGAGAAATTAACTGGAAAACTAAAAATATATAGAAAAAAATTAGCCAGGCATGTTGATGCAAGCCTGTAGTCCCAGCTACTCGGGAGGCTGAGGCAGAAAGATTGCTTAAGTGCAGGAGTTTGAGGTTGCTGTGAGCGAGGCTGACGCCATGACACTTTAACCTGGGCAACAGAGCAAGACTCTACCAAAAAATATATATATTTTTTAAAATATAATTCTAGTGACAATATAATATTTCCATGGTGTTTATTTATTCCATTTATGTAGACAATTCTATTATTTGGACATGAACATCTAAATAAATACATTTTACTATGTATGACTCCTTTTGTTTCTCCATATAGACTCTTCAGTGGCTCTGCCCTATATATCAGATATTCTTTTTTCTTTCAGGTATCACAAGTAATTAATCTCTATGAAGAAACTGAGGATAATACAGGGAGAATAAATGTCCAATTCATTAACATCTTCCAGAAGCATATGCTTTGAGCTTCTTTACAAACAAGAAATTCACTGTACAAAAGCAATTCATGTAGTCAAAACATTTCTATCCCTGAAATATTCTGAAATGAACAATAAAAAAGGAAAATGGAAAAAAAATTCATGTGTGTTACTTATTCTTCAAATTTGCTTATCCATTAAATATCATTTTCTACTTCAGAGGCAGTATAGAAACTGATAATAAGATCTGGAGACAACCTGAAATGGGTTGGAATCTCTGCCCTATCAAATAAAAAGGCAGTGCAAGAGGATGCATAGTATTTCCAATCCTCTTTTCTATCCAGTTGCTGGGACAACAAGTAGAAATAGCTCTGGGGTTGTTTTAGATAATCCAATAGAGGTACAAATGGCACCCTAGCGCAGAGTCTGCATACACATGTGTTTCTCGATATAACCTCATAGCACTGTTTTCTTTTCTTTCCCTAGACTTGTATTCCCACATTTAAGCTGTGGTTCTGGGATTGCACGCAGGTCCTGTGATTGATGTTTGTGTCTGTGTTGATGCCTGTGTTGAATTAATGTCAGTGTCTAATCAGAACATGGAATTATTACCTTTTCATCTTATTGGTAGCTTGCTTACATTTAGGTTATAATGGATAAATGATATCCATGTGTGATAATTACTTAGATCCATAAATGCTCCACTTATTAGTATCTAGATCTGAAAGCTGAGAACAGTCTTCAAGATTTTAGTATGCCTGTTTGGCTGAAGTATGTGAGCCTCCAGGGTGTCCAAAACTGGTTGTATTAATAAATCTTGCCAAGAGTGGATTACACTATTTCAGTTCTTAACTGTATTTGTTCTTTTTCGAACATAGAAGTGCAAAGACAAGCACAAATTTTTAATTAAAACGTCTACTGGACATTTTCAATTCTTCAGAAATGTTCATGTCAGCTTCTGTGAATGTACAAACCTGAGTTTGTTTTTTTTTTTTTTTTCTTTTGGTGGCAGCTGTTTCTTCACCTGTAATTCAGCATTTAATTTTAGAAGCATCTGGGATCCTGTAAGATGTGGAGAATCATAGTGTATACAACAGATGTCTATATGATTATATTCCCTGATGGGTAGATAGTATGGAGAGTTTTGTTGTTGTTTTGGTTTTGTTTGGTTTGATTTGTGATAAATCCACTCTGTACACCATTATGGAGAAATACATATAATTAAAATAGGCACATGAATATCACCAACACTCTTTTCTGTACTACATGTTAAATACAAACATTAATATACCACTACATCTGATGGTAGAACAATTCAGATTTGTTTAGTCATGTAAGACCATAGTCCCCAACCCCCAGGCCGCAGACCAGTATCAGTCTGTGGCCTGTTAGGAGACAGGCCTCACAGCAGGAGGTGAGTGGTGGGCAAGACAGAGAAGCTTCATCTGTATTTACAATCGCTCCCCTCCCCATTTCTTGCATCACTGCCTGAGCTCCACCTTCCCTCCACCCCCAGTCCATGGAAAAATTGTCTTCCATGAAACTGGTCCCTAGCGCCAAAAAAATTACGGACCTCTGATAAGACAATGACTTTATGATCCAATAGTAGGCTCCAATTTTCATAAGTTAGGTTGATTTTAGACTGACTGTCTTGTTGGTTTGCTGTGGAAGATCTGATAGTAACTAAAACTATGTTTAACATTCTCAGTAGTGTGATTGACTTGCGGGAATCTCTCCATTATTTTTTAAATTATTTGTATAAATTTATGGTGTACAAATGTAATTTTGTTACATAGATAGATTACATAGTGAAGTCAGAGCTTTTACAGTATCCATCACCTGAAAATGTGCACTTTAGCCATTAAGTATTTTCTCATCATCCTCCCCCCTCCCGCCCTCTTACCCTTCCAAGTCTCCCTTGTCTATACCATCCACTATACTTGAAGTCACAGTTTACTGTATTTGGGTATGGACTAGAAGGCTAACAAATTCTGGCATTCAAAGTAGTGACACTTCCCTAAATCTGGCCATATTTATTATGCTTAGCTACCCAATATCTTTATTTTCAGAAATCCATTGACCCCCACATCAGACTAATTCTTCTCTCTCCACACGTTGGTTTATTAGGAATTATCTATGGAATCCATTTTTAAAATGCCACATTCTAAGATGTTTGAAGCAATAAAATTCATGTAGGACCAAGAAACCTGTCAGTTTTACAAGCAAACTGGGTGATACAGGCATTAATAGAAATTAAATTTAGGGAGAGAACTCATAATAAAATAACTTTTAATTTAGATTTCTTATAATGGTTCAATTTTAACTTATGAAGCAACTGTTTCTCAAAGCAATGGAATGCTCTTGCAAGCATTTCTATCCAAGTCTGATGATTTCACCCTTTTTTAGAACAATCACCAACCCATCATCCCTCTCTTAGTGGTGTCTAGCAGTATCCAGTAGTCTTGGAAACCAGTCTCCTTTACATGGTATATTAGGGCACTTGGACATTGGAATCGTGCCTCTCTGACTGAAACCCATCTTTCCCCAACAGCATCACCTCCCTTACATCCTTCTCATGTAAAGGCTACTTTTTCAGCCACTTTCTCTGATTCATGAGTCTGGAAGATCAAAAAGGAATCAGCAATTTACTGTTTGTTGATGTCTGCCGCCAATCTCAGGTCATTGTTCACCTACTGTTATTCACAATCCCTAATATTTAAATATATTTTCAAAAATGTCGCTGTACGTCACAATAAGTACTGATAATGACTGAGACACAAACACAGTGAGACATCTGTTAATGTGCTCATCACTGTTAGTACACACTTTCCACCACTTTGCTAGTACTAATCCTGTAAGTGTATTTTAGCCAGGTACACACTTATGTAAACACTTTAAAGTCTGTGGACAGTTACTTATGCCTGTGGCCAGTTACTCAATTAGAGAAAGACATGATTTACTTTGTACACATCCAAGGTGCTATTCTATCCAGGACCTCGTGTTCATCTAGATTATTGCAAATTGTTTTAGGGTGTGCTTTAGTAACTTTACAGGTATCAAAATTAAGATGACTGGTTTTACTTACCCAAATCAACTTTTTTACCCTTTAAAAATAAGAAGCCGAAATCATATCTTTCTCTAATTTTCAAGTACTTTTCTCCCTATTTTCTTTCCATGTTTCAAATGGAGCTGAGAGTTTAATAAAGTCATCCAGTAATTTAGCAAATGTCTTAGGATAAATTGTTTGCTTATGTGATTTAAATGAAGCTTGTTTACTTTAGGCAAACATCCCTGTCTTTCTTTTCTTGATTCAGATTCAGCCTCTTCTATTATTGGCAGCATTCTCTGTGATACATGATCACAATTGAGTTTATTTATATATACACTTATATAGGTGTTAGTTTAAAATATTAAGTATTTATTAAATGACTCGGTGAAGTGAGAAAGAAAAAAAGGAGGTAGAGAAAGAGAAATAGGAAGAGGAGCAAAGGCAGAAAATATGGAAGGGGAGTGAGGAAGAAACCTGAGCTCAGTAGCACCCACTTAATGCTGTATCTTAATAATCCCAAGTGAACTATAGAAGAAAAAAATATTGTTTTCATAATATACTGTTGGTATAAACAATTAATAATCAAAGTATGCTCTTCTAGGATGTACTTTATACTCACTAAGATATATGAGATTAACAGTAGACAATGAGTGACTAAATTAGTTGGGAATCTGCAGCAAAGAAAAATAAGATAAGAAAATTAAGATTCAGAAAGATATTGCAACTTAACTAACAGATCCTTGGATTTGAAACCAAATATAGTCTGTCTCCTTATTTCATTTTGCCTCTTTGTCTCTCTTGCCAGTTAACTTTGCCCTGATTTTTGTGTATATTTACTCATTAAAGCACTATTTATATATAATAAAAAGCATACATCAAATGTGTTCAGTATGATGAATTATGATTATTTTATATATCTGAGTAACCACTGCTCCTAGTAGGATATGTACCATTTCTACTACACCACAAAATTCCCTGGTGTTCTTTTCTAGTCAGTGCCACACTTTAAAGAAGCAACTACATTTGGGTTTTTGTGTTCATAACTTAATTTTGTCTTTTGTTGTGTTTTATTTATGCACAAAAAATAGTATGTATTCCTTTTTGTCTGTGTTCATTTATTCAACATAATGTTTTTGATAGTCATCACTGTCGTTTTGTTTATTATTTGTTTATATCTTTGTTTGCTAAGTTGAACTTTGTTGTACAAATATGACATTTTCCAACCTTGCTCCAGCCCCTCAGCTTCCCTCATGCAGTTGGTTGTAAATTCTTCCAGGAGCTGTTTTACTGTCTACTTTTGAGGATTAAAAAAAAAAAAAATCAAAAACTAAAAAAAGAAAAAATTTTAAAAAGCAAAATGCGGAGGGAGAAAGCAGTGACATATTTTTTTTTGGTAATTATGCTTTTTTTTTAATTTTTAGAATTTGTCTGTTTTTACTGTGGGTCAGCTGTTGATATTTCATCAAGATAACCATTTCTTTGCTGAGTTCAGGTGACTGAGGAAGAGCAACACCCTCAAAACAAAACAAAACCACAAGGCCGGGCGTGGTGGCTCACGCCTGTAATCCTAGCACTCTGGGAGGCCGAGGCGGGTGGATGGCTTGAGCTCAGGAGTTCGAGACCAGCCTGAGCAAGAGCGAGACCCTGTCTCTACTAAAAATAGAAATTATCTGGACAACTAAAAATATATATAGAAAAAATTAGCGGGGCATGGTGGCACATGCTTGTAGTCCCAGCTACTCGGGAGGCTGAGGCAGGAGGATCTCTTGAGCCCAGGAGTTTGAGGTTGCTGTGAGCTAGGCTGATGCCACGGCACTCTAGCCCAGGCAACAGAGTGAGACTCTGTCTCAAAACAACAACAACAACAAAAAAAAACCGCAAAATCATCTTTAACCTAACTTTTTATACGATGTCTCAATTCCCCGTGGCTTTGCACACAAGCTTCTGTGTCCAGTTGAATTGTAACTGCTTTTTGTATTTGGAGAGAGTGTGACTATTGAACTTGAAACCTTTAAAAAAAAAAAAGACATTTTCCTATTGGTGGACATTTGGTTTGTTTCTAGCTTGTGAGTAAATACAAGGTGTCTACTATATGGTTTACTGACTCATATAGTAGGACCATGTTTTGCTTTATAATAAAGTATCAAACAATTTTCCAAAGTGGTTGACCATTTTATATTCTCACCCACAAATTATAATAGGTTCAGTTGTTCCACATCTTCACTGATATTTGGTATTTTCAGTTTTATTTTTCCCCCATTATTTCAGCCATTCTGGTAAGTGTAAAACATCTCTCAATCTCACTTTAATTTGCATTTTCCTGAGAACAAAAACCGTTGATCAAGTTTTTATGTGATGACTTGCCTTTTCTTACATCATTTTGAAGTGTCTATGCAGGTTTTGTGCCCTTTAGTATAAATGTTATTTTTTTTTCATTATTCGTTTGCAGCAGTCATTCATATGCTTTGGATGTGAGTCCTTTGTCATATACAGAGATAACTTTTATAATTTTGGTTGATCTTTATCTAGATCTATATGTGCATCTGCTATGACATAAAATATGTGATTTTCTTAATGGTGTCATTTAATTGAGCAGAAATGTTTAATTTTGATGGAGTCCATGATTATATTGTGTTTCAATTGTATTGTTTGTTTAGTGAGAGGTTTTAATCTCTTGTCCAAAAATTATTTGCCTATGCCACAATCACAAAGAACTTTTTTTCTGTTTTATGCTAAAAGTTTTCTAATTTTAGTGTTTACATCTAGGACTCTATATTGAACTGATTTTTGCAAATAAAGTGAAATAGGCATTATAATTCTTCTTATTCCATGCAAATATTCAGGTTTTCTGAAAACCTGAATAAGTAAAAAGTCTTTACTTATTAAATTGTCTTGTTTCATAACTCAAAAGTTATTTGTTCATTTATGGGCTTATCTGTTTCAAAATTCTCTCTTCAATTGCACTGATCTTTGATAATATCAAACTCTTTTTATTACTGTAGCTTTAAGGTAGGTTTTAAAAAATATACATTTGGCCCTCTACATCCACAAGTTCAACCAACTGCTGATCTAAAAATATCTGGAAAAAAACTCCAATAAATATAACAACACAACAATAAAAAATACAAATAAATAACTATTATAACTACGTTAATTGTATAACAACTATTTAAATAGATTTACAGTGTATTTGATATTATATGTAAACTAGAGGAGATGTAAAGTATTAAATATATAGGATGATGTGCTTAGGTTGTATGCAAATACAATTCCATTTTATATAAGAGACTTTCAGATCTGCAGATTTGGGTCCTGGAACGATTTCTCTGCAGATACTGAGGATAACTATACTTATGGTATTATTTTAACATATGACAATAACGTGTGTGTGCATGTATGTGTGCAATAACAATGAACAGAGAAGTAGAATATCTTCCTACTTCCTATTTCCAAGCACTTGAGTTTGTCCATATAAAAAGTAAGGTTGGAAGAAGATCTTCTGGTGGGATATCTAATAATTTTACAGTAGGGGAATTAAATGGAATTGTAGTAGGCTAAAATATACATAAAACATTTTAGAAAACTTACAAAAACATACTATAAACACTCTCTATAACTTTTGCTCCAAACAGTCTTTACATATGTGGAGCACACACATTGGTTTTAATAGCATCATGCTCACATTTTAAAAGAATGGAATAAAATTCTGCTACATTCATTCTTGTAACTTATTTTTGCTTTAAAATGGTAATCATTCAAAAGCGATAAAAGGCTTTCACACTAAGTAACACTGAATGATGCACAGAGTGCTTATTCCATTTTGCTTTATCAGATGTGAATGATTAATTTTAAGCCTTAAATGCTGGCACAGGGAGAGTTCTTTAAATAAAGGAAATCAAAACTAGGAACTAGGATCAACACACTTGGAACTTTTGAAGCTGAGATAATTAGTTGACTGCTGCTGCCTGATTTCATAATTGTGAAGGCGATGGCACTGATAACAGTTGTAGAACTTTCACAACTTAAATTAATTAATTACTAAAATGTGATTGATAGAATGAGGAAAAAGTATTGTTTATACTGTTTCTTTTTTTTGCTTCCAGGCAAAAAGCCAAGGATCCTGGGCCTAAACAGAAGGGGAGGACTTAAATACAACTGAGGCAAAGTGGTTCATGTTAGTTTATGGATATATTCTGCTTCTAATATATTCTGTCAAGAAACAAAACAAACAAACCAAAAAACTCAAACTGGCTAAGGTACATTTGGGAACCCAAAGTGAATCTCCAAGATTTCAGAAACCTATTCAGGGTGTGCTTTCTCTCTCTCCCTTATAAGTTTGTGTCTGTATTGCTATAATTGCTATCAATGTGATATAAGATTTAGACCTTTGGTAAGGCATGCTACTTGAAACCGATTTGGGTGGTAAGAAGTGGTAGAGTTGAGAAAATTAGGAAGAAAATAAAAATTTCTATTTTCAATGTTCTTTTTCTGAGTAATAATGGATATCTAATTCAAATTAATTATGAAGGATAATTTAATATTGAAAAAAATTTTATAGAGGCTATATATTTAATGAAGTCTTGGTATCTTATAGTTAATATACTCTTTAAGGGCTTTGGTAATTTCATAATACCTGATTTACGTATAGCAAAGGAATCCTTAATTCAAAGATATACATTCTCTTTCTGATTTCCCCTCAAGTTCATCACATTCTCTAGGTCGAGGAAGATGTGTCTCATCAGTCCCCTATAAATCTGCCTGGGGTGACTCTGTGCTTATAACAATGACATTGCCCCTTTGTCCTATGCAGAGCTCTATTATTCTCTCTTTCTCTCAGAGTCTATATACTCATTGTTGGAGAATTTTTAATTTTACATCCCTCCCAACTCTTAACCTACAGTTTTCTCATCACCACTCATAAATGCTAGGTCCACTTTCTGATTTTCTATATGTCAGACAAACAAGAATTTGGGAAGCTCAAGAACATCAGTATGCTAAAGCAACATTCCAAATGCTTAAGATGTTAAGAAGACACCTCTGCAATTGTGTGCCTTGACCCCTGTTTCTGAGCAGAGATACCACATTAATCAGAAGCAATCCCATACACATTTGGTTTTCATAAAATATGTGAAATAGCCATGTGAAAGCTGTGCTCACTTGCCTCCAAAACATCTTTTCTATGGCTCATTTTTATGAATGTGTATTTATTTTAGCATTAAGTTATTGGTATTATATACTGAAAAGGTTAGATTCCCTGAAATCACTTAGAACCATGTCTACGTGTCCAGTAAAGAGTACTACAATATGGCAGTGAAAAGGAAAAAAATCTCTTTCAGATTCTGGCAAACCCATACTAATATTTTAATATCCTAGTGGATGTTCCATCTGTGCACTAGTGGGAGCAAACAAGTGCTAGTGCCATTTTTAAATGAATCCTTGGTGAGTTTGTCTTCATGGCAGCCACAAAATTTCTCTGACTCTCACTGCTTAGATTTATCTAAGTTAGGGTTTTCATTCCAGCATATCTCATTTCAGTAAATTAGTAAAGTTATCCTGAGCTTCTCAGGATATATCTATCAGAGAGTAAAAGAATCAGGATAAAACAGAGAAAGAACAATTTTTCCACAGAGACCTCAGTTGATTCCTCTGGGAGTTCTGGATCTGGTATTTCCCTGGAGTTTTCCCAGATCAACATAAGAGGTTTCAGACTGTGGGTTCCCACACCGACCAAATTTCAAATGCAGGCTTTTCCTAGGAAGGGAACACAACTTTAAGTAATCCATTTCTTTTCAATGAAGATCAGTTCCTAAAGAGTGAGTCAGCTGTGGGTTTTTAGGAACCAACCTGGTGGGGAAATTGGACTGTTGAATCACAGCATCCACCAAAGGTTGCCTCTCAGAGTGAAGTCCTCTAGTAATACTTCAGTATTGAACCCTATTATTTCTTCAAAGCCAGCAAGGGAGAGTCTTTCAATCTGATCTGTTGAGATGATGTCTTACATATTATGATGTAATCCTCAGGTGACATCCCATGACCTTTGCCATATTCTTTTTGGTAAAGCAAATCACAACTTCCACCTTCACTTAAGTTTCACCTTCACTCAAGTGGATGAGGATATATGAGGTCATGAATCATCAGAGGGGTCACCTTGGATATGTTTGCCACAGAGAATAAAGATGAACAAATTGCTAATACATTTTTGAAGAAAGAACCAATGAGGATAACTTTTTCTACCAGATATCAATATGTGCCATATGACTTTATCAATCTACTGTGGTATAGAAACAGAAAAAGAAGGAAAAAAAATGGAAGAGTAGAACTGAGAGCCCATAAATTATATATATCTTGGTACATAGGAATTAGTATAACATTGAAAAAATAACTATTTATTAAATAAAATTAGAGGAATAGTATATCTCACTGAGGAAAAGAGAAATAGAAAGTTAAAGCTTATCTTCAAGTAAAAAAAAATGTTAGTCTTTGGACTAAAATGAATAATGCTTATTTAAATTAAAAAAGAGATTTATTTGACAAGAAATTTTTAGAATCAAATGTTTAGCAGCATAACATGGCTTACCATAAATTATATAAATATTTCCACCTGGACCTTTGATTTATTTTCCCTCTTGATTTTGCAATCTGAGTGTCCCCATCTAGTCTGCTCAGAAGACTTTATCTAGAATGCACAGAAAAATATACTTCATTATATTGCGTTCTTTGATAAGGGGTTTCTTACTGATCTGGGTATTTATTTGTGGATCACTTTATTTCTACCTTTCTTATACCATGCCTTACTTAAATCTAGTTATTCCTTTCTCATTTTATGACACTGAATTATATGAACTACTGAAGTTTTTTTTCATAAAATTTTGAATGGTCAAGAGAGTTGTTAGAGTACAAAGCACTAAGGAAAAAAAATGACATTTCGTGGAATATTTTTGATACAATGTGTAATTAGTCTTAGAAGGAATTGGCCAATCTGATAATCTCATGAAAATTTTTCCTCTCTCCTTATCACTGATTCTTCACGAATGTAATTTATTCTCAAAAAATTATTAAACACTAATTAAACTGTAATTTATTCAAATATAAAGACTGATAGAATAGCTATTCTTTTATTTGAACATGCTAGATTTTATTATTTAGTGAAAAATACTCCCTGTGTAAGATCAAGAAAATCTTACTGCATGTCTTCGAAACAAAGATATCCTATAAATACAAAATTGCCCATTGGTTTTGTGAGTTCATTTAATATCTATTAGCTGCACTGATTACTGTCACTTGGTCAAGTTAGTGTAAGCACACATTCTCGCTTCCCAGCTCATACACATTCATACTCATTAAGTCTCATATGCACCCCTGCACTAACACAGAATCACACACATGCAAGCACTCACACACCCACATACTTGAAGACTCTCATTTCATTTGAATCTAATTGAAAGGAAACAAAGAAATGCAAAAACTGTCAGGTAAAGATATTCTTTGTGACTAAAATCCTAGCATTAAATGACTCTGTTACAGAAGAAATCAAGTTTTCTAAAGAGTACTTAAGTAATGGGGTTATTACCTTTTAAGAAATATGTTGGCTTCATCTCTGAGCATCCAATTATCTATTTGTCTTTTAAACTTCTCAAATTGAAAATAAAGGAAAACAAAACCACGAGAGTAAAAACCTTACTTACCATCCATGGACTGTACAAATTAGATACAAAAGATCATTTCAAAAATATCAGAGCTCTCAAAAGCATTCCATCACAAAAATATTTAGAAATCAGCAGTGAATTAAATCTATCGTCCTCCGCTGTCACACTGATGAAGGAATTGTATGCTCTGTTTTCATGACAAACACATCATTAGTGTACATACATTTAATCTGATTATTTCATTCAGCACAAGGGACATTAGGGTTAGAATTATATAAAAACTCAAATCACACTTGATGTTTCCCAAATATTGTGCTTTGTTTGGCCTAATCAAGATTTCATCAAATGTTTTATTAAGCTCTGTCACAGGAATCCAGCTGAAGCCAGATGATCCCTTATTATTAAGCAAAAGTAAATTGCATTCATTTTTGGTCTGAATTTCAATGGAATGTTTCCTAAAATACTTGGGAAATATATTATTTATAATACCACCAACATGCTGCAGTGCATTCACATAGCAGGAGAGCTGAAAGAAATGATGAAGTATAAAAGTGGGAAGTTAGCAAAAGAAACAGAAACTATTATATAAACATCTATACATCACTAACAAGAGAACTGTTGGATTTAAGGATTTTGAGGATTTTTGGATAAATACAGTTTTTGATTTATCACATTTCTGGTACAACCACAAAATCAAGAAATTAGTGAGCCAGTCCATATTTAAAGGCAAATTCAACTACTACTTATGATGAGAAACAGATTGAAAGTTGAAAATACCTTACAAAATCAAAATATGTTATATTGACGTCAAACAGACATTATTTTAACAAAATCATTCTGAACTGTATAGAATGATCAAAATTAAAGGGAAGATCCATATGAAATTTTGTAAGTCAAAATCACAGGTCACCATAAAATCCAATTTGCCTTGGAAAGTCCCATTTTATGCCTGGTGTCCAGGTTAATATAATAATGCTCCCTTTTACTCTCTAAGTTTTCTTGTTTTGCTGATAATAAATTATGTGTTTAGTTTTTTTCTCAATTGTAATTAATAAGAATAAACCAGAGTAGTGTACTTTCAACTGGCCATGAGAACAATATGTCTTCACTGTCTAGCCTCAAGGTTATGTCACTTTCCCTCTTTTCTTCACATATAGTCCCCCAAAAAACATGTCTTGATATCCTCAGAAAATTATGCCATTACTTTATAGGTATGGAATTATACTAATCATATCCAATGAGTATGAAGTTATACGTACCTAGATACTTTTATAAGTGTGTATGCCACATGATGAGAGATAAACCCTCTCCATCAAAGTCATGGCCTGACACATTGGTGAAGTTTCTAGGAGTTCAATAGTCTAGATAGAACATGTTGGGATATCTCCTCTGAAATGAAATACAAGTTTCTGCACCTTGATGCTTTCTTTTATTATGAAAAAAAATGTGCAATGCTTAGCAGACCTCTTTGGATTTTGGAGGCAACATTTGTCACATTTGAGTATGACCATCTAGTCAATTTCTTGAGTAACATGATAACCTTTTTGAGAAGGGCTCTGAGGAAGAAAAGACTCTCCTGAAGATCCACACTGTGCTGCAGGCAGCCCTGCCAGTTGGTCATAATGACCCAGTGCTGCTCACTGTGTGTGGAGCATTCGGCAGTGCACTTTATGGAGCCGCTACCAAGTCTTCACTAGAGAAGCACAAAGAAAAAACTGCTAGGGCTTGGAAGCAAGGTGGTATCCTCCTCTGCTAACAATTATTGTTCACGGATTGATAGAAACTAAATGTTTATGAAATAAAAACTGGGTATGTGACTTGATCTCATGGTCATAAACAGGATGATGTTTAAACCAAATCATCAAATCTAAACTGGGTCAGGTTCAGCAGAATTCTATCCTTAAATGATGATGGTATTTATAACAATGGCCATAAACAGGTCCAGAAGGCAAATGAAAAGAGCGTGTCTGGGTGACTTAGACACCATTCTACACACGCTTTTGCTTTGCTATCTTTTCCTCAACCCATGCCAAGAGAACATGAGAAGAAACAAAAATGCAGACCTAGTTTCCCTATGGTTCTTCATGGATCCTAATACCCTCTGGAAGAGGAAGGCTGTGACCGTGCAGCTTTACTGAAGACTGCCTCCAAAAGACAATGGGAAAGAAAATCTCAGTGGATAGAAACATGAAGAGTATATTGGCACTCATTTATGGGCAGTAGCTGACAAATTGGCTAAGGAACTTGGAAAAAACAAGATTACACAATCAGTGACATGAAAGTCTGGGTAAGACAAATGGCTATAATTGTTGGGAACTATGAGAGTATCCATGTGAACTTCCATGAGAAGGCACCAACTTCAGAGGCATCTTTAATAGTCAGATGAACTAGATGACCCGTGGGGTAAATGTTAGCCTTCTCTTCTTGCCACTCCAATGTTGGATCAATGGGCTCATGTTCCAAGTGCTGTGGCTGCAGGGGTAGAAGTTATACATGAGCTCAATAATTTGGAATTTCCATCATCAATGCTAACCTTTGTATATCTATTGCTAAGCATTTAGCCTGCTTCAGTGGAAATAAATATTGAACCCTCATAGGACACCTTCCTCCAGGAAGATTAATCATCTGATGACAAAATGTTTACATGGGATGCTTTCTATTATGAAGGAAGCACATCTTTTGTTTGCTTTTTATTGTTGTTGCTTTTCTTCATGGGAATAGAAACACAATGAAAATATGGATTTGCCTTTCTTCCCCATAAAAATTTTGTCAAAACATACCATCTGCAGAATTTTAGAATCCCTTAAATAATACTATGCTATTTGATGCAACATTGACTCTGATCAAGAAACCCATTTTATAGCAAAAGAAGTATGGCAGTAGGCTCACACCCACAAAATTGATTGGTCATATTAAATATCCCAGATCTCAGAATCAATTGGCTTTATAGAATTATGTAATAAAGGGTCATTTACAGTGACTCCTGGGAGCAAACACCTTGTGAAGTTGGGGCACTAGTCTATAAAACGTAATATATAATTTAAATAATGACCAGTATATTCTACAACTTCCCCAAAAGCCAAAATTTGTATCTAAGAACCAAAGGTATAGAAGTGACAGCTGTTTTCTCACTAATACATATATATATGTGTGTGTGTGTGTATGTGTGTGTGTGCATATATATGAGATATATATAATATATATATATGATAGATCTCTCAGAGAATTTTTTCTTCCCATCCCTCTGTCCTTGGTTTCAATAGTCCTAGTTCCCAAGGGAGAAAGACTTGGTTTAAGGAACACAGCCATGATTCCACTCAGTTGGAAGATGAGATCCTACTGACATATTAGGTCTCCTTGTACCAGGGACCCAATAGGAATAGAAATGGATTAATCTACAGTCTGTCATGATTGATCCTGATTACTAAAGGGAAATTGAGTTAACGTTACATAATGGATTCAATAAAACCATGTTTTAGGGTGCCTTTTGGAACTCAAGTGTTCAATAACAAACATCAATGGATAAAATTAGCAACATGATAAAGGAAGAACCGTTAAGGACTTAAATCTTTGCATAATGAAAGTGTGGCTCAACCTACTGGATAAAGAACTAAACTTCAACCAAATAAAGACTGGTAGAGGGTAAAGATAAATTTAATGGAGGTAAAACAAACAAAAAAAAACCCAAAACAAAAAGATCCCCTTGTCTAGGTACAGAGATAGGAGTAGAGCTGCTATGAATATTTTATGCTATAGTTTTTCTTTGCTACCTTGTGTAAAGTATGCCAAGTTACAACTAGAATTTCAGTTTGGAGTATGAGTGAATTGACATCACCCTTTTGAAAAGGTGGTTACCTCTACGTGGTATACCCTCCATGATGGGATATGATTGCTGCTGCTTCTGGCAAAGGACAAGGCTGCAGGCTGAGTGGCAAAAAGAGTAAAGTCTTCTGAGTATTCTTGTTTCACTGCCCACTCTATTACTTCTCCACCTCCACTTTTCCATTCTCTGTTTTGTCCCTAGAAGCTGGCCTTTTTAGATTGGATCACCCAGATTCTCCTGATGGCAGTTAGTTGGACTTGGCTAGTGGGAGGCATCAAAAGGAGAATAAAATTTGAGAGGAAAAAAGTATAATGAGGTATATTTTTTCTGTTCCTGACTTCTCTCTTAACCTCAGCTATGTGAGTTAGGTTCTCACACCACCAGCTCCTGCTATGTTATCCCTCCTCTAAATGGTCCCAATTCTCACTGAATTATGATAGCTCTATTTATCCCCCTTGTTCTTTCAGCCTTATGGGTAAGAATAGCTTTTAGTGTCTCTCATTTGTTTTTTCAACACTGGCCAAACCTTTATAAGTAGACCCTTTTAAAAAAGTTTCTCTATCTTAACCATTTAGGGTGAGTTGTGTTTTCTGACCTCACTGATGCTGATCCAGATGAATTCTTAATTTATTTTACACAAAGACCCATAGATATTTTCTTTTAATTCTCATTGAATGTAGCACAACGTCTAGCCTATGGCAAGAAACTGTATTAATGTTGAAAGAGTGAATGAATGAATGAATGAATGACTTTATTAGGATTGTCTAATATAACTGAGAGATGTCATCTTGCTATAATAATAGGAGCATGCATAGGGATATATTTGAAGAGAGTATTAAACCTCCTCATAGGACTAGCCCCTGGCAATAATGGAAAATCAGATAATTGGTACATTAGCAATCATAAATCCCTAAAAGACTTCTAATGATGATGACCAAAGTAAAAGACTGAATTATTAGACTATATGATGGTCTGAGAAACATGAGAGAGGGAATAATCAGTATATTTTAAATATCTTCCATTAATGTAACTATTCAATATGCAAGGAACGTAAGGTATGTAGCAAGGTCATTTTACAGGTTAAAACTGAAACTGAATTGCCCAATATCACATTAAGTTGTAGAACTAAGACTAACTGGTAGGTCTTTTTATTATTCTTTCTATTCTCTGAAAAACTATTGACACTATTTGATACATGTAGCCCATTCGCTCTATGAAATATTGGATAACTCTATCGAAAATATTTGCTATTTAATGAAATTTATAGGTAAGTGAAAATGTATACAGATTCCTCAACTGTGTACGAAAGGAGTACGGAAGAGAGAAATTGGATCTAAATTGAGCATGTATTCAAAAGTAATGGCAAGAACACCAATCAGGCAAATACATTTCTCCACATTAGTGTTTGTCCTACAATTTTATTCTAGGGCTCCAAAAGTCATAGCATGTGTTTAATTATGATCACTACAAGGTGAATATTCCCTTTTATAGTAGTACAGAATAAGCAACATAGATGTCTTGTGATAAGATATTGTAAATATTCTAATAGCCATGGAAGGTAAAAACATTCTAGTGCTTTCTTAACAAGGGAGAATTACTTTATTATGAATTGCTTTATTAGGATTGTCTAATGTAACTGAGAAATGTCATCAGTTGGGCCCATTATTTTAGAAATAGTGAGGAAAATTTGGATGATGACTCAACTAATAAATTTTTTTGACTGTCAACTAATAATTTCATATACCATCATTAGCTGTGCCTGATCTTCTGATGTCTCTTCTTATAACAGTTATTGTTATACTACATAATTGAATCAATGAATTTAAATTTTAATAATTACCTATGTACAAAGTTCAAGAAATTCAAAAGATTCATTAAAAAAAATGTGGTGTCTAATACAAAGTGTAACAGTATACTCTATTGTAGTTAAAATTCTTCTCTAATTTTCATTATTTTTTCATTTCCAATGCCTTTAAAGTCACTATTTTTGTCTCATGTGGTTGTCTGTCTGAGACACTGTTAAGGATAATGCTTTGCCTGTGATGTTTTCAATATTTAGACCATTATGTTCAGCTGAGTATATATAATTTATTATTTTTATGGAAATTACATATACATTCATGTAGTATGCTTTACCAAAAAGAGAGAATAATACTATAGTGTCAGATTAATTACTATCACCACTCCACTGGAATTGGTCTGATGTAAAGGACTAGTGCCCAAAATAAAAAGGCGAGTTGTGGTTGATTGGGTATTCTGAATTATATCCATGACTATATTAATTTGCACATTAAAAAATCCTTAAAATCCCATTGTAATCCCTTTCTCTATATTTAGAAATTTGACTTAAAATGGAAAATATTTGATGTCATATAGCAGTGAAAGGCAGATAGATTTTAGTTTTGATAGAGGCACTGTTCAATATATCATTTTAACATCTCATTAAAATAAAGAGTTTCTAAAGGAACTGTTTGTGTATGTTTTCTAGAATCATTCAGTCAATGGAAAGAAAGTAATGGCAAAATAAAATGGTAGTAACAAATTATCAAAAATTACTTAAATTTTTCCAATATTTCCAGTCAATTTTCTCAAAAGAATTCTTCTATAAACACATATATATCTATTGGATTTGTTTTAAATGATAAAGCTTCACAAATTTTTAGTTTTGTCCCTTATTTAAAATGATTTTTATTTCTAGTGATTTCCAGAAAACAACAAACATGGGCATTACTGCCATCATCTACAGAAAAATAACTACCTTATTTTCTTTTTTTTTTTTTTTATTGTTTTATTGAGGGTCACTTTGTTGTAGATTGAGACCTCTCTTAAGAAAAATCCATTTATTCAACAGGATGTATCTCTCCATCAAGTTGCTGAGATATCATTGTTTAAGAATAAGTGCAGTTTCTATGGCTCCCTTAAATCTTCATCATGTAATGCTGAGATAAATATTCTGATTTCTTAGAGTGGTATTATTTTTTTTATAGTTTAATGCATTTTAATAGCAAACTTACAGGAACAGCACAGAAGACAGACAACATTAAAAACATGAACTTGCATGTAGGACAACTCAGTATTATTAACAAAGAATCAATAAGTCATTATGTAGCAGATTTTTTAATTTTGTAGTATTTCTGGTACTTACTTTTTATTTATTAAAATATTACAGCAGATAGTTGGGAATATATTTCATATGTGATTTAGCATAGGTTCCTCTCTCTATAAAGTGGGATTTAGAGTGATCTTAAAGCACAGTCTTCTGAGAATAGTTTCTTGAATCAAGAACTTATAGCTGTTATGTAAGGCTTATTAGATCAAATGCAAAATCTTTAATTTAGCATTTGATTTCCTGACTCTTTATCTATTCAACCTTATCTCTCATTATTTCCCAAAATAGGTTCTTGTCTCCAATCAGATGATTGTTCTCAAGAAAGTGATTATTCTAGTCTCAATGAATTTTCTCTTTATTCTTTTCTTTTACCTAAAATGGTTTGCAATCTCATTTCCAACATTGCAAATTTCAACAGTGAACCTTCCTTGTACAAATCATCTTTTCAATAAAGCTTCCTACAACATAAATCCTTAAAGTGTAATTAAAATGATCGCTATCAAACCATTGGCATACACATGACTTCGGGCCAGACCTTGTTACTTCTGCGTGCTGACTGTAGTAGCCTTAAAAGCCTCCAAATGCAGGATGCATGTTCACAGCACTACAAGTGATCACCCACTCCCTCTGGAACAGGTTTCCGTATCAAGGACTGTTGGGCTGGGCCCTGGTACATTAACACTCTGACACTTCCCACCTTCCTCTGTCTTAAGCAGGCTCCTCTAGTAAGTAAGACACAGCCCCCTGTCAAATAACTGCTAATACTTGGAATAGGAAGCTATTAAGTAGGTGTGCAAATTTGATGTGAGATGGCTTTATACATGGACCTGCTCTGAGGTAGGTTTTATGTAGTCTCTCAGCGTCCCTAGAGGTATTGAGTCTAATTACTCAAAAACAGTTTTGGATTCAAATGAGCTAGAGCTTCAATTTTGATTCTAATACTTATGATCTTTGTTTTGATTTTCATATTATTAGAAATGGCCATAGTACTACAGGAATTTTGTTGGGATATACTGTGGGTATAAACCTTGATTTTTGATTCCTGATTGATGATTTCACCAAGACCGTAACTGTTAGGCATCTTTAATCTGATTCCTGAGACTGTTCTTTCTCTTCCGCATTTGATTTCTCTGGATGGAGAACTCATAAACTGAGAGCATAACTTGTAAAACTTTAAGCTAAAACGTGATCATGATCTGAGCTTACAGCCAAATTGAATCTCAAGCAATCACTTCAGGAAGGAGGGAGGGAGTACAGTTCTCTTCCTAGCTGAACTGCTGCTAAAGTGACCTTCAATAAGCTAGTCAACCTTTTTATTCATTAGTTTCTCCCTTGTCAAAGTAAGTGGCTAAGGATATATGGCTACCAATCGTGCATGGCTACAGTGAAGAAAAATGGAAAAATTAGAACCATAAGAAATGGAGATGTGCCATGGAAATATGTTATGTTTGTAGAATTTTAATAGTCTACAATGTTTTCTTTGTGATTGAGCTTGAATGGGTGATGTTCAGGCATTTTGTTGGTTTTGGTTTGTTGCTTACTTTAGTATCATGCAAGATGGTTTCACAAAATAGATTAAGTTTTATGATATCTTTCCATCTAAAGGAAGTAGATAGTTACACGGCTGGTTTCATCTAATGGGGAGATTTATTGTCATGGTGAAGTAAAAATGTGATATATATATTTCCTAATTCAACCTTTTTCTAATCTACATATTTCACATTTCAATAAAATTCAAATAACTGCCAAGCAATGATTGTATGCTCTTGAATTATATCAGAAAGGGTAAAAATATAAATATTGAGAAGATTAAATTATAAGTAAAATGTTGGTTCAAATTCTATTAGCTAACTACTTGACTTTTCATTATTACATTGAAATTTTTTAAAAATACAAAAAACTGACAATTCTTACATGAAATCTAACATGAATTATCTCAAAACAAGAAAGGAAAAGTTAACATATATTTAGGAGAGAATTTACATGAGTTCAAATATCATAAAATTATGGTAGTTTTTACTATTTTATGTGTTTCTCATTCATATCTTCATTTTCTATTGACTGAGTCAAGAATTAGCATTGTCCAAAACTCAGGTTATTGAATTCTCCATAAAAAGTTTATTCTTATATTAAGCGCTATGAACAAGGAAATAATGTAGTGTCAGTTTTACAACAAGGAAGGATGAGGTTAGTTAGCATACTCACTGTAGAAATAAGAGGAAGAATCTATTTACGCAATTATTAATTAAAATGTATTTAAAATTAATACTACAGAATATTGTTAAGTAAAGAAAAATGAATGAGAAATAGAAGAATTTGGGTAATTTCCTGAGCTCTGTTAATAGCTGGTTCCAGTTTCATGTCCTTATTCTATTAGTCAGGGTTTTCCAGAGAAACAGAACCAGTATCATAGATGGGATAGATAGATATTAATATTTATTATGTACAATAGGCTCATGTGATTAAGGAAGCAGAGACATCCCATGATAATGCCCTCTAGAAGCTAGAGGCCCAGGAAAGCCAGCAGTGTAGTTTCAGTTCAAGCCTCAAGTCCTGAAAATCAAGGGTGTTGGGGGAGATGTTGCAATGGTGTAAGTCCCACTCTTAGTTGGAAGGCCTGAGAACTAGGAACACTGATGTCTGAGAGCAGGAGAAGACATATGGACCAGCTCAAACAGAGAATCCAAATTATCCCTACTTTGCCTTTTTGTTCTATGATAGATGATGTCCACCCACTAGGTGAGGGTGATCTTTACTCAGTATACAGATTCAAATGCTAATCAATCCTGGATACATCCTCATAAGCACAGCCAGAAATAATGCTTTATTAGATATATGGAAGTGCCCTAGTCTGATCAAGTAGACACATAGAATTAAATATCATGCTTATACTAAAAATAAGTTTGAAATTGAATGATCTATAAAGTTCCTTCCAGCATGAAGATTCCAAAATGTTTCTATATTGTTATTCATTTCCTATAGCAAATTCATGATCATACTCCTGGCAATTTAGCTTTGAGAAGAAGTCAACAATCTGCCTAGATTTATGGAGAGGCTAGAGTTATTGGAAATAGGCTCCTTTTGTGGGCCTTTCACAGTCTGACTGTTGAAATCTTACACATAGGGTGTGTTGTATAATATGTGATAATTTATAGCTCCTGCTTTAAGATCCGTTCCTCTTAGTCAAGTGCTTATTAACACTGCCCATAGTAAATATAGTTTAATGTTTATTTTCAGGAAAAAATTTAGACTCTATCATGCATGAAGTTAATTATTAATATAAAAATATAGTATTCAAAATAGTTTCAAACAATGACAAGTATTTTTTATTTGACTTGCTTGTAAATACACTTACAAATTCATCAAGTAATTGTGAAATTTTCTACTTGAACTGTGAAAACACTGAAATAAGTGCAATTTAATTTAGGAAAAACCTGGATATTAAACTTGTAAGTCTCTTAGCAATCAAGAGTCAAAAATAATCCAAAATGAGGTTCAGAAAAGCTTAGCATTTTATAATGCTCCACATAGAATCAATAATCAGGACATCTTGTGATTTTCATTTTCAATAAAGCAATGAGACCAACTAAATTGGGGCTGAGTGTGCCTGAAAAAAAATGATGACAGATTAAGAGAAAAATTTCAGATTAAGAGTCAAAAGGTATTAGATAAAACATTGTGTACTTAAAAAAAAAATATGCCACAAAAATGAGCATTAGATTGTGTTCCCAAAACCTAAAATGAATAAGGACAAAGCAAAAATGAGAATCAATGAATTCGAAAAAATATGTAACAAACTGTACATCAATTCTTCATTTCCCTTTTATTTTATCAATTTAAGTAAAAGCAGTGAGGAAGTCTGAGAGATGTGTATAATGAAAAATGCTGATTTGGTAAAGTCAATGAGTAGTTTCAGTCATTTTATAAGTCTCTATGTTGCTTTCCAGTTTATTATTTTATCATTCATTCAACTGGCACTTAGGTCGACTAACACACAAGCATAATCATCCTAAACTAAGGTTTACCTAATATGATTTTAAAGACTAACCCAAACTATTAAGTTCGTGATTATGAAGGGTATACAAATGCAGAAATTATAAATTAAAAGATAAAAGGATGCAGTTTTACATTTAACCTTAGGACTAACAAAACATAAGTAAGGAAACAACTCAAAAGAAATTGAACTTAATTTCTCTTTAAATCCAAAATTTCCCAGAAAGAGATGTGAATAATTTTACAACTTAAGCTTCAATTTATGTAATGGTCCTTATATATTTACACATAAAGGTAAATTTATGTAAAGGATCTATATAGGTGAGTTTTACTCTAAACGTGAGCTTTTTTCTTTTTCTTTTTTTTTGTTTCTACATTTTTTTTATTTCAGCATATTATGGGGTTACAAAAGTTTAGGTTACGTATATTGTCCTTGTCCCCCCCCCAACCCCCGAATCAGAGCTTCAAGCGTGTCCATCCCCTAGACGGTGCACATAGCGCTCATTATGTATGTATACACCCATCCCCTCCCCCCAACACCTAAATGTGCTCTTAGGTGATGATCAGTGAAGCCAATTTGATAACTTTTTAAAAAAGGATACTTTCATTTGTGATTTTACTTTTAGTAATTCTGATAGTTTTTCCTTTTATTAATTTTCAAATGTCTTACCTTGTATGCTTTCTATTATTGTCCATGAAATATTGGCTTTATTCTTTTTCTGGGACTAAAATTACTTTCATTCTGGATTATTCTTCTGGGGCTCATATGTCTCATTATGTTCTTTTATATTGTTTTTTGTCTATATATTTCACTCTTCGTATTTTCTAACTGTATAATTTCAAAGAACGTTTTCTTCTGTTTAAACGTTTTCTTCTGTTTAAATACTTTGTCATCATCGCTGTTGTGGAAATTTAAAAAAATAAATAAAAGTCCTTTCTACTGTATCTTGTGACTTTTAAAACTATTTCTTGAGTTCTTCATTTTGTGATATTATTTTATAGGTCCTACTTGATTAATTTATAAGTTATGTTTTTAAATCCTTATCTTGTCAACTCTTATTTTACATATTTACAACAGTTTTTATTTAAAAATATTACCAAAGAATTTAAAAATCTATATCATATGAGCTTCTGTTTTTATTGTCTGACTTTTCTCTTGGTTTTCAGTCATGGGAAAGTTTTTATTGAATGCTAAGTATTGCACACACACAAAAAATAGAAGCTTTTTGATAATGTCAGGATTTTTTTGTTCTTTTTTCTTTTTTTTTTTTTCTGACAGGCAATTAGAGAAAGGTAGAACAGGTTGATCAATCAAGAATTGAATGTTTTAGTGCTAGATTTCAGACTTTGCGAGGGCTGAATATTGCCAGTTTACACTTAATATTACCATAATATGACTTGAGGGGTCTCAAATAAATAAAAATCTCAGGTGTTCATCAGGGCCTCTCCTCTTTAGAAATGTATGAATTTTAATTTTTGTATTCTCTGCCTCATAGGCCTGATGAACGTTCTGGAAAACAGCTTTATTTTTGTCTTCTGTGTCCCACCCAATAAATTGGGCAAATACAAATTGGCGAAAAAGGTCTCAATCACCTAAATGTTTTTTTCTTTTTGTCTAGTAGATGAGCCTCTCATGTCCTGATTACTATCGATGCTCTCGAATGCCTTTAAACAGTTGTTTCTGTGCATTGTACAACTTTAATAGCTGTTCTCAATGGGAGGGTTAATGTTTAATAATGCTTTTAAAGAAACATCATAATGCTGTGCAAGAAGTGATTTTTATTCTACTTAAACGGTGATAAATGGACACTGCCTCTCAAATAGACCAGGCTCATTTCCATTGTGGCATTTCCCATCAGTGAGTAAACAGGCCCTCTATTTAGGAAATGAGAGGAAAAAAAAAAAAAAAACTATAGCATCATTCTGCAGCATTAAACCTATAGTAAACACTATCACTTAGCTGTGCAGATAAAGCAAGCAATATGAATTTTGCAAAGCTTGCTAAAGGACTAAAGCTTTTCTAAACAATTTAGACAAAATAAACTTAGGTAAGAAAACAAATCACTTCTTAGTACCCTTTACAAGTAGCAACAAGATAACAGGAAGCAAATTAAGTTTAAAAGAGAATGTTGTTATTATGATTATTGATATAGATAATCAAATCCAGTAAATGCCAAGGGTAAAGCTAGTCTTAGCTGACTTGAACGTGGATATCAAATGCTGTGCAAAACTTTTTCTCTTCTCCTCTTATCTCTTCCTCAGAAAGATTCTGAGAGTCATCTATGCTTGGATCACATGCATAACACCAAACAAATCACTGCTGAGAGAGAATATTACAAGGAAGGCAGCTTGCATTGCAGACACAAAGCTTGTGCATTCATGGGAGTGAAGATTGGAATGTAGGGGATGGTTAGTACAGGCATATAAGTGGTCAAAAATCATCAATTCATCAAAACAATCATTGCAATTTGGATGTACTACTCATGCCAAATTTTCCATTAAATCAACATTATATAACACAATTGCATTACTAAATAAAATTTAGAATTATTATAGATATTTATATGTGATCTAAAGAAATGACATAATTACATTTAAAGAGAATTTAACAAATTAATGGATGAAATTTACCTATTTTTAGGGCATCAGGAAATAATGTATTGATCATTGCCAATTGAGTTTTCATTATTTTTTCTACTAGGCATCGGTTTACCTACTTTTAATACTTATTGTTTTCATTTTCAAGGGATACGTTTAATAATGATATATATTAAGAGTCATGGAAGTAGTCAACAGAGAACCTATTTTCAGCTCAAGCAAGCTTTGTTGCTTAAATTATTACTCTTATGGAAAAATTGTGCTAAAATGCACACAAGTTGACCGTACTAAAAAGACAGCAGTTTTGAGCAAAGGTATAGATTTCTTAGGTAAAAGACAAAGGGTATGAGAAATTATAATCCTGAAGCAAATGAAAAACATAGCAGATACATCTTATTAATAATTGCATAGTTAGGTGTAATAAGCCATAAAACATGTCTTTTACATGAAGGTCAATACATTCAGTGTCCCCCAAATTGTCATAGTTTAAATGGAAATAATTTTTCTATAAAAGAAAGATGATAAAATCTACATTTATTAAAATAAACTAGTACTTTAAAATATAATATATATTGAAGAAAAATATTGGAATGGGAAACTACAACAAAGCTTCTCCATAGATGTGAGAATGCCTTAAAAATTGAATGGATAAATTCTAAACACCTAAAACTAAGGCTGATTATTATTATTATTAATGTAAGACATATAACCCTTCTATAAATAAGTCAAACTTAGGTTCTAAACTATAAGAAATGGTCCAATGAAATTATTGAAGGCCAAATAAAATTGCTGTGCAATTTTAATATGTAAAATGTAAATTCAGCAGGTATAGTGATAGACATGGATAAGGTAATATAGATCATCTTTGCACAAAATAATAAAAATTAATGTCTCCAATGAATGACATGTTAAAGGTATATAACTCTGAAAATTTCATATAATGTAATAACAATATACTATCTAAAGATTTCCCCCTTAGAAAATTTTCTTACTGATATCATTTTAAACTAAGCAACTTTAGATAGACTTTATTTAGTATATACTGAGCAGTTATGAATCAAAATTAATCAAATCAAGACTTTCATACTATTAAAGCTTTATAAAGAGGAGTATATTGCATAAATGTTTGATTTTCATCTTTTTTTTTTTTTTTTTGAGACATAGTCTTGCCCTGGCACCCTGGCTAGAGTGCAGTGGTATCATAGCTCATTGCAACCTCAACTCTCAAACTTTTGGGCTCAAGTGATTCCCCTGCCTCAGCCTACCAAATAGCTGAGACTACAAGGTGCATGCCACCATGCCCAGCTAATTTTTTCTATTTCTTGTAGAGATGGAGTCTCGCTCTTGCTCAGCTTGGCCTTGAACTTCTGGCCTCCTGTCTCAGCCCTGTGTGTGCTAGGATTACAGGCGTGAGCCACCACTCCTGGCCTATTTTCATTTTTATAATTCGTTCTTCACTGGTCTGCCTCTGTGTCCTAAAGAACCACTCCCAAAATATCTGCCCCAGATTAAGCAGTGTATTATAAGCATCGTTATAGATAAAGACTACCCGAAAAACCATTTTGAAAGTACTTTACGAGTGCAACTGTGTTGAGGGCAATGACTATATACTGTAATATTTATGAAGATGATGGTGATGATAATTATGAAAGCTTCTAGTTATAAAGTGCCAAGCACTATGCTAAATGCTTAACATTCTTTATCTATTATCCACAATAGACCTATAAAAATACTACAGCTTGAATATGTTAAGCAACTGGCTCAACATCATTTAACTAGTCATTGTCAGAATCTAGAGATGCATCCTGAAGTATTTCAAAGTTTGATTCTAATAGTATAATATTTACCACTAATATATAAAAAATATCAGTTATCTATCAGTGAATCTTTAAAAAACTAAGCCCAGGGATACCTGGAAAAGAAGTCATCTTGGTTTTCTAATATCCCAAGGGAACAAAATAAAACACATTTTCTGAATATGTAATGTTACTGTGTTAGATATTAAAGGGATAGCAATATTAACTACATAAATTTGATAAGCACATTTAAAGGCACATTGATAAACTGAATCTACTTTTAAAAATATTTTCCTCAGTAGTCTGCATTTTTAATGGGTCAAATCAGGCCTATCTAATAATTAATTTTCTATGGATTTTGTGAGCCTAGAAATGTCTATGGAGTATTTTAATTAATCTCATGAGTTTCAATGAATATTTAAACATGTGTCTATACTCATTATATTTTCATTAATAAAATCACCCATGCACTTCACCAAAGCATAGAATTGTATGACTGAAATTGTTCTGGCTGTTGCCATCCCCAAAAGTACTTTATTTATTTATTTCCCTTGTTCATCCAAATATGGTGTCTCAATATTAAGTCAATAGCGAACGTTAGTTTTCTGAGAATTGTCCCAAACTTGTTATATTATTTTTCTAAATTCATACATTGAACAAGACAGAATAAAAATACGTGTACTTGTTTTTATTATCACTGACCAAAGGTTATTAGTCCATATAAGGTCTCTAATATCACTCCTGATGAAAGGCTTTATCTTCATGGATTCTCAACTTTATCCAGGTCATCTTTAAGTCCCCTGGACATGTATGTAAAATTTTGTGACTACATGTGAGATTCTAGTGTGTAATTTTAGTGCATAAAAGAATATTCAACAACAAAAGTAAGAAGGGGAGACAAGCTAATATATTTGCATACCAAATGTAAATTGATGTTTTCAAAAGAATATGTGTGTGTATATATACACACATTAATTTGAAAAAAATGTATATGTGTGTATATCTACATATATATATTTGCCTTCAATTCCTTAAAATAATAATCCTCTTTCCCAGCTACTTTCTCAAAAGTTCTAAAAAAAATAAATTGTCTCTTTGACTACAGCTGTCAAAACGTCAAAGACTGTAGTGTCCTTCACTTGCAGATGATGTTTTTCTACACATTTTTATGCACAATGGAGTTGTTCCTATTTAAAGGACACAATAATTTGAGAATTTTTTTCAACAAATCTACATTTATGTTTGTAGAAACTACAATGAACTGGAGTTCATCATGAAAGTCTTTTATCAGTTCAATTTTTATGCAAAAGAATTTTACATCAAGGTTTCATAAGAGTTTGTGTTCTGCCCAGCTTGGTAGAAGAGATAAATTCGGGCTATGCTATAGATTTTATGGGCTTTCATGTTGGATTTTGAAATCTGTCTACAGAAAGAGGAATTTTCCTAACCACAATATCTTTACATGTGATAGGCATGGGAATCAAAAGAAATTGTCTGTGTAAGAAAATGACATTCCTCTACAACTTATTCTATGAAGAGCATGAAGGAGAGTGAGTTGTAGTTTTTTTATGTCTATTAAAAGCCTTCCCACAGCAACATTAGTTAGTAAGCAAGCTTTTTGTCTGTACCCACAGCCTTCTCTTTCTTACCCAGAAGTCCAAGAAGAAAAAAAATCTGATTAATATATTTTATGTGTTAAGGATTTTTCTTTCATGACCTACTTGAAATATAACTTTTGCTGTTGTTGCTTATATAGGTACAATTAAATGTGAATTTATTTTTATCTTTAATTCATTTAAATTTAAAAATTAGACTACCCAAGTGCCCATCAATTCATGAGTGGATTAATAAAATGTGGTATATGTACACCATGGAGTTCTACTCAGCTATAAATATAAGAATTAATACCTTTTGGGACAATCTGGATGGGACTGGAGACCATCCTCCTAAGTGAAGTATGGTTAAGAACGGAAAACAAACACCACATGTACTCGCTATTAAATTGGAACTAACGAACCAGCAGTCATGTGCACCGATGGAAGTAAAATTCAATGGAAATCATGCAGGTAGAAGGGGGAAGGAGGGAATGGATGAAATCATACCTAACCGGCATAATGTACACTATCTGGGTGATGGGCGCACTTATAACTTTGACTCAAGCAGTACAAAAGCAATCCTTGTAACCAAAACATTTGTACCCCTGTAATATTCTGAAATAAAAAAAGGAAAATAAATAAATAAATAAAATAAAAATTAGACTAATGAAATTGGAAAACTCAGCAGATTGCTTTTGTTCTAATTTCAGGAATCAACATGGCAAGTGTTTGGCTGACCCATCTCTGAATGCTCTTTATTGCCTGCTACCTATGCCGCCTGGAATCTGCTCCTAGGAATGGTCACACAGACTAATTAGGCTTTTCTCTCTTCGACATTCTGCAAGGAAATATTCTTCAGCTTAAAGACAAGAATAGGACAGTTCTAAGTTATAAAAAAGTAAATGTTCTACTTACATATCAATGACTCTGATATTTAAATGTGAATTATATCCAGAAGCAAATACACCTATTACATATGGGAACAAAATCAGTGTTCAGAGGAAGCTACTTACAGTTTATTTCAAAGATCATGAATTACCACAAAAATATAATGAAAAGAAAAAGAACTTATGATAAAATTATTGTAGCATTACAGTGAAATTCAAGAACAGAGTTTTTCAAAAAGACCTTATATTTAATGCACGGAGTCATATTTACTTTGCAAAATCCCTTTTTATTTCTTTTATAATGAAAAATTTACTCTACCACTGTTCTGGAAGTGCTAATTTTCATCCCTAAAATGATTCTATCCCAACTGAGAATATATTTAAAATTGAAACTTTAAAACATAGTATAAGTCAGGCTGTTACTAGTGTTTCTGTAGAGGAAATGGATTCATTTTTGTACAGATAAGGTAAAATCTGTGTGTTCCTTCCAAATATTCTAAATGACTTTTTAAAAAACATGTGTAGTACATATAGAGGAATGACAGACAATATGACTATAGAAATGAAATGGTAAACCATGTCATTCAACATGTAATTTATAAATGTTAACATTCCAAAAGGTTTATATGTTATTTTTACTTGCATTATTTAAATATTTTATTAAAGTTGGATGAAAAGGATAATATATTGTATAATCCTTCATTTATTGAATCGATGAAGCATTTATTTTTTAGTACTTTTGCTATAATACAGTATGTGGGGACACTCTAGAACTAGAATCTCTTATATGACTATGTGTCAAAGAGTGATGATTCCCTTATGGACAGATCATGTGAGGAATGCAGTAGAATAAAGCACATTATTTTCTTGTCCCTTCCCCAGCCTCACCCAGGTCAGGTATTCAGTGTCTACAATCTATTTATAGTGCATTTAACTTGATCGTGTCTTTCATCTCAAAGATCCATGATCTGACATGTCACCTCCCTTAATCACATTTTCCCTCATTACCTCTGGGCCTCTTATTCTGCTGCTATTAACAACAATAATGATATGTAAAGTTTTTATCATGGTGCCATTGAACAATATTCTGAGTAGATCTTAAACTCCGGGATCTCAGACTCTTTTCAAAGACTCAATTGTAAATGCAGACTTCCTATTACTATGGAGATTTAGCCTTATACTCCCATGTTGAACCCATGGCTGACCTCATGAGTCACAAGACATTTTTGTTCCTCTGACCAGAGGCTTAAGACTAACAATAGTCCAAAATGCCTTTTTGATTTCTTACTCTTTTGTCTGTATTTTTGGTTACTGATGATCTAAATTTGAGAGCACGAGGCAGTCTACCTCAGGCCTATTACTGCAAGCTGGGAAAAGGGAGATACTCCCTAAAAGCCTGCGGCCTAGTTCAGTAGCACTTTAGCCACATGGAAGGAAGCAATCCAAAGATACAAACATCCAAGTCGGTGTTATTCTAAACAGAATTTTATTTTTAAATCTCTCTAAAATACAATAATTTAAATACCTTTCCCCTAGAGTTTTTATAGCATCTCCATGAGCCAAGAGTTGCATTCCAAGGTTCACTCTCTGAGAGATCAAATGATGGGGAAGTCTTAAGCATCTCCCAAATTTGCAGTGTGCAATTAAAGACAAAAAAATGATGCTACTTATGCTACTGCTGATGCTAATGATATTAACAAAAAAGCTAATGCTATCATTTACAGGATTTGGCTATATTCTAAGCACTGTAGTAGTCCTGAAAATAACATTGTGAGAAACATGTTATTTAATTTTAAATATTTTTAAACATTTTAAATTTAAAATTTTAAAATTATTTTTTGTTTTAAATTAAGAAACGTTCATGAAATGAATTTGCTCAAGCTCAAAAACCAGTGAAAGTGGAGTCAGTATTTGAACCAATGATGTCTGGCATGTGATTGCAAAATCAATGCTTTTTTTAGTATGATAAATGAACAATGGATATTCAGACATAAATGTTTGCCTCTCCAAAGACATATCTGGTCCTAACCCACACCTTTGTAGGGAATGTGTATTTCTCCAGTAATGTACAGTTAAAGTGAAAAAAATTAGAGATATTTTGAAACTAACAACTTTTATGGGGCCCTCACAGAAATATCTTCTCTTGCCTATATTTTAACACTGACCTTATTAATTATCAATTATATTGTCTACATAGACCATTTTTCCTGCCTTAGTTTTTATATTATTGCTGGTAAATGACCTTGCATTAAATTTGAATTTTCTTATAATTTTCTCCAAACTGGATTATCAATTTAGGAAACTGTGGTACGAACATTATTTTCAACAACTGTTTATTGAGCACCTACTAATTAGCAGACATACAATTTTCTAGTGATTAGCATTGAACATGATAGAAAGTTTTACTGTCCTAATTCTTAAGCAAGGAATAACAGTTCCACACAGATTCATGTTGTATGGCTGCATAACTTATTCCAATGACCTTAGACACTTAAACATTCAGGTTTCTCCTAAATAATCGATTTGACTCATGACTGAACTATTGATGCCCTCCTTTAGAGATGTTTTCCAATCATGTCAATAATTTCTTTGAAGTTTTATTGTTTTTCCCCTTTGAGAAATAGTGAGAGCCAATGTCAAAAGCTTTCAAAGAGTTGAGGATGTTGGAATTTCAAATAATTCAGGAAAACATAATTTGGGCATCATGCCATGAATTCCCATAGGACCAAGGGGCGAAAAACAAAACAAAACATCATTTAAGTTTATATTCAGAAGATTATGGACGATGGGTATTTGAGGTAGTGATAATCATTTCTTAATTACTATTGAAATTAAATATTCTATAAGTTCTAAGTTAAACAGCATGGTTTCAGCAAAGCAGTTGCCTGATTCAAAATATCATCATCTAATTCAAAAGAGTCTGCTTGAACTTTTACTTATCTTTTTATTCTATTTCAATGCTAAATTTGGAAAATATATAAGCTGACTGGTAAACTATCTTCTTAGTTCCTAGAATGTTCCTGGGATCAAGGCAAGTATTCCCAAAATGATAATATTTTTATTACAGCCTAAGAGATTTTTTTTTAAAGAAAAAATTTGCAAACTCTAGCCATTATGTCTAGCAGATCTCTAAAACTTGAAACATATCTGTCCTCCAACCTTTATATCAGACATGCTGAGAATATCCTTTGTTGCATTAGAAATTGAAATAAGTCACAGGCTTGCCGAGCGTCCTGTGTAGACAGTGTGAACATTGGAAAAAGCTAAAATTGAAGAGTTAAGAAGAAAACTGTGTTTGACAGACCATGATCTCTCTTTCCACATAATTTTTGCCACCCCCAATAAACATCACTTGTCATACCTATCTCACCTTATGTGCTTATACTATCCATTTTTGAAGACATTTTTCTGAGCACACATAAAAAATAGAATTCTTTCTCTTGAATGAACCATCAGGTCAGCTGAAGAGCTACAGCAAGGGAGGAAACAATTACATAAATCAACATGATAAAGGGAAACCCAAAGTTCTGTTGAAAGTACTGAGTCTGAAAATGGGGGGTATGTGGGCTATGGTAGGAAAGGTTACTTGAGAACAGAATTATAAAGAATCATTTGCATCAGCCAGATGAAGAAAGAATGATCAGGCTAAAAACATTCCTAAAGAATAACTCTGTTTACAAATTCAAGAATTTAGGAAACTGTGTATATATTATAACATGAAACATAGCTAATGAGCTAGAACAAGAATGAGAAGGACATTTTTGACTTGCCAAAAACATGATTTTATTTGAAAGAAATATACAGGAGCAACTGATGAGCTGTAATGCATAAGTGGAACAAGCATTTGTATATTTGCAGATATTGCTGTATTAATTTTTATTCTTATTCTCACTCAGATGCAGTTATTGGATATACTCCTACAGCCAGTTCATATTATTGAGTGTTAAGCAACAAGGCCCAATCAGTATCTTGATTATCATGTAACCAAATGAAAAGGAACACGAGAAATAAAAAGTGGAGGTAATAAAGTTGAAAATGCTTACCTCTTATGTTCGTTGCATTGGAAAGATTCCTGGATTAGGCCAGGAATAGAATAATATTGTTGCTGATGATTACTGATTGTATATGGTATAAACTGAAGGAGAGCTCTCCAAGTAAGGTAGTTCACAGTACTGGTTCCTGTGTATGCAGGGACAAAGTGTTTTCAATATAGCTTTGATATGTGCTATAACTATGAAGGCCAAGGATTTCACATATATTAAATTCCAAAGTTTTTTTAACATTTAATAGAAATATTTGGACATAATATGAGTTAATAAAAATATTTTATAGCTAGTTTCAACTATCAGAACAACATGGAAATGCATGTAAGCTATAAGAAGAAGACATGATTTTTAAAATTTCAATTTCTATAGTAAAAGATCATTGGAAAAGTCACATAAAACACTGAGAATGAACATAGTGAAAAGATTCTTTAATAACAGTTATAAAAGAAAACATTAAATTCGCAAAAGCAGTCATTGTCTCTTCAAAAAGATTGACTCTTACTTGAACACTTGTTGAGCAGGAATGGAGAATTTCATGAAGAGGCAATACATGCACAAATAGCCTCTGATGAGAGGAAAGTATACGAATTTGTGTGAGTATGTGTGTTCATAATTGGCAATGGTTCAAAAATTATATTTATGTCTAGAATGTTTTTATTTAGCAAAGAAAATATTCATTTGAAATGTATCTGGTATAATGAAGTGAATTTTAATTTTTGTTTAATTTTAATTGATATTATTACAATGTTAAAACATCAGTAATGCATTATGGGCTGAATTGTGTCCCCACAAATTCATATTTTGAAGTCTTAGCATCCAGTACCTCAGAATGTGACTGTATTTAGAGGTAGGGTCTTTAAAGAGGTAATTAAAGCAAAACAAGGTCTTATGGATGGCCCTAACCCAATACAAGAATAGGAGATTCTTATAAGACGAGGATATTAAGACACAGACACACACAGAGGGATGACCATGTGAAGACACAGAGAGAAGACGGACATCTACAAGCTAAGCAAAGAGGCCTTAAAGTGAAACCAACCTGCCAGTACCTTGATCCTGACATCTAGAACTGTGAAAAAAGAAATTTCCGTTATTTAAACCAATCTGTGGTACTTTGTTATGGCAGCCCTAGCAAACTAATACACAGTGTAAAATGTATTTTTGTTAAATACAATTTTATTATTTTATAGGACTGCATTTTACTTTAATGATTGACACTTTCACACCCAAATTAGTATGTGTTGTAAGTTTCAAATACACACAGGATTTCAAAGCTTTCCTTGGCAAAAAAAGAATATAAAATACCTTACAATTTTTGTAATAACACATACATATCACAATATTTTCTATATGTTATATATTTACTATTTTAAAAATTATTATATTAAATTGACATGTTTCAATCTTTTTAATGTGACTTTTTAAAATCTTTTTTAATATGGCCACCAGAAAATTTAAAATCAATTATATTGTTTATATTTGTATTTGTTTACATTATATTTAGTATATTATATTCAATTATACTGAAAAGCTATGTTGGAAGCATTTGTCTTCCTGTATAATATCAGGAATAAGGAAGAAATATTAGAAAAAGAGTAAGGATGAGCTCAAATCCCATATATTTAGGGCTAGCATAGGTCTTTAAAGTGAGTAATATCTCACCACCAATTTTAACTATTCCCTTCTAACCAAAGAGATCTCATTTTCTTTCCAACTTTTCCCTGATACAGACCAATGTCCACTATTTGTATTTTTCTAGCGTCTCTTTATGATGTGCATAGTAAAGAGATTTTGAATAATAAGTATCTGATTTTTTAACCAAATAATTGAACTTGGAATATTTTTTATTCTAAGCCTATTATTGGTTTCCAAATCCAAGAGAATAAATTAATATATGAATGGAATTTTATATGTGTATTTGCCAAAAGGCAAAGCATTATGTTTTTCTTTAATCATTTAAAACACCAGTGCCTCCATGAAGTTGCTCCCTTATTTTATTTCAAATATGGATCAAAGTCAACTCAAACAAAACTTTTCTGATAAGACAAAGGATTGGTAGGAAATGACTGTGGTTAAAGAAAATAGTCTCTTGATTTTAAACAGATAAAAGTTAATCCTTTAAAAATATCAGATATATGAACAGGGTTTAAAACTCAGTATTTAAAAATAACGTATTTTCCATTGTATGACATTTTCAAGGCTTCTGGATAAAACACAAAGATTTGATATTCTCTAAATAATTCAGAATAGCTTCATTTTCTTTTCAACAGGAAATACCTTAATTAAAATAAAAGGAAGCTTTAAGTATTAGCTCTTTCTGGAGTTTAATCCAGTAAAATATAATTAACATTAACTTTTATCTAGTCATTATTAAAGAATATACAGAGGTAAAGTATTCAGTGTCTTATAATCCCTACCACCTTCCCATTTTCCAAAATGACTGTCTTCACCCTTTTTGGTAAATAAACCTCATACACACATGTCTATGGGCCCACAGAACATTTTACATTGATAAACCAGTTGTAATAAGTTCCTAGTTCACAGCTGCAACCTTTGTATCTTTTATTACATTTCCTGAAAAGATCACCAGACATTACTTACGTAAAGATTTAATAATTCGCCACTCTGCTGTCTTCACCTTTGACGTTCAGAACTACACTTTTCTGTCTACAGACTGAAAATTTCCAAATATACCTTATGTTTTAGAACATTTAATAATTTAATAATAAAATAATATATTTAAGCTTTAGCTGCATCCCCATGAAGTATACCAGGAGAGACTTTGGCATGGAAAGCCAGTTTGTTAAAACTTAATAGTCCAGAAATTACTTTAGGTCCATTTTTGTGAGTTACCTTATGAAGTCCCAAGTTCTACCCACCGTCATGATCTCAATGGTAGAAATGAGGTTTCAAAAACACCATGGTGATTCGGAGGTTATTCAGCAAATAACACATTTAATATTATGAGCTTTGAAAGAAAATGTATTCACAAGAAAAGTCTTTGATAATAGCCATGTTGGTACTTACTAATCTTGCTGAACTACCTCAGATCTGGCTGTAGATAATACTGGACTCATTGACATTCTATTTTATTTAACTTTTCACAAATGACTTGTTTTTTAGAATGATAATTTTTTAATCACAGTAATTTCTATGAATCCAAATGCCTTTAAAATATAAGTATCATCCTTGTTCTGTACTTTTAATGCCAAACAGGCATATTTGTAGTTTTGGAATAGATGTGAATGAAGTTAACATAATAATCATTCTGTGACTAATGATATTTATTTTTGGCGGTGCAAAACTTGATAAAATTTTTAGATTTAATTAAGGATAATCCTATCTAAATATTTTGCCATATGTTTTTTTATAAAAAATGAGAGGTAAATAAAAATTAAACTTATTTAAAAATAATATGAAATCCACATGTAATTAAGCCCTAGTTCATAGTTTATGGTGGCTTTTGCTATGTGTCATGTAGGAGTGTGCCTTATTGTAAAAACAAAGAACCTCCCAAGAATAAAACAAACAAAAAAATAAAACAAAAAAGAGTTTTGTAGCATATGCTTCTTATCTTCATTTCTGAAAGATTCTATATGAACGACAAAGGCAAAATATAAATCCTCTACCATCTTTAAAAAATAAAAGTATTCTCAAAGTTAGGAAAAACTAATTTTACTGGTATATTGAACTATAATTTAAATGTGTTAAAGGTGCTTACTAAAGGAAGCATACCATAAACATTATAAAACTCACCATCTGTTCTGAACCTTTGAATTTTACATATTCTAACCTTCTCAATACAGGACATATCTGTATTTCTATTAATCTTTCATTAAGTGTAAAATGAATCCTATGCTGGTGAAAACAGGAATACCTAGGGGGTGATTGTTTGAAGTTTAAGTCTTTCCTGACTTTACTTCTGTGCTCCCAAGTCCTCTAGGAAAAGAAGTCATAATTACTGAAGTGATGGCACATTCTGTCAACTTCTTGTTCATTAAGGGATTGATAAATTGTAATACACAGGGCTTTAGGCATAAGATTCAAACAGAGAAAAGTGATTATCTGATGCTGTGTCAGAAGTGAGCAGAGACTTCTTTAATCTGATTTCTAAAATAAGAAAAGTGAAACGAAGGACCTTTCAAGATTGGAAATACTCGGTTAAAGCATCGTGGGTTAGCAGCAAGGGCAAATCGTGAGTAAAGTGGGACAAGCGGTTATGGACCTAAAAGAACACTTTTTCCGTATACAATAGTTGTGGAGCAGATTGGAAGGAATTATTTTCTTTGTGGGGCATTTGGAAAGTTTATGGGAATTTTGAGGGTGTCAGTTCTGCACTGTCATTTAAAGAGGGAAACTTGTAACTGGAGAGGACAATGAGATAACAGAGATTTATTCCTATGCTGAATCTGAATCCCCTGTCTCATATTAGGAAGCTGTTATGACAGCAATCTTTACCCTGCCCCTGCTCTGCTCCTGCTTCCCTTATTTCTCCCCATTTCACTTAGTTCTCAACCTCTGCCAAGGATCACTATCCATAAACGGAGGTGTGGTGCGTCTGGAGTTGGCCTCTGCTTTGTATAAAGGACTTTGGTTCAGTTCATGGGACCTTAGTTTGCTCTCAATTGCAGATCACCAAATGTCACATGATCTGCTCATGTTTATAACTCCTACTTCTTTGAGCCTGGAGAAATTTTGCAGTTCTTACTCTTATATCCCAAGAGTTTCTATCAACAATCTAGCTCATAGTTGAAATCTAGTCTAGTCAGTCTTGCTCATTCCAACATTACAGTCCCTTCTACTCCACAGACACAAATTCCTTAATCAGGCACTTTGATTTCACCATTTCCTGTTTTCCAGGACTGCAGATCTATTTCTGTCTTATTTTCACATTTCTTTTGTTGTGTCAGTGGGATTTTAGGAAAGAGTGGGGTAGACATATGAGCTCAAATCTCTCTCATTGCTTTCAAAAGAAAATGCAGATGCATAAACAGGGCTTACAAAGCCCTTTTATGCTGGCACTTATCTCACCTCCCTCCCCGCCCCCATGCTCCACCTCCCAGACATTGCTTCCTTTAGGCCTTCAAATGCCCCAGGCCTTCTTACTACTTTAGGTTTTTGAACCTGTGACCCTCCTTGCCAACAACCACATTAATCTTGTACATTACCAAATGCCTAAAACTTATGTTTTTGATTTTAGGCATTTGGTAATACCTAGCCTAGTACAAAGAAACCACTCAAAAAATATCTGTTGAATGATGATCTTTCAATAATATGATTAAAAACACTTTATATCAATTTTTAAAAAAAAAATACAGTACCAGAGATTTCTTAGCATATTTTTCTAACATATGTGCAGCTTATACTCTCAAGCTATATTTTTCATTTTAACCAAAATAAAAGATAAACTGTAATATAAAATATTTTATGACATATGACTTTAATGAATGAAATGCATTAGAAAAACCACACATAAAAACCAGTTGCGTTATCAATTCTCGTGAAGACAGGAAGGGATTAATATTATAATAATAATATTAGATATTTTATATTTATATTTTTGTAAGATAACAATCTTATAGGATAACCCTAAGGCATGCATTTGTTTGAATATCTGTCTAACTTGATTTAATATTATATTGTCAATTCTCCTCACAAGAAGCTTTTCCTCACCTCACCTGGGCCATTTCAGAAAATACCTGAATTTTTTTCTGTGTATTTTTGTGCTGCTCCCAATCCAATTCCCCACATCAGCAATCCCAGAAAGGTTATACTTTAACTGTATACATATTTTAATGATTATTAATTCTGAACTTTGATGAGTTGATCTCTTGAGAATTCACTTATCATACTTACCTTTGATGGAAAATAGCCAATTATAACTTATACATATATTTCATGCTTGTACTACTTTTTCATATGTTCCATTGGAGCAAGAAAAGAAATTATAAAAGTATAACTGGTTTGGATTTTGAAGAATATTTTTACTGCACCAAGGAATGTTCATTTTATCATGTAATAAATGAATGTTTATAAAGACACAGACAAGAACTTTTGTTTTCTGTATAAGCTTGTTTTATAAAGGATCATCCTTACAGAAACATGATCCATGGTTTATTTGGTATATAACTTAGCATATATATATAGTACATATGTATGTACATAAAATAGGCTAATTGCTATTTACCCTTCTGAGTTCTTTAACTATGGAAAATCATTTAGTCATCCCAATGACCCTATTAGTTAGGTGCTATTTTTATCCACATCTTACTGATAAGAAAACAAAGAAACAGATATTATGGCTGGTTAGCTCCACAGTTGTAGTTGAAACCAGACAATCTGATTCCAGGGTCCATATTCTTTGTTATCCTGCAATACTACCTCTTTGTTTTGTTGATAACATTTTAAGTACAGAAATAACTTTTCAATAAACTGACCAAACTACCAACATATTATATTAGTTGGAGCTTGTGTTTGATGCCCTTGTATGGAATTGTTGACTCTCAAGCGACTACAAAATAATGTCCATTTCATTTTGCATAGGCTACCCGTGTTCTGGCTCTTCTTTACCTCTCTAGCTTCACCTTTCAATTTGCCTCTCCTTGTAACTCTGTTCCAGTCATACCTACAATGGCATATTATCCATTGTGCTGTGGCTTGCCTGGAAAATGTAATATTGTAAGATGTATTCATAAACTCTTCTATAAAGCATTTACTAACCTTCAAGTTTGAGTTGATGCCTTTCTCCTTTGTTCCCCAAGAACCATGCATAGAGTATTATCATAGTGCATATGACATTTTATTGCACTTATCTTTTTTCATTCATCTGTCTCTACCAATTTTACTGTGAACAAATGAGGGACAGATCTCTGCCTTATTACATTTTGTATCCCTAGCACAGTTCCTAACACATATTGGTAGGCAATACATTTAGCTTAACACATGAAAAATTCAGTGAATGTATGTGTGATGCTTATGTCTGGGGAATTGTCACTGGGACACAGTGGAATGACCTGGTGTATAAATATAAAAGATGGGTTATTGATGGTACCTATTGTATTTTGGTTGAAAAGGATAGACCCCAGTGATGTTACTTATGCCAGCAGAGCTCAAGCAGTTCCATAGGCCCTTTTTGTTGGAAAGGTTGTTTCAACAGCAGAGAATAACTGACAAGATAATAATTGTTACCTGCTTTTAGCATCATGAGCTCACAGCACATGAAGTCATTTCTACCACTGCTTCAGTCATCACCCTGGCTTCTTACCGGATATTGACACTACCAGGAGGAAGACAGAAGCTGGTCTTATAATCCATGTCAGTTCTCATTTTATTATAATCCTAGGCAAGGGCAGAATAGTAAAGCAATATTCCTTAGAGTCAAGGAATTGACTCAGATCTGCTAAAATAGTACATTAGTCTTGCTCCAGCTAAATTCAATTAGAACCCCTGTGTGAAGTTCTAACTATTATAGAATTTTCTTCCCACCAAATTAACTTTTGGTAGATTGTTTCTTCTAACAAGGTAAAAATAGTACATTGCAGTTTACTCAGAAAACTCAGGTCATTTTTAATAAAAGCAATAAGTACTCAATAGATTCTAATATAAAATTTCTAAATAGCAAATTTTTTATTTGGAAAATTTTATTGAATTTTAGTCTAATGGACATTCTGTAAAATTTAGGGTCAAAACAAAACATAAAACTGAGGACTTAGATTTCATGGCAATGTAAACATTCCAAGGTTGGTTTCATACACATAAAATTGTTAACTATATTGGAAAAAGTATAACTTAATTACATTCTTTTGCCCTAAACTCTGGTGATTGTTAAAAGTGAGTTATTTTAGAAAAACTTTTTTTTATTAAATAGTGATTTTTGAGATTTTTAACTAAAATTAAGGCAGAAATAACAACTTCTAAATGCCAGAATTTCCATATCAGTATCAAAATAATTGGTTATTACTTTCTTTTTTTGTTAGTAAAATGCCTGTTATTTTCCATAGGAAAATTTAGGAGTACATATTCCATCTTGTCATTACAGAATATTAATTGATATGAGTATTGTGGTGACTATAATGATGTCACTTTCAATGAAATTACCATCTCAGGGCATTTTTTAAATCCCTTATACCCCATGTTGATGCAACAATAATTTGAATCTAATCCACTTACTTTGCCTTACCTTCAAGCCATTGTCTTTTCTTTAATTTATCATCAAACATTTGAAAGAATAATTTGCAGTGGCTTATTTCCCTTCTTTTATTCCACAACTGATAACTATCTAGCTTCTGTGTCTGATAGGCACCTGAAGAAATTGGCACTAACATCATCAGTTCCCACATAATTGGTAGCTATACTAACCTCATATTGGACTTTATTTTGCTTGGTTTATATCTGATAACTCCCTCTTCTTGAAATTCACTTTTTTCCTTGGTTATATAACATTGCTAGTTCCTATCATTTTAGACAGGACAGGCTAGGCCTTATTGCCATAACAAATGAACCCTGAAATCTCAGTGGAATAACATAATCAAATTTCATTTTGCTTATGCCAATTTCAATGTAGATTGTTTGGGGAGCTTTCTCCCTCTTGGCACACCATTTGAAGAATCTGGTCTCCTGGGTTGCTACGACAAGGGAAGAGAGCAAGGGAGGAGACATACTGGCTCTTGATTTTCTCATGTCACTAATGCTCAGAATTTATTGATCAAAATTATTCATATGGTCCCAATGCAACTGCAAGAAATTGTTGGTAACGTATTTAGTGAACACTCACTGTCTCTGCTGCACCTGGTTTTCATCCTAGTTCACTAACTACTCTTTTCCCATCTCCTGGTCTTCTTGCATCAGGAATCCACTTTTAGTCATCTTCTTTCATACTGAGAACATTCCCTGAGTGACTCAATTCCTTTATCTGCCTTGTTATCTTTATTCTGATAAATCTAATTATTTGCCCCTCACTTTTACCATTTTCCTAAGGTTTTGACATAAATTTCCGTATGTCTTACAGATATCAAAATCTGAAAAATGCCACAGACACCTCAATCAACAACATGCTTAAGACTGAAATTATATTCTCCCATCTCAAACTTCTTCCTTTATACACATCCACTTGTTGTTCTGATATATGTTTGTCATGCTTGTATTAATTTTCCTAAATTTTATTAAAGCAATCAATGGTGTTGAAAGGTAGAAATGGCTTATACTTCAAAGAAAGGGCCTTTTACCTATGCAAAAGGAGGTGCATTTGATCCTGTCACATTGAGTATTTTTAAGGACATAAACACAATTACGTTCTGTTTGGAAAAAGGATCATGTGGAAAGAATATGTCCTCTCTTAAGAGGACAGAAAGTTAAAGCAGAGAAAAAAGTTAGGAAAAAGACCAAGAGATATAGGATAGTTATTATTGCATTTTAGATAATTGTTTAAAGTTCCAATACAATGTCAGTGTTTCATAAGTTGAAGACCATTAGATTCAAAAATATACCTTTCAGAACATAATGGCTATTCAAATAACTCAACAATTAACCTATAAGAAAAGAGGAAATATTATCCTTTAAATCTAGCATTATGGTGAAGTTCTTCTGAAATAAGGACATTTCCTAAATTGTTCTTTTTTAAAATTGACCTTTCTTTTTCTTCCAAGACTAATCAAGTCAGCTGACCTTGGCTATTCTCATGACATCCACCTTATGAAGAACTTAGTAACAGCATAAAGCTACAAAATAAATTTTAAGAAGTACTTTCTAATTCAAATTTATGAAAAAGTCTTTATATTTTTTCATTACTTATTTTTAATATCTTATGTTTTTGAAATGAATTAATTTTTTTTTTTTTTTTTTGAGACAGAGTCTCACTCTATTGCCCGGGCTAGAGTGAGTGCCATGGCGTCAGCGTAGCTCACAGCAACCTCAAACTCCTGGGCTTAAGTGATCCTACTGCCTCAGCCTCCCGAGTAGCTGGGACTACAGGCATGCGCCACCATGCTCGGCTAATTTTTTCTACATATATTTTAGTTGCCCAGATAATTTCTGTCTATTTTTAGTAGAGACAAGGTCTCGTTCTTGCTCAGGCTGGTCTCGAACTCCTGACCTCGAGCGATCCACCCGCCTCAGCCTCCCAGAGGGCTAGGATTACAGGTGTGAGCCACCGCGCCCGGCCTGTTTTGAATTTTTTGAGGAAACTCTATGCTGCTTTTCATAATGGCTGTACTAATTTACATTCCCACCAACAATGTACAAGAGTTCCCTTTTCTTCACATCCTAGTCAACAATGGTTATCTTTTGACTCTGTGATGGTAGCCACTCTAAAAGGTGTGAGGTGATATTTCATTGTGGTTTTGATTTGCATATCCCTGATGACTAGAGATGTTGAGCATATTTTCATATACCTGTTGGCTATTTGTACGCCTTCTTTAAAAAAGATATCTACTCAGGTCCTTTGCCCATTTTATTCATAGCATTATTTAATTTTTTGCTACTGAGTTGTATGAAAATTGATAACAAGACAGTGGTACAGCACCTTTAAAGTAAAGGAGGCAGGTGTATACATATATCATTAAAGTACTAAAATGGGGAAAACTATCAATGTAGAATTCTATACTCAGCAAAAATATTTTTAAAATACAAAGACTAAATTAAATTTTTTTCAGGCACATAAAACCTGAAGTAATTAATCACCAGCAGAGCTGTACCACTGAAAGGAATCTTAAGAAAATCCTTCCACTAATAGGAAAATAATAATACTAGATGTAAATATGGATCAACAAAAAAGAATGAGTATGAACACTGGAAATATTAGCTACATGGGTAAATATATAATACATTCTTATTTAAATCACTTCAAAAGCTATCAGACATGTTTAAATAACAAAATATCTAGTTACTTATTACCTTCTCATTTTTAATTTTCATTGTTTCTAATGGGATATTCACTGTTTTCCTTATTTTTGCTCCTTTGTGCCTAATATATCTTCTTTCTCTGGCTGCTTGATAGATTTTTTTCTTTATCACTTGATTTGAGTGACGTGATAATAAATTATGTCATTAGCTAATGTCATTTTTTTCACATTCCTTGAACTAGCTGAACTTCTTGGATCTTTGGGTTTATAGTTTAATAGTTTTCATCAAATTTGAAAAGCATTTTTGTACATCTTTCTTCAAAATTTTTTTCTATTATCTGCTTTCTTTTCTTTTTGTTGACTAAAATTACCTAAATGTTAAGTCTTTTGAATTGCTTCCTCTGCCCATTTTTTAGTATTCTCTTTTGACTCTGTGTTTCATTTAGATAGTTTCTATTTCTTTGTTTTCATGTTTACTAATCTCTTCTTTTACCTATCTAATCTGCCATTGATCTCATCTAGCATATTTTTCTTTTAGTCATTATACCTTTTATTTCTATGTTTTATTTTGGTCTTTTTTATATCTTCCATGTCTCTATTTTACTTTTTGAAAATACAGAATACTGTTATAATAACTTTTTAATGCCTTGTTTGCTATTAATAATTCTATCATCTATTTGAGCTCTGATTTGGCTTTAATTGGTCCTACTATGGGTCATATTTTCCTACTTCTTTGCATGAATGATTTTTTTTTACTTAATGCTAGATATTTTGAATTTTAATGTACATTTGCTGCATATTTTTGAATTCCTGTAAATAGTCTTGGGCTTTATTTTGGGATGCAGCTAAGTTATTGAACTTTTTCAATAGCAGAAACACAGTAGTGTTTAGTTAGTGTTTTTTTTTTTCCCAACTACTGAAGCAATATTCTAAATACTTTTGAATACTTTCTGAATATTCAGTGTCTTGTGAATTATGAGATTTTCCACGATGGCCAATGGAGACATGCACTAATCTCAGCTGTTTGTGAGAGATGGGCAGTGTTACCTCTAACTCATATGTGTGGTTCTATGCCCAGCATTAGGTAATTTCCTTAGATATACACACTGATAGGTATTCGCCTTTTACTCAAGGGAGACCCTCTTCAGATTGCAGAAATTCACTATGCAGCTCACTTCTTCGGTGCTTTATTTGGTAAACTCCAGCCACCTTGATCTCCCTAAACTCTCAATCCAGTCCCTTCAACTCAGGGATTCCACTGGGCTTTGCTTATTTTCCCCCTTCCTCTACTTTGCTCTGGGTGCTCTCTACAAGCTGGTACAGATATAGGAGTCACATCATTTTTCCTTCTCTCTCAGGGATCATCTATCTTCATTGCCTAGTGGCCTGTGTCTTGAAAATTATTGTCTCATCTATTTTGTACATTTGTTTGTTTGCTTGTTTTTGTTTCTTCTGGGAAGGTAAACCCAGTCTTCTGTTACTGCATTTAGACAGAAGAAGAAATCCTTTATGAGATTTTAAGTTGTCATTAATCACAATATTAGATAACAATTTTATAACAATTTTGTGCACTTTCCGAATTCTATCCTAAACTCTTGACTAAACACATATATCCAGGCAGTCATTGGTAAAGTATAAATTTCAATAAAAATCCTGTACCCTTACTCCATAAGTTATTCTGCTCAATGAAGTATAAACTGCCCTAATTAAACCATGGACTTGGGACATTCTACACTATTATGCTATTAATGAATACAATATATTGTTTACTATATGTAAACAGGAAATACAATATTTGTACTTATTCTTAAGTAGAACACAGTCAGATTTTATTTTATGTAAAATTCTCCATGGCAAGCCTTTTTAAAATTAAGTCAGATGTATAATCCCTATTCTCTTGATAATCACTGAAAAATCTAATTGGATGACTGATAACTTATATTACTTTTTATAAGTTTGATAGACTACAAGGAAAATAAAGCCAAGCTGTTTATATTTACAACAGCCAGGGCTCTAGAAGAGTTGTTGAAGTTATAATCATTCTCCTATCAGAGTGTGGGCCCCCAAATAACAATAGCCCACAGCTCTCATATCATCTTGTAAACTAATGTAGAGGAAAAGTCTATGCCCAAACATCTTAAGTTTACTTATCACCTCTTATATCTGTGTTTTGCGCAAACTTCATACAAAATTGCTGTGTCTCTTTTTTTCTCCTGATGAATATAGAGTATCTTAAAGCTCTGGCCCCTAAAATAGCAGTCTTAAAATGATTCTGACAGTTGTAAAATGAAAAGATCATTTTTTTTTGAAAGAAAGTAACAGGTTGGAAGTTCTTTTTAACTTGAAAAATAAATGAGAGAGGAATTTTTTTCTCTTTGAATTAGTTTCATTTTTCTCAACCTTTTCTAGCATTTATTTCTTTTTTCTTTTCTCTGGTATAAACCCTCTCTATCATTTAAATCTAGTTCATATCACACTTCTCACATATTTTTTGAACATTATTAACAGTATATTGTCACATACATTTGTTGGGTAAATTCCTATTTTATCTAATTTGATTTTAAACACTTATATATCATACTGTTTTGGTATAGCTGAATCACAACTTTATTGTTGAAACTAGAGTTAAACATACTTGTTGGCTATTCCAAGACAATCTTGATTAATGTCTGTCACCTAGTGTAAACTGCACCCACCTTTAACGCTCAAAAGTGTTTGGTTTGGATGATCTCTTATATATAAGCCTAGTCTCACCAAATAGTGAACCAAAAACCCAATACAGAAATACTGAAGACTTGAATTCAATCCTCAGAGACTATCAAAATTTCACCTCATACGTGGAATCTAAAAAATTTGATCTCATGGAAGTGGAGAATAGAATGGTGGTTACCAGGGGCTGGAGCGGTTTAAGGAGGGCAGAATTTGGGGAGATGTTGGTCAAAGAGAACAAATTTCACTTATACAAGAGGAATAAGTTCAAGGGATCAAGAGTAAAACATGGTGACTATAGTTAATAAGAACATACTGTATTATTGAAAAATGCTAAAAGAGTAGATGTTAACTGGTCATGCCACAAAAAGATAACTATGTGAATAATACATATATTAATGAGCTAGATTGTATATATATTTCAAAAAATCATGTTATACACAATAAATACATACAATTTTCTGTTAACTGGAAAATAATAATGCAATTTAAAAAAACATAAAAAGGACACAGAAAAGCATAAAGAACCTTGATTTGGAGCCCCTTCTCTTTTCCAAAACCCAGTCTTCTCCTCCCAATCATCCTCTTCATCATCACCATTCTCCTCCTACTGTTCTTCCTTTCCTCATATTTTTGTTCAAAATTCATTTCAAAGGTGTTTGACTATATCCTATTTCTAAGAAGGATGAGATAATTTTTCTTAAAACTTATTTACTTTTTTAAATTAAAATGTGTAACCACACAAAATGACCTTTTAATTATATTCTAATTTAAATCTTTGAATGATTTTAACAGCACAAGTAAAACATTTATGCAAAACTCTAAGGAAGTGTTTGAGGAATAAAAAGAAAAAAAATCAAAGAAAATTTGATCACTAACATGCTGGGTTAATGGTAATATAAACTCTTTAGATTACCTCATTGAAAACATGTATTTCAAATGAAGCCAAATGGAATCTCAATTGCCTAGATCTACACATGCTAAAATTCCTACTGAAGAGACTTTTGATATTAAATATAAAATTACATGTGTGATGTTAAACTATAATGTACATATTTGGCATTAAATGAGTCACAAGAAAATAAAATATGGTAGCAGATATAAAAATAAATTTGTTTTAGAAAGATAAGTTTTATTTCTACTTAACTGGAGTTGTCTGTTATCAGGCTTAAATAAAATGCAGTTGCAAATTATTTATAACAGTGCTATCTTTAGGATTGAAAGAAGAAAGATTTAAAAACAAATCCCTTATATTATATATTGGTTTGCACCTGTAAAAAGTGAAATTTCACCTAATGCTTTAAAAAAAACAAGTTAGTAAGAATGTAATTTAAATAAATGAATACAAAATGTAAGTACTTAATTTTTGTTAAAAAAACCCCTGAAATTGTAGCTTTTGGTTTTTCTTTTCTTTTCTTTTTGTGCCTATACCTGCAAAGACCCCTGTGGTTTAAATAACTAGTGTGTGTACACTAATAAAAATCCCATTAAATTAAATGGCCAGTAGGCATGTGGAATGTCCTGTCGCAATTTCAGAAGACAGTTTGTTACCAGACACCCTGCTATGAACATTTTATTTTATCAGGGTTAAGAAAAACATTTATAAAATCTATTTATTTCTATTTTAAAAGTTTAGAGGATACTGCAAATGGTAGGTTTATAAATTTTTTTTTCTCTTCATGGAAGGAAATGGTTGGGTGGATTCCACATCAGGCACTATGTAGAATGCCCTATAGCAAATGTATATAATCAACACAATCAGCCAGTAATTTTCATTCCCTCAACTATTATTTCTTTCTTCCATTTGTGAGCAATAAAAGTGGCAATTCAGTGCATATTGTATTATAGGAAAGTGTTTACAGCACACACTGTACCTGTGTTCTGACTGAAATAATTTCAGAAATCTAAGACTCTTTTTTTCTTGCAAATGTTCTCTCCCTCACTTAAACTCTCTTACTTTTTAAATATGAGCATGAGTTCACATTTTGTGAAGGTAGAACATCTTACAACAGCTTAAGGTGGCACTTCCAATAGTAGTCTTAACATGTGTAATAAGTAATAGAGAAAAGGTTAGAATCCTATATGGGGAGGGAGAAATTATGAAACCATGGAGATCGGAAGATCAATAAAAAAAGAAAGAAAGACAATGGAAAACCGGCAGCAATTCTCCAGTCAAAAAAAGGCAAACAGCAGACAGAGAGAAACAAAGGCACTGTAAAATCAGGGAATCAAATCCCACTTCTGATTAGTGAAATACAAAAATAAAAACAATAGTGAGAATTTTGCATTATTTAAAATAAGCAAGCAGCAAATATGTTTTAGCCTCTGTGTTTTCAGAAGACAAGAAGCAAAGTAAACTACAGATAGCGTAATCTGGAGAGTGTGAAACAGATGTTCCATGGAAGAAATGGCGGATCATCTGCATTGAACAGACAGGGTATTCCTGCTAACTCAAAGACTCCATGCAGATTACATATTGGAGTCAGCACTGAATGGGAAGTAATCTTTATTATTTAGTAAAGGATGATGAAGTCAGCACAGGCACTAGAGTTTCAGGACAACTGAGAGGTTCTAGAGACAAGAAAGAAACCAGTTCACTTATATAAGACTCAAGTGGAAAATGTTTTGCACTTACAGGCAAGATTGTGAATTTGCAGAATAAGATGACCCAGGAATTTTTAATATCCAGATTAAATATTTAAAGAATAATTGAAAAATATGTGATATAATCTTTAAATCAAATGTCTTAAAGAAATTCTATGTACAAATAAAACGGATTATAGTTCTAGTATTTTCACCAAAACTAGGAAAGGAAAGGGAGGGTATTTCAACCTAAGTGTAACCAAGAAATTTAAGTAAAATTTAGCTTAATGAGGTATTGCATGTAGAAATAAAATAAAGTTTTATTAAATCAGTCATCTGGGTTATAAATCAATTCTTCATCAAGAAAACTAAAATATGTAAGATATATTATCAGCTTTTGGATTTTGGTTTTAAAGATGGTTTTCAGTCTCACTAAGGTAAAGTTGACGAAGATTATTTAAAAATTCCCAGATACCCTCCTCAGTTTTTCATAGTTCACACCTATGAACCAGTACAATGTATGCTATCTTAGTGATGGTCACACTTAAAACTGACTCAAATGACATAAAAGCAATTTATGTAACCAAAATGTTTGTACCCCCATAATACTCTGAAATTAAAAAAAAAAATTCCCAGATAGAGACTGTCTAGATGTACTTTTTGAAGAAGTTACTTCATTCCTTTAGCGATATGGATTAAAACGTCTCTTAAAAGAAAAAAATAGGCATTTGAAGTTTTGGTTTAACAGTAAATTTATAATATTCTATTTGAAGTCCTCTGCACTGCCCAGTTGCAATTTGAACATGTTGTGTCATAAATTTGTAATATTAGTTGTAACCATTTAATCAAAGTAGGATTTTTACTATGTAGGAAAATAAACACGCACTGATAACTCAAAATTAAAACAACTGGTGTGAAGGAAAACAGAAAGCAAATCTAAAGAAAATCTACACGTTAACCTATGAGAAATCCAGAATACTAAGTTTTTGTTTTTCTTCAGTTTTGGGTTTTTCAGCATAACCTATGAGTAGAATGTTCAGTGTATTTGTTTCAGAAAAATAACATATTTAATTTCAGGCTTCTTCATGCATGTGTTACTGAACAATAATTTTCTTCCTATGTTGCAGTGAAATAAATTTTTTTCTAACTTCTTCCTGGCCAACAGTCTAAATCTCCGAAAGTCAGTAATGCTTAAGCAATGCAAAATATTGTGCTAACCCTTACTGGTTTTCTCACGTGGAGGGGGAGCAATGGAAAACGAAGGGGAGGAAAGAGGGAGTAGGATGATGAGTACTTTCCTTATAGGACTTTCACTATTAATGGTGCTGCCATCCCCTCAATTACAAGCATGAGAAAATACTGTTCTGTGCACCTTTTGAATCCATATCTTTGTACTACTTTTTAATTTACTGACTATTTATTGAGATCCTACTGTGTGCCAACTCCGATTAGGTCTTTTAAATTTCATTTTCAAAATAAGGAAACAGAGACACATGTACACTATATTTCTTTCCCAAGGCCATGCAGTCAATCAGCGGTAGTAGAGCTGTTAGACTTGGTTCTCATTATCCACAGATGATGTAATTGGAATATACCTGAAAATCCTCAAGTGGTGCCCTTTTGATTCTACACACAACCAAAATGGACCATATATCTGGGATTAATTTTTTTTCTAGAAATAAAAACAGATAAACTGAAATCCTATGTGTGTTGTCACAATACTGATCTAATAAGTCAAAGTTAGAAAGACATAAAACCCCATTTAAAGTAAACTTTAAAAGTCCTGAAAATATCTTTATAACCTGCTGGGAAAAAATTAATCTTCATTGCAACTGTGTGACTAAATCCACTGGGGAGTAAATAATCTGCACATGAAAAAGTTAGTCTGTTAGTTTGCATTAAATTAGAGGGTATGACACCTCCAAATACAGACGCATATCACTATGTACTGGAGTTCTGCCTCTCCATCTTTATGGAATGCTGGCTTAACTGCAGTCCATTATTCTTCCAGGGTCAACTTTACCCTGGAAACCTCCCTGACACCTCTGCTTTACTGTGCCACAATCAGGGTTTCCTCATCTGCTTCACCCCAGAAAATGACTTTTTGAGCGTCTGCTACTCTGCCACTGCCTCCTGATTAACTTTGCCCTAGAGGCTCAGTCGGCAAGAAAGAGCCATTTCCCTGATCCAGCATTTCTTGCAGCTCTCATGTAGCCAGAGGAAAAAAAATTACTCCTGAAGTATCACCATCCCTTCTTTTGTAACATGAATATAAAGAGGAGTAAACTGGGCAGATGCATATGGCATTTGCAGTTAATGAAATACCATAAACCAAATATCAAGGCCATATTTTTCTTTAGGAAAATGAAAATACGCTACGTGGAAAAAATGTCATAATTGTCATAATAATATTATTACTTAATTATATGCTATAGTTCCATTAAATTCATGAAGTTTACAAAGGGGTATATATATTTTATACTTTTAAGGGGATAAGCACCTATAGTTGTGATATACTAGGAATCATGTCAAAGGCCAACTTCATTAAGAGAACCCAGATTAGAATAGTGAAGGGAGCGGTGGGTATGGCTTTCACAGACAGGGAGTCCAGAAACCTGGCCTGTCGTAATTAGTCTAGCTTTAGCTAGTAGTGGAAACTTGTGTAAGTCACTTAAATTCTCTGGGTTTGCCATTTCCTTAATAGAAACAAGTTATGATGTGGGGTTAGATTATAACTAAAATCTCTAGAGTTCTGCAGTTGTCACCACACCCATGCTATGGTATAAATTATTTTGCAGCTGTAAAGCATTTTGTTTATCAAAGGCAGATAGAGAGCTAGCAGGAGAAATTTCTATTTGTACTGTGATTCAAAGCATGTCAGGAACTTCTAAGGAAGCTAATTTGCTCTCTAGAGACCTATTAATAAATCAAACGGATACTTCTCCCTGATGAAGCATATAAGTTAATTAAGGATGATTGACCCTGTTTTAGGTAGATGAGATATAGGAGCTTTTCTAAGCAAAAATTCTTGCCAGAAGATATGGAGCCAGTTTCACACTTTGACAATAATGAAAATCCCTCTACCAATCTACATTTTTTTTGATAGAATTGATAACCAGTGCCTATACAGAAATAGGACTGATCAATAGGTACATTGTCTGGTTATTTTAATTATAAACATTTGCATAATTTCTGAAATATGCATTGTGAAGAAATGACTTTTGAACTCATTATTTTTTAATTTAGATTGCAATTTTTGTTTATTAGAAAAGCTCATAAAAAACTGTTAACATGCTGAGGCTCATCCTATAGTGAAGCATTATAGAGTTGAATTGGTTATTTGTGTGCTGTAACTGAATGCACTATTACCATCTGGTGGGTGCAGTCCAAATCACAAGTGTAAAATCTCTAGAGGAAAAAAATCAAAGGCTTTTGAACTTTTTTCAACTTTATGTATCTTTTAAAACCAGAGGAATATAAACATTCACACAGCTTCGGGTGTGTGTGATTATTCCAAAGTGTCCCACCACAAGTATTTTACCTTTTTATCCTAAACATAATATAAATATTATATTAGAAACCCTTGCTGCTCAAAGTATGATCTGAGGACTTGCAGCATCAGCATTACCTGGGAGCTTATTAGAAACTCAAATCTCAGAAGTATTGAATCTTAATCTGTATTTTAATAAGATCTTCAGGTGATTTGCATGCACATCAAATTGAAAAGTGCTGATAAACACCATAATTATATTTGCCTTTAAAATAAATGTAATGTTCTAATTACTAAACTCCCAATGAAATGACACTGTAAGAAGATTCACTATCTCTAGCCTGTGATTTTTGAATTCCTACCACACTGCCTGGATTAGTCAGAGTTCTTGAGAGAAACAGAACTAATAGGATATATATATAGATATATAGATATAGATGATATAGATACAGATATATAAAAGGAGAATTATTAAGGGAATTGATTCACGCAATTATGAAGGCTGAGAAGCCCCACAATGTACCACCCACAAGTGGCAGAATGAGGAAATCCTATCATGGAATTCAGTCTGAGTCTGAAAACCTGAGAACCAAGGGAACCAATGGTGACACTCACATTCTAAGGAGATGAGAATGGGGAAGAGGATTAAGTCCTGGTTTAAGTCCTGGAGTCCAAAGTCCTGAGAGTCAGGATCTGATGTCCAAGAGCAGGAGAAGATAGATGTCCTGGCTAAAGAAGAAAGAAAATTAACCCTTCACCCACCATTTTGTTCTATTTAGGTCCCAGAAGGATAGGTTGAGACACACCTGCATTGGTAAGGTAAGGTCGTCTTTACTCAGTCTACTGCTTTAGATGCTAATCTCTTCCTGAAACATCCTCACATACACATCCAGGAATAATATTTTACCAGCTATCTAAGCATCCGTTAGTCCAGTCAAGCTGGCACATAAAATTAAACATCAAACCACCCCCATTCCCTACATCAGCACACTCACATTAAGAACCCACAGGGTCCAGTTGGAAAAAGCATAACTAAAAGATGTAGCCGTGGGACCTTGGTTAAGTGAGCTAAGTTCTCCAAACTTAATAGGCCTAACCTTAGCTCTCACCATCTCCCTACTCTACTTGCTCACTCTGTTCAAACCCACTGACTCGTTGACTTAGGCTTCCTGCTTTAGAGCCTTTGTTGTTCCTTTTCCTGAAATGTTCTTCCTTCCAGAAGTGCGTATGTCTACTCCCTCCCTCATTTCCATTTATTGCCTCATAAAAATCCTATAATTATAGAGACTTGCTACATCACACATCTCATCACCCTAACCCTCACTGAGATCCACCCTTACTGTGCTTTATGCTCCTTTATAGCATGTATTGTTCCCAGACATTTTATATATTCATTTGCTTAATCCATATTCATTTGCCAAGCCCCAGTAAAATATAAGCTCCTTCGGGACAGCCACATTGTCTGCATTCCCGGTACTAACAGTAGTGCCTTCCATATATAAGCAATTAATGCCTAGTTGCTCAAAAATTAGAGAAGCATTTAGCTGCTTCCTTTGTAAATGGAGGCAGAACTTTTTATATTTAAAAAGAAAACCTGTTCCATTTTTGAACAACTGTTTATTCTGGATAACTCTCTAATTAGTGGGGATTTTCTATGTTATTAATATCACAGATAGTTTTTATGTTTGTTTTTTGTAATTTTTTCCCTATTTCCAAATGTACCGCTAATAGTGTAAATGGGGACAACAAAAGGGGATTTTCATTTCAAGTGGCTATATTCTATATCTGTCCTATTTTTCAATTTCCAGACACAATATGAGTCCTATAGTAGAGCAGAATCGGAAAACGGCAATCTTCATATTTCCCCATACTATCACTCTCTAGGACACACAGTAAGGTTGTATTTCCTGGCATTCTTGTGATTGAGTGCAATCATGGGACTGCTTCTTGCCAATGAGCTAGGAGCGGGTGAAAGTGCTGTGTGTCACCTCTGGGTTAGAATCCTTAGTTGCTGATTTGAGACAATGACAGTGACCGCCAATATTTGAAATTGCATTTGCTCTAACAGTCTGGGTTCCTACGTGAGTACAAGAAGCCAAACTTTTAGCCAGAGGAAAAGAAATCTTCTGTTGTTTAAACAACCAAAATTTTGGTTTTTGTTGTTGTTGTTTTGTTACGCTTTTACTGACTGATAACTTATCCTATACTGACTGATACCAGCACTTGTCAGCCTATAGTGCAATTTTTATATTAAGAAGTATGTTTTCCCAACCAGTGTGTGTATTCTAACTTCCTAGAAACCAGGAAGTGAAACTCGCTCATCTTTGATTTTTGTTACCGGTGCTTAGCATAAAGTGGAGCTCAGTAATTCCGCTTGCCATAATGAGAAGAATGATCACTATGATGATGACAGTCAGAGACTTTACACAAGAGATAATATTGAAGGAATCTGAGTTGTACAATCATGGAAAAAGAAGAATTGGGCAGTGGAAAAATTTTAGGGCTGTTAGCATAAAATCCATCTTCTCTTACTTGAAGGATTTTCTCTTCTAGAGTAACAGCTATCCACAGCAGTAGAACGTAAAGGCTACAAAAGAAAGGAAAGTATTTTCATGTAATACTAGGGATTTAGTGGCCTGTGTTTTTTATGCCACAGCAAATTTTAAAAAATTCTAGTTATGCCTATGGGACTATCTCACATACAAACTTCATCTGTTCAGAATTTCTCAGCAAAAGCAGAAAAAGAAAGGACCACAGATCTGGAAGCCAAATTCTACCTATGGTATACAGTTTCGGAAAACAGAATAAGTACGTTCTGTTATAAATAGCATATTAAGTTATAAATAGATATTAAAAATAGTCATTAAAATTTTCTAACAAGTATAGCTTATTAATAATTGAAGAATCGTCACTGAGAAGTAGGAGACTAGTTTTCTGGGTTGATTTAAAAGATTTTTATGTTCAGTATATGTTTTACAGCATGGTTTTTAAGCCACCTGGTAAATCTGACAACGTATGAGTTGATGTTTCATTTCAAGTGCCTCAGAAGAATCTTGCCCATTTTTGTTCTTCTTGGTAAATTTTTGAGAATTAAGATGATCAAATCCTGGACTTTGGATTAAGGGGGTTGTAGGTGTACTTGTTGAGCCTCAACACTCTAGCTTGTACCCAGAGGGGTTCAATAAGTTTGTTGATTGAATCCTTTATGATCATGCAATGATAATGGTGGAACATATAATGAAAATAATTTAATGTGCTACTGATCCTGAGCTCAGATTTAATGACTGATCTTATCCAATTACAACCATGTGCATGTTTCCACACTAGACTATGTACAGGCTGAGTTTCACCGATTGCAAGTTGTTTCCAAGTGTAGGAACTCAGGGCTTTATCTTTTACTTCCTCCTTCTCTTTTGGTTTCAATGATGCTGATCTCTGTTTCAGAGCCTGAAAGTGTCCTGAACCATTATAAACGGTACTGCCCCGAATTCACACTTCGTATATGGCTCGGCAAAGTCTGCATACGTGGATGGGTGTCACATTTGGTCAGTGATGACTATTGGCACAATACTGTTCTCAAATTAAGGTCATTACCAAAGAGTTATCAGAGAAGAAAAGTTAATATGGTTCCTCACCATCACATCTTACCTTTGGAACTCGTTTGAAAGGAGAATAATTACTGTGGGTAAATGGTTCTGCTTATAGAGGTACAGCTTCCCTGTAACTGGTGATAACATTCCACTGCCTTTTCTTGTCTCTCTTCCAAGGTCTTAAAATTTCCTTTGTGGTTAATATCCACCCTACTCTCTAGCCCCATCTGGTTTTGTAGGAACGGAGGACACTAGTTTCAAGTCCCAAGTTCTTCACTGTTTGATTCTCTTACAGGATTTTTTTTCTTGTCTTACCAAAGTAAGTAAGGCTATTGTTATCCAAATTATAATTTCTGACTGGGTTCCAAGAACCTATTTTGGAAGTTAAATTTCAGGAATCAAACTAAAACTAAGTTAAATATTTGCTTCTTAATTTTATATTCACATTAAAACAATCCTAATTATCAAGCCCTCTGAATAAGAAAAGGATCAAATCAAATATAAGAAATGAGAACAGAAAAGCTCAAAAATCAATTGTTTGAATACAGGTGTAGATCTTTTTACAACTATACTGAGGACATGAGAAATGCATTTTCATCATTGTATTCTTACAGTCTAGCAGAGTACATAGCTTATAGTGGAGGTTTTGTAATTACATATTGCATAAATAAACTATTTATATAAGTATGGAAATTTAGTAATAGTAGTTAAAAGGAAGGAAGCACACTATAAACCAAAAAATTTAAAAGTATTTAAAAATGCATTATGCTTTTTAAATAATAAAGGCATCCCTTAAATGATAATTCAGGAAAATTAAATGATACCCAACAGATCATGAGAAAAATAAATCTAATTGACACAGTGTATAAAAATTACAATTTAAAAAATTCATTACATGGTGAAGCATTTCAGAGTAAGTTTAGAAATCACATCAATATGTTCAAGAAAAAAGAGATGTCAAATATCTTTATTTCTTAATCAAGTATGCTAACATATGCAGAATAATATTACACAATATGGGAAAATAAAAGTATCTTATTGATTTGGTTTATGAATGTATTCAATTTTAGATGAAGTTAAATATGTTCATATAATTAGTCTGCATATAGTCTAAAAAGGTTTTTTTTAATTTTGCCTACCACCGGTGGTCTAAAGCTAGAGAGATAGAGCCCAAACAATGTACTATGTACAACACAGAAGTGTGATTCTTTCCTGGATAGTGAAGAGCTAAATGTATGACTGCTGCTCTTGTTTATTGCTAAAGGCATTTTAGCATACTTGCTCTTTGGGGTGTGCTTGATGTTTAAATTGTGACTTATTCCATACACAGAGGTAAATTTTCCATTAAGCTATGAAGCTTGAGTTTCACATCTCCTCACTAACAGGCAGCCATTAGAGAATGAACACATTCTGTGGGACTTGGTGCTAGAATTATGAGGGTGATTAAAGAAAATAGAGGTTTTAAATACATGGAACCAGAAGCTAGTCTGGAAAATTCTTCCAAACAACCAGTGTGTAAACCTGTAAATGAAGAATGCAATTATCATCAAAAATCCATCAAATTTCAGTGATAATAAGCAAATTTTGATCAACCTGGGAAAAAAAGACTAAGTTTCTTTCATTTTTTCTCTATTGAAAAGATATTTTAGGCTGGGTATGGTGGCTCACACCTGTAATCCTAGCACTCTGGGAGGCCAAGGTGGGAGGATTGCTTGAGGTCAGGAGCTTGAGACCAACCTCAGCAAGAGCAAGACTCCATCTCTACTAAAAATACAAAGGAATTAGCCAGACAACTAAAAATAGAAAAAAATTAGCCAAGCATGGTGGCACACACCTGTAGTCCCAGCTACTCAGGAGGCTGAGGCAGGAGGATCGCTTGAACCCAGTAGTCTAAGGTTGCTGTGAGCTAGGCTGATGCCATGGCACTCTAGCCCAGGCAACAGAGAGAGACTCTGTCTCAAAAAAAGAAAAAGAAAAAGAGAAAAGATATTTTAAAATTGTTGTAATATGAAAAGACAATGAAGAGAATATAGCCCCAAATATGGGAAAAACATAGAGGTATGCCAGGATATTAATAAAAATATTGTCATAATTTTCTGGGGGTTGTGATTTTACTGGTATTTGTCAACATTTAAAATGTATAATTTCTTGTAATTTATTATCTTGTTCTACTTAAGTGTTGAAGTTCACAATTTTCTATTTAGTTTTGTATTATTTTTCTTAAGGATGGATCCCCAAATTGTATGTTTCAGGCCTTACAAAACCTGGATCCATCCCTCTGTACTAAATTAATGCTTGTAAGAATAGGCTTTTGCAGGTAAGTGACAAGCTAGGAAAAAAGTAATTCAAAGAGAATATATAAAATAAATAAATAGAACAACTGCATACATATACTAACTCATCTTCCACACCAGAGGCAAAAAAGGTATTTTTTAGTCATTAGAACAATTCACTCAATTCTTTTTGACCATTTTTGGTTTCTAATTTCCTATACATGCTTTCCTTTTAATTCAAGGAGCTTAATGCTACCAACTTTCACCATAACATAACTATTATAGAGCATGAATTCACTCTAATACAGACATAATTTGGATCCTTTCAAAGCAAGTAAGAGAAAAGGAGCAGCAAGTGCTATTTTATAACATAAATTTATCTGACCATAACATCTCCCTAAAAAGGAAACAAAAGTAATCACTCTCAGCAGTTGTTTATGCCCAAGTAGAGAAAAAAAAAGTCAATTAAAGCTCTCATCAGGAACAATTCCATCCACCTTTCCTTCAACCTTATTCTATCATCCCCTTCAATCTCTGCTTTCACCTGTATCATCACAAAGCCTCATTGAAATGATTCTATATGAAATTATTTTGCTTATACTCTTTTACCAGGCAGAAAAAAATTCTATTAAATACCAAGCCTTATAGGCAGTAATGTGCTAGTAAACCAGTGATTTCCAACTGATAGTATCTGACAATTTCCATGGTGTAAAGATTTTCATGATGGCCGATTTCAGGCTACCAATGATGTCACTAAAGGTGAAATTGGAAGAGAGGTGAGTCATGGTTTCTCATGAGACAATATGATATGGCATCAACACACTGCTTCTTACAGACAAACTTTGAATAAACCAGATATCTGGTAAGCTCTTTTACAACATCATTTACAACAATTATTGTGCTCTTTAAAGTAATTATCTATATAGTCTATAGGAAAATGTTTTACATGGGTTCCTGTCTTCACTGGATGCTATTCAACAGTTTGTTCGCATTTCTGTAGTTCATCTCTCTCAAACAAGGTGAGTTGAGTAGAAAGCTTTACATCATCCATTAAAATTAATAAATCTGGTTTCTAATATGCCAGATTATATATTCTGCCCTTCACCCTGTTCTATATATATCTGGGTGAGCAGGCATGTCAGTTTAATTGTTTCTTGTTGAATGCTGTGTCCCCATGTTTTCTTTCACTTCTTATTTCTTGTATGAAGCCAAATGATCTGTGTTGGCATAATAAGAATTGCAAATGTCCTTCGGAGTAAAAGTCATTTTTATTTAGTAAATAGAAAGCATGAATAATGAACAATACAGGAAAATTGTAAAATAATTAGGAAGTGGTTCAGAGGTGCTCATTTACAACTGAGGAAATTAAAAATGCAAATGTATTATTATCACAAAGGTAGTTAACAGACAAATGAGTAAAAAAAGAACATTCCTTCTAATTCATCATTGTTTAAAAGACACCTGCGAGTTCTAACTGGAAAAGACAAGACTGAGAAATGCAGATGGTCACGTTTTGTATTATATCCATCAAAATTTTTATACTCTAATTAGAGGGAGGAATCATTCTCCATAGGAAGAAGATACTGATTATTTGAATATTTGAATAAAAGCCAGTTGATACATAATTCAAAATAACTCTCTGTGTTTTTGTCTTTATGATGGGGTGGTACAATATTTATTTTCTTTGACTCAAGGAAACGACTGGCAGTGTGCCCCAAAACATCTATATTTGGACTCTGAAAATTAAACGAATCTCAATTTCCTCTTTGTTCTAAAGCTGGGTTTACTAGTACTGAGTTATAGTGTGATTTTACAAAGTGTTAACCTACAAGCAAAATGTTTATAGTATGAGATTATTTTGTCTAAATTTGGTGTTACTTCAATAGATTTTTGTGAAATTATCTTTTAATTGTTTTTAAACACACAATTATTTCAATATGATCATTCTAAGAGTGAGATCTGGTTTAAGAGTGAGATCTATTATTTTTCAATAAATATACAATGTCATATTTATGATGACTGGAATTATAAATATGAAAGATGACATACAAACAGTTGTTTGTTTTTATTTTTAAGGTTTGAATATACAAAGAGAAATACAAACACCGTATCACAGCATAAGAAAAATCCAAAAGTAAAAGGAGAGAAGAAATACAGATATATACTTAAGGAATATTAAGATTTGAAAGAGTGAAAAAATGCTCAATGTTATTAATCATCAGGAAAATGCAAATTAAAAACACAGTGAGATATCACCTTACCCCAGTAAGAATGGCCTTTATTAAAAATTCCAGGCTGGGTGCAATGGCTCATGCCTGTAATGCTAGCATTCTGGGAGGCCGAGGCCGGAGGATTGCTTAAGGTCAGGAGTTTGAGACCAGCCTGAGCAAGAGTGAGATCCTGTCTCTACTAAAAGTAGAAAAAATTAGCCAGGCGTGGTAGCATGCACCTGTACTCCCAGCTACCTGGGAGGCTGAGACAGGAGGTTTGTTGGAGCCCAGTAGTTTGAGGATGCTGTGAGCTAGGTTAATGGCACAACACTCTAACCCAAGCAACAGTAAGCCTCTGTCTAAAAAAAAAAAAAAATTCCAAAAGCAGTAAATGCTGGTGGTGTGGATGCAGAGAGAAAGAAATGCTTATACACTGTTGGTTGGACTTCAAATTAGTACAACCTCAATGGAAAACAGTATGGAGATTCCTCAAAGAACTAAAAGTAGACCTGCCATTTGATCCAGCAATCCCACTACTGGGTATTTTACCCAAAGGAAAAGAAATAATTTAATCAAAAAGACACCTACATTCAAATGTTTACTGCAGCACAATTCACAATTGCAAAGATGCGAAATCAACCCGAGTGACCATCAGCTCATGAGTAGATTAACAAAATGAGGTGTATGTATATCATGGAGTACTACTCAGCCATGAAGAAGGATGGATTAAGGCCTTTTGCAATAATTTGGGTGGAACTGAAGACCATTATCTTAAGTGAAGGTAAAGAATGGAAAAACAAACACCACATGTTCTTGCTATAAAATTAGAACTAACCAATGAGCACACATGTGCACAGAAGGAAGTAAAACCCAGTGGAAATCAAGCAGGAAGGAGGGGGAAGGAAAGCATAGGTGAAAACCTACCAAACATGTACAGTGTACTCTATCTGGGTGATGGACACACTTATAACACAGACTCAAATAGAACAAAAGTGACCCATGTAACCAAAAACATTTGTACCCCTATAATATTTTGAAACAATAATAAAAAATATATAAAATAAAAATATTAAAATCTCATTAAAGATGAGGTTAGAAATTTTAATATAAAAATAATCATAGACAACATTGAAAAAATGGTAAACTCTTGACTCTAATATAAGGTAACAACAGGTCCAAATATATGAATAATTTCTTCCAAATCTTCAAGTAACATATGATTTTTAAATAGTTTTAATTATACTAAAGTATACTAAAGGCTTGAATTTAAGAATCTGCAAATAAATTCAGGCATAATTTTGATTCTAGAAAAATAAAAGACATACTTTTACCAGCACCAGAACCACCAAAAAATTCATATATCGGGTAAAAACACTGAAGAAACATTCTGTAGAATCTATTTTAGAACACAGTGAATATTAAAAACAGAGAGCTTGTGATCTTCAGGAGAAAAAATCATTTTGTATGTGGTAAATAGTTTGCAGGAAGTTAAAATTAGGTAGAATATGGTCAATTAAACTGTTATTTCCTAGTGTTAATGAATAGAACATCGGCTACCAGAATCCATTTGTCAACTTTTATAAAGTACCTGTAATTGAGATTATTTAGCCTATAAAAGGAAGCAATGTAAAGAGAATAAATTATACCTGATTTTTAATAGACTCTGGCTGTACTTATATTCATCCTTCATAATTATGCCAGAAATATCTTTTTGAATTGTAACTCTGCCCATTTGGCTTTAATTTGGCACCAAATTGCCCATAGATACTTTTCAAATTTCTTTTCAAAGTATCAAATATATCCTCAAGGTCTGCCTAATGTTTCACTGCCTATGGCATATAAGTACATCGTACCAGATTTTTTTTTTCCTACATCTTAGCTATTTTTTTAATGTTTTTTGCCAGACATTTTAAACTCCCAATAACATTTCAAATCTAAACATAATTTTACAGTTCTAAAATGATTATATTAACTGAAGCCTTATTGTAATAATGAAAATATTTTTTGCTTACTTAATGTCCCCTATTTTATCTCCTATTTAGTCAGTACAGTGTTCAGAGTTAGTGAATCTAACATGCCAGTTTTATCAAATCAATTCCCTAATCAATAATTACATGTCCTTCTTTCACACTAATTGTTATAAAATCAAAAATGAAAATCAAAGTAAAATGAAATAAATTTAAAAAAATTTCACAATGAAAAGATATATGTGTATATATAGATAGAAGGATAGGTAGATATAGATATAGATATAGATATATAAAGATAGTATGAGACCCTCATGAGCAACATGGCCATAAATTAAAGTTAAAAATTTATGTGATATGAAAAAAATCCTAAAAAATTACAACTCAAGAAGAAATAGTAAAATTTGGATCGTCCTATAGCCATTAAAATATAAATTTAATTGGTATAAAAAAAGATATCTCCACAAAAACTCAAACCAACATGACATCCTGACATCTTCAACAAACTCCCAACTTGAAGGAAGAACAAATTCCAATTTTATTTGAACACTTTTAAACAATGTGAACAAACAGCATGTTTCCCAACTTTTTTGCCTTGATTCCAAATCCTGAAAGAAAAACATATAACAAATTTATCCTCAGAAAGTTATCCTGCTCACTATGTAGAAAGAAACTCTTTTTCCATCTATCAGAAAAGCAAAATGAATCACAGAACGTATCAAAAACATAATGAAGATGAAGCATCATGACCAATAAGAATGATTAAACATTTGGGAAATCATTTATTGTGTTCCATCACACACACAAATTAAAGGAGAAAAATCACATGAATATCTTAATAGATGCAGAAAACTTCCTTGATAATAAGCAACATCTATTTGTGATTTAACCAAATGCAAAATCTTAAAAAAATAGTAAAAAGGCATTTGTTTAAATCATTTTAAAGGGTTGAAAATAAATAGCAAATATCACATCTAATGGTGAAACAGAGGAAACTGTTTCTTTGAGAGCAGGATAAAAAGATGATGGTCACTATTACCATGTCTATTCATCATTAGTACTCAAAGCTCTAGCCAGCACAGTAAGGCAAGAAAAACACGTAAAGATAACAAAAATCAGAAAGAAGGAAACAAAAGTCTCATTGTTCAAGGAGTACATCATTATGCACATAAAATTCAAGAGAGGATACAAATAAATTATTAGAATTTATCTGCAGATATTAATATTTGACAGAACCAATTGCTGTTTTGTAAGTTCACAGTAAGTAGCTAAAAAATAAAATTTTGTAAAAGATTAGTGGTATATTGGCCTCAAATATATGACTTCAGCTGGATATTCAGTATGTGGGCAATGTGGCATTGCAGATAAGTAGGGAAAAGATGGATTTTCAATAAATGGTGCTGAGACAATTAGCCATTTGAAAATAAAGGTAAATGAGTATAATAATGGAATACAGGGAAAGAGAGAATGAAGGAAGAGAAGGAAGGAAGGAAGGGGGAAGGATAATAATAAATAAAATAAAATAAAATAAAATAAAAGAGCCAAAACCAAAACAATGAAATTGGACCTCAACATCATACCAAAAACAAACAAACAGAAAAATCCTTTGTGGATTAAAAACCAAATGTGAAAGGCAAATTATAAAGCTTTTTGTAGCAAATAATATCATTGTACTAACCATTTTTCTCAGACCCTATCATGTTAGTGAGTTTCTGCCAACTTCCAACTGCCAGTTGGAAGGGCCTTTTCCAGAAGTATCAGGCACTCCTTCTTGTGCACCTGTGACAGGTGTACATGCTGGAAAATTGACAATTGCTAGGATCAGCATGCACTCGATGATTCCCAGGAGTTAGTATATAAGTACTCAGTCTTCCTCTCCCCTTGGGTGGAATAATTCAGGGTTGTGCGTATTGTACCATATCCTGCCAGGACTAAGCTCCTTTCCCATCATGGAAGCTGGCTTAATAGCATGCATATTAGCTGCTTTCTCTTTTCTGTATCATTTTCCCGCTCTCCTACTGATGTACCCGCATCCTCTACATAAACTGCTTGCACTCAAATCCTTGGCTCATAATCTTCTTTTGGGGAAAGCTAGATTAACAAAGTTAAAGCTAGAAGAGTTCCTAGGAAGCAGATATTCAGGATGAGATTCTAGAATTGAATAATTCCCCCAGAAGGTGGCAACAAAGATCTGATTGTTTGGCATAGTGGGATGACGGATAGCTCCTAGGATGCTGTAACATAATGATGACTAAGGCTTTATCTCATGTGGTAAATTGGAAAGAGATATAAGTGGAAGGACATGAATTGGTTTATGCATTCTCTCTAGCATTTTAGACATATTATGGCAATGATAATTACAAGGACTATGAAGTTGGATAGTTGTTATACAATGCCCTCAAGGTGCTCAATGAAAAAATGACATACTTAAATCAGCTGATCACAAACTCAGGGCAGGGTGTGAAAAACAATATTCCTCAGTAACAGCATTTAAAGGACCTTAATCTGCTGCAATTGTATGTCAAGATCTGATTGTGAGAGTAACTGAAGTATAGAGAAAGCTTAATTTTCTGCCTCAGCAAGTTTTCTGTGCCAGAATCGGGGCCCTGATATATTGACACCTGGGAATAGGATACCTGAGTGGATGTGCTTGAGAACCTTGAACATCCAGAGTTCATTGGACTCCTGAGATGCTTTTGTTTTGTGTGTGTGTGTGTGTGTGTGTGTGTGTGTGTGTGTGTGTGTGTAGACAGGATTTCTCTCTGTTGCCTGGGCTAGAGTTTAGTGATGTCATCATAGTTCACTGCAACCTCAGACTTCTGAGCTGAAGCAATCCTCTTGCCCTCTTGCCTCAGCCTCCTGAGTAGCTAGGACTACAGGCATGCACCACTGCCACCAGCTAAATTTTATACTTTTTGTAGTGATAGGGTCTTGCTCTTGCCCAGGCTGGTCTTGAACTCCTGGCCTCAAGCAATCCTTCTCCCACCTTGGACTCCCAAAGTGCTAGTATTACAGGTGTGAGCCACTGCGCCCATCCAAGATGCTCATATTTGACTTTTCTCCTTAAAAAAAGGTAATAGCATCCCTTGCCTGCAAAACTTTCAGAGATCATGTCATGCAAATTCCAAGCAAAATGATACTTGCTCTTCTTAAGATATACTTCTACCAATTCTCATGGAGTTTAAACCAATAGGAGTTTCAACCTGGCAAAACTGGACAAGTAGTATTCTTCTTTTAGAAAAAAAGAATGAATTAATCAACAGAAGGCCTCTTGGATCTTCCTAAGATGTATCAGCACTCCAGTGAACACACTTAGGAAAGTATGCTGAGCCTGGAGGATGGGGGTGGGCATTGCAAAGTATCAGGTGTGATGAATGTTTATTGATATGAGACTATTTTCTGTTTTCCCAGGGTTTAAATGCCTTGCCAGGACACCTGAAACCATTCCTAAAAATATTCTGGTATGTCTTCTTGTAGGTAGAAAGTACCATGGCCCACAGTAAATGAGATATCTGTGCTAGGACTGTATTGGCAGGATGTTGAGAAAGAGCTCAAGGAACTCAGACGTATGGCTGTGCTAAAGTAGATTAATACTTAAGACTCGAGAGCCTACTGAGTAACTGTGTGCCATGGGAGGATCCAAAGGACTCTCCTTTTGCTATAACGTTATTGAACATAAGGTACTATTGAGGTACTGCCAATATCAGGGCGAATCTCAGAGGTGAATCTCCATTAGAGGCCAAAGTTGATGAGAAGGGAAGCTGCTATGGACCTGAACCCCCAGGTGTTATTTGGGACATTAGGGTACTACACGTTGCTGTGAGGCAAAACAGATTGCTGTTGTCCTAACTCCCCACTCAGGGGTGACAGTGAAAGCCGGTAGTGAGGGGAAATCTTGGTGGGCAAAGCTTCAAGCAGTTTAATTTGTCATTACTCCATTTGCAGGAAATTACAGCCTGAGGCAAGAAGCAGAGTTCTGAGAAGCAGATTATGGCCTGGCTGAGTTTTCAGAGTTCTAGAACCATCAGAATTAGAAGATCAATTACAAGAAGTTCTGGAGAAAAAGCATGTACATGGACCTATAGGAGTGAGCAAAATATGTGAGAATCTTTCCTTCTCAGATCAAGTTCCATCAGAGATCATCACTACAGGTGAGGCATTTTCATGAGATGCCTCATTCAGTTATTGAATTAATTTCTCCCCTTAGCCACCGCAGTGTTTCCACAATGTGTTCATGAATGGAGTAGGTTCAGAAACAGGGTATGCATGGGGCCTGCATACAGCACAACACTGCCCTATCCAGCCACTGCCACCACTGATTTACCCAAAGCAGAGTAAAACATTTCAATCTTGAAATGGTATTTTTTTCTTTTTTTATGAAACAACTTGCTACAGGATGGCAGGTGAGTGATATAGGATTATTTCGCTGAAGGAGTCAATATCATTGTCTTTACTGGGATTTATACATATAATGTGTACAGATTTACATAAGATCCTGCATAATCTCACCTTAAAACAAAGCCCCACTTTATGGCAAAATAAGTGAAACAAATAATACATGAATGTTTCTGTAGATCCATTGTAATTATCTCTCTCTCTCTCTCTCTCTCTCTCTCTCTCTCTCTCTCACACACACACACACACACACATACACAGCCATAGAAAGAGAGAGAGAGGAAAAGAGAGAGATTGAGATTAAATTGCCCAAGTATTTTTGTAGATCCTGTCTAACAAGATCATCTGAAAGAACAAGGTTGAAAAACAAGAACAACCCACACAAACTATAATCACTAGGTATCTAGAAGCTGTGGAAGAAGTCATGAATAATCAAACTACAAAGACTGCTTCAGGTAAACTGTAGGTCCGTGATATACCTAGTATAACTGACACTTGGGACAGATCCTATTTAAAACTCCAATATATATATGAAAAATTGTTTTCAGTAAAATTCATGAAATGATATAAATTATAATGTCCAGAAAAGAAATGCAGTGCAGCCAGTGAAAATTTGTTTTTACTAAATTTTGAGTATGTATTAAAACATTATAACATAATACAAAATAAAATAAACATTACACTATAGAAAGGGAAAATGTAATGGATTAATATATTTTAACACATTAACTGCCGTGTGAGTTGTATTTAATTCACACTAGTTTTGAGTCTGGGGCCTCGGGAAGCACATGTAACTTACACATTTCTTCACTTTGGGAGCCACGGGAAGGATTATTCAAGTTGTATAAAACTCATGCACAGAAGACAATAAAAAAGTAAAAAAATTTTCATTAAATGAGAAAGCATCATTTTGTTTTTGAAGTTTTTATTCTATTTTTGTAATAAAATACTGTGACCTCAAGGGAAAAAATTTTTGTCTAATGTAGCAATGTATTAAATATATCAGTGTATCTTTGAAATATCTATTTATTAATCTGTAATCAATTATAAATAAGAACACTATTGTTTTTGAGCTTGAACTTCTGTAATTTGCCAATGATTTCATGAATATGTGTCTTCTTAGTGTGTTATGTAAAACAGGATATATATCCAGATTTGTCAGCTTATCTTCACTTAGTTAATCTAATATACCCTGTCTTTATTAATCACTTTCTCAAATATTGCCTTTTCACATGAAGTAACAGATATGTAAATAGTTATGAAAAGTCTGAAAGATAAGAATGAGTTTGACAGATCCTAAAATTAGGATTCAATGACAACAAAAGCAAAAAACCTAGAAATTGCATGATTTTTCAATTCAGCTTTCAAATGTCTCTGCAGTCAAAAAAATGATACAAATAAAAATTCCAAGTTGGTATATAGAATGCCAAAATTATAAAAGCTCATGCTTGCAATTGCTACACTATCATTTTAATTTTGAATCTACTTTATAAATTCAGTATTATGGGGATAGGAGACAGAAATTTTATACAAGAGCTTGAGTAGTAATTTCTAAATGTTATGAACTTTTTCTCGAAATGATTGCATATAGCTGAGTCTATGTGTTTGGGCTAACTGTATAATATGGTGTATTCATTAAGCTTCTATGTAAACTATAATGCTTGTTAAAGCATAAATAATAAAAATATGCTAATTAGACGCTTTCATATATATTATAAAAATTCAACAATAGTAACAGCAATTGTTCAGAACTTAGATCAAGAAAAAGGATGAAAATATTTTATCACATTGTTTAGAATTGCTGATGCATGGTGATAATAATTACAAATATTGGATTTAATTGGTTTTAATGCTGTTGTAATCCTCTTTACAGACAATGTGTCCCTTATTGCCTGCACCCAGGGCTGAACACTTTTACCATTCCACTCTTGGTATAAACTGCTATTGGGCTAAGGTTTCTAACAATGGGGGGGTGGGGAAGGCAATGGTGGATCTCCAAGTTCCCTTAAAAGCATCCAATTAAACAATTAATAATTTTTCAGAACCTCCCAAACCCAAAGAAGAAGTTATCACATGTGGACAAGCCTAGTTAAATAGGAACATTCTTGTCTTTTCACTCCTCTGCCACCTCCTCTGCCACCAAGGAAAGTAAAAGTGAAAGGCAAGTAGAGATCAGGCCAGGTATGGCTCTTTCCCTGCAGAAGGCTAGCCTGAAGCAGGCCACGGCTTAGGGAGTGTGGGAAGCTGGCTGGGCACGTGTTAGGAGTTGCACTGTGTTCTGCCCCAAATCGTATGTTGATGTCCTAATCTCTAGTACCTCAAGGTGTGACCTAATAAGAAAATAGGGATGTGACAAATGTAATTATTAGGGATCATACTGGGGTAGGGTGGGCCCCAAATCACTATGACTACTGACATTCTAAAAAGGAGAAATTTGGACATAGACTTGTACACAAGGCACAAGGAGAATGCCATGTGAAGATGAAGGCAGATATTAGGGTGATGCTTCAACATGTTGAAGAAAGCAAATTTGCCAACTAGAAGCTAGAGGAAATACCAATAAATAGCTAAAATGAATGAAAGATCAGTATAAATTAGTAGCTTGAACCTGAAGGTAAATTGATGAATGAAATTAAAAAAATCACAGAGCAATATATGCATATCAGTTGTTTATAGGCAGTACATGAAAAAGCACCTAATATTATGTTTCTTTTGCATTTATACTATCAAAGGGAAATACAATTTTATCTTTTAAGTTCTGTTTTTTCACAAGGAGAATATATTTAGAGAATTTTATGTGACTTTAATTAATCATATAAATGTATAATTTGTGTTTCTCTAGAGAGAAAGATTAGGAAGGGTTAGGGTAGTAAACTGCTGCATTTTATTTGAATTACTTCTGTAATATTTATTTTTAATAACTATAAATGTGTATCTCTGATACATTTTTATAAATATAAATTTTAAAAAATGAAACAGAAAAATCTTAAAAACAAAACCAAGAAAAAAAAGTAAAAAATTTGGAACTACTTTATGAAAAATAAAGCAAAATAAGTCAATCAAAATATAGTTATGAAGAAATAACGGTAAAATCACTGGAGATAATTTTAAATGTAAACTTCAGGTTTTATAATTACTAAATAAATAAACTCTAAATTTTATAGGTGAGACTATGATAATAAAAATATATATTTAAAAAATTAAAAATCAGTAATAAGGTAAGAGCAAGTGGGAGTATATGTATTAGCTTCATATTCATAGCAGGGTGACAGTAGATTATGTTAACATTTGAAACATAGTTTGTCATAATCAGTACTAAATTTTGGAGAGATATTTTAGGATCTGCTACTCTTGCCAGAAATAAATTGAATGTCAGCAATCTTTTGTTTGTTGTCACATGTCTTTCTTTAATTAAATTGTTATAATTTAACATTCATCAGGTGTCAGGCAGATGGGAAGGCAGAGGAGGGGATGGGTGTATACCTACACAATGAGTGCGATGTGCACTGTCTGGGGGATGGACACACTTGAAACTCTGACTCGAGGTGGGTAGGGGAAGGGAGAGACAAGGGCAATACATGTAACCTAAACATTTGTACCCCCATAATATGCTGAAATAAAAAAAGAATCTATAAATGAAAAAAATTGTTATAATTAATTTTAAGTATTAGAAATGGAAAGATTAAAAGCGCATTTTTAAAAATAATTTCTTTCTCTGTATTTATTTAACTTTCAATTTGCATATATCCATATAGAGCTATCTGGAATGATATATACCAACTGTGAAAGATGGTTATTTCCTAACATAAGATGTTGGGTGATTTTTTAATTTTATATTTTTATAATATTTGTATTATTCTATATGTAGCATATATTCTACAAAAACATTAAAGCATTGTATTTGTAGAGTGACCTCAATTTATTTGCATGTAATACTTCATTCTAATCAAGAGAGTGATGTTACTTATTGTGAATGCTTAGCAAATTAAATTATTTCATTCTTCACTGAATAAATATTGTGAATCCAAAGAACTTTAAGTAAATGTGTTGGTGATAAATTATTAATTGGATCTCATAAATACTAATTTAATGATGTGTAATTGCTTAATTTAGGACATTGACTTGATTGATAAAATGAAGCTCTTTACATTTTAAAAGCTTTTAGTAATTCCATTGAATTTTCTTTTATTTAACAAGAAAGGAGTCATGGAACTTCTGCCTAATTCAAATCCACAACTTCACTCTGTGCCACAGTTCTCATTCTGGATGAGCATAGGAAGAGGCACTTTATTTTCTGTCAATATGTGTAACACGTTTGCCATTGGGCCCATAAACACAGTCCACCCTTGCTAAAAATCTACTCTTGCTAAGAAGACAAGCATGATCACCATCTAAGGTCTAATCCTCAATAGGTGAGAACACATACATTAGCAGTTTATAAGATAGATTTGAAGATGAATATCAGCTTTCTTTGACTTAAAAGTGATCTGCCTTCTCAATTGGACTGAAAAAAATACTGATCAATCTGTGCTTTCCTTGTATTAAAAAAATCAAATTCCAAGATGACAATTTTCATATTGGAAAATGTTTCTCATGGTCATTATGAGTAACATGTTTGATGTACTGACCCATAATTCATTTGCTTATACGTAGGTGCTTAGGTAATACTGTTACTTAATAATGCTGTACAGTATAATGGTAGTTCAAATTTAAAAAGCATCAATAAAATAGAAAAAAATATTAAACAGAAATGTAAGTAACTTTACCTTTGGATCAGAGTGTAAAACAAATTAAATACATACATATAGGTTTCTTTAGTAAATACACTTTCTGTAAATATCAAATTTTTCTAAAAAGATGTTCTAACAACAGGAAGTAGTTTCTGATTAATGTTTAGCATCCCATAAGGAACACAACATCCTAGACTAAAAATCCTTTTTAATAACTGTATTGTTTTTATAAATTAATATGTAAAAAAATCAAGCAATATTGAAAAGTAGAATATAAAATATTTCTTACCAACAATCCTTTTTAATAACTTTATTTTTTATAAATTAATACATACTGATTAAAAACCTTATAAAGTGAAGAGCATAAAATATTTCTCTCTGTTAATGTTTTGAATAACATTCTTTTAGAAAAATTCTTCTATATTTCTCTCTCTCAATCTCTATCTTCCTGTCCATGTCCCTCCCCCACTCCTTTCTTCCCCTCTGTCTCTCTTTCTCTCTCTCTCTCTCATATAAATAGAATCACAATATATAAATACTACTTCGTAACATTTTCTACTCAGGATATTATTAAATGCACTTCATACTTATAAACCCAAACTTGCGTTTTTAAGCTTAATTATTGCTGTAAGTCTGTCCATAATTTATTTAACTAATAAATCATTGATGTATAATCATTCAAAACATAAAATGCTTGTCAAATTTCCTCATGCATTCATATATGCACACCAATATCATTATATATTTCATTTCAATATAAAATTAAGATGATTGGGTTACAGGCTTTGCACATGTTATATTCACATATGTATTATAAATTTCCATACATGAGATTGAACAATGACACGGCCACCACCAGGAGAGGTCAATCTCCTCACACTTTCTCAAAAACTGAATGTTTTCAACAATTTTTAATTCCTATAAATTTTAGAAGTTTTACACAATTCCCTTTATGAAATTTGACCTAGCCTTCTTTCTCCACTGATATTTTTTTCTATCTAATTTTTATTTTAGCAATTCACACGCTAAACTCTTTTAAAACATACAATTTGGCAATTAGTCAGCCATCATCACTATTTAATTCCAGAATATTTTCATCACCTTGACACCAATGCCAGGAAAGGACACAACAAAAGAAAGAACAGACGAACATCTCTTACGAATATACATGCAAAAATTCCCAATAAAATACTAAATGTAAGCCACAGAGGTATCATCAGCTTTGCATATATATTACACACACACACACACACACACACACACACACACACAGAAATGCATAGTTTTTACCTTGAAACATTTTAAAATATGGATGGAAAACAAAAGCCCTATAAAACACGTACAGCAAACTTTCAAAAGTGTTGTTCAGGACAATTGATTTTGAATCAGTATAGCCAGCTCTATTGCCTCTATATTCTACATTCTAAAGAAGTTTAACTTAAGAAATGCATAATTTTTAAAAAATATTTCTTACTCTAATCTTTTGCCAAATTTTTTTTTTTTTTTTTTGGAAAGAGACCAAAGCTGCCCAGAATTGAGGTAACTATTTCAACCAAGGAGTAATTTTGCTTTATCAAAAGGCACTGATTACCACTTAGGAGAACATTTCTATCTATAGCCAGATCCATCTGGATGATAACGTCCATTAGTTAGGAAGCGGAACATTCACATGTTTCCCAACATATAATCATCTGATCCCTAAATAGCCAATCACGCTATTTTAAGTGTCTTGTGCCTTTTTAACATATGTGGAAATACCAGCGACCTTAACTATGTATTCTTTCTATATATACTAAAAACACATTTCTATATACCCAGAAATCTGCAGTTTTAAAATAACAGATTGAATGGATGTTAGACATAATCATTTCACTATACACCCTCCCATACTTTGTGAGATAGACTTATAGAAAGAAAACCAAAAAAAAAAAAAAAAACGATTAACAGAAACAAAGACACATTGAGATATGATGACTTTTTAAAAAATTTTTGTACTTTAATTTTAATTTGTATTACAAAATAGTACAACTCTCCATTCTATTATTAATTTGTTGCCATGAAAATATTTGTGCATATAATCAGGAAATTTCTGGAGAATATTTCTATGTGTTGCATTCCTTGGAAGAGGAGTTGCTAAGACAAATGTTATTCACATTTTTCACGTTGCTATACTAATTTATTGTTCCTCCAAAAATGTTTGACAACATCCTTTCCCAACACAACTACCAACATACTAAGGTGTCTTTTCTTGTAAAAATTTTTGTTTTTCTTACAATTACAAATTGTTTCCTTTATTAACATTTGCTTGTTTTATTCTCTACTCATTTCTGTTCCAAAGCCAAATTTTTGATATAATATAATCTCCCAAATATAAAATTTGTAGGCCAAAGAATGCAGTAGTCCATCAGTTCATCTGTTTAGGACGGGAGGGCTGTAGGCTTTCTGTGACTTCCTTTAATACTGTCCTGGGGATCTTCAAGTCTCACTGCTGTGTGAGCTCCTGTTTCTGAAGTCTCATGTTTTCTTTCTAGGATTATTATCTTATTTTAGGAGCAAATATTTTACAGTAGATTGTTGAAAAGGGTTTATGAGAAATCAATAATTTTAATTTGTATCTGAAAATGTCTTTATTCTACACTTACTTTGGATTCATCATTTGCTTGGGTTTAGAATTCTAGGTTGAATTTTTTGTCTGATTATGGTAGTCCTCCCTTATCCACGGGGGATACGTTCTAAGACCTCCAAAAGATGCCTGAAACCATGGATAGTACCAAACCCTATATATATTATGTTTTTCCTATGCATATATACCTATGATAAAGTTTAATTTATAAATTAGACGCAGTAAGAAATTAACAATGATCATTAATAATAAAATATAACTATTATAATAATATACTGCAATAAAAGTTATGTGAATTTTTTTCTGGAATATTTTATTTATTATTTTTGGACCACAGTTGACCGGAGATAACTGAAGCCCCAGAAAGCAAAACTACAGAGAAGGGGGCTACTGTACTGTTAAGAAATTCACACTGAATTCTGAAATTTTATATAGTCTCATTCTTTTTCATTGTATAAACCTTTAGGGCTCTCTTTATTTATGCGATTTAATTTCATGATAATGTACTTGGTTGTGGGTCTTTCTTTGTGCATTGTACTACAGACTTCATAGTTCCACAAACATTTTGTCAGAAAAATTTTCTAATATTCTTTGATAAATTCTTTCATTCCACTTTTTCTCTGTTCTCTTTTTTTTGGAAAACCCATTAATCTGAAGATAAATTTGTCAGAGTGATTTTCTATTCTTACTCTATCTTCTGTTTTTGTTTTTGTTTTTTTCTGTGAAATTTCCTCAAATTTAAATTGTCAAACTATTAACTCTTAGGTTTGAATTTCATATCTTTGATTTTTTAAAACATTTTCCTGGCCTCTGTTTTTTGAATATTCTTTTTCTTCCCAATTGTATTTTGCTTTTGTTACATTATATAATAGTTTTCTCTTCTTTATGATAATGTTAAATATAGGACATTTTACCACTTTCCAAGTTTCTTCAGCTCCTGAGTTTTCTCTTTCCTCTGACTTTATTCTATTTGTCACACTTGTTTCTACCCTTCATGTTAGAAGATTTTGTCAATATCTGGTGATTCTTGGCTGTCCATTTTTACTTAATAGCAGTATGTTTAATGTTATAAGAATTTTGCTGTTCATGTAGGAAAGGGTCTAGAGGTCTTGCCGACTGTCTTTTTTTAAATTTTTGTCCTCTTTTATATCTGTTTCCTACAGGATAAATCCAAATTCTTCTATCTCATGCGCTGAAGTTTAATTGTCAATATGTTTGGACTGGAAGATATTTCCTTGGCAGTAAAGTGCCTCCTCTTTTGGACCTGTTTCTGATTTGCCTGTATATAACTCCTTCGGGAAACTTCCTCAAAGACAGAAAGCCTCCTCCCTTTTATAATGTTTGGAGGGAGGAAGGGATCTGGCTACTTGGCTGATGAAGATCACAGGTTTTAACTGTCCCTTAGACATTTAAATATTTTCTCAGTTTTAGACCTACCATGTGCCTTTGCCTTCAAATGTTCCTGGTGCCTTTGTATTCTGAGCCTTTATAGCAAAAACCAGCCTACTTCTTATTTTCCTCTCTAGACCCCAAACCAGCTCCCCCACATCAACACATATGCTGTGTATACAGCAAAACTTTGATTTCGCTTTGCATACTCCTCAACACCTGTCTTTGCCAACTCTTCCTGTCTCTTTGTCTTTGAAGCATTGTGTGTGTTTCATTCCATTGATATTTTGATACAGTTTTGGGAAGGTTCAGAGGTAAATGGATGTGTCTGAACTTCAAAGGTTAAAATTAGACCTTCAGTTCTGATTTTTTAAGTTCAAGAACAGGTTGTATGTTTCTATTTATTCAGGATTTCTACTGTATCTCTCAACATTGTTTTAGATTTTTCTTCATAATAGTTCTATATATTTCCAGTAAGTATTTTCCTAGGTTTATTGTTTCCATTTTAAAGTATTTTAGCAGGTCAAAACACAAAATTTCTAAATGTTCATAGTCTTTCGTCTGACAATTTCATTTCCGCAAATCTGTCCTTAGAGAATAATTTAAAATTCACACTCACAATTATATTAAAATGATACATCTCTTATTTTCTGAAACTGATCTGAGGTATTTCTTTATTCCAAAAATTGAAATGTACAATTACAAACATATAGAGCTTAAAGGAAATTTAGCTCTTAATAAATATAATCAAACAGAACATGATGATTTTATGAATGTTGAACTCAGTCTCAGAATAAGTTATATGACTTTTGCAAAGTCAAGAGTCCCTTGTAGCTGCTGAGATTCAGGAGGTTCCTCTTTGTGGATGACATGTCACCTTTAGAAGAAGTCACCTTCAGAGAAATTTCAAAAGGTAGGATCAAAACTTCATAATACATATTGAGAATGTTTGATTGGTTCAACTAGTTGATTTGAAATGTAAAGCTAACGAAAAAATTTTAAAAATTAGTTGTTTAGCTATCATATATCATATTTTGGGATATAATTACTAATATGAACTAACTTTTATAATTAAAAGGACTAATAATAGCAATTTTGATGTAATTTTATGAAAATATTAAAATTGACAGCACTGTATTTGGAATAAACATTCCCAAGATGAAAAGAAGGATTTTTGCAAGAATTTTCAAGAACTTCCTTCATCAAAATTCTAAAGAGCTCTTCATCTTTCTATATTCAAATCATTCTCTCTTGAAGGATCTCTTTTCTTCTCACCTTTTACATTTCTCTTTTTCAGTTATTAACTTACTCACTCTGCTAGAATCTCCATTTGTTGATGATTTTGCATGTGATTGTATTAGGTCTCCAAAGTCACTTTATTAGATTTCATGCATGCTTGCAATCTTTGCAAAGTTAACAGATTCCTAACTTCTTTTCTTAATATTTGTATTAGAAGATTTTTACAATATTAGAAAATCAGAAAAGGCATGACGTGACAGAGATGAAAAACAGGGCTTAGGCTAAGTTGAATACCTTAATCAAGTAATTAGTGAATATGTTCATGTTATAATCACAATAGCTTCCCTGTTACCTGCTGGCATTGGCTTTCTTGTACAAAAGTTTATTTGTGTCTATTCCCAATTGCTACAATATTTTTGTTCAAAGTTGGCAGTAGTTCTTCAGTCGCCCATGTTAAAATTAGCTCTCTATTGCATGTCACTTCTTGCTGGAATCCGTGAATCTGACTAAAGCCAGCCTCCTACCCACTCTCACCTGTCTACCCTCATACTTACACTTTCCCAATACACGTACCCACCTTTTTCCTTTTTTCTTAAACAATGTCTAAAATAGCAGAAGGTAAGCTCCAAACAAAGGTAAAATGGGCTACCTTATAAGATTTATGAGTTTGAGGATGCAAATCCTATAGATTTTGTGCCATGGCTTTGACTGTTTAAAATGAGTCTGGAGTACTTTGCTTCTGTGAGTAGTTAACATACATACACTCATACATGCATACATACATGCATACATACATACACACATACATACATATACTCATACATACATACACTTGTACATAAATATACTCATACATACACCCCATACACTCATACATACGTACATACAGTCATACATACACACACATATGTGCAAAGGGAAAATGAAGGTTTTTTTTAAAAAAAATTGCAAGATATTTTAGTGCCTTTGATATACTTATCAACAAAATAACTCTTCGACATGGAGATGTGATGTAGCGTATCTCAAAATCTAATTGACTAGATTTTTAAAATTTTCAATAGCATCATCATGTCCAGAGAATATTTTGAAAAATATAGCTAGCATATTCTATTTTCTCACAAATTTTTAAAACGTATTACTTTCCCAACAGTTTAGCACACCATATAGCTCACATTTGTGGAATTATATTTGGTATTTTACAGAGTCTTATGGGACTCTGTGTGCCTATGTTTTACTTAAACCCAAGTTCAATTAAAAATTTCAAGTGTTTGCTGACATTTTCATGGCATTTTTATTTTCTTTCCTTTTTTTTTTTCCCCCATCAGCGGTAATGAACCACATTCTTCTTTGGATTGCCTCGCCGCTGCCCATCAGGGGTGGGGACAATTTTCTCCCCCAGAGGACGTTTAGTAACATTTTTTGTTGTCACAATTTTGAGGGAGGATGGAGAAGATACTACTGGCATCTAATGGTCCAAGGCTAGAGACATTGTGAAACGTATTCATTGCACATGGCAGTCCCAAAACAAATATCAGTAGTGTCAAAGTTGAGGAAAAATACTGTAAATGGCTGTGCTTTCCAGAAACACTTTCCCACAAACCTGCAAAGTGATACTGCAGTAAAAATCTGGGAATTCCCAGGTTAAACTAAAATCTTGCAGATATGTGAATATGACTTCCTTCCCTCTCAGGTAAAATAAACATTGAATAGGAAAAAGTAACTTTCTCAAACCCCTAAAGTGCAAGTCTAATTATAAACCCTTGAATAGTCTAAAACAAACACTAACCAAACTTGATAGGTAAATTAACGCCATGGGCCAATCTCATGCAATGCTTTGACACTTTTCTTAACATTTCCCCTCCTTTATAATACTTAGATTGAAAGTGGATTTCTAATTCTTATTCCAGTCATTACTTAACAGAAACACTGAGGTCACAGCAAATAAAGCAGTATGAGTTAATGAGAACAGCTTTAGCCAAAGAGGAGGTATTTCTCCAAGTACATCAAGTGCTTCACATATATTAAGAAACCCCAGCTGAATCGATTTAATAATGTTGGGATTTACACAATTATTACAGAACCTTCATTATTCACCCAGTCTGCGCATACCACAGCACAAATGAACATCTCAGTCTGGTGGTATTAACATTGCCATTTTCTCACCCATTCCCAGACCATCTGCTCCATGCTGATCATTCACTGCTTTAACATTTAACAGTTACCCAACTGCAACTTAGCAGATTTGTGTACTTTTGAAAACAGCTGGTTTAATAACTGCTTCAGAGCTTTTGGATAAAGAAATTATTTTGTAGTGCTTTATAATAGTCTTTTTTTATCGGTGCCTCTGAGGAAAAAGTATTACGCTTGCTTCATTTATGCATCTGCGATCGCTCATAATATTTCTTGTCACATTTGGAAACATATTTTCAGTATTTATAGAACAATAATGTAGGGAATCTTTATTACCCTTTTTGTTTTTCTTTTTGTTTTTTTAAATGTCTCTGAGGACTAGAGTAAAACCTTTTGCAGGAAATAATTCAGAGTAGTACAATGGTATAAATTTGAATTGTCTCAGAGTTTCCACTCACTTGATATGCCAAATGAATTTGTTTCTACTTCAGTGATGTTTCTCTTCTTCCCTTTTGTTAAAAAAAAAATGCAAGAAAAAAATAACTACTTGTTTCAATATTCCAGGTTTCTAACTAGACATATATTTCCCCTGAAGAGTTTCTCAGATAACTTTGTGAATTGACTGCTCTGTTAATGACTGGAAGTGGCCCAAGGGCTGCTTCTGGGTGCTGGCACTGTTCTGATTTTTCAATCTATGTAGGGGTTACACATGCATGTTTACTCTGTGAAAATTTAATGAGGTGAACATTTTGCATTCTCTTTTGTATGTATTTTCAATGAAATGTTCAAAAATTAAAAAAAAAAACAAAAGGAAAAACTTTATTGGGTTCTCCTAATGCTTATAATCTAAGTTCTTCAGTTAGATTATCTTTGATCATGACGTCTGACTATGACCTCATTCTAATATTCTACCATTCCTCAATTTGTAATTTGTATTTAGTAGTACAGAGTTGTTCCGAGTTCCTAATACAACTTGCTGTTTCATTATCTGTGGCTTTGCCATCTGTTCTCTTCACTAGTGAGGGAGGAGGGCGACTTTCTGTCCAAAGGCTCCTTACACTTGTAAACCCAATTCAGTGTCACTGAGTCAAGAAATCTTTCCAGCAGTTCCCTCCATAGCTCTTAGCATCATCAACTCTCTGCTCTATATTGCTGTTCTTGCTACCTTATTATATGTCCACTGATTTGTTCATACCATTGTCCCTCACAAGAGATAAGGGCTAAGTCCCAATTTTGTTGAATTTAGTTAGTTTGAAAGTCAGTATAATCAACCACTTTATTTTTCCATATTAAATGGATACATTGTTCATATATGTAGGATATTCCAATAAGACCGTTGTGTTGAGAACTAAAGCATTGTTTAAGAAGCACTTTTTTTTTGCTATTAAATGCAAGGCATGTGATTAAATTACCTATTGCTATTTAATAAACTACTTCACAACTTAGTGGCATGGAACTACAAGCATTCATTATCTCACAGTTTTTGTGGGTCAGGCATTTGAGAGCAGCTTACCTGGTTGGTTCTGGTCCAAAGCCTATCATAAAGCTGCAGTCACGTCCTGGGCTGAGGCTGCAGTTTCCGACGTGGCTCATTCACATGGCTATTGGCAAGCAGTCCAGCTCCTTTTTGCTGGCCACTGATAGGAAGCCTTAGTTTCATGCTACTGGGTATCTCCATATGATTGCTTGAGTATTCTAACAACATGGCGACTGATTTTAACCCTGAGTGAGTGATATGAGAGACAGAGAGGGAGAGAGAAGTTACATATCTTTTATTACTTAATCTTGAAAGTCACACGTTGTCACTTCTACCACATTCTGTTTATTAGAAATGAGTCAGTACATCTGGCCGTCAATAAAGGAGAAGGTAATTAGGCTCTATCTTTTGGAAAACTGTAAAAGAATTTGTGGACTCATTTTAAAATTATCACAGTCTCATTACTGTTTGGTGTTTTAAGTGCTCTGGACGGCTGTCAGTGAGATTCTGAATTCATTATTTTAACCATTAGCATTCTAATTTGTTATTAAACTAGTACACATTGTAATAAAGTTTAATATAGCACGTGAATAACCTAATTTTTTTCAACAACAGTAACAAAAGAAAATAAAGGAACAACTGCACTTATAAAAATTCTTCTGATTATTGCCACTCAATGAACAACTTCACAGAAGAAGAAATGTTTGCTTTCCTCTCTTTTTACAATCTTTTCGACTTATCAAAGTTAATTTATCTTTAATATTGGGAAGACAATTAATAGCTTATAAAATTAGTTATCAAAAACACCACCCTTTTCAGTGATCTTTTTTTTAACGCTCTGAAGAAAATGTCCTGAAAGGTGAGTGGTCTCTAATTTCTCTGCTTGTTTTAAAACTTAAGCATCTCTATGGGGAACAAGCTATTCCTGACTAAGTTATCTGAGCATTCCCCTTACTGTCATGACAGATCAGTGGGAGGGTCACTACAGCTTTAAATAATCTCAGTTACTAACATACAATTTAAGTAGATTTTTTTCTTTACTAATGTCTGAATCATACTTTGTAGTTGTTTGAAAGAGACAATCTCCACATGTTAATATAAGTTAATATTTGTTAGTAGTTAAACAAAATTTCTCTCATTTTGGAATATAAAATTAGACATTAATTTATAATTTCTATTTATGAGCCCGTAATAGCTTGTAAAGGACACAAACTGAGTTTTTTGGTACTTATTCGTTCTTTTTCATATATTGCATTACAAACTTTGAGTTTCAATATATTACTGTCAAATGAATTTAGATCATTTCCAATGTAGAAAGAACAATATATAGAAAATCTCATATATAAGATTAACGTTCACTTATGCAAAATTTCAACATCTTTGAAAACAATGTAAAAACAAATTGACCTTGGTCTTTTGATTGCAAAATTCATTGTATTTATATATTTATTTAACAAATAGACCCTAATAAATGTCAATTTATATGTTAGATATAATTTTTTAATTATAGGAAATTTAATTTTTTTTTCAGTTTTTATTTTATTTCTATCTCTAGGAAGTTATTTTCTTCATTTTTCCCTGGTCCAAGGCATTTTGTACAAATAAGTCTTTTTAAAAATGTATCACATTTTGATTTAATTTTTTGCTTATTTAAGTTTCCTTACTTATTTCTCACTGTCTTCAAAGGAAAACTTTATGGCTACTAAATATGTTCATTATCTTGATTGTTATGATGATTTCTCAGGTGTACACATAGTCAAACTTTATTTATTTTTACACTGTAAATATGTACAATTTATTGTATATCAATTACACTTCAGTAACTAATTTTTAATAGTGTGGTAAGCTTGTAAGCTTGATTCCAATGTCCCTATGCTTCACGTTGATATTTGAAAAACAGCTTTAAAAGTATTCATCACTAGTTATACCTAGTGAAGGGTGTCACTTTTTTTAAATGAAGTAAACATTTATAAATACTTGAAGTAAACAAGTATTTATTTACAATCAAAACTGAATTATGAGACATGACATTTTATGAAAATCTGAAAATATCTGAGGCATCATGCAATCTCCAAAAGTAACACAACTTATCTGGAATAGATTTTACTTTTTAAAGCAACTTTAGGTTCATAGCAAAATTGAGTGGAAAGTACAAAAGTCCCCATATAACCCCTGACCCCACTCACTCATAGCCTCTTCCACTGTCAACAACCCATGCCAGAGTGATACATTTGTTAAAATGGATGAACCTATACTGACACATCATTATCATCTGCAGTGCATCGTTTACATTTACTCTTGGCATGCCTTCTCTGAGTTTTGACAAATGTACATGACATGTATTTACCATTATAGTATCACACAGAATAGTTTCATTGCCTTAAAAATCTTCCGTGCTCTACCTAGTCATTCTTCCCTCTCCTCTAACACTGGGCAACCACTGATCTTTTTACTGTGTCCCTGGTGTTTCTTCCGTGCTCTACCTAGTCATTCTTCCCTCTCCTCTAACACTGGGCAACCACTGATCTTTTTACTGTGTCCCTGGTGTTGCCTTGAGAGAGTGTTATACAGTTGAAATCATACAGTATAGCCTTTTCAGATTGCCTTCTTTGGGGTAAAAATATTCATATAAGGTTCCTTTATGTTTGTTGGTGGCTTAAAAGTTCATTTCCTTTTAGGGAGGAATAATATTTCATTATATGGATATGCCAGAATTTATTTGTTTATTCACCTACTGAAGAACATCTTGGATGCTTCCAAGTTTTAGTAATACAGCAGTCTCTTATCTGTGGTTCCACTTTCTGCAGTTTCAATTACCCATGGTCAACTGTGGTCTGAAAATAGGTGAACATAGACAGTAAGAGAAAGAGAGAGAGAGAGATCACACTCATATAACTTTTACTAGTGTATATTGTAATAATAGTTCTATTTTTATTGTTAATTATGGTCTTAATCTCTTACTGTGACTATTTTATAAATTAAACTTTATTATAGATATATATTATAGGAAAAAACATAGTATTAATATATATATAGGGTTCAGTACTATCTGTAGTTTTAGGTTTCCACTTATGTCTTGAAACTTATCCCCCATAGATAAGGTGGGACTACTGTAACAAGTAAAGCTGCTGTAGACATTTTTGTTTTTATGCAGAAATAAGTTTTCCACTCATTTGGGTAAATATCAAGGATCACATGGTAAGAGTATGTTTAGTTTTATAAGAAACTGCCAAACTATCTTCCAAAGTGGCTGTACCATTTTGCATTCCCACCAGCAATGAATGAGAGCTCCTATTGCTCCACTTCATTACCAGTATTTTAAAAGGTATCTTTTTTGATAGCTCAGTTTTCATAGGACAGACTTTCTTGAGCAATATTAAAGGTTTAATTTAACTTCCAATTAAAATCATCATAATGATCAAAACCATTATTTATAACATTTGAATATTACTTTTTAGAGAATTTATTTTTTATTTTTAGTTTCTTACACACAAAAAGGGAACTCTACCTTGTAATTTAAGCAGAGAAGACTTAGGAAAGTTTGGTTTAATAGTACCTATTTCATAGTGCTATTGGGAAGATTAAATGAGCTACTATACACAAGTCCTTCCTGATACATTTAGATAACTCAATATATTACTGTTATTATCGTTGTTGACCTTGTTATTGCTTTTGTTTTCAGATTCCCCTTGTTTTCTACATGAGGCTCACAACAGAAAACTGAACTTTATCTTCACCATGAACAACAGACTTCTTTCAGTTAATTTATAACGGTGACTATATAAAAAATATACTGTGTATATTTCTTCTATCTACTTGTTGAATTTTATAAATTAGAAGTTCCAGAGGTAACATGCTAAATCTTTATGTACTTACATCCCTGTGACTGGACATAAAGGAAGAAGTGGAAGGAAAATGCACAAAAGCAAAGCTGGGAACCACCCAGGGAAGACCCCTCTGAGATGCGGTACCACAAAAGGAAGATATGAAATTTTGTAAGAATGAGAGGAAATGTAAAATGACAGCTCTCTCCATTCCCAATATGGAATTCCTGAATAACTCTAAATGACTTCAGTAACAGGAGCCACACTCTTCACATTGGATGGGACTATTTGAATCAAATATCCTCAATATGATTTAAAAATACAAGTTCATTCCTATGCGTACTTTATTTATCCTTTTAACAGTTGACAAAAAGCCAGAGGAGGGAGGGATAAGAATAATTGATAAGAAAACCTGGGGAAATGAGAGTGTATTAAAAACAGAAAGCTTTCTTCACAATTTTCTGCAGGAAAAATCTATGCATATTATTCAAAATTTTCTCATGTATGTGTCTGCTTGTTTATTTGATTATTCTTGGTCAAGGTCCATAAGACCAAGGCCTGTGTGTTTACAGAATACTATTATCTACCATAATTGCAGACACGTTTTAGGTGGTCCATAAATGTTTGTTAAGTAATCAAATGATTATATATGAACTGTCTTCTTCCAGTTTCATTTTCCCTTTTTTGAGATCTGTTTTCACTTTTAGGGGGGTATTTTGTAATATGGAAAACAAAAACATAATAACTGTCAGGACATGTTTAGTTAATAGGAGTGATTACAAGAAATTAAAACATTCAATAACCTAGTTCCCTCATATATAAATTAAAGTAATAAAGTTTCACTTGGAGAAAAATAATAAATCTGTGATTCTATTTTTCTTCCATCATTGGAAGAAAACACTAGATAGAAAACAGGAGGATCCCATAGTGATACTTTATTTTTAAGCTTGATTATAATTTGCAGAAAGCTAATGCAATTTATTAAAGCTCACGTAGTTTCCATTCTTTCTTTCCTCCCATACTTAGTAAGAAGCCATGAGCTAGGCTAAAAATTATTAGGTGCTCATGTTTCCTTGCTTTTATCAAAGACTGTGTAAGTATGAAAACCTTGCTCTGGTTCTTTTAGAAAAAATATTATTCTGCAATTATAGGTTTATAAATAGAAGGTACTGCAGGTTTGTAAAAATAAATTGACAATTGAATTAAAATATCCCACAAAAATTGTGTAGATAATATGTCTGTAAAGTGTAAATTTATATTTCTTGAACATGACAGTGTTCATAGATTCAATGGTCTGTTTTTATTGATATCCTTTGTCCATTGTTCTCTGTCCTATGTAGCCCACCATTAAAACATGTGGGTAATTGTTAAGTACACAGAAACATTAGTATTCAGTATCATTCAGTAGAATTCAATCAGTTAAACAGACAAAACCTTGTATTTATGTGCCCATGGAGTGATGATTCATGATGGTTTTTAAAGACTTCTTCTCTCACATAGCCATCAATCAAAGTGACAGCATTCTTTAGATTAACTTTGGATTCCCCAGCACAAATTAATTAATCTGTCTACTACTTCCTATCTCAGTGTTTCAATCAGCCAACAAATAAAGCCAATCAAGATTTCAATTCTTTGCTGATTAGCCAATAAACTGTGACAGTGGACTGTGGCAGGATTTCTGGGACTCTCATAGAAGCTTATTTATAGATGTAGCGATGCTGTGATCAGTCTCTAAACCACAAATAAGAAGAACATTGGGTTTTCTTCCCACTTACCTTCAGGCAGGCAATGAACCTTTTCAGGTAGAAATAAAACTGTTAAAGCAACCAATAAAGCAAGGATACCATCTTTGAGGTGAGGACATTTTGATAATACTGTTGCTTTACTAGCATCAGTTTGTGTAAATGCCAAGGAATTTTAGAAATTAAAAAATTCCTTTTGTTCAAATGAACATATGCGTGCTAAAGCTGTCACTATTTCCTCATTGTCAAGAATCCTTATAGGGAAGCATTCTCTCTACCAAAAGAGCATTAATTGCTGCTTTTTAAACATTTCTGAAATAATACATTTTACAGTATGTATTAAAATTAATCTAGTATTCGTGCTGTCTCCAGTAAATCCTTCTAAGAGAATAAACTGGACTGGGGGAAAGGATGTGGATTGGGAGTCAGAAACCCAGGGTTAGTCCACATTTTGCTAGGAACAAGATGCATGAGCTTAAAAATGACTTAATTTGTACAGGCTTTGGGTTTTCTCGTAAGAGTGTAAACTAAATAACCTCTAAAATTGGATGATTCAGTCAGACACAGTAGTGTCTCTTTTCTTATAAGGACTATATGTGGACAATATTTCCTCTCATTGTTTTTACCACTATCACTTTTTGAAGTTTGTCTGAATATGAAGTACCTCATGGACTTGACGCTGAACAGTAAGTAAATGCAAGAGGAGGTTAGTTACATTTTGTTTCCCCATTATACTTTGTATTCCATTTCTTCACCTCTTTCCTGGGTGGGGCAGGGAAGAATAAAAGAAATCAATCCTGCTTCTCAAAGTATGTGCCATCTGCTGGAATAGACACCATCTGTTCTTCCCAATACCATCTATGCCTCCTGACAGTCTCTGAACTTAACCAAGCTAATCTTCAAGCTATTCCACTTCATTTCTTAAAAATTTTAGCTCCTGGACAACAATCTTTATTTTAATACCTTGCCCTGTCATCTTGGAAAATTACCTGGCAGTTCTCTGGCTTCTTCATTCCTTGATGTCCTTATTTCTAATGGTATTTTCCTCCATTCCACCTCAGCCAGCCATTCCAGTTTTACAACAGAAAGTGAATCACTTCTGAAATCTCTATTTGGAATATTTTACTGTCTACACCATTTCCTATCCTTCTAGATAATGTGTTCTAGTGCATGTACAACCACAGTTCTTTGACTTCACAAAAATATTCATTGTAATCTGTTGTGCAATGTTATGGCCATGGCCTTGAACTGCCCTTGTCTCTCTAACCTCCCATTGATAATGCCTGCAAAATCTCAATCGTATATGTTATTTATGTTCACAGATTTTAGGTGATCCTTCACACCACTGAAAACCACTCTTTACTCTTAATCTTGCTTTCTCACTTTCTGCAATAAGAATTGATTTCTTCTGTCACAGCTCACTTTTCTACATCATAATCCATTGAGAAAATGTAAGCCAGAAATTGAAACCCCCTTATGTTTTCACCAACAAATCTACCTTTTCCACTACAAAAGTCCCCAACTTCTATCTCTCCCAGTTGTTAAAAAAGAAGTATTCCTACTCATATCAAATTCCATTCTCTCCATTTCTGTCCTGTGCCAAATTCTCTCCCTTTCCTGAACAAATCTTGTATTTTTGATGATTTTCTTATTTCTCAAATATTCATTCACTTCCTCTTCACTGAGTAGCCCTGTTGATGCTCACAACTTCTTTACTGTATTTTGTCTTATAAAATCAAAGAAAAAGTTTTAAAAAGTTGAACACACTCTTTCCTCAATAAACAAACAAGTTTATCTCCTACACAGTTTCTTTGTTTCCTTTCATATCTTGCTATTTCCAAATGTCTTCCTCAATTCTTATATACTCTTTGATCCATTGTTTTCCCTTTTAAAAAATGTTTACCTACCACTCTTTTAAAACTACTCTTAAATCATTAAGTATTTCTATTTTCTCGAATACAAATGACACCTTTCTATTTCCATCCTACTCAGCAACTAAGCAGCTCTAAGGCTTATACCCAAGTTTTAATTTGTGGAAGCCATGGAAATATGCCACTCAGATCTCCCTTCAAGAAAGAAATTCCATTTGGCTTCAGGAGTGAAATTAACTTACAGTGTTCAGCTTCAGTGCCTCCAAGATCTGCTTCAACTTTCAAGCTGAGAAAATTTGTTCCCAGGCAGCCCCCAGCCAATGCCTGTGTATGACAAGAGTACCAGAGTCTAGCCATTTCTGTCAAATGCAGATCTCTTCAAATAGGCAATTCATTCTTTATTACAGGATTATTTTTCTTTCCTTTGCATCACTAATAGAAAGTGTGATTGTTTTCTTTCTTTCACTATTTTATTATGCTTGTATTTTGTTAAACTCATCTCCTAACCAGAAAGCAGGTCCATTGAAAGCAGAGCTCTTACATGTAAGCTCCCAAGGAATCCTCAAATCTTAATACAGCATTAATATATTCCAAATAAATGTTGACTAAATTCATGAATTAATTTAAAAAATGAATAATTTCCTCAAGGTTTTATATAGCCCCCTTTCAAAAATTAATCTTTAATTTCTCCAAAATTTCAGTATCTACTATAGGCATGATAAAATAATTCCAACTGAGATACAAATGAAAATCATTCTGACAACATTACATTCAGTTTTCATTCATTTTGTTTTATTTTTTTTTCAAAATTTATTTCTGCTTAACTGTATTTAATACACGTGATAGAATTTTAAAAGTTTTCAAGGTCTATGGCTAGCTTATATGGAAGATACTGAGGAGCATCACAGGAGTATAAAAATCAATCGTGCTGTCAACTTAGTCAGCCATCTTAAAGTGGTCTCCTGTTTTCCTTAGTTCTCTTTAAATATCTCATTACACATACACACACACACACATACACACAGAAAGATGAGTTTTAACTCTATAACACAACTTTATAAACTTAGACGAACCTGATTTTGAAACTATCACAACTATTTAGAAACAGCGGGGAGTAAGCAGGAGTGTGTGGGAGTGTGTGTGCACACGTGTTTGTGCATGTGTATGTGTGAGTAGCAGCGCTTTCTCTACCTGATCAAGTTACTGATAATACGCCCTTACGGTTCTCTTCCAGATTTTGCTATGCTTTACTCAAAATACTTCTTGTAGTCCTCTTCTAGCTTTTGATATGCTAGTACCCAAAACACTATGAGTAATACACAAAGAGAAATAAAAATGCACAGAGAGTAAATTTCCTACTGAACGTAATAAAAGAAAACAAAGATAAATATTATTTTTGCACTCAAATGACAGCAAAAACTATTTCATGTTAAATCAGATTACTAAATACAATGTAAAAGCCTAATGGTAAATTATAGAAATTCCAGAAAATAAGTCTATTCTGTTAGTTAGATGTATTAAATAACTAAGAACATATAATTTTGTGTTAACATTTAACTTCTAAAGATTTTTTGGAGTATGTTAAGTGACTTCCTAAAATAAAATTCAAAATTCAAATTATTTCTGCTTTCACAATTATTTAATACAAGTCCAAAGGCATGCAGCACATTATAAAAATCTTCCCTTCTTATCAATAGTTTTTCAATGAAATTAATAAGATTAGACATGCTAGAATTTTCTAGGCATTGAAAGGTACATTAGTGATGAAGCATGCAATATTTAATTTATCTCAGAAATTAAGATACTACATAAACTATTTTATAAGTTAAGTATAGTTTAAGGTCATATGATATAAATTCAATTTTTTACTCTTTATTAACTATAATGCTTGCTAATCAGCAATGATATTTGCATAGTACAATAAATAGAAGAAAGGTATTCTATACAAAATAAAATTTCCAGATAGAAATTCATTCATTTTTCCATGTGGTTTTGTATTTTTTGTTTTAGTTTTCGTTTGCCTAATATGTTAGAAATTAGGAAGACAGATTCTTCCTTTTAGAAGTTACTTAGAAATATCTGCAGGAAAACATATAAGGAGAGAATTTATATAGTTCCTGGAATTATTAATTGAACATTGGGTACTCAGAAGAAGTCTGTTGACAATTTCCCCACGAAGCTGTTTGTGATAGTCAATCTGTTTGAAATTACCTTGCTCCAGTCATTCAGTTTGTGTGATCTTATGATTATAAACGAGTAAACCCCACAAGATTTGGTGCAGTTTGATTAAGTGTCTCAGGAAGAGCAGCAGTTTGATGTGAGGAGTAATTAACTGGCAGATAAAGGCTAATGCATATCCTCAAATCACTAAAGAGCTGCAGTTTGTTCCCTCAGAAAACAGATATTGCCAAAAGAGTAAATTTTAAATATTTTCACAACAAAAACGTAAGTAGGTGAGTTGATGGATATGTTAATCAGCTTGGTTCAATCTTTCTACAACGTATACATATAGCAAAACATAACATTGTACCCCATAAATACCATTAGTATTTGTGAATAAAAAAACAGATATTTCATTCCATTCAAATGAAATATCAACCAAAAGCCAACACGTACACATCAATATTCTTGTACAGCTTTATAAATCACTAAACTCATGATAGCCTACTGGAAAATTACTTGGTTCTGACGTAAGTAATCAGAAGTTTCCTTTTATCCCACTTTTTTACCTCTGCTTAATAGAGGTATGACTGACAAATAAATATTGTGTGTATGTAGGGTGTATAATGTGGTATTTTGATATATTAATATGTATACATTATGACGTGATCACCACAATCAAGCTAATTAAAATCTTTATCATGTAGCATAATTATCTTCATGTGTGTGTATTCTACTTTTTATTTATTTTTATTTTTATTTTTTTTTATTTCAGCTCATCATGGGGGTACATAAGTTCAGGTCATATACATTGTCCATGTCCCGTCCATCCCCCTGAGTCAGTCCCAAGCGCGTCCATTCTCATTCTCCAGACAGTGCGCCTGGCACTTATCATGTAGTCATACCTCCATCCCCTCCCTCCCCCACCTCCCCGGGTCTGCACCTTCAAGCATGACCATTCCCCAGAGGGTGTGCAATGCACTCATCATGTAGGCATACACCCATCCCCTTCCCCCACCCCCCATCCCAGTCTGATATCCAATTGGTATCCTTCCCCGATGTACATTTAGGTGATGATCAGGGAAACCAGTTTTCTGGTGAGTACATGTGATGCTTGTTTTTCCATTCTTTGGATACTTCACTTAATATAATGGGTTCCAGCTCTCTCCAGGAGAACCAAAGAGATGTCGTATCATCGTTATTTCTTATAGCTGAGTAGTACTCCATGGTATACATATACCATAGTTTACTAATACATTCATGGATTGATGGGCACTTGGGTTGTTTCCACATCTTTGTGATTGTGAATTGTGCTGTTATAAACATTCGGGTACAGGTGTCTTTGTTAAAGAATGACTTTTGTTCTTCTGGGTATATGCCCAATAATGGGATTGCTGGATCAAATGGTAGGTCTACTTGAATCTGTTTAAGGTATCTCCATATTGCTTTCCATAGGGGTTGCATTAGTTTGCATTCCCACCAGCAGTGTATGAGTGTTCCTGTCTCTCCGCATCCACGCCAACATGTGTTGTTTTGGGATTTTTTGATAAAGGCCATTCTCACCGGAGTTAAGTGGTATCTCATTGTGGTTTTGATTTGCATTTCCCTGATGATTAGGGATGTTGAGCATTTTTTCATACGTTTTTTAGCCATTCTTATGTCTTCTTTTGAAAAATTTCTATTCATGTCATTTGCCCATTTTTTGATAGGATTGTTTGATTTTTTCTTGCTGATTTTCCTGAGTTCTAAATAGATTCTTGTTATCAGTCTTTTATCTGATATGTAGTATGCGAAAATTTTTTCCCATTCTGTAGGCTGTCTGTTTATTTTCGTGACTGTTTCTTTGGCTGTGCAGAAGCTTTTTAATTTAATCACATCCCATTCGTTTATTTTTGTTGTTGCTGCGATTGCCTTAGGGGTTTTCTTCATAAATTCTTTGCCTAGACCAATGTCTGTAAGAGTCTTTCCTACATTTTCTCCTAGAATTCTAATCGTTTCCCATTTAAGGTTTAAATCTGTTATCCACCGTGATTTGATTTTTGTGAGAGGTGAAATGTGTGGGTCCTGTTTCAGTCTTCTACGTATGGCTATCCAGTTTTCCCAGCACCATTTATTGAATAGGGACTCTTGTCCCCAGAGTATGTTTTTGTCTATTTGGTCAAAGATTAGATGGTTATATGAGGATGGTTTTATATTTGGGTTTTCTGTTCTGTTCCACTTGTCTGTGTCCCTGCCCTTGTGCCAATACCAGGCAGTTTTAAGAACCACAGCTTTGTAGTATAGTTTGAAGTCTGGCAAATCAATAACTCCCATTTTGTTTTTATTGCTTAAGATTGCTTTTGCTATACGGGGTCTTCTCTGATTCCATACAAAGTGTATAATTATTTTTTCTAAATCTGTGAAAAATGATGTTGGTAATTTAATAGGAATTGCATTAAATCTATAGATTACTTTGGGTAGTATAGACATTTTAACAATGTTAATTCTTCCAATCCATGAGCATGGTATGGATTTCCACTTATTTACGTGTTCTGCAATTTCCTTCCTTAGCGTTACATAGTTCTCTTTATAGAGGTCCTTTACCTCTTTAGTTAAATATATTCCTAGATATTTTATTTTCTTTGTTGCTATTTTGAAAGGTATTGAGTCCTTAATTTGGTTCTCCGATTGAATGGTATTGGCATATATGAATGCCTCTGATTTGTGTGTATTGATTTTGTAACCTGAGACTTTACTGAATTCATTAATTAATTCCAGGAGTCTCTTGGTTGAGTCCTTGGGGTTTTCCAGATACAACATCATGTCATCAGCGAAGAGTGAGAGTTTGATCTCTTCTGTCCCCATTTGGACACCCTTGATTCTGCTCTCTTGTCTGATAGCTCTCGCAAGGACTTCCAATACTATGTTGAAAAGTAATGGGGACAGTGGGCAGCCTTGTCTGGTTCCAGTTCTGAGTGGGAATGCTTTCAATTTTTCCCCGTTCAGTATGATGTTGGCTGTGGGTTTGTCATATATGGCTTGTACCATTTTTAGGTAGGTTCCATTTATGCCTATATTGTTAAGTGTTCTTATCATAAAAGGGTGTTGAATTTTGTCAAATGCTTTTTCTGCATCTATTGAGAGGATCATATGGTCTTTATTTTTGCTTCTATTTATGTGGTTAATTACATTTATAGATTTTCGTATGTTGAACCACCCCTGCATCTCTGGGATGAAGCCTACTTGGTCGTGATGAATTATTTTTTTAATAAGCACTTGTTTCTTTCTCCTTACAGCTCGAAGAAGGGTCTCTTTAGTGGATATTTTGGTCAGTCTGATGACTACGTGGCGTGGTGTTTTCCTATTTGCTATGAATCTACCAGGGGTTCTTTGAGCTTCTTGAACCTGTATATCTAGAGTTTTAGCAAGGCCTGGGAAATTTTCTTCTATTATGTCTTCAAATAGTTTATCCAGCCCTTGCTTATTATCTTCTTCACCTTCAGGGATGCCTATAACTCTCACGTTAGGTTTCTTCACAGAATCCCACATTTCTTGAAGACTCTGATCTTTTTTCTTATTTCTTTGCTCTATCTCTGTGACTGTCTTATTTAATTGGAAAGAGTTATCTTCGATCTCTGAGATTCTGTTTTCTATTTGATCTACCCTGTTCTTGAGACTTTCCACTGTGTTTTGTAGCTCCCTGAATAAATCCCTCATTTCTAGGAGTTCAGTTTGGTTTTTCTTCAATATTTCTATTTCTTTAGTGAATTTTTCTTCCAAATCCTGGAATTTTTTTGTGGTTTCTTTGTGCTGGTTATCTATTTTTTCTTGTATATCATTCAGCTTATTTATAACCCAAGACTGAAATTCTTCTGGTAACATGTTGGTATTCTGAATCTGGTTTGTGCCAATTGGAGGAGAGTTGGTATTTCTCTTTGGGGGCGAGGTTTCCGTTTGTTTTTTTGTGCTCCCCATATTTTTCCACTGAGCCCTTCCCATCTGTCTCTATCGTTAGATCTTTTCTCACAGCTTTAGTCTAGTTAACAGCACGTCTTATACTCTGTTCTTAGGCTGTGAAACAATCTAGGTATGTTGCTTCCTTTGTCTAGAGGGGGAGACTGTTGTGTGTTGTTTAGAGTTTTTTTCTATCTCAGTTGGGGGACTGCTTCTGATGGGTCCACTCCCGGAGGGTTGGCTTGACCTAAGACCAGTTTGGCAAGTTAAATCACTGTGTTGTTGACTTTCAGTTGGTAGGCAGGATTCACACTATTTGCAAGCAGAAAGCCTCTTCTCCCTCTCTTTTTCTTTTTTTCCCCCTGTCTTTTGGTTCTTCCTCTGGATGTGTGGTTTCTGTCTCTTTCCGCAGGAAAGACACTGGCTAGGCGGAGGAGGTGGTGCCCTCACTCACTCAGTGCCCCAGCTGCTGCAGCTCCCAAGGGCAAAGGTCTACCCTTTCCCAGTGTTCCCAAGGTCCAGGCTCCACACTGTTGTGTCTGCGGAAGCACTCAGTGTTCACACCTGGGAAGGGGACCTGGAGAAGGTCTACGGATCAGGGGATGGAGCCTCCTGGGGAGCCGCCTGGCACCCTATGGCTCTGCAGCAGTTAGACCTTGGCCTGCACAATTGCTGCTGCCCACCCGCAGATCACTGGCACTGGGGGGCAATTTTCAGGGTCTGATAGGAATCAGAGCTGGGGGTCTGGAGCGCTCAGGAGTATACAGTAGCTCCTGGGCTGGAGGGCCACCGGAAAGGAGAAAAGAAAAAGAAAGGAAAAAAAAAAAAAAAAACCAAACAAACAAGCAAGCAAACAAAAAACCACTATTATAATAGTAAAAAATAATAAAAAAAAGAAAAAAAAGAAACAATATGAATAACAAGAAAAAGAAAAAGAGAAAACAAGAAAGAAAAGGGAAAGAAAAAGAAAGAAAGAGATAAAAAAATAAAATAAAATAAAATAAATAAAAATAAAAAATAAAAAATAAATCAATAACAAGAAAAAGAAAAAGAGAAAACAAAAAAGAAAAAGAAAAAGAAAGAAAAAAAGAAAGAAAGAGATAAAAATAAAAAAATAATAAAATAAAATAAAACAAAAACAAAACCAAAAATAACCAAAACCTGTTATTCCGCGATCAAGAGTCTTAGCTCTTTCCCGCTGATGTCTCCCATCCACAGAGTTCACACAGAGCCACGGCTCTTGGCATTGTGTCGCGGGCTATGAAAGGGGGAGCTGCCCGGGGACCCGCGTGGTCCCCTATGGATCCCTGGCGGCCAAGCTGTGGGAACCAAGATGGCGACCGCGCGCCCGCCGGTCGCAGGCGCCAGGGCCCACAGCAGCTTCCCGGGCAGAAAGCCGCTGTAGGAGAAGAACTGAGCAAAAAAAAAAAGTCCTGCTTTAATATTTTACCCTGGCTGCCCCTCGCCTCGGTGCAGGTCCGCGTCTGTCCCTTTAAGAGATAGGGCACCGCGGAGACCCGCCAGAGTCCAAGCTCCTTTCCGCTTATGTCTCCAGTCCACAGAGTTCACTCAGGGCCACGGCTCTTGGCGTTGTGTCGCGGGCTATGAAAGGGGGAGCTGCGCGGGGACCCTCATGGCCCTCTATGGATCGGCGGCGGCTGAGCTGTGGGAACCGAGATGGCGACCGCGTGCCTGCCGGTCACGGGCGCTGGGGGAGAGTGTTCAGAGCTCGGCAGGCACCAGGGCCCACAGCAGCTCCCCGGCCGGAAAGCCGCCGTAGGAGAAGAACAGAGCAAAAATGTCCCGCTTTAATATTTCACGCTCGCGGCCCCTCGCCTCGGTGCGGGTCCGCGTCTGTACCTTTAAGAGATAGGTCACCGCGGAGACCTGCCAGAGTCTCTAAGCTCCCTCCCGCTTATGTCACCTGTCCTTGGAGCTCCACATCTCCCGCGGTGATTCTGCACCAATTTCAGCCAGATCCCTGACCGAGTGGATGTGGGGGTCAGTGGGGAGATCAAGCGGCTTTGCTGTGGGGCTGAACCCGCCCCACTCGCCGGTGAGGCAGGTACGGCCGTCCCGCACTCCGCTGTCTGTTTTCCGTCCGCACTCTCCAAACTATCTCGGTCTGATTTCCCACTCGCCTCTGTTTTTTCCTGTTCTCTGTGTCCCACGGTGATTCTCCGTGGGTTCACCCCGCCATTCCTGTGGGGGAGCAATCCTCTAGCGTTGTGGCAGGTCGAGATCCAGGCCTTCCTTTCTGGGAGCACGAATCCAGGAGGTCACCTCCACTCCGCCATCTTGCCGCCCCTCTATTCTCCTTTTTAAAAAGGAGAGTGTATTACACTTTTATAAAAAGAGAGACCTAATTTACACATCTTAAATACTTAAAAAAATAAATCATAGTATCCACAAGCATGTATTGGACACCTATAGCACAAACTCAGAGTTTAGGCCTAACATAATTGAAAATCAAGATGAGAAGACTGATGGATATATAAACAAGTATGTACATATTTTGTGATTGATATAGTTCAATTTGCACAAATTAGCTAACATAAGAGTGCAATTAAAGAGAGGCATTGAAGACATATCTTCAGCCAAATCCAAATTCTTAACTAAACATTATGTAACATATTTTGAATTATCAATCTGGACATTCAATTTATGTAGAAAAGAATGTTGCTATTAAAAATGGAATTTTTTTTCTAGCTATTTAGTAGACCAGAAATACTTCCTTCTAAAGCTGTGGTCCCCAATCCCCGGGCCATGGCCCAGTATCCATGGAAAAATTGTCTTCCGTGAACCTTAGGAACCGGGGGCACACCAGGAGGTGAGTGGTGGGCAAGTGAGTGACAAGCTTCATCTGTATCTACAGCCACTCCCCATCACTTGCATTACCACCTGAACTGCATCTCCCCCCAGCCCCACCTCTTTGCATGAAAAAATTTTCTTCTACGAAACGGGTCTCTGTTGCCAAAAGGTTTGGGGATTGCTGCTCTAGAACACACGTAAAACTATATATATACTTTTAAAATTATACATGTAGGTAGATATAAATATTTATAAAATAATATTGAAATTGTATATTATATAATTTTATAATTCATATAATGTATATAATTTTAGGTTTCTGTGATATATAGGCCTCAAAATAAGTAAGGTAAATTTTCTGATGCTAGAAATCCCCTCTGTAACAGCCTTTAATTTGTTGTGGACCACACTAACAGTACCCTTTACTACTCATAATTCAGCTCTAGAGTACAATATACACATTAGCTCGTTAAAGTAGAAAGTGATTTTACAGATATTAAATGACTTACAGAATACTTGGATGAGCTAAAGAAACAGACTATCATTTGAACTTCCAAGAATCCTTGTTATGCCACAGTGCAGAACTGGGCCACCAAAATATTATTAGACCATACCACCATTGAAAAAAGAATCAAGAACCTGGCTGCAAATTTTGGAAGCAGCTTTAAAGGTGCTGATTCTAACTCCTCACTGTCCTTTCCATGACCTGCACAAGCACAGTTGCATGTTCAATGCCATCTCTCCTTCCCCACATTAGTGAGTTCCAAATTCAGTCTCACACCAGAGCATCTATTGGTAAAACCTACATCTCAAAAAAAAAAAAAAAACAAAAACCTACATCTCAGTCCAAAAACTTAGTGGCAAGAGAGTGTCATGTCACTATTGAAGATTTTTTTCTCTGTCTAGAAGAAAATTGAAATACATTTTTCAGTATTCCAATATGCTATTCCAAACAGCATGTTGCAGTTTGCTTGGTAGAGATGAGGACCTTCCCTTGAGAAAAGCCTCTCTTATGGAAACCTGGGACACAAATTATTTATAATAATAGAATTCCAACAACTCTTTATCATTAATAAGAAAAATCACAAAATATGCAAGAAAACAGTTTAAGTGAAAATAACCTAAAACAATAAATAACAAAACTGAACCATTGAAGATTATAAATATCGGAGTTATCAGGTATGATGTGATATATTATCATAGTTACAAAATAACTATGTATAGTATAGTTAAATAAATAAAAGAGGGAATAAAATCCATGAGGAAGGAAAGAGCCAATAATCCATCAAAAAGAAGCTGATTTAATTCTAGTTTCCTCTGAGAGAATCATAGTCACATATTTAAATCTCTACATTCATCATTAAAACAAATTTTTATTAACAAGGATAGTAAGTATAAATACCCATAACCCATGCATATATATTAATACATACACACACAAATATTATATATAATATATATATTTATAGCTGAAACAGAAAATACCAGACAGTATCATAAATTCCATATAAAGTGTAAATAAATACCTCAAATCCAACAAATCAGCTCTGGAGGCCACACTAGAGTACAGAGTCAAGAGGTATCTATTAAAATGGGACATAGAAGTGAAGGCCTACTGGTGAGAAACACAGATCGTTCTCAGAAGAAAAATTCTAAAGTTTTTCTTATGAATTACAAACTGAATTATGCTCCACCAATTTATATGTTCAATTCCTAATCCCCAGTACATCAGAATGTGACTATGTTTGGAGATAGAGTCTTTGAAAAGGTAGTTAAGTTAAAATGAGGTCATTAGGATGGGTCTTAATCTTATATGACTAGCTGTCCTCATAAAGAGATTAGGACACAAACACACACAGAAGGAAGACCACTTAAAGACAAGTGAGGAAGACAGGCATATATCCACAAGCCAAGAAGAGAGCCCTTAGAAGAAACCAGCACCTCAGTGTTGGACTTTTAGTCTCCATAGTTGGAAAAAAACAGATTTTTGTTGTTTAAGCCATCCAGTTTGTTATGGCAGCCCTAGCAAACTAATGTATTCACTGAGTTGAGAGGCAGTACCTCTTAGACCTGGTAGATCCAATCACCAGCTACAATGGCAGGGGTTGCCAACCTTCTTATGTAAAGGACCAAGTAGTAAATATATTAGGCTTTTCAGGCTATGCAGTCTCTGTGGCACTACTAAACTCTGTGGTTATAGCATGAAAGCAGTCATAGAAAATACACAAACAACTGTACATGGCTATGTTCCAATAACATTATTTCAAGTCACCTAAACCTTTCACCTCCATTTGCACATAACTGTCATTTCTAGCCTATCATGAATTGATTTTTGAAAGAGGTGAGAGGTGGGGATCCAGTTTCAATTTTCTGCATGTAGTTACCCAGTTTTCCCAGCACCATTTATTGAAAAGAGATTCTTTCCCCCAGCGTATATTTTTTGTTTGCTTTGTCAAAGATTAGATGACAATGTGTGGATGGTTTCATCTCTGGATTCTCAGTCCTATTCCAAAGGTCTATATCTCTGTTCTTGCGCCAGTACCATGCTGTTTTAGTTACTATAGCCTTGTAGTACAGCTTGAAGTCCGGTAGACTGATACTTCCCAGTTTGTTCTTTTTGCTTAAGATTGCTTTGGCCATACGAGGTCTTCTGTACACTTCCATAGAAAGTGTAGAATTATTTTTTTCTAGATCCATAAGGAATGATGATGGTACTTTGATAGGGATTGCATTAATTCTGTAGATCACTTTGGGGAGTATGGACATTTTAACAATATTGATTCTGCCAATCCATGAGCAAGGTAGATTTTTCCATCTGTTTACATCTTCTACAATTTCTTTTCTTAGTGTTTTGTAGTTCTCCCTCTCACCTCTTTCATTACATATATTCCTAGATATTTAATTTCTCTCACCTCTTTCATTAAATATATTCCTAGATATTTAATTTTCTTTGAGGCTATTATAAAAGGTACTGCTTTTTTAATTTGATTTTCGGCTTGACTGTTATTGGCATATATGAATGCCTCTAATTTGTGTATTGATTTTGTATCCTGAGACTTTACTGAATTCATTTATCAATTCCAGGAGTCTCTCGGTTGAATCCTTGGGGTTTTCCAGATATAATATCATATCATCAGCAAAGAGTGAGAGTTTGATACCATCCTTCTTAAGGTTTTAGAATAATTTCTGCTTATTTCGCCTCACTGCTTGAAGGGTTGCTTCTTTCATGTTTACTTTGGTCAGCCTAATAACTACATGACGCGGTGATTGCCTTTTCACATTGAGTCTCCCAGAAATTCTGTGCTTCTTGTATCTGGATATCTAGATTTCTGGCCAGGCCAGGCATATTTTCCTCCAGTATTTCATGAAATAAGTTTTCTTTTGGGGGCAGCTTTTCTCTCTGATCTTTCATGTTTCCTGTGTTCTTTAGCTGATTCTTTCTCATCAGGCTAATTTGTAAAGAACTGGGGATGCTGGGGCTTGTTTAAGGCCTTATCTCCAAGTTCCCAATGGGACATTCTTTGACATTACTGGGGAGATGTTCTCTGGTCCTGTATTGCCTTAGATATGTTTTAGCCTGTTGGGTTATCTCTGACCTGTTGTTTTCACCTTTTGCCAAAGATTAGTGAGTTTGGACACCTTGATTAAGCTCCCAGGTGGTAAATCACTCTTGTATGTGTGACTCTGCTGCCCTCTACTAGTTAGGGATGGCAGGCACTGTGTTGAGCTATGGGGTTACCCTCTCTTTTCTTGATTGTAGTTTGCATGGAGGAGTCGATTATCAAGGTATTCCAATGCCTTTGTGTTGGGCTCTAAACCCCCAAATGGGGTATACAAGTGACCCAATCTTTGGGAAATGTCTTGTCAATCCCAAGTGTTACTTCAGCTCTGTTTCCACTTTCGGTGGGGTAAGGGCAACAGGTACCTGTGAGCCTGGGAGCATATACTTCTGTGGTTGTTTGATCTGCTGCTAGGGGAGAACTGCTAATATGTTATTCAGGGCTCTTTCAACACACTTGCGAGGCAGCTCCAAGTGGGAGTTGTCAATTGGTGCAATTGCTAAGGACTTGGCCAGGATTTTCCTTCCCAGACCACAAGCCCCAAAGCTGGCAGTGGCCTGTGCACCAAGAGCAAGCCCTAGTATTACGATCTTATCAGGTGATCAAAACCAATGTGCTGGACCGCATCAATAGGCTGCCCACTTTTGGTTATTTCCAAGGTCCCACAGATTCATGCCAGTGGCACTGAGAAAGTGACATTTGTCCCTTCTCCCTGACTCCAAGGACAGGGTCTGCCCTTCTGGGCTGGGGGAGGGGCGTTGTCTGAGACCACTGTATGTCCCAGCCCAGAAAACATCTTCTCTTATTTCTCCCCTCCTCCAAGGGCGGGGTCTGCCCTGCCAGAGGGAAAGTCAAGTCTCCAGGCTAGGGGAGAAGCGCCACCCGAGCTGCCAGGGGACTCAGCCCGGAAAGCGGCTTCTGTCATTACTCCCCTGCTGCACGGGCGGGGCCTGCTCTGCCAGTCAGGGCAGGGGCATTGCATGAGCCCATTCCCTCAGTTTGGCCTGCTGGGCTGGGGAAGGGGTGTTGCTCTGATCCACAACAGGCCACAGCGGTTCTAGGCTGTGAACCCCTAAAATGGTGGCTGCCCACCCACAGAGGGCCGGCACTGGAGGTGACTGCTCATGGGGCAGCAGGTGCTGGATTGGGCAGGCTGTCTCAACGAGCCTCTGACTGTCCCTCCTGCTTCTCTGACCCACTGTCTTAGGTCAGTCCAGCAGAGGGTCCTGCACTCTCTGTCCCACCCTGCACCGGCCCAATCTTTGGCGGTTTTCAGGGGCAGAGCCTCCCTTTGGGCAGCGTTCACCTCCTTTGTCCTGCTCCCAGTGACCGCCAGAGGCGAGGTGCCTGTCTCCACACTCCCTCCTGCAACCCCAGGAAGTGTTTACTCAGACCAGTCCCTCCCCTGCCCAGTGACAACCTAGCACAGAGCACTGGAGAGTTCAGAATGTTTCCCGCTAGTGTCTCTTCTCCACACAGCCTCTCACCCCGTGCCACAACTTCACACTGACTTCAGGCGCCTCCCTGCCTGAGTGGATGTGGAGGTGAGTGGGAAGAGTCGTCCTCCCGTGGGTCAGATCACACTGCCCTGGCCGGCTGATGGGCGCGGCCATCCCACGCTCTGTTCCCTATTGTATATCTCGCACTCTCCAGACTTTACGGTCGATTCTCCAATTCACCTTTTTATTCCCAGGGCTGCTTGTCCCGTGCTGCTTCTCTGCAGATTCACGATGCTGTTCTTGTGGGAGAGCGATCCACTCGTGTGTAGCTGTCCGTGTTCTTCACCTCCTGCTCTGGGAGCAGAGAGCCGGGAGGTCACCTCCCATCTACCATTTTCCCAAAGTCTTCAATTGACAAGTAAGATTGTATATATAGATGTTCCTTGACTTACCATAGGCTTACTTCCAGATAAACCCTAAATTGAAAATATCATTAAGTCAAAAATGCATTGGATACACCTACCCTACTGAACATTATAGCTTAACCTAGTCTACCTTAATTATGCTTGGAATACTTATACCAGCCTGCACTCCTGCACTTGGGCAAAATCGTCTGGCAACACAGTGCCCTGTAGACTATGGGTTGTTTATCCTCATGACGGTGTGGCCTACTGGGAGCTGCGACTTGCTGTCCCTGCCTAGTATTATTACGAAAGAGTGGCTAGCTCAGGAAAACACCAAAATTCAAAATTTGAAGTGAGATTTCTACTGAACTCCAATTGCTTTCACACTATCAGAAAATCGAAAAATCTGCATTTATGGTGTGTAACATCAAGTTTTGATATCTGAATGCATTAGAAAGGAGTTTTGATGACCTGTGTTATTCCTTGTCTATCAAGGAGAAATGAATGTGTTTTAACCAGATAAGTTGTCATATAAGCCTTATTTGGAAGGCTACATGGGTCCAGATGAGTCCAGTACTAGTGGCTTAAAGAGAATTTGAAGTTGTGAGAGGTACGGTGTGTTTTATGCATCGAAATAAGGATGTGTATGAATGTGGGCTGGAAAACAGGTAGACTGTGGTAACTTCAAAACAATTTTATTCCATTTATTTTGTAACAGCATTCCCATTTTTACTCAGGCACATTTCCCAACCTCCTTTGCAGCTCAGTGTGACCATGAGACTTAATTCTGGCCAAAGACTTGTAAGCAGAAATGTTGTATACAACTCCCAGGAAGGCTGATTCAAGAACTTACCCAGCTCTTTGGCATACCCCTTTTAGCAGAAGTCTTTTGCTCTTTATCCTTTCTCCTTCCCCATGCCTGAAAGAACAAACTATGATGGCTCTGTTAGCTTTATCAGTCTGTGCTGTGACTTTGAGTGTGGAAGTCAATGTAGCAGAGAGAGAAAGAGTGGAGTGATTTCATGGAGCTAATACTATCATATTATTCCAGAACTGCTCATTTTTTTCTCTTTTATTTGAGGGGTGGGTAGTTTTTTTTTTATATGAGAGAATAAATTCTAATGTGTTTAAACCAATTTATTATCATTTTTATGTGCATCTGAACATAATCCTCACTAATAAATACTTCCACATATTTTCATGAATGTTCAGAATTCTTTTTTTGATGGGGTTCTCAGTACATGTAGAACTGGAAACTACCAAAATATTTTTTCATGGTTTTCAGAGGACCATTAGCTAGGGTAGAGAGTAATTGCAAGCCTCTAGAACATTGTTCTGAAAGGATTCTACATGAGTATACACAAGAACAGGCTATCATTCCTTTAGCATTTTCTTGAATAGCTACATTGTACATAAATTAGGTGAACTCTCCACTTAGATGTGTATCTAATTCAGATTCAAGACATTAATATCTTTTATCGGGTGGACTCCTACTTAGAGGCTATAATCCGAAAATAGCCTGATTTAAAAATAAAATCATTCTTGGTAGCTAAAAAAAATCATTCCCAAATATTTCATGAATTTTATATCAAATTAAGTTATTTGGTCTATTATTTTCTCAAAATTATTGTTACAATATACTTAAACTGTACATGATTATTGTTTACTATTTTTATTAGTTACTTATTTCTTATAATCCTGCTATAAACCTTGATATACAGCAATTAACGAGGGTTTCCCAAATACTAGAGATAAAGGAGAAGAATGGAAATGCAAAATACCAAATGGTTGGGGGAACCACTAAGAAAAATCTTTCTCTTCACTTTGTCATAGAGATTATGAAGAATTCTGGAATATTCCTCTGTATAATGAGAATAACCTTTATTGAATCTTAAAGAAATAACTTTAGAGTTTTACTAGACTCTCCATATGTTTGGTTCTACAGTTCAGAAGGATAACTATCAAGGGTAGAATCTATTGGTATATTTACTGGTATGGCTACATTTTATTATTTCACTACTAAATTATATTGTTTCTTCAATTTTTATTAAAATTTATCTTTTGTAGTCTATAGGAAATCTGTGAAGAATAACTTAAGTCTTGAACCTGATTTTGAGCTGTTAACAGGGCATTTTGGTTTGAAAGATCAAAACCTATTTTGAAGTTGCCCTATTTTTTTAAGTTTCCCCACACAGCATTGACAAGGTTCTGTTTCTTGATCTGGATGTTAGACACGTGTGTTGTTCTTTGTGAAAATTCACCAAGCTATGTACCTATGGTATATGTATTTTTCTATAATATCGGTATGCTACATTTAAATTTTTTTAAAAAGAATAAGTGCAAGAATTAATTTTAAAAAGTTAAATATGTATATAAAATAAAAATTTATGGGGTCATCATAGTAAAAAAAGAGAAAGCTAGCAAAATCACATAAAATTTACATCTTCATTTATATTGACTCCATTTAAGTTGAATATGGTTCCACATTTTTACACAGAATAGTGTTAAAGGAAGTAAATGAAAAGATATTTTTTCATTTTTCATTATGCAATAACGAGATGGTTTTATTTGATGTGGGAAAGCTCTTCTTTACGGAAGAGTGCTGTCTAACACATATGAAGGAAAGATAGCTTTAGAAAATCACCATTTTTATAGCTAAGAATGAAAAGTTGAAGGGAACATATTTTTCTCAGGATACAAAAAATATTGCACCACCCAGTATTTCCAGTTTTGAGGGGAAAATGTAACTTTACAAAGGATGAATAAAGTTATCTCCAACCTCACTTGGTGATTAACTTTACCATCCCTATGAATGCTACCACAAAACACTGTGTACCTTCCACCTATAAAGTATGCTTGCCTACTATGTTTCACTTGAGTGAAATATAGGTTTTAAATCAAACTTCCCCTGTACAGAAAATACAAAGTTAGATGAAAATTAGTGTACCCATTTTGGAACTTGAATACAAAATGTATAATATATTTGATTATATTAATGAATTATTGATTTAATGTTATAATTGTTCATTTTGTTAGATGTAATATGGTATTATTTTTAAGTACTAAAATGTTCACACTTATTTAGAAAAGCATAATAAAATACCCCATAAATAAAATTCACAATTCAATAATTTACTTAAATATTTTAGCAAAATTAGAAAATATAAATAAGGAGAAATGGGAACAATTATTTATCCAAAGCAACAGGCATGTAGGTGTATCTTATATGATTTCTCTATATTCATGTAGAATATTCTAATATTCACATAGGATATTTTGCCTAGAGGGAAAAAATTTCCAAATGCCAGTTAATTATTACACATATGGTAAATTATAGATTTCTATATTCTTTCTCATGTTTTAGAGTTTCTATATAGTTCACCTTGATTTTTGTGGTAAGATGTGAATACTAAGTTTGTTTTCAAGACTTCATTATTTATATTTTGCATGTACAAATCTGAGGGAATTTTGAAATTAAATGACATTATTGATTACAATTCAGATACATTGTCAATAGTGAAGAAAGCCTCATGCCTGTCAATAATATGTTATTTTTTATTTATGATTCTACTGACTTTTATCTCTTGCATGCATGCTTTGTATTTCACAGAGCAACTTAACTTATGGCAACTGACATATTTTCTGTCATTTGTTTTCATTTGTTTCCATAGATGTGTGACAATGCAATTCTATCATCAATGAATGACTTGAATAATTTATCGTGGCAATCAATAAATCATATATTAGTACAGATAAATTTAAATGTCATCTAATTGCATATTACTTTACTGTTTTTTTATTTTTTAACATATTGGTCAGATAGTGAGTCTAGCTATCATTCCTTTCATTCATTGATATCACCACGCCTGACAGATAATGCCTTAATCCATATCATCATGCCAAAATGATTTTACAAGTTAATACTACATTTTATATCATGTTGAACATTATGAGAATAATTATGTGCTCTAGTGCTTTAATACTACTGTTAAGAATAGATTGAGATGTAAAATATCTTCTAACTATCTTGATCTTTTGTGATCCATTGTCTGTGACTTTCTGAAACTCTCTAGTGTCTTTGATTCAGGGAGTTTGACACCATTACTCTGGCTGAATGAAGAAAGTAGCATGCTTCTGAGCTAGTATGGAATTTAAAATCTAAGAGACAAGAAAGCTACTTACAGTTATGTTTGCTAAGTTGGAATTTTTCCCAGACTGTAGGTTTCTTATTCTAGCATTAAAATCTAGCTAAATTCATAGTGTTAGTCATATCTTGAATTTATTTCTAAATTTTGTGTCTAGGAGAAATACTGTGCAAAAATGTATTTTGTGTTTTGCCTCATTTACTGCACATTTAGTGTGAGACAAGAAAGTATTTTTCTTTATATATACACATATATGTGTGTATGTGTTTGTGCTTTCATCTTCTTTTACTCATTATTTTTCACTGTTTTAGAAGAAAGCTAACTAAAAGGAAAAATAATTCTATCTGCTACATTAACTTACATTGATTCACTGGTAGCTACAGCCAAGGCTGTTAAAGTGAATAGGTAATTATCCCATTGTGAGTTTTTTCCAAAACAAATGCCTGCACATATAGAATAGGCTGATTGGCCCATGAGGCTGATGTTCTTGTTTTCAAAGATTTTAGAAATGCTGAGTTATCTGATTCTTTGCTCAATATAGAACATTTTTTAATGTTTAACCTTAAAAAGTTATTAGTTTGCTTTTTATTAAATTTTATACAATCACATTTGTATTAAGGAAGCTTTAGTATAACAAAGAAAAACTAGTGGCTGATTGCATAAGCACAACACAAGATAGTATAGAAATAGCTAGGATCTATTGAATACTTACTGTATAGATACTGTAATATATTGTTTGAGGATGTAATCAATAGAGAAATACTGTGAAGTTAAAAAGTATCAATATCCACTGTATAGATACTGTAATATATTGTTTGAGGATGTAATCAATAGAGAAATACTGTGAAGTTAAAAAGTATCAATATCCACAGGTAGCAAATGAGGAGATAGAGACCAAAGCATTTAAAAAACTTGACCTTATATCATACAACCAGAACTCAAACCATGTCATTTAGATTCTTCTTATACCCACATATAGTAAATAGTAGTGAATAGCCAAATAATTTAAATATTAGGAAGTAAATGGCCACACACTCTCTTTTAGTTCAGTTTAGTATTTACAGAACACCATCTTTTTGTCAGTCAGTTGTATCATATGTTCATAGGAAGCGACATACATTTCTTACCTAGAAATGGCTTATATAACAGTATAATGAAAATTAAGTAAACAAATAATTAATTGTAACAGGACTCATGCCATAGTGAAAGTAAGTTGAATGTCTAGAAAGAGAAGGATGTAAACAAATTTGTTAGAGAGTCAGGAAATTACACAAAGAATTAGTGATGTCTAAGTAAAATTGTTAATGATGGAAAAAAGTTTTCCATTTATAAAAGAGACCTAAGAGGGTCTAGACACTCATCAGCCAAAGTAGAGAATCATGAAATCTTATGATGCAGGTACAGAACAACTAGGAGTTTAATTCTTCTGGAACCCCAATGATGGGAGCATGTGATAAGATATATTATTGAAATGGTAGTCAGAGTTCTGGTAGTGGAGCTTATACACAATATCAAGGAGTTTTAACTCCAGTCCGAAGGTGATGAGAACTAATCAAAAATGTTAGCATTGTACTGATACATCAAGATTTTCATTCTAGAAATCTAACTCTAGTAATGATATGGATGAGAACAAGATAACTTTTTAGTGGCAGAGAGATCATTGATGAGACTATACATGGTCAAATGAGGTATGGTAAATACATAACCTAAAGTATTTGCATTAGGGATGGAAAGTAGTTATTCGGGAGTTACAATAAACAAGATTTAATAATTGGTTGGATTTGAGTAATGTATTGACTTAAAAAGAGTCTAACACTACTTTCAGGGTTCTGCATCAAACACAGATGGTAAGGAAGGTTAGGTATGTACTAGCAGTTAATATTAAGATAAAAGAGAATGAAATCCTAGGTTACCTGTCTTTTAAAATGTTACCAAAAATAAAAAGAGTTTATAAAGAAAATAATCAGGGAAGTAGATTAAGAACCATTAGGGCAAATGAACTTTATTTGAGAGCACTGTTTCAGTTATAAATGATAAATATTGTCTGTACAATAATGTGCAAAAAATGGCACATTAGATGGAAAATAGAATCTATCAAAATACTGAAGGAATCATTTGAAAAAGCAAGGTTTGTGGAGATAGGAATCAAAGTAGTTGTGTGCAACACAGAGACAACAACCTGAAATTCCAAAGAAATCAAGACACTTTCTAGATCAAGGTGGCTGAGAGGTGCCCAGTGCTTGCCTCCTACACAAAGAAGGACCAAAACTACAAATGTTAATAGTTAAACACCTATCAAATAGAGTGTTTAAAGGAAAACACTGGAAATCAGCAAGAAAGAAAGAGCTTCTGAGGCACAGAAACTCAAAATGACAGCATGAAGAAGGAAGCCAAGCACCCAGCTGAGACTGGCTCAGAGCCAGAAAGGACTCCTCAAAGGCACAGATATTGATATAGGGACTCAAGAAACATGAAAAACAAGGAAACATGACACCACCAAAGGAACATAATAATGTCTAAGTAACAGAACGCAAAGAGAAGCACATGTATGAAATGCCTAAAAAGATAAAAAGGGAGGGAAAAAAAAACACAAAACATCAACCCTGAACTTGAAGATAGTTACTTTTTAGATAACCCAATCATACAAAAGAACAAAAAATAAAAAAAGAATAAAAAAGATTGAAGAAAGCCTGTGGCGTATATGGAACACAATTAAGGGAATAAATATTCATAAGTTGGGAATTCCAGAAAAAAAAAAGAGATAAGAAAAGTAATAGAAAACTTATTTAATGAAATAATAGCTGAAATGGATAAAAAACAAAACCCAAGAAACTCACTTCACTTGTTTTGTTGAAAAGATAAAATTGAAAAACCATTAGATAGAGTCATTCATAAAAAAGACTCAAATAAATAAAATTAATAATGAAAAAGGAGACTTCAAGACTGATACAGAAATACAAAGAATTATTAGAAACTGCTATGAACAATAATGTGCCAACAAATTGGAAAACCTAGAGGAACATTACATTCAACTTTATTTTTATTACTCTTTACTAGCTTTTAAATTCAATCAAGATGAACATTTTTTGTACTTTTTAATGTGTTTATCATCATGACTTGGACATAGCGTGTTCTCCATATATACTTGTTGAATTAAAAAAAGCTTAAGTATTAGCTAAAGCTTAAATATTGTGCCTAAGTTAAAAAGGTGTGTGTAGGCAAAATTCATTGTTGAGCTCCTAACAGCAAAATTTACTGCTCTTTGAACCTTTCCTTTGTTGTCCTTAAAATGGTATTTAATTCTGTTGTCAAACGACATTTTATTTAAAAAAAAAAAATCACCCTTCTTTCATCACATATTCTTAGCTAGGGATATTACAGTGTTTTTTAAAGAAAAATTAAATGGTTAGTAAAAGGAACTAAGTATGGTTAAACTATGTATAGCAAATAAAGCAAGTGTAGGCTATTTTCAAGAGGCTTTTATAAAGGAGAATAAAAGCTCAGAACGAGTTGGTGAAGGTTAGAAGTGTAGATAGCCCTATCCATATTGTGAGAAGAACTCAAACAAGGAAAGAAGTTGAAGGTAGAGGAGAGAAAAGGAAAATACCTCAAAGTAAACTAGGAAAGGGGGATACAGATCACAGAAAAGGTTAAAACTTCTTTTCTAAGTGATCAAACTTTAGAAAGTATAGTCAATCCATCTTTCATGATGACAAATCCAGGAGATGGGTAAGTAAGTGCTAAGCTGAGAATATGCGAAATAGCCTGTTGCACCTCTGAACACTGGTCAGATGCTTGGAATAAAAGGTATGAGTTTAGCTTTCTGTGAAAGATGAAAACAAATCCTATACTTAGTATTTAAATGAAATAAAGAGAAGAATACTTCGTGATTTCTGCCTTACAAGTAGTACAGCAGAGAAATTAATGGAATACATGTCACATATTTACTTGTAGAATTTGTGAAGATTATAGGGCACATTTTAAACTTCCTATTCAGTTCAACTATTTGGATAGCATTTTATCTCTCCTTTTGTTTATTGCTTACTGATTGAACATAGCAAAGTTTGACAATCTAGCAATTTGACAGCACAATGTACTTATAAATGTAAAAGCTAGAATTTCTTGTAAAGATTTCGAGTGTGTCTTAAAAAATATTATCTTTTCAAGGTTTTAGAATAAATTATTTTGGAAAGCATTTCTTAACCTTCCTTTTCAAAAGCATTTCTAAAATCCATATTTTTTAAATGTTATTTTTGATGCTGTCTATTGTTTGTTTTAAAGGTAGATTGAATTATTTCAATGTGTCAGGTAAATGCTAGATGATTTGGATGCATCATTTACTTAATCATCACATCAATATTATGTGAGGTATTATATAGATATGTCAAGTTATTGTGTAGGACAATGGAGTTAACTGGTATACTTTGGAAGATTAATTCTTTTGATAGTTCTTGCTACATGAGTGATGTCTTTAATATCATGAAATTGAAATCAAGACCTTCATTATTTTATTTATTCAGTTAACATATTTTAATTGTTTGCCTACTATGTGCCAAGCAGCATGCTCAGTGTTGTTATTTAGTGGTGAGAAATGCACATATGGTTACTCTATGCAACAGGAATAATTATTCAACACCTATGCTGATTGTAGCCCACTCCATGAACCCCTATGTTTTTTATATTCCTCTCCCTTTGCTAACTAGTTGACTCTTTGAGTTGTTTCTCAGAAATGATGGACTCAGTCTCCTACCCTCAAGTGATCCTCCTGTTTCAGCCTCCCAAAGTGCTAGGAGTATAGGTGGAGACACTACACCTCTCCTGAAATGATGGATTTTCTATAAAACAAAGGAGTTTAAATTCCAAAAGCCAAAGGGCAGACTTCCTGAAGCCCAGATTCACTACCCCACACAACCTACCCTGAATGCATGTAGCACCTTGTGAGATAAACCATGACCTCTCCAAGGCACATGGCCCCTCCTTAGTTGAGAGACAGATTCAACGCATCTTCTCAGTTCTCCCAGCAAGACATCTGTCATATTAAAAATTCTTTTCTTCTTTGGTAATCCTTGTTGTATCAATAATTGGACTTTTATGCAATGAGCAACTGGACCTAGACCAAAACTCCCTTGGGTTTCCACAACATGATCCACATGTGTCTCAAGAGCCAATTTCAAATTTGATGATTGATCCAGTGATTGTCATCACACATGTAGATGTGTTCATAGGGTGAGAGAGTAAAGCTACGGTGGACATTTTCATTTTTAGAAATGAGAGTGAGTGTATATTATACCAGTACAATGAAATTGCTTTGGTTATTTGTGAAAAATTTGTCATGTATAGCCATTATAACTTTGTCCCCAAGGCCCTTATGGCAATATGTGACACTCAAGAGCTGAAAATGTGGATAAAATTGGGGGACAGGCTCAAATATATGTATTAATCACTGAGCTCTCTACTACATGTTTGTATCTATTATAGACAATAGCACGTAAAAAGAAGAGGGAGCAGAAAGTATAGGATAGCCATAAATACCTTGTAAAACTTACAGACCATAGTTTTTATTTGGGAGGAGAAAATGTCATAGAGTACTTAATGGTTCAAGAGTCAGAAATAATTAAATATCACTTAGGTTAAGGCATTTCTAAATTAAAACTGAAATGACGGCTTCACGTTCCTATTTGAATGTTTATGTTCAAATAGGATTTTATATTTTGCAAAATAAAAACCCTGACTTTATTGCATGATCTTGACTAAAACCAATTTTTGTACACCAGTTTATTTGCAGCCTTTCCATTGGAGAAGTTATAAAATAGAAAGGCTACAAATAAAGGATAGATAAAAATTAGTTTGCATCAGAAATCTTGGAGAGTTTCAGGTTGAGAATGTAAATATGATTACATTTATTTTCTACTTTCCATGAAGTACTATAGCATATAGGTGATTTTAAGATGAATAATACGTGGTGTTGGCAATGTGTTTTCTTGTCTTGTTCCAGTTCTTAGTGGGAATGCTTTCAACATTTCTCCGTTCGGCATAATGCTGGCTGTGGGTTTGTCATATATGCCTTTTATAATTTTGAGATTTGTTCCTTCTATACCTAGTTTTTTGAGAGTTTTTATCATGAAGGGGTGCTGAATTTTGTAAAATGCCTTTTCTGCATCAATTGTGATAATCATATGAGCTTTGTTTTTGCTTCTGTTTGTGCAGTGAATCACATTTATTGATTTACTTATGTTGAAATATCCTTGCATCCCTAGGATGAAGCCCACTTCATCCTGGTTGATTATTTATTTATTTATTTATTTATTTATGTATTACTGTGTTGTTGAATTCAGTTTGCTAGTATTTTACTAAAGATTTTTGCATCTATATTCATAAAGGATATTGGTCTGTATTTTTCTATTTTTGTTGTGTCCTTTACTGGCTTTGATACCACGGCGATACTGGCTTTGTAGAATGTGTTGGAGAGGATTACCTCTTTCCCTATGTTATGGAATAATTTTTGAAGAATAAATACCAACTCTTCTTTGTATGTCTGGTAAAATTGAGTTGTGAATCCACATGGTCCACGGCTTTTTTGTTGTCAAAAGGTTTTTTTATTGCTACTTCAATCTCATTGTTCATCATTGGTCTATTCAGGAGTTCTATTTCTTCCTGATTGAGTCTTGGGAGATTCTGTGTTTCCAGAAATTCATCCATTTCCTCTGCATTTTTGAGTTTATATGTGTAGAGATTTCATAGTATTTAGAGATGACATTTTATATTTCTGTGGTATCAGTTGTAATATCACCTTTTTCATTTCCAATAGAGAAAGGAATATTTATATACTGTTGGTAGGAGTGCAAATTATTATGGAGATTCCTCAAAGAACTAAATGCCACCCTACCGTTTGATTTAGCAATCCCACTACTGGGTAATTACCTAAAGGGAAAGAAGTCATTTTATCAAAAAGACATCTGCATCCAAACGTTTATTGCAGGACAATTCACAGTCACAAAGAATGTGGAATCAACTCAAATGCTCATCAATTTGTGAGTGGATTAACACAATGTGGTATTTATTTACCATGGAATACTACTCAGCCATGAAGAAAGATGACTTAATACCTTTGGTAACAATTTGGATAAAACTGGAGACCATTATCCTAAGTGAAGTATCTAAAGAATGGAAAAATAAACACCACATGTACTCACTGTTAAAATGGAACTGACGACCACACATGTGTATAGAGGGAAATAAAGCTCAACAGAAATCAACCAGAGTGGAGTGGGCGGGGGGAGAGGGAATGGAAAGAAACCTACCTAACAGGTACAATGAGCCCTATCTGTGTGACAGACACACTTATAACCTGACCCAAGCATTATAAAAGCAACCCATATAACCAAAAACATGTGTACCCCTGTAAAATTTATTTTTTATTTTTTTATTTCATAATATTATGGGGGTACAAACAATTTGGCTACATGAATTGCTTTTGTATAGTCTTAATCAAAGTTATAAGTGTGTCCATCACCCAGTTAGTGTGCACTGTACCCATTAGCTCTGAATTTACCCATTCCCCTCCTCTCTCCCACCTGCTTTATTTCCATTGAATTTTTAAAAAACAAAAACAAAACAAAACAAAAATACATGGTATTCCTGCAATACATTGAGATAACAGGGAGGGAAAGAAAATTGTTCTTCTTGATGTGTCTATCTGGTTTTCAAAGAAGATAGAGGGAAAGCTGCTTCCAAAGCCTGTTGATCCCTATGGGCCTATAATTCAAAATACTCTTTATATCTAGGAGTCATATTTTGGGGTGAAATTCCCTGAGCTCCTTCAAGAACAGCAAAGATTTGTTGATGAGCTGCATGGGCAGGGCCCTTGCAGAGAGCCAAAGGAGCAGGACTACCCTGCAGAGCTGTGAGTTTGATGTTGCCACCCCAGGGGGCCTGTAGGACAGAGTATCAAAGCAAAGACGATATTCTTGAGCTTTAAGAATTTGCCTTGCTAAGTTTTGGACTTGCTTACAACCTGTCACCTCTTTCTTCCTCCTTAATTCTCTATTTTGGAATGGTTATGTCTATCCGATGCCTATCTACCATTGCATTTTGAAAGCACAGAACTTATATGGTTTTACAAGTTCTCACCTAAAGAGAAATTTTGTCTCAGGATAACTCATATCTTGAGTTTCACTCAGATCCAACTTAGATCATATCTATATTAGACTTTGTATTTTAGGCTTCTTTTAGAATTGATGTTGGAGTGAGTGAAGACTTTTGGGGCTGTTGGAATGGAATCAATGTATCTTGAATGTGAGAAAGACATTTAAAGAGGGGCTAGGAGCAGAATGCTATGGAATGAGTGTGCTCTTCCTCCATAATTCATATGTTGAAGCCCTTAACCCAACATGTAACTCTATTGAGAATAGAGCCTTTAATAAGAAGGTGATTAAGGTTAAATGAGGTCATAAGGGTAGAGCCCTGATCCCATATAACTGTGCCCTTATAAGAAGAAGAAGGGACACCAGACCAGAGATTTTTCTCTCTTTGCCGTAGGAGAACACAGCATAAGGTAGCTATCTAACAAGTCAGGAAGAGAGCCCTGACCACAACCTGACCATGCTGGGAACCTAAGAATGAACTTTCAGCTTCCAGAAACACGAGGAAATAAATTTCTATTGTTTAGCCCCCTAGTCTATGCTATTTTGTTATGGGAGGTGATGTTAATACAGTATGCAAATCAAGGGAAGTAGGAGTGTGATAAAGGGAAAATGAGTTAGAGAAGGAGGGAGAGAAAATAGGGAAAGGTGTTACCAAGCTGGCCACTTCATATTTAAGCATAACTGGTCACCTAGTGCATCTCAAAAAAATAAATAAATAAATAAAATATTTTTTAAGTCTCTACATGTACACAGTTAGATGAAAAATACAGAACTTACCATAATTCACTAAAGCAATCTGAATAACTAAGAGAAATGCATAATTATATTTTCTTTGTAATGTGTATAATGCCTCAATCTATTTAATTTTGTGAATATGTGAAAATGGACCCTAAAACTGAAATTCTCTCAGTGCATAAATGCCTTACTGGAAATAAATTAGATACATCTTTAATGTATTATGTTTTGCTGAATAATTGGAAAAGAATTTGTAATGACTCTTATGAGCCATCTCCAATCTCTCTAGCCTCTCCATGTTTATCTTTGGTTGTTTTCAAGATACTCCTTGAATAATGATCTTCCCATGAATTTGAGGAAGTAAAATAAATTTAAACAACTCCTTCACCTAACATATAAGTAACTTATACGAACACATTTTTTCTTTATTTAAACCCCAAATGTAACAAGTATAAAACATAACCTGTTCTGTTGAATACTCTTGCTGCTTATGTAATATTATTATCTATAATGTTCAACATAGTTGCAGTTGTTTTCTTTTCACACCTCTAGGGGAAAGAAATAAGAATGGATTATTCAAATGATTTAAATCCCTTTGAGACTGGGCCTTATAGCAATACTATAAATTTTATTTTCCCTCCAAGGTTAGCTGCAATGCTGACCTTGATTTAAAACCCAAGATTCTGTGGGAAATGACAATGATATTGAGCTCTGACAAATTGAATTGGTCTCAAGGTATTGGAGGATGACTAATAAATCTCCAACCTGATCCAGAAACTTTTCTATATAAGATTTTCTTTCCACTTGAAACAAGATGACACCTTTAAATGTTAATGCATGCCACTAGCTGTTTGGTTTACTTAAATAGTGTGTTTGGGAGTGATTGCCTTCTTGTTGTGATCAGCACTCTCCTGTCTATGACAATTATTTGGATAAAGATACAAGAAGTAGTATTCTCTTTTTTTTATTTCTGTACAGTGTAGGGTTTTATTTTTCATGTCATTTCCTTATAGGAATTGGCAGGGTACTGTTTACTTCTGTATTTTGTGTAGATTGTCATATCAGGAAGGGAAATACTATGTTTTCTTAAGTCTGTTCCAGCACTATGACTGAAAATTTGCCATATTACTACTGCATAGCAAAATATATAGACACATTTACTGATACCAGAAAGAATAATGCAACACATTCAAAACATAATATGCATTTTTAGATGTTTAATAAAGAAATTCACAGATGCAATTATGGTTTAAGTGTAAACCTCTTAACCCTACTTTGACACAGCTTTTTAATAGTCTATTTTAAAAGCAATATTCTTATCTGGAAGGATACTTGCATAGAATATTCTTCTTAAAACATTCTGAACTCATCTCATAAATTTTATCACTTTTATTTATTAATCTATTGCTATATTTGTAGGTAATGGAAGATATAAATGGTTTATTCACAAGGTCTAAAAATGACTTTGAGACTCACCTCAGATACCATCTCTCTCCAAAGGCTATTGCTTCATCACACATAAAGCTCTCCTTTAGAGACTCTAACCTTAGATTGTACTGCACAATTACACTTTTATCATATACAGTCCTTTTTCCATTTTTCACAATATAAATAATTTTAACAATAGATAGTAAGTTCCATATATTGTGTCTAATGTTCCTTGTTCATCATGTTATTTGATTGAAACCTTTCTTCACTATACAAAACTATATTGTTTACTTTTTCAAAACCATGTAACACTTAGTATTAGTATCATAGTTCAACATACACTATTTGCTAATATTGTAAATTCATTTTACAGAAGTGCTTATTTTAAGTATAGACTTAGTTTGAAAATCAAAAGAGGGTAGGTAATAAGACTGATATATGAATATCAAAACACACATGGCTCAGTACCTACTAAGACTATATGACATAATACTTATGGTTTATCTTTGCTATGCATATACTTATTACAAATTGTGTTATAATATAAATTATAACAGTTAACTGTTACAAAACATTTTCTACTAAAATATTAATATTTTAAAATTAAGCTGTTGATATAAAATAAATTTTCATTTCAAATTATAAAACTCTGTTATGAATAATTATGATAAAACAAGACAAACTGAATCAAATATTATAAAGAAAATATTTCCTAATTTATAAGAAAAATAACCATTAAAAATAATTTAAATACTCAATACTGGGTGATCAGTTAAATTAGTTGTTTGGTGTGTTCATATGACTGGGTGCTATTCAATTACTATGAACTAAGAACAACATACAATGATGAGATATCTATTTAAGGTCTATTAAACAAGAAAAGCAGATTTTTTAAAAAAGTCAAAAAAAAAAAAAAAAGAAGAAGAAGTAGGTGATACCAATACCGGTTTGCCTGAGGCTAAGTAGTATACAGAACAAGGAACCTATAGCGCTAACACCAGAAGAGTCTCAGGCAAACTAGAATGAGTTGGTAACCCTAGAAGACATCGATTTTAAATCTGTGTGTGTGTGTGTGATTTACTGTATACATTTGTACACACATACATATAAAAAAATGTCCATTGAAAGGTGTATATAAGTGCCCATTTTTGTTGTGTAGCAGACAATCTCAGAATCCCAAAGGCTTATATTAATAATAAGAGACACTTATTTCAGTCTCAAAAAGAGACCAGTTGGTACTTGGCTAGATCTAATTGAATCCAGATATTGTACATGTCTCTCATGTTGGGACCCAGGCTGAGGAGTATGACCTATGTCACGGTGGACATTAGGAGTGCAAGAGGGTTAGCCTCGGAAAGGCTATTCTCTGAACCGGCACTTTTGCCCACATTTCAGAGTTCAAAGGAAAACTCACAGCTAAGCCCAAACTTGGTGGGGCAAGGAGTATACTCTAAGAAGGAGGGAAGTGAATATTTCCTGAGAAATGATCTAATATCCCAGTGTGGGATTTTGAGTAATGTTTTATGTTTTTCTATTATATGTTTTCTTAATTTTCTAAACTAAAGATATATTACTTTAATGATTATAAAAACATATAATTTCAAACAAAAAAAACCCTGAAGTCCAATTGAAAACATTCTATTCAGCGTGATAAAGGGACAAAAGACAGCTATTTTGGGCCATATAGAAAAATGAACAAATCCTGGGGATTTAATGTATAGCATGGTGACAATAATTAATAACAATGTATTGTGTACTTGAAATTTGCTGGGACAGTATATCTTAAATGTTCTCACTGTGCACACACACACACACACACACACACAAATGACAACTGTATGAGGTGATGGATGCGTTAATTGAATTGATTGTGGCAATCATTTCATAATAAATACTTAGATCATCACAATGTACATCTTAAATTTATACAATTTTATTTATCACTTATACCTCAATAAAGATGGAAAAATATTTTTCTATTTTCTGGTATACATTTTTACAAATAAGAGATGACATTTTTTATAAGTTTAAGGTCTAGCAAACTGAGAACAATAATTAAATGATACTAGAAACAGTGTCTGGATTTGGAAAGAAACCCTCATTCTTTGTATAGAAATGGGGGACATGTGTGTCCCACAAACCTGGCTGTGTGCTAGCTTTCAGGTCCTTAGTTAAAGTAAGAGAAAGAGGACAACATCAATGATTTTCATTCATAGTAGAAGAAAACAGCTCCCAGGAAGATGCTCTGCTCTCCAGGGCCTTTTGACAGAGAATAGTATTCAATCCATATTTCTTTATCTGGTAATTCTCTGGAGAAAGTATCCAGACTAGTTCTTATGATTTAAACCTCTTTAGTGGAAACAAGTATCACTGGTTTAAAGATTTGTCCCTACTTAAAAAGATAGGTTATTCTAATCTATTCCCCAGCAACACAACCACTTACAAAACAGATATTTTTTGGGAAAAAAATCAGTCATAAAAGAAGTCTAATAATGCCCAAAGTGCTACATCTACCAACCCACTCATTTGTAATTGTTAGGCAAATAATAATAAAGAACTTGGCCCCTGATAGAGCATTTTAGCAATTAAACTTCTGATGTGTCAGGCTGCCAGCTGTGGAAATGGGCTTCTTGGCTTCTATTTTTTAGTTACTTATAACAATTTGTTTAATTACTGAACCATAAAACAGACAAAACTCATTAAGAGATGGGATGCTAAGCCAGTAGTGCAGACGCATGTTAGTTGTGACCACCACCTGTGGCAAGTCTCTCACACTCGCTTTAACAGAGGCGCTTTGAATTCGTTCAGGGGTAAAGTGAGTCCAAACAGGCTGCCTGTGTGCACCAGAAACCAGGCTGCACCTGCCTCCACAGCCTCCCATCTGCCGTGTGGAGTGAGTCAATGCATGGAATACACAGTCACTCGGTCTATACTTTTATCCATCCAAAAGATACTGCCCCCGTTTACCTTCCTGGGACTATGGAAAGGCAAACTCAAAGGATGCATGTAATATACAATGAGTCTTGCTACATTTTTACCTATAAAAATGAATAAATATATTCAAGTTGGTTTTGTGGTACATGGATTCCTCAATTTATCAAAGGTTGTAAAGTACCTTCTACAGGGCACATACTAATTTCTGTCCTAGAAATGATTTTTTTTTTTTAAAAAAAAGCTTTTTAAAAGCAACAAAACCAAGATTTGCATATGTCAGTTTGTCAAGTAATTTTTATGCACTTTGGCTCACCTGACTCTAATTGAACCACTGTGAGTTAGGTCAAGACTAGGTATTTCATTGCTGGAGAAACAGAAGTTGTTTCTAACTGAAAATCATACCAAAGAAGTTAGGAAGTTTACCTGGGCCTTGATTTCTCAGGTCTCCTAATTAGATGATTTAACAGAAGGAGCCTAGGCTCAGCATCTGGATATACCTGAACTTAAAGCACAACTCAATACTCACCAGGTGTGGCATCTGGTGAAGTTACTTAACCTTTATGCCGCTCAGATTTCTCCTGCACAAATGTAGGTAATAATATCTGCCTTCAGGGATTAAGACTATCAAATCATTGGTCTAGCACACAAGGCAGTCTCTGGCACCTACTAGAATAACTAGAGTTCTTAATTCCTTTCTTTTCAGACATTTAAGTTATTTAGGCATTTTTCTTCATCTGTATCAAAATTTGTTCTTAGGCATACATGATTTATATATTGATCAGGGTCATGTCAAATATGAAAAAAAAAAACGAAGTTTCTATTTTTTTAATTTTTGTATTGTCGCACACTAGTTTTTTTCTTCATACATCCTATATATATTTTTTCCTGTCCAAAATATGTTGTATGTCCTGACATTTTCATGAATGGGATATCATAATGCAAGGCTGGGCATTCTGGAAAGGACTGAACACAGAACACAGAAACATATATTTATAAGAGATTGGTCTGGGAGCATAAATGCAATTTTTAAAAAGGAAGTATTTCCAGGAGGGCAGCATGCAGTATATGAAGATTGATTTGTTACACAAAGGTCTTGAAACTGACAAGTTTTACAAATATTGGAGAGCTCCCCAAAGCTTCTAATATTCTACTATAAATTGTGCATTATTTTTGTGGGCAAATATTCAAATTTCTTGGTGTTTTGATGAAAACTTTTTCCCAGAATCTTTCTTAGACTTCTATGCTAGAGGACACATTTTAAGAAACACTAAGATAAATTTATTCACCCAGAAAAATAAATAATTTAATGCTTCATTTTCCCCCATATTTTTATTTAAAGGTCCTCTATAACTGGCCCAGAAGTAAACTGTTACTGATAGGATTATAGGCATTGTATGCAAAAAGATATTGGTGTGTGGAAATTTTTTTGCTATGAAATATACTAAGCCAAAGAACACACACACACACACACACACACACACACGTATACATGTAACATTTATAAAGAATGTTAATACGTTAATTATCCATCTGTTTATCACTCAGCTTCAAAAAAAGATACCCAATATTTTGAAGTCTTTCTATATGCCTTTTATGAATGTTTCTATATCTAGATTCTTCTCTCCCAAGGTGACCATTGTTCTAAATTTGTCATTAATAATTCTTTTTGCTATTTTTTATAACTTTACCATGTATTTCTTCATTTCTTAAGTATATGTAATTTCATTTTACCTTATTTTTGAAATTGTATTATAAAATAGGTTCTATGACTTATGCTTTCTCTTTCAAATTTTTTTGTCCAAACATAGTGATGTATTAATATGTATCAATAATTCATTACTTCTGCCATGTTTTAAATTATGTATCTATACCAATATGTATTTTGGTGCTCTATTAATAAGTGCATACACTTTTAAAATTTTTATTACTCTCTTTAAGTGCTTTACCATTACTTGAAGTTAAATTGTGATAAGTTAAAAATGTATACTAGACACCTTAAAGCAACCACTAAAAATAGCTAATAAAGCAATAAATGAGATAAAATATGGTCATTAAAAACTCAATAATAAAGGAAAAATATTAAAAAATAAAAAATATAAGCTATGATAGATAAAAATTGAACAGCAAAATGATATAATTTAACTGTAATGAACACATTAAACATAAATGATCTCAAGAACTTAATTAAAACTCAGAGATTGTCAGATTGGAAAAAAAGCAAGTATCATTTGTATACTGCTTACAAGAAACGTAATTTAAATATAAGGAAAGAAAATGTTAAGAAGGAAGAGGGTATATATATATATATATATATTTCATGTTAAAAATCTCCAAAGAAAAGAGAGTCATTTCAAAATGATAAAATTATGCCCATAATAACCTTCAAATTAAAGGAAGGAAAAACAGATGGCAAAGAGAAATAGACAAAAACACAACTGTAATTCAATGCCTCTCTAAGTAATTAATAGAACAAGTAAACCAAAAATTAACAATAATGTAGAAGACTTGAACATTATCAGCCAAATTCACCCACTTGGCATGTATATAACACTTTACTCAACAACATGGAATACACATTTTTTTCCAGTGTATGTACAATATTTACCAGAATAATCTATATTCTGGGTTATAAAAGTAGTCCCAATAAATTCAAAATGATTCAAATTATATAAAGTATGATCCTTGATTATACTTTATGTGAGATCCTTGATCATAGTTTATGTGATTTGACCATTTCTAAGCAATATTGTACTGGAAGTCTAGCTACTGCAGTAAGGTAAGGAAAAGAAATAAAAGCCATCAATATTGGGTAGGGAGAAGTAAAACTGTATTTACAAAAGGCATAAATGTCTACGTGGACAATCCTAGGGGATTTTTTAAAAAGTTACTTGAACTAGTGAATAAAAAGGACATTTGCACTCGAATGTTTATAGCAGCACAATTAATCAGAAAAATGTGGAAACAACCCAAGTACCCATCAATATATGAGTGGATTAATAAAATATGGTATATGTATACCATGGAGTACTACTTAGCAATAAAAAATGGTGATCTAGTATCTTTGTAACAACCACCAGGATAGAACTGGAGACCATTCTTTTAAGTGAAGTATTGCAGGAAAAACAAACATCACATGTACTCCATACTAAATTAGAACTAATCAATCAACACTTATGTGCACATATGGAAGTAAAACTCAAGGGAAACCAAGTCGGTGGGAGCGGGGAGGAGAGGATGGGTAAAATCACACCTAACAGGTACAATGCACACTATCTGGGTGAAGGGAACACATAACTTTGACTCAAACTGTACAAAAGCAAATTATGTAACCAAAGCCTGTGTACCCCCATTGTATTCTGAAATTTTAAAAATAAATAAATAAAAAGTTTATGGATAAAAGCTTAATAAACTAAAATCAATTGTATATATTACATACTAGCAATGAGCAACCATAAATTAAAATATGAAAAAGTATCCAGAATAAATGTGCAAAATCTACTCTCTGAAAATATAAATTAGTGCTAGAAAAATTTAAGAAGATTTAATAAATGAAACAATAAGCCATACTAATGAGTCAGAACATTCTAAAATGTCAAATATCATCAAATTAATTAAAGATTAAATACAATTTCAATCAAAATCCCATCAGGCTTTTTCCCTAAACATTTAACAAGCTGATTTAAAAATTTATACAGAAATTTAAAGAATTAACTGTTTTTCTTGTTAACAAAGCATAACCTAAAAATCATCCAGGATTAATATCTAAACTGTAACTTGAATTTTTCCTTGATAAAGTAAAAAAAAAAAAAAAAAAAAAACTAAACTAAACCTAAACTACACTTTAATCTTGTGTTTCAGCTTATATCTTCAAATATCAAACTTGAGGACACTTTAAATAATCATAAGAGTGCTGTGTTTAGTGAATGAGTCTCTTTATGCAAGGTATAAAAATATAATATAAACTTAAGTAGTTCAATAATAAAAGTGATTGACAATTAACCTAAATACCCAGGCCTTAAAACAATGTGTTTAAAAAGCTCTCTGATGAAATTACTCAGTAAAGCCAAGGAGGGAACCATCAAATGACAATGTTACCTTTGAATGACTTATTTGTATTATGATGAATATCTATCAAGTAAGAATGTCCATTATCTCTTGGAGTTTTTCCTTTTCTTTTCCCTTATTCTCAATTTATAACTGATGAAGAACACCATATGTTTTATTCAGTCATGTCTTCATTGGCTGAAATTAGGTTTGGCTACTTTTTAATGCATAGATATATATAGAAAGATGCATTATAGTTATCAATCTCTTTGATTTTTGCCATTTTGTTATATAGATGCTAGACTAACTCAGTAATTATTTTGAACTGGAAAAAGAAAACTTGCCACTTTTTCACTAATGATGTTCTTAGTAAACTGAAAAATGAACCAATAGTAGGAGTGTTTATATGGCTATTTCACATCTCTTTTACTGTAATGCTTGGTTTATTCTTAGATGAAAACTACCATTTGGAGTTATTTCAAAACATAATTAAGAATTGTGATAATGCTTAATCTAATGTCCTAAACTATTCCTGAATGTCTCCTTTTTCTGGTTTAGAATATAGTAATGGAAGAATAGAACACATGTGTACTGAATGACTGCAGTTGAAAGTAAGCACAAAACAAAGCAAAGGTAAATAATTGATCTCTATCCAGTGCAAATAACTTAAATTCAAATGTCAAATAATTGTGGAATAACAAGAACTAGAAATATGATTACACTGACTTGTCTGAATCCTTAATGTCACAAAATTTGGAATGAGTAATGTGGTAGACAGATTTTGTATCTAGCAACATGGCAGGGAATTTAATGTCATGATTAGGCAAATAAATAAACTGTTAATAGAATATCTAATGGATGAAGTTTTACCTAAAAATTACTCAGATAAGAACAAAAAAAAGGCTCACAAAGGCAGAAGCAGAAAAAGCGAACTAAGGTTCTGATATAAATGGACAGTGAGGTGCCATCTGCTTAATGTAATTTACCCTCCATATTTCAAATATGTTCCCTGTACACATATTTTTAATATTCTCATTGTCAGCTTTTTAGGCCAAAGTTATTAAACTAGAAACATTAAGCTGCTAAGAATTTTTTGGCAGTCTAGATACTTTTTCAAACCTGGATGTGACCCAAAACCATTTGTCAAATTACGTTTCCTGATGTGGAGTTTGGGAAATATAATCAGCATAACCACATAGGTTACATGCATTTTCTAATTTTAAAAAATAAATTTAAAAAGCATTCACCACATTTGACATCATTTTAAGGGTTCAAAGAAAATCTTTTTTGATCACAGTATTATTCTGAGGAAATTAATCATTGTAATACACATGCGCAATGTGACTGGCCTGTTGATAGAGATTTCTAACTGATAGAATGCCAGGCAAACAGTGGAAACTTTCCGGGTCTTTAGTTATTATCTGATAGAGTTGATGGTTGGAGAGTTGAACAGTGCACCTCAAAAACTAATCTGTTTATTCTGGAAATCAAAAAAATTTTTTTTCAGCACAAACCAGTTAAAGAGGATTATCAGTTTTAGAAAAAATATCATGGAAATTAGAAGAAGCAATTCATGGAAATTATAGTGGATGTAGTGTACAGTGGATCTAATGTAGATATTGAATTTAGCTGGGTGTTCTCTTATGTATTCCTTTTGAACACATTCTGAAGGTTTATTCTTTTCTACTTCTGAATAAAATTTTGGGCAGATCCAATAGCTTTCCACAAGATTTAGGGGTATTAGTAAGCAGTCATACTTTTTCAGGTATTAAAAAGTCCAACCTAATTTGAGGTATACTTGTTGGTGTCATTTAAACTTTTCCACTCTCTTCATCCCTCTTTATTCTCAACCTCACCACATACATGATCAGATTCTAACTTGCAGCTTTCAGTGAAGAGGTGGAGGTCAGTTTGCTCCCTTTTTCTGGTTACATGCCTCCTTCACTTGTAGCTATTGAAATTCTTCATCCTAGGATTGAGTCCACAGAAAAGGGCAGGGGAGAGTTAGATGTAAAGAATCAAGCCTTACATAGCTTTTGGTACTATAAACCAATGTGGTATTCTCCTTGGCAGAATGTCCAAACACTGGTTCTTTCATTCACGGTGTTCTCTCTCTCTCTCTCAAATCATTTTCTATGTTTTAGAGACCCCTATACAACAGGGAATTCCATTTGAAGGCCTCTAGTTGCAGATGAAGCCTCATGCAAGTGATGATTCATCACCACCCTCTTAGCCCCTTGCTACAAAGGATTAACACTCATTTAAGGTCACTCTGTCCACACACACCATTTTCTCTTAATACACAATTTTGCAAACCCCATCTTGAATCCCTCTACAGGGCAACAACTGTAGCCCCTGAACCATGGCCCTGATTCTATCTATCCATAAAAGTATTTTATATCTGATTGAATGTCTAAATCTGAATCACAAGAAACTCATACTTTGTTCAAATATTCTCTAAAAGAGAAGCTTCCACAGAATACTTTACCTTTGTTGTTCTTAGGCAGGTCACTGAAGCCACCCTCATGTAAGCCTGGAGATTTTAAGGTCAGTCAGTTAACATTACCATTATTCTCCCAATTCCAGAGGATGTATGCCATTTCTTCAAGGGGTTTCAGGGTATTCCTCTTCCCAAACCCTTAGGACATGGTTTAAGGTAAGAAAGAAACTCACTATTCATCAAGTCCCTAAGGTTCAGGGAGAGGAAGAACAATAGAAACTTACTACTCTTTTAAGAAATTCTCACTGCTAGCCACTTCGACCTTCTTTTATATTGAGACCAGAAGTACCAGGGTTGCTGATTTCATTGTATCATAAAAAGTCTTGCTTAGAACTGGTTCCTACTCTTCTCAGCTTTGGCTGAGGCTATGATCCCAGAAATTCCCTAAATTCTATTCCTATCAAACTCAATCCCATTCTTAAAGTGTTGGGGATATATAAAGGTTGCAGCTTTACTTTTGAATTGGAAAATCTGGTGTAAAAACAATATATAATCTACTGAGATTCTCTGAGAGTGTACAGAAGTGGGACAGGGTTGGCCATGACAAAGATAACCTAACGAAAGTTAGTCAATGGGCCACATACAGGTGCCTTCAGCCAAGGCAAGCTGAAGCAGGTGAGAAGAATTATGGTCTATGAGGTGTTAATAGATGCAATTATTTGTACTAATAAATAGTGTTAGGGCATCAGATATATGTGCACTGATTTCAGGATGGATATTACCAGCTCTCTAAATTTATAATGCTCTGCCTGCTGCATTATACAAAGGGTCATTGGTTATAACCAAAAATGAAATCAAAGCAAAAGCCTAGTTAGAGTGAGGACTTTGGTGCTAGAATTATCTCACAGTAACCAGCTTAAAATTACATATATTATATAGGATAAATATTAAAACCACAATAATTGTTTTACTCTTTTTAATTGATGTTTTAAAGGCATGATATATTATTTTGCAGCCAATCAAGGGCCATTTATTGAACACTAAGCATCATCCAAAACTAGATACTAGAGGAACATCATGTTAATAATTTGGTCAAGGTCACATAGCAGAAAAGGAAAGCTTCAGTACAATTCACTGAAACACATTGCATGCTGTAATCATGCACAAAAACTAAAAATATTTGAAATCTTTAGCAGCAAGGCTGAATTTAATATGCCTGCATAATGAGATCATCTCTATAATTAAAAGTAAGGTGTATTTTCCTGTTCTCCTAATAATTTTATATAATTTTAATGTGCAGAATTCCAGATAAATATGCATTAAGTAGCACACTTTAGTTAAATATTTTAATATGCATTCAGAAAAGCATGTGTTTGAAGATGCCAGCACATATGAAAGCTCATTCAGTAGAAACTAATGGTGTCCAGCAGAGAATAAAGTAACTAATTGAATTTTGTAATGTAGCCAATAACATGATTTTTAGAGTGTGGGTATTTGCAAACAAAGTACTTTATTATCTGTAATGTGAGAGATCACCTCAAAGAGGACTTAAATCTTTTTCATCAAACTGCTTTCTTCAAAGCTGCTAATGGAAAATAGATTCACTCCAATGCTTTCTGATATAAATATTTTGAGTGACGTTTTTCTCCTAGCTTTCTTTTTATACTTAACATGCAAATTATTGTTGCATAACAGTGATCATGTCAATAAGAAAGGAAAATATTCTATATTATTGGTAGATTTGTAGATATTAATGGTATAGATGGAATTTGGAGACCAAGAGTCTATTAAGATTCTACATTTCTCATGTAACTTTGGGACATTCTCTTATTTTACCTATGAATTTTATTTTTTATTAAATGGAGATGTTATATCTTCACTACACTATCCACAATTAAAATTAACAGAAACAAAACTAAACAAAATAAAGAAATACTTAAGTTAGTACCTACTGTCTAAACAATAGATCATTTTCTGGATAAAATAATTTCTACAGCTGTTTTACAAATATACGTACATCATTTGCTACAACAGGTAGAACTATGAAACACTTAGAAAAGAAATTGTAGAAGATGTAAACAGATGGAAAACCCTACCATACTCATGGATTGGCAGAATCAATATTGTTAAAATGTCCATAATACCTACAGCGATCTACAGAATCAATGCAATCCTTATCAAAATACTGTCATCATTCTTTACAGATTTAGAAAAAATAATTCTACACTGTGTATGGAACCAGAGAAGACCTTGTATAGCCAAAGCAATCCTAAGCAAAAAGAACAAATTGGGAGGCATCAGTCTACCAGACTTCAAGCTTTACTACAAGGCCATAGTAACCAAAACAGCAAGGTACTGGCACGAGAACAGAGATATAGACCTCTGGAACAGAACTGAAAACCCATATAAAAAGCCACCCTCATATTGTCATCTAATCTTTGACAAAGCAGACAAAAGTATACACTGGGGAAAAGAATCTCTATTCAATAAATGGTGCTGGGAAAACTTGATAACCACATGCAGAAGATTGAAACTGGATCCCCACCTCTCACCTCTCACAAAAAATCAACTCACAATGGAAAACAGACTTCAATCTAAGACATGAAATCTTAAGAATTCTAGAAGAAAATGTTGGGAAAACTCTTATAGACATCAGCGTAGGCAAAGAATTTATGAACAAGACCCCCAAAGTAATCACAGCAGCAACAAAAATAAATAAATGAGAGATGATCAAATAAAAAAACTTCTGCACAGCCAAGGAAACTATCTTTAGAGCAAACAGACAACCTACAGAATGGGAGAAAATATTTGCTTGCTACATATCCAATAAAGGGCTGATAACAAGAATCTATATAAAACTTAAGAAAATTAACAAGGAAAAATTAAACAACCCCATCAAAAAATGGGCAAAGGACATGAACTGAAACTTTTCAAAAGAAGACAGAATAAAGGCAAGCAAACATATAAAAAAAGTGCTCAACATCTCTAATCATTAGGGAAATGCAAATGAAAACCACAATGAGATATCACCTAACTCCAGTGAGAATTGCCTGTATCAAAAAGTACCAAAACAACAAATTCTGGCATGGATGTAAAGAGATTGGAACACTCTTACACTCCTGGTGGGACTGGAAATTAGTACAACCCCTGTGGAAAGTAATTTGGAGATATCTCAAAGAGCTTAAAATAGAAATACCATTTGATCCATCAATCCCACTACTAGGCATCTACCCAAAAGAAAAAAGACATTGTATAATACAGACATCTGCATTGGAATGTTTATGGCAGCACAATTTACAATTGCAAAGATGTGGAAACAACCCAAGTGCCCATCAATACATGAGTGGATTAATAAAATGTGGTATATGTATTCTGTGGCATACCACTCAACTACAAAAAACAATGGTGAATTAACACCTCTTATATTATCATGGATAGAGCTTGAACCCATCCTTCAAAGTGAGGTATCTCAAATATAGAAAAACAAGCACTACATGTACTTGCTGTCAAATTTGTACTAACCAATCAAAACTAAGGTACTCACATGGTAGTAATATTCATTGGGTGCTAGTAGGTGGGGGTGGTGGTGTGGGGGTGGGTAAACTCACAACAAATGGATGTGGAGTGCACTGTGTGGGGGAAGGGCACACTTGTAGCCCTGGCTTGGGCAAGGCTAAGGCATTATATGTAACCAAAATGTTTGTACTCCCATAATATTCTGAAATAAAAAAAATAAAAATGTATAGATCAATGAAGAAAGACTGTCTTGTAGTAGAATAAACCCTCTGAGATATAGACATATGCAAATATTGTTCAAGTAACCCAAATAGTGGTAAATGGATAGTTTATATAAACTGCATAGTGTATACCTCTGCATCTCTCAGTAGATGACAAGGTAGAGATTTTTCATGAATTGCTATATTCTGACAACAGGCACACCACAGAATTGTGAATGAATGCAATTATTATGAACTAACATATTTGTACATCTTGACAACGAAAACAACCAGAATAAAAACCAGTAAATAAAATAAAAAATAAATAAAATAAAAGATCTAGAAATGCAAGACATTCTTGGAGAATTATCTCCCAATGTCCCTGTGACAAATACAGCTTCTTCTAAAGACTTTACTATGCACTAATACATATCTCACACAAAATAATAGCACTACAAAAAAAGCCAAAGCTTGAGAGTTATTTATTCACCTGAATTACCTTATGATTTCATTATTTTCTCCCAGAGAATCAAGGATTTTGGTGAGCAATCTTATTTATGAATATAAGTGAATATTAAAATACAAATATAAAAAGTGAGATATTTAATGATGTAGTAGAACTTTTAATGGAACATTATTTTAAAAGAATAATATGCAATGTCAGGTAAAATTTATTATAGAAATAAAAAAGATGGCAAAACACTATGATTTACTTAATTTTAACTCAGTAAATATTCAGCTCAACAATATGAAAATCTGGTAATATGTATAGAATAGAAGATGAAAAAGTTATGCGTTCTATTCCAAGGATATTAATGGTCTTAGATACATTCAAGCATGATTCCTGTCCCAGGTGCATTGCTATAGGACACCATCTCCTGCCCTCCCAAGGCCATGCCCATACCATGAGAGGCCATGACCCACCTTCGACAACACAGTTTATGTTATTTAGACTCCCAAATCTCTCTGCCCAAGTGCACTGAACTCACTTTAAAAGCCTACACATGCTTCTTTCTCAGGACAATCTGTCCTAGGGTAAACTACTCTGTTAATGTGTTTTATTTCTAGACTCTAGACGAGATAAAGTTGAGAGGTCTTTCACTGAGAGTGATGCCATTGCTTACACCTGAGGGCCAGGATATCTATATGGAATTTTAAAAAGCCCATAATGGTATGCAATGGAGGTTGGATTGGGAGAAGTGAGTTGGGCTATGACCTTGGGGCCAAGGGCTGGCTTTTCCTATGTTATGGAGTCTGGTCTGCAATTCAAAGGGACTCTATAATCGTTACTTGGATTTCTAGTTCATCATGAAGCTATAGTCATCTAGTTAGGAGGTTAGCACATACTTTATTTAATAGATGGTTAGCTTGATTCATGACGTTTAAATATTTTGATGAATGGTATCAGTTTCTTTATTTGTACTCATGGCCTGGGTACTTCAAATATTAAAGGAGGTTTTGCCCAAGGAACTTAACAGCTAAAGGTGAAAATATTTATAAACAACAAACAATACAAGAGAGAAAGCAGTAACTCACATAATGTTTACAGAGGCAAGGGAATTAGGAGGCAAGTTTTGTGACACTGATCACATATACTTGTGTAACACGTATGTAGGTGCAATCTTATTAAGAAATAGCTATGTCAAACTATTTGTTATTTAAAGTAACAGAAAACAGAAACTCAAATTCAACTATATTAGGTTAAGTTTAAAAGAAACTTGAATGAATGTTTGTCTCTCTCATTCTCTCTCTCTGACTTTCTCTTCTTATCATTGCTGGGGTTTCTCATCTTCTGTGTTGGCTTTATATTGTACCCCATATTGGGTATGAGGTTACCAAGGACTTTAGGCTTGCTTTCTCCTCAGAACAAATGATCCCAGAGAAAAGCATGACTTTCACCCAACATTCAGATTAATCCAAGGGTCCTGAAAGGGTTTTATGTCAACAGCTATTGCTAGAGAATCAGCATCCTCCAAAACATGTAATTGGAGGTTGGTTCTGCCCTCTTCGAATAGAGTTTTTCTTATCAGAAGATATGGCAATGAAAGTTGTCCAAGCACTAAAAAATAAAAATAAAAAAATAAAAAAAAACAGCAGCAGTAACAGGAAACAAAACAAAACAAAACAAAAAACATTAAAAATGTATCCTCTAGAAAACTGTTTTCACTCACTTCTTTAAGAGGTGAAAAATTATCAAAATATAAATAAATAAGTAGCATATATGTCAAAAGGTAGAGAAATAAAGGGAAATTATCATCAGAATGTGTGTATAGCTCTAATTTTATATAGAATAGTCATTCTATAAGTGACCTCAAAAATAAACTCTGGTTTACTTAAAAGCCACAGAAGCAGGAATCTCTCTGAGATTCTGAGAGTCAGAAAATATTAAAAGAGAATATAGTAGCAATTGGACCACAAAAATTCTCATAGCTAATCAAATACTAGTCCAAATGAAATAGTAAATGGATTAAGTCTCCTATTCAAACTTGAATATTTGTTTGTATTAAATGTAGTTTCAAAGAATATTTTGCTCTCTGTGCTCTCTGGTTGCATCCTCTTGAAAATGACTGTTATATAATTATGTCTGTTTTAACATAAGCATTTAAAGACAACTGCATTAAAAGTTTGCCTATTAGTGAAATTACATAAAAAAATGAAGTTTGCCAGAAAGTTTCACAGAGAAAATTCATATTTATCATTCATTTCCACATTCTAAACATCAGAGTGTGTTCTGAAGCAATTAGTTATTTACATGTGTTTTGGAACTCAAATTTTAATATTTCTTACAAAAAAAATAATATTTATTGCCTACATTTCATAATTTTGGTGTGAAAAAGGGACAAAGACAGAGGAAGGTTTCAAATGAAAATTAAACAAATTGCAAAATAGATATCAAATTCAGAGAGCTTGGAATAATTTTCCCTAAAGGCAAACAATTTTTTAGCATCCACTCATAAATCAAGAATGGTAGGGTTAGCTACATTAAATTTATCTTGTAGTCTAGTTTTCAAGAAAATATATGCTTGGAGTGTATTTGTAAATATATATCTTCCAATTGAAATGATATTCAAAGACATAATTTTTAATATTGGATCACAGACTCCTTCCAATTTTCACAGAGTTTACTTAGTACAAAAACCCAATATATTTTGATTGAATTTGTTTTATAGTCAGCATATCTGCCCCACTTTTTATTAACAAAAGTTGTCAATTTTCAAATATTCCATTTTTTACATCTGACAAAACTATAACCCATGAGCTGTCACATCAAATCTCATTTCATGCACAGAAAGATAAACTGAGTGACTCGTTCTTCTATGCTATGTAGCTAAAAGATCAGTTAGCCGTACCTTTCTAAATCAGAATTATCTGTGAAATACAACCTCAATATGCTATTGATATCAATTTCTTCAAGCTTAAAATTCTTTCCTGAACTGTAATCAGTATCATTCCTCTTCCTCTTGATTTTATTCACAATGATAACTCCCATTAAAACCAGTTTTACATACAATTTTTATTTGTCAATTATACCTGCTTAAATAAAGCTGAAAAAATGATGAGAGACCAAATATATGAAGAAAAGTTTTACTACTTAAAGATTAATATGTACTCATCTAATTGAAGAATATAAATAATTATTTTGAATGTAAATTGCTACTGTAAAGTGTTAAAATCATTTTCTCTCTCATTAATCACTTCCATCAACTTACTTTCAACTTTATAATAGACCTTGTTTTTCTTGTTATCATGATGATTATAATTTAAAAAAACATTTCTTCCATTAAATCACATCTTCTTTATTGTTGCAATGGTATCTTCTTCATGAGTAAGAACTTAGTGTCTTTTAAATACTTGCTCAGGAGAGCTTATTATCACTTTAAAAAATACTTCAATTAGGTAGCTACCATGTAAGTGCTATATATTTGTTTCATCAGATTTTTGTTGTATCTTGAGTTCATAGAATGCATTTGTGAATTTTCATTTTTCATTTTTTTTAAATTTCTTAAAGTGTAAACATAAAAACCTATGAAAACCACACATTTCCAGAAATAGGAGTTTCCTTGCTTTATATACTGGAATACAGAACATTGTTTCTGGTGTTGGTGTTTTTGCTAATGGATAAAGATGTTTATTTCTAACTTCTTAACAGAAATGACATCAAGATTTAACTCTAGTTAAACCTAATATTGCATGTATGACCTCTTAATAAGGTATATTACTATGAAACACATAATTATTTAATAAATATATATTTACATTAAAGGAATCAAATAAATGAGTTTTAATCCTTGAAAAAAAATTAAATTTATTCCTATGTTCTACCTCCATTATATATATTATTCCATAGCAAACTTATACATAAAAATACTAATTTCCATTTTAGAGTTCAGATAATGTACTTACCTTGTTTCCACTTATTTTAAACCTGAATTTGAATTTTCATCTTTCTAATTGTAAAGTATACTTTTTCTTTACTACATCAAAGTATTTATTTTACTATCACTTGAGCAGGGGTAGGAATGAAGGGACAAAATTCATAGTGTTAAAATAATGTAAACATTGATTTATTGGAAATGTGTAACTAACTATAAGCTGTAAAAGTCACCATAATAATTATTCCTGAAAAAATTAGAGAATTGTTGCTAAGGATATAATATGTCTTTCTCTCACTTACTTTCTATTTTACTTGTACATTCTTTAAATAAGAGTACTCCACACAGGATTTATAATGCATTTGTAATGCCAAAAAGAAAAAAAAAGAAAAAAAAAAGTCATGTAAGCATTAACTTTACTTCTTTTAAATAAGTTGCTGAATTATTTTTTCTTTATTCATATTTCCCCTGAGGTTTCATTTAGTTCCTAATTGTGGTATACTGGGCATGTTTTCCTTTAAATACTTCCTTGTCTATAGAACAAAATTAGCCTTAGTAATACTCATGTATTGAAATAAATAATAATGGCCAGAAAAGAAACACAGTGAAGTTTCTTATATTTTACTTTACATATAATCATGCCAATTAAAAATAAAATAAACATTACTATACAAAAAATGAAAATAGATTAATATTTTAAATTCAATTAATGCAATTTTTCAGAAAAATAAAATTACACCTAAATGTTGGTCTGTCACAATATTGAGTAACAAAATTCAAGTTTCTGGCTAAGAGCCTTAATTTCTGCCAATTTGTAAATGACTTTATCAATGCACAATTTTTATGTATACATGTTTACAACATTTTAACCAGATTTGCCAACCTGTATTAATTCATACTTGATTGAAGTATATTTTTATAAACCCTAATTCAAAAGGTACTTTCACGTGAATCAATAGTATACAAATAGATAGAAACAGTCTTAAATATAAAGATAATATTGAAAAAAATTCAGAACAAATTCCAAAAAAATTAACACAAACATTGCTAATAGTCCGTATAATAATAGATTTGAAGTAATTTATTTTATTTATATCTAATAACTAGAATATAATTATATATTCCAAATCTAATGTCTAAATGTGAGCATATATGGTATGAATGGGCTCAGAGACACAAAATCTGCCCAGAAAAGCTCAAATAATTTCGAAACACTACAAAGTTACTCTCAAAACAAATGTGTGCAGCCAAGTCCCTATGTGTGGTATTCAACAGGGTCACTAGTATTTCTTCAAATTAATTTCTTCCTAGGGTATAAATTTATTAAATATATGAAAAAATATGCTAATTTGAATCTTTAAAACATATTATTAATATTCAATTGTAACTCAGCACCCATTTAGAGGTTTTACAAAAAAAATGATCATTTAAAGGAAGAATAGTTTATCTTTGATTATTTAGAATCACGGAGATAACAAAAAGCAAATTGACTTTTAGTCAGTTTTATTATTATTTTTAAGTTCTTAAGAGATCACTTTCCACAGCCCTGTTTCATGTACACCACTGCATCTTAGTGAATTCACAGTGTTGTGGCATTTTGTGTAAATAACACTCAAGAGGGAACTTATAACATTAAGAAATTAGAATACAATGAGAAGTGTTATATAAAGTATAATATAAAAAACTATCAAGCAAATGGTTTTACCTTTTTATTTTATTAGAAACAAAGTAACGATTTTGAAAACAAAAAAATTTTGACAGAAGAAAATAATTTGTGATATAAAAATAAATTGAACGTCGTGGTACATCTTTTTATCACTTTTAGGTCTCAAGCTGAATGAGACCGTGATATAAACTGAATTTACTTTCAAATTTTAAGTTGTTTTGAATTACTATAACCTTTGTTTTCTAACAGACGTTTAATAACTGCCATTATTTGTCAAAAAACTAATGTGCAAGAAAATTAACACAGTTGCTATTCCTTAACACAGCACAATCTGGGCCGTTTAAATTTGGTTTTGAAAATGTAAGTAATGTGAAACATCTTCTGATTGCAAAGGTTAGTGAGAAATTAATTCCAAATACTTTCTGTAACTGAAATAGATTAAAGGAACATTGTCCCTGAGAAGCAGATAATATAGTCCCTTAGTTTATTTTATTCTGAGTCAGGGAATATGGCCTTTATAAGCATTGTTATCAATGAATTTGAAATGACTCCAAAGTTCAAACATCAGTGAAGCATCACATCGTATGTTCAAATCAGATGACTGTTTGGCTAGGCGAATGCCATTTATATTTCAGAAGACATCCATGTTATAATCAAAAATGAATTAGCAGACATGGAAACTTCAAGCACCATTTGTCATCTGGAACTCATGTGCATTAATATGCCTCATATCTATGACTCTGAGAAAAGCTAAGTCAATTCCAGAATTACCATAACATTCAAAACTAAATAGTAATGCATTTTAGAGTGAATATATTGAAAATTGAATGCCAACTGAAAATAAATGATGGCATCTTTTAAAATTAAATGACAAAAGGCTTTTTCTTTGTCCTTTACCTTATTGCCATCCTGTTAGCATAGCTGTCACATTTCCATCACTTGTATCCTATAACAAAAATGGTTTAGAACATAAAATGAGATCAAACACACACCTAATTCTACTTAGGTGAATATCTGATTAATGTACTTGCTTTCTTATGAAGAAAAAATTCAGTGTTATTCTCCTTATTGACTATGTCTTCTACACAAGATTCCTTTAGCAACTTACCTGAGTTTAATTTTTATCATTATTACTTCCAATGTACAATGTTAGCTGAGTATATTTACACTTCAATAAGAAGAGACAAAAGGAAATTAACCACTAATGTGTTAAAATGTTAAATAGAGTAAGGGAGAACATACACTCTATGGTAAAAACCAAGTTATAAAGTACTTATTTTTGTCCTTCTTAATAAGCCTTAAAGAAGAACCCATAAAATTGAATTATGTTTTAAGCCTAAAAGCAAATACAAGTCAAACAAAAGACAGCTGATGATGTGTTTTGCCAATAGATTACTCTCTCTTTGTATATGGATGTGGGTATGTGTATTATTACACAGAACACTCTGCCAGAATACATGAATCATTCTAATTATGCTGGGGTGAAATTGCAAAACAAAACATAAAATCCCAACCATCAAATACTACTAACTAAAACTAATTTACAGAACTCCACGATTTTCATGAACTAAAGGGATAATACCCAAGCTTCCAAATGCAATAATATAGTAACCCTTTAGTTCTCTCAAAGCACTTTGTTATAGCACTTAAGTCATATGCAGTATTGTATATATATAATTTTATACATGTAGTTTTATTATTAATTTATTCATTAATTACAAATTACATAGTCAAACAAAACACTATTTGTAGCCAATAATAATTGAAAATCCAAGCATTTGAACATAATAGGTAAAAATGATAAAAGCCATACATTGATTGATTAAATGATTAAAAATAATTTAATGAGTTATTGTGAAGAAAGGAGGAATAGGTGCCATAGTAAGGTAGCCAATCTCATTTTTGTAAGTTCATATATACTTAAAACTTCAAAAAAATCCAACAAATTGAATTTATAGAATTAAGAGTTATTTAAAATTATAATTTTATTGGCAGTACTATTTAGCATAAAGACACAGCTGAAGAGATAGGGAAATGGAAGAGAGGTGTGCAAACTTACCCAGAATGCAGTACAGAAAATTAACTATTAATAAGTTAAGATGTGGAGGATAGTATGAAATGATTACAATACATGTGTATTCAGTAGGAAATTGAATCTCTAGACAATAGAAGACAAAATAGCTATAATTATTCCATAACTTAAATAAAATGATGAGTCTTCCAATTGGACTCACTGAGTTCTAAGTAGGATAAATAAAACTAATCTGCACCTTAACTCTTGTAAAATTACTCTCAGACACGAAAGACAAAAAGAAAATGAAACAACCAGGCAGAAAATACAAGCTATAACAAAGGAAGGGAGATTTCTCATTAGCAGAATAAAGATTAATAGATATTTGAAAAATGTCTTTAAAGTGATGAGAGAAAATAATTGCCAAGCTACAATTCTATACACAATTAAATAATCCTTTAAGAGTAGAGAAAAATAAAAGTTTTTGCAGGAACTGTATGTTGGATATACTGCTAACAGACTTTTGCTGATAAAATTACTGAAGTATATAGTTATAGAGGAAGAAAATTTCACCAATATATAAGGGTTATTACATGAGAAAGTGACATAAGGACTGGTAAGCATTCCAGTGTATCTAAATAAGTTAACTTCTTAATAAATAATAATAATAATGGTGATAGTAATGATAATCAATCTTAGTTGATATAAAACAAAGAGAAACGAAAATACAAAGAAAATGGCATGGTAAATGGCAGAATATGTGCAATGTTTATTAAATTCAGTCTTTATTAATTCACGCATGCATGTTAAAATTTAAGGGTTAACATTAAAAGAATAGAAATAAAATAAATACTCTCTAAATGAATACAAGAAAAATAAGGGAACCAAAAATATTAGATCAAAAAAACAGAAAGTGAGAAAAAGAAAAATGATGAAAAAATTGTTAATCAGGAAAAATAAGATGATAAAATAAGCAAATATGTATCACTCGTCAAAACACTTTTAAGTAGCTCTAACATTTTTGTTAAAAGATAAAGATTCTACCTTTGATAAAATATTAAACATCAGATAAGTGTAGTGAGATATTAAAACAAAGAAATTATATAGGGGGATGGCAGTAAAAAGATGAAAAATTAAAGGCAAATACTATCTAAAAGGCTATTGAACATTAAATGTTAATATTAAACATGATAGGTTTTCCATATCTTGAGCATTGTGAGTAATGCTGCAATGAACATGGAAGTGCAGCTGTCTCTTCAAGACACTGATATTATTTCCTTTGGATATATAACGAGAAGTGGGATTACTGGGTCACTTGGTAGTACTATTTTTAATTTTTTTGAGGAAACTTCTTCCTATTTTCCATAATAGCTGTACCAACGTATATTCCTACAACAGTATACAAAGGTTCCCTTTTTTCCCCTCATATCTCCACATTCTCATGGACACTTATTTCATGTCTTTTTGATAATAGCCATCCTAACAGGTTGACACCTGTTACATCTCATTGTGGTTTTCATTTGCATTTCCTTGATGATTAGTGATGTTGAACATCTTTTCATATACCTAGTGTTCATTTATATGTTTTCTTTGGAAAAAATGTCCACTCTGGTCATTTATCTTTTTTTTCTATTTGCTATTGAGTTTTATGAGTTCCTTATATATTTTGGATATTAAAACCTTACCAGATATATTGCTTGCAAGTATTTTCTCCCATTCCATAGGGTGTTCTTTTATTTCATTTATTGTTTCATTTGTTGTGCAGATTCTCTTTAGTTTGATGCAGTTGTACTTGTTTATTTTTTGATTTTTTGTCTGTGTTTTTGGTGTCACATCCAAAAATTGCCAATGCCAAGGAAGTTTTTCCTATGTTTTTTCTCCTAGGAGTTTTATGTTGGGTCTCATTTACGTCTTTAATTGATTCAAAGTTAATTTTTTTGTACAGTGTAAGATAAGGGTCCAATTTCATTCTTTTGCATATAGATATCCAGTTTTCCCAAAATTAATTATTGAAGGTACTGTCTTTCCTCATTGTATATTCCTGGTGCTCTTGTCAAATATTAGTTAACTAACTGTATATGTATGGGTTTATTTCTGGACTCTCTATTCTCTTCCATTAGTCAATATGTTTGTTTTTATGTCAGTATCATACTGTTCTGATTACTATAGTTTTGTAACATATTTTGAAATCATGAAATATGACATCTACAGCCTTGTTCTTCTTTTTCATGATTGCTTTGACTCTTGAGGATCTTTTGTGGATCCATATGAATTTTAGGATTGTTTTTTCTATTTCTGCACAAAAAGTCATTGTAATATTAATAGAGATGGCATTCAGATGAATAGATAAGGAAAATGTGGTGGGGGTGTGTGTGTGTGTGTGTGTGTGTGTGTGTATATGCAATATAGAGAGAATAATATTCAACCATAAAAAGAGGAAAATCCTGCCATTTGCAACAAAATAGTTGAAACTGGAGGACAATATGTATGCTAAGTGAAATAAGCCGCATACAGATAAATACTGTTTGATCTCATTTAGATGTGAAATCTAAAAAATATCAAAATCAGAGAAACAAAGATTGTAACACTGGTTTCCAGATGCTGGGAGGTGGGGAAAATGCAGAAATATTGGTCGAAGAGTACAAATTTGTAGTTATAAGATGAATGAGTTCTGAAGATGTAATATATAGTAATGGTATCAATAGCTTATAATACTATATTGTATACTTGAGATTTGCTAAAAAGGTAGATATTACACGTTCTCACCACTAAAAAAAAAGATAACTTTGTGAGAAAATAGACGCGTTAATTAAATTGATTGTAGTAACCATTTCGCAATATATATGTACACCAAATCATCATGTACATCTTAAATATGGAATTTTATTTGTCATTTATAGCTCAATAAGGCTAGAGAAAACAATTTCAACTTTAAATGCTGAAAGTTTTTAGTGACTCTCTCAGCTTACAAGTTAATGAACAGAGAGATGATTTTAACAATACAACACCAAGATTGAGCTGAAGAATGCATATATAGATATGTGTAATATGCAAATATAGGTACAAATATATGGATACGTTAATGTATCCTCAATAAAAAATAATTCACATGCTTTATAAGCAAATCTGAAAAATTTACAATAATAAAACAATCATTATGCCACATATGAAAAATCAACAAATATCAAAAACATCAAACAGAATACATTTTTTTCACAGTGCTGTATTAGAAATTTGTTTTTAAAAGATAATTTAAATAAAGATACTTTTAAGATAAAAATCTCCACATAAATAATGGGTCAGTGAAAAATAATAATGGAATTTAAAAATTATTTAGCGATGAAAAGGAACATACCACAATTGTAGGATACATAAAAGCAATAATTGCAAGTGAAATTTGAGCACTGAATGCACAGTGAGTTGAGAAATACAATTGATTAAAAATATAATGTGCTAAACATTCAACTCAGTAAGTTAGAAATGCATTAATGGAACCAACTAGACAAATTCAAATGAAGAAAATGATGAGTATATGGGTTTTCCAGCATGATCAAAATGCTGGCATGTAACTTCAGAAGCAGCTTATTCACTTTGGAATCTCATTTAGGTCAAAATTTAAATAAAACTGGGCTGTTTATTATCAAAAATTATTTCTGTGCTTATAGTAACATACAAGGGAAAAATCCTTGATGGAGTTTTTTTCAACCTTTAATTCTTAATTAACTCAAACATTGCTCAAGTATTGGCAGCTCCTTTTCTCTGCTATCCATACATATATCATAACTAAACTTCAAGGAAAATCTAGTTTCTAAATCTTTAACATATTTGAAAGTAAAAATGTTTACTTTCATTGCTAAGGTTCATATCTTCTGTATTTGTTCAAAATCTCCTATATTAGTTATTTATTCAATTTCACTTCCTATAATTATAAATCTAGAACATAGAAAAACAAAACAGGTAAGAAGATAGCCAAAAAGCCACAGTGAATGTGCACAAACATTACATTACTTTATTTGAATTTCAACAAAGAAAATGCGATAACATACCAACAAATCAGCACTTCCGAGTAATTTTGAAAATAGTTCACTGAATAAAGAAATCATTATATTTTTATCATGGAATTTTTTACTCAGTACCAGTTCAGTATCACTCAATTAGGTCAATTTCATTATTTCTCTGATTTTCTTAAATATCACTTAGTGCCAACTGAAATATCTACACCTCTCTCTCTTGCTGTATATATGTGTGTGTGTGTGTGTGTGTGTGTGTGTGTATGTGTGTGTACATATGCCTGTATGTATAGCTAGGCATGTATGTGTATGTGTTTAAATATACATTGTATACACAAACACATATATATGTCTGTGTTACAAACTGAAAGCTTTTGTCGCCCAAAATTTATATGTTCACATCCCCACATCAAATGTATATGAGAGTACTAGAAGGTAGGACTTTTGGGAAGTAATTAAGTCAGACTGTGGACCCCTCATGGATGCAATTAGTTGTACGAAGAGACGTGAGACCTTTCTCTCTTTCTCTCTGCTCTTTACCATGTGAGGATACAATGATAAGACAGCCATCTGTAAATCAGAAAGTAGGCCCTTAACTAGACACTGGATCTGCAGGCACCTTGATCTTGAACTTTCTAGCCTCCAGAACTATGTGAAATAAGTGTTTAAGCCACCCATTCTGCAATAATTTCTTATAACAGCCCAAACTGACTAAGACAGTGTGTGCATAATTGACATGACAAATGCATAATTACTTAAGTTACCACTTTTTAATGGGTAGATGAAAACTTTCCAAAATTCTATCACTTATTATCAGTGCAGGTAGTTAAAAATATTTTAATTGTTAATATAATGACATAATAAATTCTCTAAAGACCTAATTTCAAGGGATTATACTATATGAATAAAAGTAAAAATTTAATGAATGTATTTTTTATTAAGTACACATTATCACTTGACTAAAATGTGGCCATGTCACAAAAAATATCTTAATTCTAGAAAATTGAACAAATCACTAAGGTTTTAAACATCTTTATCTATTGTAAATATTAATCCATTCATTTATTTATTTAGTCAATATTTACTGCATGCATACTCTAGTATATATGTAGACATGCAGACTTATACTGTATGTGTATATATACACACACATATACTTACAACTACTTACAACCATACTAAATATCAAATCCCATAATAAGCCATATTTATATCATACTTGTAAAAACTTCTGTAGTCTTTTGTGGAGTTAACAACTCAAACATTAGTACAATTTGATATTTTAGTAAGTTACCTTCTATGCATTTTCACATGAAAAGAATGTTTGGAGTCTATCACATGTTTTTGGATAAAATACCAAACACTGTTCCAGTGTCATTGTCATGTCCCTCTACTTGTATTTTAGTATCTAATGTATAAAATTATGTGAGAAAATCAGTGAGAAAATCTCAGAAGATGGGTTCATTTTTTTCAATCAATGATGCCACTTTTGTACAGAAGCAGTATTTGTTTTCAGTTTTTTTTACACAATTAGTGACATTATTATTTATGATCAGACATTTTACACTTCAGAGTGCATGACATGTTTGAGAGTAATAGGGTTCCTGCTTTGAGGGGATTCTAATTCATCATCCTTTAATTGCCTGCTTGGAGCAAAGTCAAACCAATTCCCTTCTAGCCTGACCAAAGCAGCATTCCTTTTGGCCTTGAACACCTGACTCTCACTTCTCTTTGTAACAAAACTCATGTCAATTTGAGAAACATTCACCATAAAAAGAGGGTGAGGAAATAAAATATGTTGAAATGATTTTTATTAATGTCATTGTGGGCAGTTTTCAGGGTTGTAAGATGCCACAAAATAAGATCTCACTGGTCCTCAGATATCCTTAGAGCCCTGCATACAGAACTCAAAGTAGAGTTGACTTGGACTTGAAATCATATTGAAGTAATAAAAAGCAGAATATAATACTTAGGAAAATAAATTTTCCATAACAAAATTCCGCAAGTTTCAACTCTGTGAATCTTTTTGCTATAGACCCAGTATCTTGATATTTGTACTTCAAAAGAAAATATGTGTGTTTGGTTTTTGCTTATAGGGTACCTGAAAAAGGACTTTGGTAATTTTGGCATATTTTGTCTTTAACCAAAAATATCAATTCAGGAAAAATTTGAGGAATAAAATAAATAAAATTTAAAATATAATTTTATAGAAAAGTTCAAGAAATTGTTTGCATGTCTATCCTAAGTTAAGCTGATTCATTTGCTTTCTGTTCTCTCTCCACCCAGTTCTTTCTTCTCCTATGACTAGGTCCCTACTGAAGCAACAAGAGCCTTTATTAACTTCCCATTGTTCTCAGGAGCCCCTAAGCTTATAACATGTAACTTAGGTCAGCATCTCTAAGATTATCATGACTTCTCACTCCAGTGCAACAAACGTTCTTTTACAAGTGTAGCATAGCCATCTTTTACTCCATTGTGCAAGACCCTTTTCTCAGCTTTTTGCCTTGTTGGAAGGCATTTGTTAAGTTGATTCAGGTTGGCTTGTTCTATATATAAATCTGTATTTTTACATTTCATAAGGAGTAAGCTATGCACAAAAGCTGAACATATCTCAAATCATGTGACATAGAAATCACTTGGTAAGTGTATACAAACCCTAGCACTTATTTGATGCTCAGTACACAAGCTATGGTATAATGTTGCATAGAAATATAACAAATAATAGAAAAGAATGAACACTCAAAAAACCAGGGAGTTATTCCTGGTACACCAGGTTGGCTGTTCCTATCCAATTATTGACCCTGTTCTGCAAAGTATATGCCTAGAACAACGTTGGTTCACTAAAGCAAAGTTTAGCAAACCATGGTCCGTGGGCTAAATCTGGCTTGAGGCCTATTTTTGTACAGTCTGTAAGATAAGAAATTTTGTTTATACACTTGTGGATAATAGTAAAGTGCTTCATGGGATACTATTTGTGGTAAGGAAAAACTAAGTAGCATCCTTGGGTGGCTTATTCCTTTTTTAGAGAATTTAGCTCTACATGCAGTTTCAATGGAGGGAAGGTATACAGTTGCTAAAGAAGTTTTGGAAAACTGCTGTCCTCCATATTTTAAAGTCAGTTCATTATATATATATATTTTTTTTTTAAATTAATTAATTAATTTTTTTTTTTTTGAGACAGAGGCTCACTTTGTTGCCCGGGCTAGAGTGAGTGCCATGGCATCAGGCTAGCTCACAGCAACCTCAAACTCCTGGGCTTAAGCGATCCTACTGCCTCAGCTTCCCGAGTAGCTGGGACTACAAGCATGTGCCACTATGCCCGGCTAATTTTTTTTTATATATATTTTTAGTTGTCCAGATAATTTATTTCTATTTTTTTAGTAGAGACGGGGGTCTCGCTCAGGCTGGTCTCGAACTCCTGACCTTGAGCCATCCACCCGCCTCGGCCTCCCAGAGGGCTAGGATTACAGGCGTGAGCCACCGCACCTGGCCAGTTCATTATATATTTTTTATGATTTTTTGAATCATTCCATAGGTTTGTATTTTTAGATTGTGCCCTCACCACTGATGGACATCTCGGCAGCTCTATTATTACACATATTTACAATTATTTTACTAAGATATATTACTATAACTGGAATCACATCTGTAAATCAAATCTGTAAATACTACCTAAGATTTTGACATGCTTTGTATATCAAATTACCCTACAGTATGACTACTATTTACATTTCTATAATCACTGCTTAAATATAGCCAAATATATATGTGATTATTTTGTTATGTAGCATTTTATTTTTATTTGTGAATCTAATGGGAGAAAACAGTATCATTGATATTTTATATTTTTAAATTTCTGGGCTTTTTTAAGGGTGCTGATATACCCATTGTATAATTAAATGCACAAAAAAGTTGTAATTTTTTGAGTAACAAATTCCATTCCAAAAGTAAAGAGATATATTGAAGATACTACTGCATTTTATCTATTTAGTAGATCATGGGCTTTAAAGTTGCTACCCTGCTTTACCTGCTTGTCTTCCTAGTCTGTCTTTGCAAATAAATTAATGTTATCTGTCAGAGATATGTGAATGTTCTAGGTTCTAGGGTGGATGCTAAGATTTGTTGCTGTGCACATACCAGCAGATCATTTGTAAGATAAAGATAAAGCTTTTCTTGCAAGCCCTTCAGTGCTTACATGTGTGCTGTGTAGGCAAGAGTTAGAAGTTGGAGGAAAAAATTGTGTAGCAACAAATAACATATTACACTTGGAAAATGCTTATTTTGCCTTATTAACAAAGATAAATCTATGAAAAAATCGTTTGGCTGATTTAGTTGGTTGGGGAATTCATTTGTTCCCAAAGAAGTTACATTAGGATTCCATCCAGTTCTTAATGTATCCAGATGCAAGAAATTTAATTTATGTTTTAAATATAGTAAATGGTCTAGATTAAGGGCTGAGTGCTTGCCAAATTTTAAGCTCAGCTGTTTTATTTTTTTGCTTGAGATACAAAATAATGTCTTGAACTACATAAAACAAAGTTATTTACTTCCTAATTTTTTGCATATGCTGATTTGTATCAGATTTTGAAAAGATCTTGCCAGGCTGAGTGCCTATATTCTAGGATGTAGCCAGAAGTATTTGTTTTTTAAAAAAATCAACTTTTACGGGATTGAAACTTAACTAAACACACTACCATGTGCATCTAACTTTGCTTTGTAAAATATCTTAATAAAGAGCTTATGCTTTTAATTTGCTGACAGTTTTAAATGTTAATAGTGATGAGTATAGAAAAATGAGAATATCTGATAAGTGGAGACAAGTAGACAATTAGGCAATATTGTTTTCTGTTCTACTATAGTTATACAAATAATTAATATTTTTAAATAAAGCAAATCCAGTATGTGTATTTCTCATAGAATAAATTGCTTATGTCATGCCTGTCACCTATCATCTTTTTTCCTTGGTTCTAATTATTCTTTAAATGTTCTTATAGAAATAAAGTTTTCAAGGTCTGAGGTTTCAATGATTATTTGACTACCCTTTTTCCAGGTAGTCTGGGGCTAAGTTGAACAAGAGTGAAATTTTTAAATGTCCCCTGATTCATTAGGATAAGATGTAAGATCTCTTTAATGACATTTAGGAAATACATAGAGTTTTCTTGTGCCTTTCAAAGCTCCTCAAACTAATAAGAAAGAAATGGAGACAAAGAAATAAAAATCGATATAAAAATAACCATTCCACTGAGGTTGTCTCTTCACCGACATAGTGAAGATAGGAGACAATGGTAAGAGTAGTTCCAGAAAATGAAAAGCAAAGATATTGACAAAAGGAACTGGTTCAAATAAACAGATACTAATCAGAGGTTGATGTTGCCTTATTGCACATGAAATTTTAAAATGAAGGAGTGACTAAATTTTTAGTAAGTGATCTCTTGCTATTCCCTTTTGAAGGTCATGTTACTAAAACATCTCTGATGTTTGAGATGAACCTTACTAAAGTATGGGTTTATAAAAAGATACAAAAGACATTGCAATGGGAGATTCACTGTAGGGGATTTACTTTACAGTGGTTATGTGGTTTTTTTTTATTTTATTTTTTCATGTTGAAGATGGGATAGGTTTCTACTTATTTATTTATTTGTTGTGACTTGTATTTATTTCATTTAAGTCTTTTCTGGCTTTAGTGAGGTATAATAGAGAAATAAAAACTATAGATATTTAAGATGAATGTTGTGATGATTTGATTCTACACACACACACACACACACACACACATATGTAAATCAAATAATTACTACAAACAAACTAATGAACAAATCTGTAACTATTCATAGTTACCATTGTGTGTGTTTGAGTGGTGAGGACACTTAAGATCTACTATCTAAGCAAATTTTAAGTAAACAATTCAATTATTAACTATAGTCACCATAAACCCATGTTCACTGCTGGTAGGAATGTAAATTGACATAGCCATTACGATGTGGTTGGTTTTACTTCTGAGCCAGAGTGTATATCTAGACTTTAATGGGTAAGGGCTGGTTCTGGGCACAGCATGTGTTTAAGGCTAGAAACTCATAATTCAGACAAACTAACATGATGGAGTTACTTTTGTCATGTTTTCTGGCAGTGAATGTGATATTTTTAAATGCTACCAGACAGCCTACCATAGTAAGAGAGTCTCTTCAATAATAAATTAGCATAGCACTAGGTGGGAGCATGCCTCAGTTTTGATACCAGTGGATATGTGAATGAAACAGCATATCAGGGAACCAAGTGTAATCTTTATGGAATCATATTAATTGTTCACTAATATTAATAGTGGGAAAGTAAAAAAAATTAAGCTAAATATAAGATATGTATTTAATTCTAGGAAAAATAGAATTGTCAAGATATTTTTAAATAATGGAGTGATAATAAATGTATTTTAGAAATAATTAAAAAAGATTACTGATTAAATTGGATAGTCAGAAGACAGTAAGAGAAGAGAAAGATTTGATATTGAATGCAAGGTTTTAGACTTGGAAAAATGTCTTAAATGTGCAACCATACACCATTAACTGACAAGGAAAGATAGAAAGTCAACCAGGGTATTGATTTGTGTGGATGTGTTTAAGAAGAGAGAATTCAAGAAACAAAATGAAGTCAATTTATAATAGGTGGAATTTAACAAATAATGAGATTATGTGAGATTTAAAACGTGTGTAAAGATGTCCAGAGGGCAGTTACAGCTTTATAGCTATGGAGAAAGTTAGGGGTTAGATAATTAATTTTCAGTTACTCTTTAAGGTCTAGTTGAACTTGGCCATGGAAAGCCCTCCTGAAACACACACACACAAATATGGGTTTTGATTTATCTATGTTCTCAGTTTTAATAACAGAAACTGACATTAATAAATAGATAAAAGTTTTCATAGGTGATAAACAAAGATAAATGTGCTTTTAGATTCAGTTGCATAGTAGATTTAAGCTAACCTATGATATAACGAATTGGAACTGATATTATCTCCAGTTGTCTTTATGGAGAAAAAGCAAATTCTTTTGTATTAATATATCACTTTATAGTTGTTTCCTTTCAGTAGAATGAGTACCCAATGCAGTAACACCTCAGCTTGTAGTTAATATTCACGTCTTCTCTTTCACAAATTCAGGCAAGATATCCAAAAATAGCCTAGGGTAGGATAGTCCAAGAGGGAAAGGTTGTTTTAGGGATGAAAATCCATTCCATCTGAGTGACAGCTATGCATTTATACCTCCCAAATTCTCTATCCCTGAAAGTCAAAGGACTGTGCCATAGCAAATTTTAACTTCTTAAATATTCTTCATTCTTCTACTTTTCAGAATTCTGAATTCTGCCAAGTAGAAAGGAATAGCATAGCTTAGCTAATCAAAAATATACCAGCTAGATATTTACTCTTTCGTTTAGCATGAATAGGTTTAGAATTAGGATGAAGATGAGAGTTAAGATTACAGCAGAACAAAATATTTATGAACTCAGTAATCATAAGTATCTCTCCTTTCTCTTCATAAATGTGTTAGATTATATGAAACTTAAAAAAGCATTTCCCCATATTTTTCTTATTATTGAATTTAATTTTTACAAATTTTATTTACTAAAAGTATCCAAAGGTATAGTAAAACAGGGAAAATAAGCATTTATCATATTGAAATAAAATACATGAAACCTAAAATCAAGTCAGTTGACAAACTAAGTAGGGAAACAATTTGCATACTGTCTCATTTAACTATTGTTAAAAATTGCAGGATCACACAACCATGCCCAAACTAAGTAGCTAAAAGCAACACATTTATTTTTGTCCATGCATCTTCAAGATAGCTGTGGTTCAGTTGATCTAATCTGGATGTAGCTATATAGTTCTGTTTGGGGCTGTGATGTATGAGATGTATCTTCTCCAGCTTTTTCTCCTCTCATTCTTTTTCTAGGAACTGCAACCCATGTGCTTCTCCTCGTAATGTCAGAGATGTAAAAGAGAAAGTATAAACACATGATGCCTTTTACATGGGTAGGCTCACAACTGGCATACTAGTGCTTCCACCCCCATGCTATGGGCCAAAGAAGTCACGTGGTGTTCAAAGAAGTCACGTGGTGTTCTGTGTTCAATTGTGTCCTCTTCCTCTCCCCAAGGGTGTCAAAGGCCTAACCTTAAGTAACTTTAAGTGTGACCTTATTTGGAGATAGGATCTTGGCAGATGTTCAAGGTAAGATGAGGACATTAGGGCATGTTCTTATCCAATATAACTTGTGTCCTTATAAAAAGGATAAATGTGGACACTGAGACAGAGATATATATAGAGGGAAGATTATGGGCAGACACAAAGTTACCACCTACAAGTTGAGGAACACCTAAAGTTACCAGGAAGTAGGAGAGAAGCATAGAACTGATACTCATTCAAAGAGCTCAGAAGGAACCAACCCTGCCAACACTTTGATTTCAGACTTTTAGCCTCCAAAACTGTAAGAAAATAAAGATCTATTATTGAAGTTACTCAGTTCGTGGTATTTTGTTATGTCATCTCCAGGAAACTAATGCACACGCCAAAGTACAAAGTCCAGGGGCAAGTAAATACACTCATGTTTTGAAGAACTGTAGGGAAAAGTATGGAAGCATGAAGGTATTAATATGAAGTATCAGGGCCAATAATCTAATGTACTACACTACAAAGTATTATTTGAAATAGATCTTCACACCTAGTGTTCTGCTGATCCCAAACAAAATGGGAAATGAGAAACTCACGCTAGAATTATCCATTCCTAAGAAACATCAGCATCCTAACCTACACTTTTCTCATATGTTTTATTCAATTTCTTAAATAACAATGTTTAAAATATGGCAAACCACTTCTCTAAAGTATAGAAACCATTGCCTTCAACTATACTTAGATTTACTTTAGGGGCAATTTTTTTTTAAAAAAAGGAAAGTGAATCAATCAAACAAACAATGGCTTTTTCAATTCACTTAAAAATGGAGCTAGTATTATGTGGAAAATTAAAAAACAATTCTGAAAATAGTTCTCTGAAAGAATAGTATGTGTACTGGGCAAACTTATCCAATGAGTTCAATAAAAGTAGAATATCTATTATAAACCTGCTATAAACCATAGCTTGTTACGGTTGCTACACAAATTTCTTTAGAAAATTTCTTTCCTGTTACTTTTTCCATTTAGTTACTCTGTCAATATTTATCACATTCCCTTTGGATAAGAATTGTATGATTTCTAGTGTGGAAACTTAGAAGAAAGAAAATGCACACTTCATAGTCTTTGCATTTGAGAACTTTCACTCTTGAGTATACATACAATAAAGACCTATAACTAAATAATTATTTCTCCTAAAGATATTTTCCATTTATAATAAAAATATTTAAACAATCAGCAATAAAGTTTTTATCACAAACTATAAACAGCAACACTAACAACAAAACTATTAATAATAGCCAAGGACCATTATGAGGTTTTTTTTCCTGCTTGGTCCAAGAAACCTCATTTTGTGGAAGACTTACCTGGTCCATGTTGGCTGATCCTGCCTTCAGAAGATCACAACATCAACCTTGGGGTGCACCTCCCTTAGTGTTTAAAAGCGATTGGGTAATTCCCCCCAAGTGAAAAAAATGTTTTTATAAATGAGTGCATACTGCTAATAAATGGTGGTGTGTTTTGTAGAGCATTGTTACTTTGTAAACTGCCACCTGATAGGCAAGTTTTCCAGGGGCAGGGGGCAGAGGGGAGGGATGCAAATTCTTCTTTCACCTTTAGCTATCTGAAGCTGAGGATATTTACTAAAAAAAAAAAGAAAAAGAAAATTCCATAGTTCATTTTACACGTCCCTCCACACAATTACTTGAAAGACAAGAAAGTGAATGTGTGTGTGTGTGTGTGTGTGTGTGTGTGTGTGAGAGAGAGAGAGAGAGAGAGAGAGAGAGAGAGAGAGAGAGAGAGAAAGAAGAGACAGAGAGAGGAACAGAGAGATACAGAGACAAAGAGCTGAACTTGGTTTGTTTGAAATTTTACAAAGGAGTAGAGCTGGGAGGTAGGATTAATTATATTGTTATAATTCTGCTTTCTCAAATGCAATTTCCATTCTCAAAAACCTTAGTAAACTGAAGCAACAATTTTTCTTTTATACTCTTTCTTTATTGTCTATGATGGTACATAGACATTAATTTGATACTTTCAAATTAATTTTGTTTCTCTAAGGCCTAACACAATGCCAGGTTCATAATAAATTCTCAGTAAATATTTTTGTCTTAAAAAGCGAATGAATAATCATTCGCTAGCTTTGCAAATCATTTTCTAGCTTTGCAAAATTTACAGCTATTTTTCCCATTTATCTGTCATCTAAGTAATTCTGTTTTAACAGAAAACAATAAGTAATATAATCATCATGCTATTTTAAGATTACTAGATAACCATATGTAACCTTTGTGTTTCATTTTCTCATCTTTAAGACAGAGCTCATAATAGTATTTACCTCAGAGATGTGTTGTACTTGCATTATATGCATGTGAATCGCATCAATCTGTACCTAGCATGTAGTACGCACTCAAATCTTAGCAATTATTAAAATCACATTTTGTGTCAATATGGAATATATGCTCAAGTATAATGGTAAAGGTACAGTTATTAAGGCTGATTTATTTCATGTTAATTTCAATCTTTTAATCTCTTTAAATGTACTACCAAATTTTCTGACATGTAAAACTATGCCACAAACACAAAACTATTTAAACCTAATTTAGAAGATCAGAATAACATAATTTATATTCTTGACTGTATGGCCATATACTCAGATTTGTATTCTATAAATGGAGAGTTTTCTTTAATTCCTAGTGCCTGTGGAACATTCAAAATTTTATTATTTTGCGGGCCACAGGAAAGTCTCAACAAATTTCAAAAGTAGAAATTGTGGAGATCACACTCTATGACTACTTAGCTATAAAACTAGAAATTTATAACATTTTAAAATTTAAAAAGTTGGATAATACAGAACATTTTCTTAAATCTTGAGTTAAAAAGGAAATAAAATTTGTAATTATCATCTATTTAGAAAATAACATAAGTACTATATTTCATTTTATGGTGTATAGCCAATACTGTACTTAGGACAAAATGTGATGTTCCTTGAATAGTCACACAGTTATGCAAGTAAAAGCAAAATAATAAACTTCATGGTTGACTCAAGATATCAGAGAGAAATAGTTCCAACGAAAATAAAAAAGCAAAAAGTGAGAATTAAGACTCTATCAGAAAAGAATCAAATGGGAAACAAGAAAACTTGAGTATTTAGTATAAAGAATTTGCAGTGACTCATATCATCCACATATACCTATCAGGTGTAATTAAGACAAAAAGAAGATTGCAAAGAGATAATATTGGAAATAAAGAGGGCATTTTTTTAAAGAAAAACATTTGAAAAGGAGGAAGTGAACATGGATTTTGGAAAGATTTTTAAAATATGAGATAATCACCTTCTAGTCTATAGGCTAATATATTTAAAATTCTATAAAAAGATTTTTTACATACAATATAAACCAACAAAATTAGCTTATGAATTAAAATACCTGAAAAGACTCATAAATGCAGAAGACCTTGAGAATTTCACCAAAGAACTACCTCCAAAAACAACGTCAGTTTTCTTTCAAGTTATTAATAAAGAACCAAATAAATTACATTATATTTTAAATGTTCCAAAGCATACAAAAATATGGATATTTTTCAATTCATGTTTTATACTAGAATAACTTATTAACAAAAATTAGCACAAAATAGTACAATGTAAGTCATAGCCAATGCCACTTAAGAAGTGGCATTCCACTGGAAGGTCTTCGGGCACAATAAAACACATGGAGCTATCATCTCCTATGGTAACAATGCCTTTCACTGGAATACCTCCTGGATAAGGCTGTTTTGCAATTACCTTTTTTTCAATAAATAGAAGGAATACACTCTAAAATAATAATACAAAATATAGTATAGTAAGTACATAAATTGGTAACATAGTCATTTATTATCATTACTATTATGTACTGTATTTATTGTATGTGCTATACTTTTATAGCTCTGGTAGCACAGTAGGTTTGTTTACACGAACATCATGACAAACACGAGAGTAATTTGTTGGGCTACAACATTACAATGGTATGATAATGTTAAAATGTCACTAGGTGATAGGAATTTTATAGCTCCATTATAATCACAGAGGATCACTGTTGTATACATGGTTCTTCATTGACCAAAACGTCGTTATGCAACACATGACTGCATACTAACTGTGGTGTCATTTAATAATCTTCTGTGTGTTTTGGCAAGAGCAATAATTAAGAAAATAATGAGATTTGTAATATATAATAATTGAAAAACTATGTCAAGGTAATCTTCTATTGTAGTTAATATGATTGGAGACTATGGAAACATTTTAATAAACCTTGGAATTAAATATTAAAATTTACTAAGAAGGGTAATTAAAATAACTTGTAAAACATAATGTCTTTTACTGAAAATAGTTAAAAAATATAATATAAACTGCTGTGTACAATCTCAACCCCATACTAAAGGACATCAAAATAAGTAGAAATAAAATTTGCCAGGAATTTATGGTATACAAAGAGATATTTCAAAACTTACCTGAGACACATGAAAGACACTTGACTCATTGAAGAGACATACTGTTACTTGATAGTGTCAACTATGTATATTATCCCCCAATTAAGCTATAAACAAACATCAATTTTAATTAAAATTCAATTTTAGTGAGTTGAGGAGGCATGTAGTAACATTTAAATTTCCTGTGGGAAAATAAATGTTCTAAAATAACCATAAGCATTTTGAAAAGAAAAAAAAAAAGTTGGTGCTGGCTATAAATATTTAATACGTAAAACAGAAACAACTGTCACATAGTTCTGGAAGCAGAAAAGTCTGGTAATTTTCATGGGGCAGAGCCTACATCCATCTTGTTAAAATATATCTATTTAAGAGTGTCAGTGCTAAATAAAAATGTGCTGAGTGAATGAATGGAAGACTAAATGAACAAAGTTGGGTTTTGGTATGTCCATAGCCCTGGCTCACATCCTGACTCCAGCCTTGTGAGAGACTCAGGGCCAGAGGACCTAGCTAAGCCGAGACCGAATTCCTTATGCACAGAGACTGTGAGATAATAAATGTTAGTTGCCTTAATTTGCTATGCTTTGATGTAATTTGTCATACAGACATAGATAAATAATACTCATTGAAATATGCAAACATACAACCAGTAGAAGACAATATATGTGAACATTTGTCTTATCTTTCCCTATGGAAGGACTTGTAAACATAATGCTAAATAAAGAAAATACAAAAACTGAAGATTTGACATAAATATTTCCAATATGCAGTATGTAAAATAATATAAACACATAACATTTGAAGAATAGTTTATGATATATATATATATATGGAAGATTGTCAATATTTTTATTTTGTTAGAAACTTTTTCAATTAATAAGAAATAATTACACACCACAACAATTTAAAATGGACATACAGAATGAAAAGTCACCTTATAAGGGAAGAAAAACATATAATTAATTAAAATATGGATTAAACCTCACTCATTATTAAGGAACTGTAAATTTTTAAAAAGTCAACAGGCACACCAGAAAAACATCCATTACCTCTTTTCTCATGGCTGAAAGACTTTTTTCTATTTGGTTTGGCATTGAAAATTTTCCTCAGTCACACATAATTTTGGCAGGGTTATGGTAACTCATAATCTTGTCCTCTTTTATCTTGATCACATAGTGTGCTCATGTTCTTTGTATTTCCCTTTGTATTTTCACTTCTTTATTTGCCTCTGCTTTCTTGTCCATAGTTTCTATTTTAGCTACACAATCAAAACACTGTCATTTAATCTTATCTTTTGAATCTTTTTAATAATATTTATTTTTTCAAATACCTACTTCTCATATCTTCTCACTTCCTGAGTATGTTTGTCTTTTTGACAGAACAAATGTGTTTTTAAGAGCCAATGTGGACCAAGAAATGTCTTTTCTCCTGCTCTTGGCTTTATTTTTGTTTTTAATTTTATTTCCTTCCCAATTCAATTTCCAAAGAAACGTATATGCCTTATATAATAGAGATAAACATTGATCTCTTTTCTTTTTATTAATTTTATGTGTGTTTATATGTGTCAACTAATGTATACCAAAGGCCAGGAGCGGTGGCTCATACCTGTAATCCTAGCACTCTGGGAGGCCAAGGCAGGAGGATCCTTTGAACTCAGGAGTTCGAGGCCAGCCTGAGCAAAAATGAGACCTCGTCTCTACTGAAAATAGAAAGAAATTATATGGACAACTAAAAATATATAGAGAAAAAATTAGCCAGACATGGTGGCGCGTGCCCATAGTCCCAGCTACTTGGGAGGCTGAGGCAGGAGAATCACTTGAGCCCAGGAGTTTGAAGTTGCTGTGAGCTAGGCTGATGCCATGACACTCTAGCCTGGGCAACACAGTGAGACTCTGTCTCCACAAAAAAGAAAAAAGAAAAAGACATATGAATAAAAATAAAAGTTTGAGACCCCTCCTTCCATGGTAAAGAGCTTCTTTTAATAATCACTGCTAATATTTCTCACCACTACAAAGATAATTTCAGTCAAATGTTTAAAACTATAACAAGAAAATAAATGAGGCTATATTGATTATCTTGAGATACAAAATATATTTTTAGCAGCACATCAAAAGAATATATAATAAAGCCTGATAAATCAAAATATCTTTAAGTTGAAATCTGCCAAAAGAATAGACATCAAAAAAAAATTAGAAGGCGCAATTCAGGATGACTATCACAGACTACCTATCCTCCTGAGAAACGTGGGAAGTTGAATAAACTATAAAAAGATATTGCTTTGGAGAGCTACCAAGAAAACTCAGATTTGAGGGGTCAGAGCCGAGGGAAAACAACAGCACACTAAGGTAAGCCTAACATCTGCCCACTTTCTCCTAGAGCATTTTCTGAGAAATATGTGGTACAAGCTTCAGATTCTGAGAAGGCAGGCAGGAAACTGCTGGTAATGGAGAACTTGAGCAGAAGGTTTTCTAGGGCCACAAGGACACAAAACATTGAGTGCAGGGACACCCAAGTGGAAGAGTCCCAGTGGACACATCCCAGATTTTCAGCTGGGATGCCTGAAAGACCGTACCTAGGAATAAGAGTAAACTGGAAATACATACAGACTAATAAAAACTGAAACTTAGCCTTGAATCAACTCAATCTATGATGATTTATCCCTATACTATGTGTCAGAAGCAAAACAAAATTTTCCCTAAAGGAAGAAATATAACCCAGGGCCTATGTATTTTTTTCATATACAATGCTTGCCATTAAATCAAAAATTAGAACCAGAATAAGAAAAAAAGTTGGAAGTAGAAAGAAAAAATTTAAGTGACAGTAGAAATAAACTCATAGATGATAGATTATCATTCACAGACTGTAACATAAATATGATTAATATATCTAAGGAAGAATATAAAAATATAAAATATTTTACTATAGATTTGGAATCTATAAAATTATAGTCTATAATTACAAATTATAAAACTGAAAAAAATAATTGATTTTAAGTATTCAATAAATGAGTGTAGGAATAGATTAGATACACCTGAAGACATAATGGATGATCTAAAAAAAAATTAATGGAAAATATCCGGGATCACAGAAAAAAAATAGCATGAAGGATACAGAATAGAGTACAATAACATTCTTTTTGGACTTGGAGAAAAATCTAATCAGATGTAATAGGAGTCACAAGGAGGGAGGACTGAAAGTACAGAATAGGTTAGATTTTTTAAGACATACTAACAGACACTTTTCTATAATGAATGGAAAATAATGAATGAATTGGCATCATACTACAGATTTAAAAGCACTAAAGTTCAGGAAGAGTAAATACAACACAGATAACCAAACATAGACACATCATAGTAAAACTATTAAAAGTCAAAAACAATGAGAAAAATCTTAAAATCAGCCAGAGGAAAAAAGGCACAATTTTCTTCAAAGGCCCCACTAGATGATTTACGTATGTTTCCTTTAACAGAAATAAGAGAAACCAGAGATTAATGAAATAGAATGCATAAAACTGTATAAATCTATAACCAGCATGAAAAAAACTCATTTCTAAAAAGTACAGTCTATAACAAATACTAAAAGGAGTTCTATGGGAAGAAGAAGCTCGATCTTAGATAAAAGGATGTACTCACCATCAAATTGGTATTAACTGTTCAATACTTAAGTACACATGTAGTAATAACATTCATCGGCTGTTGGGCAGGTGGGAGGGAGGAGGAGGGGATGGGTATATTCACACCTAATGGGTGCAGTACGCACTGTCTGGGATATGAACACACTTGAAGCTCTGACTCGGGTAGAGCGAAGGCAATGTATATAACCCCATATTATGCTGAAATAAAAATAAATAAATAAACAAATAAAATAGAAAAATAAAAATAAATAAATAAAATGAAGACTATGGATTGAATTAAAGTGATCAAACATTAGGCAAGGTGGATGAGGATTATTTTTAAGTTGGGGATTGTTATAGCTTATTTTTTTCTAATGGGAATTATCTAATGAGAGGAATATACTGATGTTGGAGAATGAAAATAAGATATACTCTTGAGCAAAAGTCATACATTGAAGAGGCATGAGTGAATCGAGTACGCAGTGAAGGAGCTGTCCTTGTCGTATTCATGCACTGTAACAGAAAAGAAGAAACAATATGTGAGCACATATGCAGACAATTGTTAGATTTGGATGGTAAAAGGTGACTCAGTTCTCATCTGATTGCTTCTATTGTTTCAGTGAAGTAAGTGCTATGGACTGAATTGTGTCCCCCCCACCCCTGGCTCCCCAAAATTCATATATTGAAGCCCTAACCATCAACGTGACTATATTTGGAGATAGGGCTTATTTATAAGGAGGTAATCAAAGTTAAATGAAGTCTTGAGGATGGAGCCTAATCTGTTGGAATTAATGTCTTTATAAGAAGAAACATCAGAGAGCTCCATATCCCTCACCCTACCATCCAAGCACAAAGAAGAGATTCTGTGAGCACACAGTGAAATGATGACCACCTACAAGCCAAGAGAAGAGACTTCTGAATGAAATCTACGTTATCCCAAGCAGACTAAGAAAAGAAGCAAGATTTTCAATCTGAAAATAGGGAAGGATAAGTGGTGAAAGTTTGGAAGAGAATTGAGATAGTAAACTCAGAGAGTGCGATAGCAAATTGTGGGAAGAAATTTATCTTTGGGCCATGCTAAGGACCCAATAAATGATGGTGGGGAGAATTGACTGAAGGAAAGTGAAGGAAATGGATCAGAGAAGAGTTTGAGGTTAGAATGAATGTGGAGGTTGAGGGGACATTATAAGTGGTAGAGTGAGATAGATTAGATGTTCAGAGGTATATGGGACTAAATGTGTGAGCAGCAACAGGTGACTTGTAAGGCCTAGAAATCCTCTCAGCATGGAAGAAACAAGCTTGTATGTCATGTGAGGATAAGTCCTAAAGGTCACCAAAATGGAATGTGGGCAAGATTTGGAAATGCAATTGCTCAATTTTTCTTTATATTTCTATATCCCTCTTAGCATTAAATGCTGCTGGAGGGACATTTCCCCTTTTTATTAAACAATGAAAGATTGACCTTCTTTGCTTGGATGATAGGAAAATCAAACTAATTTGACTATCCCAATTCAATAGTTTCTCACAGGCTAATCCCTAGTTATTGTTTTTGAGTGTAACCATTTTTTAACCAGGCTCAGTGCTTATTCTTATTTTTTTGGCCCTATTTCACTGGGTCATTTATACTGATGTTATTTATTATAACCCTCCTGTGACCCTTTAGGATGTGAGCAGAGAAAAATATTAGTCATTTATTTTAATGTCCATGTTATTTGGAGCTCACCTTTCTTACCATGATAGCTTTACTTCTTCTCTTGCCTTCTTTGAAAAATGTCGGCCATAGAAATACCCACTTGCATAAATCTGGCTCAGGGTTACATCTCTAGGCTTAACTCTCTCAACTTGAGCCCCTACTTATTAAAATCTGAACTCACTTCCTCTTAGTTAGGTCCTTGAATCGCCCAAGCTTTCCTTGGGCCTTTCTGTTAATATGTGCTGTTTCCTTTATTTTCAACACTGTCTTCCCTCCCTCCTCCTTTCCTGTTTAATTACCAAAGGTTTCCCTTTAGAATTCATTTCTTGCTTGCTCTTCTGACTTTTCTGTATTCTTATTTTCCCACCAGACTAGATTAAGTGCTCCCTGTCCTTCTGCAAGTCCTCCTAGATCACAGCCCTTAGGATGCTATATTGTAATTGTTTGTTTACATAACAGTATTCCACACTATATCATCACCTCCATGAAAGTAAAGGCTGTACATTTTGCTTATCACTACATGCTCCAGAACTATATATGCTCAATTAACATTTCTTGAATAAATATATACTATATATGCTTCTGATCCAATACATTAGAAATATTTTTAATTCAGAATCTTAAAATTGCTTTTTATATTGTAACCTGAATATGAGTCTCAGATAGTAGCCATCCATTCCATCCAAATAGCACTGATGGTTATAAAATTATTCATTGAAAACTTTCATTTCCTGTGTTATACAGCCAATTTCCTAACTTTCTGCTACATTTTAATTGCATGAATTTGAAGGCCAGCAATATAAGGGAAAATTTATTGGTCAGATTACTATGTTGGATTTATTCAATTTTGTTTTACTTAACTGTGGTATAAAGAGTTTCAATTAGCACACTGGCAGCAATAAAATCCTTTGTCAATACATTATAGCAATATTCTAAGCATGGATGAACTTTAGTAGGGACACAAATCATTAGTAATGAAGTGGTCTTTTGACAGATAAAAAAAAAAAACCTAACACAGCAGAATGAGCGAACGTGCATTTTGCTTATCAAGTGGAGACTGGAATAAGTTGCACCATCAAGCAGGCTGCAGACTACCCAAGTCAGGAGTTGCACCAAACTTTTCTGAATATAACAGTTTGAATTATGTGATGACATTGTTCCTCTTTCCTAGTTTGTGGGAAAAAAATAACAATTTTTCTTTTAAGAAGGGACAAATTAAAATTATAGAAAGTTAAAATACTTATTTGTGGTTTGATCCTCTTGTTTATTAGGTAAGAACACTACAATTCAATTGATGAAGTGATTTACCCAAGATCCCATGCATTGTACATGACACCAATGTACCTACTATCCAGTTTTCTGACTCACAGTGACTTATATATGGATAGAAGTCCCTGTTTAGATTATTGGTTCCAGAATGTGTGTTTCAGACTTCCAAGTGGAAACGTGCAAAGTTATCCTTCTGTTTCTCGCTTGCTTCATTTCCTGCAGAAATACCTGTATCAATACTTCTATTCCCAAAATATACAGAGCCTGAAATTCAGTTAAAGCCATGTAGGCATAGATAACAGACTCTATGCTGTGTGGCATGAAAACAGAATGGAGCATTAGATAAAATCTTCATAATATGGGGACTAGTCTCCTGCAGAGAGATAAGAATTATTGCATATTAATCTCCTTGTAGAATATAAAATACTTATAACTAAATTTTTCTGAGTCAATAGAAACCTTGGATTATGTATTTCTAAGGAGATAAAGTTGTTTATTTCATTAAACATACATACAGAAATTTAAACTAATGGAGAACAAAGTACAGAGAAGTGAAGGTCCTCACACAGCAGCTATCATGACCAGAAAATTAGCTCAGTATTATTTTAATTTAAAACAGGATATTGTAGTATTTGAAAATGCTCTATTAAGTAAGTTGAACATTGCACCTATAAGCTTATTTAAAAGTTAATTTGCTTAGCAATTCCTATAATTTAAAAATAGTTTAAAGGTAAGCTTTAACAAAGCCTGTGTGCAAATCATTATGAAATCTGGATTATTTTGAATTGATGAGATTTTACTATAATAAGAAAGAATTTAAAGTCCTTATCTTTTATTGTTATATTTACTTAGTTTAATCTTTCCTCAATTTTCTACTCACCTAAGAAGCAACTTTATGCTATAATTTTTCTATAGTTGTATACAACAGATTTATGCTAGAGATTTCCCCTCTAAACTCCAGAGGGGTAAAAAATAAATGAGGACCCACTCATTTCTAACTTTGTTAGCTATTCTTACTAACAGTAAGTTGTTTAAAGGAATGAGAGACATAACCACAGAAAGATAAAGAATTGATATGAGAATGGCTAGTTTGGTTTTGCTATATCTGTACCTTAGTCCCCCAAAGTATTTTGCATTAATTAAAGTAAATTTAAGTGAATTCTATTTTGATATTTGAGAATGTCTTTTTAACTTTAGGCAATAGACATTTTTCCTTGAATCATACAAATGATCATAAAGCATTGTGGTTAGAATGCAATTTGTGCACTAACATAGCAGGTGCAAATCATAGTTCAGCTACCTATCGGGTGTGAGATCCCCACTAATTCACCATATCACCTTCACATTTCTCCAGATGTGAAATGAGTATAATGAGGCTATTAAATGAGATAACTCGATTGTGAAAGCTGAAGCAACTTCATCTTGGATGCTAACCTACCAGGTTGACTTCTGATTAACCCCTGTTCCAGGAGTGCTTGTAAAATTTCTACTTTATCTACTGTTACTCTGAATCCTGCCCCATACCAGAGCAACCCTGGCCATTAGGCAGATTCACACAGAATTCTTGCCTTTACCTGAGGAGTCAACTTCAATTGTCCTGTGCATTCCTTCCCTGTGATACATAAGCCCTGGATCTGGAGGGTCATGGCCCGGGGATCTGCCATACCTCCTGGCACCACCTGGGACATGGCTTCTGCTCCTAAGTTCCTATTAAGTATTTCTTTCTGGGAAACTGGATATGCCAACTCTTTCTTTGGCCTCTTGGCTTCCTCAAACTTTGGAGATAGGTTTGCATAGACCTGCCCACTGGGAAACAGAGGATAAAGCAGTTAGGACAGTGACTGACACACTGTGCACTGAACAACTAGCTATTAATATTTTTCAACTGTTATTTATGGTTTGAGAATTTCTGGCTGAGATAATATTGCCCTTTTAAAATAAAATTAATTAGGTTAAGATGCAAAAATGTATCAAATGAAAAAAGCCTCAAAATATAAAGACTGTAGCTTTAAATAAAAATGATAGATATTTTTAAATCTACTCCCACCCCCGAGCTTCATTAAATACGACAAAATAAAAATATAATGAAAAGAATCACACTGTATAATCAAAGGGAAAGAAAATAAATAATCAAAATCTAAAGCACTGATTTTGATAAATATCTACCTAACAGGGAAATTGGAATAAAACAAGAGCTCCTCAAAACCAGGAAGGTTATAGACTCAGCTAAAAGAATTGAAATGTCCCTATTATGGCCTTTAATTAGAGCAATAAGATCGAGAAGCATGGGCAAGACACTCACTGGTTGGGAATTGCCCTTGGCCCCCCCCCATGGCACCCTGCAGAGCAGCAGGTGAGGTGGAGCTAGCGGAGGGGGAAGCAGGAACCCCAGCTCTATTTAATTACTACCCTAAGTTCTACAAACTGCAGATGTGGGACAATAAAAAAGAGAGAAGGATAAGTACAGCATGGAGATCATGAGATTAAAAGGATTTGAGGGTGAATCTATGAGAGTAAAACTCGAATGGAAGAGTGGAACAGGACTCTTGCCCGTGCCTTCTTTTCCACACAATGCTGTAACAATACTTCAATAAATAGCTGGCTCCTTCTCAATAGTAGAATATAACTAGACAGGAAGAGGCTTGAGGCAAGGCATATATATGGATAGAGGAGGAGGAAAACACAAGTCAAAAGCAAATGGGTAACTGATATAAAATGGGAAAGCACTGCAGGAAACATAGAAAGACACCCCTGATAGTTTCAAGTAAATATGCAATACATGTTTCCAAAGACAAAGAAGGTTTGTATGTTGGCATATATCCTTATTTTACCCTTATTCTTAAATGATAGCTTAACTGTATATAGAATTACACATTGAAAATATTTTAATTTCACAGTTGGAAGACACTAATTTATTTTTCAGATAGCCTCTAAGTATTACTGACAAAAGTCTAAAATCCTAATGATCAGTAACTCTTTTGTATCATGAAGTCAAATTTGAATCTTAACATATTATTTTTGGCTCTACTGTTCTGTGGTTTCAACACCTAGCGTCTTGGTGAGTCTAGGTATGATCTTCCAATGAGACGTCCTATTTTTCTTTGGTCTCATTTTTAGTTTCTGTTTGTGAAAACTGTGTTACTCAATTTATTTTTGTGTTTTCTTTTTCTGAAAATATCATTAGCTAGATGTTGAAAATTCTTTTGTCTTCTCTGCTTCTGGCCTTTTCTTCAATGTTTTCTGCCTCTATGTCTTCCTTGTTAGCTATTTCTTTAGATCTATCTTCATTAATTTTATTTTTAGCAATGTTAATCAGACTTCTTAACATATCTGCTACCCACCACCATGGCTATACTATTTGTTTATAGATGGTTCATTACTGCATTTTTTTCATTATACATTTTTTTGTGCCTCATAATTTCAATATCCCTCATTAGCTCTGAAAGTTTCAGGCATGCTTATTTTAAAATCTCTTCAGATTGTTCTATTCTCTAGTATTTAGAGGGCATGAATACTTTCCAGTATTGCATCTGTGGTTCTTTCTCACTGTGAGCTTTGCAATTTTCTATCCTATCCTCAGGATATTATTTTCCATTAAAGTAGGTGGCCTGGGTTTTGACGTCCTCTCTAAAGATCAATTTTGCCTTTGTTTAAGTGGAATCTTATAATAGTCATTTATTCTATAATAATTTTTATTGTAAGTTCTCAGCTCATGCTTCTGTATGCACAACATACTGTTGTGTAGTTTGCACGCTGGGCAAGAGCACCCAGCTGAAGGGATATTGATGGCAGAAATTCAGTCTTGTGTATTAATCAAGCCATTTATTCTGGTATGGAAAGGAACACCATTTTTGTATTAATAGTTTGTACAAAGGATTGTTATGGGCTAGCATCAGCCCTGCTCCTCATCTACATATGACCTCAAGTAGATTTTTAGCTTACATATCACTTTTCTGACCCAGTGAATGGTGTGTTTTCCAGCACATTGAACAAACTAGATAGTCCTTTATGGATGCCAATTTTAGTAGAAATCTAAGTTTCAGCTTGTGACTTGCATAGGCCAGATGTATCATCACCCAACCCTGCACAGATGTTTCAACCCTAGCTTCTAGTTTTAAGGCCTGAATATAGATTGGGTGCTCTGTGAGCCATTAATTATCAAATAACACTGTTCTTTCTATTTGCCTCCACCACTTGGGAATTTCACTTTCTTGTTGTTATCTGTTTCTTACGTTTTATCCAGGAATCCTATCTGTTCAGAAAAGAAAAGAACAAGCCTACCACATAGAAGTTTTTCACTCCTCTTTTTGAAGGTCCCTCTCCTTGCCTTCATGAATAGCTAACTCTCAGTTTTACCCTCACCTCACTGGCTACTCCTTCTCAGTCTCTAATAAATGATCAAATGTTGGCATTGTTCTAACTTGATTATAATCCTTTGGTCTGGATTAACATGTTGTTTTTGCTATATATTTTTTTGTGTGTGCGGACAAATATTAGGATTATTAAATTTTTTTAAAAAAATTCTACTCTCTTAAAGGATATGAGAATTCTCAGTGCTCACTTGTTTCCTGGAAATGGGTTTTGTCTCCAAGAGGTAAGAAATGCAGCTTGGATGTTGCATATTTGATGATTATCCAATTTCTCTCTTTTGATCTCCATGGAGACATTATAACTTCTACTTAAAGTGTGTTCCAGCAATTTTACTCTTTCCTTAACATTGTAATATATACAATAGTGTTGTAAAAATATTTTCATTGTTAAAAAGTACAGAAAAGTTTTTTTAAAAATCAATTCTATAAAAGCAAATAAATAAATGAATAAACAACCTTAATGTCCACCACTGGGATACTACTTTTACTGATATTTCATAAGTATCATTTTGACGGTCTCTCTATGCTCATATTAAAAGGACTAACAAGATGGAAGCAATTTTATAAATATTTTATTAAAATTCTCTATAAATGTTATTTTTAATTAAGTTTAATTTGTATTTGAAGTTCAAAGAAAAAAAAACTAAAGGATAGATACCTAATATTTAACCAGGACCACCTCTAAAAATGTTTTCCCCCAATATAATTATACCTAATGTGATTGATTGTCAACATCTTCCATATTCCTATTTGAAATCTAGATTTTCATTTGAAATCTCCTAACAGATTTTTCTAAACTATATTTCAATAATATTCAGAAAAGAGGAGTAGCTGCAGTACCCTATCATCCAAGGACACATAACCATCTCCAACTTAAATCTCCAAAATGAAACTCTTGATCACCCCTAAGCCTGTTCTTTCCATAGCCTGCCCGTCTCTTAAGTGACAACTTCATTCTATAAAGTATTTAGGCCAAAAACTTTTAGGCCTTTTGTCTTCTTACTTCCCCTCATACTCCAAATCCGATCCATCAGCAATTCCTATATCAGTTTTGTTTTCTAAATATACCCATAACCCAATCACTTCTGACTAGCAACTTATTAAATAGTTACAATCCTAGTCAAAACCAGTATCATTGTCCATGAGAACTACTGAAATTGTATATTTTATTGCTATAGCATATTATGTGCCATTCCGAGTGGCGTGATGAAATCTTGGGCTGCCCAGCTCTGTCTCATCCAGGACATGATTTCTCCCTTTGTCCAGTGTATTTGTGCACTGTGTACACTACCCACTTGTTAGTCATTTTGTAGACTTCTTGGTTATCAGATTGACCATCGCAGTATTGAGGTGCTTTGTGTTCAAGCAATTCTTATGTTACTTAATAATGGCCCCAAATAGCAAGAGTAGTGATGCTGGCAATTCAGATATGCCAAAGAGAAGCCATAAAGTGCTTCCTTTAAGTGAAAATGTGAAAGTTTTTGACTTAATAAGGAAAGAAAAAAAATCATATGCCAGAATGGCTAAGATCTATGGTGTAAGAACAAATCTTCCATTTGTGAAATAGTGAAGAAGGAAGAAGAAATTAATGCATAGTATTTATAGGGTTTGATACTATCTCAAGTTTCAGGCATCCACTGAGGGTCTTGGGATGTATTCTCTATGGCTAAGAGGGGACTAATTATTACTTGTTCTAAATTATTCATTTTTTTTGACCTATCTACACTGCTCTACCCAAACAGAATCTAAACTTTACTGTCTCATACTGGTTAAGAAGATTCACATTGGCTATGAAGCTCCTCAAATATTAGTGAATAAAATAATTTTTACCACAATATATACTCCAGGGTATCTTTTTCTTGAAGTAGCTACCAGAGTGGCATCTTTGCTGAATGATTTCCATCATAATCTGCTTGGAATATCATTCTTAATGTATTTGTACCCAGGATACAATTCTTTTTTGTCTTATACCAAGAAGTCTTGATGTTTGTTGGCCACCTTCCCTTTGAACATTCATTCCTTAGATTTTTACCTCAAATGGTGATTATATTATGCTGGAGTCCAATTGAACTAGCTTTGTGTACCTATCGCCAGAAAATTGCTTTTTATTATTGGTTCTCAAAAAGTTATCAACAAGTTCACTGAAGAAGAATCTTTTGTCACTGGAATAAAAAGAATGAACAATAATTACAAAGACATAACAATTACATAAAAAAAAATTCACAAGCTTTTCTTACAGCTGATTCATCTGAGTGTTTCCAATGGCTCAGAAGCCTAGAAAACAGTACTTTATGAGAACAATATATTAGCACAGAATCTTCTAATGATTTCAGTAAACACTGCATCTAGTAAATACAAAAGGAACCCATAATATTCTAGCAGGTCTATGCCAGTGTAAACAAAATTAAGTATCTGGGTCAGCAGCTCCTCAAGTAGCAAGTGACTAAATCACCAATCAAGCTAGTGGTAGGGACATAAGACATTCAGATAATGAGAAAAAAAAGGCATTTTCTGTCTCCCCCAGACTTTGGAAAGTATCAGCCTACAAGTTGACTTTAAGATCTATCCTATCATCCTATCATCAAATAAACTGCATTGATAGTATTATCAGAAGCACAACATCCAGCTTTGAAAAGCAATGTACTTCCTTTACAAATATGTCTTCATCCTGAGAAGACAAACAAATCAGCAAAGTAAGATTGATAATACCCAACATTGCAAATTTTTCTCAGACCTCAGTCAAAGCTAATTCAAAAATGACACCAAAGGGGCAGTGCATAGATGTTGAATAAAGATTTTCGTGGGCCCTCTCCACCGAAGCACTGAGTGTGGTGTCGGGTAGAAGCCAGTACAAGTACAGTAAGTAGCACTGCTGTTGATGCATCACCACCACAGTTAGAATTGACCACAGCAGAGGATGAGACCCTGGAAGATTAACACACAACTTTTCTGACCTCAGAAGAATTTCAACTATAATTTTGAAATTGGATAAAGAATGTGAAAACAAAAGTTTATACTGCCACTTTATTCATCAACATAAAACACTGAAAAAATAATAGCTGAAATATCAGTACTTAATATGTCATTCATTTTTCTTTTGGCTGTAATAAGTTAGTATAGTATACCGATATATCTGCCACCAAAAACACAAATAGAAGCTGTACAAAATGCTAAAAATATCTAGCTGAAGAAATCAGAAAGCTGCAAAGGCAGCCAGGTCTTAAGAGGCCAAGGTCCATGAGCCGGTAAGGCAGATGGAAGTGACCTTTATGCTAAATTTTTAAGAGTCCTGTAATGCTGGAGAGAGAAAAATCAGAATTTGATCTTCCATGGAAAAAAGGTATTTAGAAAAAGCTAAGACTCTTGGGTAAAGTGGACGTAAACCAGGGGGAGCACTGAACTAATCTAGGCCTTAAAAAACTAGCTAATTTAATAAATAGAACATATAGTATAGTATTATACATGTTTTTATTTGCATGAGATTGAATATATTTTCAATTACTCATTAGACAATTACTTGTCTTCATCTGTGGATTATTCATTTATGAACACTTGAGAATATTGATTTTTTTGTCTGTTACATTTGTCATAAAATATTTTGTAACATTTTAATGATATCAGCAAATATAATTGTGCCCTAATTGATAACAGGCTAGTTAGGATGCATAACTATATTAAATTCATGGTGTTGTTATGGAATTCTTGCAGTGTCTTTAAATTTAACATTTATTAACATCTATTGTCTTTGCACCAATATAATAGATGAGTTCAAAGATTTGAAAATACTTCATTCTATTTTTTTCACCCAGCTTTGAGAATATTTTATTAATTCTCTCTTTTGTGCCTTTTTAGGGACTGATGATTTTTCACAGCATTTATATAATTCTTTCATCAGTTGTCATTCTTCTGCTGTAAATATTCAAATTATCACAGGCTTTGGTCTAAGTGGGACCTTACTTGTTTATCTTTTATTGATCTTTGAAAACACTCTTACCTTCCATTGCTATTTCAGATGCTCCAAATTAAACTAGGTTCTAGACATGATTCTTTTTAGTGGAAAATGGTTTGAAACCATCTCTTTGCCAGATTTACATATTAGGGTGACATTGCTTCTAAACCACTTTAGTAAACACAGTGAGGAAGAATATTTTTTAAATGAGTTGATATTCACATATCTATTAATAATTTGACTTAGCACAATAGAGTACTTGTTGGAACTCTTTGGTTGAATAAGTGTATTAAAAAACTCAATTCTCAACAAAGTGAACAAAAACACTTATTTGCTTTATTTGACACTATTAAATGGGTTTCATTAACTTTTATATCTTATAATAACTGAACCATGAGTTTTTCCAACCAACAAACAAAACCAGAAATTTTTGCCTGTCACCTATTTATGCCATTTTAATAGTTAATTCCCTCATGATTTCTAAAAGGAAAACTTGAATATTACGCACAAAATTCCCTAAGAGAACGATGTTCTGGGAAAAGATTTGATTGCAGCCATAAATCTGAATGGTGAAAACTCCAAATCTCTTTAATTCTTAATCTTTAGTAGAATATCAGGTTCATTTTTGATACATTTGACACAAAGAGATATTTTAAAGAAGACTTTAAACCTCTTTGAAGGATTTGGTTCCTCAAGGCTTTCCTTGAGTTTATGTTCCAGAGAATCTCTTGATTGATTTGTCAAAAGGTAAATACTTAGTAAACGAACAAGCTAGTATTATAAATTAAGTAAGCCTAAGTGTAACATCCATATTCTTGTGTCTGATTTTTATCTCTCTAAAGTGGCTTAGAGCAGTGTTCTCCAAACCGTTACTCTGAAAATACTAAAAAACAGGTCCTAGCATCCTCACAGCAGCCTCTGTTCTGCCAGACATTACTTTTGTCTATCTTTAAGCCTGAATAAATGCTTCCAGGAATGTACGCTAGAAATTGTGGGGGCTGGTCAGGCACTTCACCACGGTACCTACTTATCATTAACACACTTGGTCAGAAAAAAATCCTTGAGGTCCTTTCCAAGGCATTGAAAATAGCAGAGATAAAGAACACTTCCAACTTAAGTAGAAAGGGAGTTTCACATATGAAATATATCCCTATACTTGAAACAATTATAAAACAGGACAAAATACTGGAAATAATGGTTTCAAGACATTTGGCATCAGACAATGGAAGACAGCATTACATGAGAAATAGGGAACAAACAAGATAAATTCTACTATTGCCTCAACGTAATGTCTTGAAAGAGTTTCCAGGCTGTGGCAAAAAGAGGAAAGACTAGCAACTCCAAGGAGTAGAGGAGACTCAGCTGAGGGCTTATGAAGAACAGCCGGGTAGAATTCCTAAGGCAGAGTACCAGACAGGTGAGAGTTGCACAAACAGCACCAGAGATCTTCAGAGAGTACCCCTCATGTATTCAAAATATTGATCAGCATATATATCCGAGCCAGAGGAGGAAAAAATAAAAACTGTCCATAAGGCATCATATAAACTACTAGGGAGGTTTGAAAGGCCTTTCATCAATAGTGGGAAATAATTAACCCTACAATAAACTTTGTTCTTACTACTCTTAAGGTATATTAAAAGCAAAATTCAAAAATGTCAGCTATTTCCAAGGAAACTAACTGTTTTTGAGGGAAAAAAGCTCAAAATTATTTAAAATAATGCCAAAATACACAGCATCTAACAATATAAAATTCACAATTTCTGTCATTTAATAAAAAAAAAAAATCACCAGACTTAGAAAGAAGCAAATAAATTGGCAGGGAGAAGGATCAATTAAAACCAATCCACAACTAATCCAGTAATAGAAGGCAAGAATATGAAGACAATTTTGTTGACAATGATGAATATATTTCTTATCTTGATTGTGGTGATGCTTTCCTAGATGTATACATAAGCCATAATTTATCAAATATTACACTTTAAATATGTGTGGCTTACTGTGTATCAAATATACGGAGTCAATCTGTTTAAAAAAATAATTACTCTCATGGAAAATATTTGTGATAACTGGTAGTTTCTCTTAACTAGGTTCTGAGTATTCATTTTCTGAAGGTACTAGGACTCTGTGTGAAACTCCAGAAAGAGGAAAGAAGATAGAATTGAAAAATGCAAACGTAAGCTCAGGTGGTAATTAAATTTTAAGTTGAGAACTGGAAAACAACAGACGGTAAATAGTCCATACTCACATATGAAAATTGTTTATGAATACCATGGTGGAGATTTAGTAAAGCACTATGGCTCTCCAAAGACTTTTGTATTTCTGCCAAAGGCCCTAATGAAAACTCTAGAGAAGATTTAGGTAACATAAATCTAGTGAGGAGAATAAATGAAATGGTGTCTCATCGTTCTTTTCAGTTGCATGATTCTTACTATCCTCTTTCATTGAATCATTAGAAACTGCCACACATCAAACAGAGAGAAAGTTACATTCATCTGCTAAGGAGACAAAGAAATGAAAAAAAATATGCATATGACATTTAACTTTTGTTTTTCCTGACTAAATCCTTTTTTTAAAATAAAAATAATTGGTGTTTATCCTTGTCCTTACATATTTTGGGCAGTCTTCATCTCTAATGTATTATTCAAGGTTAAAAAATCCTTAAAATTTCAGAATTTAAAGCAGGTAATTTTGTTTTTCATTTTTATTTGAGCTCATGGAAGGATTTGAAATTTTAAAAAATTACCCAGCAATGATGAACAAAAATGTTTTTTGTTAATTTCTTATAGTTGGTATTTGTAGATGTTGTGGGGCCAATTGTTTATTTTTGCCTCAAAATATCCCAATGATGACAAAAATTTTGAAGAAAGAGATACATGATAAAAAAAAAAAATTAAAAGCCTGAACCTAGAAGGCTAAAGTGTACCTTATGAAGCCTTCAAATATATGATCAGCTGTCATTCATCTTTACCAAAGATAGAACAAAAAACAGGCCTGTGTGAAACTACATAATGAAAATTATAAATTGCATACCCAGGACAATTTTCTGGCTCTGAATATTGTTAGTTTCTGAAATGTATTCCTGAGCCAAGGATAGTTGGGTTAGAATCTATTTGTCTGTGCTGTTTGCAGCGTAGTACATTCAGAAGCTTTGTGGAAGGGATATTTATGCCACCGTTGTTTATGTGAAAACCTCTCAAAATATGAAAAGATAAACCCATTTATACGAATAGCTCATTTATGTGACATTTTCTCCTTTTCTATAAGGGCAGCATTGTATAAATACAGTTAAGAATAGGAATTCTAGAGTATTGCAACACAATAAAAGCTATATATGGCAAACACACAGGTAAGATCATACTGAATAGGGAAAAATCTGAAAGTGTTTTTCTTTAAGAACTGGAACAAGACAAGGATGTCTTTCTCACCATTCTTATTCAACAAAAAAATGGAAGTCCTAGTCAAATCAATTAGGAAAGAGGAAAAAAATAGAAACATCCAATTTGAAAAAAGGAAGTCAAATTGTACCTGTTTACAGATATGATCATATATATTTACACATATATATGTATACATATAGAACATCAGTTCTAAATGATTTTTTATATAAAAACTAAAGCCTCTACCAAAATCTTTTAGAACTGATAAATGAATTCAGTAAAGTTGGAGAATACAAAGTGAACACACAAAAATCAGTAGAACTTTTATACACATACACAAAAAAAACCTAGGTAAAGAAGAAATTTAAAAAAGCAATCTCATGTACAATAGCTATTAAATAAATAAAATAGCTAGGGATAAATTTAACCAAGGAAGTGAAAGACCTCTACAAGGAAAACTATAAAACACTGATGAAAGAAATTGAAGAGAACATACACAATAATGGAAAGACATCCCATTGTTTCATGGATTGGAAGAGTTAATATCGTTAAAATGACCACACTACCCAAAAGGATCTACTGATTCAGTGCAATCTCTAGCAAAATACCAATGACATTTTTCACAGACATAGAGAAAACAATCCTAAAACTTGTAAATAACCACAAAAGATTATGAATAGCTAAAACAGTCTTGAAAAAGAAGAATAAAGTTGAAGGCATCACACTACTTATGTTCAAATTCTACTAAAAAGCTATAGTAACCAAAATAACATGGTACAAGCATGAAAACAGACACAAAGCCCAACGTAACAGAATAGAGAATCCAAAAATAAATCTACGTATTTATAGACAACTAGTTTTTGACAAAAGATTCAAGAACATTCATTGGTAAAAGGAAATTTCCTCAATAAATGATGCTGGGAAAAACTGGATATCCATATGAAGAAGAATAAAACTAGACCACCATCTCTCACCATATACAAAAAGTCAACTCCAATGGATTAAATATTTAAATTTACAGCTAGTAGAAACTGTACAATTAGTAGATGAAAACATAGGTGAAATACTTCGAGACATTGGTCTGGACAAAGGTTTTATGAAGACCTCAACAACACAGGCAACAAAAGGCAAAATAGATCAATCAGATTATATCAAACTAAACAGGTTCTGTACAACAAAGGAAACAATCAACAGAGTGAACAGACAACCTGCAGAATGTGAGAAATATTTTCAAAGTATTCATCAGGCAAGGTCTTAATATCCAGAATATAAAAACAACTCAAACAACTGAACATCAAAATAATAATAATAATAATAATCTGATTTTAAAATCAGCAAAAATCTGAATAGAAAACATACAAATGGGAAACAGGTAAATAAAAAATGCTCAACATCACTAATAATCTGGAAAATGCAAATCAAAACCACAATGAGATATCACTTCACTCCAGTGAGAACGGTTTTTATCAAAAAGTCCTAAAACAACAAATGTTGGTGTGGATACAGAGAGATAGGAATACTCATACACTGTTGTTGGGACTGCAAACTAGTACAACCTCTGTGGAAAGTAATATGGAGATACCTCAAAGAGCTACAAGTAGGACTACCATTTGATCCAGCAATCCCATTCATTACTGGGCATCTACCCAGAGGAAAACAAGACATTGTATAAAAAAGATATCTGCATTAGAATGTTTATAGCAGCACAATTCACAATTGTAAAGTTGTGGAAACAACCCAAGTGCCCATCGATCCATGAATGGATTAACAAAATGTCATATACGTATACCCTGGAGTATTACTCAGCCATACAAAAAAATGGTGAACTACCTCTTATATTAACCTGGATGGAGCTGGAACCCATTCTTCTAAGTGAAGTATCACAAGAATGTAAAAACTAGCACCACATATACTCACCATTAAATTGGCACTAATCTATCAACACTAATGTGCACATATGGGAAGAAACATTCATAGGTTGTTGGGCAAGTGGCAGGGAGTAGGAGAGGACAGGTAAATTCACATCAAATGGGTGCACTGTCTGGGGGATGGGCATACTTGTTGGGCAGTGCAAAGGCAATTTATGTAACCAAAGCATTTGAACCCCTGTAATGCTCTGAAATTAAAAATTAAAGATTAAAAAATTTGTACCTCAAGAAAATTCTTTTATCTCATATCCTCGATTACTGTTTGTATTTTATTTAATTGTGCCCTTTCCTCATTAACATTAATAGGCCATATTTTTATTCTCCTTTTCTATTTTTTTCGGTGTTGATTTGAACATGTCATCTTTTATGATATTTTCCTTTGCCATCTTGGAAAAAACTATCTCTTGTATTTTAAATTTTTATCATTCAGTTTAACTGCTTCAAAATGATTATCACTTCTATTATTTTAAGTTTTTTATTTTATTCTTAAATTTTTAATTTTTTTGTTTAATACTTTTAAAGTTAAAAAGGTGATAATATGCTTAGTGCAGCAAATGAAATAATGTTGTAGAAACAATTATCTATCTATATATTTATCCATCTATTTTCTACATCTAGCTGTAAGCAATATTAAATTTCTTCATCATATCAACGGAAACAAGATACATGAAAATAAATATTATAGGTCTTGTTTATAAGTAGATATTTAATTTTCTTTTTTCTATTTGCAATAGATATAATAAACACATATGTTCATATGAGAGCAGTCTTTTTCTCTTTTTTTTAATTTTTAAAAATGTTATGTCAAAAAATTATAATAATACATTGAAAACCCAAATATTTTCACCTAAATTTACAAATTATCAATACTATTATTGTTTTTATGCATCAGCTGAAGTAACTAGTGGACATCATAACCTCTCATCTCTAAACCTTAGAATAAGGAAATTGTAGTTCCTAATTACATACAATCATTAAATTCAACAGGTTTAATATTAATAAAATATTGTTAGCTGATATAATCCATATTCAAATTTTTATGAATGTCTTCATTGGTAATTTATAGATTTTCTTTATGATCCATGATACAATCCAACATCATAAATTGCATTTATTTTATATCTCTTAAATTTTCTTTAATTTGGCATAATATTTTTGCCTATTTTGACTTGACATTTTTTTAAGAGAACAGGCCAAACATTTTAGAGAATGTTCCTCAGTTTGTGTCTTTCTATTATGTTCTCAGGATTAGAGTCAATTCTGGCATTTTTGGCAGGTATACCACAAAAGGGATATTGAGCTCTTTCCAGAGCATCAGATCACCCTCATTTTGTCCCATTACTGATCATATGGTAATAGCATCAGACCAATTTGGCTCAACTTTTATGAAACAAAGTTGAGAATTGTTTGAGTTGCTTTCCAGGGCTCCTAGGTTGCAGATCACATAACCTGAGCATGCCCATATGAACCAAGCATACAACCACAGGTGGAACCTAAGCGCTCCCAAGAGGAAGCAGGGACTGAAATACAAAGCAGAGACAGCATGGCAGGATCTAAGATCCAATCAGATCGATTCCTAGTGTCACCTTGGTCAGGATCCAGTCAGATCATGCCTTCAGCATCACCTCATTACAAGATCCAATCAGATGACACCTCATTACCCTGTGCTTATAAAACCCGACCCAGCTCCCAGCTTGGGGAAACAGATTTGAGTGTTTCTTCGTGCCTCCTTGCCAGTCCACTGGCAATAAAGCTTTTCTTTTTTCAAAGATTGATGCACGGTATAGGCTTCTATGAGCATCTGGCAGTGAGCCCATTCATTGCTTGGATCAACAATATTGATCACTTGGTTATCACGGTGTCCACAAGATTGCAGCACTGTAAAAGCACTTTTTCTTTTGTAATTAATATTTAACTTATAGGGAAACATTTTGAGACTGTGTAATATCCTATTAATACAATGGCTTTATCATCCATTATCTCAGCTAATTATTATTATTTTACTTCTTTACATACTTTACCTTTCCACTAACTTCTCTTGAAGCAAAGGCATCCCAAGACTGACGTGTCTGGTCTCTTAAAGACTCTTTCACCTTAGTTTTGATTCTTCCAGGTCTCAGACATGATCTCACTGTTTCCCCCATTGTTCTCTCTTTGGGGGTAATTTTTATTCTCATTCCCTTCTTGCTCAATTGTGGCTGCATTTTCCTTTTGTCCACTCAATTTCTGCTTGAAACTTTGTTCTGGCTTGGCCTCCAGAGCTGGCTCTACAGATTTCAGCTGTGCATTTCACCACTTGCATGTAAGCTAAATGTTGCAGCATTTTGTTTCCCAGTCGTAGTGTAGGTCTGATAGTCATGGATGGTTTTATTTTCCTTTCCTTGGTCATCTGGAAGAGGGATAATTTTAAAGAGAAAGACCAAGACTGAGAGAGAAAGTAACAGAGAGAAACTGAGAACAACAGAGCCAGAGAGGAGCAGAGAGACAGAGTGATTAAGAGGGATGAACAAAGGATCAAAGGGACATAAAAAGAGCATATGGAAGAAATACATTTGTTATGTTTGCTTTGTATTATGCTAGCATTTACCAAGTATCTGACTCATTTGATCATTTAATTTGGCAAAGGCATTACCAAGTCCACAAGAGTTGCTTCTATAGGTCCCAGATGAATTTCCTATTTTCAGAAGCCATCTTAATACTGCATACCTTTATTTAATAAATTTCACAGAGATCCAGAATTTAAAATTGTTGATGAATGTGAATATTTTAAAGGGAAAAATATATTACACCAATTAGTTTCTGCCAGAAATTTATGCTTTGTATATAAATATATAACTTTCTCTAAAATACATGTGACACTAATTTGGAAGGAGCAGAAAAAAAGAACAAATCCCAAGTTTGATTTCAAGGTGTTTCCCAATTGCTATAAAAAACTGAGAAAGCTGTTTATAGGCAATATATGAAGGTTTAGAGAATTTTCAAGAGGGGCATTTAGGCTTCACTGATCTTTACTCATCCTTATACTCACACACTTAAGGAATTTTCTGTACATATTAAGCTTAATGTTTTATCCAATGCATAGAATCTGACTTACTTAAATGATTCAATGACATAAAAATATTAAGAGTGTGGGAGTTGATGTTTCTCTCTTAAGATCTTCTACAATAAATGGACTGTGGCAATCAAGTTTCCAAATTCTGTTAAGCATAGAATTGTAAAGTTTGACTATTTTAAACCTAGGCAATACGTTTAGGCATTTTTATTTTATAATAGTGAGATAGTATCAAAATGGTCCAGTATAACAGTTCACTTAATTTGCCATGTGAAAAATACATTTAATATTCCTGATGAAAAGCAGCTCTATTAAACTGAATGGCCTTTTTCCTATTTTCAAATGTCTTAGGTTCTTACAATGAACTTCTAAAAATATCCCCCTGCTACTGAATTGCTAGTACATTAAGTGAACATTTCATTTACCCTTCTCAGATAAATATACACATAAACCATGTTTTATTTAAGACACTGGCTGGAGTGTGAAACATGGTTAAATGAGAGATATTTAATAACCCAATTTCAAAAGGTCAGCTTTCTATTTTAATTCCTCAGAATATATAAATTCTTGACATCACCAGTATTTAATAAAAACTTCATTTCAAAATCGTGAATAAATTAATGAATGATCTTCTTAATACATCACACTGAAATATCGATTGTCTCTTGTGCAAACTCTAAAATTAGAGTCTTTGTAATGTTAAACAACACTATAGTTCTAGCCTTCAAAGAGACTTTAATTCCTGTTAAAATAATTTCTTGCCTGGTCTCTCTGCTTTTAGTCTCTTCTTAAACTGTCTTAAACAATTCTCCACATGTTTGTGAGTTAACTCAATAATTTGATTACTTTTGTGATGAAACTCTGAGACAAACAAAAAAACTCTGACATCCAGGAACCAGCCCAATGCTCACAATGAAGCCATATGTTTTTCCTGTTGGTCATAAACAATTGCAGAGAGCATAAACACCATGCAAGGTCACTCTGAGACCATCATAAAGTAACACAAAATAAGGTCACTACACAAGTCACAAAATACCACACAATCCCTGTTCTAGCTAAAATGAGTAACTGCCACTTCTTTACCAATGACAGCTTCATCCTTACTATAGGCTACTTAACCTATGATAAAATTTATTGAGATACTCAATTTTGGAATTGCCCCCTATATCTGACAGCATCAGTCTAGAGTGATCCTCTGCTTTCCTAGATCCTCAGTGTTACCTGATCAGAGCCCAACTTTCTTACCGTCTTTAGCTAACACCTTTTACTAAGATGATCACAGTGCCCTATGGTGAGTGTCCCCCTGCTCATTGCAACAAATAGTAATCTCAACTTGTTAGCTATACGTGTACTCCGGGTGTTTTTTAACTAGAGCACATGAGCACTCCTTCAGTGATTTTCCTTTGCCTATATGGGTCCATCCAGTCCTTTAAACATGATTTGCAAGATCCTGCATAGGTTTTTCTCCTCCTACTTGACAGCTCATCTGCTGCTGCTACTATCTTCCACAGGCAACCTGTTCTCCCAATCAACTTTCCCATTCCCCAAATGCTCCATGCTCAATATTGATAACAACCAAGTAACAAGAAGGAGGACTAAGGGGGACTTTGGAAGAGAAAAGAAAGATAAAGAAGAAAAAAAGGAATCCCAATTTGCCATGAATTCTTGTTTGAAAGAGGAGGAGATTTGAACTGAATATATCATCACGTAGGCATTATGTCTTTCGTGCAGAAATCTGAAGAGAGTCAAGTCAGAGCATCTTGCATTGCTTGCTATTCGTTACATAAAGCTCTCATGAGCTAAGGCTTTATGTGGAAAATAATATCATCCTATCAGTTGGCCACAGAATATGAAGGCTATTCTGAGTCTTTGAGAGGATCCCAGGGATTAGTATTTTTGAAGTTCTCCAGGTAATTTCAATGGGCAATCAAGATTGATAGCCACTACTATAAAGAAAATCATGGGAGTAATAAAAATAATATTAAGTTTAGTGGTTGCTTCTGACAGGGGGAGAGAGAGAGTTAGATACATTCAGAAAGGAGCAATCCAAAGGCCTTGAGTATTTTGGCATATTCTATTCCAAAGGTGGGCAATGACGTGTTAGGTTTTATTAATCTTACAATTATATCTTATTATACTTGTCATGATTGTGCTTTATGTCTATTCTTTTTTGAATGAGATAATGATTTTTAAATAATTTATAAAATTCAAAGAAGACAAATGTGTCTTTTATTTTCAATAATCTACTTTTAGGAGCAATTGTTTCAGTCATCAGTGCTAACACAGATATAATCACTTAGAGCCCACTAGAACAATTACTTATACAGTTTGTATATGAACAACAAAGTTCTCAAAAAAATTCCTTGATATAACACAAAATGAGTTGTTTCTTTTTTAAGATCATTTTTTAAATACAAATAAATAAATTTCTATAGTGAATGTCATGTATGATGGTCTTAAAAGCAATAACAACAATGGCAAAAGATTTTTATACAATCAGCAGCAACTCTTCTAAAAGTGAAAAATAATAATAAAACTTAACCTTTCAGAAATTCTGTCGTTGCTGAGCAGCTCTAATTAGGAATGATAAATGTTCCTCCTTAGAAATGATGGAGACCCTGCTAAGGAAGAATTGGGATTTCATTTTCTCTTTTACCCAGAGGATACCAATGAAAATACAAGGAACACTGATTCCACGACTCTTCTAACTCCCTGGCAAAGTCCTGTTAAAAATTTGCAGCTAAATCTTAATGTCCCTGCTATGGTCAAGGGACTACTGACTCCCTTTTTATATCTCACAAAAAATATGCAGGGAAATGTTTGAGGGATTTGCTGATTATGTCAAGACTTTGTTAGTAATTGAAATAAATCTAGTGACATTGATATGATTATACTTGTTGTGATAGAAATGGCTGAGAACACTGCTCTTAAAATAGATTATTGAAAATAAAGGGTGCATTTGCTGTGTTTAAATACCATTTATTTACTTATTGATTTACTTAAATCACCATATTATTCCAAACGAAGTAAGGCATTTTAAAGATTACATATAATTACTACAAGGATGGTATTGCTGTTGTTGTTTCATTCTGCTCCATTTTTTAATGGGAAAATAACAACAAAGAGAGAATGACAATAGCAAGATATGAGGGAGATCTGAATGGTATGATTATCACTCCAGCACTGATTTGATTTATCTGGGTTGGTATGTCTATGGAAATGTGAGCTGGATATCAAAGAGGATAAGGTTACAAGAGAGAGAAATTCTATTCAATGCTCAAGAGTTTTCAACTACCTATGTCCTAGCATAAATACACAACCTCTCAACAGAAATAGAAGTAAAAAATAAGTCTGAGATAAATATGTTTCTAATAATACAAAACTTAGAAATACTTTCTGATAATTTTTATTATGGCAATGTTGTCTGGAAATCAGTCTTAAGTATCACTAAGTAGTATGAGGGTCTTCACACTACTGTCAGTTCAGCTTATCACCTATTTTTGTAAATAAATTTTATTGGAACTCAGACATGATTCTTCATTTATGAATATCTGTATATGCTTTCATGATAAAACAGCCTAGCTGAGTGGTTTCAACAGAGAACTGCATGCCCTGAAAGCTTAAAACAGCTACTGTTTGACCCATTATAGAAAATATTTACTGATATCTAAAGTAGTAGATGAGGGTAAATAATTGATTTGAATTCAGGCTACCTTACTTGTTACTGTGCAACTCTGGACATATTACTTAATCTCTCTCGGACTTAGTTTCTTCTTCCTTAATATTTCTAAGGCATTTAAGGTATCATCTGGTACATAGTAAGCTTTGTAAGTCATTGTTCTTATTATGGTTCTTGAAATTTGGGTAATACAACATGTAATATCCTGGTAAATTTACCAAGATTATTTTAAGAATGCAAAATGCAAAGTGCCATTTTTTTCAAACAATGCAACTTCATTAACCATCATCATTTTTATAGATTTTCAGAAAATGTCTATTTTTGCAGAAAATAGCCATTTTGTATTCTAGCACAGACTCAGATATGGGTCCAGAGTATCTAGCCCTCTAAGAAGTTGTATTTCTCAGGTCACATTTTATTAATTTTATCCCCCTCTCACAAATGCATTATCATGTCCTTCAACTAGGGAGATTTTGCCACTTGTAAAATTAAATGATTAGAGAAAATTTGTAATTTTACTTTTGTTGATAGTCAACAAAGTTCTAATTGCAAATTCTTTAATATTTTTCATGTTATTTTTTACTTATTTGTAAAAAAAAAGATGAACATTGATGTACCAAGGATTATAGTGTTTGCTCCTTAAGCTGTTTTTATATTTTTACTTTTTCCATCTCTAGGTAGAAAAGAAATATATCCTGTTATTAATTTTACTGTTTTGATAGGGCCACAATTGTATGCTGGACTGATTAAGCTGGCTGAAATTAATGTTCTTGTCCACACATTCGTTTTCCACTGGGCCCGTCTTCTATGGCCCTCCTTGCTGATAAGGGAATAACATTTGGCAATGACACAGTAAATAGCAAGATTTTAACACTGCCAAGGGACTGTGTAAGTACTTAATGAGCCATTTCACTTTGTTAATGTCTTACTCTTTGCTCCATGTTGTTAGGTCACTAGGCAAATTGGAACTATAAAGTTCAAGGCTGCCACACACATCTCCGAAAATAGAGTCAGTGCTTTTTTCTCTGTGTTCTTTTTTTGGAAAACATTTCCCATGGCAAGTTTCAGGAGACAATGCACTATCTTATCAGAATGGTGAACATTGTCATACGTTAATGGGTTAGTTGACCCATTACTGGGATTTTGGCACTGAAACAATTTTATTTTGCATCTTTACTTTGGACCCAAATCCTCACTGTACCTCATACCTCTCAGCTCTGCTGTGAATAGTTTGTGGTTTTCAAATGTCAGCTAGGCGATAGGATTCGAAAAGATGAGATCCATCTCTGCCGTCTCATCTACAACAATAATATTTGATCAGATAATATTAAAAAGAAAGAGCCCAGAATTAAAAACCTGATGAAATCATAAAAAGTAAGGAGTAAATCATCTGATCCAGTATCAGAGGCCAATCATAATGCTCATCATGTTTCCATATGTCAGCTCACACACACACAAAAGCAATAATCTACAGTACCCTCTTGTCTCTTATCTATCTAATTATGTTCACAAATATATTTCAAGCTGAAACACTATGGTATATTAAGAGCAGTGGACTTCAGACTCAGACTTCCTAGTTGTTAATATTGTTTAGAATAATTAGCAGCAGTGTAACCTAAAGCATACTCTTAATTTTTCTAAACTAAACTTTCCTCAATTATAAAATAAAGATAACACTACTGTACATTAATATTTCATAGAATGATTTAAATACTAACTGAGATAAAGCACATACATCACTAGAGCACCCTGAACACAAAAAGCACTAAAATAATAATATTAACATCATAATTATTACTAAGCTAATTGAGGAAAGTTTGCACTAAAGTGAATTATTATAATATTATTCCTTTTTCAATTTGTTTCTGTTCCTTCTATACATGGTCAGTCCTCAAAAGGGCATGTAGCTTCACCCTGGAGAGGATTTATGTAGCAGGCGTTAAGGGGGCAGACGTTTCTACTCTTGTTCTATTGGCCAGAACATAGGATAATAGTCAAACCTAACTGCAAGGAAAGCTGAGAAATATACTCTTTCTATACTTTCAGGAAGGATAAATTAGTTTAGTCAATAGCTAACCAATCTTTGCCAGGTAACATTTTAAAGCAACACTTTTAGCCATCATTTTTATAGATCTTTTCATCTTTATTTTTTCTTTAGCCAGAGAAATATAATTTAATTACATTCATTTCATTTTTAAATACTTAGACTTATTTCTGTCAGCCCTCTGCACTTTTCCATTATGCTTTTATTCCTTCATTTTGATTTTTCTGCTTATATATTTTTGCTGATTTAAAAACATATTCCTATTGTTCCCAAGTGCTTACTTTTATGTTTATTTTTAAAACCTTTCCATCAATTAAAAATATAGGAAACTGAAATATAATATTTAATGTAGACTAGGAAATCTCCAAAAGGCTTTAAGTTTATAAACTCATTTAATCCTCAAAACACCCTTATGCTATAACCCGATTTTAAGCATGAGAAAAACTGACATAATATGCATTTTGCTAGTAAAATCACAAATCTGTATGTATCTAGAATATAGTTTCATAATGTATGAAATAAAAGTTGACAGAATGTAAAAGACAAATGCACCCTTATAGTGAGAAATAATAAGATACCTTTCTCAATAAGTAATGGAAAAAGCAACAACAATAAAATCAGAAAAGACAGAAAATTTGGACAAAATCTTGAGCAAAGTTTATCCAGTTCATACAAATACATCATACCCAACAAGCATAGATTTTCCACTTTTTTTAAGTAAATAATAATGATTTAAAAAAATAATATTCTACATTATAGTTTAAAATTTCAAAGAATATATATCATATAAGATATTCTTATAAAAATGATGATAAGCTAAAAATTGAAATAACATGAACACTAGAAAATGTCCACATGCTCTAAATTACTAAATATACCTTTAAGTAACTATGTAGGTCAAAGTAGTAATTACAATGCCAATTATAAAAATTAGTTGAATGAATAATAAAGATATTACTTTTAAACATTTGGGGATATATAAGCATGTACTTGGAGTGATATTCATAGTCTTAAGTGTGTGATTTGAGAAGAGGATTAAGATCAGTAAGTGAAGCATACTCAGGAAATTAAAAAAATAGAAAGTAAGCCAAAAAAAAAAAAAAAAGGAAGGAAATAATAAAAATCAGAATAGATTTTTTTTTAAATGAAAAGCAACATACTGTAAAGAAAAACAATAAAATGTTCAGCTATTTGAAAAGATAAGTGAAAGTAAAACACTTGTGATGAAACTTATGGAGATCAGGACAGAGACAGAAGTCATGTGTACATGCACACACCTCAAAATCAGTGATGCAAATGAGAAATCAAAACAGATTTTTTTAAAACATGAAAACATTGACAAACATCCATAGAAACATCACACCCAACAACAGAATACATATTATTCTCACCTGAACATGGTTCTTCAGAATAGACTATATGTTAGACCATAAATCACATCTGCATTCATTTAAAAAGGTATAAATCATAATGAGTATATTCTCTAACCAAATGGAATGAAAGAAGGCTTTCTGTGAGTATACTACCATGATACTAAAACAGACAAAAATGTCATGAGGGAAAAAAACACTATGTTACAGATTACTATCCCTTATTTTAATAGACACAGAAATCTTCAACAAAATACTAACAAACCAAATCTAGCAACATATGTAAAGGATTACACATAATTACCAAGTGGGATTTGTCTCACAAATGCAATGATGTTTCAATGCACAAAAATCAATCAGTTTAATATGCCATATTAATAGCATAATGGACAAATATCACACAGTCATCCCAATAGATATGGAAAAGCGTTAGACAAAATTCATTGCCCACTCATGATAAAAACTGTTAACAAAATAGACATGAAAGGGGATTTCCTCCGTCTGACAAAAAACACTGAAAAACCTGTAGCAAATATCATATTTAATGGTGAAAGATTGAAATGAAAGCTTTCCTCAAGACAAGGATGCCCATGTTTGACAGTTGTATTCCACATTGTATGGGAGGTTTCAACTAGGGCAATTAGGCAAGTAAATGCCCTGGAGTTAAAGAAACACACACTAGGACTGAACAATCAGGGAAGGAGAACATCCTACCCAAGGCATACAACCATATCTCAATGGAAAAGAGGTTGTACAACCCACTGAATAGCAGGGAAGTTCACTGGGGGTCGAGTAAGAGCTGATCCACAATTGGCAGGCATAAGGGAAACGCTAGTCTGGAGTGAAGGCACACTGAGGCTTTCAGGTAGGAGCACAGAGGCCGGCAAGGTGCAGATGGGCAGGACTAATGGGAAAGCAGGCAGAGGAGTCAGGCTGTGTGAGCCTCCTCACAAGCAGACCGGCGTGAGAACTAGGACATGCAGAGACTGCAATCAGAGGTCTCAGGGAGGCAACTCTAGGGGATATAGGCAGTCAAGTATGGCAGTTGGGTGCACAGAAGCAGCTGGGATAAGGGTAGCTGAAACTGAAGGGTAGATGTGCAGAGGAAATCAAGAGTCTGCCCACTAGCAGGGGGACATGAGGTTTGGAGTGTACGTTATGCAGATCAGGAAAGCCTCAGCAAGGCCAGTCTAGAGCTGAAAGTTTGCTCAAGGATTAGTCCCTTTGGGCTATGCTGGGACAGTTACAACCGTGTGTCCTTCGCATGTGCTGCTTCAGCCGCACAGGAGCAGAAGGAGAAGAAAGGTTGTTTTATTTTTATTTATTTTTTATTGTTTTTATTTCAAAGCATTAATGAGGTACAATTTTTTTTTTTTACACGGATACCTTGTGTAATGCTTAAGTAGGGGCTTTCAGAACAGTCGCTTTAAAAGAGCAAGCGCACTAGAGACAGGTCCTTCCTGGTGTTTTGTCCCTCTCATGCCCTCTACTGACCAGTCTTAACGCAGAGCTCACTGCAGAAGAGAAATACTTAAGAGTCCAATGCGTTATCACAGAACAGGTACTGAGGGGTGAATTTGGAACTGAGAGGCAATTAACTGATAACTAGCACAGTCTTGAAGAGGAAGAACAATGCAGGAAGATTTGCTCTATATGACAAAACAAATTATAAATCTTTAATAATTAATAAAGTATAGTATTGGTGTGGGGATATGCAAATTAACCAACAGAATGAAATAGAAAGGTTGAAAAAGACACATCTAAAACTCTGACAAAAAAGTGATTCTTCAAAATAGGAATGATATTTTTTCTAAAGATATGAAAAATACAAAGAAACTTTGTCTTAATCTGACATCCTAGGTAGATCAGAGTTCTGAAAGTGAAAGAGAAAGAGTAAAGCTAATACATGCTAACATAAAAGATTATCTTCATTTCCATGGGGTAGAAATTTCTTGTTATAAAGGAGAAAAAGTTTCTCAAATAGACTTCAGTAAAACTGAGACACTCTAGTTATCAAAAGATGCCACAAAGAGAGTCAAAAGGCAATTAAGAGTAAGAAAAGGTATTTGAAAGACATTTATATCCATAAGGTGTGAAAAATACCTATCTTTCAATGTTTTATAAAAGGAAAAAGAAAATTTGGCAACATACTTGAATAGATACCAGACAATATTGGACATCCAAATGGCAAATGCACATTTGAACAGGGGCTCAATTTTGTTGTCATCATGGAAATGAAGACTGAAAGCACGTGACACACCATACAGATACATCAAATTAGCTGCAGTTAAACAGACAGAAGTCTGTGAAGATATGGAGCAACAGGAATGTAAGTTGTTACAATAATTTTAGACAACAATTTGACTTTCAGATTAAGACTTAGCAATTCTACTCCATGTATGTACTTACTGGAAATCTGTGCACAAGTACTGAAGACACATCTACAGAAATGTTCCCAGCAGCATTATCTATTATAGATAGAAGTTAGAAACAACCCAAATATTTATCAATATTACAATCAATCAATAAATATTAATTCAATGGAATATGATAAAGCAATGAAACCAAGTATAGCTACACAAAAATATTGAGTAAAAGAAGCCAGATAGACAAGAATACATACTTTATTATTCCATTTATAAAAGTCCAAAAACAGACAAAAATTAAAGAGTGTTTCTAAAGATAATTTAACTTTGGAGAAGACAGGAATAATAATAGGAGGAAGACCGAAAATAAATTCTTGTGAGCTAGTAATATTCTATTTTAAAAACAAAGTAATAGAAACACAAATGAGTGTGTTTTGTACTAATTTATTGAATGTATTCATGTTTTGTGCTTGACTATATTATAGGGAAACAATGATCTGATTTTTAGATAAATGAAAAAAATCTTTTTACTCATTTTTAATGTCTTACGTTAAATGGAGTGGGTGAAAAAGGGACCCAACAATTTAAGAAATAATTATCTTCCATAGATTGAGAGGGTATGATTGAAAACAGTTATACATACTAATAGCCTACTTTTGACTGGAAGCCTTACTGATAATATAAATAGTCAATGAACACATGACTTATATTTTATATGTATTATATATATTGTATTCTCACAGTAATGTAAACTACAGAAAAGAAAATGTTATTAAAATCACAAGGAAGAGAAAATATGTTTATGCTTCATTAAGTAGAAGTGGTCATCATAAAGGTCTTCATCATCACTATCTTCACTTTGAGTAGGCTGAGGAAGAGGTAGAAGAGGAGGGGTTGGTCTTTCTGTCTCAGGGGTGGCCAAGGCAGAAGAAAATCCATTTATAAATGGGCCCATGAAGTTCAAATGCGTATTGTTCAAGGGTCAACTGTACATTTTCCATTATCTTATTCATATCTAATTCAGCCACAGTGTTCAACCTATGAAGAAAGTAACAAAAAGAGAATCTGGAAGAGCTTATATAGAAACAATATCCCACGATCTAACTCAATTGGTCATGTTGGAATAGTGATCACAAGGGGGCTGGAAGCACATCTGATAGGAAACACGTGAGTAGTGTAGAGAGTAGAGTGTATATTCGTCTTCCTATCAAACATTTCAGTCCCAAGAGGTGAATAAAAATATAAAGTCAGCGAAATAGAACTGATCAGGCAGTTATAAAGTTAAGAGTAGATATTAGGTAACATGTCTGATAATGGCATCTTTGTGAATAAAAATCATGAATATGAAAAAGGAAGAATTTGATTAAAAGGCAACAAGAAATCAAGTAAATAACTTGATAGCAGGTTCAAGACAACAGTGTTCTCTATAAAAGTAAGTTCATAGATACGGGCAAAGTGTATTGTCAGGAGTGGTAAGTTGTATATAGAAGACAAAATAAAATAAAACAAAAATAACTCTTAAATAAATTAGACTCTACTTAAAGCCAAATTCATTAAGAATTCATCTAAACATCACTTGATGGGTCTTGACTAGAGGAACAGTATTTGGGAATCATTTGCTGAGGGTAGGTGTGTAGGTGTGGGTGTGTATATGTGGTGTATGTGTGTGTGCATGTAAAAGAAATGAAATTTCTGAATTCTCAATTTCTGGTCTGTCAATCCTGAGACAACTGGGGCTCTTGTTTTTGGTAAGACAGCAGATAATTTTTGAAGTTGCCTAAATAGGTAAAAAAAAAAAAAAAAAAAAAAAACTACTTCCATTCCTTCCTCATACTATTACTTCGCTTAAAAAAAATTTTCTCTAAATATGGGTCTTAGAATTATTCTTTCATAATAAGAATACATCGTAAAAGAACTTTTGAGGGTGCCTGAGAACTAACATCACCTAATCTGAAAAATAGATGAAGGACTCTTTACTTGACTGTGTTATAATTTTTCTGAGTTCTAAATTGTAATGTGAGCTCTTTCATTACTGGAGAAGAGGGGAAAAAACAAATAGACAAAACTCAAAATGTGAAAACTAATTTGCTGTGAGATACTTGAGAAAAACCACATAAACCCTGTATTTCCCTAAAAGTTTAATATAGCACATAATCCGAAAATGAATAAAAGAGAAATTCAATGTATAAAATAATTAGTTATTTTTAAAATAAAAAATTATATTTATTAAATGGCAAATATTACAGAAAGTACCTTGAATAGCTTTACATTAACTGGAGCTGAATAACAATTAAAGCATGGTATAGAGAACAATGACTGTGTCTTGAGCCTCAGTTGGGGATACACAGGCTATCTAAAGCCAATCAGTTTTTGTCACAGAGCATCTGAAATATTCATAGGTCCCACACTAGAATAAATTTATTGCTGGTATAAGGTATATAAAAGGTTGATAAACTGCTTTCCTGACCTTGGAGAACTTTGTTGGCATATTAAGAGACTTTGATACATAGCTGAATGCAGACATACTTTGTGATTTGTTGGATGCACAGCTCTAAGTCTGCACTATTAGGTGACTGGGAAACAAGGGGGATCTTTAGACAAGGCAGTGTGTGCAAAAAAGCCATATTCTCACTGGCAAATGCCGCAAGCGAAAACTCAAGGGATTTGAATGTTAAGCAACTCCATTTAAACACCACACAAACCCAAACTTTATGACATATATATTGTTCCCTGCAGTATGTCTCTTTGGTTCTCTGCTGTCTCTTTGCTTTCCTCACGGGTAACATAGCACTTGACCCTCTGTGCCTTGTTTACAAAGCGTTACCTTATGCAGCACTTGGGGCTCTAATGAGTGACAGCAATAGCTAGGCGAGACTTCATTGTGAAAAGTAAAGCCAAGCAGAGTTTTAATACCTTGAATCCTGAGCCCTGGTAGCTCTACAGAAATGTCCTTGAAATATAAAGACTTCAGTGACAAATTGGGGTATGAAAAGTGGGATGTGCTGAAATGAAGTAAGCATTGGGAGCATAAATTGCTAAAATTCATTTTTAGTTTATATCCCAGAAGCCTCCTTTTAAAACCCAAACCATCACTACAAGATTTATAGGAATGGCTCTTAAATTATATTGTTTTTTTCTCTAATATTTAATCTATAACGTTCAGTGGTTTCAGCAAGGAGTGAGTTCAAGGTTAAAAAGTGTACTAGGCAACAAAAATATAATTCAATTCACAAGTGATGAGACACAAAGTTTAATTTTTCTGATCTGCTCCAACGTATTTCAGTACTTTCTTATGTAAAATCTATCCTGTTTTATTGACAGTGGGACAATTGTACCCCAAAATAAATTTTTCCTGTTTTTAAGAAAGGTAATTCGGGGCATTGAAAATATTTGTAGTAAAGGAAAGGAGATTCTCTTCTTGGGAGACTCAGTAGAATCAGACTATACTTACAGATTTCTTAGCCCACAAGCAGTGAAATAACAATGGACAAAATGCCCTTCCTTGTTTCTTGCTTTTATTTTACTTTATTTAATTTATTTATTTATTTATTTTTATTTCAGGGTATTGTGCAAGGATTATCTTTCAATTGTGTAGGGTCTGCCAATGAATACATCATATATTCTTTCCATTTACCAAATAACCTTGCTTATCTGTGGATGCCCGAGAAGACAACACTAGTGCTGTGGGTTGCTCTCCATTCTCATGCCGTTAGCAGGTAGACTGTTGGTGTACAACTAGGATGAGAACATTTGGAACTCCTCTTGTGATGTCAAATATGGGGGTGTGAGCATTTATCTTTGTAAGATCAGTAGTGAACTAGTTAATTACTGTCTTTGAAAATAAATCATATATAATCCTCTTTGGACAATCTAGCTTGAAACATTCCTTCTCAAAATTCTGGAAGTTGATGGATTTGGCTTTTGTCTAGCGTAGTGAATGTCTTACAGACACACGTAATCTGGTCTGGAAGGTTTTATGTATGAGCTCCCATGTGCATGTCGCCCCATTCATTGCTTTTGACACAACACACAATCTCTGTTTTAGTACCTCTTTTACTTACCAGATTGCAACCACAAGTAATTAGACTTCTGGAAATCAGACTCTTGAACCTTTATAATATGATATGTATTTTTCATTTGCCTTTCTAGACCCACCTTCCACCCTTCACCCTGCTTTGTATCCCAGGAAGCTATTCCAAATGGGCTGCATCAACTGGCTCCTTTGCCTTCCAGCTTTGTCATCCTGTGACAATGGGAGGCACCAGTCACAGATCAGAGGGTAAAGGAAAATGAAGGTTTGATAATTCCTTCTACTGAAGGCCAAAGCATTTTTTCATCAGCCCTCTTCCTGCAACCATACTTCCATTTTTCTATTTCACAAGAAAACTCTTTTTTAAAAAATTTGTTTCATTAACCAAGACCTCCTTGTCCTCTTAGCCCTAGGAATGCTAGTTTCTCACCACTATAGCTACCATGGAAAAGGGACTGTATTCTGCACCATGCCTTATAAGTTTCCCTAAGCCATTTTAAAACATTGGAAGTAATACCTTAATTACACTCTTCAATCACCCACTTTGAGTATGCTACCAGTTTTCTACTGGGTCTTTGACTAACGGGTATAATTTTTTTAGGGTTAACCTTAAGACCCACTTCTTTGGTTTGTTTGGTTAGCTGGTTTTTATGGAGAGGGCCTCAGTTCTTAAAGCAGTTTGAAAATAAGTTGTTTTAAAAATGTTTTGACAGTGGTAGTATCTTTAGAATCAGTATTTGCAAATCTAAAGTGACTATGTTGAACAGAATGATACTCATTTGAACATCAGAAACTTGCCATTTTTATTAACAATTGCAATCCTTAATGATCAAATCCTATACAGCCCTCAGAGTCTATCTGGTATTGCTCTTGCTAAAGCCACTTCTGAGAAATAAAATTAAATCTGAAGCCTCCTCAACCAGCTAAATAGATCCCCTCTTGGCCAAGGAGATCCCAGAGAAACCTTAAAACTGAGTTTCTGGCCATGACAAGATGGGATCCCAGACAGGACTCATTAAACCCCCTCCCTCACTACCTGCCATTAGACTTTCTTTCCTAAGAGTTGAACAGAAAAAGTCTTTTCAAAAGACTTGCTCCACTGTTAATCTACACAATGAATGACCAGCATTCCTTCCTGTTAAGAAACCGTGGACCATGGACTGGTTCTGGCCAGTACACACGGGCTGCTTGCACAGGATGCCTCTGTGTCCTCCTGTTCACTTTTTGATGTATATGGCCTAATTGTAATGCTGTTTAAATGTTAAGTCTTCAGACCAAGCTGAACATGGGACACATGTACCATGCATGTTTTCTTAGTACACATGCATGTGTCCCTCTTCATGAATATTCATATCTCCTCCTGTAACCTGTTGAATATGTATACTTGGCCAACTCAGCACAATTTCCAATTTGATCCTTCATCTAAGTACCTGGACTTTCCATTTCTGCCTGCGGGTTTTCCAGCCTGAAGGTTGCAATCCTTTATAAAAAACAAAACTCTCCTCTCCAAATTTGCGAACCTCATGATTCTTCGGTTGACACTTTCTAATTCCCAGTGCATTAGATTTTTTTCAGCACTTCTTATAACTTGACTTAATTGTGGCATGCCACTTTTGACCACTTTTCTTTTCTTCTTGATACACTCTCCTCCCTTGTTTTCGGTAACCAAGATGTAGAGTAAAAGGCAGTTAAGTCACAGGCTTTGCTTCCAAAGCATTTACAAATTCATTCAGTTAGTGAATTATATACTCATGAAAACCCCTCTTTTATTTGCGAAATTTACGTCAGGGACAGACTATGACCAATAAAGCTGAGATTAGTCTTAAACTCTAGAATCAGATCTATCAAAGTTAAAATCCCTGTGATTTGTTATGTGAATCTGAACATGTTCTATCACCTCCTTAAGCCACAGTTCCCACATCTGTCTGTCATACAAGGATAAAATTTTTGCCCCTTAGAGTCACAAGTGTTAAATAAGGTCATACCTGTGAAGAGTTAACACATACACTAAAGGTATATGAAGTGGTTGCTCAATATTAGCAATATTTTATGTAAGTGGTACCATAAATGCTAAATGTTTCCTATTTTACTCTTTTGTTTTTGTAAGATATTTTCTGAGCATGTTTGTTAATGACTGCATGTCATTTCATCATATGTATTATGTATGTGGGCAAATATTTATAATTAACCAGTCCTTTATATTAAATAATTGGACTTTTAGACATTTTTTCAATTACTGTTTATATTTTTTATCATTATTAGTATATAATGTTTATGATATGTTTCACTTTCTTCCTAAGAGTAAATTTCTAGATATAGAATTGTTTGCAGAGTAATATATATTTAAGGTTTTGGGAATGTTTTGCCAATTTTCTCCCCACAAATTAAAATATTTTGTATTTTCATCAATTATGAGTGCTTATTTGTGTGAGTACACTGGATGCTTCTTAATGCATTTTGAAATATTTTCTTATATGTTACTTAACCCTGTGAACACTAGAGTATAAATAATACTTTCTTCATGTGATTGTGGAGGAATGTGGGACACAGATTAATTTTCTGAAAATTCACACAGTCAATAAGCGAAGTAGGACAACAATGTAGGTCCTCCAAAATCCTATTCTTTTTGCAGTGCTTTATATAACATATTTCCTTACTGCTTCTAGAAAATGGTTACCTTTGAAAGTGTTAGGTAGTTAATAGTTATTTAATAATATATCAATTAAATTACATACTAATGCTTTTTATTTGCTAAAGACCGGCACCAGCATTTTGATATATGATCAATAGTTGAAAAAGATATTTTAGTTTGGGGAAAGTGACAGCAACCAAGAATAAGAAGACCATTAGCTTCAAAGATAAATGTGATGTCAGTTTTTTACTTAGTAGTAATTAAATATTGTTAACTGTTAATACCATTCACTTATTCATTTATTTATTCATTTAACAAAAGTTTATTGAGAGCCAACCAGGGCCAAGGTACAGTGGAAAGACATAGACAATGAGCTACATACTCTACTGTCCAGGAATTTACTTTATGTAATAATAATTGGAATTTCTCTATTAATCTAATATGAATAAATAAGGAGAGAAATAAACATTGTATTTCTATTAAATATCTTTTTATTAAAATGATGAATCTAATATAAAAATATAATACATTTTTAAAGTTCTTTATGCAAGTGGCAACCGTATTAAAATAAATAGTACTTTTCTGAAATGAGAAGCCAGAAATTGCAGAGACAAAAGGAATCATAGACAGTTCAAACCTTTATAATGCAGTCATCATACCAGTTAGAAAATGGTAGCAGAGCCTAGGGATTCTGGCTACCTGTCTCCTAGACAACTGCAGCAGATTGTTTGCATTGACATGATAAAGTATTAAGATGCCTTTTTGCAAAAGTCCAAGTTATAGTTCTTGGTAGGCACTCAGTAGTGGCTAAGAGCACATCACTCACCTAATAATGAATACACTAATTCATAGTTTTAGTCTCTGAATTTTCAAGCCAAAGCCTTTAGCTTCTGAGTCTTTTTGTTTGTGTGTTTTCTTTCCATCCTTACACTCTTTATTGAAAGCAAAGGATGAAAGACTGGAAATGGTTTATTTTTTATTATCATCATCATCACAGTTAGATAAACATATGCAAAATGTTTGGCCAAAGTTATTGAAGAAGTTTGTTTGTAACAAATATGAGAACAGTGGTATGAGATGAAATAGAATTGATTCAAATCACTTATTTGTATCATTACTAATGATTACAAGAGTAAGCTAGCATAAATAGCTGGAGGAAATTTCTAAATACAATATTTCTAATGTCTGGGGAAAATTTCAAAATACAATAAATAAATCTCTCCTTTAATGGATGTAAGGCTTCCTTACTCCATAGTCAAGAAACGCTCAAGTTTCTCTAATAGTTTCCTGTTCTATTTCAAATTCTCTTTAAATACAGGAATTCATTTTGTAATAAGCCCACTCTATGTGGATTTAAATTTGAAGCCAAGGAACTTGAAGCTCAGTTACATGTCAGGTTTGTCTCAAGTCTTTTCTTTTTGTTTGTGTCCATAAAGACTGATTCCATGGTCACATTTTTGAGGTTATTTGTTCTTAAGGACAGTATCTGGGTTATATTTCATCAGGACAGGCAGCCAATGTTGGAGGTGCAGAAACGTTCTGGCCCTGCTGCAGGGTTACAGTTCATAGACTGGGTCTCTGTGGAAGATATATGAGTCCTCCCACCATTGTTCAGTGTTCAGTCCAGGAGTTTAACAGAAGAAATCAATGAGGCGCAACTGTGTAAAATAGGGGTCAAATATGTACAGCTGTGGCTCCACATATATCAGATAGCTCTGTTTGATTTTCCTCTAGACAGTATTCATTATCAAAATGGGCTTCAGAAGCTTTTTATTAAAAACAAATTGATGTTAATTAATTCAGATTTTGCAGTGGCCATTAGTCAGCTATCTCCTTGCAGGAAACTGGATCGAATCAAGAGTGTTCCCTGCAATCTCCGATAGTTTGCTATCTCTAAATCCAATTTTAAATTAGGGTGCTTATATTCTAAGTCAAAGAGAGCTTTTACTCTGGCCTTCTCCTGATTATCAGCTGCTGTTATTTTGCTGCTTGACCTTATTTTAATGATCTGTATTATGTCATTTTTCTACTTATTTACTGATAATATTATATGGTTTTGATTTTCCATCTATCACAGATTTCTAGATTCAAAGACATTATATGTGTTTTCACTTAAATTCTTAGAGTTTTAAATTTTATATACATTTTTTAAAAGAAATAGATTTTTTTCCTCCATTTTGCAAGAGAACTGTCTCCTGAGTATGAGTTCTAGCAAATGACTTCTCTAATATTTTAACCATTCACATTCTATAATTCTTTCTCTATATATTATTCTTCTCTCATGCCTTATCTCTTTCTAACAAGCACACACACATACATAAACTAAAGAAAGAAAGAAGGCTTTCAAATATCCTTTATTTTTTTCTCTTTTCCTATAATTAGTCTGAATAAGAACCAGTTCAATTGTCCTTTTTCTCATTGTATAGGCCATTTGTCTCTCTGAGTGACTGACAAATTAGATGAAGACAAATGTGAAATATGTTTGCTTCTTTTTCCTCACCTTTATTTAGACTGATGAACAGAGGAAAGCCAGAAGTAGGCGGCTGAATCTCTAGAAATAGTAAGTGAGAGAGAAAGAAAGGGTGTGCGTGAATATGTGTGTATATGTGGGGAGGGCAGGAGCACAGAGAAGGAGTTTCAAATGCCTCACAACAGAAAAGGGGACTGTGGAAAAGTGAGAGCGTAAGGACAGAAGTTGCAATGAGGAAGAAATTGGAAGTGATATAGAAATTATAGACAATACTGCTCTGAGACCCCCAGCAAGCAGAGCCCCCATTCTTCATGTGGCCACTACTCTTTAAGTGCCATGTTTAAAACTCTCTACATCCTGCCTCAATGTCTCTGAAAATGTAGGCTGGTGGTGCTACTATGCTGGGACCCCCCAAGCCCAGATGGGGACCTGCAGTGGCCTTGGTCTCTGTTTCTATCTTATGGGGTTTCTCAGACACTCTTGCCTTACCAAAACTGGGGTCATCCAGAAGACCCAAGGAGCTCCAATATTTACAAATATGAAGTCATCCCAGGGCCCTCTTGCCATGTCCTCAGGCCCTGGGTCTAAGAAGGCAACCTCTAGCTACTTAAGCACTTCTCTAATGAGATCGTATGAAATTAGGTTGCCATGTTGGTGCTGACATGCTGATTTTGGGTGACAATCACTCTCATCATTTTTTACCCTGTGTTCCCCGCAATACTGGTACCTATCCCTCAGTAGGCTTTACACCATGTGTTAGTCAATCTTCCATGGATTGTATGTCTATTATTTCCAGTGACTTTCTAGACCATTGTTACATAATGCCAATGGATCCTTTTAAACAAAGTCCTCTATTGTCTCCAATTGATGTGGTGACTTTGTGCTCTCCCAGGTCAGTCTTTAAGCATATAAGAAAAGAGAAGGGCATTTCTTGGGTGAATAGAACCACTCTTCTCATTTCACCCACAGACCCTGTGATGGACTGAATATTTGTCACCCCAAAATGGTATACGTTGAAACCTAAATCTCAATGTGATGGAATTTGGGTGTGGACTTTGGGAAATAATTAGGTAATGAGGTGGAACCCTCATGAATGAGATTAGTGCCCTTACAAAAAGAATTTGGAGAACAAGCTCTCTTTGCTTTTGGCTACATGAGGACACAGCAAAATGATAGCACTATAAGCCAGGAAGAGGGCACTCAGCAAGAACAGAGTCATACTGGCACCTTGATCTTGGACTTCCAGCCTCCAGAACTGTGAGAAATGTGTGTGTTGTTTACGTTACTCAAGTTTCTATAAAAATTTGTTATAGCAGCCCAAACTCACTAAGACAGGCCCATTACCTATATACTCCCAGCTGGTGTTAGTATATATGAAAATAGATCACATTTTAAGAATGCCGTGATCATAGCCTCAAGATTTCAAGAAAATATATGGTTGGAAGATGCGTTTTTCTACTTTTATGCTATAACATTTTATACACTCAATTTAACTTGGCCAGATAACAATTTCCTGCATACTCTAGGTGAGCCTTGCATTTTTGGTCATCTTCAAAACAGTACAGCTACATCTTTTGAGAGAGTCATTGGAAGCCAGTTCTATGGGCAGCATGATGGATGGGGCAGCGTCATGAGTAATGATGTTACCAGCACTAAATAAATGGTATTAGGGAACTCTGGTAGCAAGAAGATCTATATTGTTTCAATAAAAGCAGGTTGTGAAGAACATGACATTGTGAGTAATAACAGTGTTGCTACCTTTCTCAAGGTGGGAGATATGAAGCTAACCAGCTATGACACATTTGAAAGGAAAGAACATGAAGAAATGCTCCTGGACCCAAACACAGAGAAATTGTGCCTGGACACTACAAAGACTCTTGAATAAACGAAAACCTAATACTTCTTCTCCACTCATTATCTTAAACCTTCACCAGTAAATCACTAAGCCTCACATAGGCCCATAAATTGTTAAATATATTTTTAGCTAAAGTGTTTATTTAGATAGAAAACCCTACAAAAAATATTTTCACAGGATCCTGGACATACTAGAGGCAGCCCCACCTCACCAGGTTCTTCTCTCTGGCAACCCATTCAGATACCTAGAGGTGTGCAAAACATAATCACACTTTGAAAATGGTAAGAGCACTTTAAATTTACAATAATGATAATAAGCATAATTTTCTCCAAAGAAAAAGGAAAGCACATTCTTTTCCTCATTGTGGGGAGGTGTTTATAAGGGAGATAGGAGATAACCAAAAAAAGTCAAGTCATGGCAACATATTTGTCCAGATGTTTCTCTCTTATTTCAAGCATTCAAACAAACAATTACAGTTAAAGGCTAGTGATAATTCTAAAGAGTTTGAATATATTTGCTTCTTATAGACTGAATTCACATATTTGAACTGATGGAACTTAATACATTCATTCAAACTTATTGAAGGACTACTAAAGTACCAGGTATACAAGTATTAAAAAAATATACATTCTCTTAGAGCTACTAACAGTTTATTGGAAGAGAAAAACATGTACACAAATAATTAAATGTGTTTTGAGAATAAACTGAAGGGAGAAACTAATCTGTATGGGAAAACAGAAGCAAGCTTTATAGATGGTAAGTTTTGAGCAGTCTTACAAGATTAATAGGAGTTTCTAGGGACATAAGTGAAGAAGTCTAATACAGGATGATGGATATGTATGCAAATATTAATGTTGACTCCAACACCCTATTTCCTTTACTCTGTGACTTAGATTCCCAAGATGGAAAATGTTTCTCAGTAACCTTACATTAACTTCTCTACTTTAACATAGTTAGAGGAGTGTTAATTGGTGTATTTTGAGGGGTATTTCTCAAATATCTGGATATGCAAAGAGTATTGTGCAAAATGTAAATATATGCTAGCCCCTGATATGTTGATGAACTAATTCTGAACGTCAATTCAACATTCTACAAAATTGAAAGTCTCTCTCTGTAGAGTTGATGTAAAGTGGCAAGAGATTTACCTTCTCAGGTTCTTTTACCTCACTCCTGCTTCTGTACATGCCATATCTCTTCTGTGTCATACTGAGGAAAGTATGAAACTGATTCCATTTACCACTTCTTTAAGTACCCACTCTTCCTATCTTGACATGATCAAATCTTCATGCTCTTCATACTCTACCAATTCACGTGGAATTACCAGTATACCTAAGTAAGACATCACCCTCTTTAATGAGTCCCTGGTTTATTTTAATAATGGCGATTCACAAGCATGACTATATATTGAAATCACCTTGGTGAGACTTGCCAGCCTATAGACCCCTGACTCCCATGTACTGATATAACAATTTAATTGGCAACAGGTGTGTACTAACTGGGCATTGGGCCTTTAAAAGCCTTCCATGTGATTCTTATATGTAGCTCGGCTGAGAACCATTGTTTTATAGATTGGCACAACATGTACATGTCTGGAAAACATTTTGCTCTGTTTTTATTTTTTTAATTTTGAAAATTATATAAATTAGACCACAGTATGCATTTTTCTATAATTTTTTCTCAACATTATTCACATTTCTAGTTTATTCACATTTACTGTTGCATAATATACCATTGTATAAATACATAGTGCCACAACATAGTTAATGATTTCAATATTAATGCATATTTTGCTCTCAATAATGCTTCCTGAATATTTAAAACTATCTTATGGTGCAGATTTTCAAGTATTTCTCATAGGATATGCATCATATTCAAATCTACCAAGTTATCCAAAATTACTTTCCAAAATGGCTATACCAGTTTACACTCTCAACAGCAGTGCTTGAAAGCTTTGCTGTTATATATTCTTGTTAATACTTTTGATCTCCACCAGAAATTTTTGCCCATTTGCTTGTATCTCATTACAGTGTTTAATTTGTATTTCCCTAATTAATAATGTGGTTGAGAGTCTTGTTACATAAATGGTGGCTTTTCTTGTTTCCTATTTTATAAAGTATGTGTTAGCATTAGTCTATTACTTTGACATCAATTCAATTACATCTATCTATCCATCCTCTCAAAATTCATATGTTGAAGTCCTAACCCCCAGTGTGATGGTATTTAGAAACGGGACCTTTAGGAGATAATTAGAATTAGATGAGATCGTGAGAGTGGGGCCATCATGATGGAATTAGTGCCCTTATAGGAAGAGACACACAAGAGCTTCTCTCTCCACATACAAAAAAAAGGACATGTGTGCACAAAAGATGGTGGCCATCTACAAATCAAGAGTACAAGACTCAGAATGAAACCTATTTTGCTAGCACCTTGATATTGGACTTCCCGGTTTCTAGAACTGTAAGAAAATAAATTTCTATTACTTAAGCTACCCATTATGGTGGTGTTTTATGGCAGCCTGAACTGACTAATCATGTATCATCACTCATATACATTATTACAATTGTGTATATTATATTTTACCCATTACTTTAGGTAGAAAGCAGAGGCAAAGTTTTTTTCTAAACACTTCATTTTCAATATTGTTGAAAATGGATGTTCTTGTATTTTTAGGGTCACATAATTATCAAGATATTATAAAGTATGCTCAAGATTGTGAGAGAAATAAGTGACATAGTTACCTTATTATTAAAAAATCTGTTAACTCCAATTTAAAGTAATTTTAGGTGTCTGGAAGCCAAAGGATGTGATTAAAAAGCTTGGTTGGCAGCGTATGTCTGACGACTTCAGAGAAAGAGGTACAGGCAATTAAAAAAAACAGGCAATGGGAATTTGAGGCAATTTGCTACAGTTATTAAGACGTTGGCCTCTGTCAAGTGGAAGAGCAAGAGGACCTCCTTTCCAATGACTTTTCTGGGAAAAAGATGCTGCCAGATCCAGAGAGGAACAATCAGAAAATCAGAGGTAAATACCCTTTCCAGAGGCAAATTAACAATCGACTTCCCTCCCTCATGCAGGTCCTCTTAAAGAGGTTGAACCTAATTTTAAATTTATAATCTTGTTTTCTTCTTTACAAAAAACATCTCCATAATGTGGTCTAACAAAACCGGATTCTGTTACAGTTATGTGACCAAGTGAAAAAAACCAAGATGACCCTTGTGTTCTGTTGGACCATTTTTCATTCCTGAGGCTTATGAACTAGGAGAACCCCAAAGGCATCCACCATAGAGATGTCTCCTGGGAAAGAAGTAAAATTAGGTAACATAGAAGATGAGTATGCGTAAGAAGACGACTGAAAGGGATTTCTCTGGGACAGGATAAGAGGTAGTGGGAGAACCAAATGGACCGGGAATAAGTCTAGTAGGATTAATAAGCTAAAAGAGTTAATTTTAACACTGTTCTAAACAGAAGTGGGAGTGAGAGCTTCCTATAATCATGAAAGAGTTTGCAACGGCTGGATTAGAAGACTTCTCCTTTCTCTTGATGTCTCCATTACTGAGAATATCTTTTATAGACCGGCACTATCCATTAGAAATATAATGACCCAAACACCTCCCACAAGGACCCACCTCTCAGCACTGCCAAACTGAGGACCAAGCTCCAACTTGAGTTGCAGTGGGGACACACCATATTTAAATCATATCAGTTACAGAACTGTCACTGTCATAATTTAAAAACAGCATTCATTGTAAGGAAGAGCAAAAAAAAAAAAAAAAGAAAGAAAAAGAAAGAAAGTATATCTATTATTAAGTTAGCATAATAGTTTTCTTATTTCCTCACAGAGATGATTTAGATGATCTAAACTGAGAAATGTTGGGTTTTGTTCATTTGTTTATTTGTTTTTATTTTTAAATCGGCTGCATCTTTTTGCTGCGTGTGTATGTGTGTTTTCTCTATAAGACTCCCACAGTGAGATGCAAAATCCATGTGACTAACCATTTAAGTGATTTCTTTAATAATACAGGAAGAATAATTCCTGAATTAGGATATTCTTAGCGCATTGTTCCACTGTGTACATTATAAATGTAAAACAGGCACCAGTGCTGTCTCTCCACAGGGAGAATTTATGACATGGTACTATTATAAACCAAAAGATTTTATAGTGTTTCATTTTATGGTCTACTCTGCCTAAAATGACCTAAGGTATAATTTTCCTCCCACTGATAGATGCCATCTACAAAGTGCCACTGCTATTGAAGGGTTGGGCTGAACCTATAAGGAATAATTCTCACCTTTATGTCTTTTGCTTCTAAGCCCAGGTAGTAATGAAAGGGTGGCACATCAGTAAAAGGTTATTCATTAAGTGCCCTTAAGCATGTTTGTAAGTACAGGAAACCAGAATGACTCTAAGAACAGTTCTGACTGAAACTTTTGGTCATTTGAAGCAATTACCTGAGGTGGTCTCCGTGAATGCTCCCAGGGCAAGTGAATTGTGTAAGGGGAAAAAGTGAATTCCTAAATAGATTTTACAGCCTATGTGGTCCCTGTAGCCATTAAGCTCATCACTCTACATGAGATCAAGCTCCTGTTTATTTCCTCCAAATATACTTCCTCTATGGCTGGGTATGTGTGAAATCTCTTAATGTCCTGTTCAAGGTAAATCAACCCTTTCTTACCAAGTGTCCTCGGTGATACATATTAAAAAGAACTCCTGGGAGAATGCACATGAATTTGGAAGAATTGAGAACCACTGGTGATACAATCCATGTATTTCAATTCGGTGCGTTTGAATTTCAATTCAGTAAGTATAATGACAGTTCAAGATTTATAAATCTTCCGTCAGGCCAAACAATCATTACCAGATGACTTAGCACTATAGGTGTCATGTACTAACCACATGCAAGCATGCTATTCGTTGCAAATTAGCCAATACTACTAATAAGCCCCAGCCTTTCATTATTCTTACTTGAGTTTTCTTGGTGTTTTGCATCTGTTTTACTTGTTTTAATGTTTTAGCTATTTGTTTCTGTTTATATCTATCTATTTCATTTTTTTCCCTACAGTTGTATTGATGATCACGTATAAGTGATTCCATTAGCCTGTTATCTCTCCCAGGATGAGAACGGTGCCGCCTTCTTTGCATAACCCCACAGAATGCACACACTCTAAAAACATCTGTAAAAAATTTGTTTCTTTTAGGTAAATATATGCTGAGTTGAAAGGATCCTGACAGTTTTTTCTTAAAACTCAAGTTTTAATTGCCTCAGCCCCAGGGAAACCATAAACTTGAGAAGTGACAATTTATATGGGTTTTATGAGCCTATTCACTCTGTTATTCATGGAAAAAACTTACTTTAGCAACTGCTGTGCCTCATGGTGCTTATGTTACCTATGAGTTAGCTGGCATGTTCTTAGCGAAGCAAAACGATCTTGTATTAAGAAAGCAGTATGTGAGCAACGAATGTTTGAAATAAATATCATTGCAAAATTATTTAGAGCTAATTTAGATAAATATTTTCAACCGAAGGACTTTTGTGAGAAGGCTATAGTCCATGGGACACTATGCTCAGTCAACATATATAGAACTTCCGATGCACAATGTAACACGTCCTGCGTTACAAAAATTTAAAAGCAGCTGGTTCATGCCCCTGAGGCCTTCATAGTCTAAAGAAAACATTTCAAATTATTATCCAGCTGAGAACAATGGTCATTTCTTTTTTATTCCTGGAAATCTATAACTTATTTTTTCTTCAATTTATTTAAAGTTTCAAATCAAGTGTACATCTCAAGTTAAAGATGAGGTTGAATTACGGTCACAAATACAGAATAAAAATACCCCTGAACCTTAAATATGTGTACTTTATATGATGGTTTGATGATTTGCCATTGTCACTGGCTGGTGGCAAGTATTTTTCACCCCCAGTCCCATTGATTCTAGTAACATTTGTTGTGCACTTCAAAACTGGAAAATGTTTTCTTTTGGCTTTCAGGATGAAAAGGTCTAAGTAAATATAAAATGTGGCAGAGAATAATGCAACAATCATGATTTTGGCTTGAGGGGGGAAAAAAAGTAGATTCAAACCCTGGCTCTGTAGCCTCCAGCTATTTGCACTAGGGGGAGGTAATGTATTTTATTTCCTTAGTCAAGACTGTCTTCATTTATGTAATGATAACAAGTGAATCTCTGTCTTATAATGTTATGGTCATTGTAAAGATTAAGTAAGGGTCATGCGTGGAATATAATGAAGTAGTTAAGTATCATTTTATTAATACTTAAAAGTCTACCAAAAAGTAAGCACCCGGAGGGCAGTGACGGTTATCCAGTGCCACTTAGACTGTGGTCCAGACCTCCTGGTGCAGAACTTCTTGGTCCCACTCCAGACCTTCTGGAGCAGAATGCCTGTGTAGAACCCAGGAATCTGTATTTTAACAAGTCTGACATGTAATTTTGTGCATACTGCTCTATTCTGCTATCACTGCTCTATTCTGCTCTCAGCTACATTTCCAGTGCCCAGATTAACAGTGGGCAACAAATAACAGTGTAGTTAATATTTGTTTAACCATTCACTTACTAATAATTGTTCTTTATTTCAAACCATATTTTCTTACGCTTACTATTGGGAAACATCTTATGGTGAGAGACTACCAATAATTTCCTTTGGTATTTTGCAGGTCACAGCAACAATAGGAAACCAAAACTATATTTTCAGATATTTTATATTGTCAGAAATTTCTTTTGAAATAATAATAGCAGTGCCCACAACATGGGGCAGTTGTGAACATATTGGGTAATGCATGAAAAACATTTGGCAAAATTACTGGCAGTGTACTATGAGCACTTAAAAATATCATCTTGTTATTATGCTTTGGGGGTCTTTTTTTTCTCTAACTAAACTACAAAATAAATTTCAGTGGGAACACAAATGTACAGAATTTTCATAACAAAAGGATTTCATTTAGCAAGGAAGAAATAGAATATTGCCATTTTTTATAAATTACTTTCCTCTCTGACTTCTGTTTTCTAAGTTAATATATAGTATTGATTAAGATTCAAAAACCTCTTTACCCTATTAAATGATGAGCTGTATTTAAACTTTTATTGTACAATATGAGGTTAAAAATAAAGAATAATAATCAACCTAAGAAAACTACTGCTATAGCTTTCCTCAACTCTGAGGTTTTGCACATAATATGTATGGAAAATGGAATCTTTGGAAAGGAAAGTCTCTATGGAAGTTGAAACACAGTAATAATCATAAAATGAAGACTATGTTATTTATTCTATAAACATCCACTTCTGTAAACTAATAATTATGTCTGAAATGAAATACATAGTCATCTGCAAATCCTAAGACTGAATTTGTCAGTTTACTTTTGGTCATCAGTAAGAAGCAGCTGTAATACATTTGATCACTTCCCATTGAAATAGGAAACAGGACACTGTGCAGTTATACCAGTAGCTATAAAAATGGTGAGGAGCTTCTTGTAGCTTAAAAAAAATTTTCCTCTGGGAAAAATACTTTTCAAAACTTCAAAGAATGTTAAAGATTTTCAAATAAGCTATAAATGGACATCTGCAGTCCATGCTTGTACTTCAATAAAATGAGAATGGTTGTCATGTCAAATCTCCACAGGCTGTCTTTGCTCGTGTTTTCCTGGTTAAGAAATTCCACTCAAGCAGAATGAAACCTAACCTTTAATATTACATTCTGTAGAACAAGCTCCAATGACACGTAAGAGGATCTTATCACTGGATCTCAATGGATTTGGCTTAAAACAGCTTCTTTCCTGCAAGACAGGTATAAGACTGGGTATACTTTTCAAGAGAAAGAGCCCATCTCCTCTTCATAGTATAAACAGATAAATGAAAAGTTGTTCAGATTGATCCCAGAAAAATAGACAAGGATATCAGTATGATAATTCATATAATATGCAAGGTCAAAAGATCTGTATTGATTTGTGAAAAAAATATGTATCTGAAAGGAGTCCTACTCTATTTCAGGTTGTAACCAGCAATAAAACTCACAAACCACCAAAAGTGAATATATCTGGTGCCAATGCATATACAAACAAATTAATATATTTCTATATCTAAAATTCAATGACTTCAATATTAAAATCAAATATTATAATATAAAATGAAACAAATATTGACCTCAAACATAATAAAGTATATTTAGTCTGAAATTTATGACTATAGTAGCATTAATGCCTTACTAAAAAAATTAAATTTTAGTATAAATTATTTTGGCTCTTATTAACATTAATTAAAAATATTACCTTTTTAAAACTTTAGTTTTAGTATCTTGAGAGATGGGGTAATAATGATTAATTAAAATATATCTTTTGGCATAACTATTTCTCTTTTGAGGAAGACCATATCACCATAATAGAATAGCATGGAGATTTTATAATTAAATTTATTTTGATACCTTTAGCTTTTAAAAACAAGGAAATTAAATTATTTATCTAATATACTTTGATGTTCTCAATGTTGATTGCATGAATAGGAAATTTTAAAATGTTTTAAAAAATTTATTCAATAAATACTTTTATGGTACTTACTATATATGTACTAGGTAAAACAAAATTCTAAGCACTTTGGAAACATTAGTTCATTTCATCCTAAGATCCACTCAAGAAGTAGATGTTACTGTAATCTCCATTTTACACTAAGGAAACAGTATCAAGGGGCAAATAACCTTCACTAGGTCACAAAGTCATGAAGCTGGTGCTTGAGCCCAGGCATCTGGTGCCAGGGAGTATGTCCTTAACTATCATGTTAGCTAATTCTTCAATGTGGCCTTAGGCAACAATTCATTTGTTAAAATTAAATTTTCTTGAAGAACACATTTTAATTGAATGAAACAGAATTCAAGTATTTTCAAAAATATTTGTCCTATTGACATTTTTCTTTTTACCAAAGTGTCCTGCCTGAAGCCAAAAGCACCAGAAATCCAAGGGGAAAAAACAAAATGCTTATAATAATTCAAATCTATGTTTATAGAAAGAGGAAGTAGGAGTCCAATCAATGCAGAAACAGAGGAATAATTTCCACATAGAGAATCCAAGATCTAGTTCTTACAAGTTCCAATTAGAGACTTGTGACTTGAATAGCATGAATTTTAAAGCAAAAATCTATGTGAAGTTTAAGCTACACTATATAATATAAAATAGCAGGGAAAGTATTTTTATCTTTAGAATGTTCCTTTTAAAGACCAGTAACTGATCAGTTTGGATACTGGTAGTGGCCTTCATGGTTGTGTGAGGCAAAAGTATCAAACTTGTCATGCTGATAAAGAAATCTAAGAAAAGTTTTAATTAAACACTGTTATTTTGGAAGGGGGCATTTTTGTATTTATCATTTAACTTTTAAGAATCTCTAAATAGAAATGAGCAGCTGAAATCATACATCAGGGAGAATGTAGAAAAGAGTTGTTGAACTGAAATGTTCACTAAGCAGTGAAATGAGTGAAGTTTGTGGAGGGAGGACTTTGATGGTATGGCCACCTCTTTGTAATACCTCCATTACGCTTTTTCAGTCAGTTCATTACCAAAGTTTCCTCATGAATTTGTCTTTTCAGAAAAAGTCTGCTGGGTCATAGTAACCCCAAACCACAGAATCACTGCCTTTTATAATACTTCAGGCTGTGGAAAGGGTAGAAAGTGAATAGATATGTGGGCATGACATGACAGCATTCAGAGGCAACTCTATTAACATGTAAGGAAATGTTTATTAGAACACCATTAAATATTTTTTACTGTATTATTGTGCTTATTCCTACTTTTGGCACTGATGCATTTTTGAAGCAAGAGTATATTAAAGAGTTTTGAAGGTTCAGCTTAGACTGGAGTCATAAATATCTAGAAGTGGCAATCAGGATGGTTTTACTATCTTCTCTGCCAATGCCAGGAGGCATAGGATATGGCAAAGAAGAGAGAATTAAAAATATTGGTGACAATATAGTTGTAATAGTTGATGGACTATTGGAAGAAAATAAAATTCAGAGCAGGATAATGGCTTTGAAAAATAAGAAGTAGTTAAGGAACTTAATGCTGCAAAAGACTGGAACAACATGTTTACTAAGTGACATTGACACGGTATAGTCCTATTAAAGAGTAAACGCAGAAAATAGCATTGCAAATGCATTATATACAGGAAATGTACTAAAGACAACAAATGTATTGAATTCTCACGGAATGTCATCCAAAGTCTAATCAGATATTTATTGTTCTCTTGTTATGGTTGGGGGAAAGAGAGGCTTCAAGAATTTCAATAATTTGCAAAATAGCACATAATGAGAAAATGTCAGAGCAACGATTAAATACTAGGCCTATGTGAATCTAGACTTTTAACTCTTAATCACTTTAATATTATCTTATGAATTAAAATGTTTCTGGTTGGCAAGAGATTGCCTTGAAGAGGGTTGCTCAAGCGCAGTATAGAAATGATCCTTGTAAATGAATGAACTGAGGTTAGAACATCCATGTTGAACATGATTTGTGTCCACAATGATGGGAAACAGTATACAAAAGAGGACAATAGCAAGTCACGATACACGACCAGATCTAAAGGCAATGAGTAGTGCTGGTATGGAAGTTTATAAAGACCCATAAAAAGAAGGTGGAATAATTGGAAAGCAAGAACTTCAGAGAAGAAAGTTAAATAAAGTTGCTAAAATAATGGTTTGGAAAGTTGAATAGTAAACCAGATTCAATCTTAATATTTTATTTTATTTAATGTGTTTCTATTACAAAGATTTCTAATGTTTTGCATTATCTATTGTTGTATAATTAACTACCACAAACTTGGCAGTTAAACACACACACACACACACACACACACACACACACACACACACACACACATGAGTTTAATATCTTACAGTTTTGGTGGGTCAGAAATCTGGGCTTAATGTAGCTGGTTTTTCTGTTTCAGGGTCTCTCACAAAACTGCAATCAAGCTGTTGTCCAGAGCTGAGGTCTCATCTGAAAGGTGGACTGGGGAAGGATCCATTTCCAAGGGCACATTGTTGGTGGTAGGCTTCAGTTCTTTGCTGACTGTTACGTTGAGGACTTCTTTTCCTTGCTGGGTATAAACTGGAAGATGCCCTCAGTTATTTGCCAAGTGTCTCTCTCCATAGAGCAGCCCACATGATGGCAGCCTGCTTCATCAAAGCCAGCAAGGGAGTGAGTGTGCTAGCAAGATGGATATCAGAATCCTATATAATCCATTTTTGAAAATACTATCCCATCTGCCATACCTTTCTAATAATAATCTTCTATACTGAATGAACTACTATTCTTCTCATGTAGGAATGAAAAGAGGAGGGTAGAGAAAGACCCTATGAGCAAAAAAAGAAAGGTCACATAACAAGATTTCATGGCTCCCAAATAGTCAGTGATTGTTGCCTTCCCTCTAATCTCACACATTTGCAGAAATAAAGGCTATTCTCTCAGGGAAATTGTATTTCTTGCTAACTTGACTCTTGATGTACCCTGTAATTTATTTTCTACTTTATTATTGATAAACTATTTCATTCTCTGTTACTATGAGTAATTTTAGTCCCAGATCAGAAACCTACCGGTTTCTTGGGAAATCACTTTTGATTCACAGTTCACATTGCTGATATCATTGATAATTACAACACTAGCTATAAGGATAACTCTCAGGAAGAAATTATCCAGCAAATGTTCATTTTATCAAAATAAAGAACATATTTGGTGTTGTATTGGAGTAGCCACCAGTGAGAAGTATGAGTTGCAGTAGTACAATGTTTAATATGCTATAGGTTAAAAGAAGTAAAGGTTTTAATACTTTATCAAGCATTTAAAATAACATATTGTTACCAGGAATTTTACTACAGGGGAATTTGCTGTCAAGCTAATAAAGCTTAAGCTTCAGGGCCCTCACTTGGACAGGACTTTTCTGATGCCAGTGTGTTCTACTGCAGGGACATGGGAACAGGCAGAAGGGCAAAAGCCTCAGCTCTGTGCCAGAGATGCAGAGCACTCTCCCCAACTACAGTATCCCAGGGGTGATCTCGAGGCATCCTGTCAGTAGCTTCATATCCATCTAGTTCCTAACAATCATCTGTCCCCATGGGTCCTCAAGGGACAAAGTTGGGATCCAGCAACTTTGATCCTAAGGAGAATGATAAAAACAGGCCCAAGGTCCTGTGTGAACTGTGAGGATCAACTCAGGGAAGGCCAGGATGGGATTGGCATGAGGAGTGAAGCAGGAGGGCACGGCCAAGATGAACAAGCTCCTCTGCAGGAGCCATTGAGAACCATGTCCACTAAATCAAAATTACGGAGTCTCCAAGAGTTTTCCTTAGGACAAGAATCATCGCCAAAAGAAGTAGCTGCATAGCAATTTATAGATGTGGCATTACCAATAAAGAGTTGGGAAGCTGAAATAAAGTTTTCAAAACTATTAACAACTTTTTTTCCCTATCATCCATACTGGACTGAATTAACTTTCTATTCTCTCCTTAGAACATGTTTAAAAATTGCTGCATGTGACAAAAGGCATATAGCCAAAAAATAGATATATGACAGGCAGCTAATTAATAATATCGATATGATGTATTTCTGAATTTCATAATGTGTGTGATATGGACAGCTTATTTACATTTTAATTTGTTGGGATTTATTTTCTCAAACAAAAAAAATTGTTTACTTTCGTAGCTGGTTTCCTATTTGTAAATCTGTACTTTTTTTTTCTCAAAGGGAACCTCCTAAACAAGTGTAAATTTCTGCCCCCACAAAACCTGAATCTGCCCTGAACACTATGAAATCTTTCATTACTGTGTCTCTACATTTGTTGTGTATGTATCTATGTTCTGTAGAACTTCTGAGACAATTATTCCTGGTAAAAAAATCACTTTTAAATTTTGTTTCTTTCTCTCCTCCAATACAAGCATCCTCTGCTTGTAGTTTCTGAATGAATGTAGCCGGCCGCCTGCAGCAGCTCCTTCTTCCTGGCGCAGACCTCTGATTCTTAGATTAGGTTTATTAATTCACAGAGATTTTCAGGATAATGCCTAGTCATGAGGCTCATTTTTTTAAACCTGCAAATGAGGAAGGAAAAATTGGTTTGTCATCCTAGTTTAGGAAAAATTAAGAGGTTCTTTTTTTCCTACCAGGGATTTAGAAAAAGTCTCCATAATCCAACCGGTGTGAATTGCAAATGTAATCACCAATACGAAAAAGGTTAAAAAGCCCTGAAGTGGTGGGCTATGCTGCTTTGGCAAACAAAGGCCTCATTGTTCACAGAGCAGAACATAGCTTCTGGGTTTATATAATAGTGGTGAGCAGAAAAGTATTCTTAAACCCTGGGTCAGCAAAGCATCAGCATTATTGAAGCCAATAAAATAAAGAATATGATGGATGCTGCCTTCAAAGAAGAGAAAAGAGTAAAATCTCCCTTCACGTTGCCACTTCGTATCTTACCTTTCTTGATTTTCCGGCAGCCACTTCCAGCCAGGCTCGCAGGGGTTTAATTGATGTCTAGGGTATGGATAGAACATAAGGTCTCCCTTAGTAAAATATGTTGTTTATTGTGCTCAAGAGAAACACCTTCATAATTCATTAGGCACTTCTAGGAATGGAAGTCATTAAGCCAGTCACAAAAGAGGACTCATGCAATCAAATTAGTTTGTTTTCACTATGCTTTTTTTTCTCTCCAAGACTGAGGACTGAAATATCTAGAATGCCTGAGAACATGAATATGTAACAGACCAAAAAGCACATACAGGACTAGGTTAAAAAGAAATAAGCAAAATGAAATAAACATTGCCATTTTCAGTTTAATTCTGATTTCACTCGGATTTGAAAACAATGCGTGACGCTTCAAAAACAAAGTCCAATTTCTCCAGTCTGGGGTATTACTTGGCTTACGCTTTGGACATAATGAGGCTTAGAGTAAATGCTGAATTTCTGTGTTCTCAATAATCTACTTATAAGACCCACTCAAATTTTTCTAAAGCATGGTAGATATTTCAAATGTTCACTCTTACTGAAAATCCCAGAAGAGAATTAGGCATATCTTGCTTCGATTTAACATTTTACTATCATTTTTCACTTTTACTTAGATTACCACTGATGGTTTTCTTATATAAGAGCCAAAAGGAGAAAACAACTGGAACAAATGTTAAGATTCAGAGAGTGACTAGTAAAAGTTCAGTTTATTATGCACTATAACTATATCTTGATGGTTCATATGACTATTGCCCGCCTCTCAGGGATAATGCCATAAATAAGGACCAGACGCAAAGACAGGGGGTCACTGAGCTCAACAAGATGCTGGGGACTCGCACACCGGGAGTTACAGTCCGGGAACAGGCAAGTCACTTACCTGCTCAGTGACTGCTACCCAACTGTAAAATGAGGTTAATATTGCTAAGAGCTGAAGGTAAATCTATTCAATGTGATTGTAAAATTTCTTGAAAACATAGAGGTAATATGTAAATGCTGGAAGGCACAGGTCCCACATTGATGGGTGCACATAATTTGTGAATAGAAGAGGGGGAAGATGTTTTAACCAAAACAGATGCTTGAGCCAATTGATCTTACTCCTGGTGGGCCTTGCCCATTACGCAGGATTTGAAAGGAGAATAGAATTAGAAGGCAGAAGGAGAGAGACAGAGAGTTGGGCAGTGGGTTGGGGATTCAGAGATTACAAAACATGTCGAACATGGTAGTAAGAGTCAAATTGCTTTGCCCTTTTTTGTCTTTCTTACTGTGTTTGTATTTATTCCCTATGATAAAAGCCCTTAAATTTTCTTACCTCCAATACAGTTTCTCCTCTGAAAAGACTTCTATTATTAATATTAATTCACTCCCCCTGTGAGTACTTCATTTTTTAAATCTCTTATTTGGTTCTGATTTCAGCATTTGTGATCTGTTGCTTTGTCATTATGCCTAGGTAAAAAAAAAATGCATATTACATTTTGTGCAAGAAATAAGGGAAATTAAGAATGTGTTTTTTTTTAAATTTAGTGTAGAAAATAAGATAAATAAGAAACTGATTAAAAATTAAAATTCTGACTTGGTGGGAACTAGAAGAAGGGATTAGAAATATGAACAAGGCTTTTCTGAGTATATCTTTTCATATAATTTGGTTTTTGAACCACATCATTAATTAATAGATGAATTAAATCAAAAAATATATTGGTTTGAAAAAATACTTTATCGGTTTGAAAAAAATATAAAAGCACATCTTATATTCAACACAAATGGAAACAATTGAACTGTTCATCAAACTGATAAAATAATCATCCAGTAATAATTAACTCATGTACCTTTTTAGCATAATATTCTTTCCCTACACTCTTAATAGAGATAGAGGATAGACAGAAAGAAAAAGAACTACAATGAAATCTTAGAATTTTTTTTATTAATGAAATGAGTGTCAAAATTTTGTGTGTATTATTGCATAAATATAAATGTATTGATGCTGATAGTTCCCAGAGTTTTAAATTAGAGGAAGAGAGAGAAAGATATGGATTGAAGAAAGTGAGAAAGAATCTTGTGGTATTGTTATTGAAGTGGAAGTATCAATATGAAATCATTGCACATCTACATCTATGTCTACTTATATCTATTATTTATGTATGTATATGTGTATGTATGTATCTATTTCTTAGTTTCCCCCAATGAAAGGGACCAGAAGCAATGATACTCTGTTAGTAATGAATTTACCTAACACATAAATATTCTTTTACTCAATGGCAATCTCCAATGAAAAGAACAGGGCATCTTAAGAAATGGCTGATTCAAAATCTGAGTCCTGGAAAGTAGAAGGTGAGCCTGGAACATGTTGTTGTTTAACAGAACAAAAAATGCTCAAATAGTAATGAAGCTAGTTCAAAATGATACCAGAACTGGCTTAAGGAACTTATAATGGCCAAATTTGAGACAACACAGGCATAAAAGCATAATGACATTAGTGGATTTGAACACATTGAACTTTACATGTGTAAGTATGTGTGTATGTGTGTATGTATGTGTATGTATCCAAATGTTAGGAAAATAACAGGTTCTAAGAACTATTATGGACAAGGCCTCCAATCTTCTGTCTTTTCTTTATTCTCTTAGTTCTGTTCTGTCTCTTCTTCTTGATCTTAGAGACTCTATGCCTCTCTTAAGTTCTTTAGGATACACTGAGGATGTCTCCTAAAATATTAGGGACATTATCATTCCTCCCAGAATTATTAAAAATAAGTCTTGGGGAGAGTATAATACTTAAACTAAAAAATTCATACTTAATGGTTAAAATGATGTTCTTTAGTCTTTACGTTTACCTTTTAATAAATGCTAATAAAATAAGACCTCAGTCTGCTCAGCTGATATATAAGCCGGTTTTACATTGGTGTGTTTTAAGTTTAGCCATTTACCACCGCTCCCTGAAAAAGAAATTAAAAACTTCCAGTTTCTTCTTAGGTCAGATGAAAGTTAAGTCCATGATGAAATAAATAAATATATATATATGACTGTAGATTTAATCTGACATAGTTTTATATATTTTCCCAAAGACTACAGCTTTTCAGAATCAAACTTATCTTTCTACATTTGTCTAACAAACTTGATTTTTGAAATATGTGCTACAGCATGGCTTACATTCTCAGAAATTTCCTATTTACTGTGTTTGAAAGTGAGAAGAACTTTGTCTCAGGGCAGTCAGAGAGGCCTCTGTTTTAGACCCTAGATGAGTAACAGTCAATCTGGATTGAAAGATCAGAGTAGCAATAGTTTCAGACCATGTCAGTGCTGTAAGCATTTATTTTTACTACAGTTTCCCACCAAAACTATGCAAGGAAAGAAGGGGAAGTTATTAGATTTAACGGGGTAGTGTGAATAATGAGGGTGTTTGACCCATGATCTGTGGTGCTTGTAATACAAAAGACATAGATTATGAGGTCATAGGAAAGTTTAGGCACTTATTACATAGTACTAATATATTTACATCATATACAGACAATAATTTCTAGTGATTGCCAAACTAAAAAACAAAATGGCATTTGTCCAGGAAATGGTCTTGTTGCAAAGTTCTGAAAGCAAAAAAGCGTGTTATATTTTAAGCATGACAACTTTAAATGAAGTATTAATGGGTGAACTCCATTTGCTCAGATTTGACCATGTTAACATTAATACGGTAGTACACTTGAAATGCTTAGCATAGCTCTTCACTCATAGTCAATATTTAATATATATTAGCTATTGTTTATATACAGCTCACAGTTGTTTGTATGCTATTGTTTGTCTCTTCCATTATAATTTTCATCAGGTTGGATTTTTCCTCAGGATTTTATGCTTGACACTTGGCATGGTACCTGGAGCACCACAGGAGTTCAATAAAATATTTGTTGATTAATCAACACCAAAAAATATGCAGATTTCATATTCATTAAGTTTCTATTTTATAGAAATTCTATATTCAAGTAGAAAAGCAGTTCCTAATCTCTTAAGGTTTATAATATAAAACATTAACCTGAATCACATTGTCCATGTTATTAGGATGATAACTATGACAAGGACCACTTATTAAGCACTGACTGTGTGCCAGGCACTGTACTAACTTAGTTGTATTGTCTTACTCAATACTGAGCTTTGTCACATAATGTAGATTTTTATATTCCCATTTTATAGATGAGAAAACTGAGGTTTGGACAGATTAAGTAGAAAAGTCTTGCCCTTGCCATGATTTCTGAAACTCAAACTAAACATATCTGCTGCGTCTCTGTTATCAGAAGTATCTGTATGGAACTCTTACAGGTATTTTTTAAAAAAGCAAATTCTAGCTCCCACACTAATAAGTACATCCATAGTTTTAAAAAGCCTATTATGAGATACAAATACATTGTGAAAAGAGACCTTTACTGTGTGTGAATAGCTTGGAAAGGAGTTTAGAGATGCTATTTGAAAGGGCAAAGATCCTCAGAAATAGGACTGCTTGTGTTTGACAAGCTGCTTCCATTGGTTAAATAAGAAATAGAATACATGAAAGATAAATGCCACATAGGCAAAGTATTTCAGAGATACCGTAATCACTGGTTTATGTGAGATTTGTGATACAGCCTTGGAATATGTGCTTACTGAATCATGTGCCAGAATGGACGTGGAAAACTAATTATGTTTCGATGAAATGGAAAAGCAAAATGGATACCTGAAAATTTTGCAGGATTAAGCAAAATTGAGCATGACAACATAAACAGACACAAAGATTCAGATATTACTTGGAGTTTTAAATGTTATTTCTGCTAACTTTAATGGAGGCAGGACATCAGCAAACACATCAACATATGACCCTTTAAAATTTGACAACGAGGTTGAGCGTCAGGGTACGGCACCTGCGTCTGCTTCCAAGGTTTTCTATAAATCTTATGTTCTTTGTCAATGATGGAAATTACCTTAGAAAGTATAAATCACAGTGTGACCAAATGTAGAAATGTTTAGATTATTAATATATCTTTATTATACTCATGTCAGGATCCTAAAATTTTGTTCTAGGTCTGTTGTTAATACTGCACATGTTATTTACAATGAGTTGTTTCCTAATGATCTGTTTCATAAATAAAGTTCATTTTAGATAGTAAACTGCAAAGAAAACTGCAGGCACTTGATAGACCAACTATTATGACATGAATTTTTTACAATATATATATAAGGTATATAAAAACCTATTTTATTTGATTTCAAAGCTTATATTTATAAATTTATCAGTTTTCAAGGTGATGGTATATATTTTGTCCTTATAAAACATTTTTGCATAAAATTCACATACATTCCCCATATATCTAGAGTTGCTTTTCCTCAGAAAACAGGTAGGAAAAAGTTTATATGATTGGGCAAAATTCACTGCCATAGTAGGGGAATTCTATATAATCTATACCTAGAAAGTGTGCAAGTTGTCTTATATATCATAATAAAAATGTCAGGAAGTAATATTGGATAGTAATCATTATAAATACTCTTTAAAGTATTTTACATATTTGCTCTATCACACTGGTTTGTATAAGTAATACTTCTTTTTCACTTTTTAACTAGAATGATATAATAATATCATTTTATTTATCTGGTACTAATAATAATCATAAAAGATTTATTCTGAATAGAAATTTATACATTGCACTTGACTTCTTTCAGTTATTGAAGGTCAAATATAAATACTGAATTTCTGAGAATATACAAAATATTATTCATGGTTGCTAAATTCAAGGCAATTAACTTAATACTCAGATGTAAACATGTAAATAAAATAACTATCAGGTTATGTTTATGTAATGTTTGCAGTGATTAAGATGGAGGATGACACCACTGAACTGGTTAGGAAAGACTGTATAAAGAAGAATGAATTAAAGTGATAATTTAAAGATAGGTAGAACTGATAATGAAGGAGCATTCCAGGCAGATCAAATTAAATATGCAAGATAAGGAGGTGAAACATTACAAAGTGCAGTCAGAGGACAAGATGGTAAATAACAGACTGGATTAAAGGAGTCTAGTTGGTTATGACTAGAAAAATAAGGCTTTAAACTCTAGATTATAAAAATCCTATAAACCAACATTTTCCAAAGCACCCCATGAAACGTCATTACTTCTTGGAGATACAGGGGGTGCTCCTGAAGGAATCTCCCTCAGCCACATCAAATAGGATAACTCTATACTTTGTCCTTTTAAAGATTCCGAGAATACATAGAGTAAAATTTCTCTTCCTCTCAGCTTTGCTTAACCCAGCAGTCTCCCAGGTAGTTAAGCATTAAACTTCATCTTTTTATTTTCTGTTCTCACACAATTCCTTCACAAATATACCTATAGGCTGTCTAAGAGAAGCCATTGGTTTTTCTGAAGCAGTCGAGTGACTTGATAAAATAGGAATTCAGAGCAATCACCTCATGATTATGCTGTTTGAAAGAATAGGAGGAAAACTGCAGGTGGAGAGACTGTAGTACCAGAGACTAGAGGGAAAATTAGCCAGCTTATCACTATATTAGCCCTAGTGTAATGGCTTTGAGTACAGATAGAAATATTAAAAGCACTGAATAAAAATCTCTGATTGTAATTTAAATATAGAAGTACATGCACAAGGCAAATTTAAAGATAATTCAGTGAAGCAAAACATCAAAAATCATCCCTCACGTATTGATGTGTGTTAAAATTCCTCCAGAATGGGAGTTGTATATCCATCCTGGAACTTTTACTTCAATGTTTTATCAACTTGCCAGCCAGGGAATTTTCTCTGAATGATAATCTTAATCACTCCAACTATATTTCACCCCTTTCAGGCTGGTATTTCAGAATTTTTCAAGTACTATAGATGGGGGACTTTCATAGTTCTTGTTAATCTAATTTCTCCTGAATTGCAAAATACAATATGATTTAAACCTTATTGAAAATGAATAGAATATAAAGGCTTTGATATTTTGAGGTAGGTTGCCTATATTTTGTACATATTGCTTTCAAGTGATTCTATATTTACTAAATTAGAATCAAAGATAATATATTCAGAGTTATAGGTATAAGACTTTAAAATACTTCCAACAACTTTGCAAACCTTTTATTTGGTGTTAATAAACCACTATGACCCAGAGATGTGACATGGAGGATTGGCTTTAGCAGTCATTTGACTGTACAAGATTTCAGTTCTGCCTCTACTGCTTATTAGACATGTGGCCTTAGACAAATTATTTTAAGGATCTGTACCACATTTTTTTAATTGCCATATTGAAAGGGTAATTATTTTCACCTCAATGACTGTGAAATGTGTTTCTGCACATGGAGTGGCCAGTGCAGTGTCAGGCATGTAATCAGTCATCAGTATCCTTCAGTCCCCTGCCTCCTCACTTCTTAATCTTTGAACAGTTGTGTTAACTGAATTTTTAAACTGCCTCTAAAGTCTTTGCCATTAATTTTTACTTAAATCATTTTGCCACCTTTCATCTCTGTCCCTTTTGTAACAGTGATTCTTTTCTCTGTAGCACTTTTTTTCCCCTACACATAAAGACCAGGTTTATAGATTTATCATTCTCGTTCTCTTTATCAATGTCACCCTTGCTAAGGTAAAGAAGGACGATTATTTCCAAAAGAGCTGATTCAGTTTGTGAGAAAACTTAGGCCCAGACCTTTCTGAAAAAAGCTATTTGCAGTGGACTGTGTGGTTTGGGATGTAAATTTAGTCCCATCGTCCGACTGACAAGATAAACAGGTTCATTTTTTAACAGATTTTTTCCTGGGAAAGTTAGTCTAAGTGGATAGCCTGGGTAGAAGATATCAATAGCTCTTTGTAACTAGTTTTCTTTACTAAAACGTGTAGCTCTATGTAAAAAATCCTTTCTTTTAACACAAAAGGGAGTGGAAGAAGACAGCTGGAATTCCTGTCATTATATTTGGTATCATTTTTATAGGCTTACTGCCTCCTGGTCCCCTGGGGTAGAAGCCATCTACTCTCAATATATTTGAGGGCCCAGCACCACTGTTCTGCTCCATATACCAAAGTTCCCCCATTTGTTTGTTCAACAAAAATTATTGAACACCTACTATGCAATGGTTGGGTTGCAAGTGTAGTTATTATATCCAACACATTGCGATACAAGATCTCAGCTTTCACAGAGCTCCTTTTGTTATATTGGGACAATAAACACAGAAACTAGAATGGAAGCTTCATGAGGGTTGATACATTTTTTTTTACTGTGTTCTCCCGTTTTATCCCAGGTCCCAGAACAGAGCCAAGGATTAAGGAAGCCCCAATAAATATTTGTAGAGTAAAATGAGGTATGATAGAATGTGGAGAATAATAAATATAATGAAGAAAAATAAAGTAGAGTTAGGGAATAGAACATTTATATAAGTTGTTGCTTTGGACTCTTTTCTACTTCTCATAAATGTTCTGTTCTAACAAGTGACTGATCCATTCTGTTTTTGTACCTGTTAACAGTTTCCAATGCCCCATAGTCCATCCCTTCAGCATAACTCTCTTTATTTTGGTTTCCGCCTCCAGAAACCAGTCTTCATCAATATTTTGGCCAATTATCTCCTTCCAGAGTTAGGAGTACAGATTTGTTTTAATGTTTTGTTTCTGTACGAAGTATTTGCTGTATTTTTTATTGGCACATAACAATTTAATTCTAAACACATTTATGGAGATTAAAAAAATCAGAGTATTCATTTCTATCTTCCAAAAAAGGCTGGTTTTCAAAAGCCTGCCATGACAAAGTTTTCACTGTCTACAGTGAAATGAAACACATAAGAATAATATAGTCAGTTATTTGAAAATTAAATGCATTGCATGTAAGAGACTCTGAATTATACTATTTCCTTCCTTTTGGGTTTTAAATGCTTATTATCATAAAATGATATTTATCTCAAAAAGTAATATTGTTTTTCTGGCTGTATATTTGGCAAGAATAAAAGTTAGTATTCTTATATCATGATCTAAATTTAAGAAAGGGAATTTTACTGGTGTATAAAATCAACATCCTAAGATTATTTCACTGACAATCCAGTGGTAAAGAAGAGGAATGAATAAACACACATATACTTGTGTATAGATGAGCTCTATATTTTATTTTTGAATTTCAAGTACTCAATACCTGAAGATAGCATATGCACAGTAAATGTTACTTTACTGAATTAGCAATTCTAGGCTACCATTTACACTAAACATAAAAACGGGATAGGGAATAAAATAATATGTATGGGGTCTAAAATATTTCTGGATCCTGTGGATCTGCTGATCAGACCAGATGGGACAGAAAAAAAAAAGATGAAAAGAAATTCAGGTAATGGATCTTTGTGGATAATAGATAATGAATAAAGGAGAAGAGGAATTTGCTTCTTAGTCAATCTCTATCTCCCTGCCCGCTCTCCTCCCACCCCCATTAGTTACCAGGACAGCTGTATAGCTTTGAAACCCCATTTAAACCTCATACATACTTTACTACATGAGAATGACGAATCAGGCAGATATGTAATTTTGAATCTTCTATAGGTTCAAATTTCAACATTGAAAATTGCTCAGTTGTACTAGGTCTACCTTTGGTTTGATTGCTTACTAATAATTGTAGAGCTTATGTTATGTTTGTCTTTGGTTTCACATGCTGGAAGCATTTCTCTTAATATCCTAGGTTCTTATGTTCATGAGCTGTTGAAATCGTTGTTTCCATGTTTAAGTCCCTAATGTTAAATTTGAAAAAATATGGAGATGTGAGTGAATGTTCCCTAATGGAAATTTAAATGAGAGAGAGAGAGAGAGAGAGGGGACTTAGGATGCCAACCCCTGTCTCAAGACAGTAAATTTTTTAATTAATTGACTTTGAGGCTACTCCCATCTAGCAGTCAGCTACAATGTTCATCAGCCACTTTAACACAATAAAGTTGAAAAATAGGATCAAAGAACCTGAAGACAGAAATAAGCTGAACAGGCACATAGGAAGTAGTGTGTGTAAAATTAAGACAGGGAAAAAATCACCCTAACTTAAAAGCATCCCAAATGGTTCAGAATGCAACTAAGATAATGATATGCTATTTCCCATAAATATCTAATGGCTCCAACACGAGAAGCTAACTATAATGAACAGTCTTATTAAAATATAAAAATCACCGAGGGAGCATGCAGGAGCAATCCAATCTCAGCAGCACCACTTTATGGGCAGCTTTTGGTTTGAAGATCAGTGAAGGTGCCAGTGCTTCTTAATTTATGTTAAGCCTGATAATTTGCAGTTCTCTGTAACTTTTTCTTCTAACAAAGCGGAACACATATTACAATAAAATGAAAGTAGCACAATATTATTTTAAGGTGTTTGTACTGAAATTTAATGAAAACATCAAATCTCATGTAACACTAAAGTATAGTTATAAATAAAGCTTCTAGGCATATATAAATTAGATTTAAATAGCAGACAGTGGTCAAGACTTCATATTTTGGTTGGAGGCATTGTTTGTTTAAAGATAATTGAGGGAAAACATATAATATTTATACATTCCATAATTCATATTGATATCATTGACCATGCCTTACAATAATAAGAATAATAATAATAAAGTGTTCAGGCTAGGATTGCCAGATTTAGCAAATAAAAATCAAATAAAAAATATAGTGCATCCAGTAAAAGTTAAATTTCAAATAAGCAGTGATTGTTTTTTCATGTAAGTTTGGCCCATGCAATTTTGGAGATAATAAATTATACTAAAAATTCTCTGTTGTTTATCTGAAATTCAGATTTTAACTGGTCATCCTGTATCTTATCTACTATCTATTTTAGCCTGTATTGTATCTTTATTTTTTAAAATCTACGTTCATACCAATACCAATAAAAATATAGTGTATGCTAGTTGCTTCAATGAATAAATTAAATAGGCTTATTTGTATATTATTTTATCTTTAGATGAAACAGTCATTTGAAATAGGGATAACTGAGAGAGACAATGCTAAAACTGAGCAATATTTCTCTTTCATTTCTTCTTCCAGGAAACACCAATGCACATTGTATTGCGACCCTTTTGAAATTAGGTGAAGCCCTATGACTGATTTCTAGGCAAGTAAATGTGGGCAAAAGTGATGTTCCCCTCTTCCAATCCTCTCTCTCTCTCCCTCTGCCCTTGCCTCCAGTGGAGGACTCTGAGCTGCAGTGATACCACTGTCACCATATAGAAGAGGTCTGTGTGCCTGACTGAACACATGGAGCAGAGGCCTGACTTCCCATCCCCTCCTACCGCCATCAATACCCATTGATGTGAGGGAGAAAGAAACAAGCTCCCAACATTCTGAGGTTGTTTGTTTCAACAGTTAATGTGACTTAATTTATCTAATAAAGATACTAATGGTTTGAAGTAGGCTGCTTTTGCAACTGAAACTTCCAACGTGTTATTATTGGCTTATCAGGCTGGAGGTGGGTGGTAAAAGAACAGATATCACAGGATGGACAGCTATTAATCTATATCTTTATTATTCAGTATCAAACATTTGGTAAAACAGTAGAAGGGAGACCATGTGTCTACTGGGACCTACTTCTCAGTGCCTGTTGGATATGGTTATCAACTATGCTTGGCAATGTAATACTCGAAAAAAATGAATTTAGAAAAGAATAAGTCAACTGGCAACATTAAATGAAAGAGGATACAAAAAAATACAGAAATTTGGGTTTTCTACAATGGAAAGTCCACTTTTATAGACCCCAAACAGACTTTTTAAAAAGGAATTTAAAAAGCCTTTGAGTTACAAAGACCCAGTAAAATTTCCTACTTACTTAAACAAAGTAATTCAGACCTGGCATAGGTTTAGATTAAAGGTTTGGCTATCACATCTAATGATTTTAGATTGTCACCAGGTGTGCCATTAAGTTGAGAAAGAGGGAACTGGAGGTCAGAAAGCAAAGACATAACTATTTCTAAGAGAATATTTTGAATATGGTTACTATCAGGTCACATGGGGACTACATAGATTAGGAGCTTACTGATACTTTATGAAATTTTATTGCCTTTCATTGTTCAATCTGCAATACAATTTTTGGGTTCTCAAAACAATGGGAACTAGGCAGCAAAAGTTTATACAGGATCAAAATACCCGCTAAAGGAGTAGACATGGAGTTAAAGACACAAGGACAAACCTCCCAGGGCAGAGCCAAGAAGCAAAGAGAACAATGGACAATATGTTATATTGCCTAGAGATCTTGGATCTTGTGTTGCTTTTTGGAGAGAGGCTTCAAGTATTTTATAGACAGAATAAATGGAACAAAAAGATATTTGTTGAGCAGGAAGACAGAAATCCACATTTCGTTTCTTTTCTTTCCTCATCCTTTTGCAGCGAGCTCTGATCAACAGGAAGCAGGTTAGAGGCATTTGTGACTGCTTTAGTCTGCTCAGGGTGCTGTAACGAATTACCATAGACTGGATGACTTAAAAAGAGTTTCATTCCTTATCATTCTGAAGGCTGGGAATTCCAAGATCAAGGATCCAGGCAATTCAACACATCAAAAATGGCTGCAGGTAACACTTCTCTATCATCCTTCCCACATCCTCTGTTCCTTTACCTCGAAGCTGGGAGAGAGGAGCCAGCAGATGACAGCAAACCCCTGGCAGATGGAAAAGCCACAGGATGAAAGAAGCAGCTCTAAATGCCAGAGAGGAACAACATAGCCTTTCTCTCCTCCACCCCCCTACACCTGATAGGCCCCCATAAATAAGCCATATTTTGGTAAACCAGTGAGATTTTAGTATTAGCAGGTAACCTATGCTGATAAACATAGTGATGCAAATCACCAACACAATCCTCAAATAACATGCAGTGATGTTCATTTGGGGTTTAAAAATCGATGTCAATATGTTGAGAGATACCTTAAATTTGGGGAGTTAAGATATATCAGTTAACCAAGTCTTTCAATTCCTAGAGAAAGTGCACAAACTTAAGCTCTACCTTTGATTTCAGACTGTACTTTTTATTAATACTTTCCCTGATAGTCCAATCAGATCATTTTGATTCTATTTTTGTGGGTAATAATTTTGAAATGCGAAGTTCTGAAAACTAGGTCTTTGTACAGTCTACTCTCTTGAAACATGATGAATTAATCAGGTTGATTATTTTTAAATTCTTCTCAAGTTTCATAACTTGTCAACCCTGGCATCAGATTCACTATATTATTAAAGAGAGGTTTATGTAATAAGACAAAAATCAGAACAGAATGATCCAGTTCACTATGCAATTACTAACTGATTTTATCTATAAAAGGAAAAGGGATTGGAGAAGACTCTGGATAGAGTGTTGCATAGTCACAATGCAGCAGATTTTAGGCACTGGTGATAATCCTAAAAATTAACAAAATGAAATGAATTATCAAGAACCCAAAGCTAAAGTGAACTTTCAATCCATCTCATTTATGTCATCATAACCTTTAGTAACATCCATGCTCATTAGTCACTCAGCTTATACTTTAATGCTTCAGAGAATGTGGGTGTCACAACATTCAAATACAGGCTATTTTATCATTAAATGTTTAGAGTTCAATTATTTATTCTGATGCCAAGCAAGGTGCCTTTTAACCCAGTAGTTCCTGTGCATGACCCCATATTTAATTCACCTAGGGATATTTAAAAAATCTGATGACTCGCTTCCGCACCAGACATTCTGATTTAATTGGTATTGAGTGTAACCTTAGTACTGGAAAATTTTTGAAGTTCCTTAGGTGATTCTAACACTCAGCACAGTTAAGAAATCACTTGTTCCGATGTTCACTATGTTCCTAGTCTCTAGATTTACCAGATTTAATTTTGAGGATATAATTTTATACATACTTTGTCTTGTATAAAAATGCTTTATAAAGGCATGCTTGAGAAAGGACTGCTACTCTAGTCCATCTTAGTTATTTTAGGCAAGGTAAAATTTCTGAATTGTATTAATAAGTACAGTTAATTTGAAAAATCTTTAAACTCCTTTAGTTATATGATACAATGAGGAAAGTGGGGTCAAGTTCAGTCAATAAATCTTAAATAATTCCAGTCTGGTGTTGGTTGGTCATCTCCTATGTGTTTTTATCTGGATAAACCTTTCTTTAAAAGGGACCATCTAAAGCATTGTTATAATGCTCTCTCTCTTTTTCTATGATGGAAGACAATAATTAATCATAGCAGAATCAATAAACTTGGCTGTTACTTCCTAGTTGAAAAGACTAAAAGTAGTTAAAATATCAATTTAAAATCTTTAGTTTGGAAAATTTCTTAAAATAAAATCTGCATATTTTGATGGCCAAGATAATTCTGTTTCCTTATAAACAATAATGTATATTTGACTTTCTTTTTCATTTTTAATGCACAAAATGTTGGAAAACTTTCCTGACATAAATCTAAACATCAACTCCCATCAAAATTTTAACAAATAACTTTGGCAACAAAATTAAATTTAAACATGGTTATAAATTTTCTAAGTATCAATTTGTTCTGGCAAACAAGAGTTTTTAAAAGCAATTTAGTAATTGTAATAGTAAAAATTAGTCATACTAATTTTTAAGTAAAGTATCTAATGAAATGTTGCTAACATTTTTTTTTCTGTAGTTTTCTTCTTTTCTAACAACTTTGTGATTATTTCTCCATCTGACCTTCCTTCACAATAGGCAGTTACAGTATATCAATCATATTTTCTCGCTGTGCTTGAGTGAAGATCATGTTATTTCATTTCAGAAATAATTTCCTGATGCTGTATTTAAGTAGCACATTTTATGTCAATGGATGAAGCAGAATGAAAGAACGGGAACAGGCCTGATTTAAGACAAAACAAAAATGATGTGTTTTGTGACTTTCAAATAGATTATCTCTGTGACTATCCACCCAGGAAAGGTTCACAGTGCTTCCTCCAGTCTTATGTTTATTTTCAATATTTCTTCATGGTGATATTCAAAAATATTAAAGACATTGTCAATCAAAAATCTCTATTTATACATATTATTGATATGATAGACAAGGTTGTCCATATTTTCACAAAAAGTTTACACCACAATGGACCTATTGAACTAAACAATTATAGAGGCATTAAATATATTAAAAGTAGAAAATCAACCTTGATAATTTGTGATAACAATACTCTTGCACAGATTTTCCTTTGAAATTTTTCTTTTTTACAAATTAGATAATTTTCTGTTTTTATCTTTATTGATAGGAAAACAATTATAGAAGTTCTGTTTACTGTTTTATATTATTTCAGAAATGCTAATATTATTTTTCTTTATATGTCTACTAATCTTGGAAAAAATGGAAAACAGATGGGGGGAACTTTCTATGTGGGGGTGCATACATTTTCTGGTTAATTTTTGTCTAATTATTCAATTTAAAATAGCACTTATTAGGTTGATGACTTTCTTCTTTAAGAAATGCCATATACTTATGTAATTGTCAAAAAATTAGAGTTTATGTATAAAGCTGGAATGTTGCCTGTTCACATTCCCCTCAGTGTGACTAAATTTTAGACAGGTTTCTTGCTGACTATAACACCCTGATCTCCCTATTTGTAGAGAACCTATTTTAGACAATTTGCAACTATTGTTTCCCTGCCCCTTTGAGATGTTAATGTACTTGCCAGTTTTACAACCTAAGAATGTCTTTTTCAAAGACCTGGGAGGAATCCCTCTGAAATGAAATCATTAAGAAAGATAAAGCCCCTATACTCCAGTCTCTGTGGGAGGGTAGGAGCCTAACTCCAGGGAGTGCCAATTAGCAAACACAGAGTGCCCAGGTTCCTCCAGTGTCCTCAAGTACTTTTACACCTGCTCACCTTAGTGATTGAAACTCCCCTGCCTTTTGTTTCAAGGGAGTTGAGTTTAATTTCTCTTCTCTGTTGCAATAGTCTTGAATAAAGTCTTCTTGTCTGGTTATATCTGTTTCATGTAACTTTTCTTAGAGTCAATGCTGTCTCATAGGTAATATGCTTATACAAGCATTACTTCTGTTTTGTTACTGCTAAATCATCCTTTTTTTTTTTAATTATACATTTTTAAAGGACTTTACCCACATAACAGAAGCTGAGTACTTTCTGGTTGAAAGTACGGGTAAGTGAAAAGTAAATGCAAGCATAGACCTTATGATTAAGCAAATATATATATATATATATATATATATATACATATATATATATACACACACACTTAAATGACTCAAATAAATAGAAGCTTGCATTTATATACAGAAAATAAAATTTTAAATTTATATAAATGTGTATGTATTTTGAAAAGTGTGCTATATATCTGAATATTTCAAACACAGTTTAAAAACAAAGACATTAAATTATTCAGATATTTGCTTTATTTCTCCATTGCACTTTTCATTTGTAAATGCAATCATAGTACCTTTCCACAAGATGATTTTTCGTGTTTTTAGACTGGTAATGGAAAGTATAATGTGGTAATTTATGTAAAATGCTCCAATTGCTGAGATAACTGACTCCTTTGAACATTTTGTCATTAATTATAATAGATTTTTAATTACCACTGGAAGGTTTCGTAATTAGTAACATCTAGCTATATAATCAGTGACCCTAAGCTTTCTAATTGACATAACACCTAAAAATTACTCAAACCATGTTGTGGTGTTGCTTCATGTCAAGATATTCAGTCTGAATTCTACTTGTTTTAGAGAGAATGGAATTATGAAATTTATCAAGGATGTACTGTGGCTCAGTGCTTTTTGGCACACCTACATTTGTCCTTGAAGAAGCTAGAAAAAGGAAATTCAGAAAGAAAACTTTGGAAAAATAGATTTCTGCATACCATAAGACCCATTATTAGCTAGGGTAGACCAGATATTTTTATCAAGCTGTTTTCATTGAACATTATAAGACATCAAATTATAACAGTGTTCTTTTCAATGGTACAAATAGTAAACTTGAAGGAAGACTGAATTAACTAATTTGAATTTTAAGAACAATTTGTTAACAAGATTGATTTTTTTCTCAATTCTTTTTTTCAATCAAAGCAATGACAAGTCATATTCTAAGAAACATAATTTAGTGAAAATCAGGACCATTTTGAGGAGCACAGTTGCCATATGTAATTATGGTACATATCCCATGTACGTTTAAGCATAGCACACTCACAGTTATGTTTGAAATCAAAGATACACAATGTATGTTAGATACTGTAAAGAAAGAGGTTATTTTAATAAACTAATTTCTTTAGGTAATTTATTTCTCACAACATGTCACACTGAAATCATTAAATGACATGGTTTCATACATCAGCCCGAACTACTTTTATATTTTATAAGGCAATTTCTAGGATAATGTTTAAATATCACTAATGGTTGTTTTTAACAAAATGTAACACTTTATGAAGTGGTGGGTTTTTGTATCTTGGTAATAAAATTTTATCAGATGTGTAGCTACATACTTAGAATACATTTTAGTTGATTTTGTACTTAAAACATTGCCTTTTTCAAGGTACATAAAATTCAACTGAGTAAATGTTTCTTTTGAAGAAAATAATAAGTGACATTGTTTTCAAATGTTCTTTACATTGAGATAATTTTGTAGAGGAAAAGCACCATCAAATATTTGGCAAAATTATTTAGGTGTTTCTTTTTATGTATAGTTTTGTAAACAAGAAACTGCAAATCCCATTCCCAGCATGCTAAATTCTTGGAAATATCGTCTTTAATTAGTACTGTAATTTATTTTTTAAAAACCTTTTAGTAATTTTCTGTATCAACTTACTACTCTCCTTGCTCCCACTTTATATTAATAAAGGCATGGCCTCTAAATATTGAGAATCAAAAACACCTTGTTCTATAAAAATTGCAGTGTAATAGAAGCATTGCTGAATAAAACTAAACGTAATCATGAAGAAATTCTCATATGCAATGTATTATGTGATCTTTCTACAATAATATTGAAAAGTACACTGGTGCTGTGTGAAAACCAGTATATTATTTTATTCGTTGTGTGAAAAGACAGTGATTATTCAGTGAATGTTTATGTAATTATTTCATTAAGATTTAAAAGGTAACAATGTCTCATAGAGCTGATTTCTTTTCTTAAAGTTAAAATGTTTCTAACAATTACCTAAATTCTCCTCATTATGCTTGTAGTGTCCCTACTAATAGGGAAGCCACCTAATTGAAATTGCAATTATTAGTGTTCATAAAACTTGTGTATTTTTATTTATTTATTTATTTTTAGAGACAGAGCCTTGCTATGTTGCCCAGGCTGATCTTGAACTTCAGGCCTCAAGCGATCCTCTTGCCTCAGCCTCCCAAGTAGCTAAGACTATAAGCACAAGCCATTGTATCCAACTCAAATGTGTTTATTATTATTGAATAATAATAATATGTTCTCTTTCTAAAAGAGATATTTGATTGGGTAACAACTATTAAGATAGGAGTGGTTCAAAAGGAAAACTTATTATTTATTTGATCCAATAGTAATCTGAGTTCTCAAATAGTATTAGCATTCTTGCTATTGAATAGGAGCTCCCTAGCATATAACTTTGGACTATATATGAAAGGAAATGAATATCTGAAGTCCAACCTACAAGTGAAGATGAAATCAAATTAGTCAATTTGATCAGTCTGCCCAATCTTTATACAGACATTTGAGTAGTGTAAAATACTCAGTGGTCCATCTATGGTACAAAATAAGGCTTTTAGTGTTATCTGCAGTTTCAGTTTAAACTGATCAAGGGCAACTAAAAGTTCTCATTCAAATGGAAATAACTCCACATAAAAAGAGCATGTTGATGACTATATCAGAGCCTTCAGTTATAATCTGATCTAGCCAACTGGTTTTAGATTGCCTGGAATCCTTTGTTCCTGCCCCCAACTTCTACAAAATTGCCTCAAACTCATTAACAAGACTGAACCTCACCTAAAGTGCTACACATCAAAAGGTGGAGGAAAGTGAGGTATTACATTCAAACAATGCTTCATATCAGAAAGTATCTCTGCTTACAACAGGAAAAAAATATACATGGAATGCTACATACGTAATTCAGATGTTTCCACGGTGTCTTCATTAGGATCTTCGGTAGACATGATAATCCTGGAAATAATCTGGGCACACTTACATTTGTTTTCAACAAGAACAATCCTTTCATCTTCATCTTGGGCTTGAAGGGTAAAATGTATTAAGAAGAAACGAAAACAAAAGTCAATTTATATATTTTGTGTTGGTTAATTTATCTTTCTTGCCTCCAGAAAAATAAAGTTGTATAGTCAATCTGTCAAAAATGAAAAAAAAAAACAAGCTATGATAAAGCAGTAAACAAATCTCATTAAGACCAAAACATTAAATTGAGACATCTCTATAAAAGAATGTCTACGTTTTGTCCCCCAATTCATTAACTGGTTTTCATTTTTGTCTTGGAGAAAGTCTGAAAGAAAATAAAGTTTCATGCACTTGCCAAAAAGCAAGGTGTTTAAATTATCATCAAATCAGTGATCTTTTCTACCCTCAGCTCTAGTTTGCTTTAGTTAGTTAATTTCCAGCATCCCAATGTATATTAAACTGTGTTGAATAGCTCATAGTCCAAAAATTATTTTTCTTTGTCTATTTCAGCTGACCATTTGGGTTCCATTTGTTTGACTTGTTCTTCTTAATTTTTCTTTTAAAGCCAAATTGCCTGGTAATTTTCAGTACTATTTTCTTGGCCAAACACTTTTTAACCTAATTAGGTGTGCAATAGACTTTATCCTGTATATACCAAACATATATTTTCATAGCAACTATTCCAAGGCCTGTTTGAAAGCAAAGGGTAAAAAGAGTATCTGTTACTAATCTATACATCATATCTGAAATACATAACAATAGAACACTTGTGAATTTGACAAAATGCCAGGGCATAATTATTTGCTAATTAGGTACTACAGCCAAACATATAGGATTTACTGCTACTTAACATGATCTTTTACTGTACAATTTGGGGAAAAAAAGTTATAATCACTTAATTTTGTAGTGACAATTCTTGTTTTGGGGATATCTGTTTAGGCAGTTTCAAAATAACATCCAATGCTAAAGTACTTTATATTTACTGTCATCTTTTATTTCATTTTGAGATCTTCTCACATTATAAAATACAAAATTATAGTGATGCTAAATTGGATAATAATGTACATTTTTAGGTTTGGTCTTCTTAAAAACATTATTTACTATAAATTACACTGATCTATGATTATTATAAATTAAAAGTTTCTAATATTTTTTATTTTAATATTTTAATATTTTAATATTTTAATATTTTTATTTACATACTTTGTTAATAAATCACTTAATTATTCTTTATAAGTAACAAATTTGGAGGATCATAATAAAATTCATCCTTAGAATATTTTCAAATATTTTTTGTTTGTTTTTTAACATATTTAAAGTTAATAAAGTAATTATTTATATCACTTCTTAACAAGAGAAGATGTCTTTTTGTTGACAAAAACAAAAATTAACTATTTTTTTCTACAACATTCTCTAGAAGTTAGAGATGACTTATCTGTGAAACTCTGTTCTTGAGCTAATGAATGATGCTATGGCTGTTTCCCAAAAGCCAAAGCCATGCACCAATTCGTGACCAACCCACCACTTTCTCCCCCATTTTGAGTGGAAGACTTGAGGATTCATAATGAGTTGGTTGTATAAAGAAGAAAGAATATTAAGAAAAGGTGATAGATTTTCATAGGGCTTTTTTTTTTTTAATTTTTTGACAAGGTCTTGCTCTGTTGCTACCCAGGCTAGAGTGCAGTGGCTGTCATTCTAGCTCACTCCAACCTCAAACTATTAGGCTCAAGAGATCCTACTGCCTCAGCCTCCTGAGTAACTGTGACTATGACCACACACCACAAAGCTGGGCTAATTTTTCTTTTTTTTTGTAGACATGGGACCTCGCCATGTTGCTCAGGCTGGTTTCAAATTCCTGGCCTCACGTGATCCTTCCTCCTCAACATGAGCCACCACACTTGCATAGGGCTATTTTAAGTTAGTCTTACGTGGTTTGTCAACAGAGAAATATATGTGAGGAACATTGCTGCTAAAAGTACAAAAGACACATTGCAGAACCATTAAATGTTACTGATATTCTTAGCTAATTCTCCAAACCTCTCCTAAAAAATAATCAGTAGTAGTTTCCAGTTATATACAAAAAGTAATATATTTTCAAAATTACTCTACCATCTTGTGTTTAGCACAATATGTGGGGCAACATTGGGGACAAAAAAAAAAAGAAAACAACATCATTGCATCAAGACCATTAGCAAGCCAAACACAAAAGTAAACCTGGCTTTCCCACTTAAGAATTTTCATGTTGGGTTCTGGTGGAAAAAGTTGTGAAGAATAATTGTGACAGGCTGTACATGGTGGCTCACGCCTGTAATCTTAGCACTGTGGGAGGCCAAGGCAGGAGTATCACTTGAGGTCAAGAGTTCAAGACCATCCTGAGCAAGAGTGAGATCCCCATCTCTACTAAAAAATAGAAAGAAAAAATTAGCTGGGCAACTAAAAATATAAAAAATTAGCTGGGCATGTTGGCACCTGCCTGTAGTCCCAGCTACTTGGGAGGATGAGGCAGGAGGATCGCTGAGCCCAGGAGTCTGAGGTTGCTGTGAGCTAGGCTGATGCCATGACACTCTAGCCTGGGCAACAAAGTGAGACTCTGTCTCAAAAATAATAATAATTATTATCATTATTATTCTGACAAATGTTCACACTTACCCAGAGAATGTTTACTATGGTACCACCAGTAAATAGGACTATGCTTTTATAAAAGCAATCTTTTTCTAATATACTCCTATCATTCTATAAGTTATCTAATAACCACATACTACAGATCATATGAACAGAATTTTAAAAAGTTTGGATTAAGGTCACATGGCAGAAAGTGGCAGAATCCAAATTCAAACCCCTGCTGAGTTATCCTGCTCTCAGCTTGGCTGGCCCTCTAAGAGAACACCGGGGCCTATCTCAGCAATGAACGCCAGATAACATTCATAAAGGTTCAGGGGGTGAAAATGCCCATCTCCTGGAGGACTCAATCTGGCTAAGCATATGTTTCCAGTAGGGGCTCTTTTCTCAATTCAACCCCTCATTGCCTTCACTGCCAGAGTAATGATTAGAATTCCTCAACTTTTTACTTTCAATTTTTATTTTTATTTTGAGAAATTTTGCAAAATATCATAAAAGTTCAAACTTTATCTTCTTTGGTGAAATGACTGTTAAGGTCTTTAGCCCTTTTTATATCAGATTGTTTCTTTTATTATTGTTGAGTCTTATGGGTACTTTGCATATTTTGGATAATAGTCCTTTTTCAGGTATGTCCTTCAACCTTGCTGTAATTGCAATATGTAATTCCAGGAGGTTTTGTTGTGGTTGATTTTTGTTGAATTTTCTACATAAATGATTGTGTACTCTGACAACAAAAACAGTTTTATTTCTTCATTCCCAATCTGTATATCTTTCATTTGCATCTCTTGTCTTATTGCATTAGACAACAAGAACTTCTAGTATGCCATTAGAAAGCACTGGTGAGAGTGGACATCCTTGCTGTGTTCCTTATCTTAATGGGAATAGCTGTGAGTTTCTCACCATTAAATTTGATGTTAGCTATGGGTTTTGTGTAGATATTCTTTATCAAGTTGAGGAAGCTCACCCTATTCCTAGTTCACTGAGAGTTTTTATTGTGAATGAGCTTTTTCTGCTTCTATTGATAGCATCATGATAGTTCTTTAGCCTATTGATGTGATGGATTACATTCATTACTTTTCAAATGCTTAATCGGCCTTTCATGCTGGGATGAATTTCACTTGCTCATGGTATATTATCCTTTATATACATTGTCAGATTCAATTTATTAATATTTTGTTGATAATTTTTGCATCTGTATTTATGAGACACATTGGTCTATAGTTTCTTTACTTGGAATGTCTTTACTGGTTTTGGTAATAGGGTAATTCTGGCCTTGTAGAAAGAATTAGAAAGTATTCTCCTCTGCTTTTTTCTTCAGAAAGATATTGCAGAGAATAATAATTTTATCCTTTACATGTTTGGTAGAATTCACCAGTGAATCCACCTGAGCTTAATGTTTTCTGCTAGGGAAAGTTATTAATTATTGATTCAATCTCTTTAATAGATGTAGGCCTTTTCAGATTGGCTACATCATTTTGTGTGAATTTTGGCAAAAGTTATCTGTCAAACAATTGGTCCATTTCACCTAGATTATCATATTTGTGAACATAGAATTATTCATGTGTTTTTTTGTTATTCTTTTGATGTCCATGGGATCTGCAGTGATGTTTCCTCTTTAATTTTTGGTATTAGTAGTTTGTGTTCTCTCTCTTTTCTCATAGGCTGGCTAGAGATTTATTTACTTTACTAATTTTTTCAAAGAAATAGCTTTGGTTTTATTTATTTTTTCTATTGATTTCCTATTTTTAATTGCATTGATTTTTCCTTTAATTTTTATTTTCTTTCTTCTACTTACTTTGAATTTAATTTACTATTTTGCTACTAGTTTCCTAGGGTAGAATCACATATAATTGATTTTAAATCTTTTTACAATTATAATATTTTTATTCAATGCTATAAATTTCCCTCTAAGTGCTACTTTTGCTGGATCCACAAATTTTGATGTTTATTTTTTAAAACATTTTTAAATGTCTCTTAATATTTCTTCAAATCATATCTTATTTAGAGAGAGGTGTGCTGCTTAAACTCCACATATTTTGAGATTTTTCAATTATCTCTCTGATATTGATTTGTCATTTAATTTTATTCTAGCCTGACAGCCAACATTATATGATTTAAAATTTTTTAAATTTGTTAAGATGTGTTTTATGGCACAGAATGTGGTCCACCTAGGTGAATATTTCATGTGCGCTGGATAATAACGTATATTCTGCTGTTACTGGATGAAGTAGTTTATATATGTCCATTATATCTAGATGGATGGTGATGTTACTGAGTTCAACTATGTCCTTACTCATTTTGTTTGCTGAATCTGTCCATTTCTGATAGAAGAATGTTGAAGTCTGCAACTATAGTGAATTCATCTATTTCTCCTTACAGTTCTATTAGTTTTTGCCTCATATAGTTTGATGCTGTATTGTTAGATGCACTCACATTAAATATTGTTATTTCCTCGTGGAGAATTGACCCATTTATCATTATGCAATGTCCTTCTTTATTCCTGATAACATTCCTTACTTTGAAATCTGTTCTGTTTGGAATTAATATAGCTACTCTCACTTTCTTTTAATTAGTGTTAATACTGTATTTTTTCTTGATCCATTTACTTTTAATCTATATGTGTCTTTATATTTAAGTGGGTTTCTTGTAGACATTGTATAGTTAGGTCTTGTTTTTGATCCACTGTGACATTCTCTATCTTTTAATTGGTAAATTTAGACTATTGATGTTTTAAGTTATTATTGATATAGTTGGATTAATATCTACCATATTTGCTTTTTTTCCTATTTGTCATTTTTGTCCTTTGTTTATATTTTTCTTACACTCTCTTCCTGCCTTTTGTGGTTTTAATTAAGCATTTTATATGATTCTCTTATTCATTACATTTACACGTATGCATATATACATACACAGATACATATATAAAATCATTGCTACTATTTTAAACAAAGTGTTATCTAATAGATCGATCAAGAATAAGAAAAATAAAAGTTTTTATTTTACCTTTATTCCTTCTCCCATGTGCTTCCCTTCTTTATCAAATCCATTTTCTGACATATATTACCTTCCTTTTCTCTAAAGAACTTCTTTTAAGGTTACTTAAGTAGTGGGTCTACTGTTAACAAATTCCTTCCATTTTTGTTTTTCTAAGAAAGTCTTTATTTTTTTTTCCCCTTTTGAAGGATAGTTGTGTAGGATATAGACTTATAGATTTTTTGCTCTGAACACTTTCAATATTTAACACCACTCCCTTCTTGTTTAAATGGTTTCAGAGAATTTAGATGTAATTTTTATCTTTGCTCCTTTATAAGTAAGGTGTTCTCCTGCCCCCAGGGCCTCTTTCAGGATTTTTCCTTTATCGTTGATTTTCTGTAGTTTGACTGTGATATGCTTAACTATAATATTTCTTTTAGGCATTTATTTTACTTCATAGTCTCTGGCCTTTCTGTATCTGTGGTTTGGTGTTTGATATTAATTCGGGAAAATTTTTAGTTGTTATTGTTTCAAATATTTCTTTTGTTCCTCTCTTTATTTTTCTTCTGGTATTCTTATATGCATATGTTATGTCTTTCATAGTTGTCCCACAAATCATGGATATTCTGTTCTGTTTTTTCAGTATGTTTTTCTCTTTGCCTTTTAGTTTTGGAGGTTTCTATTGATACATCCTCAAGCTCAGTGATTCTTTTCTTTAGCCATGTCCCGTCTACTAATAAGACTATCAAAGGCATTCTTTATTTCTGTTACAATGTTTTTCATCTCTTGCATTTCTTTTTTGTTCTTTCTTAAGATTCCCATCTCTATGCTAATACTGCCCATCTGTCCTTGCATGTTGTCTACTTTATCCTTTGGAGCCCTTGGCATATTAATCATATTGTCTTAAATTTCTGGTCTGATAATTCCAACAGTCCTACCATATCTAAATCAGTTTTTAATGATTCCTCTGTCTCTTCAAACTTTTTTTTTGCCCTCTGTTATGTCTTATAACGTTTTCTTGATAGCCAGATATGATATACCAGGTAAAAGGAGCTGCTATAAATGATTCTTTAGTTAATGTGGTAGTGAGGTGTGGAGGAAAAAGAAGTGTTCTATTATTCTATGATTACATTTCTCTCTTTTAATGAAACTTTACTTCCAGATTATTAACCTTGCATGTGCTTCTCTGTCCATATTTCCCCCATGTTAGGCAGGACGCAATGGCTAGAGTGGGCTGGGGTTGGTATTTTCCTTTACCCAGGTCTATGAGGCTCTGATAAAACCCCAGCAAGTTAGGCTATAGATAAACAGTTTCTCCTGAGGGAAGGCATTGTTAAAAAGAACACAACATCTTAGCATATTTCAAAATGGTTCTTTTCCCTCTCCCCCATCAGAGACATGAAGAGATTTTTCTCTAATATTTACTGCAATATAGCTCCCAGAGGTAAAACTTACCAAAATGAATGGTGTCCTCTATGACTGTGTCTCCCTGGTGTTTTTAACTCTCACAATTATCCACACTGAGCTTCCAGCAGTTTACCAATTATAGTTCAGGTTTCCCTATTTCTGGCTCTGGTTCCCACAGAGGTTTCTGCTCACGCATGAATTATTGCTCTGATAAGTTGAGATTCTCTGTATTCACCTGCTGGTCTTTCTAATTTGGTGGGCAGTGGTTTTTTTCTGTGATCTTACTTCTGTTATAAATCTAAGAGGAGTTTTTGAATTTTCAGTGTATTCACCTTTTTAATTGTTAGCACATAGGGGTAATTTTCAAGCTTCTTACATGCTGGATGAAAAATTGGAAGTTATTTTTATACCTAACTATTAATAATTTTAATTTGTGGTATTTTCCTTTCTTGTATTATCTTGTCTGGTTTTGCAATCAAGGTTATAAATGATCATTAAAATGAATTGGGTAACTTTACTTTTACTTATTTCTGTTTTCTTTTTTCTTTCTTTCTTTCTTTCTTTCTTTCTTTCTTTCTTTCTTTCTTTTTTGTTTGTTTGTTTTGTTTTGTTTTGTTCTTTGAGATAGGGTGTTGCTCTGTTGTCATCACCATAGCTCACAGCAACCTTAAACTCCTGGGCTCTGGAGATCCTTCTACCTCAGCCTTCAGAGTAGCTGGGATTACAGGCACACACCACCATGGCTGGCTAATTTTTCTATTTTTGGTAGAGATGGAGTCTCACTGTGTTGCTAAGACTGGTTTTGAACTCCTGGCCTCAAGTAACCCTCCTGCCTCAGTCTCCCAAAGTGCTAGGATTATAGGTGTCAGCCACCATACCTGGCCCCTATTCTCTTTCATAGAAAAAGTAGTATCTTTTCCCTAAATATACTATAAAATTTGCCTACAAAAAATATGATCCAAAGGTTTTTTTGGAGGGGGGGGCTGTTGTTGTTATTAAAGCGGGACAATTTGGTTTACCAAATCAATTTTTTAAATGACTATTAATTATATATGATGTTTCCACTATTCCTCCAGGTCCGTTATTCACTTTTTTTCTGTTCTGCACTTTGTCTCTCTGCATGATATTCCCAGCTATATTCCCTCCTACAGATGCAGTTCTCACTGGTTTTGACTAATTAGCTCCCTCTCTTTACACGCATCTGCCTAGAGGTACTGACAGGTTCTTACTGGGCTTTCGCATTTGGTTACTTAAACTCTGCCCACATCTCTATGAAGAGACTCTGTGAAATTCTCGGCCCTCAACATTTTGTATTTGTTATTTGTTTTGGCCAGAATCCTGACTAATACATATCTTTTCAAGTTTTCTATTCCTTTCTTCAAATCTATCTTAATAATTTATAATTTTATGTAGCATGACAAATCCTCTTCATTTAAGATTTCAAATGACATGAAATACAGTTGTCAGTATTATTATTTTAGTATTGTTATTTATCTCTTAGGGTGTTTCCAAAAAATATGTTTTTGCCTTTGTCTTTTCTTTTTTCCGTAAAGCCACTACCTCATGGCTTCTCGTAAAATACCATAATTGAAATAAGATTTGTCTGTGGAGCCAAGATGTCTGTTTAAATTTCAGCTTCACAATATACAGTACATACGACTCTTGATGCTTTAATTTCATCATCTTTATCAGTAAAATAAATGTATGACTCTGACTAGCCTTAGGTGGTTTTTTGGTTTAATTGTTGATTTTAAGAAATAACTGAGTTAATTGGGCTGGCCTGTAGTATGTGCTTTATACTTTTAACTGTTATTAGCAGAAGTACATTATTTAATAAATACAGGTTACTGTTAGTATAAGTCCCAGGGTAGGAGGTTCTTAGATTTTGTCTGTTAGAAAATGTCTTTATTTTCACCTCATTCTTGACTAATAGTTTGGTTGAGTACAAAATTCTAAATTTGCAAATAGTGTCAAAGTAATAGTATCTTTGACACTATTACTATAGTTTTCTAGTGTTTATTGTTCTAATGACAAATCTACTTCCATTCCAATTCCTCCTCTTCCTTTAGGTTAAGTTTCTCTATAATTTTTTGAGATTTCAAGATTTTTTTCTCCTTTATTATTATACTCTTTAGCTACTCCACGTTTGGTTTTATTTTTACCTATGCTTTTTCGAAATTTATTTTCAATCTGAGGATGGCAAAAGCCTCAATCATCACTTGCTCAGATATTTCTTCTCCGCCAATTTTTCCATTCTGTTCTTAGGGATATTTGGAAGCTCTCATTTTCTCATCTATTATTTGCACAGGAGTGTTGTCCAAAACAACTTTCTGGGATGACGTACATGTCCGATATATGGATTGTCCAGCAGGGTTACCAAGCACTATGTATGGCTATTGAACATTATAAATTTTTCATATGACTGAGGAACTTAAATTGTATTTAATTTTGATAAATTTATATTTAAATAATCAGATTTGGCTAGTGGCTACTATACTGGAGAGTGCAGTTGTAGAATACTCTTTCATCTATTATTAATTTTTACATATCTTCATCTATATGTGCTTAATTGTGGATGAACTCATAAGTACACTCTGGATAAATTCCTAAGTAGATTTTTCCCTATCACTTATTCTTTCTTTGTATTCGTTACGTACTGAAGTCCATTCATTGAATGTTTTTGGTTATTATATTTTTCCCCAAGATTTCTAATTGATTGTCTTGATTATCTTATACATATTTCTTTTCTAGTGTCATTTGGTCTTGTCTTTATTTTGTAGTCTTTTATATAAGAAAGACTACCCCTTAAATTATGTCATTAAGCAATTTTTTTTTTTTTTTTTTTTTTTGAGACAGAGTCTCACTCTGTTGCCTGGGCTAGAGTGAGTGCCGTGGCATCAGCCTAGCTCACAGCAACCTCAGACTCCTAGGTTCAAGCAATCCTGCCTCAGCCTCCTGAGTAGCTGGGATTACAGGCATGTGCCACCATACCCGGCTAATTTTTTCTATATATATATTTTTTTTAGTTGGCCAGATAATTTCTTTCTATTTTTAGTAGAGATGGGGTCTCACTCTTGCTCAGGTTGGTCTCGAACTCCATCCACCCGCCTCGGCCTCCCAGAGTGCTAGGATTACAGGCGTGAGCCACCGCACCTGGCCTCATTAAGCAATTTTAGCATATATATTTTGGAGTCTTTTATCAGACATTTCCATAAAATGATTTTTTTTTGAATTTGTTCATTTTGTGACTGTTGACTTTATTGACTTTATGGGCAATTTATTTTTTCATGCATCTCAAAATTTTGTTGAAAAGACATGTTTAGAGTATTATTTGACCACTTCTAATCCCTTTGCTTACTTTTATTCTTCCTTATCAAACATTTTATGGTTCCCTCTCTCTGCTCCCCAGAATCCCCAGACAGAAACATTTAAAGCTGCATTTTTGGGCTCCTGTGCCAAAGTTAAATCAAGGGTATCTCAGATCCAGGTAAGATAGCCCTGGATTGCTTGGTATAGTTTTAGGTCAAATGATTTTATTTGTGTCTTCTTGCTTTTTAAGTTCATCTTAATGATGGTGGTTGAAAATAGTATTTTGTGGTTTTTTTTTTTTTTTGCTTTTTTTGTGTTTATTATTATCCTTTCACAGATAAAGATATCCATTCTGAGTCTAACTCCAAGCAGTGGATCAGGTACCTATCGTCAAAGCCCTTTAAAGTCCTTTTACCTTGGATGAATCAAAACCCTGGTTTCTATTGCTTTTTTCTAGCCAAGAACCCAGAGATTCCGTGATTCAACTCCACTGACAATTTTGTAGTTTTCTATGATTTGTTATGGTCTGAGCATGCCTATTTCTTTCTGGTTTTTACTTGTATTTTATGTATCTTTGGAACTAAGAGGGTAAATTGAATGTGTTCTTATGAAGCCATCATAATGGCAGTCTGAAATGCATGTTTATAGCATAAACCCCTTATCTTTGTGTGTTATCAGAGCAGACACTGATAATCACTGGTTTTAAATCACATTTTCTCTCATTATATCAAGGCTGTAACTTTAAAAGTTAGAAGATAATTTCTTTATCATTTTAAATATACCTAAAAGGTAATTTCTTTTGCTTTAGACTTTAAAAATTATTTTTGATAGATTGCTTTTTGCCTGAATTCACTATTTTCCTGTCATTGTAATGACTAGTTATAAGAGATAATATGGTACTAAAATATGCTAATCTCAGAAGAGTGTGTGGCTTACATTAAACCCTTGCAAATTGAAATATGTATTTAATAAGACTTTCATTGAGCAAATAGAAATATTTTAAATGAGTAATGTTCCCAATAGAATTCTAGGTAATGTAGGGAATGTTATGTTAACATTTGGCTAAATCTATATGAAAACTTTATTTGTATAACATACCATCTTTTAATTAGTTGTGACTTTCTATTTATAACCATCTTCATTAAATTATTAATATACTTTTCTTTTTTTTTTTTTATTTCAGCTCATCATGGGGGTACATAAGTTCAGGTCATATACATTGTCCAAGTCCCGCCCATCCCCCTTAGTCAGAGTCCCAAGAAAACAGCACAATAAATGTGCATGTGTATGCCTGAAAAGTCTAATATAGTTATGGTTATTAAAACCAATGCACCTATAAGAATTGCTTGACCATTGGGTTTAATATAAAAGGTGCTGAGTACTCTAGGTTTGAAAATTCTTGTTTTAAGGCACATGAGGGATGCTGTAAAAGTTTGGCTTCCCAGTGGCAGACTTGTAGTTCAAATGTTTACCAACCTCAGCTTTGTAACCTCTGAAATTTTAAAGGACACTTGTGCTATTTAATGTATTTTTATTTTTCTCAGTGGAAAAGTGCATTTTTTATTACCAAGCCCAAGAATTCCTGAAAAATTCTGCTTTGTGCCCACTGCAAGCCTGAAATACATAGTTTTATAAAAGAATGTGTGAGGAAAGAGACTGACCTTTGTACCTCAAGAATTGCTCCTTGTTTGGAGAACAGTTTTTTGAAAATTGTACAGGGGCCACAATACTATGCTGAATTCTTTTCTTTTCTTTTTTTTTTTTCTTTCTCTGAAACTTTCATCTTTTTTGAAGGGGGGATAAAGGTAGACATGCTATTTTTTTTATATGTACAGAATATATAATGATTGAGTCAGGGTATTTAGAGTATCCAACACCTTGAGTAATTGTCATTTCTGTAAGCTGGGAACATTTTAAGCCCTCTCTTCTAGCTCTTTTAAAATATACAATGTAGTATTGTTAAATACAATCACCCTACTCTGCTATCGAACATTAGAACTTATCCTTTCTATAGAACTGTAAGCTTGTACCCATTAACCAACTTCTCTTTATCCACCCCCAACACACACATCTTTTCTGGACTCTGGTATCTATCCTTCTACTCTCTACTTTTCATGAAATCAGCTTTTTTTAGCTCCCACATATGAATGAGAACATGCTATATTTGTGTTTCTATGCCTGGCTTATTTTGCTTATGATAATGACCTCCAGTTTCATTCATGTTGCTGCAAATGACAGAACTTCATTCTTTATTTGTGTGTGTGTGTGTATATATTACATGTTCTTTATCAATTCATTGGTTAATGGACACTTAGGTTGCTTCTATATCTTTGCTATTGTGAATAGTGCTGCAATAGATGTGGAAGTGCAGGTATCTTTTTTATATATTAATTTCTTTTCCTTTGGGCAGATACCCAGTAGAGGGTTTGCTGGATCTATTTTTAGTTCTTTGAGGAATCTCCATACTGTTTTCAATAAAAGTTGTGCTAATTTACATTCCTACCAACATTATATAAGAGTTCCTTTCTCTCCACATACTTGACAAGATCTATTTTTTGTTTTACTGATAATAGTCATTCAACTGAGGTAAGATGCTACCTAATTGTGGTTTTTATTTGTACTTCCCTCATGGTTAGTGATGTTGAGCATGTGTTATTATACCTGTTAGCTATTTTTACTTCTTCTTTTCAGAAATATCTATTGATGCCTTTTTCCTACTTATCATTATTTGTTTTTTTGCTGTTCAGCTGTTTGAATCCTTGCATATTCCAGATAATAGTCTCTGTCTTTATTGGACGAATAATTTACAAATGTTTTCTCCCATTCGGCAAGTTGTCTATTCACTCTGTTGATTGTTTGCTTTGTTGTGCAGAAGTTTTATAGTTTAAAATAATCCTATTTGTCTAATTTAATTTTGTTGTCTGTGCTTTTGAGGTCTTAGCCATAAAATCTTTGCCTAGACCAATGTCCTGTAGTGTTTCCCTGATGCTTTCTTCTAGCAGTTTTATACTTTTTGTTCTTAAATTTAAGTCTTTAATCATCTTGAATTGATTTTGACATATGGTGAGAGATGGGGTCCAGTTTTATTCTTCTGCATTTGAATATCCAGTTTTCCCAGCACCATTTATTGAGGAGGGTGTTCTTTCCCCAATGTATGTTCTTGGCGGCTTTGTCAAAAATCAGTTGGCTTTAAAGATGTAGGCTTATTTCTTGTTTTCTATTCTCTTCCATTAGTCTATGTGTCTGTTCTTATGCCAGTATCATGCTGTTTTGGCTACTATAGCATTGTAATATATTTTGAATTCAGATAGTGTGTTGCCACCAGCTTTGTTCCTTTTGCTTAGGATTGCTTTGGCTATTCAGGGTCTTTTTTGACTCCATACAAATGGAGCCAGAAAGGATTGTTTTTCTATTTATTTCAAAAATGACATTGGTATTTTGATTGGGATTGTCTTGAATCTGAAGATTGCTTTGGGTAGTATGGTCTTTTTAACTATATTAATTCTTCTGATCCATGGGCATGGGGTATTTTTTCATTTGTTTGTTTCCTCTTCAATTTTGTTCATTGATGTTGTTGTAGTTTTCCTTCTACAGGTCTTCTGACTCCTTAGTTAAATTTATTTCTAGGTATTTTATTTTTTATAGTTATTGTGAACAGGTTTGCCTCCTCAGATTTCTTTTTCAGTTAGTTCATTATTGGTGTATAGAAATGCTACTGATTTTTGTATATTGATTTTGCATCCTGCAACTACACTGAATTTGTTAATCAAATATAAGAGATTTTTGGTAGAGTATTTAGGTTTTTCTAAATATAAAATCATGCCATCTTCAAAGAGAGATAATTTGACTTGGTCTTTTCTAATTTGTGTGCCTTCTATTTGTTTCTCTTACCTGATTGAACTGGCTAGGAATTCCAGCACTATTTTTAATAGAAGTGGTGAAAGTGGGCATCCTTGTCTTGTTCCAGTTCTTAAAGGAAAGGCTTTCAGCTTTTCCCCAATCAGTATGATGTTAGCTGTGGGTTTATGATATATTGCCTTTATTATGGTGAGGTATGTTCTTCCTATGCCTAGTTTTCTGAGAGTTTTCATTGTGAAGGGATGTAGAATTTTATCAAATGCTCATATGGTTTTTGTCCTTCATTCTGTTAATGTGATATATCATGTGTATTGATTAGTATATGTTGAACTATCCTTATATCCCTGGTATAAAGCCCACATGATCATGGTATATATGTGTACTATGTGTATATATAAAATATACATATGTATATAGATGTGGTGTTGGATTATGTTTGCTAGTATTTTGTTCAGGATCTGTGCATATATGTTCATCAGGGATATTGGCATATGGTTTTCTTTTTTTTTGTTGTGTCCTTGACTGGTTTTGGTATTAGGGTAATGCAGGGTTCATAGAATGAGTTAGGAAGAATTCCCTCCTCTTCAATTTTTTTGGAATACTCTGAGAAGAGCTGGTGTTAATTCCTTATTTTTGGTAGAATTTCAGTGAAGCCATCTTATTCTGGGCTTTTCTTTTTTGGGAGACTTTTTATTATTGATTCAATCTCATTACTTATTGGTCTGTTTGGCTTTTCTATTTCTTTCTGATTCAATCTTGGTAGGTTATATATGTCCAGGAATTTATCCATTTCCTCCAGGTTTCTAGTTGAATTCCTTTCTTATTATACATGTTTTCTCTGTCATTATTTAATAAGAGAGATGGGCATTAATAACTATTGAGCACCAATTATATGTCAGAACTCTTTAAGGCATCTTATACATGTTCTTTCATTTCACCTTCAGAAGAATGCTCAGATATTTGTTGCTGTCTCTATTTTTAGATGAGGCGAGGGAAGTATATCCAAACTTGAATCTAGGACTCTTCATCTCTTAAGTGAACTTTCCACCATAGCAGTGAACATACATGTATGTGGGTATTGACATGGATTGTTAATTAATCCAGTTTTTATTAGAAACCATTTCTCATATTTAATAATAATTAAAGAGGATATTTTTTCTTCATATTTACTTTAGAAAGAAATTTTAAATAAAAAAATTGCAGTAGCTTTAGAATGAGGGCTCCCACAACCAGGGCTACAATCAATGAACAAAAAGAGTTGCATTAAGTTGCTTTATTAATACAAAAGCACTTACATTCTGATATGAAGTTGTTTATCCCCAGAAGAATAAAGATAGTGTGGAATACAATGCATCAAATGGAAAAGACTTCAGAAAAGAATAAACCTATAAGGGAAAACTGGGCTGTTGGAAGATTTTTCTAAGACAGAAATGCATCCATCAGGACTTAGATTTGTTATATTGATTGGCTGGAAATGTAGTTTCCTTAGTGCTGAGCAGAGGTAAAATTTTGTTGCTTTAGTTGCTGCTTTTCTCTTAATATATGGTACTTTGAAATATTTTCTCTGTATTTTCTGCAGGTTAAGAGTGATGAGAGTGGGTCAAAGTTTGGTTTACATTTAGCTAAAACATAGATAGGTTAGAAAGCTTGCTTCAAGGTCACACCATTCCTCAGTGTTGGAGGGTCAGAGCCTATGCTCTTGTTCTTTCTTCTCATCTGTCCTGCCTCTCTTTCTCATTTTGGTCCCTCCTTCAGCAACTTCCTCCCCTTCGGTCTCTCTTTATCAACTTTCTAGTGTTGAATATTTTTGAGAGGCAATAAAGAATAATAAACATTTGGAGGCCTCATTATTTTCCAAACTATTCTTTCACTTTTCAGACAATGTACTTGTCGATGGAAAAGAAGCCAAACTCTGTAAAATAATTTTGTTAATGGGTTACAAAGGATATCTCCAAGAAGGGAGGGAGGCATGATGAGGCATGTTTGACCTCCCTCCTCATGGCCGGCAATTTAATTTTAGGATATCCCCTTGGCCAAGAGGGGGTCCATTCAGTCAGCCTTAAGATTTTATTTTAGTTCATATATTCCACAAATAAATTCTCTTCTTTAAAAGCTCTTTTTAATGAACTGACATTAATACTATTTCTTAATTTGCCTTATGTCTTATCTTTTAAGTGTTTTACAAAGTTGAAGGGCTGAAGATAATTATCAAACTAATATAATAATGAAGGAGGACATCTTAAAAATAAATTAAGAGGTTTAACTGCTTATACTATCATAAACCTTAGAATGGAAAGAACTTGTCTCCACCTATTAATTTACAACAACAAAGAAACTGAAGATAGAGTGACATAAATAAAGGCAAAGCCCATGTACTATTATTAGGATAATTTAGTGGTCAAAAGTGAAAGTCAATTTTATTTAAAAAATTATCAAATTTTACATTGCTAAAACTATAGTCTAAAAAAAGTAATTTACAATGATAGTTTTACTTTTGGTGAACTTCAAATCCAATTGACTGGAGCAACTATAAGCTTGACTAAGACATCAAAAATTACTTTGATGAAACAAATTAAATTGTTTTTTTGATGTTATCCAGTTATTTTGGGTCATTAATTTAGGCATAAGTGAACTGATATATGTAGGAAAAAGCAAATAGGCTAAGAATTTATCTTTCTTTCAACTTCTTTTGTCCAAGAAGAGAGTTAATAAAAAGAATATGATTCAACAAATTATAAATGTCATTTAAAAACATGACAGCTGTGCACACAAAGGTGTTTAAAAATAAACAAGGGTCACTAGAGATTAGAAAGTTTATATTATGTTGGAAATTTTAAAGGAAAAAGAAACCATTAATTTCTTTCCTGAGACATGTTATAAAATAATGTAGAAAAATAATTATGTAATAAGGATGTATACATTAATTAAAATATTTTATTGATAATTTACTAATACTGACAATTCTAGAAGGCATTTGGTGATGACTTTGTTTCCTTTAAAATGGCTCTGTAGTCCACAAAATATATGAATTTCATTTTTGGCAAAATATAGAGAGAATATGCTTCGTATCCTTATCTGTGAACCACTGTTGTTTCTCTCTATTTACTACCACTATTTCCAGAATTTATAGTTCCACGTTTATCACCGCCTGCACAATGTAACTGCTACTATCGTAAAGACTCATATATTCCTGTTGTTGTCTCCCTTTCTTAAACATTCTGGCTATTTATCTCAGTGTTTATGCACAGAAATTGAAATGTATAAAAGTAGAAGTTATTCAGTAGAGACCACACACACAAGATACCTATCCTACTTGAAAGAAGACTTTTTTTCAGGATGCCAATTCATCTGCAAAGCCTTAAATTCTTAAAGTGATGATGCCAGAATCTCTATATAATGGAAAAAGGCATAAGGGCTGTGTCTTGATGGGATTAGGAAATGGTGAATCTTACACCCAAAGATATAGTTAAAACAAATTCTGATTGGTATGTTAAGAATGGAGCCTAGGATTCTGCTTTTCTAAAAAGCTCCAAAGAGCTAAAAATACAGAAGGGAAAAGCATTGAATAGCAAAGATCTAGTGGACTATTTTGAAACTGCATATGAAACACATGGTGTTTTCTTAGGTTCTGGGTTTATTTAGTGTAGCTGTGAGTCAGTCAAGACTATGAGGCTAAATTACGTTCTCCTGACCCCTCAGCCTCTCCAGCTACCTCTTATTCTTTCAACTGAATTCAGAAAATTAATACTCAAGCTCAGCTTTGACTGAATCAAAAAATTGCTGTAGATCAAACTCTCACACTGCTCTAAATATAAAAATGGCTTTTTTTTTTAACACACACACAAAAAGGTAACAGGAATCACAAATGTAACTGGCTCTCCATTAGACAAATTTTAATTACCCCTCTGTAAACCTCTCCCTTAACTAACTACTTGACCTTTTGAGTTGTTTCTCAGAAATGATTTGCTTTTCTGCAAGGCAAAGGAGCTGAGATTCTGAAGACCCTTGGGCAGACTTCCTGACACTAAGATTCACCATCCTCCACAACTTGCTCCCAATGCACATAACCTCTTGTTAGTTACACCATGACCTGCCTCAAGGCACATAACCCTTCCTTTAAAAGCCTATGATCTCCTTTAGTCCTTAGTCAGAGAGAAGGATTTGAGGCAGCTTCTGCCATTCTCGCAACAAGATATCTGTCATTTTGTCTTATTAAAAATTCCTTTCTTCCTTGTCAATCCTTGTTGTCTCAATAATTGGATCTTTGTGTGACAAGCTACTGTATCTAGGCTGAAACCTCATTGCAGTTTCTACAACACAAATGACAGATAATTCAAGAACCAGCTACAGATGCAAAACAAAGTAAAACTTTACATAACATGAATAGTTTATTGTAAATTTCGTAAGCCATACTTTGGATGTTTCATATTTTTATTACTCTGCAGTAATATTTTAAAACCTTAAGTATATAGTCGCTGGTTATAAATTTTAACATTTTTTATTTTAAACATAACCCTGGACAAATACAAGAACAGACAGAACCAGGAACATAGTATGATAGCATAGCTAATCAAGGAAGGCACTATTTTTGATCTTGGAATGCATTATTTTTTTCTCTGTGTTTGTTGGATAATGCAGAAATTCACAACTCTTCAAATTAAATGAAGAAAATGTGCTATGAATTTGCACAATTCTATTCTGTTTTGTGTCCTGCCACTTTCTCCATCATTGAAATATCGTAAGATACTACCTGCCTGAGCAAAACTGGTTGAACTTTCTTTTTGTTATCATCTTTCTTAAATTGATTCAGAAATATAAGTAATATTTTAAAAGGAAAAAATTTAGTCTTTCTCACTTTTACTGCCTGCTGGGCTATGGACCAGAATTTCAAACTAACAAAAAAATTAGTGATATCTGTGAACGATTTAAGGAAGTGCAGAAATGTGAAGGAAACCCAAATATGTGACCTCCAAATATATATTTCTTTGATATACATTGAGATGGTTGTCAGAGAGCCAGCAAACAGAAGTAGCTCTGCAAGGCTGTCTTTTGTGGGAAAAATTTGCATTTGTAGAGAATCTGTATTGATGTAGAGAGGCCTTCCCTTACCCAGATGGAGAGTCTGCCACCTTAAAGATCTAAAAGAAACATTGATCATTTATTTTTTCTGAGAGCTTCTGCCTTTGAGGTTTTGTTCGGTAGATAGTGAGGGATTCTAAGTCTCCTAGGGACGAAAGTGGGTTCTTTGCCTTGGTGTAATAGCCTCACCCTAATTCTCTCATACCTGGGGGAGGAGGGAGTACGCTATGAAACTGCCAATCAGAACTTGGTGTGCCAGCTACAAAAGAACTCAGAGGACTCTAGCCCACAGGACAAGTAGCATCGGTACCATAAAATCCAGAAAGTGACCTAGAACCCACATGTGCAGTAAGACTCAGGTCATGCAGCTCTGAACTGTCTAATCAAAGTGGCTCCATGGTGATGTCTGAACCATGGGGAGGTTTCTATCTGGACACCATGAAACAAGACCCAGACCATAACCAAGCTCTCTTTATTCCCTGCTGTGGCAAGGGGTCTGGTCATCATCTGTGGTGTATGTGTCATGTTCTGTAAACCCATATTTTGCTCTTGCTCTACAATCCTGTATTTCTCACCTCAATAAACCTCCTTTTCATGATTGCCTTACTTTGGCGTGTCTGGTCATTCTTTGGCCATGAGCCCATCAAGAATGGCATTTTCAGACTAAAACCTGACAGTTTCATCTACATGACAAGAGCCCTTAGCTAGCCAAGTCTCCTTTTCTCTCCTTCCCATAACCCATCTTGCCACTATTAACCCGATTTTCCACTACAAATTTTTCCCATTCTCTGAGCCTCCATTCTTTCTGTAACTTCAACACGGTATATAAATTTCTGTACTCCACTGGGGGTAGGGGGTTGGGTAAACACCCCATGTTCTCCCTGTGTACATGTTATAAATTGTGTGCCTTTCCTTTTACTAATCTGCCTTTATGAGTTGATTTTTCCGCAAACCTTTAGACAATAAAGGAGTTTACCTTTGATTCCTACAAATGTTAGTGCTAAAAAAAAATCCAAGAAAGTCTTACTACCATGGAAAATCAGGAGATAACTCTAAAGAAAAATGATTGTTAAGAATTTGGGGACCGGTATCAAAATGGCTTGGTTCAAGCCCCTCTTGCTACATATGCAACCATGGACAAGCAACTTAACCACCCCACGCCTCAGTTTTCTTACCTGTACAACAATGAAGGTGATAATCATACTTATCTCATGGAGATGTTCTTGGATTTAAATGAAATCATCCATGTGAAAATGCTATCATAATGTCTCCTCTGTAGAAATTGCTCTCTGCAATGATATTTCATTTTGGACAAAAATATTGTAGTGAGTAGACAGAAGCCAGAGATGCTGCTAAACATTCTACAATGCACACACAGCCCCCATTAAACCACACTTGCCACAATATGTAATTTTCTTTTCTAAAATGTCAATAGTGTTACTGTTAAGAAATTCTGGTTTAATCCCATGTTTTTCCTCTATATTTTGTCAAAGTATAATTTTATTTTCTCATAAAAATATTTAAAATTTTATTATTTAATGTCAAAAATTCTATGGATGGTTGTATTGAAAATATTCTTTTTTATTGTTAATAATATCTAAAGGAAAAAATGACAATGAATTTTGTATCTGTTCAAGCCATGAGTAAACAACAAGTCCTTCAAAAATGGAAAGCATTGTTCAATTTTATTCATCTCTTAAGTAAACAGTAACGGTCTTAACATTGCAAATATAAATTATATATTTCTTTGTTTTACTCCTTAATTTATTAGATTGTTATTAACATCAAAAGAAACTCTGAATTTGCTACAATGGTATTTACATCACCAGACAAAATTTATATAACATAATCATAAAAGTAATCCATAGTAACAAATATAATCCCAATAAAAAAAGTACTATTAAGAAGAAAGATATTTAACAGTCAATAAAATTTCTGGTATGTATTTCAAAATATTTGGCCTAAATCTTTTGTTTTTCTTTTTCTGCAATAGTCTTACTAAGGCATCAGTACAAAATGATAATTATTTAACAGTTTTGCAATCCAACGTGCACATTTGGTTAAACTGAGGAAATATAAAACTGCCCATCATCATATCCCACCCACTGACAAGTGAATTCTGAGTATTTCTGGGCAAGATCCAGTCATCATTATTCAAATGTACCAGGTGATTCTCATGTGCTTTATGATTGAGAACTTATAAGGCAAGTACCTCTTGCTATCTACTTTATGCAAAAAATAAGTTGGTAAGTATGGCAACAATGTTCTATTGGCTAACACCTATTTTTACAGTAATCAAAGCAAAAATTGCACTGGGCAAAGTTAAACAGGCAAGGACATCTTTATTCAAGGCTATTGCAAAAGGGGAGAGAGATGAAAATGCAGTCTAAACTGAATTCCACTGAAACAAAAAGCAGGTCAGTTTTTAAGGCCTGAGGTGAGAAGATCTTAGGCTTTACCCAACAGAAAAGTAAACTTTTTCTTATTTTCATGACAGGAGGTGGTTTTACTTTTCCACAGAGACCAGGACATAAGAGTGGTATCTCCTTCGGGATTTATATTTCAAAGTTGTAAGAGATGGCTCCACTAACTAGTAGGTCCTTGAGAATGACACTGCTGGGTTGTAAAACTGTCAAGAGACTTTTTAAAAAGATTTACATCTCAAAGGAGCATAAGCATATACAAGTTTTTTTTAAAGTAAATACTCCACGAGAAGGGAGGTCAGAGCCTGGGAGGTCAGGAAGAAACTTGTGTAAGGTTTAGCTAAGCTAGGGAGAATGTTAAGGCCTTCTCTTTCTTTTCCCCCTCCTAGAACAACTATTCTCAAATTTGGCTATAACTTGTATATACCTGGGAGTTTTACAATAATACTGATACCTGGCCCATGCTTGGATGTGTTTCTCTATTCTTGATCTCAGACTTTTTTACTTCTTAAATCTCCTTTTTTTTCTCATTCTGGGTATAATTGTCCTCTATTTTCTCCATATTTCCTTATTTTGATATCATAAACAGTAACTGCCTCAACTGGGAAGCTTATCTGTGAAACTGTGCTAATAAAATCAGGATAGTGTCTTTTCTGTGGGAAATGCTCTAACTTTACTTTTCTAATGAGTCTTTCTGTCCAAATCAATGGGATGATTCCCATTAGGTTGATGGGTGACATTAATTTAGTAGACATAGTTTTGTATGTGTGACTATTGAAGGAGCTCAGGAAATTTCACACCAATGTATGACCCCTTAGCATAAAGAATATTTTGAATATTCAAAGATCAGAAGGCATTGGAGGGCTGGGCACGGTGGCTCACACCTGTAATCCTAGCACTCTGGGAGGCCAAGGCAGGAGGATCATTTGAGCTTGGTAGTTCGGGACCAGCCTGAGCAAGAGGGAGACCCCATCTCTACTGAAAATAGAAAGAAATTATGTGGACAACTCAAAATATGTAGAAAAAATTAACTGGCCATGGTGGCGCATGCCTGTAGTCCCAGCTACTCGGGAGGCTGAGGCAGGAGGATTGCTTGAGCCCAGGAGTTTGAGGTTGCTGTGAGCTAGGCTGATGCCAGGGCACTCTAGCCTGGGCAACAGAGTGAGACTCTGTCTCAAAAAAAAAAAAAAAAACAAAGAAAGCATTGAAGGGGGCTTTCCATCTATCTGCATAAACCAGACTGACCGACCAAAAGATCAAAGGGGCAATTGACTTCCCTTCCTCTCCCTGTTATCTTAGTATAATTACAGGAAAAAATGATCAAGGATGTAACCAGACTTGACCTAAATCATTTTAAACATAATACCTCTCTCTCAGGTTAATTTACAAGTCAATCTATTTCCTCCCATCTACTCATTCTCCCAAGTATCTATTCATCCTCCCTAGCAACCATTTATCTACCCTAAACAGAATTACCTGTACTCCTCATCTCCCCCTCCCCTCCAAAAGGACAGGTATAAAAATATCTGAACTTCATTGGGATATTGACCCATCACTCTGTGATTCTCCATATACACATGGTAAATAAACCTTTCTCTTGTTACTCTGCCTTAACTGTGAGTTGATCTTTCAGAGACCTTTCAGGAGAAAGGGAAAATTTTTCATCACCCTTACCCTATTTATTTTACTTATTTTATTACTGCACTATACAAACTCCAGTATTGGTCTCTAAGTTCTGAAGGTCACATTTCATTTTAAAGAGCTGATGAATGTTCCTAAATCTATTCAGATCAATACAAAAATACCTATATCTACCATTAGGTCCAGAGCCCAGAGAGACGCAGGAAGCCTTATGTGTAGCGAAATGCTGTTTATTTTGACCATCTGGGTGCAGATGGGTGGAGGCCAAAAAAGGCATCCAGGAGAGAAAAGGGGAGAGGCTTGGGTTTTCTAGAGGGTTTTTCTGAGGAGTAAACAAATTCTTTTCAAACAACTGGAAAGGATAAGGAAAGTAAGTTCCCCTTTTGCATTTCATTCCTTTATCTCCCTAGAGTTCTGGCAGAGGCTACTTGCCTAATACACCCCTAAGGAGGGGAGAAGCGTGGGTTTTATAGGAGGTTTGGATGACAGTTTAGAGAGGGTGAATTCTTTAAGCCTAACATCTACAAAACTTTGCACACAATTTGACAATATTCACATATTCATTGAAGCCCGTTCACATACTCTAGGTCCATAAAACCACATTATTTATCAGATGAAGAGGAAATTGTTGGGGCTCAGAAAACAATACCTCAAAATATAGCGCGTTGTATATGCTCAACTGAAAAAGAAGCCCCAAGGTCTTTCTGATCTCCCTCCCCTGCCACTGTCTCTCCCAAACCATTGGATGAAGTTGTTCTCTGAATTTCCCTTACCTGCCTAAAGTCTGGACCTACCAAACAAACACGAACAACAACAGCAAAAAACACCAACCAATTACCTCCAGTACCTTCCTTGAGTTTTCATTAACTGAACCCATACTGCAGGAAGGAAGACTAAAGTTAAAGTCTGTCAACAAACCTAAACAAACTTTTGCTACAAAGAATCGTCTGCTCTGGGGGCCCAATACACGTTGTCCTAGACCATTATATGTTCTTCAAGCCCACTGAATTCTCCCTAGTTATTATTTATTGCCCTTCAACAGAATTTCTCTTTCTCCCTCCCCCCTATAATCTGTTTTGCCAGAATCTAAGCTCCCATTCTTTCTAATAGCTTCAAGATGGTATATAAACTTTTGTGTCCCATTGAGGGGTTGGGCCTTCACTCTGAAGATTCCTGTGTATAAATGTTAAATAAATGTGTATGCCTTTCCTCCAATCAATCTGCCTTTTGCGAGTGGATTTTGCAAATGGCTCCCTTGGTCCCTACGAAATCTATTTCAAAGTCACTTAAGAACATCAATTTTAAACAAAGAAAATTTATTGTTATGAATGATCCAAACAGTAACTTTAAATAATTAACCAAATGACTATATTATTTTTACCTTATCTTACATAGATACAAATTAACTTCCTGCTATACTAATGTATCTTTTTAAAAGTTGTGAAATATAAGGAAGGTGATAATCTCAAACACTCTAGTATTTTCAAGTATTTGATGGAGCTTAGAAGTAATTACAAATAAAATGTAGAAAAGAAAATCTTTATTGACATTTATGCATTGTTTTTGTACCTCTCAATACATTTTGGTATTTCCATTCCCATAAGAAGATATTAATTCTTTTTTTATAGGTTTTTTTCTTCCTTTTGATATTTGGCTTTAGCAACTGTGTTTGAGAGGTTAGAAATTTCAGCTACCACATTGCACTTATGCTCTGGCTTGTGAAGAAGCAGGCGCAGTGTAGTGTATTGTGACAGACCGAAATGGAATTCCAGCCATGTGAAGGTAAATTTTCCAGCCGCACTAGCACCGATTGAAATAACTCACTCTTGACTGCTGCTGCAGAAAGTGTCAGTCTATATCTCAGACTGTACCTATCAACCACTCTGTAATTCTGCCTGCAGTAGACACACAAAGATTCCAAAGTAACAAGGGGAGGTTAATGCTTTTTGGTAAAGTAACTTACAGTATTTAAACGGTTTGAGTCTCTACTTTTTCTACTAAAAGTTCCTGCCTCAAACACAGGAATATTTCTTTTTGTTAAATTGGGTGGTGTATCCCTAATGCAATGTATCAGTTTGTTCTTGTTTCTTCCTATTAAAGCTAGATAAGTATTTATAAATTTTCACTATATTAACATAAACAAGATAAGGAAACATCATGGACATATTAGGAATGCTTGTCAAATTTCTCCAAAAATGAAAATTTTCCCATTTATAATTGGTTTACAATAAAAATTAGAGCATTAAATAGTGATGTGCTGGAGCTGGCTCTTGCTGGAGCTGGAAGATAAACATAATGTCTCCTTCCAGGACAGAGGGTAGATATGTTCTCCCACTTGTATAATAAACGTAATGCCTACCCTTAAGGGCAAAAGTTTGCCAGAAGTTTCCTTGTAAGATTATGGATTTCCTAAGCTCTGTGTTTTTTCAGTTATGATGCAAACCAATTGTATATGAAATGTGCAACTGGGTCTGCCTTACATCACCACCCCTCCCCACCCCACCCACCAACATCATGGGACTTGAAGGTCAAAAGAATTGATGAGAACTTTAAGCTTGTGCTTCCTGCTATACTATGAGTAATAATGTCCTGTGTCTGTGGTCCTGGAGTCTTGTGTCTTCTGCTAGCATCTGTGAAACAATAGCGAGGTAACTTACTAGCTTGTAAGTAGTATAAAAGCTCAAACTCTTCACAGGTCATGACACTGAAGACAAATAGAGAACCTATGATTTTATCAAAAGTCATGATAATCAAGATTTAAAGATAGCATATTTATAAGCAGTTTACAAATTAATCAATATCTCTATCAATAATTTTAATGTATGGACTTTAAATGAAAATACTAATTCGTTGTTTCCCTCACTTTTGTACACTAGAATATAAAGACATTTTAGCAAATGTTAATAATATGTGTGGGCTCAGCTTCATGATAAGATTCTACATTGATAAACATACACCTATCAGAAAAATGCAACAAACTATTTGGTTTGGCACTGAAATATTAAATTGAAAATATTCAGGCATTTAAGGAAATATTTGCCATATTGAATACATTTTATAAATTTTTATTAGTAATTATTGAACTGACCAAGATGGCCTTAATTATTCCTCTCAACTTAGCTAAACATTTAGACAAGACTTTTCGTGGCTATAGGCTCCTGATTTCTCCTTTCTTAGAGTATTTACTTTAGAAAACTTGTGATTGTAAATTCTTTCTCTGCCTCTTTGAGATGTAAAGGTTCTCTCAGCCTCTTGCCACTTTCATATCCCAGGAATGTCTTTGTCATGGACCTGAGAGCCATCCCTTTGAAATGAAATCATCAAGAAGGATAGGGTCCTTATCTTCTAGTTTTTGTGGGAGGTAGAAGTCTAACTTTAATAAGTGCCAATTAGCCTACACTATGTCTTCCAGTACTTTTCCACTAGCTCACCCCAGTGCTTACAATTCTACCACCTTTTGTTTTAAGAGCATTGAGTTTAATTTTTCTCCTGGTTGCAATAGTCTTGAATAAAATCTTCTTTATCTAACTTGTCCACTGTAGTTTTTCTTTGACAGAACTAAGTAAAAATTAATATATAACAAAATCATAAAAAAATGTATAAAATTATGAAATCATATTTTTAAAAGGATATTAAAATATTTTTCTAAATTACAGAAGAGGACACGCTTGAAGCTCTGTGTCAGGTGGGGCAAAGGCAATATATGCAACCTAAACATTTGTACCCCCATAATATTACTGAAATTAAAAAAAAAATTAAAAAAAGAAAAGTAATGTTAACAGGTATAAATAAGTAAATTGTCAGGTCTGTCATCTATTTTGAGTCTTTAAAAAGTAATATTAGTTACTATACAAAGATCACCATACAAAGTAAAATATCAATATAAAGGACAAATTACATATGAAGAAAAAACAGGTTTGATTTTTTTAAACATGCCAAGGAGGATTTTGACTAAGTTTTTCATGCAGATTCATTAATAAAACCAAGGAAATTATAGAAAGAAAAGTTAAAGTCTGATTAAAAGATAAGAAACAAAGAAAAGGAATAATTAAGTAATTCTCAGGACACAGAGAATTTTCCAGTGGGGTGCCCAAGGGATCAGCATTGACACTGCAATTCAATATATCTCTAAAACGTCTGTAACTAAGAGAAATTTATGCTTTGGTTAGTTGGGACCTTGTGAGATCTCTGGAAAGATTTTAAAAAGCAAAATAATTGGTTTCAGAGCAGCAAATGAAATTCAACCCAAGAGTAAAGTATGTCATATTAAAACGATCAGCTTAAGCTATTTATACCCACTTGTAAGTTCTAAATTAGTTGTAACCTCTGAGAAAATTGACCTGAATCATCTCAAGAATTCTCAATCAAGACATCTCAAAGTGAAATAGAGCTCATTTATATTAACAGTCCAAGTACAAGAGAGTTCATCTTTCACCATGACAGTCACGGCCGAGTAACAGGGGACAGGATGAGTCTGACAGATTAGGGCTGTTGGCAGTCTCCATTCCACTGCTAACTTGTGATTTAAATTTGGGAAGCCACTCCAACACTCTTAAAACACTGTGAAGTAAACCTGACCATCAAAATGTTTCCTAATTAGGAAAATAATAATAGCACTAATGATTGGGCAATTAAGATCCCCAAGACAAATTTGTAATGTTACTTAAAACTGGGTACTTTAGCCTTAAGAGACACAAAACACTCAGCCTCTGATCTTGTCTCCTTCCTTATCACTTGATTGCCTCATGACTAGAACATATTGATTTATAATAGAATGAAAATGGAATGACATAAAAGATCTGAAAATTTTAAAATTACCAAAGAGGGATAAAGGGGAGATTCTGGTATAAATGTGAAGTTGCATTGTTATTTTGGGGTAAGAAAATTGCTAGAATGTTATGCCTATTTGAAAGAAGACTAGCAGTTTCTTATACTCTGGTATTGAATATTCCTCTAAATTTTAATTAAAATTTTCTTACTGGAGAAAGTTGTCTGAGTTCTGTCCTAGGACATTAATTCTTGGTCAATGAGAAAAATGTACTTTTGTGTGAGAAATAGAATATTGCCTTTCAAATTTCTTAAGCACACATGGGGAAATTATTTCCATGTTCTTAACTAGAAAGTCTTAAGACAAAAGAATAATACCAGGAAACTCTAATAACAAAATAGCACTAGCTCTGTAGTGTGGGGGGTCCTCTACTGTCAACCCCACATGGAATAACACCTTGACTGTGGCAACAGAAAGATCATTAAAAGTAGCCACTTGGTGACAAGTTAGATCAATTGCTCTAACAATGGTCATGGAGGCAGCAACTGCTCACTAAGGACACTAGGTGCAGAAGCAGCTATGGTCTGAACGTGTGTGTCTCCCCAAATTCATATGTTGACATCCTAATCTCCAAGGTGATGGTATGAAGAGGTGGCTTTGAGAAGCTGATTAGTTCATGTGGCAGGGGCTCTCACGAGTGTATGAGTGCCCTTAAAAAAGAGGGCCAAGAGGCATCTTCCAGGCATCTTGATGCGTTCTCAACACAATCAAGTTGGTATCCTATCCTGTCCTCAAATCCCACATCCATATTTTGTCTTGCTCCTAAAGAAAAATATATGGTATCAAAAAGAATTCTATATATGGAAAAGCCTGCCATTGAGAAAAATGAGAAAGTATATTTTGTTACTGGAGTTTGAATAAGAAAGCAATGTGAACTGATCCATTCCATTTTTATTTCCTTCTACAAAAGGAAAGTGTCGGTATTGAGATAATTAGTCTGAAAACATGGATCAAAAATTATTATTCCTCCTGAAATTTTTGTAAACTTGAAGTTTATTTGCTTTAAAATATCTTGGCAATTTTGTTAGTATAAGGTATATATCCTATAAATAAAAGGTCATAATTGGGATAATTAAACTGATACTGGAACAAAAATATTTTCTCCTGGAATAGTTACTAAATTGAGGTTTATTTCATTTTGTTGGAAATATTTAGTCAATTTGTTACCTATCGAGTTTAGTTTATTAGTGTGAATTAGACATGATGTAAATGGGAACTACATCAAGGTAATGAATTTCATTGGAACTTGGCTTTTGGAAGTTAGAAAGAATGAAAAATAACTCATAATGAATTCATCTAACATGTCTTTTGTTTCCTACTCCACAGCATGACCTTTATTTGACATTTCCAGGAGAGGAGGTATTATAAGTCAGTTAATTTAGTTAGTGAAGTTTCCCCTTTAAATCAGCCAAATATTTTGACAAAAATATATCTATTGCTGCAGTCAACTGAGGTTAGGAGAAAACTTAAGCACAGTGAAAAGAGTGGGTTGAAGACCAGTAAAAGCAGGTCCAAGAGGCCCAGGGAGAAAGTACAGTAAAATTGGAAATAAGTTCTTGAAGCTATATTACCCTGCTTTTTCAACTAGTATATATTTGGTGTGATTTAATCTATGGACACTTACTTAGACTCAACACTAGAAAAAACTACAAGAACTGAACTGTAATACAGTTTTACTTAGAAGTTTTGCAGTTATGTAAAATGCTAAATAATTTTATGTTATAAATTTTCCTATTTTCAACTGTATAGCCTGTTCAGCTGGTTTTCTGTCTCCTTCCTCACCAGGAAGATGTCAGCTATAAATTCTTTCTGCTGACAATATCCCTGCCTGTAGCATTCCTACAATCTTCCCATGTTCTGTTTCAAATACACTATGAGCTGACACCTCAAATAAGTTATGACATGAGCTGTGTATTTCCTTGCAATATACAAAACTTTCACGCATGTTCTATATTCTGTTTTTATACTGATAGCTTGAGTTGGATTAGTATTGGCTTACTATTAGTAAATACTCAGAAATCATTAGAACACACTTAGAATCATGTCTAAAATCATACTGAATAAAGACTAGAAGATGCTTTTCCTTGAGTTATATACATGAATTTTAGTTACATGAGCATTCTAACATTTTTTTGTTAATCTGTGGCCTTTTTTTCCTGTTTATTTTCAAGTTCTTAGACATATTTGGTAGTTGATATTATTTCACTACTTATTAAGGGTGCTACAAATTCAAAGGATGTATAGAGTAAGGAGATTTGGAAGACTGAGTTTAATTTAAATAATAATGAAAATAATGGACAAATGAGAGGAATTGAAAACTTGCAGAACTTGCTTTGGAATGCTCTATTTTTCAATATCAGAAATTTTGAAGTCCCAAAGAATTGCACTGGAAATGGCATTTCTTAGAAGCAAAGCTTTTTGAGTGTGATGTGGTTTTCAGTCTTCCAGAAAAACAAACACACATCAAGAGTGGCTTTTGAGAATATAGAGAAGGGTGCATTATCAGTGGACACAGCACCAGAGAGAAAGTAGTGACCAAATGTGACATGTCACACTATCTCAGGGGTTTATCTTTCTGGAATACTGAAATAAATGTGCACTGTTTGCTCTCCACTTTGTCTCTCTTTCATCATTGTGGAACCTTTCGAAGTTTAGTTTTGTCAGCTGAACAAAATTAGCCAAAATGAAGCCAATCAAAATTAATGTGATAGTTTTCCTATTTTTATAAAATATTCTTTTTTTCCCTCTATCATTTCTTTTTTTAAAAAATCTTGTCTTCCAAATCATATTTTAAAATGGGCTGTCAACCATCACACTTATACTTAGGATGAGATTCTTATTTCAGTTTTTCATCTACTTTCCAGATTTGTGGAATTCCATCAGGGGAGTGTTATTGGGCCTGATTCTCACATCAAAAAATGAACTTAAATTTTTTTATTTCAAACAGTGCTTCCTCCAAAATTTCTTTATGGGAGAAAATTAGAGTTAGAGGCAGCAACATGTTTGGATTGGGGATCCAGGGACTTGTCTTGCAGACATGCTTGCACACCAAGTGTATATTGTTTTACTTTCATAGTGTGTGTGTGTGTGTGTGTGTGAAATGGGTGGAGGGGGATTGGGGCCTTCGGGAGCACTGAAATCATGTTAGGAGGGCCGATGGGGATGTGTGATTAAGCTCACTTACCTTAAGCCTGTCCTTGATCCTTTATTGTGTTTATTCTTGCTGAAATCACAACTCTTCACTCTTGTTAATGGTGCCATTGATCTTACATCTTCAAAGCCAGAATCAAAGCAATTTTAATTCTTTCCTTATTCCTTATATCTAAATAGACATTTTTTCAGTCTTGCATAATCCTGTCACTTGACCCTGTGATCATGATAACCTCTTAGATGGCATCTAATGCTTAATTCTTCAGCTTAAATTCTTCCACATATGGCCATCAACAGCCTTTACTGTGTACATCCAACCCTAAGGAATGAAGGAAGTAGAGAGAGAGAGAGGACATGAGGATATACAGGGAGATAAAGACTTATTTCTGAATTGATTTTAATTTGTCATATCTTCTTGGAATACAAGGATGGAATAAGTATGAGCTTTGGTGTAAAATTCAATTAATCCCTGATTTTAACACTCAAATAGGTAGGTGAACTTGAAACATCTCACCTATTGAATCAGGTACTGTATAAATTAATTAAAATTTCATATTTTCAAAGAGGACTTACTAGATTATATCAGACAGAATTTGTCTCACATTTTCAATGTTCATCTAAGAGTATTTGCATCTATTGTAGTATTTATCGCATCATATTCTGATTTATATTGTAATTTTTACAGCCCTCTATTTCTTCCAAGAGTAGATAAGTTTATGTGTGCAAGGGTTCTGTCTTGTGAATTTTATCTACTACCTCTACTCCATGGAAAGTATGTAAAACAATCACCTAACCATAAACGCATTTCTCTTTTCGGAGTGTCAAGGTGAGGCAATATAAAAATGTGAAATCTAGGCGGTGATAGGGATTATGCATTCATTTCACTAAAAAATTGCTCTCTACTATTATATAAACCATTTAACCTTTCTCCACGGAACTTTCTTAATCTATGAAATAATGAAGTAATGCCACTACATTTTAGTTTCCTCTTAGAGACACTGTGTGTTGGGGGAGTGGAGTTCATTTGGGAACCATTTGGAGGAAAAAAATATTTTCCCACAAAATCCCCACTGTTGTCACCTGTTTACTGGACAATTTACCTCATTTTATGTTTTTAAATGTTATATTTTACATCTTCTTTGATTATTTCTTTCCAAGAAAAGCTTTAAAGATGATTCCAGGTGGTTTTGTTATTTGCTAAAACAAATTATTGTATTGGAATATTTTTATGGTTACCAAGTAAACGATATATAGTAAAAGTTTGACACATTAATAAATATTTTCAGGAGTTAGTTGTTAGACTAGAGTTCCAAAAAAAAAAAATGGAAAGCTCAACATTCTTTACAACTGTTCACACATCAAATGGATTTGACCCTTTCTGTAGCCTTTTCCATTTGTTGTTCATTTATCTTGGATGTCAGGATGCTGTATTTCTAGGTGATGCTATTAAATGTGGAATAACATCCAGTCCTTTTTATTTTGAAGCATTTTTTAAAGACTGAGCTTCTTTTGAACTTCAAATTATCTTTATGTAGAGAATAAAAAAATAAATTTCTGGAACCTCGTCTATAAGATATTTTGTTTTGAATTTTTTTTGTTCTTCTAAAGTAAAATATTAGCATAATCATAATAAACAAATTCAATTTGTGTGCATCATCTCATGCATCAATCTATAAAACTCTTTAATAAAACATGCACACAAACTGCATCTATGTAAAATTTCCTGTGTCATACTATTAAAAATTGAAAGTGCCCCTGTCATTTTATAGATCAAAAATGACTATGCTTTTTCTCATCAATCATTGAGATTCTGAGCTCTAGATTGTTTTAATAAGTATTTATTAAGCAACTATCATTTGAATAGTTTTTTAAGTATTCATATTGAGTATTCATCACAGATAATTGAAATAACATAATAAATGTAATAAAGAAAATGTTTTATTATTGTTTCTTTAAACAGCATAAATTTATATAACCATACTTTAATTTTTTAAATTACATTAAAATATGTATGTAATAAGTCATTAATGGTACAGTTTTCACCTCAAAACTCTAAATGATGTTAAGATAGATAAGTCTGCAGGAACTAACAATAGCTAGTCTGTATTGAATACTTATTGTGCAGACACTGTTCAAATGCTTTCCTTATATATAAACATACTGCATCCTCAAAATAACTCTGAAAGTTAGGGTTTAATAGATGAAGGGTTTTAAGCCACAGAGATTTTAAGTAGCTCACCAAAATTAAAGTAAGTTTTTAAGTCTCTTTTTTGTCATCTTGATTACTTGCCAAAGTCAGAACCCTAACTCAAACTAGTTTAGGAATGGAAATTGGAGGTGACTGGCTATCTGTGGAAGGAAGCGGATGTGTGATTTCTCCTTGTGCTTCGAAATTAGGCAGCTTCCATACTCACAAGAATGACTTGATTCCCTTAGGTCCAGCTTTATTTTCATTTCTCTTCTGTCTAAAAGATCTGCTGCTGACAGGAGATGAGTGCACAGCAGACTGGGGAATGGGTGCACAGCAGACCAGGAGATGGGTACACAGCAGACCGGGGGATGAATATACAGCAGATCCGGGGATGAGTGCACTGCTGACAGTAGGTTCCCCCAGCAGGAGCTGCCCAAACCTCCAGTCCTGATGCTTTGGCTAATAATGAGGATTAAACTCAACTGAGGGCCAGCTGGACTTGTTAAAGAAGGAAAGCATTTAGACTCTGAAGCTGCTGTAAGTATTAGGCACTACGGACTGAGAGGCACCATCACATTGGATTTTGAAATTTTGTGATTAAGGGGATCTGAATATAAGATTAGAAAAGCAAGCAAATTAGCTGCTATGGTGCTGCAAGAAGCCTGAAGAAAGCAGTGGTCTATCCTAAGAGAAGTAGCAATGCTTGAGTTATTCTGGTAGAACATAAGGGAGGGGATAAAAAGGCTCAGAAATGTGATCATGCTAGAGTCTATTTATTATGTGAGATCAGAAGCCCCATTGAAGAATTCTAATCCCTGGGAGGGCTGTCGTCTTCCCAGTGGTTTAAGGCTGTCAAGCGTACACAGGTATCAGGGTACTTGCATCACTAAAGCTAGGGCTGACCATAAGAGAGGCGGCCACACAGCTGGGCTCACTAATATTCATGGAGTGGTGAGACCTTGAAAAATATAGGTGAAGTGGCAGTGCTTACCTGCCGGAAATCAGGGGCCTCCAAGTGGTAAAGATCAACAAGGTTAGAGGAACAGCCCCCTCACTGAGTCATGGAGGAGGGTAATAGACTATACAGTCCCTAGGGCAAAAGAGACGGGCAGCCAGCAAGGGCACTGCTTAAATCTACAAATAAAAGAAGGCCAGAATGGAGGAACAAGAGGCTGATTCTGCCAACAAAAAGCAACAATCTCTTGCTCAGATTCTGTATTTCAACTAGTTTTTAGCCTAAAACCCATGGACTGAAGAGGTGACCAGATACCCAAGAGAAATGATCCTGCAACACTGCAGCAAGTATACACTCTATGGATTCTCCCAGCCTTTCCCCAAAGGGACCGAGAGCCATTTACTCATGTGACTATACACTGAGGAAAGGGGACTACTGAAAAAACAGTTGGACACGAAGTCTTAGTTGACATTGATATGTGGTGGTCCAAGGCATCATCATACTCTCCCTATCCTTCCATAGATAGAAGGTGAGAGCTATGGTATGAACTACTTTTATCGCTGACATTCATACATTGAAATCTAACTCCCAATGTGATGGTATTAGGAGGCAGGGCCTTAGGATGGTGGTTAGATCATGAGACCTGAGCCTTCGCTAATGAGATCGGTGCTCTTATAAAAGAGGCCCCAGAGATGTGACTTGCCCTTTCTACCATATGAGGACACAATGAGAAGGTGCTGTGTGTGAGGAAACTGGCCCTTGTCAGATACCCAATCTGCCGGCACCTTGATTTTCACCGTCCTAGCCTCCAGAACTGTGAAAAATAAATTTCTGTTATTAGATAGCAGCCCTAATGGACACATACAGGGAACTTATAGGGGCAAGGTAATAAATGGAATTTTTGCTATAGTCAAGTTTACAATGGATTCACTGGGTCTGCTGACCCAACAGGTAGTCATTTTCCTCATGCCTGAGTCTATAATTTGGATCAACAACTTGGCAGTTAGTACAAACCTGGCAGGTATGGTTAAGAGCTGTCATAGTAGGGAAGGCCAAGTCTCTGAAACCATACCCCCATTGTCTATTGCCTCCTTGGATAAAATAGTAAATTAAGAAAGCTATCAGATCCTGGGGAATACAAAAGAGCCCAGTGCCACTTTTAAAAGTCTAAGGAATATGCACATGGTGTCCCCATCATATCTCCTTTAAATTTGCCATCTTGCCCCTGTATAAACCAGATGGAACCTGGAGAAGGACTGTAAACTATTGTAGGATTAGCCTAATGGTAGCTTTGGCCTTAGTGGCTGTGCCAGAAGCATATGTTGTGAGAACAGTTTGCCCAGTTCTCTCCTACATGCTATGCTGCCATTAATTTGATGAATGTATCCTTTTCTATTCTGACCAGAAAAGAGGATCAGAAACAGTTTACATTCACATGGGAAATACAGTGATATTTATTTACAGTTTTACCCATGGCTCTGTTAACCTTGTTGCCCTGGTGTAATCCAAAGTAATCTGGACTGTCTGTGCCTCCCACAGACAGCACACTGATTCATTATATTAATGACATCATGCTCTTTGGACAGTATGAGCAAAAATTGATTAGTACATCAGAGCTCTTCATAAGATACATGTGCTCCAGAGGATTAGCAATGTTCTCTACAATAATTTGGGAACTTGACATTTTAATGAAGTTAGGAGTCCAGTGATCAGGCTTTGGGATGGGATATCTGCCCAAAGTAAAGCACAGATTGCTGCATTTGGCATTCCTTACCACAAAGAAGGAAACATAGTGCTTGGCAGCTCAGCAGCCCTTTTTAGGTTATGGAAGCAACACATACTGTATATATGATATAGCTCTGACCTATCTAGCACATCATATATAAGACTGCCAGCGTCATGCCCACCAGAAAGCATCCTCCGTGCAGTAGGTACTGAAAAACCAAGTAGAACAAATGACTCATGCCATTGGCATTAGCCAGCCTTCCATATTGGTTATCTCAGAATTGGCACAATAGGCTCATGAATATAATGAATGCCTAACTATTAGTATTGCTCAATGTCCAGCTTGCCAGCAATAGAAACAAGTGCTAAGCCTATAAAGTGGTAATAGATTTTGAGAAGACAAAAGCAGACACTTTGATAGAAATCAAACACATTGGGCCCCTTTCTGATCTGCAGAGGCAGTTTTTCCCTACAGATATAGACACCTATTCCAGTTATGGGTTTGCTTTTTGTCTTAACTATCTCAGGCTTCTATAACAAAGTACCATAGACTGGGTGGCTTACAAAAGAATAAATTTATTTCTTACAGTAGTGGAAGCTGGAAGTATGAGATCAGGGTGCCAACATGGTAGGGCTCCAGTGAGAGTCCTCTTCCTGGTTCTCAGATGGCTGTTTCCACATGGCAGAAAACAAAAAGAGAAGAAGCAAGCTCTCTTGTGTCTTTTTATAAGGGCAACAATCTCACTTATGTTGCCCTCGTGACCTAATCACCTCCCAAAAGCCTTACCTCCTAATATCATTTTGGGGATGAAGAGTTCAACATATGAATTTGGGGGAAAAACAAACATTCTTTCCATTGCACTTTTTTTGCTTTTAAATCCTCACTCAGCACTTCTCTCCCTAGGCTTACAGACTATCATGTTCACAGGCATGGAATCCCACAAAATATGGCATAGAAGAAAGGGGACTAACTTCATAGTGTAGGGATAATGGTAGTGAGCCTGTGACCATGGAACTAACTGGTCATGTCAAATGCTGCACAACCCAAAGGAGCCAGCTTCATAGAGCACTGCAACAACCTACAGAAAGCACAGCAGATGTGCATATTGGAGGCAAGTCTCCATGAGGATGGGAAACCATGCTTTGGGATGTTGCACATGCATTAAATCAGAGACCTCTGTGTCCCCAATAAAAAGAATACATGGTGCTGTGTGAAAAGGGTAGAAGTAGGAGTGGCCCAACTTACCATCATTTCCAGTAATTCACTATGGAACTTTGTACTTTTCATTCTCACAACTCAGTACTCTGCAGAGTTAAAGGTCCTGGTTCCCAAGGGAGACATAACTCTGGTCAGGACACAGCAAGGGCACACTGAACTTTAGGAGGGAAGAGTGTTTGCTGCTTTGACAAGGTTAATGACCCTGATCAGCACGTGGGCATGATGAAGCTTTTACATCATAGAGTACATCTGGAACTCAAATGATCTACTTGGGATGCTCTAGGTATTCCCATGACTAATTGTAAGTTTGAATGAGCATGTGCAGCAGCTTAGCCTGAGAAAGTATGATTACCATGGGTTCAGACCCCTGAAGATTGATTACCATGTCTTCACAAACCCCTGAGGAATGAAGATTTGATTTATACCACCAGGTAAGCCTCTATTACCTGCCAAGATGATAGCAGAGGTTGAGGGGCATAGAGAGAGGAGGAGGTAGAGATTGAATACCAGTTGCAACCACGAGACAAACTTTAGTGATGGGAACTATAGCTCCTTCCACTTATGTCCTCTTTTAAAATTCCCCTTAGAATGAAAGGTCCATAGAAAGCATGAAGCCGCTGTTTCCCAAACACATATAGAACAATGGGTCTGTGTGGAGCAGGTGCTGAACCCTGACGGTCATGGAGATACGCTGCTCAGATTTCATTCAGTAGAACCCGCTACAGGGAGCAGTTTTCTGACAATCTCCAGCTAGCTCCCCTAGGATCTACCAGTGTTTATGATGAGAATGCACCTACCCCATGTTGCCCCTAGCCAATGACTGGGCATGGCAGGAGGTATTAGAGCTGGCCCATTGCTGTCTGACATGGGACCATGGGATTCTTCCAATGGGTAGCCGTTGCTTGGATACTCTCCACCAGTCTGGCTGCCTTCCCTGAATGGCACTCTGGTACAAAACGTTTCATACCCAATTTTTCCTGTGTCCTTTTCTTTCCCAGCTGGAATACCTGCATCATGTTCTGAAGGCATTCCACATCTACTCTCGTCCCTTCCTTCATTATCCTTCACAGGTGTATCCCTCATGTCTTTTATCTCTTGCCCATCTAAAATTGTCCTGGTGTTGCTTCTTGTAGGGCCTGAACTGACACAACTCCAAATTGAAATTATTATTCACAAAATACATGAAAATACATAAAATAAAATAAAAAGTGTGAGGCCAGGTGCGGTGGCTCACGCCTGTAATCCTAGCACTCTGGGAGGCCGAGGCGGGTGGATCGCTCGAGGTCAGGAGTTCGAGACCAGCCTCAGCGAGACCCCGTCTCTACTAAAAAAAATAGAAATAAATTATCTGGACAACTAAAAATATATATAGAAAAAGTTAGCCGGGCATGGTGGCACATGCCTGTAGTCCCAGCTACTCAGGAGGCTGAGGCAGTAGGATCGCTTAAGCCCAGGAGTCTGAGGTTGCTGTGACCTAGGCTGACACCACAGCACTCACTCCAGCCCGGGCAACAGAGTGAGACTCTGTCTCAAAAAATAAAATAAAATAAAATAAAATAAAATAAAATAAAATAAAATAAAATAAAATAAAATAGAAAAAGTGTGTACGGAGCTCAAATATAGACTAAAATAAAACAAAATAAAACTACCTTATAAATTACATATTCATGGGATTATTTTTCTCAGAAAAGTGATGGGACATTCCTGGAGGATACAAAGGTGTTACATTAGATGGAACTGCTGTCAAATCCTTTCCAACTCTTCCACTTAGAAGCTATGTAATTTGGGGCAAGTTACTTAGACATCCCTGAGCCTGAGCTTTCTCAATTTAAAAATAAGTATCATAATGGTTAAGAGAATGAATATTTGCTGGAAATACCAGTAGGGCCATAATAGTGATTTAAGGTTAGCAACAATGTTAAAATTGTTGTTTTTTTAGTGGCCCCTTCACAGGACTGATAAGAGAATTTAACGAGACAAAAGTACAAAGTTTGAAGCACCATACCTAGTTAAGAACATAGAGGAAAAAAAGCTCAGTTTATGTCAAAAATGAAAGATGCCAGATTAAAGATGGCCACAACTTATCTGGCATTGCTCCCATTGAGAAATAAGATCTGTTTTCTCTTCCTGTGACACTGGGCTGACTTGTAACTGCTTTGGTCAATTGTGCATGGTGGAAGTTAACAATATGCCAGTTCTTAGCCTAACTTCAAGAGTACTGGAAGCTTATGCCTCAGTCTTTAAGAGACCACCATGTAAGAAGCGTGATATTCTGAGACCACTAACAGAGAGGATTCATGTGGAGAGAGAAAGAGAGTGAGAGAAAAAAGCACAGAGGTGACAGATACGAGAGTGAAGTCATCCTCCAGCTCCCATTGTCCTAGCAGACATCACATAGATCAGACATCAACCACCCAGCTGTGTCCTTCCCAACTTCCTGAGCAACAAAATCACCAGCAAAATAAAATCGTTGTTTTAAATCACTCAAGTTTGTGGTAATTACTTATGTGGCAATAGATAACTAAAACTGTTAAAACTTTCCACTCGAAATTGAAAATTTCAAGGGGGAGTTTAAAAAGTTGTGGAATACATGTTTAAAGTTTAGTCTGCTAGAGGGTGATTCCTTAGAAATTTATTTTGATATCAAGGAAAATAGCATAATTTTTTGTACCTCTTACTAAATAAGCCAGACTGAAATGAGTTTAAACCCTCTGTCACTTGCTGTATGACCATATTAAATAAATCTCGAAGGCACAGTTTGCTTATTACTATAATAGACATGGTAATAATTTCTAAGGTTATCATAAAGTTATAAATGGTATACAGCTTATTTTATAGTCGCCATGAGCAAGTATAGATACTGAATATTTTACTTCATCTATTTTGGAGTTTTGTATCTGAGCTCAGACTTATAATTACTGTTTCATACTGTACCCAGTCTGTATTCAGAGTCATTCCAAATCTTTCCTGAGATATTGATTTAATAGTAGAGGGCGTCATAGACAGTATGTATCACATAGACCATTGCCTGAGTCCAAGGAAAAACAAAATCATAGGCTCTGCTGATTGCCCTTGTAAATAAATCAACCCGGAGACTACAAAGACCCAGTATATAGTTCTGGTTTGTAAAACTTTAAGAAAATAATGGCTTGCTTTTGAAAATATGTGTCCTTTTATTCTTTGAAATTAGTTTCAGTAGTTCTACCAATGACCTGTGTCAAGAAGGAATACATTACTTGTCAGATTTTGGCACCATTCAAACATATACTTCTGCCAAATGTGTTTCAAGAAATCTGTCATGGCTGACTCCATCAGAGTCCAGCAGAACATAGATGAGGACTTAGAGAAGTTTTAATGAAAGGATGGCTTATACAGTGTAGGATGGAATTAAGGTATACACCAAGACTGGTAAAACATGCAGAGATAACAGTCATAAACTGTTGCCTCACCAAAGGCTAAAGGTAGAAGCGGATAAAGAGAAGTGTTGTCACCCTCCAACTCCTCCTAGGAATTTCTTTGGTCAAACCTAAACAGAAACAGAGAGCTGGAAAGGTCAGATTATGCAAGCCAGTGTCATCAACCTCCTATGGCACAAACAAAAGCAGAAAAGAGCAATTAGTAGACCTTGAGGTCCAAGCAGAAAATAACCAGCACACTCCCTGACTTTTGATTTCAGCAGAATTGGTGGCTTGGCTGCTATGAATGATGAAGCTTGGTCTGATGTTGAATAGCTGTCAAACATGCTTGTCCTATTTATAGTTTATTGCCTTTTTCAAGTCAGCATTCACCAAAAAACAAAACAAACAAACAAAAGGATAAAAGTCAAAGTATGTAGATTTTAGAGGAAACACTTCAAATAGCAACTTACTAGCAATCAGAAAAATTCAAGCTACTATAATGCATATATAAAAATGTATTATAGTGCATATCTCACTATAGTAAGATATTATTTATACCTATCATATCAGCAAAATTATCAAGTTTTATCTTATCCTGGATTGATATGGATGTGGGCCCTAGGAATTCTCCTACAGCGTTAGGGGGAGTATAAATTTGTTTGTATTAATGAAGCCAGAAGTGTCATCTAGCTTACAAACATCCTCCAGTCTTCCTAGGGTCAACAGAATTGAACAGCCTGTCTAAATCCAAAGGATCATTCAGCCCTCATGACAAACTTCAGCAGGCCTTGCTCTCCCAGGGTACTCTGACCCATGAGTTCTGCCCTTGACTTCTAAGACAGACAAGCCCTCTCCTCTACAGCTCATGCCATAGTTGTGATCTCCCTCCACCAGTGCAAATGAAACTCTAACTTTCACTCTCACTTGAAGCTTGGGAATAAATCAGATCTTCAGATAGTCCCTCCAGGCACTTCCAGGAAAGGTTGCTTGAGCAATTATAACTTCTGAAAGAAAATTCAGGGAGAGTTATCAACACGTGCTCAGGCCACGTCTACCCAAAGCATGCTTTTCTATTAACAAAACTTGTTTTGTGGGGGAGAGAATTTTTGTGATTTGTTGTTATTTTATTCTTTGCATTTTTCTGTATTGTTTAAATAACTTAGAAGAAGCAGATATCATTTGCAAGTATACAAACAAAACTAACAACAATAAACACAAGGCTTGTTGTTAAAATAATTTAAAAATTTTACAAATAAACAGACATTTTTTTTCTCCCAGAGATGGGAGATCTTTTAGAATAAAAAGCTTTTAAAAAGCTATTATTTTATAAATTAATTATCTTCATTTCCAGAGATAGAGATAATTTGGAAACAATTATTATTCTCATTTTATAGAAAAACATAAGCAGAGAGGAAAAAATGGTGGAGTAAAGGTGACTTCCTGGCTCCCTGCTCCCAGAGAAAGAGGTGAAGACCTCGGTCTGTTATGCATGAGTGGATTGCTCCCCCAAAAGAACAATGTTGTGAAACTGCAGTGAAACAGTGTGGGACACACGACACAGGAAAAAAAAAAAAAAAAGGTGAATGGGAGATAGGATCATGAAGTCTGGGTAGTGCGAGGTAAACAAGAGAGAATAGAGCGTGGGATGGCTGTGCCCACCCGGCCAGCTAGTGCAGTGGGATCTGACCCCACAGGAGAACGTCCTGCTTCCCCACTGACCTCCACACCCACTCAGACAGAGACCTGCCTGAAGCTGGTGCAAAATCCCAGCAGGAGACATTGGGCTCTGTGGAGAGGAGACAATAATGGGGATCATCTTTAGCTCCCAGGAGCTATGTGCTAGGACTGCCCTGGGCAGGGGAGGGACTGGTCTGAGCTACCGCTCCAGGGAATTAGGAGACAGGTACCTCGCCTCTGGCGGTCAGCAGGACCTGAACAAGGGAGGTGAACGCTGAAAAGGGGGCTCTATCCTGGGAACCGCTGCAGACGATTAGGCCAGCTCAGGGAGGGTCAGAAAGAGCAAGACCTCCTGCCTGACAGGTGCGTGATTGTGGGAGGGTGACACAAAAGAGACAACGGGGTGTCCTGATGACTCAGCTCCCCAATCCGGCATCTACCAACTCCTGAACAGTCTCCTCCATTGCTAATGCTCTGCGAGTGGGCAGCCGCCATTTCTGGGGTCCACAACCCAGATGCTGTGGTGCGCTACAGTTTTGGGCAGCACCCTTGCTCCAGCCTGGGGACTCTCGAGACAAGCTCCCCCCTTCCGCAACCTATTGTCAGCTAGCTGGGCCATTTTGATGAACAAATTTTGAGGGCTCCTCCAGTCATGGGAGGCTACCACCTGCAAGATTCACAGCTGGGCCACTGGACAGTCGCAGGCATCACCCCTCCCCCTAGCACAGTGACTTTCCTGCCTAAAGGGGTAGGGTCCACCCCTGGAGGAAAGGCAAGAAAAGCCACTTTCCCTGTGCGACTGGCATGAATCTGTGGGGCCTTCGCACAGATCAATAGCTGACAGCCCGGTGACTCTGCTTGTCAGACCGGCTTAGGTCATCCAGTAGAATCATAACTTTGGTGCCTGATCTCCACGTCTGGGTGACTGCCCACAGTGGTGTTCCCAGTCAGGGAAGGAAAATCCTGGCCAGAGGCCACAGCAGGTACACTAGGCAACCCCTCCCATCAGGAGGGACCTCCCAAGCATGGTGGAAGAGCCCTGAATAACATATTAGCGGCTCCCCCTAGCAGCAGATCAAGCAACCGTAGAGGCACACACATCTAGGCTGGTAGGCAGCAGGTTCATTCTGCCTTGCTCCTACCACCACTTTAAGGGGGAATAGGGACCAACTAACCCTCAGGAGTGGCAAGACACTTCCTAAACATCGGGGCATTAGTATTCCTCACCCAGGGATCAGAAACCAACACAGAGCCATCAGATTACCTTGATAACTGGCTCCTCCACACAATCTACAATGAGTGACAGAGAGGGTAAACCCACAGCTCAACACAGTGCTCTCCATCTCAAGCTATTAGAGGGCAGTGGAGTTATATGCACAGGTATGACTCACGACATGGGAGCTTAAACTGGGGGACCAAACTCACTAATCTCCACTGGCAAGAGGTGAAGACAACAGATCAGAGGTAACTCAACATTTCAGAAAACGTCTAAGGTAATACAAGACCAGCGCGCCTCCTCCCACCACTGTTAAGAAACATCCCTTGGAAGCTTAAAGGGCACAAACCAGTCCTAACACTCCCAGTTCTCAATGAATTACCCTGATGAGAAAGAACAAGAGAAAGAACACAGGGAATATGAAAGTGCAGAGGGAAAAGTCACCCCCAAAAGAAATCATGAGACCCTCAAAATCGGATATGCATTTAAATGAAAGGATTAAATTGATGGAGAAAGAACTCTGAATATGGAATGTAAGGAAACTCAATGGAATTAAGAGAAAATAGAAATCCAGCACAAAGAAACCACGAGAACAATATAGCAAATGAATGAAATATTCTCTAAAGAAATTGAAATGTTAAAAAAAAAAAACAGAAATCTGGAAAATAAAGGAGGTATTCAAGGAACTTCAAAACACAATGGAAAGCCTTAGAAACAGAATGGATCATGCAGAGAAGAGAATCTCAGAGCTTGAAGATAATGCCTATGGGTTAAACAAGTAAGACGAAGAGAAAGGACACAGAAGCAAGAGACAAGAGCAGAACATACAAGAAATGTGGGATTATGTAAAGAAACCAAACATAAGAATTGTCCATAAACACATGAGTGGATTAATAGAATATGGTATATGCATACCATGGAGTACTACTCAACTACAAAAAACAATTGTGATATAGCACCTCTTATATTATCCTGGAGAGACCTTGAGCCCATCCTTCAAAATGGGGTATCACAAGGATGGAAAAGCATGCACCACACGTACTCACCATTAAACTGGTACTAATTGATTGACACTAAGGTGTTCACTTGGTAGTAATACTCACTGGATGCTGGTCAGGTGGGGGTGTGGGAGGGGGTGAGGTGAGTAAACCCACAGCTAATGGAGACAGGGCACACGGTATGGGGGAAGGACATGCTTATGGCCCTGGCTTGAGCAAGGTAAATGCATTTCATGTAACCAAAATATTTGTACCCTTGTAATATCCTGAATTAAAAAAGAAACATAAAAAAATTCTGAGTTGGGATACAAATGATCCTACTCATGAGAATCAAATGTTAAAATTTCAACTTGTAATTTTACATCTTAATAAAAAATACAAAGCTTATTTATACAAGTCAATTCATAAGCAGAAAAAATAGCCACCAAAATAAGGGTTTCTCAAATGAATACATTGAGTTTTAGAAGCATTAGTATATTTACTTTAATGCTTGTGTTACTGATCTTTATCTCTGATCTGTCCAAATGATATTTTTCATTGATAAATGGTGATCATTTTTTAAACCTGTAATGACACAGATATTGCATAATGAAAAACTATAGTCTTCTTTTCAAACATCAAGCATACAAAGCTTAGAAAACCTTGGTATGAATGACTGAGTGGCCAAAAATTAAATGATTTAGTTCGTTAGATTGATTTAGAACACAGTTTTAGTTCAATGGCTTCTTTATCTATCTAGCTTAAAATGATAATTTTTAGAGAACATAATTCCCCAGAATAGGATTTTAAAACTATCATGACATAACGGTTTTCACCAATTCTGCATGGCTTTCAGGGAAATTAACACTCTGTATGCTGAATAGAATAGTGGTACTCAAATAGGAACGAGAACAAGATTTATCTGCAGTGATTATTAAAAATGCAGATTCTTACACTTCACACCCAGAGAATCTGATTTGGTGGCAGAGTTGGACAATCTATATTTTATGGAATGAATGAACCACAGGCCATTGTAGAAAAGGTGCCTATGCTGATAAGCTCATATAGAAGGTAATACAGTGATATTTTCTTTTCCTATTATTTCACAAATATAAGGAAGTTCTAAAAACATATGGAGAGATAAGCATATATGTATAAATTTATAGACATATTTAGTTTCTATTTCCTTTATTATTTTTCCATGAAAGTTATTATTCAGTTCTCTAATTTATGCCATAAAATTAAAAACAATATAAAATTCTCTGTGCACAGTGGAACACTGGTAGCCTTCTAATTCTGGTCTACATTTCTATTTATGCTAAATAAAGAGAAGGTAAATAGCTATTCTATCCTGTGGTTTCATGGCTTCCTGAGAAGATTTTGCACCAGAGTGCACATGAAGAGGCTTGTAGGAGAACACAGTTTTATACTGAAAGGTCATCATATGTACAAGGGATTCAGTGGATACCACCAAATGATAATGTGAATCAATCACCATTGGTTAGCACTGTTCTGAATCATGACAAGGTCACATTTTGCTCTTAGGTCCATGGCACAAACCAGTGTTTACAAATCTCTAAGAATCACATGTGAAGCTTTTTTAAACATATAGATTACTAGTTTTCAGGCCACTTTTTAAATTAAATATATCAAGGATAGAACTTGATGATATGTCTTTTAAAAATACACCCATGTGATTCCGATGTGAATGTAGGGAACTATTGTCTTTCATCTTATTATGAACAGTTCATATTTTGTTTATAAATTACTTTATTAAGTAAACAGCTGGCAAATGATCTTAGACCTAGGCCGGAGATACAGAGATTTGAAAAGTGTGAGCATGTATGATGTGATAATCTTTTAGACAATAATTTAATTGAAGTTATATGCCTTTCCCTTGACATTTTTCGAAATATTTGTCATGCTTGTTTACCAATGGTGTAGTAAATCCAATTTAGGACTTGAAAGAGTCATCTGAAGCCTATTCATTTACTTCCTAAAAATAGTTTATTTTAGGTTAAGGACACCTGCACTTCCAAAATCAAGAATATGTCAGTATACTTTAAAAAGTACCTGGGTAAATTCTTTCCCTAATTCAATGTCCAGAGAGTTTTTCCTAAGTTCTCTTCCAGAATTTTTATGGTTTTCATTCTAACATTTAAGTTTTTAATCTAACTTGAGTTAAGTATGGTGAGAGGTAGGGATCCAGTTTCAGCCTTCTGCCCATGGCTATCCAATTTTCCCAGCACCATTTATTGAATAGGATATCCTTTCCCAGAGTGTGTTATTCTCTGCTTTGTTGAAGATTAGTTGGCTGTAGGCATATGGTTTTATTTCTCTGTTCTCTACTCTGTTGTACTGATTTATGTGTCTCCTTTATACAAGTACCACACTGTTTTAGTTATGATAGCCTTATAGTATAATTTGAAGTTGAGTACTGTGATGCTCCAAGGTTTATTCTTTTTGCTTAGGAATGCTTTGGCAATTCAGGATTTTTTTTTTTGCCTCTATATGAAATATAGAATTGCTTTTTTCTAATTCTATGAAAAGTGATGTTGGTATTTTGATGGGAATTGTATTGAATATGTAAATCAGTTTGGGCAATATGGACATTTTAACAACGTAGATTCTTCCAATCCATGGGCACGGGATGTTTTTCCATTTGTGTCAGCTACTATTTCTGTCATCAGTGTTTTGTAGTTCTCCTTGTAAAGATCTTTTACCTTCTTGGTTAAGTATATGAGGTCTGTCCAGAAGGTATCCAGCCATTGTTATTAATAACATAATGAGAATGGTTTGTTCAACATGAATGTAACCTGGCAGCCAAGGAGAACAGGCTGTAACGTGCATGCATGAACAATGACAATTTCATTTAGTAGTCAGTGGGTCACTAGATGCCATTGAGTAAGCATGTGCACTGTGTGGCCCTCACATTCAAAATGACTGAGCGAGCAAGTAAAGCAATAAATCTGCATCAAATTTTGCATTAAGCTTGAACATTCCTCTGTGGAAACTGTTCGGATGATTCAGATGGTTTTCTGGAGATGATGAAAGGAGTGCAGTGCAAATAAAAGTATAGCACAAATGCTTCAAAGATGGTTGAGAATCTGTTGAAAATGATTCATGTTCTGGAAGGCCTGCAATAAGCAGAACACCTGAGAATGTTGAACGTGCACGGGTTAGGTTAATAGATGCTGTGAGAACTGTGTGAGGTCCCAAGGTCTCTACTTTGAAGGGGACTGAGGCATCATTGTCCTAAATAAAATGTTTTTGTAAATCTTGTATCTTCTTCAATAAATGTTTCTATTTTTCATATTACATGTCTGGATACTTTCCAGACAGACCTCATATATCTAGGTTTATTTCCCGCCCAGCTTTTGTAAATTGGATTAAAAATTTTATCTCAGCTTGTCTATTATTAGTGTACAGAAGTGTTAGTGATTATATACATTAATTTTGTAAGCTTAGACTTTACTGAATTTATTTATCAAGTCTAGGTGTCTTTTAGAGGAGTCTTTATGGTTTCACGTGACTTTTCTGATTCAATATATCACAGATAGAACCTAATGGTATGTGATGCCTCCAGATTTGTTTTTGGGTTTTTTTCGCTTAAGATTACATTAGTTATTCAGTCTCTTTTTTGATTCCATATGAAATTTAACACCGATTTTTCTAATTCTGTCAAAAATCCATCCAAGTTGCTGCAAAAGACATTGCTTCATTCTTTTTTTATGTGTGAGTAGTATTCCACGGTGTGTGTGTATGTGTGTGTATGTATACACATATATATACCCCCCACATTTTTTTTTTATCCACTCATCAGTTGATGGGTGATTAGGTTGATTCTGTATCTTTGCAATTGTGGATTTTGCTGTGATAATGATACAAGTGTAGGTGTCTTTATAATATAATGACTTCTTTTCCTTTGTGTATATAACCAGTAGTGAAATTACTAGATAGAATTGTAGGTCTACTTTAAGATCTACCATTTGACAGATCTTAGATCATACCATCTGCAAATAGGGATAATTTAAGACCTAAAACCTTAAAAATATTAGAAGAAAACTTAGAAAAAACTCTTCTGGATGTAGGCAAACAATTTATGACTAAGACCCTAAAAGCAAATAAAGCAACAAAATAAATAAATAAACGGGACTTAATCAAACTTAAAATGTTTCTGCATAGCCAAAGAAATAAATAGACAATCTCTAGGATAAAATATTTGCAAACTGTACAACTGACAAAGTGCCAATATCCAGAACCTATAAGGAATTTAAACAAATCAGCAAGAAGAAAACAACCCCAATAAAAAGTTGCAAAAGATATGAACAAATTTATTTCAAAAGAAGATAGACAAATGGCCAAAAAAAAAAAAAAACATATGAAAAAGTGCTCCACATCACTAATCATCAGGGAAATTCAAATTAAAACCACAATGAGATACCATCATACTTCTGTCAGAGTGGCCATTATTATAAAGCCAAAAACAATAGATGTTGCCGTGAATGCAGTACAAAGGAAACACTCATTGTGCCCTCCCTGCCCAGGATCTGTAAGTAAAATATCTTTGCCTTTATTTCCCATTGTGGTGCTGTATTGAAGAACTAGGGGCTGCCCCAGTGCCAGAGGGATGGTCAGGCAGTCATAAACTGGATATGGGTTGGACAAGAGCCACAAAGAAGTCTGCCAGTTTAAGGAAGTTTCCTATGTAAGGGACTCTCTGGTTGCAGGTGAGACAACAAAGCATTAGGTTGTCCACCAGGTTAAAAGGAGTATGCCCTGGAAGATACACATAAACACCCACTTCTAGCTTCCCTTCGCTTCTCATTAGGGCAGGTCAACAGCTGCTCTGGTACTGGAACCCCAGTCCTTCAGGTTCAAACATGTTGTTGAAATGACAGGATTCCTTTTTTTTTTTTTTTGTGGCAGAAGACCTCACTTTTCAAAATAGGTACTACAAATTGCCAAACTACGGACATAAAATTTCTAAACCACATACCTACAGCCAAATAAGTGTTATTAAGTTCAAATGGCATAAAAATGCAGTATCATTGTTGGAATAAACCCAATTGCTATCTCTTTAAAACAAAAGCTAAATAAAATAACAGGCATGCAGTGCAGTGATGGCCTTTTCAAATTGCACAGGTAATAAAATTACTCTAGTTGGCCAAATATGGTCAGTAAGAGAGTGCAAGTGACATTTGCAGATATTAGTATGAGTTGTAAAAAGCATGAAATTTTAGTAACCATTAAGAAGATTCAGTGTCCCCTTGAAAGTAATTATGAATCCCATCTGTAACATTTATCTCTTATTGAGAAACACAGACAAGTGGGGAGCCTAATTTTACTAAAATTTCAACTATTTTTTAACATCTCCATATGTATGTATTGACAAACCACTATGAAAAGTATAGGATGTGAATTCAATCCAATCTAATAAGCATTTGTTGAGGTTCAAAAGTGCCGATCTAACTCATGTTCCTTGGAAAATGGAGGGAGGTTTGTGTTTTATCTTCAATAGACACATAATTCCTATTTTTCAGATATGCCTGAATAAAGGCAAATTTACCAATGTTTTTTGGCCATTGCTAGAAATTATTTTATAAGCTCATTAACAGGATTCTAAACATAAAACTAAATAGCAAACAATGCTATTCAAATGCTGTAGATTTCCAGCCTGGAAAAGTGAAAGCTATTTTACAATAAACTAGAAATTAGCCCCTTTAGTACAATATCATTGCTATCATTTGCAAGAGACATAGCCATTTAATAAATACATATTATCCTTAATATTAATTTCCTATTATTATAAAAGTTCAGGCCAGCAAAATTGTTGGCCTTGTCATATTGTACTATTCCATGATGTTACAGAAAATTAGTCTCTAAAGAAAACTACTGAAGGACTAAAGCTATTTCAACAATTTTTTTTAAAAAAAATTATGTCTATATAGTGCAAATTCATGTAAAGTATTATGAAAACTCTTCAGATTTATACTATATTTCTAAAATAGCATAACAAAAGTAAAACTGACTTTGGGGATATATGTGTATATAACTTTATATTTTCCATCCTAAGAAAACAAAATTGATTAATACCCAAATTTATAACAGCATAATGAAAACAATAGCATAGATTTCACCAAAGATGTCATTCTAATAGCAAATATATAAATTCATTTAAAAAGTTTACTTAACAATCATTTAACTCTTTCCCATCTTCACATTGAAATACACATGGGGTACTCATGTTACAGAGCTCAACATTAGAGATTAAAAACTCAACACTATTACAGGATCTTGAGATTAATTCCCCTATATTACAGTGCACACATTTCTCAAATAAGCCAGAGTAGTATGAATAGGAAGAAAAAAGGAGGGAAAATATTGAGCCATCTGTTTCATATGCTTCTGGCTTGATGAAACAAGAACACATCTGAAATGTGAATCAAACTTGCTTGGGTATTCTTTTCCAAGATGGCTAAAAAGTGTGTTTCTCTCCCTATTAACATGCTATTTCCCATTTTCACTTTTCTGTATATCTCTATAAGCACCAACAATATTCAGTTTCAACCAAGGCTTAGTGCATATTTCTAGGAATTGCAAGTTTGCTACTAGTCAAATTAAGGGGCCAAAGAGGAAGTTCTTCTTGACCCTCTGAAGGTTCACTGAAAAGTCACAGGCAAGATGCAGATTAATAAGAGAATGGGCCACATTTATTTAATGTGTATACACGGGAACCCTCAGAATGGAGACCCACAGATATGGGGGAAATTGTCAATTTTTGTGCTTAGGTCCAATAACGTATGGAAGCTGTGTAGAAATGTGATTGAAAAAAATGAGTATAGTCTAATGCTAACAGAGTGAGTGGGGAAATCCAGCAAGACTTATCTGTCTAGATTCTTCTTGGCCTTTCTGAGCATACATTCCTTCCTTCTGTGTGTAGGGCAGGACCCTCTCTGGAATAGGGTTCTTATGACCTACGGTCAAACAGCGTAGGTCAGATAATTTCTTTATGACCAGTCTTTACATAGAATATTTTTAGGTTTTATGGCTTTCAAGAAAAGGAGTTCTAGTTTCTATGACCCACAGTGGGGCAGAGGGATTCTAGTTCCTATGGCTAGCTTCAGAGGAGAATAGGACTGAGAAACAAGAGGGCAGGAGGTCAAAGAGAAACTTTGGCTTCTGAGGCTGCTTCTGAGGCCTTCATTTTGGGATACTGTTTTCTGAACCCCAACACACCAAAAGTAGAAAAAGCTCAGAAGTATTAAAAATAATTTATGAAAACTTGCCAAGGTAGTTAACTAAGGAATAGAGATGTAAATTCACCAAGGACTAGAGATGTAAAAATCTTAAATGAGTAGCATTCAATAGCATACTTAAAGAATAGGCTACTAGTATACAATGGATTGATGTAAATATTATTTATTATCAAGAACACTATTAATCCATGAAATGATTACCTCTGTTCTTACAAATGTTTATTGTGTGCTTACTCCATGAAGGCACTATTCTAGACACTAGGAATACTCTTCAGTAAAATAAGTATCAAGACATTGTCCTGATGAAGCTTGCAGTCTCGTGGGATCAATTAAGGAAAATCAAATAATAATCTTATAATGTCAGCTTAATAACTACTGGAAAGACATTTGATGAACCACAAAGTCATATCTGTGTGTGTGTGTGTGTGTGTGTGTGTGTGTGTGTGTGTTTAGAAAGAGAGGGAAAGAGAGATACAGCGACACACAAAGATTAGCTAAGGATGTCCACTATCACCATTACCATTTAAAATCATTCTTGAAATTCTGAAAGTATTAACATAATGAAAATTAAGAATTTAAACTTAAAAAATACAGTAAAACTTTGAAAAAGAGAAGATAAATTTACTGTTATTTATTTTTGTATAATTATATACAATATGGCTATTGTATAACCACAATAAATTCTTCATATTAAATGTGAATGGATATACACTAAATATATGTCAATTAAATATGAACATCAAGAAAATAAAAATTGAAAAAGATATTACTCATTATAAATAGAAAAACCTGGTGAAATGCTAAAATCCTTGGCAAATATTAGAGAAATTTAAAATTTACCCTGCCTCTATGAAGAAAAGATGAAAGTTTCTACAATAAGGTATGGAATTGAATAGTGTTACCCCAAAATTTATGTCTACCTGAAACCTCAGAATATAATTTTCCTCTGGAAGTAGGGTCTTCACCGATGTAATTACTTAAGATGAAGTCTAAACCCAATGACTGGTATCCTATAAGAAGGCCATACGAGGACATACGTGGAAGAAGAAGGCAAGTGACTACAGAGGTAGAGATTGGAATGATGCAGTTATAAGACAAGGAATGCCAAAGAGTGCCTAGATCCACTAGAAATTAGAAAGAAACAAGGAAATATTCTTCCCTAGAGCCTTCAGAAGGAATATGACCCTACAGACACCTTGATTTTGGACTTCTAGCTTCCAGAGTGTGAAAGAATAAATTTCTGTTGTTTTAAGCCACCCAGTTTGTGATACTTTGTTATGGCAGCTCTAGGAAACTAAGACAATTAAAAACATATGAAATATTTTCTAATATATCAGAGTTCATCTTTCTTGAAGTAAATATAGATATGTCAGTGTTTACATGATATGAGTATACTTCTGAGATCATATGAACCTTGATTATGGAATATTTAGGAAAATAACATCCAAGTCTAGAGTTTAAAATAATTACTATTGATGTATTTTTTTCATACTATGTCATTCATACTTGGCTTTGAATATACTACATTAGCCATGGTCACAGAACAAGTGCTCACTGACAGATATTGGTTCTGAGTTTCCCCCTCCATTACAGTCTCTAAATGAAATCACAAAACATTTTGACTGATAGAATTATTTTAACTCTGGGAGCTTTGGGGGGGGGAAACCTGAATAATAATTGCTCCTAGGGGAGCAATCTCTATTTGAAGACTTTTTAAAAGTATTCTTTTATTAACTTAATCAGTGTAATGTTGCCAAACCATTACCACAAAGGGAAACTTGACTCCTATTCATTGACTGCAAAGGCCAAAAGTGAAGCTTACTGAGTGAGCTGGGAGGGAAGCCTGTGATATATTTTTCTTTGTTTATACACAGCCTCGTGGTAAGCATGTGTCTCTTCAGTAGCATTATAGCCTCCTGGCTGCTTTGAATCAAACTCTGATGCACAGTATTTGTTATGTGCAAGTCAATGAAAAAGAATACTTTGCTTATTTAAATACATTGCAAACATAGTAAACTCTCCACTTTAGAATTTTATCCATGCATGTGACTCTTTTTTCAGCTCTGGGCATAAACAGAATTATACACATGAAGTCAAACAGCTTTTGATGGCCAGAAATATTGTGACTGAGCTTTACTTTGACTCAAATTAGTGCTGAAATTGACTGAAATTTATCAGTGAGTAAATAAATATTTGTATGATCTGGTGCTAAATAATATAACTTTTCTAAAAGTTTACTTTTAATCCTTTTCTCATTTCTCTCATCCTCCTTGTTGTCGTCAGCATCATTGTCAATATCATCATCATTACCATCCTCATTCGGCATCTATTGCTTCATTTATTTGGGCTTGGTGATAAGAATATAATAGTATCTTAGTCTGTTTGTACTGCTATAACAAAATAACCCAGACTGGATAAACACCAGAAATTTGTTTCTCATAGTTCTGGAGGCTGAGAAGTCCAAGATCACGGCACCAACAGGTTTGGTGTGTGATGAGGGCTTCGTCTCTCTGCTTCTAAGATAACACCTGGAATTCTGTGTCTTCATGTAGCTGAAGAACAGAACAGAAAAAATGTCCCTAAACTAGTTTCCTCCGGCTCTTATATAAAGCACTAATCTATTCATGACTATAATGATTGAATCACTTCCTAGAAGGCCCCACCTCTTATTACTGCCTCAGTGGGGATTCAATTTCAGCACACGAATTTGGGGGGATATTCAGACCATAGCAAATAGTAAATATAGATCTTATATTTGCTAGGACAAAACAAAATGGACTATTGCAATATAGTGTGATATGTGATGATACATGTCATTACAGGGTGGTAACAAAGTACAAAACAAAGGTATTTAACCCATATTTGGGGTCCATCACTTCACCAGTATAATTCCTATTCCTCCTTACCTCAGTTAAGTTACTTTTCTGCTAAAAAGTCCCACTGAAATTCTAGGATAAAGGGAAAGAATGGTGCTTTGAAGAACTAAAGGAAGTTTAATATGACTACATGAAAGAAGAAATGAAATTTGGTGTAGCTTAAATAAAGAGTCAAGGAAAGTGGTGATAAATGAGGCATGCAGTGCATTATAGTTCTAGATCAATCAGTGTCTTTTAAACTCTTTTATGTAATGTGGATTTCTTCCACAAAGATAAGCTGGGTTTATCCAAGTTTCTTAGATTCTCTATCCTCTCTTCTACCTCCAAATATGTTCATATTGGTTCTCCAGGCTACAGTAAACCTATTCCCCTTCTTTGCCTACATAATTTCAACCTAGCCTTTAGGTCTCAAATTGCACACCACTTCCTCAGGAAAATTTTACAGTGATATGCTGAATCTAAGGATGATCCGCAATGCCCCACATCCTGTATGATCTCCATTCCTTGAATGTGGGCAAGCCCTGTGAATTTGATGGAATATCACTCCATAATTAGGTTACTAATCAATTTACTTTGAGTTAGTCCAAAGGAATATTATGTTGAGTGGGGCTGACCTAGCCATAGGAGCCCTTAAAAGAAGGTGAAGTGTCAGAGAAATCTCTCTATTGGCCTAGAAGAAAGCAAACTGTTATATTGTACACTGTCTTTGCAGGGGACCACAAGAAACCTCAGTCTTACAACCATGAGGAACTGAATTCCATCAGTAATTTGAATAAGCTTGGAAAAGATCCTGAGTTAGAAATGAGACTTCAGCCCCAGCCAACATCTTTATTTCAGTCTTATGAGACCCTGAGCAAAGAATGCAGTTAAACTGCACCCAGACCCTTGACCTATGAAAAGCAATTTTTATTGCTTTAAGCTGCTAAATTTATTGTAACTTTTATGCATTAATAGAAAACCAATATTCTCAAACCCTCTCTAGGAGCTTTCACTTATACATTACCATGACATTCACTTCTTTCTGCGTTGTTCACCACCGCACCAATTACTATACCTGGCACATGGTATGCACTCAGAACACATTTATTAACTAGATGAGACATTGGGGGCCATTAAAAGGTTTTAAGTATTGGAATGAAGTGGTAAATAATCTAAACACTAATTATAATTCCACACAACTTTGTACATGACCTGTTCCCAGCGTAATTGTTAACTCCATCTCTCACCATTGAAAGACTCCCCAATCCTCACCACATCATCTAGGCATTTGTCTGACACTTGTGTTTCTCTCTGCATGTGATCTCTCTGATGATGCATTCTTTTCTGGCCTATTTTCCTCATTCTCTTGCGTTTTTCTGAAAAGTACTTCCAAGACCTGCCCACCCTTCACTGGCCCAACATGCTGTATGATCAGTGAAGCTTTCTCTTTAGCTCTGCTTTTCATGCATGTCACCTTTGGTATTCAAAGGAAAGAAATGCTCTCTCAATGTTTCTGCCTATAGTCCAGAGTGAGTTCATGCTGATACCTAGCTCTGAATTTTGGCAGAATAAACTATCACCTGTTTATTGATTTCAGATTTAGAATTGTCCATGAAGTAACCAGAGGCATCAATCACAGAAGCCATTCAACAATTAGAGGCAAAAGAAAAAAGTAAATAGTTTCAATTTGAATTCAAGTACCCATCAGATCAGATTCTGGGAAGACATTCTGATTCAAACAAATTCTTATGTTATTTTCATAGACTAATCACATATTCCTGTTGCTTTCATATGAATACATTTTTTGGTTTTTTAAACAATTTTTTGTCAAAGCAAGTGCACATTTAAAATTTGGATATTTATATATTATCATGGGTAAATTTCAAGAATTTGTTCTCACTATCAACCATCTTCCCCCATACCACAGTTTTATGTACAGTAGAATATATAATCTACTCCATTTTGCCATTCCTCATTCCCTTTTACTTTCTTTTTCACTAATCATTTCCTTCCTTTTGTGATATCCCAAATAGGGTTCCAAAAATCATTGCATAGCAAGCAACCCCTTGGGTGAGGGCTATTACTGACCTATAATTTCCAAAGAAGTGGTGGGTCATGAGGCCTTTTCAAGCAAGTCACTTGAAAATGCACGTAAACGAGCATATGTTATTAGTGAATAGAGCCCCAAGAATCATTGTGGTGGCTTAATTTATACTATGGCTCATTCTCTGTAATTTAATTCCAGAGTAGTTATTGAACTAAGAATCTCAAAATAAGAACTCTTTCCTCTTTTGAATCTCTCTTTCTCTCTCTCCCTCATCAATACATATTTAAACGCAAAAGCTGCAAGGTTTTATGAACAAATATGGCACTTCTTGTTAGTCTGTGGACATTAGGATCTCTGTTGCTGATTCTCTCCAGGAAGGGGGACGTGTGGGGCAGAAAATATTGAGACAATTTGCTGACTCTAGGAAAATAGTGCCCTCTACTGCAGGGGTCACACTTGACTGGTCATAGGATAGGTATACAAATGATCAAAAAGGTTAGAGTTCTGCAGCTTATAATTATTGCATTATAAGGACATAATTCAATAGGAAAGAGTAATAAAACATATTCTTATATGTCCTATCATGATAAATTCCTCAAAAATCTTTGTTCCTGCTAATACAATCTTTGTCATAAAAAATACTTAACAAAAATTTACATTAATATTAGTACAAATACTTGTAGAATACTTACATGTATAAATATAAATGCAATACAGAAGTTAATTAAAATACCACAATGATCAGTAAGAATATGCGGAATCACACATTTCTCTACTCAAACTACTTGAAATATTTTTCTATTTAACATATTGAACAGCTAAAATTTAAAATGATTGTAGAAATAAACAAAGTGTGTAGATACAAATTAGATTAATTAAAGGAGTGATTTTAGACATTCAGAAAGCAAGAATTAATCTTTCCAGAATTGAAAACATTTTCTAGTTCACAGCAATTACAGCTAAGCTAATAAAAACAATTTTGATTTGCACTAAAGATCACCTAGCTAATTTATAAGCACAGTGGAATTCTACATCTGTGCTTTGCATAAGCCAAAAGAAATCAGGATCAAAATATGCTGGGTAAATGCCACAGAGGTCTCCATGTGCTTTGTGACTAAGGGGGACTCAGTGGACAAAGTGGGTGTTATGTTCCTTGTGTAACTTCAACACATGCCACTAATTATCACGTGGCTGAAATTTTGTAATGTTTTACTTTGAAAACAAATTTGTGTTCTTGAGTTTCTGCTAAAAGGGAGGCAAACTGGCTGAAATTCATAAAGTCCATTTTGTCCAGAGAATGCTGGCTGAAGTCTGCTTACTACATTTTCATTTTCTTTTATACTTTTACCAGTTGATACAAACCTGAATAACTTTAAAGTTAATGGATTTAGATGGGCTCAACAGGTGGTTCTGAGCAAAATAGAAGAAAATTACTGGGATTCAACACCACAGTCTAAAGAAAAGCACCTTAATTTTTGAGAAATTTTATTTCTCTCTAAATCAAACATGCTATGTGGCCCATGTAGATGACATTTTCAATTCCAATTTCTAAAAAATAAATCAACTTGAAGGAAAAATATATTTTTGTTGGTATTTTTCGGAATATTTTTAAAAAGAAAAGAAAAAGCCTGAAAATACTGATGAGTTCTAGGTACAGCTACTTTGGAAAACATTTGGCAGTTTCTTAAAAAGGTTAACATACACTTACCATATGACAGAAATCACAGTCCTACTCATTTACTCAATTGAAATGAAAACCTGTATTCACACAAACACCCACATGTATATTACAGTAGCTTTATTTATAATTGCCCAAACCTGGAAATTACAAAAATGTTCCTTAACTGAGAGATGCATATACAAATTCAGGCACTGCCATACAATAGAATACTACTCATCAATAAAAAAAGAAGTGGCCTATTGATACATGCAACAGCATGATTAAATCTCAAATGCATCATGCTATTAAAAAGAAGTCAGGCTCAAAAGTGCATTATTTCATTTATGTGACATTCTTACAAAGGTAAAACTATAGGGATAACAACAAAAACAAAAACACAGACCAGTGGTCGTGAGGGGTAGAAGCGGAGGAAAGTGTTGGCTTAACTTAAAGGGACATGAGAAATTTTGTGGGTCAAGGATTTTTTATATAACTTGATTACAGTGATGGTTACAAAACTTTATGTATTTACCACCATTCACAAGATTGTACTTAATACATGAAACAAATTATACTTTACTATATAAAAATTATATTTTAATAAAAGAATAAGAGAAACCTAAATTTTAAGGTAAAACAAGATTAATACAATTCAGTGGGTTTTGGTATATTTGCAAAATTGTGTAATCATCACTTCAATTTTAGAATATTTTCATCACCCCTTCAAAAATCTCTGTACCCATTAGGAGTTACTCCCTGTTTCCCCTCAACCCCCAGGCTCTTCTTGACATTTTAGATAAACAGAAACATAAAATATGTGGTCTTTTTTGACTTTTGTCACTTAACATGTTTCCAAAGGTCATCCATATCATAACAATTATCAACCTTTCATTCCTTTCATTGCTGATTAATACTTCCTTGTGTGGTTATACTATGTTTTTGTTTACCCATTCACCAGTTAATGCACGTTTGGGTTGTTTCCACTTTTTGGTGCATATGAATAATGCTGTCATCAACATTCATGTTCAAGTTTTCAGTGTGGGCGTAAGTTTTCAATTATCTTGAGTTTATATCTAAGAGTGAAACTCTTGAGTCATATGGAACAAACCTTTAGTTAAGTGATGAATAAGTTCTGGAGACTAATATATAGCGTGGTGACTATAGCTGAAATTATTTTACTTTCATCAGCAAAACAACATATAGGATTAGGTCAATTTTTTAGTAATTAATGAGAAAAAATAGTGTACATTATAAAGACAACAATCCTCCACAATCACTACTAGTATTTTGGAATATTCCTTTCTAGGTGTGTTTGTAATTTTGTATAATATGTACACTTTTGTGTTCTTGTTTTCACTTAACATGAACTTATAACATGTTAGAAATTAGTATTTTTTCACGAAGCTGTGTCTACTGAGTAATTTTAACTCTAAATGACTGCCTAGAATTTTTTCAAGTCAATATGTTATAATTTACTGAGCTCTTTTTCTGTTGTTGGAGACTTAGGATACTTCATGCTTTTAGCTGAAAACTGTCCTCCTGTTATCTTCAATTTCCAACAGCACATGATTGCATTGCTATGCTTCCTTTTGCAAAGGAAAAAATAGTTGGCAGTTGGCTACACAAGCATAAACATAGAGGTCAGATGAAACAATTGAAGGCCTAAATGACAAAAACTATTCATAGTTTTTACATAAAACAATTTATAGTTATTGAAGGATGACTCAAGGAAGTTTCTGAGGTATTCTATGTGTTTTATATGCATATTGAAAACTGATCTCTAGCTCAGTAATTCTTTTCTTCTTTCTCTTTGCATTCTACATAACGAATTTGAATTCAAATTTTAGCAACAAACATCTTTGAATTATAAGTTTCTTCTCATGTTAATATATCTTTTTTCTAATAATTACCTGATAGCATTTTTTCATAGATATTAATATACTTTTAGGAATAAAAAAGGAAATTTTATGTCACCTATTTCATACCGGGGGTTAAGAATGCTTTGAATTACCTGAAGTTAGGAGAAATGAAACTACCTGGTTTTACCTCCAGAGTTTTTTTCATTACATTTGGTTATAGAATAGTAATAGTAGCAGTAGTGGTAGTAACAGCATCAACAACAGTGGTAGAGATAGTAGTAATTGTAGCAGTAAGGCAGCTAATTTTTGTTGATTCCTTACTATATCACAAGCATAATTTTAAGGTCTTAACATATTTTAACTCTTTTAATCTGTACATCACCCCCACAGGTAAGAATCCATTTTTAAGCCCAGATGACAAAACTGAGAATCAGAAGCCACATAGTAGAATCTGGGAATCAAACCTCAGGTTGTATAAATTCAGAACTTTAAAAATTTTTCTATAACATCAATAATAAAATAATTTATAATAATGAAATACTTAATATAATATTTATAGAAACTAATACTAATTAATATTTGATATTTAATAAAAAGCAATCATTGATATGACAGTTTTTTATAAAAAGAGTACCTTCAATTTATCTGAGTATTATATTAAACATAATTTAGCATGCAATAAAATATATGTGATCATGATCAATTTTCATATATAATATAAACATATAATGAAATAATGTTCTATCTCATAAAATTTAGACTTCAAAAATTTTAAGATTAGACTTACTATATAATAACAATGAACATGTGGATTTTGAAGTTAAAAATGATTACTATTTATATTAGCATCCCCCAAAATGAAATACTTTGATACAAATCTAATAAAATATATACAAGATCTATATGAGGAAAACTACAAAACTCTTATGAAAGATGTCAAACTAGAACTAAATAAATGGAGAGATATTCAACACAATCTCAATCAAAATCCTAGGCTAATTATTTTGTGGATGGCAACAAACTGATTCTAAAGTTTGTATGGAGAGGCAAAAGGCCCAGAATAGCCAACTCAACGTTGAACGAGAACAAAGTCTGTTGACACTATCAAACCTCAAGAATTACTATAAAGCAACAATATTCAAGACAATGTGGTATTGGCAAAGAATAACTAATAGACCAATGGAAATAGAAAAAATTCAGTATTTTACCTGAAGTTAACTGAACTTTGACAAATGAGCAAAGTTAGAATAATGGAAAAAAGATTGTCTTTTCAATGAATGTTTCTGGAACAATTGAACATTCACATGCAAAAAAAATCAATGTAGGCACAAACTTTCATGCTTCACAAAAATTATCTCAAAATACATCATAAAACCAAATGTAATATGTAAAGGTATAAAACTACTAGGAAAAAAGAGAAGAAAACATAGATGACCTGATATGGTAGTGATTTTTTAGATGTAATACCAGAGGCATGATCAATGAAAGAAAATTGATAAGCTGGACTTCATTTAAATTAAAAACTGTTCTGTAAAAGACAATGTCAAGAGTATGAAAAGACAAGCCACATACTAGGAGAAAATATTTGCAAAGGACACATTTGATAAAGAACTGTTATCCAAAATATACAAAGAACTCTTAAAACTTAACAATAAGAAAACAAATAACCTGATCAAAAAACGGGCAAAACACCTGAACAGACACTTCACCAAAGAAGATATACAGATCAAAAGTAAGCATATGAAAAGATGTTCAACATCATATGCCATCAGGGAATTGTGAATTAAAACAACAATGAAATACTACTACATATCTAATAGAATGATCAAAACCCAGAACACTGACACCACCAAATCCTGGTGAAGGTGTGGGAAAAAAAGAACTCTCATTTATTGATGGTGATAATGCAAACTAATACAGACATTTTGGAAGAGCTAGGTAGTTTCTTACAAAATTAAACATATTCTTATGATATGGTCCAGTAATTCTCCTTGGTATTAGTCAAAGGATTTGAAAACTTACATGCACACAAAAACCTACACAGGGATGTTTATAACAGCTTTATTCATAACTTGCCAAAACTTAGAAGCAAATAAAATGCCCTTGAGAAAGTGAATGAATAAACAAATTGCAGTACATCCAGACAATGGAATATTGTTCAGCACTAAAAAGAAAAGAATGATTATCTCATGAAAAGACATGGAGGAAATTCAAATGCACATTACTAAGTGAAAGAAGCCATTCTGAGAAGGCTACATACTGTGTGATTCCAACTATATGACATTCTGTAAAAGCAAAAACTATGGATATAGTAAAAGGATGAGTGGTTGCCCAGGCTTAGGGGAGAGGGAGGAATCAATAGACAGAGCCCTGTGGAATTTCAGGGCAATGAAAATATTCTACATAGTATTGTGTTGGTGGATACCTGTCATTATACATTTGTAAAAAGCCATGAAATGTACAACACCAAGAGTGAATCCTAATGCAAACTACAAACTTTTGATGATAATAATGTGTCAATGTAGGTTCATCAGTTGTAACAAAGGTGCCACTGTGATTGTAGATGTTGATAATGAGGAACACTATATATGTTTGTGGACATGGGTATTGTACCTTCCTCTCAATTTTTTTGTGAACAAAAAACTGCTCTTTAAAAAAGTCTTTAATTTTTTAAATTAAGATTAGAAATTTTTATATAAATTTTATATATTTTATACAAATTTTATATAATTTTTATATAAATCATTCACATAGAAAACGTATGTCCCCTTAAAGTTCATAAAAAAATCACAACTATAGTAGTGCAATCAGTGATCACAATAAATATATATACATAAAGACTTGCTGATGCATCACTGCCAAAACTTTTTGCTCTTCCAGAAATACTGAAGAGTTAATTATGTGTAAGTGTCCAATAGCAAGTGCCAAGACTTGCACATGAAATTCCTGATTGGCCCTTTTGCTATAGCTTAACTGTCAGTATTTGATTTCACATCAAGGGGTAATCTGAAAATAGCACATTCATTTTTACTTCTTATCCTGCAGTCTTCATGGCCCCCACAAATACTTAGCTCTTGCCAGGCTTTTCAGAGGTTTCTGTGACTCTCAGGAGAGGCTCTTAATTCTTGGCTAATCTTGCCTCTATGTCTCAAAGGTGCTGTAGCCTCATTTATCTTCTTTCTCACTGGAGTTGTACAACCAAGAACTGTCACACCCACCAATAAATCTAGCCATAATTGTTTTAAGAGCTGGAACTCAGCTTCAACTTTCCACAAAGTCCATTTTATTCTCACTGTCCCCTGGGGGTAAGATGAAGAGGAATGTAGTCAGAAATTTACCGAATAAGAAGCACATCAATTTTCCCTCCAAAACCATAAAATGTGAAATGCAGTTTCCAAACCCCTTATGCCTCTGATTAGAAATGAGAGATTAATAAGGATTGACATTGAAATTTTGCAAAGAATCTCTAATTATATCTGAAAAATGAACAGGAGGAAAAATAAAAAAGAAGCCAATTGACTATGATGCCAGTCAGACCTTTCTCAAAATTATACAGAAATGCTTCCCATTTCATTTTCCAAAGCTAATAAAAAATGTGCTCTGCTGGAAAGAAATCGAATGACAGTACATAAGCAGGTTTCCAATCTGCTATTTGCATTGTGACACCCACACGCACTCCACTCTGATCGTGTTTTTATATTTTTGATTGGAATGAACTATTATTAAATGTGAAAAGGCTGAAATGCATGAATAATAGCTATTAATTATCACAATTTATTAAATGAATAAAGGCAGCTGGGACCCCAGTTTGTCCCTGACACGACATAGATGAAGCCGTAAATGAACAGTACACACAAAATGGCTATTTCTAGTTGTTTTGCAGAGCTTCTCATACATCTCAAGCTTTTACTCTTTGTTGTCATATCGTGATTTTTATTTTTAATCAGAACTCTCTCTCCCCAGGAATCTTACCAGTGTCACATGTACAAACTAATACACACAGCTCAACTGATCTTCTATTTCCATTGTTTCCTCACTGAACACCCAATTTAGGAAGAAAAGGGCAATATGAGGAAAGCTGGACAGAGAAACACAAAGCTATGCAAATGCTTTATCAATCTTCCTTTTAGGGCAATATTAAGTAATTTCTTGAGGTATCAAATTATGACAAAATGATGGCTAAATTGGTGGCTAAAATGGTGGACACAATTTTAGGCCCTGTAAGGGCAATGCTCTATGTTAACTTCATAGCACCTTTGTTAGATAGGCCAGCACTTTACCACTACTTCCCTTTAGCTACCAGTCCTGAGTATGAGGAAAAATAGGCATTCTACTCTGTCATTGCAATCCATCTCATCAATTACAATGGATGAAAAACAGTTTGAGACACATAAAGATTATATTTCTTTATAGGCAAGTCTCCCTGTATTGTCCGATTAAAAGTTGGAATGGGCTTTTCTGAGAACTCTTCTACCACCATTTGCGAAGATAGAGCCTGAAATTAAGTAACTCTCACCTCTGGGTTCTATCATGATGCTCAATACTTCACCTATCAGTCTGACAATTCCCATATTATTTCATAAAAGTATCTTTTCCTAAATTTTCTATTAAATTTAAGTGTTACCTAAGATTCTGTCTCAGTATTTTTTCCATTTTGTATTGCCATCCTTCTCATTCATTTCTTTCTATTTTTTCTTTTTTTAGTTATTTTTAAATTTCAGAATATTAGAGGGGTACAAATGTTTTGTTACATAAATTGCTTTTGTACAGCTTGAGTTAAAGTATGCCCATCACCCAGATAGTATGCATTGTACCTGTTACGTGTGAATTTACCCATCCCCTTCTGCCCCCTCCAACCTGTTTGATTCCTGTCAAATTTTACTACCATATGTACACATGAACAATCCTCTCTTTTTCTCTTCTAACTAAATGTGTAATAGAAACTTCAGACAAGTGGAGATAGTTAAAGGGAATTTGCTGAATTTAGGTCTAGGCATTTGAATTGGTGTATCTGTTAGGTCTGTTAAAAAATACTTACTATAATACTTATTGGGAGATGCAAGGGTGAGGAATGATTTTACTCAGCAATTATTTGGGAGTGAATACCGTAGAGCTGATAGCTAAAGCTGGGGGGGGTGATTGTGACTTTTGAGAGGGAGAATGGTGGGCTATCTTCGTTAATGCAAATAAAGAAGGAAGATGAATCAAAATAAGGATCAGGATTACAAGCATTCCTTCTGTGACTTCATAAATTTTATTTTTATTTGCCAGGCTGTGTCACTATGGCCAACAGTGAAGAATAAGGTTTGGCTGGAAGTGAAAGTTTCAGTTAGTCACAATTATTGCAGCTATCAAACAAGAGAGATGGGCAAGGTATAGCCAGAGGCTACAAACCTCAACAACTTATCAAAAGCTGCTAATGCAACGAAGAGGATACAGCTACAAACAGCCTTATGACAGCAATTGACATTAAATCAAACAAAAAATATTATTTGAAACAGGAGTATGAAACAGGATTTGATTCTCCCCAATCTTAAGGTTTATTGCTAAGGAGAAATCAGAGAAGGGAACTTAAGGGAGATGGGCATGAGATAGGAAGTAAGAATATGGAAAATGTACGGAGAACTAGATCCTGAGTCAGTACAAAGTAAAATGAAGTTTGAATTCAAGTTGACTGTGTCTATGGAATCATCAGTTTAGGCTGTCCACCTCCTCTCTACGAGCTTTGAAGAGATTCTGTCCGTCTAGACTGGAAGAGGAAATAAGGATAACAACCATTTGGTGAGCACAAAAACTCATGTTAGATACAAAAATTTTTACTTTCCTGAGATGTCAGATGGAGTAGGAGATGACTTAAATAAAATGTTGCTGTTAGATACAGCATGTGTTACTTTCACTCAAGTTAGTTGTTTAGGGTATTCTGAATTTGACTCACTTTACACATTTTACTAATAGTGAGTGATCAATAAATGTATTGAGTCAATCAATATATTTGATCAATGACTAGGATTTCATATAATTTTATTACAATCTTTTAATACAGAATATTAAAATCAGTAAAACAGTTACAATAAGTGAACATCCCATTTGGCAAATTGATATTTTACAATTTTTCTATCATTGGACTGTGAAACAGTGTCTATTTTAGGAGATATCCATAATCCATGTGTGCTACTTGCAGCTACATATTAAAATAGTGTATATGGAGGAAAGTATATCAGGATGAATGAAAAATAAAATGGTGTCTAATTTGGAGGAAACACTTCTGTACATGCTAAAGGAGATTCCAGAAGTACTTCTGAGGTCTTTCCACTGTGAGTGGAAAGTATTTGACACAACTTTAGGATTTCTGAATGCCTAGGATTTCTTAGCCTTATAAGCATTAATTTGTGTATCTTGCAAATATTTAAAAATCAGCTGATAAGAAAGAACTTTTTCTACACTAAAAGGCAAAAGATAATAAAGTAAAAAATCATTGCAGTTTTTAATAATATCAAAAGTCTAGATGGCGAAAAAAATGCCTAGTAATAGAAAACAGTTTATGGAATATTTATATAAAGGAATACAATGCGTAAAGAAAATCACTTTATATGCACTACTATAGAAAAATTCCCACATAATATTTTAAGTGTATAAAGCAAATTTCTGGAGTATGTATAGTATGCTACTAATTTGACATAATAAAGGAAAACTATACACATTGACAAACTATACACATTGACATACATGTGTGTTTACATATGCATATATATATGTATATATACACAAAACACACACACATACACACACACACAGGAAGACACAAGAATTCACTAGTAGTAGTTGCTTTTTGGCATAGGAAACTAAAAATTTAGGAAACAGGACAGGGAGAAATACTTAATTTTATACTTTTTGAATTTTGTACAATGTGCTTAATAAAAATGATTTTAAAATAAAAAGAAAAATATATCATTTATTAACTGCTATTGGTATACAGCACAGAACTGAGAATTATAGCAAGCAATTTCATATACTATGCTCTCTGCTTTCCTTCCTTGTCTTAACTATAAGTTTGCCCAAAATAAATGGAAAATGAGAACTTCTGTCAAGCGTTTTATATGGGTTAGGATCTCTTGGGCTCTGCAATGTAAAAAAATACCTTCAATTGGTTTTTAAGCTTTAAAATGCTAGCCTTAACAATGAATTCTATAACTTTCTTTAAATGTTTCCTGCAAGCACTATAATAAAATCTGGGATGAAGTTTGGATAATCAATGCTTCTGGGGATTCTGTGTCCTAGTCTCATTTCTCTAAAGGAAGTTGCCAGCACCTTGTAAATCATATTTGTTTCTTTGTTTACTATTGTGCCAGGTTCATTTTCACATTATACATTTATATACATATATATACGCTTTTAAATGATATTACAGAATTTGGCAACAAAGTGATTTACTTCTGTATAAAAGCAACATATTTACATTTTGTTGAACACCTTTTTTGCTGCTATTAATACATGTGTTGGTTTTTAAAAACAAAAAATAAGCTTTAAACAACTCATGCTTGGCATAGAAGCAGCAAAATAAATTTAAAGTATGGTAAGAAAAAATGACATGGCAATTTCTTTTTTACCAGGTGGAAAAAAAGACTATGCTAGAGTCTCTTCGCTATTAAGGAAGATAATTAATCCCTATGCATAGATATCTCTCCCAAAGTAGGGATAAGTTACTTAAGATATTGGAGTAACTGATACTATTTTATTTTTGAGAGCAAGATAAGAAATGCTTCTTCCATTTGTTTATAAAATATAAAGTATCTATGATCTTTTTAAGGATTTTATTTTATATGTTAATATATAGTGTGGTATGAGTCTTAAGGGTAGAATTAGAGGTATTAGGGAATTTATTATAAATATGTTGACCTTAAGTTCCCTTTAACCAATATCTGCATCTGTTGCAGTACTATCTATTGACTCCTTCTATGAATTACAAAACTGTCTAAAGTAAATGTGATTCAATGAATGAAATCCCTGCCTATCTCTTTTGCCTTCCTAAAACAAGAGAATGGGTCAAAAAAATGATGCCTAACCTAAAAGCTTAGTTAAGTCAATTAATGAATTTAAAATTTATTACATTTTTAGTTTGATTCTTCTGTTTGGTTGTTTGTAGTGTTAGCTGAAGGAGCAGGCATTAAGGTATATATGTCCCAGCAGTTTCCAGTAGGGTATTTATTGTCTTTAAGAATTAATTTTCCTAGGTACTTACATATTCATGTGCTCAGGGGTGTGTGTGTGTGTGTGTGTGTGTGTGTGTGCGCACATGTGATGCAGCAGTCACAATAGGGCACCAAGTGTTTTTCTAAATTAAATGAGCTCCACCTGATGAATGTACTGGTGTGTGAAGAGAAATAGATTTGAAAAAAATGGGTTTCCTTGGGTAAGGGAGGAATTGATGGAGACTGTCACAGTGAAGTTTCAAAGAAAGTGGCCTTATATACAAGGGAATAAGTGGAAAGACCAGATAAACTTTAGAAGAAAGGTTTTGTGAATAACCTGTAAAAAGTAATATTAGAAGCTGTTATGTTTCAGTCTGAAACCGTTGGTTCTTGGCGTGCCCATGGTCAAAGAATGACCAGACACGCCAAAGTTAGGCAAGCACGAAAATGAAGTTTATTGAGGAGACAAAGATAGGATTATAGGGCAAGAGCAAGATGCAGGTTTACAGAACATGGTACACACTCCACAGCCAAAGATGACAACTGTACCCATTGTCACAGCAGGGAAAGCAAAAGGAAGGGCCAAGAGAGAGAGAGCTTGGCTATGATCTGCATCCTGTTTTATAGTGTCCAGATAGATACCTCCCTTGTGGTTCAGAGGCCACATGGAACCACTTTGATTAGACAGTTGGGAGTCACATGACCTGAGCCTTAACTACACGTGTGGGTTCTAGGTCACTTTCTGGATTTTATGGTACCCATGTGGCTTAGCCAATGGGCTAGAGAATCCTCTGCATTTTTCTGCAGCTGGCATGCCAAGTTCTGATCAGCAGATTTATAGGATATTTCCTCCTCCTCCAGGTATGAAGAATCAGGGTTGGGCAGGACTAAGACGGGGGCAGTAGCACCCACTTTCATCCCTAGGAGACCCAGAATCCTTCACTATCTACCTAACATTTACTATTACAAAGTCGCCGCCATAGCCCAAGGCCCTGAGGGAAACCCCACAGCCTTCCTGGATCGGCTCCAGGAAGCAATAGAGAAACACACCACTCTTGATATTAACTCCTATGAGGGGCAGGTGATATTGAAAGACAAATTCTTGACCCAAGCAGAAGAAGATATTAGAAAAAATTCCAGAAGCTTATCCAGGATCCTACCACCTCTCTGGGTGACATGGTGGCTACTGCTAATTCTGTTTTCTGTAACAGAACTTCTGAGCTTGAGTCTCAGGCTCAAGCGAAGAAGCAGAGGAAGGACGCTAGGCATGCCCGGTTAATGGCAACATTAGTGCCCACATTTGGACCAATGGCCAAAGCCTTCACCAAACGAAGGGATCTCCAGTGCCGCATCTGCTGACAGGAAGGGCATTGGGCCAAGAATTGTCCCAATGGGGACAGGCCACCAAGGCCCATTGTCATTGGTGCCATCAAACAGGTCACTGGATCACACTCTGTCCTTTGGGATCATCCCAGGAGGGGAGTCAGTCCCCAGACCGGATCATGGTACAATAGTGAAGGAGCCTGTTCCTCTCAGCCCCCTGGTAGATAACAGTCACAGGACTGGAGCCAAGGGTAACCCTCCTGGTGGCAGGTAGGCCAGTAAATTTCCTTCTGAATACTGGGGCTCCCTATTCTGTCCTCCTCACCTACTCTGGAAAACTGAGCACTCAATCTTGTATGGTCACTGGAGTCTCTGGGGTCCCTACCAAACAATTCTTTACTCTCCCTTTATTTTGCTTGAGGGAAGATGCGGCCATTGAACATTCATTTCTGGTAATTTCCATTTGCCCCATCAACCTGCTAGGACATGACTTATTTTCTAAACTGTGAACATGGGCTTCTTTCTATCCTCAAGAGGAATTCAGCCTCCTGAACTCCTCCACGGAGAGGCGATAAACTGGATATCAGGCAGCTGCTTATTAAAATTCCAGGCCATGATAATAGAAACCCCTGACTTAAAGATTGAGAGCTGTTCTGGACTTAACCCTGCCACTCTTCTTCCAGAAGAAACAATAGGGGAACCTAGTAGGCAACTACATAACTGTGAAGAGGTTATACTCCACCATTGCCTTCCCCAGGCAGATCTCTCCTCAGTCCCTATCCCTCAAGCCCATCAATGGTTCACTGATGGCAGCAGTGTCAGGGACAGGGAACGGCATGCAGGCTACTCATTAGTGTTTATTGACACTTTTACTCATTGGGTTGAAGCTTTTCATTGCAAGACTGAAAAGATCCCTGAAGTTTTTGGAAGACATCATACCTCATTTTGGCTTCCCCTAGTCCTTACAGAGTGATAACGGTCCTGCCTTTGCTTCACAGGAAATGGCTGGACACCAACAGACCCTTCAAGTAGCTCAGTTCTTGCAGACATTAGAAGAACACAAGCTACTGCCTAGAGATCCTTCTTCCCCTAGTCCTTTCTGTCAGCCTGGGAACTTAGTGCTCATCAAACAGTGAAAGGATGGGTCCCCCACATCCCAGCTAGTCCTGATGTAGAAAGTTTCCTTGTAAAGCAAACTGTGAGATACTAACACATGTACTGCTAAACAAGTGTCCCCCTTACATGGGTTAAGAAGTAGGAGAAGCTGTTTTTCAGGACATAATGTTATTTATTCAATACAATTTCAACATTTTTTCAAAACTTTTATGTTTATGTTAAAATTTGGATGTCTCTCATTCTATTTGTATTAACTATAATTTTACTACAGGAATTTAAAATTTCATCTTTAAAACTGCCTTATGTATGTATTTTACACTAGTTTCCAAAAGATATCATGCTTTTTCCAGAGCATCATGGCAGCTCTTTTCAGTGAAAAAACCTCTAGTTTTAAAATATCAGTCTAGCTGAGAACATTGCTGTATTTGGCTGGTGGTTAAAACCTTACTGCTGGTCACCCAACCATTTATACTACTTACTGTGGGTTACTCAAGTTAATAATTTAACAGTTTATGGTTAATAAAATACAGTTACTTTTAAGAGATAAATTATTGCTAGAACAAAGTAATTTATCTTTCAGATATTAAATATAAAAGACAGTTGTAATATAAGGTACAATGAAAAACTATTCACCTCATAAATACCTTCTTTTTTCAATACATTTTCTTTCCCTATGACGGTAAACTACCCTTTTGAGCAACTGCTATAAATCTTGTTTCAATAGCACATTATACATATTCCTAGAAGAACAAATATGCCAGTGTATAAATATATATTTCAAGTATTTAATTCATGCCAATTATTTTTTCATAATATAGTTGTCTTCTTAAATTGTTGGTTTGTTCACAAATGAGAGGCTGCAAATTCTAATAAACTTCCCCAAAATAATAACATTTAACCTAAACTATTTTAAAACTACTTTGAACATTTCTATCACTCATCTACTTGCTATCTTTTAGGTTATTCTCCAATGTTCAAATGGAGTCATATCCCTTTGTTTGTAATGTCACTGTGTCTTGACAGCTGTTTTTTATTTTTTATTTTTTGGCCTGGCAGACCCTATTTTCTTTTGCATTATTTTAATTGATGAAATGTGAATTCATCAATTAAAATACAATAAAAAGTAACACTTGTTATTGTCCTAGTAGTATTCTTAGGATGTAGGAATCTAAGCTCAGCTCTTCGCAGTTATTATCAGCAACTCTATGTTATCATAATTTAACATACAGTAATACATAATTCTCACAATATTTACATTATAATCTTTAATAAAACAGGATGCATATGTCTGATAGGAGGGAAAGAATTAACTATCAAGGACAGAATTTGTTAAAGCAGCAGGAATCATAATTTAGAGTGTTCTCTTTCCAGAAACATGGTCTATTGGGTATTCTGACTGGTCCCAGACTATTCATCTGAGCATAAACAAAAATTTGGTTAAACTATATCTGCTTAAAACATCAGTGACCTAAGAAGTGAGTAATGCTTAAAGCTCAAAAATAATGAAGAAGCAGGAAACTAGAATTGAAAAGAGGACTAAAACTGATCTTTATCTTAAAATAAGTTTTAGGGCCTCACAGTGCATAAAGAATAGGAGAAAGAGGAGTCCAAGGTCTACCCATAAGGTCCCTATCCAGTGTTACTTTCTACCACAACTGCTATTAGGGTTCCGTGGATACTCACTTGAATCCATCATTCTCAGGTGAAGCTGTGGAAGGACCAAAATGAAACTCATCTAGCCCCTGAGGACGAGGACTCCAACACCAGAGGCAAATACTCTGTACTCTCTAGGAGGATTTCCAGAACCTTTTTAAGCAGACTCCTCCTTCTGTGGCTCCTTCAGATAAGCAGCACAAACTATTTATTCATTGGCAAGACACCTTTTGCCCTGACAAACTTAAACTGCCACTTTTTGCCTTTATGGGAAATGCACAGAGTCCCACGAATCAGTTTTTAAGAAGAAAGAATGAATTTGGCAGGACAGAAGCATATGTATTCTCTTGATATAAAAATGTTAAGGAAGTTTTCTAAAATGTTCAACTTGTTCACAGTAACTTAAGCTCTGAAATTATCTGGCTCATTAAAAAATTAAGTCCTTTTAATGAGAGCCCAAGACTAACCAAATAATTTTTACTTTGTGTCTTTATTCATTTATCTGGCATAAAATTAAAAACAAAAGGAACTTCTTTGATTAATGACCTCTGCTAATCATTTTAGTAGAATACATGATGACATTTTTAAAATTTTATTTCACTAACAAATTAAGTTTGTGTTAATCACAAATGTCACTCATATGCAAATTTTGCGTAAATATTCAGAGTGATCTATATTTTATCAGTAGTAACAGAAAGCTTGCCAGTCAGTGTAGGTTTAAACAGCCAATTAGTGCATAAGTTATTAAACATTTTAAACAAATGGGCTGTATCAAACCTAAATTAGTAGAGTTCAAAGAAATTTCACAGCATCTTGATTGCACAGGTGTATGAACTGCTGAGAATGTCTGTGTTCATAAAAGATAAAATATGTTACTTTTACATATGTTATAATCCTCTTTTCAATCCTAATCTCTTCGTAATCATGTCTGAAAACTTACTGTAACCTATGTCTTTGCTGTCATCCCTCTTCTGATGTTTATATCTTCTGAGGAATTCAGGTAAATAAGGAAAGTCCAAGGGGGATCCACTTCTGAACTAGAAGGTATAAACCAGGATTCTTCAGACCTTCCAGTTAAACTAGGGTTATTTCTCTAAGCTGAACCTGTAGGACTCCTGGGAGAAGGGGGTTTGTTGAATGATAGCATTGCATCGGAATCTCACAATCTGAGGTTTTATTTCTTTACGGATTCCTTTTTGTAAAAAGGTTAATTCAAAATACAAATTTCTTTTTGTTCCCTGGCAAATTTTATTTTTAAGAAATTGCTCATGTTGTAAAAAAATGTAGCAGGAAATGATGATTCAGGCTTAGAAATAGCTAATTGTGACAATTTCCCTAATGGTTAGAATAGTCACATTCATTACTTCAAAATGAGACAATTTTGAGAATAAAATGGGTGTGAAAATTTTTAGGGTGAGAACAATTTTAAAATATTTATTAATTGCAGTAATTATTTATTGGCCAACAAATATATTTACATTTATTAGAGAGCCCATAAGATGTGTCTATTCAAAATTAAATTATTTCTAAAAATAAGAATGATATATATTTCTTTAACTTTATGCCAAAAATGAAATGAGTTGATTATCTACACATTAAAAATTACATGAATAAAATTAAATATGCAGTTTAAGCAGTTTCTTATTTGTTTCTAATACTATATTGCTCATGTTTTTCTGATTTTATTATTTTTAATTTTTTATAAAATTGTATATAGTTATTTTCAGAATTGCATGTTGTGGTTTATGCATTGAGATTATGAACACCTTTAATGTACTTTGCTCTATATTTTAGATATGCTGAACTTCTAATTACCCATATTCCCCATTGATCCCCAAACTGGGAGTATCTCCTATGCCTTGGCATGGGTCATGGCCCACTGGCTCTAACACCAATAGGCTACAGGAGGAGCAATATTAAATAATTCTCTCACCACCACTCAAAATGAGGAGTTATTTTTTCCTAACCACACCTGTCCCAAACCAATTTTCTTTATCAAGTGACCTTCATGTTTTTCTTGAAATGGGTGTAAGACATTATACCTGGAAATAGTCAGCAAATGAGGAAGGAGTTACTGCTTTTGGGGTTTCCGATTTAACCACATGAAACAACTTTACTTCCCTGTACATGTATTTGAAATCCAAAGAAGTAAGGTCATGCCAAACATATGGAAGTAAAAAGTATATGTCTATCATAATCATTCTGGATTACTTTAATATGATTGTTAACAATACTTTATTAAAAATGAAAGGTAAAAAAACCAAATGCTAAATTGGATAGGACAACAGAACAAGAAAGAAACTGGGACTGTCACAGCTAAACTGGAAGTGCTGGTTGTCCTGCAAATAGCTGTGTGGCTGTGTTTCCAATAAGCAACTGTAGCACTTCAGAGGCATGCCTGGCTTCCTCCTGTAATAACAGCCCATCCTGATAGCGTGAAGATTTCGGAAAGATTATGCTACCCTACAGCAAGCAAACATCAAAAGCTGCATGTTATTTTAAATGTGTTCTCTTTTTCCATATTTAACATCCTATATGTGCACATATCAAATTAACAAAATACCATGCACCATTTTAACTGTATTGAAGTTGAAAAGAGCCACAGATATAATTATACAAAGTCTAATTATCAAAACTTTTGTTTGATATGTACGTAAGATTATCTTTCAACTTAGTATCATTGTGTCCTAGTTTCTTTGCGTTGCTATAAAAAAATACCTGAGGCTGGGTAATTTATGAAGAGAAGAGGTTTATTTGGCTCATGATTCTATAGGCTGTACAAGAAACATGGCACCAGCATCTGCTTGGCTTTTGGTGAGGGCCTCACTCTGCTTCCATTCATGACAGAGGTGAAGGGTAACCCGCATATGCAGAGATCACATGGAGAGAGGAAGTGAGAGACAGTGAGAGGGGAGGGAGGTGCCAGCCTCTTTTTAACAACTGTCTCTTATGGGAACTAACAGAGAGGGAATTCACTCATTACCATAAGGACGGCACCAAGCCATTCATGAAAGATTTGCCACCTTTACCCAAACACCTTCCATTAGGCTTCACATCCAATATTAGGAATCAAATTTCAACATGAGATTTGTAGGAATCAAATATCCAAAACATATCAGGGTGTAATGGATTTTATATTTTATAAGTTGAATGTTTGAATTCATTATATCAGATGTAATAGGGCATGGTGTTAAGGAACTTTAATACACAAAAGGGAGGCCAGTAGAATACACTGCAGCACAGATGACAGATATAGATGTGTCCACATCCAAGTAGTCTTTACATATTGCAGTACATGCTATTTGTTTTAAATGCATGTGTTTTTCTTATATATTAAAGTATTAAATTGATTTGCTTAAAATTATATGTAGTAGATTAAACTATTATGTATGAATTTCATCTCAGCATAGTAAGTGGAGGATTGCAAAATACTTGTAATATTTTGTAATCAGGGCTTTAAATCTGATATGGGCAAAAATCACTACTTTAGCCAAACTCTATTTTTTTAAATTTATCCCTTGAGAGTCCCTGTTTCTCTGGCTTTCCATATTTCTCTCTCTCTCTTTTTTTTAACCTATTAGTCTCTTTTATTCTTTACTGTCACATTGGTATAGGCCATGTCCTACTGCTTCTTTAAGACACACTTAAATGTTTTTCATGAAGTACACTGGAAGTCATAATTTTGCTTCTGAACTCCTAAAGTTCTTTATCTGCATTTTTACATGTATCTATCATAATCTAGTATATGCTCTAGTTATTAATGTTATTTCTTTTTAGTTCCATAAATTCTTTGACGGCCGAACGAAAGTTGTGTTTATCTTTAAATATATATCACACCTTTTTCTTGGCATGTGACAGATGCCCAAAAATTTTTCCTTTTTTTTTTTTTTTTTGAAATAATCTCACTCTGTTGCCCTGAGTAGAGCACTGTAGCGTCAGCCTAGCTCACAGCAACCTCAAACTCTTGGACTCAAGCAATTCTTCTGCCTCAGCCTCCTGAGTAGCTAGGACTATAGGCACGTGCCACGTTGCCTGGTTAATTTTTCTACTTTTAGTAGTGACAGGGTCTCACTCTTGCTCAGGCTGGTCTCAAACTCCTGAGCTCAAGCGATCCTCTGCTAGGATTACAGGTGTGAGACACCTCACCTGGCTGATGCCCAATAATTTTGATTGAAGGAATAAAGAAAATTTATGGGATACATGTTAATTTTGAGTTATATGAAGAAAACTTGCATTGCTGAAGAAAGAGGAGAGTACTCAACATAGAAACATCAGGAGGGTAAAAACATACCCCAAAACAAAGAAAAATTTCTGGGCATTGGAGAGAATCTATGAGTTTAGTAATAACAGAAAACAAGATGGAAATGTTTGCTGTATACCAGATTGTGGAGGGCCTTGTCTGCTAACATAACAAGTTTAAAAGAATTCTGTAAGTAGAGGGAGTCTTTGGAGGTTAGATTATAATGTACGAAGTGGACTGAAGTGGTGTAAAGTACCAGTTGAGGTGACCAGTTAGACAGTTATGTTAGTTCAAGTGAGAAGTAATGACTTTGGTCAGTGAGATTAGCATAAAAACAAAAAGGAGACAACAGATGTGGAAGATATTATATGATGTCAACAAACATTTATGACAATGTAGGAGGTTTAGGAAAAAAAAACGCATTATGAGGTTTATTGCTTCATAATGCAATGGCATTTTAAGAGAAACAGATGCTCAAGGGGAAAGAACTCTTTTAATTTTGAAAATGAAATTTCATCATGAGTTTGAGGAAACATCTAGATGGAGCTGTCCAGCAAGCAGATACATCTCAAAGATTAGAAGATGGATTCATCCACATAGAAGTTATCATTAAAGTTTTGATGATGGAGAGGAAGACAAGGAATGTGGTAGGTAAAATAATGCCCTCCCATCAAAGATATTTGAGTTCTAATCCCCAGAACCTGTGAATATGTTGCCTTACATGACAGAAGAATTTAAAGTAGTAGATAAAATTGTTTGCTAATTAGCTGAGTTTAAGATAAGGACATTATTCTGGATTATCTGATGGAGTACGATATAATCACAAGGGTGCCTAAAAGTGGAAAGGGAAAGCCAAAGAATAGGAAAAGTGATGCAGACTGTGAAGGTCATGGCCTAACTCATTGACTTTGAAGATGGAGGAAGGGGACCATGATCCAAGGAAAGCAGGTGATCTCTAGAAGGTAGAAAAGGTGAAGAAATGGATTCTCCACTGGTCCATCTTTATAAGGAACATAGCCTAACACATTGACACCCAATGAGCCAGTTTTGGATTTCTGGCCTCCAAAAAGTAAGACAATATATTTGTATTGTTTCAAATGACAAAATTTGTGGTGATATGTCATAGTAGCAATAGGAAGCTAATATAAGAAACAGCAGTAGGAATGAGAGCTAATCATAAGCAAATAAACAGACATAAGCAAATAAAATCTGAGAATGTGTCACAGGATTTGACAATTAATATATCGATCACAGCCTTTTTGAGAAGACAGTGGGAAAAGAATCAGTGTCCTAATAATAATTTTAAATAGCATTTTCTTGGCTTTTTCATATTCCAAAAGATGGACTAGACTTGAACGTTAATTCTCAAAATAATTTTGCCAGATTGGCATCCCAACTCTACTCATGGCCACTGTACAAGGGAAAACTGGTTTTGACAATTTCTCCATGTCCAACATGGTACCTAAAACACATAGTGGTGTTTTATCAAGTGAATAAATAGTTTTTAAGTAAATGTCTAAGAGAATTTGTGGATAAGTGAATGATTCTGAATAAAGAAACGAATGACTAAATACATAAAGAAATAAATTAAGTGCTCACTTTATGCTAAAATCTACGTTGACCATAAAAGTACCTATCTCAGAGTGCATCCAGCTCATATTTAGTAATGTATAGGGACAGTCTTTAGTAAGGAGATTCAGGTGGGAGCAAACTTAGTCCATTGGTTTGAACAAAATAAGTGAAACTTAATAAAAAGAAATGTTTGAAAGAGCAAATATCTTAATGGGAAAATGAAAATTAGGGTATGATAAATGACAATTTAGACTTCACAAAATAGATTCTGTGGAAGAGTTTATCTAGGTTTTTTTAAGCAGATGTGGTTTACTGACTTTGGTTTCCTTATATTAAATATGTAGCATTTTCATATTCTCAGACACTTAAAAATATTGGCAGGCTTATTTCAAGTTATTAAGTGTCAGAAAAGTGTCCATGACCAACATGAAAAAACAGTCTCTTCATGCTTTTCAATGCTCAAAACATATTCAAATGTAAAAATCCAATAATTTAATTGCAATAACAAACTCAGTGATGTGTGTTTATCTTGCTTTTACACACAGGGATTTACTAGAAATCACCTTATGGAAAAGTAGTTCTATGTGCTAAAGCCCAAACTCAATGGAGCACTACACATAAAAGTTATTAAAATCAAATGGTTCTTTTAAAGTTTAAATTTAAACCCAGAGAGCTAGATAATCCAAAAGGAAATTAACGAAAATGTCCTTCTGTAAGTAGCTGAACTACTGCATTTGGGGGAAAAAAAATGTTAAGTGATAGGACCCCTCCTCCAAACAAAAGAAAACCCTGCATTTCAATGTGAGGAGTGATATTTATTCATATGCATTGGAACTACACAAATACATTTGTTTTAAAAAATTAATTTGAATGCTTATATAATGTACTTTACTAAGATAAATTTATTTTCTGAATGTACTATACTTATAGCATTAATAATGTCAGCTTTAACAGAAAACAATTCTGAATATCAATTCTTAAATATGATTTGATTTCTCACAATAATACATAGGGATAGTATAAAATGCCCTTTTCACACTGAACAAGTTTTCAAAAGTTTGTAGACTTTATAGTTTCCATAATCTATTTTAGAAGCTTATCACTTTAGCAATTAACAATGCATAGAGTATAAAAAATAATTTCATATGATTTTCCTTCAATGTTAAATTTGATTTTTACACATTTATTTATACATATACAGAATATTCACCATTTTAAAAAGCTTAGAATATTTTTAAAATATTATATTATGCCACTGAGGAAACTACTACCAATTCTTGAAAAAGAAGGCATTCAAAACCACAGTGTTAGCATCACAAAATAATAAAAAAAGTAAACAAATAAAATCATACCACATGAATGTTAAAAGAAATTCTCAAGTAACTACAGCATCAAAGAGAAAGTCATGTACTCCCAACATTAAAATCCTTGGGAATATATTAAACTCAGAGCATCAAAAATTATGACATTTATCCAAACAATGCTCAGAGGTAATCCTTGGTCTTTGTCCAACTTAATAAATTGAATTTTTCAGTATTACATTTTGGGAAAATGTTAATTTATGCATATTACATATAAAGAGTAACTTATTAATAAACTATTTTGAGAAAGTATTAAACTTAAAGTCTAGTAAATTAGAAATAATTATGATTATACATTTTATTTATTTGTATTGAACACAATAGGTGAGTTATATATAAAATATACATTTATAAATTGATAATAGAATAAAATATTAAATATTCAACTTAATTAGAAAGGTATAAACATGATAATTAGATCTGATAAATGAAATTATAAACTAGTCTTTTTGAAAAAATCAATAACAAATATAATTAATAAGAAAAACAAAATAAATTTTAAAAATCTGAAATAAATTTGAGACTAAAGTGCTCATGAAAATTTTTTGGAATATATTTTAAACTTTACCAAGATAAGCTTCAAAATCAGTAGAATGGTTGTTTTTCTGGGTAATGTATAAATTGCCCAAGTTACTTAAGTAAAATAAACATTCAATATGAAGGTGAACTTTAAAAATTTGTCAGGAATTGACATTCTCTTGTCCTGAATGATCAATTCATAAAGTTTTAAGAAATTATTTTTCTTAAGTAGGCAATTCATCCTCATGCTATAAAGTTTTTTTGTGCATAAAAAAGTTAAAGCCTGTCAAATTTATTATGATGTTAGTCTAACCTTCTTAAAACACTTTATAAGCAAACAAGAATAGTAAAATATTTTTTTTTGAAAAATAATGCTTTTGTTGGTGAGAAGACAGGAAGACAAACACCATCAAACATTCAAACATATGTATCTAGAAGAATATTGAAAATATAAAACTAGTAAGAGTATCTGCATTGTCTACATACCTACAATATAGAATGCAAATGCAGAAACAAATCCTGCTGCTTTAAGTAATTTAAAAAAGAATATATGACCTTACAATACGATCATGAAGCAAAGAACTTTTTGTCTAGCTCTCAAGGAAAAAGTATTATTTGTGATCTCCACCTTACACGAAAATTCTAGGTGGATTAAAATTTGAAGATTGTAAAAAAAAAAATCTATAAGAACCTAAAAATAAAACATAATTGAATATTTGCCATATCATAGGATAGGTGAAGACTTCCTATCTGAGTGATGGAAGAAATCACAGAGAAAATGACAAATATTTTTACATACAGTTTTTTTAAATCTCTGTGCATCAAAAACACATATTAAAAAAAACCTCATGAACAGAGTCACGACAAGAAAAAAGAGAAGAAATATTTAAAACAGTATTGTCAAGAGATAAAAAAACTTTGAAATATTTTACAGTTTATATGAGTTGATAAGGATAATAGCAAGACTCCAAATATCAGTTGGATATACCTTACATATTTCATTTATTTAAGAGGAAGATAAATATATGAAAATATATAAATTAAATATGTGATACATAAAATAAATAAAATATAAATATGTGAAATACATAAAGTCTAATTTCATTAATAATTTAAATATTTAGCTATAATCAACAACACGAATCCATTTTTACCTAGTAAGTTAAATTAGGTAACAATATGCAATCCTATATCAAGACAACAATTTGTTATGTAAATGTATAAATACATTAAAATATATGTACATTTATGTCTATATATTTATACATCCATCCAGAGATACATATATATGCATATATTATTAAACTTTTTATTTTGAAATTATTATAGGTTCACATGTGTTTGTGAGGAATAACATAGAAAGATTCTGTGCTCCCTTTATCCAGTGTCTCCCAATTATAGAATCTGAAAAAACTATAGTACATTATCACACCGAGGATATAGGCATTGAAGCAGTCAAGTTGCAGAGCATCCATCACCATGTGGATCGCGGAATGTTGTCCTTTCATAAGCATATACTTCCGTGGCATCTGAATCTCCTCCTTAACTCCGGGCTATCACTAATCTGCTTTCCATTTCTATGATTTTTTTTTCATTTCAAGAATGTTATACAAGTTGAGTCATATGGTTATGTAATTTTTTTTGAGATTGTATTTCTTTTTTCATACAGCATAATTCTCTTAGATTCATTCAGGTTGTTGTGAAAAGCAATCCTTTGTTATAATCACACAGATCCCTGAAATTCTGTTCATTTTTAGTTTAGTCTATTTTCTTTCCATTGCTAAGATTGGGAAATCTTTATTGTTCTAGCTTTAAATTAAGTAATTCTTTCATCTGTCATCTTTAATGTCCAGTTGAGACCATCCATTTTTTATTTTTAATTATTATTATTATTTTTTCAACTCTAAAATTTTTATTTGGTTCTTCTTTATCTTCTATTTCTTTACTGATTTTTTTTCATTTGTTTCAATCATGTCCCTAATTGCTTCTTGAAGCATTTTTTTAATGACAGCTCCTTTTTAATCATTGTCAAATAATTCCAACATTTCTTTAATCTTGGTGTTGACATCTATGAATTGGCCTTATTCATTCAGTTTGAGATCTTCCTTGTTCTTTGTATGATGAGTGATTTTCTACAGAAACCTGGATATTTAGGGCATTATATTATGAGACCATGAATATTGTTAAATGTTCTGTTTTATCTGCCTTCCTCTGACAAGCTTTGGCAGATAAAGGGAGGTTACTACCTTGTTAGTCAGGTGGTTACAGAAGTCACAGTTCCCAACCCAGACTCCACTGATACCCAAGAGAAGGGCTCCTCATCACTGCTGGTGGAGGTACGAGTTCTCACTACCCACTAGAATTCCCCCGACACTTCCTGGTTGGAAGTGATTGAAATTCTTTATTTCTGCTCCTTAGGTGACAGCTGCTGCACAGTGGTCAACATCCTGTCTGTCCACTGTCTTCTCTGATGACAGTCTAGTGGGAAAAGAGAGAAATGCCCAGTTATTGCTGTGTGGAGATGGACCTCCAGGCAGCCTATGTGGTCTCCACTGGCACCATATGCTGGGGGCTTGTTATCATCCAGAGTGGAAGAAAGTCTTGGTTCCTTATATTGCCTTCACTGACATCTCACTAGAAATATGGTTTTGGTGTCTTATTATAGCCTGGCATGAATAGATTTCCAAATCTAGAGTATAGTGGTTATTGTCTAAAAGCTTTTGTCTTGCTAGGCTGGCCACCCCTAGTTCTTTAGATAGAAAGCAAGCTTTTTTTCCTCAGTCTTCTCTTATTCTTATTTCCAGATTGACAGTTGCCAGCATCTTCAGCTCCAAGTTAGGGTCATGAGGCAAATAGACAATCCAAGAACTTACCACCATATTATTCCTTAGGGACACAGGTCCCTGGTCAGTCTGCCTCCTTTGTCTTCCCTTCAGAGATTTCATCAATTCCTTTTATCTATAGTGCCCAAGGATTTTACTTGTACTTAGCAGGACACATAGAGGAAAATATGTCTAATATATTCTTCTGAAGGTAGATCTTAAGAAAGAAAAATAATAAGTGCCTTTCTAAAACATATGCTATATTAAAGGAAGAAGTATTAGAAGGAAGTAGAGTAATCCACTGAAAGTGTATGAAACAAGGATGAAAAATCACACATTGACCCTATTTTCTGGAAAACTTGTGTGTAATGGGAATATAAAACTAAATATCAAGCAATAGCTCATGCCGTCCAAAATTGTAAGAATATACATAATTTTTACTTGAGTGTCTTTGCTACAGATACAAAATTGCATCTAATTTTCTAAAAATCAGATTATATAAAGTTCTAAGGATCAGATTAAAGGACTTTAATAATCAATAAAGGAAAGTGCTTGAAGACAGAACAATGTGAATCATTGTTTTTGGTAAAGTTAATGGCAAGGCAGTTTTATTATTTTTCTTTCTAAGTAGTATAGCTTAGAGAGGAAGAATACAGGTTTGGAGGGCACAACAGCTCCACACTTTGATAGTCACATGACTTTGGACAATGTACTTCTCCTTGCATTAATCTTTTCATCTGTGAATGTAGCTACTAAGAGTATTTGTTGGGAGGATTAAATGAGCTATGTAATGTAAAGCACTTTGAACAAGGCATTGCACATGGTAAATACTTAGTAAATGTTTTTAATAGGTATTATTAGCCTTATCTTTAAAATAATAGCAAAACAATGGGGCCAATAGATGACACCCGTATTAGTTTACTAGGATTTCCATTAAAAAAAAAAATACCACAGGCGGCATGGTTTACACACCAGGAATTTATTTCTCACAGTTCTAGAGGCTGGAAGTCCCAGTTCGAGGTCCTTCAGAGTTGGAGTTCTAGGGGGGGCGGTTCTCTTTTGGGCTTGCAGACAATCACCTTCTCACTGTGGCCTCACCTAATCTTCTTCTGGGTGCACTTATAAGACAATAAATCCTACCAGATTAGGGGTCCACCCTTATGACCTCATTTAACCTTAATAACCTCCTAAAGAACCTGTCTATCTCCAAATACAGGCATACTTCAGAAATATTGCAAGTTCCGTTCCAAACCACCACAATGAAGCAAATATGACAATAAGGTGAGTCACACTTTTTGTTTCCCAGTTTATATAAAAGTTATGTTGACACTATACTGTAGTCTATTAAGTGTGCAGTAGCATTATGTCTAAAACAATAATATATATACTTTAATTTAAAAACACTGTATTGCTAAAAAATCCTAGCAATCATCTCATCCTTCAGTGAGTCATCATCTTTTTGCTGGTGGAGGATCTTGCCTCAATATTGATGACTGTTGACCAATCAGGATGGTGGTTGATGAAGGTTGGGATGGGTGTGGCAACTTCTTAAAATAAGACAACACTGCAATGAAGTTTGCTACACTAATTATCTCTTCCATTCAGGAAAGATATTTCTGCCTCATGTGATGCTGTTTAATTACCTTTTATTCACAGTAGAACTTCTTTTAAATTGGAGTAAAGTATCTGTGTGTGGTTATTTGCTCCTGTAATCCTAGTAATTTGGGAGGCTAAACTGGGAGGATCATCTGAGGCCAGGAGTTTCAGACCAGCCTGGGCAACATAGTGAGACCCTATCTCTACAAAACAAATAAATAAATTTAAAAGAAAAAAAGAAAATAATTTGGAGTAAATGCTTTCAAACCATGCTTCTTCTTTATTAACTAACTTTATGTAGTAATCTAAATCCTTTGTTGTCATTTCACCAATGTTCAAAGCATCTTTACTGGGGGTAGATTCCATCTCAAGAAATCACTGTTTTGCTCTACCATTAGAAGCAACTCCTCAACACTCAAGTTTTAGCTTGTGATTACAGCAATTCAGTGACATTTTAGGTTCTACTTTTAATTCTAATTTTCTTGCTATTTGCACCACAGCTATAGTTACTTGCTCCAGTACTATCTTGAATCCATGAAAGTCACCCATGAGAGTTGGAATCAACTTCTAAACTCCTGTTAATACTGATATTTTGACATGCTTCCATGAATCACAAATGTTCTAATGGTATCTATAATGTTGAATCCTTTCCAGAAGGTTTGCAATTTAATTTGCCCAGATTCATCAGAGAAATCACTATCTATGGCATCTATATATAGCCTTATAAAATATATTTGTTAAATAACAGACATTGACAGTCAGAATGACTCTTTGATCCATGGGCTGAAGAATGAATGTTGTGTTGGTTGGCATGAAAACAGTATACCTCCTTGTACATCTCCACCAGAACTCTTGTACAACCAGGTACATTTTCAATAAGAAGTAATATTTTGAAAGGAATCTTTTTTCCTGAGCAGTATGTCTCAACAGTGGTCTTAAAATATTCAGTTAACCATGCTGTAAGCAGATGTGCTGTCACATAGGCTTTGTTATATTCCATTTATCAAGCACAGACAGGGTAGATCTAGCATAATTCTTAAGGGCTCTGGGATTTCAAAATGGTAAGTGAACATTAGCTTCAAGTTCAACCCACCATCTGCCTTAGTCCCTAACAAGAGAATTGCCTGTCTTTCGAAGCTTTGAAGCCAGGCGTTGTCTTCTCCTCTCTAGTTATGAAAGTCCTACGTGGCATCTTATTTCAAAACAAAGTTATTTTGTCTACATTGAAAATCTGTTGTTTAGTGTGTAGCCACATTCATCAGCTATTTTATTTAGATTTTTCTGGATAACTTGCTGTCCCTTCTACATCAGCAATTGCTGCTTCACCTTGCACTTTTATGTTATAGCAATTGCTTCTTTCCTTAAACCTCAAGAATAAAACTTGCTGGCTTCAAACTTTTCTTCTTCAGCTACCTCACTTCTCACAGGCTTTACAGAATTGAAGAGAGTTAAGGCCTTGCTCTGGATCAGGCTTTGGCTTAAGGGAATGTTGTGGCTGGTTTGTTCTTCTGTTTAGACCACAAAAACTTTCTCCATCTCAGCATTGAGGCTGTTTTGTGTTATTATTCCTGTGTTCACTGGAGTAGCACTTTAAATTTCCTTCAAAAACTTTTCTTTTGCATATACGACTTGGCTAATTGTTTGGTACAAGGGTCCTAGCTTACAGCCTGTCTCAGCTTTTGACATGGTTTCCTCCATAAGCTTAATAATTTCTAGCTTTTGATTGAAAGTGAGAGACTTGTGACTCTTCATTCCATTTGAACACTTGCAGGCCACTGTAGGTTGATTAATTAGCCTAATATCAATATTATTGTGTCTCAGGGGCACATGAACACAAAGTGAGCACATGCTGTTTAAAAAATGTCACCAACAGACTTGCTCAACACGGGGTTGCCACAAACTTTCCATTTGTAAAAATTGCAGTATCTGTCAAACCCAATAAATCAGTGTGCAATTAAAGGAGGCATGCTCATACAGTTGTATTAGGGGTTATTGCTTCAAGATATGCACTTTGGAGGGTGACACAATTTCATCCACAGCAACATCTCTGTCAACCTGGGTGTGTCAATGGCTGTATGATAGCAGAGCTCCCTTCAAATCCACATTGGATTTGAGGATGCACAAAAATCAAACTATTATGTTAGAATTTAATTTTTAAAAATATCTTTTTTTTTCTACCAGATAATTGATATACTAATAGTTTCTGGTAAACAGTTTGAATGCTGTTCTTTTAGAGTTTGCATGAGATACCATTAACACCTGTAATACATCCCAGCAAAAAACACAAAGCAATAACAAAATTTGTAATGAAAATGAAAATTTCACAGTAAAATCCAGGTAATATCTGGAAATACACTGTCTGCTTACTAATGAGGTGGAGACTTAAATATCGAAGAAAATTCAGAAGAAAACTAGCAAGGAGAGTTTTCACTTCATTGTTTGTCACTGATTGCAGAAAATAATGATGAAGTTGAGATGACGACTAAGGTCTGTCTTCAGAACAATCATGAAACTGAGAGGAACTGATAAGAGAGATGTCTATGGAGAAATTTGAAGAGGAAGGATTTTGCTAAATCTCTAGGGAAGTGATCAACATTTTAGGATAAAAATGTTGCAAAATGGGACTTTGACTCCACTCTTATAAATTACAGTTGTAAGCTTTATGTCTAGTGCTAAAGCAATATAAGGCTATTTTTTTCGAGGAAAGGTCATTATTGCAGCACACTGGATGTGACTCTGAGATGCCTCTTTTATGGCCAGCCACATCTACAATGCAGCTTCTTATTGTTGATATTCAGCATGCTTTACAAAATGCATGACCATGATACTGATGTATGTGAAATACAGCAAGATTTATCTCAAATACTGTTTTGTTAAAAAAGTTATATTGTGTTTTAGAGATAAAAATACAAAATTTGCCTCTATAAATAATGACTGAAAACATTATAATAAAAGAAATGTACATTATATGAAGTTTTGATATTGAAAACCAGGAGATATTCTTCTGAGAAAACACTAGCTGGAAAAAACATTTCATGGGGTATGTCTTTATCCCCCTATTGTTGGATACTTAGATTGTTCCTATTATTTCATTGTTGTCAGTAATATCTCAATGACTATATTTGAGGGTAGGTTTTTTTTTGTATTTTGAAGTATTTATTTAGCATTTTTCTGAAAGGGTAGAATTATTGTGCTTCAGTAAAAAGCATTCTTAGGCTTTTTTTTTTTTTTTTAAGTCTAAATTTCTTTCCTGAGGCTTATATAATGAGACATCCTGTAGAGCCTGGCAGGAAAAACTGCCAATTTCAAAGTTATAAGCATTTTATATCATCTAAAAGGAAGATTGGAATTTACCTTTTGGAGCTAAAGGCTTCTTTATACTGGGAAAATCACTTTATCAGGTCATTTAATCAAGCAGATTTAAAGTAAATACAGTCTATTGTCCTTGGGAAAGTTTTGAGTGGTTTCAAAGAAAAAGAAGTAAAGAATTTCTAAATATATTAAATGTTCTGTTTCATAATGAAAATAGATGCAAATTTATCACATATCGAAGACTCTTCAGATTACATAATACAAACAGTGCTATTCTTGTTAATCTGTATTTGAGCTGTCCTATGCCTGAAAATAGTTTATTCTTAGGAGGTGTGTTATGTCCTGACAGGAGATTGCAAGAGGGACAGGACTATTGCAGGAATGGTGGGTCAGGCTGACTTCATCTTCCTCTTCCTCTTATGTAGGAGAAAATAACTAGGGCTAAATAGCACAGAGTTGGAATTGTAACAGTACACCTGGTGTGATATAACACTGCATAACTCCCATTCTTGAAAAGTGTACTCTCTAAGGGGTCAGGTATTTCTTTTGGAGTACAGAGAAGGATGAATATGAAAAGAGTAAATATGTTTTCTACCTACCAGCTTCGGACAGAAATTAGATGGGTCCTGGATTAGGCAGGAAAGGAGTAGGATGCATTGAAGGGCAACAAAATAAATTTCTTCCTCCTTTTGGACCATAGGGCCAATTTTTCTAAAATCCAAAGCATTGAGATCTTTTAGAACAGTTTTTAATGAACCTAAATGTGCATCATAATCATCAGAGAGAAAAAAATCTGCAAAACTCAGAAGTCTGTTTTCGTATCATAGAGTAAGGCTTTGGTATAAGGCTATGATTATAACATTTTACACTAGTATTAAAAGTACGTAAATGTGCTCATTTCGTTTGCCAGATTGAGTCTTTAAAAGAAATAGAAGACAAATACCTATCTATTCAATTTTAAAGTTTAAATCTAGTTCTGAGTTAGTGTAAAAGGTATACTATTTCTCACATAAAAAATCAATAGAGTAGGATAATATTTGATTATAATTAAATATTAGAAAATTGATAAATATCTCTTAAACTATGTGGGACTTGTTCAATTCAAACATCTCTGGAAACTTCTTATTTTTAAATTATATTGCTTTAAAGACTCTACCATTCACACAGAGTGTCATATGGCTCTTGGTTAATAGTGATTGTAAATGTATCTCCAGAGTCACATTATTCTAGTATTGCTATTTTAGAGTATGCAAAATGATGATTAATATTGATGATAAAAATATTTCTATATTATATGGTCTTACATAGTATCACTAAGAGATGTAGAAAATTAATATTCAATAAAAGTCCAAAATGTTTTATCATTGTATTTCTTGATGAAGAGAGAGAGTAATTTCTAGTCTATAACATGATATATTTCTTCTGAATGTCTGCTTTTAGGAACACATAGAATGGAAGTCTTACAAGAAGATATTTAATGATTTATTAAAACTTAGCCAAAAGATAGTGAATTTTTTTTAAATGAAACCCTCTCTAGAGTGAGCACTTTCTGCAGTAGATAGAAGTGCTCCTGGATTCCATTCTGCACCATGCCATCTTTGGAGTAATAGATCATCCAAGCACCTTTTTCTCATGATGTATTACTCAAATGCATCATCAGCCAGATCGGTGTTTCTAATGATTTATAAGTCCACTAAATCATTAGAGTGAGGTGCAGCAATGATATAGTATTCAAAGATGGTTCCAGGTGGACAAGAAGGATTCAGTAACAAATTTTAAAATTTGCAATGCAAAATCAGACAAAACAGGAAAAGAACAGTATGCTGAATATTAGTTCCCTGATTTTTAAAGAAACATCTATTATCTTTGATTGTATAGTGCCATACAATATGTCAGTACTACAGTACCACTTACTGACTAATGTATTCTTTGTTTTCATCATTATTTTGTCCATCAATAAATATAGAATAATACTTTAAGGAATGATTGTTTGAAATGATGAACAGCAAATCTGAATGATTATGTTATTTAAAAAGTAAAATTAAAAATAATAGAAATGAAACCACAATTTCCAAGCTTCTAGATCTAGAGAATGTTCATTATACACAGTCTTAAAAATCAGAAATTATAAACTTTTGGTACAGCATTGCTTGTACATTGGAGAAAAAGCCAGTTTGAACTATTTTTGAGATAGTTAACTTTTGAAAATATAATTTTTCTACTTGTAAAGAGGCATAATCAACGTACATGTTAAAAGTAAAACAATATTCAAAGAATACAAAGATATATAAATTGTAAGTAAAGCTTTCCTTTCAACCTTCAATCTCATTTACATGATTGAAGTAATCCTAGTAAATAGTTTTGTGTGTACTTTTAGAGACCAGTGCATACACTACCTATATTTTTATAAATACTTAGCATTATGCTATAATATTTTATGTGATATGTTTTAACCATGAAATATTTCTTTACGGGGGGATATGATACAACTCTAATATGGAAGATATCATAGATTAGCTTTATGAAACCAAATATACTACATATTTCTATAAAATGTTATTATGACAAGCAATAGAAAAATATTTTATATAAAATATATCACACTTTTGGTCCCAGAGAAATGAGAACTCCTTTTTAATTTTTCCTTTCTCTTTTTCTTTCCTTCCCTTACCAAAAATCTCAGGGCCTCATCTGTGGATAATATGCCTAGCAGAGCTCGAAAATTTCTCCCATTGTCTTACCATTCATAAGCTTTATCTTTGCTAAATTGAGCTTCTCACTGAGAGCCTTCATGATTACTGGGCATAGACATTGTCCTACTCTCCTCAAGCCCACATACACATTGAATGGAGAAAGAATGAGGTTAGTATTGAGCAGCCTTCCTTCCTTCTGAAAGCTCACAAATTGTTCACTCATTTCAGTTTATCCAGGTCCTTCAGGTCATAGAGCTAGTACAGAACTGAGTCAGATTCCAAACCAGAACTGTCCAACTCCAAAAGGCACTTGGTCAGAAAATCCCAGTGTGGAAACAGTTCGTAAATATAAAATGTTTCCTCACTACCCAAAAGGTGGAGTCATATTACTCAGAGTGAAGGCAGCCAGGGCTGCTGCTGCTGTGGTAAACTTGGCTAAAGGATTTCACAGAGTGTCCCAATAGTTCTTTGTAAATTATCTGGACAATCTACCCAGGCATATAAAACTATTTTTCTTCTCAGTTCCCTCAGCTCCCCACCAATCAGCTTCCTGAAAGAGAGCCTGTAAGAAGTGATTTTTAAGGCTGGGCACAGTGGCTCATGCCTGTAATCCTAGCACTCTGGGAGAATTGAGGTCACAAGTTCAAGACCAACTTGAGCAAGAGGAAGACCCTGTCTCTACAAAAAAACCCAGAAAAATTAGTGGGGCATGGTGATACACACTTGTAGTCCCAGCTACTCAGGAGGTGGAGGTAGGAGGATTGTTTGAGCCCAGGAGTTTGAGGTTGCAGTGAGCTATGATGACGCCATTGCACTCTATCCTGGATGACAGAGAGAGACATTGTCTAAAAAAGAAAAAAGAAAGTGATTTTTACTGACTCCATGTGTGAACATAGTAATGGGATAACATTAACAAGTAAAGAAAGACAAAAGGGAGTTTTGCCAAGAATTAGGAGAAACATGGGCCAGTAATTTGGATATTTTACATACATTATGTTACTTAATCCTCACAGCCCTGTGAGTAGTTATTACAAAAACTATTGTGCAGATGAGGAAACAGAGTCTCAGAGAAATTGAGCAATTGATCTAAGGTTTTATAGCAAGTAAGTAAGGGGGTTAAATTCTAAACTAGAATAGTCTAGCTCTAAAGGCCCTGGCTCCCCAAGTTCTACTGTAGACTTACATGCCTTTATCAGAGGTCTTCTTCCAGATATTACTTAATAAATTGTCTAAACAGCAAAGTTAATTAATCTAGAGGTGTTTATTGAATGTTATAAATTATATGATTTATAGTTTATAAAAGTAGACAAAGACCTGGAAAACCTCAAAGTAAAAAAGCAGACTAAGTAAAAAAGAATCTTATCTCATTTTTGTTTAAGAAAACACATCTTGGCATATCTTTTGGTGAAAAATATTCTTTTTGACATAGAAGAAAACAATAGATAAACTCAATCTTGGGAACATTTCACAAAATTAACTCACTCAAAATATTAAAAATTATTGAAGACACGGACAAGGAAAGATGTACAGCCATGGATTGGAGAAGACGAAGGAGACATGATGACTAAATGCAATGTGGTGTCCTGGTTTGCTTCCTGGAATGGAAAGTGACATTAGTGGGAAGACTCATGAAATCTGCACTTGATCTTAGTCAAAAGGCCAAGAAGTGATATGAAATCTGAATATAGTCTATAGATTAGTTAATAGTGCTATGACAATATTAACATATTTATTTTAATAATTATACTGTGGATCACGTAAGATTTGAACCTTAGGGAAAGCAGGGTAAAAGGTACAAGAGAAGCCTCTGTACTATTTTTCAGGTCTTTTATAAGCATACATTTTTTTCAAAATAAAAAGTATTAAATAAAAATTTCATTGATGAGGCCCAAATAAGCAGTTTCATTTGGGAGTTACAGCTAGAAACAAGATTATTACTTGCTTTTAACTGAGGTATAGGGAAGGAGAGTCAGGGTTATCATGGACGGAACTGTGTCCCCCCCCAAATTCATATGTTGAAGCCCTAACCCCTGTACCTCAGAATGTGATTGTATTTGGAGATAGGACCTTTAAACAGGTAACTAAGTTAAGATCAAGCCTTTAGAGTAGGCCCTAATCCAATCTGACTGGTGTCCTGGTATCGTAAGAAGAGGTTAGGACACAGGAGAATCAAGAAGAGATAGATGCCTGTACACAGAGGAAAAGTCATGTGAGGACGTAGTGGGAAAGAAACTATCTCCTAACAAGGAGGAGGAGCCTCAGGAGAAACTGAACCTGCTAACACCTGAATCTTGGACTCTCAGTATCCAGAAATATAAAAAAATACATTTATGTTGTTTAAGCCACCCAGTCTGTGGTATTTTGTTATGGCACCCCTAGCAAACTAATACAGTGAGAGTATAACCTCTTGCCCACGATGACTGTGGTGTAATCTATGCAGGCTTTAAATAAGTTAACGTCTCCAAATTTCTTATTATTTATCTAAAAATGAGGAATAATACTTATATTTAAAGCTGTTATGATTATTAGTACAGCTAACAGCACTGGTTTTCTTTGTGAAGAGAGAAGCAAATTTTTTGCTGAGCATGAAAGAAGCCATTCAAGTTCAGGGCTTGAGGGGTGGGGTGAACATTTGGAAGAGATATTATGGGAAACAGAGATCAAAGTGTAGACATGAAATAAAAGATAATCTCAGTGAACTCCATGACTAAATGACATCCCCAAGTAGTTAATTTGCTTGCATCAAACCTTAATTATGAATGCCATTTCAACCATTTGCAATTCACGTTTCTTTTTGTCCTTTTATGAAACTGAAATCAAATATGTAACATAGTATTTATGATAGGTTGACCTCTTAAAGTTAGACAATGAAAGCCTTCACATATTTGACACTGAGTTATCTAATTAGTGTCAGTAAAACTTAAAATATACACAATTCATGCCAGATAATATATGTGAAAAGCAAATTTCCGGAAAAAGGCAAAATTATAACTCTCATATGAAAAAGAACACATGTTAAAGGTTGTATTTAACTCACAAGGGAACCAGGCAGATGTTACCACTGCTTCAAAAGAGAATCTGAAAACATAAACAATTACAGCTCAAGAATATTGAAATGAATATGCCAATGGGGGGAGGAAACCTAGTTTTTCCACTCCATAGAAGGAAGACAATTGAACCTCCATGAGACAGGATAGAATTTCGTGTCTCTCAGTGACATACAACTTACAAAGAGGATTAAAATCTCTCAAAGATAATGAAATACTAGAATCAGATAATCTGAACCCGTGTCCTCCAAATAGCATGTAGACATTTTTCTTTTAGAAACACAAAAGTCTTTCAACATATTTAAATAGAGATCCTAACATGCTTTTTCTTAAGTGAAATGGTGGTAGTACTTCAAGGTCAGGATATTTTAGAGTACCCATAGGCCAAGGAAATTGAAAATAGTTCCACAGTGGCGCATTCCCATGACTTTTGAAGAATCCTCACAAGTGGGTTCTAATTCCCTCAGAGTCATCCATGTTATTTTTCTTCCTATAAAATGTATGACACAGTTTAGATATTGGTGGTATAACTTCTATAAAGTCCTCTTTTGACTCTTATTAAAAGATATAAAATAAGCCTAAATTTAAACATCTAAACATAAAACAATACACAAAAACTTTAATTATTCAACTAGAGAGTCAACATGTATTTTTGCTGTAACAGTAAAATTCTAAAGTGATTAGAAAAGATGCCTTGGAAAATAGAATCTGATAGAATGGTTAAAATAGGTTTGGTTTTTTTCTTTTCATTTTTTGCTAAAATAAGTCTTTTAAAGATATCAAAAGGTGCATTGTAGTAAATTATTTTTCTTAGCTACAAAGGGCTGGAAAATAGATCAGTTCATATTTCTTATGAAAAATGCACATTAGAGTTCATAGATATGCTGATGTTAATTTTTGAAAAGCTTACTAGAAGGAATTATTGATATCCTTTCCTTGCTTTAGAGTCTAAAAGACAATAAGTTCTCATTTATCCAAAGTTGCCTTAAAGTAAACAGAAAATGGGCTAAAAAAAAAAAAAAAAGAAAAAGAAAAACAAGAATCACTTGAGAAATTGTATAAATATTGCAAAGACCCATCTCAGATTATTCAGATTTAACAGGTCAGTAGTAAAGCCCTACGATTAGAATTTTTATAACAGCTTGCAGGTAGTTTTAATGTACCTTTGAATGGGATCTACTTTACAAGATATCCTTAGACTTTTTTTTCGTGACATATCATCCTATTATCCTCTTGTTTCATTTTATTTAAATAATTTTGTGCAATATAGCTTTGTGTGAACAGTGAAATGGGGAAGGCAGAAATGTACCAGTAATTCCTAGATTTTCAAGTTTCAGAAAATCAATAGAACCAAAACTACAAAATTTATGTACTTGGAATAGAAGATAGAGATATCTTCACTCAGGTGCCTTCTTCTATTTTGAGTGTGCATTGCCAAATAATCTATCTACAGTCTCCCCAAACCCTGGAAATTGCCTTGGAATATTGGGACTCTGGCTCTGTCTTGCTATATAATATTTTTACAATGTTTTTATTTCATTCATTAGCTTTAGCAGGTCATGATAATTTGATTTGCTACTTAGAGCCCCTCAGAATTCATTCACCTACCTCGCTGAAAATGAAGTGGTTTCTGTTTTACAAATAACTATAAACATCCTGAATTTGAAATGTTTGTCTATATATCCCTTTAGTAATTTTTTCCTTTGCTCCAAGACTGATGATTTATTTCATCTTTTTAAAAAATGATAAATATCCACTGTTGTGGGTGCAGTTTCATAAAGAAGTTATCATAACAGATAAAAATTTTCTATCTTTGATTTTACTTAGATAGTACCTGTTTTTAAAAATATAACAAGTAAATTGTTGAACTGAGAAAGTACATGTTTAATTGTAGATTTTTCCTCAATAAATGTATTCAGGACAAAAAATTATTAAAGGGAACTAACTAAATTTTTTTAACTTTGTGAATTTGGAAGTTTTTTTCTTCCCCACTCTTTGTCAGGCTCACTTAAGAAATGGAAAATAAAATAGGGCCAGAAGGACAGAAAAATTGGAAGGGAATGAACAGTTTTGACAATAATAATAGATAAGTGTTTTGTGAAAATAGAGTATAGACTTATTTATATTAAAGCTACAATTCAAAATAAATGGGCACAATTTATAATAATCATTGACCATAATTACATATACATAGAAAATTTTACCATCTCCAATAAGAGTGGAGGGAACTGAAGTCAACATTTAAATGACTACAAATTTTAATATAGGGCCACACTGCCATTGTGAATAATTTGGACTCAAATGAGATTCACTGTAGTGGTTGTTACTCTATCCAGATTGAGTTCACCTCAAATCATCCCAGGAAATGCAAGATTTTTTTGGTAAAAAGTGAGATCTTAGCAAAGAAAGATAGGACATCATTCTCAGAATGGCTTTCCTGGCTCTGAATTTAGTACCTTTTTTACTTGGAAGCAAAATAGATCCCAAAGTTACTACAGGCAAATCACAGTTTGAGTACTAACTCTGAAAATAGGTGAGATACTTAACCTAATAACTAAACCTCAGATTTCTCACATATAAAATGTAATTAACAATGCCTACTTCAAAGGACATTAGACAACAAAATATTTAAAAACAATCACAATGAGGAAGTACCTGTACTACTAGATATTAAACTATACAATAATTTCCCCAAAAGTAAGATAATGGTGGTATCAGAAAAAGAATACTAATTAAAGAATTGAATATAAAATTCCAAAATTATCATGAGAATAAAAAATTTATTATATCATTAAGATATAATGTCAAAGCACTAGGGGGAAAAAGATTCAAAGTGCTAGAAAATTTGGAATAAAGTAAGTTTAGATCATCTTGTAATATATAAATAAAGCCTAGATGGAATAATGAGATAAACGAAGGAAGGAAAGAAGGAAGGAGGGGAGGAAGAAAAGAAACCTTATAAATATCTAAAAGCAAATGCATATGAGTGTATATATAATATAAAAGTGTAGAGAAGGTAAAATGTTTAGTGCATGAGGAGAAAATGAATTCATACTTCTCTGAACAAACTACTAAGATATTTAGTCCCTATTATGTAATTTTAGGAAGTTTATTCTACAATTTTAATCAACTGCACAATTTTTGCCCTACAAACATAAAAGTTGCTTACTTAGCCCAAAGGGGTCAGTCGAGTTAACCATCTGGAGCTAAAAATTAAGAGATGATCCTGAAATATCTTACCACATACTCAAAAGTAACAGAGCACTCTAAGACTAACAGCATCAAGGGTTGTGTCAAAAGAACACATGAGTCAACTTGAAGAGGCTTCTGATGGCCAAAGATGAGGTGGGTTGAGTGTAAGCACCCATATGAATTATAATGGCAATGAATTGCAATACATTATACATATTTTAATCCATATATTACTTAAAAAACCCAATTTTTTTGTTACTTACAGAGAATGCTCAGGAAGCATTCATTATTTTAAAAGTGAGTATATATAGTAAGAAGAATTTATTCTACCTTTCCTATACAAATTCTACCTTGAGGTAACCAAATAGCTGTTCAAAAATTTGTCTGTATAGAAGTATTACAACAAATAAATGAAGAAGAAATTATTGAATTAGAATATCACCATTCTGCAATGCATAATGACTTAATGAATTACAAATGGCTGTTAACATTCCCAAAAGGATGTGCTTCTGATGGAAATACACAATGCTACCTATGAAGTGTTCTTTCCTGATATTTTTACAAGTATTCGTTTCAAAAGAACATAGAAACTATAGCATGAGAATGCAGTGAACAAAATTCTATGTGAAACTCTAGAACTGTGGTCCCCAACCCCCAGGCTGCAGACTGGTATGGTTCCATGGTGTTAGGAACCAGGCTGCACAGCAGAAGGTGAGCAGCCAGGGAGCTAAGCTTCTGTATTTACAGCCACTCCCCATTGCTCACATCACTGCCTGAGCTCCCCCTCCTGTCCCATCTGCAGCAGCATGAGATTCTGCATTATGGTGAGTTGTATAATTATTTCATTATATAAGTGTAATAATAATGAGGTGAGGTCCAAGCTCATTTTTTTAATTTGTAAAGACTTAATATAAAGACAATATATAACCTTCTGTGAAAATAATTGAGTTAAGATCATTGATTGGGAATGAAAAAAATCAACCATGACATTTAGGAACAGAGATGCAAGAGAAGCTGCTTAACACGGCCTCTTCCAGTCCAGGTAACGCAGCCGAGACTAGTTTATGATCCCAGATACACGCTGGCAGATGACAGACAATCATCCTAAGTATCAGTCACAGGGGCGAAGGGCCCCCACTCAAGACCAGGAATTAGAAATAGGTCAGCTTATCATCCTTGGCTTTGTTGGTCTGGTAGTCAGACAGGGCCAAGAGCTTGATTTCGTGCAGAAGACTTTGAAATACTCGCAAGCGTGCGAAGTTATCGTCACCAACGTGAACCTTGATGAAGTGGTCGGTTCCCGCGACCACCTGCTTCTTGAACGACGTAGCCTTAATGACAAGGAACTTCTTTCTTTTCCTTTAAGCTGGGTCCTCACCTCAATGTAGTAACAATAAAAATAAAGTGCACAATCAGTGTAATGCACTTGAATCATCCTGAAACCATCCTCCCCCGTCCTTGCTCCTTGGAAAAATTGTCTTCCGTGTAAAAGGTCCCTGGTGCCAAACAGGTTGAGGACAGCTGCTCTAGAACAAACACCCTAGTTTCTTCAAAAAATAAAGGGCAAGGAAAAATAAAACAGACAGAGATGGAATGTGTAAATGAAGAGTCTTAAGAGATTGACTGAGAGAGTGTTCATTTGGATCTTGAACAAATAACATTCAATTTATGAGACAATCAGGGAGATTTGAACACTGAGTATTTTTTAATCTGGATTATTTGTTAATTTATAGGTATGATTATATATTAGGGATATATACTGGAATATTTACAGAAGAAATAATGAAATGTCTGGATGACTTAAATAATGACTTAAAATAATTGGAAAATTATAGTTTGGGAAATGCGTGGGAGTTTTAATCAAATAAGTTTGGCCGCGTGTGTTGTTGATTATTAAAGTTCTTCAAGTATAATTGGTATATGGAGGTTTGTTATTCTATTTTCTCTGAATTTTCTGTAGTAAAAGTTAAAAGAAAATACTTGTTTATAATAAATATTATATCTTTTTATTTAAAAAGGCAAAGATGAAGTAAAAGAAGTTCTATGTTCATTCAAACTACATGATAGTTGTTTTAGTTATTCAATCTTTATTTTGAGACAGACAATAAAAGACTAATTCTCTAATGGAACTATCATTCACTGAAAAATGGTAAAAGTGAATCCGTAAATAATCATACCTCCCCAATGAACTGGAAGGCACAAAATTGAAACATATCATAAAACTAATGAAAATTAAAAATTTTTGAAAGCACTGAATAAATAAATAATAGAAAATTTCCTTCTCATTTACAGCTATTTCAAAAGAACATCTGAGACAGAAGCTGATTGTATCTAAGGAAAGAGCAATTGCATATTTTATAAGCATCTTTATTACAGTAAGAAAGGTGAAGTTGCTACTACTAGACATCATTACAAAAGCTAGTGCTATAGTGGATGAACATTATTTACTCTATATCTAAAATTGTTGACATGTTAAAGCTAAAACTGATTTAATATATCAAATCTTAGGGCATTTATATATAAAACATTAAAATATGTTTCTCAATCCCTTTAGATCACTATCAACCATGGGAGATTTTGCGTGCCCTCTTATCTGGAGACATTTGGCAATGTCTGGAGATATTTGGCAATTTGCAGACATTTTTGGTTCTCATAACTGAGGAAGTGCTATAGGCACCTGGATGGTAGAGGGCAGTGATACTATTTAACATCCTCTAATGCACATGGCAGCCCACCCCATAGCATAGGATTATCTAATTCAAATGTCGATGATGTCTTGGTTTAGATACTATGCTCTAGAAGGTACCAATATTTTTCAGGACTAATTCATGACTTTTGTCAATTACTAATAGAAATTTCATTTTCATGCATTCATTTTTTTTGCTTATTTTTTCCACACTGGGATATCTTGCCTCTAAGAATGTCTTTTATTTTCTTTTTGATTTAAGGTTAAAAAGGCAGCTTTATCCAAATTAGATGTACTCTTTAAATTTATTTTTCATTAGAAATATTTATAACAAGCCAACATAAACTTAAGATTACAATTGTGACTAAATTTGTTCTAATATTTGAAGAGACAAACAAAAATTGTTTAGAGAATCAACATAGGCTGATTGATATGGAAAATAGGAAATGCTTCTATTTATCATAATTTCAATTCACCGTGAACATTTTTGAAAAGACAAGAAATGTCTTTAAATACAGTATCATAAGAAAATAAACTTCTTACAGAATATTATTTTTATTGTTTTTATACCAAAAAGCTGACATGTTTTTACTGTTTTTAATCTGAGAGAAGAAATGAGCTTTGTTTAAATTTTTTAAATTATATGCCATGCATTTTCTTCTAAATCCCAATACATATCCCAATTTTATTATCACAAAATTAACTTTTATATGTTCACATGCTGTTAAATAAAATATACTGAGTGAAATTTGGAACTAGAATTCTAGTATATAACTTTTAAGAATATTCAGAGTGGATTATTTTGACTAATGAAGAAATAATAATGGAAATACTCATATTTTAAAGTGATAAAAATATTTTGAGAAAACAGATGTTTTTGAAATAATATTCTCTAACAAAATGGGAGATAAGAGACTTATTTTTAAAAAATTGTGTTTTCTAGAGTTCTCAGACTGTAGTTGTCTTGATCCCAACAAGCATAATGTAATTAAGTGAATCTTATACCTTTAAATCTTAATTTAGTCCCAGAAATTAATTTTGAGGCAGGGTTAATTTTTAATCACTGACCCATATTATCGTCTATTTTTATTATGTATTTGAGAAAGAAATCTAATCAGATGAGGTAGACTTTATCATTGTATCTAAACAAAAATTCATCTTTTCAAGTAATATATTTGTATAAAAGAGAAAATGAGGTTAAAAGAAATCAAAGATGTTAAAGACATTCTAATTAAATTAGCATGTAGCTACAAATTCCCAACTACAGGTAAGTAACTATTTGGCCAGTTAAGGTTAATAAAAATTTTCCTTGTGTGACATTAATTATAAAGGATAATTGACGCTTGAAGAGAGTTTAAGCTAGTCTGATTTAAGCTATTCATTGGTCCCCTACAAATGCACAGTGGGTTTTGGCCTTGGTGAACATGGGAACTGACTGCTCCCTAATTTATGGAAACCCTAAGCGGTTTACTGGACAAACAGCCCATGTAGTTGGCTATGGTGGGCAAATTGTTAAAGTTAAGAAAGTGACTATTCCACTGGGGCTAGGACGTTGGGCCCCTAGGCCTCACCCTGTATGTGTGTCCCCTGTGGAGGAATATATTCTGGGTGTTGATATCCTGTGTGGCCTATCCCTAGCTACCTCCACCATGGAGTTTCGCCTCCAAGTTAGGGTTGTGAAGCCAGTGGTATGTGGCCACCCCCATCACCCACCGCAGGTTTTGCCCACTCCTCATGGTGTGGCACACAGCCAACAGTATTTATTGCCTGGGGGGCACAAATAAATTTCACAAACCATAGTGCAGCTGGAAAAGGCCAGCATAGTGCACCCTGCTCACAGTCCATTCAGTTCACCTGTTTGGCCAGTTAAGAAACCGAATGGCACTTGGAGAATGACAGTAGACTACTGGGTGATGAATAAAGTGACTCCCCCACTACATGTGGTGGTGCCATCCATACTGGATCTGATGGATCAGTTGACTTTGGTGCTTGGACAGTACCACTATGTAGTGGACCTGGCCAATGCCTTTTTCTCCATAGACAGAGCCATGGACAGTCAAGACCAGTTTGCCTTCATGTGGGAAGGACGGCAGTGGATAGTTGTGGTATTAACACAAGGTTACCTCCACAGCCCAACCACATGTTATGGTTTGGTGGCACAGGATTTGGCCACATGGAGTTGGCCTTCCCCAGTGTTTTTGTTTTATTATATTCATGATATAATGTTAACTTCTGATTCTCTTACAGATTTAGAATAAGCCACCACCAGTCTTTGAACCTCATTGGAACAAAGGGGTTGGGAGATGAACAACTTCAAGGTCTGGGGACCTGGCTTGTCAGTCAAATTCTTGAGTGTTGTCTGGTTGGGCAAGGTGAAGGCAGTCCCTAAGGCAGTTATAGATAAGATTCAAGCCTTCCCCCAACCCACTATGGTAAAACAACTACAAGAGTTTGTGGGGCTCTTGTGGTATTGGTGTATGTTCATTCCCCACTTGGCCCAACTATAAGAATCATTACATGCGTTACATAAAGAGGGGACACAGTGGGACTGGTCCCCAGAGGCAGAGACTCTTTTATGGCAGCCAAGAAGGCTATCATGCAAGCTCAGATGCTACACGTGGTTGACCACTCACAGTCATATGACATTGATGTGATAATTGACTCAAGCAAGATGGGCTAAAATTTGTGACAGCACCAGTATGAGAGGCGAGTCCCTATTGAGTTTTGGCCCTAGAGTTGGAAGGGCCCCCAACAGCACTATTCCTTGGTGGGAAAGCAGCTGGTGGCTGTGTATGCTCCCTTTCAGGCCTGTGAAGCCATAGCTGGGCAGTCTGAGGTACCAGTGTGCATCACATATATCATAGCAGGATGGGTGAGGTCATGGATAATCAACCCACAATCAGGAATAGCCCAAATGCCCACTCTGATGAAGTGGGGAGGTTATTTGGAGCAATGAGCAAAGTTCAGTTCCAACCCTTTGACTGCAGAGTTGCAGACAGTACTGGGTCCTGTTGAATTTGTGTCTGAGACTGACCCTCAGACCACAGTAATACCTAGAGAAGAGAGCCCGTGCCTTGAAGGAGAAGGTCCCCCTCCAGTGGAGGCATGGTATATTGACTGATCCAGTCGTGGCCCCTTAGCCCAGTGGATGGCAATGGTTATCTAGTTGGATCATGATGAAATGTGATTTGAAACAGGGCAGGGGCAGAACAGCCAGTGGGCTGAACTGTGTGCTATGTGGATTGTAGTTGTGTAAGAGCTGCTCCCTTTACATGTCTGCACTGATACCTGGGCCATGTTTAAGGGCCTCACCATCTGGTTACCTACACAGAAAGCCCAATGTTGGCTAGTAGGGCACCACCCAGTTTGGGGACAGGCCATTTGGGAGAATTTACTGCAGCAAGGACACCAGAAGGAGGTCTGGGTGTATGATGTTTCAGGACATAGACCTCTAGTCAGCACTGGCAATGATGAGGCCAACACCCTGACAAGGGTGGGATGGATCAGGTCACCCTTGCCAGCTGACAAAGCCCTGTGGTTACACTGTAATCTGGGCTATGCCAATGTAAAGACTATGGCTCAAGTGAACCAGAGGTGGAATCTACACATACCTATGGCAGATTATGGATGGCTTGTCACCAATGTGAGGTATGTGCCCAACAGTATCCACATTTTAGGTGTCTTCCTGCCATTCCTGGACATGTCCAAAGTGGAGACCATCCTTTGGAGAGATGGCAGGTTGACTATGTTGGTCCCCTGCCTTGGTCTAACATGGCATGTATGCCTTCACAATGGTTCATACCACTACCAGCCTCCTTTTTGCCTACCCAGTGGCCCAGGCTGACCAAACATCAACCATTAAGGCTTTGGAACATTTAACTACTCTATATGGGTGACCCCTCGCTATAGAAAGTGATTGGGGTAGTCATTTTATGGGACATGAAGTCCAACAGTGGGCATGCCAAATGGACATTGAATGGATAGCCCTACTGGCCTTAGGCCCCTGGCATGATAGAGCAATACAATGGTTTGTTGAAGGGGAAGCTAAAAAGTGGAACTTTTCCACCATCTCTGTGGCATTGGACATGGAGGTTGGATCAGGCTGTTCAGGTGCTGAATAGGCAGCCCCAAAAAGATGGGCCTGCTCCCTTAGATAATTTAACCTACAAACAGACCACTCCCCTCTGATTGACAGATGTCGCCAACAACCTGTTGATATGATCCCAGGTAACTCAGGATAGAACTGTTCTGCTTCTGGCCCCAACTCCTATCAAGGGAAGAAAGACGAAAACCTGGACATGGTCAAGGACTATAATGGGCCCCGAACCCTGGTGGATTGGTCTGTTAGCCTCATGGGTGTCTGGGTTAAAGTACCTTTCCAACGTGTCACCTGCTGTGCTCATCCCTGAGCAACAATCAGTGACAGTCATGGTGGGCCACCATGGAAAGGGCACCCTCATCATGGGCACCTTAGTTCTTGCCCGTTGGGTAATTTCCCAGGTTCCCCTTGCCTTGGCACCTGAAACTGCCAAACCTATTTTAAGTAAGACTGTGTGGTACCATCGCCCATGACAAAAGGCAATTCCAGCCACAATCTTGTTCCAGGATGAATAAGTAGCCTGTGTGCTGCCTGAGGGGTGTGAGTTACCCTTAGTGGTCCCCCGACTGCCCTTTCTTACTGACCAGGGTAATCCAGGCTAACAGCATCACTTCCTGGCCTCACATTTATGCTCACGTTGCGAACATTTCGCACTGCTGGGTTTGCATGGAGTTCCCGGTGGAAACCTACAGTTACCTGCCCTGGAGCATTGCCCCTGCTTCTGGGCAGAACTGGACTTTCCTGACCACATGCGGGCCCCAGGATGCTGACTATGACCCCATTTGCAGGGTAGTCGAGAAACACCTGCAATGGACTCTGTGCCCACATCCCACTTTAGGAAACGTTATTTGGGACAGTTAGGGTTGGCTATTAGCGGAACAAGTAGAACTACACCAAGTGGCCCTCTTATGTATAGAACAGGGAATGGGATTGAAAAACTGCACTGTGGGATGGATCCCACCAAATTTTGTGCAAACATTACTCAAAATTGTAATGCCACCTGCTGGAGTGAAAAACCTCTGGTGGGGACTGTCACCACTGATAGAGTGCCTTACGATTTTTGTGGGCATGTGGAAGACATAGATGGCTTTATCTTCCCACTTTTTGCACGGAAAGATACACGTGGGGATGGCCATACATCCCGGGGAAGGTCCTCCCCACTAAAATAATTGCCAGCGTGTCTTCTGCTGGCCTTCCGGGGAGGCATGAGTCAGCACACTTATGTAACAAAGATGTTATCTCCTATGTGAACCCATGTGATCATGCTTTCCCATAGCATGCTGCCACTATTGTTCTGAACCGTATATAAGTGCTCACCATGTTCTCTGCCATGCTCTCACCATGGCTGCATCCCCTGACAATAAAGACCATGTCTTATCTGCCCACTGCCGCCCACCTGTTCTTCCAACTCCTGAAAGCCTGCGCTGGTGCACTTGCTAGCCACAGAGCCCAGTCCCCACAGTGTCTTAACTTGAATTACCAGATTGTAGTCCCCACAACATCTAGTTTAGCAATGTTGCTTTTCAATATCAGTTTCTTGAAATGAATCAGAATGAACGGGAGGCATTCCTAAGTTCCCTCAAAGAAATTTTATTTTAGAATTACCATACAGTAAAGACAATACAGTTTCACTTTCAGATGTCAGCAAGTGGATATCCTTCAGCAGAGACTGTTAGAGTAGAACAAGCTCAAAGGGCAGTGCACACTCTTTGAGAGCCCTACTGCCTCTCTGTGGAGACCGGCTTGAGATTTCACTGAGAAGCATGTTCCAGTTTGCCAGCTTAATTAGGCAAAATCCAGACAGGTGAAAATCTCTACTCTTAAAACATGGACAATATTCTGTATTTCCTGAAAGTTACTTTGCACTCATTCTTGCAATATCCACAACCTGAAAAGTAATACATCTTGCTGGGAACTGCTGCCTATGCACCTCAGCCTAATCCACCTCTGCTCCTTGCTGCTGAGTTCTTCTCCCCATGCTTATCTTTAGCTGCAATCCTTTGAATCAGCCCTCGCCAGTGCAGTCAGCCTAATCATTTCTACTTGGATTAGGCACTACTGAGCCATGTCTACTCAAGAGACTTCTGGTAATTCTCACCTTGTTTCTCTCAGCATCATTGAGCAAAGCTGTTTCTATAGGTTGGACAAACTTATCCACCCCAAAGCAGAAGGCTTTTGGTAGGATAATCATATTTCTTCCTCTTTTAAGCTTATCACCTGATCTTTGGTAGCCCTCACTTTCATTACAATTTCAGATTTAAACCCTTAAATGTTATTGTGCTAGTAACTGCTATGTATTTTCTTTGTTTTTAAACCTCATATTAGGTATTAAACGATTTTTTAAAAAATTTTGTGCAAGGTAAAAACTTACTAAGCAGATATTGTATAATAAAAAAGACTTAGAGGTTAATTTGATAATTTATATGTAAAAATAACTCTCTAAGGTTCAGGCTTTTATTTTCCCTGTTACAATAGTTCTCTAACTAACCTGAATTATTTCTGGAAAACTAATTTGTAGAGTCAACCCATAGTGTAAGAGTGTACTGATTTCCTTCACATGAATGTTGACACAAACTGAGGGTTTCTACCAAGAGAGAAAGTAGGTCTTGATTATAATTTTTCCACTGAAAATTTGTATCATTAGGGAAAGAATTTGCCTTTAAATTAGAAGAACTGAGTTCTAGCCTAGGTCTAACTCCAGCTACTGTGGCACATTACTTAATACTTCTGGACTCAAAACTTCCTGTTTGTTAGATGAGGGGATTTAATGAAATTATTTCAAAAGTCTTTGCTGAATCTAAAATTATAGATTCTAGTCTATGGAACATTCTTATATCAGATCATTAATGCTTTATGATAATTTTCATTGGACAATGATTTCTGCTAAGTAACTATTTGCATACCAGCAGGAGGGCAAGAATTCTGTGAAATCAGAACTAATTTTTCCCCACAATACAAAGTCAATTGCCTTTATAATTAGGTAGTTTTTATGTTATTACAAATAAAATCATCAAAAACTCTAAATTTTGAACTGTACCACATTCTTGTTATGTGGTAAATAAACTAAATATGAAGTTTTTAAAAGTTTATCCTCATATTTCTTTCTACCTTTCTTGAATCTACTCTATGCTTGGCAAGCCTGATAAATATACCGGGTTGGGGAAACACTATACACAGGAGAATATTTGCATATGATTGTGACTCTTGAGGCAAAGCTAAAATGATAGGATAGATTTGAAAAACGTATTACCACTACTTAAAAGTATAAAAAGTCTGTATACCTCTCTCTTCTATACAGATCTGATAAAAAGCCTCAGCTTCAAAAATGGTCATGGATATCTGTGGTCTAGATAATAACTCAAACTGATTGAGCATTGTGTGAAGAAAGTACACTGTCTTTTAATCTGCTTGGGACACAAGACACTTTAGAAATGATTAGTTAAAATTACCGTTTTAGGATATTAAGTTTTTCAACGAAGCACTAGCAGTTCTGATGTCTAGAAATTAGAACCTTGTTATCATTTCACAACAACTTTGCCAGATATGTGATACCAACTGTTTACCTAGCACAATGCTTGTTATTATCTTATTAGAGATTGAACTTTCATAACACTTTTTATAGTTTAAAAGAGGATCATATCTTTATACTATACATTTTAATATTGTGTTCTGATACACTGTACTTTTCAAGCTCTATTTTTATGTTATATTATATGTAGTGTTTATGTTAGATGATATCAACAAGGCAAAATGGCATATCTTATGCTTTTATAGACTTCCTGAGTATGCGCTATTGATTATGCAACAGTGCAAAATAAGGATCTAGCAGCTTTTTTTCCTTTTTTCTTTTTTTACCTATTAAATAGGAAAATTTTTACTTAAAGTCAAGGCTTTAGGGAACTGTATCCATTTTAACCTGCTGAATTTATCACATCTTGAAAGATGACATTTTATAATTGCTGATGAAACTGGGGATTATGTGTTATACTGATAGTGCATAAAGCTTATGATCACTACAAAGAAATGGTTTACTGCAAATGCAAGTTAGGAAACCCTTCTGAAAATTAATATTGCTTTTCTTTACATTTAACCAGCCATACACATTTGTAACTATGTTAGCGAGGAAAACTCAACCAATAATAATCTACAAGGTATTTTTTTACCTTAGTACTACACACTTAACACAGATAAATGGCTTTATTAAAACACATACACACACTTTAAATTTCTTAATGCTTTTACATTTTTGATGCTCTTATTCATACCCTTTTAATTAAATCAAAATATGATTCTCTCTAATGTACTCTAATATGAAGAATATATTTCAAATTCTCCCAACAAAAACAGTTCAGAGAAATATTAACAGTAGGCGAGATATATGAAACTGTAATTTAACCTGACTATTAATATGATTTCATGGGTCTTAAGGATTGGTAAATAATTTTCAGTTGTTATTGCACAGAACACTTCTATAAAACAAATCAATATCATTATCTTCTGCTAAGGAAAACACAACTGACAAAGCTATTAAGGCATTCTTAGTGAATGTCCTGAAAATTTAATGTGGGATAAACCTCACTTTGTACACAGAAATCTATTCTTTTAAAAATAAGAATATTATAGTGAACCATATTTGTAGATTCACTTTTGATTCTTCTTAGAAAGCTTATAATACAATAGTTTCTTAAGATTACTGATATAGAATGCCTAATTTGGCTCTTCCAAGTGCTTAGGGAATATCTTAGAAAATAGCTGTTAAAAGCTGTCAATGATGTTTGCATTTAGCAACTGCTCTGTCAGATTCCAACAACTACAACTGACATCAGGGGTTTAGGCTGAACTGGTAGGAGATGAATTCGTGTGCTTAACAAATTTTAATGTTTTCAAAATGTGTTACTTTGCATTTATTTATATTGAAAACTTCTTCAGCAACAAGTTGATTGAATAGATAGCTTGCATGGAGCCACGTTTTGCAATATGTTCATGAGTTTGCAAAAATAATCAGTTGGCTAATTTAAATCTTCTAATTTCAACTATTTACAAAGCACTGTACTAGGTACTGGGAAAAATGGAAAATGGGAAGATGGAAAAGAGAGAAAAATGTTAAAAGAAAAAAAATAGTAAAACATATTTCCTTACTGCAGCCTTTAAAACACATATTTGTTTGAATAAATGTTTATTTCAGTGTTTAATAAGACACTAATGTGAAAAAAACAAATAGAGTACATTTCAGAGTAATATTATTTTTTCCCACACAGGATTTCTCTCTGTCGCCCAGGCTGGATGGAGGGCAGTGGCATCATCATAGCTCACCACAAACTCAAACTCCTGGTCTCCAGTGATTCTGACTCCTCCGCCTCCCAAAGTGGTAGGATAATAGGCTTGGGCCACCATGCTCAGCTCAGAGTAATATTCTAACAAATAGAACTTAATGTTATTTAAACACGATTTCTACTTGGTGCTGAGAGATCAATAATAGAGGAATAAGCTGAGTAAAAATCCTTAATAATAAAAGCCTCATAGATGAGTTCTATTTTTTCTGAAATTAATGTGAATAAAAAACAGAAACAATTTAAAATTTTTTAGTTTTTGAGTCCCACTGCCACATTTTTTTCACCCACTGGAGGAGAAACCAATCCAAATAATTGTCAGCATATAATCAATTTGATTCAATATACCCATCCCTTTAGATCACAAAAGAATGCTGTTTCTGCTCATGTTCCTATCCAAGCCATTTTATTCTACTTTCAGAAGTAGGTCATTATTTTCCTTCATCTATTGCAGATCACCTGATTACTTTTCTTTTCCTGTCATTTTCAACCACCAATATTATTTCATATCTTAACCAATGCTGGATCTGACCTCTTTTGTGAGGGCTTTTTTTCCTAAGCCTTATATGTTTGGCAGTTATTAAATGCAAGTCTGCAAATTAGATCATTATTATATTTTTCACAACTCTTCATTTAGACACATTTTCATGCTATAAACAATAAACCATATTTCCCAGATGATTTTACTTAAGCAGGGGGATGAGAAGAATTATGCAAGCAACTGGGATTCTGCCACACCTGACAAATCTTATTAATGATTAAGATTCTCATCAGTTTATTAAAGAGTAATCACTTATCTGCAGCTACACGGCAATCACTGCTGAAGCTAACAGGATTTCAACATCCATAATATATCTTCATTCTTTCCACTTAAAAGGAAGAAAATATTTTAAGTGAAAATTATGTCTGCTTTTAAGACTTGAGAAAATGCAGAAATTCCCTTTTTAAGGCTGGGCATGGTGGCTCGTACCTGTAGTCCCAGCACTATGAGAGGCCAAAATGGGAAGACTGCTGAAGCCAGGAGTTTGAGACCAGCCTGTGCAACATAGCAAGATCTGGTCTCTACAGAAAAAAAAAAATTGAAAATTAATTGGGCATGATGGCGGGCTCCCGTAGTCCCAGCTACCTGGAAGTCTAGGGCGAAAGGACCATTTAAGCCCAGATATTTAAGACTACAGTGAACTATGATCGTGCCACTGTACTCCAGCCTGGGCAACAGAGTGAAACCTTGTCTCTAAAAAAAAAAAAAGAAAAGAAAAAAATGATGAGAGAAAAAAGTCTTAAGATCTCTACCCCACTCAGCTTTCATAAGTTTTATGTCTAAGGGTCCTACCAACCTCTCACTGTGAGAGGATCAGTGAAAAATGTTCTCATGATCTGGAGACAGAGCAAGACCCTGTCTATAAAAAAAGAGAGAGAGAGAGAAAGAAATCACCTTTTTGAGTTGGAATTAAGATTCTAAAGACTTTCTGTTCTATGAATTGCAAGAGCCAGTATTTTTTTGCAAGAGCCTACCAGTTCAAAGATTTATAACTTTCCACAACATTGGAAGGGAGTCGATGAACTCAATCCAGAAAAGAGGATGATAATAGAATGGCAAAATATGGAAAATATTTACTTGCTTCTTTTTCCCTACTTTAATATATGGCTGACTAATCTGGCATTAATATTTATTTATTAACAGAAAGTATAGAGAGTAAGAATATGCACATATGCCACGAACTTAAGCCCACTTGAGCCTACTACTATGCATAATTTTATTCTTTTCCTTAGAGAAACTTCTGCTAGTATAAATGATTACACTTTTGAAATAAGTAAATAAGTAAACAAATAAAAAAGAGAAGTATATCAGTTAAAAATACAATAAAATTTACATTAAAATGCTCAAATAAAATTGTCTTAGGCAATAAGAACGTTTATTTTCCCCATTGCAAGAAGCCCAAAGTTAGACAATTCCAGAGTAGAAATTTCATGATGTTAACATGAACCCAGATGTTTCATAATCTCTCTGCTTTATAATACTCAAGATATTAATTATATCTCCTCTCATGATTGCAATATGTCACTCTCAACTCTGAAAATCACATTCTTACATACCAGTAACCAAAAGAAGGAAGAAGAGAGTGAGAGGGAATTGTTGCTCCCATTTCATCTTTTAGCATAAAGGAAAAACTTCCTCAGTAGTCTGTTAGCAGACTTCCTTTTATTCTTATTGGTGAAAATTGGGTCGTTCACTCATTTAGAAATCAGTCACTGGCAAAGATGGATGGGCTAACCGTAATTGCTTATCCCAGCCAAGGCTTATCCCTTAGAGCAGAAGGAAAAGCACACATTTGGTGTGCATGTTGCTGCCAACCTAAAACCTGAACACATTTGAGAAAAGAATAGTTGTTGGATAAACCACAAACCACTTCTGCCACCAGAGCGAAATAGTTTTAATTAAATTCTCATGGCCAACCTTGTTTGGGAAAGGTAAAAATCCATGGGTGGAGAGTTGATGGAGATGGTGTGAGAGGTGAATGGAATGGGAATTTTCCAAGTACATGTTCTTATAATGCTGAAATAATTCGCAGAAAATTATTTTTTTTGGCTTAAATGGCCTTTCAATCAAAGGATATCCCACACAGGAGAGTAGTTTGCATACGCAGGAAAGGAGGAAATTTCAAGCCATCTTTGGGTGCAACTGTCACATCATTGAGTGCCCCTGGGTAAATGGAACCTCAACAAGTTATCTACACTTAACAACCACTCTGTTTTACTCTGTTTATCCTTTTCATCTAGCAAAGCTTGAAGGCAGGCTGTTTTCCTTTGCCTTTTTCCTTTCCTTAGCATTACACTTAGGCTAAGGAAAATAGCCTTAGTCTGGCCCGGACCAACACTTAGAGGTCATCTCCTGTATTACATCTGCCAATCTTTCACTTTTTTATTGTAGTAATATATACATAATATAAAGTTTACTATTTTAACCCCTTTTAAGTGTACAGCTCAGTGGCATTAAGTACATTTACAAAGTAGTACAACTATCACCACCTTCCATTTTCATAAGTCTTCTCATCTTGAAAAACTGAAACTCTGTACTCATTAAACAATAACTCCCTATCCCTACTCCTCCCAGACCCTGAAAAACACTGTTCTACATTCTGTCTTTATGAATTTGACTAGATATCTCATGTAAGTATAATCATGTAGTATTTGTCACTTCATGACTGACTTATTTCACTTAGCATGTCTTCAAGATTTGTTCATGTGGTAGCATGTATCAGAATTTCCTCCCGTTTTTAAGGCTGAATAATATTTCATTGTATGTATATACAACATTTTGCTTATCCATTCATCCAGTGATAGACACTTAGATTGCTTCTAAATGTTAGCTATTATAAATAATACTGCCAAGGACCTGGGTATACAAATGCTATGGACTGAATTGTATCCCCACAAAATGTATATGTTGAGACTCTAGCCCCCAACATAATTGTATTTGGAGATAGGGCTTTTAGGAGATAATTAAGGTTAAAAGAGGTCAAAAGGATAGAGTCTTAATCTGATAGGACTGGTGGCCTTATAATAAGAGAAAGAGAGTCTCTCTCTAGCACACTCCCCCCCCCTGCCCCCGCCTCTGAATGCACAGAGGAAAGGCCATGCAAAAACACAAAAAATGTAACAGTCTGCAAGCCAGGAGAAAAGACATCACCAGTACCAAATTGGCCCCCACCTTGATCTTGGACTTCCCAGCCTTCAGGACTATGAGAAATAAGTTTTTCTTGTTTAAATCATCCAATCAATGGTATTCTATTATGGCAGCCCAAATGGACTAGTACAACAAATATGTTTAAGCCCATGCTTTCAGTGTTGGAGGGGTAGACATCTAGAAATTAAATTGCTAGATCATATGATAATTCTATTTTTAATTCTTTGAGTAACTTCCATGCTGTGATCCATTGCAGCTGTATCAGTTTGCATTCTCATCAGCAATTCACGAAGGTTCTAATTTCTCCACATCTTCACCAACATTAATTTGTTGTTTTTTGTTGTTGTTGTTGTTGCTGCTGTTGTTTGTTTAGGTTTTTCTTTTTGTATTTTTTTTTTTGATAGCCATCCTAGGTTGTGAAGTGATATCTTTTTGTGGTTTTGATTTTCCTAAGCACCCCTCATGTGCCACCTTTCATTTTTAACTCACTTTTATTATTCTTATTCTCTGAATGCCTTAACATATTTTCATTTCTATTTCCTCTATGCTTAATAAAAATTGTACCTTATTTATTTGGAAAAAATGTTCAATTTTCAGTTCAAATCTATCTCCTTTGTAAAATCCTCATGAATACTATTGTCATATTAATATGTCTTTTTCTGGACATCTATTGTCTTTTTTATGCCATTATTACTACAATTTTCACAGCTTGAAATGGGTTATAATTAGATGTATATGGGTGTTTTCCTTCTACTTGACAGAATTTTGTTCTTATTCATCTTGTTTTTCCCAGAATCTATAAATGCCAAATTAATCCATTCACAAAGAACTTTATTTGGAATACTTCATTAATGCTTTTGTATATTAATGTGCAGTTTGGTGAGTTTGATGTATGATTATATTATGAAATATATATATTTTTTATTTTTAGGTACACTGGGTATTAGGTTGACTACCTGGGTACATTAGACAGTGATGTCAACAATAACTAATGGCTTGGGGAAGAGGATACATTATTAAAATATATCCTTTATGAATACTTGTATGGATATGTCATTGAATAGAAGTTTGGTTACTGTTTTATTCTCTTGATGTTGGTAATATGTTTATCCTTTTAGATAAACTAGATATTCAAAGGTAGAAAGCTTTCCTAAGCTTCATTTCACCTGACTTTCTAGTAAACATAAATTCAATCTCCTGTAGTATTTTCTTCTGTCAGACTCAAGTAAGACAGGCAGGGTCAGAAATTTGATTGTAAAATACTTGCAACTCCTATGTTCCTATGACAATTTAGACACTGTAAAGTATTATACACTCGTACACTAAACCTTGAACCAAGGGAGGAATTATAGTACTGCACTCTTGATAGCCATACTGCTCAATGGTGTGCCACTGTGTTGTCTTATTCCTCCTAGCAACTTAAATGGTGAGAAACATCTCATGCATCAATCTATTCATCATTCCAAAATCTACCTCACCTAGTATATTCCTTGAAGGTCTTATTCCCTTTTATCATTTAACAATTTAATCCTGCTTAGTGTCTAGAGATATTAAAAAATGGTTTTAAGTAGATGGTACACAAATGACTATTCTGTACTATTTGATAAAATGTTACTTGTTAAATGAGTGGATTGAACTAGACGATACATCTTCCTTTACATTTCCCACAGTCTCTGACCTCAAGGGGCACATCCCTGTTGTGTGGTAGGCTTATGTTTAGCCATGCCTTATAAAGATTTTATGACATCATTAAAATTGTAATTGTGCATCATCTAATTATGTCATTAACACATACAAATTATGTGATTAGAGCTATTTACATTAAACATGCAATTAGATCAAATTATGCTATTAAGCAAATGCAAGATAATTAACTAAAATTAATTTTAAAAGCAGAAAAATTAACTCAGATAAACTACATTCAAATACCATTACATGTTTAAAAGTAATCAAGTAAATATTCCTGTTTTATCTATAGTAGGTTAGGCTCTACTCAACTTGTCTTTCTGCCTCCATCTTCCCTCTCCAATCTAAACCCCATTTATGATGGAGTTACCTATTCAAGATATAGATCCAGCATATTATTTCTCTACTTAAAAATCCACAGTGGCACTCTTTCCTTGTTAGAAACAATACATATTTTTACTCATTAAGAGTAAGAGTAACCTTAACATTCATTAACTGAATCTTTCTAGTGAACCATTGAACCTGAGGGTGGTTTGGGGAAACTCCTGAACTTACAGTTGGTGTCTGAAGTGAAGATAACCTTGTGTGGACTCTTTCCTCTAACTTTGTAGTTGGACCCTGATTCTACAGTTTTATGAATTTGGACAAATGCATAAATGAATTTGGACAAATGCATGTAAATATCACAAAAAACAAGGTGCAAGACAGTCCTATGATCCAAAAGAAGTTCCTTCATCTATTTTTTGCAGCCAAACTTTTTTCCCACCCCTAAGCCTTAGAATACATTAATCTGTTTTCCATCCTATATTTTTTTCCAAAATGTCTTATAAATGGAATAAAATGATATATAGCCTTTTGAGAAGCTTGCTCATTTATCATAATGCATTTGAAATTCACTGATGTTTTCATTGTTAAGCTGAGAAGCATCCACTTTTCACCCACTGTAAGGATGTGCTGCATATTATTTATCTATCCACCAATTTAAGGACATTTGGGTTGTTTCCAACTTTGGTTTATTCCAACTAGTATTGAATAAAGCTGCTAAAACTTTTGCATATGGGTTTTGGTGAACATAAGTTTTCATTTTTCTTAGCTAAAGTGCTAAAAGTAGAATTTCTATATTATAGAGTAAATATATATATAACATATATGAAATGATATAACTGTTCTTCACACTGGTTGCACCAGTTTTCTTCCTACATGCAGCGTATGGGAATTCCAGTTGTTTTTTACTCCTCATCAACAATGAGTACTGTCATTTTTATAAATTCTATTCTATTATCTTTTTGTTGAAATGACTACAATTCTTAGTTTATTAAGTTGTTTTATTCACTATATATTCTGAATAAAGGTCATTTGTCAAATTGTGATTTGTAAACATGTTCCTTCAGTGTCTGGCTTATCTTTCAATTTTAATTTAGTTGAAGTCCAACTTATCAACTTTTTTTTCAACATATCATACTTCAGGGATTATGTCTAAGAACTTTTTGCCAAACATTTTCTCCTGTGTTTTCTTGTAACAGCTTCATAGTTTGTGTTTTATTTTTAAGTCTATGATCCATTTTGGCATAAATTTTACAGATGTGAGGTATAGACTGAGGTTCATTTCATACATGTAGATGCCCAATTTTTCCAGCATCTTTTTTGAGGAGATTATCTTTTCTCCAATTAATTGCCTATGCATCTTCATCAAAAATCAATTGATCATATTGCATTAGTCCACATCTAGATATTCTATCCCATTGTATCTATATATGTGTTTACCCTTTTGCCAAAACCATACCTTTAAAAATTATGTTAGCTTCTTATTTTTGAAATCAGGTGGTATGAGTATTCTATATTTGTTCTATTTACTTTGCCTTTTCAAATAAATTTTAAAATAAATATTAATATCTACATAAAATTTTTCTGGGATTTTTATTGGGATAGTGTTAAATTAGGATCAGCTTGCGGATATTTGACATCTCAATAAGTCTTTAAATATAAGCGCACAGTATTTTTTTTATTGATTCAAGTCTTTTTTGATTTAGCAGTGTTGTGTCATTTTCACCAGGCATATCTGGCATGTATGTAAATATTTATTTAGATTTATACCTAAGTATTTTATTTTACTGGTGCTATATTAAATTATTCTAATTATTTAATTTAAATTTCAAAGAGTTCTTTGCTAGTAGATAGAAATTCAATTTATTTCTATATATTGTGTTAGTTTGCCAGGGCTGCCATATCAAATTACCACAAACTGGGCTGATAAAACAAGAGAAATGTATTGTCTCAGTTATGGTGAGAAGTCTACAATCAAGTTATCAATAGGATTAGTTTTTTCTAAGGGTTATAAGGGTTGAATCTATTCCTGGCCTCTCTCCTCAATTCACAGATGACCATGTTTTTCCTGTGTCTTTTCACATTGTCTTTTCTCTATTCATGGCAGTGTCTATGTTCAAAGTTCCCCTTCTTTTTTTTTTTTTGCAATTATGATAATACAATTTTATTTTATTTTATTTTATTTTTATTTCAGCTCATCATGGGGGTACATAAGTTCAAGTTATGTACAATGTCCATGTCCTGCCCATCCCCCCGAGTCAGAGCCTCAAGCGTGTCCATTCCCCTTCTAATAAGGACACCAATCATGTTGGATGAGTGGACCACCCTACTCTGGTAGGACCTCATTTTAACTAATTATATCTACCACAATCCTATTTCCAAATAAAGTCACAACTTAAGGTACTAGGGACTAAGATATTAACATAATATTTGAGGAAGAACACAATTAGAACCATGATAGTTTTCCTTTTATCCCCCCCAAAAAATAAATTCATTTTCTTCTCACATATAAAACACGCTCACCCCGTATCTATATCTCTAGAAGTCTTAATCAGCATCAACACTAAGAACAAAATTTATCCAAATGTTTTCTATATCAGATGTAGGTGAGCCTTCAAATATGATTCATCCTGGCACAAAATTCTTTTGTCTGTGAAACTTTGAAACTGACAATTCATCTGTTTCTAAAATGCAATGGTGGGACAGACATAGAATAGACATTCCCATTCCAAAAGGGAGAAACAAGAAGAATAAAGTATCATGGATACCAAACAAGTTTGATACCTTGCAAGACAAATTCCGTTACATTTCAAGGCTTGAGCAATTATCCTCTTGCCTTGATATTCTATCCTTTTAGTCCACTCAGGAAGCTACCCTCCTCCCTCATCAATGGGCAGTGGCTCTTCCCCCTCTGCCCTGAGATACAGTCCACCCTTGGGAATCCAGGAGGTGGGCTCACCCTTTGGGTCATTTTTCTCTTTATTAAAGGATAACACATGTCTACAAGCAGGTATCATTATTGACCCATTTTTCTGCTTGTAGAATCCTGGAAATCTGACAGCCTTACTTTATTTAATCTCATCTTTGTCCTTTTCAGTTCCAACTGGTGACACACCTGCTGAGATGGCTGATTGGATCCACAAAGGACACATCTAATGTCTTTAGTAACTTGTTGTCCAGTCATATCCCTGATGTTCTCTACAGAACAAGCTTTCTCATTTTTCACAGTATGGATAGTCTAAAAGATTTCCAAATCTTCAAGTTCTGGTTCCTTTTTGCTTATCAATTACCTCTTCAATTTAACTCTCTTTTCTCATTTTTCTGTAGGCTGCACCCTTAACATTTTGCTTAGAAATTACTTTAATTAAATATTGAAGTTCATCATTTACAAGCTCTACTTCCCATCTCTCAGAACACAATTCTGCCAACTCTTCTGCCACTTTATAAACATGATTACCTTTGCACCAGTGCCTTTTTATTGTTATGCTTAGACCATGTACATTTAATGTAATTTTGATATGCATAAATTAGGTCTTTCAGTTTATTTTTTGTTTTCTCTTTGTTCAGTTATTATTTCTTCCATTTCTGCTTTTGAGAATCTTTTGAATTATTGACATTTTAAAATATTTCATTTTAATACATCTATTATAATTTTGATTATATCTTTTTAAAATATTGTTTTTAATAATTGCTTCAGGGATTACAAAAACATGCTTAATTTTTAGTAAGTCATTCGTAATCAACTGTTTATTATTTCACTTTTAAGGATGAAATGTTACTACCTCATATTTTGCCTTTAGCCCCTCTCCCTTTATGTTATGGTTGTCTTATCTGTTAAATCAACATACATTTACAACCTGTTTAGACAATCATAATTTTTGCTTTATGCAAGTAGATAAGAATAGATTTTTTTTTGTAATTTAGCCACATATTATATTTATTGAACCTCCTTCTTTTCTGATGTTCTACATTTTCTTCTAATATAATTTCACTTCATTTAAAAAACTTCTTTTTAACAATTCATTTAGACCAATTGAAAATAAGTATGATGGTTACTGAATTTCTTATTTTTAATTTGAATGGTAATGTTCTTATTTCTTCTGCATTCCTAAAGGATATTTTGGCTAAACAACTCTGAGGTGACAGTTACTATAACACTTTAAAAATGTACTTCTTTCTTCTGGCCTCCTTGATGTTTGATAAAAATATATAGATAATTAAATCATTGTTCTCTTATAGGTAATACATTGTTTTTCTCTCATTCCTTTCAATATTTTTTTCTTTGTTTTTAGTTATGAGTAGTTTGATTATTATGTGTCTGGGCATAGATAGCTTGTTGGGTTTATTCTGTTAAGGATTTTCTCAGTTTCTTGAGCCTGTAAGTGAGTATCTTTTCCAACTTGTGAAATTGTCAGCAATTATTTAATTGTTTTTCTAGCTTTTCACTCTTCTCTCCTTCTGGCGAAGAAACAAAGATTAGACTTTGTATTATTGAACAGGTCCTGAAATATATTTCATTTTTAAATACTTTTCCTCTGCTATTCAGATTGGATAGCTTTACTGATCTGTTTTCAAGCTTACTGAAATTTTCCTTTGTTATATTCATCGTACTTTTGAGTTTACCCAGTAAGGTTTTATTTGAGTTTTTAGTACAAATATTTCCATTTTGTTCTTCATCTTTTATTTCTTTGCTGATATTTTCTACTTTATTCTAAGAGTGTTTGTGATTGCTGATTTAGATATTTTTATAATCATTGCTTTAAGATTTTTGTAAGATAATTCCAACTTTTGTGTAATCTCATTTTGGGGCCTGTTGAGTTTTTTTATTGGTGAAAATTGAGATTTTCATGATTCTTCTCATTCCAAGTAATTGTGGTTTGTACACTGCCATTTTGAACATTATGTTATAAACCTCTGAGTCTTGTATAAGTACTATAGAGAATGTTAACAATTGTTTTTTTTTGTTTTGATGAGCAATAAACGGTGGGGTTTGCTTTTTTTTTGGACAGGCCATCCAGCTGTAAGTTTTAACCTACCTTCTCTGTGCTGTGTTTCCAATGTCAGCTTAGTTTTCACAGACTTTCAGTGCTATTCACATTTGTACATGTGAACACAACTCAGTGCTCATTGCATATCTGCATAAAATCTGTATGTTAGCTCAGTATCAAAGTCTCTGGTATAATAATTAGGCTCAAGTCCAAAAATGCATAGATTGAGGCTGAGCCTAGGAGTTAATTAACTTTATGGAGTTGTTTTCCTGAGTTTCTTACTTTCTGCAATCATTCTGGTAATTTCTGGTTCCCTGTATTAGTTGTCTGGCTAGAAACCATCCACTTCCTCAGTGGTGTCATGCCCAGGGTCAACGGAAGGAGGACAGAGAAAAATAAACAAAAAACACAAAACCAGTAAGATTTTTCCCTGTCATCTTGGAATTTCAGCATCATCACATAGAGAAGGGTGGGCCATGACTTCTGAGTTTGGTGTTCTGCAGGATCCCATTTGGTACCACTTTTACTGCTGTCACAGCTGCCACCAAAAATTGCGTTGGGATTGGGGTACACAAGACAGCAGAAAAAAAAAATAATGGAAGAAACAAAAGAGGATTTTCCTCTACTCCCTTTTGGCTTAGGAGTTCCCTTTCCCACTCCTTGGGCCGGAACTAAAATATTTCTCCTGGAGGTTTCTCTGTACTACGGTTCTCTTTTCCATATGTCTATGTACAAGTTCAGTCTAGAGGGCACTGGAAGAAAAAAACTGATAAACTCAACACTAGTTCAATGGCACATCAAATTCTGATGTCCTTCCTCAATCTGCCTGCTTCTGTTTATTTTTCCGTCTTTGAATGATGATAAATAAACAAATAAACTAGTAAAATTTTAAATGACATCTAAATATAAAGCCTATAGAGATTGAGACTAATGGAATCATGACTGTTAATATGCAATTAAATTATTTCTAAGAAAATTATATGTAAAATAAGATTCCAAAATTGACTGAAAATAAATATAAAACACACAATTATCTATAACTTCTTAAGAATTTTAATCAGTAGTTTAAAATACCTCCCTAAAAACACAAGAATTTGAATATTTATAGCTAAGTAGTACCAAAACATCAACAAATGGTCCAGAATCTAAGCAGAATTGTAAGACTCCAAACCTCTCTTTACTAAGTTTACCTTATTTTAAAACCAAAATAGAACAAAGCTACAGTGCAAAATAAAAAATGTAGCTCAAATTCACCTATGTTACAGTTGCAGAAATCCCATGTAAATATTAGCAAATCAAATCCAGGATATATATAATATAAAAATTTTATATTATATAATGTTTATATAATATATAAAAGTATATATAATATACATAATATAAGGTTTAATCCTTGGACTGAAAATTATTATTTAGATGTAAAAAAATGCAATAATATAATTAATATTTTTAACAAATCAAAGAGGAAAACCATTTAATTCTTTTAAAAGATGCAGAAAAGCACTAATCATTAATAATAAAATCGTATAAAAAATGAGAAGATAATGAAACTTTAGTCTGATAATTCCAAACTATGAGTAAATGTTATATTTTAATGTAATATGCTTAAAATATCCTTTAAATTCAAAAAGGAAAATATGCTTGCCATATTGTACTTTATACCACCCATCGATTTATTACTGGTTTAATTAATGAAATACTTGTGTGCACAAAAACCTTTTTTTTAAATCCACTTCAAAAGTTTTCTATCCTGTCTTCAGTTTCCAGAAAAATTCTCTAGTTTCCACACAGATATTTCTCTTTGTTTGATCTAAGAAATAACTTTTTAGTTATATAACTGCCTGTGCTGTTTTTATAATACTGCATGGATCTCTATGTTATTTAATGAGGCATTTCTCTTCATCAATCTGAGAAGCTCTGAAATGTTTTCATGCTGTGCACAAAGATGAGAGTCTATAGAATATGTTTAACTATAAATTTTCTCTATTTTCACCCATATATAAATCAATAGATTTGGGAAGTTGGTTATCTACTTAGTGTTTAGCTCACATCTTGCTCACAAGGATTTAGGTGAGCTACAGAGAAAAATATTTATATACTCTTAATCAAGTTTGAAAATTTATTCCAATTACATATACTCTCTTTATTTTTCATTACTCTTCAAAAGGAAAGTATGAACAAATCCACTATTATGTGTTTTGACTTTGATTTCTACACAGATTTGTGGTTTAATTTGAAATATTTTCCAAGTGGATTTTATCTACGTGATGGAAAACGTATTAGTAGGAAATATGGGGCAGTGTACCTATAGATCCCAGTGTCTGAAACCAGGACAAAGAAAAAGATACCCAAGTCTGACAGATAAAAGTTTTAGACTGTATACAAAACAACAAAATTATTTCTGTTGTAATGACCATCATTCTGGGCTGAATTCCCACTAATGTGTTTCATCCATTGACAAAAGGGAACAGTGCTAGTGTAAGAACTAATGTCACTTTTGTTTCATCTTCATTTTTGCTTGTTGATGAAGCTTTATTTCACGATATTCTCTATTTATCTAGTTCCATATAGCCATATAATGAAGGAGAGAGAGCACCTTCACCATCATTTCAAGTGTTGGCTCTTTTATGTCTGATTCCAATGATTTCCTGAAGCATTGCTATTAAGAGCTGGGTAGGGGTACAGTTGGGGACTGATGTCTGTAGATCACCATAAATTTTCTTATTTTCCAGTAGTGGATAGAAGTGAATTAAAATTAGACCTTTTATACATAATTTAGGCCTAATTTCATAAAGATGAAACAATCAAAACATAAAGGCAGATTATATTTTGGGTGAATAAAAATAGCAAACAGACAGTGGATTTTTTAATAGCATCCATTTTGTTAAATTTCTACACTGTGTCTTAAACTCAGGCAATGAGATTACAACCTTAATAGTTAAGCCAAGAATGCTAGTTGTGGTCAAATGATTCACTCATCATCATTAGACATTAGAGAACATACACAGGGAATTTGGTCATTGTGTTCCCAGCTGGCAGCTTTTACTAACATCTGGGTTATTAACATTAGAATCAGCAATCTAAAGAATTGTTCCTTCTAACATATCCAGCTAATCCTGGACCCAAATTAGTTCCCTTCTAAACCCACCTGCAGTAAAATCCAGCAGTCAAGCAGATTACCCTTTGCACAGAGTTGCTTGAATTATATATGAGTATATTAGGATTAACTATTCCAGAAGAATCCCAGCCTGGCTTTCTATAATTTCAGCATGTTTTTGGAAAATGAAACTCAAGATGCCAACATTCTTCACTTGTCAGTAAGAAATTTCAATGAAGATTCAGAGATTCTGACTATTACTTAACCAAAGCTATTTGAAAAAAGAGACGCTTCTTCATATTTGAAACGATCACAAATACCTTTCATAAATATTTAGACAGTTTGGAACTGTTTACTTATATGAAATACACTCATAGCAGGTTAAAATGACAGTTCTGCTACTGTTTGAGCTTCTTGGTCCTGAAGATGCTTTCTGTTTTATTCTTTCTTTACCCAGTTTAAGGAAATTTTACAAGGCACTGAAAGTGATCTAAAGTTCCTGATATTGACCTAATTATAACAGTTATCTTACTGTATTTACAAACCATTAAAATAGTTTAATGCCAGAACATTTAGAAATTATATTTCTCAAATGAGTTCTTAAGGTTTAGTTGATTCTCCCAGCTGAAAGGTAAGCTCTCTGAGGAAAGAAACTACAATGTAACATATTCATCTGTACATAATTTGAAATTCTTGGTGATCTCATCATAAACCAGTAGGGGTTTTCTTTCTAAAGCCTTGTAAAAGGGATTGCTTAGTTTTCATTTTTCTGTGATTATGTACCCCTTATGCCAAAGGGATGTGCTTTCCCTCAGAACATTGATGATAGTTCAAATACACATCTGACCAAACCCAGCTCCACACTATTTCTATCAGATTTCTATTCAGGCATCCTGTCTTGATCAAAAATTCCCACATTTTCACACGTTTTCCTTCCTCTACTCCTTTTCTTATGCTATTTCTGTTATTGAAAAATATTTATTTCCTTTTCAACACCCACATCATAGAGTCATTAAAGGCTTAATTTGAATGCCACATCTTGTTGTTCTTTCTTTTGATAAAACATCTGGCCTGAGTTCCCACTTTGCTTTTTTTTTTTTTTTGTATAATTTGTATTATATTTCTTTTTGTGTGAAATTGTCAGATTTCCCCGGCCTACTGTACAATTCTTCAGGGAAGTAGCCTCACATTCAGAGTTATTCAGAGAAAAAGGTAATTACTATTTGATTTAGCATTTCCCCCTGTATTTGATTTGGGTCCCCTCCCATCAGCTCACCCCAGCATACATTTTTTAGGACCTCAGCTTAAGCCACAATGTAGGCATTATTCTGGTATATACTCTTGACCTCATAGCTACATATCTTTTGATAAGTGTTGATTAAAAAATCAGCTAAGAAAGTTTCTGTTGTTGTTGTTGTGATTAATACAGATACCAGGGCCCAAACTACAGAATCAATAGCCCTAGTACTAAAAGCCATGGAATCTATACTTTAGCAACTTCCTCTCCTCCTGCCTTCCATTTTGAGTCTTATGGAATTAGGCAACTTCTTATCAACAGGCATCTGGAAATCTCTGAGACATACATTTGTTTGAAGAAGAGGAAAGCCCAAGTTATTTAAATCTATATTAAGCTTATGGGGCACAAACATCTGACAATTTGTGAAATGAGATTTACTTTTTTGACCTGTATTTCAAAGAGTATATTGTAATCCTCAATATTTTCGCAGAATATCTTAAGACTTGACGCTGTTAATAAGTATTAAATGAAAAAAAAAGCAAAAGTTTCTAAAATCAAATAAATTTAATAAATGCCCCTACCAATATTCTTGTTTATGAAATGTATAAAACATTATGTCCCTCTTGAGACCACAAAGTTTCAAAAAAAGTATCCAATGAAAAATCCATATTTTAAAAATTTGTTTGATACAAAATCCTTTTCTGGTATAACACCAAGTCTTAGACTTTTAATACACAAAAGGACTTTACAAATCAACAGGAAACTACACATCAATAGAAAATGGGGCAAAGATATATAAAAGCAACTTTTAAAGAAAAAAATGCAAATAGCTCTCCCCAGTAGTAATTAAGAAATAAAAATTGGAGGGAACCAAGATGATGAACTAGAAATAGCTTGCCCTCACCATTCTAAAGGAGAGGATCAAAGGTTGTGGGTAAAGGTTCACCCATGGATGGACCATCTCAGAGACAGTGTTATGAATCATCAGAGAAGCAACTGGAGACACCCAAAGTGGAGTAGAGAGAGGCAGGGTGATAAGCTCAGCAAGATCAGAAGGTACTTGGTGGAAGTACCCACACGTGGGGCAGGGGCAAGGGAAAGACCCCCAGGGCTTTGCAGTCCCCCAGCAGACACTGCAATCCAAGCTTGAGGGGGCTCCCACACCATAGCAGATCAGGGAGCTGCTTGGAAACTATGCGGTACCATTGTACCAGAGAGCGGGCACAGTGGGTTCCCACCAGCTTCTCATCCTAGGTTTCTGCAACAGACACCATTTTGCAATCTCAGCCCCAGAGCGCCTGTTCAGCAGAGGGTTCTGTTCCACTGCAGCTGTCTCATTACCCCTGTCAGTCCAGGGAGGGAGTGGAGAGGGCAGATGCCCTCACATGCTGTGACTGGGTGCCATTCAGCCCCCAAACCCCACATGCTGCCTCCCAGGATGTGAGCAGAGCAGGCTCCCACCAATCCCCAGTATCTTCTACCACCAACTCTCAATAGTGCTGCCACTGCCACCTGAGTAATACTGCAGCAGCTGCCACAGTTGGACCTGGGCAGAGGGGGAGCCTCAGGTACCACAACTCCCTGGCAGGATGCCACACGTCTCCCCAGCCCCAATAGCCATGGGTAACCCAGCCACTGCAGCCTGACAAGCCACCCCACTGCTGGCCATGGTCTCTTGGCCCATCCAGGCCCTGGCCAAGACCTCTCAACCTGTTCAGGCAACTACCAAGGTCCCTCACCCTCCACAGGCAAGTGCCCTGGTCCCACAACCAATGCAGACACCTGCCAAGGTCCTGCAACCCACCAGGCACTGGCCAAGATATCACAAAGTGCCCAGGCACCTGCCCAAGGTCCTGTAACCAGCCTAGGAACCCACCAACGTACTGTGATCTGCCCAGGCACCCACCTACATCCCATGGCCCTCAAAGGCTACAGCCAAGGCCCTCTAACCTGGCCAAGAGCTTGTCAAGGTCCCATGAACTGGCCAGTTGCCAGCCAAGATCCCATGATACATCCACCTGTTTCAACCCCATGCATCATGCACCCCAGTGGCCTTGTGTGCCATGAGCTGAGTAGCACAACACACTGTGAACATTGGTGACCCCGACCATACTCTACACTGCACAGCCACTGTGGCACTGTACATTGCCTTGCACATTGCCATAGCCACAAACCTACTCACCTGAAACCACATCCCCCTGTATCCTGCTGTCCTTGGAATTGAGCGGAGCAAATGCTCATAGCCCTAACATCTGGGGCCACTGCCTAAATAGCCTAACCAGCCACCTCCATTGCTACTGCTATGGGGAGACCGAAACAGAGCAAACTCCCATGCCACTGGTCTCTGTGGAGGGGCACTCACCCAGACCCCTTCCCAAGCTTCCAACAGTGGCCTGGGGACCAACAAAACACTCTGTGCAAATATCTTTCAATATTGGCCATGAATATGACACCTGCAGGGGAACAGGATGACACAGGAGAACAGCTGCATTACAGGCCCTCAGTGCATCCAACCCTTTCTTGCCAGGTCAATTCTCCAGAGTAAGGCACAAAAGTGCTATCTAGGAACCTCTCCTCACTAAGTAGGAGACTTCCCAGCCAAGGAACACAAGTGCGCTGCAAATCTATCTGCTGTGAATAGAGAGAAGAGCTTTCAGATGAGAAGAAACCAGCAAAAGAATTCTGGCAACATGAAAAAACAAACTAGTTCAACGAACCCAAAGGATCACAATAGATTGATAGCAGTGGAACCCAACCAAAAGGAAATTGTTGAAATGTCAGAAATGGAATTCAGAATATGGATGGCAAATAATATTAATGAGATTGAAGAGAAAGTTGAAAACCAGCACAAAGAAGGCAAAAAAAAAAAAAAATTCAGAGCATAAATGGAAAAAATGAAAAACTTACTAAAGACTTAGATAACATAAAAAAGGATATAAAATAACTTAAAGAAACGAGTCATTTAGATAATTAGAAAATAAAGCAAAAATCTTCAACAACAGGCTAGAACAAGCAGAAGAAAGAATCTCAGAGCTTGAGGACAAATCTTTTGAAATAACCCAGTCAGTCAAACATGCAGAAAAAAGAATAAAGAAGAATGAAGAATCACTCATAGAAATACAGGACTATGTAAAGAAAGCCAATATATGAAATATAAGTATCTCTGAGGAACAAGAAGAAAAAGCAAAAAAAACATGAAAAACTTAAAATTTATTTGAGGGAATTATTGAGGAGAACTTCCCTGGTATCACTTGAGATTCTGATATACAGATATAAGATGGCCATCAAACACTGGGAAGATTCATAGTAAATAGGACATCTCCAAGACACAGAGTCATCAACCAGGCCAAAGTCAAAATGAAGGAGAAAATTCTACAAGCTGCAGGATGAAAGCAAAATCTAACTTACAAAGGAAAGTCCATCAGGCTAACAGCAAACTTCTCAGCGGAGATCTTACAAGCCAGAGGAGATTGGTGTCTCACTTTTAGTCTTCTTAAATAGAACAACTGCCAACCAAGAATTTTCTATCCTGCACAACTGTCATAAATGATGGAGAAATAAAGACTTTTCCAGACAAGCCAACAGTAGGGGAATTTGTCACTTCTAGATCTGCCTTTCAAGAAATGCTCAAAAGTGCATTATGCTTGCAACAGCACAAAAGTTATCCACCACTATAAAAACACCTGAAAGTTAAAGCTTATGGCTCCTATAAAACAATTGCACAAGAGTGTAAACAACAAGAAGGTATCATCCAACATGACGAACAGAACAGCGTCCCACATACCAATATTAACACTGAACCTGAACAATCTGAATGACTCACTTAAAGTACATAGATTGGCTCAATGGATGTGCTGGGAGGGTGACACACCCCAACTCCACAGGGACAGAAGCTCCTGCACTCAAGACCTTTCCAGACCTCACCCTGTTGACCTCTTCTCCTGGCTGTTCATGTGTACCCTTTTTAATAAATATTCTTTATAATAAACAGTAAATGTAAAAAAAGAAAAAAGAAAAAGAACATAAAATTAAAACAATCTTAGTCCTTTTCTACAATGAAAGGTTTTAAAAGATATATATGTGAATGTATGGAGAAACTTGTAAGCTAGTAGTGGAGTTGAAAATTGGTTTACCTTTCTAACAGGCTAGTTGGCCATACATAATTGTGTTTAAAATATACATGCTATTTTACTTGTTAAATCTCTTTTAAAGTATTTATCTTATCAAAACAGTAAAAAATCTACTAAATGTTTTCTTCAAGGTTGTTCATTGCAGTAGGATGAAATAGAAACAATCTAAATGTCTCACAAAATAAGATTAGCTAAATAAATTATAGTATATCTGTATCATAAAATTCTAGTTATTCATTAGAAAATCATATCAAGTGAATTTTTATATGGAAGTTTGATCAAGAAAAATTATAAAGCAAGAATGCAAAGTATTAAATAGTAAATGGAGCATATTTGTGTGTATATTCCTATGATTGTGTTGTATAAAATGTGTATATACATATATTTCTCTCCACATACACATATACACATATTATATTATATGTGTGTGCATGAACATGTGTGTATATAGATAGATAAATAGATACAAATAGATATTTTTCACTGACAAGAAGCATAATAACTTATATTTTGTCAATAATTACCTTTGAGTGGTGGGGTCTTGGATGTTTAATTTTACCTCTTACCTTAGTTGCCTTTCCAAAATTTTCTCTAATGGGGTTAATTCTTGAAGTATCAAAATAAAGTCATTTAATTTCTTTAAATTACTTCGTCTTGCAAGTGTTTTTGTGACTTTTTCAGGCAGAATTAAAGATCTTTCTTCCATGCTGCAAAGACACACTGCTCACTCGCCATATTCATATAAATATACGTTTCTTTGATTAATTCTATCACCAGATTTTGAGCCTCTGAAGAGTAGGGCTGTGATCAGATCATCTCTCTATTCTCTCGTATTAGCACAGTGCTTAACTCATAATAGCACTAATAATAGTTTGGGGAATGAATGAACGAATAAATCATTAGGCAAGTTTGACCAAAAGCATAAAAAGAGAATTGAAATTGTTCTGATTAGTTCTAATTATCAAAAATTACTTCAAGCTAAATGCCACAGGTATTTAATGCATTTCTACCTTCTAAATTAAAATAGCTCATCCAGAACCATGCACACTGTGAGCCCTCAATTATTAATAGTATTGATTGAGATAATTCTACGAGAGGCACGAGTTAAGCTAGTAAATGACACAGAGAATCTCAATTCAAATCATGCTTCTAAATGATAACCAAAGCTTCAAGTGAAGCTGTTAGGTGGCACTTCTATTTAGAGAAGATAATTAGGGCTAGGCTTTTAAGTTATTTTTTAAATGCCAGTTAAATTAAGAAAATATGCAGCATACTTTAATTTGAAATATGTTTATGTTTCATCCCAGCATTATAACACAAAACCATAGAACATTTGTATACACTTAAAATAACAGCAATAATAATTATAATATGGCATATTAGATAACCTAATCACAAATATTTATACATATTGAACGTTGAAAATAGAATGAAATAATTTCTTTCCCATTTTTTATGAAGCCTAATCCTGGCAAATATAAAAATAATAATAGCAAATACTTACTATCTTCATCAATTTGTTTGACTAGGACCATGCTAACTAACTTACATATTCTTGTGATCATCTTAATAACTTTGTAAGTGGCTATTATAATTCTGCACATTTTACAGATGAGGAAACTGTGATATAAGAAGTATAATTTCTCTGGGGTCATACAAATAGTATATTATAGGCCTGAGCCTTGCTGATATCAGAAACTGTGTTTTTAAATGCAACATTAAAGTGAGAAAAATTATCATCACCAGAAGAAATCTCCACTTAACAGAAAATTTTCAATCTTGTATGTTACATGTCAACTAGTAAATGTTTTTTATATACTTAAAAATTTAATTCTCTAGGTTTCAAACATTTTTTATTTGCTTTGAAATGACTTCTAGAATATAATAATATAGAACAGTTAAATTAAAGGTGTTTTTGATTCCTTGTGAAAAAGTAACATATAAAATGTGAAAGATAGTATATTGAAATGCTTATTTCAAAAAGTAGACCATACATAAAAGTTTAAGAGTATATGCTTTTTCTGGATATCAAGATAATGCACACACTAAAAAAATTAAAAAGTATATATTAACAATTCTGAAATTTAAAAAAAAATCTCAATACTATCATATTCAGAACATTTTGGCTCACTGTAGTCTCTGAAAGAGATAGACAATAACTATCACAGGACATTAATTTTTAAAATGAGATAAAATTCATCCTGGCAAAGGAGCCTAAGATACAAAGGGAAGATCAAAGGCACTATTATTACTTTTCTAAAATAAAGCAAAACAAGCCGCAATCAGGAATCTTTCACATCTTAGAAGAAAGCTGAACAAAAATCTCAGGAACTAGATGTGGAACTATATTCATCCAGCTTCCACGATAGAACCTTAATGTTCATCCTCAGCATCAAAGAATGTTAAACCATTCCAGCTGCTCGCTTCATCAGGTTCTGACAAATGCAACAGTAGTCCTTGTCTAAAATCTTGAAAAGGGAGCTATGTATATTTTCATAATGCTTTTAAATACTCCTGGATAGAATAGATTTCTAGGTAAGTCTCAAAGTTGACAATTATCTTGCTTGTTTGAGTGACTGCTAGTCTCCCATGCCAACATGTATGGGCATTAGTCTCTTAAAATTTATTTCTGAAAGAGCTGTAAGCCAAGTCAAATTTAACTTCATGTACTGCAATAACATAACCTGTAATCTGGTGAAAATTTTCAGAAACCGAGAACAGCTCCCTTTCTCAAATGAAAACATTTCAGATATTTCAAGAAAATTATTTTTTGCATCTGATTTCTTTTTTCATTAAATACATCCACTAGGGCCTTATTAACATAGTAAGAGTGAGAAATGAGTTTAAGAGCTCCAGCTAGGGGAAGTGTGAAAATAAGCACTGTACATACGTATACTAAAAATCTATCCAGCCTATACAAATCTGTGTAAAATAATTAATGGCATGGGAAAATGCTTATCAAATTAACCTTTTAAATAAAATATCATGTAATTTCTTAGACATTTTGAATTTCATCCTCACTGCTAGCATTTAGCTTTGCTGTTATGGTCAATGCACAATGTATATAATTCTCTAGAAGATGAAGAAGATAACAAAGAGGGACTGAGATGTGAATTTTGGACATTTACGCAGCTCATTTACAAAATTTCTAAACCATGCACACCCTCGTTCAAATAGGTACTCTTCATTTAAATGCACATCTCAGCTAAATTATAAATTTTCATTAGTCATGGACTTTCAAGTTTGCTAACAAATGTATGAATGTGAAAAACTTATATTTAATAAATGCTTTTACTATTAAATATATGAAAATTATCCCTCAATGCCTTCTCTAAGTCTACAGGAAATTTTTTTCTTCAATTTTTTTTTTGTTGCACAATTTCTAATGGGGAAAAAAAGAAATATATATTAATGTAGATCAATGCCATGCAGGAAGAGGGTAACTAGTCACAAAAAATTCAGCATTGTCAAAATCTTGCTTTCAGCCTAGCAAGTCTGACGCTTGATTTTGCTAGTGTTTTAGAGCAGAGGTTGATTCAGGTTCACAAAGTTCCTAAGAAACTAGTACTTAAAACCAGGGTTAACAAATGCATTACAAGAGAAATAAAAGTCCCAGATGGACTGGATATTTGTCTTATTCTGAGTAGTGGATTGTGTCTCTCTGGGACAAGTTAAGTAGGAATCTTATTTATTAGGAGATGGCTTGGTGAGCCTGCAATGACTATCAGAACAAAGAGAGCAGTTCTCTGATTCAGTAAATAATGACTCCAGCTCAGCTGTCTCCAAGAGCCTAGTTCCTCCTTGTCACTAAGAGGAATGCAGCTGAGAGGAAGACCTCAAGACATAGGCTTTAACTTGAACATCTTCCATGCGCTTTGCTTTGAAGGATGGGCATAACCAGAGTGGTTTATCTGGCTTCCTCCTTTTCCCCTTATTTTTCTTTGCTAATCAACTGCCTGCCAAAAAACACTCACAACAATTTTTTTTCTTTTTTTTTTTTTTAATTTCAGCTCATCATGGAGGTACAAAAGCTCAGGTTATATACATTGTCCATATCCTGCCCATCCCCCTGAGTCAGAGCCTCAAGCGTGTCCATTCTCCAGACAGTGCGCCTGGCACTCACCATGTAGTCATACCTCCATCCCTTCCCCCCACCCCCCACCTCCCCGAGTCAGCACCTTCAAGCATGACCATTTCCCAGACAGTGTGCAACGCACTCATCATGTAGGCATACACCCATCACCTTCCCCCCCTCCCCGTCTCAGTCTGATATCCAATTGGTATCCTTCCCCGATGTGCATTTAGGTGATGATCAGGGAAACCAATTTTCTGGTGAGTACATGTGATGCTTGTTTTTCCATTCTTTGGATACTACACTTAATATAATGGGTTCCAACTCTCTCCAGGAGAACCAAAGAGACACAACAATTTTTTTGAAATCTTTCTTGAAATATGTTAATATCATCAGTCCATTTTTCACATATTTCTGTTTTGAGGCATTAAGTATTGATATGTTAATGCAATTCTTCAGAAAGCAAGTTCTGGCTCTGCCCACAAGTTATACTAGTAAAGATTGAGTATCCCTTATTCAAAATGTTTGGGACCAAAGTATTTCATATTTCTAATTTTTTTTTCAGATTTTGGAATGTTTGCATGTACATAATAAGACATTTTGAGGATAAGACCCAAATCTAAACATGAAATTCATTTATGTTTCATATACTTCTTATATACACAAACTTAATGTAATTTTATACAATATGTTAAATAGATTTGTTTATGAGACAAAGTTTGTGTACATTGAACCATCAGAAAGAAAAGGATTCAGGTGTGGGATTTTCTACTTGTGGCATCATGTTGTCACTCAAAATGCTTCAGATTTTGGATGGATTTTGACTTTTTGGATCAGGGATGCTCAACATGTATTTCATATTTTGTCAATTTTTGTAAGGGATAATATTAATATATTAATTATATTTATAATCAGAAAATAGTCATATTTTAGAAAAAAAATGTTTACAAAGAAAATATGTCCTAATTGAAGATTAAAACTAATAGTACATAGTATCTGAAGTTGAGTAAGCTACTTTCTATAAGTTCTTGCCTATTGAGTAATCAATGTTATCCTTCTCTAGGATAATCTTATGCTTATCTTAATATTGCCTAAATTTTTACATAATTTTTTATTTCAGAATATTATAGGGGTACAAATGCTTTGGTTACATATTGCCTAAATTTTTATTTCATTTTTGTTCTGTATGTCTTGCTCTTTCACTCATTTTCATTAATAAAATCATTTATTCTTTCACTCTACAGATTTATAAAAATTATTTCAAATTACTCCTCCACAGCACTCAAATCTGCTTGTTATTTTGCTAATTCTCCTTTGTAAAACTGAGTTCTATGTGAATATAACGGGATTTTTAGCTCAGGATTGAGCCACAATTGGGCATTGATGTAATTGTACTATGCTCAAAATGAATTAACTGTGCCATTTGAGCCCTGTTCATCCTGAAGCCTGATTCTCAATTCTGGCAGGCCAATGGTGCCTCTTTTGCTTACTGTCAGACCTTGTTGTCAGCTAGAACTTAAGATAGAGATTACAGCTCAGAGAAAGGGAGAGCTGTGTAACAATTATATTACAATTGTACCACGGAGGTATCTAATTACCTTTTCATCTGAGAGTTTCAAAGTAACATGCTAACTGTGGTTAATGAAGCCTTGGGGTTCCCCAGGAAGATCTGAATTTGGAATGTGTGCCTCTGAGTGTCATTGATGAGGCAGAATTAGGATTCACTCTGTTTCACTTCAACCTAACACTTGCATCAAATACTGGGAATCTTTATAAGTCAGCATAGCTACTCAGACACCATGGAAGAAATTAAATCATGAAATCCTTGTGTGAATAGGAATGGGGAGACCCATGTCTTAAGGACTTAGGGTGAAATACAAAACTACTAAAAAACTATATCAGACTGAATTTGATACTTCTCCACTCAACAAGAAACTGTCTTCCTACCGTGTTCACTACCACTTTGAGATGAGTGATGATATCAAGAGCTGACAAAAGAACATTTGCTTTTTCCTTTCTAACTCAGTGATTAAATGATCCATTACAAGACTGCCTTTTATTCTCTTGCAGCAGGTGTTTAGGACTCAAATAATGAGCCTTATGGTGTAGGCATTGCAACTTTAATTCCAGCTAAAAACTGGACTCCCACCCATTTGGGTAGAAGAGTGAATATGGTAATTGACTAGTGACTGAGACAAGACAAAGGACATGTGATTCATCTGTGACTTAATCCTAGGTTCTTATAATTTTAAGAGAACAGTCTATGAGGAGGGTACTCCTGATGGTGTTGAAATGGCACTTCAGATAGTAAAATAAAGCTTTCGACTATTTGTGTACAACTCCAAAATATCTGAATGGAAAGGAAAACATTCAGCTATCAATCACTTCTGGTCTTCTATGCAGAAAGCATCCAGATAAGATGTGTTTCACTCTTCATCTGAGTGATCTCAGTGTAGAGGTATTGTAGGGTACTTCTTTTCTGAACAAGAGATTTCCTAAAATCTTATTAGGATGTGATGTAGAACTTTTGTGAGAAAACTTTCCATTAAATTATGTAACTATTATATATTTTTTAGGAGATTTAAAATAGAATGATTCAGAGAATTTGAAAATTCCTGGAATAAAATGGCAAGAAAAATCATTATCTTCAGATAATATATGGCATTACAAGGAGGAGGAGGAGAAGAGGGAGGGTCAGGGGAGGGGGAGGACTTTCCTAACAGACATAACACAAAATGACTAAATATACTAAGACAAAACGAAAAATATTACCTATAAGCAAACATTTCTCAGCAAAAGCATGGCAGCTGAAGGGTAAAACAAGAAATTAAGACAGAGGAAGAAAGAAGTATGGAATAAATAACTATGTTTCTGATATTTCTTTAAAGCAATTTATGATTTGATTTTTACTGTTAAACCTCCAAAATGTTTTCACAGTATTTTTATGGAGTTCTGACATCTCTTTTTCTTCATAGCAGAAAACCCAAACTTAAAAAAGGAAGCTAGAAAATGACTTCTCCATTCTGAGGAGCTTGGAAATTCTTAGGGACAGATTTTGTGTCTCTGGGAAAACAAGTAGATTGACATATAAGAAATCACTAAGATAATGCAATAAGTTTAAGGTTCAAGTAGTAAAAACATCAAAAGTTGTAAAATGTAGACTATGGATCATTCTGATTACAGAGAAAAGACTTGGTTTAATTTAAATGAAGGGTATCTCTATGATGAATATTCTGAAGTGAATGTCAAGTTTCTATTAATATAAACATGTTCCTGTACTTCAGAAAATCTAAGGATCCAGTCATATAAACACGAACTTCTAATCTTGCCTAACTAATTTTGCTCAATTGCCTTTTTTCTTCCATAATTCTTCAAATAAAATTACCTGAGTTTTAGTCATAAAATATTGTATTCTATGGACATTTTAGTATGGATAAACCATGGCTTTTGTTTTTTTGTTGTTATAAATAATTTTAACATTCTTTTTTTTAATTTTCAGAATGATTTATTTATTTATTTTCCCAGCATATTATGGGGGTATGAATGTTTAGGTTACATATATTGTCTTTGCCCCACCTGAGTCAGAGCTTCAAGTATGTCCATCTCCCAAATGGTGTGCACTGCACCTATTAGGTATGAATATATCCATCCCCTCCACTCCCTTCCCACCTGCCCAACACCAGATGAATGTTACTACTATATGCACACTTAAGTGTTGGTCCGTTAAGTCAGCTAAAACAAATTTAATGATGAGTACATATGGTGCTTGTTTTTCCATTCTTGTGATACTTCACTTAGCAGAATGGGCTCCAGCTCAATCTAGAATAATAAAAGAAGTGCTAGGCCACCATTGTTTTTTGTGGCTGAGTAGAACTCCATGGTATGCATGTACCACATTTTATTAATCCACTCATGTATTGATGGGCACTTGGTTTGCTGTCTTCAGGAAACTCATCTAACCCACAAGGATTTATTCAGACTCAAGGTGAAGGGATGGAAAACAGTATTCCATGCAAATGGAAGCCAAAAGAAAGCTGGCATAGCAGTTCTGATTTCAGGTACCTTAGTTTTCAAATCAACAAAAGTAATGAAAGACAAAGATGTTCACTATATAAGTGACCATTGTGAAGGGTACAATTCAACAACAAGACACAGTAATTCTAAATATTTATGCACCTAACTCAGGTGTACCCAGATTCATAAAGCAAATACCACTTCATCTAAATGAAATGATAAATAGCAGCACTATTATAGCTGGGGACTTAAACACCCATCTGACAAAACAGGACACATCCTCCAAACAGAAAATAAATAAAGAAACAATGGACATAAACAGAACTCTAGAATAAATGGGCCTGACTGACATTTACAGAATATTCTACCCAAAAAACACTGAATATACATTTTTCTCATCAGCTCATGGGACATTCTCTAAGATTGACCATATCCTAGTCCACAAGGCATGTCTCAACAAATTTTAAAAAAATTATACCATGCATCTTCTCAGACCACAGTGTAAGAAAGTTAGAAATCAACTCAACAGAAACTCTCATCTCTACACAAAGTCATGGAAACTAAACAATCTTCTGGTGAACAATTATTGGGTTAAGGAGGAAATTAAGATAGAAATCAAAAGATTCTTTGAACTAAATGACAAAGGAGACACAAGTTATCAAAATCCATGGGACACAGCTAAAGCAGTCCTGAGAGGAAAATTTATATGGATAAATGCCTATAACCAAAAGACAGAAAGATCACAAATTGACAATCTAATGAATCATCACAAAGAACTGGAAAAAGAAAAGCAGATGAACCCCACACCCAGCAGAAGAAAAGAAATAACAAAGATTAGAGTAGAACTAAATGAAATCAATAATAAAAAAACTATATACAGAAGTTTAGTAAAACAGAAAGTTAATTCTTTGAAAAAATAAACAACATTGACACATCTCTTGCTAGATTAATGAGAAGCAGGAAAAAAAGGACTCTAATAAGCTGAATCAGAAAAGAAAAAAGAGAAATTACAACTGATATGACAGAAATACAAAATATCATCTTGAATACTACAAGAACCTGTAAGCACATAAACTTGAAAACATGGAGAAAATGGACAAATTCCTAGAAACACACAGTCTCCCTAGGCTCAATCAGGAAGAAATAGAATTCCTGACCAGATCAATATCAAGTATCAAAATTGAAGCAGCAATAAAAAACCTTCCCAAAAAGAAAAGTCCCAGACCAGATGGTTTCACACCTGAATTTTACCAGACCTACAAAAAAGAACTGGTGCCTATCCTGCAGAAATTATTCCACAAGATTGAGAAGGAAGGTATCCTCTCCAACATGTTTTATGAAGCCAACATCATGCTGATACCAAAATCAGGAAAGGATGCAACAAAAAAAGAAAACTGCAGACCAATATTCCTTATGAATATAGATGCAAAAATTCTCAATAAGATCCTAACAAACTGAATTCAGGTGCTTACCCAAAAAAATAATCCATCATGACCAAGTGGGCTTCATCTTAGAGATGGAGGGATGGTTCAACATATGCAAATCTATAAATGTAATTCACCACATAAATAGAAGTACAAACAAAGACCATATGATTCTCTCAATATACACAGAAAAAGCTTTCGACAAAATTCATGATAAGAATGCTTTTCAATGATATCAATGCTTAACAAAATTGGCATAGATGGGACTTACCTAAAAATGAGTAAAACCATATATAACAAACCTATGGCCAATATCATACTGACTGGGGAAAAATTGAAAGCATTCCCGCTTAGACCTAGAACTTAGAACGTTCTGCTTAGAACTGGAACCAGACAAAGTTGCCCTCTGGCACAGCTTCTAATCAACATAGTTCTGGAAGTCCTAGCCAGAGTAATCAGACAAGAGAAGGAAATTCAGAGCATCCAAATGGGGGCAGAAGAGGTCAAACTATCACTTTTTGCTGATGATATGATCTTATATCTAGAAAACCCCAAGGATTCCACCATGAGACTACTGGAATTGATACATAATTTTCTTACCAGAAAAATAAATATGTATCAAGACCTAGATTTCAGATAAAAGCTAATATTACTCAGGAGATGCTTATTTTAATATCAATAGCATAGTTCACTTTACATCTTTTTATACAATAAATTAACAATAGTGCATATATTAAACTTTGATTCCTCCAGAAAAATCTGTAAAAATCTTTATGATGGAAATTTCAAATAATATTTGTCTTGCACTAAGGCCCCAATAATCATAGTTAAGAAACAAAAAATTTATGCAAAATAGTAGTGACTTTTATTCCTTTAGTAACAGTAATTTTTAATTTTCACCAGTTAATACTTTTACACAATCTTTGGCTATGTGCCTATGAATAAACCAATGAATAGTATATCATATTATAGGACACTGAAAAATTAGTAAAAGTTGTATGATATTAATAATTTCTATTTTTTCCTAAATATTCATTTGAAAATAAGTATCATATCCTTTTTTTATTTGTATTCTTTAACATGTATTTTTATTGTATATATTTAAGGTATATAATGTGTTTTGATAGACATATACATAGTGGAATTATTGCTAGAGCCAAGCCAATAAACATATCCATAATCTCACATAATTACCTTTTTTTTTGTAGTAAGAGCATCTAAAATCAACTCTGAACAAATTTCTAGTATACAACACAGTATTATTGACTATAGTCCTCATGTTCTGCATTAGATCTCTAAACTTACTCATACTACATAACCACAAGTTGGTACTCTTTGACTTATATTTATTTTCCCCATCTCCTCCCCACCAAAATCCACCATTCTACTCTCTATTTCTGTGTATTTAACTATTTTTAGATTCTGCATATAAGTGAGATCACCTAATATTTTTCTTTCTACGTCTGGCTTATTTCACTCAGCCTAATGTATTCTAGATTCATCCATTCTATTGAAAATGACAGGATTTACTTTTTATTTAAGGATTAATATTAATAAAATTTCATTGTCTTTATATTACAGTTTATTTATTCATCCATTTCCAGACTCTTGGATTATTTCCATATCTTTGATAGGGTGGACAATGATTCAATGAACATGGAAGTACAGACACAATGTTCTGATTTTATTTTCTTTAATATATACCCAGAGACAAATTGCTGGGTCACATTGTAGTTCTATTTTTAATTTTTGGAGGAAACTCCATGCTATGTTCCATAATGGCTGTACCAATTTTCCTTCCCACCAACAGTATAAAAGGGTTCCTTCTTCTCCATACCCTTGCCAACACTTGTTTTGTCATGTCTTTTTGGTAATACTCATCTGAATAGGTGTGAGGTTATATCTCATTGTGGTTTTGATTTGTACTCCCCTTATGATGATAGAGGTTGAGCACCTTTTCACATACCTGTTGGCCATTTGTAAGTCTTGAGAAATAGACATTTATCAAAAGAAGATACACAAAATATCTGATCCTTTGCCCATTTTTTCATAAATTTATTTTGGTTTTTGCTATTGACTTGTCTGAGTTTAATATGTATTTTGAATATTAACTCTTATCAGATATATGGTTTATGAAGCATTTCTCTTAATCTATCAGCTGCTTTTTCCTTTTGTTGATTGTTTCCTTTGCTGTACAGAGCCTTTATGTTTGATGTAGTCCTACTTGTTTAGTTTTGCTTTTGTTGCTTGTACTTGTTGCTTCTGGGGTTATATGCAGAAAATCATTCTCAATGTCATGGAGCATTTGCCCTATGTTCTCATCTTGAACTCATGTTTAGGTCTTTAATCCATTTTGAGTTGATTTTTATGTATGGTTAAAATAAAAGTCCAATTTAATTCTTTTGCATATGGATATCCAGTTTTCCTCACACAAATTATTAAAGAGACTATTCTTTCACCATTGTGTTTTCTTGGTGCCTTTGTTGAAAAGTATTTGACCATATATGCTTGGGTTTATTTCTGGGCTAGATTCTGTTTCTTTGGTCTATGTGTTTTTATGCCAGAGTCATACTGTTTTGATTTCTGTAGCTTTGTAATAGATTTTGAAATCAGGAAGTGTGATGCCTACAGCTTTGTTTTGTTTTTTTTTTCCCCAAGATTACTTTGACTATTCAGGGTCTTTGGTGGTTCCGTATAAATTTTAGTATTACTTTTTCTATTTCTGTGAAAAATGTCCTTGGAATTTTGATAGAAATAGGACTAAATTTGTAGATCACTTTGAGGAGCATGGACATTTTAACAATATTAATTTTTTCAGTCAGTTAACACAGGATATCTTCCATTTATTTGTGTCTTCTTCAATTTCTTTTATCAGTGTTTTATAGATTTCAGTGTACAGATTTTTCATCTCCTTGAATAAAGTTATTTCTAAATGTTTTATTCTTTTTGATACTATTGTAAAATGGATTGCTTTATTGATTTATTTTTCAGATAGTTCATTATTGGTGTAAAGAAATGCAACTGTCTTTGTATGTTGAGTTTGTATCCTGCAACATTATTGAGTTCACTTATTAGTTATAATATTTTTGTATGCATGGAGTCTTTAGGGTTTTCTACATATAGGAACATGTGATCTCCAAACAGGGATGATTTTACTTCTTCTTTTCCAATTTTAATGGTTTTTATGTTGTTTTTTTTTTCCTGTGATTTCTCTTGCTAGTATTTCCAGTACTGTGTTGAATAGAAATAACAAGAGTGGGCGAAGGTTATTTTTAATATTTGTTTTAACCTTTATACTAGTGTTATCAGTGATTTACATACCACCGTTGTATTGATAGGGTATACTGAATTTGATTACATATATTTTATTAGTGAGCCAAAATTTCATATGTTTTTATGTTATTAATTAGTGGCATTTTTCAACTTGAAGAATTCCCTTTAGCATTTCATGTATGATAAATCTAGCAGTGATGACCTCCCTCTGCTTTTGTTTACCTAGGATAATCTTGCCTCTTAGACTTGGGATCTGTAGAGTAAATGCATCTCCCTTTGTTTCCCAGAGAGATGGTTCTAAGATATATTTCACAAGGCTTCTCAGAAAGTTGAATAATGTAGAGGAGCCGGTTTCCTATAGTAACAACTGGCTCTGTGCCTCATCATTGATTTGGCCTCACAGTCCCCCAACCCACACTTGACCCCCACTGTCCCTCCCTCTCCAGTAGGGGCTCACGCATGATTTGCTTTAGGTCTACTTTCAGGGGAAGCCAAGCACAGCAGTGGCTTGATCAATACAACCTGTTACAACCAGAATCCCAATAGCCAATAAAAACTGTAATAATAACAGTGTTTCTGTTTTTATAAGGTCTATTAACAAAGCCTTGCCACTTTTAAAATGTTCTTTTTCTTTCATTGCAATGAAACCCATAATCTCACTCTGTCATGTACAAGATTCATCTGACTTATAAAAATTAGTTATACCGGGTTTTGACAGTTTACTTATTAAGTAAAACTATGATACAGATTTTATTGCTCTCTTTAGATATAATCAATATAAGCACATTAAGAAAAGATTAGTTAAACATAAGTTAGTGTGGATGAGGATTATACATTGACCTAGTCCTCACATTCTAAATTATTTTTCTTTAAAGGTCTTTATTAAGGAATGCAGGGGACATGGGATATAGAGAAGTAAAGAAAGATGACAATAATTAAAAGATAATTTTAGAGATTGAGAAGAGGCATCACATCACTTTTTAAAAAAAAATGCTTACTATTAGATAAATCATATATTATACTCTTTATACAACATATGTGTGTAATTTAAAACACAATAAAAACACAAAAAACTTATTAAGTTACTACTTTACTGACTAAAAAATAAAGTAAGCACCAGAAATTCCTGAGATGCTCATACAGACAAGACGTTTAAGGCAAAGAAGACAAACACTATGGAATTTCCTGGTAGCCCCAATACTAGTAATATTAATAATACAATACTAATACAGGTGACCTTAAGGAAAGGCATCTTTCCTTTTAGGCCTTTTTTTTTTTTTTTTTTTTTTGTGGGAGGATGTGGCACAGATAATAGTACCTCACATGTCAACTTTAGAGAGGTTTTTCATGGTTTTGTTTGTTTGTTTTTTCGTTTTAAAGATATTTTATTTGTGAAAGTAACTAAATCATCATTTCTCTCCATTCACTATTTCCTTAAATAATGGAAATAAATATGCAAAAGATATTTTAAACCTGTCTTGAATTAAAAGAGATTGTGAAAGGTGCTATCAGATTGTCTGTCTTTTGAAAATAGTCGTCAATTTGGTGATATTCTTATTATTCCAGATATAAAAATCAACCATTTTCAGAATCTTAGGAAATTTGAAGCAGTTGATTACATGCTACAATAGTTCACAATAATCTCTAAAATATGTGAAATTGAAATAAAACAGAAGTCCAAAAATAATCCATATTTTAAAATTGTTTTTTCAAAATTTTATATTCATATTTCATCAAACCTGCCTCTAATATAAGGAAAGGAATAATTTTTTTTCAAAAGCCACCTCTATTTTATAAACATATTTATTGTGTCAAGGAAAAAATAAAACCTGAAATTCTATTTGTAATCTCATTTGTTTTAATATAGTTTTTGTGTCTCTAGATCTTGATTCAATTGCTACTTGTGCCACTTCACGGGCAATTTGCTTGGATAATGCCTGTCTCCACTTCCGTTTCCATTAGCTGAGGGGGTGACTTGGATTCGGACAGTCAGAAGTTATCACTCAGTAGGGTGCCAGTTCCTTATGTCACTCTTCCCGCCTCTCTGCCACTACATTACTTGTGGTTAGTTTCATGCTGAGGACATTTTCTTCCACATTAATACTCAGTTATTTTTCAAGTGGCTTTGCAGAACAGATGTTCATATGTGAGTTCCCATCTTTCTTCTTTCTCCTGACATATTTTTCACAAAAGGCTCCTTTGCTATTCTTTGTTTAATCTGGGGTGGGGGGGGAAGAGAGAAGATAAAGACTCATCCTAAGGATCCTAAAGCACTTGTTTCTAGGCAGCTCCCTGTATAATTTGTCCACACCTACTTCTTCCAATAGATACCTTTGTTGAAAAGAAATTTGCTTCCAGCTTTTTTGTCTACTCCTATGCATAATTTTTGCCTGAAAATATGTGTAGATAGCTAGTACACAGCATTTGTCCACATAATATGCATATATTGCTTTTATTTCATTTTTAGCCAGATCTAAGCCAGTGATCATGAGTCAATTTTGAAGAGAATCAGCTTCCTATATTCCTTTCCAACTCTTTCTGTTACTCCTGATTTAAAGTTTAAATGTCATATGTCCCCACCTTTGATTTCTTTACTTGTTATAGGTGACTTGTATTTTGTCTGCAAGTTTAAATAATTAAAAATATTTTAAATATCCCTATTTCTGAAATCTGAAAATCACTTGGGAGACACCACAACCATTGAAAGCAAATGAAAAGTTTTTTCTCTTACATCTTCAAGAATAAAATACAAGCTTTTGGATCAAAAGATTCAATCTCCTAGGCAACGATCCCAGTATATAATGAAGTATACACATATTGATTTTCTAATTACAGTTGGAGTCAACTGGATTTTTCAGGACTAAAAATATTTAGAAATCAAACTTTTTTAAAAAAAATAACATTTACTGAGGATCTATTTATTTCAAATACTTTGTTATTTATTTATCTTATGGGTAGAAATTCTGCTTTTGATGAGAGTATTTTGAATCCTATTCTACTTTTTATTTGTTCCATATGCCCTTGAACCAAACTCTTGACAGAGGAGGTACAGGCTGTAATCTGGCTAGGGAGAAGATTGAATGTTAAATCAAGAGACAATTAAATTGATCAATTATGGTTCAGTTCACAGATCTCTCTCTCTCTCTCTCTCTCTCTCTCTCTAAGGATTTGTAAAAAGGGAATAAAAGGCTTCTGAATAGTTCCACGATAGCAGATTGTAAACTTTAATTATTCTTTCTCAAAAACTTTTTTAAGGGAAAGAGAAATAGAAATCTTTGCTGAATGTATTATAATTCCAAACCCCTATTACATAGGTATTTAAACATTTTTCATTAATAATAGTAATCTGGAATCCTAGAGTTTCCTGTTGCTTTGAAATGTCAATTTATAAGAAAAAGACGGAAAGGAAATCCCAATCCCTTATAGCCTTCCATTAAGCACAACTCCTTTCATACCTGAAACATGCCAATAGCCATCTCTCCCAGAGAAGGGGAGAAGCATGTTGTTAATGCATAGCTGTCACTCACACACATGGCTGGTGGGCAGCTGGGGAAAGAAAGGAACCATTAGTCTGTAATTCTTAAAATTTACATCCTCTGTAATTTTCAGCAAAGCCTTTGCTTTTTTGGCATCTAAAATAGACTAAACCACAACTACTGTGACTAGTTCATGGCATTTTCCTAGAGTGAAGGCAGACAGCCCAGTTAGCTATTTCAAGACCAAAAAAAAGAGGCAATTTTGTTTTCCATCTTGACTTCCGAGTAATAGTCAAATAACAGAAATTTGTTTATCCCATCTGCCTTCTTTAATGATCATGAACAGTGACAGATCCCAGAGAGAATGTACACTTTCTGGTTTCTAGAGCTCAGTGTTATTCTCTGTCCAAAAAAAAAAAAAAAATTTACAAGTTGGCTTTCGTGTTTGTAAAGTTCAATTCCCAGAATAGTAGGTTATAAATAGTAATTACCATAAAATACCACACATCCAAATGTTGTTCCCAGGAAAAAGACCTGATATTTTGGAACTGATTTTTCCTATCTTGTTTCTGAAAATACACAAATGCGACAGTAGTAGCTCCTCACTCTACTCTGTATTTTAGGGAGCTCATTCATATGTAGGTTATTTTGCCTAAGAAATGGAAGGAAACAAAGCACTGGCCAAATTCTCATGCAGCAGGTGTGAGAACAAACTACTTCTCAGGAATTATCCTCTCCTCGTTCAACACAGCACACAAGCTAAGAGAAATGAAGTTGGATTCACATGACCTGGGTTCTAAATTCAAGCTCTGACCAGGGTAGTTAGGACAAGTTGCACAGATCCTCTAAGCCTAAATTTTCTCATTTTTTAAATGAGTTTAGAGCCAATAATCTCTAAGTGTAAATTGTAATAGCCTTTGACACATTTGAAGCCAACAAGAAGACATGGGAGATAGCAGAACTTGAGTTTTCACTTTGGGATTCTTCTTCCAAGTTCTCTGTTCTATTCTGAATAGCTCAGAAACACCAGGCAAGCTACTTGGCTCATGAAGCCTTGGTTTCCTCATTTGTAAAACATAGAGGATAATCCTGCCCTATTGCCCATGTTGGCCTGAGGATCCCTGCAGAATGGTACAGCAGTGTGCCAAGCCAAGGTAAGGCATCTATGAATGGTGACAGTTGTTATTACCTCAGAAAATCAATAATAGCACTGGGAGTCATTTGTTTTGCTTCCTTTACACTGGCAACTTCTTTCTAGAAGAGATCTTCCCTACTCCTGGTGTAATAGCTTAAAGTATGACTGGTTACCCTATTGCTGTACCTATGTGACAAATGTACAGCAAACTCTGAAGCATTCGTTATTGATGAAACAAGAGTCACATACATTAATCATAATAATAAAAGGAAAAGAGCAGTATAGTCAGTTCTGTTGTCATACAGCATATGTGTTCCTATACAAAACTGTGCAACAAAGAACACAGGCTTATGGGAAAAGGAGGTTAGGAGGACAACACTCAAGAAAATTCCATCAGTGACACATGAAGGACACTTGATGATATCATAAAATCAGTAGCACAGTTAAATGATTAAGGAATGCATAAATACTACAATAAATATACAACTTTACCTTGGTGATGATGTGAGGTTGCAGTCAGAAGGGTTGCGACTTGTGAGTTATTGTGGAGTCACAGAAGGGGATTAGCTGAAATTGGAAGGAGAGTTCTAACACCAGATGTGGGTGGTTGTGGCTCATAACATGTGTGATGAACTGAGGTAGCTGGGAGATAGTTGAGGTGTGTGTGTACGTGTGTTTTGTGTATTCCTATTGGGCTCAGTTCAGCTGAGTGCAGCTTTCTGCTTTCATTTGGTATTTCTTGCTGAAAAAATCAGGCATAATCACACATGAAATTTGCATTATGCTCACATTGTTCCTTAATATATCAATCACTTTGGAGCAAATTCTCATTTTCAAAACAAACATTACAGCAGAAATAACTATATGTAGATTTCAAGTAGTATTTATCTTCAAATCTATTCTATATAAACAGGCTATGTATATACGCATGTGAACATGTCTGTATTTATAACATTGATGGTGAAAAAATAGAGTTCAGTGAATTATGATTTTCTAAGCTATGTCCATAGTAAAATTATTCATGATTGTGTATCCTTGCATAGTGCTGCATTTCCCCTCCATATCAAAAGATATTGTTTTTAAAAAATCTCCAAATACTAAAAAAAAAAAAAAAAAAAGAAATACATCTTACAAAATCCGTATTAGCACTCTTTTGATTTGAACCCTTTTTCAAGTTCCATATGTGTCTCAATTTCCAGCTTCAGTGACAAGAGAGAAGGTGGTGGGGAAGGAGAGATACAGAGGAGAAGAGAATCGGGGAATGGAAATTCAGTTTCAAATGCAGACAAATCTGCCGTTTCTGCTTGATAGCCTGTAACATTTCCATGTAGTGCACTTTGCACGGCAGAATAGCTACTAGTAATAGAATTCTCTCACAGTGGAGGTTAATTACTTTTCAGCTACAGCAAAATAAATTTCCTGTCAAGCTCACGGACAGGAATGTGCCAGTGTCCCCATTTTTACCTGCAGTTTTAATTCAACGTTAATATCTGACACTTGCTTGCATTTAGTGGGTTGTTCCTCTGAACAGTAGGAGCCCCAAAGGAATAGTGAGGGACTGTCAGCGATGTAGTATCAAAGTACATGTTAAAAAAGTGGTTCGCCTCTCCTGGAGCGCACTGCAAAGAAGATTAACTGACCTGCCTCTCGCTTTGGAAAACAGGGGTGACCCTCCTGGCGATGTGGAAAGGTGCAGCTTAATGCAAGATGAGGAGCCAGGGAAGTCCATCCTCCCAGTCCTAAACTTCTGTTGCTTCTCACTGATTGTAGAAAGGCTTTTCACAGTCATTCACTTCCATCCATTTCTCACTCAATAAGGCTAAGCCCACTGTGCAATGTGCTAGACTTTATAGGATAATGTATCAACTGCTTCCTTTAATTATCCAGTTTGGTAGCACATTTTTTTTTCCCACAAATGAAATCTCTTGTCTACGATTATAGCCATGTCCTGTCATTGGGACAGGCACTGTCATAGTCACTTAATTAATCAATGCCAACTTTAGCAGTTCTGAAGGACAGATGGAATAAAGACATGAGCCTATATTACTTCCCACTGTATGGACAGCTGTTCAGAGGAACAGACACACAGAATAAAGAAGCAGAGTGCTATTCCATCAAAAAGACAAGATTTTATAGCTAAAATATTTCTGATTGTCAGTAAGAAAAGAACTGATATGGGAAAATATTTTCACAAGTTTTCTTCTTTCTAAAACATAGCTCTTCATTTTTAAAATTCCCTACTCTACATTCTCTTCCCATCAAAATTTTTTAAATTCTATATATCTGAGTGGTCAACACATAAAACCTTTCTTGATTTGGCTAATCTCACTTTCCTTTGAGATGCTATAGCATTCCATTTTACACTTTCCTGTGGCACTTATTATACTTTCTCATATAATAGCTTTAATGTCATTTTTAACTATTCTTTTTTCCAATTAGATTGCAAGTATCTTATGACTCAATGTTTTATTTTACTTTTAATTTCATGCATTCCTTAGTATGATGCCTTACATCTAATGAATCTTCAATGAGTTATTTGTTGAGTTGACTTTCCTTGAAGTTTAATCCTTTTCTGGTACAAAGAAAATTGAGGGAAGAGATCCTTAATGCATTAGATGCTTTTATCTTTCTATCTTTGACACTGTATATGGAATTCATTTGAAATTCAGAATTCCTGTGGAAAATAATATTTGAGAGTGGATTTCTGAGTGTAAAAGTATTATAAGATGATAAGTCAAATATTCATGTATGTATTGTTGGAGGTTGGAAAGCCAAGCACCAATACCCCTTTTTACCCTCCCAAGGTTAGAATCAAACTGAAAATATGGTACTTGAGGCAGGTTGATGGAGATCAAACTATCATTTTTAGTAAGCATAATTGGGATAGGAGAATGTGTCTCAGATGCCATGGTTAAATCAAGTTCCCTAATACTTCACCGATGGACAACTTTGTGTATTGTTCACAAAAGCAAAAGATACCGTCCAAGCAAAAGATACCATCCAAGCAAATTGTATGATGGGTTGGATGGGAGAGTAGACAGGACTGAGCCTGCTCTGCAGACAGTGGAGCAGAGCCCAGCACATTTAGGTTCACCTCTAAACTCACCAATGAAAACTATTACTCCCTCTCTGGTGAGGTGCAAAAAGGAGGTTGGGGAGGGAAAAGAGAAGCTTTGGAGAGAAACTGGGAGCATACAAGAATACTGCAAATGCTTTTCTCTAATAAAAAGTAGAGAAAAATGTCTAAAGACAGGATGACCGGGGAGTTAGCATTCCTGCCTGGCAATAATTATTATGTTCATTCCTATTAACTGTCTTTGATGATGATAGACATAATGTTTGCTGTTAATGGTGAGTGTAAGTTGGAAATGAAATTACTTTTAGATAAAAACAATCAATAGTAGGTGAAAAACATTTGTGAAAGTGAGGGAAAGACCTACAGACAGGTTGGAAAGGATCAGTCTCTGTCTGTAACTGCATGCATTGGACGATGGTTATTTGAAGAGAAAAAGCTCCAACAGGCTACAGAAAAATGGAACACGTTCCTGAATATTCTTTTACCTTAGAATTGAAGATAATTGTTCAATCATTTGTTTAACAGTCTAGAAAAATTGCTCATCTGACAGGGTCTGAACTTTGAAGATAAAAGTTTCTCTCCTTCATCCCATTTCTATTTAAAGTTAGGGAGGAAGTGCGGAAAAGGAGGAATAAACAACTCTTGAATAAGTTTCAAGTTCTCTTGGGGTAAAACAATTTGTTATCAAGAAAAAAAAAAAAAAAAAACAGAGTTCACCATGGCCGAAAAATTAGTAGTTATTTCTTTCCTAACTACTTAACTCTACTGTTACAGTTTACGAGCAGCCATAGAAGTGTAAATAAATGAGCATCACTGTTCCAATAAAACTTTACTTATCAATACTGATATTTGAACTTCATATGACTTTTATGTGCCACGAAGTATTATTTTTCTTTTGATTTTTGTCAAGCATTCTCAGCTCCCAGGTCATACAATCGGCTGGATTTGATCTGTGGACTGTAGTTTGCAGACCCCTGAAAGAAACATTAATTAGAATTTACTGAAATTTTAATTCAATATTATCAGTCACCTACCCTGACTACACCTAGAAAAAAAGTACTGATAATTAGCATTTTTCTATTCTAGCATCTTTAACTTAAGTTGTGAACTTAAGTTTCTTCCCCACTACCATCAAACAAAAATTTGCAAATGCTAATATTCATGGGATTTCTTTTTTTTTTTAAATCTACAAAAGGAAAGAAGATGCTGATTGTGCATTGTGATTCTTGGGAAACCAACATTTCATTGTACATTTGGACAGGCCTTAAGCTAATGCATTTGGAACGGAAACAGAAAAGGTCAGAGAAGAAGGCTGCTTAAATATAGGACTTAAGGATCAATCTAATTTAGGGGTACAGGATAGGGACTTAGAAGCCCTATGAGGGGTACCCAATTACACAGAAAAATGTTAAGCAAAGGCAAACTGGTGACATTTCTCTTCCTTCTTATTTCATGAAAGGGCAAAGTACACTTCTGCTAGGCAGCTTCACTGGTTTCTGTGGGGAATAAAACTCGAAGTTTCTGGTGCCTAACACTAGCTGAAGCTACATTTATCTGACAGCTCCCTGTGGGGTCCACTGGAAGAGTATTGGCAGGACAGACACCAGCCATTCATTCAGTAGCTCAACATATCCATTCCTTGTCTCTTTCCATGCCACAAACTGCATTACGGTGTCCAAACCTCCAAATTTTCTTTCCCTCTTTCCCAGGTTTTGATCTTGGAATTAGTTTCACTATGAAATAAACACAGAAGATTTTAAATAAGGAACAACACCTTGTATCTTCACCTCTTCTTTTTATTCTCCTTCCCCTGGCATAAAAGCTGCTAAGAGTGTGTTGTGTACACTGATACATATTTTAAGTCTGAATATATACATATGTGAGAGCAGCCACATGGAGTTATTTTAATTTTAATTGGTTTTACCATAATGGCATTATACTGTAAATTTTTGCACTTTCTAAAACTTTTTGTTTACTTTTTTAATGCTATTTTACTGTTCTCCATCATAAATATATAATGGAAATGTTTCAAATTCAATACACATTTATTTTTCCTTGCTTTTTCCCCTGCATAGATTTTCATGTATTTATACTTTGATATGATATCATATCATATCATGCCATCTGATTTTGTTTACATATTATTTTTTACATAAAAGAAAGAAAAAGTGTAAATCTTTTCACAGCTTACCCACTTGAGGCAAACTACATACATCTTTCCAATTGTAAATTTCTGTGATTCTCCGAATGCCTTTCTATTACATTTTGTCCAATACTCTACCAAGGCTAGAGATAGCCCCTGTACTGTACATCAGTTTTAAAAAAGAGAAAATGTCTATAAAATGTGATATTAGTTATAATAATAAAATAATTATCTGTAAAATGTTCTATAATAGATTTATTTTTATGTTCTGATTATTAGAAAATCTAAATAATTAATAAAAAGTAATAAACAAAATCTAGGTTAGACAGGAATACAAATTTCATGTTATTCAAGCACATATTTTATTTTTTAAAGGAAATCACTATTTTAAAATTTTATAAGAAATTTTCATCTGTCCCTAAGTCTTTCTGGTGAGAAGTTTATTGCAAGAGATGGAGAAGAAAGGGTAACAAAATGTTAACACCCATAAAATAAACTGAACTCAACTCCTCACCAATATATTGTAGGCTGAAATTTACAGTACATGTATGAGCCTTTAAATGGCCCAGATTCTGTGTCTCTGGGCAGAAGATACCCTATAATAAAGCCAAGGCAGTTGTTGCTGGAAAAGAATGTTGTGGTTTATGCATTGCTACTCTGCTCATAATTTATCTAGGGTTTGTAATTTACAGAGGGTATGGTGTTCACCTCATTCATCACCGCAAGACACCAAGGAGAGGAAAGCTGTACACACAAAAATTAAAAATCTATTTGTTGCCCTTGGCATGCTCTCATTTCCTGTTCAACTCAGTTTGTTGTGTTTAACTCTTATTCCTTTATTCTGGACTCCACAAAAGAAAAATGAATCTGTTTGGTTGATCTACAGAAACTGCCTCCCAAAGAGTCTCCGGGTTTCCCTTGTCATTTTACATCCTTATTAATAGTACTAAAATGTAGAATTGGTGTGGGCTGAAAAAAAATCACAATATTCCACCAGATTTCCTATTTGGCATTTATCTTTAAAGCATTTACTCTGTTTTAGAAATTATTTGAAATAAATATACCAACCAAAATTCTCTCTCCCTTTTGCCAATAATTTGCTACAGAGATTTCCTATTTGGCATTTATCTTTAAAGCATTTACTCTGTTTTAGAAATTATTTGAAATAAATATACCAACCAAAATTCTCTCTCCCTTTTGCCAATAATTTGCTACAGAGAAGCAGGATGATATACTTTTTAAAAGCTCAGACTCTGAATCAGATTACCTGGATTCAATGCTAAACTCAATCCCTTTTGTCTGAGTGACCTTAAGCAAGTTATTTAAGACTATCCAGGCCTCAGTTTCTTATTTATAAACAGGAGTAATAATAAGGCCCCTAACTCCTAGAGGAATCCTGAGGATTAGGGAAGTCATCACTTATAAAATACTTAGGACAGTTCATGTTACACAGCACAAAAGTAGTAGCAATTATTACAAATCTTCTGGAGTCATTTATTTATTCCACTTGTTATGGACTGAACATTTGTGCCCTCCCCATGCATATGTTGAAGCTCTAACCAACAGTGCAGCTGTATCTGGAGATGGGGCCTCTAAGGAAGTAATTAATTTTAAATGAGATCCTAAGGATGGCGCTTTGATCTGATAGGATTGGTGTCCTTAGAATAAGAGATATCAGAGAACTTGCTATCTCTCCATGTGAACATGCCCTACAAAGGCCATTGAGCACAAAGCAAGATAAGGCCATCTGCAACCCAAGAGGAGAGCCTTCACTAGACATCAACCCTGCCTGCACCTTAATCTTAAACTGCCAATCTCCAGAACTGTTAGAAAATAAATTTCTGTTATTTGAGCCTCTAGTCTTATGGCAGGCTGAGCTAACTAATGTGCCATCTTTACTCTCTAATATGATTGATAAATTTAGCTGAAAACATTTACTTTTGCTCACTGAAATTTTTATTTCAGGGTTTTATCTTCTACTTTTTCTTTATTTTTTCATTTTTCACCAATGAACATAGTTCCTGTCCTTACCTAAATTTCTAATTAAGTAGACACATAAAAGGTATATTCCCCCAACAGAATCAGGGCCCTTAAATTAGGCAAAGAGTTGAGCCAAGCCTATACACTCAAATGAAAAAGAAGCATTGAACTATAGGTTAATCAAATTTCTATCAAATCTCAGCAAGGGTTTTTGTAGACATGAGAAAAGCATATTCTAAAATATATATGAAAAGACATAGGCCCTAGAATAGCTAAAACAATCTTCAAAAAGGAGGGTAAAGTGGGAAGAATCAATCTATCTCTATTAAGGTTTACATAGAGATCTAGTAATGGAGATAGTGGGATATAGGTGGAGAGACAGACACAGAGATTAATGGACCAGTATAGAGAATTCAGAAATAGACTCACATACATATGCCCAACTGATTTTTTACAAAGATACAAAATCAGTTTAATGGATTCAATTCAATGAATTCTTTTTTAATCAGTGATACTGGAGCAATAAGCGAAAAAGTGAATCTTGATGTAAACCTCACACCTTATCCAAAAATTAACCCAAAATATTTCACAGACTTAAATGTAAAACTACAAAACTTTTTGAAAAAAAAAATAAAAGAAAATCTTCAGTATCTAGGGCTAAGCAAAGAATATTTAGACTTGACACCAAAATCATAATCCATAAAATGAAAAATTGATAGATTTAACCTCTTTGAAATTAAAATCTTTTGCTGTGTGAAGTGAAATGGCACCATTTTCTCTCTGCAGAGTATGAAAAGATGTCACAGATTCAGAGAAAGTATTTTCAAATCATTTATTCAATAAAGGACTAGTATCTGGAACTAGTGTCTAGAACTTGCACACTCAGCAATGAAAAAAATAGACCATCCAATTAGAAAATGGGGGAATATAATGAACAGTCATTTCACAGAAGAAGATATAAAGATGGCAAATAAGCACATAAAATCCATTAGGGAAATGCAAATTTAAACTACAATGAGTGGTCAGGTGTGGTGGCTCACGCCTGTAATCCCAGCACTTTGGGAGGCAAAGGCAGAAGGATTGCTTGAGGTCAGGAGCTTGAGACCAGCCTAGGCAACATAGCAAGACAATAAACAAACAGACAAACTATAATGAGATTATGCACACCTACTAGAATAGCCAAAATTTTAAAAAATGACACCACCAAATGCTGGAGAAGATGTGGAAAAACTGGTTCATTCATACATTGTTGATAGGAATGTAAAATGATACAACCACTCTGAAAAGCAGTTTGGCAAATTCTTACAAAACTAAACATATAATTAGCACATGGTCTAGCAATTGTACTCTTGAGCATTTATCCCAGACAAATGAAAACATTTTTAAAAAAATGTTTTTATTTTCAATTATTATGGGTACATAATAGTATATCTTTATAGGGTATATGTGATGTTTTGATACAGGCATACAATATGAAGTAATCAAATTGGGGTAACTGTGGTATCCATCACCTCAGGCATTTAACAAAAGTATGTACATGACAACATGTACATAAATGTTCCTAGCAAGTCTACTTGTAATAGCACAAAATGTAAAAAAAAAAAAAAAAAAAAAATGAAAAGCCCTTCAATAGATAAATTGTTAAACAAACTGTGATGTATCCATGTCATACAATATTACTCACCTACAAAACAAAAGGAGCCATTGGTACTTCCAACAACTTGGATAGATATTCAGAGAATTGTGCTGAGTAAAAAATGCCAATCTCCAAAGGTTACATATTGTATTATTCCATTTACACAGCATTCTTGAAACACAGTTATGTAGATGAAGACCATATTAGTGGTGTCCAGGTGTTAGGGATGGGGGAGGGGATGGAAGGAGATAATGTGGTTATAAAGAGGCAGCACGATAGATTCTAGTGGTGATGCAATTGTTCTTCATCTTGACTATGGGGGTGAGTACACAAACGAGTGCATGTAAAACTAGTGAAAGTTGAGTAAGAGGTGGATTGAATCAATGTCAATATCCTGTACAATAGTCATGAAAATTTTATTATGGAGGAGAACTGGATAAAGGGTATATAGGATCTCTCTCTGTTATTTCTTACCTACACTGAATCACAATTATCTCAAAAGTTTAATTAAAAAGTTAATGAGATCAAAATTAAAAAAAACAAAAGAGATAGTATAAATTGATTCCTTAATTTTTGCAATTTTATTATCCCCAAGCGATCTAGGTATTGTGAGTACCTGACTCAAAAATCTGTGCAGTATGGTATCTAGAACATATACAGTTTGTACATTTATTTGTTCTCTTAATAATCTAGTTTTCAGGTCCTTGAAAACTCCAATTTGCATAAGGACTTGATAAAATAATTAAGAATACAGAAATTATCATGCAGAGCATGAGTTTCAAGTCCCCCAGTAAAAGAAAAGTTGAACTTCTGACATGGATATAAAGCAGGCCCAGAAGGCTGCTGTTCAGCATAGTTTGATTCTTGGATTCAATTTCTAAGCACTATGAAGTCATTTTATGCCACTTGACTCAAATCATTGATCTCAGTGAAAATTTGTTAGTTAAATGTCAGCTCCTTGATGTTAGTCTATAGGACTTCACAGAGGGAAGCAAGGCTGTCTAGCACTGTTCAAAAGGAGATCTCTAGCTCAGGCAGCATGCCTAAGCAACAGAGGAAGCCTTCTACTCTAGAGGATCCTGGCTGTAGGATAGCTTGGCTATCAGTAAATGTACCAAGAAGAAATAAATACCACTTTTAACACACTAAATGAATTGTAATGAAATTCTTACTGAGAAGAAAATCTTCTTGGTTTTTAAAAATATTTTAACACTCTTTCTTTCCCGTTTCCACTAATATGGTGATTCAGAAGTAGCTATTACTCTCATTTGTAAAACACATAACAGGAATTCGCTGCTTTGAATAACCCTGTGCATATGCTGTAGGCTGTCCACTTTGAAGGTACCATCTTGTTCTCTCTGGTTTCAAAAACAGCTTCTATAGTGACTGGTGTGTCAACAGAATCAGTCTGAATGATACCCAGGCAGGAATATTTACAACTAAATCTAAAGAAATGAAATGATTGTTTTCAAACTGAAGTTAGTTTCAGTTATCTAATAGGTAACAGCAGATTATAGTTGCAGATTAGTGTATTGAAGAGGATGTAAGTAGTACTTTTAAAGAGTCAATAATTCACATGCTCTTTTAAGAACAAAAAAAACCCTCTTTTCTTTGAAAAATATAGCAAGTGAATATATATTTAGTCTTCTCATAAGATCATGTGTAGTTATCAAGATAGCATTACTTTTAATCAAAATAATTGCTAGATATCAACATAACCTGTGATGAAACAAGCTATTCTTTATCATACTATCACTGAGTAGCAGGACAATTAACATGTTATCATTTTTATTTCATTGCCTCAAAGTTTTAATTATTACAATAAATATATGTTGTCTCCATTAGGAAAATTTTAAAAAGCAATGTCTTTTGATACAGTAGGCAACTGAAAATTCAGGTACATGACAGCTTATTTTGTGAGAACCGGAAATAGGAGAAAGGAAATTAACTTTTATAGTTCTGACAATAAGGAAACCAAGGTTAAAAAAATAACTTTAGCTTAGACAATATCTTTCAAAACCAATAGTAGCTATTTTGTCATTCTCTGCATGCTCAGATTCCTTCCATCTAATACACAATTATTATCAAAACCTCTATCATCTAATCTTGGCTGCCTTAAAAACATTAGTAGGGGCCATTTATCATCATATTTCTTATTAAAGCTTGGAAGAAACACCACACTGCAGTGTATCTTGGAAGTTGGAACTGTGAAGATAATCACTCTGTTATTTTCTCACTGATTGTGGCTAATGTTAAAAATAATTACTATTACAAAATTTGCCTGTACTTTAATTGCCAATTTTCACACATCCAGTGACTTAAAATTCATTCCATGTATGTAGAATTATTCATAGTTGTCCTTTGTTCCCCCTTTATTTGAATGTCTCAGAATTATTCAGGACACTGTTTTGAGTTTCCCTTCTTAGTTGTCCTGGGAAAATCAGTTCTCTAATGAAGATACATGGAATGGCCACTGGGCACAGCAAAAATATGTTAAAACACAATAAAAAAAAAAAAAAAAAACGTCTGATTTGTGTAGGTTGACAACACAGTAAAAAATCTGATGTGTTCCTTCATTTGTAATTTATTCCTTTTCCCTTGAAGGACACTTTTCAGCAAATAATTGATCATTCCTCTCATTCCATAAAGAGCTGGCATTCGCTTTCCGTTCTGAAGCTCAGTGGAACTGAAATCAAACATTCTCCTTTCAGTGGTCTGAATCTTTCTAGAGCTTTCTTATTCCATAAAAGCATAAAGAACATGCACAGAGATACTTATTTTCCCTTTTTCCGATATCAAGGTTAGCATGTCATAGACCACTGATCAGCACTTTAATTTTTTCATTTAGTAATATATCTTAGAGATGGTTCTTTAATGAAACATAGAGTGCATCTCTATTCATTTTACAGATACATATGGATGTATCAAAATTTAGCCAATGCTTATTAGTTAATATTATGGTTGTTCAAGGTTTTTTTTTTTTTTTTTTTGCTATGACATGTTGTGCTTCATTGATTCATTGAATAACCATTGAATAACCCTGAGTACATAGCATTTATTTGCCACTGGAGGATAAATTCCTGGGTGTGATGGCTATGCTATGTATATAGTACATAATATTTAAGCAATATTATACAATTACAATCTAGGGCAAGGTTTCTCAACAGCAACACCATTGACCTTTTGGGCCAGATAATTCTTTGTTGTGGAAGGCTATCCTGGGCATTGTAGGATGTCAAGCAGCATTCTTGGACTTTACCCAATATATGCCTGTAGCAACCTTGTTCCAGGTGCGACATCCAAAAATGACTACAGATATTGCTAAATGTTACCTGGAGGGAGAGAATAGCTCTCATTCAGAAACTCTACTCTAGGTTGTTTTAATAATTGATAGCTTTGCCAGCTGGGTGAGATTATCTATTTTTCTTCCAACAAGGTATGATATCAAACTTTAGATTTTTTTGTCACTTTTATGGGGAAGGGAATGGAATCTGTATCATTTCAGTTTTCATTTCTCTCATTATAAGAGAATGAACTTCTTGTCTTTTTTTTTTTTTGGCCCTTTCTACATATGTCCTTTTACACTTTCTGTTTGTTGGTCTATTTGTACTTTCTATTTAATTGATTATCTTTTCTTATAAATTTCTGTAGGACTTCTATTTCTTAGAGATAATACTTCTTTGCAGTATAAATTGAATATGTTTTTAAAGTTTGTCATTTGTTTTCTGATATTTATTATGGCACAAATTTTTAAACAATATTTTATATATCAGAATACTATGGGGATACAAATGTTTTGATTACATGGATTGCTTTTGTACTGCTTGAGTCAAAGTTATAAGTGTGCCCATTACCCAGATAGTGTACATTGTACCTGTTAGGTATGATTTCACCCATCCCCCCCCACCTGCATGATTTCTGTTGAGTTTTAGTTCTATCTATGCACATGAGTGCTGATCGATTACTTCCAGTTTAATAGTGAGTACATGTGGTGTTTGTTTTTCCATTCTTACAATACTTCACTTAGGAGAATGGTCTCCAGTTCCATCCAGATTGTTGCAAAAGGTATTCATTCATTTTTAATGGATGAGTAGTACTCCATGGTATACATATACTACATTTTATTAATCCACTCATGAATTGATGGATACTTGGGTCGATTCCACATCTTTACAATTGTAAATTGTGTTCCAAGAAACATTCAAGTGAAAGTGTCTTTTTGGTCAAATGACTTTTTTTCCTTTGGATAAACACCCAGTAGTGAGATTGCTGGATCAAATAGTAGGTCTACTTGTAGTTCTTTGAGGAATCTCCACACTATTTTTCATAGAGGTTGCACTAGTTTGCTGTCCCTCCGACAGTGCATAAGTGTTACTTTCTCTCCACATCCACACCAGCATCTATTGTTTTGGGACTTTTTAATAAAAGCCATTCTCATTGTGGTTAGGTGATATCTCATTATGGTTTTGATTTGCATTTCTCTGATGATTAGTGACATTGAGCATTTTTTCATATATTTATTGGTCATTAGTGTATACTCTTTTGGAAAGCTTCTGTTAATGTCTTTTGCCCAATTTTTAATGAGATTATTTGATTTTTTCTTGCTGATTTACTTGAATTCTTTATAGATTCTGGTTATTAGCATTTTATCAGATATATATGACTTCTGAATTTTGAGTCTTAATTAAAAAGGCTTTCCATTTCCTGATTTTCAGGGAGTTTGCACACATTTTTGTCTAGTACATTTATATCTTAGATTTTTATATAAATATTACATTATACTTGAAATTTATCTGGCATTCAGTGTATTATCTTATTTCTCCAGAATTCTTTATGACATTTTTAAAATTACAATATTCTTTTATAGACTATTTCCTCTTAGCTAGCAAAAACACATATCTAATCAAAATATCATTGATTTAGAGGCCACTTCAGGTAGAGTCTAAGATTAGACTAGATTCTAGTCTTTTTTATGAATTTTAGATTCTATTTCATACTCTGTGAAGAGGGTCTGGTTAGTAGAATCAGTATTTTGGTTTTAAATTTAAAGTTTTTCAATATTTTTTAATAGCAAAATTTCATTTTTAACTTTTTTTTGCAGTAAGTCATAATCAAGAATTTCAAATGGAGATTTCTCTCCTAAGAAAAAAATTATTACTGTCATATTTTAAACCTCTGAGACAATATGTGCAAACTCTCTTCTGGAGCTTATTGGATTCTAATATGAGAAGTATAAAGTGTATTCTGTGAAGACGTGCCTGTGCCTTTAAAAAAATTTTTTTATAATAAGAATCGGTGCATATAGAAAAAAACTTCCTCCTGAGCCAGGTTTATTTTTAGGTAAAAACACAGAATCTAATCAGGTTTCCTGTTATAATGTAAAGTGGAAATATAAAGATGCCTGATTATTTTGTGTTAGAACCAACCGTTTCATTCTATCATCTGTCTTTTTCTATCACCTCCAGTGTGATATCCTGGAATGGGGCTCCTGACACATAATAGAAAGCTTCAGAGGAAACATTAATATGTTCCTTAGTTCAAGTAGTCCATGTTATCACAGAAGCAAATGAAAAGTTTCCTGACCTTTTCATTTACTTCTACGACAACATGCTCTGAGAGGAAGGATTTTTGCCAGCTGTTTTAGTTTTAAATTACAGTGCTATGATTGGTTTCATTTCTGGGTCACCCATAGCAACCATTACATGCAAGTGCAAAATGAGCAATGGATGCATGTGAAATTCTCAAGAATTTCAATACTTGAGAGTTCAAATACTCTGAATTATTATCAAGAAGGTTTTTTTAGTTTGGATCTGATGAGGTAGGGGGAATTTACATCATTTGTTCCTTAGTTTCCAGCTTCTTTTCTTTTTGATTTTTTTTTAAATCCATGTCCTTTAAAAAATATTAATTCTTTATGCATAACCCTCCCCACATTAGAAATATCTTTCACATGTGTTTTGAGAATGTTTACCTAATAGGCTTTGTGGATGAAGCAAGAAAATAAAGTGAAGATCAAGATTTTACACCTGCTACCACCTTCCGCTCTTTAGAACTTCATATTAAAAGTGATAGGTTTCAATTCCTGCTGGTATTGCTATTTCTTCTTCTTTTTTTTTTTACTTACTTGTTATTTGCTTACTTGTTATTTTTCTCCACCTAATTTGTTCTTTCCCAGTTCTTCTTAGGAGCCTAGGAGCCCTAATGAATACAGAGCCTTGGCATTGGTGTTCCTCACATGTCTGCAGATTTGACTCCAGACTGATACTTGATAGCATCTTGGAGGAAGTAGTTACCCTAATATGCAAATTTCTACTTCCTAAAGTCCCTTATTTGTCTAATTCAATGGTACTATAAGATACACTTTGATAATGATTTAAGTTAGGAGTTGGCAAATTTAATTATGAAATGCCAGATAGCAAATACATATTAGGCTCTGTATGCCCTATGATATCTGTTATGACTGCTCAATTCTGTCATGGTAGTGTGAAGGTAGTCATAGACAACATATAAGCAAATGAATATGGCTGTGTTCTGATAAAACTTTATACACAATAAAATCTGAATTTCATATAATTTAGAAGAGTTATAAAATATTACTCTGCTTCTGATTTATTTTTTCAATGAGTAAAATAATGTAAAAACCATTCTTAGGTTGAAGGCATACAAAAACCAGGAGGCGGGCCAGATTTAGCCCACAGGCCAGTTTACCAACCTTTGCCATAGGCAGAGATTCTCAAACTTGAATGTGCATTAGAATCACTGGAAGACTAGTTAAAACAGGCTGCTGGCCCTGCCTCCAAAAGTTCTGACACTGCAGTTCTGTGTGGGGCCTATGAATTTGTATGTCTAAGAAATTCCCAAGTAATGCTAATGTTACTGTTCTGGGGACCACTCTACGAGAACCACATGTCTAGATCAGGGATTGACAAACAGTTTCTCTAAAAAGGGCCAGATAATAAGTATTTTCAGCTTTTCAAACTATGCAGCCTCTCCTGTAACTACTAAACTCTGCCAGTGTAGCACAAAAGCGGCAATAGACAATATGTCTATTATGTAAATGAATGGATATGCCACTTATGTAAATGAACATGTATGCTGTGTTCTAATAAAATTCTGTCTACAAAAACAGGCAGTAGGCTGGATTTGGTCTGGAAGTGTAATTTGCTGACCCATGATCTAGAAGACTCCCTCTCTTATTTCATATGAAGAATTTAGAGATATTTTAACATTATTTTGGTGAATAAAGACTATCTTTACGTAACTTTATGAGCATATAATGAGAAAGTCATTTCAAAAACTGAAGTTTTAAATTAATAGCTTATCAACATTTAATTTGCTAGATCTATGTCATACTTCACTGCTAATACTGAGAAATGATCAATGGTTGGAGAAAATCAGCTAACTGATGAAATGTGCATGCAAAAATTTTTTAAAAAAGATTATTCTTTTTGTTCTTTACTGCTCTGCTAAGAAGTTAGTTTAATTATTTTCATATTTAGATATTTATCAAATTAGCTTTAGATCTAGTATTACAAAGAACACCCTCTAAATTATAAGTTTTGCTCAAATTTTATCACTCTATTTAATTATATATTCTGAGACAGTACTTTGGTTTTACCTTCCAAGATTTTACTAAGTTTTGCATCATATATATTATGATATTATATATTTTTAGATGCATAATCTTATCAAATACCTCAGAGGATATCTGTGTATGTATATGTGAATGCATGCATGCATGCATGTTTAAAACTCTACTCTTTCCTACACTAGCTCAATTTTCTGTGGGCCAGTTTTCCTGTGTGGTAATGTTTTTCATCCATTTCTCAGATATCTAGTGATTTGCCTTTCCATTCATAGTTTAAAATGAGAGGATAGAGACATTGATGGAGTTCTGCACATATGTGGGTTGATGGCTTTCCATTAGAATGAATAGGTGGGTAGACACACATTATGCTGGGGGTACCCTAATTAACAGAATTAGAAGGCTTTACTCTGAGGTACAACACTAACACTAACTGCCCTAATTTTCCCAAGTCCCACACTCCACCCCACCAAGTTCGTTGGGGTATTTTGCCTGGTGTAAATGTCTGTTTGCATATACAGTTTTACCTAGCATAGAGTTTCAATTAACAACCTTGTTTGTACTCATACCTCTCCCTGGTCCCCAACATACTCACTGTCTGAATACTTTCAAGCTGATATATAACATCATATTTCTATACATTTATATATAGACAACATCTTCATATTTGGTTTGCAGAAAACTCAATAACAATGACTCACACATTCTGGAAAATAAGAAAAAGAAAAAAACAGGATCCTAGAACTGAAAAGTATTGATTAATGTGAGTAAGTTCATATCAAAAAAATAGTCCCTTAAAATTAGTTGATCAATAAACACGGCCATTTCTAGTCAATAAAGTTTATAACTGAGACTAAGTTAGCAAGCTGTTTATTGCTAATATTTTGGAGGTGAAAATTACTTGACTTCTAGAAATCCAGAATTGTTTTCTCAATTCAGTCTGGACTATCAGGCTTTACTAACATTAAAGCCACATTACTCCCTGAAAACCTCTGCTCTCCTCACATTAGAGCCACATTACTCCCTGAAAACCTCTTAAATCCATGCTTGTTATTGTCTCATCAAGCTACAGGGACAGTGGAATATGTTTCAGTAGAAGAAATGTCACGTAACTGCTTTATTTCAAATATTCCTTTAATTTCCTGAAAATGTATTGGTAAATTTTTCATCCAAACTGCAAGTGGATTACAAGTGTGGTAAAATGCCTCTGGTTTGATAGGGTATGACGGCACATGTCAAAGTCTGTTGCAGTCAAATCCAATTTATTATTTTATTGAAAAGTTGGACATCTTGAAGTTCAGCTTAATTGAGATTGCTCATTATACACTATCTTCCCAGAATGGAAATATAAAGTGAATGCCACTTTAAGTATAGGAAGAAAAAGTTTCAGCAATAATGTAAAAATAGCATCTGATGAGCAGATAAGGATCCTATGTAAGGCACACTATTATCAGCAAGCACAACTGCTCCTACTGTAGCAGTTCTGTAGCACAAGCTCTGGAAAAGAAGCCAAAGTAATCATAAGCATTTTTATAGCAAAGCTGTTCATGCTTTTATAGCATTCATTGTGTCAGCACTTTAATTATAAAAATCTCTTTTGTAAGAGTTTATAGCAAAGCTGTAATCCTGCCAAATTTATTTTTTAAAAACTCACTTGTGTTTAATAGAAAATAATTTAAGAATAATTTTAAAATACTCATCAGTGTTGTCCACGTATCAAACAGCAAACACATTAATTAGTATGTGTAATAGTAAGGCCCTTACCAAAATAGATGACCAATGAAAACAAAATTAAGCTATTCAGAAATGTTTGGAAATATCTATTATAATATTCACAGGCATGATATAAATGGAAAAGTATTAAAAAATATAAATATTTTGCTTTAATATTTTTAAACAATAGGTTAGAGCCTACATTATAGATTCTATAGCATCCTATACGTTTAGTTCATAACATTTACATAAATTGCAATTAGGTAAACACCATTGCATGCTTTTCAAAATATGTCTGTCATAAGACAAATCAAGGGAGACAAGAATTACATCTCTCTTTTTTTCCCAGTTATGTACATCAATATTTGCCCATCATATACGATCAAGTTGAATAAAGAATAAACATATCATGAAAATCGTATATATAGATAAAAAATAACTTATTGGCCAATAATGCACACTCATATTATCACTTTATTTTTTTTTTTTTTTTTTTTTTTTTTTTTTTTTTTTTTTGAGACAGAGTCTCACTTTGTTGCCCGGGCTAGAGTGAGTGCCGTGGCGTCAGCCTAGCTCACAGCAACCTCAGACTCCTGGGCTTAAGCGATCCTACTGCCTCAGCCTCCCCAGTAGCTGGGACTACAGGCATGCGCCACCATGCCCGGCTAATTTTTTTTGTATATATATTTTTAGTTGGCCAGATCATTTCTTTCTATTTTTGGTAGAGACGGGGTCTCACTCTTGCTCAGGCTGGTCTCGAACTCCTGACCTCGAGCGATCCACCCGCCTCGGCCTCCCAGAGCTAGGATTACAGGCGTGAGCCACCGCGCCCGGCCTCATATTATCACTTTATTATAGCCACTCTTTTATCCCATGATTTTAGTTTCTGAGATATCATATAATCTTTGATATATGAATAAAATCATACTTATTATAAATATATTTTATATTAATACATACAGATATCTTTATTTTACTTAAATAGTTTTCCTATCTTTAAGCAATTTGTTTCTTGCATGTCTACAGGAAAATAAACTTTTTTTTGAAGATGATTTACCTACCGTATCCAGATATAGATCCAATTGCTAAGGAAAACATTCAGCACCATCTTTTGAAAACATTAATGTGATCTTTTACTTTAAAATAGGTTCTAACAGCTAAGTTTCCATACAAGAACATCCTGATCTTCACCAACACAGGTAAATCACCATATGAAGTGTTGTAGACTGCAGAGTCAAGAATACAACATAGAGTTGCCTCTTATTATTACACAGGGGGCAATAATGCTGTCGCTGGGGAATGGGGGAAAGGGAGAAAGGAGTATTTTCATTCTCGCCAGTGGTACTATTATACAAAATTCTATTATGATTAATATATTTTAATTTATAGTTTACTAAATTTAATGCCCTTAAAAGTTAATCAAATAAAGGCAATACTGAAAATGTTAAAAGCATTTTCATCTGAACTAACGAACTGAATGTGTAAGCGTATTTGTTGTTTTTATGTGAAGTCATGATGAAATAATGCTGTGTAAAAAATAAAACAATGGTTTAAAACCTTCCTGTCTGTACATTTATGAAAACTGATCAAACGCTAAAACCTCACATTAAATCTGACATAGTTTTTTTCCCTCGTACAACTTTTTTTTTATTCCTCTCATCATGTCATGAATTGAGAGTGGTGCTTACTTCAGTTTTAGAGCCAATGGCTGTTGTCAGATTGTGTCACAACATTAAAATTTTCAACTATGAAGTGCTTTTTATAGTAACTTTTCTATAACACAATATATAAAGATATGTCTGTAGTTTGCCTGACAGAGCATCTTAAAGATGAGTAGTTGTTCAGAATGGATAAAGAAAGTGAAAGAAGTTTATGCAAAAGAGGCATTCCAAGACTGTAAAGTTGGTGGATTTCAAATATCACAGCATATTGAGTCATTATAATGATGGATTGACTTTAGTATCTTCAAATAACATACATCTGCTTGTCTGGAATAGTGAACTTGCTATGTTATGATTGGTAGTGTGAGAGAACACTAATCACCCTACCCTTCAATAAAGAAATGTACCACACATTTTGACATCAAGAAATATATTGAACATGGTGTAAAGTTATTATATCAGACTTAAATTGAACATTTCTACTGGATATTACATGTTAGATTGTTTCATATTCTATTTGTTAGGTTAAGTCTTATTTCTATCTCTGTTACAACTTTGCTTTAGATTTTTCTTTAGAAAGCTTCTATTCAGCAGCCACCAACCATTGCTTATATATTATTTTCTACATCCATTTCAAGGTATCATTACTGATGATAATTCTTTTCTATATGTGGTAACATGTCTAAGTCTGTTAATTTTGATGTCATGTACATGCAAATGTCACCTTTTAGTTTATTTAAAGAAATTAGAGCAGAATTGAATGAGCTAAATCATTGTTTTTGAGTTTCGTGTTCTAAAAGTATTAAAGACAATGTATGAGCGGTAAAGTTGCAATTTCTGGGAATGCCTAAAGAAAAATGACAAATCATTTTTTTTAATTTATACTCCCTGTAGTAAACCATTTCTGACAATTTGTTCTTTCTCCAAGTAATTAAAATAATGTTCTCTTTTTTGTTGTTTTTGCAAAATTATTCCATTGGTCTTGTGAAGTTTTTTTTTATTTTTAATTATTCTTAAATAACAGTAATTATTATAATAGCTCAAATTTTAAATGTCCACTATGTACCAAATGCTATACATATCTTCAAAATTCCTCAAAAATTACACAAGTAAATAGAAAAGCTGGAATTTTCATCCAGATTTGTCTAATTTCAATGCTACCATACCATATCATTCTAGCCCTCCTTGAAGGAGAAGAGGTCTATCTATAAAGACCTAAACTTATCTCATAGCCCCTCTTTTTGGATAGCCTTTGATCTCTTCTCTGTCTACTTGGTTAAATTATTTTATATCTAAAACAAAATAGCAGGTTGATATATAGTTTTTAATTCTATAAAGTTCAGATTCCAGTATAATTTCATCTAATCATCTCTATAGGTCTACTTGGAATGTCTTTTTCTACCTACTATTGTTTGAATGCATGTATACATGAACTGTGTGAAAAACTGCTGTACTACTTTTGAGGCCTTCCAGATAGGCCCTCCCTTTCTCGTATAAAACACCTTCTTTCCAGAAAACATGCCAATGGAATGCAATACTTAATGATAAGTATCCTCCATGTCTTGCTTATGTGGTTTCTAGGAATTGTAGCTTTTCAATGGTTGTTGAGGAAGAGAGACTGTTGGAGGAGATGGATGAATCATGTAATACACTTGAATCATCCCCTAAACCGTCCTCCCCCACCAGTCTATGGAAAAATTGTCTTCCATGAAACTGGTCCCTGGTGCCAAAAAGGTTGGGGACTGCTGCTATAAAGCATTGGACTTATAATCAACAGCACTGTACTGTACACTTAGAAATGTGTTAAGAGGATTGACTTAAGTGTTCTTATCACACAATAAAATAAAAATTTTTAAATGAGTACATAAATTTCACATGGGAAAAAATGACCCCTATGTTGATAAATGAATTATTCAATTCTTAGTTCTCATGGTACTTAACCAATCAAAGCATTTAACAGAGTTGTTAACTACCTCCTCATTTTAATACAGTATTGCTTCAATTTGCTTCTAAGCTACCACATTTTTTTCCTACCTCACTAATCCCATGCACTAGTCTTTGCTTTAGTGTTCAATTCTTGATCTTCTCTTCCATTCACCTTCCTTTGGGTATATCTTCAAGTATTCTTCTTTAAGGGTCATGTGTGGGTCAATAACTTCAAATTTGTATCTCTAAACACCAGACTCATATAGCCAACTGTCTACAGGATCTCCACATAAAGATTACTAATTTCACAATGGCTCATCTTGAACTTCTCATTTCCTCTCTATACCACACGCAAATATGCACCACCCTCTGTCTCTATCATTTCAGTCGATGGCAATTCCAACCTTACAGTTGCTCATTTAAAAACCTTTGATGCATTCACAATGACTTTCTTTCACAGCCTGTAGCCTACCTATTAGAAAATTCTGCTGATTTTATTTATTAAATATATACATAATCTGAAATTCCTTAGAACTAAAAGATAAAGAACTATTGAAAATAAAAAAATCTACCTTTTAAATAGAACACAGAAATCTATTTTTGGTAGAAAGAAAAATTTCATAAGTGCATTAATATTTTGGATTTTTACTTCTTTTTCTTAATAGAGGTTAAAAGTGCCAAAAGATATTTCATATTAATATTATTTGCAACAGCATGGGGCTTTGCACTTTAACAGCTTCTATCTAGCAAAAATTGTGCTGCAAATACATATTTGTGAACTTGGTATTTTAGTTAATTATATACTTGATTAGACACTATGGTAGAACCTGGTAGTTATTATGACTACAAATAAATGTTTATATTTGCAGTTCTAGGTTTATAACAATAACTAAACAAGAGCTAAGAAAATTTAACAATTAGCCTATGTGAGTAATCTAATGCTATATCTTTTAATAGCATTCCTTGTTCGAAAATTTTAATAAACATAGGTTCAAGAAGCTGAAAAATTCACTGCAAGCCACATATATTAGATTTTTTTAAAAACTGTAATTGTGTATATTTGCTCATTTATGTATGACAAATGCAATGAGTGTTATTACCTTAAAAATAAAGTTTCCTTATAAAAATAAAAATGGAAAAGATAATTTTCAGAGCTATCAGCAATTGAAAGTTAAAATATTTTTCTCTATATATAGCTGAAAAACAAGCCACAAAATTAACATTTCTTATAAAAGATTATGAGATAACAATAAATACCAGAAAAAAAATAGTATGTATAACAAAAGCTCTAAATTCAACAGGATTATATTTTAAATGCCCAGCATACTTCCTGCATATAGTATGTAATCAACTTTTTTATGATAAAGCTTTTGAATGTCATTCTCTTTCTCCATGACACTATGAAGAAAAGGAGGAATTTAATTCTGCCTGTCTTCCAGAGTACAATTATCAAAAAGAGGGTCCTGAGTGAACTCTTATCCTAGAAATTTAAGCCGGCGCGGTGGCTCACGCCTGTAATCCCAGCACTCTGGGAGGCCGAGGCGGGTGGATTGTTTGAGCTCAGAAGTTCGAGACCAGCCTGAGCAAGAGCGAGACCCCGTCTCTACTAAAAATAAAAAGAAATTATATGGACAGCTAAAAATATATATAGAAAAACTTAGCCAGGCATAGTGGCGCATACCTGTAGTCCCAGCTACTGGGGAGGCTGAGGCAGGAGGATCGCTTGAGCCCAGGAGTTTGAGGTTGCTGTGAGCTAGGCTGACGCCATGACACTCTAGCCAGGGCAAAAGAGTGAGACTCAAAAAAAAATAAAAATAAAAGTAAAATTATTCTGGTAATGTAAGCTGAGAATATTTACCATAATCAGGTCTGTATTATACAAAACTATATTTTAAAGGAGATTCTTCAATTTTGGGTGAAGAGATACCACTTAGTATTTTGGGTATATACAAAGGAATAAAGAATCGCTAGAAAAAGCTAATGTGTGATTTTTAAAAATCTGTTTTATTCATCTTAATTTTATTAAAGGACAATTCACTACCAAAGTAGTAATAATGTATTGTGCAATTTACAACATATGCAGAGGCATATAAATAAGATCAATGACATAAAGCAAAGGAAGTATAAATACAATTATACTCTGTAAGGTTATTACATTATATGTGAGGTGGTTTAACTTTATTTCAATGTAGACAGTGATAAGTCAAAAAAGCATATTCTAATCTCTAAAGAAAAATACTAAAATAAAAATGAATAATTAATAAGTATAACTAAAAAGTTATTAGAAGAGATAAAACACCAAAAATACTCAATTAATAAAAAATGGAGAAAAATGAAACAAAGAACAAACAGAGAACAAAGAGCAAGATGGTATATTCAAATATATAAATAACTAAACTAAATATAAACTAAATGCTTTAATGATAAGACAGAGATTATTGAGTAGATTTAAAAAATAGAAACAAAATAAATGATAGTTATATGAGAGATTTTTAACTAGGAAGATTTCAAGAGAAAAATTATTATAAATGATATTTTATAATAAATGTTTCATCCATTAAAGAGACAGCAATCTTAAATTTATATGCAACTAATAACAGAACTGAAAATACATTGAACAAAACTGATAAAACTAAAGGGAGAAACAACAATTTGAAAATAATGATTGAAAATTTCAATGACCTTTCCTTTTAAACTCATGAAACAGTAGACAAAAACAATCAGTCATGTAAGGTTATAGATTATTTAAAGAAAATCATTAAACCAACTTTACTTAATTAACATTTAGAAAATACTACAACCAAATACTACAAATAAAATTATTATCAATGCACATAAAATAAGTCTCAACAAATTTCAAATATTTTATATCATACAAAGTATATTCTGTAATTATAATAAATACAAACTAAATTAGAAATCAATTTAAAAATTTATTGGGAAATAACCATAATTTGAAAATTAACCAATATTTTAGTAAATAAGCTTTAAGTAAAAAAAAAAAAAAAAAAAAAAAAAAAAAAAAAAAAAACCTCACAAGGGAAATTAGACATTGGTTGGTTTAAATTGAATCAAAATTAAACCACAACAAATAAACATTTATCAGATGCACCTAAAACAGTGCTTAGAGGGAAGTCATAGCTTTGAATGCTTACATTATGAAAAAATATTTAAAATCAATAGTCTAAACTTCCACTTTAATAAATTAAAAAAGAAAACCAAATCAATTAGGAAGTATACAAGAGGAAGGAAATAAGAACAATAAGTATAGAAATCAATGAAATAGAAACATATCCACCCTGGAGAAAAATTAACAAAACTAAATGTTGATTCTTGGAAAAGAATCAATATAGTTGAAAAACTGCTGGCTAGAATTAGTGAAAATGTTACCCCAAACAGATGTTAAATGAAGAACATACTATGGTTTCTAGAATTATAAGCTATTTTATGCCAATTAGGTAAATAAGATGAAATGGAGTTATTTATAGAAATAAAGAAAAATAACCAAAACTGGTGCAGGAAGGAAAAAAAATATGAAAATCTCGTGCTAAAAATCCTACAGTGAAACTTAATCTCCATGGTGATGATATTAAGAGGTGGGCCTTTGGGGGTGATTAGGTCATGAGGGATCTGCCTTCATGAGTGGCATTAGTGCCTTATAAAAGAGGCTTGAGGAAGCCCTTTTGTCCTTCAGCCATGTGATAACACACTGAAAGTACCATCTATGAGGAGGGCCCTCAGCAGACACTAAATTTGCCCATGCCTTGATTTTGAAACTTTCAGCCACCAGAACTGTGAACAATATATTTCTGTTGTTTAAAAATTACAGTCTAAGATATTTTGTTATAGTAGCCCAAACAGAATAAGATAACTCATGTCCAATAAATTAAATTCATAATTAAATATCTTTCCATAGCAAAAATTTCAGGCACAGATTGCTCCTCTGATGAATTCTTTCAAATATTTAGGGAATGGAAAATACTGATAATAGACAAAGTATTTTAGAAAGTATAGGACAAAGAATCACTTCCCAACTCATGTTATGTCCTCCATAGTGTTCTGCATCTCAGTATATGGCTCCACCATCCACCTGTTTGCTGAGGTTCATAATTCTCATCTCCTTTTTTTTTTTTAAATATCCCACCACATCTATTCCATTATCAAATTCTCTTGGCTATATCTTCACAATATATCTCCAATGTAACTATTTCCATTTCTGCTGCTACTATCCTATCAAGACGTATATTATCTTCCATGTATTCTTTTAATAGCCTCCCACCTGATTTCCCTGCTTCTACCCTTACCCCCACGTTCTACTGTAGCAGCCAGAGTACATTTACTTAACATGTCAGATTATATCACTCTCCTGATCTGATATGCTCCAAAGGAAGACATTCAGAGAGGTCAATAGAGCCTTATTGATAAATTACCCTTAATCTAGCCTTAATATTTATTTCTAGAGTTATGTTCTGAATTTTCTATAATAATCATGTAATCATTTATTGCTTATAAAAAAGAAAGAATATAAATGTTATATGTCTCCCATTTTTAATAGATTAGACTAAATTGATTTGACAAAATAAGATGATAAAAACAGCACTGTTATAAAAATAAAAAAACAGTTAAAGGAGATAAAGGAAATGAGAAACAGTTTGTTTCATTGCAATATATGGATATTTTATTTCATTTATAGAGAAGTGAAATTAATAAGATTGTACAGAAATAGTGTCAGAATACCTATTATCTTTTATTGTATATAAAAATAATTTCTAAGTTACATGGTTTACTTCAAAATATCCAAAAGCATAATAAATTTCTTGTATTTGTATTCATAATATTAAAAAAGTAGAAGATATATCTAGTAAAATCACTACAGAGAATGACCACATTGAAAACCTACACTGAAAATAAAAGCTAAATTACCATGTTATTAAACTGATAATATGTAAGTTAAAATTAATGCATCTATAGAACTTAGTATTTTTGCTTTCCTGGTTATCTTGAGTAAATAAAAATTATGGATAAAATTTTGAGATCATGTGTGTTTTATATCCACATATATTTACCGTAGAATATTAGAGATTTAAAGAAACTTAGAGCCCACCTGGAACAATTTCTTTCATGTCACATGAGGAAACTGAGACTCAGAGTGCAGAAAGCCACTTTTCTAATGTTGAACAGCCAGGAATTAACAAAAAAAATGTTTCAAGTTAGTACTCCTAACGCTTCTGTTGTTGATCACTGCATAATTCATAATACTAAGTTTCCCTACATTATTGCCACACATACTTTGGCTAAATTATTCTTATATAAGCAGGAATTCTGACGGTAGCATTGTAATCTCAGGGATCCAAAAGAAGTGAATACAAGATGACGAAGACACCCTTTGGTACAGGGATAAGGACAGGCCACTGATCATCACTCTTTTCTTTTATGCTTACTTCCAGATTGGCAGTTGCCAAAACAGTGCGTTGTCTCAACTGTCTCAGTATTTTTACAAGTTATGAGAATAGACACAAACAAAAGGGGGATGATGTCAGAATTAGGCAGGGCATCCATTTATTTTCTAGTCAGAGCTACCATATTATTGTGGAATATCAAAGTAGGAAGGGATCTTAAAGAACCTTTGATGAAATTTTACAACAGACGCATGTGAATCTCTACAGAGTGCTTGTCAAATGCTTTTGTAGGTTATGATTAAACATATTTTTGTTAAAACAAAAGAGTTATCTCTTAAGAAACTTGTAATATTTTTTAATAATTCTGTTGTAAATTTTAAAAGGGTTTATGTTCCAATGAATTTCTCCCAATGATCCTGATTTATGATTTTTTCTTTTTTACTAAATATACACAGATATACAAAGGTGTGTGTGTGTTTGTGTAAGAGTTGAATCACCCTCCCCAAGTTGAAATCCAAATGGGACAGAGTCTTAATTACCACCTTCACAATAAAAATAATAATAATTTTATTATATTTAAGAGCTATGAAAATTTGCTTTGTGTCAGACTTTGTGAAAAATATTTTACGTACATTATTTCATGCTATTATACAATGAATTTATGAGGTAATATTATTAATCCCAGTCTCTGAGACTTAGAGAGGTTAAATAACTTGCCAATGGTCACACACCTAGTCATGATAGAACAATTTGATTGTACAGTCCTTGTACTCTGCTATTTCACAATATTAATGCAAACTGAAAATGAATTTACTTTTCTGTTAGGTACTGCACACCACATTCTTATACTGAGCTTACTGCTGATTATAAGAAAAGCAAAATAAAACAACAGAAAATGAAAATATCTAATAACCTCCGACTTGGAATATTTATGTTTTAAAAAGTAGGCTTACTTAAGATATGTATAATTCTTTACTCCTGTAGGCTTTCTATGTCTGTTATTATTGCTGCTGTTGTTGTTGTCATTGCAGAGATATTCCCAATCTCACAAATTAGGATTATCAGAATAACTTCTCAAATAAAAATGATACTGGTAAATAAACTTAAGCTAATTTTTGCCTAAAACTTTAAATTAATTGTTCATTCAACAAATGATGACATATAGTTTTGGTATTCTTTTTGTAAAAGAAAAATCAACTCTTCTCCAAAACAAAATTGAATGGTTCATTGATCTTCAGCCATTACTTCAGTTTGCTCCCAAAATCATAGCAAAATGCCAGCTACAAAATCCAGTGTTCCTCCTAGTTGTGAATTTTGAATTCAATGCCATGTAATTAGTTTCTTCAATTAATTTGGTAATCTTGTTAAAACATCTTATTTGGTATCATGGTAATTTGTGTTGCTAGGTTTCAGAACATGCACATTTTCTTTGGAAAAAACAATTATTCCTAAATGAGCCCATTTTTTTTTTTAAAAAAAAAAAGATTGTTCTAAACAGTTTTCATTTGTGTTATGCTTGAAAGCTAAGGAGATCTACCTTTAATTGTATGCTGTCTTTATGATTCCACCAAAGATAAGCAAAATAGTATGTACTTTGAATTATTTCAATTTTTAATGGGTACATATAAAAGACAAAGTAGAAGAAGGAAAAGATTTTTCCCATTTAAAACCTCAAAGTATTAAATTTGGGATAATTTTATATATGTGATTTTTATTTTGTCTAATTCTTTACTTAACAAAAATACCATAAAGCATTTGCAAATATCAAAGGCAGAAAAATCTTCCATCTACTTTCATTAAGAGTAGCGATGGCATCTCCCTTTATGGTCAAAGTATTCTGGGCTAACACTGCCCTGCAACAGAACTTAACTGTATATCACAAATTAGTCAACATTGGTTGCTCTAATGTCCAGTCTAAAACAAGTGGAAAACTCACACCAATTTTTAGGTTTTCAGTAAAAGTAATATGTTTTCTATCTACTCACTTATGTTGGAAATTGTATTCTAATTTTTAAAAATGCTATCATTTAGCACATCTTACAGCTACGTTTGAACATTTAGAGAGGTTAAATTTGTATATTAAACCTCCCACTTGAAACCCTAGAGTAATATCAATCAGCTATAATTAAAAGAGTAAGGAATGTATAATAACAATTAGACTTAAAATATTTTCAGTTATTTGAAATTTTTGATTACTTTGTATTGTTTGATATTATACTTAGAGTCTCCAGACAAACGATAAATAATTTTAATTTCATACATATACAAAACAATAATTTGACTTTTTTGCTGAAATTAAAAACCGAACACTGTAATATATATTTTCTACTTGCTCTGTAGCCTCCGGATGATAACTATTGCTCATAATCTCTCTTCTCTATCCCATGTATCATCTACTCCATTTGATTATTGTGCCCTGAAGTTTTTCTTTTATCTGTTGTGATTAAAATCCAACTATTATTATGTCCCACATTGTATAGCAAGGTTATTTGAGTATAGCAGTGATTTATTTATTTTTCCGCTAAGAATATGTGATATTTACCTATTGAACTTACGTGACAGTAAAACTTAATAGAATGTTAAGAGCAGAGAAGGGATGGAAATTTACGTAGCTAAAATAGAATCTATTTTACAAAACATCAAAATAACAGAAGAATTTTCTATGTCCTGAAAGGATATATTTTTGTTTGGTTTGGTTTTTTTGAACTTTTATAAAGTAAAACAATAATTACTCATTAGGCAATTTATGAGAACATACTCTAAAGCATGTTTTAAAAAGACAATTTCCACTTTCTTTAAACTGACAACAAGTTAGATATTTTCTCCAGACTTGGAGATCAGTGAAGAAGTTAAAAAAACAAAACAAACAACAAACAAAAAAACACTGTCCCAATAGCAGGTCATTTTGCTAAATATATGTAAGTGGAAGTAATGAATCTTAAAGCTCTGCATTTGAACTTACATTAATTTTTAGAGCCTGGCATATTAGTCAATTTCTATAAGTGTTTAAACAAGATATTATCTCACTTTAAAATTGTTCAAGTTTTAGGTGTAGGTTATATAAGGAACTTCTACTTTTCAGTATTTTCCATTTTGCTTTCATACAGCAGCACCTCATGTATGACTATTTTCACCTCTATATAAACCAGCTGTTTTCCTTGTCTCTATTCTAGACACCCTATAAGAAAGTCAGAACTCTTTATATCACATATTTTCCAGGAACTGTGCCTATTTTTCAGAAAAATTTGTTTTTATCACCTCAAGGATGACTGACTATGCAGTTAGAAAACAAGGCCAGTCCGCAATAAGTAATATCTACCAAAGAGCTTTCCCATGTTGAATGATCACAATTAATAATAGTTTTCCAGTTCCATAAAGCTCAAGACAAAACTGAATAAAATGAACAGGCTTCCTTTTAAAAGACAAGTAAGAGGTATATTGGTTGAGTGGAATGTTAATATATTAATGAAATTGATGACATTAGTGATTTATTTCTTTGACAGAATTGAGAATTAGATTCATTTATCATTATCTGCTACTCATCCATCAGTAGTATTGCCTCAAGCATTTAGTCTCTTATTACCAATTTAAGTTTTCTTTGTAGTAATTGTATTGGAGAAAGAATACATTATGATGATGGTTCACATAATCATGAATAAAATATAAATAAAATTAATGTTTTGTAGGAAATAATTTTTTATAATTTTCTAATGATAGTTCTATTATTTTGTTTTACTTATTTTTTATTTCTCTATCTTCCATCCTCCCCAAATTACCTAGTTAAGAAAGGCAATTAATTTTAATTCTATGGTTATACTCTTCTCTTCAAAAGGAAGGAGGATAATAAAACCCCTGGTAAAAATGAATAAATTTTAAATAGTCTTCACTGGATATGTAAGATGTCCAAGGTTTAATAAGATAACATCAATAAATTCCCCAATGAGTGCACATGAATGTGTACACACACAGAGACACAAGTCAGAGATGTCAAGTGAGTGTAACTATAGATTGGTTTGAAAACTTTTACTTCTTCAAAGTACAGGCTCCTAGAAGACCCAGGTTGGAGTTCAAACGGCTCAGTGAGAGCATGTCACCAGCAGAGTCAGATTAGAATGTAAAATCATAGAAGAGCAGCCTCTGGAAAACTGGCCAGAATTTATGACATGTATGTCAAATCCTGATGACATGCATGACTAGAAAAGGAATATAGATTGTATGATAGAAGGCACATGCATGAGTGTGGAGAGAATATAGGGTATATAGAGGGGAACCTATCTAGAGAAGTTGTGACAAGAACACAAAGATGATGTGAATGTTACAATGGAGTTTTGATTTTATCTTTCAAGTAGTGGAATAGTGACCAAACAGTCTTATACTGGGAAAGAGATGATCAAATGTGAAAATTAAAGAAAGATTACCCTGACAGCTATATGAATAATAGCCAGGAAACCAGAGATGGTTAGGACATCAAAATAGTTCAGGCAAAACTTGTATGTTTCCCACAAGCTTCAAGATCCAAAGGGATAATTATAGAATTTTAGTTTTTATTACTTGAAAAGTAATAAAGATTATAGCTAGTTATTTTTGGATTACAACTTATTAAATTATTTCTAGATAGTATATTAACAGAAAAATACAATGGTGATGTCAAAACACACCTAATTCAACAGACTAACCAAAAGCATGTTAGCTTTTCAACTGATGGGCTTGACACTAGAATTGTGACTACACATTTCAACAAAGCCAACACATTTTTAAAATAAGCATTTCTGAATGCTACTGTGTTTAAGGCCTTGTGTTAGATGCTAAATCATTATATTATGTATTGTTTCAGATACTAGGGCATTATGTTAGATGCAAGGCAGGAGAGGAAATGGAATAAAAAGCATGAAGTAAAGTTGGAAAAAACATGGCTACTGATGGGCATGAATTAACCTTTGTGGTTCCACTTTTAGTTCTTCAATAGTTTCATTGCTTTTCTAACCATTTAAAAATATATTACTTTAGTATAATTTGGAAGGAGAAATAATTTTAGAACCCAACGCCGTTAGTCTTAGTGACAAAGGGCCTCTGAGAGATGAGAGTGAAAGGAATCAGAAAATATTTTTGTGCTGATCTACTTGACCTGAATGCTGCACATCTCACTAACTGATTAAATCAGTTCCTGGTGCTACCGGAGTTTAAAATAATGGCTGAAAAAATTAGAATGAGTCTTAAATTTACTGATAATTTTGGCAAACGTTGAAATCTGGTCCATGTGCAGCTTAGCCTATTATGCTTCAGTGATTTTTAATGCACAATGTTACTTTTAAGATTTTTTTCCTCAGATAGAAATTGTCTGTCTTACCTTCAGAGAAATTGTATCCCCAATGAAAGATCAGATTAAATGGAATAAGTGCAATGCTTATAAATTCGGATTAAGAGAACACAGCTGAAAATGTTTAAATGCTTAAAATGTATCTTTAAACCTAAGTGCAAAATTTCCATATATACCTTGAAATATGTATTGGGGTATTAAATGTGCTCAGTAAGCTAAGCAATGTGTTGGATAATTAATAAACATTTAACAGCATTGATTTTTATAGCCTACTTTACTGAACTTCTTATCAGTATTGAGCAGATGGGTCATAACTATGAAAAATTATATTTTAAACATGATTACTATATGTGGATTATATTTGAAAAATACTGTTCAGTGAAGCATTTACAAATGCAATTTAATGCACAGAGCAAGACCCCAAAGTTAAGGAATTTTTCCTGCATTAAATACAAAGGTACTTAACTGATACATAGAAAACATTATGGAGTCGTTTAAAAATAATTTTAAATGAATAAACAATCTGCTATATGAAATAATAAACTAGTATGTACTATGTTATTAGTAGTAAACAATTTGAGTGATATTTATTTTTACTGGTGTATAATAAATCCATTCACATTACCTTTTAATATCATCTTTAATATTAATTAAGAATTATGTTTGAAATGTCATATTACTACTATAACAATTGGTATAACTAAATTAATAATCTTTTGGAATAACAACCATTATTTTGTAAGTCTTAAATTTCAGTAAACACACACACACACACACACACACACACACGCAGATGAATGAAACATTAATTGAATCCTGACACAGGACTAAGAAAATGTAAAAAGAACTAATAATTTTTTTCATTTTGTTTAAATGAATTTATTTGTTAATATTTACATATTTTAGTTACTGACTTATTATGACACATATTTAAGATAAAAGAACACTGTAAAGCACAGGTTATATTTTTTAGAAAGTATGGTTAAGACCAAAACAAATTATAATTGGACATATCATAATTTCCAAGAAAGGTAAATAGTCTCCTGCATGTTCCCCAATAATCCACATTTCCTTTTTCTCAAACCTTTGTGTAGTTCCTGCCTACCACATTGCACCAGGGTTGTTCAATGTGACCAATAGCATGTGACAGAAGTAACAGTATGTCACTTTTCAAATTTGATTATAAAAAGTGAATAGCTTAAGTCTTAGACACTCTCTCTCTCTCTCTGTCTGTCTGATTATTCCCTCTGAGAAAGCCAGATTCCACGCCAAGCAGTTCCAGAAGAGGCCATTCTGGCAAAGAATTGCAGTCTTGTGCCACGTAATGATGTTTCAGTCAATTACTGATCATATACACTTTGGTGATTGCATAAGATTATAATAGAATGGAAAAATTCCTATAGCTTTGTGACATTGTAGCCAGTGTTAAGCCATAGAGAAATTACTAATTTTTTATTAATTCCATGCAATCTAACTGTACAGTGTTTATAACATCTGTGGTAGTGTACAGTAATGTCTTAGTCCTTCACAGTCACACACCACTCACTCACTGACTCATCCAGAGCAACTTTCAGTCCTTCAAGCTCCGTTCATAATAAGTGCCCTGTATAGATATACCTTTTTTATCTTTTACACCATATTTTTCTATGTTTGCATGCAAAAATATTTTTCATTGTGTTATAATTGCCTGCAGTATTCAGTACAGTAACTCTCTGTACAGATTTGTAGTCTAGGAGCAATAGTCTATACCTTATAGCTTAGGTGTGTATTAATAGTAGGCTATATCATATAGGTTTGTGTAAGTGCACTCTATGATGTTGACACAACTTGCCTAAGAATGCATTTCTCACAACACACCCCCATCCTTAAGCAACACATGACTATATCTGAGTACTCTATGTAGCATTCAAAATTAACCATCACACTTCTTTTGGTTTTAGTTGCTAGAAGTAACTGTGTGAGTATACACTAATAAAAATTTTCTAGTTGAGAAGAACTGATGGTAGGTGGAGGAAGAAAAATTGAGACTCAAAGAAAATGTTGGTCAACCAAAATGGAACAAGTGATGATATCGTTAGCAAATTAGAAAAACTTGCAGATCAGTAAAACAAAGATGGAACTTAGTAGAAAAATGGGCAAAGAAAACAAATGGCCAATTAGTAAATGCAGAAATGGAAACATTATTAAAATGTGTTAATATTTTCTACTCATCAAAAAAATGAAAGTAATAATTAAAGTATGTAAGCATCTTTCACCTGTCAAACTAATAAGAAATGAAATTAAAATAACATCACTACTAATAAATATTTGTCAATATTTTCTAACATGGGAATATACAATCCTATATCTATGCATTTTCTCTGAGAGAAACCTTGGAAAATTTTGCAAAGCTTTATTTCTACAGATGTTAAAGAAGCCATTATTAGCAATTGTGACAAAGAGACAACCCAAGCATCCATCAATAAAGGCTTGGTTACATAAATTATGGCACATCTTTAGTATAGAATATAAATTAGCCATTAAAATTATTGTATTGATCTCCATATTGATAAAAATATTACCAACACTTTATTAAGTAGGTGACAGTAGAGTATGATGCCATTTTTCTTAAACTGAGTAAGTAAGCATAGAAAAAAGCTAAGGAGATACTCCAAAATGCAAGATTTTATTTCTGAAATATGCAATTATGGGTGATTTTCACTATATAAATATGTCTGTATCTATATTAAGCTTAGTTTTCACATAAAGAATGTGATATTTTTCAAAAATATTAAAGTTACATAAGAAATGAAAATATCTCTAAAAAATTTGAAATTAAAAACAACAAAAAATCTCTTTTAAATTCAAAATAGGATATATGCTATCAATAAGAGACCCAACTTCTAAGTTTATAATGATTGAAATCATCAAAAAGAATCAGTCCTTGTAATTTACTGCAATTCGTTCACTGACAAGAACAATATCAACCACCTCCATCTCAGGGAATAACACCATTACTTTTTTTCAGAAACCAGTCTACTTTATTAAAAAATCCAATCTCTCTTCATTACTGGCACCTGAACAAGATGTCTATTTAGTCAATTTTCCAGGCCAAGAAAAAACAAGAGTTCCATAGTTCACTCTAAGTCTCAAAATCCCAAATGATTATTTCAAATAGATGAGGTCCAAAATTGAGACTTTTCAGGGAGTAGTAAGAGCCATTTTGCCTCCAAGGTGCCTGTGCTTTTAGAGCTAAGTGATGCAAACTTTCATAAAACTCTGTCACTGGAGATTTGTAAGATTTGGTCTCCCTTGGGGCTGAGGATTGCTCAATGTTTTTTTGTATCATGATGCCGGACTCATCAGGTTTTTTATTATTATCTCCAATGACTAAACTGAAGTTTTGAAAATTGAGTCATTCTGTTTTTATTGCCTTAGGATAAGTAATGTTTAATGATTATATAGAAAGTAAACTTTGGTAAACATTTTCACCAAAGAAGGCCTAGAAAGTGACAAGTGATCATTGACCTTCAGTGGGATATTTGATTCTTGCCTCTTGTAATGGATACTTTTGCCCTCCTTTGTAATCTTTACACAAAAGACTTAATTATTCCAAGAGTTTAAAAGTCATGATTGTCCCATTGAAGCCATTTTAAGAATCACTTTATAGGTAAAAACCGTTCTGTTACAAATTTAATGTTTAAAATGTCTTTCATACTTTATAAAAGTATAAATTCTAGATTGAGTTTTCAATTGTGTAAAGAACACCTCACTTTATACCAATCTTTCCGATAGTATTAAGTAGAATAACAAGATATAAATTTGCAGTAACTGATATGTTTAAAAAATTAAAATAAACAATTCAGTTCTTCTTTAGATATGCACACAAAAAATTAAAACTTCCACCTTATTTCTTTTTAACATAATTACAAAAGGAAAGGGAAACAATTATTATTAATAAAGTACCTTAAAATATTAGCTGCTTTGTATTATGTATATAGGTTAATATTTTACATGATATTTATATATATATATACCCCTAAATGCTAAATATTTTATAGATAAGGGAATAATCTTTAGAGAAATTCCATTAATTTTTCAGAACATACAATTTGTAGGTGGTAAATCTGAATTCCAAATCTATTCTACTTCCCTCTAAGCCCTTCTTTAATTTTGCTTGTTATGTAAAAAAACTTGATGATGTGACATTCAAAAGCCCTTTGCCACAGCATCATGATGCTAATAATTATAATTGTCAATACTATGAAATAAGTTTAAATTTAAGTTATATTCAAAGAATGCTAACTCAGTAATATTTTTATTAAATATAGTCACTTAAAATAAATTTAAATAAAAGTATATTATGAAGTACATTTTCCTATTCAGTTAATCAAACCTATAGGAAGTGACATTGTAAGAACATAGGCTTTGAAATTAAATATATACATATATTTTTTTCAAATTTCAGCTCCTTCATTTACCAGTTTACTCACATTAGATAATTTTCTTAACCTCTATATGCTTCAGTATTTTTACCTGCAAATGAATATTCTAATTGTAGTAGAAATTTTGACATTTTTCTAGGTTTCTCTGTATCATTTTCTACTTTTCCTAGTGGTACTCAATTTATCATTAAGCAAATTCTCTATAGTCTTGGCAAGAACAAACCTCTAGGCTCCTTCCTCTCTCTGCTCACTCTTACAAACCTAACTTAAGGGGACAGATCTTTTCTCTTCCTGCACCTGAGAATGGACATGACGGGACCATGTCTCCAAAGCTTGACCAATCAGAGGCTGACTCCAGAACTTTAAATCTAGAAGGAGTGACAAAAGTGGGGAAGATGCTGAGGCCAAATTCATCACAGGAAAGGGGACTGTTTGGGGGAGAGATGAGTGCAAGGGCCACAGCATAATCCTGACTCTGATTACTACTGCTTAAACTCAAAAGTTTAAGCCTTGTTTTCTCCTATTTTCTCAAACTTCTTCTCTAAACTTGTCAAATTCTTTGAGCATTTCACACTAATTTTTCCTAAGCAAGTTTTCTAATTTTTTTAAGAATTTTTTCTGCTGCTTATAAGCCAAAATCTGACTTACACAATAACAATCAAAATGAGACAATATAATTCATGCGAAAGTCTTAGAAAAACAGACACATAGTACATAATTTAGCAGTGATAGGTGTTTTATGACGTTTATTACTTTTTTGTGATTTTTTTTTTCCACAAAGGATTTGTGAATCCTGGAATTATTTAAATGTGCTCTGCACATGCTCCTCAGGAAGGACTCTCCTATACACAAAACACATTGCTGAGCACCTAGAATAAAATACCTCAGTCTTATTGAGCTTTCCCTTACAGGTTTTTAGAATGGCCTTTATGCATAGGGGTGCTCAATAAATATTGCTGGATAAATGAATTAATAAAAACCTGAATGAACATATGAATGAATGTGTAAAGATGTTCTTCCTATTCACTTACTCTGCTCTATCTTTAAAATATGATGAGGAGACAATGAGATAATGGGGATAGGAAAAGGTATAGTTACTAGCAAATTTCAATATTGTTCATAGAAGTGAAGAAAGAAAAGGAGTGGGGCTACGGTTGTAATATAACCATTAGAACAAAGGAAACAAATATTCCTATATACTAAATAATTTGCAGGTAAAGGAAACTTTTTTTTAAGTGTACATACAGTTTAGCAGATAAAATTTTATGGAAGGGACAGAGATAGAAGCTGGACTTCTTATAATATACTTTGATTTACAAATGTAAGTTTGGCAACATGCACTTTATATAATTTAAAATTTAACACCTGGTTGGGCTGACTTGAAGATGGCTGAACAGAGACACCAGCTGCCAGAGCATCACAGTAAGAAGGAAAAGTTTTACATGAAAGAGAAACAAACAAACAAACAAACATAGATCAGGTTTAATTCTGAGGGAAGGGTGCCAGAACCTGCAAGAGACTCTATGGGTTTTGAAGCAGAACAAGAGGAAGAAAAATATCAGCAAAGGCCAGAAGCTTGGAGTCCAGTGAGAAGTATAGATGGAGTGGTTTCTTTCTCTCACCCTCACTTCTCTGACAGTCAGTGAGTTCCCAAGCTGCTGTAGAGACTTTCTACCCCTATGAGCAGAAAAGCTGTTGCTGCCAGTGAACTGGGAACTTCTTGTGGACAAAGCACCAGACTCCTAGCCCCCCTGAAATGCTTCCCGTCAAAACCACAATGAAATATCACCTTATCCCAGTAGGAATGGCTTTTATTAAAAGTCCAAAACCAATAGATGCTGGCATGGATGCACAGAGAAAGGAACACTTATACACTGTTGGTATACTGTAAATTAATACAACCTCTATGGATAACTGTATTGAAATTCCTCAATGAGCTAAAGTCGACTTACTGCTCGATCTAGTAATCCCACTACTGGGTATTTACCCAAAGGAAAATAAGTCATTTTAGCAAAAAGACACCTAAACTCAAATGTTTATTGCAGCACAATTCACAACCACAAAGATGTTGAATCCATCAAAATGCCCATCAATTCATGAGTGGATTAACAAAATGTGATATATGTATACCAAGGAATACTACTCAGCCACAAAGAAGGATTACTTAATGCCTTTTGCAACAATTTGGATGGAACTGGAGACCATTATCCTAAGTGAAGTATCTAAAGAATGGAAAAACAAACACCACATGTACTCACTATTAAACTGGAACTAATATATGAGCACACATGTGCATAAGGTGAAGTAAAACTCAACAGAAATAAAGCACGGTGGAGGGAGGAGAAGGAGATAGGTGAAAAGCTACCTAACGGTACAATGCACACTATCTGGGTGACGGGCACACTTTTAACCACGACTCAAACATTACAAAAGTGATCCATGTAACTAGAAACATATGTACCCCCATAATACTTTGAAATTTACAAAAATAAATAAATAAATAAATAATGAATAAATTTAATACCCTAAAATGGAAAAGGAAATAAAACAAACTGATGATGTATCCAAATGGTAAAATACTACACAAAGACTGATTAGTTCAAATGACTCTAATATACTGTAACTTGATTGTACAACTCTAAAGATATGTACTCTAGAGAAAAAATTAAATATTAATTTGTAAAAAATGTTTGGTAATGATGTTTTTGGCAGTTTTCTTCATTTTATTCTGAGACTCTTTTGTGTGTGAATGGGATAAATAAAATTAATTTAAGTTGATCTTTACAACTGCCATATTCAACTTAGAAAGGTGAGATCTGTGATCTGTTATGTTAGATTAAACTTCATAGTATTGTATTTGATTTTGAGATATCAGTATGAAATTATGATCTATTTTATCTTTTAAAACTATATGTATCTGATAGCTCTGCTTTCTTGGACATCCTTAAAGTAATATACCAGGGTACTGCAGAGATTTTTTTCATGAAAGAAAGCAAAGTTATCATGACCAGTATAATCACAACAAAAGCATTCAAGGTCAGGAGCCAGACAAAATAGGCTTCAACCGTAAGCTTTATAAAATTAAAGTCATATATATTTAATTCTATCAAATCATAATATTGTGAAAAAGAAACAAAATGTCCTTCTGGGTAAAAAGTCAGTAGTACAGACATGCATATATATTACTTTGAAAACACACCTGTACTCGTATGTACATGACAGCACTATTCACAATAGCAAAGGCATGGAATCAACCTAAGTGTTTATGAATGGATGAATGGATAAAGAAAATGTGGTATATATACACAATGGAACACAATTCGGCCACTAAAAAAAATGAAATCATGTCCTTGCAGCAACATGGATGGAACTGGGGGTCATTATCTTAAGTGAAACAAGCCAGGTACAGAAAGTCAAGTATCACATGTTCTCACTCGTAACAGGGTGCTAAGAAATGTGTACACATGGACATAGACAGTGGAATGATAGACAGTGGAGACTCTAGAGGGTGAGGGGTGGCAGGGGGCAAATGATGAGAAATTACTTAATGGGTACAATGTACATTATTCAGGTGATGGATACCTTAAAAGCCCTGACTTGACCATTATGAAATCTGTGCATGTAACAACATTATACTTGTACCCCCAAAATTTGTACAAATAAAAAAATTATTTTAAAAATTGTCTCATTATTTTGGAAACTAGCATATCAAATTTATATTTCCTGTATGAACTGTATGTTAGACTTGCCAGTGAGTTGAAAATGAAAAGTTTCTTATTATAGAAGAATTCCAGACAATAAATGAATAAGAAATGAAAAAAAAATCATTTTGGAATCCCTAATTATTAATAATTATGACATCTAGGCAATTATCATCAAGTGTTTTTAATATCCTGTAAAAAAAGATAGATATTACATGTCTCCTTATGAAGTAGTCTTACAAAAAAGGGTTTTTCTTAAATTTGATCCATCTTCAGATCTATTAAGAATTTATAGGAAATGTAAGGATCAAAAGAAACTCAAAGCTATATGAAGCCGTACACAAAAAATATCCCAGAGTATTTAATAATAGCAACAAAAGATAAAGAAAAGAAAGTGATGGAGAAATAAATATGTGTTGAAAGGAACTTAGAAGATATAGTAATCTATAATGTTTCAGTTTGATGTTTTTTAAAAATCCTGGTCCATATAATCAAATCAAGAGAGAAAGAGAATGAGATAAACAGAGATAGAGAGAAGAAAGAGAAGACGGGAGATGGTGGAGAGAGAGAAGAGAGGGAAGGAAAAGAAGGAAGTAAGAAGCGGAAGGAAGGTTATGATATAATTGAGGATATTTGAAGATTAAGTAGATATTAATGATGTTAAAAATTATTATTAAATTGGTTAGATGTGATAATGAAATATTAAATACTTAAATTTTAGCTATATGTACAGATGATGATGTTTTCTTTAAAATATTCTGAGGAGTACAGTTATAGAAAAAGCAAGTCATTAGGAGTGCAGAAGGTTATGGATGAAACAAAATTGGTTAAAGGTAGACCAATTATGTAGTTATGTGTGGTGTACATGGAGATTTATTATATTATTAATGTTAATTTTGTATATGATTAAAATTTTTGATAATAAAATATTTAAAAGAAAAATATATATGTATATGTACAATTTTAAATGTTTTATCTATGTATGTATAAATACACATATACTGTTTTTAAACCTACATATAAAATATTTAAAAGAAAAAAATTGTGTATATATAATGGTTAAAATAAAACTATGTATTATTTTCTTTGAAATATTTTATTATGAACATATGTGGTTTAGTTGTATACGTTATGTATAAAATATATATATATATGTGGACTATATATATATTTCTGGCATATCTGGGTGGTAGCCCATGCCCAAGTTCCCTTTTGTCTATATGGATAAATTAACTTTTGAAAGCAAAGTATCAGTATCAAACATGAGACTAGAAGTTAGGAACATTGACAGAATGAGGAACTAAGGACATATTTTTTAGAGTAACTAATCAAAAAGCAGATTTCAATTTATTTCTGGACTAAAATGTGCACCTATACCTATATAACTATAGTAATAATTTCTATAACAAAAGCACCATTGAAAAAAGTTAGTATTGCACACATGCATATGTATTACTTTGGAAATAAAACTTCATAGTGATTTTTAAAATATTTTCTGTGTGCTCTAATTTGTTTCCTATGAGTGTTCTGAGTATAAATTAACATACTGACTAGTTACGATTTCAAATACTTCTAGAGGTTATGAGCTAGGCAGAAACATATATGGACTTTGGAGTCAGACAAATGTGTTAAATATTACCTCTGCAACATACTAGCTGTACAAACTTGGAAAAGTTATTTAATTTATCTGAATCTCAATTTACTCCTTATATAAAATGAGAATAATATTATGCATATAACACGTGGCAAATAGTAAATACTCACTAAGTGGTTATTACTAGTAGTTATTATATTAACATTAGTTTCTTCTAAAATAACTCTCCATTTGCCTGCAGAATGATCTCAAAATGAATTTTCTTACTCTTAAAAAAATAATTTCTATTTATAGTCATTTGAGTGCATGTTATCTCAAAACCATTTATAAAGAAAATGAATTAATTCACTCAGTGTATGAATACAAATGGGCTCACACATTCATTTTTCACCTCTGGAAACTTCCATTCAAATCCTTGCTTCAGTCTTGAGTGAAAATGAATTTAATGGTCTGCCTCATCAATGGCCCCATTATCACAAAGCTGCCATGCAAGTCAGTATAATTTAGTACAATTGCCATTCTGTCAGTCTCTGCTCAAAATTAAACCAAGATTAAAATTAGTCAATTGTTTTACAATTCTCAGCACACTGACAGAACCATATCCATAAGTCCTGCTGCCCATATTATTTTAGCTCTAAGCAACATCATAAAGATGATTAATTCATGGCTTATATGCTCCAGAGCTATGGTTTCAAGATTGTCTAAACATTAGAATCAAATGAAACCTTTTATAAAATATTAATGCCCACACTTGAACACAGAAATTCTGATCTGATTTATCTTGGATACAACTCAGGCATTTCTATTAAAAAATAAACAAGTAATTTGATTAGGTCTCATTTATTTATTTTTGTTGCTGCTGTGATTGCTTTTGGGGTCTTCGTCATGAATTCTTTCCCTAGGCCAAGGTCTGTAAGAGTTTTTCTGACAGTTTCTTCTAGAATTCTTAAGGTTTCATGTCTTAGGTTTAAATCTGTTATCCATCCTGAGTTGATTCTTGTTACAGGTCAGAGTTGTGGATCCTGTTTCAGTCTCCTACACGTGGCTATACAATTTTCTCAGCACCATTTATTGAATAGAGATTCTTTTCCCCAGTGTATGTTTTTGTCTGCTTTGTCAAAGATCAGTTGGCTATAAGAAGGTGGTTTTATATGTGGGTTCTCTGTTCTGTTCCATTGGTTTATATCTCTGTTCTTGTGCCAGTACCATGCTGTTTTAGTTACTATAGCCATGTAGTATAGTTTGAAGTCTGGTAAATCGATGCCTCCCAATTTGTTCTTTTTGATTAAGGTTGCTTTGGTTATGTGGGGTCTTCTCTGATGCCATACAAAGTGTCAATAAATGGGACCTGATCAAATTAAAAGCTTATGCACAACCAAGAAAACTATCATTACAGTGAATAGACAACCTACAGAATAGGAGAAAATATCTGCATGCTATACATCTGGTAAAGGGCTGATAACTGCAATCTATGTAGAACTCGGGAAAATCAGCAAGAAAAAATCAAACAACCCCATTAAAAAGTAGGCAAAGAATGTGAAAAGAAACTTTTGAAAAGAAGATAGACTAATGGCTAAGAAACATATGAAAAAATGCTCAACATCTCTAATCATCAGGGAAATGCAAAGCAAAACCACAATGAGATATCATTTAATTTCAGTGAGAATGGCTCTTATCAAAAAGTCCCAAAACAACAAATGTTGGCATGGATGTGAAGAGATGGGAACACTCATAGACTGTTGGTGGGACTACAAACTAGTACAACGTCTATGGAAAACAGTATGGAGATACCTCAAAGAACTAAGAGCACAACTACCATTTGATACAGCAATCCCACTGCTGGGTATCTACCCAAAGGAAAGAAAGACATTCTAGAAAGAAGACATCCATGCTTGAATGTTTATAGCAGCACAATTCACAATTGCAAAGATGTGGAATCAACCCAAGGTGCCCATCAATTCATGAGTGAATTAATAAAATATTGTATTTTGCAAAGTACTAACCAACTCTGCCTAGAATTCACAGAATTTTCACTTAAGCTATAATTCAAAGTTCTACATCATGCCCGTAATTAAGCTTTTTCATGACATTAGTAAAAATATTAGAAGGAAATGAGGTGATGGCAGTATTCAGACAGTTATAAATTCTCTTAAACCTGAAAAAAAGGGAACATTTGGGTACTTTGAAAAAAAGAAATTCACAGCATTTTCAAGCTTACTCATATTAATAATAGTTGTCATTGTCATTATCATCAAAATGATGCATTCTAAGTTTTCATAGAAGTGCAAGAAATGTCATCTGAATAATAACTTAGACTTATAATTGAGCATTTATATATTAGCAGCAAGTAAAATTTCAGAATAGTTTTTTCCAGATTGAACAAGTCCCTTATATTCAGTTTCAAAAAGAATACACATATTACTGTCTGTAAATAAATACATATGGCATTCATTTCATATTCATAATAGGTTGTATAGAAATTACTATAATCCATATGCTACTGAATCTCTGATTCTTTTCCTTAATAACATAAGTTTTCAAAGACCCTCAGTGAACTTACATATTAATATTGTGAAAATTTAGTTTAAAGTTTTTGCTTTCATTCTTTCCATTCTTAACTGTACAGCACAATTAAATAATAGTTTTAGAAATATAAATCTGATCACAAAATTTCCTGCGTAAATTCTCAAAAAGCATTCCATTCCATTAAAAGCAAAACAACATAAACAAGCAAACAAACAATGAACAAAAACCTCAAGCAGCTAAAAAGCTCAGGCTACCTCTTCAACAATACCTCTCCCTTTTACCCACTCACACATAGAGGTCCACCTTCTTTCCTTGGCCACACCAATCTCATTTCTTACATGAGTTCTGTGGACCAGTTCTTCCCTCTTTTGCACTCCTGGTTCCTAGTTGTTATTTACATCTCAGAGAGACCTGTTTAAACACCCAACCCATAATAGCTACCTAGCCACCCCCTATACAGCATTCTCTATAGCACATTTAAATCTATTTTCTTGTTTATTAATTTATTAATTTTTATTGTCTATTTATCAGTTATGAAGGTAAAACTCATGAAAAAAGGGATACTGTCCCTCTTGCTCATTACTGTAAAAAGAAATTAAAAATAAAATATTAAAAGATTATAAGCCTCATGGAAAACTGGAAATGTTATAGAGATCAGTTGGATGGGGATGTGTGAAATGTTAATGTTTAAAATTTCCCATTTATTAAACATCTAATATAACAAGCATTGTACTGGGTCATTATATACACCATCTCTAGTCCTCATAATACCAGTCAAATACAGACAAAGTTGGCATCATTTCACAATAGATGAATTTGTGACTCATAAAGATTACAATATTTATCAAAGTTCCCATTACTAGTAATATTGAATCCAGGATTTAAACTCAGAATAATCTATACCCAATACTCTCTCCTATTGAAAAAGTTTGATGACCTCTGTAAAGGAATCTAACAATTTTACTATACTTCCTAAGAGTCATGTGATTTTAAATATCATATTACCTATAGTTTGATTCCACTGAGATTAGTTCTTTGCTACCATATTTATGCCCTACATCAGAGGATAATATGCGATATGTGTGTGTGTATGTATATATACATAGAGAGAGAGAGAGACACAGAGACAGAGACAGAGACAGAAAGACAGCAAGCTTAGGATATAAAATTTATTTACTCACGTAAATTAAAGCATAGATATAATACAACTGTCAGGAATTAATTAGGCCTTTTCCATCATTAACTCTACTTCCCTCCAAGTCTCTCAATCATTTTATAAGTGCTCGATTCTTTTCCTTTTAAATAAACATTTCATTTTAGTATGACTTTATATTTACAGGAAAATTGTAAAGATAATACAGGGAATTCACATATACTCCACCCCCAGTTTCCATTCTCAACATCTTGTATTAGTATGATGTATTTTGTTACAATTACTGAACAAATATTGATACATTGTTTGTAACTAAAGTCAATATTTTATTTCAATATCCCTGGAGTTTACCTAATGACTTCATTGTGTTCCAGGATCCTACCGAGGATGCCATATTTTATTCAGCCATAATGTCTTCCTAGGGTCCTCATGCTGTTTCTCACAATTTCCTTGCTTTTTATGAGCTTGGCAGCTTTTAGGAGTAGTAGTAAAGGGTACGTCTTAGAATGTCCCTAAATATGAAATGTCTGATATTTTTCTCATGATTACATTTGGGCTGTGTTTCAGAGACCACAAAGGTAAAGTACCATTTTCATGACATCATATCAAAGGAATACACTATTGATATTTTACATTACATATCACTGCTGATGTTAATGTCCACAGGAAAGTTAATCTTTTCCCCTTTTTAATATCATATTCTTTGTAAGGAAATCATTATATGTGGCCCAAAGGAGGATTATCTACATAACCTATTTGAAACTCTTCTAATTGAAAGATATGTCTATTCTCCTCCCATATGTTTTTTCATGTAATCATTTATTTATATAAATATTGAACTATATCTTATTTTATACTTTTAGTTATAATCCAATATAACTGTATTATATTGTCCAAATGTCCCTTTACTATATGCCTATTACGGTGTTGGTGGTGGTGGTGGAGCTATTTTTGGTTTTTAATTTAATTTAATTTGATTTTTTTTAAGGTCTCACTCTACCACCCAGCCTCAAGTACAGTGATACAGTCACAGCTCACTGCACCCTCAAGTTCCTGGGGATCTCACTATGTTGCCCATGCTGGTCTACAACTCCTGGCCTCAAGCAATCATCCAGCTTCAGCCTCCCAACATGCTGAGATTGTGCGTGTGTGTGTGAGCCCCTGAACCCAGCCTGGAGCTATTTTTGAACACTCCTTTACTTTCTGGTGCAATAAAATGCTCCATCATCATCTTGTATGTTTCTTGTCATAGTCTTAGAATCAGCCATTTCTACAGAGGTCCCTGGTTACTTTCATTGGAAAATGCAATCATAAACCAAGAATTGGGCTCCAGATGTGTTCATTACTGCTGGAGAGCTATTGTTTTAGGCCCTTTCAGCTGACAAAGGGAGGGAATATATGTTTGTATACAGTAGTTAACTGTATGTATACACATATTTACAAATATTTCCATATATAGCCATCTGCATTTATGTTAAGCTAAACTTGAGTTAGTCTTAAATTTTCAACATTAATCCATAACCAGACTGATAGATTATTCTAACCTCCTACTCTTGATGATCTGTAACCTCCTATTCCAATAGTGAAAAACTTGGCTCATAATATCCATTTATTTAATTGTTCAATTTCAGTATATATGTATAGAAATATAACAACTGTGAATCTATACCTCCATAAGAAATAACTTTATGAACTAGAGTATACTGCTTATACACAGTTTCTTTTGTCTTTAGGCTTATATATTCCACTCATTCCCAAAGTTACTTTTGCATTTAATGTTTGATGCAGCTACATGTGCCATAAGGTTTAAATTCTTCTACTGTCCTTTTTCTAATCTCTGCTCCTGACTTTGGGCTTCTCTAAGTACTTTTTCTGTGGGTATTACACCACTACCCTGTTGATGTGTTGGTAAAGTATGGGGAAAAGAAGAATTCTATGATCTTATGATTAAATTTGGCTTAAAGCTAGAGCCAAATAAATGTTCTTTCCCTAGGTGGGATAAGGCTCTAGAAAAGTCATTTCCCCTGGAGAGGAGGCCTTAATTATAGAGAAAGCTATGAAGGTATTTCACAATTATTATCTTCCCCTCCAGAGCCACCAGGGATCTTTCTTGGATCTTAACCCTGAGAACCTAGTTGGTAAGATCCGGTTCCTGGAGGTAACACCTATGAAAGTGTTGGTATCCCACCAAGACTTCAATCCCTAGAAGTTCTTCAGTTTCAAGCTAGTCCACACTTAGCCTCCAGAAATTTTTCACAATTACCATTTAAGTGTCCCTCTGAGTTTATGGCTCCAGAAGCTCCTGCTATAGATAAACATATTTCAGCTGTGATTCTCTGGATTCTCTGTCTTCCCAGATTTAAAGATGGTGGTTTTCCCTATGACTTCAGTTCTATGACGGTCCAAGAAAAGTTGTTGTTTTCATTTTGTTCAGCTTTTGCTTTCTGCATGCACAGGAATGGTGACTTTCAAGCTTTTTACATGATTAGGATGAAACCAAATGTCCCAATCATTTTTCATGTGAGATGAGAAGGTGCTGGAATTTCTGTTTCTTCAATGCTAGTCAGTGATATCTTAGAGGTATGAATTTTTAGGATAACAAAATCAAAAGATTTAAATAATGTGATTTTAAAAAATTATTTTAAAGTTTGACATTATAAAGCTGGTGTTCACCAATACTAATTCTGAGGTATCCTTCCTATGCCCTATGGGATCAGTTAATCATTTTGGTGTTCAAGAGGCATTTTTGGGAAACTTGAATCTTAATCTGTTTCTAAAAGGAAAAAGATTGTCATTCTTCAAAAAGTACATGAATTTTACTTACTGAAATATTAGATACGAGAATGCTTTTTACTACATTTTTTGTTGAGTTTTTGGAAAAGAAAATCAAACTCAAAGGTCAAGATGTAACTGTTTTCAAAAATGTTCAACCAGAGATTTGCCTGGAGCATAGTTAAGCTAATACCTATAAAGAATATTTTTGTATCTCTTCCTATTAGCATGTTACATAATTCTTGGGGGGCAAGTAATTTTTCATAATGATGATAATTGCAATAGAGTTTAAAGCAGCCGACAGCCAAGGCCATGTCAAATTTTTATGCCAAAGAAATGGAAAGATAAGGAAAGAAGGAGTTGGAAGAAGAGTAAAGTAGTAAAGAAAAGAGAAAATACTGGTGGATTTTAACAGTATAGATATGGAATGAGCATGAAGCATATCAAGTTTAAGACTGTTTCTATGAAATTTCCATTCTAGCATTTTTTTAGTGTGAAGAATGTTTAAAAGCATGTGCTCTTGTGTGTTGTGACAGAAAAGTAGAGAATATTTCATTGCTAATTATCCCTTCAAACATTCTAGACACATTTTGACGGCAATATGATGGGGAATTCAATCATTTATACCTATTTTTTGCGCTTTGCCAATAGATGGCATAATGTTTTAATCAGCTATGAAAAAATATCCTGCACAGCCACAAGGAGAAAAGCAACTGTTCTTTGCCATTGATCCCAACAAAATAACACCCTTTCTAATATCACAAGTGAGCCTGATAAAGAATATATTATAACAGTAATTACATATTAGCTTATAATGTATAAATATCTTTGACATACAATATCCTATTCACTACTTACAGCAATTCTTTCCAGGGGGAATTGTTAGCATATTAAATAATTTCCCCAAGGTCACAGCTTATATGTGATGGGGCATACTGATGACTTGAAAAAAAAATTCTCCTTGTCATTGGGTCATCAAGGAGTCCTAGAAGTAAAGAAAAGTACACCTGAAAATTAAAGACACCCTTCCTGCCCTTAAATGTCTCATAACAATTGTTAATCTTATTGGGCCAGCAGTCTCCCAGAAAAAAATTAATTATTTTTCACATTTTCTAATATTCACAGATTTCCTTCCCAGTCGAAGCTAGAAACATTTTTAAACATTACATGCTAGCAAATAAGAGAGGCATATATCCAGGAGTCTTTTCTTTTTCAAGAAAAAGTATTCTTGCTAAATGTGGGGATACGTAGAAGTTTTTTTGATAAAATTATAGTTAACTCCTAGAAAAATACCACTATCTGCATGAAAGATATCAAAATATCATTTTTGATGACTAGGAAAGTTTTGAGGGAGAGTGAATTAAAAACTTCAATTGTGTACAAGGATGACTGTAAGTTCTATAGAAATATGGACTCTACTTCATTCATGTAGGTAGCTCTTATGTGCAAAATTAACTTGATTTAATGGTAGCCTCCAAGTGTACTACCACAGAAATTACTGTTGAACACTACTGTTATGGAACAGAAAGGCCCACAGACCAAATTAAAGTACGTCAGTCATGTAGAATATTAAATTAGTTTAAGAAACAAGGGTAAAGTTTGGGTACGTTAACGCACTTAGGGTGAGGTACAATTTGATGAACGAACAACACTACCTGAATCCTGGATACACAATTTTCATTCATTTGTCCCACCTCTTGACCACATTAGCCTTTCCAACTAATGATGTGGTCACAAGGTCCAGAGTTATGATTGAGCAAAAGAGTACACAGACAGAAGGTTCTCTGGTCCAATGATGCGCACTTGCTCTACCAGAGAGACACAGGGAAAACATGTCTGACCTATGGCAGTAGCTTGCTGAACAGCCATGAGTTTTATTTTTATTTTGGGGTAGAGGATACATGGAGTTAGGTTAGGTATCATCAATGGGTAGTCGAATTAAGGCCTTGTGAGTATTAAATACCTCAAATGTCTCATATATATGTCATATTGTATATTTATTACTTCATGAATATTAAATATATTTTCTTCCTTCTATCCCTTTCTATCAATGTTTAACATGCCCATACTCTATACATTAACAGTGTATTTATACTTAGCATATTTTATGAGTTCCAACCATCCCATTTGCTTTATTTCTGAAGAATTGAATATTCTGAAATAAAAAAAAATATATCCATTGCAGTAGACCCTGATTTATCACCTTGGATATACCCAGTAATGCAGCATATTCACATGCACCCATTCTCCAGGCGGAATTTACAAGGTGCCTATCACAATAACAATAAATCAGTTTTAGTCAGCAAAAGAAGGATTTTTTTTCCATAATGCATGTAGTTATTGTGGTATCATTTGGAGGATATATAAGAAAAATAGAATGTAAAAGATAACTTATAATTAGAAAAGAAAAAAATTATAAGACTAATTCTAAATAAGTGAAAATTTTTATGTAGCAACAGGAAATGTTTCCTTTGGTTAACAAAAATCTTTTTAATCTGCTAAAAATACAATACATTTTGAACAGCATCATTATTTTGTACAAAATTTTACAGTTTAATGATAAATTTGCCTACTAAGACAAACTTATATTAATATTTATATCTGAGTACATGCACATCAGACATATTCTATTTTCTGTTACTGAGTTTTCTATTATTACTCTTAAGGCAAAAGATAAAAAAAAGTCCTTAGTGGAATTTAATAGTATTTATCCGATTTTGAGAGAATTTAGGCAAGTATACATTAAAGGAAAAAGTACATATAAAGAAAGACAAAAACTACAGTCACAGTAACATACAAGTTATGTAATTTTTAGAAGACTATATAAATTCTCCTTATTCTTGGGCTGTCATGATAGATCAAGTTAGATCAATCAGGTATTTTTTAAAAAACTGGTATAAATTTTAATGATAAGCAGTTACTCTTCAGAGGCTAAATGACATTAGACATATTAACTCCTTAAGCTGGTTAGAATATATTAGCAATATGCTGCTCAGTAAATCATTAGACAATAATAGGAAAAATTGATATCATTATATATTAATGTGTTTGTAACACTGTGTGTCTGAATGCTATAAATCTGTGTTTATATTCAGTAAAGAGCATTCCTCTGTGTGTGATATATGTAAAAAAAATACTACAAAGAACACATATTTTTAGTGTTTTGTAAATCGTGTTTTCCCTGTATAGCACAAGTCTTTCTCTTTCTTGCTCACTCTCACTATCAGGCCAACAACTTTTTAAATCTATCTTGTCATCAAACCATGAGCATTGTCAGTTGTTCTATCTTGCCTGCATTAGGGATTCTTTAAGCCTAAAAATACACACTGTCCGGCCACTCATCTAAAGCTTTATTTAAAATATGTAGAATTAATTTGCAGAAAAGAGAAGAAATTATTTTTATTCCATCTAAGCTAGATACGCATATGTATTGTATGGCTCAACTTTTGTTTGGAGATTTTATATATGTATATGTCTCTCAAGAAAACCATATACCAATTTATTTTTCTTTCTTTTTTTTTCCAGCATGCGTATTTTTATTTCTTTAAGGTTTTTTTTTAAAGACACACATAAAATGAGATTTCTCTTTTTCATACTCCCAGAATCACCACATCAGGGAGCATTCATCACATCTAATTTCCATCATTTAATTCCCTCAGTTTCAAATGCAACTTTTTGTCCTTTCCAGATTTTTATGATCAAAAAATTACTGCTGACAGATTTATGCTTAAATATCTACTGATATGTAATCTGGTCTTGTGGAAATCATCACCTTCTAACTAAATTTTACTTTCCAATCTCAGTAGTGCTCAGCATCCTTTTTTGACTATTTTTCTCACTCCTCCAGACCAACTGCTCCATATCTTTTTTTCTAAACACAGAGGGCAGATTCATCTTAACAAGCTTTCAACCATAAACTTTAATAGCACTTTAAACAGCCTCAAAATGAAATTTCTTCTTTAATTAAGAAGATGTTACTTTGTACATCATAATTGAAATACATCAAAAAGTTCCTTGTTAAAGCTCAAGATATATTACAAAGCCATTCTATAGTACGGCTGCAGGGCTTTGCTAATTGGAAGAATGACAGATCAAATTCTAGAGAAAGTTATGTCAGTTGGCATGCTAGAGATAGAGCAGCTTATTTAAATTGTGCACTCAAAACAATTAGAAAAACATATCAAATCGTGTTGTTTAGTTTTATTTTGTTAAAATGCAACAAAAACTAAAATCAAACACTAACACTCCATTTGCCTTTATGGGTTTATGTATGTATGAGTATATGTATGTTGAGAAATATTGGAAAAAATTCAATATTTTAAACTTAATGTCACAAGTTTATGTGCCTTCATGCTCAGTAATCTGAAAATGCTCTTGGGAAAAAGAATAAATGTTTACAAAAAAAATCAAATTTTATTATTGAAATTTGACATGAGGGACTTATTTTAAATAACCAAATTGATTTGGAAAATATTATTTTTATTAGAGATCCAAGTTATCAGTTGTCTCATTTTTTTAAGATTTACCAATCATTAGCTTGGTTTACCATCAAGGTAAACCAAGATTTACCAAATCATTAAATCATTAGATTTACCAACCATTAGGTTTATTTTACTGATTAAAAAGTGTTCTCTAAAGCCCAATTGTTTCTACTTTTATTTAGTATAAGTTGCTTATGCACATTACACATTGCCCTGACAAAAACTTATTGCTCTGTTCAACTCTCTACCACACTCTGAAGCTACTATTTTAAATAGTCTTTTCAAATTTTCCACTTTAAACACTTCCACTGCCTCCCCTAACCCAAACACTCTTAGTTTACCCTCACAGAGAACATACCTAACTTCTGCTACCAGACATATCAACCTGCTGTCTAAGCCTTCCCACATCCTTGCTTCCTCTTCACCCTCTGCAGAAGGCACAGAAGCAACCTTCTCAGAAGACCATCCCTTCATGAGCTCTTCCAATCCCATCAGTCTTCTCCAAATCCCAACTGTATTAATGATCCCTTATCATCTGTCTTCAACTGTCTTCTCTATATACAGCTGCCTTCCTTCCATTCAGCTGCACCCTCTCAACTACATCTGCCCAATGGCCTTTTAAACATGTTCAACCCCATGTGCATTTTCAAAAATTAAAAAAATTATAAAGGAAAGACTAGAAAGTTCTCCCCCATCCAATGTTCCCATCCTATCCAGTTACTGTCATGTTTATTTTTCTTCCTCTCTATAGAAATGCTTGTATTAATATAAAAGAGTTGTCTGTATTCACTATTTTTGTTTGTGTACCCACCACTCAAACCCCAACTGACTGCAGTCTGACTCCTGCTGCCACCACCTGAGTCCAGGTAACGTGTCAGACTTTTGTTTACATGCTTGCCCTCTCAGTGGTGTTCGCTCCTGTTCATTCATTCATTCACTTACTCATCAGTACTTACTAATTCCTGAAGGGCATAGTATGTGGCAGGCCTTACACTAGGAATAGGGGCTACTGCAATGAGGAAAAGTTACAAATACCATAGCTCATGCAGGAAAGGAGACAATGAAAAAACTAAAGAAGTAATATATTAGATAAAAGATGAAAATAAGCAAAGCAGAGAAATAACTAGTTGCCTGTGACAGTTTGTATTGTGAATCCAGATTGAAAGACAGTGTTAAGGAAAGGTTTCCCTGTGAATGTGATGAAAAAGGTGATGGAATGGGCATGTGGCTAAATGGAACAAGGGCTTTCCACGCAAACCAGCGGAAGTCTTGCCAGAGACTGTTGAACATTCTCTCCTTCTGTATCACCACACATTTTGGGTTCTTCTAACTCTCTTGTCATTTTGTTCTCTTTGCTTGCAGGCTTATTCTCCTCTTCCCAGTTTTTTAAATGTTGGAATGTCTTTAAAAATGTGTTTGGTATTCTTTTACTATGTTTTTAAAATTCCCTTCTTGATATTTTATCCACAAATATGGTGTTAAAGATCATCAATAGGGGTGTCTCTAGCGAAAACCTATTCTTTGAGTTAACGACTTGCATATGAAACTGCCAACTTGAATCACACTTTGGATGTCTCAAAGAAACCTTATACTCACTCTGTCCAAAAATCTATCCTTGATTTTCTGCAGAAAATGTGGTCTTCCTTCTAGTGCTCTCTAGCTTAGTGAATGATACTCTCTTTCTTTAGGATTCTCCAACCAAAAACTTGGTAGATATCATCAATAACTCATTCCTTTGTCATATGACAGCTTATCAATTACTAGGTTTTTCCAGTTTGGTATCCTAAATATGTTTGTATTCAATTTAATTATCTTTATCCAAGTTATTATCATCTCTCATCTGAAATATTAAAACATTCTTCAGATAGTGCCTACCCTTAAAAAGTTTTTCTCATTGCAGCCAGGTTAACCATAGATTTAATCCTACTTCTTAAAACTTTTACTTTTTGAATATATTCAATTTTTATTTGTCAATTAGATATTTTAAAATTTAAAATTTAAAAAATATTTTAATAGCCCACATGCTCTTATGACAAAATTCAAATGCTTAATATAGGATACAGAGTACTACAATCTGAGTCTCATAACCTCTCTGGCCATGTCAGTTGCCAGTTCCTTTTACTTGCTCTGTATTCTAGACAGATAGACTTTCTCTTGGTTCCTCAAATATGATGTGCTCATACATTAGGAATTTTGTACATTCTCTGCTGTTCCTTATACTGGAATTATATCTTCAGCTCCCTTATTAACCTAATCCATGTTTATCCTGTACATTCCATTCCAAAGTTGAATTCCCTCCATTAACATGACCTGCCGCAGAATACCTTGGATTCTATGTTATATACTTCTGCATATAAGGGACATTTGTTTTACAAATGTCATCACAGTTGTTACTTTTCAAGTATGTGAGCTATTGTTTAATGTCTATCTTCTCAATTCAACTGCAAATTTAGTAAGAACTGCTTTTATTTTGTTTTCCTGCTGTGCCCTTAAGACCTAACATGTTGCCTAAGCACTTAGTGTACATTCATATATTTGTTGGATAAATAAATGGATAAAAGATTGGATGAATAAACACAATTAAAAATGTTGTTTGCCTTGCCGCAGACAATTTTTAGCAGTGTTCGACTGTAAGTTTTGTTTTGTCATTTATAAAACATGTTCCTTTAGGGAAGTTACACAATCTCACTAAATCTTAGCTTTATCATCTTTAATTTGAGGATAATTATAGCTTTACCTCATAAGTTAAAATAAAAGAAATTCATCTTTGCCTAGGACATAAAATAGTACCTTGCACATAGTAAGTGCTCAATAAATACTTTTGTTATTTCTTTTATCCTCTCTAAATTACTTAAAGCAATAACTCTAACTCCAAAATTCCACTTGTATTCTTAATTAACTCAGTAGTTCATTCTTTATAAAAAGCATAATTCCCCAGAGATTAGGATAATGTTTGAACTGCAATCATTATATTGAACTGCTGTTGAGTGTAAGTTTTCATTATAGAGTTTTAATTACTTCTTATACATGAGGGGTGGAGAGGTCCCTCCAGTGCCTACAATTTATCCTTACCAAAAGGCTTTTTTGCCCTAGGGAGAGAAATCAATTAATTAATGACTCTCCAGCAATGCAATCAGCCTTCAGCAGATATGCCTGACCTGAACAACACTAATGTGAAATAAATAAAAAAGAGGAAGAGAATAAGGCACCAGCAAATATAATACTGTCCACTTCTCCCAAAATCTCCCTAGAAAAGCAAAGAAGATAAAACAGAAATGGGAACTCTATCTACTATGGAATTAGAAGACACCTGTAATCCAAATAGCAATATTCAAGGAAGGGCTGCCAAATTCAATAAAAGTAATGTTTCATGCAGAATGATGTTGAGAGAGAAAATTCCTGAAAACCCACAACCTCCTAAGACCCAATCATTAAGAAATAAAATTCCTGAACAGACCAATAACATGCAGTGCAATTGAAACTGTAATCAAAAAAAACTTCTAACCAAAAAAGCCTTGGACCCCATTGATGCACAACTATAATTCTACCAGACCTATAATGAAGAGCTGATACCGATACTGCAGAAATTATTCCATAACACTGAGAAGGAAGAAATCCTCTCCAACACATTCTATGAAGCCAACATCACCTTGATAACAAAGTCAGGAATGAACAAAACAAAAAGAGAAAACTACAGTCCAATATCCATTATGAATACAGAATGCAAAAAATCCTCAATAATATACTAGCAAACTGAATCCAACTGCACATGAAAAAAATAATGCACCATGACCAAGTCGGCTTCCTACCTGGGGTACAATGATGTCTCAACATATGTAAATCAATAAATGTCATTCACCACATAAACATAACTAAAAACAAAGACCATATAATTATCCAATTGATGCAGAAAATGCATTCAACAAACCTAGTGTATTTTCAAAAAAAAAAAAAACTCAACAAACTAGGCATAGAAGGAACATATCTCAAAATAGTAAAAGCCATAAATGACAAGCCCATAGCCAACATTATACTGAATGAGGAAAGTTGAAACCATTCCCCCAAAGAACTTGAACAAGACAAGTATGCCCTTGTCACCACTTCTCTTCAACATAGTGCTGGAAGTCCTAACCCAAGCAAACAGACAAGAGAAAGAAATAAGGGGTATCCAAACTGGGAAAGAGGAGGTCAAACTTTTTGGTGATGACATGATGATATGATCATATATCTAGAAAACCCCAATGACTCCACCAAGAGACTCCTGGAATTGATAAATAAACTCAACAAAGTCTCAGGCTACAAAATCAGTCTACACAAATGAGTAGCATTCCTGCACACCAAACATGATCAAGCTGATAGTCAAATCAAAGACTCAATGCCATTGACAACTGTGATCATTATACAGCCAAAAAAAAAAAATGGAGTTTTAAAGAAATGGCAATGACCTAGAGAAATTATGGTATAATATTAAATTTAAATATCTCAAGATTCAAAATTCTATTTATGTGTTTATATTAAGTTAAAATGTTTCTATTCCAAAAAGGAAAGCTAATGCAAATATTAATGATGGTTATCTATTTGATTTGGGTGATTTACATTTACTTTAATAATGTGTTTTTTTTAATTTTATATTATGAATGAGTATTACTGTTACAGTCAACACAAACTTTTATAAAAGTTTATTGTGAGAATTCCACAGATTTAACTACTATATAACAATTCAAGTTCACTGAAAACAGAAATTCAGTCAGACTCATTTTTTAAATACTAGTGTATAAAACAATGCCCTGCACTTGGATGAAACTTGATAAATATTTATGGAATTGAATTCGTTTTTTGTCATGTGTTCTCACTGGATTTTGTTTTCTATGCAACAATATTTAACTGTTATTATAATTTATATTTAAAAATAATCATCTTGTCACTCTGACTCAGGAAGTGCAAAGGCAATTTATGCAACCAAAGCATTTCTACCCCCATAATATTGTGAAACAAAAAAAAATAGCCATCTTGTTCACAGACTACTATAGTCTAAAATGTAAGGAGCATTTATATAGATACTTTAAATCTCCAATAAATACCATGTGTGTCATTCATTGCAGGTGCTCAATAAACTACATAGAATCTATTTTGAAACATCATTGTTAAAAATGAGTTAAATGATGAAATGAGTTTAAAATTTCCATTGCACTCAAAAAAATACTCAAAAATACTATTTTATTTATATGTTTCAAAATTCATCCATAGTGAACTTATCTTTAGTGACTAAAGCGCCAAGAACATACAGTGGGGAAAGGACAGTCTCTTCAATAAATGGTGGGGGGAAAACTGAATATCCAAATGCAAAAGAATGAAACTAGACCCTTACCTATCAACATATACAAAAATTAAATAAAATGGATTAAAGTCTTAAATCCTTAAAGCCTAAATTAAAGAGCTGAAACTACTAAAAGAAAACTTCGGGGAAATGCTTCAGTACATTGGTCTGGGCAAGGACTTCTTGAATAACACCAAAGCACAGGCAACCAAAGCAAAATTGGACAAATCGGATCACCTCAAGCTAAAATATTTCTGCATTGCAAAGAAAACAATCAACAGATGGAAGAGACACAACATGCAGAAAATATTTGCAAAATATCCATCTGACAAGAGATTAATAACTAGAATATATAAGGTGCTCCAGCAACTCAATAGGACAAAAACAATTAATCCAATCAAAACCTGAGCAAAGAATTTGAATAGACATTCTCAAAACAAGACATACAAATGACCAACAGATATATGAAAAAATGCTCAAAACCATAAGTGATCAGAGAAATGTAAATCAAAACTACAACTACAGTGAGATATCATCTCACCCCAGTTAAATGGCCTTTATAAAGAAGACAGGCAATAACAAATGCTGGTGAGGATGTGGAGAAAGGGGAACCCTTGTACACTGTCGATGGGAATGTAAACTTGTGCCATTGCTATGGAGAACAGCACAGAGATTCCTCAGAAAACTAAAAATAGAGCTGCCATATGACTCAGCAATTTCAGTGTTGGGTATATATCCAAAGGAGTGGAAATCAGTACACCAGAAAGGTATCTGCATTCCCATATTTATTGCAGCATTATTCACAATAGCCAAGATTTGGGATCAGCCTAAGTGTCCATCAACAGATGAATGCATTTTCAGTCATTTTAAAGTATGAAAGAAACCTTTTCTCTGGCTGGACATAGCTCATCTACCACTATGCAAAAAGAGTATTTTATAACCTGTAGAACATAATATGAACTTTTGGTATCATGTGTTTTTATGATCGTGTGACTGCTCAGCCTAATGACTTTTTGCCTCCATTGACAGAAAACTCTCTCTCATTGTCCTCTCTAAGTCAGCAACAAATTAAAGGAAAAGACATGAAGGATGGAGGAAGTTATTGGTGAATATGCAATGTTGCTATTGCCCTCTATAACAACAGTGAACCTACTTAGCTCAAATTTATCATAGTGCTATTAAACTATGGTGCATTCATTTTTCATCACAACAACAAAATCTCCTTGTAGTCAGGTTAGAGTTGTGAGAATGTGGATGAATTCTAAACATGAAGCATTTTTAATGTGGTTGACTTGGCAAGGTTTACTATGCATTTCATCACTAGATGTTGTCATGCATATTAATTTTTTTTCTTTTTTTCTTGTATCAGTTCATTCTTTTCTAATTAATTAAAGTTTAGAGCATCTGACTGATCACAGGAGACAAATTTCTAATTAATTCAGACCACACATAGACATGTATTTTCAATTAAACAGAAAAATAATAAAAAGCAAAATTATTAATGATTTTCTTAGGAATTATAATATAAGAGACTCAGGACTATCATTTTACCACTACATGAAGTTGCTCTCTTCCAGGTCACTAATGACCTCAGTGATGCTGAATCCAATGTCAATTCATCAGCCAACCTCTTTTAATAAACTATTGCACTGTTTGTCACTCATGTAGTAATCATTCTTGACTTTTCTATTTTTCCCAACTCCCTACACCTAATAAAGCACAAACTTCTGTTGATTCTACTTTACAGATATTCATTGAATTTGTTGACTTCCATTTGTACTGCTGTTATGGTAAGTGAGGTCTCAACCATCTTTCAGCTCAATTACTGAAACAGTTCTCTAATTGGCCACTTCATCCCCAGACTTGACCCCTGAAATCCATCTTCTACACAGAAACCACACTATGGTTCAGATCTTTCTCAGATACAAATATGATTTGGAAACATAACTTCTTAAAATAAGCAGTTTTTCATTGCCCTTGGCATAAACTTAAACTTCTTAATTTAACTTAAAATAACATTCTTGATCTGGTGCTCACATTTCCAGCTTCATTTCTACCCACTTCTCGTTTTATGATTAAGTTATAATTAATCACTTAAAAAATCGCTGGGATATGCCACACACTTACTTGCACATGTTATTTTATGGGTAGAATACACTCTTACATGACTGACGACGAGGAGAAGAGACCGTTAGTTGTATTCTACATATACAGCCAATAAATTAACCTAGGACTTGAAATTTCCTGAATGTAAGCAAGAAATAAAATAATTTTACATACAAATAATTAATGATGTTACATTATCAGTCATTAACTAACACCCAATCCAAACTTAGTAGAATAAAACAATTATAATTTATTATGCTAACAGAATTCATAGGTCAGATATTTGGGCATGGTACAACAGAGAGATGGCTTATTTCTGCTCTGGTACCTCAGCTGAAAGATTCAAATGCATGGAAGTCATGTAAATGGCTATAGTCTAGAATCATCTGGAAGGTTCTTCACTGGCCTAGACTGAGAATTGACTGGGATGACTTGGAGGCTGGAATGAGTTGGAACTGTTGATCAGAGCACTTCTTCATTGTTTCTCAACATGGCTTGGATATATTACACTATGGTAGCCACATTCTGAGAGAGAACAGTCTAAACAGAGTTTCCAGAAAGTAATCATTCCAAAAGAACCAGACAGAAGCTGTGTGGCCCTTTCTGACCAAGCTTCAGAGGTCACAAAGTGTAACTTCCACTGCAGTGTATTGTGCTAAGAAGTCACAAATACACACAGATTCAGCAGGGGGGACATAAACTCCAAGTCTTATGGAGAATAAGGTCTAAATATTTGTAATTATTTTAAAAAATTGCAATAGTTTATTAAAGGCTAGAAAATACAAACTGCACCTCTTGCTGTATATCACTAAAAAAAGAAAAAAGAGAAAAGAAAGAAAAAGAAAAAAAAGGTTTATTCAAATTTTATTTGATGAGTGCTTACTGAAAGACTTTGTATACTAATTTATACATCTCTGTCAAAGTCTTGCCTTAGTAGCACTTTTGTCAGGAAGTCATTCATCATCATCACCCACTAAGTCCAGGTAAGGTGTCCTACCTCTGTGTTCCCTTAGCATCCTGTTCTGTACCCATTACTGAACATTAATAGCACTTACCTGTGCCTTTCTTGGCCCTAAGTTCTGTAGTGATTAAGTCTGTCTCACCCAAAATTCAGTTCCTTTAGCTAAAGAAGATGAAGATCACTGTAATTTTAGAAGAACTCAAACTGAAACCCAGATGTTAGTAGTATTTCTGCCTTAATTTATAGCATTCTATAAGCTAAAGATCAATATACATGTTGCTTTGGTTTTATAGTATTTTAAACAATTTATAAAAATAATTGTTTTGTAAATAAGTATACCAAGTGTAATAGTGTGTGTGTGTGTGTGTGTGTGTGTGTGTGTGTGTTTAATTGTGCTGTTTTGGCCCAGTTTTGAGGCTCTAGCTGGAGACCAGGTAATCCCCTTTCTTGAACAGTTAAGTCTATACCCCTAACCACTTCTTATCATGCTCTCACACTTGATAAGCTCTCACCCTAATTGCCCTAGGGCCAGACACCAGGCAGCAAAGAATAGACTTACTGCTCTAGAGTCTACTAAAATTATTAAAATTAACCAATCTATAGGAAGCCCCCCAAACCTAGCTAACCCTACCCTATTTGCTATTGATGAGGCTCAGAAAACAGTATTCTAAAATGAAAGCCTCGGGAGCAAAAGTTCTTTTCTGATCTTCACCTATCCTTCTGCCTCTCAGTCCTGTCCTTCCCTGAGGCTAGCCATAGAAACTAGAATCCCTCTTCCCCAAGGAGAGTCATAAAAGCCAGAACCTCTTTTCCCAAAGCCAGTCATAACACTTAAAATTATTCTGTGTAAAAACTTACCATAAAGAATTTATCTGACCTATGTTGTTTGACTATAAGCCATAATAACCCATTCCAGAGAGGGCCCTGACCCACACCCACAAGGAAGGAAGCCAAGGCCAAGAGGAATCTAGACAGACAGGCCTTGCTGGGTTTCCCCTGTTAGCATTAGATTATACCCTTTTTATCCAATGATATTTCTATACAGCTGTCCATACTTTGTTAAACCTAAGGATAAAAATAGACAATTCCCCTGTATCTTTGAGTCTTCATTCTGAAGTCTCCCATATATATGAATTAAACAAACGTGTATGTTTTTTCCCAATTAATTAATCTGCCTTATGTCAGTGATTTCTCAGTGAAACTTTAGGGGGCCCGGGGCCTTTGCTCCCTAAACCTTATATAAGCCACCTCCTACAGCTACAGCTTGCTCTACCCTGTCCCTGTGTGCAACCCCCTGTGTAGAACTTCATGGCAGCTTTCTCTCCTTTGAAGCTATAAATAACAGAGTTCTCCCTTTCATTTATCTCAGTATCATTACGTGGTGTTCCACTATCAAAAAAGTCTTTATATCACACAAAACCCAAGTCTTCACTCATTTCCAACATACTAAAAATTAAAACACATACACACATATATGCATACACAAATATATATTATACATTAATTATATATGTCAGCTTTCTCATATAGTTTTTACACATGTATACATTTATATAATAAGCGTTAATATATAAGTAAAGTTTTAAACATATCACTTTGCTTCAATCAGTGAACAATCAGCCACAAAACTCAGTGGAATCAAATACTAAGTGTTTATTGCTCATGTGTCTGGAGGCACTTGTACTAAGTTAGGTGGATCTATTCATGCAGGCCGTGCCTGCTCATGTATCTGCAGGATTATTGTCTGTCAACTGATATAGTCTGGCCTTGTCTCTCTTCCTTGTATATTCCTCACCCTAGCAAGCACCTAGCAAGAACCTGCCAGGTATATCCTGCTAACTGTGATGGCATAAGTGCAGACAAAACACAAAGCCCCAGTGCACAAACCCATTTTAAGCTGTTGTTATCATCCCATTGGCCAATACAAATGCTATGGCTTACTCACATACAAAAGGGTGGTGCAGATCACCCTATCCAAGGTGGAAGGACATTGCAACGATATATGACAAAAGGTGTGGATAAAAAGGGGTGAAAAAATTGAGATCATTATTTCCAGATCCCTACATTGCCTTAATCCAAAGCATTTTTGCTTTTATACATTTCATATACTGGACTATACAGCAAAATAGCAATTGAAAGAAGTGATTTTCTTATTAAAGAGGAAAAAATTAAAAATATTTTCACCAACTATATCAAACTTTTTGACTTTTTCCCACCTAATCTCCATCTGCTTGCACTGACTCCACTTTCAGATAATAATTTTAAGAACAAACTCTGTCTACCACACCTATAGCTGGCACTTTTCCTGACTCCCAGTTTGTAATTTTGCAATACTGCACTTGCAAAATATGTTTTTGTTTGTTCTATTTTTTTCTTGCTCATCTTCTTTTTGTCTTTCAATGCCTGCACTATGATAGACTTCCCTAACATAAATCCACCATTTGTTTGCACTTCTAAATTAATGCTGTGCTAGCCTCAGTTCCCTCACAGTGCAATGAACTGAAGAGATTAGGATGCTGTGTTCCTTTAAGTTTTCTCTTGTGTTTGTGAACTGGTCATTAGTTGTGGTAGTTGCCAGCATTGTCTTTAAACAGCCTGGGTCTGTCGATTGCTTCCCAAACCTAAAGATCTTCTGTCACATCTATACGGTTTCAATGGCAAAACACATATTGAAACAACCAGCCACAAAGTGCGATTCCCCTAGAAAACCAAATGTGTATAGCTCACCCCAGTGCCAATTACTATTCCTACTCCTTTCTAATTTCTTTGATAGATCATTGATCCAGGTGCATTCAATAAGAATTGATTGAACTAGAGTAAGTAGTTCTAACTTGAGTAAAATTTGAGTGCCCCACAATGACATAGAAAATAATGGCAATTATATTGATTACCTACTATATGCCATTTTTCAATTCTTACAGAACCAAAAATATGATTATTATTTTTCCTTTTTGACAGATGATGCAATGGTGATTTTCAGGGATGAAATAACTGGACCAATGTCACACAAGTAGTAAATTTTGGAGATGAGAAACAAACACAGTTTTGTCTCGTTCCTTCCTTAGTTTTGTGCTTCAAATTTACAACAGACTTTTCAAAAATTATCAGTTTCTTCTTGTGTGCCAGAGGGTGGATACACAAATACAGCCAGAAATACATAATATCTGATTTTTAAAAACTGCATTTATTGCATACTAGTAGTGTGCCAAGTATAGTCAGAGATGCTGGAGAGCATATGTGAAGGAAGCATAGCCCTGCCACCCACAACTTATAAATAACCTGAAATGCCTGCTGAAATATACTTGACCCAAGCCTGGATCACTCACAAATATTGTTCTCATCCACAAGCAAAGAAAATATTCATGAGGACCGCAGAAAGTGTTACTGTCACTGAGGTAAACAAGAGAAAGTTATTAGGAAAAGAAAGATAAAAATCCAATATTCAAAATGAAACTGCCCTTACAAATTAATAAAAAGGGATGCATGGCAAGAACTGTGGTAAGGGGCTAGCTAAAAATAAGGTGCAGACCTAGCTAAAAATAATGATAATAATTATCTACCATCCCCCTGTTTATTTCTCTATAATTGCCACTCTGGAGTCACGTAGCTGGTGGTCATAAAGATTCTTGGCTTTCTCCATAGATAATATCATCTTTTTGAAATCTAGGGGTAGATTCTGTGATATCTTCCAGATCCTCCATTCCAGTGGAATGTCTGACCCACCCGGACCAGTGGCCCGTACCAAGGAACTGACTTTCTTCTCACAGAAAGGACGTGAGGTCTATGGCTAGAGCCTCCCTGAATGAAGTTGGTGAATTTTTAAATCCCTGTGGTAGTTGCATCTAGGTCAGCTGGGTTTTCCTTCTAGTCTGAGGATCCTCCCACTCAAAAGCAAACAGGAGCTGGCTCTTCGGAGCGAGCCACATGCAGAAGAAAGCATCCTTTAAATCCAGCCAGGAAAAACAGGCAGCATCAGGAGGAATGAGGCCCAGGAGGGTGTATTGATTTGGTACCACTGGGTGGAGAGTCACTGTAGCCTCATTAATCAGTTGCACGTCTTGGCCAGGCTGGTATCCACCTCCGTTGGGCTGTCTTTTTTTATTTCAGCAGATTATGGGGGTACAAAAGTTTAGGTTACATATGTTTCCCTTGCCCTGCCTCTCCCTCCTGAATCAGAGCTTCAAGCGTGTCCATCGCCTAGATGGTGCGCATCGCAATCAAATTGGTTTCATTGGGCTTTTTGACTGGCAGGATGGGGAATGTTCCACAAGGATTGGAATTCCACCAAAATCCTCTCCCGCTTGAGCCTATCAATATGTTCCTGAATTCCTTCTCGAGCCTCCTTGGGGATGGGGTACTGTCGTCTCCTGGTTGGTTGGGTGCCCGCTTTCATCTCGATCACCAGGGGTGCACGTTGGTGTGCAAGAGGAGTGTGTGTGTGGGGGGGTTGTCCTCTACTCATACCTATGGAAAATCCTGCCAAAAGTCGGGTGGGTTGTCTTCCTCTTTGGCCTCATCATATAATTCCTATTCTGGCTCCCGGGGCAGGGTGACCGCCGTTATGAGAGTCTCTGGGGCGCAGAGTGTGAGGCTCATGGTCCCTTCTGGGTGGAAGGTGATTTAGGCTTCCAGTTTGCTCAGAAGATCTCAACCTAGGAGGGAAATGGGGCAGTGGGGTATATGAATTCATATCTTATCTGGTTCCCCTCCTCAATCTGGCATATTCAGAACTGGCAGAAGGGTCGAGCTACTGGAGTTCCAGAGGCTCCCACAATGGTGATTTCCTGCTTTGTAAGTGGAACCATGGGGGTTGTTACTACCGAATGTTTTGCCCCAGTGTCCACCATGAATGTTATTGGTCGCGCCCCCCCCCCCCACTTCCATTATGACAGTAGGCTCCCAGGGGCCAAGAGTCAGGGAACCTGGTCGGTCCTATTCTGAGTCAACTCCAGTGAGACCAATGAGGTCCTGGGTCTCTGGCTCCTGCTGGAAGCTCCTGGGAAGGTTCCTGTTTGGTGGAGAATGGTTTCTCTTGTTGGGGCATTCATGCTTCAAGTGACAAATCCCCTTACAATAGGCACACTGGTCAGGCTTCAGGGTCCCTTGTCTCCTGGCTTCTCCTTCCCATGGCAGGCCAGGTCTCTTGGCTGGGTCAGGTCTTCCGAGGGCAGCGGCCAGGAGAGCAGCTTTCTGTTTCATTTTCTTGTCCTTCTCCCTCTGGACAGTCCAGTCTCGATTAACATAGACCTTCTGGGACACTTCCATCAGCTGTGTGATGTTCATTCCTGCAAACCCATAAAATTTCTGGAGTTTCTGTCTGATGTCAGTATAGGACTGTCCAACAAATGCAGCATTCACCATCTGCTGATTTTCTGCCACCTCTGGGTTGAAGGATGTGTAGACTCCGTAGGCCTCACAAAAGTACTCGTAGAATATGCTTGGCAATTCCTCCGGCTTTTGGGTCATCAGAGCGACTTTGTTCATGTTGGTTGGTTTTCTGGCTGCCTCTCAGACCCCAGGGAAGAGAGCTTTCTGATACCTTCTGAGTGCCTCATGTGTGCTCTGGGAGTTGAAATTCTAATTCAGGTTAGTCTCGGGTGCTGTGTTCTGTGCCCACTGCTCCACATCCAAGGTCCCTGCTGGAGCCTGGTCCTGGAGCCACCTCTGGGTCCCAGCTACAATCTGGTGTTGTTCTTCCATGTTAAAAAGGCTCAGAAGGAGCTGGTGGCAGTCTTCCCAAGTGGGATGGTGGGTCTGAAAGATCGATTCCAGGAGGTCAATGAGGGCCTGAGATTTTTCAGAGTATGGCAGGGTGTGGTGGTTCCAGTTCAGTTCAGTGGTGGGGAAGGGCTGGTAGTACAGGACTGGCTGCCCTGGCTGAAGGGACCCATCGCCCATAACCTGTATCGGACCTCGCACCTCATGCAGGGGCATCTGGAGGGCCGAAGTTGGGGTCTGAGCTGACCATAGCCAACAGGTGATGGAAGTGCCAGCACCTGGTTGGTCTGGAACTGGTGGCACGGAGACTGATAGTGGTGGGATGTCTGGTGGATTTCGGGGTACTTCAGGAGGTGTCATGGTAGGGTTGTAGGGTGGTGGTGGTGGCTCCTCTTTAGGAGCTTCCTGATAGAGGGATTTGGACAGTTTGGAACCTCTGGTCCTTTGGGTCACAAAAATCCTGCTCTGTCCCTTATTAGCACAGAACCGGACCCAAGGGGGCATGGTCTGAGCAATCTCTAGCCATGAATGTGTGTAGGGGAATTGGTCGGGGTGACTGGGAGTCCTGGTCATGATTCCCCAAACTGCTCACTCGGTAGGGAGGTCTAAGTTTCCTGTTGCAGGCCAGTCGACCCCGAATGTGGGCCATTCATGTTCACAGAGGGTCCAAAGTCAACTGGGACTCAGTGTGATGCTGTAATCTCCCGTGAAACCCTTCTTGAAGTTCTTTAACATGCATTTAAGGACTATAGGCTTAGATTCTACAACTACCCATCCTAGACCTTTGAACAGTATCGCAGCTTAACAGACAAAGGGTGGGGTGGGGGGAGTTTTCTCAGTTGTCCACCTGGCTGCATGCCTCGTGGGAACTTAGGCACTTCTTGGTGAAGGTGTGCCCATATAAACCCTGGGCCTGGTCACTCCCTTTAGGGGAGTGACTCACCGTTATGCCATATGACCACGCTGCAGAACCGCAGGTGAAGACCCACTCAGGTTCTGTAGCCATAGCTGTGGAACCACAAACAGTCACTCTTCACTCACTCATTCAGACAGGCAGAGGTCACACAAGCCCACCCTGGGAATTCCCTGCGCTCAGGAGGTGATCAGGCTCCTCCTCCGTCCTCTGACAGGCCTGACTCAGACGGGTCCCAGAACCTGACCTGGTCCGATGCCTCCAGACTTGATCTGACTTGTCCATCCCTCCCAGGTGTCCGGGCAAATTTAGGACCCTGCAGCAGCCAGTGGAGCTCCCCAGGAGCGAAGATCTTCTGCAAAATGGTGGTTGGCAGTGGTTCGTTTCTGTCACCAATGTCCCGCCAGCCGCTGCGCCTGTCCCTGAACTAGTGGCTTCAAGGGGCCAGTGCAGTCGGTTTCCCGGTCAGGAAACCAAATTGTTACAGCAAGTGTTACAGAGGGTGGTTCCGAGGACAAACCGAGAGGCACACAGAGAGTCGGAGAATCAAGGTTTATTCACTGGGGAGCTCAGAGGGGTCTTGCCACCAAATTCTGAGCCCTGTGTACCAGTTTTTTTTCCACTTTTATTAGGTTGGGGTGGTCCGAGGGGTGGGGTCTCAGTTGGCTGATGCAATAGGTAAGTGTGATTGCAGAAGCCAGCTAATAGGTTGGTATTAGGTTGATGAGGGTCTTCCTTATCTTACCTACAATTCTGTTTTCTAATATGCAGTGTTTCAAACTGCACTATTTCTTCAGCTTGAGAATATTGTTTTTTTCTTTCTTATACTTTGCAAAGTGTCCCGTGAAACTCTGATCCTTTTCCTAAAGCACTGAAATCCTGCATCTGGAGAGGTGATTCCCAAGCCCTGAAAACTACTGTTTTAGCAAGGTTTGAGGGTCTCTATTCCACTTAAGCATAAACTTTAAGCATAATTTATACTATAAAAATGATTTTTGCCCCATTGTTACAAGTATCATCTATTTTTCTATGATTAGCATTTGATTTACTTAATCTAGTATTAATTTACATTATTTCCACATAAATGATACACAGATTAGTATATAATAAGAGGATAAGCTAGTATTCCCAAACCAATAATAATAATAATAACTAATATGGGTGCTCTGATCTTTTATTTCAATAAACCATTGAAAATATTCCATATGACATTCAATTGAAGAGTTATCCATTATGTGATAGCATATCACATCAAATGATTATCTCAAAATTAAAATATAAAACCTAGAGAAATAGACATAGAAATAAAGAACTCTATAGGAAAAATCAATTTAAAACTTTAGGGGCAGTGGGGCATAGAAAAAGGAGAAAAAACAGCATGCTGTTTTTGCTTGACTTTGAGCAGCTGCTGCCTGAGTGATTACAGCATAGCCATCCCTTGAGCTGCAATTGAAAATTTCCGTATGTAAATTGGGTGGTTGCAAATTCTTTCATTATTATTGCTATTTTGTAACCTCAAACTCATATATTCTAATTGTCTTCAGTGTGATGTGAGGCAAATAATTGAGTTTTATTGGAGATAAAGTTCAAAAACCAAGAGGTCAAGGAATTACTGAATTACTTAACAAAAAGCAAGGAGAGCTCTAGAGCACCTCTTCCTTAAATCACATTCAAAGCTACTTCAAAGAAACATGAAGGGGAATAAAAGCACAAAAACATCAGGAATAAAAGGAAGGTCTGCACCCACATGCCAATTATGTGCCACTTAAAATAACTATGCCTACTAATAGCTTGAAAATATAGCAATTGTGTTGCTAATAAATTTGTGAAAGAATTGAAATTAACTCAACAGGCCCTAAGGGAAATGGAGACTTTCTCTATCTTCACTTTCATTCATTATTTCTTGAATTCACTCATTGAGTAAACTTCATTTATTTTGCAGAAAACTTAGTACGCAGTGATTAGTTATTGAACCAATAAAATAATGAAAGCTAAATGCTTCCATGACATATCTCTTGGAGGTCATTTCCGAGACTTCACTTAAGTCAGAATAAAAGTTAAAATAGTAGAATAAAAGTTACTCTGCCAAACAAATCTGACATATGAAAATCCAAACTTTAATAAAGATAAATTAATAATGATTATTTGTGCTAGAAGGTAATTCTCCACTATACAAAATGATTCCTCAGAGAAATCATTTAAATGGTGGCCTGCTAGTCTATTTTAAATAATAAGAATTTATCTAAAGTGAAAAAACCTTTCTTTACTACAGTTTCCCTTTCTTTTCCCACAGAAGACCTATTTGTTAATACTTAACTTCAGATGGACAACAAAATTTACCCACTCAAACCACCCTATTTAAATAATAGCTTTTAAAGGTGTTCATCTTCTGAGTTCTTTGCTTTGCAGCATGAGTTATGTACGTATGATTGAAGGCAGAGCCAGATTACTTAAAACAATAGGAGTGATTAGATGGTATTTGGGAAATAATAAAATATAAAAGAGAATGAAAAGTGGAAAGAAAATAATGAAAAAGAGAATCAAGTATCTACAGTGGGGATTTAATGCGATGGATTGCATAGTGTGTCATTACTTCTAGGTCTCCTTTATGGGAGGTTGGAAATTCAGGTAGATACAACTAAGATCTGAGTCTACCTTCAAAGTGGATACAGGAGAAAGTAGACTATTTACAAGGAGATTCAATGTAAAGCACACATAAACCATAATTAACACCCTGATCAGTTCATGAAATATTATTAAACACCTATTAATGGAAGACATAGAGAGGTTTTACCATTACATAGGTTAATAAAATAGAGTCCCTGACTTTGTAACAATAACAAACATAAATATAATTCATTAGTTTCAGGATACACTACCCCAAAACATTTTAAGCTAAACAAACTTGAGAAAACCACAGAAGTAGGTATCGGGTTTGTAGATGTCTGATCTTGGTTTTTGGTGTGGTCTTGGCTGAAGAATGACCAATCACACCAAACCAAGGCAAGCATGAGGTGAAGTTTATTAAGTAAAGTAAGATGTGTTCACCACAGACAATGAAGGGACTCCCTGCCATAATAGAAGGGCCCCGATTTTGACCTGGGGTCCTGTTTTATGTTGCCTAGGTTGGGCCCTCCTGGTGGTTCAAAGGTCACCATTGAACCACTTTGATAGTCAGTTGGCAGTTACATAACCTGAGTCTTACGTAACTGCACATGCAGATCTCCCATGAGTCTCTTTGAAAGGCCATTTGCGGGGGTTGAACCACAATGCAGATCTAAGTGAATGACATGATAATTAGCCTCAGGTTGTTCTAGGTCACCTTCCAGATCCCATTGTAACTGTGCTGCTTGGCCCAGGGCTGGGAATCCTCTGCATTCTTTTGCAGTTAACATGCTAAGTTCTGACTGGCAGATTGGTAGGGCATTCCCTCCTCCCCGACATGTGGCAATTGCTCAGGGCACCCACATTTGTCCTCAGCAGAGCCCAGGATCCTTCACTGTCTACCTAATACAGGGAGGTCTCTCTGACCTTCCCCTTCCTCTTCTCCTCTGAAGCAAGTCATAAAAAGTAGGAAGGGTTTTCCAGCTTTTTCTTAAACCAAACTCTCATGTGACAATAAAACTTATGTCAAACACAATTGTCCCTAGGTATCTGTGGGTGATTGGTCTCAGAACCCACTAACGTTACCAAAATCAGGACACTCAAGTCCCTGATATAAGATGCATAGTATTTCCTTATAACCTGTGCACAACATCTCATGTACATTAAATCATCTCTGGATTACTTATAACACCTAATACAATGTAAATTCTATGCAAATAGTTGTTGTACTATTTTATTAGATTATTTTTATTGTGATATTATTTATTTATTTTTTAATACTTTCAATTTGTGATTGGGTAAATATGTGGATGCAGAACCCACAGATAATATAAAGGGCAGACTGTAAATCTGTGTGCTTTTTTCTTGTTAATCTGTCTTTTGTTATAAGGGCCTCAGCCATGAACAAAGGGTAGGTAAAAGGAAATATATACTTTTTTCCCTTACGTAGCCATGAACTGACCTCATTTTGAAGATAGACAAATATATCATACAAAGTTCTGGAAAGGCAAAAAAGAAGCAACTGAGATTTTCGGAGGAGATCAGGAAAACATCGTAGGAGAGGTTGCAAGGGAGGAACAACCTTTCCTCTATTCTTTGAGGTCAATGGCTGGGGGAACCTGTAAATTAAACTGACAGATAAACAGGAGAAAAAGCTTATACATCTATTAATTTTTATTTTTACTGGAACTATGGCATCATAAAAAGAAGTGAATGCTGAAAGGAGCAGCAAGATTTGGGTACTTATTAACATATACTATTGTAATAGTGGAAAGGAAGGGGAAGAAAGGTCACTTCTGAGAGAGAAAACAAATTTTAGGCAATATAAATAGGCCCTTAGGAGAATAAATGGGAGATACGAGAGTTTGTCACTATGTATGCCTGGGTGTGATGCTGACTTCTTATCTTTCATCCTGTAATAAAAGTCAGTCTTCCCTGATTGATGAAATTCCCAACCAGGGAGAGAATTTTTGACAATTGGATTTTTTTTTTGGAGGATCTATTTTTAGGCAGTAAGAGGAGTTCAGAGAAAGACTTTTCCTGCATTTGTTGATTCTCAAATGTCTTCAGTTCAAAATCATCCTTATGGAACTTTGGCACATTCTGTACCCCTTAGAGGAGATATTAGGTGCAGCCTTACTAGGAGAATTTTAGACCATACAAATTAAGGAAACAGAGATAGAAAAATGGATGGGGTGCAGGTAGGAAGACTTTAAGAAATGAGAAAGATATGCAGTAAAAACAAGGGTGTAAAGATTCCCTGGAGTTGAAGTTCATAGAGTGGTTATGCAAGCTTTGACCACAGGTCAGGAGATGAAATCAAGTCAAACAGGAATAGAGTAACACAGGCTTTATGCAGTGTGCTTCACAATTGAGCTTCAATTCTTCATAAACAGACAAAATAATGAAATGAAATGAGATTTGGATCATATCTAAACATATGATCATGTATTGGAGAGGCAGCCTTAGGAAATGCCCTTCTGCCAATGCATGGAGAAGGGAGGGTCCTGATGGGGTTCAGGATATGCTACACCAAAATATGGCACCTTAGCATGCTGAATATTTCAAGGTCCCCCAAATTGGACCTGATCAAATTAAAAAGCTTCTGCACAGCCAAGCAAACTATCATTAGAGCAAACAGACAACCTACAGAATGGGAAAAAATATTCGCATGCTACACATCGGATAACAGGCTGATAACTAGAATCTATATAGAATGCAAGAAAATCAGCAAGAAAAAATCAAACAACCCCATTAAAAAGTGGGCCAAGGACAGAAACAGAAACTTTTCAAAAGAAGACAGACGAATGGCCAACAAACATATGAAAACACGTTCAACATCTCTAATCATCAGGGAAACGCAAATCAAAACCATAATGAGATATCACTTAACTCCAGTGAGAATGGCTTTTATCAAAAAGTCCCCAAACAATAAATGTTGGCGTGGATGTGGAGAAATAGGAACACTCATACACTGCTGATGGGACTGCAAACTAGTACAACCTCTGTGGAAAGTAATACGGAGATACCTCAAAGAGCTAAAAGTAGAACTACCATTTGATCCAGCAATCCCATTACTGAGCATCTACTGATAGGGGGGAAAAAAACATTCTATAATAAAGACATCTGCACTCAAATGTTTATGGCAGCACAATTGCAAAGATGTGGAAACAACCCAAGTGCCCATCAACACATGAATAGATTAATAAAATGTGGTATATGTATACCATGGAGTACTACTCAGCCACAAAAAACAATGCTGACCTAACACCTATCATATTATCCTGGGTAGAGCTGGAGCCCATTCTACTAAGTGAAGTATCATAAGAATGGAAAAACAAGCACCACATGTACTCATCATCAAATTGGTATTAACTGATCAACGCTTATGTGCACATGTAGTAATAACATTTATTGGTATCGATCAGATGGGACAGGGGAGGAGGAGATGGGTATATTCACACCTAATGGGTGTGGTGCTCACAGTCTGGGGGATGGACGTGCTTGAAGCTTTGACTCGGGTGGAACAAAGGCACTATATGTAACCTAAACATTTGTACCCCTATAATATGCTGAAACAAAAAAAATTAAAAAATTAAAAATTAAAAAACAGGCAAATAAAAATGATTTTCTGAAGTTTGAATGTAATAAGCTGAGGTGTAATATTTTAGGCATTTATCCTCTTGAGTGCTTTTGAGCTTCCTGGTTCTGTGGTTTGGTGTTTGACATTTATTTTGAAAAATGCTCTGTCATTAAGACTTCAAATATTGCTTGTTTCCTTCTCTTTTGCTTCTGCTTCTGGTATTTTCATTACACATATATCACACATGTTGTAGTTTTCCCACAGTTCTTGGATATCATGTTGTTTTGTTCCAGTCTTTTTATCTTTGCTTTTCAGTTTTAGAAGTTTCTATTTTTATATCCTCAAGCTTAGTCCAGTCAACTAATGGGCCCATTAAAAGCATTCTTCATTTGTTACTTTTTTTTATCTCTAGAATTTCTTTTTGCTTCTTTCTTATATTTTTCATCTCTCTGCTTATATTACCTATATGTTCTTATATACTATTTTTTATGAGAACCCTTAACATAAAAATAAATAAATCATAGTTTTCGAAAGTTTTGGGTTTGATAATTCCAACATTCCTGTTATATTTGACTCTGGTTTTGATGGTTGCTCAGTGTCTTCAAAGTGTGTTATTGTTTTCTTTTCAGTATGCCTTGTAATTTTTTGTTGAGATCCAGTTTTGATGAACTAGGCAAAAGAAACTGCAATAAACAGGTCTTTAGTAATGCAGTAGTAAGATGTAGAGAAAGAAGAGTTGTATAGCGCTATGGTTAGTCCTCAGTCTTTTGGTGAGCCTGTATCCCAGGACTGTGAATTTCATCGGTGCTTCTCCATACCACCCACCCCCGACAGGTGAGACAAGATGGCTAGAGGAAGCTGAAGTTGGGTATTTCTCTTTGTGCAGTTAAGTTAAGCTCTGATAAAATCACAGCAGGTTAGACTCTTGTAAAATAGTTTCTCCTTAGAGCAAGTCTTATTAAGAAGAACAAAATGCTCTAGCATATTTCAGAATGGTTACTTGCCAGAAATAAGAAGGAATTTTTCTCTGGTCCTCACCAAGAGAATCTTATAGGGCTCCTGGAAGTACAACTCACAAAATTGTGTATGGGTATCCCTAGGACTGGGTCTTCCTGGATTTTTTACATTCAAATTATTCTAAACTGAGCCTCCAGCAATTTGTCAATGATAGTTCAGATTTTCCTGTCCTGGCACTGGTTCCTGTAGAAGCGTCTGCTTGTGCGTTTCTGCTCTGATAAGTCGTGATTCTCTGTGTTTGCCTGTCTCTCCAACCTGGTGGTAGCAGATTGTCCTATGACTTCACTTCTATGATAGATCTTAAAAGAGTTATTGATTTTTCAGCTTGTTTATCTTTTTATTTGTTGTTAGAACAGAGTGGTGACTTCTAAGCTCCCTACATGCCTGCCAGACCAGAATGTGGAAGGCATTATTCACTCAATTTACTAATTTATGAAGGGAGAATTTTAATACCTAACTCATATAGATGGATTTAAGATTAAATTATATGATATCTACCCATAGTATCAGGTACATATTCTCTTCAATGTTAATCTTTTCATAAACACTGTTATTGTTACATCACAAAATAATATCTAGAAATTTAAACCTCAAGAAATTTTAAATTATGAGTATTTAAAAATAATAAACCTAATATAAAAAGAACATACCAGGAAACTATAGCATATACAACCTATATTTCATATCTTTAAATAATAAAGTGCTAATTTTACCAAAATAATAGAGAAAAAAAATACCCAATAGATAAATTGGCAAAAACATAAACCGGATATTACTAAAAAGAAAATAAATCTATTAAGCATACTGAAAGCCAATCAAGCTAATAAGTAAAAACTTTAAAAAACAAAACACATAATACTCTTTAACTATGAAATTATTAAAATTTCAGAAAAAAAATCAGAAAAGCCCAATGTTGATGCACATATGATGAAACAGGCTTTTGAATACAGCACTTTTATTTGGAAAGCTATTTTTATATCAAATTCTTAAAATATATACTTCTTTTCATTCAATAATTCCAGTTCAGGAAATCTCTCCTGAATTATATTAATACCATATACTGATATAATACTGTTTAATACAGAATATATTGAGTTGCTCCAATTGTCCCAATAATATCCTTCATAGCTATTTTTGTTTGGTTTTGTAGTCAGTGTCCAATTAAAGATCATACATTTTTTAGTGAAAAAAAATACTATATACTGAAAGATATTTATGCTTGAATTTGTTTTCAAAGTGGCATTTAAAATAAGAAATTTGGAAACAATTTAGATGTTCAGTAATAGGGCAGAGACTTATTCCATTATGACATATTCATATAACAAATACATATAATAAACAAATAAAAAAATTAGTGTTTATCTTTAACTAATAATTTGAAAATTTTTCTACATTTATTCAAAATGCAAAAAACAAAATGGAAAGTATTTATATGATTTTAACTATTTAAGACATTATCGCTAAAATCACCACCCATCCAAGCATCTTTATACCCTATAATATTTATATAAGTACACCAAAATTTCTAGTGTTTCCACTGGATTAGAAAATTAAACATAATTTAATTCCAAAAAGAATGAGAGGAATTTTCTCTTTTTTCCATAGAAATCAATATATTTTGGATCATCATGAGCTTGAATTTGATATGTGGGAAGTCTATCATAGATTCCATCCAAAGGGCTTTCAGTTACAAATACATAAGAGGCTGTTGATTTAGTTTTTATCAACTAGAAAGTGGTCCCACATAAGAAAATAATGTTAATTTCAACTTAGTAATCAAGGATCTGGGGACATTTATCATCATTTAGAGATAACATTAATAGTTAAAATTTGTTGAAACTATCCTGCTAAATTCTTCACATGCATTTTCTCACTGAATCTTCATACAACCATAAGAGATAGATACAATTATAATCTCCACCTTATCAATGACAATACTAAGCTATACTTACAACTTATACTTAATTTCTCAAAATTAAGGGTCACAAAACTGACTTCTGAATAAATATCTATGATATGTTAAAGACATTCAGCTTTTAGATTTCCATACTTCTATAAACTTTTTAGTTTATATTTTTTATCAGTGACGTACAGTTATCAATATATCCTTTAAACAGATGAATATTCTTGGAGTTATTTCTGCATTGAATGCCAAAACTGGAATTGCCAACATATTTCCTGACTTCTGGATCTATACTTTATTCACTAGGCTGTGACTAGCTACGTAAGCTCTCTTGCAGACTAAGATGAATCCTGCCACATTGCACAGCTGGTACTTGAAAATGTCAGTGTTGATTAGATATTTTTAGTCATTTAATTTTTGCTCTATAAGCTGGATAACAGTTCTCCTTCATGATTGACACATATCGTTCCTATCTTTTTCTTCTTTCCACATTTTTCTTTAGGGTATTCATTAAAAAATATGACATATTATTTTTAATAGCATATCATCTGTAGAATAGAAAGCAATGTGGAAGGAAAGCAACGGGAATAAAGACAGACTCTTTCCTGTAAAAATATTGCTTTAGTTAACATATTCTAAATTGAGTTAATTTTGTAAAATGTCTGCTACAGAATTAAAGCTATAAAGACTCTAAATTTGAATTCTAAGTAGCTATGCAGAACAAATGTATATAACTTAATAAATAGGGAAGTCTGAAGAAATCCTCAAAATAAACCTTACAAGGGAATATGCTGTTTTTTAAAAAAATATCTGCTACTCTGTGTCAAAATCATAGTTGAACGTTTTACTTATCAGGATAAATTATGGTTTGGATAGAAGGGGGCACATTAATTTTACTGAAAAGGAAAAATCAGTGATTTCAATTCCATCACCCTAAATTCAAAATATACTATGAAACAAACATCTTCAATAAATAGCTATTGTTAGGGTGTGAATTCATACACAGGCTTGAGAAAGAATTTTAAGATTAAGATAGAAAGTAGTATGTTTATTTTACTTTGTCCTAAACAGCAGGAGAAAGGGCTCAACACAAGAAAGGAATAAAATGAGTGTTAGCCTTGAAGTCAGGTGGCTTTGGGCCTTTTATTGGGGGCTGCAAAGGGATAAAGAAAAAATTATTGTTGTGGGGTAATTAGCAGGTGGCAGCTGTGAGATGTCAGGGTGTCTATTTTTTCCTGTTTTTTTTCCTCCTCCTGGAGACTCTGGAGTGTGGCTGGTCAGGCAAGGAAGATTCACACTCCCCTTCTGGTTGCTCAGAGCCTATTTAAATGCTGTAAAAACATTCTCATCAGGCAAATAGTTAAGCTTAAAAGACAGGTGATTAATCTCAAGAATAGCGAATTTAAGGTTAATGTCCTTGTGGTCAGTCTCAGAGACAGTGAGTTAGATAGTTTATATTTTTCTGTTAGATAGTTTATCAGTAAGGCTGTCCTTTCAGCTATGATTAAAGATGAATTAAACTAAATATAATTTTTGTTCTCGTGAGCTGAATCTTATTTTTTTTATACAATGTAAATTTTCAAATGGTTTGGCAGAAAATACTTAACAATATCCAGTACATTTTTAGAAGACATCGCTGCCAGAAATAATTACTACTCTTGACTAAATCATTTTCATTTTTACATATAACCTGAAACTATTTTTTAAGATAATAAAACAATAAATGCTTTTTGTAAATACATCAAATAATGTATAAACATAGAATACAAAACTTGTTAGCATCATGATATCAGAGTGAAATCACTTTAAATACTATCATATGCATATGTTTGTTTACTTCCATATATAGCTTTACTATATAAACATTCATTTCATAAGATATGGCAGACACTGAACTAAGGGTTTTCAAATGAAGGAGCTCAGGAAATTTCATCCCCAAAATATGACTCCTTTGTATAAAGGGTGTTTTGAATTACAGGCCCTTCAAGATCAAAAAGCGTTGGAAGGGGCTTTCCCTCTATCTGCAAAAACCGGACTGACAGATTAAAAGAAAAATAAACTTCTCTTCCTCTCCCTGTTATCTCAATATGTTGTAGGAAAGAAGATCAAGAATGCAACCAGATCTGGCCCAAATCATTTAAAACATAATACCTGTCTCTCAGGTTAATTTACAAGTCAATCTGTTTCCCCATCCATCCATCATTCCTAGAAACATTCATTGCCCCTAAACAGAATTACCTGTGTTGCACATATCTCCCCTCCCCTCTAAAGGTATGTATAAAAATATCTGAATTTCATTGAGATATTTGATAATCACTCTGTGATTCTCCCCATATGCATGGAAAATAAACCTATCTTTTATTAATCTGCCTTAATTGTGACTTGATCTTTGCAAACTTTCGGCGGAAAGGGGAAGTTTCCCCTTACCTCCACACAATAATCTATTTTAACCTTCACAAAAATAAAAAAATCCATATGAGCAAGGAAATATTACTTTCCACATTTTATAGACATATATTTGGAATATTTTTTAAAAGGAGAATGAGAGATTATTAAAGCTGTGGTCCATAGAGCCAGACAGCATGAGTTCAAATGCTGGTTCTTCTAATTGCTAACTGTATGACTTAAAGCAAATTACTTAATCCCTTTGTACCTCACTTTCTTGATCTGTAAAATGGGAGTAATAACAGTATCTACCTTATAGGCATAATGTGAAGATTAAATATTTCAACGAATTAAAAATTCTTAGAAGGTTGCCTGGAACATAGTAAAGACTCCGTAAATATTAATAAATATCATGTTACTTATTTGATTTCTCGATGTAATCTCTTTCTATGTGAACATATAGTGAGCTATCCCATTTTTTGAAAGAGTTATATAGTCTTCTGTGTTTTTTTCTCAATCCCCTTTTGTTGGACTTTTTAGTTTGTTTTATTTTTTACTACAAACTGCTGCAGTAAATATAACTGTAGGTATGTGTATGCGTATCTTTTAACTGCTGAATAAATATATCTATATTGTGTAAATGTCAAAAGTGTAATTTCTGAATCAACTATGAACATTTAAAATTTTTAGATAATATTTAATCACTAAAATGCTGACACCAATTTATTTTACTTTGTACAGTTAGTGTTAATTTCTAGTGTCCCCACTATTTCCAGAAGTATTCATTCATTTGTCCATTAGTTCAACAAAATTTATTTGCCAGTTATATTCCCACTAATTTGCTAGGAATTGAAGATGCCTTGTCCCTGTTCAGGGAACTCACAATCTTCTGGAGATGTTAGGACATTAAATATCTAGTTGGACTTTGAAAAGATATCCAACTGGAAAGATGTCAGTATTCTACAACAGATGAAAAAAAATAAGCCATGGATTATAGCCACGTGTCCAAAAAAAGTAAGAATAAATAAATACAATAAAGATGTTTAACAAATATAATTATTTATAAATGAATATGCATTTATAAATATTTATATAACTAAATATAAATATATATATAGTTTTTGTAGAAAGTGTTAAAAGTATGCCCCAACCAGCAGACAGAATGGACTGTGACTGAGACACTAGAAGTGAAAAGCAGACCTGGGCAGCCACAGCAGGGTGGAAGAATGTTCATGTGCCCTGCAGCTCAGAAAATGACTTTGTTTTTTTGAAAATGTGTTGTAAAACTGTCACAAGATCACCCTTTCTGCAATCCAGCCAAACCAGTTCTTGTAGAGGCCAGATACATTAAAGCTGTCAATTCCCCGACTGTCCACCAACAGACCACCTGAGGCCAGCCAAAAGAGACTTATGATGTCTTGCTTAAAGGTCATTCTGATCCCCCCTCCATAACATCTTGCAGTTTTTGCCTTTATGCTCTCTTTTTCCCTGCCTCGGAAGGCACTTTTGTCTTGCTCTGAAGGCTGCCTCTCCCCAATCTGCAGATTGCTTTCAGAAAATAAAGTTCTTCTTTTTGCCTCCACAGATCCATGGTCTCTTGTTAACAAAGATTATGATTTCTAAAATATCAATTAAAGAAGGTCTAAGGAAGGAATCTATAGCTAGGGGCCATTCATCATCTCTCTTTAGTCAAGATTACAAATTATCTGCACTACTTCAAGGAACTTTACTATACATACTGAGCAGGTAAAAATGAAAAATAAATGCATTATGAAGTAAAAGAGAAATTTTTCATATCTTTTACATTTTTTCAATACAGTTTATAATCTGTGATTTTTTTATATGACCATTTGATTTTCATGATAACCATAAGCAAAGAGTAAATCATAGCTCTCATTTCAGCTGCTGGACTTACAATGTGGAGTAGGGGGTTGGGGCAGGAACTAGACATTCTAATTTTTCTCAATGAGGTATCTGAAATATGTGTTTCCATTTATGTCTAGTTAGGTACCTTATCACAGAAAGCATCCTGTCTTCCAGCTCCCATTCCTACCAAAAGTTACTTACATCAAATTAAATATGTGCAAAATCTTTCCTTTTAAATCACACTGAAACCGAGCTAGATCCTATGGCCATGTCTCTTTAACACAAATAATTATGTACTTCCATTGCCCTCTGACTCCTGCAGGACCCAGGGCAGTCCATTGTGGAAATAAGCCTCATTAATTTTCATTTCTGCAGTTCAGTCCAAAAACTGTGGGGTGGCAACATTTTTTCCCCACTCTTAACTAAAGCAAATGGGACAGAGACTCTGATCTATTTCACCATTTAGATGTTCTACTATTGCTAAAATAAATCAACTAGAGAAGCATTCATCAATTGTATTCAGCATCACCAGCTAATCATGCTATAGTCCCCAGTCAGATGGATTTTATTCCCTCTGGCTGTTTGGCAGAAAAATCTTCAAAAATTAGGAGTACAGCTCTTCAGTCCTTGTTTTAGTTTTATCCCACACTACACTGAACATTGTGTTTAGAAAAAGGTACTCTGAGCTTCTCTTGTCAGGGAAATGTTTAATAATATTGCAAGGGAAGTGTTAAATTGTATTCATTTTATCTCACTGCATTTTATATATCAGTGCTATCTAATAGAAATCTAATGTGAGACAAATATGCAATTTATATTTTCTAGTAGCTGCATTTTAAAAAAGTGAAAGGTAAGAGGTAAAATTAATGTTAATATTTATTTAAACCAATATATCCAAAATCGTAACATTTCAACATGTAATCAATATAAAAATTGTTAGTGAGATAGTGTATATTTTTTCATAATAAGTCTTTGAAATCTGATGCTTATATTACACTTATATTACATCTCCATTCAGACTAGCCGCATTTCAAGTACTCAGTAGCCACATGTAGCTAGAGGCTGCCATGTTACACTGTGTGTGTATGTGTGTTTGTGTGTGTATGTTGTGTGTTTGTGTGTGTGTGTTGTGTGTATGTGTCACTTTAAATCCTCTTTGGAACAGGACAAAAAAAATTTAAGTAAAAAATTGCTAAAATTCTTTGGCAGGTAATAGTTTGCTAAGCACTGTAATACATAAAATTATATTTGACTCCCAAATCAGCACCACTGTTTTCTTGCTATATCAAAATAATTCCTAAGGTAGAAAGCATGACATATGTGTAGGAGAGAGAAAATAAAAGTTTATTTATAGCAAAAATTGATAGTAACTCTTAATATTTCTACATTCAAAGCTCAGGATACAAAAGCAAAAAATAAATAAATGGGACTATATCAGACTAAAAAGCTTCTGTACAGCAAAGAAAACAATCAACAAAGTGAAACATCAGCCAATGGATTGGGAAAAAAATATTTACAAACCACATATCTGATAAGATGTTAATACCCAAAATTTATAAAGAACTCATACAATTCAATAGTAGAAAAACAACCTGATTAGAAAATGGACAGAAGACCTAAATAAACATTTTTCCAAAGGAGAAATAAAAATCACCGAGTATATGAATCGGTGCCCAACATCATTAATCATCACAGAAATGCAAACTAAATCGCTATGAGATAGCACCTCACACCCACTACGAAGACTATTATTAAAAAGTCAAAAGATACAAATGTTGGAAAGGATGTGGAAAAAAGGAACACTTGTAACTGTTGGTGGGAATGTAGATTGGTGCAGCGATCATGGAAAACAATGTGGAGGTTTCTAAAGAAATTAAAAATAGAGCTACCATGTGACCCAGCAATCCCTTTTCTGAGCATATACCCATAGGAAATGAGATCACCACCTCATAAAGATTTCTGCACCCCCATGTTCACTGCAACATTATTCACAATAGCCCAGGCATGGAAATAACCTGTGTCCATTGGTAGACAAATGAGTAAAGAAAACTATTGCATGATCTCACTTCTATGTGAAATCTAAGTAAACAAAAATAAAAAATGCAGAGAGAACAATACAGTGGTTACCAGGGGCAGGGGAGTGAGTGGGTGAGGAGAAAATAAGGAAGTGTAGGTCAGAGGAGAGACAACAGCAGATATGTGGGATAAGGGCGGGGAGGGGATGGGTGTATACATACATAATGAGTGCGATGCGCACTGTCTAGGGGATGGACACGTTTGAAGCTCTGACTCGGGGGGCTGAGGGGGCAAGGGCAATATACGTAACCTAAACTTTTGTACCCCCACAATACGCTGAAATAATAATAAAAAAGTCATGAAAAAATAAACAAAATAAAAAATAAAATGAAACGAAAAGAAAAAAAGAAAAAAAAAGAAGTATAGAAATCTAATGTACAGCCTGAGAAATATAGGTAATAAGATTGTACTGCATTTGGGATTCATGCAAATTGAGCAGATTTTAGCTGTTCTTGACATAAAAACCAAACATAAATGGGTAACTATGTGAGATGACGGATATGTGAATTTGCTTCATTGTAGTAGCTGTTTTACTATCTTTATGTATCCCATAACATCATGCTATAGGCCTTAAATATACACACTCAAATTCGTTTTTTTTTTAAATAGTAAGTTGCATAATACGTATTAGAAGGAAATGAATCTTCATACTAGCCCTGTTCCTTGGAAAGTCTTGTAAGGGAGACATAAAAATGAAATCTCAAGTAGATGCCTCTTTGTCCAGCAGGGTATAAGAAGCAGCTCTGGACCACAAGCACATAGACCCAGCCAGGTCTGGAGGCTGGAGCTAGAGAGGAATGACTTGTTCCACATCAGAAGAAGGTACATTTGCAGTTAGTCTGCCTAGTTGAAGTGGAGTTTGAGAGACCTTGTACTGCTCAGTAGGAGTGGGCCCTACTGACATGGCCAGAGGGTAAATCTCATTTCGGAAAAATACCAAAGGGAATTCTCAGAACCAGACCTCTTAGCTCTCTGCTCCTTGGCCTTATTAATTAAAACAACTGTTTCACCACTCTTGAAAGAAATAACAAGTCCTTATTTTGTTCATTTGCCTTTTAATACTCAACTCATATTAGAATGTCTCTTTATACTACTTGCCGCATATCTTTCTGCTTTTATCCTCACCCATTTTTCTGGTCTTATTTTCAATTCTTTTTCCTTAGTCAAAGAGGTCTATGGCATAAATAGGCTTTACCAATGATTGCCCATGACTGCATTATTTAAAATATTAAAGTTATAATCTAATGCATGAACTGCTCTAAGTTTTGTTTGGTTTCATGGTTGTTTTCAGTGTCAAAATTCAAAGCAATTATTCCTCTTAGCAGAAATAACATGTTATATTTTCATAAAAACAAGTGTGCTGTTGCCATTGCTTTTGTAACTTTTTGTTCAGGACAAGGCTGGGTTTTAGCAGTAGGGACCAGCAATTCAACTCTGGGGCTTCTAGTCTCATAAAAGCCTCACTGATATTTTTTACTTCATATCTTCCCTTTTATTTTTAATTCTTGCACTTTATTACCACTTTCTTTAGCTCTGTTTTTACACAGAAACTATAGAGAAGCAATAGTCCAATTAAAAAAGAGAGAAAGACCTGCTATTTGGTGTATCTCCAGGCTGAGTTTTCAGTTCCCACTTTCCCTGTGACAACCTATCATAAGACAGGTCTTTGAAATCAGGCAAGGCTGGCAAACTATAAAGAAACGGGTAGGTTTGGGGGTTATCTTGCTGGGTTTTACAGCACATTAGAGCTGGTTGGGAATTTGAGACTCCTTTCTAATACCTTATCTTGGAAGGTATGGCAGCATGTAGGATTCATTTTGGTTATTGACCCACCCCTTGAGAAACTATGCTAATTGTAGCAAAAACACAGCCATTGGCAAAAAACACAAACTGGCTCTGTGGGTTAGAAGATAATTTTAGGTTAGAGCATCAGTCTTCAAAATGTAGGCTACACTCTCCAGGGAAAATGCAAAGCAATCCTTACAGGGAAATAAAATAATATAACTTAGATTTTTTTTTAATCTAAAAATAAAACAAAATTAAGCTTTGTATTTAATACATAAGGTAACATATGTATGTAGTTCTATACATATATATATTTATAAACAAGTATGCATTTATTAAAAACAGGATCAAAAATGTTTAACTGATGGGATCTATAAAAATAGCTTAATTTTCTGACATATACTAGATTGGAAAAATTCAAGACCAGTCCAATGGAACAGGCAAAATGTATCTGAATTTTCAAAGATGTGAACAAGTGAATGGAAATATCTTTTTAGTGCTGCTTAGGCCCAGTGTGGAATGGAGATTTTTCTCAAATATAAGTAATTGAATTAGGACAAGTGCTTTATTCAGCCATTTATTATTTTCCCATAAACATATAACTGAGTTGTCTAAATCATTAGCAATTTTTTGGCTTTATAAAATTAAGTCAACACAAAACTCGCAGCAATATTTAAAGAAACACAAAGAGCCAGAGAGATGTTAAGCAATCTAGTCTCAATAAAATCAACTATTAATCTTTGGCTGATTAAACTTTGCTTTTTTTTCTATACTCAGGAAAACTTTACTTTCTCTCACTTCCAAGCTGTTGAAGTACTGTAGACCATTACCTTCCTTAGTTTCCTAAGGGGCATTTTGTTTCTGATTAAAGAAATTTCTTATAATTTCATTAACTCCTGTATTAGAGAAAAGTCACTGATGGTTATAACTTGGATAAGGTAGTATTTTCATCAAAAAGCAGCGCATTTCCTACAGGGGTGCTATTTTGTTAATCACCTTTGTAAGAAATAGATTCCTTGGCCGGCCTTCCTTCTTTAAGATCCCATAAACTAGGAAAGATACTTGGCTGAAATCACACTATACTATGGAAAACTATTATAATTTGTGGTGAAATTCTCTTCCTCAAAAAAAATCTTAAGCCACAAAAACACTTATTTTTATTTTCATTAAAGAAATTTATATGTGGGAATGCCATAGTATATAAGGAATTATGATGAAACATTGGTTTGATTGTTTTTAAGTATTATAAAATGGAATCATACTGTGTACGTTCTTTTACAATGTGATGTTTTCAACTGGCCATTAGGTTTCCAAGATTCATCCTTGTTGATGTGTGAAGCTGCTGATCATCATTTCACTGCTGAGTAGTATTTCATTGTGTCAGTTTACCACTATTTATTTAGCTATTCTTCCTGTCAATGGATATTATTGATGTTTACAGGTTATTTGTTTTGCTATTAACAGCAATGCTCTCATGAACATTCTTGCCTCTGAATTTTGTTCAACGTGTAACTATCTTACTGTGTAGTTGATTTCAAACCTTTTAGGTCGCAATCCACAGTAAGGTACAAATTTGCATTTTAACACAAGTTATATACATGGGCACAAATACAAATAAAACTGAAGTTCCTCCAAACAATCTTTACTACTTTAAGGACACTCTAATATCTTCTATTATATTTCTATATTATGTTTTACTATATGTGTTATTTTATGGTTTATTTTGTTCTATTTAATTTTTAAAAATACCTATAAGACCAGCACAATTGAAACTCATACTTTTAAAATATAGATCCAGGGTACATACCTGGTAGAATAAATGCTCAGTTTTCAAATATGTACTTCCTCAATTTTATGTGATGATAATAATTATTTTCAAAATATTATTGAGTCAAATCAAATTTCAACCACTCACCATAGAACAGCTACTGCCTCTCCATATACCCCAGACACTTGGTATTATCGCTTTTTTTGGTTTATCAACATAGATCACATAAAATAATATCTAGTTGCCCTTTTGGTTTTCATTCCCCTGCTTAATGATCAGTTGAACATCATTTCCTCTTCTTTGAAATACTATTTGAGTTTTTAATGTGATTTCTAGTAATGCTGCTTTACGTACTGATTGGTAAGAAAGTTTGATATACCAGTGATGCTAATTCTATATTAATTAGGTTGTCCAATGCCCTATCTCAGTTTAGGTTTGCTTTTCACATTTTCTCTTGTGTCTTTTGATGAAAAAAAAAATTTTAAAGAGTACCTGTTTCTGACAGAGAGGAAAATTGAGGCTCTTGGTCACTTGACCAATGCCACATAACCAATAACTAAAATAACATACTCAAATATTGGCAGTTTGTTCCAGAGACTACCCTTGTACCCACTATGAATAGTGCTTTCCTATTATTAACAACCATATTTTGTTCTCTGCTTAATTTTTATGTCACCCTGGCTCATATCTAATTTTCTTTTTGCCATTTATTTAATTTTTATTGTAACCTGTTCTTTGATTTTTGTAAAATCCTATCAAACAGGGTTTAATTGGGTATTGTTTTAAGGAGTGCTGGCGATTTTCCTCATGTAGTTACAGGCCCTTGGTTGTTTGTTTATATTTAAGACAGAAGACCTGGGCATCTATTTTGATTTTCCTGTGTTGTTAGGTTTGTAGGTCTATTCCCAGCTCGATCTCTACATTGAGAAGAAATTCTCACTAGGTTTTCTGTATTGGGTAGGGTGAGGCGTTTTTATTGACAAGTTCACTTTAGGGTGAACAGGCATGGAATTGTCTGTCAGACTGCAAACCCAAGTGTGTGTGTGTGTGTGTCTGTGGGTCTGTGTGTGTGTGTCAGGGTAGACAGAGGAGGGAGTGTGGCGTTACAAACTTCTGCGGTTGTCATTTACAGACACGCTTCTTACTCTGAGCCTTCACTAAGGCTCTAAAAATCATCGGTGATTCTAAGAACAGAGCCTCTTTGAAATTTTGCTGGACAAATTCCTCACTGACTCTTCTGTAGTTTCCTTAATATTAATAGATGCTACTATCTCTCTACCTACCTCATCTTTAACCCATTCAATAGCACTATCTTCCAGAAAATTATAGATATCTTTTATGTTTTTGTCATTTTTCTCTGTTCCTCTGCCATGAGTTTATTATTTTTAATTTATTGTACCTTTTTTTATTTCAGTTTTAACTGAAGGAAGACAGGAAGCAAACCTATGAACCTGATCTTCCATCTTGAACTAGACAATACATGAGTCATGTAGCTTTACCCCTTCATCAGAGGTTGATTAGTACACAATTGTGTTAGCTTGAAATGTGGGAAGAGATGAGAGGTCATCTTATGGGACACATTTATTCATTTACTACATACTGAGCATTTTCCCCAAAATCTGTGTGATAAAGAGTGGCCAGCATATAAGGAGAACCAGGAGAAAGCAAAGTCTGGCAAGTCAATGCAGGTAATAGTTTCAGGATTTGCTAATGGTTAAAATAATTCATTGCTGTAAAATATTTATGAGCAGGGTAAGGACTCTCAAGTGATTTTGTCCTGGTATTTTAATCTGAGTGATCTCATTAGTGTATGTGGATCCATCCTTGTCCACATTTACAATCCTCTGCCTTTCCTCTGTCAACTCAAATTCAACCTTTCTCAATATGGTACCACAGTTCCAGTTTTGCCTTAGAACTTTAAGAAAATGACTTTGAATTCTTTCACATTGAAGGTATTTGTCTACAATTGTACATCAAAACACTTTAAATCTACTATATTTCGGTGTTTTAGTCACACTTCCTTTAACACACTTGACCTGCAAAATATCTTTGTGACCTGAATTTGGTGAATCAATAACAAGACATACTTTAAACACTGATTTCACTGTGCTATTAGGCAAAAAAAGATGAATAAGAACTGGCCCCTTCTAAACAAGATTGTATGACAATACAGTGAAAGTATCTGTGGTCCTTTTTTTGTTTTTCTGGACACAGAGTCTCGCTCTGTTGCCCAGGCTAGAGTGCCGTGGCATCAGCCTTGCTCATAGCAACCTCAAACTCCTGGGCTTAGGCAATTCTTCTGCCTCACCCTCCCGAGTAGCTGGGACTACAGGCATGTGCCACCATGCCCGGCTAATTTTTTCTATATATTCTTAGTTGTCCAGATAATTTCTTTCTATTTTTTAGGAGAGACAGGGTCTCACTCTTGCTCAGGCTGGTCTCGAACTCCTGACCTTGAGCGATCCTCCCACCTTGGCCTCCCAGAGTGCTAGGATTACAGCCGTGAGCCACCGCGCCCGGCCTCTGTGGTCCTTTACCTATTTCTATACCATACTTTTAGGACAGTTGCATGACTTTTGCTGATCTCTGAACCTCAATTCCTTTCCAGGTATAAGATAATGAACTAAAGAAGTTACACTAATGCTATTTAAACTTTCATTGAACTGGACATAATAGAATATAATTTTCTTCCAAATCTCAATTATAAATCCCAGAATATCCCCAATAATCAGCTCAGGCTAAGATAAGGAAATGCTAAGAACATTTATCTCATAAATTTGAGCTTCAAAGGGTTATCATGAACTCTTTCACTGTCACAGAAGTATCCAAGCAAAGGTCAGGCTCTCATTAAAGCTTATCTGAAGCCAGAGTTATATGTTATGGTTTATTGCCTCAAGTACCAATTAATACAGAATTAAAGAAATGAAAAACCAGTGATTCATACCTTTGCAGGCGAATTTTCATACTTCAGCATAATGTTAAAATATTAATTGTCATTTTAGTCATGTAGTATTTTATTAGGCACTTAACTGTAGGTTTTATCAAAAGATATATAACATTCATTTTTAAAAAAATGCAGAGGAGATTCGGGGAACATTTACTCAAAAGCTAATAAAGTAAAATCTTAGAGGTATTTTCTAACCAGGGACTTAAACGTAGACATCAATTATTAATGAAGTTGAAATGCTTAATAATAGGGGACTAGAAAAGGACTATAAAGAATTGCTGAAATATCACCGTGATATCAAGGGTGATTGTCTTCTTAGGAGACATACAGAAAACAATAAAAAGCATAAATGCACACTACAGCATTAATGAATTTTGCCTGCAAGGCTGTTAGTGGAGAAAGGAGAAAAAGAAGATGGTTAAGAACTGGGGGAGGATTTACAGAGGCATGGTTCCTTTATTTCATCCCCACGTTGCCTATAACCTGGAAGCATTCTCATCCTCCTGGTAGATAAATGCTAACCTAGTACCACTGGTAATTACCTTCACATATTCTCAGGCATGTCTTGCATGTACTTGAACAATATAGTGGTTAGGGTCGTCAACTCCTGTGTAGTTTTCACTCTCCAAAAATTTAACTACCAGTAGCCTACTGTTGACCAGAAGCCTTGCCAATAACATACAATCAATTAACAGATATTTTGTATGTTATAGGTATCATATACCATATTCTTACAATAAAGTAAGCTAGAGGAAAGAAAATGTAGTTAAGGAAATCATAAGGAAGAAAAAACCTATTTACTACTCATTAAGTGGAAGTGGATCTTCATAAAGGTCTTTGTCCTCACAGTCTTCACCTTAAATAGGCTGAAGAAGAGGAGGAAGAGGAGGGATTGGTCTTGCTCTCTCAGGGGTGGCAGAAGCAGAAGAAAATCTGAGTACAAGTGGACCCAACCAGTTCAAACCATGTTGTTCAAGACTGAAATACATATCAATTTTGTGATCAGCATACATTTCTTCCTGTGAGGAGCCCTGACCTGGTACCCTCAAGGAGGCTAACTCCTTACACCTTTGCTTCTGGAGCTCCATAAACTCTGAATCCTATTCTCATCATTATCTGCTGTGTCTGGCTCTAGAAAATGAAAGCCTTCCTTCCAAATGTTTAACAACCTTGTAGCAACAGAGTCTACAGATTAACTCAGAGGTAAAATTAAAAGACGGATTTCCTGCGAACAGCAAAGAAAGTTTTAGGAAGAAAATTATCCCTGAGAAATTCTGTAAACTTGAGATGTGCATAGATGAAGATGGGTTGTTATGTTATTACTGTCATTTAAGAGACTGCTGAAAGCCAGGCATGGTGGCCCACTTCTGTAGTCCCAGAATTAAGTGAAGGCTTTTTTAAAAGATAAAGAATGATGCTGATGATAATCATGACAATTTTTTCTATTGAGTCTTTTCCTAGACAGTGTACTTTCTAAAAATGTTTTGTTGTTGTTGTCATTGCTGTTATTTTCCACCTTAATTTTCATGACAGAATAAAAAAAAAATTGCAGGGTAGACTGATATATTTGATTAGATTAATCTAAAAGTGAAAAATGCTGCCACCAATGTCTCTTCCCACTTTGGGGCTATGCTAACTTTCAGGATACTGTCCTCACCTCCTCTTCAGTTTTCCATTTGAAAAATCCCCATTTCCTAACCACAATTTTCTCTCCTTCATCCTCATTCTCACTTTCACACTCACAGAATTTGCTATTCAACCTCTTTAAATTCCCCTGTGCCTTGGGTTTCTAACTGTGCTACTCCAGAGTACCATTCTTTGAATCAGCCTGAGCTTGTGTCTGTGAAGAACATGACCTCACTCCCCTGACCTGCCACTGTTCTCTCTTCCCAGGGCAAACTAACTTCCAGTTCTTCGCTATCCCCATTGCCAAACACTGCTAGAGAAATTACTCAAAGGTACTGACTGACTTTGTTACAAATTTAGGTTCTCCAGATTCAGTTGTGTCTCCAGAGTTGTTTGACAGTAATTCTTTGGCTCATTTCTATCAGATACCACATACAGTCAGCGCAGAGGTTATTTCAAGATTTTATCATTCTCTTAAACCCCCTTTGACCAAGACCAACATATTGCCTTGAGCAAATGACCTAGTTTCTTATTACATCATGAAATGGAGACAACCAAATAGAAACACTCTCCAATTTCCTTCCTTCTCACTTTTAATGAAAGTTTTCAAATTCTTTTCTATTGACCTAGAGGTGGAGGTACCATGCTCTTTCAAGTGCAGGCCTTTCAGCCATGTTCATTATGACAACCATTTCTTCACTATTGTCTTGACCTGTCAAGATTTTTCTGTTCTTGTGTCTCTAACTTCTTTCTTTTCATTGGCTCTTTTTTCTCAACCAAAAAACATGCTCAAATACATTTTAGCTCAGCCTTGCCTTCCATCAAGCTATTGACTCATCTCTCTTTTTTCTTCATGAATATCTGAGGAAAAATCTGTTGTAAATGGGAATTTGGGGGGTGTCTATAGAGATTGTGTCATTTTTAATGTTGGTTCATTACCCAGCCTAGTCTCTTTTATCTCTCTTAGGACTCATTCATTCCTTCCCATGGCTTCAATTACAAAATATACATACAAATGGCTTTAATTTCTTGACAGTTTTGATTCAATTACAATATTCTACTGAATATATTTACTTGAATTGCCATGAACATCTCAAATTCAGAATGTACCAGAATAAAATTTTGGTTGCTCTTTCTTGAATCCACCTCTTCAATGCCATTGTGTTTGCCACTGTTTTAAAATAGGCCTCCTTTTTCACCTGAATCCTCACAGTGCAACACTCCTAAAGATTCTTCAAGATCTAACTCTGTCACTTCTTCATTAATGAATTAATTAATTCATCATTACATTTGATTACTCCACTACTCAATCCTCACATTGAACTCCTAACAGGAACATGAACTGTTTCTAAACATTGGAAACACAATAGAAAATCAAATGGATACATTTCCCTGGCCTTATAGAGCTTTGATGAAGTCTTCCCTGACTCTCGTATTATGAATGAACCCCTACATCTTTAGGATCTTCATGAAATGTTGTGCATTCCCATATTATAACAATTACCACATTGTTTTATTTATGTGGTATTTTTATGGCTTCCATATATCAATTGGGATCTTTAAGAAAACACTGGTTTTGTATAGGTGTATCTGAATAGGTGTGTAGTATTGTTGCTTTCATTTTTTCACCAGTACATTTTTCACCAGCACAAAGTTATTTTATTAGTGTTTGTTGTTGCCTGAATAAAGTAAAGTAAATATGAGGTCTGAGAGGGCAGGGTAAAATTACAGATCAAAATGTCTAAGAGTATGTGCTTGAAAGAACTGTGTTTCCGTAAGTTGATTCCCCTTATAAAGGCTTACCCTTTTGATAAATTTGTTTCATAATTCTGCTTAATATATAAGGACTGGTAAAGAGGAAATTAAAAGTATCAAACAAGTTTCTTTGACTTAAAGTGACTAAATTAAAACTTTTGAGTTAAAATATTGTGGATATCAAATTATACATCATTTGATTAGCTTAAATGCTTGAAAATTTCTTAACATTTTCACTTTTCTTTTGGACGCAATATAACAAAAAAGGGGAACAACATTTAGCTTAACTCTAGAGTATAATTAAAAGAAATAACTTTGGGCTGTGGAGATAAACAGCTCAGAAATTGCCTCAGAACTCAATATTAAAGAGAAATTTCTTGTTAGGGCATATTCAACATTGTGATTTGGAGGGAAGAACAGAGAAAAAAACAATGATAAGCCTTATCAATAACAGCTATTGAAGAAAATGTCAATAAAATACACCTATTACATTGAACAATGTTGAGTCTATTTGTAACTTAAATTTCCATCTTTGATATGGTAGATGTGGCTCACCCAATTATCAACAGCCTGCTAATGTAGCCCTTAATAATAATTAATAAAATATTCATTAAATGTTTTAATGATTTTAATCATTCTTCTGTGCTTCCTACTCTTTTTCTATGAGAAGTAAAACAAGAATGTGTTGTAATACCTTCCTAGAAAATTTCTTCAAATTGCTGATACCCAAATAGTAGTATTTTTCAAATAAAAATAAAGTGAAACCTAGATTATTAAACTATTAAATTCTTGAATTATATCTACCATATCACAATTGAATAATATTCATGTTTTATAATCAAATTATTCTATGAAATACATAAGCATAGATATAGCTATATAATATGTTTATATGACTATGCTGACATATATTTAATAGCCTTTCGAGAAAGCAAATGTAAAACTGAGTGATTTTAAAATAGGTTGATTTATCACATTAAATTTTTGCATATGATTTGTGTCTTTTGTAATATTTAATCCCCAAATTCACAGCAAGGAAGACAGAACTTGAATGGTAGTAAATGTGTAACTGTGGGGTGGTAGATATTTGTAGTAAAAATAGATTGTATTACATCTAGTGGATCTATCTCAATTTTCTTTGCTGAATTTTGAATTACAACAATTATTTTTCTCTCTATATAAAAAAAAGATGAGGAAGAGAAATAAAGAGGAAAGAGAAGCAGAGAAAGGCAAGTGCCCCTTCCATGTGGCAGTCCTCCAAGATTTACAGCCTCTTGAGTATTTTTCTACTTTTCTTCATTTTCTCTGTACATTCTGAGTCTCTTCATATTCTCATAAAATTATTCCAATAGTCCATATTCCTCTTAAAGTATGGTGTCTATAACTAAACAAAATATTTGAGGAATAAATCTATCTCTTTAAAACCTTTGAAACTTCTTTATTGTCTCCTCTTTTTTTAATATTGCAGTTCTTCAAGATTCTAATCTTGGTCTCTTCTCATGATACTTTCTCTTTCTGGGAAATTGTACCCATTTTTATGATTACATTTATACTAGTTCATTACAAAATGTACATCAATTGTACTGATATTGCCATTCTGTTCAAGACTTAATTTCAGGTCACATGAACCTCTAACACTAAAAACAAACTGAACACATTGTACATCCTTGAAAGTATTTTCTCTTGCTTTGATTCCAGTTTCTCAAGATACAAATGTAATCATTATCTTAAGTGCGTCTTACTTTTCCTAGTCAAGCGGAATGTTCAATAATTTCTATCATTTCTATCTCTGGGCCAGATCTGTCTTTTTCATTTGGTCATGCTCAATCTATTGATGGACCCTCTTAACTGGGGACCTGTCCTCCACCACAACCTTCATATGCCTGAGTCCATCTTGTAAAGCTGCTTTTATAATATCACAGCCTTCTTGAAAATATATTTTCCAATTAAAGTATAATTTATGGTGAAGTTAGCATAGCTTTCAGTCCTTTGCATAACATTTTCCATAACATAGTTTCCATTCCAGACTATAGTTCCGACTTTATCTTAGATTACATAATAACAATAACAAAGCTAATGATAGTGATGTAATAGCAGCTACCATTTATTGACTGTCAGGCACAGTATTAGTATATTTTATATTATAGTAGCTCAGTAAAAGCCTTCATGACAATCCAATTATATAGGTTTTACATTTAACATATTTCACAGTTGAAATTTAGGAAAGCTAAGGAATGTTCCCATGGGTGAGGGGAATAGACAATATATGAACAAAGGTTTTATTTTGTGTTGTCTCACAGAATGCATTTTAACCAGTATGTGTACTGTGCTAGAATTTAGATTTCATTGACATTTATTGACTAATAAACTCAAGCTCAATGTTTTCTCATCCATCCTTTTATTATTTCTATGCATTCTATAATTCAGTCTTTCCAAATTATAGTGTGAGCTTTGATAACTAGGTCCCTTTGCCCATGAATTCTTTCACTTTATGAAAATTCTGATCACTGTTTCAGGTTTAACTTAAACACCAATTTCTTCAAAAAGCCTTCTAAAATTAAACTAGTTGAAATTAATTCCCTTTTCATTGGGTATCTATTGCATAATACTTGTACACCTACTATTGAACAAAATGCATCCTACCTTTCAATATACTGTTAATACTTACTGCAAGCCTAGCAGAGATCATATCTTCTTCATCCTTCTAGCCTCTAACAAACATTCTATAATATAACATAATACATGCTCAACAAATGCCTACTGAATGAATGTTAAATAATTATCTTTAGAACCAGGTATATACTAGGAAAAGCATGTTTAAGACAGGAATATTAGGTGACTTTTTATTACTCAACACATAATGCAGACTTACAAGCGCTAAATGGGATAACTAGCAGGCTTAGATGTCTTTTAAAGACAATCATAATTTTATATTCTGTGGTTCAAGAGCTTGTTTTTTCCATTTACCTGTTCACTTCCCTGGCATTGAGGAAGAGCAATCTGACACAATCAATTTGTGTCTTTCATTTTCTTTCTCCTTTCCTTGTTCTTCAGAACTCTAAAGCAACAAAATGGTAGGCATGTGGCTACCAACAATGCCAAATTCTACTAATTCTGTTACTGGGAAACATGTTGCCAATGGCCAGTAGTTTATATTCTTTTAGAAGCTGTTAGGACTCAGAAAACAATATCCCGAAATGATGATTTCAAAAGCAAAAGTTTTTCTCTGACCACCTCTTGCCCTCCTGTCTCTGGCCTCTCTGAGTCCAGTCTTAAAAACTAGAATGCCTCTTCCCCAATGTGGGTTATAGAAACTAGAACCTTTTATCCCTAAAGCCAGCCTTAAAACCAAAAATATGACTCTAGCTTTCCCTCCACCTTTCTGTGTAAAAAGTGGCCATAAAGAAGTAATCTGACCTATCTTATTTCAATGTAGGTCATAAGGCACCCATTTCGAAGAGAGTCCTGCCCCACACCCAGAAGGAAGGAGTGCATGTTTAGAGAGGCCAAGAAGAATCTAGACAGACAGGACTTGCTGGGTTTCCCCACTCAGTCTATCAGTATTAGATTGTATCCTTTTTGTCCAATCCTATTTCTACACAGCTGTCTATACTTGGTTGAAAATTGTATCTTTGGGTCTGCACTCTAAAGGCTTCCATGTCACATAAAACTATGATCAAATAAATTTCTATCCTTTTGTTTCTATTTATCTGCCTCTTGTCAGTAATTTCAACAAAACTTCAGAGGGTGAAGAAGTTTTCCCTTGTCCTTGACAAAGTCATACATTTGAATATTTATAAGAGATGAACAAAACTTTAAAAATGTTGGCTACCCAGACCAAATTTGGATGCACTATGCGTAGCACACATACCATGTCAAAATCAGTTCCACAAATTTTAGAAAAAGTAAATGTGATAGCTTAAAAAGTCAAAATTTATTGATAAATTCAAACATTATAATGTCTTTTTTTTTTAAATGTCTTCTCTTGCTTCCAAGACTAAGGTGCAGCACAGAGTTTACATTGATATAGTTTTCCTTAATGTAAAATGTTTGGAAATTGAAAATCACAACCATAGTAATAAATGAAAGGCAGTTTTCTACCCAAATGACCTGATTGTGCTGACAAATGTTATCATACTAGGAAACATTCTTTTTATTACCTTTGACTAGTTGTTGTTCATTATTTTATCATCCTGTGAAATAGCCTAAAATCTTCCCCTTTCAATGGGAAATAAGAGGGCAATTTAAAAATGTACTAATAGGGTTCTTGCCATTTTTTTCCTCTGCAAGAAGAAAGCCATCCAGAAGCCCATGCCAAATCTCACTCTCCTGGACATGCTGCTGAGAAGGGCTAGCAAATCACAGCTTGCCCAGAAACAGAAACGCAGCTGCAAGAGTTATGCTTGGCCAAGTCCTTCTTCTTTCTATTGCTGTTTCCTACATTCCATTTCCTCCTTCTGAATAGCGATGCTAAATTAGCATGGGGAGAGCATGCGCTGGATTTTGGGCATGTGCTTTCAGGGCTTGGAGCCATAGCCTTCAGGAGTCATGCTGTGTGGGCCATTAAACAAATCACAAAGAAAGAAGAAAACAGTCCTTCTTAGCATAAATATCCAATGATTAATGACAGTCTTCTTTATTTATTCCTGTCCAGAGTATTTGCAAGTCTTCTCAAAGAGTCAAATGCTGGCTGTAATACAAATCACAGCCGTTAAGTCATTAACCACATAACCGTTAACCACATAACCGTTAACCACATAACCGTTAAGTCATTTCTCTGAAGTGTATTTTTTTCCCTTGTGTGTGTAAAACAGTATCATCTTTGCCATCTTCAGCATTGCCCTCTGCTTATTTTGATGATGAGTCGATTTCAGTTATTAAACCACAATCTTCCCTCTTATCCTATTTTCTAAATAGTTTAATGAGATCTAATAAGTATCATGATTTAGTAGTGTAAAGAAAGTGAGATATGAGTTCAGAATTCAGTGACAGAATCTTATATTTTTTGGGCAGGGGGAAAGGAGAGTATAAACTATAGAGATTAAATTCATAATGAAGAGAGGGAAACTCAATATGTATGGAATCCTTACTTCCTCTAGAAAAAAAAAAAAAGAGCCTTTTTAGCAAGCAGTACTCTCCATAGTGTAGCAGTGTCTCCCACACAGTGTAGCAGCAGCAGAATTGTGTTCCTCTTCCCTTATTCTCTAATTCCCAGCACATTCGGTGGATTACATACTGTTTATGCATCATGCAGCCTCCCTGAGCCCTGTTTCTTTACAGTACTTACTCCTGCTGCTAAAAGGAAAATAGGCTCTGACAATCCTCTTTGGCTGCCAAAGCGGCTGCCTCTGAATGAACACATCCTGCTTCCCAGAGTCAAGCTGATTCCTGTGATCCCTGAATCCAAAAGCAGTTCAAAAGAATTCTGCAGGTCTCAAAGAGCAAAAATTGCCATTCGTTTAGGATTTACGGAGGAACCAGAGCTTTGTCACGTGAGAGCTGATGCTATTCTGCCTCCCGACTTCAGGGCTGCTGCTGACCCAGCTCAAACTGCAGATGAACCGGAAGGCCCCAATCTGCCTCTGACTTTGTCTCTCCTATTGCGGCGCACAGTTCAGTTCAGACACAATAATGAGGCCATTGAATTTCCCTCTGCAGCTGGGAGCTGACTGTAAATGCTAAAGCTAAGTTGTTTAAATCACTGTGTCAGGAGACTTGCAAATGAATATACTGTCATTCCAACATAACCCAATTTACCCTGTGTTCTTAGTGAATGGTTTTAGGCACTTAGTTTAAAGCCCTACTATGATGCCCTGCAAAAACATCTTTAGAACACCTTCCCAGAGGAAAATTGACAGCTAAGATGACAGCTTTAAAAGAGATAAAAGAATCACAACGGTATAGTATATTTTATGACACTTTTCAAAGAAAGACTTAAAGATGTTAAGAAGTGAATGATTTCACAACATCCACCATAGATAGGTGGTAAACATTCTTCAAGTTAAAAAATAACAATGAAATAATTCTTATAGTTCATTATTATTCTGTAATTCTCTTATTAAATACAAAGGAAGAGAATGTCCCACTCTGACCATAAATAAATGAAAACCAGTCTTTATAAAGCTCAGAAATTTGTTCATTTGAATGAACAGGCACCTTTATAGGATTAGGGATCAAAATAAATGCTACCTGTGGAACTATCCTACGTAGATTTGAAAACCTTATTAAAATTATTTAATTATGTATTCTGATACATTAAAAATTATCAAGAACATGTATCTTGAGGTTGGCCTTCATAAAATGGTTTTGATAAAAAAAATTTTAGAAACAGATTCTCAGTGGCCTTATATGTTTTAAATATAGTAAAAGTATATTAGTATAAGTGTGATATCATGATAAATGATATAAGCATTGATAGGTGACTATATCTTCCTCTGGATATCATCTGAGATCTAGGTTGTCTGATGGTGTGACTATGTGATTGGCTGAAAGAAAGAGGATCATTAGCAAGCATTTTATCACAAAGGTGAAAAGTTTTAAAGTAGGGTATCTTCTTTTGCTCCACCTCCTATAACAGAATACTTAGTTTGTTCCTGCTGGGTGATTTGTAAATGACAGGATTTATTTCTGATAGTTCTGAGGTTGTAACATCCAAGATCAAGGAACCAGCAGGTTCAGTATCTGATGAGGGCCCAGGTCTCTTCTTCCAGGATGGCACCTTGAATGCTGCTTTGTCCAAACTCTGTTTCTTCAGAGGGCAGACGGGATGGAATGGGCAAACTCACCCCTTCAAGCCCTTTTATGAGCATTAATCACATCCACAAGGGTGGAACCCTCATAGCCTAGTCACCTCCTAAAAGTACAGTCATCCCTCAGTGTACTGGGGGGATTGGTTCCAGGACCTTTCGTGTTTATGTATGCAAACTGAAATCCCACACTCTGCCTTGTGGAACTTGCATATTTGAAAAGCTGGCCTTTCTTATACCTGGGTTTTGCTTCCCATGAATAGTGTATTTCAATCTGCATCTGATGGAAAAAATTCACGTATAAGTGGATCCACACAGTTAAAATCTGTGTTGTTCGACGGTCAACAGGAAGTCTTCCTTATTCTCGGGATATACATTCCAAGACCCCCAGTAGATGCTAGAAACCATGGATAGTACTGAACCCTGTGTATGTATACACACATATCTATGATAAAGTTAACCTTATAAATTAGACATAGTAAGAGATTAACAACTAATAATAAAATAAAAAATTATAACAATATACACTAATAAATGTTATGTGACTGTGGCCTCTCTCTTGTTTTCTGTCACTCATAATATCATATGGTACGTTGCTCATCCGTCATCTTCTTTTGATCTATGGGTCTGATAACCAAGATGCCTACTAAGTGACCATGCATCTTCAGCATGGATAAACTGAATTTGGTAATTTAAGTTATACTATTTAAGTAAGTGAGGTGCAATAAGTCAGACATATTCTGCATGAAAACTCGGAAATGGGTCGAATTCTTCTGGAACGCTATTTTGCAAAGTGTCTCAGAAATCTTACTTCACATTCTTTGACATAGCAATTCTCAACTTGTAGGATATTTCATAATATCAACAAAATATCTCTGTGAGATGATTTTCACCTCAGCATTTTTTTAATAAAGAAAATTTAAAGCCTCATAAATATCCACCTACAAAGGAAACAATAATAAAATTCTTTCTAAATTATATTTATGAAGAATTGTAATGATTGGGGTATTTTGTGATAAAAGATTAAATAAACTTATGATTTTTAAATTGTATACATGTCAAAATATCCATTATGTAAAATGTTCACACTCAAAAACTAAAAGGAAACATACTACAAGTTAATAGTATAATAGTTTTTCTCAGAGATTTTGGGGTGTTTTTTTCTTTATATTTTTCTTTGTGTATTCTCCATGATAAAAATGCATTAATTTAAAAATCAGAGAAAAAGTAAATATTCTCTTCGATGGTGACATTTCACTTTTAAAAATCTCAGCAAGAGTGGTTTTTGCTTCATGGGACTCTACACTGCTGTAAAATGCTGAAAATGTCACTCCATTGAACCACTAAGTTTGGAAGTAGAAGCAAACTCTGCCTCCACAGAGGTGAAGATGAAGTGAGGTCCTCCTCCCTCTCCTCTGATCCATTTCTGTTCACGGTGGCTCCCCTCCTTGGGGTGCAACAATGATCAGGACAGCCATACTCTGCTCACTCCCCAACTCCAATGCCCTCACTTTGAATCCCATAATGTTCTTTTACTCATCTGTTTCTTGGTTACAATCAAGTTCCTTTCAAAGTCAAAAAATAATAATAAAACAATAATAATTGAAAATTGGAATCATAAGAAAAACCTAGAATAAGAGATTTTTAATTTCCTGGACAGAATTGTTGAGAGTAACAAATGGGGAACAGGAAGAAATGTCAATAATTTCTATTATTTTAAATTAAGCAATTTGATTTTTTCTTCCTTTGAAATAGAATCAACGACAAATTTAGAATCGACTGAGAGCATATCAAGTGGACATAGCAGGTGATTTTGGAGGTCAGATGGGCATGCACATAACTTGTGCACACAGAAGTTACTCCATGAATGAATCTGAGCAGCATTAGATGTCACAGGTGTTTTTGCTGTTAAATGACTATATTTTTGTCATATATTATTTAATGTATACTACAAGAGATTATTGAGCATAAAGAACAAGAACAGTAATGTTAGAAAACAAGTTAAAGAAAAACATGAAATGGTATGATTTCTGCAAATTTGTCTTAGGATAATTTTAACCAGATCATGAGTGGTATTTATGTAGTCAAAATTCTATGGCATATCAATAGTCTGTAATATCTCATAGAGATAAAAAAGACTTATGATTAAATTATCCAATATTTTTAAATTTATGAGATTTAAGACTATCAATATTCACAATGCATTATTAGAGAAGTGGTCACAAAGAACTAAATCTTTCTTATTTCTCATTTGGAAAAGAAACATAACAAAATACAAAAGTAGAAAAATTATTTTAGAGCAAAATATTAGAATCCTAAAATAAGAACTAGAAATCAAGTTATAGTTTATTTTGAAACAAAAAGTTAAATTTCAATCTATATTTCATTCCCAAATTAAATCTGAGATAAAATATAATTTTTAGCATCTATGTTTACAAATTAGACTTTAAATAAATGAAACATTTTGCATTAGCTGTTAAATGGTAGAAAAATTAAAATTATTTTGATATATATTTATTAAAGATGTAAATAATATATTTATATACAATAATATTTTTCCTAAAACTAAATATTTTATTTATAATTATTTCTTTTTACTTCTTTGTTATGTAGCATATATAAAAATTACAAAAATTTGTTTTTCAAATTTTTGAAAAATTATCTTTGTAGTTTTAAGGAACTTCCAAAAGTAATTGGAAACTACTTGAAAATAAATACTAGAAATAATTTAATTCAAAGAAAGGAATCTTTTTTTGCAGCTGAATTGATATGCTAATTTATTAATAGTAAGATTTTGCAAACCACATAAATAAGAAAATTTTTCCTTCTCTATGAATTCAAATTTAAAAAGTCAACCATTTACCTTTCAGGTCATATTTGCCCAGGAATTCTGGTAAGTTGTTTAAATTAGACAACTGTTTCTCATTAGAGTCCAGTGCTATCTCCTAGGAGGCATTTTGGAGACATCTGTTGTTTTATTTAGCTCTAGTTGACAGAACCATTGGAAAGCACTATTGCCATTTATTGAGATGGAATAGGGTTTGGGTATGTCTGGGAATGTTAGATATCGTCTAATGAGATCAGAACAAAGCGTTTTTCCAGATGCCATTTGACTTTCTAAGTCAATAGCCCAGATAACAGATTGGGCACAACAATGACATGCCCATTTGCACTGCGCTGAGCCTAGGTAGGACGGCACTCGTGTGTTGTCAGATCTACACATAGCAGTTTTTGCATGGTTTTAATTACATTTAGCCCTGTACATTTATTACTATGTATATAAAAGAAAAATTGTTTATTTTGTTTTGTTTGAAGCTTTACCAAGAATTCTTTACCACACCAACCATGTCAGAAAATCATGTTGCCTAGTGTGATGCTCTTTTTGCCGTTAGAGTAGTCAAAGCTACACCCTTGGGTCAGTCTACATTCAAAACTTTCACTTCCACAGTGTATCTCTTTAGGGGCGTACATCTGACTACTTTGTTATTTCTTCTAATATAATCATGACCAAGCATTTATGTTGGTCATGATGCTATTATATAAATATTATATAATTATATAAATCATGTAGAGAAGTAGGTTCAATTATCCTGAAATTCCATTTCACTTTAGGAAAGAGAATATTATAAGACATTTGTGATAAGAAGGCATATCAGGTGCAATCAGGGTTCAAAACCATTGCTTTCACTACCCCATCCCAAGACTATCTGGGAATAGACTCCAATCTCATCTAGGCCTCTGAATAGCCCAGCATTCCCAGTAGACTTCAAACTTGAGGACTTAGATAAAGCTAGACCTTTTATACAAGGGATTGCAAATGGAATGCTTAGAGGGCCAAGCAATTAATATAAATGAGTGAAGTCACTTAACTGGAAAACAGTAAGGAGTAGGGAGAATTATAGCAAATTTAATAAAGTGTATTCTATCTGACGAAGGTAAGAGCTAGTGGGGCCCAGCCAACATTGCTTAAGAATCCAGTGTTATCGTCACCTATTTTTCAAATAATGTAGAATATCCAGATAAGCAGGTAAACTTTTCTACATTTTAATACATTGTACGTGGGAAACAAACATAAAACGTATTATAGAACTGTTTATGGGGGTACCACTTTGCAACTGATAAGTTTTTAATGGAAGGAAAAAACATCTGTACATGAAACCCTGGAACACGAGAAGATTTGCCCCTGATTTTTTTTTTCAGTTGACTGTGTCTTTCACTTAGACTTAAGACAAAATGCACAGTTATGAAGAGAAAAGAATAATTCTGCATTATCTTTTAATGGTTTACACATTTGACCTATACCATTGGCAAAACCATGTCAAAATAAGGTGTTTTGTAAGTTTTAATGTGCTGTTATCTTAAAACTCTTTTTCAATTCAATTTGTGTTCATTAATTATACCTCTTGTCACTGTAGTTTTGACAATCAGTTGACTCATACATAGTCTGTACATAACGAACTATCCCCAACAGTTTTTTTCTTATCATTCAAAGTAAGGGACTTTATATGATTTTGTAATTTGAATGTGTGCACTTTATACATTTGAAATATTAAAATAGAAAGGAACTTATAACAAAGTACAGAAGCCTTAATGTAATAAAAAAAGAGATAATATATGTTTTCAACTCCTTTGTTCATTTTTTCCACTTTCTTTCTAGAAATTGTTTCTGTCAATTTTAATTTTCACTGAGTTGAAAGGGAAAGGTATGTAAGGAGACAGTTACCTCCAACTGCAAATAGCAATCAAAGATTAGTAAATGTTTTCAGCAGTTCCAACTATCATTGAACCTATCTTCAATGGTATGTGGCCAAATAAAATATGTATTTCTGAAAGAACAATAAGAGACATTATGATGTTTTAAATTTATGAGTTAAAAACTAACTCAGAAAAGACTTAAAAATTATAATATAGAACATATACAGAGGAATTGCAATAAATAAGAAGAATCTAAGACTCTGCTTAGCACAAAGATGTGAGGAAAAAGCAGCTTTTATAAAAAGAGGAAAGTTAATACAAATATCGTAAGCATTATAATAGTTATCCTTTTTTTTAATGACCTGTGAACTTTTTATTGGTATAACGGCACCCTGCTCCTACTGCCTCAATGCCTCAGAACTTCGGTGTCATTGGTCTCAGACACCACTTTGTCATCCACTATCCTGTGAGTGGTGGTCTTTTGGGTGGTTTCCATGGAGTTGCTGCTGTCCAGGGCATCACCAAGATTGAAGTCTTCCCCGTCTTCCAGCAGGTGGCTGTAGGTGGCGATCTCAGCCTCCAGCTTGGCCTTGATGTTCACCAGGGCTTCGTACTACTGGGCCTGGCACAATGATTATCTTTTTAACGGCACATATTAACAGGAGCATTTCAGCTATTTCTCCCAGGTTGCTATATCTTTGACAGCTGCGAGTAAATCATTAATAACTTCAAAATTTCTGTTTTTGTTTTAGAGGTCATTACCATTCTGCAATTAAAAGCAGAGAAAAGCAAAACAAATCAAAGAACCAAAGAATCTTTAAAATGTAATTTCTTAAAAGCCAAAAGTAGATAAGGAATAAGGTAAGAAGAAGCTATTTGAATAAAATAATAAGGTTATGTGCCCAAAATCTAATGAAGTGTGTGTGTGTGTGTGTGTGTGTTTTAAGAAGTCAAAAGCAGGTTGTTAATTTCTTTTAACTTCCTCAGATCTTGGCCCATCTTGACTTCAAATCTGTTAAAGAAACTAAGTGATAGTTATATGCATATTCTTTCTAGAGGGATTATAAGAACACTTTAGAAGTGGACTTGGGAAATCCTATACCATAGCTCATTCATAGCAGATCTGAGGGTTGCCTCTGTTCAAATGACAAAGTCAGTTTGAGGAAAACTTAGCTAAGTGCTTAGATAAAACTACCCTGACTTCAATACCAGGGATGCCCCCTGGTGGGGTTGAATGTCCAGTGATCCCTAGTTAATTTTTTTTTCATCTCAGAAATACATTCACCAACCACAGTTTAATTGATTCTAGCTTTTTGTTATCCCCAAAGATGAAAACGTATTTTTAGATAAAACATAATATCTCCCCTTCTGAAAAAAATATCAGGTGAAATCAAATACTTCAAGGTACATTGGTGGGAAAAATAGTAAAAATGACATTCTGTTATATAGATGAAAATGAGCTCTTGATACTGTTTTGATGGCCTGTAACAAATGTCTGCTGCAGAAATTTGCAAAATGGTATCTGCAGTTGGAAAGCCATAGCAATAGAAAAGATGCTCTGTTGCTATGTTCACAGGTGGGATGGCTCTTTTTAGACCAAAAAGTTATTGCTATCAACAGAATGAGACTATTTTGATCATTCACTACATGATGGATACTCTAATAGAACTGCAAGAAAGGTCCCAAAAGTAAAAAAAAGAGATAATGAAAATGGGTTGGTTGGATAGAAATAGTTTTTGCAGAATACCTGAGTATAGGATGACAAGCAGTTTTTTCAGCCATACTGAAAATCACACTTTCGCTAATGTTGTTTTGAGAATTAAAATGTATGTGTTTGTGTGTGTGTATGTTTATATTAAAACATAGAAAGTAAGATCAATTATGTTTATGAATTTACTTCAAGTTGCTGCTATATTAAATTCAATGTAGACATACAATTTAGGTCAAACATATACTTTTTAAAAATCATGTTCTTGTTTATACTTTAAAAAGTAGATAAATGTGATCAAAGTGACATTTACCAAAAATATTGACATAAAGGGAAATTAATTTAATTAAACTTCTATTCAAAAGGCTTTATTTTATAAATGCTGGTGCATTCAGCATATATTTGGAAAGGCTGTATTTCACTGTTTTTCAAAACAATAGATTATGTCCAAAATGATATCACATTGGCCCTGCATTATATGTACTCATTAGAATTTCCTTCCCCCTTTTTAATAATAAATGCAATATTAGATGGCATTTAGCAAAGGCTATATCTAGTCCCTAAAAATAAATGCTGTTTTGTTGCACATAAAACTTCTAGAAGACTTAAACCTTGGTTTGAAATGAAACTTCAAACATTAGTAGGAAAAAGCATAAAGTCAAATGTTTTCTCAGTTGTAAAACAAATTAAAATATTTTCCTTTGGATTTACCATAAATTATGCAAGATCTGTAGAACAAGGGTAGCTGAGAAAGATTTAAAAAAAAAGCCTCCAGACATTTAGGAAAATATTTGAGATACTCAATAAACCCAAAAAATGGCAAAGTTCATCCAAGCCTAAAAGTAATTAAGAGATAGTTTTAATCCTTTTATTTGAATGAATATCCTCTTGAGCTTCAGCTATATTTCCCCTTTCCCCCAAAAGCTATAAAAGTCCTCATGACTGCAATGACACTTAAATCATTGTACTTTTTCTTTCTTATTTCCCTCATCATTGCCAGAGACAGCCTTGGATTCCAATTCTGAGAGCATCCCGTTGTTGGGACTTATACTACTGTCAGTCTGCTCAGTCTAGCAGAACATTGATTTTTAAGCAGAGAGCCTTGAAGAAAATAATTCAATATTCTATTAGACACTGGATACTGACAAACAGATAGGAGGGAGTCTCTCACTCCATTTTAATGTATATTCATGAAGGAAGAGCTTTTTTTGTTCCTGTTACAAAGTATGTCTGTGGATGTATTTAAGGGGTGAAACACCAGGGAAATGCTGTATTTAAGGGAAAAAAGAGAAGAGGTAGAACAATCAAAGGATAAAATAAAAGAAAAGTAAATGACACAAAACAAAAAATGCTTATGTGGCATTGGAGTTTTGTTGTTATTGTTGTTGTTTTTAATTAAAAAACTCTTGATGGGTTCACTAATAATCTGTCCTCAACAGTTCAGCTAGGATTTGTCCAAAGCTCAGCACAACTCCATGAATGCTAACTCCCCAAATCAGGCAAGTTAGCTCAAAGGAACAGTTTTGTTTTGTTTTTTTTTACCACATTTCTAGGTGTGGGGCTTTCTTTTTTTAATTGAAAGGTAATAAGGTAATAACATTAGGTAATAACATTACAGCTATTCCCTGGAATCTTCACATTATTTTGACTCAGACTCAGGAAATGCAAAATGAAAGTAATCAGGCAAAAATGTATCAAGGAATATAGTGGTCTAAGATTTAGATGAAGGAATGGATTGAGTTAGGCTATATATGTAAATGTAAATGGTAACTACAGATGATATGATAAGCAAGGAATGAGCTAAGGCTATGCTATACAAGGTACCTATAAAGTCTGTTTTAAACCGCCAAGATTTAGTGGCAAACCAAGTAACCTATGTATACAGCATTTCCCTGGAACCTAAATCTTCTATTTTTTAACTCTTGAAAAATTAATGAGCTCAGAGGATAAGGAAGGGTATAGAAAAGGCCACTCTCTAGCTACCTATTGATCGGACTTCCAGACTCATCTACACTTAGCAATCCTTCCATTTTGGCTGGAAAAGTGTGAAAAAACTAAGTTTAACCATCACACATCCATCTGATATTATAGATACAACTTACTTCCCTCTCTAAGGAAAAATTAGAAGACATCAAAGAATGGTGTTAAATCATTAGCATATAAGTTTAGGCTCTTTCCATATACATAATAAATTACATCAAAAATGAATGTTAATATTTTGTTTAAAACTAATGCCTAAAAACTTGTTAAATTATAAGAAATTCAAAACCTCTTACCCCCCAAATAAATATAATTAATAAATAATTATTTCTCTATAGACATCCTGGACTCTAGTCTCAGATCATATTGAGAGTTTTCCGCACAACACCAGGATGTGACCAAGCAGACATAGCATATTCAAAACCAAAAATTCTGACAGTGCAGGTCTTGATTGGCACAGCCAAACTGAAGAGGTAACATTATTAAACAAAATAGCAGGGATTCCTTAGGTTATACAGACTTTAGCCCATGATTGCAGATATGCATGGGTGGGTAAATATCCCTTCAAATCTCCCTTCACAATTTAAGATGTTCTTTTCATTCCAGATATCTTAGACTTTGCTAACAGGCTACTTCCAAATGCTGTTCTCCAACAGGTGAAGGTTCTTATCACAAAGTGAACTCATTTACACCTGCTTAAGGCTCTGCAAGGAGTACAGTAACTGTGTCAGTAGTGCTTTGGCTTATCAAATTTACATTTCAAAGTGGTTAAATTGTTTTGAAAGTGTATCCCAGTGTGGAGTCTTTTGCAATCTCTGCTTGATGTTTAAAATGCCTGAAATCTATGGGGGGAGGGGAGAGAGGGGAGGGAGGGAAACTTATATTCTTGACATTTGGTGAAAAACAAAGGGAGAATTAAATTGCTCCCAAATAGGGCATATTTGCAAGTAGTTCTTTCTACAGATACATATGGCTTATATCACCATTCATGTTCATATTTAGAATAAAATTGAATTGTACTTTAGAGGCTGAAGGAATTTTAGATAGCATCTACTACATCCTCCTCATTTCATAAATGAAAAAAATTGAAATTCAGAGAGCTTATAGTGTTGCTAAAATAAAGTTTTGGAGTCCGATATGTCTCAATTTGATCTCTGAGTCTGCTGCTTACACTATGGGAATACTAAGCATTTGTTTTCCATCAGGTAAAGATTCAATAAACCAAGTAAAACAATTAATTCAATAAACTAAGGAAGAAATTCTACTGGGAAAGACTTGAGTCCATCTATTTATGGCCGAAATACTGACCAGTATAGTACTGATGGCAGAGTTTCATTGCAGCTTCTCGAAAGGTACCATCCTCAAATTGTTTGACTCCAAATGGTCTCTCTGGTTTTATGCAGCAAATTGCTATAGAGAACAGTCATTCTGAACTTCTGAACCAGATTCTTAGGGCAGCTTTATGGGTAATAAACATGGCAGTTTGGAGAGAGCCTTGGGATTATTGAAATGAAATAAATAAAATGTCTATTTAATGTTAATATGAGCTTTTTAAGAAGTTCCCTTAGAAGATCTTATTTCCTCTATTATGATCTATTATATTAGAAAAAATACATCATCTTAGGTTCAGTGAAACATTTGTCAGCTTCTAGTTATATTTATAAGGACAAGGTTCAAATTATGGATTGGATTCAATAGGTGATTTAATATCTACGTCCCCAAACTGTCAATCAATAGATTAATCTTTATATGGAAGATTGCCTTTAGAGACATTTCCAGTTCTTCATACTGATCAAAGACATGAAAAATGCATGGGATGATGATACATAAAGTTTTAAGAGACAATATTGAAAGGAATAGCTAATATAAGTGAATTCAGACTAAGTTTCTCTGTAATATAAAAAGAAGAGCTAAAATTGAGAAACATAATTCAGTAAAAGTACAGGAAAACTCCTTAATTTCAGGTACAGAAAAAAACAGACTAGTTTTGCAAATATCCTTCACTTTAGACTTAGTTTAGCAGTAGTTTATGTGAAAACATATTGCCATTGTTTTAGTTGGACACAAGCTCAAAATACACTTACAAATGATGGTTTGACTAAAAATAAACTTATACAATTTTGGACTGCCTTGTTCAGATCTTATTTGGAATAGGATTTTCATTTGTCAGTGGCACATTTTAAGAGGAAGCATTCAAGATGCAAAAACATCTAGGCAATAAAGGAAACACACTGAGAAAAGGGTGAAAGTGGTGCTGTGGTCTAAACGTTTGTGTCCTCTTCAAGTTGGTATGTTGAAATCCTGACCCGAAGGGTGATGGAGTTGGGAGGTAGGGCCTCTGGGAGGGAGAGGTCATGAGGGCAGAAGCCTCATGAATGAGATTGGTGCCCTTATAAAAGAGCCCTGAGAAAAACCCCTTTCCCCTTCCACCATGTGAGGACACAGCAGAAGAACCGCAGTCTAGGAACGAGGAAGACAGCCCTCACCAGAACCCAACCATGCTGCCATCCTGATCTCAGACTTCCAGCCTCCAGAACTGTGAGAGAGAAATTTCTGCAGTTTACGAGCCACCCAGTCTGTAGTAATTTTTTATAGCAACCCAAACAGAATAAGACAAAGTACTTTGCATTATTAAAACAAACAGTCAAACTAAAAAAATTATTAACTGAAATCTAGATTGGAAGGGTAGTCTATAGAGAGACAAAAGAAAGCTGTTCTGTGTTGTGCCAATGAACTAGAATCAGCGGGAAGAGTTACAAAGAGTCCAATTTCAGCTTAAAGAGCAATTACAGCTACCCAACAATTTATCAGTTTTATCCCCAGAATAGCAACTGAATGATCACATAGCATCGAAGATGTTCTGGAAAAGTGGAACTAGAGTGTTAAAAGTTCTAAGCCTTCTGGGGACTAGATGTATTAAAAAAAGATATCAGATCTGTGCTCAATTACAAGCTATGCTTACACTCCATGATCAGAGTTGAGATATATATGTATGTGCACATTATTTTTTTCCCACCAGGCTAGATAATATTTTGTATTTAACCTGGCCACTTGTCCAATATTGTTGCAGACCTATTATACTCATATCTAGTCACTGTCTTGTACAATTTATTCACTTTTACCTTAAGTTTCTAGAGTTCTTCATCACTGTATTCAATGGATAAGTTTATATATTTCACAACTGCCAAATATAAAACTGCTGCACTTTTGACAACAAATTCATGTCTATCCAACTTAATTTGAAAAAAAAGAACACTAAGCCTCTAAACCTAGGATTTTACTTTGTGGTACTCTTGTAAATCATGGTCTTCTTTTTTCCCATTTTTTTAGGAGAACACTTGACACATTTGTCAAGTTTTATAATCTTGTCAAAGACATATTTATATAAGCTTATTATGAAAATTCTATACACTTAAGATCAATATAACCTTACCTATAATATTTGTGGGAAAAATAGTTATAAAATAATTTCAAAAATGCTGGCTGAAAAGAGAATGTATCTTTCATTCAATGGACACATACAGAAAATCTGACCCAGAAGTTCTGTCTCTCCTCACATGAAGACCTCTCCTAATATAACCGCCTTTAAAGCCCTCCACCTTTACTTGTCTTTAATTATTATAGCATTTTCTCTTAGATTCTATCAATTGGTAGGTTCTAGACTAGTAAAAGACCTCTATCTATTCATTTACTCTAACAGAGAGGCTAACACAAACAGAGAATTCAGACTGATAGTGTAGTAGAGATGTAATTTAAACCAATATTTAAATTCTTCTCTGGATCAAATCATCTATATAATTTTATTAATCCTTTATTTTGCAGAGGTAAGCAAGGCTATTGAATTAAGAATGCATATCTGGAAACATAATACACTTTGATTGCTTATAAAATCTCTTTTTAAAAATAATAGTGTTAACCCTTTTTAATTGTTATGAACTGAATGTTTGTTTCCCCAAACAAAGGATGAATGTTGCATCCCTAAACCCCAATGTGATATGTGGAGGTAAGGTCTTTAGGAGGTAACTAGGTTTAGAAGTCATGAAGATGAAGCCCTCATAATGGGATTAGTGTCCTCTCCATGTGCTCTCATTGAGAAAAGGCCATGTGAGCACACGACAAGAAGGTGGCTGTCTACAAGCCAGGAAAAGGGCCCTGACCAAGAACCAAATCTGCTGGCACCTGATTTTACACTTCTTAGCCTCTAGAACCGTATGAACTAAATGTCTGCTGTTTAGGCCAGGATAAGGGTTCTTTGCTTGGTGAAACCTTTGTCAGGCTTCTGAACCTACTCCTAGAACCATCTATGCACTTTCTTCTAAAATCCATTTTTAGCAAAAGAACCTGGCTAAGTCAGTTTAGCTAGGACTCCTTCATCCTTGCTTTCTGATCACTCTTGATATCTGATTAAGTTCCTCATCCTCCATCATCCCCTAGTTGGCCTGTCTTCAGAAAGAATCCTGCTAGGGTTTAGCCAGAATACCCTTCAACCTTGGGATTTCCTCATAGTAATTTTCTACCCACTGACACCCACACTGCTCCTTGTCTATAAATCCCCACTTGTCCATGCTGTATTCAGAATACAGCCCTGTCTCTCTCCCCCACTGCAAGATCCTGTTGCAGTGTTCCCTATCTTTGTCACAATGGTCCTAAGCAAAGTCCACCTTACCATGCTTTAACGAGTGCTGAATATTTTTTTCTTTACCAGCCACCTAAGTCAGCTGCCAGAGCTGACTAAGACACTATTCAGGCTGGATTCTGTCTTAGGAAAGTACCATTAATTAATTGACAAAAGTTGCAAAAAAAAATGTGGAGCAGACACTATTACATTCTACTAAGTGAAGTATCACAGGAGTGGAAAAACAAGCTTCACATATACTCACCATCAAGTTGGTATTAACTGATCAACACTTAAGAGCACATATAGTAATAACATTCATCGGGTGTCAGGCAGATGGGAGGGGAATAAGGGGATGGGTATATGCACAGCTAATGGGTGCAGTGTGCACCGTCTGGGGGATGGACACGCTTGAAGCTCTGACTCAGGTGGGGCAAAGGCAATATACGTAACCTAAACATTTGTAGCCCTGCAATATGCTGAAATAAAAAAATTAAAAAAACCAAAGAATTAATTGTGAATTAATTAATTAATAAACACTCAAATAATTACTTGAATTCATTGTAATTGTGTGTTTAATTGTGTATTTAATTGTGATTCACAGAATCACAGATAGGCTGGCCTTTGTTTCTCCTGACTGAAGTGGCTTCCCCAGCCTGTGTTTGTCAGAAGCGTCGCAAAACAAATATACTAGCTGCAGCCACCTGTGGCAAGGGATAAAAGTCAGGGCAAGCAGAGACAGGAAATCCTGGGAAGGAAGAGGCTGGGGAAGGAGATACATGGGGGAGGAAAGGCCAGGAAAATCTCCTGTGCACAGCAGGGAATTAGAAGGCCGTGATGTGCCCAGGGCTGGACACACGCTCAGAGAGGACCTGAGAAAACCCTAAGCTTTCACTTCGGGCTGACCTGAGGTTCCCTGCAAACAGGAGTTCATTTTGATACGATACAAAAATCGCTTATAACCTGTTAGGATTTTAGATTCCCATGAGACTCTCAAAAACTTTGGATTTTTTTGAAAAATACACACACCCAGGTGCAGACAAAAAATGAACAACATAGTATGTTTACTGTCAAGCTGGCCATACTATTTCCCCCTTAAAGTCAAAAAACTAAATCCAATCAAATTTACTTAAAAAAAAAAAAACTAGAAAATGTATTATAAACCACTGGAAATTTAAATGACTGCAAAAAAAAGTATATTTCTTCAGAAATTTAAACAAGATCAAAATCTGTTCGATTAGTATAGGAATAAAGCAGTAATATTTTCCAAAATAGTTCTACATTTGCCATACAGCTTTACTCAGTCACTTTCACATGGGTGAAAAAGCAATGCTCCTTTCAGATAAAGAATAAATCAGGCCATGCATAGATATTTACACTTTCCTTAGCATTCTCCTCACAGTATTGTTCGTAGAAGCAGTAAGATCCTTGCCATAAGCAAAGTCCTAAACAAAGTACTTTTTCCCCAAGAAACTACAGTGCCAAGAATGATATTGTGACTCTTCCTCTACTCTTTCCTCCTTTCACCTTCTCAGGGACAATCCTACCTTTGACCACGTGAGGGTAATATATATTTTGAGAAATAAGGAAACTACTAGTTTAACCATACAACCGATGATACTATCTAGTGGCTAAAATCTTGAACATCAAATAGAACCAGGGAAAATGAAAAGAAATTAATACAACTGAGAGGGATGACCTTGTTAATATCTACTGCTTTTCCTTCATAAATTATAAACTTCTGGCACAGAGAGTTTTAATTTTTCAATATCCAAAGCTGAACCTATAGTTAATGGCCAGGTCAGGTGAATTCAGTCCTAAAAATAATGAAATGTATGACTAGTCAGTCCTGTTTAACAAAGCTCAGTTGGCTAAAATTTTAACCTCTTAAGAGTGGCTCTTAGGTTTTGTTCTCTAAGCAATTGAGCTAACAAGTCAGATTTTATAAATTTACAGGTGGTCTTTCCAAACTTGGGTAATACCAAGCTCATCCTAGGACATTTTATATTCAAGGACCCATTTTGATGGTAACCATAATCTTTGTGTGCACATGCAAATTGAGCATTAAAAATTTGGCAGTTTATATATAAATAATTGGAATTCATAAAGTGCAAAGCACAAAAATTGCAATTTTTTTGTGAACAGAGATAAGCAAGTCATGTGCTACATTAATTTTTAAGTCCCTGCATATTAATTTCTTCAAACAATTGCATCTCTTATGCTTGCCTTGGTTTTGAACACATTTTGATAAAGCATCTTTATTTAATAATATTAGATCATGCAAAATTAAACATATTTAGGTTTTAATTTCCCTGTTACTAGACTAATGACCATTTAAGATTTCTTTTCCTCAGGACAGTTTCAAAAGCTCACAAGGCCTAGATTCTTGAACACCTATTAAGAAACTATAACCTAAAGGAAAATCTCCTAAATATTGCTGAATCAAGTTACTTTGTCAATTTGATACTCTATTGATCCATCCTGGGCTGCTTTCTGATAACTTCAATGGTCTGAGCAGAAATAATAGACACAAATCATATTCTTGGTTACAGAAAACTATTTAAAACTGAAATACAGGGGTTATTTCAGTTTATTCAAGAGAAATTATTGTCTTTAAAATTAAAAATAAAAACAGAGAGAGAAACAATAGTAGCAGCCTATATGTTAATATATTCATCTAATTTTGAAAAATTATATAAAGTTTTTATGGTTGCTCATTATTGGTCTACTTCATTTTCTTTGCTTCCAAACCTACCAAACTGCTTGTAATTTCCTAAAAATGCTATGCTACTTTGTTCCTAGATGCCTTTGCATATGCTATTTCTTCTAAATGCAACAGATCCCCATCCCAAATCCTTTAGCATAAATCATTCCTCAAAACCAAAATCAAGGATTACCTTCTTATGGAGGTATTATCTGACACACCCCCAAAGTGTAAAAGTCTTCATGTTATTTTTTGTATAACTCTATCAGTATTCATTGTACTGTGCGGAGATCATGGATTTTATTGTATGTGTCTTTTAGTATCTGTATGCACCCTCAGCCAAAAGACTGTACCTGGTTCATCTAACATTGACTGCCATAGGCCTGAAATAGAAGTTGTAGAATTGAGAAATGGGTCAATGAATAAATAAAGGAAAGGGGCAATGAACTTTGGTGACTCAATGCATTGCCATATGATTTAGTGAAACTTCAAAGACTATATACATAGAAAACTAAAAAGGAAATCTGTAAAGAAGTAATCAAGTTAATCAGTTCATTTAGTTGTTACTATTGTCATTATGTCACAGACCAATAATTTCAGTCATTTTAAAGATCAAATCAGTTTGATCACTGATTTTATTATTATGTATTTCAGTCCCTGCTCTGAGGTTAAAACTGGCTAGGAAATGGAGTTGCCTCTTGAGAGTTGAAATAACCTCTGGATAAGGTATGGATTAATCAGATTATTAAAAAATCCATTATAAAGTTGAAGCAAGAGTTGCCTCTTCTCAGCAGTACTATGTTCTGCAATGAGTATAGGTTTTAGAGTCAGATAAATATGGCTTCAGTTCCTTTACCCTCTAAAAGTGTGACTTTGATAACTTTTTTAGCCTTTTATATGTTTACTTACTTTTGTTTTTAAAGAATATTGATCTTGACTTTTATGAGTAGGAGTAGAAGAATGACATGAAACTGATGTGATAACATATGGAAAATGCCTAGCTTTATGTCTGACACATAGTAATTGATAAATACTAGTTTCTTCCTTTTGTTACCACGTTCTTTACTAACACTCTTTATTGATATTTTCCCTGCCTTGGAAAATCTTCTGAATACTGAGGCTGGAGAATCACAGATGCCACCAGTTTTCTTTAACTCTTAGAATGCAGCAAAATTCATAATAGTATAAGTGAACTAAGCAAAATGATTACTGGGCAACCCATCCTTTCTTTCCTTCCTTCTTCCTTCTTTGTTCCTGCTTTCCTTCCTCTTTTTCTTTCTCTCTTCCTCTGTTCTTCCTCCTCTTTCCTCTTTTTCTGTTCTTCTTCCCCATTTCCTTGTTTGAATATGAGCAAATCTAAGAAATACAATGACATTTTAAAATTAAAAGTTCATCTTTATAAAAATTTTATCAATGAGTGTCTGCTCTCATTGTATCTGAAGGTAGTCAATCATCTCTAATCAATATTTCTGTATGAGTTATTTTTTAGAACTATTTTTCTCAGGTTCATAGTAAAATATTTAAAACCCATTACAAACTGATTAAACTATTTTGTGTTCTCCTCTTATCAAAAATGTTGTTAAGGCTGCATCTTTATAAGTCTGCTGCTTTTTATTCAGCTTAGTAAAAAAAAAAAGTATTAGCTAATTTGTTTAATTTTATGTAAACAAAACAATCAGTTGATTGATGAATTTTTCAGTTTTCAGCTCATTATTTGAACATTAGGTAAGTAGATATAAATTAAGTTATTCCACAGGAGCAGGCATGATAGGGAGGTATTTTCTAGCACTGGTAGAGATTATAGCTGCTGAAATAGACTTTTAAGGTATTAGACAAGTATTTGGTAGAGAATGGTTAATAAACACTAATTAAGTTAGCTGCAAAGAAACCCTTGTGGGAAGATCAATATTATTAAGTGTTTAAACTAGCCTTTCACACTTACTGAATCTATATGCAATCGGGCAAGCTGCAATTCCTCCTTCACTTTTTCACTTTCTCCTTCTCTTTCATTTAAACTGAATGTTGGCTTACAGATCACATTCCTTATCATCTTTTGCTCTCTAAAGGAACTTATTTAAGTTTCCATACATATATACTACATATTGCATAACTTTGGTTAACTCTGAGTTACTGAATTTGGTTAATATGTAAAGCTGCAGAGTCTTTTGGGATAAAAAATGCATCTGAGCAAGGCAAAAAAGAAAAGTTTCCCATTTGCTTCCTCTAAGGTTAAACAAAATAAAACTGTACTTAACTGACAAAGAAAGTAAGAATAATCCTGATTTTCACACTAACTTTCATGATCTGGAGTTAAGTAATGATCAAATGGCCACAAGCAGAAGAAATCACCAGGTACACAGGATCTGAACTGCATTATGAATACAAGCTGCCTTCAATTAGTTATTGGTTGCTCAAAGTGCCTCTTAGTTTAGTAATATTAATAATAATAATAATAATAACAGCTAGAATGAATGGAATTTGCTTACTTATTTGACAGGTGCTGTACTAAACGTTTTACATATCATTCTCTTGGCCACTGCACAAGGTAGGCACTATTGTGATTCTTACTCAAGGAGTAATCTGAAGGTTAGAGAGGTTGGATAATTGTCAAAAATCATAGAGCTATGAGATGATGGAGTTGGGATCTGAACTCAGGCAACAACGTTTCAGGGTCCATGCTCTATCTAAGGCAATTTCCCAGTTTGCTTAAAGTACCAAATTCTAACCTCACTAAGGGTGGGTCCAGGACTGAAGACTTAGTAGAAAGGCTATCAACAGTGCTTTAGGCAATGGCTGATGGCAGGGAATTGAAATAGTTGCATAGGCAAAAATCAGCAAATATTTATTTGTCAGAAGAAAACTAGAAGCATTTCAGCAACTAATGAATAATTTTCTGTATCTTTCTCTTCTTTCACTCAATATCAGCAATCTCCATACATTTCAGCAACTTTGGGTAAAAGTCATTCCTTGGTTAGTAGTAGATTTGTGACAGCAATGGACCTCCATATTTCTTACAAATAACCATGTCAAAAGACAATTAGCTTCATCATTGGTAGGGGTGACAACACTTAAGATCAACAGACATTTACCTCAACAGAGCTGATGGGGCAGGAGGAAAACATAGTGGTTTTGAAATGTAAGTTCAAAGGGCATAAGGATGTCTTCATTCATTATCAATTTCTGAACACATGGAAGGATCCTTGAAAATGAAGAGCAATATTTGTTGAAGAAGAATTCTGCTTGTTCAGAACACACCACCTCAAAATATGCTGCTTTGGAGTATTGACTATTTTGAGTCAAAGGCATTTGAAAAACAACATATCAGAAAGGACACTCTGATCCTCTTTCTTTTTCTTGAAAACAGGAGATAAAATTCCAGTGTGAGAGCTGCCTTCCCTGTACTGGCAGGAAAAAAGCATTCTTATCATAATGGATGGAACTGAGATTGAGAAAATTCTGTACAAACAGACCTTATTAAAATAATGCCCATCTTCCTTTAGCTTCTCCACATATTTTAGTTATTTTTTCACAACTGCCTCTCTTTGTTCAATTTAGCATAAAAACATTTAAGTTTTCCAGTTCTTTGAGTCTTCATTTCCTTATGAGGGCTCCTGTGTCATATAAAACTTATATTAAATAAATGTGTATGCTTTCCTACTGTTAATCTGGTTTATGTCAGATTAATTCTAAGGCACAACCAGAGACCCTAAGAGAATAGAGTTAAAGTTTTGCCTCCCTTACAATAAAAACTCTTAGATTTGGATTTATGTATAAAGGCTGGTAAAGTCTAGAACATATTGATGCAACACAGGGTTGAATAAGTACAAATACCTTATAAAAACAATAGTACTTTGGTCATTTAGCATGATATGTCTATGTTTTCAAAATATTAACATTTTACACTTATATGTAAAATTTTAAATTTCCTAGATTACCCTGTGAATCTTTCTAAAATGCTGCCCATTTGATGTTCTTCTTGTTTGCATTTCCTTGCTGACAGTTTTTCTATTTGAAATATTCTAAATTTATTTTTAGGGGGCATTTAAATTTAAATATTATAGACAAAGTACTAGTTTGGAAGTGTTCAAATAATAATGCTAAAATCAAGTAAGTTAAATATACATAGTGAACAGAATTTTGCTTTCAGCAGCATGTTGAGAAAGATATGCTGAAAAGCCCTCCTGCTACAAAACAACTATACTCTGGATAAAACATATTTTTAATATTTTTGGTTCACAAAGAAGTAAGGCCGTTTCCAAGGATGTTCCAACCTCCCCCCAAAAATAATAATCAAACAAAATGCTATGAGCTGAAATAAGAAGTGAGTACAATGACTGCTAAACAAACCAAACAGGAGACACTTTCTTAAAACAAGTGCTTAAATGCTTAAGTTTGAAGATTAAACCTTGGACCAGTGCCCATGAGGACTTAGCTTGACCAGATTCACTCACACTGAATCTACACCCTTTGGAGCTAAATTGCTCCCAGTTTGTGAGCATTCCTTGTATCCTGGCAGATTAGATGCTAATCCTGTCTGCAGGAAATCATCCTGGATTAGGGCCAAGAGTAATATTAGAGATTGAAGTGATCGTCAAAGATCCCCAAGCCACCATGAACAAGAGTCAGAAAAAACACAGCACAGACCCCTGACGACTTTGACATTGAAATGACCACATAGAGCTTTTTTTTTCAAATTGTGAAAGAAAAGTTTAAATATGTAAGATTACACCTAAAATGAGTATTGAAAATGAACAAGAAGTTTTGAAAAGAAAACAACCCTTTTCAAATTGAAAATGCATAATTGATAAATCAAAATCTTTGTAGGGAGCTTAATCAACAGATAGATCCACCTGAAAGTGGGATTTTTATTACTCAGAAATTTACACTGGAACACAACTACATTAAAATTCAAGCATGTCAATAAGCCCAGATATTCTTAATCTTTACATTACTCCTGAAATCAATGAATCACAAAGGGGGCATAACTTTTGTGAGTGTCTTAAAAAAGTACTTTTGAGGGATAAAACTAAGTTCATAAGGAGTTCGTTATCTCTTTAAAGCTAGGATAGAAATCACTGCAGGAAAAATATATTACAACAGAAACACACTGAATTAGTAAACCACAATGTGGATCCTAGAAATGTGAAGTTCTAAGTGCATATCTAATATTCACAATGTCTCCATTAATTTATGTTAGTTTTCAATTTATAGTATTTTGGTCCTTCAAGAAATCCTTCTTTAATTATACACATTTAGGTAAGATAGAGTTGTAGAAATGGATACATATTAGATACATATTGAAATAGAAATATGGATGGAAGTCTAGGTAGAAGTAGAGAGGTTTGACACAAAAGGCACAATGTAAGAACCCTAACTGAACTATATGGGCAGTTTGCTAGGGCTACCATAACAAAGTGGCACAAATTGAGCAGCTTAAATAACAAAAATTTATTGTGTAAGTTTTGGAAGCTAGACGTCTGAATTAAGGTGTCAGCAAGGTTGGTTCCCTCTGACATCTGTGAGAAATAATCTGTTCCATGCTTCTCTCCTACTTTCTGGTGGTTTGATGATAATCTTTGACATGTCTTGGCTTGTAGATGTTCACCATCATCTCTTTCTTCATATTTGTGTAGCATTCTCCCTGTGTGTACCTCCCTGTGTCCAAATTTCCTCCTTTTTAAGGACACAGTCATATTGGATTAGGGATACCCTTATAACCTAATCTAAATTTGGTCATCTGAAGAGATCCTATTTCCAACTAAAGTTACATGCACAGACACTGGGTGTTAGAACATCAACATCTTTTGAGAAAGCATTCAACCCATAACATTATATAAAAATGTTAAATTAATATAATTTTGTGGAACAATCTGTGACTAATTTGAATATCACATAGATATATACTAGTATCTATTAGAACTCCCATTACTGTATCTTAAAATTTACATATAGTTTCTACTTGTTAATTTGATAACAGACCATATACATGAAGATAGAATTATAAATGGAAAAATAAGAAGAAAAATGAAAAAAAAGTGCAATGAGAAATGAATTACATTTTCACTTTGCAGAGCTGTGATATGTATTTTACTTTTTATCCTTTTTACATTGTCATTAAATTAACATATATTCACAAGAGATGTCACACTAATTGGGACATCTTTGAATTTGGTGTAGAAAAAGGTCACACTTAATCGAAGCAGACCAGATTATTCACTAAGTTTTGGTCCTGACCATATTGTAGCATCATAGGTTTCATACTGAGTTACATTGTGTATACATTCTATAAGTTAAATTGTTTTTATTTAAGGGTAACATGATTTCTAGACAGCACATGTCAGAAGCAGGAAAGTTAAAAAGAAAACCCCTCCTCACATATCCAGATACACACTCAGAATCTGAAACAATAAACAGCTTTTGCAGTGTTAGATATATAAAATTTTTTGAATGCTACACTTATAATTAATAAGAAGGTTTAATTAAAATAGAAAATATGAAATTAAAATTGGTCAATACAGTAAAACAATTTTATCCTTATGTAGAAGAAAGACTTGGAATCAATTGGCATGGAATAATTTTTCCAAATATAATAGGCTTTAGATAAAAATTATTCATAATAGCAATGATGAAATAAACTTCTATTGGTTCTACCTATATTAATTACATGAAAATTTGACTTCCTCAATATTCTTGTTTTAAGATACAAAAACTCCTTGGTAATGTGATTCTTTCGGATGTAACCATATGAACGATTACCTGTTCCTTTTCTTCCAGTCTTTTTCCCTGTATGATACAGAGGAACGTATATTTATGACAAATAATCTGAATCAATCAGAGTCCTACTGAGAATGTAAAATCTATTCTAACTATTCAAACAAGCAAAATCTAATAGAAGGAATTATTGACAGAGATTATGGCTGTGATGAGAAGCCAAGCAGAAAATAGTGAGGTAACAGAAAGATTTGCTGTAACAAGAAATTGCTACTAACCCTAGGCTGGATAAACAAAGGTAGAAAGTGGTATTGGCAGCACCCAGGGGCTATGACTGTCCAGTTGGAATCATTGTGGTTCTCTCTATCTGGAGCTGGTGTCATAGGGAAGGATGCCCTTGTTGCTAGGCAGAAGTTAGAACCACAGTGAGCATTACCTGATGGAAGTAGGGACAATGGAAATGACTCAGCTTGTTGGTTATTTGGTGATGGTAATGGTGGTAGTATCTTTGCCTTCCCTCTGTTTCCTCCAGACACATGCTGATGCTATATAGATCCGTCTGTGGTTTTCTTCCACTTGATAATATTTGGGGGTTCATGAAAATAACTTGGAACTCACTTATGCTATGGATATTATCCATGGGTCTCTGGCTTTTATATTTTATTTTATCTTTTATTATTTTTTTTTTATTTCAGCATATTACAGGGGTGCAAATGTTTAGGTTACATATATTGCCTTTACCCCACCCGAGTCAGAGCTTCAAGTGTGTCCATCCCCCAGACGGTGTGCTTTTATATTTTAATAGCTCTATTTTTATGAGGAGATTCATAGAGATTTAAGAACAGCAGCAACAAAACTATGCTGTTGCCTTTAGAATCCTTTATCATATGTTTTCATTCTTTTAAAAATAGCTTTAAATCATTTTAAATGTATTTATTTATAGTCTCTAAATTAGTTTCATTATATGACGTATCTCCGTTCCTGGTAATCTCATTTTGGTGGTATTTGTGGAATTTTTCTTGTGGTTCTAATCATTTTTGACTGTGTGCTCCCATTTCAATATTAGTATCTGCAAACTGTGAGACCCCCGGTTACCTGCTGAAGACTAGTCTCTCTACAGCAGGTTAGTATTTGCTCAGGTTAATCACAAGTTTGGAAGAGGCTGTAATGGTTATTTCTTGACTTATGGTTCCTAGACCATATAGCTACTACAAATTCAAACCCCACATCATCTTAAAGGATAAACTCACTATATCATAAGCTCTCAGTAAATTACTTTTCTACCTGATGCTGAGAAAAAAAACAAGTCCCTGTTCATTACCTGTGCTGACTGACTTGTAGAGTCCCAGGTTTGTCTGAGAATACCACTGCTAATTCCTTTCTCATTCAAGATCTACCCCCATATTCTCCCCTCTCCTCAGTACTAAATTCCAATCATTATTTCAGGGTCTTCCTTTATTTTTTGCCTCTTTATATTTGACCCGTAGGAATTTATCTAATAGCCTTGTTAGCTCAGTTTTATAGTTATAAGAATATGGGTTACATTTTATCTAGCATTTTTTTTTTATCTTTTTAAACAACAGAGTTTTCAGGGTAACAGGAGCAAACTATGGTACTCACACAATTACGGGTGAAGGAAGGAACTTTTTAAAAAACGCATGGTTTCCATTTCCAGATCCTTATTTCACCACTCTCTTAAAACTTGTCTACCTGAGATGGGTTTTGCTCTTTCTCAGTTTCCATTACCCCTTTAGAAATTGCCCGTCTCTTAGTTTTTGTTTTTTTTTTAAATTAGACATAGTCTTGTTCTGTTGCCTGGTGCCTGGGCTAGCGTGCAATGGCATCATCATACTTCACTGCAGCCTCCAATTCCTAGGCTCAAGTGATCCTCCTGCCTCAGACTACTGAGTAGCTGGGACTACAGGCATGCATCACCACTCCCAGCTAATTAAAAAATTTTTTTTGTAGAGACAGAGTCTTGCTATTGCCCAGGCTGGTCTTCAACTCAAGTGATTCTCCCTCCTTGGCCTCTCAAAATGTTAGGATTACAGGCCCCACCCCCTTCTCTTAATTTAACATGCAAAGGCCCAAGTCTCATTCATCCTTTATTACACATGATACTTTTCCATAGATACAGAAGCCCCTGGAATGCCAAATGAAAGGTCAATTTAGGTCTTTGCTGAGAAAGTCAGTGGCTCTAAAACTAGGGTAACATCATTTAGCAAGTCAAATGCTTTCCAATTTTTGCATGGTTCAACAAAATTGGAGAGGGACTTAATTGACTTATAAGTTCATGAGAAATAGTGTTGATGGCAAGTCACAATCTGACTTTTGGCATGTAATCTGCAACAGGTTACAGGATTAAACAACATTGCTGTAAAAACTCTCTTTTCCCATACTACTTTTTGTGAATACGATTTCTCAGTGACTACATTCATAAACACACACACATATACATACATGCACACAGAGCATTTCGCTAAAACTAGCCTCCTTTGAAATGTCCATCAAAATAAACATGAAATAATTGTGAAAGCTATATCCCAGTAAAACATGCATTTTACAGTAAAATTTTATTTTTAGGATTATTTTCATATTTTATAATATATTTATGTTTTTGATAGATTGTATACCAGAAATAATTTCAGTGATAATTTAATCTAGGACAATTTTAATATTTTAACATTATGGTCTTACACAATTTTAATGTAAGTTATAAATTTATGTTTACATAAAAGAAATGTAAATTTATATATATGTAAATATAGTAAAATATATTAATTATAAAATGATTTCTAGTATAAAACATGTTAGAGTTACTTTTTGTAGGGAAGTGGAAAAAATATATGAGTTCTAAGAGAAAAAGCAAGTATTTAAAATTTCCTATTATTAACAGAGATTAATGCCTTAATGTGTTTTAAATGGATTATGGTGGATATCAAATTACTATGGTATCTGTAATTCATTGAATACATTTTAAAAGTGACATAATTTCATTTAGCAATGCCAATATTCACAATAGACTGAAAATGACAATCTCTGCAGCAACTTCAACTTAAGCAAAATATGATAAAAATTTAGATAGCAACAACCATGTGCAAAGGAGTTCATAGTGACTCAAAATTATTTTGTGGAAGAACGATCAAAATATTTGGAGATCACTAATATAATCTGCCACATTGATGGATATGTAAGTCTCTTACTTAAATCCCTTATAACTTTATGGAGATAAATTTCACATCAGATAAGTGATTCAGCCAAATAAGCTGATGTTCCCTGCTTTACTTTTCAGAAGTATCTTATATGTGCACAGTACTATCATAAATATTATCCTATTTAATTATTCCCACCAGTTAATAATAATTTATCATTTTTCTCTTTTAGCTAAAACTCAAAAAGCCACTTAAATTACTTACTTAAGATCAAATGACTGATTTACCTTGGAGTTATTCATTGATAGATGCTACTAAACTTACGTGTGGGAATAAAAAGTACGGAAAGATGATTCAAACTTGTAGATGAAAAATTAACATAAAATGTCATAGGAAGCTGGAATTGGTAAAGTTGAATTTAATTTGGAGGTAGAGACTTATGCTTCTCCAAAACACCTAATAAAATAAAAAAAGATTTAATATTCTAATCATTCATTTATTGTGTCAACAAGCATATTGAACACAATATATTTTAGGCATTGAACTAAGCACTGGGGAAGATGAGTAAGACAAGACTTTGACTATATAAATAGCATAATTCAATAAGGGAGATCAGGATAGGTGAATTATACAAAAAATCAAATGTACTTTGAAAATAATCAATCATAGAGTTATTAGGATTAAAAAGAGACATTATGCATGGAGCACAAAGTTCACTAGCACTGAATGAAAAACCATTAAATGATACAAAACAATGTCTGTAAAACAAATGTGAAAAATACAGTGCCCCAAAATAAGAATTCTGGGAGAGGTGGAAGGCATGTGAGCAGGTGTGCTCCATAGCACAAATGACTGTTTTGAAGGTAAGTAAGTATTGATATTTGATCTGGATTTTTCTGACTGTGAGGAGTTTACCAACCAAAAATTAAGTTGGGAGAAAAAATTTAGTAGATTTTTCAGACTAATTTTTTTTAATCAGATACTTGATTTATTCTTTATCAATTTCTATTCCAGTACCTGTGAGATCATACTCTGTTGTGATAAGAAACAAAAAAGAGGTCAAAAAACAAGCCTTCACCTGACTTTAGATTCCTCTGCTTGGCTAGGGTTATATTTACCATGAAAATAATCTTCTGTCATAGAGAGGTCTTAAAGATGGCAACCGGACTGAATCAGAACTTTATTTTCCATCTTTGTATAATAAACTGTCACCTGTGATTCTTTCAATTCTACTCAGTTATGTAATATGAATTAAAATTTTCACTGGCTCAAGAATATCATCAATATATATTGGTTTAAACTGGACACGATGTTGTATGTCTTCAAAAACTTTGAAAGTTCTACTTTGCTCCCAATAACACTGTAAAAAAAATTGAACAGAAACTATAAAAACTGCTTTTCTTAACCCATATAATTATAGATCGGTCTTCCTTGACATGCATATATTCTATCTCCAGAACAACCTATTTAATCGTAATTGTGTTATGCAAGAAAGATAAGATTTGAGTCACAACTTTTTTCTGTTTTTAGGGTTTATGTTAGTATGTTTATTGGATAAAGAAACATAAATTAGAAAATATTAATCTAGTTTTCTTTCTTCCTTCTTTGCTTGCTGCTCATTCTGACTCTAGAGAACTAAAATGGCTTTTTGTTTATAAATGTCCAGCCAGGGGAAACTAATGAAATCTTCTTGATTAGTATTATGAAATTTTTGTATACATATGTCAAATTCTCCATGCACTATATGTTTTATTCCCTCAAGTTTTCTTCCTCTACCTCAAACTGTGTCCAAAAGAGATTATATACCGGTTACATTTTCCTTTTTCTAAATTAATGCTGAATTTAATATTGAAACAATTTTAAATGTTATTAGTGTTTCCTTTGGCTCTGCTCTATGACTGCAGATTCATCCATTGACATTATGACAGTACAAAAAATGTTTAGTGCTTGACTAGAGTGGTGGCTAGGGCAATAGACCTGGAGTCAGAGGGACTAAATCTGAATTTCTGGTCTATCACTTGGTTGATACACTATGTCTATATCATTTTACCAAGTAAATGAAGACTATAATGCTCATGTCACTCACAGGAATGTTGGGAATGATAAAGAGAAAAGTATGTACAAAAATACAAGGTATTAATGAAAAAGAAACCTTTGTAAAATTGGACTCTATTAATACACATTGTGAGACCTTGAGCTAATTAAATGAGATAATATGCCTCGAGATAATCCATCCCAAAGGTATGTCAAGCACACTCTTAACATAATAATTCTAAAATTCCAGAGTCCGCATCATTGCTCTGCTCAGCAGGGCCCATGTTGAGGAAATGGGTACCACCCCCCAGCTTTCACATAGGCTCTTCCATACAATTTCTTCCTACTGCACTCAATTGCCTCTTTTTCTATTTTTTTTTTTATTTCCATGAGTTAGGAGTCCACATGATGATGACCTATTATCTTCTGGCAATGCTAAAAACTAACACTGAAAATTTACAAGGTCTGCTTCCCTGGAAATGTGAGAAATAGGCAAGCAGATATGGAGATTATACTGTACTGAGAATGGAAGCCCAGCAGCAGAAACCTGCAACTGGAGCCAGTACTAACAGGAATATTTCAAACTGAAGTTGACTAATTGCTGGATTCTCCATGTGGACTAGTTTGAGAGTTAAAACCTGAGAGAGAGAGAGAGAGAGAGAGAGAGAGAGAGAGAGAGAGAGAGAGAGAGAGAGAGCTGGACATGGTGGATCATGCCTATAATACCAGCACTTTGGAAGGCAGAGGTGGGAGTATTGCTTAAGGCCAAGAGGCCAGGACCAGTGGAGTTCAAGATAAGCCTTAGCAAGGTAGCCAGACACCACATCTATAAAAATTATAAAAATTAGCTGGGTGTGGTGGCACCCACATCTGTAGACCCAGCTACTCAGGAGGCTGAGGCAGGGATATGGTGTAAGTCCAAGAGTTCGAGGCGACAGTGAGCTATGATTGAATCCCTGCACTCCAGCTTGGGCAACAGAGTGAGATTCCATCTCAGGGGGAAAAAAAAAACAAAACACCTAATAAACAAAACACAAAAAACTGTAAGAGAGAACAGTCTTAGGGTTTCTACCCTATCTTACTTTTATAAGTTTTATGTCTAAGAGTCCTACCAAGCTCTCACTATGAGAGGATAAGTGAAAAATCTCCTTATGTTCTGGTAGAGAGAGGAGAAAAGTTCTCATCTTGAAATATGCCCAGAGCTCTCTGTTCCTCTAGTCTCCCTAAACATGGTTTGCCCTCAATGGAAACTATGGTAACATAACAAAGTATAACTGACTGTGGTTTTATCAAACCCTAACGACTTAGGAGAAAGAAAATACTAAACTCAGGCCCACCAACAAACTGAGACATCATCATAGAACAATAAAACATCTCCCTTCCCTCAACAATTTACTACTTAGAACAAGGGGGTATATCTGAAAGAACTGTGAAAGCATGAGACCCTATTTAAAGAGTCCTCAGGAAAATCTAAAGACAACATGTAAGACAAAAACAAGGACATAGAGGAAATTTTAGCATCTGATGCCACAGCTACAGCGAACAGTGAGCACACCCTAACTCCTAGCCAGGTATAACGATGCAAGGTAACAGCTTGCATTGCGTCTGAAAATAGAACTGCTGTCATCACAGCCTTTTTTCCTTTGTATGCAATGTATCTTTTCTCCTCTGGACACTTTTAACAGTTTTCTTTACAACTATCTTAAGTTATTTAATTATGATGTCACTTGGTGTATTTTTCTTTATGTTTTTTGTACTTGGGGTTCTTTGAGTTTCTTGGATCTATTGACTTATAGTTTTCATCATATCTGGAATGTTTCAGCCATTGATTTTTTTTCAAATATATTATTCTGTCTTCTCTCTTTTCTTTCTCAAAGATTCTAATTGCATTTGTATTATGACACTTGAAGTGTGATATTCAGCCAAAATACTGATTGGTGCATGCATATGAGGAAACTACCCAAGATTGAAAAAACAGATCTAAGAGTAACAGCTCTAAGCTGACACAGGGCCAACAATAATTCCTATTCCCACCAGCCAGGATGGAAAACCTCATAATTCATGGGGCACTGGGTAAAGCACTGAGAAGTGCTTGTCTCAGTACGGGGAAAAAATAGTTCAAAGTAAATACTGCTTTGCTCCCACTTAATTAAGCTTGAAAGCATGACCCAATATTATCAAATTATTTACGAGTAATGTATCTGTCCAAGAACAATACTTACAAATATTTATTCCACTATAAAGCACATGAATATTTAGAGGAGAATATAAATATCCAGCACTTAATAAGGTAAAATTTATAATGCCTGACATTTAATAAAAAATTAGCAGGCATTAAAAGAAGCAGGATATTAAAACCATAATAAAGACATATAAATTAATTATTCAAAACGAATCCAGAACTAACTGATGATAGAATTAGTAGATAAGAATATTAAAACAGTTATTCTAACTAAATTCCACTTAGTAATGAGCTAAAGCCAAGATCAGACATGCTAAGCAGAGACATGGAAGATAGTTAAAAAAATATATCCTTTGTATTCCATGGTATGTATGTAAAAAAAAAAAAAAGCAAACCAAAATAACTTTACAATATGTGAAATGTAACATGAAAAATGCTCTAAATTATTACACATGAGTAGGTGTTAAAGAAGAAGAAAAGATCAATGAACTTTGAAGGCATAGCAATATATATAAAATAAATGGAGAACTAGCTTTGGCAATATCTAAACAAATTTAGCATCAATTTTCACAAGAAATGTCAGTCTTTATTTTCCTTTCTTCTAATGTTCTTGTCAGGTTTTGAAATAAAAGTTATGCTGTCTCCATACCAATGTTAAAAAATGATTCATTGGAATATTTTATGCTATTGGTATTGTTTATTTCTTAAATGCATGGCCAAATTCATAGATAAAGTCATTTGATTTAGGATTTTTTCTGTGGAAAGTTTATGAAAGCAAATTCAAATTATGTTTTAGATATTTGGCTATTGAAATATTTTTACTTGTCTGTCAGCTTGATAAATTGCATTTTTTGAGAAATGTACAATTTTATTGAATTTGTCAGTTTTTTTATTTAAAAAATTTAGGGGGTACAAGGGTTTTTTGTTATATAGATAAATCGTATCATGCTGAATCAGGGCTTTCAGGGTACTCCTCACCAGAAGAGTGTATATTGTACTCCATAGGTGGATTTTTATCCCTCACCTTCTTCCTACCATGTCCTCCTTTTAGTTTCCAATGTTCATTACTGCTCTTTATGACCATATAGATCCTTCATTTATCACCCACGCGTAAGTGAGAATATGTTGTATCTATTTTTCCATGTCTGAGATACTTCACTTAGGATAATGGTCTCCAGTTTCATACAAGTTGTTCCAAAAAACATGATTTCATTTCTTTTTATGGCTGAGTAGTACTCCATGGTTTGTGTGACCACATTTTCTTTATTTACTCATCAGCTGATGGGCACTTAGCTTGATTCAATATCTTTGCTATTGTGAATTGTGCTGTGATAAACATTTGGGTGCAGGTCTCTTTTTTATAAAATGACTTCTTTTCCTTTTGGTGGAAACCTAGTAGTGGGATTGCTGGATTAAATGGTAGGTTTACTATTAGTTCTTTGAGGAACCTTCATACTGCTTTCCATAGTATTGTACAAATTTACATTCCCACCAATAGTGTGTAAGCATTCCCTTTTCACTGCAACTGTGCCAACATCTATTGTTTCTTGTTTTTTTTTTTCTTTTAATAACGGCAGTTCTCACAGAGGTAAGGTGGTATCTCATTGTGGTTTTAATTTGCGTTTCTCTGATAATTAGTAATATTGAGCATTTGTTCATTTTTTTTTTTTTTGCTATCTTCTTTTGAAAAACTTCTGTTAATGTCTTTTGCCCACTTTTTGAGAGGTTATGTTTTTTTCTTGCTGATTTGTTTGAGTTCTTTGCAGGTTAAAGATATTAGCTCTTTGTCAGATGTATGGTTTGCAAATATTTTCTCCCATTATGTAGGTTGTCTATTTACTCTGTTGATTAATTCCTTTGCTGTGCAGAAAAATTTTAGTTTAATTAAATCCCACTTATTTACTTTTGCTATTGCTATATTTGCTTTTGGAGTCTTACTCCAAAATTCTTAGGGTTTATTCTAATAAAAAGTTCACCATTTCCTATATGCTGCAAAATTATAGAATCTTCATATTCCAGTTATACTTCCTACCTTTGCATTATTTTTTCATGTACTTTTGTTTTACACATTTTTGGTTACTTTATTACTTATGGCATGCAAATTTAAGGAAAAGAAATTGTAGAATGTTCTAGTTTTTTGTAGGCATTTGATTTGTTTTTATCCTTAGAAGATCATAGAATTAATTAGTTTTTATGTGTTCTCGTACATGTCCAAATATGGATATTATCGATTTTCCCCTAACAGAATAGACATGTTTTTATCTCCATACTTTACTGAATCTGGCAGTCAAAAAAACTTTCTCCAATTTGATTTTGGCATTATTTCCTCTATTTGATGACTTTTATCTTAGTATTACTTTGGTATTACATTTATTTTGGAATATTAATTATCTCCACGCAGGCTCTAGGTAGCATGTCTCTTTCCATGTATATTAATTTTTATTATCATTTTGTTTCTTTTATTTTACCTCTATAATTTTAAAGCTGCTAAAATTTGTATTCCAAAGAAATTATTTGGTATTCAGCAAGATCAATTTTTTTCTTTTTCACACCCAGTACAAATTTTGATTAAATTCTTCTGTTTTTATTTTCCTTTCACACTTCATAGTTTACTTTCTTGTCTAATAATCTTAACTTTTTCTTTTGTATTGTTTAAAAATTTAATTTTATTGCATTCTCATAGAAGCTGAGCTTTTTCTCTTAATTAAAAATGTTAAAAATATTATAGATCTTGATATTACAATAAATTAATTTTGGATATTTTCTCAATAAATATAATTAATGCAACATGCGACACTGATGGTAGCCCAAATGTAAAATAAATATTCATGAGTCCAAATTGATATGAATAAATGATTAAATAAAATAATATATGGGAGAGAAGAGACAGATCTCCCATGTAGAATTCCAGAAAATTATTTAGATACTCCATCGTTGAGGAGGTGGAGTATAACTACCTACTGCTTAAGTGTGGGCTGTGCATAGAAACTTCCTTCCGAAGTGTTTAGTACAGAAATGGTGGGGGAGGACTTTACACTGGAGAAAATTAGTCGACAGTGACATGATAAATTATGTTGTGGTAGGTACCCTTGATATAATGTGATTAAAATGAAAATTTCCTTCTGTATTTTTTTTTTACCAAAAGGCATAACCTCAGTCTAATTATAATTTTTAAAAATTAGATACAAAAAATAAAGTGGAAAATGTAATGAAAATTAAAGATCCAATAGACCAAAACTAAAAGACACAAAACTTACATTCCCAAACACACACAAAAAAATATCTTTTAAAAAAAATCTATTTTACTATGACAACTGATGATGGGATTTTTGAACTAAGAAATCTAGTAAGCCACCAACTCTTCACCCTGGAAGTGGTACAGAAATATTCAAGTTACTTAAAAGTAAACAAAAAATGACAGGACAACATCCAGACAAAGCTGTCATAAAAAAGAAAAAGAAAAATATTTTACATAATTTTTAAAACCACATGTGTTAGAGAATTACAACATAATCAAATACCAGATGAATTAAATATAAGTATTTGAATACATAAAAATATTTCAAAATGTAATTTCAAAATTTAGAGTCTACATGGATAAAAACATCTAGATGTAGAAAAAAGCAAAATTTAGAAACAAATGAAAAACAATTCAAAATTCTGCCAGAAATAAAGACTAAATTAAAAGTTTCCAATTGCAAAATAGATTGCATTTATAGGGCATTAGTGACACTGAGAAAAAGAAAAGATATGGTAAGAGAAGAAATATAATATGAACAGAGAAGTAAAAAGGATCAGAAAGAAGGAAATAGTCATAGGAAATAGGCAAAGCAGATCCAACATAGATTGAATTGGAGTCTATAAAAATAAAAAAGAAGAAATTAAAAAAAACAATTTTTTTAAAAGAAGTGTATTTATTCAGCATAGTATCAGCCTGTTACATTTAACAATCAACAGCATTGGTGGGAAAAAAGTAACATCTGCATTAAAAGTAACCCTTTGTTGAAATGCTTTACACCTTCCACAGAACAGAAACTAAAATAACATGTTATACAATTAGCCACAAACACAATCCTGGTTCCCCATACACATGAGTATAGTCTAAAACATGTCTTCTTTGTAGCAGTTAGGTCCTGCCGTCAATCTGCTCGGCAGGGTTAACAAGTCTGTTATAACTTGTAGCTTCCCATGTCACTTCTCTGGCTCTCTTCTCCTGCTAAGCTCTGTTTCCTGGCAATAACTAAAGCCTTCTTCTACTGCCATAGCTAGTACTACTACTAGAACTGCCACAGCGATCTTGGTTTCATGGTTTGGCAAAGTATTGGCTTCCACCACCATAGGAGCCAGAGTTTCTGTCTCCAAGGTTTTCTCCCTTCATGCACCCAAAATTTGGAGATTGATTGTTGTAATTGCCAAAATCATAGCTTCCATTAACACCAAAATTGCTTCCATCATTACCAAATCCATCGTGGCCATCCTCTCTGCAATCATATCAGCCACCACCACACCTGCCACCAAAGCCACCTTGACCACTGAAGTTTCCTCTTCCATGACCAAAGTTGTTATTCCCATCAAAAACACAGCCACAACTACCAACACAGTTTCCAGAACCACTTCTACCTGATTGGCTGGATGAAGCACTAGCCATCTCTTACTTCAATAGGGCTTTCTTTACTTCACAGTTCTGGCCATTCACAGCATGGTATTTTGGAATGACAGTTTTATCCATGGAGTCATGGTCATCAAAGGTTACAAATGCAAAACTCCTCTTCTTGCCACTGCCTTGGTAAGTAATGATTTCAATCACTTCAATTTTCTCACACTATTCAAAATAATCTCTTAGGTGATGTTCTTCAATGTCTTTTTTTTTTTTAGGCTCAATGTTGCCCATGATGAGAATGTCTTTTTCAATGCCACCAACAAAGATAGTTTGAACAGTTAAGTGGGCACCTAGTATTTGAGAATCTTCTTGCTTACTACTTGCTATGTAAGTGGAAAATTTCCTAAGTTCTGGATTTCTTTCCTGTGGTTTGCCCATGTCATGAGCAAACTCCACACCTCATGTTGCCATGTAGAATTTGGCTTCTAAGAAACCAGTGAAATGATGGTACTCTGTCTACTGCTATTTCTGTGAGTAGTAAATTATTTTTTTTCTATGACCCAGGAGTCTTATGTCTTCTGTCAGCATCCAAGAAATTGTATTAGCTTATAACTTATTAGCTTATGTGGTTGTTGTGGTGGGAAATCTCTTGACTCTAGTTCTCCTCCACATTGTCAAATTTATTTAAATAGGGCAAAAATCCAACAGTATCATGCAGAAACCTATGGAGTTTATTAAAAATATTTTGATTAAAAAGGAAGAAAAATAAAAATTAAAAAATAGAATATTATTAATAGGTTTAAAGTGTATGAGAGCATGTTTGCCATAAAACAAAGGACCTAATAGCACAGTGGGAGAGAGAAACCATAGCCAGAGAAGTCAGATTCAAAGTCCAGAGGCAAATAAAGATGAGAGTAAATGAGTAGATGGTAATTTGACAGAACTATATTTGAAAATGCAGGCTAAGGCAGGTTAGGATTAGCAGGTTTAAAGTCAATGGTGGTGGGACGAGGGTGGTCTCAGCTCTTTTTTGGGATTATAATATTTTACATTTTCATTTGAAAATGCAGATTTATTATATTAATATGGACATTTGAATCTAACTGCATTTTCTTCATTCACACTGAATTTTAATAAGTACATTGATTATAACTGGAAATAATAAAGTTGTTTTCAAACATAATTTTTTTAAGTATGAATATGGACAGGCTGGGAAAGAAGATTCTTTTTTTCCTTTATACTCTTTTAATGTTTCTGATTTTTCAAAGAGCACCCTCAGGCAAAGTCTTGTATCTGTTACAGAGACATTAAAAAAAAAATCTCAGTTCCCATTAGAGGTTTGCACATTTTAGAAAAGAGTCTTTTCTGTATTTCATTAACATCATCAATTAAAAGGATGGCAAAAAAGATATAGCAATTAATGCATATTAAACACATCCTATTTTACTTGATTCTATACTTAAAGACAGGGAAATTATGCTAAACATTTCTATTTTTTCTCTTTCTTCAAGTATGATATGATAAGTGAACCTGATAGCTCTAATATTTTCATTAAAAGATTTTTTTTTATGCTAGCTAACAAACCCACAGGAAATAACACTGATGAAGTTTAGAATATAATTGCAACTCTTCAACTTTATTACTTACCTTATTTCACATGATTCATACCTCTATACTTAATAACTTGAACAAAAAATTATGATTAATATATTTTGCCATAAAATCAGATCATTAGAGAAAAGTTGTTTATCTTAATGTAAAAATTCATCTTGTGGAATATAACACCTATGGTGGCAAAAATTGTTAACCAGTTGGGAATGGAAGGAAACTCTCTTTCTTATAAAGATATTTATAAGAAGAAGGGGAAGTTGAAGAGGAGGAGGAAGAAGGAGGAGGAAGAGGAAGAGGAAAAATAGGCAAACTATACTTAATGATGAAGAGATATAAGCCTTTCCTTTAAAATCAAAGGAAAGACATTATTATGACTTCTGTTTAGTACTATAGTATAGGACATAGGCAATGTGTTATATTAAGAAATTGAAACAAAGGGAATAAGAATTGGAATAAAATAAAAATGTTCATTTTCTGAAGATGATATAATTGTATTAGTCTCTTTGGGCTGCTATAGCAAAATATCCAGTGAGTGGCTTATAAACAACAGAAATTCATTTCTCACAGTCTGGAGGCTGGAAAATCTCAAGTCAAAGCACCAATATGTTTGGAGTCTGGTGAGGGCTCTCTTCAAGGTTGTAAACTACAGACTTCTTTTTGTGTCCTCACATAATGAAAGAAGATAAAGATCTCTCTAAGGTCTCTTTTATAATGGCACTAATTGTATCCTCATGATCTAATCACCTCTTAAAGGCCCCACCTTCTATTAATAATACCATGACCTTGTGGGTTAGAATTTCAACATCAGAACTTGAGGGGGACACAAATATTCATTCCATTGCATTATCCATTTAAAATACTTGAAAGAATTTCAAAACAAATCATCAAAATTGAGGCAAATTTTAGTGTTTCTTTTGCAAAAGATTACACTCATAAATTAATTATAAAAGTTAAAATGAAATTAAAAAGTAAAGACAGTATTCAAAAATATTAATTAAAAACACATTTTAAAAAGGATATTATTAACCTTTATGGAGAAAAGCTACATCAAACTATACTGAAGACATTAAGAGATCTAAATGAATAGAGAACTATACCACAGTAATGAAATTGAGAAGTCAGCAGAGTCTAGATGTCAATTTTTCTTAAATTGATCCTTAATTTCAATGACAAAAAAATCCTATTAGAGGTTTCAATGAACATTGACAAGCTAATTATCAAACTTATATGGAAAAGGGCTAAATGTCCTAAATAGTCAAGAAATTTGGAGGAAATAAAATATTACTGTAACATTTTCCTTACTACATATTAAGACTTCTGAAACACATTGATTAGTAAAGTATGATGTTTGAACTAATATAGAAAAATACACTAGGAACACAGTGTAGAACAAACATCCCAACTGCTGTGCCATGAATGGGTTATACATATTTCCAGATATTGATTCCTTTAACCATCAAGACTCTTGGGAGGAGCTCAAAGTTGCCAGAGCCATCTGGCTACAAGTACCTTTGCTGGCTTTCTTTAGGCTTCTATAAATTGGTACCAATTTCTACCTGTGCATAACATAAAAAAAAACTTTCAAAAACAATGAAATGGAAGGTTAATAAATAGACCCATAGGTATATGGAAACTTAATACATGGACTGACTATCGATCAGTAAGGAACAGTAGTAGAACAGATTTGTGCAGAAAAGAAATAGTGCTGGAGAAATTAGTTGTTATATAAATATAGAGAATTGGATTATTACAACACATCAAATGTAATACAATACTTTAGAATAATTATGTACTTAATAATTAAATATAAAAAAGTAAAATTTAAAACTTTAGGAAGAAAACACGAGACTATTTTATGAAGTCAATATAAAGTAATGGTTGATGGGATTAAAGACATGCTACCCCAAAATATGTCACCTTGGCATTTTAGAAAACACCAGAAGCAGGAAGGTCTCTCTCATTTTTCCCTTACCCTTTCTTCCCTGAGGACATAAAACATAGGAAAGAATTATCTGATCTTCTCCCTGAAGCAGGCCATAAAACCCAACCAACCTTCCTCAGAAGTAGATCATAAGACCCTTTTTCCAGAGGTACCCTCTCTATCTCTGGAAGAAAGGAATGTTCTTATCTCTAACAGCACAGGGACAAAGAGAAGCATCTGAACAAACAGACCTTGCTAAGCCCCCCACCTCCAGTTTATTACCATGCAATCATACCCCTTTGTCCAATCATACCTCTCCATGACTGTCCACTCTTCATCAGACCTAAGCATAAAAATGAACAGATTTCCCTGTTTCTTTGGGTCTTCATTTCTGAAGGCTCCTCTGTCACATAAAACTTATATTAAAGAAATGTATATGCTTTCCTCTTGTCAATCTGTCTTATAGGTGCCTTAGCCATGAAACTTGTGTTGAGTGAGAAATCTCTTCTTCCCTATATACAATATTATTTATGTAAAGCATAAAATACGATACAATATCACACATTTATATGAATTCAGAAAAATGAAGCAAGAGTATAATAAAGTTTATAGAAATGTAAACACTAAATTTACCATACTACTTACTATTAAGGGGAAAGAAATTGAAAGCAACAAGGCAGGAATAAAGAAGGGAGTTTTAATTATGTTGGCAATTTTTTATATTTTTTAAGCTAGGAGGAGGACAAATGGATTCTTATTATTGGTATTTGCATTTTGTATTCTTAAATATCTTATTTAAAATATTTAAAAGAAGAATATATGCAATAATACTTAAGACTTGAGATTTTAGAAGGAATTAAACTATTGTCTTGTTTCAAGGTTATTTTATCAAAAATTTGTGTAGGTAGAAAGGAACTTGATCTCAAGAGACATGTAGGTTCTGTGATTTCCGAGGTCATCCTAAAAGGGTTTGTTCAAAAGTGCTATAAGTAATTGTATTAAGTGGTTATAATTATTGTTTCTGGAATTTATTTCAAATGATCAAATGGCAATATATAGGGCCAAATTTACAACTTAGGTTTACAACTAAGTAACTAACTGTTCTGCTCTCAGAAACTTTGATTTGCTTACATTTGCATAGTAGCATCACTGTTGCATATCTTTCTCATGTACTTTCTGTAGTATTAAAAACCTGTGGTGTACAATTTGGCTTCCCCAGGAGGCCATGACTCTGTAGACTAAATGATATTAACAATCCTTTCCTCCAAAATATATCTCAAGCTGACTATTTGCTCCCTCATCAGAGCTGTAAGATGTGCCCACATTTTATTCATATCAAGAACTACCAGAAGAAATATAATTAATTTTAATAATGATTAGTTTCCTCATAGAAAATATCTGCATGTTCATTATCAAATAATTGGGAAATAAATTAAAAATAGAAAAAAAGGAAAAAGGCACTAACTAGTATGGCTTCTACTTGAAATTAGCCAATGCTAACATTTCAGTGCCCCCTCCTTTATTGGTAAATGTGCTTTTTATATGATTGTGATCTTATGGTCTTTAAAGTATATTTATCAATTCAATAATTTTTATAATTATAAAAATGACATAAAATTATAGAAATCAACAAAATACAAAACGCTTCAAGGAAGGAAGTGTAAGTCATTTTTCAGCAGATTCTGCTGGCTGTCTATCCAGTCTCTCCCCTTCTTTATTGTGGTTCTTCTCAAGTCAGGTGGGATGTTTTCTTCAACTACTGACTTTTGTATTCTTAACTGGGAGAGATGTGGAAACTGCATTCATCCATCCATCAACTCATTCAATCTTTGTTGCTATAATGTTGGAGGAATTTATACTACTTTTAATGACAATTAATAGGGCTAAAAATATAATTAGTTGACCATTAATGATTGCTTTCTTGGAAATAGGCTGCCAGCATCAATCTGATTAGAGAACATTCTATTTCTTCAGCAGTCACAGGATACACAAACAAAGATGATATGAGCCACAGAAGAAGAAGAAAAAATAAAAAAGATGTGTGGGTATGTGTTGACTATGCTGACGTTAGACTTTGAAACGTGTAGAGAGAAAGAGGGGGTGATAGGAGAGCACTCCATTTCCAGGGAGAACATTCACATTCTCTGACCCTTCTTCTGCTAGATAGATACACTTTTAAACAAGAAATTGTTGTTTTTAACTGTCTTTCCATTTTTCCCTTGCTTAAGAAATAAAGCCATGGGAAGAGAGTGCAGACATTTTCTGATTGCTTTTTGATTTTCCATTAAGCTTCTTAGCACAGATTTTATACACACACACACACACACACACACACACACACAGAAGACAGAGTGAAATTTTTTTTGTTGCTCCAGCATTATCAAGGTAGCTCAGAGCTAAAAAGAAAAAAAAAAAAAACACACACACACACACAAAAATAGTACACCATAAACTACTGATTACTGCCAAAAATTGAGTCAGTCACATTTTCTCACCGTCCATTAAGAGCTAAAGGAACCCTCCCACCTCTATTGTAAGTTTCTTGACATTACAAGAAGACTGGGAGGAAGCTGGAGGGGAGTCATGAGGCTCACAGACAGAGCCATACAAGGGTCTTGCTAAACAATAGTTTAGCTTAACTTGTTACTTTGTTTGCGGCAGAGAGGAGAATGCTTCCTTTCCACCTCAAGAAAACAGAATGTTGAGGTTCTTAAGAAAATGACCTGTGGACTAAAGAGCTTAGTAGTGCTTGAAATGGGAGAAGTAAACATTTCACTCCTTACCTGGATGTCTAGTTAGGCATCTCAACCCTACACTTGCCTGTGCAGGGGAGAAAAGAATTGGAGAGAGGTAGCAGGTCAAGGAGAAATGGTGCAGAAGGAGGTCTTCATACTCTGTAATGTGGTATAGAAAGGAATGCATGAATTCCCCCTCAAAATTTAAATGGACATCGCAAAAGCATGTACCGTCTTGCTAGCATTTCCTCCAAGAATGCTGCCTGCTGGTGGCAGGACCACAGCAAGAGTATTTGTGCAGAGGGCAAAGAGATGAACACAAATTTGGAAAGAGTCGAGTCACAGCTGCACCTTGTACAGCAGAGACTTGGAAAGTAGAGAGATTCCACAGGCTCCCCCCAAAACTCACAGAGGTATCCCTCTGAGAAGCATCCTTTAAAAACGAGACAGAAAAAGGGTGTGGAAGATCAGACTATGGCACCTCAAAATAATGTCTCTTTGGCATAAGGATTATTTTGAGCAGAAAGGAATTAAGAAGAACCAGATGCAGGAAAGCTCTTGGCCTTCCCTCTGCCTAAAAACAGGGCATAAATTTACAAAAATGAAAGGTCTCCTTCCTCCTTCCTGTACCATGGAGGACAAAGGTTAAGCACCGAAGACAACTTCAGACCCTTCTCTGCCTGGAAGATGGCACCAGAAGGATCTAAATTAACAAGCTTTACTAACTAGCCTTTATCTGCCATTTGTTTATCTTTTTGCAATTTGCTGCCCCTAAAGACTCAAAGTCCTTTTTCTTTGGCTTGGTACTTCTCTAAAAATTCACTATTCTTTGTCAAAGATGCTATATAAGCTGCAATTCAAAGACAGCTCTTCAAGAATTGCTCATTCTCTGGGTGTCTCCCATGTATCTATCTATGAGATATACGTATTAATACACTTCTTTTTGTTTTGTCAGAGGGGTCTGTTCCCACTAAGAATTTATGACAGCTGAAGAACAAAATTATTTTTCGTCCCCTACAAGGGCATCAGTATCTCATCAGAGTAGCTCCAAGAAATAGTGACATCCAATGGAGAAAGAAGGACAGCTGTGACCAGTTAGAAGTGAGGTATCACAAGAACGGAAGAATAGGCACCACTTGTACTTGCCATCAAACTGGCACTGACTGATCAACACTAAGGTGCTCACACCGTAGTAATATTCTTTGAGGGTAGGGGGGTTGGGGATGGGTAAAATCACAAGTAATGGACACGGTGAGCATTGCAGACGGGAAAGGGTGCGTGTCAAATCATGGTCGGGATGTGGCAAAGTCATAACATGTAACCAAAATGTTTGTATCCTCATAATTTCCTGAAATTAAAAAAAAATGTATTTTTCTCTTCCTTCCCATTTCATCTGCACTGGAGAAGCCAAGCTTCAAAAGAGATGAAGAAGGGCCCAAGCCTTTCCCACAGAAAGGAGAATAGTTTGAAACCAAGGTTACAAATTTAAGTTACAAAGTACACTAAACTGTAATGACCGCAGTGTCTGGACTGTTTTTAGAATCTGCCCAAGTTTCCATTAAGGGACAAGAAAGGAAAATGTATCAAGGCTCTGGTGAAAGTGATGATTGTAGAAAAATAATACTCAATGTTTCAGGTTTATATCCCACTGATTGAGACTCCTTAAAATGCTTAAAATGCTAGTTATAGACACGAAATATGGAAAAGACCAAGACAAATGTCTCTTAGCATTTCTTTTACTATTGCAACCACAAAGCAAGATTAAAATAATATACTACTTTTTGCTGTAGCTTTAACTAGTATGGGTGCAATCTACTTCTAACAACTTCCAATTAAAGCAGCTTGACAGTTACATGAAAAGTTTGCAGAGAGGAAAGGAACCAAGTAAAGGAGAAAACAAACAAATAACACAGGTGCTATGAAAAAAAAAATCAGCCAAACTGTTTCCCATCACCTTTTGTCTGGCTATCTTTCTACACACTCTGGTTTCATTAGCAATTTAGTGTTTAGCATGTTGGTTACAGTAGCTAAGTGTTAATTGGCTATTTGGCATGTTATGCCAAGATGAACCTGATTAATTAAAAGAGGAAGCACTATCCTTTGAGCAACATGACTAGGGCACTGATGTTGATGCCTCAGGTTCAGTACATAATGAGACTTGTAGCTTCAGGCACCGGGAAGCTGCAAGCTCTCAGTCTTTGGCATAGCCCTGAATTAAGTATTAGCTCTGTAGTGGACCCCTGCTTATCAGCAACCTTGCTATTACTCTACCGACCCTGATGTGCATAAGCAATATTTTCATCCTCTTCCCAAGAGATTTATCTGGCTGTTGAAGTAGAAAATGAATATTTTACAGTTCACTTGTCTGATCAATTACCTACAAGCTGCTGCAGTATTTTATAGCCAGTGGGAGAGCTGTGTAGGTGATGATAGAGAAATCTGGAGGGAATCTCTTAGCCAACTACACAAAAGGGAATAAAACTGTGAATGAGCCATCAGTAACAGTTCTTTGTTCATATGGGTATAGCCAGAAATTACAGTGTAACCAATTACTGTATTTAAAAGATAATCAGCAGAAAGTGAATTCTAGAGGTGAAAAGACCTGACTGCTTGATTGGAGGATAAGGAAATACAGAATGGTTCCAAGCCAACCTTTCTCAAGGCTACGCCTCCCTCAGTTCTGCCATTTTTAACTTCAATAATTGGATGAAAGCATTTTTTTTAGTGACACTTTGGAATTAAAAAAAATAAAAGTTAAGTAGAATGTACTTACCTGAAAAAGTGTTTTGTTCCCAATCTAGTTAGGGGAGTATATTTTTAAATGGATATCTTGATTTGTATAATGTTTATAATTTAATACTATCTTGTATAACCTTCATTGAAAAATTTAATATGACCTTATCAAAAAAAAGCAAATATCAAAAGAATAACATCTTTTGCTCCCTAAAATAAATATTCTAAAAGACTCTCAAATACATTAAAGTTACTTTAATCCTTAATGTTTGGGAATTTTTTTTCTTACTTATATGGTGAAAAAATATTAAATCATACAATGACTGGAATCTGCCATCTGTTTTACAAAGTCCACTATTATCTATAAAATATGAAGGTGGCTTTGATAGACAGGCTGAAAAATTGCGCACTGCTCTGTAACTTCTGAAAAAAACAACCTGAGACTTCATTTTGTTTAATGGAGAGAAATCCAAGATTTTATTTAGTTATAGTGATGACGTAACCATTTTTTGGTAACTGAATGAAAAGACGATCTTAAAGAAAGAAACAAATATTTTCTTAAATATACATTAGTTTAGGAGTATTTTATTTATATTTAGAAAACTGTATCAAAAATTTTTCACAGTGAAACTTTATATATATTTATATAAACACAAACAAGGTTTGGCATTTTTGCTTCCTCATTTTATCACAGTTTCCTTTCTCCTTTTTCCCCCCTCCATCATAGGTATGGAATGGCAAAACTTACCTGTGTCAAGACAAAGAAATTTTAATCTCTTTTAGATATATAGCTTTATATATATATACTAGCTTTAACTAGTATGAGTGCAGTCTACTTCTAACAACTTCCAATTAAAGCAGCTTGATGGTTATTTGAAAAGTTTGCAGAAAGAAAAGGAACCAAATAAAAATAATCTTGGACCAAGTGTTTAAATTTTAAAATGAATTTTAAAATATTCTGTGTTTGCAATTGTGCTGAAATCTTCTGAAATTATGGAAGATTCAAAATACATTTTATTAGGATATGAAAATTCTCTTATGCAGCAATTCTAATGACTAAGATTAACCTATACCACAGATTGCCAAGAGTTTGAACATGATAAAAATTGGTAAAAGATGTGTGAAGGTATGTTAAAACTATCTAAAGCCCTTGATACAATGCACCTAACCGTAACAGTTAGGGAGCTTTTTATTTCACTGTATACTTCCAAAACAATTCTATCAGTGAGCTGAGTTTTTTGCTCTTAACTTTAGTCTACCCACTCACTTACTACTTTTGGCAAAGAACAAAAACAAAGTCCATCGATTTTTGCTTTACTGATTTTGTGACTAGGCCATTTTTACCTCATTAGTTTTTGCTGCTTTTTTAGTAAATTTTTCTGAATATTTTAAGTCTCCATTTCCTCTTTACTTATTTTCTTTTTGTTTTGTTTTTTTCTTCTCAATAATGGAATATTGATGAGTTTATTATAGAACAGCTTATTGCTTCTCACATAGGAGTATACAGGGATGACATGAAGCTCTCAAAATTAGGCTTTCTTAAGCCATTTAATCTACAATAAAATATATCATGAAATAAATATCTAGTAGGTTTGTTACTTTGAAACTTCAAACCATATGTCATGGGTGTGTGTGTGTGTGTGTGTGTGTGTATGTATATGTCATCCAATGAATGTTAGTACTATATATGCACTTAAGTGTTGCTCAGTTAAGTCACTTAATACCAATTTGATGGTGAGTACATGTGGTGCTTGTTTTTTCCATTCTTGTGAGACTTTACTTAGTAGAATGGGCTCCAGCTTCATCCAGGATAATACAAGGGGTATTATTTCACCATTGTCTTTTATGGCTGAGTAGTAATAATGTTTCCATTTTTGCATTGATTCCTGGGATGCATGGAATTATATTTTGTTTCATTTACAGTAGTATCTCTACATACATTTTTGGTTAAAATTAACTGATTTTTACATTTTTATTTTTTCCACTGACTGAAAAATATAATGTTTTCATTATACTACTACCTTATTTTTTTTTTTTTTTTGGAGACAGAGTTTCTAGCCTCTGTTTCCCCAGGCTAGAGTGCCGTGCCGTGACATCAGCCTAGCTCACAGCAACCTCAAACTCCTGGGCTCAAACAATCCTCCTGCTTCAGCCTCCCAGTGTGCTAGGATTACAGGCATGAGCCACCGTGCCCGGCCTATACTACTACTTTTTTGAAAAAGGAAAAATATGAATAAAAATATAACATATAAACAGGTAGACAATCCAAAGAGAATGTTGATTTTTCTCCTTCAAAATGGTGGTAAAAAATAATGAATTATCTCTAAAACAATTTCCAAGAAAGAATACACTATATGAATCCAGCATTATGGTAGATATAAGGATGATAATATGAATTTTCCAATTTTCAGATCATTTTTGCTTGTTGTCAATGAAAATTCATTCCAAAAATGATACTTTATACCCCATTATACATTAGAACAACATTAAGAAATCATAATTCTTGCTATATTTATAATTAGTGGTTTTCCACATAATTTAACACTATGGTATGATTTTATAATAACTTCTTGACCCAGTTGACAAAAATATTATGGGACTACATAAATGTAATTTTAGTTTGGAGGCTTTTTATAAAGCTAATTGTAGAAGATTTTTAGAAACTAACACCAGCAGAACAGTTGGGAGTGGTGCTACTATGCAAGTAGCTATGCAAGGAACATATTGAAGTGAGGAAAGTTTTTTTTTTTTTTTTTTTTAATCTGGTTTCTGTTTATCCAGAAAACAACAACAAAAAATGCTTTTATTTTACTTTTCTATTTACCATTGTGAATAGGGGAAAACATGTTTTAAAAAGTAGGCAAAGCCCAGAAAGCCTAAAGGAAAGTTACCAGGATACAAAAATTATTTTTACATGTTTTCATTAGAAGACAGATCCCACTTTAAGTGCTCTGATAGACTTGGGTAAAAAGGAAACCTGCAAAGCTAGGTAAGATTTTAAGACTATGGCTGGCTTTATTTTCAAGGATTTTACTTTTTCTTATTTTACAGTAGAGCCCATTAGGTTATGAGACAAAAACAGCATTCCTATGAAACAAGAACCCACTAGGTCTCCATTTCACCTTCTAGCTGCCAGCAGCCCAACTGAAGAAACATTTTGGAAGAAACACGAAGAAATTTCTACAAACGACAAAAATTAAAAAATTGAAAGTTTATATATGCATTTGGTATATAAGCACTGCTTTCTCTGTAAAACAGGACCACTGCTATCATTTCTCCAGACTTGCCTATTTTGAGTAGAAAGAGGACTTTCTTGACTGAGAAGGTTACAAAAGTCTAAAATGTTCACTATTGGTACCATTGGTTCTTTTTCTTGTAATTTTGAACACGTGGAACAGAGGAATCGTTGAATGATTCTGTAAAAATCTCTCCTAATCCCTCATACTGATGACTATCTCAAGTATATTTTGGGTTTTTTTTTTTTTTTGCCTATTCATCATTTTGTTTATCTTGAAAAATATTCAAAATAAAACTCAATATGGATGATAGTTCTTACTGGAAAAAATGCATTTTTTTTTATAGATGCAAGTTTTATGGCACAAATGTTGACATTTTACGTTTCTAAGTTGAAAATCTTATCAAATCAGATGCTGAAGAAAACTAAAAAATAATTTTTACTGATGGAAAAATTGTGGCAGAAAATAATTTGCTAAAATTTCAGGACCTGAGTAATTGAATTCTAGAGGCAGGGACTTAGAGAAATAAAAATTTCAATCTATCACAATATAATTATCCTATATAATGAAAAATCACCTCTTATTGATATGTTGTTGTTTGTGAGTGGCTGTTGGGTAGAACATCAAAGCCATTCTGATTAAATTCAGGTTTCAAAACTATATGAGGCTAGTAATTTTGTCTGAATGTTTTTCTTTCTGCATAATTTTTGAATTAAACATTTTGAGATAATTGTAAATTCACATGTAGTTGTAAGAAATAATACTGAACAATCTCATTGTAATCTTTTCCTCGTTTGCCCCTGTAATTTTGCAAAACTATAGTAAAATATCCTGGCAAAGATATTGACATTAATAGAGTCACACAGAACATATCTGTCAAGACAAAGATCCCTCATGCTGCTCTTTCATAGGCACACCCATATCCTTCTGGCCCACACTCGTTCTTTAATCATAGGCAGCAATGAATCTGTTCTCCCTTTCTATAATTTTGTCATTTCAAACATATTAAATAAACAGATTTATATAGTGTGTGTTATTTTAGGGATTGTCTTTTTTTTTAATTCAGCTTCATTTTGTGAGGTTTTATTTGGGTTGTTGCTTGTATCAATAGTTTGTTCCTTTTTATTGTTGAGATGTATTCGATTAGATGAACGTATCACAGTTTGCTTCATCATTGAAGGACGTTTGGGTTGTTTCCAGTTTGGGGATATTACGAGTAAAAATACTATAAACATTCATGTACAGGTTGTTGCATGAACATAAGTTTTCGTTTCTCTGGGATAATTCTCAAGAACGCAATTGTTGGTCATACGATAATTTTATGTTTAATTTTATAAGAAACAGCCAAATTTTACTATACCACCAATGTATAAGAGATTTTTTAGTTTAATAAGTCATTCTGATAGGTATACAGTGATATCACAGTGTGATATTAATTATTTTTCCTTAATAGTTAGTGATGTTGAACAATTTTTCACATGCTCATTTGCCATCACCCTATCCTCGTTGATGAAATGTCTCCTCTTGACTTTCGCCAATTTTCTAACTGGATTGTTTGGTTGATAATGTTGAGTTTTGAAAGTTCTTTATATATTCTAGACATTAGTGCTTTTTGGATAAGTGGTTGATAATGCTTTTATCCTTTTTTACACAGCAAAAGTTTTTGTTTTGTTTTATTTTTTTCTTTTACATATTGTGATTTCGCTGTCAACTCTAGTGAACTCTTTCTCAAGCCTTAGATCCTAAGGTTTTTCCCCTGTTTTTTCCTAAGTTTTACAGTTTTATGTTTTACATTTAATTCCGTGGACGATCTTGAGTTAATATTCTTATAAAGTGTGAGGTTCAGTTTTTCTGCCTATGGATGTCCAATTGCTCCAGTACCATTTATTGAAAAAGAGTTTTCTTTCTTCTATTGAATTGCTTTTTCAACTTTATCAAAAATCAGTTGGTCATATTTGTGTGGGTCAGTTTCCGGATTCTTTATTCTGTTCCATTGATCCATGTGTGTACCTCTCTGGCAATACAACACAATACTCAATATAGCTATAAAAGTCATAAACTTAAACTGATTCCTCCCTCTTTGTTCTTTTAAAAATTGTTTTAGCTACTACAATTCCTTTGACTTTCCATGTAAATTTTAGAATTCTTTTTTCTATATCTATAAAAATTCTTGGTTGTATTTTGATAGGAATTATGTTAAAACTGTATATTGATTTGAAGTAATTAATGTCATTACTATGTTCAGTATTCCAATTGATGGGAATGGTACATATCTTAATTTATTTAGGTCTTCTTTTATTTCTTTCATAAGCATTTTATAGTTTTCAGCATACAAGCCCCATATGTGTTTTGAGATATTTACACTTAAGTATTTTTTCTTTATTTTCATTGATTCTAAATGGTATTGTGTTTTTAATTCTGGTGTTGATGTATTCATTGCTAATATTTAGAAATAAAATTGAATTTTGTATGTTCACTGAATCTAATTATTAGCTCTAAGTGTTTTTTGGTAGATTCCTTGGGATTTTCTACATAGACAATTAATCATGACATCTTCCAATAGAGATAGTTTTATTTCTTCCTTTACTATCTGTATTTTCTTTTTCTTTCTTTCTTTCTCTCTCTCTCTTCCTTCCTTCCTTCCTTCCTTCTTTCTTTTCTTTCTTCCTTTTGCATTACTTCATTGGCTAGAACTTGCAGAAGTATGCTGAATAAGAATAGCAAGAGCAAACATCTTTGTCTTGTTCTCATTCTTAGGGGAAAAGCAGTCTTTCACTATTAAGTGTAATGTTAGTTGTAGGTTTTTTATTGACGCTTTTTACCAAGTTGAGGAAGTTCCTTTCTATACTTATTTTTCTGGAAGGTTTTTATCATAAATGATGTTGAATTTTATAAAATGTTTTTACTGTAGTAGCAAATATGACTACATGATTTTCTTCTTTAGTGTGCTGAAATGAAAGGTTGTAATGACTGACATTCAATGATGGCACCAGCCCTGCATTCATGGAAAAAACTGTAATTGGTAATAATGTGTAATTTGTACACACACACACACACACACACACACACACACATAGACATACATACACACAAACATATATATATAAAATCAGGATTCTATTTGCTCTAATATCTTGCTAAGACTTTTTATGTCTATGTTCATGATAGATATTGGTTTATAGCATTCTATTTTATACTGTTCTTTTATGGTTTTGGTATCAGGGTAATGCTAGCCTTAAACATGAATTGGGAAGTTTTTCTTTTATTTTTTAGAAGAAATTGTGTATAATTAGTTTTAATTATTCTTTAAATGTTGGATTGAATTTGTCAAGGAAATCATCTGGATCTACTGATTTATTTTGGGGAAGTTTTAAACTATGAATTGAAACTCTTTAAGAGATATGTTTATTCAAATTATCTATTTCTTATTGGGTGAGTTGTGGTAGTTTGCATTTTTTGAGAAATTGGCCCATTTCTTCTAGGTTGTAAAATTTATATTTTTAGAATTACCTGCAGTATTCCCTTGTTACCATTTTGACGTCTGCATGGTGTATTTTATTTTCTTATATTGGTAATTTATGCCTTCTTTTTTTTTCAGTCTTGCTATAGGTTTTCAATTTTATTGCCCATTTTAAAGAATTAAGTCCTTGTTTCACTGATTTTCTTTATTTTCCTATTTTCAATTTCATTGATTTCTGCTCTTATCTTTATTACTTCCTACCTTCTGTTTACTTTTGGTTTGTTTTTTTCTCCTTTTTTGTATCTTCTTATGATGGGAGTTTGGATTATTAACTTGAGACTATTCTTCTCTTTTATACACATTTATTGTTATAAATTTTCTCAGCACTGCTTTAGCTATGTCCCACAAATTTTGTTGTGCTATATTTTCATTTTCCTTATAGTTAATGTAACATATATTTTTATTTCTCTTGAGACTATTTCTTTGAAGTGTGGCTTATTTAGAACTGTGTGGTTAGGTTTTCAAATGTTTGAGGATAGAGGTGAGGAGATAGGAAACAGGACTGAGGTCAGATGCAGGGGCTTGAAGATTGGGTGCAGGTGTCAAAGTAAACAATCCTCAAGCAGAAGCTACCTAACGGGGCTGAGAACCACAGGCATGAACGAGCTTCAACCAGCTTGTCAGCTATCCCTGTCACCTAACATGAACTTTGGCTAATTACAACATCATTTACATTGTGGTTTTAAAATTTCTCCACCCTTGACATCACCCTGATTGTTCAAAAACAACCATATAAAGTATGAAAATAGGAGAGAACCCAATTCTTAGGAATTACTACCCAAATTCTTAGTAAAAGACAACCCCTTAGCATTGAATATTCCTCCCCTCAATTAATAAGATTTCAAAAGACAAAATCCCACTTTTTCCCAGTGCAGCTACTCTTCCGAGCCTGCCTGCTCTCCATGAGAGTTTATTTTTGTTTTCAGTAAAAACACTATGACTTGCTTGGTTTCCATGGTGCATCCCGAATTTCTTTTCTCTCGAGGATCACCAAGAACCTGAACAAATCTCCACTTGGAGGATGCTAACAGGTGGAGGTGAGAGTTCCAGATCCCTCCTATGAATCTACCAATACCTCTCCTGCCGGGAAGTATAGGAGTGCCTCTTCACTGTTTCCCATGTGACCTCCACTGACGCTTGGGATGGGGGGTTGACTTCATTACCAACGGGCAGTGTTGAAAGTCCTGACTGTCCCCTAGTCTTCCTCTGACACCACCAAGAAGGAGTAGGAGTACCTTGTCACTGCTAGGTTGGGGTGGATGTCCAGGGTCCCCATCTAGTCTCCATTGACACTTCAGGAGCCTTGTTACCACCCAGCAGGGGCAAATGTCCCAGGCTCTTACTTAGCTTTCTGTGATACCATTTTGGCTAAGGGTGAGGGTGTCTCATTACTAACCTGGTGATGATGAAAACCCATGATCCCCACTTGGGCTTTACTGGTGTGGGCTGGGGTCAGGCCACAGTGATTTATGTGATGTATAACTAGTACATAGCTATTTTTGTCTAATCATTTTCTGTCTTGTTAGGTTTACACTTTTCTTATCCTTTGGCTTAAGAGAGCAGAATTTTTGGGGGGGTGTTGTTTATGCCAATTGGTATTTACAGGTTGCCAGCTTCTTCTGCTGTATCTCTGGGATATATGAAGTAAAAAGAAGCCCATAATGTCATTCCTGAAGACATTAACCAATCTGCCTTCTTCTTCCCACATTTTACAATCTTCTTATATACAATATTCTTTTGTATGTAATGTCCACGATTTTAGTTGAACTTAACAGGATAAAGAGTGAAAGTACATTTTTTCCATCTTCTCGAAGTGGTAATCCAAGACCTTGAAATTTTGAATGTGATTTGAGATCCTTGGCATGAAATTTGATTTGTTGCAAAATCACTTTCTGTCTTGTACCTCTGATTGATTCCCTTTTAAGAGTCCTTCAACAACATAGGTTTTCTTTCCATGGATTTTTTTCATTAAAGAGAGAATATGTTCTTTGGGTCGGGCAGGTGGCAGAGGGGAGAAGAAGGGTAAATCCACAACTAACGCATGTGGTACACTCTGGGGGATGGGCATGCTTGTTGGCTGGTGCAAATGCAATTTATGTAACCAAAGTGTTTGTAGTCCCATAATACTCTGAAATGAAAAAAGGAGAATATGTCACATTGGGTCTACTAAAATTTATACTCTGTTACATATTCTGAGGCTTACAGTAGTTCAAAAGGCATTTGATGGCTGGCCTTCTTATGGTGTTATAAAAAGTAAACATACTTCCTTACAGCAACAATTCTCTCATAAATCATGTTATTAATCCACGATCCATACATTTATTAAAACTTTTACTAGTCTATTTCTGATTGGAGACATCAAGGTTCTTTGGATGCAATGAAGTTGTTAACGGCACCAATTAAAGTGCCACTGCTAATAAAAGACCACTTCCTTTATGCTAGATATTATACTTTGTGGAAAAAAGGTGAGCAAGTTTTTTATGAATTTATGTTCCACTGGAGGAGACCAAAATGCAAACAAGTAATTATAATGCTGGAATAACAAAAGATACAACTGAGAAATGTCTTAAACAAACTAAGGCATTAATCTTTCACATGTAACAAGAAATCTGGAAATGTAGCATCTCAAAATACCATCAGGGACACAGATTCCTGTCTCCTTATTCCCATCTCCTTAGCATCTGACTTGACTTTGTAGTCACAAGAGGGAAGAGAAAAAGACAAACACAGGTCCTGGAAGTCCCCCCAGATGATTTCCTCTTATACCTCATTGTCTATTATGGGCTACACCTAATCGTAAGAGTCTGGGCAATGTCTTTTTTCCTTAAGGGGGTCACATGGCTACTATGGAAAAAGTGGGGTCCTGTTAGTAGGACAAAGCAGAGAAAAAATATTGCTATGGAAGGAGGTAAGGTTGTTAACATAGGTGGAGACTGGGGAAAATCTTTACTCTCCTGACACAGTATAATTGGAATGAGGTGCTAAAGTCTAATTGGTGGAAAAAGGAGTAAGGGAGTTCATGCTAGAGGGAACGGCATAGTAAAATTTCAAGTAGTTCTCAGGAAAATGATGAATATTCCTGAATAAACCAAACACGGGACGGGAGAGAATATGACTAGAAATACAGTTAAAACCTTATGTTGGAGCTTGATTGTGTTGGACCCTGCCTGCTATGTTAAAAAAGGTAGACTCTGTTTTATAGGGATTAAAAAGTTCCTAAAAGGTTTTTAAACAGATGAGTCATGTCAGATTTATGACTTGGAAAGAGAACTCTAGTAATAGATACTAAAACCTAAAGTAGTTATTCTTCTATTATTTTATAGAAGCTGCTTTGATTATTTAAAAGTATTCTTCCCTAGACTTCTGCAGCTCTGATACATACTTCTTGAGGTAGAAAGAGAACAATTATAAACAACATTCCATGTCAGGCTTATCATGATTTTGTAGCAGGTAAGCCAATGCTTTTTGATTTGTTTCCTTTGTCTGGCTTGTGCTGCCGGCATTTTCTATGGTGTCCTTGGCTCTGACTCTACATTGAGCCTGTTGGAATTTGTTGGATCTCTGAAAAATGTAGAGTTGATAAATGTTTTCTCTCACTCAGTCTGTGCTATTCTTTTTTTCTATTTTTTTGTAAGGCTGATCAGGTTAGGTTGTAAAGAACTATAGACCAGCTTTGGTTCTTTATTCTATTCAGATAACTGGGGATGAGAAAAGTTTCAAACTTTTGATATAGCTTCAAGTATTCTAGAAATGTATAATTTGCATTTCTAAAACACACATTTAAATATTTTTAAATTTTATAAGTAAACCACACACTGAAATGTGGGTTTTAGCACTTGTTAACACATCAATGGCTATCATTAACTTTTGATGTCAGTGCAACTCATTTTTGTATAACCCCAATAACATTTTCTGGCCATTTCTGAGCATATATTTGTTTGTAGCTTTATACGTATCTTTCTATGAACTTGGGTCTGTGCATTACTTCTCATAATCATTTTTGCAAGCCAATATTCTTCATGGCAGACAAGAAATGGGCTTCATTAAATGCCAGACAAAGCTCATGCACACTCTTGAGTGTTGTACAGTAACAAGTGAACATGCAACTAAGTCCTGATAGCGCTGCATTAGTCATTACAAATGGTTTTGGAGCTTATTCTAGTTTTAGAGTAACTAAAGTTTATGTTTTTCATAAGCATTCTGTCTAAATTCATGGTCATAAAAGTTATTTATTTTCAAGTGATGTGTAATAATTATTCTTAAAAGTGGAACTCTATCACCATTAATAGCAACACATTTAAAAATAAACTTTGATAATGACATTGATATAATTAGGCTTCAAATCAAAATACAATGTTTACTATACTGTCAATGACTATTTCTTCAACCAATATCAACCACATTGACAACAGCGCATGAACTAAAGGGGTAGCTGGAAAATGTTCATTGCATTCACTCAAAGACAAGAAAGTACAATGTCTTTTGAGTTTTACCTACATGCAGATAAACACTGCCCAAATTCTTGAAGAATTTTATGTTGTACACTTTTGCATAACAGTGTTGTGGTCCCTGCAAAGTCTATGTATCATTTTAAACTAAGACTAAAGAACATAAACAATTAGAAATTCATCTTCTTGTTAGTTTATTGTGAATGTCTTGATAATATTAAACAAGTTTAAGTAATAAGCAAAGTGGATTAAATTCATCACATTTGAAGGGGAGGCGGATACAATTAGGAAAAAAATTATGGATAACTAACATTGCAACAAGTATATGATATGGATCAGTTGGGGAGAAAATACAATTAGTGTCATTGTCAGATAACCCAAAACAGAAACAATTCCAGAAATAATCATGCAAGAAGACTGATAACATTTGTCCAAAGTTTGAAATTCTGTGGAATCTTTGTTAGGCCAGATGACATTAAGGATATTAGTTTCTATTCTTTTTACTTTCTACTTTTATTTTAGATTTTTTTTCTGTTTTCTGATAGCAAGCTTTATACTCACTCCAGAAATGGGCAAAGGTGGAAAGAGAGAAAGAGCTGCATGCCACATTGATTTTTATATGACCATTCCTCCATTTGCTCTCTCAGCTCCAATTACATTGGCCTTGATATTCCTAAACTTAGCCACGTCCAGCCTTCATCAAGGCCATTGTACTTACTAATTTTTCCTTTCAAATTCTTTCACTCAGATATCTCCTCAAATGTCACTTTTTCAGAGAGAACTTGTCTCCATTCCTCTCCTTACATTGTTTCATCTTCATAAACATTAGCATACTCAGAGAATATGGTTTATATTTATTTGTTAAATTGCTTATTTTCTGTTTCTTCCACAAGCATGTCAGTTCCACGAGCACAGGAACTTTGCCTTTTTGCTTATTGCCAAATAGCCAGAGAAGAGTGGTTGGTATTTAGTAGTTATTCAAATACTTCCTGACTGAGTGGATAAATATTTCAGAAATTATAGCCCTTATAAAACTTAGAATTTTTTCCTTAAAAAATAGGCAGGAAAGAATATGGCTTTCTATTCCTAGAGTTAACAACAACAACAGAAGATTATCTCAGGCCGAAAGGAAAAATAAAGAATAAATGATGGGAGCAAAGAATTATTGGAGGGAGGGACCCTGAACCCTAGGACCTGGGGTGGGCTCCAGGGCGACGAGAAGCCACCTGAAAGGGAAGTGGCCACTGGCAACTGAATCTTTGCATAAGACTGTAGATTCCCATGTGTAAATCCCTATGTCCTAGCAGGCATGGAGTAGCAGACGCACTCATAGGATCTGAAAAGGGAAGTGGAATATTTCAGCAGTCATTAGTGAGGTTTGAAGACCCCATACGACCAGGAGTGGCAGTGCTAATACCTGGCATTGCGTAAGCTCCCTGGGAACCTTGATACACTTTCGGAGTTAAGAAGAAACACTCAAATAACTAGTTAAGTTACTTTCACCCTAATAAATAGGGACAAAATTGTGAGATTAAATATTTATAGCCCTTGTACACTTGAATTTATGGACTGAGATTCATAACTGCTCCATTTACAGTTCAACTAAATGAACACACATGTATTTCTGATTTCCATTTATTTACTTTATATTGTACATGCAGGTGGATGTGAGGAGGATGCATTAATTTAAACACTTGACACTTAGACAACAGGGGAATTTTTTGCTAGTGTTTGGATCGGATTTAACACACCATAAAGGATGTTGGCAAAAATGTAGTGACATCTGTACTGGCAGCGTGAAACCACTGAGGTCAACAACTGCCGAGATGGCAAGTACGAATCTATTGCTGAAATGTGTTCAAGTCAGCACCACATGTTGCAAAGAAATTATGGAAGCCAGCATCTTTCAAAAACAGTTTGGGGAAATGTCACAAAATTGTCAAATATATTAACAATCCTATTAAATAGCAGCCTTTTCCAGAAACATTTGTAACCGTCTCAAATCAAGGTGGAAGTGTAAATATATCATATAAGACAAACTCATTATTTTTGTGGTTGAAAACAATCCATTCGCTCGATATCACAAACACATCACCTCTCTCAAACATGTTTGTACAGTATGTTTGGAGTGGGTTGGATATTTTTATTTTTTAATAAGCTGGAAGGCTTTGTTTGGCAGTGGGGTATTGTATTGTTAAAGCATACACTATAGCAGATAAAAAGTGTCAGTGAATGGATTTGGGATTTAATGTGACAAAAAAAATGTTGAGTGTCTTGAAACTTTACACAAATATCTGAGACAAATGCCATAAACACAGCTGAGACAATAAAAAATACCATCACTCATTTATTACATTTTAAGCTATATTTGAAAAGTTATTTTTCACCAAAAATAGAATTATGAACTAACTGAGGAGCCCAGTCTTCTACTCATTATAAATGTTTCACCAGTCAGAGGATGTAAGCAGTAATTAGAGGCTGCTATTGATTGAACCAGTTAAAAAAATTAAAAAAAGTCTCTTCTATTCAGGAATCTGCTACAATTTAAATGAAGAGCATTCTGTGAATAAAATACTAACTTTTATTGTTGTAGCTTCCTATTAATACACATGTGAGTTTATCTCTGTTCAACGAATCAGAATAAATTTGTGATATGAAATAAATGCTAAGGTTTATTTGTCCTTGAAATTTTTCATGCCATATCCCCAATCTAATTTTTTGTTTATTTTTCAAAATATTTCATGATTGCTAAAATGGTCACGTTTTTCTTTAATGACTCTACTTGACATAAATGTTATGAAATTGAACTTAATGTATATTATTAGTGTCACACTTTTATTTACTCTATTTTTTAAGATTATGTGTAAGATTTTGATTTTCATAAAATATTTCTAGTGTTCCAATACTTTGAAAATCACTGTATAGTATTCATTGTGCCAGCTTACTTTGGAATTTTATGGGTCTAGAAATTGTGGTCAGGTTTTGGTAACTAGCGGTAAGAAAAAATTATGATACCAACACTGCCTTTCGGGAGTTTATATTGTCATAAGGGAGACTGTACCATACATATAGACGTGAAATTACAACTGTCATAAGTACTATGAAGGAAAGGCCTATGTTGCTATGAGGGTCTGTGACAGGGGGTTTTAAAATAAGTCAGAAAGTGAGGGAAGGCTTGTTGTAGGAGGCCAACCCTGAGATGAAGTCTGAAGGAGTAACTACTGCACTGGGGCAAGGAAAGCCTCCCAGAGTGAAAGCATGCGCATGCGCAGGAGGCCAGCATGGCTGCCAAGCGCTGCTGGGTGGGGCAGGCTGGGGAGCAGGAGTTGTGCTGAGAAGCCGCCGGGGTTCAGGTCGGGGAGCTCAGGCTGTCTTCTTCCCAAGACCAGTGGGAAGCCACTGGAATGGTTTCAGTTAGGACGTGATATAAACTTCAAAGAAATCACTCTGGCTTTATGAAGAAAACAAATTAGAGGAAAAGAAGAGACCATGATGCAAAGGTTACAATAGGCTACTGGAATATTCCAAAAGAGAGAACATGGTAGCTTAGGCTATTGAGGTTTGAGAGAAGATAATGGACAGATTTGAGAATTTAGTTTTAAGTGGGATTTACCAGCGAATTGCATTTGAGTTCATAAAGTATTCTTGGGGTGTGTTTGTTGTTTGTGTTTTTAACTTGACTAATAGCCTAGATGGTGACACTATCCACATGTTAGGCCTCCGTTTTTTCTGGTGAAAATTCTTGGGTTAGTTTCTAATATTGTCTCCAGATATAACAATGTTGACCTTAACCAATTTCTGAAGGACTCATATAAAATCAGCTTGTCCATAATGTCCTATTAACTGAGATCATCTTTCCTTTAGTGACATATTATGGCAGATTGAAATTATATTTGAGGAACTGGAATAAAATATGAATTCTAGTTGGCAATGTAAAGGTTAAATTTAGAATGGATTTCTACTGAAGTTATTTTAAAAAAATGAAAAAGACTACTTTTTATCATTCTTTTTAAAAAGTTTTCTGAAGTGTTACTATCTAATGTACCATTTTCTGCTATCTAATGTGCTGCCTTCTCTTTTTAGATATATGGAATCATTCAGCTCCAGGAACCCACTCGAGGCAAAAACAACTTCTAAAACTCTTAAGCTCATTCATTTTGCTCTAGCAACTTTCGAGAGCTTAAAATTCTTAATCAATATTTGCTTGTGCTTTTGAGGATGATGACATTTGCATAGTTACAGTATAGACTTTATACTGTATGCTTTACCTGTTGAATGTACTCTGTACTCAGCCATACTGTTTGCCTTTACAGTAATTATAATGTTGACCATAGAAAATGAGAAAAGTAAGGCTTGGTGATAGGCATATTACCATCCTACTTGAGATTGCAGACACAGCATGGAAATAAAGCTGGATATCATTATAACACCTTCAAAACATTCTAAAAAAAGTCACTTTTCATTTTAATTTCTAACATCATCTTTCTCCCTCAATGACATTTAAAAATAAAAGAACATCACTAAAATGAACATTTGTGCCAATATTTTATTTTAGTTTTTATTCTCTTTAGCTGTCCATATCTTTATTATTTTCTAAAATCTTTATGGTATCATACATAATATCACTATGTTCCATATTAAATTGCATACTCTATATTAAGTAATATAAATTTGGATGGATATTCTGCTTAATTTTTTCTTGTGTAGAGATGACCTAGCATCTACCCATCAATACACTGCTGCTTAACATGAATTTAAGGTCTAAGATTTTCTCTCCATGAAGAATTTTCTATTTTCCTAGTTTATGGGAACATTTGCTTGCCCCTGTGGTCTATACAGCTTATTAAAGATGCTTTTCTTAGCTCTTTGTAGAGAAGCAGGACTAGATAGAGGAGAACGCACTAGGCAAAGAATCAAAGAATGCTTTACTGCAAGTCAAGTAAGCTCCCTAAGCTTCAATGTCCTCATAAATAATATTGATATAATAATATTTTTCCTATTTACTTTATAGAATTGTTCTGAGTATCAAATGGGATAATAATTTAAAAGACCTATAAAAGCGGTAAAATACTCTGCTAATAAAACATATTACCATTTCTGGAGGGAGGTCTTTTGTTATCTAAACAATGCATGCTCACTAGTTTTATTACATGATAATGATATGCATTAGGTTCCTAGGGCTGCTATAACAAGCTACCAAAAACTTGGTGGCTTAAAAAAACAAAAATTTATTCACTTACAATTCAGAAGGCTAAAATTAGCTTCACTGGGCTAATATGAAGGTGTCAGCAGGGTTGTTTTTTTTCTCCTGGAGGCACTAGGAGAGGGTCTTTTTCCCTTACCTGTGTTAGCTTCTGGAGGCCACCTGCATTCCTTGGTCTATGACCCCTTCCTTGCATCACTCCAGTCTCTTGGTTCCATCATCACATTGCCTCTCCTCTTTTCTAGGCAAATCTCCTGGCTCTCTTTTCTTAGAAGACATTCTGATTATATGTTGGACCAGCCCTGATAATTCAGGGCTCATCCCATCTCAATATCCTTAATTTAATCACATCTGAAAAATCCCTTTTGCCATGCAAGACAACATTCACAGTTTCCAGAGCATAGGATGTACTGATATGCCTCAGAGATATTTTTGGTTAGGTTCCAGCTCACCACCATAAAGTGGACATCAAAATAAAGCAAACCACATAATTTTTTTGTTTTCCCACTGCATATAAAATTTATGATTACACCATACTATAGTGTTAATACACTTAATAGTGTGAAATAGCATTGTCTAGAAAGAGTACATATATTAATTAAAAAATACTTTATTGTTAAAAATGCTAATGATTACCTGAGCCTTTAGCAAATCATAATCTTTTTGTTGATAAAGGGTCTTTCCTCAGTGTTGATGGCTGCTGACTGATCAGGGTGTTGGTTGCTGGAGGTGGGGGTGGCTGTGGCAATTTCTTAAAATAAGACAACAATGAAGTTTGACTCATCGAGACTCCTACTTTCATGAAAGATTTCTCTGTAGTGTGTAATGCTGTTGGAGAGCATTTTATACCATAGAACTTCTTTCAAAATTGGAGTCAATTGTCTCAAACCCTGCTGCTTCTTAACAACTAAGTTTATGTAATATTCTAAATATTTTGTTGTCATTTCAACAATGTTTACACCATCTTCACCATGAGTAGACTCCATCTCAAGAAACAACTTTCTTTGCTTATACATTAAGAGTAACTTCTTATCCATTCAAGTTTTATCATGAGATTGCAGCAATTCAGTCACATCTTCAGGCTCCACTTCTAATCCCCTTAAATCTTGAACCTTTTGATCTCTCTTGAATCCATGAGGTATAGAATCAATTTCTTCCAAACTCCTATTTATGTATATATTTTCACTTCTTCTCATGAATCACTAATTTTTTTCTTAATGACATCTGAAATGGCAAATTCTTGGCAGTTTTCTAATTTACTGGGCCCAGATCTAGCAGAGGAATCACTATCTATGGCAGCTATGACTTTATGAAATGTATTTCTTAAATAATAAAATTTTAAAGTTGAAGTTACTCCTTAATCCATGGGTTGCAGAGTGGATGATATGTTAGCAGGCATGAAAACAATATGAATCTCCTTGAACATCATCATCAGAGCTCTTGGTGGACTAGGTGCATTGTCAATGAGCAGTAATATTTTGAAAGATATCTTTTTTTCTGAGCAGTGGGTCTCAACAGTGAGCTTAAAATATTCATTAAACTATGCTGTAAACAGATGTGCTTTTATGCAGGCTTTGTTCCATTTGTAGAGCACAGAGTAGATTTAGCATAATTCTTAAAGGCCCTAAAATATTTACAATGGTAAATGAGTTTTAGCTTAATGACACCAGCTACATTAACCCTTCAGGAGAGTCAGTCCTTTGAGGCTTTGAAGCCAGACATTGACATCTTCTCTCTAGCTATGAAAGTCCTAGATGGCATTTTCTTTCAATACCGTATGAGGCTATTTCATCTAGATTGAAAATCTGTTGTTCAGTGTTGGCACCTTCATAAATTAACTTAGTGAGATTTTTCTGGATAACTTGCTGCACCTTATACATCAGCACTTGCTGCTTCATCTTGTACTTTTATGTTATGGAGACAGCTTCTTTCCTTAAACCTCATGAATCAACCTCTGCTAGATTTATACTTTTCTCCTGAGGCTTCCTCACCTCTTTCAGCCTTCATAGAACTGAAGAGAGTTGTGGTCTTGCTCTGACTTAGAGTTTGGCTTAAGGGAATTTTTGTGGCTGGTTTGATCTTCTATCCAGACCACTAAAACGTTCCTGTATCAGCAATTAGACTGTTTACTTTCTTATCATTCATTTGTTCACTGGAGTAGCACTTATAATTTTCTTCAAGAACATTTTCTTTGCATCCACAGCTTGCTAACCGGTGCAAGAGGCCTAGCTTTTGGCCTGTCTTGGCTTTCAACATACCTTCCTTGCTAAGCTTAATCATGTTTAGCTTGTGATTTAAAATGAGAGATGTACTAGTCTTTCTTTTGCTTGAACATTTAGATACCATTCTAGGGTTATCAGTTGGCCTAATTTCAATATTATTTGTCTCAGGGACTAGGGAGGTCCAAAGAGAGGGAGAGAGATGGTGGGGGAGTGGGGGGGAATGTCCTGTCAGTGGAGCAGTCAGAAGACACACAACATTTATTGATCAAGTCCACCATCTTATATGGGTGCAGTTAATGGCACCCCAAAATAATTACAATAGCAATAGCAAAGATCACTGATCACAAATCATCATAACAGATATAATAATAATGAAAAAACATTGAAATATGCAAGAATTACCAACATCTGACAAAAAGACAGAAAGTGAACAGGTACTGTAGGAAAAATAGTATGGATACACTTACAAATCTTCCATTTGCCACAAATCTTCAATTTGTAAAAAAAGCAATATCTGAAAAGCATAATAAAGAAAGATGCAATAAAAGAAGGTATACCTGTAAATATCACTGGGGCCATTAGCTGCAAGGCATTGCCCAAAAAGCCTAGTGAGATTTTGTTTGACTGAGGACTGAAAAATCCCTGGAACTATCCAACAGGTTCCTCAATATAAAAATTTACTGGTCCATCAATCAATGGACACAAAAATATCACTATGACAATGTGAATGTCCCTGAAATGTTTTGACAGTACAAGTGGTCTCATATTAGAAAGGCTGGGGATAGCCAAGTCCCATCAGGTGAGACTAAAAACGAATGAAAGCACCAAAAGAAACCAGGCTCTAAACACCCACTCCCTCTTTACAGCTGCAAGAGTGCTGTCTGCATTAAGTAATGGACTTCCAAAGGTGCTTTTGACTGGATGAAGGGTCCTAGAGGTAATGACAACAAAAATAATAATAACCGTTTGGAAACTGCTGTTCCAAGACATTGTGACTCAGGACAACAATACTTTGACAAATTATAAGACTGAGGAACTTATTTTCTTATATAAATAATTAAAGGCTACTCCCTTAAAGGGAATAATGCATTGACTCAGGGTTACCTTCTCCCACATATAATCATACCAATACTTCTTTCTTATAAAAGCTGTGACTAGTCAGAAAGAGTTGGTTTTTTTTTTTAACTTCACTATGCATCCATAAGTGATCAATTATGATAATGGGTCTTATTAGAATTCAGTGGTAAATAGAAGTGTTGAGCAAATTACAGTTCTTTGCAATTGCTGAATTCCCAAATGAATTCTCATATGTTTAGGCCTATGCTGGCAAGGCAATATTAATTTTAATCTAAGTGGTTTAAAAGTAAATTAGCAACCTTTCTCATCCCACCCACTGTTCACTGGCAATTCTTCACCATAGTCCAAATTTGTTTAGCATTTTGACTGAGTTGTAGGTAAAATAATAACCATTAGGCAGTTTTTTGATTTGTATATAAATTATTTAGTTTTTTAAAATTTTAACTCAGAGGTCTATGAAATCTTAACACATGAATTACATATGTAACAAGTTTTTGTGATTTCAAGAATATGTTCAAGAATTAGAGTGGGGGACTATCTAGTTTCTTCAAAATTTCAGGATCATCAATAAAAGATAATAAATGTGAGACCGTTGATGATTAGGGAGCATAAGCTATAACATGTGTTGACTATAAAGACTATAGGCTTTAGTATTTTAAATTTTCCTGCAATAATTTCCTAAAGGAACCTAGTTGACTTGTTCCTGAGCACATCTTATATAAATATAGATACCACAGTTATGAAATGAGCATTTTATCTCCTCTATCACCAATGACCTATCATTAAAGTCAGTAAGATAAAAATTGTTTTGAAGAATGCAAGTAGTTATACTTGGAATTTACAAAATTACTTTCAAACTATACTCCTTCTTTCTACAAATTAACTCCTCTGATAGATTTTTTTTCTAGTACCATTTTCCTGCTCCCTTAAGTCATAATTAGCCATTGAAAATTGTCTTAGTGCATGTCTGGAAAACACTATAAACTCCAGTCATAGTTCTTTCTCCTTGTTAAGAAAAGGCTCTCGCTGAGTGATATCATCTCAGTAACCTAATGACCAGAAAGTGCTTTTAGAACATCATGGCCGCTATTCCTTTTTACCAGGCTAAAACAGTAGCACAGGTACAAAATTATTAGTACTGTGTCTTTTTAAAAATACCCATAAAGCAGAGGCACAGCTAGTAAATCCAGAGCAGAAACTTGCCTAATTATGCACATTTTGGTGAGCAGAAAAAATAAACCTTATTTTAATAAAGATTTTGTGTCTGCATGCAGTTATAAAACTAATAAACTACGAAGGTTGATAAAATCAAAACTAGTCATTCAAAATGCATTTGCAGTTGCATTGCAGCTCATTTCTAGTCTCAGGCTAAAGCAACATTTAAATGCTAGATATTTGATACCTGTGATTTTGAGAGGAAATGCTGAATCGATTTAAAATACCTTCAAACATGTAGATATTCACGTGGAAACTAATTGGCATGAACAAGAAGGAAAATTGCTGAAATGATTTACATTTGCCTGTTTATAAATCTTGCTGGATTCCACACTAAATATTATTCAATGCTTACTTGTAACTTTGTGTGTTTTATTCATTAATCACAACTAAACCACTAAGGTTCTGAAAGTAACAAATATGGAATGTATCCCACTTTCTCTCTGTAGTTGTGATGAGGAAAGCAAGTAAAGCCAGTACATCACACAACAAAGAGAACAAATCAGTGTGCCCAGAAGTAAGACAACTTTCTTTGCAGTCCAAATCTTTAAAAACAGATTTTCTGTGTCCTAATTTGGGAAACCAGCTTTATGAAAGCTAAATGCTTAATTCTTTGCTCTCAAACATAACACATTTTAGTTTGTCATTGCTGAATGTTCCACAATTGCTAATTCTTGTTGAGACTCACTCTGGACTAGACATATAGGAAATTGATTTACATGTAACATATATGTCCTCCAATAAAAGCCTAACTTTTTATTTGCTTTTGTAACCTCACCCTGGTGTGCAGTAGAGTGCTTTGCAATTAGTTATTATTAAACTAAAAATGAAGTAATGATAAACAAAAGTTCTAGAGTGCCCAAATGATCTTTCTAAAATTGTCAAATTGATCTTAATCTTTTTCTTTTAAAAACCATCAGTGTTTAATGCATAATATTGTATGTTTTAAAGAGAGTAAACTAAACAGAATGACCAAGGTATCTGCTCCCATAGATGCACAGCTGATGAAGCATTATGAAGAAACTTTAAATAAAAATGTCATTGACTATGTAGGAGATATACTACACATACTTGGCAATTAGCTAGAATAAGCAGATTTAAAAAATGAATAAATTATACTTTATGTATTGAAAAATTATACAAGAATAAAAAATCAGAGCTTTAGACAATGAAATGGGAGAGTATTTCACAATATAAAATAAAAATAAAAGAAAATTTTAAATCATGTATCAAAAGGGAGGGAATTTGGGAATAGAACTAGGAGACAAAATATCTGATTAAAGGATCTCAGAAAGAGATAAATGACTTTAAAGAGAAAAACGAGAATTGAAGAAATAATAAATTGAAAAAATACTTTTGGTTTAAGTTGAAAGAGATCACTGAGTGCCAGACAAGATTCATTCCTTCAGTTGTTCAGCCTTTCTAAAGACATATATTAAGCAAATATCGGGTTCCAGATGCTGTTGTAAGTGCTAAGGATATAGCAGTGAGTATATGTGGTTAATAGGGGAAGACAAGCAATAAACAAGTTAATAAGTGCTATATTATGGAAAAAGTGCCTTAGTCCATTTGTGCTACTATAATAAACTGCTACAGATGAGGTAATTTATAAAGAACAGAAATTTATTTCTCACAGTTCTGGAACTGGGAAGTTTAAGACCAAGGCACTGACAGGTTCTGTTTTCTGGTGAGGGCCTCGTCTCCACTTCTGTGGTAGCACCTCAAATGCTGAATCTGCACCCTCTGGAAGGGAGGAACTTTGGGTCCTCACATGGCAGAAAAGCAGGAGAACAAACACATTCCCCAAGTCCTATTTATAGGGACATTAATCCATTCATAAGGGTAGAACCCTAAACACCGCCCATTAGGCCCCACCTCCCAATATTATTGCATTGGGGATTCAGTTTTAACATGAGTCTGGGAGGGAACAAAAACATTCAAACCATAGCAGACAGATAGTGCACTATGAGGCTTTGGAGAGTGCTGAAGGAGTACTGGTTTTTTCTTATAACTTTTTCTTTTCCACTTCATCTAACTTGTATATAAAGTGATGAATAAAAATCTCCTTTAAGCAGAACAAAGAAATTTTGCAGCAATAAAAAAGGACCTGAATTTCTGTATTTTGTATTTTGAAAAAATGACTTGCAGTGATCATTTCGTTTTATTACATGTCCTTGCATTTCTTTGTTCCTGTCATCTTTACCTTCTGTGGTTTCTTTTTTATAGATGTGGTTGTTGTGCTACTTGTCATTCATGGATAGATAGATAGACAGATAGATGGATAATGGATAGAGATGATACAGATAACTGCTATGCATACATAACTATTATATCTTTATTGTCAATTATGGCTTTTATCATTTAAAAATGTTCTAATTTTTAAGTTTAATAATTTCTGGATTTAATTTTACTTCACTGATACCGGGAACACAATCTGTGATTTCTCATTACTTCTATCTGCCTGATACATTTGTGTATATTTTTTAAATTTCTGAATCACTTGCTTTAGGAATATCTGTTGTGTATCATTGTGTTTTGCATTTTGAGCCAAATTGAACATTGTTTTTTTATTTTATGAGATGAACTAAGCGTATTCACATTTATGATATGGCTGGGATGTTTGGTTTCAACTTTTTTATGAAATTTTATGTTATATAACTGTTTATTATGTGATATTTGCTGTTTCTTTCTGTATGTGAATGGTTTTCCTTACTTTTTGACATTTAAAAATTTCTCTTATTATTTATAAGGTTTGTGTTTTTGTTTTAGGGGTCATCTTCATATTCATACCTTTTTAAAAATACCCTTAATTCTCTGTCATCTTTTTAAGTCTTTTACTGTTTTGCCAGTTTTCAATGCTATCTTTGACTTTCACCTGTTGCCTATTCCACAATTAGAAACTTTATTCTATATTCTTCTTTCCATATCATTTCTCTTTCCCCATTTTATTTGTATTACATTCACTTTGTGAGAACATAAAGCATGCATATTTTATTTTTGCTTATAATATGTGTTTTGTTCCTCCTACGGCCAGCTTTGTTCTAGTCAAAGATCCACAAGTACAATCACCTTTGGCCAAAGTCCTTTTGCCAAAGTTCTGCCAGTCATGTTATAGTTTTGTGAAACTCATTCTCTAATCAATTGCTGACAAAGAGTTAATGGTTAAATAAATTTCTGAATATATATTGAAGATGATCCCTTTCTTGTCAGAGAGATGATAAGAATCTTGTCCCCAGCTCATTCTCAGGAAAAAATGTGGGGGTATATATGTTTATGTAGGTAAACAGTTCTAAAGAAGAATTGGAATACATTTCCCCCCAAAAATAAATAATTCACTCATAATTAGAAAGTGTTGACTTTTTTAAACATCTTACTCATTTTTTCCAAATGTTTCTATGTCATTAATATAGATTGAAGTAGACCTTATTGAAGATTTCAAGGTGGAGACATATGAGAAGACACAGTCTGCAGAGAGACTAAAGTTTTAAAAATCTCTGTTAGATGTCTCCCTTCTCCAGAGTCCCTTCTGGCCTTTCTGCCATCATGGTGTGTGTGTGTGTGTGTGTGTGTGTGTGTGTATGTGTTTCATGTATATATGAGGGTTTTTTTTTAATCTTATATTTCTCTCTAACCCTGAACTCAAGTGTAAGTTCTCTTATGTGACATCCAGCCTCAATGGCTTGTCTCAATCTTTTTCACCTAATTCTATGCCCCGAACCGCAATTTCCAATTTTATGAAGAGTGACTGACTCCACTTTAACCTGTGATCCCAAACTTGCATATATAAATCATAAAAGTCATCAGATTAAACAAGCCTTAAAATTGTTATAACATTTCCTCCTTAGGGTATGACAGTAGCTGTTATAAAATGCATACTTTGTTTTCTCTTCTCTCTTTCTTTCTCTCTCTCCCTTAAGTCCAGTTTCATGGGCGAAAACTTATGCAGTCACACTGGTCCCTATGCTCAGAAAGGTCCCATACTTGGTTTAATGCTCTGTTGTCATTCTCTTGAAATTAATAACTTTTGAACAGGAGTCCCAGGCTTTGCAAATTGCCTAGGCTCTGTCTGTCTGCCTGTCTCTCTCTCTCTCTCTCTCTCTCTCTCTCTCTCTCGCACACACACACACACACACAAGCACACACGTACCCCACATATGTATACACATACACACACACACACACACACACACACGCTCCAGGAGGGTTTGGCAGACTAAAAACTCATAGGTGTGAACCTATAAAACTAAAACAATAGTGTTACACCAAGAGATATGTGCATTTTATACGGAATAGTCTTTTATGGGCGATAGTGAAATGTATATTCATATTTAATCATGTTGTTTCAGAACCCAAGGGGACCTGATATCTAAAATATGAGATTTTAAAAAGAATAAAAGAACTAGAAATGTTTAGCAAAAGTTCAGAAATCTTAATATGTCAATTTTATACCTACAACAAAGCTGAACTGTATCAATCCTTAAGATTGGAGGGGGTGGGTGTTCCAGTGGGAATTAATTAAAAAGGATTTGAGTTTCTTTACTAAAAGACAAATTAGTATGAACTTTATGTCCGTAATCGAGAAATTTTTTCTTTTTCTGCCATCACTTGTGCTTCATGTCGTTACATCTCCTGTGAACTAACTTTATGTAGAATTGAAAATAATGCTATAAAGTATGCAAACTTTAGAGAGTCTGAGTCATCTTTCATTGTGCCTATTTCCAGCTAGTCTGTCATTTTTATGTTGTTAGTAAGTGCTTTTCCATCTAATTGCATAGGGACTGATTTGTTTAGTAAGCTCTTGTTTAGAGTCAGTCTTTGTTCTCTCTACTGTGGGCAGCATTCTGGCATTGTTTTCCTGTTTGCATTGTTTCACAGTGCACATTTTATCACAAGCATTTTGTGATTCAATTATCCTCCTCTCACCCTTCTACCATGGAATTGATAGTACCCTTTGGCTTTAAGTATGTGGTTCTAAAAGCTGCTTTGCAATGTTTGCTGCAAAAAAGAGAAGCAGAGCCCAAACAGGTAAGTTACTAAACCTCACACATGAAGTAGTCATACTAAATTGAAGACAACAGTAATCAAAATGGAAATAGAGAACATATGCATTTCAGAAGCACTAGTATAACTGTAATTCCCATTGCATTTCATATTTATATGGTGATTTATTCAGAATTATCATGAAAAAACACATACTTCCTTTGACAATTCACATAATACTTTATAGTTATATGCATTTAGGCTGCGGATTATCTCACCCCAAGAAACATAAAGCAGAGGACGTAAGTAAAGTGAATATTATGACATATTACGAATGATACACAATGTAGGATAAAATGAAAACCTGTTCATCATATTTCCTGAAGATCTTTATTCTTTTTAGAGACTCTTATGCCTTAAGTCTCTCTCAGTATGAAAACAGTCTTTTCCTACTAAAAAAAATTAAAGAAAATAATTGATAGACCCAACCAATGGCCTAAATGTATTTTTTCATGAATAAGATAGATGAATGAGTAAAGAGAAATTAAGATCTTTGTTCCACTTCTAATGTTAAGTTACATAAATGCCATTTGATATCTTCATCTTGGAAAAAATCATTACTATGGAAATAATTTTTTAAAAGGAAAATTTGAGGAAAGCATACAGCTGTGACATAGGAAAAAATGTCTAATACATTAGAACAAATCAACTTTTTGATAAATGGCATACTACCTGGCTACCTAACACACTTTGGACAGCTCACTTTTCCCTTAAGACTTTTGTTGATAGAAAATAAAAACCTGGGGGCATGGATGTGGACAAGAAAGCAGGTCTCTGCAACTTGTGGCTATCTCAGTGCACTAAGGAAACAATTACTGGAATTCAGGGCTGTCAAAACAGTAAGAATTTGAGGGATCAAGATCTCTAGAGTAAAAGGGAACTTCAGAGGAATGGGCATGGGCATTCTGTGAAAAATTTCCCCTTGAGAAACTAGCCAAGGCTGTAGTTGTGCATTGCAGGAACACATTTCTGAGAATCTAAGCAGAAATCACTGCTGAAACACTAGTTTTATTCCACTATGGTCTGAGAAGATACATGGCATGATTTGTATCTTTTTTTAATTTGTTGAGACATGTGTTGTGGCCTAAGATATGATCTATCTTGGAGAATGTCCCATGTGCTGATGAGAAGAATGTATATTCAGTAGTTTTAGTGTAAAATATTTGGTAGATGTCTCTTAGGACCATTTTTTCTAGAGTCCCCTTTACAACCAGTTTTTTTAAATTTATTGTCTCCTTGGAAGATCAATCCCATTCTGTCAGTGGGGTGTTGAAATCTCCAGCAATTACGATGTTGCTATTTATCTCTTTGCTTGGATCTATTCTGGTTTGCTTTATGAATCTGAGCACTTTTGAGTCAGGTGCATAAATATTTAGAATTGTTAGGTCTTTTTGTTGAATTGCTACCTTTACCATAGTGAAATGGCCATCTTTGTCTTTCTTTACTATTGTTGATTTAAAATCGATTTTATCTGATATGAGAATGGCTATACCTGCTTTCTTTTGGTTTCCATTTTCACGGAACATTTTTTCCATCCCTTCACTTTGAGTCTGTCTGAGTCCTTGAGGGTTAGATGTGTTTCCTGGAGACAGCAGATACTTGAGTTATATTTTTCATCCATTCAGCCAGCCTATGTCTCTTGAGTGGGGAATTCAGATTGTTCACTTTGATTTATAGAATTGATATGTGGGAAGTTGTTCTGTTCATCCTGTTGGGTAGTACCTTGTTGCTTTGTTTTAACTCTCATGCTATTGTTTTATACGACCTTTGAGCTTTAGCTTTGGGTAATTTCACGCTGGTGGGTTTCCATTGTGCTGATCAATGTATAATACAGTTCTGAGTATTTTCTGCAGGTCAGGTCTGGTCTTGACAAATTCCCTCAGTGTTTGCTTTCTGGAAAAGTCTTTATTTCTCCTTTATTTTTGAAACTTGGTTCTGCAGGATACAAAATTCTAAGTTGGCAGCTGTTCTGTTTAAGAAGACTAAAGATGGGGCCCCAATACCTTCTGGCTTGTAAGGTCTCCATTGAGAAGTCTGCAGTTAGCCTGATGGGTTTTCCTTTGTAAGTTACTTGATATTTTCAACTAATGACTCCCAGGAGTTCCTCCTTCATGTCAACTTTGGCCAGTCTGATGACTATGTGTCTTGGTGATTGGCTCTTTGCAATAAATCTCCCAGGTGTTTGTTGAGCTTCTTGTGCCTGAATGTCTAACTCTTTAGCATGACCTGGAAAGTTTTCCTCAGTTATTCCCTGAAGTAGGCTTTCCAGACCTTTTGTATTTTCTTCTTTACCTTCATGGATCCCTATGATTCTTATATTTGTCTATTTTACATAATCCCATATGTCTTGTAGGCTTTGGTCATTCCTCTTAATTCTTTGTTCTTTATTTTTGACTGACTGAGTTAATTCAAGAGAGTTGTTTTCAAAGTCTGAGATTCTTTCTTCTGCCTGGTCTAGTCTATTCTTAAAACTTTCCACTGTGTTTTGTATTTCCTTAAATGAATTTTTCATTCCCAGAATTCTACTTTTTTAATATGTCAATCTCCTTAGTTAATTTTTCATTCATTTTCTGAATTGTTTTTCTGGTTTCCTTGCATTGGTTTTTCATTTTCTCTTGGATTTCATTGAACTTCTTTACAATACATATTTGGAATTCTTTATCTGTCATTTCAATATTTTCAGTTTGGTTGGTATCCATTGCTAGAGAGCTGATGTTCCCTTTTGATGGTGTCCTATTGCTCTGATTTTTCATACTTCTGGAGTTGTTTCACTGATTTCTTCTCATCTGGAGCAGCTGTCAGTTCTTATTTTCAGATTTTCTTTTATTTAGATGGGGCTTCCTGCCCGCCTCACTCATAATGGTGTGACTGTAGCATATGTCGGATAAAAACCTTTGATTTTCTTGTTGGTGCTTTGACGGTGATCTAGGGACTGGCTGGATGCCTTGGTTATAGACATCTTTAGCATGGTGGTTTTCTCATTTGCTAGTTGTTTGTAGGCTGTAGCAGTTGTGAATTATGTGTGTGGGCAGATTCCCTGTCTCTCTTTGATGATGGAAATTGGATGTCTTTGAAATGGGCTGCCTTTTGTTAGGTGGTGATGAGGCTAGTCAAAACTTGGGTTTGGGGGCATAGGATTTCCCTCTGGTTAGTCTGGTCTAAATCCTCCTTTCTTGGGCACTGGCAGAATTCTGTTCTGTTCTGCATTTCCCTGTGCTTGCTGGCCCTTAGTGTCAATGCAAAGTCCCACAGTCACTTCATTTTCCCTCCCCTGGGCTCACAGATTCTTTCTCCACTTGGCATGCTGGTATAGAACTGCTAGGCCATAGGGTAGGAGTGGCATAGGCAATGCAATATTGTCTTTTCTGTCCTCCTCAGTACCTCTTTTCTTAATATAATGTTAAAATCAGGTAGTATGATTGTTCACCTGATTTTTGGTTCTTCTGAAGGTGCTCGCTTGCATAGATAGTTGTTGCATTTGGTGTTCATGCAAAGGATGATTGCTTGAGATTTCTATCTGGCTATCTTGCTCTTTCCCCTATCCCAAATGTAGAGATTTTAACCACAAAGAAGCAGGAGCAGCAGAGGATGAAGTCCATTCACAGACTTATTCTTCATATAACTCAAGGAAGATCTACCCCATGAATTGACAATCTACAGTCTTTCCCCCAAAGAGAATATATTTGCAGAAAAAAAATAATTAGCAATACTTTCTCAGAACATTTTAGGGGCATTTTTTTCTGATCCTTTGTGGCTATCATGTTAATGAAATGAGTTTGTGCCTTTTTCCTGAGCCATTGTGGCAAGATTACTCAGAGCTAGGACATGGACCCAAGAAAAGCCTTCTAAGCCACTCACCAAGCAATGAGTGATGTCAAGATTCAATACCAGGGGTAACAATTTCCAACAGAGCACAAAAGTTGGTATAGTATATGAGAGAATGGAAATACTGCATACCTTATACTGGTCAAGAAAACTGCTTGAGGTAGGTGGTCCAGACAAAGGGAACAATATAGGAAACCCTCTACTACAGTTATCCTAGTGTCCTTAATTACAGTTAGCCCTCTAGATGCATTGTTTACATGTGAGTCTGCCTTTCTCTCTTGATCCCCAGCACTTACTGGGCAGACCCACATCTTACTCAGCTAAGTAACACCGTTATGCATATTATGTTAAATATAGTAAAGTGTTCCCCTGAGTGTTTAACTGAATTGTGCTGAAGCAAAGGTCAGGACAATCAGCCTTCATAGATGTGAGAGAAATATTGTCATTTAAGTCACAGCTGTGTACATGATTTCAGTAAAACATGCTTACTTCTAAAAGAACAGATAAGAAAAGACTTCTAAGCTCTTAGTGTAATTATTTCACCAGGAAATTGATAACCCAAACGAGCCTGATTGTGACAAAGCTGAGGAATTCTGTGTATCAAACTAAATTGCTTTTCAATGTGAGCACTACTGCAGGCAAATGTATAACTGTCAGCACGTTATTTTTAGAAGTTTCAATTCCTTTGAAATGCCAACTTAAACAAAAAAGACTACTATAAAGACTTAGGCTAAATATTCATCATTCTTCCTACCCACATGTTTAAGAGTCATAATTACTCTCGCTAATCTATACCTTATCATATCTATTATTTCTCTTAAATAGTAGAACTTTCTGCATAAGCTAAAGGTAAAAATACCGTAGATGCATCTACCACTGAAGAACTCCATCAAGTGTTCCCAAATGTTTTAAACAATTAAATGTGAAACAATTAAGGAATTCAAAGAATAACAGAATGAATAGCATGAGGCTAAATACAATCGATCATGACTTCATATATTGACAGTTTCCTTATATTTCCTTGCTGAAAAAGAAGCAGCTAGGGTTTAACTGAATAGTTGCATGCTATGACAAAATCAACATCATATTCCTACTATATATTTCTTCAGTTGTAAAACAAGTGAAGTAGACTGGAATGACATTTTTCAACGGCTTAAAGACTGATTTCCTAAGCTTTAAATTCATCCCATTGACATTAAGAATTAAATCTCAATATAATTATGTTGTGTGTTTGTTTTTGAAGATGTTGAAATCACCTGGTTTGGGGAAAAAACTAACATGCTTAGAGGATATACAAGCCTTAAGATAGGGAAGAGGATCTACAATTATTTTTGAAATATGCAGAAATTGTTTTCATCTGAAAATTGGATTTCCCAATCTCACCATCAGTCAGTAGTATGGTGTTTAAGATTCATCCCATTAGCTAAAAGATGTTTACGCCTGAATAGAACTAAAAGATGTCATTCAAAATGGTAAAATAAGTAAAAGAAGGTCCCTCATTATGTATCTGTTAATCCCTGCACAGTGTTCTAAATCCCACCTTCCCCTCTGTATTCAAGTCATTGCTTTGAGAGTCATTCCTTTTCTCTATCTTCAATCTCCTTATTTCTACTGAATTATTTCCTTATTGCCTATCATTGTGCTCAAGCCTCATCAGCCCTACACAGAATGGACTAGCACCATGCCCCCCCATGGCTTACCACACAGAACAAAGAAAATAAGCATGAGCCACATTATCACACAAATCAGTATGTAATTAAATTCATCTTATTGCCAAACCCACTGAATTATTTTCACTATAATTCTACTTGGTAGCAACAGTAAAGTTGACCACTTTCTTCTTTTAAAAATTTCCCCCTTCTCAATTTCTGTGATAAATCTTTATATATTTTGGCCTATTTCTCTATTGCCTTTTGTAATTATGCTTCATTGGCCTTTGTCCTTCCATGCAGGGGTTTTTCCCATGGCTATACTTTCCATCCCCTTTTCTTGTATCACTTTCCAAGTTGCTACATTCACAACTGCTTATTTTAAGGCTATGCTCACCTTTCCAAATGATAAAGCAATTGGTCACATTTCAGAGTCTATTGTAGTAATTGACTTCTTCATCCACTGCTTTGATTGGTTACTTCTCCTATGCACACCCTTCTCCCCAGCTCTCTCTCCGATTCCCTTTTTTGTGGTGCCATTCACACGTCATAGTCCTTCCCATCTTTTGGTGATTACTGCTCAATTTCTCTTTATCTTTGTTGCTTCTTCCATTGTTCTCTTAAGATCTTAGGATTCTATTTTCAATCTTCCTCACATCCCATTTTATTCCTTCTCTTTAGATAATTCCTTTCCTTTCTATAGCTTTAGTCATAAACTGTAAATTCCAAATTTTTGTAGGTAACCCAGGACATCATTGTAACTACAGAGAGATATTTTCAATTATGAACTAGACACTATATCACATTTCAAACTTAACCCTAGCAGGATAGAAGTCATTATATTGTGGCTTCATGGTGATACTATTTTATAGCATTTACTTCACTGTATTGGAATTGTTGGTTTGCTTGACTCTCTCAATACAGACTGAATTCTTTAAAGGAAGGGATTTTGTATCTCCATCTCCTTAAAGTCTAAATATCACCTGACTGCTAGTAAGTGTTCTATAGTATGTAATGCACAATGAATGATGTAAGCCCACTGAAGTCATAACTTTACTTCTTGGATGTGAAGCTGTATTTCACCGGTAGTACATTTGAAGAGTTAAGTAGAAAAATCAAATAGATTTATAGAATCAGAAGTTAGAGAATTTCTTCTACTATACCTCTTTTAATGTTAAGTTGATGCAAGCTGGTTAGAGTATTCTAAAATTATTAGTTTAGGATCAGCATGCTATTCTCTTAGCTTTTAATCCAATGGAACAAAGTCCTTAACAGAACTTGATTATTCTTTTTAACTACATGTTATGTTTCTGCAGCAAAGACGAAAAAAGGCAGTTTTTTGTGTGTTGGTCTTCTACACGTGAGAAATGGGCTTCCAGGCCTCCCTATTCATGACAACATCATAAGGTTACCTGAATTCAGGTAGAGTGACACTTATAGGAAAACTTAGACCCCATTTGATTTAGAATATAAAAAGAAAAGAATCATCAAAGTCTTTTCTTCGAAACAAATAAATAGAAATAATTATGGAGTCTTTGCAAAGAGATATAGAATAAAGCAATTGAGATCACTGTGAATCTAAAATCCTCAATAGCAAGTGATTAAGATTGGCTTTGATCTCTCCCTTCCTCTTTTTTTTTTTACTCTCAGCAGTTCAATATAGAGGCTAGCAATATGAATTATCTTTAAATTTCTATAAAATACCTCAAAATATTCTGAAAACTATATGGCTTCATTTCTTAATAAATGAAGAAAACAACTTCTCTAAAAATATTTAGTAAAAACTCATTAAGCAGCTTAGACTTCAACCACTTAGAATATGGTTTTATGCCTTCTTAATGAAAGGGGATAAAAGAGTAGTAGGAAAGAATGAAACACTTAAAATTAAAGAACAATGAAAAGAGAAGTTACAAGGAAGAAATAACAGAAATGTTTACAATAAAATCTGAGAATGATTTGGAAAAAAAAGCACTGAATTTATTTTACTTATGCCAAAGAATTATTTTTATTCTATCTTTGCTTTTCTTTCTAACAGGACATAATTCTATTACACCCTGACAACATCAATGCTACTTTCATTTGACATAAAATCCATACTCACTGGAACTTTGCGAGCACCAGACACAGTTTTCTAAGACCACAATATCTTAAAATATGTGTAGGAAATGATGTCTCTCACACAAAAGGTTTGCTGGATTCTTTCAACAAGTATTGATCTCACAGTCAGTTTTCAATATGATACTGTAGGTGATTGAAATATTTATGTGTACCATTATAAATTGCATCTCAATTGGGGATGTAACACTTTCTGATAAACTATAGTTTTATTTTTTCCACTCCATGTTATTTTCAAAATTGTTGAAATAGAGATTTTTTTCAATATCAATCAAACCAGAATATAAAGAAGCAAAATCAACTTAGGATAAAATGCCTTGAAAAGATACATATTTTCTCAAGCTGTGCAGATTCAAAGACACAATTGACAGAAAGACAACAATACTTGTACACTTGTATACTACCTTCTACCAAAGGCTTATAGAACATTTCTAAAATATGATCATTAACCCGTATCTTCATATGTGAAAACAAACACAGAAATTACCAAGCAGTCAAGAAGTTGCAAGTATCAGTAAATCCTCCCAAAAAATTATTACCAGTGCTTATAATCATATAATTCTTCTCAACTTCATCAATTATAGTAGAACCTCCACTTTCTAGACCTCCATAGGAAATTTTCAGAACCCTGAAACTTCTATCCCACATGTTCTTACATTTTGATTGTGTAGCCTCAGGAAGCTCAGAGTATAATTAAGGAGTGACAACTGCTGAGCACACTAACAATGAAAGAAAGAAGAGGAGAAAAGAAGTACTGAGGTATGAATAAGGCAAGCTGTAATTGGGTAGAGCAGAAGAGAGAGCAGATGGCTATATTTTGTAGACATCTGTTGAGAACTGAACACTTATTAGAAGGGAGTGAATTTTAGAGTGGCTTGAAACTTTAACCTAGAAAGTTATTCTAGTGGACATGCTTAAAATGAGTTAGGATAGTGGGAGGTTAAGCAAGAATTTTATTATTATTATTATAACATTTTATACTCTTTAAGACATTTTCATATAAAATAATTCACTTCTTGTTTTCTACATTTCCATTTTGCTTGTGAGAAAATTGAAACGGTTTAATTAATGGCCTGCCCAAGCACAAATTAGGGGTTCCAGTGCTAGGACTAGTTTAAATATCTTCTTCCTGTGTTTTAAAACTGCTAGAACAGAGTGAAAAAAATTCAGAGTCAAATCAATTTGAAGGTAATTGAAGAAATTGTTTTGGAAGTATGTATAATCTTACTAGGACTTTGTTAAACTTACAGCCAAATAAATGCCTTTGCTCTTTATATGTGTAAAAGGAAACACTCCAAATCAGCATGCGAACAATCCCAGCCAGTAGAGATAAGCTAATCGATTTCAATTTGCCTCCAGAGTGTTTTGATGTACAATATGTTACCTTCCTTATCAATTTATATAAGAAATATATGTAACCTAAACATTTGTAACCCCGTAATATGCTAAAATAAAAATAAATAAATAAATAAAATTAAGAAATACAAAAGAAGATCCAGGTATTAAACAGAACATAGTGTTTTATTCTTCCAGATTCTGCTGACTCATACCTCCTACCACATACCAAAAAATGAGTGATAGATATAAATGTAAAACCTAAAATTATAAAACTTTTTGAAGAAAATAAAGAAAAGTTCTGTGACATTCAAAGAATGTCAAATATTAGTTAAAGATTTCGCAGAAAGAAAATTTTTAAAAAACATGAATAAATAAATTGGACTACATTAAAATTAAAATTTATGCCCTTTAAAAGATACTGTTGAAAAGAGAAGCCACAGATTGAGTGGAAATATTTACAAAGCTTATATATGAAAATGACTACTGCTGAGCATATATGATAAACTCCCAAAACTCAAAAAACAAAGAAAAACCAACTTGTTGAAAAATAGGCAAAAGATTTAAACAGACATTTTATAAAACAAGATATACAGGTTGCAAATAAGCACATGAAAAGATACTCATCACTGTTCATTAAAATTCAATGAAATACCACTTCATGTCCATTAGAAAGGGAAAAAAACAAATTTAATAATACGAAGTGCTAACATGAATTCGGAGCAACTAGAAGTCTCATACATTCCTGGTAAGAATGTACCATACTAGTCTCTCTGGAACACAGTCTGGCATTTCTCATAAAGTTAAACGTCCACTTACCATATGACTCAGCAATCTCATCTTTATGCATTTACTCAAGAAAAATGAAAACTTGTCCACCAAAACACCTGTACATGAATCCTTTTAACAGCCTTATTCATAATCACCAAAAACTGGAAACAAGGAAACTGTCCAACAACTAGTGAATTGATAAACAAATTGCAGTACATTTATAAAATGAAATATTACTCCACAATAAAAAGAAATAAACTACTGACATACACAACATAAGCATCAGGCTAAGTAAAAGAATTCAAGTCCAAAATGCTACACACTGTATGAATCCATTTAAACAGCATTCTGCAAAAGGCAAACCTCAAGGTAGAAATTAGACAATTTGTTGTCCAGGGCTGGGAGCAGGTTGAGGCATTACTTACAAAGGACACAAGGAAACTGTTTAAGGTGTTGGAAATATTCTATTTCCTGTTTGTGATGGGGGTTGCATGCCTACATATGATTGTCAAAACTCAAAATGGTACAACTAAGAGGGATACATTATAACTTTATATACTGAATTTTAAAAGAGAGACATGGGATTTCATGACCAGGTCCTTGAGGTGGCTGATTTCCAAAGATGGCTTCCAATAAAGATGACCCTGTATATATACCTTTATGTATTACCTCCTATATTAAATCTGTGTTGACTCTGTGACTCACTTCAACATACAGATTATCAAGAAAATGAGAATATGCCAGTTCTGGCCAGTGTTCTCAGCCATAAGAAGGCCTCAAAGCATCTAATTTTGTGCTTTTGGAAACCTTGAGGGAACATGTAAGAATACTGGTTGTCCCGTAGGAGAGACAGCAGGGGTAGACCATGCGGAGGAGCTCTACTGGCACAGAGACACCCTAAGAATACCTGGATTAAAATGAGGCCCATCTGTCTTAGCATCTCAGCTGAACTCAATTTTTGAAGCCATGTTGAGGCTATAGACATGTGCGAGTAAACCATACCATAGGTTCCAGACCAATTGAATCCCTAAATGACTCCAGCCCCAGCTGACATCATGTGACTCGACTGCCCAGACAATACACAAAATCATGAGAGATAATAAACAGATGTTGCTCAAAGCTCTCCTTCCTGTACAAATTTCCCAAACTAGCCACCCTTTCCAGTCTAGAATAGTACATCATTAAAGCTTGAATATATAGGCAATGAAAATGATAGCTGACATTTAATGAGCACCAGGCCCTGCTCCAATATCATTACATGTGTCAACTCACATAATTCTCACAATAATGGTGTAAGGTAGGCTTCATAGGCAGTCTTCCAAACCAGTGTGACACGGAGGCAGTAGAACATGGTGTTTAAGGCGTGAGATCAAGAACTGCACTATCTGTAGCCGAACCATATCTTTGACATTTACTATCTCTGCAGCCTTGGAAAAATTATTTAACTTCTGTGCCTCAGTTTTATGATCTCTAAAATTGGTATAATAAAAGTACCACCTCCTAGATTGGATGTGAGGATTAATGGATTTAATACATAAACACTGCACAAAGGAAGCACTCCTAAATGTTCAATTATTGTTGTTATTGTTACTTAATCTCTCAGAATTGCTTTGGGGTTCAAATGCCACAATTTTGTGAAAGAGCCAAAGAAATTATATAGCAGTATAAGCAATTACTAGACATTTCTGTTTTATGTTTTCTTCTACCATTTTCATGTCATATTTCACTACTAAATGAAAGTTTTCTCCAGATCAAAAAATATGACATCTATATTTTTGGTTGAGTACAGGGCTCTGCACACTGTCACCTAAGTGCCATTTTGCTTGTTCTCACTCTCAAGTTTTATAAATAGGGACCTGAACTTTCAAGCACTGCCACTATGAATAGGGTAAGGATGTATTCTGAGCTGTTCCAGACAGCAATGTAAATTGATAGAAGAAGATTTCCTCATTGATAAAATGAAATGAAAATGCCTTTCTTGCATTTGGGCATCACCAAAAACCTATTTTCATGCCTAACACGATGCTTAGTATTTTGTAGACACTCAATAAACATTAGAGCCCATCCTATCTTAACCAACCTTTGAAATAAACTGTCTAGCTTATAAAAGCAAGTAAAATATATTATAGTTTGTGTAAGCTGCTAACACTTCTCTTAAAAAATTCCCTTCAGCACTAAAATTCATACTCTTGTTTACCATGCTATAATTTTGCTCTCAAAAATTATACTCACTGCCAGCATATCCTTTGGGGAATTCTTCTTGGCAGATGCGCAAAAATAATCTTTTTTTTTTTTTTCAATTTTTCCAATCTCTGTCTTTTCTCCCTGTTTCTGTTATAAAGAAAGACTGAGAAAGTCAGTTCTATGCTAGGGAGTCATTCTATGCCCAGGAATCAGGTGGCCCACTGTACGGGACAAGTGACAGCTCTGATGGTGAGCAGCAATACCATACTATAGTTGAGGAAGCCACCCCAAGTGTGTTTAATAAGTTGGTCATCATGAAGGCAGATACTGACAAAATTAAAACATGTGCCCATGAAAGGAACAGTCCAGAAAAGTGTATAATGCCTTATAGGTCTTGTAAGAAAATTCAATTTCCCAATTAATAATTTTTATTAATTGTTATACATCATTACCTAATAAGCATGTTAACAAGCTACCCCTCTCCTATGCAACATTACTGATTTTTCTCAATATTATATTATCTCATTGTCAGGGATCACACAAATATCAAAATAAAAAGCTTTTCTACTCTAATAACATACAATACTTTTAGGATACAATAAGCCTGTGAATATCACACTTTACTCTGTAATTTCATTGAAGCTTACAGTACATAATGCTATAGCAATTCTCCAAGGTACTTTTCAAAGACTGCCAAGAATAAATGTGTTTTATCATTGTTAAGCATTCTACAGGCAGCAAGATCCTGGAGTGTGATATGGCTTTTCATTGTTGCTCAAACCAACAGTACCCCACATGCACATGATAAAACATCAGGACAACAATAAGGAGTCTTTCACAAATTATAACTAAACATAAATACTACTGAGCCAGATTTCTTCATGAAGTGATTTGTTATTTTAACAAAATAAAGCCAAATGAGGGATTCTGACTAGAATACCAAATAATGTTTATTTGAGGAACAATGATAAATTTTCTGGATTACCATCCCCCTCCCAAAAAATGGAATTCCCATTATAACTGTCATTGCAGCAGTCTCATGTTATTTTATAGAAATTCTAATAGCTCTTATCAAATGTACATACATAAAGACAATCTTGTCTTAAATATTGGCAGAAGACTTTTGAAAGGAGGGAAAGACATACAATTTATATTATATAAATTTAATTAAATTTTTATTGATGTGTTTAAATTTAAACAATTATAATCAAGGAGTTATAATGCAACTTTGTAAAATCATTTACTATACCTTGCTACATTTTTGGCTATCTCTACAACTAAAATATTTAAACTGATAAAAATTGAAGTTTTTGTCCACTTTATTTTCTCTGAAGAGTAGAGAAATAGAATCTGGTTCCCAAAACTAAAATTCAGCTGTGCTGACTGTGTGTATATTTTTGGAAGCAGATCCACTATGTAATAGGGACTACTATAACTTACAGTGTAACCAACTGTGGCTATGCACAGAGTCATGTGAAAGTGGTTAATAATTCTGGAATCATGTTAATGTGGAGAAAGATTATAGTTAGTCTAATTGGTTTTATTACCTTTTCTGCAGCCAGCACAAAGATCATCAACACATTTCACATAAGCACTGTTGAACAACGCTGGCCAAATTCACAGATGAGCTTTGTTTACAGATTGGATGGACGTGAAAATCTGAAGTACAATGAGATAAATCATATAATCACTCAAAATACTCCTTCTTCAAAGTAAAAAGTGGTCTAATGAAGCCAAAGAGTAAGGTACCATCTGGCTATAAAGATGTAAAATATTCTGAAAAAAAGCCTAAAAATTGAAATAAAGTGAAACACAGACAAAAATATGGTCCAGAAACATCGTGTAAATGATCCATATGCCTAAATGATTATAAATAAAATACATTTAGTTATGCTTCTATTTAATCTCTTGGATCTTAAAGTAGAATTCTATTTAAACAATAAATCAAATAATTTGAAAACCCACGTTAAACTAGTATTAATATAGGTAGTATGATTAATATAATAAATAGTACAAATGTAATCTTAACATGTATTTTTTAAAATTTTATTTCAAAATATTAAGGGAGTACAAGTGTTTTTGCTCTAAGGATGAATTGTATAATGATGAAGTCAGGGCTTTTAGTGTACCAATTACCAGAGTAGTGTGCATTGCACCCAATAGGTGAGTTTTCATACCTTACCACCTTCCCAATCTCCTTCCTTCTTAATTTCTGATGTCCTTTACACCACTGTATGACTGCGTGTATCCACTCTTTAACCCCCACTTATTAGGGAGAACATTTGGTGTTTCTTTTTCCATTCCTGAGATACTTCACATAAGATAATGGTCTCTAGTTTCATCTAAGTTGCTGCAAATGATACCATTTCATTCTTTTTTATGGCTGAGTAGTACTCAATGGTATTTATATACCACATTTTCTTTAGGCATTCATCAATTGATGGGTACTTAGGTTGATTTCATGTCTTTGCAAATTGTCAATTGTGCTGTGATAAACATTCAGCTGTAGGTGCTTTTTTGATATAATGACTTCTTTTTCTTTGTGTAGATTCCCAGTAGTGGAATTACTGAATAGAATAGTAGGTCTACTTATAGTTCTTTGAGGAATCTCTACGCTGTTTTCCATAGAAGTTGTATTAATTTATAGTCCCACCAACAGTGTATAAGTTTTCCCTTTTCGCTGGCTCCATGCCAACATCTATTGTTTTTGGGTTATTTGATAATAGCTAATCTGATAGGGGGAAAGTGGTATCTATATCTCATTGTGGTTTTAATTTGCATTTCCCTGATGGTTAGTGATGTTGAGTATTTGTTCATGTGTTTTATGGCCATTTGTCTATCTTCTTTTGAAAAAAACTCTGTTCTTGTTTTTTGCCTACTTTTTAATGGGGTTGTTTGTTTTTTTATTGCTGATTTGTTTGAGTTCTTTGTATATTCTGTACATTAGATTAGTCTGGATATTAGTCTGTATAGTTTGTGAATATTTTCTCCCATTCTGTAGATTGTCTCTTAACTCTGTTGATTATTTCCCTTTCTGTGGGGAAACTTTTTAATTTATTTAAGTCCCATTTATTTATTTTTGCCGTTGCTGTATTTGCCATTCGAGTCTTGGTCATAAATTGCCTAGGCTGCTGTCTAGAATACTTTTTCTATATTTTGATCTAGAATTTTTATGGTTTCCAGTCTTACATTTAAGTCTTTAATCCTTCAAGAGTTAAATTTTTGTATGTGGTGAGAGATAGGGATCCTGTTTCATTCTTCTGCATGCGGATATCCAAGAACTGGAACAAGACAAGGATGCCCACTGTTACCACTTCTATTCAACCGAGTACTGGAAGTTCTAGCCAGAGCAACCAGGCAAGAGAAATAAATAAAGTGTATCCAAATCATGGAAAAAGGAGGTCAAACTATCCCTGTTTGCCAACAATAGGATATTATATCTAGAAAATCCTGAAGACTCTACCAAAAGTCTCCTAGAATTGATAAATAAATTCAAAAAAATCTTAGGTTACAAAATCAACATATATATACGTGTGGAGAGCATTTCTATATAGTAATAACAGTCAAGCTGTGTGTCCAATCAAAAATTCAATACCATTTACAGTAGCTACAAAGAAAATGCCTAGGAATATAACTAACTGAAGAGGTGAAAGATCTCTATAAGGAAAACTACAAAACACTGAAGAAAGAGATCACAGATGACACAAACAAATGAGAAAAACATTCCATGCTCGTAAGTTAAAAAATCAACATTGTTAAAATATCCATACTGTCTAAAGTGATTTATCGATTCAATGCAATTTCCATCGAAATACCTTGTTTTTCACAGATCTAGAAAAAAATAATCCTAATCTTCATACTGAACTCAAAACAAGCCCAAATAGCTGAAGCAATCTTAAGTAAAAAGCACAAATCTGGAAGTGTCACATTATCTGATTTCAAATTATACTGGAAGTCTATACTAATGAAAGCACTATGGTACTGATGTAAAGGTAGAGACATAAACCAATGAAATAGAATAGAGAACCCAGAAATAAAACCACACAACCCTGGGGAAAGAATTCCCTATTCAATAAATGGTGCTGGGAAATTGGATAGCTATAATATTACTTAATGTATCTTTATGTATGAATATATATAAAAACATGCTTTTGAAATGCATATATATAGATAGATAGATTTGAAAAGTCTAGTGAAATACTATTACCAAGAGAAATAATGTTAAGAAATTTAGATCAAACTAAAAAATCTATGCAAATGAACAAATTTTTTCTCTTTCTCAGTAAAATTAACTTCAGCACTCAAATTCTCTATTAATAAGTTTCAAGGAATTTCCATATGTTTTTTAAGGTATAATTTTATTTTAAGGACTATCGTCCCAAGTATTATAGCAAGGCACTTTTTTAGTTGGGCAGAGTTTTCATGACAATAGCCTTTGTTGTCACATAGTTTAAACTATGCTATGCTATAATATGAACTTCTCATCACTTTTTAATGTTATTTTGAGAAAGTTATCAACAACTGGAAATAAAATATAACCAAATATATTATCTGAATTAGCATTGAACTGCCACAAAAATGACAGTATTTTCTAAAGCAAAATAGTGCAGGTGCTAAACTAAAAAATATTTTTGTCTGTAAAAATATCTGCTCTACTTTTTCCTAATAAAACATAGCCAGTTTGTATTACATTTTGTGAATTTACCCTGAAGTGTACAGATACATCATCTAACTCACTGGAGAAATGTTAAAGCAGTATTGGGAAATCACAAAACATAATTGCTAATCTTCACTTCTTTTAAAAGAATCTTCTGCTTAGTACTGATTGAAAGGGATTCTCAAAGGGTACTAAATTTCATACGATATTGCAAAAGGTAACCATTTATATTCATTCTGAATACAGTTGAATTTTCCAATGAGTAGTGGCATCATTTTGTGAAAGCTTATTTTAGGTGGCTGTTTATTGCATTGTCAATTAAATTTCTGCCCTTAAAGCCCTGAGTCTCATTACCTCATTTATAGAAAGAAATAAAATCCAAACAAACAATTAGAATTAGAAGGCAGATTGGTAGATTATTGCTGCATCAGAGAAATACACTCCCCCAAACAGCAATCATTCACACTTCTGAGATTTCCTTGAGTACATATTCAAGATTGGCCTCTTCAATTTTAATGGCACGTTCGGGAAAATTTAGTTTTTATGATAGCTTTGATTCTTCTTTTTGGAAAAAATATAAATATATGGACAGATAGCTAGATAGGCAGAAGTATGAGTGGGTATTTATATATATTTTCCTTTATAGGAGAAATGTAAAAATAAAACATGTACTTAATATGTGCCCCACTGGCCCTTTTTAAACAGAAATAGATGAAGAAATACTTAGACTCTTAGGATATGGTACATAATGTCAAAACAGTCACTGGTAATTGGGAGATGTAACTCTCATGATATATAAAAAGCACTAGTATGCACTTACTAACCAAGAAAATGAGGAGAAATTATTATCTTGGGATGAAATAAGTATGTTATAAGTATTATGAGAAGAAACGAAAAAAACAGTGTTGCAGAACAACTAGAAAATATATAAAATCTAAACGTGGTTTGAGACCCTGACAATTCTAATAAGATAAATGTTTGTGCTTTTCTCTTCCAAAGGCCTCCTCAGGGAGAGTAAAATCTGATTGGACAAATATGGAAAACTATGTCAAAATTATTTGCTGTGAAAGCAGTAACTAAATTTAAGTGTTAAATGTAGACATACAAAAAAGAAATACAAAACTCTAACAAAGTTGATATCAGAGATAATTACATTAAAATTGGCCCGTGGAACACTTCAATTTTCACTTCCAGTAAAAGCTATATTACCTCATCATTGCCATTTGTGCATATAGCCTTAAAAGAGATATTTCTCAAAATTGCTTTTACAATTTAGTAACTGCACTATCTCAACTATCGGTCAGAGACTAGCACCACATTCGTTAACGTATTCCTTTACTCACTATGCAATAAGTATATTTGAGAAATGTGCTATATATTGTAGTCTAAGGATAAATGCTTAATATGCTGTACTTTTGTTTGATATAATCTCTATCCTCAAGGATTTCAAAGCTTTGGTAAAATAAATAGTAAACCCACAAAATTCATTAGTGAAGTTCCATAACAATCGGTAATTTGGAACAAATGCAAAGGTAGGAAGGACATCATACTGTTACTTAAGAGTCAGGGAAAGTTTATCTTAATGAAAGGACTCCTAAACCGAGGTTTAAATGACGAAGACAAAGAAAAGGCATTATATCCATGGGGAAGTATTTTTGCAAATGTAGCACAAGAGTTTGGACGTGAATTGCATTTCCTCTAATGTTGGGAAACATGGTAAATTTTTAGAGATCACTTGATCAGAATTGATTTTGAACTTCAAGATCACAGAACATTGGCCGGGCGCGGTGGCTCACGCCTGTAATCCTAGCACTCTGGGAGGCCGAGGCGGGTGGATCGCTCGAGGTCAGGAGTTCGAGACCAGCCTGAGCAAGAGCGAGACCCTGTCTCTACTAAAAAAAAAAAAATAGAAACAAATTAGCTGGCCAACTAAAATATATATAGAAAAAATTAGCCGGGCATAGTGGCGCATGCCTGTAGTCCCAGCTACTCGGGAGGCTGAGGCAGTAAGATCGCTTAAGCCCAGGAGTTTGAGGTTGCTGTGAGCTAGGCTGATGCCACGGCACTCACTCTAGCCAGGGCAACAAAGTGACACTCTGTCTCAAAAAAAAAAAAACAAAACAAACAAAAAAAAAGATCACAGAACATTTTGTAGTGTTAGATAATGAAATTTTCTGGTGTTTACCTCCCTGATATATAAAAATGAAATCAATACTATATACACTAAATAACTTCATAAACTCCTTGGGTGTACCTTTTCATATACATTCATTTTTGTTTAAATTTATATATATACACACACATAGGTACATACGTGTATATATGTGTATACATATATATTTTTTATTCCAGAATATTATGGGGCTACAAATGTTTAGGTTACATATATTGCCTTTGCCCCATCTGAGTCAGAGCTACAAGTGTGCCCATCTCCCAGACAATACACTTCACACCCATTAAGTGTGAATATACCCATCCCCTCCTCCCCCTCCCACCTGCCCAACACTTACTGAATATTATTACCATATGTGCACATAAGTGTTGATCAATTAATACCAATTTGATGGTGCATACATGTGGTGCTTGTTTTTCCATTCTTGTGATACTTCACTTACATTCATTTTTTAAATGATTTACTACAATGTTAACCTATTCAGGAACATTTAATAGAATACAAATTTTCAGCCTGAATCTTAACTTTGTAATAGTCTGTGTGATAATAAATCTCTGAATTGCAGTTGCACTATGTTTCCTGATGAGAATATTGAGCTTATCAGTTAAAAGAATTGACTATTTCTATTGAACATCTTATAGAAGTATAACAAGCATACAAACAAGTACAAATATCATAAGTATACTTATTAATGCATTTTCATTAGTACAGGCATGTAATTACCACCCACGTCAGAAAATGGAATATTACCAGAACTGTAAGAGCCCTTCACAATTTCTTTCAATCGCTACTTTCCTCCTTTTCAAAGTGACCAAATAAGTTGAAATCAGAGTTCTAGTTGCTCCACATTCTCATCAACAATTGATATTGTCAATCTTGTAATTTTAGCAATCTGATAAATATGTAATGGTACCTTATGTTCATCTTTTATTTGCATTCCTCCAATTACTAAATAGGTTGAGAATCTTTTCATATGCTTATTGGTCATTTGAAATTCTTGTCCAAGTCTTTTGCCCTCTTGTCTATTAAGCTACCTTTTTTTAATTGATTTATTTTTGTTCCAGGATTTGTCAGTTTATATGTGAGATATATAATGATATGTCAGGGCTTAAATCTTCCATCTCATTATTTATTTTGTATCCTACCTATTCAGTTTCTCTTTCTTCTTTTCTATTTTGGGGAAAGGGGATTTGATAGACCATTTAGTTACTCTTTCTAAACTTTATGCCCTATGTCTCCTACATTCTCTTTTATTATTTATTATCTTCATTATTATTTTTCTACATACTTCATTCCAAATATGTTTTAATAACCTATATTCCAATGTATCACTTCTCTCTTTAATCCTTAATCTATTGAATATAGAATTTCAGTTGTATTTTTATTTCTACAGTATTTGAGCTTGAGTAGGTCAAGTTACTTTTAAAGACTGCACAAGAAGCACTAACCATAAACTTGAAAGGTTAATAAACTTGAACTACATTATGATTTATAACTTAATAAAAAGACAATAAAAATAAACTGAAAATACAAGCTGCAGAAAAAAAATATTTGTTATGTATCCTACAAATACTATTGTCAGAACTCTGAAAAATTAGAGGAATGCAAATTAAAATCAAAATAAGCTGCTATTACACATCCATTTGAGTAACTAAATGTAAAAAGACAGTGAACAACAATTTTTGGCAAGGATATAAAGCAAATGGAACCCTGATGTATTTTTGGTGGGAGTTTAAATTTGTATAATCACTTTGGAAAACTCTTTGGTATTATCTATTGTCCCTGAACAGAGGAATACTCCAGGATTCAATAGGTAATTTTACTTCTAAGTATGTATCTATCAGAAGTATGTGCATATATGTACTAAATAACATATAAAAGAACATTCCTGATAGCAATATTTTGTTAGCTCAGTCTAGAAACTGACCAACGGCTACTCACAGTAAAATGGATATATAAGCATTGAATACTTATGCAATGGAACACTATACAGCAATAAAACGTTTAAAACCATTGCTACATCCATAAGCAAGGATTAATACCACAAATATAATTTGGAGAAAAAGAAGATATAGCAAAAATGTATCCACTATATGACTTAATTTATATAAAATTAAAAAACAGCTAAAAACATATGGAGTTAAGGTCAGAATTGAGATTATTGTGAGATACAGTTTAACCGGAAAAGGGAATGAGAGGTACTGAAAAGATGCTGGTAAGACTTTGGTTCTTAATATGAATGGTCATTACCTAGATCTGTTCACTTCATGAATATTCATTGCGCTGTATACTTATGATTTGTGTACGTTATTGTGCATATTATAATCAAATTAAAATATTTTTAAAATGAGTATCAATATAGGTAAGTTGTAGAGAAATTGATATGTAGTTGAGGAAGTTAATGTCTGATGGCTGTAATATTTTCTCTGAAGTAACTATAAAGGTCATATAGTGAGAGGAAATAAGATAGAAGTTGAATGTGGAGTGCTTGAGCAAAATAGTGACCATTTACAATAGTGGCTATAAAAAACAATGTTTAAAAAAAATCTTAGGCAATAAAGTTTGTCTAAGTTAATGTTTAAAAGCTCTCAAATATTACTACAAATCTTTCTGTTTTATACGAGTTTTTCAATCTTACACAATTTTAAGCATCTTATTTTTCAATGGAAAGAATGTTTCAAGGCTCTCACTTCAATAGGAGACAATCTAGTAGAAGAAAGAGGTAATCTAATAGAAGAACAGAAGACAATCCAATAGAATCCAATCCAGATTCAAGGAAGAATAGAGAACAAAATATAGCAATAAATGGATTTTGTTTTCAAAAATTTCAGAGTTTTAAGGCATGTTTGTCAGTAAATGCCTTTAAATATCTCAATATTAATAAGATATTTTTCTGCCACTATTGGCTGAGAGCCCAAGTAGTGTCTGGGCTGGTCTCACAGATGCTGCAATGGATGCCGTAAGAAATTTAGAGAAATAAGAGAAAGAACAGGATATGTCAAAATTCAGAGTATTTGAGATTAAGGATTATCATCCACTGCTCTACGTCTTCAAGATATAATAGTAAACTACATGACCAAATTCTTTTTCATATGACTGATTTTATAGTAGAGAAATAAACAAAATCAATAGGTAAAATATTTAGTATGTTAAATAATGATAATTCTTAAGAGGGAATCTAAATCAAGGAAAGAGTTAACATGCCATGTATTGGGAGTTTGAAAATTTAGATAAGGAAGATTTCCCTAAGGTGACATTTAGTAAAAATGCAAAAGAAGGTGGAGAGCTACCATGCAGATATCTGGGAGAAATGAATTCTATGCAAGAAGAACAGCAAGAAGGGGTGTACAGAAAAAGAGCATTTTAGATAATTTTTCACAATTGCAAAGATGTGGAAACAACCTAAGTGTCCATCAATACATGAGTGGATTAATAAAATGTGATATATGTATACCATGGATTACCACACAGCCACAAGAAATAATGGTGAACTAACATCTGTTGTATTATTCTGGATGGAGCTGGAGCCCATTCTTCTAAGCGAAGTATCACAAGAATGGAAAAACAAACACTGCATGTACTCACCATCAAATTGGTACATATGGAAGTAACATTCATAGGGTGTCAGGCAAGTGGCAGGCGGGAGAAAGGGATGGGTAAATTCACACCTAATGGGTATGCTGTGCAATATCTGGGGGTTGGGCATGCTTATAGCTCTGACTTGGTAGGTGCAAAGGTAATAATACATAACCAAAGCATTTGTACCCCCTTAATATTTGGAAATTTAAGAAAAAAAAAACACAACATTCTAGCTGCTAGCAAAGTATACCTGCATACTGACAGGTAGTATACACATTAATCTCTCTTCTACAAGTCCATTTTATCTATAAAAATGATATAATGATATAATACATGTAATTTATACATAAAATATAACAGCATAAAATTTTTATAGAAAGGTACTGTTTAATCCCAGAAGTATTTAACTGCTATATCTAATAATTATTGTGGCATTTGCAAGTAATTGATTTATCAAATAAGTGACTGTTTCTCCCTAAAAATCTTTAGACTCAATTTTAACTTTCCAAATAAAATATTAATTTGAAGACAGTATCGATTCCACTGATCCAGCTCCCAGTTTTGAGTGTCTACTTTATATGGTTTCCTACACAGTAGGGTTCAATGAGATATAGTCTTTGCTTTCAAGGATTTCAAAGTCTAGCAAGGGATATAATCACATATCCAGATAACATTAAAATGGCATGATATGCATTATTATAAAACTAATCAGTGCCGACACAATGAAAGGAGTTGCAAATGCCTTTTCGAGTTTCAGAAAAAATTTTCACAGAGAATGATATTCTTTATCTCTTCCTCAAAGTATCACTTTTGGTAGATGTATATGGTGGTGGGGTATTTCAGATGAAATAAATAATATTTGTAAAAATATCAAGTTATAACACAACAAGGTATAGTTAGAAGCTTAGATAGAAAAGATACTTTAATGGTAGGCCTGATAGGGCTTACTGACACAATAAATTTATGTTCTATTACTTGAATCCACTACAATATAGACTGTGACACCCCCACCCCAACCACAGACCTAAGTATGTTTCCTAAAATATTAGCCAATGTTTAATATCTCAAATTCTTGCTACTCCAAAAAGCAATCCAAATCTGAATAAGAATGTAAGTGTAAATAAGCAAAAGATTTTGACAAAGTTTTTTTTTTCTTCTAACAACCAAAATTTTATATTGAAAGTAAATCTATCCTTTCACCTGGGAAAAGTTCAAGTGACATGTGCTATTTTATAAATGTCCAATTTCCAAATTAAGATTTTAAAAAAGAAAGATTAAAAAGGAACCCTCCACTCCAGAGTCTGTTCACCACCTGCACTGATTTTATGCAATCTTATTGTGTTAACTTTTCATGTCCTAATGCTGCTTCCTCAAGAATGTATGTGACAAATGGCCTGTGCCATATTACAAGGTAGTCATTGCCTTTAAATTATACTATTCCCGTTTTTGCCCAAACTTGCTCCACCTACTTTAAAAATCTTCCTGTATATTTTCCTAACTCTGAGCAAAGTTGGTGCCTTGAGGTGATGAATATTTACTATGTCTGAGATGCATAAGCATTGTCATTGTAATTACAAAAAAAAATTGTCTCATGTCACTATGAATTTATACACATTTAAATGTGTTTAAATAAATATTTTTCGAAGTTCAGAACCCACCTGTGGAGAAATTTGTCCTGCTTGTTTTCAATTTTAAAATTTTTACATATTTTAATTAAGTAAATTCAACATCATTGAAAATAAACAAAGAGGATACAAATATTTGAACAAACAGAACATATTGCAACCTTTCTTCTTGAAAAGATTTATTTTATAGAAAAAAGTCAAGTTTGTAGAATGAATAAACAAACAGATAAGGAGCAGGGGAGTGAAAAACATAGAAACCTTTCCAAAAGCCTTTAACAAGACTCCACAAATACTATTAAATGAACAAATGTTATTAAACAAGTTGAATCATTACATAATAGAAGTACCTTGAATCAACTATAAGAATCTAATGTTGACAAAGGAAAATGAAGAGGAGGGATTTTTTTTTTTTTTAATAAAAAACTATTGTTGTGTGTGCCAATAGAAAAGATTAAGTAGTCTTGTTATATCGGGAAAACTATTGGGTAGATCTTGTTCAGCATATTTGTAAAGTGCTGTGTCTTAGAGAAATGGGTAGGCGTGCAGGTAATATACGTCAGTCCCATTTGACCCCACTACAAGGCAAGCAGACTGCACTAAGCCCCAGGCTCCCTTGGAAACTGACCCTTGACCTGCACGTCCAGCTTCTGATTCCTGGCCGCTGTATTTGATAACCTTGCTCCACAATTTTCCAAGACCTGAGGGGACATTCAAAGGCAGCAGCATAGCACGACAAAGGCAAAAAACTCAAAGAGTAAAAAGTTATTAAACATGAGAATGAGATAAATTTGTATTCCCAAACTTGATATTTAAAAAGAAGCTCTAACTTCCTAACTAAATTAAGATTTTAGACTCATTTGCATGTACTTTTAGACTCATTTGCAATTTAATGTAATTAAAAGTATTGCTTCTTAGGCATAATAAAGGGAAAAAAGCATTCAAAGGGTAAAGAATTTTTATTAAAAGTTTGTAAACTTAACTATGAATGTCAGGAGGGCAGAGCATTGTGTACCTATTGCTTTCTGAAATATCCCAAGAGGCTGATACATAGGGGGGATATTATAAATATTTGTTGAATGAATAGCACAATAATATTGCCTTTAAGTAGGCAAAATTCTGGTTGAATAATTCTGCTCAATTCAAAGAAAATATTTATAAATTAGTGCTAATATTTGTATCACAATTATTTTTTTGTTTCATTTTGCTTCAATGCAACCAAGAATAATAAGCTAGAGTGCTTACTACGGCCTGGTTCAGTGCCATGTTATTTTCATGTATTACCTCATCTCACCTCAAAGAAACTCTGATAAGTGGATATTTTCACAACTTTTGCCTACACAGACAAGGGGAACCAAAAGATAAAGTAACTTGCCCAAGACCAGACAACTAGGAAGTTATAAAGTCATGTTTGAATCCAAGCATCTCTGCCTCCTAAACTCAGATTCTCAATGTCTGTACTAGATTAATAGGAATATCAGATATAAAAATGACTGGAAATCAATCTGAATACACACACCTTCATTTAAAAGAGGGTAAAACCCCACAGAATATGGTTGTCTAGCTCTGCATTTATTAGAAGTTAAATCTCTCCATTCTATTTTGTTTTTCCTACAGTACAGAGTCATAGGTAAAGTTTCCTCTTCAACAGTTTTGAAATATTTAAATAATAGCTAGGGACATGTGAGACAGTACACAAACACAGTTTAAAGGATTCCAATTTATCTGGTAATGTGGAAGGGAACATTATACATGTTTGTGCCAATTTTGTCACATAAAACAACTTTGATGATAATCTGCAAAGCAAGGTATTCAGGAACAATTTTGTGAGTCACAGTAGGAAAGCATTTATGATTTCGGCTTTTGCCTCTGGCCAAAGTTCTTTCTATAGTTGTAATGACTTCAACAGTCTGTGCAGAAGATGGACAATGTCCTCTCTACATTCACAAGCTCTGCGTGCCAGTTTTTCTTTACCAGTTCATAAACAATAATGCTTGAAAATAAAGGTGTAAGAAGTATTTGTTTTCCGGCATTTCTGAAATCAGTACCTTGAGTAATACCTTCTTTCCTCACACTCAGAGTAAACCAAAATATAGAAATCAGCTGCCCCACGAAGTAGCAACATTTTAAAAGGCCTTTGTAAGACTTAGTAACCTGTTGTTCATGAAGAAGAAATATACTTTCAATGCCTCCATTTATTTCTAAAAAGTATTCCATTAAGAGTCAACAAAATGTGCTTGAATAACTTCATTTGAAATTATAACTACTGTTCCTTCGCCAAAGAAGAAAAGGAAACTTGCTGCCCACAGGGTAGTGAGAAAATTTGGGTATTACAGGAAAGAAAAGGAAATGCAACAATTGTAACCCAAAACCTGTTTGGTCAAGTTAAATGAGTAATTTAAAGAAAATGGGTACTCATAGCTTGTGGAGTTCAGCTTCTTTCACCAAGAGATGGACTTCAGGCTGTCCTGCTAAAAGAGAAACATAAACGATTTGCTGGTCATGTCTATGCAGGTTGTGCCAATTTAAAATCCAAGGAGCTCCGGGAAGAATCACTGTTCTAAATAAACAAGTGGCAGTACTTGACATGACTTCTTTCCCTTTTTTCCTCAGAGGTGCTCACCAACCCTCCCCCCTCCTAGGCTCCACACAAGAAGTCAGAGTTTTCCTGGAAAAAATATGGGAGCTGGGCTCGAGTAGGATGCCAGGAGTAGGAACATCCCCGTGTGGCCCTTAACCACCTACATGGTTCTTTATTGTCTGTTAAAGTGGATGACTTTTTTTGATCTTACCAATTGGCTACAGAGCAAAAATGTCAATGTACTATGCATGCAAGATTGAACTCATTTCACTTTAGTTTCTTTTCATGGATACTGTACTTATTTTTCTTCTGGAATTCAGGTGAATGGCCACAATGTCATCTCAAATACAGATGTGTTGCTGCTTCTTCCATTACTTCTAAGGGCTACAAATTACCTCCCAACCACATTAGATATTCTTTATTTCAAGGGAGGCAATCACAGATGGATTTAGGAAATCTGAAACCTAACATGAATGAAGCAGATGGATACAAGGATTAGGAAATGGGAGGTTTTAGTGACTTGGACAGTGCATGCTCCATGAACAGGGCAAATACAATATTTAAAAACAGAAGCATATGTGCTTTGCACCAGTTTGCAAGCCCATATGTATACAATGATCTCTAAGTTTCAGCTGTAAATATCTTATTTGCCTAAATTTCTTAATTCAAATTGTTTAGAAAGTAAAACTAATTGGCTAATATCAGGTTAAAAGGGGGAAGCCCTTGAGTCACACGCCTATTCTTGTCTAATCAGTTAGCACAGAATAATTATGGGAATGTGCTATTTAAAATATCTACTTAATCATTGCACATTCAATTGGTCAAGGCATTTCCTTTCAGATGGAGCTACAGGAGAGCCGGACATTCTGATGGTGGAACTCTTCAGTACGATGGTCTTTCCTATAGATTTGGAAGTAGTGACAAATAAAGGTGAAAGAGTATTTACAGTGTTTCCTAAATAGATAACATATAAAACATTGTCTTATTAGATATGGAAAAGTGCTCTGGATTTAGAAATTTTAAGAACTACCAAACAGATTTACTTAATTCAGAATTTCTCAGCGCCTTTAGTATGCTAACATGTACTGTGAATCTTAGAAAAAAATTGCTGTTTTGTGTTTTTCAAAGTTTTATTTTGTTATGGTTATGTTTTGTTTGTTTTTATTTCAGAATTCTTCTATCTTAAACATTTTTATGCCTGGAACTTGTGTTTGAGACATACTAATCTAAAATCATTTTATAGATAAGCAAAACAGGGCCTACTATACTTTAGTGAATATTATTTAAACATCTACTATAAACCAAACATTTTTGCTAAAAAATAGACATGGCTCCAACCTCTTATCTGTCTAGGCAAGATGGAAGCAGGGATTGTGGGGTGTTACATATTGTACTCTTTATGCCCAACCTTATAATTTCAATCAAAATTTGTTGAATGAATTTTAAGTCAATGAGGAAGTAGTTTTAAACCCTGGCTGTAAAACCCCCAAACTAGAGATAATCATAGGCCTATGGCAAAGAATCTGGACTCAGTACAACTGTGTGCAAAGGCAGGGCATGCAGTGCAGGAAGATAAGCTGGTAGAACGGTGCGGGTAGGGGACGTTCTACCAATCAGACATGTAGCTAGAGAACCTAAGCAGAAAGAGATATTACTGAGAATTAGATTTGGCCCTAGGAAAGGTGGCAAAAGGGTCCAGTTACTGGAAAAACAAAATTGTTACCAATATTTATTTAGCATTCATAATCTACTAATTCCCTGTGGTTTACGTGGAGTATCTCACTTAATTCTCACAACATTACTATGAAGTGGAAATCATAATCCCCATTTTGGAAAGAAGAAAAATATAGCTTAGAGAGATTAAGAAACTCTTCAAGATGACATATCTAGTAAATGAATAACCATGATTATATCCAGAGAAGTCTGCAATTAGGCTGCAACATCAAAAAGAGGCCAGCAGCAAGAGGAGCCATGCATGTCATGGTCATACAGTATTGCTTGTGTCTTTTTAACGTTTCCCAGATCTCATCTCTCATCGGCTGAACTTGTAGGTGAGACTTAAGGAGCCATACTACAAACCTTCAAAGTTGAAAAGAAAAAAAAAATCCAGCTGTGTTATCAAATAAAAATAATTCTAAACACCTTTATTTGTTAAAACCTGAAACAGAAAGAGGCTGTTGACAGAATACCAGGCCTCCTGGACCAGGCTGCATTGTTAGAGGGCCTGGATTATTTTTGGAGCTCAAGGGAGATTCAGCACAGTCCTCGATTCCAATACTTACCAATTTTATATTCTCTTTGTTCAACTCTGCTTCATGATTTTTTAAAAATTCTAAACACATGACTAAAATAATCCCTTCTAAAATCAAGGGATAAAAGCTTACATGCACAAACTGGTTATTTTCTTATCTGTCTAGATTATTTCCATGAATATTTATCACTAGCTTTAGAGCAATCTTATTCCTTCTTTATAGCGGTTGTGCATACCAAAATTTGTTTTCATTGAAGAATAAAATCTATAGCATTTCTACTCCTAATCAAAGTTGCTCATTTCCAGTATACAGAATATGATTATTCCCTTTAAAATGCAGTCCTTAATTGACAAGAAATCTTTTTTGGCTTAATGACAACAACACACATGCTAAATGCATACTTTTGTTCCCTCTGATATAAGTCAGTGATTCAATTTGGAGAGTATAAATTTTATGTACAAATTTTATACATTTTCTACTGGGTTAATCTCATCAGGCAAAGGTCATTCCTTATTTTTATTCTTTCTCATCTCTCGCTATTTAAATGTGATCTCAAACCCCTCAAGCAGTACATTGCACTGGGAGATACAAAAACTGGTGGCAAAAATATAGAAATTTGATGTGATAACAAAATGCCTTAGGGAAGTGCGTGGTGTTTAAATCCAATCCAGCCTCATTGTCTATTCATGAAGATGGGGCAGTCATTCTACTACAAGTTCTCAAAGGATATGCAGAGCATTATTTCTTTACAATAAGAATTTAGTAGGTGAAATTAAGTAAAATATTTTAGAATATTGCAATCAAGTTTTGGTCCAGAAGTGTTTCTTAAATCTAGATTGGGGTCTACTGTTATATAACAAATCACCACAAATTTAAAGGATTAAAACAGCATGCATCCATTATCTCTAAGTGTCTCTGGGTCAGGAGTGCAGACATAGATTTGCTGGGTGGTATGTTTAGGGTCTCACTAGGCTGATATTAAGGTGTCTAATGGGAGCCAGTCTGGAAGCATGACTACAGCCATGATCACTTATGTAGTTGGCAGAATTTATTTCCTCATGGACTAAGAGCCTAGGCTCCTTGCTAACCGTTGCCTAGAGGCCACCCTCTGCTTTTTGCCATATCATCCTCCCAACATGAATGTCTGTAGAATGAGTCAGCAGCAAGATGGCATCTTCTAAGAAGTATCATAGTATCATAATCACAGAAGTGAAATTCCATCACTTTTCCGGTAGTCTTTTTGTTAGAGACAGGTCACAGGTTTCACCCACACTCAAAGGAAGATGATGATACAAAGACACGAACATCAGAAGGTGGAGATCATGGGGCACTTTGGAGTTTGTCTACCACAGAAAAAGTAGATAAGGCAGGGTGAGGACAGCTATAAAGGCCCCTCAAATATTACAGATATATTCCTCTCTCCTTCAGGGGATCACTGCCATCTGACTGCCATTGCTTTTTCTTAAACTAAGATTCTGGACCATCTATGTCAAATTCTTATCTAAACAAATATCTAGAATCTATCCCAGTCTCACTTAATGGAAATATCTGAGGAGCAGTCTCTGGAATCTACTTCCACATGATATTTAGACTAGCGAAAACTTGAGGGAAACTTACAGACATCCTATTCAAAGTTCCAGCTACTTGTAATGTTTTGTTCCCAGAATTTTAAATATAATTTTTATCTCCAGTGATTCCCTAAATTTTGGAGTTTCTTTGAAAGAACAACAATAGCAGCATCAATAATAATAAAATGAGATTTCAATGGGCATTAACAAACTAAGTATCTTTCCAAAATATTAAATCTTTAGAAATATGGGATTCTCCTTCTTTACTTGTTAATTTACTGTATTAAATCCTACATGCTACATTCATAGTTTGGATACCAAAAATAAATATTTTAGAATATCATGGGTTTATTTTTAACACATAAAAATACATTCTAAAGATGTTTAAAGGTGAGGAAAAAGAAGTTCAAGAATTTCAAATAAAAGCCAGTACCAGGGAGATTCAAAGATTTTTTTTTCCCCACATCAAAGGAGGACAAACAAAATGTCTTCCTTTTTTCCTTTTCATTAAAACTTGTGATAATATGTAATACTAGATTCATAGGTTTGTCAACTGCTGAACTTTTTTCTAATACCAAGTTTGAAAATGCCTTAAAACATATTTTTCCCTGTATAGGTGAGTCCAATTGACTATTATTATCTCGAAGTAACTGCTTTAAGCAATCTTTTTTTTTTTTTTTTGAATTTTTTTTTTATTTTTTTTATTTCAGCTCATCATGGGGATACATAAGTTTAGGTCATATACATTGTCCATGTCCTGCCCATCCCCCCGAGTCAGAGTCCCAAGCGCGTCCATTCTCATTCTCCAGACAGTGCGCCTGGCACTCATCATGTAGTCATACCTCCATCCCCTTCCCCCCCCACCTCCCCGGGTCTGCACCTTCAAGCATGACCATTCCCCAGAGGGTGTGCAACGCACTCGTCATGTAGGTTCACAGCTTAAAAGAAATATATGATCTTTGACTGTTTTCTTAATTTGAGTACTATTTTCACTATATAATTTTATCAATCCTTTGAATGCTTTTATATTATGATAACTAACTAGAAAAAAATTAACATGCATTTTCCCAGAAATTTATTTTTCTATCGTCTCAACAGACTCATCTGATCTTTTCAAAGATGATCTTTCCTTTACTTTCTGTTTGCCAGAATGTTCTACTGATAGACTAAAGATAAAAAACCTAGGCCAGACGTGGTTGCTCACGCCTGTAATCCTAGCATTTGGGAGACCGAGGCAGGTGGACCATTTGAGCTCAGGAGTTCGAGACCAGCCTGAGCAAGAGTGATACTCCGTCTCTACTAAAAAAATAGAAAGAAATTAGCTGGACAACTAAAAATATATGAAAAAAATTAGCCTGGCATGGTGGCGCATGCCTGTAGTCCCAGCTACTCGGGAGGCTGAGGCAGGAGGATTGCTTGAGCCCAGGAGTTTGAGGTTGCTGTGAGCTAGGCTGACACCAGGGCACTCTAGCCCAGGCAACAGAGTGAGACACTGTCTCAAAAAAAAAAAAAAAAAAAACAGCAAACAAACCTAAACTTCTCTGAAATAATATTTCCTTAAAGTCTTTCTGATTTGAATATGTAAACAGAGTTTGTATATATTGGTTTTATTACTTAGTCTTATTACATAGCCTTCTTCCACTGTGGTGGAAAAAGGAATAATATTACATATTTCCAAACATCCAATACAGATTTGTAGACCCAGAAGTAGGCAAGGCTTGGGAAAGTAAGAGAGGACAAGCTGTGGCAGGGAGACGTAGAGAGGAGTGAGAATGACTCACCCTTTATCACAGTCCTTGGATTGCAGTGAAATCTGCATGTACTATTAATAAATCATTTAGTTGTCCAGGCCAGCAAATTGAGGGAAATGCTCTGGGACTACTAGTACAAATATTCAAGAATGATTGGGGTATTCTCATTATAATTATAACCAAAATAAGAATTATCTTTTGTCCTATTTAATTTAGATTCAATTAAACAGACTTACTAACTGCAGGAAAAGTTGTACTCTGCCCTTGTAGAGTTTTCATCAAATTGGTAATAACACCATTATGTAAAAGAAGCCAAGTAATGATCAAAATACTAAATAAATATTTCTGCAAATGAGTAGTTATTTAACAGATAACTAAGATCACAATCACCCCTTTTCTTCAATAGTTTCATTAATATCACTTACTGGTCATTAACTTTCAAATAATACAAAAGTGAAAATCCTTACAATTTTAGGTTCACCAACAATGTCATTTAGTGACATTATGTTTATATCCCTTCCCTTTATAGACTGCTTTGGGCTGCACTTTACATACTCTAAAGCTATTTACCAAAACAATTACCTTCTCTAAACATTTCTTCTCCTTCTGAAGCGCTGAAATAATTCCACAGTTTCAAAAAATCAATTCAGTAAGTATTTTATAATAGGACTTTTTACTATTTAAAATGTGCACTATTCAGTATGGAAAAGGATAGGTATTCATAAAATAAAGTGGCAAAAGAGCTTATAACAAAGGTAATCACATGGCGAGGCATTCATTCCTTTTGAAAGGACTGCTTTGAGATTTTTATGAGAGAACGAGCTCAGTCGTGCTTGGACAAAACATGAAATTTCAAAACACAAGAAATTTTTATTACTTCAGATCCTTTTTTCCTTAGAATTTTTTTTATTGATTTATTTCAAGAAGGAATTTTTTAAAAACAGCACAGAATAGTGGTTTAAAACTTGGGCTCTCAAGCCAGGCAGCCTGGATTCAAGTTTCATTTGTGCCATTAGTAGTCTGGCTTTGGACTAGTTACTTAATTTACCTTTACTTTTGTTTCTTTGTATTTAAAATCAGGTTAATAATAGTACCTACCTCATAATCCTTTTGAAAGAATTAATGTTAATAATTCTAAAGGGCTTATAAGAGTTCTAGGCTATATGCACACTTTCCTTGATAAAGAAATAAATCTGATTATAATGAGTTTCTATACCTGGATATAATAAAAAGTTTCAAACCTATAATGCAAAGGGATTCTGGTGTAAACTAGAGAATATGATGGCCAAGTGGCTAAATTGGTGGGCGATAATGAAAGCCCCACAGACAAAACAGTGAGGCAAAAGAAGGAAGATGGAGGAAAAAAAAATTTCTATACCTTCCAAAATGTATAAGCAAAATTATCTAACTTTATACAATATGAATGAGCAGCATTAGATGTTTGCAATTTGTTTTAAACCATAAACTTCTCAACTACTCTAAGAAGATCTATAGGATTCTTTTTATAATAAAAAGGAAAATAAGCAGTACAATGTTCCAAATGAATATCAAATAAAATGTTGAAAAGTCTTCCTATCAAAGAACTGCTTTGTGCTACATTTTATACACAGGCAAAAAATAATAAAGAGGCTACTTGGTGCTGGGAACAGAAAGAAATTTAGGTTTGTATTGAGGTAGGATAATTTAATAATGAAGTACAAAATGCCAAGCTTGGACAGTTTGCTGCCTACTATAATTACTTTTAAAAGAACACACTAAAAGAACATTTTGATAAACGCAGAGCTGTACAAAAGACCATAAACATAGACGAAGCATATAAAAAGAAAATGAGTGGGGGAAATGATACCTAACAGAGGCATAGCAAGGGTTCTACAAGTAAGTTTGACAGAAAATAGATTAAGGAGGACTTTGAAGTTAAGTACTGGGAAGTCTGAGGAGCAGGGAAGCTTCAGATTGTGGAAGAAAAAGAATAGGAAAGGTTAAAAGAAATGAACATACCAAATTTTATCATGTATAGCAGAGAGATAGCAGGAGAAGGGACATATGAATACAATGTACAAGTCACAGAGATGATACAGATGTGTAAGTAGAAAGCCATAATTAATAAATGACAAGAAGGTATGCCCAGGACATACATTCCCAGTAATTTTTAGATATGGTTTTAATTATTTTTAAAAGATAACAAAATATACCAGCAAGGAAGATTAAATGTGGGATCTTAAAACTGGAAGAAGCTAAAGTATCGTCCAATTCAATTTTATCATTTTTAAGATTAGGGAAATGAGACTCAGAAAAATGTGATGATTTTCTTTTAAGTCACAGAACTGATTAGGAGCAGAGTTAGAGCCCGGAATCAATCACTTGATTCACTGGGCCAGTGCTCTTTACAACATATCCGTCCAACCTCTCCTAGAAGAAAGTTGACTTTTGCCTTGCCCAATTTCCCTGAATAATGTTCATTCCAGTAATTTAGTACAATTAATAAATTTAAAACCACTTTGAATGTATACTAAAGCAAAACTTCTCCTGTAATACATAGTCTTAAAAATATTTATCAAAAGTAAGCAAAAAATTTTTGACATATAGTGTGTTATTTTCCTACCTATTTGCTGTTAAGCAAAAGATAACTGAGTCTGAACTTGCTAAGTGAGAGTCCTAGAAACTAAGGAAAATATATGTATATATATACTGTAGCTGAAAATAATTGTAACTTCTCAATTTGTTGTGCATTCATTCAACAAATATTTATTATTTATTGCCAACTACTGTTCTAGGAACCAGGAAAACAGTAATCAAAACAACTTTGTCCTTAGCAGTGGTGTGCTGGTAAATGATCAACAACTCTCTGAGAAAAAGAAAGGCTGCTTTACAGCATTTGCCAATATCCCTAGTATAAATACTCCACCATGGCTGATTTCAAGTTAACCAAAGTGATATCACAGAATATTATACTGGGAAAAGATGTGCACTAACACATCATTACATGATGTTTCCCAGATAACTATAAGTCTTTACAAGCCAGAATGAGTTGGATTCACCATGTCCTTGGACCTTCATGAAGTATCTTCTGTTGGAAGAGGCAGATAATGAATAACACTAAAAATTGCACAAGATATTACATATTGTGGTAAAAGTGCTATGAAGGAAAGACACAGAGTGATGGTTCGCTAAAAGAACATCTCTTACAGTCGAGTAGGCATGGCTTTCTGGGATGACATAGGCATTATAGCATGAAAATGAACTGAAGGAAGAGCATCCCAAGCAAAAGAAAAGCAGTATAAGGGAAGGCAATCAGAAAAGGTATATTCTGGTGAGCAACCAAACTTGCCATTAGTTAATGTCTAAAACATGTGGAGTTTAGATGGTGCAAAACATTTATTTACTTTTCTTGTTCATTCATCTTCTAATTCAAAGTTCACTAAGGCTAGAACTCAGGGTGTTTCTCCTCCTCTCCTTTCCCCCAGAAATCATTAGTTTTGTTTTAATTTTCTTTCCTTCTTCTAAGGTTCTGAAGCAACAGCACACGATCCTTAACATTCTCAGTGCCTGCCAGACTCCCTCCAGTGAGGCACTGCCTAATGATGAATCATGGGAGCAGGTTTTAAGTCTTTCAGACTAATCAGGACAGAATATCTACAAGTCAAACCACCCTTTGTACCACTGAACACTTCATAAGCCAGTGACCATAGTTGAGTCACATCTACAACTATATTTTATTCCTTCCTATGTTTTCTTCCTCTAGGTAGGTAGCAGATAGGGAAAAAAAAGGATAGGATAAGAAATAAAACTCCTTCCTGACATATAGTTTTTTTATTTCAAATTTTTTGATCATTTTAATTATTTTATCATATGAAAATGAATAAAATACAGAAATTGGCCATACTACCTGATATCCTCAGTCTCCTAGACATTTCATCTGCACCCAAATCTTCAAATTTAGAAAATATCCTGCAAGTTCTAATTGAGTGAGTTGTCAGATTCACTAGGGATTCTTTTACTACTAGTGAAAATAATAGCAGCACAGATCTGATCACTGTAAGTCTATGAGAAGTTCTACAGCAAACATAACTAAGACTGTGATGTAGTAGTGAAACTAAATGATAAGACATATTGAAGAATAGAAAATTTTCTACCTCATAGATTTAAACATCCTTTTCATTTTTAATTATAATGGTACATAATAGTTGTATATCTTTATAGGGTACATGTAATGTTTTTATGTAGGCATACAATGTGAATTAATCAAATCAGGTTAATTGGGGTATCTATCACCTCAGGCATTTATCATTTTTTTTGTGTTAGAAACATTCTAATTTCACTTTTTTAGTTATTTTAAAGTGTACCCTAGCTTATGATTGATAATCGCCACTTTGTTGTGTTATCAAATATTGTTCATTCTATCTGACTATCGAACCATCCCAACTTTACCTCAGAAGTCCTGACCAAATGATACAAAATTGTTATTCAAATTATTTCTATGGTTTTTGCCAGAGCTGCCATGTTCAAGCTACATCCATTTCCAAATTTGAATTAATGGAACTAGGGAAGTATTTCATCAATTATGTCCTGAAAAAGATTTTATGAGAAGATTTTTGGTCTTCAAGAATAGTGTTCTAAAAAAGATACTTTGTGAGGAAAAAAACACACCAGTTTAGTGTGCACTGAGAATTTTTATTTTAAAATGTCCCCATGCTTCTAGAAAGTCTGTCAATCATTAAAGCAGATCTGGCAGATCTGGTTTTAATCCTTTTAATCAGTCAATGTCAGTTGTATAAAACAGACTGGTTTTAATCCTATGTAATCAATCAAAGACACCTACCTTTCGAGAACATGCCTCAGTAAGCTGACTATATCAGTATCAGTCTCAGGCTTTGAAGGTCAGCCAATAGGTGGCAGATTGGCTCTAATGAATACTCATCAAAGGCTGTGTTGATCTACTTCCTCTGCTGTAAACAACCCAACTTCAAAAAACTGCTTTCCCCAAAGTCCATCTAAAATCAGTTATGTTTTTCAGTAGACTGAGTCTGACCAACATGGCTCTTTATTACTTAAGTAAGTGATCTTATTCAGCCTTTTGGTTTCAGATATTGTATGGTTGCCTCATCTTTCTACAGAGTTGACTGAAAGTCACTTTTTTTTATGCTATTAAAATTTGAATACATTCATATTTTCTGAGAAAGTAAGATAGGAATACAATCCATAATCCAAAACTGTTGAGACCCTACGTACTTAAAAATTCAGAATTTCAAAAAGGCACCCCCTCTGGAAGGATGAAGTAGGAAAGGGACCATTTTGAGTGCATAGCTTAGTTGGCAGAGCAATGATGTGGTAGGCTAAATAATGGCCACCAAATGATACTAAGTCCTAAACCTTGGAACTTGTGAATGTTACTCTATAAGGAAAGAGTCTTTGTACATGTGATTAAGTTAAGGATCTTGACATGAAGCGATAATCTTCAATTGTCCGGGTAAGCCCTAAATCCAATTACAATTATCTATATAAGAGAGAAGCAGAGGAAGGTTACAGGCACAGAAGAGGAGAAGACAATGTAAGAATGGAAGTATACATTGGAATGATGCAGCCACAAGCAAAGGAATGCTACCAGCCACAACAAGCCGAAAGAAGAGGAAAGAAATTCTCCTATGGAGCCTTCAGGAGTAGTGTGGCCCTGGTGACACCTTGAGTTTGGCCCAGGGAAATTGATGATGAACTTCTGGCCTCCAGAACTATGAGAGAATAAATTTCTGTTGTTTTAAGCCATCAAATTTGTGGTAATTTGTTATAGCAGCCACAGGAAATGAATATCAAGGGCTAGATTTCAGCCTTGCAGCCTGCTAGGACTGCTGCGGCCCTGCATAGAATATTCCTACAAAGAAGTTGGAGATGTGCACTTTTAAAGCTTAGGGAGATAACATTTTGGATTACTAAGGAGCCAACGAAAGGGCTGATATGCCATATTCCCTAGAATGTTTTCATGAGATAAACCATGTGAAGAATTTAATTTTAGTCTTTGCTTTTACTTTCAACTATGGAGTACAATCATACAAGAGATACAGTTTTCATTTTCCCCTCTTACTACAGTAAACCCATTTAGTTACTCCAATCTCTCAATAACTAAAGGGCCCAGGGATCTATGCAGGTATAGATAAAAAGGTCATGGAGCAGTAGCAAGAAGTGTGTCTTGCCCCTCATTCCCCATTGATGTTGTTCCCACTGTAGGAAGAGTGCCCTATCAAGGAGATGGAGTTTCAGGACCTCCGAACACTGAGAACAACGAAAGGGAAAAGTTGGTTTCTGGAAGCTGGAAAAGGTGTGTGAAGAGGACAGGAGAAAAACTGACAGCCAGAAGGTAACACAGAAGTAAACCCAAAGCAAACATCTTTGTTAAGGATGGTGATGGTGACCCTTGGATTATATTTTCTAAAGAAGTGTTAACTAAGCCAATTTTTATATCAATTGTTTCCTAGTTTCTTCCTTCTTTCTCTCCTTGCTTTCCTTCTTTTCTTTTTACTTTCCTTCCTTTCTTCCTTCCTTCCTCTCTTACACACAAACACACACATGAGTGTGCATACATATACGTGCCTATATATGAATGTGTATATGCTGTCAGCCATCCATATACATGGGATCTACATCCATGGATTCAACCAATCTGGAATGGAAAATATTTGGAGAAAAAAATGGTTGCGTTTGAACTAAACAAGTACAAACTTTTTTACTTGGCATTATTCCCTAAACAATGCAATATAAAACTTACTTTCATAGCATTTACATTGTATTAGGTATTACCAATAATACAGAGACGATTTAAAATATACAAAAGGATGCATATAGGTTATATACAAATGCCACACCATTCTACATCAGAAGCCTGAGCATCCATGGATTTTGGTATCTGTAAGGGGTCCTGCAACCAATCTCCCATGAATAGGGATATACTGGTTTTGCCTGTTCTGGTGCTGGAATACTTTTCCTACTAGGAAATCCCATTAAAGAGGAAATCAGGAATCCTATTCCTGTCATGGAAGCTATAAGGACAGATATATCAATATATCCTCCTTTCCTTAGAAAATAGAGGGTGAGCATGTGAGCTAGACTGGGCCGATTGACTGTCCTGTATTTTTTATTTCAAAAAGGTTACATAAAGATTTGGAAACAACCCAATTTTATTCATGGTTACTGTGGTGGGATCAGATGTCCTTAAGTCATGACTGACTTCCACCTGACACCCTTGTTTTAGGTGCCTCAGTAAAACCCAGGCTTCCTCCCTTTCTGAGACATTCCTCATTAATGAACAGTCTACTTACTGCAATAGCTTGAATAGCATCCTCTGCTCAATTTTCCAATGCGTTTTTATTTTAGACAACCTGTAGAATAAATTAGTTTTTTTCTTTAGGTCAGCTAGAGTTGGACCCTACTTATAGTAACCAGGAATCCTTACTGGCTCAATTTTTATTTTGGATAATTTTGATGTTTAAGTGTACTCAAACATTTCCATCACATAAGTTTTAATATTTAAGAAGTATTACTTTGTGTACAAGGTGAGAAGTAGTAGAGATATCAGAGTCAAATATTATAGTTGACCTAGGACATAAGTTACCAAATATGTCAAAAGGATAAACTTTAAAGCTTTCACTGATATTTTTTATGTGAAATACTTTCCACAGGACAAGACAAGTGATATGTATTATACTATCAATACTGCTATCAGTATTATAAAAATTAGCCTTTTCTTTTCCCCTTTGTTTATATTCCTAATTTTTATGGATTTATTTTCTGTCAACGTATTGAGAACAAAAACCGTTTACAGTCACTAAAACATCTTTATTAACATGATTTTACTATTTCAGAAAATGTTTCCCCAGGAACATGGAACTGTAAACCATCCAGGTTCTTTCCTGAAAATACATTTATTTGAATATTAGACTATTCAACTGGCCCTCTTTAGGATAAAATAGCCCCTTCTCTAACAGATAGCTCAACTAAGTTCAGCAAATGGCTGGTTACTTACTCTTTGAGGACTCCCTTCAAAATTTTACTGTGCTTTGTCTACAATTCTATATTATTATACAATGAAATTTTCTCAGGCACATTCAGTATATTACATAGAAAGACTGCCTTGAACCAGACTACTCAAAAGTTGTAAATATTCTGCCTTTAAACTTCCCCTTTGGAGGTGCTACTAGGATTCTGTTAAGGCAGCATATTCTCTTTCTGCAGTAAGCAATAAACTTGCCTTTGTTTGAGCAATGGATTACATGGTGATTTCTTCAGGTGGTCAGTAATCACCATTGTAGAAAACTTATGTAACCAATAACTTGAATAACTCTTGAGGTAGGGGGATCCAGCAAATTTTCACAAATGGTCTTAAGCATCCCACACTCCTGATAACTTTCCTCCTATCCCAGTGAGCACTATAGATGGCATTAGAGTTTCTAATCACATCAACCCATCCATGTTCTTTCCTGAGATTTAATATAAAATTTCATTCCTTATAGCTCCCAGGCTTCTATAACCCCTGAAACTATGCAAAAAAGAAGAGAAAAAATGAAGAGTTATATTCCAATTGTGAAAGAAAATTATGACAGTTAAATTATAGTGGCCATTAGATGCTCTATTATTTCATTCTAAAAAATGATATAGTATATTTACGACAGAATACACAAATACCAGAAGAGTGAGAAAAAGAAGACAAAAAGAGGACACTTTAAATTGTTATTATCTAGAAGTAGAAATGGAAAAATCATAACTAATTATTAAATCAAATCATGTTAAATCAGCACTGGATTGTAGTAACTGCTTAGTAATTTGATAGCTTAGCAAAGCAGCCATTACCTAATGATGACAGCTATTTACCCAGATGGAAAGTCACAGGGAATTGGAACTACTGCCACACGGCATTAATCAGAATAGCCATCAGCAATGGCCCTTTCAGAGTATCAAATCAGTCATGATTAGTAGGGGTGGTTCAAGTTCAAAGGGTTGAGAAGTTAGACAGCATGCCTCTTGGTCCCAGGACCGGGACTCTGTTGTTCACCAATCTGTTTGCCTCAGAGTTTTATGGTCTGGATAGAACGTTTCAAGGGATGCAAAGCCCTACATGGGCTAGTAGCCTTGTCCTACTCAGCCATCTTTAAATCAGTAGAAAATCTTGAAATGACTATTTTTTAGCTCAGCTAAGTCAAAATGCCTGCTTCAAATTGTAGAATACATCATCTCACACCGTCACCTTCCTCTTAACCCCAGCCCTGACCCTCCACTCATCCCTGAGCTTCAAACCTTTTCAGATTCTCATCCTATCTCTGACCATCACACCAACCATGAAATTAATGCATTTCTTAGCGTGATTCTTATCTTCTGGAATAAGTATCAAAGACTGAGAGATAAAGTCTGTTATACATTATTAACTGATTATAGAAATAAAAGTTTAAAACTCTAATAATTTATTTTAAGTTCCTGTCAAAATATTTCTGAATGCAAATATTCTAGGCATCAAGATGGTTAAGCAAAGTGACTCATCAAAAAGTGAGGTGTCCATTAATGTAGTAAATCATTGTTTATAAAAGATCAGATGAAATATAGACCAGAGCAATACAAAACCACAGAATACAGCCTCTACTCTTGGTGCTTCAAACTATTTTAGTCTATAAAATATGGCAACTTTTTAAATTAGAGAGGACATGAACAGGTCTCAAAACAGGTTGCTATGACTATAGATGTGATCCAGTGGTCTGTGGCATAGGTGGATAGGATGAATTAATATTCATAATCTCTCATCCAGAAGGTTGGGAGTCCCCACTGAGAGAAATGGGAAAAGATATAAAACAGGCCAGTTAGAAATGGCTCATTGATTCTCTCAATGAGAGGAAATCTCAGCAGATACAGTAACTTGAAGATACAGGTGAGAGAAAACAACTACACTCAAAAGACTAAAATTCTTGAAAGGATTGGTTCTAAGTAACAAATATGCCAATATGTCATAGCTATGGATGGTCTCGTTATAAGTAAGGAAGCAGAGAACGAAAAGAACTTTAGGCATATTAATCTAAAAACGGAAATCAAGAAAGCTTACACATTCTTTTGTTTTATTTTTTCCAAAAAACTACATATTTTTATAAAAGTAATTTATGCTTAGTACAGAAAGATTAGAAAATTAAAACAGGAAAAAATAAGTACATGAAAATCACCCATAATGTAATCACTAGAATAAACATTTTGATAAACATCCCTTAATATCATGTATTATCTATGATTATTATTTATTTTAAAAATAAAAATAGACCTTTAATTTCTGATGTAGAGAATATTAGGCAGTCTGAGAGATTCTCCCACTATAGAAAAGCTACATTGTAGATAGAACAAAATAAAATTCATGAGCTTGTTACAGATATTTTAGTCATGAAATTTGGACAGACAGGAGCATACAGGTTGCCCTATGGTTGGATTTTTTAAAAATAGCACTATAACAGGGAAACCGAATCTTAAACTAGCAACAGAATGTTGTTGTTGCTTTAAGGGGGGCTGAAGTTGTCTCAGGTCAGAGACAAATCTTGGATCTCAGCAGAAGTAGACAAAAATCACCGCTATAAGAAGAGTTCTCCAATGTAAACACATTTAATTTGCATAGATGAAGATCAGGTACTGAACTCACAAAGATAATCTAACACATTAAAAGGTGAGTTAGAATTTTTTCTGTTTTGTTTTTTCCTCAGTGCTTCATTTAAGATCATTTCTATGATTTTGTCATCAATTTAATGATCTTTTCTTTTGCAGTATCAAATCTGATGATATTTTATCCAGTGTATATTTATTTCATATATTATGTTGTATTTTTTAAATCTCTAGAATTTCCATTTAGTTGTATTTTCTATTTTCCATTTTTCTCATTGCATTTACATTTTCCTTAAACTCTTGAATATATTTATGGGTTATAATAAAATATTTTAAAATCCTTGTCTACAAATTCTACCATAGCCATGATTTCTGAGTCATTTTTTTATTGTCTGATTTTCTTTTTCCTGGTTATGGATTGCATTTCTTTGTATGTCTGCTAATTTTTATTCACTACAGATGTAAATTTTATATATCCTGGCCCTAGATTTTGATGTATTCCTTTAAAGTGTGTTAGCTTTTGTACTGGGCACAGGTAAATTATGTGTAGATCCAACTGATCATTTGAGACTTGATTTTAAAAAGCTCTGTTATGGTGGATTCTACCCAATGCCTCACGCAGTACAAGGTTTCATCACTCTGAATAGAGAAACACAAATTATTTCTGGACCTATAAGAGCTCTCTGAATTGTTTTTGCTCACTCTTTTCAGTGGTTCTCTCTTCTGCATTGGAATATTTTGTCCCATGCACGCACACGCACCTGTCAGTCCTCAGCCAAAGACTTGAGAGAGCCCCCTTTAAAATTCTCTAAAGTGTGTGCTTTCCTAACCTCTCTCTCCCACCCTCCCTCTTTTCCTAGTCCCCTCCTGTCCCTCACTTTCAAAATTTCAAACTCTAGCCCCCTCAGCCTCTCAGAATTTTGAGCTCTGTTTTCTTTTTTTTTTTTTTTTTTTCCAGTTCAGCTGCTCTTTGTGTTGGTTCTTCTCCCTGGACCGTAATCAGGAAATTGTCTCTAGTGAGTAAACTAGGGCCCATACCAATTGTTTCTAGTCTCTCTGGTAAAAGGAAAACTTTAGACAAATTAAATGTAACAGCATTTAATTGATCAAAGAATGATTTGTGAATCAGACAGTCCCCAAAACCAGAATAGGTTCAGAGCCTGCCAAGGCTGCCACACAGTCAGATAACATTTATGGACAGAAAAAGGAAAGCGATGTATAGAAAATGGATATGAGGTACAGAAGCAACTGGATCGGTTAGAGCTCATCATTTGCTTTATTTGAGCACAGTTTGAACATTTGGCTGCCTGTAGTTGACCGAGACTCCATTATTTGTTATAAGAGTAGGTTATAGTCTCTGTACACATCGAGTTAGGTTACAGTTCACTACATATGGAAAAATCTTTATTCAAACTTACAATAGGTAACAAGGCAGCTTTAAGCTAAACTTAATTTAACATTTCGGATATCACATTTCTGCCCTTCTGGAAATCATTATGTCACATATTTTTCTAGTTTTCTAGTTGTTTACAGTGAACAGCAATTGTCATAGCAATTAATCCTTCATGGGCAGAAGCTGAAACCCATTTATTGCTTTTAGACCTGACTTCCAATTTGTCTGATATTAAGATCACGAACTCTGCTTTCACTTTTGTCTTAGTTCTCTGCTATAATAGCCCACAGTTAGCTTTTCATTGAAATCCAATCTGAAATTTTGTGTCATTTAATAGATGACTTGGGACAATTTACATTTTATTAACACAACAAACACATTTGATTTTAGCAAGTTTGTTTTGTTCAATTTTTATTTGCATAGTGTTTTGAATAATTTTTCTTCACTTTAGTCTGTTTCTTTGCTTCTTGATATATGGGGGGAGTGTGTGTAGTTTTTACTTTTATGAAATATTGTTCTAGTCTGGTTAGCTTTATGATTTTACATGAAGCTTTTTGTTCTCTACTACTAAAACAATTTTATATTTTAATATTTGCAATAATAAAAATATTATATTTTCTTTTCCTTCATTCCTCCAGTCCTTCTTCCTCACCAACATAACGTATATTAGTCAGTAAGATTTTCTTTTTAATTTAGTACCCTTGTAATGTTGAAGATGATTGTACTTATATTGCTTGATTTGTGAGACTAACATAATATATTCTGAATTTCAGCTATTTGAAATGAAGCACTGTAAGAAACTACTTAATCTACACCTTAGCCCCTCTCCCTAGCAAGTATTGCCCAACATGTCTTCTCTACTTTGTCAAGACGTACAACACTTACACGCTGTTAGTCCCCCATATCCACTCATTACAATTTTAATTCTACAATTAAATAGTTTTAATGTTTATTGCCAGTCCTTTTGTCATAGTTTCCCCAGTCATCTCTTCATCATCTAAAGTGTGCCCTCCAGCAATGTCTCAAGAAAAGCCCATGTAGAAAATTTCCCTAAATACTGCATGTTCAAAGTACCATGACTGTGACCTTTCTAACTGAAGAGCAGCTTTACATATTTGTATTCTTCAGAACATACTTTTATCTTTTTCTGTTTATATGTTTTTCCCTTGTCTGCTGATGTTGAATGTTGCTGAAATCTGAAGCCAATCTGACATTTTGTCCTTACAAGAGATTTGATATTTCTCCTTGAAAGCTCAAATTTTTCTTTCTTATTCTAATGTCCCATAATTTTACTAGAAAATGTCATGTTGCTCACCTGGGCCAACTTACCCTGACATATACACGTTTTTCAGGATGTAAATTTAACTGTCTCTTTTAGGAAACTCTAATCTTGAACAATGTAACTGTTTATTCCATTTAATTATTTTGCAATTCTTATTTGAGGTATTTTCAGAATCCCTCTGGATTCCGTAAGGATAAGATTGGTGAATTTAATACCATCATGATGGCGATGTCCACTCATGCATCCTTTAGATCTTTACATGTGTCACTAATCTCTATGGCCTCCTCCCTGATATAATATCGTGTTGATATACTATCTAAGCCAGAGGTGGGTCAGTTTCAGAGCATTTCACTTGGACTTCCACACGAGCTTCCATGTAGTTCTTACCACAGAGGCCAAAGACCCAACTTAGAGTTTGCACCAACCACCAAGTATGTCTATCCCAATTATATATTCAGGGAAATGATCACAGAATAAGTCTACAATAGATCCTCTGTGATTCAGACCTTGGGGCCAGAACCCTATCCGTTACCTATTCCCCACATGTCTCCATTTTAACAAGGTGACCATGACAACTATTTGAGTCTCTGGGTACAAATGTCAACACGGACCTTATGTCCAAGAATCCTGAAAATGTTTCCCTTTCCCCAGTATATATTGCTCAAGTAAATGGTTGTAAATTCTTTAAGAGAAGAACGTAGGAATTTACTATCATGTACACGTCATAATTTTCAGAGTTCTTTCTCTTAAGAATGCAGCCTTTCATTTAATTAATAGTTTTCAGGTATGCTAATTGGCTGAAGTATAGAGACGAGGCAGGGATTGTGGTTTTTTATTGGGTTTACTATCCTTAGCCTCCTGATTATCCATTCTTAAATTCCTCTGAGGGTGCAAGTTGATTGATATTCTTTTTGGTTACCCAAATATTATGCCCTTTGGGATACCATGTTCTATTAATAATCTCCATAATTTTCTGTGTATGAGAGGCCCTGAATTCCACCTGGATGTTGCCGGTCTTTACAATAATTGCATCTGCTGCACTTTGGATAGTTAAGCCCTGCCTACCTGTTCCACAGAGATCTATCTTTTCTATTGCTATCAGTAATAGGAATGGATGGTCCTGCCATCATTTTTAAGCAACAGAGAATAACCACAGAACTTATTAGTGATTCTTATGACTTTCTTACCACTACCAGCCTTATCACCTTAGTAAATGTGGCATCCTCTAGGCATTCCTACAGAACACAGTAATCTGGTGGGTTTTTTAGCATTACATAGTATATTCACTCAAGCATGCACATTCCCCTGAGTTTTTCATCCTTCTTCCACTGTCTGATAAAGAAAACTTGGCATTTTGACCTCACTTAACGTGGCCATAGCACATTTGTGCCTATCTCCTGTGACCTTTGGCAGGGTTTTAAATCTTGTATTTCAAGAAAGTGTTACCAAATCAATAAACTCTTCCTTCTTTAACTTACGTTCTGACCCCTTTGATGAAGCATCCTCAGGATCCAGTCTTGCATATAATCCCCTGGCTCCTGAGGCTAGGTTTTGTATTTCCTTTGGGGTAGAGACCCTTTTTTAATCATCTTTTTTTAATCCCTTGCTCTGACCCAGTTATGGTATGACCTAATCCTAGTTATGATAGTAGGGGAAGCAAAGATATATTCTGAGAAGGGCACAACAGTCTTTCCAGGGAGAGGAATTTGCCTGACTTTTGACACATGCTGGTACTAAAAGAAAGTGTAAGAGTGGAGGGTACAGGATCCCTTCCCCATAGTATAATAAAGGTGCATCCAGCAATGTATGACACAAACTTCCTTTTCACTATGATGCCAAGAGATTAGAGGACTACACGTACCTTCCCACCCAAGATGCTTGCTCCACCAATAACTTGTTTCTCCACACATATTGTGATATTGTGAACTTGCCCTCACTGACTCTGCATACATGCCAATTTTGTTTCTATAGTGTTCTCAAGCTTGAATAGGGCTCCCTCTAATACCTTATAAAGTTCTGCCTTGTCTCACTCCAAGCTCAAAAGTTTCTTAATCCATGCCTCATTTCCCCTGTTCTCTAATCAGAAGACTTTATCATTAAACTCCAATGTATTATTCTTTCAAAGCACTTCATATTATTATTATGGTGGTAGTATTGTTCCTTACCAGATTCAGAAACACTGGTAAGAATTTAGTTTTTCCTAAATGTGTACAAATTACCACACTTTCTATGACAGAGGCTTAGGTACAGTTTATTCTCAATATTACAAGTGACAACTAAAGAAAATTACTGGAATAACTTTCTCCCTGAAAGCATGAAATTGACATCTATTGGTTCAAAATGACTACAGTGGCATGGGTTTTTCCATGAAGAATTGACTGATGACTTCTCACAACCTCACTTAATCCAGATGCTTCAGTTCTGCTTGGGTTGGTCAAGAACATAAAACTATAATTTAATGTAAGCTCTGCTTTTAAGCTTGTGGGAACAAAATCCCATTTTATCAAAGGCCCAATTCATTATAATATTCTTCTTATTGTTCTTAAATCCTTAGGCTATTTAGGATGGAATTTTACAATTCAGAAGTCTAAACATATAAGGAAATATTGACTAATATTCAAAAATATAATAAAGCAAATATTCTTACATTATTTTTATGATTCTGTTCATTTAAATAAAAACATTAATAAGCTTCCAAAACCTTTGATTATTTTAATAGAATGTGGTGAATTTTATCCCTTCTGGTTCTACACATGAAAGAATCAGCACAAAATCTAAGAGCTGACCAATTTTACAGTGAGAAGAACATAAAAGGCAGTTTCTTATGATCTTTCAGGAGGAAACGCACTTGAAATACTGTGAGAAAAGCAGTCTTGTGATATTTCTCATTATAAAAGGTCATTGCTCTACTCATTTATCACTATTTTATGGAAGAAGCAGAGTGGATTGTGTCTAGTTGGGAGCAATGTTGCTGAGAAGAGTTTAAAAAATTACCTGGTGTTAAGAGGAACAGAGAAATTACTTGGTGTATTGCAAAGCAGAGTCTGGAAATATATCACTAGTGCAAAAAATCAGAAATATTGTAAGATATTAGAGGAGAAAGAGAAATCTACACTGAAGGGACTATCTTCTTACATATAAAAAATTCCTTTCACCATAAAGATGGATTATTTATGAGTTTAAAGACAAGAATATTATACCCTTTATTGTATTTAGATTCAATTCTTTGTTAGAGACCACCGGGGATAATCAAGTGTCATAATGACACCAATATAGCAAAAATCATACATAGAAGTATGTCATATTTACAAAAAAGTAAAAGAGAGGGTTTTTTTACTCTAATAAATGCTAACATATTTGATGTTATGAATTATCATATTGTTGCATCATTCTGAGAGTCCATAACACATAGAATCAGTGCATAATACTATAGGGTATGCTTGCTATGTGGCAGATGCCACTCTGAAAGCTCTACAGGGAATATCTCATTTAATCTTTTAATCTTCTTAATAAACTCATCTGGAAAGTACTGTTATTAGCTCCATTTAACAGACACAAAAACTGAGGTAGCTGCTCACAGATGCACAATTAATAAATGGTGGGACCAGAATGCAAATCTAGGCACTGAGTACCATTAAACCACACTCTGCTTTCTTATTTAGCAAGTCTTCTTTAATTAAATAAACAACAAACAACAAAATTCTTTTATTAAACAATAACAATTGCCAGAAAAGTAACTTTAGGCAGGATGTAAACTGGAAAGTTGGAATCCTTAAAGAGAAATCAAAAGAAAGTTCTTTGAGTTAAAAAGCCATGCATTACTAAGCCTGTTGTTTTATTATTTTCTCTGATTTTCATTATTATAGAATTGGTAACTGCATGGACTAAGAACTCAGATAAATTTAACAGCAGTTTTAAGAGCAGAATATAGAAAATTATTCTCATGTGCTTCTCAGAAAAACATACATGTGCAAACGATTCAGTCTCTCTGTCACACACTTCCAATCATATGAAAGAGGAAAAACACTGTAATGTCTCTATGTGATTGGTTTGGTAAAAAAGAGCTATAACATTATATGAAGGATTACAATTAAATTTTTAAAATATAAAGTATAGTACAAATGGCAAGTGTCAATAACATTTCAATAAACATAATCATAATAAGCAGGCACAAAAATTCCATTTTGCAAAATGAAGAGACACAATTCCCATTATTACCGATATTGATTAATTTGGCAGGAATTATTAGTGAAAAATATAATTATTTTATATTAGTGTATAAGCAAAAACATTGCCTGAATTCAATTTTAACAAAAACTGAATACCATATAGGCATTTAAAAATTTATAATATTGTCAATCTTATAAAAATTAACTTGTAAATCATAACATGAAGTTTTGGCAAAGAGTGAGTTAATCTTTCCTCCACTTAAACAAAGATTTTAAATTAAGTAAGTATTTTAGAAGAACACATTTTTATTAATAAAAGCTAGATTTTGTTATGGAGAGAAAAATAAACAGTCCTGACAATGCCCATTTAAGTGCATCTGGCAAAAGAGCTGCAAATTTAACTTCTGAGTTTTCTAAAGCAATGTTATTCATGAACAAGACTTTTGTTGGATAACAAAAATAGGCATAATGAACAGGAAATCATGAATTTTCCTTCTTTCATAGCTAGGAAGTAAAATAGAGAAAGCATACACTAAAATTATATTGTTTTATTTGGATAGATTTACAATTGTATAGTCCTACCATAATTTTAATTTGAAATTTCTACTATAGTGTAGATGTATATTCTGTATATCAGTGATTCATATTAATGAAGAACTCACAGAACAAAAATGGGCTTATTGTCATTATCTGAAGTCTTAAATTTTCTTATATAAAAGAGATTTTTTTTACATTAGCATACCTCTCTTTTCACTAGTCTACCCTGCTTGGTTTGTTTCATTTTCTGTTAATTCTAAATGCAAATCAGTGAATTTAGTATATCATACCTTGTCTGGGAAGTAAAATTAGAAAATATCCCAACAAATATTATTGTATTTGAAATAATATTCATATTATCATATAATCTTAATATATATAAAAAGAATATTTCAAAACCAAGTATATTTTCCCACAAAATTGTGTCATTTTAATATTTCTGCTTCTACTATTGCCCTGTTAAACCAACAGACCACAAAACATAACTATGTATTCTGGTAAAAATAGAAAAGAAACGATTATCTGTAGACACTAAAGAATGACTGAATAGAAGCAGATTCTGGGGGGGTTCTATCTGAGAAGAAGGGAATATCACTGGGTGAATATTTTTATTTTTATGTTTAATAATTTCAGCCTGAATTTTACCCTGTCAGTACCATGTGCAGCAGTTAAGATTTTGATGCAAAACCTACAATCTCACTGTTTTATAGAAACAGAGAAGGAAAATCTATGAAAAGAGTGAGTCATTGAGGTAAATTCCCAATTCTACACATAAACTTTGCCCTAATGGCTGCTTCCTGAACCACACATGCATAAGGTAGGTTCCAAGCAACACAGGCAAGACTCAAAAAAAAAAATGACAGTTAAGGTGCTGCTGCCTTAGTTCATTCAGGTTGTCATAACAAAATACCATAGACTGGCTTATAAACAAAGGAAATTTATTTCACAGAGTTCTAGAAGGAGGCAGGTCCAAGAATAAGGTGCTGGCAGATTTGGTGTCTGGTGAAAGCCCTCTTCTTCATAGATGGTCAACTTCCCAGTGTAACTTCACATGGTGGAAGGGGCCAGAAATCTCTTTGAGATCTCTTTCTAAAGTCACTAATCCCACTCATGAAGGCTTTGTCCTCATGACCTAATCACTTTCCAAATGCTCCACTTCCTAATAACATCACCTTGAGGGGTAAGATTTCAACATATGAATTTTGGGGGTACACAAACATTCAGATCATAGGAGCTGCCCTATGCAAGAAATACAGAGTTTGTAGTTCAACTCCACACAAGTTAAATTATAGCTTAAAAGAGGTGGGAGGTGGAGGGGGAAAGAAAGAATTTATTCTCAAAGGAATATAACAGAATCCAGGTTTTCTGCAATATGTCACTCACAATGTCCAGGGCAAAATTTAAAGCAGAAAGGTATATGAAAAACATAGGGAAATGTGATTTTTTTTTTCAAGAGAAAAAAGTCAACAGAGACAAACCTTAAGACAATCCAGACATTAAGATTAGCAAATACAGATTTTTAAAAAGCCATGATAGCTATTTTTAAGGAAATAAAGGAAGAGGAAAATACATTTGAAATGAATGAAAAAAATATGGACTCTCAGTAGAGGAATAAATGAACTCAAAGTATGAATTTAGAAAATTCTCTATATAAAGTCGAACCAGATCTCTGGGGAGAGAAAGGCTTAATGGCAGAATGGAAAGGCCATATGAGTCCATGAACTTGAAGATAGATGAATACAAATAATCCAATATGGAGCACACAGTGAGAAAAAAATGATAAAAATGAACAGCACCCAGCGCTCAGATCCTAGTGTCCAAAAGAAGAAACTGGACCTTCTTGGAGAAATGGTTGATTCTAAGGCTGAAACAAGGAAAATATAAGATAAGCTTGGAGCATCTTTTAGCACCAAAAAGTAACAAAGTTCTCAACAGAGAAGAGCATGTGACACAGAAACCAACCTAAAAGTAGTCCCCATAGTCAATGCTGGAACAATTTGAGCAACAAAATAAGTGTAATATAGTATTGAATTATAACACAAAATATATAATATATAATAAATATACATAAGTACATACTGATATAAGTGATTAAATAAGAAAAAACAATAAAATTAGACCCTTATCTCACACCATATATAAAAATCAACTCAGAATAGATTAAAGTCTTAAATTTAAGATGCAAAGCTATAAAACTATTAGAAGAAAACAAAAGGGAAAAGGTCCATGACATTAGTCTGAGCAATAACTTTTTTTAGATACAACCCAAAAGCACAGGCAACAAAAGCAAAAATAGACAAATGAGATTATATCAAACTAAAAACTTCTGCACAGCAAATGAAACAATCAATAAAGTAAAGAGACAAACTACAAAATGGAAGAAAATATCTGTAAACCACACATCTGATAAGGAGTAAATTCCAAAATATACAAGAAACTCAAACAACTCAATAGAAAGGGGAAAAAAACAAACAAACCTGGTTTGAAAATGGGCAAAAGACCACCTGAATACACACTTCTCAAAAGAAGACATGCAAATGGCCAATAGGTACATGAAAAAAAATGGTCAATATCAATAATCACCAGGGAAATTCAAATCAAAACCACAATGAGATATCACCTTATACTTCTTAAAATAACTGTTATCAAAAAGTTAAAAGATAATAAGTGTTGATGAGGATGTGGAGAAAAGGGAAAACTTACATACTGTTGGTGGGAATGTAAATCAGTATGGCTATTATGGAGAAAAGTATGAAAGTTCCTCAAAAAATTAAAAAGAGACACATTTCTTATAGAAGATTTCCAAGTAATATATGTAGCTACTTTCCCTTTTAGGAATTGAAGCACAATCTCCCTACTTTTGGGGTGAGGAGAGGCTGGACTTACTGATTCATTTCCGAAGATAAGGGAAAAAATAGTCACTTTACTTTGGACAAACGTGGTAAACACTGTCTTGTCTAATCGATGAAGTTATCACCAGGGATATCATGTGGATCTCATGTGCTTCCTGATATGATGTGATGAGAAGAGTACTTCACCACTATACTATTCTTGACAAAACCAATAACCTCAGTTTAATCATAAGAAAAATATCAGACAAACTCAGGTTGAGGAAGATTCTACAAATATTTACCAGTACTTCTCTAAACGCTCAAAGTCATGCAACAGTGAGAAACTGCTATAGATCAAAGGAGACTTAGCAGACTTGACAACTAAATGCAATGTGGTACCCTGCATTTGATCTTGACTCAGAAAGGGGATATTGATTAATAAAATGGCAAAACACATAGAAAGGCTGCAGTTTATTTAACAGTAATGTACCTATGATGTTTTCTTGGTTTTAATAAATGTACAATGGTAATATAAGATGCTTGCAATGGAGTAATTGGGTGAGAGGTATACAGGAATTCCTGGTACTGCTTTGCAACTTTTCTGCATGTCTAAAATCATTCCAAAATATAAAATTTATTTTAAAAAATGAAAAGAATCTCAGATACATCAGGCAAATATTGTAAAGAATAAAATACATGCAAGTAAAGTTGTAAAAGAAAAGGAGAAAAAGAGAGAGTAGAAGAATACTTGAGGAAATAATGGTTGAATTTTTTTCAAAATTGTGGAAGAGCTTAAATTTGGAGATGCAAGTAACTCAGTCAAATATAAGTAGAATAAATCCAAAGAAAACCAAACCTAGGCATATAATATTCACAAATAAAAATTAGAGAAAAAATTGAAAAATCCCAAAAGCAGCCAGCAAAAAAATCACCTAATATATATGAGAACAACCAGTCTTAATTATTGCTGAGTTCCGTTAGAAACATTGTTGACTGGAAGACAGTGGAACATCTTGAAATTGCTGGAAAAAAAGTGAATTTTCCACCTAGAATTTTATATTCACTGACAATATTCTTTAAAATGAGGCGAAAATAAAGACATTTTTAGAAAAAAGACAACTAGGCAAATTTATTGGCAGCAGTTTTTTACTACAGGAAATTCTAAAGCCTGTTTTGCAAGCTGAGGGGAAATGATACTAGGTGGTAATTCACATCTAGAAAAAGGAATGAAGAGCATTGGAAATTGTAAATATATAGGTAAATATAAAATATATTTTCTCTTAATTTTTAAAAAATACTTATATTTCAAACATTCTAACGTATTGCAGAGTTTGTATCATATGCATATGTAATACATGTCATTACAACAAAAAGTATAGGAATGAAAGTAGATGCATATATATAATTTCAAAATTCCTACGTATTGGTAAATTGGTAAAATATTAATTCTAAATCAACTATGAAAAGTAAGGACTGGGTACTATCTTCTCTAGGACAAACAAAAAATTATAATAACATAAACAGATATATCTAAATAAACAATTATATATTTAAAGCATTTTAATTAACCCAAAATAAATTTTAAATTAATCAGCAAAGAAACAAAAAATAGAAAGGACAAATGGGAAATAAATAATAAAAGTGTAGACATAAATTCAATAATATCAGGGATTATAATAAACATTAGCACATTGAAAATTCCTATGAAAAGGCAAAGATTCACTGTAAAGAAAAAAATTTTAAAAAATAATAAAATAAAAGGCAGAGATTCATTCTCATTCTCTCCCTCTCTCTCTCTCTCTCTCTCTCTCTCTCTCTCTCTCTTTCTCTCATATTAATGGAAAAGACTACACTGGTGTTGCCTCCACTATATTTCCTGCCTTGACTTTTCAAAGAACACTCAATCCCTAATCCTCAGCAATAAACCCCCATCCTTACCACTCTACAGAAGTTGATATTTTAAAATATATAGCAGCTCAATTTTATCCAATTGTTAATTCTAAGAACTCAATTTAATTATATAGCATGTATCATTATTGATCATCCTAGTTTTGATTCAATCTTTTTTTTCATTTTTTCCCTAAATGTTCATGCTGATTGATTTTCCTACTTATTATCTCTCCTCTTTTATCTCTCCTTTTATATTTTCCCTAGCTTATTATAACCCATACATATAGGTGTTTCCAACATTTATTAGCTGCCTTTTCTTCACTTTCTTCTTTACTTTCTTCTTACTTGGCCATCTTTTTCTTTGCCCAGACTCAATTATCTCTTCAATATAGTGACAAAGAAATCAAAACCTCTAGATGATTCTTCATTCAGGGTGTTTTTTAATGTCAAATATTCCACCTATTCAATTGACATCCAAAGCATATATAATTCATCTTAGTCAGAAACATGAAATAAATTATTAAAAAATCACTTTGTTCATTTACCAGATTAGTATTCCCAAAGCCCGGTCTTTAATATGTTCCTCTATTACTCAAAAATCTTTGAAGGTTACCCAGTGGGTACCAATAGGCACCAAGCAATGTCTTGTAATTCAAGATCTCTTTAAAATATATGACATATTGGATCACTCAGTGCTTCTCTAACTACTAGCAGTGTGGTTTTCTGTCAGAGGCTAGAAAATAAAGAGCATATGCCTCAAATTTTCTTGTAGCTGGATCTTTGCATATTACTTAGCGTAAAATATGGACACCCTTTCAAGACTTGAAAGAAACAGGAATATCAAATGATAAGCATAGGCTTATCAATAAATGTTGAGTAGCTGCATGTTGCAACTATGGGAGAGTCTCTACCATATAGGCAATCCCTATTCTTGGGTACAAGGCTACAGTAACATCTCCTTTTGAGTGAATCTCTTTCCCAATTGTTTTAGAGGAAGCAAGGTTGCTTCCTGGAGAGACTAATGCAGCATTGTTCCCTTGCCAAGTCATTTTTTTAATGTGATTCTGGACCTATGAAATAGCTCTGGAAACAGGCCAGAGCACCTTCCCCAGGCTTTCCAATGATGCTACGAAATATTTAATTAACTGTTTAATTCCCTTTCTATTTAATCTAGCTAGAGTGGATTTTTCTGTCTACAACTGAGTCCTAATTACAAAATTCATCCCTCACCTATGTGCAAGACCATGCCCAGTTTCACAAGCACATATACAACTCATACCCCAGGAAAATTTAGAAACTTTCTGTTCTCCTTTTAAGTCTTTGTTTCTATTTCCATATCTTTGTTCAAATCATTCATTTTATATGCCATGGCTGAACTCCTCCTTCCAATTTTCATATATTCAATACTTCCAGATGCTACAAAGCTGAAATGCTACCTGTTCCATAAATCTGTACTAATATCCCCTACCAAAATAATATCCTCCTTCCTACTTTGCACAATATTTTACTTATATATTATTTTATGCTCTCTTTTAGGTTATTTTTTTATCTGAACTTAACTGAGAATGTTTTAAAGGCAGATACAATTTAATGCTTGTTTGTGTTATATAATACTATATAGTAATATTTTTATTACTCAGCAAACCATTTATTTGTTTTACCAAGAAATGTTCTAAATGACCTCATTCAATCCAAACTTTTCCCTACTGGCTGAAGTCCAGGCAATAGGTAACTTCACTCTCCCTTCTTTGCTTAATAGTGATTGGAAGAGCCATTGTAGCATATGTTTGGACTACTTAATGAATAATTATCTTGAATCAGTTTGGATAATAGCCTTTCAACTCTGTGTAAACTACAAGGTTGACCTAATCAAAGGAACAGGTTAATAGAGACTGGAGGTCAAGAATGCTTCAGCACACCATCCATTTTTAGCTTTTTGTGGTTATTGGATCCTACACCCTTTGATAACCATGTGGCAAGCATCACCAAAATGGTAGTTTAATTGGAAAATTGACAATCTGAAGAAACCTGAAGTCATTTCTGCTGAGGGGAACAGTATTTATGTTGTAATAAATATCTTTTTGCTAAAGCAATATCTTCTCTTGTTTAAATAGGTTGCGTTTGTTACTTTTGCTTCAAATTAGAGCACCAGAGAAAACATGAACCCAGTGCATGCTCTATCGGGTCAAGCGATAAGGTTTGAACTCAGTATCTGGGCTAGCCGGTGACTGGAATTGCACTGAGCTGTGCTAAATCAGATGTCAGTAAATATCCGAAGATTGAATGATTGAATGAGAGAAAGTAATTAATTAATTATTTAAAGTTGGGGATAAAACAGACCAGTGAGAGAGATTTTTGAAAGCAAATGTATGTATTTACAAAGCACATTGAGGAGACCATTTGATTTACCTGGAAATTGAGTTGACCATGTATCAGGATCAATCAATGCATAAAGGTACATTTTTATGACTTTTATTCTGGACTAGTTTTGACATGCTGGGAACAAAGCAGATCATATGAGAGAATCAAAGGAGATAAAACCTGTAAAAGTACATTGAACATTATCAAACACAATACAAACACAAAGAAGGAAGTCTATAACTGAAATAAAAAAGAGTTATGCCAGAGAAGCAATTCCCAATTAGTTTCGTTTTGTCAATAGCAAATATGATTCAGCATTGGTTAAGATTATGTGGTGTCTCATCTTCTTTGGGAGTCTAGATTTGGTCTAATAATTTGATAAAGTTTTTTAACGTGCATATTAGTAGAAAGCTTTCCCCATGTGTTTGCACATTTAAGAAACTGTCTTTATATAAAAGCAAACTTTTTTATTCATTTGAAAAATCCTATTTTGAAAAACCTTGTTTTAGAGAGCAGAAGTACTAACACTTTCTATAAAAATAGTATTTGTACCTGGGGCAGTATATGTTATGCAAAGTATTCGCTTTACCAGACAAAATGAGAATCCTCATTTTAATATAGTTTCCAGAGGCTTAGACCATGGTTTGAACTGTAATCACCTGCAGGGGGAAATTTAAAGATCAAAAATATCCATTTGCTTTCTGAACCCAAATCTAGCATTTTCTCTGCAGGAAACTGACTTTGATTTCTCCCCCAAAATTTAAGTTTCGGTGTATTACTTAGCAATTCCAAGGAAAGTAAGATAGTATAAAATTCTAAAACCATGCAGTTACATCTAAACAATAGTTTATATATAAGCAAATTTATAGTCCTTATGAATTAATGAATAACTGTAACTCATATTTTCTTTGGAATTCTTATTAAAATTTCTCATTGGAAAACACACTTTCAAGTGATTTTTTAATTGATGCAGTGTTGAGAATAAGAAATTGTGAGTTTATTTATCTTTAATGTACATCAATAACCTTTTACTCTTAACATGCTTTAGGAGTGTCCCTGTGAGCCCAAAATATTGAGTTTATATTAATATTAAGGTCATTCAATATATGATTGATAAAGATAATATTCACATTTGAGCACATAATGCTACTGTATGTATAATCTGGGTGGCTATAAGCCGTTTGACAGAAGAGTAACTTTCTCTAAACCTTATTTTTATTCCACTACCGAATGAAGTCCATCTCTAACCAAAACTGTGATAGAGGTAATAGGATGATAGAAATTAAATAAATCTTTCTTGAAATACATTACTCTCCTTGATTAAACATGTCTTGTTTCTGCTTATTCATTTATCATGGTCTCCTTGCCCTTTGCTGGGTTATTCTTTTTCTTTTTGTAAATCCTTCAGTTAGCTTTCTACCCTAATATAAAAAAGTACAAATGTAAGACACTAGGAGCAATATAGCATTAATATTTATATGTTCCATTTACACCCTTTTCATGCCAAGTTCTTGAAAAATCTGTTAATTCTAAAATAATTTGTGCATTATTAACAAAATAATTACAGTGTTAAAGTTTGGTTTTAAATGTCTAAGCCATTTAATTAAAAAAAAATTTGGCATATAGACCTCATAGCACTATGTGGAATGTCAATCAATTATGTAGACACTAATAGGTAGCATAGTCAGTAAATTATTATAAAGTGTAAAATAATGATGAATTGTCTAATAAAATAAAATAAATAAAATAAATATATTTTGGTTGAGATTGTGTTTTCGTACTAAAAGACAACAATCTGAGGAAAAGTCAAATTAATACTAAAAAAGAATACTAAAGTTACCAATGGTGAAAAATTAAAAAAAAAAACAAACCTAGGTTGATTTTACAGTTACTGATGTCCACAAGATATAAAGCAGAAGGTTCTTTACATGGATGAATAAAATTTTCCACGTACATTAGGTTATGGTCAGGAAAGATTGTGGATGCTAAAGTGATATTACAAGACCCCCCAAATGTTCACCATAATATGATAGTGAAAAGCTTTGTAAATATAGGTTTAAAATAGTCTCAAATAGTTGTCATTATAAGGCCATCTAATGTGAAATGTGAACTGAAATGAAGACAACAGAGAAAATAATTTTAAAAGAGTCTTTGGATTTTGTGTACATTTGTAAATTCAAGGAAGTATGCTTAGAACATCTGGGGTGGAGTAGCATGTGGATTCCCCCTGTTGATCTAGGCAGTGTGTAGTAAATCAAAAACTTGTAGGTCCAAGTTGTCTCTCCGGTTTCCTTTGCTAGTCTACATCTCTGCTTGGAAAACAAATATGCACCAGGAAAAGGTGCACATACATTATATTTTATATATATATATATTTTATAAATATATATCTTTTTCTTTCTTTATTTATTTTTAAGGAAAGTAAAAGGCTTAGTGAATCGTAAGTTTTAGGATGGTGTCTTAGTTTAAGTTCCTCCCAAAACAGGCTCTGATGAAGAACTTAGCCACAGAAGACACAAGGACAGTAAAGGGTATTGTTTGTGACCGTGCTACAGTGTTCTACCTCTAGAGACACTCTGAGAAATCACGTAAACTACCCTGTAGATTTGGTTTTCACCAAAGGTGGAAGATGAGGCACTTAGCTACCAGCTTCTGTTTTACACTGATTAAAGGTTCACTTCAGGAGCACATTTCTGACTGCCAGAATTGGGGTTGAGGAAACTCCTCTGGCCCCTAAGAAAGCCTTCAGGCAGGGAGTGTTTAGAGTGAAAGCCACTAGCTCTTTTCAGAATGGCCTGCTGCTGCCACAAGTGAACTCAGAGCTAGGTGGAGAGGGTTTGGAGCAGGACATCAAAGCTTATAAGCTCTGCAGATGAAATGGAGATGTTCTTGCTGGCAACTTGAGTGCATTACCATGTGTACCCCAGACTCCAATAAAATGATTGCACTCTTCCCCAGTCATGCCCCATGTGCTTCAAATCCCCTTCTCTGCACATGCCATTCTCTCCACCAAGAATCCATTCCCTTCCACTGTGTCAAGGGATTCTCTGCCACTGCTTATTCACTCTAGCACATCAGGAAAAGTCACCTTGCTCCACCCCACTTCCATGCCACACAGGCTCCCAAGGCCTTTTTATTCCCTCCTCCATCCCAGAGGGAGATCTTACTAACACAAAAGAAAATAATAACAAAGACTGTATCCCTACAATAAATAGTAGATCTGGGTTATGCTTTGAAAGTCAGTCAGCAATAGGCAAGAAAAAGTTTTATTTACATTTTAGGATGTTTCATTATGGTGAATTTGAAATATGTAAAGCTTCCTTAGAGAGTATCTGATGTCATTGTCCCTTCATTATAGAGGAGGGTAGTAGAGAGAGAGCAGAAAATGTCCAGAGGATCTTAGGGAGGAAGAGGAAGAGATCCCAGAGTGTGAAGGGAACCCATGGATGTTTATCTGAGATGGACTCTATACAACTACTGTGGACTTGATAAGGGAAGAAAGGATACATTTTGCAACTTACTCTAGACTCTGTATGCATGAATAATAATCAGCTAAGAGATTGTACCACCTCATTTTCCTGGAAATTATGGGTATGTATAATGGGTTACCCATGCATTTATCTAATTTTATATAGTACATGTCCTATGTTCCAGGAACCATGCTGTATGCTAGAGACATATTAGCAAATAAACACACATGGTCCCAGCACTCATGGCATTTACAGTCAAAAGAGATTAGAGGATTCTCGGTTATGATACTTTCTTCTGCTTCTCCTATTTCACGTCAATTTTATTTGACTCCTTGAGGTGTCTTTTATATCCTGCCTTATAACTATTTGTGTGCATGTCTGGACTCCCCTAAAAGATTAAGAACTCCCCGAGGGCAAAGACTGTGTCTTTTTTTCCACACAATCACTGACTGAATGACTCTGACCGACCGACTGACTGAAGGCAGGAGGGATGATTGGGTGGGGGTAGTATTTGAAGTCTAGATATGAGCATTTTAAGCCTATAGCATATTTGACCCAATCTGCTTAGCTATATTCAGAACTGTGGGAGAAGGTTCTTTGCCTGAAGGAGGCATTCCTCCTCTTACTTTATATCTTCAAAGAAACATATTTAATGATCAAAACCATATCTGTTCCACTTAGTTTGGGAACAACATTACATGGAAGTTTGAACTTTAAAAATGACGGGAAAAAGTTAATCTTTAGACCACTGCTTCTAAGTTTGTGGGAATGTACATTCAAAGGAAATTGTGCTTCCCCAGACGCAAGAGTGTGGAGCCTGGACCTTGGGAACATTGGGACAGGGTAGACCTTTGCCCGTGGGAGCTGCAGCAGCTGGGGCACTGAGTGAGTGAGGGCACCGCCTCCTCCGCCTAGCCAGTGTCTTTCCTGCGGAAAGAGACAGAAACCACACATCCAGAGGAAGAACCAAAAGACGGGGAAAAAAGAAAAAGAGAGGGAGAAGAGGCTTTCTGCTTGCAAATAGTGTGAATCCTGCCTACTAACTGAAAGTCCACAACACAGTGATTTAACTTGCCAAACTGGTCTTAGGTCAAGCCAACCCTCTGGGGGTGGACCCATCAGAAGCAGTCCCCCAACTGAGATAGAAAAAAACTCTAAACGGCATACAACAGTCTCCCCCTCCAGACAAAGGAAGCAACATACCTAGATTGTTTCGCAGCCTAGGAGAGAAAGCATTTCAAACTTTCTAAAACTGTGTGATTCCATAAGCAGGTGTAAGGTGGTAACTTAGGGACTGGAGATGAGTAGAATGTCAAAAAGGACAGGCCTTTGGACTCAGACAAAATGAACGTGGCCACTTATTAACTGTGTAAACTTGAATGAATAAATGAACCTCTCTGGGTGTCAGTTTCATCTTTAAAATGGGGATATTGTTATCTCTTTCAAAGATTCATGAGGATTCATTGAGCTCATGTATGTAGAATACCTCAGATACTGTAACACATAGTTGTCATAAATGATCCCTAGAATTTTATTTATTTCAATGGCAGATGTGACAAATATTTTAAGTTTGTTTAAATTCATGACCAATTAGGTAATGGAACTTCTCTGGAAAGCTAATATTTTAAGGGAGTGGCAAAACTAAATAACAACAGACAGAGCAAAGAACCACACATGATAATTGAGAAAATGAAAAAGTACAGTTAAAACATTGATTTAAATAAAACCAAAAGGGACCAATATATTAATGATAGAATGTCAAAAGTATATTATTATAGATACTTTACCATATTTTGAAGTTTAAATTAATGAAAAGACTTAAAAATTAAAACTTTCAACTTTTGTAATTTCTTTGAGGAAGAAAGTTAATCACAACAGTACTGTTTCTATGAGGAAGATTAATCCATAGAGAATTCCCATAAAGCACTAATCATACAACTTCTTCCAAGCCCTGCTGGAAAGAAACCAGAAAAAGTTGCATACTAATTTTTATTCCCTCTGACTCACCATAAAATCAATCAAACTATGTTCCTTGCTAGATTCATGGTTAACAGAGCAAGCATAGAAAAATCAATTCCAATGTAGCGTGTGGGAAGTATCAATGCATACCTTAGAAAAGATACAGAATTGATATTTTTAAGTCCAGACCTGTATCTACTCCAAGATTACAAAATGAATATGACAGGATGCTACAAATGGAAACACACACATTCACACACAAATACATGAATTTACATATCCGCACACACCCTTTATAAGCCCTCACAGTACTTTGTTTTTGCCCTCTGATGACACTTACTATAGAATATTTTATATTACAATTAAGCATGCAATTTGTAATCTCCTTTTAAACTACAAACTACTTAAAAATAAGGACTATACCTTGCTCATCTTTTCACTGTTTTGTTTTCTGTTATGCCAGGATCAGGGACTAATAGTCCCTAGCATATCTCAAGAAAAGAAAGAATATTAGCATTTTGAATCATTAATATGTGCTGGATGCTAAATTTGGAGTTTCTTACAAAATATGTCATTAAATACATTATTGAATTCATTTTTTTAAATGATGTGCATCTTTTTGCCCTCTTACAAAAGCTAAGATGATGTCCTCTCTGCTGTACCCAAGCCTGAGCAAAAGCTTCTTCACAGGGTATAAGTTATTGCCCAGTATTACAGCCTTTTCAATAAACAGCCATTAATGGCATAATTCCATCTCTGCACAGACCAACTCATGAGTGAAAGTATTCATACTAATTAAAGTGGTTTCTGTTTTAAGTTACAAATTAGAACATTTAGCATAAAGGAAATGTCTAAGAAATAAATTTCATTAAAATAATGAGTCTATAAGTGTCATCATGTGTCAGTTTCAAAATTCTATTTTCATTGCTAACTCCAAAGTTGTATGTGATTATGAAAAAGAAACTGGTGCAATCCTTTGAAATAATAAGCAAATAAAATTGAAATTAGAGCCTTACATATGTGCAAAAGTGTAATATAATCCACAAATAAAATGCAAACTCTTCTTTCTTCTTCTGTGTTATTCCTCCCCTAAAGATAATAATTAATCAAAAGACTATTCCCTTCCAACAAGATGCACTAAAGTAGTTGCCGCATGTATTTGCAAATGTATGAGAAACAATTTTTAAAGGAGTCAAAAAAAATCTCCTTTGTTATCTTAGCCATGGTTTCAGAGGTGGAAACGTGGTTTCACTTTAATTTAGCAGTTGACTCATATATGATAAACTGAGAGTGGAAAGACAAAATTGACTCTGGGAAAGGAAAAGTTAAACGTGAAATTCTGAGTTCTGTTCAAATTGGAGAACACCAATGGGGAGACTAAAGCGCCTCTCTTTACTGAAGCAGCAGTTTGAAGTACTCTTGTGCAGTATAATAGAATAATTGACCCAATTAGGGCCCTATTCATCAGAAATTAGATTTCTGCAGGTGCCAAGCACAAAGGCTTTTAAGGGCCTTCTCAGCTTCTCACTAGCAACATTGGGAAATTGCAGGCACAACAAAACTGCACAATCTGCAATTTAATATCTTTCCTCAAGGTATCTGCTGAACCTTACTTTAATTTTAAAGATGGATGAAAGGGACACAGCTTAGGGTCTGTTAGCTTGCCAAGACAGCCCTTTTCTTGTAATCCTATGGCAGCCCATCCTCTTTAACCCAGCTTTAAAGAAACATGTTCAAAAGCAACAACTGAAGCCTGTGATTGAATATTCACCTTTCACACAGCATTTCATTCCAAAGTCTGTCCAATTTAGGTGATCTCCCTTTTGAAATTAATATTGTATTCACCATTGAAGGTCATAAAACCCAAAATGACCTCAACCAAGTCCTTTAGATGCTATTTCTTCAGATGCAATTCATATTACACAGTTAAATATTTTTTTAAAGTTGGATCTGAACTTCTCAAAGAGAAACACTAACGCTGCTGCAAATTTTCCTGGGAGTATGGGATAGGAAACAGGTAAGGGGAACCCCCTTTCCTAAAGATCAAGAGATTGTTGAGTGAATTTCAATGCTTTAGATTTTCTAATAAAAGTTTCCCTTTCACTGACAGGATGAGAAGCAATTCTCTCCCCTGACCTCTCTATCTTTCCCACCTTGAACAGACATAAAATCACACTAATTTTTAATTCTTATTTTCCCTATGGCATTTGTTACTATTTGAATTATGGAATGTGTATGTGTGCACGAACTTTTACTTACGCTGATGTCTGTATCTCCCATTAAAATGCATATCCTAGGGAAATAAAGGCGTTTTTTCACTGCTCTAGTCTCTATCTCTAGTGCCTAAAAATGTGCTGGGCACATGATAGATTCTCAGTACCTGTTTCTTGAATGAATAAATAAAATAAATTTGTTTTTCTTAGAAAAATGTAAAGTCATCACATTAAAGGTATATTTACACTAATAGAACGAACACCCCTGTCCTGCTTCAGGGGTTCAAAAGGAATATATCAGACCCTGTAACAAACAGTACAGGGTTGAGCTTAGCTTTAAGTCAGATTGCGGTTTCCTTCCATTTTTTTTTTTTTTTTAATTTCAGGATATTATGATGGTACAAAGGAGGTTTCTTCAGCGTTGTCTCCATTCCCAGGGGGAACATGGTCACAGTACGGCAGAAGCAGGGCCAGCTCCTACTCTATGCACCTAACCAGAAAGAAAAATCTTCTTTTCTTAGGGTTAAAAAAAAGTCCAGCAAGTTTTGTCTTATTAATTAGCCTGACCTGTGTTATGTGCCTTCCCTAAATCAATCACAATGACCAGGAGGCTAGAAAGTGTTGTTAGTTTGGTTTAAGTCGTATGCCTCACCCTTGGATCCTGGGGTATATTCAGCTTTACCAATACATATGAACCTGGAGTGGGGAAGGTCAAGTTCCCACAAAACAAAATCAAGGTACCGATACTACAAAGGAGAGTGGTGACTGGAAGCAAAAATGCAAATGCCAGTGGATCCCCTAACATTCAAATCAGTGGACATCCCTTAGTCCTTATCTTAATCAAATTCTCTGCAGCATATGCTAAAGTTTACCTTTTCTTCAACTTTGAAATTTGCTCCTTTGGCTTTGTCCTCACTCTTATAAATCCACCATGTTTCGGCTGGCAGCTTTTGGCATACTTATTCAGCTACTTTTATGCTACTTTCCCTTTAAATGATTATTTGCTCCAGGATGGGTTCCTCGTGGCCTTTCCATCATTCTACACACTCTCTCACAGTGATTTAACCTACACCCATAGCATCAGCTAAATCCTTAACTCCTAAATCTTTGTCTCCGGGTCAGACCCTTCTCTGATGCCACAGATGCTGTATATCGAACTGTCTATTGGATCTTACCGCTGCTGAAATAAAATATATCTTAAAGTAAATATTAAGTCCCCTTCTTTCCTCCAGCCCAATCCAATTTCTCCCACTATGTTAGGGATACTTAATTGGACTCAACAGAGCCAAAAACCTATCTCAACTTTAAAATCCTCAGCCAACATAGAGACACCAAATCCTGCTAAGTCCACTTCTTAAATATCTCTCCAATATGTCTATCATCTTCTTTCCATTCACATCATTTTTGCCGCTGTCTTAGATAGAACCATCATATTTTTCTTGCTTGAACTGTTATTGGAAAAGACTCATAATTTGTCTCCTTACTTCAGTATTCCTCTTTTCCTCCCAACCATCTTCCACACTTTTATTCAGAATATTATCAAAAAGTAAATCTGATCACACTCCTTCAGCAGTTCCCACTGCCTACTCAACAGGGTATAACATTCTTACTAGGACATAGGAGACTTGGTTTCATGGTTTTGGCTGCTTCCCAGACTCATCTCATGCTGCTCTTTATAGATACTCTGTTACTCTTACATTTTCCTCTGCTCTTTGGCTATTCGTTTCTCTCTAATAGCAAAGCCATTTCCTCCCCCTGTTCCTCATCTAGTAGGAAATTCCTACTCATTACTGGGGCTCAGTGCACCCCAACTCCACCGGCTCAGGACCAGAAAAGCCACAGGAATTGCCCAAGGACTGCATTCTTTTTGGCCCAACTGCCTTACAAATTTAGTCCGGGTCTCAGTCTCTTCTTTGTCAGCAGGTGGTGGTGCCCGCTGGAACTTGAGCTTTGAGTCGGAGGATGTCCCTTTGGCTAGGCTGGTGAAAATACTTCCTCCCTGGACACTGGCATAATTCGGCTCTGTACTGTGTTCCCCTGTGCCAGGGCACCCCTGAGTTTCAATCAAAGCCCCAGCATCACTCCACTCTCCCTCCCCTGGGCACACAGATTTTCCCTTCACTCAGCATGCTGGCCTGGCACTGCCAGGGGAGGGGAGAGGGGTGGCATAGGCAATGCAAGACTATCTTTTTTCCCTCTTCAGTGCCTCTTTCCTTGATATAAGGTTAAAACCAGGTAGTATGATCTCTCACCTGATTTTTGGTTCTTCTTTTCATGAATACTTATTGAATTAGGTGTTCATGCAGAAGGGTGATCCCTGAAGGTTTCTATGAGGTCATCTTGCTCCATTCCCTTGTTTTATTTTTTTCTTTTATCACAGATAACAATACTTTGGAAAGGAACTAATGCAAACTAATCAAGATGAAATTTAATATTGTAGAAGATTCACACATTTATTTTTGGATTATAGAACTGACTATCAAATTGACAAGCCAAAGACCTGGCTCCAAATCCTGGCTTTAAAGTTCACAAACCTGAGTTGTGTAAAATATAGAAAATCATAGTGCTAATTTTACATTGTTATATGAGCATGAAATGAGCTATTCATAATAAAACATCTTGCTCAGTGCCTTGGACTTTGTAAGTCCCCAACACTCATTATCTATTATATATCTCTTATTATGTATTATTATCATGTGCTATTTTTAAAGTATTTTATTAAAAGAAACACAGAAATCTATATAACTTTTCCAGAAAAAACTAAAATGTCCCAGTGTACCATTCATTAATCGTTATGCCCAAGGAAAGAACCAGCTAATTGCCATTCACAGCCCTTAGCATTTCAAGAATTTCAAGAGCCCTTTGCCCACTTTCTGAATAAAATTGGGTAATATTAAACAGCTCTTTCCCAGAAGTCTGTAAATAAGCATATCTACTACACAAAGTAGCCATGCAATAGATGTTCACTGACTAGTTAACCAATTAACTCTGGTACATTCATTTTTTGTCCCTGTATAACAAAATTACCACAATTCAGCAGCATAGAACAAAATGTTTGTACTATCTCTCACAGTTTCTTTGAATGAAGAGTCCAGGAAAGGCTTACTTGGACCCTCTGCTCAAAATGTCACATGCTGCACTGAAGGTGTCAGTTGCATGACAGTCATTTCTGGAGCTTGGGATCCTTTTCCAAACTCATGTCATTGTTGATAGAATTCAGTTTCTAAAAGTTGCATGACTGACGTTCCCATTTTCTTGCTAGCTATGAGCCAGTGACAGCTCTCAGCTACTAGAGAGCACTCTCAGGTCCTTGCCATGTGGCCTCCCTCACTCCATGTCAGTTTCCTTTTTCAAGACCAGCAGAAGAAACTTTTAGAACTCAAAGAGGATTTCAGTTCCTCCTTTGAAGGGCTCATCTGATTAGGTCAGGCCCATTCGAGATAATCACCCTTCTGATTAACTCCAAGTCCACTCATTATGGACCTCAATTATATCTGAAAAATCCCTTCCCTTTTGCCATATAATTTAACATAATTGTGGGAGTGATACTTCATAGTATTCACAGGTTAATATACACCCTGCACACTCAAGGGAAGAGGACCATACAAGGTCATGGGCCCTTGGGGATCATTTTAGAATTGTGTCTACCACATCTGGGCACCTCTAGACTAAATATTCTTCTCAGTCCTGAATTCATATCCCTGGAATGAGCTCAGACATTGTATAAACATGCTGAAATTTGCGAGAGAAAGCCAAATGAACTCAGGAGTCTAGGAGTATCTCCATGTTTATTATCTAACAAATAGCTTATTGCGTCAATTATTTTATTTTATTTTATTTTTTGAAATTCACATATGGATGCTCAGGTAAATTACATATTTGCATGCACATGTCACTTTTTAAATGAGTATCATTTTAAAAGCTTTTCAGCATTGTGTTTACCTTTGTGTCTACATTCATAGCTAGAGTGTAAACCTTGTGAGGGCATTGAGAGCATCAAATTCACTTTTATATTTCATATGCCTAGATATCAATATTTAATTAAGTCCCACTCAAGTAAACAGTTCTTGTTTCTAATTCTGCTTAATTTAGGTCCTTTACCTTTTTTGACCTTTGGATCTCCTATGTTCCTTAAGAGACAGAGACATGAAAAGACATTTGATGCCTGTTTAAAATATTGTACGAAAGTCTATGTAATTTAATCTCTAGTCATTTTTAACAAGAATGGTCTCGTTCTTTGACAGGAAGAAAATAGGAAATATATGTAGGCTTCAGTCTGACAACTCAGAAACATCTTGGAAGCTACTGTTTCTTCCAAATCAGTTGAGGTCAGTGATATCACAGTTATTCCTGAGAACTTTTGCTTTTTCAGCAACATCAAGCAGACAAAAGCCTGTGAAATAACACTCCCCTTCTACCAGCAGAAGAAAACTGAACTCAGCCCTGTGTGCGCCGGGGCTTTGCATTCCTCTGGGCAGTGGAGGTGGCCTCACTTTCAAACTTCCCACGTTCTCCCTCAGAATGCCGCCAGCGCAGGTCCCACATCAAAGGGAACAAAATGGGAAAAGCGGAGAACTGACACGGCAAGTAAGACACTCACAGCGTTCAAGTCTGTACAGGAAGGGGCTTCAATATTGAACTTGTTCAATCTTCAGTGAAGCATGAAGGAAAAACAGACACACACAAATGGAAACTCTCAGAAATCCTTAGATTCCTATATACTGAAGAGACTGCTGGTGATTGATTAGGGTCACACTTTTTTGTTGTCTGAAGCCAAAATAGTGTTAGAGAAATATCTTCACAGATCAAGGCTTTAGCCTAAGCTCTGTGGATGAGCTTCAGAGAGGCCCTTGAAATAACAGGGGAAAAGTCTTGCCAGTATGTGCATGTGACTCAGATGGGATTTAGGATCTTCTCTGCCCTTAGAGGCTTAGCAAAATTTTAGCCAAACTTCAGGTTTAGGGTCTGGGACGCAGAAAAGCTCATTATGTGTGCCTTCCTTGTGCTTCTTTCTGTTTTGATCTGGAGTCAGGGCAGCCTGCTTTGTTCTCCCCCACCTTCAAACCAGAAGTGAAGCTCTGCCTCCTCTCACTTGCCTCCACATGAAATTCCAATCACATCAAACATATCATGAGTTTTATGGATGTAATAAAATTTGTGAGGTCATGGAGGAGCAGCTCATAAGACTTCACTGGATTTATTTCTCTTCATGTTAGTATCCACACATTCTGTTCTCTCCAAATCTCTGTGTTTATCACACAGGGCCTTCCCTATCTTATAAAGACACCTGGGAAATATTGTCCAGGCTTTACATTCCTATAGGTCTCTTCCAAAATCATATACCTTCTCCAGTTCTCCCACAATGTTGGCAAATAAACATTTTCCATCTGCATTTATGCCTATGTGCATTTTCTCCCTGGAGAGAAAGTATAAAGCTTTCATCATATTCTCAATAAGGATGCATGACTCAAAATGTGTAAGAATCCTTGCTTTGAGCCTATTTCCACAGGATAAATGTTTGGAGGCATATTCCATTACCAAAAAAAGATGAATGATGTAACACGTAAGAGCCCCTGGTAAGAACAGAGTGTTCATCTTCTCTGCATTCTTAAAGCAGCAGAGATCCTCTCGCAAGCAAGGTGACTTTGCACTTCACATCCTTAATCACCATCTTACTGCTCTGGGCCTCCTCCTTGCCTTTTCCCATTGCTCCCCTCCGCCTTCAACACTTTCCAGTGTGTCCTCTGGGATTTCCTATGCATTATTAACAAACGCACTTTCTTTACAACCTTTTCTCAGAACAGTCTATCTCCAAGCAGCAGTATAGGCTAATAGTTTAAGAGTACAAGTTCTGAAATCAGTCTTTCTGTTTCCTAGTCCATTCTCTATTATTTAGTAGCTCTATAAAGTTGGGCAACTTAATTGATCATGTATAAATTAGGATGATAATAGTACTTACTTCACAGAGTATTATAAAAATTAAGCCAGTAAATATATGCAGGGAAGTTAGGACAGAGCCTAGCACACAGTAAGCCTTCAGAAAGTAACTTTCACCTTTATCATAATCATCATCCACCTTCATCTCCACCTGAAGTGGACCGTAGCATGAAGATGCCATTTCTCATGCAGCCCCCTCTAGTGGACTCTCTCATCTGCCACACCTCCCAAACCAAAAGCCTAGGAAGGGAAATTTGTTAGAATGCCAACTCACCAACGCATTATTTCTGCCTCCTATCTTAAATTCCAATACTCTACTCCCTGGGCATAACCATCTAATCATCCACATCCTTCAACCCATTATATGGGTACTTTGATCTTACTGAGACCTGGGATTCTGTGGTCTCCCATTTTCTCCTACTGTGTCAGACTGCTCCTGGCCTCCTGGTTTCTCTTCCCAATCTTGTCTGAATGCTGCAATTCATCTGTTGCACTACTCTATCCCCAACTCCCTCAACTCCCTGGTACCACTGCCCTTCTTCAATATTTTTCAAGCATAAACTCATCCTAAATTAATGGCGCAATATCTTTTCTCTTTTCCTATATCAGAATGACATGAATACAGAAAAGAACCCTATTTTGTTGTTTTAGGCCACTGAAAATTAGTTTTTTAACCTCAGTAGGGTTGTCAATACCACTGAAATAGTATTTTTAAGCCATTTGGTCATTATCCATTCCTTTCCCAGATTTTCTAAACTTTTGACACCTTCCGCAAATCCCTCATTTAAAAAACCTGTTATTACAATTCTCAACAAAAAATCTCATTTCCAGCCTTGACCAAAAAATGAGACCATTAAGCCTGATCTTTCTGAGAGTCTCTTCTCTTCACAAATAAATTTTAAAACCATACACAACCAATGTTGTATTTGTGTTCTGACTCAAAGAATGGGGTTGCCCACTTCCTAAACAAAATCAAGCCATCCCTCAAAGGCCCAGAACAAGTACCTCAACCTACCATTTACTCCCTTTCTCAGAAATATTCAAAATTTCCTTACGTCTGGCATTTCCCTTTAAACTTTAAATATATTTAAATGTTTCTCATCCTAAGTAAATAAATGAATAAATAGAGCTCACCCTGCTGTTATCTGCCTCTAACTGTAGCTGTCTAGTCAATCACCTCAGTTGGAATGGGACCCAGGGAACAGTGCATAGTGAGGACAGGGGTTGTCTGCTGGAATTTCTCTGGACCTAAATTGAACTTATGTGGATGGTATCTGTGGCAACACATTTCAGAACATGAAGGCCTTGAGCAATTCTGGGCAATAGGATTGGTGCTGCTGAATAAATTATGTATCAGGATGCCCAGAACCATGTTACCAAGTCCAAAGTGGTCTAGATACGAAGGGAGAGCCATTTTCTAATTGCAAACATGATTAAATTATTGGCCACTCTAAGTTTCATTTTCCTTACCTTTAAAATGGGGGAAATAGTAATTGAGGGTGCTCCCGAGTACCACAGATTGGGTTGCCTGTGTATTCTGACTTCTGAAAGAAGTTGTAGATCCCACCAGTCCCAGCATTCTTGGCCTAGAGGATGGTCTTTGTGATCAGTTTCATAAGCTGCCATGTTGCTGACCACTTCAGGAGGCTAGAATTAGATGCTAAGACACCCTCAATCACAGTTACCAAGGTTACCAGTGTTTCAGTGGTATCTGCCATTTCTTCTGCTTATGATACTCTAATCTGCCAGGTGTATAGGAGCCAGAACTTGAAGCATGTAAGCATAATCCTGCAAAGCAGCATGCTTGTTCTGCTCTTCTGTTGCTTCCCTTGCTGAGATCTCTTCATTAACCTCTACTGATCCTGCTGCTCCTGTTTGGGCAGCACCCAGCTGTGTCCAAGCTTAGACAGGCCTAGTGATGATCTCTATTCCAGCACTTCTTGCAAAACATCATTTAATGTTATTTTAAACATCACAAGTTTAATATTTCCTCAACCGGAAAATAGTAATGGCCCAGATCATAAGGTTGCAGACAACCTTCCCAATGTTCTCAATGACTTCTTTTTTCTCCAACAAGTGAACCTTGGAGTGAAGTGTTCTGCACTGGCAAATACCATTTCTCAGTTTACCTGGGCTCTCTTCCTCTTTATCTGCATCATCTAGAGAGAACTGTAATTAAGCTGCATGAAGAGGATTGTCCTTGTCCTTTGAGTGGCTGGATGACTGGGCCAACTTTTTCTACCATGTCATCACCGGTATGTTCATGGTTTGCATCAAAGCTGGGCTATGAGATCGGAAGTTCCCTGGGTGGTTACCTCAACATGGTGCAGCTGGGAGCCCAGTATCTCCTGTACGAAGTGGTCACAATCATGTACAAAATGCCTGATGAGGATTCAGTGAGGCTGCCAGTGTGCAGGCTGGGAATGTGTTAGGTGCTGGAAATACTGAGCATCCAAAGAAATTGTCTGCTCTGCTGACCATAGGACTTTTTGTTGTAAACTTGTGTGTCTTACTGTAAAAGGCATAGATCTTGTGGGGTGCATTTTTACTATCATCTGGAACCTCCTATAGATAGCTGATACAGAAAATCCCAAAACATTCAAACATGAGTAAGAAAGGAAGATAAATATACATACATACAAAACAACTATAAGAAAAATGGAGAAATAATCTATAAAACTTTACAAACATACAAAGAATGTCAGAAAAATGTTGTCCAATGTGGATGACAATTATAATCTGATATTTAAAGAAAAAACCTTAGTGAAGCAATTTTAGCTGTGAAAGAAGGCCACAAAGATGAAATAGAAGAACTCAGGGAGGAGATGGCCAGCCAATATAAGCAGAAAATGAATTGGTAGAACTCCAGATAGAAGAAAAATACAAAACTACTTTACGAAGAAAGATTAACTACAGGGAGTACAAGAGAGAATAAACACCACAAAGACTATGGTAGAATACACAGCATGGCAATGAGAAAAGCAACCGAGTCCCAAAAGAAGAGAGAAAGAAAGAGAGGAATGAAGGAAGAAAGGGAGGGAGGAAGGAAAGGAAGGAGAGAGGGAGAGAGGGAGACAGGAAGGAAAGGATGAAAGGAAGAGAGAGGGGGGAGGGATGGAGAGAGGAAGAGAGAAAGGAACAAGAAGGTTAGAAAGAAAGTCACCAATAGAAAATACTGGAAAATGATCCTACCATATACAAAATTTGAGTACCCAAGGAAGATTAGTAAAACAATGAAATAGAAAAAATGTGGAATGAAATAATATGTAATTGAAGAAAATTTCCTGTAAATAATAAAAAAAAAACCCTTAAATCTACAGATTATAATTTCATTCCAAATCACAGGGGAAATTGCAAGACTTGTCCTAGTAGAATTATTGCAATTATTTGGGCAGCTAGACAAAAAAAGGATGAGGATGGTGGATGAGAGAGGAATTACACTGAGTTCAGACTTCTACATGGTAACATTTAACATCAGAAGATAATAAAAAAAAGAAACTGTCCCCAGGATTTTATATCTAGCCAAATTGTCTTTTTAGAATAAAGGTTATTAAAAAAACATTCTGAACATTCAAGAACTCAGATAATATTGTTACATGAGTGCTTCCTAAAGAAACTACTACCAGACAACTTTCCTCCTCCAAACAAGAGGTGACAGGGAAACTACAGAGAGAGGACTGGGGTGAAGCTGTGAATATATTTAACTACACATCTCAAAGTTGGAGATAATGGGAACATAATGGGTAATAAGTTTAAATTACTCACATAATTGTGATACACTAAAAATATTGTTTCTTCTTTTAAAGTTAACTAGGTTATCAGGTCAAGGCCATATAATATAGACTCTGTACATTTTAATTTTAGCATGAGATTTACAAAGTATTTTAAAATATGGTAATGAAAAGGATGATATAATATGGGACACTGAAAGTACAATTCCGTTAATTCATAAAGGTTAGAAACAATGTATAAATAGTAATGTTTCTATGCCTACCTGGGGTGTGTGTATGCATGTGCGTACATGTGTGTGCATGTGTGTGTAGGTCTTTCTCTTGGCATAGTAGTGCTTCTCAATGTTCATCTACAGCTTGTATGGGGAATAAAAGCATGTGTATAGAAGTTCAAGGTGACTTGAAACTATAACCACAGTGTACATAATAAATGTCATGACTGTATTTCAAAAGATAGGCATAACATAGTACATAGGCTGAAATAAATAAGATTGCATTTATTACAAAGAGCCAGGAAGTTCTATATTTAGGTTATAAAATAAGCTAAACAAATATAGGTTGACAGGCACCAAAATGTTCAGCACTTCACATACAAAGAAAAAAGACTTAGTAGTCAGAGTTCAATACGTGCGTAAGTGGCTACATCCCCATGCTCACCCCTAACTATTCCCTTAGGAGAATCCTAGACTGCAGTCTTAGAAATATATTGCCCTGGTAATAAAAGAAACAATGCCATATACTCTTTAGTGGTCAGACAACCTGATGAAGAGTTGCAAGAATAAGGACTTTTCAATCTGGAGAACAAAATTCTACAGGGAGATACAGCAACTATTTTCAAACAGTTAGCTACTGAAGGGAAAATGGTTTGGATTTATTATTTGTTACTCTAAAGAGAAAACAGGTCTGATACGTTAATGTTACAGTAACAAGGGTTTAGATAAGACAAGAAAGTGCTTCCTAATGTTGAGAACCCTTCAGGAATGAAATATGTTATTTGAGGAGGTAGCGGGCTTCCTGTCCTAGACACATTACAAGAAGTTGTAGGCATGTCCACTTTCTCTAATGTAAGAGTGATTCCTGCCTTAAGAGGGACCTTAGATTTAATTTCAAAAATCCCCTTCAAACTAAAATCTTGTGAATCATGAGTCTGCATGGAATTTCTCCACATTCCAAGGAAAACATATGAGAAAAATCAGTAACTTTATATGCATAACATGATTTTAGTAAACTGGGGGAGGAGGAACTATTGGTTATCAGACTTGTACTTTGTGTTTAGCTCTGCAACTCACTTGGGTGATCTGGAAGAAGTCAGTTCCTCTCTATCAACGAAGGAGAGGTAGAAGTCTGCATTATCACACTTTTAAACTATAAAATTTTTTCTTCAAATGAAAGCCCATGGAGAAGCTCAATATACAACAGAAATAAATTCCCAGCTGGTAAGATTTTAGTAAGAATGGTCATGACTTACCCAAACCCTTGCCCTGCCTCCCTGCAGCCCCATGTCTCCAGGGTCAGCTCATGAAAAGGTTTCATAGACCTTCAGAACTTGCTCAGAGTCAAGTTTAAAAACAAAAATAAGCTGAGCTAAATAGCTTCTAGAATCTTTTAATCTCTATCCGAATTTACATTCTTTAGATATACGTCTTTGGAATCAATCATGTTTTATATCTGTTCAAAATTTTTCGTATTTGATGTCAACATTCAGCCAATATAAAATAATTTTAGCATTGAAAAGGCATTGTTTCCTGGCTGATTTTAATGTCATTAAGGAAGGCATGACAGAATAAACTGATCTCTTGGTCATTTGTTTCCCTATTTACATTTTAACTAAGTAGATATAAAATACTTTTTCTCATATTATTGATATGTAGGTACATATTTTTTGCCACACATTTTCATATATATTATATATTTCATATATAATTGATAGCATATAAATTATATATAAATATGTAATGCCAGTATATATGGGCCACATCTAAAATCCTGTTTTTAAAAGGCTGAAAATGCCAAGGAAATAGTTTTAGCTGCTTTCAACCTCAAATAAAGACATCACTAGTTTTCAAGTAGCAATATAAGAGGGATATACAAATAATAGTCCTAAGAAATAAGAGCATAATGTTTTCACTATGATGAACGTGTGGCATTTAAAAAGACTCTCATATGGGTAGCAAATATTTCAAGATACAGTTTAGCTGGGAGGAGGTAGGTTTGTGACCAAGGATGTAACCTCCAGCTGGAGTATTCAAAGACAATCTTTGAAAGAACAGATTTTCTAGTTTTCACTATTGGCCAAAAATAAAATTCTTAAACTTAATTTGTAACCTAATAAAAGAAAAGTTAAACTAAAATAATCACTGATATAGGTAGAAATAATAAGATGCAGATAAAAACAAGCAATAAAAAGGAATAATAAGATTCTGATGAAAACAAGTAATTACAGGACACTCATCACTTCCCAGGATAGAATTGGTATTTCTAAAATGTTATCATCACAGTGCACTTGGCACTAGTCAAGACTTTATTAAAATACTCAATCTTGTTTAGGGTGACCAAATTAAGTTATCTATGAGACTACAAAGAAAGCCCTGAAGAAAGTTACAAATCTCTACCACTAATCACTAACAAAGTAGTATCTGTCTTAAGTCATAACATTTAAATGATATTGGCCTCAGTTTCCTCTTTGGACTATTTGATTAACATCTGCAATTTCACACTGTTAAGTCCATGAAACATGGGTACAAAGAGGAAAGCGCAAATATGTAGTATCATTGACCCTTATATTGAAGCAAGTGCTACTTTGATGGAAAACAATAAACATGGGCTTCTGTAGTTATCCGAAACTCTACTGAAAAATGACCTAAGGCAAGAATAACGTTAACTCCTCTCCTGTTGTGTCTTCTCCTTCGCTGGTTTCATTAACCAAAGTCTTGAAAGAGTGGTTTGCACTCTTCTGCAGTTCCTCAAGTACCATCGATAACTTAGCCTTCTGGCAGGGCAAGGTGGCTCACGCCTGTAATCCTAGCACTCTGGGAGGCTGAGGCGGGAGGATCGCTCGAGGTCAAGACCAGCCTGAGCAAGAGCGAGACCCCATTTCTACTAAAAATAGAAAGAAATTATCTGGACAACTAAAAATATATATAGAAAAAAAAATTAGCCAGGCATGGTGGCACATGCCTGTAGTCCCAGCTACTCAGGAGACTGAGGCAGGAGGATTGCTTGAACCCAGGAGTTTGAGGTTGCTGTGAGCTAGGCTGATGCCACAGCACTCTAGCCCAGGCAACAGAGTGAGACTCTGTCTCAAAAAAAAAAAAAAAAGGAAAAAAAATAACTTAGCCTTCTGTAATCTGGTTCATCATTCAACTAAAACGTCTTCACTTCAGATCACAAATGGCCTTCCAGTGGCAAATTCAATGGACGCTTTTAAATTATATAACTTGATCTTGTTCTGACATTTGAACAGAATTTGATTGCATGTTATTTTTTGTGATTCTGTTCTCTTCTAGTTCAGTTTTTACCCTTATGAACATAATTTTCACCCTCTGGTTTCCCTTTTGCCACTTGGCTCTAAACGTCAGTATTCCTCAAGTTTGCATGCAAGGCCTCATCCTCTCTCTCTATACCTAGTCTCACAGGCAAATGCCTCTGCTCCTGCACTTTCAGCAATCATCCACATCTCAATGCTATGCCCTATTTCCAGCCTTTGTCGTCCATCAACCTTCCTACCCTACATTTTCAACTATCTAAATGATTTTTCCACTTGCATATTCTATAGGCCACCAAAATTAAGAATGTCTAAAATGGAGCTTCTTAATTCAGACCTCAAATTCTTCCTGGTTATTTTGTCATGTTTTCATCAGGTGCCCATACTGGGAACTTTAAATCTCCCTCAAATCTTCTATCTACTTCACCTTCTACTCTCCACATCTAGTGGATTACTAAACACTACTGATCTTTCCAAATTAATATTCCACCATCTGGGGGATGGACATGCTTGAAGCTCTGACTCAGCTGGGGCAAGGGCATTATACGTAACCTAAACATTTGTACCCCTGTAATATGCCGAAATAAAAAAAAAATTTAAAAAATATTCCTTCAATTACATCCATTTCCTTCTGTCTTACTTTCCTCCAGTGTTCTTGCCCCAAGTCTTACTTTCTCTATTTCATTCTCAACATAGTTAACTAAAATTGTAATTAAAAATATAAATAAAATATCTTTGATATCTTAATTAAAAACATTTAATATTTCCCTGTTGAAGGAAGGATATTATTCAACTTCTTAACCATGGTATTCATACCAGTGCACTCCAAATTCTCACTGCAGCCTTTCTCCATCCTCCCCACAATACAGAACACACACAGCCTCTGTTTCTTCTTCAAGTATCCTCCATTTATTAATCTCATTCTTTTTAGTATTTTCAATATCTCTTTATTAGCTCTTCTCTTCAGCATAGATCCATGCCTACCATAACAGTTTAAATTAAAGTACATATATATATATATATATATATATATATATTCTCCATCTATATTTCTCTCTACCTAGTAGTTTTACATTTACTGTTCTATATACTGCTAAAATTTTCCTTTTCCACTATCCCTAGTCCCTCTGCTGCCAGCTATGTTAAGCAATGTTCTTATAATGAACAAATTCAGTAGGTGTTATTTAGCATTTATCTTTTATAAATACTCTTCAGGATTTGATATTTTTGGTGTCCTTCTCCTTAAATAGATCTACATCCTTAGCTTTTATTATATAACTTCCCTTGATCTCTACCTAAGCATCCACTGTTTACATGATGGAGTTACTTGGGGTCCCTCACAAGCACACTTCTGTCTCCTGAATCTACACATTATTGCTAGACAAACTCATCTGCATTTATGGATTCATCTATAGTCATTTGTGTTCTGCTTCTCAAATTGAGATCTGTAGCTTAGTTATTGTTTTTATTTTTTTATTTTTTTTTTGCTTTTCTTAAGCTACCAACTTAAATCCATGTAAGTAACTGCTTACTGAACATGTATATCTGATAATCTTGCAAATATTTCAAACCTAGTATGTCCACATATTGACTTATTGACCTAAATTCACTCAGATTCAGATAAGGTAATACCAGGCCATCACCATCAGACAAAACAGAAATCTGAGAAATATACTAATATGTTCACACTTTCTCTCCACCATCATGACCACAGAAAATAGTACCAAGATCTTTAATGCTGCTGCTTAAATTTCATTCATATTCACCATCTGTAACACCTTCCCTGTCTTTATTGAAATCTCATCCTTCTGTCACCTTCATTAATGTACAGTCTCATTAGTAAATTCTCAGCCACTATTCACATGAACTATGTAAAACAGACAATGAGAACAAACAGTATAAATTAACAATTAAATGTATAAATTAAAGTGGTACAGCTATTTGTTATGCATATCATAATTTAAAATCTAAAAGAAATTTAGCTATGACCCAAGGTTCTAAAACAATACTGAAATAGAGAAAGAACTGAAATGGAGATTCTGCTGGTGAGAAAAGGCAATAAATAAACATTAAAGCATATTCCTTGCTTCTGCTTACTAATTCTTTTTTTGTATAGAAAAAGAAAATTTTGAGTTACATGAAGTTATATTACCTGTTAGCCCAGATTGAAAAGGGAGGGAAAAAAAGTGGCACAATGTATCATCATTACTGTTAGGCCTCCCATGAACAGTGAGTGGATTGGACTTCTTTCCAAGATGGGGAAATTGAGGACCTATTAAGCCGTTGTGTTTTAGAAGATTGGTGCTATGGACTGACTGTTTGCATCTTCCCAAAACTCATATATGAAGCTCTAATCCCCTAATGTGATTGCATTTGAAGGTGGGAACTTTGTGATGGAAGTAGGTTTAGATGAGGTAATGAGAGTGCAGCCCCTATAATGGGATTAGTGTCCTCACAAGAAGGGAAAGAGACATCAGAGGACTTTCTCTCTCTCCACCGTGTGAGGATATAGCAAGAAGCTGGCAGCTGCAAACCAGAAAGTGTCCTCACCAGGAACAGAATCAGCTAGCACCTTGATCTTGGACTTCCCAGGTTCTAGAACTGTGAGAAAATAAATTCTATGGTTCAAGGCCCAGTCTATTATATTTTGTTATGACAACTGGAGCAGAGTAAGATAATTAGTTTATCCAGTTTTGGAAAGCCAAAAGCTGATAACATGCTATGAAGCAAATCCAGTTTTTGTTAATGTCTCATGCTCATTTTTACTCTACATGAAAATCCTGTCAAACAAAATAATCCTTTGTTAGTAATTCTATTGTGGCTATCTAAATTCAATATGAAACTTATTTACTTTCCAAGTCCAAAAAGGCTTACAAAGGAATTTTTATGTCACTACACTAAGATAATACACCCCAGTTTTTTGTTTGTTTTTGAAATAAATCAACCCAGTGGTGGTTGTGTGCTTGTTAAAAGACAATGGCTAATTATATTAGTCATTAAATAACTCTGAGTGAAGTAAAGGACAACATAATTAAGAGTAGATAAAGAAAATAAGAAATCTGGGAGTAAGCATTGATTCAGTAACTCAATGATATCAAAGCCAGTATTTCTCTGAATATCTTTGGTTGTAAAATAACCGCAACAAAATATCCACTCATTTTTTCTAAATCCAGGTAGGAAGAAGAAAGGAAGATGTCTGCTGCATCTGTCCTTTTCTACAGGAAAGAAAGAGATTTCCTAATAACATCCTCAAGAGATTTTTTACATTCCATTAACCAGAATTGTATCAGCTGACCATCCACGGTGTGAAGAGAGATTGAAAGAGCAAGGATGCAGCTTTTTCATTCAGCCCTTAGCGTAGAGGAAAGGAAGGAAAAGAGAATTGGGAACAGGTTTTGGGTTAATCAGCCAATAGCATCTGCTACTCTAATTATCCATCAACTGATTCAGAATTATTATCTTTTTAGCACAGAAGTTAACCAGAATGCCCCCACTCTCAGAAACATAAGATTTGATATGTCTCTTCATGGAAAAAAGTTCTTTCCATCTTTGAATGCCCTTCACAGTATTAGGCCAAGTCATGGTGCCTTGTCTCCTTAATAAGTCAAGAAAATGCAAAACAAGCAGATTCAAAAGCCTTTGTAGACATCTTGGGCCTAAAATTCTTTTAAAAAGTATACTGTGTTTATCACCCTGGGTTTCCTGTATGTCATTCAGAGGAGTTAATTTATCTTTGAAATCCAGTGCTGGTTTCCTGAAATAAAAGCAACAAGAGATGAGGGACCAGCAACTCAGAAGCAGTGAGGTATATTGGTTAAGAGCCCAGCAACTGTGTCAAGTAGAGATAAGTTCAGTTCCTCGCTCTACCCCTGCTACCCATGTGGTTGCAAGAAAGTTACTGAACCCATCTAAACCTCCATTCCCTCATCTGTAAATGAAAATAATAACATCTACCTAACAGGAAGGGTTCTTGTGAAACATGAATAGGAAAATTCATGCAAATTTACCCTTGAAATATGTGTTTAGTGTTGTAGGGCAGATTGCTACTTGCCCATCCACTAGCCATTTACCCCTTATATGTAGACATATATATAATTAAAGACCCCACCTTCCTTGTGTATAAGGGTGACTGCATGAATAGGTTCTGATCAGTGATATGTAGGCATTTAGGTTTCCAAGAAAAGAATTTTTAAATAATAGTGCTGAATAGCTGGCACATTTTGCCACTTTGTCTTTTCTTTTTTCCTGACTGGTGCCTGGTGTCTCAGCTGCCATCTCATGACCAGGCAAGGGTATGACCAAAGGACAGTCTTAAGTTTCCTGAAACGTCTTGTGAAATTTTTGCAATAGTATGTTGCTCTATTTGGGGGTACTATACAAAAATTACATTCTCATTTTTTTGTGTTGTGACTTTAGTTTCACACAGATTGTTAACAAAGGCATAAATCCAAATACAGGAAACCATAGCAAATCTTAAAAAGGAGTTTACTATATATAATATATTTTCCTCAAGGGGGAAAAAAACCCTCACTGTGCATTGAAATGATACCAAAAAAGGGAGAGTCTCATCTATTTTTTCTGTTCTCATGAGAATCTGCCTTATAACTATGTAATAAATTATAAAAGGCATAAAGAATATTATATTCCCTCCTCATACTTGCTATATCATTTTTCTCAATAAAAGTATGTGAGTCATAATTTTAGGGCATATTACCAACTACAAAATAAACAATGTAAGAAGAATTCAGCTTCGCTCAAAGCTTTCCAGAAAACACACTAACAATTTGTTGTCCTCCTCCTTAAAAAGACATAAAGCGAACCCTGGGCCAAGAACTATAGATAATAAGCAAAATTAAGCTAAAAAGGTTGATTAAAATACCGTCAAACTGCAAGTTTTAACTTTAAGTGAAAAGCCCCTTCAGAAATCCCTTGTGAGTAATATTTTAAGTGATGTTTAGGATATTACTGTAAGTCTATAAAGAATGAAGAAGAACAAATTTTGAGCTGCAAGTAGAAGATACCAATATACTATCTTCATTCAATTTTTTTCTTTCCATTCACTTTAATATTCTGACATTATCTATTTATAATTTTTATGGCAAACTATTTTAAAAAGGCAAAAAATTTTTCCTTTAAAAAGCCCCATAAAACTAAAAAGCAAACAAACATAAAACATTGACCCTCTTTCCACATCTCCTAAACAGTAGAAAAAAATCAATTATGGGTTTCCTGGTTTCTTTCTGTGAAAACCTTCAGACTTAGGTTCATTCATTACTCTTCCATCACTACACTTCCTACTTAGAGATGATCATTAATGAGGCAATGTCTAATGTCAGAAGAACAGGTGAAATCCCCAAGGGAAGAGATAAAGGGGGGAAAAAATAGGAAAAAGACTGATCCGTAGTGTAAACAGTAATTATGGAATAGTGGAAAGCTGTGGAAAGAAAAAAGGGATGAGTTGTTGAAATCAAAGAAAGAGAAAAAAGTAAGATGGTTCAGATTACCAGGGTTTTGAAATACTTCAGAGGACCAGGGAAGGTAGAGTTGATCTGGTCAAAATGTATCTGAGAAATCAAAGGTAACAGAGCAGAAAAAATGTCATTGTATCTAGCAACAATCTAGATATTTTCAACCTCAGAAAAACAAATTCCCCAATGTATCATTAAGATGGTATGAGAGTAGATGGCTTATGTATCAGTAAAGATATCAGTAAAAGAGAGAGAAGATACAAACTAAAACAGACAATAGAGTCAGAAAAAAAGGAATTTTTTTAAATTTTACTTTTACAATATGGCACAATCCTCTGTTCTTTAACATGTTTGTCTTGCTTCAAACCTAGCTATCTTTTCTCGATCTTGTTCATTTACCTGTCTCTAAGAATATCTTCTCCATAGACATTTTCTAAAGTTTTACTAAGAACTCACAGAACCTATTACATCATATATTCAAGCCAGTTAGAATTGTTTATAAACCTTAAATAACTTGTGATTGATGGAAAAATGGCTCTGATCCAACAATAAAATACATGTAGAATTTATTTTTGACATTTTAAAATAATTGTTTGCTTATATCTTTGTTGTCTTCTTGATCTTCAAGGTTAATAGATGAGTAATATGTGAGTAATTGAACTGTTTCTCTACATAAGACTTCTGATCTTTCTGGGAGGAATATGACACAGGCCCTTGAGATAAATGCTAGAAAGTGAAAATCACTGAGGATTTCTCCTGAAAGCATATCGTCATCGTGGACCACTGAGAATCCCTGAAATAATTCCTAAGAGTCTTCCTCGCTTCATCCCCTTGGCTAGAAACAAATATTTTGAGTACTTTTCTATCAGAAATTTGAGAGTAGATAATTTCTTACTACTTAATCAAAGTATACGTGGAGTAACATGTGTCTTTAAAACAAATCCCACATTTATACATGAGTAAGAAATGACTTCTTTTCCAAATAATAAAAATAATTTAAATAATTACTCAAGATTCAAGCTAAATTTTAGTCTAAAAAACCTGGATATCAATTGCTCAAATATATTCATACTTCAAAATGTACACTTCAGATGCTAGAAAGGCTTGCGATTTTCTTGTAAGATGCACTTCTATTTCATCAATCATTTTTTAAATACTGCTACTGGAATTGGCATATGTTCTATCAGTAAGTTTTAAAATCTCATTTAAAATATGTGTTTGATGCCTTTAAAAGCATCATAAGAGAATAATACTTGTTATATGGATTTAGCAGCCTATGTTGTATCATTTGCTATTTAAATATTAAATAAACACTGGTTCATTCTTTAATCCAACAAAAAAGAATTTACCTATTACTTTGGTTTTGTGAAGAGATAAATCTATTTCTTATAATTGCTTTAAATCTATTCTGAGTTTAACAGATAAAGTGGCAAAAGAAAAGAATGCTGTTTCTGATATGCTTATTAACATTTTCTAAGGATTAGAAAATAATGATCTATAATAAGGACAGCCAAAAGCTATCTACCTGTGCATTTTAGTATAATGCATTGTTATTATAATGACACCACTTAAATGTCTAATGTCTTTGTTTATATAAACCTTATTGGGTTTGAAAGTTTATCTAATTTCCTCTAAACCAATTTTTCATGTAAATTATACTGAACATTTCACAAACTCAGCTCTTCTTTTACTTTCTTTGTGATTTGTTTGCTTCAGGCTTTACTGAAGTAAGTTTTCTGTCCTGTGGTATACAACAATTTATAAGAAGAAGAGGAGAACACAAAAAGAAAAACTTAAAATATTGTGAGCCCCATTCACTTTTTTGTTGTTACATAAAAATGTAAAGAAATAAAATATTAGGTTAGAACTATACTGCAATGGGTACATAAGGCCATTTATTAGGAGCACAGTTTGTTGGTAAGATAAAAATCAGACAGATCAAAAATCATTATCTATATCTAGCCACTATCAAGGGAAAGGGGCAACATAATTATTTTGCTGGGATCCCTGGTGTAAATAAATCAGTGCCAAGCAAACTGAGACCTAGAACAAATATATGATCATGAGAATTACAATTTACAAGAATATAAGATAAGTTGTGGTCTTGGTGACAGGAAAATATAAATGAGATTCTGAGATAATGACAAAGAGATGGTAAGTCGAACTATGGAAAGAAACGTAGAGATTTAAAACTCCTATTCAGAGAATGCAATTCCCAAATTATTAATAGAAAATGCAGGGGGAAAATTGTGGTAGTTCATTGGGGCATACAGTACAATAAAATGAACATTTTATTCAGAAAATATAGTACCCTCAAATTAAACACAGTGTTTAGAAAGGTGAAAAATATCCCTGGTGGCACAAAGCTATAGGGATTAGAGTTTTTCACATAATACCTTGGATCAATATGACAAAGAACAGCAGAGGTAGCCAGGCAACACTCACCACTGGATTTGAGTGAGACTGGGCTGGCTTCAGCTGTGACCTGGCACTGGTGACCATGAGGAAGTGCTCATGCTACTCCTCCCTCAACTCTAGCAGCCCAGAACAGAAAGTGAGGAAAGAAAGTGAGAGACTTTGCCTGGCAATTCAGCAAATTCTTTTCTATCTTCCCTAAGCTCGCCGAGGCAGTACCACTAGGAGTCTGCAAGAGTGGCAACACTACTGGGATTGGGACACATCCTGTGTTGATATGGCTACAGTGACCAAAGACTTAGGCCACAACATTTGATTCTCTTTGAGTATCCAGAAAACCTTCTAAAGAAAGATGTGTTCAAACAAGCCCAGACTGTGAGGATTAAATAAACACCTAACTCTGCAAAACCTAGACATCAGCAAACATCCACAAGCATCAAGAACACCAGGAAGATATGACCTCTGCAAATGATGTAAATAGGGTACCAGTGACTGATCCCAGAGTGATGGAGATAGGTGACCTTTCAGGCAAAGAATTTAAAATAGGTGTCCTGAAGAAGCTCAGTGAACTTCAAGACAACACAGAAAAGGAATTCAGAAGACTATCAAAGAAATTTAACAAAGAGATTGAAATATTTAAAAAAAAAATAGAAATTGTAGAGCTTAAAAATTCAACTGACAAACTGAGAAATGCATAAGAATCTCTCAACAGCAGAATTAATTAAGTAGAAGAAACAATCTGTTTCTTGAAGACATTTGAAAATACACAGTTAAGGAAAAAAAAAAGAAAATACACAGTTAAAAGAGAAAAAAGAAAAAAAGAATGAATAAGAACAAAGCATGCCTACAAGATTGAGAAAATAGCCTCAAAATAGCAAATCTAAGAGTTATTGGCCTTAAAAGGGAGAGAGAGACATGGGGATAGAAAGTTTATTCAAAGAAATAATAAAAGAATATATTCCAAACCTAAAGAAACATACTAATATTCAGGTACAAGAAGGTCATAGAACACCAAGCAGATTTTGCCCAAAAAAGGCTACCTCAAGGCATTACATAACCAAGTTCCCAAAGTCATAGTTAAAGAAAAGGTCCCAAGGGAAGCAAGAAAAAAAGAAAAAAAAAACATATAAAGGACAGAATAAATAAGAATTTAATATTTATAGAGATAACCCACCCCAAGATGATTTGTGGACAACATTGAAAACTTAACAAAGGAGTTCCAGTTCCATAATGACAGAGCAAGGAGTTCTGCAGGCAGGCATGCTCCCCAGTGAAACAAATGTAACTTGTGAGAATTATTTTTATAGAAAATGTAAAGTCTCAGAAAATGTTGTTAAAGGCAGACAGCAAATGAACACAGTTACTCAAGAAAATCTAAATTTCAATAAGAACAGTAAGAACAATAAGAATCTGTGACATCTGAGATATGACTTGCCTCTTCCATTTTCACCCTCCCCTGCAGCTCAAGATGACAGGAGCTCTACTCTGGGCATGTGTGGCGTGCTTCCATTCTAGGGATATCTTCACTGGAGAAGCAGACTGCCAGCATTTCTCATTTCCTCAGCTCTAAGTTGCAGAGGCTAACTTCCTAACAAATGCAACCTAGAGATCATGGCCTCCCTTTCTCACACAGATCTCAGGTGTGGCAGGCCAAGAACCCTCACAGCCTAATTGTCTTTGCCCACCTTGCCAGGAGGACAGAGTTTTTGTGTTCAGCGAGGCAAGCCAAGAAGCAGCCACCTTTCATTTCTATACACTAGCAATGAACTATCTAAAAAAGAAATAAAGAAAACAATCCCATTTATACTAGCTATCAAAAAAATACTTAGGAAAAAATTTAAAAGAGAAAGAGAAAGATCTATACACTGAAAACTATAAAACATTGATGAAAAAAATTATAGACACACATAAATGGAAATTTATCCTGTGTTCATGGGTTGAAAGACTAAATTTTGTTAAAATGTTCTTACTACCCAAAGCAATCTACAGATTCAATGTAATCCCTATCAAAATTCCAATGGCATTTTTCACAGAAATAGAAAAAAAAAATTCTAACATTTTTATAAAACCACAAAAGACCACAAATTGCTAAAGCAATTTTTAACCAAAAAGAACAAAGCTGGAGGGATCACATTATCTTATTTCAAAATATACCACAAAGCAATAGCAATCAAAACTCTCATATTCATTGCAACAGTATTCACAATAACCAAGCTATGGAATCAAATTAATTGTTCAGGAACAGATGAACAGATTTAAAAAATGTGCTATATATTCACAATGGAATACCATTCAGCCTTATAAAAGAAATTCTGTCATTTGCGAAAACATGGATGAACCTGGAGGACATTATACTAACAGAAATAAGCCAGACACAAAAAGGGAAATACTACATGATCTCTTTCATATGTGGAATGTAAAAGAGTTGAATTCATAAAAACAGAATGTAATATAATAGTTACCAGAGTCTATGGGTTTGGGGAATTGGGAAGATGTTGGTCAAAGGACACAAAATTTTAATCAGACATGAGGAATAAGTTCAAGAGATCTGCTGTACATCATGGTGACTACAGTTAATAACAAAATATTTTATACTTAAAAATTGCTGGCCAGGCGCGGTGGCTCAGGCCTGTAATCCTAGCACTCTGGGAGGCTGAGGCGGGAGGATCGCTCGAGGTCAGGAGTTTGAGACCAGCCTGAGCCAGAGTAAGACCCCGTCTCTACTAAAAAATAGAAATAAATTATATGGACAGCTAAATATATATATAGAAAAATTAGCTGGGCATGGTTGCGCATGCCTATACTCCCAGCTACTCGGGAGGCTCAGGCAGTAAGATCGCTTAAGCCCAGGAGCTTGAGGTTGCTGTGAGCTAGGCTGATGCCATGGCACTCTAGCCAGGGCAAAAGAGTGAGACTCTGTCTCAAAAAAAAAAAAAAAAATTGCTAAGACAGTAGATTTTATATATTCTCACCACAAAAAATAAGCATACAGAGTAATACATATGTTAAATAGCTTGATTTAGCTATTCTACAAGGTATGCATATAAGTATGCATAAATTTTACTTGTCAATTAAAAAATAAAATAATTGGTTTTTTTTTTTTTTTTTTTTTTGAGACAGAGTCTCACTTTGTTGCCCGGGCTAGAGTGAGTGCCGTGGCGTCAGCCTAGCTCACAGCAACCTCAAACTCCTGGGCTTAAGCCATCCTACTGCCTCAGCCTCCCGAGTAGCTGGGACTACAGGCATGCGCCACCATGCCCAGCTAATTTTTTCTATATATATTTTTAGTTGTCCAGATAATTTTTATTTCTATTTTTAGTAGAGACGGGGTCTCGCTCAGGCTGGTCTCGAACTCCTGACCTCGAGCAATCCACCCGCCTCGGCCTCCCAGAGGGCTAGGATTACAGGCGTGAGCCACCACGCCTGGCCTAAAATAAATTTTTAAAATGAAGCAACTTCTTAAAAAACAAAAAAAGTAACCTCTCCCCAACACCATGCTCATGGTGACTCCTGCAGAGAAAGTCAGGCCACTTTCCTCACTCCCAGATCTAGAATAGTGGAGCAGAGATTGTGGCCCAAGGACATGGCAGTCAATAAGGCAGGGAGTTCCAAACTTCTTCCCAAAGGAAGTAACTTTATTTGAAGTAGAGTGTGGAGAAGTTCGAGCATAAGGAAATTGTCACAGATGATGATGACTTGGGTAGTACCCAATTAAGACAAGGCAGGTAGCTTCATGAGAGCAGTAAGTTAAACCACAAGTCAACTATTTTATCAGAAAGAAACAGGGGAAGGGAGAGCTAAGAAGAGCCCTCCTTGAGTCAGAATACCTGCAATGATTGGGGTGTTCTGCAAAGGGATCTAAATGTAGTTGGATCAGAAATTAGAGAAAGTATGTCCCATGACATTGTCTAAAACAATAGAGCCATCAGCTGGTAGTGCCAGGAGTCCAAAAGTAGGGGTGTGATACCAACAGAAGCAGAGAAAGAGACAAAGAGGGGCCTGCTAAAACCACTGCCATCCTACAGTGACTGTGCACATGCCCAAGGCTTCACCCTCTGAGGAGTGACTCAGAGGCTTCATATTGCAGGGGAAATAGCCAAGTCACTGAAAAGGTAAACAAGAAAACAAGAATAAAGACAAATCACAGAGAGGAGAAGGGATTTTGACCACCAGCCGTCACTATTCTCAACATTAGTCATTCCACTTACTTGTTTCAAATGAAGATATTTATTGTTTATTCTATGCCAGATAGTGTGTTGGGAGCTAAGGGTACAATAATAAACAAGGCAGGCAAGGTAAGCAACTTTGCTACCATCTATGCCTCTATCAAAAAATACTATTTAGTCATAAATACAATTTTTAAAGTATTTAGTCTCACAAAAATTAGAAAGAATATTTAAAGCAATATTTAAATTCATTTGTGATCCCAATTTTGTTTATGTGGTTTTGAGTGTGTAAACATGGTCACTGAGGAAAACTTCTGGAAAGAGATAACGGAAGGATGTCTGAGTGGTAAAATTGCAGTTAGGTTTAGTAAGTGTTTCTTTAAAAATGCTTTTCTGGAGTTAATTTAGGTTATAATCTTCCAAAATTATAATTTTTGTAGGTCCACAATGGATGAATATGAGTAATTTCATACAGTTTGGCAATATAATAAGTATGCATAGTAAAACAGCATACCTCCATTTAGAACTGTTTATTTAAAAAAATCCTTACTTCTATTATGTACGCATACCATTGGTTCTACTTATTATATTTATTATGAAAACTTCACAAATAATGATGAGGAGAAGTATTGTTTTTCTGCTGAATGTCTCTACAGGTTCAGTTAAATTAAGCTGATTGATTGAGTTAGATAAATTTGCAGATTAGGACAGGCAAAAATTTAATTTCTGAAGAAAACTTGTTATGTAAACTTATCCAGATATCGTAGTTTCTAAAATACCTTGAAGAGAATAATAGAAACAATAAAGTTAAATAATAGAAAATATTGGTTGATTCTGAGATGGATTGATATTTTAATTCAGGGAGAAGCAGGAATGTATTATAATAGCAAACATATCATTGAAGAAGGACATATAACATTGAATCAATGAAATCCATAGGAAGCACTGAGAATATGGAATAACAGACTGATAAATATTAAGAGAAAGATTAGATGAATTAATATACATTTCAAAATATTATAATGAATGTCAAGCTATGGTATACTACCATACAGAGTGTAATGATAATATTGTTTACCAAAAGAGATTATAGTTCTATCCAACAGGTAAAAGATTATATTTGTTTTTAATTTTATTATGTTTATTTTACTTAAGTGCCAAAAAACAAAAGAAGTTAGTGTGTATTGCAAATGTGAAAAGATTATTGGAATCATATTGATCGATATTCAAAAAAAGTTTCCTTTCAAGGTCAAATGGTAACCTCCAGTTTCAGAATATACAAAGTAAATAACAACCAGTAGTTGCTATTTCCAAAATTGAATTTTATTTTACCATGACTCTGTCATTGTTTTATTTTCTAAGGTCAATGTTGCAATTTTAGCTTAAAATAATCACATAGCTATGACAGATTCTTGTTTGGGCCTATTGTTTTACAAATGACTTAAAGCCTTGAAATGTGTATACAGATGCACACTGTACAAGTACTGTCACTATCCTATCTGCTTTCAAAAATTCATGGGAAAAAATGACATGTTAATTTATGTTGTAAATGAATGAAGGAAAGCATTGCAAATAGCTCTGAGAGATGTAATAATCTATTAAAATCAAGTAGAAGAAAAAAATTAAAAGGTGCCATCAACTCAGCTATTTATTCATTCAAAGACAGTGTCTAAATGAGCCAGAACTGACACCAGAGGCATTCAGCTACATATTTTAATGTCATATCAAATTTTCTGGCACCCTAAGTATATAAACAATATATCTGCATCATATTAGTGACAAATGTCATGCTATTACCATAGCAAAATGACTACAAGGATATTTCATAACTTATTTACAGAATGTGTTTCTAGGTAAAAGATCTCATTTAGAATTGTCAAACAACCAGAGAATTGCCAGAACTTTTAACCTTTGGTTAGAGAAATTGTATTTCATAGCACATGTGCTATTTATATTATTTAATGTAATGAATTCTTAAAGTCCTTCCTGTGTTTTATAGAGTCAACTATTTTGAGTAGGTTCCCCTCAGCATTTCTGGATAAGAAAGGTTGGTCTTTGAATCAATTTAGGTCATTAAATATGAAATGTCCAATTTTGAATCAAGTTTAGTTTATTATATTTGAAAGAAGAAGTGGTACAATTTAATCAAAGTATACACCTAAACTATTGACACAATTTTGCCATCATAGCAGAAGCTTGTTTATGCCAGCAGTGAAGAAGCCTGGAGAGCAAGTGGCAATGAAATCGTGAAAGGCATTTTCCACAGATTGTTGAGAACTGAATATTTTTCCTTGCAAGAAGTGGTCCAAAGCCTGGAGGAAGTGGTAATTAGTTGGAGCAAGGTCTGGTGAATACAGTGGATAATAGAGAGTTCCCAAGTCCAGCCTCTGTAGTTTGAGCAATGTTGTTTGTGTGACGTGGTCCAGTATTGAGGATGGACCTGTCTCTATGGAACAATCTTGGCTGCTTAATCACAAGCATCCTCATCATTTCATACAGTTGGTTGCAGTAGACATCCACTGTAATGGATTGACCAGGTTTCTTGAAGCTATAGTGAATAATACCAGTAGCAGACCACCAAACAGACAGCGTTAGATTTTTGTGATGAATATACAGTTTTGGAATGTGTGTTTCCGTACCATTGTGTTGTGATTGTGAAAAATAATCCATTTTTCATCACATGTAACAATACAGTGTAGAAATGGTTCACCTTTGTGTCATGACAACAAAGAAAGGCAAACTTTGAGATGATTTCTCTTCTGACGTTCATTTAATTCATGCAACACTCATCTATCCAGATTCTTTATCTTGCCCATTTGTTTCAAATGGCCCAATATTTTTGTAATAGTAACATCCAGCCTTGCTGCTAATTCACATGTAGGTTGACATGGATTTGCTTCCACTATAGCTTTTAGCTCATCATTATCTACCTTGCTCTCAGGTTGGCCATGTGGCTCATTTTCAAGCTTAAAACCACTAGAATAGAATTTCTCAAACCATCCATGTACTGTGCATTCATTAGCCACATCCTTCCCAAACACTTATTGATATTTCTAGCCGTCTGTACTGCATTGGTTCCACGATGGAATGGAACTCATATTCAAAAATAACACAAATTTTTGACTTATTTTTTGACTTATTCATAGTTTCACAAAAATTACTCTAAAAATTATTGAAAGATAATCACAAGCCAAATTGTGCATTTGAAAGAATGAGAATGTACCTTAACAATAAAAATAAAACAGGAAGTGGCAAAGTGGAATGTCAGAGATATCAACTGTCAAACATAGTACTTAAGGAAATCAGACATTTCATACTTAATCATTTCTTTCTTAATACCATGTGTAAATATCCCTAAACTGCCTCTAAATGATTAATGGTTCCCTCTTACTAAAATCTCCTTTTAGGAAACAGCAGGCTACCAGAAATACTTAAATTCTTTCCTTCTATATGCTTGTGACACAGTAATCTCTCCTACTTAAGGATAATCTTTTCTCTCTTGTGACCTTGCTGAATTTTCCTTTATCTCACCTGGGCCATTTAAACCAGAGAAACATCAGGCAGCCTCCACCATGGAACTACACATTCTTGTTCCACAAGAAATGGTTTTGTAATAAATGTTTCCTGTATCAAATTTTTCTCAAATATTAAAAGAAACATGTCCTTTGAACCAACACACGCATATACAGGATGAATCTCTTTAAAAATAATATTTTATGTGATATTAAAAAGTAGTAAGCTATTTTGAGGAAAATAGTTTTAAAAGAACTTTTCTATCTAAATATTCCCCACTCTCTATTCTAGAGGCCCAAACCATTGGGTAGGGGTGTCGACTCATCTGGCTGCTTTGTGCTGAGTAGGGATGTCAATCCCTATTAGGGTGGCCTCTTACAGGTTCCCTGGGGGTCTCTCCAGGGGACTTTGGTTTGTGTTCTTGGTAGGTTGTGGTAGTTGTAGGTGTGAGGAGAAGGTTGGAGCCAGGGCTGGTGGAGAACTTAGGACCATTTGTAGCTTGATGGCCTCTGTTAACATAGAAGCAGCGCTGTTCTTTCAAGAGCAAGTGGGTGTGCCCTTCTGCTGCAGTTAGAAGATCAAGGGCCCACCTAGTTTGTAAGGCGACCTGCTCCAGTGAATCCAACTGTTCCTGCAAGAGGGCAAGTGCATGGCTAGTTTTCACCAGAGCTTGTGCTGTCTGCACAGCCAAAGACTGTGGCCCTGGGATGTGCCCCTTGTGGCTGCTCCAACAGCAGCTGCTATTCCCATAAAGGCAAAAGTGGCAGTTTGGTTTGCCAGGGCAAAAGGTGTCTTGCTCATGGATAGTTTTGTCACTTATCTGAAGGAGCCACAGCAGGAGGAGTCCACTTGGACAGGCACTGGAGATCCTCCAAGGGAGTACATGAGTATTTGTCTCCGGTGTTGGAGATCTTTTGTCCATGAGGGCCAGATGAGTTTCATTTTGGTCCTTCCATGGCTTCACCTGAGAATGATGGATACAAGCAGGTATGCCTGGAATTTTAATAGGGGTTGGGGTAGAAAGTAAGACCTCTCCACACCAGAGCTAGCTGAGATGCGGGGGACTCATCCTTCAATGAGTTGATGAGTTATGGTTTGATGAAGTTCCCCAGCAGACAGAAGGACTAGGGGAAAAAGGGTCTCTAGGCAGTAGCTTGTGTTCTTGTAATGTCTCCAAGAACTGAGCTACTTGAAGGCCGTGTTGGTGTCTAGCCATTTCCTGTGGAGCAAAGGCAGGACCATTATCACTCTGTAAGGACTGGGGGAGGCCCAAACTAGGTATGATGTCCTCTAGAAGTCTTTGGGAAACTTCAGGGGCCTTTTCAGTCCTGCAAGGAAAAGCTTCAACCCAATGAGTAAAAGTGTCAATAAACATTAATAAGTGGCCTCTAGCAAGAGTATAAATATATGGCTGCTATGACCCTCAAATAGGCAGGCCATTTGGAATTATCAGAAATAAATGTTCTGTGATCATGTCCTCCCACAAACAAAGCAAAGGGAGACTAAAGATTTGTTTGGTAGGGACCCCAGAGACTCTGGTGACCATACATAACTGAGTGGTCAGTTTTCCAGAATAGCTGAAGAGGACAGAGTAGGCAGCCCCAGTATTAACAAAATTTACTGGTCTAACTGCCACGAGGAGGGTTACCCTTGGTTCTGGTCCAGTGATGATTATCTGCCAGAGGGCAGATGGGAGCAGTATGCTTCATTATTGTACCATGATCTGGTCTGGGGACTGACTCCCCTCCTGACATGATCTCATAGGGCAGAGTGCAGTCTAGTGATCTGTTTGACGGCACTGGTGACAAAGGGCCTTGGGTGACCTGTCCCTGTTGGGACAATTCTTGGCCCAATGCCCTTCATGTCAGCAGATGCAACACCAGGAATCCCTTCCTTTGGTGGAGGTTTTGGCTTTGGTCTGAATGTGGGTGCTAATGCTGCCATTAACTGGGCGTGCCTAGCCTCCTTCCTCCACTCCTTCTCCCAAGCCTGAGACTCAAGCTCAGAAGTTCTGTTATAGAAAACAGAATTAGCAGCAGCCACCATGTCACCAGGGAGGGTTCTGGACAAGCTTCTGGAGATTTTTCCTAATATCTGGTGCTGCTTGGGTCAAGAACTTGTCTTTTAACATCACTCATCCTTCATAGGAGTTAAGATTGAGAGTCATGTGTCTCTCTATTGTCTCCCAGAGTTGATCCAGGAAGACTATGGGGTTTTTCTCAGGCCCGGAGGTTATGGCAGTGGCCTTAGAATAATTGACAGCCTTTTGCCTGGTGGCCTTGAGGTCATCCTGGACTCATACTAGAAAATGTTCTCTCTTTCCCACTTCTCTTCTGAGGATTTATTACCACTCTGTGTCAGTCACAGGCACCACTGTTTTACCCACTGGATATCTAGGATCTGAAATACGTAATCTGGTGGCAAATTTTTGTGCCTCCATTAACATTCTGGATTTTTTAAAATCATTTAAAGTCTGGCTTAGAATAACACGGACATCTTTCCACGCCAAGTCATAGGCTAGACACAAATGTTGGAATGTCTTTACATACTTATCAGGGTGATTGGTGTAGCTTCCCAGATCTTGTTTTAACTGTATTAAACTAAAGGGCTTATGGACCAGGATCAGTCCAAACTCCCCCACTGCTTCCACCAAGGGCAGGAGCTGAGCCACCTTTCCCCCTGATGAAGGTACAGACAGCAACACCACCCCCTTTGTAGTGCCCTCGTTAGCCCTTCCTGAGTATGGGGCAGCTCAGGATAGGTGGGAACCTGAGGAGGATCTCTTAACACTGTAGTCTTGCTTGGCTCTGTACACACTTTTTACCACTGAGAATTTTCTTGTAAATAAAAGAAAGCTTATATATATGGTATTTTAGCCCATTCTCCCTCTTTCTTGCAAAAGAGGTCCAATTGTAAGATGGTGTGGTGATTTAGCTTCCCTTGTGGTGGCCACCATTCTCCACTGTACAGCTTGTACTGTGGCCAGGCTGTTGTGCAGAATAAGATCAAACATTAGAGCGTCTGGATCAAACTTGTCCTAGTTTGAAGAAAAACGTGGGGGACTTTGCCAGCTGGGGTCAGTTAGAGCTGGGTTTCCCCAGGCGATGACCCCATGGCCGAGGGGAAAGGAAAAAGGGGAGAGGCTATACCTGCTGGGGTCAGTTAGAGCTGGGCATCCCCAGGTAACAGCCCCAGCCATGCGGCTGAAATACCAGTCCAGGTGTCTCTTTCCTGATTTGTAGGAAGAAGGGCTGACACAACCCCTCCAACCTAGGATCCTCTCATTATTAAGTGACAGAACAAGGATATCTGTTGGTAAAACAACCTGTTTCATTTGTAAAAGCACCATTCATTGGGTGGCCAGCCACAATAAATAAGGCACATCATGGGACAGAGTGAAAGAAGCAACTTGAAGGTGAAGGAGAAAGGCCTGATAAAACCAGGGTGTAGGTATTTAACTGTGCCCCATGTATGGGGAGACATGCTGGGGACAGACACGGAAGAGATGCCTCAAGGTAACCCAGATCTCTTCATGTGCAGGCATATCCGTGGGCTGTATAAACCCCCTCAGCTCCTAAAAGGACCCTAACAAAGTAGGCACTGAGTCCCACTTTGCTTATTACCAGGTGAGTGAGTGAACCAGGCAGTGCTGATAAAACTAGGGGTGCGATCATCATTAGCCTTAACACGGGAAGGGGATTTTTCTTTCCCATCAGATCATAAGGAAAAGTCCATTATCAAAACCAACTCAAAGCCCAGAAACATAAAATTTACAGCACAAAGCCCTCTTCTCTAAAGAGAATCAAAATGAAAGATGTCTCTCCTACCACAAGGGACTCGTTCCCAAACTCATCACATACCCAGGTTTAGCCAAGAACTCAACCATGCGGTCTGAGAAATAGAGGGTGGACAAGCGAAAGCAAGCACCAGAGCCCCCTCCAGCGTTCAAGGCAGGAAGAACCAAAGCAGGAGTGTTATCATGGAGAAAGGCGAGCTGGATTGCCCAAATAGAAACATCTCAGTCACAGAAATGGCAAGAGTAGAAAAGCGAAAGCAAGGATGGGAAATCCCAGAGCAAGAGCATTGTGGAGAAAGGCTTGCATAGGCAGAGAGATACGAGTCACAGAAATGGCAGGGGTGGAAAAGTGAGAGCACAGGGCAAGAAGACAGAGAGCAAGGCTTGCCTAGAGAAAAACATCTGAGTCACGGCACCAAATATGTCAGATTTCAGTTTGAAATGTCAGACTTCTTGGGCCACTCATGGCCGAAGAATGACCAGATGCACCAAAGTTAGGAAAGCATGAAAATATGAGGTTTATTGAGGAGAGAAAGTTAAGATTATAGGGTAAGAGCAAGATATAGGTTTATAGAGCACGATACATACACCATAGATGATGGCCACACCCATTGTCACAGCAAAAGGAAAGCCAAAGGAAGGGAGCAAAAATAAAAGGGGGGGCTTGGTTATGGTCTGCATCTTATTTTATAGTGCTCGGATAGGGACCTCCCTAGTGGCCCAGACATCACCATGGAACCACTTTCACTGGACAGTTGGGAGTCTTACTATGCATGCAGGGTGTTCTAGGTGACTGCTGGACTCTGTGGTACCTATGCTGCTTGGCCCGTGGGCTAGAGAGTCCGCTGCATTCTTTTGCAGCTGGTGTGCTAAGTTATGATTGGCAGATTTGTAGGGTATTCCCTCCTTTCAGTATGGAGAATTAGGGTTGGGCAGGACCAAGATGGGGGCAACAGCACCCACTTTCATCCCTAGGAGACCAGGAATCCCTCACTTGCTTTCTACCTAGTAATAGGAAGAGTCATGAATATTATGAAAAGGGAAACATGCACTGCATAATTGAGCTTTATGTCCTTCTATGAGGTTCATGTTCAGAAATGGCTCCCCTCTTATGTCAAAAAGGTGAAACAAGGACATGAAAACCCTCTCTGTGTGTGTTCCACAGTGCTTAAAAGCACTTCATGGTTGGTGGTCTCTTATCAGGAAAAAATGCTGGTCTGGATCATGAGACTGGTTTCTGTTTAGCCCTTAGGATAAAAGCCTGACAGCTATTAGTAAGGGAGGGAGTATAATGAGGAATGTCTGACCTCCATCCCATCATGACTGGGAACTCAGTTTTAAGGTTTCTCTGGGGTCCCCTTGACCAAGAATGAGTCCATTCAGTCAGCAATGGAGGGCTTAGGATTTTATTTTAGTTCATATATAGTTTAGGGAAAACTGTATAAATAAAATCCTTACAAAAAACTATAAAATTATGTTTTCTACTTTCCAAAGTCTTAGACAAATAACAGTGTTCCAAATTTACCTCACCAAAGAGAGTGAATCTGCTTTATTATTTTTTTTTTACTTTAAAATGGGGTCAGGTGGAAGAAATTCTGATCCTTTAGTTTTACAAAAAGAAAATCTCAACTAAAAAATAAAACAAACAAAACAAAACTCCCTCAAAACTGAATATGACACACAATAGGCCATTCATTTTTCTTTTGTATTCTTTTATGTACACCTTTTATCCTCTATCACAGGGTTGGCAAACTACAACCTGTGAGTTGAATCCAACCACCACCTATTTTTGTAAATAAAGTTTTATTAGCATACTGCAATACCTATCCATTTACATAATATCAATAGCTGCTTCAGAGTTAAATAATTGCAACAGAGACTGTATGATCTGCAAAGCCTAAAATACTTATTATCTGGCATTTTGCAGAAAAATATTTGCCAAACTCAGCTCTATCATACATCATTAATAATACAAAGTTGATTTCTTCCAAGCTGAATCTGAAAAAAAGAAAAAAAATAATACAAAGTTGATTTTATGGTTATTTAATATAAGAATTTTCTTTTTTCTTATAGATAAATTTAATTTTATTTATCTACTGCATAAAGATAGTACACTACAAAATCCTTCAAAATTAATTAGTGACTCTTAATGTGTACTAAAATACCATTTCGAAATAAGTGGCAACACTTTCCTCATTCAAAACAGTTCTCTTTTATTAATACAGTGTGAATGACAGCACTGAGGAGAGGATTTTGAGTATCTATAATTGAGTGTCTATAATTCAAAAGTAAACTAACAAGAGGTGTCTCTGGATTTTTTAAAATTGTTAAGTGAAATTGTTAAACTTAAGTGTATCAAGAATGTTCTTCACACCACAATTAATTATTTTTTTGTGGTTAAAAACCACATAAAGTTTGGCATGAAACTTCCAAATATTATGGTTAAGGACATAATTTTTTTCTAAAATGTCATTTTAAATCTGGATAACTTATCTTTTTCAGTATAAAATTCCCCATGTAGAGTTTTGCTTTTACAGTGTAGCCCATTTCAACAGAAAGCATTTTATTATTAATAGTTTGCTAGGGCTGCTGTAACAAAGTATAATACCATAGACTGGGTGGCTTAAATGACAGAAATTTATTTTCTCATGGTTATGGAGGCAAAAAATCCAAGATCAAGGTGTCAGCAGGGTTGGTTTCTTGGGAGGGCTATGAAAAAAGACCTGTACCAGGCTTCTCTCCTTGGCTTGTAGATGACAGCCTTCTATACTGTCTTCCTTCTGTGTCTGTCTGTGTCCAAATTTCCTCTTCTTATAAGGACACCAGATATATTGGATTAGGGCCCACTCTATTATCCTCATTTTAATTTAATTACCTCTTTAAAGACCCTATCTCCATATTATGGTTACATTCTGAAGCACTGGGGGCTAGGATTTCAACATATGAATTTGGCTGGGAAGACACAATTTAGGCCATGACAAGTATAAAAACTAAATATTTAGAGTATAATGAATTTCATATAAAATGTGTACCAGCCAATCCTTATGATAAGTCCAAAAAATAAAATTTTTGAATTTTAGAGCTGAATAAATGTTCTAAAACTTATCTTGCTATTACCACATGGCATCATCATTCTCTGATTACATCATTCCATCCCTTTTTAGAATTGTTATTTTTGACAAATTCTAGGATTTCAGACTCTCAGATAGTCTTTGCTTCATGAAAGGGTATAGCCATAGACAAAAAACCAAAGGACACTTACCCAATTAGCTAAACTTCTCAGAGAAAAACTTTTAAGTTTTTTAGACTTAAAAAAAATTAAAGGGATAAAGTTAATCTAGTTTCATTGGACTTTTCTTGGAGTTATATTTCAGGAATAGCATTCTGTATAAAGCTCCTATTTGGAGATACAAATTAGGGATGTTAGATGCATGTTTGATAAATCTGTATCCATTTTCTACTACATTGCTCTGATACTGAGCTGGATTGAATCAGGGGTTCATTCTTCACGAAGAATATCAAAAATTATCATTTGTGTCATGTTCTTGATGAATATGTTGAGAAAAATACCAAGTCTCAACATGTAACATATAAGTTAAATATTTCAAAATCTAAATACTTCCTGAGAGTTTTGGTGTATCAAGGGACCTAGGTACAAGTAATACCATCTTTATTTTTCAACTTTTGTTATTATTTGTTTAGTTTCATTTTACTTTTAATCATTCTTTCCACATGTCAGCTTCCTTAGGGTTTTAAGAAGGAGACTTGCACAAATTACTTTGGGTAATTAAGATTTCTTGAGAGGATACATATGCAAAATGCTCACAGGAAGTCATCTCATCAGTCGCACTAGCTCCTGGTTCTTCCAACATGGGTATGTGCACCTGGCTTCACTGAGAAGTGAAGAAGTAATTCATTAGGGAAAGCAAGGATTTGAGTTCAGATGGCCTGTTTTCTTGCACTCACTGGCATGTCACCGACCATGGGCCAGTTGGGTGCTGTCTGGCACAGAGCACCCCAATTATTAAGAAGATTTGATGCTAATCTGCCCTGAGGTTTTAAATCTCCCTAACACTCAGTCTATTTACTGGCAACGTCTCCCCAGGTGTGAACCAATTCTATCTTTCAATCAGGTATGGTTAAATTTGCAGGATTCTTTTCAGTTGCTTTATGAGTTACAATAGTTTATGAAGGAAAGAAATTGTTAGGGCCACTTCCTTAAAGAGTAATTGTGCGTATGGCCACTCTTGGGCTTTTGTGAGCTCCTCTTTCAGCCTCCTGAATATACTCACAATCAGGGCACAGCCAGCAGAGCTGCAGCTCACGGGAAACAAGATAGTATGTTTCAGAAGTAAGAAAAGAGGGCCTCAGTATGATTTTCTGGTAAATCCACTATCACTTCTTGGTAAAATCAAGTAACATGTATGTTTTTTCTGATAATGGAGAAGAAAACAATTATACACAACGTATGTGAATTATATTCTTATAAAAAAAATTGTTGGCTTTCCAATTTGTTTGCTTTTAGAGATTTATGGAATTAAAGAAAATGAGTACAGAAAATGTTGAGTTGTTAACTTCCATGTAAAAGACTTAATTCAGAGCTTCAGGAAATTTACTTGTAAAATTAAATTGGATGAGCAATGTAAATGAACTGAAAATTTCATTAAAAATCATAAATAAAACATTACAGTTGCAGTTTGTCCACTTGAATGTAGTCAGAAATTAGAGTCCAACAAGAGTGACAATTTGAAATAGCCTTATTTAAAATTTGTATTTAAAGATGTGAAATAGAAGACCATAATTTTAACTAAATTTACATATATGATATTTGTAAGTCTTATGAATTTTTGCTAAATTTTTATGTATTTTAACAACTGAAGAAGCACAAATAAGTAAATAAAACAAATAAAATTTGGAAGAGTTAGTTAATATACATATGTTTTATGCTTGGAATTTGTCAGGAATCTTTATGGAAAAGACTTTGAAAAATCATGAATGAGAAGTAGCCAAATTTCAATAATTATAATAAACCCTAGCAAGCCAAAGAGCTCTATTGTTAGTTTGATATTTATTGCTAATTATTTTATCTACTATGGGACTTTTATCCTCATTTCTAAGGATAACTGGTGTAATTTCAAGATATTTATTCATGTATGTCAGTAAAAACTTCTTTTTATTTTTTTTTTGTGAGACAGAGTGTCACTTTGTTGCCCTGGCTAGAGTGAGTGCCGTGGCGTCAGCCTAGCTCACAGCAACCTCAAACTCCTGGGCTTAAGCAATCCTCCTGCCTCAGCCTCCCGAGTAGCTGGGACTACAGGCATGCGCCACCATGCCCGGCTAATTTTTTTCTATATATATTTTAGTTGGCCAGCTAATTTATTTCTATTTTTAGTAGAGACGGGGTCTCACTCTTGCTCAGGCTGGTCTCGAACTCCTGACCTCGAGCGATCCACCCGCTTCGGCTTCCCGGAGTGCTAGGATTACAGGCGTGAGCCACCGCGCCCGGCCGTCAGTAGAAACTTCTGAAAGGCATTTACAGTCATAAGTCAATGCACAATGATCAGTTTTAGCACTTTAACAAAGTGAAATAATCATTAACTTCTCTATAATTGCTAGTTTGACTAAATTGACTTGGTAGTAATCAACTCTAAACATTCAGTTTGGTCAAATTAGGTGATGATCCATCCCCAAAATTTCAGCAACATACAAGGTCCCATACTTGACATTTTATCTTTTCATTTTAAATATTCTCCTCCATGTGACTCGTACTCAATCTTTGTCATCTCTATGCTCACATCAAGAACTTCAGTTTGAATGTCTCTCTTGTTACCCAGATTCACACTAAACAATTTTACATGAATATCTAACAAAACCTCAAATTCAGCTGATCCAAAACAAAGCTCAGATTCCTTTTGGGTGGAGGGGAATGGGGAATCAGCTTTACTGAGATATAATTTATATATAATAAAATATACCAATTTTAGGTATGTGATTTGATGAGCTTTGAAAATAAATGTAGGTAATGTGGATATAGAACATTCTCATCAGACCAAAATGTTCCCTTTTACCCCCATCCTCTGGCAACTGTGGATCTGTTTACTATCAATGTCACACTTTTCTAAGTTTTCATATGAATGGAATTTTACAATATGTAGCCTTTTTTTTGTATCACTTCTTATACATAGCATGACGCTTTTGAGATTTATAATGCTATGAGTAGTTGTAGTCTATTCCTTTATATTGTGATACATCACATTGCATGGATACATCATAGTTTATTCACCAATTGATGGACATTTGTTTTTTTTCCAGATTCTGACTGTGATGAATATAGTTGCTATGAATACAAGTCTTTTTACTTATCTTAGGTAAACACCCAGGAATGGAATGGCTGGGTAATATGGTAAGTATATGTGAAACTTCATAAGAAATTGTAAATATGTTTTCCAAAATGACTTTAGCCTCTTGCATTACCAGTAGCAGCTCCTGAAAGTCCCAACTGATGCATAACCTTATTGACTCTAGGAATACTTAGTTTTTTTGTTTTTTTTTTAGCCATTTAAGAAAGTGTGTTTTGGTATCACAGTATGGGTTTAATTTGTATTTCTCTAGTGACAAATGCATTTGTTTGCCAACCATATATCATCTATAATAAAATGTCTGATATTTTACCCAACTCTTATTGGGTTGTCTTCCCAGTATTGACCTATAAGTATTCTTTATATTAATATGTGCAGGATGAGGACATTGCAAATATTTTCATACATTCAGTGGTTTGACATTTCATTTTCTTTAGTGTCATTTCAAGGAGAAAAAAATTTAATTTTGATGAATTCCAGTTTATTATTTTTTCCTTTATAGATTTTACTATTATGGGATTGTTCTAGTAAATAAATTTTTGCCTACCTCAAGATCACAAAAATTTTCTTCTATGTTCACTTCCAGAAGATTTGCATAAGATCTTTTGCTCTCACTTTAGATTAATGATCCAAGTTAATTTTTGTACATGGTGTGAAGCAAGTCCTCTGACTCATGAACACTTGATATTTCCCAATTTATTCAGATTTTCTCTAAGGTTGCTCTATAATGCTTTTAGTTTTTAATATAGAGAACAAAACCAATATGTTATGATTTTTTTAGACAATATACTTAGAATCAAGTAGATAAAAGCTGAAATATTTTCTATATTGAAAGAAATGGACTGGGGACATTCTTGGCTTTGAATTACCATCTCTTGGGTGTTGTCAACAGCTATTAAATAATTTTTGACATTTTCTTTCTGCTACAGATACATATAGTCAGAACATATCTTAGGACTGTTAAAGAAAATGTATCTGTAGCATACTATGCATTTAATTGTCTCATCTCTTATAAGCACAGACTCAGGAGATAATTCATTTATTTATTCAGCAAATATTTATTGACCTCCTACCATGCTGTCAGATACCAAATATAGAATAGCCAATAAGATGTACCATTTTGCATGAAAAACTTCTAGTTTAGAGGGAAACATGGCCAATAAAACATAAAATATACTACAAGGTTCTAGACATTGGGCAATTTTTTCCCTAAATATTTCATAATTTTTTCACTTTTGGAATAGCAATTTTTAAATTTCAATTTCTTATTATTCTTAGTGTGTAGGAACATAATTGATTTTTGTAGATTTACCTGTATCCTGGAAACTTGCTAAACTCCTTTATTAGCTCTAGAAGCTTTTTTGTATATGTCTCAGGATTTTCCACATAGACATTCATGACATCTATGAATATGGTTTAGTTCTTCTTGTCTAATTTAAGTATTTGTATTTATGTTTCTTGCTTTAGTGCACAAGATAGGAAATTTAGTACAATATTGAATAAAAGTGATATGAGAAGATACACTTATCTCCAAAAGATAGGCATATGAAAAAATATATATTTTATTATCTGTATATTTTTACATTGGGAAAAGGCACTTTATTCCTCAAGGAAGATGGAAACATTACATTCACCGAATTTCAGAACTATGTGCCAAGAAGGTTAAAGCTGGAAAGGGCAAGAGATGGGGGTGCATTGTGTAATGGCAACAGAAATAGTCTGGGCTTAGTAGGGAATTAGTCATCTTTATATAACCTGATAACCCTTGATTCCTCAGGTGCCTAATCTAACCAAGAAGACCAGGTATGAAAGAAAGGTAAGACCTGAAGTATTTCTAATACCAAATTCCACAATCCTAATATCACTGTCAAAATCATCTGCATTCAAACGTACTCTGTTTTCGTATTAACTCTTTACATTGTTTTACTTTTCTAACCAAGAAAATAAAGCTGTGTTTTAAATTCTTAGAGTTAATCTTGATTTCAAGAAGTGGAAATTAATGCATTTAAAGTGCAACTTCTAGCAAAAGAATGTTGAAAATACTACCCTTTCTCCATCTCTCTCAAAATTACACTTGAAGTTAGACAAAGTGATTTTTCCCCCCAGAGCACAGAGCTGAATTCCATAGAACAGCCCATATCCTAAAATAATGTATGGATGATATGCATGGCTCAAAGCCTCTCTTCTCCCCCACGGAGGAATAAAAGGAAATAAACCGAAGTAATGGAGAGGGTGGGAGATTATAAAATCTGTAGACACAGGGTGGACAAGCATGAAGGAAAGAATGGGGAAGACACAGAGTGGATTTCAATGGCTACTCTGTAGAACCATCTTTAAGAAAGAACTAAAATTTCCAATCTTTCCTTACTTTGTTGGAATTCATTCACGCTTCCGTCTACATTGGAATTGATCACTTGCTCAGCAATATGTGAAGAAAGGCTATCTCAGTCTTGAACAGCCCTAAATGTCTATACTAGGAAAAAAAAAAAAAATATTAGCTATGCCTTTCTTGTTAAGCTGCCAAGAACACACCAGGGCTTTTTAAAATGTCATCGCCAGGCTTTCTACTTACCTCCTGAGACTATTTAGTGCAGTAAGGAAGGAATCCACTGTATCACATTTATCACACCTGACTCTATTCAACCACAGTGAGGTGTAAAATATCTGAAAAGAAATGGTGAGTCCCAGTTGAACATTATAGCAACTTAACAGCATGGAGAAGGCAAAGGAACCACAGAAAATTGAAAGGGTAAACATTCATTTTGTGCTTCCAGTGGGTCCAATGAAGTTCAATAGTTTTGGTAAATAGTATTTTTAAAATGTTCATCTGCCTAACATTTGCATGTGGACTTGGCATCATATAAAATAAAATTTAATTAAAATGTCTTTATTAGGCACAATCTATACATCCTAAATCAAACAAAATATTGATAGAAATCATTACTGCTACATGCCTCCATGGTTCTAGGTACATGTATAGTAATGAGTCAGGATAAAACGTATCTGTTGCAGGGACATTGAGATAAATTTATTAATAAAAAGAAAATTGATATATGAGTGTGTCATACAGTATTACAAATAGGGAAGAGTAAATAAATATTTTACTATACACTGAACATATCAGACCTATTATTAAGCTGTATTTAACCACATCCTCTTATGTTGTTATTTTTCAGGCAGAGCAATTCTTTGGAATCCTATTTGATGTGCTGGCCTATAACATTTGACCACACTTACAGCACAAGTGTAAAATCAATTTTCTGTTCTCCCATTTATCTCTGTACTGATGTTAGTTGGCTCTCTAATGGAATGACTCTTCTGGAGAGGTAGTTATTTTACTTCAGAATGGCATTTCAGAAGACTTAAATGGGCTGAAGAGATGGCATGTGACCTTTAGGAATATTTTAGTTCTACATTTCTTTGAAAAAGAACTGTTTAACCCTGTGTATGTTATTACATTGCTGACGCCTCTTTTGTTCCTCTTCTTGTTCACTGTAACAAAGTTTGTTTTCTTTATGTCAGAACAATGTGGGGAATTTTGGTAACTGTAAAATTTGATACTTGTGTCATTGTTGAAAGGTACAATGTCACAATTAAACAATGTGTATTATTCAATTTCCTGATAACAGTTTCTTTAAGCTCAATATCATGTCCTTATCTTGTTTATGATAACCTTTTAAAGTAATATATACAAATACCAAATAATCTACATAAAAAGGACATCATTTTTAAATGGCTTTTACAGCTAAGCTACTACTTTTGAGGACATGTCCATCAATCATGCTATTTTTAAAATTAAATTTTTAATTTTCACTATACGTAAATAATTTCTTGTAGCTTCACCTCTTACATCATTTATATTTTCTTTTTCATATAAACATCTATTTAATTTTATTTTTAATTGAATATTATTTACAAAAGCTGAATGCATAGTATCTTACTCTAGCTTACTTGTTTAATATCAGAAATACTGAAATATTAAACATTCATTTTAGCAATCTTTTTCAGTTGGTTTTCTTCCCTAATTATATATTATCTCTTTTTTAAAAAAAATCACTGCATACATTTAAAAAAATTCTATTCTAGTATATGTAATCACTGAAAATTTTTATTTTTAAGTACAAGCTGTTGTACTTCCTAAACTCCACTCCGTTATCCCAAAAGATGACTTTGAAAAAAAAAAAAAAAACCCTTCATATGGAGGGAGTCTTAACGTCAAGAATTAGGCAGCCATATATTATGTATGTTCATTATGAATCACAATAGTTTACTCTCTTCTTTAAATATAAATAATTCATAATGAAAGAGCATGCAGAAGTTCTTTTGGCAATACAAAAATAAATATATTTTTAAGTCTTTCTTTTGTGTCCTTCTAGGTTTCATATGTGCTTCTGTTATAAGGGCACATAAAGTGGACACATTAGTATCTACTAAGCATACACCTAGTACATTTATTACCCTTGTTTGTATTCTCCAAATATTTGCTGACCACAGACCTAATTTGCTTATTAACAGAAACAGGTAACTCCTGTTCCTAGGAAAAAGAGGGGACTGAGTATATTGTGATATGGATGTTCTGCCCCTACCACAACCTCATCCTCTAGTCAAGACATTTCATACAGGTGGAAATTTACCAAAACCCTCAAGTGTACAGTGGAAGAGGATAGAAATGATCCATGTGGGGAAAGCTGTTCCAGATGATGAAAAGGCAGGAGATTGTTTACATGGGGAAAAGCAGTTGAACTTACAGTTCTGTGTCCTGAATTTCTCCTTTCCCTTTGCCTACTTCTGACAAGAACAAACCTGGTATCTTAAACCTGAGACAATTTTGCTTTGCTTTTAAGGGAGCAATAAGGGAGGCAACTGGGTCTTTATTTGTGGTGACCAGTATAAGGATCCATCCACTAGGCCTACCCACTAGTAGGAGATAACCCTAATGGTGGAAGTCATATTGAATAGTAGGTCCTCAAGGGTGGTAAACACTAAGACACCAGATTTGGGAATTTAGGTAGGGTGAATCTTGTTTTAAAATTTTTAAATACCAATTAAGGGAGTACAAGTATTTTTATTTTATTTTATTTTATTTTATTTATTTTTATTTCAGCATATTACAGGGGTACAAATCTTTAGGTTACATATATTGCCTTTGCTCCATCTGAGTCAGAGATACAAGCATGTCTATCCCCCAGACGGGGCACACTGCATCCATTAGGTGTGAATATACCCATCCCCTTCTCCCCCCTCCCATCTGCATGACACCTGATGAATGTTGCTACCATATGTTCACATAAGTGTTGATCAGTTAATACCAATTTGATGGTAAGTACCTGTGGTGCTTGTTTTTCCATTCTTAGAATACTTCACTTAGTAGGATGAGCTCCAGCTCCATGCAGGATAATACAAGAGGCGCTAGATCACCATTGTTTTTTATGGCTGAGTAGAACTCCATGGTATACATATACCACAGTTTATTAATCCACTCATGGATTGATGTACACTTGGGTGATTTCCACATCTTTGCAATTGTGAATTGTGCTGCTATAAATATTCAAGTGCAGATGTCTTCTTTATAGAATGTCTTTTTTTCCTTCGGGTAGATGCCCAGTAACGGGATTGCTGGATCAAATGGTAGTTCTACTTGTAGCACCTTGAGGTATCTCCATATTACTTTCCACAGAGGTTGTACTAGTTTGCAGTCCCACCAGCAGTCTATGAGTGTTCCTATCTCTCCACATCCATGTCAACATTTATTGTTTTGGGACTTTTTGATAAAGGCCATCTCACTGGAGTTAAATGATAATTGCATTGTGGTTTTCATTTGCATTTCCCTGATGATTAGAGATATTGAGCATTTTTTCGTATGTTTGTTGGCCATTAGTCTATCATCTTTTGATGAGTTTCTGTTCATGTCCTTTGCCCACTTTGTGATAAAGTTGTTTGATTTTTTCTTGCTGATTTTCCTGAGTTTTACATAGATTCTAGTTACCAGCCCCTTATCGGATGTGTAACATGAGAATATTTTCTCCCTTTCCATACGTTGTCTGTTTGCTCTCATGATAGTTCCCTTGGCTGTGCAGACGCATTTTAATTTGATTCAGGTCCCATTTATTTACTCTTTTTGTTGCTGTGATTGCTTTTCTTCATAAATTCTATGCCAAGACCAATGTCTATAAGAGTTTTTCCAACATTTTCTTCTAGAATTCTTATAGTTTCATGCCTTAAGTTTAAGTCTGTTATCTACTGTGAGTTGATTTTTGTGCAAGGTGAAATGTGCAGATCCTGTTTTAGTCTTCTATATGTGGCTAACCAAATTTCCCAGCATGATTTATTGAATACATCCAAAAGACAGAAAGATCACAAATCAATAGTCTAATGAATCATCTCAAAGAACTGAAAATGGATGAGCAAACCAACCCCAAACCCAGCAGAAGAAAAGTAAAAACAAAGATCAGAGTAGAACTAAATGAAATCAATAACAAAAAATCTACATGGAAGATTAACAAAAGTTGGTTCTTTGAAAAAATAAACAAAATTGGCAAGCCTCTTGCTAGATTAATGAGAAGCAGAAAAGAAAGTATGCTAATAAGCTCCATTGGGAATGTAAGAGGAGAAATTACAGCTGATACAACAGAAATACAAAATATCATCTATGAATACTATAAAAACCTCTATGCATATAAACTTGACAATGTGGAGGATATGGACAAATTCTTAGAAACACACAGCCTCCCTAGGCTCAATCAGGAAGCAATAGAGTTCCTGAACAGACCTATATCAAATACCAAAATTGAAGCAGCAATAAAAAACTTTTCTAAAAAGATAAGTCCCAGACCAGATGGTTTCACATCTTAATTTTTACCAGACCTGCAAAGAAGAATTGGTGCCTATCCTGCAGAAATTATTCCACAACATCTAGAAGGAAGAAATCTTCCCCAACACATTTTATAAAGACAACATCACCTTGATACCAAAACCAGGAAAAGACACACAAAAAGAAAACTACAGACCAATATTTCTTATGAATAGAGATGCAAAATTTCTCAAGAAAATCCTAGCACACCGAATTCATGTGTTTATCAAAAAAATAATCCATCACGACCAAGTAGACTTTATCTCAGAGATGCAGAGATGGTTCAGCATATGCAGATCTATAAATGTAATTCACCACATAAATAAAAGCCAAACCAAGACAATATGATCCTCTCAATAGATGCAGAAAAAGCATTCAACAAAATTCAGCACCCTTTTATGATAAGAACATTTAACAAAATAAGCATAGATGGGACTTAACTAAAAATGATAAAAGTCATATATGACAAACCCACAGCCAACATCATACTGAACAGGGAAAAATTGAAAGCATTCCTGCTTAGAAGCAGACAAAGATGCTTTCTATCACCACTTCTATTCAACATAGTGCTGGAAGTCCTAGCCAGGGCAATCTGACAAGAGAAGGAAATCAAGGGCATCCAAATGGGGGCAGAAGAGGTCGAACTATCACTCTTTGCTGCTGATATGATCTTATATCTAGAAAACCTCAAAGATTCTGCCATGGGACTGCTGGAATTGATAAATAAATTCAGCAAAGTCTCAGGTTACAAAATCAATGTACACCTATCAGTAGCATTCCTATACGCCAACAACAGTAAAACTGGAACCAGATCAAAAATTCAATGCCTTTCACAATAGCAATGAAGAAAATAAAATACTTAGGAATATATTTAACTGAGGAGGTAAAAGTATTTTTGATACATGGATATCTTTTATAATGCATACTTCAGGGCTTATGGTGTGTCCGTCACCAGAATAGCATTCATTGCACTTAAAAGGTAAGTTTTTAACCCCACACTTACCCTCCTGCCCCACCTCCCTCTTGGTTTCTCATGTCCTTTATATTGCTTTGTGCCCATGTGTACTCATCTATTAGCTCCCACTTATTAGTGAGAACATATGGTGTTTGGTTTTCCATTCCTGAGATACTTTACTTAGGATAATGGTCTTCAGTTCACTCCACATTGCTGCAATTGGCATTATTTCATTCCTTTTTTGGCTGAGTTATACCCCATGGTATCTATATACCACATATTCTTTATCCACTCATGAATTGAAGGGCACATAGGTTGATTCCACATCTTTCCAGTTGTGCTGCCATAAACATTCAAGTGCAGGTGTCTTTTTGATTAAATGGGTTCATTTCATTTGGGTAGATACTCAGCAGTGGGATTGCTAGATCAAATGGTAGGTCTACATTTATTTCTTTGAGGAACTTCCAAGCTGTTTTCCATAGAGGTTGTACTAATTTGCAGCCCCAGCAACAGTATAAGTGTTCTTTTCTCTCTGCATCCGTGCCAGCACCTCTTGTTAATAATGGCCATTCTGATAGGGGTAAGGTGGCATCTCATTGTAGATTCGATTTGGATTTTCCTGATGATTAGTGATGTTGAGCATTTTTTTCTTTTTTCTTTTTTTTAACTTCAGAATATCATCAGTATACAAACATTTTGGTTACAGGAATTACTTTTGTACATTTTGAGTCAAAGTTATAAATGTGTCCATCACCCATATAGTGTGAATTTTTTTATATGTTTATTGGCCATTTGTCTATCTTCTTTCTAAAAACTTCTGTTCATGTCACTTGCCCACTTTTTAATGGGGTCGTTTTTTTTTTTTAGTTTTTTGTTTTTTTCCCTTGCTGATTTGTTTGAGTTCTTTGTACATTCTGGATATCAGTCCTTTGTTATATGCATAGTTTGTGAATATCTTTTCCCATTCTGTAGGCTGTCTATTCACTCTATTGATTATTTCCTTTGTTGTGCAAAAGATTTTTAATTTAATTTTTTTAAAAATTTTTGTAGAGATGAGGTCTCACTATGTTGCTCAGGCTGATCTCAAATTCCTGGGCTCAAGCAATCCTCCTACCTCAGCCTCCCAAGTTGCTGGGATTATAGGTGTGAGCCACCACAACCAGTTGGTTGGTTGAATCTTAACAAAAGTAATGGAATATTTTATTATAGCAACATTCAACATGAAGGATATATGTGAGAAAAATAAGAAACATGCTTTACTGAGCTATGCTATTGATGGTGTTTTGTTTTGTCTTGTTTGGTTCTGCTTTGCTTTGCTTTTTGCATACATTGTGAGACCAATTTTAGTTTTCTTACAAGATGGAAGTTTTCCTTTGCTTCTCTTCCCACCTTGGTACTGGCTTTTAAAGCAAAGCAGGTTTCCTTACTCCCATATCCCAAATGGGTGACCGAGGCTAATTTCTCATATTGTATTTAAACAAGAGATTACTATCTATACTGAACCTTTTAGTTAAACCATGACACCGACACTGCGTTTAAAAAGAGTTCATTAATACCTTGAATTCACTTCCTTTTCCCTACGTGGGTCATGTTCAACTTATTTGAGTACTAACTGAAATCTGAAGTCAACAATTTCTTAATGCTTGGAATGGCAAAACATGAACTCACATCAAGTATCTAAGTTTTCGTTTGCCTGGACTTGCATATAAATCAATGCTACACAAAACAATTTGGAAAGTACTTAAGAAATTTAATTTATGAAACTACTTTGACTTATCCAGGTTTTCTCTGTTCTTTAGATGTTTGGAAGTCTTACTAACTTCTTATACCCAATCACCAAGTGGAATAGTGCTCATAATTGTGTTTGGAAGAAAAGAAGTCACTTTGAGAACCATAAGAATAATTAGAGTTACTTCACTAACAGTCATCAGCATAATCATTCATGAGCAAACTATAGTAATGTTAAAATGGGAATAATAAATATTAAACATAAAGATTTTAAAATATTTCATGGTTAGCAAGCAGAAGAGTACATCACACATAGTAAATGCTCAATAAACAGTCATTAATATGTGAACATGAGATACAACATGACCAACTGAGCTGTGCTGTCTCTTCAGTAATAATGGCCAAAAAAAAAAAAAAAAAATTGGAAAAATTAGGTTGTCCCCAATTCAACCAGAAATGAAAATCATGGCCTCATGTAAATATTATGATTTTTTTCTTTATGCAAAGTTACTATATAAGACTTAAAACAGAATAAAGAACTACAGAGAATGCATGTGGAGGAAAAATAAATCATATGAAGACCAATATCTTTTTCTTAGAATTGCTTTATATACTACCCAAAGCATTCCTCAAAAATATGCAAGTCGTTGTTAACAATTTGTCACACACTTTCATTTTGGTGCAATGCATTTAAATATAAAAGCATCATAGATATTATCAGATATTTCTTTCCTTTCTTTTTTTGTTCTTTCTTTCTTTTGTTCTTTCTTTCTTTCCTTCCTTCCTTTTTTTCTCTGTTTTATAGTATCCTAAAATATGTGAAAATGTCATTTGGCCAAAGTTGTATTTCCAATCTCAGTTTTGTTCTTTATACAGCAGCCTTCACAAAGCAAATAAGCCCTGTACAGAAAATTGAAAAATGCTTATCAGTTTAACCAAAGCACAAACCTTGATCTATAAAGTCAGAGACACATTTCTTTTCATTACAAAATAGACAAAGTCAAGGCTTTGCAACATGGAGAAGTTGAGTTTCTACTTGTGTACTTGCTGGAAATCTAAGGACCCGATGATACAGCAATTTTCCCAGACATACTGAGCTTTGGATCATTACACTAAACTTGTTTATTGTATCAGCTTAACCTCTCCACTTCTTGTTTTACTATTTTTTTTTTCTTTCCTTTTTACAAAGAAGATTCAATTGAATCAGAAAGGTACTTATTAGATGCCACAGTGAAACTTCTTAGGAATGAAACCAATGGTTTAACATTTAAACCATTTACATGTGGATATAATAATATGAAAGTTTAAACCAAGTCAGATTTTAAGGCCCTGATATAGTACATTTTTATAAGAAGAATATTATATAAAGTGCCTAACAGTAATCTTAAAAAATGTGCTGTGATATTTTCTATTTATTGGGCTGAAATAACTTTATTTGTATTAAACAAGGATGCTATCCTAAATATTCTCGAAGTGTCCATGTAGTCACAGTCTCAAAAAATATTTTTTTACTAGCCCTTTCTAGAACATGGAAAGATTCCAGTATTTAGAATGTTTCCACATAGAACACAGACAGACAGACAGACACACACACTCACAAATTATTTAAGAACAAGTCAGACCAAAAAAGCAAGAGAGTAACTCCATGAGATTTCCCTATACTCCCTTAATTCACAAAGTGGAAAAGCAGTTTTTGTAAATGTTGAAGCAAGATAACTAGGGAAAGAAAGGTCGCTCAGCATTTAATCTTTGGAAAATACGTCAAAAATTCAAAGGCAACTAGATATGTGGTAGTAATTCAATGATTATATTCAGTACAAGATTTGTTTAGCAAACATGTTTGATATGCTGAATCTTTTGGTTTTGCTGGGTAGCTAATGAGGCTCTGTGAAGAGATTTTTTTTTTCTTTGTAGAAGGTTAGAAACATAAACTTGCCCCTTGGAGCTCCTGAACCAGACATAATTTTCAGGAAAGAGCACTTTTTACACTCGAGTCTTTTGATGCATCAAAGGATAGACTTTTTTTCTCAAGAAGCCTGCTATAATTGTAGTTTTGCCTTTTAGCTTCTACACCTGGATTCCAATTTGTTGGCCTTTCTGTGAATGCATTCCTAAGATAGAGATATAATTGATTTTTCTAGCTGACTATGTATTGTGGACCTGAGTTTTTCAACCTTGTCACTATTGACTATTTGGGTCAGATAATTCTTTTCATGGGGGGCTGGCCTGTGCATTGTAACATGTTTATCAGCATACCTGTCCTCTACTCATTAGGTGCCAGTGGCAACACCCTCCCTCTTAATTGTGACAACCAAAAACGTCACTATACACTGCCAAAAATATGTAATAAATCAAGGACTGAAGCAGATACTAGAGTATTATTTTTAACAATGATTGGATGGGTAACAGTGGAGGAAGTTAGAGATGTCACTGTGTTAGATGGCTAATTAGTTACAGTACATCTTCAAATGACCCTGATTTGTTTTATAACTTTTCTATTAGATGTATTGATTTGTTTGTTTTAATTGTGTTAATGTGTTCTTTGATGAAAGATACATTAGAACAAAATCAAATAATCAATTAATATATGGTTATAAAGTTTCAAGGGCACAACGAAGTACATAGCAAAACATTCTCTTTGATAAAGGACAGCACACTACAGACCTATCAGATGTGGTCTTGTCAGTACATCTCATTCTGAATTTTACAAACTCCCATAGTTGTGGTGTGCCCTACTTCTAAATAACAACAAAAATCCAGTCCTGTGTTGTACCTAAATGGAAATCTGTAAGAAATCACTAGAGTCATTCCTTTAAAACATCCCCAGGGATGTAGAATTAGAAGAGTTAATGTACTCAATGCATCATTACTTCTCAACTTCCTTCAACACAAAAGAAATCAGTTAGTCATTGGTTTACTATATATATTTCATCATAGTATAATAAATAAATGTACATTATACATATAATTTTAAACACAGTTGAATAAAGTAATTTGTTTCTAAAGCAGCAGAGATGTCTATCAATCAGTTTAAATACAATGTGTTTTACACAACCTTAGTGAAGAATAAAGCATAAGAAAGTTAAACCGTTGTTTGATTTTATATTCTCTCCGGTGAGAACCTTCTGGGAACTGCTGCCACCTGTTGGTCATAGATTACAACACATCAAATTATGACCAGCTGCTAGAGATCCTATATATACATTAGGAATATTACTATGGCCATTTGCATTTATCAATATTTATAAATATAATTTTTATCACTTGGAGTATAGTCATATTTTCTTAACACAATTAAGATACATATTATTGCACGGTTTTTGTAAGATTTAATTTGTAAAAAGTTGCTCCAAAAACATAGATATTGAAATGGAGTCAAACCTTTCTTGCAATTAGCTAGTTTCAAAAAGCAGACAGGGAAGTGGAATGGTGAGTCACAGAATGTTTCTACAACAGGACTTTAATATTCATTAATGGTTTCTACAGAGCAGATCTTGTTAACTGACACAACCGTGATAATACCGTCTGACTGAAGGAAATTGTTGTCAAACTAACAACTGAGCTGTGGAAAGAGATATAAGGATGTAAACAAATTAGAAACACCAAAGCCAACTTCATCTCTAAATAAGAATGAGGATCTACATGCTACTAGAAAAAGAGATCTTTCATATGCAAATAATAGGATAAACATTTTAGTGGGTTACTGACAAAACTTACAAGATGCTAGAATGAGACCATTCACAAGGAGAGCACAAAGAAAGATGCTAAATGCCAAATGTCCCGTTGGATCTGTTTCCATCTCTGAACTAAACATTCACAATAAATCTTCTGATGTTTAAGGAAATTCAGCTGTGAAATGATGTCACATGCTATAACAATTCTGCTTTTAAAGTTATAGTTATTTATACAACATGTACTTTTTAAATTTTTAATTGACAAAATTGTATACATTTATGATATACAATGTGATGTTTTGATATATATATACACTGGGAATTGAAATCAAGATAATTAACATATTCATCACCTCAAACACATTTTTGGTGTGAGAATATTTAAAATCTATTATGTTAACAATCTTCAAGTATTATATACAATGCATTTTATTAACTATAGTCATCATGCTGTACAATAGATTTCCAAAACTTATATCTCCTACCTAGCTAAAACTTTGTACCCTTTGACCAACATCTCCCATGCCTCCCTCCTGCTCTCAAATCTCTGGATAACTACCATTCTATGCTTTCCTTCTATGAGTTCAACTTTTTTAGATTCTATGTATAATTGAGATCATGTAATATTTGTTTCTGTGTCTGGTTTATTTCACTTAGCATAATGTCCTCTAGGGTTTATTCATATTGTCATAAATGACAAGATTTTCTTCTTTTTAAAGTCTAAGTAGTATTCTATTGTGTGTGTGTGTACACACCAGATTTTCTTTATCCATCTATCTGCTGGTAGACACTTAAATTGTTTCTTTATCTTGGCTAGTGTGAATAATGCTGCACTAAACATGGGAGTACAGATATCTCTTTGATATACCAATTTCATTTATTTGGGATATATACCCCAAAGTGGAATTGCTACACAAAGCAATCTACAGATTCAATACAATCCCTATCAAAATACCACTGACATTTTTTACAGAAATAGGAAAAATAATCCTAAAATTCAAATGTAACCACAAAAGACTCTGAAAGCCATCTCGACTAAAAACAACAAGGCTGCAATCATCACACTACCTGATCTCAAAATCTATTACAAAGCTATAGTAAACAAAACAGTATGGCACTGGCATAAACACAGACATATATAGCAATGGAACAGAATAGAAACCCTGAAAATAAATTCATAAATTCATGCACTTACAGGCAACTTATTTTCAGTAAAGGTAACAAGAACAGACAATGGGGAAAGGAGAGTCTCTTCAATAAATGGTGTTGGGAAAACTATATATATATGTATATACACATACACACACACACACACACACACACACACACATATATGCAGAAGAATGAAATTAGATCCTTATCTCATACCATATACAAAAATCAACTCAGAATGGATTAAAGACTTAAATGTAAGACCTGAAACTATAAAACAGCTAGAGGAATGACCCAGGGAAAAGCTCCACACAGTGGTCTGGACAATGATTTCTTGTATAGGCCTTCAAAAGCACAGGAAACAAAAGAAAACACGGACAAATGTGATTACATAAAACTAAAAAGCTTCTGCACAGGAAAGGAAACAACAGAGTAAAGAGACAATTTACGGTGTGGTATCAAATGTTTACAAATTATACATCTTATAAGGGGTTAATATCCAAAATATATATGGAAATCAAACAACTATATAAAAAGAAAACAAACATTCCAATTAAAAAATAAGCGAGTGACCTAAATAGACATTTCTCCAAAAGAAGACATATAAATGGCCAACTATGAACAAAATGCTTGACATTTCTAATCACGAGGGAAATGCAAATTAAAACTGCAATGAGATATCATCTCACCCCTGTTAAAATGGCTGGTACCAAAAAGAAAAAAGGAAAGTGTTGTTGAGGATATGCAGAAAGGGAGCTCTTGCACACCGTTGGTGGTAATGTAAAGTAGTAGAGACATTATGGAAAACAAGATGGAGGCTTCTCCAAAAACTTAAAAGTAAAAGTACCATACAATCCAATATGCATTTTTAAATAGATCTTGTATGTTCTAGGTAAGTGCTCTGTTAGGTACTGGAGTCTTTTTTAAGGCATCAAATATCAAAAAATCGCTTTTCTTGTTTTTAAAAAAGTACACTTATACAAATGCCTCTCCATTTCAATCGCTGATGGTTCTAATGAAAGCACTTTTCCTTTTTCCATAAAATAAGCGGCAATGGAAGAAATGTAAAAGCACTGGACCCCGTGACTTGCCTTGCTGTGGTGAAGGGCTGCAGGAAGGTGTGGAGAAGAGTTCCAAAGACAGTTCTCTCCAGAGAGGCCGGGTGATTAAAGGTGTGAAAGATCATGACAGAGCTAGCCCTCAACAATGATTTAACCACTTACAAGTTGTGTAAACTTGGTCAAATCTCTTAACTTTCTGAGGACTATTTACTCTTTGTTAAGTATCAAGAGCATTACATAGGGGGAGGCTAGACTCAAAGATATTTAAGTTCCTTTTCAACCATAATATTCCACTACTCTAAATCAGTTCTTAATCATAATTTTATATTTTTAATATTACGATCATTAATCTTGTTATACTTTCAATAAATCCAAGACTCTCTCTTTAATGCCATGATAAAGAGGAAAATTGAGTTTTACTGTCAGGTGTTAGTATAGGGCTTTTGATTTTTTTCATATACACACAGCTCTGTCATTTTGGAAGGCATCTCCAAGTTACTTATACTGACTTATCCTTCCAACCAGTATTCTAATAGCAATGAATGATGCTTTCCTAGAGTACCCACATCCAACATAGTTCTAATACCTTTATCAATTTATCATGATTGAGACTATGATATCTATGTGAAACTGGGATTATATAAGGAGAAATCTCTAACTATAGTATGTAATCGTTAAGATATAATTAACTCCAAGTCTCTAGAATACTAATCACAACACCATGCGCATGAGTTTCAGAGTTTTCATTTGCCTTTTGAAACACACAACACTTTCAATTTAGCCTTTATAAAACAATCAATTACAATGCACTACTGATGCTGGGAAATTATGTAATTCTACAGAAAAGTTTATAAAATTACCCATAAAAAGAAGCAATGGCCATTTTACACTGATCTTTGTAAATGTTTCTTTTCTCTTAGGGTTATATTTTAATTTTTGCTTTGTTTATTTGTTAATTCATTCATTTATTAAACAAATATTTATTGAATACATCCAATGTGGCAGGCAAGGTGCTGGTATGTAACTATATAAACAAGGTGGAGACATAGAGTTCAAAGACTTTGTCCCTACATCAAGAAGCTTATGATCTAGTAGAAGAAAGATCTACACACATGCATGCATCATATACACACACACTTAGAATAGCTTTTAATTTTTCAACAACTTTCAAAAATTGTATCAAAAAATATCTAGTACTACTATGTCAAAAATGGAAAAGTATCACCTTGTAGGCTTTTGAATCATATAATGTCTAGAAATCAACATTTAACTGCTATTATATATCACAGATATCTCATTTAAAAATATATACATATATCCTATTAGTGGTTTTAAAATAAATGATTTGATTAGTTAGATCCTACTAGAAACAGTTTTGGTAATTGCCTTGCAGATGAAATCATTCCTTATATGCTAACCCACCTAGGTGACAGGGAAAATATTCATAACTAAACACAAATCTAAAATGCTTTGAGATGAAAGATATATTCCTTGAGCATTTAAAAAATATAAATGTCAAAACGGATTAGATATTTTCTGACTTCATGATCTTTAAAACATAAGCTGCTTTAATTCTAATGGAAAAAAATTTGAAAAATAATGTATTTTTCATATAAAAAATAATTGTTAAACAACAATAAAAACCAAAAATATCTTTCTCTTCAGTTGATTTTAAAGTTTGCATATTGCCTGCTGTACTGTACATTTCCTTGAACACAAAAGCCTAACAAAGAAAAGGAAGGCTTCAAAGTTCCTAACTCATATTTTCTAAAGAAATTAAACATTAGAAGAAAAAGAAATGGAAATAAAAGCAATTTCATGCCCCCATGGTAAAAAAAAAAAAAAAAAGCAGTAGTGGAGTTTAAAAGAAACAGTGTCATATAAGTATCCACTGATTATTACATAGCTCCCTTAGTATTTCGGCATATAGGATTTGAGTTTAATGCATTAGGAAGGTAAAAATTTCTGTGAGGATAAATGCTTCACGGATGAGGTGATTTAGATAGAGTATATATTTGCACACACCGTCCCAATCTCTCCAAAAAGCAGTATCATTTCCTAATGTGAAGGATACGAGGATGTGTCAGAGTACATTTGGAAAGGAATTTCTCCCAGGACCTTGATAGCACAAGTGTAGACAGAATAAATAAATCTGTCAGTGTGAACAAATTACTCACAAAACCTATTCTCAGGGGCAGTGTTTGTGCTCTCACTCTGGCCCTTTGATACTGCAGGATCCGCTCACTGCTGACAGTGAGAAGAGGCAGACCCTGTCAGAACCCCGCGGTGTTGACTGAGTGCACATCCTCAGACAGCCCTTGTCACATGAGTGTTTCGCCTAGGTCTGCTGCCCGCGTCTCATCCTCCCTCCCTGTGACTGCCTGCTCCTCACATCTTCCCTGAGGGCACTATAGGTTGACAAAGTCCTGATAAATACCTATCTGAAATATCACAAAGCCATTGGAGTCTCAACTAATTTCACTTAAAATAGAAATATCTGGATTTCATTCAAATACAGTTTGGTGTGTCTGTCAGCATGGAATCTATACAACAAGCTTGGGGGACTCTTTTCAGTAGCATTTCACTAGATCCTATTCACATGAGATGCTCAGCTTCAAAGTTGGCACTTCCCCTTTTTAATTCCCAAATCTGCAAGTCTTAAGAATACTTGCCTTTATCCTACTTTTCTCCATGTTCTATTTATTTCTTAATGTCCTCTAAAAATTCTAATAATTTTCAAATATATCATATAGAATAGCAAATTGGAGTGGCCTTCTTTATAGTTCATATTAGTGGATCCTGGAAAAGAACAAAAGAATACAGAGAGATTTGTCATTTTATTGGTAATAGCTTCTCATAGAGTCTCCAATATGATGTCATTATTTCAGTAAGTTTACTTTTCCTTTAGACTAAAGATGAACTAAAGCAATATCACTCAAATGCTATGTATCTGCTGGGTGAAGAGGTCTGGTATTTTTCAGAGAGAGTTTATAGAGGTGAAGAAGAAAGTTTTCCACTTTACTTTCACCTATTTTGCCACCCTTTTATTCTTTCTAAACCCCACCCCCTCTAACATCTGAAATATGCCCTCTGAACCACAGGATATGAAGAAAAGATCACAAAACATTTTTGATGGTACCAGATCTTTTTCATAGACACTCCTGAGAAAAGAACAGTGAAGAGCACAATTAATAAAAACTACTTGCACATGAAAAAATCGTGATAGATCATGCAGGTCATTAGGAAAAATTCTCTTTTACCATGTTTTCAGGTTGGTTTGGGGCAAACTCCTACATTAACACAAAGGCTGTGCAGGGTCTTTATCAGTTCTTCTTACCTCCTTGATTCTCTTTCTGAAAGAAATGAAAATGGAAACACACAAAGATAGTAGTATGTGTCTGGGGAGAAGAAAATTACCTAATTTGTTAAAACATGCCCATTGCGGTATGTTTTGGAGATTAATGTTATTGAAAATTTTATACAGAAATAATTTTGCTCATTATGTCTTGACTCTAAATTATATATGCCATTAAGACAGATGGTGCTTATGGCATTCAAGACAACTACAGTGCTCATTTCCATCTTCAACTGAATCTTGTACATTGAGTAATTCTATTTTTTTCACACTAGGGAATAAAGAGCCAGTTTCTACCCAATTCTAAACCAACTCCCTGGTTGTAAATTGGGAGTTTAAGTGGCCCAACAATCTTTCTGAATATTAATACAACATTTTATATAATCCAAAGAGTGAAAAGGCAATGAGAAGAAGAAATCGAGATATCTGGCTTATAAGGCCCTACAGAAGCTTTACCTCATTTTATTAAAGAATCATTTATTTGGTGTGTATTCTCAGCAAGGCAATGTGCTAAGCAGTAATGATACAAAGATAAACTTACAGGTTACCAGAAAATGAATTTCAAGGGGCACTTAATATTTATAGAGTACCTTTGAGTGGTAGGCACTTTACATACATCATCTCATTTAATCAGCACAGCAGTCCCATAAGCTGGTTTTACAGGACACAGAAAAACAGGCACATTAGCGAGATCTCTCTCTTACACGAGTCTGTACATCTAGTAAATGACAAAATTCTGATTCTATATTACACAGTAGAGAATGCTTTGCAATGATTTAGTGCTTAGAAATTATCAGAAGGCTTTTTGGTTGTTCACTCAATTATCAGATTTACAGGAATGAATATGGTCAATTATACTTAGAATCATAGAACAAGGAAGGAATTTCACTGTTCAAGTAAAATTAAAGTTAGCTAAAAACAAAAGAAAATCTTATAATAATGGTGGCTTAAACAGGTAGATATTTATTTCTCTTTCATGTAAAGAGGATCCACAGGAAGATAGTTTAGCATTGGTATGAATGTTGCATGAAGTTTTTAGGGACATGGCTCCTTACATCTCACTAAATTGTCATCCTTAGTTGTAGTCTTCTTTGTAATTCAACATTGCTCCCACTGCTCCAGCCATCACATCTGCATTCAGGAAGAACAATGAAAGAAGAAAAGGGTGAAAAAGGTCTCAGCCTCTCTCTTTAAGGACTTTCTTGAATTCTTGCCTAAAACTACTGCTTATATCTCATTTGCCAAAATCAAAGCACGTGTCCAAATATTCCTACAAAGGAAGCTGAGCAACACAACTTTGGCTAATGGTAATGTGTTCGGCTAACAGTATTATCCAGGAAGAAATGCAGAATGAATATTAGGAAGCAACAAAAAGTGCTACAATTGAGAAATAAACTGATGTGTCAATCTGAGCTCAGAAGGAACAAAACCTATATTCTTAGTTTTTTTATAGACAGCAAAAAATTTTCTACCTTTCTACCATTTCTACCTTTCCAGCAGCTATAAAAATGTTTCATGATCCAAGCATTTGACATTAATTTTCATCCTAGCCAGGGATTGATATTCAAAATATCATGAACCAGCATGACATATAGCCAACCAAACAGGTCAGATACCCTGATGGATCACAGTGAATGCCAGCTATAAACAACAGCTTGGTTATACTCGTACATAACAGGCCAACAGAAAGCTCCTCTGGATTGCTTCCTTTTGATCTGTGGTCTAAACTATTGAACTGAATGTCAGAGGTGTATCTTTAAATTAAAAAAGAAAAGTTGTAATGATGTTCCAATGTGTTATCCTTAGTTGTGTGAGCTCAGCCTAATCTAATCTGTTTGAGCCAACTGGAAAAGCTAGAGGTTGCTGGAGGGTTTGGTAGGGCCAGGGGCCTTTTGCATAAAGAACTTAGGTGGTTTCTGGGGAGAAAAAAAAATGATGTTTATCCATCCTAAGTATGTACTAAAAAAACAAACAAATAACAATAATGATGGCATTTAGTGGCTGACAGCCAGTTCTCTGTACTAAGAAGAAAAAAGTTGTTTCTCTTGCCCCCACTCCTTACTCCCAGATACTACCCAAAGGAAGTTTACCCTAATGGAGCACCAAGTCTGACATGGACATAACTCTTGCATTTATTGGGAAAGAGCTATCTGTCCCACTGAGATGCTTTAATATTGTTTCCTCAGGAACAATTTATCATGATCCTTGGGAGAGGAAATAAAATAAAAGCTTTGCCGCTAGAGTTTCTTTCAAAACTAGGGGCACACAGGCATTAATAATTTGTTTAAAAAAAAAAAAAAAACAGACGAAGAGACAGCATTTCACAGTGACCTGCGGATTCTCCAACTTCTTGAGAAGTTCATGCAGCATTACTGCCTTTTTGGGCAACCAGAAAGAAAATGAACTAAGTCTTAAGGAGAAAACTCATTAATATGTTGAAGGCTCATATCTGAGCCAGAAGCTGAAACCACTAGCCCTCCTGGAGCAGCTATGCTGAGCTTCCTGACCGATGGTCAGGCCTCATCTACTGATCTCATTTCACACTCAGAAACCTCCGTTGCTAGGGTTGTTGGACCAGCTCCTATTCCTGTTTACTTATTGTTGTTTAAATAAATCTCAATTTCCAATTTAGAAAATGGCAATGTACTAGCTACATGGCCTCCGGGTGGATTTTCCAGATAACAGTGACAGCTGGGGCAAGAGCACCAAGATCCATCAGAATGAGGCACTACTTCTTCCAGTACAAGGAATCCAAGGATCATGTGGATAAAAATGGAGGAAACAGCAATATGCAAGACAATATCCAGGAAGCCCACTTGGAATGAGAGGTAGTGTTATTTGGGGCTCCCAAAGACCAGCCTCAGGTTCAATGATTTATTAGAAGAACTCAGAGAGCTCAACAAAAAAAATAAATTATTATACTGACAGACATGGCTTATTACAGTGGAAAATTAAAGATTAAAATCAGCAACAGAAAAAGCATATCAAGTAAAGTTCAGGACACACTAGCTCCAAGCTTCCAGTTGTCTTCTGTCCATGGAGTCATGCCTAACCAATTAATTCTCCCATCAGAAATGTGTGACAACATGCATAGAGTATTGCTAACTGGGGAAGCTCACCTGAGCCATGGCGTCCAGGGTCGTTAATGAGGGATCAACCACATAGGCATAGCTGACCACTCACATGGCTGACTTTAGTCTCCAGACCCACCAAGGGGTCAAAAACTCAAGCTGATCTGCATGGCTCAAGACCCCTATTTTAAATCACATTGTTAATATAGACTATTTGGTATGGTCCAAGGCCTCCAGGTAAGCAAATACACTCTTACAAGGGAGAATATTCCAAGGGCTTAGAGGTTACCTCCCAGGAGCCAGGCAAAGGCCAAATCTCTCTTTAGAATGTAGAGGGTTTGGACAAGACAAACTTGCTGAGTTAATCCTTTATTGCCACCGGTAGAAAATGGATGAGTTTGTTATTCATGGGATTGTAAATGATTTTGTCACTGGCTTTAATTACTCCATTTTACTAGGGGTTGAAACGCTAAAAACCTCCTATGTGCACAATATAGTATTTTGCTTTTAAAGAATCTTATGAGGTATACAGTCTGATACCTTCCTTTAAAAATGAGAAAACTGAGATTCAGAGACAGTGACTTGTTCATAGATTACAACCTCAGGCCTGTCGGCATATAATCTGTTGCTCTTTTGCTGCATTATTAGAACATCAGCTCTAATATATTATTTCACATAGACACAGAGACTACCTATTTAAAGCACACACACACATAAAAGAAAATCTAGATTCATGAGGCCTTTGATTCAATTTGTATTTACCTAGTTTTGATAACTTTTTTTTACAAAACTCAATTTTCTTTGTGATTCTATTGGATACCCTTTGATAATGATACACCCGAATTCTAATCTAGGATATGTGTGTCCTTGAGCAAGCCTTTATGTATTTTGACATTTGAGCATTCTTACTGCTTTCTCCTCCTTGTTCCTAAATTTATATCAAAGCTAATCATCTCATCAGATCTAAAGAGTTAGTGTGTGTGTGTGTGTGTGTGTGTGTGTGTGTGTGTGTGTGTGTGTGTTTAAAGCTCTGAGATTCTTCTGGGGAAGGGAAGCAGAGAGAATACAGCAGTCTCTCAACTGCTCTCTCCCCAGCGTCCTTCGTCTGCCTTAGACAGGCTGTCATGTGAGGATGTGCAGGTTGTGCTCTGCACAAGAGTGCTCAAAGAGAAGGGAATGGGCTGACATCCAGCCCATGTTCTGGTTGCCAGGCCAGGCGCTGCCCAGGGACACATTCACCAACGGGGCTGCCTCTTCAAACTCTTACCAAGGTCTGACATGGGCTAAACACAGCGTTGGCCTTAGAAGCTATTTGTCACCATCAAGGTGGCACTGGCCTTTCTGCTCCCATGTGGGACTTTCAAATAGAATTATAGAGTTTCTGAATTGTTTTGAAGCTGCACTCGTATCAGTAAAATCGTAAATAAAAATTTGCCAGCACTCTAGATATACATAGTAGCTTTTTTATAAGTTATATTCATGTTCTAACAAATGAATCTATTATGTACATTATAAAACAAAAATATATTAACATAATACCAATGTAATAATAATGTAACATAAAGCATAAATCAAAAAACAAACAGTGTTAGTTCTAATCTCTTCTTCCTGGACTTCAATGGAAACTCTTGTCTAATCCTTGGGAAAGGCACCCCCACTTTGGATGCTACTGTTCTAGAATATGAATCTTGGTTCTAAAAATTCTTTAACCACATACTCACACGCCTCTGAACTCTTTTTCCCCCTGTGAGATAATACTCCTCCCAGCTGAATCATCTCCATTGAATGCACCCAGACAGCTGCAGCTCTCAACAGAAGCTCTCTAACAGCATTTCTAAAGGAAGGGCTGTTTCTTAAAACATTATAACATATTTTAAACATACACAAAGAGTTTTTAAATGCACACTGATTTCCTCACACTGACCTAAATTCCTCCTGGTGCAGTTTAAGTCTCTGCATCCTGCCTGATCTGTCAATGGTGGGAGTGGAAAACATCTGCTACCATTCTCTGTGTGTGATTTCTTCAAATAATGTGAATGTCACTATTCTATGAAATGACCATTTGTCTAATTTTAAGGCATTTATTAATTGGCTATTGGTGTCCTACGGCATTTTGCTGAGCAGAATGAGAGAGTCATTAGGAGGCAAATACATCAAGGATATATAACCATTTAAGGAAATGAATTCTCTTGGATTGTTTTGGCAATTCCCAACAAAGCCTGTGAATTTAGCCCAAGCTCCTAGCAGACGCTGCGGTGCTGCAATTTTAAGCAGACACACTGGCCCGTTCAACTTCACTCCAATCACAAAGAATCAGGCACGCTAGAGATTCCAGAGGACTTGAGAAGGATTAACAATGTGAGCTGTCATTTGATTATGCCAACATTTTTGATATCATCCTTGTAATTCACAGGATCATGCATCCTCCAGATGAGTCTTTGGACTGTGAGAATGACCCCCTGCAGGATTAGCATGCTTGGCTCTGTCGTCCTAGCCTTTGAGACTGATCCAGGACAAGACTGCTGTCTGTTCTTACATCAGTCCCTTTAGACTGTGCCCTCAATGGGACCAGTGAAACTCTCTGGCATTAATGTTGGCATATTCAGGAGCATATGTGATAAAAATGTTTAGGCAAATTTATATGACTATAGACAAAATTAGAGAGCTTAACCTTCCAGAAAGTACAATTCACCACAGTTTTCTTTGAGGAGTAGACAAGGAATACTGCCAAATAAATTATACATTATTTTTCGCTGTATGCTTAAAAGATAAAAATCACGAACCTGACTGATACCAGCTTCCATACCCTAAAAAATAAAAGTCCAGTGTCTGCTTTTAGAGATTCACTGAGGCAGATTATGTCCACTTATACTAAAATGAAGGTGGACATGGGACTACAGTGGAGGGATTGGGGAAGGTGGAAACATTTAGGGTTGTAGTTTGATGTGAAAAGAAAAGCCCCAAAGACATGATTCCTCAAGATAAAGGGGGAGTATTCTGATAGATCCTTCAAATGATAAAGAGCAGCACCTTATTCCCTTGACATCGCCCTGGGGATTTGTACAATGCAAAGAATGAAATGACACATGGTAATTCTGGGAAACCAGAGTCATCAGCCCCTACCTTAGACCAAGCCCTTCATGCCCAAGCTTGATTTGAAAGCAGTGAAGCCAGACTACTGGGTTTGGACAGTGAACACCCAAACGTGAGTAATGTAGAAGAAAACAAGGGGCCCATTGCAAGTATCTGGATGACCCTTGAAAGGAGAAATGTTGATAATACCGCAGACAGAAGTTGATTTTGTCTCTAACCTGGTGGGTGGGTCTGGGGCAGATATCATTCAGTGTTTCTTTCTCTTTGCATCCACAGTAGCATCTATTGTTTTTTGACTTTTTACTAATGGCCATTCTGATAGGAGAAGGTGGTATCTCACTGTAGTTTTAATTTGCATTTCTCTGATGATTAGTGATGTTGAACATTTTTCATGTTTGTTGGCCATTTGTCTATTTTCTTTCAAAAAACTTCAGTTCATAGCTTTTTGCCACTTTGTGATGGGGTTGTTTGTTTTTTTCTTGCTAATTTGAGTTTTTTGTGGATTGTGGATATCAGTCCTTTGTCAGATGTATAGAGTAAAAATATTTTCTCCTATCTGTAAGTTTTCTATTAGTTCTGTTGATTATTTCCTTTGCTGTGACAAAGCATTTTTAATTTTTTTTGCCACCCATATGTGCAGAAGCTTTTTAATTTAATTAAGTCCCATTTATTTCTTTTCTTGTTGCTATATATCCCTTTGGGGTCTTAGTCATAAATCCTTTGCCTAGGCCAATGTCTAAAAGAGTATTTCCTACATTTTATTCTAGAATCTCTATGTTTTCATGCCATACATTTAAGTCTTTAATCCATCTTGAATTAATTTTTGTGTATGGCAAGAGATAGGGTTCTATTTCATTCTTCTGCAAGTGGCTATCCAGTTTTCCCAGCACAATTTATCAAATAGGGTTTCCTCTCCCCAGTGTATGTTATTGTCTGCTTTGTTGAAGATCAGTTGGTTGTAGGTAGATGGTTTTATTTCTGGGTTCTCTATTCTATTCCAATGGTCTATATCTCTACTCTTATACCAGTACCATGCTGTTTTGGTTACTATAGCCAAATTTGGTTACCATAATTTAAGTAATTATATGTGTAATTTATTTTTTAATTATTAAATATTTAAAATATATTAGAAAACATAGAGAATAAGATAAGAAATATCCATACTCTCATTATAGTTAAAATGGAAACCCTTCTGTCCAATTCTCAAACTCTACTAGATGTTATCAAAATCCTGATATTGGCATTTAGGTTCCCATAGATGTTTTTTATGTACCACATAATTATGTATTCCAAAGCAATAGAGAGAATTTTTACCTGTTTGGGAATTTTTTGAATGATGTAATATATATACACCTATGTGTGTATTACATATATATTTTTTATATATGTATGTATGTGTATATATGTGTAGACATACATATGCACATACCATACCTTCTGAAACTTGCTTTATTTGCTCAAAATTATATTTTTGCAATTTAACCATGTTGATATAAGTAGCTCTAGTCCATTCACCTGCTGTATACAATTCCATCAGATTTATTTATCTGTTCTACAATTGATGGAAAATTATTTTTATTTCAAATGTTCATACTATATTTATAGCAATTCTTGTGTGTGTCTTTTTGTCTATATGTGTCATAAATTCTCTAACATATACCTAGAAATAAAATTGCTGATTCTGAGGTTATAAACATTTTAGATATTGCCAAATTGTTGTTTAAAGAGGATGTAAAAATTTATCACCTATCACCAGCAGTATGTGAGACTTCCCATTTTTCCACATTCTTAACATATGGGATTGTGAGACTTTTACATCTTTGCCATATTGGTGACTTTTAAATTTTTGCCATATTTAAAATTTAAAATTTTAAAACTTTTGCCATATTGGAGCTTATATTCGTTTTTTAATACTGCCATAACAAATTATCACACACACAACACAAATTAATAACAACACGAGTTTATCACTCTCAGTTACGAAAGTCAGAAGTTCAAAATGGGTTTTAAAATCAAGAAGCATGCAGGGCTGCATTCCTTCCAGAGGATTCAGAGGAAAACCCTGTTTTCTCGCCGTTTCTAGATTTTATTGGCTTCCTCTTTCCTTGATTCATGACCCCTTTTTCCATCTTCAAATCCAGTATTGTGACATCTTCAAATTTCTCTCTAACTCTGATTCTCTGCCTTCTTTTTCCATTTATAAGGACCCTATGATTATATAGGGCCCACCCAAATAATCCAGATAATCTCATCTCAAGGTTGGCTAATTAGCAATCTATTCCATTTGCAACATCATATACCCTTTGCATTGTAACGTAATATTTTCACAGTTTCTGGGAACATACTTGATCTTTGGAGGTGTTTATTTTCCCTACCATAGGACTTAATTTTGTGTTATCCTGCTTACCACTGAGGCTGAATATTTTTACATGTTTGACTAATTGGTTTCACGTCTCTGATTTTCCAAGTTTTTACATTGAGTTTTTCCTTTTTTATAAGATTTGTCAAACTTCTTTGTATTTTCAAGTTTCCAATCCTTTGTAAATTATATGTATTTCAAATAATATCTCCAAAGCTGTGACTTATCTTTTACTTTTCTTTTGGTGTCTGTAATTCAGAAGAGATGCTGTTGCTAATGTTGCTGTTATTTTAATATAATCAAATTTATCAACTTCTGGTTTATAGTTTTGGTGGTTCAAAGAATGCTTCCCTACCTTGAAGTTACCTTTATTGTTTTAAACTGTCATATAGGATGCAAATACTTTCTGTATATTAATTTTATTTATAAGAATTTGTTCTTCTCTTTTATTAATTCTAATAGTTTATGTGTAAATTTTCTTAAATTCTCGAGGTAGGTATTTATATTATCTTTAGGTAAACAGTGTTTTTGTTTCCTCCTTTCCGATTCTTGTACATTTTCATACCTTACTGTGCTGGCTGAAACTTAAAATATAATATTAAATAAAAGTAGTAATAGCAGGCATTTGAAATTGCTCAAGTTTGAAAGAATTATTTCTTAAATTTTATCATTAATTATAATTTTTCCTATAAATTTTCAATAGAGACCTTTTACCGAAGTTAAATAAATTTCCTCCAATCTTATTTTGATAAGTTTTATCATAAAAAGGTATTGAATTTTATTAAATGATATTTCTTTATCCATTGATCAACTTATTTTTCTATTGTCAAATAATTTTAAAGGTAAATGTAAATTATTTTTTCAATGTATCAATATAATTATATTTTAGCTCACATCTATTACACTTTTAAGCACCAAATAGTAAAAACATATATATGTATGTATATAGATATTGAGTAAAATCTTTCTAAAATATGTACATTTCTGTGTATTTTAAAATAAAATATACTAAAAGTTATAAAAATGTGTCATAGTTATTCTGGATAATCAAAATATACTTAATAAGCTAGATTAGACAGTGCCAATATTTTAAAACTGCCTTTTTCCCTCTTTCCCCACTTTTGAATCTCATGTCATCAGTCCACAACACCCCCTAACTGCTTCTTGAAGTCATCTACCCACCTCCACGTCACTCCAGCTCATTCCTTGAAGGTTTTAGTTTCCTGGCTCATTGTCACTCTCTTCAACATGACTGCTAGCATAATTCCTGCAAATAATAATCACATATGTGATGCTTTTCATACACAGCACTCTAGCTCCTTGACCTCCTCTCTTCACATATGAGTAAAATCTCTTTATTCGATTTCAATAAAGCCCTTGATTTTGTCATTGCCAAATTCTGGAACATTGCCCTACTCTCAATTTTAAGTTCTCCACTCTCTAACAACAACCTCCTATTATTCCAACATTCCTTTTCTTGTACTATAACTCCTACAATTTTTTGAGCCCAAATGAATTTACAATCGATCGGTCCCATAACTTTATTATTGTTCTTCTCACTCCCATATCTTCCTTATCCACCCTGCACACATTCTCAACTCCCTTACTCTGTTTCTTTTATTCTTCTTGTTCATGATTCAACCACGATGGAATTCAATTAACTTCTTTACTCACTTCAAACTTGTCTCTGGCAGATAAAAATTTCAGGACACACAAACACACACACACATACACACACACTCACACTGACTCTCCCAGGCTGGTTTTACATTAAATTCATAACCACCAATCCCAAGTGAGCCTTTCATACTGCCCAGCCCTCAACCCTACTACATTTCCCATGTCTAGTCATTTCCTCACTTTAATAAATGATTATTTCATGTCAACTAATACTTTCTGAAATCCCCGGTATCTTCTTTTTCATTCTTGCTCTTCAACTGATAACTTTGCTCAAAAGTTCCTACTATCACATTAGCCTAACCAATTGCATCTGATTCATATCTCCTCATTCTTTTCTGCTCCCTTTAATGAACTATCATTGCTCCTCCTAAGAACAAAGCCTCTACTCCTCCATTAGATCTCATCACCTCTCACTTAATCAAAAACATTATTCAAATGATTCTCTATTTTCTCTGCTTGATCATGCATTGTTTCCTTTTTGATGGATTTTCTTCATCAGCACAAAAATACAATAACATTTATTTCCTTAAGTAAGTGACTCTCCTTCCTCTTCTAGGTACTGCCTCATCATTCTCCATCCTCTAGGGCAAACTTTTTTAAAAAGTGCCTACAAATACATTTGCTAATTTTACCCCTGTCATTTTTTCTTAAATGCACTCTAATTAAACTTCTATCCCACTGAACTGCGCTCATGTCAGGGTCATCAGTAAACTTCATGTTTCTAAGTCTGATAGGTCTGATCATACTTGGTCTAGTATAGACGTTGACACCTTAAGTCATTAACCCTACTTAAAACATAGGCATCATGATGGCAAGAATTTGAATGTGTTTTATTCACAACCATATCCCTAATAGCAAGAACATTTTATGGCACATGTTCAGCAACTATTTGTTGAATGAATAATTTCTGTCCTGGTGAGTCTTTAGCTATCATTTGTTCCACTTTCTGAGTGGCTGCCTCTGGCATTCTGACTCTTCTTTTCCAATATGCTACTACTCATACACCATGAAATGGACAGATAATGGTGTTAAATCTTTCTAAAGAAGATATACATAATCACTAACTTAATGGCTAGGGGACTCTTCAATAACTAAAATGTATGAACCTGAATGAAGTTTGTGTTTATTTTTGGCTAACAAGAAACTTTTTTTCTTTTTGCTTTTGGTTTTGGTTTCTCAATATTTTTTAGTGTGGTAAAAATATTAAAATGAGCTTTAACCTCTTGACAAAGTTTTAATATACAATATATATTGTGATTAACTCTAAGTATAATGTTTTACACTAGATCTCTGGAGCTTATTCACTTGCTTGACTGAAACTTTATGCTCAGTGATTAATAACTTGTCATTTCCCTTCCTCCATCCCCTACAATCACCACTCCACTCTGATTCTATGAATTTGAATATTTCAGATAACTCATATCAGTGGAATCATGTATTATTTGTCTTTCTGTGCCTGGCTTATTTTACTTAGCATAATGCACGCAAGGTTCATCCAAGTTGTTACATATTGCAGAATTTCTTGATATTGTTAAAATGTAGTTAATTTTACTAGATAATAAAACTTAGGATAAATGAAGTATGACAAAGATTAGTATTAATCATTTTTCAAGATTAATATATAAATTCTTTTAGTATTTTTTCAATAGGAAGGTGTGTAATTGATGGAGAGATGCCAACAGGCACACTGTTTCGATGTATAGTTTCATTAATGGCAAAGAACACAGATATTTAGTGAGAAGTTAATGCAACTTAATCTTCAGGATGCCACACTTACACAGGTCCCTTCCAAGGCCCTGGGAGATGCTAGCAAAGCATTCACGTCGTCATATTTTTGTATAAAATGCAAAAGCAAGTGATTTTGCCAGAAGAGCTTCAGGTCTCTATTATTTGTCTACAATAAGATTAACCCCTAAAACTTGTAGAACTTGGGCAAAAATACATCCTGCAGCCTGTCCTACACCTGCTTCATACTCCAGACTCCATCTTACAAGGTAAAGATCCCCAGCATGCTTGTCATTCCAACCCACATGTCTGAGCTCCATCTATACTCTCCCCACCTCTGCTCCTGCAAATGGCCCCCACCCCGGCTCAGGGACTTGTACAACTGGACTGCAGAATGAGGGGATGTATGTGGGGAAGATTCCCAGTCATGACCAGGAAGCAGGCTTGAGGTTATGCATGGCAAGGAGCTCCATGTCTCCAGATATCTGGATCACAGTGGTAGGTAGTGGAGGGGCTGAGAGTGGGGTTAGGCACCAGCTAGGGGAGGACACATTCTATTGCCCTCCAGACTCTTTGATTTGTGGGAAGGAGCACAGATGGGGAAAGACCAAAGAGAGACCCTCTAAAACAAAGGGCCCAGGATTAGGCCTTAGTTACCCAGGAGAAACACTGATTTCAAACTTCCTTTCTATCACAATTCCCCTCCCATAAAATGGTATTGGAGTGGCCATGGGAATCTATGAATAAGAGGCAATTGATTTGGGAGATAGAATTTATTTTAGTGAACTATGTATTAATATGGTTTTAAGTTTTCAGTCACTTCCAAGCATAGTTTAATTGGTGCCAACAGTTGCAATATAGAAATGGTCTTAGGAATCCCCTCTCTGATCTTTATGCTAACTCACCCATTGAGGTGACACAAAAGGGCAGGCCAGGGGTCACATCATGAAATGATGCTGTGGTACCTGGAGCTGGAATATGTTGGAAATGGGAGAGAAGTGAAGTTTGAGGCATATTGCAACAGAAGCTAGGGGAGAAGAAACAAAGTTTAAAATGATGTAGCCAGAAGATTATCTGCAGAAAATTCTTCTAAATCTTGCAATATGTATGTGGAACACTCTTGATAGAGGTTTCCCCAAATTTGACAAAAATCCTAAAAATGTGTATGATATTACCATACCAAGTAATAACACGAAAATAAACTTTTAAAAATTATTAATTTAAAAATAAATAAACCAACCATGCTACAGGAAAGATTAACTTCACTGTCTACTTTGTTGAGGAAAATACTGTAAGACTCACTGCCACATAAAGTGATGGTCAGAGACCACGCATCCAAAGACGCAAGGAAAAAAATATTGTAAATGTGTTATTTTTTTTCTGAGATTTGTGATGTTTATAGTATTTATCAGCCTTTTAAATATGTAATTTATTATAACTTTGCTAAATAATTAGATATTTTCATATTCACAATTTTACATTCTTTTTATAAGAAGGGCTCTCCAAATTGCATAAGTTTCAGGCTCCACACAACCTGGATCTACCCTGGCAGAGAATAAGGAAACATATCAGTTTGGAGGTGACCGTTCAAAGCAGGAGATAACACAATATGCTTTCAGACTAGTAAGGCCCATCCCAAGATTGCAAAGTTCCTCTGGAAGAAGGACCACTGTTCCAGACGCCAGCTGCACAGACAGAGGATTCCAACAGACCTGAGAAACTCACTCCTAACCATCTCCACGGATAAAAGGCTAGGAACATGTTCTATTCCTCCACAGCCCGCACCCAGCTATTCTGGAGACACTGGCTACCGCACACACACAAACACACATTCCTCTATATTTACTGCAAAACTTGGTGAATCAGAGCTCCCTTTTTAGAAGTACCTCTTAGCAATCCACACTTTAGGCTTCAGGAGAATCTGAGGACAATGCCTGTGTTCTCTCTCCAAAGAATTTCATTTACATGGTAAAAAGGATCCCCTTCACAGAATAAGATCTTTAAAAATATTAGGTATCTTTATGACTCTTCACATATTCTCTAAACTCTATTTTGAATCCACTTTTTACAAAGAAATATAACAAACAAAAATGAGATTTGTATTTGCCCTAGATATTAGACTAAACAAGAAAGCAGACACTTTCAGAATTGTTTGCTGTCTGCACATAGGAGCATACAGCACTGTGGCAACCCTCATCTTGATTGCATGTGGATGTTGCAAGGTTTCTGGAATGGGTGCCTACTCAATGCCGACATATTTTGTACATCTACTTCATAGCTGAATGGGTGAGTCACTCCCAGGGACCACTAGAAGAGTTCAGTTGATAGAGATAAGGCAAGTAGAAACCTCTTTTTCCTTTCTTTACAGACTCACAGCCCCTTAAACTGTGGGCAACACTCAACCTGAAGACAAAAGGCTGAAAGAGATGTGAAATCTTCACCACTCTCTCAAATTTTTTCAACCCAAATCAGACAAAGCTTGTGGCCATTATTAAATGTGGTGTGGGGTTGCTAGTCAGAAGTCCTGGAGGTGTTCCGCCCTACTTTTCTCAGCATCTGCTATTGGAGCCATCACTGTTACTGACAAGAGCCTTGTACTTTCTCGCCAGGAGGCAAAAGTAGTCAGGGAGCAGCACTCAGAGTGATTGCACATTCTTTCCTTAGAGCTATGACAAGAGCTGATCAGTGCTGCCAAGGCAACTTACGCAGACCATCATTGCTCCCTTGTTCCTCGGAGAATGCTGGAAGCCCTGACTTCTTAAGAGAATGCCGAAATGAATTGGCTGTGTTAAATAAGAATGACCATAGGATTACATATTTTTTTCTAAGAGCCTGGTCAAGTCATAACTTGGATTGTGTCTAATAAATAATTATTTATATAGTGAATAAATTCTTACTCTGGAAAAAAATACAGGGCAGTGCTGCCAAACTAACAGATTTAAAACAATTATATAAACTAAATAACTTTTATAATCTAGTCTTTCAAGTCCCTACACAAAGACACCAGTCCACAGATTTGATTCCCTTTACTCCTTTTTACCAAGCCTATACCCTTGAAGCAAAATTAGCATATTTTCTTAGTTGATTCATTTAAGGCTATTAAAAGAGTCACGTGAGGAAAACTGGCTGTGCATCAGAAGGTTACCTTATCTTTAATGTTAAAATATCACTTACCAATAATGGCAGGAGCAAAATGTGCAGAATAAAGCATTGTTTTATGATTTTTCTCACAGAAGAGGAAAGCAATACTATATAAACATGAAACTTTCCTAGAAGCTGATTTTATTGCATTTCTAATATAAATCAATAAATAATGAATTCAATTTAAATTATCACAGGTCTCTTTTTCTTTTATGTTATAGATATTCTGGTTCTTTGTAGATAATTGTCTCAGTCAGCTTGAGCTGCTATAACAAAGTACCAAAGTACCATGTGACTTAAACAACAGACATTTATTTCTCATAGTTCTGGAAGCTGAGAAGTCCAAGATCAAGGTGCCAGCCAATTTGGTTCCTGGTGAAGACTCTCTTTGTGGCTTGCAGATGGATACCTTCTTGCTGTGTCCTTACACAGTGAAAAAATAAAAGACCATATCTCTCCTCTGTCTTCTTATAAGAGTCCCATTCTTGAGGGCTCCACCATCATGACCTAATTACTTCTCAAAGGCCTCACCTCAAAATGCCATCACATTGGGGATTAGGGCTTCAACATATGAATTTGGGAGAGATACCAACATTCAGACTATATCGATACTATTATATGGAACAGTCAGTCATTCTGGTCAATATTAAATAGGAAGAATCACTTCAACCAGTATCTATTTTCACATGGATTATTTCCCAGTCCTCAAAAGTTGTCTTCCATCATACACAAAGATATGTAGCCTTCTGAGTATTTGGATACATTTGGCCCAGTGTAACAGTGAACAGCATATGCTAACATGAATCTGTATAAGCCTGAGCTTAATGTATCCTTTGATACATTGCCTGTCTTTTTTTCAGATGAAGAAACTGAAGTTAAATGAGGAACAGGGGCTCAGTGACTTGCCCAAAGTCAAACAGTTCTATAATCACAGGTCAGAGCTAGAATTAACTTCCTCTCAGTTCTTGGTCTAGTGCTCTTCCTCCATGAAAACTCACTCCCTCAACAAGACCAGCAAAACCTCATAAGAGACTTTGAGAAGGAAAAGTTGATTCTGAAATATAAAAAAGTCTGGGTATAAAAAAATATTTTTAAAGAATGCTGTTTAGCTATTAAGCATTAGATCAAAATGTGAACAAAGTAACCAAATAAAATTGTATTAATATTAATATATTTGATGATTATGCAGGATTTGAATTGTATATTCCAAGGTAAATTTAAGAGAAACTAATTTATATAAAAATTGGCATCATAAAATGGGTCATGCAAAATGTTTAGGGTGCCTTCTCCCTCAAATGACTGATTAAATGTAAGGGTGATGTCAACAAGATGGCAAAGCAAGAGATATAAGGATCCCCCCACAAATAACAACAATTTAGACAGTTATTCACAAACAAAAACACTTCTGAAAGGACTCAGGAGTCCAGTTAAGTACGTGCCACAACAGTGAAGCAAAAAAAATAAAGAATAACCACACAAAAAAGATTGCTCGGGAGATCGGAGATCAGCATGCCTGAGACTTCTGAAGTGCCTAATAACAAAGAAGACTGGGGCTGTTGTCAGCCACGCAGCCACATGGCATGTCCCGCCATATCCCCAGTGGCCTATGATGTGGAGCACCCCAGAAGCCTTTGCCACCGAGGCCCTCAACAGCCCATGTTTCAGCCACGGACTTCCTTCAGCTTTCACAGCAGAGATCCCCTTAGTGTTCACCAACATGGATGCCAGCAGCCTGCTCCACAGAGGACAACAACAGCTTTTACCACTGATGTAACCAACAGCCATTGGTATCACAGACCCCCAAGAGAGGAAGATGCTGCTCTTTCCCCCTTCTAGAAGGAGCCACCATTTTGTCACCCAGGAAAAGGGCCACAATCCCTACAAACCCTGAACATACCATGAACCCTGGAAATGTAGATGTTCCACACATACCTACAGTCCAGATCCCAGCCTCATGGCCACACTGCAAGCACCTATACTTTGGATATTAAAGCCATTGCCACAGCAAGTGAGCTCATACCCCAGACTCTGGAGCTGCTGTTGCTCCACACATACCCATAACCAAGACCACAGCTCCCTAGCCACCCCCAAAACAACGGTACAACAGACATGAGAGGTGCCACTACAGCAGGCACATCCATGCTGCAGAACTGAAAAAGTGATCACTCTACACATGCCTGCTCTCTGGACTCTGTCTCTGCAATCCATAAAGGCTTGAAGAAACAAGCAGTCCATCAAATGTCCAGATATCAATAGGTCTTGTCGTACTTGGTCTAGTATAGACGTTGACACCTTAAGTCATTAACCCCTACTTAAAACATAGGCATCACGATGGCAAGAATTTGAATGTGTTTTATTCACAACTGTATCCCGAATAGCAAGAACATTTTATGGCACATGTTCAGCAACTATTTGTTGAATGAATAATTTCTGTCCTGGTGAGTCTTTAACTATCATTTGTTCCACTTTCTGAGTGGCTGCCTCTGGCATTCTGACTCTTCTTTTCCAATATGCTACTTCTCATATATCATGAAATGGACAGATAACGGTGTTAAATCTTTCTAAAGAAGACATACATAATCACTAACTTAATAGATAACAACATAAATGTTGTTAAAACTATTGTTAAACTGTTGTTTTAAAAATGTAGAGGAAAAGTATATCACAAATGTTTTTAGGTTAAAAAATAAATATAACCTGTTTACTCATCACCAATGAATATGATTAGTGTCTCAGTTATTGACAGTTTACTATTTGTCTTTCCTCTGTAATGGAGATAAGTATAGTAAATAGTTTGTGAGATTACCAGACTTCTTTTTGAAGGTGTTATCTGTAATGAATTTTAAGTTAAAACACTCTGTGCATGAAAGTGATACTGATTTTATAATTTGTTTATAAGAAATTACACCCAAGAGGGTGATCTTAGAAATTCAACCACTCAATAAAATTTGATTCCTCATTTGAGTAATTTATTCTTAGATCTTTCTGTAGTATCTGGCAACTTTCCACTCTCCTGTCCCCATGTTAGTCATTAGAAAAAGTTATTTACCTTAAAAAAAAAATCATTAGGCTGCAAAAAGTCTACATTGAAAAAGAAAATTTTTGTTAGTAGAATAGACTTGAAAATTTCTGTTAGTAGCATAGACTTGGTGTTTTTGTTAAAAAGCCAGTATTTAAAATATAAGATAATTTAAGATTATTTGATTCATTAAAAAAGTCAATATAAAAGTTAAAACATTACCAAATGAATTAAGAAATCCTAAAAATAATTTTATTCAATAATCAATAACTTTTTAAATATTCAATTATCAGAAAACGTTCAACTTTAAAACTAAAATGAAGATTCCAATTAGAAACATTTTGACTCAAAACTAGACCCCTGATTTTTCTGCCCTGTTCCTACAAATCTGCTCCATCCCCAGGTACTCCTATACTCCTAATAACCAAAAGAGATCCAGGTATTCACAGCTTGGAATCCTGGATCCACCTGTTTCCCACAATCTACCAACAAATGTTATCAGTTATCCAAAATAGACATTAAACCCTAATATGTATCCCCATAATTTTTTAAATAGCTTCAAAATACTTCGATTTGCTTTGCTTTTTGTTCTGACTTTTCTACAGTCTACTTTCCACATAGTGGCAGGAGTGACTCTTCAAAATGTCAATACATCCTGCATATATCTGACTAAACCCCTCTAAGTTTTTCTAATGCATTCAGAAAAAATAATTTTAAAAATTGACATAACATGGTCTGATCTGAAATAGTCTTCTCCAATCTTATTGGCCACTTCCTTATATGTACCAAACATTTCTCCCTTCCTAGCATTTGGACTTGCTCTTTTCTCTGTAAGGACTATCCTTTGCTCTTTTCTCTGGATAGCAGTTTCCTTCTAATTGTTCACATCTCAGCTGAAATTTCTACTCTGTTAGAAAGACTTTCCTTTTCATCTCTATTTAAAATATGTACTCAGAATTCAATCCACCTCATCCCATTCCACCCCCATTATTCTCCACCTCAGTATTCAGTTGCTTAGGCCATTAATTTACTACAGTCTGCAATTCTTTCATTTCATTATTTACCACTCAGAGCTTAGCCTCCTCTCCACTTTGGCTGGAACCTTTATGAATGCTAGGACCACACCTCCGTAAGTTCACCAAAGCATCTCCAATGTCTAGTAAACTTATTTAATAAATATACATTAAATAAATGACTAATTGGCAAAGATAAGAGTAAACTCTTAGAATTCCCATAGTATTTGATAACTTTCAATGCTTATAAAAATAAAAACAAAGAGATCCTAACAATATTAAGTTATGGAAAGACAGTGTTTATATGGGTAAATAATCTTGCAGAAGACATCCTACTTGACATACCTACTTGAAGTATTTTTACTGGAATCTTCCAAAGGCATTTGAAGTTAACAGAGAATTAAAGTGAAGTTTTTTTTGAAGTTCTCCATATCTTGACTAGATTTGACTGCAGAAAAATTCTTTGTGGAGGTGTATCTTCTGGAAAATAATTTTAAGATCAAACCATAATATCCAGTCACTATTAGCAGGTTATTCATAAATTTTCATGCATTTTTGCTGATAATGATGAGCTAGTTTGCTCCTTGTAACTTGCATGCATTGGTGATACAGCTGGCAAAAGTTAGAGAGCATTTCAGGCCCTGGAACAGAGGTTTTCCTCAGTATGAAACTAATTAAGCCACACAGGGGCTCTAACCCTTGAACTTGCCTTCATTAGCACCATGCTGTAACCAATGAAGCCAACTAGCCAGACAGACTGAGGGCTGAAATACTCCTATTGACATCCTACCTCTCATTTTCAGTCAGGGAAGAATCAGCCTTTGAGATTTATTAGAAAGCCTGGTGCTAAATTCTCCAACTTAGTTAAACAGATATTTCAAATGGGATACCAAGGTTCAAACACCTCTAGACTTTGTAGATAAGATCTGTTTTGTCACTCCTTAATTATACCACTTTCCCAAATAATTTGTGCTTCAGAGTTGGAAAACTCATGACTGAAGTACACAGAGCTTCATTTGTCATAGAAAAAATATAGACTGAGAATAAAGAAAACATCTCAAAATCTGTTTGACCTTTTAAAATTAAATAAATACTATGATTAATATTACTGATTAATTATAGTGCCATTTATCTCTGAAACGTTTTCCTAAAAGGTAAACAAACACACATATACACACCCAAACACATACATGTGTGTGTATATATGTACATATACATATAAAACAGCATGTGTGTATATATATATGTATATATATATATATACATATATATATATATATAAACATCAAATTCAGAACACTGTTAATATATATTTTCCCCTACTCTCAGTGCCATTAGCTTTGCGAGACAAGTGAAAGGTATCATATTGATTGCTTTCAGCCAATGAGCATTCTACTCTGAGTTTTTGGTGCCCTGAAACCTATGTTGTTTACCACACTTATACTCATTCTGTTACTTATTTTTTGTTTAGGTGAAAAATGTTTAACCTTTGATGATTGGCAAAAGGAGTACAAGTGATAGTTCTGAACCTATCACAAAGAACAACAATGGAAGAATATATTAGACTGGTATTAAGTTTTTCACAAGATCAAGAAGACAATATAAGAACTAAAAAGTAGACCACTGGGAAATTAGGAAATGGTGGACGTTCTTTCACATTTTGTAAAGCACAATGAAAATAATTGCAGTCTGGGCAGAATAATGGGCTGACCAAAAATTATTTGACTCCAAAAGCATAGACAACAAAAGCAAAAATGGACAAGTGGGAATACATCAAAATAAAAAAACTTAAATAAAAAGCTTCTACTGTTGATAGGAATGTAAATTAATGCAGTTATGCACTACATAATCACATTTTAGTCAATTATAGATCGCATATGCAATGTGGGTCCTATAAGATTATAATGGAGCTAAAAAATTACTATTCCCTACTGATGTCTTAATGGTCCTGACCTGGTGTAGGCCTAGCCTAATGTGGGTGTTTATGTCTTAGTTTTTTACAAAAATTTAAAATGTAAAAAAAAAATTAAAAATAGGAAAAAGCTTATAAAATGAGGATATAAAAATATTTTTGTACAGCTGTATAATGTGTGTTTTAAGCTGAGTGTTATTAAAAGAGAGTCAAAAAGTTTAAAAATTTTTAAAGTTTATAAAGTAAAAATGTTACAGCAAGTTAAGGTTAATTTATCACTGAAGAAACAAAAATATTTTTATAAATTTAGTGTAGCCTGGGTGTGCAGTTTTTATAAAGTCTACAGTAATGCACAGTAATGACCTAGGCCTTCACATTCACTCACCACTCACTGACTCATCAAGAACGCCTTCCAGTCCTGTAAGCTCCATTCATGGTAAGTACCCTAGGCAGATGTACCATTTTTTATCTTTCACACTATATATTTTTTTCTTTTTTCCTTCTTTTTTTTTTTTTTGAGGCAGGGTCTCACTCTGTTGCCCAGGCTGGAGTGCAGCGGTGTGATCATAGTTCACTGCAACCTCAAACTCCTGAGCTCAAGGGATCCTCCCAACTCAGCCTCTTGAGTATCTGAGACTATAAGTTCATGCTACCACAATCGGCTCACTTTTTTTGTAGAGATGGGGTCTCACTGTGTTGCCCAAGCTAGTCTCAAACTCCTGGCCTCAAGTGATCCTCCAGTCTCAGCCTCCCAAAGTGCTTGGATTATACCTTACACTATATTTTTACTGTACCTTTTCTATGTTGCTATGTTTAGATACAATAATACTCTTCATTGTGTTACAATTGCCTACAGTATTCAATATACTAACATTCTGTACAGTTTTGTAGCCTAGGAGAAATAGGCTACACCAAATAGCCTAGATGTGTAGTAGGCTAGACTAACGTTTGTGTAAGTACACTCTGTGATGGCACAACAATAAAATCCCCTAATGACACATTTCTCAGAATGTATTCCCATCATTAAACAATGCATAACTACACAGCCATTATAGAAAACTAAATGGAAGCTCCCCCCAAAAACTAAAACTAAAAATACCATAGGATCCAGTAATCCCACTTTTGGATATTTACACAAAGGACTTGAAATAAGTATGATGAAGAGATGACTATATGCACATGTTCATTGCAGCACTATTCACAATAGCCAAGTTATAGAATCAACTGATGCAAGAAACAACATTAATGAGTCTCAAAAACATGATGCTTCATAAAAGAAGCCTACTCTTTGCACTTAAAATTTACCATCAGAAGCTACCAATCACCTGTGGGATAATGAAAATTTTTTTGCATAACAGGTAAGGAATGATCACGTTTCAGCTTTATCTACCTCTACTTCTCTCAGCACTCCTGATACTCCAACAATTACATCTACATATGTATGTGTGTATATGTTTTATACATATATACACACATATATTTCATATTTAAGGGACTTGCAAACTTTTCTGTAAAGACACAGATAGTAAATATTTTAGACTTTGCAGACCATATGACCTCTGTCTCAAATAATCAGCTTTGCTGTTGAAATGCACGAGAAGCCACAGACAATATGTAAAGAAATGATTGTGGCTTTGTTTCAATAAAACTTTATTTACAAAAGCAAGTGACTGACTGAATTTGGCCTACAACCTGTAGTTTGCTACTGATGCTATAGTATTTACTAATTCTGTTAAATAACACCAAGCTATTTTATACACAAAAGAGTACCTGCTGTATAATTCTGTGTTAAAAAAGTCAGAACTAATCCATCAGGAGAGTGATTAATTCTGGGAGATGTGCAGGAGATTGCCTGGGAAGGGGCACAAAGGAACTTTCCTGGATCATGGAAACTGTATCTGATAAGCATGTTGGTGCATGAGTGTTTACATTTTTCAAAACTCAGATTATGCCTTATAAAAAATCAAAATTGGAATATATTACATCAAAAAATAAAAATGGATGCTGATACTAATTTCTAGAGTTTATAACCTGTCTCTTACCTATCATGTAACAATGATCAGTTATAAAGATTTTAATTAAATATCCTTAAAAAGCACTCAAAATATTTCCTCATGTTTATATAATAATGAAAGTGTTGTACAATAATAAAAACTTATTTCAAACAAATTTTAGTATTAAACATAGTAGGTTAGGCAATATATTTGTATCCCTATTGTATAAGCCAATATACACTTTCAAGACACTAAGTCATTATACAGAATGTCTAGGGAAATGCAACTTCTTACTACTAGAAGTGAGGAATTAAATGGAAAAACAGAATTGAACTTGTACAGCAAGATTGTCATCGGTTTTAAATATATATATTTGAAACGCTCTACTGTCCCATATGTATATTTACATGTGAATGAAAGTATAGCATGTTCCTGAGTGGCTTTATATATACTGTGGGCTCAATAAAAGTTAGGTGCTGTTGTTCTTATTTTATGAGATATGGCCATAGAAAAAGATATGGATATTGTTATGGAAGTGAAGACGGATATGGATAGAAGTACTAAACATTAATAATGGTTTTCTCTGAGTGATGGGATTCTGGCTAGTTTTTAAATACTTTTCTATTTCCACATTTCCTCAATAAAGATTTTTAAAACCAAAAAAAATAAATTTTGGAAATTAAAAAGAAAAGGTTATCACCCAAAGTCTCAAATATCCCAGTGCCCTCCAAGACAGTCTAGTTGTCCTTGAGAGATGGAGAGACATCAGCCTAAGTGAATTCTGTGCTATAATTCTGAAAATATTTCTTCAATAATTAAAGCATTAGCCAGTTGGCCTTTGCCATAAAATCATAACAGAAATGGCTGATCACCACATTATGCAGGAAATTCTGTGTCCCATGGCTGGAGATTAATAGAATGGCATATTCCATTGACATTGTCAAACTAAGCAACAGTGTTCTCTCCATGCAGCCACAGAAGTGGGTACGCTGTTCTGAGCCAATCTAAGGTGATTACCACAGAAACAGCACTCATTTTACTAACAGCAAGGCATATTATCCTTCATGCACGGTCTAGCATCCAAGTTTAATAAGATTCTGAAAGTGAAACTGAGGACATTTGGGATAAGGACCCTAAATCCTGCAGAAAATATTTTGTTATCTCTTACTTGTTTATCAATTGTGTGTCAAAGAACCATCTCAATTATGCTAACAAATTTGTTAGAAGGGTAAGTGTATATACCACACAGAAAGAAGGCAATGATGATATAACACACTTGAAAGTTTGGTTAAAGTCGTACAAAAGCATCTTTCTTATTCTATGGTCATTCATGGAAGAACAAAACAGAAGACAATTTTATATTGTGAAGAGAGGTAAATCAGAGAATAGTTTTTTTTAATAACAATTTTGGGTAAGGCTAAGAGAGTACCAAATGTCAGGACTGTCCTTAAAGTTTAAAATAGAAGTTCTCCCATCATCCACAGAGTAAAGTGAAAACTATTTTGCTTAACGTGCAAGAGCGCTCATAATTAGGCTCCAGCTTTATCTCAGCACCCCTGAGGTCTCAGCAATACTATGGTGCTTGCTGATCCCTTAATAACACCTTGCTGTTCCGTACAGCAACGCCTCACCATGTGCTGTTTTCCACACATGAAATGGTCCTTTCTCCTTTGTTTACCTGGCTTAGTCCTACTCATCCTTTACAATTAAGTTTTTTTTTTAATTTCCAAATGCCAAACAGAGTTAATTATTCCTCTTATGTGCCCATACCTTGAGCATGCTTATCATACCAACAGAAGCATTACTGACACATGTGTTTGTCTTTCCAGCAGACTGTGTGTTTCATGAGAGCAGGGACAAGATTGTGTCTTGATTATGCATGTATCTCTCTGCAAGGTACAGAGCCTTAAATACATTCAAGTGTATTGGGAATCTCTAAGAAAGGTGTTGATATATTATACAGGAATTTCTGCATATATGATCATGAAACATCTCCCCCAGGGCATCTCTACTAGTGGTCCACGAAAGACACCTTGAGAAATTCTGCTCTCTCCCTCAAAAGAAGGATGGAAGAAATGTAAGACATTTCAACAGAGTCATGGCAGTCTAGTCTCAGTATGACCAGACAAACAAGGGGACTGGACCCTGCCATCAGAGTAGTATGTGCCTCCCAAATAAGAAAGATGAATACATGTGATTAGACAAGTATTTAGTATTATTGTTTATTGCATGTATGTTTTTTCCAACTGAAGATAGAGACACTACCTATATTAATTAAAATAAAAATTGAATATTAAGATGAAGAGCTTTGGAGTCAAAATAGGGTGGTAAAGAAAGCATTGTCTCATCTAAAATTCTGCCTTAGAATTTCTGGTTCAAGGATAACTTACATATAAAAAAACATCATACCTTATGTTTTTGAATTGGAATATAAACATTACCACAGGTGCATCCATAGGTTTTTCATTTGGAATGCTAAATAAACTGTATTACACAAGTGACATATTTGTTGGCTCTCACCTATGTGTGGGCATAAACTTGGAAATGTGACTTGCAAGGGAAATCAATTGAGGTGGGGGCCAACACTGATACCAAGGAAAGCAAAGCATGCAGTGGCACAGAGTAAGACAGACTTGCATCTAAACTGGTGTTATGGGAGCTTAAGACACAGGTGGCAATGGTTAATACTCGAAATTCCAGGCAAATAGTCAATCCAGATCCGTCCATGGATACATAATATTTATCCATTCAACAGAGCCTCAGCAGAAAGACTTCATTGTAACATAAGAGAAACTGGTTAAAATTAAAATAGGCTTCACATCCTAGGGGCACTAGAGCTTGTGGACTAAATAAAAAGGTCAGAGAGACAATCCTGACATTAATTCCATATTCTGCCACCTACCAGCTATGAAACCTATGGAAAAGGTCCCTATGAGAAACTTACAAAATAATTGCGACAATGAAATAAAATAATGCATATAAATTATCTAGAACCAGCCCTGTCACCCAAAAGGTATTTAGTAAATATTAGCAGTTATCATTGACAAGTTTCCAAAATGGTAATTCAGGATAGGAATAAAGGCAGAGAGCTACTTATTAAATACACAAGGAGGATATGAATTGGGAATTTGCATTGTAGCAATCTATGGAGGCCAAGAGATAAATCAAAATGCTTTGAAGCCAAAAAGACAACACTAGATCGTGTCCCAGGTCTTATTCATAGCCAGGCACTATCATCGTATCATGTGTAATGCCAAGTCTCAGCACCCCTTGCAGAATCACCATCACTCTGTTCGACCTGGCTGAGTGTAGCCAAAAATGCTGTAGTGTATTCTCTCTCTCTCTCTCTCCACACACACACACACACCCCCACACACACACAAACATACATACACTCTTTGTTGGGCAAAGAGTACATAAGGGTCACCTAGGAAGTCTTCAGAAATTAATATTGCTCCCATCACTACTGATAGGATCAGTAGTGTGTGTCCTGGGTTCTGTGGATGGCAGGCTAATGTCAATGCAGAAGGTGACCCAAGTGATTCTGAAACACAGAGACACACTCATCTTTGAAAACACTGCTTTCACCCCGATGTTTTAGTCAGTCAAGGAAACATAATTACCCAATGCAGGAGTGGGATATATACACCTATACCTGTGCACACCTACTTTGATGTCATCTTGTCACTAATCCATGCCTCATATTCTGTTTCTATAAACATAAGCTCAAAATGGAGTAATTAAAAATGGACACTGTAACTTTGAGTTTTAGAAAATAGACAAAATCTGGATATCTGATAAGCAATTATTTCCCTTAGTATACACCATGAAAATGGAGGCAAAATATTGGCCCTTTGAACACTCTTCCAATGCAAACAGTAACAGCCATCAAGTCACCTTTAAAGCTTATACTAATTCTAACAATCAGCCTCCAAATTGTTCTTCCTTTGGTTAGAGTCATCCTTTTGACTGACATGCTCCATAACAGCTTTTCAAGTAATGCAAAGAGGTTACTAAGTGGAAAATATTTCAAGAGCTCTGAAAATATAAGCTTGACAGAGTTTTAGCCTTGAAATCCTCAGTTTACAAGAAAATTTATTGTACGCACATGTTGTAGCAGTGGAACACAGTGTGTGGTATTAAATCAAAAAAGAGACAGCCAAACACCTACAGTTCTATGCTGGAAGTAAAAAACTGTCACCCAGAGAAGGAAAAAAATTAAGTACCAGGAAAAAAAATGACTATAAAAAGCACCATGGGAATGTTATAAACTATTATTTTCTGGGCTCTGAGTTTGAGCTAGTAAGAGACCAGCTTCTTGAAATGGCTTCAACAGATGGAAAATAAAAATTACCAATGGATACACTGGAAGCTTGTTTTACAGCTCTATACATTTGAGACACATTACAAAGCAAAAAGTAAAACTGAATACCCTACATAAATACAGATTGTAACGGTTATAGAGGTGACAAGTATGTAGTTGGCCAGAGAGGGAAGACATTATAATTTTGTGTGGCGCAGTATGTCAGTTTGTGCAACCAGGAAGCCACCATTTCCAAAGGAAATCACAGCAGGTGTGACAGTCAACTGTAGTAATTAATGCATTCTGCTCTGCACATAGTGGCTCACCTGGATTTCCCTGGCAATGAATATAAGATTAATTCCAAGTGTTAGAAGTGTGCAAGGACCACCATTTGGAAGCTTTTGAAAAAACATATCATCTATTTAGATAAAATTTAGTGATTTTACAAGTGGTGATATTTTCATTAGTACTGGTTTTTGTGGCCCAGGAATTTAACAGCTCTCAACTCGTTGTCTTGGCCCTGAAACTGTAATTCTCAAAAGTGACACTGCTATAACCTCAAACTACTCATTACAACCTCAGGTGTGAAAGACATAATAAGACTTAATTATTAAAGACTATTCTCAGTAACATGAACTCACTCAGAATTCAAATTTAGTGCTCAGAAACACTGAGAAAGAGGACGAAACAGAACAGCAGAAAATGCTCAACACTGTAAGCAACAAATCGTCATCATTTAACTTTGTTCACATTCCTTTAAATTAGAAACATATATAGTGGCTAAACTATATATTTTGCCCATTAGATAATAAAAAGCAAATAACCAAGAATGGAATTAGTGAGCATAATCAAGAGACTGCAAGATGACATTTACTCCATGGAATCCGAATATATGGTTTCACATACTCTCCATAGACTATTATTACAAGGTCCAAGATAAAAAAAATTCTAAATGATACAGGACAAATAAATATGTACAATAAGAAACAATTTCAGGCTTTTTTATGAGTTCTGAGTTAAGTGACTACTTTTCCTTTTATATTTCCTAAATAGTGCAGCTGCTATATTATTAATATTTTGCAGCACACATCCTTAAATAAGTTCCTTTGTTGGGATATGGATATGCCTTGAAGAAAAGATTCAACTGGTGTTTACCCAACAATAGTAAAGCCCTATTCACAGCCCAAGCAAACACAATGATGAATACAACCAAGTATAAATTGTGCCAACTAGATTGTTATGTTGACCCTGCAGGACAATTTATTGTATTTCAAAGCAACTATTAGTAGCATATGCAAACAAAATGTGTGATGGCTTCAATTTTAATTTGGAGTGTGCAGCTGGTTCTGTTGTTTACCTACCATCTGCTAACCCTTCCTCCTTAGCAAAACCTAGATTTTTTTTTTTTTTTTAGGTACTCACACCTCCCACACAGAGCCCAAATGACTTATGGAACACAGTATTTCTAACTGCCAGGATTTGTTCCTTAAATGTTCACCCAACCACTATGATATCCACTGGGAGACATTGCAAAAGCAGAGAGCTGAATATTTATCCATATTCTTTTCTACTCATCTGGGTAATGTTTAAACTTAAGCAGCAAATGAGGCTTTTTATCAAATCCTAATAGTGCAATTTGTTCTGACATCCACCCAGACATTCCAAGAGAGCCAAGGCCAGGTTCTGTTATTGGGCCTTGTTATAAACAAGATAATTTTGTGGTTCAGCTTATCCTTTCTAGTCTTACCTAATAATGATCTTCCCAAGCCCTCAGAATATTGGCGATGTTCACACTGCTGTCTATGAGCCCAGGAGCAACACTGCCCGGGATTGCCATCTATTGGATGGGCTGCTGCCATGAAATTGACATTTCATGAAGTTCATTCAATAATGATAAAGTCATAAGATAGATACATTAACTTTTGTTGTTTTAAGCAAACCTCCAAATACAAGTTGCCTTGGAAAGTGGTTGGTTTTTAAGATGATGTCACATGCTTCTTCCAATGAGGCTTCTGCAGCTCAAATATTTTCAGAACAACTCTTAAGAAATTCAGGATCATTTAGAAGCCATAGAAAAAGACCCTGCTTTGTTATATACCATGTACAAAGTGATAGTGATTAAAACCAAGGTTATCCGCACAAATACTCAAGATAATTTGCTTAGTAACCAATCCTAAACCATGTCATCTGGGTACAAACTAGGATAGGGTCATGTTTCAACATGTTGATAATGCTAGAATTTTCATGACATGAAAATGGTTGTTTTACCTAGAGATTTTCAAATATTTTATAATCGATTAAAATAACTTTTTGAGGCAAGTCTCATATGCGGACATATTTACTGGGTTTGATAGCAGTAACCTGGACACCTTTCTTAACATAGTATTTATTTTACTTATTTATTGTTGGTCACTCTTACTAGAATATAAGCTCCACGATGCTATGGATTTTTGTTTTTACGTAATTTCAGTTTGTTTTTATGTAACTCCAGTGCCTAGTATACAGCAGGCACCCAAGAAATATTTGTTAAATGAATGAGTGAATGAATGAACCTAGAACACAGGGCCAGGTCATATACTCTGCAAAGGAATATCTACAGTACACCCTTCCAAGTAGCCACTAGGTGTAGTGCCGAGAACAAAGATAAACAAACAAATGATCATAGCACGTCTACAGCTCAGTAACCTGACAAAAGATGTCTGCATCTTCATACTTAACCACAAGAAGTATCCTGATGTGTTGTGACATTAGCATTAATATTAAAAGTTAATATTAATACATTCTGAGAAATTAATAATTATTTGTCATCTTTGATTTTTGGTTAAGAGTTTCTAGATATCCTAAGGGAAGATACATGAATGATTGCCGAGCATGATATCAAGGTCATGAAATCATTTCATTTGTGACATCCGGGAGACCCTAAAACTAAATTACATCAAGCACATCACTTAAAAATAAAAGTCAGAGTGCCTGAGACCTAGAGACATCAGTAACAGGATAGAAATACAGAGCTTGTGAAATAGTGACTGAATTGGGGTAGAACTTTAAAAGATAAAACTGAGGTCCACACATATTGGAACCAGAATTTATATCCCATTGATGGTGGGGTAGAAATTGGAGAATAAAAACCAGTTTTGGGCTTGGAGAAATTACATATCTTCTAATAAACATATTACTAAAATAATTCAGTTTTTACACAGGTCAACATAAAAGTGTGCCAAGAGATAAACAAGAAGAAAATGCTTAATAAAATCAATCCAGATCTTGCTTGACTTCAAGTATGCAGTTCACATACTACTTTGTGTTATTTGCACTAACATGATAAAGCTATTATTGTCAATAAAATTGACAATCAAGTCAATTTTGTTTTCTGACAGCTGTCGCCTGCTTTACAATTGAGATACGAAAAATAGAATGAAGTGGAAAAGTCCTTCTTATCTTCTCTACAATGTACTTGAGAAAGATCACTTCTTGCCCTTTACATTAAGGTCAATGATACATCTTAGCAGCTGCCATTAGCAGGAATGATGACAGCATTTTTCTGTGGCTCCTTCACGTCCACCTCAGTGGCCAGTTCATAAGGGCATATCACATGGCACCATCCACATTTCCTTCATAAAGTCACCTTTTCTCACAGTAAGGTGCTTAGGGGGGGTCTGTTAAAGTCTCTAGCTAATGTTATCCTAGAAATCTGTTTCTATACCACTACATTGAAACAAAACAAAACAGACACGTATTCAGCAAATCTGTACTTGACACACAGCTAGACTCTCTGGCATGTGTCATTTCATTTTAATCCTCACTACTCTGTGAGATAGAGATTAATAGCCCTATTTTATGAATTATGAAGCTGAAGGGTTGTGACTTGCTGAAGTTTAGACAGCTAGACCGGCAGCTTGGCTGTACTGATCCCAGATCTTTAAGTCTAGAGCTTTTTATGCTTTCCCCAGTAGCCTTCCTAATGAACTTCTCAGAGTTGCTCAGTTCTCAAAAATGCACTTTCACATTCTGTATCATTGTAGTGATTTTTCAATGAAGATTCTGGAATAAGTTTTCCCAAGAGTCAAAAATAAATTAAAGACCTAATTCACAAATGACAACATCCATGGCATGAAAAATAAAATAGCTAGGCCACAAGTGTGAAAAAAGCACTTGTTCTGAAAGACTGAAGTCTGCACACACAGACAAATGATCAGTCTTCCCTGATTTGTATGCAGCTGGTAGCTTGTCTGAACCCTTCAGGTTATGACCATGACACTGGGATACTTTTGATTTTCTTCTTAATTGAAAATCACATGGTAACGATGGCCAAGTTCTGTGTAGCACAATCTCATCATTTCGCAGAGGCAATCAATGACTTCAAAGCTGTCTGGCACTAATAGAAGCGCACTCAAATAGCTTTCAAGAGAACGCAATCACTGTCTTTCTCTTTTCTAACTTTTCAGCACAATAGTTTAGAGCAATGAGGGGGAGGGAAGTGTGTGACTAGAAGAGATGTGGGTTTTTAATCTTGGTTTTATTACTTTCTAACAGGGATACCTTGGGCAAGTCTCTTAACCTCTCTGGGTCTCAAGGATCTCATATGTAAGAACTGGAGATGAAACTTGACTTGCCAACCTCACAGGGCAGTTAGGAGAATCTATTGACAGACGGTGGCATGCAAAGTGTTGTGTAAATGTAAAGGTCAGGCAAGGAAACCTGGAGATTTTCAAATAAGAACCTGACTTTTACTCTCCCATTGTATTTTTTATTCTATTAATAATATCCTACAATGTAGGAGAATGAGAATTTTTGGAAGAATTGTCTTAAAAATCCATAATGTTTTTCAACAGGCTTTTAATTTTCTCAAAGAAAATATGATTGCTTTTTGGTTTATTTTGGAAAGTTTTCTTTCAGACTTTATAATTTATATATGCTCTTGATAGAAATTTTGAAATAAGTATGTAAGATGGTAGGAAAAATCACCCATGGTAAATTCTACAGATAACATTTTTATTTATTGATTCCATTCCCTTTCTCTGCACATGTATTTATAGATAAATGTATACTGTTAATATAAAATTGGATTCATTGTTTAGAAATGTAATTTTTCACTTATCAACAGCATTTTGTAGATTATTTATCTGTGAATTTTTTTAAATGAAAACCTAAGGTTCTATTGAATAAATATAAAATTTAATTTTGAACAAACAAGGTTTCTTCAACTTTAAACCATTATCAATGATTATATGTTGACTATCCTTTTATATAAATTGTTACCTACTTGTGTATTGATTTATGATGGTTATTAGAAGTGGAATCTCTGTGTTGAACAATTTGGATATTTTAAAGCTTGAGTTACAGATTAAAAATTGCTTTCCTAGAACTGTGTAGATTTAAAGTCCCATAAGCTGTGAATGGAGCTCCCTATCTTATGTCATCCCCAGCAAAATCAAATATCTTATCACACATGGTACCCACAGCACAACACAAAACAATACACAACATCTACAGAAATGAAGCACACATAGCAGTTTATAGTCAAATCTCAGGTTGTTAATAAATACTTTTATGTGACTAGCAGACATGTCCACTAACTTGTGGTGATAATACCTAATGGACTGGGGATATGCATCATGTTGTCTCTGACTATTTCCTTAGGATAGATTTCTAAAAGTAAATTTATTGGGAGCAAAAATTTATGAACAAGAAGAAAAAAACTCTTTATATACCATACTACAAAGCTATAGTAACCAAAACAGTTAGGTATTGGCTCAAAAATAGAAACACAGACCAATGGAACAGAACAGAGAACCCAGATGTAAAACCATCCACATACAGCCAACTGGTCTTTGACAAAGTAGACAATATACACTGGGGAAAAGTAACCCTATTCAATAAATGGGCTGGGAAAATTGGATAACCACATGCAGAAAAATGAATTGGGATCCATATCTCTCACCACTCACAAAAATTAATTAAAGGTGGGTAAAAGACTTAAATGTAAGGTATGAAACCATAAGAATTCTAGAAGAAAATGTAGGAAAAACTCTTCTAGATATAGCCTAGGCAAAGAGTTTATGAGAAAGACCCAATGGTAATCACAACAATAATAAAAATAAATAAATGGGACTGAATTAAATTAAAAAGCTTCTGCACAGCTAAGGAAATAACAGAGCAAATAGAATGCCTACAGAATGGGAGAAAGTATTCACAAGCTATACATCCAGTAAAGGGTTAATCATAAGACTCTATAAAGAACTCAAGCAAATCAGCAAGACAAAAACAACAACCCCATTAAAAAGTGGGCAAAAGACAAGAATAGAAGCTTTTAAAATAAGACGGACAAATGGTAGGTGGACATATAAGAAAATTCTCAATGTCACTAATCATTAGGGAAATGTAAATTAAAACCACAATGATATATCACCTTATCCCAGTTGAAATGACTTTTATTATAAAGTCCAAAAACAATAGATGCCAGCATGGATGCAAAGAGAAAGGAATGCTTATACACCATTGGTAGGACTGCAAATTATTATAGTGCAATCTCTATGGAAAACAGTATGGAGATTCCTCAAAGAACTAAGAGTAGACCTGCCATTTGATCCAGCAATCCCACTACTGGGTATTTACTAAAAGGAAAAAAAAGTCTTTCTATCATCAAAAAGACACTTGCGCTCAAATATGTATTGTAGCACAATTCACAATTGCAAAGATATGGTATCAAACCAAGTGCCCATCAATTCAGGAGTGTATTAAGAAAATGTGGTACATGTATACCGTGGAATACTACTCAGCCATGAAAAAGGATAAATTAATGCCTTTTGCAACAATTTGGATAGAACTGGAGACCATTATCCTAAGTGAAGTAACTAAAGAATGGAAAAACAAACAATGCATGTACTTACTATTAAATTGGAACTAACCAATGAGCATACATATGCAGAGAGGGATGTAAAACTAAACGGAAATTAAACAAAAGGGAGGGGAGAGGAGGTTGGCAAAAACCTAGCTAATGGGTACAGTGAACACTATCTGGGTAATGGTCAGACTTACAGCCCTCACTCAAACATTACAAAAGCAATCCATGAAACCAAAATCATTCATATCCCCATAAAAGTTTGAAGTAAAAGAAAAAAATGTAAAAAAAAAAAAGTACAACTCTCAAAATGCGTGCTTTAGCACTTCCCATTTCTACCCCTTGCTGCAAATAATTTTTTATACGTGGTTGTACTATTAATATATCACCTTTTCCCCATGAAAAAATTGCATTACAGGAAAAGCTAGGAATGAACCTCCAGACATCAATAAAATAGCTCTACATTGCTCAGAAATCTACTTGCTTGAATTAAGAGAATGGCTTTACTTTTTTAGTTAGTAAATATCCAATATCTTTGAAGCAATGATTTGTAGCAATAGTGGCTAGAAAGCCACCCTCTTCCTGTGTAACCAAACTCCCAGTGGTCCATTTGAGGCTTGTGAGTGAAGATTCCTTCTAGGACATGGTACATATATTTTTTACATCACATCTTAATAAATGTATTGTTTTCATTTTGTATATCTTTCTATATTCTGGTTAGTTTTAGTATTGTTGTTATTTGTTTTTGCTTTTGTTTGTTTTGCTTTACTTTTTTTTTATTCTGAGTCTCAATAACTGCCAGACAGCCTCCTTGTTAACTCAGAAGTCCATTTAACATGCTTTAGTGTCTTCTTAAAAAGAGATCAGATCAGACATAATATAAACTACATTTTAAATTATAAATATATAAATGCCATATCAAATATACTATCCAAGTATTAATCTTTTTTAAAAGAATTAACAAACAATTGAGATAGACTCAATGGACTCAAATTATCATTAAATTACCTTAATTGATTTCCCCTTACACAAAATTCTGAAAGAAGTCTTAAAGGTTAATTTGATAATATGATTCTACTATCATCTCTGCCCTACTGGATTGTACTGTTTTCACCGGTACATCTCATATTCTTCATTCGTATGGCATCTCAGGAGAAAGCATCACAGCAATTAGACTGGGACACAACAGCACAATAAGTACCTGAAACATACTGAGGGAAGAGAAGCCTAAAAACATTTTAATCCTATGTTGCTCCTGAAAGCCTGTAAGATTTCTCAAGAAAGAGCTCTTCAAGTAAATGAGCTAACAACTACCACATCCTCCCCGGGAAACTGAACAGAGCCCATACAAAACAGTTCAATACATATCACTGAGCAGGTGACACATGAACACACTCAGCAGTGGAATAAAAATCAATAAATCTCAAAGCTTTGCAAATCATTTTGTTTCATGATTCCTTCAACATGCATGTACTGAGAATCCACTATTGCAAGGTTTTTCATGTATACAAAAAGGAAGAGACCTGGCCTAGTCTTTCAAAAAATTAACCCATGACCCAAAGAGATATTACAGACACCCATAGAAAAGGACACAAACCAAAAAATATTGAATACACTGTCAAATAAATGTTTGACACAGACAAGGAGTTCAATGGAAGACTATAGAGGAGATATTACCATCAGTTGAGGGATGAGGGAAGTTTTCATGGAGAACTTGGGGAACGTTATAAAGGTAAGCAAATTCCAAAATAGTGATGCAAAAGATGACAGGTATTCGTTGACACATAAGGTGCATTCAAAGGAATAGAAACAAGTATACAGTGAGTGTATCTGTCTGGTTACAGTGGCAATTTCATGTAAAAGAATTACTCAGAGGAAAGGTTTAGTTACTTTGTGGCAGGCTTAAGTAAAAATTAGGTAGTCTTGTATGTTTACAATTGCTATTATAAATGAAAATGATGTGTTCAGTATCTTACGAAATATTTTCTTCTATAAACACATATAATATGAAGAAGAGGAGACATTTAGTCCCTTCTCTCTCTCTCTTCAGAGTTCTGAATCTTATAGCCACAAGCCCTGCCTCCTCACTGAAACCCTCCTTTGGCAGTCCAACTCATAGTCGTCTCTTTCTTCCTCCCAAATCCTGTGTCACTTGCTATTAATATCTCTATCCCCCATTTGGCGATCCTGTTGGAACTTATTTTATCCTTTTTATGAATATTATCTTCTTAGGCAAACTTTAATATATCTTGGGAGCAGATACTAGGTCTTATTTTTTATGTCATACTTATTTTTGTTTATTAATCTAATATTTCCAGTCTTAGTGCGTTGGGGTTATAAAACAGGTCATTTTATATACTCTGGTGGAAAACAAGGAGAATTGAAAAACACACGTCCTTACTATCTACCAAATAAAGTAAACTGAAGAATAAATATATATAGGTCTGTTTCTACCCTAACCATATAAATGCTTTTAAAATAAGCATTCTTTACATATTATCTCCCAGCTTCTTTAGATAAAAAGATGCAGCCACATTTTACTGCTAGTATTTAAATTTAATAGGCCAGAGTTTAATAATTAATTTGGAGTGGGCCTGGGCAATAATCTTACTACGAATTGGTAAATTTTATTCTCAGTTGTCATCATCCTTAGTATCCAACCTCAGGGGGCTTTTAAGATAGGGTAGTCTTATCAAGTTGCTAAGACAGACACGGAAATTTTATTCAAACAGATGAGACCTTAATGTAAATTTGTTGAAATATCAGAAATTTCTGAATTGTGTGAAGAGACATAAAGCAATGCAAAGATCAATTATAAAAACACGCCATGTTTACTTTACTACTATTGGAGTTTAGGGGGCACATTGAATAAATTTGTTTTTCTTTGACCCAGATAAGACCTATTGTCTTAAACACAAAAATCAGGTCAATGAAAACCAAAATATCTTTATTTCTTTAAAACAATTAACGAAAATTTCAAACAAACACAAAATTATAATAAAAGGAATAATACTATGAATCTGCATGCTCTGTCATCCAGCTTTAGTGCTAATTGTTCTTGGTCCCATTGTTTGATTTATATCCCCATTCACTTTCCCGTTCCCTATTGGATTATTTTGAAGCAAATCCCAGATTTAATATTACTTCATCCATAAATATTTTAGTATGTATCAATAAAAGATAAGGAATATTTTAACATAACCACAATATCATTATCATACCTAAGGAAAAAAATTAACAATAGTTTCTTAATATCTGTGGTAAGCATCCTTTTTACATGGTTCCAGTGATCCTCACCTCCTAGTATCCAAGCCTTTGCTATAATCCCTCCCTTTGAGTGTGACCTGAACCTATAAACCTACAAATGAATAGGCTAATGTGTTGTGATATCATTCTGAGTTTAGGTTACAAAGACACTGTGAATTTCATCTTGTGAATATTCTTTTACTCTCTCTGATCCTCTCTTGTTCTGTCTCAGTTTCTCAATATCTGCACCCCTCCATAGGCCATGGCTACTTGCTATCATTCATCATCATTCTCTCTCTCTCTCCCTCTCTCTCTCTCTCTCTCTCATTTTGTCTGTCTCTTTCTGAGCCATAACTCTGAGAGAAGCAAGCTGCCTTGTTTGTGAGTTGCCCTAGGGAGAGGCCTGTGTAACAAGGAGCTGATGGCTCTGGCCATCATCCAGGTTGAAGCTGAAGCCTGCGAACGACCACATGAGTGAACTTGGAAGCAGATCCTCAGTCAAGTTATTTCAATCAAGATTTCAGATAACTGCAGCCCCAGAGGACACCTTGGTTGCAGTCTTATGAGAGGACTTGAGACAGAAGCATCCAGATAAGTGGTGCCCAAATGCTTAACCCATAGAAACTGTGAGATAGTAAGTGTTTGTTATTTTAAGCCACTAAACTTTGGGGTAATTTGTTACATGACTATATATACCTAATACACTATCATTAAATATTCACTTAGTGCTCAAATTCTGCCATTGTCTTATATGTAATGTTTTACAGTTGGTTTGTTTAAATCAGAATCCAAACAAGGTCCTCACATTGCATTTGGTTATATGACATTTAAACATTTTTATCCTTAAATTCCCCTTATCTCATTTTTCTTTGCCATTTTTTACTTTTTTTTTTTTTTTTTTTTGAGACAGAGTCTCACTTTGTTGCCCAGGCTAGAGTGAGTGCCGTGGCATCAGCCTAGCTCACAGCAACCTCAAACTCCTGGGCTTAAGCGATCCTACTGCCTCAGCCTCCCGAGTAGCTGGGACTACAGGCATGCGCCACCATACCCGGCTAATTTTTTCTATATATATTTTTAGTTGGCCAGATAATTTATTTCTATTTTCAGTAGAGACGGGGTCTCGCTCAGGCTGGTCTCGAACTCCTGACCTCGAGCGATCCACCCGCCTCGGCCTCCCAGAGTGCTAGGATTACAGGCGTGAGCCACCGCGCCCGGCCATTTTTTACTTTTGTTACTGAAAAAGTTGATATTGGAAACCATGATGTGGTACACAGACAGTGAGTTTGTTGGAAATTCCTGTAACTCTGATCCAAACCTACAGACACCCCTCTGGGATGAAAGTTTAGATTTCCTGAACAAGTCCACTTCCTTGTAATCATATCTTCAACTTCTCTGGTATACATAGCAGAGAAAAACCAATAGTCCTGGTGAATAGGGAATAAATGAACAGCCACAGTAAGACCATTTTTAGACGGAAATGAACTGTAAGCTATACAACCACATTTTTAAGTTCTTTATAGAAAAGTTACTACACAGATCATTTAAAAATTATCACCTATTCTCATTATCCTTGAATAGATGAAGCTTCAACTAAAACGTGTTTCTCACTATAGCTTCAAATTATTATTATCTAATTGAAAGCTGTAAATTTTGATGGATTTAAATATGTTATATGATTTATAGCAATGTGAAAACCAATGAATAGAAGTTTGTCATAATAATAATAAGGAAGCAAAAAACACTGTCTGAGGGAAATTCTTATTTTTTCAACATTAAACAGACTGACAAGGTTCCTACCTTCAATGAGTTTACAATCCATCAGGAAAGTTAATCAAACAATGACTCACATGTATACACATATGTGCAGAATGTGAGAGATAAGTGGATAAAAAAGCGTATGAAATGCTGTGAAAGCACAACATAATAAAAGTGACATAGTCCACTGGCTTAGGGAAAGCTTCCCTAAAGGCACAGCATTTGAACCAACATGATAAAAATGAGGAAAATTTAACTAAGTGGGGACAATGAGAGCAGAAGAAAAGAGGAGTGTGCCAAGCAGAAGGTACAGCATGCACGGAGTCCTTGAGGCGGTAGGGAGCGTGACTCATGCCTGTAACTGGAGGAAAGTCGGTGAGGCCGAAACGCTGAATGCAGAGGAAAGTGACACAGAGAGAACAGGAAGGAACCAGATCATGTGCGGCTCTCTGGACCATACTACAGATTTTGGATTTTATCCTAAATTCAATATCAAGAAGATATTGAAGAGTTTTAAGAAAGCAAAAGGCATGATAGGAGTTAGATTTCAAAGAGAATGGAGAATGGATTGGAGAGGGGCAAGCACGGATACACTTGGCTCAATATCTGTCTTTGACACTATCCTTATGATTTCATTATCCACATAGGTGATACTTCACTTCCTATAGCCTGATCACTCAGTTCCTTGACTCTCTTCTGCAGTGATCTCCTCATCCACCCTACCTCAACTATAGCTGGTCTTACTGTGGGCCTTGTCATTACCAAACACTGCACTCCATCATCTCAGTTTCAAGCATCTCATTCTCACCTTCTGGCCATCACTTCCTACCTTTCCAGCTCATTTCCTCTAGTAACTGTATTGGTTTTCTAATGCTATTGTACCAAGTTACCAGAAACTTGGTAGCTTAAAACAACACAAACTATCTTACAGTTCTGAAGATCAAAAACCTGGACGGAACTGGAGACTATTCTCCTAAGTGAAGTATCACAAGAATGGAAAAACAAACACCAATGTACTCACTATTAAATTGGAACTAACTGATGAGCACACATGTGCACAGAGGGATGTAAAACTTAGTGGAGAACAACCGGGGGGGAGAGACGAAGTGGGTATGGGTAAACTCACACCTAAGGGGTACAATGCACACTATCTGGGTGTTATAACTTTGACTCAAATGGTACAAAAACAATTTATGTAATCAAAACGTTTGTACCCCCATAATACTTTGAAATTTAAAAAAAGAAAGAGAACTTGTATGTGTCTAGCCCATTAAAATCCTTCGGAAATATTGGTAGAAATTATTCTTTAAAAAAGGGCATGTTTTGGTTGAATTACAGAGTTTAAAGAGTTTACTATGAGGATTTCTCAATCTTTCCATAGCACTGAAATTTCTCTGTATTCAGTCATCTAAAAAGAGCTATTTCCCAATATATGAATCGAATGAATAAATAAATATAAATACTCTGTTTGGTTTTTCTCCCTCCAATTGATCTTGATGGCTCTGGGAACAAATGCTGTGATTTCCTGGGCTTTCAGAAGGAAAGTGGATTTTTAAGCACTGTGTATCACACAGAAATTTACATAGGAATCACAAAGCAAAACTACTCAGAGTAAAGGGTCACCCATCACCCCAGGAATTAAGGTGCCTTAGATATGCAAAAGCAAGCAGGGGGGTTGTTTATAATCAAAGTAGCACCAGAATATAAAGTGGCAGATACCAATGGCATAGCCTTAAACTGCTTGCAGCATTGATTCAGTCCACAAATATTATTCTACAAAATGATTGCTCAAGTGTAGCATTATTTAAACATAAATGTCTTTGTCTTTTTAGTTTAGGCTTTGTCCAATGAGCACATCAAAGGGTTTTCCCGCAGATATCTGAACAGCTCTCTCACTAACTTCTTTGAGATATTACCTCCTGTCACCCTTTCAGATGGGCTTTCTCTGACAACCCCATATAAGAGGGCTGTCTGGAAAACATCCAGCCATTGTTAATATAATGACAATGTTATTACAAGGCTGGATATCTTTCGAACAGCCCTCTTATGATTGCAATCCCTCTATCATTTTGTACTTTAACTGTTATTTTTTTACCATTTTCTCCCCACCCTATCCCAACTAGAATGAGACATCTTTGAAAGCAGAAACTTTGTTTTGTCATAGATATATCCCCAATGCCTAGTATGTAATAGGAACTCAAGAAATATTTTTTATTTATTTGAATATATGAATGAAACATACTTATAAGAAGCAGAGGGTATGGGCAAATTAATTTTATACAACTTCTAACAGCTACGTAAGGTTTACACTGTTTCAGAGACATGACATAATTCAGAGAAAAGTCTTTGTGAATAAAAATTTCAGAGCTTAGCTATTAATTCTAGCTCTGCCATTACCTATCTAGCAACTAACTTAGGTAATTTTTTTAATTTTTTATGCATCAGGATTTTCATTTTTAAGTTTCAACCATTGATTTCCCCAGAAAGCCACCGGTAAAACCTATTGACAAAGCAAAGCCCTATCTTTATTAGATTTACCTGCAGAAGGGGACACCATGACAGAATTGTGGTAGTATCCCAGATCTGAGAACTCAGAGAAGGACATTTGTAGTGTTTTAGGGTCTGCCTGGTTTTAAAGTGGGTCTTTCAATGATTGTGATGGGGAAGGATGTATGACATAATACTTTGGATTATTGTCCCAGTGATGTAAATGTCTTGAAGGGGGTCTTGATGACTGTTAGTCTTGATTTAAAACAATACTGTTTCAGTTGGTTCACAGTTTTATCTTCTTAGATTGTGTTCTGGAGTAAGCGGCTAAGTTATTCTCAATATTAGGAAGGTAATGTATGACTATATCCAGTGGTTTTTTTTTTTTTTTACACAGGGCAAGAAATTACATTGGTTTCAGTTCTCAAATATGAGGATGGTAATCCCTGCCAGCTTCAGAGCAATAAGGATGAAATAAAATAATGTATTTAAAAATTTATAAAAAGGCATGTTGCTATTATTATAAAGTTCAATACAATAAAAATATATTGAACTCTTTCCATGTACAAGAAACAATGTTAGTCTCTGGAAATTATATTGAGAGAAATAAAGATACAACCATTATCTTCAGAAAGTTTATAGTCTTGTCAGGTGGTTAAAACTGCTAATATGAATAAACTGAACAAAAGCCAGAGTAAGGTAGGTGCCATAAGAAAGATACTAAAAAAGTGTTGCAAAGTTTCTATCAAGGAGACCTATGTTTGATAGTACTTTAAGAAGAGATTTGTGGAGGAGGGAGCATTTGAGATAAGCTTTGAAGAAGAGATGGGATTTGCTAGTTGCATAAAGAACCAGTGGGGACAAGTTCATGCCAGGCAGAAATAACAGCGTAAACAAAAGCATATGTCATGTTAAGAAATTGTTTGCAGTAAAAAGCGTTGTATATAGTCCAATGAGTTTGGAAAATCTGTTCAAAACTAAACACGTTTCTTTACTGTAGGCCATTGCAGACTTTCATCTGTGAATATGCCTTGTCTTCCAAGAAGAACACACAGCGTATACTCTTCCTGAACTGATGTAACCGTGAAACAATGCCCTCCTCTAGTTAGAGTATCCCATTTGACTTCTTGCTACTAAAAACATTATAGTTAAAGTTGTAATAAAGAGAGGTAAGAAAGTTGGGTAACGTGTAGTGAGGGGCAAAGTCAGAGAACAGCAAATAGTTCCCTTTTCCTGGAGCAAAAAAAGTTCTTGGGGTCTAAAATTTTAAAAAATCTTGAGAACTACAGTGGAGGGTATATATTTCATTCAGTAGCAATGGGGAAATCAATAGAGTAAGCAGAAAATATGACTGGCCAATGCTTTAAATGGATTAGTTTGTCAGCCTTGCGTAGGATACATGCGACAAGTAGAAAAAGGAGTCAGAAGGGCAGGCTACATTTTTCCTCAGTATCCTAAACAAAACTGTGTAGAGACATGTGGGGGGCAGCAGGGCAGTAAGGATAGAAAGGGGATTCAAAAAACAATAAGGTAAACTGTACAGAATATGGCATATATTAGACACCAGAGGTGGCAGATAAGCCAAAGTTAGTTTATATTAAGCTATTGAGCTTGGTTCCTGGTAGATTCCTAGTGCCAATGATGGTAAGGAAACCAGAAAATATTTACAGGTGGACAGGTAGGAAAGTGGATTAAAGCAATTTTTAACATAGTGAATTTCCTATTCTACTCCTTTTAGAAAGAATGCCTTATGTATATAATGTTAATAATTCTTTTATTTATTTTTTTATTTCAGAATATTATGGGGGTACAAACATTTTGGTTACATAAATTGCATGCATACCATTTAGGTCAAAGTTATAAGTGTGCCCATCCCCCACATAGTGTGCATTGTACCCCGTAGGTGTGAATTTACCCATCCACTCTTCCCTCACCCCACTTGATTTCCAGTGAATGTTATTTCCATATATGCACATAAGTGTTGGTTGATTAGTTCCAATTTAATAGTGAGTACATGTGATGTTTATTTTTCCATTCTTGTCATGCTTAGAATGAACATCCTTATAAAGACAATGCTTTCAAGAAATTTTATTTTTCTGACGTATAAAAGTTTCATGATTTTAACTTTCCATGAGAAAGCTAATGCTATTAAAACATATTTTATAAGTTAATAAAATATTCAATATATTTTTATTATGCAGAACATCTCATAGTTTATACTTTCTATGTGTTAGAATTTACCTTTAAAAATGTGTTGAAGCAAACGCTTATTATAATTTATCCAAATTAATTCTTTGTCTTTGAAAGGAAAGTTTCAAATCAAGAGAACCACACTTTGCTCAGATAATTAGCTCTGTGTAAATAACTAAGTATTAGACTAAGAAAGAGAGTAAGACCGTAAGCTGAGAAAAAAATAGCTTCTCATGTGGGTGCTAAATACAGTATTATAAAGGAAGTTTTAAATTCTACCCAAAGTACTTAGACGGTCTCCCATAAATTGTCTTGCCTTAAAAATTATCTGTTAATTCAGCCTAAAATGTCTTCATTGCATTTACATAACACAAGCCTTGTCACAGTATGAAGTTACCTAAAATAGTCATTGTGTCTTTGGGCAAAAATAGGCAGACAGCATTGGGGAGAAAAGTGTGTGAGTGCTTAGATCCCCTACAGAGACAGAGATTGTATGTCTGGTTTCCTAAGTACCAGAAGCAAGATTGGATTAAAATCGTGCCATTGAAAGACTCCCCAATGTAGCTGGGTGCTATCCAAGATTCTTGCTTCCCCAAAATACCTGATTCCCAGGGGAGAAGAAGGAGGAAGATGGGGAAATATGATTTTATTTTTCCTCATTTGTTATTGTGGAAGGCAACCTTCTTTGAGTAAATGGCACGTGGAAATGAAATACTATTTCCATGGTTATGATTTGGGCAGTTTTCTATGACCTTGAGAAAGGTTTTCTGACTCAACGTAACCATTGATAAAAACCTCATTCACTCAGCTTTGGAGCTTTGTTTAATTGGTAAAGTGCTCTGAGGTGCTAAATAAAAAGTGCTAGACAAATATGGTATGTTTTTTACTTAGTCTATTTTGCAACCACAGCAAAGCGATATTTCTGCTAATCACCAGGAAGATGAGCTACCTATAGGTTGATCCAGGGCAGAGTGTACAGAAAAAGATTTAAAGATATACACCTTTAAAAAGTATGTGGGAACTGGAGACAATGGTGAGCAGAGATAAAACGTCTATGAATATAATGACCACTTCCTAAAAGTAATAGGTAAAGCACAGGGGATTTTTAGGGCAGTAAAGTTATTCTGTATAATACTTTAATGATGGATTCAAGATATTATGCATTCGTCAATATATAATATATAGAATTTTATAGCACAAATAGTGACCATTAATATATACAAATATTTTTAAAAATCATTTAGGAGATGAGAGGAATACAGACTGTGACAGGAGAATCTAACTGTGTTACAAATCTATGAAACAGCCTCTCTGAAGAGAATGGGAAAAAGGTGCCGACCTAAGTAACTGAAAAAGAGTGAAGTCTATAAGACTAAAGGCAAAAGGGACTGCACATAAGTGCTGTAGTCAGTTAATGTTATTCCCAATGGGGTTATGGGTGTTGTAGTCTTTCTCTTAAGATCCACTAATATTTGCTTTATATATTTAGGTTGTATATTAGGTATTTCAATGTTGGGTACATATATATTTCCTGATAATTTGATCCCTGTATCATTATATAATGACATTCTTTGTCTTATTTAACAGTTTTTTATTTAAGTCTATCTTATCTGATATAAATATAGCTTCTCCTGCTCTCTTGTGGTTTCCATTTGCATGGAATATCTTTTTCCATCCTTTCACTTTCAATCTATATGTGTCCTTAAAGCTGAGTAAGTCTCTGGTAGGCTGCACATAGTTGCCTCTTGTTTTTTAATCCATTCAAGAATCTATGTCTTGTGTTTTTTTTTTTTTCAGGATATTATGGGGGTACAAACATTTTGGTTCCATATAATGCCTTTACCTTGTCCAAGCCAGAGCTACAAGCATGCCCTTCCCCCATACAGTGTGCTCCGACCCATTAGTTGTGAGTTTGCCCACTCCCACCACCCCCTTCCCACCTGACTGGCAGCCGATGAATATTACTTCCATGTGAGCACCTTAGTGTTGGTCAGTTAGTACCTAATTGATGGCAAGTACATGTGATGCATGTCTTTCCATTCTGGTGATACTTCACATCGAAGGATTGGTTCCAGCTCTATCCAGGATAATATAAGAGGTGTTAGATCACCATTATTTTCTGTAGTTGTGTAGTATTCCATGGTATACATATACCACATTTAATTAATCCACTCATATATTGATGGGCACTTGGGTTGTTTTCACACCTTTGCAATTGTGAATTGTGCTGCCATAAACATTTGGGTGCAGATGTCTTTATTACAAAATGTCTTTTTTTCCTTTGGGTAGATCCTAGTAGTGGGATTGCTGCATCAAATGGTAGATAAGTTTGCAGTGTACCTCTTCTCCTTTGTTGGGAACTCTCCTGTTTAGTAAGAAGAAATAGAGCTTCTATTCCCAAAGATTGGTCCAGCAGGAGAGTGGTGGACACACTAAGATTCTGTAATGTAGCTTTCTGCATTGTCATGTTCCCTTGTGGTTGTCACAGTCCAAACTGGTACTGGGGAATCTTCATGTGAGGTGGTGGATTGGTCCCCAGGGTACTGATGGAAGTTCAGGCTGGGGGTTGGGTGAGTCCTCCGTGGAGACAGGCACTGGTAGAGATTGCTCTGCCAAGTTCTCCCTGTGATGGTTGCAGTGGCTCTGACTAAGGCTATCTAAGTTGTGGCTGCACGTATCAGGCCTGTGGGCAGTCAGTCCACCCAGGTCCTGGTGTAATGATGGCATGCAATGGTTAGTGGACCTGTGGCTTATGTTTAGTGGATTTGCAGCTGAGTGTTGGACTGCAGGTGCGACATCATTTGGTGCTGCGCGGGCATGGCCCACCAGCTGGCAAGTACGGCTGGGGAGCATGTTCTGCCAAGTGGCAGAAATTCCCTTATATGTGATTTGCTTCTTTCTCTTGCTGATTTCAGGATTCTTTCTTTGTATTAGATTTTTGATAGTTTAATTATTATGTATCTTAGTATAGATTTGTTTGGATTGAATCTGACTAGAGACCTTTTACCTTTCTATACCTGGATATTTTTCTCTTTCCCCAGATTTAGAAAGTTTTCTGCTATTGTTTATTTAACAGAGTGTCTGGATAGATTTGTCTCTCTTTTCTCCTTTTTGAACTCCTAGAACTTCAATATATATTATTTTGATGATATCCCATAAATCCCATAAGCTCTCTTTATTCCTTTTTACATTCTCTTCTCTTTTTTCTTCTCTGACTATATATTTTAAAATAGTCTGTCTTCAAGTTCACAGATTTTTCTTCTGCTTGATGACTTCTGTTGATGATGCCCTCTGTTGCATATAAATAACTTCAATTTCTGTTAAATTTCTGCTACTAGTTCTTTAAAGTTTTCCTGGTTTCATTGAATTATTTCCCTGCATCTTATTGAGGTTCAGTAAGCTTCCTTTAAAAAAATTATTTTGAGTTCTTTGCCAGGCAGTTTGTATAATCTCCATTTCTTTGGGTTCAACTACTGAGAGATTATTTTGTTCATTTTGCAGTGTTCTGTCTCTTGGTTTTGTTTTGTTTTGTTTTGTTTTGCTTTGTTTTGTTTGAGACAGAGTCTCACTCTGTTGCCTGGGCAAGTGCTGTGGCATCAGCCTAGCTCACAGCAACCTCAAACTCCTGGGCTCAAGTGATCCTCCTGCCTCAGCCTCCTGAGTAACTGAGAGTACAAGCATGAGCCACCATGCCTCGTTAATTTTTTCTATATATATTTTTAGCTGTCCATATAATTTCTTTCTATTTTTAGTAGAGACATGGTCTCGCTCTTGCTCAGGCTGGTCTTGAACTCCTGACATCGAGTGATCCTCCTGCCTCGGCCTCCCAGAGTGCTAGGGTTACAGGTGTGAGCCACCACACCCGGCTGTTTTGTTTTTTTAATGTTGCTTATTATTTTACATTGGTGTCTATACATTTTGTGGAACAGTTATCTTTTACAGATTTTAGGGGGGTTCAAGGGTGTTTACTGGGTAGGGTACATCAGTTCTAGAACCAGTGAAGGTGCCAGCTGTATAGTATCTATGGAGTTCTGTCACCTGGGATTAGTGTTTACAAAGATTGCAGGTATCTTCAGGAGCCAAAGCTGTGAATATCTGTAGTGGTTGTGAGAATTGTTAGAGTCTTTGGTGGTGATGGCTCTTACAACCCTGATCTCTCTTTTTCTCACTGGGGACATTGTGGCTGAGGGGATCCTTCTTGGCATTGGGTCTAGTGTACAAGCTCACTTGCATTGTTGATGGCACTGGAGTCTGATGAGTGGCACCTGTGGAGCAGTAATGGAGCTAAGGCCTGAAGCACAGGTATGCATAGAGAGACTGTGCGTCTGGTATTTTGGAAAGTAATGTCACTGGTACCCAAGATGCAGACACTCCCACTGCCACATTGGCAACAGAATGTGAAGCACAAATGCTTGTGAAGTGTCTGGGGAGCCACAAATGGAAGCACAGTCATGCAGAGTTAGAGCAGCTCCAGTATTGAGGCAGGATCCATCTCTCTATGACAGCTGAGCCAGTGCCTGGAACCTGAGCACCCATAATAAGGTCTTGGCTCTGGGGCCCAAAGTGCAATCTAGCTTGCTATGGTCATTGTTCCAATGTCTGAGATGTGGGCAGGTTCAATATAGCCATAGAGCCTGGACCAGGAGTGTGAGCACTGATGGAATGGCAGCAGCTCTAGTGCCAGGGCATGCAAGGGTTTGGGAGAGGTGGCCACTCCTTTCTCAAAACTGCTCAACAGTAGCTGCTTCTTGGAGGAGGAGGGATGTGCAGCAGAGTGTCCCTCTCTGAGTTTCCTCAGCAAGAATGGCTGTTGTTTACCTTTGTAGCAAGAGATGCTAGCGTCCTCTGTAGAGCAGACCACTAGGGACCATAGTGGTTCCCTCCATGTGGCTGATAACAATAGCCTCTGACTTTCTCCTTTGCTCCTGACCTCCTGGCATCTCAGGTATGCTGATCACACCAGCAATCCTTTCTATGTGGATAGTGTTTAGGTATTTTTGCTCCATTGTGTTACTATAGCTTTTAGCTCTCTTGGGGATGTTTTGGTTTATAAATAGCTGTCCATATTTTTTTTTTTTTGGAACAGTAAAGGCCGTTGTCTCTTACTTTGCCATCTTGTTGATGCCACTCTCAATAAATACACAATGTATAATATTATTTTAAGCATTAATATTATGCAAGACTCTATACAGAAAAAAAAGTATGTGTTGTTTATGTATATTTAATGTCTTATTTGTTTATTGATGCAATTCTGCCATAGTTCTTTTAAGGCACTTTTCTTGCCTCCCTGTCATTTTCCATTCCATACTTTAGTCACAATGTTAAAGTAGAGCATCACGACACATTAGTACTGAACTAATTGCCCTCACTTATTTTGTCTAGTTTGTCATGGTGTTGGATAGCTCTTGGTTATTACAGCTCTGACATCATAGTTCAGTGGTCTACTTTCTTTTTCTCCTCTTCTCTTCCATGAAGTGTAGCAATAAGCACTTGGCTCTCAATTCATATTCTTTTGCTCACCAAGTCAGGCTTGGCCTTAGGGTCCCTTCAACTTAATGTTTCCCAATATAAGATTTGTCCTTTCAACAGATTTATATCAGCCCATGGAGTTGGATCCACACTATATTAAATGTCAGAGGGCATAAACCAAGATAATGAATGGTGGAATTTTTTGTATAGAAAGTTCTTTGAAATTGTATTTCCCATATAAGACAACCAGATCTACAGCTATTGCTTCTCAAGAGATGACATGTAAACTCCAAGTCCCCACCAGCTGTTGTCAGTGGCAAAGCAGGAAAGCATCCTGAAATGTTTTTATGGAGATGGCTTCAGCTTTAGTAAAAATCCTTTGAGAAATGAGGATGGATGGACATGGTCTTCTATTTATTTGTGAGATATTTGTCAGAAAGAGTGTCAATGTCCTTGGCACATCTGAAATTGAAAAAATCTTTTTCAACCTTATGTGTCACTACCCAATAGTGCCAAATTCCTTTGCTCTGATTTTCCTACTTTATAATTATATGTTGGCTGATAATGGTCAATTTTTAAATAGTCAATCTGATTTTCTTCCTACTTTATCTACCCTTTGCCAACCATATGCTCCAGCCACATGAAACTACTCACAATTCACATTAATATCACATCCATGCATTCATGCAATAAATAATCATCACACATCTATGTTTCAGGTACTTTAATAGGTGTAGGAAAACAAAGATGGATAAAAAAAGCCATAATTATCTTGAAGGAGAAATTACCATCTTCTAGGGGAAATCACATTATATAAAACAAATATGTGAAATCAGTGTCATAGGCTTAATGCTAGGTGATACAAAGAAAAAAATGGCTGTTCATTCTTTTATTTATTCATCCAAAAGACATTTGTTAAACACTCACCACATAAATTACACCATATTGGCTGTTGGGATACAATGCTAAACAAGTTAGAAATGGTTGCTGTCTTCATGGAGCCTACTGACCAAGAGATAAGAAATGGAATGAAGGCTGGGAGCCAGGTGCCTGTAAGATCACACCTGTAATCTTAGCACTCTGGGAGGCCAATGTGGGAGGATCCCTTGAGGTCAGCAGTTTGAGACCAGCCTAAGCAAGGGCAAGACCTTGTTTCTACTAAAAATAGAAAAAATTAGCTGGGCATGGTGGTGCATGCCTGTAGTCTCAGCTACTCAGGAGGCTGAGACAGAAGGATTGCTTGAGCCCAGGAGTTTGAGGTTGCTATGAGCTAGGCTGATGCCACAGCACTCTAGCCTAGGCAACAGAGCAAGACTCTGTCTCAAAAAAAAAAAAAAAAGAAAGAAAGAAAGAAAGAAAAAGAAATGAAGTGAGAAGTAGCATTAAGCCAATTAACACACACAGACACACACTCATAATACTAAAGCTAGATAAATGCCACAAATAAAAAGGAGTACTATGAAAAAGTAACAAAAAAGGCTTTATATTTCTATTGTCAAGAAAAATTCTCTGAGAAAATGGTATTTGAACTGAGATCTGAAACATGAGTAGGAATTGGTTAGATAGAGAATAAGAAAGAGCATGCATAAATTCTCTGAGGCAAAAGAGAGCACAGCTTATTAGGAGAATTAGCAGAATGTCCATGTGATTGGAGCACAGTGGGGCTTGTTGAGTCTACAAGCACAAACCAGGACCAAATACTGAAAGACCATGTTAAAGAGTATGGATATCATCCATGAAATGGGATGTAACTGAATTGTGAATAATCTGGTGCACACTTTTAAAAACTCACTTTGACCATCATGTAGAGGATGAGTAGTAGTGGTAGGGGTAAAAGCATGGTTAAAACTATCAGGAAGAACCTCTATTTCCTATTGCTGGGATGATCATTGTTTAGACATAGAGCCAAAGCAACAGAGAGGTTTGGATGGAAGATTTATTTTTAGAGTAGAATTGACCAGTATTTGGTAATACACCATTTTTAATAGGGGTAAGGAGGTTGTAAGAAGATCACTAGAGGCTCATTTGATTCTTAAATTGAGCCTTAAATACTATGTAACTATGTGCCAATAAACAAGAAATTCATTTGTGCAAAAACAGAAGGATGTTAAGTTACACAGCTTAACATATGGAAAAGAGAGGACTGTTACAAGCAATTATTTTCATCCATTCTGCTAAAGTCAGTATTACTGACTGAATGTTTACTATGTGCTAAGCACTCTGCTAGGTACTAAAGGTATAATTGTGAGCAAATAAGACCATCACTGTCCTCATGGAGCTTACAGTACAGTGAGGAACAAAGATATCAATCAACCAATCGAAACAAATAGTATAAAATTTTTAAACATGCAGCCATAAGAACCAATACAAAGAGAACTGATCTCTAATAGAGAGAGAAAGGGAGAGCGTCCCTGAATAAGTAAAATTTGAACTGAGATCTGAGAAATAGATGGGAGGGACTTCAAGCTAAGGGGGTGTAAAAGTCAGGCAGTATTTTAGGAAGCCTTTGGGTTGGAAGGAGTATGGCAGATTCAAATAACTGAAAGGGTAATGACTCTGAAGAGCAGAAAAGAAGAGAAAGAAGTACCAGGTGAAGAGTGGAGTCATTCAGGGATTTACAGGCAGCATTTTAAAAGTTCTGGGTTTTGTCCTAAGAGCAGTAGAAACCATTCAAGGGTGTTAAGCAAATGAGGAACCTTTTGCTATTATAGGAGGCTATAAAGGAATGCAGGGACCAGATCACGGAGGAACCTGAAATGCTATGTCAAGGAGTCAGGAATAAAAGTGATATGTTTTGTACCTGAGCAATAAACTATAGATTTTTTTCTAAATTTCTGGATTTGGATCTCTGCTAGAGCTTGCCACATAGATTTATAACCCTGGAAAGTAGTATTTTTTAATCCAAAAGACATGACTTTGTATAAAAATTACATATGTCTCTATTTTAAGTGCTGAACAAGAAAATTATACTAAAATACCAACACAGAATGAGTCACAGAAACACATACGTAAATATCTCAAGATAGGAGTGTTTCTCCTCTCATTCATTCCCTTGTTTTCTAAGAGTTTAATGTAAACACAATCTTTGAGTTTTATCACAGAATCTGAATTTTATACTGTGTTCTAATAAATCAGAAAATTTGGGTATGGCTCCTGGTTGTGCTCCATTCTTTAGCATGAGTGAATCTAGGCAGCACGTGCAACCTGCAAAGCTGTGTAAAGGGAAACAGATTTGCATATTTTGTTTTTCTGAGGCATTGTAGCTGATAGGAAGTTGTAACTGACTCCTAAAAGAAAAACAGGCATAGATTCATTCATTCATTCAGTAGATATGAACTGAGAGGATACTGGGGATTAGGCACTATGTTAGGCTCTAAGAAAAAAAACAGGAAACAAAGTGGTCCCTGAAAAAAAAAAAAACAAAAAACAAAGTGGTCCCTGACTCCACAGAGATTGTGATCTCAGGTGTTACTTTCCCAGGGATGTTCTGAAGACTCCATCTGGATACCCTGGAGTCCTTGTTAAAATTGTAAATTCTTGGGCCTTACCCCAAACCCAACAAAACAGAATCTCTGAAAACGACTGTAGAATTTGTACTTCAACAACCAGTAGGAGTGATTTTCAAACATATTATTTTTGATTGCCATTTGTGTGATATTTAATAAGGGTCTTCTTCATTAGCCTAAGAAGTTTTCATTTTACCCTAAAAATAATGGAGAAGCACAGAAAGATTTTAGGCAAGATTACATAAGCCAGGAAAATCATATGACGTGATGTGAGGGTGACTTTTAGCAGGAAAGAAGTTAAGAGACATTTGCAAGAGTCCATTTGCATAGCTCAGGGAAGATAATTATGAATCTGATGCAAGGAAGTAGCAGTAGAGAAAAATGAGAATAAAATTAAGAAAGCAATTCAGCCTGTAAAAATGATAGAACTAGGTGATATATGTGGAAAGAAAAAGGAGCAAATTTGGGGGGAAAAGTAGTTCAATTTCACTCATTTGCATTTGAGGCACCTCTGACACATCCAACCAGAGATCTCTGTAGGAGAATATGCAGGTCTGTGGCTTAGGGGACAGGTCAGGGCTGAAAATGTAGATTTATACATTGTTATTAACTATATAATATTTAAAAACAAAGAGGCAAAATAAATACAAAAATTAAAGATCTAGTAAGATAAATTCCAAAAGAGATGACTGACTGCTTGGCAATGAAAGCACACCAAAGATAAGCCTTCCTAATTGCCAAATGCAATCATCTCTCTTAGGCCAAAATGATATCAGTGGTCAGAAACCTCACAGACATTGGTATATATGCCTTATTTTTCACAATAGAGTCGTAGCTCTTCATCGCCATTTTTACCTTTCCATTGCAATAATATATACACAGAAGAAATCCAACATGCATTTTTTTTGCCTGAGTGAATGATCTTTTTTTTAAAAAAGCCCAGCTTTAGGTCCAAAAGTGCCAGAGATGGAGGTCTGAAGGAATATGTTTGCTAAATGGAGGTATTGTATTTGTTGTTTATGAAAATAGTTCTCATTAATCATACCATGTATGTAATTCAACTATTCACTTACTTTATCTTATGTTGGGATAAGATTTAAATATGTGAACAGACAAACTTGTCATTCCCAATTAAAATTATTAGCCCTTGAAGTCAAGGCATTCTGAGCTTATTGCTTCTGCAAAGGGCCTACATCGCCACAACTGGAGAACAGAAAGTCACTTTAACTTTTGAGTTTCTAAATAGACTTTTGAAATTCATGAAAGAAACAATAGTTTACAGAGCAAAAGATTTTTAATCTTAAAAGCTGTGTTTTTGGAGAAAGAATACAGCTTGAGTTTCAAAACTTTGATTTGGGATGTCAAATGCCTCTGAAGGAAGAAGGCTAAAAAGTTTAGTATGCAAATAAAGAATTGGAAAAAGACCAGATGAAAGATTATGCTAACTGATTTCTAGAGTTTGATCCAGTCTAGGGTAGGAGGAAGATCTGAAAGAAGAGAAATGAATTTCTGAAGAGCAGTCTTGTTCCCTATCCCCTAATATTAATGGTGTTGGGTGGGTGGAATGAACAGGGGGAGCCAGGGCAGATGTACTTTACAGAACCCCAGGGGACTTTCCTATCTGGATAAAACTGAGATAGATCCTCAAGTCTTCTGCAACTCATGGAGAATTGGAGGAATATCAAAAGATGTATAAATATTCAGAGGGAAGGAAAGGTTTCAGGTGGTGACACTGGCCAGCCTAAAAAACAGAAAAAACCCGCATAATCCAAGCAGAATCATTTTAGAAAAGAAAAGGAATCGTTGTTCAAAGAGATAAAGAACAGACCAAAACATTACCTTTAGAATGATATTATGGGTACTTCATGAACAGGGAATAAATTTTAAAACTCGTAGCGTAGTGCTACATGCTATGGGCTAGGTGGATAGTGATCAATCAATAATCAGGAAATGATTACAACCTATGTAATATATATTTTTAATCTCTAAAGAGTATTGTTGATAAAACATTGCTACTACTTCGAATTTCTGTGAAAATCATGTGAGTACCATGGAAAAATGGCCCCCTACTACCTCCCTGACAGAAAATACAACTCACATCCTTATTTTGTACTCCAGCTGTTGCTTGAATGCATTTATGTTCCTATTTTAAGGAATACATACTTGCTAATTCAATATCACCTTATTAGAAAACCTTTAGCAGACAAGTCTATCTAAAAGATAGACACACACACACACACACACACACCTCACATAAACATATGCTCATTGACATATAATACTTTCAAACAGTCCTCCTTCTCATTATTCTGTTTTATTTTCCTCTATAGTACTCATCACTACCTGATGTAGTATATATTCACTTGTTTATTATTTTTCCTGTCATTACAATATAAGCTCTAAAAGGGGAAATTTTACCCTATCTGCACAAAGCTTTACTCCTGAGTCCTATAACAGTGTCTGACACATAATCATTCAATAAATACTTGGAAAATAAAGGAATCAAATTTTCAAGGGACAGCCAAGACTTTTTTGTATTAGGACTTACTTGTATAAATTATTTCCTAAAATAAGTCTCATATCAGCTGGAGCTTTCTAATATTTTTCATTATAAAGATTTTTGTTGCTAATGCTTTTGTTTTAATGGAATGTGAATTGCTGGAGAACAATCTTTTATATTAATTTTTAAACACATCTGAAAATTGGCCATTTGCTTGTATCTGGGCTAACTGCATTATTTTCTACACATAGTTTTCTCATCAAATCCAGGTTATATAATAATAAGTGCATTAAAAGAAAGTATCTTTCAAATTTGGGCTGCAAATAAAACAGGTACAGGCCTAACTTTGTTGGAGCTGAAAGGGGAAAATTTAACCATAAACCCTACTGGTTCTTAACCAAGAGGTATCTTCATCTACCAAATGGAATTTCTTAGCCTCTATCTCCAGAATCCCTTACTCTGCTCCAGAGAAGAAACCTATTTCTTGCTCATTTGTTTTAATAGCTATGTGTCCATCAGAGTACACAATCTCAGATCCTGTCTAAATCTGCTCATCATTCTCATAATTAACTCCTTTGATTGCCTTTGGAGGCTCACCATATGCCCACCTGGAAATGGTCTTTTCTCAGGCTCTACTCTCCTTGATTAAATTCTATTTAAATTGGATGCTTAACCAGCAGGGGAACTGCCCAACTAGTTTAGGAAATTCTTGGTTGTCTTTTTCAGATATTCTTTGAAGGACTGGCTGCCACATTTCCCTAGACAAACCAAGGTCCTCAAACTAATTGTCTCAAGAAATGGACTCTCTCAGTTTCCAAAACCTGCCATAAATTGGAGAAGGTGGAGGCATAACTTTGTAAATGGGTGTAAAGGGGTCAAGCTGCAAGCTGTTATATCCAAGGGAAAGTTTAATAATGTTGCATCATAGAGTGCTTGTATCTGAAAAACATAGGAGATTCTTCTTCATTTGGACCACATACGTTAAGCCCTTGCCCACTACATACCAACCAGGTGCAGGATGGAGAGGAAATACATTTTAATATAACCCTGGGCTTATCAAAGCTAATGGAAGCCTTCAAACCTTGCCCCCCAGCTCCAGCACTAAAAGTGAGCAAATAAAAAATTTGAGCTGTGAATCCTGATACAGAGTGATGAATATCAAGCAAAAGAGAAGGATCCTTGAAGGCAATAACCATATCAGGCCTGCTATTTGGTGACCAAGTCTTAACCCAGTAGCCAGAGTGGTTGCTAAACCAGAGACTTTTATCTTAAACCCTGGACTCTTAAAGAAAGCTAAAGTAGTTAAAAGTTGTTAGTACCTTTAACTTCTGAAAACAGCAAATGCAAATCCTGTCTTGAAAAGAAATTCCCTATTTAGGTCTTAAGGATTCTTAGAGAATAAGGTCAAACACAAATAATGTCATAATCAAATGAGTTCTATCAAATATGCAAGAACACAAACAAGGAATAAAGGCAATCTGTAAAAATAACAAGTGATAAATTTAGAAAACCCAAGGTTCTCAAATATTGTACTTATAACATAATTATATTAAAAAATTTAAAGAAATAAAAGGTGGAATCATGAAAATTAGCAAGCAATGAGGAATTTAAAAATGGCAAAGTTAGAACAAAATAGAAAATTTAGAATTAAAAACCTAATTTTTGAAATAAAAAAGGATGATAAAACACAATATAGACATAGCAGACAGATTTAATAAACTTGCATTGTTCAGGAAGAGTGGTTAATATATTGATTAATTTCAGACTTTCTTAAGTATCATGTTAAAATTTCAAAATAGTAACAAGTAATAGAAATGAAGGGTATAACTTTTAAACTGAAGAAAAATATTGCATTTAGAAAAATTTTAATGCAATCAATTTTTTTTTGAAATTAAGAAAGGATAAAAAAGAGTATAGAAAAAGTGAGACAAAAAAGATACAATAAGATAATGACAATAAATTAAAATATATCAATAATTACAATAAATTTAAATGAGTTAAAAGCATCAATTCAAAAGATTACTGAGCCTCAAGATGAGAAGTCCACATACCCTTAGGTCACCAAGTTGGGGCAGTCACATGTTAGCCCTCTGGTCAGCTGTCCCAAATGAATCCAGTCCTTCAATCATCCTTGCCAAAGTACCAGACACATGAGTGAAATCATCTAGACCAGCCCATCTGTTGTTGCCACATGGAACAAAAGAATTACCCAGATGAGCCCTATCTAAAATTCTGACTCACTAAATGATGAGATATTAAAATAGCTTTTTATACCTCAGTAGGTAACTAAAACTGGAACTCTTTAAAATTTTTGGAAAATGAGAATTACATAAACCACACTCTCTGTTCTCAGTGCAATCAAGTTTGGCGTCAGTAACAAAAAACCAACTTGAAAAATTCCGTTATATTTAGAAAATCAAGACTAAATAACTCATGAAGAAAAGAAAAATCAAAGGGGAAATTTTAAAATGATTATTACTGTTTATTAATTAAAATTCTGCATATGAAATCTTGTGGCATAAATTGAAAGTGATAACCTAAGGAAAATGTATAGCCTTAAGTGTTTACAATTAGAAAAGGAGAAAAATTGAAAAGGTTGAAAAAAATTAACTAAGTATTTAAGAATTAGCATCAACATGTTAGAAACAACATGCTGTACATGATAAATATATACAATTTTTATTTGTCAATTAAAGTAAGTAAATAAAAACAAAAAGATTTAGCAAAGAAATTTTAGAATAAACTCAGTGGACTCCTATGCTTAGCTTAAAACTTTGCAAACATGTAGGAGGTATCCAGGCTTAACCACATAAGCTACCCAATTCTCATTCTCAAGTAGGATTAGTCATCTTCAACTAATCCTTTCATTATTTTCATAACACCTTGAGTTAAAGATTTGCTTCAGAGTTAACTGGGCCAGTTGGGCCACATTAACCATTGAGCCAAAGTTCAGTCCAGGCTAAGAGTCCCCTTGTAAAATACTGTGGTCATATAATCTTTACCTCAGTGACATAACTTTTTACTTTTTTACCACTTTCCTCTCATTCGTCTTCTCATTGTACAGCTCTCTTCTGATGCTTTAGATCTTTCCAAGAATCTGTGAGATTTTTGTTAAAGCTGCAATGAGGTACTAATACAGGACATACACACTTACCTAGTAAATTCTTGATGATTCATACATAAGATAAAAATGTAAACCCTAATAGTCTTTTCATATTTTATGTATTCTCTTATATTTTTACACACCATCTCCAAGAAACATGATACATTAAATATACAATTCAATATTCTTTACCATGCTCTCTATTAATCCGAAGCATAGTCTGGAGTTAAGATTCATTTTTACCATAGCAGTACCCCTTCTCTCTGTGCTGAACAGTGTTTTACCTCAAGTAACAACTCCGCGCATCTTTTCCCTTTGGACTGTACAAGAAAGAGGCTGGGCCTTCTTTAATTCATCTCTGTTCTTTCCAGGGGCACTTTATTTCCCTCAAGTATTTAATAAGCTGTAAGTAAGACCTCTACCTGGAAGCAACATCTGCTTTAGTAAATAGTAGCTGATAATGGGAAAATGGATTAGTAATGCAGCAAAATAATTGTGAAGAGCTTGGTAGATGTTATGTTAAAAAATAATTGTCACTGTCCTAGTTGTTTATATGTAAAAAGATGACCAGATGATGATAATTTTAAGATTAAACTTTCCATCCCATTGAAAAGACAGAAATTTGCTCAATGATTATTTCACTCTTATCCTACAAAATACGTATTTTCCCATCAGTTAGAATAAACTGTGATTGCCGCCTTAATCAGCACTTATTTCCTGCTCCTTCACCAACTCATGATAATGATAGTGATGATTATTGAGCACTTACTACATGCCAAGTAATACTCAAAGTTTGACATATACTAGCTCATTTATGCCTAAGAGTTTTACTATGAAGTAGATGCTATTTTTATCCCATTTTAAAATGAAGAAACTGAGGCATAGAAAGTTTAATTTATACAATGCTATAGTTAGTAAGTGATAGAGTATGGATTAGAATAAAGAGGCCAATCTTTTACATACCTTATCATATTAGAATAGGATAAAAGAAAGAAGGGTTTCAGAGTTGTGCTATGATGGTATTGCAAGAGGTGGTACCAACATGGAAGGAGGCTGGTTAGGAACACTTAAATTCTTTTCCTCCTCCCTTCTCTGCACATTCTCTCTTACACTCTTGCTTCCTTATATGGTTCAAAGGCTGAAAGAGAAGCCAAAGCCTCCTTTTGAAGTGAATCTGTAACATTCAGACAATCTGGACAACATGCGAACTCGTTATGTGATCCTACAACCAAAGGCCCCCTTGTCATTTTTCATGAGATTGTTTCTACCTTTCATTCAATCATCAGCTTTGCAGTGCTTAACAGTGTCCTAGACAACAGGAGAGAGACAAAACAAATAAAAAGCATGGTTCATACCTGTAAAAAGGCACAAAAGAATTGGTTACCCATAACACATAGGCAGGGAAGAAATGAAAATGAAAATGAGAAATGTTCTCAAAGCGAGGTTTAAATGGATACAAATGATCACATTGTCAAGAGAGCACAACCACACGAAAGAAATGTTAGATTAATTTCTTTTCATCGTAAAATACCATTAGAAATGGAAGGTCCCCTGGAAAGTGGAGTTTAGAACCGGGTTTTAAAGGTGTGGAGGGGAAGAGCATGTGTACCTGTCATCTGTTTCTCTACAGAGCTAAAGCTCTGTTGCTGGTAACAGGCTGCTCCTCTTCTGACAACTGTCATGACAGCATTATCTCAGGTGCATGATGCACAATGGAGTCTTTAGAGTGCAATGCTTCACTATCTCATTACTGCTTATCATTTCCTGTCCCGCATTGCCTGTGTACCTCACTGGTTACACATTTTTCGTGGGATTGAAACCAGAGCTCTGCTTTCCGGAATGAGAATTGTTACAGACATGCTCCATCCCTAAAACCTATAAAATCTGGAGGATTCCTTCAGAGCAAAGTAGAGAAATACAAGTGTCATTCATCTTCTTGCCCCTGCTCTCCAGACTCTCTTGAAGAAAATTGTTTCATTTTGGACTTTCTCAGGAAGAAACTAAAACTCTAAGATTCTAAGAGCCTTAAGGGCTAGTGGTGAGAACCTAGAGCTGGGATCTCAGCAAGAAGAGAATAAAAGTATAAGAAAGGCAGAAGAATTTATAATGAAAGAGGCAGAAAAGAGGGCAAGAGAGGACTTAGATCAAAAGTTCAAGGCAGAATTCCACATGTCAAAATTTCTAAACTTTAAGAATTTTATAAACTTTATTTCCTTCACAGATTCTTTGTATTTAAACATGTCAAAGAAAACACAGTCCCTTTTCAGCCTCCCCAGTTCTGCTCATCTTTCCAGTGGACTTTTTGCAAAGTAAAAGGCAAATGCTGTGTTGAAAGCTGGTGGTCTGAGTAAGTGGTTTCTTCGGCTTTGATTTGAGGAGAAGGAGGGACTAATATCTGGCCTTACAGATTGAGTTGTATGCAACAGCTCCGTCCTTCACTTTGTAGCATTGGGAGGGCACACGTTTTTTTCCTTCCCTTTCCTGTTTGGTTTTTGTCTGTCTGTTCTGAAATCTCAAGAGGGAGCTCATGGGACAACCTCAGTAACCAGTAGATCTACTAAAATCTGCAAAAATAAATGGCCCCTTCTTTTCAGAAACATAGATCTACATTGTGCTTGATTTCTGAATTTCTGATTTCTCTCTCTCTCTCATTCTGTCTCTTTCTATCTCTCTTCCTCTCTCTCTATCTCCTTATCTAAATAAATCACTTAGTAGCCACAGAATTTCTCAACTTTGCCTGCTGTATAAGGAAAATGATGTTCTGTCGTTTTCATAGTTTGTCAGGCAGAATCAAGAAATCATTATTTCACCAAGTGATTCACCCAAGAAAAAACTGCCAATGGGATTATGTCTGCTTTTCTATATCCCTCACATTTCTACTGTATCTGCTCTCTCCATCACTAAGCTAAGAGAACATAAACAGCTGTTCGGAGCACACACTTGAACATTTTCCTACAGACAATTGCTACTCTGAACATTTTATTTGATTCTCTAGTTGACACAAGGCTATCATTCCTCCTTCAAGAGTCACCCTTGTTTCAATTTTCATGCCTAAGAGGTAAACATGTTATACTTCTATAATTTGGTGAGGAAACAGAAATTAGGGTTTCTATAAAGTTCTATGGGATCTGACATTTTGAAATAGAAGAATGGAACTCAGAATTACAGCAGGGCCTATCTCTTCCTCAAAGATATATTTTAGGTCTCAGAATAGTTTGGATAAGGCTAAATCATCATTTAATGAGGGCATAAATGATAGAATTAGAACATGAAGATGACAATTCTGGGTAATCAGTTCTCTATGTTGGCATCAAAGGATTAATAAAAACAGCCTTCATCACATCAAAGAATGAATCAGTGACAATGGCTTATGCTCTGGTATAATCTATCTTTATATTTTCTATAAAATTAATAAAAACTTTGTAAACATATATATAAAATTTGTAAATATACATATATATTTATATTTATATATATATATATATATTCTGTGGAATCATGGAGTTGAACACTACCATATATATATTTTTTTTCCCCCCTGTGGAATCATGGAGTTGAAAACTACCTTAGAGATTATCTACTATTATCTTTTCTATAGGGCCACAATGCAAAAGACTGTCCATTCACTTGTTTCTGCTGTTTTACCTCAGAGTTGTAGAAAATCTCATAGTATTTTACTAAATTATTTTTTTCCTCTAGGATATTATAAAGATAATTTTAAAAGATATTTAAAATTTCTCTAAGTCAATTTCTGGGAGTAGGAAGAAGGAACTATGACACTTTCAAATTTTCGCAAGATTTTTATCACAGTTGGTGATACTGGTACGACTTGATGTCCGAACATGTTCCCCACAAAGATAGTCAATTTTATTTACTCTTTCAGCTGTGCAACTTTAGAGGGGAAGACAAACTAGCATATATTAAGTGCTTGCTACAATACTATACACGGTATCCTGCAAATAATTTCATTTTATCTTCCCAGCAACTCAATAATTTTAAGTATTTCACCCAATTCCCAGAGGACAAAAATGAAACTTGAAAAGCCAATCAAGCTAAAAAGTGGTAGCTCTAGAATTTAACATCATATCTGCCCAATCCTAAAAGCCATACACTTCTTTGTGTATGAAAAATTCTGAAAAAAAACCTGCTCCCAACAAAACTATAAATTGTTCTACTCCATTGAAAACTGTCCATTGTTCAGATATGAGTTAGAAATGGTAAATATGATTTATTTTCAAATGAAAGAAACAATATATAGAGACAGACAATGTAAATCAGTGTCCCCTGTGATTATCAAGTATCTACACATAAGATCTGTGAATTTTCATGGATTGAGAGAATTATGCAACTTGTATGTTTGCATTAGGGCTTCTATCACACATTCAGTAAATATTTGTTGTATGCCTATTCGTGAGGAAATAGAAGTATCACGCTTAGTCTTTCTTTGGTAAATAACCAAGATTTAACAAGATAAATATTGGCTAAAAATGGTGTGGTAGATTTATTATTGTCAATTACTCCCTCCTTCACTGTAAAAGAATTGTATATCCTTGCCCCATTGGGTGGGATTGGTGATGTGACTTGCTCTGACAACTAAGACATGAGTATGATTTTACATATAACTTTATGGTCTGACTTGGTCTGATTCTCCAAGTGTTTATAACTAATATATCTAGAAAAATAGTACTCCTCATTTCTGCTGCTCAAAACCAACAAATAGAAATTACCTAGTCATCAAAAATGGTAGCCCAGTAACACCATAATTCTCCACATGTTGGCATGTAGGCATGTTCCCCTTGTGGAGTGTATCAGATTCCAGTGGAATAACTTAAGTGTTGAAAAAAGCATCCTCTTCTTTTCAGTAGATATACCCCCAAAGGGGGGAGTAGGAAATTATATTGCTCTTTACCAAATATTCTGATTTTTTCATCTTGCTGTAACCCTCTGTGGGGAAGGATTATATGTCCTCACAGTATAGAATTCAGAAATGCCCAGGTGACTTGCATTGGACAATAAAATGTGGCCAGAGATATTATGTGGAACTTGCAGACATGACCTTTAATGGCCATTTTTTGTTGTTCTCCATGTCTCTCTTATCTATAGTGTGAAAATTGAAATTCTCAAAATAGAGATTGCTCTGTCGTCCCAGGTCATAGAGCGAAGAAGAAAATGTGTAGCAAAGGCACAGATGACCAATGACAGTCATGTATTTCTTGCCTAACTGAGAAATATGTGTCTACAAACATGAAGAATTCGGGTCCTTTGTTACTTCATCATAGCCAAGCTTATTCTGACTAATACAGGGAATATATCTCTTCCTTTTAATAATAACTAATTTAGTGAAATTTATAGCATCCAAGTACTCTATACATTGTTTCTCTCAGATGACTTTTTGAAAGGTATTTGGTAATAGTTCAAGATTATATTCTGACAAGCACCACTCTGGATGCTGAGTTCAACGTAGATTTTAGTTTTACCAATTAGTCATTGTAAGACTAGAACTTATATCTTCTTAGAACAATTAAAGAGTTTAACAAAGATGTTTTCCTGAACAGAAGAGATAAACCAAACAAATGCCCATGTCCAACATTTTCTTAAGAAGTAATTGTGGTTGGTTCCTGACTGAAGAAGTAGGGCACAGACAGATCATAGACGATAGATAGATGGTAGATAGATACCCAGAATTCTGCTTCCAAAGCAAGGTCAACTTAATTTTAACCAAGAGTGAGATTTAGGTAATTATAATTGAATATACTTCTAAACCAATAATTTTTTCATTTTGTTTTGTTTTGTTCCCAGTAAAACACCCAGAGCTTCAAGTAAAACATCTTCCTATTAAACACTCCAATATAAAGTTATTCCAAAACATATTTCTAGACAGCTAAATATGAGATTATTATTTATAAACTGATAAAACAGTAGAACACTTTCCATGGATAATGACTTTGGTTTCAAAGTAGTTGATCTACAAGCCCTCTCTCTTCTAGGATTAGAGAGCAGAGTCCCTTTTTTTCTTAAGGCTACTCCTAGTTATCATGCTAAAATCATACCTTATTTATTAAAAGAGAATGCTTCAACTCTTGAAGACAAGAATGCTTCTAGACCATCTGGACATAAAATCAAATTATTGAAGATTGGATTAAAGAGATGAGAAGAAGAACTAAAATGCATACCATTTTTAATCATTTTGGAAATGATTGTCTAAAGCATCAAGAGACCATTTTTACCAGCATTCTCTTGGCTCAGATGCAGCCTAAGATCTACAAAATGTAACAAAAATCTGCCTACAGAGTCAAAAGCCAAAGAAAAACCATTAAAATCTGCAATATTTTATTATCATTGTTATCATTCCTGTATTATTCCTGTCATTTCATGCAAAGGAGTACAGGTTTACTAGTGAAAGTGATAGGTCTCCCTGATCTTACTGGATTTCCACATCAAACACTAAGCTAAGAAGTATACATATATAACTTATCAGACATAGTTTGAACAACTTCTACTTCAATATGTTCATAATTTAGAAAAAATAAAAGATTACTCTGGACCCAATGAGGCTGCATTACACTCATAGAACTGGTAAAAAACCTGACAAGATTGGAGCTCAGCATTTTTTTAGTGGTCTTTAAATTCTCATGGTGCAGGAAGTGGTGGCATTTAGCTATTAATGACTGCACTTCACCATCACACTGCTTATTTCTAAACATATTAATTTCAACTTGACATTTGCTTTATGAACATTTGATTCTCAGAGTTAAGAAAACAGCTTAACTAGAACAGATATGCAAAATTAAAGGTTATTTATATAATCATGAATACAGTGATGTTTAAGACTCTTGGAACTGCTGTGAAATTTTAAGGTTATGATATCATGCCATACACTTTGAAAAATTAATTCAAATTAGTTTGGAAATGAGCACTTTTATATTTGCTGAAAATTTCATTAACAGTAGAAATATAGTGTTATAATCAAAGAAATTGTAGAATACTAGAAAGATGTCTACAGAGGTTAAAATTGGGTTCTTTTTTACATCTTCATTAAGGATCTAAAAGTAATAATGAACAGATTATTCAAATGTGCAAATATTAAGGAAGAATAATAAAGTCATTAGAAAAGAATTATAAGTACTTAAAAATTAAATATCAAAATTAGATTAATTTTAAATGTCACAGATCTGGAAAATAGATATAGATATTAGAAAAAGAGAGAGGACAAAGGATCTGGAAAGGAATAACAGAAATAAATATATCTAGAATATTATGTGGAAATCTCAATATTATCTGAAAAGATGTTCTGTTACAGCAGGAAGGTTGAGGCTTTCTATATTTAACAAGGCTTAAGCTCTCTGCAGTGCTGGAAATTGCCCTGTATAAAGGATTGATGATTGTTTAACAATTATCACATAGTGAATAATATAAGGCAACTATAAACCACACTTTCTCATTTGGTACTATTGTATCAAAACCGGTGCACATGATTTTTTTAATTTTTTTTAATTTCAGAATATGGAGGTACAAACATTTTAGTTATATAAATTCCTTTTGTACTGTTTGAGTCAAAGTTATTAGTGTGTCCATCACCCAGATAGTGTGCATAACACCCGTTAGGTGTGAATTTACCCATCTCCTACTGTCCCCTTCCACCTGCTTGATTTCCTATAAATGTTATTTCCATATGTGCACTTAAGTATTGATTGATTAGTTCCAATTTAATGGTGAGTACATGTGGTGTTTGTTTTTCCATTTTTGTGATAATTCACTTAGAAGAATGATTTCCAGCTCCATCCAGGTTGTGAAGAGATAGGAACATTTACACATTGTTAGTGGAACTGAAAACTAAAACATGATTTTTCAATTATGGTGGAAAGAGAACCATTCAATACTCTTGAGCAGGCAAATTATCCGTAATGAGTCTCTTATTCCATATGTTATAATCAACCCACAATTAAGTCCCTCTAGTTAAAGTCACCCAATTTGTGCTAATTCCCAGGGCTTCTGTGGAAAAACTATCTCTTCCTCATCTCCCAGCTAATAATTGTAGCTATATCAGAGCCAAGGCCACATAACCTAATATATTCTCTCAAAAGGGTATACAGTATGTTAGTTTTCCATATTATCTAGGGTCACTGTGTGCCAGGGTAGAGACAAAGGGAATCATTGGAGACTCTGGCTCTGAAAATATCTCCAGAAAAGCAGCCATGGCCTTGACGACAAGGTTCTGGAGCCTGCTCTTGGCCGAGTATTCTAATGTATTGACCAGAGGCTAATCATAGTGTTGAATTTACCAACACTGTCTAGCATGGAGTAAGAGTCCACACATGTGATACAGCCATAAAGTATCTCTTGGAGGGCCCTGAAGAAGTGTCACTGGAGCAGCATTTTTTTGAAATTAGACAGTGAAGACAAATTTCAAAATGCATTAATGAATGGTCTTTTCTTTGAAATGCAAGAGGAGCAATTAAAGAATGGCATGTCCTCTCAACAAGGCCAACAGTGGCCTGATCTTTAAACTCACGAGACAGAAAGAGAGGAGCAATGCCAATCTCAGGCTGAGAGATGCCCGTCTGAAAGATGATCAGATCATGTCTCCACCATTAATATAGGTAAGAGTCAAGGGTGATAAGGGCAAAAGAGCAAGACTGTAATTCTGCCTGGATCAACCCTTTTCCAGGTTTTGCAAATATCAGAGACAGACAGTCTAAAAAGGTTAATGCTAATGACATTGACCATTGAAAAATGAGTTTCGGTGCCCCCTCTGCCCACACTTTTTCCTTTGGGATAATCATAATAAATAGCTGTTCCCTGTGGTTAAACAATTGAGAAATTACTAAAATAATTTGTAATAAAAAGACATTTATAATGTAGAAACACAAGACAAGAAATGACCTGACATTTCAAAGGCATTCTGCAGGAGGAATCTTGCAGTTTTCAAGTTAGAAGGTGTTGTTTTGGCACAACAAACTAGAACTGCAAAAACAATCGGATCTAAGATTCCTGTTATCTTTCTTTAAAATTTGTCCCAGAATGATATTCATTTTTGTTGTTTTCATTAGCACATTTTTAAATTAATATTTTAATATCTAATAGCTTCAATGTGCTAAGGCCAAGTGAGTCATCCGTTACTACTCAATTTTACCAGAAAAACATCGTGAATAGACATATTTCAAAGATCCACAACAAAGCCAATATAGTTCTATTATCACTCAGAAAGTTATCATGAGTTTTCTTTCCTAGGGCTTCGTAAAACTTCTATAATTTGTTTCTGCACACACTTTTCACTTATTGCATGTCTCTTCTACTACATTGTAATCATTTCTAAATAACAGATTCTCTTCATATCCTCAGTGTCTATCCCAGTACTGACTAACCTGACTAATTGTAGATGATTAAAAACAATGTTTTCTGAATGAAAAAACAAGAAGTCTTGTGCTCTGGAACACACCCCTCCCATCTTCTCAAGGGAATTTACTTTTATATTAATCCTTTTTTCTTTATTATCAGTTTCTTCTTCCATATTGGATTAAGTTCTGTCTCCAACTTTTTCAAATCCTCTGTTGATCCCACATATCATCCCAGCTTTTGTATCACATTTCTCCTCCTTGTTACATTAAAACATCCCAAAGAAAATTTATTACTAGTTCCTTATCACTTTGTCACCTCCCATTTATTCTTTCATCCACTGCAATATGACTTCCTACCCTACCATAAACTGTTCATCAATCTTTAATGGTTTTCATGTTACAAATCAATAAGTGCTTCTCTGTTTTTGTTTTTATCCAAATTCTCATATGATTTTTACAGAATCATTCCCCTCTTCTTGATTCAAATTTCTCTTTCCAAATTCAGTTCTAAGCCCTCTTCTCTTCTCTATCAATATTCTTTCTTTAAATAATCAGCTATCTGCCTACATGATCTTTTTAAAAGGCAAATCAAAGTATATTATTTCCCTACCTAAAACCCTCAAAGCTTCACCAAAGTATTTAATAGTTTGAAAAAATCCAAGCTCATTATCAAGGTTTATAAGGTCCAACCATAATCTGTTCTTTACCTGCTTCCTTAATTTTCTCTCCTCTCCAACCACTCACGTCTCCTTTCTTTCCTTGAAAACAGTGACATCTTTCCAAGAAAAGAGCTTTTGAACTTGTTCCTCTTATATGACAAGTTCTTCCTGCGGCTCTTTGAATGGCTAGCTTCTCATTCTTCAAGACTAACTGCAAAGAGCACCTGCTCAGAGAGGTTTTCCGTGAGTACCCTACTGCCTAAAGTAGTCCTGCCCAGCCTCCAAACCCAGTTATTCTTTTTTATACCATCCTGTTTACTTCCTTCAAGACATTTATCACTTATCATATTTCCTTCAAGACATTATCAGAAATAATTTTCTTTGTTATTTGTTTACTATCTGTTTTCCCTAACTAAAATATAAACACAAATGCTCTATTTCTGAAGCCCAGAATAGAGTGTAGCATATAGCAAATATCTGATTAATGTGCTAAAGAATGACTGAATGGCTGCATGAGAAGTGGAGTAATTTATAAAACACAGGCCCTTAAAAATCTCACTATTACCTAAAATTCTAACAACACTTACAGATTCCTTTCTTTGATAGGAAGCAACCAGAAAAAGCATAAAGTGTTTGAATAAGTTCATAAATCCTTTTACTAGGTTTTTTTTTGTTTGTTTTTTGGTTTTTGTTTGTTTTTTAGATTATAAAAAACTATTGCTCTAGAATCCCTGCCCCATCTCTGCATTTTTAAGTCAGATCTAATATATTCATCAGACAAATAAATTGAGCTTCAAAAGCTCAATGGTTTCATGGTATAATTAAGTCAACTCTTTCTCACTGGCTTTGGCTCTGACCCTGTCTCCATCCACTCCAAACACCTAAATGTCTTTCTCTTTTCAGAATCAATGCTTGAATTGCCGCTCTTTTCTTTCCGTATCATCTTGGGTAGAATGCATCAAATTATGAGGATCTGTAACTCTACCTTTAGTAAGGAGGTCCATCTTAAAGGTCAACCCAATGTTCTTTCTCTTTTATCCAAGGTAGATGATTGACAGATTTAACAAATAAAAATACAAGATTCCTAGTTGAATTTGAATTTGAATAAACAATAAATAGTTGTTTTTACATACATTTCCCAAATATTGCATGGAACACATTTGCAATATTTGGGAAGTATCATGAAATATTTGTTGTTTATCTGAAATTCAAATTTAAGTAAGTGTCCTGGATTTTATCTGGTAGCCCTACTAAGGGAGAATATAGGTTTTTTTCAGACCTTGGTCCCAATGAGGAGAGAGGATTTCTCTAGGTTTGAATTCTCAAATCTGAAAGAAAAAAGAATGAAGCAAGAAAATTTTTTAATTTAGCAAATATTTATTAAGCATATACTATATGCTCAGCACTGTGGAAATTACTGGATATTCAGGGATGAACAAAATAGACATGGGCCTAATCCAAGTATATCATCCAGCAGAACAAAGAGATATTAAACATTTAAATAAACAAATAAATCCAGTTCTACTAGCCTCCTTTCTAAAATTTTTCCTCAGACTGTCTTTCTTTCTCTCCCTTTGCCAGACACACACCACACACACATATACACACTAAAAGACACTCTGAAAGCAAATAGCAGTTTTAGTGATTTATAAGTTTGACATGGTTCACTTTTACTTTTTGTGTGATTAAACAATACTTTCCTTTAGGAAAGACACAAACCAATTTTATTACCATTCTCCCAGTGATATTACAGAATAGTAAAATGGTACTAATGTTATCATCATATGCCTCATATAACTTTTTTGAAAACTTGATTTGAATTTTAGATTTTAATGCAGAGTGAAAACTCACTGTTTTCAACTAAATAGCAATGAGTTTATTATGAATGGACTGCCTGAAAGCAAACAATCCTTAACAATGCTTATCATACAGATTTGCCTTATTGTTTATTCTATTAATATTCTCTGCAGTCATCTTTTTATTTTGAGTCAAAAAGTCTTGGCTCTAAGCATGAATTAGTTAATGGTAATGTTAACTATCTCTATATGCCACAGTTTAGAAAAGGCAAGAAAATATATTTTAAGGTCCTTTGTTGACTTGGTATGAGGATGATTAAAGAAATTTGTGTTGGAGAAATGTTTAACAATATTTTCTTAGATACTATTGAAGCAGAACAAAGATATTCCAAAGATAAAAAGTTGGGAAATTCTTTCTGGAATTGTTCCCTCTGATGCATAGGACCTGAATGAGGAATAATTTGTCTAAAACTGTTATCTACCTCTGACTTCCAGAAGCAAGCACCAGAGAATATAAAGCCCCTTCCAGCAGCAAGCACTGACACACTGGTATGGTTGGCAGAGCTCCAGCTGAAAACTTCAGAGTGCTTAATGATTTCAGCTTTCCCAGCTCCTTCTTCTTGTACTCTTTCCCACACACTTATGGGGCCCCAAAGCTGGCCAGGTCTTAAACATCAAGCTGAATAATGTGCTTTTTAGCTTCACTGACTCTTTCTGTATCAGAAAGATTTTCAAACCTGAAGTATGCTGTCCCTATTACTCAGCAGCAGCGGATAGAGAAAGAAAGAACATTCTTCCCTTTTCTCATCACTGAGTCCATATTTATACAATTAAGTTTCAAAAGTCTAGATACCAAAAAGTCTACATTCAATCAACTGCATGTAGGCTACATTAAAAATCCTGCTGAAAACTTGAAGTTTTATCAGTGCTCAGACCAAGCCCGGGGCCATTTAAAATACAGGTTTAAATTATGACTTATTATTAAAATAGAGTTTTACTACTTTTCTGCATGTTAATATCTGAAATGAGGTCAACTCAATGCTACCTTGTAGATATTTTACTACAAAAATATGTAATTGACAGTAATAGTATTTATTTGTTCAACAAAAATTTGTGTTCAGTGACTACTATATTTTGGATGCTGTAAGAGGCACTAAAAGGTACAACTATAAAAAATACTTTTGTTAACAATCTAATGGCTAACCTACTGGTTTATGTGAATAATGCTTTCTAAGTAGTTATATCACTAGAAAATATTATAAATAACAGTCATGTGCTGTATGACATTTTGGTCAACAATGGACTATATATATGACAGTAGTCCCATAAAATTATAATGGAACTGAAAAATTCCTATCACCTGGTAACGTCACAGACATTCTAATGCTGTACCACCCTACCTTACCTTTTCTATCTTCAGATATGTTTAGATACACAAATACCATTGTTTTACAATTGCCTACACATTCACTGCAGTAAAATTCTGTAAATGTTTGTAGCTTAGGAGCAAAAGGCTATACCATATAGACTATGCATGTAGTAGGCTATATACCATCTAATACATACACTCTATAATGTCCACACAATGATAAAATTGCTTAACAATTTGTTTCTCAGAATATATCCCAATCGTTAAGCAATATGTGACTATATTTATAGCATTTGAAGAAATTCAAACACTAACTAATTAGGGAAATATTTATTCTTTTGTCCCTAGGAGAGTAGGCAAGATATGTGGAGTCTTCAAGTTGTTTATAATCTTATAGGGGATGAAAACATAAGCAAGTTACAAACACAATAAATTTGGGCAAGAGGAGTGTGGAGCACCATGTACTACAGAGTGTAGAACTAGTCAAGGTTCTTTTAATTATAGTTTCTAATCAAAGTTTTACGTAGAACATAGTTATATTCTCCACTGTCCTTCACTGTCTTCCATTGCATTGCACATAATTTTGCACAATATTTTAAATAAAGAGATTACTGATTGTTTACCATTAAGAATTCACATATGAACAAGATGATCAGGTCGCTATCCCCCGTACCTTCCATTCTAATGCATCTATGTGTTGTCCTATAGCATTCAACAGAAGTTATATATTTTAATAATTACTGGAGTGCAATTCCACACAAACAGTGCACTGCCTCTTTTTTAGCCTAGTGCATTGCCTCCAACAACATCAGTGCGTAGTAAATGTTTATTAAATAAATAAATTATTCCATCTAAGCATCAAAACAGCCCTTTAAGATAATTGTATTATCAAATATTACATTTAAAGAGAAAATCTAATTCTAAAATGAAGTCTCAAAGATGTTGGAAGATTTGCCCTAGGTTACACACTTAATGTACAATTTAGCTTGCAGTTTTGCTGAAAAGATAAAGAAAAGAAAAAGAAAGAAAGTGGGAATGAAAGTGCTCTGTAAACTCAAGAGCTAATGTGTCAAACTAAAAGGTGCTCACAGAAAACAGCAGCTGCAGCTTCCAGTGCTCATAGCTGTCATTTGTTTTTCAAACAAACCCTGCAAGATGTTACCTTGAATTTTCATCATGCTGAATTCATCTTCTGCTTTTAACATTAAATGTCATTTAAATGAATTATCTTCAAATAATAACTACTGTTTAAGTGTACACAAATCTTAAAGTTTAGGAGATTGGTTGAATTCCTGTAATCAACAAAGAAATTATTTCTATAAAAGTTTCTAAACCTGTGAGTAAATTCAAAGTTGCACTATACATTTCATTAATGATGTCACTGGCCAAGTTGGCCTTAACGTCAACCTCAGTTTGCCTAAACCTTAGATGGGCTTTTTTCTGACTCTAGGTTCTGACCTTCCTTTTTTCTGGAGTGTTTCCTTTAGAAAATTTGAAATTGTAAATTCTTTCTCTGCAACTTTGAGATATAAATCTTTTTAAAAGCTTCTTGACAGTTTTATAACCCAGAAATGTCTTTCTCAAGGACCTGAAAGCCATCCCTTTGACATGTCATCATCAGAGAAGATAGCATCACAATCACCCAGTTTCTGTCAGAGGGCAGGAGCCTAACTTCAATGGATGCCTTGCTGCAAGTCCTAAAACTACCTTCTATCATAAAGATGTGAGAATTTAGTTTTTCCTTTGGATAAAGCCAATTAGAAAACACATATGGCCTGTGACTTCCCCCTAATGTCCTCCAGTACTTTTCCACCAGCTCACCCCAGCCCTTAAAAAACCCTACCTTCTTTGCTTCTGCAAAGTTGAATTTTGACTTAGTTCTGCCCTCTCTCCCCTATTGCAATAGACTTAAATAAAGTCTTCCATGCCAGTTTAACTTTTTCTGGTGCAATTTTCACTTTAATATCACATTTATAGAAAAGATTTGCACGGGCTAGAGAGAGATCATGTATGTAAACAAAATGCAAGAAAGAGAGCACCCCATTTACCACAAAGATACCAACTCTGGGGAAAAAATTTGGCAATGCCAAGTTTATGAACTATTGTCTGAGAAAATGTTTCTGACAAAAGTAAATTTTCTTCATTCAAAAGGTTATATAACTAGGGAAGAAAGACATGGAAGCTGCCTATATGGAAACCATTAATCTCATGATTGTCAGAAATCCATAAACTTAAAAATTAAAATGAAATACAGTACTTGAATTTAAAAGCATGACCAGATATTTGGAATTACCAATTTCACAAAAAAAAACCTGTAATAGGTAGTTCAGTAGCCAAGTCTGATCAACAAATAGACTCTCACTGTACCTACAATACAATGCCACACCCTCTTCTTTTTCCACTCTGGCAATTAAAAGAACAATAGAAAGAAGTCAAGCTATTTGTTGTGAGAAAATGTAAATGAGAAAAAAATCAAGAAGATTAAATACAATAGACAGCAGAACATTCAGATGATGAAGTAGGAGTGAGGAAAATCAATCTGAATATCTAACACCAAGATTCAAATTAACATTCCCAACCTTGAAAAATATCTCTTTAAATTGATGTGATTTAAATATAGGAATAAATTCAAACATAAGCTAAATGTATTCACAGAAAATTTGCTTTCTTCTCATAGCTTAGACATAGCAATAACTAATTTTAGATACTTAATCCATATGAAACTTCTGAAGAAAACAGACCAACAAATTAAAATAGAATATAACTTTTTATAAACCTGGAAAACAGTAGAAAATTAGATAAAATATCACTTATCCTGAGGGAGAAAATAATCATAAGTTTGAAGTGTGAGTATAGGAGATATATGAAGGTAGAGAATACTTTCTCAACTGCTTTCTATTTGAGAGAAATAATCTTTTCTAAAAAATACAATACTATGATAATATTTACTCAAAACCAGCCAATAGACTTAAATGATGAAAGTAGCTCATATTTACTAATGGTTTTAAAACTCAGAAATACTATAAAATAACTTGGCAGAAAGAATATATTGTCACAGGAATCAATTTTATATTTGAAAACATTATTTGATCTTAAAAAATTCCCAAGTGAGAGTTAATAGCCATAAATCAAAATTATCTCTAGTAAAATGTTACTACTATTTCAATTACTTTTACAATAGAAGTTTGACTGTCAAGAAAAAGGAATAAGAACTATGAAACAGGAAACATATCCAATATATTAACTTTCTATGTGATTTATACAACACAGCAGAGATCAGATAAATACAATAAAATTCAATTATATAGTTAATTCAGTTCAATGCTTATTTATCAAACTAATTATATGAAACTAAAACCATATATACTCAAAATAATTTTTAAATAACAAAACCATTTATTCAACAAGTGTTAGATTGTATCTAAATCTCTCTATATAAATTACATTTATCACGTCAAATTATTGTAGAGAATTTACATCCCAGAAATTTCAAACTATGCTTCTAATGAATTCTGGATACCAATAGAATGCTCTCAAAGACTTACTAATAAGACTTATAACAAATAAACACAATCAAACAGAATAGCATTATAAGCATTTCCTTTAAAGTATTTATTATATAGTCTCCACCACAACATGATTTAAATTCAATGCTAGTTCTATACCAGAAATAAAAAGCAAATTCTTCATTTGCTTTTTTTTTCTTGCCTTGAGTAATATATGCCATAACTCTCAATATTTATTATCTTATTTATGATTTTTGTTGTGTGTTATCAGAAATCAGCATATGGTTTCATAGTCCTAGCCATTCAACAGATATCCTTTCTACCAAAGAGTCAACACTTAGACTGAAATATGAAGACTTTATATTAGAAATTTACAAATCTTGACCATAGGAAACCAAAGGATGCTATATTTGTTTTCTTAGGAATGTTTTCCAAGAATAAATTTCAGTCTTTTAGAATGTAGAAAAAGATTCAATGATTTTTCTTAATTTACATAATATTTACATTGCCATCCAGCTTCAGTAAAACCTAACACCGATTTAATTGAAGTCAACACATTATATCATAATTAATCAGTACTTTTATTCCCTTACTAAAACTTCAGTCTTACTATTAATAATTTTTGTAAAGTGCTGACACATATAACAAATACCTTAATTACAATGCTTGTAATGCTATTTTACCAAGTTATAAATTTCTTTTAAGTTTATATATTATAACCTTATTATGAGGTAAAAAAACAAAAAGTCCTGTATTTTGCTGTTTTAAGGTTAAACTTCTAGAACTGAGAAGCTATATTTTTGTTTAGTACGTAAATATATATAAGTAAAATTTGAATGTGGAAAAGTATCAGTTCTTATGATGTGCTTTATTTAAAATATGCAGCTTAACTTCAAAACCGACATTGAGAATCACACAATTTTAGATGAAACTGCCCAAATTATACAATGAAAGAACCTTCTCTATAAATCCTGAAAAATCCTCTGTATTCTTTCTTAAAACCTTCCATTGAAAGAAAATTCAAACCCCTGCAATAAATTCCAGTTTCTTATTGGACAGTTATAGTCATTAGAAAGATCTTCTTTATATCAAGCCAAAAAATATATCTTCCTATCTAACATTAACTGCCTTTTTCCTGAAGCAATCCTTTAACTATTTGAAGACATATATGATTTCTTCTCCATTCTGTCTTTTCCTTTCTATAATTGGACAAATTTGGTTTTTAAAAATTAACATATAATTTCACATTCATCTTTAAACAGACATATTTCAAACTGTCAACAGTGACCACTCTAAATAGGTCATTAATGGAGACAAATCTAAGTCAAAAAAATTCACCTAAGGACATATTATAGTGAACAAGACAGAAGCATCAATCAGTTCAAAAAATAAAGCTTATACACTTGGTCAAAAGCCACTTCCCTCCACCACTGAATGTAAAGCAAGACCATGACTGGAAAGATTATAGACATCAATATCAATTTTGGTATCCCTAGGTTAAAATTATCAACACTCAGTCACAAATATTTCATCTTATATTCACCATATTTTTGAAAATCAAGCACTGATTCCCATTATCTGGTAACAGTATTCTTATATTTCCTCAGGGGAGGATTTCATCTAAAATAGTCAATTCTATTTTCTTCCTTTCTCTCTTTATATGCTATGGAGCTGACTCTCAGGGAGGAAATGTGAGTCAAGAATGAACAACTGGAGCATCCCATTTTCCCTGGGTACAGTGATAGTTTTAGCATTGGGCGTGTGACCCAAGTAGAGAGAAAATATGAGAATGTTTGTTAGTGTTGTATAGAGATCTTTATGCTTTCCTCCCATAGACTTTAAACAAGAAAGATGTATAACTAGGGCAAGTGTCAGCCATCCTGTCAAACATGAGGTCTAAGAGAGAAGTAAACTTGGAAGAAAGGAGAGAAGTTATCTCAATATATTGCAGGAAAGAAGATCAAGAATGCAACCAGACCTGGCCCAAATCATTTTAAATATAATACCTGTCTCTCAGGTTAATTTATGAGTCAATCTGTTTCTCCTGCCCCATTCATTCCCTCAAGTATCTATTCATCCTCCCTAGCAACCATTTATTGCCCCTAAACAGAGTTACCTATATTCCTCATCTTCCTCTCCTCTCTAAAAGAAGGGTATTTAAATTTCTGGACCCCATTAGGAGATTGGGTAATCTTTCTGTGATTCTCCCCATATGTATGGTGAAAAAAAAAAAATACACCTTTTTTCTCTTATTAAAAAAAGAAAGAAAAAAACTAAGAGAGAAAGAAGTCAACTTGAAAGAAAGGATGGTGTATTATGCCAAATAATGCTCATGCCTAGATGCCCATGTCTAATTCCCAGAATCTGTGAATATGTATGTCAAAAGAGGGTGAGAGAAGTGATGTTAGCCAGATGGCCAAGTAGGAAGCTATGAGTCCTTCTTCCCTGGCAGAAACACTGAGTTCACAGAAAAATACAGACAAGAATACCTCTGTGAGAATTCTGTGGGTCAGTGGAGAACCTAGAGAATACAGGCCACTGTAAAACCAAGAAGGGATTTCAGCAAAAGTGATAGGATATATTATTTACTCACCATATCCTAAAATTAAGTCTTGAAATAACTTGGTATTACTATAGAAGTAACACATTTGAATGAATTAAATCACACATGAAATTGTCTATTGGACAGCTGTCTATTGACTAAAGGAAAAGTCTATTGTAATTGATTAGTTGAGTCAGAAATCTCAGTTTGCAAGAGATGGATAAATATAAAGAAGATAGAGGCATAAAATATGGTACAAAATTTTAACCAAGAGCACACACAGAGCCAAGTGACACACATGAGAATATAACTTAAACATTTCAATATGTTTTTGCTATTAGACCAGGATGCCCTATTTCTGGGTTATAGAAATGCCACTACTTCTTGAGTGCATATCCTCTCTTAGGGGATTTCCACCACACTGGCAAGATTTTATGAAAATTAATAGTAGGAAAAGGCCCAAGGTTCTTTGAGCTCCTCAGAAGAAAAGCATAAAATAAAAGCAAGTAATTGTCCTTATTATCATTATTATGCATTAAACATGTCAGATTACTTCAGAAAGGTCACTCATGGGATTAGAAAGACTAGCATTAAAGTTGATAATATATTAAATCAATTAATATTAAAAAAGGAATATAAGAATCATTGTCTCTCAGGATATTACCTTTCATTAATCAAATTACAAAATATAAGTATTGAAGCAGTACTCCACGCATATCAACAAACTCAGAGTTCCCTGATAACAAATAAAAAGACCAAATTTGCCTTCAGGCACATGTAGATTTGTCTTCACATACAATACCCCACAAACAGAATATAAAATATTCAAAGCTCTAGACTTCCCATCTGACTCCTTAAGTGATTTTATCAGGCACCAACTGAATAATTATTAGAAATCACATAGTACTACCTGAAATCAAATATATAGAATTGAGAAATATATAACTTTTTAATACGAGACTTTTGTGATCTCAAAAACTATAAACTGTCAAAGCCTCCTAGGAATCTAACTTTTAGCAAAACAAAAAAAGTGTTTCGAATGTTTCTAGATACACTGTTGATGCTACCCACTTGTGCATACTCATCAAAAACACAAACTCTATGGAAAAGGGTTTCTATATTAATTTCAATGAGACATTTTGTGTCCTAATGAACTAGGACGAATCAGGACTCAAATATGTTTGCTTGTTCAATGCATCCAAAAAGGCCAGACAATTCAAAAGTGGCTGTAAATTCAAATATCTAAATAATTATGCATCTTGGACATAGCTAGATGATTATGTCCCAATACATAATACGATAGCCCATGTGTGGTGCCATAAAACAAATCTCAATTAATATAAAATGATAACTATGATACAAAGTATGTTTCCTGGATGCTAAGGAATAAAATTATTTTAAAAAATGGAGAAACTAACTAATAGGTAGAAATTTAACAACATAGTCCTAAATAACTGATAGGTCAAATAAAAAACCAAAGAGGAAGTCAGAAAATACTTCACGATAAATGAAAATGAAGACATAATATACCAAAATATATGGGTTGCAATTAAAGCAGTATTTAGAGGAACTGTTAAATCTGCTAAGTGTCTATATTAAGACAAAAGTATGATCTCAAATGAATAACCCAACCTATCACTTTAAGATACAAGAAGAATAAGAGGAAATTGAATCTAAAGTTAGAAGAAAGAAGGAAATAATAAAAATTAGAGTAGAAATTAATGAAATAAAGAATAAAAAGTAGAAAAAAAAAACAATGGATCGAAAAGCTGGTTCTTTGAAAAGATCAAGAAAATCGACAAACTTTTAGTTAGATTGACCAAGAAAAAAAGAAAGAAGACCACTTTGGAAAACCGTCAATTTCTCAAACAATTAAACATAGTTACCATATGATCCAGCAATTCCACTCTAAGTATATACCCAAGAGAAATAAAAATATATGTCCACGCAAAAATTTGTACATGAATGTTTATAGCAGCATTATTCATAAAAACTGAAAGATAGAAACAACTCCAATGCCCACCAAAGGAGAAATGGATAAACAAAATGTAGTACATCCATATAACAGGATAGTATTCATCTATAAAAAAGGAATGAAATGATTCATGCTACAACATGTACAGACCTTGAAAACATTAGGTTAAGTGAAAGAAGCCAGACACAAAATTTGATATATTACATAATTCCATTCATATGAAATTCCAGAATAGGGAACTCTATAGAGATAGAAAGTAGATTAGTGGATGCTTACAAGTGGGGACTGGGGTAGAGTGTGGAGGAGCAGAGGGGTGGTAGGTAAAGGATACAGGGCTTCTTTCGAGGTGATAAAATTGTTCTAAAATTAACTCTGGTGATGATTGAAAATACTTGTTAGTATCTAAAAATCATTGAACTATATGCATTGAAAAGGATAATTTTATGATATGTGAATTATATCTCAATAAAGTACTTGGAACTGCCTGTGGCCAAGAAAAGGTATGCTCTGTGGTATCTGTAGTTTAACAAGATCATCCTCCAGAATAACTCTTTAGAATCACTCTCTTACAAATATGCTGCTATCAACCACCCCTTCTGTTTGTCTTGAAATGTGTAGCATTGATAAAATGTTCAACAAATATTTATTCTATTTTTATCAGGTGCCAGCTGGTATCCTAGGCTCCAGCAAAACAGCAGCAAACAAACAAGGTCATTGCCCTCATGACATTTATATTCTAGTGGGAAAGGTTGATAAAACATAGAAGCCACATCCAGAAGGTAATTTCAGATTGTCATGAGTACTACAAAATAAATAAATAAATAAATAAATAACCCATGTGTAAAGGGTAATGAAGGAGAGGAAAACTAGCTTAATGGATGCTTAGGAAAAGATTCTCGAAGTAGGTGAGATTTTAGAGGCAAGTCTCGAGATAAAAAAAAAAAAAAATTCTCTGTGTGCTCAAGAAACATACTGGAGGCCAGAGTGACAGTAACAGAAAGGGGAGTAGGAAGAAGTAGAGAACTGGGTAGAGTCCAGACTTGCAGAGCTGCGCGGACATGGGTAAGAGTTGGGTGTTCATTCTAAGGGTGATGAGAAACCACTGAAGGATTGTAGGCAGTGGTGTAACTCTAATTTATATTTCTACAGAGAATGACTGGCTGGAGGTAAGACAGTTTGGGGAACAGTGCTTCCAGGAAGTCCACTGTGAAAACACATGGCTACATAAAAATAGTGAGTCATTTAGAGGGATCTCCTGTATGCTGGGCATTTTTCTAGGCATTTTATTTATGTGTTCCCACTTAAATCTTCAACAAATCCACGAAGTTGGTAGCATTACCTCTTTTAAAGATTAGAAAACTAAAGTTCAGATAAGTTGCCAAGATCACACAGGTAGTTAGCAGGGTTTTGTTCACTAAACCAAACTGCACTGTTACAGTTATGATCAAACACTTAGATTTTTCATATACCTTTGCAAATAAATATCATAGATAAATTCTGAAATATCATCATATTCTAGGGATTCAAATTCTCAATATCCTTTAATAATTAAATACTTAAGCACAGGATTTTCCCTAGGCTTCCAAGTAGATAGAAAAGTTTTCCTTCAATTCTTAAATATGTGGATACAATTAGCTTGCACAAATACGGCATTCCTGGTCAATGCCTCATCCCAAGTCAGAGACAATATCAAGCAATTGTGCCCTGCAGCTACACAGCTACACTGCTGTCCAGCTTAGACACACTTCGGAGCACTTGTTCAGAAAGTCTCTGGTTAGGTTTTCCACGACTATAAGATGATTTTTTTTAGTCTTAGTTCTCTCTCTCTCTCTCTCTCTCTCTCTCTCTCTCTCTCTTTCAACTTAAGTTTCAACGGAATAGAATTTAAAATTGCATTTATTTCCAACTTTTGTTGCATCTTCACCTGAGAAATAGCCACAAGTTCATCCCTAGACCTTTATTCTCCCATGTGCTTTTGCAGTTCATGCATGTGGATTTTCTATATTGGCAAAGATTATTTTATATCCACCAGCTACAAATTTCAGTCTTGCCAGTACCATACCTGCAGAAAACACCCTGATAGAGTAGAACAGACCTCTTATCTGAAAAAATATGTTCTAAGCCCCCCAGCAGATGCTTGCAGCTGCAAATAGTACAGACACCTATATAAACTATGTTTTTCCCTATACATACATACCTATGGCAAAGTTTAATTTATAAATTAGGCACAGTAAGAGATTAAGAGCAATAACTAATAATAAAATAGAACAATTATAACAATATGGCAGTGTCACAACTCTTGCACTTTGTGGCCATTAGTAAGTAAAATAAGGGATACTTGAACACAAGCACTGCAATACCGTAACAGTCAATCTGATCACCAAGATGGCCACTAAGTGACTAGCGGGTGGGTAGTGTCTACAGTGTGGATACGCTGGACAAAGGGATGACTCACATCCCGGGAAGAGTGGAGTGTGATGGTGAGAGACTTCATCACTTTACTCAGAACAGCACACAATTTAAAACTTATTGTTTATTTCTGGAATTTCCCATTTAATATTTTCAGACAATGGTTGAGTGGGTAATTGGAACCACAGAAAGCAAAACTGCAGATAAAGAGAGATTACTAACGTATATCGCCTTTCTCTAAATGGAGGACATTCTTGCCTCATATGAAGGACCAGCTAATAAGTAAATTGGTAGCTTTTGATTTCTTTGGATAAATGGTTCTACCACGGATGCTGTTTTAAATAACCTTTTTGGCTTTTGTCCTGTATGCCCATAGGTGGTATTTGAATTTCACAAGATAAAAGAGTAACAAAATAGGATTATTATATAGTACAGTTGCTTTGCAAGGTTCATGTTAAGATCAAGGCTACCATCACCCTATAGACAAATTGTGTAACCAAAGGAAGATTTTTACTGTGCCTAAGACATGACTTTATTCATCATATTATATAACAATGGCCACTGCCTTGAATTACAGGACTTTTATATTGTAGAATAAAACATAGAATAAAATGCTAATGCATAGGTATAGGTAATAGGCAGCAGACATAGGTAACAGACAAGATTTCCACTCGTCAGGAATAACATTGCTTTTTAAAAAATTTGTACATTCATTTTATAGGTTAAAGGGTTTTTCTATCTGGCATTTCATTTGATCCTCACAATGTGAACTAAAATCTAGGATAAAGCAAAATAAAGTAAATCTCTTTACCAATAATATTTTCATTTTTATGGTGAAACACAGCTCAAAGTCATTCTGTGTCACGCATTTTATGAAGAAAAATAATGGTTTTTCTTCTGATATTCAAGAGGGTCATCAAGATCATATGCTTAACATTTAGCTAGTATAGATTTATGCCTGACCTAGGCCATTATAAATGTATGAACTTTTTTTAAAAAAAGTAATTTCTATTTGCAGTTAATCAAATGAGTTATTTCCTTAAGATAGTATCCTAGCAACTTCAGACAGAAGAGGAAGTCCCTGCTGATGTTAGAAAGAGATTTGTTTATCACATATCCATATCTAACTTCTGAATGTGCTTCAAAGTGTTGCTTTGATCAAACAACTATCAAAACTTTTCTGTTATAGAACTAACAAGGTTATAAGAATCTTCATTTCACAATTTCTGATTTTGAGAGGCTCATAGAGAGAGAACAGTGGTTACTTAAATGAACAGGTTTCTTTAAGGAATATTTTAATAAAACTAAATTTCAAATAAATCCAAGTAGGTTATCAATAACTGAATATGTAACTAAAACTTTTCAAATATTATTGGCTTGACAATTAAATAAGTAGAAGTTTTCTAAGCAGTCTTATACCTTACCTATCATACTCTCTAGCTCCATATCTCAGTACTGACAAATGAAAGCAGTTTGAGCTACTATTATCACCTTCAATCCTATGGGAGTCCAAATTTGTTTCTTCTAAACCTCTACTTAGATTGTAAGCCAGAATTTAAAAAACAAAAACATAAAACTAACTCCAGCTAACAAGCATCGAGTCCAGTTCATTCAGGATATTCCATGACTTCAAGTCTCTGTTAAACTTATCTCAGGTAATGTGGCATAATAAGAGAAACCTTGAATTGGGGAATATAGCCTGGCCCCTACAACTTTTAATGCAGAGGTGCAGGGGCCATATACATGGGTCATATTAGGCCAGAGGAAGGGATAGGGACTCCAATAATTAATTATAAATTTGAGTATTGATATCTCAGGAAATTATCTAAACTAGACCATAAAATAAATAACTGAACTTTGAATCTGGCCTTAAGGAGATCACATCAACAAGATGTGCATAGAAAAATCTCAGTTTCTTCAAGTTCTATAATTTGCAATACCATAGGATTTTATGTTTCCATGATAAAGGTATGTATTTCACATCTTGAATCTTGTAATTCATAACAAATTCCTAACAACCCAGAAAAATACAAGTCTGCAATATTTTTAAAGTTTTAAAGTATAAGTTTTCCTCCCTGAATTTCAGAGTTAGAAAGAAAAATCCTAGGACTACTAAATACTGCTAATTGGTTTTCTGATTACTGTTCTCCTTATTACTCCCCATGAACTAGTCACTATTAAAGAAGTAGGTTATGACAGGAGCAATGCTGATTATCATAGATACCTGGAACAATAATGTTAAAAAGCAAGATGTGGAACAATTAAATCAGGGAGGAAGAGGAATTGTTTACCTTTAACTGATACCAAAAACTACGGAAATAATAACATCTAACCTCTAGTAAGTGCTAGGCACTGTATTGAATTCTTTGCCTACATTAGCTCATGTAATTTTCACAATAAACCTAAAAGATAGAAATTATGATTGTACCTAATTTATAGATGAATAATTTTAGGCTATGAGAGGTTATACAACCTTCCCAGAGTTATCTGAACAGTGACAAAGTTGGAATTCAACCTCAGTCTCGATCCTCCCAAGCCTGTGGGCTTACACATGACTCTACCCAACCTTCCATCAACCCACTTTCAACCCAGCAATGTCAAATATCTGTAAATAATGTGTTCTTGTTTCAAGAGCCAGCAAGTCTTATAAGATTATATTTAGAAAGCAGAAGCAATGCCTCAACTCTCATGCGCCATTTCCTCACATCAGTAATTTCAATTTTGGGGTACATCGGGTAGGATTAGCTTTGTCTTCTTATACTAGAATCCCCTTTTCCCAAAATAATAACGTTTTCAGCAAAATAGGTGTTTCTTTTCCTTAAAGTAGGCAAAGTTTAGATGTACAGAGTCCAGAGATGATATGGCAATTCTGAAGGAACTAAGGTTCCAACCTTAATCTACCTTTATGCTTCATAATCTTTAGATTATGGCTTTCATTGTCAACATGGCCTCATGGTCCAAGTTGCCGCGTAAGCATTAGCCATCTAGCTTGAGGCAGGAAGAAGGAAGAGGAGGGAAAGGGAGAAAGACACCCCTCTCCAAAGAGTCCACATGCTTTAAAAATAAAAAAACAAAAACAAACCAAAAAAACCAAAAACTTCTAGAAACACGAACACCACATCTTGTACTCACATCTCATTGGCACCCCATAATTTTAAGGAAGATTGAAAAATACAGTCTTTCAGCTGGGAAGACTAGATGCCAAATAACAGGAATGCTAAAAAATGAATGGTAATATTGACTGGGGGGTCAATTAACATCCTTTACCATTAAAAGATTTTGTAGACATTTGAAGGAAATTGAGTTGCACCACACCCTTCACATAATAGCTAATGAAACATCATATTTTATTAGATATTAGCCTAACTGGTAAAATTACATTCAGCCCTCTTGTGGGAGTGCTTGTGCAAATATTTAATGCTAATTATACAGTAAATTTCAGATCTAGCATGGGGAGGAGAAAAAAAGAGGATTATTAAATAGAGGTGATAATCATACTGATTTTTATTGCTTTTGAGAGAACTTAAAACTCAATCAGCTCTTCAAGTGTCTCCTTATTTAATTGATGACAAAGGATTAAATATTGAGATAAAATGCCAAGATCGCTAAGGAAAACTAAGGAAAACTCTATGTAGCCATTTTATTTTTATTTATTTATTTTTATTATTTATTTATTTTGGAGACAGAGTCTCACTCTGTTGTTGGGGTCAGAGTGCAGTGTGTCATCATCATAGGTCACTGCAACTCCTGGGCTCAAGTGATCCTCCTGCCTCAGCCTCCCAACTAGCTGGGACTACAGGCATGTGTCACCACACCTGGATAATTTTTCTGTTTTTTGTAGAGACAGGGTCTCACTCTTGCTCAGGCTGGTCTTGAACTCCTGATCTCAAGCTACCCTACTGCCTCAGTCTCCCAGAGTGCTAGGATTACAGGCGTGAGCCACCGCACCCAGCCTATCTAGCCATTTTAAATGTAGTTAAACAATACTAGAAAACAAGGAAAAGGTCTATGAAAATATGCCAAATGACTTCATTGTTCAAAACTATTGAGCAAATTAGCATAAAACATTTTAAATTCTTGCAAGATAAAAAAAATTCTATGAAGGATATCATCAAGCAGATTATGGTCATCCTGAGATTGGACTCTCAAATTTCAATAATCTCACTTTTTTAGAGTCATGGGTACAAAGAAAGTGTGTTTAAAACCCATTTAGAGTGACTACTCCACAAAGTACAAAGCAGAATTCAAATGGAGAAAAGACTCAGGGATCAGTGCATGTGCTGCATCACGCATTTCTCTTTTGATCTCTCTGTCGGCATTGTGTTCCTTTAATAAGAAATGAGGCATTTTCTCATAAAATAGCCTATATTTTCACAAAGCAAGGCAGAAGAGTTGATGCTAAAGAAAATGTGCTTATGACCTAGAACTCCTAAAAACACTTGAAAAAGACAACCAGCAAAGAAATTTGCTGAATTTAATTTATGAAGAAAATTAGGAGAACATGAGGCATAGGGTGCTGACTCAATTTCATTTTCAAATTGGAAATAGCAATATTAACATAGTTATTAAGATAAAAACAGCTTGCTTATATTATTGCAAAGCATTCTAAAAAATTGATATGATGTTTAATATTAAAATTGTCTGTGCTTTTAAGTTTTTTGGTGATATATTAATTGATTTCTAAAATGGTTTTCTCTTTACTGCCTCAGTTTGCTTATAGAAAATCTCTGAACTAATGTTTTGAAGGAAGTGTGTTGCAATTATATGCACAATAAACAAAACCAGTATAAGCTCAGTCTAGACTCAGAGATACTGTCTGATGTGAAGACAGCATTGAGTAGTGAGAAAAACAATGAGTTTTAAGTTAAGATGTGAATCTTGGTGTTTATCAGTATGTGAAATTACCAAGATAGTTAATCTGTCAAAACTTCAGTAAGCTCATATGGAAAACTATGATAATAATACTAAGTCTGGCTGTATATACGTATCCAACAAAATGCATGGAATATAGTAGATACTCAATAATTGACAGTCATCTGCCCCTCTTCCCTTCCATTACAACCCACAGTAGGATTTCAGTTCTCAGCAAACATGAGACAACCAAGTGATAATTTTTGCCACAAGAAAATAATACATGAGAAACACAGTCAAGGTGGTTATGAAAAAAAAAAACATTTAATGATTCCCTTTACCCAAGACACCATTAAATTATACCATTATATTTAAGTTACATTTTTTAAATCATTTAAATGCACAGCATATTTCTGATAGAGGGAAACATACTGAGTGGGGAAGCAGAGCAAAGCAAGCCAGAGTTTAGGATCCATGAGAAGGGAAGCAGCTGAACTGTTGAGAAGAATCTTAGAGACTCTCCAGATGCTATAAAGGAAAGAGTTAAAAATACAGCAAAAGGCAGAGGGTGTTAGTCGAAGTGTTATATACTAAACCACTTATCACCCTCAAATCTTCCTTCCTCATCAGAGAATAAAGGGCAGTCAGATATTAAAAAGGGATAGGAAACTTATCTTTAAAGGAATTCAATGAACCATCTAAGGAGAGTGAATGCAAGTAGTGTGAATGTTGGTGCTCCAGGACAAACCCTTCCAAAAACTGACATTTTTGGAATGGAATGGAAGCTCCTTTCCCATTCATCTTACTGTTACGAACTTACCGGTTGACAAACTCACAAAGCTATGTAGAACTCCTAGCCCACTTTCCAATGTCTCATTTTAAAATACTATTAGACAGCGAAGTGACACCCTTTATGAGAAAAAAAAAAAAATCCTGGAGCAAAATAACAATCCAGAAAACAAAAGGAGTATGAATTTGTTTACTCAGAGAAAAGTAAAACAATATTACATCCATCAAACAAGAATCAGTAGCTCTGAAAAAAAGAACAAGTAGATGATAAGAGTTCTTGGTTAAGAAACTTAAAAATATAGTCACTAGAAGCGTGGAGCTGGGCGTACTCAGGGAAAGACACGTAATTGGACCAGATGCTGAGACCAACCCCGCTCTAGGACAGTCCCCACATATCATGGGATGGTAGACCACTCTGTCTTTCATTGGCCTAAGTCCTCGCAGCCTCAAACAAAAACAGGGTTTTCCTAGGCTCCATGAGTTCAAGTGGAGATTATGAATCAGTTTGATTTGTAACCCTCATCTTCCTCTCCAACTTTTCTTCAATAAAACTGGAACCAGCCAGCATCCCTCCACAAACCCTCATACCTATTAACGCCTTCAAGATACAGGTACAGATAAGAGGCACTCCAGGGACAGTGAGACCAAGAAGACAACACAAGCCTTAGCAAGGAGTGAATCCTGATGAGTACATGAAAGTGTGGAGTCGGAGCTGCTGTGGGTTTCACGTGATTGATGGGCAGGTGGGACACCAGTCTGTCGGCTTGCTCAGCACTGCAGATCTCACAAGCTGGGAGTGGACGTTATCCAGTTGTACATAGTGCGCTCGTGGAACATGTGGGGCCCCAGGTTTGGCTCTAAAGAAATTTAACTCTACAAAAAAAAACAAAAAATCATATGCCAATGGAGGCTCACAAACAGAAGGGCACACTGATCCAGAAAATAAGCAAAAAATAAAAAGAGAAGCACAGGGAATGGATGACTCTGCAACTGGAGATATATGAGCTAAGGCTTCATTCATTGCATGTCTGGAAAAATATTTAATGTTTTACATAGATATAGTGTTATTAACAGAGTAGCAGTATCTAATAGTGACTGAAAGGATCTGTCCCTTCCACCCAAAAAAATAAAATTCTCCTGCCTTCAGTTCTGGTCTGATTTCTCTGCTATCTTAAAGCAGAGTGGTAGATCTTATAGGAAAGGTTGCATTTGTGGTTTATCACACATAAGTGATTGTCTTCGAGATAAAACATATGGTCTTCTTTGCTGAGACAGCATTAGCAAGATGGGTAGAGATTTTTATTTCCTTCTTTCCCGTGGTCCCTGTACTTTTCATTATCTGTTTACACAACTCATTTGTTTTTCTAGTGTAAAGAAGGTATTACTCTAAAAAAAATGTGACCCCTGAAATAAAACATTTCAATGGAAAATCCAGAATATAAAGTCAAGGACATATCCTAAAATGTAGATCCGAGGATCAACCCAGATTCATTTTAGTTAACATGAATTTCAAAAAGAGAAAATGTAGTGGAGAAGCTTATCAAAGAAAAAATGCTAGATAATTTCATAGGTGGAGGGAGATTTGAGATATCATATGGAAAGGCCACAAGACGGTGAAGCAAGATGGATTTATTTACTCTCCCCCAACACACCATTGATAAATTTCAAAACACCAAAGATAAAAACAAGATTCTGAAAGATGCTAGAGGAGAGGCAGAAATAATACAGCCTAACTGCTAAACAAGCAAAATTAAACAGAGATCTCATGTTTAAAATGAGGAGAAAAATCCAGCTTATATACAATGTAAAATGAATTTAGTAAATGCTTACCTCAATTGCGTTTTAATTACTCTTCATACAATTGTGTGAAAAAGAGGCAACTCTTTCCAAAAAATAGAGAAAAATGTAAGAAATATATCAAAGTGCATGTTTATGTACACAGATATATGTACACATATATATTTTTCTAAAATTTCTAAATTTTAATTCATTAATAATATGTACTTGCTTAGCTAAAATATTTGTGATTAATGAAAATGATAAGCATTTTTATTTTAATTTGCTACCTCCTTGCCCCATGCTGACTCTGTTTAGAAAGACTGGCAGCAAATATACAATGAACCTTCAGGCTTAGATGCTGTTCTTCAAATCAAATTGTGGTTACAGCATATTAGAAACACCTGGTGATTACTGGCTTCCCAAGAGATCAACACCTTCTCCTCATCAAAGTTGTGAAATAACTTGAAAGTGAAAAGAGGAAAGTACCTTTATCATAGATGAAGTCCGGATTGAAGAAAATGGTTTAATTGTGTATTAACAATGGATTCTATGACCACCCAGCCAGGAATGAGGCCACTAGGGCCATAAGCTCTTAATATCTGTCAGGCTCCAAGCAGACCAGAGTAGAACAGAAGTCTTGCTGGACTGAAAATCACACTCCAAAGAGGAGGAGGAGGGTGGAGAAGGGATTGAGACTCTTCCCAGCTTTCCAATGAAGAAACTAACTCTACTTCTCTTGGAAAAGGCAAAGGATAGGTAAGAAGTCAGAAGTATTTGGGGAGGTGGTGGGAAATATCTCTTCATAAAAACCATAATAAAGGGGAAAAAATGTATCCCTTACTCATATGGAAGATTTTTGTTTATTGTTGGTTTTTATTTTTTTAGACACCTACTGGGCCCTAAGGGGAAAACCAAATTAGAATCTCTGAGAACAGGGCATATATCTATCAAAAAATGCTCCTAGCTCCTTCTGATGTGCGTCCTTAATGAAGCACCGCAGAAGGAAGTGAAAAAAGAGATAAAATCATTCTGAATCAAATTTAGAAAAATCATCTAATTCACTTAGTATATGAGTTTAGTTTCTGAGGATGTTTAAGATGGAATAAAGGAATTTATTTATTTATTTATTTTTAACATTTCAAATTATTTTAATCTTAGAATGTCTGAAAGTAATATAGTAAGTATGCTATAATTTATAATTTAAGAAATTTATTAAACTTGGAATATTATAATTAGCCAACAGTAGCATCAACAATAATACTGGATACCATTTGTTTTAGTACTTGTGTTGTACCAGGCATAGAGCTACGTATTTTCTCTATTACCTCAACTTACTCTTCCATTATCTTCTCTCTGCAAATTACTTGTGTCTCTGACCAAATAATCTTAGGTAAAATCTAAGGTAATAATCTTACGTAAAATCCAAGAACATTAAGTGATAGTTGTAAAATTATTTCATTTTAAAGAATACAAAAAAGACACCTGCACCTGAATGTTTATAGCAGCACAATTCACAATTGCAAAGATGTGGAAACAACCCAAGTGCCCATCAATTCATGAATAAAGGAATTTATTGATTCAACAAGGATTGACTTCATACTGCATGCCACGCTCTGCTCTATTCCTTTAGTGTGGTCCCGAAAGAAACCAGAGAGGCCTGCCCGAGTGAAGCTCACACATTCCAACCACAAAGACAGGTGTAAACAACTGACATGATAAATGTTTTTAATAGGCTATAAGGTGATAAGTCAGTATTATGGGAAAGAAAAGAAAAATTGGGCAATCTAAAGGGTATTGGGATTGGGTGTCAGCAGGACCCGATCATGTAAGACCTTGTAGCCTATTGTAGAACCTTAGCTTTTTCTCTGAGTGAATTGAGGGTCACTGCTGGTAACATAATTTTATGTAAATTTTAAAAGAATCACTCTGGACCTCTGGCTTGAGCTCTGACATGCAAGAACTTAGAAATTGTCGTTCTCCTGTTTACAACAAGAAAAAGATAAATAAAATAAAAGTCAATAACTCTTCTTGGACCCATCAGGAACCAAGGTTACAAGACAAACTCTAACTCTGAATACAAAGACAGGTGAATCCAGAGGAATTGTAAGCCAAGAATTACCTGGAGCAGAATGCCTTTAATGGATTCACACCTAGACTAGACAGAGCTGAAGAAAGAATCAGTGAGCTTGAAAATACGTCAATAGAAATTTCCAAAAGTGAAACATAAAGATAGAAAGGAATGAAAAAATAATACAATATTCAACAATTTTGGAACCATTTTAAAAGGTATAGCATATCTAATTTAAAAAATCATTCTGGCTATATAGCTAAGAAAAGATAGTAATTGGGTAAAGGTAAGAGGCCCATTAACCACTTAGGAGTTGATTCAATAAATCCAGAAGAAAGATTATGGTGATGTAGACCAGCTAACAGTAGAGCTGGTGAGAAGAGGTCAGATTCTGAATATAGTTTGAACTCTTCGTAACACTTCCTTCTAATACAGTGAATAGTTTATTTTTGTGCCATGAGTTACAATTCACATGCATTGTTGGATCTGAATTTTGTAAAATCTCTAAAAATACAAAAAATGCTTTATAGTAGACAAAACTGAAGTTTGTGGAAATGCCAAATGAGGTTTTCTAATGTCCTGACTAGTAGACATTTCTCTGCACAAGTTTCAAGGCTAATTTTGATCCTTTTGGTAGCCACCAGAGGAAGTATTACTATTTGGAAAAGGGGCTACACAGGCATGCCTGATTTTAGCATGTCTCCCTTTATTGCATCTCATGGCTATTGTGCTTTTTACAAATTGAAGGTTTGTGGCAACCCTGCATCAAGCAAGTCTATCGGTGCCATTTTTCCAGCTATCAACATTGTTGAAATGACAACAAAGAAGTTAGAATATTACATAAACTTCACTGATACAGCCACACCAGACTCTGAGAGGCTTGACTTCAATTTTGAAAGAAGTTCTACTGTGGGTAAAATGCTATAAAACAGCATTGCGTATTACAGAGAAATCTTCCATGAAAGGAAGAGTAAATCTATGTGGCAAACTTCATTGTTATCTTTTTTTAAAAAATTGCCTCAGCCACCACAACCTTCAGCAACCACCACCCTGATCATTCAGCAGCCATCAACATTGAGGCAAGACCCTACACCAGCAAAAAGATTATGACTTGCTGAAGGCTCAAATGGTGTTTAGCATTTTTAAGCAATGAAGTACTTTTTAATTAAGGTTTACATATTTTTTAGACATAATGCTATTGCTTACTTAGTCTGCAGTATAGTATAAATATAACTTTAAATGTACTGGGGGAAACCAAAAACTTTATGTGACTCACTTTATTGCAATATATGCTTTATTGCAATATTTGCTTTATTGCAGTGGTCTGGAATCAAACCTTCAATATCTTCAAGGTATACCTGTACCTATATAACCATAACCACAGTCTTATATCCAAAAGAGTACACTAGTATTGACACAGAAGCATTCTAAATTTTGTTTGAACTGACAAGTCAATTGTGTCTATGTGGAACCACGATGGCCACAAATTTCCAAATAGGAACCATTCTGATAGTTCGTTTTACTCCATTAATGATTATAGTGCATTCATTAAGGAGAAAGTTACAGTACAGAAAGACTATGTATCGATAATAGCTTGGTTCCTTTGCACATAGACATAATCAATGGCAGCATTTATTATCCATGAATTCATTAACATGAAAATTTTAAATGTGCTAATCATGTTGGATAGTAACTCTGTTATACCTATTATTAATAATGGAATAATACCTATTGTTGGCACACTGGTGCAATGCAAGGCAATATGCAGTCACCTCTTATAATAACAACATCTCCTACCCTATTCATAACTCTTCTCATCCATGGCTCCTAGATGGTTTTACAAACATTAATTAAAACTTACATTACCTCTGTGAGACTGGGAACTGCCAGAGTCATCATCTTGATGTGAGGCTAGAGATTAAAGTCATGTTATCAGAAGCACAAAAGCAGTGCTAGGACTAAACCTCATGACAAACATTTAGAATCTAACTTTTAAATGTAAGGAATACCTGCTCCATCATCCTTTATCTGTGCACTGTGACAGTTTGTAGCAGATTTCCAGTTTTTGGAAATTGTGCACACTGATTGCGAAAGTTTTCAAAACAAAATGTACTTATTTTGCATACCTTCATCTTAACATTTTCAAAAGTTAAAATTCTTTTAGTAGGTCATCTTCATTGGTATCAGGAGTTTAATCTTTCACAGCCATTTTGAGAAGGCAATCAGGCTTCCAAAATGTTACTCCAAACCCCCAAGATTATATAGCAATTTAGTTACAGGTTCTGGAATCGAACTTCTGATCCTCGAACTTTTCATCTGACTTGCTCTACTGAGCCATGCTGCATTGCACTAAAACAAAGCATGCTAAGAATTTGAATTCACTTTAGAAGGTCAGCTTTGCCGGAAGATTGCCGCTCTTTTCCTCACCATTAAAAAGAAGTAAAAAGTAAAAAGTTATGCTCTGAAAAGTTATCTTATGTTGTATCCTCCACACTGTAAAGTAAAACTGAGAAAGTTTCAATGTTGTTATCAGATCACATTGAAGAAGCTTCTAATTTTCTTACACATTATCTTCTCTTTCATTAAGTGCCCTGTTAAAACACCTCAAAGGACTTTCATTTTCTTTCTCCATTTTTTATTATTTCCAAAATATCTAAGATCATTTTGATTGCTTGTAAACTTTAGCATAATCATATGGCTTTATTAGGTACAGTTCTACATTGTCAGTCACCCTTTCAAAGTGAATCTCTAGATGTAAAAAGTAAAATTGCTTGGTCTCAGGGTTTTTTGCATTCTAGTCTAAGCCCTATAAGCAGGTTTGCACAGGCAGAATGAAGCACCAGTTGAACCACAGAGAGATACCTAACGTGTCTTTTAACTACACCTTCTTTATGTGGACAAGGGTAAAATGGATTGCCTCTTTTATATATTAAAGTGAACAGAGCCCACACTTCAAGATGACATGGAGCAAATGTTAACCTATACAAACTCTTTCATATTAAATTACCATCAACAATTGGGGGTACTAAACCCCCACCAAATAGAGCAGGCTCTTTATACAAAGGAAACTTTAATAATTTCTGGCTCGTAATGTTGATGTTGATGTTTACTTATTATCAAAAACTCCCCAGTTGGGAGAAATATTAAATTAAATTATTAATTAGATGTAGATTGTGAGTTTCTATATTACACCATCCTAGACACTAATTTTTCAGGACTATGTGAGATGAGAGAGATAAAACTTCATTTATCACTTTGAGTGGTTATTGAATATAAAGGGAGATTTTTTCACTGGATTTTTTTACGAAGTATTGAATACCACTTGGCTAACTGAATAAAAAAGAAAAGATATTCACTGCTTTTTCAAGATGCTTTCAATTTAGGATAAATATTGCAAGGATATGAATATGCCCCTTTTAAAGAGATTACATTATTTATATAGGATCTATATCATTCTCCTAAAACTCTTTTTTTCCTTGAGAGACAGTGTCTCTCACTGTGTAGCCCATGCTGGAGTGCAATGGCACAATCAGAGCTCACTGCAGCCTCCAACTCTTGGGCTCAAGTGATCCTCCCATCTCAGCCTCCTGAATAGCTTGGACTATAGGTGCATGCTACTGTGCCCAGGCTGGTCTTGAACCCCTGGCCTCAAGAGATCCTCCTGCCTCAGCTTCAGGAGTCGTGAACTTCTAAAACTTTTGAAAGACAACAAAATTTCAAGATATGGCCGAAAAGAGATGTGTTATCTGTTTCATTATAAACCCATTCTATTACCCCTTTATTAAAATTTGTGGAAATGTCATTGAAATTTCTTAAGTCATAAGGCAAAGAGCTTGATATATTATTTAAACAAGTTTTTTTTTGCTTTTGTTTATTTAAAGAGACCTTCTAATTTCATCTGAAAAATTAACACACTAAAATATACTAAGTTTTGGCTAGTAACTTCGGCACCATTTAAAAATATGGAATCCTTATTACTATCATAGTAGAATCATTAATACTACAGAGGCAAAATATTCAGTTTGAGTAAGTCCCTGAATTAGATCTTAACTGAGCTCTCATTTTAGCGCTACAGAGCATGGCAGAGAATATTTCACATGTAAAAATTTAGAGCAAGTGTAAATTGTTGTCTCCTTGAAAACAGAAGAATATTCAGTATTATTTTTATTGCTCTGAATATTTTAAGCAGCATTGCTTTCCAAACTGCCTGCCTGAAAAATCCATCCCAACATAATTAATCAGATTGATCCAAATTGGTAACTGACTTATTTAATATTGTCTATTTGAACTTTGAAAATGTCTACCTTAGACAGAATACTTTGGTTTGACATATTTGGTGGATACTGACTTGTTCATTCCCACAATAGTTAGACAAAGGGAATGCTTGCTTCTCTTGGCCAATTCTAATTCATTAATGTTATCAGTATGAGAAGTAGATTTCTTTCTCTATTTCCCTTCTCGGTATTCATCCATATCATCTGTGGTACATCATCAAGGTATCAGGATATAAATTAAAGAGAGATGGTCAAAGGCACAATTTTGAATCATCCAGGAGTTATATGTGATGAGTCAGGAAACCAATCCCCACCCACTGATTATCAGTGTTTAATTTATAAGGAGGATCTGCCAACCTACACTGAACTTACTCAACTCATTCCATAGCTGATTTCTGCCAAAGTCAAATGAGACAAATATTATAAATATATTTTCTAAACATTTTCAGCTTTGTACCTCAATATCCCCATCCAAAGACCAGAGGTCTGACTTATCTATCAACAAGAATAATGTAAAATAAATTAAGCAATTGATAAAAAGCAGTCTACTTGTTTTAGTCTTTCATCTCTTCCTATTTCCCACCTTTAAGATGAAAATAGTAATTATCATGCTTTCTCCTTTCGTAGGAAACTTTGAGAACTTAATTCACTTTAAGAACAGTATCAGTCACCTATTATTTGTAAGATTTATTTTCTGAGCACAATGATATGCGTTTTTGTTTACTTGATGGAATAATAGATAGCATCATGACATGAGAATTAAAAAATATTTCTCTATTTTACAAAGTGTCAGAAATCCCAGTCCCAAGGCTGCTGATGAAACCCAGCTAAGACCAAACGTATGATTTATCACATCTCCATGAAACATTTTTCTATGGCCTCACCCCTTATATAATGTAATAATCACTACTGAATTTTCAAGGCACATTCCCCACCAGCTGTCTAAGAGAACTTAGTCACTCTGTCTGAAATATCAATAGCTACCAATAGCTGATTTGGACACATAAATCAGCCATTTAGAAATGAATGATTACAATAATATGAACTCCGTGATATTACATCTGAATGATATTTCTTTTTTTAAGCTTTCTATAAAGTAATCATATAGACATAAAATACCCAGTGATCTACACATACATATTAACACACTGAAATGTAGAGGAGTTGACCAGGGAAGCAAAACCTATTGTCCATTTCTTTCTAGCATGTACTTGTGAACTATCTCTACTTCAGTAAATAATGATTCCTGATCTGTGATCAGAACTTTCACTTTCTTGCTTATATGTCTACTTAGTTTCTAATTGCCAATATCAGCTCTTGAAGCTTCAAAATCTAAAACCTCTGAGGTAGTTACCTGCTAAGAAAGACGTGATAATATTTGCCCTAACTGTGAGTTCTTTCTCATCTTTCATTCCATTTCTGAGGAAGTAAGGTTGCTCACCCTCGGTACTATATATTAACATTTTGGTCCAGATAATTCTATGGGGTTTCTTTTTGTTTTTTTGGTTTTTGATTTTGAGGGGTACAGTGATACAGTGGAGTGTCATATGCTATATAAGATGTTTAGTAGCATCCCTGGCCTCAACCTATGGTAGCACTCCCTTCCCTTTGTGACAACCAAAAATCTCTCCAGACATTTCTACATGTCCCAGGGGTCAGGGAGAAGGGCACCACCAGCAGAGCAAAATTTATCCTGGTTGAGGATCACTGTGATAAAACCTTTAACTGCTTTTCAACTATAGCCCTATCAGTTCATTTCCACACACACACACACACACCCCAATTTTACCCTAAAAAAGAAAAAAAATCCCTTAATTCGAGATTTTTTTTCTACTTATGTTATGGAAACATTTTGTCTTCTGTATTAAAGCTCCTACTCACTGTCTTCTTTCAGAATTAGAGTAGTAAATTTTTTCAATTAGAAAAAAAATCTCAAGAGAAGTATGAAATGCTTAAATGTGTTCATATATTTTAGCCAAGAAATTTTAATTCTTTAAATATACCCTGCAAAAATAAATAGGCACTGAAATGTGTGTGCAACCAGTACAGATTTTGATGGAAATAAGTTAGAAACAACACAATTCTCCAATAATATGGAAGGGGCTAGATAAACTATTTTCAAGATTAAAATCACCAGAATGGAACTTCTCCAACCATCGATGTACTGTGCATTCATTAGCCACATCCTTCCCAAACACTTCGTTGATATTTCGAGTTGTCTGTGCTGCACTGGTTCCATGACAGAACTCATATTCAAAAATAACGCAAATGTTTGACTTATGCATGGTCTGACAAAAATTGCTCTAAAAAAAAATTTGACACAGAATCACAAGCCAAAACATGCCTTTGCAAGACTGAGGATGTACTTTCACAATAAAAATAAAACAAGAAGCGTCAAAGGAAATATCAGAGATATCAACTGTCAAACTTAGTACTTAAGGAAATCGGACACTTCGTAATTAATAACCTAATATGATCCAGACATATTGGGAAATGTTATACAGCAATTTTTTTAAATGTTAAAGAATAATATTTATGGCAAGAAAAGTTTTGGAATCTTTTGTGACAATCTCACACAAGAGTATGTGGGTTACAGTCCTATTTAGCAAACTATAAAATACACATAGAAAAAATTTTGGAAGTACAGACACCAAATTATGAACAACAGATATCTTGGGGATATATATATATTGAGTGATTTTTATCATTTTCCTTTGTGGTTTTCTGTTTTATATATTAGTCTTGTGTTACTTTTATAAGAAGCAAAGAGGGTTAATTAATTCATTTTCAGCTATAAAATGAATTAAAAATCCTTCATGGCTTATATGACATGGATTTCTCCAAACTCTCAGAACTACACTAAAATGGGTAAATTTTACTGTATGTCAGCTATTTGGATGCAGTTATGAATCCTGCATGCACCACACCGATTCAGGTTATATTCTGCACCACGAGCTTCTTAATTTAGTAAGAAACATTGTTATTTACCATGATTCTGTGGTCTATCGAACTTGGTATTTGTAACTTTACTGCAAAAATGTATATTAATCTTGAATGTAGAACTTTTAAATTTACTTTTAAGAGCATTCACGACAATACCAGATATTTTACTTTTAACAGTATTTCTAAAATCTTTACTTTGGCTCTATGAATTGAATGGGAGAAAAAAGGGATCATTATTGGAGTTGACTAATTTTCTATTGAAGCATCTAATGATACTGATATAAAATTGGCATCATTTAACTGTGTCTGAAGTTCTGCTAACAGAACAAAAACAGTAACAGTTTTCACTTCGATTCTCAAACATGCATGAGAAAATTCGGATGTGAAAATAAGCAAAGCTAATTTAGAAGACTCATCTGGTTTAAGTAAAATTCATGCTTCAAAGAATGATGTGTGCATACACTTTTCGCAGCTGCTTGGGTTAAATCATCGCTTTTGGTGTCTTCTAAGAGGAACTACTAACTTTGGAAGTAGATGCCGATGCTTCTTCAGCAGGTATTGGCCTTCTAGTTTTTATGAGGTCAGTGATATCAATGCCAGATGGTGAAGGTCCACAAACATTTTGTAAAAGTTACACATTCATTATTAATAAAAATTTAGCATTTAATTTATCCTTAAATCTGTACTTTGTTAAGCTCACTGCTGGAAAAAAATGTGGGGTTTTTTGCAAGACAAAAATGCAATTCAGAAAATTACAGCAAATAGTTTTAGATTCACACCATAATATAAATGATAAAATGATCTTCACAAAGATGTTTGACAGGGCCAGGATTAGGGTGAGGTAGATGAAGAATTCCATCAGACACAAAATTTAGAGGGAACCAAAAATGATGGTAATCAAGATAAATAATGTTTAAACGCAATATTTTTTAAAAAATCAAAATTAATGCAAAAAACTCATGATGAGCAAAATATAAATTTTAAAATAAAGATAGTCTGTTTTTGTTTAGGACCCTGCATTATTATGCAATGAATTTGCTCTTGATTTCCCTGCCTGCCCCTTGGGGCTGTGGCGCCCTCTGGTGGGCGAGTTTTTGATGGTTGATGGTGACAAGCAAACAGATTGGGCAACATGGGGCTTTATGTATAGCATTTTTTTTAAATTATAGAGCTTATGTACTGAATAATCAAGATCATATTTTCAAAATTCTAAAATAAAGTGTCTATATTACATACTAGTAGGCTTCTAGTGCAAAGCAATTTGGTTGCTATTTCTAATGAGAAATAATTTTTGAAGCAGTACACATGTACACATTCTTCAATGAATATGAAATATTTCTGCTATAAACAAAAGTAGCAGATCCTCATTTCATGGTTCTTAAAGAATATAAAAAAGGACAATTATAGATGTTGAAATTGTCCCATTTAGTAATAAGAAGTGCTATTTTCAATGAACATTTCTTATAGTAAAACTGTATTTGTGAAGCACTGTCCTCAAAACTGCCACTTAATTATATGTGAAATCTAATCAGGTCACTTATTTAAGGAAAGAGACTATAGGATTCCATTAAACACTAAGCCAAGAAACAATTGAATTCTGGAGTTTATTTATTCTTCTATCAGTATAGGAAGTTATCTAGAAATATTACTTCAATTAGAGTTCTTTGTATTAGCTTTTCTTGTTCTTTCAATGTTAAAATAAATATTTTTATATCTGAATAACTTAAAGAAATTTTTCCTAAGGCAAATAATTGCTATTTTCCTATGGTCTATTTTTCTTGGGTTAAAAATTCTGTTAGGTCAATTATAAGTACAATATCAATAAGGAGATAAGAGCTAGCATAAAGCCATCATGTTCCACGGACTGCACAGATTAGATGCAAATTGACTCAGGGAGAGGAAAAAAAATGGGTCTCCCAACCTTCACATGTTATCTCTCCTCCACCAAACCTCCAAGAAAACGCTTCCAAGTAACGTCAAATAATCAATAAGTTTGGTTTTAGTAGGCAAGAGTTGCCTCTAAGAAAGTCAATGAACCCCCTCCTTCATAATTGTTTTATTTCTCATCTTTGCATGATTAGACCATGTAAAAAGAGCACTTTAAGCTTGTTTAAAACAGTACCCTTCAAATCTTGTCCCATCAGTTCTGTGGCAGTTCAGTCAATATTAGATAGCATCAAAAATCTATTTCCTGTCCCTGACAAAAGAAGGAGGTCCATAAGATTACCTGTTCTGAATGGCAAATGCAAAGTCCATACTATCTCAAGTTGCCAACGACATTTTTTTTTTTTACCTTCAAACATTATTGAAACTGTGGTCAAAGCCAGGTTCTTTTAATTACATAAAACTTTAATTTTTAATTATGATTGGAAGATAGTGAGAAGGTAAGCCACCAAATCACCTCAAAGTCACTGAAATGCTCAGCTTGTTTTCTGCTGGGTGTTTTCATTCATATTAACCAGTTGTGGACACAGTCCTTTAAAATAAATTCCCCTCAAATGACCATCAAAAATCAAACAGAAGGGTGCCAGTGAGATTCTGAGAATAGTGTATGCACAATTGTCAGACATGGTTTATCAGGGAAGGGAAACACAAATCTCAACAGCTTTCCATTTCCTTCCAAGAAAAAAAATAAAATATATAAAGTTGTCACTATCTTTTATAGAAATAGCCAAGACACAGATGCCTAAAATCTGTGTTAAATCAAGATTTCTGCTCATCTTCATTTCTGAAAATAAAAAATAAATATTGTAGAAAGTTTTGGAAAAAAGCAGAAAACAATAACAGTGGCTTGCTAAGACTTAGCACTTTCTATGTGTCAGGCAGTTTAGTTTAAGTGTGTTAACTCATTTAATACTTAAATCAGCCTTTCATGGTTGGCACTTTTATTATTACCATTTTTAACATGTAGAAACTGACATAATAAGCACCACATATGGGATTCAAACATAGACAACCTGGCCCTGGGATCTGTGTAGAATGAAAAAATTCACTCATAATCCCATGCCTCAGAGAACAGACTTTATCTATTTTCACCAATTTATTACTCCCAATGTATTTTCAAATCAATTTATAGTGTTTGAAAACAATACAAGATAGAAAATGTCAATTTTATAGAGAAAATTATGCCAATAAATATGTTTTGTTCACTTCATGAATTGGTGTATAGATTTTTATTACAACCTATTTTTTTGTATAAAAATACTGGGGTTGAAAACACTCTAAACTCAATGTATAAAAATATTAATATTGTCCTAGACTCCTCAAATCCTAACAAAAGCAGGGAAAAAGGGAAACTGCCAATTTAAGGTAACTATATATCATTTTGTTTAAAAATAATCTCTTTTTTGTAAATGTTTGTTCATTTCTAAGTTCATGGTCTATGGGTCTACTTATCACCATTTTGGTTTTCTTTCCAGCCCCTCTTCCCTTCCCAAGTTAGTGATTTTGCAAGCAGTAGCTTCTGTATGCTCAACCTCAAGAAATTGGAAGAGGAGCCCAGTACTAAGTACTGTCTCCCTGTGCCCGCTCCAGCCCCAGCTCCCATCTCTGAGCTTGTGGCTCTACCCTAAATGTCTCCATTTTACTCTTTAAATGATGTATATACATGACTTTATTTTTAAAAATAAAAATTAAATTAAAAAACAAATAAATTCCACAGCTCATTGCAGTACAAGCACCAAACCGGTGCTGCTGTCACTAAATTCTCTTTTAGAGAGTCGGTATATCCACTCCTTTATCAGTTATTTGAAACAAAAGCTAACATTTCTTTCTGCTTTTTCATAATACATTTTTATTTAAAGAATATCTCCATCTTGAGAACTATGTTCACTTTATTTAATGCTGACAAATATTTCATAAGCATCTTGTTGCTATTTATTTGTTTCACTTCCTGCTTACTAAGGAGCCATGAATGGAAGTCTCTCCAAGCCTAGAATTATACCAGAGGAAGCTCTCCGTGATTGCTCTCATTTTCCAGCTTGTTGTTTTAGAATTCTCCCCACAGATGTTAAGCCAAAAGTTTGACCAATATAAGTTTATATTATTATTTCAATAATTTGGCAGTCTGTGGGAAGAGGGGAGAACACAGGCTCTGAGAATTCGTGGCACTGGAACCCGATTTCCACACTATTTCTTCTCTAGTGAAGCCACCATATTGGAGGGCAGTTTTCTTCTGGTTTGGTTCAATTTCTATGCTTTATACAGCATCAGTTGTGCTTCTGACTGCACTTTTTCTGATGCTGTTGTCCACCTTGTTAGAAACCTCCATCTGCTGCTTTCTGCTTGTGGTGTTCACGGTGAAAAACTTGGGGCTTATTACTAACGCTTTCGTGCTGTTTACAGAGAAAATGATTCCCAAAATTTGCCTCCAGACCTCACTTTTGTTGAGTCATACCTGACTCCTGCATCTTTTTCAAAATAGAAATAGTGAAGAGGAGCTGCTAATTAATCCTAATAGACTTCTGTTTTAGTCATCTTGGGCCACTATAACAACAATATCAGACACCGGGTGGCTTACACAACACACGTTTAATTCTTACAGTTCTGAAAGCTGGAAAGTCCAAGATGAAGGCCCTGTGTCTGGGGAGGGCCTGTTTTCTGACTAATCAATAGCCACCTTCTCACTGTATCCACAAAAGAGGGGTGGTCGTCCTCTTTTGTCTCTTCTTATAAGGGCACTAATCCCATCATGAGGGCTCCACGTTCATCACCTAACTGACTTGCAAATGCACCATTTCCAAATACCATCACATTGGGAAACAGGATTTCAATATATTAATTTTGGAGGAACACAAACATTTAGTCCATAGCCATTTCCTTTGATTAGAGAGGCTCTCAGTCCTTTCTAATAAAAGTCATTTATTTAATGGTACCCAGGGTTACAAAAATCACCATTAATTACAGAGTGAAAAAATTATTAAGACACGACAACTAAAAATATTCCCCCAGCCCTTCCCTGGCTTCTCAGAGGCAAAGATTCTTACATTTGGGGTCAGCTCCTGGGTTAACTTTGTCATGCAAAATCTGAGTAAGGGGATGAAGTGAAGAAAAAAAGGAAAGAAAAACAAAAATGACAAGATTGATTTATTTCTCTAAAAGAAAAGAGATTAGCTAGAGAGTCACAAAAAGAGCCACATGACTTGGGTGTCAGAGAAGCTTCCAGGATTGGGATTTGAGAGCATAGAAGAGAGTTTTAGGGGATGACTGGCTTCATTGGGGACGGCATAAAGTGTGGCAGTTACAGGGAGGAAGGATTTTACTTTAATGGCTGTGATGGGCTGAATGATGGCCCCCAAAAGACATGTCCATGTCCTAATCTCTGTCACGGTTACCTGATTTAGAAAAAGGGTCTTTGTAGATGTGATTAAATAAAGGATTTCGAGATGAGAAGACCATCCTACATTATCCTGGTGGGCCCTAAACTCCATCCCTACCAGTGTCTGTATAAGAGAAAGTCAGAGAGTGATAAGACAACACACTGAGGAGACAACGATGTAAAGATGGAGGCAGAGAGAGAAGTAATTCAGCCTCAAGCCAAGGAACACCTGCAGCCACCAGAAGCTGGAAGAATCAAGGAACAGGTTCTCTTCTAGAGCCTCCAGAGGGAGTGCTGCCCTGCTAACCCCTTGATTCCAGACTTCTGGCTGTGAGAGAATTAATTTCTGTTGCTTTAAGCTACCCAGTTTGTGGTAATTTGATAAAGCAGACCCCAAAAACTAATACAGTAATGCATTCCTACCTTTGATAATTCTCAAGGGATGAGGTAAGAATTTGAAATATTTTTAAGTATACTTTAGCTACCAAACTGTATTTCTTTAAATACTGTTTAGGAATGGAGCCATGCAAAGTGATTGAATCAGGATCACAGCTAGCATTAACTGAGTGTTTCCTACGTGCAGGCACTTTCCTGGATACTGTACATACGTACATTCTCTTCCTCACAAAAGGAGTAACTGAGGCTTAGGAAGTTTGAGTAACTTACCAAAGATCACAAAGCAAATGGTCAATGACAGAGCTGAAATTAAAACCAAGGTCTTCTGAATTTGAAACCCAAGCTCTTAGTGGCCAAAAGGCATTATACTGCTTCTCATTCCAGTTTGCAGCTGAGGGAGTAGATGCTTATGTGATTGACTCCTTATCTAAATATCCTCTTCCCTTTTATCAATTAAGATATTAAAATGATATTTTAGCTTGTACAAAAATTTATCTAAACATACACACTGATATCACACAAACACAACTTTGGGGAAACACAAATAAATGTCTCTGCTACCTGAGGTCTTCATTGTTGATGTTAGAAGTACCCAGTTAAAGCCTGCCGTTTCCAAACACATGCAGTTCCCGAACTCTGAGCAACCTTCCCCTCTCTCTCTCTTATTGACCAAATAATTCTTCAGAATTACCCTAGGCTCTCTCAGACCCTTTCTCATTAACTCTGCTTTTTACCTTTATAATACTTATGAAATAATGTTTTAGGATGAACATTATTGTCTACACCAGAAAACTGTTGAAACTGAAAGGGGGCCCTATTAATTAATTATTCAGGGACAAAAGGCTTAAATCAGATTGTCCTGGGAAAACTGGGATGTGTGGTCACTCTAGTTATTTATTTAGTGGGTTGAATATTTTGGCCCTGTCTTCCCTTAGGGACTATGAGACCTGGAGGAGAGAGACCTGATTTATTTCTGCTCTTAACTTTATCCCCTCTGCCTGGAACAGCATCTGGCACTCAGTGAATACCCAATAAATACTTGATGAATGAGTAAATCAAATTTGATGATGTAAGTTTTTTTACATGGTGGTGAAAGTCATGACTGATAGAGTATAAGGTAAAAATTCTTTAAGATTCCTAAGTACCTATCCTGAAAAAATACTGAAATTATTAAGTGATTTAAATTGCTGAAAATAACCTATGCCAAGGCATGCTCAACACATCCAAATCAGATTAGCACCAACTCACATGGGGCTGTTTTAGCCCAGTGAGGCAGGTGCTTCTGTGCTTGGGCACAACACAACCACAAGCACTTGCTATGGCAAGTCAGACTTTCTTCTCATCCAAGTTGATCTTGTTCCTAGAAGCACGGGCTGAGTCACCTCTAATATGTAGTCCAATTTATTACAGCACTATACGCTAAGAATCTTGTAGCTTAGAATTCTGTAAAACATTAAAATAACTTTATTTAATTATTAAAATTTAGAAGGCCATGGAAATTATTTTTAATCTATGATCTTGCTGAAAGATCATTCTAGTACATGATTCTTAGTAATTGGTAAATAATTTTAAGACCCTTGTCTGTAAAAGCCAATACTTCTATGGAAGCCCTACTGTGCTACTTTGTCATCTTCAGAAAGATTTATTCCAGCTTTTTTTAATATAAACAGATGATATCCAAGTTTTATTTTAGAAAAGAATGACTCTAAGGGGCCCTTCTACTTCCTAAACTATTACTTAGAAGCAGAAATAGGTTGGATTTGTGTCTTACTAACTAACTTCCAAATTTTAGCCTTCTCTACCTGTCTGAGCTGCTTGAAAGCATAATGGGCACCACATAAATAGATGTACAGATTGTCTTGACTGTAGGCTTGTAATTGGGCAATTAATAAGAACGAAGTGCCAGCATGCACTTTTCCTGAGAAAATACGATAAGGGTGGCACAGAAAATCTGGCATCCGTACAGTCCCATTATCGGCTCCAGAAAAATCTTGGCTGAATTGAAGCAGAAAAACAATTTACCACATCACCAGCTGAAACAGGATGTTCCAGCTCATCCAAAGTCTACTTACTATACATTTGACTCTCTCCTCCAAGAGGCTTAGAAATCATTCATGGTCAGATAACAAGTTATCCAAAGATAGGCCAACAAGCACAATGTAGGCAAGGAAGATGCTTGTACTGATTTAGCTCCAGCCTATCATGGTTGAGCTGCTCAACCTCTAAAGGAGTAAAAAGATAAGAAATAATCTATATAGACCAGAAACTTAGTTTATACTTCAGAAGAGAGAGGGCCCAAGGCATGAAAAATCCTAATTAAATAAAGGATGCTCTCTGTATTTATCTCACTCTCTCAAAATCTCTTTTCTCCTGAAACACAAATAAATAAAATATCTTTTCTCTGAAAATTTAACACATTAAAGTATCTACGGCACACACCCTTGGCTGTTGTTCTTTAAAAATATCTGTATATGATTTTATGAGTTTCAAGACATTATACATCTGTGCTGGATAACATCCTTAATCCTAACAGGACTGAAAGAATGTTGGAGGTTAAATGTTGAAACAAAAGGAAGTAGAATCAAAACACTTGGTCTTTACTTGAAAGGCTCTCTGAAGAGGTTGATCAATGGAAAGATATTCAAGTATGGAAATCAATCCATCTGTCAGGAGAGTTTCACCCTTGTCCTTTAGAAAAGGTTAATAAGAATTTATTATTAATGGGCTTGAACTTACAGTTCCAAATGAAATGTGAGTAATAGTAGTAAGCCAGGTACATCACTTAAGAAGTAAAGTAATGGCACGAGGTTATTCCTGGGGCAGCAAATGACAATTACCTCATCCTAGTGCAACTCAAAAGTGAGAAATACTTTCCTTACCAGATGTAAGACAGTCAAACCATAGTTTCTCAACAATAGCGTGAAGCACTCAGTTTTTCTACCTTATCAGTGGGCCTCTATACTCAAGCAATAGACCAGCATCTAAGACTCTCATGGTGTGGCCACTTGCATGTGCCATGGCCAGATGATGAGTCACATTTTACAGTCTGGTCTTATTCCAAACAAATTAGCTTAATTTTTCTCAAAAAAAGTATATTTTTCTGAATACTCTTTAGGGTTAATATGGATTTATAGAATAGAAAGAGTACATTCTGCTGAGATCTAATCTTTTATTACTTCATTCCTGTCCAAATCATGTACCTTTAAAACCACATCATCCTAGTGTCATCGTATGTGATATAAGATTCTGTACTATTTAAATTATATACCTGTTATATTGCTATTCATCACTTTTTTTAAAGTAATCAATATGATGATTTCAGACTAAGGATTTGCTGATGAATATGAATTTTGCCTCTTCTTTCCTCCCCAACTGCACTTTGTAGAGTTGTTCATCACCATTGTAACAGAGGCTATAACATTCCAGGAGAGAAATAGTCCCTAGAAGTTACAAATCAAATAATAAACATCTCACAAACTTTTAAGCACCCTCTATTTAGAGAATCAACGTCTACTAACATTAAGTTATATTCTTCCCCACGGAGCTTCTTTACTACTAAGGGGAAATCATATTTTGAAAATAGCTTTTCTTAAATTAAAAATAAGACTTTCTTCCTTAGGACAAAAAGCATGAGTGATTAATCTATTTTAACTTGCTTCTTCAGAAAGTCAATAAAAAATGAAAGTATTGATGGAGAGAAAACTGGCTGTACATGATAGCACAGACCTTTTGCATTTAAAACACATAGATAGCAGTTTCTAAAAATAGGTATGTAAATTTTACAATATTATTCTATCATTGTGTACAGAATTACAAGGTCATGTTTTCATTTTTGATTACTCAAAAAGTCAAGGGAGTGTAAGTCAGTCTAATTGCCCATGCCTACATCAGGTCAGTTGGTGTGCCTGAAATGTTGACTTCCCAAGGTCTCTACAACAGTATAACTGCCGACTGCCATCTCTAAATAAGACCTCCAAAGTCACACCTGCTATGATGGAGCAGAGTCATGCTAGGCTCTATGGCTGCCCTACTCAGCACGAGAGTGCCTAAAAGACCAGTTATTTTTTTTCCAATTATATTAAGGTATAATTGACAAATAAAAATTGTATATATTTATAGTATACAATGTGATGTTTTAATATACATATATATATCCAAATGTGACATGATCAAATCAAGCTAATTAACATCTCATCTCACATACTTATAATTTTTATGGTAAGAACATTTAATATCAAGTTTTTAAGTAAATTTCAAGTATAGAATACATTTTTTTTTTATTTTTTAGAGACAAGGTCTTGCTCTGTTGCCCAGGCTGGAGTGCAATGGCATGATCATAGCTCACTGTAACCAAATACATTATTATTAGCTGTGGTCACCATGCTGTACAACATAGCTCCAGAACTTATTCATAGTTTCTAAGTGAAACTTTGTGTCCTTTGACCAACATTTCCCGAACCACTCCTCTACTCAGCCCCTGGTAACCACGATGCTTCTGTAAGTTCAACTTTTTCAGACACATATAAGTGAAGTCGTGCAGCATTTGTCCTTATGTGTCTGGCTTATTTCAAGGTAATGTTTTTCAAGTTTACCTATGTTGTCACAAATGACAGAATTTCCTTTTCTTTTAAGGCTGAATAATATTCCTCTCTCTCTCTCTCTCTCTCTCTCTCTCTCTCTCTCTCTCTCTCTGTGTGTGTGTGTGTGTGTGTGTGTGTGTTGTGTGTGTGTATATTAAACACTTCTCTTTCCATTCATCCATCAATAGACACTTAGGTTGATTCCATATCTTAGCTATTGTGAATAGAGCTGCAAAGAACAAGGGAGTGCAGCTATCTCTTCAAAATACTGATTTCATTTCCTTTGGATATATATCCAAAACTGGGATTGCTAGATCATATGGAAGTTCAAGTTTTAATTTTTTGAGGAACCACCATGCTGTTTTCTTTAACAGCTATACTAATTTATTATACATTCCCACCAACAGTATACAAGAGTTCCCTGCCTAAAAGACGAATTTTAAGAGAGAGAATATAATTAGAATGATTGCTCAGCTTTTTCAAAAGGACTATCAAGGCTTGCATCTCACCAAGCCTTACTTCCTTATTTGTTTCAGTTACTGTAAGAAGTGCAAACCTTCCAACTCATCCCTCATTCACAAACAGGTCTGTGTAGTCTCTGACCCAATTCTTGCCCTTTCACATCCTTCAAACTCTACCACTGGGCTACATTGTATGCTTCACCTCTTCTCTCAACTTTCCTTTACCAACTTTCCTTCTCTCCATCAATACTTTCCTTTTTTATTGACATTCTGAAGAAGCAAATTAAAATAGATTAATCACTCATGCTTTTTTCCTAAGGAGAAAGTCTTATTTTTAATTTAAGAAAAGCTATTTTCAAGCTACTTGGAATGAAGACTACATTCTTTAGCCTTCCTTGCAGTTAAATGTGGTCACGTAACTACAGTTGGGCCAATGGGATGTAAGTAGAAATATCATGTTAAACTTATGGAAAGTGCCAAGCACAAACATCTGGAATGTGTCCTCAGAGAAAAGGAGGAAACTTCATTGCCCCTGGCCATGCCAACCCTCAAAAGATAGCACATTTCTCCTCAGATGGGAGCTTTATGACTGGATTATACCGCCACCTGGAGGAGAAATTATGCTTGAACATAGTCTCTTGATTTAATAGTCAAACTTTCCTTAGGTCCTATATATGGGTGAAAATGCAATATTTGCCTTTCTGTGTCTGGTTTATTTCCCTTAAAATAATGTCCTCCACTTCTATCCATGTTTCTGCAAATGACAAAATTTCATTCTTTTTCATGGCTAAATAATATTCCATTGTGTACATATATCACATCTTCTTTATCCATTCTTCCCTTGATAAACATTTAAGCTGATTCCACATTTTAGCCATTGTGAATAATGCTGCAATAAACACGGAAGTGCAAATATCTTCTGGTTACATTTTAAGTCTTTGCCTCACCCAAGCAAGGTTTAGAGGCATGGAGGTAGTGAATAGAATGGTGGCTACTAGAGGTTGGTAAGGGTGGTGGGAAGGGGTAATGAAGAGGTGTTGTTGAATGGGTAATATTGTTAAATAGAAGGAAAAAATTCTAGTGTTCAATAGTGCAATAAGGCAACTATAGTTAACAATAATTTATTATATTTCAAAATAGCTAGAAGTTTTCAAATTTTCCCCACATAAAGCAATGATAAATGTTTCAGGTGAATCATGTCCCAATTACCCTGATTTGATCATTATATGTTATATGCTTATATCAAAATATAACATGTACTCCATGAATATGTATAACTATTATGTATCAATAAAAAATTTAAAAAAAACTTTACATGGTGAGAAAGTTGATGAATTTTTCATTCAATTGTACCCCTTACCTCCCTTCAATCAGCAATAACCCATTAACCTGGCTCAAATATAAAACTCATTCTGGTAAAAAAAAATCTAAAATGAGAATTTCAAGCAAAAATATAACCATAATCCCACTTTTCGTCCAGGGTCCCATCCATTTCCTGTCAGCCTACCATTCCGTAAACACCTCAGAGAGTTCACCATGTATAAAACACTGGTTTGGACCCAGCAGCCCCTTACCTCTGTGAGTATCCTGAGGTGGCTAAGCAAGGAATGAAACCCATCAAACCTGAGAGTTCTAAGAGCATACATGTACCCCATCCATCTGTGGACATAGTTGTGAGGTAAGAGGCTGTAGGGGTGAAGGGAAAATTTTTCCTCTGTCCTCTGAGGTTTCCCTGAAAAATAAACTCACAAAGGCAGATTAATTGGAGAAAAGACAGACAAATTTATTTTACTAGTATACACGGGAACACTCAGAATGAAGACCCAAAGATACAGGGGAATTGTCCATTTTATGGATAGCCATGTACAAATATGATGGGAAAAAAAGGTATGGTCTAATGCTAATAGACTGAGCGGGGAAACCCAGAAAGGCCTTTCTGTTTAGGATTTTTAGATTCTTCTTGGCATCTCTGAGTATGCATTCCTTCTTTCTATGTATGGGGCAGGACCCTCTCTGGATTGGGAGTTTTATGACCTACCATCAAGCAAGGTAGGTCAGATAATTTCTTTATGACTAGTTTTTACCCAGAAAAGTGAAGGGGAAATTTAGACTAATATTGTTAGGTTTTATGGTTGGCTTTAGGGAGAAGGGATTCTGGTTTCTATGCCTAGCCTCGGAGGAGAAAAGGAGTGAGAGGCAGGAAGGCAAGAGAAGGTCCGAGAAAAACTTTTGTTTTGGAGGGCTGCTTCTGAGGCTTTCATTTTGGGGTATTATTTTTTTGAGTCCCAACAAGACTAAATAATTCCTGGATGCTCAAACAAGCTGTCATGCATATTATTCTCACATGTGTCTATAAAATGAACATTCCACAGTAACTCTTCTAGGTCTCTGAATATCTTTCTTTACAGACCCATTTGAAGGCATAACCAGTCATATTGGCTTTTTCTGGTAGTAATTTTAGTAATAGTATAGAATTCTGTATGAGCATTTCTATATGCTAACTTTATCCTTCCTGTCATTATTTTGCTATGCTGTTTTTATATTGCTCATTCCCTTGATTACTTATTATATCTTTTTGTAGGACTGTTTTATTTGTGGACCACCTGAAATTCTTTGTGGGATAGGGCTGGGATGATTTTACAAATAAATAAAAATCTGGTGTCTCGAATGAGTTAACAGGACTTCCAAAGTACTCGGTAAGAAGCGGGGGCACGGATTAAGGACTGATTGTCTATTTTTAGGTGACAACTTGGCACTTCTTTACCGCAAAAGTAAGATTCTAGTTTCAGGAATCTCAAATCCTTTGTTTAAATTTTAATTGATTATGCACTGTTATTCTTTTATATTAATCTCTGCTTTTTAAATGTGTTTTAAGGCAGCTGATCAATTTCACCATTGTGACAGAGACCTACTATCTGGAATAGGCACGTCATAAACCAATCACTTCTGGACTTTTCAGGCCATCAATAGTCATGCTCTCATATAGAAAAGCAAACATACCCTACCAAAGTCTTTCATAAGGAAAGGCTGAAATTATTCAGAACAGATGAGGTTCAGTTGGAATAAAATTGGTATAAACAGAGAAATCAGGAAGGCAATGTGGGGAATCAGCTAGAAGGATGTGAGGTGATACTGTCATTTGTTGGATAAAGCACAGAAATTATTGAAAAGAAACTACGCAACAAATGTTAGTAATTTATTTCTCTTATATGCTGAGTTATTAGTGAGAGTGGACATTTTACATCTTCAAGGGTAATTCTTAAGCACGATGTGAATGAAAAGAAATGTGAACAACTGAAAGGACTACCTGTGTCTCCTTTTCCCTGAAACCTGATGTTATCAAAGAGAAAAGGAAAAAACAGAGCTGTCATCCATCATTCTTTTCCTTTTATCTTTATATCATAATATCTAGTCACAATTTTCACACATTTCAAAGATTATATATTAGTATTTTTACACCTTTCAGATATTAGACAGTCAAGCATGGGGTCTACATTTTGTACACACTGCTAACTGATATGGAAGAGCAGCAGTACAATGATGACCTCATTCATATGGTAATTTTTACACCATACAGGCACTTCCCAGGGCAGCTCAAAATCCAGTAACTCAAAATAATTTCTCAATGAAAATACAGCTGTAGGTACATTATTTATTTCAAAAAGCAGGATCTCCAAATGAATTGAATGTCTTAGGTAGGTGATTTAAAAAGATTAACTCTTTAAGTGAAATCTCTCTGTCTGCCATAAACAATAATTTATACCATATGGTGGTTTATATTATGTTAATTTAGCTAAGCTAAACTACATTTCCCAGAATTCCCAGATCTGTATACTTTCCAAGAGGGTGGGCCACAGAGAGACTCTTTTTTTTTTTTTGGAGACAGAGTCTCACTGTGTTGCCCAGGCTATAGTGAGTGCCATGGCGTTAGCCTAGCTCACAGCAACCTCAAACTCCTGGGCTTAAGCGATCCTCCTGCCTCAGCCTCCCGAGTAGCTGGGACTACAGGTATGCACCACCATGCCCGGCTAATTTTTCTATATATATTTTTAGCTGTCCATATAATTTCTTTCTATTTTTAGTAGAGACGAGGTCTCGCTCTTGCTCAAGCTGGTCTCGAACTCCTGAGCTCAAAGGATCTGCCCGCCTCGGCCTCCCATAGTGCTGGGATTACAGACATGAGCCACCGCGCCCGGCTACAGAGAGACTCTTGTGGGAGATTTAGATGGTCCAAGTGAAGAGCGGCCATTGCGTAGCTCATCCCCAATGTTGTTCATTGGCTGACTCACCTTGTTGATGTGAGGCAGCAGGTGAGCCTGCAAGGACTGTGCTTCCTTCCTCTGTGCCATCCACTAACTTCTCCAGCTCCTGGGCCAGGTGTGTGTGTTTAGTTCCTTGACAAAGGGCCCCAGCTTCTGCCAGACCCCCACACTACTAAAGTCAGAAACAACAAGAATTCACACTTATTTCAATCCATCTTCATGGACTCTGGCTCACACTTGCTCTCAATCACCCCTACTTTACATCCATCTGCTTTCACAACTGATTGCCTTGTATAGACTTCAAGCTCCAGGGTTAAGACAGGAAAACGAAGACCTAATAGAAATTGCTTAGTCAGCTCTAACAATTGTGTCAGCTCAAACCCAAATTCCTTAGTATGTATGTATATACATCTTCTAGGAGCTTTGCTTCTCTAATTGAGCCCTGGCTGATATACCAGAATTTCCACCATATATCTTCACCTATATACATGTCACTAAAATTAACAGCTCTCTGTAATCTCACAGGGCACTAAATATGGGTCAGCTAGCCTGGAGAGGGGGGAATAACCTCATTTAGTTTTAGAGGCAAAGCACAAAGGCAATTACTTTGTGGTTCTGAAATATTTAAGTGCCTCATTTTCTCCTTTAAACACTTAAACAGTGTCCCAATCCTAATGGTTTTGGTTCTGAAATATTTAAGTGCCTCATTTTCTCCTTTTAACTCTTATACAGTATCCCAATCCTAATGGCTTGGTGACCATTAAAACTCCCATCAACTCCCTGTTTAACTTTGGACTGTAAACACCCCCTCAATTTTGGTTTCTCTTTACTCCTCTCTTGACCCCACAGAGATCTCACCAGGATAGCTCCATTGTTCCTCCAGGTAAAGAAGGGAAATTATCTGCACAATAAGAAACTTCTCCTTTGGGGATAAATACATATATAAATATTCATCAAGTTATAATACTTAAGATTTTTCTACTGTACTGTATCTAAGTTACATCTCAATTTAAAAAAAAAAAAAAGGAAATCCATGTTTTATGTTCCAGTAATGGCCACAGCACGTACTTGAACGGAGTACCCTGGAACACGGTCAGGACAAAAGAGCCCAGATCACAGTTTTGCATAAATTAGGTCTATCAGTACATTTGCTCAATATACATGATACAAAGAAAATAATCATATCATTATTTTTTCCAAAAATCAGGACATCATTGGTTTCTTAAAAAAATCAATATGTGCTCATTATAAAAAGAATAAATTCAAACAATCTAGGAAATTGCTTAAAAGGAGGAAATGCCGACACCCAGAAATAATCAACATTTGGGAAACTTCATTCTAGATATCTCTCAAGGGCTTTGCAACAAACATGCATACCACCAGAAAAATAGCTACCTAAGTAACTTGGTAATGAGATAAATAAAACAGTAACTGAGATCTTACCACAGCTACGTAAAGAGCACTGGCTTTGCTTCAGTTCAAATCCCCACATTCTCAAGTAAACTGAGAAAATTAAAATCTTTCTATGTCTCAGTTTTCTCATAAGTAAAATTAAGATAAAAGTAGAATCTTTCTTATAGGGTTGTTGCAAAGATGAAATAATTATTAGATGCAAAACATATATACCCAATAAATGTTAATTATTATTTTGTATATAAAGGTATTTTATTCTATAAGGATTTTATAGAGGAAAAAGAAACTGAAGAAATAGCTGATCAGTGTTTCTTTAATACTACTCCCTAACGATCTCTATAACCACAAAGAAAATTGTTAAAAGATATCAATATCTTGGAGTTCTTTTTGGATATGTTTCTTTTTAGGTAGTATTGCTGACAGCTTGTTAATAAGAAAAAAAGGGAGTAAAGAAAAACATTTATGTTTATTAGTTATATTATTTTTCTTATTTTGTCAAGATTTATGATTTTTTTCTTTTTGTATTAATAATTCCTTCAGGTATATGTGGTTTATATGTAAGTAGATTCTACAGAAGAATGAACCATTCATTCTACTGCTACTTCTCCATTTCTGAGTTCTTTATTTAGATTCATCTCTTGATAAGTTGAATTTCAGTTCATTTACCTATTCTAGCATAATTTTGGGATTCCATAATCCCTGAGTTCTTCCACATTTAGGAATGCCTTCCTATTGCCTTAATTCTAAAATAAATACTTAGCTGAATATAAATAACATTCTTTGATCTTCTTTAGAATCTTCAGATGTTCTTCCATTGTCTTCTGACACTGACTGCTGAGGAGAAAACTGAAAATAGCTATTATCAGAGAAATTTTCCTTTATAACTGTCCGTACTTTTTCTGGCTCATTTGTTGGTGTCTACTTCAGGATAATAATTATCCTTACATTTTGTCTTCTTGTCTGTCCTTTGTAACTACCTCTATCCTTGGTAACTACCTCTATCCTTGATATGCTATGTTTGCTTTTTATTTCCTCTCCTTATGATCATCTTTCCTATATGTCAATAATTGCATTTAAGCTATTTATTGTATTTTTCTGTTTCTAGCTTATTTGTCAGATCTGTAATGGAGTGTGATGTTGTTGTGCTCCTTTTATTTCTCTGTTCTTCAATCTCACTTTGCGTCCCATTATATTGTTTAATATCCAGTCCTTGTTTTATAGAATTTATATTTGTATCTTGTGGAGTTTTCTTTTATTTCTTGGGTTTTCTTATAGATTGGTTTATTTTCCCTTTAATTGTGATGTCTCTTTTATTTTTTCAGTTTTTTTGATAGTGTGTTTACAGATTGTCCCTATATCAATACTTTAATCAATGTGACTTATAGCTCCTCCCAAGAAGAGATGAAATCTATTTCCCATCCCTTAACTTCAGTCAAGCCTTGTGGCTTTTTTAGCCAAATAAATATGGTATATTTGTTCAAAGACTAGTCCTCAAGAAAACTTGTACAGATCTGTCAGCTAGTGGACCCAACTGCATCCTGGGGCAGCCTTGTGACCCCGCTCCAGCTCTGCTCTATCACCACCAGCCCAGAGTCAGTCCTGCCTGAACAGGCACCAGATGGGTGGCCCTGGGTACAGGCCTGCCAACCTCAGTCCCAACTGTGGATCCTGAAGTAGCCCTATGACCTGGCTCACTCTACTCTCAGTCCTGCTCACCTAGGCAATGCCCATCTGTGTCCCTGGTAACAAGCCCACCAACCTCCCTCCTGGTTGTAGACACTGAAATCAGTCTATGGATTGGCTATGGACCCCGAAGTGTCCCTGTGACTTAATTCCAACTCCACATCCTACTCTGCAGCAGTTCAGGGGCAGTTCTGCCTGCCCAGGGAACCTGTGGGACACAGGCCTGTCCAAGCCTCTTGGTGCCAGCCCTGCCGACTTTGGTCCTAACTGTGGACCCTAAAGCAGCCCTGTGTAATTTGGCTCCAGCCCCACTATTCCAGGGTCCCAGAGGAAGTCATGTCCACCTGAGGACCCAGTAGGAACCACACCCAGTAACAGTTCTGCCAATTTCAGACCCACTTGCAGATCTGGCAACAGCCACATGATCTGGCTCCAGCTCCAATTGACCGGGGTCACAGAGGCAGCCTCTTGAGTCCAGAGACCTAGCAGGAGAAAAGCTCCTGCTAAAACCAGTTTATAAAAACAGAAAGAGAAGATTGTTTCCTCAAATGCACAGATATCAATGCAATACAATCATGAATATACTGTCAACTAATCTTCAACAAAGGCACCAAGAATGCACAATGGGGAAAGGATAGTCTTTTTAATAAGCAGTGCTGAGAAAACTAGATTTCCACATGTAAAAGACGGAAATTGGACCCTTATCTTACACCATACACAAAAATCAATTCAAAATAGATTAAATACTTAGTAAGACCTAAAACCATAAAACACCTGGAAGAAAACATAGGGGAAAAGGTCTTTGACATTGGTTTTGGCAATGACTTTTTTTAGATAGGAGACCAAAAGCACAGGCAACAAAAGCAAAAATAAATTAGTGAGACTACAGTTATGTGTTGCTTAAAGTCAGGGATATGTTTTGAGAAATGTGTTTTAGGCAATTTCTTCATAGTACAAAGATCATAGAGTGTACTTATGCAAACCTATCAATAGATGGTATAGCCTATTACACATCTAGGATGTATGGTATAGCCTATTGCTCCCAGGCTACAAATCTGTATAGTATGTTACTGTTTTGAATATTATAGGCAGTTGTAATACAATGGTAAGTATTTATATATCTAAACATAGGAAATGTACGGTAAAAATATGGTATAAAACATTTTAGAAAAAAGTACACTTGTATAGGGCAGCTCCATTCTAATCTTATGAGACCACCATAATATATGCAGCCTGTTATTGATCAAAATGTTTTTATGCAGCATGACTGTATATCAAACTAAAAAGTTTCTACACATCAAAGGAAACAACCAACAAAATGAAGAGGCAACCTATGGAATGGGAGAAAGTATTTCAACCCACATATCTGATAAGGGTATTAATACTGAAATATATAAGGAACTCACAGAACTCAATAGCAAAAAAAAAAAAAAAAATTGCCCAAGTTAAAAAATGGGCAAAGGACTTGAACAGACATTTATGAAAAGAAGACATACAAATGGCCAGTAGATATATGAGAAAGTACTCAACATCACTAATCATCAGGGAAAAGCACATCAAAACTACAATAATATACCACTTCATAGTTGCTAAGATGACTTATTAGAAAGATAAGAAGTAACAAATGCTGGTGAGGATGTGGAGAAAAGGAACTCTTGTACCATGTTGGTAGGAAAGTAAATTAGTACAGCCATTTTGGAAAACAGTATGGATGTTCTTCAAAGAAATCAAAAATAGAACTATCATATGATTCAGCTAAGTTTCCTTGGGTATGTATCCAAAGGAAATGAAATTATTTATAGTATGTTAAATAGATATCTGCACGCCCATGTTCATTGCAGCATTATTCACAATAGCCAAGATGTGAAAACAACCTAAATGTCTGTTGATGAATGAATGGGTAAAGAAAATGTGGTGTATGTATACAATGGAATATTATTCACCCTTAAAAGAAGGAAATCTTGCCATTTGCAACAAGGATGAACCCGGAGGACATTCGTTAAGTGAAATAAGCCAGTCACAGAAAGGCAAATACTGCATGATCTCACTTATATGTGGAATCTAAAAAATCTAAACTCAAGGAAACAGAAAGTAGAAGAGTGGGTACCAGGGGATGGAGAATGGGGATTTTGGGGAGATATTGGCCAAAGACTATTAACTTTCAGTTATAAGATGAATGAATTCAGGAGACCTAATGTATAGCATAGCAACTGTACAGATACATATGCTGTACATATACAACTGTATCATATACTAAAATGTGCAGAGTAGATCTTAAGTGTTCTCATTACACACAGAAGAATGGTAACTATAGTACATGAGGTGATGGATATGTTAGTTTTATTGTGGTAAACATTTCAAAATGTGTATGTATATCAAAGTATCACATTGTACACCTTAAATATATACAATTGTTATTTGCCAGTCATACCAATATTCAGTGGAAATGTTTAAAAATGTTATGTTCATCATTATGATTACAATTAAAAAACTAAAAATCTATATAGATGAACATTAGGATGGAATATTAAAAAAAGTAATCATTAAGAAAATAAAAAGCTAGAAGAAAAAGAAAACTTGGCATTTCTGTCTCCTCTCTTGAACTCTGTCCAGCCAGAATGTGAACAATCCCGGGCTAGACTGCTGGGGCACAAGCGACCACAGGAAGTTGAGGTGAGCAGTCCCGTGGAGCCATCTTGGTCCAGTCAGCTCCAGAGGATCCAGCAGCTGACCACAGACACGATTGAACCCAGCTGAAACCAGAACTGCCTAGCTGAGCACAGGCCAATTTGCGAGCCTACAGGACCATGAATTGAATAAATGCTTGTTATTTTAAACCACTAAATTATGGTAGTTTGTTAAGGAAGAAAATATCTATTCTCCAGGCCTTTACTTTTCATCCAGCTAAGACTTAACATTGGCATCTGCATTCAGAAGACCTGAATATCATATGAGTAAGTTCTCTTGCATCCTTTCTTCTTTAAGACAATCAGTCCCTCCTATGCCCTGTCTTCCCACCTCCCCACACTTGAGTAGGAGAGCTACTTACTACTTCTCTATTCTTCTGAAGTCTGAGGATATGGAGATGAAGTGGCATTCAGCTGGAAGGGCATTCAGCATTTGCTGGATTTCTGGACTTATTTCTTATCTCAGATGCCATAAATAATCATATCCAAGCCCACTTACATGGTGAGAGTCTTATCTCATTCTCATGGGCTTCGGCTTGTTCTTCTAACACTAACCTTTCAGCCCTGCTGAGGAACACTGACTTTCAGTGGTAGAGAAGGATGTCCACTTTCAAATGTCTGGGCGTTTTCTGCCTTTTCATCCATCTGCCTACTCACCATAAAAGGCTACTTCTCTACAATTTGGTCACTAGTAAAATTTTTCAAAATGTCATTATGTATGCTATTTTCTATCATATGACAAGGAGATATCAGGGGTTGGGGTAAGGTTATGCCTTCTCAGAATCTTTTTCCTTCCTCATCTGCCACGTTTTTAAAAGTTTGTAGGATGTATGCCTACATGATGAGTGCGTTGCGCACCGTCTGGGGAATGGTCATGCTTGAAGGTGCTGATTCGGGGAGGTGGCGGGGGGAGGGGATGGAGGTATGACTACATGGTGAGTGCCAGGCGCACTGTCTGGAGAATGGACACGCTTGAGGCTCTGACTCAGGGGGATGGGCGGGACACGGACAATGTATATAACCTGAGCTTTTGTACCCCCATGAAGAGCTGAAATAAAAAAAAAAAAGTTTACAGCTTGATGTTACACCTATTTTCCTTAATTTGGGGCTACTTGTAATTTGGAGGTTATTTTTTCTTACCAATTTTAATTTATCTTTAGGTATAAGGGTGAGAAGGATTTTATTTTATCCATAAATTAGTCATATATGTATCACATTACACAAGGTTATGCACAGTAACATCACTTTTCTCCACCATTTTTCTTTTTCCTTTGACAGAGTCTCACTCTTTTGCCTGGGTTAGAGTGCCATAGCGTCAGCCTAGCTCACTGCAACCTCAAACTCCTGGGCTCAAGCCTCCTGAGTAGCTAGGACTACAGGCATGTGCCACCATGCCCGGCTAATTTTTTCCATTTTTAGTAGAGACGAGGTCTCACTCTTGCTGAGGCTGGTCTCAAACTTCTGAGCTAAAGTGGTCCTCCCGCCTTGGCCTCCTAGAGTGCTAGCATTACAGGTATGAGCCACCACATCTGGCCTCCATTATTTTTCTAAGAAGTTAAAGCCCAGAAGCATGAAACACTTCATAAGTCTGAAAAGGCGAATCTGTCATTTCAATTGTATAGCTATTCCTGCCCTAAAGATTTTTACCACTTACAAGATTGTGGAAAAGACCTATGATTTCTAACCAGGTGACTGATAACACTTAAAACAAGTGTTCGCTGTCAAACAGGTCTAAAATGCACACAAAATTAGGAAGCCAACTTGAGGCATAAGGGATTCTTAAGCCTGCTTAGGTCTTTTTTCTTTATTCTCCCAGCCAGAACTCTTCCTGATGAATAACATGTTCTCTGAGGTCTAATGCTTACTGTGCTTCCTTTGTCCTACTGCTTAAAAAGCCTTTATGTTGGAGAACCCCTAACATTCTGAATTCTTTTCTTCTTCTCAAAGCAGGGCTTTGGGAGACACTCACTTTCAGCTGGAGGGGTTTTATTAATATATTTGCAGTTTATTTTGTGGTTAAGGATGTAGTAAGTTGGTGACCTCCTTTCCCCTATCTGCTATGTAGACTTTATTTAATTTAGCTTTTTCATGTAAAACTGATGTGCACTCGGAGAGAGCAGAAAACGGTTAAAGAGTCCTGCTGGGAACCCACTAGTTAGAATCTCCAAATGTTTGTAGAACTTTACAAATCGTGAGGAGAAAGACCTCAGATGGAACCCTGAAGAGAAGCATCAAAAGCCTCCTCTTTTTGGCCTCTCTTTCAATGATTTTTGACTATTATATTTCATAGGTTTCTACAATAAAGTGATTAAATTGGGAAGAATTTTGGGAAACTAGTATAATATAGACATGATCTACTATATAAGTTATCTGTGAAGTTGTCCTCTTCAAATCAGACCTGAGTTGTCATTGCTTGTTCTTGTGTTGTCTCGGTTGCACAGCATACAAATTATTCTTAGGAACTTAGAAAAGTTTTCATAAAAGAGAGGATAGGGTAAAGGTAAGATTTAGGGGCTCACACCCCAATCTGTGCATTATTTCTAAAAATTAAAGTCACTGTTTGCTGTAACAATAATGATCATCCTAATTAAGAAACAAATGTATTCCCATCATAATCATTGAAAAGAGTTAGGAAAAAATATGAAAGTGTCATCAATAAAAGAATTTTCCAATTATTCTTCTTTATTGTTCAATATATTACTTAATTGCAAAGGTAGTTATAGAGATACATTAGTTAGTTTTGCATACTCAGCTTCCACAACCCTCTGATTTTGCCACATATAGGGACCCATTTTTACTCTTTTACACACAGTGTGGTAGATTGTTGCTTAGGATACATCACCCTTTCTCCTGGCTAAGGGGTGGTCATTACAATGCCCAAGTCTCCTCTACCCCAAACTCAGAATTTAAATCATAGGCATAATGGCATAAAGACTGAAATCAGCTGGCTTTCATCATCCCAATTATAAAATTATGAAGAATGTTTCACCTGGGGAGTTTTAAAAACTATTGTTGGCTGTGTCCACCTAAGGGCATCCTGATTTATGTGGTCTAGGTGTAGCCTGAGCATCAGGGCTTTTCAAGATTGCCCAGGTTATAGGTTCAGTGAGAACGAAGAACCACTGCTCTGGGTCAAAAGAGACCCCCATTAGTTCCTCCTACAGTGATCTATGAAGATGCCTGCCTGGTTCATGTCTCTTCACTGGATGATTCTTCAGCTTTTTATTTTTAATACTGTGAATACTATGTTATTCCAATAAACATTGCCTACATTAGCCAAAGTCAGTTTCTGTTACTTGCAACCAAATAGCCTTAATTGTTACAGTGTTGAGGATTGAGTATAAAATGTGAACTTTTTGAAAAATATCTTGCCAATAATTTTTCCATCCCTCTAAAGGGAAACTCTCCTCTCCCACCCACAGGGACCACCATAAATGGTTGAGCAAAGTATTCACTGCCTGGGGCTTTTAGCCAAGAAGGGAGTGGGTACTGTAATTCAGCCGATACTCTTTTTGTCAAGCCGTGTACCCTGGCGTGGAACTGATCTGCCTAGAGGAAAAGATACTTCCAAAAAAAAAAAAAAATTTACACAAAGGAACCATCTGCTTTATAAGCCTTAAACCCATAGAACTAACTTACAAAAAAAGGTGTCTCTTTCTAATTTGCACAATGAAGACATATGGCTAGTGGCCCTGACTGTCCACTTTCTAACATGATCAACCAATTTTTTTCTCCTTTAGACTTCAACACTTAGAATACTTAATCCACCTAAAGACCCTTTCTCTCTCACTTTCAAAATCTACTTCCTGACCACATTTTTTCAAATAACTCTCAACAGGTAATAAGATAACTTTTTATATTATTCACATATGTATTTCAAGACTTAGTTATTAAACATTTCTATATGTCTACAGAGGATTTTGATTCACATGAAGGGGGAAGTGTCTCTTTTGATCATAGTGCTAGAGATTGTGGAATCAGGAACTAAATAGATTAAGAGTCATAACATCTATCTACTGACTTAAAGTGGTGTTGGTATGTTGGGTGTTCTCCCTACCCCAGAAAAAATGATTAATAAAGAAAAATGAGGTACTGATTTACTTGTCTAAAAAAGTATTAAAATTTTTCACTGAATTCAGACAGTTCTTAAAAGAAATAGAATGTATTAAAACAAATGTTTGCTTTCAAATGATTTGGCATGATTTGGATAGTTTCAACATATTTAGTCAATTGGAAGCTCCAAGTTTGAATATAGTCTCCCAGTGATGAATTTCTCATACCAAATCCCTAAGCAACCTCATAATGAAAACTAACAGAAGATTCTCAACCATAATATTTATTGCCTACCCAGCCATGATCTAAGATGTGCAACTTCTCTTAAGTAGATCAGACATTGCTGATTATCAGCTTCTGCTTGCATTTGATTTATATCATTGGCACACAGGATTTTATTCATCACCTCTACATGGGAGCAATTTTCCTTTTATGGTTTCACACAGCCAACTAAGGTTTTCTTTTAGCTTGGTTTATTTTATTTGAGTTTATACCTTATTAATCTCTCAGGATAAAACTTTAACAGACTACACCAGTTTTAAAAGATGGCTGTAGATTACTAAACAATTTTTTTAAAAAGTTTCACGCACAAAAGCACCCAATGGTGTTTGTTATTTGAGGAGATCAGCATGAAATGAAAAGTGTGGTCCTTTCAGTTTAATGTTAATTAAGTCTTGCAAAAAGTCCATAGACATCTGAGGGAAAAGCACATCTACCAAAAGAATAGTCTTTACATAAAATATACTGGAGATATAAGGTGAAAATAAGTGAATTCATGAATTTAAGCCTTAGACTAGCTCTGCAATTTTATAGAACCCCATGGGGAAGTCATTAAAATGTTATATTGAATTAGAAGAAGAATTGTTATTATTAATAAACCGCCATTCAAAAGACATTGTTTAATTTGCTACAACAAAGTCATTGTCTCTGGAGCTATGGGATAGTGACCCTGATTCAAGTTCATAAATTTCCATTGAGCTCTCATAGAATGTAGCTTAATTCTTATCAGAGAACAACTGGACAACTGGAGAGGTTTTGTTTTAGGTCTGATAGAATGTTATCATGATTAGTGAGAAGAAAATAGAAAATACTTCACAAAATAATCAATCCTTCACTCATGATCTAAAATGACTTATTTTCACAAAACACACACTAGATCATTTCTTATAGCATTTGGTGAACAATACCTCTTCAGAATTTCAATAAATCTATAATCCTTACAGTTGTTTTTAGTTCTATATCACTAATATAGTTTAAGGGAACTAGCAATATGAATTATATGAATTATACCAATTTTTTATGGAGATAATATTTGCATCATGTTAGTTTGCTAATATTTGGACTTCTGTGTTTTAAATGAAACTATGCATGGTAATTGATAGGAGAATCTTTCATTTTGTTTAATTACCACAGTAATCCCCCATAAATGCATTATTTGGAAATTCTGAAGGAAAAAATAAGAGTTTTTTTTAACTATTCTTGACATTTTTATCACTTTGGATTATTAATCATATCCTTCCTGAAGCTGCTTTTTTCTTTAGGTTGAATCTAAATAGAGTATACATATATACTTCAAAGACTTAGCCACATAGATATATTGTAAAATTATCAAGGCTTCAACTTTCTCTTCAAAGCATATCATTTCAAACATATGAATAAATAATCCCAATCAAATTAACAGTAGCATTTGAATAAATTGCTGTACTAGTTATTGATTGCTATAAAGACAGTACCCCAAAACTTGGTAACTTAAAACAACAAACATGCATTATCTCACAGTTTCAGTGGGTCAGGAAATCTGGATGTGACTTATCTGGGTGCCTCTAGCTCAAAATCTCTCAAAAGACTGTGCTCAAGCCAAGGCTGTGATCTCATCTGAAGTTCAACTGGGGAAAGAGAAGTGTGCTTCCAAGTTCACTCATGTGCTTATTGAAATATCTCAGTTCCTTGCCACACACAAGGACACTCCATGGCAGCCAGCTTTTGCTGATACAGGCAACCCAAGAGTAAAAGCAAGCACAAGGTGGAAGCTTATATCATTTTTATAACCTAACCTCAGAAGTCATATCCTACCTCTTCTGCTATATTCAATTCATTAGAAACAATTCAGTAAATCCAGTCCACACTCAAGAAGAGGATTCATGGATGTGAATTCCAGGAGGTGAGGATTATTAGGAGCCATTGTAGAAACTGCCTACAACAAATACCATTCTCAAATACAAAATATTTAATCCTTAACCTGTGATATTCTCAACCCACATAAATGATCCTCCTTCTTTCTTTGTAATTACACCCTCTCGCTACCATCCAGGGTCAAAATTCCCTGTGTCCTTCACATCCTGATATAATTGAGTTGAAACTCAATTTTTTTGTACATTGTACTTAGATGTTCCTTTCCCATTTTCATAGCCACAATCTTAATTTAAACCCCATCATCTTTTTCTTGGTCTATTTATTTATCTTTATAACTGGTCTCATCCCTGAAATTTGTATCTCACACTACCACCAGAATAACCTTCTTATGACATAATTTAATCAGGAATTCTTACTATAAACTTTTCTGTGGTTTCACATTGGCTGCAGTACAGAGTCCAAACCTCTTCACCTGACCTCAACCAGCTTTTCTACTTATTTCTCCCTTTTTTTCAGTATCAGTTTTATCTTCCAGCCAAATTCACTGACTCTCATGATATATCTTGCATGCATCTAGCCTGATATCTGTGTTCACACAATTCTCCAATCCGGTTGACTTTTTTAACAATTTCCAATCCCATCATCTTTCAAATTTCATTCAAATACAATATCCTCTTCATTTATTCCTTTAAGTGCTTATTCATTCGTTCATTAAAAAAAAACACTGCTTGCTAGATACCAAACACTATATGCATGAGTGATAATTTAAATGTGTATTGTTTAATTTACTCAGTTCTGGGTTGTATGTTATACAAAATTTTTGAGCCAGGGGTTAGCTAACTTATGCCAGAACCAAATGGATGTGTCTAGTAGACAGTTATCAAGAAATCAGTACAGAGGTTTAGCCTGTAAACCATCCCTTATCACTTTATCTGAAAGTGTTCCCTCCCCCCAAATTCCTACACATTGTGTGCCTAGACAGCTTATATGACAATAATCACATTCAATTTCATATTATTAAGTGTATTTTTAAGTTCACAGATTCTGTGTCCTACCAAGATCATAAAATTGTAACTGTGATATTTTTGTGCTTTGTATACGTAGGTAGTAAAGAAAAATTTATTAGATTGATAGTTGGATAATTCAAAGGAAATAAATTATTTTAATCTAAATGACATCATCAATTAAGGCTATGAAGCTCTTACCATTCTGTGTTTCTTTTTAATGTACTTCTCATTTATCATATCTAAGTGATTCTACCAACAAATAACTTGAGTATCTCTTTTCTCTAGAATGGATTGTCTAGTCTAGTTGCCCCATTAGAAATAATTAAATATCTGAAGGGTTTTGTTTTTAAAACACATGTTCATTATAAAACATCATTTAGCACTTCTTTAAAGAAATAGGACTTTAAATGCCTCAACCATTAATATTGATCAAAGAATAACATCAAGACCTTATATACTTGCAGCCAAATAAACAATGTCAAAAGATCAAAATTTAACCATTTGAAAGATTATGGCTGCCTAACCAACCATGACCATCCCCACACCCTCCTTTTTTCCTTTCCAGCAGAACTGTGAATTTGTTCAATCTTGTTGCAAACAGACCACAGACTCAGAATTTAAAAATGAGACTTTGCTGTTTGTCAGAAATGTGTTTCAGAAAAGAAGAGGAAAACAGTTCTGCAGCCAGGGGCTAAGAACTCCTATACCCCAGTTCCTTAAGGCACCACAATTATTGCCTGTCTTTTATACTGGCACATGCCTAAGCCCACACTCATGATTTACCTTGTGGTAAGCAGAGGAGGAATATTCTTGTGGCACTCAGATAGGAACAGGATATTCAGCAGGTAGGGGAAAAGATCTTTAAGATCTAAATACGAAAACTTCAAAACAGCTATTTGAAAGGTTACAAATAAGATATATTTGAAAGTTGTAGTATTTATCCACTAAATAGGGATATCAGATAATCCCACACAGGGATTATCAGAGCATTAATTTGTCCACAAGAGTAAAATATTGAAGAACTACAAAGAGGCCACAGTATTCATCCCAGGAAATAAAAATTAAAACTATCTTTGTAAGATGAGATCTTTATCTTTTAGCAAACGTAAGGTTCTGTTTATGATGGATGGGCTGATTTTATTAACGTGAACTAGGATACCAAGAGATCAGGGGAGGCTCCTCTCCAGACCCCTGCTGTGAAATGACAGATCTAAATTAATCAGTGTGGACACATTACACTGGCAGTGATCAGTTTAGGAAGAAATATGTAAATAAGTCCTGGCTATTAAATAGTAATGTCTTGGTGACTTTAAGGGCAATTTTTGTGTTCAGAAAATAAAAATCCATTTATACATTTACTTAGATTTTTAAATACTAAAATATATTTTTAAAAAAATCATATATATAGAAAACTAGTTCCCCTTAAGCTTTTAGCTTGTAGAGTTTATCATAATTCCATTAATAACCTAGCAAGCTTTAATAATTACTTTTTAAAGGTCCTTTGATTAATGTTTAATATCATTTACAAACTTAACTTTAAATACTTTAAGCTATATTTGTAAATCAAATGTACTCAAAATTTAAAGTGCTTAAATTATTTTGCTTAATATTTTCTGAGTTCTAAACAACTCTTTTATATTTAATGATTAAACTTGTTAGCATGATGAATCATATGTTCTTATAAATGTTTCAACATTGTATATAAACCTAGTAAGATTTTAACATAAAACACAAGTCAAAATTTATAACTTGATTTTATATTTTAAAGGAGAATAATAAAGCTGACTTGTATCTCTACTAGACCCAATTCCATAAAAATTACAATTATATAAAACATAAAATAGGTATGTTAACACCATGGTTTGATTATCTTAAACTTTTTATCACTGTCTTAGCCAGTTTTGTGTTGCTAAACACAATACCATGGACTAGGAAATTTATAGAGAAAAGAAATTTATTTCTCACTGTTCTGGAGGCTGGGAAGCCCAATATCAAGGTGCTGGCATCTGGTTCAAGCCTTCATGCTATATTATTCCATGGCAGAAGATAAAAGGGTAAGAGATCAAGTCTGCAGCCTCAAGCCCTTTTATAATTGGCATTAATCCATTCATGAGGATGGCGCCCTCATGACCTAAACATCTCTTGGTAAGCCCCACCTCCCAACCATGTTGCATTGGGGATTCGGTTTCTGACACATGCTTTTGGGGGGACACATTCAAGCCAAGGCAATCACTGAATTCTCAATCTTCCCATTGTTGAAAGCTACTTAACTATTAGGTTATTAAATACGAAATGTCCCATGTCCTTAAGTACTAAGTTTGCAGTTCATACTTCAGACATTTCACTTTGACACTTCTTGTTTTTATTTTTTTTAATTATTATTGTGAAGGTACATCCTCATTCTTTCAAATGCATGTTTTAGCTTGTGATTATCTTCCAATGATTTTTACAGCAATTCTTTTTTTTTACAGCAATTTTTGTGAAGCCATGGATAAGTCAAAAACTCATGTTATTTTTGAATATGAGTTCCATTGTAGCACTAATGCAGCGCTGACAGCTCAAAATGTCAACGAAGTGTTTGGTAAGGATGAGGTTAGTGATTGCAGAGTATGTCGATGGTTTCAGAAGTTCTGTTCTGGTGATTTTAATCTTGAAAATGAGCTATGTGGGTGACCTGAGACCAAGGTGAATAATGATGAGCTGAAAGCTCTAGTGGAAGTGAATCCATCTCAATCTATGTGTGAATTAGTAGCAAGGTTTGATATTACTATTCCAACAATATTGGACCATTTGAAACAAATTGGCAAGGTAAAAAAGCTGGATAGGTGGGTTCCACATGAATTAAATGAGCACCAGAAGAGAAATCATCTTGAACCTTGCCTATCTTTGCTGTCATGACATAAAGGCAAACCATTTCTACACCATATCGTTATGTGTGATGAAAAATGAATTCTTTTTGACAATTGCAAGCATTCATAACAATGGTTGGATAAAGATGAAGTGCCAAAACACAGTCCAAAACCAAATATTCATCAAAAAAAGCTGATGATGTCTGTTTGATGGTCCAGTGCTGGTATTATCCACTACAGCTTTATGAAACCTGGTCAATCCATTACAGTGGATGCCTACTGCAACCAATTGAATAAAAAGATGATGATGCTTGTGATTAAAAAGCCAAGATTGGTCAATAGAGACAGGTCAATCCTCTTTCAAGACAACACTGTCACACAAACAACGCCGCTCTAACTGCAAAAGCTGAACTTGGAAACTCTCCGTCATCCACTGTATTCACCAAACCTTGCACCAACTGACTACCACTTCTTCCAGGCTTTGGACCACTTCTTTCAAGGAAAGATACCCAATTCTCAACAAGTTGAGGAAAATGCCTTTCACGCTTTCATCACAACTTATTCTCCATGCTTCTTTGTTGCTGGCATAAACAAACTACTGTTAAGATGGCAAATTTGTGTTGGTAGTTTGATTAATTGTACTGCTTGTTGTTTGAGGTATAATAAACTCTTGATTTGAAATCAGACATTTCATATTTAATGACCTAGTAGTAACTAATAGCTATCTCATAACAGACAATGTTAAGGAATAACTTCTCTATCATAATCGTGATTGTTTAACCAACATAGATTTCAGCAGGGACACTGACTGGATTTTTTTTTTTTTTTTTTTTTTTTTTACAGTTTCTGATAGAGTATCCTGAATTCTCTCTATAGTCCAAAAGAAAAAATTTAGAACTCAGAAAATAGATGGTCTCAGTGCCTCAGAGTCAGCAGAATCTCTGTCTCCAGTTTACACATGTTAATTATATGATTATATTTTGCATTTTTAGCTCTTTAGATAAGAAAATGTTTTCCCCGTGTAACACTACAGATGATTAAACTTGATATGATCTGCTCTTTCCTTCATAAGCTTCCTAACTTCAGAATACCACTTTGATGATATAAAATAATACCTAACAGGATCCTATAGATCTCTGATGGTGTTGCCTGATTATTCAAGGCACTTTCACTATCATTTGACTGACATTGACTAATGACCCCTGAAAGGAAGCCTGCTGTGGGCCTCTGCAAAAGGTAAGGTAGGTGTATAGAAGGAAAGTCATTCTTCTTTAGCTGGATGTTTTCCTGCCTACTGTGGTCCTGAGGAGCCCATGACCCGGAGGAGGCAAGCCTAAAACCTAGCAGTCATAGCAAGGTTGATGCAGGCAAATCTGGGGGTGTGCTACCCCTAAGCTTCTTATTACATGAGATAATACATATCTTTTTGTTCAGCCACTTTTGGCTGCGGTTTCTGTTACTTGCAGCCCAAATCTCCCTAACTAATAAAATAATACATCAAAATTTCCACATAATCAACAAGATAAGAAGTTCTATCCACATTAACTGGGTAAACTGGATACAGAAAACCATACCAGCTAACTCTATATATCAAATAATACTACTAGTTTAGACATTCAAAGCAGTGAATTTATATAGCATAGATCCCATGTAAAAAGGTTCTCAAAGGATGTATGAGCTAGTGGTTATGCAAAGTTAATGAAAGCCATGTAAACAGAGAAAAGCTACATAGCTTATATCAATAGTGCTTCAGCTGAAATACATAAGCAAATGGTTGGTTGGGTTTCTGTGCATTCTGGTTATCTATGGCTGTAAACAAACCACTCCAAAGTAGCGAAAATTACTTATTTATGAAGCTAGAATCTGGGCGATGCTAGTCAGGGACAGCTTGTCTCTGCTCCACTCAGTGTCAGCCAGGGAAGTTTGAAGGCAGGATGTTGTAGTCATCCAAAGGCCCAAAACTCAGGGAGAAACCAAATACCTAGGGACTGGTACAGCTGCGGCTCTTCAGCCATCTCTGTTTCCATGAGCCCTGTCCACAGGGTCTCTCCAGCTTGCTGGCAGCTAGATTTCTTTCTTTTTTTTTTTTTATGTTTGTATGTTCGTATTTCTTTTTTTATTATTATTATTTCAGCTTATTATGGGGGTCAGGTTACATACGTGGCCCATGTACTGCCCATCCCCCTGAGTAAGAGCTCCAAGTGTGCCCATTCCCCAGACAGTGCACATCGCACTCATCATGTAGTCATACCCCCATCCCCTCCCCCCACCCCCCACCTCCCCGAGTCAGCACCTTCAAGCATGACCATTCCCCAGACGGTGCGCAACGCACTCATCATGTAGGCATATACCCATCGCCTCCCCCCACCCCCCGCCTCAGTCTGATATCCAATTGGTATCATTCCCCAATGAGCATTTAGGTGATGATCAGGGAAACCAATTTTCTGGTGAGTACATGTGATGCTTGTTTTTCCATTCTTGGGATACTTCATTTAATATAATGAGTTCCAACTCTCTCCAGGAGAACCAAAGAGATGTCATATCACCGTTATTTCTTATAGCTGAGTAATACTCCATGGTATACATGTACCACAATTTACTAATCCATTGATGAACTGATGGGCATTTGGGTTGTAGAATGGCTAACAAACATATGAAAAAATGCTCAACATCCCTAATCATCAGGGAAATGCAAATCAAAACCACAATGAGATATCACTTAACTCCAGTGAGAATGGCCTTTATCAAAAAGTCCCAAAACAACACATGTTGGCGTGGATGCGGAGAGACAGGAACACTCATACACTGCTGGTGGGACTGCAAACTAGTGCAACCACTGTGGAAAGCATTATGGAGATACCTTAAACAGATTCAAGTAGACCTACCATTCAATCCAGCAATCCCATTATTGAGCATCTACCCAAAGGAACAAAAGTCATTCTATGACAAAGACACCTGTACCCAAATGTTTATAGCAGCACAATTCACAATTGCAAAGATGTAGATTTCTTATAAGCTGCATGTCCCAAAGGGAAGAGAGCCAGGCAAAAGCTGTCTCATTTTACAACCTAGCCTTGGAAGTCGCGTAGCCTCACTTTTACCTCATTCTATTCATCAAGGCAATCACAAAGGCCCTGCTCAGTTCTAGGAGCTAGAAATAGACTCTATCTCTTGAAGGGGGAGTAACAAAAAGAGCACATAAGACTAGAAATATTAATGCACCCATCGTTGATATCATCTACCATACTGTGACATCATGGGTGTTTCTCAGTTACATCCAAGGCGATTTCTTGAAAGAGACAGATTTTTTAATCAAATCATAAAGAATTTGAGAGACCTGAACTGCCACACAAAGTCTGTTTTTTTAAGATAACATGTTTTTAAAGGAGTCATTTAGTGTACAGTTTATATCAGAAGCAAGAAAATAGTTCTACTTAAAAGTTCTCAATGGCTTCACTATCTTAACTTATAAATACCCAAAATCCAATCCTTGTCCCCCTTATCTACATGTGCAAAATAATCTTAAGAGTAAACATTGTGGAAGCTTTTTGTGACATAGAATTTGACTAAATAAACACAAATACCTTCAACCTTTAAACCTTTCCTCAAGCTCAGATGAAACTAAGCTGTGAAATAAACGCCAGTGGATTCTAATACAGAGCAAAAACCAGCCTTAACATTCTTGCTTTGAACTAAAATGCAGGCTCTTTTATGTCAGGGATTTCCGTTCCTTGTGTTTAATACACAATTGTAGTCTCCACCCTGCCTAGAGCACTGCCTTGCAAATAATAGAATGAATGCATAAATAAATAAAACTAGTATGTATAGGATGCTTTATAGATTATAAAGCACTTCCATATATTGTGCCTCACAATAACTTGTGACATTAAGTATTATCCTTTTGGTCCCATTTAATAAAATAGGAAAAGCGAGAAATCAGTAAATTTTCCAAAGTCACAGATACAGTGAAGTGTAAGAAATAAAAGTTGGAACTCAAATTCCTATGTTATTAAAAGCCCCATAACTTTTTCACTGATAATTAATAAATTTCACATATTTTCATAACTTTCATAGAGTATTAATTTCTGGCAAGGATTTTTGCTTTGCTTCACCCTCCCAAATATGTAAAGCCATCATCCTTGGATGTCATGCTTACTGTCATGCTTACTATCAAATTTTTAAATTCCTACATATGTAATCTTCTAGCTCTTCATCTTTCATTTTATTAATTTGTTAATATTTCCAATGTTTTCTCAAATATTTTCAACACTAATAGCTATCATGTAACTAAAACTTCTTTTCAACCAAATATAGCTACACTGATCAGATAGCGCAGGCTTCACCATGTTTAAGGTTAGAAAAAAAATTGTGAAAGAAAGGGTCAATGATCTAGGAGCATGTTAACTTATCAAAGCAATGATAAATACTTACTACATGGAGATATCTAATAACAGAAACCAATTCTTTTATAACGAAGGGCATATTCATATGCAATGCGTGGCCATAATTAGGGTACATTTGCATATTTTCCTTGGGGAACTTTTCTCAGGGAATTTAATTTGCATTTTGACCCAGAATAGCTCTGAAGACAGATATATAAAGAAAAAAGGAAGGATCTTTCCAAATTCATGTATAGTAGAGTTTAGAAACTTTCTGGCACTCAGTTTTTCCATATATTCAGGATTGTTGAAAGAATTAATAAGGTAATGTGCTCATAACTAGAGACAGTCATCACTCACAGTTAATGATATTCTCCTCCTCCTTGTCATTCTCCAAGAACAGAATCCCTGTCCCCCCAGATCCAAGACTCAGCTTGGAGGAAACTACCTCCTTGCTAAGACTTCAGAGGAGGAAGGGGAAGGAAGAAGTAAGGAAACATGCTTTACCTTGCTAGTTAACTGTGAAACAAAGTTTCCAGGTATTTTCTATTTGGGAAACAGGAAGACCAGAATTCATCTTTAAGATAACATGCTCTCTCTTTCTGGGAAAATATCCAGGAAATCTGATGGTTTTACAAACATAAAGCAAACCTAGTGGGTTGTATTGGAATGAAGGCTCCAAAAACCACAGTCAGTATAACAATACCTAGAAGTCTTGGCAAGACTCCTGCTTGTCTGCCTTTGGGAGTAACTGTTTAGAACCAGGACTTGAGCCTGAAAAGGAAGGCCTCAGTATAAACACTTAGCTGAACTCTCCCTATCTTATGAGAATCAGAGAATGAAGTACCCTTCGAGAAGGGTAAGAGCAAGGTAGAACAGGAGCATTCACTGGCTACCAATACTAAAGGATGGGGAGCAGGTCAGGGGACCAGAACGAGGTATCATCTATGTGCAAGGACAAGGAAGAAGGGAGGTGAGTGATGAGGTCACAAACAAAGCAAGAACGCAGTTTCTGGAAACTGGCACAAACACAAGCCAGTTGATTATGGCTTGTGTTTGTGGGTTAGATGATTATGAGCCATCAAAATACTGCCCTGGATTCCTTCATTTTCCCTGTTGGAACATCCATGTTTCCAAAGCCTGAAATAGTACAAAGCCTAGAGGAGGGGGGTGAAGTGGTCTTAGCAAGTGGGTACCACATACCACAGGGATATTAAGGAACATACAAGACGAATCATTCCCATTGCTCTAAATTGTGTCATAGATGAAAGACCAGGAAGCCGCCATCAAAGCTGCTGCTTGAATCCTCTCCCGCCCACTGGAAGACCCACTGGAAGGTGAATCCCAAGTGTGAGAACCACTGCTGGCAGGAGTGGTTTCCACCAGAGTCACTACTGAAAGAACAGCTGCTGGAAGCTAGTACTGGGAATAGCTGCTGAGGGTGACACAACAGGAACGCTTGCCACCAGGCACTGCTAGGGGAAGCAGATAGTTTCACTCTGGACAACACCTTCCAGTTCAGAAACCTCCAGCTAACTCTATTTCCCTTAGGGTTACCTTTGAGAGAAAGGGGAGTTATTCCCCCATCAAAGGGGAGGGTGGAAACTATGTTCTTCATTTCCTTTCTTACCACAGAGAAAGAATAAGTGTTCTTGCCAATGAAAAGACCTGAACATTGCCTAACCCTCACATTTCTGGCTGGAAGGAAGGGGGACAGGGAAAGAGAGTTTCATACATAACACTGTGTGAAGAACACAAGTTCAGAATGAGCAGGCTTTGGAATGCCTTTTGCTTTCTTTCTTTCCTTTTTTTAAGGGTCATTCTTTTTCTAAGTTTCTATACTGAGGTCAGTTACATCTAATTCTAATTCTAAAGAACACAAAAATTAATTCTCAACCTTTTTCATAAGTGGTGGTATTTTTGTTGTCGCTGTTGTTGTTCAAGGCCAATTAATCCTGTGCTATTTCTATGAATAACTGACCTTTATTTTTCTTTCTTCAAATTTTTAGAATATGGGTCCTTGCTTTCTGGTTTCAGTCAGTCCTGGTTTTATTAAAATTAATATGCCTTAAAAAACTGCCTAAAACATCGAGGTTTTAATGTGTTCCTAGTCTGTGCAGACTGTGATCTCTGTTGGGAATTTTCACTAAATTTTCGGTGAAGAGAGAGCTTTAGTTCTGTCTCAACCAAAAGACAAGAAAATCTAATAACAACACTCAAGTCCATCCACAAATGACCAAACATTTTTAAAGCAAAAAATATGAATAGATAACTTTCCTCAAAATATATTTCAATACTAAGATTGAGAATTAGGATTTACTTCACATGAAAGCATGCAGCATAATTCTGAGAAATTAGTTTAATCTATATTTTCGAGTATAAAAAGGTAATGACAGTTCTTTGAAGCAAACATTATAGACAGACTTTTAAAGTAAGATGAGAGCTATTTGACTAAAATACGTTCTTTCTTTGCTTAGCTCAAAGCCCAATTCAAGTCAGGGGGTCATATAACATTCTAGATACATCACTGGGAGTTTTTTTGACTAGTTCATCCTCCTATTATTCCTACCATCGGGAGCCAATAAAATTTTAAGAGGAGGAAATAGAGAGCTCCCTCTCATTGCATGGGCAGAGAAATTATGTATTCCTTAAATATTTGTTGATGATCACTGATTTAAGACACTATGCTTAAATCTTGCTATAGATCAACCTGGGTAGTCATTCTACTCAATTAAATACACTCAATAAAAGACTGTCTATGCATAATTGTTGCATTTAAAAGACCCTTTTCACTAGCTTTAGATGTTTGAGATGAGAATACATGAAGTAAGATCTTGTGTGGGCTCTCTCTGTAATATGGTGGGTTGTAGAATATCTTTGATAGACTGACCTAACAATTTTAGCCGTAAAATAACTTAGGTCTTCAACCACACACAAAATATATGAAGTGGTAGGAGTAAGTACAGCAAAGAATATCAGATACATATTTTATAATATAAAATTACAAATTTTGAAAAATTCCTTTTTTGTTTTTCAAATTTCAGATAAAGAATATGTATCATTCTATAATCAAAATCACACATTTGTTTAAAATATATAAATATGTTATATTATCAATTAAATAAATTAAATAACACCTAAGTGAAATTTTTTCACTTAAATCTAAAAGAAATCAATCATCCTCCAAGAGTGAGGGGAAAGAGAAAATTCTGTTAATGCCATTGTTTCTTGTTGCTTCATGATGTGGTAATGAAGCTGTGCTTTGCTCAGTCCCTGGTCTTCCTAGGAGCAGAGGTTGAAATAATTCTTCCAAGCTCCTAACTAAAGTTGACACACATCCTATCGGTCAGAATCACATAGGTGTCTCAGGCAGTGGTTGCCTTAATCGAGTTAACAAAAATTAAACATCTTAATCTCATGACCATGGCTGCCTCCACACTCTACCTTTAAACAAGGTGTCGTTCAAGCACTTTTACTTTAATAACAAGGTCTATGCCAAGAAACTTGAAGCCTACCTCTTAGACCTTGGAGTTACTAACATTTTTGGTGCCTCAAAGAGAGCATTCTATTTAGCCTCAGTCTTAGAGATAATCCTATTACCTTTACTTTCCAATCACTTAGCAAATTAGTGGCTTGAACTAGTACCAGGGTCAAAATTCAGATGTCCTAAATGAGTCCAGTATTTCCCATTGGGGAACATTTTTTTCTGCTTCTCTCCCTCAGTTCTAATATGTCACCAGAAGATAAAAATAGCCCACCCCCCAAAGCACACACTCCATCACATCCAAAAAGAAAATAGATGTATACCCCTTTCCTGGGAAAGTCTCAGAGCTCTAATCACCATCAATTGGAAAGTTATCTTGATGACAAGTGGAATAGACCATCAGTCTATAGAACTCAGTGACAAATTTTGCAAAATGTTGATTGTCTTTTAAATGTATAGTAGATTGGAAAAGTGAATAATCTGTTTAATATAAACATAATTTTCCCATAAGAAAAAATAATCAAGGAAGGAAAATATTTTCTATTGTATTAGATAACTTCTGCGATTAGATAACATCCTCCTTCAGGCACTGCTAAGTGTTTCCCATAGGCAAAAGAATTTAGTATCTGTTTCCACTGGTTACTTGAAAGAGGCAATTAAAGATTTCTAGAAAGGAGAATCAAAGGGGGCAATTGTTATAAGCATGATAAAGAAAGAATGAAAGAAACGTGCTAGAGGGCATCACAGCAGACATCATAAAAGAGAATGAAAATTGATGACTTGGATTTGGAATGGGAAGAGAAAGGAATATTGAAAGTTAAAAGCCACTAGAAAAGGCAGGAAGTGGTTTTCTCTGCTTCCTGGAAGAGGAGGAAGCTACAAAAAATGACAGAAAATACTGATACAGTTCACTGCTAAAAATAAGAACTTGTTCAGGAAAAAGGCAACTGATACTTAAATGAGTAAGAAAGGACTCAGCCAGAAGCCAACATTGGAACAGCATCCTCCTGAGAATTGAATTGAAACAGCTAACATTTATTGAACACTTGCTAGGTGCCGGGCACAATTCTAACACATTATCTGTATTAACTCGTTTAATCCTCATAATAACTCTGTGAGCAACTGAAGCCAAAGAAAATCTGGGAACAGAGTACAGGGTGGAGAACAGAAAAATCTCTCCTGGCTCCTCAAGGATTCTGGCTGCTCTAGTGTCATGCTCAACATTGAACTCTGTGAGCCTGAACACTGTGGGATTCTTGATCACCTTCTGCAGCCTACAAATCTAATGTTTTGTGTTAAAAAAAAAAACAAACAACTCCTTAATGAAGAATGTTAAGCAAGGAGTGCTATAATATCTATTGTATTTTCCAGGACTTGACCAAAGTCAAATACACTGCCAGGGATGATTTTGACAAAGGCTTATATGATGTTCAATAAACACTGACTACTTCAACCTTGTGTCCAGAAAAAAAAAATGTCTTCAGCCAAAGTTTTATATATATAAATTTGTCTATATACATATATGTGTATATATATATGTATATAAACAAAAGGAAAGATAGTGCCACACCTCGGAAAAGGGTGTCCAATGACAGTTTCTTTTAGGCTTTTTGGAGGGGGTAGAGGGGTTATATTTTAATAGAACTATTGACCTAAAAAAATAAGTGGGGAGGGATATATAAAATATATAAAGAAACAATAGAAAATACAAACTAAAGAGACATTCATCATACTTGTTTTCACCATTTCTTTGTGATATTTGAATTTCAATTTAGACCAAGAAATATACAAAGAAAATGTGTTAAAACCCAATTTTTCTAGTAAAAAAAAAAATCAGCCACTTCATGAAGGGTACCTATTCTCTTTATTTCAATTTTCTGCAAATATTTCTCTCTGCTCTCTCAGCAGTATTCTTTGCCCCTTTAAATTTCCAAACTCTCTTCTGAAGCTGCTTTGTGATTATTTTCAAAGACTCCAGTAAAGTATTGGAGAGTGTGTTTGTGTGTGCATGTGTGCACACACATACACACACGAGTGCATTCGTGTGTGTTTTTAACAGTAAAAATAAGAAACTACCTTTCCATTTGGGTTAGAACTGAGATGAAATGAGGAATGGCCGCCACCAAGCAGAAAATTTGCTCACTTTATATGTGCCAGTTAATTACGACACTTCAGAGGCGCTTCCGAAAGGATAAGGCAAGCTGCATAAATTTAGCTGTAATCCAGGCAGGCAAAACTAATTTGCAGGGGATGGCCTTATCTAGCCACTGCAGCTTTCTCAGAAAATTAACCTTGGATATTTGGGCCCAATTCAGAAAGTGTTTGATTTTTTTTTTTCCTTTCCCTGCTCAGCATAAGAGAATTTTTGAATTCAATACAATACCTGACTTTTAAGAGGCACGATGAATGCTGTAGGCAGTTCAGAGTTATTACTGACAAGCAAAAATATATTTTTATATATACATATAGATGATTGTCCTTCATGCCCATTATCCTGCCTTCTTACATGTGCATCAGAGGGTTTATCAGTGTAGGTATAAGGGGGTTTCTCAGCTTAAGAGAAGGATGCAACTCATTTTTAATGTACTTAGAAAAATTCATCAAAGTTCATTGCAGAATAAGTCATGCATACTGACTTGTTCATTCCAGTGGAAATGAAGAAATCCCCATAAAAATAGAAGTTTAATGAAGTGTTGGAGCCAAATCTTGCCTGTCATTGCAATTATCACTGATTTAGACCCTTCCTTGATCTCCCACTATTAATTAATCTCACATAGCACAGTCAAAAGTTTACCTTATTTTTTTATCATGCAATCATTCATTCCATCAATATTTACTGAAGTCAGCACGCTTTTCATGTTTTCTCATTTAATCCTTATGCTAGCCCTGTTTTTATTTCACTAGTTTCACCAGTGCAAGAAGTAAAGATTTCATGTATCGATGTTTCCAATGCACTGTAAAATTTCTCAAAGCAATGGCAGAATATAACCATAGATAGAGCTCTATTGTTTGGATGGAAGATTTAAGGAATTTTTTCCAAAAAAAATTTTAATTTTTTAAAATAATATCTTTAGAATACAAATGTAACTCGTTTCCATTTTTCCAAGTTTTAAAATGCAAGTTGACTTTTTATCAACCAGTTTTAATAATAAATTTATAATAAGCCTCACATGACCATTGGCTTAGCTGAATTTTAAAGAAAAAGTTTCTTTTAACATCTCATCTACAGTGTAATTACTGTTTCACTGATTTCAAACCATAGGAGTTACTTATTTTAAAGTGCCATGAACTCAATTGGCAATAATTGTTCTTGAGGATGTCACAATTAGGGAGAAAGGAACATATTTATAATAATAAAGGAGCCATTTTAAAACATAGATTGCACACCGAATCATGAAATGTGAAGTAATGACTCCCATTTGGATCTAAATTTTCCTCATGCTTGTTCAATAGCCAAGGCTAAATGTTATGGCTATTTATAGTTATACCCTGGGGTGGAAGGGGGAGGGAATTAGATGTCATAAAGAATCATACATAATACATAAAGACTTAAACTGTATTTTATGAGAACTGAAAAATTTAAGAAACTCTGGCTGAAATGCAGAAATGTCATGCCAAACAGAACTTCCTCATATACAACAACATTAGTAAAGATTTAACAGACATGAACACAATAAACCTTCAAACCATTGTGGTATTATCTGCATTTCTGCTAACATATAATTCATTTTAATGAATAATTTGAATAAATACACTGTGTCTAAGTTTGAAGGTCACTGGGAAAAAACCATGGATGCCAATGCATTAATTATTGGCTATCTGTGGAATCAAAATTACAAAGCAACTAAACAGATGCCTGACAAAATGCTCTTACCTACCAATAAGCCATTCTGTAATTGACTTTTAAAAGCTATTTTCTATTTCAGCCAATTTCTAAACAAAATGATTGGCTTGATTATCACTTCTTTGTTTTTCACTTCTTTGGTTTTAACAAGCAGTTATATTTAGTGTGTCATAGTTGAAAAAATATTTATATCTTTTAGTGTATATTTTCCCAATTATTCTAAAAGAATTTTTTATAATTTACCACCATTTTCTAAACTCAAATTAATCTTATAACTCTTCCCTAGACTGCCATGGATTTTAAGGAATTTACTAAACAAATGGGTTTTCATTTAATACAAACTACTCCTTCTTTTATTCAATCAGTATTTATAGGTTGCCTACCATGCACAGGTGCCTTGCATGACACTGGGAGTATAACCATATCTGTGTTACCACCCAACCAGGTTCATTGCCTGCTGCCCAAGAGGAAGCCCATACACTGAGACAGCAGGTGTTACAGCAGAGAGAGAGTTTAATTCTGCATAGCGCTAAGTGGGGAAACAGGATTTCTCAAATCCTCCTCCCTGAGAATTTGGGGGACAAGGTTTTTATTTTTTTTTTATTTATTTTATTTTTTTTTTTGAGACAGAGTCTCGCTCTGTTGCCTGGGCTAGAGTGAGTCCCATGGCGTCAGCCTAGCTCACAGTAACCTCAAACTCCTGGGCTTAAGCGATCCTCCTGCCTCAGCCTCCCGAGTAGCTGGGACTACAGGCATGCACCACCATGCCTGGCTAATTTTTTTCTATATATATTTTTAGTTGGCCAGATAATTTCTTTCTATTTTTTTTTTTTTTTTTTTTTTTTAGTAGAGACGGGGTCTCGCTCTTTCTCAGGTTGGTCTCAAACTCCTGACCTCGAGCGATCCACCCGCCTCGGCCTCCCAGAGTGCTAGGATTACAGGTGTGAGCCACCGCGCCCGGCCATGGGGGACAAGGTTTTTAAAGACAGTTTGGCAGACAAAGGATTAGGCAGTCAGGGCAAAATCTTGTGTTGAATTTGTTCCTGGGTTGGGGTCACAATTCCAGTTGAGTCAGTTTCTTGGTATGGGCCTCCAGTCTGGGTGTGTCAGCCAATCCACAGGAATGTGGGACCTGGAAGATACCTTAGAAACTACCTTTAGGTTTTGAAAGGGTGATGTTACCTATGGAGACAGTTAAGAATCTTTATGACCACCAGCTCTGTGACTCCAGAGTAGCAACTATGGTCAGTGACTAATATTATCATTATTTTTAGCTATGCCTGTACCTTCACAGAGTTTTGGGGCCCTTACCCCAGTTCTTGCCTTGCACCCCTTTATTGATTTGTGTAAAGGGAGGTTTCATCTCCCTTCACAGAGTGATATTCATCAACTTTCTGAATCCTGGAGAACTTTTACAAATATCATTTGGGCATCATAGCATATACAGTTTACAGTAATCAGGTTTTGCAAATATATTTTAACACTATAGCACTTCCCAAAGTTCCATCCTTGCCTCACTCACTTGCCAAAGACACAGTGTAGGTTACAATTTACTGCTGGTTTGAGCAACAGTAACCAAACTGGGTCCTTAAAGAGAGAAGGGTACTAAGAAAGGAAAGTCTCAAAAGTAGAGTCCGAAACTCATGAATATAAACATAAATTTATGCATTTTTGTAGAGAACCACACATTTTAAAAACCTGACCCTTATCTCTGTGACTTCTTTTGGGACAAACACATTGTTTTATATTTTTCAGAACTTCAAGTATTGTCAATAATTATATTGAGGATCATAGTTCCAATTTGCTGATTCTCTGTAACACTAGTGGTCTCCAAACTGGCACCCATTCCTCAAGATGTGTTCAAAAGGATTAATTTATTGGGGTATAGGAAAACCAATGTTGCTATTTCAGTATATATTTATGTTTATAAAACAATTAAAGTTCACAAGCCATTAAGATACTGAGTGACATTGATACCTTCCCCTGGCCCACATATCAAAGGATAGGTACTGCCATGGAGTGGGTGAGGCATTCTCAGGAAACCATAGTAGTTCTAACACATGGAGAGGGTGGTAGCCCTACCTTTCCTTTTTCATTCCTTTTTATCATATTATGACAAATTGCAGCTCACACATATTATATTAATTGATTATGCAGCATAAAACAATCAACCATCAGAAAAAGGATATATGGATTTAAAAGATTCATACAATCAACCTCAGGTTAAGAATACTACAGTTTCAAGTGAACACTAAGGGCTGGGCCGGCACTCCTAGTCCCAGTGCAAGCTCTCCATCAGTCACATTACAGGACCAAAACCACACCAATCCCATCTGCCAAAATGTTACCCTGAAACAACCAAAGTTATAAGAGTGCTTGAGTTGATAGGCTTATATCTAATCAACTATGTTCTGTTTTTTAAAAATAAAGGAGATTTTTAAGAGATTTTTTAGTTCAATTTTACCATCTTTTGACTTTCTATTTTTACATACACTGCACATGCATGAAGTAGTTAGCCACATAAATTACACACAAACAAATGAGCAGCAGGAGCCACGCCCAGAGTTTTTTACTAACAGGCTCACACAATACTAAGACTTTGGAGCTCCCTGACCCACAGGATTCAACTTTACTGCTACTGGGAGTCCAGACAGAGGATACAAATGTCCCCTCCCACCTTCATAGATAGAGATCTTGAAACTCTCCTACTTCCACAGTCAGAGCATGATGACTGAAGAAAATGCACAGCTATTACACAGATGAAACACTCCGGATTCTATTTCCTGGTAGTATATATCTCATTTGAACTTCTGACAATAATAAAATAAATTCATACAAATGTTCTTTTACCATCACCCACCAAATACCCAGAAACCAGGCTCTAAAAATAGATATTTTTTCCTTATATTTAGCCTTATATCTGATAAAGAAGAAATTTAGGGAGGAGGTAGAGGTTTACTTAACTTTTTTGAAGCTTCGTACAAATAAGCCTTCAGTGCCTAAGCAGATTGGTAAATCAGGTTCTATTATTTAAAATGTTAATCTGATTTCTCTTGGGTTTTGGGTTTGGAGATCCGTGCCGTTATCAGTGTGCACATCAGACAGATGGTCAGGATGAGCCTGTATAGTCCAGCCACCAGATCCTCTAACCCGGGGGAACCTCCTGTCTGTGGCTGTCTGTAGGCTTTAGGAAGACTAGAAACTGGAATCCATCTTTATCAGAATTTTAAAAACTCTCTTTAGGTCTGGAATTTCACTTGAGAACATCTTTTAATTCGGGCTGTATGTCATTTATTCAAGCTTTTCCTTGAACCTGTAATTTGGGTCTATGTCTGAATTTTCAGATCACAAGCCCAGAAGTTTTAATACCTTCTAGATTCATGTTCAGCATTCCCAGAGTATTGGAGAGGACAAAGGAGTAAATAAGCAATGAAGAAACGCTGTGTAAGTGACATAGTAGAAGTGTGAACAAAGTGACAAGAAAGCATTGACTTGGCCTGGATGACTTGGAAAAGCTTAGCATCAGTTATATTTAAAATAGGTCCCCAAAATGACTCCCATGGAGAGAGGGCTGAGGGCTTGTCTGGGGCGGGTACACCACACATACAAGAGAATGGAGGTGTTCACAGGGCAGCTAAAAACCCATCAGGTGGTTTAGTACAGCTGAGAATTACATGGACCAAGTCAGGGAATGGAAATGGAGAGAAAGGAGAGAGCAGCAGAACATAAGGCCAGTAAAATAGATCAAGGTCATATTGTACAGGGCATGGGACTTTCATGTTTTTGGAGAATTAAGATTTTGTCTTGGGGTATTAAAGAATCATTGTGGGTCACTTCTGAATCAATTATTTACTATGAGTTTTGACTGTATTTCCGAAGGCTTGATGTTTTCCTAATGGCAGCCTGGCTTACCCCACCGTTTCTTACACAGGGGCCTTAGAATGGCCTCTAGCCATGTAGCTGCCCACACTAGCTATATCTTTCTATCACCACTCAATCTTGACTTTGGCTTACATTAAAATATATAAATATATTTGGATAAACTGTAAATCATCTCATTAAGAAAAACTTTGAGTATTGCACTTTTCATATTCAAAAACTTGTATTTTAATGTTTCAGGGAATTTAAACAGTTGAAATTTCTCTAAAGAGAATTGAAACAATTGAACAAGTCTTTTCTGATCCTGGTAATTTAGGAAAGCAAGTTAAGAACAATGTCTTCAATTATTTTTTGTTTTATTACTTCTATAAAATTGTAATGAAGCAAATTCCCCTTTCTACACTTTGAAGGTGAAGCCATGTACCTTTACAGACAGGGAGGAGAGTTATTCAGCAGCCACTGAACAACTCTGGCTGCAGTACAGCTGTTGAGAATTCTTTATGCCGATATTCAGCATATAGAACTTTGGGCTGTAGGAGGTCATAGAAAATTGGATCATTGAAGCAGAAATAGTTGAATCACTTCTGAAACTGTTCACAGTCTTGTTCTGTTCCTCATGTTCCCACTAGCAAACTTACATTTGGTCATAATCAGGCTGATTAAGAGAAAAATCAACTTAATGGTACTACTTCACACTTTTCTGTTTTTCTTTTCTTAATTTTTAATGTTTGCAAGTTTAGTCACAGACATGATCAAAAACATCCTCTACGATGGCTTTTAAAGGAACAAAAGCATGAGCAAACTATGATGACAAAGAAGGCTCTTAAAGTCAACTAATTGCTATTAACAAATTTTATACATTCATTATCTAAAAATACTAATTCCGAAAACATTATTTTCACAAAATGAATTCTATGCTTTTCATTCTTCTAAGTAAGACTTTGCAGGAATTACTGCTTGCAAGACATCAGAACACCAAGTAGTTACTCTTTAATTTAGCCCAAGGTAGAATTCTGTAGTTCAGTCAGTGATCCATTGTGAAATTCAATTTCCCAATTGCTGAATTAATTTATGTATACAATTTAATGATATTTAACATGATACATACATTCAAGATGCAGTAAGCTTCCAAATAAAAATCTAGGACAGGATTCCAAAAATACCTGAGGTTTTTTTTTTTTCCTGAAGAAAATTAGCAAGCATTTAAAAAATTAATTTTGTCTTGGATCCATTATGAAGTATGTGCCATTAAAAGACCAAAAATAGTCAGTAATTTACTTGTGAAATATAGAAATAAATAGTATAAGCTGCTTCCCCTACCTGTGTACTTCTAGCTGCTGTTTTCAACTACTTATTGAGAATACCAGACTAAACTAAACCTTTTTAGAATCAACCTTACAACACACAAAAAAATGTTCACTTGCCTTTCTCAACCACAATGTAAGTTCATCATCTCATTTGCTCAATTTGCAGGGTGTTTTTTGGGTCATAAATCAGGGAACGAATGATTTCTTATTGAAGGGGTCAGGAGGAAAATGCCACGAAGGCATCTGGGTTAAAGCTCCAAGTGAGAGGACAACAGAGGAAAGTCAATGACTTCGAGCACCTCATTCCAAACCATGTGAACACATTTTACAGGTGTTTATCCAAGGAATGGTCCTAAGAAGAAGGCAAGAGTATCATTCCTGTAAGAATAACTTTTATAGTATCTAAGCCAAAACATCCGTCAAACATGGTCTTCATGAAATGCTGAAAACATGCAACCCACATGCTGGAACAGGCCTACAGATACGTTTTATTTGGCCCAAACAGTTTTTAGTTGTTGTGGCTGTTGTTTTAATCCAATGAATTTGCAACATTTAGAAACAGAATATTTCTCATTAAAATTCAGCTGAGGTCTTCTCTGGAGGGAAAAAACAAACAGATAATCTGATAATGGCGGATCTGCATTCCCACATTGTCACCATCAGTGAAAGGCAAGCAGGCGCTCTCACTTTTAGACAAGACAACGGCCTTCTCAGGTCACCAAAGTCCCGTGAAGCTGCTTCACACATTTGTGCTCTCTGGCTAGTCCTTGTAAACATATGAATTAATAATTAGCCTAATTTTATTTTTGCTACATATTACTTTTTTGACAAACTTCTTTCTTTTATAATATTGGATAGAAATACTAGTGACAAATTAAAGGGCCAGCTCTATTACATTAGAAGTGAACACACTACAGTCACACAAAAAACTTTGTACAATCACCCCAGTGACAACAGAATCACTTAATATTGTAGAAAACTATCAACATTACGAAAAATTTCTATTGTGATGTTCATCTCTAGTATTTTGGCCCCATGACACTAATATAAAATTTATAACACTACTTAAAAACTCCCTGTGGAAATAGTGTTGGTAAAGAGAAAATAAACAGGAGTTGTAAAATTTTGACTGGAAAATTTCGAGGGGAAAGAGCATGGATTTCAGGATGAATTCAACCTGGGCTCACATCCTCACTCCATCACTTACCCATCTAAGCTTAAATTTCTTCACTGGCAGATAGCTACTCATTCACTTATTCATTCAACAAATATTCACCTAGCAACTTCTTGGGGGAAGTACTGTGCAAAGCTCTGGACATACAGTATGTGTAAAACTTCTGTCCCCTGCTCTCCTGCGGCTTACTTTGTAGCTAGGGAAACAAAGTTTAGAGAGCTAACAATACAAATGTTAATTTGTATTAATACCATGTTTAATTACCACTGTGGCAACTCTGAAAAGGAACCATTTCACAGGGAGTCTTGATCCCTCTAATCTAGCCAGAGAAAGCTCCTGGAGGAAGTGAGATCTGAAACCAATTTGAAAGACTAGGGAGTAATTAACTATGTATACTGGGGAGGAGAGGCCCGAAGAGAAGAAAAAAGCAATGGGATAATGGTCCTAGAGCACAAGGGTATATGTTTCTTCAAAGAACTGGAAGGGGTGGGTGGTACGGAAGTGCAGAGAGGGAGGGAGTGGTAGGACAGGAGGCTGGTGGAGGAGGCTCAGCCCTAGCACACTGTTGAGTGTTTTAGTTTCTATCACAAAGGGGATGGGGAGCTACTGAAGGGATCTAGGCAATAAAATGTCTTGGGAGCTTTCACACCTTTTGAGACCACCACTCTGGCTATGGTGGGGAGAATGGATTAGAAAGGGAGAAGTGTGGGTGGAAATGCAAGGAAACCAGCTGGAAAACCATTGCAGCAGTTCAACAGCCATTAGTAGTAGTGTGGTGGCAGTGGAAATGGAGAGAAATCAAGAGATTCGAGCAACATTTAGAAATTATAATTGGCAAGACTCAGAAATAGATTGTGTTGTTCATGACGAGGCTGAAGCGGGCAGGGTCAGTTTTGGACACCCTGAGTTTAGGGTCCCTATAAGATATTCAAATAGAAATGCCCATTAAGCAGCTGGGCATATGGATACAGAGCTCAAGGGAGAAGTCAGAGCTATAGATATTAATGTAGATAATAATGTCACCTCATATATAGGTTAGGAAAATTCAATGTAAAAAGTACCTAGCAATACCTGGAACATAGCAGGTACTCACCCTAAGTAACCTCCTCTTCTACTGGTGAATTTCTTTGGTGAGTGAGGATAAGCAGTCCTGGGTCCCATTTCCCAGACTCCTAAGATTAATAAATGAGAAGTAATAGTATTTGGGTTTCAGGTGACATTTAAGGCTTCTAGGGCCATCCCACAGATTATGAAAGTAGAGGAAGTTGTGCATTAGAGTTCTATCCAGCCATTTGGCAGGAGAGAGGAGGAAAATAAAGTCCCAAGACTCACGTAGGGAAAGATGCAAATGGTAGAAAGAGCTTGTGTGATAAAGCATACACCAACTCCACAATGTTCAAATTCCACATCTCCAAGCAACATTTCTCAAAAGGACCTGATGCCCTGAGAAATAGCTACATTCTCAGCCTATGTGCTCCTTCATCAACTACTGTGGACTCCCAGTCATTCATGGGTTTCTTACATTGTAACTATAGTTCAAACACAACACTTTCAGAAAACACATCATTTGGGGAAAATCAGTCCCGATAACAAGACACTACTTAACCAGAACTCCAGGTAGAAGGCTAGTCCCAAGCAAAGAATGTATAGACTTTGGCTGAGGGGAAGCTTGGTCAGAAAAAATAAACATGTTTCCCCTATCCAAGCACCAGATAAAGAAAAGATCTTTGTCTTTTTTCTCCTAGAGCAGGTTATGATTAATCTCAAGAAATTGAGTAGGTGAGTGTATATAATCCATGTTCAGAATTTGTGACATATGTCCAAACTTTGTGCATTTCAGTTTTAAAAAGAATCTGCAGAATATAATTCTTGTCAATCAGCCAGTAACTGCCTACATACTATTCTAAGCACAATTAGCTGATGCTTTTATTTTTCTTACCTTATATTGAGCTTCTTTTCACCAAAGTTCTTTGGTTCTGCTCAGAAGTTACAAAATTATAGTATTGAAAAAACCCTTGAAATCTAAAACTAGAATTATTTTTTGTGCAGATAATAAACAGATAGATAGATGACAGATACATACATACATGAATACTTATTCCATGTGTACCACCTTTAAATTTTATGTCAATAGCCACATCAAGGGGATCATTCTTTTTTCCCAGACTAAGAAATGCAGATTTCCACTGAGTCCACAAACAACTCAATCAATTAAATTTTTATGAAACACAAAACACTGAAAAACATAAGGACACAGTGTAATTTAAAGAAATTTTTTATGATCTCTGATAAAAAATTTAAACTGAAATGAAAGTACAATCTAATAACCTTATGTCACAGCTTACATATTCTTTAAGATAAAGACCAGTGATGACTTGCAGTGTGTGGAAAGCATCACAGAATATTAGAAAAGCTACCTACTGTGGGACTTTTGGCAAGTCACTTAATTATTAATATTTGAATCTATTTTGACACTTCTAAATGGGGTGATAATTTCTATCAGGCAAAACTATTTGAGGATCAAGCTATTGTATGTGAAGCTACTGTCACATAGTAAATACTCATAAATGGGGGCCATTATTATTTATTATTGTTATGATTATTATTGAACTGAATTTTAAGATAATTTCACCATTGTGCTATTTCTTACCCAATGTCAGTTTATCACAGGAAAATGAATGTTCACTGTCAGTAGTCCTTGGTATGCATTACTCAATAATTAAGTAGGCTAGGGTATTTTCTTTCAAAATGTCATATCAAGCCTCAACATCAGTCAGATCATTAGCTGTCAAATTACTGTGTTCCATCAAGTTGCCATACTTGCTTAAGTGTTTTATTTTGTAATCTGAAGGTGGTTGCAACTTTTGTTTGCTGGTCATTTACAATGAGAACCAATTAAGGATTGCTTTTTTATATTTGATTGGCCTGATTAGATTAATCATTGTGACCTATATTAATAGGGATAAAGCCATGATTTGTACTAAGCAATTACATAAACAATATGCTAAAGAATGTGTACCTAAAATGCTAGAGTAGATATCCTGTAACAAGAAGAGGGTTATATCTTGTCCAATCTAAAGATACACCAAAGCAACCAGACTAAATAAATTGGTGATGGGGTAAACCACCTAACAAACCAAGCTTTTGATTTAAATTGACTAACTTTTTCCTCTTATTTTAGTTTGTAAAACTCTGAATTCTTGAAGTCATATTGCCATATTACTTATGTAAATACTTTATAATTTACAAGAATTATTTTTTCAACATTAAAACCATGACACTAACCCATATACTATAGCTGTATGAAAACTATAAAGTTTAGATAAATACCCAGAGATATTTTCTCTACTCTTTGGGAAAAAAAAAAATCAATATTGAGAACATCAAAGAAATTAAGCAGATATTTCTTCTTTTATCCAGCTGTTTTGTATTTGTTAGATGAGAAATTCTGTTTTATTTACATATAAACCTATACACTCAGAAGGAGAAGAAAGTTAAACTTCTTATTTAACATCACAAAAGTAAAAGTAAAGGAGAAAAAAAAAGCAGCCTCAACATCACATTAACTAAAAGTTTCAACTTTTGCAAATGGTCATGTCTTTCTGTTCTCACTTCAACCATACTTAAACTACTCGAGTGTAGATATATATTTTCTCTTGTGCAATTTCCTAAATCTTCCTGCCTCAGAGTGGTTTCCCTCTTCCACTGCCAGTCCAGACCTTACCTTACACAGGCCACGAGGTCAAGCACCTTGGAGCCCAACTCTGCTCATGAGCAATCTTGCCAAAGCCATCAGTGGCTTCCACTGCCTACCAGTGGAACCCCAGATGTTATAGGTTTAGCAGTCTAACCCCAGGATCTCTCTCCTTCCTTACCTCTTACTGCTTCTTGAAAGAGGTTTTACAAAGCCTTTTCCTCAGTCTCTTGTCTGGCTTGATATTATTCAAAAAAGAAAGAAAATGAGTTGGGAAGAATTTCTTGCTAGCACCTGTCCTGGCTTTCCCTAATGCACTAACCTTTGGAGGAAATTAATATTGATAAGTCCTATGATAAAGAAACTACTATTTTCTTTCAATCTAGCATATTAGCATTTTCTTTACGTACTTGAATTCAAAAGTAACACACAAATGAAAGTAAGGCAGCAGCTACTATCTCTTGTTCAAAGACATTTGTTAACATTTGTTCCACAGATACCCTTTGGGAAATTCTGTTCTTAAGCTTGCCTTGTGCTCCAGGCAGATTGAACAACTGTCCATTCTCTGATGACACCCTGTGCTTCGACCCTCTGGGCCATCTCCACGTTGCTCCCTCCACCCCACCTATAACACCTTAGCTTCCCTTCTCTCTCTAGTGACCTCTGTGTATACCTTGGTTCTCCTACTATGCTGTAAGCTTTTGAGGGGCTGATTACGTCAACAGTTTTATAAAATCTTTCAGAATGTATTATAGCAAAAATTTTAATATTTGTAACCTTAGAGAATTCATGGTCATAGCTTACCTGGCAAAGGCCCTCAGGAAGGAAAAAGGATTTAAGGGACTCTGGGAAAGGTATGAGGAATGGACAGGGAACATTGTCAGGGGAGACAGAAGCTCCCTCAGCCATTATGTAATCAGGAGAAGAATATACTTGTGTCACTGGTAGTTGGGATGAGACTCAAACAGAGCTTTTTTCCTTGCAGCATAGAGAAAGGAGAAAAACTAACAAAAGAGCTATAGCTTATGGCAGGCTCTTCATTGAGTTGCAGATTCTCCTTTCCCTGTTTTTTCTCACACTCACCAGCCTTCCACATAACAAAGGAATCACAGCTCTCTCATGGTCATTGTTTCCCAAAGTATAAATCTACCAGAGCAGCAAATGAGCAACTTTACTATTATAAATTAATAGTAATTTATACTTTATTAAAGTATAATTATATACTAATTGTATATATTAATTTTTACTTTATTAAAGTAATAGTAATTTCATAATATATGTAAAACTGCTTAATATAGGCATAGTATTTTGATCAATTGTATGTTAATATTTACAATGATAACTCAAGGCAAGAAAAAAGCTTAAAGCCCATGGTTATATGAAAAAAAAATTCAATTTTTTGTTGTAAAGAAGTACGATAGGGTGATCAATAAAAGTCTTTCAAGCATAAAATTATATTGCATTAGGATAAAATTATTTGCAGAAAGTGGAATGGAAGTATAATACAAGGTCAAGGAAAAAAAGAATAATGTAAAATTTCCAATTATTACATTAGCTCTTATATGTATAGTATACATACATCTATATATAAACATACACACATATATACAGACTTATACATAAACTATTTTTGATAGCTAGATGATGGTTATCAAACACTTCATGGATATTTTTGGGATTGCCTTGAATACATCTAAGAGTGTGGGAATTTTATTTCTTGATGTCAATATCTATAGTATATTATCAGCCCTCTCTGTATCTGTGGGTTCACATCTTTGGTTTCAACCAACTGCAGATTGAAATATTTGAAAAAACAAAAACTATAAAAATTAACAATACAACAATAAAAAATACAAATAAAATCCAATACAGCTATTTACATAGTATTTACATAGTATTGTAAGTGATCTAGAAATGATTTAAAGGATACCAGGGGATGTATATAGGTTATATGCAAATATGAATACTATACTGTTTTATGTAGGGAATTGAGTATCTGTGGATTTTGGTATCTGCAGGGGGCCTGGAACGAATCCCCCTTGGATACTAAGGGAAAACTGTACCTGGAAATTACATAATTTCTAACTATTTCAAAATTTTTTCAATCAACTGTAAAATATAATGAATACCTACTTTAAAATGTGTGAAGGTGTACTTTTTAAAAAGTTATTTTTAGAGATATGTGAGAAAAAAAGAGACCACAGGCTTAAGGCCAAAAGTAAGAGGCCTGAGGCTACTGGCTACCACCCTACCTCTAGATTGCAAAAAAATGAAGAAAAGAAGCAGCTATTGCTGTGGGTACACATATATATATACACATTCTCCTTGCCTTTATTCCATGTAACTACACTCTTTTGCTTATCTCCTCCATCAGCTCCACCTCTGGCTCACCTGGTGGTTAGATCCAAGAGTTTCATTCTCTGGCAAGAATCTAAGATCAGAGCAATGAGCTATGGGTGTCACCTCTTCCCACCCAGGCCGAGCCACACTAGGTAGCTACAGGATGCAGCAGAGAATGGAGGCCAGGGATTTGACCAGGAGTGGGAGGCCCAGGGAGGAGTGCAACTGATTTGAGAGTGCAAAGGCTTTTAGAGTGAAGATGGCAGCAAGCCTACAGCCAAATTGGTGACTGGAGATACTGAGTACCTCCACACACAGCCTAAAAATGGAGCAGTCAGCTGTGTACACCGTTGCAATGGAACACTTGTAAGCTTTCAGGGGCCTTTTCAGGAGGAGAAGACTTGGGTTCAGGGTTGGAGAGTTGAGAGCCAGAGGACATGATAGTATAGCCCTGGGGCCAATGCCTGTTTCCTTGTCCCTCACTGTCTCAGGCTGAAGACCTTTATGGGAGTATGGGCCACACTTACTTCTTTTGTTCCAGGAGCTTTGAACACACCTCTTAGAATCGCTTTCATTCTGTCCTCTTCAATGTTGGTGTCAAAATCACACAGAAGGCTAAAAAAATTTGCTTAATCAAGGTTTAAACATGCACAATTGAGGGAAAAAATAGCCTGAGATGCTAGAATTTTTCATGTTGATTTTCCACATTAATCAAATTTTGAAGATAATCACTTAATCTTCCACTTCATTTACCTATGTAGATCAGGCTGCCTCTACCTGAGGGGAAAACACCACGTCATGACATTTTCAGGGCTATTTTCAGACCACTGGATGGCAGATCCAGTCCTGTCCAGGGCCATCACGGGGAGGAACAACGGGAGGTGTGATCCCAGTGTTTAGTATCACCAAAATACGTGGCAACAATGCTGTTTACTCTTACCCACACACAGATACACACATTTGCAAATACTTGCCAAGATGCAAATTCACTTTAGATGGTTGATGACTATTTCTCCACAGATAATAGCCAAGAAAGTATGCTTTAGCAATCTATTTCTGATCAAAGAAAGTCCTCTGGAGTTCCCTTGGATAAATCTTTGTCCATACCCGGGAACTGTGAGCTGTGACCTGGAGAAATGAACACTCCTTAGAATCAGATGACCTCCATTCTAAACCAGCTCTCGACCATTTATTATTTGTGTGACCTTAGCACCTCCTATGCTTCTTCCTAAAGTGAAGATGGTATCTGCCCAAGAGGTTATTAAATAAGAATATAGGTAAAATTGAAGTCAATGTTAATTTTATTCCTTTCTTTTTGACACCTGAAAGGTATGATCACAGCATAAAATGTTTGGCTTTGAATTGGTCTTCACCTGAGAGCAAAAAAACAATGAAATGAAATAGAAACATACAACAATAAGGACATTTTTGTGGGTTCAGCAAAAAGATCAACATTAGAAAAGCAAAAACCTGCAAATTATGTGAATCTGGGTTAATTGTTCAGGAGCTTTTTCTGGTTGCAGTGAGCAGTTAGAAACTTAAATTACTTTCATTCATGAATATTAAACTAAATACATCTAATTTAGCCTAAAATGATCTCCCAACATAAATAAATAAGTCATATAATGAGTCACACATGAATATTAATTTTTTAAATGAAAAAACACCAACAGGATGATTTGGTTTTAAGGAAGTGGTTTTATTTTTTTTACAAAACCAACTAAAAGCTATAGAAATGCCAGGAAAAATATTTTGAGTAAAAATAATGATGATGATAATGCTCTGGTGATAATCAGCTGAGATTTACTGATACTTATTATGTTCCAGGTACTAAGTGCTTACTATGTTACAGGCATTGGAGGGGAGGTTTTACATATATTAACTCCTTTCAGCCTCATAACATCCTACAAAATAAGTATTATCATTATTATTATTATTATTATTATTATTATTATTATTCCCACTGTAAGGATGAAGAGTTTAAGGCACAGAAAGTACCCTGAGCTAGAACAGTGAGGAACTAGGAAGTAACTCGAGACTTTGCATGCTTAACCACTAGCCAGCCATACTACTGAAAACAATCTGGGAGACCTGAGGAAATAGGAAATAAAAAGTAACCTACCAAAATAATTGTTCTTTCTGATTTTCTTCTCACTTCATGTCCCCATGGAGCAGATATAAGTATAGATCCTCTGTTAGAGCCAAGCAAAGGAGCATATTCTGCCTAAAATCACTTTTATTAGAGCAAATTTAATTACCACTTTAGTAGTATGACTTGAAATACTTATTAACATAAAAAAAACACTGGGAAGATGTTCATTGTTTTTGTTTTTACTGGTAAGAAAGACAATGTTAATGAAATGCCAATATAATGGAGAAATTTAAAAATGTACAGCTATTTTTATTTTATTATATTAAATAAACCCTTTAACATATTATAAATTACATGTTATAGTAATGGGTTCCCATTTATTAAGTCAATACCAAAAACAGCAATAATTTTCTGTAATACTCAAGATATGAAAAGTAGATATGTCATTAGTAAAGTCCTAGCTTTAGCATTTTTATTATTATTATCATTATTATTACTACTACTATTATTTTCATTTCAGACCTTGTGGAACTTTTCTCAGGAACTTCATTCTGCTTAAGAAAGCAAATCCTATTGGACATTGGCCATGGGCAAGGCAATCATCTCTAATCCATGCCTAGGACTTCCACGTGATCATCAGATGTTCAGTGACACTTTGGAAATTCATCTTGAATGACTGTCAAAATTTTATGCTAGTGCCTGGGAGCTCTCTCTAACTTGTAACACCATTTATAGGTCTCAAGCTATCAGATTACCGTCACACTTTTGTAGAAAGGGAGTGACAAAGGTTGATCAGTTTTATCTAGAGGGATAAAAAGAAAACGTAAACATAATCCCTGTTTCAAGGAACCAGTTCAACTCCATATAACGAGGGCAATGATAAAAGCAACAACCAAATGAGGGTTACTTAAGGTAATAGACACTATTTGGACTTGGCCTAAAATTGACAGTGTCTACTTCAGATCTATGTCAGATTCAAAATTCTTTCAGCCATCAAGAAATTTTGAGTACTTGTCACGTGCCGATGATACGACAGGAATCAGGATACAGTTGATAGCTAGCAAACAGCCATAGTCTCTGACTTTATGGAGCTTAAGGACTGCATCTATTCACTCTGGCACAGACTGAATTCTATATGGAGCCCAAGAAATGACAGACAAGGGTAAGAAGAGGTGACATGGGAGAAAAAATAGAAAAATATGGTCAGGAAAGAGTGAGATCATGGTATACCTTTGAGAATGAGAAAGGGAAAAATGCCCCCCAAAACTCAGAAATATGCCAGACTGTCCTATCATTGATCTAAGAATACTTTTCTTACAACTTTTTCATAATACCAAAACATTTCCATTATTAGAGCAGTCTTTATGAGGAGCCTAACTTTATATTCTTAGATTAATATTTATAGTTTCTAAGGCAAATAGTACATTCCCATATTTTATTATTTTATCTTTCTTTTTCATTAAAACTACCCTGCTACAGAGATCAAGATCTACCAATGAGATGATAAAGTGAAAAACTGTAAATGTCAGCCCCTTATGTGGCCATAACAGCTTAATGAATGATACTGTGCCAACAACGCATGTAGATTGTGTAGATACAATATATACAACTAACAAATATTTTAATTAATGTTTTATCATTTGAATTGCATTTTAGAAAATTACTATAAGCAGGAATAAACAAAATTAACTCCTATGCAGCTATAAAAATAATTTATTTATAATATGGATAGTTTTTTCATATTAAATATGTATATAGTATGTATAGTACATAACTCTGTATTATATATCATGCATATTTAACAGCAAAAAGCCATTATTATTTACAAAAAAATATATTTTTTCAGTCACTAGATGACTGTGTCATTTAATTCATTGGAATTTTCAAACATCTTTATTTTAATAAAATTGCATTATAGCATGCATAATATTCACTGCATTCCTTTATAACCCTGCATTTAATCTTTAATTATAAAAATAAATTTTAATCCTATTACTTAATTTAACATTTATGAAAATTAACTTAAATCTCTGTCTCAGCCAAAAATTTTTTACATGATTTACTTTAACAATAATTATGGAAACTGACCAAGGCAATGCTCTTTACACAAGGAAAGTAGCTATAGCATAGCTTCAGTATCTCTGTTGTGGTACCAAATATGATTTAAATAGTATCCCCTAGCAATGGATAACTTCTTAGGTAAATTCAGTGCTGGAAATTCAATGGTGAATGAAGCAAATATAATCCCTGGCATGTTAGAGAATGCAGCCCAAAGAGATCAATAGCAGCATCAGGAGTGGATCTCTATGTTTCAGGCATTGTAGGAAGAACAGATATGATTATTTAAGAATGACTCAACCTCCAGAGTATAATATGCCATATGCAGTTTATGAAACATTTCACATAAGATGTCACTTTGGTGCTATGTCTTAAGTTAGTGTGGAGCTGGTATTATCCCAAACCTGTTTCATTAGGTAGTTACCATATTTTAAGACGTCACTGATTATAAGATGTATTATTTTGTGTTTTACTAAGAATGAAAAAACACTAGCAATTAAAGGTGGGACAGCCTTATTTATAAGACACATTTCATAGTATGAAAAAATATACACCTTGGAATCAGTGAAATCTAATAAAGAAAACTTCACCCAAATCTCCCCCTGGTCTAGCCTTTTCATCGTTAATCTTTCCCCAGTGTCCTAAGTTGACTTATGTCCCGTTACCAGTGTCAGAATGGGGACACTGGTAGTGGTGCAGCAAGACTTCTTTACTAAATTCTGAATAGTTTGTTTCTCTTTCTGTGATAGATCAACAGAGCTACTTCAGAGAGTGTCCTTAATCCTATCTCTGTGCCTTTTCCTCTATGACTGTTCCTAATGTCTATAGCACAGACCAATACAATTCCTTAGACCAAGGAAGTTCATGGTTTTCTGAAGTACTTCTTGCCAAATGGCTGGTTACAGTAGTACCCACTTACTGGACTGTTGTCAAAGCTAATGCTGCAGTGATTAATGGAAAGACAAATAAACAAGTTACTTCACTGGAAATAAATGCTAGAAGAACCTGGTGCATGAAGTGAGGGAAAGCAGAGCAGGAAATATAAGCATTCCAGGACCTCAAATCTCTACAAGTCTCCCTACTGACGATGGTATCACTTGGTTGGAGCAAAGATTTTTTTTGAGATATTCAATATTTTCCTATCCTCCTAACTATGCTAAAGACCCTGGATATATGGCACCTGCTTGACCAAAATGTCCAATAACCAATACAGCTCCAGCACATTCCTAATTGCTGCAAAACCAAGTGAAACAAAGGTCAATTCCTCTGACATAAACCTCCTAGACAGGACAATATTTTGAGCTAGAAATAGCTTCTTTATCACTGTATACACATTATTTCCCATTTTGTTTGGGTTTTCTTGGAGGGGGAGGTTGATTTTGTTTGTTTGTTTCATTTGTTTTGTTTTGTTTTTGTCTTGTTTTGGGTTTTTTTTAGGGAAAGAACACCTTTTATGTTGACTGTTATCAGAAGTCTCTCTTACCGAACCGGCATCGGGGACTTTGCTACATTCAAAATGCCACATGAAGACATTTTTCTGTCTACAGCAGCACAGGGCATTAACATTTCTATGCCTAACCATTTTAAGTCTACTTACAAGTGGAATAATCTACAGAGTTCACAGTGCAGAGTGCACTGGCTGTTGGAGTTTTGATTCCTTAGGTAGAACGTACTGATATTCTAGTGGCCCTTTGTTAAAAGACAGAAAGTTCAATTCTAGCACCTACCCAGAGACATCTGGAAAGTGGCTGGTGAGAGGAAAATAATGTCTCACACTGAATGGATGCTGCCTCTGAATTCTTTCAGTTCACTTCTCACATCAAGAAAAATAATCATTAGGGATATGTGCCTACGCTGTATTATTTTTAGCTCTTTTGAGGAGAAACCTATTATTTCTTTCACTCCCTGGATGAAGTGGAAAGTAGTCTCTTATGGTCTAATAACATAAACAATCCTGCTGATTTTTCAAACTGTGGAGAAATATCTTATATTTTATCACAAATGGAGAAAAAATTATGAAGCATAGAAGTAAAAATTTATTTCAATTTTCTAAAATTCTACTTTGGTTTACAGATAAGACCAGCCACAACCTGCTTCAACGTACAGTGACCAGAAATGGTCCTGAGAGGACTCTGGGGCTTGGGGCCCATTTGTATATGAGTCAGCGTGGAGGGTGAGGGCAGAGATACTCTGCTTTCACACCCCTGTGGCCCCGGGGGTGTCAGCACCAGCTGAACTACATGAAGGGTTTCTCAACAAAAGGGGAGAGCTGATACTAGAAAGGGGGCTGGAGAGACATAAACAATAAAGATTGCCTTCAGAGAGATTCTTTGATGATATGGACCTGTCATCAGCCCTAAATCCCCTGCTTGTCTTTTGAGTATCTTTTACTTATTATACTCTCCCAACAAGAGGCAGCATGATGATTCCCCTTTCAGTATTATTACGGACAGCATGACCCCCCACGTCTCCTGAGATAGGTGGTCTATCATAACCACCCAAACACTCAGAGATCAACAACCTCCACCTTATCTCAGCCACAAGGTTGGCTTAATATTTCTAAATGCTTATGGACTCCTGATCCCTGAAATATAGCAATGTATTCACTACCATTGACTAATTATTGTTAAATAATAAATGAAGTAATACCTACCTCGTATGCCTTAGATGCTTGATGCAGATCTATATTATGCACTCTATTTTCAGTTTTAAAGGGGTTTATTTAAAAAAAAAATTTAGACCATCCTTTATATTGAATGCTGAGGGTATTTTTAATTTTTGCTTTAGTTAAAAAGATATTTATGGTACATTGAGAATTACTTGATATACCAAAAACCTGAGATTCATAGAGATATGTCATTTGCTTTTCTTCTGCAAAAGCTTGCCTAAACAGTTATATTAAATATTATTTAACAAAAGCTATTTAAAACTATCACTGGTGAATAATGAGATATAAATAAGAAAACACTGAAAATTAACATTTTCGAAATAAGATTAATTATTTTTAATGGACTACTTCATTGTGAAGTTCAAATCCAATTTATGTAACTGCTTGATGAAATATATTACTTACCTTTGATATAGAAATATAGTAATTTGCTATATTTTCATGTTGATGCAGCTTTTGAGATAATAGTTTACACTCCAGACAATTAAAAATGTCATATATTTTATCATGTATCTATCTGTTAGGATGGCTTCCATAGCAAATAAAAGAGCATCTAACTTAAACTAGCTTAAATATTAAAAAATTTTCTGGCTCTCCAACCCTGAAGACCAAAGCAGGGTAGGCTTTAGTTTGACTTAATTAAGAGACATTTCTATAATCTTTTATGCATCAGCATTGTATTCAGTCTGCAGCAGTCTGAGCCTCACATTTGTGGAGAACAACATGTAGAAAGAGGAGAAATCATTTCCAGGTTTCCTTAGAGAGAAAGATCAGCTTTTCCAAAAGACTTTGATAAATTTTCCTCACAATTCTTTAGCTCAAATTGCACAAAATGCCCACGTCCATATTAATCACTGATGAACGGAAAGAACAAATCATTTTCACCCCTACAGTGAGTGTGTTGGGAAGTCAGCTTTTTAGAGTAATAAGCTGCATTAAATTAGAATAGGAAGGAAGAAGGGAACAATGGCTGTTGGGTAAGCAACCAACTACTGCTGTACAATGAAATTCAAGATATATTTTGCTAGAAAATATGGATAAAATTACATAGTTTAGAGAGATGTCCCGTATTTTGGAACATCCAAAAATTTTCCAACACCCTGAATGCTATGTTGTCCTAACTCACCATGGGAATTTGCTATAGACATCATCCTTGGTCTCTAGCATGAATCTAGGTCACCTAACATGACCGTTGTATTTGGGTGGTGTACCAATAAAGATAGAATAAGGTCAGCCTTCACCTCCTTTTCATTGTTATCTTTGGTTCAGCTACACAAAATATTCTTAATTTGGCCAATTTTGCTCAAAGTCATGGGTATTTTAGAAAAATGATCATACATCTAACTATTTTGAATTGTGGAGAAGATTTTTTCACTATAAAAGTAATATTTAAAACTATCAAAAATCGGACTTTAAAATTACCAGTAATCCCACCCTTCTAACTTGATCTTTCTTAAAATTATGACCTTATTTTTTCCACCAAGTACATTATAAAGATCTCTACATAATATTATATAGTTTTGATGCCTCTTATTCTCAATACCTGCAAAACATTCTGACAAGCTTATATACATAATGTAATATAGCTGGCAGTATATAATTGCAGAAAATAACTCTAAAATATTTGGCTATTTCCTACATTTTTCATTGCTTTTGTGATTTGAGGGGGATAATTTCTTATTTCCAACCCATCCTAAATAAGATCAATAATGAAATACTTAGGTATATATCTAAAAAATGTTTAAAATCTATTTGAGGAACACCATAAATTCTGATTAAAAAATAAACGAGGAACTAAACAAGTGGAGAGATATTCCATGTTCATGGACAAGAAGACTCAGCATTGTCAAGATGCCAGTTCTTCCCAACTTATTACATAGATTCACTGCAATCCCAATTAAAATCCCAGCAAGTTACTTTATAGATATCAGGAAACCAATGCTATTGTTTACACTTATGAAAAAGCTACAATAACCAAGACAGAGTGTTATTGGTGAAAGTATAGACAAATAGATAAATAAAACAGAATAGAAAGCTCAGAAACAGACCCACACAAATATAGTCAACTGGTCTTTGACAGAGAAACAAAATGAAGAAAAGACAGTCTTTTCAACAAATGGTGCTGAAAAAACTGTAGGTACATGTGCAAAAAAACAAAAAATCTAGACATAGTATGTTACAGTCTTCACAAAAATTAAGTCAAAATGAATTCTAGACCTAAATGTAAAATCCAAAACTATAAAGCTCCTAGAAGATACTATAAATGAAAACCTTGATGACCTTGGGTATGGTGATAAATTTTAGATATAAACCAAAAGTATGATCCATAAAAGAAACAATTGATAACCTGGATTTCATTAAAATTAAAAACTTCTGCTCTGTGAAAGACAATATCAAGAGAATGAGAAGACAAGCCGCAGACTGGGAGACAGTATTTGCAAAAGACACATCTGATCAAGGACTGCTATCCAAAATATATAAATAACTCTTAAAATGCAACAGTAATAAAATGAACAACCCAATTAAAAAATAAACCAAAGACCTGAACAGATGTCTTACCAAAGAAGGTATACAGATGGCGAGTAAGTATATAAAAATATGTTCAACCTCGTATGTCATTACAGAACTGCAAATTAAAATTATGAGATACCACAAAACACTTATCAGGATGGCCAAAGTTTAGAACACTGACACTAAATTCTGGCAAGACTCTCATGCAACAGAAATTCTCATTCATTGCTTGGTGGGAATGGGGAATGTAAAATTCTACAGCCACTTTGGAAGACAGTTTGGTAGTTTCTTATAAAACTAAACATACTATTACCCTAAGATCCACCAGTTGTGGTCCTTGGTATTTACCCAAAAAAACTGAAAAATAAATCTACACAAAAACCTACACACGAATGTTTATAGAAGTTTTATTCATAATTGCCAAAACTCTAAGTTTGTTTTTAAAGCAACCAAGATACCCTTCAGTAGGTAAATAGATAAATAAGTACATCCACATATAGGAATATTATTCAGCACTAGAAAGAAATGGCCTATTAAGTCATGAAAAGGCACATAGAAAACTTAACTGCATATGACTAAGTGAGAGAAGCAAATCTGAAAAGACTACATACTGTGTGGTTCCGACTGTATGGCATTCTGGAAAGGGCAAAACTATAGAGTCAGGAGGAAGATCAGTAGTTGCCAGGGGCTAGCGGGAAAGGAATAGGGGGAGCACAGAGAATTTTTAGGGCAGTGAAACTTTAGGTCAAGTACTATAATGGCAGATATATGTCATTATATACTTGTCAAAAGCCATAGAACATAAACCACCAACAGTGAACCCTAATATAGACTATGGACTCTGAGTAATAACGTTGTACCAAGGTAGGTTCATCAGTTGTACCAAATGCTACTCTGTGGTGCAGGATGTTGACAGTGGGAGAGGTTGTGCATGTGTAGGGAAAAGGTGTATATGGAAATTCTCTGTACTTCCCATTCAATTTTGCATGAACCTAAAACAGTTCTAAAAAATAAAGTTTATTAATTTAAATAAAAATAAGGAGGTCATTGCTCCCATAAGACAAAAATGGCGGCATGATTGCCCATCTCTCTACTTGAATGTCATTTTTACATTAAACTCTAGATGCAGGTAAAGGAAAGATGCATTTCATGACATGACATAGGTAAGGAACATGCTGCTGTTAAATGCCAAAAAAATTAAGAACATCATTCAAAAGAAAAGTGTAATAGACTATGTATCAGAAAATATAAGTCAGTGCAACGCTTGGGAACTCTTGCAGAAGCCTCTTAACTTTTTTTGTTTGTTTGTTTATTTGTGGAGGGGAACAGGATCTCATTCTGTTGCCTAGGCTAGAGTACAGTGGTGTCATCATAGCTCATTCCAAATTCAAACTCTTGAGCTCAAGTGATTGTCCTGCCTCAGCCTCCTGAGTGGCTGGGACTACAGGTGTGCACCACTATGCCTGGCCACTTTTTCTATTTTTTGTAGTAATGGGGTTGCTCAAGCTGGTCTTGAACACCTGGCCTCAAGTGATCCTCCTACCTCAGCCTCTCAAAAGTGTTAGGATTACAGGTGTGAGCCATAAAACTGGGTCATTAACCTTTTCAAATTTAGCCTATCCATATGTACATTGTCCGAGTATAAAATGGGACAAATAATCACCGCCCCTCCCTAAAGCCAAGAGGTAAGGGGATAAAGTTTGATAGTACTTTGTAGTTCTTGAAATAATGTTTTTTTTTTCAGTTATAAAAGTAATATATGTTCATTGTAGAAGTTTTTTTTTAATTCAGGAAAAATACAAAAAGATAAATATGAGCTACCTGTAATTCTTCTATTCAGAGATAACTTCTTTTTAAGAGATTGAATCTCACCATGTTGCCCAGGTTGGCCTCAAACTCCCGGGCTCAAGCAATCCTCCCACCTCAGCCTCCTGACTAACTGGGACTACAGGCATGCACAACCATGTCCAACTCCAGAGATAACTTTTAATATTTTCTTTGATGCTGTTTCTACAATTTGTGTTTTAATGGTATAAAATTAGATATAATTCTGTATACTCCCTTTGCACTTCACATCGTGAGGGTAAATTTCAGGCAATAGCACATCAATTTAAGCTTGAGTGACATATTGTGACACACTGCACATTATGTCAGGGCAACAAATCAAAGAATGATCTTCAAGATACCTGCATCAAATATTTCTTTATAAAGTAGGCAAAGCAAATTCCTTTAATGAAATGCCTCTCATGAGGCAGCAGCCACAGAGGTTGCTGCTCTCTTCCTCCAGAAATAGTAAAAATGCAGGGCACACAGGGGGTCATCAGGGATGGGCTCATGGCCTCACCAGTGCTGCACTGCCCTGGCAGAGAGCCAGAAATCTATTGGCTTGAAAAATAAAGCTTTTCAGTTGCAGCACCTTTACATTTTATGTAGAGGGTTGATCCTGAAAAAGCAACATAGAAAAAGAAAAAAAAGACACCATGTCCTTATCTGTATCATATCATGGAATACTTCTTTCCCTTGTCTGGATCTAGAGTTCATTGTCTAAAAGTGGTACTCAGGTGGAGGGACAGGCAGTCATGCTATCATCTTTGTCTGATGGGAACAATCACCTTATTTTTTTAAAAAATCAATAAACTTTATTTTTTAAAGTAGATTTGGGTTCTGTACAAGTCAGGAAAACATCCTATGGTCTATGTGGTCTGAGTGTAACTGCCAGTGCAAAGAAATATACATGGCTTTTCTTCCCACTCATTGACAGCAATGTGGATGCTTCTGTGTGTGAATGTGATGCAGTTGGAAACATCAGTGTCTTCAAATTTTGTCTCTCCCTTGACCTATTTTTTGTAATTCTATCCTTCTATTTCACCAGTTTCAGTTGGGTGCTTAGAATATCTCCTTTGCTAAGTTTTTACTGTGACCACTCAATGAAAGCAGAATGGCAGGATTTGGAATCAGAACTGGAGGCCAGTCTTCATTCCACCACTCAATAGCTGTGTGACTTCAGTCAAGTGACTGAGTATCTCATCGCCTCATGTGAAAATGGAACTAATGTCAAACCTTCTTATGTTAGAGCTATTCTGAGGTTCCAATGAGGTAATGTTTACTTGAAAGTTTACTCACTCCAGTGTGAATGCAATCATAGCGTCCTTGCTTAAACCCTTGAATGTTTCCTCTCTCGGTTTAGAGTAAGGTCCAAAATACCTTCAGAGTCCCTCATTATCCTGCTCCATTTTTATCCATCTCATTTCCCTCCTCACACTCCACATTCCGGGCACACTCGCCCACTTCACTGAGTTGCTTCATTTTCAAGTATAAAATGAGGAGAAAAGGTCAATTGAACTATCTTTTCAAAACATCTGCTACCTCAAGGCAAGGTCTTCCAAATCTTGCCTCCAAATGGACTTTTAGAGTATAAATCACAACTGCCAAACCTATTCGTGCTGTTCTGTAGATACTGAGGAAGATCCTTTGAGTATTAGAAACATAATAGTAATGTCAGTTATCTTGTCATTATGAGTTCATATCTGGTATTCATAAAAGATAATTTGCTCATTTCAAAGCTGTAACTGTTTCTACATCAACAGGTGTTGAGCCCTGTTTAGCTAATTCAGAGTGGAGTCAACAGCAGACGGAAAAACAGCTTGGCATCTGGCTTTGGCCCTGTTGCATAATTGCCAAGAGAAGCCCAAGCATCCTGCATCACCTGCCTCTTCTGTTGTCATATGAATGGCTTATTTTGTGGCTCCAGCAATGCTTGAAATTGGCTGTCTGGTATCACAGAACGCCTGACCCTTTCCAGGGGGCAAATGTCAAACCATGCCAGAATGAACACTTGGTTTCAAAATGACTAGTAAAATTCATTTCTTAGGAGAAAGACATGGTGCTAGTTTGATGACAACTACTTCTAAAATTATTCTGTACTTAATTTAAACGTTCACTTAGTTGATTGCTAACCAAGCATTACATACTAAAATCATAGAATCATACCCCCGACTTCTATCCTTTTGGCTATCTTTTGTCACTACCATTCATCAAAAATGAAAATACAAAACACTCAAGGTAGCCTGACTCTGCTATGAGTCTGTCTTAGGTCAGGTTCCCTAGAAGCAAAGCCTAAAATTGGGCAAGTGACCTACTGAAGGAGTGGTTTTGAGAAACTGAAGGAAGCAGGCAGGGCAGGGGAAGAGGCTGGACAATGACGTAGCTTCAGAAGTCTGACCTCAGATTGGTCCCCGAGGGAACTTGGGAACATGAATTGAATCTCACAGGTGATGCCAATCAGAAGTAGGGGGAGAGCTGCCACCCCTCCAAGATGGTCAGTCATTGGCTGTGGGCCTCCCAGGCATCTCCAGGCAGGTTGGCTTCTGTCTGCCAAGAGCAACCTCCAGAAAAGGGGGTGGCTATGAGATCTCAGCATCACCCCAATAAAGAGGGTCTGTACAGGACACCAAAGGTTGTACACACTTCACAGGCTCCTTATACTTATCCCATTAATTTTTGCTACCATAATTATGATGATATTGTCATGAACATTGTTTTGGGTAAGGAAGCCTGTATACAAGTAAGATCTATCTTTGAGCTCTAAACTGGGCCATACCTATTCCAATCTCATAAAAATACCAAGAAACTGAGAATTTGGAAAAAGACATAATTAACTTTTATTCCAGCAAATTACAGATAGCTGTTTGTGGTCCATAGGAAATTCTTATAAAACGAGGGATATGTCACAGCTGGCTTTTTCCTAAACTATTTTATATCCATTCCACCATTATTATTGCAAAGGGCTATTCTTAGAAAACAAATTAAAAGGTAACCTGTTCTTCAAGACTCATAATCTATGACAAAATAATGATTTATCTCACCAGTTAGAATTTAGTAAAGCTCATCTATTTCACAGAAGCTGGTACAGAATTGCAATCCTGCATGCAAACTAGTGTATTGCATGGTATTTTACTGAAAAATAATTTTATCATTGAAGTCCAGTGATTTAGAGAGCTTTTAGCCTTGGGTTTTTGTTGTCATCGTTGTTGTTTTAGAGCTTTCAAACACCAAATAATGACTATTTCTAATGTTCGCATATCCAAATACTCAGAAGCATGCTTTCCTCTTTTTTACCAGGTTCCTTCAAGGCTAAAATAAATAGCTATTTTGGCTTTCACTCCTCAACTAATGTTTTGTTTTATTCTGTTTTATTCTGCAGAATGTTCAGAGGACACGAAGGCACTAATTGGCCACATTTAAAAAATTCAAACTGGGTGAGCTCTTTGCAGCCACTCTTAATACTACATCACTAGGGCACTACTGCAAACATATCATAAGAGCAGATTGCACATAAGTGAATGAAGCAACAGCTTAACCTGGGACCCTAAACTGTTGACTAGTAGAGAAATTGCCTTTATACCTTCCCCTTCTCAAATACTCCAGAAGTGAAGACAGCTTTACCACAAAGATAACATTATAAAGCTTGAGTGCCAATGTCCTTCCTTCACTTCTGTACTGACCAAAGCCTGGGAGAGGCCCTACAACATTTGCACACTGTCAAATATTTCTTTTTAGTTTTGCAAAAGCAGCATACTTCAGGCTCTTTTCCTTAAAGAAGACCCCCACACAAATTAGAAATTTAATGCCCTATAAAACTTGGATTCTGCCATGCTTACCCCATTACCAAAAGTACATTTTTCTTGCTAATTAGCCAGGTTGGGAAGTGATGACTGGAAATGATTCTTTAGCCACCAGAGACTCATACATCTTGGGACAAGGCAGAAGATTCAGAGCCTGCTCTCATCAATTCATCACCAATGGCTAAAATCCTCATTTAGAAATGCTTATCATGAGTATGCTGCCACATCTTACAAAAATAGCACCCTGCAAGGCACAGGAATGTACAGGCTTCATGTCATTTTTGGTTTTCCTGCCCTGCTTACCACACATCCTTAAATGACAGCCAGGCAAGGGGCTGTCAAGCATTTATCTGAGGATACAGGATCATCTGTTTATTAGTGTGTCTGCAGCACCTGAGTCTGCATATGCCATTTAAAATTTAAAGGCCATAGCATTTCAGATCCAATCATAAAGCTTCCAATTAAGGTATCATTTGTTTTGCATAAAAATTGTTTTGGGGTTGTTTTTATTTTATCCCAGGCTCTTATTTACTGTAAATTTCCAGTAGGCAGTACACACCACAGCTGTTCAACCTGTTTGAAAACTATCTAGTGCAGATTCATTCTCAAATAAACACTAAGTAAATACTCATTGATGGTATGTGATGATTTAGGAAAGATTTCATTAAAGGCATTTGATGGGGATCAAATCTTTATGAAAACACTCCTGAGCCAGGGTGACTTTCCCAGATCATGATTGAACTACCTCAACAGCTACTAGATATGGAAATCCCCACTATTTACACCAACTGCACAAATTATAGAATAACTCTGAAACCTGAATCCGTTAATAGAGCCAGAAAATATATTTTAAAATGTAACGGCTAAAAATGACTGATCCTCTAATAAAGAAACAGAAATACCAATTTTGGTCAAAGATCACCCACCAGTGCAAGTTCCTCAGCTTACACATTAAATTCTACTTTTGCCTAGACATATACGTTTGTTATTTTCAACGAAATATACTTCCAATATTTTAAAACAAGAAAATACATGCCTCAAAGGTTTAGCACCATGAAGTAACTTTAAACAATTGTCCTTCCTAGCCAGATACTGCTTGTTATTGTAAAGAATAATACCAAGCACTTTCCTTTCTTCATCCTGTCCTGAGCTGATACGCCTGAAGAGCTCAGATGATTTTTTCTGGCCTGTCTCTGCTGCCTAAGGAAAGCTTGGATTTCATTTTGGGATCATGATAATGGAGGTAATATGATTTCATAAAGTCAAAGCAGGAAAAACCTGAATTCCTGCTCTCTTTTATTCTCGCCTTTATTACCATAAAGATCTGTGTCACTTGGCTTGCATACCCCTCCTTGCCTCCTCCGCCCTGTTCTCTCCAAGGATTCCTGGGCCCCTGGTGACAGCTGTTTCTCCATCCCATAGCCCCTATCAGTAGAATTCTTAGGTTCAAACTGAAGTCAGACACTAGGGGGAAAAATAGTAAATTTAGTGGCAGTTTGTTGTTGTTGTTTCCTTAATCTGACCATCAAAAATAGTGAAGTCATTGCCTGTTATTTTAACACGACATAAAATGGGAAATTGAGGGATTTCTTTTTGGTCATATCTTGATCACACCTAAAATATATATAAATGAATTTTAGTAGTCAAACTTTTATTTATAGTAATCATCTGTGCTAATTAACTAGCAAGGGCTGCCTCTCCTACACTTTTGGTCCCTCTGGAACTGAGGCTAGACTCACGTCAGATCGGATACATCCACAGCTCAGCACAGGGCTTTCCAAGGCAAGTGCCAGTTTAGCCCTACAATCCATACAATTTGCTGTCACAGAATAGCTCTGTTCAGTTCATGCTCCAATCTGCAAGTCCAGAAACTCTAAAGAAATGCCAACCTCTACCCCAGGACTCGAAACTCTGAACAATCATACATGCATATAGCAAATAGCACAGAGAGGATGAGCAGGCACAGACACCATCTGGGAGACCACTATCCAAGACAGCCAATGGCTGCTTGTTTCTGTAATACCGTGAGGACCAAGTTAAGTACCTCTCCAAGCCCCCAAACCCACAGTAACTCTTGACTGATAACAGATCCGTAAAAGGGTCTGAGAGAATTCAAATGTGCGAGGATTTTGAGGTGGAACTGGCATAGATATACAGAATATCCTCTTTTCAAGTGTCTGGTTTTCAGTTGACTGACTGAGCCACTGTAGGGCCACGGAAAGAGGGAGAAAGAGCTGATTATCCATCAGATTTCTTTGCTGAGGAACCCCAAATGCTGTTAGTGTTATATTACCTATAGAAGGCCTTATCATTCCGCAACTTACCAGTCAAATGTGTAGCAAGTTGAATAGTGTTTTTCATATGCAAAGAGTCAGTGTCACATAACAATAGGAGTGATAATAACAGCTAGCAACTACTGTCCACTTAGCTTGATGAGACCTGGCCTAAGAACTGTGTACATTATTTCATCTGATTCTTGTGATGCTTCGTTAAGGTAATAGAAATATTATTGACCTTATAGTTAAAATATTAAGTTTATATTCCCATTCTCCCTGTTATATATGGTGTGACCTTGTGTAAGTTTCTTCACTCCTTAGCCTCACTTTGTCCGTATTAAAATTAAGAATCCCATTACCTGCTTTCCATACACCAGTGAAGTATGGTGAAGATCATGAGGCAATGAATGAAAAGCTTTCTGTGAACTAATAAACTCACAGGTAAGATTACTTCATTATCCGTAGGATAAGGTGTTTATGTATCCACTCTCTGACACTGGCCATCTTGAGAAAGAAAATGGTTTATATGCATCAGTGTTTGCTTAAATATGGAAACCTTTCTGTTAGTATTGGCTATAAACCTCTTTTAACATGACTCACCAACATGGAGAGCACAAAATATACATAACATATGTTAAGATTTCCATGAAGTATGTAAAAGCTCTCACAAAAGCCAAGAAACTTCTGTGAAAGCGGCAGGTGGTGAAATTATCAACTCTATCTAGGTTTTATTTTAATAAGTTCCTTTAAAGCTGGCTTTTTATTATATCCCATGGCTATTTAAAAGGTGTTTTAATAAACACTTCTCTTTTATAGCTGTCAATCTTTTTCATCATCTCCCTATGTCCCACAGAAGTTATCAACATCAACTTGACGTATCTTAAAAGTCTTCATTAACCAAGGCTAATTATTTGAGAGTTGGGCCTCTCTTTTCCACTTCGTGTCCTTAATCAATGGTTCTGCAGAGAATTGCTCCATGGTGTGGGGTTTTGTGGGCTGCATTTTTTTTCTATCCATTTTGGGTCATTCCAGGGCTATTTCTGTGAAATTCAATTAGAACCTTCTAATAGATCCCTGTAAATTTTATTACTTCAAAAACATACGGTGAGATCTTGAAAGGAGCCTACATCTGCTGGAGAGAGTTTATTAACACTTTGTCAGAAAATGTGGTTTTTGTCTTAGGTAGATCAATCAAACCCACTTCAACTGGCAAGTCCTTCAGCTTTCAATGTTTGAGAACACAGACTTGTCTTGTCCTCTCCAAAAACGTTAAAAAACACCCCAGTTCTTCACAGCCATAATGCTACTGAGGAAATTTTTCCTCTTTCACTTGAAAAAAGCCACTTTTTATTTGGCATAATAATTATCTAGGAACCATAAATGAGTTAGCAAACTTTTATGTATACATATATATATATGTGTGTGTGTGTATATATATTATATATATATATATATACACACATATATATAATCTCAGGTTATTTTGGAGTAAGAAGCCTAGAGAGAAAGAATATTACATAATTTTAGCAAGATTTAAACCTCTTTTTCACACTCCTTAACAGAATGTAAAGCGGAAATCAGCTCAGCAAATCAATGCAATTATGAGCATATTAAAAAATGAACACACACATGGGGAAAGCAAACTGATCAAAATTAAGTAATATTAGCTTTTACATTTTATCCTTGAAATCAACAACCTGCCATTGAATTTTTGTGATTATGTATAAATAGTAAATAAGAGACAATCATTTATTTAAGGAATGGTGTAGTTTTTAAGCTATAACTCTAAATAAAGTTGGCAGAATTAACGGCAAGTAAAAGACAAAACAAAACAAGCAAAACACACACAAAAAAACCCTTCCTTAACCAATCTGGAAGGTATTTTATTGCCCCCAAATCTTTTTTTTTTTAATTTTTTTTTATTTCAGCTCATTATGGGGGTACAAAAGTTCAGGTTATATATATTGCCCATGCCTCCCCATCCCCCTGAGTCTGAGCTTCAAGCGTGTCCATTCCCCAAACAGTGCACATCGCACTCATCACGTAGGTATACACCCATCCCCTCCCCCCATCCCCCCCAGCTAATTCTTTCTGAAATCACTGAAACATCCAACTATAGGTACTCAGGAGTAAAACATTAAGATTGAGTGACAGCACCCTCAGGGCAGACATAATCACCTCTATGGACAAGAAAAGAGGTTGATAAGGAAATCTGACATAATGGAGGGATTGTGAACTGAATACAGTCACAGTCACAGTCAGATAATAGTGGGGTGCGTGGGGGTGGCTACACTAGCAACAAGGAGACTTTGAACAATTATTTTCACAGCATTACATGCATTATTTTGAAGAGCCAGAGCTGGCTATGTAACTATTGGTGTATATACTTCAGAGACTTATTTATGGGCTTTGCTTCTGCTGTCTCTTCTTAAATGGCAAACTAGTAAAAAGCAGAAATACACATCTGTTTCTGTTATAACTGACTCCTTTTCAGCACCTGGTTCAGTGCTCTTGTGGTGTTCTATAAAGTACATTAAATTTGTTTGATGGACTAGCTGGTTTACCAATATGGCAAAAAAATTGTTACTATTTACATGACAATAAAATCAATAACAATCATGTCAATTTCTATTCACCATATGTATGGCCTCTACATCAAAAACATATCACCTTCACTAGCTGAAGAGTATCGTTCCTGACTGCCTCAGAGTCATGCAAATAATAAATGATCACACAATGAATTTTTCTTTTATACTTTCTTATGATAAATATTTATGCCTTATAGTTTACAAAGTGTTGTTCTTGAATATTATCCCACTTAATCTTGCTTAACCCCAAAATATTTTGTCAAGCTTCTGTTAATTTTTCCTGTACCTTCCTTGTTTGTATCTCAACCCTGTTATAACCTTCAAGTAGCAAGGAATTTCCTAAAGGAAAAAAAATCACAAATGTCTACAATCACCGAATTACAGTTTCCACTTTAGTTTCATAAGTTAATTTATAGGTTGTCAAGCTAAATTTAACTCTCTGACCATGTGGACCAATCTCAGTAAATAAAATTCAGTAAGAATTATCATCACAAGAACTAAAAATATTACATCCAAACTATCATATCCAAAATACATCTGTAATGTCTTTAGTTAATCTTTCCTTTTTGCTGATTTTCATTCACAATTAGCCTCTTCCCAAAGTAACTGGATAATGAAAGAAACAGTAAGTTCACTCTGTTATATTTCTATCTTTGGCAGAAAGGCCCTGATCGCAACATAAGAAAACTAATGTGCACTAAAGGAAATTAGAAGCTAAAATCACACTTTCAGGCTATGCATCATAATCTAGGTTCAAATATTAGACTTTGAGCTGGCCCTTCACAACATTGTTAATAGGCTATAAGTCCTGTGTTTGTCCTTCTAATGTTCCTCCTTCCAAATTTCAGTAACCTTAAAGCAGTTACACTGGCACGTAGGATCCCATATTTCGACATCTCATTTGTCTGCCCTCTGAGACCAGTGATCTCTCCATACTCTAAAATTTATTCATCCTGAGTCCACTCCTTTAGAGTTGATCTGATAAACTATTAAATAATATAAACTGAGGTTCTACTATGAAAAATGTATTTGCATTTGAATAAGGGCCTTCTGGAGATCTGATGATTTCAACGTAAAGTACGAATTTGTGATGGTTACTTCAAATATACATTTATGACTGTGTGGAAAACCTTTGGGAATCATACCCACACTATGCTGCCATTCATCCACCTACTCTGTCTGTCAAAGGCTACTTCTGGCCACAGGCCCAACTCTATATGCTGTCTGTCAATTAAAATGTATAAACCGTGGGCCCTGCTCTCAGAGAGTTTGAACACCAGATCACTATTTCTCAATTGATAAGAATTGCCTGGAGCCCCTCTCTTAAGAATTCTGATATGCTACCCAGGGTAAAGCTCCTGAGTAACGTAACTTGAGCTAAGTTTGAAAAATTACATTCCAGCCAAGAAAGGGTAATAATATACATGCAAGAAAATATATAAATATATATATGTATATGTGTACACACATATACATACACATGTGCATATTTACATATACATCCATACATGCATATATTAATTTGAATAAGTGCTAAAGCCAAATGGGGAGGCAATGCCAAGGAAGGAAAAATGTTATTCTGACTAAAGTATTGAAAAAAGAAGGGAGAGCTTTTGAATTGTGTTGTAAGGGGTAAAATCTCCTTTGTAGGCTGAAACACTATGAGTCAGGGCATGGAGGTGGTAAAGTGGTTGCACGGTGCACTGGGGAACGAAGAGTAAGTGGAATGGGAGTGGGGTTGAGGCCTCCAGGGTTCATGCCTGAGGCATCACTGTAGATTCTGGACCTGCAACTCTGTCCCCAAAGTTCCAGCACTGACCCTGGGGCCTCGAAACTCTGCCTCCAAGGCTCCATGCTGCCACTGAGCCAGCAGCTCCGCCCCCTGACGTCCCAGTGTTCCAGTTAGTGCTGAAGCTCTGCCCCTGAGACTCCAGCGCTAATTCCAGTCCCCAAGGCTCCATCCCCTGAGCCTCCAGTGCTGTCTCTGGTCCCATAGCTTAGCCCTCGAGGCTCCAGCGCTACCAGGGGGTCTGTAGGCCCCGGCCCCAAGACTCAACCACTGCTCCCAGGCCCCTGGCTTCTTCTCCCCCACGACTCCTCTGCTGCTGCAGGCCCCAGAGGTTCCGCAACCTCCCCCACAAGTGCCCACTGGCCACCTGGTGGGAATCTTGCCCCAGTTCAATGTTCTGAGAGGGACCAGCCAGCCTCTAACCACCATGGCACCTAGACCAGGTTTCAGCAAATGCCTACAGCCTGGACACCCACGATCACTGCCTAGATAGCCTCACCCAGCTGCCACTGTCACCTCCGTGGCGAGACACAGGCAGAGGAATCCCCCGCAATGCCAGCCTCCAACTAGAGCTTTCATCAACAGCCTGGGGAACAACCCACCACTCCACATGAAGATTATCCAACACTAGCTTGAACTGTGGCAGTCACAGGGGAATGGGCAAAACAGAACAGCTACATTACAAGCTCTCAGCGTGCCCACCCCTCCCCACCAGGTAAGTCTTCCAGACTAGGACAATAAAAGCACCACCTAGGGACCTCTCCTTCTTCTTACTAAGTAGGAGAGTTCCCAACAATGGGGAACAGGTGCCCTGAAAACCTATCAACCCTGAGCCGGGAGAAGAAAATTCAGCTGAGAAGAAACCAGCAAAAGAACTCTGGCAACATGAAAAAACAAAACAGTTTGATGCCCCCAAGGGATCACAATGGATCTACAGGAATGGAACCCAACCAAAAGGAAATTGTTGAAATGTCAGAAATGGAATTCAGAATATGGATGGCAAATAATATGAATGCAGTTGAAGAGAAAGTTGAAAACTGACCAAGGCCAGGAGCGGTGGCTCATACCTATAATTCTAATAGTCTGGGAGGCTGAGGCGTGAGGATTGCTGACCTCAGGAGTTTGAGACCAGCCTGAGCAAGAGTGAGACCCGCATCTCTATTAAAAATAGAAAAATTAGCCAAGCATTGTGGTCTGCATCTGTAATCCCAGCTATTCGGGAGGCTGAGGCAGGAGACTCCCTCTCATTAAGGAAAGCATAATATTATATCTAAAGATAATACAGCAGTGTAGTATGTATATACAGATTTATATATATAGTTTAATAGATTTTAATAGATTTAATAGATAGTTGTTAGATTTCAAGAGGCCTAAGCCAACCTAATGTAAAGCTAAATCCACATTATAGCATAAAAAATTTAAAAAACTTCACCCCATACTTAAAAGTTACTCAGCTTCTTCAATCTACAGTGGCAAAAAGATAATTGTTTCTTTTAAGTTAAACTTGTTTTTCTATTTACTCATTTAGTCAACATAAATTGAAAGTCTTCTTTGGGTCTGGTCTTATGGTAGGTGTCGGGGCTATGCAATTTGCACCTGTATTCAAGCAGCCTTCTGTAGACTGGAAGGGAGCAGAAATCAGGCTACCAAAGAATGTTACAGGCATCTTTTTGGAGCCAAAGATGGCATTGCTTGACCAGACTGGAGAAGTCAGAGAAGACTTAGAGCTGATTCTTAAAGGCTACGTATGGAGTTGTCAAGATGGAAGGATGGAGCACCCTGACCTTTCTTTCCTCATACATCCTGAATTCCCTACATAAATACTGCCCAGAGTATGGTCTGTAGACTGGGGATAGTCAACAACTATTTCTGGTTCAAGATGAAATAAGTACAGAAACTAAGAGTAAGGATTTAGAAACTTTTATATCAATTTGACAAAATAATTATAAGTCTAAATCTAGTAATAAAATTTAGGGTTTGCATTTTATATCCATTTTTCTATTTCATTATGCTAGTAATTCATTTTATTTTGAAAAACTGTACTAGTCTGTAATGGATTGGAAACTGGAAAAATAAAAACTGAGCTGAAAACATGCCCACACAAAAACCTGCACATGATGTTTATACCCGTTTTATTCATAACTACCAAAACTTAGAAGCAACCCAGATGTCCTTCAATAAGAGAGTGGATAAATAAACAGTGGTACATTCAGAGGATGGAATATTATTCAGTGCTAAAAAGAAATGAGCTAACAAGCCATGAAAAGACATGGAGGAACTTTAAATGCATATTTTTAAGTGAAAGAAGCCAATCTGAAAAGGCTACATACCGTATGATTTTAACTATATAACATTCTAGGAAAGGCAAAAACAATGGATAACTGGTTGTCAGGGTTTGGGGGGAAGAAGGGATGAATAGATGGTACATACAGGATATTTAGGGCACTGAAACCATTCTGTATGATACTATAGTGGTGGGTACATATCAGTATACATTTGACAAAACCCACAGAATATACAAAACTATAAAATGTACAACATCAAGTGTAAACTATGAATTTTGGGTGACAATGATGTGTCAATACAGGTTCATCAACTATAGTAAATACACCTCTCTGCTGTGGGACGTTGGTGGTGGAGGGAGATTGTGTATATATATGGGGACAGGAACACAAGGGAAATCTCTGTACCTTCCACTCAACTTTTCTGTGAACCTAAAATTGCTAAAAAATAAAATGTGGTAAAAGAAAAGCTGGTCCTTTACCACAGTTGGTTTAAGAGACACTTTTGTATTTTCATAATTCTTCTACTTCAAATTTTTCCAGCTCCTCTGACCATATGAAATATCATAGTAACTGTTTGTAAGAACCAAGAAATACGAGGAAGTGAGGGTGATTTTCACTGTATGCCATGAAGCTTCTTGTAAAAATTAATAGTAAAGAAATTCAAATATTTTAGAAATATATAATGTAGATGTTAAAGCCCATCATAACTCCATGCCCCAGAGACAAAAATCATTAATATAATAAATAGTATTCCACTATTTTTATCTTTTTGGGATAGTATTATATAATACACACTCATTTGAAATTTTCCATTTTCATTTATTTTGCACATTTTCCCATGCAAATGTAGAAAGGTAAGAACTACAAAGAAGTAACATTTATTGAGTGTCCACTATGTTCCAGACAATATTCTAAAAAGTTTACAATGTATTACTCATTTGCTTCTCACAAAACCCCATTAAGTAGATACTATTATTATCCCCATTATAAAAATGAAAAAAGTGAGGCACAGATATATTTTGTCCAATTTCACACCCCTATTAAGTGGCAGATCCCAGAAATCGGAAATAGATGATTCTACTTCATTCTTTTTCATGACTAGTTAGCATTCTTATATTTTAAAATTAATAATTTTCATATTCATAGACATTTGAATTATTCTATTTCTTTACTACTAAAAGTAATGCTACATCTTCTACATATTGCTTTATTCACTCATATTAATATTTCTATACAGTAAATTCCTCAATGTGGAATGCAAGGTCAAAGTTTTTAATACATTTCAATTATAACAGATGTTGCCAAATTGCCCTCCAACATGATAGTATCAGTTGACACACTCATATCAATAGTATGTTAGAGTTATCAGTTATTTATCCTGTATGAACACCATATGTAATCATTTAAAAATTCTTCTTCAACTTGAGAATCAAAAACATCTTATTATCCTTACAGAAATTTCAAAGTTGCCTTATCAAAGATGTGATTTTCCTGGAGATAGTTGTACATAGCATCTGGGCCTATGAGTCAAATTCTTCTTTCTCACGTCCCCGTCTGCTCTGCCTGGGGGAAGAAGGAACGGATGGACGCAGACCTCCCTGGGGAGCCCTGGCACTAACTACACCCCACAGGGTTTGGCCGGACCTGGACCAGCTTTTGGAAAGTACTAACTCAACTGCCATCCAACTTGCTGCAGTCAACCAGCTGTCAGTCACCCATCGGGGAACATGAGGCTCTGGTGTGATAACTTCGCTAAGGGCCGCACAGGGAAGAAAAAAAATCATAAAACACCTTATTGTCAAGTAGTACTCGTTGCTTTTCCTCTTCACTGTCCACCTTGAGCCCCTCAAATATTTCATCTGCATGACATTTCTTCACTTCATATGCTGTTTGCCCTTTAAATGGCATCTTAGCATTTGAGGTCCTCTAGCTGTCTTCTTTCCCTTCTTGCTTTAGCTGACACTTTCCCTGGAAGTTTGTAAAAAGACCTGACATTCACAGTCTAAGGGCTTCTGATGATACCAAATGTAACCGGAGCGGAAGCACGATCAGCACTGTGCAACATTATGTTTCTTTAGTGTGGTTTGGCTCAGGTTACAAAACCTGGACAGCGGTACCACAGACAGAGGCTGTGGCCATTTCCCTTCTATTTTATGATCGTCCCTGTTTCATTACTTTGTGCTTTCACTACATCCTGGCCTAGCAGTCTGCAGCAGCAGGCTGGAGAGATAAGGCTTTCTGGTAATAAATAAAATAGAAGGTTAAAGCCACAAGAAAGGGAATGTGGGAAATTGTGATGACAAGGCCATATGTTTAGCCTTGGATATGTGCTCTAAGAGTAACTGGGAGCCTTTTTACCCTCTTTTAAGAGGACTTCACATTTACACTCTGTCTATCATCCAAAATTCATAAATGCATATGCTTTACAGCAGGAAGAGAGACTGTTTGACAGCACCCATTTCTCGTGGCATGTTCTACAGGGTTAAGTACAAATGACAGGCACAGCATAAGTGGCCTCCACTCGAGATACAACTCTATAGAATTCTGAATTGTACTGAGGAAAGAAATTACAGAAATATCAATTTACTGATGATTAGCCACAAATAGGATTGCCCTCTCTATTCACTTTAGATCTCAAAACGTATAGATAACAAAGTTCTGCAAGGGGGTGATACGAAGATGTGGGAGATAAATTCACATATATTTAGCTAACTGAACAATTTGACCAATTGATAAATAAATGTGGAATGGGGACAAATCCTTGCTACTATCGATTATGTTATCTTTGACACTTACTGACTTGTATCACAACTGCAGAGAAATATGGATCTGAATTCCATTGTTAGAGAAGACTATTCCAATAATTGTTTGGGAAATGACAGAATGAGAAAGAAATGTTAAATCTCTTACCTATGCACAGGGGAAAATATTTTCAATATGGATTTAATAATATTTAAGATTTTTATTTTGTGTTAGCTCAATTTTTTCATATTTCTTTTTCCTGACCACCTCAATAAACTGCTTTTGCATGATCCAGAGAAAAACAAATCGAGTTTAGATAAAAAGCCACAAATGAAAGGAGTGGCCTGGGAAGCCTAAGATGTATTTACTAAAGCACGAAGGCTCCCCCTTGTGATGTGAATCGACCAGCCAGGAGGGAGCAGGGACTTGTGCTCGTTGTCAGGTATGCATTTGAAATATTACTCACTGTATCTTATTATTGGTTTTTAATTGATTCAGGTCCCCGCCAACAGGTATGAGGAACTTTAGAACTAGATAAAGTGATTAAAAATAGCTGCAAGCATTTTATAGAAACCACAATAAATTTCAAATGGATTAAAGATTTAAATGTAATAAATTATATAGTGAAATTTTGATGGACAATTTTGTGATCTTTTACTGGGGAAGGACTTTCTAAACAGGACATCAAAGTCATAAGCCATAAAAGAAGCTGCTAGATTTTCTACATAAAATTCCTAAACTTCACCTAAACGAAATTACTTAAAGTACCTTAAAACAAAACTAGGAAAAAATATTTGCAACATATATAACAGAACAATAGTTAATACACTTATGAAAAAGTGAGCTCTTAAAATTTTTTAAGAAAGAGACAAACACCCCATTATGGCTTATAGGTACACTAAGATATACCAAAATTTGTTAGTAATAAAAAATAAATAAATAAAAATTAAAAGACCAATGAGATAGCATGCTTTTTTTCATTTACCTACCGCCTTGGCTCAGATTTAAAAGAATGATAATATCCAATGCTGAGTATTCTGAAATAGGCACTTTAATACATAGATTGGAGTATATCTAGGCATGCAAGCTTTCTGGTGTGGGGGATCTGGTAATATATATAAAAAATTGAAATGTGCATATTATTTTAACCAGAAATAAAATTCTGCATATATATCAGACAGCCATGATAGCATAAATAAGCAACAAATATCCAAAAGAGTATTACCTATAATAATGAGATATTGCAAGCAATATTAAAATGTTCCTTGTTTCAAATTTAAATTGATCTATTTTTATAAGAGAACACGATGCAGCTATGAAAAATGATATAATCATGCTGTGTGATTCCATTAAATGTCCAAGATATAATTATTTAGTGAAAAAGGCAAATATTTCAAAGTCTTATTTTCTGTAACTGTGTTTTATATGTATTTTGCATATATTTAAAATTCTAAGAAATTTATGCTTTAATGTCAAGAATCATTATCCAGGGGGAGTGAGGAAAGATTTTGAAGAGGGAGATTGGATAACTGGTGATCTTCACTTTTTATTGATAATTTCTCTGTTTTATGAGTTTTATATAATATGCACATATAATTTTTATAACAAGAAAAATTCCTTTTATACAAGGAAAACTATTTTTCCTTAAAAATAAACAAATCTGCACTCAAATGTTTATAGCAGCACAATTCACAATTGCAAAGATGTGGAAACAACCCAAGTGACCATCAATACATGAGTGGATTAATAAAATGTGCTATATGTATACCATGGAGTACTACTCAGCTATAAGAAACAATGGTGATACAGCACCTCTTGTATTTTCCTGGATAGAGCTAGAACCCATTCTACTAAATGAAGTATCCCAAGAATGGAAAAATAAGCACCACATGTACCTACCGTCAAATTGGTTTCACTGATCATCACCTAAGAGCACATTTAGGAATAACATTAATCAAGCATCGGGCAGATATGAGGGGGGGGAGGAGGGGATGGGCGTATACATACATAATGAGTGCAATGCGCACTGTCTAGGGGATGGACACACTTGAAGCTCTGACTTGGGGGTGGGGGGCAAGGGCAATATACGTAACCTAAACTTTTGTACCTCCATAATATGCTGAAATAAAAAATAAGTAAATAAATAAATAAACAAATCCTTCTTTTAGACTTTTTCTCTTACTCTGACTTCATTTTAAAGACTTCAGATACTGAATTTGAAGCCGTTAAAGAAATAAACAGAGGAGCTTTTTATCTACACGTTGACTATTCCTAACTCTGAAGGAAGTGCACTCTAGTAGTTTGTCCTAAATATAGATAGCCATAGCTAAAATAAAACTTTTACAGTGGAGTAGACTCTGAAATTATTCCCTCCAATTGTTCCATTTTACAGATAAAAATTTTGAGTTTGGGAAGATGAAATGCCTTTGCCAAGTCAGAAAACAATGGGCAGCAAACTAAAATGAAAATGTAAATGTTTTCACTACCAATCAACTTCTCCTTGTGTGAATGAAAACTCTCATTTCAGTGACTTTTATTTTGTAGGAGTTTAAAAACAGAATTTAAAGTAGTTCCCATAGCATGCTAGTGTTATCTTGAACAATGACATAAATAATGAGATTGGCTGCATAATATTCTCTTATTAGGAAGGACAGGCCCAAATTACCCGTGACCCAAATTCGCTATTAATTACAACAATCACAATGGCGATGATGACACCCTGCCATTGAACTGTTTCAATGTGCAGTCTGCTGTGTTAAATGCTTTATATGCATTATCTCATTTAATCTTCACAACTTAGAAACCTATTATCCTCGTTTTATTAATGAGGAAATCAGTTCTTAGAAGAGTGACTTACCCAATGTCATAGAGCTGGTACGACATGCTAGCACCTCCTTGGTGTGTCTAACTGCAAAATTTAAAAATAAAAGATTTTTTATTGCTCCTTTAAATTGCTTCATCAAGATGGCAAAGATTCAAGACATATCACATGTCTTCCTGATAGTGGGTTACAACTAAGCACCATTAACATAATATCCAGCATATTATAATGTATTATAGGCCATGTTGCAATATATTTTCATGCCTCCTTTAAAAGTGGTCTCATAAATAATGTGTTAATCAATAGCCAACCTCTGCAGTACACTTGGAAGCAGTGACCCATCCCATTCCAGAAGACAGCAAGTCTTTCCACTAAACTGTCTGCAGACAACTTAAGAAAAAGTGGTGAGAATGCCAATAAATTACTTCATGGTGCATGTTCAATTATGTTCAGACGCTGGTTTAAAAGAGGTAATAGAAGTAAATCTTTAGTAGATCTGACTTTACTAAATTTTGCTGTAAATCTCCTTTCTTCCTCACTCATTTGCTCGTTTCGTTACATTCTTCTTACATGTTTCCTTATTAGATTATTTTAACTTCTCTTTCAATCACTCTGGTTATATCCATCTGCTGAAGTCTTAAACTTTACTCTTGTTATTTTCTCATCAATCACGTTGCAGGTTCCACGTACCATGCACTCACGAGTCCTTCTCAAGAAGTACCTCTGGTAAGCAGCAAGGATGAGCAGTGAAAGAAAGCAAGGGAGGGGAACCGTTACAGAAATGCTACACAGGCTGGAATACAGAGGTTGAGCCCAGTGAATCAAGGAGCCAAGGAGCCGCGGAGAGATGAAGGCAGAGTGCCGGAGTCCTCCCTCCTTCTTCTCAAGTTTAGGTGGCAGCACTATGGGGGCAGGGACATTGAGCAAGAAGAAAACCAGGAAGACACAAAGGCATTTTTAGATCCGGTAGCCAAGTGTCCTTCTCGGTTTTCTAAGAGCTCTTTTCCTTTCAAATGCCTTTGCCCTGGGGAGTACAGTGACTGGGACTCAGAGGTGACAAAACAGGATGCAACTTGCCTAGGGCTTGTGTTATTCTCAAGGGAAAAAGAAGGAAGCAGAGGAGGCCTTCAAGGCCAATCAACTCACCAGGACAAAAAATCAGAAAGGAACTGTGGCTATTAAACAATAAATATTATCCACTTACACTTAATCAGGGCTAACTCCTGGGAGGAAGTTTGAATATATTCCAGACTTGCAGCAACTGACAGGAGCAAAATGGAACCAAGGAGGAGAAAAGTGTGGCCATAGGTGGGATTCCTGGAGCTGAAGGTAGAAAGGAAAAGATAGTAGTGAAGTGTGATAACGTGTAGATAAGGATCAGGTTCTATAGCCAGCTACCATCCTCCCCCTGGCCCTAGCCTGTTGTGTATTTGTGAGTGATTTGGGGCATTTCACTAATATTCTCTGAGCTTCAATAACTGTCCTTGTATAAAGAAACTAATAATATCCACCTTGTAAAATAATACATAATCTATGTAAAATGCCTAGCATACATAGGGCCTGGCACCTAGGAGTGTAATCAGATACAGAATGAGATTTTCCTGCTGCCCTAGATTGCCAACTTGCATGTAAGGTTGCCAGATTTAACAAATAAAAATACGGGATGTCAAGTTTAATTTGAACTTCAGATAAACTAGGCATAAATTCTTTAGTATAAGAATGTCCCATGCAATATTTGGGACATAATTATTTTAAAAATTGTCCCTTGTTTATCTGAAATTCAAATTTAGCTGTACATTTATTTTATGTGGTAGTTCTACAAGTCACATCTAAAGTTGGAGTTGAATAAGTCATGATACCCTACCTTTTTAAAGGACCTACAACCAAGGGCTAGAAGTGCCCTCTAGGACTCATGAGGAACCACGACAAACTGGCTCTGCTACTCCTAGTCATCACTCACACACCCTACCCACCAGAGAGTTGTGGAAACTGTTGGAGAGAGATTTGTGGGAATAAGGAATTGCTACCCTAGGGAGAGAGTAGTTTTCACCACCATCCCCAAACCAAGTGGGGGCAGATCTTTCCCCAGATTGGGTGAGTTAGTTATGTTCCAAACTTGCTGGAAAGCCCTGTGGGCCTATGAAGTAGCAGAGCTTTTGATCATGACAAAGATGCTTGAGTTTCCTATGGGTCAAATATACACTTTCAGAAGGTAGGGGGACCCCAGTGAGGGGATTTGGAGAGGTCCTGAGAGTTCAGGCCAGCGTGGGCTTGCTGCATCACATTCAGTGCTGAGTGAGGCTCCAGAAAACCTTTAAAGCAGCAGTTCCCAACCTTTTTGGCACCAGAGACCAGTTTCATGGAAGACAATTTTCCCACAGACAGGGGTTGGGGTGGAGGGTGGTGGAGCTCAGGTGGTGTTGACTGGCCCGGTTCCTAACAAGCCTCGGACCAGTACCAGGCATGGCCTGGGGGTTGGGGACCACAGTTCTAAAGAATTCATAAGTGAATCTCACATAACAGACCATTTAGATGCCCATTATGCAGAATGCAGTGACGGCCACTTGGTGTTAACCAGAGAAGCCTCAACATGTAAAAGAGCTCTATGTCCGTCCCAGGTTAGTGAAAAGACTTTAACTCTTCTAACTCCTACTACTAAACACGTCAGAGGGACCCAAAGGATAAAAAGGAAAGGTAAGAGCAGATCACACCTCTGCCCCTTGGGCTAAATCCTCACAAGTGCTGAGGGAATGAAGACAAGGCCTAGATATGAGATACGAACTTTAAATTAGACTGGGATAAATTTTCTAATACAGTGGTCTTCTCCCTTATCTGTGCAGTGTCAGGTACCTGCTGTCAGTTGTGGTCTGAAAATAGGTTAAGTATGATATGAGAAGACATTCTGAGAGAGAGAAAGAGACCACATATAAAATAACTTTTACTGGAGTATTTTGTTACAATTGTTCTATTTTATCTCACTGTGCCTAATTTATAAATTAAACTTTATCATACATATGCATGTACCTATGATACATAGGAAGAAAACATGGTCTGGATAGGGTTTGTTACTATCCATGGTTTCAGACATCCACTGGGGTCTTAGAATGTATGCCCTGAGGGTAAGGGGGGACTATTGTACCTGAAAGAAACCAGAAAGCCTGGGATCTACCCAAAATAACATGAAATGATAGACAAGACCAAATGTGACCAAATGTGATCATTTGGTCAAACTTATTTATGTTTGAAATAGTAATTAAAGAAACATAAAATTGTTTCATATTTGGGCCCCTACTAAATCAGACTCATAGCTGGAACTCAATAAGGCCACATAGAGTCGTATTATCAAGTCAGATTCCAAATGGGAGTTTAAATCTAAGAGGCCCGTAAACAGAAGAACTAGGCTCTGAAAGGGTAGGCTGGCAAAGTGAGTAAAGTGGGGACACATTCCAGTTGATATGTGAGGACATCAATTCAATTGTACTGCAATAAATATCAGAAGTGTCAGGCCTCAGGGAAAGGTTCATAATAATGAGAGAGAAGCTGGCTTCTGCCACCGGGTCCACTCGGGTTTTGGAGATACCCTGGTGAAGCAATACCCATGGAATTAGATTTGGAATTCTGCCCTCCAATTTTGTGTCTCTGAAATGCAAGGTCATTGCCTCTCATGAAAAAGAGCATGGGAAAGCCGTTTCAAAACTGGTGAATGGGAAAAGACCTCTTTATATTCCTCAGGTGGACACTCTTTGTAACATTTAATAGTAAGACAGCTACCCACGGGCCTGAGGTTTGCTTCTGACAGATGCGTAGGCACTTCCTAAAGCTCTTAAAACAAAAAATGGGGCATAAGAGGAGGAAAAGCCACACAGAAGTCTCGAGTTTTTGTGTTCATGTCAAAAAGTTACTCCTTGCTTTTAACCTTTAGCTGTTTCTTGTTTAAATTGTTCTTTTCATTTTAGTCCTGTTTACACTCACAATATAACTTAGCTCTCAATTTGGTAGGTGCTTTTCAAGAAGTAGCACCAATATTAGGTAGCATTTGTCCCCTAGAGAAAGATTCGTCACTCTTTTCTCCTCATTGTTTTTATTATTTGGTATGTATTCAGAACTACTAATATATACCTCAAAGCACTGTATAGTATAAATAAAGTCATAGTTTCACTGGTTAATGAAAGAAGATTTGCTGATCTTCTGAGGGGGGTTGTCAAGTGAAGTTCCACACTTAAAATTCGGAGCCCTGCTGAAAATTTCTATTTGGTTTGTTGAGGTTTTATATTAGAAATGAAAAATCAATAAGATAATCCCAAAGCCCCTGTAAAACACTGCTTACAAAGAAGTTGAAATAGCAAAAGAAGAAAAACAAATTTTATTCTAATTACAGGATGTAGAAAAACTTGTACCAATTCTCAGATGTGTTCAATAGAGACAGAAGCAAGGATCTGGCTATGTTTGTAGTAAGTGCACAAGGGTTTTGGGATAGTATTACCAAGTTCCCGGCCCGTGGAGCATTCAAATACACGAACACCCTCTATCCAGTTCAGCAATGCCAAGGATTATTGTGTGGTGGATATTGCAGACAGAATTCAAAGATGGCCCTCAGGTTTCTGCCCCCTGGGGTACCAATCCTGTATGATCTTTTTCCCTTCTATATGGGCCAGATTGTGAATCTGATCAGATAGTCCTTCTCTTGATTAGATTATATTAGATAGCACAGTCTGCTTTAAGAAAGGGACATGATCTAATCAGGTCCCTTAAATGTGACTGGGATTTTCCTGGTGAAAGAGATGTGTGAGAAAGATGAGAATGTGGGAGGTATTCCAAGGCAAAGGAAATTGTTCATTGCTGGCCTTAAAGAAGGAGGGGGCCACATGGGGGCCACATGGTGGCCACAGCTGCAGGGAACTGAATTCTGCCAACACCTGAATAAGCATGGAAGTGGATTCTTCCCCAGAGCCTCCAGAAATGTCACCTCGCCAACACCCTGGTTTTACCTTGCGAGACCCTGAGTGGAAGAGGACCCGGTTACCCTGCCTGGACTTCCAAACTACAGAACTGGAGCCAATAAGTGTTTGCTATTTTAAGCCACCAAGTTTATGGTAATTGTGATGTAGCAATAGAAAACTTATACAGGGGACAGCAGTTATCCCTTAAAATTGGTTTGGCAGAAAGGAGGCAATAATTGACTTAATCTTAAAAAGGTAAGTCAAAGGATATCATAACCCTAGTCTAGTCATGAGAAGAAAATTAGACAGACCCAGATAGAGGTATACACTATAGAATACCTGACCAATACTCCTCAAAACTGTCAAGGTCATAAAAAACAAACAAACAAACCTGTCACAGACCACAGGAGACTAAGTAGCCATATGACTAATTATATTATGCTATCCTGGATGGTATCTTGGAGCAGAAAAAGGACATTAGTGGAAAAACTGAATAAAGTCTAGAGTTTAGCTTTAAAATAACTAAATAAACTACCAGTATCTGCAAAGTATCATGGTAATGCAAATGAATTAAATAATGAGAAAATGAACTTTAAGTATATATTTAATTTAACATATCTTAAATGATATTATTTTGGTTATATACTAATTTGTTAAGATATTATAAAAATAAACTTTATTATCACTATTTTTAATAAATGTGGTATTTCAGATTTTTTTTTAAGAAAAAGCAAGTATATCATGCAAAAAAAAATTATAGCTCTGGTGTACTGATCTTTCTTTATGGCCTCAGTGGGTCCCCAAGGTCAATCCTAAGCAAAAGTAAGAAGCATAATATCCATATCCTAAGGTTTTTTATACCAGTCCATTGCTAACATAGGTCAGGCAGTAGTGAGAAGATTATAAGATGTTGTCCTCTAATCTGAGCTTCTGATTCTTAAGAGATCACTGGAGAACCCACAAATTTAAAGATTCTCTTCCAGAATGTTTAATGTGCTTTTTTAAAGGTGAACTCAAAGATTTACCTGCAGAGGGGATAAAGATCAGGCCCAGGGTCCCGCAGCAGCCAGCATGACACTATTAACATCAAATACAAGACCTTCCTTATACTGCTTTAATTATCAATGCTAATAGAAGAAGCATAGGGCAATAAATTTAGAATTTAGTTGGCAAAGGAAAGCTAGTTTTCATGTTTCATTTTTAACGGCATTATATTCCTATTTAAGTGTCCTTGCATGTTCTTTCAGACTAGGACTTGCTGTATTCTACAAAGCTCTTATTGAAGTAAAGAGGAGGCAGAAGACAGCTAGGTTTTAACTTTTTGTTTAATCTTCAATTATTTACTGTCAATGCTCATAGTGAAAGATTACAGACCGTGGATTACTAACCTTCTTTGCTTTAAGATGATAAGAATTTTATCTGATTTTTGAACTGCTATTTGTCCATTTGAGAGCATATATATATGACATCATGTTTAAAACTCAATTTCAGATACATGATTTTTTTTTACTGAGAACAAGCTTCCCCAAGAGTTAGAAAGGACAGAAATTACTATTCCCTCTATATAGATGAGGAAATTGAGGTACTACCGATGGATTGGAATTCAGATATTTTGACCCCTGGTTCAATACTGCTTTGTAAGTAAATGTGCCTTTGGTTTGTGTGTGTTTCCCATTTTTGCCACACACAGCCATACTCAGTAGGGACTGCGTGTCATTGCTGAGCTCTGGCTACTTAGGTTCCCCAAAGTCCAAGCCTTCCTGTTACGATAGCTGACACCTTGGGACCTCATACCACTCTTCCCTCTTTCCTAAAGCAAACTTCAAAATACAGCTCAAGATTTGTTTCCCAGTGAAGCCTCCAATTTGTCCCAGGAAAGGCAAAACTCATGCATAGATAACCAGAATTGCCATTTGGCCCTGAACCTCACACAAAGGTGCTCAAGTTTAGACTTTGACATTGCCTCTGAATGAAGCTATACTGACAATCACAGAGACACTCACCATAGAACTTTAAACTTGCCTCCAATCCCGAATAACTTGACCAACATACAGTGTACAAACGTGTGAATATTTATAAATTCTAAAATTACCATTGGAATGATACTAATATGCTGCATTATATACATATACTTTTTAGATTTAGTAAACATAGTTTCAACATATATAATGGCCATGAGTTATCTCAAATTCTAGGAGGCACCCTTTTGGGAGAGGTGTATATCCCCATAGATGGAAAGATGAACAACGAATAAACATACCTTCAGAAATTTACTTATACCATGTTTTAAGTGACTTACCACTTAGTAACTATTTTAATAGCTAGTAACTACTTTAATAGATGAATTGTTTTAAAAGAAATTATGTCAGGAAACAAGCGACATATTTTGAGATGAGGCTGGCTGATTAATTCACAGAACTAGCATTTCTCTATTTCAAATATGAGTGAGCCCAATATAACTTGCAGAAAAGAGAACAAGTACCAGAAAAGTAGAATTAATAGAGTAAACTTTTAACACATGAGCAAGTTCAGGCTCAGGGTTCAGAGTAATTGAGACAACCATTTTGCATCTATGATAATATGAATCCTTTCCTGACCCTTCCCAAATATCCCCTTCTCAGCCAATTCATTCACCAGTATTCAGCGGCCCACGTGCTCTGTTTCTGCCAAGCTAATCTCCAGGTGGTACACACTGTTTTTTTCCCATCCCCTCCAGTTTGTGTCATCTCCTAGAGAATTCCTTAAAGCTCTCTTTCATGTATGAACATTCTCCCAAAAGGAAAAGCACTTTCCCTATTTCATCCCAATAAACCCATAATTATGTATACAATTACATATACAATTATATGTATAGAACTACTGTGTAAAAAAGTTACAATTATGTGTGCAATTGTGTCCAACTATGGGTACAGAAAAGCACCATGGCAGCCCAAGACATGGCTAAAAATCAATAACAAAATGAAAACACTAATAAACTAAATAACTTTATCCTAGGAACGCGTTTTATTCAGAAAAACATTTTTCCACTGCTACTATCCACCCTTTCATATCCAGCACTCTCTTCATATTGGAAACCCCTTTCTCTGAAAATAAAATACAGCTATCACAGGTTGAGATTTAATTTGCATTTATCATGAATAAAGGTGCATTTTCATTCCCTCCCACTGTTTTTAACTGCAAACAATGTACTGTTTTCAATTCTAGGTAATTTGTTTTTCTCTTTTTAATGAAGGAGTCATACTAACTGTTCTGATTTGAAGGTTTTTCCTTCTTAAGGAGCTACAGAAATGAAAATGGGCCCCAGTCATTGTGCCTAGAGCCAAAAATAAATACAAGTACCTGGAACCAAATCTAAAGGGCCCTACAAGAAACAAGTATACTCTCCCTTACATGTCTCTCTCATTCTCTCTCTCCCTCCCACCCTGCTCACGCCCCCCTCCATCCTCAGTTTTGTTTTCATGCGATTCTGTTTGTGAGAAGACACAATATGCTTCATTTAGGCAGATTTCACTGTTTCTTTAATCTAGGAAGCTGGCGATGAAGGTCAAAATCTTAAGAGGACAAGATGGTATAGTTACATGTGGCCAAAGGTAATACATACTGTGTAGGCCAAATAGAAATTTTTCTAATGATCGGAAATACTGATTTAGTAAGCCAAATTCTCCCCAGTGCCTGGATAGAAGCTCATGAAAGCCCCATGGAAGCAATAGGGAAATAATTCTCTTCTTTTCAGTGATGAGGAAATTAATGCCCAGGAAGGTTTACAACTCAAGCAGGACTCTGCCCTCCCAGTCCAGTTTTCCATCTTTTGCACTAGCCTGCCATGAGTCACGAAGTCACCATTCTAAGAATAAATTTAAATATGCAAAATATTTAAAATCACCTCAAGCGATTGTTGATTCAGGTCATTACCACGTTTATTATTGTACTATATTTTTTTACGGCAGACAACAGGAAAGAGAAGCCAAAATGTCAGCCAAACAAAGGAAGGACGTGCAGACAGCGATTGCATTCCCACCTCAGATTTGGAAGCTCAGAAGCTGAGCTGCAAGCAAGCATGCACCTTAGGCTAGAAGCAAGAGCAACAACACACATTTACAAATTATGAAAAGGGCAAAATGCTCAGTCTGCACTGTTCAGCACAAAGAATTCCCAAAAGCTTCAGAGACATGTCCTCTTAATGAGAAACAATAGTTTGCAGCCAGATGCTCCTCATCATTATGAACACTTTAGCACCACAAAGAGGCACAAAAGGGGGCTATGAGCCCAGCACTTTGAAAATAAAGGCCTCTGTGGATAAGTGCACCTATTAATATAATGGTTCCGAATAGATTCAGCTTCTGCTCCAAGTCTGTCGATTAACAGCAATAAAAATAATATTTTCATAGCACTCCAAGAAAAAACAAGACATCAATTTCTACTATGATCATATCTATTACATGAATATAAAAACAAAAAATATTCCTTTGAAAATACTAATACCTCTTAGCTTGGTTATACACTAGAGACAAAATGGCTAACATTAGTCAGATTTGCATCTGTTTTACTATTGAACAGGAGTAGCCTAAATACATTTCCATTGAGTAATAGAAATGAGAATATTAGCTTCATAGTACAGTTGTCATGAAAGAAACCTGAGTAACTAAACTAATGATATCACAGGGCACTAGTACTTTCTCTTTTCATCTTGACTTGAAGAAATGACACTTTAATTGATACTTATCTATGAAATTAAAATCAAAATAAGTATAATAATGATAAAGTATCATCAAACTACAATAGTGTCAAAGAATTGAAAGTCAGACTGCACAGGTTTAAATCTCAGCTCTAACACTCCCTAGCTGCAGGACCTCGAGCATGCTACTTAATCTCTCTAAACCTCTGCTTCTTCATCTGTGAAGTGGGGGTAGTAAAAAGGTCTCCATCATGGGGTTGTTGTGAGGATTAAATGAAATAATCCACACATAGCCCTTAATGCAAGCGCTAGCATTTATATGCCCTCAATATGTTAACTGTTTTTATTAACATCTGTAATTTAAAGGCATCCTAGGAGAATTTGAGAATTGTCATCCAGGAATTTCACCAGCAATTTTACCTTTGGGAATTATGGTATGTATTTTAAGTATGTCCATAATATAAAAAAATCAAATTTACTGTCTAAGCTATTTTTCCATGGAGGTGCATTAATGCAAATTAGACAGAATGACTTTTCCCAGTTATAATTGGTCTGAAATGAGGTGGAAGGAACAGAAAGACAATTAACTTTAGCTTTTTTTTTTTTTTTTTTTTAATCTCCAACAGTTCAGAGTAGGTTTTAGTGCCTGATGGTTGTAGACTGTCAATGCTGCCAGGCGAAATTATTCAGAGACCTTCAAGGGGCTTTGTTTATCTCATTTTTCAATTAACCTCTGCATTTTAACTTCATCATAATGCCTGTGCCAATTCACACCAAAGAACAAATAAAAAATCCCGTTTGCTGTCATTATTTTTTTGCTTTACAAATCAAGTTTTATTTTTCCTTTTTAATGTATAAAGAAAATGTATGGAGGATGTAAATTTAAGGTTGCAAAAAACCAGCAAAGTGGCAAATGATTTAACATAAATTAAGTTTTGGTATTAACCTTTTTCTCTTTCTTTTATTTTCCTCATTTCTTCATGTGAGGCAACAGCAAAGTTTAGAACTGTGAGAGCAAAAATCAAAGTGTACTTGAAGGCTGGGAATTTTGTTGTCAATTTAGTGTGAGATTTCGGGGCCTGTATCACTACAGGTATGATGAGGGAGGAGGATCCATTTTTTCTTCCTAGAGAGTCAGTGTCATTAGACTTACACCTAAATCTGCACATCTCCTTGAAATATATGCTAATGGAACTGTAACACCTCACCCTTATTTTTAAGTCAGTACCAAGAAATGAATAGCTTTTAGATAAGCACGTCCATATTTTTCACATCATTTGAAATAGCATTGAGATTTTAATCCTTAAACTGATAAAATTCTATCCAGACAATTAAAATTTCCTTCATAAAAAGTGTCAACTGATGCAGATAATACACACCATTTTCTATTTTACTGCCTAGGGAATTAAAAAATATATAAAATTTGGCATGTTCCCTACATTTAAAAATCTTCTTTAGAGGCATACAGTAAGTTTATAATGAGTAAGACAATAGAACAAAATATTATGTAATCTATGGGTATCGAATGTCTATAATGGGTTAATAATGTAAGACTAGTGCTAATCTGGCTATTTAAAAGCACTGAAGAAAAGACACAATCAAGAACACAGGGTAAAGGTGCTTTTCAGTGGACTACAGGTGTCAACATTGTCTTAGTTTGCTTGGGCTGCTACATCAAAATACCACAGACTGAGTGTCTTAAAAAACAGAAATTTATTTCTCACGGTTCTGGAGGCTGAGAAGTCCCACAGTCTGGGTGCTGGAAGATTTGGTTTCTGGAGAGGGCCTTCCTGGCTTGCAGGAAGGTCTCTTTCTCTTCCTCTTCTTACAAGGACATAATCCCATCATGAAGGTCCCCCTCTTGTGACTTAATCAAAACCCAATTATTTCCCAAATCTCCACCTTCAAATAACATCACATGGGGCTACATCTTCAACATATGAATTTAGAGGGGACAGAAACATTCAGTTCATAACAAATATAAAGAATGTAAGTATTAACGGAAATCTTTAAATAATGTCTGTTCAGTAGAAGGCTCTATAGAAGCTCTTCATATGAGGGAAGCAATGTGAATGTGATCCAATGAATAAAAATAGAAATCTGAGTTTCTGAGGATGTCTAGCAAGATATGGCCAGAAAAGTGCCATTATTTCCTTCTGAGAATAAATATTGTTGAGACTGAGAAATGTATTGATTATTTGAAATTCTTCTGCAATTAAATATTTTTCTTTTCTCTCCAGTTTAATGACTTAAATACAAAATTAATTCATATTTTCACCAACCCAAGTCATTAGGTGGCCTTGGAGTTCCCTGTGAACGAGCTATAAGCCCTGACCTGAGTAGATCATGCCTCCATATAAAAAGTACAACCAAAAGTCATTATACAATGTTTTTCCTTTCAAGACACCAAACTGAAGTCAACATTTTAATATTTTTGTTTTGTCACCATATATACTGTTAAAGTAAGAGATAGTCTGACTTTACAAATCTTTTTTGTAAGACACTGAAACAACCATTAGTCAGTAACAGCTTTTGATCATTGCAAGTCTAGGGTGGATTTGAACTAGATGTGTAACTCATCAAGTTAAATGCTGTATCTCTATATATTCATCCCTATGAGCCAGGCAGAAAAGAATCTGATATTTGGTTTTTTGTAAGAAAAAGGAATCACTGAAAAATCATAGTAAATAAAAAATGTTTAATTTTAACAGAAAAAAGAACAACCAAAGGGTAGAAGTATAATTATAATAAAGAAATATTGCAAACATTCAAGTCCTTTTTTAAAAATATGAAATGTTGAAAACATAACACTAATTCAGAAAAATGTTCTGCACTCAAAGATAGTAAGCTTCTGGATTCTACACTTTAAAGGGATCTTGAATTATAACAGCAGTAGCCCCAAGGAAACTAATATAGCACTCTCTTTCATCTTTCTGGTGTTAACAAATTTTTCCTAACTTGTACAACTCAACTTTTAACTGGGATACGGTCATAAGGACCTGCCAACTTCTGTGAAAATTTATCCAAGCATATGACGATGTCACAAGTTTCCATTTAGCTCAAGGCATAGTGGCTGCCAAGGGTTTGTAAACAGCACACTCATCAGTGCTAGAGATCTCACATTCTGGGTCATTGGACCCAGAAATATGGCCCAGAGAGCGTGGTGAGGGTGAGCAAAACTGAAAGACTCAACAACATTCTGGTTGACATCAGGTATTCCAGGATGGAAAAAGCTATCACCTCCGTTACTTGCAAAAAAAAAGTCTAGGAAAAAAACACACTAAAGTTCATGTTATACTTTAGAAATATAAATATTCAACATTGATTATAATTGATATAATCTTTCATTTTTAATGATATGTGGAAAGTTTGCCAATCACGGAGAAATGCTTTATGCATCCCAATATTGTATATAGACATTTCAGCTTCTATGCTAACAAATATTCTACATATATATATCCATATTTATACAGCAAGAGTTAAGCAAGTAGTTGAAAAACAAATAGTGTTCTTTACTTTCTTCCTTTAGAAAACCAAAACTATCAATAAATATTCCATAATCAAAATACAATATTTATTGATTTGTAAGGAAGAATTATTATTGACCGTTCATATTTTTCTAAATCTTTCTTTGTACAGGTTAGTATTGAGTTTTACAATAATAGTATTTGTCTTAGCCTGTTTTCTGTGGCTATAGCAGAATACCACAGACTAAGTAATTATAAAGAAAAAAGATTTATTTGACTCATGGTTCTAGAGACCAGGAAGTCCAAAAGCATGGCAGCAGCATCTGGCTAGGGTCATCCCATGATGGAATGCAGAAGGTGAAAGCAAGTGAGTGAAACAGACAGAAAAGAAGGGGCTGAACTCCCTTGATAACTAACCCACTTCCACAATAACAGCCTTAATCCATTCATGAGGGCTCTGCTCTCAAGGCCTGCTCATCCCTTAAAGGTCCCATCTCTCAATACTGTTACAATAGCAATTAAACTTCAACATGAGTTTTAGAGGGAACATTCAAACAATAGCAGTATTCCTATTTATAAATATAATAGTTTATACAAATATCCATTTAAAATTTTATTTCATATTCCATACACAAATATTCTCACTAAAATAAGTTTCATGTTTCAATCAGCTTGGTAGGGCATTAAAAAAGATGAAAAGAGGGTCTGAGAATTAAAAATATGATAACAATAATTTTTAACAGATCTTCTAAAAGGATTACAGCATTGACTTCTAAAGCTTCCTTTTAACATATACTGATAGTGATTTAGCAAGCCCAAGACTGTGTAAGAATTATTAATATTAAAAAAAAAACAAACAGAAAATAAGAGAATAAATTCATCAGACCCACCAGCATAAATGAGCAAAATAAATGCTCATATACCTTCCATTGGAATTTAAATAATAATGTATATGAAAGATACTATTATAACTATACAGATTAATTTTATTTTAATTCATAACCACAAATATAACAGATTCTTCTCAACTTTGCTGGTCTAAGAGCCATGGTAGGGGAATAAGGACCACTGCTGGTGACATTTATTAGGAAGAATACTTTTTCACTTAGTGCCATCTCATTTCTCAAATAATTAACTTTTTCAATATATATTTTTGTTTCTCCCAATTTTACTAAACCTCATTTTATTTAAAAGAGAATAAACATATCAATAGGAAATGGCTCATTCATGTAAATCAACGCTTGGTTTAGAATAGCAAACAAATTTATAAGTAAATTTTTACAATGTACTCTGATATTAGAGGGTGATTATAGTCTACACAGGCTTCTATGGACCACAAAGAAGAAATTGAATTCATCAGCAAGGAGGCAAGGCACACTGGGGGGCATGTTTAAAAAGTGAAAAGACTTCACTCAAACAAAGTTGATAAGAGGATTCTCTTCGGGAGAACTACCATGTCATCTAATCTATGATGCCCTCAGGGTAAGACACATCATGATTTTATGTACTATTAAGAATCTCTTTTTAAAGTTGCCAGTCATAATTATAAAACAGCATGAATTTAATATGTATTCCTATTTATAGCAAAATGTGAAAAATACGAATCTCAGAATCATTTGTGTTGAAGCATAGAAGAGGGACAATTGTCTGAAGAGCTTAAGGATATAAAGAAGTTTGCATGTCAAAAAGCAGAAATATAAACAACAAAGCATGAGGGGTTGCCAAGGGATAAGTGGTGGTGTACCTGTTTTAGGACAAAGGAGAGATGGCAAATCCCAGAAAGTTTGAGGATGCAATTAAAGGGCAGATTAAGTAATTTGTACAATTTTGCGTACTGGGAGGTATTATGGGATAGAGAGAAGAGTAGGCTTGAAAGTAATAATGGAACCCCATCATTCTTATTACGACTCTGAGATAAAGGTCTTTTTGTACCAGGCCAGGCTAGAATGTCTGGCCCAGGTTTAATAATTCCCTGCCTTTCAAGAGTCTGAAGTTCCAGACCCCGGCACAAACTAAGATGCAGGAGGTCACCATCCTCATGACTGTCTTAATTTGTGTCTGGGCATCTGTCCATAGTCTTTGTAAAAATTTCAAAGAAAACATAGATAGGGAGATGTCATAGAAATTGTATATCCCTAGGTGCAGAGATTCATTTATATGTGAAATTTTTAAGTAAACATTATATTAAAGTGTTAGCAATAAAATCTTTTCTCTTTAATATTCATTCAAAGTTCCCACTGACCTTAAAGTGGAATTAAATACAGCACAACTGTCCTGAGAGAATTAATCATTTCTTTATCACTAGTCAGGAATCATTTTCCCAAATGCCAACTCTTGCCCTCTAATAATTCACTTCTACCTGCTGTGGATCCCTGGTTGTGTGCCCACGCGCTCTCCTTGACCTCAGCAGAACAAGTTGGCTGCAGCGCAGGCTGTCCTTGAAGACCACCTGGGAGCCTCAGATTGTGCCCAGTGCGGCAGCCTGTCGGAAACGGGCTACTGCCAGCGCGGAGCGGGGAACACCTGTGCCTCACAGTCTGCACTGGCCACTCTTCCACTCCCAAGAGTCCTGTAAGATACAGGTCAAGTATTTCTTCAGTCATAATTTAGGTACTGACATTTCTCAGTGCATCTTGCCTCTCTGTACCATCAGGGCTGAGTGAGAACTTCGGAATGGGGTGAAGGGAATCAGATTATTAGGTACTGAGTCAAGTTAGCTCCCTCAATGCCATTTATATGGCTAAGGTTTTAATCTCTGACCTTGCAACCACTTGCAGTATCCTACTTGTTATAAAGGTGCCTCCAAACACACACACACACACACACACACACACACACACACACACACACACACACACACGCAGTTGCTTGAGCCTCAACAATGAATTGCACAAATACGTGTTGAGTTTTCAGTTTTGGTGCTGTGCTGGCTGCTGGGGCTTCAGACACGATCTCTGCCTTCAAGTAGGTCACAGTCTAAAGGGAAAGACAAAATACAAATATTATTAGATATAATATCTAATAGAATGTACAGCAGATCATGAAATGCTTATATCTATAAATCACACTTTTAAAAGATCTTTCAAGAAAGACCTCCCATCTATTAACAAAAATAAAGTTCATAAATGGAAGATGTGTCTATTATTCTAAACCTGTTCCAAACTTGGCTTCCTCGCTTTTCTTGATTAACTTTACCCCTACTTGCTGCTTCAGTTAATGTGAAATCTATACATCAGCTTTCAAAACATCTGGAAAATATTTATTGCTTCAGAAATATTTTAAGATTTTCCTTTATATTCCACCCCTCAGTTGATTTAAGAAGAAGATCATGCTATTCATGACTTATGTATTCAAAGCACAGTAAGACTTCGTTAAATGTCAACTGCCCAGTGATTCTGTTGGATGGTCCCATTGTACCAACTGTGGCAACATTCACCAACTGGTTTCTTATTTATATGTAAGAAAGAGGTTTTTTTATCTTAAATCATTATTAGCACAGCTAAGAGGAAAAATCCTAATTGGAAATCTGTTTATTTGGGTGCCTATATTGTGTAAGTATATTTACTTATTTCAAAAATGTGAAGGCTCAGAACCTATGTCTTTTTTTGGTAGTTATTGCTCAAGTAATATAAATAAATCACAATGTTTGGAACAAAATCATCTTGAACTTCAGAATTTCACTTTTATCTATAAAAGCAGAAGTTTGAGTAAGGCAAAGTGCTATTTTTATTTGTACACGCATCAAAATTCAATTGTATTTTAAAAATTTGACTGGTTAACTGGTTTAACCTTTTGACAAGGTTAAAAATTTAACCTTGAGGTATTTATGAGATCATTATGACAAGCCACAGTATTTTATTTTAATATAAATACTGCCTCTAAAGTAGTTATTCCATTTTAACTACTACCAATGTAAGAAACAGGAGTCAGTTTACCAAAAAAAAAAAAAAAAAAATGGGGGCTTTTGGTAAATAGTTATAAGTAACTAGAACAAATAAAAACAAATTCTTGATTAGCATTTATAAAGTAATTCTAGCTGATTTTTAAAATTAATAAGGGGCACATTAAGATATTAGAGCATTTGAAAAATTAGAGTCAAAAGACCTAAAGTCTTGATTTCAAACTTTGTTCCACCACCTAATAGTGGTAACACTTGAGTAAGTTACTCAAATCTTCTTGTGTGTCAGTCCCGTTGTCTATAAAATGAGGCTGATAATAATTCCAAACAGGATACCTGTAAGATTCTAATAATAGAAAACATGTATTGGGTGCTTATAATGTATTATTAGCCCTTTTATGCACTTTAAATGTATTAACTCAATCCTCCTAATTATCCTAAGAGGTAGGTACTACTATTATCTCCATTTCATCGATGAGGAACTTAAGGTCTTGAAAGGTTACCAGATCATAGCCATGAGCTCTGCTTATAGTGCAAAGTAAGGAGCTAAAATAAGCTTAACTGACTTCTCCATCATCAGTAAAATGACCTTGGATAAATAATAGCTTACTTTTCTCTCCTGAAAAGTGTTTTAAAAGGCATAGTCCCTCTCTTCCTGCTGATGAAAACCACAAAGCAAATGTATGTCACAGGTGCTCTAACAGGTAGAATGCCATGTAATTATTATAAGAAATATTCAGTTGGTGGAAAGACTCAATCTAAGAAAGATACATCCCACCCATAATGTAGAAACAAAATTTCCTTCATACTCTCAGACTCATATGTTCATGCCTGTGAAAAGGAAATTATTAAAATGTGTAATAGAGAAATGGAAATTCTAAAGGTATGAAAGAATATTATTCATTCTGGAATTAATAAGGTAAATTCCTTAGTATATGTTATTTGCTAAAAGTTAGGAATCTCAAAAATAAATTTCCCCACCCTGGATAGAACATCCCCCCTTTTGGTTTTATTACCTGCTAGAGCATACCTTGAAGATCTCTGTGTAACTGAATAGTCTACTCCTGTCTTAGCCAGAGAGAGGATTTGTCTGCAGTCCCTAAAGTGCTTTTAGAGAACACCAAGAAAATAATATAAAATAGGGTAAAAGCATGCAGCACCTGCCACAGAATCTTAAGCTTGCCTTGTATTTGCAGTGCTGAACCTGATGACTCCTTATGACTTCTCAGACTCTGAATTCTATATTCATTTCTTTTCCTTCAACTCTCAAGACTAGACACTTGCCTTCCCGAATATACCTCCAGGCATCTTCAGAACAGCCCTACTCTCTCTCTCACCCCTGCCACCCAATATACACATTGAGCTTAATAATTTATCTGATTCCATTGAGAGGCATGGATTCATGAGAACTGCTTCAGCTTCAGTGTAAATGATAAAAAATGACAGGCCTGGGTCAATTGTAATATGAGAGGTAGTAGATTGGGACAAGAGATGTTAGATCAAAGATAGTGCTGTTAAAATATAAACTTTAAAGAATATGAGAAGAAGCAGTAATTTCTTTTTAACACATATCTTAATGTTTTGAGGTTTCTTTTAGAAATTCTGGACAAAACCAAAAATATACTGAAGATATATTCCCTGTTTCAAGTGTCTATTTCCTATCCACTCTGGCTTCTTCTTTGGGTAGAATATACTTAATTCTTAAACATAAGCTTTATATACCCACAGTGCACTTTCAAATATGAGCTTGAACATTTAGACTACTCTTGCCAGCACTGGGATGAAAGGAAGGACATCATGACTATTAGGCATAGATCTGATATCTCCCCTAAAACAGCCCAGTGAAGAAATATGGAAGGTAATTAACAATAATCTTCATGTGTTGGTTTTACCCAAAGAGAATATTCTATACAGTGATATAGAATACTAGAAAAAAAATTGAAGAACTTAATATCTTCAGTGGTGCATTTTGCCATTCAAACCTATGGTCAAGAACTCTAGATAATTGTTTATTAGTAATTTTTAAGAGAAAATATATATTACAAATGATATGAAAATGAATGTACCTATGGTGTTAATAGTTATTGCTTGATAGTCTTTCTCTTAAAAATATCCTGATTAGGGCAGCTTAAAACTAATCCCCTTTCACTGATCTTGGCAGAGGATTTTTAGCAAGTAATTCTATTTAAATCACTACACAGAACTAATCCTTTTCATTGCTTAAGGCAAAAGAGAAACCAAAGAAAAACAAAGACTATAAACTGGGGGTGAGATAGTTACATTGAATTCTTTCTTTCTTAATTGAAACAATTGAATGAGATATTTTTGTATTATAAGTAAATCCTTCCTCTACATTTATTTTACCTCCTTCTTGGGGAAAGAAAGTCATGTATTACAAGGCAGGTATAAAATACTAGTTGTATGACGGAGTGAAAATTTATGATCATTTCGAGAATACATAAAATTAAGATTCTTGTTTCAACCAAAATGAAAGATAATAAAAGAATATCATGAAGAAGTTTTTTTTTTCCTTTTCTGAATTCAGGAGAAAATCCTAAATTATGCCTTGTCTCTGCAATTTTAGCAAAATTTGGCTTTTACAATGCTACCTACAGGCTAATCACTGAAGCTTTACATGTTTTTTTGTTCAATTCTAAAATTCTTTAGAAAACAATAAAAAAGGATAGTCAATGAGAAAAAAAAGAGATCTTAGAGGCCTACTTGGTAGTTATCAACATATCAGGCAACAGAATAAATGAAGTGGTATAGAGGAGAAGAGGTAAAGAGCGTATATGTATTATCTTTAAGGAAGATTCATCACAGCATTTCTGCTTAAATATCATTGGCCAGAACAGAGTTAGAAAACCATCTAAGAGCAAGGTATGCTGGGAAAAGCAGTCAACGTTGGTTTATCCTGAGCCGAAAACTGAGGGCTCTATTCAGAAGGAACAGATACTAAGGGGCAACCAGCAGGCTCTGACACACTCTGCTTCTTTAACTACTGATGGATTCATGTGGAACTCACTCTCCAAAGGACCCAGTGCCAAAATCCAATCCAGTTTCTGCATCCAGCTCAAAGTCTAGACTGTCTGGGTGATATGATGCATCAAGTCGGGATATGATAACTCATGGTCTGGCAACCTACAAAATAAAATACAAAGTTAGGCACGGTGATGCATACCTGTAATCCCAGCTACTCGGGAGACTAAGTTGGGATGATTGCTTGAGCCCAGGAGTTAGAGACCAGCCTGGGCAATATAGCAAGACCCCATCTCAAAAAAAATATATATATATATAATAGCACAAATTATTTGCCCCCTCATGATATCCAATGATATATTTTAATCTCATTTAAAAAAGGAGAAAATTGGAAGTTCATAGCCATCACTGGTCCTTTACAATTACCAGAAGCCTGCTGGCCAGGAATTATGAAGTCTCCTTCTTTGAACCAGAGTAAATTCCTTGAGTAGATAATCTAGCAAATTTTGGTTTTGCTTTCTGAGGCAACTTATCCATTGTTTTGGCCCTCAGTTCTGCCCATTGGGAGTTTTTCCCCACTGTAGTATACCCTGTGTTCACATGTAAGGCAGGCATTGCACTTTGCCCTGTGGGGTGGCTGTTTAGATTTCATAACCTGCTTCCTGCTGCTACAGCTTAGTGTGCCTGAGGGTTGTATTACAGATTGAACAATTAGAGGCTTTTGGAGTCTAGTCTTGTTGGCTGGGGTGGAAAGGTCAGCATTTACAATTCCCTCAAAGAGCATTCATTTCCAGTCAATTCCAATTGCAAACAACTAGAACTAAAAATCTTACATAGGCATAGTTTTTAGGCCCAAATAATGTAGTTTTTAATTATTAGGCTCTAGACCTACCTTGTCCTACTCTTTTCCATTGCCAGTCCATGAGGTTACTACCTTGGGGACATTCGAGAAAGTCAGTGTATCAGTCTGCTCAGCTGTCATAAAAAAATGCCACAGACTTTGTGGCTTAAACAACAGAAATCCATTTTCTCACAGTTCTGGAGGCTGGAAGTCCAAGATCAGGTGCCGGCGGGGTTGGTTTCTGGTGAGATCTCTCCTCTGGCCTGCAGATGGCCACCACCTCCCTGTGTCCACGTGTCTGTTCACACACATGAAGAGAGAGCAAGGTCTGCTCTCTCCGCCTCTTCTTATAAGGACAGCAGTCCTGTAGGGTTAGGGTCCTACCTTATGACCTCTTTTAACCTTGATTAACTCCTTAAAGGTCCAATGTCCATATACAGTCACATTGGAGGTTACGGCTTCAATATATGAATTTGGGGGAGGGAGGTACAATTCAGTTCATAACCATAAGGTTGGGACAAAAGGCAGGACTTGTGATCTGATGTTTGCCACTAGCTTTGCTGTCCCAGTTGGCTTGGAAATTGCTTTAATTTCTGCTAAAGTTGCTGCCTTCTTTGGAGTTACAGAATCAGCTGGATAATTTAACCCTTTACATTAACAAACTCTCAGCCAGTTTGCATTCTACCTGGAGGCAGAGATGGTTGAGTTTAGCATAGCAGTATTACCTTTATCTCCGCTTGCAGCCTGGCCAACTCTATTCTAAGTGAATATCTCACTTCTACAGCCTTGTTGAAAGAAGCAACTACAACAAAACTAAAACCGAACATTTTTAATTATTCTTGCCATTTTCCCTTTTTAAAGCTTATCCTCAGCAGACATGTGGACGTATCTTCCAAGAGGCCTTTGGGGATGGTGCTCCTACATGTTTTCAGTGACACAGTAGGGGTCTTCAGCTTTCCAACCTGCAATGAGTTCTGACATCTGGCCACTTATACTAACCCAACACCGCATGTTCACTGTAGCATCACATTTCTAAGCAAATTTGAACTAAGATTAAATTCAGCTGTAAGTGACAGAAAATCCAAAATAATAGTGGATTAAACAAGGTAATAGTTTGGTTTTTTTCTCATTTAAACTCCCAGGGTATGGCCCCAGACTGGTTGTGTACTCCTGAGGGTCTGCGAACCGCACTCCTTCTAGTTTGTTGCCGTAGACTCTTAGTGCTCTGGGTTTTGTTTATTGACCCCTGGAGTATGTCCCTACCTCCTTGTCACAGTGGCCAGAAAGTAGATGACTACATTATCTAGATTCACTGCAGCGAGGGTTCCAGATGTAATATTGGTTGTGCCAATGAGAGGCTTTCATGAGAGATTTGGAAGGTGGAGGGGAGTCAGAGGTCATCTTCTTACAACAGTGGATACAATGGAGGCTTTCAAGCAATTTTTAACAGATGTGGGTGTTTGCAGAAGCCCATATTCCAAGCCCTACTCACTTGTGGTATGAGGCAGCCAAGGTGACAACAGAGGGGACAACAGCAGCAGCAACAGTAGCAGCAGCTGCCTGACCTCTGCCTCACAGGTACCACCTTAAAACCAATTGTCCTGTGGCAGTTCTCTGAATTACACTCTGCCAGCCCTTCTGATTATTTTGTAAGTGCTTAATTCATTGAATTAAATCCTTTCTGCTCTAGTTACCTAGAGTGGTCTCCGTTTCCCAGCGAGAACCCTGGCAGATACACCTGTCATCTTCACCCACATGTTTGAAGCTGAAGCTGACATCACTCCCACATCTGTCTTTCCATTCGCAGAAAGGAGAGAAAGGTAGTAGAAAGCAGGCAGTTTCCTCTCAAGCGCATGACCTGAAAGCAGCACACATCGCTTCCCCTAATCCTCCGCTGGACATGGTCCCACGGTCACACCAAACTGCAGAGGACAGAAGAGTAGACACCAGCAGGGCAAACACATGATCAGCTAAAACTCAGGGAATTTAATTGCTGAAAAGAAGATGAATTGGGTATTGGGGGACACTTAGCAGTCTATCACAGATCCACTTAATACGTAACCCACTTTCAGCAACAAAGCAATCATGGTTGTTAATTAAGGAAAGGGAAGGTATTGAAAAGAAAGCAAGAAGGGTTAGAGCCCAAACCAGACAATGTTAAGTGTGACCATTTCAGTAGTAGTCAACCACAGGCCAGAAACAAGAAAAGGTCATTTTGTCATAAATTTAATTCTGTCAATAAAACTGACTTAATTACTGAATTCCTTTCCCCCCATTCTGGTCCATTGAGATCTGCTACAGCCTTCCTCACTTCCTCATACACATTCAGGTGGCATTTAGTAATACATTCAGCTTGTGTTAGACCAGCCTCCCTTATGTTCCCAGGACACTAATTCACTGAGGTTTTTTGGGGGGGCAGAAAATTCACTATCATATATATTCAGATATTTTATTTTCTTAAGAGATTTTTGTTATGACCCTTAATCATAACCTTTATTATTTTTTGTGTGTGGCCTCCCTTTTCAAATTATTCTGTTTGAAAAAGTCAGGCCCCAATTAGGAAACATTTTCCTTGCTTCAGAGAAGGTGGTGGCATTTTCAAAGCTCTACACTTAGCACCTTAAAGAGTTTGGACAGAGAGTAGCACTTGAATCCTATAATTATACTGTGTTTTGGAGCACGGATTATGACAGGTGTGCATGCAGGACCAAGTAATGAGGGAGTTGGCAAAACAGTTGAATTTTCACTTAATTCACTGGTCAAAAGCTAATCATTAACAGTAATAACAACGGGTCTTTAGAAGGACGAAAGCTTCAATTCTGGCTCAAAATAATGTTTCTAATCAGAATTTCAGGCACGTTTGAATACACTAGCTGCAATGTTTTATCAAATCTTTTAATTTTTAATTCACCCAGAAAATGTCTTATATAATTCTGCCACATTTCTCACCACAGAACAGGTGATATTGTAGAACCTTAAAGATTGTCTTGTTCAGCCTCCCATTCAAGAAGGAATTTATTTACCTCTGGTGACCTATGTACCTTGTTGAGCCCCCAACAAATGGTGCCTTAGCTTGCCATCTATAAAATTGGAATGGTAGAAACGACCTCACAGGTTATTAAGAGGATTCCTTAGGTAATGTTTATAAAACCTTTAGAAAATGTTACGTACTAAATAAATGTTTACTAAATCAAAACAAACCATTTAAGAGAAAGAACTGTAGACCCAAAGGAATGGCCCTTAAAAGTGGAGTCCCTGTGCCATTTAGGGAGCTCTTCCTACCAGAACTCCCTCTTCTGAGACCCTGAATGTGGTTCTCTCTTTTTCTTATCAGCAGCAGGGGGCTTCTGCCCCTTTGATGCTGTATGCATCAACCCCTGCAGCAGTAGCTACTTCTGTTTCCTTAAGACCAAAATTAAACTCTCAGGCAAGTGCACATGATAATATCTACAAGGAGTATAAGTAGTTGATGTATGCTCAAAGGAATTGAGAAAGCTATATTAGTTAATTTTGAATATATTTTTCACTGATGATCAGTCCAAACTCAGATCATATCACTTCCCTATTCAAATTCACTCAGAGCAAAAGCCAAAGTCCTTACAAGACCCAACAAACTATGGCCCCTTAAACCCTTCTGATCTTTCCAAACAGGTTCCTCTCTCCCTTGCTGCCACTCCCACCCCACCCATCCCACTCACACTGCCCAACTGTATCAGACTCCTTCTGTGGCTTCAGCCTGTCAATCACAGCCCCACCTTGAGACTCTTCCTTTTGCCCTTTTCCCACCTGGAACACCCTGGCCCACATCCCCACACCTGCATGGGGTATTCTTTCACCTTCTTCAGCTCTTTGCTAGAGGTGGCCACCTTCTCTGGCCACTCCATATAAAATAGAACCAACCTGCTCAAACCCCCATCCCCAGAACTCCTTATCCCTTTTACCATACCATATTTTATTCTACAGCAATTATCATCATCAGACATATATATATTTACTTGCTCATTCTCAGCACAACCATCCCTATACCTGGACCCACAGTACGATGTAAGCTCAATCAGGATAAGAACTTCTGTCACCGGAATATGCCCAGCATATTCCATACTAAGAATGCCTAGTATATTGTAGGTGTCCATATTTGTTGAGTGAGTAAATGGATGAATAAATAACTATTAATATATATTCATATATATTTGAAAGATATATAGCATACTTATTTGACTCATTTTTTTTCTCTATTAATTCTGCCATGTGCACAAGGCTGCCAGTTTTCCCAGTTTGGGCAAGGGTCTCCAATATTTTATAACTAAACCTATGATGCTTGTTAAATGCGATCATTCTCAGCCCTGACCTAGTCACTGTGTCCATGATGTTCACTGATCCCAGTGTGCGGCAAATCATCTGTGACCTCTCCCTTTTATGGAAATTCTGATTCAGTAAGCCCTTTAAACCAAAAGGCTACACTGTATGCTTAAGACAAAGAAAAAACTCTGAAGGAATAAAAAAAGGGAAAGAAAAGACAAAAAGATGTATTTTATTTGGGAAGGAAAAAAGGGACATTGATTTTGTCTTTGTATCCTCAACTCTACACAAGATCTAGAAAAAGTATGAACTCAAATTTTTGTATAAAAGACAGAGTAAAATTGTTTAGAGCTGTGCTTATCTACTATAGTAGCCACTAGTCACTGTGACTATTTAAATTTAAGTTAATTAAAATAAATAAAATTTAAAATTCAACCCATCAGTTTTACTAGTGATACTTCAAGTTCACAAAAGCCCCATGTAGCTAGTGGCTACTGTGTTAGACAGCACAGGTATAGAAAATTTCTGTCCTCACAGAAAGTTCTATTGGATGGGACTGGGCTGAAGAATATCGTGACCAATTATTACCCGGTAGCCTACTGTAGAAGTGCCTGGGTTTCCACGCCAATCTCCAACCACTTGTTATGTCAGACTTCAGACAGGTTACATGACCTCATTGAGACTCAGGTTCCTAAGGTGTTATAAGAATTATGTGATACTGTTTATTTAAAGTGATTGGGATAATGTCATAATAATCAATACTTACTATTATTGTTATTGACAGCTAAAATAGCCAGGGAAATATTTATGGTGTAAATGAGACTTGAGCTAGGCTTTGAATTCTGTGCAAAATTTAGTTAGGCAGCTTTAAAATGCACAAATAACATGTTAGAAGACAGGTCAGACTAGAGCAAAAAGAGCCCTAAATGGACCACAGTAAGCAGTTACCAACTATCTTATTCCTCCCATGAAGTGATTTACTTTTCTTCTGAAATAGAATCAGACACTGAGGAAAAAGTTAAACTTCTTTCTCCCTAACAGATTATCTGTGATTTTGGAGATGACAACAGAAAAGAAAATAAGTGGATTACATGATGGAGAGCATGTCACCAACATACTGAATAGTTGGTATCTCTATTCACCAAAAGAGAACCACTTGTTGAGTTTTGGAGGATTAGAAGTTCAGAAAAAAGATAGCGGTGACTCTGTAGTATGTGTGCAGTGTACAGAAACCTGGCAGAAAACAGACTTCTTTCAGCTACTCTTAAGTCTTCTAATCAGTAAAATTTGGTGCTAGTCCTCATTGCATAATGCCCTCCAAAGGATAAGTTCAGAAATTAAACTGTCTTTAGGTGAGTCCAAGACAGGCCCATTATATTTATTCAACAATATTCCATTGAATGCCTACTATCTGCGTGTTAGTGTTCTAGGTATGTGGGACCAACACATACCTGGTGTTGTTTTGTTCACTTCACCAGAATTGCTGCCTTCTAGCAATTCTATGTATTATAGTTCTACTTTTTAATGAAGTTATAATCACCAAAGAATAATTAGCCTATTTACAAAGTAAGAGCAACTAAGAGATTTAAGAATAGTTATAGGCTTAAAATGGTAAGTATGTTTAAAGCTGTTTTTAGTAATGATAAAAGAGAAAAATGTGAATGTAATCAGAATATTTTTTCATATGTTTCTGTTATTTAAGAGCTGATACTTTACTTAAAAATCTCATAGACTACTTTTTCTAAATAGAAAATATTAAGGAAGATTAGAATAACTTGACCTGAATTTAATAACAACAAACAATAAAAAATAATAAAGCTTAAAAGTTACAAGTTTTTTTTTCTCTTGAATCATAAATTGAGGGAACTAGATAATTCTCTGCTTGTTTTCTCATGTAGGTAATTATATAGCAGTGACTTTGGATTTCTCTAATTTTTGGCTATTTGGCATAATTTTAGAAAAGTTTGAACAATCAAGTCAACAATTTCTTAGATTATTTTATCACATGCAACTCTATCACCTATATTCTAATTATTTCCACATTTTTATTTTATCACTGAAATATATAGAACAATAGGAATCAATGATATATCCATATGTTCAGTAGTATAACCATCTGGTATATTAGACATATAAGATGAACTTTACTTAGATGTAAAATTCATAGATTTTAAGACTAATTCTTTAGAGGTTGCTTTTTCATTAGTTTTTAATTTAACCTTTTCCTGCAAGCTGCTCAAACCCATGGGAAACCATTAGCTATTGCTACATGATGCTATGTAACAACCAACCTCAAAATCTCAATGGCATAAAACAATAAACATGTATTTATCACTCCTGAGTTTGCTGGTTGACTGGAGGAGCTCTGCTTCATGGGTTTCTCACCCTCATCTTGGGCTAGTAGGTGAGCCAGTGGTGTTCTCTCTTGGTGGGGGCACAAACTCAAAAGAGCGAGTAGACACACGTCAGGGCCTGGCTACTACAACCCACTGGATAGAGCTAGCGGTAAGAAAGTGGTCCGGCCACTTTGAGGTAGGGAGGGACAACAGTAAAGTTGCATGGCAAAGGTTGTAGATATAGAACGCAGTGAAGAACTGGACTCAATAATTTAATCTGGCTGGGCGCAGTGGCTCATGCCTGTAATCCTAGCACTCTGGGAGGCCGAGGTGGGAGGATCGCTCCAGGTCAGGAGTTCGAGACCAGCCTGAGCAAGAGCAAGACCCCATCTCTACTAAAAAAATTAGAAAGAAATTATCTGGACAACTAAAAATATATAGAAAAAATTAGCTGGGCATGGTGGTGCATGCCTGTAGTCCCAGCTACTCGGGAGGCTGAGGCAGGAGGATCGCTTAAGCCCAGGAGTTTGAGGTTGCTGTGAGCTAGGCTGACACCACCGCACTCTAGCCTGGGAAAAAGAGCAAGACTTTGTCTCCAAAAAAAAAAAAGAAAAGAAAAGAAAACAATAATAATTTAATCTACCAAGATTAAATCTAGAATATAGTATGCATGTAATGAAATGAGCACAGGCTCCATCTGTGCAAGTGTCACAAGTTTCATATCAAGACAGCCTCAACAATCTCAAAAGTATCTGGGATGAGGACAACTGGGTAAGAGAGGAAGTATAGCCATCACTGTGAATTTATCATAAATTAGAAAATGTTTTTACATAGTAATGACAATTTATACTTTTCAAAAGAAACTGTTTGGTCCTCATAGCTACAGATTTTATTGTTGTAAGCCAAAGTGGCTACATGATGGTTTTGAAAAGAGAACTATAGCACTGAGTGTTCAATGAGGGCCAGACATTGCAAAGTTAAACAATAACCTCAAATTTCCATTAAAAACAAATAAGACCCTGTAGTAACAAAAGTAATTGGATACAAACTGGATATGAACACAACCATTAATTTTTCCCAAAACATTTGAGTTATTTTTAAGAGAACACATTAAGTTTGATTCTTTCTATCACTTTTGAAATGTTACAAACAATGAACTTTTCTAAAAATCCAAGTAAGAAAATCTGTATGCTTTTTTGAGTCTGGGAGGAAAACACAGTATGTGTGTATGTATCAGAATTAGAGCATCCAAACAGTGTTACCTTCAAAAGTAGGAACTTGAAGAAACTCTATACTTATTTTGACAGTGTGGCCAGAACCAAAACAGTCTTGAAATTCTTTATTTGGAATTTCTATCTGAGCCAATGGCAGGGTCTGTTCAACATCTTCAGTTCGCTTTTTTCCAAATTAAATTTTGATTTAATTTTTTTAAGAAGCCAAAATAATTCAGACCCAATTCTGCTCACAAAGTAATAGAGCAGGTATCCTTGTGGAACTCAAAAAGATAACTCCAAAGTAGTCTTCCCTAAATGAGCTATCTTAGAAGATATCACTTATTTAAATGCATGAATGATACTGAGTTTACTTAAAAATCTGTTACATACAAATAAAAGAACCTGATTCTGACTTACTTAGGTTTTAATTAAAAAAAAAGATTTACTTGAAGGATATCAAGTAGCTCTCAGAATCAATAAGGGGACTGGAGAACCAGGCCCCGAAATTGGACAGGAACCAGAGCTGGCGAGACAGCAGGTAAAAGCCATGGGCATGGAGCAGGAGGAGTCAGCTCCTCCCTCCCCTCTGGTCATTGTGTCTAGTGCCATGGACGCTACCACCACTCAATACTGTTCCTGCTGGACATATCAACCACTGGACACCTCTGATAGTGTGACTGAACACTAATGGGTTCCTTGCTGTGTCTCTTGATCCTGATTGTGGTCTCAGATGAGAGCATCCATTCAGCTAAGCCAGGGGCCACGCAGGGGAGCGAAGGTTTCTGACCCCCGTGGCTTCTGCAGAGGGAGACAAGACATGGAGAAAGTAAAGAAGAGTAGATGCCCTCACTTTCTCATATCCTACAAATTCTGTTATCTATAATCCAGACACATTCATATCAAATTCATATGATCAAGGTCTTTTTTTACACATTGTATTTTAGGACTACATGAGTTGAACCTCACAAAAAGTCTTATAAGGTAACAAACAATCTCACATGAGATGGATTAGTAAAAATTAAGACCAAGTGGTTAGAGTTCTTCTTGCAAACAAGTGTGGAAGTATTTTAAGTTGCCTTCTTTGTTTTTTCAGGAAACTAATGAGACTATTCTCTTCCATCAGCACATTGATTATTATTTCCATCATAATCATCAAGGATACCCTTTACTTGGCACTTTCTAAATGTCATCACTGTGTTAAATGCTTCACAAACACTGTGATCATTCTGTCTTTACAAAACCACTGCAACGTATTTTAATACACATTTTACAGATTTGGAAACTGAGGCAAGGAGGCTAAGTGGTATGCCTAAAGTTCACAGGTCTGTTCTGACCCATAGCCTAAGTACATCTCTACCATTCTGTAAAGTCCCTTCAAAATGTCTCATCAAAAGAATTTCAAGGTTAGAATCCTTAGAAGGAAAATTCAAATGAGACAATAAAAAGAAGAATCTGTCCTATTTACTTTATTCTCTCCACACCTCCAGGAATACCTTATCATGTTTTGAACTCTATTACCATTAGATTAATTTGAGGTATCTCTTGATGACTGTTGTGATGAGCAAACATTTTGATTGGAGAAATATAGAAGAGAAAAGAAATACATTATAAATATTTGATCCCCGTTGCTATTCTGTCTGGCATTTTATTTTTAAAATCTTAATGGCAACAATCATATGTCTGGCAGATACATTGGATACCATAGATACAAACCATTTCCTTCCCAGATACTTCATCTAAATTATGGATTATACCCCTCACTGCAAATTAATTATGCTAGCAATAAAAAAAAACTTTTTTCTGAGAAAGAGGAGTATACATTGACATATTTTCCTCTGAATTAATCTTTTTAGACTTACAAACAAGTGCATTAATGGATTCATACTAGCCAAGAATTAATAACATCTTGTCACTATTTAGTACCTTTATTCCAAAGATGCAAAGATATTTCACCAACAAGTTTGCTAGCCCAGGGAATTGCCTTTAAGGGAGTGTGACTTTGTTTCCTGTCTGACAGAAGTAGAATCAAAGGCTAAAGAAGATGAAGTTTCAAGATAAAGTGCAACAGAGGAAAAATATGTTTAGGTCATACATGTTCCACCTTAGTATATGTGTATCACTACACCTCACCACCAGTATGGTTCATTTTGGGATGTGACTCCACATACATAAATGAAAACATCAGTCCTTAGAGCAAGCAAATATCCTATTCACCTAACCTTTACATTGCTATTCTCCATTTCTTCAAGTGGCATACAAATTCCTCTCTTACTCCCAAGGAAACAAATTCAGCAAATTTTTCCATGAAAAGAATATTTTCAGTTACATTCCAAATGACAAACAGAAGGCAGGTAGTTATTAGAAACATCAGATATACATGCATCAATTTTGAGTGTCTGAAAGACAGAAAGAGGCCACAAAGAATGCTTTGTTAACAGAATGTGTCTCTTTGTTTAACAGCCCTTTGCCAATTTTGCTAAACAGTGAAGACACTGGTTGGATGACAAACAGTTCTTTCTCAAAGCCATCTGCTCCTCTGAGTCAATCCTGTGGGAAATAGTTTATACTAAATTTGTCACATCACACCTTATTTTCAGGTCAACAGAGTAGTGGGGTTAGAATTCTAACTCTTTTGCTTATTCTAACACAGAGATGACTGTAGCCCAGCAAATAAGTTTTGAAAGTTTGGGAACCACAATATGGCAGTTGGCTTCACAGGCATGTGGTCCAGCCAACCTGACTAAGACACTTACTGCCATGGCACCAACAGATGCCCTTCCTGACACTGAAATCCTTTCCTATTGCCTACAGTTTGATTTGTCTAGGAGAATAATATGAGTAGGAGAACTCACTTGTCTCTTCCATCTGCAACAGATGAGTAGATTAAAAAAGACAAAGTGTGTTGCTACAAATATAACACTATACAAGCTGTATTTATGAAAATTCTTTTGGGTACAAGTTACAGAAGCCAAGGCAAACAATCTGAAGCCATGAAGGGAATTTTTTAGAGGAGCACTAGCGTATTTCACAGAACAACTAAGTCATGAAAGAGCAGAGTTGAAGTTGGACCCCAGGAACTGCTGGAACCAGGGCTTTAGTATCCTTAGGACTCATTCTGTTTCTCTCAGCTCTTCCTCCATCGTGGCTTCGTTCTTCTCTCCTGCAGTAGACAAGCTTTCTCCACACAGTGGGGAAATGGCCACCAACACGGCATGAGCTTCATCTAAAATATTTTGTTGATTATGAGTATTGACAATGAAATGTTAAAAAGTATATTTGTTGATTTTATAATATATTTTCACTTTTTAATATTTCCAAAACCAGGATGTGTCTCATAATTGCTGGCAGCAGGTTTCATGTAGTGACTGGCCTATTCAAGTCCTTCACTGCCAGGTAGTAATTGTGATATAGTAATTATTGACCATGCATATGTATCAAAATCTGCAGAATGAGAGTCCACAGCAGTTTGAAAGCAAATGCTGGAGATAATCACAGAAAACTGTCAAGAAATGCTACATTACCATTGCTTGTGATGACACAGGATGATGTTGGATGGAAAACAAAACAGATATCAACAACTCTGTCAAAAAGCAATTCAACAAAGTCAGATTCCTGAATGGAAAGAATTAGTATTAGGACTATCTTGACCAATTTCTTTCAATTATATACTCCCTTTTGTGTATGCACAAGAGTGATATATGATTTTTTAAATCTATGTAGAATAAGACTGAAAGAGCTCTTTCAATAAGTACAAAACAACATGTATCAGAGTTTAATTAACAGCATGTTTCTTTCTTAGTGGTAAATTAAATAATGGTGCATATTACAGACAATGGCACCTTAGATTTGATGAATAAAAATTACAGCTTCAGTCTCTGGAGAAATATGCCTCTCCCTTCTGCAGGAACATAGCTTATTTCAGGTACCTAACCCTGGACTGATCAGCTGTGGTCAGGAAACAAGTTAGAATATGCAGAAGAGCACAACTTGGACAGAAGTACAGCGAGGGAGGTGGGGAGAAGAAGGGGTGATTGGCAGACAGTCCCTTATAGGCCTCTGATCTTTTTGTTTATGGTTTAATCTTGATACTGGATAAATAGTTATAACTTCTAAAACAAGAAAATGCAAAGCCTAATTCAAAGTTCTGGCCATTTTAATGAGCTGCTATGTCATCTAACTAATTATATCAAATATTTGACAATCTAAACACACAAAGATGAGCTCCAAAATCTTCAGTGCCAAGGCCAGTCTTTCTCCTCCTGTAGGTGTTGTTCAGGGTGAAGCTATTCCCTAAAGTTCTTTTTTATAATTTCATTGTTCTCTCTGTTGAATTGACTACTAGATTATATATTTTATACAATCAGAAACTGGTATATTCTGAATTCATATACATTCATTTAAAAAAAGTTGGCATTGAAACTATAAAGAGTGCAGTATTCATTTGGTAGTTAAAGTTGTTTTAATAAAATATAGATGAGTACGAAATTTTAATAGATGAACTCTGTTGTGAGTCAATTTTAGTTTCAGAGAACAATTCATTTGATTCACTCAAACAAGTAATACACTTTGCTTCTACTTCTTACTTATTCATCTATTCTTTCAACCTCTTCTGCCTGTAACATAAGACATAATTGAACAAATGCAATATTAAACCATTTTAAATATGTTTATGTGTATATAAATTGTGTAATATGCAATACTAGGATATATTTACCTATAACATTTACATGATACACGAACTATGTTATAAATATTTTAAATGATTACCTGAAGTATATTAGGTTTTGGGAAAAGTCTTTATAAGGAAACACAACTAAGAATTAAAATCAACCCATGCAGAAAATTTGTTTTATAATATCTTTATGCCTTTTTTAAGGTTCCCACCCATATTAATTGTATCCCATTTCTTTAAGTACAAAATAACACACAATTCTGAATCAGTGCTATCACCTTGTCATCCTTTTATTTCCTTGAATGATACATTTCTCATAAAGGCTGTTAGGATGGCCCATAATTAATGTTTTTCATATTCAATCTTATTTTATGCATACTTGTCTAATACCAAAAAGAAAGAACAAATAAAGATTCAACCTAAGTTCTAGGGCTAGATTCACCGGTAGCTCATTTTGTGATGATCAAAATATTTGATCTCTTTGGAATTATTTTATTTTATTTATTTATTTATTTTTATTTATTTATTTTTTTATTTCAACTCATCATGGGGGTACATAAGTTTAGGTCATATACATTGTCCATGTCCCACCCATCCCCCCGAGTCAGAGTCCCAAGCGCGTCCGTTCTCATTCTCCAGACAGTGCACCTGGCACTCATCATGTAGTCATACCTCCATCCCCTCCCCCCCCCACCTCCCCGGGTCTGCACCTTCAAGCATGACCATTCCCCAGAGGGTGTGCAACTCACTCATCTTTGGAATTATTTTAAAATAAAGATGTTAAACATTTCCTCAGACATCAAGCTTGATGACCACTGTTATCAAAATTTATATTCATAAAATTCTAATCACTTTGGTGATACTCTGTAATGGAAACATTGCATAATGGCTGTTAACAATCATTGAGGAACTCTTATTATAAGGCAATCCTTCTACACATTCTGGAGAATGCTACATCTTCCCTGAAAAATCTGGAAAGAGCAATTATTCTGACACTGCACAGATAGGTATGAAGCAAGAAGGGTCATCACAGAAATACGTAGTTCAGTAACCTCTGGTATAAAGCTCATTGAGACCTGACCACCCATCAATTTCTCAGGTTGGCATTACACCAAAAAACAAAACATCAATTATAAAAACTGAATGTCCTTTAAAAAATGTATAAATACAAGCAAAAATTCCATAATGGCAATGATAGACTCACTGATAGCTACCAGTTATTAAGCAATTACTCTGTAGAAATCACTTTTTTGAACATTTTATCTGTGTTATTATACATAGTTCTCTTGATAACCCCATGTGGTAGGTCGCTGTATTCCTATTTTACTGAGGCTTAAAGAAGTTTAACCATTTTCCCAAGCTATTTGATGTTGGGGTTGGAACTCAATCCTAGGTCTGTCAGATTCCAAGACTCATGTTCTTGCCATTTCTGATATACTTTGTCATTTCCAATGCACATCATTTGCAAACACTCTACCCAAATGTGTAGAAGAGACTGTATTTGGGTGTTTCTTTTGCCTTTTTGGAAACAAACCTATGTATTAATGAACATATATTGCAAACTGTACCATAAAACCCACAAGTTACAGAGAGATTGTAGTTTTAACTGTAAAATATTCTGAACATTCAGAAAACAATGAAAAAGACATTTATGAATCTACCATCTAGATTTAATGTATGATAATATGTTACTATATTGTTTTAGATATCTCTTTTTTTAACAAACAAGAAGGAATATAATGGTGGGGAAATATTTTAGACAAAGTTTACGTGTCTGCAGATAAGTGTCAGTATTGATTTAGGTGCTTAGATTATCACATTCAGAATGTATCCGAAATGTTAAAAGTTTCCTCTCTAATATTTATTCTCCTAAACTGGGTTTAAAATCAATGTTGTGCTCTTTTCCAGAAGGAAATTTACATTTGAATCTTATTTATTTCTAAAAAATGGAATCAGAAGAGAGCTCTGCCTTTGGAAAGTCAAAATATCTGGTGCTTGATTGAAACATCTTTTCCTAAGACATCTAGAATAATGAGCACAGCATATTGTCTTATTCCAACTGGGTAAGTTGCTTATTGAGAGGTTAAATTTTTATTCTACTCAATGGCAAATTTAATTTGTGTGACAGATCCCTTATATCTTCTTCATAACTTTAGAGTGGAAATAAGGGTAGAAGTGATGATGGTCAAACTGGTTAAAGGGCAATAAGAGTTTATAATACAAAATATGTTTGAGGAAAAAAGTTCAGATTCACTAGAGGAGAATTTACATTGTATCACTAATAAGCAGATACTGTGTTGTATTGGTCACAAACCATTTTATCATACTTTTGCCTTTTATAAATGTTTTATACTGGATTTTATAAGTTTTCTTGGTGAATATTTATGCTATAATTAAGAACTTATTAAAATGTACAAGTTGCCTAAAACTATAAAGTTTATTGGTAGAGGTCATTACTACCTCTGAGCTTAATAACTTTAGAATATTTTGATTCTCAATAAAATATCAATATTCACCTAAAAAGTTATAAAATCCCACTCACCCTCAATCTTTTCATCCCCTAAGTAATCACTACTCTAACCTTATATTATCATTTCCACATATATTATTATACCATATACTTTATTATACATAAAAATATTTTAAAACATGACTATACATTTGTATACACATATACTAATATATAATATATTTGTATATACTTATATATTTGTATACCAATATACTATATACCAGTATATTTGTATATACATACACAAATGTATATGTGATATTTTAAAATATTTTTTTGTATTTTTTATTATGTTCATAAATATAATCACATCACATGTATCATTTTACAACTTGTTTTTCTCAGCCAACCTTATCCTTTTAAGATTTATCCAGGTTGATATCTGAGATAATACATTTACTTTGCATTAGACTTCCATTTTCCATTGCACCACTTCAATGATTTCTTGATTTCCTGATTTTATCTATTTAATCGATTTTATTAAGTAAGTTGCAAATCACTAGCAGACCACTCAATCTCTGGAGACAGTAGTGTTTAGTCTGTGAAAGTGCACATTTTAATAGCAGCAGGATATTTTTGCTTACCCAGTTATTTTTTAAAAAGTCACTTTCTGAGTCCACTTGACTCACTGGTGGGGATGAAATCTCTCTTTCAGTGGCTTTATTTCATCAATAACAGCCAATTCTATTTGAGTTACAAAAGGAAAAAAATTTCTTTCCTGTGAGCTACAGTCCAGATGCTAGCCTTTCAATTTGTAATAGTTGCATGTGAATTGCAAAATGAAGTCATGAAGGTCAACTGCAGAGTCCTCAAATAAGAGTGCAGAGGTACCAGAGGAGGAATAAAAGAGAAAATATAAGATCAGACGAAAAATGTATACAAAGAAAATGATCTGGTTACTCACTCTGGATTTGAGGTCAGCATTCAAATTATGTCCATTTTTCCCAGGGTCATTTTTCTCTTATCTACAACTGAGGCATCATTTTAGTTTGCCCTGTGTTTTCATTTCCTTTATCACTTCAATCCATCAAATGAACACTTCCAGCAAGTTCTTCAGTTCTCTCTCTTCTCCTGTCTCTTCATAAAACTTCTTGTACATGTCCTTTGTATTTCATATTTGTAGAGGAATTACAGTTCAAATTAAAGTTAGCTTTGCTTTGCAGTGATGTTCCTTTAATAGCTTTTTTCTTCCTTAAAAAAATAAAAGAAGCTCCACTCTTGCTAGAACATTTAGATTTCATCTTGCTATAAGATAGAGATGATCAAGGTGAATGAGAGAACATTTTTTGAGTAATATGGTCTCCTTCCTGAAGCTATATTGTCACTGACCAGTAAACAGTCCATAAACAGAAAAGTCAAAATTAAATAAATCATTAATTGCGTGCCATTTTTATTTCAATGATAAGATGAAAAATTAATGTTTGTTAGCCAACTAAAGACCCTTGGCTTTCTTAAAAACTGTTATTCCATGAAATTACTGACTTGGGTACACCGTGTGCACATTTATTTGAAATTCAAAAAGATAATCTTTTACCAAGTCAGTATCTCTCATCTTCGATGGTTCTTAATGGTCAATAATGAGTTTTCAAATCAGAATACCATTTAATCCTTAAAACCATTAGATGACATAAGTAGTAGAAAGGATACTCTTACTGACTTATAGATGAATAAATTGATTTTAATCAAAGCTAGGTGACTTGAGGACACAGAGCAAATGGGAGAATCAGTAGTGAAACCAGGACTGCTGACACACAGCCTGCTGATAAACAATGTGAGGATTTTTTTTTATTTCAGCATATTATGGGGGTACAAAAGTTTAGGTTACGTATACTGCCCTTGCCCCACCCCCAGTCAGAGCTTCAAGCGTGTCCATCCCCTAGACAGTGCACATCGCACTCATGATGTGTGTATACACCCATTCCCCCCCCACATCTGCCCAACACCCGATTAATGTTATTCCCAAATGTGCTCTTAGGTGATGATCAGTGAAACCAATCTGATGGTGAGTGCATGTGGTGCTTATTTTTCCATTCTTGGGATATTTCACTTAGTAGAATGGGTTCCAGCTCTATCCAGGAATTTTTTTTTCAAGATTTTTTTCATATCATTTGTTATGTCATCCGGATCAGTTTGCTAAGGCTGCCATAACAAAATACCACAGACTGAGGGGCTTAAACAACAAATATTTATTTTCTCACAGTTCTAGAGGCTAGAAGTGCAAGGTCAGGGCTTTGGCAGGGTTGGTTTCTTCTGAGGCCTCTCTCCTCGGCTCTTAGATGGCCAAGTGTCCCCTGTGTCCGAACATGGTCTTCCTTCTGTATGTCAGAATTTCCTCTTCCTCTTCTAGGTCACCAGTCATATGGGATTAGCCCCACCCTAATGACCTAATTTTAACTTAATTAATCTTTAAAGACCCTTTCTCCAAACACAGTCACATTCTGCAGTTCAAGCAGTTCAGATTCAACATACGAATTCTGGGGAATGCAATTTAACCCATAACACCATCATGGCCAAATTTGAAAAATTACAATAATACCCTTAAGTTCTACCATCTCAGCATAATAATTGCTTTAATTTTTCAAGTTTCTTTTCAGTCTCTGTCTATTTGCACACATATTTTACAATTTATACATATTGCCGCATTCTGCTTTTCTTTTTTGTACTAAATATTCCATGAGGGAAGAGCTGCTGTCTCATTTGCCAGCTATGTCTGCAACATCTAGCAATTTGCCTGTTCAATCCAATACATTGAATTGAATTTATTGAATGGAAATCAGTTGGGTTGACTTAAAACAAACAAACATACACATACACACACACACAGTTTCAGTTATTAAAATTACACTTTGAATTCTTCCAAAAATTGCCCTGAAAAACTAAGAAGACAGAGCAATGGCTTGCACCCAGTAGGCACTCAATAAATGTTGTGAAATGAGTGATGAATGAATTCTCATGTTAGTGAGCAGATGCTTTCAATGCTGAAAGAAACATTAAACACTATGCATCTTGTTGAAGTTGCTAATAATTATTATTTGGCAGGTTTATTAATAGGACAGCTATTTACTTATATAAGGTGATGGGTATATTAAAATTATTTTTCTCTTGCTAGACTCCAGCAATTCAAAAAACATTTGATTATCAGGTAAGCTTGTCCTGCAGAGTCAGCTACAAGCAGATCATTTTCCAAATAATTCATTCACATCTCCAAAGGAAGTATTATCTCTCTTGGGCAGGCAATAAAACCAGCAGACAGTGCAACAGAAGCAGGAGACGCTCTTTGGATATAATATGTAGTGTCTGATCAAGTGGTGTGGCCAAATAAAGACAGATGGAAATTGATTAATTTTAATATTATATCATGGCAGGGCAGTGTGGTCACTGCAAACTTCCCATGAATATTGTTCCTCTTCAAATTGCTCAATTACCCACATTAATTCAGTTTTAAGAGATAAACAACAGCCTTTTGTGTCTTGTATTTAAAATGACCTTAATCGATAAACAGCAGCCTTTTGTTTCTTTTTTAAAAAATGACCTTAAATCCTAAAAATCTAAAATGTGAGGATTAAAAAGAAAAAGAAACAAAAATCACAATTTGAGGTACTGGAAAATGTACTTGTTCCTTTCCTTGCATCATGTTAATTAATTTTCACTATACATCTCCAAGGTTGGTATTATTTTAAGGGAATTAAAGGTAAAGATGTAAAGTCTGCATGTCTTCTTATTGGAACCAAGGGTGTTATCCTCCAAAGCCCATGGTCTTTCAAAACATCGGCTGAATCCACATTTAATGACATATTACATCAATCTGTGGACTACACGAACACTCGGTGTTTTCTCAGGATCACAAATTCTCAAAGTCTCCAAGACTATGAAAACAGAGAAGTTCTCACCGTGGGCAGCTTTCTCCATTAAAGAAGACTGAGCTTCTGGGACCCAGACAAAAACATCAGTAGTTAGTCCCAAAAGAGCTCAAGAACCCACATATATATTCAACACCTGAAAGCTGTTCCAATGTCCCAATAGATTTGGACTGACTACTTCACAAGTTCCCTCTCCCCTTCTCTCCTTTCCCTCATCTCTACCTCCTCTTTGCCACTAGAGGCTGCACCTGATACTCACTTTATGTAGATTTTCTATATTGTTGAGGAAACCATAAGAAAAAGCTCTTAAAGACTGATTTACCTGGATCTCAACATCTGACATTTTGGAGTTACAAATTCTTTTGAAAACGTGGAGTCATTAATCCTCTCCCCCCACAAAATGCACATTCACAAATGCACTAAAAATTTTCAAATAAAATTTCACTGAGAAGGCTAAAACAATCCCTTTTTTGCCTCATATTGATTTTCTATGGGTCGTGTTTTGATGTATTAGAATCATTATGGATCTTGAACATCAAGAAATAAAGATGAGATTAAATTTGAAGGTATATCGCACATATACTTCTCAGAGAATTGTCCATCTGACTGAGGAGTTCAGAGCTAAACAAATAAATTCACCATGTGAAGAAATTTTTGCTGACAGATCATTAGGCAATTCTTGGTTTCCTTGGGTAAAGTTAAGTTCTTTTACAGCAAAAAGGTGAATACATATAATTTATCTTACATCTCAGTACTTAATATTCATGTGAAAAGTAATGACAAAATACTTTTTCAAGTGAAATTTGAACTGGCTTATGTAGAAAATCTAAGTTCTAGGTAAATATAATAAACAAAAATTTGTTTATACATTAAACACCACAAAGATAATGCTGAAGTTCAATATTCCTTAAAATGTCATAATGCCTTAGTATTTAGAAGTATAAAAGCATTCGCAAATATAATCATGAAAGTGGTTGCCTGAGTTTTGTAATAAATTGAAAAAATATCCACTTCAAACAACAAAGCATCTAGTATCTAGAACTAACTCCAAGGACATGAAAATATAATTCTTAGCAGAAATAAACCACTGTAACTACATGTCAATATAAAGTTTAGTTCAAGATCATTTACTCTGAGATGAATAGATAGTTCTCTAGTCAAGGTAAATTTTTCTGTTAAGGTGGTATATTTCTTGAAAATATTACAGGAGAGCTAATATACTTGAGAGGTGCATTTGGAATTTAAACTACAACAACTGAAATGATTATTTGTGCATGCAGATCTTACTTATGAGTAGTTTGTAACTGCTTTTGTCAATACAGCCCTTTTTAAAAAGAGAGATAAAAAAATTGTTATAAGTAGTATTACACTCAATATGAATTACACATGAAAGAAAGACTACCTCCAGTGAACTTCATTATAAAAGAAACCAAAAGACATGGCAGAGCAATGGATCACTTGGAAAGAAATGTCACCATATACGGATTTGCTGCTTGTGGAATTGATTTCCCAGACCTGGGAGAGCTCTGTGCTGCGTGTCAGGTTTCCTTCACGTTGATTCATTTTGACTTGCTTTTAAAAGAAAATGTAGGTTCTTACATTTCACCGGAAAAACAATGATGTGATTAAAATACTCAGCTTTGTCTTTAAAAGTAGCTTATTATTCTATGGAGTCAAAGCAGTTTATTGTTTTAGCTCATGTGTTATTGTTTCAGACGGTGTGCATTTGAGACACTGCTCTGTCCTTAGGGTCTGCTGGGATCCACGCTCCGCAAAATCAGGACCTTGTCTGTCTTATCCATTGATGTATCTCTAGCACCCGGAACTATGCCTGGCCCAGAAAATAATTGCTGAATACTGGAAGAATTTATTTAATGTCTCTAAGCTTAGGTTTCCTCTAGGTCTCAAAGATTGTTTATGCTGCTAATAGCATACCCTCCCCACTTCCTTCCCATCACCATCAAATCATAGAATATTCATAATGCAAGGAATGAGATCAGCCATTTGTAGAAATGGCTCATGATTAGATTAATCAAAGTGACTTGTGTACAAGCCCTCAGGAAAGCAGAAGTGGACTGGAATTGCAACTAAGAATATCTATGTTCAAGTAGAGTTGCATTTTCATCTCTAAAAAAAAAAAAGGAAAGAAAGAGGTTAACAAATAAATATTGTCAGGATGGCCTCTCTGAAAGAGGATTCTGCATCTGACATTGAAGTGTATTTCCAAGACTTTGGGGTCCGGTGGCCTCAAAGCACCAAGCGTCTCAACCCATCCACTCAAGCCTGAAGATCACAGAACATAATCTCCCGGTCATATCCCAGGCTCACTGAGCAACCTTCTAATCATAATTTGCCCTTATGAGATTTGCCCCAGAAAGAAAATGTATTGATCAGCAAACATGATTTTTGGATCCTCTAAACACATTCGATTCTCAATGTAAATTAATAGATTGGCTTTCTGGTTTTTATTCATCAATCTCTATTAGTTTGTTCTGTACAAGTCTGCCCCCTGAGGCAGATTTGTTCTTGGCTGGCTGACAAATGATATTTTTAAGCCTGTCAGTCCAGGGCCAGACCCAGGAGTGAGTGAATTCTCTAAGGTAACCTAACCTAAGCGTATGCTTTTCCATTCGGGCAAGCAATGGCCCTAGTCATTTTATGTCCAATCTGTTATTTCTTCTGTCTTCTATCTTTATAGCTTTGACTAAGGATATATCTCTACACATGCCTTTGCATTCACAGCTTCAGAAGCAGGGTGATAAGGCACAGTGTTACAGGGCAGGTTACATATTGTTGCTTTCAGGGTGGACAGCTGGGATACGGTGGGCTGGAATGCTCTGGCCCGTTGCCACTAGCCACATGCTGCCTCCTCTATCCATCCTACAGTACCATGTTGTTATTATTTTCTATGATATAAAAAATATTTGGAAGTGCTTACTTAGAGTACTTCCCTGCTCAGTCCCTTAATAGAACCACATTTTTTCTATCATTCAATAACAAACACCCCATGAGCTTCAAGTCCTTTCACAAATTTTCTCTTCCTCCCATTCAATGTTATCTCTTGTCAAAACTTAGCCATACCTCTCATCTTTGTCACGCTATAAAATAATATATTCCTTTTCTGCCTAATTCTCATCCTCAGATCAAACTGACTTTCAACTATAAGTAGCCACCCTATACCTAGACCACTTACTTTGAGAAGCTTTCCTTAATGAAGCTAAACTGAAAGCAAATTTACAGCGTAAGTAACAAATGTTATTGCAAGTTATACCCCAACACCCATTCTCCTATATTACCATAATGATAGAAATGTATGGGTACTTCCTATCTATCCAAAGATCACACATCCAAGTCTCCTGTGCAGTAGATGTGGCCATTTGGAGTTTGATTCAGGTAATACTATTCACACTGAAAGTTAAGCACACCCTAGAGGATATCACTCTCCTCTGCAACATGGCAAGAATCCAAATGTTTTCAAAATTCAAGGTTTTTTTATTTTCAAAATATTAAGGGGGTACAAATGTTTTCGGTATGTAGATACCTTGTATAATGCTTAAGTCGAGCCTTTTAGTGTGACTGTCACCAGAATGGTGTTCATTGTACCTGATAGATAAGCTTTTTTACCTCAACCCCCCCGTACCTGCTTCTTGATTTCCAATGACCTTTACATCTCTTTGTGCCCACATGTGACCATCGATTAGCTCCCAATTATTAGACAGTACATGTGGTGTTTGTTTTCCCACTCCTGAAAAACTTTGCATAGGATAATGGTCTCCAGTTCCATTCAAGTTGCTGCAAAACACATTATTTCATTCCTTTTTATGGCTGAGTAGTACTCCATGATGTATACATATGTACTACATTTTTTAATCCACTCATGAATTGATGGGCACCTAGGTTGGTTCCACATCTTTGTGATTGTGAATTGTGTTGCAATAAACATTCCAGTGCAGGTGTCTTTTTGCTAAAACAATTGCTTTTCCTTTGGATAGATATCCAGTAGTGGGATTGCTGGATCAAATGGTAAGTCTACATTAATTTCCTTGAAGTATCTCCATACTTTTTTCCATAAAGGTTGTACTAATTTGCGGTCCCACCAACAGTGTCTAAGCATTCCTTTCTCTCTGCATCCATGGCAGCCTCTATTGTTTTTTGACTTTTTAATAATGGCCATTCTGACAAGAGTAAGGTGATATCTCATTGTGGTTTTAATTTGCATTTCCCTGATGATTAGTGACATTGAGCACTTTTTTATATGTTTGTTGGCCATTTGTCTATCATCTTTTGAAAAACTTCTGTTCATTCTTTTACCCACTTTTTAATGGGATGCTTTGTTTTTTTCTTGCTGATTTGCTTGAGTTCTTTGTAGATTCTGGACATTAGACCTTTATCAGATGTATAGTTTGCAAATATTTTCTCCCATACTATAGGTTTTCTATTTACTCTGCTGATTATTTCCTTTGCTGTGCAGAAGCCTTTTAATTTAATCAAGTTCCATTTACTTATTTTTGTTGTTACCGTATTTGCCTTTGGGGTCTTAGTCACAAATTCTTTGCCAAGGCCTATGTCTAATGGAGTTTTTCCTAGGTTTTCTTCTAGAATTTTTATGGTTTCATGCCTTACATTTAAGTCTTTAATCCATCTTGAATTGATTTTTGTATATGACAAGATATAGGGGTCCTGTTTCATTTTTCTGGCTGTGGCTATCCAGTTTTCCCAGCACCATTTATTGAATAGGGCTTCCTTTCTCAAGTATATGTTCTTATCTGCTTTATTGATGATCAGTTGGTCATAGGTAAATGTTTTTATATCTGGGTTCTCTACTCTGTTCCATGGGTTTATGTCTCTACTTTTATACCAATACCATACTGTTTTGGTTTTTCTTCAAAGTATAAACCACACTCTTCCTGAGAAAACTGGACTTTTTTCTATTTCATTACATTCTAAAAGTTGTTTTTTATAGCTTGGGTACATGAGCACTTTACCCACATTATCTTGTTTCAAAAGTACAAAAATGTTTTATAGTGAATGGTGTCAAGAACTGTGAAAGGTCTGAGATTTGCCCTATTTCCAAGGTAACAAGTTAGCCTGCCACAGTTTTATTTATATTGGCAAGAGACATAAAACTCCTGAGTTAGAGACAAAGAACTTCATTATTTATGGTACAGCAAGCAGCATGAGCTTCATGTTCACATCAGTTCTCCTTGTCCCCAAGTCTCACAAGGCAATTGTGTAGGGGCCTAGATATATGCTACATACACAGTGCATTTGGGTCACATCTGAGGGACACTGAACGTGGGAAACTCCCAATCTTTTAGGAGTTTGAGCTAGAGGCAAACCTGCCCTTTGCCCCAGAGGGAGACATTATTTTTATTATATTGGACAGAAAACAAATCTGTCTTTGCTCCCTCTGTAGGGAGGCACTCCCTCTTTATCTTCTCAGGCTATTTATTATACAAACATCCTTAAAAGGAATTTCAAAAAAAATTTGTAAGTGCCTCTGCTCTCAAAAGTTACAGAAATACAAGAGAATTGTGTCCCAAAAAAATGACAATGGATTAGACTTTAGCATAGGCTCTGTGAAGAAACCAAAAATCAGATTGAAGTAACCTCTCTTTCCTTCCCTCTCCCCACCAATCCCCTGCCAGTGACCAAAGAACAGAGCAAGGGCAGTACTAATGATGCGTAAAGGAAAAACAAATTGTGCGACCAATGTAGACAGAAATATCAAGCAATTATCCAATGACTTTGAATTAGTGTCAATTAATCCATAATCTGAGAGGTCAACTCCAGTCCATTACACAGGTAACCCTGTCCCTCATGCCTCAATCTCTGACAAACAAGGGGACAAGGACTTGAAGTGGCACTGGGAACAAGAGGGTATGTCAGACAGTTGAATAGTGCAGGCTGGTGAAAGATGTGATTAGGTATCCAGCTTGGGCACCCAGAGAAATAAACTATTTCAAAAGAGAATTCTTAGCGTATCTTTCCTTTTTGTGGTGGTTTTTCCTTTGTTTTTTCTTCTCCCTTTCTCCCCCTCCACCTTTCCCAAGCTTGTGTAACCCATAAACTGACAGCACTATACAACCAGCATGGTTTTCAAGTGAGATATATATACATAATGAGTTTTTTATATACATATATATGTAACTCATTTAATACAATGACCCAGTGAGATAGGTTCTAGCATCATCCCTATTCTACAGAAGCGGAAACTGAGGCACAGAAAAAAATATCTTCTCCAAAGTCATACAGCTAGTAAATTACATAGCCAAGATTTGAATACAGGAAGTTTTAACTACAAAGTCCATGCTTCTCGTCACTACACGACATCATCTCTCAAAGACAGCATGCTGCCATGTGACTTCCATAAACTTTTCCATGCCAAAAAAATAATAATATACAAAGACATAGCCACTCATATAGAGATCTAGGAAAATTTGGTCAGTGTTTATTTCTTGAAATTAAAACTATCATATCCATTTTTAAGGTATTCTTGCTTTTCTCATTGAAAATATTTTCAAGTTAACTGACAAAGATCCAGTTTATGCTTTTTAATGAAACACAATATTCCATTGTAAGGATGTAACATAATCTATTTGTCCGTTAATCTATTCATGGTCATTCACTTTGTCTTCAGTTTTTTCCCACTACAAATATTCCAGCAATAATTTCCTTGTACATAAATCTTACACACCCATGCTTTTATGTCTATGGGCTCAATTCCCAGGAATAGGTTTGCTGATTAAAGGGTATGTGTATCTCTATATTTAGTAGATAGTTCCAGACTGCATTGTGAGTCACATTTCACCAGCAATATTTAAGAGCACCCCTTCTCCATATCCCCACTAGAGTAGATGTAATTGTTCTTTTTAAATGGCACAAAACCGATGGATATAAAGTGGTATCTCACTGTTACCTTAAGTTGCATTTCTCAAATATTTAATCTCAGATTCTTGACAAATGTGATTAGCCATTTGGAATTTTTCTTCTAGGAATTACAGAATCAATCTTTTTACATATTTTAATAGAGTTGTTTTTATTTATTATTTAGGGTTATTTTAACTATTAATATTTAAGGGTTCTGTTACTTTAGATATTAGTCCTTTTTCCTGTCATTTACATTCCATTTTTTCCCAAATCTATCATTTCTATGTGTTTATGAAAATTTATTTATATAAAGTTTTTAATATATAAAAATCTGAATACATTTCTTTATTTTAAATGGATTCTGAGTCCTATCTCTCACAAGAGCTCTCCAATCTCTAACCTTTATATAAAGTAATGTATGCTTTCTTCTAAGGTTTTTAACATTTGAAAGTGGCACTATCAAGTCTGAATATATCTGAAGTCTGTGTGTAAGATGTGAGGTATGCTTCTAAATTTATTTTCTTCCAAATGAGTAGCCAATTGTGTCAGCATCTTTTGTTAAGTAAACCGTTATTTCCTTATTGAGTCGAATCTTTGTCATATGTTAAATTCTTGTATTTGGTGAGATATATTTGTGGTCACTATTCTGCTTCATTGATCTATTTTTATTCTTCTGTGTCCTATAACATTGGAATTACCAATTATTTAAAGACTACATGAAAAGGGAAAGGAAATAAGCAACAATTTGCAAGAACAGTAAAAATAAAGGTATAGAAAAAAAGAGAAGACAATAGCATAAATAATAAACAAAATCAGATAGAATTATACCTGTTGTTAGACTAAATGCTAACATTTTCTGTCATTCAGGCTTTCTTGCAATTGTCACAAGCCTGGCTACCACAAGTTATCAAATCACCTGGAGAACAACACTAAAGTAATGAATTATTTTATATCATCAATAGAAGAGAATGTTTTCAAAAGAACATGGTTTCCTGCTTTACATAAATATCAAGGCTAGTTTTGTGTATTTTTTAAAAATCAATGTCATAGTAAAGCAAATATTTGTTTTATTTTAAACTGGAGATATTAAATTAAACCAATATCATTAGTTCTATACTATGCCCCAAAGGTTTCGTAGTCAACATTATTTTATCTGAAAAATATTGATAGGCCACTATCAACTAAGTGACAGCTGCCAAGATTTTTGTGATGACATTATTTAATCTGAGGAATACTGGTAGTTGAAAATCAAATAAATGACAGCTGCTCAGGGTACCATTTTGGCCTTGCTACCTTCTCAGCAGCTTTAACAAAGAGATGGGTAAATTTCAACCAATCAGAAAATGTTTTCACCATTAAAATATGTTTCTTCTCTTGCTGTTTTTGTTCCCTATGGAATAGCTTACATTCTACATCTGGCCAACTCTTGGAATATACGAAATACTGCAGAAGATGAAGTATTTTTTTCTTGTGGATTTTGGATGGTTTTGCTATTACCAACACCACTGCTATTATTTTAGCAGTGTTATCTTGGGTTCAGCACATCATTTAAGGTGAAGTTATGTGAACAACAATGAAAATAATACCTTTAAAATTCAGGTATATTTAGCTCACCTATACTCACTCTCCTTAAAGAAAAAAATAATAAGCATCTTGGCAATGTCAGCTTTATTCAAGTAAAACTTTTCCTTCAGTAAGCTCAGTTTCTAAAGTATATATACCTTTTATTCAGTAAAATGGTTCATTAACAACATGGAGAAAAGTAGAATAACAGGCATTCCTGTCATTTCTTGGCATCTAGTCCTGATTTTAGTTGGAGATTAAATTGCCTGATGTCCTCACTTTAATAATTGCTGAGGCTGACTTTTATGAGGCTATCATGAAGCAAGCTTCAAGTTTTCAAGGGAATGTCATTTAAAAGACAGAAAATTAGATGCTAATATGCCTAAGTAACTGCTAATAATTAATTGAAATGAGTTTCAATTAGTGAGTTCTTTAACATCCCAACCCATTCCTTAAAATGTTAGTAAAGTAGTCAATAGGCATTGTTTGGGGCATTGTAGTATTAATTCATATACAAATAATGATCAACATTACATGCTTCTTAGTCTGTGTGTAGTTTAAAAAATAATCAAAAGCATCTACTTCATGCAGAGGAGGTGCTATACTTCTAACACCCTAATGGTGTGAAAATGTAATGATGTTTTCCTACAAAAGAAAACCTCTTTTCTTTGATGTTAGAGCTTGGCTTCCATTACCACAGCTTCAGTAAGCTAAGAAGAAAACATACATTACCCACACTATCAAAGATGCTACGACTGTGCTGCTGACAAGCATATACTTAATTGTAGTATTTTAAATGATGTGTCTGCTTTTGATTTTCACGGTGACAATTCTTTACTAAAACAGTATAAGCGGTATTACCTAAAAACAGCAGATGCAATGTCTTATTACTTCACAGAGGAACCCACAAAAAAAAGAAGTAGAAATAAAGATGCTCTGTCTAAATGATGGATCACTATACTCCGTCATCTTTGTGATTTTATTCATTCTGGGACATTCAGTTTAACATAAACTTCTTAAAACTGTTTGCATTTGGATGAAACTCCCATTATTCTGAGAAATACGCATTAAAATCAGGCCAAAATGATTGCAGACTAAATGTATAAGATGTTCTAGTAGGTGTTATACTTTTTCAATCCAATTAAAAGGTGGTTTTCCAAATTTAAAGCTAGTCTATGAAAATTTTCTGTCTTAAACACACACACACAGTCACTCAAATCACAGATCACAGCTTTAAAAAAAGGATAACTTATCTTGCAATATTGTTGTGAAGATTAAATTAGATAACACATTGCAAAACACCTAGTTCAATATCAGATAAATAATAGATTCTATTATTTATCAATTTTAGAGATAAGGACAAATATAAAGTGAAGATTTGGAGGCTTATAATATTTTACGGAAGGGAAAGAAGGACCGAGAAAAATAAAAAGAGATGTAATGAGTTAGAGAAAGGACTACCGTGGGGGAAGACAAGAAGACTGGGTTGGGGCAGTGGGGAATCTGCTTGTCAAAGGAGCTCAGCCCCATTTGAGCTCGTTTGACCATAAATGTTTGCATCTCAGGGAAATCCTAGTGTTGGTACCAGTAATGCCTACCAACCTTTCTGACACTGCCCAAAATAGAATTCCTCATCAAAGAACTTGAATAAGCCTCCACAGATTCTCCGCAGAAGATATGTTGATACATTCAGTACTATAGGGCATATCAGAATTCTAGGCACCCTAAATGAATTCTAGCTATGGAAGTCCACATTATATTAATTCTGATTAGGAGTGGAGGGCAGGAACAGAGAAAGTTCATCTGCTCTCTCAGGCTGATATCATAGATTGGATCCTTATGAGATGGGGTTGTTGGCCTGATTCTGGGAGTTTGAGCTGCCCTGCTGAGAACACAAAAATGTTGGCTGACCAAGTCTAGCTGAAATTTTTGGACTGCTCTTTTCTCATGTAGTCACAAAGCTCTCAGAATCATCTAAATTCCCTAAGGCTTCTCAAAATAAAGCCAATTCATTAACTGGAGTACCTGTTGTCCAAATCAGACACCCCAGCTAGGTCATGGTCCACATCTATTCCTGTTAGTACTTCCTGAGATATTAAATGCCTTCCTAATATATATGGCTATAAGGAATAAGATTCTGGTATGCACAGAGATGTAGACTTTAAGCAGCATACAGAATTAAATGACCCACCATATTATACCTTGATATCATCCCAGACCCCCAAAATTACCAAAAGTTCATATTGGCTAATCTTCTGGATTTACTACAAATGTCCAGCTCTTTTTTCATGGATATCAGTGATGGCCAGTTTACTAGCAAGTTTCCCCCAAGTAATAAACAATAAGCGAGAGGTCTAAAAATATCGATGTATGGATATTTGTATATATAACAAAGCAGTAGGACAGTTTTACCACATGTTGTCTCCATAGCTTAGTCTAGTTTGAGAGCTGGTTGTAGTATGTATTCACACAACTTGTCCTTTTGCCACAGAACACACACTAATCCAGTGCTGCTGTAAGCATTTAAAACAAGTGGGAAAAAGTACATAAATAGGTGGAGAAGAGGTTGTCTCAGGATTAGCAGTCATAAAGGTCCTAGAATTCAACGGTTTTCTATCAATAGAGGAAAGGATGGCTACATCTACCAGAATGAAAGTAGATGAAAAATCCTTCAAGAAGGATTTTTTTTTTGAAGTGTAACTAAGAATATTAAAAACTGAGGTAAGTAAACACCTAAGATACTGGTTTGTTCCAACAGAGCCATCTCCTACAGGGCACCAAATGAGTGCATTTATCAGAGTTCTATGATTCCCGAAAAGCTTCAAAGACTGTATTACAAAAAGGTACAGAACTGCAGATGCCCACTGTGTAGGGCAGTTGGGTTCTGTGGGTTTACTGTCTATACACCATCTATGTGCAATACCGCACACTTCATAATGGATATGTGCTATGTCATAGGTCCAGCTCTGCTAAATAAATGTATTAACCTAACTTTGTGGTGAGGAGGTCTGCCTTATGTTTTAGCTATCTCTTGAAATACTGAGTAGGAAGGAAAATATGTCACATTTGTATTCCATGGAATGAAACTTTGAAGAATTCACAAAAATCAGCAAAAGAAGTACTGCTACACAAGGAAACGTAGACAAGGTAACAGAGGAGGATGTCACTTCCTAACTTGATTAGAAATTGCTAATAAATGTCTAGGAATCTATGTTCAGCAAATTAAGGTTAAGTACTTAGGAGTTTAATTTGTAATTGAGGCAAAATTTGATTGAAATGTCTTGTATGTTCATATTCACAACTACACATTGAGGGGAATACTATTATACAATTCAAGTGTTAGCTATTACAAATATTTCAGGACAAAAGATTAGCTGGATTCTTCTTTGACTATATTCGCTAATTATCTTCAAACAAAGCTCATATTATGAAATTTGACAATTGTTTGAGCTAAAGTTGCCAATAAACTTTGTTATCAATAATCTTAAATTCCTGCACCTAAAAAGTAAGGATATGATACCATAAGAAAAGAACATTTGGAGAACAAAAACTGGCTCTTAGAGACTAAAAACATGATACCAGAAGTCCAAACTCGATATAAAGAATCTCTCAGAAAGAAAACAAAAAAGCAGAACTGGAAAATATAACAGAAAAAATTGTTCTTAAATCCATATTAGGCATGAAAATAGACGTTTCAGAGATATCACCAAAACTGGAGAAAAGTCATCAACAGAATAAGTCAAAAAAATTTTCAGAACTTGTAGATGTGAGTTTCCAAATTGAAAGGGCTACTGAAGGCCCAAAATAATGGATAAAAAAGGACACTGTCCAAGAAACAGCATTTGAAATTTTATATCACTGGAAACAGAGAATCCCTTGAGCTGCCAGAGAGAGGGAAAAAATAATATATCTATATTAGATAAAGAATCAGGATCAGACTAACATAAAACTTCTGAATAGCAAAACTGAAAGCTAGAGGACAAAAGGGGAAATACTTTCAAAATTCTGACAGAAATGTTCCAAACCAGAACGCTATATTCTACCAAATTATCAAAGTAGAATAAAGGCATTTTCTGATAGGCAAAAACAATTCCTACCATGTATGTACGGCTCCTACCACATTACCTTCTATGTAAGATACTGGAAGAAGACAAAAAAAAGAGAAAGTAAATCCAGGAAGTAGGGTATCCAGTCCAAGAGAGGCAAAAAAGCTATTTGTTATAAAAGGATATCCAAGGATGGCAATGGACAGTATGCCTAAATAGCATCAGATGCAGATTTAAGCATTCCAAGACTTCAAGTGAGAAATGTCCAGTAAGATGAAACCAATACAATCTCTCATGATTTTCAATATATGACAGAATATTTGCACATATTCTGGAGAGGAGTTTAGCATTGAATCTGTGATAAATCCAAAGAAAAATAAGCATACTAAAAACCAAAACAATTATTAACTCCAGGAAAAACAAAGATTATGTCCAAAAGAGAAATAAGAGTATAGTATATGGGTCAGCTATAAATAGTGATGACTTTGTTGTCTAATGTAAACCCTGAGAATTGATCTTAACAAAACCAACATATTACTACATTGGAAAAGTGCATGCATGTACTGAGATCAGTGGTGAAGCTGTGAAAAACAAACGAATCTTCATTTTCCAAAGTTGCCTATTATTTAGCAATATGGCAAGAAACATTAAATATTATAAAAGTTGAAATTAGTTGCTTACAGAGAGCAGGAAATGGAAGAGGGTATATCAGTGCAAAAAGAAATTGCTGTCACACATAATAAGCTTAATTTCAGTTTAAAACTATTTCCACATGTAACTTTTATAAAAATAAAAATGCCTTGGTGAGGTGCAGTGCCTCACACCTGTAATCCCATCACTTTGGGACACTGAGAAGGAGGATCACTTAAGGCCAGGAGTTCAAGACCAGCCTGGGCAACACAGCAAGATCCATCTCTACAAAATAAGAAAAATTAGCCAGGCATGGTGGCGTGTGTCTGTAGTCCTTGTTACTTGGGAGGCTGAGACAAGAGGATTGCTTGAGCCCAGGGGTTCCAGGCTGCAGTGATTTCATGTCTTACATTTAAGTCTGTTATCTAACTTGAATTAATTTTTGTGAGTGGTGAGAGATAGGAATCCTGTTTCAATCTTCTACATGTGGCTATCCAATTTTCCCAGCACCAGTTATTGAATAGAGATTCTTTTCCCCTGTGTATATTGCTGTCTACTTTGTCAAAGATTAGATGGCAATATGTGGATAGTTTTATATTTGGGTTCTCTGTTCTGTTCCATTGGTCTATGTTTCAATTTTTGTGCCAGTACCATGCCGTTTTGGTTACTTTAGCCTTGTAGTATAGCTTAAAGCCTGGAAAAGTGATGCCTCCAGATTGGTTCCTTTTGCATAAGGTTGCTTTGGCTATTTGGGCTCTTTTCTGGTTCCAAACAAAGCATAGAAATATTTGTTTTAGATCTGCGAAAAATGACAGTTTTTTATGGGGGTTGCGTTGCATCTGTAAACTACTTTGGGTAGTATGAACATTTTAACAATGTTGATTCTGCCCATCCATGAACATGATCTGTTTTTTCCATTTGTTTACATCATCTGCAATTTATTTCCTCCATAAGAATTCTAGTAGAAAATTTTGGAAAAACTATTTTAGATATTGGCCTAGGCAAAGAATTTATGAAGAAGACCCCAAGGGCAATCACAGCAACAATGAAAATAAATAAGTGGGCCTTGATTAAATTGAAATGCTTCTGCACAGCCAAAGAAACAATCAACAGAGCAAACAGACAACCTACAGAATGGAAAAAAATATTCCCATGCTATACGTCCAATAAAGGGCTAATAACCAGAATCCACAAAGAACTCAAGCAAATCAGCAAGAAAAAAATCAAATAACTCCATTAAAAAGTAGGCAAAAGACATGAACAGAAGATTTTTGAAAGAAGATAGACTAATGGCCAATAAACATATGAAAAAATTCTCAACATCACTAATCATCAGAGAAAAGTAAATCAAAACGAGAATGAGATATCACCCAACCCTGGTAAGAATGGCTTTTATCAAAAGGTCCCAAAACAATAGATGATGGTGTGGATGCAGAGAGAAAGGAACACTTATACACTGTTGGTGGGACTGCAAACTAGTGCAATCTCTATGAAAAATAGTATGGTGATTCCTCAAAGAACTAAAAGTAGACCTACCATTTGATCCAGCAATCCCATTACTGGATAATGGGAAAAAAGTCATTTTATTAAAAAAACACTTGCACTCGAATGTTTATTGCAGCACAATTCACAAGTGCAAATATGTGAAATCAACCCAAGTGTCCATCAATTCATGAGTAGATTAATAAAATATGGTGTATATATATATATATATATATATATATATATATATACACACTATGGAGTACTACTCAGCCATAAAAATTGAATTAAATACCTTTTGCAACAATCTGGATGGAACTGGAGACCATTCTCCTAAGTGAAGTATCACAAAAATGGAAAAATGAACACCAAATGTACTCACTATTAAATTGGAACTAACTAACCAGCACTCATGTGCAAAGATGGAAGTAAAACTCAACAGAAATCATGCAGGTGGGAGGAGGAGGAAGAGATGGGTGACATCATACATAATGGGCACTATGTACACTACCTGAGAATGGGCACACTTATAACTCTGACTCAAGCAGTACAAAAGCAATCCATGTAATCAAAATATTCATACCACCATAATATTCTGAAATTAAAAATAAAAAGGCTGCAGTGAGCTGTGGTCACACCATTGCACTTCAGCCTGGGCAACAGAGTGAGACCCTGTCTCTAAAACAAAAAACAAACAAACAAAACTTCTGATGCTCACTGAAGTTAAATATATATATATATTCTATTAAAAAAATCCAAGTGCTTACCATAGCTTCTTGCAAACAAGCAACCTATTTAAGCCCATTGTAGCCCCCATCAACTCAAACTCAAGACTCTTGATCAAATAAGTTCAGATTCCTACGTCTTCAGTAGTCCTTATAAACTAAAAATAGCCATTAATCAATGCTTTATTTAGCAAATCACAGCCCTCGATCCCGTCCCTTTGTCTTCAGAGTAAAACAAAAGAAAACTTTAAAAGACAGTCTCTTGGAATTATACTTGAGACCAGCCTGGGTAACATAGCCAGACCCTGTCTCCAAAAAAATCAAAAAAAGAAAATTAGCCAGGTGGCTCATACCTGTATTCCCAGTACCTGGGAAGCTCAGGTGGGAGGATTGCTTGAGGCCAGGAGTTCAAGACCAGCCTGGGTGATATAGCAAGACCCCAATTCAAAAAATATATATGTGTGTGTGTGTGTGTGTGTGTGTGTGTGTGTGTGTGTGTGTGTATGTGTGTGTATTCTTGGTTTGATTTGTGACCATTGTAATATTTCCTAAGATGTCACATTTAGAAATAAACTTAAGCATAGCAAAAAAAAAAATTGAGAACTTTTGGTTTTAATGCTTTTCTTTGTGCCATAATATTTATTGAAAATATTAAATCTGAATTTGAAAATTTTCTATTATTTTAGGAACTCTTTACATTTTTATTCATATCCTCAACTTCCCAGATCTCCAGGATAGTGTGGGAGCAGTCAAGGCTGAGAGTTGTGAAGTAAATCAGATTTAAAATATTAACTCACTTTCTGACTCCAATTGATTTAATTGTTTTACATTCACTATTTCATTCATGCTGTTTTTGTCTTATTCTTTGTTTTCACTCATTCACCCATTCAATTAATTATTAAAGCTCAGGAAATGTGATAGGCATTAGAAAACTTCTACGTTTTGACTCCTCAAATAGATTTTTGTTCCTTCTAGACAAAGATAATATATAAGATTTGTTTAGAACTCCCTCATAGAGTACTCAGCCTATAGTAAATGTGTAAAATCTCCTTAATAAATAAACTTTCTCTTCTTCCATTTTGACTTAGATAACGCTAATATATAATATAATATGGGTTAAAATCATAAGGACTATTTTATCTAGCTTTATTTTATTAAATAAGCAGCTCTACTAGTCCAATTGAGTTACTGACCATTTTAAACATCCCAAATGGATCAAAACAATTTACTCTACATAAGCAACAATTCCAGTACTTCAGAAGGCTATAAAAAGTCACAAGTGAAGTATCCTTCCTGTCACGATTTATTACATTATAGCCTGTGTTGACAGATTACCATTGTTGCCATATAAAATCTTAACCAACCTTCAAACTACACTTAAAGAACCATTATACACACAATCTGAACCAAATACAAAGTCAAATAAACATTAGCAACAAAGGCTAAGCTTCATATAAACAAAAATAAGAATGACATATAATATTAATTCAATGTTCCAAAGAATGCAGGTTGAGAGAATACACGACAGGAATGTCTACAGGCATTGTTTGTCTTGTAGGAGGAAAATTCAGAAATGAAAACCTCAGGATTCTTGGTTGTCCACTTTTTCTTTTCCTCTGAGTTCTGATGATCATTTATACAACATGTAGCTTGTTTTACCTTATGAGCTAAGATTATTTATATCAAATATGTACTTTGGTCATCATTTGGGACCAATAGGACACAAACTTAACTGTAAACCAGGAAGGTCCCTGGTAACTATTTAAATACCATAGTCCAATAGGACCCTAAAATACAAAGGTGAAACAAGGATTAGTTCTGAGAATTAAGCAATGCTAAATTCAAAAGTAGAAAGAGCAATGTTAAATTCAAAAGGAGAAACCCAAAAGTCAACAATTGGGTTATTAAATTTTATAAATTAATTTCTATTTACTAGGAAGTTGCCTATAATCTTTACTACCACTGAAACCTGATGTTTCATTCCTAAAACAAGAAAGTACTTTATGATGTATGATGTGGTCATATAACTATAGCCTAAGCATTTATTATAAATGATATTCTAGCCCAGGCTTTGTGGGAGACCCAAACATCTATAAAACGCAGATCTCTCAAAAAGCTCACAATATGGAGGAGGCTATGAGACAAATTTCTGGAAGGCAAGGCTGTAATGACAGCCACACAACAGAAAATCATAGAAATCCTCAGATAATCTTCCCAGAAGTTTCAACCAATAATGAAATTCAGGATTCATGAGCTGAAGTTAGATCATTTATGTTGTATATTCAAATACTTTTTTTCCTGTAATGCTGACATCTTTTGACTGGATAAATTAGGAAACCTGAAAAAAGAATATGACAAGCTAAAATTAGATGAAAGGAAAAACTGTCATTTTTTCCTCATGTTTTATAAGGTAGATATCACTTTGATGTGTTTTGTGAAATAATACCTTGAAATACCACGCTATTTTATTGAACTTTATTTGTTTACCAAAGAAGTGTGAAAATAATAATTGAAAAAATAAGAATACCTCTCTTCAATTTAAAAGCCCTGAGATTTGTTATTCCAATAAATCTCTGCATCAAAATGAACATACATTAGAGTTTACAGCTCTGAGAGCCTATTTGGAAAATAGGTTAGTCTGATAATATGATATTCAGACATTTGAAAGGGTTTTTTTCCCCTTAATAACATATTATTTGGCATTATTTTCATTCTTTTTATGTGAAATTTGACCCAAATTTCCTTTCTTATTTGTATAAAATTCTTTTGATATCACACTTGAAAGAAAGAAGATAATGACAGAGTAAAGTAGGCTCTCTTTTCCACAATAAACAAGCTACAGACTGGCATCTTTTGATTATGTTTTATGATGTGCAATTCTTGATTATACAAAGGTTTTATTTAAATTACAGAATTCCAAAGCTATGACAGAAATTAAAAATAATTATTCAGTTTGCAATCTGACTCAAAAAATGTACAATGTTATTCCTTAAATAAAAAAAATAAAATGCTTTGATGAAAAAAATAAAAGAAAAATAGATAATTGGCCAGGATTTGGTAACAATGCCTCTTAAGACAACAAAGAGAAGATAACGATCCTCATACATAGAGCTCTAGGGATGCTTAAATTTTAAACTACGGAGAATTCCGTGTCTGCTTCACCTTGAATAGTGTTCTTAAAATAAAACATTTCTTTTTGATTTGCTAAGATATGATACTGGTTATGTGCCCTTTAAACTGGCTTCATTAAAACCCATTTGCCTTAAGGGTGATACAATATCAGAAAATCTATTCATATGCTACACCTTATTAATAGGAAAAAAGAGAATGACATAAGTCTATCTCCATAGATGTCAAATAAAAGCTCTTAAAAAACTTCAACCGTCACAAGAGAAGAATGTCCACTTTCATAATTGTTATTTAATATTTCTCTGGACATATCAATCAATGAAAGGAAAGAAATAAGGGAAATATATATTGAAAATGAAGAGATAAAATTACCATGACTGGTATGGGAAATTTTGAATACTTATCAAGGCTCAAGAAATCAATACAAAACTATAGTAAATAATAAGAAAATTCAGTAATGTGTCTGGTTATAAAATTATACTCAAAATCAATCTTTTTCTATGTATAATCAACAACCAGCTGGAAAACATAATTTAAAAAATATATCTCATTTACAATAGCAAAAATAGATAAAATATATAGAAAAAGCTTTTTTTAAATGTGAAGAATTTATATAAAGAAAACATTAAAAGTTTACTGAAATATAAAAGAATTTTACTGTTGGATAGTGATACTCAAAATTTAAAAGATTTAATATATATTAACAGGATTATTTTTGAAACTTTACAAAATTGTACTAAAGTTCATTTAAAAAATAATGAGAGAATATTCAGAAAAGTCTTGAAAAAGAAGATTAATGGGGGGTTAACTAGTCTTACCAGATATTAAAATATATTTTGAAACCAGAATCATTCTTTAGTACTAGGGAAATATTTGACAGATGAATGAATTGCACAGAATATATATCTAAAATAATATGAAACTATAGTTGACATTAAAGATTGTTTTTAATTAGGAGGGAAAGGAATTATTCAATAAATGATACTGAAACAACTGGTTAGCTATTTGGCAAAAATAAATCTAGATTTCCTCTTTATTCTATTCACTAAAATATTGTCCATAAAGCACCAAAGAGTAATAAAAAGTAAAAAGATTAAATGAAAAATATATTTGAAATCTTAAATACTGTAGGTATTTGTAAATAGGAAATAAAACTTGGAAGTCATGAAGAAATGAATTGATAAGTTTTCTACATTAGAAAATGATATATTTAAATCACAAAAAAATTCATAATAGTAAATTATTAATCACATGCTTTGCTATATCAATCATGAAAATACATTTGACTATAAACTATAACAACATAAAACTAAACCTGTCAGAGAAGAAGTTCTATGAAAATGTTTTTAAAACATATTAAAATGTAAAAATTAGGTATAGTAACCTGTTATTTCCCCCTCCCTGCCAAAAAAATTATCCCAAATTTGCAATGGTATTTATTCTACCTGACACTTTTACATAATGGTGATTTTGTCTGTGCTCAAATGACACAATGTTAAAACTAGAACACAATGCCTCTATTCAAGGGATACATAAAATCTATATAGGAAGCAAAAAACAAATATGAAGGTGACTGCTTTACAGGGTAAAACAGGACACAGATGCCACTGGAGTAACAAAACAGCAAATTTATTAATTTTAGGGAATATCATTTTATGGGGGTTGAGGGGACAGAGAGAAGAGCAGAAAATCTCACGGAGAATGGGTGCAGTGAGCACTGCCTGGGGATGGGCACACTTGTAGCTCTGCCTCGGGCGGGGCAAAGGCAATATATGTAACCTAAACATTTGTAACCTATAATATTCTGAAATAAAAGAAAAAAAAAGAATGAAGCATGTTATAGCCTTTATATAATTTTCAACTTTTCTTTACCACTTTGAAGCTTCATAATCTTTTGATGTAGTGATGTTCCTTTCTGGTCTGGGAACATGTACAGGGCCACAACCCTAGTCAACAAGAACTATGAGATATGCAGCTTTCCTAGGGAGAAAATAACTTACAGCTGCCTCATCTCCTAACTCAACTCATCACATTATCACCCCAATACAAACTTTTTTTTTTTTTTTTTGAGACAGAGTCTCGCTCTGTTGTCTAGGCTAGAGTGCCGTGGCATCAGCCTAACTCACAGCAACCTCAAACTCCTGGGCTCAAGCGATCCTCCCCCCTCAGCCTCCTGAGTTGCAGGGACTACAGGCACATGTCATGACACCTGGCTAATTTTTTCTATTTTTGGTAGAGACGGGGTCTCACTCTTGCTCAGGCTGGTCTCAAACTCCTGAACTCAAGTGATCCTCCGGCCTCAGCCTCCCAGAGTGCTAGGATTACAAGCATGAGCCACTAGGCCCAGCACCCAATACAAACTTTAAAATTAACAAAAATATTTTCAATAAATATTATTATACTTGCTGTCTAGATTTCATAACTCATCAAAAAAGTTGGCCAAATCCAGCAGAAGAAAAGCAATAACTAAGCTCAGAGCAGACTAAACAAAATGGAAACTGAAAAAACAATACAAAGGATCAATGAAACAAAAAGTTGATTCTTTAAAAGATAAACAAAATCAATAGACCACTAGCCAAATTAACCAGAAATAGAAGAGAAAGGACTCAAATAAGCTCAATCAGAAATGAAAAAGGAGACAATACAACTGATACCACAGAAATACAAAATATCTAATGACTGTAATTATCTGAAATTACTATGCCTGACCGGGTGTGGAGGCTCACACCTGTAATCCTAGCACTCTGCGAGGCCAAGGCAGAAGGATTGCTTGAGCTCTGGAGTTTGAGACCAGCCTAAGAGTGAGACTGTGTCTCTACTAAAAATGGAAAAATTAGCTGGGTGTGGTGGCACATGCCTGTAGTCCCAGCTACTCGGGAGGCTAAGGCAGGAGGATCCCTTGAACCCAGGAGTTTGAGGGTGCAGTGACCTACAATGACATCCCTGCACTCTACCCGAGGTGACAGAGTGAGATTCAGTCTCAAAAAAAAATATTTAAAAAATTAAAAAATAAAATAAAATTACTATTTCTTTAGGTTCAACAGTTAGCATCTACTTTCTTACGCCTTTTGTTTTTTTGTTAACACTAAATTCAGAACGCAGTGCTTTTTCTTGATACATGAGTTTCTACTACTGGTTAGCTTCCCACTCTAGGTAATATTACTCATTAAAATTGGGAATATATCTGCTTTGTTCACAACAGAGTTTAGCACGGTGTTCAGTACAAAGTAAACTTTTTTAATAAATGCGAATTTGTTGAGTAGATAAAAAATGTAATATGATGGATATCTAATTACCCTGATTTGATCTTTACATATTATATGAATGTATTCAATTATCCCAAAAACATGTACATCTATTACGTATCAATAAATAATTTTAAATAAATGAAGTTTAATAAAGTAATGCCTCAAAATCATTTTCACTGATGTTAATGGGTTCCAACTACAGATTCTCCATATTCAAATTGCCTCCTTTAAGCACCTTTTTATAATTTTCTCTACCCTATCTCAGATACCCACACTTCAAAGGAAGGCAGAATAATATCCTGGAGAACAGCATGGACCCCACAGCCACACAGCATTAGGTGCACATCTGGACTCTCACACTTGAACTTGGGAAATGAGCAAAAGTCTCTCATTCATAGGTGACATTGTCTCCTTACTTGTTTTTGAGGATCATTGTGCACATTAAGTAGATAGTATATATGAATGAAAGTTCATGTCACAGCATTTGGCACATAAAAGGCATCAAAAAGTGTCGCATTTTCCTTCCTCTGTCTGCAGCATACTTTTCTGCATGTCCAGCTCCATCTGGTCTGGTATCTACAAAATAGTTACTGTAGATTTCCAGTTCGAGGGCTCTGCCACTGGAATCTGCCAGTCCTCCACCCTGGCCAGGAGCCACGTATCATGCCCTTCCCACCAACCTATACCAACAGGAGATCTCCTTCACTATGCCAGCAAAGGAATTTAAAAATCTTAGGTAACAACAACAAGATAAAAACAACAACAAGATTCTGATCTCTCTGCTTTTTTCATTTACTCCAATTCCTGAAGAGAAAGCCAAGTATGCCAGCACCAGGTTTTAATTTCTTTGTATTTAATCAAAAAATGCACTTCTAAGGATAATGGAAAATTTTATCTAATTAACACTCACTACTCTCTCTCTAAAACAGACTTTTAAAGTTAGTGGCTGAAATTTTCTTCCTTGGGTTTTATTACCTTTTGAAATCAAAGTAATTTGAAATCTTAGTACCCATTACTATTTCATTGAACATTTCTTCAAAATCTTAAGTAACTCAATTTCAACATAAAGTATTAATTAGCAATTTATACCTTCTCAATGTCATAAGCGACCTTTATTCAGAGGTTGTTGAGGTAATTCTGTGAGTTAACCAAATTAAATTTCAACCTTAGGCACAGGGAATTGTTTTAAATCAGGTCCTTTAATAGTGACTAAATAGACACTTGTATTACTTACATTGTAACTTATTTCCCCACAGAGAGTTAATAACTGTTGTCCCTTTGTATAGCCATCATGCTTAAGAGTTTTCTATAAAGCCAAGGCAAACGTATGCTCACTCATACAGTAGCAGAAAATGGAGGAATATCTGCCTGCTCCCACAATATATTTAATTTTGGTTTTGAAAAAATTGCCTTCATTGTCCCAAGGCGATCTTCTACACAGTAGTCTTTTTTTCCTGGTTTTGCTGGGCTCCCTTCTCTTTGCCTTAGTTGCTTTTATTCTCCAATCTATACCCTATTACTAACAATATACTTCTCTCTCAATCTCATCCATTTTATCATGGAGACTATTCTAGAATGATTTTCTCTAGCCCCCTCATTGATGTTTCTTTCCTGATTACTTTGTTTTCCTAAAAAGAAAATACAGAAACAATTTTCACCAAACTGGAACTATCTTGCTAACATGCTGTAGTTTGTAGAGTCCCATGCCAGATAGGTCATGAAAAAGTCTTAAATCACTGAAAATGCTATAATGGTATTCAATAATTCCTTTATTAAAAAAATACTTAATATCTTTAACATTTCACTGAAAAAATGTCCAGATTCTCTTTCAGTCTATATAGCCTAGAAAAAAAGAATGAAAGCCCTTCTGATTTTAAATAAAACTAGGATGACTTCATGTTCCACTCTTATTAGCTACATATGTAATTATTTTTTAAAATGTATGAGTACTTGAGGCAGGTGTGGTGGCACACACCTGTAGTCCCAGCTACTCATAGGTTGAGGCAGGAGGATTGCTTGAGCCCAGGAGTTATAGGCCAGCCTGCACAACATAGTGAGACCATGAGACCCTGTCTCTAAAAAGAAAGAAAGAAAGAAGAAATTATAACCCCAAAGATAACTGAAGAAGTAAAATGAGGAAAAATCTTGCTGCTCAATGTGTCTCAGTTCTCTAAGAATACAAAGTAGGCATCACAGAGTTGGATTTAGTTCCACTTATTCATTCTATAAATATTTGTTGAGTACATACTGTGTTCTGGACACTGCCTACGATTTGAATGATACATTGGTGAAGAATCAGAACAGTTCCTGCTCATGTAAAGCTCAAAGTCTTATAGTTTTACAAATTCTGATAAGTGAAATGGAAGGAAAGCATAGGATGACCTGAGAGAGTAGAACTAAGGGTCCAGGTTTAGTTCAGGGTGTCAGGGAATTCACCAATAAGTAGGACTTGTGGAAATCAAATGAGATAGTAGATGCAAATGTGCAGCCCCAAAATACTGGATAAATATGAGTAAATAACATCAAGTGACTTGTCTACAGTTGGGGAGGTATAGGAAAGTGGGGAGCTGGGATGGTGGGGGGAGGATTGCAGAACATGTTTGATGGTGCTAACTCAGAAAATGTCCTGTATATGGAAATGGGGCACCCATTCCTACACACCTGCAGGCTACACGCAGGTGTTTAAAATGTCCTTTCCCTCACTACAGCATAAAGAACACCACTCCTCAAAAATACCACGAATGTTTGCTTTTCTAGCACTTACAAGGTGGGATTTCCTTTGAAGAACAGTTCCAAAATCAGGAGCCCCTGAGTCCAACAAGGCCTTTCACAGTGGTAAATTGTAGTTCCATTGCCACATGTGTCCAACATTCATAAGGAAAAGATACAAAAACCCAATGGAGCCACTCAATGGAGGAAAGTTAAAGCCTCCTACATTATTAACAGTTCCAAATCCTCCTTTTATGAATAGTTCCACAGGTTATTATAAGACAATGGATAATTTGAAGAACAGTGGAGAAGATGCTTTCTGAGGAATTCTAATCCATGTAAGTTTTATTTAAAGAAAAAAACAGCTCATGTAGGAAGGCCAGGGAACAGAAGGAACACCACCAGTTCTTAAGTGTCTTCAGGCAGACCCATACCTTTCATCTTTTCATTGCCCTGGAATTTCAGCTTCTGACACAAATTCATGAGTAAAGGACCTGGAAATCTCCTATGCTAACAAGTTTTCCAGGTAATTTTGAGTTTTAGCCAAATTTAAAAAACACTGTTATAGAGAAAGCTAGCCAAGTTTTACAACCCTGGACTAACAAGGTAAAACATGTCTTACAAAGCCCAGAAAATGTATTTCATCTTTATGCAATGCCTACTAAATAATTTGGTTACAAATTGTTAAGAAAATTTGAACTTCAGGGCCGGGCGTCGTGGCTCACACCTGTAACCCTGGCACTCTGGGAGGCCGGGGCAGGTGGACCATTTGAGCTTAGGAGTTTGCGACCAGCCTGAGCAAGAGCGAGACCCCATCTCTACTAAAAATAGGAAGAAATTATATGGACATCTAAAAATATAGATAGAAAAATTAGCTGGGCATGGTGACACATGACTGTAGTCCAGCTACTGGGGAGGCTCAGGCAGGAGATTGCTTGAGCTCAGGAGTTTGAGGTTGCTGTGAGTTAGGCTGACGCCATGGCACTCTAGCCTGGGCAACAAAGTGAGACTCTGTCTCAAAAAAAAAAAAAAAAGAAAGAAAGAAAGAAAATTTGAACTTCAAATATTAAATTTTAAAATTTTAAAACTGATAGGTTGGTTAAATGTTTGTAGGGATTTAATTTCAACTTATTATTTTATCTAGATGTTTACTTTCTATGTCAGATGAGTTTCCACAAACAGATTGTAGATTTTATAAAGACAAGCAGCTACATTCTTTTGAATATCTCACAATAGTCCTCCAATAACATACACACATAAAATACTTGTTAAACAAATACTTGTTAAACCAAATTTAATTACAAAACCAGTTGCTCCCAGTTACCTTGTCTCACACATATGAAAAGTTCTTCGAGGTTCCTGAGAAACCAGCAATTTTATTTTTCATTTAATTTTCACAAAACAGTTTACACTTCAGACTGTCAGGTTCATAACAATGAATAGCCTACCTTCCTCAATTTTAGTCTGAAAAACTCATTGCTATTTCTTTCTTGCTTGTCTGGGACTTCTTTTTATTTTGTTTTACTTTCTTATCCTTTGTAAAGCATCACCAAACAAAGGACAAAATAAGGACAACGAAACAATTGTGATGTCTTTTATTTCACAGTTCTGCTCATCTGCTGCACAAATAGCAGAACCCATGGTTAATCACTGCAAACCCTCAGTTCCCTGGGCACTCATGGAGCTTTCCATATGGTCTGTTCAAAATGGGGATTCATCCATATATCAAATATAAATTATGCAAAGAAATGTGATCATATAGTGGAACCAAGTCATAAGAGAAAAATACCTGTTCAACAAAAACAGAAACCTACTTAACAAACACTCCACATTTCTGGTTCCCAAGGCAAAGCAATAATGTGCACACTATATAAATCTTCATCCTAACATTAACTAGGATAATCTCTCAGATATACTCAACTGGAAGCTTTCATTTTCACTCATCCAGGCAAAAGAAAAAAAAGTTAATTGATTATGTCCATTTTTTTCTTCCTTAATGTTTTAGGCTTTTCAAGTCCTGCTGCCTCCATGATGACTTAGTCCCTCTGTGGTAAAGTATTGAAGTGTTTTCTTTTTCCCCAAATTTGATCTTTAAACTTTAGTCTGTCCCTTTTCCTGCTGGTTTAAATAGATCATTTTTGTTAGCCTTAGAAAGGCCACATAAACAGGGGCCCTCTTGAAAGTGAAAAGAAGCACTAAACAGAAAGGACCCTATGACAATAAGCAAAAATAGGGATTGTGCTGGCAAACTGAGAGATACCGTCACCTAGCTTTAGGGTTTGCTTTTTAGCCAACAGAAACCTTTTTCTTTAATTTGTAAGGTTAGTCCAAAGAGTCACTTACACGGGCAGAAACTATTTTGACTGTAGGTTGGATAGTATTTCCAAAGCATTTCACATTCCTTGCAACAGTCAACTGGGAAAGGCAGAAAAACATCAGTTTTCATGAAACACATCCAGTAACAAGAAAGCATGGAGAATGAAAGTGGAAAAAAGCCTTTTGGTACAACTGTACATCAGGCACTCTATCTACAAAGAGAGAGAGAAAGCAAGCAATTATATTTTCTTAGCAGTCCTTTGATATAGATATTAGTATTCCCATTTTAAGAAATGGAGAGCCCATACATTGATAGTAAATATGTAAATTACTACAACTGTTTTTGGAAAGTAACTGACAATATCTATTCAATAACTTGAAGTGCCTACATTTAGAGATTGTAATCCTGCACTGAAGAATATCTTCGAAAAATGAAAGCACCAGTACATAACTGATGTATGTCTTATACAAGGAAGTTTATTATAGCATTGCTTTTAGAGCCAAAAATGAACTAATCAGAAATCACATCAATAAAGCATATCCCAGAATAATATGTACAATCTGATATCATTTTTGTAAACAGGGAAAACCACCTTTGTATAATGTATATATGACTTATTTTATTCATTCAACAAAGATTTTTTGAGTTCTCAGTATGTGCTAAAGTGTGCTCTAGGTGCTATATTGGTGTGTACTTGAAGGAGTGTAGAGAAAGATGAGTGAGGATTCACATCAAATGTTAATTACATCAGGATAGCAGAACTGACAAGGGAAAGGGTAAGAATAACAATATTTCATGCACCTCCATTTTTTGGCAGCTTATAACAAGTATGTATTTGTTTTGTAACTTTTATAAATCCAATTAAGAAGGGAATTGTGCATTTTATATCTGCAGAAACAAAAGCTCATTGCTCTTAAGTAATTAAATGAATTGGCCCTCCTGACACAACTAGAAAGGGGTCAACATGAGCTCAGATTCATGCCAAGCTCCACAGCATCAGGTCTCCATAAGAAGTTGTTGCTTTAAAGTCAATTTATTGCTTAGAAATCCAGCAATTCATGCAAGATAAAACAAAGCTAGAAGGAAATGGAAAGACATATGAAGTAGGTTAACCATTTCAGCTAGAACAATAACAAACTAAATACTAATGTCCAGTGCCATACACTCCTGGAAATATTTCTGTTTACTCAACCTCATTACAAATTTGAGATTCTTTCTTCATTTTGCCAACTTTGGTCCTGATTTTTCTAATTTCATAATCTACCTATGAGATCTTCTACAGCAGAGTTTAATAACTCAATAGCTGTATGAAAGGTAAATAAATAGAGTTTCCTAGGGTTGTGAAATCAATTGAAATCATACCAACTGTTTTATCTGACCCCAATGGAATAAAACTAGAAATCAAGGCTGGGTGCAGTGGCTCACAACTGTAATCCTAGCACTCTGAAAGGCTGAGGCAGGAGGATCACTTGAGGTCAAGAGTTGAGACCAGCCTGAGCAAGAGCAAGATCCCACCTCTACTAAAAATAGAAAACATTAGCCAGGCATGGTGGTGTGCACTAACAATCCCAGCTATTTGGGAGGCTGAGGCAGAAGGATCAATTGAGGTTGCTGTGAGCTAAGCTGTTGCCACAGCACTTTAGCATGGGTGACAGAGTGAGACTCTGTCTCAAAAAAAAAAAAAAAACTAGAAATTAATAACAAGAGGAACATTGGAAAATACACAAACATGTGGATGTTAAACAATATGCTTCTGAATGACCAGTGAGTCAATGAAGAGATTAAGAAGGAAATTAAAAAATTTCTCAAAACAAATAAAAATGAAACACAAAATATCAAAACCTATGGGATACAGCAAAAGCAATAATAAGAGGAAAGTTTATGGCAATAAGTACCTACATCAAAAAAAGTAAAAAACTTTCAAATAAACAGCCTTACAATGCATATCAAAGAACTAGAAAACCAACAGTAAACCAAACACAAAATTAGCAGAAAAAGAAAAGAAATAATGAAGATCAGAGCAGAAATAAATGAAATTGCAACCAAAAAAAAAAATTACAAAAGATCAACAAAACAAAAAGTTGGTGTTTTAAAAAGATAAACAAAATTGACACACCTTTAGCCAGACTAAGAAAAAAAAGAGAGAAGACTCAAATAAATAAAATCAGAGATGAAAAAGGAAACATTACAACTGTTTCTTCAGAAATCAAAACGATCATTAGAGACTACTATGAGCAACTATATGCCAATAAATTGGAAAACCTAGAAAAAAATGGACAAATTCCTAGACATATACAACTGATCAAAATTGAACCAGGAAGAAACCCAAAACCTGAATAAACCAATAATGGGCAACAAGACAGAAGCAGTAATAAAAAGTCTTCCATCAAAGAAAAGCCCAGGACCTGATAGCTTCACTGCTGAATTCCACCAAGCAGTCAAAGAAGAACTAATACTCATCCTACTTAAACTATTCCAAAAAATCGAGGAGAAGGGGATACTCCCAAACTCATTCTGTGAGGCTTGTATCACCTATATCACCTTTATCACCAGAACCAGACAAAAACACAACAAAAACAAAAACTATACACCAATATTTCTGATGACCAGAGACGCAAAAATCCTCATCAAAATACAAGCAAACCAAATTCAACAACATGTTAAAAAGATTATTCATCATAATCAAACAGGATTCATCCCAGAGATACAAGGATGGTTGAAAATATGCAAATCAATCAATGTGATACAACATATCAACACAACAAAAGACAAAAACCACATGATCATTTCAATTGATGTTGAGAAAGCATTCAATAAAATTCCACATCTCTTCATGACAAAAACTTCCCTTCAGGATAAAAAGATCTGAAACAAGACAAGGATGCCCACTTTCACCACTGTTATTCAACACAGTACTGAAAGTTCTAGCTAGAGCAAGCAGATAAGAGAAAGAAAGGAAGAAAGAAAAAGAAAGAAAGAAAGAAAGAAAGAAAGAAAGAAAGAAAGAAAGAAAGAAAGAAAGAAAGAAAGAAAGGGCATCCAAATTAGAAAGGGAAAAGTCAAATTATTCTTGTTTGCAAATGATATGATCTTATATCTAGAGAAACCTAAAGACTCCACCCAAAAACTATTAAAACTGATGCACAAATTTAGTGAAGTTGCAGGATACAAAATCAACATACAAAAACCAGCAGTATTTCTCTATGCCAGCAGTAAACAATCTGAAAAAGAAACCAAGAAAGAAATCCCATTTATAATGGCTACCAATAAAACAAAATAACTGGAGTAAACTTAACCAAAGAAGTGAAAGATTTCTATCATGAAAACTATAAAACCTTGAAGAAAGAAATTGAAGAGGACACCAAAAAATGAAGATATTCCATGCTCATATTGGAAGAACCAATATTGTTAAAATGTCCATACTATCTCAAGTAGTCTACAGGTTCAATGCAATCCCCATCAAAATACCAATGACATTCTTCACAGAAATAGAAAAAATAATCCTAAAATTTATATGGAACCACAAAAGACCCAGAATAGCCAAAGCCATCCTGAGCAAACAGAACAAAACTGGAGGAATCACATTACCTGGCTTCAAATCAAACTAAAGAGCTGTATTAAACAAAACAGCATGGACACTAGTCTGAGCAAGGACTTCTTGAGTAATACCCCCAAAGCACAGGCAACCAAAGCAAAATTAGACAAATGGGATCACATAAAGCTAAAATGTTTCTGCACAGCAAAGGAAACAATCGATGAAGGGAGGAGACAACCCACAGAATGGGAGAAAATATTTTCAAACTGCCCATCTGACAAGGGATTAATAACTAGAATATATAAGGAGCTCCAACAACTTTATAGAAAAAAATCAACTAGGGCCAGGTGAGGTGGCTCACATCTCATTAGTAATCCTAACACTCTGAGAGGCTAAGGTAAGATCACTTGAGCTCAGGAGTTCAAGACCAGCCTGAGCAAGAGCAAGACCCCCATCTCTACCAAAAATAGAAACAAATTGCCAGGCATAATGGCACACACTATAGCCCCAGCTACTTGGGAGGCTGAAGCAGGAGGATCACTTGAGCCCAGCAGTTTGAGGTTGGTTGCTGTGAGGTAGGCTGATGCCACAGCACTGTAGCCTGGGCAACAGAGTGAGACTGTGTGTCAAAAAAATAAATAAATAAAAATTTAAAAATTTAAATTAAAAAAAAATAAGGAATGACAAAAGGCATATGTTTAAATAAATAAATAAATAAAGCACTATGAGGTCTGAGGAAGAGAATGGGACAGTAAGAAATAAAGTTTGCACAGTTTTTTTTTTTTCCTAAAGTTTCTGCTTCTTATCCTACTATTACTACTTCTAATGTGAGTCCTGTATTGAGAAATTGTCATGTGTGCAGATCGGGTCCACACTAAGAACCTGACAGACCTCTGTACCACAGCCTCGAAAGTGCCTGATGCATGAATGAGGCAGAGAAGGAAGGGGTGGGAGGAAGGGAGAAGTCTGCTGGCTCTCCCTAGAGAACCCATTTGTAAATGCAAGGACGTTTATAAGTCAGGCATATGTAAGTCAGGGACTGTGTGTAATTGGATCGTATAATATGACATTCATCCCTGACTTTTTTCCCCTCACCTAGTCTCCTGGTTTTATATCCTGCTTTGATGTGAGATAATATGGTTGTACATGAGTGACTTGAGTTAAAAAATAGATGCATAAAATTCTCTCAAGCTAGATACTCAGCCACCTAAATTGTGAGGCACACTTTAGCCAGAAACAATTTCATAGAGAAGAGAAATGCAGCACTGTATTACACAAATGGAAAACAGCCTTTATTCCCTTATTAAATTTTCAAGGAGTTGCATGGAGATTTAACCACAAAGCTCACATTATTTAGGGGATTTAATTATTGTTTGTTTCTTGCCTTCATTTTCTGTCTTCAAATAAAAGCATATTTCATTACATGGTGAGCTTTAATGCTTTTAGGAAGGTTCCGGAAAAAAAAAATCAGCTTTTCACAAAAACAAAACCATATTCCTTATTATCTACACAAATTAAGAAAAGCCATGCTGCTCTAGCATTGGACAGAAAAGACGGGAAAAATATTCAGGTGGCACATTTTCAGATTTCTTTTCGTAGCCAGGCCTTTTTAAATTTTGGAATTTGGGACTGCTGAGACCTGGTCTCACATAGGGAGGCTGCTATTAGGACAGTGTTTCCTAAATACAAGGTGCCCAGAATCACCCAGGGAGAATCATTGAAAGTAAAGCTTCCCTGGGCCCCAATCCAGACACTCTGAAAGCCAACCCTTCCAAATTTTACCTTCAATAAGGTCTCCATCTAAATTTTTTTTGTGGCGTACAGGCCACAAAAGAGATATATATCTCTTTTTCAAAAAACAATTGCCTTAGAGCAGTTTTTTTTTCTCTTAAGTGTGATTCTAGTATTACCTTCAAGAAGAATCACTTAGCATGTTTATAAAAAATGCAGATTTCCAGACTATAGTTTCTAAACTAAACTGAATCAGATTCTCCAGGAGGTGGGATCCAGGAATACTCCTGCCATAGTTTGGATGTTTGTCCCCTCCAAATCTCATGCTGATATTTGATCCCCAATGCTGGAGGTGGGGCCTGAGGGGAGGTGTTTGGCTCATGGGGGTGGATCCCTCATGAAGGGCATTGTGCCATTCTGGAGATAATGAGTAAGGTCCCCCTCTATTCCTTCCCATGAGAGCTGGTTGTTTGAAAGAGCCTTGCACCTTCCTCCCCACCCTCACTTGCTTCTTCTCTCATCTTGTGATCTCTGCACAGCTGGCTCTGCATCCCCTGTCCCCAGGAGTGGAACCAGCCTGAGGCCCTCACCAGGAAAAGATGTTGGCACCATGCTTCTCATACAGTCTGCAGAACCGTGAGCCAAATAAGCCTCTTTCCTTTATAAATTACCCAGCCTCAGATATTCCTTTATAGCAACACAAATGCACTAAGACACTTCCCTTTTAACAAGCACCCCAGTTAAGTTTTATTCCTGCTAAAGCTGGAGAATCACTGCCTTAAGAGCTTTCAGCCAGGCATGCATTGCTTGTCTATTTTTCTTTTTCTACTCTGTTAATTTATTTACTAGCACAAGATTTTACCCTTCATATTTTGATTATGAAATTAATAATGAAAGAAATAAATATCTTCGACATGTTCCCGCATGACCTTGAGGTTTTTCTAGGTGAGCCAGGAAACATGGGGAAGGTCTGCACTGGTGGCAGAGACTTCTGGCCGTTTTCCAAGTGAAACTCCTTCCTTCCACCCTTAGGAAATGGGACTTACAGAAGGTTGTCAGTGGATTAGACTTTAGGATTTTAAGGCCTTACTTAACAACTTCTGCCTACCACACTCAGTCTCTCTTATATTCTGATGTGTGCGCTACTTCTCACCAGTAAAGTATAAGCAAAAATGGTTTCTGTTCCATGCCAGGGATTTTAAAAGTCAGGCATTCCTTCTCCTGTACCTCTCTCCCCATCTTCTAGATGAATTTTAAGGGCTTCAAGGCCCTAAGAGATGGTGGAGCCACAAGTAAAAAATTCCTGAGTCTCTGAATCATCAGGTGGAAGAAAGCAGTTTATGGACAAGGAAGATCCACGCTAGATTATTAATAGGCAAGAAATAGATTTTATTGGGTTAAGCTACTAAAAATTGGGGATTGATTTGGCACAGCAAATAGTACTATGTTACCAGATATCTTATTTCTTTTGCTTCTAAAGATAGACTCAATAAAATTAATTCAAAATATGCATTTCCTGAGTGGAATTGGACAGCTCTCAGTCTGAAGTCCAGTTCCTTCATATAATAGTTTTGTGGCCTTACAAAAAATTATTTCACCTTTTGACTATGATCAAGTCTTAACAAACTTCTGAGGCCTGACTAATTAGAATAGAAGTACTAAAATTTCATCTCCCTTTTTAGCAAAGATCCTAATTCATATTAGTAGTTAACACCTATTAAATTCAAGTAATTATGCTCTTCAAGCACAAATCCTTTGGCATTGGAAATGCTAAGCCAAACAATTGCAAAATTTAATAAGGATCCTAGACTTCCCGTAAGCAATTCTGTCATGCTACTAAAGATTATATTCATATGTTTGGTTCTATCAAACATGAATTTTTATGTACCTATAGGTACTGTATATCTTCTTTAAAATACAAAAACATATTAACTGGGTAGAATGGATAAAAATATCCATTAGCAAACCACAGAAAATGAGAATTACCTCTTCAGTACTGTCCCCAAAACACAAGAAAAATAGATAATATTCACTTCTTGAACTAGAAAACCAGCAAATACATTTTAAATAATTTTGAAATAAAATTCTCATTTCATGTACAGGAAGGGTTTTTTATTTCCTTCGGCAAATCAACATTTAGTCTGTAAAACACGATGCTCACTCATAATGTCATGCATCTCACTCACAATAATTCTTTCTTATTAACTGCTTGGGTACAATTTATTTTCCTCTCAGGCTACGAAGGTGCGTGCAAGTGCAGCACACTCTGGCTGGAGCTGATAAGCCAGCCCATGGCAGCAGCACTGCTGGCCTGATGAGATTTGTAAGAAGACAATATTCCATTGGCTCGGAAAACTATGCTGTATATCAAACCTATCAAAAATAATATCTACAAACAATGCCTTGATGCATTTGCCAACTCTCACAGAAAGCTCTCTGATGTTCTTCTGAAAATATAGCTTGGTGCGTTTGGTTTTTTTTTTTTTTTGGAAGGAAGACATACAGACTACTTTTTTTTAAAGATCCTTGCTTTTGTTTATATTTTTTTCACGAAGCAGGATAGTCTAAAGGAATATTTCTAAACCTTGACTTTGAAAAAGACATCACTATAGTTCAAGAAGAGAATGGTTTACCCATCTTTAGGGTTAAGACAATTTATTTCATAGAAGAATAAAAAAGAAATCAAGGAATGGCCAAGAAAGAAACATGTCACAATCCCATAAGCTAAAATTCTTATTAAAAGTTTCCAAAACTTTTTAAGTGAAATATTTATTATTTGACAAAGGCAAACACAGTCCTTCCAAAATATTTGCTTTTTTTTCTGCTTAGGGTAATTATTCATTATTTTTGTTATTTTAGCACCACACAATTGTTTGTTTCAAAGGCACTTTTAGCTATTTTAATCTAATCTATTTCTGAGATATTTCTTTCTTAAAAATTGATGATATTAAGAAAAATGCTATTTTAAAGATAAACCATTGTGAAGAATATAAATAGATCATGCACTGGATATATTTAAGGGAAAATAAACTATAATGATATTATATTCAGATAACAGTTTACAGTTTCCAACACATTGACATATATTTTCCACAATGCTGTCATGTGGATATGGCTCATGCTGGAATTAGCTTCCAGTGTCAACTGGCTATCATTTATTGAGTGCCTACTGTATATTCTATGATTCATATACATTACCTCCTTTAATCCCCATAACAGCCACATGACATTATTTAGAAGGCAATATTCTATTGGGTCGGATAAATTCTGCGGTATATAAAATCTATCCAATGCTTAATGGATTTTCTAACTTTTACATGTTGAAATATAAAGCTACTTGTTTTTTTCCTTTTTTCAAGAAAGAGTAAGAGGCCTGAGGCTTAGGGAGTTAAGTGACTTAGCAAAAGGAGGGAGACAACTACATGCTTTGAGTACCAACTCTGGATGTGCTAAATTCTTTACACACACACACACACACACACACACACACACTTACATTTCAGTGAATTTTATCAACTGCTCCATAAGTCTGGTATTATTATACCCCTTTTTTCCTCTGTTAAGTTTTATTTTTCTATTTTATTTTTGAAATTGTCATGCAGTAAGATTTCCTTTTTATCTTTAGAGGTACAGTTCCATAAATTCTACTTCATGTATAAATTCATGTCACCACCATAATCAGATGCAAAACAGTTCCATCACTCCATAATCCTCCCTTGTACTATCGTTTTATAGTCTCTCACAGACAGATCCCTCACTCCTAACCTCCAGTAAGCACTGATCTGTTCTCTGTCACTATAGTTTTCTTTTCAAGGATGTCATACAAATGGAATCATATCGTATCTAACCTTTGAGACTGACATCTTTCACTCAGCTTGATGTTTCTGAAATTCATCTAAGCTTTTGCACGTATCAATAATCTGTCCCCTTCTATTGTATGATATCTATTTTAAATATGAAAAAAATAAAACACAGAAAATATAAATAACCTGCCCAAAGGCACACATCCAGAAACTGGAATTTAAAACCAGGTCTGACTCCAAAGCTCATGTTCCTTCAACTAAGAATCAACAATTTAAAAATCAGGAATCAAACAGAAAAACAGGCCTGCTAAAACTATTAGGTACAAAGACTGTATCAAAGGAAGCGTAAGTGAATCACAGGCACTTCAAATACAGAAATTCACTGATACTCAGGAAGAGAAATACTTCTCATTCTTCATGACAATTCTAGATAGAAATACTATTTTACATTTTTAATTTTGCAAAATGTGAACTTTCTAGTAATTTAAATGTAATTTTTATTACTTCTCAATTTTTCATTCAAACATAGTGAGAAATACTCAGTTTTAAATCTATATCATACTTTTTAAGTATGTTGTATGTCTCCACTTCACAAAGAAAAACAAAACTTGAGAGTTAGACAAAATAGCAAATTTATACACAAACATACAATTGTTAAGGCCTGCAGGTAAAATGGCACTAGCAAAAGAGAGGGTTAGTCTCAAGTGATTCTACCTGGCTTAAATTTAGCAGCCAATTGCCCTTGCTGGCCACACCTATCTGGTAGCTCCTTATTCCCCCAAGGAATCTCCCAACCATTAGCCAAGAAGCTGCCACTCCAGGTTGATGGTGGGTGCCCTTCAGAGCACAGCCTTGCAGCTTTCCTGGAGAGAGGAACAACCACTAAACAGGAAGGGCATAGTGCCACTTCTCTTCTGTCACCCCCTTTTCTGCTAACATTAAGCCCATCCCTTCTTTGGTCTTCTTCTAGTTCTAGTAACAGTTTAAAAGCCTTTATTATTGTCTCTTTTTTTTTATGCCAAATTCATTCTTCTTAACATGGCCTAAAGATAACGTCTGTTTGTTTTGTACTCTCCCATGGTCTTCCTCTTTTCATCTTTTGTATATGCCCTTTTAAAATCTAGATTTTTGTGGCTATCTTGGTATATGTAAATGTTTCTCTTGTTTCCACTTTATTGGGATAAAGTGTGATTGTGCTATTTGAAATATTGCTATTTAGAGCCTTCTTCCTCCCACCATTCTCTTAAATCATTTTCCTCAAGATTCTCAGAATTTAGACGTAGGTGGAAAACAGAGTTTAACAGAAAAGTTTTTCTCAAAACTCCTTGGAAACTAAATATCAACGAATTATCTGGGAATGGTGTAGACAGAGGGGATCCAATGTTGGTAAAGGCACACTAAGCAGGAAAGTCTCAAATCCCAAAGATGATCTTTGCTTATGTTACAAGTGTGTTACTTAGGAAAATTTCATATTACAATTGCAAATAATGTCTATGCAAACAAATTAAACATTATTTTACTCTACGTAGAACCACCTATAAAATCAGGAAAATAGTACTTACTGAAGGGACCCTGCCTATTCATGCCCCAATGAATTTGCTCCCCCATCCCAGAGCACAGAGCAATGCTGTGCCAGAAGGAAGCTCTCAAACATGGTTGATTAAACAACCTATTACCAATCTCTCAAGGACATTGCCTTCCTCAATGCTCCAGTGGCTCCTTGAAAAGAAATGTTTCCATCGTTGTAAAAGAGCAGATTTTTATTCCCAATAACATAACCAACAGATGTCTTTAAAATCCTAAGGCAACTAGGATGGTGGCAGTTTGTGGTATTTTCCCATCCCTTATGGTGCATTGAAAATATCTGTGTGACCACCTGTGTTCTTACCTTTTGCTCATGCAATCAAAGCTGTTTCCTAATAGAGCCAAATGAAACAATAAAAGGACTCCAAGGAATCAGAAGCTTGTCATATAAGTTACAATCTCCAGAGTGACAAAGGGTGAATTTTAAGAACTAAAAAGATTTAGATTCCTAAACTGTGTATCCTTTCTTACAAATTAGCCTGTCTCATGTTATTGAAAATCTTCTGTTAATACTTATATGAAAGAAAAATAATCCATAAATGATGACTCCATGTTCTATCCAAAATATATCAATGCTATGATCATTATGCTCCACATTTTATATCCATGACCTCATTTAATTTTCATAACCCTATAACGTAGCAGTGCTTATCTTTATTTCACAGATACACCAAAATAGTCACACTGGTCATAAGTGGCAGAGCAGTATTCAGAGCCGTGTCTGCTTAACGTCCGAGTCCATAGTCTTTCTGCCTCAACATGCTACCTCTACTCAACAACGGAAAAGAAAATCAGAAATGCCCCCACATTATTTGCCATCTCTTATTCTCAAATTTGTTTCTAAAACTTAGTAATTCAAGAGCAAAACAAAAAAGAATTCCGGTACATACAAAGCCTTCATATTTCACTATATTGTGTTTTAGACCATATTGTCAGTAAAACAAATATACTGTGTAAGAGGTTCATTTACATTAAGGCAAGAAAAATTTTTGAAAAAAGTTACTTTAAGCTGCATTTTTCATTCCCAAAAAGGAAAGCTTTTTGCTTCAATTTTCAAAGCAGACCTATAGGTAAGCATCATTTGCCAACATATCTACAAAGAAAGATTACTCCTTGGGTACAAAAAGAGGATGTGCTATAGTCTTCATTCATTCCTATGCTAATTTTGTCCTTTTGCATAAAAGGCTTTCCTAAAGAGTTGTGCCAAATGTGTGGTAATTTTGTAATATAACCTTTAGGCCACATAAAACTTAGCCGAAGTTACTGAAATAATTTCATTCAGCAGAATTTGGATTCAGTCCCTTAGTAAATAAAGAAAAGCTGGGAAAAGAAAAAAAAAAAAACATAGTCTTTTAAAGTAGGGAAACAATGGCAAACAAAAGGCAACCGGTGTCTGCTTTCACAATGCCACTGATAGTAAGGCTCATGGATCTTTTCCCGTGTACTTCAATACAATGTAAAGCTTTCTAGCTATGGTAACTCCCTTATAGAACTAGTTCACGGAATTGTGTCTCGGGCTCTCCTCTTTTCTCTTGCCTTAGCCTGCATGGTTTGGTGACTACCCGTCAGCTCTATGTGAATAATCCACAGGTCTACATCTCAATGCTCTAGAAATCTTGAATAGGTCCATGCTAACCTAGAAGAACTTCAGAGAACAGTGGTATCTAAAGTGAGTTCATCCTTTTGCCTTCTAAACCGATTTCTCCTCTTGTGGTCTCATTTTTTTGTTTATTGCCCCACCAGTTACCCAGGCCCACACCTTTGGTTGCTATCAACTGTCGCCTAAATCCTTGAAGTCACCCTCTGATTCCTTTTCTAATCTTTTCTCAATCCATTTTACAAATTACTGTCATTCCCTTCAAAAACCTTGACATGCTTTATATTACCAACAAAACAAAAACGTTGATCTTGATTTCTAATCACTGCAAACATGGAAATACTACTACAGCTAACTATAAGAGAAACTAGAATGATTAACTTTGGTGCTCAAGTCTCTCAAATGTAATGATTTGATATTAAATAATGTCATAAAGTAGGTTATGTTATTCAGTAACTTGGGAAGGTATTTGGCAGCTCTCTCAAGCAGGGACATCAGAAGGCCACCCCTCTCAGAATTAGACCTGCCACAGGAAGATTTCTGAGGTTTCCAACAGTTGAAGTGGGTAATTTCTTGCCACTGCTATAAAAAGTTTTCCAGGTAAAAAGCATATTCACTGTGCTCTTTACTCTCTGGGGAAATTCTTGAGTTTATATGAATAATCCAAATACTGGAGCAAACACAAATTGCTTATTGAAACAGATGCTAGCATACATATGCATATGCTAGCAAAACATGAGTCTACCCTCAATATGTTATGAAGAATACCAGCATGCCATTCCCACATTCCATTCCAAAACCCAGATAAAATTGTTATATGTGAAAAATATTCCAAAGGATATGTCATTCATTTATTTAATTTACTTACTATATTTATTGAGTGCCTGTTATGTGCCCAGCACTGTTCTAGGGCCAGGAAGCACATCAGTAAGCAAGATGGACAAAGTCCTCATGGGTCTTACACTTTAGGAGGAGGAAACAGAGAATAAACAAACTGATTATGTAATATATAAGGCTGTGGTAAATACAATGGGAAAAAATAAATTAGGTCAAGGGAGTAGTGAGTGACAAGAAGAAAGGGAGTGGCTACTTGTAGTGATTGGGCCAGGATTATCTGAGCAGTAATCTGATGGGAGCAAAGATACAAGCCTTGGCATTATATTCGTTTCCTAGGACTGCTGAAACAAATTACTACAAACTGGGTGGTTTAAACCTCCACGAATTTATTCTCTCACAGCTCTGGAGGCCAGAAGACTGAAATCAGGATATGCCTGGGCACATTTTCACCAGTGATTTGGGGGGACAATCATTCCTTACCTCTCCCAGCTTCTGGTGATTCCTGGTGTTCTTTGGTTTGTGGCAGCATCCCTGTGCCTCCAGCTCTACATCACCTTCTTTCCTATGTCTCTGTGTCCTCTTTTCTTCTTATGAGAACACTAGTCATTGGATTTAGGACCCACTCTAAACGCAGGCAGAGTTCATCTCAAGATCTTTAACTAATTGCATCTGCAAAAACCCTACATTCAAATAAGTTCACATTCTGAGGTTCCAGATTGATAAAAAATTTGGGAGAACACCATTCAACCAACTACAGGAATATATCAAAATCTGGATAAAGAATATTCCAAGCAGAGCAAGCAGCAGGGCAAAGGACATGAGGTAGTAATATTCATGGAATATCTAATGGACAACAGGGTGGACAATGTGGCTGGAGCACAGTAAATAAAAGAGACAGCGGTAAAAGATGATGTCAGAGAGGGAGCCAGGAATCAGAGTATATGGAGTCTTCTAGGCTGTGGAGGAACTCTGGAAAATTTGAGCAGAGAACTTATGTTTTAAAAGGATTGCTCTGGCTGTTGGATGGATAAATGACTCTGGTGGGGTATAACAAAGACTATTTAGTTGCCCCAAATATTTACTCTCTATATTTAGCTGGTAACTTGGCCTCCCAAAATAAAGAATTCATTTTCCAGCCTCTCTTGTACCTATATATGGCAATGAAACCAAATTCATAACTAAAGATAGAAACTGGAAATAGCAAGGGAAGTTTTCAGGAATTGCTTTTTAAAAGAGGGAGCATTTCTTCTTCAACCTTCTTGCCTATGTGCTGAATTAGATATGGACTTTATGGCTTGAGTGATCATCTTAGACTATGAGGAGAACCCTCTTCATTGTGGAGCAACAAGATGGAAGGAGCCTGGGTCACTGATATCATAGAACATCATACAAATCCCAAAATACCTTACCTGGACTATTTCACATGCGAGAGGAATAAACTTCTATCTCATTTAAGGTTCTACTATTTGAGAAGTTCTGTCATATACGGCAATACCCAATTCTAATTGATACGGAAGGAAACAAGAAGACCTATTATAAGGCCATTTCAATAATTCAAGTGAGAGAAGACAGTGGCTTGGAGTAGGTGGCAGCAGTAGAGGTGATAAAAAACATATTCAGATTCTGAAATGATTTTCAAAGTAGAACCAACATGATTTGCAAATAGATTGAAACTAGTATCTGTGACAATGAGAGAAGGTAAGAATATTCCCAAGATTATTGGTCTAAGCAACTAGAAGGGAATTACCACTTACTAAGATGGAAAAGAGTTCAGTTTTAGACATGTTGAGTTTAAGGTGCCTACTATTAATAGATATCAACTAGAAACATGAGCCTAGATTCAAGGCATAAGTCAGGGATGTAGATACAAATTTAGGAGTCAACAGTGTGGAGATATTATCGAAACCTATATGCATGGCTGAGATCCCCTAAAGAGGGAGTGTAGCTGAAGAAGAAAAGAAGTCTAAGAACTAAACCTTAAAGACTAAACCAAAGTTTTGAGAAAATGAGAAGGTACCAGCAAAGGAGACTGAGAAACCATGGACAATTTCTCTTAGACAAGAGGATGTCCTGGAAGCCAAAGTAAATAAAATGTTCCAAAGGGAAGGAATAATCACGTCAACTGCTGATGGTTCAAGTAAGAAGAAGATTGAAAATGGACATGAAAGCCATTGATGACATTGATAAGACAATTTTGGTAGAGTGGTAATTGGTCAAAAAGGGTCATTAGAATAGATTCAAAAAATAATGGAGGTAAGTGAACAGTGAAAAAAATATGCAATTTTAAGAAATTTTGACATAAAGAGAAGCAAAGAAATCAGATGGTATCTAGAGAGTTATATGGTGTAAAGGGAGATTTTTGTTTGTTGTTGTTTTGTTTTTAATATGGAATCTTTTGATGCTCATGAATATTACCCCATATCCATATGGGAATGATGGGTGCAGGAGAGAATGATGATAATTACTGAAGTGATATCCTTGAGTAGGCCAGAGGGAACAGAATCTAATATATGAGTACAAGGGTTGACCTTAAATCAGTGTTTATCCTAGTATCAGGAGAAGCCAAAATAAGTGCATATAGCTGCAGGTCAACCCACATATGGGATTTTGTGGATATACAGATGTTCTCTTCTAATTGCTTCTATTTCCTTAGTGAAGTAGGAAGCAGGGTCATCATGGGATAGGGTAAGAGAATACTGAAATTTTGACAGTGGAGGGGAAGATCTGAAATAGTATCTGGCAGGGAGAGAGTATGAATGAAGTAGGAAAGAGTAGTAGGATTGCCCTTTAACATTGCTGGTCTTGAATTTGAAATGAAAAGATTCAGAATGGCTGTATATCCGGCCACAGTCAGCTATAGAGATAGAGGCACAAAACAGTAATATCGGTAGGTAGAAAAAGAAGGATTGAGGGATTTACAAGCAAATATAACAACATGAAAAAGGATTAGCAGAGCTGGAGGAGTACAAAAGTGAGTGAATCATAGAGTCTAATATGGCTAGGGAAGGAAGTAAGGAAACAAGCAGCGTGTTTAGTCTCACTTCTCTAAGAAGCAGATACAAAATGGGATTAAAAGTGTAAAAATTTTATTAGGGGAATTATCTGTGTGAAAGGAAATATGAATAGAGCCAAAGAGGACAAGGAAAACTGCCAGACCACGATCCAAATCTAACCACAAGAAAAAGAAAGTTGAGTGCAAGCATCCCAGACTATAAAGCAGTCTAAGGAAGGTTCGGCAAGCCATTGCAGAGTCTTTTGAGTCAAACTTGGCAGACAAAGGAGTCCCATGTCTCCCAGGAATGGGTCTGCCTTACAATATCTACCACACTGAGTCACTGGCTTTGGCACAAATGCAGCAATAAATTTCAATTCACTTGCTATAGTAGGAGGTCAGCAAGATGCATTCTCATGGCCACTGCAGCAGGAGACAGTTAAAACATGATAGAATCAAAGAATTACCAGTCTCAATAGGTGCAAAGAATTTTTAGTATATTAGAGGGAGTAAACTGGATAGATAGATGGCAGAAAACCTGAAATTAAGATTTAAGAAGGAAAGTAGTTATTGGTGACAAAATCTAGGGTGTCACCATGGGGATGAGTAGCTGAAGTAGGAAGGAAACAAGATCATTGGAGGAGGAAAAATCAAGAAGACAAGAACATTAAAGAGATCTTCTGCATGGGATAGAGAATCCACCAAAAATTGTAGGTAGAGTAATGTGGAGAAAATGCCAGTAAGCCACAGACTGAAGTCTTAAAAGAACTAAGAGAAGCAACTTGTGGTCTCCAGATGACTGTACAAGGGGAGCAGGTGGGTAGTATGATCTTATGGCTGCGGCTCTTCAGGGTAAGGAAGGAAGAAGAATTTGGTAACAACAATGAAGAGAAAGTAATATATCTATACTACTTCCCAGCTCAGTGGTTCAAAGTGTATGGGAAAGAAAGAAGTCACTGATCCAGAATGATGGAGGCAAAATATTGTCTTTAGTATTTGACTTCAGTTATTGGCAAAAAAAAAAAAAGTGGGGGGCGCTGAAACAGAGAAGATATTGAGCTTTAAAGCTGAGGTATTTTGTTTATAAAAATAGATTCTAGATAGCAGAAGAGATGGATTTAAGAAACAGGGAAAAAAGGAAGATGGGACCCAGCTTAGGAGCTGCACAGAGCCATATCAGAATGAAAATCCACATAACAGTCCAAGTGGCTTTGGGCTTCCTGTGGTTACTGGTATGAACAGGGAGGCAGGACTTAAGGCAGTTAATATCATATCCAGCATTCAGATTAGACCACCAAAGTCTACATACTTAGACTGTATTCTTTAAACCTAAACCTAACTAAATCACCTATGTGAAGCTTGTATTTGATTTAAAAAAAAATGTGTTATGAGAAACAGCTACATGAAATCAACTTCTATACATGCTATAAAACTTTAAATAGACTGTAAAACATTAAGGATGTTTAGAGCAAACACTAAAAAAAAAATACAAGGATATATGGCCGAAAATAAATAATAAAAAAGTAGACCTAAATCCGATCAAATAAAAAAAATCGTAGTTAATAGACTAAATGCTCTTATTAAAAGGTAGAAATTATCAGGATGGATCACAAAGCAAGACCTAACTATATGTTTTCTACATAGGATATACCTTAAATACAGCATGAAAACAGCAAGTGTAAGAAGATTAGAGTTCGTAGAGTATTATCGGATAAAGCAGACTGTCAGGCAGAGTATTAACAGAGATGAAGACAGACACTACATGATGATAAAATGATCACTTCATCAGTTAATTTCCCACTTAATGCCCTTGCTCTTAAGGAAGCCCACCAAAGCTCAATGAAAATAAGAGGAGTCTGGTCCATCTAAACTCCACAGCTGCAGTGTTTTCTTTCCTTCAATTCTCCCCTTCCTCTCATGCAACTGTTTATTAGGCCCTTATCAAAAACTATTTACTTTATCATGCCTTATTACTCAGTTTATTTTCATTAGTACTAAATCTTCTGGCAGACTGGGGATCAAGTCTCAGGCATCACCTCTCCCTGAGGACCCCCTTAGTTAATCCATCACCTTGCAACACGTTGTCGGGCATGTTTTCTACCTGGTTATTTTGTGGGTCAACTAATATAAATAGTACCTCAAGTTCTTTGTACAGCCCCTAATAGTCTATAGCTATCAGGATTATTCCAATTCCCTGTATCAATCCTTCCCTACTTTCACAGAAAAAGAATCTCATATCTATACTATATAGATATAGGCTTAATAATAGAAACAGAATACCCACATGTCTATACAAATGATCCTGCACCATGATCACAGAGGGAGTTACGCACTCTCAGAGTGAGGGATTCCTTTTCGTAGAGAGTGAGAAATTTTTTCATAAAGGTGTTCTTTCTATTGTATACTTTTCAGCTACAAATTACTAGTAGCCTGCTTTGTAAATGGATTCACCTCAAAAGATGAATATGGCAAGTTTCCTCCTGCTGTATCCAACAAAAGAGTTGCTAAAAGATAACAATGCCTCCTGGGAAGAAGGTGAAAATGCATCTCTAAATTTTTATTATGAGTCATATACCAAATTGTAACAAACTTGGTAGAAGAAAAACATCAAAAGGAAGTTATCAGAATAGAATGCTGTCAGATGCTATACCCAGATTAGAAAATGTCCACAAAAGATGAATAGATGAAGTTTCATTTCTGTTTGTGACAATTTCAAAATGGAAAATTTTTCTCTATTGAAGACATCAGATGAGAAAATTTTCTTTGCCACATTACCGATTTCAAATCAATGTTGTTTCAGACTGCTGCATATATGTGCACACACACACACACACATTTCTCCCTTAAAAGCATAACAATAACCAGAATATATACACAATTATCCATACTTCATCCTCCATCATACATTTTTTGTGAAAACTTAAAATTTTCAAGGGCTATCATCTGCTGAAACTTTGTTGAATTTCACTTATATCAACCTTAATATTTCTAGCTTTATTTCAGGAAATGAAAAGTGTCCAACAACAATCCATCCTGTTTTGGACATAAAAAGACAATTAGAATTAAAGTGGCAATGTCTAAGAGAATAAGAAAAAGGACTTTACCCTTTAAGATTACCTGCTTTATTGCTGAATTGATCATTCAAAACAAAGATAAGTCTATATTAGAGTGAATGAGGTAGATTTGGCTATTCAAAATTCATTCATTTTGGTGACTTTCCTCATTAAATTAACTAGTCCTGCAGCAATCCACATTGATCAGGGTTAAATTAATAAATCAACGAGGTTCCAGTCTATTACTTTATCAATATAGCCAAAAGGAATATGAATGAAAAAAAAAAACTTTTAAAAAGAAAAATAATAGCTTGTGTTTTATTTCTCTTTGTTTGTTTTCATTTGTGATGAAGATCCTTGGAAGAAACTGAGTTTGCTTTAAAATGAAAAGAAAGAGTTGTGAGCCATATCCAGAGTCAAACAGGTTTCTTCAACATGAAGAGAGGAGTAGACTTAAAGAGTCAAATAAAAGTGGTTAATAGACATTCAAGTGCTGCCAGTGTATTGGCTTGCTGGTTTTATTCTTCAGCCACAAAAAAGAAACTGGAATTGCATAGAGTTCCTGAAATTTTTAATCCTTAAAACACACACACACACACACACACACACACGCACACACACACACATTTTAAGCACTTCCATTGCTCACAGAGTGAACGCTGACATATTTCTATTCCCAAATACTGAGAAATACTATTCACTCTTCAACTGCCTTCTTTTCATCCTTTCTAAAATATTGTTTGTTCAGCAAATATTTCCTGAATGTCTATCATATGTCAACCATTGGAAAAGGCATTAGAGTCCATGGATGAATGTTTTCTGAGCCCCTTCTCCTTGCTGTACTCAATGGGATGGTGGGTACTTCACAATCCCCCTTTTCTTTGCTGTGTAAACTGTGTGTGTACGGACAGCTTTACAATCTAGGCTCTTTCCCCTTTAGCTCCCTGAACCTGTCTGAGTGCACAGTGCACCCAAAATTAGATACAAATTCAACCCCCAAAATGACATTTTATCAAATTTTCATCAGAAGATGGTAGAGATATGACATCACAGAGAAAAAAAAAATCCTCAGCCCCATCAAACCCTGCTACCTCTATTTTTCCTCCCCACACAAAAATTCAAAATCCTCCAATTAATACACCCTACTCTGCAAAACAAAATCCCAATGCATTCCAAACAGCTCCCATTAAATGAAGCCCCAGTGGTTAGCCAACCCCCAAGTAAGTGGTGTGATTCATGTGTATATATATATATATATTCATATATATATATATATATATTAAAAAAAATTTTTTCTCATTTGAACACTGGCCACTGAACTAATGGCTCATGCAGTCTTTTCACCATATCATTTACCTGAGTAAATGTACCTATGGCCATAAATTCTCAATTTAGAAAAAGAATGTCACACCTGGATTCTTGACAGCATAGAGTATAACCAAATTATATAGAGTCCTGTTTCTGCTTAGCTGCTCAGCCTTAAACCAGTTTCTAAGCAGAAGTTCAAGTTGGGACACAGAAATCAAAATTGTTTGGTTCTGTTACACAAACACAATGGAACTGCCCACAGGTAACTCCACAGATGCCTGTAGAGTCTTCGGTCCACATTACCCGTCCTGTCTAAATATACCCATTCTTCCTCCAGCCACTCCCTTTCTCAGTCCAAAACCCAAACGTGTTTTCCCAGCTGCATGTTCAGGACCCTCTCTGAGCTCTGGGGTACAGAATAAGGAGAAATAAAAACTGAACAAGTGAGTGAAATAGGGCAGGAGCATGCTACTCACTAGTCTACATGATCAATTTCTCCTTGCTTTCTCAAGAATCATATAATGTTGATAAAAAACAAGTCCTTAATGAGTGTTAATTGCTGTTTTTGTTGCTATTGTTGTGTTATTTCTATTTGTTCTTCTGTCAACCATGGGAAAAGAGAGCCAAATCAATATACTCTTTAAAAATAGGCACTTGTGCTACAAATGGGATGAAGAAGAACTATCCTTGCCAAGGACAAGTTTTAATTGATGACGGCTGCAGCACTAATGAGGCTGCCTCCCATCGATACAACTCCTGCTCCAAAGTACCACTCAGAGGGGCAGCCATAGAGGCAGACAGAAATGACCCACTCTGTTGCCAGAACCTCCCATGCGACAACATCAATAACTAGAGAGGCACCAATCTTCCCGTCTTTAAGTCCATGTTGTCAGCTCATACCATGCTTAGGGAATCAGACTCTCCAGGGAAATAACCAGTTAATAAAATAACTAGAGAGAAACCAAGTGTTACTATAAGGTGGTTCTTATGGTAGATGACCGGTGTGTATTATTAGGAAAGTCTGGTGATATATAAGACATTTTATTCAAGGTTTAAGAAAAATAAAATTTTCAATGGCTAATTTAGCAGTTGTGAAAAAAGATATTTCCATATAGTTTCAATTATACATGCGAGCAAGCTATTTTAAAGACAAACATTTCTGCAAGGAAAATGTAAAAAACATCTAAAATTTTCAACGAGAGTAGGAGAAGAGAAAATTAAGGTAATTCAGCCCCAGTAAACCTCAAATATTTGGATATTTGAGATGAACTTTTCTTGTTTCTCAGATTTCTGGGTTGATGCTTTAAACTGCCCGTTTTATTTTTTAAAAAATAGCTGAAATTGAGGTTTACCATGTACCACTGTGTACCAAATGCTTTGGGTGAATTGTTTCATTTGTTAGTCACAACTTTCTGGGTAAGTACATTTATTACTTGATTTTCCAACTGAGGAAATTGAGCGATAGAAATGAAAAGTAATTTTCCCAAAATCACATAGCACGTCATGGAACTGGGTTCAACCTACATGGTCTTCTTCCTCAAACTGCTCTTTTAACCACTAATTTTACTGCTTTCCTTTAATTTATCTGATCAAATAGAGCTTGCCAAAGAAGTTCATGTCTGCTTAGGAGTAGAAAGTCAGATAGTTAAAGGCATGCTCTTTGCAATTTTCTTTCATATTGTCAAATTAAGTTTACACAAGTGAGCGCATGTATCAATACTCCACAATTTTACTACTACACCTTTTATATCACAGTTCTCCTCACTCTCCAAAATCTGCCAGTGAGAACTGTCAACTCTACATCCAAAAATATCCTGAATCAGTCTGCTGCTTTCCAAGTTCTCGGCCATCACTTTTATTTCAGTTATTGTCATCCCTTTCCTGGATTACTGCAGTAGCTTCCTAATTTGTCTTCTTTCCATTCATATTTCCCAAAAACTCCTTTAATATATATATATTCTCTACATAATAGGGTTTTTATACAATTTAAATCAGATCATATGCCTCCCATGTTTAAAGCCCTTCAATGACTTTACACTGCTCTTAGAATAAAATTTAAACTCTTCAATAGAGCCCACAAAATCCTTCATAACGTGGCTGCTACCTCTCTAGTCAACCTCACCTCATACTACCCTCCCCCTTGTTCACTGGGCTTCATATACTCCAGTCTTCGTTCTGTTCTTTGAAAGGAAGCTATGTTCCACCATTGAGGAATGACTGACAAATAAAAAATTGTATGCAATTAAGGTGTATAATGTGGTGTTTTGTTATAAGTGTACCATGTGTAATGATTCTTATAATCAAGATAATTAACATATCCATCATTTCATACAGTTACCATTTTGTGTGCATGTATGATAAGAGCACTTAGATCTATTCTCTTAGCAAATTTCAAGTATACAATACATTATTATTAACTACAGTCACCATGCTGTACATTATATTTCCGGAACTTATTCATCTTATAACTGCAAGTTTGTACCCTTTGACAAACATCTCCCCATTTCCCCTACCACCACCCTCTCAGCCCTTGGCAACTACCATTCTACTCTCTGTTTCTCACTACAGCATCATTCATAAAATTAAAAACTCAGAAACAACCTAAGTGTCTACCAACAAACGAATGGATAAAGAAAAGAAAAAAAGGAAATCCTTCCATTTACAACTATGTGTATGAATTTGGAGAGCATCATGCTAAGAAATAAACCAGACAGAGAAGGATAAGATATTGCTTGATATCCTTATATGTGGAACCTACTCCTTTTAAAATCTAACTGTAGAAATTCCCCTTTGATATTCAGAAAGTCAAGGGACTAAAAAGCATTAGGTCAGACTTAAGGACAAACTGTACATAAACACATACACCAAAAAAAGCTGAAAATATTTTCATAATACATATACTACCAACTATAATCATAAATCTGAAAAGAATAGCAAAAAAAAATTTGGACTGGTATAATGCTTTCTAAAATTCATAAATTTAGCCCAATAATTATAACTTCTAAATAATTTAAAATTGAAAAAAAAGTGGGAAACTTTTTAAAGTAACCTGACCTATTCTTGCTCATCTGCATGTTTTTTAACTTTTTTAACCCAACCAAGAGTCTAAGAAAACCACAAATTCCACTTAGTTTTCATACCACTTAAAGCAACTTTTCCTTACCTCAGTGGAAAAAGTATAAAAATTATCAACAAATTGTAATCAACAAGAAGATGTTTTTCAGGATATGTTAGACATGTGTATACATCTTTGATTACCTGTGTCAGCAATGTTTTTCTTTGCCTAGTGGGCAAATTTCTGAGCAAATTTATTGTCTGTCTCAAAGATTGGAAGGTAACCATATTTTTTATTCCAGAAATAAAGACACTTAAGGAAAATGCTAAAGTATGAAAATATTGTAGGAAAAGAACTCAGTAAGAAATGTAAAGCAAGCTAGTCCAAAAGATACTCAAATTTTAAGGTTTGAGCCAGGCATGCTGGCGCACGCCTATAGTCCCAGCTACTCAGGAGGCTGATGTGAGATGATTGCTTGAGTGCAGGAGTTTGAGTCCAGCCTGGGCAACATAGAAAGATCTCGAAAATTAATTAATTTTAAATTTCAAGGTCTGAGGAATCTTCAACGAAAAACCGCCAATTGGTAATTTCTAACTAAATGATTATTGCCTGCAATCTAAGACTCTTCTGGGTCTTTACTCAATGAAACATTTATTGATTTCCTACTACAGGTATGTGCAAAGTGATACATGTGATTGAAAGTTCGAATAATGATAATATATGGCCCCTACTCTTTAGCTGATTATAGTCTGCCAAATTAAACACACCAATAATCAATTACTGGTTCAAATATCTCCTCCCTATAGGTAGCAGGCCCCAAATGACCTGAACAGACTGACACATCAACAAGTTCTCCACAGTGATGCTATATTTCTGTATTTCTAGGATCCTTTCACTACAGAAAAATAAAATGTAACTACTATAATTAATTTATTCTCTCTTACCTATACCTTGCAATTCATTTTAGATATAGAGCAGCATAGTATTTTTCATGAACAGAGACAGCTTATATACTGAAGGACGTAAACCAAAAGCAAATCCTCCAGACCTGATTCCAAGGTCCTGACTCAGCCAAAACTCAGGGACTAGTGTACAAGTGCAAATGACAGAATCATGCCCTCAGGAAATAAGAGTCATTCAAAGTGCTAAATCCAGCTAGCAGTTGCAATATCCTCTATTGACCATCTATCCTATTACCTGACTTCATGAGATTAACCTGAACAGAATTTCAGTTTTAACATCAGTTTAATGGAAAACTGAATGTATCTTTAAAATACAAATGTCAAAAATACTGGAAAACAGAAATAGACTTCTATTCATTAAGAGATGTATTGAGTGTCTTCTATATAATTTGTTTGTACTAGGTACCCTGATTGCTTTTTCTTTAATTAAACATTTGTATATTATTTACTTAATATATGCCTATATAGGAAAATATGTGCCAAAGAGAAATGTGCAGTATAATGAATGACATCTGTTTAATAAAACTTTATCCTACTCTACAAAGAATAGTTTACCTGCCTTTTATTTTATTTAACAAAAATTTCTTTTATTCAGTGGATCACAGTGAAGTGGAGACACCAAGTTCCTTTTTAAATGTAAGAAATACAGTGTCTGTTACCTTTACCTTTTATGAGTTGCCTGCTCTTCCACATTTGGCAAGACAAATAGAATTACATACTGTGAGTGACTCAGAACAGAACTTCACTATCAATCATCTGCCTGGCTCTGCACAAATCCTGTAGGGCATTCAGGACATTTTGCTGCCTATGAATATTTTAGACAAGAAGAATCCCTGAAAGCTTCCTGATGGATTAATATAAGAAAGGAGGACGTTTTCATGTTTTATAGCTATTTGCTAAAGTACTACGGCCATTACTACACTCCAATGAAAGGATGCCTCTTTAAACAGAAAGAAGCGGCCCCATAGAAGAGTTCTGGCTCCCTTTATCATAAACTGATTTCAAAGTAATGATATATAATATATAAATATTGCATGTACTCCTCTGTAGAAAATGAAATGCTGTACTGGTGCTAACACCTTTACACCTAGCAATAATGGGGGGGGTGGGGAAAGAAGGAAGAAAACCTATGCCAATCATTTAAGAAACTAAGTTTGCTCGCATACCTCTTTAGCTGTGCTAATGCAACAAAATGCAATTTAGTAGCTTCTCTATCATTTTATTATGGAATTCACATCCATGAAGAAATAGCAGAGTACCACCATCAACAGCAGGTCACAACTTCTCAAATAAAGTTTATACATGTTTCAAAGGTAATAGAGAAAATTTAGAAAACACAGGAAAATAAAACTGAAAATATTCACATGTTGGTCTACCACTATTGAGAATTTAAAGCATTTCCTTCCAGTTTTTAATGTATTTTTATACGTAGTATTCTATATATAACTTTTCCATTAATATTTACTTTTTTTTTTTTTTGAGACAGGGTCTTGCTCTGTTGCCTGGGCTAGAGTACAGTAGCATCATCATAGCTCACTTCAGCGTCAAACTCCTGGGTTCAAATGATCCTCCTGCCTCAGCCTCCCGAGTAGCTGGGACTACAGGCATGTGCCACCACACCCAGCTAATTTTTCTATTTTTTGTAGAGAAAGCCTCCCAAAGTGCTAGGATTACAGGCATGAGCCACCGTGCCCGGCCTTTTCCACTAATATTTAAACATTTCCCATGCTATGAACTCTCTGTAAACGTTTTAATGGCTACATAACATTCCATCAAGAATATGTAGGCCAGGTGCGGTGGTTCACTCCTACAATCCTAGCACCCTGAGCCGAGGTGGGAGGATTGCTTGAGGTCAGGAGTTTGAGACCAGCCTGAGCAAGAGCAAGACCCCATCTCTACCAAAAATAGAAAAATTAGCCAGGTGTTGTGGCCCACGTCTGTAGTCCCAGCTACTCAGGAGGCTGAGGCAGGTGGATCGATTGAGCTCAGAAGTTTGAGGTTGCAGTGAGCTTTGATGATACCACCTCACTCTACCAGGGGTTCCAGCGGGAAACACCGTTTTAAAAAAAAAAAAAAAAAGAATATATAACAAAGTTGATTTGCATTTATCCATTGTCAGATATTTAGAAGAGGTCCAATTTTTTACTCTCATAAATATCATTATTTCACATCACTGTTTAAATATATTTATCTTATTTTTGATTACTTGAACTTTTTTATTTCTAAATCAAGCATTATCTCTTCTATCTAGAAATGGTAGGATAATATACCCAACTGATCTCTTTTTTTTTAAGCACCTTTTCTATTACTAAGGACAATATATAGAAAAATTCACATATATCTAGAGAACAAATTAATGACCACCAATATAAGGTGCTTTGCAATTTGTCACAACTACCCTGGGAGTATGTGTAATTATTATACCACTTTTAATTAATAAATTGTGGGTAAGTGAGTTAAGTGCCCTACTCAAGTTTAGACAGTTAGTAAGTCATGGGGCTGATATTTTAGGCCACACCGTTCTGACTTCTCACCCTCTTCTCACCACATGGCACTAGGCAAGAAGCTGGGAGGCTCCATCCTTGTCACCAGCATGAGCACTTGAGTCCTACGGCCTTGGCCCAGAACTCGCTTATTCTCTCTGTGATCTTGTACAAACTACCCATTCCCTCTGTGGCTCCATTTTCTAATCTCTAAAATTCTGATGAAAATAAGTATATTAAGCCTAGCACAGGTTTGTTTTATTGTTTTAAGAATTAAATGAGAAAGTCTGGTATATTAAGCACACAGTTCATGTCTGCATTCATTTTTTTACCTGTTAGGTGAAGTTTCCATACACTTAATTAATATAATCTTTAATGTGACAGTTTTCCATATTTCCATACTCCCAAGTAGACAATATACACTTCACTGTTCATTAAAAATAAATATGAAACAAAGTCACACCTCCAAACCATCACCCATGATCTAAAAAAGCATACAGCAAATTACTTAATCAACCCATTCTCAGATTATTTACTTATGTTAAGGACCCTAATGAACTGATCTAGCTAAACTTCCAATAAGAAGTGTGCGCTACAAAAATACGTTTTATAGAGCTCAAATAAGATCATCTGATTACTACCTAGTACTACAACTCCATATGATTTTAAACAAGGTCTTCAGCATAATCAGTTTTAAAAATAATAGTTAAGGTATAATTATTGTTTTGGTTACACTCAGAATGTACTAGAATGAGAACACTGAAAAATTCTAGAAAAATAAAATTTAGACTTCTTGCTAATAATTGAAATCAAATTTTTACATATCAAGAGAGAAGTCTTAAATTTGAAAAAAATCATAGTAATTCATGACACAGAACAAGCGGCAATAGAAAAGTTATCAGAGTAAGTTTCAGCATGAAGAGTTGAATCCCTTGGGGTGCAACCAGGAAGCTGACCCACATGAGTCACGGGCTATGTGATTATTATGAGTTATACCTTATACAATTGGGGAAAGAGCTGGGAAAATGGGGGTCCAGGAGGGAGGCTGGAGGATCAGAGTTAGAGTAACCATTCAACTAATCTGAGAAACCAAGACATCCAGCCACTGACTGTGCCTATAAAAGGAAAGCTTATGGTCTATGGGAAGTGCAGCCACCATTTCTGGGAGTCCAGTGCAGAGTCTGAGGGTGGGTCTGGAGCTTTGTGGCTCCCAGGGTCAGCAGTCAGAAAGAAAAGCTGGATGCGAACTCAGGACCAGCTGGAACTAGCCAGCACCTCTGCATCTGTCTGTCACCACTAATCATGCCAGCCTTCCAGAGTAATGGTTACTGCCTCACTTCTGCCTTCCAAGTCTTGCCTGAAGTCCCCTGTTGGCCAATGCTAGTCTAAAGGTACACAGGAGGGAGCACTCTAACTCGTACGGTTCCTTGCATAACTAACACAGTACAAACCACCATAAGAGTTTGGATTAAATGGACAGGTAATTAACATTATGACACAGCCTGCCTCTTCTAACAATAGTTCTTGCTATCATAGAAATAAAAAACATCAAGATGCTAATATCAAGGAAAACTGCAACATTAGCGGAGGAAAAAAAGCAAAAGCTTTCTTTTCACACCAAAACATGAGAGGTGAAATGGAAATAAGCAAGTAAAATTGTCTAATTTGCATGTCTAGGAGAGAAATGATCTAGTAAGATTACTCTTCTCAATTTAATAAGATATTGCTTCCTCATTAATCATCACCACCATTAAACAAGATTCAACGAGAATCTTGGTTGCTCATCTGTTACAGCTTATGAAGACAATGCAGGATTTTTCAATTGTTTTTTTCAAATTTGTGAAGGGAAAAACAAAACTTAAAAGGCCCAAAACATTAAAAAGGAAGAAGACAGGAGAAATGCCAAGTGATTGCACTCCATCAATCTGAATAGGACTGATGGAATGTGAAATAAGTTCTAGGACAAAAATGCACCATGGAACTATAGGAAATGTCAAATATTATTTATTTGCTTAGCATTATAAGGCACAGGTAAGAAAAAAGAAATGGAAAATAATGTTTTTCTTAAATAAAATGTCTAAAACACTTCGGGGACTGAAATGTGCCTTATATCCCCCAAAAAAGAAACATAAAGCCATTGTTGTTGTTTTGGAAAAAATACATAATTTTCTAAAGAACAAATTATAGTGGTAATTATCCAATTTCACAGTGAGGTTAGTTTACAAAAACAAATTAAAATAATACATAATAATCTAGTATTATACTGTCTAAATGACCAAACGAAGGGGGGGTGGAATTTTATGTGAATTACTCTAATTCATTGTTAAAACAATTTTCTAAATTCAATTCAAAATCAGTTATTTATTGTTTCTCATGTGCTGCCACTACACAAGGTGCTAAGTATGCAAAGATGAATAAGGTATATATACGTAGAAATCTGCCATATGTGTTAGCCATCCCAACTCTGAACTCCATTACATTTGTAGGGGAAAGTTTTCATTTTATTTTCTTGTTGGAAAAACAAAAGTTTCTTCCTTCACATGAGCTGAAAATATTAGACACTCATATATTCAGTCATTCTTGCAGACAGAGAATAATCTTAGGCTCTGGCAATCAATACAACATACCCAACTCGCTCTCACACTATCTGAAGACTTAGTATCAATAACAGAATCTGCAAGGTCAAGGCACAGAAATGGCATGAGGTAGCAGCTATTGTAAAGTTGAGGTACTGGCCCCAAAGAGACAGTAGTGCACATATAGCACCCCATCCTCTGCCATGATTTCCTCATCAAACCACCTCCAGTGTGGGATTTGGAGCTTTATTTCTAGAAACACTGTCTCATGCCTAGTGCTCCAGACTTCCATTATCCCTGGGAGATACCCAATATCTTTTCAATAAACTCCTTTCTCCTTAATTGAAGTCAGCATCTGTTGCCTGAAAACAAGAACTGTGAGTGATACAACATGTTTCCTAGCTTTAGAGAGTTCACAGTCTCAAAAGAGATACTAACGATGACACCATATAAAGGCATAAATGTGGTATATCTAATTACCAATCAGTATCTCCACTGTGAGGTCTCAAAGGCACATCAAACTTAGAATGTCCAAAACTAGACCTCAAACTGGTCGTCTGTCAATTTTCCCTGAGTCAGTGACTGGCACCCCTCTTCCAGTTGTTCATGACAGAAACCAGTTAGACATTCTTGAAACTGTCCTCTCCCTTAATTCCAATATCCAATACATTATGAAGTCCTGTCAGTCTTGCCCCCTAAATATCTCTGTAATCATTCACTTCTCTCCAACATCATCACCACTCCACAAGTCTAAGCTTCCATGATCTCTCTCCGGAGCTGCATTAATAGTCTTCTAACTAATGACCCACATTTCAGCTTTCTTCCAAACCACTAGCAGCAAAGTGATCTTTTTAAAAAACAGGTCAAATCAATCATTCAACTACTTAAACTTTTCAATAGCTTCTCAAGGCTCTACATACTCAGGCCCCTACATGTCTTCCCACTCTCATTTCTGGCCACTTTCTGCCCCTCGTGTTTGCATCACAAACATACCAGCCTTCTTGCCTCTTGACGTTACCTAATTCTTTTCCTTGTTTTGTAGCATTAATTTCTACTCACCTTTCAAATTATAGTTCAAATATCACAGCTTCAGGGAAGTTTAGACTGCTAAAATGCTAGACTGTATCTGGTCTTCTTATTATAAACAATCAAAGCTCCTTGTATTTTTAATCACAGCTCTTATCACAGTTTGCAATTTATTTATGTGATTACTTAATTAACATTTGGCTCTCCACTAGAGCATAAGTTCACACAAAGGCCAAGACTACATCTGGTTTTACTCACCACTGTGGGCCCAGTGCCTGGCACATTGAAAATACATGGGAAACAGGAAATATTTGTTGAATGGAAGAATTAATTAAGTAAAAGAAAGAAACAAATTAAGTAATTTGGTACAAATAGGGAGATAAATGAGGGTAAAGATTTGCACAAATGGTGGTACTAAAGTTAAAGGGTGACTAGAACTTCTGCAGGCAGAGAAATCACTGTATCATCTTTCAGTCACCCTGGCTGGTGTAAATCCCAACATTCATAGAGGTAATCAAGGTCAAAATGCATAATGCACTCATGTCCTGAACTCCCCAATTTGCTCATAACAATGATAAATAAAATATATTATTTAAATTTCTTGAGACCTAACCACCCACAAAATCAAGATAAGAATAATCATGTTCCAGAAATAGAACAGAAAAAAAGAGTAGTGACTAGAGCCATAAGCCCAGTGTATTCAAAGTCCCTCAAAAAGCAACAGCTGTGAGTCCATTCCTTGAGGTTAACAGAGGCTAAGGTTTCCCAGGAAGAGTTAAAACTCACTTTGTAGAAGCAGAAGTTGGAAAAGGGCTTCTCAACTTCAGAAAAGGAGGCAACAAAATTCTATGACTGCCCAGGCCTCCTGCCAGTGGTGTGCTGATAAACATCTAAAAACCAGCTTTCCAGGGTGTGAGGGAGAGTATGCATATATACAAATATAAGTTTATTATAAATTTTATTGACAATAATGACGTATAGCAATTTACAAATAAGATATACAATATTCCTTATTGTAAATTCCATATAGCCAATTGATTGTTGCAGAATGCTTTTATTGATTTTTGCTGAACCCATGTCCACAGCCAACCTATAGTTGCAATTGACAAACTAGTATACTTATGTGAAGATTGATATTTCCCTTTACATTAAACAGTAAGATGAAATAATAAATAACTTTACTTATTCATCAGTGATGTGAAGGTCTTCTTTGAAAATAGTTTTTGAATACTAGAAAAATATTTCTTCATTTTTCTATGCTATTCACTATTTTTTTTTTTTTTTTTTTTTTGAGACAGAGTCTCACTCTGTTGCCCAGGCTAGAATGAGTGCTGTGGCATCAGCCTAGCTCACAGCAACCTCAAACTCCTGGGCTCAAGCAATCTTCCTGCCTCAGCCTCCCGAGTAGCTGGGACTACAGGCATGCGCCACCATGCCCGGCTAATTTTTTCTATATATATTTTTAGCTGTCCATATAATTTCTTTCTATTTTTAGTAGAGATGGGGTCTCGCTCTTGCTCAGGCTGGTCTCGAACTCCTGAGCTCCAACGATCCGCCCGCCTAGGCCTCCCAGAGTGCTAGGATTACAGGCGTGAGTCACCACACCCGGCTGAAACTTTTTGAAGACAGAAGAATCAGAGGAAAATATTTAGCTACTCGGGAGGCTGAGGCAGGAGGATTGCTTGAGCCCAGGAGTTTGAGGTTGCTGTGAGCTAGGCTGATGCCACGGCACTCACTCTAGCCCGGACAACAGAGTGAGACTCTGTCTCAAAAAATAAAAATAAAAAAATAAAAAAGTTTCATCTGTTTTATACCTTGATAAAAATATTGATAACCTTGGAGAGTTCTATTTAAAAAGCTTTTTGGCCCTTTTTCAGAGACTACACTCACTTTGTTTGATAGCAAGCTACAGTTTTTGATTCAAAGAAATCATTTTACATTCCCTATCATCATCTTTAGTTTCTTGCAAATCTTCTATGAAGATCTGGCAATACCTAGTGATTTGGCATACCTATGCAATTATCCTTTGACCCAGATATTCTACTTTTAAGAATCGATATAAATACAAAAAAAATGTAGGCATAAAAACTATTTGTGGTATCCACAGACTGGAAACAGAAATCATGCTAAATAGTTCAATCACAGAGTATTTACTACAAGGAAATGTTATAAAATAATCCAAGGGGTGAAGGATCTAAAAGGTCTAGGTAATGTGAGGTAAACCAAAGAATAAGAACCACGGAAGCTGCTCCCACCCCTTGGGCTGGAATAACGAAGGGGAGGAGGGGGAATACCAGCACCCATAGCACACTGACTCTGACGCTGCTACAGACTGCTGTCTTCACTGAAGCCTCGGCCACCCCTGTTTTAACCACCAAAATCTGCTGAGGATGGTAGTCACCCCTGGCCTCACTGCTGGTACCACTGAAACCACAGGAGCCACCTCTTCCACAGCTGGAACCACCAAAGGACACTACACCTTAGAGCCGTTTGCTGCTGCTTCCTGCCTTCAGTCTCCCACAGGTGCCTCCCATTAGCCAAATCTAACTGGAATTTATCTGGCAAAAGAGGCTGGAAAGTGAAGTTTGCAGGGGTCCAGCCTCCTGAGATACAGAGTAAGATATGGAAGGGCAGGAGTTGAACTAAGAGCAGGCAAAGGATAGCCCAATACACCCCTTTGGCTACTTAGTATCGATTCTCTTCCTTCTGTCCTATTTAATTTCCTTATAACAACTTGTTATTTGGAAGAATGTAAGTCAGCTTTTCAAAAATTGAGCTGAAGCCACCAGGCTCAATGCTGAGCTGACTTCTACCACCCGAATCTGTCAAAGCATAGCAGTTCACCTCAAATAGCAGCTCTAAGAGATGGTCGATTTCAGTGAATTCTAAACCAGAGTTCCTAGGATTAACCAGCATGTCATCCACTGCTGGTTGATAGTTATGACTCTATTTGATATGATTTAGCCTTTATCATAACAACAATTTTAGAGTTTTGTTCCCTGTGAACAAAAAGTGGTATACTGCCAAAGTATTTCACTGACACTAATTTACCAATCAACTGTACCTGAAATAATTTAAACCCCTTTAAATTATAGAAGTTATACCAATATATAGCTATTTGGCTCCTGCAATTAAAACAGCAATTATTAATATACTCACCAATGATTCAAAATTTTTATAATAAGAAATGAATCATTATATTACTGAAGGTTTAATTTTAATTGGCACAGCCAATTAAAATTCATTTAATGGGTAAACGTATTATAACTTTATTAATCTAGATTTTATGTTGATCTCTAACTTTTATATATTCCATATTTAAAACAAGGCCTGGTTTATTAGGTATTAGCATCTATAACACAATAACTCATAGAATTACCATTATATTTCAGAAAAATATAATCAAACAATAATCATATAAATCTTTTATTTTTTTAATGTATGCTAGTGACAAAAATTCAGTTGGTTGAAAAAAAATCATCATAGTTGATATATCAGGACAACTTCCAATATATAAAATGTCAACTACCAGGTGTAAATGTAAAATGATTCCCTATTTTCTAAAATTCCCATTCATCCATTATATAATATATCATGCTTCATGCTGTTTTACATTATGTAAAATAAACAATGAATACAGACTCTGCGTTTTAATGCCTGAGGTGTGAAATTAGTTCTCTGCTAAGTGTGTTTTTGATTGTTAGAGATTTAAAACATTCAGAAGTGTGTCAGTCTGAGACCACATTTCTTCAGTTCAGTTACAAGAAATGAAAAGTAATCTAGACATTTAAAAGAAGAGAATAAGACTGTGTTATAGAATGCACTGTGTTGTGATTTTGCACTGTCTTTGGTATTCATTGCATTTTATGCACACTACTAACTCGGGCAATAAATAGTTTGCATACTCAGTTTTCTTAATTTTTCCTCTGAGGCTCCTTTGCATTGCAGTTATCACAAATCCTCCATTATAACAAGATCATCTTGTTTACAAAAGTATAATCTCAAAAAAATTTGCATCTCTAATGTAATTAAGTACTTGTTCACGTCATAATGTGTCCTATCTAATCTTCTATTTGCAAATTTTCATTTCTGCAGGAGTGAAAGTCTTTTTCTGGCTATTAAAAAGCTTTGGGGATTCCTGAGCTAAGATAATGTAATGAAACAGAAGTTCCTCTCTCAACATCCAATTCAATAAAAAAAAAAATAGCAAAGTCCAGGAAAAATTCAGCAGCAGCAACTAAGCAATCCAATGCCATGAAGTTCAAAAAGTGGAAGCCAAGAAGGCGGAAAAAAGATGAAATTCTGGAGCAGAGTGGGAGGTATTTTAGAGGGAGGTCCCCAACCTCTCCCTCATCCATATCCCTCAGAAGCCAAATAGTGAGTCAGAGAATCTGAGTCCTCTTCTAAAACCTCTAAATCTTAGGAAAAATGAACTGAGTGATCTTCTTACAGGGAAAAGTGGGAAGAGGTACAGCCATGACATTAGTCAAGCATACAGACAGCAAGCAATCATTTGAAAACATGAAAGAATTTGGGGACCACAAAACTCACAAGCCTTTCTTCAAATCTACGTTTAAGAGACAAATCAAAATTTAAAACTATTTTTATAGGATGAATGAAAATAAAGAACTCAGGAACAGTGGAATGATGTAAAAACAACAAATGATGAGTACTGCCTCAATTCAAGTATAGTACTAAGAGAATTGTGCAGATGATGTATATAGAATGGAATATAAATGCTATAAACCTTGACAGTATGAAAATAATAATGTACTAAGAAAAATCAAGAGATTAAGCAAGCAAAGGAAATGTGAGAGTACTAATGCCAAATCTCACAAAGCAATGAGTCAATCAACACCATCTTAAATTGAAGATATAATTTTTTAAAAGGCTCCAAATTACTAATATTTTCCATGATCCTTTTATTTAATCTTAGATCCTTAGAATGATCTTTTAGGGAATTATTCTTGTGGTGAAAAAATTTTGTTTCAGCAATTTCCTGTATTTCACTGCATTTTCATTTGCTCCTGTTAAATTCAAATTAAATGAAATTTATTTTGGTTTTAAAATATCACATGCAATCTGATACTATTTCATGAAAAATATTTCAAAGGTTTCTTCCTAGCCTCTATTTGTATACATACATAAAAAATAATGGGATAATGTTCACTTAATATGATGGTTGTTTGGGGATAGTGAGATTGGAGAGAAATTTTATTACTTCTTTTTTGCAATTTGCTAAATTGCTTAAATTCTTTATTATAAAAATAACAGTAATTTTTCTGTGAAAAAAATTCTTTGGTGTTATATGATAAAAATCAGTTCCAAAGACTTAATAATGTTTTCTATGTACAGACATTTGAAAGTAACATGCATTGCCATTAGAGTTAGCTTTTTAAAAGCATATATATCTTATTTGCAGAATTAGATCATAATCTTGAAGAGAAAACTGAAGGTTTATAGCTGTTAATATGCCTACCAAATCACTAACGACTTAAAAATACTCATTTATACATACAAATGAAATTTTAGGCTTTTTTTTTTTTTGCATTTTGAGTCATAAAGAATTATTCTGTTAGCAACCAAAAATTAATCTGTCAATCAAATCTATGCATACTGTTTTTTAAAACACATATAAAAATATTTAAAACAAAATGTACAGAATATGTTATCATGTGATATTTTCTAAAGGAGGAAAATATTGTTAAACATTTATATTTGCTTGCATATTCATAAAGAATCTCTAGAAGAATACAGAATAATATTGTTAATAATTTTACCATGAATATTTTAAATCATACATACTTCCATTATCCCTCCCTAGTCTTTCCACAGAGGTTTTTCTTAATATCTAAACTGGCTAAACCAATTTTTTTCAATAATAGGTATGATATAGTTTGGATACTTGTCCCCTCTAAATCTCATGTTGAAATTTGATCCCCAATGTTGGAGGTCTAATGGGTGGCATTTGGGTCATGGGGACGGATCCCTCATGAATGGCTTGGTGCGCTCCCTAGCGGTAATGAGTGAGTTCTCATTGTGTTAATTCACCCAGACCTAGCTGTTTAAAAGAGCCTGGCACCTTCCCCCTCTCTTGCTCCATTCCTCACCATGTGACATGCCATTCCTCACCATGTGAGATGCTCCCCATCTCCTTCCACCTTGATTGGAAGCTGCCCAAAACCCTCACCAGAAGCAGATGCTTCTTGTACTGTCTGCAGAACTGTGAGCTAAATAAATGTCTTTTTTTAATTAATTACCCAGTTTTGGATATTTTCTGTACAGCAAAGCACAACAGACTAACACAAGGTGTTACCCAAACTTCCATGAATCTAAGTAGCAACAGCAATAACGCAAAATACCCCTCCACTCTCCTAGCCGTTGTTGGTTCCTGGGACAGTAAAAGGGTGTGAAAAGTGATTAAATGCTCATTTAGCCAGGAGCCCTCCCAAGTGCTAAACAACTCAAGGTGTCTGGGCTGTAGCTGCTGACAGCTGCCATGAGTTGGGAAGATGCATATTTAAACAAGAAGGATAGAAAATTATGCACAAAGTATGTATATAGATACTTCCTCTGTGAGTTAAGAGAGGAGACATAGAAATCCACACAAAGAAATAAATACTTAAATAAAATGGCTGATTAATTGTGTCCTACTAACTCCTCCTTTGACTTCAAGGAAGGGGATAGCATAAACATACATTTTAGTATTCTGGTATTTTTAATTAACTTGAAATTGGGGAGCAAGGAGGGGAAAGCAAATATTTCTTTAGGTTTCCTCCACTTCAGACTTAAAGCCTGATTTTATAGACCAATGTTCCAAAGTTCCGACCAGAAGAATTATGACAAAAAGAGAGCAGGTGTCCAGGCCAGACCTTCCATGCAGTCACCCAGTGTAATTACATTTAGATAGAACTGATGTACCCTTGCAAGGAATGGGGCCTGAGCCACAGTGGGAACAGCTTTGTCCTCGGTCTAAATATCCATTAAAAAAGAGCGGTACTTTTTGTTTTTCATGAATTCGTGGAGCAGAGGCATTGTGAGTCATCTGAGCGAAGGTAGGTCTAGTCTTAGAAAATACGAGTGCCTCAAGGCCATTAATGAGGTGACTAGAAAGAAATATAGATGGAGTGACTGATGTAAATCGCTAAGAAGGTCAAGTTGAACACATCAGTATTTTGTGATCCTATTAGTCAGTCAAAGATAAACACAGGCTTTTAATCAAATGTGATTAAATTACTGCTGTAAGTCCAAGTCTTAATAACCATAGCCAAAATGCCAGTTGAACCACAAAAAATTCCCCTAATTGTTTTTAAAAATTCTTCAAAGTACCATTCTATAAATTAAATGAAGTTCTTTTCCTGTGTGTGCCCCAATGTCTTTGGGTCAATGTATCCATGCGTACGTATATGGACAGAGTCTGAAAAAGGATTTACGGGTATTCATGGAGATAACGTATGGTATATGCATGATTTAGAAAAACTATATATATTCTGAAAAACTATTTATAAAAATATATATAGTCTGAAAAATGATTTCCTGAATCTCTAATCAATCAATATAATTGAATTCCTTACTTTGTTTTTGATTATGGTTATTTCTAATCTTTACAAATAGAAAAATTTACTGTAAAACAGCTTAGTTTTCCATTGTTTTTTAATTAAAGATGGGCAATAAAAAAATTCCTTAGGTAAATAAATTCTAACCAGTTCTTTTATGTAAAGACAGATTTACATTTGTATCCCTCCTAGGTAAGTTTTAGAAGCAGCTCACCTATAGTGCATGTAACACAATGCAGATAAAACATGGGTTACAGATGTTATTCTAATATGGCACTCTGTTTTATGTTTTATATTGTTTGCCTTGTTTTTTCATAATACCTTTCTGGCAGTTGTCAGATGCTAATTAGAAACTTTGAAAATTCACAATCATCCAAACATATATGTAGACACTGATTTATATTAAAATAGAAATTGTGCACTTTAGGCTTTAATCATCTAAATATATAAACACAACTGCTAGTCTATTAACATTTAATAGATTAATACACTCCTACTGTTACAACTCATGGGTGTTTTGAAAGGTAATCAAATTGAAAACATTTCTCCCACCAATATGAGGATGCTTTTATTATTGCTGTTAAACCAGAATTTTGTCTCTAATGTATATAACGTAATAATTTGAAAGAGTCAAAATTCTATGAAAATGGAGTAATTAGTACTACATAAATGACCTTCTAAATTCCTTTTTAGGCAATGCTCAGTTGTTTATGAGAAACATCCCAATCTAATTTGTGGATTACAGCTCCTCCCTGATTTGTACCAACAGATAACTTTAGTTTATTTTTAAAGAGCTCATCATTTATATGAAAAGACACAGGTTGAAATGAAAACATGTAGAAGAAAATAATCCTCATAAACTGAAAGAAGCACTCGCTTGCTATAGGATGACATAGCATCTATCAGTAAAATGAAACAGCTGTTTCAGAAAACAAAGATAAAAACCAAATGCCTTCATAAAGGAAAAGGAAATTGAAGACCACACTGTGTTATTCAAACTTAGAAGTCTTAGAGACAAAGAAAGGTCACTGACAGGTACAATTGCTATGGCGGTGCTACCCACACTGAACACTGTGGCCCAGGAGGTCAACTTTGTTCAGAATGTTTTCAGTCTAAATGGCATCTGCTCAGACATCTTTCCTGGCCACCCTCCGAAAGTATTCTCAACTCACTCACCCAATCCAGCAGCAACATTCTTCATCCTCATGCTCGGTTCATTTCCTTTCAAGGCACTTACCACTTTATTCTGTTTCCCCCACTGCTCCAGCAGGACAGAGCTCACTTCAAATTTATTCACCACAACAATTCCAGCACCTACCACCATGCCAAGCACATAGTAGGCATTCATAGTACCTAGCACATAGTGGGAATTTGTTATGGAACAAATTAACAAATGTTCCATTGCCACAGAGAGAACACTTAGGCCCAGCCAGTCCCAAAAATATGAGCTATTAATATAATGCCTTAAGTGCTCTTCTCAATTGATTTCATAGAGTTACTTACGGGACTCACCATTGTGAAAAATGTTAACAGATACTTAGCAGACTCCCAAAATTAAACCCAGAACAACTTTTCCAAAAAGAAAAGGCTGGGTTCTGCTTCCAAGGAGAATCTATGAGTCTGTGAGAGAGGTCAAACCTATGGGTAGGAGGCGTTTTTTATCACCTTTGTGCTAAAGACATTGTAATCATGTTGTGGAAAGAAACATTAATTTACTGACAAACTGTATATTCTTTATACTTATTTCAGAAACAAAAAAAAAATAGACTGTGTGGTGGTTAATTTTATGTGTCAACCTGACTGAGCTAAAGGATGCCCTGATAGCTGATAAAGTGTTATTTCTGGGTATGTCTGTGAGAGTGTTGCTGGAAGGGATAGTTTGACTTGTCAGAATGAATAAAGAAGAGGATCCTCATCGATGCAGGTGGGCATCATCTGATCTGTTGTGGGCCTGAAAAGGTGGAGGAAGAGCAAATTTGCTTCCGGTTTGAGCTGCCCTTGAACATTGGCACTCCTGGTTCTCAAGCCTTTGGACTGGACTGGTACTTACACCATTGCCTGCCCCAACCCTCTTCTCAGGCCTCTGTACTCAGACAGAACTGAATTACATCTTCAGCTTTCCCAGTTCTCAGCTTGCAGATGGAAGGTTGTGGCACTTGTTGGCCTCCATAACCATGTGAGCCAATTTCTATGATAAATTTTCTCATTTTTATATCTACATCCTATTGGTTCTGTTTCTCTGGAGACCCCTAATACAGGCTACCACCTGGATCTCAAACATAGATATAGTATTTTTTAAACTTCAATACAAATATAAACTTCAATATAATATAATGATTTAAATCCTAATTGAATGTGATTACTTTCTCAGAAAACAACTCAATAGATCCCATGAATTAATATACTTTTGCATATAAAAATGTTTATTATGCCTTTAGTAGATAAAATGCAATAGTTCTGCTTAGAGTACAATGTCTTAGTAGTGTATGCCACAGCATAGTAATGATTATCACAAAATGAACACATACTGTCTACTAGGCATTTTATAAATATTATTTAATTAGATTCTCACAATTCTATGAGATAACTATGTATAGCTTTGCTTTACACTTGAGAGACTTGAGGCCTAGAGAGATTAAAAAACTTTCTCTACGGTCAAGCTGCTAGCCACGGTAATTACAAAAACCTTGCAGTTAAGTGTGACTCTATGGAACAACCCACAATGAAATGTTTTGATTAGCCAAACAATATTCTAATGTCAGAAGGAAAATCTTTATCCAGGAAAAGATAAGGAAGAAAAATCATGAGTCATTTTAAGATCTGAATATATAAGTTCTGGAAAGCAAAAACCATCATTTTCTTCACATGTTGTGCCGTGGGTAGCTTTCTTAAACTCAGCCGGAAACCCATCCCATACTTCTCTCTTCTTTGAAAAAAACTCTTCAGCCAGGCACCATGGTGCACGCCTGTAATCCCCACTACTCAGGAGGCTGAAGCAGGAGGATCCCTTGTGTTCAGGAGTTGGAGACCAGCCTTGAAAACACAGCGAGACCTTATCTCTAAAAAAAAAATTAAAACTTTAAAATAATTAAAAAATAAGAACTCTTGTAAGTTAAAGACTTTGTATCTTAAAATGTGGTATTGAAGAAAGATATGAAAGAAGATTTTAAGTAATATTATTATTACCAATAAAACTCCAAATTCCAAAAGCGTATTGTGGATGTTTCTGCTGTTGGAAGGTCACAGCATAGCCTTTAAGGCTTTTAGATCCCGCAGATAATCATGGTGTTCTGAAGGTAGATCCTGGAATATGCGAACAATTCATTTATTTTCTCTGTCCTCCCAGCGTGCTTAGATTGAATGTAGATTTTTACTTTTTTGCCAATTTCATTGCTACCCTAAGCAGATCTTCAAATAGATGCCCCATATCCTGCAACCACTATACATTCATCCGAGCAGCTTTTCCCTGAATCCAGCAAAATAGTTTTTTCATTTACAATCTTATGTGTCTTGAGTGAGCATTGACTTTGTGTCTTTCCTAACAGATGACCATGAAGTCTGACACAGGTTGCTTAGCAACTACCTTATACCCAGAAGTAGAAATAACTCTTTGATATACTCACTATGTGTATTTCTCTTGATTTATTTCATTTGTGTTTAACATGGTAGATCAAACAAAATCATTAGAATCCTACTAACACCTCCAAGGGTAGAAGAGTTCTGGTCCACTTTAAGCTAAGTACTCGGAGATCAAAACAGCTTGCATGTCATCACAGAACAGTACTGCAGAGTAAAAGAGCAAGAAAATATGTTGCACCTGTTACCAAGGACAAGGTGTGTACATTCTCATCAGTGCTGGCACCATGATGTTCTTTGAGACTTGAAAAGAATTCTCAACATTGTTATTGCAAGTCTTACTTTTTGCTAAGTGATAAAGGACTATATATTTCCCATCATGTTGTTTGCTTAAAAGTCTTTGATATCCTGAAGGACAATCCATTGTTTTAATGCATGATGTAGTGTAATTCATCATGCAGCAAGAACAATACTAATCACCCCTCTCGTTTGCATCAGCCATCACTCTTCAACCCTCATCGTATCTGATCTAATCTAAGCTCATTTATATTATTCTTGACTTGTTTTTCTAGAAAGAAGTCAAACAAATATGTGACAGTATTGTATCTCAGAATAATAATCTACGCAGAAAAGTCCTGGGTCTAAAATTCAAAATTCAAGAACTTAAAAGCATTTAAAATATAATTTTAGCTTAGGAATACGAGGTTAATATTAGAATATAAGGAATATAAAAACTTAGCATATCACAAGGATAAAAATTAGAAAGAATTTTAATAAAGGAAACTTCAGTTAAATTTTGTAAGCCTACTGCTGTTAGCACAAGTTTAAAAATTTTGATGTTCTGGAAACCTGCACCTTTTTTTTTTTACACAAAACCAAATAGCATGTAAAAAAATCTTTTGAAATTGTAAAAAGTCTATTTAAAAATCATAAAGTTATGAAAATAATAATATCAAGGCAAAATTCATCCCAGTTCAAGACTAATGTGTAAGGGACTATTTTATTTTAGACAATGATTTAAAAATCAACCAAATGTCTATGAAATGGAGACTAGCTGAATAAATTATAGTAATCCATTCAGTGAAATATAGTTAAATAAATTTAATGGTCTATACTACAATACTCTGCTGCAATTTTTGTTTCTTTTTTCTTTTGTCAATGATGCAGAACTCTATGTACTGATATGGAAACATTCCCAGAAAGAATTGTAATGCGAATAAAGTAGGGGGTAGAACAGTGTGAATGCTACATTTGTATTCAAAAGGGAGAGTTTCATATATGCATATGAGTGTAAATATTGCATATATGTGATATGCATATTTTATATATCCATATATATTCCCTAGAAGAATACACAAGAAACTGGAAACAATTTTTGCCTTTGGGAACTGGGAGATATGGGTGGACAGAGAGTTATTTTTTCAATGTGCATCCAGGTGAACCATCTTCATAGAAAAGCCTTATTCCTCTTTTTGTTTTGCTCATGTATGATGACAGAGACAGAAAAGTATACAGGTTTTTTTTTAACATATTGATATATAGAGAACACATAACACATAGTACTCACTAGATCCCAAAAGTTACACAAGCTTATCAAGAAAGAGTAATTTGCAATAGTAAAGCAAGGACCTATAGGGAAAAAATCAGATTATCTGTTTTATAATCCAATCTTCTATCCACTAATCCAAATGTCAGCAAATGGAATTAACAAAATTTGGGAATATTAAAGAACAGTACTTCTCTATGAAATATTATTTCCTTTAGATCTGAAACCTGGCTTTTCATAATTCTAAAAACAAACAAAAATTTAATAGAGAATTATTCTAAATTACAGAAAACTTGTTTTAAGTGACTTAATTGTTGCAATGCAGTAGCACCATAAATATGTCATGCAGTAAAGAAAGGGAGAGTGCTCTCAAGCAATGCATTCCAAAGTGCGTTCCACAGAGCACTACTCCCATGAGAAGCTCCCATTGTCAGATAAGTTTAGGACGTTGTATACTGTATTTCTGTTAAAAGAGAAAACTAAAAACATTGGTATATTGAAGGCACTATGGAATTGGTGCAGTAAAGAAATTTAACTTTTTAACCACAAAAGCATTTTCGCACACACAATGAATAAAATTCCCAGGAACTAGTAGTACTTCATTGATCCCATTTTGGTAAACACTGCTCTAAGAATATAAAAGCCAAATTGATTACTTTTCCCATGGGGAAAAATACACTTTATCAATGAATCGGTAAGATTAGTAGTAAGAAGCAACTATTAAACTGATTGGTCTGCTCTAATTAGAGTCACATTAAGTTACTTGATAAGGCATTGCAGTTAATTTTCCAGAATAATTGAGCTACCCTTATTCTACATCCTATCACACCGTTCTATTTTGTCTACATCATATTACCTGCTTTGTTTTTAGGTTTTTTTTAATGCGTTTATTTGTTATTGTCTAACCCCAATGTAAGCTCCATAAGAGTTGGGATACTGTCTGTCTTACTCAATGCTGCACCTCCGGCACTTTGAATAGCATTTGTTCATACTAGTTTCTCAATAAATGTTGGCAGAATACTTGAATAAATCTAGTTCTTTTTTCTTTGTTACCTAAGTCAAAAGAGTACTTCCTACTTTGTCTCCCCAGATATCAGTGGTTAAAGAAGTATTCTGTGCTGACTTATTAGCTCTGTCACCATGATTATTTTATTTAACTATTCTGTGCCTCTTCAGTAATAATAAAACCATTGAGACAATGAGTTAATATGTGTAAAGTGCTTAAGCACAGTGTCTAGTGTATGGTAACCATAAGTGTTTCTTCTAAGAAAAAAGTCTTAAACTCAAATGAATTTGGGAAATACCTGATTTACAAGATTAAACAAATATTTTACTATATTTTCGGAGCTTTTACTAAGTTGCTAATATACTTTGGGGAATCTAAGAAAAGTAGACACAGTTGGAAAAATTTCAAAATTTAATCTTCAAACTGCCTTTCAAAGAGTGCATATTAATATCTCCTAGAATATAAGCACTTCCAGAAACAGTTTGGGAAGAACTCAGTCAGAAGTTCTTCCCTAGATTCCTCCTCTACCTTTTTCCCCTCCTCCTTTGCTTCCCCTTCTCCGCCCTCCCCCACCAAGAAGTTCTTGCCTAAAGCAAACACGTGTAGAATACCTCCCTCCACCCTCCCCAGAACACACACAAATTCCCATGATTGACAAACTAGAAAATGAGTGGATGCAAAAGGCACTTACCTCATGGCTTAATTTATTTCCAATCTCTCTTTTTACCTTTGGCTCTGAAGGTCAAGAATGCTTTGGTTCTGAGAAGAAGGACTTGTTTAAAAAAAAAAAACAGGCCAGGTGTGGTGGCTCATGCCTATAATCCTAGCACTTTCTTGTCTTCCAGCTGCCTTATCTTGCAAAAGATCTAAGTTAACGTTCTTTATCATAGCCTTTTCAGTCAATGAGACCTCAAAGGATAAAAGAGAATTCTACCATGATCAAAAGACTAAAGTTGTAGTAAAAGAAAGAAAATTTTAAGGTCTTTCACCTAACAAGCCTCTACATAAATGAAAAGGGTTATGGTTGATTTTTAATGCCATTTAAAGGGGAAGAATTTTTATTTAAACAGAGATCGAGACAGAATCAGAATCCCAGAGGCAAATAAGGGCACCTCCTGATAAGAGGGACGGAAGAGCAGGAGAGATGAATCAAAGCAGAGCAGTGTGGTGTCGTAAATCATGAGCTCTAGAGCGTAGAACCTGAACTGGACTTTCAGCATCAGCTTCCAGCTCTGGACTCTCTTTGAATTTCCTTATTTCTATCTACACAATTATAAAACACTATCTAGATAATAACCATTGAGTACTTCTTAGGTACCAGGCATTATTCTAGGTGCCTTACATGGATTAACTCATTCATTCTGATACAGGAAAGTGGACCCCCAAACTGGGGTCTGGCCTGAAGGCCAAGGGCATACTTCATTTCACATAGGAAAGAATTCAAGAGTGAGTTGACAAGAGTAAGGCGACGGCAAGTTTATTGAAGTCACAAAGAAACAGAAAGAAGGCTTACTTCATAGTCAAAGCAGTGAACCTTGTGAGTTTCCAAAGTCTTATTTCATACCTTCTATTTAATTTAATGGTAAGTGGAGGAAGGATTATTCATAACATTTCTGGGAAAGGGGTGGGAAACTTCTGAAACTGGAGGTCTCTCCTCTTTTTAAACCACATAGCGTAACTTCTGACACCATGGCATTTGTAAACTGCCATGGTGCTGGTGGGAGTTTCTTGTAACATGCTAATACATTATAAGCAGGATATAATGAGCAGTGAGGTAACCTGAGGTCTTTTATGTGTATGGGTGGATATCTTGGTTCTGGCTGGTTTTGGCCCACTTCCCCACTGTCTCCTGTTTTATCAGAGACCTTGGTTAGGGTCTTAGGACTCCTTACTGAGCAGGGCCTGCTGTTTCCTTCTATCAATTTCACATGAGGACCACCTGTGTTCAAACAGGGTTTGTGTATTGACTTCTTACAACAAAGAAGACGATCATAGAAAACCATGTGGCATCTCAAAAAGTAGGTTTTAGAAAGAACTGGAATTCAGACTTGCATTTAGGTGAAGAGTAAAGTACTTTTTAATTGTTTATCTTTAAAAAAACATAAAATTAAAATTTGATTTTACTCTAGTGATGATTGCAATATCAAAAGCGAGTTCCAGCAAAAGAGTCCCACCGCTAGGTGAGTGCTAGAAGCAGGTACAAAAATATGGCACTTTCAAATAACATTCTTAAAGGCTTGGTTTTCCTCAGAATACAAATACAACATATGGAACTAGCCTATGCAAAATTATGAATAAGAAAAAATTGCTTTCTGCGTCATTCCATATCATTCCATCAACCTTATTTATTCTTTGATTCCAACTCCAAGCTCCTACTGCCTTCATGGTAACTCTGGTTGTCATAACACATCCCTCGGCCATTCTGAGTTCCATTATCTTTCATGTCACCACTCCTCCAAATTTGATCTTTCTTGTTTCTCATCCTTACTCTCTGCTAGTTAACCTGGTTAACAAAATAGTTCATGTGTACTTAGTTATTCTGATAAATCATTGTGTTAACCCTCCAACAAGACATATTTGCATATTTTGATTAAAGCAAACTTTTTTGATACAGACCTTCCAGGCATCATGGCATGGATAGCAAGAGATAGTTTTGTCTATGTATATGTGAGGAGAGAGGAAGAGTCAGAGCTAGCTCTATGAGTAGGAGTAAGTAACCTATACTTTGGTATTTCAGGAGTACTCAAAATAGTTATACACGTATACCATGTTTATGGGCAGGGGAAGGACGAACTGTTTGTGTAATCAGCAAATACACACACACACACACACACACACAATGTTGCTATTTGGCTTCTATGGAAATCAGAAATGAATGATTTTCTATTTTGCAAGTGAGTTAGTGTCTAATGAAATGACAGTTACATCAACATGCTGCTAAAACAAAATTAACCTCTCAACTCTTATTCTTAAAGGATTGCAAAAAGAAAACAACAATGGAAAACATTGCCATGGAACTTATTTTCCAGGAAATATCCAGAATATAGTTCCATATATGTGATACCTGAAATGTCTCCTATACTTAGATTTGCTCAGTTTGTATCTTGTAAGCAAAAACAAACAACAAAACCAGCCAACTCAAATTTCTAGATTCACCTTTTGTGAGAAGTATGAACTTAACTTCATTCATTACCATATGCTGTAATGATTAATCATAAAGAAGAGAGAACACTGGACTTGAATCGGTGTGACTTTAAATAAGTGATTGAGCTATTCATCTGCAAACTGAGAGAGCTACGAAAAATAGTTCCCAGGAAAAGAAGTAGTTCCCCAGGTCCATAGGAGTTCTGGAGATATTCTGAATTTTTCAAAACTGTAATAGAATAAATATATTTGTTCCCAGTGAGTATGCACTAAATACTAGTTTTGTTTTTTTTTAATTTGGTTGAGATTCACTCTCTTAGGATCATGTTATTGCTCAACCCATGCTAAAGAGATCAGCAGTTATATGTGTTTCAAATTTATTTAAAATGAAAAACCTAATTATTTAAGGAGTGCTTTTGGTGAGGAAAAAATAGAAAAAATATTTCAAAATGTTGAATCACTAAAGAAAAAAATAATTAAAAGAGCCCTTGGCATGAAAATGTCAAGGACTACTTGTACCAGACAATGTCTATGATACCTTCCAGCTTTAAAAATCAATTTGACTATGTATCACTTTGAGTCATATTTTTGAATTTTTTGTATAAAATTAGATGAAAAAGATCAGATTTTATTTCCAGTCAGTTTTAAAGCTGATATTTTTAAATGTCTACATTTTACATTTCCCCATGCCTATTAATAAGAAAGTAGGTTATCAAAAAATGTTTGTAGTCTAGTAACTATAAACAGCCCCCTCAAATTCATCTGCTTACTAAAATTTCCCATAAAGATATAAAATTCAAATAGCAATAACTTCCACTTTAAAATAGGGCTACAAATAAATTTAAAACAAATATGAAAACAAAAAAGTTATTTGTAATCATACAGTAATAGGGAAAAGGAAATGAACATTTGACAATGGGTTTATCATTATCCAGTACTTTAGAATTCAAAAATATAAGCTCTTGTTAAAGTAATCTAAAATATTCCTAAGATCCTTTAAATTCTTCCTAACTCCATGACCCAAGGTATCAACAACTAAAGAGTTTAAACTGCACTAATGAGTTTTTGTGCAGTCTTTCACAAGTTCTTGGAAGATTTTACAAAGACACACACCAATCTATTTAAAACAGGATCAAAGAATCCTGGAAAACCTACCTCCATCTTCCTTTTACATGAATACACAGTAGGAAACATCCAAGTACTCTGGCTTCTGTTCCTCATTTATGTACAAATAAATGGTGGGATTGCAACACCTTCAGGCTAGCTATATTAGGACAATTTGTAAAAACTAAGGAAGGAAGGATGCTAGACTGCTCTCTCATTCCGCAGTGTTACTGGGTAATGGTTTTGATTAAACTAAACACCAATAAATCCATCCTTGAATTTCAGATATCTTAGGTATCTTAGAATTCATCCAGTTTCCAATCCCCTAATTTGTCCATGAGAAGCCAGAATCCCAAGAAAGGTAAGGGACTTGCTCACAATCATATAACCAGTTGGTAGGCAGGCCTAGAATCCAGCTCTCAGGACTCTTAGCAGTGTTCTTTCCACTACCGGAAGTTAGAAACTGTTTCACTAAAATGTTGCCTTTTCTTATACCTTCCAAGCTGCACAATTCCTCATACCCTACCCATTTGCTGCTCACTTGTTACCCCCCCGTGCAGCCTCTTCTAAAGGAGGGTCTGCTCGGATGATGTCAGAGCCGTGTTGTCACAACCCTCTGATATCCCTGGTTCTTGTACCAACATCGTATTTCCCTAATATGTGCTCCTCCAACTTTACCACAGCTTTACCTTCTCCTTCAAGCAAATAACCTGGCAACCCATGGCTTTTGGCTTACACTTGGTGATTCATTTGTTTGTTTCAATCCTCCAAAAGGTTTAAGATAAGTGCCTGTTAAGCACCTAACCCTTTTTAGCATTCTTGTTACTCCTTCATTTTGTTGGCCTCTCAAGCTACCGAATAGAACCTTTATTGCAGGCTCCTTGAACCCAAACGTCTGTGTCTGCCCTGAACAGATGGTTCCCCAGCCTGGCAGAGCCTCTTCAGCCTATTCAAGTCAGTGCTTTTCCTGCCAGTTCCTGGCTTCTGCTGCCCTCTAGCATCCATTGGTAGCATGGCAGGACTTGAAACAATAAAGTCAGGTTTTTACTGAAATGAATTACTTGATGGGTTGTTTGGCTTCATGCAAATGTAACCTAAAAAAAAATTGTGACATGCAATCAATGCCACTGTTATGTGATTCCCCCACCCCTAAGCAAGAGTTAGAACCTGGTCTTAAAGTTTGAGCTGTAATAGGACAATAATGTCTAGGCATAAATAGATTAGTTTGTCTCAATTTATTTGCCCAACTCTGATGCTCGTCAATGGTTCCTTTCAAGAGTCAATTCTTTAAAGTTTGCATCTTCTCATCTGAAATCCTGCCATAGGAACACTTCAAAAGGAAGGAGTAACAAAAACAACCTTAAATGTCCAAAAATCAGGGATGACTTAAATAAATTATAGTGCATCCTACAATGGTATATTTTGCAACTATTAAAAATTATGCTTTAAAAAATTTCCAAAACTATGAGCAAATGCTTATAATGTAATAGTAAGTTCAATAGCTAAACAAAAAATAAAAAAGAATTACTATGAAATTCCAATAATAGACAAAGAAAGAAAAGAAATGGTCTAAAATGTTCATAGTGGTTGTTTTTTGTATTATCCAATAAGCATGTGTTACATTTTACAATCATAAAAGCTGCATCTGTGGATGTCAAACTGTGAATCACTCACGCCTGAGTATAAGACAGAGAGAGTAAGATCTTCAAAAAGAACTATTGTGGCCCATGGAGGTCATCAGAGTGATGACAGTGGCATCATCACAGCCAAGGACAAGGGTCATATTAGTTTGAGTGGTGTAAAGTGTTGCAATGGCAAGACAAACGAAAGCATTAGTCATATTCTCTTCTTGCTTCACTGCCTAGAGTTTGCAAGATGATCCCTTTTGGCAAATGAAGCCCACTAAATTTTTCACATGGGGTGGCCTCAAAAGTGAGTTCCCAGATAGATGTTCTATTTCATTGAGCATGCAGAATATTGGGCAATTTATATGAATGTGAATTTTTTTAAGTAAATATGACCTTTTGTACAACTAGGCTGGTGAAATAGGTCAATCATTTATATAAACAACATTGATATTATCATACAGGACAAATTGTGGTGTCAACTATCATAATACATTTAAGGTTTTCTACATACCTAATCCATTTCCTTCTAGAAAGTTTGTACCAATTTACACTACGGGTATAGTGTACATACAGCTGTAGGTTGTGTACATTTTCTAGCATAGTTGCTGCAAATCTCCTGCTTTCTCTCTTTCAAAAAAAGGGAGATTCTGATTCAAGCAGCAGAGACAGGGGGAAAAAAGGAAGAGGCTGTAATAATAAGAATAATCATCACATCTGCTCTTATGTTATTTTTTTAAGTAAATCTTACTCAAATTTTGGTTCTCCTTCACTGAGGGGAACACATATGCACGAGAACACATTGTATTGGCAAGGATGAGAAATTTGCTAACCACAATGAGGACCAGATGCCCACAACTAGGGCAGGTGCTGCTGCCTGGAGTCAGCAGTTACTGAGCCCAATCAGACTCCTTAGATTTTCCTCGTTTTAGTTTTTAGAAGGTATTTTTGATAAAGGAAAACATTTAAAAGTACATTTTTGTTGGCCTTTCTGAGTCCCTTTTATTGTACCCCACTCACATTTTATTGGTTGACTAAATACCACATTTTTCCAGTGGTAATTTCTACACCCGTCATTAAAAAGGATGATATGAATTCCAAAAAAAAGCGCCAAGACTAGATTTCCTCTTTACTTTTTATTTATTCATCCAACAATTCAACAACCATTTGTTTAATACCCATTGTATTCTAGGCGTTGTTGTAGGAATTGGGGACATAGAAGTAAACAAAAATAACCCTCTCCCTACAGAAAAAATTCCCTGACCTCATTAAGCTTACATTTCAGTATTTTTTTCTTAAGTAATTGTTATGCATAGTAAATTCATATTTACATATTTCTGAACCAAAGTTATTTTGTAAAAGAATTTTAGAATAAAAATTCTACCCACAGTTCTTCATGGTATAGTTGTCCTTCTTGCTTCTCAATTGTTACTTTCAGACCATTTTCCCATTCTTCTTCCTAAAAATAGAAACCTGACCTTATTTTTTTCACCTCTACTCCCACTGGTTGTGGTCATCTACTTACCTCCAGCTCACTTTCCTTAATGTCTTGGATATTTGGGCTTTGAGCCCACTGTTAGTACTACCTCCAACAATACTCATGTCATAGTTCTTTGTGATTTCAATGTCCCCATAGATGATTCTCCTAATACTCTATATTCTCAGTTATTTTATCTCCTCTCTTCCAATGTCTTATTCTCTGTCCTACTTCAGTCAAGCACCCCCCCATAGTCATACCCAAATATTGTTATTACTAATAATTTCCACCACACGAAGTTTGTTTCAGACATTTCTATCACTAGCCATGACCTTTTATCTCTCTAGTTCATTCCTTCCAGTTTTCTGACTCCAATAATTCTTCGATCCCATAGAGATCTATAGTCCCCTGATCCTGTCGCCTTTTCACTGTCCATTACCCAACATGAATCTTTACTATCTTACTTGCTCAAATTAAATTGCATCATTATATCAATCTTTAGAATACATACCATCACCTCCCTTGCTCCTTTCTCATTGTCTTTGTACTAGCCTCCTCCTGTGCCTGCATTCACTCAACAGAATGTGAACGGAGAGAAAAACATACACACACACAAACCTAACCATTCCAATGGATCTGTTGCTTTGAATTCATGACCACTAACTCAAGAAGGTGATTAGCTGCCCAACAATTATCCTACATTCCTTCTAGTCCATTCTTTCTCCCTCTCTCATAGTCCTCTAGAAGCAAATCAGAAGAGAATATCCACAATGTGATTTCAAGTGTGCTTAGATTATCTACTACAGTCTAGACATTTTTTGAGAAGCAATTAACTTGTATTTAATAGTAAAAATGAGATCAACTTACTTTATATATTCATATTTTCAAGAAAAGTTTCCAAGACCTGTAAAATCAAAGACTGTTGGATCAGTCAGTATAGGTTAGATTATCCTGCAGTAACAGTAAAACTGTCACTACAGATTACTGCAGGTCAGCTGGGATTGTTGTCCCACAGGGCTCCAGGCTAAAAGAGGCTCAATCACCATATTACAAAGCCAGGAAGAAGTAGCAAGTTACACATTAGTTCTAAAAATTCTACCCATAAATGACATACTACTGTTCATATTTCACTGGCCAAAGTACAACACATGGTCCCATCTAACATCAAAGGTACAAGAAAATGCAATCCTACCATGTACCCAAAAAAGGAGTGAACTAGAAAGGTTTGATGAACAGCAATGACTACCATAAAAGGCCCTACAGCTCACCAAATATCCTGTTCATTGTTCTACAGGCAAAAGATACTCACCACCTCCTTACAGGGTAAGGAGTGATGGCATCAAACTCAGAGTTCAGAATCTCTGGGTGATATGCAAGTCTCTGCATCTGTGGTTGATATAAAGTCCTGGCTGTGGCTTCTCTTCTTAGACCTAAGAACTCAAAAGGCAAATTATCTGTCCTACAAAACCAATGTACAACAGTGAAGCTGGACAGGATAACCAAAATAAATACATTCAGCAAGTGAAAAAATGGAAGAAACACCATAGAAAACATTGATCCTTAGCAGTTCTGAAATCTTCAGGGCAAAACTCTGAGTATCTACTTATATGAAATGAAAAATGATCTTTGATTAGGCCTTAATTTCACTTCCTGAAAGTAACACTTTTCCCATTTTTCTTCATGGTCCCTGGCTCCACCCTCTGGGATAGTTGTCCTTTCCCACAGATGCTACACCTAGAGGGGGCACCAAGAGACACACCCTCTTTGGAGTCTGAGCTGCTTTCTTCTGCCTATAGATGGCATTATTTTAAGCCTCAAGTAGTCACAAACTTTTTTACTTCAGTCTAGTGGTTTATCAGCATGACTTTCTTACAAACATAAAAAACCTTGTATCTATTTGATTCCAGTTATTTCTCTGTGCCCATAACCATAGCCATAGCCATAGTTCTTTGATTTGTTATTTGTTCTCTTTGTTTATTTCTCTGTTTTGCTTTCTTGCCACCATACCACATCTACCTCCAACATAATTATGTATTCTATGAACCTATGGAAACTAGAGAATAACTACATTAATCCCTTTTTGCTGAGCCATGTTGTTCAATTTAAGGGATTTACTGAATGCTCCCTTAAGGCATTCACGAGTTTCAGCAATGGGTATAATGAGCAAACACTTGGTTTGATCTTTATCATGTGGTTGAATTTTAATGGCCTTATTATTTTGTATTTACTAGTTGAGATTGTGAAGCTGCCCCCTTGTCCAGCCCTGCAAGTTTCTGAATTTCCGGACTTACTCTATTGCCTTTAATCCTTGCTCATAAGCAGACCAATTCTTTTCTGAGCTTGTCTCTATCTTATAATACCTTGTCAAATGCAATCAATAGAAGCTAGCTTACATTTCTAATACTTTGCTTAAAACCTCTTTCCTAAGAGTTATAAATTAATTTAGGTCATGATTTTTCTTCTAAGTCGTTGCATGTAGCATTTTCCCAAAGACTTTTATCACGATACATGGATTGCTATCTTTCCCATTCCCAAAAACCATTTTTCACAGGCTGTCTTCAAATCCCTAAACCAATACAACATATTTTACATTTTTATGACAGCCCCTACTTCTGGTACCAACTTTATATAGAATAGACTTGATTAAACTTGGTAACAATCAAATACTCGTGTCTTAGAACAACAAATGGTCTATTCCTTATTCATGCTACATGTCCATTATGAGTCAGCTTAGATGGAGAGTAGTGGGTGGACTCTGCCTTATATCATCCTCACTCAGGAATTCTAGCTAAGGGAAGTCCATCTGCATGTTTCTATGTTCCAGGGTAGAAAGAAGAGAAAATGGTAAAATCTATACTGACTCTTACAGCTTTTATTTAGAAGTGACAAGCATCATTTCTGTCCATATATCATTATCAAATGCAAGTAACCTCAAGGTATAGGAAAGTACAATCCTACCTATATCTGGAAATATTTAGTGAATAGAACTAATGACTCTCTCAGCTGTAAAATGAGTTCAATATATAAATGTAAGGGCTATATTATTTGGACATCTCCCATCTTACTATCACCTTATCACCCAGGGTTAATTCTGTCTTATGGAAAGATTTCCCTCTATCATTCTATGTATCTCCTTTTTAAAGCTGCTGCTCTCTTAAAGAGGAACATTTATAAAATAGAACCAAACTCTTCCTTAATCAATAATAAAATATTGTTGATTAACATTCCTATGTTCTTCTTCTACATGGATCTCAACCCACTTTAAGATTACAATATGACCTCCAAAAAATATTGGCTACTTAGCCAAAATAATCCTGAAAAGTAACAAAGAAGGAGGACTCACACTTTATGATTTCCAAACTCGCACCACTACACTCCAGCCTGGGCAAGGGAGCCAGCCCCCCTCTCTAAAATAAATAAAAGTAAATAAATAAATAAATAAATAAATAAATAAATAAATAAATAAATAAAAATATTTATTGGTGCCAGCATACAAAGAAGATAGAGATTGATGATCCACTGGTCTAAATAAATATGGCAATTTGTGGAGTTGTATATGATTAAAAAAAAGATAGAGTTTTCAAAATTTAGGCTCTGAATTAATGAATCTACTTTTTCCTTATCACAACTTCTCCCAGATCTTTGAAACCATCATCCGTCTTCTGATTTTACTTGCCTCTTTATAGAACTTAAGCAGAGCTCCCTGAAATGATGGCTTTTTTAACCCTGGGGAGGCACACGGGGACCTGGATCTATAATCCCAGGACACCACTTGGTCACCTTTGTCAGAAAGCAGTCCCCTCTCTGGCTCTTCAGAGGGCAGCCCAAGAGCTGCCCACCAGTGATGAGTAACCTCTGGTGCCCCCTGTTCTGTCATACAATGACGAGCACATACAAGGATGTGTTCTATCACCCGGACATCCTCAAAAATCTGTGTCAGCATTCAGTAACTGCCCGTTATACACAAATGAACCCAGAAGCTGTGGAAGGAGTTTGTGTTCCAGGCATCCAAGTAAAACAGCCCACACTCCAGAAAGTTAGGGGTGAGTAAGGAAGTCAAGCAGACACAGCTGGAGGCTACATGCCCAAAATAACGTCATCATAAATAATATTCTTGGCTAATTTGCCCTTGCAGTGGCCACTGAGCTAGCTACACAATTATTCCTCTAACAGTGCATATACATTTAAATGCTTGGTCTGAAAAAATTTACTTAGATTTGAAATCTCTTTTAATTATCTAAAAAAATTCCAAAATTACATTTGTCAATGAAAAAAAAAATATGCATTTAAAAAAGTTTTTGAAACAGATTTCAACTCTTATAAAATTGAATTTTCCTATAGAATTTAATTTTTATTACATATTTATGTTAATGACATTTCTTATCAATAATGGCTATTAAGAATTTAAAAGGATCATCATATAAAAGTCTTGCATATGGCCATTCTAGGGGGAAAACAATCCTGATATTAAAAATGATACGCTTATGAAAATAAACTTAAGTTTTTCATTAAAATAGTTTAAAATATTTTATTTAGGATTGTATATGCAAATTCGATAGTTAATATCTTCCATAATATTTGCTTTTCACTATTTTCATTATAGTATATATTACTAAAAATAAAATAGGAAAATTTTTTTCCACCAAGTCCCATATAGATGCCTCCAAATGCCACAAAAATTGTCATTTCTATGTCATTTTCCTGCCAAGACATTAAAAAAGTAGAAAAGCATTAGTTTAAATCCAATAGTCAACCATTTCAAGGAAGCCCTCAACAATGTTGTCTGCTCCCTACCCTCACACTCATTCTCCCAAACGTTCCTGCCTTTGTCTGTCACTCCAGTTCACAATCCTGTGTACCCTGGCATTTATACAAAATCCCACTGTCAGACTGCCATTTCTTGCCTGGGAATATGATCAAACTGCAGCAAACAGATGCACAGTATTTCCACTTCTTAGCTAAATCAGCAGGTGATGAATCTTCCTTTTGGAAGAAGAGTAAAAGTACTAATTATGGACTAAATTGTGTCCCTGAAAAATTCATATATTGAAGCCCTAACCCTCAGTGTGACTATAGGGCCTTTAGGAAGGTAATTAAGGTTAAATGAAGTCATAAGGGTAGACCCCTAATCCCCTGGGACTGGTGTGTTCATAAAAGGAGGAAGAGACATCAGAATAAATATCATGTGAGGACAGGGAGAGGGCAGCAGTCTACAAGCCAGAAGAGAGGCCTCACCAGGAATTGAGTCTGCCAGCACCTTGATCTTAGACTTCTAACCTCCAGAATTGTGAGAAAAAGAAAATCTTGTTTAAGCCACCCAGTCTGTGATATTCTGTTAGGGCAGCCTTAGCTGACTAACACACCATCCTAGAAGCGTTCTACTCTCAGTCACTTACTATTAATACATATTTAGCTGTGTTTGATTACATTCTATCTTCTTTACTTGCCTCTTAGAAGAACAAAAGCCTCTTATCTCCAAAATAAATCCTTTCCTCTGTAGCCTTCCTGCCACCCCTTTCCTTCCAAATCTTCTCTGTTCCTTTCTTTCCCATTGACACTTTCCTTTCTCTCTGGGATCAAGTCACTTTAGGATGCTGAATTATTAGTAAGAATGTTGTTTTGTAGGCAAGAAATTGAAGTAAAGAGAGATGGATAGTCTTGAGGAAATAGTCGTTCAGAGAATAGCAAAATCTGAAGAATTCTCCTTGTCCTTCGACAAAGTCAGCTCTGTGGTGATGAAAATGGTTCTTCTCTCTACATTCATTGTCATGCTCCCTTTGTGCCTGCTGGACTAATAGTACTAGATTCCTGGACTTTGGACTCCTTTTTCTAGGTGCTATGCTCACTGTCACTTTCTGTTCATTAATTTCCATCTAGAGATAAGTAATGTAATTATGAACTGGTATATTTCCCATTTACTCTAGTATATGAAGTTGCAATTTAATTATGTTACAGCTATTTACTATTTAATATGATTCATTTATGCCTGAAGACCTTTATCTATGTTTACTCTCTCCATTTCCTGACTTTCTACTCATTTCTCAGCCCACTCCATAAATATTGCTCTTGTGATCTGCACATTGCAAGACGTGGTGGCTATTTTCCATCCTTTTCTTCTTGAACATTTTGGCAGCACATTTACCCACCACCACTGCACCTTCTTGAAACAGTCTCCCACTGGGGATGCATTATGCTACACTGTCTCTAGCAGAACCTTCTCTGTCTCCTTTCCTGTTCCTCCTTCTCAACAAAATCTCTAAATGTTAGAGCACTTCCAGATCTATCCAGGACCTTCTTCACTTCTGTATCTACACTCTCTCCCTAGCTGATCTTAACCACTCCCCTACCTTCAAATGCCATCAATATGTAGATGTCTCATTAATGTTTATCTCCACTCCACACTTCTCTCCAGGGTGCCAGACCCACCTACCACACGTGATATATTCACTGGTATATGATACACCCATTTGGATGTCTAACAAATATGCCAAATGACCTGTCCAAGCAGAATTCTTGATTGTCCCACTAACTCTCTTTGTTCCAAGTGTTTCCATAGGTAAGTAATAGAGGATATCTATTCATTCAGTTGCTCAAGCCAGAAACTAAAGTTGATCTTTCTTTCTTTCCCCTTTCCTTCCATCATTAAGTCCTGTTCTGCTAGTTCCACATTATATCTAAAATCCACCCTCTTCTCTTCATCCCCGCTGACAGCACACTAGTCCAAGTGCCATTGTCTCATCGAGATTGTTAAAAGTGGCTTCTAGCTAGTTTCCTTGCCTTCACTCTTGCCCTCTTCCATCCATTCTCCAAACAGCAATCAGATTGTTCTTTGAAAAACAAAAAGCAAATCATATCACTTCCTGAATATAAATCTTTCTATTGTCAGAATAAAGTCCAAATTCCTTACTCCGGTTTGGCTCCTACCTCCTCTTCCACCTTTTTGTATTGATTTTCCACATGGCTACATTCTAGTCACGTGGCTTCACTTGGTTCCTCTTCTAAGCTGCAATGTCTTTGCACCTGCTGATCCTTGTGCCTGTAAAGCTATTCCACCAGCTCTTCCCTTCACAAGCTCATTCCTACTACCCCTTAGGTTTCCAGCTTGTATGACTGCCCACCCCCACCCCCCGCCAACACACACACACAGAGCAAACTTCCCTTATTACCAGACTCCAAAGTCTTCCTACCTCTTCTTTGCCCTCTCTGTTACACTATCTTATCATCTAGCTCATTCCCTTCCCAGTACTTATCACAATCTGAAACCATTTGTTTATGTGTCTCCTGTAATAAGAACAGGGACATTTCATCTTACTACTCTATATCCCTAGTGCCTATGACAGTACTTGTCATTCAATAAATGTTGATTAAGTGAATAGATGAATAAATAAATGAATGCTATTCTGGGCCCACACCCTAGTAACTGATAGACTTGGAAATTCTTAAAGCTCATTTTTGCATTCACTGAGTTAGAGAGAGTAATTTCTACCGGTGGTTAATTTGCATTCATTGCCTATATGTTCTTCAAAATTTCATTCCTAAACAGTAACAGATCTTATGTATTATCTCTACTACCACATGCACCTGTCTATATAGCGACTAAAACCAAGAAGGTGTTTGTTGCTAAGTTTATATTTCAAAAGTGGATTCTGTTATTCCTTGGATCTGATTTATTTTCTGGATCTCCTTCTGCATAGCTACTTTTATTATTTTTATGTTGATTTTATTTGTTCAACTTTTTGTATGTTTTAGTACCTTAAGCCACCAAAATTTCTTTTATAAATGAAAAGTCTTAGCAGCTGCTTATCAAACCACTTTGTGTTCTTAGGCACAGAGCTAGTGTGTCAGTCATTTATAGTGTGCACTAAATATTTGTCACTCTCTGCCTTACAAACACATGGTCGGTTGCTCTTACTTGCCCACTTTGATCTTAGGCATCACCGTGTAACTTGCATTGGCCAATGAGAGAAGGAGAAGTGGCAGATGTCGCTATTGGACAGATGCCTTAAGAGTCAAGTTTCCTTCCCACTGCTGCAGTGATTGTGTGGGGGTGAGCAACCATCCTACTTTTCCCAGGAGGGTGGGAGTTGCTGGGACACAGGACTTCTAGTTTTAAAACAAAAACAGTCCCAGGCAAAACTGCCCTGGTTTGATGGGAACTAATGGGGGTTCCTGGGATGCAGAGTAAACCTGGGAAAGATCTAGATAAACCAGAATGATTTAGTCACCCTATGATTTTGGAAGAAAGTGTTTAGATGAAACCTCCACCACTCTTAATTCTAGAGTGGATATGATGAAAAGATGCTCTCACTCAACCCACACAAGCATGCAACATGAAAGAAAAATAATTTTGGTTGAGTAAGTCACTGAGATTTGGTAGTTTTTGATTCTGTATCATAATCTGACCTATCCCAAAAAATGCAGAAATTGGTACTAACTAGTCAAGTTCTGCCATAACAACAAAACCTAGCTAATGTGGCTTTGGGCCCGGGCAATAGGTGATAAGGAAACTCTTTCCAGAGGCTGAAAACATGGTTTTTCAATACCATGCCACGGCGAAACATTTGATAATTTTGCCACCCGGAATAATTTAAATGGAAGATGATACACCTAATGAACTTGTGGCCCTAAGGGAAAAGGTTGGAAAGAGGAGTTTAGCAGTGTGTTTTAGTTGCTGTTGCCTACATTCAATGAGGTATTACAAGAAAATGAAAAACTCATGAAAATAATTGGCTGGTAACAAGCAGAAATATATGGTTTAGAGAGAATGCACAAATTCAGTGAATTGTAGAGTCAGAAGAGGTAATTCTCCTCAAACCCCAGCTGTAAAAGATAAAACAGAGAAGAAAACAGAGCAAGAAAGAATGTTTAAAACTCAGCCTTGTAAAAGAGATCAAACCTAGGGTTTGTAACTAAATTGAGACAGCATACAGTATATGCTTTCAGTTGGTTGCAATGAAAAGACTTCAAGGTTGTGCTTTTACCACTAAAGTCTGATAAGTCCAAGATGCCCCAGTTAAGTTGAGACACAAAGAGAAAACGATGAGGGTAAGAGAGTAATAGAAAGAGAGATGGAGAAAAAGCAGATGAGATGAGAAAGAAAAGATATATAGTAAATCTAAATATTCTGGGAAAGAACTCTAGGTATGTTATTGACACATAGAGGCAACTGTAATGAGATTAAAATTCTATTAGGTTTTAAAAAGCATTTTTTCTGTCAAATAAATCATAAGCCTTAAATAAATCATAAACTTTCTGCCAATCAAGAATATCTGTTTTGGACTTCACTAAATCCTATTGTGTTAAACCATGGATATTTCGGAGTGTTATTGACTGAATGTTTGTGTTCCCCCAAAATTCGTATGTTGAAGCTCTAACCCCCAGTGTGATGGCAATTGAGATGGAGCATTTGGGAGGTAATTGGGGTGAGATGTGGTCATAAGGGTGGGAGCCTCCTGATGTGACGAGTGCCCTTATTAGAAGGGACACTGGAGAGCTCACCCTCTCTTTCCACCATGTGATGACACAGAGAGAAGGTAGCCATTTACAAGCCAGGAAGAGAGCCCTCACCAGAAACGAAGCCATGCGGGCGGCTTAGTCTTGGACTTCAAGCCTCTAGAACTGTGAGAAAATATATTTCTGTTGTTTATGTCGCCAACTCTATGGTATTTTATTATAGCAGCCCAAGCTGACTAAGGGGGATTTGTCTGTTTTAACAATTAATATTTTCCTAATAAATACTCATAAGTATAATTTATTTTTTAAATAGCCTTTCATTTGGACGTCATAATTCCTGTGTTTTTTCTGTCCAACTTACCATGTACAACTATGCCAAATTAATCTCACAAAAGGAAAACTCTGATTATGTTCATCACACTCTTCTTCAACTACCACATAAAATCCAGTCTTACCATTTTTCCATTCTTGATCTGTCCTCAACACACACTTTCAGTCTTATCTCTTACTACCAGCTTATATACCTTCACTACAAACAATATTTGTTATAAACCTTATATCCCTATTTACTACTATTCAGATATACCTTTTGTTTTCCTGCCTTTCACAACGTATACTAAAACAGGTGTGGGCCATAAAGCAATCACCAAGGCAATGAATTAAAGAACTGCATTTGGGGATGGGTATATACATACATAATGAGTGCAATGCACACCGTCTGGGGGATGGACACGCCTGAAGCTCTGACTCAGAGGAGGGCGGGGGCAAGGGCAATATACGTAACCTAAACATTGGTACCCCCATAACATGCTGAAATAAAAAAAAAGAGTTAGACCACTTGGGTTTAAAAAAAAAGAACTGCATTTGAGCTTCCTTCCCTCCTGAACTCCCTTCCCTCACCACACACACCTCCCCAGCCACCTTTCCACAAGCAACATAAATCCCCAGGAGATAATGAAGTCCGTGGTAGGGAGGAAGGTTTACAATTCCTCCTCTATGAGGCTGGGCATTTTAGCACAATGGTTAAGTGTATGTGCTCTGGAGTTACCCTGCCTGGTTTCAAATCTCAGTTCAGCAGTTGGTGTCCTGTGAAACCTCAGGTAATTTACTTAACTCCAATTTTCTCAACTGTTACAATATGAACAAAAATAGCCCAAAGACTATGAAAAAAAGCAAGGTATAATTAGGGCAAAGTGAAGCCACTCTCATCAGGGTTGCAAATTTGTAAATCCGCATCATTTTGCTAATGACTTTAGGACTCCAAATAACTGACACGTCTTCGTGGGCTGCCCCAACAAGCATAGCTACAAGTAGAGAGGATCTTGCAGAGAAGAGGCCTGGTATAGTGGGAACAGAATGTACTTGGGAAGCTATGTAGGTTTGGATTTAAATACCGCTCTTAAAAGCTAATAGTATGACTTTGAATCATGTATTCAATCAAACTCCCTGAACTTTATTTTTCCTATATGGAAATGAGAAAAGTGATGGCAGCACAATAGGACTGATGTGAAAATAAAAAGATAACCCATGTAAATAGCCTTGCACATTTAAACACAAGTCCTTTCTCTCCCCTCCCTGTTCATTACAGAAGCAAGAGCAAGATTAATCCTCCTAATTCTTTAAGCTCAATTTTTTATCCCTAGCAATCTGATTATTCAATGTTTCCCCATGTTCTTTGCTTCCTAAGCATTTCTTTCCTAATAGAATATTTCATTAGGTTTGTGCTTTCAAGAAGCAGTGAAACCTGCTTCTTGCTAAAATCTCTAGCTAAAATCTCTGTTTTCTTTCCAGGGAACTAATTCTCACTGCATTCTAATAAATAAATTGTACTGTATTGCTTGCACTTGTTTATGATCTGTGATCGTGTCTACATATTGATGTACCAGCAAATACCGTACTCATTTTTTTCTCCTGGCAACATTCATTTGAACTCAAAATTATACTTATTTGAAATTTGAGTTCAAAACTAGAATTAAAATCATTTTTTTTTACCAATACTGGCCAATAATATGATCTATTTTGTTTGTTTCTGAACCTGAAAATGAGTAGTAGGCATCTAGTTAGTATTTCTCCATGCCATAACTTATTCTCCTTATCCATTAGGTCCTTTATTTTATTTGCCTACAGTAATGAAACTAAAAGAAGAGGACATTTCATGCTCATAGTCATTTTGCTTCATTATGAAAAACAAGTCTATAAATTTATTCATGACTGTTAGTCACTGTGGGATTCTAGCAAAAAAAGGGGAAAATATCATCACATTATAATAATAAAGTATAAATGCCTATATACATCATTTTTCTAGAGTAATTCAAATTAATAGCTTCCATCTAGAAACATCATATTAGGTGTCTACATGGTAAACAATTGTCAGTAATTAGGGTTTCTTCAATAGCTATTTTATTGCTGTTTTATATATGATCCCTTAGGTGCTTATAAAAAACATTTATTACATTTTATTTTCATTTTAATAACCCATAAGTACTTGAGTTTCCACTTCTAAACATTCATTCAAAATTCAGTTACCATCTACAAATTAAATTATGCTATCACTGAGAAAATGTTTATACATCAAAAGCCTTTGCAATTGCACTATATTCAATATATTCAATCAATGAATACTTGCAGGCCTATTACATAGCCACTTGCAGGCCCTGGAGATTAAATGATGAGCAAAAGAGACATGGACCTCATTCTCATGGATATACAGAAACCTCCGTGCACTCAAGGTGTGTGTAATTAAGAAGTAGAATTTACATAAAGTTTTTGAAAACATCATAAATAGTAAATCCATGGCCAAGTGTTGGGGGGGTGCAAGGGAAAATTGGAGTTAAATTGACTAGAAGTCACACTCTGGATTTTAAAAACGAAACAGAACTGGAAATAAAGTACTCTTCATAAAAAAACAAAGAACAAATTCATAAAATATTACCCAGTACGTATATTCCCCTGCTTCTACACCCCCTACCTTTTAATGGCATTTATGAAATTTCTGGATTAAAGTGAGTTGAAAGTGGCCATCATTTTTCTCTCTCCCTTTGCCAAATGTCCCAAGACATGAGTCTTTCTGCCAGAGTACTGCTTCTAACCCTAATGACCTAATGAATCAGTTGAATTATATCTAACATGTCAGCATGCTTATTCAGATTCACCATTTTTTCTAATGGAAATTTTTATCTGTGAAATATATATATATACAAGGATTGTGTCATATATATTTAAAATGGTAATTTTAGTTGAGTTTGAATACCCAGTAAATCTATTGGAATGACATAATATTAACATATTTTAAAATGGTTTAAATAAATTTCAAGAGCATAGATTCACAAAAGGACATATGAAAAATCCTTAGAGGTTGGAATCACAGGAAACAATCAGTTTTCCCACAAAAAGGCAGTATTTGTGAATTAATCCAAGAATAATTGGACCATTAGTGTGTCTGAGCATGGTCAGTCTTACGTTGCAACATTAGACAAGACACACATACACACACACTCAGAATATAGAGCAGTGAATTAAGGAAAAGATAAAGGAAATAATAATTCACTGACTACTCAGTTTTAGGTGCTTTTGTCATTTATTAATTTTACCAGAAAACAATTACTACGTGTTCATGTAAGGCAAAATACACAAAAAAGGAGTATGCACACAAAGCAATAGAAAAATAAGGAATACAGTGCCATAGAAACCACAAAAAGCAACTTTCAAGAAAGAAAAATAGCTCTATCATACCAAATGCAGCAGAGATATTAGGTAAGACAGATTAAAAAATTAGTGATGACCATTAGATTCAGCAATAAGGAATTCAGTAATGACCTCAGGGAGAGCAGAATCAGCAAGGTGATGGCGGCCTACACCAAGTGAGTACTGAGGAAATGGAAAGGAAAACACAGGCAACTCTTTCAAGTTTTGCATACATTCATTCACTCAGTATTGGCACCACCAATCTGCGAGGCAGATATCATTGTACAGATGTAGAGAGTGAGCTAAGTAAAATACCTGTATCAGATACCTCTAGTGTGCCACTTCAAATTCTCTCAGCTTCACCTCTTATTCCAGCCACTGCTGCAGCAACCCAATCCAGGCAGGTTTCGGCCAGCTTCCTATAAGTGTGACCTAACAACATCTTGTGTATCTTATCTTGGGCAAGTGCTAAGCACCCGTCACTTTTCTGACCCTGTGATGCACTTGGCCGTCACACAGGCACAACTCAGAAGTTCAGGGTAACTAATGCCTTTGCCACTACCCTTAACTAATGGCTCACAAGAGCCAAGGGCTAAACATTTTCATCCCCTTCATTCTTTAGGCAGAGAGTTCTGTGGTGCATTTCATAAAGCTTCTCAGAAATCTTATCACATTAAGCATTAGTCACCCATAGTGATAGACAACACAATAACCCACCTTTGTGTTGCCTTGTCATTTTTCCTTATTTCACCACCCCTATTCATCACTCCTGATCCCAAATAAACTACCTGCCTTTGTCTCAGGCTCTGTGTTCTAGAGCAGTGGTCCCCAACCTTTTTGGCACAAAGGACTGGTTTCATGGAAGAATTTTTCCATGGATGATGGGGGAGGGGAGGTGGAGCTCAGGCAGTGATGCCAGTGATGGAGAAAGGCTGTAAATATAGATGAAGCTTCCCTTGGTCACCTGCTGCTCACCTCCTGCTGTGTGGGCCCCCCACCCCTACCCCGGCTCATAAGTTTCGTGGAAGACAATTTTTCCACAGAGAAGGGGAGGGAGGTGTGGTGGAGCTCAGCAGCCTGGTTCATAACAGGCAACAGACCAGTACCAGTCCATGGCTGGGGGTGGGAGGAGGGGGGTTGGGGATTGCAGTAGAGAGCTCTGAGCAAGATACTGCCAAAGGTAAACACCCAATGAGTTGCGGTGCAGGTACTAAAACCAAGGTATTCCAAACCCCATGCTCTTTTTCCCACATGGTTTTGAATTCTTTTAGTTTCTGGTCAAAATTGTTTTAAAATCTTATTCAAGAATAGCAGATTTCATATTTGCATAAAAATCTAACATTATGTTGGGGACTGTGATATTAGGAGATATATATACATATAATACATATATTATATATATACTTGTCCACAATTCCTGGCTCATAACTCCCATAGCCCTCGTTACAGTCTTTTGTTATAATGTTTGGCACTTCAGGCCTCAGAAGCAGGGAACAGAATCTCTCTCTCTAACTTTCCCCTGTCATCCTTTCACCAGCCCAAGGCAGGACTTTAATCTGATTGTGGGTTTTAATACCTCATTTCAGAAAGCATCCTATCCCCCATACCCTGGAGGAAGGAATGCTGCACAGAGATGCCAAGAGGAGTCTAAAACAAACAGGCTTTGCTGGATTTCGCCTCTCAGTCTATTAGTATTGGATCACACCCTTTTTGTCCAATCACATTTCTACATGGTTGTCAATCATGTCTATCCAATGAAGCCTTCATAAAAGTCTCCAAAGGACAGGTTTCAGAGAGTTTCCTGATAGCTGAACACATAGCATTTCCTTGCGGGTGGCGTGCCCAGGGAGGGCATGGAAGCTCCGCACCCCTTCCCTCACACCTCAACCTATATACATCTCTTCATCTGTATCCTTTATATGAACCAGTAAACGCAAGTAAATGTTTTCCTGAGTTCTGTGATATTTCCCTGCTCTGGCAAATTAATTGAACCCAGAGAGAAAATTGTCTGACTTGAAGCTGGTCAGTTAGAAGTTCCAGAGTCACAGACTTGCCACTGATGTCTGGGTGTGGAGTTAGGGGAAGACTTGGGGACTAGGCCTTAAACCTGTGGGATCTGATGCTATCTCCAAGTAGATAGTGTCAGAATTGAATTGGAGGATACCCAGTGTGTGCTGAAGAATTAATTGCTTGCTTGATGATGGGGAGAAAACCCCATACACACACATTTTGTCACAGAAGTCTTCTGTGTTGATTGGTGGTGGGGGGGGTGGTGCACGAGCAGAAAACAAACAGGTTTGGGGTTGAGTTTTTCCCCCTAATTTTGCTCAACCCCATGAGATGTCATTTGTATCACAGTATACTTGAAAAGGCCTCCTAATGAGCTCCACATGACAACCCTGTCCCGTTTCTTTTTTCCTCTCTAATTTCTCACCATCCTACCTTCCAGCTGCCTTATGTCCTAAATAAAAAAAGCAAGAAAACTAAACACCAGCAAATGGCATAATTATAGTGTGTGGTTTTCAATTAATTACCTTTTATCTAGCTTATATTCTACTATGAAATATAAAGAGAAAATGAACAAAACTTTCATTTGAGTCCACCCACGGGACAGCTCATATCAGCTCCCAAGAACTAATTATTCTCATCTTTTCCCAACCTGTGGTCAGTAATGCCAAGATGGTACCTTGAACCCTGCCACTGTTTGTGTATTAGTTTTCTATTGTTTCTATAACAAACTACTACAAATTTGGTAGCTTTAAAAAGCACAAATTTATTATCTTACAATTCTGTAGGTTAGAAGTCTGTCATGGTTCTCACTGGGCTGAATTCCTTTCTGGAAAATCTGGGAGAATCCATGTCAATAGCTTTTCCAGCTTCTGGAGGCAGCCCACATTCCTTGGCTCATGGCTCCCTTTCTCCATCTTCAAAGCCAGCAGATTGCACTTCTTTGACCATTCTTCCATACTCATTCCTCTCTCTGACCTTCTTCAGCTTCCCTCTTCCACTTTTGAGGACCCTCATGATTACATTGGGCTCACCTAGATAATCTAGGATAATCTCTCTATTTTAAGGTCAGCTGATTAACAACATTAATTTCATCTGCAGCCTCACTTCTCTTTTGCCATAACCTAATATAGTCTCAGGTTCCAGGGATTAGGACATGGATATCTTTGGGGAAAGGCCAATCACAGTTGAGAATATTTAACACAACAGAAATTGGCAAATGCTGCAAATCAGGATTTTTTTTTCCCAGAGAGCTGGTTGTGAAATGTTTTCCAGCACACCACTATCTATATGTAATTATTAAAAAAAAAAAAATCTCATTAGAATTATAGGATTAAGGCAATTTAACTGGATTCTTCTAACAATGTTGCTTTGTGACTTAAGATGTTTAAATATAGTACAGATGTTCCTCAATTTATGATGGGGTTATGTCCCAATAAACCCATTGTAAATAGAGCATATATTTAATATACCTAATCCATCAAACATCATAGGTCAATCTTACCTACTTTAAACATGCTCAGAACATTTACATTAGCCTACATTTGGGCAAAATCATCTAACATAAAACCTATTTTATAATAAAGTGTTGATGATCTAGTGTAATTTATTGAATAAATTATCACATATCACACACGATATGCACTATCACTTTTGCACAATTGTAAAGTTAAAAATTGAAAATTGTAAGGTGAACCATCGAAGTTGGGACCATCTGTATATAACAGGGAAGGATAAATGACTGGCCAGTTTAAAACAAATACATTTGCAATGTAACTTCACTTAGGATAGAGGTCTAAAAATCTTGTGTAGCATTAACTCCTTTCTTTTTCTGGTGTTAGGAACAAACAGAAAAAGGTTATTACAGAGATACAAGCTGTTGCCTTTTAAGATTAAAAAAAACAACAGCAGAGGAAGACCTGAAATAAATTTTTCCTGATGCTGTTTGTCATTCATATAGCATCAAATAATTCTTTCTATCTCAGGCATGGATTAACTCAGTATCATTTTCAACCTAGGAAAGATGACCTGCATATCAAGATTTTAATTCACTGAGTCATAATGCAAATCAGAGAGAGTGGAATGTTATTATTAATGACATGGTATGTGGGCAGGCATTGCTTTAGAAAACCTAGGGGAAAATGTAAATCATACCACTTCTTAGACTTACAGCTCTGGTGTAAAGGCAGTCACCTTATTCATATGTTGAAATCAATGATATTTGCAATAAAAGATTATTTAATCAGATTGTTGACAGTTGGATAGGCTTTTACTAAATAGTCCTTTCCTTTCCTCTGAGTTTTATATGACTTTTAGAATTTTCCCATTAAAGTTTCCGGAGAAGGGAGGAAATGCATTCCAAAGTTTATAATTATAATAGCTAATATTTAAGTAATACTTTTTCTGCCAGGAGATATACTAAACCCCTTACATACAAGATATCATTTAATTTTAAAGACAACCTTATGAGATAAATCTAAAGGGTTTAGGGCTTGAATTCTGAAGTAAAGTGTTTGGATTCAAGTCCTGGCTCCACCATTGCCTAGTTTTTTGTTTGTTTTGTTTTGTTTTGTTTTGTTTAAAAAGAAAGTCCTCTTTGGTTTTATTTGTGCCTGTATCTGCTTTCCTTTTTAAAAAAAAACTAATATTCATCTTAATTGAAATGTGAAATAAGAAAATAAACAACCTTCAAAATCCAGAACAGGAGAGGTTGTTTTAGCACAAACATAATGCTTTATTTGGAGATTTTTTTAAATCTATTTAAAAGTTATCAACTGGGGTTAATGGTGAGAAAATAACGCCTACGGTCCTATTACAAAAGGCCTTCTACCATCTCCAATTCTGACTCTCTGTCGCTGGTCAAGAACCACTTGTAAGCACTTGAGACTAGATACTCCAATCTGTATCCTTGACAAACTGGCCCTTCATTTATTCAACAAATATTTATTGAACACCAACTATGTGCTAGGTACTGTCTTAGGTGTCCAGAATACAATAAACAAAATATAAAAATACTTGTCCTCATGGTGCTTACATTTCAGGGGTAGACAGACATTTCAAACAAAATAAGTAAGCTAATTATATAATATTAAAAGGTAGTAAATACCAAGTAAAAATAAAGGGAAGGAGATAAAAAGTGATAGGAGTGAGGTAGGGAGTAAAATTTTGGACAGGGAAGCCCTTATTGAAAAGGTAATAGTGGAGCAAAGACCAGAAAAAAGTGAGTGAATCATGCCAATATTTGGGGGAAAGAATTCCAAGCAGAGGGAAGGACAAATGCAAAGTCCCGCTGCAGGAACATGCTTCTGTTTGCAGATCAAGGAAGTCCATTTGGTGGAAATGTGCAAGCAAAGTGAAGTAAAAAGGGGAGTCAGAAAATTATTGGTAGCAGAAGAGGTGGTAGATTTTGTAGGGCCTTGTTTGGGATTTTGTTAAGTATTTAGTTTTTACTGAGTAAAATGGGGAAATGTTGGTGGGTGTTCAGCAGAGGGATGTCATATTCTAAGTTATGTATTCAAGATTGCTCTGGCTGCTCTGTTGAGAATATATTTTACACAGGATACCAGCTGAGAGGTCATTTTAATAATCCAGGTTAGATGATGGTGTTTTAGTGCAGGAATTGTGTGGAAAACATGTATGCTAGATATATTTTGAAGGTAGAACAAACATGATTTATTGATATATTAGACATGGGGTGTGAAAGAGTTAATGAAGACTCTAAGGTCTTTTGGTCTAAATCATTGAAAGGATCCCCAATGTTGGAGGTGGGGCCTAATGGGAGGTGTTTGGGTCACAGAGGCAGATCCCTCATGAATGGCTTGATGTAGTTTTCATAGTAATGAGGGAATTCTCACTCATTACCCTCAAGAGCTGGTTGCCAAAAAAAAAAAAAAGGCACCTCTCCTTTCTCTTTTTGCTTCCTCTCTTGCCATGTGATCTCTGCATATGCCACTCCCCTTTGCCTTCCACCAGGAATGGAGGCTTCCTGAGGCTTTCACCAGACACCCAACCTTCCAGCCAGCAGAATCATGAGACAAATAAACCTTTATAAATTACCCAGTCACAGGTATTCATTTACAGTAACACAAATGGACTAAGACAAGTACCTACTGGCAAACATTTGTAAATTCTGAAAACTACAACTTTTCAAGTACACATAAATGCCAACCAAAGACATCTGTATTTAAATGTAGCTTTGCCTGGTGCCCTCATTAATGTGAAAAACTAACAAAGCACTCTGTTTTCTGATTAAGTGAGCAGCACAGTAAAAGCACAATTTTAACTAAATTCATTCAAAGGAAAAAAGAGTATGTTATCTTTCTTGGCAGCATCGACACCTGATAAATTTCTAAATGACAATTTACTTCTATGTAATTTCCCAAATAGCAGTAATAGAAAGTAGTTTCTTCTTTAAGACATACTGTATTTCATGCCAATTTAACATTTATTCTTACATTGCAAAGTCTAAGAATAGACACTGAATACAAAGATGTTATTCTAAGTGTCTTCAAGATCTATAAAATTATCCTCAATAGAAAATGCTATTACTTATTTCTTAATGTACCATCTGGAATTGCTTAATGTTTTTCAATTACTTAATACAGTGTTTCTTTACACAATTTTAAACTTTGAGGTCAGTGATTTGTACCAAAGTCTCTAGGGTAGTTCTCAACAGAGGCAGGAGTGGGGCACTTTTGCCCACCAGGGGACATTTGGTAATTAATGTCTGGAGACATTTTTTTCACAACCTGGAGGAGGGAAGAGAAGGCATGCTTCTGGTCTGCAGTGGTAGAGGCCAGATTAGCTGCTAAAACATGCTAAAAATGCACAGGACAGTTAATTGCAATGAATAATTGTCTACCAGAAATAGTTGATAGCAGCAAGACTGAGAAACCTTGCTCTTAGAGATTGAAATTATACATGACACGCAGGAGCTAAAAGTATAGTCAAGTAATTGAAAAGCACTCTACGCACTCTAAATTCAATGCCTGGGTTCAAATGTCAACCATTTGACTAACAGAATGAGTTCAAGTAATTTAACTAATCCAAGATTTAGTTTTAGCTGTTTAAAAATTTAAAAAATTATATGAGATAATCTGTGTGATTCAATTGCTTAGTTCAGTTCCTGATATGTAAAATGTGCTCTACCTTGTAAACATTTAATCTTATATATATTAAAATCCAAAATTGTCTAAGTTCCTCAAGTTTCTATGATGTGATGACTTGCACACACCTATGTAAAAATTTGATAAATAAGGTATGATTAATTCTTGATTAGCCACCCTTGAAATGTTCTGCTCATTGGACCATTTGACTTGGCTAAAAGGTCTGAGCCATGTAAGAGGCAACATCAATATACACATTCAATATTTCTCCAACCTAATTCCAATTCCAAAACCCATTTTAAAAAACACAACTCTCCTACATTTTTCCCACCTTAAAATTGCTACTAATATACTTTCTGGCTTTTGAAAACCTGCCAAGACTCAGCAGCAGAAATTCTCAAAATCTCTTGACTTCTAGCTCCATGGTTAGCATGAGACTCAGAATTCAACTTCAATCTTAAGACCAAAGCCACTGAAAACCTTGAAAATCTTCAACAAAGAGAATGCCAAGGTAAAAGCCATTATAAAAACCACACACACTTCCAACATCAGCCAGTAACAGAAATCCAAGTTTCCATTTTGCCAATGTTACAGAAGCGTCAGTATTCTTCCCAATCTACCTTTCTATAATATCCAGTTCCAGTTGCTAAATACCCTCTAGTGAAGTTACAAATGGTCTATACACAAAATGTGTTTTATTATATAAATACATAGAAATTCAAGAAATTCTTTAATAGTTTATTTCCCATACCCTAAAGTTCAGAGCATGTTTTCAGCAAAGAGTGACACATATACCAAGTTTCAGATATTTATTAATCAGTGTAACCCTCAACACAATACATCAACATGATTTCATGCATTTAGAGGATAAATATTTCCTGGTTAAGTGAAAAATTGTGCGGATGGCTTCTGGAAGACCTTCATTCTAAGCAGCTTTATAGTGAAACATTTGGTTTAGAAGTCTGGACCTTCTTTCTTCAGTTTGCTATAATCCACATTCACTGAGTAGAACTTGGAAAAGAAAAAAGATATTTTAGATAATCTATCAAATACACAGAGATAGCATAAAAGTTTTATTCAGTTCTCCTATAGTAACAATTATAGATATGAATTTTTAAAGTATATTTAACAATGTCAAAGTCATTCAGAGAAAAATACTATACCCTAAATTCCAGTGCTTTAATTATGGTTTTGGTAAAATAAAAACATTCAATCTACCTCAAAAGAGCAGTGTAAGAACAGTCTATTAGTCAGAACCCATAAAAAAATCCTTTTATTTCAAAGTGAATAATTAAGAATTTCTTCTTATACTTTCAATTCTGTAAGTTTTTATTTCATCACCACTACATACATGGAAGAATCTTGAAGAGAACAGAGGAATATCAAGAATTAGCATCCCTACTTGGTTAATAAAGTGCTATAATTTAGATGGAGAGATCTTGCAACAGAGGCTAGTAATATAAGGGAATGCTTTATTTTGTGGTTTACATAACTTTTTAGACACAAACTGCCTTGCCTCAATGGCTTTTCTCTTTTCTCTGTCTCTGTCACTTAGATGTTTCCTTAATTTCCTAACCTAAACTGTATCAGTATCAAACTGACATTTCGCCACCTGTGGTAATAGCTTTTAAATAATACTGTAATTTTTACGTGTTCAAAATTTCCAAAAATTTCTTTATATTCAATTAAAATTAATTTTATAATAGAAATAAATCTTACTATATTTAAAAAACCACCTATTAATCTCAATAACTGTTTCAAAAAATTGATTTATATTTGAAACTGGTCCAGAGTTTCTACTGAATAAACATTAAGACTTGTACATAAGCCCAACTAAGGCTATAATCTTCAGTTTATTCATTCTTGTGCCAAAGAACACTGAAGAAGCTGTGTTATAATTACTGAATTATTTATCTCCAAAAAACCCAAAATTACAGAACCATCAACATTTTCTTCGGGATCTTAAGCAAGGAGTTAAAAAATCTGTACCCATTATTTCTTCAAATCCTTTTCTTTATTCCTTCAAACCCTTTTCTTTATTCCTTCAAACATACTCTAATTTCTTTCTCTCTCATTGAAAAACTCATTTTTTTACTTCATTTTTTTAAAAAAGAAAAATCTTCAGGTTGTAAAGTTTATTACTCAAGTATTCTTGAGACACAGACACAGACCCCGTTTATGGACAGAAAATTATGAACAAGCCATAAAGCAGTATTCTTTGTCCTGACAGCATTCTCTTAAAAAGTAATGAACCTAGATAATGAGATTTAAAAAAAGAAACTAACTGTGCTATCCTCTAACATATTAACAAAATATTAGGAACAATATTTACAAAAGAGTCTGCAGGTATATATTAAGAAGAAAATAAACATTTGTTGGGCTCGTGTCAGCCACTGGGCTAGATGCTTTATGTATTATCTTAGTTAATTATCACAACACTTCTCATTCTTACTTTATAAAAGAGGCAATTGAAGATCAAGTTATATGACTTGCCAAACACTGAATAAAAAGATCAAGCCCCTACACTCATGCAGTAGAAAGCTCATGGTACCTTTGCCAATTTTCTCAAAACTAAGCAGACTTCTGATGCATTTGCTTCACACCCAAAATTCCCTCTAGAAGTAATTTTAAAATCTGCTTTACCTTTCAATTTCCAGGCCCCTATTCTTTTTCTCCATTTAAAAGTGGCTACCTTGAGAGTCTTTGAAACAATAGTTGGGAGGGAATAACATATTCTGATCTTAGCTTTGAGGAATTTTACTCAGTTTACAAGTGTTGCTGGGGTTTTAATGCTTAAATCTTATTTTAGTCCTATTCCTATCTCTTGCTGTTTGTATTCATTAGCTTTTGCTAGATCATAACATGGCAATAAATAACTCCCTGCTATAGACTGAATGTTTATGTCCTCCCAAAATTCATATGCTGTAACCCTAATCCCCACTGTGATACTATTTCAAGACTGGGCATTCGGGAAGTAATTAGGTCATGAGGGTGGAGCCTGCATGACTGTATTAATGCCTTTATAAGAGATAAGAGCAAGCTCATTTCCTCTCACTCTAAATTGTGAGGACATAACTGGAAGACAGCCTCCATCAGGAACAGAATTGGCTGGCACCTTGATCTTAGACTTCCCAGCCTCTAGAACTGTGAGAAATAAATTTGTTGTTTAAGCCACTCAGTCTATGATATCTTGGTATAGGAGCCCAAACTAAGATACCCTCAAATCTTAGTGGCTTACCTAATAAAGGTTTATTTTTCACTCACATAATATGTCATTTGTAAGTTGACTGCTCCATGTTCTTTTCACTCTAATTTGAAACTGAATGACTAGCCCTTACCTGTCAGTTTTGGTCTCATGAGAGATGGAAAAGAACAATGGGGGAATCACACAATGGTTCAGAAGTGGCAGATAACATTTCCCCCAACTTATGATTTGTCAGAGCAACTCACATGGCCAAATCTGATATCAGTGGGCCAGAAAAACAAATTATCTTAGGTGAGAGACTGTGAATGATGGAGACAATAATCTAGTCTACGTCATTCTGCTTGGGTTTAAAAGCAGTAGCAAGTAGGCTTCATTCACTCCAGGTTCCCAAGTTTCTGAATGTGGTTCCTTTCATTTCTACCATTATATAGCATGACTCTTCATCCTCCCAGAGTCTAACATCAATGTCATAGTTATTCACAGACCATTCTGTGCCACACACATTTTTGTTGCAGCAACATTCCTTTTCCAGCTCACATGGCTCACACTGGCATGTGTTATCATATTCCGAAACATTAGCAACTGGATGCATTATCAGAATCATTGGTTATACTTTTTGAACTACACATACTCAGGGACTCTAATATGCTCTCTGGTGGAAGGACCAAGGCCTGCTGTTTTTTTGTTTACTTTTCTAAAGTTTCTTGGTTGTGGAATAATTTTCTCTGGAATGGACTTAATTTAAACAAATTCATGAGGCCAATACATAAATTAGGATGCCTATTTATCATTTTTTGAGGCAAAATCCACATACCCAGATCAGATTGCTGTTTCAGCTTGGCCAGTGCATTTTTATTTGCTTCTTGGAGGAAGATGTATGTAGGGATTCAGAAGCCAAATTATAATGAGGTTAAGCGGGAAGTTTGAAATCATAAAGGGTGATCTTAAAAGTTGCTGTCATCAGTAATGACAGCATCCATCTCCAGCATGGACATATGTCAGCTAAGGGATCCTGGACACACACTGGTCAGGGCCCCTCTTCTTAAGAGTTCTAAGGTAAACTACCAATTATTCTCTTCTAATGAAGCAGCTTGGTATAGTAGAAAGTACATGGGTAAGTTAAACACTTGAAACAGGTGAATTGTATGGCATGTGAATTATACCTTAATAAAGCTGCCCTAGTTTTTGACATTTGTGAGGGTCTGTCTTTGTATGCAAAAATTTTTACACATAAGGAAGGCTATGTTTGGGGAATTAATAAATGGTCTCAGTGCATGAAATCATTCTCTGGAATAGTTCCATAGATGATTTTAAGTTTATCTAGGAGACTCATGGTAAATTTTAAGCTTCAACTGACTTTCATTTCTTCCTATTAAGCCTCACCTAAAATATTTTAGCCACACCAATAAGAACAGCTAACCAAACCAAACAATAGATTAGTGCTACTCCAAGTGTGATCCATGGATAAGAAGCATCAGCATCATCTGAAACCTTGTAAGAAATGCAAACTCTCAGTTTCCACAAAAGACCAACTGAATCAGAATCTCTGGGAGTAAAAGTGAAGAATCGGAGGTTTTAACGAGCTCTATGTGCAATTAAATCTGAGAACCAACTGCTAGACTATCCAAGAACTAAGAAAATGATAAATGATAGCTATACTAGCTTTCCTTATGTCTTAGTGAATCACTATAATTGAGACATTATATTAATTTCACACTGAGTCTAAAGACCAGGAATAAAATTCCTAGAAAAAAATATTAGAACAATATGTCATTTTAATTTCACAAATCCAGCTGTCCTTCTAAGTTCATTATAATGGATTTTTACTTATATATTCAATTTCAAAAAGAAACCACCTCATAACAAAATTTATTATAATATACTTTCCAGCAATTTTGAAACAATTTTGTAGTTTACCTTGTATTGATCATTGGGACCCAGCTTGTTCCAGGGTTCTGGGTTATTCTTTCTGTCCCAACTAAAAGAAATAAAACAGTATGATTGTTATAGTAATAAAACACCATTTAAAATAGCGTTTTGTACTTCTTAAGAAGCTAGTATCTTGAACAGATCAATCTCACTTTCTATTAAGTGCAGTGTTATTTCCATTTCAGAGTTGAAATGGAGATAAGATCTATAATAAGCAACCCTATGCAATCAATTAGAAAAAAGGTAGAACACAGGGCCTTTTACAGCAGTTTGTTCGTGTCTCTATTCCTATCACAAGACACTTTACACCTGCCTTTTACAAAGGTTTCTATTTCATAAAAAAAAGTGATATATACAATAATGATGAACCAACCTTTCCTTTGCTTATTGTTTTTCAACTTCAAAAAGAAACGTTACCTATTGTGGAAATGCAGGCAAAAAAATTTACATGTGCCATGAACCATGATTAAGTATTTTATAAAAAACAATTATTTTTATGTCAATCCTCAAATCATTACAAGCAGTTCTACTTTATCAATGAGAAAATAAGACTCAGAAAAATTAGATAATTTCATGAACCAGAAAAAGTAAATGACAAGAGCAGATTGAGGATGTGAACTTACATGACTCTAAAAGTCAGTTTTATTCTACTACTTGATGTGACCTCCCTAGAAAGACTGTGGCTCCTACAGCAGTGCTTAAATATGTTTAGTACTTACCTAACATCTGGATTGAACAATGCCAGACGCAAGACATACAGTGCTGCCCCAGTACCTCCAGTTCCAATAAATATGAAGAGGGGGATCAACTAGAACCAAACGCAAAATAGAAAGAATTAACAGCTGTCTTCAAATATCTAGACACTAATCAAAAAGAAGCTATGGTAGTTTCTATACATTGATTCCCAAGTTTTAAATTACCATTTTGTCTTAAAATTTGAATAAAGGTATACATTGCATTGAGGTACTATTTCTCATAACTGTGTTCTAAAAAAATGGAATTTGCAGAGGGTATCACGATGATTCTGGTTTAAGTATCTGATTTTTTAATGTGGAGCAAATTATATGCAAACTTTTAAATTTTCAAGAAAACATCAAGTCTTCTTCACCTCTCTAATATTTATACATCATTCCTATTAAATTTTCTGGCTTTCTTTATCCTGAAGCTTGAAAAAAGTTTTTTTGTAAACTAAGTGTACCTCCATACAGATGTTCAAAAAACAAAATCTCTATGAAATAAGAACTCTGAATAACTAAGTAAACATGTCTATTATAAATATCTGCATAAGCCAAAATCTCTGAAAACGTATTGGTATCAATGCTTGCTGCATATTTATGGAACTGGATTTAAGATAGACTAAAGACTGCATATAGTTTTAGGTCCACAGCACATTGGTGTGCTGGGGAAAATGATACAAAAGAACTTAAGTGCAATTAAATTCTGCACTACCAAATTCCCCCAAGTACAAAGACGTCCAAAATGAAGATTCCAAATTATGGATCCCTCATATCTGCCACAAGGCCTGGTGGTGCAATGCAGTGAGTCCAAGATCTTCAAGAGATGGCTTACAAATAGGGAACCTGACCTGTGCTAGCTGTCTAACCCACACAGCGCACATCTATTCCTCTTGGACCGACCCACCTGCAAGAGAGCACGGCCACCACATTACTCCAACATTCACTAGTTTATTTTCCTCGCAGGTGTCCCTCATCTTTCGCCTGCCAGCCAAACCCCACAATGCATGGCCTAGAAGGTCACAGCTCAAGGGCCTGGGGCGACCGAGACAACAACCGGAGGAGAGCTGGGGTCTAGCCCGAGAGACGGGAAGCGGCTGTTAGAGAAGGACGCTCCCCGGGTACCGAGGCTGCCGCGCCCTGACAAAACAGACAAGGGAGGACATTGGGAGAGGGATCACGGACTTACGCTTGGGTGTTTCTTGGCCTGACCGATGATCTGGCGAAGCATGTTTGCGGCAGGCCCTCGGGTCTAAAACGAGAGAAAAACAAACCTGTTTGACAAGCCCTGGACTGAGTCTGCACCTAGGCTCTGCGGACGTCCAAAGTCACCCAGAACCTCCTACCTGAAGGACCCCTGGCCGGCAGGGCAGCCTGCGGCAGGAGGGCCCGGATGTGGCTGTCCTTAACAGTGCCTGATTTGAGCCAGCTCCTCACGTGTCTCTCCTAACCTGGCCCGAAGATAACAATTCCACTTCGTAGTGAAACATCTTCCTTCCTGTGCTCTGTGTATTTCTGACAGGAAATTTTTTGCGCTGACTGTTGGACCCTTCGACTGACCAGACAGGCACTTTCCGAGGAGGCCACATACGGAGGAATGGGGTCAACGGGAGGGCGCGCGGGCCGCGCGCTCAGCGAGGGGGAGCCTCTCGCGAGGCGCCTGGGAGCCGGGGCCGCGCGCCGAGGCGCTGGAGTCGCGCGTGCCGGGACGGGCGCCGGGGGAGCTGCGCGGCGCCTCTGGCTGCCGAGTGCCGGGCGCCGGGAGGGCAGGTCGGGTCTCTTGCCGCTAGGGTCAGCAGCTGCGGTTTAAGAAGACTGCAGCTGCTTCCTGTCGTGGGCTGTCGCTTACAGGCAGAAGTTAAAAACTAGTAAATGACTTAAAGATGACAGTAGTCCCGTCAGTGCTGACCATCGGTTAAAAGTTCATCACCGCAAAGACCTTTGCGACGAGCCACCATCCCCTCTCCCTGGTCCCGAAAATTGCATTCTTAAAATGTATTTCCCATGGTCCTGTTTGTGCACATAATTTTTTTCACCATTCCAATCCAATTTTCGTTTATCAATTTTTTTAACCCGAAAATTTTCCATAGAAGAGGCTTTATGGGGCCCTGGGGATAAAACGGACACTCTGAACCCTTTTCAACTAGATCACGCAGCTTAAAGCATTAAGCAAATGATCAAACAAGTAATAGGAAGAGTAGAAGAAAACTCCGGAAAGTAACATTAGACCTAAAGGACATTAACTAGGTAAAACCGGAGAATGCAGGTGTAAGAGCAGAAGGTCTGAAGGTGGCGCTAGCGAGAGTTTGGGGGAGCTGAGGGAGGTCTGGTATGGCTGAAACCTGAAAAGTGAGGGCAAGGGGGGATTAGATCTGCAGGCTAATGGCTACTTGTACATCATGGGTTTTGTACTGACAGCTTTGGGACGTTCAGCAAATACAAGATGTTGTGGTTTTAAATTATTGCTTTGTCTATCATTTGGGGTTGATTAGAGGGGTTAAACGTGAAAAGGGAGAGATCCATTAAGGTGCCATTACAGTAGTCCATATTACTTATAATGGTAGCTTGGACTAATGTAAGAGTGTAATGATGGACAAAAGATTCCAGAGATATTTAGGAGGTGGCACCAACAGTACTTGGTGGTTGGTTCAATATGGGGGAGAGAAGGGGGGGGCAAAAATCATTTCAGAGATTCAGTTTTGACCAGCCATGTGGATATTGATGACAGTTATTGAAATAAGAAACCAAAGAAAATGATGTGTAAGTACCTATGTAAAAATCCAAGTGGATTTCTGTAGGACAGAAGAGAGATCTAAACTAAATGAATAAAGTTAGGACTCAGTTTATTGATGAGAAATGAAGCCATATGACTGAATAAGATTGCTTGGGAAGAGAAAAGTTGACTGAGAAGAGAGAAGAGGACAATGGAGCTGAGGAATTCCTACCTGCAATGCTTGGAAGAGGAGATACGGCCAGTAGGTAGGAAAAAAAATAGTGACTGTTAAGGTGATGTGTCATGAAGTTTATGAAGACTAGTGTCTTTTTTTCATTCATTCAGCTAATCTTTATCAAGTACCTACTCTGCACTAGGCACTGTTCTAGCCACTAGGGCTGTATCAATGAACTAGAAAATTATTCAGCCCTAATGAAGCATACATGCTGATTGGGGAAGACAAATAATCAACAAGTAAGATTATTTTGGATAGTGATAAGCCAACAAAATAGAATAATGAGAAAGAAAATGACATGGGAAGAATGGAGGAGAGAAAGTTACTTTAAGTAGAGTGGACAAGGAAGGTCCTTCTGAGGATATTTGAGCTGAAACCCAAATGAAAAGAAGGAGATAACCTGGGGAAGAACATTTCAATTGGCAAGAGAAATGGTTTTGGGATTTAAAAAAAACAAAGAAAAAGTGCTCAAAAAAGTGAAAGGGTGGCTGATCCATAACAAAGGAGAAGGAGAGGAAAATGGGATCGAAGAGGTAGTAAAGATCTCTCTGACATGGACCTTAAAGACTGTAGTAAGGAGTAGGGTTATGTTGAAAGATCAGCACAACAAAACATGGAAAATACTTAGAAGTAAACAAAGAAACCTAACAGTAGTAAATGTAGATAGACTTTCAGGAAAGACATTAGAAGAGGGGAGCCCTCTTCTTGCAATATTTTATTTTGAATGATAATAGTTGATAATAAAATAAGTGAATAGAGGCACAGGAATCCCATTAGCAATAAGAAAGTAAAATCCAGTGACTTAGTTTTTTGTCATTGACCTAGTTTCTAGAGCTAATGGTATTATAAATAGCCAAGTAATACTTTTGGAAATGTGAACAAAGCAGGGTTACAAAATATAAATTTCATTAAATATTAAACAAAATGTCAAACGGTAAAAGTTTAAATTTTGCCCATTAAAGTTAGCAAAAAGAGTATATGACCTATGTTTTAAGCAGGAATGGGTTAGAACAGAGATGAAAGTCTAGAAAAAGAAGCCATGGTAGAGGAGTTATTGCAAAATTCAATGTGAGCTCCTGAAATAAGGTTGGTATGTGTAGTAGATACAATTGTACCTGCAAGCTCTCTCTAGGAGATATCCTTTGCCTCGTTAATGTCAGGCTTGATAATATGACTTGCTTTATTACCAAATGAGATGTGAGAAGTAGCATGTGTTATGTACAAGCAGAAGCTTTAAGAGATAACATGTGCCATGTTCTCTCTTTTCCCTCTGTCACAAGATCAGCAGTGTTCCAGACAGAGGCCACTCTATCAGTTTGTGAGTCAAGGTTGTAACTATCTGGAGCAGAGCCATTGCTGACCTGTCATGTATATGTATTGCAACCTTTACTGTTGCAAGTCACCAGATTTGGGAGTAGTTTGTTAATGTGACATAACCTAGCCTACTCTGATTGATAAATAATTCAGTACTGAAAGTGAGGTGGCATGTTATCATAATAAGAATCCTAAAATATTGGTATTAGATTCAGGCCTAATCATATGACAGGGAAACCATTATGAGAGGCTCGAAAGATGGCAACCTATATAATGCAGTGTTGGAATATTTGATGAAACATTTATTTCAATAAATTGTAAGGCAGTTAATGTCCCTGATGAACTCGTAGCTTTCAGTGAAATATTATAGTAGGCAAAGAGTATGTTAACAGCATATATCAGTTACTACTGGCTACAGTTGACAAGATAGTGCAATAAAGAGATGGACTCAAAATAATTGGTCAGCCTGCAAGTTTTAATGACAGAATAACATGTCTAGCAATTTGCAGATGTGCAGAGTCGGAAGATCCAATTGAGTCTCATATCCAGTTGTATAAGATAAAAGTCAGAGGGCATTTGGGCTACAAAGTCAATTAGGACATCAAGGTAATGGCCTAATCAAGAATGTGGCCATCACACCTTTGTTAAAATATTTTAATAAAACATCTTCAGTAAATCCTTTCAACTGAACAATTTGAAAATCTGAACAAGGATGTAGCTCTCCCACCAAAGCCTGATAGGATCAAGGTGACTGACATTAAGTCTAGAGAAAGAGAGAGTTATGTCTGAAAAAGAATTGTGGATGTGGCCATTGGTGCACAGAGCTGACTAGAACCAAATAGAAGAGAAGTAGAGTACTACTAAAAGAACCAACAGTCTTGGATTAAGAGACTGTGACTTTGAGATGTGAAATGACATGGGATCCCCAATCTTCTGGAGATAAGAAGCAGCTAGAGAGACATGCTCATCTTCCAAGGAGGGCCTATCCTCTAATGTCCTCCTTAGATGGCTCTAAGGCAAGACTTATCCAGTGGGTGAGGCAAGAACCACAGAGAAGAGTGGACTAGAACTAATTCCAAAATGGCAAAATCAGGGCCTACCCAAGGAATATTCCCTACCTTCAGTCAATAGCAACTTTAAGCCAGTGAAATTTCAGGACCAGTGTCTACCTTCCATTGTTTTGCTTCCAGAATAATATCATTCATTGTAATTATCCAGTCCATGTTCCACCATTGTATTTTGGGTGTTGTGACGCAAATAACTTGTCTTTGTTACTTCATAGATCACCATATCAAGAGGAGACATACCCAGAACAAACACAGAGACTGCAGCACCATTCATAGATCATAGATTTTGAGCTGGAAATAATGACAATACAGGACTTTTAAGTTATCTCCCTTGGGGAGTATATTTGGAGAAAATAACACAGAGAGATCTGAATGATTGTAATCAGAAGGGCAGACTATTGTAGATTTCCTTTTTGTTCACAAATATTTAATGTCCTTACTGGGAAAATATTATATTTTATCTCCCTTTTGATATCAGTTTTTGCCAGGTGACTTGATTTGTGTAAGGAAGAATACAAAAGTAAAAATACCGATAATACAGAAAGAATTAAGACTGTGGCGCCTTGAAGAACTGAATGAAGACTATGACAATGTATTGGACTGTGCAGCATAATCAGGCCGAAAAAGAGGGGGAATTGCATTTCACATAGACCAAAAACCTGAACGAGGCACAGAGAAACGAAAGTTCATATTGTAAGTGCGTAGTGTGTGGATGAAATTGAGATGAGGTCAGTGTCATGGGGGCTTAAGTTACCTAGGAAGGAGTTGTAGAAAATGAAACTGAAAAGGTTAGGCCAGATTTTTGAGAATTTTAGATATGGGACTTTATTTTTTAGGCAATGAAGGCTCATACAATGTTTTGTATCTAAGCACAGAATAAAATAACTGCAGGGCATAAGATCATTATAAATGAATTGGAAATATCCTTTACCATCTCACTCTGAGGCTTGTGCCCTCTGGATTTCTTGTTCTTCTGTTTGCTTTAATTTTGTGAATGACTTTATAATACGAAAAACATGTAAGTATTAGTTTTCTGAATTAAGGGTAAGTTGTATGGTGAATAGCTCTAAAAAAACCTATGCAATGTATCAATAGCACTCAAGATGAAGTATTTCTCTTGCACTGTTTCCCTGAGATCTCTGGCCTAGAAAATTCTAGAAGGTATAATGATTATATGTTGTTATTAATGTGTGACAGTAAAGAAATAGCTTCCTTAGAGAAACATAATTTGATAAGTGAGCCATGGAATACAATTATATTAATGCAAATTGAAACCATAATCTTATTTTTTTATTCTGTTTGCATTTGGGCATTTAATTATTTTTCTAATAGATAAATTGACAACTGGTTGTTTTACTGATAATGCAAATACAAATTATACTTTCACTTGTTAATAAAGATTTTGCAGCCATTCTTAATCTAAAAACAAATATGTTCTTCCATCAGTATAATGGTTATTTAGCATAAACTATATGTAATTATAAAATTTCTATTAGAAAAATTAAAAGTTTTTGTTCTGTGAAAGTTTACTTCCACTTTTATAAATATCAAAACTTTGTGTACTGTCATCAGTTTAAATTAAGTACCTGAAGCACTTTATGTACAAAATTCAGTGAATACTAAAAAACAGAAAGATTCTAGCAATTTTAAATAGTGGTGGTTCTTTTCACTGAAACCTTCTGGTTAAATAATATTTTAGGAACACTATATTTACAATTATGGAAATATTATGCCAAACACCTAGATCTTCAGATTATAGTCTTTTTAAATTTAGATTTCCTATGTTCTAGTACTTTTTATTGTTGCCATTTATTATTATCCCTTTGCAGTTATCTTTCCTATCAATATATACATTCAGTCATTTGTTCATTCATTTATTCATTCATTAAACATATATTGAGTGCCTCCTAAGTACTATTCATTGTGCAGAGTACTTAGGATAAGAAGATTAACACACTGATGTCTTTTTTCAACATTTTGTAGTCTAGTGGGTCTGGCAGATACATAATTATTACAAAGCTTTATGATACGTGCTTCAATAGACCCTGAAATATGGCTTTGGTTACTGGGTGTACAGTGGTACCACTTACCAAGATCAGGAATATGAATTCATTTTTGGAAATGTTGAGTCTAGGATGCCTATGGAATATTTTCCAACTAGAGACACTCTGAAGGCAGGCAGAAACATCACTCTTGAGCTCAAGAAAGAAGTTTGGGCTGGGGGTACAATTTAAAAATAAATGGCATATAGGTGAGAATTAATACAATGGCAGTTGATTATCTTGTGTACAAGGTTGTGTAAAAAGCAGAATATAAGAAAAGAAAAGAGTCAATGCTAAAACCCTAGAGGACATGAACAAATGAAGATGAGGCCAGGAGGGAGGAGTTAGTAATGAAAAGTTAGAACAAGTTGGAAATGTAGGCAGATGCGTTAGTCAGGGCTCAACCTGAGAAGCAGAAATTCTAGGTTATGTACATATATAATAAGAGATGTATTATAAGGAATTAACATTATGCAATTTGTGGGAGCAGTGTTTCCTTGGCAGCCTCAAGTCAGTTAGGGGGGCAGTCAGGAAGGGAAGAGGGACATGAAGCAGAGAAGCAAAAATATATTACAACATGAGGGGATAAGTGGAACCCACGAGGACACAGGTATCCCACTGATCTCTTGTTGCTTCAAAAATCCCAGCTTCGATGATGTGAGTGAACTGCAAAAGAGGCTAGAGCCCTTTGTCACAGAACTAAATACAAACCAAGTCCCGAAGTATAGAAACTAAAGGAGGAATTTGGCAAGAACAGGAGTACTAAGAGGTGTTCCAGGGAATCTCATGCATTACAGACATACTCCTTTGTAACCCCATTGAGTTGTGTAGCCCAATAACCCCTTGATAATCAGGATCACTCACCCAAACTAATAGAATAACCTTTTATTTGCCTATTGATTGATTGACTGGCTTGATGAGCTCAAAATGACCAGGTGTCAGTCTCAAATTCCAGTTTACTAGAACCATTGCCATATCTCCTGATGGAAGCATTCTTCTCTTGAAATTAAGACTTCTAGACCAGCAAAGCCCAAAGGTGCTAGGATGGGAAGTCTGCATTTCACTAGTGAATCACTAGGGATAACAGTAAGAAGAGCCACTCCCATATACACCTCCTTGAGTTTCAGACCCTTGAATCCCAGCAAATAGTAGCATATATTGTTCACCAATTTAGAGTATATACCATATTCTAGGAGATATTGTTCCAGCCCACCAAGGTGTTGCTCCCAATTGGCACTGTACCTGAGTCTTCAAAAGGCTATACCACCTATTCTATTAGATCAGATGTTTCAAGGTGATGGAGCATACGGTAAGACCAGTGAATTCCATGAGTATAAGCCCATTGCCATATTTCATTTGCTGTAAATTTAGTTTCTTGGTCAAAAGCAATACTGTGTGGAATATCATTATTGTGAAGCATTTCATAAGTTGATGGAAGCATTGTAGGCAAGGAAGGCAAATCCTTGTCCACAGGGTCTATGCCATTGACAAGAAAGCACTGCTCCTTCCACAATTATTCATATCTTCTACCACAGCAGTTCTTTGATGAGCATCCATTTGGAACACAAATATCTTCACACTCTGTGACAATTCGGAATCATCTATCCACATATCTCTTTCCCAGATCTCCTTGTTACCAATTTTCTAATTATGTCTCTTCCAAATCCCTGGTTAAACAGTCAAAACGTTAGCCACACCTACAAGTCAACATAGATCATACCTCTGGACCTTTTTTCTTCCAAACAAAATGAATATCAAGGTGAACTGCTAAAAGTTCTGCTCTCTGGGATGTTTATCTTTCCTTATTGTCTCTCAGGGCCAATCTAGAGTGGGACTAAAGTTCTATAACTCTCTACTTTGAAGTATTAACAGCATTTTATACAGAACCATCTTTACACCAGGTTCAGATATTTCTTCCTCAATTAACTGGAAATGAGGAACTCTCCAGGGAATCATATGTGCAGGTTGAAAGGCAAGGAGGCACTATTGCAGGAGTATGGATCATGGGCACTTATGACACTTGCTTGTGCAACTTACTCACGCCTTTAGGACCTGTCCAAATGCTGGTTTTTCCTATTTCCATTTAGTGGTGGAATGTTCCTGTTCATATAAAATCTTATGTCTTTGTTTTTCAGATAAGACCAAGTCCATGATGAATAACTCAGATAGTGCGCTAACTTGCTGCAAGCACCCAAGCACCAACAGACATGCTGGGTTATACATCTCAGCAATTTGTGTGGCCACCTAGACTTGTTGCAGAGCCTTCTTTTGTTCTGGGCCCTACCCAAAAGTATTAATAGCAGCTTTTCAGGTTGCTCAGTAAACAGGTCAGAGTAGCAGGCTCAATTGAGGTAAATGTTGCCTCCCAAATTCAAAGAGGCCCACATAATACTATGCCTCTTCATGGTAAGAGGAGCCAGATCGAGTCCTTCACTTTGAAAAGGATATCCTGACATATCGAAACTATTGGAGCCCTAGAAATTTTACTGAGGTGGTAGAAACCTGATTTTTTGTCAGATTTACTTCCCACCATCTGGCCTACAAGTATCTTACCAATATGTCTAGAGTAGGTGTTGCTTCTTTTTTGCCAGGTCCAATTAACATATTATCAATGTAAATGACCAACATGATTTCCTGTGGAATAAGGACAAAATCAAGGCCTCACTGGACATGCTGGCTTATGCCTATAATCCCAGCACTTTGAGAGTACAAGGCAGGAGGATCATTTGAGGCCAGGAGTTTGAGATCAGCCTGGGCAATACAAAAAGACCCCATCTCTACAAAAATTAAAATAAAATCACCCAGGAATGGTGGTGCAAGCCTGTAGTTCAAGCTACTTGGGAGGCTGAGGCAGGATGATTGCCGAGCCTAGGAGTTTGAGGCTGCAGTGAGTTATGTATGATTGCACCACTGCATTCCAACCTGGGTAGCAGAGCAAGACTTTGTCTCAAAATAACAACAAAAAAAAAAACCAAAAACAAAAAACTAGGTCCCTGCAACAGGGCTGAAGAATTGACATAGCCCTGACGTAAGATAGTCAAGGTATGTAACTAAGTAACATAAAGCAAATTACTTTTGATAGTCTTTAATCACAACTATAGATACAAAAGCACTCGCCAGTTCAATTGTTAAAACACCAGGAGCCAGGATGTCTGTTGATTTTCTCTAGCAATAAAACCACATCTAGAACTGCAGCTGCAATTAAAATTACCACCTGATTAAGTTTACAATAATTCACTGTCATTCTCCAAGATCCATCTTTCTTTTCCACAGTTCTAAATCAGAGAGGATTCTGATTAGCTATGTCTATTCTTATTATTGCCTTGGCTCTGCTGCCTGTTATAATAACCGAGAATAGTCTATCTATGGTTTCTTTAATCTTTACCAGACTAATTGCAGCAGTTTTATCAAAGAAGTATCAGATCCTTCAAAATGTGGGACCCTAGTAAAATATTATGAGTTAAAATTACTGGATTTTAAAATCGTTCACAGACTTTTATTTCCAGGATTGGCAGAGTAGGTTAGTTAGATGTTGCAGATCATGTTTTCTTGTTCAAAGACATAGAGGAGCATAATGGGTTGAATAGTGTTCACTCAGAATTCATGAATACCTGGAACCTCAGAATGTGAACTTATTTGGAAATAAGGTCCTTGCAGATATAATTAATTAGATAAGGTCATACTGGATTAGGATGGGCCCTGAATCAAATGATTAGTATCCTTATAAGAAGAAGAGGGGATACACAGAGACACACAGGGAAGAAGGCTGTGTGAAGACAGAGGCAGACACTGGAATTATGCTGCCACAAACCCAGGAACACTAGGAGCCACTAGGAACTGGAAGAGACAAGGAAGGATTCTATTCTAGAGCCTTTGGAGAGAGTGTGCCCTGTACACACCTTGATTTCAGATTTCTGACCTTTATAACTGTGGGAAAATAAATTCCTGTTGTTTTAAGCCACCCAGTTTGTAGTAATTTTCATGGTAGTCCTGGAAAACCAACATAGATTTTGGTATCAGAAGTGAGATGCTACCGTAACAGATACCTAAACATGTGGAAATGGCTTTGAAATTGAGTAATGGGTAGAGGCTGAAAGAATTTTGAAGTGTGTGATAGCAAAAACCTAGATTTCCATGAAGAGACAGTTGGTAGAAATATGGACACCAAAGGCAGTTCTGGTGAGAGTTCAGATGGAAGTGAGGAGCACAGCAAAGAAAGGTTCTATGAATACATTAGTTGTGAACAGAATGTTGGTAGAAATATAAATGGTGCTTCTGGTAAGGTCTTAGAAAGAAAGGAAGCACATTTGTTGGACAGAAATTTGACAATAGGCTTAGACTCAAGATAATAACTACCTTTAGGCCAGGTGCAGTGGCTCATGCCCATAATCCTAGCACTTTGGGATGCCAAGGTGGGAGAATTGCTTGAGACCAGGAGTTTGAGACCAGCCTGAGCAAGAGTGAGAGCCTGTCTCTATAAAAAATAGAAAAATTAGCTAGGTGGTGTTGTGCACACCTCTAGTCCCAGATACTTGAGAGGCTGAGGGAGAAGGATTGCTTGAGCCCAGGAGTTTGAGGCTGCAGTCAGCTGTAATGATGCTATTGCACTCTACCTGGGGAAACAGAGCAAGATTCTGTGTCAAAACCAAAATCAAAAGAAAAAAAATTACCTTTAGGTAGGCAGGAGGGGTATTAATTAAAGTAGCTCAAGAGAGGCTTCTTGGTATTGGCAGGGATAGTGTTCATAAGAGTGTTTGTTTCACGATAATCTTTTGATACATACATTTGCATATTTATTTTTCACTTTTCTCTGTTATATATTCCAATAAATTTTAAAAAGGTGAGTTTATAGATTTAGAACAATGTTACAGAGTTTGGTTATTATTTGTCACTTAGAAATGTGATGAATTAAAAAAAGCAGAAGATATCATTATGCATTTTTGTTTATTTGAAAGCTTCTCCACCTTTTGCATTGATGACATGAAACCTCCTGTCTCTAACTAACCTTGTTTGTCTGTCTAACATATAATATTATACACTTTACAATGTTGCTGTACTGTTGCTGTCTTTGCCCATCTGTTTTGCTTTCTTGGGACTTGCCCCTTGTGAAATACAACTCCTAAGACTGCCATTCATATGCACTGAAACATGAATAAAAACCTCAGCGTGCCTAAGAGAGCTGTCTAATAAATAGCTATTATGGCAAATATTGAAGTGTTCACTTTTCACTTTTGTGTCTTTTCCATGCAGAACACATACTGATAACATTTCACAGCATTAAGTTAGTTAAAAACAAGTTATGTTACAACATGGATGAACCATGAAAACATGCTAAGTGAAAGAAGCCAGACACAAAAGACCACATATTTTTTATTCCATTTATTAATATATAAAACTTTAGAATAGGCAAATCCATAGAACCAGAAAGCAAATTAGTGATTACCAGGGGACAGGTGTAGGGGAAATGAAGAGTAACTGCTAATTGGCATGGGATATCTTTGTGGGTTGTTGTAAATGTTCTGGAATTAGATAGTGGTAATGGTTGTAAATTTTTTTTAATACAGTAAAAACCATTGAATTATATACCACAAAAGGGTAAATTTTATGGTATGTGAATTATATTTCAATAAAGCTGTTGTAAAAACTCAGCCCTGTGCTAAGCACCTTTAAAGAAAAAGTTAATTCTTGTTGTGTCTAAAGAGATGACTGACTGGCTAGGGCACAAATATAGGATGAAAATTTTAGTTTTCTTTTGTGCATTTAAAATTTTTATACTGGTCAGGTGCAGTGGCTCATGCCTATAATCCCAGCACTTTGAGAGGCCAAGGTGGGAGGATCACCTGAGGCCAGGAGTTTGAGACTAGTCTGAGCAACATAGTGAGACCCTGTCTCTAAAAAAATTTTAAAAAAAAATTAGCTGAGCATAGTGGCATGTACCTGTAGTCCTAACTACTCGGGAGGCTGAGGCAACAGGATGCCTTGAGCCCAGGAGTTGGAGGTTACAGTGACCTATGATCATTTCATTGTACTCCAGTCTGGGCAACAAAGTAAGACACTGCCTCTAAAAAATAAATAAATAAAATAAAATAAAATAAAATTTTTGTATATGTGTATATACTACTTATGAAAAATTAGTTGATTAACTTAAAACTTTTCAAAAATATTATTCACTTGTTATATATGTGAAAAGTTTTTACCATATAATACCAGAGTAGGTCAATGCTATCTAAATATTGGAGAAAATTCTGTAGCAGTGTTTTAACATAATTTGGTAAGGGTGATTATCAATGAAATCTTTATTAGAAAATATTGAAATAATTTTAGACGTTCCCAGCCATACAGAGTTGCCATTGAGAATTCTGATTTGAAACTTATTCCTATTTCTTTATAGATATCCTGTCTTTTCTCTCTGGGAGTATTTAGGATTTTCTTAACGTTCAGAAATTTCAGCACAATCTTTTCTTGCTTTCTCAGTATTATTTTCTTCTGAATGTCTCTGAAAATATTAACTACAGCAAGATAAAATGAGCCATGGATTCTCTGCAAAGGATTTATGATCTCCTTAAGAGATCACAAATGACAGCTGTTTGGCTAGCTGCCATACTTTTGGATTGCCAAGTTAACGCTACAAGGTGAGGGAAGAGAGAAATTGCTGTGGACAAAGTATTATAGAAGATTTTTTTAAAAAGTTTGTGTGTCAGTCAAGGTATAGTGCATCAGAAACAGAAACCACTCTGTGTCTTCAAGCAGGAAATAATTTAATAGTTGGAATTAGGTATTTACAAACTCAATGGGAGGCCTGGAGAAGTAGTTAGGGAGTTGCCTTCTGAATTTTGGCTCCAAGGTTACACAACTATATTTGCAATCCAGTTGTCAGGAAGCTGGTACCGGTTACTGCTTTTGTGGCTACCCATACCACAACCACCTAACATCCACAACTCTCCTATCTAGACGCTAGAACAAGTCATCTAGTCACTCCGTATTGGATGGAACTCATGCCTATCGCAATTTGTTTGCCTGTTGCTACAATTGCAAGACATTGGCGACTACTTCCCTTCTATTTTTAAACCTTGAAAGTTCACCTTATTGGCAGAACCTAAATCACATCTATAATCCTAGTTCTAAGGGAGTCTGAGAAATGTGGCTTTTATTTTGACAGCACCTGTAATACAGAGAATAGTGTCAGTGGACAATATCTAGCCCAGTTTTCTGCTTTAGCCTACTCAGCAGCCATACACACCCTTCCCACAACAACAGTAGCAATAAAACCAGGCTACTAGAAACATAATGTAACTATTCCTACTATAAATGAAAACATTGTTTCCTTCAGGGTCAGAATTTGTCCTTGCCCCTTTGAGAAAACCGGGATCTGACTCTAGTTATAGGATGCAGTGAGGGGATGCAATAGGGATGGGCATGAGGAGAACCGCCATCCTTTTGCGAGGTAATTACCTTAGGTGAGACCATTTATTATAATGTCTTCAACAAGAAAGAAGAGTCTAATTCTACTTGACAAAGGGAGGCTCTGAGATTTTGAGGTATCATTCTTTCTCAATAAATATCCTAAATTCTTACAAACTTCCCTAAAACCTGCAATTTGTGGGTTCAGACTTCTGGGAATTGATGATAGGAAGAGTACATGTGAGTAGGCTCTCTTTTATGGTTTATGAACAGTTTCTGTGCTGGTTCTTCCTATTTCTTGAGATAGCTGAAAGTCAATGGCGTTACTGTTTCCCTGCTGTAAACCTGGTGCCCACTCTGATAATCTCTGGAGTTAGATTTCCCACTTAATAGAACTGAACTTGATTATATAAACAGTTTAAAAACTATTAATACTGCTTCAGATTCTAACTTTTTAATAATGTTTTAAAAACAGTTAATTTGTATGTGAATAAATGTGGCTAGACATTGTTGAAGGACTTGCCATATCTGATTGTACATACTGTCCTCAAGTTTTTATGGGTTTAAAAATTCATCTAAAAAAATAAATTCGATAAGTGGATACAAAGCACTATTTCACATTCATGTGGACACACATCCTGAGAAAATACACAATATATTTCTGAGAAGGAATTTTTCCCCAGATTTATTCTTTCTCTTTTTCTCTGAGCAGCACCGTGTATGTTTTATTGATGCGGAAATGTCTGTCGACAGTATAATAGCTAATTATATAATTAAATGAATATTTTTTCTCTGTTAGATTTATAATTTTCAAAGCAGCAAACAGGGTCTAATTACTGCTCTTCAAAAAATAATTTTTGCACTTTCCAGGATATTCTAAGACGTGGCATTTACGGAAGCAGCAGGTAGAGTGTGGCTGTCGGTATCAGTTGGGTTTTGGTAGTGACTTAAGGTAGGAAACATCCCTTTGTGGGAAGTTTACTCTGAGTAAACCCCTAAAAACAAACCAGAAACAAAAACTGGCCTCCCGGATTTGGACCGAAGGGCGGGATTAGGCGCGGAGAGGGCGGAGCCTCAGGGGTTTGTGGGCGGGGCCGCCAGGGTCTGGGAGGGACCTCTGCTCCCGCTTGGCACTACTCGGCTCTGCTCGGCTTCTCGCCGTTCCGCCAGCTCCCTCTCGACTTCCGTTCGGCTCTATTCGGTTTCTGCTTTGGGAGAGAGCGCTGCGGCGACTTCTGCGCACGCGCTTTCGGCTCATGCTGTTCTCAGGGCTGCACTCGGCCTCGTGTTTTCACTTCCTTCTCTTCAGAGCTGTATCCGGGTCGTTGCTTTCCCTATTGTCTGAGGCAGCCTCCCTCGGACTGTGCAAATTCTGGGTCTTTTGTTGCTTCTGGTGCAGGCTAATAAAGTTTTTCTTTATTTTATTTTTTTCTTCTTTTAACGGGAGAAATTAACTCCCCAGGGCCGCCGGGTTGGAAGCGCTGCCTAGGCCGGAGGGCCCCTCCGGCCGGGGAGCCGTGGGAGGGGAGCAAGCGGCGAGGGCCGGGGCAGAACGGGGGAGACCGCGGGGCTGCTCCTGGGAGCGCGCTGGTGCGGTTGGCGACGCCGCCGATTTAAAATAGCATCTTTCGGCCTCGTCTCCGCGTTCCCAGTCCCCGAGCTCGGCGCTGCCTGGGCTCCCGCAGCCTCTCTCTCTAGGTCTCCTCCAAACGACCACCTCACGGATTCCTTAGTAAGTGTGTGCAAGGCCTCCGCGGCGAGAAAGGTCTATTTTGGCCCGTCTAGAAGTCAGGGCTGGGGGGCAACAGGGCAGGGGTGGGAGAGCCCCGCGGGGAGCTGGACCCTGTGTGGACGCTCTCCCTGGGTGGTCCGCGGGAATGAACACCGCTTCTTTTATTCCCTGGACTTTGCGTTTTCTTTCTATTGACTGTCACGGTGTCTGAATGAGGAGGGATCACGAGGGAGTCGCAGGAACATCTTGACAAGATATGGAAGAAGAGGGTCAGCGTCGATTTTAGCCGGTCTGGATTGGCGCTGGCCGTATCCCTGGGCAGGAGCTGTCCACAGAGCGGCTCAGCTCCCCCCAGCCCACGTCCCATCCCAACCTTCCTCCGACCCCTTTTGCTGAGAACGCAGTTAGTCAAAGATTCCCTGTGCGAGGTCGTCTTTATCTTCCCTCCGCAGCACAGCTCTCCCCTGTGTCTGGTGTGATTGTGAATGACGAAGTAATTTTTTTCTCTCAACAGTGGATCGCAGCTCCAAGAGGAGGCAGGTGAAGCCTTTGGCAGCTTCTCTGCTGGAAGCTCTCGATTATGATAGTTCAGATGACAGTGATTTTAAAGTTGGAGATGCCTCAGGTAAATGTTTCCTTCTTTCTTCCCCTTACCCAGCTTTCTGGAGTTGGGCTTATTTTTAGACTTTTTTTTTTAAAAAATTGGTTTTGATTAAAAGGCCAATTTAAAGTGAAAACACATAAATTTCATTTGTTTGTTTGACTTCCCTGCCACATTACCCTAAGATCCTATCGCTAGATCTATCATTGCTTCTGTTTTCTTTGATACTTACTCAGAGATAATTAGGGAGGGAAGGACTTTTTCTTAAGATGCAAAAACATTTTATCTATTCTACACCTTAAAATATATTTATGCTTATTTCATAAACGGAGGCAAAAAATCCAGAGATAATATCCCGAAGTAGAATAATATCCTGAGAGTAATGTGGACCATGAATAACCCCTGAATAGCGTTCTACTCTTTTCAGATCACTTGGCACCTTCTGAGGAGAGTTTTGCATTTTGTCTATTAGCTCTCTAACTAGAATAACATAGACTAAAGTAAAAGTTGTACTTTAAATTATGATAGATGCTGGACCTTGGGGATTGGGCCTTTCAGAAATCTTTGAGGTTTAAAACATCCATACTTGCTTATTTTACTTAGAGATTTAAAAAATAACTTTTTAGAAAGTCATATGTTCACATTTTACAAAATTGGGAAACCTAGAAGTGTGGTTTTCCTTTTTATTTTCTGCTCAGTTTACCTGATATATATAATATATAAAGTTTTAATTTTTTTATTTAAAAACATTTTTTTTCTTGAAGAGCAGGTCTTGCTATGTTGCCCTGGCTAGTCTCAAACTCCTGGGCTCAAGCGATCCTCTAGCCTCAGCCTCCCAAAGTGCTGAGATTATAGATGTGGGCCACTGCGCCTGCCTGTTTTTAAAGTTTTAATTGAAGAAATCTGAAAAACATAAAAATTAGGTTGAATATTTTATGTGAAAAATACTAATGATAATACTAACGAGCAATAAAAATTATTTACAAATCTGCCCCTTTTGATGGAAATTTAAATAAAATGAGAAAATCCTTTCCCATTTCATTCCTTTATCGATTTTGAAATATCCTTCTGGAGAGTTTGCTACACTTAGTCATACTCTCTCCTTCCCTCTGGTTTTCCTTTGTCTTTTTCCTGCTAGAGATGGTGAGAAGGGATAAAATTAGGTTGTGTTGTATTGCTGTTGCTACTTTTAATTAATAGCATCAACAAGCAGAATTTGCTTTGTGTTTATTGATAACATTTTGTTTGCATAATCTCATTTAATTTTTACACTAAATCAGTGAAGGAGATACGATTTTACAGGTAATAGGGATATTGAGTTTAAAGAACTTGCATGAGGTCACTCAGGCAGTAATGTATCAAATGGATTTGACTCCAGAGTTTATAGTCTTCACTGCTTAGATCCCAAGAGTTGATAGATGGAATCTTAGACTGAAACTACTTGGATATTGTGATTACTAATTGAGTTCCCTCGTAGCAATCAAAAGTTGATAAGTTTGTCTTGAGTAACTGTTTTTTTGCCTTTGCTTCTCAGTACTTTATCTCCCACTTAGTCAAGTTCACCGGTGTTTGGTACTTCCAAAGAAAGGAAAGAAAGGGAAGGGAAAAGAGGTAAAATTTTAATGTTGGTAAAGACGTTGGCAGATGAGAATATTCCTGGCAGAGTGTAGTTTTGGTTTGTTATGGTTGAGGTTGTAAACCTTGACAAAAATAGTTGTGTCTCAGAAGTTATGAATTCTTTGAATATTATTATGGGGAAAACCCCAAAACTTATTTTCTTTCAGTATTCCATAGTTATTTCTGTGACAATAAATCCTGACTTTGTTGATAATTTTTTTTTGTTTATTTAAATGTAGTCATTCACAGGTAGCATTTCTCTTTACAAGGGATAAAACAATCTAATGATACAAACAAAAACTATTTTCCCTAAATAATTTATGGTATCAAGCTAAGTACAGATTCTTGACCTTGTTAAGTCATAAGCAGAATTGAACGGAACTGTCTCTGTTATTTGTGAAGAGTGAGAGGATGAGTTTTGTTAGGCTGATATATGTGTGTGAGTATATATATGTGTGTGTGTGTGTGTATATGTGTGTGTATATATATCCCCTAAAAACGCTAAAAAGTATATACCTTCCTTTCCTTTCTCAAAAGAATTTATGGTATCAAGCTAAGTAGAGATTTTTGACCTTGTTAAATCTTATCAGAGTTGAAAGGAACTATTTGTGAAAAATGATAGGATGAGTTTTGTTAGACTGATATACGTGTGTGTGTGTGTTTGTATATGCATGTGTATGTGTATACATACATCCCCTAAAAGTACTCAAAAATATATACTTTGTTTCCTCTTGTCATACAGTATCTAGTCTGCTGCATTCATAATTGATTTCCCAGGCCCCTGGGTAGCTTAAATTTGTGAGCTAAGGTCTAAGGTCGCAACTTTATCTGTGTAGTTCTTGGTATGTTATTAAGTAGAAAATGATTTTGTTTAAAATAATTAGTAGTCAACAGAAATTGAATCATGTTTTCCACTCTTGGTGCAGGTATGTTGGTGCTCCCCATAGCTGAGATGTTGGTTTACTCTAGATCTGTGGTCCCCAACCCCTGTGCCATGGACCAGTCTGGTCCTTGGCCTATTAGGGACCGGGCTGCAGAGCTCCATCCTCCTGCCCCCACTGGAAAAATTGTCTTCCATGAAGCTTAGGAAGGGAAGGGGGTTGCACAGCAGGAGGTGAGCGATGGACAAGCAAGGGAAGCTTCATCTGTATTTACAGCCACTTCCCTGCTCATCGCTGCATCACCGCCTGAGCTCTGACTCCCCAGCCCATGGCAAAACTGTCTTCCATGAAACTGGTCCCTGGTGCCAAAAAGGGGACTGCTCCAGATGACCAGTGTTTCCTGCTCCAGATGACCAGTGTTTCCTCTTTGAATCTTTTCTCTTCCCTGTCTGAGACAGTATATTTAGTTAGACTCTTATAGGAAATAAGACATTAGTCCTATCATTGGTTTTCAAATTTGTTGAAGTTGTGGAATTCCAACCCTACTTGTGAATAGGAGATTAAACTGGAGATGGAGAAATAATAGCTAAATGTTGGTATGATCATATCTTCTTTCAAAACAACCTCTAGAAATGACTTATTGAATGAACTACTGACTTCCTTAGAACTTAATGTTAAAATGGTTAGAATGTTGGCCTCAATTTTTGTTAACTGGATTCTGTGCATCAATTTCTTATTTTCATTTTGAAATCTGAAATTCTCATATAAAACTTTTTGGCTTTCTGAATAAATATAGAAAACACCAAAAGATTATTATCAGCACCCTCACAGATAAATGTTATTTTATTCATATGCTTTTCAGATAATGATAAAATAGAAAAAAATCAACATTGCTAGAGAATGACCTGCCAATAAGATTGGCAAGTGACTATCAACAAAGTTAATAATTATAAGCCTCTACCTTTAAAATATTATGTAACTGAAGATAGTTTATCTTTTATTTCTAATGTGAACGCAAAACTACGTTTTCCATTTTTGATTGAGGGTAGTCAATAAATATAGTTTAAAATGAATAAGTCCTAAAGCAGGATATTTGTGTGTTAGAATTATGGTGATAATCACCAGGCGAACCATATGTAGAAATGCTAGGTGGAAGCATATGAAATCACCAGTTTTGTACGTCTAAAGCAGTCAAATATTGGCAATTTCATGGTTCAACCTAAAGTGGTTATATTTGAGACGTGAGCCTACTATTGGGGATAAGATGGGAGACTTACTTACATTTAGTTATCTGCTATTTAAATTGAATGTTTTGAAAAATGTGTGCATGTATTCTAGTAAACAAGACAAACTAGCAGTTCCATGTTTAGCTCCCCCACACTGCTCTGGCAAAAGTAAAATGGTTAACTTGAGATCTTGATCCATGGTTAGTTTAGTCAGGTCATACTGCCAGGAAATAATTTGACTAGAAAAGTCAGGCTGAGACTTTGGGAGTGTTTTGGTTTGGTAGTATTTTATGCCTAATTTGACTTTGGATAAATGGATCAAGATATGTATATTGACTGTCTTTAGTTTTGTTCAGTGCTTTGCTAGATGTTAATTTACAAAGGAATAGTAATAATATTAAAATAATTAAGTAAAATGATATGTAAAAATATAAAATAACAATTAGAATAATTAAATAAAATAATAGGTGATAAAAAGGGATTGATTACTTGTATAGATCAAGTCTTTCAGAGGACATGGGATTACTTTAGACTAATGTAGAATGTAGAACAATTTCATTGAGGAGATAAGATTGGACCTATGTACTGAAAGAGGGAGAAGATTTCAATAAAGAACAGTCTTGATGTGGGAAATATTAAATGTTAAAGGTGTGGAGGCTCAGAATTGCCATTTATATTTGGGGATCAGGGTGAATAAAAGGACAGTAGAAGAGAGATAAGCCTGGGAAAGTAGAAATAAGTCAAATTGAGGCCTTAAATTCTCATGGAGAATTTCTCAACCTGGACACTATTGGCATTGGATAATTTGGCACTATTTGTGTTTGATAATTCTTTGTTGTGGAGGTGTGTCTTATATATTGTAGGATGTTTAGCAGCATCCCTGTCCTCTACTAGTGTGGTCCCCAACCACTGGGCTGAGGACCTTGGCCTGTTAGGAACTGGACGATACGGCGGGAGATGAGCCGGGAGATGAGCCGCTGGCAAGCCTGTGAAGCTTCATCTGTATTTATAGCTGCTCCGGATCACTGCGTGTCACCATAAGCCCCGCCTCCTGTCAGATCAGCCAAGGGGGCGTTAGATTCTCACAGGAGGCAACCTTACTGTAAACTGGGCATGGGAGGGATCTAGGTTGCCTGCTGCTTATGAAAATCTAATGCCTGATGGTCTGAGGTGGAGGTGAGGCAGTGACGCTAGCGCTAGGGAATGGCTGCAAATACAGATTATCATTAGCAGAAAGGTTTGACTGCACAATAAATGTAATGCGCTTGAATCATCCTGAAGCCACCCCCCTCACCCCCCATTGGCTGTGGAAAAATTGTCTTCCATGAAACTAGTCCCTGGTGCCAAAAAGATGGGGGACCCGTTGCTCTACTAGGTGCTAGTAGTATCTTCCTTACCTGCCCCACCCCTGCTTCCTTGTTGCAACTGTTATCTCCAGACATTGCCAGATGTCCTTTGGGGGAAAAATTGTCCACACTTGAGAACCACTGATTTAGATTTACCTAGAAAATGTAAAGTAGCACAACTGGCACTAGAATCAGAAGTAGAGGATTAATTGTGTTGACTGATTGTCTTTTTTCAGGAGATATACAGGATTAGTCAAAGATGGCCCTAAGATGAAAATGCTGAATAACTGGTAGACTAGTGATATGTCTGTTATCTACTGTTTATATTTATAGTACTAATCACTGTTACACTAGATCAGTGAACAGAATAACTCAGGTTGATGAAATTGATGAACAAAGATTATGCTGGAAAGTTAACGAAAAAACTCTGAATTAAATCATACTGATTTTTATTGTTTAATATTTATCCTGGGGCAAACTTAAGCATTGGATATAATGGTATTGATGGTTGATATTAGTTAAATTAATTTTTATTTATTATTTAAGATTGTGAAGGGATTCTTGAAACTTGTTTTTTTAATTCTATAACTAAAAAAATTCCTTACCTGTCTGCTAGTTGAAATAGCCTTTACTTGGAGAGTTTCTGATATATTGTGTGTTTGAGAAAAGTTGCTTTTTATTTAACCAAACGTGAAGTAGGATTTCAATTTTAAAGATTTTTTTTTAATGTAAAAAAGTTTATTGTAGACTTGGAATTAATTCTGCCCTTTTGGCTAAGATATCTTTATTTGAAGTGTTTGTCAGATACTTCAGCTTTCTTCAGTCTGTTATTCCTTTTTTCTCGGTTATTTCTTCAGTCTAATAATGCTTTTGGGAGGGTGTAGAAATGATAGATTTGGAACATGGAAAGGAGTCATTTTTTGATTTTGTAGTGGTAGGAAATTTTTTCTTTATATCCTATGAAAATATAGACAGACAAGGACCTTGATTTTCTCATTGTCATTATTACCCAGCTATGCTTGTATCTAAATATTATTTATCTCTGTTCCTCAAGTGCATATATAATAAAAAGAAGTGATGCCTAATCAGATGAAGTTATTTTCCAGAGAGCAAAGAAATATAAGACTTGTTATATTCCTGATCCCTGCAGCTAAAGCATGGCTACTGTTAAGAATGAAGGGTTGAGTAAGCTACTTACTAGGATATGGATTTGTGGAAGAATTTCACATTCTTCTCATAATACATTCATAAATATAAAACATTTAAATCTTTTTAAAAAATTGCTTTCTTTTCAGACATGATTGCAAAACAAAAACAGAATCAAAGAGTATCAGTTTACTTATAGTTTTTAAAAATAATTAATTAATTGGCATTGGAACAACAACCAAAACAAAATTGCAAAAATCCCTGACATTTTGTAAAATTTACCAAGTAATAGCCAAGTTGGGCTGGCCTCCATTATGGTCAGGTAACTACACTTCTGCCCCCAGTTAATCTTAATTTTGTATCTCTCATTAAGTTTTTATTGATAAAAACACTTTTGGGATATTGATCCAGAAGAAAAGTACCTTTTCTTTTTAACCTATCTTCTAGCTTTCTTAATTATGGCATTGTTTGTAAGATATTTCAGTTTTCATTAGTCAACATGCAGAAGATCTTTCTCTGCCTTAGAAGCATTTTGTCAACTCTGTTTATTAAATCATTATTTTAAATGTTTAGAATTTATTATTATTTTTATCAGAGGTGATTTTTCTTGGTAGGTTGGGTTTAATTGTTGTGAGTGGTTTTCATAATCATAATTTTCCTAATGCTTTGTAGAGCTCTTGAACTGAAAAGAAGTCACCTGTTTGTGAGTAATCTTGGGTCCATACTCAAGAAGCTCAAGAAGCTCAAAAGTGTCCAAGTGTTTCCTAAGTTTGAAACAAACTTACTTGATAGTAAAACATGACTAGAACTGATATGAGTTTATTTCTATTATAGTGTTTATGTCTCATACTCTGTAAATATTCATACTTTCCACTGCAGAAATAATGTGTTTGATTGTAGGATAGTACTCTAGACCTCACTGAGGGTATTAGTGTAATATGTGGTACATATGCCATGCTACCCTTCTAAAATCTGAAAATTTCTGAATTCCAAAGCACATCTGGCTCCAAAAGTCTCAGGGAATTGTTAACCTGTATGACAGTTGTTCTTGTGGCCTGTGCAAGAGTGTTTAGGATGAGAGGTTTTTTTCAGAGCAGTCTGGAGTAAGTTACGGATACCTACATGATAATCTTGAGATTGATAATGATTTCATAGGGTCAGTCAACATCTGTTAAATGTTAGTGCTTATTTTTTATGTGATTCAACCTGCAGAATATTTTTATCATCAGTCATTGGTATAGGACTTCTGAGGTGCTTTTGATACAGATACTGGTTACACACAACTTCCTTCACTTTTATTGCTCAGTTAATTTTATAGAGGTCAAGGCCAGTTAATTTAAGTTAATAGAAATTAAAATGATGTGGAAACACTGACTTCACCATTTTATCATTACCTTTTTCTTGGCTATAGGTATACAAAATTCATTATCCTATAGATTTTACTATTCGTATTGGCCAAGACTCGACTGATTTCTTCTGCACCTTCTCTTCCCCCTCTTCCCCGCCTCCCATTAATACCTTCCTTCAAGTATTTTAGAGTTTTATTTGTTTGATTGGGTGTGAAGAGGATTAGAAGGTTACTGAGTAGTGTTAAATTGAGAGAGACTGGGCTGCCCTAGGCAGGAATGGAAGAAACTTGCTAGAAAGTTTATAGTCCTATATGAGCTCTTTAAATGTCTTCAGCCTAACTTTCCGTAATTACCGTGACTACTCATTTCCAGGATTGACTACTTTATTGATCAATTTCTTCCATATTAGGGCCTATAGTAGTTACTGCCTAGAATTTTTGAAAGTTTACGTGACTCTTCTTTTACTGATATGTATAGTATCCTGATATGCAGGAAAAGTGTAACTTCTCTTGCAACTTCCATTTTCTGTGCCATTGCTATTGTCTTTTTTCATCTGTGTACTTAGTACTCCTAAAATTAATTTAGTATATAAGAGATGTGGTATAAGTTGACTATCATAAATACCTATGCTAATTTGGTGGGTAAAGAGTAAAATAAATGAAACAAAGTTTTTTGGGCCAGATTTATCTTGTTTTGGATGTGACTCTTTCAGTGCTTATAAGTCCATACAGTTTATAAAAGGAAGATGTAAGGGAAGAATTTTTTTTGGTATTATATTATAATACAATTTAAATCAGGTGCCCAATTTCAAAAGAAGCACATTAACTTTTAGAAAAACATTGTCCCTAGGGTACCAAGTATAGCATGAGCTATAGGACACAAAATAGTGCTCCTCTTTTTAAAGCATATGTTAGTTTAGAGTTACATATATTCACCTTCATTAGTGCTATACTGAACTAAAACCATTATATCAACTTCATTGATTTATTATTTAATCAGGTTGGGAATGTCTACCATTCTTTGACTTAAATTTGTTTATATTGTTTTGCAAGTTATTCACAAATTTTGGTGGTTTCATTTGTGTCAGCGTTGTGTGTGTGTGTGTGTATGTATATACATATGTGTGGTTTTTTTTTTCTCATATTTTCAACAGATTCTGAAGGGAGTGGTAATGGAAGTGAAGATCCCTCAAAGGACAGTGGAGAAGGATCCTGTAGTGATTCTGAAGAAAATGTTTTAGAGGAAGAACTGAATGAAGATATTAAAGTAAAAGAAGAACAAGTTAAAAACTCTGCAGAGGAAGAAATACTGTCATCAGAAAAACAGTTAAGTAAAATGGAAAAGAAGGAGGAAGAAGAAAATGGAGAAAAACCTAGAAAGAAAAAGGAGAAAGAGAAGGAAAAAGAAAAGGAAAAAGAAAAGGAGAAAGAAAAAGAGAAAGAGAAGGAAAGAGAGAAGGAAAAAGAAAAAGCAACAATATCTGATAATGTGGCTGCTTCTGCTGCTGCCACCACCCCAGCCACAAGTCCTCCTGCTGTTAACACATCCCCTTCTGTTCCCACTACAACAACTGCTACAGAGGAACAAGTCAGTGAGCCAAAAAAGTGGAACCTTCGTCGAAACCGACCACTTTTGGATTTTGTATCCATGGAAGAGCTGAATGACATGGATGACTATGACAGCGAGGATGACAATGATTGGCGACCTACTGTAGTAAAGAGAAAAGGGAGATCTGCGTCTCAGAAAGAGGGAAGTGATGGTGACAATGAGGATGATGAAGATGAGGGAAGTGGGAGTGATGATGATGAGAATGATGAAGGCAATGATGAAGATCATAGCAGCCCTGCCAGTGAAGGGGGTTGCAAGAAGAAGAAGAGTAAAGTTCTTAGCAGAAACAGTGCTGATGATGAGGAACTGACCAATGATAGCCTGACACTATCTCAAAGCAAGAGTAATGAGGTAGATCAACCCAATTTTTATGATAATCTGTCTGTCTGGGGAAAAGGGAATTCTTCTCTAAATCACTCTACACTTTATATTAAGTGGCTTTTTTGAAATCCTTTTTATTGACAGCTGTGGGAGTGAATGAGCACTCTAACTGTAACATTTATTCATTTGGTCAACCAACTTTTATTGAGTATCTACTATTTGTCACCGTTCTCAAGGAGCTCACAATCTCTGTCCTCAAGGAGAAATATATAGAGAAATATTTTTATATCCATAGACTTGGGAAATGATAAGAGTTTTCCATTCTCCTTTTTATCCCCTTAATCATTTGTTCATAGGACTGCTGAATGGTGCTGAGTGGATTATGAAAACAAAGGTCACCTTTTTTTCAATTTAGTTATGTCCATATCCACATAAAATGTAGGGCTTTAGAATAGAGCAGGGCAACAGACAGCTTAATGATTCTCTCAGACTTTTAGAGATTCATTTTAAAGGTTAATTCTTTTACCAGTTATAGCACCCATTATCTGTATAGTTACCAAATCTTTATATGTATGGGAGTACACATGAACTATATATTTAGTGAATAAATTTTCTCTACAAGGAAATGGAAAAAAAAGCAAACATTTCCATCATAAAACAAACATTTTTATCATAAAACTACAGTAATGGCTCAGTTCTTCCACTCGAAGTTCTACTACTGAAAGTTAGGTTTATGCATTGGGCCCAGAGATGCATCATTCAAGACTCTTCAGTCAAACACATTTGTGTCTCTTTGTCTGTGTGTTTATGTATATGTTTTTCTTCAAAAGAAAGATTGAGTTGTCTTACATGTAGATGTATCTGTTACATCACATGTAGAACTAAAGTAATTAATTGTCATTTCTGTTAATGTGTTTAGTCACCAAAATTTATTTCTTTGCTAAATGCTTTTTGTTTTTCCATGTCATTGAAGTAGGTTCAACTGGTAGAAAGATTTTCAATTAAGTTTCACTTAAAAATTTGGTGATTTTCTTACAATGATAATGTACAGCAGGCTTTGAGGGTTTATAAGTCAGCGGAGATGAGATGGCAGTTTATATTTTGGATAGTAAACATTGGTTAATTTTATGCCCACTTTCTTACGAAGAATGTTGCCTGCCATCCTGATTCTTATCTTTAGGTAAAGGAAAATTGTCATTTGTGAAATAGTATAGTATTTTTAATGATATAGCACAGACAATTTCATATTATCAATGCTATCTTAGGGAAACAGAGGTATGGGAAATCCAATTGTTCATATTTAATTTAGACATAAATTCAGTTTATTTTATAGCACTTAGTACTCTGTATCTAATGAATAACATTACTTTTGGCAACATCACTCCCTTTGTTCATTTTTATTAGACTGATATTCACAAAAGTAGTCTAGCTAATGATAGAAGTAGTATAGATTAGATTTATGTTAAGGTGTGGGGGACACTTGCATGTGTTTAGAAACTTGCCATATAAAATGTATATATTATCTGTTTGCTAATAACCTGTAGTTCATAACATACTGCTTAAGAGGTTGTGTAGACTAACCTTTATGATGCATTTAAAGGCCACATGTGCTGTTTAGTTTTTTCCCAATAGAAGACACTTTAGTAAATAATGGGACCTTTTATGTTTAGGTTAATAGTCCCAAAGACATTCCAGGAATGAGATTCTGAAGCACTTCTGGGAAAAGTACCCATGTAGAAGAGCTCATAGAAAGCTTATAGAAAGTTAATTTTCTCCTAGAATAACATTCTGCCTAATATCTTTTTAACTGTGTTTTTCTTCACAACTCTATTATGCAGACTCTACTATAATTTTTTGATGATTCTGATTCTATTTAAATTATATTACTCAAACTGGATATTAAATTTTAATTAAAAACTAATCAATTGAGATTATTACTTAAATTTCTAAATTTCCTATTCATATGATCTTGATTTTATAAAAATATGATGAAAGTTAATCATTGTTGCCTTGTGGCCAGTGTTTGTGTCTTAATCTTCCTGGTTATTTCAGATAGTGATAATTGCTAAGTGATAGTTACTTAGTATATATTTGTTTATATTTGAAGTTTTATTTTCTCTTTTACTTTAAGTTTTCAGATCTAACTTTGTAGTAGAGATAACTGAAAATGTAGCTTTAGAAATACATAATTATATCATATTTAATTTATAAGCAGGTAAACTTTTTTCTTGGCTGCTATGTAAAGTGCATTTGTGGGGAAAGGATGTAGGGTATCACTTTTTTGTTTTTCCAGCAGTAGGATCAAGGAAAGAGGGCATGATTTTTAGGTAAATGATATCCTAACTTCCATAATTTTGAAGTTTCTTATGAGAATTTGATATCTTTTTGAGCAGAGCCCTTTTGTAACTGTTGCTCTTAATGGCCTTAATACACCTATGGAACAGTGGTTCTCAAAATTTTTTGTCTCAGGACCCCTTTACATTCTTAAAAATTATTGAGGACCCTCAATATTATTTATGTAGATTATATTTGTTGATAATTTACCATTTCAAATTAAAACTTCACCATACATCCGTGAAAGAAAAAGAGAGTGAAAAGGCAAATAGCGTTTTTTGTATCATTAAGAAAATAGTCTTTACCTTGTAGATCCCCTGAAGGTGTGTTCCCTGGACCACATCTTGGGAACTACTGCTCTAGAATTGGGAATTTGATAACCTGCATTTTCTGCAAATGGGCACCTGTCTTTGTCAACGGCCTCATGGCATTTTTTGAATTTAGTGCTGTCTGAATATTCCTCTTAAAATATGATTGTATATCTTTTTCAGCATTTTGTATTGAAGCTTTTGAGATTCACTAAGGTTATTAGTTTTCTGAGGTAAGTTTTTTGGGGAGGGCAGAGTAGCATTTTTAGAAAACGGTTCCTGTTTTCAAGAATTTGAAACTAGAGCTTTGGATGAGAATTAGTACATGACAGAAAATTATGTCAGTAGAAATGACAGGTTTTTTGTTTTTGTAAAAGGAAGAAAAGCCCTTTTCTTACAGAATATTTAAAATTGGAGACAGTTTGGATTACTGTTTTATCATTGTAACCTTATGTATATTCTTTGCTGAGTGGAAAATCTTTTCTTGTAAAAGGCTCTGTTTTGTTAAATGGATTAGACACCTTGCTATGTTAAGAAATAGCAATTGTCACCTGATTTTTGCTAGTTAAAATATAAACTTTTTTTCTTTTTTCTTTTTTTTTTTTTTTTTGAGACAGAGTCTCACTTTGTTGCCCAGGCTAGAGTGAGTGCCGTGGCGTCAGCCTAGCTCACAGCAACCTCACACTCCTGGGCTTAAGCGATCCTACTGCCTCAGCCTCCCGAGTAGCTGGGACTACAGGCATGTGCCACCATGCCCGGCTAATTTTTTTTGCTATATATATTTTTAGTTGGCCAGATAATTTCTTTCTATTTTTAGTAGAGATGGGGTCTCACTCAGGCTGGTCTCGAACTCCTGACCTCGAGCGATCCACCCACCTCGGCCTCCCAGAGTGCTAGGATTACAGGCGTGAGCCACCGCGCCCGGCCTTAAACTTTTTTTCAAAATTCATAAATATGCTTCTTTGGGGGGCTTCTGAGTTATTAATCAATTGCCTTTTTACACATTTCAAACTAAAACAAATTGTTCTAAGTTGTAAAAGATTTAGTTGTGTGATATTATACAAATTCTTGATGTTTAATCTTTTTTAAAAATTTAGAGGAAGAACTATTATTCAGACTTTTTGGTATACTAATTTTTTTCTCATCTTCAGGGCAATGGGATTCTTTTAATAATGATTTTACATGAAGTATGCTGGAATTTCCTTCTAGTAAACACACATATAACTTAGGTAAAATTTAGGGTATTGTACAAACCATTTATAATCATATATGTGGAATACATATATAAATGAACCCCAAACATTTTAGAGCCCATGGAGAACATTGGACAATATTATCATTTTGGGGGTAAATTTTAAATCTTTAGGGGAAAAAATAAAATAATTCATTATCAGTAGTCATTGATTTATTAGTATAGAGTATATATAGTATAGTATATATTATTATGTAATGGAAGAATAATTGAAAGACAATATGCATCTTCAGAAATATGCTAACAAAAATTGAAGATAAATTAGGTTTATATGGATCTGATCATAATTGTGCTTAAACCTATGTATGATTTATTAAAGAAAATTTAAATCATAATTTTTTTAGAGAGGATGTATTACTTAGATTTTCCAATTCAAACATTGTCTGCCAGCTGTTTGGTTAGGGGAATATTGTAGGGGTCCAGTTTCCTCCCTTTCTTTCATTACATTTCTATTAAGAGCGGAGATCAAGAGGGCCAGAAATACTAGTTAATTTAGTTTACTAAGTGAACATATATGGAGACAAATTGGTGTAAAGATATAATTTAGATACTGTTTCTGAGCAAAATGGAAAAATAGGAAAATAGAGGAATGAGAACTACCTGTTGATCCTATATTTTCTGAGCCATAGAAATTACTTGTTTCCCATATGGGTAAACCTTTTTTTCTAGGGCTGATTAGTTGTAATTCTACCAGATAAACACAAATAACCATGAAATTATCAAACTCTGATTGTTTGCTAGGTCATTTCCTAGTCTGTGATTTTTTTTTTCAATCTACAAGTGGTATTTTAAGAAAAAACCCTTTTTTGGACTTACCAGAGGGATGATATTAATATATAAAGTAGCAGTGCTTATTGAAGCTACTAACTTTTCTTTTGGGGTTCTCAAAAGTATAATGAATTGACAGTTCATGCTCCTGTTTTTGAATTACCTACGAGAAATGCAGAGGAAAGGAGAAGGGAATGAACATTTATTGAGTGCCTAGTATGTGCTAAGAACATTCTTGCCATGTATTATTTTGTTCTCACAACAACCTCATGAGGTAGGTATTATTTTTATCATCCCCATTTTACAGGTAAAAAAATGCAGCTTCGAGGTTCAACAGTTATTAAGTGAGAGCTAAGGGTGAAACCCAAGAATATTTGACTTTAAGTTACATGCTGTTACTTTGAAGTACGGTTAATGGTATGAAAATCTGGACATATTTTTGTTTGCTTACTGTACTGTAAAACATATGAGTTTTCTTTTTAGGGTGTTTTCATCGCATGAATTTTCTTTTTAGGATGTTTTCATCTTTATTTGCCAACCATTTGTTAGCCCTAAACTATTTTGTTTGGTTTTATAACAAAGATAGAAGCAAAATATAAAACTTTGAAGTACTAGAATTCTCAAGGGAAATAGTGTTATATCCTTGTTGACTTTTTCATTCTTTTCTGATTTGTTTTGCAGATTAACTGTAATTTAGATGTGATATACAAAATATATTGAAAGAATTATTAATTTTGATCTTCAAGTGTTATTCAAATGTCATTTACAAATTGCTACTGTAATGATGGCTCCAAATGTTAACCTTTGGATATTGGTCAAGTTTAAAAGACTATAAAAATATTAATATGAAACAAAATATATTTAGTGAATATATGTATGAGACTAATTTATTAAATTTGTTTCTGAATATTGTTACGTTCATAAATGAAAATATATAGACTCAAGTGCCACCTTTTATTTTATTTAATAATAAGCCCAACCTAATAAACATGACAGAATCATTTTCTTGTTCACGTATTTAAAGTTTAAATTCATAGTGCGGAAGGTTTAAATTAAAACAAGCAGACTTTTTTTTTCCTGAAATTTTATCTTCTTATATATATATCTGTTAATTTTCTTTCTCCTTTTATATTATGACTAGTTAGGTGTCTTTATTACCAGTTTACGCTACATATTTATTGACATAAACCTAATTAGTAGAGTGCTCTGACTCTTCTAGCAACTGGTCAGTCTGGGTCCTGTTTTAGATTATTTTCTGTACCTATGTACACAGAAATACTTATGCAGGCTCTCCTGGATCTATCATCTGGTAATTTGATAACCTTGGAATTTCTGAATTCCCCAGTACTTAAGGAGTATGGAATCTGTAACTCTGCCATCACATGCATACTTGCTTATATGTTATCTTAAATTGATTTCTTCCTATTTCATATATGTGTGTCTTATCTCCCCTGGGTAGAATTATAAGCTTCCAAAGTATAAGAATCGTGTCTTATACTTTCTTAAACCCATCTATAGGATTAATAACTACTTATGGATTAATTTTTCCTTTCTCCTATGAGGGCCAAAGCAGAATGCAAAGCAGATGAAAAGTTGTTAGTAGCATGCCTACTTTTTCATTTCTTAGTGGAGAGAGAATATGGAACTTTGCAGAGAAGTGAAAAATTAAGTGAGAGGGTGTTTAGAGTGTCCTTTGACAAAGAGGTATACTTCTTAAATGTAGCATATTTTGAAGTTACTAAAAGAGTGGAAAATGGGGCATAAATTTGGAAATGCATAAAATAGTGTTTTAAAATGATGTAAAATGAGAATTTTAGTGATAAAATTTCCTTTTATTTTAAACGTGATTTTCTGATATATTTTAATATTTTAATATTAGGACTCGCTGATTCTTGAGAAGAGTCAAAACTGGAGTTCTCAAAAAATGGACCATATTCTGATTTGCTGTGTTTGTCTTGGAGATAATAGTGAGGATGCTGATGAAATAATTCAGTGTGACAATTGTGGCATTACAGTCCATGAAGGTAATTTTGCTTTGTTTTGTCTCCTATAGAAATGACTGATTCACATCATGTTTAAATAAGTCAAATCAGCTCTTTGACATTTTGTACTATTTTAAGGTTTTTCTGAAATAATAAATAACTGAATCCTCAAAACTGTGATGGGTGCTATGTAGTCATCTTAACTTGAAATATTTTTAAATAATTAAAGTAGAAATATTATTATATGGAAATTAGTATTTCTTTAAAGGTTAGTGTTACAGTCTTTTCCTTCATGGTATTATTTATTTCTAGTTTTTAAATAAAATTTAGAAGTAGGGAGAAGTTTAGTGTCTTAGTCCAACAGAAAGTATTCTTAGAAAACTTACAGTCTAAGTCTATTGATTTTTTTACAGTTTCTTCTTTCATAATTATAGTTTTTAATTTTGAATTTGAATGAATTTGTAGAGATCATCTGAAAAGGAGCTACTCTAATGAATTGAAAATATTCTTTTCCCCATTATGATTTTTAAACTTTTTTGTTATGTATTTTTTTTTACTTAAATTATTTTGACATAATTTCCCACTTATAGAAAAGTTACAAGAATAATACAAAGGCTTCTCATATAGTCTTCACTCAGCTTTCTCAATGGTAACATTTTACTATATTTGTTTTATCTTCTCTGTCCCATAACAATTTTTCCCTTCTATGAGAGTAAACTGTGGACATAATGTTCCGCTTTACCCCTATGTATCTTGTTGTGTATTTCTTAAGAACAAGGGCATTCTTTTACATAACCATGTAATTATCAAAGTGGGGAAATCAGCATTGATGGAATACTCTTATCTAATCTACAGACTGTATTCAGATTTTGCCAACTGTCCCAAGAATGTCATTATTAACAAAATAAAATCTAGGATCATGTATTGTATTTGGTTGTCATGTCTGTTTAGTTACCTTTAATCTGAAATAGTTTCTGAGTCTTTGTGTTTCATGCCATTGACATATTTGAAGAATATAGGTCAGTTTTTTTAAAAATAAAATGTCCCTAAAATTTTTTTCTTATGTGTTTTCTCATGATTAGATTCATATCATATGTTTGTGGCAAGAATGCTGCATAAGTTATATTAGCACATATTAGGAAGCATATAATATTTATACAGCTGCTGGTGATAGTATTAATATTTTGATCCCTTTGGTTGAGAGGGAGTCTTCCTGGTTTCTCTTTGGTAAAGTTGTTTTTTTCTTATCAGTTAATTTTTTTTTATCAGGGTGATGACTACCACAAAACAGTATTTGTATGACCTTGCCCTTAGCTGCCTTTCTGGTCTTACAGCCAGCCCTCCTCCCAGATAGTTGTGGGAGTCTGCTGGACTTGAGGGACCTGTGGGGCCTGTGCTTCTTCAGCTAATCCTCTTGCCTTCATGTGGAACTGCCCTCTGGCTTCTAAGGCTCACTGTGGGAATGTCCTCTGTTACTGTTAATTTGTTTATTTTTTCGTAATGTTTGTTGAGTATCTTCTATGTGCTTGGCATTCTGTAAATTTTAGGTATAAGAAATAGAATGTCAAATTGTTGATCGCATGGAGCTTAATGTCTAGAGAGACAGGCAGTAAAGAAATAAACCAATAAATATCTATCAGGTAGTGATTTGGACTATGGAGAAAAATAAAGCAAAACAAGGAGTGTAGGGAATACTGTGGATGGGGGGTGGTTGGGTAGGATTGTATTTATAAAGTATGATAAGGAAAGTGCTCTCTGACAAGGTGATATCTGAGCAGTGATCTGAAGGAAGTAAAGGATCAAGTCATGTAAATATTTGGGCAAAGAGCACTCCAAGCAGAGGGAGTAGTGAGCATGAAGATCTTGAAGTGGGAACATGTTTGGAATGTTTGCATAATGGCACAGAGATTAATATGGCTAGAACTGAGTAAGCTGGTTAGTGGTGGAGGTGGGGCTGGAAGTAAACCAAGTGAGTCTTTGCAGATCATGGTACTGACTTTAGATTTTACTATCATAGATATGGAATGATATATGAGTTTTGAGCAGAGGATTAGTATGGTTTGATTTATGTTTTGAAAGGATCATTCTGACTGAAAGTAGACTGAAGTGGATCTCAGATGGGAATCTGGGCTACTATTTAGGAGACCATTGCAATGATCCAAGAGAGGAATAGGTTTTGAGGTAGATAGTAAAAATTTGGTTTTAAACTGTGTGGAGTTTTTATGTAAGATGTTAGAACTGGAAATATAAATCTGGGACTTATTAGCCTGTAGATGTTATGTAAAGCTATAAGTCATGATTTTAGGGAGTGAGTGTATATAATAGCAAAGTAGTCTCAGTACTTTAGAGGAGATGAGGAAAACATGGCTAGTGAGATATGAGGAGAACCATGAGTGATGGCACAGAGAAAAATGTTTCAAAAAGAAAAAGTGAGTAATTGTGTCAAATAATGTTTTTAAGAGTCAGATGAGTACCTCTATCATGTGGGAAATGACCCTAATTCAATGGTAGACTCCAAGCACACCACCAGGCAAGCTATCCCAGAAGTTATGGAAAAAAAGGCTCACTGACAAAATGTTTATATCATATGGGTTTATTAAATAAATATAAAATACACAGAAGCAAGGAGAAAGAGGATAACAACTCACTTAGGGCAGGGTACAGTGGAGTAGAAGCACCATACTATGTAAATCCTGGGGTACATAGTATACCCCAGTATACCCCATATTTTGCCTCTCTTTGTCTTATCAGCCTTCCTTGCTGATGGTATGATTGTGAGGACAGAGCCCACATGAAAGGTGTCCTGGGCCTAAAAATACACTGTCAGGAAGATGCAGCGACAAGTATGCCTGGCCATGGCTTTAGCTCTCCAGTTAACCTGCTAAACAGCCATGGGTTTTATTTGTGTTTCTAAGGAAATGGACACATGTTGCCAGAATAGGTATCACTTACTGATGGATAGCCAAATTAAGACCTCATGAATATTGACTTCTCAGTATGTCTCATGTATATTTAATATATTCTGGCTCTTGAGAGCCTTTTGTATATTTGGTAAATAGGTACCTCAAGGATGTTAGATGTCTCTTAGTCCTTTTGTCCCTTTCTGTCTATGTTTAATGTACACATGCTTTACTTTTATCTATAAGTAATACACATAAGTTTTTTCTGTCTCATTCCATTCTCTGTAGCAGAATTTAATATCCTCAAGCAGAGCAAAGAAAGCACATAATAATTGAGAATTTACCATTGAATTTAGTAACATGAGCGTTATTGGCCATCTTGGTCTGAGACAGTTCAAGTGAGAATAAAAGAAGGGAAATTGAAAAAAGTCACTAAATACAGTTTCTCTGATGAGTTTTATATAAAGAAAAGCAGGGAGATGGGACTTTAGCTAAAGGAAATGTGAAATCTCAATTTCAAGAAGGGTTTTTTCCTTCTTATTTTAGATGCTATATTAGTTATCTGCTGCTCTTTAACAAATTATCTCAAAACAGCAGCTAAAAACAGCAAATGTTTATTACTTCACACAGTTTCTAAGGGTTAAGAATCTGGGAACAATTAGTTGGGTTCTTCTGGCTTAGTGTCTTTCATGTAGTTGCAGGTCAAAGCTGTCAGCCTGGCCAGTCATTTCAAAGCTTGACTGGGGCTGGAGGATTTGCTTCCAAGCTTACTCACATAGTTGTTGGTAGGCCTCAGTTCTTTCCCGGCTGTTGGCCAGACATCTTAGTTCCTTACCATGTGGACCTCTCCATAGGCTGCCTAAACCTCCTTATGACCTCAGAGTGAGTGACTGAGTCTTCAAAGAAAGAGATGGAAACGATTGTATGAGAGGGGTAGTATCTTTTATAATCTAATTTTGGTACGATATACAGTCACTTCTGCCATATTCTGCTGTTCACACAAACCAGCCCTAGTCAAGTGTAGGAGGGGAACATTGTAAGAGTGTGAATTCCAGGAGGCAGTGAACATGGAGCGCTATCTTAGAGGCTGCCTACCACATATGTGGAGATTATATAGCATGTTGTGTGCTGGTGGAAGTGACCCACTGAAAGGGAGAGTTGAGAATTTGATGATAAAAGGAAAGAAAGGGAAACAATTGCTGGAACAAAGGCTTTGAGTACAAGGTTAGAAGGGATGAGATCCACTACTAAGTGGAGAGATTGAATAGATAAGAGTAGCCATAGTGATTGTAGTGAATAAAAGGGTAGATTAGTCCAGATGTAGGTAGGTTGTTAGATGTGGTGTTTGGAACATGTGGAAGTTGTTTTTGGATGTGTCTTGTTTTCTCAGTGAAATAGAAGCAAGGCCATTAGCAGAGAGTGGGTATGGGGAGGAGTTAGAGATTTGGGGGGAGACTGGATGGTATAAAATTTGGCAGAATAAATGGAATAATAAGATATGTACATAAAATATATATACATGTATGTATGTATGTGTATGTAGTACACATACCCACACATATATATTCAGGCAGCAATAAAGGACCACCTGATATTAGTGGTGATGAATATAAACTGAGAACAGTCAACATGGTTGTGTGTATGTGTGTTTTTCTTCTCCAGGTATGTTTCAGATTCCTGACAGCAGGTACTACAGTAGTAGCTATGCTGCCAAATGTGTGTTGTGTCTGTCACCACTGGTGATCATAACTATGTTACTGAAGTTTATATCCGTGAGTGTGTGATACAAGCCTGACCACTGCTGTTAGTGTTGGTGACTTCTCTTATTATGGTGAGGGTGCTATTTCTGTTTATTTATCTCTACATTATAATGCAGAGGATACTATCTCTACTTGGTAGGTCATTCTTAGGCTGAGGTCATTGACCACAGAAGTATATTTTAAGGCCAGCCCAGTGGTTTTTAGGAAATTGAATTGGTTGCTAATGTTTAGACACTGGGATATTTTATTGTACACATTTAAGATTTAAAACAACTTTTGAAGAATACAAAGTTCTGGCAGCTTTAGGGGTTTTTTTATTTGTTTGTTTTTGGACATAGGGTCTCCCAAACTGCCTTTGAACTCCTGGGCTCAAGCAATCCTCCTGCCTCAGCCTCTTGAGTAGTTGGGACTACAGACGCACACAACCATGCCTGGTTTAGCGCTAGGTTTTCACTCTCTTCAAGCACGATCTGCTGGAGCTGAATAGCGCCACCCCATGCTGGTCAGTTCTACAATCTCCAGTTCATAGTCCTTTCCCAAACCATTTACTTATTTTTATTAGTCCCCAGAGGTATTTGAATATATAATTCCTCATCTACTTTAAGGGTGCTGTCTCTTGATGCTGGTTGGTATTCAGGCTGCCAGTGCCTTGTGGTCTCAATTTCCTACATCTGTAATAGTAAAACAGTGCTTTTACTATAGCTTTTTCCTTTCAGACTCAGGCTTGAGGTCACTGGGGACTAGTACCATGCAAAGCTAAAAAGGACCCTCCCCTCTGTCCTATTGTTTTTTTTTTTTTTTGAGACAGAGTGTCACTTTGTTGCCCTGGCTAGAGTGAGTGCCGTGGCGTCAGCCTAGCTCACAGCAACCTCAAACTCCTGGGCTTAAGCAATCCTACTGCCTCAGCCTCCCGGGTAGCTGGGACTACAGGCATGCGCCACCATGCCCGGCTAATTTTTTCTATATATATTTTAGTTGGCCAAATAATTTCTTTCTATTTTTTTTAGTAGAGACGGGGTCTCACTCTTGCTCAGGCTGGTCTCGAACTCCTGACCTTGAGCAATCCACCCGCCTCGGCCTCCCAGAGTGCTAGGATTACAGGCGTGAGCCACCATGCCCGGCCTTGTCCTATTGTTTTTGAATTACATTTGTGCCCCTTTGACTCTTAACTTAGGATGAATTCTTTCCCAGTGGATTCGTTGTTCAAATGAACATAGGTTTCTGGAAGGGTACCACATTAGTCACACTGATATGCTTAGAGCTATTAAAGGTCATAATAGAACCCTTGCTTCAGATGAATAGCATTAGTAATGGCAGATGTAACTTCTTTCTAAGGTAGCTTTGATTTTTAGAATCACCTGAAAAGCCTTTCTGAGTCCAGGCAGACAAATACGATGATTAAACTGAGGGGTAATGCCATTTAAGTCAAAAGGAAGTTGTGTCTATAAAGTCATATAATAACGGTGCTTGAGTAATTCATTTAACTGGCTCTGATGGCAGTTCAAGTTCCAAATATTTTTGAGAATTTGCTAATGATTACTCATTTAATCCCCAAACTAATTCATAAGAATTGGGGACCTATTTTTATTATCGGAGAAGGAAGAAGTTTAGAAAAGGGAGAGGGAAATTAATGCTCCTGTGTGTAATGCTTTATAAGCTTTTTGAGACCTAACTATTAAATATAATAATATGTGACTTATAAACACATAGTTTTCCACTTCCTTAGGTGAATCTTTATGTTGTATAATTAATTTGTTGGTAATATTTTGAATTATGTAAACTTTATATATGTCCAAAGTAAAGATATAAATTATAAATCAAAGTAAAAAATAAATTTGAATTTTTAAAAATAATTCTACGACTTTCACCCTCTATCTAGTATGGATAATTTCCTATTTCCCTTTTTAATTTTGGAGTTTCTATTATATGATTATGATCATCATATAATTCTCTCTCTCTGTCTTGCTTTCTTAGTAGAATTAGAACTAAGCTTGAAAGATTCCTGGTTTTGGAGATTTTAAGTGATCTTTTGTGGGTTAGAGGAGAAGCATTATTAAACATTAATGTAGTTTTCATAAATTTAATAAATTAAAGTAACCGTTAATATAATCTAATAAAATTATTATACGGTGTTAGTAAATGTATCAAATATGGTATTTGGGTCCTTTTAAATGTAATTTCCTATAGATCATTTTTGTCTTGATAAGTAGTCCACAGAGTTCCTTTATCAGATATCACTGGGTAGTATGCTTGAAAGGGTGTGCTTTGCCATGCGTATACTCCTGATTTTTAGTAATATGAGTTTTATTTGGTAATACTTGGATAGTGTCAGTAAGAAATTATGTTGACTACATCTATGAAGAAATTTTTCATCTTCTACCAGCTTTACATCAGTTGAATCTACTAATAGGAATTTTTCTTTTTTTTTTTTAAGAAAACAAACCCTGCTTAGTAATCTTTGGTTAGATGGTTGAATTTCTCTTCTGGTAAAGAATAATGATGATAATTCTCAATACAGTAATGTATAGCCTGATCAGTATGTGTATTTCCTGGAGCCCTTTTGAGTCATCAGGGTCTTACTGATACTGTTATGTGTTGTTGCCAGTCCATATTATTTAATAATTAGAGCATGAGCTGAAAAAATGAAAAGTAACAACATGTGACCTGGTCCAAATAACTTGGATTTTTTTGTTTGTTTCTTTCTAAGTCTCCCAGGTTCTTAATACTTTTAATGTTAATTTTATTTTCCTTTCTATAAAATGGGAGATAGCAGCCTCTCAAAAGTAAACTTTTTTATCCTAATAGGAGCCATTATGGCTACTTAATTATTTTAATTTTAAAGGTCCCTTTCACTATATAACTGAACTGTTGCTGCATCTAAAGTAAATAAGATTTTAAAAATGTTCCAGACCTCATTTAATAATTAAAATGTCACTCTTACAATTTGGGGAGTTTGAAAACAATTTATTTTTAATTATTATGGATACATAATAGTTGTACATATTTATGGGATACATGTGATGTTTTGATAAAGGCATACAGTGTACAACGATCAAATCAAGGTAATTGAGGCATTTATCACTTTAAGCATTTATCATTTCTTTGTGTTAGGGACATTCCAATTCCACTGTTTTAGTTATTTAAAAATATACAATAAATTGTTATTAACTATAGTCACTCTATTGTGCTACTGACTGCTAGATCTCATTTATTTTACCTATCTTTTTGTACTGTTAACCATCTGTTCTTTATCCCCCCATCCCCACTACCCTTCCCAGCCTCTGGGAACCATCATTCTACTCTCCATCTCCATGACTTCAGTTTTTTCTTTTAGCTCTCACCTATGAGTGAGAACATGTGATATTTATCTTTCTGTGCCTGGCTTATTTCACTGAACATAATGTCCAGTTCCATCTATGTGTGCAAATGACAGGATTTCATTCCTTTTTATGGCTGAATAATATTCATGGTATATATACAAAGTTTTTCTTTATCTGTTTATCTATTGATGGACACTTAGGTTGATTCCCTATCTCTTGGCTATTGTGGATAGTGCTGCAATAAACATGGGAGTGCAGATACCTCTTTGATAAACTGATTTCCTTTCTTTTGGATATATACCAGCAGTGGGATTGGTGGACCATATGGTAGTTCTATTTTTAATATTTTGAATATCTCAATAATTTTTTTAAAGCTTGCTACTCAAAGTATGGTTTATGGATCAACAACATTAAGCAGTGGCATCTGTATCATCTGGGAACTTGTTAGAAATGCAGACTCACAGGCCAAGTTCCAGATTTTCTGAACCAGAATCTGTATTTTAACAAAATCTCCCAATGTTTCTTATGTACATTAAACCAGAGGTCCCCAGTCTTTTTGGCATCAGGAACTGGTTTCATGGAAGACAAGTTTTCCTGGGTTGGGGGATGTAGGGGGACGGAGCTCAGGTGGTGATGCCAGTGATGGGGATCAGCTATAAATACAGATAATAGGCCGGGCGCGGTGGCTCACGCCTGTGGTCCTGGCCCTCTGGGAGGCCGAGGCGGGTGGATCGCTCGGGGTCAGGAGTTCGGGACCAGCCTGAGCGAGACCCCGTCTCTACTAAAAATAGAAATAAATTATCTGGCCAACTAAAATATATATAGAAAAAATTAGCCGGGCATGGTGGCGCATGCTTGTAATCCCAGCTACTTGGGAGGCTGAGACAGTAGGATCGCTTAAAGCCCAGGAATTTGAGGTTGCTGTGAGCTAGGCTGATGCCACGGCACTCACTCTAGCCTGGGCAACAAAGTGAGACTCTGTCTCAAAAAAAAAAAAAAAAAAAAAAAAAATACAGATAATGAAGCTTCACTGGCTCACCTGCCACTCACCTCCTGCTGTGTAGCCCGGTTCCTAAGTTTCATGGAAGACAATTTTTCTATGGATGGGCAGGGGAGAGCTCAGGTGTTGATATGTGGCCGGTTTCTAACAGGCCGCGGACTAGTACCAGGCTATGGCCTGGGGTTTGGGGACCTCAGCATTAAACTGTTAGCTCCATTGACAGTATAAAGGAGTTGCTCCGCAATGCTTTCCAGGGTGTCTAAAATTTAAGATTTTCAACACTATGAAAGGCCATAGTTAGCACCATTTTATTCATGATAGAGGAGAAAAAAATGCAGCTCGCCAGCAAGACAGGCTCATGTATTCCTCTTGTGTGAAAGTCTTTGTGGTATAGCTCACAGAGTCATCAGGGAGCTGTCTTCTTTGGACTCATTGCCTTCCTCTCTGTTCCTCCCTCCCCCAAGAGACCGCTCACATAAAAGTGAATGATAGCTCCCTAAGGTGGCTGTAAGGAGTCACCCTGACATAGAAGCTTCATCCTGCACAGGAGTCAACATACCTTTTAACAGTGCCATAATCATGGGTGCCAAGGACATGCTCCACTACTAGAGTCACAACACTAAGAGAAGCCCAAATTAGGTGTCCCTGTCAGGTGTTTATAGTTCTTTCCAGTTGAGATACAATCTGCCAATAAGGATCATTTTTACTATAAGCAATATTTCCAAGTAGCATAGTTGATATTCTACCCTTTTCTGGTTTCCAGGGTAACAGAGGTGGGGAGTTATCCAAATGTCACATTCTAATGCAGCAGAGGAAAGGGTTAGTTAAAATCATAGGGACTCCTATCAGTAATCTAGACTTCAGGACTAAGGGAGATGAAGGGTTCTAATGCCTGTGTCCCTTTTGGACCTGCTTCATAATGACCATAGGTATTGTTTTATTATCTACATACCCAGAAAATACTGTTTTGTGCTTTGTTTTTTCAACTGTACTGGACTTCCCTGTTATCTATCTTTGAGTCTTAGGGCCCATCAGCATTTCTGGCTCTTTAGTATTACAATTCTAAACTTATTACTACCTAGGGAGGATGAGAGATTTGGGGAATACAGCTTTCTGTATGTATTTGATATACACATATATTTAAATGCAAAATTTTGTGCTGGGGAACTGGGGGAATGCAGAGGTATAGTTTCTGCTTTTTCACTGTTTATAGTCTAATAGGGAAGATAAGACATGTACATAAATAAGAGCAAAGAATAAAGTAAGTGAATAGTAGATTCTGTGCTATGGGCATGTCTTCCTAGTAAATGGACAGGTAGCATGAAACTGTCCACAAATTATCTATGAATGCTAATTTGGTGGCAGAAATAGAGGGTGCAATAGTGCTTATATATATTTATGTTCATAACAGGACGTAGGTAAGGGAGTGTAACATTTTTGTAAAAATAGGTGACTCATGAATTAATTGCATATTCTTTTGACATGCAAACAATAAGCTACTAATCCTTGCTGTAAAATATTTATTTATTAATATATTATATATAGTGTATCGCTTTTTACTTCTGTGAAATTTTAGTGTATTTATGGTTTTAACCATCTTTAATACTATTAAATTCATTTATAGGCTGAGTGTATGTATTTTTTTTCATTTGGGAATCACTCTTTTTCAAGGCTGCCTTTTACGTTCTTGCCTTTAGCATATGCTACTTTTCATAAAAGTAAGCTTGCCTAACTAGGCAGAGATTGTTTTGTATTTGTAGAGACAAATTATGTTTCTTGTGAAAAATCTTTTCAACACAGAATTGTTAACTTTGTTTATTTTCAGAAATGGAAGACAGTTTAGAGATTTCTAATATATGCATAAAATGGATATAATCTGATTTGTTTTATAAAGATAAGGTGACTTTCACAAAGTTGTTACACCAAATAAGAAATAGTGTCTTCTGGAAATATATTTTTAAATTTATTTAAATAATTTCCTCTGATTATATAAACAATAGGATGGAATTGTAATATTTTAAATGGCTCCATAATGTACCCTTTGTCAATTATTCAGCTATCAGCCAAGAGCTTATCAACTTTCTTGATGCTCTACATCCTCACCAGCATTTGATATTGTCAGTTTTCTAGATTTTGGCCATTCTAACAAAAATGTAGTAGTATCTTGCTGTTTAAATTTGCATTTCCCTAATGGCATATGACATGGAGTATCTTTTTATATGTTTATTTGCCATCTGTCTATCTTCTTTGGTGAGGTATCTGTTCAGTTCTTTTGCCCATTTTTTAAATTGGGTTATTTGTTGTCTTATTGTTGAGTTTTAAGAGTTCATTAGGTGTTTTAGATAACAGTTCTTTATCAGGTATGTTTTTTGCAAACATTTTCTCCCAGTCTGTTTTTTGTCTTTTCATTCTTTTGACAGTATCTTTCGCAGAGCAAAAAATATAATATAATGAAGTCTAACTTATAAATTATTTCTTTCATTGATCATGCCTTTGGTTTTTTACCTAAAGTCATCATCACGTTGAGGGTCATCTAGATTTTCTCCCTTGTTATTTTGTAGTTTATAATTTTGCATTTTATATTTGGGTCTATGATCAATTTTCAGTTAATTTTTGTGAGGGATATAAGGTCTTTCTCTAGATTCATTTTTTTACATGTATATGTCTAGCTGTCTCATCACCATTTGTTCAAAAAAACTGTCTTTGCTTCATTGTATTGCTCCTTTGTCAAAGATCAGTTGAATGTATTTATGTGGGTCTATTTCTGGATTCGGTTCTGTTCCATCAACTGACCTATTTGTGCTTTAATCTATACCACACTGTCTTGATTACTGTAGCTTTATATTTGGGTTATTAAGTATGAAATATCCAATTTCCTTAAGTACTAAGTTTGACAGTTGATTTTTCTGATATTTCACTTTGACACTTCTTATTTGATTTTTATTGTGAAGGTACATCCTCAGTCTTTCAAACACACATTTTGGCTTGTGATTATCTTTTACGTGTTTTTTTTTTAGTGCAATCTTTGTGAAGCTGTGGATAAGTCAAAAACTTGTGTTATTTTCGAATATAAATTCTGTCATGGAACCAGTGCAGCCTAGACAGTTCAAAATATTAATGAAGTGTTTGGGAAGGATGTGGCTAATAAACATACAGTACATTGATGGTTTGAGAAGTTCCATTCTGGTGATTTTAACCCTGAAAGTGAGTCATGTGGGTGACCTGAGACCAAAGTGGATAATGATAAGCTGAAAGCTATAGTGGAAGTGAATCCATCTCAGCCTATGCATGAATTAGCAGCAGGGTTTGACATCACTATTCCAATAATATTGGACCATTGGGCAAGCTAAAGAAGCTGGGTAGGTGGGTACTGCATGAATTAAAAGAGCATCAGAAGAGAAACCGTCTCAAAGCTTGCCTTTGCTGTTACAACATAAAGGCGAACAATTTCTAATCGTATTGTTACTTGTGATGAAAAATGGATTCTTTTTGACAATCACAAGTGTTTGGCACAGTGGTTGGATAAAGATGAATTGCCTAAACACAGTCCAAAACTGAATATTCATCCCAAAAAGCTAATGGTGTCTATTTGGTGGTCCATTACTGGTATTATCCACTACAGCTTCATGAAACCTGGTTCAATTGATGACAGCAGATGTCTACTGCAACCAATTGGATGAAATGATGAGGATGCTTGCGATTAAGCAGCAGAGATTGGTCAATAGGGACAGGCCAATCTGCTTGCAAGACAACAGTCAACCACATGTTGCACAAACAAGGCTGCTCAAACTCCAGAAGCTGGACTTGGAAGCTCTCTATCATCCACCGCATTCACCAAACCTTGCACCACCCGACTACCACTTCTTCCAGGCTTTGGATCACTTTTTGCAAGGAAAAATACTCAATTCTCAATAAGCTGTAGAAAATGCCTCTGGCAATTTCATTGCCACTTGGTTTTCAGGCTTCTTTGCTGCTGGCATAAACAAGCTACTGTTCTACATAGACAATCACGTCATCTGAAAACAAAGATCTTCCATCCCAATCTGTCTACCTTTTATTTCTCTTTCTTGTCTTACTGCATTACCGATGTTGAAAAGCAGTAGTGAGAGAGGACATGCTGCTTTGTACCTGATCTTAGCAGGGGAGCTTCTACTTTTCTTTTTGAAATCTGAGAGCGGCAGTCTGTCACTTAGTATAAACACCTTTGTGGCAAGATCTTGTAATTGACTTGTAATAGTAGGGTACTCCTGACTATGATGTCACTTATCCGGATATACTGATGGCAGCCTGTCTGAAGAAAAACATCAGGTATATGTCACAGTACATGAGGGAATATTAGGCAGTGCACTTACTAGCACTTGCCCTCAGATTTAGTTGCTATGCATTAAACAAGACAATGTCTACTAAGAGATGTTTTCCCGCATTATTTGTTTGGTTTTAGTCTGCTGTTAGCCTAGCCCTAGACCTTTTTATTTTTTAGTGTCTGCAAAAAGATATCCTTATCAGTGTTTACTAGGTAGTAGAGTATGTTCAAGTTATAACATTTAGACTTTATAAGTGCTTTGATTCTCTTATACTTTAGGACATACTTGTGACAAGTATTATGCATGTTATAGGTACTTCTTTTTTAATAAACGGTATTACTCATTTTAAAATCTTTTTTAGGCCATGTGTGGTGGCTCACACCTATAATCCTAGCAATCTGGAAAGCTGAGGTGGGAGAATTGCATGAGGCCATTGGTTGATCAGCCTGGGCAACATAGCAAGACACTGTCTGCGTGAAAAATAAATAAAAACATTAGCCAAGCATGGTGGTGCATGCCTGTAGTCCTAGGTACTTGGGAAGCTGAGGCAGAAGGATTGCTTGAGTTCAGAAATTTGAGGCTGCAGTGAGCTATGATCACACCATTGCACTCTAGCCTGGGTGACAGAGCAAGACCCTGTCTCAAAAACAAAAAAAAAAAAAACAACTTTTTTCTTGTTGAGTTTTGTAATCGAAGGTCTAATGATAGGATGTTAAATACAGAAAAAGTATTTTATGTTTTTAAATGGCAACTTTTGTGTTTCTGTTTTTCTCCTTTATATATGGAGAGATAATTAGGATTGATACTATTAAACACGTAGTGCAGATAAAGTAACTAAGCCTTAGAGATTTGGTTTGTCCAAAGTTACATAGCCAGAAGCTAGAAGACTAAAAAGCTGAATGGGGAAAATGTCCACTCATTTGGATTATCCATATCTTTGTACAATTCAAAAAATTGTAAACACATTTTATATTATTTTTTCCTTAAATATGATTTGTGTAGATTGTATGTTAGTCAGAGGTTGATCCTTATTAAATAGCTATAGAAACATGTTTTCTATGTTGTACATTTGAAAACAACACATGAAATGAGTTTTACATGTTTCTAAATTTTTTATTTTACATGTTTACTCATATAAAATTTTTTTTCCCATACTCATGTTTTGTATGGTAGAAAGAGAGATTTCAAAATGTATTTAGTCATTAATTAAAGTGGATTAGAGTGGATTAAAGTTGTAGAACTTTGATTTTTAGAACTCAGTAAACCCAACAGGTATGGCGAAGAAATAGGGAAAAAGTAGGAGGTGAAAGTACCAAGTAAAGAACTCTATAAAGGTAATGACACAGTGTGGATCGTTTCTCAGGGTCAGTGAAGCTGAAGAAGAAATATTTATCCCCTTGGTCCTGGTTAGCTTGCCCAATACCTATCTTCTGCATTACAAAGGAAGAATATCCTAGGAGTTGAGCTCAGAAATCACTCCTAAGGTGGTGTGAAGGAGGTTTAAAACTCTACAGATGTGCACAAGTTTGCCGTGTGTGGTACAGTCTTTAAAAATAGAATTGAAATTTTACTTTATTCTAAAAAGTAAACTTTGGTGATTTACCTTGATTTCACTGAATGAACAAGTTGGATTGCCCCTAAGAGTTTTAGTATCTTGTTAATTGCCTACTTTGTGTGAATACAGATTTTATCTAGTTTGAAAGAATTTTTTTAAAGGTACATGATTTTGTAAAGAAAATAGATATTCACTCCCTCCCATGGTATTGCATAACCCACTGCGAAAAATAGGTTGACTTATTGTTTTATGATTTTTCTTCAATTATAACATTTTGCTTACTCTTGCTGTTATAGAAAAATTTTATTGGAAGCAATAATAACTGATCCCAAGAAGAAAATTTTATTTCCTTTTAATTTTATGATTTTGCATTTTAAAAAACGTGTATCTAAACAAATGTGGTAAAGATGATGATTGCTAACCGTAATTTAATGACATTAAAGAAATTAATGAGTTGTGATTCCATGTGTGCTGTAGTCTAGTTTCTTTAAAAATTTTTTTTTTTTGGCATTGTTTTATATGACTTTCAGATTGTATTTAAGTTCACTATTACAAAACCTTTGCATAGCATAAGGATTTGGGCTGGTCAAGGTGGCTTGTGCCTGCAATCCTAGCACTTTGGAAGGCCAAGGTGGTAGGATGGCTTGAGGCCAGGAGTTGGAGACCAACTTGAGCCATATAGGGCATAGTGAGACTTTGTCTCTAAAAAACAAAAAACAAACAAAAAAACAAAACATAAAAACAGTAGCCAGAAGTCTGGCACCTGTAGTCCCAGCTAATTGGGAGGCTGAGGCAGGATTGCTTGAGCCCAGGGGTTCAAGGGTGCAATGAGCTATGATAATACCACTGCACTTTAGCTCGCACAACAGAGCAAGACCCTGTCTCACCAAGAAAAAAATTAAGGATTTGCTTGAGGCAGCTTATGTTAGTCATAGTTGCAAACCAAGTTTTTAGGTTTCTGCCCATTATTAGACTATTTTAATTATGAATAAGATAATTACATGTAACCATTGACCTATAATGACATCTAGTGAATTAATGTTGGTAATTTAAAACTACTTACTAGTTTTATATGGTTCTTTTCTTTCTTGTGGGTGATTTGGTTGACTCGGTATTTATTCATTCATTTATTTATGTATATACTTGGTTATTTATTTTAATTTGGATATCTTTGGTGGTTGTGAGAGGTCATTCTCCGACTTAGACTCCTATTGTCTGTTTAGTGTATAACCAGTTCACATAACCACATGATCTTACATTGGATGCATATCAACTTACCTATGTGGTGAAGACTTTTGAGAGATGATTATCACTGATACATGTTTCTCATAGTGGCTTTTTCGGTGTCGTTTTTTATTAGGGGTTACTTTGGGTGCCCCTTAGAATTTGCCACGAGGACTATCCTTTTAGAATAAACTTGGTCAAAAGTATCCTGGGATGGTTGTTATTTGGTTTTCTTTAAAAGTGACCTATCTTGAGATGTAATAAATGTATCTTAGGAGATTGGAGAAATGCCCAAACCTAAAGATGTATATATCAGGACTAGAATTAAATTACAGTCTATTTCATTACTATATAGGCATTAAATTGTTTCTCTGAAGAATATGTTAACATAAGGGCAGTGTTTTCCTTTTTAGAAGAATGGAAATTGGATAATATGAAGTCAGTATTTGGGAAAAAGAAAGCTATTTAAGAGTCATGACTATTGTCCCTAGAGAAGTGCTCTTTATTGTAAGCTGTCAGTTGTTCAGCATGGATTTTTATACTGCAGATGAAATTATCTCTCAGAACGTTTCAATTACCCTTTATCAGATTCTATGTTTATCAGTACTTTGTTGGTACTAGTACAGTCTTCTAGGTGTGTTGATGCTGAGAAAGAATTATTCATGGTGTGTGGCATTACTTACTAGTGAATTTGGTTGGTTTGTCAGGCACTGAGAGCTTCATCAATGCTGAGTTCACAGACAAAATTGAGTTTTAGGATTTTTAATTATGAGAACCTGATCTTACCAAAATGTCAGTGAAATCCTATCTGAATTTCTGGTTGACTTACATCTTTGACGTCTGATCTACTCTTTATAACCTCAAAATCAAGGAAAATATTTTGACTTTATAAAAATTTTAGGCAGATGTGGAAGCCCTAATAAATTTAAATGTGTAGTTGTCCCTTAGTATATGCTAGGGATTGGTTCCAGGACCCCCGTGTGTACCGAAATCGTGCATGCTGAAGTCCCAGAGTTCACTCTGTGGAAACCAAGTATATGCAAAGTTGGCCCTTCATATATTTGAGTTTCCCTTCTGTGAATACTGTATTGTCTATTCGTGTTTGGTTGGAAAAAATCTGCATATAAGTGGACGCACACAGTTCAAACCCATGTTGTTCAAGGGTTAACTGTAATTTGTAACTCCAGACATATGTATTTGAGTTAATAAGGAAACTTTTTGCTTTTCGTAATTGGAAGGTGGTTGAAATATATCATGTCCTACTCTAAAATGTAAAGAACTATGCTGAATTATCTTGTTTGTTAGGTGTGATCATAAGGATGTTTAAAGATTTTTATCACATTATCTGCCTAAATAATTCATCTAAATCCTCTCAGAATATCGAGTTTAGTGAATGAGAAGAGGACAAAAGAGAATAATCTGTTGTTATCATTCATTTCAGTTATGGATCAATTTTCACAAAAGACAGAAGAATTTTAAATTTTTAAAGGGATTAAACACTTCATGTAGTTAAAGATTGGCTCAGTTGTGACTGGAACTTAGCTTGTCTAACTCTAACTCTAGCTTGAACTTTTCAAATTGTTTTATAGCTTTAATTTATGTGTGCATGTATATTTCTTTATTACTTTCCTTTTAATAATATTTACTTTGCATTTATGGATATATGAGTTTTTGTTATAATCTGCCACCTCCAAAACTAGATCAAAGGCTTTTTTGTTTGTATGTTTGTTTTTCATGAGCTTAGTCTTTTATATATATATATTCTAGTACTTGGTACAAAGAGAGCTAAAGAAATATTTACTATCCAATAGTTTGTTAATCTGATGTCTTTTTAATGATAGTTCGTATTTTTATATTTTTAAAAAATTAAAAAATTATTAACTGCTTTCCCACTTTTAATGCTTTTCCAGTACAACTAAACTACTTTAAAATGTCATTTATTTCATTATATATATTATATTAGGTGAACTATTTTTATAAAATGATTTTACTTCTGTGCTTTAATATTCTTATAAACAATTGGTTTTTTAGATTTTTTTCTCTCCTTGTTGCCCTTTTTCCCTTTTTTCTTGTGAAATTATAAATGTGAGTTTTAAAAAAATAAACCCTACTTATTTATACTGTTTCTTTTTTTTTTTAGGTTGTTATGGAGTTGATGGAGAGAGTGACTCTATTATGAGTTCAGCTTCTGAAAACTCCACTGAACCTTGGTTTTGTGATGCCTGTAAATGTGGTGTTTCTCCTAGTTGTGAGCTATGTCCTAATCAGGATGGAATTTTCAAGGAGACAGATGCTGGAAGGTTGATGTCTTAATTATGTTGGGTTCATATGCCTACTTCATAATGTGTGTGCTTTTGACTACCTTATTCTTCTATTTATGATTTTCTGAGTTACACACTTTCATTTGATTGCTTTTTATCATCTTGGCATAGAGTAAATGGCCAGTAGGCTAGAGATGGGGAAAGGAGGGAGGAAAAACCATTTACTGAGTACCTGCATTTGCCTTTATACCCATGATCTCATTTAATCTTAATAATGACCCTATGATGAGGCAGGTGGTAATGTTTTTTATAGGTGTAGTACACAAGGCACAGATCATTTAAATAATTTATTAGTTCAAGGCCACAAACTGGTGAATAGTTAAATTTGAACCCAGATCTGTCTTGTCAGACTTTAAGAGTATATTAGGAGATAGAACCTATATGGTGATTTAAAAAGGGGAAGTGTAGTATACAGAATTATTAAGCTATGATCAAAGAGTAACCATAAAACATAAAAGAACTCCAAAGGATACTCTGGAGCTGAAGGTGATTATCCAAGAAAGACAAAGTTGGAAGGATGACCTCTTCCCTTAGGTTGGAGTTCAGACTTTGTTGGTGAAATTGCAGCTATAGCCTACTGGGTAGCCGAGAAGTATGCTGGTTTGCTTGGGCCAGAGTTGGTCTGTAGTTCTTAATAAGTAGGTAGCTGGTACAGTTTGCAGGGGGAAGCTAGGGCACGGGTTTGAAGCCTGAGCATATGCTGTCTATGTTGAGAGGGCCATGGAAAATGATCTCCAGGTTGAACCAGGGCTGGGAGGTCACTGAAAGACTGTGTGTGTGGCTGGGCCAGAGCACATAAGAGATTCTCTGCCGATCTCTGCTGAGAAGCCTCCAACCTCCTACAATGCCCTCTACCATTGAACTTACAGTGCCCTCTACTATTGAGCTTAATGTCATGCTGACTGTGAAGGAGAACTGCTGAAGAAATTGTGCCCATTATTGTAGAGCAGATATTGAAGTATGAATTTAGAGTTGAGAGGCAATAAATTGATAACTGGTAGAAAGACCTGTGTTTTTTTCACTACATCCATACTCATGTTTGTTATCATCTTTTAGCAGCTGTCATCATAATAGTGTTGACATCTTTCATGTTTTTTTCCAGGAGACTACCATTTGGGGTTGGTGACTTAAATATAAGAGTAGTTTTCAACCTTTTGTATTTTGTATAGATTACTCTCTCCCCCTTCTTCCCCAATATAAGAGGGAGGTCCTTAAGTTTTTATTTTGCCACATAAGAATGTTTCATTATTTTTATTAAACATGTTTAATATTATATAGATAATCTATATAAATTATCACCATCATCTTAACATTAAAAGGGTAGGATACATTTTGTCCTAAAATAAAGGATAGGCTTTTAAATTAAATAAATTTTACTTTTCTAAGGCAAAAAGTATTTTTATTTTTCTCTTTTTTGCCTCAATTGGTGGACAGGCCCCTGAGAAATGTTGCCATACAAGATTGCTGAGATAGCATAGATTCTGCTATGGAATCTTGGTGAACCCTATGTGTTGATGTTCAGGAAAACTGACTGGAAATCTTTCTTCTTCATCCCCCATCCAAAAATAAAATAAAATAAATATATAACAGATATTTTGATATATTGACATGAATCTGTGGTCTATATCATAGACGTGGACATTATTTTATGTTTGGACTGACTTTAGCCTAGAATTAGGGAGTTTAGTAAGTATTAAAAGTGTATACTTTCAAGTTGGACTGCCTATTTTTGGATTCTGGTCTTTTTTTATTATGATTTTAGACAAATGACTTAACGTTTTCATATCTCTGTTTCCTTAGCACTGTTTGGAGGATTAAATGAGATAATTTATGTAGAACAATTAGTATAGTTTCTGGAACATAGGAAATGGTCCTTACTCCTCCTACTGCTGCTGTAGCTACTGCTAGTGCCTCCTCATTACCAATATTGCTCTACTTATTTAAGGTAATCATGGAGTACCAGCTGCTGCATACATTTTTTTGGTAACTCTACCAATCCTGAGAGTTGAAATTTATGGTGATAAATTATGACAAATAACTAAGGCAACTTTGGAAAACATGGAGCTTACTTTTAGGGAAGAGAATTTTTTTTTCTTCCTTGTTAATAATTTACAAGTTCTATTGAAAAGTTGTAAAGTAGTTGTCTTTTCATGCTATCATAATCCACAAAGCAACTTGTAAAGTTATTTCTAAATGAAGAAAAGTGATACCTCTTTACCCATTTAGCTTTGCATTTGTGTTGGCCACTGTGGATATTACACCTCCCTTGGTGGTACAGCCTGGCAAAAATCCTTTTACATATAATACTATTTGGACACTTTATTTGTGTCAATGTCCACATTCACCTATAGACTATAGTGGAAGTTTTAGGCCTTGATATATTTTGGAGGTTGTGGTACTAACTTGACTCAAGGCATAAAAAGCCAAGAAAATTGACAAGCCTTTTAGTATTTTATCTTCAAATGGAAACCAGGGGAAAAGAAAGAGTAATGTATGGAAAGAATGGAAAAAGTTTTGAGGTTGACTTATATCACAGGGCTTAATTAGACTTTTCCCCCTCTATTCTTGATGGGAGCTGGAAGTTCTGCATAGAAAATAATGTGATTTAATGTTAGAAAACCATCAGTACATTCTTGTTAAATTTTTGTATCTTTTGGTGAGATTTTATCCTGTCTCAAGTGTTCTTATAAACCTGATTGTGGGAAATATTAGACATAGTCTTCTTCTTCATGTCCTTTATTGGTTGTCTATTGTGAATGAAATGTGGCTCTGAACTAAATTCTTTAATTTTTAAAATAAACATTATTTTAAGTCTCAGTTCCATCACTTGCTTGCTGCTTTAAGTCTTGGTCTGTCACTTGCTAACTTTATTATATTTGAAAGTCATTTAATCCTTCTGAACCCATTTCTTGATATGCAAAATGAGAATAACCATCTCCTACTCACCAGAAGCTTTTAGACTTTTTTTTCTTGTAGTTAACCTTTTTTGAGTGAAGACAGCGAGTGAGATACTATGCTGTAAGCACTTCACGTACATCTTTATAACTTTCAGACTGTCTTTGTGCTGCTCCATGCCTAGTAGACACTTAGTAATTGATTACTGAATGAAGGAATGAAGGACTGAAAATAATATACTGCAAGTGAATTTGTTTTATAAGCTGTAAAGGCACTACAGATACAAGGCATTTCAAAATCTAATTTTATTGATTAATCTATTCTCAAAGGAGAGTCTTTTGAGAAGTATTTTTCTAGTCTGCTTTATTAATATATATAATTTAAAAGAATCTGTTAATAGTTTATGCTAGAATGACAACTCTGACTCTTTGTTTTTTGGTGGTTTTATGTGATACTTGTTTTCTATTCCTTTCCCCAATCAACATCTGTCATCATAGCTGCAAGCAAAATGGATGGTAAAGTAACAAGGAAGATTTTTTTTTTTTTAATTTTCAGATTTGTCTTAATTACAAAGTTCTGAAGTATGTGCAGCTAAAAAAACGAGCAAAAGACTACTTACAGCTGGTATTAAAAAGGATCAAAATTGTCTGGGCTGTGATTTTCACTGACTTTGATATGTGTTTTAATAAGGACTCAAGTTGGTATCCTTATGTGAGTGGTTGGGAGAAATGATACACTTGTGTGCCAATCACACTGAAATGGCAGTTTAAATTTGTAGTATTTGTGTGACTTGTACTAAAATATTTCAAGAAGGTCAGTATGAAGCAAGCAGCCAGCTGTTGGGTTTATCAAAGGTAAACTCCTGCAGAGTACAGCGACATTTAATACATCAGTGGAGCATGAAAAAACTGCACAAATTAAATTGAGAAAGCAGCTGCTTGTTGAAGATGGGTATCTTTATATTGAACTCCACAGGATGTATTTGGGAGGTTGGATTAAAATGTTATATCAAGAAAAATCTCAAAACCTTGAATTTTTTTCCCAATAAAAAAATAACTTTTAAGAAGATTTATAACTATTTTTCCCAGTATCACTATAGAATGATTCTTAGTCTTAGTCCTTTAAGACTCATAATGCATCACAAAACCAGAACCATGTAGCATTCACAGCATCTTAAGTTGTGATAAAGCCAAATTTGTTGTTAACATATTCACAAGGTTAATAGAGAGCTACCATCTCATTTTTATACCCTTTCTTACAAAAGTGATATAGATCTGCTGTTTAAATTTCAAAGTCAGTGATCCCACATTTTGGTTGAAAGCAAACGGAAAAGGTGCCTAGTATACTAAAAATGGCTCAGAGCAGTTTTAAAAAAATGAAATTAGAACCAACTCCCCCCATTTTTTAGTGTGCTGAAACTTTGAGCATTCTTTGTTATATCATTCAGACTTTAAAATTATATTTAGCACATATAAATTTTAGTACATAAGTGTACAATACATTTTAGTATATAAGTTGTACAGTGAACAGATGAGATGAATGAAAATATGACTTGCTTATATTATTGTAACTTTGATCTGTACCTTCTTTCAGCCGTCAGTTTTAACCTGGAAAGAAAGTCAAACTATACAAAAACTGTTTTAATATATGTCCTTAAAGATTACCTATCAGCTTTTGGAAAAGAGTAACAAGAAAGCAATTTTACCTAATTACTGCAGAGTAACTTCAGCCTTCTTAAATTAGGATCCTTAGTTCTCCAAGTGCTTAAAATATGTGAATACTTTTCTATGCATATGAAAATAATGTTTTGTTTCATTTGAATAGTTGTTTTATGCAAATATTTAAGAATAGCAGATAAGTGCAAAATGCAGTGAATTTTAGTGGAAGGTAATTATAGTTGTTAACTTTCAGTTTTGGCTAAGCTACTGGAAAAGTAATCATAGTCCCTTTTCTGTTACCATTCTATAGGTGTTTGGTATTCTTCAGTTATGTGTCTGAGATTGTGAGACTAACATTTTATCACAGAATTCTTACAGTAGTATTTTGAGATGGCACATGTTTTATATGTTTGTTTTCCATGTGGGAATTTCATGAAAGGATTTGATAGCAAAATCATATTTTCTCTTCTTATAGATGGGTTCATATTGTTTGTGCCCTGTATGTTCCTGGAGTAGCCTTTGGAGATATTGACAAATTACGACCAGTGACACTAACAGAAATGAACTATTCCAAATATGGTGCGAAGGTGAGACAAAGTGTTTTTGATTTCTAGGTTGCAATGCCTAGATTTTTCGTTGGATTTTCTCTGGTCTCTTACTTATTTTCTTTCATTTTCTAGGCAATATTATATTGTTTAAGAGTTATTATAGCTTGATGGTGGGCTTTAAAAGAAGATTGTCCTGGTTTGACGCCTGACTTTTATTTTCTTTCTTTGTTTTTTTTAAGCAGATTTCTTAATTCATCTTCACCTCAATCTTCTCATCTGTAAAATGGGAATAATTATAGTACTTCTTCTACATAGTAGTTGTGAATATTAATTGATTGCATATATTTAGACAGGTGGTCCTCAATTTATGATGGGGTTAGTCCCGATAAATCCATCATAAGTTGATAATTTCATAAGTTGAAATTTATTTAATTCACGTAACCTACTGAAAAACATCATAGCTTAGCCTAGCCTCCTATAAATGTGCTCAGAACACTTACGTTACATTGGACAAAATCATGTAATGCAAAGCCTGTTTTATAATAAAGTGTTGACTATCTCATGTAATTTTTTTGATGCTGTACTGAAAGTGAAAAACAATGGTTACATGGATACTTGAAGTATGGTTTCTACTGAATGCATATCATTTTCACATCATTGTAAAGTTGAAAAATTTTGAGTCAAATCACTGTAAATTGGGACCATCTCTATGTGTAAAGTGCTTAGAATAGTACTAGCACATACTAAGTCCTCAAATAATATTAATTATCATTGTATTGTGATTTGTTATCATTATTATAATATAAATGGAATTTTGGTTTATTGGAACCATATAATTACTTTTTTTCATATAAACTCTTGTCTTGCCTGCAATTATTGTTTGTATTGGTACACAGTTGGTTCACCATTTGTATTTCTTTAGCATTTTAAATATTTAGTGGATGCTTTTTATGGGAATGCGGTCTTTGTTCTGGGAATATTTTGCTCTGAGAATTTTTCTGTTATTCTGTTGTAGGAATGTAGCTTTTGTGAAGACCCTCGCTTTGCTAGAACTGGGGTTTGCATTAGTTGTGATGCAGGGATGTGCAGAGCCTATTTCCATGTAACCTGTGCCCAGAAGGAAGGTCTGCTTTCAGAGGCAGCAGCAGAAGAGGTACGTTTATATAAATCCATAGTTGGTGAATATGTTCATAAGACTTCTCATGACTTTGTTATATCCTATAACTGGTAAAATAATTAAAGAAATTTTAAAATCTATTCTTAAAGTCTTTGCTGAGATCACTGTTCTAAAATTTTAAGAGTAGATATCTATGAGTTTTGTCAGTCTTAAAGCTAGTCAGACATTTGGAAAATGTGCTAAAATTTTTATAGGGAGATCTGAGAGGTAAAGATAATTCAAGATGTTTTAAAGCATTAAAATGTCAACATAATTTAAACAAGAATGTGAAATTGTATTTGGGTAACCTTGTTCTGTTTTTCTCTAAGTAAAATCATTACCCTATCTTTAGTATCTGTTAGTATCTCTTTACTTTTTTCTTTTTTTAATTTCAGAATATTATGGCAGTACAAATGTTTTAGTTACGTGAATTGCTTTTCTACAGTTTGAGTCAAAATTATAAGTGTGTCCATCACTCAAATAGCGTGCATTGTACTCCTTAGGAGTGAATTTACCCATCCCCTCCCCTAAACCACCTGCTTGAATTCTGTTGAATTTTACTACCATATGTGCACTTGAGTATTGATCAATTACTTCCAATTTGATAGTGAGTACATGTGGTATTTGCTTTTCCATTCATGCAATATGTCACTTAGAATGATGGTCTCCAGTTCCATCCAGGTTGTTACAAAAGGTATTAGTTTACGATTTTTTTTATGGCTGAATAGTACTCCATGGTATACATATACCACATTTTATCAATCCATTCATGTACTGATAGGCACTTGGGCTGTTTTCACATCTTTGCAATTGTGAATTGTGCTGCTATAAACATTCCAGTGCAAGTGTCTTTTTAATAAAGGGTCTTTTTTTCCTTTGGGTAAATACCCAATAGTGAGATTGCTGAATCAAATGGTAGGTCTGCCTTTAGTTCTTCGAAGTATTTCCATACTGCTTTCCATAGAGGTTGTACTAGTTTGCAGTCCCACCATTCGTGTATAAGTGTTCTTTTCTCTCTGCATCCATGCCAGCATCTGTTGTTTTTGGACTTTTGGATAAAAGCCATTCTCACTGTAGTTAGGTGATATCTCATTGTGGTTTTGATTTGCATTTCCTTGATGATTAGAGATGTTGAGCATTTTTTAATATGTTTATCGGCCTTTATCTTCTTTTGAAAGGCTTCTGTTCCTTTCTTTCTCCCACTTTTTAATGGAGCTGTTTGATGTTTTCTTGCAGAATTCCTTGAGTTCTTTGTAGATGCTGGTTATTAGGCATTTATTGGATATATAGCATGCAAATATTTTCTCCCATTCTGTAGGTAGTTTGTTCACTCTATTGATTGTTTCCTTGCCTATGCAGAAGCCCTTTAATTTAATCAGGTCCCATATATTTGTTTTTGTTGCTGCTGTGATTGCCTTTAGGGCCTTCTTATAAATTCTTTGCCTAGGCCAATATCTATAAGAGTGTTTCTAGTCTCTTCTTCCAGAATTCTTAGAGTTTGATGCCTTAGATTTGTGAGTGGTGAGAGGTGTGGAGCCTGTTTCAATCTTCTACATGGGGCTATCCAATTTTCCCAGCACCATTTACTGAATAGGGAATCTTTTCCCCATTGTGTATTTTTGTCTGCTTTGTCAAAACTGTAGACGGTGGACTTGGAAACTCTCTGTCATCCACCATATTTCACCAGACCTTGCACCAACTGACTACCACTTCTTCCAGGCTCTGGACCACTTCTTGCAAGGAAAAATATTCAATTCTGAACAAGCTGTGGAAAGTGCCTTTCACAATTTCATTGCCATTCGCTCTCCAGGCTTCTTAGCTGCTGGCATAAGCAAGCTACCATTTAGACAGCAAAACTATGTTGATAGTTTAGGTGCACACTTTGATTAATTGTACTACTTCTTGTTTGGGATATAATAAACTACACTTTTGATTTGAAGTCAGACGTTTCATATTCTATGACCTAATAACTAGAGAAAGAAGATGGAATTAGCAGAAATTTTAGCTTACCTTTCTCTTACCTCTAGCTATTTAAGGGTTACAAATTAATATGTTGTAATGTCATTCATTTAACATATTTATTCAAGGGATATTCTGACCTATTATATGTTAGGTATTATAATACTATAGATCCCATAAAGATAGCAGTGAACTACACAGACAAATTATGTACTCTTACATTTGAGTGGCAAGTAGGGAAAGGACAGATAATGAAAAAACAAACAAACAAATATATAGTGCTAAGTACTGCCAAGAAATACAAAGTAGAATAAAGTGTTTAGGGAATAATGGAGGTAGGGTAATGCTATTTTATATGGGAAGGTCAGAAGGGATTCTTTATTAAGGTGACATTAATGAAAATAAGTGAGAGAAGTGATGATTGGCATGTGAATATTTGAGGGGAGAACCTTACAAGCAGTCAGAATACCATATGCAAAGGCCCTGAGAGAGGAACATACTTGGTTTGTTTGAGCACCAACAAGGAGACCAGTGTGGTTGTAACTTAGTTAGGGGCTGGACTGGTGAGAAGGGAGGAAGGAGTAATAGAGGTAGCAAGAGGCCACATCATGTAGGACCTGGAATAACATGGGGAGGTGAGATAAAAACCACAAGTTTTGCATAGAGTAGATATGAATTGACTGTTGGTTTAAAAGGACCACTCTGATTATTTTATTAAGTACATACTGTAGGGTCAAAGTAGGGAGACCAGTTAGGAAGCTGTTGCAACAGGCTTTTGGCAGAGGTAATGAGATATGACAGATTTTGTAGGTATTTGCTATTGGATTTTTTATAGAGTATAAAAGAAAGGGAGGGATCAAAGATGATTTCTCTTTGACCTGAGCTTCTGGTAGAATGGAGTTGAAGTTTAATGAGTTGGAGAAGGCTTTGGGAAGAGCAGACTTGTTTGAGAAGAAAGTGAAATTGAGTAGTTTTGACATGTTGAGTTCACAGTGCCTATTAGATATCCAAATGGAGATATCAAGTAGATAGTTGGCTATCTTAGTGTGAAGTTCAGGGCAGCAGTTAGGACTAAAAATATAAATTTGGGAGTTGCTGGAATATAGATAGTATTTATGGTAAGATGACTAGATGAAATTACCTAGGGTATAAGAGTAGGTGAGATAAGAAGAGGTCTGATGACAGGTCAGGCTACTTCAACATTCTGTGTTGGGCAGATGCGGGAGAATCTGCAAAGGAGACTGAAGAATGATTAGTAATGGAAAAGTGAAGTAAGAGATAATACTATCCCAGGGGTCCAGTGAAGAAGTATTTCAAGGGAGAGTGAGCTTTTGTGTTAAATGGGTAAGGTTAAAGTTTAGAAATGACCATTGGATTTATCAAATTGGAAGTCATTGTTTTTTTTTTTTCAGTTGACAGAACAGGAGTTATTCATTGGAGTGGTTGGTAGTCAGCATGAAAATTTGGGAGTGGAATAGAACTGAAGGTAGCTAATGTGGACAGTCCTTTGGACTTTTCCTTTTAGGGGGATCTTAGAAGTGGAGCAGTAGTTGGGTGTCAAAGGAAGATATTTAAACTTTTTAAAATACATATTGCGGTATGTATGCTAAAGAGAGTGATCCCAAAGGGAGAAAAAAAAATGCAGGAGAGAGATAGAATTGGTGGAGGCAGTAAGGAAGAGGGTATGGGATCCAATGCACAAGTAGAGTAACCTTAGACAGGAACATTTGGCAGTTTATCCATAGTAACAAGGAGGATAGGCAGAGGATATAGTAGGGATGCAGATAGGTTGCTATAAGTTGTCATTGGAGGATGTGGAAGCTCTCATTTCATTGATTTTCAATTTTTTTATTCTCTTTCTTTTTTTTAGTGAAATAAGCAAGATCACTGCACATCAGGAATAGGGAAGAGATAGTAAAGGTGTGCGAGGAGAGGTGAAGTTATTCGATAATTGTCTAGGAAAACAGAGAGTAAATTAACTTGAGAATGTGTTCAGTTGCTCAGGTGCATGTGCAGTGTAGGGTAAGAGTTGGATTAAAGTATGCTTCAGGTTCTGTCAAGGGAAGTTAGATGAGGAAGGGTAGGACTGAGAGTAGATACTCCATGCAAAGGAGCAGTTAACTGATGGGCCATAGAATAAATAAGGTAAAGAGGGCAGTTATGTGCATGGGCTGTAGGATAGTCAAAAGGTAGACAGTCAGTAAATTGGAGATCCTTATGGTTTTAAAAGCTTGTTTGAGTTTTAGAGGGAGTGACCAAGAAAGATACAAGTTCAGAGAATGATATTTTGGGTATTAAATTAAGGAGAAAGTACAGAGTCTAGGTAAAATCGGAGTATTGGATGGCTAAGGTGGGGTGGACAATAGCATTGATACTGTGTAATTGAGAAGATAAGTTTGATATGACACTAAGTCATTACAATACTTAGGCTTTTCTACTTTCAGTAAACACTTTTTACTAAGATACCAATAAAGCGTATTTACTTTCTTCAGATGTACAGTTTTTACAAATGCCAGCTGATTCTCAATGTACAAGACTTCCATTTGTATATGTGCCTTTGATCTGCTGTGTTGGTATTACTCAGGGAGTTTGTGAGAAAAAAATTAAGATTTTAGACCAAACCAAGCAATCTGGAGGCCCACAAACTAAATTTAACTCATGGATACATTTTGTTTGATAGGAATAGTGTTAAAAAAAAAACCTAAAAACCTTGAATTTGAATGCCTTTAGATGGGATATTTCATTTTGCAACAGGCCCTACAGTTCTCACATGTCCCACCACTTACTCCCTGCCCCCATCATTTATTTTTATTTTATGATTTTCTAGCATCTTTTAGGTCCCCTTTACTCATTTATGTTTACTGTTACTGCTTCCCAAGATATTCACATTTAAAGTTCTTTCCTTAGACTTGCTGAATGAGACTCTCTGGAGTTGTGCTTCAGTAATCTTTATTTAGAAACCTCCTAAAATGAATCTGATTATAGTCAGGTAGTGGTTGACAAAGACAGATCTTACATACTGGCTATGTATCTTGGTTTAGCGACTTAACCTTTGTGCTTTTCAGTTTTCTATCCATAATATTGATATTTAAATAGTAGAACCCACCTCATATGGTAGTGTTGAAGGTTAAATGAGATAATACGTAAAAAAGCACATGTGCTTGGTACATGGTAGATATTTGGATAAATGTTTTTCCCTTTCCATTGGGAGTAGTATCTTGAAAGCTCCATTTCTCTAAGCAGGTTGAAAGGATATTCCGTGTCAACCAATGAATTATTAATATTTAGGACACTATTTTGACTGGGTTAACAAGTCCAAATAACCAGTGGCTTAAACAAGGCAGAAGTTGAATTCACTATAATATGAAATTTCTGGCCAATTGGATACTCAGGGGAATTTGGTTCCAGGGATTAGGTTCCTTCTTTCTTGTTGCTTTACTTTCCCTTAGTCTGTTGTACTTTCCCACACAAAGACTTGTGGTTCCACCTTATTGAAAGGAGCAAAGAAGTGGTTAAGAATAGGAGGCTTCCTTTCAACGGCAGGGTCTAGGAATTTCACACACCTTATTGGCTGGAACTTAATCACATGGCTACATCTAGCTGTAGGGAAGCTGGAGCAGATACTTTCTAGCAGGGTAGCCATGTGCCCAGTAAAAACTCAGAGGGTTCTAGTACTAAAGGGAAGAAGAGGAGAATGGATATTGTAAGACAGTAGTTTCTGTGTAGTTAATATTTCTGTGGTATATCTCTTTCCATTCTGTAAGCAAATTTAATCCATTGGTTATTCTAGCCTTAGAATTGGAATTTACTGTCTCCTAATCCCAACTTAATTAATTAAAAAATTACTTGGGGGGGGAGGGGATGGAGGTATGACTACATGATGAGTGCCAGGTGCACTGTCTGGAGAATGAGAATGGACGCGCTTGGGACTCTGACTCAGGGGGATGGGCGGGACATGGACAATGTATATGACCTGAACTTATGTACCCCCATGATGAGCTGAAATTAAAAAAAAAAAAAAAAAAATTACTTGGGTTACTTATTCCTTTACAAATCTCTTTTAGGACAGAGATGACTGATGTTTTTCCTAAGTCAGAGTCTTGGTCCTAATGCTTAACTCACATATGCAGGCATGAATCTTATCTCTAATAACTTGATTTCAACCTTACTTACTTTAAAACAATAGAATGATTATCTAGATCTGGGCATTTTGGCTAAGATTCAACATACACCAAGATTTAGAGCATGTCATAAGAAAACAGCTGTGTCTGTGTGTTAATGCAATCTTCTGCCTACACTGTAGTATTTATTTTTAAAGTCATATGAAATACTTATAATTAAAATGCATTTTACTAATGAAGTAACTGAGGCCCAGAGATGTCAAGCAACTTATTTGAAGTCACACAGCCAGCAAATGATGGAGCCAAGATTTGTATCCAGGTTTTTATATCTCCAAATTCTGTCATCTTATAAGAGTGCTATACTATGACCTCTGTGGATATCATAGTACAGGATTGCCTCATATGCTTTTTTTTATATTGAGGACACATTAGATTTTTAAAAATAATTTTCTTTCTATTCTGTCTCATATGTCCTCCTTGTTAATGTCATCATTTCTCTTTGGGTTATAAAACCTCACCTTACTAAGAGACTCTTTTAATGTTACTTAGATAAAAATTATATAGATAGCTTATCTTTACTGTTTTTCCTTGGGACAGACCTAAAGAATGAATTACCTGTCATTTTGTTAGCAATCACATTGCAAATTATTTCTCTTGGCTACATCTTTACAAATTATTTCTGTTTTTGGTAGAATAAATCTTTTTTTAATACCTTACTTTTCATGAATACAAAATGTACCATTAAGCTAGACTGTGAAAGATGGCTGTGAGGGCGCTGTGATTCCATTTGAAGATTGATTGATTGATTCAAACTAGGTCTTGCTCTGTTGCCTGGGTAGGGTGCAGTGGCATCATCATAGCTCACTGCAACCTCAAACTCCTGGGCTCAAGCAATCCTCCTTCCTCAGTCTTTTGAGTAGTTGGGACTATAGGCTCAGGCCAGCACACCTGGCTGATTTTTTTGTTTCTTGTAGGGAGGAGGTCTGGCTGTTGCCCAGGCTTGTCTCAAACTCCTGGCTTCAAGTTATCTTCCCGCCTTGGCTTCCCAAAGTGCTGGAATTACAGGTGTGAGCTTCTGGGCCCAGCCTTCTTATTTTTTTAAATTATCATTTAAAAAAATATATAGCCAGCCCTCTGTGATGATGGATTTCGCATTGGCAGATACAACCAACTATGGATCAAAAATATTTGGGAAAAAAAAGAAAAAATAATAAATAACAATGCAATAATAAAAAATAATGCAACAATAAAAAAGAATACAAATAAAAACTAATACAGTATAACAATTATTTGTACAAGAATTACATTTGTGTATTGGGTATTATAAGGAATCTAGAGATTATTTAAAGTATACAGGAGGATGTGTATAGGTTGTACACAAATACTGTGCCATTTTTTATAAGGTACTTGAGTGTCTGGATTTTGGTATCCTGGGGGATGGAGGTCCTGAAACCAATCCCTCACCACCAATACTGAGGGATGACTGTATAAGTACACCTAAGTAATACATTAGATTTGATTTTATTATCTCTAAATCTACAAAGCCCTTTAAAGAAAAAAACTTACTGTTAATTTGAAGTTGATTTGAAGTTGATGCACAGAATAAAGTTTTAAGGCAGTAATTTTTATCATTAAGTATAAAAAACTATTTTTATAATTTATTATAGAAGTAATTTTCTCTAGGAGATTCTTCAAAAAGGGAATATTTTTTTGTGTTAGGTTTTTTATGACTGTTTAGAGTAAAAATGTTCACTTCCCCCCTCTTTTTTTTGTATAGGATATAGCAGATCCATTTTTTGCTTATTGTAAGCAACATGCAGATAGATTAGACAGAAAGTGGAAGAGAAAAAACTACTTGGCTTTACAGTCCTATTGTAAAATGTCTTTGCAAGAGAGAGAGAAACAACTATCACCAGAAGCACAGGTATGAGATTCATGCCAAAACTCATATTTTTTTCTTTTAAGGTTATGGATTTCAGATTTCATGTGTATTTTCCAGGTGACATGTGAAATATAATTATGAAATTTGGTTAGTTACCTAGGAAGTGAATTGTGATTAAGGTAAATGGTGAGTATAATTTGTGGCTAAATATATTACTCCTCATCTAGTCAACAGACCAGTTATTTATAAAATGTTTTCAGATTGAAAAATGTAGCCGATAGAAAATTATTCTATCAGTGCAGTATGTTGACTACACTGTTTTTGAGTCTGTTCAAAGGATTTGATCAGTTTGCCCATTATTTAAAATGTGTTTTTATGTACATTAATTAAATCTATGGAGTCTATTACAGTTATTGAGAAGAGAAACTGCATCTTAATCAGATTAGTTTCTCACAACTCTGATCATAAATTAGGACAGTTGTTACTAGGGGTACATCTAGTTTATCGTAACTCAAGAATTTTACAGTATACCTTAAGGACCATTGATATATGTAATTTGCATTGACATATGAAATTCTGGTTATCATAAGGAATATGTTCCATTTTGTTATCTTTTAAACTTTGTATACATTTCTTTTATAGGCAAGGATCAATGCCCGGCTTCAGCAATATCGTGCCAAAGCAGAGCTAGCTCGATCTACCAGACCCCAGGCCTGGGTTCCAAGGGAAAAATTGCCCAGACCACTCACTAGTAGTGCTTCAGCCATTCGTAAACTGATGCGGAAAGCAGAACTAATGGGGATCAGTACAGATATCTTTCCAGTGGACAATTCAGATACTAGTTCTAGTGTGGATGGAAGGAGAAAACATAAGCAACCAGCCCTCACTGCTGATTTTGTGAATTATTATTTTGGTTAGTATAGATACTGATACATGCACATTTTCACTGAGAACAATTTGCTAATGAAAATATTTGATATGCTGTTAATTTTTAGAAATTTATTAGCCCTGCTACATATATCACATAGAGGCATGTTTTCCTAATAAGTTGTGGGTTTTTGTAAAATGTTAGGTTGATGTATTTGTGGCTATACTTAAAAATGTTTTAAACAATGTAGGTTTATCCATGTGGTCATCCCTATGGCTAGTTTCTTCCTTTGCATATTTTGTATATCAGCTTTTATTTTCTACTAAAGTAAAATTGGATATTTAATTTAAATAGAGAGAAATATGCGCATGATTCAAATTCAGGAAAATATGGCAGAACAAAAGAATATAAAGGATAAATTAGAGAATGAACAAGAAAAGCTTCATGTGGAATATAATAAGGTAAGTTAGCTACAAAATGTGTAACATAATATAATAGATCTTGATGATTTCTTTTGTGATTTTATGACATTTCTGTTTATGCTTCATTTTGAAGTTCTTCTAGAGATTTTAGACTCCTCCCTATAACTCCTATCCCTTATTATCTTCATTATCATCACTATCTCTTACTGAGCACTTTTGTGCCAGGTGTAATTCTGATCTCTTTACATGTATTACCTCATTTAATTCCCACCTTCACTTTACAGTGTAGGTTATGATTATTGCTCCTATTTTGAGAGGAGGAAACCAAGTCCTGAAGAGGTTAAGTAATTTGTCCAGGTTCACATAGGTAGTAAAGCAATAGAGTTGGGGTTTGTGGCCAACATATCTGACTCTTCCTTATTTCTAACCAATACACAGTACTATAGAGCTTTTCTTTCTAAGTTTGTATAGAAACTTATTTTTAAATTACTGTTTATCATGAATTATAATGTTGCTTTTGATTAAAAACAGCACTTTCCAATTTACATTTTCATGTACTCCTTCTAATGACAAGGAAGATCAAAAAGAAATATATAAAAGCAAAATATTGCTAAAATGTCAGGTAATACGTAACATGAGCATATAAAACGAATCTTGTCTTACAAGAAAACATTTTAAGTTATAAAAAATTAGTAGGAAATAAGTTTCCAATAATCACCTACACTGCTGTGAAAAGAGTACTGGGATTAGGTTCAGAAGAACTGGGGTTTTGTGCTATCTCTGTGGTCTTAGCCAACTCATAAAAACTCCATGATCCTTAGTTTTCTCATTGGGAAAATGGTAGAAAAGCATCTTGATAGAGTCATAAGGATTAATTAGCAGAATTTGTGTGAAATTATATAGTAAACTATAACAATATATAAATATAGGTATTATCATTAGTAAAAATGTTAGCATAAAACAAAATACTTACATAACAGCAATAGATGGTGCTAAATAATTGGATAGCCAGTGGTATTGTGACTTGACTATATTAAAAGTATATGGAATATAAATGCAGATTATCTTGGACATTTATTGATCAGTTATTTAAATTTTCACATATTTTAATGAAGTTTACTAATTTGACTTATTCATTTTGTAGCTATGTGAATCTTTAGAAGAATTACAAAACTTGAATGGAAAACTTCGAAGTGAAGGGCAAGGAATATGGGCCTTACTAGGCAGAATCACAGGACAGGTTAGTTTCTTTCCAGTTGCTATCTTCTTCTTCAGTTGTTGCTTTCCATATGATTTTCAAAGAACAGATTTCTGATAGAACTGTCACTTTGCTAACTGAAGAATTTTGTTTGATCAGGGCCTAATCCTCTGGGATAATGATTTCTGCCTGAAATATATCTAGACCATTGGCAGCTACCTAGTGAGAACCTTAGCTTAATTTGGTTGTTTCAACAGCTATCTTTTTGCCAAATTTTTTCATTTGCTTTAACTGATTGAACTGTCATTTGTGATGAATCTAAGATCTGAAGCATGAGTTTCTCCTACTACATTCTTCTTTCCTTTAATTTAGCAGTTTTAGATTCCTTGCCAATTTTTTTTCTTTCCTGTTCTTGTGCTATTTTTATTTCTTTTTTAGATTTGGATATATAAATTAAAATTTAAAAGCACAAACTAGAGGGATTCATTTCATGATAATTTGGTTTTGAGCTGTGTAAGGAATATTTTTGAAACTTAAATGTTAAAGTGTAGTTTTTCTCCTTTAACAGTAGCTGTAATTATAGTTATGGTAAAAAAAAAAAGAACTTTATCCTTAAACACTTTCAGGCTGTTGAAGTTCTTGGTGTTGAAAGGAAGAATTATTGTCCAATGGATTTCTCTGAGTGCCTTTTTTTAGTACTGTGTATATATTTGATAAACTAAGAATTTTTTCAAATAATTTCAATTATATTTTTTAAAGATGACAGAGACCCACTGTTTGTGGTCCTTTCACTACAAAAGTGGTTTTATTCGTGAAGGAGACTTTTCAAAGAACAGATATTTTTCATGGAACTTGTTGATGAGATTTACAGAGTCCAGTCTGTCAAACAGTTTGTGTGGATATTTTATGAAGTGATACATACTGATTTCCACTGTGCCATACTAGCTCTGAAGATGGTTTTTTTTTGATAAACAGTATATGTGGCTTGTATTACGAAGAATAATTTATTTTAAAAGGTGAGAATAAGTAGCCACCCTTGAAGAATTAGCCTTTGTTTCCATTGATAGGCTATTGATGGATTTTTGGAAGATTATGGTGTTTTTTAATATTTAGAGAAGTTAATGTTGAGTGTAAGCTTTAGTTTATTGGCCAAGCTAGCATTATCTTTTGGTTTGATTACAAGTTTCTCTCATAAGAATCTTCTGTTTAGTGTAAAACATTATCTACTATAAAAGACATTCTTATTGTGTATTAAAGGACTTTTGTCAGAGATTTGCAGATTTCCTTGTGCAAATGTAAAATACACAGCAGAAATAGAATTCATTTGTACCACTTACATGACACTTTTTTCCAGTTGGTTGAACAGATGCAGGCCCACCAGGCCACTAAGAAATGACTTTGATAGATGGTTGCTGTCTGAGAAACCACCATAGTACAGATTAGTAGAAACCCAAAGAGACCCTCGTCCATTTTGTTGTAGAGTTTGGTCCAATAAGATAATTTTTCTAATTAACCTATGGAGCACCAGTATAGCTGAGATGTTGAGGAAAATAAACGGGCTCAATATTCTTTTTGTCAAGTGTACTGTGTTTTTTTTAAACTTCCTAAACGCTTATCCTTGTCTTTCAGTTTTAAAGCTAAATAGAAGTTTAATTTTCATAATGTTTTAGTGTACCACTGAGAATTGATAAAAGCATGTAATTATAGGTTTCAAATGGATATAACATTAGACAAAAACTCATTTTAATCTTTTTTGCCGGTGTAGTAACTGGTAAAGCAGATTTTCCCATAACAGTTCTACCCTATTTAGTTGGCTTGAGTGGCAAATAGAGGAAAATGTTGCTTTTATTTATTTATCTTAAAACAATATATACTGCATTTGTTCAAATTAATAGAAGTTGAATATACCGGCAATTTTGCGAGCACCCAAGGAGAGAAAACCAAGTAAAAAAGAAGGAGGTACACAAAAGACATCTACACTTCCTGCAGTACTTTATAGGCAAGTAATGAAATTATGATAGAATAATATTGTGTATTTTTTTAACTAATACTTATTAGTAAGAAGATATTTCAAATACTTGAGAATTAATTTTGTTTATACCAGAATTTAAGTTAAATGCATTTGAAGATCGTTTTATCAAAGATGCGTTCCAGGTTGAATGATAGAAGACATTATTGTTGCTGTTTTAATAAGATAAATGACTTTTTGTAGACTTTAAGTAACTGGGGATGTATATACATAAACTCCATGGAAATGAAGAGTTCTCTGTAGGGAACTGGAAAGTTACTATAAATAACATGATGATTATTGTCTTAAATAATTAAAATAGTATAATAAATAAATGGGCATTTATATTTTATTTTACTTGAATGAGTTATAGAGCTTTGTATTTTTAGGTAGTGATGGATATCATATATACAGTCTGATCTGTTGCCTTTGTAGGTAGTGGATAATGAAGATAAGTTTAGATTTCAGTCTGTTTATACTTTTTTCTCTCTATTCTCAGTTGCAATAATTTTGTTTGCAGAAGTATTTTTGTTCTTTATTTTCTTTGCTTAATATTTTTAGGGTTCACCATTATAGTAATTTTACATAGTTAAGACTTTCCATATCCAAGTAGGTTAGGATGTCACTTTTTTCATGTCAATTTTATTAAGTGATTATGAAGATGCTGGTGTGTTTTTGTATGTGTATGTGTATGTACATGTATATATACGTATACATGCATAAATATATGTACACATACCTATGTAAATACATAAATATTCTTCTCAAAACATCTTTCTCAGAAGTAGCAGCAATAACAACAGTTTCAACATCCATAAACTACCTTCCGTTTTTTGTTGGAGGCTCCCTCTACAAGTAATAGCAAATAACTTTCTTGAAATATGGGAAAAGCCCACTATTGTCTTAGTGTACAATGTGAATATCAGGATGTTCTTAGGTCAGCTTTTCTAAACACAGTTGGTTCATATGGAGCCATCAGGCATATCACTATGCTTCTGACTTTCATAACTAGAATTCATTTTTGGTTCAAAATGTATTTTAAAGTGGTTTTCCTTTTTTACTCTTGTTGTTTTGTGGGTTTTTTTTGTTTGTGTGTGATTTGTTTTTTCTGGGAGTATTAAAAAATTCCAAACATCATTGTTCTATTGCTCTTTCTGTACATGGATGGCTCTTTTAGATTTTCAACAACTTTTTCCTCACCATGTACCTTCCCAATGTAAATATACCCTAGATTTCCTGGTCATGTTGCTTGTGTTGTCAGGAGTAGTTAAATTGCCTTTTTACACAAAAGAAGTTAGATGTCTTAGTCCGGGGTCACGTCTGTAATCCTAGCACTCTGGGAGAACAAGGTGGGCAGATCATTTGAGGTCAGGAGTTCGAGACCAGCCTGAGTAAGAGTGAGACTCCGTCTCTACTAAAAAAAAAAAAAATAGAAAGAAATTAGCTGGACAACTAAAAATATATAGAAAAAATTAGCCGGGCATGGTGGCACATGCCTGTAATCCCAGCTACTTGAGAGGCTGAGGCAGTAGGATTGCTTGAGCCCAGGAGTTTGAGGTTGCTGTGAGCTAGACTGACGCCACCGCACTCACTCTAGCCTGGGTAACAGAGTGAGACTCTGTCTCAAAAAAAAAAAAAAAAGTTAGATGTCTTAAAAACAAACCAAAAAGAAAAAAATCCAAAATAATAGTAACAAATGTGAAACTCTCCAATCTGTGCAGTAAATGTCAATTGGCATATTTTTAAGACTCAAAATCTGATTTTGAAAAGAGACTTATGTACATGTGCAGCTTACTTACATGTTGTCTACGCTTTGAAAGGTTTATAATGATAGAAAATAAACTGAATTTTGTTTGTGAAGTAACTTCTTTTGTAGTTTAGAAAATTACAAAATTATTTTGTTTGATAATTTATGTTTCTAGAGAAAAAGTAAACTAATGTTAAATGAGTTTTAAATTATAATTAAAATGAAGATGATATATGTATATATCTTTTTTCCAAAAGTGTTGACTCTGGTAATATTTAAATTTACACTAGATCTAAGCTATTTTTTTAACATTCCCAAACTGATTTAGAACTAACAGTTAGTTACTGACATTGTAAAAAGACATGCACCATGAAAAAAAATTCTGATTTCAGCAGAAGAAATATTAAGTTAATCAAGATGAAATTTTTAAATTAAAATTATTCTATAAAAAAACTTTGTTTCACTATGATAATTATTCAAATCCTTATCTGCTACCTTTATTCAAAGTTGTGGGATTTGTAAGAAGAACCATGATCAGCATCTTCTGTTATTGTGTGATACCTGTAAGCTCCATTACCATCTTGGATGTCTGGATCCTCCTCTTACAAGGATGCCTAGAAAGACCAAAAACAGTTATTGGTAAGTAAAATGGAGATTTAAATGTTTGAACTGATTTATTCTTAGTTTCAGCAGAACAAGATGAAGTATTATATCATATTGATTCATAATAAAGTTTTTAGCATTTTTTGAATTGATATTTTCATAAATATTTAGTATGTGAATAAAGCTGTAACAGTTTTCTTGAGAAGTGAATTTTCAGTTAATTGTGGCTATTTTGGTATCTTAGAAATGGATTCTTAAGGCACAGATTCTGTCTACTTTGTTTATAATTCTCTTTTGTTTTATGTTAAGAATTTCTCAAATTTAAATTTATAAATTCAGTTTCTTAGTCACATCAGCCACATTTCAAGTGTTCAGTAGCCACATATGGCTTGTGTCTGGACAGTGCAAACACAGATATTTCTAACATCATAGAAATATCCATTGGACACCACTGATCTGAACTGAAGTTTCAATTTCTGTTATCTTTTACAGTTACCCGTATTAAAATGCTTTATAAATGCTACTTTAACAAATTTGTTTAGTAAATAAATTTATATTTTTTTCTTTTAGTATGAGCCACCAACTAAAATGACCATTTTTACCCAACACTTCTTAGAGTTTGTTTCTATAGTTTTCTTCAAGTAGTATATTCAGCACAGCTTGTCATTAACTATAATTAAAGGATGTGACAAGGCATAGTTATCAAGGTCCACGAAGGACTTGATTTTCAGATGTCACAGTATATGTCATTTATAAAAAAAGTCATGATTTCCAAAGGGAAACTACCTTTTTAATCAGTGCCAAATCTCTTATGTCGGTTCACTTAAACATACAGCATTGTTGCCTGTCTTTTTATTATATTTACAGAGATACATTAAATCATTTTACATATTGTATTCACAGTAGTCATTCCTAAGAGAGTATATGTGCATTTTTGTATGTTTAATCATTATTTACCCTGCAATCACATTACCTGTGTATACCTGTGTATATTTTTATGTTTTTAACATTATCTGGATTTTTTATTTATAGAAACTATAGCTAAAGCTAGAAGATAGTAATAAATATATGACCTTACTGTTGTTTTTTTTCCCTTATGTAGGCAGTGCTCAGAATGTGACCAGGCAGGGAGCAGTGACATGGAAGCAGACATGGCTATGGAAACCTTACCAGATGGGACCAAACGATCAAGGAGACAGATTAAGGAACCAGTGAAATTTGTTCCACAGGATGTGCCACCAGAACCCAAGAAGATTCCAATAAGAAATACGGTAACTTATTTCTTATTTATCATAATCATAAAATTCTGAGTCCAAAATATCAGAGAGCAAGAAAGACAAAGGGCAAACATATACTCAGGAGCCATAAAAAGAAACATGTATATTCCTATTGGTTATTCTTATTTCGTTTTATTTATTTTCCTGTATTTCATTTTATTTTTATTGTATTTCATTTCATTTCATTTAAAATAGGGTGTCACTCTTTCACCCAGGCTGGCGTACAGTGGCGCAATCATAGCTCACTGCAACATTGAACTCTTGGGCTCACGTGATCTTCCCGAAGCCTCAGTCTCCCAAGTAACTGGGACTACAGGCGTGTACTACCTCGCTCAGCTAAATTTTCTTATTTTTTTGTACAGATGGGATCTTGCTATGTTGCCTGGGCTGGTCTTGAACTCTTGGGCCTAAAGCAGTCTTCCTGCCTCAGCCTCCAAAAGTGCTGGGGTTCAGCACTCACTTACTGTTATACCCCAGTTTTGGTTCATATGAGATTAAGAGTAAAACCTAGTGTAGTATTAATATATGGTTCATAGGGCGAACTGAATGATGAAGTTCTAGAAAGGATACTCTGAGAAATAATTGAAAGATTATTTCCTTACCGCTATTTTTTTTTGCTGCCCTTATCACAATTGTGATTGTTTTTGTATGTTTATTTGCTTAATAGATGAATGAACAGAGACAATTTACATATTAAAGACCTAGCTATTTATCTTTAAATACTTAAAAGTTCTGTTACATGAATACTTGGATAAAGTCAGTCTTTGTTCAGACAGTAAAATGGGAACCAACAATTAGAACTGTCTTACATTAGAACACGCTTCCTTGTTCTCTGTAGTAGTTGAAGCTATATGACTGTCAGTGATATTTTTTGAAGAGTTTCCTGCATTGGGTAGAGAAAGAGGGTTATATGAAATAATCCTTGATTTTATTTTAAAGATGTCTGTGAAACAAGTGTGATTAAATCCAAATTCCTGTGATCTCAGTATATTGTGGGTTCTTCATCACACTTCTAGGCAAAGTAGCCATCTTTATTCTTAAAGTTACCCAGCCAAGGTGCCCAGGTACCTTCTGCCTTCACTTTAGCTCTGGTACCTCAACTAGATTTACATTTATTCATGTTAGTAATGCTTTTGCTGCCGTCCTTGCTTCTTGTATCCTCTTGCCCTTCCTTACCTATCTTGAACTCTTTTTTTCCGATTCCTACCAGAGGGTTGTCAGCATCACTCTTAAATTTGTTTCTTTAACTTTTTTAAAAAATTTGTTAGGTGTTTTCCCTATACCCATCTTTAGGGTGAATGTAGAGTTTTATATCATTAATAGATATTAAAATTATGACTCACTCTTACATTGAAGGACAATTTTGATAAATGGATTGTAGTTGAGATTTTGAAAGACAAGAGCAGCACATGGCTTTTATACTTTTTATACTTTTATATATTTTTATACTTCACCTTAGCTGTACCTACCATATCTATAGGTAATTAATTCATGTATTTTTATTTTTGATATCTGTAGACTCATGGACCTGAACTTCAGGTGGACAGGAGCTGTCCTGTTCACCACAGAGGAATTGGTCCCGTTCTCCTTGTGTATTTTACCATAGTTCATCAGCAAAACTATAGAATTACTGTAAAGGCAGCCTGAGATACTTCTGTTTAAGTACCTTGTTATTTTGTTATTTAGACATTTTCTCTGCATTATTTTTTATGTGGAAACTTTTCATTTTCTTTTAGGCAAGGAAATGACTTTTGAAGAAAATATAAATTAGCTTACCCATGTCCCTTTTGAAGTTACTTTAAAATTGATATTTGTACTTTTGGGCATATTTTCTAATAACTTTAATGTAACTTGAAAGCTTTCAGATTTTCTTTTTGTTTTCTTTGCAGTCCATGTCGTCTAGTGACTTTTCATCTTTTATAGAAGTGCCAAAGGACTTGCTGGGACCTATCTTTCCGCAGTCTTTTACACACATGCATCATTTTCTATTCTCTTTGAAATTCTGAGTTCTTTCTTCTTGACTGATAAATTTTTGTTGTGTATTCTATATTTCCTTTTTTGCAAAATAAATGCAATAAATAGTCAAAGTACTTTTTCATAGCTTTGACTGAAAACCACGTTTTCTATGATGCACTGTTTCCTTTAGATCATTATTCTGGAAAGGTACTTAAACATGTTTAATCTGTTTTTCATTTTACTTAAAATGAGCCACTAACCTGTTCCAAGTGGCACTCTTTATTTGAAAAATAATCAAATATTCTGGGGTTTACTTTTATTACGTTTATGTTTTAAGTAGTTTTACACATATGCAAAGTAGCTATTTAATGTTAGGACTTAAGTCTTGAGAATCTGAATATATGAAATGTTTCTCATATATATTTTTGGATGCTGGTTTAGGAAAAAATGTGGAAGCATTTGGATTCGGTCCTATTGAAATCACTAAAGGTTACTGTGCATTGTGTCCATGTCTTATTTTACTTATCCTTATCCTAACTGTTTGAATTATTACAGTTCTGGGAAAGAAGGTTGTTTATGGTGGCTTTAGATATCAGAGTTATTTGTTATCAAACCCAAGGTGACCTCTGAAGTACTAAACAGATTATAAAACCTCTTTCTGTCATAGATTCTTAGAAGAAACCCTGGCAAACAATTTCTATGGTGAACTAGAACACACTTAATTCACTTTGGTCACTGTGGGAATCCTTAACTCAAGTAATCTTATGCATAACCCAAACGCTCCTGTTTTGCTTTTTGCCTCTTGGAAATCCATCATTTTTATTTTTTTCTAGGACTATGAAATAAGAAGAATGAGGAATAGGTGGAGCTTCAAATTTACTTATTTTGTATATACCATTACCTGTGAGAAGCTTTTTATAGCAGCACTTACATATCATGTAGAATATATATTTTATTATATATCTTTAGACCTGTATTTTAATTTATAGTAGTTAAGCCAAATTGGCCATGATTTTATTTTTCCACCTATATTCATAACCCTGTTAATATAAATTAAATTAGATAAAAATAAACTCTACAGCCAATTGACCAGAAGGGAAACACTCATTCTTGGTGATCACCATTCCATCTGTTGTTTGTTGATAGCCAACAGAAACAGATGGCACTTTTTTACACCTTGTTTTCATATGTATATATACCATTTTTCTTTGAATATTTTATGAACCTTAATTTATGATTTGTTTTCAATATAGTTTCATAATTGAATAAACGTTATGTTGAAGCATTTTTGAACAACTGCCAGAAAGCTACTGGCATTTATTCCCCAGCATAAAACTGACACTATTTAGCTTAACAGTGTTTTTCGAGATTTGACTTAATTGTCCTAATTAACATTGCATTGGGAATTTTACTCATGGAATAAGCTTATTCTCTTTTAAAATATAAATCACAGAGGGGAACATTCCTTATGATTCATCTAACTTATATATGACTTATTAATTGTTATTAGTATAAATGTTGATTTGTCATCAGAAATGTGTTAAATTTAGAGAAAACAATTCACAAGTAAAGCTTAGTTTAGTGATATCAAAGAGATTAAGGCACTCACTGTGTTTTAGCTTTTTGCTAAATGAATCATTCTAACCTTGGGAAGATCATCATGCATTTGACTTAATTGTAGACTAAAATAACCTCAGCTCTAAAGCATTAATTAAAATTTGTTACATGTTTTCTAGTACAAATCAGAAGTTATAAAAATATTTAATTATTTGATTCAGATGAATATACTATTACAATTGATGCCTAGTAACTAAAATAATTTTATTCTTTTTCAATTTAGACACATTATCTCTAATACAATGCCAATGTCTTCTATGTATGTTTTTATCACCTTTTTTTAAGTAAATTTATTATACATAGATTAAGAACCAGGTGATTTAAGCAGATTAGATTATCGTTGTTCCCTAAACAAATTAAGTTCTTAAAAAAATTTTAAAAATGGAATGTGTCAAGATTTGGAGTGAGTTTCATACTTTCATTTACTTTTAGTAGCTTAATAATAACTTTCAAAATGAAGCAAATTTAGAATTGAACTCCTAAGTGATTATTCATTTGGAATTTGCAGATAATATTATCTGTGTTAAATTCTACAACACATATTTGTGAAGTAAAATTCTTCCTTCTTCCACATACTGCTTTCTCCCTGCTGCTTTATTTATTTTGCTTCTGAGGTAGTTTGTGTCAGCGTCAACATATATTGTGAAATGACCACTCAATTTTGAATACTTCTATTTATTTGAGATGAGGCAAGCTCTTTGAAAATTGAAATTTGTTAGATGAGCCAAATTTGTTTTGTTTTTTCTTTCTTTTTGCTTTTTTTTTTTTACCATTTTGACCTCTTTTAAACTCCCCTTACATTTTCTGATTAATTCAAGAAAGCCACGTTTAAGACACTTCATTGTAACCTTAGGCAGTTATGAGTTTTCATGGTTAATAGTTGCTATCACGTCATGAACAATAGAAAAAACCCATAGCTCTCTACATTTTCTTGAATACTATTTTGAATAGTTGTGTTTGGATTAAATCGTCTTTTATTTTTTTGATTGGAAATATGAGTAATGTGATAAATGCTAAAGAAGCATGTTATAAATTACTTTGGTAATAGATTGTTAGTCATTGTACTATATGGAGATATCTAATTAGGTAGAATATAGTGCCAATTTGAATTTCCTCTTCATTAGATATGATAAAATTCTCTAACTCCTTTTGAAATGTAAGAAATCTTCATCGGGCATCATGATGTTACAGTTAAGTATTCAAGTGGAGTAAGAGATTTGCTTTCTTGTGATTTTCCTCATTTCCATTTTGGATTAAATTATTAGTGTTGGATTTGAAATTCAAGAAAAGTCACTGAATTGAGAGTTGAGATACCTGGGTTTAAGGTTTACTTCTGACACTTACCAGCTATGTGACATCAGCAAGTCATTTCTCCAGACTGCTTTTTCAGAGCTCTAAGGTGATATTTCATAGTCTTATAAAAACTTTGTTTTGTAGCTGAAAATTGTTCTTGTTGCTATTGTTTGTTATTTAAAATTATCACACAGATAAATCAATGACTACCATTTGGTAATAAATGCACTTGATTTGAAGTGCCTGTTTTAGATAATTGCAAATACCTGTTCATTTCAAAAATAACACTCTATAAAATATATATAGTTATATAAGAAGGAATTTATAAATATATAGAGAAATGTAGTTATATACCATTATGTGATGGAATCACAAATTGGCATTATGCCATATGATACTAATTGCAATCTGGGTATGAAAAGAGTTCTAATTGATGGAATCACACCAGATGTTTGAAGATTTAAAAATAGTAAATAATTAAATATCTTTGAAGTAATTGAAAACATAAACATTAACATATATGCTTGAAAGATTAATTCAAAACTAGATGATACATTTCCTACTTCATTACCTAAAAGATGGGTTGAATGAAGAGAAATGTGGAAATGTATGAAGGCCTTTTTGAACATTCCCTTTAGAAGTTCATAGAACTAAAATGAGTAATTTGAATATTTTTCCCTTGATATTGGTTACTAATTCTGAACACCTTATTGAAATGCCTGGTATATATAAATTATGCAAATTGATAATAGATTAGCAGATAAAAGAAAAATAATTAAAAATTTTTTCATATCTTTTATCATTTGTATTTTGTAGTATAATCATTTATTTGTTTTAATCTAACCACTTATTTTATTAAAAAATATATTGAGTCTTTATATGATAAGCATTGTATTAAGTTTAATTGGAAAGATGAATATGATAGGGTCTATACCAATTTTGGGATGAATGTGTCAGGGAACAGAAATTGATGCATTAAAGGGCAAGAGTGTCACAGAAGGAAAAGAGTTGAATATAGAAAGTGCTAGCCATGAGGTTTCAGTTAGAACTTGAGTAAGTGTTGTTGATATTAAAGACTCTTCTTACACTGGTGTTCTTAAACATAATGTGTGTTGACTTGGGATTCTCCTTAAAAGATAGAATCTAATTCAGTATGTTGGAGTTAGCTTGAGATTCTGTGTTTCTAACAGGCACCTGGAGACGCCAGTGCTTGTAGGCCATGATTAATATGAGGAGCAAAGCTCAGTATTGTTCTTTGGACATAAGAATAGTAGATGTAGGGTCTGCATTTAAAGATCTTTCCCATATACACTCCTCCTTTTTTCCCCCTAATTACTTCCATAATGTAATTAAAACATTGATTGGTAATACAAATGTAAAAGAATACATAGTCTGTAAATTTACTTTTTTGAATGACAAATTTAGTTGCCTCTTGGTTCTCTAGGGTGGTTTAATTAGTATGCAGATAGCCATGGTATTAAATAACAATGGACTTGGTATTGTGAAGAATTGAAATGACAGTAATTTAAGAAAACATTAATGTATTTATATTATAATGTAATTCTGTTTAGAATTATTTGATACTTAGTACTCTAATTTGGGAATGTTCCTTGATTTTAACTGTCAAAGCAATTTGTGGGAGCGGTGCCTGCTCTCTTCTAGTCTCTAAAAGAGCTGTGGTCTGCATATGGGGATTATAAATCTACAGAGACTGCTATGGGGGTAGAGATTTCCAATGTATTAGCTGCAAATACTATTGCCTACATTACGTTTAAACATTTGAATGTGTTCTTTCAAATGGTAAGTATGTCCTGAAATATAAGATGTAAATTTTAACTGTATTAGTTTAAAATAAGGCATTTTGTATCATGTTTTAATTAACTTTGTTATGTTTTAATTAATTTTATTTTAATTAGAATTTTGAGATGTGTGACACCTGTTCCTTCCACTTTTTTCTTGGCTGCTTAAGAATTGTTTCTTTACATCATACGGACATATGCATGTGTACACATGTGGGCAAACAATAGATGTAGTATGACCCTAGGTTTAGCATTTAAGCTATAGAAGTCATATATGATAAGTTATGAAAATTTAAATGCTCTAAGTAAGTTATAATTATGTGACAATTATGAAGTATTGAGAAAATCCTTCAAAATAATTTTAGAGAATTTATGTTTATTTAAACATAAAGCACTGTGTTATTTATGGTTTTATTTCCTGTGACATAAATTGTAATAAAATGCAGTGGTCCAATAGAGCTTTAACTAGAAACACTAATTTTCCAAATACCTAACATAAGTAGTAATGTTTAACAGAGAAAAATTATTTTTATCATTAATTAAACATTAGATATTTGTATGGATTTTTTTTTTTTTTTTTTTTTTTAGAGAACCCGAGGACGAAAACGAAGCTTCATTCCTGAGGAAGAAAAACATGAGGTTGGAATAAGTTAAGCACTTTTTACACAGTCTAAACTTTGAGAAACTTTCTTGCTTAAAATTACTTCTTTTTCCTTACATCCTGATTTTGTTTTATTATGTTTTATTTTGTCCTCCCTGTATGTCAGGAGAGAGTTCCTAGAGAAAGAAGACAAAGGCAATCTGTGTTACAAAAGAAGCCCAAGGCTGAAGATTTAAGAACTGAATGTGCAACTTGCAAGGGAACTGGAGACAATGAAAATCTTGTCAGGTAAGTTGGCTGCTAAGACCCAGTCTTTAGGGGATTAAAGTTCCATGTTTGTCATTTTCTCATCGCAGATAAAATGAAAAAAAAAAAAAATTACAGCATAGGGCTTTTCTTAAAATTTTATTTAGTGGAAACAGTACAGATTTCATGCACTTATTAACCTGCCACACATGGTTATACTCTGGATTTAGATGTTTAAAAACAAAGTGATAATCTGCATTTTGAACACCAAGAATTATTTTTCTCTTGACAAGAGAAGTTGACAGTGCTCTGTATATAAAATAATTTGATCTAAACACTTTGTATTAAGATTATGTTTTATGTCATAAAACAATAAAGTTACTATTCTCTGTTAGCATATCATTAAAGTTGAAGTTTATTAGCAATAATGATAAGACAGACTTTTTATTAACAAGAACTGCATTAGCATTTCTTTATTGCTTATTGAAACAAATGTGTTAAATGCTTCTTTCTTATGAAATAAAGAAAGGTGAAAAGATGGCCTAGGTAGATTTTTGATTTTTGTTTTGTCTTCTTTCTTTCTTTGTTTTGTTTTGATAATTTTTTTTGTTTTTATCAAACACAGTGTTAATCAGGAATCTCAGCTGATGCTGCACAGGGTCCAGAGACTGCCAATTTTAGCCATTTACTTCTTTTGTGGAAATGGAAAGATTGCTCAAAGCCCTGAGTGAGGTGGGGGAGTGAGTGGGTGAACAAAAGGAGAGCTCATTTAAAAGAGGGATCAGTCTTTCAAAGGATAGTGACACAAAGGTTCTTATAGTATGGTAAAGGAACACTTTCTGATTTCTTTCAAAAAATGTCTTTTGGTAAAGCTCTGTTAAATTAACTGAGGATGCAGAAATTAAACATTTCAAAAAGAATAAACTTACACTGATAAAACAAATAGTATTGTTATATGATTTTAAATATTTACTTCTAAAATGATGTAATTTATTTCAGTCATTAAGAAGATAATTTGTTTGTCTTAATTCCTTAAATAAAGGCATGCATTTTTAAATTTTATGAATTTTTTTATGCTACCACTGAGACAGATAAGGTGAAAGTGAAAATTCCAGTGAAGAAATACAAAGTGCTTCAACAAAGTTAAGAAAGTCTGTAACATTTGGCCAGTGATTTTTAAGCTAGTTCATGTAGAATGTCCTGGGAGCTATCCTGAAGTTTAAGTTCATTTAAATTTAAGATAAAGAGTTCCAAGTTCTGGAGATATACATGAATAATTCTGACCACAGTATAATTTTTTGAAGTATGTCAAAAATGAAATCGGCATAAGCATAATATGAAGTACATAAAACAAAAAGAAAAGAAAAGAAAAACCATAATAATCTTACATAATGAATAAAAATTCAATTCAGGAAAATTCCCTTAGGGTTGGGAGTGAAGTTGAGCACCACCATGAATTTGAAACAATAGTTAAAAACTATTGAGCTAGTGATATTCTTTTTAACTATTTGAACCTATGTGAATATTTACCCTCCTATTAATTTTTTTGAGATACATGATTGATTCAAGTGTTTTTGCTATAGGACCTACACACTTTATGAGATTTTTTTGGTTTGTTTTGTTTTTGTCATACATTTGAAACAAAGAACCTAGGAAATGAATGTAATTTTTATTTCAAAAATGACCGTATAATGGAATATTTCCAATCCATCATATTTTAGTCATTTAAAAAAAATAGATATCATCTTTCTTCTAATCTTGATAAGATTTTTGAATGCTGTATTTCTGTTATTAATTTTGTTAGTTTCTGTTATAAAATTTTTATTTCTAATTGCATTATTACAACATGCCAGTGTCTGGAATTTTGTGAAAGTCTTCTAGAAGGTAAAGATATTTTTATTACTCTAGAAATGATGGAAATACAAAGTCCCCTTCCTTGGTTTGGCCTTGTTAAGAAGATAACATCATAGATTTTCTGCAAAGGTTTTAAAGAGGTAATCAAGAGTAAATTAAATGTTTTATAAATATTATATATTAATATTTTTGAAAACAAGACAAGATGGATATAAAGCAATACCAGAAAATGTTTTATGGTTATAATATGATCTTTCTTTAAAAAAAATCATTATTTAAACACTATTGTTCTTGGGATAAAGAAGAATTTTATTTTATATAGAATTTCATTATGTTTAATAAAAGTAATCTTATAAGCTAATATCTACCATTTTCCCTGACATCTCATTTGTTTTGGAATTGGCACCACTATTATTTGAAAATCATCCCCCAAAGTCCACACTTTTATGATTACGTTACATCTTAAATATTATGTATACATGCTGTTTTTTTAACTTTAATTTTAAGATATTTTAAATAAGGTTTTTATTTTCTCTAAAGATATATTTCAGTGCTTGCTCAGAGATACATTATACTGATTGTGTATTATTAGGTTCTTTTATGAAATTAAACTTCTCAAGTCATAATTAATAATCTTTTATTGAATAAACTGTCTTTATTTTCTCAAGTTCCTTTGAATGTACATAACTCAGTAGAATCTGCTCCTTAGCAGCTTCTATTTTGAAACCACACTTCTCTATGTAATTCAGGCTATATAGAAAATTCCTTTCAAATTATTTTCCTTTGCTTTTTCAGTTATTTGTATATTATTGTATGTGAATTTACACATTTTAAAATATATCCTTAGGAAATTGCATGCAATTTATCAGTAAAGTATAATTAGTTCCAACTTTAATTTTCTGCTTAGACTATAAGTTTTTCTCAATTCTTTGGCAAATAATTATAGCATTTCTGTGCCTCAGTTTTCTCTTCTATTGTACATGATCATAATCATACTGTGCTTCATTAGATAGGTTGTGAATAATTGCTGTGTGATAGTAAAGTTCTTCCTATATAAAATATTAGAACAGTGGTATTATTTAGTAATGAAAGATACATGTATATGTGCATTGAAATAAGGATCACAATTGGTAATATGTTTCCAGTAATGATAAATACTTATTTTACCTCTCAAAAAATGTGCATAGCCTGTTTTTGTACATAATTATTTCTAGAATATAGGGGACAAAAATAAACTTGAATTTGTTGTTACATGTTCTTTAAAATGATTAGACTGAAGGTTTACAGCATCTTAGGCAATTTTTTTTTAAAGTGTTTGCTTTTTATCAACTACTTTTAAAATTTAATTAGAAATTACCTGAGAATTTCCCAACCAAAAATATATTTCTTTTGGTTACTTAATGCACTTTAAATGGTGAAGGCCAAGTTAAAACTCTGCCTTGGAATTGTGATGTCTTTTTAGGCATTTATGTGTTTATGATAGGTGTTTTGTATTGGTGGTGGTTATGGACCCATTTAGTGATACCTTATTTATTTTTGTTTTCCACAGTTTCTGGTACATTTAATACTCAATAATGCCTTGATAAATAAATGATAAATGCCTGGTAAATGAACTTCACATAAGTAATGACTGATTATTCTTTTGCTGAAATAATAAACTTTTATAATTTAATCCTAGAACAAATTGAGTCACTAAATGTAGGTATTTGATGAAGATGTTTAAAAAACTTAATAAAGGAGGATTGATTTTATCTCATTAGTGGATGGCTTTTTTTTTTTTCCTGTGTATAAGTAAGGAAATAGGCACCACAGATGAGCAATTAGTTGATGCATCTATGTAAAATAAAAGTGAAGTGATTCCTTGAACATATTGGAGAGGGAGGTGGGCCTTTCTTCTCCTTGAGTCTTTATCAAACTATCAAATTAGGAATAAGACCAAATTTATAAAACTCAAATTTTATCTTAACTATGTAAACCAAATGTGACACATTCTGTTACTTAATGAAAGAGAGGAGAGAAAGGAAAAAGGTTTCCAAAAATTAAGAACCCTAGAATCCATGAGTCCTCTTAAATAGCATCTTTCATTTTATTTTGTATTGTGGCCATTATTCAGAAGCACTGGTGGTAGGGAATGATCTGTGAAGCTATTTCACTTTTATAGCTTATTCTTCACTGTTAATGTTTGCTAGATTCTCCTCCTTATTTGAGTATATAGCAAATTATATAGGTTTTGAACCATTTTGGTTGCAAGGTTAAGATGTCAGTTTGGTCTCTAAACAATGTTGTTGGCATTTTTATTTATTTCACATTTTAAACACCTGGCTTGTGACTGCTTCCCCCCTCCAAACATAATTTGATTTTATCATAAATTGTTAGGGTCACCAGCAAGAATTCATATATATTATATTTTTATTTCAAATATTAGTCTCTTATTCTGATTTTTTATTTTTAATTAACTTTTCTGTTCTAGCTAATACAGAGGCTTGTAGACTGCATGGGTCACAATAGAAGGTTTTTTTCCCCTGAGATTTGATTAGACTGAGAGTAAAGCTAAAATTGGTTATAAATTTAGTTACTATTTTCTCAAAATGGATTATTTTAAATTATTTTAATAAAAATGAAACCTAGTTTTATCTCTTAAGAACAGTTAGGATTGTGTTTGATAAATTTCTTAAAATAGATTTAGTTACTTTAATTTGATTATAGACTTGCTAGATTATTGTTTCTTGTACAGTTTATCATACAGTAATCGCTCTTAATGGTAATAAAATTTGCATATTCATGTAGAAATATCATGATTGTGAAGTGATGATGCAAATGTATATTATTTGGATACTTACAAATAAAACTAAGAATCAAATATCAGTCCTTAAAATGATATGTGTCTTCTAATAAATTTTAAGTCCGTTAAAGCCAGACATTTCTTGCACAAGGACAGTTTTGGATAAACTTCTGTTTCTGGTCTTTACCTCTACCAACAATTTCCAGGATAGGTTTTTGGGCTTCTTTGTTTTCTTTCTTTTGTATTCCTAAGTCATTGATTAGTATTATGCAGTTATTGTTTTTAAAGGATTGTCTCCAGAGCTAGGCTTTATTTTATTATTATTATTATTACTATTTTTAGAGACAGGGTCTAGCTCTATAGCCAGGTTGGATTGCAGTGGCCTGATCATAGCTCACTGCAGCCTAAAACTCCTGTCCTCAAGCAGTCCTCCTGCCTCAGCCCACCAAGAAGCTAGGACTATAGGTGTACCCCACCACATCTGACTTATTTTTTTATTTTTTATAGAGATGGGGTTTCATTATGTTGCCCAGGCTGGTCTCAAACTCTTGGCCTCAACTGATCCTCCTGCCTCAGCCTCCCAAAGTGCTGATATTACAGGCATGAGCCACTGTGCCCAGATCAGAGTTTGGATTTCTAATATTTCTTTCTGTTAAGTATGGCAAAGTGTATCCCCTCATTTCATCCAATTTCTTTCAAGATATAAAACATTTTCATGGCTCCAAAGACTTGCCTTTGGAGCAAGACTTGCCTTTGAGGCAATCACTTTCCTAGTTTTTTCACCATAGCTTAGTTTTGTGTCTTCTAGAATTTTATATAAATGCCATTTTTAGCCTTTATTTGATTTTAGCCATTTTAGTAGAGTGTAGGGGAATCCCACGTTGGGTTTTATTTGTATTACCCTGATAAGTAATGACGTTGGGCACATTTTCATGTGCTCACTGGCTGTTTGTGTATCTTCCTTTGTGAATTAATTCTTTGCCTTTAAAAAAAAAATTAAGTTGTTTAGTATTGAATGGTAGGACTTTTTTTTATTTTGGATCTGAGTCCTTATTCGAATATATGTTTTGCAAACATATTCTCCTTATCTGTGGCTTGCCTATTTATTTACTTAATGGTGTCACTTAAAAAGCAGAAGATGCTAATCTTGCTGAAGTCCAGTGTAGCAACTTTTTGTTGTATAGTTATTGCTTTCATTTCCTATCTAATAATTCTTCGCTTAGGGCCAAGTCACGAAGATTATCTACTTTGTTTTCTTCGAGAAGCTTTGTAATTTTAGCTTATATATTGAGATATGTGAGCTATCTGAAATTAATTTTTGTATTTGGTTTCTTGTAGAGTTGAGAAAGTTTTATTATCTATCTCCTGTGGATTTCCAGTTTTTTAGTATCATTGGTTGAAAATACTTGCCTTTCCACATTAGATTGCCTTAGTGCCACTGTTAAATATCAATTGACTTTTTTGTTGTAGGTCTGTTTCTAGACTTTGTATTATATTCCATTGACCTAGGTAATTATTCCTATGCCAGTACCAACTGTCTTGATTACTGAGGCCTTATAGTAACCTGTTTCGTTATTCCAGATCCTTTGCATTTTCATATAAATGTTAGTAATGGCTTGTCCATTTTCATTAAAAAAAAAAGCCTGATATAACACCAAAAGCACAGGTAACAACAGCATCAAAAAATTAAGTTAGTTGAACTTCATTCAAAATTAAGAACTTTCGTATATCAAAGGATACTGTCAACAGAATAAAAAGACAATCCATAGAATGGGTGAAAATATTTGCAAATCATATATCTAATAAGAGATTGCCATTGAAAATATATATAAGGAACTTCTGTAACTCAACAACAAGAAAACAAACAACCCCATTAAAAATGGTTAAAGAGCTTGAAAAATTTTTTCTCCAAAGAAGATATACAAATAGCCAAGTAAGCACATTAAAAGATATTCAGTATCACTAATCATTAGGGAAATGCAAATCAAAACCACAGTGAGATACTACTACCTTATACCTATTAGGGTAGCTGTCATTGAAAAAAAAAGAAAATAACAAGTGTTAGCAAGGATGTGGAGAAACTGGAACCCTTGTATATTGCTGGCGGGAATGTAAAATTGTACAGCTGTTGTAGAAAACAGTATCACAGTTCCTCAAAAAATAAATACAGAATTACTATTTGACCTACCAATACCATGTCTGGCTACACACTCAAAAGAATTGAAAGCAAGTACTTAAAAAAAGATTTGTACACCTGTGTTCATAGCAGCATTATTCGCCATGGGCATCTGCATCTAGAAGGGCCTTAGGCTCCTTCCACTCATAGTGGAAGGTGAAGGGAAGCCAGGGTTTGATAGGGATCACATGGTGAGAGAGGAAGCAAGAGAGAGGAGAGGTCCCAGGATCTTTTTAACAACCAGCTCTCCAGGGCACTAATACAGAACTCACCCCCAAAGGAGGGCATTAATCTCATCATGAAGGATCTGTCTGCATGACCTGAACACCTTCCATTAGGTCCTCCAACATTGAGGATCAAATTTCAACATGAAGTTTGAAGGTGACAAACATTCAAACCATAGCATGCATACATTAGAGTACTATTCAGCCTTAAAAAGGAAGATAATTTTGACACAGGCTGTAACAGATGAACCTTGGGGCCTAAGTGAAATAAGACAATCAAGGACAAATTTCTTATGATTCCAGTTGTATGAGTTTCCTAGAGTAGTCAAATTGATAAGACAAAGTAAAAATGGTAGTTGCTGGGGGAGAGGGGAATGAGGAGTTAATGTTAATGGGTATAGAGTTTCAGCTGGGGAAGATGAAAAAGTTATGGAGATGGACGATGGTGATGGTTGCCCAATAGTGAATGTACTTAATGCCACAGACCTATTTAGTTAAAATGGTGAATTTTATGTATATTTTGCCACAACCGTTTTTAAAAAGACCAAAAAAAAAAAAAAAGCCATTAAAATTTTAACAGTATTGGAAGCATTAAAATTTTAACAGTATTTAGTCTTTCAATCCATGAACTTGGTGTGTCTCTCCGTTTATTCAAATATTTAGATAATTTTTATTTTTTCTCATTGATGTTGTAGTTTTCAATGTAGAAGTCTTATGTATCTATTATTACATGAATTTCTGAGTATTTTTTTTTATATTATTGTATGGGATATTTTTAATATTTTCTGTTTATGTTAGAGTTGAGATCTGCCAGATAATAAATTAGGATAACAAGCCAAATTGAAAGTAACAAACCTTTCTTTTATTATTGCAGTAGTATAAGCAAGAGGATAGACAGGAAAGCTTGCTACCTCCTGAATATTACATTTTTCCCCTCTGAACAGCACTGGGTAAGGGTCACGTAGATCAGTGCAGATATTAACTGCTCCCCTTTGTACTCAGAGGAGGGATTTAGTCTCACTGCAGTTTGAGCCCCAAACAAAAGCCTCCTGCTGTTTTATGGACCTAGGGGCTGGTGGGGGGTGGGAGGGTCTACAGCTAGGAAATAGAAAGGTACTGAATCAGAGTGGAGAAAAGTGTCCTTAAGTGTCCTCAATAAGGAGGAGGTCTTGGCACAGATACATGAATAGTCTTTCTGCTGAGCATCCCCCCTCCCCAACCCCTTAGCCAGGGAGGCCTCAAAAGTTGAATCAACCTTGCAAACCTGGGATAACCTCTTCTGGTCATGATGTATTGCCTCTTTATTTTTGGATTTTATTTGCTAGTATTTTGATAAGGTTTTGCTAGTATTTGATAAGTGTTTCTCTATTCATGAAACGTATTTTTCTGTTAATTTCTTTTTTTGTAGTCTTTATCAGGTCTTGTTTATTAGTTAATACTGGCCTTCTGAATGGAGTTGGAAAGTGTTCCCCTCTTTTTTGTTTTTAAAGCATTTGTTTAAGATATTGTGTCTTCATTAAATTTTGGTAGAATTTTCCAACGAAACCATTTGGACCTGGAGTTTTTATTGTGGGAAGGTTTTTGATAATGAATTCAATTTTTAAAATAGATTTATTGAGATTTTTTTCTTTCATTTTGTGTCAGTTTTGATAAGCTGTGTTTTTCAAGGAATTTATTCGTTTCATCTAGGTTGTCAGATGCTTCTTTCCTGTGTGTCACCACCATCATATTTTTTTTTTTAAATCATGCTGGTCTTTTGAATGTACGTTATAACTACTTGCTTAAGACTTTTCTGATTTCTATAATGTATTGGAGCATATTTTCCTTTTCCTTCTAAGACTATATCAGTGTTTACTTCTTTAATGTATTCTTTCTGACTTATATGACCCGATATTGATCTTCTTGCATTGATTGCACTTGGAACCCTCATAAAATCCCACGTCATGCTGTCATCCATTTGCTTCTAAATTGTGTTGTCATTGTCTGTGAATTATTTTTATTTTTCCCACTAGGTGAATATAGGGTCTGGGCCTTCCATTTATTCCTGAGGGCTCTTACAGTCTAATACAATATGGTTTAGGCAGTTACAGGTTATTATTAATCTGTATGAAATGTCTGATTTCCTTAAGTACTAAGTTAGACAGTTGCTATCTCTGACATTTCACCTTGACACTTCTTGTTTTATTTTTATTGCGAAGGTACATTCTCATTCTTTCAAATGCACTTGTGATCATCTTTCAAAGTTTTTTTAAGAGAAATTTTTCTAAAACCATGGACAATTCAAAAATTTATGTTATTTTTGAATATGAGTTCTGTTGTGGAACCAGTGCAGCACAGACAGCTCGAAATATCAACGAAGTGTTTGGGAAGGATATGGCTAATGAACGCACAGTACGTCCATGGTTTGAGCAGTTCCATTCTGGTGATTTTAATCTTGAAAATGAGCCCCATTGGCGACTTGAGACCAAGATGTGGATAATGATGAGCTGAAAACTGTAGAGGAAGCGAATCCATCTCAACCGATATGTGAATTAGCAGCAAGGTTTGATGTTATTATTCTGACAATATTGGACCATTCGAAACAAAAGGGCAAGGTAAAGAACCTGGATAGATGGATTCCTCATGAATTAAATGAGCATCAGAAGAGAAATCATCTTGAAGCTTGCCTTTCTTTGCTGTCACAACATAAAGGTGAACCATTTCTATGTGATGTTACATGTGAGGCAAAACAGATTTTTTTTGACAATTGCAAGTGTTTGGCACATGGTTGGATAAAGATGAAGTGCCAAAACACAGTCCAAAACCAAATATTTATCAAAAAAGCTAATGGTGTCTGTTTGGTGGTCCAACGCTGGTATTATCCACTACAGCTTCATGAAACCTGGTCAATCGATTATAGTGAATGTCTACTGCAACCAGTTGGATGAAATGATGAGGATGCTTGTGATTAAGCAGCCAAGATTGATCAATAGAGACAGCCCAATCCTCTTGCAAGACCACATGTCACACAAAGAACACTGCTCAAACTACAGACGGTGGACTTGGAAAATGTCTGTCATCCACCATGTTCACCAGACTTTGCACCAACTGACTACCACTTCTTCCAGGCTCTGGACCACTTCTTGCAAGGAAAAATACTCAATTCTCAAAAAGCTGTAGAAAATGCCTTTGGCTACTCTCTCTCCAGGCTTCTTAGCTGCTGGCATAAACAAGCTACAGTTAAGTGGCAAAACTATGTCAAGCTTAGGTGAATACTTTGATTAATTGTACTGCTGCTTGTTTGAAGTATAATAAACTACACTTTTGATTTGAAATCAGACATTTTATATTTTATGACCTAATAATTCAGAATAAATGCTTGTTAGTTTACTGATGCACTGCTATATCTGTACACATTTGCAAATTTATACAATTGAAATAGTTTATAATCTCTTCTGGCAGAGCTATTTCTTTATTTCCTGATTGGCTTTATTTTTAAAAATTTAAAGAGTTTTTAAATTATTAAGTACAAATTTATAAATAGTATATACTGTTATAAGCAAAAATAATAGGTAACAATGGTTTTTGATTAACTGATGATTCTTTATTTTTGTAATAGTTGTTTATTGCACTGAAAGATAGGAGCTCTCAACTAGTTCAAACTTGTCACTTAACCAATTTTGTAATTTTAAGCAAGTCAGTTAATCTCTGTGGATCTCCATTTTCTTATTTTAGGAGAGTACCTTAGACTATATCATCTCTGAGGCCTAACACACTAGCTGTGATATTCAAAGATTGTATGATATTCCAAGTTCCCAAGTCCATGCCAACCTATTTGTTTACATTTGGTGACAAGCTCTTGTGTAAAAACATACTCTCAGTAGCACCCTGTACTTGTTAGAATGTGATTTTTTTTCTTGTTTAAATCTCTCAGAATGGAAGCTGGTTGTCTAGTTGCCCTTTCTTTCATTTAGCTAGTGGAGTACAAAGTAAGTCAGTTCAAAAAACCTGCTTCCTTTGATAAATAGCAAATATCACTTTCTTTTTTTAAAAAAAACCCTCTATTGGAATCTACTTTTCATCCATAAAATTTCACCTCTTATAAATGTAGAGCTTAATGATTTTTAATAAATTTATATAATTGTTCAGCCATCACTACAATCCACTTTTGGAGTATTTCCATTACCTCAAAAGGCACTGTGCCTGTTTATAGTCAATCCTAGCCCCCATCTGCAGCTTCAGGCAACTGCTGCAAATGTTCTGTTGTCACTAGTTTCTCATAGCCTTGAGATATGTTTCTGACGTATACATTATTTTCCCCCCAAAATTTTAATATACTAAGGGAACTTCTAATTAAGGAAATACTAAAATGAATCTTTCTTATGTGGAAAAATTATCCTATTTTATTCATTCTTCAACTCAATATTTTTAATGTTGGATATTTAAAAAGGGACTCTGATAAATTTATATGAAGAGCCTAGATTTTATTAAATTTTAAATTGTCTTTCTATATTTTGAGAGTTAGTATTGTATAATGAATAAGTATGAGGATTTATTGCCATTCTGCTGAGTTTGAAGCCTGTTTCTGTTATTTGTGAACTCTGCCTTTTTCTTCCCTGTGTTTTAACTTGCTTACCTGTAAAGTAGCAATAAACAATAGTACCTATTCCGTGGGTTGTCTGGATGATTAATGAGATAGTACTTTACAAGTAAAGGATTTGGCACAGTAGGTAGGAAACGGTAAATGCTCTATATATGTAAGCAACAACTCTAATAAAACACTTATGTAATGCTTTCTTATATATCAAGTATTTTATATTTATATGTGTTAAATCATTTAGCTACTCTGTGAAGTAAACAGTATTATCTCCTTTGAATTGATAAGGAAACTAAGGCTTAGAGACCTTAAGTAACTTCCCAAAATTTACATAGCTAGAAAGTGGTGGAACTGGGATTCAAACTTAGGCAGTCTGGCTCCAGAGTCTATAATCCTAACCCTTACATAATTTATATTTCATCTCTGTGGTTGACTAAAACTTGCCTTTGATAAACGTATTTGTTATAGGCTAAATGATGACATCCCCTGATGTTTTATTTATTTTATGGTTTTCAAGACTACATTTGATCTTCTTTGAGATTCCAGTGTTATAATCTTTATTTTCTTAAGCATGCTATTTGGTTCCCTTTGATATTAAATGGATTTATTAAAATGTGCTAACTACTTTTTAACTTTAAATGTCATTGAATTATTCTTTATGTTTTATATTGAATGAGGGTCATAGCACTAATAACGGAACTGGACCTTCTTTGTAGATGCTTATCTCTGGGATATTTGCTTTTTGGCAAGATTACACTATTTTCAGATAATTTTAAGTTATGTTAATATCTCGGTGGTATATGAATATGATATATTTACATTGTATTTATATTGTATATGCACATATTAAAATAGCACATGTGGTACATACTTAATTCACACATTTAATATGCACATTTACTACCATTTTTTTTTCATTTTTTAAAAAATTTCAATAGATTTAGGGAGTACAAGTAGATTTTTGATACATGGATAAATTTTATAGCAGTAAAGTCAGGGCTTTTACTGTACCTGTCACCCAAATAGTATATGTTGTACCGGATGGGTAATTTTTGATCCTTTATCCTCCTCCCAACCTCTCCACTTCCAAGTCTCCAAAGTCTGTTATACCACTCTGTAATATCATATATATTTATTGAAGTTGCTGTTTGGGAAATTCTGTGATGGCATCTAACTTTTACTTTTTTGGTCATTAGCAATTTTAATTCCATCTATTTACTAAATGCTCTTGTAAGTCCCTTTGTCTTGTCTTGAAGAACAATAAACATCATTGCTCTTTGTAGACTGAAGAAACTTCTAAATATATAGGCTTAATTATGTGAAATTTTAGAGAGGTAAATATTTGAGTTGACCACTAGTTGTGCAAAAAAAGCCACATTACAAGCACACTTTGCATTTTGTTAATTAAATTTGGGGGACAGATAATACCTCACATACAGTCAGCTCTAGTTTACTGTTATCTGAGGGGTTATTATTATTTTTTTGGCACAGGAGAGGTTGAATGCAACAATATAAAGTAATAGACAAAGAATTGCAGTCCTTTGAAATTTAGTCAGCTTAGCAAATAAGAACATTGTCTATTTCAAAATCATCATAAAATAAATGTCAGTTTGTTCCTCATTTGAGAAATTTTGCACCATTAAGTTGATTCTCTCTTCAGCATGCATGAAAACGAGACTTAAATTTCAAGAAGACATGACCTCAGAATTACAAAACCTTAAAGTGACTTGTTCAAGTATTAAAGTGTGTGTGTGTGTGTGTGTGTGTGTGTATTTTAGTTAACACTGATACTTGAACAGAAATGATGTTTGAATCAGAAAATCTGTTTTCTGATTGAGGATAGAAAAGAGAAGCGATGAAATCTCATTTTCTTCCTCATTTCTTCGTATTCATTTTATTCTTCAGATGTAATATGTGTCATTAGTTTGTCCCTTATTTTCCCCTTAATGTTGTTGATATATATGGAAAGGTTGTTAACTAGGAAAACCAGGATGATGATTTTCTTGTTTATTAAGGGACAGTCTCGCCCCGCCCCAATTTTTTGAGCAATAGTAGTGCATTTAATATTTATCTTAATAGTGAACAACAAAAAAATAAGCCTCACTTGAAAATTTAATCAGTAATTAGGAAAAAATGAGGGAAGAAGGCATAGGGCTAATATTGAAGAGTTGAAGTTTTTGGTAAGGCTCTACCAGGAAGAGCCTGTGTAACCATGAGAAATACAGAGAACATCTCTGGGAACCAGTTGTCTCATTTGTAAAATGAACAGTGCATTAGATTGATTTGAAAATCACTTTTAATTTTCATGTTTCATGATTTTGTAATACTGCTGGAATGAAGAAGAGAAAGAAATTTGGAAATGCAAAATATTATCCAGGTATGAGGAATTATGAATCATTTGTAGAATAAACCTTCCACTGACTATGCTATTTTTAATTATTTATTAACCCATAATATTTTTCTAATTTTGATTTTAATTATATATTTTATAGGCCATAGCCTATCAAAAATATGTGAGCTAATTATAAGGCAGTCACTTTTCATTTATTGCTAATTGAGACAAGTTTGTAAGAAATGCTTTATAGTAGAAAATGTTTTATTTTAATCTGAAAAGCTTGTCTTCTTCTTTCTATATAACTAAATTGAGCTTTTAAATAGAATAAAATATGTGTATAGGTTAAAATGAATTATATTATCTGGGTATTTATAGCATTTCTTGTATTTATTCTCTTTAAATAGTACTAATGTATGATATATGATTGCTTTTCATTTTAATTCTTAAGTGCCTAAATCCTTTATGTGAAAGTTTCAAGGATCCATTACATTTATCCTAAACTGAAGTAAATTTAAGGTTATCAATTTCTGAATTAGCTTTTCCTATCACAATGTACTTAATAGAATTTAAATCTAAAATAGTGTACTTATATATACCGCAGGCTCCCTTTGAAAATAAGTTTCCTCTAATTCTGTTCTCTCTCTCTCGGCTGACCTCATTTATTATTAAGAAAATAGATAATCAAGAATTAGATTGTCACTGTGAAATGGCTTGGTAGCTGGCTTTTACCATTGCTTATAAGCAGAGCAGTTATTCTAAATCACAGCATCACTTTGAGCCAGATAACCACTAAAATCACTGCACTGTGGTTTTCTGAAAATGCCATAATCCTTCAAATACCACATTAGACTGAGAGAAAAAATCATCAGTAGTGCCTGCACAGTTATGTAGAAGGATGAGCCATGAACCAAGTGAAGAGATGTTCTGGAAGCACAGTAACCTTTCCCTTGATGTGTGCATTTCCCATTACGTTTTTGACACAAAATGGTGCAGAATGATTTAATGGTGGCATTTTGTGACTTTTCTTTTCTTCATTAAAAAGAAACCAAAGTTAGGATAGGAATGTAGAGGAAGAGTGACCAAGCACTGAATTCTATAATAGGAATCTCTGTTTTCAAAATAGATTAATAAAATATTTTAGGAGCATAGCTTTTCCCCTTTTACTTTTTATATTATCAGTAATATACAAACTCATTTAGCTTATTATATTTTCAACAGTGATGTTGTTTATTCTTTAAAGGTAATTTTTTTCTCCATTGTTGTTGTCCTCTTTTTTTTTTCTTCCTAGTAACCCTGGATCATAAATGACATGCCAACAAATTAAGAAAGCTTTGTTTTAGTAATGACATAGACTTTATCTATTATATGTCACCCAGTGTCTTTTTTTTGATTGTCACTTTTGTTGTATGTTACTAAAGCTAATTATACTGGGAAACAAAATATGAATATGCTCAGTAGTCTAAATGATGAATTCCTATTAACTTTGAGAGGATGCATTTCTATTAGAAATGAATGTCATAAAGTTATTCCACATAAAATAAATATAAAGTTTATTTGCACGTATGAAAACATACTTAGCTGAATAGTAAAAGTAACTTGCCAAAATACAGTTTGTAAGACTTTTGCAGCAGCGTTAGACTTTCAGTTTTAGTGTTGATGTGGTATAGCTGGGTGTGGACCCTGTCACACATTCATTTAAAAAACAAACAAATGAAAATAAAAAACTTGAGGATTTATTTTACACACACATACTTGTTAGTATCTGACTTTGTAAAAAAATTCATCTGATATTGTTTGACTAAGCACTACTTTGGTTTGGAGTTTCTCAGTATGCCATCAGTTGTTCATTTCAACCGAGTAGCTTTTTCAGTAGGAGACTATTGCTCTTTGTGAACTCTATATAAGTGTAGATTAGATTTAGTTTTATTTGTTTGTTTTGAAACAGAGTCTTGCTCTGTTACCAGTGGAGTGGCATCATTATAGCTAACTGCAACCTCAAATTCCTGGGCTCCAGTGATCCTCCTGCCTCAGCCTCCCAAGGGTAGGACTACAGGCATGCTGCTCAGTTAATTTTTCTATTTTTTGTAGAGATTGGATCTTGCTCTTGCCCAGGCTGGTCTCTAACTCCTGGACTCAAGAGATCCTCCTGCCTTGGCTAGGATTAGAGGGGTAAGCCACCACACCCAGCCCAAGATTTAATTTTTTAGCAAACATTGTGCTGCTTTTTCTCCCAAGTGTCTCAAAATAGAAGGTTTACATTTAGTTCAGCAATTCTTTATCTTCATTTTATCTTATTTAATCCTTGCAAACAACTCTTCCTTAGACCAAAAGAACTGATCAGGACCATATTCAGTATTGATATATATCCTTATGGTTTCAACTAAAAATGATGTAAGGCCTTTGTTAGTGTTATGATTAAAGTGTGCCCTGCTGAGCAAGTACCTTAGAGGGCCATCAAGTACAAAGTCTTGAATTTTGAGTATAGAGGAAATTCCTGAAGAGTTGGGCTATATGCTTTTATTTACTTATCTCATTTAATAACTATTGTTACCTATTCCACGTGTTAATGGTGCTATAACAGTGATAAAGATAATTTCTAAAACACTATTGTTATCCCCAGAGAGCTGCTGGTGATTTGGCCTAAGGTGATAATGGAAAATATAAAAGAAGTAAGAAATTTATCACTCTAGTTTGGAAAATGAGACAAGCACATGGAAATTTATAATACCCTTGCACCTTGGTACTAGAAAATTAAAGTGGTATAACTTTTCTGAAAAATCATTTAGCAATATGAATTAAGGCATTAAGCATGACAATACTGTTTTTAAAGCAACAGCACTTGTAGGCATCTTTCCAGAGGAATATTCGGAAATTAGCACAATTTTTATGTAAGAATGTTCTTTATGGTGCTCATCATAATAGTGAAAAGTATTTGGAACCAACACAAATGCCTGCTAGGAGAATGGTTAAATGAATTATGGTATACCATAAATTTCTTTTCTCTCATTTGACCCCTTATTCAGCCATTTAAAAAGAATATTTAAGGTGTGGGAAAACAAAACCTTCATGTAAGCTTAAGTTAAAAATATCCCATTTCTGAATAGGATTTATGATTATAATTTTTTATATAAAATAATTATTTTTGTTTTCTTTTAAAGCTTTTCTGTAGTTTTAAAGATTTTTGATAGTGAATATATCTTTTATAAGCAGAAAAAATGTTTTTAAAAAGTTAATAGCATACATAGAATTCTGTTAAGAGACTCTGAGTATTAGGTAAGAGGGCACATCAGATTGGGAAAATTGATAGTACAACTGAACCATGGAATCTCTTATGACTGCCTTTAAAAATTAATTTAATAAAACCATAATGGAAGGGTATAAAATAAAGTCAGTTCTGTTTTAATTTGTATATTCTAAGTTAGCATAATGAGTTCATGAATTCTCTTCCTTTACAATTTCAATGCCCATTTCACATTATTTGTAGATAAGAACTGTACTCTTCTTCTATTCAATTTTTTATCCCAGTGTTCAGTGCCTTTCTGATTTAATGGCAGTCAATTGTTGCCTTCTACTATTTCTCAGTCTTCCTTCTCTCACAAGTACTAGGAGTAACTGGAGATTAAAAAATGAAAACAAAACAGTTGAGGATAACTAAACATACTCAGTTTATCCTGGCTCCAGAGGTATTTCTCATTTTCCTCCTTCATCACACGTAGGTAGTAGCTCTACTCAACTATGTTGGGAGCCCCTCTTCAGTCTCAGCCCTCTCACTCCGTAGAATTTTGAAGAGTTTGATTTTTGTCTTCCAGAAATTATAGTTCAGAGTCTGTTATTCCTGTCTTACATTCTACTTTTCCTTCTAAGTGCACACACATGCTCCTTCTTGCTCATTTTCCTTTCCTTCCTCCCTTTCCCCCTCTTTATTCCCTCCCTGCTCTCATCTCCATGACTGGAAAGCTTCAGAAAGTTGTTATATAGAAATAATCTGTGTTTTCCCAAGAGTTTTATCTAATGAGAACGCTTAGGTGGTATAGGATTACCCAGTAAGATAATTGTAAAAATAAGTGGTAACCAATAAAACCAGTGGGGCTATAAAAAGAATGGGTAGGTTTAAGCTAGAAGGTAATAATGGAGCAAGGCATTCCAGAGGAGGGGCAGAGGGGCTGGCTCTATAAGCATAGCCAGGATGATGGGAAGTCATTCTGGAGCAACAGGTAGATTTGAGCAGAGGTTTATGGAGAATTATTTGATCTGAAACAGCACAATCTTCAGTTGTTTTTCTTAGACTATAATAGTACATAAGTAAGGTACAAAAAGATACTTTATCAGACACTGTTTTACAACAATTACTATTTGTTAACAATGTAGTAAAAATAATTACAGAACTTAAACTTCAAAATATTTGGGGAGAGTTTATATACATACACATATATTCTGGAAAAAAAATTTTTAAAAATTAGCAGAGCACATGTTTTGGAATATAGACATGGTCTTTGATTTTAAAGATGATTAATGGCATTCTGAATTAGAACATACATATTTGCTTATTGAATTGATTTTTAAAGGACCAAATGTTATTTTCTCCTTAATTCCTCTAAACCTATCCCTTTGAGTGAACAAAATTGTTTTAATGTATAATCATTCATACTTCTTTCTTCTAAGTACAAACAAAATATTCAGGGCCTCCTGCCTGACCTGCCTCTTCCGTTTCAGGTATAGCTGTTACAGGCTTTACTGTGAAACTTGCTTTTTTTAAATGTAACATCACATAATGGACTTTTTCTCAGTAAATATAGAACTAAACCAGTTTTTAAAATAGCTATAAAATATATCAATGTGGAAGTATAACTCACTGTAATATTTCCCTATTAATGAAAATTCATTTTTCTATTTGATTTCTATCCCAAAATGAGTGGCGCTAGGTCAAAGTATATGCATATTTTACATTTTAATGGATAGTAGTATTTTATTTCCCATCAGACATGAACGTGTCATGATGTCATAGCAGAGATTTTTGTCAATTTGATGGGTGGAAATTGGCATTTTGATTGTATTTTGTAACTATTGGGTTGAATATTTATTTATATATTGACAAGCCATTTGAATTTTCTTATGTGTGAACTGTCTTTCCATATCTTGTCCCTGTGTATCTATAGAGATGTTTTTTTTTTTCTTTTTTAAAAATGAATTTAACACATGTCTTTGTGTAAGTTACAAATGTTTTCTTTCAGGTTGTTGGGATTTTTGTTCATTTTTGCTTTCTTTGCTAATGATACTTTTTGCCAAATTTAAATTTTTTATGTTATGATATTTATATCTGAAAAAAGGAAAACTGATTTGGTGTCCTATTATGAAATAGACAACAAATATCTTATACATGACTTAGGCAGGAAGTGCATATTATCTATCTTTACTTACACTTTAGGCTATGTATGTACAGTTTTGCTTGAAATGTTTTTAAAGATCTGCTGAGACACTATGTCATCTAAAAATAATTTTTTAATTATACATCTTGGCATTCACTTAATATAAAAATGCTATTTTGTTTTATCAGGATATGTCATATTCTTCTGTTGGTTTAAAAACAATTTATTAGTTTTCAGAGCCTCTATTTTGTTAATTTTTTAATATCAGGACTACTAATTTTAAAGCACATCATCAAAGCTACTTGTTGATGTTATAACTTTTTGTGTAGTAGGACCTTCAGGGTGTTGGATATATGTTTGGTGATTGGTTCCCAAATCAAAGATTATTACTTCCATTGTAGAAGTCACTGGTGAACTCTGAAATGCTAAATTTAATGGTCTTTTAGTTTTCTGAATATTCATCTTATTTGGCCTCATTTTGGCATTTAACATTGGTGACTACCCTTCCTCCTTAAAACTATCTTTTCTTGGTTTTTATGGTGCAATTTTTTACTCTAGTTCTTATCAGCAGCAAAGCATAGTGGTTTTAAAAATATAAAAAAATAAAAAAACATTGTGATTAAATGCTTGAATTCTGGAGCCTGGTTATTTGGGTTCACATCCTTGCCCAGTGCTCGTCAGTGATGACTTTGAGCTGGTTATGCAATCTCTGTGCTTTAGTTTCTTTATCTGTAAACTGGGGATAATAATTGTTTTTACCTCTAGAATTGCTGTGAGAATTAAATGAATACAAATATATAGTACTTATTCTCCTTCATCAACTCTCTCCTAGACTATTACAATAACCAGCACCTTCTCTAGTTTGAGTATGGCTAGTCTCTATCCTGTTTTCTTACTGAAACACAAATTTGTTAGTGTTATACTTAAATTGGTGCAGAGGTTTCCCATTTCTTGCAAGGTAAATCTGGACTTTATAACATGGTTTATAAGGCCCTCCAAACCTGGCCCCAGTCTATCTTTTTGTTGTTATTTTCAGCTCTTCATAGCTCCAGGTGACCTGTATTTAGACCACTGGAGTCTATTTCTCCTTCCCCAAACTAATTACCACTCTTTCATAGCTTTGGATAAACATTTTTAAATAGGTAAGAAGAAACGAATAATTTAGGAAAATTATGATTCTTTTAAGAAGCTGAATGGAGGCAAAAAGATTAAATAAATAAATATATAACTTGAAAGTAATACAAAGATTAAAAGTCACCTAGAGTAATTGCTTTTGATAGGACATAATTTTCGAAGTTCTAATTGTAGAATACTGTTTACTATGTTTCCTTCAGTATAAAATTTAACTTTGCAAAATAATTACTATTATAGTCATCCCTTGGTATCCGTGGGGGATTGGTTTCAGGACCCCACTGGATACCAGAATCCCAGGATACTCAAGCCCCTTACATTAAATAGTGTATTTGCATATGACCTATGCACATCTTCCCAAATACTTTAAATGATCTCTAGATTACTTATAATACCTAACACAGTACAAATGCTATGTAAATAATTATTATACAGTATTTTTTTCATTTGTATTTTTTTGTTGTATTGTTATTTTTATTAGTTTTTTTCCTAATATTTTTGATCCATGGTTGGTTGAATTCATTGATGCAGAACTTGTGGATATAGAGGGCTGACTGTATTAACTTCAGAAGGTAATGTGTATTGTTCACACACATGCATGATGCATACACACACAATGACTATTTCCCAGCATGAGAAGTTGTCAAATGATTCGTATACTAACAACTAGTGAAAATAACAGAGTATTTTTGGTTTTCAGGAATTTTAAAGATTTTTAAAATTTAAAAATCTTTTATAAATTTAATGTATTTTATACATAATCCAACTTTTTCATTTTAAGGAAAAGTTTTAGTTTTCTGACTGTTTTGGTTTTGTTAGTCACATATATATATTTTTTTAAATCATAAGAAACCTCCTCCTGGGAATTTATCACAAGGAAATAATCAAAGAAAGAAATTCTAATAAAAAGGACATTTATAGCTATAGTTATAGTGGAAAAATCATTGCTAGCAAAAATATACAAATCCCAAAATAAAACAGCTTAAAATATTTTATAGGAGGGGGATGATAAACTGCAGCAAGTCAGTATAAAAAATTATGCATCTCTTATAGATTAAGATATTTACATAGGAATGAAAAAGCTTTTTCTAGGACATAAGTGTATACTACCAAATTGTTACGCATAGGTGCCTAGAGATTCGAAGGGAGCAAAAATATAAGCATAGTATTATTTTGGATGATTGTAGTATGAGTAAAATTTTACAGAATTTTAAAAATAATTTTAAGTAAGTTAATATTATGAATTTAATGTTTAGGTAGAGCCTTATTTTGACCACATACACACAAAGGTTAACTAAATATAAAAAACATGGCTATGGTCAGTTAACCACAACAAATAAAAACCTAAGACTAACCTTTGCTCAGGAACTACCACTTTCTAGGGCAATTTATATTCAAGTGAAATAAACAGCAAATCTCAAAAACAATATTAATGTTATTAAGTTTTTTGTATGCATAATTTCAGCTAGTTATGCAACAGAATACTAAATGGGGTATTCTATTCATTGAGGTATAAACTAAACTATGCTATATTCATTGAGGTATAAATACTTCATTGATTTATATATATGTGTATATATTTTTAAATATGCCTAATCATTATAAACTAGGCCCTCAGTGTTGTCTGACAGTCCTTCCATGTTTTCCTAGCCACCTTGAACTTTTCATTCCTGACAGCACCTATTTCCATTCTCCTCATGCTTCTGACCCCAATCACCTCTTCTCTTCTTCCTTCATGTTTAACAAATGACCTCATCTACTTCACTTTAGAAGCAAGCCATCAGACAGAAATGAGTAAACTTTCTGACAATTAACCTATAAACTTACGTACATCTATAGGCATCTCTTTTCCACCACCCTTCTCTCTCCTTGCTTGCTGTTCCCTTTTCCTTCAAAGCCAATCTTTCTACCAGTACTCTGGATCCTACCCTCCTTGACTTTGGTTATTTTCTTACTCTTGTGTATCTTTAGCTGCTTCTCCACTGATTCCTTCCCTTTGGCTTTCAAGACATGGATTTTCCTGTGTTCTTCTACCTCTCTGGCTAGTCCTCTTTTAGACTTCTCTACCTCTGTCTTCTCTGTACATATTAGTGTTTTTTGAGCATTCCATCCTAGGTCCTTTTCTTACTCTATACACTCTTTGCTGATCTAATCCTTGACATCTCTTCAGTTACCACATTAATGCTGAATATGCCCAAATTTTTAACTGTGCTCTCATGTGCTCTCTTTCATGCATACTTTTTTTTTCTCTCTCTCTATCTCTGTCTCTTCTTAGTTTCTGACTGGTATAGCTAAATGCCTAGCAAGACATCCGTCTCCAATTGAGATTCTGTAGGCACCTCAGATTCAATATAAAAATTGTTGACTTGATTTCTTAAATCTTATGGCAATCTAGACTTTCATCTGCATCTTTACTCCTGCTGCGTCAGTTTAGACCTTTCCACCGTCTCATTTGAGTTTTTGCAAATAACTTTCTAAAATTTCTCACTATTTATATTTTCCTTTTCTTCAGTTAATGCATCCCATAGCTCTCTTTCTGTATCATACATTTATGTTACATAATTGTTTAAGTCCTTTCAGAGAGTCTGAAGGAAAATGTCTTAGACTGCTGTCATTTACTCAGAGTTCTCTTTACTCCAACTATACCAAGCTATGTGGATTTCCTGACATACTCTTTTTTAAATTACTCTGTACCTTTGTTAATGCCTTTCCTTTTGCCTCACATTTTATTCCTCAGCTTCACTTGTCTGGTGAATTCCTACTTACCTTTTAACAGTTGCTTTAATTCCTTGTTAATCTTTTTCTGTTAATCTTTTGCTTTACCCTCTCTCTCCTGCTTTTCAAGCAGAAATGGTCTATCTATCCAATATGATATGCTTCATTAGCTGCTTATGCAAGCCTCTATGATAATACTTGTCACACTGTATTGAGTGTCCTATTTTAGAGTCTTATACTTTTTTTCCAATTGACTCCCCCTCAGTCTGTTCAATTGACCCCTCCCATCACTCCATGAAAGAGTTTTACTTATCTTTATATCTCAAGAGTTGAGATAATGTTTGTCATGCTATAGTCTTTCAGTAATTTCTTGATTGGGTGGTTTCTAAAAGCTTACATAGTCAGTGAGAGTTAGGCTTGGAACACAGATCTCTCGACTTCGGTGTTCATGATCATACTATTTCCATAGATTCTGTGTTAAGTTCTTGCAATAATATCAGCCTTTTAAAAGATACTCTTACATTGTGCAGTTGTATCTTTACATGCCCTATCACCAATACTTTTTAAAATGAAATATGGGTACTTTTTAATATTTTTATTCTAGTGTCTTCACTCATCATTTTAATTGTTTGGAGAGAATATCTTCTGCTGCTTTAACTGTACAAGTCCCTTCATTGTTTAAATACTTGAAATACTAAATATTTTGTAGTATCATGTCACTGTATGTCATTGCATTTCCACATTTTCCTTCTGTAACAGCAGCTACCTTCATTCTGGGGCAATTTATTCATTTAGTCTGATCAGTTCAGTGTAATTGGTGGTCAGTTCCTGATATATTTCTTAAGCATTTATCTCCACTGTCATATCTTTGTAAATGCTGTACCATTATAGCAGTAATATTATATCCCAAAATGAAAATGTTTACTTTATAAATTCCCTAGGCCTTTTTGTTCCAGTATTTGGCTCTCTTAAGTCCCCCAATTTTTATTAACAGTGTGTGGTTTATTGGTATCAGACAGACATGTTATCTGTGGGCAAGTTTTTTAGTCTCATTAAACCTCTGTACTGGCAAATAATAAATATAATTCTTATCCCCTAGGCTTGTTGTAAATATTTTTTGAAAAGGATATTAAATGCTTAGAAATATCTGGAATATAGTAGGTTTTCAGCAGGTATTGTTTCCAACCCCTGTTTTTCGTTACCTTATCACAATTTTTTTGTAAATATTTTATATACTGATTAGCAATCTACTTATTTCATTTGCTTAATATGACATTGCTTTTAAATGGGACAGTTGGCAGGATAGCTATCTTAACCCTTCTGAAGTGTTAGTCATTAAAATATTCTTCGAAAGTACATCACATTTTGAAAAAATGTATGTATATATAATATTGCTCTGTTTATACTTCATTGCTTAACCTGTAGTTCTCTATGATAAGAATAGATTTGGGATTAGATTGTCTCTATATAAGATTGCTTTTTTTTAACAGTAACCGTTTGGATTACACTAACTACAATTTTAGATTAGACTAACTACACTTTTGGATTATGCTACCTTATTAGTTAGTAGAACTAGAATTAAAAACTGGAACATAAATAACTGAAATAACTTACCAGAAATTTCAAAAGATTTATTTCTTAACATAAATCTGGATTTTTCTCTTTAAAATCCTGCATATTTTCATAAAAAGTGTTCTTATAATCTTTGTTCTATTACATGTAGTATTATCTGAAAATTAAAGTATCAATTCCAGAATTGTTATTTCTTCCCAAACAGTACCTTTTTTCATTTACCCAAATTTATTATGATGATGTTTAATTCTGTCCTAGGCAAGAATATTCTGTTATTTAAACAAAGTTTGTTTTATTGTACCCTAACTTTAGTTCTTTGGTAAAAGAAAGAGAAAAAATTTAGAAAAGTTTAAAAAGTGAATAACCCAGTTTTCTCAGCCTTTCATAGAAACTATGTCAGTTCTTTGACTTTTATGGTTTTTCTTTGAACCTTATCTGAATACTCCATAGTTTCTTAAAAGGTAAAATTCAGAACTCTGGAAACATTTTTTATGAAGTACTTAAACATAACGTATGTCTATATTCCTAAAATATTTAAGCAAGTTTCAGAAAGTTATCATGAATGAATAGAAGAGGGCCAAGTTAAAATGGTTGATTATTACCTCATGACTGTAGTATTCAAAGTGACTTTAGTATACAATTGTTCATGCATTCTTTGTGTATGTGTGTGTCATTTTTTAGATTAAAAAATGCATGAAGCAAAGGACTCTAAGGATGACTTAGCTCATACGTAGGTAACCTGCTGAGCTCTGTGAGAATTGATTGAATTACGTGAAAGGAATTCTTTAAGTATGTTCTCTACAAATAATAGCAAGTAGAGGAGGAGTTCTGCTTTGAATGAAACTATTAAGTACTCTCTGTAATTGCCCCTGAATCAGATTGACACAGATAGCTGCACAAGGAAGATAGGCTTAGGAAGGTGTAAATTAATGGGATTTAGCCACATCCAAGTGAAGTTATATCAATCAATAACTTTGCTTTTAAGTAACTGAAATCTTCCAGACCCCAATTTTTCTTTTCAGTTTACTCACTTATGTCAATTGCCAGATTATGTCAAGAACCTTGTTGTGATATGGTCTGTAAATATAGATCCTTATTAAAAGGAAAACTATATTTCACATAGAGCATTGAGCACACTGACTGGAGATTTCTTTGACTGTTTTTCTGAAGCTTTCATGTATAAAAGAGATTGTGAAATCTATTTTTTCCTTTTATTTTTAAAATAAGATTATTGTATCTTCTTACCAGATTTACTTTCTATTTCATATTTATTAAAGATATTGAAAGCCATTTGCTTATTAATCCATTAAATTGTTATGTGGAGGGTCTATAAGAGACATAAGAATTCAGAGGATCATGGGATCATTCCTAAAAGGATGAAGGAGAAGTCTTCATACAGACCAAGGTGACTTTTGAATTGGATCTTGAAGTATGAGTAGGTTTTAAGAGATTGGAATGGGAAGTAGCAAATCCTTGAAGGGACTGAATGAACATGAATAAAAGACACAGGGCAGGACCACAAAAGTCATGTGTAATGTAGGCTTAAGAGAACAGGTAGATTGGGGCCTGGGTTCAGGCTAAAGATGTTAAGAGGCCTAATGGGGATTTACTGAAGTCAAAGAATGATATTAATGATAGTACTTTAAAAGATTGATATTGCAGGAGTGTACATGAGGAATGAATGGGAAGCTAGAAGAAAACCAGTTTGGGGGCTGGGAACCTAGACTGATGGAAGTAGAAATGGAAAGGATTAGAAAGATCTAGGAAACATAATGTCACACGGGGGTTGCAGCAGATAATTTAACCAAAAATGGGAAGGCAAGGAAGAAAGGGGAGTGTTAAAGTAGCTGACTTTAAGCTGAATAATTAGAGAAAATGGAGACCAGTAACAGAAAAAGATAAGTGGCTAAACCTATTTTTTGAAGACAAATATAATAGGTGAATAGAGGATTGTGAGGTTTGTTTTAGGCCTGTTAAATTAGAAATTTTTGGAAAACATTTTAAGTTATGGGATTGTAAGTATAGAGAAGAATAAAACTCTGGAAATAAATTTGGTACCTGTTACAGATTTGTTCTTTACCCCTTAAGTATTCATTCCTAATTTTCCTACTTTTACTTTAAGTAAATGACTGTGTCTCTAAATGGATTTTGAAGGTCTGGTAAGAAATCATATTCTATAAAATGGAGAAACTGAAAAAATAGGGTAGATGTCCTTGATTTAGTTGGGCAACAGGCTGACTCCAGAGAAATTTAATTACCAAGTAGGAGATCCTCAAGATGAGAATGTTTAATATTCCGCTGTTGTGTTTTTTTTTTTGTTTTTTTTTTTTACTTTTTAAAACTATGTTTTGCTGACCAGTTTCTCTGTATGTAAATAATACTTGTCTCTGCTTGGTGGAATGTCAACTGGTCCACCTTAAGTAAAGTTGTGGAATATATGTAATTTGTCTTTTACCACCTTTATTTGTTTTGTGTTTGTTTCCACGCCTCTTTCTTTGTGGTTACCTTCATACCAGTTGAATTTGCTGTACTTTAAGACAGTGGTTCTTAAACATTACAATGCATTTGAATCACCTGAAAGCCTTGTTGAAACATGGAGTTTCTGTTTCGAAAGTTCTGGGGTGGTGACCAAGAATTTGTTGTTATTGTTGTTGTTTTTGATACAGGGTCTCACTCTGTTGCCCAGGCTAGAGTGCAGTGGTGTGATCATAGCTCACTGCAATCTCAAATTCCTGAGTTTAAGTGATCCTCCCACTTCATCCTTCCAAGTAGTTGGGACTAGAGGTGTGTGCCACCAAGCCTGGCTAATTGTTGTATTTTTTGTAGAGACATAGTCTTGCTATGTTGCTCAGGCTAGTCTCAAACTCCTGGCCTCAAGTGATCCTCCTGCCTGGGCCTCCCAAAATGCTAGGACTACAGCTGTGACCCACCACACCTGGCCAAGAATTTGTATTTCTAACAAGTTTCTAGAGCAGACTTTGAGAATCACTACTTTATGCAAAAAGCCCATTAAGCTAAAGTCTTAAGATAGTCATTCTCAGCTTGGCTAAGGATGCAAATGAATAATGTGTGGAAGGAATTACAAAAAAATAAACAAAAACAGGCCTGGAGCCCACTCTTGGGGATTGCAAATCAGTAGCTTCTAAATCTATGGGGTGGGATTTGGCATCTGTGGTTTCTATAAATCTTCACAGGTACTAGGTGCTACCTGATAGTACCTATATCAGTTCTTTCTCTGGCCCTTAGATTCACTCTTTCATTGTATAAGTTCCAACTATTTGTGGAAGATTTTAGAAAAGCATTCATTCATTCAGCAAATAATTATTGTGTATCCATTTGCACCAGGTGCTAGACTTGGTGCTGGAGATACAAAGATGAATAACTTAGGAATGGCATCTCAGAGTTTAAATCTCCCCTGCCTTTTTAACATATGCCCACATATTTACTCACGTAAACCCACTGAGTTGCCTTTTTGAAGTCTCTGTACTGGAGCTGCCCTTATGTGGAAATCTTACAGAAAGAGCCCCATTCAATACTAGTTGAACCTGATCAGTGACTCTTAGAGCCTTTAACGAGGAGGTACAATTGTCTTGGTCAAAATAATGTTATAAAATGTTAAAAGGGTGTGATAAACTCAGAATCATTTAAAGTTCTCCAAGTAAATTAACAAACTAGTTAAAAGGGTTTTGTCCCCCCTCATGGTGACCTTTGAACCAGATTAGCAATAGCAGTGGCTCTAGAAACTCTGAAATAATGCAATACCTGACTATATCTCTTAGAGACCATGACTCCTGTATTTACTATAGTCAGAAAGGATAATATGATACAGCCCTGCCCAGCAAAACTAGGTTTCAGGTTTTAGACTGTAAACTTCTAATTTCTCTTTTCACTTCTCCTTAATTTGTGGGTTATTTAAAATTGTCTTTCATTCTCAAATACTTAGGGGGATTTTCCATGTATATTTCTGTCAATTTCTACTTTAATTGCATTGTGGTCAGAGAACATACTCTAATATCTCTGTCATCCCTGAGTTTGTTCTACTGACTACTTTGTTTCTTGGTGATGGATTTTCTTTCTTTCTCTCTTTTCATTTTATGTGCCTCATAACTTTTGATTGAATGCTGGGCACCATGAGTTGAACAGTAGAATATTTACTCTGGAAAAGGATACATCCGTTCTTTTTCAAGGCTGTTAGTGTGGAGGAGTTGAGTCAATTTTGTCTGGAATTAGGTTGGGCTTACATTTTCTTTTTGCTCTGCTTATCTTCATCGTACCACAGCCTGCAAATTTCTTTGTCTGTGTTCATGGTTGAGGTTGTAGTGCCAGAGAGTTTTTCTTATTTGTTCTCCCTTCTTAAATTTCACCTTTCTCTGTATACCTGCACTACTGAAGAGGCCCTGCTCCACTCTCTTTTCTCTTCCTTAGCAGTAGACTGTTGGCACTTATTACTCAATGCTTGGTGGTGTGAGGCAAGGGAGTTAGTTCTCAGTTTTCCTTGTTCAAATTCAGTCTTCAGCCTCCAAAGAACCAAAGCTTGGTTCTTGGGTGTAGGGCTTTTTCAGTGATCCTGCCCCTCCTTCCTATGGCAGCCTTTTTCTCCCTTCTATCTTTGGCAACTCTTGTGTGGGAGAGAGTTTCCTCCTCACCCCCAGAGGTAGAGAGGCCTTTAAAGATATGAGTGTAGTGTCCTGGGCCCAGGGCTGTTTCCGGTCGGTCCTCTAGGAGTAGAGGATTTTTTTTTCCTCTTAGTTTTTTCTCTCTAGAGCAAAATTTCCTCATGCCCTGTGTGGGAACAGGGTTTAAAGCCTTTCTTCTAATGACATTGTAGCTTTTCTTCCTTAGGTGAAAAGGGTCTGGACAAGACTTTGTGCCTTTCCCACTATGGCTGCTTCCCTCCTCCAGGCCTGTACCACCAGTGGGTGCTCTTTCTAATCCCCCACCTAGCCTAAATCTTTCTCTTAAGTACCTGGTGGAGGTCTGTATTACAAGTTTTCCATGGCTGCTGGAACAAATTACCATAAATATGGTGGCTTAAAACATCATAAATTTTTTATCTTACAATTCTGGAGAACAGCAGTCCAAAATCTGTTTTAGTTGGTCAAGGTGTCAGCAGGGCTTGTTCCTTCTAGAGCTGTGGTCCCAGGCCCCAGGCAACAGACCGCCAGGAACCGGGCACACAGCAGGAGGCCAGCTAGCCAAGCCCCTCCTGCACCCACAGCTGCTCCTCATCACTCCATCACCGCCTGAGACCCAGCCCCGTCAGATCAGCCGTGGCATCAGACCCTCGTAGGAGTGCTAACCCCACTACAAACTGCACATGTGAGGGATCCAGGTGGTGCACTCCCCATGAGAATCCAACACCTGATGATCTGAAGTAGAGCCAAGATGGTGACACCCTTTGTCCCCCCCACCCCCCATCCATGGAAAAACTGTCCTCCATGAAACTGGTCCCTGGGATCAGAAAGGTTGGGGACCACTGTTCTAGAGTGTTTAGATGAGCACCCATTTGCTTACCTTTCCTAGTGTTGGAGGTTGTCTGTATTCCTTGGTTTACAGCTCTACCTTGCATCACTCCAACCTCTTCCTTCCATGGTCACATCTATTTATCTCTGATTCTGACCATCCTACTTCTCTTTTATAAGGATCCTTGTGATTATAGAGGCTCACTGGATAATCCAGGATAATCCCCTCATCTCAAAGTCCTCAATATAATCACATCTGCAAAATCCCTTAGCCATATAAAGTAATATATTTACAGATTCTGAGGATTAGAACACGGAATCTTTGGGACCATTATTTAGCCTACCACAAGGTCCATGGAAAAAAGTTTGTGAATGATTGTAAACATTCCTGAGCCTGTAGATGCCAAGGTTTCTGTATTTGATCTTTAGGAAATCTTTAAAATTTTTAAGTCAATTCTTCTTACTTGTATGGTGCTTTGCATCTCTTCCTCTCATATTTTGCCACAGGTGATCCAGAGTTTCCATTCCATCTCTCTTTTGTGGGGCCTGTCTTTCCTTATATTTCAGGCCATTTGGTTGCCCTGTGACCTCACCTCTCTGCTGGTTTCAAAAAATTATGATTTTTGTAGTTTGATTTTTTTTTTTTCTTATTGGGATGGAAGCAATGCTTTTTCTAGGGGTTTTTTTTTTCCCCATGATAGCCAGAACAGAAGATCAGAGAAACTTTCCACCTTTACTGAACCAGAGGGAAACTTCCTACCATTACTGAATCAGAATCCACTCCCAGTAATCACCAGCTTCAGCTTAATAGTAGTAGTAGTACAAGTAGAAGTTGCAGTAGTAGTAGCAGTAGTAGTTGTAGTTTTAGTAGTAATGAAGACAGTGTTAACACAAAACACATAGCACAACCATATGCCAGGCATTATTTTATGCACTAATTTAGTCCTTAAAGTCTATGAGGTGGATATTGTTTTTATTCACATTTATAAATGAGAAAACTGAGGCACATGGAGGTTGAGTAATTTTCCCAGGGTCTCATCAGGCTGTTAAAGAGCCAGGATTTTAATCCAGGAAGTACCTCTCTAGTATTTGTACTCTTAACATAGACTATACTGCTCCTCAAAGAATAATTTGCTCTGAGGATAAGATGGGTTATCATTCTACAGTTAATTTCTTCTGTGAACTTTTTTCTGAACTATTTGCTGATATTTTTGAGGGTCATCAGCATTCCATTTAATCCTATATTGACATCAGTGGATGGAAATTAAGATCAACTTTTCTCAACCTGAATTTCCTCAGAGAATTAATTACTAATGCTCTAAGGCATCCATTTAGTGTAGTGAATAAATTTTTTTGGTGCATCTTAAATTGTATTAGGAAGTAAAAAAAATATAGTCACTCAAATAATTTTCTGTGTTTTGTGCTTCAGATGAGGAGGTCCTATAATCACCCACAAAATAATGCCTGTATTATGTAAATATCAAGTATCATGAACATCTCAACTAGGGTATGAGATAAAACCTCCTGACCTTGATTTTCTAGATTTTTTTCCCCCTGTTCTCATCACCTTTGAAAGTGAAGATTTATCTTTTTCCAGTTGTTCTCTATTCAAGGGATGTATCTCTACCTGTATATAAAAGAACAGCTTTGGGCTATACTTTGAACTCATAACTTAGAATTATCTTTCTGGATGCTATCTAAGGTTTAGTCTTCACCACTGGGAATCCCATAAGAGATTGATGTCTTTATCAGAATGCCAACTTTTTAAGATATATTTCAAATAGAGGATTTCCTTAATCATACGGTTTTCTCAATAATGCAAAGTTCATTTTGGTGCTTGTATTCTTTCTCAATACCTGACTGTATGCATGCATGGGCATTTACAAGTAACCTTCAATTCAGCTTAATGATTCTGTTCAAAACATTTTTTAAAAATTTAGCTACTGGATATTATTTGAAAGCTAAAAATATCAGAATATTTTGGGAACAGTTTTCTGTCATAGCATTTCTTGATCCATTTTCTTCCTTTCCTATTCTAATGGCTTCCTTGAGACCTTTCTCAATATCCAGTGTCACTCTTTTACCATGTTTTTTGTCTACATTAGCTGCTTTGTTGTTTCCCCTTGCCTTATTTCTCTGTTTCTCACTTCTGATTATCCCTCCTTTGGATCATACTGTTTGCCTTGCCTCTCCTTATTTTTATTGCTAGTGTATAATGGGATTCCATAGCTCTATTATGTTTGAATTCCTCCAACCTTCTGGATCTTTCTTTTGCCCAACAAAATGGCCAGCACCTGAACTCCAGTCATTGTGGAAAGTCCACCATTGTCCTGACTAACATCTAAAGCAGTGCATGTGTTTTCCTTCTTCTTCATTCCCCTCTGCACCCTGCTATACTTTATTTTCTAAATACCATTATTCCAAGGCTGTCTTGGACATTTACTGAACAATTTAGGGTAACAGAAATCTTACAGCACAGAATAGCATAAAATTTAAAATTAAATGCTTTGTATCACTGTTCTTAAGAGTTAACTTGGCCACCCCCACTGGCTACTAAAAGTGTTCTCTTTTTGCCTTAGACCTGGCTTACAAACAGCAATCAATGATTTAAGCTAAATATCTTTAGACTTAAAATGATGCTTCATTGTATATGATGAAGTGAATAACTTCCAAGGAAGGAATTAGAAAATTAACTGGATTTTGTGAATGAAACTTTACCAAAAGTGCTTATAAAAACTGCTATTAGAAAAAATTGGAGAAGTTTAATATCCAAAATACTCCTGTTTGGATAATGAAGGCAGCCCAGCTGCCACTGAATTTTTCTTAAGTTGGTCTTCTGATAAAATTTGAATTAAAAGATGTTTACTTGGTATATTTTTTTCTATAATTAAGTTGATTTGATGATTTTGTTTGACATTTGGAATGACTAACCTGCCTCACACATTTAGTATTTATTCTATGACATTCTTTGACTTTAAAGTCTGTGTTAAAACATCAACCTTTAAGTGGGCCTTTGTATGAGTCATAAATATTTTTTGTTGTGTGTTATCAATGTTTGAATTTTTTAATTTTCTTTTTTAATAAATACAGTATAGACAAGAAATTTGTATTTAAAGAAAACAGAAGCCTGAACGTGGTACACATTACATAGTGAAGTGTGGTATTTCTGGGGTATGCAATTTTAGAGTAGTAAACATCATAATTTCAAACACATATAGCAATGAAATATTTCTCGTTTCATTCATTTGTTTTTCAGTAAGATTTATTTTTGCAATTTTTAACTTTTTTCCCATTGCAGTGTGTTAATATCATTAACTTATAAGTGGAAGTATTATTTATTATGTACTTAATCATTTGGAAAGACCGATAGCCACAATTTTGCTATTGGCTAAATCAATGACCTTTAATTGAATTACCTCTAAAGTCATTTTCTTATCTGTAAAATGAAGGCATTAACCTCATTTTTTTCTCAAATTTTATAACTTTTATAACTCAAAGAGATTTCAAAACAGTATGTACTTCTATGAAAAGATCCCAAAGTCTGTAATCTCACCATTTGTCTGACATTTGAATCACCTGCCTAGCATCACTATTAAGCAGCAGAGAATGAGCTTCCACTAGGGATAAAGGTGTGACTCCTTCCCTCTTGAAGTAGCTCTATTGACAATTTCTTTAAGTGAGATGACATATCTTTCCTTAAAAAGTTCAACCCTTGGAGTAATACAAAACAAGTATAATCCAACTTCTAGTATTAGAAGCCAACTATATTGCTTTCTGGTTTTTCTTTCTTTTTTTAATTAGGCATCCTGTTTCATCTGTTTCTCTTATAACCAGGTTTTGATTTGCGTTACTTTGGACTTATGAAATAGATATAATATTAATGAAATGATAGGTGAAACAAATCTGAAAATAAAATTGGATATAACATTTGCAGTTTGATAAATTTTGATATCTAAGATATAATATAAAAGAATCGTATTTTTTAAAAAAAATTTGTAATTGAACCCCAGAGAAATGTTATTTTAAAATCTTTTTGGCCTGGGAATTATAATAATGCTAATGTTAGATGCTCATTGTGTCTCAGACTATGTTCTCTGCATGTATTATCTCATTTACTTCTTAAAACAGTCCTTATGAGGTATGCATTGCATATCTCCATTTTAGAGATGAAATAACTGAGATACATAGACACTAAACAATGTGAATAGAAATTGTTTCAATTATAGAAATTCTATTGCATAAATTATGTATTAGAATATAATTTCTTCCTTTCCAAAAAATACTACTATAATGTTTGATAAAATCTACTGGCTTTCACGTTAGTTGCCAAGATTTATTGAGGGCTTATTATGTGCCAGTCAGTGTACCAGTTCTTTTCATAATTTATCTCATTTAATCCTCACAATAACCCCATGAGATAGATATTGATTTTATCACCACTTTATGGGTGAGAATACCGAGAAGAACTACTTGCTCAAGATCGTACAACTAGAAAATGGTGGAATTAGAATTTGAGTCTAGGTAGTCATGACAGTAATACTCATGCATTAATCATTAGGCATATTGCCTCATCGCACTACACTGCTTTAGCATATTGGTGCAAAAGAAATAAGTACTTCCTCTTGAAGGCAATTCCAACTATACAAGATGTAGAATATATTGATAGTTACTGGTGCGTACATCAGTGCAGCCCTTTGAAAATATTCTTTTTTTCCTACATTAATTTATTAAGTATACTTACTAAGTGCATATGGAATAAATACAAAGCCTAAACTTGATCTTTGATTTAAAATACTGCACAGTCTTTTGTCCTAGGAAGATAGGAGCCAAGACACATCACACTGCTTATTCTGGCCTTAAGGGAAATTTGGACTATTAAATGAAATTTAGGATGAAGGAATATTAGTGATAGTTCTTTAGTTTTTCCAAAGTTAAACTTCAGTTTGGATTTAATTGGGGTTTCAAGCAGATTTCCATGGTATCTGATGTATCTATATTCAGATGCATATCAAAGTCAAATACAAATATCTCTTCAGTTGTCTGCTCATCTCCATTACTTGTGCATGTAATTAAGAGTTAATTGCACTTCTATCATAAATGATGTGGTTGCTTCCTCTTGCATTATGCCTTCTAGTAGTGCTTAAACTGCAGACAGAGCACTTCTCAAAATTCACAATAGCCAGATTTAGAATGTGCTCAAAGCTTTAAAGCTTTTCGCTTAGAGACTGAAGCACTGAGAAAAGTTAGCACAGCACATGTGACTTTACTATTCAACAGGGGAATTCAACTCTGTTATATTGATAAATACAACATTCTCTGAAAACTGTTTTACATTTTTATTTACTTTTTGATTTTTTTTGGTACAATTTTGTTTTTACTTTCTTTGGAGATTATTCAGTTTGGCATGATAGCTCTCCTTGGTAGTGCTTTATTTGTGTGCCACTTTTCACTTTCTTTTTCTCAACGGAATGTAGAAGCATTAAACACACCTCTCTGATAATTAAATATAAGAAATGAACTTTTTCTATGATGTGTGTCTACTTGGCATTTTTACCTCATCTACACAGATCTAAATATTTGAAAGAAATGATAAATTTTTATGTTTACCACAGTCAAAAAAAAATTTGCTTTTAATCACTAAGCACCTAAAATTTCTCCTCTGAAAATAAAGACACAAAGGTAGCAAATAATTGTAACCAAACATGTCTAATATAATCGTTTAAAAAGGAAGGCAATGTAGGTACAGGAGATAAAAATCACTTGAAAGTTTCTTCCTTGAGACTCTGTATTTGAGTATAACCAGCGCTATAACTGATTAGATGTGCTTGTTTTCAGCACAGTTGTATGCTTTCTCAAGCAATGTTAATTTGCCATATTTGATAAAAAAATAACAAAGTACTATTTTTGAAAACCTTTATTGATCAATATGTATTTCCTTTTATAAATATAAGCCCTTCATCATTTTTATATCGTTTTCTTTTTTGTTTTAGGAAGATAGATTTATTTTGATAATCAAAAGTTGTAATAATAATAATAATACAAGAGGAGGCAACTCAATGTTCCAAATGATTAAATAGTTCCATTTAAACCAGTAAGATCTACACATGATCATGGCATTTAGGTTTAGGGTTTCTGTCTCTTTGCACCAGGTCATGTGTTATTTGAATCTACTGTGGTATTATTCGTATGTTTCATAAGACATAGTGCAGAGCTGCTATGATCTTTAAATGTTAATGTTCTTTTCTTATCACTTTACTGTGTAGATACCCTTCATGAGACCCAACTCTGCCACAGCTCATCCTCGGAGGCAATCCTGGAAACCTCTTTTATAAGTGTGATTTTAAAAATGTGGATTAACCTCTCAATAGAGTACATAAAGTAAAGGAGAACAGCTATCTTGTCCTTTTCATAAGCTTATCACCGCAAAAAGTTGCTTTTGCTTGTCAGGTTTGGATAGAAACCAATGATGTAATTGCTTGGTTTGTTACTGGGACTGACAAGGCAGTTGATTTGCCTATGTGGATTTTTTTCCTATTTTTTTCTTTCCTTTTTTTTTTTTTTTTTTTTTTGCACTGATCAGAAATATTTGATATGTGCATTGTTGAAAATACTGGATAGATAAATGTCTTATCAGAATTGTCTTATTAAGTAATGTCTTTCCTTCTTGCTTCTTTGGCAAATGATGATATACAATGTTTGGACTTACTGAAGAGTTACAGAAGCCTGTGGGACTTAAATGCAATATGCACTCCCTGTTGTTGAACAATGCAAGTGACAAACAAGAAAGACAGTGCATTCCATTAGCCTGCTATTCTGTTTCATTCAACTTAATGCATATGTTCATATATGAAATGCTGCATTGGGAAACAACTATAGACTCATATATTAAACATTATTCCTATTTATAATATTCAGCAAAAGTGAAAGACTTGTGAAGTGTATGACACTATTTTTGACTTATTGGTCCTAGTGTGAAAGCACTAATATTGTTAGCATGAAATTTTTAAAACTTCAGATTTTAAGCTCATGAATAAAAATATATCTGTGTTGAGCTCTAGATATTTTTAGTAATATCCAAATATATTCAATCCATATTGTTTTAATATGAACTGTGTTCAGTATAGTTTTATTTTTCTCAACCTTAAATATGAATTTATGAAATAAAGAGGGAAATACAAAGCTTATTGACTATACAACCTGCCTGCCGAAAGATCTTCATCAACATCTATATCTTTCCAAAGGTATACAGAATTAAAATTTGATCATCAAGCTTTAATGATGCAGTTTTAAGTCAACGACAGAAATATGTTGAATATTCCATCACTCAGTCTTGAACTGATTTAGAAAAGACTCTTTGCTGAAATTGAAATGTACATTTACATGTAAATTGTCAATATGTCTCTTGGAATTTCCTGATTTATAAATGTGGTTTTGGACATCTTTTCAGGTATAGTGACAATTGAAAATAGTTTAAACTTTAGGAATAGAGTAGGCGATGTTATTGATAATCAAAAGCAATTATAAAGTTTCTGTATGATAGTAATCTTAATCTATAGTTATAGTAAGGAACCATATGATTGTATGAGATGTTTAATAAAAGTAAAATATGTATAAAATTACATATAAACAGATTAACTTATTGAAAGATCTCATAACATTGGAGGATAAATATTAATCTTTAACAAACCTAGTAGGCTTTTTTTTAAAGAATAACAAGGACTAATTATCACTATATAAGCTTAAGAAAAAGTTGGTAATTATTACTATTGCTGAACTCTAGCTGATTTTAAGAAAAATGATAGATTGCATTTTCTTAATAGAATATGCTAACACATTGTACCCTGGTTCTGTTAATATATAATGAAAAATTACTAGTGGTCATTTTATTTTAGGTTTTTCGAGAAATCATTTGGCTCTGTGGTTTTGCTGTCACTGTTAATCAAAATCCTTTTCATCTTGTTCCAGTTAGAATACTACATTATCATTCCCCATCTTACAATTTTCAGTGGTAGATATGCTATTCCATATTTGGTGCTAGTCCAAAGAATCTTTGTCATATATTACACATACAAACTGTATAATTCATAGGATGATAGGTCCTATGAAAGTATAGTTGAAGTGTGAAAACTCTTGAAGGAAGTAATATAAAGCACTTTCTCCTAATAATATCCTAAACAGTCTCATATTTTCACACTATAATATTAACTCTTGTCCATAATTGATCCAATTGCTATAAGGAGAAAATTAATGTAGTTAAGAAAATATGTACTAAATGATTCATGTTTGAGAGAAATATGTAAGAGAAAATGGAACATCAGGTAAATTAAGGTTACTTGTCATACAATAGGGAAAGGAAGAAACACTAAAATATCATTAAGGAAATTAAATGTCTCTGAAATACAAAAATGACATGGTAGTAAATAGTTGTGGTTCTCAGACTTTATTGTGCATTAGAATCACGGGAAGGATTTGTTAAAACACAGGTGGTTGCCCTATTCCCCTCCTTATCCTCCCTTTCCTCACCTTACTCCCTCCCCCTGTTGCCCTGGAGTTTCTGATCTTGGTAGGTCTGGGATGAGATCTGAAAGTTTGCATTCTAACAAGTTCCCAGGTGATGCTAGTGCTGCTGGCCAGGAAAACCACACTGAGAACCATTCATATGTAGTATTTAAAAAAAAAAAATCATTGTGATATGTTTAACATCAATTATAAAGGAGTATGACTTTAATCTCCTCATAAGGGCCCTTAGATTTTCAAAAATACTTCTTAGATAAAAGAGTTTATAGTAGTTTCATCTACAACACATACAATATAATTTCTTTATTTTTATAAATTCAGTTATTAACAAATGTTTGTTTTACACTTATGGGAACAGCACTATTTTAGATACAGAAAGGAATCAAGGAACATAGCCAGTGTCCACAATTCAGTAATTCTTTTGTTAAAAAAAGACTTGAAGTTGGGGTTATGTGTGAACATGAAAACAAAATTTAGCCTTAGCCTTTATCTATCTTAAGTTTAGAAATTATATTTATATATGTCATGTATATATCATTGCCATTATTTCTTGAATGTTTATCTGATTTTACAGTTATGATGTAAAAATAGATTGCTGCCTAATAGATGATAAGAATATTCACACTCATTATCCTGTTGCCCTGTTTTTACATCTTATTACTTAATGAAACTGATTTTAAACACTTAAAGTCACTTATTTCACAAAATTCACCTCTCTTTTAGTTGATTCACAATATGGCAGTATTTTATAAATATTTCTCTAAAATATATTTAAGGAATTCAGACAGACTCTCCAAGTGGAATATTTACATTCTTAAATGTTTTTTAATTTTCAAAAATGGTTTTTGACAAATGATACTTGTTTAAGAGACTCAACTTAGAGTTGCATGGCATATGAAGGCAGAATTTTTTTTCCAACCTGTCTGATTCAGCACTTTGTAAATTTACATAATATTAAGGATTGTGATTTCTGAGATAGGCATGCTTTACAAATATTTCTTTATAAAAATGTTGGCCTCTTTCCCATAGCACTCGCTCTAAGGCTTTCTGTAGGTCTGCTGATAAGAGATAAGATTCACTGCTGTTCAGGTATATAAGATGTAATGAAATTGGATGCTCATGCTGGGCTTTGTAAATAAAATGAGATTGACCCCCAGCCATTATCTCATTTACCTGATTTACATTGTAAAACCAGAATCCACATTATTGATTAGAGCATAATTAGTTAATTATGAACAGGGAAATACAAAGTTATGTGGAGCTTGAGCACAGCAGGTTGTACTGCTGAAAAATTTCCAAGGGCATGAGCAGATGGAGATCAGTTTATTAAAGAACAAAGCAGACATGTTTCAGGTATGGAAATGTCTAATCATCCACTCATGCTGTGAAGAGGTACTTGACCTTATTGTGTATTTTTATATGAATTGTTTTGTTTCATGTTTTATTTTTTTGTTTCACTTTTAATCTTGTAACCTGGCTGCTGCAGATGTAGCTGATTCCATTCTCTAAGTGACTATTAAATATGGATTTGAATTTGGATAATTTTCCACATTTTTTCAGTTAGTGTACTTTTATGTATAAAGAATATTTTTCTTCCTTATTACCCATTCATTCATTATTGCCTGTGATAGAAGTCTATAGTAGCATTAATGAAATAGCTTTGAATCTTCCATGTTAATCTTATTTTCATGGTATATTATATAAAAGACATTTTCTGATTATTTTGTATAGAAAATGCTTATGTAGGTGATTTACACTAAAATTGTTGTAAATTACGAGGAATAAAATAGTGTCTTTATTGATATTAGATGTTGTTCAAATATTAGTAGAATGCAGAATTTTGTGAAAGCATTATTTTAAAAGAGATTTAATTCATTGGCCACAATCTGTATTTTTTCCATCTCTTAAGATGGTTAATTGAAATAATTGGCCACTATTCAATGAAAGAATCCATCACTACTGGTTAATAGATTTGTGTAGGTGTTTGAGCTGCTAGTGAGATTTTTATTTAAGCAATGTTAACATTCAAGACTAATTTTTTGATTTTTTGTATATGGAGTTTTTATATAGAAATGACAAAGTTGGAAAATCCAGCCCATCAATTCTCTTGATGTTTATTTTTTTTTTAAGTGAACAGATGTAATAGTATGTATTTTCAGAGTCAGTTTTTTATTTTATTCTGTATAGACTTGGAGAAGATCTAAGAAAAATGTTCCATTGTTACAACTCGATCATAAAAATGCACATCCCTTTTCAAGTCTACAATATGGATTTTGAAGTTTAGGTTATCATCTGGCTATAAATGATTTGCACAGCAGGTTGACTTAATTGTTTCAGTCAGTATTTAAAAACTAGTTTATTCCTCTAATGAAATTGTCAATTGGAAACTAAGGGAGTTAAAGAAACTGACTTTTAGCCTGTCTCTTTGGAATACTGACTTTCAGACTGTCTCTTAGGCACAAGAGGAAATAATGTAGCTGCTTCTTTTTTCACTTTTTTGCAAATTCTCAGTAGTCAGATAAATATCTAATTGCTTGTTGTATGGATCATAGCACATATGAAGATAAATCATTTCCTTCCTCTTCTTTGTCTAAGGTGCTATCCTTAATCATATGCTAAGTAAGTATTTTAAATAAATGTAGAAGTATGTTTATTTGGACACTGCATTTTGTTAAATCAATGTGTAAAAGACCATTTGTAAAGCTGCTTTGTTATTTACATGTGTATCTATTATGAATCTGATGTCTAGGAAGTTGTATTTAGTAATAATCTAATTAAACAATAAGGTTTCCTTTTATCTTATAAATGGCATTAATTTTATCTCATTTAAAATTGTAATTTTAGAATGCCCTGTAGTGTTAATGTATACAGTGTGTATTAAAAGCTTACAGGTTACTTCTTTGAGCATCCAGTTTGCATTTTATTTTAAAAATTTAGTGTTTCTTTGTAGTTTAGTGTTATATTCTCTTTTAGTATTTTAAGACATTGCCTTCCTATTTAATAATGCGCTATTTGTATAATGTCTGTTTTTATTACGTAGACATTTGTGTTATTTAATAAAGTATATCGTGTTATATCACTATACTTTGGTGGGTCAATGACTGCTTTTGCAAAAGTTTTTAAACATTTTATTCACTATTTTTTTTGATAAGTTAAACATGTACTGTATCGTATGCTGCAGTTCTGTGTTTCCAAGTATATATATGAAATAGAGGTAGAGACAATAAGTGAAAATGATCAGTAACTAACTGCTTTAACTCTATTACAGCTTTTACATGGCAGATGGTTACATACCTTTATATGAATTTCTGATTTCTGAGTTTTGTAAAGTGGTGTGTGTGTGTGTATGAAGTAAAATGCCACTATTTTAACCATCCACATTGTCTTTGATTTCTACGGTTCTTAATGCTATCTCTTATATTTGTCTATGGGTATATTAATTCTTGCAAATTCTTTTAGAGTTCACTTGTGTCATTCAGGATATTTTTGTTACCAGCACATAAAGCTGTGGATTTTTTTCAATTCATTACTCTAGGATAGAAACAACTAAATTTTTTCCACATGGAAATTTTTAGACATCTTTATGGAAAACTTATATTTATATATTTATGTGTTTATCAACAAAGCTATTGACTTCAAGATTCTTTGTTTTGTTTCTCTCTTGGATTTTGGCAGTTCCTAAGGGTATTAACTACTCCTTTTTGCTACTTAGTTTTGGAGTTGCACCTTTTATTTACTGATGAGTGAGCTAGAAATTTAGAGAACTTCCATATCACTCCTCATTCTGACAAACAAATTCTACTTTTCCTTTGGAACTCATCCCAAATATATTAGATTTCCGCATGTCAACTAAGTCATTCTGAAAGGTATCGCTAATGAAAAAGTGATCGATAAGGATTAGGTCATTTTCAAATTGTGCATATTTCAAATTGAGGTCTGACAGAGCTAGTTTGTAAAACATTTCTTTTCCACTTTTCATTAGTTCTTGAGCTGAAAGATAATTTGATTTTTATAAATAATTGAAATCAACAACATATTGAAACTGTATCAGTGTAGCAAACTTGTTCTTAATTTACTAGCTGGGATTTCATAGCTATACCAATAAGAATCATCTATGTACATGAACGTGGTAAATAATGAATTCACTTTTACCTTCATCATTATGTTTGCCTGAAGTTACACACTAGAAATCATAATTTGTAAATTATTATGACAGAGTTATTAAGGAAATGTGCAGTAATTAGACTGCAATTTGATGTGAACTAAGAAAATGTACTGTAACTCTTCACTTACCCAAAACTTCAATTATTAGCGATCTAAACTATATGGAGCATTGCCTAAAAACCTAAAGTTAAGGAAAACAGACCATAGTTAACAACCAAAATTGAGCCCAGGTACTTAACTCAGTAGAAATTCTCATTTTCCTATCTTTTTTACTGTCAATTTGCATAGTCCTAATAAGTTTTAGTGGTCTGGTTTCTGCATCTACACAAATTATTGTTGGGGAAATTAAGCTTAGCCAAATACACTGGCAGTATCAGGAAGCAGTGACTGATAGTTTTCAAGCAAGTGAGGACCTTGAAAACCTTTAAAAGTTGAATACAAGAATTCAAATAGAATAGCAGACTAATGGTACTCATTCCAAGTACAAAAGACCAACATACTGTTCGACACGTAGCAGCATGTTGTTCATACTGATGACCCTGAGATGACAAAGACAGAGTAAATTATATTTATTTCCTTGATGAAACAAATAATGTAGTTATTTTTAAATCATCAAAGATGATTGAAATATTAGTTTTTATGCTTGAGGGAATATGCCCGCAGCTATCTAGAAATTTCACCCTTCTCATAAACTCAGAAATGCTTATACTTTGAAGGTTCCTATACCAATATATATGACGTAATTGAAATTTTGACTATTGAAAGGTCAATTAGATACATTGAGAAACAAAGAGCATTAAATTATGTGGGCATGCCATTTAGTCTCCTTATGTTACATTTGAAGTTATCTACTACATATTATCTATTATTTTTTCTTAATGCCAGAACAACAGGTATTTGAACTTAAAATTTTAACTGCTTTTAAATGTATTTTTAGATGGTTTATCTGTGTTATTGACATAGTAAGTAAAGTATTGTTAGTCCTATTTGATTTTATTTATTCCAGTAGCTCGAATTGTCATAGTAAACATCTTTTGGTCAAGACCATACCTTGAGTCTAAAAGATTTTTGGAAATGTACATAAGCTTATTTTATTCATAAGGAGAAAGTTGTAGAGGAAAAAATGCATAAACTATGACATATAATTGTGTTATAAACTTCTTTTATAACTAAATAGCTTAGTTGTTTAACTTTATTGAAACTCTTCATTCCCAAAATGGGCTTTTGAGAGATTGGTTTTTTGTGGCATGACTTGAAATTTCTAGTAAAAATGTAGATTTATCATCTCCTTTATTGTAATGATGTCTTAAAATCAATTGGGTATTTTTGTATATGTGCTGTTTATGTAAGAATAGTTCCTTCTCCTTTTTTCCTAATAAAGGTTATTGAATAATAATTTTTTACTTTATTCAAGTAATACATGTTCTACAAATTTTTCACCTTGGTTTCTTAGTTGTAGATTTCTTGACATTTGAAGTTCTAAATCAATAAGAGATAAACAATAAAGAATCTGATAGATTGATTAAGAAAATATTGTTTAATTTTTTTTAAAGCATAAAGAAATGAGGAATATAACCCCTTCTGTAAAGTGTATACGTTTGTTTTTTGTTGTTAAATTTTGGTCTTGCTATTCCAACTGATGCAAAGTTCTTTTTATAAAGCACTGAAATAATACAGATTTTTCTTCATTGTCAGCAGGATGAGATTGTCTGAAACGAAGAATGGGTATGATAGTTTTCTTAGATTTTGTACATCTTAGGTAGCAAAGACACTATGAAAACATTTGTTAATAAGTTTTAAAATATACTAGGAAATACTTTATGAAATGAAATGCTCTGAGAGAAAGTGACAGGTAAATTTTGAGAGAATAATATTAAATTCTTGGAGTGGTTTCTTACCTCTTTGTATATTTAAGTGTTCTGTGATTTAACATGTAAAGATTGTTTTTATTTGCTATGGATTGTGTTAGCATGCTATAAATATTAAAAAGTTTATTTGTAATCTAGTTTAACTTGGAGAGAGAGAGATGAGATATAAAATTGTATAGCATTGATTGCAACCTAGTGTAGCCTAGTAGAATTTTTTTAGAATTCTAATTTTAAAATAATCACAATATATTGGATCGAATTTATAACCTTAAATTATGTGTATCTTATTAAATGTGTTAAAGTATCTAATGGGCAAGTGATTAGTTCTTTAAGTTCACAATTGAAATTGTTATGGTTATTAGTTTTGAACACATAAGATTATACACATACATTCATTCATATGTTTTTAATGTTTCTACTGTCAAAGTGTTCTGAATGATATTTGTTTTGTTTGTCAATTTTATTGCTGATGCATTTGTTTTTTCTAAAACATTTATTTCAGGTTCAGGTTGCCTTTGTCATGATCATTAATTTAATCTTATGAGCCAAGAATAGAATTAATAGTGTTGAAATTGAAATGTACAATAGTTTGTCTTTTTGTCTGTGAAATAGATGGTTTTTATATTATAGATATACCTATAAATCTGTTTATCCTACAGGTGTGATGAATGCAGACTCTGCTACCATTTTGGCTGTTTGGATCCTCCTTTGAAAAAGTCTCCTAAACAAACAGGCTATGGATGGATATGTCAGGAGTGTGATTCTTCATCTTCTAAGGTAAGGAAAGAAGAGTCTGTAAGAAAAAGGGTTATTTCCCATCATTTTGATAGCTTTTCCATATCATACCATCAGCTTCCTAATTTTAAAGGTAATTGTAATATGAGGGACCAACATTTTAACCTAATGCACTTTGAGAATATATTGCTATGGTGAATGCGTTTCCCTTAAATTATGGATAAAAAAACTTTACTAAATGATATAAATTTCCTCTGTGGAATATTTAGCTGTTTTGTGTATTCTCCATATTATTGTAGCATATTAAATAGAGCTTTAGTAGCCAAAAAAACTCAGTCACCCTTTGCTAATTTAGCATATCTAGGGAATGGCAGGAAAATTCCACCCTGAGTTGTAAGAAATTATGTTAACCAACAGAATAACCAATAAAATCCAATTATATTTTATAGATGACTCTTCTTAAAATATAATAATATATTGTGGCTATTTTATAAAGTCTGTTCCTTAAAAAAAGACAACTGATTTTTACATCCTAAATCTTATTTCTGGTATTTATTTTAGCTGAATAGAAAGGACGAAATTGCTAGTGAAGTTGTTTAGGTTATCCCCCAAATAAACTTGGAAATTATGTCTTTTGAATATAAATATTCTAATCTTAAATTGTGGTAATCTGTATTTTATGATTAGTTTGTATGTCTTTAACGTGGAAGAGCTGGGCTCCTAATGCTTTGACTTATTTGACAGAAATATTGGATACATATTCTGGTCAACTGTGGGTTAATCAAATTGTTCTTCCTTTAAAGGAAATGAGAAGTAACTGTCTATTGTTAGTATGTACATCAAACCATCTTTCTTCAATGCCACTTAAATGCATTTTTCTGTCCTAAAGTGAATTAAAATTGATATTGAATTCCTGTCAGATCATGGAATCAAAAATATTCTTTTTATCATTAGCTAAAATGATTTGCTCCAGCTTACTACAGAGGTCTTCTGCAAAAGTTTATTAATTAGAAACTGTAAAAAAAAAATTGTGAAGTATGTTAAAGCTTTCTACATGTTAAAATTATATTTGGCTATTGGGTGAAATAAATACATTGCTACATGCAAAAAAACTGCAAAAGAGCATTTGGTTTTAGAAAAAAACTAAGTTTTAAAAAAAATCTATTTTAAATTTTTATGTATTTTATAATAATTATTAAAATATAGTATTTTATATATTTTATTTAATAGTCAAGTATTTTTGCCTAAGATTAAAATGATATAGTAGCAAGAATTATTTTCCATTCATTTTACTAAGACCTAGATTTAAGAGGGAACATTTAATATCCAAAAATTTTATTGCATAGTTAAAAATGCATTCCCAAAATTTTATTAAAATAAAAAAATAATGAAATACTATAGACCTTAAAAGTTGTCTTAGAGGATTCTATTATATAAGGTAGTTTTTTTAAGTGAACTTTTTATTTGGGGTTCCCTACTACCCCCACAAACAAGTTAGGAAAACAATTTTTGAAAAAGGATATATTGCTTTTTATAAATGTGCCTTTTGCATATATTCTTTTGAAAAGGCTCTATACTGCTATAAATATGTAGCATCATATTAAATGCAAAGGGTATATTTACTAAGTTATTAGTAATTTTGTTAATATTGAAAATGCAAGAGGGTATATTTCAGATTTGTTCGGAGTGTAGCATCAGATTTGTTCGGAGTGTAGCATACATTTTATACACACCATAGATGACAGTAGCCATCGAATAAGGTTTTGTTTTTGTTTTGTCTTCCTCTACCAAAGAAAGGCTCTTGGGACTCTGAATGGAAATCCATTAGGAAAGCACATTGTTAGAAAACTTGCATTTTATTTTACTGGATTCTGTTTGACCCGTGGTTGAATACCAAATGTAAACAACCAGCATTTTTAAACTTTCATCCAAATATGGTGTCTCATTTTTGGAATATCGTAGCAGTTTACTGTAAGGATTACAGCAGTGAAATGGAGTTGTATTTTCATCATACCCACAGGACTATTAATATGCTACTTTTTTCCAGTGAAAAATTAAATTTAATATAATACTGAAACTGAAAATTAAGGAGACTTAATTCATTCCCTTGAATATTTGTATTACATCAATTCTGTTTTTTTTACTTTTGAAGACTTTCATTTCTGACCAGCAGGTAGTACATTTCTTTTTTTTTTTTATTTCAGAATATTATGGGGGCACAAATGTTTTGGTTATATGCATTGTTTTTGTACTGCTTAAGCCGAAGTTATAGGTGTGCCCATCTCCCAGGTAGTGTACATTATACCCTTTAGGTATGATTTCACTCATCCCTTCCACCCTCTTCCCACCTGCATGATTTCTATTGAGTTTTATTTCCATCTGTGCACATGAGTGCTGATCAGTTAGTTCCAATGTAACAGTGAATACATGCAGTGTTTGTTTTTCCATTCTTATGATACTTCACTTAGCAGAATAGTCCCTAGTTCCATCCAGATTGTTACAAAAGGTATTAATTCACTTTTTGTGGCTGAGTAGTACTCCATGGTATACTTATACCACATTTTATTAATCCACTCATGAATTGATGAGCACTTGGGTTGATTCCCCATCTTTGCAATTGTGAATTGTGCTGCAATACACATTCTAGTGCAAGTGTCTTTTTGATAAAATGACTTCTCTACTCTCATCTCCTTTCTAATTAATAAAAGTGATTTGTAGTGAAGAACATTAGACTATGCCAATGTCCTCTTTCTCATCAAACTCTCATTTTCTTTTTTATCCAGTAGATTTTATTGATTGTTATTATTTATTTTGATGTTCAAATTGTCTCAAATTTGGCTAATGTGAAAGCCATTTCAGACTGGCTCTGTGTCCTTTCAACATGATTACACCAGTCTTTGAATATTTTCTTGCTGAGGGTGTTCCAGAGTCAACTTGTACTTTTCTCTTTCCCCACTCCTGGAATCAGCTGTTTCTCCAAGGAGCCTTGGTTTCTTTTAATGGAGAATGGTATTTAGAAACCAAGATCTGGTGTGGTTGTTACTGGGATGTTGCTCTTCCTAGATCTTCTCAGCAGACAGAGCCAAAGACTAGATTTGTGTTTATACATTCATGCACACTCACACTCACGTCTGTATTCCTGTGTTTTTATAGATACTGAAAACCATTCTAATTTTCTTCCTTTCCATCTCTGTAACTCCCTTCTTTGATAGAAAACTAGCTCCCATTATCCTTATTACATATTCTTACATGGTTACTCTCCTGATAAGGAACTTTTGTCACTCTCTGTCCCTACCCCACATGGATACCTATTTTGTTTACTGTTGAATTGAATGATTCAGGAAGAGGAGAGAGAAGGGATGAAGATAGACATTTGTATTTTTACAAGTTCCACAGGTGATTTTGTGAGCAGTTAGAATAAGAATTTCTTATATACCTATTTTCATAAAACTTCAGTTATTGAGGAAGTTTTGAAGGTAAAATTTAATTTATTAGAATTTTAAAACAAGTAATATACAATATGTGTAATGCAAGTAAAATTTCAGCAAATAAACATTTTAATATTATGTTGCATACTTACATATAAGATATAAAGCAGACTTAGTATTGTAATTTTTTTAAAAATAGGGCATAGTTCAGTCTCTAATCTTTTCCAGGATATTCTTGATGTACATCCCAACAACTCATGTTGCTGAAACACTCAAAATGAAGATAATTTGTCTTGACTTGACATGGTTAAATGAACATGTATAAATATTTCTTTTAGGCCGGGCGCGGTGGCTCACGCCTGTAATCCTAGCACTCTGGGAGGCCGAGGCGGGTGGATCGCTCGAGGTCAGGATTTCGAGACCAGCCTGAGCAAGAGTGAGACCCCGTCTCTACTAAAAATAGAAAAAAAAAAAATAAAGTAAAAAATAAATATTTCTTTTAAAAAACTGTTTCCTCTAAGTCATATATATTCATAAGTGCCTGAGGATTTACCTATACATCGTGTACGTACAGTGACTATGCCAGTTACTATTCTAGCTTTTTACCCTTGTTTAAGCTCTATTTTGTGAGAAGCCATGTAGTATACGCGACAGGTCATTATTGGACTACTTACAAGATGAGCCGTCTTAGCTGGAGACTTCCATTTGGTTCACTCTAATTTGATCTTTCTAGTATACTACACTTTTTGAGTAGTAATGAATTGTGAATTTATATGCATAAATCCCTTATGAAAGATTTTCTGGAACTACAAATGTGTGACATACCACCTGAGTCAAGAGATATTTCTTGATAATCATTTGTAGTAAAAATCTCTGGGTAGGAAACAAATGATTTTTTAATTTTTTTTTATTTTCTACATTTTCTTTTTGAGCAACTAGAATTCTATAACTTATATCAAAGCAACTTATATAAGTATATATTTTCAAGTAAGGCAGTCTTTGAGAATTGTGCCTCTTTAAGAACTTAACAGAACAATTTCTCCAAGGAGTATATTGCCACAATACATTAAATAAGCACATTTAATTGAACCTGGTAATAATGGAAGTTGAATGTCTGAATTTTATATATTGAGAAGATTTATTAAAAATATAAAATTAAAGTGAATTATCCTTTAAAGTTCTTTAAAATTTAAAGCATATAACTGACCCATTAAATAAAAGACTTTTTAATATTTTAACTATTCATTTGACCTCTGAGATTTTATCTGACATTAGGTTGAACTTTAAGTTTCTGAATTTAGCATTGTTGATGGAGAAGCCATTTTTAGGTAAAACTTATACCACTTAAGTATCTGAGTTCAGTACTCTTTTAGCATTTGTGTGACCAGTTTACAAAAGCTAACAAAATTGTGCATTATCAAGCTTTGCTGAGTTTTGATTTACCTTTTCATTGATACAGGTATGGGAAAGTCTGGGAAGAAAGTTGTTTTTACTATGTCCTATAATATATTAGAATCCCATAGAATAAATCCGTGGTGGTTTGTAGACTTATTAAAAGTCTGAGAATTAAAACTGTGGTGTGGTTATCCTCAAAAATGGCTAAAGTTTTGTATTTAAACTTTAGATTTCCTCATTGCTAGTGGGTAGGATAACACCCACAAACTTCAGTTGATCTTCTAGTACAGGACAAGGTCCTTGACTAAGTTCAGGCTGTGGCATTCATTTTCCATAGCAGGCAAAATTGTTTGTATGAATGTCTTTAAGCCCCTTCTAATTGACTGCTATACTTTGGGACTAGTAATAATGATTTTCCATTAACAGTCCCACTAATGATAGTTAGTACTATGCTTTAAAAAAAAAAAAGTAGTGTGTTTTTATTTAAAGTGAACATTTATGTCCTGAACTGAACTTATTTGGCATTATTGCCTGCTCAAAGAGGTTATTTACTTGATTGTCCTGAACATGTTTTCTGAAACCTACCCCTAGGTCATATTTTTATCAAGTAACAATTTTTAGGAAAACACAGATTGTTAACTGGTCATTTATAATAGAATTGGAATCAGTATTGTTCTGTTTAGTTCTATAACCTACAGTAGTTTTCATGGGAACCATATAATACACATTAAGCATATACTTTAGTAAGTTATGGTCAGTATTCCTTAAGAATCTTTCTGAAAATATGATTTCTTTCCTTAAGGTACAGTTTGTCAATGTTTATAGTACATATATTTTGGTATATTTTAATATGAAATTCAGAGAAAGGAAAATGATTAAAACCTCTGAAAATAGATTTTTTTATATTAATAATTTGTAAAATTAAAAAACAAATTCACTTTATAAATTATACTTACTACAAACATACAAAAACTAAGCCATTTTCCAAGTTAGTGGCACGTGTCCTGATGCATTTACATAGCATGCTATGGAATACCATATGTGATAGAAACTAAATCACAACTGAGGCAATTAATCCAAGTGCAGTAGGTGCTATACATACAAATGAATGCCTTTTAAAATCATCAACTTCATACTGTCCTTTAATGTAAAATAGTTTTTTATGTTTTTATTTTTTTTTATTTTGGAGAAAAAGGTTACTTATGAAATACCTGAAAATTAAGGTAAAGAATATTTATTAAAGCTTTTAAAATGTTCATAAGAGTATTTTTATCTTACTAACCTAGCATTTCAAATGTCAAAATTGGTTATATAATAAACCAAACCATTATAGATGATAATGTTATAATATTCAGAAGTAATATGGAATGTATTAATTATGTAAACTTGTTATTTCATTATTTACACACAGTGTAAGTATCAGAAACATGTTCATTGTGAAGACATAGTCCTAGTTGAAATAATATTCTCAGAATTGTGAAAGTAACACCTGAATAATAGGAAAGGCATAAATCCTAGCTTCAAAAATAAACAGCTGGGCATGGTGACTCATACTTGTAATACCAGCGACTTGGGAGGTTGCAGTAGGATTGAGGCAAAGAATTCGAGACTGGCCTGGGCAACATAGTGAGAACTCATCTCTAAAAAAAATTTTTTTTAAATTAGCTGGGTGTGGTAATGCACCACTGCCATCCCTGTGACTAGAGAGGCTGAGGCAGGAGGATCACTTGAGCCCAGTAGTTCAAGGCTACGGGGAGCTATGATTGTGCCACTGCACTTCCAGCCTGGATGACAGGCTTTTTTTAAAGCCCTATCTTTAAAAAAAACAAAAAAGTGAGATTTCATGTATTCTAGGTATATGTAGTTAGAGTAATTTTTTTCTTTCTAATTTATTAAACATTTATTTTAATTATTTCATCATTTTGTAGAATTACTTAACTGTTAAAAAATTTTCTTTCTAACTTACATATTGTAGTTTAAAAAGTGCCCTTTTGTCTATAGCTAAGGTAGACTCTTGAAGACAGTCTTCAGATCTAAGCTAAGAAAATTCAAAGAATGAACTCTGATGGTTAATGGAATGGAATTCTGAAATGAAATATATTTAAGCATGCTACTCTTGATTTTCTGATAGAATCTTTACTAAAATTGACAAGAAATTATAGATTGGGGAGGTTGGAGACATAATGAAAGTACATTATGCCATTTTACTTATATTCTAATATATTCATTTTTTGACATTTCTGAAATTAGAATGTGTATCTATAAGTAGTTTTTATCCTTAAATAATAATAATTATTTTTCAAAAAAATTGCCTTTAAATTAATGGAGTTCTAATCTGAGGCATTGTATGGTAGGAAAATAGAGTAATTTAAATTATATAAAAGGTGAAAGTATGCAACATGGTGTAGAGAAAAGAGCTTTGTGAGCTTTGAAAGGAAACAAACTGGGTTCAAATCTTAGCAATTTACAATGCTTGTGAACTTCAGCAAGTTGCTTCACTGTAGTGAGCTTCAAGTCACTCATTTCTAAAAGATCGAATGGCTATACTTGGAATAATAGAGGTTCTCAATAAATGACAGCATTAAGCCACAAAGAGAAAAGTTTAATATTAGTGATAATATTCTGCTTTTCCAGTGTAAGAAATGTTTTTAAAAGTAATATGAAGGTAATTTTCTATTTCATTTTAGCCTTCTTACACATCAGATAAAAATCTTTCCTGTGTCTTTCAGAGTTTCACACTAAATAGAGAAAGGTCATGTCTAACTTTTTCATGCAGAAAAAAGTCCATTTGTTTTAATTTCTTGCTAGAGCTAAGAAGTAATGAAAGCTATCTTTATAATTAATATTATTTTTAATCCAGGGCATTCATGGCTCTCTAAACTTATAAAATTATATTTTATCAGGTATTTTTTTCTAAATGTATTGTATATCATTAGGAAATGGTTGGTACTTTTGATGGTAGTTCATATTTCACATTAAATATAGAATTATGGTTCTATATTTAGAAGATCATGCACTAATATATTTATTTTATAAGTAGAAAGCATGATATTTAGAAATAAAAGGATTGCCTTTGTATTTAAGCCACTGGCTGGCCCTGCCAGATATGAATAATAGGAAAAGATCTAACTCATATGGGCATAAAAGGGAAACTTGTTTCTAACTGAAGACATATTTTATAACAAGTGAAGAAATTTCCCATAGACTGTAAAAGGGTATTATTTCCTTGCCAAGGTCTTGAAAACTTTAAACTTTAAATTGAAATGAAAACGTAGAATAAATAAAATAAAATTTAAAAATAACAAACCACTGAAGACAGGTGTAAGACAATTTGTGAGTATACTTTGTCAAAGTGTATGCAGTTTCTTGTAATAAAAGATTCATTTAGCCTAATGAATGACTTTCAGAGAACAGGCATATATCAACAACATATCTTGTTACTGTGTGTACATTTGGATTCTTTTAAGGATGGGAATGTTGGAAATTCTGGCCTAGCACTTTTACATTCCTAGAGAAACCTGAAAATTAAGCTTAACTTTAGAGCATACTATGTAAACACACTTAGAATTTCAGAATATGATTATGTGCCTCCAATGTGCCTTATGGTATTTATGCTAAGAGAGAACCTCACTGTTAAGTAAGGAAATTTGTACTCATTCTCAGATGCGACTAATTCCTTTCTTTTAGAAAGGTAGAATCTCAATACAGTAGTGCCTGCTTGTCTGTGGGGGATATGTTCTATCCTGCAGAAATTATTCCACAACATCAAGAAGGAAAGAATCCTCCCCGACACATTTTATGAAGTCAGCATCACCCTCATACCAAAACCAGGAAAGAACTCAACAAAAAAAGAAAACTACAGACCAGTATCCCTTATGAATATAGATGCAAAAATTCTCAATAAAATCCTAGCAAATTGAATTCAGCTGCTCATAAAAAAAAAATAATCCATCATGATGAAGTGGGTTTCAATCCAGAGATGTAGGGATGGTTCAACATACACAAATCTATAAACGTAATTCGCCACAGGAACAGAAGTAAAAACAAAGAACATATGATCCTCTCAATAGATGCAGAAAAAGCATTTGACAAAATTTAGCACCCTTTTATGATAAGAACACTTAACAAAATAGGCACAGATGGGACTTACCTCAAAATGATAAGATATATACAACAAACCCACAGCCAACATCATATTGAATGGGGAAAAATTGAAAACATTCCCACTTAGAACTGAAACCAGACAAGGTTGCCCTCTGTTACCACTTCTATTCAATATAGTGCTAGAAGTCCTAGCCAAAGCAATCAGACAAGAGAAGGAAATCAAGGGCATCCAAGTGGGAGCAGAAGAGGTGAAACTATTGCTTTTTGCTGATGATATGCTCTTATATCTAGAAAACCTCAAAGATTCTGCCAAGAGACTACTGGAATTGATAAATAAGTTCAGCAAAGTTTCAGGTTACAAAATCAGTGTACACAAATCAGTAGTGTTCATATATACCAACAATAGTCAAACTGAGAACCAAATCAAAGATTTTGATTAACTTTAAATTTCAAAAGTAATAATTCAAAATAGGAATTTTGCTTAATAAAAGTAATATTCTTTATATAAAATCTTACTTTTAAAAATGACATACTTCTCACTGTTTTTCTTTTTTACTTTTTTCTTTTCTCCGACTCTACTTTTGTGGAAAAAGTTGGAATCAAAGAAAAATGCATACGCTTTGGGTGTTTTTTTAAAAAGATTTTATAAAGGTAATACATGGTCATTGTGGAATATTTGGAAAATTTTTAAAAACATAAGAAAAATATTTTAAATTATCTGCAATTATAGCATGTATAATACATTTCTACTTATGTTTTGGTAGTATATCGTTATATACTACTGTAACCTACTTTTTTAAAAATTGCAGTCATAGAATACATTATATATGACAGTTTTCCATGTTGTTAAATTTTCTCTTCTAATCTGATTTTTAAGAGCTATATAGTATTTCTTTACACAGGTATACTCTCAATGTAATGGCTGGGTCAAAGAATATAAATATTTTTAAAATAAGAAAGTATTCTAATAGCAGTTAACATTTATTGAGTAGCACTATGTACCTTGCATTATCTGAGCACTTAAAATGTATAATCCTGTTTAGTTGTCACTACAACTTTTAAGGTAGTTATGTTATCCTTTGTGCAGAGGAAAAAAAATGGGGTTCAGAAAAGTTAAGGATTACACAGTTAATAAGTGGTGTGTTAACAGTGATCCAAACCCAAATCTTCCTGACTCTAGAGCCTGTGTTTTAGAAACTAGATTTTACATATTTAAATAGGTATTTTCTATTTCTTTTTGCAAGAGATTCTCCATTTAGATTTTGTCCTAAAGCCATTTTAGATTTTCATAACATAGAAACTCAGATAATTTTTTTATTACAAACAAATACCACTAGCAACAAGAAAAATGAACAATATATTACTAAGTGAGATCTCCTTTGTTTTTTCTAACAGAGGAATAAAATCTGGAGATCATTTAAAACAAATAAATTGATTAAAGATGGTTCTACTGTGAGGTGAGGGAAAATGGATGTGGAAGATGATATAATACCTCAAGACCCTTTGTTCATAAAATTCTTTGAAATAATTATCTGTGTTAAGGGAGATCCCATTTGACAATATGGGTGATTTATGTTGACCCAGCAGAAACTAAATCATTGAATTTGGAGGGAGATGAGGGAAAGGGAACTAAAAGTGAATTTTTTTTTAGGCAGTAAGCACTGTATTTTGGCTGAGTCAAATCTTGTTTTTTAATGTTTGTCAGGAGTTGTGAAGTTTGAAAACCTATATCGTGAAAAGAAACTACAGCCAGCCATATTTAATCTCTTTTCAAAGATAGTTTTAGAATATTCTGATTTGTGCAATGTCAGCCACTTTGTGTATACACTGGAAGATTTTGTATCATTTTTACCCAGTATCAGCATTCTTTTGCAGTAAAAATACCTCCTATTCAAAAATAATACCTTGTTTGTAAGTGGAGTAAGTACTAAATATAATACAATTTAGACCTATTTGGATTAATTCTTTTGGTGACAATTCTTTTGTTTGTTAATCAAAGAATATGAAATTATTACCTCACCTATGAACAGTTAAACATGATTCTATCCTCATTTAAAGAATAAGGGTCCATATGTAAGTGTTTTTGTTCTATTGTATTTCCATTTGTGACCTCGTTCAGCCACCTTCTTTTGTGATTCCAGACTTCTGCAAGTTGTTATAGGTTCAATATATTGTTCTCTTTTTTCCTCTGGATTATATTCATATGCCAAATCTAATCTCTGGTCATCTAAGATGCAACCTGTTTTAATGTTTTCTCTGAAGGTTTCTTAAAGGTTTATATTGTAGTAGTATACCTTCATTGAAGTTAAGTTGGTTTTTTGTTTAATGTACCTTCAATAATGGCTACAAATGATTATCTGCTTCACTGGTTTGAAAACTCTTTAAAGTATGCTTGTAGAGGTTAAAATTTTTAAGAATCACTTTGAAAAGTTCAAGCTGCACCAAAGCACTTTTGTCAGCATTATATTCACTTTTGTGTTCTTGAGGGCTGGACTGTTCTCTCAGTTTTTAAAGACAAATACTATTCTTTATATTGTTTGAAAAATCATATGTCTAAATTTAGATTATCAGATATGTATAAATCATTTTCCAAGACACAGATGTATATAAAGCAAGTCATGAGTATATAAGGTATTTTAGCATTGTTTCCTTATTTTAGTGAAGCAGTGTCAACAACCAATAACAGCAAAACATTACTTAATAACTCTATTTAAACTTTATCCTAATATTCAATTAATAATTTATTAATTTTTCCCACTTCAAGTCATGTTCAGAGTATGAATGAAGTAGATATTTTTAGAAAACATTAAGTCTTTTACAAGAAGGCAAAATGCTATAAAGGGTAGACATTTTTCTACCTTTTCCTGTAACAGTGTTGAAGCATTCACCTGTTTACAACATAAAGACTGTATTAAGTACCCTCTTAATCTTTCATTTCTTTTTGAGTGCTCCCAGGTCTACTCTACATGCATCTGATTTTTACAGTGAAATAAATTTCCTTTCTTCATTATTTAGCTATTTCAAAATCGTAAACTTCCTTTCTTCATTATTTAGCTATTTCAAAATCCCTGAATTTTCTCATTCTGCCTACTCCTTCTCTCATTCACATTTTTAAGCAGTATTTGGAAACATGACACTATTTATTTCTCAAGTGACACTATTTATTGTGTTCCCTGATTAGTGAAAACTTCCCTAAGATAGAAACCTCCCTAATAGGGTATAATACAGTTGTTGTTTTTGTTGTTGTTGTTCTTGTTTTTAACCTCATAATAGCAATATGAAAAAAAAATACTGCATTCTAAGTTTAAATAAAAACTTTAAACAAAACTCTATAAATTAATTTTAAATAAAGAGTAAAAAAAGAGATAATAGAAGTAGTTTAATTTGTTCTCCATATTAATTGCCTTAAGGACTTCCAGATTGCTGTTTTTCAAAGACTAATTTGTCTTTATTTTAATCTAAGTGAATTTTGTTCTTCAATTTAAAACAAGGTACAAACAGAAACCAGCTTAATTCTTTTATCCCAGTGCCTTTAAGCATGCTCTGTTGGATCTTCCGTTTTCTTCAGTGACTCTGAGGTAGATCTCATGGCTTTTCCGATTGCCCTTAGGTATTAATAGTCTTTTTTTTAATATAAAAAAATCAAGTCCAGTTTAATGTCAAAGCTTCAATCTCTTAACCAGTTCAAAGCTGTCTCCTCTCACCAGCTCAGAACTGCTTTAAACTGGGAAATCTATAGTTTGCAAGGTGGTTGTACTTGACTTTGAATCTTATCCCTCCTTCCTTTTGTGAGTTTTTAGTGATCTCTCATTGCTAGAGTTTTCCTGCCTACAGGTCCCTTGATAATGAGAGATGCCTTATCCTGTGGGTTACTTATGATTTCCTTTTCAGGACTTAAGTTCCTTTTGTCTACCCTTTGACTGGCATCACCCCATCCTGTTAAGGCTGTCCTCTTTGGCTAAATAGATCCCTTTCTAGACAGCATCTTGCTCTCTTTCTTTAGCCCACATTTGTCCTAAGGGAAACACACAAACCCTTACCCTGACAAGCTCAGAAAGAGCAGTCATTCTCCCTGCAGCCCCGCAGTTTGCTCTGCTGCTCTGTGCTACAGACAGACAGACATGCATCAGCACCCGGTCTGTGTCCCCCAAACTCCTAGGGGACAAACTCTGGGTAATTTTCTGAAAATTCATCTTATATGAAGGGCTTCCTTTAAAGTACCTCTTCTTAAGAAATTCTTACTCTCCAGTTTCACCTTTCGTTATTTTTCAGGCTTCTCCTTTGATAAGTTACCAGACCAATGTTTGTGTGAGACTTTGAAGAAAATACTTTCTGAAGTATTTTATCAGTGCGTATCTTTAAAAAATGAATATTTTAGACCATTTATGAGAGCTTGAGAGATAAAATTTCACCCACTCCATGAGTCCTTTAATGTGTTTATGTCAAATACCCTATCACCATGACTCAAATCATGATCTTTTTTCTAGCTCATTTTTTTTTTTTCAAATTATCACTTCTTCCACTCTTTTAAACAGTTTGTACCAATCCCTCAACTCTTCTCAAGACCTCCAGGCCATTATCCTCATTCTCAATTTATTACCCCCCCTTTTTTCAAAACTATGACTTGACATTTTAATGTATACTTTTCAAAACATTAGAGTCCTCTATAACTCCCTTTCTCTGGATCCACTGTGTTGGTTCATCTCAACTGTTTCTTTTTTGCCTAGAAATAACTGGAGAAATTTATGGAGAAATTTATTGAAGTTCATTACAAATTTATACCTCCTAATTTAAACCAGAACAGATTGCTGTTTTTTGTGTACTCCTTACCAGATTTTTATAGCAATTATTTCAAATCTTTGCCACATACCTCAAGCCTCCAGTTTCATTTCCAGCACCCTCATTTTTTCAAGATGACTTGTCTCTTACTTCACTGAGGAAAAGAGGTCCATATCCTTACGTTTTCTCCTTACAACCTTTAGAAAGTCTGTTACTTTTTCTGCCTCAATCTCTTATTTCCTGTCTCAGAAGAAAAAAATGACACTTAACTTTGTTCTTTATTCAGTACCTAAGTGTCTATTCTCATTAAGCCATCCTACAAACTTTTTCCTAATCACTGTTTTTGAAAGATCACTTTTCACATTTCCAGGTCAGAAACCCCAAGGAAGGGATTTCTGTTGTCCATACTATAGGATAGATGTCAGAGTTTTATCTCTGACTTTCAAGGCCATCTATAATAAACCTATGCTAATGTTACAAATATTATAGGTATGAATCAACCTTTCTCCTTCCCTCCCTCATTCCCTCTCTCCCTCCCTCCTTTCTCTTTCTCTCCTTCTCTCTTCCTCCCTCATTCTCTCTCTTTCTGTCTCTGTCTCTGTTGCTCTTACTCTAAATACTCTTTTACAAAAAGCTTCATATCATCAGGGTATGTTCGTTCTTTTCTTAAAAAATTAAATCTCCAATTTAAATCCTAGTTTCCCTACAATCCTTAGAACAACACTAAATTTGTTTTGCACTCTTTTTGCTAGACTGTTCATTTGACATTCAGTAGATTATTTTTTGTACTGTTATTTATCTTTTTATATTTATGTTGTTTGTACCAGCTAGGTTGCAAACTCTTTTGTAATAGAGGATATTTCTCTCATACTTCCTTGAAGACAAGGAGCCTGGATATTACACCTTTTTCTTCCTAAGGTAGATTTAAAATTGTTCTTGTTAGTTCTCCACTGCTAGCCTGTTTCCTGTTATTTGTTACTGAAATTATTTTTTAAGCTTTGTTTTGCTGAACAGCAGTGGAAGAGATGTAGGTTCTAGTTTTTGCCTTAGAGGCCCAAGGCTATTTATTAAAACAACAAACAATGTCTGAAACATAAATTTCTGCCAGCCATGACCCAAATATGCAGATAAGACTGAGAGTAAGAAACGTAAGAAAATATCTGTTTAGTAAAGTTAAAATCATATTCTTTCTTAGAATAGTTTCTGTTCCTATCTAGTTCACTCAGCATTTCCATTAACATTTAATAGTGCCTTTTAATTATAGCCGATTTCTTTGGAGTAGATATATAGTTTTAAATTTTAAAAAATGTTGTAGTTGTCTCCTTCAGAGTAAAGAACACTGGGATTGTCTAAGACTGTAAAATTAATATGAAAGAAAATGTCTATTTTGGGGGGGATTTTTTACATAAAATTTGAGAAGAAACAATATACTTTTTATTTATAGAGATATTTTCTTTCTTTTGATCTACCTACCAATATGTCTGTAATAGGAGTCTCATTTTATTGAATAAAAATCTGTATAGTATTCAAAGGTGTGCCACACACTTTACCAGTTGCTTGAGTTATACTATTAATAAAATAATCAGACATGAATCTTGCCTTTCATATCTGTTCCATCAGGTGCTATGGCTCATGCCTGTAATCCGAGCACTTTGGGAGGTGGAAGCAGGAGGATAGCTTGAGGCCAGAAATTCAAGACCAGCCTAGGCAATATAGTGAGACCCCCATCGCTACAAAATATTAAAAAAAAAAAAAAATAGCCAGGCATGGTGGCACATGCCTGTATTCCCAGCTACTGAGAAGGCTGAGGCAGGAGATCACTTAAGCCCGGGAGTTCAAGGCTGCAGTGAACTATGATCGTGCCACTGCACTCCAGCCTGGGCAACAAAATGAGACTCTGTATAGATAAAGCATATGTGCATTTAATTATGATACAAGATTTAAAGTGTCAAATGCCATAAGAAGGTGCAGCTAAGATATTATAGGAATTTTGAGACTAGGAGAATTGTACAGCTTCATGAATCAAAAAGAGATTGTGGATAGTATGCCATTTCAATGGAATTATGAAGGCTAGGTAGAATTTCATAGAAATATAAATTAGGATATGCTAGATTATGCATCAAACACAAAGAATCCCAATTTTTTAGTGGATTAGCAACATCACAAGTTGACATTCATATAACATGTCAATACTGGTTGGCAGGACAACTCTGCTCCTCATAGTCACTCAAGGACCCAAGCTGATGAAGGTTTTATTTCGACATATGTGGTCCACAGCACAGTAGCAGGAAATATAACAAATTTCACATAGGCTTTTAAAGTCATATCTGGAAATTGACATATACCACGTCAAGCCACATTCCACAGATTACATAGTCAAACCTAATTTTAAGAAGCCAGGTAAATATAATCCTACTATGTGCTGCCATACTTCAAGGCCTTTCTGGTATTTGAAGCAACACAAGGAAATCCTTGGAGAGAGAAAGAGTGTGTACAGTTCATATGGGGAAAACTGCTAAGTAATTAATTGTAGTAATAATAGTTGCTAATGTGTTTTCTTAATTCTTTTTGCTTTTTTTTAAATAGTTTTATGGGGGATATTTTTTGTTTTTGTTTTTGTTTTTTGTTCTTTGAGCAGTTTTACATTTACAGACAAATTGAGTTAAAAGTACAGAGTTTCAATATGTTCCTTCATTCCTCCACCCTTCACCCTAGTTTCCCCTTTTATCATTTGCATTTGTGTGGTACATTTGTTAAAATTGATGAGCCCATATTGATACGTTATTATTAACTAAAATCTATAGTTTACATTAGGATTTAATCCTTTTACATTCTATGGGTTTTGACAAATGTATAAGGACGTGTACCTACCATTCTACTATCACACAGAGTAGTTCACTGCCCTAGAAATCTCCTGTGCTCCATCTGTTCACCACTCCTTCCTTGCTCTCAAATCCCTGGCAGCCACAGATCTTTTTACTGTCTCTATGGTTTTATCTTTTCTGGAATGTCATATAGTTGGGATCATACAGTATGTAGCCTGTTCATATTGGCTTCTTTTCACTTCGAAATATGCATTTAGAGTTCCTCTGTGTCTTTTCATGGCTTGAGACCTCATTTCTTTTTATTGTTGAATAATATTTTCTCGTATAAATATGCCACAGTTGATTTATCCATTCTCCTGTTAAAGGTGTGTGTATGTGTGTGTATGTGTATTGTGTGTATGTGTATTTACAATTTGTTTTGTGTACTACAATCTTATTTGTGTTAGTAATTATGAATAAAGCTACTGTAAACATTGATGTGTATGTTTTTATGTGGGCATAAATGAGTTTTCACCTTAGTTAAGAAATATGAAGGAGCCCAGTTACTGGATCAGATGTTAAGAGTATGTTTAGTTTTTTAAGAAGCTGCCAAGCTGTTTTCCAAAATAGTTGTATCATTCTGCGTTCCCTCCAGCAGTGAGTGAGAGTTCATGTTCCACATCCTTGCCAACATCGGTATTGTGGGTGTTTTGGATTTTAGCCATTCTAACAGGTATCTTGTTTTATTTGCAATTCCCTAATGACATATGATGTTGAACATCTTTTCATATACTTACTTGCCATATCTATGTCTTCTTTATTGAGATGTCCAGATCTTTCGCCTATTTTTTGTTGGGGTTGTTTGTCTTCTTATTGTTTAATTTTAAGAGTTCTTTATATATTGTGGATGCCAATCCTTTATCAGATGTTTTGCAGGGGGCGGGATGAAAAAAAAAAGAAGAAAAAAAAAAAGATGTTTTCTCCAAGTAATTTTATCCTCTGATCAATGTGTTTTGCAGTGTAAAATTTTTTAATTTTTAGGAAAATCCAACTTAATTTTCTCTCACGGATTATACTTTTAGTATTACATCTAAAAAGTCATTATCAAACCTGTTGTTACCTAGATTTTCTCCTGCTATCTCCTAGGATTTTTATAGTTTTGCATTTTACATTTAGGTCTATGATCCATTTTGAGTTAATTTCTGTGAAAGGTATGAGGTCTGTGTCTAGATTCTTTTTGCATGTAAATGTGCAGATGATCCAGCACTGTTTGTTAATATTCAAAAGTCAATTGCTTTATGTTACTGCAGTGAACAACTGGAATTTTTTGTTGTTGGGTTTTTGTTTGTTTTTAGTAAATTTTATTGTGCATGTTTAAGATATACAATATGATATTATAGGATGTAAATAGTAGTAAAAATGTTACTAGAGTGAAGCAGGATAACGTATCTATCATCTGACATAGTTACCCATTTTTTTTTTATTTTTGTGGCAAGAACAGCTAAAATCTACCCATATAACTTGAATCCCAAATACAGTACAATATTATTACCTACAGTCCTTATGTTGTACATTTACATCTCTAGACTTGTTCATCCTACATATCTGCTGCTTTGTATCTTCTGACCCGTACTTTCCCATTTCCTCCCCATGTCCTCTGATAATCACCGTTTTGTTCTGCCTCTGTGTTTGATTTCTTTTTTTAGATTCTACATATAAGTGAGATCATGCAATATTTTTCTTTCTGTGTCTGGCTTATTTCATGTAGCATAATGTCCTCCAGGCCCATCCATGTTGTGGCAAATGGCAAGATCTTGTTCTTTTTTTAAGGACTAAATAATATTCCATGGTATTTTTGTACCAGTTTCTTTATTTATTTGTCTGGTTAACAGACACTTAAGTTGTTTCCATATCTTGGCTATTGTGAATAATGCAGTGAATATAGGAGTGCAGATATCTTCACAAGGTAGTGATTTCAGTTCATTTGGGTATTTGGGTCCCACATGGGTCATGTGGTAGTTTTGTTTCTAATTTCTTTGGAAACCTTCACACTATTTTCCATAATGGCTATACCAATTTATATTCCCACCAACAGTGCGCAAGAGTTCCCTTTGCACCAACATTTATCTTTTGACTTTTTGATAATATCCATCCTAATGGGTGTGAGATGGTATCTCATAGTGGTTTTATTTGCATTTCCCTGATGATTAATGATGTGGACCACATTTTCATATACCTGTTGGTGATTTTTATGTCTTCTTTGAAGAAATGTCTGTTCAGGTCTGAAATTTTAAATGTAAACCATTCACATTAGTACCAGAAAAAAAAAAACATGAAATACTACAAAATTCTGATAAATGAAATCAAAGAACTAAATAAATGGAGAACTTTTCTATGTTCATGGGTAGGAGAACTCAGGATGTCAGTTCTTGTTAACTTGAACTATAGATTCAATGCAATTGCAATCAAACTCCCAGCAAGTTATTTCATAGGTTTTTGAGAAACTGATTCTAAAGTTTATATGGAAAAGTAGAAGACTCAGAATAGCCAACACAATATTGAAGGAGAACAAAATCAGAGAACTGACACTACCCAATTTTAAAACTTACTGTAAAGTTACAGCAATCAAGAGAGTGTGGTATTTGTGAAAGAACAGACAAATAATAAGACACAGTAGAAAGTCCTGAAATAGACAAACATAAGTAAACTGATCTTTGACAAAGGAGCAAAGGCAATTCAGTGGAGAAAGTGTCTTTTTATAGAATTTCTTTTTAATGCAGAGTGATTGGGACAAGAGATTGAGACCATATTATAAAGGGTTATAAATATTATGGCATGAGTTTATGGCCACTGAAGTTCTATTCAGAGTTTTTTAGAGGGTATTAGGGATCAGAAAAAGAGGAGAGGAAAAGCTAATCTCCAGAGCTCCTTCCCAAGCAAAGGCACCCCTTTTTTGGAAATAGAACGTGCAGTGTGGAGTTTAGGGCAGTGTCCTTACTTTAAACTTCTCAACTGCCTGAAGTTCTACTAATACATTTGGATTATTCTCTTAAAAAGGCAAACACCATCATTATATTATATTTTACACATTATATCACAAACCAATTCCTTCTGGATGCTTGCCTTCTAACACAACAGTGGCGCTGATAGAAAAGGAAGTTTTAATTTACAGAAGAGTATGTAGGAAATAATTTTGGATTTTGGAATTTTTTTAGGGTGAAGACCCAACTGCATCAGGTAACCAAGTGAGGAATTAAAGGATGTTAATCACTTAAGTAGAAAAGTACTAAATAGTAAGAGGACTTGACAAATTAGCCTTCCAATTTTAATCTTTTGTCTAAGACTATCTAATGCCTAGAAAATCGGATACTCATTTCTCTTCTCTTTTTGTTAGGAGTCAGAATTTGAAATAGGCATTGTGGTTGGGCTGTAACCCTTTTAGAAGATTTCTGGGGAAAATATTCTAACTTTAAAATGATAAACTTACCAAGGATTTACAGAATCCCACTTGTTTAGAATCTGAGTACTGCCTATATTTTTAAGCCAAGAAAGACCTTAAAATTCTAAGCCTTATTAGAAAGCATGTGAAAATTTTGCCATTTAAAAAATTTTTAAAGACATACCTTAAAATCTACCAGAATTTGAACCTGAAATATCTAGACCAGTGACTTGCAGACTTTTTAAATGAAAGATTTTATGTTGTTTATTATATATAACAGGAAAAAGAAATGAAATGGTTTTCATTAAGATAAACGTGACATATATATTTCTAGTTTAATATTTCTGAAGTACTGAAAATAGCATGCCCATTGTATTTTTATTTTTTTCTTTATTTGAGGACTATTTAAAATTATTTAATATCATGCTTGCTTAACTATGATTTTTGGAAATGCTCTTTATTTTAAATTTAAGTTTATACCAAGTGTTAATTTTTGTATATTTTTCACAGTGAAGAAATGCCTTTTTTTTCCATTGAAACTCCTGTTTCATTAAGGAGCAACATTGGCAATGTTAAATGTAAATTTAGCTTTCCATTCATTGCTGCAGTTATATTTTCAGAGCCTGCTATAAGAGATAAACCCATTGCAAATGAAGACAGCATTCATTTTGCTTCCACCTCAGGCCACAGAGAATTGATTGGGGTAATAAAATGACAGCACCTTGTAATATAGTGAAGGCTCTTTAATTCGAAAACCAGTTCTAACCTGATTCAGAGCTTGTTTAAAGCTAATTTATAGCTTACATAATTTTCAGCTGGCCGACCAAGGTAAAGGATGATGTATGAAAACTGATAAAGAATTAACTTATGATATATTCAGACATGGCATTAAAGTCAGTTGGTATTAAAAAATAGATGAAATGGTAGAAAAAAATAATTGATAAGCTTTTGCTTTACTTAAGTAACATTGTTGACAATAGTTTAAATTTCCTGTCATCTTCTTTTAAACTTAGCTTCTTATCCTTTCTTTATAAAATTAGTTATATTTGCATTTCTTATATTTTAAAATCCTTCATTTTTCTTCACATATTAAGGTCAGTGTAAGGCTGGATACAGTTAGCAGCTGTTGTGACTTCCACAGTGCCAAATCTATTGTGTGCCATGGTGGCAATATTGCTGCTGAATAGTTCTGGTCTGTCAGCATTTTAATTATAAATAATCTTTTTCAAGAGGCAAGCTGAAAGAATTTAGAGCTCTTCATTTTTATTTTAGCTGAAAAATCAGTATTAGGCTTTTTGCCTTTGTGGGCTATTTTTATCTCTTTATTCTAGCATATTTAATCATTTTTAACTCACAAATAATATAACTACCATAGTGTAAAGTATTCTGTACTATGAATGAATCCAGATTTTCAGAAATTTCATGTCAGCATTCACATGTAAAAAATGAATTACAGTTTCTTTTTTTATGTTGAAGTCCTTGACATCTGTGATCCCTAACCGCCCCCTGCCCAGGCTGTAGAGGCCACAGAGGCCTCAGACTGGTACCAGTACTGGTCGGTTAGGAACTGGGCCACACAGCAGGAGGTGAATGGTGGGTGAGCGAGCCCTACTGTAAACTGTGCATGCAAGGGATCTAGGCTGCAGGCTCCTTATGAGAATCTAATGTCTGATGATCTGAGATGGAGCTGAGGCAGTGGTGCTAGCACTGGGGAGTGGCTGCAAATATAGATTATCATTAACAGAGAGTTTTGATTGCACGATAAATGTAATGCACTTGAATCATCCCAAAACCAGCCCCCTCCCCCCATCCATGGAAAAATTGTATTCCATGAAACTGGTCCCTGGTGCCAAAAAGGTTGGGGACTGCTGCCTTATATAGTTATTACTTTTTACCTTAAAAAAAAAAAAGACAATAGAGGATGAGCATGTATATTGCCATATTCTATCATTATAACATCCTAGAAAGTGTCATCATTTTCAGAAGTGCATTTATAATTCTTAACCATGTATATTGCACTTAGGACACTGCAAATGTTTTGGATGTCTTTGCTAAAGAAAAAAAGTTAATAAATAAATGTATATAAACATAAAGTTAGATATATGAGACTGAGAAATTCTGTGGTTTCTTCAAAGAAACTTGTCTAGATATATAGTTAAGTATTAAGACCAAAAAGTTGTGGTCTGATTATGATGTACATGGCCAACATGATCAAAATTATTTTAATTGCTTTTAAAAACAATTATAAAGTAGTATATGCTTATTGTAGAAAACTTAAAACTTGGAGAATAACTAATATATAACGATAAAAATAAAAATTATTCAAGGAATAACCACTGCTAACATTTTGTTATTTTTTTCTATGCCTACTTTTTAAGACTTTAATATTGTAAGCCATAAGTCATGCAGTCTCAATGGATGCAACATTGGTTCTTATGAAGACAAAAAAGCAAAATTAAAGTTAGTTGTGACTCTTCACAGATAAACCCTTCCCAAGAAAATCATATTCTTAGTATCTAATTTTTGTCAGATTTTCTTGGGTATCACATAAGCATTACTGACATTGAGTTCATGGACAACATACAAATATGTACAAGATCATTGCCACAAAACAATGGCAAATAGATGGCTAGACTGGGAGGACTTTCGATCTTGAAGTTGTTTCAAAAAAGGCAGCCTGCACCTGCCTATTGGCTGCCATTGGCTGTCTTGCGGATGTTGTTTATGCTTGATCCTAAGTGTTTTTGTGTGTGCAACTCTACACATATCCCTAGTTAAGAGTTATTTTCTCTCATCAACCTGTATTTTTCCTTGTATTTTAAAGTTCACTAAAATGATGTTCAAGACATGCAATTTTTTAAATTACTTTTGCTGGTAATATGATAGTTTTGAATGATATTTTTAAAACTTGATTTTACCTTTTATGTCTATGTAAATTGATAATTTTTGCATGTAATATGATATATTACAATATATAAGTAAATTGTATGAAAAGTTACTCAGCAAATACATTTCTAAAGTTGTTTTAATATCTTTAAAATTTTAACCTTAAAAATCATATTTAGTTATTCTTAACCTTAATAGCAAATAAAGAGTTAAACTTTATACTTACTCTTTTTATGTATAAAGTACAGCTGTACATATAGTATATAAACAGATCAACAGTATATCAGTGCCATTAAAATTTCATGAGTCTGCAGTTAGGTAAAAATATTTCTAAAAAGACTCTTTGGGAGTTGTTAATGGAAGGAAAAAACAAATGAGAACCACTGGCATAATCGACTTTTACCCTGCTCTTTCCCTTAGTTTTACATGCTAAACATTAAAAATTATTTTTAAGCAAAGCCAATTTTTTGCTCTACATATAGTGTGCATACTACTAAATTAAGAAGTAAATAGTAGATTCACTTTTGTTACTAACATCAGTTATAATTAATTGGGCTAACAACCAAATATTTGGCAGAATTAAGTATAATAATATTATATAAAACATTGCACTAAATGTTGTAACAAATAATGTTTTAGTTTCTAAAACTTATCTCTCTTGTGCATAATTTTTGCTAGTTCTCTAACCAGGAAAAAAAATGTGACAGACAAGTACTCTAAGTCTTAGGATGAGGAATGGGAATAGTGTATTTTTGTTTGTATTTTCCTTCTTGCTTTTACAATTTGAAGAACTATTTTTTTATACTCAGCTTTGTTTTCATTTGCTTCACTGTCAGTAAAACTTAAACTCTGTGACTTGGATCATATAATATAAAAAATTATTTTTGAGTTTTTACTTTTTTTTAAGTGAATTTGCAATCCACATAGCTTATATGAACTTGGAACCTGAGTAATCTATCCAAACATGAACCAATGATTGATATTATACACTTTTCCTATGTTTATAACTTGGGGAAAATGATGTTTCTAAGTCACATGTTTTCCTTTTTTCCTGTATGAATTTTAAAAAATCTAATGAAAGCAAAGGCTTTTATATTCTTATTGTAAAAGTTTCAGGGATCAGGGAGATCTGCAAAAGATTATTGTTTTCGTATTCACAATATTTATATACAGAAGAAAAATTTTGTTTTGTAGCAAAAATGTTTTAAATATATTCATCTAGTTCCACTGAAATTGTCAATAGAAAGAAGTTAGTTTTGAGTAACTTAAAGCCATATTTGCCCCTAACATAGAAGTGAATTATTTTAAAATTTACAGATTTATTAACAAGAAACACATTGAGATAAAATGTTTAAATAAGCTGTTATAAAAATTAGGCATTCATCTATATTTCACCCTTCATAATCACTGTATTTATTTCAATGTATACTAATTTGTTTCTCCTCATATTTGGAGGGTATTTACAACATGACTTAATGTCCTTTCCATTACATAAGAAGATTAATTTTACAAGCTCCATTCTCAATTTGAGTAAATTTACATATTGACCTATGAAGGAACATAATCAACTTAGCCTAATTAATTGTCACACTTTGAATTCCATATTGGGAAGAACTTAAAGGCAAGTCATCAGGTTTGGTTTGAAATCCAATTTAAAGAACTTTATAAAGTATTATATTTAAATTAAGAATGTATCTATTTCATACTAATCCTAAAGTATTGATCATTTAATAGTTAAAAGTCAAATGTCTAGAATATGCCAAGTATTTAGCTTTGTTTCTGAAATAAATGAAAAATAAACTACAAAAAGTAGAAAATGCAAGACATGTAACTTGTGGTACCCTCTAAAGTACAAAAAGTATAACTTAAGGTAAATGATTACAGTGTGACAATTGATAAAAATTGAGTAAAATTTTCCATAGGGTATGACTTAGTATACTAATTAGTAATAATTACTAATGCATCATTGTGAGGAGCAAGTCCATATAATAATGACACTGACTTCTGGATTCTTGGTGAGAGTAGTGGGGATGACCTGGCCCATCAGGCTGGTTGTTTGGAACAGTAACTTTGAAAGGCCTTTGGGACTCATAGTAAGAAATACATGTTACCCTGCAACTCCCTACACATTTTACCCACCATCCTGTTCACAATCCTACATACACCCCTACACACATTTCTATATACGACTACATATGCCCCTGTACGCCAGCCTTCTCATATCCCTACACACACCTGTACGTACACCCCTACACATAACTCTACGCATACGCTTGCACACACTCCTACACAGCCCATTACACAGCCCTACCATACACACGCCCCATATATACATGTGCACACCTCCCATACTGAAATAAAACTTACCCTTTTTATCCTTACTATGTGTAATATATCCTATTTTATTCTTTCTATTCAATTTCACCTTTAAACAAATATTGTTCACAACTTACTAAATCTATGTCTTATCTAGACCAGAGTGAACTGGATATTATAGTACATCCTGATTGATATATATAGGTCTGTATGTTTTTTGCTGGTTATCTAGGTATATAAATCCAGTTATAGAAGTAAATACACACAATTTAGGAGAAAGTAATGTTTTGCTTACTTTGCGCAGTTTGTATAGTTTTTTTAAGCTTTCGTGATGGGATCTTTCATTGTTCAGCAATGATGAGCTAGCTATAGGTTTGTAAATTTCCTTTTTTTATCACTATACTATAGACAAACTGCAAGAATATACTATACAGAAATATTTAAAGAGACTAGCAGTTTAAGGAAAGAGGTTCAAATGATAGTATTTAGAAGAGGGCCAAATAATAGGATTGAAATTTCTATAATGTTTATGATAAAATAAAGGGTTTCATGCTATTAGAATGGCAGTGGACTGCAAATGCTGATATAACTGAAATTGTTCTCAACTACTTAGTGACATTGAGAAATGTTTAATTCCTGGGAAACATCTTTGATATATGATCAGCTTTTTGTGTAAATGTCAAAAAGCCATTAATGTTTTCTATTATGTTTACTGTCTGAGAAGTACCCTCTTTTTTAATGTCTATTTCCATAAAATTGAAATTAAGTGAAATATGTCTGAGGAGCATAAGGTTTGTAGTCCCACAGACCTGGATCTGAGTATCTACTTTTCCACTTAGTATATAGCTGTGCCACCCTGAGCAAATTCTTTAACTCTTCTGAGTTTACATTTCTTCATCAGGGACAGATCTGGTTCTCCAAGATTATTTGAGAAAAATACTAATTCAGTTATACCTTGAGGAGTTTTGTTTATATTGTACTTCTCATTCGTTAGCATAGTTGGAATCTTAGAATGTAAATCTAGAAGTGATTTTATAGATCAACTGGTCAAATTTTCTTAGAACTTGTTTCCCTCAAGGTTATCTCTACAGTTAAGAAATCCAGAGTTCATAAGGATTGTGAATGATTCAGTCTGAAAATACGTAGTAAGTTGTGGCAGGGCCCAGGTAAGGATTTTGGCTTTCTGTCTCCAAGTCTTCTGGCCTTTCCCCTATATAGTACTGATGTCCAGTGCTCATTTTATATACATTCGTGGTTAAATCTCTTACAGTGCCTACACGATTCCCAAATAGTGTGTGTGTGTGTGTGTGTGTGTGTGTATATATATATGTATATATATATATAGTGTGTGTATATATATAATAGCATAATTATGCTACTTGAGCTTATTATTTAGTATATGTAGAAAAAGAAAAATCTTTTGTCACTGTTTTGATATAAAGTAAGTTATTAATACTTAAAACTTTCCTTGCACTGTGTTATATGATAGTCTGAGTTTCGCCAACAGTATAATTTTATGTATGAGTCTCACAGGGAACTTCATGTACAGATTTCATTCTTTGAAATTAGTTTCATGTTACATCAGCACAGTATGTAAATCTCTACCTGATTATTAGTATTTTTTGTTTCATTTTTTAAGCCTAGTCTGACCTTGTTTATTTCTAGCATCCATAAGTTTTTAATACTTACATATGACTTTATTATTGATATAGGTTTTTTTATTCCTACTTGGTACTTCCTTTTATTTACCATGTCATCTGCCAAAATTGATAATAAATATTGTTTCATGGAAGAAAAACAATACTAGCATATTTTCCTCTAATTATCTGACTATGAGAGTTATTGACTTAGAAAATTTTAAGTGGCCATATTTTGAATATCTAGAAATCAGAATTGGCAAAGTAAAACAAATAACCACCAAACAGCTTCACTAATTATTTTTAGATTAGGATTCCTTAGAAATTGTTTTCTTGGTTTTGCTGCTGTAGATGCTTCTCAGTTAAAGCAAATGGTTTTATTGCATTTTCTCCAAAGTGTGCTATAGACAAAAATGTCAAATTTATGAACAGTGAAAAACTAGGAACCACATTTACATATTATCCCAAACATAAAATTACAGATTTTTTTTTATTTTCTTGGTAACCTTGGGTATCTTCAAATTTAAAGCTCGTAGAAATACTTGATGCCCTTTTCTGTTGTTATTATGATATACATAGCAATTATTCACTGCTTCATAATGGATCATTTTTATCTGCATCTTGTACCCATTCTGTTTATGTAGAATAAATATTTATGTTTTCTCATTTTTCTGGACTAGGAGATACAAATAGAATAGGTTTGAAGTATCAGCTATAATTCATTGCTTGAAAAGAAATGCCATATACTGATATTGTGTAGAAAAGAAAACTATCTAAATCATTTCAGCAGTAAGCTTATAACCAAGATAACATCAGCATTTTCCTTCTTGAAAATGTATCTTCCATATATTAAAGTAAAAAAGCAGTATTTTATTAAAAATGTTTGTGACAAGTTTTAACCTATAATCATCACAAACCCTAGCATAAAGAAGATCCTGTTATGTTTGATAGGGGAAAAAAATGATGGTAAGATTTTGCTTTAGTCACATGCTCTGTATTGCAAGATTTTCACAAAACTCCTAAAATGCAGTGAAATGTAAATGAAATAGTTCTTATTTTACTAGTTCATAGTTTTCTACTTTAAGCTCTCAAAACCAAATTATTATCCTATCTAAATATATAGTGATAACACTGCTTTAATGACTTAATGGCTAGTTTGGCTAATGTCATAAAAGTTATCAGTTTGAAAAATCTGGAATTTTCTTTTCTGCTCACTTACAAATTGTAGCCTTATAATTTACCACTGTTTGGATTTTTGTTATACAGTTAAATATCTGGATAGAATAGGCACAAGCTACACACAATTTGATTCATATTACTTAAAAATTAGGAATATAAAAAGTTTTAATTTTGTCAGAAATATTTGCCTTGTTTTGGGCATCTGTACTTAAATTTCTTAAGTTTGATGTGATATTTGCTTTTCTAATAATGAAAAATAAAATTTTATCATACTATGGTTTATAGTACTAAAATATGTCTCTAAATAATTTTTTGAAGATAGTATGCTATAGTAATTTGTAAATAAAATATATAAACTTCATTTATCATGTGTTTCCTATAAATAACCATTCAGCATTAATTTATTTTAATTATTTTTATATTTTTCTTTATGGTTTATTTATTAAATGGCAAATTGCTTTAAGAGATGCCATTTTGAATGTTTTAGAATGAATTATCTTGTTCTCAAGTAATACATGTTCATTGTAGAACCCTTGGAAAATGCAGAAAAATATATAAAGAAAACAAAAGTCATAACCTACCTTCTAGAGATTACCACTGTTAGCATATTGTTATATTTTTTCTAGCTTTCTTCTTGCTGTTATTTAACACATATTTACCAATTACCTTGTACGTGTAAGGCCCAGTGATAGTTGCTGGTAATATGGTATTCCTGTCAGGTCATAACCCCTGTCCTCTTAATGCTTATAGTCTATAAAATATATATAGACAAGTGACATGAAAACTATGGAAGAGGAACCCAAGATACTGTTAACACAGGTAGCAAAAACAAAAATAGACAAATGGGACTATATCAAATGAAAAAGCTTCTGCACAGCAAAGGAAACAATCAACAAAGTGAAGTGACAACCTGTAGAATAGGAAAAAGTGTTTGCAAAGTGTTCATCAATAAGAGGCTAATAGCCAGAACATACAAGGGACTCAAACAACTCAATAGCAAAAATATGTATGTACATATTACAAAATTATATTTTGAAATAAAATAATTTACGAACTAAAACTTTTATTTTTGAGACTAATACCACAGGACAATCACATGAGATATATTTTTGTACCTTCAAGAAGAATCTCTTCATTTCTCTAATATTTTCTTTGACAAACATATGTTTTAATATTTCCCTTTTTTCAGAGACTCTAACCTTGTCCTCATTCGTTCTCCAGTCATTGCCTCATTTCTGTACTACAGCAAAAGTTCTAAATAGTTGTCCATACTCAAAACTTCCATTTTCTCCCTTTCATTTCTCTTTTTCCTCCAAAATTGGAAATGTTTTAAGAAATAAATGAAAAGTACAAAATATTAAATGCTCCTGATTAAAATCATATAGAGATAATTACCAGAAGACTAAATTGAGGTTGAGTGAACTTGAGAAGAGAATTTGGATTTGACTAGCCATCTGTCTGTGTATGGTTAGTGGTATAAGGCAACACATTTGCACATTTTTACAAAAGCATTTAGAGAACTCTGCTATGTGCAAGTTTTCCTTTCATACATACATTCAGCTACATATGGTCATTTCTAGCATAACTAGGACATATAAATCTAAAATGAGGTGATAAAGATGTTATTTTCATAGTAAATATAAAAAGGCTCATTTTTGTGCAAATTAATGCTGCAGCTCTTTTTTGTTTGTTTTTTATTCAAACTGAAAGCTGACAGACCAGATGGAGAACATACCATGTGTTGTTTGGAGGAGAGAGATGCATTTTTATGCTTCAAGAAAGGTTTGATTAAATATAGGAGATACAAAATATAACCCTTAAGAAGCCCAAAGATAGTCATCAGCTCAAGGCTATCAGGAGTGATTTTACTCTAATTCTCTTGGTTTTTCAATTGTGTTTCAAAGATGGCTGCTATAGCTCTAGTTATTACATACAAGTTCCCAAAATTAAGGAGGAAGGGTGAAGTACAAAATAGCATCTCCTATTCCCTCTTGGAACTATTTTGACCAGGCTTTGGTCCCTGTTACTCCACTGAAATCACCCTTGTAAATGTCATTGAATCTCTTTCTTGTCAAACTCAATAGTTATGCCTCTGTCTGTATCTTACTTGACCTCTCAGCATCATTTGACAGTGTTGACAATCCCTCTTTCTTGAAACATTTTCTTTTCTTGGTTTCTGTGACCTCCGTACTCTCCTGATCTTCTTCCTTCCTCACTTGGCAGCTCCTCCTCAGTCTTCTTAGCTGAATTCTCCACTGAGTTGTATCACTAAGGATTGGTCCTTGTGTCCCTTCTCTATTTATATGTCCCTATATGTTTGCACGTAGTCTTAAAATATGTATATGTTGGGGACTTTTAAATTTGTAATACCATCCCTGAACTTTTCTCTGAATATCTAAGTTCATATATTCAGATGTTTGCCTGACATTCCCGTTGGATATCTAAAGATCAGCTCAAAGTTAATGTTGCCAAAATGAAATTCTTGATTTCTTGATCTTTCTTCATTCCCATCAAAATTTGCTTCTCCCACAGTCTTTCCCAACTCGGTCCCACCATTTTTGAGAGCCAAAAGCAGAGGAATCATTGCTAATTACTTCCCTTTCTTTAATTCCAAAGCATATATCATACTCCTTTTCATTCCCACTTCTATTGCAGTACTCCAAATCACCATCATTCCTGATCTGACTATTGCAATAGCCTTCTTCCTTATTTCTCTGTTTTGTGTTCTTACCTAACTTCTACCCATCTTTCTCTATAGTGCAACCAGAATAAGCTTAAAACTCAAAATCAAATCATATTACTTAAATTCTTAAACCCTGCTATTGCCTCTCACTGCAAGTGTAATAACCAGTATGGGCCTACGTAGTCACACCTAACTTTTCATCTCATGCCTTTCTAATGCCCATACGTGCTGAGGTCATTTCTACTTTAGGGCCCTTGCCCTTGTTCCCTGTGCCTATATATTCTCTGCTCACAAATTAGTACATGACTGGCTCTTTCAAATCATCCAGGTCTCAACTCAAATATGACCTCTTAGGTAGAGGGGCTTCCCTGACTACATTGCCTAAGAAGTGTGCTGCCACGCTTTCTGTCCCTTTACCCTGTTTTTTCCCCACTGTATCAAAATATGAAATTATTTATCTATTAACAATTTTTGCTTATCTCTACCTATTGAAATTTAAGATCCATGAGGACAAAGACATGCTGTTGCTTGCCACTGTTTCCCCATCTTCTAGAAAACAACGTGGCACATGGTAGACGCTTACATATCTGTAGGTTAATAAACAAATAGAAACACACATATATATATACCTATATATATGTTTAAGTAATTCTTAAATATGAGAGTTATCTTTTATATGGCAATATTAAAATTGTAGTTTAGAAAAGGAAGCAAAAATGATCATTTTTATTCTGGTTAGAAGAAAAAGCACTTTCTCCAGTCATGTGCATCTGAGTTCAACTTTGGACCACAATTTTTGTAACTATATTTTGTTTTGTTTTGTTTTGTTTTTTTTGAGACAGTGTCTTGCTTTGTCCGGGCACGGGCTAGAGTGAGTGCCCTGGCGTCAGCCTAGCTCACAGCAACCTCAAACTCCTGGGCTTAAGCGATCCTACCGCCTCAGCCTCCGGGGTAGCTGGGACTACAGGCATGTGCTACCATGCCCGGCTAATTTTTGTTTTATATATATACATATATATATGTTTTTAGTTAGCCAGATAATTTCTTTTTATTTTTAGTAGAAAGGGGATCTCGCTCGTGCTCAGGCTGGGCTTGAACTCCTGACCTTGAGCGATCCACCCGCCTCGGCCACCCAGAGTGCTAGGATTACAGGCGTGAGCCACCGCACCCAGCCTGTAACTATATTTTGAACCGTGTAATAATTATAGCTAACATCGTTTTGAGTATATACTGTGTTACAAACATTTTACTAGTATAATTTGCAGACGTACTCATATTCTTTTGGTTTGAACCCAAAGTCATTCTTTGAGGTTGGGTTTTTTGTTTTTGTTTTTTTTTTTCCATTTTGTAGGTCAGGAAACTGAAACCAAGGGCTCATGTGCCTTTCCCAAGGTCATACCAATAGTAAGTGCCAAAGCAGGATTCGGATAGGTTTATCTGACACCGGAACCTGTGCATTTTCTGCAGTGCTCATGTAGATGTTTTAGGTAACAACATCACAGTTGTCTTTCAATATAAAATCAATGCATAGGATACACACACGTACACATACACACCCACACCACATTTTTTATGTGCTTTATTTGCTATCATTTGGTTAAAATTATATTGACTCATTATGGTCAATACAGACTCATTGTGCAGATAATTCCAGACTACAACTTAGGAGACATGAATTTGGATTCCAGCTGTACCATTAATTGGCTATAGGACTCTGGAGAAGTCAGTTATGTACTCTGAGAATGGCTTTTATATCTGCAGAGTAAGAAGAATGGATCAAATGATCTTTAAATGAAGTCTGAAATCTAGTTCTAAAATCTTATGGGTTCTTACTAGAGAAGAATAGTCTAGTAAACAAATTTGTTGAAAATCTGTTGCAACTTACCTTGGCATCTGATTTATCTTTTGAATGTGAATTGCTTATTTAATATATCAATTTGCTCTTCCTAGAAATACACATAGTGGGAAGAATTCCAGCTTTAATCAGTCTTGAAATTTGAGGAGATAATTAAAAGAATACTGATACAGAATTTAAAAGTGATCTTGAGTAATCTATAGTTTTACTGTTTGTTATCTACTGTTGATTTTCCTCATATTATCAATAGAGGTTCTCACTGAATTATCTTATTGTTTATAACAGTATTTCAATTGATTCTCTTGACATTTCTGAGTATATAACAAAGAAGAATGGTTTTACCTCTTTTTTTATAATTTTTATACTTTATATCTTTCTCTTTTCTAGTTGTGTGGACTAATATCTCCAAAACAAGATAAAATAATAGTAACTTATTTATTGTTACCTTGACTTTAGCTAGAATGTTTCTAGTATGTAATGCCAGCTTTTGTGATGAAAAACATGTATGTTATATTAAGAAAGTATAACATAGATAAATATATAAAATGTAATGTTGAAAATAAGTTTCAAATTGCAGAAGATATACATATATGGTATAGTCATATAAAATGTTCAAGTATAAAAACATGCCAGGGAGAGATTAATACCCAGTTCATTGTATTGGCTACATCTGGTAAGATGGAAGGGAGGGGATTGGAATGAGGAAAGAATATTCAGAGGGCTACAATAAGTGTTAGAAGTTATGGTTATTGCTATACGTGCAACATTTCATAACAAGATAAGATTCAAGTGCCTGTATTTACTGGATGTAAAGAAGATGGAAGGCATAAATTCAACACACATTTGCCTTTCAAGTGTGTAATTTTCTTGAGGGCATAAATCCCTTCTGTTTGTTCTCCTCTTTATCCTGGACATATGGCACATAGTAGGTATTCACTAAATAATTGTTAAGTAAATAAAAAGAAGAAAGAAAAAAGGAAAGAAGGGAGGTAGGAGAGGGGAATGTTTATTAGTTTTCCCTATTCTTTCTTTCTCCTCTTTCTGTCATGCACATCATTAATTTTTTTAAGTAAACTTAGTTTAAATAATGCATATAAATATATTTGTATATTAGAATCCCGTACTTTTTCCAGAAAACAGAATGTTACCAGGTTTTCTATATAGCTTCCAGAAATCAACATATTATTACATATTTATTGTGCTGCTTGTGGTGTGTGTGAAACATGTAACACAAATTAATTACTGGGTATATCACTGTGTACTGAGTCTTCTAACAATGATTCAGGCTATCTACATTCAGAGAGGACAACGTGGTATCAAAGTCTCAAATGCCTGCTAATGTTCAGTTGTATCCCTGCTTTAATCACTCTTTTGAAATTCAGTATATCAACAAAACATTTCAAACAATGGTGTAAGTTTGAAATATACAAACATTCAAATACAGCTTGTTTTCTATTTTAAAAGAAAATTAGAATAAAGGAGCTATGCTCTCTATGTATTTTCTATCTGTGATAAAAGATATACCAGTAAAGATATACCAGTAATTTAAAAAATAAGAAAAGTAAATTAAAACCTTAGAAAAAATCCTCTCATGATGCAATGAGTTATAAATGTAAATTTCCTAATTGTTGAATCTGTATTATGACAAATAGCACTTTTTAAATGTTTAACACATTTTTGATTGAACAATGTGAATGCCACATAATGTCACTATGAAATCATCAACTTCTGTATATTTTCTCATTTTTATATATTTAAATTTATAACTTCATTTTTTTGGTTAACTATAGCATTGGTCAGAGTTTTATATTCAGTTTAATAGTATACTAGGATTTTCCTTTAAGACAATTAAATTTCAAGTCTCAACATCCCAAGACCCCCAAGAGTCCTGTGTGGACTTGGCTCTGTAGCAGCTTGTGATTCTTCCTACAAATGGAGGGTATTTTCTTCTGGCTTGTATAATAAGCTTTTATTTTAGCAGCTGCCAAAGAATTAAGAAAGCTTCTACATGAGCTTATTTTAGGATATAAGAACAGTCATCGCAAGGTAATGACAGAATTTTATAATATATAGCTTGAGCAGAAGCTGATCCTTATAGTATTTTTCCAGTGTACCTTTTTTCCTCTCCTGTTTCTATACCCTTATGAGATTTCAGAAGTATACCATAACAAATCCTAAATACTATCAGAATACTTGAAAAATTATAAAGACAGTTGATATGTTTACCAAAATTTTTATAAATAATCTTCAGGGAGCAGAATTATCAAACTGCTTTGGATTTGAAGATTGTTTTTGGTCAGTTCTGCACCATAGACTTAGGACCTTTTAGATAACTGAGTAATAATGTGGTCAATATCCATTGAGCAAAAATTGAATTGTTTTGGAAAAGTACATGAAGCTTTTAAATTAACTGATCATGAGCAATTCTAATTGTACACATGGTGTACTGAAAAGAGAATACTCTTTGGAATCAGACAGAGGTGAGTTTGAATCCAGCTCTTCTAATATTTTTAGGTGTGTGACCAAGGGCAGTTCCTTAATGTCACCGATCCTCATTTTCCTCAATGGGAAATGGAAGTGATAATACTTATCTTGTCTGGCTTTTGTGAGGATCACAGATAATGTATATAAATACAAGCATTTATTTAGTAATATATAATAATATACTAGTAATATATTTAGTATACATTTAGTAAGTACTCAAAAAGTCAAAGTTCTTATTTAATTCCTGTAATAGGGAATTCATTCATATATTCAAGAACTATTAATTGAGAGGCTATAGTATGATAGAAATAGCACTAGCTGCTGAGGATACTGCATTAAGAATGACAGAGAATATCTGTTGTCATAGAGCTTACTCTGTAGTGAAGGAAGACAGATAATTTGTAAATAAGCAAGTAAATGACCATTTCATTGTAATAAATGTTACGGTGAACAATCTGAGTGGTGGAGGAAGGGCCAATTTTGTGCATAAAGTCAGAGAACTCCTTGCTGACTGAGACCTGTAAAAGAAAAACCAGCTATACAAAATCAAGGGCAGAGGAAACAGCTAGTGCAATTTGTTCAGAAATCAGAGGGAAGCCAAACATGTTTGGAGCCAGGTGAGCAAGTTGAACCTGTGAGCAAATTGGTGACCTCAATGAGGCCAGAAAGGTGGGAGGGCCAGATGATGTAGTACTTGCTAGGCCATGGCAGGAGTTTGGATTTTATTCTAAATACGAAGCTATTGGAGAGTTTCATTTAAGTGTAGGTTGTGATGTGATTTGTGCCTTACAAAGATCACTGCCTCCTATATGAAGAATAGGTATATGAATATTAAATGAAAACAAGAAGGCTGATTAGGAAGGTATTGGAGTAATCCAGGCAAGAAACATGATAGCTGGAACTAAGATGGCAACAATGGAGATGGAAACACTAGACAGATTTTAGATACCCTTTGGTGATAAAGACAACAAGAGTTGGCTATGAGGCATGAGAGAAAGAAAGGAATTAAGGAGTAACCCCTAGAGTTTGTGTTTGAGCAATGGAGTTTTACAGACCAAGGAAGATATAAGCCTTTTTTGTGAGAAGAAAGAGGAGGGAGTTGAGGGAGGGGAATCAAGAGTTTGGCTTTGTACATGATGTGTTTGAGGTCAGTGGAGACAAGTATCAGTTGGATATCTGAGTTTTAAGCATGGTTCAGATGTCGGAGCTGAAGATATCAATTGGAAAGTCATCATAAAATAGGTGGCATTTGTAGCCCTTTAGAGTCATCTCCAGATAGGGTTTTCAAAGGATAGCAGAATTCTAAGGACAGCATTAAAGAGAAGTTAAATAAAAAGATAAGGGGGAAACTCACAGAATTAGAAGAAATTTAGGAAAGATGCCAATGTTGTATTGGTAAGGATTCTTTAAGTAACAGAAAGCCCACCTACTTTTAATATTTCATACCTTGAATATTCAGAATTAGAAAATTAGGTGGTTATGGAGTTAATTAATTAAAGAAGATTTTTTGGTCTTCTGTCAGTATCGATGTGTTGACTTTTAACCTTAGACTTGTCCTCACATCATAATACACAGAGAGAAGCCAATGGAAGTGATCCCTGTCTTGTGTTAGTTTTTTAAGAATGAGAAATACTTTCCCAGAGCTCTCCAGTAGGCTTCCTTACATGTCTTACTTCATATGTCTTCAATAGGGTCTACCATGGTAGTGATAATCAAACACATTTGAAAGAAACTAATAGATTTGACCAGGTTATTTATATGGAATATATGGAATTTACATTACAGTGAAGTTTCTTTCCTGTGGCTTGTACTATTTATTCAGTAATTACTATATTTTAATATATTACTATATATTGTTTATACAGACCTCCCCAATTTAAAATATTATCCATTTGAGTATGTATTACATATCTGTGTATTTACATATGTAAAAGAAAAATCTCAATAGCTAGTTGCTGATTCAGGGAGGAGTGGATAGATAGCTCATATAGCTTGCTGGAGATCTTTTTTCAAATAAGATATTTGAAAATGTCATTGTATGAAATGATACATTTATAATGTCTTATAGCCTAGATTATGAAATATTGAGAAATACTTATAGAATAATTATAATAATTGGTCATGGACACCATTAGTTAAGTGAGTGCATTTTCAGGCAAGCTTTATAAGTGATTTGATACTTGCCAAGTGGCCTGTTTTTGTGAATCATTTAAGTACATATCAATGGATGCTTTTCATAATGGTAACAGTTTAAAACATTTAATTATTTGTTTTAAATAGCAAAGTAGTAGCTAAGAGATAACCTGTAAATTCAAGATCTGAAAATATAGCTGCTATTTTTGATACTGATTACAAAGGGTAACTATTGGGGAATTTTGTATGTGTAAAATTTTCTAAAATAGTATTTTTAATTTTATTGAAGTAAAATCAACTTTTTTTAATCTATGAAAAATTATTTATTTATTTTTTTTTTATTTTTTTTCTTTTTATTTTATTTATTTTTTTTTTTGACACAGAGTCTCGCTCTGTTGCCCGGGCTAGAGTGAGTGCCGTGGCATCAGCCTGGCTCACAGCAACCTCAGACTCCTGGGCTTAAGCGATCCTACTGCCTCAGCCTCCCGAGTAGCTGGGACTACAGGCATGAGCCACCATGCCCGGCTAATTTTTTGTATATATATTTTTAGTTGGCCAGATAATTTCTTTCTATTTTTAGTAGAGACGGGGTCTCACTCTTGCTCAGGCTGGTCTCGAACTCCTGACCTCGAGCAATCCACCCGCCTCGGCCTCCCAGAGCTAGGATTACAGGCGTGAGCCACCGCGCCCGGCCTAATCTATGAAAAATTAATGGGCCATAGGAGATATGTTGCTTAAATGTCTAATGAGCTATTAATTTCCAATAAAACTACAAAGATTAATGGATTCACTCTGGGGAAAATAACATTCAACTTGAAATAAGGGTATGTGAGGCAACTTAAATCTGTTCACTTTGGAGTAAAGTTTTAAAAATTCACTTTCTAAACATGTGTATTTTTGAAAGGTGATACTGAGTTTATCTTAATAAAAGAGCAATATAAGTTACGTTGAGAAATATTTGTTTTAAAGATTCATTATACTAATCTTTGGACATGAGGAAGAGTATATTATTTTCATATCATAACCCAACTGTGTAGAATATTAATCATTAAAAAACTATTCTTATATATTGTTATATTTCAGTTTCTTTATCACATCTATATACTTAATGTATTTTATTATATACTTTCTCCATTGCATTATAATTATTTGCATGCCACATTGGAGCAAGAGATCCTCTAGGCCTACAGTCCCCAACCCCCCGGGCCATGGCCTGGTACTGGTCCATGGTCTGTTAGGAACTGAGCTGTGCATCACCACCTGAACTCCACCCCCCCACCCCACTCCCATGCATGGAAAGATTGTCTTCCATGAAACCAGTCCCTGGTGCCAAGTCCCCTGGTTGGGGACCACTGCTCTAGCCAATAAGACATTTTGTTCATCTTTATCTTCAACACCTTGCAAAGTTTCTGGCATACAGTCATTGTTCAATAAGTTTTTGGTGGGGGGGGAATAGAGGAAGGATTGTAGGAATAAAAGTTACTTTACAAGTTAATATCATCTTAAAAGATAAAATGTCTAATATGAGTTAAGGGGAAAATGTATTCCACTCTTCTAAAATGAGAAAATTGTTTAATTAATACAATAAAGTCTGTCAATGGTTTACCAAAAAAAACAAACCCCAGTAAATAAAAAAGAGGCAAAGTGATTATTTAGGTGTTGATTGCCAAACGTTTTCACTTTGTTTTAACATTTTATACCTTATTAAGTAAGCCCTAGATCAATTGATGCTTATATGGAGAAATTTCTTTTGTTAAGGAAAAGTACCTTTTTTCCTCTAGATAAAAATCACACATCATCTTGAAATCCTGATTGAAGCCACTGAAATAAAATGCCAGTATTATTAGGAACATCTGCTACCCAAAGAAACTACAATTGAAAAAATAAAAAACAATCATATTACATTTTACCATATTACAGTTGAATCTTTTTCTAATGTTTCTTAAATGAGATGAATCAAAAAAAACATGACAATGAATTTCATATATTAAATATCACTCAATGTTACTGAATGACTACGATTTTACTAGCAAGCAGTACATACTGATTTATAGTGTGGAGTCTGTAATGAGCTGTCCATGTCATGGAAATGCTGGAACCCCATTATCTATAACTCTGATTACCTCTGCATATTATTTTGGCAGGTAACTTTATAGTACTTGAAACCAAAGTATAGTTATTTCTGAATCTTCTAACAAATTTTATTTGTTGTCTGTTTTTATTTTTTATGTTGAGATAACATTAGAATTTTAAAAAGTTGCAAACATAGTATGGAGAGTTCTGATATACCCTTTATCTACCTTCTCCTTATGTTAACATCTTTTATAAGCATGCAACAATTATCAAACCTAAGAAATTAACGCTTAGTACAATACTGTTAAGTAAACTATAGAATTTGTTTATATTTTACCAGTTTTGTCAACTAGTGTTCTTTTTCTGGTCCAAAACCTAATCCAGGATCTCCCATTTCATTTTGTCATCATGTCTCCTTAATCTCTTCCAGTCTCTGGCAGTTCCTCACACTTTGCTTGCCTTTCATGATCTTGATAATTTTGAACAGTACCATTCAGTTATTTTGTAGAATGTCCCTCAGTTTGGGTTTGTCTGATATTTTCTCCTGATCAGATTGAGTTTGTGCATTACTGGACGGCTACAACAGACCAAAGGTGATGTCACTTCTCAGTGCTTCACATCAGGGGAACATGATGTCAATATACATACTATATTTTACTAGAGGCATTTAACCTTGGTCAATCAGTTAACGTGGTATTGTCAGGTTTCTCCACTATAAAGTTACTATTTTCATTTAACAAAGTAGATTTAAATCATTTTGAGTTTGGGAGAGAGTTTAGGGAGTTGTTTTATTTTTATGTCACTAGGCAGTTTTAAAAGTCTCATGAAGAAATTGATTTCATATTTTTGTCAATCTAGTGGTCAAAATTTTCATACATACAATGGGAATTTAGGTAAGATCTCTTAGGATTCTCTCAGCTTTAATATTCTGTGTCTTGATGACTCTAAGGAGAAATATAAGAGAATAAGAGAAATGCCTCATACATATCATAGTTGGTTCCAAATTAGCCTTAAGTCCATCTTTGAATTTGATTGGCTTTTGAGATGAATACATTGACAACTTCTTACTTACCCAGGGTATTGTATATTGAAGACATCTTTTATTGAAACAGTTCATAAATTTCCTAACTGAAAATCTATTATCTAGACATTTTATTATTTAGATGCTAAGTTGTTTCTTAGTCTCAAAATTGTCAATTTAAAATATTTATAATTTATCTGGTCTCAGAAGTAATAATATTAAAGGTATTTTAAGTATTGAAATACTTTAAGTCAGGCTATTTTATATCTTAATGCAAATTATAGTTTTCACTCTGAATCTTATAAATTTGATTCAGTGAAATCAAGTTATTATGTAAATTATATAATTTTCATTAAGAGAGTTTGTGTTACCTTTCACTTTTTGAATATCTTCTATGTATTCTAAAGAAGCATTAGGATTGTTATATTACTGCTTATATAAACTCTGATTTTTGACAGTGATAAGAGCTATAACTGTTGTTAGATTAGAACATCAAGATCAGCAAAGGAAATATAAAATTATATTTTTAATATTTTCTCTTATTTTTTTATTGTGGTATCAATTAAAATGGTCAAAGATTATTATTATGCTTTTGCTAATGGCAGTATAGAAGTTAGTTTTGGTAAAAAATTAACCTTAGGACCTAAGCAAAAAAAGATATTTTTCTCTACATATAGTACTACATGTAGTACCTTTTCAGGCTGTGTTGTATTACAATTCTCATTGTTCAGTAAAGGAACAAAATTTTGTCATATCTTTTTAAAGAAGGTACTGCTTCCACAATGGCTAATCCCACAATCGTGGTTATTGTTTATATTAATGAATAAATAAAATATGCTATATATGAATATTTTTCAGTTTATATAATGAACTTAGTTGTTGCTAAGTGATTTCTATTCATACTAAACAGTGCATGTATGTCTCTGAAAATATTAATGGGCCAATCACTTATTTTTATCCAACTAGAAAATCTCTTGACTATGAAACTATAATTTGACTAGTGATCTTGCATATCTTGAACATTATAGACATTTTTCCCTCATTTTAATTTGGTAGAAATTTTTAAACTTGCATGTGTATTTAGGGCAAGAAATAAAGCAATGTAAATGTAGAATATTTGTTCTCATTGAGTGCCTATGAGAAAAGTAGAAGTTTATATGTACCATCTTTAAATATTAGCACGTTTGGATTTTTTTAAATACCACGTTTAATAAATAGGAGATGATTTGTGTAAAAATATTTTCTAAAAGATTTATTTAAATATCATGTCTTAGTATGCCAATAAACTTTTAATTAATATATATTTGACATGTGCTGTTCTCATTTGAAAATATATTTATATTGGTTCATTTTAGAATTTGAGGGAGGTTTTTGTTTTTTTTGTAATTAATGTTGACTATACACCAGCTTATCAAACTGAATACTTCAAAAGCAGGTAAAACGTTTAAACCAAAAATGTTATAAATGAAGGAAAGTTGCCAATGTAGGGGCCTCTGATGTAGTTTTCTAGCATATACCTTCATGCTTATTTCACAGATATTAGAAGTCTGCTAGCAAAAGGAAGTTCTCTGTTATCAAGACCATAAGTGCCTCAGAGGTTAACAAACATATTAATATAAGAACTCATCTGTCAGGAGAAGAAAAGACTGTTACAATATTCTTTTAACACCATATCTTAAATATATCTTAAACACCTAAAATTTGCATTATTAAATTAAGCTTTTTCATGTGTATGGAAGATATAAACTTAGAGAATTGGATTTATGCTCATTAAGAATCTACCCTAACTTACACTTTAACCATCCATCGTTCATTTCCTTTCCTTTCTTTTATTCTTCCGATTTTGCCAGACTCCCACCTTTCACTCACTAATTTTCATTTCCATCAGTATAAATTTGCCCTTTTTAGGTGGCTGTGCCAATCCTTAGGGCCTTTCTTCCTAGGTCAGAGAGAGTCCCTCTTGATCGTAAATCATACACGGAAAATCCAAAGTCTTATATTTAACTGCCCCATTTCTTTGCTACCAAAAGCTACCACAAAAAAGTAAAAAGTGATAGGAGGAGATAAAGACTTAGAAAATTTATTCTACTAGATCTGCTCCAGAATCATGAATTGAAGAGAGAAGTGATTGCTCAAAAAAAGAAATAGTTATTCATATATTCTCACGCATGAAATTAGAAACTTATTATTGCCCTTTTTCTATCTTATGTGTTGTTAAAATAAAGGGTGTGATTTTGAAATATTAAATAAAGGAAAACTTCTTTGATAACTATCTTTTATTTGAATCACTAAGTAGAGAAAAAAGGTAAAAATTTACCTTTTTCTGCCTACCTCCATTCTGCTTAATGACATATGTGTATGAGCTAGGTTTACTAAGAATGACCTAGTTACTTTAATTTTATAGTATAGCCCTAGAATTTTTAATTAAATATGCAGTTTCTGTCATAAGAAAAAAATTTCTTATGCTTTTTACAGTAAATTTAATTAAGCATTTCTTGTAAGTTCATTTCAGTATCTATCATGGCTCACTAAAGTTGAGATTCAGTTGTAAAATGGTAGATTAATTGCCTTTTGTATTAAATGCAATAAGAATCTCAAATATGCAAAGTCAGGAAATTTAATTGTGGTCTTCAATTGCTTATTCAATGCATTGGAAAACTGAATGCAGAAGTATAGAAAAAAAGGCCAAAAGGTTGTTAAATGTAGCACATCACACACATTTTGCACTTTACTTAATGATCCAAGTGTTTATTACTATGAAGTAAATGCACCATTTAAAGAATTATGGTAGAATTGTAAAACGTTAAAAACTCTAATTAATTTTAGTCTGAAGCATGCAGCGTGTTCATTTTGCCTAAAACATTTTCATTATCATCAGTATTTTTCCGGTTATTAAGATAAATTTTTTCCTCATTGTGCAGCACTAGCATATTTTGTGTATTAGAAGCACAGTTTTAAATGCTGTGGAGAGTTAAATTAATAAAAGAGGGTAATTTTTGACCACAGTTTGAAGCAATATATTATCTATTGGTTTTCTACACTTGTTCTATAACAGAATGGGTTGAGTGTGTCTATGTATTTTTCCCCTAAAAGTTGTATGTACTTACATTTTTAACAAGGACCATTTTTAAGGCATACTGAGTGTTAATTTGAATCTAATTGCAGTAACTATTCCTTCTCTAATTACTCAAAGGAATATTTAAAATCTAAAGAAAATATCATAAGTAAATAGAAGCATTTTAAGTTCTTATCTGTACCTTCTCATTTAATTTTACTGTTGTGCCATCATATATCTTTGCTTGCTATGAATAGCAAATTTGTTAAAGTAGAAACAACTGACTTCATTCTCTTTGTAAACATAGATCCCTGTTATTCTTATTTATTTCTGGAAATATTTCATATGGCCAGATTATAAAGGGACTTGATAAAAGAATGCTCTACTTTCTGATTGTGTCATCCATACCCTCAGTGGAAAACTGAAAAATACAAGAAAGCACAGACAAGAAAATAAAAATCATTAATATCACCATTATGAACATTTCAGGTACTTATTAAAGGAAATATAAGTAGAATGATGGAAAGCAAACTAGTTATTTTAGCTATATATTTCAGTGTAGGGGCTAGAGGTGCTTGGAGGTTTTTTTCTCGTAAAATGTTTGCCCATATATTTTACATACTTTATTTGAATTTGGAAAATTTTCATTAAGTAGCCATTTTTATTTTGTTTTTAAAATCTTTTTATTTTAAAATAATTTTAAACCTACAGGAAAATTGCAAAAATAGTGTAGAGAATTCCTATTTCCCTTCCATCCAGTTTCCTGTAGTGTTATCATCTTATATAACTATAGTACATCTGAATCCAGGAAATTAACATTGAGATGATACTATTAACCACTCTATGGACCACATTCAAATTTCACCAGTTTTCCCACTAATGTCCTTTTTATGGTCCATGATTCCATACTGCATTTAGGCATCGTGTCCGCTTGGTCTTGTCCAATCTGTGATAGTTCCAAGTCTTATCATTTATGACCTTGATACTTTTGAAGACTACTGTTTATTTATTTTGTTTACCTGATGTTTTCTCATGATTAGACTGAGATTGTACATTATTGGGAAGGACACCACAGACCAGAGGTGATGTGCCCTTTTTAGTGCATCATATCAGGAAGTAAATGTTAGTATGAATTACTGCTCAAGGTGATGTTGACCTTGACCACTTGGTTAAGGTGGTGTTTGTCAGGTTTCTCCATTATAAAGGTACTTGCATAGCCATCTTTATCTAAGAAGCAGTGAGGAAAGTTGTCCCTTTGTATAATACTATCTTTAAAAAGAAATCACTTAAACCTTGGCCATCTAAAAGGTAAATATAGAGTCATCTGTACTCACAGGCTGCAATTTGAGTCCAAGTATTACCTGACCAGTGTAAGTCCAGGTGCTTACATAATTGGCCATTGTTTGGAGTTGGTTACCTCTTAAGCGAACGGAAAAGAAGGATGGATGGGTTTTATTAATTGGCATCAATTCTTTGAACTATTATGAGAACTAAATCACATTTGTAAATAAGAAAAAATAGAGGGACTTCTCTATTCCAAATTGACAGTACAAGTTGAATAACATTTAAACAAAATCTTGCAAGTCTTATTCAGTGGTAAGAGGGATTTAGTTTAGATAAACATGGCAGTGTTTTTACTTATTTCTCTATTAGAATAACTCTTTCAGTGTCATATTACCACCTGGATAGACCATTATTACATGGTCCATGTATGCCTGGTAATTATCATTCTCCTCACTACAATTCTGTCAGTGTAAAAAGAGCAAGTAGGCTAAGGAACCACATTTATTTATTTTGTATTATGGATGTTACTATTATATGAGTGCACATTGTTGAAATTCCACATATAACTAGCAGATCTGCAAGGTTGTTATAATCAATGTATTTTCTGGAATATGAATTAACAAGCTTAAATATTAAGAGATAAGTCTGTCTACTTTTCATTAGCCTAAAGGGTACATTTTCTTGCTGTTTCAGAACACTTCATGCAACAAATGTCAAAATTGTCAGGGCTGTCACTAAGAAAATGATCCATGTAGCAAGGGTCTTCTCATTGGGAAGCAAACAGATGTCTTATCACAGCAGAGAAAAGAAGACCTACCATTATCAGAATATATTTTTGCTTGCTTTTAATATCTAATAATAAAGAAATACTGTGGTGAAAAGCTTCCTTTCTTTGCAGTTTTATTCATTATGCAGTCATTTGTCAATGATACTTGATTTGCTGCCTGAGCTACTTTAATGATTTTATTAATCTTGAACTGCATATAAAGTTCTTATAAAAACTGACCTGCAATGTTAAAAACACAAATTAGCACTTCCAAAAAAATCTTTTCTGGAGCTTCTTAGATCAAATTCTAGTGTTTTTATTTATGATAAAATCTATTGCTATTATTTTGATGATATTATACATTAGCAATTTTAACGTTATACTTTAGCAGTTAGAGTTGAATGCCTTTTCTAGCCCTCCATAATTCTGTACTACAACTAGCTCATAGCTATTTTTGTAGAAAGGAAGAAAGAGATTGACTCTTGTTAGTTATACAAGTGGTTTAAAAGCATAAAAGGTTAAGATATTTTAAGATATTTTAAGACAAGTCCTCAACATTAAGAAAGATGTAAAACAGCAGAAGGCAGTGTTAGAAGAAACATGCGTATATCAACTCTACTTTATTACTAAGAAAATTTAACAACAAAAAGACTAGCATTGTATCAAGAATGTTAATTTACTGGCATAGCTCCATGTAGTTTATCCATATATTAAACCGTATCCAAATTAATGGAATTGCAAATTTTTATTTTGTTCAAAAGTATGGTCTGATAGTTTGTATTCATACTTAAATATGGAAGCAGAGTGTATAGATACTTCCTAGTCCTCAGGTTTACTATTAAGCCTTTACATTTCTATTTTGACTTAGGACAGCATTGAAAGTTGCTAGGGAAAACTAGCTAACTAAGCTGATTAAAACAGGAAATCATATGGTGTGGAAACCTAGTAGACTGTCCATGTGATAAAGTCTCCATTCCTCTGCAGATTAAAGGATGTGAACTTGATAATGGCTATTTTGGCTCGAACTGCTTCAAACAGTTTTGGCTTATTTCTGTTTACAATGGTGTTATATTAAGATTGGTGGAAGTGTGACTACTAGATAAGGAATGAAATTATGCTTTTCCAAATTAAATATTAGTTTAGGCAGACTTCTCTTTTATTTATTTATTACTCCACTGTTTCACATAGTTCAGAAAACATTTCTTGGACTCCAACTATATACTAAGTGTGTTTTGTTAGATGGTAGGAATATAAGATACAGAAGATAAAACTATGCCTTAAGGAACATATTGACAAATTCAGTACTACCTAACAAATATCTTGCCATCTTTACCCTCTAATTTAACACTTCTGACGATATCTCACCTGCAGAAGACAGTGGAAAGTACACAAAGTAACTTTTTGTTAAAATGTAACCTCTAACCTGAAAAAATAAATAAATAAATAAATAAATAAAATAAAATGTAACCTCTAGGAACTTTTGTCTAAACATGGAAGCCACCTGTCTCTATTCACTAGAGATAAATTGGGAAAAAATTAAGTAAGATATAGTGACTTTCATGCTTGGAAAAATATATTAAAGTTACATTAACAAAATGATATTCAAAACCCCATCCTTGGTGTCTTATCTATATCTATGATTATTCAAATTCGTTGATAATATTGATAATTTCTCTACTTTCCTGGTATGGACAAAGTCTAAATCACAGATACTGTTGAATTTAGAGAGACAAAGCATATTAAGGAAAAATTTTCTACCTGAATGATTATAAGCATGTGTTGTGTTTTTAAATAGAAAACATATATACTTTGATTTGCTTTTACGTAATAAAGTCAATTTACTAAGCAGAGCTCAAGAATTATTTATTTGAATTTGGTTTTATCACTTAACAGAGAAACAGGGTGATATGTTTGATGATACTGATATTATTACTATTGTCTAGAAATACATAAGAAATTGCTGCTCATGCTTTAATTCAATAAAGAATGAGATAATGACTTTTGTTTTTGTTAATAAAAATAAAAGATCTAACATGATAAATTAGAAGTATTAGGAAAGTAAGACTTCTTTGTACTTGGGTGTTGTTGAAGGAACATGTATGATGATATGGGTTACAAATTGTAAGATGAAATATTTTTCCAGACTCTCATTAATTATACTTTGAAGGTCACCGTTTAATATCGAACACAAGATACACTTCATGAAAGCAGACATTATGATGTCACTTCATTTATTCACTATGTTCCACAGGAGCCTGCTGTAAATTATGAGGCCACCACTTAGAATCGAAACCGTAGAAGACTGTAAGCATTCTACAGCCTGACATGCCCATGTTTCCTATTTTAGACCTGACTGATCTTCAGATAACATATGGTGGTACAAGTAATTGGAAAATTGGCAGACCTGTCAAGAAAGCATGCTAGATGGGACAAAAATGCCATGCTGGAGCACATAAAGTATCTTAGAAGTTAAATTTATTGTTTTTTATCAAGCAGTGAAGTAAAACTATCTGGTTCATCTCCTAGAAAGAACACTTTTCAGTGGCAGGTATTTTCAAAAGTAATTTTTAGGGCATTGATAAAATTGGTTGCCTTTAAAAATGTATCAGGAAATTTTAGTCAGTGTGTACTGTGAAATAATACCCATTGTAAATATTCAAATGTTACATAATTTTACCATGCGTGTTTATAGTCTTTTCCCTAGGATTACTGAAATCACAATAGCTCATAATTCTACAGATAAATACAGTTAAAACGTGTTAAGTATAGCTGATAAAATGCCCTAAAGTTTATATTTTAACGTTTTTTTAAAATTTATTTCACAGGAAGATGAAAATGAAGCTGAAAGAAAAAATGTATCTCAGGAGCTCAGCATGGAACAGAAAAATCCAAAGAAATAAAAGATTTTCTGTAGCATTTTGAAAAGTTTGCAACTTATGTAGTAGCAGATAAAATTTCCAATTGTAAAATGTTAAATTGTAAAATCTAATTTGCAAAATGTTCTCAATAAAGTTGTTGAAAATGAAATAGGAGTTCGTATTTGGAATTTGTATGTGTTTTAGAGAAATTTCAACATTTATTTAAAAGGTGGACCCTTAAAATGTTTTTAAAAAGAGAAAAATTCTTAACTAAAATTTGAGAACAGAGACAGAATTTTCTTTTATCTGTAACCTAAGTGTCAACACATCTGGATGACCTAAAAGAAAACTCTGAAAGTCTTTTTTTCTCCTTACTGCTCTGTTGTCTTTTTTTGAGGGCCTTAACAAAATTCCAATTATCTATATAAATAAAAACCAATATAGCTCAAAAATAAATAGGGAACACTTGCACATGAAAATAGTTAAAACCAGTCAATGCCACAAGATGAAATATCATTTTCTAATTCCATCAATTTATGTATGGATGATACTCTAAGATTGCAGGAAAAGACTAAAAAGAAATGATTATTTAACATTCTCTATGGCAGAAGTAGTACCATGATTTTTAATACATAAAATATTTATTAAGGACCTAATATGTGCAGGGCCCTACACACGTTTCCTGGATATGTCAAGAACAGTTCCCAAATGTGTTTCTTTGATTTAGGAATTTTCCAAATTCCTCTGGTCCATATCTTTATCAGTGTTCTCAGTAACCAGCCACTTTAATAATTTCCAAGCTGCCATTTGCCAACTACAGCAGGAGCAATAAATCTACTTGCTATTTGCAGAGCCAGATTTTGTCATTTAACCTTAATTCCTTATTCAAATACAGCTGCAATGGAGGTTAGGTCTTCAACGTGTGAATTTGGGTGGGGGGGGAGAGGAGGGAAACATTCTATCCATGACACATTTAAATAAAGTCCAAGTACTTCTTTTAATAACAATTCTGAGCTATGAGCTATGTTAAGGAGCACTGGAGTAAAGACACAATGAAATGTCTATGCCAATACATATTTAGGGAGAGTCCTTATAAATGATGATAACTCAGGTATAATCCATACATTGATATCTAAAGACAAACCATTACACAATTAAATGTACCTGTTTTCTTTACCTCTTTATTCCTATTACTTAGCTCGGTTTTTTTTTGGCCCATGCTAGGTGTAACATTGCCACCGTAAGTCAGCCTATAACTAACAATGAAGAATACCCAAAGAACAAGAATTCATTTATATTTCATGACACCTGTATAATTTTCACCCAGTGAACCGAATTGTATTCTCTTTATGCTAGTGAACTGTTTCTTCATATCTTCTAAGAATTTAAAAATAAAAGAATTTTAAATCAGTAGGTGTCTCTATTCTTAGAAACAACATTTTTTAAAAAATTGTATTCAAGATCATACTCTTTCCTCAGGTCTAGGGAACAAACAGGAGAAGCAGGAAGGGGTGTTGTGCTGCTCCCAAACTTGGGCACTAGGATGTCCAAGTTCTTAAAATCATTCAACAAAACTTTACTGGGACCTACTGTATGCTATGCACTGTTCTATCACTGGGGATTCAATGACAGACAAACTTCCTCTGCTGTTACAGTCTCGAAATTCTTAATTTTTGATCAAGGAGCCCCACACATTTACTTTACGCTAGGCTCGCCAATTGCATAGCAGGTATCACTAATGTATCTTTTTACTCTTTAATCAATTTTATTGGAATATAATATACATTTAAATTGTACCCATTTTGAATGTGCAATCCAATAAATTTTGATAAATGTATATATCCACGTAACCACCACTCCAATCAAGATAAAAAGCATTTCCATCACCCCAAAAAGTTCTTTCTTGCAGTTTTACAGTCATTTACACACCCCTATGAAGCCAATGATCTACTATCTTTTGTGATTAGTTTTGCCTGTCCTAAAATTTCATACAAATGTAATTATATGTATCTTTATGTCTGGCTTTTTTCACCAGGCATAAAGTTTTGAGATTCATTCAAATTACTGCATTAATCTGTAATTTATTTCTTTTTAGCTAAGTACTTTTTCGTTGTATGAATATATCACAGTTTATGTTTCCATTCACCTATTGATGGACATTTGAACAGACATACCATAGAAGATATACAAATGACCAACAAGCACATGAATACATACTCGACATCATTAGCTATCAGGAAAATGCAAATTAAAACCACAATGAGTTACCCCTTGTGCTCACTAAAATGTCTATAGCTCTGTTAACCAATATAGCAGCCACGAATCACATGTAGCTACTGAACACTTGAACTATGACTTGTCCCAGTTGAAATGTGCTGCGGGCATAAAATATACACCAGATTTTGGAGCTATAATACAAAAAAATGTAAACTATCTCATTAATAATTTGTATTCATTCTGATTACATGTTACATATTTTGAATAGATTTGGTTAAATAAAATACTAAAATTAATTTCAACTATTTTTACTTCTTACTCTCCTACATCCAATACAATTTGTTTTGTTTTTCCCAGGCATAACTAACTGTTGCTTTTTAAATTGAATGTATACAAAAAAGCTGGAGGGAATCTTACCTATGAATGCATCTCTCACATGGCTACATCAGATTTATTCCAAAGCCCATTGAGAAAGAAGAAATAAGTTCAATTAATTGCCTTGACATTTCCCTAGTGCCTTGAGTCCCTGAGGCCCAAACACATTTCTATTGGTTGTATGCTAACACTGCTTGGGACGGAAACAACTTACTTCTGATATTAGGCTAAATAAGATTCACTCTGAATAGTGAAAGTTGATTAGAAAGCTACTCCATTTCACATTACCTCAAGAAAACAATTTTTACATGGCCATGAATGAGCAAATTTCATCTCCATCCCAGACTATCCTGAGCAATTATAGCAGGTAATAAATGTCTCCCCATGGTGAATTCAATGTGGAGTCCATGGCTTTGTTATCTAGAGAGGAAGTTAAGTGCTAACGGCAACAGCATGAAAATACATGCAGCTATGGTATAATTCTGATTTGTTTTAGAAAAACGATTAATTTCCTTGTTATAAAGCCAAGTAAGAACAACCCTTTAAAACTGTTGAACCATGAAAGCCATTTTCCTTAAGGGTTTTAAATTTGGGAACAGACTCATGAAATTTATAACTTTGATGAGATGTTCTTTGCCTGCAGTCAAGACGAGAGCTAGATCATTGGTTTCCCAGCATGACACCTATGTGTTCTTATGTGCACTTGATATCATTAGGCTCATAATAACACAGCCAACATCACATTAATGTTTGAAAGGTTCACTTTTGTCTCTTAGTTTATGTCTTCCATTTACACCTATGGCATGCTAAATATCTCATTCTAAAAAATAAGACACACTCTACCTATATTGATACTGTCAATGGAGTAAAAAAATCACTATATTCATATCCATGCTTTTAAATCCACAAAGAGTCAATAGATATGGCTTCTAGAAACAATAGATAATTGAATCAGCTGTTGTATGTATAAATCTGAATCTGATAACCTTCCTTGTTGATACATAAGTAGCACAAAATGTGAATCTTCACGATGCATGTCAGTTCCAACTATTACTGTTTTTAGCATTGAGCCTAATTCTAAAGGTGATGCAAAACTATCGTTTCCTTTAAAAATAGATGAGTTCTTTAAGAATATTCAGATTTCACGGCAATGAGAAAGACAGCTTCGTAAGTAGTACCTAATGATCAGAAAGAGGTAATAACCACTGCAGGAAATTTTCATTCTATGTTCCATGATGGAATAATATATGTGAAAGAGCTCTGAAGAAAGAAACCTATTATTTGTAGAATATCATTATTATTTTTTGACATTAGGCAACAAAATTCTGTGATTAAGGAACCTAGTTCTGTAAGCTGTCCCCTTAGATTTGTGCAAATGTTTGAAGGTATTTTATCTGTAAGTACATGGTTCCTCTGCCATTTATTATCAACAATTTTAAACATACACCAGACTAGAGAGAAGATACAATGAATTCCCATGTACTCTAAACTGAGATTCAACAATTATTGAGAGTTTTGTCATGCCTGATGTATCTGTCTTTTTTTTACTCTCTTTCTACCAAATTATCTTAAAGGAGATCCCAGACCGCTATAGATTTTTTACATATGTTTTTCTCCTCTCAACAGTTCATTTCTGATTGGCTATATTTAACATATACATATTTTCCTATGACAGATGCAGATTTTGTTTTGGTTTTTAATAATGTGAGCCAGGCAATAGGTTAATATGGAAATGGAAGATTGGACAACAAACAGAACATTCTGCTCATGCACTTCAGACTACGTTTTTAGTGAGATCCAAAAGATTTTCGTTTTGATTTTGTTTAATGGTGATGATATAAGAAGCGGAAGTTACCCAGACTCAGATCATATTTGCATTTTACACCTTAGGCAGAAAAACAGACTTAATCAGAGCTGCAAATCATAAAGGAGAACACATTTCAACCTCCAGAGCATTGTTGAACTGAGATATCTTTCTGATTATACTAACAAGGGACAAAACTGGTACATTCAGCAATGTCTTCAAAAATGTTATCTTGTTAGTAAAAACCAAATTAACAAATGGAACATCTGTTCAGGGTTATGATTCTTTCTCCTAGGGAATATTTTTTTTTCCTTTTTGAGACTATATCTTTTTGGAAAATATTGATTTAGGATTTATCTTTGATTATGTCTAATTCAAGAAGTCAGGAATAGTCTTTTTTTTTTCTTTCTTAGAAACGGGGTCTCACTCTGTCACCCAGGATGGAATGCAGTGGCACAATTATAACTCACTGCAGCCTCGAACTCCTGGGCTCAAGTGATCCTCCTGTCTCAACGTCTCGAGTAGCTGGGACTACAGGCATGCAGCACCACACCCAGCTAATTTTTTAAAAAATTTTGTAGCGTCAGGATTGCTGGGATTGCAGGTGTGAGCCACCACAGCCAGCCAGAAATAGTCTTATAGAAAATGTTTTAGTAGGCTGTTTGCCTTCAGTGTCATCAGACATACCCAATTTGGGAGTTCTTACTCCTTCATCCCAGCTTAGGTATGCCTTCCCTGGGGAACAATTTCTGTTTGAGATCTTTCCTTCCCATTTTTCGTGGACCCCTCTAAAATCAAGCTCTCCTCTCCCCTCCCCTCAAAATCTCTTTCTCATGGAATTCCACATCCTTCTTTAAGTTACATCACAAGAAAACAGCTGACAAATATGGTGAGTGAATTCTTCATGAGTGTGTTATTCAGGCTAGACTAGGATATCCTGTGAAAACAATCCTTTAAATCTCAGTGGCTTAAACCAGCAAAAGTTTACTTAACAGTCACATCACTGTCTAATACGGAGCAGGTGGCTCTTCTTGGAGAAGAAATGCATCCTAGGTTCATGTGTTCATATTGCAACTTCACCATTTGAGCGTTCTTTGCAGAGAGCAGTGGGGCAGGGGTGGAAGGAGATTGAGAGAATGGAGAATCAATTCACACTTCATTCCTTCAGACTCTAAGTGCAGCAACACTTCCGTTCACACTTCTAGGGCCAGGAACTAAGTCACATGGTTCCAACCTAAGTATAAGGGAGGCTGAGAAAGGTAAGGCAGTCTTGGCTGCGTGCCCAGCCAGAGGCAACACTCTGCTGAATACAGAGCGGAGTTAGTTTTCTTATTAATTATTTGAAAACTGCTGTAATATATTTTGCTCTCTACCCAGAAGCAATGTAAACCATAGCATGACCTTTAGCATACTTTTTGAATTAGATCAGCCTGATTTCTAATCCCAACTTCAACATTTCTTGTGTTACCTTCAGCAATTGACTTAACCTTTCTGAGCCTTTGTTTTCAAGACTGTAAATAGAGACAATAACCGGGGTTTGTGTTTTTCTACTTTTTTTATTGTGGTAAAAAACATACAAAATTTACCATCTTAATCGTTTTTAAGTGTACAGTACGGTAGTATTAACTATATGTACCACCTTGTGCAATGGATCTCTAGAACTTTTTCATCTTGAAAAACTGAAACTCTGTGCTCATTTGAACAAAACTCTGATTGTCTCCCTTCCCCCAGTTCCTGGCCATCACCATTCTACTTTCTGTTTTTAGAAGTTTGACTACCTTAGATACCTCATATAAGTGGCATAATGCAGTGTTTGTCTTTTTGTGACTGGTTTATTTCATGTAGCATAATGTCCTTAAGGTTCATCCATATTATAGCCTATGATAGGATTCCTTTCTTCATTAAGGCTGAATAATATTTCATTGTATCTAAATATACATCCACATTTTCTGTATTTATCCCTCAAAAGACATGTAGTTTGCTTCCACCTTTTGGCTATTGTGAATTGTGAATAATGCTGCAGTGAACATGGGTACACAAATGTCTCTTCAAGATCCTGTTTTCGATTATTCTAGATGTAAAACCAGAAGTGACATTGTTCAATCATATGATAATTCTTTTTAAAACTTTTTGGTGAACCTCCATACTGTTTTTCATAGCATCTGCACCATTTTACATTCCCACCAGCAGTGCACAAGGGTTTCAATTTTTGCACATCCTTGTCACATTTGTTATTTTCTGTTTTTTGAGTAGTGACCGTCCTAACATGTGTCAGGTGATACCTCATTGTGGTTTTGACTTGCATTTCCTCAAAGATTGGGGATGTTTAGCATATTTTCATATGGTTTTGGCCATTTCTTCTTTGGAGAATTGTCTATTTAAGTCCTTGGCCCATCTTTTAATTGAGCTATTTGTTGTATTGTTGAATTGTAGGAGTTCTTTATATATTTAGGATATTAACCCATTATCAGATATATGGTTAGCAAATATTTTCTCCAATTCATTAGGTTGCCTTTTCACTCTGATAATTTCCTTTGCTGTGAAGAAGTTTCTAAATTTGATGTGATCCCATTAGTTTCTTTTTGCTTTTGTTGTTTGTGCTTTTGGCATCATCTCCAAGAAATCATCACCAAAAGTAATAGCATAAAGCTTTTATCTTATATTTTGTTCTAAGATTTTTATAGTTTGAGGTCTTATATTTAGGTCTTTGGTTCATTTTGAGTTAACTTTTATATATGGTATAAGGTAAGGGCACAACTTTATTTATTTCCTTTTGCATGTGGATATCCAGATTTTCTGGCACCATTTGTTGAAAAGCATGCTTTTCTTCTTTCCCCTGTGTTTCTGCCTTGGTCCATAAAACAGTAACTTCCTTAAACATTTTAAAAGGCCTACTCTCTTGAAGAACAATCAAAAAAAGGGATTTCACCTTTCTCTTTGCCTCTTTCTAGTCGCATCCCATTGTAGGAGGGACTTATTTGGTCACTGCTCATGTTTCACAGCCCTTGCTTCACTCCTCTGCCATGTCAGAACCCAGGTGAGTGAACCAGTGCGATTTACTCCCAAAATGCAATTTATTCCCAATCCAGCTTTACCAGCAATAAGCTGATATTGTATTTTAAATTTCCACTTGGCTTCTCTGTATGCTTCTCAATTCATTCAGAATCCAGGGAGAATAAGCAGTGAGGTAGCTACTAGGCTTGCTCAGAAACTCAAACAGCCTTTTAATAAATATTATTATTATTATTATTATTTTTGAGACAGACTCTCACTCTGTTGCCCAGGCTAGAGTGCCATGGCGTCAGCCTAGCTCACAGCAATCTCAAATTCCTGGGCTTAAGTGATCCTACTGCCTCAGCCTCCCCAGTAGCTGGGACTACAGGCATGCGCTGCCACGCCCGGCTAATTTTTTCTACATATTTTTAGTTGTCCATATAATTTTTTTCTATTTTTAGTAGAGATGGGGTCTCATTCTTGCTCAGGCTGATCTCAAACTCCTGAGCTCAAACGATCCACCCGCCTCAGCCTCCCAGAGTGCTAGGATTACAGGCGTGAGCCACTGCGCCCGGCCTTAATAAATATTAAAAGAGGCCTTAATAAATATTAAAAGAGATGATGTATGTAAAGCGTGTAGCACTGCATCTGTCTCACTGTACAAACTCAGTAAAGGCCTCACTCTCCTGGGTCTGCCACTTGCACTTCTTCTTTCACTTGCACGTTCTCCTGAGCCTGGATCACTACTCTAATTTTATTTCTACTCTTCCAGTTATACCATCCATTGTGACAATTCCTCAGCTTGGGTACTGGCAATTGTTTCTCAACTCATTCATCAGACAGCCTCTACTGTGAGCCACACACTGTACGGTGCACAGACCCTGTCCTCAAACGGTTCATAGTCCAGTAGCGGAGACAGATGCAGACATAGAAAGTTGTCGCAGTTAAGGCGCTCAATGGAGCTTGACACAAGGTGCTTTCGAACTCAGAGAGGGGAACAGCTACACAAGCCTGGGGGTGGTTAAAACACTCCATAAAAATAATACTGGAATCTGGCTTTGAAGGCACAGAATTTTATCAGATGTAGTAGTGGGAATAGAGACTCAAAGAGACGAAATAGCGATATGCACAGGTGAAGTGTTTTCAAAGGCTAAGGATGATTCAGTGTGTCTGGACCCAAGAAAATGCAGGGCAGAAAGTGCTAAGAGCACAGTCTGGAAAGATAGGATGCAACTTTCTTGTGAAAGGCTGTGGGCGTTTGCTGGGGGACTTAGATATATATATATATATATATATATTTTTGCACTTGGATTTAGTTCTATAGAATTGGATACGTATTAAAATCATACTGGGCTGAGGAAATAGTTGTGATGGCTGCACAATATTGTAAATGTAATTAATGCCACTGAATTGTACATATAAAATGGTTAAAATGGAAAATTTTATGTTGTATATATTTTACTCCAATTCAAAAAATTAATAATGGAATATACCCAAAAGTCATTGAATTGTATAATTTAAAAGGGTGAATTGTGTGGTATGTGAATTATATCTTAATAGTGCTGTTTGAAAGAAAAAGATTTAAGCTTTAAGAATATAAAATCCCACGTGGAGATTTTTTTAAAAACTGAGACTCAAGCCCCATTTTTTGATCAATTAAATCAGAATCTCTGAAAGGGGCCACACACCCAGCACCTTGCAAAGCACCCCAGGTGATGCTAATGTGCAGTCATGGCACAGAATCACGGCCGTGGGCAATAAGGAACCAGGGATGAATTTTAATCGGGGGAATAACATGATCAGCTTTGCATTTTAGGAAATCTGCTCTTTCAGTTGTGTGGAACATAGATCCCTGACTTTTCTGCTCAGATTTTCAGGAGCCACATAAATGCATACAGGGACTTTATTCACAGTAGCCAGAACCTGAAAACTATTCAAATGTCCCTCAACTGGCAAGTGGACAATTTACCTGTATAAATTTATTTCTTTATATCTGGCCTATTTCCTAAAGTAGAGATGGCTTATAAAATGCAAAAAAAATGAAATAGAAAACATAAACATAATAAGTAAAATCAGGAACAGATAACATAGAAATTAGGATCTAAGGTCAAGACAGGAGAAAGGTAGAATGCAGATAGGTAGGTCCTACTGAGTTGTTAAAGTCAAGTCGTAAATTTGGCTCTGAGCTTCCTGAAGGCTAAGCAGCTAGAAACTAATGGATAGACTAACAGATTTTGATAGTTATCAGTAGGAAAAATATATTTTCCATTAGCTGTCTAATTCTTTAATACTTCACACTAAATATCCTTTGCAGATAAAGTTTAAATATAGAAATTTTTGTACGAAATAGAAGTTTTGCCAATTAGAAGGAAATATATAAAGAATCGTGTTTACAAAAGTGTTTCTCATTATGAAAACCAGTGGTTTCAAAAACCATATTATGATAAGGAAGAGAGTTTCAAAGCGTTCCCAGGTTAATCGGGAAAAAGTAACCAAAAGCCTGCTGCTTTGAAGGTTTAATCCAAGATGCTTATCCAACCTCTTTGTTGAACAAATCTTGCAAATAAGGCCTTCTCAGAAGATTCACAGCATTTCTGCAGGAGCTTGAAATGTCAGCAGAACAGACTTTCTGATGATATTATGAAGGCATAACATCCTAGCAGTTGGGATAGGGGTGGAAGTAGAAGATAGTAAAATTGTTTCGTTGCTGATTTTTATGCTATACCACATAACAGCTTTTCTGGCAATGATGATAGGCCTCACTTAAAGAGAAGACAAACAAATAAATAAATAAAAGAAAGAAAACAGGAAAGCTTGACGAGAGCCAGCCGCGCAAATCCTCAACAATTACTGGTGTTACAGGAAACATTTCAAAAGAGGATAGAATTATGACTCTCATACAGATAAGAAACAAACTCATGTTAAAGATTTTCCCTGACTCATTGTCAACAAAAGAACCAGGCAGCTGTCACAACTGGTTCAAAGGAGAATACAAAGAACAGTTACATTTATAGATTAGTAATATTGAAATGAATTTCAAATGGACTCAGAAGTGGCTTTTCCATGGAAGAAGACAGTTCATCACCAGATAATTCATTTGCATGTCCATGGACATGTATGATTTGCTTTGCCATCAGTTACAAAGTGATGCTCAAAGTAATGAAAGGCTAAAATCAGATAACTCTGGAAAAGTGTCTCTAAACAAGGCACAGTTTTCCATGGGAGATACTTAGTAATTTCATTTGCTTATTCTGAATTTCCTTACTTGGTTAAGTAAATCTGACCTCCACTCTGGACACCCCACTGGTGCTAGCCACACCCTCCTTTGAGGCATTTTGAAGCATTTAATCTTCTTTATTATACTTCCTGGGATTCATAAATGGAACAGCTTTCAGTCTTGAAGTAAACAAAATAGAGGGGCCTGGACAAAGTCCTATTGTTCTGGGGGACCTCAAGATTTGCCCTAACACATTTTTTGATGTCCAGCTTTAACCTAACACTAAGACATTTCATGGAAGGGTGGGATTAAAGAATGTGCAGATCTCGATATAAACCTGTTTTGTTTTAAGCCCTGTCCTTATATAAATGCCAGTTTGCAAGACTAGAATGTTTACTTACTGCCACAATTTCAAAACAATGCTCTAGCAATAACTTTTAAGTACTCTGCAAATAAAATTCATTGCAAGTTTTTCTTTCACTAAGTCTTTCCACTGGTGTCAGAGACTGGCTACCTGTTCACCAATCTTGCTCCTGGATCCTTTTGCAGTAGGGGAAGGCCTGTGGCTGAAATCTGGCCAAAGTAATGTTGGTAGCAATGAATGCACCACTTTCAGGCCCATCCCTCCTTCCCCCTCCCTGCCAGCTGGATGCAGAGGACTCCAAGATGCAGAGGAGAATGGAGACCTATTTTGAAAGGAGGCTGGCTCCCTGAATAACCATGGGCTTTGTCCTGAGTGAGAAATGAGCACGTATTGCATCAAGCCTTTAGTTTTATGATTAATTTGCAATAGCAGCTAGAGTTACCTTAATGAATACAAATCTGTTTCAGAAAAACCTCTTCAAACTGTGCTTTTCCTCTGCTCTCACACCACAACAATCAACAACAGAGAAGAATTCTATGACCAAATGTGAGGATTTTCCCCACACATCAAGCAGCGGACACCAGCTGGGTGTCCTCTAATTCAATTCTGTCACTATCCAGATGGAAATGATGTCATATCCCAAAGGGTGAGAGTGAGGGTTCAGTCCCCAAAACTGCCCCCACCTTTAGACACCAGTTGCAAGTCCGAACCTCCAGAACTTCTGACCAACCAGCTTCAAGTTGGGGTTCCCACGACCTTCTCTTTGGGTTTGATTAATTTGCTGGAGCAGCTCAGAAAACTCAGGGAAATATGTTTACTGATTTATTATAAAGGATAATACAAAGGATACAGATGATGAGATGCATCGGGTGAGGTATAGGGGAAGGGGTGTGGAGTGCACCAGCCTCCAGGAACCTCTGCGTGTTCAGCTATCCAGAAGCTCTCCAAACCCAGTCCTCGCGGGTTTTAATGGGCAAGCATGTAGCTTCCAGGATATGGGTTAGGACCCATTCTGGAATGAGGGTCTAATGACCACAATCAGAAAGGCAGGGAAAGATTAGAGTCCTACCTTGGTCAGGTGAAAAGAGGGCAGGAGAAGGTCAGAGAGATGCTGCTCCCAGAGGCTTGCTCCTGAAACCCAGCAACCCAACACACCCAACATTATAACAAAAGACTGTAACAAGGGCTATGGGAGTTGTCAGCCAGGAGCTGTGGACAGAAATACACACACACACACACACACACACACACACACATATATAACGGCACAACATTCCAAATTTTTCTTGAATTTAAATTTTTAAAAATAGGTAATATAGTCACATTATTCAAAAATCAAAACAATGCAAAAGGTGCACATTGACAATCTCACTCCCATCTCATTTCTGTCCACCCTGAACCAAGCCCCCTTCTCCTCAGCCCTATGGTGAACTACTTTAATAGTTTCTTGGATATCTTTGCAATGTGTTTTTATTCATACAATACAAAAATACACACAAATAATATATGTGAATATACGCTTTTCTTTCTTGCTAGCTCAAAGTAGCATACCATTTAAACTGTTTTGTATTTTGCTTCTTTCACATAACAAAATTTCCTGATGATTTTTCTATTGTGATATATAAAAGCCTCCTCACTCTTTTTAATAGTTGCACAGTATTTCATTGGGTAGACTATAGATTATTTAACTGGTCATCTATTGATGGACACTTGTCAACTCATCTTCTTGAAGGTAGACGATGTAATTGGAATAAACCAGTTTCAGTTTAGGATTTAAGCCCAGTCCTAGTTGACTGCAGACTATCAGCACTGGCCCACCTTCCTTAGGAAGAGGCAAGTACCTGGAAGAGTCTTTCCTTTATTCACCCAAGACATCAGGGAGAGTCAGATACACAAAATTAAGGGAGTATGAGGTTGAGTGTGACTTGCCTTCATCATACCAGGTGGCAGGAGAAAGGCATGGCCACCTCATTCAGCTGTCCCCACATATTATCCACGTCATCAGAGCATTAGAGCTGTATTTGTACTCCAAGGGCCTACCTATCCAGTCTCTTGTGAAACACCATTTTTGAGACCATAACTAATTCACATGTCAGAACCAAATTTTTTAGCCTCTAGCCTTTGTTGCTAAAAGAACAACAAGAAAAAATACTAATTTGATTGCCAATGTAAAAATCTGTAGTTCTTGGCCACCACTCTCACTTATCTCTCTGCCTGCTGCATGTTTTCTCTTGGGTATCTAAAACTAGACTCTGCATCCTCACCTTCCTACACCTCCCAACTCTAAGCTGAAAAGCCCTTGTTGAGTGTCCTATATCCTAAATGAAGGAACGAAGTCCTACAGATTCTTTCTTTGCAATGTCCCTCACACTAGGCAATGTGGAGGAGGCGTGATTTGAATATAGATTTGTGTGATTCCGAGGGCTGAGCTCTGAATGCTCTTCTATGCTGTATAAATTAGTTATCAAGGATGATTTAGCATATAGACACTGTTCCCACACCAATGTTCCCACCATCCTCCTTAATAACAAAGCACACTGAGAACACACAGAGGCATAAATCCTGGAAAAGTTTAGGAATTGGGCAGTCTAGTGGAATCATAGATCTTTTGATGTGGAAAGATCCCCAGAGATGAACTTGTCCAACAGGCTCCTTTCACAGACGAAGAAACAGCATCAAAGTGGCTGTGCCTTGCTCAAGAGTGCACACAGAATGTGCAACGGGGCTTTGGTCTTCCTGTTTCCTTTCAAAACTTCATATTATTAACCAAGCTTTTAACTACTCTTAATTTAGCAAGTTTATTAATGGGCTGTTTTTGACCTGCCTAAGTAGTCATTGGTTTAATTTAGGCTAAAAGAAATCGTTCATCACTGAAAAATTGTTGACCTTCGCAGCTGTGAGTACTGCAGGTTCCTATGCTGTTTTGAAAGCAATGCGGAGCTTCTTGGGTAGGGGTAAGAGAAGGCCAGCTGCCTGGGCTGAGATCTGGAGAATGGCTGCATCTGCTCTGGGCATGCCATTCCTCTTTTGACCTTTCCCCCGAGCATCTGAAAGGTAGCCGATTTCCAATCTTCTGTGTCAGTATTGCAGGGCATATGAGAGCATCCCCAAGGGAACAATACAAATAGAGAAAATGACATCCATTTTTCGTTATCATTTGGTCCTCAGCCAGATTTTTCCACTCCAACATAAATTTAATATCCCACCTACAGGGTTGATCTATATAGACTTAATCCATGGCCTGTCAGAGAGCTTGTTCAACTTGCATTATCACAAATCATGACTTTACGAAAATGCAGTGCCAGAGTAAAAGTTGTTGGGCTGCTCCATCTTTGGAAGGGAGATTGGGGTCAGGGAGGTGGACCCAAAGTCCACTTTGTAGGATCAGACTTGATTTCACCTATTATCCTTGGGACCATAGGGTATTCGGGATAATTTTTTCAAGATAAACGAAGGTGGTGACGTGGTGACACTGGTTTTGTCTGTTCAGGAAAACACCCTCCCTTCACCCTCCAAATTTAGGAAAAGGATTCTCACCTGTCTTTGACCACATGATCCCAAAGTGGACCAATCATTGTGTTTCAATCCTTTGGCATCCCTCACAAATGAGCATATAATCCAAATCTGGAAATAGGAGGTATTTAGGAATTCAGGATTTTCTCTGCTGGAACTAGCAAAATAATTTTTTTTTCCTTTTTGCTTATAAGCTATAAACTATGACCTCAGAGCTGATAGCATCTTTGCACATGTAGAAAAGCCCCAGATAATGATAAGAGCAGAACACGGAGTGCCAAGTAGCATATCCTCAAGGCTTGGAAGCAGCCCTGGTGCCTAACATTCGTCCTTTGGGAGCCAAACTGTTAATTTTCCAGGAAACCTCTTTTGTGTAGTGTAGGTTGGGTTCACATAAAATAAAGAGTCATGACTATATGCTAGACTCCCGAGAGTTTGTTTTATAAACTAGGTTGTCAATTTTAAAATTTATGCTAAACAATAACTGCCAAGTGGTTAGCTCATTCTCTTCCCTAGAGCACAGCCTATGTAGGAAACCAAATGATGATGAAAAGGTTGCTTTGTAAGTGCGATGTCAGGATAAAAGGAGTAGGACAATCTCAGGGGGCAATTTCAACAATCCATAGCACTTTAGGGACATAATGCCTGCTAAGTAGGACAGAACAATTCTGCCAGCTAAACAAGGCCCCACTTCCTTGCATAACTCTTAGTGACACATTGACAAATTCTTCTCTTCCAACTTTTCACTTCAGTATTTCTTATCAATCACCAAATGATTTATACAACTATGATTTTGCCCATTGCCCTCACTGCTCTTACTCCTGCCAAAGCCCCTTTGCTGCCACCCCCCTCTCTTCTCTTCTCTGACTGTGGGAGTCCTCCTTATCTTCTAGGATGTGGCTGCACATACCGACTCCTCTGCAAGACATTCCTACTTCTTTCCAAATTAGAATTTAACCCCACCCTCTCTAGGCAAATTGCATTCATTTTGCAGTATTGTGAGCTGCACATATGTTGTGTCTCCTAGATTATGAATTCTTTGAGGACAGGGATTATGAGTTCAATTTTACCTGCCCCCCTCTCCCACCCCCCCATTTTCTTGGGACAGGGTCTTGCTCTATCGCTCAGGCTAGAGTGTAGTGGTGTCATCAGAGGTCATTGCAACCTCAGACTCCTAGGTTCAGGTGATCCTCCTGCCTCAGCCTCCTGAGTAGCTGGGATTACAGGCATGCACCAACCACTACACTCGGCTAATTTTTCTATTTTTTGCAGAGACGGGATCTTGCTCTTGCTCAGGTTGGTCTTGAACTCCTGGGCTCAAGCGATCGTCCCAGAGTGCTAGGATTATAGGTGTGAGCCATCATGCCTGGCCAATTTTACCCATTCTTTTTGATCCCCAGTTTCTAATGTAATCCATTGCAAATAGTAGATTCATTAAAACATATGTTGAATGTTGCACATGTTAGCATATATATTACTACAGTTTATTTTAAAATAATTACAGAATGCCATGTTGCTCAGGACTTTTTGGGTAACAAGTGACAGAAAATCAAACCAACAAAAGAGTTTGGGGTGAAGACCTCAGAAGCAGGCTGGAACAACCAAATGACAGGAAAGGCAGGGACACAGATGAGGCTTCAAGATAGCTGGTCTCAGGGTAATGGACATCTCTGCGTCTTTCTCTCTTTTGTCTCCACATCTTGATCTCTTTTCAGATATCACTGCAGACTTGCTTCTTCCTCACACTGGGGAATGTGGGTGCTGACAAGCTTAGAGCTTCACTGCTCACAATGTTTGCTACTGACAGGGAACTGAAAAATCCCTCAGCTTGAGGTGGAAAATTCCTAAAGAATTATATGGAGTATGTAGTAGATCCTGCTATTGGCCTCAATTGTTCACTTCTCCCCAAATCATTATTCTTTGGTTTTGACTGTGAAGTTCTCACAAGACAGACTACATTTCCCACCTCTTGACTGCATGTTTGGATGAAGTGGAGACAGCAGTGTGCCCAGGCTCAGATGGCCTCTTCCGCTTCTGCCTTACTCTTGCTATTTGGCTGTTCCATGAGAAGGACATGCCCAGGCCAGCCCTGAGGTCCCAGGAGGAGATGAGAGACACATGGAGCAGAGCCCGCCAGCCTGGTGCAAGCTGCATCCGCTGACCCCATCAGACCCAGTTGCATGAGTGACTCAGCCAAGCTCCTCAGAGCTGCAAGCTGAGCCCAGCTACCACTCATGTGACCCCCAGACCTGGCAGAATAAATGATGGTTTTTAGCCACTGAGTTTTTAACCCAGAATTTTTGTGGCAATAGCTAATTGTTGCAAACTAAGCCTCAGCTTTGTGATTGCCTAGCTGTGTGACCCTGGGAAAGTATTTTACCCTGGGCAAAATGGAGATGGTAACAGCACCTCTATCACAGGATTGTGGGAATAAGAGGAGTTAAAATGTAGAATGACTGGCACATAAAAAACACTAGTACATTTCACTTATAATTATTATTATTACTCTTTCACATGCCCACTCACAAACAACTGTAGCCTGGGAGGTAGGAGAGGTCCTAGGGACTGGCCTCACTTGGGCCAATCAGGTGTGGACAGAGGGGTCAAGTGTCTGTGAGAAGATCACAGCTGCCATTTCAGAAGCTGGTCGGACATGGTGGAAGACCCGTTCCCCAGAACACAGGGATGGTGACCCCATATTAAGATGGCAGGAAGGTTGGGCATTAAGGTGGGCAGACAAAGCAAGAAAAATGCACTTTGTACATTTTATTTATTTCTCAAATCATAGTCTCATTGGTAAACTCTGGATCACAACAAATGATTTCCGACACCTATCACGGAGCAAGGAGCATGCATGCTTCCTGTCTCTTCTGTTTACTAGGCATTTAACCTTAGGGAAGCTCGACTTCAGTTGTTTGAATACTGAAGAATGAAAACAATAATTCCCACCTCCTAGGGTGGAATTAGATGAGATGATATATGTAAAAGAAGTGGTATAGTCCACAACTTGTAGCAGGCATTGGTAAGTGGTAGCTGCTGTTATTCTTGGCCCCTTCTGTGTTGTGCTGTTTCTCGTTAGCTCCCATCGAAGGAGCCTGCCTGACCTTGCCACCTGCATTTCTGGAGTTGTCTCCACTGACTGCAGCCTAAAGCACAGCCTGTTAAAATCATGTTTATGAAGTCTGAACATGAACAAGGTGCATCAATTCTAGTGCCGTTAATGCTGAACATGTCCATGTCTCTAGTTTTTCAAAGGTGACAAGCTCAGAAGAAGCCCTGTGATATCTGACCTGGAAATCCTGAGTGCAGAATCTGAATTGCAAAGTGGTTATTAAAACCCGCAAATGATCAGCAATGGTAAACGGGAGACATTAACCGCCTCTAACCCTCTTTGTCTCTCCTCGGCTGACACTCCCAACTGAGCCCGATGCTGCTGGGAAAATGGCGAGCAGCTAGCTGCGCTGGGCTGTAATTAGCGTGTGCCTGGAAGTGCAGATTTTTCATAAATAGAACTTTGCAGGGAATTGCTCATTACTCCCATGATTTTAGGAAATAAAGAAAGACGTCCATTAGTTTATAACCCTGACAAAGAACAAAAGCAACAAGCAGCTTTCCTCTGGCAACAAGGATGGGGGAAAACCTGGTCATACTCAGGTTTAAGTCTGTAAGGATCACACTCTGCTGGAGTGGACTCTTCCCTTCTCGTCCCCAGGCCTGGCAGCGGGTAGACACAGCCTCCATCTTGCCCCAAGGAAGATGAAGGTGGGACTTAATGGGCTGGCATTTCTGAGCACTAAAAGCAGTTGCCCTTTGTCACACCACATGCTGGCATCAGTACACCGGGGTGGAGAACGGGAGTTCGTAGCGCTTGAATAGAAGAATTTATCCTGAGGAGGAGATGAAAAAGAAAATATCATGTCCCTATGAGGAGTTAAATAAACTGCCAGTCATAATTGTAGATACATTTTCTGGAGAAATTAAGAAGTTTTCATCCTGATATGCATATACTGGATCATGGGGAGTGTTGTAGTGGGGACAGGGAGGTGGGGAGGTTGTAAGTGGAGCGCAGTGGGCTAGGATGTTCTAATATGTTGCTGAATGTCAGGAACGTGGAATCGCACACCATGGGTTGTTCTAGTGCTTGGCTGTTAGTTCATCAGAGACGACGGGGAAGACATCAGCGGCATCAGGCATCTCAGCATATCCGTGGAAATGCCACTGCACCGACTATCCTCAGGAATAATTGGTTAATTTTCAGCCTGGGAAGGGGCTTCAATGAACTATGGAGATGTTGTGATCAGACAGCACCAGTGGTCCAGGCGCACATTAGCTTATTCCAGTAGCTTTGCGGGGAAAACATGATCAATGGTTGTTTCTGAAAGATCTTGATTTTAGGTAAATTTACTTTCCCGTCATGAGTGCCATGCTATCAGAAAGACAAATTAATTTAACATGAGTGACTTACTGCTCCCTTATGAATTACTTTCCAATTGTTTTTAATAGCATCTCTTTATCTCTAGCACAAGAAAACACAGTTGACCTTTCACAGCCTCTTTTATAAATGAACCCAATTGCAGTTCAGCTTTTCCACTTTCAGATCTTTATCTCCTGGCACCCTGAATGCAAACTCATCTGGATGCAGGTCCAGCTCTCTCTCTAATGGTATCTATCCATTAATTAAACACTCTGCGCTTAACAGCTTGCACGCCAGCAGCTGTAAAGGATGAGAAGGCCATTCTCCTTTAATCTACAAATATTTATTTTCTTTTGGGGAGATTGGTTGGGAACAGATTAAGTGTATAGGAGGATAACCAGCTTACGGAGAATGTGCATGTCGTGTTGAAAGTTTCCTGCAGAGTCACATCAGGTGCAGTTGGTAAGCAGGAAGGCTGGCTCCTGATCCCTGCAATCATAAATTATGAAATGCTGGTTAAAACGAGCATCTGGGCTGAGGAAGGTGTCTTTGTTCTCTCGGTATTTTAATGAATGCATGTGAATGAGTTTACAGGGAAGAGTGAACATAACTCAAATAGAATCAGACTCTGATATTTATGGGCTGCTGTCTGCACAAGAGCCAGGTCACGGCTTGTATATTCTTATCCTGCCACAATGCATTATGGGGCCTTCCTTAGTCTATTTACATTTTTCCTTGTTTCTCAGACTCATTCATCACTGGACCGTATAGAAACTGCCTTGGAATACCAAAATAATAGGTTGAAAGTTGGACACAGAATTAGCTTTTTAAAAATACATTTTTTAAATACAGAAGCAGTGTATGTGTGGTACAATATTAGAAAACATAGATGACTATTAAATAAAACTAAGAGAATAAAAACACTATATTGCAAATACCTAGAAACTGAACAGTTGATACTTTAGTGTATATTTTTCTAGATCATTTTTTATGTCATTTGGGACATACATGTACGTAATTTGGGGGGTAATCTGCATCCTCAGTTAAACAACGTCTACTTTTTCACCTCAGTATAATTTTCATCCCATCAAATACCAGACCACACTCACATTTTTATAATTGTCTCCAAAATGTCCTTTATTGCATTTAATAATTGTTATGTCTCCTCGGTCTCTTTTAATCTGGCCTGGTACAATTTCCCATGCGCTACTCTATTGAAAAGAGCGGGCCAGGCATCTGGGACAAGGTCTCATGGCTTAGTTTAGGCTCCCCTGAAAGCAGAACCTGAGATAAAGACTTGGGTACAAGTAGTTTTGGGAACATGACCCACAAAGGAGAAGGAGGGAGCAGGGAGAAAAACAAGAAGAAGGAATCGCTGGTGGAGGATGTGTTACTGAAGTTGCCATTGTAAGCAATATGATTCAGTTCTGCCAGGACCTCTGAAAAGCATCCTGCACACTCCTGGAGTTTTCCACCTGGGAGAGAGGAGTCTGAGGTCTTCAACTACCACCTTCCCTAGGGCAGGAAGGCAATAGCTCTCCTCTGCTTGAGCTGTGCTGGTGCAGGCCTAGAGCTTAGTATCAGAGAAGGTCTTGGGCAAGAATGCAGAAAGACTCAGCCAGCATCTCTATACTCCAACTGCAGTGAGAGGTGGCCCAAGGGCGTGTGATGCAGGTACAAGGAGCTATATCCCATATTATGGATTTGACTGTATTTTTTTCCCTCATTTTTTTGGGTATTTAGTTTATTGCTCTATAGTAGAACTTCCTATAAACAAAAAATTATCTAAACCTTGATATAGTTAAACTAAGCATTTTGGAAAAAGGAATGGCTTTGATTATTATTATTTACATATGCTTGCAAAGATGTGCTAACACTTTTTATTTTATTTTTAAGAGATTAATTCATCCAATAAACTTTAAATGCCAGATATTGATGTAGGTGCTAGTGAAATAACCCTGTCCTTAACTTTAGCAAGTTTTATAAAATATTGGGGTACTATGGTAAAAGTACGTATGGAGTGTGGTGTTGGGTCAGGGGAGGAAGTGATTGATTCAGGGTAGTGAGGAAGGAGGGAGAGGGAGAGAGGAAAGTCTGCATTAATGCAGTGATGCTTGCCTGGATTTTGAAAGATGAGTAGATAGGGAGGGATGTACTCTAGGCTGAGTTACATTGAGAGCAAAGGTTATAGGCATGAAAAAGGAAACCATGTTTGGGGAACTGAAAGTCATTCGGTATGACTGGCAAGTGAGTGGATATGAAGGGGTGAAGCCAGAATTGGAAAAAGAGAAAGGAACAGATCATGGAGTTCGTAGACCTCAAATTAGATACTGTCTTCATTACTGATTTTACGTGCAGCATTTCTGTTAGGAACACAGCATGCTCACATGTGTTCAAAATTGTGAATTTTAGAATATAAAAAACTGTGTGATTAAAAACCAGAACAACCACTTTGCCTAGAAGGTAACTCCAGAAGGTCGTTACAATTTAGTTAGTGAAGACTCTAACTGCATGAGCCTACCTTTCATGCTATTTACAAAATGCAGCTATTCATGTAACTTCTTCCTGGGGTCGTGGAATTGCATTAGACATTAATAGAAGGAGGGTTGATGAGCCTGCAGGGTTGGGGCCCCCTCGGCCTCTGCTTGCAAGAGTCGCTAGGCCTGAGTGGGGGTAGACTTCGGGAAAGCAGGGGGCAGAAGGGAGGGGGTCCAAGCCTGGTCTGCTGAATCTGGTGGCCCAGTTCTAGGACTATTTTGAGTCCTGTAAAGAGGGACTAGAGGCTGAGACTAATGGATCTGTTTCTGTGAGGGAATGTGGGGCAAGGAGCATGGGCAGAGCTGCTTTTGTACCCCGGTGCTGAAGGGCAGCACGGTGTTAGGAAGAAGATCACACTCCCCACTTCCTCAAGGAACGCAGCACCACACTGGCCCCTTGAAGCCTGGGAAGATCAGGAAGCCAACTCCTTGACAGAGACCTGCAGGTTCTCATAGCTGACATGGCCAGCAGGGCAGCACCTTCGAGTGCCATTGCAAGTAGCAGTCACAAAAGAGTAGACCGAAGAAAACATGGCAGCTGCTCCAATGCAATTCTGGAGGGAACTGACAAGGTGCTACATGGGCACATTAGGGTGAGCTCCTGGAGGCTCCCCCAAAATAATTGGGTCAGACTTTACAGGGGACTGCATAAGTAGATGGAATCAATGTCATCGAAATTAGTGTTAAAGTAGATGTTGTGAATCCCATTTCTTTACACATAAGGGTAAGGTCTAGAAGGATTGGGGTACAAATAAATAATGATGGAGCCAGAGGTATACCTGCTTGGGTCTTGTGGTTCAGGGCCCTTAGCCTGTAGCTGAAAACCTCTCCTGCACGTGTTTATAGCACTGTCATGGCAGTGTCCCTCTTGTAGTCGTGTCCTCCTAAACTGCGAAGTATTATTATGGGTTGCACCATGGAGGTTAGAAGACCCTCAAACATGACACATAAACATGGAGAGAGCCAGTCAGTCCTTTGCTCCCGTCCACCTTTGTTGGCTGGCTTATCTCTGTGTAGGTATTGATCACTGCTGGGGGAAAAGGTTGTATATTCAACGCCTCTGCCAAAGTGAGGAGATTTATCTGAGTACAAGTAATGGAAAGTGGCAGGAGGAGGGGAAATATGGCTAGAGATCAGCTACATTCAATGAGACAGTGACATCAGGAGGAGTCTGTGACAAGAACGAGGCAAGTCAGAGCACTGTCATTTCGCAGAGCATGGCCAGCAGCACCTGCAGGTGATGTATGATGATACGGGCCGCTGTGTGCTACCTTCCTAACCTGGGCCACGTCCGCCTCTTATGGACGATCAGATTTATTATATTGTCATCGGTGCATCACTGAGCAGGGGAGTCATGAGGAATTGTGGGTAACAGGGTTTTGTTTTGCTTTTCCTGGTTGAAGCCAACGACCTGCCTCCTTTGTCTCAGCAAGCAGGAGACTGACAGACAGAACAAACTGGAATTTATACATACATTGATTATGTTCCTATCCTTCTATGTTTTGTTATAGTTCTATGTTTTTGACTTTTGTTGTTATAAAAATAATAGAATAAAATAACTCAAATTACAGTCATCTATAATGTGTGGAGAATAAGCTTTATCTTCTGTCTTTCCTGCTGTCCCTATATTTTTACAAATTATCTACCAGTGCTTATAGTATTTTAATAATTGTGAGCTAATAATAAAATATAACTGGAGTCTCTTTATCTTAATAATAAAACACACCTGGGTTTTCTTTTTCTTAATAATAAAATATACTGGGAGAAGGAGTTCATCCAGGTAGAGAGTTTTTCCATACTCTTTTGGTGGCAAAGTTATTCGGTACATTGTTTTGGGGGGCATTTTGGAAATACTTAGTAGAATTTAAAAAGTGAATTACCTTTGATCATACAATTTCCCTACTAGGAAATTTTCCCTACATATATGCTTATACAAATATGCAAAGTTAGATGAAAGGATGATCACAGAAGCACATTGTAGAAAATTGGAAACAGCCTAAATATTGGTCCATAAAGGATATGATTAAATAAATTGTTATTCAACTTTATAATGAAATATTGCTGAGCAGTAAAACAAGTAGTGTATATTGAAAAAAGCAAGCTGTAGAACAGTTTGTAGTGTGTGATTCCATTTAAAAAACATACACATGTAATTGTGTATATACCCATATATACCTAGAACATTTCTGAAAAGGAATAAAAATTCACGACAATCATTCTTCTGGAAAATGTAACTGAGGGGTGGTTGTAGAGGTGGAAATTAGATACTATTGTATAAAGTGAAAAAATATATTACCAGCATCTTACATTTATGTAAATTTTAAATACACTCAAAAGTAAAAAGCAAAAGGGAATATATTAGAAGATAAGGGGATTTCCAGTTAAAAAAAGAAAAGAAAAGGAAAGGAAAAAAGGGAATACTATCAGCTTTCAGAATTTTTTTTGAACACAGACTACCTCAAGATAGGTGAGTGCCCCAAATGACTACCTGGGGTATATTCCTGTTATGTGTTCTTGTCCCTATTGAGTAGGATTTCCCCTCTCTTTGTTCTTTTCTTTTCTTTTCTTTTCTTTTCTTTTTTCTTCCGTTCTTTTTTTTAAAATAGAGTCCTGTTCTGTTACCTAGGCTGGAGTGCAATGTCATGATCATAGCTCACTATAACCTCAAACTCCTGGGCTCAAGTGATCCTCCTGCCCCAGCCTCCCTAATAGCTGGGACTACAGATGCCTGCCACCATGCCTGGCTAATTTTCCTTATTGTTTTGTAGAGATGGAGGTCTCTCAATGTTGCTCAGGCTGGTCTCGAACTCCTGGCCTCAAGCGATCCTCCTACCTCAGCCTCTCAAAGGGCTAGGATTACAGGTGTGAGCCACTGCACCTGGTTCTTTTTGCTTTCAGTATGATTTTTAGCAACTGCAAAATATGTCAAAGAAGGGGAAAAATAAACTGAGTAAAAGCAGTTTGTGGAATTATGAGAAAACATCTAGTACTATTTACTTTTATTATGTTGGTTCAAAAGTAATTGCGCTTTTGGACCCATGAATTTTAAATTATTATAACTAGGCTCAAACACATCTTTATTAATCAAAATAGGAACGATTATAATCAACACATTTTTACCAATGAAACATAAGTTTGTTTATTCCTGTAGCATAAAAATCGGTGCTTTGGGATTAGACAAACTCTTGGAAAGCATTTTCTACTGCTGGCTGTGGAAGTGTTTTCCCTGCAAAGTTGTTGAGATGCTCTAAGAAGTGATAGTCTGCTGAATATAGTCAGGTGAATATGGAGGATGAGGCAAAATTTTGTAGCCCAATTTGTTCAACTTTTCAAGCATTGGTTGTGAGACATGTGGTCAGGCATTGTCATGGAGAATTGCGCCCTTTCTGTTGACCAATGCAGGCCTTGCAGATTTTGGTGCATCTCATTGATTTGCTGACCACACTTCTCAGATGTAACAGTTTCGATGGTCGAATGGTCGATAGCGAGTTCTTCAGCAACTTCTCGTTTAGTTGTAAGAGGATCAGCTTTGATGATTGCTCTCAATTGGTCGTTGTCGACCTTCAGTGGCTGGCCGCTGCACTCCTTCCTCATCTTCAAGGCTCTTGTCTCCTTTGTAAAGCTTCTGGAACCACCACTTGATCACTGTATGTTTGTTAGTAGTTCCTGGGTCCAATGCATTGTTGATGTTGTGAATTGTCTCCACGGCTTTACGACCCATTTTGAACTTGAATAAGAAAAGTGGTGGAATTTGCTTTTTGTCTAACATCATTTCCATAATCTAAAATAAATATAAATATAAACAACAAGTAATGTCATTAGCAAAAAAAAGCAAAAAGTGAGAAATGCACATTAAAATGATATATAACATAACTGCATTTATTTAAGAATGTATTCCAATATCAAATTTCAACAATACTAAAACCACAATTACTTTTATACCAACCTAATAACTGCCCCCCCTGACTGGCTGTTTTTAAATGAAGCTACTGACAGTGCTATTTGGTACTAACTCATGGTCATTTCAACCACATCCAACTCCCAAGAAGTAAGGGCTGGATTCCTTCTGGATTTTCTTCCTTGTCTGAAGCTGTGGCTTATGCTCTTGCAGGTGACGGGGAGCCAGATCGTTTTGGAAGAAGAGCATCTCCAGTTCCTGGAAGGTGTTTGAGCTGAGAGACCAGCATATCCCAAGATGTCACCCACTGTTTGATATTACTTGCAAAAAAAAAAAAAGTTATTCACAAAGCCTATACATACTAGTTAAACTGAACTTTTCTGATTAAATAACCATTTTATTAAATTGACAACATTTCTACTTTACTGGCATTGTGGAGCATTTTCTATTTATCAGTCCCTTCTAGACACTGAAGATATAAAAATGAAAGTGAATATTCTCATGGAGTTTACAATCTAGTTAGAGAAGTTAATGTATGACCCACAAATTATCCAATACAGCATATTAATTGCAACGAAGTGAGTGGGTACAAGATATAGTCATCAGGAAACACATACACTGATATTTATCACTGGAAAACACATGCTTACCTCTTAATTAGGCTGAATGAATGTACTATATAGACATCATTCTAAGCATTTCCCAGGATGAGGTATACAGTGTTGTACAATCAAAACCTAATGATAGGGACAGTAGTCCTGGGGGAAAATAAACAACTATAGAATTTTGTGTCTGTCAATTTATGAAATGCCTCCTGTTTTCATTCTGGAAAGGTCCCCTGCTTTTCCAATTAACATTGCCACAAATAATCAGTGTCATTTTGAGTAGTTTTCCAAATTAGGTAATTGAGAATGTTTTTTTTCTGACTACTGTATAAGAATTAGATTTGGATGGTTCATAAAAAGTTCTTAGGAAATTTTGAGGCAAAAGGTAGTAGCTGTCAATGAATAAACAAGAAGAGAGTTTGACATCATTAAGGATCACTAGGTTCTTCCTTCCCATTGTAAAGTCTTCCATGCTTGTCAATTCCATTTAATTTTAATTATACCGCTATGAATATATCACGTGGAAAAACAATAGATCTGTGTATGTTAACTATGTATTGAAAGAGAAATATATTCAGCAGCTGAAACTGAACAGAATAAATACATGTGTACTTATTTTTGTTTGTCTGCTTTAACAAGCGCCACCCAGATTTACTTTATCAGTACGGTAAAACGAGAGCAAAAGGAATGTGATAGGTAATTAAGACTATGTTCAACTAAAAATGAAATAAAAAATAAAGAGCCCCCCAAAATAAATAAATTTTTAGCTTCTGTAATTTGATATTTTGGGGCCCTTCGGAATGTGAACTCTTTCTAGCTTTTCCGAAGGCTTTGGAGTTAGCCTCGCGCCATCTGCTGGAGCATTTTAGTGTTTGCACGTGCACTGGGATGAGACGTTGAAGACACGCAAATTCACGTTTAATGTCTTTTTCGCTACTAGACATGGTGGAGTATCCTTTTTTCTAGCCTATAGCGTTTTCCTGTGAATGTACTTATGTGCTTTATCTTCCCTCTGTCTTTACTGCCAGAAAATGGACCTAATTAAGACAATTCCATTTGTTTTTCAAATCTGATGTGAAAATATCGCCTCTGCAAAACAAATGATATTTAGAGGACAGTGGGTGAACGCGCAGACCTGACCCTCACATGCTTGTTTGGATGGTTATGTCTGTAGGCAGGGGACGAAAAATATAGTCAGATAAGCTGAAATACTGCCTTATTTTTTTTTCTGTTTTATCAACTATCTTGTAAATAAAGGTGTCTACATTCGGTTTATTCTGACAGATGAGCTCTGTCTGATGGAAGAAAGAGGGAAATATTTTGGTAAAGAAAGAAGGAATTGCCAAAACAATGAACATTTAAAATGTTAGGTTATGGAAAGATCAACACTTGAAGTTGTGATTAATAATTTCTTTATTAGTCTAGGATAACTAGACTGATTTTGAAATCAAATTGACTAAACATTTCATGAAATTCTGTCACAGAGTGGGATGAATTGCAAGACTGCCTCACTGCTGCATGAAACAAAAGCAAATAAGCAAAACTGGAGAAAAATGCCCAAAAGACATTTTCTCACTGAATGAACATGTGAAGTCTTATTGGTCTTGGGTTAACTACTTCATGTGTTTCAAATTTTAAAATCTCTGGAGCATTCAGATGGGAAACAAATGTGGCCACTATTTCCGTGGTAAAGATTTTGCTATCATTTCTTTCTTTATCTTTTTGCCATTTCGCATGCTTGTGGATGGGTGTTATTGATATTTCTAACTGCACCTGAAGCCTAAAAAACTGCAGTACTTCCCATTTGACTAATCAGTCCTGCTTTAACAAGTTAGGAAAAAAGTGAATTTGAGACACTGAGTTCCTGTTTTACAAATTGTGGGATTTCACAGAAAATGTCAAGTCAGACCAAGCTGGCATTTTGTTCTTCTATATATAGGAGAATAGGTCAGCGGGAATGCAGCACGGGAGAGGGTGCAAAGGTGCAGAGACTGGGGACAGAAACAACTGACAGCTCGCTGCAGTCTTGTTATGCAAGATCAGTTGTTCAAGAACAGACCTGTGAAGTCTCCCGTTTCCTCTTGTCTGTCACTGAGGTTGGCCATTCTAGCAGATGCAGATGACAAGAGGAAGGCAACTGTAACAAAACAGAGCCTTGTATCTCAGGGAAACTTCTGTCATTGCCCATTTTTATTTAACCTCAGTGCTGGGTCCCATTAGAGGAGCCCTCTAAACACCTCTCTCTCTGTGAGCGACTTTGACCCGGGAAAGACTGAGTGTCATGGGACTTGGGGAGGAAATAGAAAATATGTTTTGAATAACTACAAGTGAAAACGCTTGAATGAGGCCACTTCAAAAATATATTTGTTATTACAAGAGAGCTTGGCTTATTCAGGAGAGTAATAGCAATGGAATAATAGCAATGGAAATGTAAGAAGTAAATTCTGTCATCACTAGGGAAACAGCTGCCACTGGCAGCTTACAGATAGTCACAGTACCGTAGAGGGCTCTTTATCTGTACCAGCAAATGGTGGGAATGGAAATTTGTCTCTTCCTTCCCCAGATATGTACAGTTGATCCTTATCATCTGTGGATTCTGTATTTGCAAATGCTGCATATTTGTGAATGTTGGGAAATGTGGAAATCCACATTTTAAATAAGCTTCCCAGGTGATCCCTGCATTATAACATTTGCAAACACAGACTTAGGCTCCAAAAGCAGAAGCTTATGCATTGGCGAGCTCTGGTTGAATGGGAAGCTCAGCCCGTCCTTTTTCTTCCCCTACCCTTTGTTCCAGAGGGAGACATGTGTAGTGGCTGGGGCATGGTCATCTTACGGACCTCTGAGGCGGAAAACAGACAAAATACTGGAAGTTTTCTTGGGATTTGTCGTGGATGCTCTAGTGCTTGTCTCTGGGAAGGCCTAGAAGACACAAATCTGAGGCAGAGTTAAGTCACCAACGGCTCCAGTCCCCTCTGCCTGACTTAGGCCCCTGGTCTTTGTGTCCTCAGGACTCTGCTTTGTGAAGACAGGTGGGGAAAAATCCCAGCATAGTCAGTTTACCCATTGTCCCTTACAAGGCCCTTCCAGATGTTCCCTCTAGCCTTCATGTCTAGCCTTCTCTTCTACTGCTGTCTTTCCACTTAACTTCTCTCCAGTTGCACAGGCCTGCTTGAATTCAGGGAGTTCATTCCTGCCACAGGGCCTTTGCACTTACACTTACCTGGGTCTTCATATGCCTGGTGAGAGCTCTCACTTGATTAGCTCTCTGTTCATATGCTACCAACTTAGAGGCCTTCCTTGAATGCTCTATCACTCTTTCATTACACTGCTTTATCCGTTTTATTCATATCTCTCACTGATATTATACTACATGGTAATTTTTAAATTGTCTCCATCCCCCTCTTCAGGATAGAAACTTTGTCTTGTTCATCTCTGCCTACTCTAAAAATGCTTGGCATTTGGTGAATCCTCAAGAAAAGGACAGACTGACTGAATAAAAATATTTGTCCATAAAGGTTTCTTTGGAAATCCCTTGGCCTTTTATCATTCCCATTCACCTAGTAAAAGGAACCCAGAATTTGATTAAACAAATCACTTTATGTTTGTACCAACACACGTTTAGGACATGTTGTATTTAAAATGAATAGCAAGATATTAACACAACAAAGACAGTGCAAGGCACATCTGTGCATGCTTCCTGGGAAAACATTTATCCTGTTGCAGAAGGGTCTTGCAGAATGGGTAGTAATTCCATATATAAATTTGGGAATTGAGGGTCCTTTAAAGCAGAAATAGCATGAACAAAAGCAGATTATATTTTAGAAAACTGAGAGTAATTGCAGGTGATTAGAGATAAAGGCACATGAGGGGAGGTAGAAGGAGATGGGAGCGGAAAGATAGAGGGAAGTCGTGAACAGCTTTGCCTATTATGCAAAGTACTCTACTCTCAATTTAATTTTGAAGAAATGGAAAAATCAAAGGCTTTTAAATAAAGAAATAACATAATCATGTCTGTGCTTTAGAAAGATAGTACGACCAGTGGGTGGTATAGGGATTAGAACAATTATGTTGGAATTATTGAGGAGAGCTGGGGAAATACACAGAGCATGGGGGTGGTGGCCTTGAGGAAGGGGAAAGGAGGACTTTTCTTAAAGTAGAATCAGTGGGATTTGGAGATAGTTTGATATAAAAAGAATGCCCCTAAGCAACCCATTTAAAAGTTGTCCTTTCCTGTGGATGTGTGATGGGTAAAGGACCCTACCAAACAAGGGAATGCTTCTGAGTCAACAAAGAAAGGGAAACCCAAAGTCCTTAGTCTTGAGGAGTAAATGGTGCGAATGTAGCAAACCAATAGTTATCTGGGCACTGGCTCACACCTGTAATCCTAGCACTTTGGGAGGCTGAGGCGGGAGGATCGCTTGAGCCTAGGAGTTTGAGACCAGCCTGGGCAATAGCAAGATCTCACCTCTACAAAAAATAAAAAAATTAGCTGGGCATGGTGGCATGCACCTGTAGTCCCTGCTACTCAGGAGGCTGAGCCAGGAGGATCGCTTGAGCCCAGGAGTTTGAGGTTGCTGTGAGCTATGTTCACACTACTGTACTCTAGCCAGTGTGTCAGAGTGATACCCTGTCTCAAACAAAACAAACCAACAACAACAAAACCCAATTGTTAACTTATCAGGGCCAAAGCCACAGGGCATGAGATCATTCAGGTTCTTCTTAGTACAGAACAGAGATTTAAAGGAAGCTGTCAGGTAGAAGATAATTTACCTGAATGCAAATAACAACCAACAGGAAAAACTAAAATACGCATTGACACCAGTTAGCAATACATATCTATTCCACTTTCATTAACACAATTATTGTTAGGAATACCTCCTTTGAGCTAGCCAGAGAAAGTCATATGATTGCTTCCTAACGCACTTAAATGTAACAGATAGAACTGTGCTCTCAATCTCAGACACTTAAAAAATCAAAAAGGAATAGAGACTTATTTGGTAAGTGGTAAGGGACCAAGTAGAAATGGTGGCAGGAACTGCTCACCCTCACTCAGCTCTTCTACTTCCTGTCCCACGGCCAGACACTCTCACATTCAGGGCACTTTCCACTGGAATGCATGAGACTGGTGAAGGAGGCAAGCTTAATGGCACCTCCTTGAGTGCAACTCAGCAGTGTGGGTCCCCTTGCCAAGGATCCTGTTCATGAGACAAAGGGAGGGGCACAGAGGAGCAGAGCTGGGTTTCTGGGCACATGCAGGTAGCATGTCAATTGCAACAACCTCAATCTGTGATCTTCTAACAAGCTTCGGAATAGCAGACATATGCGCTCATCTCTCAAGGGTTTATTCATTCTAAGAGCTTCTCAGAGAAAAAAACTCAAAGACTCAATTGATGTATCTTGTTAAGGAGAACAAAGACTTACGTACCTTTGTTCATCATTTTTTTATGGATAGATTGTACTCATTGTTCTAAAATATCTCTGATTCACCATACATTTTAAACAAAACCAAATTCAATATCCAGAACAAAATATGTTTAATATGGGTTTTTATTTTATTTATTTATTTATTTTTTTTTTTGATATAAGGTCTCACTCTGTCACCTGGACTAGAGTGCAGTGGTGTGATCATAACTCAATGTAACCTGAAACTCCTGGGCTCAAGCTATCCTCCAGACTCAGCCTCTCGAGTAGCTGGGTTGCCCCCAGACCCAGCTAATTTTTTTATTTGTTGTAGAGAAGAGATCTTGCTCTTGCTCAGGCTGGTCTCAAACTCCTGACCTCAAGCAATCCTTCCACTTCAGCCTCCCAAAGTGCGGGGATTATGGGCGTGAGCCACTGCACCTGGCCAAATATGCTTTTTAATGTGTCTTTCATGGTGAGATAATTGCATCAAATCTTTAGAAAATTCTTCCTTATAATTAGGATGATCTCACAGTTTCTTTTCTCACCTCCCCAGTTGAGATCATCACAAATAAAATCTTGAGAAACCCACTGTACAGCTATTAACTATTACTTGCATCTTTGAGAAGCCAAATACAATAATACAATAATATATGGAGTGATAAATGGGAGCTTTCAACTTCAGTTTTTACACGAAAGTTTTCTCAGCAAACTTGTTTATTTATATCACCTGACCTTTACAAAGTACATGCATACCTAATTGACTCTTAGGTTCTGTGATTTCCAAGCTGGTCTCATTCATCTTGGGCTTCATGAAAAATATGCTCAAGTTGCCAGATAGTAATCATATAAATATTTAGGAATTGCTATTTTTTAATTTATTTTATTTTTTTATAATTAAGGTTTTATGCTTCTGCTTCCCTGGTACATTAGTCAGCCATCTTTAGCTAGCCTCAGAAACTGAAAAATTCTACCTACACATATCCATAGTTCCTCATTTTTATAATGATTTAGTGCATAGTTCAGAGTCCCTGTGACTACTGTTGCTATCAGGATTCCAACTACATGGACATAAATTTGGCTTCAAATTATATAGAAAGGTTGTTCTGAAGGGCTTAGAGATCATGAGATCTGTAGAACTATGGCTTAGAAAAATAAAGGATTGAGTTAGGTCAATAGGATGTCTAATATGTTTGTCTAATTGGGGTCTTGGTAAATCAAATTATTTCATAAGTGATTTAATTGCTGTAAGTCTTGAATTATATAGAATTTAGAACAGTGAATACCACGTGCAAGGAGAAAAGTGGGATGAGGCCCATATGCTACCCTGTGAAGCTTACTACCTAGATGGGTGACAGACTTAGACATATCAGACCTAGGAAGGATTTGGGGATAATTATCATTATCCTCAAGTGAGGGATAAACATCATTATCCCCAAGTGAGGGATAAACACAGAGCTGTGAAAATGTAATAACAATTCTGAGCAGAGTAATGAGGAAAGGCTTTATGGAGGAAGTGGCATTGGAACAAGGCTTTGAAAGACAAGCAGTAAGAACTAAGGCTGATGGGGCAGCACAGCTTCATATTCAGCTCAGAGACAGTGAAGGACTAAAGGAGGCCCCAGGGAATTGAGAAGGAATCAAAAGTATGCCCAGGGAATAGTCTGTAGTTGTATGGGATTGGTGTGTGGGTATCTATGACTAGATTTTTATCTTATTTGAAAGGAAATCAGAAGCCTCTTCTGAGTGCCAAGAATGGCCATGACAGGATCAAAAGCATGATTTTAGGTAATTCTATTTGGTTTATGTTTTACAGTTTCGTATGTCAATACAGGAAGGGCTGCTTGATTACATGGAATAATTATCTGGCCACCAGCGATTCTGTGAGAAAGTATCGGTTCACATAATTGTGTGGGATTTATTATGAGCATTCATTTCCTTCGGATTTTTTTAATTGAGTGGCTGTTAATTGCTCTCCTCACACCAAGGTCTCAGGTATAATCATTACTGATTGTTATCATTCATCAGTAATGTTCACTGTGTTGCAGTGAATTAGTCCATGGACATTTTCTGAAGCTCTTTATTAGGTTTATCTTATTGCATTGGGAACACCAGTACCAAGAATAGATGTTTTGCCTGAAACACAATCACTTATTTTCTCCTTTTGCTGGATCTCTGTGATGCTTGCTTTATCAATTCCCTGTGGGTTACCTTAGATTTAACCATGGTCTTAGAAGACATTTAAAGGATCAGAACTTGCACTTTGGAGGGACCCATGTGCTTCCAATGTTATCCTTTGTAAGAATGATAGTAGGGATGGCCATCCCTTACTCATGTAGAGAAATCAGGTTCTGTTGAAAAAACACAGTGGGAGAGGAGATGAAAAATGAAACTGCCTCACCAAAGCCATGTGCCCATTATGACATCCAGTCAGGGAAAAGAGCAAATTCAGAGCACTGCCAGTAAGACATTGCCTCAGGGTAAAGACCAAGTCAGGACTGTGGTTGTAAAGCCTTTTGCTAAGGCTTTTGAAAAAAGGAGCCTGCTAGATCTTTCTACATGGACAAAAGAATCCCTGAAAGGATTAAAATCTTGATTTTATAGAAGCTGGAAACCTCCAAAATATCTGTAATCAAGTATCTAAAGATAGAAAGAGAGTATCTAGAGAGAAAGAGAGACACGTCTCAAAAGTATTATAATTATGGGTGTGGCTTTTGATGCCACAATGTTTGGAAAAAGCTGTACTGGAAAAAGCATTGCCAGCCTGTACTAAATAAAAGACTGAAGTTAGTTGAGATATAAAGACTCTGAGAACCCCCACCTCTCCTCAGGTACAGATCAAGGGAAAACTACTCAGCATCCCAAAGTGGTGTGTCCTTCAGTGCCCTCTCCTGAACTGGCAAAGAAGGATGATGGAAAAGGGAGACCCTCCCAGTGGGCAGGGCCATGGAAATCAGGGAACAAGGGAGTCACTTCTAGGAGCAGAAGCAGGCCCAGTCAGGAAGCATTCCCTACCCTCAGAGTAGCGGGATCTGGCAACATTTGGCCAGAGTGACTTCACCACAGCTACGAAGCAGTCTCTGTTATGTGCCTTCCATTCTTCCCTTTTTCTAACCCTGTCATAAATAAGTCTAGCTCTAGGGGACAGGAAGGAAAGAGAAGAAGGAGGGATGGATAAAACAAAAGAAAAAATAAAATGTGCATTTGAGCTCACTCCAAGTGCCAGACACCTTACATATGACTTGTGTAACACACAGCCCACCCACACAGAAAACACCCTACTGAAGGATCATGTTATAAGAGGTGCCTTTCACCTACTCTGGAAAGTTGAACCTTGGCTAAAATATTAATAGTCAAACAGGATTTCTTTCACGCAACCCTTCTCACTGGGAGAAAATGGCTTGCGGCAACACTTGGAAAAAGTCCATTAATTTGTTTTATAGAAAATGATGCCTTATACTGAGTGGATTTTAAATTTCTAGGTTTTTCTTCACTAAGGAAACCGGTGAAAGTCTTTAGCCAAGGAAAAGATTTCACCAAACTTTGTTTGGGACATAATCTTTTTGTGCACTATAACTCATAACTTCATTCCAGAAAGATATTAGCATGGCTAAAAAATGCTAAGCAATTTTTTGATAAACTTTATGGGAATTAGTGGGACTAAAATTTGTTCTTGGAAAACTTGTCACGCATTCTTTCAAGAGTCTAGTGATTTTTTACTTTTCATTTTTTTTTGTATTCATTCTAACAAGTTATTCAATCTCTCTCTGTTTCTAAAAATGTCATTACCAAGATTAAAGCTTTAAATGGGCCTGCTAATTTAATTGGCCTCTGAATAGTGAAATTGTAACAAAACATTTGCTTTTTATGTATAAACAGCAAGATTATAACCAAACAGGTACCTATAACTAAATTTCTAATACCAGAAGAAACAATTTTAACATTTTTCTGGGCCAATTCCTCTTCCCATGTGCTGCTTAAGGCTATTTACCCTCTTTAGTGGATCATGCTTTTCTTTTCACAGGCTGGTATCTTGGGTATGCTGAAGTCAGCCTTAGTGGGTCCAATGTTGCATGATAATATTTGCAAAATGCCTGACATGAAAGAGCTACTCCATCAATGTTGATTTCCTTCCTTATTTTCGGTGCCTTTTCTTTCTCCCTTTTTCATTCCCTCTGTTCAGAGCAAACATAAATGTCAAATGGTTTTAGGACAAGAAGATATCTCTCCAAGCATCAGGCATATCCTTACTCTCTGTTCATGACTTTTCATGATTTCCACTTTAAGAATTGCCTTTATGATTTTTTTAACAAAAATTTACCCTTTCTATATATTATATTGATCACAGAATGATTTACTTTCTCTATCCATGTGGCTGACATTGTAGGTTGTTCTTTATTGAAACGGAATGTGCTTGTTCCTGTTCTATGAGTAGGGTGTGCATCTGTGTGGGGATGAAAGAGGTGTGGGTATTTTATTCTAATCCCTTCAACTCAAAGAACAACTTCATGGTTGAGTTCAAAGCTGAGAATAGAGCCTTCCCCACTGGGCAGAGTCGTGGGCACCAGGTCATTTTCTATCCTGCATCATTAAAGCTTATCCCTGACAGCAGAAGCCCAGGGTTGTCCTTTATCCATTTCATGCCTCCTGTCGTCTGTGCAGGCTAAAATTCACACTTAATGCTTGTAGGAAACAAGGAACATGGGGACTAAGACCTCTGTTTTGTAGAAAGGAAAGCTGATTCTCAAGAGATTATGTCAGTTTTCCCAAGGTCATATGGCTAGTGAGTGGTGGAAGAAGATTCCCACACTGTCTGAGTGTTTTGAACATGTGCTTGTCACTACTTATCTCTGTACCTCCTATGCCTAACTTGTTACCTAGGACCTTGCTACACAAAGTCTGGTCTGCAGAGCAGCAGCCTAGGCAACTTCTGGAAATTTATTAGCAATCCAGGATCTTAGTCCCCACCATACAATACTGAATCAGAATCTTCATTGTAAATAAGATGCCTAGGTGATTTGCATGCCTATGAAAGTTTGAGAAGCATGCAGATAGGACATAATCTTTAGTTAATAAATAAAAGTGTGGAGAGTATGAAAGAAAATTTTAAAAATGTATAGGATAGGTCAGGAAATTCCAGTATCAGTCGATTAGGAGATCTAGAAGAAGAGCCCAGAGAGAATGGAGGGAAGCCAGCACACAAATAACAATGGAGAAGTTCTTGGCATTAAATGTCAGACTAAAAGAGCTCATTGAATACTAAGCAGGAGAAAGGGAACAAGAACAGATAAAAAGCACACACGTTTCAGAAGACTTAGAATAAGGACAAAAATAACTTAAAACTTCCAGAGAGAAGAAACAGAGGGACAATGGAATGAGAAGGAGATATATAAGTGTAAGAAGAAAATGAAATATATAAAAATCCTGAGGGAAAATACATTTGAATCCATCATTTCATAACCAGTGAATCTATTATTCAAAGACAAGAGCAACGTAAACATGTTTTTAGACATAAAAGTTGATTCAGTCAGGATTTTTAATGGCAGAGCATAGAATTGTCTCTATCAAATTTATGCAGAAAGTGACTCATGAAAGGAACTTCTGGTAGCTCACAGAACCTCTGGGAGGGCCAGAGAATGAAGCTAGCAGGCCGTAGAGCTGGGAACAACATAGTCAGAGGCAGTGGCACTTACCCAAACCACTGAACAGAGCCAGCAAGACCCCATGACTGTGCCCGCTAGACGCTCAGCACCTATGATGGCAAAAACTGGACGAGAGAAATTCTGCCACCACTCCTCAGAAGAATTGGACGCCTCTGCCGTTGTGCTTTCCCACATGTCAGCTCTCCCTGCTCTTGGCCTTCTCTTGCAGTTGCATATTGCCATCCCTGAGCCTCATATGGGTGCATCTGCTTGGCAGAACTGAGGTCCCATGTAGATACCTCGCCTCTGGGAGATTGGAAACGTAGTTTTCAGGATGACAGACTCTACAGAATAGGAAGGCAAGCTAGAAGAGGGGTTGACTCAGAGTTGAGTAAGCCAGATTATAGTATCTAACTCAATCCAACAAAAGGTAATTTTTAAAAAATCATGGAAAATTGGATGCACAAAACAAGAAAAGATAAATAAATCTAAATATATTGGTAATCACAATAAATGTTAATGCATTAAGCTTATCTATTAAAAGACAGATTCACAGCTTTAAAAATCCAGGCCCACAAGTTTCTGAAAAAGGGGATACTTAAAGAAGTATAAGGCAACTGGTTACAAAAAGAATGTATAGTAATAGTAATTGAAATAGACAAAATATTCTTCAACGTAGTGTTTTCAGAAAAAAATAAATTCAAATCAAAAGCACTAAATGAGGAAAACAGGATAGTTCATATTGATAAAAGAAATAATCTACCTCAAATATCTGAGCATTTATGCCCTATATTATTAACTAGTTACCTAACTAGTTCTTAAACTATGGAGAATTTATAGAAAATTATAGCACTGAGGGCTCAAATGAAAAAATGAAACTAATAGCTGGTGTAGCAGAAATAATTTTTCTCTGTTTAGAGGAATATGTAATTATTAGGCAGACTTGTGGAGCATGAGGGCAGGAAAAAAAAAGCCATAAACCAAACAAAGCTATGTCACAGGTAGAGATGGACTATGTGGACTCTCATACAAAAAAGTTCAAACTGCAGCTGACCTGGCCCAAGAAAACTGTGTTTCCCAGAAGAGATCAACATAAATTGAACAGAATAGGAGGAAGCAGACTTATTCAGTGAGGGGAACCAGAATTTTTATATAAAAATCTCTTTGTATGGCATTTTTATCATAGTGTCTATATTTATGCCTCAAGCTACTTTATGGAAAATGTGTTTAGTTGATATTCCAGAATGTAGCTTCATTTTTCTCAGTCAGTTGATAAGCCTGTCATTAAAATTGAATAGTGTTTTTACCTATCAGAATATTAGTTATTACCAATTACATGATTGAATCAAATATTGTTTCCACAAAAAAGGTTGCCATGTAGCCAGTCTTAATTTTCTTTGTATTTGACACTTCTTGCTTCACAAACATAGCTACACACCCTGGTTGGAAGATAGACACCCCTAGGGTCAAGCTGGAATTTACACTCATTTTAGCAGTTTGGTGTTTGGGTAGGCAAAACTACTCTTTTCCAAAAGTCACCATGTTATACTTGGCAAGTTCAGAGACTGTTTCAGCGGCCCCCAGTTCTCAGAGCATCCTTGCCACCCGGTGGAATGTTCTGCTTGCTTTTGATAAAAGGTTAGTTCAGGCTTCTGGGCTTCAGTTGAGCCTCTTCCCTTTAGATTATTATTTGAAGGTCTGCCTTGTAGGGAGTCACTGTGATCAAGGGACACAATTTAGCATCTGCCAAAAATCAGATCATAGTAAAAGTTCAAGTTCCCATTCCCTTCATTTGAGAACATCTGTGTTCCCCAAGTCCCTTGTCAAGTGTAGCAAGTAGTGGTTAAGAGGATGAGCCTTCCCCCATCCCCCTGCCAGTTTTATTAAGTTTGAGTTGACAAATAAAAACTGTACATATTATGACATACAACATTATGTTTTGATATACGTGTACATTGCAAAATAATTAAATCAAGCTAATTAACATATCCATCACCTCACATACTTTTTTTTTTTTTTTGTGGTGAGAACATTTAAGATCTACTCTTTTAGCAAATTTCAAGCATAGGATGCATTGTTATTAACTATAGTTACCATGCTATACAATAGATCTCCAGAATTTATTCATCAAGTTTTAAAATACCATACACTAGCATTTTAATCTAGGCTCTGCTACTTAGTAGCTACATGAATTTAACCAAGTCATTTACCCTTTCTGAGCCTCAGTTCCTAGTCTGTAAAGTATACATAATAACAACAACCAATTGGCACGATCTGATAATGAGATAATGAGTGTAGAATACTTGACAAAATGTTACAAGAAGTCGTGGCTATTAAAATGAAATAGCTAAGCACAGACGCAGCCGTGAGCACTTGCAGCACTTCGCCCTGCGCCACCGCTAGAAGCCGCTGCAGAGGAATTCAATGAGCTGGTGAGTGATCCGTGCGGGCACCAGGCATGCGGGTCTCAGAGTGACCGAGCAGCAGCTAGTCCTGGAAGAAGGGAGAGCTGGCGGCCAGCACACAGTGGTGTGCCCGCAGTGAACAGCCACGTTGCAGAAGTGCCTGCCCAGCCTCTGCCCGTTGAGGGTCTCGAGCGAGAGAGAAATTCTGCAGGTGTATGTGGTGCACCGCCTAAAATGTGGTATATATATACTGTGGAATACTACTCAATTACAAAAAGCAATGGTGATCTAGCAGCTCTTATATTTTCCTGGATAGAGCTTGAGCCCAGCCTTGGAAGTGAGATATTACAAGAATGGAAAAATAAGCACCACACGTACTCGCCATCAAACTGGTACTAACTGATCAACGCTAAGGTGCTCACGTGGTAGCAATATTCATTGGGGGCCGGTCAGGTGGGGTGGTGGGGCGGGTAAACTCAACTAATGGATGTGGTGAGCACTGTATGGGGGAAGGGCACGCCTCTAGCCCTGGCTTGGGAGAGGCAAAGGCATTACTTGGAACAAAAATGTTTGTACCTCCATAATATCCTGAAATTAAAAAAAAAGAAAATGAAATAGATGTCTTTGAAAATAATTTCCAAAAAAGTTAGCTGGGAGACCTAAATATGTTTATTGTTGTTTACCTGTTGATGGTGAATGTGGAACCTCAGGGACCCAACGAGAGAAAAAAATAAAATACAGGATTAGCAAAGTCACCTTGAACAATTCACCTATAAGGTCATGGATTGGGTATTTTGACAATATGAATCTAGGCATTAAAGATAAACCTTCCAAGAAGTTTTCCAAGTGAATTAATCATTTGCTATGAATCAGGCACCCTCATTATACCCGGGACATATCAATATACAAATATAGGCAGCTAAACTACAAAAATATATGCATTAGAATGGTCCTGGTAGCATAATTTATGTTATGGGTACAGCCTGAAGTACAAATAAAAACAGAGCTTTTATTTTTCAAGTACAGTCTGATATGATATCACTTCTATGCCAGCTTAGCAGCAAGTGCAGGAAAACTTTGGCACCGTGGGGGCTGGCAGGAGAGTCCCTCTTTCTTTTGAATTGAGCACGAAATCCATTTAGTCAGTCCAAAAGGACTTTTACAATTTCCAAAATTTTTGTGGAGAAAGAAGCAGAAGACATGTTCTGCTTATAGAAATTTTTCAGCTGCTATTGTTACTGTTGGTCTCCTCAGGTGATTCTGAAATCAGCTCCTACAATGCATAGTGTCAATCTGCACAGATGCGATGATGATGACAATGACACCTGTGTAGGTTCAAACCCCTGTGCATGCCTGATGGTTCTTCAGAAAGGGCATCAGTTCATGTAGCATTATTCACTGTGAATAGTGCTCTATGTCAAAGCAGTAATATGATTTATCTCTAGGCACTGGGATTATGGATAGTTTCATTTTTTTCTCTTTGCTTATCTGAAATTTCTAATTTTTCTATAAAAACATGGATTACTTATATTTTTTAAGTCAAGAAAACCTCTTTTTAAGTGAGCTTTATCAGTTATATTCAATGTGAAATTCCTCTTTTAGAACTGATCAAGAAAAGAAGATTAGGCATGGATATTCAGTTAAAAATGGTGAGATTAATCTTTTCCTTTATGTGCTAGTCTTTTATCCAGCAAGTAATTTGGAGCAAAGGTTTTGTGAAGGGCAGAATAGTTGGTGGGGAGACATGGATAGAAAAGGGACATGCTCTGTGCTCGTGGATTCACAGACTGGTCATCTTCATTTGCTCTGGCAAGGTGGAATGGTGACACTAGGCTCTGGATGTGATGGCTCTGCCATTAGACAGTAAGCTCCAGATGGCATCTAAGTCAGGTGTAAGGGAATCCCTGAACATTCAGGTGAGTGTTTATGGAGAGGGAGAGAGGCATGGTGGACAGATGCAGAGATGAAAGTTGGTTCCACCTGGGCTGATTCTCCTTTCAGTCACATGCCAATTTGACCTTAAGTTAGTCACTTATTTTATGATTCAGTTTTCTCATCTCCAAGTACAGAACCATAAGAATACCTACCTTAAAGTGATGATGTAAACTTCATGGCACAAAGTAATTGCTCCATAAAGAGAGTTGGGACACACATAGCTTCCACCTGGATATCTCTGCTCACATAAAGGCTGGATCTAGACTGCTGTTTTTCCCCCAAACCTTTCCCTGGTAGGTTTTGGGGAAATGGGATTTGAATTATGTCTACTCCTGAATTTGCCTATGCCACAGCTTGCTTCTCCTGACAATGGTCCTCCTGGCTGTCATGTCCAGAAAGCTGCACATGCTAGGTACTTTTTCCCTCACTCCCCAGGGCATCTTTAATGTACGACTGCTTTGTCCACCAGACCTGTACTCATGATGGGAGTGACAGGCGGGGAACCCAGCAACACAGCAGAATTTGAATACACGACATCACTCTTCTTAAAAATTCCAGGCCTCCCTGGTGCCAGGGATTTCTCTCTGTCATCTTTTTCCATGGACTTTTTTGTTGCCATGTTACTTGGCTTCTTTTCTGTCAATACCCTTTCCTGTTTACCCAGCTGCCTGGGAGTAAATTTGGTTTGTTTAGAATATAAAACAAGGCCGGGCGAGGTGGCTCATGCCTGTAATCCTAGCACTCTGGGAGGCCGAGGCGGGTGGATCGCTTGAGGTCAGGAGCTTGAGACCAGCCTGAGCAAGAGTGAGACCCTGTCTCTACTAAAAATAGAAAGAAATTATCTAGCCAACTAAAATATATATGGAAAAAATTAGCCGGGCATGGTGGTGCATGCCTGTAGTCCCAGCTACTGGGGAGGCTGAGGCAGTAGGATCGCTTAAGCCCAGGAGTTTGAGGTTGCTGTGAGCTAGGCTGACGCCACGGCACTCACTCTAGCCTGGGCAACAAAGCGACACTCTGTCTCAAAAAAAAAAAAAGAATATAAAACAAATTGGTCTTAATCTAGATTAAGCTTCTGCTCTACCTTTGCACATCTAAAAAAAAATTAAAAAACACTAATGACTTTTACTCAACAAAATAGTAAATCCTTAAGTCTATTCTTCATTTCTCTCAGCCACCCAAAACTATCTGGATAAGCAGGTCTCACTGAACAGAAGACTTTAATATTTTTTTCTAAAGTGTTTATCAGCTGCTTTCAATCTGTTGAAATGATCTTGGCAATACCATTCAAAGTAATTGAAATAGACAAAATAAATTCAAGATCTGGAAAAACTTAAATTGAAAAAATTCAGTAAAAACCAATTTGATGGTGAGTACATGTGGTGCTTATTTTTCCATTCGTGGGATACTTCACTTGGTAGAATGGGTTCCAGCTCTATCCAGGGTAATACAAGAGGTGCTATATCACCATTGTTTCTTATAGGTGAGTAGTACTCCATGGTATACATATACCACATTTTATCAATCCACTCATGTATTGATGGCCACTGGGTTTAGAAATAACATTCATCAGGCGTCAGGCAGATAGGAGAGGGGAGGAGGGGATGGGCATCTACATACATAATGAGTGCAATGCACACCCTATGGGGAATGGACACACTTGAAGCTCTGACTTGGGGGTGGGGGGCAAGGGCAATATACGTAACCTAAACATTTGTACTCTCATAATATTCTCAAATAAAAAAAAATTTTTCTCCCAGAATGTGAAAGTTGAGGCAGAAATTCTTTTCTTAATTGAATTTCCCTTGTCTTTTAAACTAGCTGTCACTGTTGTTAGTTCTAACACATGTAAGCTGGATTCCAAAAGCAGGCAACTGGAAAACAAGTCTGTAGGCTGGCTATGTTCCTTCTAAGCCATTTCTCTAACCACACTTACACTTTGAGGTGAAACTATAAACCCTTTACTTTAATTGACCTGAAACAATTGTTTCTCTATTATTTATTTCTCCATTGATTTTTGTCCAATACCTTGCAGTGCTTTCACAAAAGAACTTCATAAATTTGTTTTGATTGTTAACTTCCATAAGCCACATGGGCACCAGGGCTGAAAGATAAATAAACCTAAACACAGAGTGGAAGCTGTGTTTCAAAGACAGTGGTGGTAGGGAAGAGGAGTGAGAGATTACTTTGAATGGTTTTGCCAAGATCATTGCAACCATTTGAAAGCAGCTCATAAACACTACAGAAAAAAATATTGAAGTCTTCCAATAAGTGAGACCTGCTTGTCCAGATAGGGTTGGGTGGCTGCCAGCAGGTGAATCAAATGTCAAATGGGTTTACACCATAGCATACAATCGGTTCTAGCAGTAGTTGGACTGGGAAAAGGGAATGAATTGGTAAAGAGCTGTTCTACAGGATGCCAGTCTTTCAAGGAGCTGAGGAAAGCCCGCTGAACACCAAATTGCTACAGGGTCAGGATTGTGCTATTTATTTATTTGCAGGCACAGGAGTAATTATTCTTTCAGCAATAAGAATAAGATTCTTCCCGCCTGGATGGAAAAAAATGCATGAAACAGATATAGGTGTTGAAAATTCAGTGACAGAATTTGAGTACAATTCATAGCTTCTGGCGTTCTGGTGCTGACCTAGGGGAATATTAGAAAATAAACAACAGATTCCTTAGCTTACTTATTTCAGATTATCTTTTAAGCCTTAATGACTCTCATTTCTTTGTGAATGAAACTTTCCAATTGTAATAACTTTTAAAAGATAAACATAACTTTATATCTTGCAAATATTTAAATGAATTCTGCTCATATTTGAAGAAATTTTGGCAATAAAAAAATCTTAGAAAGGAAAAATCACCCGTAACCCACCATCCAATAAAATTACTCCTAGTTTTATTTTATGATGTATATCTTTCCAAGTGTGTGTGTGTGTGTGTGTGTGTGTGTGTGTGTGTGTATAAAGAGATGTTTGTGCATTTTGCTATACTTACAAAGTGAGATTTCATCATATTTGTTGCTTTGAAACGTCTTTTTTTAATCTCAATGTATCATGTCATCTTTCCATGTTAATAAATGCATATGTAAATACTTTCACTTAATGGCTATATAGCATTCCATTGCATGAATGTACAGCAATGTGTTGAGTCAATTTCCTATTGGTGAATATTTGGGTTATTTCTAATTTTTGCCTATCATAAACAATGAGGTAAAACATTAGTTGTGTGGATATGTTTATGCCCTTCAGTGATTTCCTAAGGATAAAATTCATAAGAGAAATACATACTAAAGTTTTTAAAATTGGTAGTAAAATATATATAACATAACATTTACCATTTTAACCACTTTTAAGTGCATAGTCCAGTGACCTTAAGTGCATTCACATTTTTGTGCCATCATCACCACCAACCATCCACAGAAGTCTTTCCATCTTGCAATACTGAACCTCTGTACCCATTAAACACTAACTCCCCATTCCCTCCTTTTCAAGCCCCTGGTAGCCACCATTCTACATTCTGTCTCTATGAATTTGACTACTCTAGGTACCACGTATAAGTGGAATCGTACTATTTTTGTTCTTTTGTGACTGGCTTATTTATTTTAGCATAATATCCTCAAGATTCACCCATGTTGTAGCATGTGTCAGAATTTCCTGCCTTTTAAAGGCTGAAATAATATCCCATTGTATGTATACACCACATTGTGTTTATCCATTGATGTATACTTGTATCTCTCACACTTCTTGGCTATTGCCAATAATGCCACTACAAGCAGGGAGGTACAATGTATCTTTGAATCTCCGTTTTTAATTCTTTGGATACACTCAGAAGTAAAATTACTGGATCATTTAACAATTCTATTTTTAATTTTTTGAGGATCCACTATACTATTTTCCATAGTGGCTCCTCCATTTTACATTCTCACCAACAATTGCACAAGGGTTTCAATTTCCTTACATCCTCACCAACACTTGTTATTTTCATTTTTTTAAAAAGTAGTCATCCTAATAGATGTGAGAAGGTGTCACATTGTGGTTTTGATTTGCATTTTCCTAATGGTTAACGAGGTTGAGTAGCTAATACACACGTTTTTAAAGCTTTTGATTTATATTGCAAAATTTTTCTCCAGAAATATTTTACCAATTTAAACTTTTAATAATAGTGCTTATTTGCCTTCTCTGGCATCCACTGGTAATACTTATCACATAATTTTTAATCAATACTGCTCATAGACATAGAAAATATTACTGTAAGCTCTTGGATTACAGTTATAAAGTGCTATATATTTTCCAAGGTTACACATGGCTTTAGCAGGCTAGGCACTACAAATACATTTACTGAATTGAAAGCTACATTTTCAGACATATAATTGATCCTTCAAAATATTACATAAGATTAGGTAACTGTTTTGATTCTTTTATGTCTTCATTCTCTCCTTCTTCCTCTCCTGACACCTACCACCTCTAATTGGGGCCTCCCATCTTCCTTAGGATTCCTTGTTGATATTTAGGTTTACTTATCTAATCACTGGTGCATTTCACTTTTCTTCTGTTGCCATAATCAACCAGCAGTTATCCTTTTATAAAAAAGAAATGAAAAGAAAGTAGGAAAGTCCATTCTTCTTAATTGAGAAATCTCATATTTCCTGAACACTGGCCCAAGAATTCATTGACAAAGCACCTTTTCATCATATTTAACATTTCCCTTTCTCTATTCTATTAACTTGAAGGTGTCAGGTCTACTAGTAAAATGTTTCCCTACTAATATGGCTTTCAGGAAGTGGGTAAATGCAACTGAGAGCCTGCTACTCGTGTCTTGCCCCTTCAATATCAGATTTTAGTGACTCTCTTGCTGTATCTATGACTTGTTGATAACACAATTGACAGAAGAAGAAAATGCCCAGATGCAGACGTTATCTGAAGAGAGTCTTGGCTTGTGTGGAAACTGCTTGGAGATTTTCTTCTCACTGAACCCTGTATCCCACCCTGATATTTTTGTGCTTTTCTAATCAAAACCAGGAAGACTCATTTAGCTTCTTTCTCTTTCAGGAATATAAAATGAATTAAAAGTACACATGTTCTACTGGGATGAATAAGCAGCCATAAAATAGGCTAGCCTGCAGTCAAACATGAAAACATAAAAAATAGAATAGCAAACATAAGTTTTGAAGAGGGCATTTAGAGAATATTAATACCAACCACCTTCCCACAGGGAGAAAAAGGAAAAATTTCAGAAAGGAACTCAGAGGTTTTTTGTGGGTGTGAAGAGTGTATAGTACCCATTGATACTATATTATGTTTAATTATATGCTCAATGCAATATAATTTAATATTATTAATAATACTAATCTATACTATTATTAATATATTTATTCAATATCAGTCAACATATATTGATATTGGAACCATAAAGGCAAATGAAACACATTCCTTGCCAGTAAAGAACTCCTGACTTAGTAATGGAAATAGACACATAAAGAGACCAGTTTAATATAACGTTGGAAGTGTAGACAGAAAGCTGCACAGAGTGTCAAGAGAGGCTTTGCTGAGGAGGTTACTGCAGAGGTGAGTCTGAAGATGTAAAGGGATGGATGGAGTCAGGTAGTGACCCCCATGCAAAGAGCATGGGGACAGCTGTATCATGTGCAGAGGGACAACCACAAGCTACAGTTTGATGTTGTCCACTGGTATGTGAAGGCAGACAAGGAATGAAGTAAGCGGAAGTCAGGTCACCTGCAGTCGCTATGGGCACTTCTGTACCATGTTACAGAGCTTATCTTTTATAATGTAGGGATGGATGCTTACTGAAGCTGTTCAAACAGTGCAGTGACATAGCCAATTCTGAGTCCACACACATCACTTGGTGGGATTTGAGGGAATGGATTTGCACAGACAGGATGGGGGCTGGAGGTAGGTGTCGTATCTCACCAGGAGTCCCTGGAAATGGTGCAGGAGAGAGGATATGAGAGCATGAACTGAGAACATGAAAGAAGGAGTGGAGAGAAGATAGGGCAGAGGAATTTTTAGGAAGACTTGGCTATGAGGGAGAAAGTAGAAGAGGGAGAGTGTTGGCTCTTATTGTTGTAATTAATTTCTATATCCTTCTTGAGGGCATTGGAATATTTGGGTATTTTTTCATGTAACTCTGGGAAATAATAAGCTCGATGGAGCTGTCTCTAGGATTCAATCTGCTTCTGAAATCTTATGCAGTCATCTCTAGACTGTTTCTATACCAGAATGACTCAACACCTACAAGAGATCCGTCTCTTAGGAATCTGGATAAGAAGTATAGCCCAGATCCCCACCACTCTTGGATATGATTTTGAAGTTTTATCACACCCCGTCTCCCTTACTGAGGGGACGAGCATGCCTGGCTTCTCTTAGCAACCCACACTAGTATGCAGTCCCTAGGATTTATGGGTAAGACTTATGATTGGTCACTTTTAGAGGATAACACACACAAGGACCTAGGCAAAGTGGTTTTCCTAAAATTCTAGGGTCTTAAAAATAGATTTAACAAAAGTTTTAGTTTGCTCAGGATAGTTTCAATTTATGGCTATCATCCTAGTTTAATTGTTTGTAGTTCCCTCTTTCAGTCTCAAGAATTTCCTTGTTTTGACAATAGATGACATGGTTGATCTGTTTATAAAGGAGGAAAATGTGATCACACGTGTAGATTCTCTGAGGCTTCCTCCTCTAGAGTTTCTTCCATATAGTGATGACAAAAGACAGATTTGGGAGGCACCATTGAACCATAAAAATTTGATTTCACTTAATATTTAATAGATTGGGTTTGTGGAAGGTTGATAGGCAGGTACCAAACAGATACTCTTGAGTTTACAGACTCACAGTTTTCCTTTTAATACAGCATAAACCCTTTCCTGTCCTGTGCAATCTCATTATCTTCTCCAGAAATTATGCCTTAACTACAAGTCCATTGCTGACCAAAACATTTGTTGCTTTCTGAATCATATTCATCGAATTCTATTGATTTAATTTAATTGTGTTCAGGACATGCTACCCCAAAATATGGCACCTTGGTATTTGAGAAAACAGCAGAAGCAGGAAAGTCCCTCTGACTCCCTACTCCCTACTCCCTTTCTCCGAAGCAGGCCATGAAGGAATTCTCTGACCTTCCTCTAAAGGAGGACATAAGACCCTCATTCCGGAGGTGCCCTCCCTATACCTGAAGGAAAGGGAAATACTTAACTCTGAGGACAATGGGACAGAGAAGACACTGAACAGGTCTTGCTAAGTTCCCCCAAGTTTATCGTCGTTAAATTGTACTTCCTTTGTCCAATTATACTTCTGTGCTATTGCCCAGTTCCTCATCAAACTCAGCATAAAAATACACAGGTTTTCCTGTTTCTTTGAGTCTTCATTTTGAAGGCTCCTGCGTCAAGTAAAACTTAAGTAAATTTATATGCTTTTCTTTTGTTAATCCGTCTTTTGTTATAGGGGTTCTCAGCCATAAACCCAGTGATGGGTGAGGAAAAGATATTACTTTTTCCCCCTATAAATTTATCTGCTTTTACTGTAGAGCAAAAATCTCTAACAATATACATTCTAAATTTCTCCCTCATATGATAAATTTCCCTCTTGATGGTACTGACCATCCCTTCCTCAACATGTGTTACCTGTGTCTTTCTAAAAGTGCTATCTTCTTGTACATAGAGCTAACATCTAAATTTTTCTGTGTCCTTCTTTCCTGATTGGTATAACTCATGAACACCAACACGGCACATCCTGTTACCTTTATAAACTCAGCTGAAATACTGACAGCCCATGACATGGATTGCCAGCTACTTTTACTTACAGTTGATATCATTTTTAATTTTTACCAAGTTAAAATTTCCCTGTGAGGTGTCTCTCTGAGAAATTAAGAAGAAAAAAAAATGGAAAAAAATATTCGAGGCAGTGAGTTGTGGGAGAACAGTAGAAGGGGCCAAAGAGTTTAAATTTGTTTGATACAAAAGACCTAACAAATAGAACATCAACTTTAAAAATGGTATGCAAGTGTATTAGGGGATGTGTAGGAAAAGAAAGAAGTCAAGACCACAAATCTATAAGAAAAATATGTTTATGAGGAACAACAAGGTGGACCGAGGTGAGTTTGGACAACTAAGCAAAGTGTAGTTTATCAACATTGGCAGATAGTAGATACAGGAGAGCAGTCTACAGACTTAAAGAGAGAAAAGATGAATACTTCAGGTATTTTATGCTGTTGTTTGATTCTCAACGTGCAGTTTCTTATAGTACTAATTTTACTTAATAGTCAAATTTTATGAAATATTAATAAAATTAAGATGTTTGACCTAAAAAATTTTCTCTGTGTAACAGATTTAGTGAGTGTAAAGCCACAATTATTTGCAATGAGATATATTTAGCTATATTATTGGAAGCAATATGATTATTGGGTTATTGGTTGCTATATGCGGATATTCATAATGAGTTGAAGCTGTTGGCAGCGTTTAATGAGGTTTCCTATTATTCTTTCTTTCATTCAGCTTTTAATATCAATGGGGCTTATTGCTTATTTCAGGGGGCTGGCAACAAACAGTTGTTAGAAAAGAACAATGTTGCAATGCTGCTTCCGTCCCAAAATGCTGCTACAAATTGTCTTGCATTTTAGGATCATCTATTTATTCACTCCAAATTCCTTTCTCTTTATCATGGGGTGTGCTCGGTCATAAATGATCACATTGAATTTCTTTTTGTTTGCTGACAAAATGCCAGATAAGTGCCATGAAGTGTTCCAGGGAAAATATGTACTTTCATTAAAATATTTGCTTTACAATTTTTTAAAGCTTAGTCTTATTATTGACTGCCTCTTCTACATCTCAAATTTATATGTATAGTCTAGGATTAGAAAATAAAACAAAAATTTGATTACTATCTGGGCACTGATTGGGTTTCATGCATCCCTCTATCCTACTAAGATAATAGACTAAATTTATAAAACATTTTCATTACATTTTTATTTCTTGAAGATTTCTGAGCCATTTGTGTGTGGGCACATATAGGCTCTCAGTTACTGACTACGTTAAGCCAAAGGTAAAGAAAATGGAGTGTTTATTTTTGACATACAGGAGTTTAACACTTCAGGGAAATTATATATTAAGCCTAATGAATTTAAAGCAACATTCTGAATAAAATGTGTAATTATTCCAAATAAGCTCTGAGAACCCTGCAATTGTTTGCTGTGGTTAATACCATAAAGCAAATTACCCTATCTTTTGTTTTACATAGTTTGCATCACAAATTATAAGGTAACTGCATGCTCTATTCTTTCCCTAGAACAATTAATATAACCAATAACAGTGGTAGTTTACATAGCCATAATTGTCTTCATCTTTTACAGTTCTTTCCCATTAAGTGTTTTAATCATGACTTCGCTGATTTGAGCCTTTTGTTGAAGATGAGAGGAAAATTAACAGTTCTCTCTTTTGGTAATCCCTAGAGCCCTAAGGATTTGATTTTTCTACTATGTTGAAGATAGTTTTTCAGTTTTAAATTTTATGATTTGCATGTAAAAGTTTTCCCTCTGCCTCTTTTGAAATTTGCATTAGATATTCAGTGAGAAAATTGAGGTAAATGCTACCGCTGGAATGATGCTTTTAAGTAATTTTCTCCTACGTTGTAAATCTCTCTGCCTTTCTATCCTCACCTGCCAATGAGCCAGCAGTGGTCCTTGATGCTTCTGCCAGGGCCGTGGCCACAGCCTCCTAACTGGTTTTGCTCCCTTATATTTACTCTTCTTAATTCAGTTTTCTATTCAAATACCATTTCAGAGAGGAATTCCCTAGTCTTCCCATGGAAAACAGCAACCCATGACTCTTTCTTTCCCACTACCTTACCTTATTTTTCTTTGAAACATATATCTGTCATTATTTGAAAATACGTTCATTCACTTTCTCCCCTCTACAATGTGAATTACACTGGTCCATGGACTTTATTCCTTACCATGTCTAGAAAAGTCCCTGGCATATAATAGTTGCTTAATAAATATTTGTAATAAAAGGATAAATATTGGTGAGTATCAATAGCTTAACAAATTTGTATTTTAAGAGAAAATTTAAATTATACTGTGCATAGTCCTAATCACACACACAGACAAATCTATGGTTAGTTGATTTATCTGTGTTATCAAACAATGAAGGCCCAGCAAAAGACATAGTTAAAATATAGATAATTTCTATTCAAGCAAACATTTTTATTAGTCGAGATAAGAGTGTACATAGGTTTATGCCTGTAGTTCCATATTAACTTTCTTGGCACTGAAATATTTTGAATATTTATTGAGTTTCCTAATTCACATGGTGTTCTGCTAAGTATATGGCACCTTCGTCTTATGTTGTTCACCAGCCTCGTTGTCATTAGTGAGTGGAGTGATCATACCTGTTTTTTACTTCTAGCATTTAATTTTTTTCACTGCTTAAGACATTCATTAAAATAATTTTGTAGAACTATCACCAAATTTTTGAATCCCTATATATTATCTTAAGCCACTTTTTTATGATATTATATGGCCTGTTATCATAAGTCTTAATCATTTCCTCATTTTTTACATAAATTTTCCATTCCTTTTGCTTCTTTATGTTTTATGATTAGATCTATGAAATTTACCACAAAAATCATTAGGCACTGTGGTGTAGTTTATTGGACATCCTTTACTGATAACTCAAAAATAATACTCTAGTGGAGGGCTCTCTTAAGTTGTAGGAAAAATTACTTTTTTTGTTACTCATAAATTTGCCCTTTATGTTCTCATTATAATTTATTGCAGTTTTTAATTTCCAACTGCACTTAGAATTCCTGACCACTTTATTCTTTTTCTTTTAAAGCTGTGGTCCCCCAACGTTCCCCATAACCACCTGGTCGTGGACTGGCTCTGGTCCGCAGTCCTCAGGAACTGGGCTGCAGGGCGGGAGGTGAGCGGTGGGTGGGTGAGGGAAGCTTCCTCTGTATTTACAGCCGCTCCCCATCACTCGCATCACCGTATAAGCTCCGCCTCTTGTCAGATCAGGGGCAGCGTTAGATTCTCATATGAGTGAGTGCAAACCCTCCTGTAAACTGCCTATGCGAGGGATCTAGGTCACACACTCCTCATGAGAATCTAATGCCTGATGACCTGAGGTGGAGCTGAGGCGGTGATGCTGGGGAGCAGCTGCAAACGCAGATTGTCACTAGCAGAGAGGTTTGACTGCACAATAAATGTAATGCGCTTGAATTACCCCCAAAGCAGCCCCCTCTATCCCCTGGCCCATGGACAAATTGTCTTCCATGAAACTTGTCCCTGGTGCCAAAAAGTTGCAGACTGCTATTTTAAAGGTTGTTTACCCAAATAGGATGTTCCTATAAGTTGAATCTATCTAATTGTGTAAAAAGTTAGTTACTCAGGACAATATAAATGTAAGCACTTTCAATTAGGAATTTCACCCAAAAGTTTTTCCATCTAATAAAAGCTAGTGAAGAGATACTATGAGGAATAAGCTACAAATGACTCTTAATCCTTTTTTCTTCCCATGAATGATTTCATTACTTAATCATACAATGTCTCTCTCAGTCTCTAACGCATTATGCTTGAGGATAAATGTTTTATAAATACACCCTATTATTTGTAGTGTTACCTTGCCAAATTAAAAAGTTTTAGTAAGATATTACATGATTGTGTCTGTACTCAGGACTATTATTTGTTCTGTCTCTCCTGTCCTCCATTTGAATGTGAATCACATCATGATTTCCACATATATCCAAAGTAATGCAAATTGAGTTACTGGAAACAAAACTATCCAACATGAATATCTTCTAATATTTCAACTGTGGCTGACAGAGAGCATCTTTGGTCATTTACCTATAATTTTAAGCCCAAAGTTAGCATCACAGGAGGTAGGTACCCCAAATTAAACACATTTGTGTTAAGCAACCTTTAGCTAGATATTTAGCAGCAAAATCAGATTCCATAGCATTTCTTGCTGTATCAAATAAAGCAAAGGCACCAGTAACGTGAGTTCATAGGTGCTCATTTGCAGTTTAGTTTCCTCCCTAATTTTCAACTCCTAGACTACTTTGTCCCCACTTACACTGCTTTGTCCTGCAAAAATCAATGAGGATGTTTTCCACTTACAATTCAATTTGCTTTCGGGACGACAGCCAATGCTTTTCTGAGAAAAGTGACCTGATGATAGTTTTATTTGCCTTGATTTATTTTTGAAACTGAAAAATAGCAAGTTTCCATCATCCTTTAATTTTTCTTTTCATGGGTGAGAATGCTAAAGGACAGCTGGGTGGACCAGGTTCAGCTTTTCACAATGAGAAAACTGACTAATGGACCATCTGATAAAGGTGCTGCTACCATTTGAACATCACAATAGTTTCGCTCCCCCAAAAAACACCAAAATAAGCATCAATCACAAGAAACTGGAAACAAAAAGGAACCTTTTTCATTAACTTCACATTTAAAATTTTTTTTAATTTTTTTAAATTTTTTATTATTTTTTTATTTCACCATATTATGGGAGTACAAATGTTTATGTTATATATATTGCCCTTGCCCCACCCAAGTCAGAGCTTCAAGCGTGTTCATCCCCCAGATGGTGCACACCACACCCATTATGTGTGAATATACCCATCCCCTCTGCCCCCTCCCACCTGCTGGACACCCAATGAATGTTACTACTTTATGAGCACTTAAGTGTTAATCAGTTAGTACCAATTTGATGGTGAGTACATGTGGTACTTGTTCTTCCATTCTTGTGATATTTCACTTAGTGGAATGGGCTCCAGCTCTATTCAGGATAATACAATAGGTGCTAGATCACCATTGTTTTTTTGTGGCTGCATAGAACTCCACGGTACACATATACCACATTTTATTAATCCACTTGTGTATTGATGGGCACTTGGGTTGTTTCCACATCTTTGCAATTGTGAATTGCACTGCTGTAAACATTCTAGTGCAGATGTCTTTTTTATAGAATGTCTTTTATTCCTTTGGGTAGATGCCCAGTAACGGGATTGCTGATCAAATCGTAGTTCTACTTGTAGCTCTTTGAGGTATTTCCATGTTACTTTCCACAGAAGTTGCACTAGTTTGCAGTCCCACCAGCAGTGTGTGAGTGTTCCTTTCTCTCTGTATCCATGCCAACATTTATTGTTTTGAGACATTTTGATAAAGGCCATTCTCACTAGAGTTAAGTGATATCTCATTGTGGTTTTGATTTGCATTTTCCTGATGATTAGAGATTTTGAGCATTTTTTCATATGTTTGTTGGCCATTAGTCTATCTTCTTTTGAAAACTTTCTATTCATGTCCTTTGCCCACTTTTTGATAGGGTTGTTTATTAACAACTGGGATGAGAAAAGAAAGTGTCTGTCAGAGTCTAAAAGGTAGAATTAAAAATGGAGTTTATAAACAACAGAAGCCACAGTCTAAAGTACTTACAAATTTGAAGTTCATAAAAACCTGTTGGTCCTTTTTATCACATCCCCATGATAGTCACTATCATGATTGTTCTCAATATGTTTTATTATTAATAATGACTAGTAATAATAAAAAGTAATAATTCTTGAATATTCACCTTGAAACTGGTATGTTTCAGCATACTTTTAAATGCACACTTGTAGCAAACCTATGTAGTAGATATTATCTTCATTTTACTGATGAATGGCTCAAGTCTTGGAGAAGTTAAGAAACTTTGCTTCTGATCACACAGCTAGTAGATGGTAGAGCTGATTATTGAACTATGGGCAATCTGACTTAGTTTAACAATTACATATGTCAACATAATATTTATATTTTGTTAAAGAAGGAGAGTTGCCTAAAACTTGACATTTATAGGATCAGGTTTGAGTTTTCTTTGATTTGATAATATATTCATTTTTAGCTTAATTCATTGAGTTTCAATGTACCTGTCTAAATGTTAATATTTGAAGAATCAAGAGGATTATATAAAAGAGATTTATAGCTTGAATGTGGAAGTGAAAAATCCTATTTGTTTTTTATAGACATCTTGGGAAATATTTTTAAGAAAAGTAATCTGATAGTTTTCCTGAAAAACAAAGGCAAGATAGGTCATTTAACTCATGAAAGGAAAGTATCCATTCTTGTACTTGGGGTCTATGTGCTGGGATCTACGAAGCACTTGAAATGTGTGTTTTAGTGGAGTATAGGCTCCTCTGTCCGCTGCTAGAGACACTATATTTTGTATACATCTCTAAAATATCAATTGCCATCCACAGAGATGCCAAATTGCCCTCCAGAAAGTACGTACTAGTTGTCTCCTTGCGGTAAGGTACAGAAGCAATGCCAAAAACAACCACTCAAAATAAATCTATATATGTTGACCATACTTTTACTATTTGTTTTAAAGTTGTGATCAAATGGCTATTGTTCTAAGACAGTAAACTAAAAAGAATGAGATCCATAGAGATGCTGTTCTAATCACACAAAAGCTTATGGAAAAAGTACTCTGACACATATTTATGGGTATACATGGGTATTGTTAGACTGCATACTAATTAGGCATAAATGTAAAACAGTTCACATAAATAATTCCAGTGCTCCTTTCATACAAGTAAATCAGATATCTCAGTCTATGAAGCCAACTTTCCAGTAAATATATTTAAACTTTTTAGTGTTGATGGTTTCTTTGCATGTCATATTATGTTATTAAGTATGAAATGTCCAATTTCCTTAAGTACTAAGTTTGACAGTTGATATCTCTAACATTTTACTTTGACACGTCTTGTTTTATATTTATTTTGAAGGTACATCCTCAGTATTTCAAACACACATTTTGGCTTGTGATTGTCTTTCAAATTATTTTTAGAGCAAATTTTGTGAAACCATGGATAAGTCAAAAATTCATGTTATTTTCAAATATGGGTTCTGTGGAGCCAATGCAGCACAGAAAGCTTGAAAATATCAATGAAGTATTTGGGACGGCGTGGCTAATGAATGCACAGTATGTCCATGGTTAGAGAAGTTCTGGTGATTTTAGTCTTGAAAATGAGTCCCATGGGTGACTTGAGACCAAGGTGGATAATGATAAGCTGAAAGCTGTAGTGGAAGTGAATCTATCTCAACCTACGGGTGAATCACCAGCAAGGTTTGACATTACTATTCCAACAATATTGGACCACTGGAAACAAATTGGCAAGGTAAAAAAGCTGGATAGTTGGGTACCGCATGAATTAAATGAGCATCAGAAGAGAAATGGTCTGGAAGCTTGACTTTCTTTGCTGTCACGACATAAAGGTGAGCCATTTCTACACCGTATTGTTTTTTGTGATGAAAAATGGATTCTTTTTGATAATCACAAGCATTTGGCACAATGGTTGGATGAAGATGAAGTGCCAAAACACAGTCCAAAACTGAATATTTATCAAAAAAAGCAAATGGTGTCTGTTTGGTGGTCCCGTGCTGGTATTATCCACTACAGCTTCATGAAATTCAGTCAATGGATTACAGTATATGTCTACTGCAAGCAACTGGGTGAAATGATGAGTATGCTTGTAATTAAGCAGCCGAGATTGGTCAATAGAGACAGGTCAATCCTCTTGCAAGACCACATGTTGCACAAAGAATGCTGCTCAAACTACAGACGGTGGACTTGGAAACTCTCTGTCAGCCACTGTATTCACCAGCCCTTGCACCAACTGACTACCACTTCTTCCAGGCTCTGGACCACTTCTTGCAAGGAAAAATATTCAACTCTGAACAAACTATGGAAAACATCTTTTGATTTGATCGCCACTCACTCTCCAGTCTTTCTCGCTGCTGGTATAAACAATCTACCATTGAGATGGCAAAACTGCCTGGGCGAGGTGGCTCATACCTATAATCCTAGCACTCTGGGAGGCTGAGGCCGGAGGATCGTTTGAGGTCAGGAGTTTGAGATCAGCCTGAGCAAGAGCATGACCCTGTCTCTACTAAAATAAATAGAAAGAAATTAGCTGGACAACAAAAAATATATAGAAAAAATTAGGCGGGCATGGTGGCGTATGCCTGTAGTCCCAGCTACTTGGGAGGCTGAGGCAAGTAGGATCACTGGAGCCCAGGAGTTTGAGGTTACTGTGAGCTAGACTGACACCACGGCACTTTAGCCCGGGCAACAGAGAAAAGAAAAAAAAAAGAAAAAAAGAAAACCACATGGTAAAACTGTGTTGATAGTTTACGTGCATACTTTTAATTAATTGTACTGCTTCTTGTTTGAGATATAATAAACTATGCATTTGATTCGAAATTGGACATTTCATATTTAATGACATAAATAATACTAGTTTACAATTTTTGACTACTTAGAACACTTGTTCATTTTAGAATAGTAGAGGTCAGCCTCTGAGAGTAAGAATTTCCTTTCCCTAACATTTGAAGTTCTTTATGGTCTACCACTAAACATTCCAGTTCTACCACCTGTTTCCTTCCCTAACTCAGTGTGCCAAAATTCTGAAGTGATATGTGCAGATTCTCTGCATTAGCATCAGTGTCGGATGAGATATTTTATATAAACATGTATACCTGGGTCCCACTTCTGAACTACAGAATTCGAATCTCTGTGTACAGGGGAAATATTTAAACCAGGTTTCAGGTGTTTCTGATGCAGACCAGGTGTTTCTGATCCAAAACAGAGTTTCTAAATCAACTGTGTTGAGTTGGAAGTCTTGAATGTGCAAATTATATCATGGGCCTGAGATTTTGAATACATGATCAAGATATTGTGGGAAGAGGCATATCCAGACCAATGAGGAAAACAGTGAGAAAAACCTCAGCATTTACCCTGTTCTAAATTTTACTTTCTCAAATTTGTAATGAAGAAATATGAGTGATGGTTGGTGGTATAGTCTGGATGTTTGTCCCCTCCAAATGTGATGCTGAAATTTGATCCCCAGTGTTAGAGGTGGGGGCTAGTGGAAGCTGTTTGTGTCATGGGGGTGGATCCCACAGGAGTGGCTTGTTGCCATTGTGATGAGTGAGTTCTCACTCTATTGGTTCACATGATAGTTGGTTGTTTGAAAAGTGTGGCACTCCCCCCCACCACCTTACTCCCTCAATTGCTATGTAACACACCTGTTCCCCCTTTACCTTCTGCCACAAATAAAAGCTTCCTGAGGCCCTCACCAGAAGCAGATGCCTGCACCATGCTTCTTGTACAGCCTGCAGAACGGTGAGCCAAATAAACCTCTTTTCTTTATAAATTACCCAGCCCCAGGTATTCCTTTATAGCAACAAAAGAAGATTAAGACATTTGGGTATTAAATGTGGTAGCGGACATAAAGCCCGAGACATGTAGTATTACTAATAGTAGTGAATTAATAAATAATTAATTAATTCAACTAATTGTAAATACCTACAATGGTCAAGCCCTATGCTAAGTACTGGGAATACAAAGATGAGCAAAAACAGGCATGACTTCCCCTCAAGGGGCACATAGAGCAGTGGTAAAGGCAGACATTAATTATAATAAGTACATTAATTACAATAAATACAACATGAATATAAAATAACACCTAAGATAAATACTGGAAGGAAAGGGGAAAGAGATGGTGTTAAGACAGCATATATAATAGGGAACTTTGACCTAAGCAGAGAAAAGGAACAGATGTTTTTCAGAGAAATTTGAAGGAAGAGTAGAAAGGTTGCAGAATTGGAGTACGTTAGACAATGCAAATAGGATGTACTTTCAAACCCTGTGGTTCCTATGAAAGTGGTTACTATGTGCAGTGATTTTGCTTCATAACTCTTTAGAGAAGATATCAATCATTCTTTCATAGATGAAAAGACTGAAGCTTAGAGAAGTTAACTAATGTGGGCAAAGTCTCTTAGAAATCCATTTGGTTGTGTTTGAAGGTTTTGATATTTTTCATTTGGACATTAACATATTTTAAAGGGCAAATGACAGAACATCTTCTTAGGCTTTGCTTACAGAAGGGTGTTAGAAATCAGGCATTAAGTCTGTAAAGCTGGGAGTAAGAAGCAAAAGGGAAAGAAAAGAAGAATATAAACATACTTTATTGCATCACAATTTTGCTGTAAATTGAGAACCGCTATGTAAATCCCATTATGGTAGAAATGCCAAAGTGGAAGGCTCTGGAATTTCCTTTCTCTTCCAAAAGAGAAAATCAGAATCAACTATGTGTCTCTGCAGAAATTATAGATGTTAATGCCACTATGAGAGGCTTGAAAGATGAAGATTGATGATTCTTATCACATCCCCAGTTAGATTAATGCAGAAGACAGATGTATCTTGAAGAATAATGGTGGATAATTATAAGCTTAATCAGGTGGTGAATTCAATTATAGTTGATTTTCTTGATGAGATCTTCTTAGTAGAGAAAATCATTATAGCTCTTTGAATAGCTATTAAACAGGTGACTAATTTCCCCCTTTGTCCAGTAAGTAGAAAATAGCAGAAACCGTTTGTTCTTACCTGGAAGGGAAAACAGTACACCCTTACTACTGTATTTCAGAATCCAATCAACTGTCCAATTTTGTGTCACAATTTTGTCTAAAGGAAATATGGCCATATCACTGTCCCACAGAACATATTGGTTTGCCATATTTATCACATCCTGATAACATGAGGAGGAAAGGAAGTAGAAGAAACTGTTTAAGTCTTGGTTTGACATCTGTTCCAGAGGAGGAAGATAAGTATCTTGATAATATGTAGGTCTGTTATTTCTTTGAAGTACTTGGGGAATATCAATATTTCTACTTCAAAGTGAAAAACAAATATTCATTGAACCCACTACCACTAACAATAAGGTACAATCCTTTGGAATTTGTGTGTGTGTGTGTGCATTTAGAAGTAACACATTTTTCATATCCATATATGTTCTATGACCATGAAGGTTTCCAGAGCAAGAGAAGAGCTCTCTAACTGGTCCAGGCAAGTGGCTGTGCCAGTCTGCTTTAATGAACTAGTAGATCTAGTGATGACGAAAGTATCTATGGCAGATTGGGAAGTTGGGTGAACCTAACTCATACTCGAAGAGCAGAATCTGTAACAGAGGGCCAAGAGTATTACATGAAAAATAATTCCTTTTGGGAAAGTAATTGTACTCATTTTGAAGAGCAGCTCTTGTTTGCAACTTGCTCAGTACAGACATACAACTAGGGGATGAAGCAACCTGAGTTGCCCCTCATAAAAATTGTGGCATCTTATCTTCCCTAGCCATTAAATTGGGGGTAGAGAGTAATGAGGTGATATTTTGGATATAGTTTATGAAATTTTGCACCAATAAGGGGTAAATACATTACAGACAGTTTGGAATGCACAGCAGAAACATGATTGGTCTGTTCAAGAATCAGCAAGGAGGCCAAGTTGACAGCAAGCAAGGCAACAAGTGGAGGAGGCAGAAGCCTGATGAGGTAGGGTCTTATCAACCATGATAAAGACTTTGGATTTCATTCCAAGTGAGATGGGAAGACACTAGAGAGTTTCATTCAGAATAGTGACATGATATAACTTATGTTTTAGAAGGATCATTTGGAATGTCATGTGGGGAATTGACCCTAGGGAGTGAGCAGAAAAGAAGGAAACAAGCTAGGAAACCATTCAATGGTTCAGGAAAAGAGATGGTGGTTGTGGGGAAGGTGGTAGTAAGAAGCAGTTGAATTCTGGATGGATATACTTTGAAGGCAGAGCTGACAGAATTTGCTAATGGATTGGATACAGATATGGGAAAAAGAAAGGTGTCAAGGATGACTCAAAAGATTTTGATCTGAGCAACTGGAAGGATAAAATTAACATTTACTGAGCTGAGGAGGACATTATGAGAAGCAAACTGTGAGATAAGAAGAAATAATTTTTTTTGGATATATTAGTTTTGAAATTCTTATTAAATACATGGAGATGTTGAGTAGGTAGTTAGTTACATAGGTGTGGAATTTAAGGAGGAGGTCTAAACTAGTGATGTAGAGAATCCCTAGAATATAGAGGAAATGAAAACCAAGAGATTAGATGGTATCATCTCTGAAGGTAGTGTAGATAGGGAAGAAATAGCTAGGACAGAGCCCCAGGAAAATCTAGTGACTAGGAATTGGGAGATGAGAAATATCTAGCAAAGAGGATGAAGGAGGAGTGAAGTAGGAAGAAAATGGGGTCTCAGAGGCCAAAACAAGTGAAGTTTCAAGAAGAGAGTTGGGGAGAGTTGAGCAGGACGTGGATTGATTACCGACTATTGGATTGGAACAAATGGAGGCTTTTACTTACTTTAAAAAGGGCTATTTAAGTACAGTTATGAGTATGAATACAAGACTGGATCAAGCACAAGAGTAAATTGAGGCAAGAAAGTGAAAACACTAACACTGAAAGCTCCTTTGAAGAGAATGAATGGGCTAATGAAGAAAGTGATTATGACATCAGGGATGGGAACAAGGCCTGAGCCTTGCACTTTTCCTTACTCTAATTAGGAAGCCAGATACCATAATTGCTTAGTCCCCCCCCCATGATTAGAGGGTCCAACATTGAGTCTCTGGTTTGATACTAACCCAGGAGAGACCTGCCATCTACCTTGTAACAGTTTGATTTTGTTGGACTCCTTCCATCTTGGAGAAGGCTCCAGTTTGCCCTCCTTGGGATAGATATATATTCTGGGCTCAGATTGATTTTCTTCCTGCATCACCCCCTCAACTCCCCCCCACCCCAAGGAATTACTGAATTTGGTTTACAGCAGAGCATCCTACACAACATTGTTTCTTTCTGTGGAACTCAGGTTAGAGTGAAAGAAGAGATGGGATGTTGCTCGTGGGATTTACTGGTATTATTATGTACCCTATCACCCCAAAGCAGCTGGAATTTTATAAACAGTAGAATGTCCTATTGAAAATTCATGCCAAGTAGGGTAGACCCTTTCTTACACTATACAACATACATTCTGAATCAACTACTGACATATGGTGCTGTTTCTTACCTGACTGAAATTCATGGGACCAGTATTAAAGACATGGTTGTTTTCACTATTTCAAATGACTTACAAAATTTTTACTTCCTTTCTCTGAGACTGTGGTTTCTGAATCTAACTTGAAGTGGGAGAATGCTTCTGGAGATACCAGTTGTTTAATTTAATTGGAAGTAGATACTGTCACCTGCCCTAAGAATTTCATGCTTCTTAGGTAATGAGGAAAGGGGTTACAATATTTGGCTAGGCTGATAAATTCTGACCAGGAAGTGGAAAGAAGTTTGCAAGTACTAGTATGACCAATGGCAGTGGTAAAATAAACATGATGACTAGAGCACTCTCCATAGGCAGAACCCTAAGATTCCTCTGGAATAATTAGTTTATCTCACTGGGTAAATCACAAAGCGGAAGTCATTTTTCTCTTGGGCATATTTTGATTAAAAATCCCAATCCTAAAACATTATAGATGGCCTAAATTTGTTGAAAACAACATACATATTTTCTACTGCTTAAGAGGTAAAGGAGGATATTAATTATTTTTAAAATTATAATTTAGGGAGTAATGATACTTTCCAAAAAGAAAATTGTTTTGCTAATGGAGAATGAAATTTACAGTGTTCTGAAATCATACTAGCAATATATCAACAAAGCAAGGGGGGAAATTAGGAAAAATCTATGATTTATTATTTTATGTTGGGGTTAATCAGAGAAATGTCTGATTTGTTGAGCTGAAGCAGACACCAACATTTTCATCCTGATTCAATTTCTTTCAGGCATGGAGACTCAGCCTGAATGTCATCTCAAAATCAAAACATGTACTTGTTTTTGTGCTTTAATTTGCCATAATTAAAATAAGGACAAAGCTTTATCTTCCTCATTTATCATACCCACAATTATATGCATTAATTCAAATAGTGTATTGAATCCAAATTTTACAACTGAAAGAAAGTTCCAGTTTGTGACAAGAAATGTCAAGCTTGAAATAGATCACTTACATTTTTTCTTTAAATAAGGTATGAACACATAAGTAAACAAAAAGGAAATGTTCTTTTTTCATATTTCACACTAAATGTCTTTTCATAAGGCTTTTCTGCAGCACTTTGGCAGTGAGGGAAATGTTGCAACTTTGTTATGGTTGGAAGGATTAGAAAGAGATAACTGGATGAATGTGTCCAACAACAGCCTGGTCGTACCTTTGATTTTCCCTTCTAATTTCACTGCCTCTTAGGAGAACTTCACTATACGAATTAGACAGACAATTTAGAAATTGATTAAATGATTTAGAAAAAAATAGAAAGTATGCTTTGGAATATTTTATTTTCTTACTAAAAGATTTAGAGGTATTAGATGATGAGGTGGGAGAGAGGTGGGGATGAAGTGGTGGAATAAGGGCAGGCAGTGCCTGTAGAGTCCTTCCTTCCTGTTAATGAGTTCTACCAGCCCTCTATTACGCCTGCTCCGTTCAATGTCATCAGTACTCTGCAAGGCAAGTATGACTATTTGCAATTTATAGGTGAGGAAATGGAGACTAACACAGGTTAAATAATTTGCCCAATTCATGCAGTAACTAAGTGGTAATCTTAGAAGTTGAATTTAGCTCTTCTAGCTCAAGTAATCAAAGGGAAAGAAGGATGGTGAAAGAGAGTATGACTTTCAGGAACACTGCTGATTCATATAGGGCAGATAAATGGGCCTGCTCCTCATTCTTGGTGCATTAATTAGGTGGAAGGTGAGCCCCCAACTCGTGGGAAGATCCTTCTAAGTAAGGAACTGCCAAATACGGAAAGATTAATTGCCCAAACAAGGGACAGAAAGTTTAATGATTTTGTGTGTGTGTGTGTGTATATGCGTGTGTGTTCGCGCTTAGAAGGACTGAGTATTAAAATGCCATGCTTCTTTGATACATGGGTCCTCAACCATAGGGGCTTTGGGAAAATTTAAGTCCTCAGCCATGGATTTGAAAGAAAGAAATTACTTGTCAAGTATGGTTCTACAAAGATAAATTTTCTATAGAAAAATGGATGTTCAAAAGCATAGCCTATTTCACAAAGATGGGGAAATATAATGAACATAAGGTGCCTTTGAAATTTCTATTTATACAATTATATGCATTGAAAAGTATCTGAGCAGTCTGCACAAAGAAACTTATTTGATTGCCCTGGGCCCCCTTTTTTCCTAGTCTATTTGATAAAAGTACCTGTTTAACATCAAGCATATATAAGCATTTTGAGGAAAATCAAATCAAGGGAGCATAGTTCCAGAAATGCTCTGCTAGGTCCATGGCTTATTTCAAATTCTTTGAGAACTTCCTCTTAGTATATAAAGCAGAGTTCATGTAGAAAATTAGGTACTTAGTACAATAGCCAGAAAGGGATCATGACACAGTCTTTCTCTGATATGGACAACATTATTTAGGGTATAATAGTCTATCTTGCCATCTCTTTTTTCTCTATTTTTCTCTCCTTGTGCCTGACTTCTGCCTATTTTGTTGCAGTCAGTAATCAATACATCAAAGGAAAAAAGCACTTTCAGTGTACATATCTATGAGTAATGGTGAATTTTGTGAATCTTATGCTTGGTATTAGATTTCTTTGAACTGTTTCTATAATCTCTGAGCCTGGATTCTGGACAATGGGGAAAGCATGAGGAGGCAGCAGGGACTTCATGAGTAATAGGGCTGTAGGCAACTGAATTTCTTTCCGTGTACTCAGGGAGAGAATTCTGCTAGGAATGCTGGAGGGTCATGTGGAGGCTACAGGACTCAGCATCAAATGGTTAAATAGCATGGGGGAGATCAGAAGAATATTCATGCAGTAGGTACCAACAAGCTACTTTTTGGGCAAAACATACAATCAGAATTTTGAAGAGTGTATTGACAGACATTAAGAAATTGACAGTTGATAAAGACTATACAAGAACCTAAAGATTTTTGAAATGTGTATTAACATTTTTAAAAATTAATAATAGGACTTTCTAGTTTAGATGTCATGATTCAGAGTGGTAAATCAGAAACAATAGAAAACTTTAATTTATTCATTTGCTCCACAAATATTTGTTATGCACTAATTATGTCACTAGCATGGCATTGGATGTTGGTCTGATCTCTGCCCTACCGGAACTTACAGAGAACAGACAAAATATAATAGCCTGGATAAGCCAGAGACATTTCCTTTAGCCATACATTGCTGAAGGAACTAGAAATTAAAATTAGGTAGATACTCTATTTTCTGTAGGTTGTTGCATATGTTTACTTAGTCTTAGATTTAATAGGTATATAAAGTCCTCACATGTAGTGCAATGGCTTAGGATGACAGAGGTTAAGAGCACACAGACTCTGTAGCCAGATTGTCTGAGTTCAAATTTCAGCTCCACTACTTAACAACTGTGTGGCCTTGGGCAAGTTATTTGACCTCTTTGTTCCTCTGTTACCTGATCAGTCAACTGGAGATGGTATTAGTACTTTAAAAGGCTGTTCTTGGCCCGGCGCAGTGGCTCTCGCCTGTAATCCTAGCACTATGGGAGGCCGAGGTGGGCAGATCATTTGAGCTCAGGAGTTTGAGACCAGCCTGAGCAAGAGCGAGACCCCGTCTCTACTAAAAATAGAAAGAAATGATTTGGACAGCTAAAAATATGTATAGAAAAAATTAGCCGGGCATGGTGGCTCATGCCTGTAGTCCCAGCTACTCGGGAGGCTGAGGCAGAAGGATTGCTTGAGCCCAGGAGTTTGAGGTTGCTGTGAGCTAGGCTGATGCCATGGCACTCTAGCCTGGGCAACACAGTGAGACTCTGCCTCAAAAAAAAAAAAAAAAAAAAGGCTGTTCTGAGGATTAAATTAGCTAGTACCCGTTAAGTAGCAGAATAGTACCCAGTGCATGGAAAATGTGGAATATGTTTTGCTATCATTATAATTTGAACCTATCATATTGGCTATTGGGCAGTCCAATTACTTTCTTTGTTGTCATTTTAAGAACTTTATTTAAAGAACTTTCTAGGTTTCAATGTACACTCAATTTTTTGAGTGATTTTTAAGGATTAAAAGTGATTTTTGAAGTGATGTGTTTTTTCCAGGCAGAAACCACTACAAACTAGTATACAGGTTGCTATGTGGAATCAAGGGTTGACATGGTGCTCTGCCCTAGCTGCCCGTCCCGTGCCCCCCCCCCCCCCGCCCCGCCATATAAGGTGACGCAGAAGGAAATCTTTGCTGCTGTAACCCACTGTTTGTTTCTGTACCATAAACTCAGATAACCTGGCTGATACATATGGTATAGCCCAATGTATGTAACATGATGACCACAATACATGATGAATAGTAAGTGCCTAAAATTGTCATGTTTTATGGTTATTATCATGATTTTATCTGATCTGAAGAATTAATAATGTATATCAAGTGGCTCAAATTTACTTGTACAATGAATTATTGAATAAATTATCCAGCCTAAGTTTTGGTTGTATTCAACCATGCATGGTCTCTCTATGCAGGCTTGATCGGTCAGGGTCTATCAGGCCCCGTGTCTGTGTTGTGAAGAATGTGCAAAATATCTTCTCTCTCAACTAACAAAAATTTTCATGATTAGTTTAGTTCAGGTAAAATGCCATTGAATGAGCACATGTTACGTCCCAGGGACTACATGAGGTTACCATTAAAATCACCTTCTGGTATTAAGGAAATCATACTTAGGAAGCCTGTGATGAGGAGCGGTTTTTTTTTTGGACTCAGAAGAATAATGCGTCAAATGGTTGGTGTTTCCCCATACCATGGAGCTATTAACTGTTGGGTGTGGCTATGCCCTGAATTCGAGGTAGAGTTCTGGAGAGGGAGCAGAGACTTGGAGAATGGCACCTGGGGTAAGTCTGGAGAGTTAGCAGCTGAAGAGGAGCTTAGGGGTGGGAGGCTGACTGAGGTTAGGGATGAAGTGGGCAAGATAAACTTTCCTGATTTCCAAGTTTTAAGCCTTGTTGAAGGGAAGAGGAAAAAACTTGTAGAATATATATTTTATAAACCTGTTATCTTAATCACCTTTTATACTTTACTTATAGGTTTTAGGATAAGGGGTGTGAGGATATAGGAAAAATATATGATACAATGCTTTCCTTTCCTGCCATTTTTGGGTCTCATTTGGAAGTCATGATAGTCCATTCCTTTCTAAAAGCTGATAAATCCTTTAAAAAAAAAGTTCAAATTGCAGTTGATTACACTGACCTAGGAATCTCCTCATAGCTAATTCTTACATGAAAATGTAACTAGCAAGATGACTCCTGCTGGCTTATAATATACTTATTAAAAAAAAAGCCCACTTGTCGGGCACAGAGCCTTGATGTGGATATTTGAACATTATGAAAATGAATTCACAAGCCAAGTCCGTCTGTCATATGTTTTAAATTTAAATGTTCTGATGGGTGATGAGACTCAGCATGAGGGCATCCAAAATCATCTTGTGAAGTAAAAAAAAAATTCATGGAAGAAGGCTAGGGAAAAGATGACATTTAGTTCATAATCATGCGCCTATTTGGAATTTAAAGGTTTTGATCAAGAAAGGTTTTGGTTTTTCAAATTTGGATTTTACCACTTAAAAATCAAGTGTCAGTCCATTGATTTTTTTTTAATGGCAGAGGTTATATATTTTACCACAGATCACCTGTGGAATGCTGGAGTGGTCAATTCAGTAATAACATATGCACTTTTTCCAGAGCTTCTGGGGCTAGTAATACTACAGATTTCACTTTCTAAATAAATACAGGAAGCTAGAGGTCATTCTAAGTAGGGTATTTAAAATTTTTTTCATATGGATGCTGTGCTTCTCATGTAGCACAATGCTCTGGAGACCTTCTACTCGGCACCTCTGTTCCACTATAGCTCCTGCACAGGGTCACTACACAGGCTTCATGCTCATGCCAGAGTCGCCCGGAGCTGTTAGGAGGTCTCCAGCCAGACGAGTGTTAACTCTGGCCCAGCTGCCCCAGTTCAAGGCTCAGAGGAGCTCTGTGCTGCTGCCTTTCAATTCCTGTCGTCCAACTGTACTGTCACCATGGCAGTGGCATCCTTTTTAAGACCATCAAGTAGGCATTCGAGAGAAGCAAATGATTTGCTGGAGGTGGTGAGCATGATTATGACACAGGCTGTTTGCAAATTAGGCAGTGCCAATGGGCAGCACAGGTTCAGGAATCAAATGTGAACATGGGTCCTTACTGATTCTTTAACCTTGTTTGGACCTCTCTCTGCCACTCTGAGTTTAGCCTTATTCTTAACTTTGACACAGGAAAGTGATCCCCACTGCTGGGAATCACTTGCAGTCCAAGTGGGTCCTTGGCTTTATACAAAAAACAATCCAGGAGCAAGCTGGCAGTGTAAAGTGGAACTGGGTTTTATTCAAGAAGTATAGAAAATGTACTCCACAGGCAGAGTAGAGGCGAGCTCACCCTGCAGAAGAGAACTGGCCCCATGGTTCCTTTGGCCCTCTCTTTAAGCATCAGCTTAATTATAGGCTGAACAAGGGGAGGAATATTCATGTTATTTCTTGGAAACGGGTGGTGTGTTTTCCTGGAATTAGGGTGACACCTTCCTTTCGACTAAATATGGTCAAACAAGAAGTGTCATAAGGAACAGGTGCGTGATGGGAGTGGGAGGTTTTCTTAGAAACTTTTATCGTGATTTTATGATAATGAGGGTAGAATGAAGCTGTAAGGTCAAGAAATGGTCTATTTTTCAGCCATCTTGGTTCTAACCAGTTGGAACTTGTCCTGCCTCCATATCTTGTTTTGATCAGGGTAGCTCAAAACAAAGTTTTGAGACTTCCTAACTCAGTTAGGCAATGCCTGCACAGTTAAGCAGTGCCTGAGGCAATACCTAAAGTAACGCCTGCCAGTTCCCTGCCTCAACTTCAAGCCAATGCCGAATCTGAAGAAGCCTTCATTGCTTGATTATAGGCTTTCCTAAACATCTTCCATAACCTCTTTCTCTTTCCATTTTCTGTTTTCCCTTTCAATATATGTTTAAGTGTCATTCAATGAGATTTTTGAGGAGCCATCACTATGCATAGGCATTGAATAAAAGGTAGAATTAATTAAGTGTAGTCCAGTTGGGGTTATTAGATTTATATGTGTGAAACAGTTAAGCAGTATGGCAATATTGAGAACTGTGGGGTCTAAGATTTTACCTTATTTGTAAATTTACAAGCAGGCCTGTCACAGCTTCATGCATGGTGGCAGAAGACTTGAGACTCTAAAGTCAAAGAACAAAGACTTCATTACTTAGGGAACAGCAAGCGACAGGAGCATTAGCATATTTAAATCAGTTCCCCTTGCCTCTAAGTCCTATAGAAGTGACACAGATAGCCCAGAGGGAGTCCTGCTTACTCTCTGGATTTTGTTACAGGATAGGAACACCATGCTTAGGAAACGTGATTTTTTTGTAATAGGCAGTAAGCATGCCTGGCCTTTGGTCTAGAAGGAGACCCTGTGTCTGTCTTTCAGGGCTGTTTGTTGTACAAACATCCTTAAAAAGATAGTCCTGAACAAAAGGAAGTCAGTATTTCTGCTCATAAGATGTCCAGAAATTCAAAAGATCCATGGAAATTTTCTTCTAACAGGCAGCATCTCACAAGATGAGTCACATACACAGTACTTGATAGAGAAATTCAGATAAGGGAATGATGAACTTGATCTTCAATACTAAACTCACACTAGTTACTTCAGAAAGATTTTACAGAGAAAGTTAACATTAAGACATCTTTGAAAGATGGGTTATATTTAGAGGAATGAAGAAAGGGCAATGTGTTTTTCTTCTGAGGAAAGCAGTAGGAGTTTGTCAGGGTGGTAGTAGCCGTAGATTCTTGGTGTGCTCTTGGCCAAAGAATGACCAGACACACGAAAGTGTCAAGTGCAGACTATTATCTTGGAAAAGTCACCAGCAGGGCAAATACCATGAGTAACCACAAGCAGGAAGCAGTTTCACATGAGCAGCTCTTTCTTGAAGACCAAAACGGGTCTATCTCTGCCAGTGGAGAGAGACAGACCGACTCACTCTCTCTGACTGACTCACTCTCTGAATTTTCGGATTGTTTCCTTTTATTAGCCCAGTCTGGGGGAGGGCATTCAGGAGGTGTGGGATGTAATCAAATGATCAAACAGGTGTCCTCAAAATTTCATCTGCGTATATAAGCTCCCTCTCCAAAAGTCCACCCTGGGGGTAGAATCACAATGTAGATTTAAACTAATGACATAATTACCCTTAGGTTACTCTAGGTCACTTTCTAAATCCTATCATGCCTGGGCTGGGGAATTCCCAGATTGACAAAACATTCCCTCCTTCCCCAGGTGTAGCCATTGCTCAGGATAGGATTAAGCGTGGGAAAACACCAAAATGGAGTGCCCGCCCTTATCCTCTTCCCAGGTGGAGCAATTTCTCAAGACATCACCAAAGCAGGGGCCCCTTGTCCCTAGAAGAGCCAGAGATGCTAACTATCTACTTGAAGTACTCAAGGCTGCCATGTTACAAGGATGCATTGATTCAGCCTTTTCCCTTGTTAATCATCTGATCCATTCTGATTGGTCCGTGCCCATGTTGTACTGATTGTTTAGAATTTTAAATAGTAGTAATCATGACATTTGTGCAGTTTGGGAGTCATATAGTCTTATTGGTATTGGTTACTCTTCAGTTAAGTTTACCAGATAAAGTACTGTATTTTTATTTGCTAAATCTGGCAGCCCTACCTTCAATATAGTAAGGTGAGGTCTCTGTAGTGCAGAAACTCTAACCAAACTGTGTTTGTTCTTGCAGGTAAGGGAAACCATTAAGGACACTTGGGCAAAGAATTATATAAAAAGAATCATGTTTTATAGGAGAACAAAAATGACAATGGTGTGCTGGGATAATACCATGAATCAGATCTTCTTAATTACCAAGACAATTCCTTTATCTCTGGCTTCAAACAGCAGTGGAGGAAATGTATCCTATGTTTAGGAGATAAGTGGTTTAAGGCTGGCTTTCATGAAGGCAGAATAGATTCCACGGGTGTGGCACAAATAATATATAGAGGAGCCAGGACTCAGAGCAAGAGTATGACATGAACGTACTGTAGTTGTTCTGCATGGTCAGTGTGGAGGGGGCACCCTTGTGACCCAGCTGAGTGGTGGAGAAGGAAAGAGACGTTTGGCTTTCTCTTACACACTAGTCTCTGCTCTCAGCAAAAGAGCCAGAGGAAAGGAAGCCTTTACTAGAGAGGCCATAAGGATATAGGATATCAGTGCATTACTTAATTTCTGCTAGGATGTGAGCAAAAATTGGGGTAGAGAGGAGGGTCACACATTAGGATGTAGATTTGGATGGGCTTTCATTCATATAATGGTAGTTAGGGGGTTTGGAGCGTGGGATTGATGAGGACAACCAGGGTGCATAAAGCAATGGCTTGGCAACTGGGCAGGGGGAACGCACTACCAGTGCGGGGTGGGAGGGTTGGGAGAGGAATGTTGAGTCTAAACTGGTGGGAGTAATTTACAGAACAATGTATGAGGAATACTGAGTGGATGGGGAATGAAAAGGCAAGTAGGCAGGCATAGCTTACTATTCTACAAAGAAAGAGGTGGGGCTCGCTAAAATAAAATCATCTTCTCTGGGCTCCAGTGAAGGCTCTTCAAATGGAATTTAGGTTTTTTGTTGTGATCATCGGGAGAAACTTTTGATTCTTGTTGGTAAGTAAAAGATAAAATAAATATTATTAATAAGTCAATTTTGTTCTTTTCTGAATAAATCTGTTGACACATTAGGCTTGGTTTGTTTTTCATTTGGCATAGAGAACAGGTGCCATAAAATATACTAATGGCCTATGCTGGAGAAATTGGAGTGTAACTTCTAAAAGTTATGAGCAGAAAAATAGGAAAGGAAACATATGAAAGAATGTTGTCATGGAAGTTTTGGTTGGAAGCACTGAGAAAATTGATACCATATTTCAAAGTGAGGTACAAAACCATGATGCAAACATTTCAAAGGAGATATCTGTTCTAATTTTAAAGCAAGATTGAACTTTGACCATAATGTAGGACTGAATAATCTAATTACTGAGACTGTACTGAGAGAGTTGAATGAACCATAGAAATTTTTATTACCCAAGAAGTACCAGAAACGTCAAGGGGCTTACCTTAATTGTCATCCAGGTAGCAGGAAAGATCTAGCCTATAGAGTGGACTTTATAAGATAGACACAGAAATAATTTTTTTACAAGTATATTTTGCTATTCATTATTGTTAAACATAATGTTTGCACAAAATTAATATGACAGGCTGAAATCTATGAAAGAGAGTTGGAAGAGTTCTAAAACTTTAGTGGACAAAACAAATGGGATAGAAGTGACATTTGTAGAGACAAGCTCATCTAAAAATATGAGTTAAGTAAGTAAAAAGGAAAGCAGGGATTTCCAAGCACCCTAATACTGTCTGCAATGGACTGAATGTTTGTGTCCCCTCCAGATGCATATCCTAACTCCTAATGTGATGGTATTAGGAGGTGGGGCCTTTGGGAAGTAATTAGGTCTTGAACGTGGAGCCCTCACAAATCGGACTGGTGCTTTTATAAAAGTAGACCCCCCACCCCCGCCGCAGAGAGCTCTCTCACCCTCTTTCTGCCATTTGAGGGTAAAACAAGAAGACAACAGTCTGCGTCTTGGAAAAGGGCCTCCCCAGAACTTGACCATGCTGGCACCCTGATCTTGGACTTTCAGCCTCTGAAACTGTGAGAAATAAGTTTCTGTTGTTTATAAGCCACCCAGTGTATAGTACTTTGTTATAGCAGCCCAAACTGACAGACATTCTTCAAAGGTATCAATAGGTGATGCTTATTGATAAAATTGATTATTTTATATGACTTACTGGAATTCAGGGTTCAAAATATGCTAGATTGAATTCAAGAATATGTGTTAATCAAAATGAAAAATACTATTGACCAACATTTACTCCAGGCATTTTAAAGCAAAAACTTTCTTTTTCTCTATGCATGCTACATATTGAGGACTTCTACTAAATATACGGCATGGCAAACTCTTTAGAATAGTTCATTGAACAGACTGGGAAATGTATTCTGATTATTTTATCTTCTTAAAAATGTTCTGTACTTCTAACTTTTCTAATGCAAATGTTTTACTTTTAAAATAAGCATTAACAAATTCTAGGTTTCTTCTCTAGCATGAGGGATGAGGAGGTTCGTGGGAAAGTGGGAACCTGGACTGCTGGATAGCTGGTCACTTTTGAGGCAGTGACTGATCCCAAAGAGGCAAATTACTCTCCCGGCAAGGTCAGAGTTTTCTGTATCTGAAGAACTTTGTCTGACACCTAGAGAAAGGAGTGCAGGACAAATTCACCGGTTTGGATTTCTTTCTCCTGTGTGTCTTGATGGGTGGTGACAGATAAGACCGTGCTTTAGCCGCAGGGAAAGAAGGAGAGGACCGGCAAGAGGAGCAGCAAGCTGGGGAAATGGGAAAACTAGGCTAAGTCACAGCGGTTTGCCCGGACAGCTTGCAAGCAAGCCACCCACCAAGTCACACGCCAGCCGCTGTGGCAGAATCTTCAGAGTAGAACACCAGCGTCAGGCCCAGAACATACAGGCTTTTTCAGTCGGAGTCCAAACACAGAGCATCTGTCACTGAGTCACTTATAATTAATTCTGCCTTTAAATTAGCAGCTGTCTTAGGACACTCTGCTGGTGGGTGGGTTGGGGACGAAGATACGTGTAGAGTGCGATGGATTTGAGCTTGTCGGTGTTAGGGTGGCGGCAGCAGCCAAGATCGCTGTCCTCTGAGGACTGCTCACGTCAAGAGCAGGGATAGTGACCCACTTTTGACATCTTTAATATTTTCTTGGCAAAGACTAGAGAGAGCGCTATTTTAGTTCAGGATGCGGACCATAAAAATTCTTGTAATTCCTTTTGCCTTTTCTCCTGCAGCTTGTATTCACACAATTTGAAGGAAATCTGATTCGCTTTACCAAAGTTGTTGTCTGACCATTCTGCCAATTTGTGAAGTAATGGATGCTCTTTTTCCCTTTTTGTCACATCACCATTTGATCCACCAGAGAGCAGAGACAGCAAAGCATCACTTAATTGAGGGGTCTTCAGTCACAGAATGGGAGAATCCAGTGGCCGCGGGGAGCACAGGACAATTTTGCAAACCTTCCTAGTGGATAGAGGTTGCCAATTCTTCCAATCACCTTTTGCTTCTGACTGTCCCCCTTTCCCAACACAAATGATTTCCAGTATTGTATGTTCAGATACGATTTGCTGGATTAATATTTGGTGGCTTGAATTGCATATGTGGGTATATCCCATTTTATTTATTCTTTAGGACATTATGTGAAGCTTGAGTACAGTAGTACCTTATTTATCCAGCAACAAAATTAAAGAGCTGTTTTATTGTGAATTTTGCAGATGATAATTGTTATAGGAGCTAGCATATACTGAGCTTATTATGCACTGGCACTTTGCTAAATACAATTGTCACCTGCAGCCTTTGAGACAGTGTCCAAAGGTCCCCACATACTGAAACTCATGCCTGTGTAGTCCTGTCCCCTTGAGTGGGGGCTGGATTTAGTGACCGTGAGATGGTAAATGTTTGTTGTTTTCAGCCACTACATTTTAGGGTAATTTTTTTGCACAGCACTCAATAACTAATACAACTTTAGATACATTATTTCATCCCTATAACAGTCCAATGGAGAAGGTATTACTACAATACTCGTGTGGGCTTCTGTGGCATTGCCTCACTCCCAGGGCCTCTGGTTCCCTCTCTGCCCCTCCCAAGGCCACACTCCCAATTGCTGGCAGTCCCTCAAGGAAACTCAGCCTTCTTCTCTCCACACCTATCCTGCTGTCCCCTTGGGAATCAGCCCCATTTTGCTATTGACTCTCCCTGGTCCTCGGGGATTCAGGAGAAAACACTTTCTCCCTCTTGTTGAGCTCTGAAACAACCACACTCGTCTTTAGGATGACTTTAGTCTAAGTTGTTCCCTGGAGGTATTGCTACGCTCCCAGCTATGCGACCTTTTTTTTTTTCCTTCCTCTTGAAATGTTTCTCTTGCAACCTGAGACAGATTTCATGATTTGTAAGGAAAACAAAAATAGATAGACTCTGAGTGAGGGCTGAGGGACACTTTCTGGTGCTTGTGCTTTGTGGCCAATTTTTTTCTTTTCCCAACACGGGTTCACAGCTTTGTTTTGAGTGACTATGGCTGCCAAAAGTTAATTTCTTCCTAAATTAGATCTCACTTTACCTTTTTCATTTCATTTCATATTATTTGCAAAAATGGACACATTCTCATTTTATTCCTGCAAAATTCATCAGCCTTCTATGCTTTCTGCCAACATCCCCTTCCTCTCCAGTCCTGCCCTTCCTTGGCTACCTGACAAGCGTTTCTGAAGCCCTGCTTACATGGTGGTGTAACCTGACCATGGCCTCCAGCATGGCTTCATCAAACAATCTGAGAACTCTTTCTGCAATTAAATATTGATTTTTTAAATAAACTGAATGTTTAGAATGAGGAATTGGCTAATTAAAGCTGGCTTTGTCTATTAAAAATTATCAAATAGGTTTATGATGACTCAGCCACCAATTGTGATTTATATTAAATTACATCAAATGTGAAAATGGGTAGGAAAAAAATAGCATGATTTCTAATTGAATAGTAACCTCTAATATAATGAAAATCATTTAAATGCAACATAGATACTTTTAATTAATATTTTCTATTGCTTGAAGTATATTGGTAGTGATGGAAGTGACACTGGTGGTGGGGATAGCAGGAGGCATGATACAATACCTGCCGTGGGAACAGGTCGTGACAAGCACCTTATACACTTTGTCTCTCAATTCTCAAAAAAAAACCCCCTATGATGTAGATACTAATACCATCCCCAAATTTATGGCCTTATCTTGATTTCATAAATTAGTTTACTCCTTTTTTTTCAAATCCTAAGTAACTATCAGTCCTGTTTTTGTCAGTCAACAAAAATTTCATGTTTCTTGCTTTTTTCTTATAGGCTTGTACAAGAGAGCAGTTTAGGGAAATGAAATATCTTCTATCATAAAATATTATATTTCTCTAAATCAAGATTTATTATAACTGTTTGAAGCTTCCACATGGGGGAATTTTCTGTCATACAAGTGAAAGAACTTCTATTTGTTCTGCCTAGTTTAGCTTTTCTCTCTACTTTGTTGGATAAAATAAAAAGATGTGACAAAAGGGGACATTAATATCCACAGATCCATTTCCCCACGAGTAGAAGTTCATAGCTTTTATGATTCCTTTGGCAAGGGGCTCCTTTTAGAATGGTGTAACAATTATAAATAATACTATTAATAATAGCTGGTGGCTGTAGTAATAGTACTCCCTTTGTCTTAGAACTTTTTAATGTACTTTTATTTTTCCAAGTGAATCAAGCTAGAAAAAGGTTTGTAATATCTCTATTATACTCCTGGTGTAGAGATAGGTTAGGAGGAAAAATAAATGTTAAGTAATTTTCTTGCCTATTATAATGTACCTTAAAGAATCATCAAGCGTTAGTCAAGTTATAATGCTCTTCAAATTCCCATATCTCTGTTATTTCCAAACTTCTTGTTTGATTTAGAGCAATGACCTTGGGAAGAATATAACAAATACCAAAAAGATAGACCCCAACCTAAGGGATTAGTTTTGAGTATGTGGTCAAATAAAAGCCAATCCTCCCAAATGCATTCTTAAAAAACAAGTCCTTATGTATTTCTTATTGTAGGATCACGTGTTTGAAATAATTTAGAGAGAACTCAACAAAAATCTTGGTTAAATATATAACACATTTTATTTTTTTTCATTTTATTTTTTTTCTATACACCATGATTCTGAAGCAAAAATATTTTAAAGGAATCAGCAAATTCTGTGCCAGTCAATACACTGGTGGTTCACTCACTTTCTATGTTTGGGTGCTATATAAAAGTAATGTGGAATAAGAATGGGATTTTTGAGAACTGCCAATTACATTTTTATAATAAAAAGTCAAGAACAAGGTGAACCATACCTTTTGTGAGAAACTGTATTATGTCTCATCAAAGGATGTCTTCCAATGGATGAGAACAAAATAATAAAACAACAACTAGTTTAGATGTTTTATGTCTTCTAAGGATATACGCCTTTAGTAGTCTCTTTACTTCTGTATGCACGTGTTCATTTGACCAATTACTTGGGATATTTGTGATCACTTTTGAATAATCACTTAATGTTAAGTTATTTAAGCTAAACTCAAGCAAGGTAATAGATAAATAATTCTAATAAATCATAAGCAATTTTTCAGTGATTCTAATTGTCCACATTGCTCTAATGCACTTAATGAATTTGATAAAGTTAGCAAATCAGAAAACTCTAACTCCATACTCCTCTCCAGTCTTCATGCTTAGTCTTGTTAATAGTGTTCTCAACTCAAAATCAACAGAATTTAACTTCTAAATTGGCTTTCTCTCGCATATCCATATTATCTGTTTTTATTCATACTCAAGTCCTTCTTCTAAACTTCCAGGCTTGGTACCTTAGTTCCAATTTGGAATCAACCCTCATCCTTCTTCCTCACCTAGAGCTACAGTTTTATCAGTGCTTGCTTTATCATAAATCTTGCATCCCTTTTTCCTTACTTAAATCTCATTAGTTCAGAATATTATGTTTATAGCAGCACAATTCACAATTGCAAAGATGTGAAAACAACCCAAATGCCTATCAATACATGAGTGAATTAATAAAATGTGGTATATGTATACAATGGAATGCTACTCAACTACAAAAAACAGTGGTGATCTAGCACCTCTTATATTATCCTGGATAGAGATTGAGCCCATCCTTCAAAGTGAGGTATCACAAGGATGGAAAAACATGCATCACATGTACTCGCCATCAAACTGGTACTAATTGATCAATGCTAAGGTGCTCACGTGGTAGTAATATTCACTGGGTGCTGGTCAGGTAGGGGGATGGGAGGTCGGGGGTAGACAGGGTGGGGAAGGAACCCCACAGCTAATGGAAACGGGGTACACTATATGGGAGAAGGACACGCTTATAGTCCTGGCTTGAGTGAGGCAAATGCATTTCATGTAACCAAAATGTTTGTACCCCCATAATATCCCAAATTAAAAATAAACAAATAAATAAATATGCAAATAAAGTATAATTGCAAAAAAAAAAAGAATGTTATCAAACCAGTATGTTCTCATCTCTTTGCATAAAATTCATTACAATTACCCCGTAACAGACAGGATAATATCCAGAATCTTTTTTTTTATTTCAGCATATTATGGGGGTACAAATGTTTAGGTTACATATATTGCCTTTGCCCCGCCTGAGTCAGAGCTTGAACTGTGTCCATCCCCCAGACGGTGCACACTGCACCCATTGGGTGTGTATATACCCACCCCCTCCTCCCTTCTCTCACCTGCCTGACACATGATAAATGTTACTACTATATTTGCATTTAAGTGATCAGTTAATACCAATTTGATGGTGAGTACATGTGGTGCTTGTTTTTCCATTCTTGTGATACTTCATTTAGTAGAATCGGCTCCTTTAGTCTGGCACTCAAGATATTTCACAAAATAAGCTAAAGCACAGGGTATTCTATCTGACGATTTTCCTTTCTTTCTTTTTTTTTTTTTTTTCACATTGTACTCCAGTCAACTTTATCTTCTAGCTGTCTTGGAAAATGCAATTTTCTTTCTTGCCTCTAATTTTACTTCTGAGGTTCTTTTTGCTTTCATCCCTGACTGTCCCCGTCTAAGTCCTCTTAACCTCCTCAGATCATTGCAGTTCATGGCAATCTTTCCTACAAGTCAGAGTGTTTGTTATTCTCAACTTCACTGTTATTCTGTGCTCTTCTTTAGGACAGAGCCAAATGTATATTTCTTATGTCTTCCCTTTGAGCATATTTTAGAGCCCCTCAGATGTCATCTAGTTTGTTTTTTAAAGCGCTCAAATGAAGCTACTTAGGTGAATTCAGTACACTGAATTTTATTATTCTGAAAGACATGCTATGATACAACTTCTATCTTTCTCAGAACCCACTTGGTTTAGGCTCTGAGATATGTGGATTATGGCACTCAGAGGTTGTAAAGATTTTTGTTAATGAAAAATTTCAAGAGAGCCCCTAACTCTGTAGACATAGAAGTGCTCCTTTAGTCACCACAGAATGAATAGCATGGATAATACTGTTTTGGATAAATATGTATATGAGACAGGTTAATCTACAATTAGCGAAAGTTCAGAGGGTATAAAAGAACCATATCTGGGAAAAAATATCTATCATGAAAGCTAACTTAGTGAATTTATTTTGGTATTTATTTTTTAGTTATACATAGAAGCATTACATTTTTTTACCTGGACCTTTATCTATGGTTTCAAATGCTATGGATATTCTGATACCTACTCATTAAAAAATAGTCTTTTAAAATGTTCCCATAAATTATCAAAATGACCCGGAAATTTCAATATATCAGAACTTAAAAATATGTCTCATAGGTTACCTCCCACACATAGAAAATTATTTGACCACCGGTATATATTCTTGACATAGAAAATATAGTCATTGTCTATACTGGTTTAAAGGGTTCCTGACGGACCAGATAATTCGTTAATTAAAATAGGAAGTTAAAAATATCTATGTTTTAAAATAGATCTAGGTTCAACTGGAATCGAAAACCTAGACCTAAAAGAAAGAAAAAATAGAAAATTGTTTTCAGTTCAGAAATTGTGTTGGGTAAGAATGTCTCATTCCAACATGTCTAAATTGTCATTAGTTATTGAACTGGGATAATCTGAAACTGTAAATCTTACAATAACTTACAGAAAATACCATTATTTTCTGAATCAGAAAAATAGAGGAAATGGGATGTATAGATTAAAACAAAGAGTTTCTGATGCTCCTTAGGCTATAGATTTATTCTGGAATCTTTCCTCTGAATGGCGAAAGTGGTGGTAGGGAGGAGGTGTTATCACACAGGGTCATAATGGCAAAAGCATTTTTGGAAGACAAACTAATCTGTGTTCCTTGCCTAGTCCTGCCACATAATAGATGTATAACCTTGGGAAAACTACCTAGCTTCTTAGTATATCTTCCCATTCCACTATTTCCTTCATGCTGTGATAATGAGAATTAAGTGAAATCATATATGCAAATTACATAGCACTATGCCTGGCACCTGGGTGCTTAATAAACTCCTTTCCCTTCCCTTCTTAATAAAAAAAGGATCTAGTTATAAAACTATATTGTGGAAAATAATAATTTTATTATTTTTAAGGACGAGGTGTTTGGATTATTAGCATAATAATAATATAACATATAAATGTATGACTAGTTGCTCCCTCAATGTCTTTCCAATAGAAATATAATGCAAGCTATATATGCAATTTTTAATTTTCTAGTAGCTGTATTAAAAAAGTAAAAAGAAGCAAGAGAAATTAGTTTTAATAATATATATAATTAATATGAAACATTATTAAGGAAATATTCTGCATTCTGGGTTGTTTTTTTTTTTGTACTAAGTCTATGGAAATTCTACATGTATTCCTTGCTTACAGCACATTTCAATTCAGAATAGCCTCACTTCAAGTGCTCAGTAGCTGCTTGTGACTAGTGGATGTTCTATTAGACTACACAGATCTAGATACTTTTTGCGCAAGAAAAAGGGAAAAGGGTAGAACACTGAAAGACTGATGACTTACCCAAAAATGTTTGTTTTAAATTGCTAGGAGAGTATTCATACTGGCAGAAACTGAGATAGTGTTAACTGAACAAGGTATCCCTCAGGGTTCCTACTTTCAAGCAATAGAATCATGTCTGGTTGAATTAAGCAGAAACGAGATTTTTAAAGACTATTAGATGGTTTTCAATTTCTGGGACTGCTGGAAAACTGGACCTGGAGGCTACATGTTAGAGACAGAGTCCAAATCATTCTCCAGAAATTGTCTATCAAGACAGCACTGTTGAGAATGAGTCTTTCCCCTGGAACTGCCCCAGTGATCAAGGCTGGGCAATAGAGATATTTCTAGAACCCCTTCTGCTGTTGCCACCTTAGGAAAATGGATGCAACTACTGCCTTAACTGCCACTTAAGTGAGTGGATTCTGCACCCTCCTTGCTTCTTTGCATTCCAGCTTTCAAGCCAAGGCTAGTGTGGGTGCATCTTATTGGAAGAATCTAAGTCATGTGACCTAGCTGCACAAAACTGGAAAAAAATCCTAGAGTGGGCAGTAGGCACTGCCTGTCATCAAGATTCACAAAGTAGGGAATGCCTCACATATGGAGCCAAGTAAGAAGGTAGTTAGAATCCAAAAGAAAATGTCCCCCTAACAAGCTTGAGTTTTCTAGCTATCTAGTGGGATAGAATGGGGACCCCTAAAGATTTAAAAATCTAAAAAAAAAAAATTAAAAATTTAATTTATATATGAAACTATTTCTCCTCAACATGATTATTATATCCATGAAATTGTAACTTTGTTTCACACCAAAAATATAACATAAGGGGATTTTGTAAAAGCTTGGGAAGTATGTTTAACTGACCTTCATTTTTTTTCTAGAAAGATGAAGTTCTAAAATAGCATTTAGAAACCAGAGGATATTCCAAGAGCAAATACATAAGAGTGAACATTCCCACATTTGATATTTAAAATAATCTAAATACCAAGACAATTACAATGTATAGGAATTTGAGTAGGCTAATAAATAACACCCTTATTCTCTCCGCCTGAGTGTAGAACCATTTGAAAAATAACTACATAATCAGGCAGATTGAAGAAGAGAATATCACTCCTTTTACTGCTGGTTTGAAGAATGTGGCTTAAACGACAGGAGCAGTGAGATTGCAATTCTTCCCTGATGGAGACTAATCCAGTATCACTGCTTCCCACTCATTAGTCTGGGAGGCCAGGGAAGAAAAGACACTAAGTCCTCGGTGTTTAAGAGACATAATAGAAAGCTCCATTTGATTTGGAAATATGATCTGTTAAATAATAAATTTCCCCCACCAAATAGTGGGTGAGTAGCGGTAGTGAGCAGTGGTGGAAGGAGTATAGCAAAAGCCTAAGAACCTTACTCTACTCGAAACCTCTCCATAGGGAATCATGCAAAGTGAGGGGTAAACATTTCTCCTAACACACTCAGCTTTTTGTTCCTTTAAACTATTTGGCTTAACAATTGGCCTGTGGTTCCCCAGCAATGTGGCTATGGGTCCCACTTATCATGGCAGTACTCTTATGTTCATGGCATCATTGTCTTAATTCCAACAGGGAGCTGCTGTGCAACAGTGTAGGCTTTGGTCCAGAGGCTCTAAAAGTGAGTGAGAATGGTACATTGTTTAAATTAGTTCCAGAATTTTGCCATACTCAATGCTTAGAGGTCACCTTATTCTATTTTTCCTCTCACACTATATCTAGACATGTGGTCTATAGAGCTCACCAGAGGATATGCAATGAGATCATATGGCAACATGACGCTATTCCAATAACAAAATGGCACCAATATAGAGGTGACCAAACTTGAATATTTGTACTGTGCCATTATCAAATTATCAGGGAAAAATTAAAGTTCAAAGATTAAAATCACAAAGAAATTAAATTCTAGAATTCTTAAGTTAGACTCCAAGATAATTAAAGTCCCAAATCAAATTCTCTTATACTTCTGAGTTATAAATTCAAAGAATCAAATTTCATTTTTTTCCTGCTACCACTTCTTATGTAATAGGAATCTTTTTTAAAATGTGACCCTACGGCCTGTTGATGGATATCTCTTTACACATTTGTTCAAGATCCAGAAAGACTGGCCTATAATACAGTTCCCAACAGAAAGTCATGTACCCCTTCCAGGAGAAAACCTGTGGTTTTCTGATATGATAAACAGTAAGGGGGATATAACAACTCCCAGTCACTCCTATGAATGAACCTTGTAAATGGCACATTGTTACATTTTTCTGAGGAACTGAAAATCTAAAATGAGAAGTCAATTTCTCACCTGAAATATGAGGGTGCCATCATTCTCAGGCAGAGTCTGCAGCCATATGCACCAGAATTTGCGTTGCAAACCCCAGAATGCTTAGGCCATGCCCAGTACAGCTGGTGCACCAAACACTAGCTGCCACATAAAAGTTCTGGCCTGAGCTTCTTTGGGCAATGGTTATGTTACAGAAAATATCACAAAAAATGGTGTACACCTAGTAAAATTTTCCAGGCTCCAGGTATCTAGAGGACATTTGTTAAGGCACTCTCCTTAAATTTTAAGTCTTGTTTTATACATCCTAATACCTACCAAAGAATTTAAGGGATTATCCAACTCTTCCTCAATGCAGTGATCTCATCCCTTTGGATCAAATTCCCACGTGGCATCTTTTAAGAGCACCCCATTGCACCACTGTGCAGGTTCATATGCCTAAAGGAAACCAAAAATATTTCACCCCAAAATACTTCTTTGACATATTTTGAGCTGGTTATGCAGAATGAATGCAGACAGGAATAGCGCTTCAAAGGGGCCTTTTGGGGAGGAAATTTGCATCTGTAGAGAAGAATCTGCCAGGTTTTCTCTAACACCCCCTTTTGTCCTAATCAATCACAAACTACATCTATTCTAAGGACAGCTACCTGTGAGGATTATCTACTTAACAAGACCACCTTGCTGGCCATGCCTTTCCTGTTCTTTGCCTTCCCTGAAGTGTCAAGCCGCAACTCTTTTTGTAACTTCAAGGTGGTATAAAAGAGTCAACCACCTGGCCCTTTCTTTCTTTGAGTTTTCATATTTTGTGTGACTCCCCTGCACCTATGTACACATTAATATATTTTGTATGTCTTTTCTCCTATTAGTCTGCCTTTTGTCAACTGATTTTCAGCAAACCTTCAGAGGGCAAAGAGGGCATTTTCCTTTGGGCCCTACATGCTCCAAGCCACAAGCCACAAGCCACTGTAAACCTCATGGAGTGCTTTGATGTAGGACACCTTCTGGATCATCTGAGTGGTTCCTATGCTTTATGCAATTGTACATTCTTGCACCTTTATTTTGCAGCCTGATAAATTTTCGTGGGCACAGTTCAATATATAATCAAATGAATCTTTGAAAAACACATTTTATAATATTTGCATGTTCCCTTTTCCTCTTTAGTAGTGGTAGAAGTCAAGCTCTGCAATATTAGAAACATTAATCTGGTGATAACAAAACTAATGAGCATTAAAGGAATCATTCCCCATTGACTTACAGTTCTGTCTTTCTGAAGACAGAAAGAAGTGTCAGCTATAATTTTCCCTCATATATATCATACAAAAACAACTGATGGAGGTTACACTTATGCACATACCATCAAGAAATGTCCCTATCTCCAGAGAAGACCAAGTTGAAGGCCCTGAAGATTTGAATCTCTTCTCCAAACAGGTGTCAACCAATCTGGGGGCACATTTACAAATGGTGTCCTGCTGTCAGCCCATGACGCCTGGTTGTTTTTTCTAATCTTCTCGGGAAAAGGTTCCATCCATTGGGATAATTGTAGCTTTTCAACACATTTCACTATAATTAGTGAACCTGCATGTCACTGTTTTCTAGCATATTCCCTGATTGAATTGGAGACCATTTTAGTTCTCCCCATGACCCGTCAAAGATAAAGAATTTGTTTACTGTAAATTGCACACCACTCACTCCTATATGCCATCTGCCACACTTAACTGCACACTGTTACAATTTTTCTAATAATAGCTCCTTGAACTTAAGAAAAATAGTCAGAAGTGTTAATCATACATGATAGGGGAATATTTACCTCTCTATATCAACCTTTTATTTCTTGGTTGGATTTTCATTTTAATGTAGTAAGATGACATTGTACTTCTATCAAATAGTCCACAGCCAAGCAGGGTTCAGAGATTCCCCTAAGTGGCAGTCATCTAACATAATTGGGAGGAGTGCACTTCTAAGAAAAGGTAGGACATTTCATACTTCAGACAGGCATTTAGATTTTTAACTTGGCTCTTCTGATCATGTCACACAGGTCAAAGTTGTGCAGTTTACTTCTGGAGCTGTCTCACCCCCTTCTTTACTGTTTTCTCCTCTATCCTTCTTCTTTTGTGGAAATTTTGGGTAATGAGAAAGTCTATCTGCCACATTCTTGTCTTATTTCTCACATTTTTCATTATTCTGAATGGCTCTTTCCTTAGCTATCATAACTAACAAAGGTACTTTAATGCATTATTAACCAATAGACCTTGAATGTTAATTTAATTGTTCTTTTAGGGCAAGGTCTTCCCTCTACAAAATGAATTGCTAAAATTTATCTACCAATGGTTACACTGGATAGGCAATAGATGGGTTATAAGTGCTCAGAGTTCCCTTATAGTGTAATGGCTGACCTCAAGTGAGATATCTGTTCTTGTGGGGCCAGAACAATTAATTTTTCCCTATAAAAATAAAATAAAACAATAACAACAATAAAACCACTAATTCAGTACACCTTTACAAAGTACTGCAGACCATTACTCCTTGAGAGTTTTGTTTTTTCATTAGGATAATCTTAGAGGACACTGCATGAAGGAGGAAAGCCAGCTGGCTGGACTGGAAGGGCAGGTTGAATCCCTTTTTCAACATTTAATATTTATGTTCTCAAATATATCCCCAAACATTTGAGGATATCGATGTTACAACTTTATTTTGTTATCTCTGAGTCATTGCACTGCCAGAGGCCTCATCTAAGTAACTGTGATGAAAGAGCATCATAGATAGTCTGTCCTGCAGAGGACAAGCTGTAAACTTTTCCTTTGAAATTTATCTTTTGTACTTTGATATTTTTGTTACCAAATGTCCCCTGTGCTTCACAAGCTTGTGGATAAAATGGGATCGCATTTGTATTTATGACCAAATTTCAATGGCTTTAAAACCTCATCCAGTTTACTAGCAAGGTTCCCCTTCCCAAATTTTTCTAAGACTCTCTGGGGATGCTTACACATAATCATGAGTCAGTTATTTTAGAAGAAATAGAAAATCAGACCTTCCATATGGAGCCCAATGAAGCTGATGCCCAGAAAACTTTATCTGTCAGGTGTGTTTAATCATGTCCTTCCCAGTTCACTGGAGCCCAATCTCCTTGTCTCTAAGAGCAGCTCAGGAGCCCAGGAGAGTCACAGAGATATGGCTTATTGAAAATTTCTGTTCCTCCTGATCCTTATGCATCCTTTGCTGATCCCATCACTATTGCCATTGGCCTTCCCACTTGGTTTGCCCAGCCACAAGTTTTCTCCTCAGTGAGGAGAACATTTCTTTCCTTGGTATGCAGTATGACAGAAGGAGAGACCCAGGGCAAAACTACTTGGGCCCCAATTTTTATTAGTTATGATGGTTTAGCTCTCTGAACGCTGTTGTGGTCATTTCAGGCTTCTGTAACAAAGTACCATAGATTAGGTATTTATTTCTCACACTTCCAGAGGCTAGAAATCCAAGATACCAGGATGCCAGCATAGTCAAGTTCTGTTGAGGGTCCTCGTCCAAGTTGCAGACTGCCAACTTCTTGGGCTATCCTCATGTGCTAGAAAAAGGGAGGGAGATCTCTCTTGGGTCCCTTTTATAAGAACACTAATCCCATTCTTGAGGACTCTACCCTCATGACCTAATTACCTCCCAAGGACCCCTACCTCCTAATACCATCACACTGGGGGGTAGAGCTTCAGCATATGAACTCTGGAGGAACACAAACATTCAGTCCATTGCAAATGCACATAGAGAGAGTCATTTCTCCAGACATACTAACAGTGCAAGACTGACTGAATAAGGATGGCAACTATAGTTAACAATAATTTATTATGTTTCAAAATAGCTAGAAGTTTTCAAATGTTCCCAACATAAAGCAATGATAAATGTTTCAGATGAATCATGTCCCAATTACCCTGATTTGATCATTATAAGTTATATGCTTGTATCAAAATATAACATGTACTCCATGAATACATACAATTATCATGTATCAATAAAAAATTAAAAAAAAAGAATCTGTGTATTTCATTGTATTTAAATTCCAAAAGGATAAAACTATAAATAAACATTGAATTTTTATTAATGAAAGGCATGGGGAAATATTTAGGGAGAGTGACTAGAATTTGAAATTCACTTTTTATTGCATCAGGAGACAAGGTAAGGATTGGTGGATGAAGAGAGGGATAGAAAGATATGTGACAACGTAATTATGATAAAATATGAATGGTAAAATCTAATTGTAAATATGTAGAGCTCTTGGTAAATGTCTTTCAACTTCACTGTATGTTGTTTCTTATGCTTACTAAACTTTAAAAAAACATTCTAGATCTATACCATAGAAAAACTTCCCAATTCATTTTATGAACTTAGGATATTTTAACAACTTTTGGTTGTTAAAGGTTTTTTATTTATTAAAGAATTAATAAATAAAAAAGATAGACTTATTATACTTATGACATAGAAGTAAATATTTTAAATAAAATATTAGCAAAAAATAATATAGCCATATATCACAAGAACAATACATGAAGGTAAAGTCGGATTATTCCAGAAATGCAAGCCACTTTTCAAAATTGGTAAGTCTATTAATAAAATCCATTTCATCAATACAATAGATGCTAAAAGGCATTTGATAAAAAACAAGCAATGACTCCTAATAAAAAGAATAGAAAGAAAAGTTGAAATATAACTAAGACTATGTACCAAAAGCTAAATGATGAAATAATAGAATCAAGTAAAATTAGGAATTGGATAAGAATGACCAAAAATTAAAATTATTATTTATCATTTTCTGTAGGGGTCTATAAAATTTGATAAGACATGAAAGTCAATTGTTATAAACACAGAAATATAACACATATAAACCTACCTCTTACATTTTCTTCTTTTTTCGAGACAAAATCTCACTCTGTTGCCTGGGTTAGAGTACAGTGGCGTCACCATAGCTCACTGCAACCTCAAACTCCCGGACTCAAGTGATCCTCCTGCCTGGCCCTGCCGAATAGCTGGGACTCCAGGCACATGCCAGCCACCAAGCCTGGCTAATTTTTTTATTTTTTGTAAAGATGGAGTCTCAATATGTTGCCCAGGCTGATCTCAAACTCCTGGCCCCAAACAAGGCTCCTTCCTTGGCTTCCCAAAGTGCTGGGACTACAGGCGAGGTGAAATACCACATCCAGCTATCTCTTTCTTACATTTGATGATATGATTGTGTACCTAGAAATCCAGAGGTGCTTCAGTTAAAAAGTACATATACATACTCTAGGGCCTTCCTTTTGTCAAACAACTACAAAGCAAGCCCCATTTTGACCCATCATCCCTGTCTGGCTACCATCCCACTTCTGCTGCTAGCCTCTATTTTCGCACCTCCTTACTCTTAATCCCACTCTACCACTTCAGTGAAGCTGATCTTGATGGTTACCAATGACCTCCATTTTTCCACATTTGGTGGAGTGCTGAATGTTGGATTGCTTCGAAGCTTGTTGTTGATATATCTTCTATCTATTTCACTCTCTCTGTAGGTGAGTTCATCTAGACCTATTTTTAAAGTACGGCTTATATACTGATGGTTCTTAAATTTATTTATCTAACCATGACCTCTTCTCTGAGCATCTCATAGAGATAAATATTTAATTAGCTCCTTTATTTGGAAGTCTAATAAGCTTTTCAACTTACACATTCAAAATGGAACTCTGGATTTCCCTCCCAAACCTATTTCTTTCTTAGTCTATCTCAGATTAATCACCTTCCTCGTGGCTCAAAAAAAAAAACCAAATCAGAGAATTGTTATTTTCCCCCTTTTTTTCATCTCCCATACCCAAACCACAAAGACCCAGTTTTAATTTCTCTATAAAATATCTCAAAGCCATGTCTCTGTTGTTCTTTCGTTGTCGCTATGTTCTTCTGAGCCACGGCTATTTCTTACCTGGAGTGCTACAATTGCATCCTAATCAGCTCCTCCGTAATTTCTTCTTTACAAACCAGTCCTAGAGAACACAATTAGATCATTCCACTTTCATGCTCAGAGCCTCCAGTGGCTTCCCAGTGCACTTAGAATAAAGTCACATCTCTTGAGGATGGCCTAGCAGTCCCCACCTTCCACTTACTTCTCAGACTTCACTGCTTATTGCTTCCTTCCTTTTCTCCAATCTTGTTCTTTTCTGACTCAGGACCTTTGTACTTGCTTTTCTTTCTTCCCAATACTTGTTCATGTGACTGTCCCCTCTATATTCTTCACGTCTCAGTTTAAAAGGCATCCCTGCAGAGAATTTTTCATTGACAAACCTGTCTCTCTTTTTTAAATATGAGTGGCACTTACTGCTACCTGAAATGATCTTCCTTGATTATGTATTTACTTGCTTAAAAAAAATGTCTGTGTCCTCAGACTTGAGTAAAATTTCCTTGAGGTCAGGAACTTTGGCTTACACATTGCTGTATCCCTAGCTCTAGAATGATATACAGTATTGGTCTTCAAAGTGAAGTACAAATACTCCAAGGGGGACACAAACATTGACACTTTTACGAGAAATCTACTTTTATCCAGCTTCCATTATGTTCTCTTTCCTAAAATTGATCTGCTTGAGAATCCATCATTCAGATTCTTCCCCAATTCCCCTTTAACAATAGTCTCTATACCACTTAAAAAAATAAAGCAAAACCTATTTCCTGCTTATGTTAGTTTAGTGCATTGCCCTAGGGTATCAAAACTTCTGGGGCACCAAAAATATATCAACTGCAAATATTCATAGCCAAATTAAGAAAGGGAAACACTCTATTGTCTGGGTAACAAATAGTCTACTAATTCAGGTGGTTTCCAACTGATTGCTTTCAATGTATGGGAAGACTAATTGCAATTCTTTTTTAAAAAATGATAGATCCATATACTTTTGCTTTTTGGCGTATAACTCAGACACAATTGAAGGGATTGAGTGGCTTTGATAACAAACTATATTCACCCCTACTCTTTGACTTTGGAACCATGCATTAGTTTTATATTATTTTATAAACAAAACACAATCAATTTAAAAATCCCTAAAATTGAAAACAAGTGGAGTTAAAAATAGACCATGTTCCTGAATAGTGTGTATCTGGCTAACTTGCTTAGCCAGTGGCTGTTTATATAAGGCCACTTGCTGGATGTATGTGGTAGCCCTGACATCTAGTTATGATAGGAAATGGGACTCAACTCCTAGAATCTGAGGGTAGCATGTGTCAAAAACGTAGGCTAAGTAGGAGAGGGGAAGGAAGATTTGTAAATTTAGAAAGCAGGATTAAACAGGAACAGTAAAAAAGGAAGTTTGCACAAAAAAGAATTTCTAGAGACTCAGATATACAGAAACACGTACTTTATTCTATCTTTGTATCTGTCTTGAGCCCACTCTGCCTGAAAATAGGAAATTTAATCTATCAATCTGAGGTAAACTGAATAAAGTTCAGAGATAGTTACATCATTTCTAGTATTTAGTGGATATTTTGAAATTCTGCCTCCCTTCTCTCGGGTTATATTTATACTTTGAGGAGCTTGGATTTCATTATAGAACCTTGGGGTTGGAGTTTGGAGAAGGGTATCTGGTTTGCACTATACCCTGTCCTTTCTGGCCTGCTTGTTTTTGGAAGCTGGCATCTGTCTCACTGCCATCTGCTGCTGATGTCTGCAGTCTCAGCATGGTTTCTGACACTGTCTATACCACCTCTGCTGACAGCGTCCCTTTGTCAAAACCATGGGACCCTTATACTTTTCTACCTTCTCTGAGTCATTGCTGTGCTCGTCTTGGGTGACCAGGAAACACTAAATGGTCTCCCATTCCCCTCTGTGGCCACGGCCACCTGGGAAGCTGCCTCAGTTCTCTTCTTCTGGGCCCTTACCTGCCGTCATTTCTTATTCTGGCTGCAGCACTATGCTGGTGCAAAAAAAAAAAAAAAACTCAGGATACCTTGTGGTAGAGAGAATCCATTAATTATCAGCATTAGCCAGTCTCTGGGAAGCAAGGAAAAGTTTCCAAATGAAGTTGCTAGTGTCAGTTACAAGAAATTTAGACCAGGTGGACAAAATCAGTTGCAAAGAAGAGTGGTCGAAGTTTCCAAAAGAAGGCTGACAGGTCTGGCATGCATTTCAAAAGCGGGAGGTATAGAATAGAAGCTGGACAGGGCAGAGGGTCTTAGAATGGCACCATTGGGATTTGAGCGTTGTCACCATGGTAGGTGCATATTGTCCTTAGCCCTGGTTTGAGCCCTCTTCTCCTTGGGGCAGGTGGGAAGGGGCTGGAAGATGTGGGATACTTCTCAGAGTAGGGCTTCTAGGTGCTTACTGCTGGGAATTGCAGTTAAGGCAGAGAACTAGGGTCTGACAGTATTCTTACAGTTTCAGTTTCCAGGTATCAAAGAGAATTTGAATTCCCTGAGCACACACTTGGTGCAAAATAGGTCCCTGAATGAACTCTTCCCTACAGTTCATTCTTCTCCTTACCGGAGTCATTATTTTTCATACTAACTTGGAGCTATGGGACGCTCACTGAGAGTTCAACCACACTAAGGACTTCACACATCTATCCTAACTAATGGATTGCGTGATGTGATTTGGGGCCAGCAACCAAGAGGTAATTATTTTTTTTTACCTGGTTGTAAAGGTTATACACAGGAGTGTGTTGGGTGTGTGCATTAGCAGGAAAAGCCAGATTTACCATCTTCTCCTGTTTCTGACCTTCTCTTTCATCATCTGTCTCCCCAAATGCACCTGTAAAGACTTCCTGCCACTTTCCTCTCCAAGGTTTGCAAGAGACAGGAGGAACGGAGATTTGGTACATCCTATTAAGAAAGCTGTACACAATTCCCACCCCTTCTTGGAGATGGATTGTAGATTTTCATTTATTGTACCAGTATCTCTTGTCTATATTCTCAAATAATACCTGGCTTACTTTTTATACCCTTGAGTTAAACATTCTATTGTTCACTCTCACATTCTCTAATTTTTTTCATATGATGTGAGTTGTCTGCTCTTGGAAAGACTGAGATTTTTTTTAAAAGACCTTGAGGGGAAAAAATATAGGTGGTTATGTTATATCAAGTGGTTGTTTTTTGTAGTAATTGAAATTAAATTTTGAATAATTTTAGTTATTGACAGTCTAAGTAGCTTTTGTGTCCTGTAAGTAGGGCCATAATTACTGAATACTTCATAAATATCTGTGCACATGATTAAGCCCTTTGAGACGAATCACAGTCTCTGTGCTGCAGAAGAGAGGCTGCAGCAATATACTACTTTCATTCCATCTTACTAAGATTTCTTCCTCCTTCTCTCAACCCCTATGTTTATGTGACATGTCATCTTCTGGCTACTTTCCTTGCCACGCATAATCTGTGATATTTGATTCTTCTAGGCACCATAAACCTCAGCCAGTTTTCCTAATGTCTTTCATTCTCCAGGAATTATTCATTGTTCTCCTTCTTTCCTGTATTTAGGCATATGTCCTATGTCGCCCTAGGGGTAGTTATAATGTCATAAATTGTTACTGATGATCTTGGAAATATCTTCCCCCCAAACCAGTGACTAATGTAATGATTATTTTGTTGTGCTTTTTCTTAAGCAAGAGCAATGCAATTTATCTTCAATATTTCTGTTTTTAAACATCTGTTAATAACTTACAGTTTACTGTTCCTTTTACACAAAATGCTATTTAATAACATTCAGTAATTAGTTATATGCACATGCCAAGAATTTCTACAGGCTAGTAAAATAGCAGGTTATTTCAAGGATTTCTCTCTTGGTAGAGACATTTGTAGGGAAAAGAGTGGTGAGTTGTAAAAAGAAATTTAGTTAAAAATCTAATGATTGTCAACTGGGTTGGGTGGGTTACTAGCTTCACTGAAGAGATCTCAATCCAGTTAAAAATCCATCAGAAATTGCTTAGTTCATCAGGAATACTAATGTTTTCTTAGGATGAGGTTGTGGGTTATATCACAAAAATAGTTCCTATCTCGGAGGAAATTTGGGACAGATTTCAGTGTAAAATCCCTCCTTTGATCCAGATAATCTTCAAAGATCTGTCTCTGTCAAAAAGCAGCCTCTCAGCTGAGCACACTAACTCGTGCCTATAGTCCCAGCTATTCAGGAGGCCGTGGTGGGAGAATCGCTTGAGCCCAGGAGCTTGAGGTTGCAGTGAGCTATGATGATGCCACTGCACTCCAGCCTGGGAGACAGAGTGAGACTCTGTCTCTTAAAAAAAAAAGGAAAAAAGAAGGGGAAAAAAAGCCAGTTTTCATTGCATATTTCTGCTAATATCTTTAATTAAATTTGTTCATCAGTCAATAACTTTTATATTTTTTATAAATAGCAGAAATTACATGTAAACTTAATTTATGAAATACATATGGAGTCATGCTTACCAGATCATACACAATATTTTATTATATTTGGATATTTCTTTTCATGTGTTACAGGAATATCCCCAAACAAAATCCGATGACAACTCAGAATCAGTATTAACTGTTTTATATGGTCTGTGGACTAAAGCTCTTATTTTATATATGTTCTTTACAATGTGGCCTATTTTATTTACCTGAGTTCAATTAAAGATGTTAATACTCTTGCTCTTTGCGTAACAAAACTAGACCTATGTCCACGCTAAGAACAGAGAATTAATTTCTATTCAGAGATTTCAAAAAAACTCCAGGGCTGCCCTATTGTCCCAGAATTTCCTTTTCTGCCTCCCCTCCACACCTTCTCTCCTCTCCTTCTTCTCCTCATTCATCTCCTCCTTCCTCAAGTCTTTCTTCCCGTCTTTCCTCTCCTAGATCCTCTGCTTTCTACTCCCTTCCTTTCCTATTCCTTCCCTCCCTCCTTCCTTCTTTCTTTCCTTCCAACTGCTATTGTCTCCTTGTCTCCTCTGAGGCAAGGGATCAAAGAACAAGTGACAGTTTTCCTCCTGAATTATCGCCATCCCCCAAAGTGTGAGCTATCCTTTTTTACCTCTGAGAACCCCAAAGTCATCATTGCATCTGGACCGCCAGGAGTGGTAATATATATTTATAACTACTCTACCTACCTCTACCATTTGGTCTGGTACCAGCCTTAGAGAAATATGTTATTATTATATACAGTATAACAATATATTATTATAATGTATTTCTAAATGCTGGAACTCTGTTAGTTACAGAGTGGTATCAGACCAAATTCCATGTTAAGTGTAACTCTTACTCCTTTACAGTGGGCTTGACATACTTTATTAAATAAGCTTTCTTTCAAATGTAAGATTTCTGGCACAGTTATGATTACAAATTTGTTTTATCTGGTTATGTTGAAACTAGACTTACAACCATATTACCATGAACACTACAGAGAATCATTAAAGGCACTGTACATAATATGTGAACTATTTTCCAAGTAGTTTTGTAATAAGGCCAATCAGCACATATATTTTTATAGAATTATCATAAATACCATCAGTATTTTGATTATTTACAGATATTTTTGTGGTTAGAATAAATGAACTTTATCCCAACATCCTTTAATGAAAACAACTGGGATTTTTTTCTGAGCCCAGCCCATTTTAAAAGTCCAAATTCCAAACATTAGAGGCATATCCTTAAATTCTTTTGAGAATTCACTAGTTGCATTCACAATTCTCATATTAAAATGTCATAAACTCATGTACTAATTAAAATAACTTTTTTTAAAATAGATTCTGTTGGATTTTCTGCAGAGACAATAATATTAATATGATCTGTGAGTAGTGATGGTTTTACTACTTCTCTTCCAATCTGGATTTCTTTTATTTTTTTGTTCTTGCCTTATTGCTCTGGATAAATCTCTGGTATAGTGCCAAATTGAAATGGTGAGGGCAGACATCCCTGTCTTGTCCCTGGTCTTAAGGGGAAAACATTCACTATTACGTATAATGTTACTTTGAGGTTTTTCATGGATGCCCTTTATCTGACTGAGGAAGTTCCCATCTGTTATTTTTTTGAGAGAGCTTTTATCAAGAAAGAATGTGGGATTTTGTCAAATGCTTTCCTGCATCTACTGAGATAGGCATATTTTTTTAGTTGCTTAATATGGTGAATTACAAGGATTGACTTTTGAATGATAAATCAACCTTGCATTCTTGGAATAAACCTTACTTATTAGTGATATATTGTACATTGTATATGCTGTTGGATTCAGTTTTCTAAAATTTTGTTTTGAATTTTTACATCTATGTTTCTGATGGATACTGGTCTATAGTATAATATCTTTGTTTGGTTTTGGCATCATGGTAATACTCTTTCTTTTAGCATGAGTTGGGAAGTATTCCCTTCTTTTCAATTTTCTGGAAGAGATTCGGAAGAATTGTTATTGTTTCTTTCTTAGACATTTGGTAAAATTCACTAGTGAAGCCAGTTGAGCTTGGAGTTTTCTTTGTCAGAAGGTATTTTAAGAGTAAGTTCAATTTCTTTACTAGATACAGGAATATTCAGGTTATGAGTGAGCTTTGTTAGTTTGTGCCTTTCAAGGAATTTGTACATTTCAGCAAAGTTGTTGAATTTATTGAATTTATTGTTCTTCCTCTGTGTCATGGCCTGGAAGCTGGAGCAATCATGGGGCTCATCTCATTTGTTTTTCATCTCTGAAGGATGATCTTCTTTTCTCTGATATCCTATGTTTTGAAAATCATATATTTGAATGTCTTTTGGTTGTTTCAGGTAGGAAAAAAAGCAATCCAGTCCAGGTGAGGTGGCTCACTCCTATAGTGCTAGCACTCTGGAAGGCTGAGACAGGAGGATTGCTTGAGCTCAGGAGTTCGAGATCAGCCTGAGCAAGAGCCAGATCCCGTCTCTACTAAAAATAGAAAAAAAATTAGGCAGGCAACTAAAAATAGAAACAACAAAAAATTAGCCGGGCATGGTGGTGCATGCCTGTAGTCCCAGCTACTTAGTAGGGTGAGGCAGGAAGATTGCTTGAGCTCAGGAGTTTGAGGTTGCTGTGAGCCAGGCTGATGCCATGGCACTCTAGCCTGGGCAACAGAGTGAGACTCTGTCTAAAAAAAAGAAAAAAAAAATAGAATAAAAGAAACAAAACAACCCAGTCCCTGTTTCTCCATTTTGTCCAGAAGCAGAAGTCTCAAGGCAGGTATTTTAAAACTAAGAATGAAAGTTTTTAGAAGTCAATTTGTTGGGCATCACTGTGTTTGTCCATATTCATGAACATGAGTACATGGCTATACATCTGAAAGGTTGTATAATCACTAAATTATATTTATATCAAGAATACGTCCCCTGAATGAAATTAATGTAGGTTTGGTTGAGCATCTTTTTCATTTAACTAAGAAAATATGAAGCATATATATCTTAATTTACTATTGCTAGTATCCCTCTCTTCCAAGGGCCACATGCTCACAGGTAGTCCGTGCTTCAACGGAGTACCAAAGATGATTTTAATATATATAAAAAAAAACTGGTCAGTTTTAGTATTTCAAATCTGGGGCCTTGTCCTGGAGAAGAGCAACAGTGAAATGGTTGTGGATAAAATCACAGGAACTCAAGAACAGGAAATAGCCACAGCTTTGGCTGTGTTATTAACCAGAGTGATAATACCTTACAATTACTATAGGAATGTTACTTTTATAGAAGTGATAAATTTCCTATTTTCCTATTTGTTTGCTTATAATTACTTACAGTTATGAAACATACCATAGCAGCTCAAAAGTTAATCTTTTTAACAGCATACATATGCAGCAGTTAGGCAAAAACTATGTCATCTGGATAGACTATGAAGAAAACAAAAATATTTGTGTACAGCCTCATACTGAAAACAGGCTGTACATTGAAAGAGCATTTTTCTTTGTTAACCTACCAGTGCTCGCTTTTCTATTATACATAGCTTCTTTTAAAATTTAATCTTAATACTTCCAAATGTTTACATTTTAAATATATAGACATATTACACAATAATAATGACATTACTTAAGCTTAAATCATTAGTTTTAAGATGCAATTATTCTTGTCAAGCATGTTTTAAGATAATATTTTCACTCTACGAATTTTATCCTCTTAAAATGAATATTAGGAAGAACAAATGTGTTTATAAATAAACAAGAGTATGCAAGTAAAACATTAATTGTGTGGTTACTAAGTCTTTTTGTTTGATCCTATTGGTAATGTCCTTACTTTCCAAGTGCTACATCTTCTGTTGCAAAGAAAGGTTTCTATTTATTTTAATTGCTTAAACATTTCCAAGCCTTAGGTCTTGAAGTTAATTAAGTCTGAAGTTAAAGTTAATTAAGGGTCTTAGAATACAATTTAAGTTGACATTAAAGAACAATAAATCTACTTGGTATTAAACACTTATTCCTAAAATTTTACTCACATAAAGGTAACTCTGTGGGTTTAGGTAATTTGTAGCATTGCTTGAAATTTACAAGAACAATGTTTAAAGGTGTTTATTATTTTAACACAATGTAATTGTATATACATATTTACATCACTACAATCTTAAAATTATTTATTAATTATAATTAACAATTACTTATATTATCTATAGGACAAATATAAGTTATCACCAATTAATTAGGCTCCCTGTCAGAATATAAATTAAAGTCATACATGAACTAAAACATTATTTGCATTTTCTCCCCTACTATGATAATATTTAATTTGTCTAAGAATTTACCATAATTAAGAGTGTTAAATATTGTAGTTTTTCATAAAACATTTATTTATAAAATATTTACTTATCAATAATTAAAATATTTATATACTAAAATTAAATTTTTTTCTTTGAGTAATAGTAAAATCTCAATAAAGAAAGGTTTCTTAAGGATGGCCTGACACCTGTTTATCTTTTATTTTTTTAAAGTCTTGCTAAGACACTATCCATTAACTGAAATTCAGTTGTTTCCTCTTTGGAGACTTTCCCCTCTTTCTGTAAGGGAAACAGAATTATTGTGAGAACCAACCACGGAAAACTTCCCCCAAACACGATTAATGTAGGGATTATTGTTTCTATTTAGGCATTCACTTTTCCAGTGATCTATTTCTTTGTAAATAGGAAGGTGAATGTAAAGGGCTGGGAATGTATTGGGGATTTTGAAATGAATTTGGACCAATTCAGACATCCCTGAGATCTCCATATTTACATGGATTTTCTTAACTGCTACATTTCCCAAACCAACACTCATATTTGCAGATTTCTTATTGTCTTCTCAGGTGTTATGTTGACAATGTTCTGATGTAGCCTTAATCTCCAAAGTGGTTCTCTGATTATTAACTTTAGCTTTTCACTAAGCTTCCAATTTCTGAATCCAGTCCATGAGTATGTGGCAGCTAAAATGCTGCTTTCATTGTAGGAGGATCTATGATACCAGAGTGTTATAAAAATAACTAATATAGCCAGATTTGGTAATTTGCTACTGCCTCTCCAGAGTTTATATTTTGGTTCATGAGGAGATAACTTTGAGTTCTGATTTTGAACAGTAATTTTAAAATTGATTTTATTTATTTAATCTCTTTGTTTTAAAATTATTTCAGACTTACAGAAAAGCTGTAAAAATTACATGAAGAATCTCCACATACCTTCCACACAGATGCTACAGATGTTAATATTTTAATCACAATTGCATTATTATTCTTTCTCTATATAAATACATATCTAAGTATTATTATCTTTTGAAGTATTTGAGCATGAGATGAGGACTTGTCACCTGATACGCACTCTTCAGTGCATATTTCCTATACAAAAGGACATTTATTTATATAACCATAGCACAATTATCAGAAACAGGAAATTAACACCAGTACAATACTGTTATAGAATTCAAGGACCTTATTCAAACTTCCCTAAGTGTCCCACCAATGTCCTTTAGAGCACACATGAACACAGCACTTTTGTTTTTTCTGTACAGGATCCAGTCCGGGAACATATGCTGCATTTAGGTGCCATTCCTTTTGGTCTCCTTTAATCTGAAACAGTTCCTCAGTCATTCTTTTTCCTTTCATGTTTTTGATATTTTTGAAAAGTACAGCCAGTTGTTTGGTAGAATCTTTCTCCATTTAGGATTGTCTGAGGTTTTGTCTTGATTAAATTTGGGCTATGAAATTTTGGCAAGAATACTGAGGAAATGATACTGTACTCTTCTCAGTGCATCCTGGAGGCCCATGATATTTACTTTTCCTGTTACTGGTGAAGTTAATTTTGATCACCAGGTTAAGGTCATGTTTGTCAGGTTTCCTCCCTGAAAAGTTTCAGTTTTTCTTCCTGTAATTAAGTCTTTTGTGGGATTTACTTTGAGATGATATAAATATCCTTTTTCTTATCAAGCTCACACTCATTAGTTTTAGTATATATTGATGATTTTGCCTGGAGGAATCACTGGGGTTGCCCAATGATGATTTTCTAATTCCAGTATTCCTTCTATATTTATTACTTGGCATTGTACTGTAAGGAAGAGCAGTTTCTTCCCTCCACCCCTTACCACATTTGTTTATTAATTTGTAACAGTATGGACTCATGACTCTTATTTTAATTGATGAGTCATAATCTATTACTATCATTATTTATTTCAATACTCACATTGTCCCTTATTTGGCCAGTGGGACTCTTGTGCTCTTTTGCCACGTCCCCATTCTTCTCTGAGCACTTCCTTACAAAACAATTGAGCAGTATTTTAAAAGGACTCACACTTGAGACTTACGTCATCATTTTGAGAATACCTTATTCTCCCATCTTATAGGGCAGACACTATGAGAAATTTTGTCACTGTTTGATTTGAGGGCTCCTCTAAGAAGATTTGTGTTGGTCATATTAAAAGAGACCTTTGGTGACCATTTGCGGTAGATTAAATATGACCAGAAGGTCTTTGCAGGTCTTTCCATCAAGGTTTGAGACTTGCTTTGACTGATGAAATGTGGCACTTCTTTCACCTTGTTGGAATTTTGCCCTGAGATTGCCATATAAGGAAGCAAGTCTAGTCTTTTGTAGGAAGAAAGGTCATTTGGAGGGAAACCAAGGCACCCAGTGACAACTAGCTCCAACTGTTCCACATGTGAGTAAGGCCATCATAGATCATCAAGCACAGCTGTTTTCCCAAAAGAATGGGCTGCATCAGTGAGCTCAGGAAAAATCGGCCAAAGAACCATTTGGCCAACCCACAGTATTGTGAAGAAGAATAATTAGGCTTTTTAAAACATCCTTTAAATTTTGGAGCTATCTGTTACTCAGCAATAATTAACTAATGCACCGTTGTAAATTCAAATTACCTCCATTTTAATAGTTCTGTATTCTTATGTATCTGAGAACTTTTATTGATAATGCATAAAAAGGTTAAATGTCCTCTTGGGTTTCTTTGGCTGATAGATGTTTTTTTTTTTTTTTAATTACCAAGTTCACACAAATGACAAGCCCTGAAATGTTACCTTTGATTTTTGGATGTGTTCTAAGCTAAATGATCTCAATGTGGTCCATAGACCTCTTGGGTTCCTGAAACATCTAAAAGGGAAAAATTGTTTTCAAAATAACAATAAGATATTATTTGCCCTTTTCACTCAGTTGACATGGAGCAAAAGCAATAGTGAATAAAATTGCTGGCACCAAACTGTTCAGTGTGTTTTTTGTTGTTGATTTTTACTCATAGTAAAACCAAAAATGCCAGTTTCACTTAACAATGTTCTTAATGAGGCAGTAAAAATGATTAATGTTATTAAATATAGGCTCTTGAATACTCATCTTTTTTAACACTATGTATGACAAAATGGGAAATATGTATATTGCACTTCTGTTGCATAAAAAGGCTGTCTCAGGAACAAGCACTTAAGCAATTATTTGAATGGTAAACTCAAATAGTGCTGTTTTCCATGGAATACTATTTTCACTTGAAAGAACAATTTGGATTATTCAGATTTGGGTAGTTGGCAGACACTTCTTTGAAAATGAATGAAGTAAGTCTTTCACTTCAAGAAAAACATCTGATAATATTTGTTGCCAATAATAAAGTTTCAACTTTCAAGTAAAAAAATTAGAATTTTGGAAAACTTGCATCTGCCACTAGGAGCTTCACAGGTTCATAATTCTTTTGATGAGATGGGTGATAATGTTGGTTAAAGAGATTTTTTTTGTTCTTGTTATTTTATGAGTGAAATCTGTCAGCATTTGGAAGGCCCTCATAACGTGGCAAATCACTGTTTTCCAAATGACAGATACATGATGCTAAAAAATCATGTGTCCAAAAGATCCATCAAGCAAATTAAAACAATGGATTTTAATACAATAGTGTACATATGGCATTAGATTCCACATGCCAACTAACCTTTTAAAAACTACCACTTGTTAAGTTTTGGTGTCGTAGAAGAATATTCACAATATCTGAAAGGACATTTTAAAAAATTCTCCCTTTTCCAACTATATATCTGCTTGAGACCAGATTTTCTTTATTACGTAAACCAAAACAACATATTATAACAGATTGAACACAGAAACTGGTATAAGAATATATTAATAGCTATCTACTATTAAGTCAGGTATTAAAGAGTTCTGCAAAAAAGTTAATGCATACTCTTATCACTAAATACATTTTTGTTCTGAAATTTTTTATTTATAAATATGCTATTTATGTTAACATAAAATTGTTTTCTAAGTTTTTAAAATAATAAATATTAAAATTTTTCTTAGTTTTAATTTGCATTATGTTGAAAAATAAAACAGCTGTCTGAGGTCCTCAACGATTTTAAAGAATATAAAGGAATCCTAAGAACAAAAGTTAGAGAACTGCTGCTGTCAGCAAATGGAAAGCTGAGTATCTACGAGGTTCCCAGAGACTCCCACTGAGCATAAACACGAAGGCCTATAAGCAGCCCTCTTAAACTCATGGACAAACATGATTCTGAATCAAATATCATATTCTAGACAAAAAGCAGAAACAAAGGTGCCCAAAATCAAACACTGCAGGCAGAAAACGATATATATAGTCATGAATTCCTCAAACATTCCTAGAGTTCCTCAACATACAGCATCGACCAGAACCATAAGGTACCATTTCTAGTTCCCTTTCCTGGGGGAATCTGATATTCCCCTCATGTCAAATCACCTCTGCAGGCTCTTGCTCTGAATAGGTCACTGAGAGGACCCCAATGGCAGACCCAGACTACCTCTCCAAGCTCTCTCCTTAGATGGAGAGATGTCTCAAAAGCAAACATCTTTTAAAATGGCTGAAAAATGGCCCCCCCAAAGATGACCACACCCTAGGCATGGAACTTGTGAATATGTTATGTTGCATGCAAAAGGGACTCTGCCGTTGTATTTAAGATCACAGCTCTTACCATAAAGGTTATTCTGGATTACCTAGATGATATAATCATATGAACTCTTAAAGACAGAATTTCACCTGACTGGACAAAGAGATGTGGCAGAAAAGGAACTTAGAAAGATTTAAAGTATGAGAAGGACTTGATGTACTGGTGCCGGTTTCCACACGGAGGTAGCAATAGAAGTAAAGGGGTGTGAGCAGGAGGAAAGAGATGAGAGAAGCTTCCAGCTGGCAGTTACCAAAGAAATGATCATCTCAGTCCCATAATGATAATGAACTGAATTTGGCCGGCGTCCTGAATGCGCTTAGAAGGAAGATTCATCCTCAGAGGCTCCACAAAGGAGTGCAACCTGGCTGACACCTTGATTTTGGTCTCATGAGATTCTAAGCAGAGAAACCAGATGAGCCACACGGTACCTGGACTTCTGATCTAAAAAGTCATGAAATAATAATTTTGTGTTGTTTCAAAATGCTAATTTGTGATAATTTGTTACGGTAGCAATAGAAAACTAATATAATGGCCATTGGGCTTTGACATATGAACACTCCAAGAATGAGGCTAGTTTTTCACATCTCAGCAAAAACTCCAGTGGAAGCTCAAGTACTGGAAGGTAAGGGCAACATAAAGGATTTCAACACCATTCTTTTTTTTTTTTTTTTTTTGGCGGAGTCTCGCTTTGTCGCCCCGGCTAAAGTGCAGTAGTGTCATCATAGCTCACTACAACCTCAAACTCCTGGCTCAAGCAATTCTCCTGCCTTGGTCTTCCTAGTAGCTGGGAATATAGTCGTGGATGCCCAGTTAATTTTTCTGTTTTTAGTAGACACAGGGTCTTGCTCACGCTCAGGCTGGTCTCCAATTCCTGACCTCAAACGATCCTCCCGCCTCGGCCTCCCAGAGTGCTAGGATTACAAGTGTGAGCCACTGCACCCAGCCTCAACACTGTTCTTGTGCTGTTCTTTGATCCCCTCCACTCTGGTGGATCCTTGTGAGAAAATCTAATCTTGATGGGTCCACCAACTCTGCTCTAAAAACTTTTCTGACAATAATTATGAGTTTTTGTCAACATTTGATTACAATTTTGCTGCAATTGAAAAGCTTCTAGCAGGCAATTTGGATAGTTCTCTCAATAGTGATATTTATAGGAAAAAAACCAGGTGATTCAATAATCAAGAAGGGACCACACAGAAAGAGAAATGAATATCTAGTTCAAGGTCAACTGACAGTCAACTGTCTTACAAGTTTTTGAAAAAGTCTTAAAACCAATTAAAATCTATTAGAATATTGCTTAGTGTTTTATCAGGACTCGTAATTCCTTCCCCGATATATTTAATAAATTGTGAATTATATTACACTAGAAGTCTAAGTCAAGTGTGGGACTGTTATTTTTGCAATGCTTCCCTCACGCTTTTATGGAGTTAACTCCTGTTCATACTTCATATCTCATATCATGTTCTACTTCTCCACAGACACCTACCAGGACCTATCCGACTAATTCCCAACTCCCTATTATGCACACATAATGTACTTCTCTCCTCCTAAACTCTCCATGACTTTTATTATACTTGCAGTTTTACTGATTATTTAAATAATGCTTTTCTCACTTACTAGACTTCAACCTCCCTATGGACAAGGATCATGACTATTTTTGTTCATTACTAGATCCTCAGGGTTTAGTAGTTCTGGCTACATAGTAAATACTCAGTAAATGTACATTTTGAAATGAATAAATGAGTACCATACCATTGAAATGTGGTAAAATATATGAATATCCTTAATAGGAAAATTGGGCAGCTTCTTTCCTTCACCATTTGGAAGAACTGGTGAGAGGTACAGTGTTTGAGAACCATTGCTCTAGTTCACAGTGTCAAAAAGAAACCTTGTTCTGGTGAGAAATTGGCCTATTTTATAGTTGAAGAAAATCTGGCCTGTAGCAAGTGTACTGAAAATAGAAAATCTGAGGTGAGATCATGTTCTTAGGTTTCCCATCTACTATTTTAAAAAATAGAAAAGCACCCCTAGAAAAAGAAATAACTTTTTACAACACTGAATAGGAACCATAGGATAGTAATAGCAATGAGAGTGTGTCTGTAAACTGAAAATTTAGTTCTCATGACTACAAATAGGATAATATACCTAACTGTTCTGCAAAGCCCATGTGTACAAGGAGGATTTTCTGAAGCTCTTTGTTTTGGTGGTTTTCTATTCAGGATATGAAATATTCATCATGCCTACCGTGCCTTCTTCCTTTCTTCTCCACACTTCATTCTTCTGGACACCTACTTATTCTTTTAGTGAATAGCTGTAAAATATCATGGTGCTTAGAGAAATCTCTTTGTAAATATTTTTCTTTGCTTCTTTAGCCAGCAGCCAAAAATATCATGTGTTTCCGTTTTTGGAGTGTAACAAAAAGAGCTTCTGAAAAATACGGATGGTATTGCTGAGATAGGATGGCAGTATTTTTTAGAAACACATTTTTATAGTACCAGATGGTCTAGTATATTCTCAAGCAAATATGTCACCTATAATTTGATGAATGCTTTCCAAAGTAAAGCAACTTTTTCAGTAGATAACAGATGGTATCAGTCAAAAACATATCAAGACACTTTATGAAAAACTTGATGGCTCAAGTGATTTAACCAACAAGATTTTCTCCAATGTACCGTGCATGTTTTAGGGTCTAAAATTTGTCATCTTCAAATAATTCAGCCTCATTTCCAAGTTTTACTCCATGGAGAATTGAAAGCAACATGTTTTAATGCTATCTTTAAAATTGTAAGAATTCCAAAGTTGTTTTCTGGCTCTGTTTTTCAAGTATCTATTATATCATGTTTAAAGAAAAAAAATACATATCTAAAACAATAAACAGTTTCTGCTCAAATGTAAAAATATTTTAATGGAACTGAACTAAACTTTTCAATGGTGGTGTAAGGTTATATTAATAGTAAACTGTTGTTAGTGCCTTTCTTAAAGCTGCAATCAGGGGAACATAAAATTCAGAAAAAAAAATTCTGAAGCTGCAGGTGTAGATTATCAAGGGATATTTAGAATATAAAAGTCATTTATTTTGCTCTGGCTTTTGCCAATGATATTATAACATGGCCATGGTTCAGAAACCCCAACATACTGTTATGTTGACAGCAAGACCTAATGATATGTACAAGCATGCATGGGGAGGAGGTACAGTGAAAATATTATCTTTCTGCATGCCTCATATCTATAATATAAACTGAGGTGGAACCCTATAATTTATCATTTATCCTGGAATATGTGTGTGAGTAAAGGAAACTGCTTTTAGTTACAAAATGATTGTGGATGTAGACTGAAACTGTACAGGAAGAATTGGGACATATGTTCCTCCCAGGTATATGCAACTAGTGCCATGATAAATGTGTCTACTGCTTTCTGACTGGCATGTTTTAGCCTCATCTTGGCCACTTTAGACATAAGTGGGTGGGTAATGCCAATGATTTTGTATTTTCTAGAGTGTCATTACTGTTTCCAGAATTTTTGTTCAACATTCTAGGCAAAAGACTTGTTTCTAAGATCATTTGCAATTCTCTTCCTTAACATGGACCTCAAATAATTAAACATATGTTTGTTTGTTAAAATGTAATGGTAATTGAAATTCTGCCTGCAAGTGTGATGTAATAAATCTATTGATCACGGGAATGTAACAATCCCACAATCCCACTGTAACAAATTTAAAAACAAGAGGAATTGCAAAATTACGTTTTAAAAGATATTGAACTCACCATCAAATTGGTTTCACTGATCAACACCTAAGTGCACATATAGGAATAATGTTAATAGGGTGTTGGGCAGATGGGGGGCAGGGGATGGGGGTATATGTACAAAATGAGTGCAGTGTGCACCGTCTGGGGGATGGACACACTTGAAGCTCTGACTTGGGGTGGGGGGCAAGGGCAATACACATAACCTAAACTTTTGTACCCCCATAATATGCTGAAATAAAAAAAATAAAAATAAAAAAAGGGAAGAAAAAGATATTGAAGAGCTATGTAAATAAGGAGAATAGATGAAATAAAATTCCAGAGAGTGAAGATCCTGTCCTAGATGAGGTCATGATTGCCAGCTATTGTCTTCTCTAGAGGCATTTTTCTGCTCAGTTCAGGAAGACTAACCTTAGTCTAAAGAAAGAAATCCTACTGAAAGAAAAAATGAAGCTTTTGGTAATTGTACAGGCTAGTATTATTGGTTGAATCCAGAGAAAACTCAAAAGTACAGTTCATTTTCCTCATGAGATATAAGGTTGGGGACTGGGTTCAGACTTTAAAAGGCAGGGTTAAGTTACTTTGTTTCCTCATGCCTAGAGACAAGGTTCTGCTAGAGGGAGAGGGCTTGACATGACCAGTCTCCCCATCAAAATATTTGACACATCAATATATTTGATACATATTTGAAGCAGGAAACTACAGTGCTAAGCTCAAAATCTATAAAGGACAGAAATAGGTCACTCACAGTTTTTCAGGATTAAAGAGACAGAGACTTTTTAAAACAAAAGTCCAGGGTGCCCATGCCCAAGAAACATTTTTGAACAAACGATGAACTGCCTTTTACTAAAACTGTAACCTAGAGCTGACTGAGCTAAATCCCTGATTGAATTTAAGTACTTAACTTTTCAATTTATCTGCTTAAGAGGGGAAAGGAATAAGCTGTATGGGGGGAAAATAATAATATAAGCAGGTGCTACAATTATTTTTTGCACAATTTCTAACATGCAATACAAATTATGAGGATATGAAAATAGGGGAGAATATGACTAATAAGCAAGAGAATAAAAGGCAATAAAAGCAGACCCCCAGATAATCTAGGTATTGAACATAGCTAAAAAATAATTTAAAATAAAAATTTAAATATGTTAAAAATTAAGAAAAGATGAACAAAAATGAATGAAAAGACTGAGTACTTTGGCACAGAATTAGAATCTATTAAAGAGAATAAAATTGACATTTAAAAGTGAAAATATAAGCTCTGAAATTAAGAACACTTTGAGTGGCTAAACATCAAACTGGGTACGATGGAAGACAGTGTTAATGAAGTTGAAGGCACGTCCATGAAAACTATCCAAATTGAAGTAAATAAAGTGAAAACAATGAAAAGAACAAATCAGAGTACAGGAAACACAAGACAAAAGAAAAGTTCTACATACATATGCTTCGAGTGTCAGAAGGAGAGTACATAGAGAATTGGGCAGAAGCAATGTTTGTAGATAGAACCCTTGGGAATTTTACAAAATTGAGGGAAGATAGCCACCCAGGCACAAGAAGCTCAGTGAACCCCTATCAAGATATATGCAAAGAAAACTATCTCTAGGTACATGATATTAAACAGCTCAAAACCAATGTAAGAGAAAAAAATCAGCTTAAAATCAGCCAGAAGCAACAGAAAGACATAATTGTCTTTAAAGGAGCAGCAATAAGTTTGATGGCTAATTTTTTAGGAGGAACTGTGAAATCTGTAAGACAGCAGAATGTTATCTTTAAAGAGCTGAAAGGAAAATAATTTTCAACATAGAATTTTATACACAGCAAAAAATACTTTTCAAAAATGAAGCTGTTAGATAGATGCTGTGCATTATCTCAGATTGGATCATGGGATGAAAAAGGACATTAGTGGAAAGTATGGTAAAATATGAGTAAAGTCTGTAGTTTAGTTAATAGTAGCATTAATGTTTTAATTTTGAAGTATGCCGTGGTTAAATAAAATGCTAACATTAGGGGAATCTGGGTGAAGCCTGTACGGATACTCTCATTATCTTTGCAACTTTTATATAAATCTAAAATTATTCAAATACAAAAAAGTTTATTTAAAAAATAAAGGTGAAATAAAGAATTTCTCAGATAAACAAAATCTGAGAATATTTGTCGCCAGTAGAAACACAAATTGACAAGATAAAAATGAGAAATAGACAAGTAAATCCATAATCACGGTTAGAGATTTTAACACACTCCCAGTAATTGATGGCACAAGCAGACACAGATTAGGAAAGATACAGAAGACTTGAACAACACAGATTATTGTTAACCTCGGGGAGAGGGCATTGTCAGGGAAGGATATGAGAGAGCCTTCTTGGATGATGAAAATATTCTAGATCTCTATCTGGGTGATTCTTGCATTTAGTATTTGTGTACTTACATATGTTATACCACAATAAAAAGTATATAATATGTTTCTTGGCCAATTATTCAGGTAAAAATGTTCAATATAGTGTATTTCTTTTATATTTTATCAAATCCCTGAAACTGAGTAATAAATTATATTAGAGGATGCTAGCATGTTTAAATGACGTTTGATGGAAAGGAAAGGCCACAAAACTTAGGATATTACGTAGTTTTAAAGACATTGTGACACTCAGTATAGATAGAGGTTTTATTATCCTAAAAACATAATGAGAAATGTGAGTTAAACTGTTATAAGACTGCGGTCCCCAATCCCTGGGCCACAGACAGGTACCAATCCATGACCTGTTAGGGACTGGCCACAGGGCTCCGCTGCTCGTTGCTTACCCTTTCCATGGGAAAATTTTCTTCCATGAAACTTAGGAACTTGGTGGGGGAGAGGGGATGCACAACAGGAGGTGAGTGGAGGGCAAGTGAGGGAAACTTCATCTGTTTTTACTATTCACAGCTGCTCCCTACTGCGTGTATCACCACCTGAGCTCAGCCTCTCCCCTCCCTAACACCTCTCCGTGGAAAAATTGTCTTCCATAAAATCAGTCCCTGGTGCCAAAAAGGTTGGGGACCGCTGTTATAAAATATTCCTAAGGAAATCTGTGGGTATTTTTTTAATAGAAACCATGGTAACAGGATATTACTGTAAATATTGCTAGATCTAGGAAGATCAATAAGTAGTAGTTAAACTTTGTTAATCTTTTAGAAAAGTACATTCTGAAATTACTAGTATTTATTTTCTGACATTGTGTTAGATAATGCTACTAGGATAAGACATTTTAGTAGACATTACATTCTTTTAAGATCCTTCAATTTTATTCAAATCTCATAACAATCTTCTAAGGTATTAATGACCCATATTTTCCATATGAAACAGACTCACATTTGCTGCTAGCTAATAGCTACCACATACATTTTTGTGGTTGTTGCTAATGATAATACCTATTATTTAGACAAGAATTTGGAAAAGGTCTATAGAGAAAACTCTGTAGTGTGTGTTTTGTTCTAAGAGCTCTATAAAGTGATTGTGAACATTAGAAGCATCAAAATCTGTATAAAGTTTTTGTTTAATATATTTTCTAACAATTATTACGTATTCAAGAAGCAACTAGGTTGCACTTTAGTGCTGTCATAGTTGAGGAAATTGCAGGATTAGAGTTTGACTTAGATGATAGTAGTTTTTGTAGGAAGAAAATGAGAAAATTACCTAATATGGGAAGAATAACTGATCACAGTATCATATTGAGAAAGAAAAATATGTATAAGGGGATAACCTATCGAAAACATAGATGTTTGTGTAAAGTTGTGATTCATTGCCCAGATTGTCAGTCAAGAATAAAGAACTTATTTCTCCAACTACAGGGTATGTTGCCGACAGACAACTCAGCTGTCAGCTCCTTTTGGGATTGTGTCATCTGAAGAGAATCATATAGCCCAAGGTCATGCTGCCTTTGAGGGTAAGCTACATCCAATGACTTGCCAATGAGTTTGTATAAGGCTTGGCTCCCTTGCCCCAACTTTGGACAACTCTGAAAGGTAACCCCAGCTCCAGAACCTGCTGTGGGGTTGACTGTAATCTTCACTGAGACTGCATTGCATCCAAATTTCTCTTCCTGTTCATTCTTTCTTTCTGTCCTTTCCCCCAAGAATGTTGATTCCAAAAGCAAAGGTAATGTTAGTCTCAGAATTTGTTTCTCAAAAGTATAGTTTTTTTTATTATTATTTGCCACCTGGGTTTTGACTCCATTATAGACTGTTCATTGCTTGGGACAGAGAAGTAAACTGGAGAACTGTGTCTTTACCTTGAGGTGGGAGTAGCTGTCACTAGAGGCCACTGGAGGCCATTAACAACAGAGCCGGGGCATCAAAGCTTAACAAGAAGGCCAGGGGAAAAGAGCACTGGGAGCTGCTTTGCACATGTGCATTTGTAATTCTCAGGAGAAAATGGTAGATGCTTTGAGGGCACATGAGTTCCTGTGGCAGCAGGTGAGGACTGGTGTATTGTAACCTTACCTTATGACTACAAGCTAGTGAGGCTTGTGATCCGCAGTTACTAGAGTCTTGGTGAGGACACAGATTTAGAAGATAAAAAGTGGTAGAAGGATAAATGTTATAACAAAAGTTTCATGAAACATTTGGAAAAGATCCACAGTTTGCATTTTTTCCCCTTTTAAGTAGTTGTTTATTGTCAGTGGGCTGGGAAGAGAGAGAGAGTTAGTATATAAGAACAACACCACTCATCAACCTTGCAAGGGAGGCAAGAGTGATGTATAAGAGTGGTCTGGATCTCTGCATGAGGTCTCCTCTTCAACAGTGAGTGTGAGAGGGGGCAGAGGCCTGAAGTATTGGGGGAGTGTGAGGGGAATATATTTCTTTTTTTTTCTCCAGAAAATAGAGGGCATAAGCCTCTGGAAATAAATATGAATGATCATAAAAAGGAATTATAATAACTAGAGGTAGGAAATGCCTACACAAATTAAAAGGAAAGGATTGGGAGTCCCATAATAAAAATGATCTGTGGAAAAGAGGAAGATGGCAGACTAGAAGCAGACTGTACATGTCATTCTCAAAGAGAGGATCAAAGTTGCAAGCAGTTGCCTTTCTATGGATGGCCCTTCTTGGAAACCACATTGGAAAATTCTGGAGAAGTGATGGGGTACCTGCAGAGTGAAGGAGAAAGTGATGGCATGATTCATTCAGCAAGACTGAAAGGGATCTGTGGGGAAGCATACACATGTGGGGAAGGTCAGGAAAATAGAGCCCCAGGGATCCGAGCTCACCCCATAGTCACTGTGGCCCAAGCTGCGAGGGGGCTCCCTCCACCATCACAGACATGGACTGATCAGGAAGCTGTGTAGATTCTGTGCAAAGACGCTGTGCCAGAGAGCAAGTGGCAGCTGACCCTGGGTTTCGGCAGCTGACGCCATTCTGAGCTCTCAGGTGAATGGTGCCAGGTCTGCACAGGAAAAAACCAAAAACTCCATTAAAAAGTGGGGAAAAGACATGAACATAAGTTTTTCAAAAGAAGATAGACAAGTGACCAATAAATATATGAAAAAATGTTCAACATCACTAATCATCAGGGGATGCAAATTAAAACCACAATGAGATCTCACCTTACCCCAGTTAAAATGCCTTTTATTAAAAAGTCCAAAAGCAATAGATGCTGGCATGGAAGCAGAGAGAAAGGAACACTTATATACTGTTGGTGGTACTGAAAATTAGTACAACCTCTATGGAAAACAGTATGGAGATTCCTCCAAGAACTGAAAGTAGACCTACCATTTGATCCAGCAATCCCACCACTGGGTATTTGCCCAAAGGAAAAGAAGTCATTTTATCAAAAAGACACTGCTACACAATTCACAATTGCAAAGATGTGGAATCAACCCAAGTGCCCATCAATTCATGAGTGGATTAACAAAATGTGGTGTATGATGGAATACTACTCAGTCATGAAGCAGGGTGAATTAAGGCTTTTTGCAACAATTTGGATGAAACTAGAGACCATTATTCTAAGTGAGATATCTAAACAATGAAAAAATAAACGCCACATGTGCTTGCTATTAAACTTGAACTAGCTGATGAGCACACATGTGCACAGAAGGAAGTAAAACTCAGTGAAAATTAAGCAGAGTGGATGGGGGAGAAGGAGATGAGTGAAAACCTACCTAATGCTTACAATGAACACTATCTGGGTGATAGGCATACTTATAACCCCACCTCAAGTATTAATATAACAAAAGTGATCCATATAACTGAAAACATTTGTACCCCTATAATATTTTGAAATAATAAAAAATGTTTATTTACAGCACAACTCACAATAGTAGAGATGTGGAATCAACCTAAATACCCAACAATCCATGGGTGGATTAACAAAATGTGGTATACACATACCATGGAGTATTACTCAGCCATAAAAAGGAAGGAATTTTTGTCTTTTGCAGCAATTTGAATGGAACTAAAGACCATTATCCTAAGTGAAGTATACCAGGAATGGAAAAACAAACACTACATTTACTCTCTAATAATTTGGAACTAATCAATGGGCTCACATGGGCACAGAGAGAAGTAAAAGTCATTGGAAATCAAGAAGGGGAGAAGAGGTAGAAGAGGAGTGGTAAAAACCTACCTAATAAGTACAATGAACAAAAACATTTATACCCCCTTAATATTTTGAAATTTAAAAAAGATCCAGCCATTCTTATCACAGATTAATTTTTTGTTTTTTAAACAAAAAATTGGCTATTCGAATTTGATATGGAGCATTTTAGAAATAACCACAAAATTGTTTGATAAGACTCCAATTAATCTCTGGTACAGTGATTGGTATAGAGAGGAAGTAAAAATCACACTCTTCACCTTTGCAAGGAGACACGATTTTTTTAACAGAAAGAATTATAGAAGAAAACAATTCAAGGCAATGTACTTATTGAAAGATGAACAATATGGTGAAGTGCCATTGTATTAATAATTTCCTGAGTTCTCAGACACTTAAATTGGAGATTAAATGGTGGTATATTGTTGCCCACAAATTTGTATGCTTATTTTTTTCCAGGAATCAGAAGTACTATAAGTACTATTGTCAGTAGTTTGAGTTCTTGCTCAAAGTATCTGAATATCCATAAATATTAAATGACCTGTTAGGTTATAATCTTATTCTTCACCAAGTACATCATGGGAATTTACATTGCTATAGCATCCCACAGAGTCTGGTGTCCCAGGTCTATCTTGTCTTCTGAGATGTTGATGATCTTGAGATCTCTTTCCTTTTTATTGTTTTGTCTCTAGAGGGCTATCCCTTTAGAATTAGTAGAATTAAACATTGTCTATAGATCTGGTTTTAAAAGAATTTACTAAGCTCTCTTGAATCCTCTAGGGAAAGTTCTGTATGTCCCACTATGTTCTATATATCAAGCACTGTATCAAAACTCTGGGCTGCTGACTTTCCATAGCTCAGGATGCCTTTCTAGGGTGTACAGTGTATAACCTACTGTTGTTTTCCAGAAGTCTTCCAGTTTTAGTATATTGTGGGCTTGGCAGCCACCACCAAATAGTTTTCTGTGCATACTCATTCATGAAGCATGTATTGAGATCTAGGAATAAGCTCAGACATCTTCTTTCTTTCCAGGAGAAATATGCTACCTAAATTAGGAGAGAAAAAGAAAACCTACTTTATTGATTGTAATAAGAATAACTTGGGCATTTAAAAGAGCTTGGGAAAAATTTGTAAGCCTGTTTTCTTTTTCTCATTACTTAATATGATATCTTAAAATTTTTGTATTTTCTTGTCCACAATTCCTACTGTAGGATCATTCCTCCAGTAGTCAATAATTTCCACAATGCCTCTAGGAGAGTTAAAATTGTTATAATTAGAATGCAAAGAAAAAGAATCAATAGCTGTTCAGTTTTTGATTTTCAAAATAGACTCTTGAAACTCACATCAAAATCAATATTTTCAAAAGCCAAAGATTTTGCTTTATAAGAACTGAGTTTGATTGAAAGAAAAATGACTCTGAAAGAAGCAGGCACAGATTCGAGGGCTATAATAATAGAATGGAAAGAGAATGGAGAAAGATCCAACTACCCCACTCTCTAGGACATTAGATGAGCAACAATTGGGATCATCAGTTAGAAATTATGTTTGGTTGCATGTAACAGAAGCCAGCCAAATGTACCTTAACCAAACACACGTCAGTTTAAAAAGAAATCCAGAGAAAGGCATTCCAGGCTGGCACAGCAGTTCCACGATATCAATATCCTGGGCTCTGTCTTTCTGCTCTGTTATCTCTCCTTGGCTCTCACTGGCATGGTGATTTTGTGATAACAGATGGCTGCTCCAGCCCCTCCTCTGTGTTCTGAGTAGACAGAAAGAGAAGAGGAGGTCAGCAATAAGGAGGATGGGGAAAACAAAACACATCCAGAAGATTGCTAAATTTTTATAAGCCAAAGTTGGCTCTGCCACACCTAGTTGCAAAGGCATCTGGGAAATGTGTGTTCTTCTTCTTTTTTTTTTTTTAAGTGAGGCATCCCCAAAGAAAGAGAAAATAACAACAGGTTGGGGGTGGAGGGATAGAGGGTTAGTTGAGAAATAAATTAGGAGGAGGCTGGTAAGACCTGGACATAATTCCTCCCTGAGGGTACCACGTGGAGGAAGCTGAGTGAGTATTCCTGTGCCAACACCCTGAGCTTCATGTAGTCTCTGCAAAGAATCCTCATGAATTGTTCTTTTTGGGCCCAGAGAGGGCTTTCCATTGACATCTACCTGAAACTTTTATGAGATGTATTTAAATTGCCCCCTTTGGAACTGGCCTTGTCAATGGCCAAAAAGTCATACCCCCCAAATAAATGATGAGTTTCATGGCACTTAAAGATGCGGGGCAGAGTAGAAGGGAAAACTGTCAGCTCTTACTCTTGAGTGGGACTCCATAGGAGTGAAATTTCCTCCTATTCACTTCTCTGCTAATTTACGCACAAATGTATAGAATATTTCCTCCATGATTACACACGATTTCTTTCTTCGTGGCTCCAATTTCAATTTTAAGAAAACTTCAAAAATGAAAGAATTTGGAGAAGGAATGGAAATAAAAAACCAATAGGAATTTTCTAATTAAGCTGCGTCCAAATTTAATATGGCAGTAAATTCAAAAGACTTCCACCACTTTTTTCACTGTAACAGCACTTATAAATATTCTTGGAAAATTTTCAGGAATGACCTTCATTATTGCTTTTAACCTTTGTGTCTGTGTGTGCATTTCTCATTGCCTTTATTTGATTTATATTGTTACCAAAGTTGTTGCACTTCTATTGTGGGGGCTTGTAGTAATGGATGTCTGTCTATATGCTCACCATTTTTTTGAGTGTTGGGCAAATAAGATGTTGCCTTTCCCAGGCTCTCCTAGGGAGAACACATTGTAAATGAGTCATGCCCCCTAAAAAAAGAAGGGAAGAAAAGAAGTGTAGATTTGTATGAATATAAACCTTTTTTATTTTACTTCCGTAGTTTCAGAAGTAAGAGACTAGATATTCTTTCTCCCCTCAAAAATGCATTAGATGGATACTTCCAGAGGTGTGTGCTTTTATTACGCTATTCATTTGATTCATGATTCATAAAGCACCTTTGTAAGGAAAGCTGGCCAGTGTCTAAGCCAGCACACTGACTTTAAAGATAGGCTTTGGCCATAATTCTCTGTGCTCTGACTAGAGCAGCAGGGAACACCGACAGAATTTAAACTGAGTCTTTCAAAGTAAAATTTGATAAAGAGAAGCTTACCTAAAATATTGCTGGTAAAAATAAAAGGAAGACAATAACTAGGAAAGAGAAAAGAAACAGAATCGTTCCCTTTGGAGCTATATTTTAAAAGAAAAATTGGTAGTCTTTTTGTTCATGCCATTAAAGGATTTTCTCCCCACCTTCAGAAAAAAATAACATTGCTACTGCAGAAGAAAAAGATAGACAGATGTTTTATTTTTAACTGGAACCAAACACTGTGTTCTGATTAGTTATTGCAAGTTTTTCAAAATCCAAGAACCTCATTCGAGCCAGGGATTCATATGGGCTTTTGGTGAACGGGGAGTCTGCCTGTTTATATTCTTCCTGACACAATTCCAAAAGCGCCGGATTCCAACAAACACAGACAGTTCTGCTCTCCATTTATTTTGATGAGTAGAGCAATTCACACAATACCAATAAATTCTATAAATGGTTTTTCTTATATAATGGGCTTTTACTCTTTTTGGTAATGTAATCAGAGAGGTAGATAATAGCAGCTAGAGCAGAATAAAGCAGTGTAGCCAAGGGGAGAACCTACCGTTACTCTTAGCATTCTATTGCACTGGAGTTAAAAACTTTAAAACAAGTATTTTTAGCAATTATTATAAATTCTTCTAGGAACAAACCCAAAACATGTTATCTTTTGGGGCATAGGTTTAATGTTTAGCATATATTCAAGAGCTTTAAGTATATACTAAGCCACGAATGAGGAAGGAAATATTTTGAGTTCAGTATAAACAAAATTCTCAGGATTGTGTAACTGGAATCTTTGTTAATAGTTGACATTATCGGTAAAGGATAAGAAATTGGCATCTCATAGAACTATTCTACTTTGCAAGAGCCTGTTAGAAAATGTTGCCTCAGCCTGTAGTCTGTTTTTTCTCTCCCTGACTTGGGCACCAGGCATATGGTACAGTAGTCCCCCCGTATCCATGGGGAGTATGTTCCAAGATAACCAACAGATGGATGCTTGAAGCCTCAGATAATACCAAGCCCTACATATACTGTACATGAATTTCTTTTTACTCCTTCACAATTTCATAGATAGAAGATTCATTCTTAGGTAGGTAGATCTTAGCAACCTTAGCAGATGATTATTTTTTCTTTTCTTATTCAGTCGAGGACTTACACTCTTTCACTTAAAGGAAGCACTTTACAGCTTCTCTTTCTCATATACAAATTGCCAGCATCGCTACTGTTATAGTTTGGGACCATTATGAGGTAAAATAAGAGTTACTTGAACACAAGCACTCCGATACCGCGACAGGTGATCTGGTAACTGAGACCACTGCTAAGTGACTAATGGGTAGCGTTTACAGCATGGTTACCCTGGACGAAGGAATGGTTCACATCCCAGGTGGGTTGGAGCAACTTTCATCATGCTACTCAGAATGGTGTGCAATTTAAAATTTAGAAATTTTGTTTGTATCTAAAATTTTCCATTTAATATTTTCAGACCATGGAATATTGGCCATGAAAGTTGTCCATAGATAACTGAAAGCTCAGAAAGCAAAACCACGGATAAGGGGGGACTACTGTATTGCTCTCATTTTGCAGATGTGTAAGAACTCTTAAGATCTGAAGAGGTTAGATGACTTATGCACAAGCTGAAAACATTCTGTAGCCAAAGCTAGTGTGCCCTAAAGTCTATATACTCTCTCTTTGCTGTTGTTAATATTGGATGACTTTCCATGCCAGCAAGATTGAATGACCTCCAGAAATTAGGCTGGGCCAATGCCCAAGATACCAGGCCAATTGGCATGGTTTCCAGAGTGGTTGAGTCCAGCTGCTCACTCTCCAACCAGGGGGGAGCAAAAACTAAAAGAGAAATATCTGGTTTCTGTCTCAGCTCTCTCCCTCTCTCTTATGGCACTGGCTGTTTGAGAGTAGGGACTCTGTCTTTTGTGGTGGTTTTGACTGGTACAGTGTTCTGGTAAATATTAAATGTGATATTATATACTTATATTGTGATATAATATAGAAAAAGAGAAAGAACCATTTACTTATCTGTGTAGTGCTCAGATCATTAAGTCATGAGTAAGTCATGCCTAATTGCATAGAGACTGCTGTGAGGAATAACTAAATCACATTCACATATGATTCCAAAGAGCAAAGATAATAGCAACATATAATATTCAATTAAATGTACCACTCAGTGCTGTTGCCTTCTATGCCCTGAAATTGATGTGCTGATAAAAATGACTTGGTGATATTAGGAGTTCATTTCACAAAGAAATGCTCTATATTTTGAGAATATTTTCTATTTGGTTAATGAGGTGTTAATATATATAAGAGAAATTAAGAAAACCTCATTAAGGAATCCAAAAGAATAATATTTTGCAAATAGTAATACCATCAAACAGCACCATCTCAGAATTGGAAGTCTCCTTGGATGATTCCAATGTCCTACCCTATGTGTGAATTCCCTGTACAAAATCCTGAATGCACTATATCCAGGCTCTATCCAGATCCCAACATGGACAATTTTTGGTTTTTTTACAACAGCCAGTTAGAGCCTTGGACAGCTATAATTGTTATAGCTCTTTCTACTACTGAACTGAAATCAATTCCTTCTAGCTTCTACCCATGCTAGTAGACCTCTCTCTCTCTCTCTCTCTCTCTCTCTCTCTCTCTCTCTCTTTTCTTGAGTAAAGCTGCTCTACATTTGCTGGGCTGGCATGAAAAGTTAATTTGAAAAAATTGATACATGTTATAAGGCATATGAGTGTTACTCTATGAATGGTCATTTGAACTGGATCTTTCGAAAAATGCAAGAGGGGTGAAGAAAAAAACTGAAAACTCTCCATTTTTTCTCCTGATTTGCCCTATTTTTAAGCACCTCCATCACACTATTTCACTCACCTAAATGAAATAAAGATCTTGATTTTGGATAGACTGGAATTCAAATGTATATCGGCATGTTTACTACGTGGATAGGTGGGTTTATGGGGAATTTGTTTTGATTTAAAAAGTTTTGAGGGGCTTGGGAAGAAAGTGGTTTGTTTGAGCAGCTGGGAGAAGGATTAAGATGCAGAGGGCAGCATGGTGTCTGCCCATCACGCTGTCCCTGCCTGAGACTATAGAGCTGCAGCTAGAAGGTGGAGAAACTCTTTATAAAGAACTCTATGACATATGAGAGAAGTGAGCATGCTCTTGCCTTACTGTGGGTTACAAAGTGTGATCTGAGTCAGGGAGAGAGATATTTTCCCTGGAGTCCCTTTGAGTCTCTGAGGGTTTTCTGCTCTGCAGAGTTTTAGACAGTGACACTTTTCACATGGAAAAATTGCACTGGGTGGAGGTAAATAGGCAAGGAAGACTTCATTCAAGACTGTTGCAATAGGGGAGAGAGATTGAACTCAACTCTGCAGAAACAAAAGGTGGGAGGATTTTTAAATGCTGGGGTGAGCTAGTGGAAAATCACTGGAGGACATTACCGAGACAGTGGTCAATGTGATGAGGCTGTTTATTTTGGCTAATTGGCACTTATGGAAGTTAGACTCCAACCCTCCCACAGGGATGGGGAGGAGGTTGAGAATAATAAAGGTACAAATTTTTCTTGCTGATTTGCTGATTGCGTTTCAAAGCGCTGGCTCTCAGGTCCTTGAGAAAGACTTTCCTGGGCTGTGAAACTAGCAAGAAGAAGATTTACATCTCAGAGGGGCAGAGTAAGAATTTGTAATTATACGTTTTTTTAAAGTAAATACTAAAAAAAATAGAGATCAGGGGCTTATATTCAGGAAGGAGCCTGCCTAAAGTTTAGTCAAGTTGAAGGGAACGTTAAGGCTGTCGTGTTCAGACATCAGTATTGTCACAGGGCTGCAGCAGTGGCACTGAGAAGCACTGTCCCCAAGTGATTTCAAGGTGGTAGGCATCGCTAAAAAGCTGGAAGACTGTGAGAAAACAGCTCATGAGAACTTGCCAGATGCCTCTGGGACTCCTGGAAGCTCATGGGAAGGTTCGTAACAGGCTGGGAGTGTGTGTAATACAAGTAAGAACAAAACCAATGAAATCTGGATCATCCGCATTAATGTCATCTCACAGATAGCCAGTGACTGGCAAGGCCTGGGGAAGTACGAGTACTGAAGTAACATGTCTCACTCCGACTTTGAACTTGTCACATCCTTCAGTCCAGGGCTGTGTATGCTGTGTCATTTTGCTGCTTTGTCCTTTGTAAAAAGAGTGCTGTGGTAGAATGGAAATAACACTACACAGACAGCTAAAAGACTCAACTTTGTTGTTTATTTGACCTGTTACTAGCTAAATGAACTTAGTTGGTCATCCCTCCTGGACTTCCTTGTGGGGAGTTGGGAACACTGTATCTGCTTCTCAGGGTTGGTATCAGGATTAAATCGAACATCCCATCCTTTGTGAAGCACTATGAATGACAGGTCAGGTACTTTTCTTTTGATCACTGATATCTATTACTTAACTGCAGCCCTAATATGACCTCATTCGTGTCTCTTTAGGACCGTCGTAACTTTTCATATTCAGGTAATTTCTTCTATGCCAGTTTTTGGGACACTTAGTCCAGTTTCCATTAATTTAAATGGCACATACCTTTTCTCTCTATTTCATGTCATATTTCACCAATCTTCCAGCTCTCCAGGTCTTGGACTTGGACGGACTTCCTTCCTTTCTACAACACTCTATCTCTCAGGAGGTTTTTTGTGATGAAATGGAGGTCAGCGGGAGTCTGGCCCCCACACTCCTGTCTGAATACCCATGTAACTGCCGCCATTTGCTCACCACCACCAAAACGCTTCAGTGTTTGGTTAGTGGTTTTTATGTTTTTTGTGCATCTATTCCAATCTGTCTAAATTATACTATCTAGTCGTAAGTTGCTTGATTTCAAAATTCTGTACTTTTCAATAGTGTTTGGGTATTCATAGGAAAGAAAATCATCATCTGATGGGAAAGTTAAAAATTTGTTTACTAGAAAAAATAAATTTCTAACTTTAAAGGAAATGCTTATTTTCCTATTAAATCCTCAGAACAAAAAAATAACAATTTTGAGAGGACTATCTAAAGATGCAGTTGCAGTTTCTTTGGTATTTGGCCCTTGTTCTGTAGTAATTTAGTCTGAACAAGACCCAAGCGTGTGCTATTCTTTGGCTTTATAGTCCTCTAACCATAGGCGCTGATGGCATTCATGATTATGGATTAAATAGGGCCAACCTTTGTCAGTAATTTGTTAGAAAATTCCCACAGAGATACCTATAGTGTTGCTGAACAATGATGTTGGTAGTGTGTTATTTTGCTTTAGGAAAAGCTACAGCATTCCAACCCAGGCTTCAATGCCTGCAACTGGAAGCCTCTTCTCTTTTTGATATAAATTAAACCTTGAATACACTCTGCCTGGTATTGCAATTAGCATCTGGGTCCTGACCAAATTCTAACTTGTGAAATTGCAGATTACTTTACCACTGGTTAAGAAATATAGTTTGTCATATCTTAGCTTTGTGATATAATTTTGCCTGGGGTTGTTAAATCACTGTCGTATTCTGCCACTGCGTGCAACCAGTGGGCTCTTAGAAATTTCAGCATGAAAGGCTTTCAAGAAAACATGAAAATCTTTTAACATAAGGTTATCTCCAGGAGACTACTTTTTGGTTTCATTATGTGATTGTATTTGAACAAATGTATTTTTCTTTAGTTCTACTTAGTGTTTTTTAAATTGAAAGCATTAAGACCTCAAAACCTATCATGAAAGTCCATCAATTTCATGTTGGGGGGTGGAAGTTTCAAAGTAAGATACGATATGTTTTGTGAGATTAAAAAAATTAAAATATGATCAATTTGACAGTAATTTGGTGATACGAATTTTTCTCTGGAAACAAAAACAGTGGAAAGCTAGTATTCTTAAGTAATAGAAAATAACATTTTTGAAAATAGCTGCTGGATAGTTAAATATTCTATTTATGGATGAAAGCTTTCACATTTTTAAGAAGGCATTAATTGAGGAGCAGTTGGGTTCTTTGGGAAGTGACAACAAAAGGCTGCTTGGTCAACAAACTGTAGCTTATTTATTAGAGCATGGCCGTGCCCATTTGTTTATATATTTTTCTATGACTGTTTTTGTAGAAATATAAATATTTTAGGCTAAAATATTTACTATCTGGTCCTTTCTAGAAAAATTTGTCAACTTCTTTATACCATTAACTTTATCATGTGGAATCAGAGCTGAATGTGCACATTCTCTAAACTAAGGGAGAATCAAACTATATAGTTGAGAAACAATTAAACCTAGGACTTCCCATCCCTTGGACTCTGACTAGATGTTTGTGGTAACCACAAACTTAACTTTGTTTTTCTTCCCTTTCTCAAGTTTCTGGTTCCCAGGTTTTATATGTGACTGAGGCACCAGAAGTTTGGGTTTGATAAACTATACTGTTGGACTGGCGATGTGTATTTTTACCTAAACCCTTAGAGTTAGTTTTGTTGTAGCAGCTTCACATTTTAGGCAGTTTACAACTGCCCTTGTGCTACAGTTTCCTCTTATGTTATAAGGCATAACAACAAACTTCTTCTATCTTATCATTGGCCAAAAGTAGTCACACACTCCCGTCTAAGCCATTATTGTAGACTAAGCAGAATCTGCACCTGGATTTTGGAATGGGGTTACTTACCCTTGTATCACTTGGGAGAAAGATGGATACCTGGATTGGCAATTCTTCTTTTGCTCCTGTGGAGCTACCCATTCTCTACATATTTTACTTTGGGTTTTCCCCAGAAGCAGAGTCTGAGAAAAGGGATTCATGCAGGAAGTTTATTTGGAGAAATGATCTCAGGAAAGAGTAGTCAGGGCTCTAGGACTAGTGAAACAGAGGAGGAGGTAAAGCTAATCCAAGAATGGGGTTAGTAAGATTGAGTGTCAGTTACTGCTATGGGTAACTGGTACTCAATTTAGTCAAGAACCCTCAGAAGAATTGTGTAGATCTTGCTTCAGACTTGTTTGTTCAAGACATGGGAAAGGGTACATTCATATACTGGCATCCAGCCCCAATTGGTCAAGGGTTGTTCCAGGGCTTGTTAACTTTCTTGCATGTATAGTTTGGGAATGCTGCAGAATGAGTAGTAAGCAGGCTAGTCTCATGCAGGTATCTCATGCAGTGGAGGCAAAGAATTCCTGATGCACAAGAAGCACAAGAAACATGCTGTGCAGCTGAATGAAGGAACACGTGGAAACCAAAATTAAAAATAAAGTATCATTTAAATTTTCTCCAAGAAAAGAGAAATAAATACTGAGGTGTAAATATATTAAAACATGAATAGGACATGAGTACAGAAGACTGCAAATACTGATGAAAGTAATCAAAGAAGATCTGAATAACTGGAGACACATATCATGTTCATGGATGGAAGAATCAGCAGAGTAGAGATGTCAATTCTCCACAAATTCATATACAAGTTTAATGCAATTCCTATCACAATTCCAGAAAGTTTTTTAAAGATACAGATAAGATTATTCTAATATTTAAATGGAAAGTCAAAGAAACTAGATGAGCTAAAACAATTTCAAAAAGGATTAATTGGGGTGAAGCAGTCTACATAACTTCTACAGTAATCGAGAATGTGTGTTATTGGCAGAGGGATAGACACATAGATCAATGGACCAAATAGAGAACTCAGAAACAGACCCCTAAAAATTATGCCCAGCTGATTTTTGTCAAAAGTGCAAAAGCAATTCAATGAAGGAAAGTTAGCATTTTCAACAAACGTCACTGGAACAGATGTATATCCATAGACAAAAAACCGACTTAAGTCTTGATTGTTCATTTTTAGAATATTGGGCACTTTCTGGGAGCAAAATTCATCACAGAGGGAAGCTTGCCTCTGTGACAATATTGTAGCACTGCAAAAACAAAACAAAACAAAACAAAACAAACTTCCTCTTACTGTTTATCCTTGAAATCCTTTCAACATGTGTGGTAGCCTTTCGTTTCAACCCAAAAGTAAAACCTTTGCAGTAACAAAGTGATTCAGATTTACTTTGAGATTTGTTACCAACAGCAAAACCTTTCCTGGACGCACAGTGTTATACAGGAGAAGATTGCTGCACTGCTGGGCGCTTAGAAACTGACGGGAAGGAGGGTTTCAGTGCCATAAGGAAGAATGTGGGATCCTTAAAGACTCATTTTCATGACTTTATACATTTTACCCATATTAATTTTCTAAAAAAGAAAGTCAGAGGAACAAATAGAATCCCAAGCTCAGGGCGTATTGTTGGTTATACTGACTGCAGAGAAAGTCACTTTTTTATGTGTCCTGTTTCAGGTCACTCTGACTGACTCCCTTTACTTACATATGTGCTATGGTCTGAGTGTTTGTGTCTCTCCAAAATTCATATGTTGAAACCTAATCACCAATGTGATGATATTAGGAGGTGGGGCTTGGGGAGGTGCCCTTATGAATGGGATTAGCACCCTCCCCCATAAAAGAGGCCCCAGAGCTGCCTTGTCCCTTCCACCATGTAAGAACACAAGAAGAAAGTGCCATCTATAAACCAGCACACGGGCCCTCACCAGGCACCAAATGTAGTGGCAACTTGATCTTGGACTTCCCAGCTTCCAGAACTGTAAGAAATAGATTTCTGTTGTTTATAAGCCACCCAGTTTATGGTATTTGGTTATAGCATCCTGAACAGACTAAGACAATGTGCAAAAAAAAAAAAAAAAAGATAATGTGCAACATCTCCAAGTTTTCTGATGTTGAAATGAAATAAAATGATATGATATTTCTTTCTCTACTGTCAATCGTTAGTCCTCAAAAAATTCCCACTTTTTCTGACCTGTGAAAAGATGAACCAAATTGAAATGGGAGCCTTCAAATTTTAAGACATTGAATAATGCAGATAATTAATATTTCCTTTCATGGCTCAGGCCAAAGTCCCACTCACCCTGGCTTTCCCATTTCAAACAACCTAACATGTTCCTTATTAATTAGATAGTATTTCCAAAGATCCTGTTTAGAATCCTAGCCAAATCTCCTCGCCTCTCATGTGCCTCACACAAAAGACTAGGTTGCCTTTTTGCTTTTGTTTGGAAGGTCACCTTTATCAGGGCTGTAATTAATTCTTGCCAGGCTAATAGTGTTCCCTGTGAATAACATAGGTCTTGAGGAGGAAAATTGATAATCTAATAACCATGGCAAAGTGGGACATCCTCACCTTCCAGACCAGGTATCTGGCTCTCTCTCTTTTTGGCTGCTACAGCTTGGTCTGTAGTTACAATTGCTGCTAGCTGTAGAGAAAACAAAAAAATATTTCCCTTGGCTTTCTTTAGGTGCTGCATCTTCTGCTCCTGGTTTCAAGTACAAAGGCAGAGTCTGAGTTAGCCCATCCCCTCACCTGGAAGCAAAGACTTTTCATGCAATAAGATACAACAGCTTAGCTTGCATGAGGTTTTTGGGAAAAGGCCAAATATTCAAAAAACCATCTGCTTGCACTGCTCATAAATCACAGAAATGATTGCCCTTGATCTGCAGCCATTCCCCATTATAGAGGATATTGGTTTCCAAAGGATGTCACAGCATATTGAAATGAGATGGTCTCTTCCAAGCAGAAAATTCCTCTTCACCATTACATTATTATAGTTGAGTAGAATTATATCATGTTAGTCCTTAAAGGCAGATAGGATCTCAGAGAAGATTCAGGTGGAGGGGTGGTTGTAAATTTTGTAACTAGCGTAAAGGACAAGCTGCTAAAACTTTTTATGCTTTGCTCTAGTCAAATGCTGTAAGAGTTTGACATGATTGCGAGCAAGGAGTTCTATTTCTGAAGATGTCTTTTAACCGGATGTCCATCTTGTCACCCGTAACGCTCTTTCTCACCAAGAGCAGAGACAACGGCAGTTAATAGAATGAGTATAAAGAATGACTGCACTGCAAATAGCCCATGAAAGTTAGACGCTGTTATTATTTAGCACTTGTGGAACCATCTGCAGTATACTTGGCGTTGTGCAAAGCACAGGGCATGACAGGATGTCTGGCCAATGGCTTTGATGATCTAAGTGAGACACAACCTTCTGAGCTGCTGGCATGGCACACACAGACTCTGCTAATTTACCCTCTGTTGTAAAAGCCAGTGAAGTGCCGGGTTTGAAATCCACAAAGCACTGGGAAATTCCTGGTATATTCTTTGACACCCAGGGCTCATTCCAGCTGGGCTGATCTGACAGCATGTGGCTGAGTGACCTACAGGGAGCTGGTTGCAGTTGCAGACTCATATGTGGTGTCTTTGTTCAGAAAATGATTGCAATGAGGGCTTTCTGATTCTGAGTTTACCATCTGTTTGAAATCACAAAAGGGCAAACTGGGTGAGGGGTGTACAGGAACTCTCTGTGCTGTGTTTGCAAACTTTCTATAAATCCAAAGCTATTCTGAAATAAACATTTATTAAAGACGTATCTATTGAGAGAACCTGCTGTTGGGCCAAGTTCTGCTATAGACGTCTGGGCAAAATTTGCACTTATGAACTTACATTCTAGTTAACATCTAGCCTAGAAATACCGGGCATCAAATGATTAAAGGCTTGCACCACTACAACTGGGAGGATGGATAATGGGATGGGGGGGAAATAGGAGAAGATAGTGGTTAAGTAAAAGACGTTGGTGTTTCACAGACCTGGGTTTGTATTCCAGTTCTACTATTTTTGAAATATATTACTTTGAGCAAGTTATGTAACCTCTTTAACACTAATTTCCTTCATTAATACTACTACTACTATCTCATAAAAATCGTGTAAGGATTAAAATAGGTGATTATACTATTATAGATATGTGCATATATAGATATGTGCATATATCTATAGATAGATACCAAGACTGGCCAGGTCATTTCCCTTAGCCAATTGGTTGTGTGTTTTACCAGTTCCTATGGGGGACAAAATGAAAGTTCATATTGAAGCAACACTAAGCACTGTGTGTACGTGTGTGTGCATGTGCATTTGCATACACTTCAGTTTCAAGGAAAAGAAATAGGCTCAGTTACCTAAGGGATGGGGATGTATTTTAAGGAAACACGGGCAGTAAGGAAATACAGGGAACTCTGGAGCTGCCCTGGGCTTCAAGAGCCTGGGATGAGGTTCTCAGCTGTTTAGGTTATAACAGCAGCTTCAGTAACTGCTGCATATGTGGAGACTCAATCATTCATATACCTCTCAGAAAGAGATGTCTATTTCCCACTGTCACCCCTGCTCTAGTGAACACAATCGTCTCAGCTGAAGCTCAACCTTTCCCTGCTTTTCTTGACTTCCAGAATATCTCATTGTCTGCCTTCTATTGCTACTTTCTGAGGGCTGTGGGTTTCCAGTGGTCGCGTGTGTATTACAAGTTCTTGCCTCCCTGGTGTAGCTGATTGATCCAGGGTAGACATCTGACCTTAGCTGGGAAAATATTATTCTTTCTCACAGGAATTATACAATCAGAAATGATAGCTAGGGGAAGAGCAACTGAATTTTGTTAATAGCCACTCTCTAGAGCAGAGTTTCTCAACCTTAGCATGACTGATATTTTAGGCTGAATAAATCTTTGTTGTGGGGGGCTGTCCTGTGCATTGGGATGTTCAGCAACATCCCTGGCCTCCACCTGCTAGATACCAGTAGCATTCTCCTTCTGTCCTCCTCCCTGATTTGCCCCAGTTTAAGGAAAAAAATGTATTCAGAGCTTGCCAAATATCTCCTCAGGGGAAAAATCATTCCTGGTTCAGAACCATTTCTCTAGAACAGTGCTAGAATACATCCAGTTTATGGACTGGCAGCATGCATCACCTGAGAGCCACTTGGATCAGAATCTGGTGACAGAGTCCAGGAATTTGTATTTTCCTTGCAATAACTGTTATCCATGCATGATAAAGTTTGGGAACCACTTCTTTTAAATTTTGACAGTCTAAGTGTGACTTGAAGATCAGCAGCCTTGGATCACCTAAGAGCCTGTGAGGATTATGGAATCCCAGGCCTAACCCAGACTCAGGTTCAGCACCACCTGGGAACTTGTTATGAATGCAGATCCTTTCTAACAGATTTTATATTAATGAGAGACTCTGAGGATGGAGCTCAGTAATCTGTGTTTTAACAAACCCTCCAGGTGATTCTAATGCAGCTAACATTTCAATCATGGCTACCAATTGGAATCCTCTCTGGGATTTAAAGGCTATGGAAGCCTGGGTCCCATTCCAAAAGTCTTTGATTTTTAGCTCGTCTAGGGTGTGGATTGAACATCAGAAACAGGATCCATCCCATGTGATTGTAATGTGCAGCTAAACTTGAGACCCATTGCCGGAAAGTTAAGATCTTGAATCTCTGCTGAAAATGTCCCTGGAGTTTCAGTGGTTTCTTCACAACTCAAATCTTCATTGTTCAACTCTTATTTTAATTTGTGAGCCACTCCTATATTCTTCCAATAATGTTTTTAATTAAGTGAGCCAGAGTCCATTTCTTTTGCTCACAACCCTAATAACCTCAACAAATACAGTCATTGTAATTGGAGAAAGATTGCAGGCAGTAGCCTCTCAGGAAATGGGTGAAGCTAGGTATTTTGAGCTGGTCATTGGGGGTGGGGAGTGGAGTTACCCTTGTATGTTCTAGGATGGGAAGCTAGCAGCCTGCGGTATAAAATCAGCCACTTAGGGTCTCTACTCACTAAGTCTCGTCCTGCCTGTAGTCTTGGGCAAACGCTGCAGCTGTGAGTCATTAGCCATTAACACTAAGCAGCTGGGATCTGGTGCACAGTTTGGGCAAGACTCCAAGAGTATGTACTATATGGGTTCATTATATTGATGATGTCAAGGTGATGGGCATGGAAAGACAGGAAATGAGAGGTACCCCAGACATTTTACAAAAATCCTAGGGTTTGTATCAATCCTTTTCCAAGGCTTGAATGGGTTCAAGGATATTGGGATATTATTTCCAAAGTAAAGGATAGGTTTCTATGCCTGGTGTTCCCTGCTATAAAGAAAGAGATACAGCACATAGCAAAGTGGTTCTATTCAGATTTTTTTTTTTTATTTCTCTTCAGATTTTGAAGACAGTTTATATCACATTGTGAAGAAACATGTTATGCAACATCTCTGATCTGTTTACTTGGCATATTTTTCTGCTTTCTTTAGGTTTTGTGTAACAACCTCAAGATTCTCAGTAGCTTACAAGTGTTTATTTCTCCTTCACTTGCATTGCACGTTGCCACTGCAGCTCTAATCCAAGACGCAGGTAGGGTTCAGGTCTGCTTCAGGTGTCTTCTCATTCCAGGGCCCAAGTTGAAGGAATGCCACCTGCTTGGGATATGATGTTCTCTTAATGGAGGGCAGGAATTTAAGACAGCAAATGGAAACACACATCACCTCTTAAAGTCTCTTTTAGGAAATGCAATACTGTTATATCCACCCACATTTCATTAATCAAAGTATGTCACATGATAATGAAGCCCAAAGTCTATGGGACAGGAAAATATACTCTATTCACAGTGAACCATGGCAAGAGAGTGGAAGGAAGGAATTATGAGTCACATCTGGGTATCCGAAAATCTCCCAGATCAAGAGGAGCAACTTTAGTTCTTCTGTAGCAAAAAAACTCAGATTACTCTTTATTTAGCCCTTGTTACCCAGTAGCTCCAAAGGTGCTGTATGGAGACCAGGATGTACTATGGAGTCTGTGACAAACCCTCATGGGACAATCTAGTGGAAGTCTCCAGAGTTTGAGAGTAGAGTCATGCTCTTTTTTTCTATATAATTCTCTTCCTTTTAAGAATGAGATCCCAGTTTTCTAATGGATTCTCGTGAAGACAGAACATTTGGTCTTGGACAGCTATGGGCTTTGAGATACTCAACATGCTATTTGATATATTATTTTAAAAACTGGGTATGACTAGTAATATTCCATCATCAAATTGAACCCTGAACATAGAAACTATTTGCATAATGAGGTCACACACACTCCCATTGTTTACATTGCAATGAATTCCTTAGTCTATGCCTGTGGATGGACTCATGAGTAGTTTCCTGCGACCATTTGACTAAAAACACTCATGCCTGGTTTTGCATGAAATGCTGTCATGAACTGGAATTGTTAGCAGTGTTACAGTTCTAGATGGGAGTGGCCCTGAAAGACAGTGCAGAATGCTAGGTTTCTTTGAGACCAACACTGAGCATAATAATTTGCAATTTACTTTGCCTAAAAGGAAATTTGGCCTGAAATCATAATCTATACTGATTTCTAGGCAGTAGTCATTGTCTAGTCCTAGTTGAGAAAGATCAAGATTAGGATACGGGTGACAGGAAGGTTAAGGGATGGGTTGGTGTGGATGGATCTCTAAGAATGAGTTTAGAAGATGAAAGCAATTAAATCTCATGTAAGACTTTCACTGTAGTTTTTCTGTTAGTAATCAGGTAGACAGGATGGCCCATAACTCTCAGCCATTTTTCTTTATTAACCAGTATGGTATTTAATCAGTGGGCTCATGAACAAGGCAGGCATGGTGGCAGAGATAGATGTTATGCTCGCTATGGGCTCCATGGCATGAATGTCCCCTCATTGCATCTGACTTGCTTACTATTATTGCTAAATACCCATTTTTTTAAGCAAAAGTACCCAATCCTGAACCCTAATCTGTCAACAAACCTTAAGGGTGTTCTAGGTACCCGGTAACTAGATCAACTAAATTGGGCCCCCCTACCGTCAGTGAAGAAATCAGATTTCTCGCTATTAGAATAGATATGCATAATCTGGATTTGAATTTTATTTTTCTCCTCTTTATTCCTTTACATTGCCACCTGTGAGTTTACTGAAGGTCAAATACACTGTCATAGTAAACATATTACCTCCAAATTCACTTCCCAGTGAAAGTGACAAAGCAATGGGTTGATTCCCAAGGGATTCATGGACACTAGCTTGTACCTCATTATTCAGAAAATGCTGGCCTCATAGGATGATTCAGTGACCTAATAAAAACCCAGCTGTGACATGAGCTGGCAGTTATCATTTTGCAATTTTAAGTGCTATTTTATAAAATGTACTGTGTGGTCTGTACCTGTTATTGGCAGATTTGTAAAGAAAAAAACTCCAAAATGTCTCTCTAGTATCGCTACTTCTTTTTTTTCACTGGGAGTAGTTATTCAAACTTTTCTTCACTTTTATGAAATAATCTTGTATATGTCCAAGAATTTCTCTCCAAGCATTTTTTTTAAAAAACAAGGCTTTGTTCTATCACCTGGGCTAGATTACAGTGGCATCATCATAGCTCACAGCAACCTCAGACTCCTGGGCTTGAGTGATGCTCCTGCCTCAGCCTCCCAAGTAGCTGGGGCTATAGGTGTGCACCACCACACATGGCTAATTTTTCTATTGTTTTGTAGAGATGGGGTCTTGCTCTAGCTCAGTCTGGTCTCGAACTCCTGGCCTCAAGCAATCTTCTCATCTCATCCTCCAAAAGTGCTAGGATTATAGGTGTGAGCCACTGCTCCTGGCTCTCCCCTCTTTTTTGCTTAAGCTTTTCATTTAGTTTCAGTTGCTTGCAACCAAGAGAGTCTTAGTGAATATACCCTGCTACTAAAGTCTTCTTTTAAAAAAAAAATAGCCACATGAGAAGCCCTTATATCATTTCAAGGCAAATAAATTGTTGAGAATTTACAGAGAGTTTGACAGGTGTTTTAGTTGTCCACCCAGTGTCTACTATTCTCTACTTTGTTTCTAAAAGAAATTCTGATGTTCTGTAAGAAAGCAAGTATTCAGCTAAAAACAAAAATTATATTGGCCAGCCTCTTTTGCAGCTGGAGATAGCTAAAGAGGGACATAGCTCTGGTAATGTAATATAAGTGGATGTTGCTTTCAGGAAAGCTTTTGAAAGGAAATAATAAGCCTCTTGCTCTTTGGATCCACTTATTTTTCCTGCTTGGAATGCAGTTGAAGTTGAAGCAGCTATCTTGTGCCATGGATCAACAATGTAAAGGAAAGCTATTTGCTAAGGATGACAGAGCAGAAGAATAGGAGTTGAGACTCTGATGTCCTTGTGAAGTCCTTGGACTAACCCTGGCTTGCCTACCTCTGGATGTACTCTAATCAGAGAAGAGTTTACCCCTCTTTGATTAAACCATTATAATTTGTGTTCTGTTCCACTCTACTGAATGTAATACTGAAATGACATACACAGCTTCTCTTCTTTTTATTACGGTTTCAGGTTAATAAAAAAAAAAAAACAACTTTGTATTTCCATATGGATGACAGAACTATGCAGGTGATTTGAGGATAAAGTATAATTTATGACCATATTTATAAGGGTTCAAATAACTAGTAAGTTTTGTTAGGATTGCTACAATTTTAGCCAACAAAAGGAACACAGATGAGGAATTTAGGGCAAAGTAAGTTTTGATCTGTCAATTCTAGGCACATTTGTTTATCTTTAATTTATTTCCCCAAACATAGAAATTACCTCATTATTTTAAAGTGCTATCTTTTCTGTTACCAATGAATTCTGTCGTTACCAGGGAATGTGTTTTTCCCTCTAGTGGTGCTGATGGCTTTGTGCTTTACCTTCTACCCTGCAGAACTGTCTGCAGATTTCCTTCAGGAATATTCACATATGCCTTTATAAGCAGTTGTTAGTCCATTGTGAAGATTTTTTCCAGGGCTGACCCAAGGGTCTTGTCTTTTAGTTTCTCTTGATCTCTTTCTTACTAAATAATCTTAGAGATTTTGTACATGGCCATTTGAGGGTTTTCCATTCTAGTTTTACAGGATTTTGTGTCACTATATCTACCACATCAAAACCAGAAATGTAAACTTCAAGAGCCCCAGGAGCTAACCCTGCAAAGTCCAGGTCGAAGTCTAGACACAAGTTTGAGCATCACAGAATCCTAGAATTAGAGGGGACTTTTGGGATTATGTCACTTAAATCCTTATGTCAAAATACTTAAACAAGGACTAAGAAGTTAGAAGACCTACCCTGCACTATAACTAGTGTCAGAGAGCTGAGAATAGAACTTTAATTTCTGAGAACAAAACCTTAATTTCCAGTTTGGTGCTCTTTCTAATACCTTTCACTACTCTTTCCTTTTCTGTTCAGGCCTTTTCTCCTCACATTTGGTTTCTCTTTGAATTTCCTCCCATGTGACTATTTACAGCCAGTCCTACTTCTTTTGAACTTTTCTGGCTTATACCAGAAAGAATTTACATTTAGTTGTTCAAACTTGATGCGTTTGTTTTACACGTATCAGAAGTTGGCTAATCAGAAGTCAGAAGTTGGCCAATACTACAATACCCCCTCCTGAGGCTACGCTTCCTTGTCAGTGTTATATGACAGCCTTTTTTTGCATGGAAAGCTCAGAATCTCACCGAGAATCTCCTTCCTTTGCATTGCCACTTCTCCCTGTAGTTTAAGAACTATCATTTTAATTTCTTATGGCTGCTGAAATAGAAAGCCACAAACTTGTTGGCTTAAAACACAAATTTATTCTCTTGAAATGGTTTTCACTAAGCTGAAATCAAGATGTTAGCAGGGCTGTGCACCGTCCAAAGGCTCTAGGGAGAATCTGTTTCCTTATTGTTTTTAGCCTCTAGTGTTCCTTGGCTTGTGGCCCCTTTTTCCATCTTCAAAGCATATCCCTCCAACTCTGCTTCTGTATCTTCTAAAATTGAATCTCTCTCTTCCTGTCTCTTACAAGGACATCTGTGATTACATTTAGGACCCAGTGGATAATCCAGGATAATCTCCCCATCTCACGATCTTTAACTTAATCACATCTGTAAAAGTCACTTTTGCCACATAAGGTAACATTCATAGGTTCCAAAGATTAGGGCCTGAATATATTTGGGGGCTATTATTCAGCCTGTCATACATATGCATTCATGTGAGCAATGACATGTGAGTAGATGTTCTGAACACAGTTTAGGCCTCAAGATTAAGGTGTTTGTATAGGCCAAAGTATTTGCCTGCATTTTAAAACCTATTCTGAGAAAGATGATTCTGCCTTTGTCAAGATGGCAGAACCTATGCTGTGTAAAATTCACATCACTTGGTGATTGTATTTTTCTGCCATGAGGAGCATAGAAAATGATTCCAATTGGGAGGGAGGGGGAGAAAGAGAGAGAAAATGATGAGGAACATGTAGCAGAAAGAGGGTAGGAACTCTACCATGATCCTAGTTCCATTCTTGAGGCTCATCTGAGTCTCTGCTATTACCTTGGTCAGTTGATTAACTCATGATTTCTGTGATATCTTCATAGATTAACAACAAATTCCTTTTCTTTCCCCAAGTCTGGTTTTGCCATTCTCAGTTAAGAATCTTAACAAATGCAAGAATATAGAGACAGAAAGAAAACATGGCTGTTACCAGGTTAGAGAGGTCAAGACTTGTAGATAAGAATCTAACTTTGCATCTGTTGGTATTGGATATTGGGCAGGCTGGGAGCTGACTATTGGGATGTAAGACACAGCTTCCAGGATACTTTTGTCAATGTAATATTCTCGCTTTGGTAAATGGTACGAAAAGGTCTAGGTGTTGTCTGATGAAAGCAAGTGATATTTGCAACCAAAAAGTTGGGAGGGAAATTTTTGTGGCATTAAAAGAATAGTTCTTTCTATTCCATGAAGCACTGTTACTTAATCTCTTAAATTTTTTTTTTTTTTTTGCAAAAAGGACTGGCATTTCATCAGGAAAAATCCATTAAAGTAAAGGAAGAGGAGACCATGGAGAAAGTCTTAGCCCTCTTGAAACTCCCTAACTCTGGACAACATCCTTGAAGTTGCTTTGGAAATTTTATTTAGAACTCAAGTAAGCAGTCTTCCAAGGGTCATGTGACAGGCCTTCTTGATTCTCACTTTTCAATTGCAAACCACTCTGGAAATGGCTCCAATTTAAGCTGATATTAGTGATCCCTTACCCGTAGCAGACGGCCACCCAGAGAAAGAACAGGAAAAAAAAGGTGCATAGGCAAAGGGGGCTGATAAGGCTGGTGGTGTTGGGTGATGACAGGATTCCCTCCCCATGGTTTTGTCTGATGTTGTCTGTCCTACTCATAACCATCTCATATGTCTAATGCCCAGGGGTGGAAATCTATAGCCTTTTTGAACTTAATGAATAGAAATCAAGTTTTGTTTTTAATGCATATAGTCCCATACTTTAGTGGGATTTGAGAGACTTCTAAACTGAAGAGAACTTAGATGGCATACCCAATAGCAAGTCTGACAGTATGTATAACACCTTCTTAACCCAAGAACTTCCTGATTTAGCAATGCGTTTAACTTCCCAGGTTTCTCCAGAGGCAATCAATAATCTCTGTCTAATGCAGACTGAATTATGGCATCTAGGACACTGGAAAACCAAAAGGGATTCTATCTCTCATGAAATAAAGGGGATGGGGAAGATTGCCAAAGGGGCTGGGGCGAGGCCTGCCCATGCAGTGGGAGTGCTGGTGGGGCAGTGTGAGGGGGGACTATGACAAAGAGTTCAGGGCAGTGAGGGGAGAGGAAATCCTTTGAATGAAATGGAATGACAGCACAATTCATCCTTCCCAGGAGGAAGCCAATTCCCCCGCAGAATAGTGAGATGTGAGAGTTCTATTTTTCTCCCTGTTTCCTGTGTGGGATGGGGACTGCTCATTGCTAGGGCTTACATTATGTTAGCTCAACCGACATGGCATCTCTTAATTAGGGGCGAGTCCTTCATGTATTTTTGATAGTGCACCAATGACAAAATCCCTCCCAGTTTAGCTGAAAAATGCTTCAAGAGTAAATTGCCAGTGACAATATCAGCGTACTTGCAGGGCTTCGGGGCTTAAGTGAACAGCAGCCACGGCCAGGCCCTGCCATAGCTTCAGGCACCTTAAAAAAAAGCAGCCAAATTAAAGCCACGTATCTGAGAGGAGGGAAGCCTTCCTACCCCAGCAGGGAGATACCTTGATTAAAGCACAGTCTGACCTTCCTGCTTCATCTCCACGGAAATTGAGACACATTTCCTAAGTGGCAGGACTTTACAGAATCATAATGAGCGAGGACCAGGATGCTTTGCGTTAAATTTCCATCTTCATTCCTGGAGCAGGCAAAGGAGAAAATAAGAGAAAGTCTCTATTATTTGTTATCAAAAGAACAATGCAGCCCTCCCCTGTTTCTTTTGTGCAGAGACAGAATTATCTGTGGAACAAGTAATTCATTCTTGGACCCTTTAGATTGCTTTTCTGCACAGCTGAATTCCTAGGTTATTATCATTTAGTGGATGCCAATAGTTTGAAGGGAAATTTTCTGTTTTGAGGGTGATATGTATTAGTAAATAATTCATTCTGGGAAAACAACCCAAACCTCAGGGAATTTAAAACAAAAGCAAAACCCAGCAAAACAAATCTTTTTCATAGTTAATGAGGGTAAAATAAACAAGAGGATTTCAGTTGTAGGTTGATGTTTCATTAGGTCACAATTACTTATATTACAAAATGCCCAAGTAGTCTATGTAATCAGTAAGACTTGGGATTAAAAGAATTTCCATCAATTTGGAAAACACATCCACTGCAACATTATATTTTTATTTAGGCATATTAAAATTAAAGAATTAATAGAAACTGAGTTCTTATATTATTAATACCCTCCATTTAACTTTATTTTCCATATGAACTAGAGAACTTAGCACCTTTTGGGTACTTAGTAAAGAATAAAACATTATACTATAATATTTGATTTGGAAGCAATGTCCCAAAGAAATTGTATAAAAATTGTGTATCCATCCATCATATTTTTACATAAGTAGTGCATGTTGCTATAAGATTTTGGTGAATATATACTTACCCGAGAGAGAGAGAGAGAGAGAGAGAGAGAGAGAGATTTTCTGAAGGTAAACAATGCTTATGAAAAAGAAAAATTCTACCAGTTTGTGTAGAATGAGGTTACATAACCTCAAACAGCTCTCACCTGTCTGTATTGTCATTTTACATGTGCTTTTATGCCGTGTCAGGTCCGTGTTCCTGCAAACGGGGAGCACGTGTCCAATAAAATCTCACCTGTGCCTGCACAGAGGAGGAATGCATTATGTTCACATCGGTGTTCCCAGATGAAACCAAACATGTTTGTGTTTAGCAGACGTCGGCATGAAAGGGAAAAAAAGGAATCTCAAATGGAGAATGGAAGCAAAAACCCACCCATCCATGCACTTTTCAAAACTGAAGACGTGCTGCCCTCTTGTGGAAACTTGTAGTGCTGACATGTGCAGCCTGGGTTGAATTGCTTTTTATTTTCCTAGACAAGACCTGGTTTTAAGTGGTTCACTTTATGGAGCTCTCAAAACAGTATCTGAAAATTTTGGGGGCAACCATACACTGTATTAATCCTTTTTTACCTATCCTCTTGATGCAGAGAGTCAAATCTACACCTAAAGGCTAGACATGACTATTATCCTTTGAAAAAAAATCTTTGATACATTTTTTTTTTTCTCAAAGAGTGTCCGTTCCTTTCCTTCAACCACCTCTTCTTCTTCTACCTGGCTTCCGTGTCTTTGAGATGATATTGTGAATAGAGTTTACGGCTTTTTTGGTCATATAAACTAGAGAAATCTAGATATTTCAGGGTTTTATTTTAATAAAAAGTAATTGTGTACAAAAATTGGAATAATGGTAAGCAACTAAAAGCTAAGGGAAAAAAATGGCATCAACAGCTAAAGAGAGGTGAGAAAAATGAAATATAATAATAAAATTATCTTTGTATTTATCACCTCCCACCCTCCCTTGAACTGTCATCTCAACCCTCAGCACATTGACTTTCCCCCTCACTCATAGAAGGAGGTGGGGACACATTTATATATCTCCCCTTCTCTGAGAATTGCTGTATATATTATTAATATTTGCTCATTTTTTGTTGGGTAATTTGTATTCTTTATATATGTTCTAGATTCTGATCCTTTGCCTTTCGTGTATAGTGAAAATACTTTCACTTAATCTGTTACTTATATTTTAATTTCATTATGATGCCTTTTGCAACACTTTTAAAAATTTTGCCCTTTGCAAAGTCTTAAGTGTTGACATTATTAAAATAATTACTATTTTCCTCTACATCCTTTAAGAAGACCTTCCTTGTACCTAAGGAAAAAACATATTTATTATCTTATATTTTCTATATCAAACTTTTTAATTCAATATTTTCATTCATTCCATTGATATTATCTCAACATCTGCTATGGGCACCTCTAAGTACATAAGTATTTATTTCACATATGTATTTTACAGTGGATTTACATTATAGTGAATTTAAAAACATGATACATAAAGATTCTCAAAGAGGAAATTTTCAGGGACACATTTAGTGCAATATAGGAGGAAAATTTGGATGATAAAGAAAATGTTTACTTTCCTTTAAAATGAATAAAAATGTTTGGTTAGGCAAAAATATATGGTCACTGAATTTTTGTAATAGCCTAGACAATAATGCTTCTATTATTCTAGTCCACATTATTGGTAATTATGTGCTATTCAATTTTTTTAAAGCACTTTTGCAGCAGAGACTTATCTAAATTTTGATCATTCTGATTGGCTATTTGATAAAATTAAGAATTCATGTCCTGAAATTCAGTCTGACATTCATGATGAGACATGATAAGGCAGTCACCTGTCACCATTCTCTTTCTATATCGATAGAGTCTCCCTGGCTTACTAATAAGAATTATAGACAAATTGTGCTAGATGGATTCTAGAAAGGGCAGACTAAAGAATTAACAGTGTTTTGTAAGCATAAAATAAAAAGCCACTGTCCTTCTTGACCAGTAAATGAATGCCACTAGGTGATTTCCACTGAGTTTTGGCACCTGCAATCCAGTCTCAATTAGTGTTGATTTTAGTGGAAGGAGAAAGACCAGTTATCAGAGACTCAGTGATAGTCCTTTGCCCTTGGGTGCTCAGGTGGTTTAGTGCTGCTGAGTTCTTCTGTGGCATTCCTGAAATGACTGGAGACTTAATTCCATGCCAAAACCAGCACTGAAAAGAGTAAGGGTCCAAAGAGGAAAAGCACAGAAAGCCACGTAAGCAGCTACCTGACACTCCCAGGGCCTGACAACAGGCGTGTGGTACTGATGCATGTTCTTTCCAGTCTGGGAAAAAAGCATTTCTCAATTTTAAGATTTTACAGGGCTACACTTTGCTTCTAGCTTTTACTGCAGCTGAAAGGATTTGGCGACAGGATCTCAATTGCTGGGGTCCTAATTTTAATTCACAGTAGTTTTCCTTGGTATAAAAGGGTGAGCCATTCAATTAGCATAAATTAAAGTGGTGTCTTGGGAAGCAGAGGAGTGAAGAAGGAACATGATCAGGCTGCCATCTTAAATTGAAAATTGGTGTCTTTGTTATCTTCCCTTTCATTTCGAACAAGAAAAGCAGTTCAACCCATTTTTAATTTATTTTTAATAATTTGTTTTTTATTATTTCAGAATATTATAGGGGTACAAATGTTTTGGTTACATGGATTGCTTTTGTACTGCTTGGGTCAAAGTTCTAAGTGTGCCCATCACCCAGAGAGTGTACATTGTACCTGTTAGGTATGATTTCACCCATCCCTCATCCCCCCTCCCACCTCCATGATTTCTGTTGAGTTTTACTTCCATCTGTGCATGTGAGTGCTCACTGGTTAGTTCCAGTTTAATGGTGAGTACATGTGTTTGTTTTTCCATTCTTGCGATACTTCATTCAGTTAGGAGGATGGTCTCCATTTCCAACCCAATTGTTGCAAAAGGTGTTAATTCATTTTTTTATGACTGACTAGAACTCCATGGTATACATATACCACTTTTTATTAATTCACTTATGAATTGATGGGCACTTGGGTTGATTCCACATCTTTGTGCTTGCAAATTGTGCTGCAATAAACATTCTAGTACAAGTGTCTTTTTGATAAAATAACTTTTTTCATTTGGGTAAATACCCAGTAGTGGGATTGCTGAATCAAATGGTAGGTCTACTTTTTAGTTCCTTGACGAATCTCAAAGAACTATTTTTCATACAATAGTTTGGAGTCTCAACAACAGTGTATAAATGTTTCTTTCTCTCCACATCCATGCCAGCATCTGTTGTTTTAGGACTTTTTGATAAAAGCCATTCTCACTGGGGTTAAGTGATATCTCATTGTATTTTTTGATTTACATTTCTCTGATGATTAGTGAAATTGAGCATTTTTTCATGTTTTTTGGCTATTCGTCTATCTTCTTTTGAAAAGCTTCTGTTCATGTCTTTTGCCTGCTTTTTAATGGGGTTGTTTGATTTTTTTTCTTGCTGATTTGCTTGAGTTCTTTGTAGATTCTGGATATTAGCCCTTTATCAGTGTGTTGCATGTGAATATTTTCTCCCATTCTGTAGGTTGTCTATTTGCTCTGTTGATTTTTTCGTGGCTGTGGGAGGCTTTTTAATTTAATCAAGTTCCATTTCTTGCCAGGCATGTGAGCCAATACCAAGTGAAGATGATTTGGAAACCAGAGGAGATGGTCATCACAGGACCACATTGAATCTGGTCCACTCACTGACAAGGACTGGTTCAATGAGGGCCTGATTTAAGAAAGTCAAGTATGAAAGAGAGTGAGCAATACAAATGAAAATGCACACTTGATAGAAGAGCATCATCATTTTTTATTTCCCATTATCAGTCTCATCTGTAAATCCTAAATATTTCCCCTTTTCTTGCTTATGTTTCCTTACTTTGGCATTTTAAACTTCATTTTACCTTCTCATGGCCTTGTTTTGTCTTAGTCTTCAGTGTTCAGAAATGACTCCGTTTTGTTACATGTAGCATTCCAAGTCTGCCATCTGGTGGACTAAATCGGTCAAGACAACTTTTTATAGTGATAGCTTCTCAAGTCTAGATCGGTACAGAGTTGGTTGGAATAGAAATTACTCCTTTCATCAGAGTTCAAAGTAATGCCTGGACTCCAATTTACCAAATTTGTATAGTGAAACTGAAAATTGCATTTAATTATCTAAAATGGTTACCGGGTATATAACTATGTTTTCTGTTTTATTAAGTTTTGCAGAGCTTCTGAAGAGTTAGTGTTATATTTGTTGTGAAAATTGAGATGGTAAAACTAATGGAGGAAATGATTTTAGAAGAAAGACGAAAATTAAGAGCAGCCGTCTTTCCTGGGAACCATCAAAGATCACATAGCCATTTGTGAAAAGAAAATTTCAAAAATATGTCATTAACCTCCTCATTAACTATAGTATGTGGAGTATTTTAGCTGTGATAGATGGTTTTTGAAGGACAAAGGGAACATAGGTGTTACTATGGTATAATACAGTACCAGAGAGTTATATATATATTATTCACCTGTATTTTCCTGTATAGATGAATGTATATAATTATATAAGAATATATTTTTTTATTTTTTATCATCAATCTGTGATTTTTGAAATATATTCTCTGATTATAAAAGTAGCACAAACTTATTGTAGATGATTTGGAAAAATTCAGAAATAAGTAAAGAATAAAAAAGACACCTATAATTTTCTCTTCAAAATAACCACTTTTTATTATCTTAATGTGTTTCCTTTTAGCCTTTAATCTCTTCATAGATGTATTTATAATTTTTCTTTGACAAAACTTTAATCAGTTTGCTTCTACTTTTTAAAATTGATATTAGAAGATGAAGATGAATATTTTTACCATGTGATTCAAGAACATAATTTTTAATGACTATAAAATATTTTTTGTAATTATGTACAAGATTTATTTAGCCAATCCTAATTATTAAAAGTATAGGTTGTTTCCAAATATTTTCATCTTATAAATACTGCCATCTTGAATTCCTGGCATGTACATATTAGTGAGAATTACTATTTCCTAAGAACAAATTCCCTTGAAGTTTAAAGGTTCAAGATTAAAAAGCATTTTATGGCTTTTTATTTAAATGGCAAAGTTACCTCTTATAAAGTCATAATAATTTTTATCAAGGCTAGCCTATTATGAGAGGATCCCTTTCATCTCATCCTTGCCAACATTGTTATTTTCATTTGATTAAATAAAGGTATAAAGAATATCTCATTGAATGATAATTTGCATTTCTTTGATTATTAAACAGACAATTCTTTTATGTTTACCAGAAGTTGCATTTCATATATAATTATTTGTACTTTTTTGGTTTTTTTTCTCATGGTATTTTTTCTTGTTGATTGTTAGAGCTATTTATTAAGCTATTAATCATTTTTATCTCATACACTGCCAATCATTTTCCCAGTTTGTTGTTTGTGTTTTATTTGGTTTGTGAAGTTTTAACTTTGTTGAGGGACTAAAATACACCAATCTTTTCCTTTACACTCCATTTTCAGCTTTTATGTTCAGAAATGTTCCTTTCATTTTCCATCTTCATCTCTGTTTTTGTTTATGCTTTTCTGTTTCCATTTCCTAAAGGGCATAGCTTTTTGTACCCTTTGAAGATATCCTTTAGAAATGAAAATCATTTTCTTTTGGTTCTTCTATTAAATCATTTTCTAATGTTTTTTTTTTTTTTCCTTAGTGTTTGGAGGAAAGGAAGCAGCATTTTCCATAGGTCATAATTAGTGAAAATTTCTTTCCAATTGTAGAAAATTCTTACCATTGATTTTTAACATTGTTATGTTTCCTTTTTCTTTTAAGTTAGAATTTTAATGGGACATTGGGAGACACTGGGTCATAAATTCCTGGCTAGATGCCATCTTAAACCATACATCTATTTTACATCTTCTATTCAGTGTCAGGCGAGAGGGAGACATGAGCGAAGGTATCAACATGTGATCCTGACAACACAGACATACTTGCCTCCTCGGTGGGATCCTGGGTCAGGCTAATTCCTTTGATAACTCAAATATGGAGCCCAAGGAAATTTACAGGATCAGAATGGCTGATATTTTGACCATTTAAATATTTATCCCATTCACACCCTGCTCAGCAATTACTAAACCATGGCATTGCCTTTTTCTTCAACCCCTGCTCATTAATGTGATAGGTCACTGAAATTGAGCAGTATAACATTTCAAGAACACGTCTGTAGGGACAGCAAAAGAGCACAGCTGTGATTTATGCTGAACCATGTTCACATTTTGCTGTTCTTAAAATTGATATTTATTTGAGGAGAACTATTAATATAGCATTTAGAACTGCATTCCTCTATGAGACTCTCCTTTTCCTTTTAGTTGATACTGAACAAATGACTTATTTATAGGTTTAATTTATACTGCAACTATTGACTGTGAGATTTAGAAAACCTTAAGATGCATATTTACTACAGTTTGAGATTAATGCCTATTCTCATCATAAAAGATTTGAAACTGTGAATATAAAGTTCCCTGTCCTTTGTAAACAGGTAAAATAGTAAAGTGTGTTTTTTTTCCAAGCTCCCATCCCCATCTCGACTTTAACCTCTGCCAACCTTCAGACATGCAATGTTCTCCTGTGCCATCTCAAAGCTGTCAGGTCCTACAAAACTAGTTTTCAGAATCCTTGTTGAAAACCAATTAGTTTCTCTCATTTTCAAAGTTATATATTATTTCAAGAATCCAGAAAAATAGAGACTAATAAGCAGACACTTGTGTGCCCATCACTTATATTTAACAAACGTTAACATTTTCCTATTTTGCTTAAAACCTTTTATAATTGATACAAAATTTACATACAGGGTAATTCACAAATATAAGTGTACAGTTAAATCAGGTTTAGCAAATACAATACTATATATATTTCCATGGAACCCACTTGCCTAACAACATATAGTGCATTTCCATTATTCTAGAATATTCCCTTATGCCCCTTCCCAAGTAATTCCTGCCCCAAAACCCCAGAGGCAATTTTGATTTCTATGACTATAATTCAGTTTTTCCTGTTTTAGAATTTTATATAAATGGAATCGCACTATATGAATTTTTTTGTCTCTGGATTCTTTAGCTTAGAACACTGTTTTTGAGATTCATCTATGTTGGTGCATGTATTAGCAAACTGTTTTCTTTTTAAAATCTCCGAGTAGTATTCCATTGTGCAAATATACCAGTGTTTATCTCTTCCCCTATTGGTGGACATTTGAGTTGTTTTCAGTTTTGATAACTATGAGTAAATTTACTGTGAACATTCTTGTACAATTCTTTTTGTGGACATGTGTTTTTATTCTTTCTGGAATAAACCTAGTAGAAGAATTTCTGGGTCACAGAGTAGATATATTTTTAACATAAGAAACTGCCAATAGTTTCTAAAGTTGATGAACTATTTTACAATCTCACCAGCATTATGTGAGAGTTCCAATTGCTCTCACTCTCATCACTGTTTGGAGATGTTAATCTTTTTGATAATTCTAGTTTTTTAGTGAGCGTGCAATGGGATTTCATTGTGATTTTAATTTGGGTTTTTGTGTTTTGTTATGTTGAACACCTTTTCAAGTGCTTATTGGTATTTTGATATCTTCCTTTATAAAGATTTATCCCTGTCTTTTGTCCATTTGCTTTTTAATTGGGCTGTTCTCTTTTTTATATTTAATTATAGGTGAGATATCTGTATCTATCTATATATATATAATGGAAATATAAATTTTGTCACATAAAAATCAGAAAAGAAGTAAAACTATTTCAGGTGACAATATTGTTTGCATAGAAATTTTTATAGTAAGTCTTGAAATCAAGTAGTGTAAGTTTTTGAAATTTTATTTTTCAGTATTGTTTTGATGATTTTAGGTTCTTTGCACTTTCATATAAATTTTACAATCAGCTTGTCAGCTTTTTCAGAAAAGCCTGTTGGGATTTTAATTGATATTAAATTGACTTTATAAATCAATTTGGAAAAAATTGACATCTTAATAAGTAATATTGATTTTTCCAATCTATAAACATGTATATCTGTCCATATATTTTGATCTTTTAAAGTTTCTTTTAGCGATATTTTGCAGTTTTCAGTGCTTCAAAGGACAGACAAGGGCCAGGCATGATGGTTCACACCTGTAATCCTAGCACTCTGGGAGGCTGAGATGGGAGGATCACTTGAGGTCAGGAGTTCGAGACCAGCCTGAGCAAGAGCGAGACCTTGTCTCTACTAAAAATAGAAAGAAATTAGCTGGACAACTAAAAATAGAAAAAATTATCCAGATGTGGTGGCACAGGCCTATAATTCCAGCTGCTCAGGAGGCTGAGGCAGAAGGATTGCTTGAGCCCAGGTGTGTGAGGTTACTGTGAGCTAGGCTGACACCATGGCATTGTAGCCTGGGCAACAGAGTGAGACTCTGTCTCAAAAAAAACAAAAAAAAAAGGACAGACAAAAATAACATGAACAAGATTTTATACTGAATACGATGGTCAAATATATATATTCAACAAGCTATAGGACTCATGAATATTTATGAGAAAGAAAAATCATGCACATTTGTAATTGCGCTTTCTCTCCCGCATCTTGTCATGGCTGGGAATTAAGTTTTAAGGTGTTTCTTGGGTCCTCTTGGCCCAGAGGGGTCCATTCAGTTAGTAGAGGGTTTAGGATTTTATTTTTAATTCACATTCCGTCTCACATTCCCTCCCAGTTATTCAGGGTATTCTTATTCTTCATTTGCACTCTCACTCATAACAGACAAGATATCCAAGACTCCTTTCTAATTACAATGAAAAGTCACTCTTAGGAAACCCCCACAGCTATGTAAATTAAAAATTAAAAGCCAAAACCAACGTAAGCTGATTTATCTCATGGGTGTTTTTCTTATACCTTTTGTTCTTACTTCAGAATAATTGTTACACAAACTCCTTATGATCCAGACAATTCTGTTGTCCACCAAAGTTAATAATCTTGTTTCTGTACCACAAGGCTACAGTTCACCTCTCTAAAAAAGTGGAGCAGAGAAATGCATTACTCTCCTTTGGGACTCATCTGCATTTAAAAAATTGACAGAAGCAAAGAATTCACAACAACATTATGTGATTAATTTTTTTCTTAACATTTTATGAAATCTTCTGTGGCCTTGCTTTGCAGTCTGTTGTTAGCCAAGCTCAGCTGTATTTTGCTAAATCATGAATTCCATAGAGCAGGCTTCTTATTTTCTAGATGTACGTGATATATCTGCAGCTTCTCCAGCATCTGCAAACAAAGGCACCATGGCGGTTTCATTATGAAGACCCCAAATGGATCCTCTTGTTTTTTATTTAAGTCAATTGCACGATTTCCTGTCAGAGCTGCTAGGCATCACAGGCTTGGCAAGTTTATCTCCAAAACCATTTGAAGTAATTTGTGATGGAGATTGGAGACACTTCAGTTGCCTGACAGCTGCTCTGTAGTCAGTCACCATAGCGGAGGTAAATTAATCCCATGGCTTTCTCTCTTGAGAAACCTATATGCAAACAATCTTGTCAAGGAGAAATGTGATAGCTCTCAGTAATATTAAATGAGGTTGAAACAAGCTTTCTTTAAGGTAGACAAAACTGTCTATTGGTTCTTACAGTTGACTACCAGCCTCACCCTGAGAAAATCTTGAAGTGCTGAATCATCTAGCTCTTAAAGGTTTGGCATTTGGAGCATGTCCATACACAATATTTAGGGGAAAGTAATGCCAATTATGATGTTACAATTTGTTAAAAGAGGCTCTTAATGTTTTATGTGCAAAAGCATAATTTGTGGAAACTCAGGCTTAAGACTGTTTAAGCCAATTGATTCTATCATATCATATCACTACATGTTTTACAATGCAGTGGTTTTATCCCAGGGAATAGGAGGGAGCTCAAATTATAGAGTTCAGGCCATATCGATGATGTTAAATACACGTTTTTTTCTTTTTTGGTGTTTCTCTGTTATTCTGTGAAAGCTGACAAAAATTTTCATAGGTGGAGAAATAAAGCTAGAGTATGTGGATTTTGCTGACAAAGTCATTAAGTTCTACTCACTAAATAAAAGAAGTCATTATCAAGTTTGTAGATGGCACAGACATCGTTGGTTCTTAAAGGACACTTTTTGCTTTTAAAATTATCCTTTTTTTTCCCTCTAGGAGGCTTTATGTGAAGACAGAAGAAATTTTGGATTCAAGCACCATGCTCTGAACTCCGGGGAAATAGCTCAATGAACACCATTCTGAAGTGTTTCTCCTTGTGATACTAATTATAAGCAGGAGATGAGCAGTTTAAATGCCTTACCCTGCAGGATGATAGTAATAACCTGTGTCTCTAACTGTCTCATTTGATCCTCACCCCAAGCTGTAAGTAAGATAGGCAAGGCGGGGAGTAATACTCCCAGTTTTATATAGGGGGGTATGCTGAGGTGGCTTGCTTACAGTCATATGGCTAATAAGTGTGTGAGCTAAAATAAAATCTTAAGCCCTCCCAGCCAACTGAATAAACCCCCTCTTGGACAAAGGGGCCCCAGAAACACCCTACAGCTGAGTTGCTGGCCATGAGAAAGGAGGTCAGACATGCCTTGTCGTGCCCCTTTCCCGTCTTGGAGATATCCTTTCCTACTCATATACAGGTCTAAGGCTACAGAAGACAAAGCTTAAACCACACCCACAGGTCATCAATTTACTTACCAGATCATTTGTGTCTGCATATATGTCAAGTGGCTTGTCTCTGATTAACAGATTTCTTTATCTTAATTTAAAACATTCCAAGCCTTTACACAAAGCTTCATTTCTTTAACCAATTACAAATCAAAGAATCTGTAAACCCACCTATAACCTGTAACCTGTAATTCCCCACTTTGAGATGTCCTGCCTTTTCAGGCCAAACCTTCCATGTATTGATTTATGACTTTACATGTAATTCCTGTCTCCTTGAAATGTATAAAACCGAACTGTCCAACCATTGCGAGACTACTTGCTCAAGCCTTCTTGCATGTGGCTCTCTGGGCCACAGTCACACATAGTTGGCTCATAATGAATCTCTTTAAATGATTTTACAGAGTTTGGGTTCTTTTCTGTTGACGAGAGACAAAATCAGAACTCTCACTCAGACTTCAGTGTTTTGCGTCTTTCAAACCATTTTGTCTTGTCTTTTCTTCTCTTTTTTTTGTCATTTTGTTTTCATCTTTTCCTTCTAGATCAGGTCCGAATACACAGCCTCCAGAACGTCTAATCAGTCATGCTGCAAAGGTTCATTCCCTTTGGCTGGTAACAGGGTGGCAGGATTGAGGGTAGACACAGTCTTTAACATTTGGATTATCCAAATTAAGGCCTGGTATTTTTCCAGCCTTCCCGTGGTCAGCCAATAACCCCCTTCTGTTCTAATAAAGTCACAATCTGTGTACTACAACAGGTTGTCCTAAAGCGAATCTTTCGGCCTCTTGCAACGTCACAAGTAGCTGCTACTGCCCAGAGGCAATGAGGCCATATTCTCAGTTCAGTAGCACTGCGAGGCTACTCCGGTCCTAAGATCCTGCCATTCAAACACACTAAGTACCATCAATAGTCAACAAGTTCCTCAGCCACAGGTTGCCTACGGCTGCTTCTGCTTCGCCACTGCCTGGCCCCTCACCCACTGCCCCCTGCCTGGTTTGCAGAGCACTGGGCATGGCTGGTGCTGGGGTTTGGGGTGGTGGCCAGGGAAGGGGCCCCCCAGACTGCGTCTGTCCATGTGGCTTTGCACAAATCAAATCCCCACTGTCAATTTCACCCAGGGCTCCTGTGGGGAATATTTGGATTGGAGCCACCAGTGAGGCAGGGGGCCCTGCACCCCCTCCTTCATTGTCTAAGTACTGGACTTGGGGGAAAAAAACATTTTCTCTCCTGGGGGTTTCTTATTACTCGGAGTCCTTTGCAGTTTGGGGCAATGCTCTTCCTAATATCCTTCCTCTTTACAAAAAACCCCACACTGATTGTACATCGTTCTGGGGTGACTTTTTTTGCCCTTTCCTTTTGGCTGTCTCAAAGAATCCTGCTGGCTTTTCCCATGCATTCAAGCCCCCTCGCTGATATTGCCATAAATCTTCCTGCCCCAGCTATGGGTACCCTCTGGCCAAATTGGCTTCTTTGTCAGGTCTTAGGAGGGACCATTCCACTCCAGAGTCATAACCTAGTGGGCATGGAACTGAAAAATTAGTTCCTGCCATGCCTTCCCCACCCTTCTCATGGTGCCGAGATGGCAGTGGTGGCAACAGGCAGCAGTTGCTCTGGGTCATCTCTTGCCTGGGATAGCTGTGGGCCTCCAGGAGGGGCCCCAGCAGTGCAAGCTTGAGTATGGCTAATCCTGCAGCTCCTTCCCCAGTGGGTGGGAGCTGACAGCGGAGCAGTGGGTAAAGTGTTCATGCGATCCAGCCTGGTTTATTTACACTGGGTCTGACTATCCCACCCACTGCCAGTAGAGGTTTCCCTTGTACCATTAACTTTACCCCTGGCCTTTATGCAATCACATGGAAGATTGTACATATGGGATCTTGTCCCATATACCTGTCCTTTGACAAAAAATTCCAGTTGCAAGATAGTGTAATAATTTAGGGTTTCATTCAACAGCCACTTCTCCTCATACTCTAGCACATACATTGGATTATAACAACACCATTCTTTTTTAGACACAGACTTATAGCTATAAGTTGGCCATTCAACCAATATTCTTCCCAAAGAGCTTTCAGATGGAGGTTCTTTATGTTGCAACAACACCTACAAGCAACATAGACAATACAGAGAATCCCCAACACAAAATGCCAAGGCCTACCAAATGGGAGCCATCCAAATGAGAACCAAACTCTCTCAAATGAGAACCAATATCTCCCAATCTCCCTGGTTCCCTGGGAACTGCAAGTGAACTCCAACTCCAAACCAGATTCCCTAGTTCCACTCAACCTTGTTACTTCTACCCCAAATGGTTCCTCCAAACAAATCTAACAGGAAGGTCTGAAAACCTTCCCCAAATGGGTGGAATCAAGGGTCTCGGCATGCGTGCCAGGGAACTTACTCAAACAAAATGGCTGAAGCTGTCGCGACACATCCCAAATCCATTTTCTTCTTCTCAACTCAGTTCAGGTTGTGGGGAGCTGCATCTACTACAGGGGGAAAGAGACAGGAGTTCCCTGGAGCTAAAACAGGCTCCAGCAGCTGCTGGGACTATCTCCTTACTCTCTTCCCTTGAAATGAAGTTGCTCCTACCAGAGGAGACCCACAGCTTGACCCAGGGATGCTCCCTGCCTTTTTCACAGGGTGCCATTCCACTGGGGTGCTGATGGGCCCACCCAGGGATGCCAAATTCTGTTACCAAAACTTTGGCACTTGTCCCCAAGTCTGCGTCAGAAGAACAAGGACAAGAGGTTTAAAGAGAGGGAAAGGGAGGTTTATTAATTTTCCAGAAAATGAGGAAAATGGCAAACTCTCATCTTAAAGTACCAATTTTCCTAACTATAAGGAGAAATACACAGCTTTTAAAGGGAGGGTTTTCAGCATATTGTTGTTTAACTATGGTTGATGGTTCTGATTGATCCCATCTATGGTTAAGACAACCTCCTGACTTCTGCCTGGACAGTTCCATTGAGCCATCTTGTGTGGTACAAAGAACAAAGAACACTCCCCTGCCCCTCCTGACCACCAGCCTGAAGTAAGGATGCAGGTTTTAATTCCCAAAAGGAGTGGGGAAGGTTTTAAACAGATAGCTTGTAATACATTTTGTCCCTTTTCAGGCCATTCCTTCTGTTACACTTGCTGTTCCCAGATTTATGCTGTCTAATCCCAACTCACAATGGTGATCAGCCAAGGAGACAGCACCAAAGTGGCATGAGGAAGAAGCTGGAAGCTAAAGATTGAGCCACATGAGACAGCACCCTGGGGGATTTCAAAGTAGCCACGGTTCATGGTGAGTGTGGTTAATTTCTGACAGGTAGGTGGAAGTTCAGGCATGTTCACTTGGGCATCAAATATTAAGTGACATAATTTGGAAGTTGAAGGGAGCTGCTTTTTTATACTAGCAAGCTGTCATGTATAAGGCAGCAATGGGAAATCCTTGTGTTGTATATAGTTGCAAGTTTAGAGGCAGCAAGAAAATAACTTGCTGGGTTGCCTCATATGGCTGTTTAGGGTTTGCTTTGCATGATTTCAGTCTGTGATGTACATGGCATTCCCTGGAGTTTTACAGCACAGCTTCCCTGCCACCTGACTTCCCTGTATTTAGGTATTTGAAGTTCAGCATTGTATAATAATTAATTTGCTTAGGGCGGTCTGACATTATCTATCACACAGTTCAGTATTAAAACTCTCAGGGGTTTGCCATTGTCATAAAGACACTTGGTGCTGTCAGTTTGTCTAAAGATGAGACATCTATGGAAATGTGTGTGCCTGTATGTATGTGTGTGCATGTGTGTGTGTGTGTGTGTGTGTGTGTGTGTGTGTGTGTGTGTGAGACAGCATGAAAAGCTTTGTTGTAAGAGAGCTTTGTTTTCTGGGAATCACATCAAGATATAATAGTAACTGCATGTATAATCTGCAGGGTTCCCTCAATCTGATTGCTTTTGATAAGGACCAGGCACAGAAGTTAACAATTAGAAGGTGTTAAATATGGCTGTTTTGAGGGTGGTTGAGGTGAGTTAAGTGATTATATGGCCCCAATTTTTTCTGTTACAAATTTAGATCATGACATTTTCCATTTCTTTTGGGAAATAGGTATTGGATTCCCATGGCTAAAATTTCTGGATGTAGATAATATCTTGCATCATGCATTTTTCACTCAACCATCTATTTAGAAAGTAACAATAGTACAAATAATCAAAAAATATAAAATAATCCAAAGCAGGCTTTATTTGATGACAGAATGCAAAGTAGAAGCTTTGTGTAGTTGCCCTAAGATAGAAAGCGAACTCAGAAACTGGGCTGTGAAGATTTCTTGGCGGTATTAGACGTGACCTGGTTTCCTCCTTTTATTTCATTGAATGCCTCCTGTCATTTTGCTCCAAGCTGAGAATGGGTAACACTGACATCTTGAGTGGATGGAGAGCACTGTGTGAGTAAGAGAGGCCAGGCCACCAAGGCCTGGTCTTGGCTTCAAGAATGGCTATTTTCTTTTGGCTTAGGTGATTTCTCAGGTTCTACTCCGCGCATTCAAATAACTAGGAAAAAAAGAAAGTGGACATGGCTTCCTGTTGCTTCTTTGGTTCTATACAACAAAATCTACCTAAATTTTGGTCAGTGTGCCCCATGTGGAATGGAGAATCCTCAGAGCAGGAGCACACTGCTTTTATACGACTAGGCTGAAAATGTGCCATGTTGGCATTTATGGGTTTACCTACTACCACATGAAGGATTTCTGGCTAGGTGCTAGCCCTGTGTTCCCATTCTATTGAACATGCCTTCTTAAAAGATAATTCCAGCATTCTGTTCTTTTTGGGCACAAGATTTACCGGCAAATCTCAATTGCCTGTTGCTTTTGACTCCAGCTAACATGAGTGAGCACTACTCCTATAAAACCTGCAAAGCAAATAGGAGCTGAGTCAGTGTTATGTGTAATTGCCATAGACTCTTAGTGCCAGATTTCAGTTGTCCCCCCAAATACATACTTTTTTCCTTCATCCTGAGACATAATTAATCAACCAGAGACTATATTTATTTACCAATCTCCCTTGTGGCTGGATGTAGTCATGTGAATAAGTTCTGACTGATAAAATGTGAGCAGTGCCGAGAGTATAAAATGTACCAAGAACCTGGATCCTTGATGATCTAAGTGAGCCAGTGATCCTATCAGTCCTGACAAGTCTTCATCTCCCCATTGTGTCCCATATCCATGGCTTCACTGCTTAAGCAGTTTGAGTCAGGGTTACTTGCAGCTGAAAGCCCACAAATGAATACTGAGGCCAACTAGTTCATCTCTGAGCATCTTGTCAGAATTTCCCCCAGAGCAACCACGACTGATTTATACAACCTTCTCAGAACTTACAAGTTTAACTCTATTGCCAAGTATGTTTTAAATTTAGCCTGTCTCTTTCCTGCTGCTGTTTAAGCACATGTTTTATTGTTCTGTCAGTGGAGAAAAACTCTGGGTGATATACTGAGTGTTATTTGGAAAATCTTCCCAGCCACTTCTATTTCAGTATTAATTAATCTCTAAAACTTTAAGACTTTCTTGATAGATCCCGTTTTATAACCCTTTAAATTAGACTCAAAGCAGCTAATTATATTCTAGTCTAATTGATCTCTTTTTCTCTTTCTTAAATTATTTTTACTTAAAACTTCTATGCTTCAGAAACACGACAGTAAATTACTGTCCTAACATGACTTCCAAGGTCCACAGTTGCCCCAAGTTAGGAAACGTCCTTTCAGCTTTCATGAGCAAATCTTCAAAAACCCATCCTGCTTCCACCTGCTACCTGGTCCCAAAGTCAATTCCAGATGTTTTAGGTTTTTGTAAAACCTTAGGTTGTTTCGAGGAACTAAATTTGGTTTTGGTTATCTATTGCTCAGTAACAAACCATGTACAACTTTGTGGCTTAAAACAACAATCATTTATTTGGCACAAGAACCTGTGATGTGGGCATAGTTTGGTGGGTCCAGCTTATCTCTGTTCTAAGTGATGACAAGTGGGTGTCTCAACTTTTAAGGTAACTCACTCATCTTGTCTATTTCATTGGTGCTGGATATTGGCTGGGAGCTCAGCCAGCGTCTGTGGTTGGGGCTTGATTCTTTTCTATGTGGTGGCTCCATGGAGCTGCTTGAGCCCTTACAGTATGGTAGCTGGATTCCAAGAACAAGTGCTCTCAGAGGGAGAAAGTGGAAGCTATTAGTATCTTATGTACAGAATCCCTTCTACCATATTATAATGATCAAGCACAGTCAGTCTGCCCAATTTGAAAAAGCAGGATGTAGCAGAAATAGTAAAGACTTTGCAGTTATCTTTACCAAAGAAAGGATATTAATTTTATCCAGATTTTTAAAACAAGAGAACAGAAACACCAAGACTAATTTCTCCAAGATCACACAGCTTATAAGGGGCAGAGATCTAAAACTTTAATCCAGGCAATGTGGTTACATCTTTGTAAGAAAATTTGACAAAAGGAAGCTTTTTACAATTGACTATTATGGTTTAATTTTAAGTCTGCCAATCAAAGCCTACAGGAAACTAGGATTTTAATGTACAAACATAAGAAGCACTCCAATTGATCAGTGAAGATTAGCTTTTATTTCAGTGTGGTGATATGACAAATTTTAACAAGTTTAAAAATTTTAAATTGTAGCAAAAATTTTAAATTTCTATTATTTTTATTTCTCTTAAACCTCATCTCACCTCCTAAAAATATTGACTTTTTATACTATCTGGTTTAAAATACAATCTGATCCAATAATTTTAATAGTTCTTTAAGCATTGTTTGGTTTTTCTTGGATAAAATAAATTCAGTCTCTATCGTGCTTCTTCACTTTGGTCTGGCATGCCATAAACCTTTTAAGGTTGTTTTATAGCTACACAAAACCTAGCAGAGGCTTTGAAACAACCCCATGAAACCATGAAGTGATCTAATTAACGTGTAAAATAGGATATTCTTCTCTTTTGTAGACTTTCTTTGGGTGTCTGGGATGGGGTGAGGTGTTGGAGTCTTATTCCACTAGCTCTTGTATTGGTGGCATATATGTGAGCATCCTTCTGATTGAAGGAGAGGAGTGGTTGGGGTCCTTAGGACACAACCAAAGAAAGAGAATTGCTTTTATTTTCTCAGGCTGTGATAACAGGTAACATGATCAGTACATGGAAGAGGTTTTGGCATTTTCTTCACTTTGGGTCACTATCAATCAAATATCAATTTTAATTGACCTAACTTAATAAAATAGTGCTTTTTTGGTTTATTGTTTTCCCTACTATCTGCTTGAAACTGAAACAAATTTTGTTTTTAACTCTTTTGATATTCCCCATAAGAAATGAATATTTCATCAGTTTTCTTTAATTTTAACATCATGTCAATATTTTACCAGAAATCTATTCCTTTACTCTGTCTTAAGTGATCTTTCTCTTGACAAAGTTCTCAATGGATCTTGCATCTCATTAAAAGAGGGATCATGATTTTTCATCACTGGTATCTCTAGAATCTAGCAAATAGCCTGACATGTATTATACTAGATCCACGACAAATATCTTGTAATAAATTAATGAGTAAAGAAATGTATCCTATGTGGTTGTAAAGCCAGATTTTTGAATTAACACTTCTGGTAGGAATTAATTTATTTGACTACAACATTTCTTTTTTAGAAAAGTTTTTTTTTTTTTTTTTTTAAAGTATGGGGAAATGTGTGTTTACAAATGAATCAATAAGGGAAATAAAAATAAGCAAATGACAATGTCATTCAAGTACTTGTTCAAATTAGAAAATGCAAAACTATATTTCAAATTTGCAATATTAAAGGCAATAGCTTTTGCTATTCAAAGACTAGAAACCATGAACTGATAAAGGAAAAGTAAACACTAAAATAAAATTGTAAAAATAAACCCTAAAGCTTTTCAGGGTCATTTTTTACCCCAGATGGCTATCATTTCTCTCTATACTAGTACGTATTAAATAATTAATCTTTTCCTTACTGATTTGAATGAATGCTTTTATCATAAACTAAATGTATATGGATTTATTTCTGGACTCTGTTCTGTTGCACAAATCATAAGTATTTAGCTCTATGAGTTATCCTAATGCGAACCCATCATTTAGCCTGTCAGATAATGAAATAAGACATTACCAATACCCTAGAAGCCTTTTATTGATAAATATTTATTGAATAAATAAATGAAGGACAATCTCTGAGGGGTATTCAGGATCTGTTTTCTATTTTCTAATATTATGAATGTATTGAATGAAGAGAGAAATGGTCTTATTAAACCTACAAAGGGTACAAAGATTGGAGACAAATAATATATTGCATTACAGGCAGGTCCCCCAAATTTTTCAAAAGTCAGACACCACAAAATGAAAGTAAAATTACATAATAGATAAATGCAAAAGATTGCATGTCAATAAAAAAATGAACTCTGTATAACATTAAAAAGATTTTGTAACTCTCCTTCATGAGAATATGACAACTTACTCTGGGAGGCTGAGGTGGGCGGATTGTTTGAGCTCAGGAGTTCGAGACCAGTCTGAGCAAGAGCGAGACCCCCGTCTCTACTAAAAAAATATAAAGAAATTAGACAGACAACTAAAAAATATATAGAAAAAATTAGCCAGAAATGGTGGTGCATGCCTGTAGTCCCAGCTACTTGGGAGGCTGAGGCAGGAGGATCACTTGAGCCCAGGACTTTGAGATTGCTGTGAGCTAGGCTAATGACATGGCACTGTAGCCCGGGCAACAGAGTGAGACTCTGTCTCAAAAAAAAAAAAAAAAAAAAGAACTATGTATAAAATATCTTCACTTCCTGACCTCTAATTTGCCCTTCCACAAACCTCTGTACTCACCACTCCACTGACCCTGCTCTGACAAAAGTCAGCAATGATCCTAATGCCAAATACAATGCATTGTAATGTTGATCTCATTTTGCCTTCTCTATAACATTTTGACAGGTTCTTTTTTTTCTTGACCTTTCTATCACTCTTCGTTCTCTTTCATTTTTGCTTGAACACTATCCTTTACAGATTCATCTTTTTCTTTTCACGCATTAAATATTGGTGTTTCTCGGGGTTGTCTCTCCACACAGCACTCTGACTGATCTTATCCAGGGGACAGCTGGTGATTTCCAAGTTTGAATCCACAGTTTTGAGTTTCTCTGTACAGTGTGTAGTCTCCTCCCTGCATAGCTCCACTTGGATGTCCTAGAGTCACCTGAAACTTAATTGATCCCAAACCCAATCTTTATTAGGCATTCTCCATCTTAGTAAATGGCAAGTAAGCCAGCACCTGGGAATCACTTTCCATCAGTCTCTTCATCCAAATGGTTATCACGTGTTACCAATTCAAATTCATTAACATTTCTTGACAAAACCCTCTTCTCACATCCACTACTTCTTCCTTCGTTCAGTTCATTTTCTCTCTGCTGGACCAGTGCAATAGTCTTCTAACTAGTCTCCAAACCACTAATGGCATGGCTGCCAGAGTGATTTTTTCTTTATAATTTTTAGCTTAAAGCTCTTTAAGTTCAAACTCTGTGGTATAATACTAAAACTCTCTAAAAATGTTTAACTGAAGATAATGCCAATCATAATAGCATTTATAAAGTATGTTAAATACATTCATGATATTTTATTTGATTTTATTTATAATTGTTCAAGGAAGGCAGAAGTGGTATAATTCTCTTCCCCTTATAAAGAAGAAAAAACCGAAGTATAAGGAGGCTCAGTGACTCGTTCTCAGATATGGAAATGATAAGTGATGAACACAAACTTGGACCCAGGCCTTCTCTTTCCAACTTTCCTTTATGGTATTGGGTCACCCTCGAGTATGTTTTTTACCATGTGCAATATTTGTATCTCGTTTCTCTTTGGGGAACATTATAAACATTTTCCATGTCAAAAATTCGTCATTAACGTAACATTAAAAATCAGCATAGTATTCATTATATGAATGTATCATGTCTGCAGTTGCAAAAGTATGGAAGCAACGTGCGTGGACAGAAATCATCATATTGCACAATATCTAAGGAGATAATGGGGGATGTTTCCCCACTGAGCAACCCACCATTATTCTTAGGCAGAATTCTCTTATCCACATTGGATTTGTTCTATAATTGTATAATGAGAAAATCATGTTCCCTTCAGAGGCTTTGTACATGTTCTTCTTGCCTGGGACCTCTGTTTCTCTCAATTGTCTCTCCCTTCACATCTCTTCTCAGTGTTCCCATATCAGGGGGATCTCTTCTTCTGTGTTTTAGCACTCCCTATTATTTGTACCCTACTTTATTGTTCTCTGCGTCATTTTTCACCAACTGGTGTATTGTACTTCCTTATTTCTTCATTGTCTCTTTCTCCTCCTTTTGTCTTTTTTCTTTTGTGCTATGTCTCCAAAGCCTAGAGTGGTGCCTGGCACATAGTATACTCTCAATGATTTTTACTGAAGGAATGGGTAGAGAGCTACATACCACATGTTGCTGCTTATATTCAGTAAATATTTACACCACATCTCTTAATTTGTTTGAGAGAAGGTTTCAGACATCTCATTAATCAAGTGTTTTCTCAGACACTTGGCTTTCATTATCGGCAATTCCCTCTGTACTGTAGTATAAATATAGTTTGCCAGGAGTTATCATATTAGTGAAGCAATTGGGGAATGTTAGGACTAAGTCTTTTCACATGGTAAATAACATTCTCATAACACCTTCCCTTGGATTGACCATTGATAATTAGGTTCTTGGTATTTTTCAACTTCCTCTAACTCTGGATGGAAGATAAAAGCTTCCCATGTGTTTGTTGTTCTTGTTCTTCACAGCCAAGTTCTAACAGAGTGTTTCAGAAACTACATGGTGATAATCCAATTAGATAAGCATTTGATGTACACTTTTTGAGAGTTTTTTTCCTACATATTGTTATTAGCCTCAAAAATTGAGGCTGGATGTGTAATCAGAAAGACAATTATCGGTTCTCTCTGCTTCCAAGTTGGTGTTTTATGTTTTTCTAAGTCCAGATGAGCTGCAAATGGTTTGCTCATTATCTGGTAAGCACCGACCACTACAGACAGAAAAGGAATTTTTTTTCCCTAACTGCTCTCCCTAATGTTGCAGAAACCTTCCTTTTCAGTTCATTAAATTTAACTTCAGGCAATTGCTAAAATGCGAGATAATTCTTTTTTTGTTATTTCTTTGGCACTTCCAAAGTTCATTCTCACATTAGTGACAATAAGCCAGAGGGTTTTAAAATTTTTTTGGAAGATAGGAATTTAGGCAGGAAAAAAGGTCAATCCCCAAATGGCAAATATTTAGCATTATTTTTCTTTTATTTATACAGAAGGGCCCTCAATTATAATTGCTTTTTAAGTTGGCTTTACAAATGCATGATTAGGAAGAAATGTTTTTGAATTTTATATTGCACCAAAAATCTTGAGTCTCAATATTCAATCAATGGTTGTAGCATTAAAAATAAATGGCTTGAGGACCACTTTAAAAGCATAATTAAGAAACATTTTGTGGATATGTGTGTGTGCTGTGATTTCTCACTAATTTTTGCCACTCCTCAATTCTGACAAGTTAAAGACAGAAATAAGGGGACCTTATAGACAGGATCTTGTGTTATATAGGCACAATAATTTATTTATTTAAATTTTCCATTATTTCTGTCCACTTATGTTGCTTCCATACTTTTGCAACTACAAACATGATACAATATTCTTATACTATATCATTGTACACATTTTATATTAATCATCTATCACCTCTCTATTCACACATGTACACAGGTATGTATACTACACACACACACACACACACACACACACACACACAAATACATTACCTATCTATCTATCCAGCTAGCAATCTTCTATCTATCAATCATCTATCTATGTCTAGATGTTGGGGTCAGTTTTTAGGAATGGAATTACCAGGCCAAAAGGTATGTTTATTTATAATTAAAAAACAATGTCTACATTGTCCTTTATTAACTTCTACTAATTAATACTTCCTCCACTAGTAAAATAAAAAAAAAAACTTTTGTTCTTCATATACTTGATAAGATAGTGGATTGTCAAATTTTATTTTCTCCATGTAAGTCGTTATTTTAAATGACATTTCTTTAACTATGGATATTCATGGGAATCTTTTTGATAAGTTCAAAACCTGCTTATCTTTTTCTTCTCGGTTCTTCTGATCCAGTTCCCATATCCTGACAGGCAGTAAATTGGAACCTTCAATAGAGGTTTTTGGCCTCTCCTTTGTTTCCTTTTCTTAGCAAACTTTTTAAAATATGCAGGATCTGATCATTTTCAGTGGTAGGTAGTGCTCTTAATACTTATGTGCCAATGAACTGAGCCTACACACAGTGTTGTCATCTAAGTGAGATAATGTACCAATTTATTGCTACATCTGCTTTCATTATGAATCTGTAATTACACTTAATTGTTTCTGGCTGGGAACTGTTTATTTTTGAAAGCCAATATGATGCCTATTCTGAAGAGAATTGTACCAAAAGCCTCTTTAGTTTTTATTGTTGAACAAATATTGCCATAATCTTTTTGCAAAGCACGTTTCTATCATGATCACTACCAGACACAGCCTCGGTCTGTCATTTTATGCTTCATTGCAGGGGACATTTTAATTAGATTTTCCTATGGATTCTTACATGTAGACATTAGAATTCATGAGCATACTAGCATGAAGTTTTAAGGGCCTTTTACACAAGTATCAGATTGTAATTCTGTCCACTATATCCCTTTCTATAGCCAGGATAAGGATATGTCTTTTTTTTTTTTTAACCACTGCACTGTTTCCCCCTCCCACTGGGATAAATCATTTTATTTATTTATTTTTAATTTCAGAATATTATGGAGGTACAAACATTTTGGTTACGTACAATGCCTTTGCCTTGCCCAAGCCAGAGCTACAAGCATGCTCATCCCCCATACAGTGCACTCCACACCTGTTAGTTGTGAGTTTACCCACCCCCACACCACCCTCCCACCTGACCGGCACCTGATGAATATTACTTCCATGTGGGCACCTAAGTGTTGATCAGTTAGTACCAATATGATGATGAGCAGATGTGGTGCTTGTTTTTCCATTCTTGTGATACTTCACTTAGAAAGATGGGCTCCAGCTCTATCCAGGATAATACAAGAGGTGTTAGATCACCATTGTTTTTTGTGGCTGAGTAGAACTCCATGGTGTACATATACCACATTTTATTAATCCACTCATGTATTGATGGGCACTTGGGTTGTTTCCAAATCTTTGTAATTGTGAATTGTGCTGCCATAAACATTTGAGTGCAGATGTCCTTATTATAAAATGACTTTTTTTCCTTTGAGTAGATGCCTAGTAGTGGGATTGCTGGATAGAGTGGTATTTTTATTTTCAGTTCCTTGAGATATCTCCAAATTATTTTTCACAGGGGTTATACTAATTTGCAATCCCACCAGAAGTGTAAGAGTGTTCCTTTTTCTCCACATCCACACCAGCATTTGTTGTTTTGGGACTTTTGGATAAAGGCCATTCTCACTGGAATTAGGTAATATCTCATTATGGTTTTGATTTGCATTTCCCTAATGATTAGAAATGTTGAGCACTTTTTTATATATTTTCTGGCCATTAGTCTGTCTTCTTTCGAAAAGTTTCAGTTCGTATCTTTTGCCCACTTTTTGATGGGGTTGTTTGACTTTTCTTGTTAATTTTCTTAAGTTCTATATACTTTCTTGTTATCAGCCCTTTATTGGATGTGTAGTATGCAAATATTTTCTCCCATTCTGTAGGTTGTCTATTTGCTCTAATGATAGTGTCCTTGGCTGTGGAGAAGCTTTTTTAATTTAATCAGATCCCATTTATTTATTTTTGTTCTGAGCACAAGGCCAGTAGCACAATGGATAACACATCTGACAATTCCAGGAGTCTCTTGGTTGAATCCTTGGGATTTTCTAGATATAATATCATATCGTCAGCATAGAGTGAGAGTTTGACCTCTTCTGCCCCTATTTGGACACCTTTAATTCCTCTCTCTTGTCTGATTGTTCTGACAAGGACTTCCAGTACCATGTTGAATAGAAGTGGAGATAGTGGGCCACCTTGTCTGGTTCCAGTTCTGAGAGGGAAGGCTTTCAATTTTTCCCTTAGTATGATATTGGCTGTGGGTTTATCATACATGGCTTTAATAATTTTAAGGTATAACTCATCTATGCCTATTTTGTTAAGAGTATTATAAAAGTGTGCTTGATTTTGTCAAATGCTTTTTCTGCAATTATTGAGAGAATCATATGGTCTTTGTTCTTGCTTTTATTTATGTGATGAATTGCATTTATAGATTTGCATATGTTGAACCAGTCTTGCGTCTCTGGGATATAGCCCACCTGGTCACGATGAATTATTTTTTTGATGTGCTGTTGAATTTGGTTTGCTAAGATTTTGTTGAGGATTTTTACATCTATATTCATGACGGATACTGGCCTGTAGTTTTCTTTTTTTGTTGTGTCATTTCCTGGCTTTGGTATCAAGCTGATATTGAATGATATAGAATGAGTTGTGGAGGATACCATTCTTCTCAATGTTGTGGAATAATTTCTGCGTATAGGCATGAGTTCTTCTTTGTAACTTTGGTAAAATTCAGGTGTGAACCCATCTGATCTAGGACTTTTTCTTTGTTGGAAGATTTTTAATTGCTACTCTAATTTCTGTGCTTGATATTGGTCTGTTTAGGAATTCTGTTCCCTCCTGATTGAGCTTAGGGAGGTTGTGTGTTTCCAAGAATTTGTCCATTTCCTCCACATTTTGTGGTTTTTGGCCATATAGATTTTTATAGTATTCAAAGATAATGTTTTGTATTTCTGTGATGTCTGTAGTAACCTCTCCTTTTCATTTCTAATTGAGTTTATTAGAGCCCTTTCCTTTCTAGTTCTTGTCAATCTAGCAAGAGGGCTGTCAATTTTGTTTATCTTTTCGAAAAACCAACTTTTGGTTTTCTTAATCTTCTGTATAGTTCTTTTATTCTCGATTGCATTTAGTTCTACTCTGATCTTAGTTATTTCTTTTCTTCTGCTAGGTTTAGGACTTATTTGCTCTTCCTTTTCCAGTTCCTTGAGATGGTTTATTAGTTTGTTGAATTGTGAACTTTCTGTTTTTTGGATGTGAACATTTAATGCTATTAGTTTTCCTCTCAGGAATGCTTTTGCTGTATCCCACAGATTTTGCTAACTTGTGTCCCCATTATCATTTAGTTCCAAGAATCTTTTGATTTCCATCTGGATCTCCTCCTTGACCCAAAAGTCATTCATCAATAGATTGTTTAATTTCCATGACTTTATGAAGTGGTGTTTCTGTTGGAACTGATCTCTAATTTTATTCCACTCTACAGCCAGATGCTTCTTGATTTATTTTATTAGCCTTCTTCCCCATAGATAGCAAAGTAGTGCCATCAGAAGAAATGACTTATAACTCTTTGGGAATGGAATTGTAAAGGTGGTAAACATTAAAAAAATTTCTAGGAGACAAATATAATAAATGCATGAAACTTTTAATGGTAAAATGGTACAGTTATTCATCAGCTCTCAGCGTGGCAGCTGGAGAGTCACTGGGATGTGATTTGTCAGGGTGTTCACTATACTCACTGTGCTCGTGAATGACTGAGACACAGCCCCATGCTTCCCTTTAAGATTTTCACTTTCTCCTCCATAGTACTTTCTGGACTGATTTGACTGGGTGACTGATTTTGAAATTCCTTTTACTTCTGAAGGAAATTAAGACATGGTTTTCTACAAGGAATGGGGTTTAAATGGTCTATTAATGTGTATATATGGTTACTGAATGTCTCCCTTCTTTTGTTCCAAAGTGAATTATGGGAATTTGGGGAAGCACTTTGAATTGTCACTTTATTCTGCTTTTTTTTTCCATTTTATTTCTGCTTTGAAGCAAATAGTATATAATTTGATTATTACTGACATCATAAAATAAATGAATTTAGTTTAAGACTAAGTAGTATAATCAAAAAGCTTTTGTATTCTGGAACAAAGGCTTTTTAGAAATTTGCAATTGCCCTTTTCCTCATTTCCCAGTATTCTGAGATCCCTCACCAACTCCCACTGAAATTTCCAATGCAATTAAATTAAAATTGAGGGAAAGGAGCAATGGAATTCTCTCTTTTATAAACTCTGTTTTCAATACAGTTTTTCAAATCCCATAGCCCACACCTTTCTGGAAAATCCTCCACTATCACTCCTCTGTGGTATCGGTCTCAGTTTTTATTTCTTCAACTGCTCAGTTACTGTTTCATTCATGTCACAGCATTGTGCATCTTGAGCTCTTCAGGTTAATATACTTCTGCCCTTGTGAAATGAATCTGAAGTGTATTTATGACAGTGGAGTACTGACTACTTCAAGCTTTGGATGAATTAGTTGGTCTCTTAACCTTGGTGGCTTATTTCTAACTGATCTGCTATTTACCCTTAACTATTCTTTATCCATAAATTTTGCTGTTTGCTAATTCTTTTATTCATTTATTCATTCAATAAGAATTCATTATTCTCACTATGTGTTAGGCATCATTCCAGGCAAGGAACAAAACAGATAAAGACCTGACCTTCCTCATTGTGTGGGAGAAAGAAAAAATAAGCAACAAAAAATATGTAATATCAGATGCCATAAAGAAAACAAAAGAAGGTCCAAAGAATAGAGAATGGCAGGGGTAATAAGGAAAGCTTCTCAGAGGATGTGGCATTTGTTTGAGCAGAGACCTGTGTGAAGTCAGGAAGCAGCCATGCCTGCATCAAGGAGAAGAGTTTCCAGGTAGAGGTAATAATAAGAGCTAAGCTTGGAGGAAAGTGTGTAGTTTTTATAGAAGACTCAGCTCCAGCTTCATCACTTCTACCTAACACTGTACTCACGGGTCAGCAGGAGAGGTGGGTGAGCATGCACGAGAGCTAGCAAGGGCGGAGAGAGAATATCTAACCCCACAATAGGTGAGGGACAGTGAGGTGGCAGTGGCCATGGTAAAAGTACCTCTGCTGGAGATTAAAAAAAAAAGAAAAAAAAAAAGATCATGGGAAAACAGAATGCAGAAAGTTCTTTATTTTCTTTACTGAAAAGTTAAAATTTAGTTGATGGCCTAAAATTAACAACGACTTTGGCATCACCAGAATTGCCATTTGAAAATCACATTTATTAATAACAGAAGACCGAATCCAAGTAGCCAATGCATATATGAAAAGATAAAAAGTTGCTCAAGTTTGCTAGTAATCAAGGAAATGAAAACAATGAAGAGATTGGTGTTTTGTTTAGCCTGGATTGGGACTTTTTCATAACTCAAATAGTGGCTGAAAAACTATGGGGTTTGCCTTAGATGTTGCCAAGGAGAGGATGGAGGCGACAGACCTTTTATAGTGTTGGAAAAGAGGAATAGCAGGAAAAAAATGAAGCGGTTTCCTAATTTCGTCTACTAAATTCAGCCCATTTGTCTCTCTCCTCTCTCTCACACCTCTCCCCCCCTCGCTCATTACTACCATCATACTTACAAGATTATACGATCAACGAGACAAAAATGGCAGGATGCATATCAGATTGTTAATTTGAATTAATTTATCAGGGACGTGCTAGGGAGGAAGGTGGAAAGGAGGAGGGTAAGTCATATGAAAAAAAAATAGCCTGCAATATCAAACCGCCTGATTGCATTTATGCATTTTTGTATGTACATATCATCTTTTCAGGGTAACTGACACTGATGAAAGATGTAAATGGAAGTGTATTTCGGCTGTTCTTCGAAATATATTCAGAGTTTAATGAAAAGAGTCAGTAGGGATACAGAAGAAACAAGTATCAAATGTAGATCAGTCATGTTCATGTTTGTGTTTGCAAGATATAAAGTGGAGTTGCAAAATAAAAAATAAAGTTAGCAATTTGACTATGAACATCCAGATATATAGAAAAAATATCTGGGTGATATACTTAAAAATTTTTTCATCTAGATTCAGTTATAATGAGCAATACAGAAAATAAAACGATGGGAAATCACCATTTTTTGTTTAAGTGTTGCAAACTAGCTGCGTATTTTGAGTGATTCATAGACTGAGAGCTTAAAGGACTCCCTGCTTAGTTATATTTTAGCAAACAGCTATTTCAGAAAATATTTTAACTGCACACTATCCTGGCAGTAATTTGTCTGATTTATGCATTTCTTCCTGAATTTGTTAACGTGTGAACCCCTGCCTTGATTTTTGAGTTTGATTTTTAATAGGTAGATGTTTTAACTGCAAACAACCCTGGTACTAATATGCAGAATATTTTAACTGCAAACTATTCTGGCAGTAATTTGTTTGATTTGTGCATCTCTTCCTGAATTTGTTACTGTGTGAACGCCTGCCTTGATTTTTGGGTTTAATTTTTTTATGGGTAGACACAGGGAGAAGACGCAGTGAGAGGCTTGCCTTACGACCGATGGGGCAGGAAGAGCCATACTCTGTTCTAGAGCATTCTGCCATCCTCTGCTGCTGCCCTTTTTTAATTGATTGGAAACCAAGAGGTCCTTTGTCCATGATGATTCATCTGGTGGCCTCAGCTTTAAAGTAAAAGTTTGCATTTATCATACTTTCTAAATTGGAGTTGTAAAAATGACCCAGGAAAAGGGCAATGCAGTAGTAAAAGGATTTGGGTAATCACTGAAATTTTTTTTTACTCCACATTTAAGAAGCAAATGCTGCAAATCAAAACACAAATACACATGATTAGAATGAAAATGATTTCCATGTTTATGTTTGTCAGCAATATAGTTATTTACAAATAACCCATATGAAAATGTAAAAAAGCATATTACATCTTCACATGCCATCTGTATTAACTGAATAAAGCTTAGTGACATTATTTGCAAATCTGTAGTTAATTGTACATAGACATTTTGTGCATTAAAAAGTAAATGTACATAATTTAAAATAAATTACATTACATAATTTACAAAGTAATATTAACAAAAACTTCTCAGACAGCTGCCTCCATATTTAAACAAAATAAATATTCAGGTAGTTAAATTAACAAAAAAATACACATTTAGGGGATTATAATTTATAGAAAGACAGATTGCAAATTTAATAAAGTTATATTTTACAGTGACAGATATTGATTTTGTCAAATCTCTTGATAGAAATGGACAGGAAAGAGTACCAGAAAGGGAATCTAAATGTTTGCTGTCTAAAAATAAACACAAATAGATTCCTGAAAAATAGTTGGGAAAAGTTCATTGATGGTAAGAGTAGGTAATCTAGAAACTATTAAAAACAGGAAAACATGACAAAACAATAAAACTGACATTCAATATATTCTAAATAAAATAGAGATTATTGATCACTGAAAATATGACTCCCACAAACTAAAACTCTTCATACACTGTGTGTTTTAAGACCTCGTAGAAGTGCAAAAAAATAAAACTGCAAAATTAACTCTGTTCAGTTAGCACTTGTTTTATTCACTTAATAATGTAGACATAACCATTTTTCAGTGTCCCTGCTAGATATAGAATTATTATATCACATTGCAGAACATCCTTTTTTATGAAAGAATAACTACTTGCTTGGTCCACACTCCAGTTTCAGATGCCTGAAACCCTGTCCTGCAGCCAGGACTGTCTGAGGGCAAGACCAGGTGAGACTGGCATGCACCGGTATTATAATTCTCACATTTAACTAGTCCCAGGAATGATCACAGTTCGACAAGACTCCTCACAGATTTGCTCATGGACTACTGTCCTTTCAACGGCTTCAATCTTAGAGGAGAAATAGAACAAGAAACACACTTGAATTTGGTAATATTTATACAAATAGTGAGATCCCAGATCATATGGGAAGCACGATTCTTGCAAATCGATTCAGACCCCAAATTAGCTTGAGAATGGACTCTACTTTCTGCACAGTATTGGAAGGTACAGGCCTCCCTCACTTTCTCGTAGTGTGGGAAGTGAACAAGACTCGAGATAGAGGTCGGAGGAATAGGAAGGTACTGAACAATTCTAAAGCTAGTGTCAGAGTGGACATTTTTACAGAAAAGGACTTTTTTCCCTTCATGCCTTTTACATCTTTCATTTCTCCTTTATTCATTTCTTTGACCAGTGCTTTCTGTTTCAGTCAAGATGTTTACATTCTCAATGACACTTTGATTCTAATAGCAAGGAAATATAGATATTCTTCTCTTTTGTTTCTTATTAAAAATTTGGACATGTTCACCAGAAGGTGGCTTCGAGGGAAGTAGACGACATTAGCTGTTGATAAGAGAGTAGAGAGAGACCAAGCAGAGAAAATCATCAGAAAGGACCAAGGATACAGGTTGTTGGGGGAGGTCAATAGATGTGTGAAAGGTGCTCTTTGCTTCCTGTAAGAGGAAGTGACTTTATGCCAGGGAAGTTCCTTGACATGTCCAGGAACTTAACCGGGTTCTGATTAAGCCATAATGACTGGTGAAGGTTGAGAAAAATCAAACTCCTAATAGCATGGCCCACGACACTTACATTACATATGGGAAAACACTAACCACATTTAAAAACAAATCTAGAGTAAAGGTCAATGTGTTTAAGTGCTATCTTCACTCATTAAGCATTTTTTCCTTCTTTTGAATGTCCTAGGTATCTATGTATACAAAAGCCATTAATAATTTTTTTTTACAGTGCCTAGCAGTGTCTTACATGTGTCAATAAATATTTGCCTTGTTACAAGTAATTTGTGCTTTGTTATAAGTAATTAAAAAACCATGCTTTTATGAACTCCTTTTCAATTACCTTAAGCTATACTGTAGTGTCCTCAAAAAGACTTTGAAATAAAGATTACTGTGAGTATATTAGATTAAGTATTGATGAATAAGCAAATCAGCCTCTTTCAAGAAAGATCAATTATGCCACTTCTATATGGTTTCTATTGAAACAGTCCAACAAATTCATATAAAACTGTGTCAAAATGCAGACCTTCATCTTTATAGAACAGTAGTTCTAAATCTTTTTGGGCTCACAGACCATTTTGGTAAGGCAAAAGTGTCAATAGACAAGTTACTACTATATTCCCCTCTTGAATTCTTAGAATGAACAAGAAGAATAGGTTTTGATGAAATTCCAGTAAAATATTTAACTTATTATTGACTCATGCCAGGAACAAAAATAAGGCCATTTTCATGTTATAAACATGAATAGAGAATATAGTCACCTCCCATTTTTCCAAATTAGCCAGATACCTACTTTCCCTTCTTTCCACCTTTCTAACAAGAGGCCATTCAGTATTATTTAACCTAACAATGAACTTCCAATATGGTCCTTAGTATTAGGTTACATCGAACCTAATCTCATATATATATATATATATATATATATATATATATATATATATATATATATGCTGTAAAATGTAATCAATTTATGAATGAAAGCATCTTGTATTTTTATAACATTTTATAATGTTTGATCTCTTCATTCATTTTTTACAACATAGGTAGGATGATACTGATTTGTCTTCTGAATTAATGACATTTTACAATATTTTAAGTATAGTTTTAGTAGGAACAATATTTTATTCTATTCCAGATTTCAAAACTATTAGGCATTGCATAAGTTTCATAAGACTGTTAGCTGAATTTTTTAAGTAACAGCAGTAGTTTCTTTCTCAACCATTTTGGACAAATGGAGTTTATTTTATCCAGAGAGATTAACTTGAGGATTACCTGGAAGACCCCTGAGTATATATATTAACAATCACAGTTTTACAGTAGCAATATTACTTTTGTCTTCCTCTTCAATAAAACAGATGAAATAAACTATGTTTTTTATGATTTTCTTTATTTAAATCCTTAATTTAGGGTAAAATTCTCATCTTCCTGACTACCTGTTCTCTTTGAAATAATTTACATTGCCTAATACAGTGAATTTTCAGTAAGGAATTAGTGCTTACTGTATTTAGTTCTTATCAAAATACATAGAAATCTTTTCATCTGGGGGATAATGACATCCTCGTCTATGTCTTTTGTAATCTTTGCAAATACTCCAATGAACAGCAGGGGGAGTTCAAACTCCAGTATGAAGGTAAAATACCTTCTAATCCAAACCACTTTTATAACAACACAGCTATATGTTTAAGATAAAATAGCTTGTTACACTTTTTTTTTCATTACTTAAAACCTAATGTCCTCCTCTCTGCCAAAGTTTCTTGCAATAATGTTGCCTGAAAAATGGCATTGCTTTTTAATGGTACCTTTGAATTTTCTTTTTCATATGAAAGAAATCTGCTAAATTAGATATTGTTCCACTGTGTCGTTCCCAGGGCTACATCTGTGAAAAATATATGTACTTCCAATAAAATGGTAAATTTAATGACTGTAAATTTTTACCTTTGAAATTAAACACTGATTGCAGTCAAAGGGTAAATGAATGAAAACTAAAGATGACACCATGGAGAGTTAGCATTAAAAAACATCTAGAGCAGAGGTCGGCAAACGATGACCTGCAAAGGTTGCCTGCTGCCTGTTTTTGTAAAGAAAGTTTTACTGGAAAGCAGTCGTGTTCATTCTTTTTCTTACTATGTATTGTCTATGGCTGCATCAGCAGAATGGCAAAATTAAGAAATTGTGACATTGACCTGACTGAAAATATTTACTATCTGGTCCTTCATAGAAAAAGTTTGCCATCCTTGGTCTAAATATTTAATGAAGTCCTGGACAAGATATTTATTCTTCTCTTTTTAAAATTTTAGTTTTTGAAATCATACATTAAAAAGACTGCTTCAAATTTTACCAGTAAGAAAGACAAAAGACTATGGATTTTGAAATACTGCCCGCGTGACAGTCCAATCTGAAACTGGGAAAACAAATCAGGGAGCAAGAAAAATCAACACATAATTTTGCTTTCTTTTTGTTACAAAAGTCATTACATACATTATTTTCTCCATCTGCTTGAAATTAAAAAGACAACCAGTTCCTTTTTTTCTTTTCTTTTCTTTTTTTAACAAAGATAACAAATATAAAAATCTAGTCATAAACAACCTTCAAAGAACAATTACAAACCAACTAGAGGGATCCACCTTTTGGAGGGTTAAAGGGTTAGGGACTTCAACACTTAAATTACCGCCATGTTGCTGATTTCACAATGGCTGCAGTGATGAGGAAGAGTGTATACAGCAGGTGTAATAGCTGATTCCATCCTGTTGCCATCCAGACTGAACTTTACTCTCTTCAGGATACAAGAACTTGCAAATGTCTCTATGACACTCTTAGCACAGATGTCTTCATCCCATATGAAAAGAGGCAGTTTCTATGGCAATACTGGTTAAGTGCTTATCATGCTGCACTAATATAGTGCAAAAATGTGCCTTCCATATAGCAAAAAAGATGCAGGCAACCAGTTCGAAAATTAGGGAAAGTAGAAACGTATTATTATTAACACAAGTAAATTAGTTTTTCAGACAATAACCACTATAAAATACTGAACTTGAGGACTCTTTCTTCTAAGATACTAGTACATGTCCAGCATTCATACTTTGGAGAGAGACAAGAATAAAGTCTTAGAAAAGAGTCTTCGTCTCTGCAATTCAGGTCAATAAAAGCTACCATCAACCACCAAGATGCTGAATTTATTTAACGGGTTTTCTGCTTAGCTTAAAGCTTATTTCTTATTCGTTGTTAAAATTACTTACTAACAAGTAAATAATCTGACATAATAATGTGTATCATTCAATCGAGTATACATGTTGTTATGCTTGACTATAGTATTGTAGAGATCTTTGTATAAACTCTTCATGCTAGAAAGTTTTACAAGTTAACACTGCAGACAGTCTCGTATCAGGTATGCTAACTGGCCAATTCACCATTATTTTTTAGAGATGAAAGTGGTTTTTTAGTTGGTAGATTTCAGAAAAGATGACATAAAACTCTCAGAATGCAGCATGTATTCAACTAAATCTCCTAGAATTCTCAGGGTTGATGGTCCATATGTAAGTGGCACTGTCTTGAATATCTCCAGTGGCAGTATGATTTTCACTCTTTTCTTTATGATGCTCTTTTAAACAGTTAAAATGCATTTTAATCCACACAGTTTGGATACTTTCATCGTGGCCTCTGGATATTTATTACAAAGTCAGAAGCTGAACCTGGTTGTTGCCAGGAAAAGTTATATGTTACATGTCTGCATCTCCATCATAGGCTAAGGTTAAAGGTTTCAGTCGGTTGTTTTGCCTTCTTTGGGGTTTCTTTGGCTTTTTGCTGTAAAAAATTCATTAAAATTGAGAGAAAGAAAATTGGTCTTTAAATATAAATTTGACTGCTTGGAATTAAAAGAAAAAGAAAAGAAAACTGATAGACCCAAAGTGCCTAATTGTTTACATTGCCTAAATTCAAACTTAGAATTTGATTTTCTGATCTCTTTGGATTGCATGGTTTTATGCTCCAAATAAACTTTAAATAAACTTCAATTATTTCACTATCCTATAAAAGATAAGTTATTAGGTGGAATTCCTTTAGTAGTAACAATAGAAATAACATCATAGTATAATCATTTGTATTTAGCTAGAGACCTTTGTAAATAACACATAATTTATAAATAATACACGATTTAAAAGATAGTTGAATAAGATTAGATATTAATATTGTATCTTTCTCCAGCAGTAATCCAATATAAAAATCTACAGTTCACCATCGTCCATAGAAAGCAACATTCTCTTGCATACTTGCAAGAGAAAACTGAGATGACATAATACAGTTCTGGCTCATGTACAGAAACTAAATGGCTCAGATTTGGTAGCTATTAGGCCATCTAGGACTAATGCCATGTTTATTTAGAACTTCTTGTGAACACTAAATAAATGTAGAATACTTATTTGAGATGTTAGTTTGCTGGTTCTGTGTTATGGTCAACTGAAAGTGTTTTCTCTGAAATAGAGACATTATTTATCCCGTTAGATTTTGAAATATTTAAACACTCACCAAGCTAGATAAATCATGGAGACGATAAAGATGAGTAACACAAATGCCCCAGCTGCTACACCATAAACCCAGGTCTTTAGTCTCCCATCTAAGAAGAATGGATATTAGTTATTAATTTATATTAGTTTGGTGTATAGGAGACAATCTTTAATTATGACCAATAACCAGTCACATATAATCAATTTCTTTCAAAACTCAAAATGAATTATTGCTTTGGCACCATTAATGATTTAATGCAAAGCTGCTATTATGAGTTAGATGCGGCTTCATGAAAGATATCAATGAAAATTGAACTGAAAGGTAATAAATAATGTTTGAGTTCAGATTTCATGTTTATATGTCTAAACTTCTGCTTCTTATCTGAATTTTACTTCAGACTCAATACATGTGTAATGCTATATAAACACTTTATTCTGAATTTTTAATCTATTTTGAGATTGGCATTTATAGAAAATGATAAAAATTATGCAATTTTAAGAAAGTCCGACAACCTAGAGTTGATAGAGACAGGTCTTTAAACATCAATTTTGTCATTTTACTATTTTGTTCCAGATGAAATGAAAGTGAATATATTTAACTTTTGGAATTAATAATCTTTTATATAGTTTACATTTACAGTGTGCTTTAAAATTGGCCTGATACTATCACTTGCAAAAATAATTACTTTGATTAACATATATTAATAAAAGGATCTATAAATATTTTCTTTCTTTTCTATTATATGGAATTAGATATGACAGGACCTTTTCTATAATAATTTAGTTTCTGGTCTCATTCTCTTGGAACTTCTTAGTTTTATACCCTGATAAACTTCTATTAATGATGCTGCCTAATTTAATTTGATTCTCATATCAACACATATTTTTTATTGCATAAATCTGATTAAACATATGATATTAGTGTTAAAGTTATAGATTGGGCAAATTGAACTCATGGAGACTCTGGTTTATTCAATATTTGAACAGCACCAAAAGCAAATTGGTACTGTGGAACTATTTTGCCTGGAGCTGTAACAAGTTAGAGGTTCATTTGCTAGAAATAAATTCCGTTAATATTCTAAATATCCTTTCTTTTTCATCTTAAAGATTTTTTTTTTTAATTTGAGGTGAGTTTAGAATTAAAAGAGCTGCTCCACTATTGGTTTCTCTGCCCTGAGAGTTCTTCAACAAATATTAGGGAAACTATACATTAAATTAAAAATAATGACAATAATGTCATTCTATTAAAACAAACAAACAAACAAACAAACAAAAAAATACTGGTTTTGACGTGAGGCAGTATGACTGAATTCTTGGTCAAGGCCAAGATTGCTACTGGTCTTTGCTAATCCACTGTCTTGAACACTGAGAGAAGAGTTTCCCACAGTCACACAGATAAGGCAGCTTTGCAAAATAAAATATTTTCAGCTAAAAGCTTATCCAAAGCTTTGATATGATTAAAAGCTAATTACTCAAATATTTAAAATACATTAAAAATCCAATACTGATTCTCCAAAGTATTTTGACTTAATGTATTTGAAATAGAGATGTGTTAGTTATGCAAACTCCTTCCTTCTTTTCTCATGTTTCTAATGGAATTAAAAAGCAGACTACATCTGGCTCTACCTGGAGATTTTCTTTAGTCATGACTAGTAATTCCTCCAGGGTGTGAGAAAAAGTGGCATGACCTTAGCTGCTATATGGCCCTTATAGCACATTTTTTGGCACCAGGTTAGCTGTAGGAATGGGTGTATGATTAAATCCAACTGTAGAGAGAAAGCATGCAGAATAGAGAATAGCATTTTATCAGGTCTTCAAGCTTTTGCCTGTATTGGCTTTAAGTCCATTACTAGATCATTAAGAGATGTCTGTTTATTATGAAAAGGTCTGATCCTCCGAGTTTGGATCATCTTGTCCAGAAGGGAAGGCTCCATCCCTGCCCCTGTGTATCTAGTGCTAGTACAGATTCTGAGTATTTGAGTCTTAGAGCTGATAAAAATTGATCTGACTACCAAGTGCCCCTGGCACAGGACTGCCTTCCTGATGTTCCCATTTAATGTTCAAGCTATTACCATTCTTATGATCAAACTAAAAATTCTAGAATGACCTTATACTCTCACCTGTCCCAGTTCTGAATGACGACACACATTTTTTCCTAATTCAAATTAAAATTAATTATACTTGTAACTTTAGGACTGGGATTAAGATAAATAATATCAATCTCAAAACTTTTCTCAGAAGGAAGTAATTTCATTTTTTTTGAACTTTGAGCATGAGTGCTTTTTCATAACAGTAAAAAATAGAAGAATAGATAGCAATATCAGAATAAATGCATATAGATGAAATAATAAGTAGTTCACATGAAAATGCTTGCTCACTTTTTTAATCATTTGGCATTAGCTAAATGTATAACTAAGGAATTCTACATCAACACTGTCCAGTCACTTCACCTGGCCCGAATGGCTGTAGAAACCAGGTCCTTCCCCGTCCTGCTGGGTTACTGGAGGGTTGGGTTGGATGTACTGCCCGGCTGGTTTTCACATCTCCTCTTTTGTCCTCCACGGTGGGTATCACCACCACGGGGATAAGTGTGCATTGCTCAAGTGTGCTGTTAGAAGACATGACTTCAGTGTACCCTTCTTCACAATGGCATGTTTTTGTCTGCAGAAGAACAAGAAGAGCGGCATGCAAAGTAATCTCTGAAAGCATAACAGACCCAACTCGAAGAGAAGCCTTTAAACAAGGATTGTTTTGGGAATTTGCTACAGGTAATCTCTGTCTTCATTACATAAAAAAGAACAAACTTTTTGTATTAAATATTACACAGGAATGTATTCTAAAAGTGAAAGCAAGTATATTCAGAATTGTTTATATTGATAAAAGGAGAGGTCTAAAAATAGAATTTTTATGCCTCAAGACATGCTTTTTCTTGGGGTGGGGCATCTATTGCACAAGAGACAGGGGGATGACAAAGGACAAAGCTGGCTTGTCTGCCCTGGTGCATTTCCACATACCTCGCTACAGTACGAGTGGGGCTGACTACACGGTGGGTTACAGGACCTGTCAGCATCAGGCTGGCTCAACACCAAGCAGCCCCCTGCAGAAGAGAGAATCATTATTTTGACAAATAATATCTCTTGCTGAGATAAAAATACACTGCTGTTAGAGACTTGTCTTTGAATCTTCAACCACTTTGGGAATCCCACGGATTTTTCTGTCGGTGGTTGACTGTAAAATATTTGGTTACCCTTGACCGCTTATTTAGCAATGTGAGGCCCTTCTTACCCAGGGGTAACAGCACAATGCCTGGTACTTAGCAGGTATTCAATAAGCATTTGTTGAAAGGATGATTTTATAGCTGCTATTTTGAAAATACTAGCTGTATACAAACTATTTCTGTCAGGAGTTCCTGAGTCCAGCAATTGAAAAGCAGATTTAATTTTCTTTTAAAGTTAAAAATCTTTCTTGGTTATTTGAAACAATATTCATGTCTCTTGAGATAACTCTTTAATTTATGTGACCACCTCATAAGTGTATGTTTTATAATGTATATGTCTTTTTGAGTAAAATGACTCTTCCTGATAATTGAGGATATTTTGTGGGTAGAGAGAAGAAAATGAATGTTTAACTACTAAGTCATTTGTTTTGCCCTATTGTTTTAACTTGATATTGCAGCTATTTATTACTCTTTCTTCTTTGTTTCCGAGTATCATTTGTGCCTCAGTTGTTGTAAGTGAGGTTTAAGATGGGAACAGATGTCATGAAGAAACATTGGCAACATGAAAGAAACTCATATTTTCAAACTGCATTTGTTCAGGTTAACAGAATGTTAGCAAAGCAAAGATTTTCTTTATGGAACTTATGATCCCCTGGAATTTAATCAAATGTGTCTATTGCTAATTCTTTATCTTTTTCTCAATATTATAAATAGAAAATACTCATGGAAAAGTTGTAATGGAAAAGCAGTTAATCACTGCAAAGCAATTGCAGTTAATTGGCCATACTGAAGTTATTATCATTAAACACATGAAGAAAAAGTAAAGCAATATTTTGAGTTTCTTATAAGGAAAAATTCATAAATTAAAGCAATTGCTCAAGGTAGATAATATACTTGATATGCTTGCCTATTTCTCATAATCTCACCTCTCCTAAAAGATGAAAGAAGAATGCATGGAGCGTTTATCACAAATCATTTACACATTGGCTTTTGGTACCAAACAGTATTAGAAACAAATACCTTGGACACTTGGCTATATTAAAAAGAAATTAAAAATGTGGTTTCCACAGGTAAATCTTTTAAGGTCTAACTTACCTTTGCATTGGGGAATAGCCCCAACTGCAGTGGGAAAAGAGCTTTTAACATGCAGAAGAAAGGCAGACAAATATTATTTGAATCCATATTTGGAAAAAAAAATTCAAACTTACAGGAGAGGCTATAAAATTGCCTCTGAATTGTTTAAAGAAAAATGGAGACATTTATTTCTAATCTCTGAGTTTAATGGACGACCTCTATTAATACCTCCTGGTTCAGAAAGCCCATGCTTCCCTGTCTAGGGCTTTTCTTGCCCCACAGCACTTAGAGTGGGCATTGGGGCAGATTTTTCTCCCAAATAATAATACTGTGAGAGAGCAAATGGTTTCCTAGGAGTTGTCTTTTCTTTGTTATGTTTGTGTCCACTGGGAGTTGCTATTATCAAGGACTTCTTAATGCAGCTTTCTCATATATAAAATCATATTTTCACAGGAATAAAGTTTGACATCCTGATCCAGTTTCCATAGGGATGAAATAAGTAATTAGGCTTCAATAAATCCAGATAATTTAAAATTCAATATAAAAATTGATAGTTTTCAAAAACCATATTGATTTTGCTCCTGTTATATTACTGTATATATTAAAGTTAAATTTATAAATGGACATCGCTCAGAGGCATCCAAATGCACATTACATTTTCTCCCCACAGGAGAAGTTGGCAGGTCCCCCAGAGCAGGGAACTGTCAATACTCCTGCTGCTGTGCTATGGTGATTCCTGTAGATCAGATCTATAAAAAGAAATTATTTAAGAAGAGGCAATAAGTCCATGTGCCTGGGGTTGAGGTTCTGCTTCTGACCTTCATTTCTTACTAGGAAATTTGCAGGGTGGTTCACTACTTATCGGGAGCCAAGTCTCTTCCCCTTTCAAGGGGTCCTTGGGATCCCTTGCATTTACTGGGCTCAGATAAAGAAATGCTTAGTAATTGCAGATTGGAGTAGTTCCTTGCATGCATATTTAAGCCAGGTACAATTTTAAAAAAGTTCTTCCTTTCAGTTTCTTCTTTGGATATAAGATAATTTCGGAATGAGTTTGAGATTTACTGATAGGTCTTCCCTCTTAGTTAATTAAAAAAACACACTCTAAATCATAGATTTCTAATTCAAGCAAGATATTTGGATTTGTATAATTGTGCTCCCTCAGTGACATTTTTAGTCTATAATTTTATTGCTTTCAAGGCACAGAAGCAGAAACAGTAAAAAAAAATGATTTTTTTCTTAACATGTAGTGACTTATTAATATATAAAATTTCTAGGAAAAATAACCTGAAAATTATTTACTTATAATAATCATTTATTAGAGTGAAACCGTATTTTAATTAAATAAGGTCCAGCAGTAATATCTAAAAGGGCTAGGTGAGGGGAAATTTGAAACATTATAAAATAAAATAATTTGTTATTGGTCACCGGACAAGTATATAACTCAGGAGCCCTGAATCCCAACCAGGTGTTGAATACTGAAAGAGTATCTTAGTTTCTTTCATTATTTTCTTTAACTAATTACGTGTGTATTATGGGAAGACTTTCAAAGAACAAGGAGAAATTGGAGGTTTACCTGTTACATTTACACCATCTGACCTTTGACACCAGACTGTTCTGGAAGAGCCCTTCCAAGCACTGGCCATCCACTTATACTCATAACACTGTCCATCTGCAGGGACAAGATAAACATTAACAGAAGCATTCTGTTACCCAAAAGGACGATCATGGGGATCGAGTATTAATAAAATATTGATGAACAACTGAAAAGTGACAAGCAATCCATCTCTGATGATTCAAATGTCAATTTATTGTCCTGCAGTTGCCATGCAAATGTTATAAAACTGCAGCTATAAACCTAAATCCCAACTAATTTTCCATGTTTTCTGTCATATCATCTGGTGGGAACCTGAGTTTTTAATTTTACTCAATTTTTTAAAAAAGTATTATGAAATATCAAACATACTGACAAGTATGGAGAATAAATAAAAGAAATATTCAGTTATCATTCATGCAATTTTAACAAATATTACCATTTAGCCAAATTTTCTTTAGCTTTCATTTGTTTTTTGAGGAATAAAACAAAGAAATAAACTTGACATTCTATTATATTTCTTCCTAATCTCATCTCCTTCTGCCTGTCCAGCAATACACACTATTCTGAATGAGATGTATGACTTTTTTTGCCATGCTTTTAATTCTTTTACTATATATAGGTGTGTACATAGACACACATCACATACACATAAATGATATATAGTATTTTTGTGTAGTCTTAAATTTTAAAAATGTATCAAATTCTATGTAAATTTTAGAATCAATTTCTCAGATTACATTGGCAAAATTCAAATTGCATAGAATTTATAGGTAAATTTAGATAAAATTGACATGTTATAATATTGAAGCTTTTTATCCATGAACATTGTCTAATTCACCAATGTTTTAGTTCTTTCTTTATGTCTTCCAATAAGATTAAAAAATTTTTCCATATCTATCTTATATTATTTTGTTAGATTTATTTCATATGGTTTTATTTTTATTGTTAATGTAATTTTTACAAATAAATTTTATAACTGAGTCTTTTTGATAAAAAAGAGACTATTTTGTATTGTTTTTTAAATTGTACAATGTTTCTGAATTCTCTTCTTACTTCTAAATACTTGTTTATAAATTCTCTTGATTTTTTTAAATGTGAAAATCATAAAATATGAGAATGATGATTTTTTTATTTTCAATTATTAAACTTTTGATTATGCTTTGGCTAGAACCTCCTTCACTGAGTTGGAAAGAAGTAGCAAAAGTGGGCATCCTTGTTTTGTTTTGAATTGCAAATGAATGTCTTTAGTGTTTTCCCATATATCATTATTGTTATAAGTTTTGGTAGATATCATTTACTGGGTCAAAATATTTCCTTCAAGTTCAAGTTTGGTTTGTAAGTTTTTATTGTGAATGAGGATTGAATTCTATAAACACTTTTTCAATTTGTATTAAAAATCCTCTCTCTTATCTGTTAATGAGTTGCATTAATAGATTTTTCTAATATTTGGCCATCTTTGTATTTCTGCAATTAACTATAATTAATCATGATACTATTAAATACATTATTGATTTTGTTAGTTGATATTTTATTTTTTTATGGTTTTGCCATCAATTTACATAGGTAACTTGATTTTTATTGACTTGTTTTACTGTCAAGGTTATACTATCATAGAAGTTGGGGGCATTTTCCTCACTTTTTCCCTGTTTAACTTTTTTTTATTAGAGATTTCACATAAATAGAAGTTGTCTGCTTCTTCAAATTTTGGTAAAATTCATAAGTCAAGTTTAAGTCTGTCTGCATGTAACATGTTTGATAGATTTGAAAATAGTGATATATTCCATGGTGTAGGTTCTCTATTACTCTTGATAAATTATAATAACATAGTAAATTTAAGTTTTTACATTTATTAGCAAAAACAATTCACAGAATTATATTTTTCTAAGCTCTATTTGCTCCTTTTTTCTTCATTGATTTTATTTACCATGAGGTAGTCTATTTTGTTAGTTTGCAAAAAAAACAAGCCATTGGTTTTGTTGATTATCTCATTTCTTTATTTTCTATCTCATTGAATTTATAGTTATCTATACTGGTTACATTCTATTTCTTTTTAATATTAAAAAAATTTCTTGAGTTGAAAGCTTAGCTCATTTTTAACTTTTCTGCCTTCTACAGAAACATTTACAGCTTCAATTTCTCCTCTAAGTACTTCTTTGCTGCATCCCAAATACCATTTGATATGTAATGCTCTAGAAGTGTGGTTTTCGGTTTTTACTTCTGCATGTGCACATGGGGAATTTTTATAATTGTTATCGATTTCTAATTTTATTTCATTGTCATTTTGGGGTGAATAATTCTCTTTCTTGCCTTGAGAGTTATTTCATTTATTATAACCCTTGACTCTTCTCCATTCTTTACCTATCCTGTACTGGGCATATGGAATGTTTTATCTAATTGGTAAATTTAAGAAGATTAAACTGACAGAGTGGATAATTCTATTTAATTCTTGGATTAAGTCATCTAGGGCATTTGGTTTTTATTCTAGGTGTTCTTCAACATTTTAAACTTTCTCCTCTAACTTTTTGGTAAGAAAGATAATATTTTGCCTCTTACTTGCTATTATATGTCATACTTCTTAATTATTTCAGAACACAAGTAGGAATAAAAAGGCTGTTTCTTGAGCCACACATTCTCCATTAGATATTAATTATTTTGTTTTCATTGATACTTTCCCTGTGTTATTCACAAACTATGACATGCAATACTCTGTAGTTCTTGATGAATATGTCATATATTGCCTATACGAAGTGAATGATTCTATATATGTGTATACATATACACAAAACATATATGTTCATATATGTTCTATTTAAAATTTAGATTAAAATTATTAACTCTTACCAAAATTTGATTTATCAATTTCTGAGAACATAGTAAAATCTCTCACTTTGCTGTGGATTTTTAAATTTTCTTTAATTCTGTCATTATATTTAAATAAATTGAAGATATTATTAGATTCATACCCAATTATGACTGTTATAGGTGCACAAATAATGTCCTCCTAATTATCTCAGCCTTCTTTAATTCATAAAACTGGGAAACATTTTTACACTATTTTATATATAATTTATGAAAGGTGGCAGGATTTCTCTTCTTCTAAATCATTAGAATTTGGAATCATACCTTTAATTCAATTCTCAGCCTTAAGTGAGACCTTAGCAAATTTACTTATTTAACAGAAATTTACCTTATGCTTTTGCTTAACACAAAACTAAAACGAAGAAATTTCATGAATTGTAGCACTCACCATCACAGGATTTTGTTTCTAACATTTGCTCTGGGCACAAATGTTGATTCTCTAGTTCTTGTATAATCACTGCTCTGGATCGGACCTGTACTCCACCAAAGCCTAGATCTTCACCGTTCACACAAGTCAGCTGACACAGGCTCCACGAAGACCAGTCCTTCAAATAACAGTCACCTGTAAAACAGTTTTGTAGTTTACACCCACACCCATGGAGAAAAGCCAGCCAGACAGTAATTTTAATTCTAGCCCTACTGGGGGCAATGTTTACATGTAGTATTTATAGGGTTTCAATAAGTATTTCATCTTTGCCAGTTTGTATGTAGTTTTATAATTTTGGATGAATATTGTTATTTTCTGAGTGGCTGTCATTGGTCTATGTGTTGCTTAATGATATCAAATGTAAACTGTGGCTTAAAGGAACTTGTCTATTATGATTCATCCTCTCTTTAGGCACAACAAATATTTGATTAAAACCTACCACCACTGTTATCATTACCACAGTAAAGGAGTTCATTAAGCACTTGGTACTACTCAAAGAAAACCTAAATATACATAGAACTTGTCTTCCAGGTACTCAGCATTTCAAAAGAGCTTGAAGTCCAAGGCTGATAAAGCTGGTATTTATGTTTTATTTCTATTTCTTCCCAGAGGAGTGGAGGTCAGAGAGCCAATTGAGCAGCTGCAATACTGGAAATTTTTGCCATTTCCTCTGATCTATGTCTTCAATCAACTTTCTTTTTTAAAAAAATTACTCATTGAAGAATAAACATGAAAAATGATCACATATCATAAATGCACAGATAGTGGAATTTTCATAATCTAATTATATAATCATGCAATCAACACCCAAATCAAGGAACAGAACATTTCCAGAATCTCAGAACCCTCCCTCACGTGATATATGAAATTGTGCCATATGTACTTTTTTTGTGTCTGGTTTCTTTCTCTCATTTATGTTTGTCAGAACCCTCACATATTATATATGTCTAATTTGTTCATTCTTACTCTACTTTATTCCATTGTGTGAATCCACCACAATTTAGATGACATTCTACTATTGATGGGCATGTGGGGAGATGTAAATTCTTTCTCTTTTGCTTTTGTGAACATTTTAGTACAAGTCTTTTGATGAATTTATATGTCCATTTCTATTGGGTATATATCCAGGAGGGCAATTGCTGGGCCATAGTGTATCCATGTGTTCAACATCTTCAATCATTTTAAGAGCAAAAAAGATTTAATGAAATTCACCTTTACCATATACCCATCCATTCTTTAGGACTGAATTCTTGGTGATACTGGTCAGAGCACACAGTTAATTATGATAGATACAAATACATAAGGGGTTCTTATCACTTTAATTATTTCAGCCATATTACATGAATAATTCATATTGCCTTATATTATGCTGATGACGACTAATATTAGTGCAAAGTTGCCTGGAGATCTGATTAATGGGAAAACTTCTTGTGTCATGATTAAGAAATCCTGGCAAGACATGAATTATTGACTAACAGATACACATATAGTAGTAAAGTAGAGTGATTTTTGTAGACCTTTATTAGAATGTCTTTGGTACTCCTCAAGTACAGAAAATTCTAGTAAGTTTTGGAAATACTAAGGAAGAAAAAGCTAACGAAAAATTTTAAGTAATCTAAACAAGTTTTAGAAACACTTCTATCCCCTAGGAAATGCCACTTTTGTGTTACTCAGTTTTCAATTATGCAGGAAAAACTCCTAAAGTTAAAATAAAAAAAAAATTCCTGTCAACACGAATGTAATATAACTAACTTCACCTCAGTGATTGCAAACTACATGGAAATAAAACACATTTTTTTATTGCTGGGCTTTATCTCTTTGGCTATTGACATTTAACATCATGTATTTTGCAACAAAACTGAATAAATCTTTTAAAGGTAGTCTGCGAGTTATATAATTATCACACCAAAATAAACCATGTCAGGCTTCAGAGATTTAATAACAGCAAATGAGAGTGAGCCACTCCCTTTTACTAAACATAATTTTATATTTAGACCACATGAACCATTGTAATAATAAAATTACATTATGCCTGCCAAAGATATGATAATTAAACACATGAAATATATTTCCAAATTCAGTACTCTACTCTTTAATATTTATTAGTCTACAAATTGCTAGCTTTCAAAACTAATTATTAGTGAAAACTAGCAAGAGAGGAACCAAAATGAATAGACTGTAATTTATAAGAGAAGAACAGCCTATTCCTGGATTTGTAATTATTTTAATTAAAATAGTGTGTTTGCCCTGTTCTATGTTATCATGGGATCCTATGATTTTCCTTCAAATCACTTATAATCTTATGTTATTTATGTTACTATGAGATTAGCAACTGTCCCTTCTGTTAGAAAGTAAGCCGTATGAGCACAGGGTCTACTAGTCTCCACTCTATCTCCAACCTCAAATCCAGGCCTGACCTAATTATACTTTAGGAATAAAAGTCAAATGAGTGGGTGATCGTCCTGCAGGAAGTAGAATGAAAACGTGCAGAGTTCCATAGTAAGGCACACACTAGTGCCTGGCAAGGATGCCAGTTCTGCTCCGCAAATCCTATTGCTGGTGCTGGAGATCTGGTTTTGGAATAGGTGGGCGTTCCAAATTTCAGCCTTGGTCACTTTTTGTTGACTCTATGGCCATTCAGGACATCAAAGTCCAAAGGTGCAGTCGTTGGTCCTGCCCAGAGCCCTCACCTGCTGCCACAGTCTCAAGCTGGGTCTGCTGTGAAGCAAAACGGTTTCATTAAATGGAATTATGTGTGAGATCTTGAATGAGATCAGGTCAGCTTCAGGGGCAGGAAATGAAAGAGGACAATTGCTGGAGCAACAAAAGGTTATTATTGGCAGGTGTGGGAATGTCTAAGAAGCAACATGTTGCCTAGCTCTAGAAAGTAAGATTTTATTTTATTATCTTATGTTTTTTTGTTTTATTGTGGTAATGTCACTTAATATGACATCTAGCCTTTTAAATTTTTAAGTGTACAATACAATATTGTAAACTATAGGCACAGTGTTGCACAGCAGATCTTTAGAACTTAATTACTTGATGTAAATAAAACTTTATACCCATTGAAGAAGAGTTGCTATTCAGATTTTTGGTTTTTTAAAATAATCATTATTTCTTAACCTAGATAAAAATATCCATGTGCGCAAAGACCAATCAATACTACAGTTGAATGTCCTCAAAATCTATCAGGTGTTATTTTATTGACTGCTATATACAATTTCATTCAGTTCACCTTAATAATAAACTATTAATATATATTACTGATATTATCATCCCAAATAATTATTTTACTAAGGAATGAATAAATTATGAGTAAAAAGATGTGTAGCTCACGTTTTCAACTTTTCCAGCTTGCATGGGCTCAATCCCATTTTCTTTTAATTTTTGAAAATATATGTTATCCACTTTTAAAATTTTCTTAAATGATATCATTTTACATAAAAATATGTTTTATGCTTAATCATTATTCTTTTGCTGAATCCTTACTTTAATTTTTTTGAGATCTTATTCAAAAGAACACATTTTTAAAGAGATGTATTTTTTCTTATCATAATTATAAGCAAATCAGGAGAATAAAAGTTTTACATTTGGAGGTAAAATATAGGTAATTCAGTTCCAATCTTGTTCATTTCCAGTTCACTAATGAATTGTTGCCTCCTCATCTTTCTCAAGGATGGGTTTCCTAACTTACTGTGACCTTAAATTTCCCTTACAATTCCCTGCATCAAACTCAAATTCCTAAATATTATCACTTATCACTATCTGCACTATCTGCTTATTGCTATCTGCCAATTTTTTACACTATTTGATATACAACATTTGCTTTCTACATTTTACTGCATGCACCCATTTTGTCAACAGTGAATCTGTATAATATTTCTCAATATTTTCTTCCACACTATTACTTTGTCTTTCAGTTGGAAGTAATCTGCTTTTTAAAATTTTTCTCAATGCTTTACTGATTCTCTATTTTTTTTCATTTTATCTTTTAACTACGGTGTATCTGGGTGTGAATTTGTTGTTGGTTCTACCAAGGACCCAGAGTAAGCTGTCATTATAAGTACTTAAATCTTTCTTTAGCCATTATGTGTTTAAACATTGTCTCTCCTTCTTTCTCTATTCTCTCCTTCTGGAAATCCCAAATAGGTCACCTTTAATCCCTATTTTCTCAACTCTTATTTCTTACTTTTCCTGTTGAGCGTGGGCATAAGACCTTAATTATCATGTCCTGCAGATGTTAAAACTCAAGGGGGGGCTGTCACGAGAGGCCACACAGGAGACCTGGACTTCAGCTCTACCTGACAGTAACAAGGCAGTGATCCCTTTTGCTCACAGGCACAGCATCTGACTGTCAGCATAGATATTACTGAATAAGAAGACAGCTGACATCCCTTAACTTATATATGCAACCCCTCTTGACCCTGGTCCTAGAAAGAAATCACCAAAGTATGAATTCTGTTTTGCTTTTGTTACCTGGGCAAGGCTGGGTGCAGGTTTCCTCCAGAACCATGTTTCTATCACCATCTATAATGGGTTCAATGTCAGCACAAAATTCCTCATCCACCACTTTGCTGAAATCATCAGCTGAACCATCACTCACTACACAAGATATGTTCCTTATTCTGGTCCCTTCTCCGCACTGGGCCTCCTGGAATGGAAGAAGAAATAACTAATTAGGAAAAGAGAAATAATTAATTACAGAGCTCATCTTTTGCAATCATCTCTGCACCATTGATTTTGATTTATGAACAGTTAGAGAAGCATTTGAAATCTTAGGGAAGAAGCCCTATAGGGCACTGGCTATAAAATATACATTGAACAATTTATTTGTTTTCTAGCCAAAGACAGGCAAATAAATTTACATTAAAATGAATTAGTCTCTAAATGATTTTAAAAGTACAAGGCAGGCCGGGCGCGGTGGCTCACGCCTGTAATCCTAGCACTCTGGGAGGCCGAGGCGGGTGGATCGCTCGAGGTCGGGTGTTCGAGACCAGCCTGAGCAAGAGCGAGACCCCCGTCTCTACTAAAAATAGAAAGAAATTATCTGGACAACTAAAAATATATATATGCAAAAAATTAGCCGGGCATGGTGGTGCATGCCTGTAGTCCCAGCCACTCGGGAGGCTGAGGCAGGAGGATCCCTTAAGCCCAGGAGTTTGAGGTTGCTGTGAGCTAGGCTGACGCCACGGCACTCACTCTAGCCCGGGCAACAAGTGAGACTCTGTCTCAAAAAAAAAAAAAAAAAAAAAAAAGTACAAGGCAGGGAGTATTTGTTGTCAAAACTAATTAAATGGTGGTAAAATAGCAAGGAATCTAAAATCTTTAAGAAGAAGCTTGCCATCTGAAGCTCTGAAAAATCTTTCTGAAACCAAGCCTCTGCAGATAAAGAATACACGCTTCCATACATCTTGAGATTTGATACCTGCACTTGGCACGGAGACCACTGGCCATATTGCCACCGATAACAGGGCTTCACTGGGCAAGGTTTGGACTGGTCCATCAGGGAAGGGCATGGTCTTCCATCACCCTGAAAGGGCTGGGTCACTGTTCGTCTTCGGATCATTTTTCCTTTAGGGGGTATAAAGTGATGCAACTTTAGTGATATGTCATAGTTGTGCAAACATGCATCTTGTTGGGAGAAGACATCACAGTGATGTATCCTGAAGAGATCCAGGAACAAATAAGGCTCAAAGGTTTTAGAAAGAAAGACACTCAGTCCAACCCTTCTGAAGATTATCTGATTTGACTTAAAGCAAGGGGGACATTTTATTTCATATTCCTTGCCATTAGCCTAATACTAATTGTGGTACAAACAAACCTGTGAGGCCACATGTTTGAGAACATTCTGACCAGGGAGACCAGTCAGAAAGCTGACAGTTCACAGGGCATTCCACCATGCAGGACATGTTCATCTGCCAGTTCTTCTCCAGGCCAAGCTGAAAGAACAGATGGAGATCTGTTTGTACTCACACACAGGCCTGACCACAGCATATTGTCGATGGGGGGAGAGAGAAGAGAGGAAGGTAGAACAAAAAAGCTGCACAGTAAAATGAAAAGATACCTGAAAGACAAACACCAAACTGTTAAAATCATAAAAGGGCAGAGGATGAATGAAGGGCCCTGACCATTAACTCCGTATACTTATGTATTATTTGAACATTTTTAATAACCAATAGAAAAAAGTAGATTTAATTTCCAAATTGGTTGAATTTCCCTAAATGAGGAACAAACAAGTATACACATAATTACTTTCCATTAGTTAAATATCTTTGGGATACTATTATTTTTATATATTCGTGTTAACCTATAAAACAAAAGGGAAGGATTCTAAAGACAAATTGCCACTCAAGACTAATGACATAATGTATTGAAATAATATAAACATCAGTTTTTAATTAAGGTTTATTTAAGAGATCAAAGACTCTATTTATAGCTTTGTCCTTTAGTCATATGAAATAATTTAAAATTGGTCATGTATGGTTTCAGTTCAGCTTTCAAAAAGCTCTCAGAGCTATTTATTTTACGTTTAATTCTGACCCATGGGGGCATTTATGTGTGTATTTGCAAAAAAAGGGACGTACTAATCAACTAGAAGTAGATCACAGGAAGCTCTCCAGCCAGTAGATGACTACAATAGTCCTCATTAATAATAATGTTATTTTTTATAATAGTAATATCACTTCAATGCCATCAGTTCCTAAAATGAAATGATTCAAGTGTGAAATTTTCAATTATTTAAATCTAAGGCACAAATAGACTGAGTTATAAGATTATAGAAGGCAGCATTTATTAACTACACAACTTGTGTTTAAACAGATGTGTTCTTGGCACATGTGGAAGCTCTGCTTTTGTGGACAGAGATATAAGAAAGTTAAGTTAGGTCCACGTGAAAAAGATATCAAATGAATTAAGATATTTTCATGTAGAGTTTTCCTTTAGGAGTTGGAGCGATTTACTGTGGGCTTATGATAACTCCCAGGATGTGTAAACAGAAGTCATGGCAACCATGTCTACTGAGCTCTAATGATGTGATAAGCTCCTTCTGGTCATTCCAAATCTGGTTGGTATTTGACCCTTGAATCTCAGATGTATGGGGAGTCAAAACTTGGCAGGAATGTGAGGACCATTTTGGTACGGAAATCAGACAAAATTATTACAACATGAAATGTGTTTCATGAAAACCAAGAGAGGCCAACAGCTATGTTTCCTCACATTTCAGAAGCTCATGTCTAGTTACCACGATGTTACTTTTAACAATTAGAGAATTACCAGTATAATTCTCCATACCTAAAAGATAATAATGGCAGACTCTATTCCTTTGTTTGAATTCCAAGCTCTCTCTTAATCAGACTTGAGTAATTACACTCTCACAGCTGAGTATTAGATCCTAATATAAAAATCTGCCACCCAACCACATGTGATCAATGTTTAGCAACAAAGAATAAGTGATGGATCTTGGCAGGTGTCCCAAGCACTACACAAAATTCATATCAAAGTACAAAAGATGATGAGTAGTCTGATTAAGATTTATTGCCTTTATTCACCTTGATTACTTATTGTTCCCCAAGCATTTCTTTCAGAATAGGCTAATTAGCATACCTTTGGGCTCCAAGCAGGACAAAATACAGGAAATTATATGTAGAAATCAGTAGTATTGGACTTATTTCTTTTCAAGAGCATATTTAACAGCCTGTGAATAGTGCAGAAAAACATCTGCTGGCAGTAAGCTGCATGGAGCATAGGTCACTTGGCTCAGCATGACTTGAAATTATTAGGGAAGAATTTACTCACGAAGATAAAACACAGCATCCACTCACCTCTTCACAATATTTCAGGTCAACCGACTTGCCATCGCTTCGAACACAATCCAACATTCTTGTTTTAATGCCATTTCCACAAACTGCCTTCTCACTCAGCTGACATGTACTCCAGTCTGAAAGGAATGAAGCCCATCAGAACAGAAGGCTACGTATGAAGCAGATTTCAAATGAAACTTTGATGACCTGAATCCCATACTTAATTCACAACTGCTTCCTAAGCTCCATAATCAATCATCCCACATGCAGAGCATATGGGTCCCAGCTTTGAACATATCAGGAATCAAATGGAATTGCTGGGGTTGCACATAGCTACAGGGATTATTCTTGAAGGCAGATGTCTACTTGACAATCTTGACAGCTAGCCGTTTGGCGATATTGTAAAAATGCTTTGGTCTACAGATCAATGTCTCTTAAAACCTTTTTTCCTAATAAAAGTTGAATTTAAAATCTTGGCATTACTTTTATATTAACAAAATAATCATAATCTTTGTGGATGGTACTTTAACTGTGTGGTTATATTCAAATAAAACACCATGTATTTTACTTATTGTCTACAGAGTACAGTAATACAGAGTGCAGTAAAATGCACACTGACTTATTTCAAAAATCACTTTGGCTATATTTATTTAATTCTCTAATTTTACGTCTTTTGCAAAATAATTCTTTTTTCTTATAGGGTAACATGGCATGTCCCAGAGAACCTTGATTTCCTTTGTATTATCAAAAGAAATTAAAAAGAAAAACCAAAAGAAACAAAAAACCAATATGACTGTTATGTGTCATTGTGCAATTTCTTGAGTTTGTTTCAGTGTGAAAAATTCCAAAGTAAGCCAGAATGTTGTCCCAAATCAGAAGAACCAATAAAATATTTTCTTTCCTAGAGTATTTGCCTTGATGAGATTAAACAAATTTGGGGGGAAAAATGAAATTTATAACAAGTCTGTTTTTTTTCTGAAAATACTCATGTGTTTTTCTTTATCTGCACCTTTTATAGCACTGATTTATAATCTTCAGCAAGTTTAAGATTGCTGACATTTTTATATAATACTGTTCATGTTTATAAACTGCCCATACACCCCAAGAACTGTTGCCACAGTATATTATAGCAATTAAACATCTTCTGAAAAAGCAAGATATCTTTCATTAAAGCTGATATCTGTGGTAAAAATATTTCTTTTATTTGCACCTTCCCAAAGTGGGAGGATGTGTTAAACAGGATCTCTTAAAATATTCACAACCTACTTTGAGGGCTAATGTTTGTGTGATATTTTCATTCTTTATATCTTGATGTTTACGAAAAAATAGAGCAGATAAATATTTCTGTTATTTACTAAATACTAATTTCTGAAGAATAAGCAGCATGTCCAAAAGGCCCACAGATGGCGATGAACTATACTGATGCGAATGCTTCAGGGCTGACCGACATGGGATTTGGCCTTTACCTCTGTGATCAGATGACTACCCGCATACCTGTTATGTTATAATCATAGTGGTAGCAGTTTTTGTTCAGGTTACAGGGCTCCTTCTCCACAGCATCAGGGCAGGATCTTCCTTCATCAGCAGGTTGTCTGATGGGGTCAGCTGACCTTTGCCGGAAACTGCTTTGATTGCAAGGCTTAAAAGGAACAACACAGCTTCTCAGAAGGGTGACTACTCAGCCACATGGCAGCTAGTGTTATTAGGGAGAGCACTGGAGCAGGAGGTAGAACACTTGGGCCACTGGTTAACTTGGACAAGGTAGTTAACCTCATTACGCCTCAGTTTTTCTGGGTATAAAACGAAGGTGTTGGATGAGATTCTGATGTCCCATCTAGCTATAAGGTGCTTAAGATGCTTTGTGGCAAATACTAATACACATATCAGCTCACATCTACACAAACACATACATACATGGTCATATTCTATATTGTGGAATGCTAGTAATATATATATATAAATATAATATATATTTTATATATATAGTCTCTTGGACCTGAAAAAAAAACTCATTTAAAGATGATTTTTAAATAATTATCTAGGTGTTAGTGACATTTGTTTTCCTAATGCGCACATACACATGCACCCAAACACAATGTCATATTAGAAAGAGGCGCTTGCCACTCTCCTACAGAGAATATGGTCTTCTGAAAACATTTGGTTTCTAACAACAGGAAGCAGGTAGGGACAAGCCTCCTTAGACTTTTTCAGGCCTAAGGTAATTGCTTCTTCCTTCTCTGCGCCATTGTACTTTGGTCACACCATTGGAATACCACTTACTGTCCTGATACAAAGTGAATGATACAAAGGCCTTGTTCCTTTCTACAGTGGGGTGTGAGTGCACTCAGAGAAACTTATGTTTTTCACGTCTGTGTGTTCTCCACACATAATGCAGTTCCTGGCAGGCAGAAAATGCTTAATCTGTGTTTGTTTGATGAAGGCCTGAGTGAGGAAACAGGGTAGGTAAAATATAAAGCCCAAGAAGCACAATTATGCAATTAGTTGAATTTCATTCTCATCCAAACATTTATTTTGGCAAATTCTCAGGGGTATGAAATGTATTTCATTAACTCTCTTTTGAACATGGTAAAGGCTCAATTATTCTTCTAAAATAATTATCCTTGGTCATTTAAAACAGAAACCAAATGGACAAAGTTCCAGTTTAGTGGTTCCTGTTATTAGAACCCCTGTTAATATGTTTAACAAGTGGCCAATGTTCAATATTGCCTACTTTATAAAAAATGGAATCTCTTTCCAACATAATCTGAGACAATAAGAATCTCACAGTTATAAACATGGTCAGACAACATAGAATACAGTCCAACTATTTGGGGTAACTTCAAATCTGAGGCTATGAAATTAGAATGGAAAATCACTTGCATACTCTTGCAAAACAATTGATTCTTTATTGCAATTTAACGTGTATTAAAGTCAACTGCCAGCCCTGTTTTGCTGCTGCTCTATCAGTTGGCTGCCAATCAGCATGTTTAATAATGTTAATACTGAGATGGAAAATCAATTTCTCCTTGTAAAACATACACCATAGACTCTTCTTTGAAATTGTTTTATATTGTATTTCAACGAATTATCCACATTAGATATATATTTTTTCCCATGCTTTGAATGCTGTTTTTGAAACATACACTTTTTCAAAGGTGCCCAAGGGTAAGCCAAATGTCCTACGTAACCAGCCACTTCTGTTTTAAATGACTTTCTTCCCAGTGTCCCTTGGAAGAGCCTCTGCTGGCTGTTGAAATCTAGCAGCTTTGTGTGATTTGAAACTCTCAGCTGGCTTTCCAGGCCCAAAGGACACAGTCAGCGTGCAAAAAGATTCACTGATGCGCAGCTTTCTTCATTCTACCCAGTCTCTTACCAGGGACCTTTTTCTTTTTAGTGTTAATACTCCTGCTGCAGTACCCCCACTGTGTGAAAGATTATTCCTACCATTTAAATAAAATGGGTTGGGCAAAAAGCAAGGAATGACAATAACCTGACACTATTAAAGTACTTTTACTAGCACTCACTCATTTTCCCTTTTACCTGGAGGGAATCATTATCGCCACTGCAGTTTCTTAACATGCTGAGTATTTATAAGGCAAACCGAAGGCCTTTTGTGCCTGGATAGGAGGATGGGTTGGAAGGAGCATGAAGCTCACAAGAGGTCCAACTGTTCCTCTGTGAGAGGAAACATTGCTGACTTTAAGTGGCTCAGTTAGAGAATGAAGAGACCAAGAAAACACACAATGTGTTGGTACATATGGCACACAGGCAGATTTTACATTAACGTTATATTTTCTTAATAATATCTTTAAGGCTTCAGTGGTAAAAAATTAAGTAAGCTCTTTTGCCTTTGCTTTGTTGGTATAAAAAAAAGAAAGTAAGTAAGCTCTACACTAATAAAATAGTACAATCATCTCACCAAAGCACATCGGGTCCATGGACCCCATTCAGATATCACACAGTCCTCAGGACATGGTAATTTGCACTCTCTAGAGCCCAGGGGCATCTCTTCTGGGTCACAGAGGTAATCCTCCACGTGTTCAGAAGGGCCATCTGCTGTATTCTGCATGCACCTAGAAGAGAACATACATATCTTCCAGAAAACACACATGTCTTCTAGAAATGAAGAAACCAGGACAATTAGAATAACGGCTAACCCATAGAACAGGTGGTTCTTGTTAAGAGGTAATTATAGGGCTGGCAGCAGGAAGCTTTGTATCTGATGAATAAAATTCTCCAAAAATGGTGACTTAAAAGGATCTCTGCCTCCCCCAAATATTTGTAGTGCTTCTGCATGATTTAAAAATATATGTTTGCATGCATGATCATAAACTTTAAATACAGGATATATTTACATATACTGTGTATGTAAAATCTGCATATCTGAAAGAAAGAAACTCAAATGAGGCAGAAGCTAATGAGGAGTGGTCCAAAGAGATTCATAGAGGGGTTGCAATTTTGGCATATAATGCATTTTTTCTTCTCAAAAAGGTGGTGTATTCCATAGAGAAGGTAGAGCTGAGTTATATACAGTGAAAGACCAGGCACACTGAAATCTCTAAGTAAGAGGCTTCATTAAGAATTTTTGAAGATAACTAGAGGCATTTATCAATTTGTTCTGTGATTTTAAAAGTAATTTTAGCCTCCCATCTGCTGCTAACCTTAAAAGAAATCCAAAAGCGAAAAGACAATTATAACTGTAATAGCACAAATTCTCTAAATGTGGTTTTTTGGATCTTCCTACATCTTGACCTTTTTTAAAAATTGTTAGTTTTCTTTTTAATAGAATAAATTCAAACCTTGTATTCCATTTTATTCTACTGCATGCCATGATGAAGGGGTCTTTATTCATCTCTTGGGAATCTAATTAATGTGACTAGTACTAGACTTTACTTTTACCGTATTTAATCATCTCTCTGTGTACTTTAGTACTGCAGTGGAAGAGAAAAACTTTATCTCTCATCTATAACTTGGAGAAGGTCAGCCAACTTAAGGGGTTAAAGGCTTGAGCTCTCAAGCCTCTCAAACCTATTGCAATGTTTTAAAATGTCAGTTGAATTACATTCCCAATTACACCTGGAATCCCAACTTTTTTCAGGGATTTACAATCAGTAAGGACATTCACAAACCTACTCTGCAGAGTCACTTTTCTATACAGTGCTGCTGAATTTAAGAGAAATGTCCTTTCCCTGTGGGATACATTCAGAGACTGGAAAATTGTGCTCTTGTCATGTCTTAATTGGGTTTTTGGCCTAAAAAAAATCTATACAAATACCTACCTCTGCATTTTTTTTTTTTTGGTATACTGGATAAATACATAAAAAGCAATCACAAAAATATGCAGAGGTAGATATTTATATAACTTTGTTATTGAAAGAAAAAGTCAAATTATGAATCTCTTTGGGAGAATTTTAGTTTCCCAGGAAAAAGCTCTACCTTCAATAGCATTTTAAAAATGTTCTGTTGATAGGAGCTTAAAGAGGACATGGGGCAGACAGAGCATTTCAGTGCTCTAAAGTTTGATTTGCTGCTATGAAAAGATCACATTCATGATAGGTACTGACACAATGTATAAGGATTAACTTGTAAAATTACCTATTGATCCAGAGTTAATAACAGATGTCCAATACTCTATCAAGTAGTTATATACATAAATCTTCATTTTCAAAGACTTTTCTCTTTCTTTAATTTTGTATTATATAAGTAATATATTCACTTTAAGAAAATCAGAAGAAATAATAAAAATTCACATAATTTCATTACTTAGAGATAACCACTCTTAACAGACTATATTTATTTGTTTTTAAATTTTTTAAGACTATTATTTTAAACCTACATTTTCTTTTTATAAAATAAGAGCAAACTTTATGTACTATTTATACCATTAAAAAATCAACAATATATTATGAACATCTTGTGTCATTAACTATTTTTCTAAGATACATTATTATTGACTACATTTGAATTCCACTTCTGGAATGTGCCACAATTGCTAAAAAAATCCTTACTGTTGGCATTCAGAATATTTATAGGTTTTATTTATTTTATTTGGTGTTAACAATTTTAGAATTCACCCTAGATACAGAATAAATATTTGGATTAAGTTCTCAGCCCAAAGGAAGGCACTTTAAATTCATTTGCCTTTTTCAAATTCTTGGCCTTTCTTCTTTCTAAGGAGCAAGGATTATTCTGTGAGAAAACTGAACTGTATTAGAAATACACAGCATAGAATCAAGTTGGAGGTTAAGAGGTGGAGCAGAGGCCCACCACAGGTGTGGCAGTAAGAGGGTGCATTGTCTGCAGAGAATTAAAAAGCAACAATAACAGTAACTAAATGTGTCTGTTTTTATCACCATGTGCTGGCAATTCTAGAAAATGTCAGTGAAAACACCATTCCTTCCTACCAGGGCAAACCAAGTCTACCACCCACTCCTTGACAGGCCAGACCATCTTAAAAGAGAAAGAATGTGATTGGATACATTTAAACCTGCTCTTTTATAGACTCATCTATCCTGAAATGTCACCCAATGCTTGCATTGAAGCAGGACATTTTGACCTTAATTAGCAGAGGATAAGGTTAGGGAGGTGTACTACTCAATCAGTAACAAACAGGAACATTATTACATGATCAGAGATCACAATCAATACTGACCTTCTCTTTTCTCTATTTGCATTAAAGATGTTTACTGAAAATGTAAATGGATCTGAAAAGTTACTGTGTTTAGAATATGTTTGGAAATGTTGAGTATCTATTTACAAAGCAAAAGGGAATAGATAATTGTACCGTATACAGATAATTGAAGGGAAAGCTAAAAAAAAACCAGTTCTTTCATTATAATTTCTATACTCTCAAGTGCTATTGAGAACTTGAAATACGGCTATTGTGACTGATGAGATGCATTTTTAGTTCTATGTAATCTTAACTGGTTTAAATTTAATTTGACACTGTTGGAGTCAGATGTGGCTAGTGGCTACTCTACTGGGCAGTGCAGCTAAAGAAGTGAGAGGCAAGAACCAGCCAGGGATTTCAGGGAAGACTCCCCAGAAGAGATGAGAGTATTCAAAGTTAGCCAGTTTGATACCAAGCAGCAAGAGTTTTAAATAGAGCATTTAAAAAATGCACTTAGAAATATATTTGGCTCTTAAGAAAAAAAGGTATTGGGGTTAAAATTCTGCATTAGTTCAGATTCAATATAATGTTCCCTCTCTTCCAGAGTATCTTGACATGAAGCTTCCTAAATCAGAAGGCCATAATATTATAAACTGCTGCTTGAAGCACATCCTCTTAAAGTTTTCCATGAACAGAATCCCTAAAAACAAAACTGAAGACAATTTTAATCAGGGGCCTGGGGAGGAGTGAGTGCTCATGTCAGCACACGGGAAATTGGGAGTTGGTTGTGGGTCTTGCTTGTCTGTGTGGTTAGGACTGGTCTTACCTCACTTTTCGGGTTTGCACGCCCTCTCCACAGTTATCCCGCATGTTCACAAAGGTCACCTTGCACACGCTCCAGGGCTCTGTGACCCATATGTACTGGCTGCAGTCACTGTGGCACGGGACGACCTCGTACACCTGAAACACACATGGGTCTCAGCGATCTCAGGGAATCCCATGAGAGTGAGTGGCAGGACTCTCACACCACGACAATCATTACTTCATTGGTAAGCTACTTCCACTTCTCTCCTTCATTGCTCATTATTCTAGAATAGCAATAGAAATCTCTTGAGGCTAGCCCTGCTGTAGTCTGCTGCTCTGCTAGTACGTTGCAAGTATAGATCTGACCCTCTGGACCGCAATAGATACATTACCCATTTTCCTGTACTGGCCCTTTCCACACTGTATTGTAATTTTCTGGCCCACCTATGTTGATCACAGTTTTGTGTGTTTTCAATACTTAGCTCAGGGGCATTCATATGCTAGGCACTCAATAGAGATTTGTTGAATGAATGAAGGGGGGAATGGATGAATTCAATGAGCATAAAAATGTAGCTGTTTTCTTCATAAATATAACTTGGCCTCTTTTCCAGATAAATATGTGTAAGAATGAGGATTTATTTTTCTTGTGTTTCATATGGAAAGCTAAATTAAAAGATAAAAAATACAAAACTAAAGCCATCTTAAAACTAATCCTCAGTCCTTTAGGGCTTGGAGGCAATCTGAAATTGGACTCATTACATAGCTACAGCACCAAGAAATGAGGGGCACATGAAACAAAGCAAATTGTCAGAGCTCTGGTGTCCATAAGCCACACATTTTGGGTAATATGCTTGGGTTTCAGGATTTTTAGAACAATGAACCAATTATGCTCTTTTCTCAATGAGAAGAATAACTAAATAAAGGAAATGAATGGCCCATAATCCACTGCAACCAAGCTGGCTCAACCATGAAAGAAAAATCTCTTAAAATATTTTCATAATCTACGATAGTGAAATGTTACTTTCTATTTTACACACATACACACACACACACACACACACAGAAACTATAGTATATAAATATTTTATATTAAATATAACTAATTACAGAACATATAAATGGCCCTTTGGATCCATTCTTTTGTGTCAATTTTAGTGGACTGAAAACCCAAGTTAAATGAATACAGTGGACCTATCCCAAATGGAAATAAAAAATATGCACTGTTGGAATCAGATTCTGCAATGATTGCGGTAAGTGACCACATTCACATTTGGGTGCTATGTTAAAACTGGACTAAATAGCACTGGGTAAAACATTACCCTACAACTGATAGGGAAGGGACAATGCTGTCTTCCCTAATCCTTCGATGGCTTTCATTTTAATCTCCTAAACTGAAGTGAATACAAATCAGTTCAGAGCAATCTCCACCCACCCATTTTCAGCCCACCTTAGCTCACCATTTCCCTCTCCTTCTGAAAAGTGTGAGAATTTTTTAATAAGGGGTGTCATTGCCTTGTCAAGGTTAGTGTAATGAAGCTTGTTCTCCCCACTGTCACCTCAGGCCTTGCCATTAAAATAACGAAATGCAGGTGACTGTGCTAGGAAATAAAAAGGGAGCAGCTACAGAAAAAGAAAATTTAATGGAAAATGTGATATTTTCTTCCTGTAAAACATAAAAGACAATAGCAGGAAAAGGAAAACATTCTCAGAAATCAGAATTTCTTTTTTAAAGCATTCAATTAAAAACTATGAGCTTTAAGAGTTCTTACCTGTGCCTGGGGTAGTGTTCAACAGGAATGAAGAAAAGGGAAAGAACCAGAGATAAATAAAAATATCAGTATATTATGAGAAGAACTTGTGGAGTAAGTTCCAAATATTATTATCCACATACAAAAGCCTACTTTTTTGAATAAAGGATTAGAACATTTTAAGTAAGATACACAAATGTTTGCAGGATGAAAACATGTTAAAAAACTGAATTGACCTCAAATTATATAACATGAGGAATTGATATATATTGAAAATAACTTGTGATCCAACTTGTGAATGGACTATTATTTATCTAGCAATGGATCTATCCATTGATTGATCTTAATCAATTGATCCATCTGTTTTGTAGAAAATGAAGATTTTAGGATTTTCTTTCTCAACTGGAAAATGGACCTTTGGAGACCATTTTCAAGCCAATGGGCCATCAGTTATTTTATTGAGGAATTTATAATTTCAGCAAAAATCTATGTGATTTATAATTGTTAACAATAACATAAAACTTTGCATATTTTTTACTTTTCCTAAATATTTTACTAATACATAAATCTCTAGTAATTTCTGTTTTTATGTGGAACATTTATACACAAAGTCAGATGTTCAAAAGTCGATTATGTCTTGTTTTAGTTTTGATTTTTTTAGTTGTTAATGTCTTAATAATCCCTCAGTAAACTGATAAAAAGTACAGAAATGTCCCTATCAAACTCTGTGTCAGATTATATCAGAGTTGGAAAGTGACAGAGAAATTGTTTAGACTAAAGATTTTTCACAACAAAAACAATTTGACACAAGGCCTTGAACCTTTGGAAACTAACCATTAAAGAAAATGCTAAGGCAACACAGCCCATTTTAACTGCATAGCTAACTTGGTGTACACATATACACTAAAGTGAAATGGGTATGAATATATATAGAATTTCTCTGTATTAGGACTGTAGATCATAATTTACTAAAATTTAAATTTGTTACTGGACATTCGAGGTTTTAAAATTTTTAGAGAAATATTCTTTTGTATTATAAACACTTTGGTTTAGTTATTCTGTTTTACAATTATATAATCAGAAGCATGGAACTGAATTATCTTCTTGGGAAATTCACTAGCATCTTAGGAACGTAAAATGCTCTATGACAGGGAAGCTCAGTTACCAGTAGGTGGCAGCAGTGGAGTATATTACTCAATCTCAGTTGCATTTAAACGATAAATTCAGCAACTTCACTTAGGAAAAATTGAGATTCTTTGAGAGTACTTTCTATGAAATTTAATTCTCTGTCTCATCTTTATTTTATTAAAAAGTACTTTCTGTTTTTCTCTAAAGTGTTTTATGAACAAAGTTGGGTTAATTTAGGAAGGCAAGTATGTGTATTGGTAAGCAGAATGTTGGGAGATTAAAATTAGGCTATGTGTATGAATGAAACATTTCTACATATTTAAGGACTTTGTTCATTTGAGTGTGACTTAAATTCAAATATACAACTGAACATCTATATATAAAGTTCATTCTTAGTTAATTTACATGGAGGCCAAACCTGATAATAATGTCTGATACATTACATTTCATTTAAGTCAATCACGATTCCCTCATTAGCCTTTTCACTTTCTATCTCCAATAGAACACAAGTAACAACTATTAACGGTAACTAAGGAAGCATGCATCTAAAGTTAAATAAAGTTCCAAATAAAATTGAAAATGACCAATGACTAAATTGATAGCATACTTAGAGCAATTCTGAGGCCATCTTTATATTTCCTTTTCCTCAATTTATTTTATAGCAAACAAATTTAAACATATAAACAGTATATTTTTCCTAATTTTAGACCCAAGCCCACATACTTTCTTTGATTTTAATTTAATTAGTCAGTAAGTGGTGTATCTTTTCTGAGAGTTTAGGGGAGCTGTAAGAATGAGATAATTTCAGCCTACAAATTAGATACAATTTTATGACAGATTAAATACCTTGACATTATTTCAAAGATAGGTGTCATTTTTCTCTACACTGAATTATATTAATATTCATACACTTGCAAGGTACTGAATCTCCAGAGAAAACATAGATAATATATCTAATGTGGGATTTTAATAACACATGTATTTACTCAAGCATTCTAAAAATACAATGGGTGAAATTTTTTATTCAGGAGCTATTATTTACCCTGCTCCATTTTAGAGGAAAAAAAAAACAGGTCATTGCGAATCTCAACAATTATCTTGATATGCTCAGTGGTGGAAAATACCTGGTTGACATGATCCAGTTTGGGGCAAGGCCTTCCTCCATTATACGGTTTTTCCCGCAGCCATTTGGAGCGAACCTTCACGCCGCTCCCACAGGACTTGCTGCAACGCGACCAGTTGGACCACTCACTGAGCTTGCAGTCTGAGGGGCAAGGGATGATGCAGGCCTCTTCGATGTAACCTGTGTGCAGGAAAATGAGACAAGAACCATCTCTCCCACCTGTCACTCTCCCACTGCCACCCACCATTCTAGCTCATTTAGAGGTTCCAAGTCTGACTTGACAGCAGCATGCAAATGCAGAGGTGTCTCCATTGTTAGGGACTCAAATTAAATTCTGCGGGAAAATGACACACACATATGACGACTCTGTTAAAATAACAGCTGAGCAGCTGCCATATGATCTGCTTAGGATTCATGCTCACCATATTTAAACATTTCTGACTTTCTGACAGCTCGTGTTTAATTGACAATAACCTGACTGCCTGCTACCATATCATTCTCATGCTGCCAGAATGATATATTAAAAAAAATTATAGTTTTCTATAAACCCCTATCTGTTCATGTCACACAAGTTCAGGGTTCTGAGTCCATGCAATGTTTTTCCTCTAGAAGAAAAGCCAGCCCCTTTCAATCAATATACAAAAGGGACCATCTAACTTAGCACCTTAGGTTTCTCCTTCTTTGAAAATCAAGTCTGAAGAAGAAAGATGAGAGATGTTATATAAATAATGCCTCATATTTTTACAGTGCTGTCAGTTTCAAAGTACCTTCATATCTTGTATCCATTTGATTCTCTTGAAAATCTTATAAATTTGTAGGTATTGATATTCTAACGACCGGAGAAGAAAACAAATACAGAGAGATGACTGACAAGTCCAATGTCACACAATAAGAGATGAGGCAAGGTTTTCTAAGGTCTAGTCTAGTGCTCATTCTACCAAATCACACAGATGGTTAAATTTACAGTCTACATATTTGTTTTGGAAAATAGGAGCATTTGCCTTGAATAGTCCTTTACTACTAACTTGGCATTTCACAATATTAGCTTATCATTATTATTCTCAAGGCAAATATGTGGAAAAACAAAATTCCTCTAGTCAAGAATCAAATGCATGGCTGTCCTTCATAATATTCTGACTGTGGAGAGAGGTCGTTTCTGATACAAGAAAACACTCTGCCTTACCATTTTGTCTCAACAGCAGAAACATGATTTTGAAGATGATTATAACATAAACAATTTACACTAGAAAACTCAGGTAAATTTAAAAACTTATTGAGATATAATTCTTATATCATGAAAATCAGCTCATGTTTTGGCTTTTAGTGTATCTGCTGAGTTGTGTAACCATCACCACCATCTAATTTTAGAATATTTTTATCACCTTAAAAAATACCCTATATTTGTTGACAATCACTTCTCATTTTCCCTTTCCTCATTCCCTGCCAATCACTAATTTACATTGTTTGTATGAATTTGCCTATCTTGGGCATTTTATATATATGAAATCAAACATTATGTGGTCTTTTGTGATTGGCTTCATTCACTCAGTACAATGTTTTCAAGGTTCATCTACGTTGTAGCATGTGTCAGTACTTTCCCTTGGTATGAATGATTAATGTTTCATTGCATGGATATGCTACATTTTGTTTATCCATTCATCGGACATTTGAGTTGTTTCCACATCTTGTCTATTATGAATAATGCTGCTAAGGAATGTGTATACAAGTTTCCTTTCAATTCTCTTGAATATATACCTAGGAGTGGAATTGCTTGGTCATATGGGAACTCTAAATTTAACTTGTTAGGAGATGTTAAACTGTTTTTCAAAATGACTGCACCATTTTACATTCTGCCAGCAATGTATGACTGTTCTAATTTTTATAAAGCCTTGTCAAATTTGTTATTATTTATATTTTTATTTTAGTATACTTTGAAGAACAAAAGTTTTGTTAATAAAGTCCAATTTATCTATTTTTTTCTTCAGTTGCTTGTGCTTTGCTTTCATATCTAGGAAATCATTACCTTATCTAAGGTCATAAAGGTTTACACCAAGGTTTTTCCTAAGAAGTTTACAGTTATAGCTCTTATATTTACATGTCTTTTTTATTTTAATTTTTGTGTATGATGAAAGGTAGGGGTCCAACTTCATTCTTTTGTATATGGCTATTGAGTTATCTGAACTCATTTGTTAAAAAGACTATTCTGTTCCCATTAAATTATTTTGGCACTTTTGTTCCTCTACATATTATCTCCTATAGTTTCATCGAAGATATACATCATTGGTTTTAAACTTTCAATTTAGTCTCCATACACAAAAGTGCAACTTTCACAAGCATAAAGTTCACTGAACACACCCATGAAACCTATACTCTGGAGCCCTCCTTTGTATCTCCTGCTAGTCACTATCCTTTCTTACAAGGGCAACCACCATCCTGACTTCTCACAATGTAGAATAGTTTTACTTTTTGAAAATTTTATGTAAATGGAATCATATAGTGTATGATTTGTGCTAGCCTTCTTTCAGTCTACATTGCGATACGAGATTCATCTAATTGATGTGTGGCACTGTATTATGTGAATATACTATGGCTTAGTCATTCTGTTATTGGTGAGCATAGGGGTAGTTTTCAATATGGGGCCATTATTAACAGTGCTGCTATGAACCTTCTAGAACATGCATTTCGGTGAACATATGTATACATTTCTGTTGGGTGTATTCCTGTAAGAGAAATCAAGGAGTCAGAGGGTATAACCTTATTGTAAGTGAAGAATAACAGACATTTAAAAAATGGGATTGCAAATTTTGTATGAAGAGCAGGATACAATGAAAGAGTTTTCAAAAGTGGGGATTAGTCCCAGATAATCTTATGGGGGGCAGATGTGCCAGTTGGGGTTTTTTTCAGTTGTGAGACATGTGAGACATTGAAGATAGAAAGAAGATGCCAATGCTAAGCTTTGAATGTACTTCTGATATTGGAGTATTGATAATGATTCAGAGGAAAGTCCAATAAATAATTGAAGGAGTACTTTGCAATAGTGCTTACTGAAATTTTAAAAAACATAGCCATTCTTCAAAGAGATTGTATTGATCTATTAAAACGTCACACTTTGGCTTTAATTATGGTTTGAGGTGGGGAAATAAGTCCCTTTCACTATTTTGCGTTGAAATATATTTCAAATGCCATTCCCTTTTTCGTATAGCACAATTAGTAAATAAATTTATCTTAACTAGGATGAGATGGCTACAATGTAATTCCTGATCAGGCCAGTAATGATTTGTTTTCATTTAAAAAGTAACAGTTTAATAAATAGAATCAAACTTAAAAATGTGTAAAGTCATTTCCAAATCAATGGCATTATAACCAAACTATTTAACAATATTTGTAAAAGTATAACAAATTTCAAAAAATCCCAATCATATCCAAAAATTGTCAATGGCTTTGGCAAAAGGACATTAGTATTCCAAATGTAATAAGTTATTAAAATATTTCTAGAAGAATTGCATTTTTCTACCTTGATAAAATGCAAAGTGACAGTCAAAAATAAACCTTCAACCTTTTATTATTCAGTAACCATAATTGAAAATAGAATCACATGATATTTCATGGCACTACTTTACAGAGTAACTATGGAAATTCTTTCTTTCCATTTTATCTGTTGAAATATTATGGCATTAGTGAGATTTAACGTGTATGACTTTAGAGTGATTCGCATTGTATTATTAAGGAAGGAGATATAAAACTTTTATGTCTGATTTTCCAATAGCGTATTCCAGCAAACATCTCTCAAATAAAACTCAATCTATTAAACTGTTAAAAGATACAAATTAGAAACTGAGATAAAGATAAAACTGCAAATGGGTATATTGCCTAGCATCTCATTTTTATTTTCCAGTGTCTGACAACATTCAATAATTGCCTGTCATGTTTATCTAGCACCATTAAAATCCTTAATGCTACTAGTGAACTGCTAGATAAGCATTCCCCTGCCTTTTCTGCTAAGATCATTTTTGAGGGCAATTAACACCAAACAATCATGGGGGATGGAAAGAGAGAGAAACATTTGAAGCATTTTAAGGCTAAATAAGCTGCTGGCATCTTGTAGCAATTTATGGTTTCTGAGGATGATGGAATAAAATAAATGACTTCACAATTAGGATATTAAAACTTTTTGCAGTTTAACACTGAATTTGACACTTGGAAAAATCAAACTCCTGACTTCTGATCATATTTTTGGTATTCTGTATCTGTTCTGACTGCTGCTTTCAGGTTGAGATGAATACGAAATACTAGCAGGCTTAAAGTGGCAACCAGAGGACATACTGTCTTTGAGATATATCCGAGCACCGCATTCATTTGAATTATGAATGTGCAGATACAGTAGATTTCAGCAACCTTCACAATTACTAAATTGTGCTGTTGAAAGGAGCACTGTTGATGGATTAAAGAACTCCTTTTGAAAGCAGATGGAAAATATTGGTTGGGTTCTGATTTACAACTGTGTGAATGAGTAACTCTGGCACTCTATCTGAAACATCCAGATTAATCTCAAAAGCAACCTCAAAAGTCTCTCCTACTTAAATGTGTATTATATGCAATGACTGCAACCAGGAATGAGAACATTTAATTAGACTTTTATCTATGGTGGTCCTCCTGGGCTTGAAAAAATTAAAAAAAAAATCATTGTGTAAAAACTTCCCAAATGGACAGAATATTCTTTAACAATTATGTATATTAAAAACTGGTAATCTGATAACCTGGGGAGACCAAACTAATATTTATATATACAAACTCCTATATTCCAATATTCTACCCAAACTCACATATTCAATAGATGAAAAGTTTTGAATAAATTTCAGACAATTAATTATCATGGTGAAGTGCCCAGGTAAATTTACATAATTACGATAAAGTATTGTTTTAACTTTAATTTTATTAGTTTGTTTTATAGATTTATAGAGGTTTGCACTTATAGAAAATTTCAACATCAGTATGAAGGGCTGTGAGGTTTTGTTATTGTTATTTCAATACTGGGAGCTCAATGACCAGACTCATTCAGATCATTTAGGTATATCTACATACAAGTTCATTATCAAAGCTACTTCTTTTTGCTTTTGTTTGTTTGTTTGTTTAAATAGATCTAGGGTACAAGTGTTTTTTTGGTTGCATGGCAGAATTGCATAGTGGAGAAGTCTAGGATTTTGATATACCTATCACCTGAGTTTTCTGTCGTATAATAAAGAATTTGGCTAGCTGTTGTCCCTGGTTCCTGGAAGGCAGGCCTCTCAGCACTGAACTTTCCCAAGTGATAGAGTGATAGGACATCTTTGTTATTCATGGTGGGCTCCTGAACTACATGTGAGTTTATGCTAAAGAGATATCTCTGGAGGGGGGCTGCTCACACCAGAAAGACCAACTGGGTGATTAGAGAGTTGTAGCTTTGAGCCACACAATATCTGACAGACCTCTAGGGAGAGGCAGATTGAGTTCAGCCACATGTCTGATGATTCAATCAATTAAGCCTATGTAATGAGACCCCAATAAAAACTGTGGTCACCAATGCTCAGGTGAGCTTTCTGTTTGGTAATATACACCAGTGTGCTGTGAGGGAGATGCCTCCTGACCCCATGGGGAGAGAATATAGACATTTCTTGTTTTGGAACCCCTGACATCACCTACCTGTCTGATTTGTCTGGTTCTGATTTGTGTCCCTTTGCTGTAATAAAACTGCAATGGTAAGTATAGTGCCTTTCTGAGTTCTGTGAGTCATTCTAGTGAATTATTGAGCCTGAGGCAGTAGTGGGAACCCACAGATATATAACCAGCCTGTCAGAAGCAAGGTTGGCTGGGGACCCCTCAACTTGCAGCTGATGCCTGAAGCGAGAGCAGTCTTCTGGTGTACTGGGCCCTTAACCTGGGAAGTCTGGCCTAACTCCAGGTAGTCTGTGTCAGAACTCTATTGCACTTTTGGATATATATTTTGTTAAGAAAGAAAATAAATAAACTTATTTATGTAAGCAGCTGTTATCTATAGTTTATTTATTCAACCAAAATAACAAACTCTGAGAATAATTACATAGATTAAGGTATTTATTGACTTTCTCCCCAAATTTAACATTTACAATTTTAACTAACACTGTATTAAAAATCAGAGGCCAAGTTTAAAAAACCCACTTTGGCAACAGGGTTTTGTCAGCAATACAGACATATTTGATAGAGCATTAAAATTGTGAAGATAATGTGATAGGAAATAAATTAACTTTGAATCTTATTAAATAATTTATTTTTAACTCGATCCAATGCAGAGCACTGTTCTTTCAATCAATGAAAATCTAGTATTGCCATAAAAGTATTTCCAAAGGATGATCTTTAAACACTCATTTGTTGGATTCTAATATGTGTTAAACATAATTTTAACAAAAAGTGTTCTGTGGTAAATTGGAAAATTGTTGCATTAAACTAGGTTAAACAGGTTACCCCAGGCTTTCTTTTTCTTTGGTAATACAAACTGTGAATTTCTGGAAGAATGACTCAGATACTGCTTTCCTATAATTATTGACTTTTTCCTATAGCATCTCACTGGACCAATGAGAAAGGGATCATCCAGAGAGGTTATAACTGTGAGGCTTTAAAATTTGAATCATGTTTCGAACCATAGAAAATTTTAAGACTTTTTTAAAAGTAGACTTTTTGTAATATCCATTTCCAGATATGAAAGAAAATGCAAAATCAACCAACAAACCAAGGGAAAAAACCCTAAAAGTTTCCAAAATTTCTTCTTACATTATTTTAGGTTCAAAGGTCAAACTTACAGGTAAGTTTACAAGACATTAATTTCAACAAAGAGAGGGTAAAGTGTTATGTGTTTAAACTGCCAGTTTTTTTAAATATCTATTTAAAAGACCAGGCGGGCGTGGTGGCTCACGCCTGTAATCCTAGCACTCTGGGAGGCCGAGGCGGGTGGATAGCTTGAGGTCAGGAGTTCAACTCCAGCCTCAGCAAGAGTGAGACCCCGTCTCTACTAAAAATAGAAAGAAATTATCTGGCCAACTAAAATGTACATATATAGAAAAAATTAGCCATGCATGGTGGCGCATGCCTGTAGTCCCAGCTACTTGGGAGGCTGAGGCAGTTGGATCACTTAAGCCCAGGAGTTTGAGGTTGCTGTGAGCTAGGATGACGCCACGTCACTCTAGCCAGGGTGACAGAGCGGGACTCTGCCTCAAAAAAAAAAAGAAGGGGACAAATATTCTATGCTATGAGATTTTTGCATGTGATAAAATTCAACTGTCTAATAAGAAATAGGTTTAGGCCGGGCGTGGTGGCTCACGCCTGTAATCTTACCATTCTGGGAGGCCGAGGGGGTGGATTGTTTGAGCTCAGGAGTTTGAGACCAGCCTGAGCAAGAGCAAGACCCCGTCTCTACTAAAAATAGAAAGAAATTATCTGGCCAACTAAAATATATATATAGAAAAAATTAGCTGGGCATGGTGGCACATGCCTGTAGTCCCAGCTACTAGGGAGGCTGAGGCAGGAGGATCGCATGAGCCCAGGAGTTTGAGGTTGCTGTGAGCTAGGCTGACGCCACGGCACTCACTCTAGCCCGGGCAACAGAGTGAGACTCTGTCTCAAAAAAAAAAAAGAAAGAAAGAAAAAAAAAAGACCAAACGGGAGTCAATTTTGTTTTATATACAGATTAAAATTTCCATGAAGGCTACATGGGCCTTCAATGCAACTACGCAGAAATAGGATAAACATTAAGAGCAAGGGCAAATAAAAATTTTTCTTCAAAAAACTACATTTAAAATGCACATAAATTTGTGGGTGTGTGCTAAGGTTTACTTTCTGAGCCCATAGATATGCTTATGTTTAATATTTAATGCCTTCATACATTTATACAAAAATATTCCTATGCTTAAGTCTTATTCACTGCTTGAACATTTTGATGATCCTTTGAAGTAGGAAAAAACTTACATTTTAGGAATGAAACTAAATTCAACTAATACAGTATGGAGTTTTAAAACTCTTGAATTTTCAGGGTTTTCCTAATATAATAAGAATCTATATCTGGATTCACACAGGGCATTTTTTATCTCTATAAATTGTAAAGCCTTGCAATACTACATGAGTAATGTACAATTCTATTGTCATATTGAAACTGCCCTTTATAAAATTAATAAGGGTCCACAAGGTGGGAACTGTGGTAGGGGAAATATGTGTGGATATGGATAGATATAGATATGGATACATAAAACCAACCATTGTTCCCTAGCTTGTTTTCCTATAATTGCTTACTACTCAGGAGTCATATAGCTGATGGTCATAAAGATTCTTAGCTTTCTTCATTGCTACCATAGATAACATCACCTGGTGAAATCTAAAGTTAGTTTTTGAGATATCTTCCAGACTCTGCATTCTGGTGGAACAGCTGGCCCACCCTACCAGTGGCTCATACCAAGGAGCTGACTCAACTTGTCTTGTAACCCCCTCCCAAGAACTAGCTCAGCAAAGAAGACAATTTCTGCACCCCTATGGTTCTGCTCCAAACCCAGCCAATTAGCAGACCCAATTGCCTATGCCTTCGTGCGCCAAATGATCTTTAAAAACCCCTTCTCCCCCATTCTCGAGGAGATGGATTTGAGAACATCCTCCCATCTCCTTGCATGGCCCGCTATTATTAAACACTTTCTCTGCTGCAATACCTGCTGTCTTGGTGTAGTGGTTCCTCTTGAGAAGCAAGCAATAAACCTGGTAAGGCTATAACAGTATCAATAAAACCACCATAGATATCTCCAATATTATCACTCATCATCATTTCATTGAAATTAGTGTTTTCCCTTATCTGTGATTTCAGAGGGAATGAGGGGCCAGAGGCCAATAGAAAGGATGAGTAGTAAAATATAGTGGCAGGAATTGCTGGCAAAGGCAAAAATCAACTTTCTTTATTTTTTATTGTTGATTGTTATAAATAATGAATTGTTCTTGACAGTTAAATTTATTTTAAGGAGTGGAACACTTTCATCCTAAAAAATTAAAAGGAAAGCCAAATAAGTGTGCAGGATATAGTGTAGGCTATTTTGACAGCCTGGCCTGAGGGGCTTCGGGGAGCCCAGTTTGAAAACCATGTTATTACGTAGTAGATGAGTGGAGGTGTCAGGACAGGAGTACACAGAAGTAAATGATAAGGGTAGATGCTTTTCCATCATGCCTGACACAAATGCAGGAAAGATTCCAGCCAGTTTCCCCTTCATCACCTCCACTGTGCTCCCTCAGGGAGCCTGTGTGAGCTGGGTGCTGGTCTCCACACCTTATTTAAATGCCGCCCCTAGGCAGTTGCTTTTTCTTTGTACCCAAGTATCCTTAGATACCCTTTCCTTCTTTTCCTGGCTCTTTAAACTTGCAGCCAGTTACCACAGGAAAAGTCAGTCCCTCACCCTCTGCCTCTCTTTAACATTTGAAAAGAAAAAAGATCCCAGTTGTAAATGATAATTGCAAAAGCAATACTAGGTGCACCTATGCTATCAAAGGAGACATTGAAATTCTGAAATGAATTAGACATTAAATAAATTCTACCAACTGAAAAAGCTTTTCGGAGAAATTAGGACTCCATTTCAGCTTGTTTACAAGACTCTATTTATTGCCTTTTCTGCCTGGTTTAATTAAACATGTTCTTCCTTAAATACAAGTATCCACTATCATAAGGAACGATTTCTCCTTCAATTTTGTTTCTAATTAACCTCTAATATTAAACCTATATAATCTTTGGTAGAATTCCATTACAAAAAGTAATCCATTTCAGTTCTATTATGGTTGACTGGCCATGTGGGTTATCCTCTGAATCTATTCTACCCATATTCATAACTATTTTTATCAGATGTATCCTGAGTTCCACACCAACACTTAGAGGCACAAACTCTTAAACTAAAATCTATTTGTAAATTGGGCAATACATGAAGTTTTAAAATTCATCTGGGATGTATTCCTTTTCTAATTTTGATGATGATTCTTTTCTGTTCCCACAAATTCTACTAGAAAGCAATCCCTTATCTATGGTATGTGAACTAGAGTCCCTAACTGATATGATAGCGTCTGTCTGCTATTTACATTTTCATGCAGTAGTTAGCAATGGCCATTGATGATACCTGCTTTTAAATCATCTGTATCAAAACTGTGAGAAGGTGGCAAAATAAGGATGTAGATTGCCTAGGCAATTGGGCAATAATGTTAAATGTTGCCTCACAAGGATAAACTATATTTTATTTAATATGAAAATATTTTATTAAAAGGCTTTGCTTCATTTGTAAAATTTGTGGAGCCTTCTTTTTATTTTTAATAATTAGGGCTATAGTGCAAATTTTATAAGAGTAATTTTGGGTGCCAGAGAAAGTTTTTGTAAAATATTAGACTTTAACAGGCACACTTTGAATCTCATTGATGCCTGTGAAAGCAATTGCTAAAGCCATTCATTAATGTCCAGAAGGTCCTCTGTAATGCCATTCACAAGCATAGCAGGCAAAAAGAGAAAGCATAGAAGAATCAGTACAAATCACTATATTTTAAAATTAATATTAAAGAGAAATTAATCTGATACTAATAAGGCAGTAGACAAACTATTCTGAATAATTTGTGACTATAGTTAGAAGACAAATGGAAATAATTAAAAAGGTATACGTGACTTACAAAAAAGTATTATATTAATAGCCGTGGGAATGCCAGCATGATGTCTGCACGGCAGCACAAAGTCCTGATACTTTCAGAGTCATTGAATCATGATTACTGAATGCACACAGTAAAATGTACCCAGACCTTTAATATAATATTGTATTCTGTTTATCAACAGAACAGTAACTAAATCTAGAGGTCTCTCCTATTTTTCTATCTGGACTAAAAAAGACTTTTTTGCTCCCTCGGTACTTTGATATATTGTGATATTTTGACAGATATATTATGTTCTCTTTATGACTTTAAGATTTTTTTCTCTTTAAACATAAGTGCTATAATAAATTACTAAAAATATATTGAGCTGTAAAATGTGGAATGATTTTACTGATTAATGTTCAATTAATATGGAATTCCTTTAGCAAAAATATGACTATTTTCCAAAGGACAAATCTGAACTGAGCTTTGATTTTTTTTTCTAGAGTATTCACTGCCAATTTTCCATTAAGTGCTTAATATCCAACGCATTACATGGGGTAATAAAACTTGATGAAGAAACAATGTAACAATATTAGAATGTTATACAAGCATACCTTGTTATATTGTGCTTTGCAGATACTGCATTTTTTACAAGTTGAAGGTTTGTGGCAATCCTGTGTCGAGCAAGTGCCATTTTTTCAACAGCATATGCTCACTTCATGCTTTTGTGTCACATTTTGGTAATTCTTGCAATATTCCAAACTTTATTATTATTATCAGATCTGTTAAGGTGGTCTGTGATCAGTGATCTTTGATGTTACTATTGTAATTGTTTGGGGTGCCCATGTAAGACGGTAAACTTAATAAATGTGTATTTTCTGACTGCTCCACTGATCATTCTCCAGTCTCTCTCCCTCTCCTCTGGCCTCCATAGTCCTTGAGACAAAACAATATTGAAATTAGGCCAATTAATAATCCTACAGTGGCCTCTTGTTCTAGTGAAAGAAGTCATACATCTGTCACTTGAAATAAAACTTAGAAATGATTAAGCTTAGTGAGGAAAGCATGTTGAAAGTCAAGACAGGCTGAAAGCTGGGCCTCTTGTGCTAAATAATTAGGCAAGTTGTTGAAAACAAAAGAAAAGTTCTCAAAGGAAATTACAAGTGTTACTCCAGTGAACACTAAAATAATAAGAAAGTAAAATAGCCTTATTGTTGAAAGGGAGAAAGTTTTAGTGGTCTACATAGAAGATCAAACCAGCCACAACATTTTCTTAGGCCAAACCCGAATCCAAAGCAAGGCCCTACCTCTCTTCAACTCTATGCACATTGAGAGAGGTAAGGAAGCTGCAGAAGAAAAGTTTAAAACTGGCAGAAGTTGGTTCATGAGGTTTAAGGAAAAAACGCCATTTCTATAGCATAGAAGTGCAAGGGGAAGGAAGCAGCAAGTGATCATGTAGAAGCTGTAGCAACAAGATCTAGCTAAGATCATTGACGAAGGTTGCTACAGTAAACAAAATTTTCAATGTAGACCAAACAGCCTCCCATTGGAAGAAGATGCCATCTAGGACTTTCATAGCTAGAGAGAAGAAATCAATGACTGGCTTCAAAGGATAAGCTGACTCTTTTGTTTGGGGCTAAGTTAGCTGTTGACTTTAAGTTGAAGTCTATACTCATTTATGATTCTGAAAATCCTAGGGCCCTTAGGAATTATGCTAAGTCTACTCTGCCTGTGCTCTATAAATGGAACCACAAAGCCTGAATGACAGTATATCTGTTTACACAATGGTTTGCTGAATATTTTTAGCACAGTGTTGGGACCTAGTGCTTGGAGAAAAAATATATCTTTCAAAATATTACTGTTCATTGATAATGCATCTAGTCACTCAAGCTCTGATGGAGATATATAAGGAGATTATTGTTTTTTATGCCTGCTAATACAACTTCCATTCTGCAGCTCATAGATCAAAGAGTGATTTCAACTTTCAAGTATTATTATTTAAGAAATACATTTTGTAGGGCCATAGATAGTGATTCTTCTGCTGGATCTGGGCAAAATAAATCGCAAAACTGAAAAGGAAGGATTCACCATTCTAGATGCCGTTAAGAACATTTGCAACACATGGAAGGAGGTCAAAATATCAACATTAACAGGAGTTATGAAGATGTTGATTCCAGCCCTCATAGATGACTTGAAGAGGTTCAAGACTTCAGTGGAGGAAGTCACTGCAGATGTGGTAGAAACAGCAAGAGAACTAGAACTAGAAGATGTGACTGCACTGCTACAATCTCACAACAAAACTTCAGAAGATGAGGAATTGTTTCTTATGAATGAGCAAAGAAAGCGGTTTTTTGAGATGGAATCTACTCATGGTGAAGATGCTGTGAACATTGTTGAAATGACAAGAAAAGATTTAGAATATTACATAAACTTAGTTGATAATGCAATAGCAGGTTTGAGAGGATTGACTTCAATTTGAAAGAAGTTCGACTGTAGGTAAATGCTATCAAACAGCATCCAATGCTACAGAGATATCTTTCTGAAAGCAAGAGTCAATCAGTGTGGAAAAATTCAGTGTTTTCTTATTGTAAGAAATTGCTACAGCCACCTCAACCTTCAGCAACCACCACTCTGATCAGTCAGCAGTCATCAACATGGAGGCAAGACCCTGTACCAGCAAAATGATTATTTCTTACTGAAGGCTCAAATTATTGTTAGCATTTTTTAGCAATAAATTACTTTTTAATTATGTTCATTTTTTAACATAATGCTATTGCACATTTAATAGAATACAGTATAGTGTAAACATAACTTTTACATGCACCTGGAAACCAAAAAAAATGTGTGACTCACTTTGCTGAGATATTCACTTTATTGCAGTGGTCTGTAACTGAACCCTCACTAATAGAGGTATACTTACATATTTATTCTACCCTTCATTACAAGAGAAGGAAATTATCCACAAATATTTCCTGTAACCATCCCTGCTGTAGTGAAGCTCAGCACTTTCCCAGGGTACTCATTAAATTGCCAATATACTTTCCACAGAAGGTCCTACAGACTCATTCTGCTTTTAAAATTGTGCCTAAATAAACTTTCACTTTAGGAAGACCCATTCTTATAAATGTCAAAAGTTTCCAAAAGCTGTCTTCCCCACAACTGATAATTAAATCAACTATCAGGTGTTGATTGTTTTGCGCAAGGCAGCGTCATCTTCAGTTTCTAAGGAGGGAACTCTAGAGGTCTTTCCCTCTCGGGAAGCTTATGATTGCTACCAAGCCTCAGCACTCTGCAAGTGTTTGCATGATCCAGAGCAACAGTACTCAAACTTTAAATGTGCAGTAGAACCCCTGGGGACCTTGTCAAAATGTATATTCTGACTCAGTAGGTCTGCAATGTGGGTTGAGTTTCTGCATGTCCAACAGTTTCCCATTTATGTTCATATTGCTGGTCTATACCACATTTTGAGTAGCAAGGGTTTAGATCCCCGATGCCAACAATGGCCCAGGATGGCAGCCTGTTTTTGTCAATAAGGTTTTACTAGAACACAGCTGTGTCCATTTGCTCATATATTGTCTACAGCTGTTTTCATGCTCTAACTACAGAGTTGAGTAGTTGCAACAGAGACTTTTTGGCCAATAAAGTCTAAAATATTTGTTATCTGCACATTTAGGAAAACATTTGGTGAAAAATAATTTAACCTAATAACTCATTCTTGAGTTTCCTCATGGTCTCTCACTGTTGGCAAGTATTTGATAAGTATTGACAGCAATATTTTCCTTCTAGGCAATAGGATAGCTATGCATATTAAACAATGTGGGCTCAGGAGGAAAAATCATCAGATAAGCCTTTCTGCTTACTTGATAGTAATAGACGATAAAGCATCACAATATAATTGAGTTCAATTTTAGAATATTTATTGACAGTGCATTATGGCTTAAACTGCCTATGTGAAATAGCAAAGACAAATTTCCTGAAGGTAAAGATTGAAGAGAAGTGTCTGGAAGGAATTATGGAACTCATAGAGCTCAAGACTGGAGTGTCTGCTGCTTTTACACTTTATCCAATTCACCTTCAAAGTGTCCTTTTCAGATAAATCAAATAGAGATGTTATTCCTTATTTTCCCAAGGAAGGATAAGTGGAAACAAAGAAAATTAAATATATATCCCAAACTCCCAATTAAAGTTGTAAACACAGTTTGGGAAAATGTAAATTGTCATAATTACTAATATGAACCAAATAGTTAAGCTGTTGTCCAAATTCAGTGTTTTAGAAATCAGGCAAGTCTGAACAGGAAGCTTTAAATGGCAACAAAAGAGACCTTCCAATGTAGATATTACTGCTTTAATTCAGTGGTATGGGTGTGTGACTATTATTTCTCCTCCCCTTTGGTAGGTAGAGAGAAATATGAATACTTGACCAGTATCATATAGAAAGTCTGTGGCATGTGTAGCTCTTACTTGTTCTAAAAATCTTATTTATTCTGAATGATCTCTTTGATTATTTCTCAGAAATGTGATACAGAGGGAAGGACACTGTCTGGAAAACATAAAGTGCTTGAGCCTGACTGTGGATCAACTGCAATCCCTGCAGGGCACAACTCTTTATATGGAAAAAAATTCTCTCTAGTTTTTCACTCATCCATTCATTCTATAAATTCTATTGAGAAGCTACTATCTAGTTGCTTAGGATACATCAGTGAGTAAAATAGTCTAACATTCCCATCAATCCTTGCCATGGGAGATAAAATATAAATAATAAACATAACAATTAAGTAAATTATGTGGCATGTTATAGGGTGAGACATGCTTTAGAAATACAAAAAGTAGAGGAGGAGAAGGGGATTTGGGAATGCTGGGTCAGGTTGGAGGGTGGCACAACAAAATTCTATCCCTCACCTTTAAATGGAAATCTTGTATACGTGTACCTTGCATAAGCTAGGTTACTTCTAAGATTCTTTAAAATACCAAGGTTAAATGATATGATTAAAAAAAAAAGTCCCCAAAATTCTACCCCTTGTTTTGTGAAATTTTGAAAGTGATTAAGTTGAGAAGTATTTAGGACTGTGTAGTTAGGCACTCAATAAATTTCTAGTCAAACAATCAATTGAGATCTTAGAGGAATCTAGCAGTGTGATTTGATTTTTTCGTGATTTAAAATTTGTGGCTATTGTGACACCATCCAAGATTTAATACCAAAAGTAAATATATATAATCTGTATTATGTTTTTAGGACACCTAAATGCCAAAAATATGTTTATATATCATCAACATTTGTGCAGTAACTCTATTTAATACCATGTATCAGGAGAAATGAACATTTATGTTGCTCCCAAGGTATACTTTAAAGATATGATTTTAGGAGTATAGTTATATCACTTTTCAGCACACAGTCTATTATCATGAGGAAGTTCAAACATAATAGAATTGTACCCCGAGTTTAAGACCCTAAAAAAATGTGACCACTTGAGAAATAATCTAAAATCTTATAAATGGGTGAAAGTCAAACTGCTTTATCAGTATAATAACTGATAACATTATCCACAGATGTACAAAATGATTAAACAGAAATGCCCTAAGGCCAATATTGAATAGGGGATTAGTGTCATTGCACTGTACACATATGAAGATCAATTTTATGTTTAAATTGAAAGTAGGAAGAGACTTTTTCCAAAGCCACTTGAAACTCATCCATTTAGAAAGTTGATTTGGCTAAGGGAAAGTGGTTGTCATAATGATTGCAATTTAGGGCATGGCTAGGATAGAGTAGGCAAAGTTATAACATTCCACAAACACCATCAGAATTTACAGAACATATTTAAGGAAAGTAGTAATTTCCAAAGAAATCAGGCAATAGAGATCCAATTTGCTCAGACTTTGAGTAAATATAGTTAGCAAACACTAAAATAACCCATTGGACATCTCATCATAGATCAGCTTGAAAGAGACAGGAATGATGTAGGACATACCAAAGAACTAAGCTGGAACGGTTCACTTAGTTAAGGATCTTTTTTTAGATCCTTTCACAATCATTGTGAAGTTCAATGCCATCAGGGACCTATCTTTTTTTCTGTATGTGCCTTTCTCTAGAATACAGTACTGCTTTCTTCATGCTTTGAATTGACAATGCTAGGTAAGACGTATACTGTCTTTGGCCAATTTCAACTATTTTTGTTCTTTTACTTTTTTTAAGTAATCAAACATTTTTGTGAGAGTTGCAGAATATTTTAAAAGTTTTTTCTAAAAATAAGTTTGACTGTGAAGTGGCTTACTGAAGCTCTCATGCATCTAATTAACAGACCAGAGTAAAAGTGAGAATATATGAAAGTTATTCTGGAAGCTCACAGGTAATGTTAAAAACAAATGATTACCTTAGTGATTCACTATGCATAACAAGCTAAAATGTGAGCAGACAGTTATATGCTGTATTCCAAGTTAAACACATTTTTAAAGTGATCTTCAATTTATATTTTAATGACTAATTATGATTTTCTACATTATCACCTCAAAATAGGAAAGGTATTTACGTTTTTCTTGGTATCTAATTTTAAGACCTATGTTATTAATATTTAATGTAGAGAATAAAATAATTCAGTTACTCTTAGAGATGTTTCTCAAAGTATATCTATTATAAATACTAAACCCTTTTTTCTTTTATAGTTATTGTTCTATGTGAATGGAATAATCTTCAACTTAGCAATGCACATATAAAAATACATCTAGAGCTTAAATATTGTGGATTCTTTGGAGTTCGTATCACTAGACTTTTTGTTTTTACTTTAAATATACACAATAAAATTTATTTAGAAAATGGATCTGTAGATTGATTGCCTAACAATGTGAATGTACTTAACACTACTGAACAGTATACTTAAAGATGGTTAAGATGGTAATTTTTTTATACTTATGGGAGACATGTGATAGATATTTTCATAAAGACACACAATGTGTAATGATCAAATCAGGGTAACTGGAATATCCATCACCTCAAACATTTATCATTTCTTTCCATATCACTAGGCTTTGATAAAATAGGAATTGTGAGATAAGGAAAAAAAAAGGGTTTCAGAAGCTTCCTTGTAGGAGATGTTTAAGAGATTTCAATAAATGTGTTACCATGATATCTTGATGGTTTATAAATGTGAGATGGCTTTATTAGTTTGTGTTGTTTTCTGAACCTTATAATAAAACTGGAGCAGCACAGTTACAAGAGCAGAAGTTATTTCAGCAAGGTTGGAGGGTAACTGCCATGTTCCTTGATCCTAGCAATTTAACTCATCTTTCTTTGGTCACCTCTATCAAGACGGTAGATCTTCGAACAGTATTTGCAAATATGTGACTTCTGTGATTCAGGCTGGCCCACTGTAAACTGATCCCATTCCATTATAAAAAGACACATGCATTAAAATAAAATTATAATGGAGACATATCATTTAACAACAGCTACATTAAGCTTATGAACTAAGGAGTTCAGTACATACTCTGATCAAAGATGGTCCCTGTTCACAAACTTTTGGCAGCTCAATTATCACTGCTTTGTAAGTTTATAAAACAAATGGGCACAGTTTTCTAGGAGTATGTGTATATATATATATATATATATATATATATATTTTTTTTTTTTTTGCCAATCTCAACTCAATGGAGAATAAACAGATGTTTGAGTTTTCACTAATTACTACTTTCCACCTTTCTTTTCTGCTACTTAATGACATTTTGGGTACACTGTAAAGCTTACCAGTTTGGTTGTTAAAAATCTGTCTAATTTAAAACCTTAATGTCAAATTGAATTTAGATCTTATCTCCTCCTCATTCCTTTTCTGTATACAGACTTACTGGGGATCATTGGGTCTACTGAATGAATGGGATCTTGGTAAGGCCCAAGGGAGGTTTCTGACACTATTTTTGCTGTCACTATCTTGAAACTTAATTGCCAACTTCTGGAAGATAAAACAATGCCATCAAATGTCCTGTTATACATAAATGATATATGCTTAGTGTGATGTTCCAGTGTCAATTTAGAACAAACTTCTGTAAACCTTCACTTCCTCTCTACTATGATACATGTGTATTTCACTTTCACTCCCAAAGATAGCAAATATGTAACAATGAAGAAAAATTGGATTACCATGGCTGTTACATCTGGATGTCTCCACAAGCCTGCCGTTTTGATCGTAGCATGCCATTGCTTGGTAACGGTATCCTTGTCCACATTCCTTGATGTCTCCTTGTACTTTCATTCCCAGTAACACTTCCACTTTCCCTTCTGGTAAAATACAGTCTGACCAGTTCCCCACAGGCTGTGCATTGTATTTGTCACAAGGACAATACTGAGTCTCAATCAGGGGGTACAAATGGGAATTTTTACATTTTTCCTTCTTTTTACTTTTTCCTGTGGAAGAGAAACCACCAGACAATTTACATTGGAAAATACCATTATTAATTTCAAGCTTCCCTAAATTTTCTACTTTTCTAAGTTTCCCCATTTTTAATGATATTTTACAGTAGCTTATAAATAAATGCTACTTTCTCACGCCACAGTGTTTTCTATTAAATATATAGGATCTTGTTGACATTGGGTGCTTTGCATAGTAAAATTTGTCTTATTTTTTCATTTAAAAATAGTCTATTTTGTATAAGGCATTAACTTTTGTGTTAAATTTTATAGTCTCCAAAATAATTAAAATCCTCTGAAATGATCATGGGTTTTACTTACTGGGGAATTTAAGGTAACTGTATAAACCTCTTTTTTATGACATGTACAAAAAAATGAGATGGAGAGAGAGCCATCACATTGGACTACATCTTTTTTGCTAATTCCAAATAGATGGTATAGTTATATAGGATTATAACTCAAAAGATGAGATTTTTGGATTTACTTTTCTGATTATGATTTTACATCTTTCAGTATTTCTGAAGAGTAAGCATTTTGATACACTTGGTGATTAATGTAGGAAATAATACTATTCAAAATGAAGATATTTAATATCAGAATAAAATATTTAAAAGGCTTGAATATAAATCTAAATAAATTCCCTTTAAAAATCCTCTGTTGTCTAACAATTGTAAATGTGCTCGAAAAATATACATTTATTTTAATTATATCATATATATTTGTATTATCTTTATTATATTATGTGTCATATATATTATATGTTATATACTCTTTAATTACATTACATATAATTAGTTACATATATTTATCTCTAACTTTCATAAGCTGCATTATGTAGTTTTCAATAGTCTTTATTATACAGGTGGCTCATTTTTATAACTTAAATTCTGAATAGTCTACTAACACTGATATTTTTAGGTTTCTTTTGCACTGACAATATTTTGAATGTACCAGGCTTTTTAGTTAAGGATGCTGGCTCCTGCTCTTGCTCATATCCCTGCTTCTTGTCATTGACTGCCTTTTAAAACTCAGTTTCCAGATACAGAATTAATGTTATATTTCTTCTTCTAGGAGATGAAGGATAATCTGTGGCTCTGACAGTGAGAATGGGTTAAGCAAATGAAGTGACAACTTTTTCTCTTGTCTCACCAAATCTTTGTTCCAAGTGCTTTACAGCACGGGACTGTAGGCAGTCCACTAAAAGAACATGTTTAAACCAAAAAATAATCTACCTTGTATTGTATAGGGGGTCAGATTGAATCCTCAAGGCTGCTTTTTCTTTCTACTGAAAGTACATGATGCTTTTATCTATCACTGCCAACATATGTTGAAATACACATCCGAATCCATTGACATATTAGATATAAAGTATAGTAACAATAAGGCATTTCCCTGCGTTTTTCAAATACATTGTCAGAACTTTCTCAGTCTGACTTGTGTTGGCTTTGGCATCCCAATTATTCTTACCAACAATAGTGCGCTTTCTGGTCCTAACTGCACCACAGTCTCCATTGCATGAAGAAAACTTGGACCAGCTGGTCAGTTGACAGTCATCTTGGCAGGGGATCTGGCAGGCTTGGGTAAGCGCTGGCACGGGGCCTGCATACTGGAGGCACTCATGGATGCCAGCCTGGCTTCCATCTTGCTTGCGACAAGTAATGGCTAAAAGAAAAGCATAAAACTGTTTATAACAAATCCAAAGGTCTAAATACTCTGTAACTTAGAAGTTTACCTAGCATTTGCTCAGGCAGTCAGAGAGATCCTCTTCTAATTCCTCGTTTACAGTAGAAATCTGGTAGGAATGTTTCCAATAATCACAGTAGATACTAAATTGGTATTGTAAGTTTCTTAATAATATAATCTTCAGTGTTTTTGTGGCAAGGAAAAGTGCACATATACAGATACATGCACACTTAGCAGTTGGTAAGTTTTTTATATATATTAAGGATTTCCATTTATGTCACATGTGGGATATATTTAGAAATGAAATTTTAAGGAGAAAAATAAATCATACATGAGTTCTGAGAACAGTTTATATTGAACACAAGATATTCATAGAGGCACTGGGAGATGTCAGGTACCTCTAATGTTTTGTATAATTGGACACTACAGAATTTCTATGTAGAAGGGTCTTAGAGGCAGTAAATTGGCTGTTAGGTTGGGGTAGGAGGAGTGGTTATGGAACTTGTCTTGAAACTGCTTTGGCACAATAAGCATGTTTTTTGGTTATTATTATTCTTACATAGGAAGTTTATTCGGATGGCTTTGGAATGGTTAATGGATGGGGTACTAAGTCCTTTACCCCTTCTGTCTACAAGTTCTTCACATGCACAAACATTAACCTTAAATTTAAAAATGAAAAGAAAATATTTAATAATCTTAACTTATCATATTATAATTAACATTTCCTTAATCACACGTGGACTCTAAAAATACAATTAAATAATTTCAATTCATATTTATTATTTCTCCCAAGATATTATTCTACCAAATTATTTAAAACAATAAATAATTTTATTCCTTTTTAAACATAGAAAAATTGCTTTAAGGTAACAGATCTTAAAGAAAAAAGAGCAAGTATGTTTAAAGTCCCCTTTCTCCTTCTGCCATTTTCCCCCATTAGTTTTAAAAATAAGTCATTTATTAATTGAGGAAGCAGATGCAACATTTAAACTTTAATCCTAAAGTTAAGTCTTCACTGAGTTACCTTAAATGACCTCACCCAGATTGCTTTACATGACTTTTTCAGATTTAGCGTCTGGGCTGAAACAGCTGCTGATCTCCGCCCTGTTCAGGACTCCATCATCACGAAATCGAGCTGAAGGAGCCTGACAATTTTTACCTTAGATTACTGTGAGCACACAGAGGGCCCCAGGGTAGACAACACTCTTTGGCTCTGTGTACTTAAACCCAATGCCCAGCAGTGCCGGACTGTGTAATGGGGTGTGTAAAAGGACATAACTAATGATTTCAGAAAGGGAAGACTTTCTCTGTGTAGTTGAATACAGCTTGACACAACTGCTTCAGGAAGAATTACATAAAAGGTTTATTTTAACTGTTCAATGTGATAAGTACTCACATTTTTCTTAGCTATATGTTTTTTCGTTTAGTGCACACAACTTTGCAAGTGCCAATTGGTATGAAAAATGCAGGGGCCCCTGAATTTTACAAATATGAAAACCTGGTAGGGTGGACAGTGGTGGCTTTGATGAGGATTAAATGATAGAAAAAAACATTAAGTGACCCAAAGAGAACTTTACCACTTGCAGGAGTTGTCTGGAGCTCTGTTGTTTATCATAACTGTCTAAGGTTGTAGTTCTCATGTCTGATTGCAGATCATAATCACCTGGATAGCTTTTGGAACATACCTATGCCATTGCTAAACTCAAATGTTCTTATTTCCTTGGTTGAGGTTAGGGTCCTGCACATTAGTGTCTTTTTTAAGCTCTCTGATGATTCACATATGCCGGCTATATGAGAACCACTGCTCTAGTAGATAATGTATTTTTAGGAGCATCAGAAATACCAGGGATGTTATTGAATGTGAAGATTACTGGACTGATCCAGAGTTCCAGAATGAGATCTCTGTTAAGCAAGGAATATGCATGTTTTTCAAGCTGTTCAGGTGATCCTTATGCACATTCAAGTTTGAGACCCACTAGCATGAGTATTCAAGACATAGGGAAAGTTCTAGCAGACACTTGTGGCTAAGATAGAAAGTCCTTTCATACCGAGTCACCCTGGCACCACGAGAAGCTTTGGAAATAATGGATGAGTGTGTGGTTATAAACTAAAAGAGATCCACACTTGGAGTTCAAAGAGAGGGCATCATAGGGACTTGTCTAGGGAATAATTAAAAAAAAGAGCATTCATATAGTTTGGAAGAACATCATTTGTAGCATGGTATACGAGGAATCCCCATGATGCAGGATACTAATGAGCTGATGTGATTTTGCAGTTCTTTCTACACCTGCCATTTGGAAATGGGATTGACTTCTTAAACACTTAAAACTTAGCAAGTGCTGAAGATTCTTGGGCAAAGTTGCCCCAAGGCTGCTCATGAGGAAGGATTGATAAAGAGGAAGATATTAGACTTTATTACTAATCAGGATACATAGGAGCCTTGAGAATAATTAATTTGGAAAATAAGAGATTTGAACATATTAGAATCTTAAGCTGTGAAGAGGGTTGTACTATTTATAACTAAAAACATCGAAAGTTATAAAACCAAATTTGGATTCTTTTAAATAAGACTACTTTCACCTTTTCATCCAATTTAGTTTCCTGAACCAGAGACCTGAATATAAATCTTTTGAGAAATTAAGTGAAATTACCTTAGGTTTCTCATTAAGGGTCTTTCTTACAAATTTTATTTCAGAATTGTTCTAACTATCATCCCCTTAAATGACACCAAAAATAAAAAATAAAATAACTCTATTACCAACATAATTCTAGAAACAAGTTAACTTATGTTGTGCAGATCTATACTATTCGCATAACCCATAATCCCTTTTCCCCATATACATGCACTACATAAAATCTTTTTTTTTTTTTTATTTCGGCTTATTATGGGGGTGCAAAAGCTCAGGTTATATATATTGCCCATGTACCATCCATCCCCCTGAGTCAGAGCCTCAAGCGTGTCCATTCCCCAGACAGTGCACCTGGCACTCACCATGTAGTCATACCTCCATCCCCTCCCCCCACCCCCTACTTCCCCGAGTCAGCACCTTCAAGCATGACCATTTCCCAGACGGTGCGCAACACACTCATCATGTAGGCATACACCCATCCCCTCCCCTAACCCCCTGCCTCAGTCTGATATCCAGTTGGTATCATTCCCCAATGTGCATTTATTTAGGTGATGATCAGGGAAACCAATTTTCTGGTGAGTACATGTGATGCTTGTTTTTCCATTCTTGGGATACTTCACTTAATATAATGGGTTCCAACTCTCTCCAGGAGAACCAAAGAGATGTCGTATCACCGTTATTTCTTATAGCTGAGTAATACTCCATGGTATACATATACCACAATTTACTAATCCATTCGTGAATTGATGGGCACTTGGGTTGTTTCCACATCTTTGCAATTGTGAATTGTGCTTCTATAAACATTTGGGTACAGGTGTCTTTTTTATAGAATGACTTTTGTTCTTCTGGGTAGATGCCCAATAATGAGATTGCTGGATCGAATGGTAGGTCTACTTGAATCTGTTTAAGGTATCTCCATATTGTTTTCCATAGGGGTTGCATTAGTTTACAGCCCCACCAGCAGTGTATGAGTGTTCCTGTCTCTCCACATCCACGCCAACATGTATTGTTTTGCGACTTTTTGATAAAGGCCATTCTCACTGGAGTTAAGTGGTATCTCATTGTGGTTTTGATTTGCATTTCCCTGATGATTAGAGATGTTGAACATTTTTTCATATGTTTGTTAGCCATTTTTATATCTTCTTTTGAAAAATTTCTATTCATGTCCTTTGGCCACTTTTTGATAGGGTTGTCGTGCTCCTGGAGACACTACATAAAATCTTAAGTGGTTCAGCTAGTTGAAAAGAAAACAAAGGTGTAAAATTCCCCTAACTATTCTCAGAACCCAACTCAGCACTCCACTCCCCTTATCTGAGGTTTTTAGACAGTGTACTTTTGGGAAGAATTACTCATACAATGTTATCCAAACAAGTAGCAACAGCACCATTTGTACAATATATTGAAAATTTATCATACATCTCAACTTGTTTGCATTCTGACTTAGAGGAAACACAACAATTCAAACACAGAAATGCAATCTTGAAATGAACTTCCTGCTATTAGGGTGAGGAAAATATAAATGTTTGGAAAGGAAACCATCTGGTCTCTCAACTTTATAAATCTTAAAAGTCATTTCTAAGACATTGAAAACAAGGTGGTTTTAACTGTAGAAAAGATGGATCACACTAAGCATAGTTTCATAGCACACTGGAAAGCTACATATACCCAGACAATTGTATCTGTATTTATAGGTGAAGCATGTATGTCTTGTATCTAATGATCACACAGTTCTCCTTTGAGCTGAGCCCATGTTAGCAAGGTGTCTCAAAAATCATGTTGCCCTATGGATAATTAACTGTGAAACCTTCTTAGTGAGATCAGCAAAAATCAAAATAATTATTTTAAAGTAAAATTTCATATTTAACTCTGTGTTGATTATATCCATTTATTTCATTTATAATTTTATTTTATTTAAGGCACAATAATTTTTATTTAATGGCATAGGACAGGCTGTTCCCAGCAGGCTGAAAGCCTGGAAGAAGTTTATATGACTAACTTGTGGGTTACGTATGAATCAAGTTAAGCAAGCTTGACCTGTCAATATTGAGGAAATGCTATAAAGATAAATAAGAAAGACAGTTTCTTCAACAAATAAATACTATGAAAAGGGAGCTAGAACTGTTGTTAGATTAAAAGTGACCTAAGAAATACACTAATCGAATGCAACGTGCAGAACTTTTCAAACCCTAATTTGAATGAACTAATTAATTGTACACACATTTTTGAGAAAATAGAGGAAAATTAAAAATGGTCAGAACATCAGACAATATGAAAGAATTATTAATTTTGTTTGGTGTGATAATAATACTATTGTTATATTAAAATAATCAAATATTTATGTATGATATATGTCTTATCTGGGAGTTGCTTTAAAATACTCCAGCAAAATTCTTTTTTAGTGTGTGGGGAGTGGCAGATAACCAAGAATAGCAACACAGTAAAAACTGTCGAAGCTGAGTCAGTGATGACTACATTACTACTACTCATTATATTAGTCTCTCTGTTTTTGTGTGTCTTTGAAACTACCTATAAATTTAAATAAAAAAGATTAATAAGTAGAATTAGTAGGATCGATTCTATTAATAGAATGTTTTAATGTAAGTTGAGTTTTAAGTTGAAATGTCTTAATGTTAGTTTGTTTTAAAGAGACAAATAATAAAGGTTTATGGAACGAAAGGAAATAGATAGCACCGGTTGAGCTAAAAGGACATGGATGTATGTGTTATGCATATGTGAGTATATAATGGAAGGCTATGGATGCAGCTCTGAGGCAAATCTAATGGAATTCTGAATGTAATTGCTCATCTTCATTTCCTTAAGAGGGATGAAACTCCCTTATTATTCAGGTTGCACAGAAAGGGGGAGTGCTATCGGTTGGTGGATTATCCTTCAGCATGTAAGGTCGTGTTCTCATTTTGTTTGAATAATCAGAGTGAAATAAATTGCTGGATCTAAAATGTGCACACAGAAGTTCATTACAGGAAACAGAACAGGATCAATGCCTTAGTGCAGTGAAAGCTGTTGGATTATATGTAGCAAAGAGTTCAAGGAGCCTTGAGACCTTATTTATTAAATTGAACAATATTAACATGGTTTATCCCACTGCACTAGTGTCTGGGTAGCATTAGAGATAGAATATGTTCATCTGATTGAGTGATTAGATGAGTCATTTTTTCCTATGCTTTTATGAAAAAATGGCAATAGTGAGTGTGAATCATATAGAAAGGAAAAAGAAAAAGAATAATGTGAGTCAGAGCTAGTTACCAAGAGACCTAATTGTGCTTAGAAATAAGACCAGACCTATAAATAATGCAAGAGAGCTCCAGTTGTTTACTAGGTGGATATAATGATCCTGGAAGAAATTTTCACTGACAAGTTTGCCAAATTACACATACTAATTAGGATTTGAGAATGTAACCAAATGCACTTTTCTTTTTTATTGATCCTAAATAGTTACCAATGATCCCCAGTCTCACTGATGCTCATAGTATACGTGAAAATCCTAGCATAAGAATTTACTAGGGCAGATGTCGGGGGAGAGGCGATGGGTGTATACATACATAATGAGTGCGATGTGCACTGTCTAGGGGATGGACATGCTTGAAGCTCTGATTTGGGGGGGGCAAGGGCAATATACATAACCTAAACTTTTGTACCCCCATAATATGCTGAAATAAAAAAAAAAGCCAAAGGAAAAAAAAAAAGAATTTACTAGGAAATAATAATCAGTTCCCAGTGGAGGAGCTCTGACTGAAGTCAGTAAGATTCCGGTTGGGATCTGGGAAGGGTGAACTGCATTTCAACACATGGAGAATCCATGAACCCTCACAGACACAGAATGGTGCCGAGATTATTTTATGAGCTACTACTTAAAACATAGCAAGTGCTAATAAGCATTTTATGACAGGACTCTCAGAGAGATATAAAACAAAATCAAAATCCTCAAATCAACTCGGATGCCAATAGTCATAGGAAATTGGAGAAAAATATTTTAAAACAGAAATAATTTAGAAGTTTTAAATAATGGATTATATATATGAAGATTACAAAATTTGGGTAGTAACTAACAAATACATCAGCCAAAAGAAATTTGGGAAAATTATGTCTAAATAAGATTTATTTAAAGTAAGCTCCTTCTCGCTTTTCTACCCAGTGCTTTTTCCACTTCTATTCTTGCTCTTTCTATCACAGAGCTCACTCTCTCTCCCTCTCTGAAAATTAACAGATTTATGTGTGCTGCTGAGATAAACTGGCCCAGATATTATGGGGTAACCTCAATAATGCATCTAAAATGTAATCTTTAAAACAAGAAGAAGGACAACAACAAAGTGGGCCAAAGTTTTAAGCAACATAGATTAAACCACTTAATTTAAGCATAAGATTTAAGCATATTTGCTCACAAAAAAATTACAGCGTAAAATGTAGTGAAATAATTATATTTCATATTCCAAAAATCATTTAGATTGAATTTTGGTATAGGGAGAATTAGAACTTTCTTTTTTGATTTTTAGACTTATTTTTATAATCTTTCTAATCAATAAGTGATGCACAGTTAGGAGTCTCAGGGCCAGGTGGGCCCCTCCCATGTGAGGCATATTATTGAAGGTTTTTTTCTTTTTTGTGGTCTAGATTTAAGAATGCATCCAGATTATGTCAGACCTTAGTGACAGGTTGACATTACAATGGATGTTCCTTGGCAGGCAAGAGTGAAGAAGGGCTGGGGGATTTAGGATAGACAGGGTTGATCTTGGGGAATATTAACCCTAGGTCCAGCTAACCTACAAAAAATATACCTGGCAGAACACAGCATGAAGATCAACATGGAAATTGAACAAGAGGAAATTTGCAGTCATTTATGTGAAATCCCTGTATCAAATCTCTGCAACTCACAACTAACGGACGCGGTGAGCGTTGTAGGGGGGAAAAGGCACGTCTCAAATCATGGTTTGGGTGTGGCAAAGTCATAACATGTAACCAAAATGTTTGTACCCCCATAATATCCTAGAATAAATAAATAAATAAAATTAAAATAAAAAAAACAGATCTCTGCAACTTTTGTATCATATTCTTGGTAAGAAGGTGTCACAGAGTAATGAACACTGGGATGACATATATACATTTACTTGGCAGTGATGACACTGCTTCTTAGGACACCTACATAGAAAAAAAATAAGCAAATTCAGGATCACACAAGATCAGGCACATTCAGGGTTGTAAAGAACTCAAACAAATCAGCAAGAAAAAAACAAACCACCCCATTAAAAAGTGGGCAAAAGACATGAACAGAAGCTTTTCAAAAGAAGATAGACTAATGGCCAATAAACATTTGAAAAAATGCTCAACATCACAGTGAAATGCAAATTAAAACCACAATGAAATATCACCTTACCCCTGTTAGAATGGCTTTTATTAAAAAGCCCCAAAACAATAGATGCTGGTGTGGATGCAGAGAGAAAGGAACACTCATACACTGTTGATGGGACTGGAAATTATTATAACCTCCATGGAAAACAGTATGAAGATTCCTCAAAAAACTGAAAGTAGACCTACCATTCAATCCAGCAATCCCACTGCTGGGTATTTACTGAAAGGAAAAGATGTCATTTCATCAAAAAGACACCTGCACTCGAATGTTTATTGCAACATAATTCACAACTGCAAAGATGTGGAATCAACCCATGTGCCCATTAATTCATGAGTGGATTAACAAAATATGGTATATGTATACCATGGAATACTACTCAGCCACAATAAAAGGATGAATTAATGCCTTTTGTAACAATTTGGATGGAACTGGAGACTATTATCCTAAGTGAAGTATCTAAAGAATGGAAAAAGAAACACCACATGTACCGGCTGTTAAATTAGAACTAACCAGTGGGCACACAAGACACAGAGGGAAGTAAAACTCAGTGGAAAGCAAGCAGGTGGGAGGGAGGAAAAGGGGATAGGTGAAAACCTACCTAACAGGTTCAATGAACACTATCTGGATGATGGGCACACTTATAGCCCTGACTATAGAAGCAATCCATGTAACCAAAAACATTTGTACCCTCATAATATTTTGAAATTAAAAAATTAAGCAAATCATCCAAAATTGTCATCATTATGAGCCATGTATTTTATTGCTAATGCAAATGTAATAGTAACTCTGTCTATAGCTATTATGGCTGGGTCAATGATATAGTCACTGACCAAGCAATAATTCAGCCTTCTAAACAGCTTCTGAACTATAGAAATGTGAACAAGGAGAAAAAGACAGTAGAAGTTATAGTTCTATTAAGATGATATTTATTAGTGACTTGAACAGTATGAAGCAAATATAAGCTGTCCATTCACTAAAAAGTTAAATAGAATGTGGACATATTTCATGTTATTTGCATTTCTCTTTATTAACAATGTTATAGGAAAGATGCCAATTTCAAAGCCCCTTTAAAATTTCCATATGAGATTTAAGAATGATTCAAGTTTTAAAGTTGCCAAATCCTGTCAATTCCTCCTTTAAAAGGTCTTTTTCGTTTCTCTTTTTAGTTCTTATGCCTTTGGATAAAATTTCTTGAAATATGCCATTCTCAATACCCAAAGCCTTGGTAAAATTCTTCACTACTTCTCATTTTCTATTTTCAAAAATCCATCCTTGCCCCTTGCCTCTAACTCACTTACAAGAATCCCAGGCAAACTGGTCAACATGCTGTTCCCATACATAAAGATTTTACCTTTTGCCTTTCCACGTAAGCCATCCTAAATTTAAATGTCGTTTCTCTTTCACTATGCCCTGTCAGTGTATTCCTCTTTTTTTTCTTTTTTCCAATTCTTTAGTGGTTATTGTGTATATACACAACTAACATATTATTGATATGCCTTGAAACTCAAACCATGTACATTTATAGTATATTTCCTACCACCATAAATTAACTGAAACTATTCGTTATACATTTTTCATTTTCTCGGCAGGCTGGGCCTAGTATCATGACAGCAACATGAAACATGTAGCATGCATTCAATAGAGATTTGTTTTATGAAAGGATGAATTATATTGAATGATATTCAGTAAGTTTGAATGGGCTTTAAGGGACTAGAGTTACCCTGTTTTCACAGTTTTCTGGAAAATCTTAATATTAACAATTGTAAATGGCTTTGTACACTAAGAAATTTTATTTAAAAACACTGATTTTTCACTATTTGTATATGCTGAGTTGTATCTTCCTAAAATTCGTATGTTTAAGTCCTAATCCCAATGTGATGGTGGTATTTTCAAATGTAGCCTTCAGGAGGTATTAAATAATTAGGTTTAGATGAGGTCCTGAGGGTGGGCTCTCATGATGGGATTAGTGACCTTATGAGACCAGAGAGGAGCTTCCCTCTCTCTCTCTCTCTCTCTCTCTGTCTGCCATGTAAGGGCATAATGAAAAGACAGTTGACTGCAAGCTAGGAAGCAGGGAAGCAGTCTTTGCTCAGGAACCAAATTGGCTGGCACCTTGAACTTGGACTTCATAGCTTTTAGAACTGTGAGCAATAAATTTCTATGGTTTAGGCCACTTACTCTAACGGTATTTTGTTTACAGCAGCCTGAGAAAACTAATACAACTATTAACACAAAGTTTGAAGTATTTACTTTATAAAGCATTTCTAATGTTTCTATAGAAATATTTGATCAACTTAAAATATCTTACACATAGCAGAGTAATCCAATTTAGAGAAGATTGGGCAAAAATTACTGGTAATTCTGAGAATTATGGATATAAAATTTTGCTTCACCATTAAACTATTCCTTTCAAAGGTGTTAATAAAAGACTTGGGTCATAAATATAAAAATTCCTATCTGCTTTTCAAACTTTCAGGAGTATATAAATTTTCTTTTAAAGTATTTTGTGTTCTAATATAATAGATCAGAAAACATTTTCATATAGTTTTGACATATGTAAAACATAGACTTGGTCAAGAATGCATTTACTTGATTAGAATAGAATCTACCTATATTCTTACTTCTGTGTTATTTTAACTCATTTTTGGGTAAAGGTGATTCTCACTTACTTTATAGTGAGTGTCAGTGCTGAGATTGTAAGCAGTTACAGTTTTTTAAAACTATTTGTTAAAGAGACTCTGGTAACCAAAAACATTTGTACCCCTGTAATACTTTGAAATAAACTTATTTTTCACTTAAAAAAAGATGTCCAAAATATATTTTAAAGTGGAAAAAATTAATTTGATCTCATTTTTATAAAATGTATATGCTCAATTTGGGTAAAAAAGATGTCTGAAATATGATGTGATTTTTTATGGATGGGATGAAGAATCACTTACCATGATTTTTAATTTTAATTTCTTCTTTGTGCTTATAAAGATATCCAAATTTTGCTACCATAAAAAAAAAAAAGAGAGACTCTGGGAACATAATTGCTTCCCAAATCCTTTGAAACATGTCATGGCAGATAGTTTCTACAACTGGAACAATTATGCTATTAATAGTATTAATAGTAAAAATCAAAGTCTATCTATAATGGGTACTTTATTATTAACAGGTGGCTAAAAGTAGGTGCAGGTGACTTGATAAGAAAAGATCTAGGATGCTTGGGTGCTAAGAAAATTTGTGTTCTATTTGTCAATTAACATGGAATGTTCCAATAATTTGAGAAAAACTGAATCATAACAGGTGACCTTTTAAGTGTTGTGCTGAATGGTGCATATCATATGAGACACACATTCTTTTCTTTCTATCCATATTTAGTAAATTTACTCTTAATGTCCAGTTTTTGGGTATGATTTATAATGTTCTAGACAGGTGAATAATGAGGCCTGAAAAAATTTTTTTTTTTTTTTGAGACAGAGTCTCACTCTGTTGCCTGGGCTAGAGTGAGTGTTGTGGCATCATCCTAGCTCACAGCAACCTCAAACTCCTGTACTCAAGCAATCCTCCTGCCTCAGCCTCCCCAGTAGCTGGGACTACAGGCATGCGCCACCATGCCAGCTAATTTTTTCTATATATATTTTTAGCTGTCCATATAATTTCTTTCTATTTTTAGTAGAGACAGGGTCTCGCTCTTGCTCAGGCTGGTCTCGAACTCCTAAGCTCAAACAATCCGCCTGCCTCAGCCTCCCAGAGTGCTAGGATTACAGGCGTGAGCCACCACGCCCGGCCTGAAATATTTTTATCTCTTGTCTTCCATATCCCATGAATTTTCTGATTTCACCTTTAACTCTTTTTTTAATTTTTATTTTTACTACTAAATTCTTAGAGTCAAAATTTTATCCTAAACCTCCCCCTCAAAGAATGCTGCAATTTCATCATAAAGGCAGATAGTTTACTATTGTCACAATCTTTAAAGTCCACTGCTCTATTAACTCTAAATTTAGTTCCTTTATTGCTGAACTGAATTTGTACACTTCTTCCCAAGTGACAAGATAAACTCCAGGGATTTTCTGATCCTATTGGGTAATAACTATTCATTAGCATTAGAAGTTGTGACCACATCATTTATTACATGGCTTTTGAGTTTAGATCAAGGGTCAGCACATTTTTTTCTGTAAAGGGCTAGAGAGTGAATATTTTTGTCTTTGTGGGCCATATGGTCTTGTCACAACTACTCAACTTTGCCTTGTCATGAAAGTAGCCGTAGGCAATAAGTAAAGAAATAGTTGTGGCTGTGTTCCAATAAAACTTTAATTATTAAAAAACCAAATAAAAACAGAAACAAAAGCAAGCTATGGGCTGGATTTGGCTCACAGGCACCAGTTGGCTGACTCCTGATATAGACAGATATTTTGGTAAAAGCCATACAATAAATATTCCTATCTTTAGAATCATAGAGTGGTAAAGTTAGCTATATTGTATTTTAGTTCACATATTATGCAAGTGAGTATGCAAGTAAGAACATAATAATTTAAAGCTAATAACATTTAAGTTAAATTCTTTAAATTAAAAAATACTTGAAGAGTCTACAAATTCAAATGTTTATAGAGAAAAAAGAAATCTATTAATGGTAAAATATAATCATGTTTACTCCTATATACAATATGGGGTATATCTTAGAGACCTTAGCTGTTCCCATGTCTTCAGCAAATCACTTTATGGAAATGTTATCCAAATTTCCATCTTAAGCTATCTCTACAACTACTTTTCTACATTTCAAATATATTCTTGGATATTTTCACTTGGCTAAACTTGTCATGGCCTGAGATGTAAAATATATAATATACACTTTCCAAAATTAGCTCTACTTTTAGGCCTAAGAATTTTTATCAGTAAAACTATTCTTAAGCTAAAAATATTAGAATTAAGGAATCATATGATCATCTTTGATTCTTTTGTTTCTATCATTCCCTTCTATTATCTGCCACTAGGTCCTAAAAATATTTTCCTTTGTGATATGTACAAAATCCATTTATTTTTGCCTATTTTCACTACTGCAATTTCTATTATTTCAACCTTGCATTTTGACAGCAGCGTACTAGCTGGCATTCAGGCCCGTGTGTCTTATCTTTCTAATTTATTCTGTACACGCTGACAGATAAAACACTGCTTTCATCGGGTCCTTGCTCACACCACTTATCGAACAAGGTCTAAAATACTGATCCTGACATTTATAGCCCTCCACAAAATTACCCCAGGCTCCAGCTCACATTTTCAGAGCTTCAATCTACCCACTTTCCTGTGAACACATTTAATGTTTTTGTTTTTCTTACCTCCAACATTTAGCTTATAGAATTGATCTTATTTTGTCTTCTTTTCTTCTCTCTACTTCTTCTAATATTATGGGGCAAGTCAAGTCCCAGCTCTGTAACATCAAATGATTGGTTTTGCAATTGGCCATTTTCAGTCTTTAACTCCTACTTGTTGGTTGACATTACCAGTGATCTCATTTCCCTAACAAAATATAAGCTCCCTGCTCTGAGTGTCTTCACTCATGTTTTTTTTCTATGCAATCTTCTGAATGCAATCACAGTTGGAAGAGCAATTGGAATTAGAAAGTCTGATGTAATGGATAGGGAGTACCTTCTTTATAGTCTTTAAGGATTGATTTAATGTTTACTACACAAGTTTCATTTTTTTTTCTTTTTTAAATCTCTGATCACCTAGGGACAAAGATGAAAATAGCAAGAATTTGGCAGGTTGATAATGCAGAGTTCTGAAAACAGCCATGACTGTCAAAGAAAAAAAAACTGCCTTCTTGCCATTAGCAAGAAGTAAAACTTCTATACTCTTAATTCTCCCCATTTCATTTTCTGATGAAATAAAGGCTCTAAGAAAAAGAAATTGTTCATCTACTGGGGCGACAAAGAAAAGATTGTTTTCATATGGAAGTTAAAGGGGTTTTCTGAGTATATTTCTGCAGAAACCGACTTGTTGTTATGCAACTTTTTCTTCCAAGATATCCTAAAAATGGACACGATTGCTGAGATACAGTAAGCCTCTGACAAGTATGCCAAGATTAGAAAGCACTAAGTGCAGTTAGAGAAAGAAGCACCAGTAATAGGAAACCAAGAAAGGAACAATCAGAAAGGCAGCAGAAAGTAGCACTGAGGAAGCCAAAGACCCTTCTTCACTAAGGGAATGGGTGACAGTACTAGATACTACAAAGCAGTCACCCAAGATGAGGAGTGAACAGAGGGTTTCAGATTTGGAAATGAAAAGGTCACTGGTAATCACAGAAAGAATAGTTTCTGTACAGATTGTATGCCAAAAAACAAAAGGTCCACGTTAATATTGCTGCTTTCATGCCTACTGTGATATGTACATACATGTGCATTCACTGGGGCTATGAATGAACAGGAAGAGGGAAGGAATTAACATTTAACGAAGACAATATGCACCAAGTGCTGGCTGTAAGGCTTTTGTGTTCTCAGCCTTAAAGGGAGGAAATGAATCATCCAAGGTTGTGCAAATTATAAGTAATAGAGTTTGGAACAGAAAATGTTTTCATACTTGTGCTGCTGCTTCTACCATATCTTATATATCCTCCAGTGGTGTTTTATAAAAATATGTCTTTCATCTGTTTTACCTAATTTTACCTCACACTTTGCTCTATGGACATTTTTTGAGCATAGATTATAGTTATAAAAATTGGAATAATCCTTGAAGATCATTTGGTCCAAACCTCTGGTTTCTTTTTTGTTTTGTCTAAATAAACTGAGACCCAGAAAGGGGAAGGGGTGAGTAAGACTCGCATTATATTAGTGAAAGAACTGGGACTAAAACTTAGGTTTCCTGATTCCCAAACTCGTACTCGTTTTCATTACAAACTCTATGTAGGAACCAAAAGGAACACAAATGTATGCTTGATTCAAGAAAGAATTAGCAGGACATGAAAAGAAGATCTGGAATCACTCAGTTTCTCTAAGAATGATTTGAAATGGAGAGAATGACTTTCAATTCTATATACCTAAGTCCTGTAACTGTAAAAGGAGCTAGAATTATTTTTTACTCAAAGTTGATGGTGGGAGAAATATAATGAGAATTATGCAAATAAACCCTAAAAATCACTATGTATTACTTGTAAATGAAATTTTATGTTTCCAATTAAGACTTCTAAAACAAAGATTATAAAAATAGAGGATTTTTTTTTATAAAAGAGCAAGCACATTTTCTCAAAATACAAAAGCAATTTTTTCACTATAAGGAAAATGGGGTCCTAGATCAAATCAGCAGAAACTGGATTTCTGCTCCATATGTTCAAACTTTTATAATCATGAAATATATAACTACAAATAGGGCAGCAAAATATATCTTTAGGAATTAAAGAAAGGTGGTTGCATATTTAATTATATATTAAGCTATATTTTAAGTATATAGATGGAACTATATGCTAAAAATAAATATAAGTAAAAACAATCATGTGCTACCTTAAAGACTGAATTTAGCAAATATATAAACAATATATTCCAAAGCTTGGGATTTATGTATTCCCTATAATATCTAGTAAATAATTATGGCAAGCTTGAAACATCCCCATCACCCATTTCTGCAAGATTTCATGTTATTTAGTGGTGCAGACAGATTGCAGTTCACATATTATGAATTTTGAATAAACAAATCTGCTGTTTAAAAATCAGAACTGAATATGAACAGAATTGTGGATAGCCATGACAGTGACAGTGTTTGGAATGTCATTGCCGAGAAATTCGGGGAAAGTCAACAAAGATATCACATTGTATGCATGCATGTACACAAGTAGCTACAAATCTTATTGACTGTTAAGGTGGCAGGCAAAAGTATTACAGAATACCTTGATTTAAAAAGGAACAAAAAGGCTGAGCATGGTGGCTCATGCCTGTAATCCTAGTACCTTGGGAGGCCGAGTTGGGAGGATCGCTTGAGGCCAGGAGTTGGAGACCAGCCTGAGCAAGAGCAAGACCCTGTCTCTACAAATAATAGAAAAAAATCAGCAGGGCATGGTGATGCATGCCTGTAGTCCCAGCTACTTGGGAGGCTGAGGCAGGAGGACTGTTTGAGTCAGGAGTTTGAGGTTGCAGTGAGTTATGATGAAGCCACTGTATTCTAGGGTAGCAGAGCAAGACCTTGTCTCAGAAACAAAATAAAACCAACACATAAATAAGTAAATAAAAAGGAACAAAAAAACAAGCATCAGTGTACCATCTATGTCATAACTGAAAGCTTGGACTGATTTTCTTCCATATATGACTGAAAGGAAAATTCAGGAGTTATGAGCTAATGCCAAGAACAACAGACACAATTTAATAAGATAAGTTGATAAGTTTCCGTGTTATATAGTGTTTTGTAGAATGGGTCATAGCAGATTCATATCTGCTTTGCTCTATTTGCGAAGCATGGCATCAAAGTGACAAACATATCAAGATAGTGGTTAAACCTAGTGATGCTGGAGAAATGAACTGTGCAATGGGGACTCCCACCTCTTGCCTGTCGTCCAGGCCCACAGCCTTCCTGTGCTCCAGGGCTGTCCTGTTGCACGCTCCAAGGAACTAATTGGCATCTGCGCCATTTGTGAGTCTTCCATCTATAAGAAAAGAACAGAAGCCGGATGGAGAGGAAGCAAAAATGTCGGGGAAATCACAGAGATATAGCAGCATGAAAACGTGACTTTCACCACTGCAAATAGAAATTTATTTAACAATGCTCAGTCTTATCTAAATTTAATTTAGAGCTCCATCAATGTATTATAAGCAGCAGGATTAAATGTAAAAGTACTTTCTTTGACAGTGAAAACAAAAGTACAACATTGTCAAGTTCTACAAGGCTCTCCAGAGAACATTTGGCCTTTTAAATGACTGAGACTGTTCAAAGATACACCAGATAGCACCAAAAGTGATGCTTTCCTCTTAAATAAGGTATATTTATTTTTATTCAAGTTTTGAAACTGTATTCAAGTCAGAATTCTTTTGTACAGTGCTCTTTTGGTTAGCATTGTAGGAGCTACTTAGCAATTGCAATTACAATACACTTTACAAAAACAAATTCCAAAAACAAATAACTTTGGGCTAATAGTTGTCAATATTCATGGTGTAAACATACAATTATACTGTTTGTCATTTCAGAATTAAAGACTGATATATTAAGATGGCAAATTTGCCATTCATTTCATCTTAAATTTTTATTTTGTGATTATACTTTCCATTTATTGATGCTATAATATTTCATTTGCTGTCAGGACTGCAATTATATACTATATCAAATTTTAGTTAGATACTTTCTGTCTTAATGGTAAGGAGACCAAATTTCTCTAATAAATTATCAAAATGATATACGAACAGAACAGATATCTTGCTAGCATCACTGAGCTAGAGATGTCATTTCCTGAGCCAGAATATGAGCATTTATGAGAAGAAACAGGTGCTCTTTGGAGCCAGGGAAAAATGCTTAGGCTGTTATAAGTGAAAAAGAATTGCTTCCTAAAGCATATGTGTTTCCTAATTATTGATCACTTTCTGCATTTCTTATAGTTTATATCAACATAAGACATTTTTCAAACCTCCTGGAGCTAATACCATAGCTTGGAAATTTACATAGGTATTTGTCTCCTTGGAGATAATTTCAGTAGCAGAGCAGCTCTCCTGAAGAGACAACAAATGGCAGATACAGCTATAAACATCCCCAACTCCACTGAGCTTGTGGAAGGAACGCTGCTGACTTCGTTTCCTCATCCTTTGAAAGAATGTGGACTTGAAGCATTTACTGAACACATCGCTCACGATGCTTTTTCTCTAATCCTATTACCTGTAGCTTTGGCACACTTGAGGGGCCTCACAGGCTTTCTCTTCATAGAGGGGATCCGTGCAGTCGCGGCCCCCGTTGGCTGGCATTTGAATGATGACCCGATGCCGAGACTGCTTCCTGACTCCGGAGTCCCCTGCAATGAGGCAGGTTTTTAACCTCTGTACTTTGCACTGATAAAAGAATCTCCAAATACTAGTCTGTGTGAAGAAATTACATTGCTGCCAGTGACACGTGCTTTGACATCCCTGAATGAGACATTTCATCTAGTCTAATCATTCACTAAATTCTCCCAAAGACCACTTACATCGAAAACCCGAACAATTCATACTTAAAAATGTGAAGAATGGAGAAAAGTCCCACAGTCAACTAGCCTTCCTAATGTGCAGTTACAAAGTAATTGCTCTTTTGTATATTTCTTTCCCCCTGAGGACTATGACAGATCTAATTAATTTATTTTCCTCTACCTTAAATTTATTTTCATGCTATTTCTCCTAGCCCTGTTTACCACATGGGACTCATACACATGTAATGAATCTTCTTTAGGAGAATATATCCAATGCTATAATGCGAAATTTTATTTCTTTGTTATTCACTTAATTTGAAATGCATAACTTCTAAGTTATTCCAGTCATTTACTATTCATGTTAAACAGTCTAGGATCTTCAATTCAGGTCACATTCTAAACATCAGGGCTCTAAGTAGTGAAATAAAAGTGGTTTCTCACAGGCAGACATTTTAAAGAAGCAGTGAAAATACCAATAACTTCTGCAACTAAATAACTCCAAATTATGTTAAAAACTGGAAAAAAATTAAGATTTACCTTCAATAAAGATATCAATTTGACAGTATTACTGATACAAGGATGTTCAAAATTTTTTAGTATCCAAAGCAGATAATGTATGAAATTTGCTAACTCGAATAAAATATATTTTAACTTAAACAAACATCCTTACTGTAAGGATGAATGGCTGCATGGCACAGGGTTCACTTACAAAAGAATTCCCTGAAGAATTACACTAATAGAGTTCCCCTGACGCATTTACGTTCTTTTGCAAGATCCTTAAATATCTGATACACAGACTACAGGAACAGAAACATTTTAAGGGGTTAGCAGCTCCTAACAATTAAACTTTAATCGGAAATGAAATGAAACCTTTTTAAAGATACTGCAGTAGTGGAAAAACATATGATTTGACAATTAGAATGTACCCACAAAGAAACATCCTTTCTCGTGAAGTCAGGGCATTCCTCAGCATGGTTTGGGCAAATGACTCCTAGCCATGTTTAGAGAGGATTCCTATATAAGATGGAAGAATGGATCAGATTAGTGATTCCTAAATGTCTGACTTCATCGGAGAATCTCTTTTGCTACAGAAGTCTGGGCCTATACTTAGTACTACTAAATCAGCATCTTTGAGAGTTGGGTTTTGGAATTTGATTTTTTAAGAAGCTTGCCAGGTAATTGGGATGAAGAGCCAGGTTTGAGATCTACTGGAATACCTGAGCTTGTATGTCCCATTGTAATTTACGATTCTGGATTCACATGTAACTTGTTAGGATTATTCCCGTCACAGGGGGTAACCTGTACTATTAATGATTGCATAACTATTTTAATGAATAACTGGAGTGCTACAGGTAATGGACTAGGGAATTGGGGGCTGGAAGTACTGGGCACCAGAGAAAATAAAGTATTTGAAAATATTGTCATAGAATTTTTACTGTAACAATAGTAGCTTGAATGCCAGCTGCAACTTTTACATATCACATATGATTAATCTAGGTAAGATCTAAGAATTGTCAATAGAACTTTTAATAAATTGCTAATGCAGTCTCCACTCATTATGTTGTCCAAATGGCCCCTATTTTAAGGCCCAGGTGATAAATTTCTCTAATAATTCAGAGCTAGGAAAAATTTTGTTTCCCTTGACAATCTGTTAAGAATCCATTGTGCTTCTATTTTTTGCTTTGGTCACCAGAATCTCAGAGCTAATTTTCTTTTCAATTGCAGGAGCTTACCTTAACTGATTTTCTAGTATAATTTTTCTCTTGTTCCCTTCACCGCCTCCCCTATTCACTACTGGGATCTATCCTTCTTTTGCAACTTCTATTATTTTTTTATGTTTATGATCTATCTTTAATATTTTTTTTAAAAAAGCATAAAAACTAAATGACCATTCTCATAATTTGTTTAGCATTGGGGGAAGGAGAGAGGTTTTTGTTTGTTTGTTTTTTAACAGGGAGAAAAGGAAAATAGGTCTCTGTTCCCCAGGTGGTCAAAGTTCTTAGAGGCAATTATTCTCCAACCTGCAGTTAGAAAATAGATACGGATAGAGACCAAGGGATCTGGGGACTGGGGGGGAGGAAAGTGGGAGGTATGAGTCCAGCATCCGTGGCACTTAATAGACTGAAGCTCCCAGTCATTAACTATCTAGATGTCACCTGGTGCATAGCCAGGGCTGTTCGAATTTGGGAAGCAAACATTAGTCCTTCAATTCTATTTTGTTTATTGACTTGAAAGAAAGAATGTCACTTAAAGTACAACTCTGAACCATTCTTCTAGTGCCTTCTCATCACAAATTTCACAAGTTTGTACTCAATATGTAACACTATGATGACTCTTCACTTCCTTAATTGATTTCAGAATGGCAATCCATTTATCCTTATAAAAAGTTCAAATTCCTTAACCTTGCGCAGTTCACAGGATAGAGATTGTGACCTGATTAAAGTGAAACTCTTCAAAGCCATAATACCTAGAGAAGAAGTTTAATGGGGTTACACAGGGAGTGTCATGACATCCATGTTTTTACCCACTGGGAGGTCTATTTCTTCTCAGTTCACAGGTAAAAAATCACTTGTGCACTCACAGTAACAGCACTGTAGAACTCAGCCAGGTTACAGAGCCCTCATATCAGAGCACAGACAAAGGGAGAGCTATAGCACACATTAAAAAGGAAAAATGGGAAGTGTCTCACTAATAACTTGAGCTGGCAAACTTGGAATTTTATACCTCTCATACTTCCCTGTATGTATTTATAATCAATTTATTACATGCGGTATTATACATGTAGTCTTTCTATTCATCTTTGTGTCTTAATACCTAGAACAATAGTCACATATAGTAAATGCTTACTAAATATTTGCTGAATGAGCAAACACATTTATTTCACATATTCTCCCCTGGATTATTAGTTATCATCTGATATTCTTTCTTTCCATGAGCACATGGGTATTAAGTCTGTGCACTGAGGATTAATAAAAAATAAGCTATAATTTTTCTTATTGGAAATAATGAGCATTGGAAAAATAAAGGCACCTGCCTGTGGTGTTTATACTTGAAAATACTGATGTAGGATAGGAATAGACAAAAGAGATTACATATCCAGAAAATAATTATGTGATTATGGGGCACACAGATTCAGATAGCACATAATCTCTCACGAAGTTACAGCATTTTTCAGATATCTTAAGACATTCAAGATAGATTTTACCAGAGAAATTACTGGATGGAAGAATTTAAAAGGCATGCAAAACTGATTTGCGAAGCTGGGAGTGGGGTGGATGGAAGGTTGGAACAGCCGAGTGATAGGAAATTGAAAGGGAAATGTTTCATGCAAAAGGTAAAATGTAAAGGTAGTTATCAGGTCTTTGAGGGTAATTCTAGTGTACTGTTGACCCAGGACAGGAGGTAGAATAGGTGCCTCTGCAATACCCCTTCTAGGTCTCAAGGCAATAAATTCAGCGAGAAAAAAAGCAAACAGAATTTAAGCAAATATATTATTTGAACAACCAAATATATTATTTGATCAAAAGTACTGATTTTTAAGAAGAGTTACAAATAATTTATGAAAATTTGGAAAGAAAAATTTAACAAGTACATTGGGTTAACGGTTAAACTATATTTTACTCAATACTGATCTTTAATAGCATAGATTTTTCAAGGCATATCTTGGGAGAGGGTTGAGTAACTTTTTAAATAACTCTTTTAGTTCTTTCTGGAATCCTAAATTATTGTTTCATTTTCTGCAATATTATAGTGTAATTTTACCTCTTTAAAGTGATTTTTAAAATGAAGGTAGCTCCACGTTTTAGTGAGCTCAAAACCCTTATAAAATACATGCTTTACCTGAAGAATTAAATGAAAAAGAATCATTCCATCTTTGAATTAATTTTCTGTTGCAAATTACCTCTCCTTGAACTTTTAACTTTGTTTAGCATTTTTAAATTTTGGTAGGAAGTCGGTGTAATTTCAGTGATACTTGGATTATTCCCATCTCTTACCAAATAATGAAGAAAAAAAAAAAACTAACCTTATGTCATTGCTTTACCTTCCTCACAACAAAGGCTGGCTTTCTATAACACCATTGTCTTATTCTCAGTCTACGGGAAAAACAGAAAAGGCTTCTTCCGGAGCACAAAGCATCTCAGCACTGTTATCCAACAGCAACCCCTTCTATCACTCCCCAGTCTTTTTTTTTTAATATCCTCAATACACAATTATGGTTATTCTTTTAAAATGAGTGCCTATCTTTAGGGTTTCTAAAAACTTTTTGTTCTAGAAGACTGAACACAGAGCTGCCAAATAAAACAGGCAGGGCTGATCTCCTGTTTCCAATGACATGACCTGTGCTCAGTGAAACATCAACCTGCCTCTCAGAGAGCCTCTTACTTCCAAGGAGCCAATTCCCGAGTCCACATTCTTATACTTCTTGGCCACCACTACTCCAGGAGCTCCAGGAGAGAAGAGTCTCCCAGTGGCACCATGTATTTTAACTTATAGCAGTTTCCTACCCAAGGGGCCAATCCAACTAAATCTATTACACATCACATGCCTGTTACTCCCCACAAAAAATGAGTCATCCCCAACTGCAGATCTTCCATCATCACCTGGGCCCACAGCATTATCTACACGCATAACCCGATTCAATTTTTCATTCCTCTCCAGCCTCTAATCCTTCCCCATGGCACCCATTGGAACACACAGTCTCTCATCTTCAATCTCTTCTTGGAAAGTTTCCTTCACATTTCAGCAGAAGCTGGCTCCATCTAGCTATTTCCTGGTCTTTCCTCCCCCCTCCACCTTTACAAATCTCCACCTCTTCTAAGCTCCCGTCACCAACTTTACCATCAGTTATCTACCTTGTAGCACTCATCTAGAAATACTTCATTCATTAGTGACTTTAGAACATCCTTCACTGTGATTTTTTCTCTTCTTACCCCTGCCTCCACTTTGGTGGCCTTGATAACCACATGGTTATTCCATTCATGACACTGGACTCTGGAAGCAACTATGCTCACCACTATACCACCAATGCCCCCTGGACGCTGAATTATTGTACCTCCTCCTCTCCAGTGATCTTTTCTTTTATCTTGTATCAATTACTCTCTCATCTGCTCATCTTTTGATCTTACTATCATCAGTAACTGTATAGCTGATTGTCATACATCTTACTTTCTAACCATTACTCCTAACCTTGCAGTTTATCTACTTTAGTTCTCATCTTACTAATGGTGACTGCTCTAGTCACTCAACTAAGACTGCCTTGTACTTTTCCTATCACTTTCTCACTATCATCCTCTTCATGACCTTATTTCCATCCAGCCCAAGTTAGATTCTATAATCAATTATTATTATAAGCACTTCCTTGCTAACATTCTTGGCTCCCTGTCTGCTTGTCTCCTTTTTGTCTTCTGGAAAAGCCCAAACCCTAATCAAAACCAATTATTTTCCTATGCTTTTTGTGCACCAAGGCAGCTAAACATGGCTGGAAAAACACTGGCAACTCTGGCAACAGAGCAATCTCTTCTTAAATACATAACTAAATGGACGCTTGCTATTGCCTAGAAATTCTGCTAATCTCCAAAATTATGTTGCATCTTTTCTCTCCTGAAATTCCCTGCACCTTCCCCCCTCTACCCTCATTCTCAGTGGTTAATCTTCTTTTTCACTCATTAAGAGATTAGAACAACCATTAAATGCCTTGTTTATCTCATTCCACTAGAATGTAAGCTTTCTGAGAGCAAAACCATTAGTTTCCTTGTTTACTGCTAATCCCTAACATTTAGAATTCTGCCTGGCACATTATAGTTACTTGAAAAATCACAGTAGAATTAAAAAAAAAGAATGATTGCTTAAACTAATACATATGATATTTAATGACACAATGACGCATTTGAAAATAATTAGTAACTTGATCAGCAAATCCCCAATAAATAATAATCAGTTAGGATGTGATATTAGTAAATTTTCTTTTATCATGATCTAAATGCTTTTGCCACATTGATATGTAATTAAACTCAGAAGTACTGCTTTCAATATGCCAAACTAAAACATTTACCAAATACGGAACATATGCAGGGTGCTGTGCCTTTCCTATAGGAGCTTATAATCACAATGGACTAGACAACAAAGGTTGTATCAATTAGATAATGGTTCACAAAGCATAGAGCACTTTACCATATACTATCTCATTTGAACCATGGAACGACTCGTAGATGTTACAAGCAAGGCTGAGAGAACTTAGGCAATTGCTTAAGGTCAATTGGCTAAGTGGCCAAGGCCAGTGTCCAGACCATATCTACTGATTCAGAGTCCACTCAATCCATTATATCATGAAACTCATTACTCATTTCTATATCCAAAAACTAAAAGTATGTCCTGCTATTTATCAAAGTAAGTCCAATTTGCTGTTCTATAACTTGCATCTATTCTCCTTTTCAACTTTACATTTCCACTTTCCTACATGCACCATGACCTCCAGTGGGCTGGCCTCTTCCAAATTTATGATTTTCCCATGGTCATCTAAGCCTTTCCTGTTGCATATGATCCTCACTGGGAGTTCTTTTATGAGGTCCATCTTTCAAAAAGATCTCTTTTACCTCCTTTTAAATAAGATTTTCACTAATATATTTGCTCTTACAATGATTTTTCCCTTCCCTTTCCTAGAGATCTTTCTGTTGTAACATTAAAGCTTGTTATTGAATCAAAGTCTTACATTATCAGGTCAAAGTAGAGGAGCTCTTTTATTTAATTAATTAATTAATTAATTTATTGAGACACAGTGTCTCTCTGTCACCCTGGGTAGAGTGCCATGGCACCATCACAGCTCATGCCAACCTCAAACTCCTGGGCTCAAGCAATCCTCCTGCCTCAGCCTCCTAAGTAGCTGGGACTACAGAGGTACACCACCACACCAAGCTAATTTTTTCTATTTTTAGTAGAAACAAGGTCTCACTCTTGCTCAGGCTGGTCTCAAACACCTGAACTCAAGTGATCCTCCCACCTTGGCTTCCCAGAGTGCTAGGATTACAGGAGTGAGCCACCACACCCAGCCCAAGTTCTATTAATATATTTTAAATGAGATCAAAGCAAGTAATGTAAATTTAATTTTTTGTTGAATGTCTTTTGTTCCTTGTGTAAACAAATTATACTACTATAAAGTATTTGACCACTCTGTGCTCATAATTGTTTTCCATATTTTGAGAAATATAGAAAAATAAAAGAAAAATAGTGAGAAAAAAAAAGCTTCCTTGAGTTCAGGGACTGTGTTTTCTCTACAAGCCTGTCGGTATGCTAGTTATATACAGGAATCAATAAATAATTCATTCAGTATTTATGCATATATGCACATATGAGTATTAATTGAGTTAACACATGTGTAGCATTCTCAATCTATTTATTCCCTCATCTCTCTGCTAAAAAGTTTTTAAAAGTGTATAATATTCTTCACATAATTTCTTTATTTTATAAATGATCAAACAGAAAAGAGTAAATAATTTTCTTAGTACTATAAAAATCACAAACTTAAAAATCACGTTATTTGATTTTCAAGTATGGTATTTTTATGAGTAAGAAACCTCTATTTTTTAATTTCATTTCCAGACCCATATAATACAGAACACAGTCACAAATGCATTTTCAAGAATTTCCAGAGGAAAATTCATAGGCTATTAAGATGGTTCTTAGTTCTTGGATACATTCCAATATCCCAAATTATTTTCAAATAAATGTCTAAAGAAATGAGAACAATTCTGATTCCTCATTTTTATGAGTAACTATTCTAGGATTAATTTAATGAAATCTTTTCTGTCCTTTTTTAACTTTATTTCTTTGAGGTACTTTAGACCAAGTCAACTTTTATTTTAAAGTACTTTACACAGTACAAGGAAATATCCAACGTAAGGAAAGGCAGACTTCCCACTTTCAAAAAATGCACTTAAGATTTATGTTAAATCATTAACAATTTGGTTATAAATGTAACTGTATGTATTTTGAAATTATTAGTAAATGACCTTATCGTATACTAACACAAAAGATCAGGTATAAGAACATCAAGAATAAAATTTGCAAGAGTATTAATTCCATGTAATAAACTTTTTAACTGAAGTAATGAATAACCAACAATTACCACAGAAATATTAACCTATAAGAAAGTACAATTCTATTGCCAACTGTGGTAAAACCAAGGTATATCGTATGCTGTTTAGCTTTTAAGAAAATAAAAGAATAAAGGAAGAAAATCAGGATAAAAATGCCAGACAACGCCAACGTATAGTAAGGTTATGCCATTAAGATTTTTTAACAAGTTAATTCTTATAACTCTGTTTTTTCCTCAAAAGTAATTTAAATGTCTTAAAAGATTTTTAAAATAAAAATTTCTATTATTGATCATTTTTATGTGCTATATCAAGAGTACTCCATAGAAAAAGCATAAAAAGGAAATCATGTTTCAAATATATAAAATGATAATCACATTGTAAAAAAAAAATCATTGTTAAATTTATAATATCTAAATGATTTAAATAAATTTGGTCAATTTAAAATAATTGTTAAACCAAGAGCTAATTCTTAACTGAATCTCTCTAGTGAGAGTCAAGAGCATATATAAAATAAAAGCACAAAGGGAATTCAAGAAAAATTATCTCTGTTTGTTAGGAGAGTAAAATAAGAAATAGGAGACAGTGGCATTTGTGGCAGAGAAAATGTGCTCAGTTTACTGCGAAAGCCACCTGGAGAATGTTGATACCTTTGTCAGCAGCAATGAGGAAAGACTCTGTCCTAGAGGGTAGAGGAAGAATTATCTAAGTATCTGGTTTGATACTAAGGTATCTCTGTAAGTAATAAAAACAAAACTAAACTAAACTGAGAACAAATACTTATCTTGTAAATGCCTCATGGCACATTACATATTGACAGGGAAACAATTTGGTCATTGCTCTCTTTCTTTTATTCCTGTCTTTGGAGCTGCATATGATCCTATACTATTTCTTGCCATCAAATAGGCTGAAAGCCACATATATTGATAAGAGTACTGTTTATTCTTCTTCTTTTTTTTTTAGGAAAAAACCCCCAAAGTTTATTCATATACATATGGAAGCATAAAAGAAGTAGCTCTCCAAACAGCTGAAGATGGAGATTATATATATAACTTAACAGGAGGGGGAGGGAAGAAAACGCTTCTACAAATGGGTTTCTAGGGGAACAAATGAGAGAGAAAATTTGTGATGATGTTTGTTTATGCAGGTGTGAGAGGTCTTGTTCTGGGTTTTTTTTTTTTTTTTTCCATGATCATAAAAATCCCCTAGAGAGGGCTTCTATGGCAGCCTCATTCTCCGAAGTTTCTACTTTTATAGAGATAAGGAAAGCTCTGAAAAGTCTTCTTTCTGCATCTCTTTGACTCTCAAGCTGTCTTTACAACACTTCCTTTTAGAATTAATGCAAAAGTAAACATTATTAATATAATGAAGTCTAGAATCCTATCACTTTAATCTGTGTCATAAAATTTCAAGTCAGTCTTTTGTATAAAACTAATTTGTTTGATATTCTAAAGCTATGTTATTTTTTAGAGGGAAACAAAATTTTATGGCATGCATGCCAAACCAGGATCACCCAGCCCCGTGCAAGACTCACAAACATCACTCAGCCAGAAAATCTCGAAAGCCCCATTGAGTGGGATTTCTAGGTGAATAGCCTCCAGAACTCTGCAGACCATACCTTCCTTACACGAGGAGGGGCACGATGTCCAGTCACTATATGGGGTCACAATACAGTCCTTCTTACAGGGAAGCAGGCAAGGCCTCACTGTTTCAGGCCGAAGGCTTTCAGGACACCTAGAAAAAGCAAAAGGAAATGATCAGCTTCTCTAGTAAGCCAGAAAACCAGATAATTTAATTTCTTTAAGATTTTCATTGCTAAAATTGCAAAAGTAGAAACCAATCTGTATTATTTAACTTCCAGCAGCCTTTTTACTTTTGACAACAACCACACAACTAAATGAATTCTTTCAAGCTGGACCTCAATAGAGCTTCCCAAGGCAGGATGTGTAGATTTCCTAATAGCAATTATGCTATCTAGAATAATATATGACAATTATACCTTATCATCCTCTAATAATATCTCCATTAATAAATATTCATTTAAGGATCCAATTCTATATCTTTATATAACTAAGTAGGCTTTTTGCCTACTATAAGTTTCCAGGTTATTCTGCACTCTTTATTTTTATAAAATATGTATAGCATAAAATAAATTATAATGGAGTATATTCTTTACACAGTACATGCTCAAAACCAATGTTGTATTAATAGCTGTATATTTAATAATAAATAATAAGTATATAAGTATTACTAGAAGTATATAAATTATTATGATAAGCAGATTTTGCTTCATTCCTGGCTTCACTTAATATATCTATTCTTATTTTTTCTTCCATTTTATCCCTAGTTTTAAATTATGGGACTTAAAATATTTTTTATATTTTTGTAAGCTTTGTAAGCTTTGTAAAATATCTTTTTTGGAACAAAAAGAGTGAATATAAATAAAAATAGTCACTCAGCAACTTAAAGAAAAACAAAATACTGTTGCTTGACATAAATTATAGTAACATTAACTAAATTATTGCTTAAAAAAGATAGCAAAAATATATTATTATTGGGAAGACAAGTGAAAGATAAGAAGGACAAAACACCGGAATGTCTTACTTTATATAATGTTTTCACTTCCTAAGAGATAACAGGAAGCTGATGTATAGGTTTTAAATATACTATCTTGTTCAAAATATATATATTAGATGATTTTTAAATTTCCCAATTTTTCTGTGCATTTTCATGGTCTAATACTACTGTTGCAAGTGGTCAAATGTTGGTCATGAGCATTAACACTAGAAAAATATGTATATTAGAAGAATAAAATAATAATAACATAATTCGTATAATTCAAAGTAACTATTCTGATTTCTAAGCAACTATCTTTTGAGGTCATATAAATCCCTGCCAAGTAAATTAACAAGCATTGAAGAAATAATTCAAACAACCAGTACAACTCTTGCTGGAATAAATTGGCAAATCAGTGGGAAATAGAATTTAAAAATACTCCATATAGGAAAAGCCAAATTTTATGTAGTTCAAGATAAATTGTCTTTTATCAAGTAAGTTAATTATGTTTTCAGACTTGAACTATGAGTGAAAAAAAAATCAACATCATTAATCTATTTTCCTATAATTTCTTTATAGCATGTTGCTGACACTTCATTTTTGATATATCTTGTATTATTATAGTTCTCTACATATCATTTCTCATATATAAATATTATGCTCTATTCAATTATATAGATACATGCTCTCCTCTCCCAATTTAAAACATAACGGTTTGTTTGGAAGTAAATTTGAAAAGTATATAGGATTCAATATTTCAAAACTAAATAAACTCCCTGGTTTACCTTGAGGGATTTCCTAATTGCTATGACTATTCAAAGTCATGAACAACAAAGAAATTTAGCTGTGAATCACAGAAGTAAATGTATTGTTATAATTTAGATTGTAAATCACTAGAAGTACAATTTATTCTGCATTCTTAACCATGAGCCATTATACGGCAAAACCCCACACATAATCCAGTTAATTCTTTTGGAGCTATGGAATTATTGGTCAGTAATTATTATTGACAGCATTCCTTTTCATTGAGGCAGTTTTACAACTTTAACAACTTTAACTGCATGCTCTTCAAATATTAGCCCTGAATAAATCAATGGAATTTACAATGTTATCATTGACAACCTCCAAATATTCTGTTTTAGTTTAGAAATAGCCACAGCAAGATACTTAGCTAACTGTGGAGAACAAAATTACTAACAACAAAGTCGTTAAATGAACACACAAAGATAAATTACACAGCCTAGATTACATCCAATAAAATGAATTCAGACTTCCTTTGGCAAGGCAATTGGCTCAGTCAACATGCTGCTTTTCTCCTTTGTGTTGTTTGTATTTAGTGTTTGTGGTTTAAATCAAAGAATTGATTTTCCCCCAAATCTTATTCAAGGTCAAATTAAACAGATGTGATAGGAGTTGAAGTTTGTTACTGGGAGAATAGATAAGATCAATAACATTGATTTTACCATTGCACAGGAATCTGTTTTATTAAGAGAAGTTTAAAACAAGTTTTCTATTTGCATTTTTGTTTCAAATGCCTAGTACTAGAAAGTATTCATTGAATTTAACCTAGCATTAAGTAAGAAGGGCAATAACATTTTCTCTTGAATTCACAGTATTTGCTTCGTTTTCCAGAATTTTAAGGGCTAAGTAAATCCATTTGATTTAACAAATCTATAGATGTATCCAGGTCATTGAATAAAAGCTGCAAGCACAGAGCAAATTTTCAATGGATTATTGTGGTGATCTGACATGGGGCTTCAGGATACCCTTCCGGTTGAATGATTTAGTGATATTAATCCAGCAGGCTCTTTCGTACATAGGTTTGTACATACATACATCCAGTACTCAGCAAAAATATTTTGCAGTTTGTGTTAGGGAAATGTCAACAGTAACATTTGAAAGGTGATTAACTGTAGAACAGGAACAGAGTGAGTTTACTTATAGAAGCCCAGCACAGTAACACTCTTCATGCACCTCTGTGGTGAATATTTATTTATACCTCTGTTCTTGCTCTAGCAAGACTCAGAATCCTCCAGGACTTGGGACTTCTGTTCCTGCTGCTACCACCATTGAATTTTAACACACTGTACATTATTTTCCTGAGTTAAATTCATAAAAACCTTGGTATAATTCTATTAAAATATTGGTTTGGGGCTACCTATTAAGCACGTGAAATAGCTTCTCAATTTTTTCATATCTCTTTTGGCATATATTCTTCAATACATTTCCTAATTTCAGAAGATATAAACAAATAAAATATGGGGGAGAATATCCCTAATGTCTGGAACCCTGGCCAGGTAAAAATAACTCATAATGGGATTCTTATTTATCCCCCCTGGAGTTTTCCGTATGTCATGTACATTATTTTCATTACTCAGGAACACTAAAAGGTACCTCAAATTCTTAAGAGAAAACAATAGTTTCTAACACTTATTGAGTGTTTAGATTAATGTTATTTTTTTCATTAAATCCTTTCAACAGACTGAAAATGGAAGCCAAAATTAGTAAGGTAGCAGGTTTAAGATCACACACAATATTTAACCACTTGGCTGAGTATTTAGATAATAGAAGGCCACTTTTACACGCATGCAAAATTGACTGTTTTTAGTTTTCTTGTTTCACATGGCTAAGATGATTTGAATTTTTTTAAGAAAATTATTCTGTTTAAAATTTCAAAAGATAAAGAGTTTTTTCTCCCTCTAAGAAACTTTCTTTAGAGTTGACTTATTAGTTTTCTCTAGTAATTGATTAGCCTAGATATGTCATTACTTGTTTTGCTTCTATTTCTCCCAAGGCACATATAATACACCAACTCTTGGGTTCTTTGTCCTCCCCTGTAGCAAATTGTGTTTGCCTTGTTATGACAGTACTCATTCCCACCATAAGAAACTGATAGTTTTTCTACTTATCATAACATTACCCTGTCCCAAGGCTCTCTCTTGGAAGTAAATGGCTTATTCATTTAACCATGGAAAGATATAATGTTTGGCCTCGGTATTTTTTGATATAGTATTTTCTAGGAGAAATGAAAGGCAGATCATAGAAGGCTACTACCCAATTAAACTAGATTGGCAGCCTCTGTAGCCTATGGGTATATAGGAGGTCATGGGTGACCTACAATGCTAGGACTTGGTATACTGTCATTATTGATCAGCCAGCCTAGAGCAAGCACTTCTTTCATTGCCTCACTAGCTTAATAAAAGCAGAAAGCACTATACTATAAAACAGAAAGTGGGTACCAGATAGAAAGATTTCTACAGAATTTATGGATCCCAGGTACAGGACTCTAAAGCTGTTATAGCTTTATCAGCAGCTGACACTCAAAACAAACAAATCTTACTCTTGAGGACAGGTCTGACAAGCATCCAAATGCTCCATTTCATGAAGCAACTGAAGCCTGAGCCAATCCTCTGCATGGTTGACCACAGGATTTACTGTTGTCATTCGAAAGCCCTTACTTTTTGGGTCCCACTTGGCCCACATTGACTCGCACACAGATGACTTTTCTTGTCTGCATGCCGATGGAGCAGGAGGCCTCCCCATTCCAAGTTGTAGTTGTGTTGAAGGACGATACTGAGGTGTCCTCGATACACTGGCCCCAGGGACCAGTTTGCCAGTGGTACACAGTACAAGGATGCTCATTACAGCTGCGCACCTCTTGCAAAGCACTGCTATTTGGACAGCGAACTCCACCTATAAAAATGGACAATGATAGCAGATTAGATACGGTACCAACAGAACCTTACCATTCTCTGTTCCTTGGAATTAACACGGCTAACAACAATTATAATACCTGCCACTGATTTAGCATATAGCCTGTGACCAGCACACTGTTAGGAAAGCAAATTATATGTTAATCTTACCTCATTTGGCATGGTGTGGCTTAGAGTATAAACTATGTGATATATATAATATTTGCATTAGGGGACAATGGAAGACCTTAAAGAAAGAGACCATTGTTCTCCAGAGAAATTGAAAATAAGGTACAACTAAAGCTCATGTGATTGTTGACCAGGAGAAACATGGATACTGAGATTCTGTGGATGGAGAAAAGCAAGTGTGTTTTCAGATGTTACTCCCCAAACTAAAAGTCTTAATTGCAGGTTTTGAAATGCTGTTTATTTTAATGTATTATGTTTTAGGGTGATTAGAAACAGGGTTATTAACATCGAATGATACTTTATGATCTTCCAGACCACCACTGGAAAAACCATCGAGTAATGATATTTTCATATTTCTTCAAATATAAGATGTATTGGCTGTGAAGTGTAACATCATTTAATGTGTCCCAAAGAAAAAGAAAGCTACAAATTAAACTATAATACAGTCCTTTCTGTTCAACTCTAATTTTTTTTGTATGCTTATTGAAATAGCTTTGTATGACTTAATTACATAGTTTTTTATATCACTCTTTGGCATTAAAAGGAAAAGTAATCCTAAAACTTCTTTACATGGAGTCCAAATCTTTCAAGTCACTTTTAAATTTACTCATTGAAGTCTGTTCTCCTATACAGTGTCATCTTCTGTGATATCAAAAGTGTTGGTGATGTAAGATTTCTTAAAGAGTTCTCCCCCTTTGTCTCCAGAATTTTCTTCCAAGACACCGATATTCACCTTAAATTTTGATGCTGTGGCATTCTTAATTGCCCCAGAAGGTGTCAATAAAAGTTTTAAGCAAGCAGTTAGGATTTACTTTCCTTCTTTAATTGGTCCGTAGCTGTTTTTGTTTGTTTTAGCAGAAGCAGCATGGGATTGATATTTCCACCAAGAATAACCACAAAGTTCACATGTACAAGCAATGACAACCATGTTGTAATTGTTGCTTGGCCATAGCAACTTTAAAATACACCCAATGTAAGATGCAATAATTCCAGAGATGTTAAAGTGTAAAATCGAAGTATCTTTTATTCAATAGAATATGGTGTGGGAGTTATCATTCTGGAACTCTTTTTTATGTGCTAGCCACATTATAAATATTTTGTATGTGGGACCTCATTTTGTGTTCATAACTGTCCTGTGAGTTAAAGATTATTAAAGTGCATGAGCCCACACAGCTTAAATAATGTGACCACAGTAACAATGAGGAATTTATAGAGCCTGCTTTCTTACCACTGTGCTATTTCTGGTGCCAATTACGAAAATAAAATGTCTTATATTGTTAAAAACAGGGCATTGGAGAAATTTTTTGCTCACTTTATTGACAATTTGACCTACTAAAACTTATGCAGCATCTGGATTTCATCTTAGAACAGAAAAGAATTCATTGTTGATATGAAACGGTGGGAACTCTCAGTGTTCATCACCAATATTTGTGATACAGTAAATGGAGAAAATGTTGAACATAGTAAGAAATGGGTTTTAGATATTAGGAAAACAAGCCTCAAAAAGTTAAAAATGAAAGGAAAGGTGATTAAGTCATTAGTGAGCCTAACATGGAAGATGGCTCAAGAAGTTTGAGATTTGGGCAAAAGTCACAAACAAAGCTAGTGGCCACACTCTAAGCTGATCTTCAGGTATCACTTCCCTATGATTAAGGACAACCTCTATTCAGCAAATAAATCAGTAGCAGTTTACGTGAGAACTTAACTGCAATTTAAAATCATTTATTAGTGTCGAACATGGGCTCAACATCAGAATAACCTGCGTTAAACAGCATTTCATTAATGTTTCCTGCTTCAGGAAGGTGAAAACATCTGTCACTGTTCATATCCTATCCTCCCTCACACAGCTCCGTGACCCTGGCAGCCCCTGCAAAGAAGTTTAGGATTTGAATAGAAATGAATCCTAAAACACACTAATTGGATTGGGAGAAGTAAATGAGCACTCCTATTATCCATTCCCCGAGGCACTAGATTTATCTAATCTTAACTTTCAGACAAACACAGGCTAATTATAGACACCATATATACACATACATATATATATATATATATATATATGATTATTTTAACAATTCTTTATATTTAATAGTAAAATTACTGATCTATCAAAATGTGTTTATCCCATTTTCTCTGTGAGAGTAAGTATGCTGTTTAAACTGTGATTTTAAAACTCTAAATTGTCTTTGACATGGAATTGACTGGTTGGCTTTGGAATAAAATCAGAAAAAAAAAAAAAAAAAAAAAAACTTCTACAACATCAGCATAATGTGTCCAGGAACTGCAAGATAGCTGTTAAGTTTACAGACATAAAGGCTATTTATTTTTTTGCCCCAATCCATATTAAAGCTGTATCAGCACTTTTGGTCTGCTGTTAGTAAACTTACACAGATAAGCCCTGATGTGGTCTTAACTATAACAATGAGGTGACAGTTTTGAAAGCATCATTTGGAGTAATCAGTCACTGCAGCATCATCATATTGTTCAGGGATAATTTTAAGGTAGAAAAATTGACAAGTATAATATTGAATTTATCTATTATTTATGGAAAGTTCTCATTCCAGACATCTGGGAATCTTTCCATAGTACTTGGGAAATTATAAACTGTGACCTATGACAAAATTAATAATAAGCATTTTTAAAAATCTTCTTACATATAAAAATATATATTTCATATTACTATCATTTTAGATTTTTTTATCATTCCATCAAAGGGAAAGACTTTATAAGATAATGAAATTTCTGCTACATAAATAAACTTCTATGCTCACATAAAAATACCAACTATTATGTGAAACTTCTCTGTTAGAAATGAAAAAGTGACTTTTCCTCCCTACGTAAAGTTCACAAAAGCTCTGTTAGCATGCATTTGAACAGAGCTATGGTGTTTCTGGTTCTGACATTGATGCCTTTACAGTTTAGAAGATTAGTTTTATAAAAAGAAAGAAATTCTTCTTTTCTGATTTGGATGGACTTTATTTCTTTCTCTTGCCTGATTACTGTGGCTAGGACTTCCAGTACTACGTTGAATAGAAATGGTGACAGTGGGCATCCTTGTCTTGTTCCAGTTTTCAAGGGGAATGCTTTCAACTTTTCTCCATTCAGTATGATGTTGGCTGTGGTTTTGTCATTTTATTATTTTTAGGTATGCTCCTTATATGGCTAGTTTGTTAAGGGTTTTTATCATGAAGGGTGCCGGATTTTATTTAATCCTTTTTCTGCATCTATTGAGGTCATATGGGTTTTGATTTTAATTCTGTTTATATGGTAAATCACATTTATTGATTTGTATATGTTGAACCATCCTTGCATCCTTGGGATGAACCCTGCTTGCTTCTGGTGAATTTTTTTTTTTTTTTGATGGGCTATTGGATTAGATTTGCTAGCATTTGGTTGAGGATTTGCATTTACGTTCATGAGGGATACTGGTCTGTAGTATTCTTTTTTAGTTGTGTCCTTTCCTGGCTTTAGTATCAGCATGATACTGGCTTCATAGAATGAGTTAGGGAGGATTGCCTCCTTCTCCATGTTATGGAACAATTTCAGTAAGATAGGTACTAGTTCTTCTTTGTAGGTTTGGTAAAATTTGCCTGTGAATCCATCTGGTCCTGAGCTTTTTTTTTTTTTTTTTTTTGCTGGGAGGTTTTTTATGACCAATTCAATCTTGCTACTCAATATGGGTCTGTTCAGGATTTCTGTTTCTTCCTAATTCAAGCATGGGAGGTTGTGTGCTTCCAAAAATTTATCCATTTCCTCTAGATTTTCTAGTTTGTATGCATAGAGGTGTTTGTAGTAGTCTCGGATGGAACTATCCCTATTTGTCGATGACATGATCTTATTTCGAGAAAAGTCTAAAGACTCCTCCAAAGACTCCTAGAATTGATAAATAAATTCAGTAAAGTAACAGGTTGCAAAATTAATGTACACAAATCAGTAGCATTTCTATACACTAATTACAGCCAAACTGAAAATCAAATCAAGAATGCAATATCATTTACAATAGGGGCAAAAACAAACAAACAAACAAACAAAAACCTAGGAATATACCTAACCAAGGATTTGAAAGATCTCTGCAAGGAGAACTATAAAACATTGATGAAAGAAATAGTTGATGACACAAATGGGAAATCATCCAATGCTCATGGATTGGAAGGATCAATATTGTTAAAATGCCCATACTGCCCAAACGGATTTACAAATTCAATGCAATTTCCATCAAAATATCAATGGCAGTTTTCACATAATTAGAAAGAAGATCCTAAATTACATATGGTATAAGAGCCTGAATAGCCAAAGCAGTCCTAAGCAAAGAGAACAAATCTGGAGGCATCACATTACCCAACTTTAAATTATACAACAAGGCTATAGTAACCAAAACAGCATGGTTCTAGTACAAAAGTAGTCACATAGATCAACGGAACAGAGTAGAGAACCCAGAAATAAAACCATACATCTACAATCAACTGATCTTTGATAAAGGACAAAAACATATATGGGAAAGGACCCCATATTCAATAAATGATGCTAGGAAGATTGGAAAGCCACATGTAGAAGAATGAAACTGGATCTGTATTTCTCACCATACACAAAAATTAACTCAAAATGGATTAAAGACTTAAATTTAAGACTTGACACCATAAAAAGTCTAGAAGAAAAAGTAGGAAAAACTCTTCTGGACATTGGCCTAGGCAAATAATTTATGACTAAGACTCCAAAAGCAAATACAACAAAAACAAAAATAAATAAATGGGACTTAAACAAACAAACGATAAGGTTTCTGAACAGCAAAAGAAAGAACCAACAGAGTAAATAGAATGAGAGAAGATATTTGCAAACTGTATATCTGACAAAGGACTGATATCCAGAATCTATAAGGAACTCAAACAAATCAGCAAGAAAAACTCAAAGTACCCCCATTAAAAAGTGGGTAAAAACACGAACATTTTTTCAAAAGAAGATAAACAAATGGCCAAAAAACATATGGAAAAATGTTCAACATCACTAATAATCAAGGAAACGCAAATTAAAACCACAGTGAGATATCACCTTACCCCTGTCAGAATGGCCATTAATAAAAAGTTAAAAAAACAATAGATGTTGGCATGGATGCAGTGAAAAGGGAATGCTTATATATCATCAGTGGGAATGTAAATTAGTACAATCTCTGTGGAAAACATGATGGAGATTCCTCAAAGAAATAAAAGTAGACCTACCATTCAATCTAGCAACCCCACTACTGGGTATCTACCCAAAGGAAAAGAAATTAAAATATCAAAAAGACACCTGCACTAGTATGTTTATTGCAGCACAATTCACAATTGCAAAGATATGGAATCAACCTAAGTGCCCAACCACTGATAAATGGATAAGGAAAATGTGGTATATATTAAATATAGTACTATTCAGCCATAAAAAAGAACAAAATAGTGTCTTTTGCAGTGACTCAGGTGGAACTGAAAGCCATAACCCTAAGTGAAGTATCTACCCCAAGAATAGATATACAATACTGCATGTACTCATTTATAAGTTCAAGCTAAACAATGGATATATGTGGTCATACAGAATGGCATAATGGACTTTGGAGACCCAGGAGGGGGGCCGGTGAGTGGGGCATGAGGAATTAAAAATTACCTATCCGTACAATGGAAAAGCCTTGACTTCACCACTGTACAATTCATCCATGTCTCAAAAAACCACCTGTATCCCCTAAATCTATTGAAATAAAAAGAGAACCATGTTCAAAGCAATAATTGAGTACATGTATGTTGAGTGGGATTTGCAATGTTTATGTGTGATACTTCAAGGGATACCTAGAGGGTTAGAAATAGTTCCTGCTATGCTCAAGGATCTTAAAATCCAGTGGGGAAAAGAGTAGATGAATAAGACAAGCATACAAATGAGTATAACTCTAGATAGAATGTAACAGTTATGTTAAGAAAGGAATTTAGTATAATTGGGAGTCAAAGGAGTAAGATTCTCTTACTTTTTAGGGACTGAAAAATGCCTCAGACAGAAGGAGGCATTGAGATGAGTTTTGAAGGAGTAGGATTTTGACATGCACAATTCTGGGAAGGGAACGAAGGAAGGAAGGAAGAATTTCATCTAAGTAGAAGAAAAAAATAAATAAAAGCAAAGTCACGCAGGCAGGTGTGACCCTAGGAATTAGCAATATTGATGCAATCAATTGGAGTGTAGAGTTCACAAAGGAAAATAACTGGCAATAAGAATAAGGAAGTGGACTGGGCTCATGTTCTGAAGAGGTTATTATTATGAAGAGTCCTACTATCATGGTACTGTGAATTACAGTTTTAAGGTGCTTCTAACTTTGCCTCCTGTTGCAGTCCTTTGATAGCAGACCACTGCTGGGTGAAAAGCACATTGGCAAGGGCATACTTTGACGGAATTGAATTGGAACAGCATTAGCAACGGCACCTCAGGAGATTCTACTGCAGCACACCTCCATCCCCAACCCCTGTTTTTTCTTGCAGAAAGAGGGAGAAGACTTCCCACCGTAGAGCCTGCATAAATCCTGTGTGCCGGTCATGAAGGAACCAAATGAAGCAGAACTTCCTTTCCAAGGTCAACAGTGGGAGGATGGGGAAGTGACACTATTTATAATACTTAGAAACCAGGGTTGTGTGTATATATACATAGAATGAATCCTGAGTTCTTGAAATTCCTCTAGGAAATATAAGTGCTCCCTGGCACTTAGGAGTAAAAACATTGAGCTGTAAAAACTGAATAAGTTGAAATTAAAGTATTTTTTCCCCTCAATGTTTTGCATTGTATAATATGACTTTTTGAAGACTACTAATTATTTGAGAAAAAAATGGCATAATTCTATTTCAATCTGTATCTATTCTCTGCATGCATAAGGCAGGTGTAAAGGCACATTAATATTTGGCAATGAAGTTCTATCAGGTCATTTTGAACTTTGCAAAAATAAATAGTCTTTCCTTTTTTGCTCCGTAAGGATAATTAACTACACAATGAGAATTAACAGAAGTTGTTATACTCAGTGGAAAACTTTTTGAAAATCATTTTTGTCTTTTTAAATGGAGTTTGCTGAGGATTTACAACACAGGCTCAAAAAATTGAGAAGGCTAAAAATCTAATATCAATTTTCAAATTTTTGTTCAAATTCATTCTACTACACTATTTATATGAAAAACATGCCAAACTTAAGTATTAAAAGAGTGCTTCCTTTTAGAACTTCATAAAATTATAGTAGCTTTTGGAGCAAATCCTACACTTTATACAATACAGGGAAGATTCTTCCCTCAAGGTATCATACAATGTTAAAAAGTGAATTACCAATTTTATTTACCAGAAGTCAAGCCTTAGGAAGTAAAATACACACACATACACAATTTTAAGTGAAAAAGATTACTTTTACCTTCTCCAGTATATCAACTATCTCTAGTTTGCCATCACTTGTGATTTTGTTTCCAAATGACATTTCAATAAGCCTTTAATAATGTGTATTGCTATAATGTTATATGTTATTCAAGATAATGTTATATGTTATCCAAGATTGCATGGAAAGTAATTATGTACAAATTGTTTTTATTTTATTATTTTTTTTTATGTTTAATTTTGAACCAATATCAAAATTTCAGTAAAATTAAGTATAATAATTTTTTTCCTGGGCCATTAGGAAGTGATGCCATGTTCTTACTGTATCACATCAGGGACACAAGATTTTGATTTTATTCACTATTGATAAAGCTAATTTTGGTCACTAGATTAACACTGTGTCTGTCAGATTTCCCCATCAGGGAAATACTTGAGGCTATGTAAATATAATTCTCTTCATAAGATATCCAATTTATTTGTTTCTTTATATCAAGTATGGATCCATGGTTTCCTATTTTATTTAATGGGTTATGATCTGTTAGTATCATTATTTTGTCATTCAAATAGTTTGCATATGCAGCCAGTGGGAGAAACTTCAAGCTGTGTTCTGTAGCCTTTTGACATGTTCTCCTCTTTACTTTCTGGCACAAGATCCTCCAGGCACATCTTGTACTCTTCCTATCCTATCCCTGGAATGACAGCCATTTCTCCAAGGAGCCCTGTGTCATTTTTTTGGAGAATGGTATTAAGAACCAAGATCTTAGTGCTGCTTGTACTTAACTGCATTTGGGGTCTTGCTGCTTTAAGGGAGTAGGGTTAATAAACGAGTGAGTAGGGTTACAGTGAGTAAGGTTAATAAATGTATATATGTATATAATATGTATACATCTATATATATTAATATATATTCACACACTTACATTTATCTCTATCTCTATCTTTATAAATTAAACACCATGAATTTATATTGATAATTTCCAATTCCAATACTATGCCATAGGGTTTAATCCAATTTTCTTTCTTAACATACTTATAATTTCCTTCTCCAGCAATAAAAAACCTGACTCCTATTATTGTAAATACATGTATTTATTTGGTTAATGCCCACCCTCATCCCCCATCTCCCACTGCCATCTCCACTGCTGCACTCACAGGATTATCTTCATCACCACTCTGCCCATAATCTGACATCTGCATCAGGCCAGTAACATTACAGAAGCCTACCTGGCTCTAACACCCAACACTGGGCTGGCAGCCTCAATGCTGGGACTCCCCCTCAATTCTGCTTATGCTTTGACAACTTTTGTTGGGTTACTACTTCTACCCTGTCACACAACCCATGTGCCCCCTGCTCTTTACCCTACTCAGTGACTCTGAAACTCCCTGCCAGGCCATCTCTCCACCCACTTTGGGTGCTCTTCTCCCCAAGGCTGGGCTCTGACAACCCCCTCTGGACCACTGTGGACCCCTGACCTGCTGGCACAGATGCCCAACTGCTTGGCTTTTGGATAGAATTATTTTGGCAGGGAAAGAAAGAGCTTAAAATGGAAGGGAAAGGAAGGAAAGGAAACGGAAAAGAAAAAGGAAAAGAAAGAAATACAGTAGGAAGAAGAGGGCCTTTTATTATTCTATCATTCATTTAAGAGGAACAAAGAAATAGTAAAGACATAAAATCTTCACAGTGGAGAGGCCTGTTTTAGCTACTGAATTGGGAGAATATGGAACAGTCCTTTATCATATATCTATGGGTATAAATATAGATATGGACACATATATACACACAGATACACAATAAAAAGACCAAGTAAATCAGGGGCAAGACCACTAGCCAGTACTCTTCTCTTTGTAGCACACAGTAGGATTATATTCCCCGCCATTCTCCTTGAAGTTAGGTGTAGTTATATGACTTACTTAAACACTGAAGTGTGAGAAATGACATAAATAACTACTAGATGGCAGAATTTAATTGCTGATGCTTTTTAATCAACAGATAAACTCTCTAAGTATCTTCTGGCATGAAGATTGTGGAAGCAGGTCTTCATAAGGTGGTGCAATATTGGAGGACATGCATGCACCTGTTTCATGGAGGACAAACTGCCCTGGAGAGTTAACCAAACTGTAGCTAAATTCCCACGAGGAAGAAATAAATAAACATTTTTTGTTTTAAGCTCCTGAACATCTAGGCTGTCTGTTACTGCTGCACAACCTAATTTATCCTTATTAATTACAAGAGGTTATCTAATCTTCAGTATAATGTTTAAAGGTGAAGTTCTGACTGAGATAAACAAAAGTATAGGCTGCAGCATGTATTTCATAAATCTCGATACACTTTGAACATGGACTTGTCCTGTAAGTTATTTCCCAGAAAATCATATAATTTCATGTTTAAACACTCCGTGTATCATTTTCCTAATGTAGTATTTTCCTTTAAAGTTATAACAGCAATTTTCTGATCCATTGAAAATTAAGATTTATGACACATATAAAGCACTAACCCTTGAAGAATGATAGAAAGACCTACTTTTGTGTAGAATTATAAAGGATTATCTAATTGGCAGGGAAACATACTTTAAAACTTCCTGCAGATATAGTTGCTAACTCATTTTTAAAATAGCTCAGAATTATGAAAGTCTTATTTTTGAATAAGAAAATGTGTTTCAGTATTCAGTAAATATTAGGGACTCAATAAATAGGCTTTGAAGGATAAATTCATCATTAAATATTTCATATAATTAATCAGTTTTTATAAATGTTATTAACAGAGACAAATAGCACCAGATCCCACATTGACAGAGTCTCCTTTATGGTTTCCATTTAAAATTATGCTTTGTAATAATGTATTATATATTTCAAAATAGCTATAAGAGAGGATTCTGATTGCTCTCACTATAAAGAAATGATGTTTGAGGTGATAGATATCCTAATTACCTGATTTGATTATTACACAATGTATACATTATATCAAAACATCAAACTGTGCTCCATAAATTTGTACAATTATGTGTCAATTAAAAACAAAATAAAACTTTAAAATATTATGCTTTGAATTCATGCCCTTATGATTTACTATATAAACAGCTATAACTTTCCAGCATGACTTGCTTACGATGCAGCTACTAGGCTTAATTAAAAATTATTGAAGCCCTACCCTTTCAAACTAAGTGGATGATACATATCAAAGAGCAATCATAAATTTCTCCTTTAAAACATTTCATGACCTTTCAGTGTGAAACATCATGTCTACAGAAATAATGATCTGGTGAGTTCTGCAAGCATGGCAAAATCCTTGCCATGTGACTCAGCGGGTGAAAAGTCACTCATTACTAGTCACACAGCAAGAGTCTGCAGAGTATAATGAATTTACAGGAAGCAGGGTGACCAGAGATCTAATTTTAATGAAGCCCAAGACAAAATATGAGCTGATAGAATTTGAAGTCTGAATATAATCTATTCAAGGTTATTGTGTGACAACATAAGAAATATAATTTTCTCTCTAAAAGGTTCTATTTTCCAATAAATAAACTTTTTTATACAAACAGTTAAATTCATATTAAGGTGATAGAAAAAAGTTTTTGGACACTATAAAGAAAATTCTAAATTTTCTCATAGGTTGATTTTTAAGCAGGGTCTCACTCTGTTACCCAGGCTGAAGTGCAGTGGCACGATCATAGCTCATTGCAACCTTGAACTCCTGACCTCAAGTGATCCTCCTGCCTCAACCTCTCTAGTAGCTGGGACTACAGGTATGAGTCACAGTGCCTGAACAGACACTTTTTATATGTAAAATTTTTGACCATGTAATACTCATGTGTTAAGGCCAAGGTAGTTATATGTTTGCATAGTTATTACATACACTGATAGCAAGTTTGAATAAATAAGAACACTATCAGGTTTCTATCACTAAAATACTTCATAAACAGAAAAATTTGAAAAAAGGATAGATAGACAACACAAAACTCTGCCCAAATTGATTATTTGGGGTGATAAGAAGAAATGCATGCTTATTACAAATAGAAACCATTATCTGTGCTAAAGGTGAATGAAGAGAAGGGTCATTTAGCTTGATAATATTTAAATAACATACACTTATATTCTTAAGAACAAGTCTTAATGTTAAATAACTTGATTTACTTCTATGCTTTTCTCACTCCTGTGTTATTTTCCAGAATGACAAGATTAAGTATGACATTATATCACCCAGTCACACAGAGGCCAAATTAGCATTTGGATAGTAGCTTGAAAGACAATTACCAAGAGTCTTGTATTTCTTGACAATAAAGCTTGCAAGTGAGGTATGAATATGTGACAAACATCCTTTATTCATCCAATAGGGTGAAGTGATTTAGGAGCAACATATTTTCAAAATGAACACAATCTATGGATGAGACTTCTGGATATCAGAGTCTATGTTCAGAAACCTGAATGGTAGAAAATCCTTGTAATTTTCAAACAATAGCTATGCTTGTGTTGATTTCAAATAGAATTTATTATTGGACATATATGCCTTTTTATGTGAAGGCAGAATGTGATTTCAAACGGTAAAACGGACCACTGAAAAGGAAACACCTGGAATTTGGGGAGCCATTTTCAGACTTTTTCACAGGCTTGAAACTTTGGCTTAGAAAGAACTTGCATCACTAGGAGTGTTGGAAAAAGCAAAAGAGTTCACTTTTAAAAGTCTTTCCTCCTTCATTAAAGATCCATTTTCAAGATGAATTCTGGGGAACAGAATCATACTGCCCAATACATCGACAGATATTAAGTCTCCTTGGGTTGCTGGATTTCTGGTAGTTTATTTTCATAGAATATCATCTTATCCAGGCTACACACAAAAAAATACACGCCAACTTCCAAAAGGAACCTAGATTCCTTCTGAGGCTGGTGACTCACCTTCCTCATCCGCATAGGCCAGAATGGACCGTGCTCGTATCTGTTTTCCTTCTGTGGTTTTCCCCGAGCAGGTGTGTGAGCAGGAGGACCACGTAGACCACGTGCTGAGCACACAGTCCTTCGGGCATGGGGCATCACAGGCCACAGGGATGGGGAAGATGGCATCTCTGCACAGCTGTCTGTCAACTTCTTCTCCTGGGAAAGACATGATCACCAACAGTCCATCATTGTTAAATCAATGTAAAATGAGCAGTTGAAACCAGATGGGCACCCAGATAAATTAGATTATTGTTCTCTTGTTCTTACTTAAAAACAAAGCCCAAAGAGGGATTGCCTACTATAGCCAGATGTTAAAAGAACACCAAGAATGCACATGCACACACATACACACACACACATCTCTAAATGAGGCTTCTTTCATTATCAGAAGCATAGATGTGTAGATCAAGCTTTCACACTAGTGAAAGTATTTTTATGCTATGGATACCTGCCATCAAGTAATTTTTATATTTATTAAGTTGCAATAAGGAGTATCAATGAAGTATGTTCCCCTCCTTTATTCCTTTATTGGAGATGAGCCATGATTTACATACAAATAAATAATGACTTATCCATACCAACTCATAGGTGTCTTTATTTACAAAGTCTCTTGTGTCTCTCAGAGAAGTTATTTTTGTATGATTAGCAACCTTTTTCTTTCATAAAAAAAATCAGTTTGTTATTTGGAAATAGCCAGGAAGTGTAAATGACAGGAAAGCATTATAAAGCCCTGGCATAAGGTACTCACAATGGGGGAGGGAGGAAAACAAGACAAGGCAAGCACATGGCAGAAGTAAGACAGTGTCACTTCAGTGCTTAATGGGCTCTTTGTTCATTTCCTACAGCTCTGAAGATAAAGGCCAGATTTCCTAAAAGTTTACAAGACTTCGAATGACCTGGCTCTTATTTCCTTCCCTGGCTCATCTCACTCCACTCTTTCACCTTGCCCTTGAAACTCTAGAGATTGATAAAAAATTGACACTCATTTCGTATCTGTTGGATGAATGAAATGAGATATACAAAAGGTGAATGAGAAATACAATACTGTTGTTGTTAATAAATGCCAAAGGCAACCAACAGAATTATAAATAAATGACCAAAAGAAAGTATGAGAAAAAGTCTGAACTCTGTGGCTTAGTTGGTTAATATGGGATGCTCATGAGGTCAATGGAACACAGTGAAACAACACACAAACAAGCAAAACTTAACCTGCTAATTTGCCACAGAACATAACCATATTTATAGGTGAATATATAAAGAATATGTGCCTTGTACTGAGCATTCCAGTGAGAAAGGGTGACTAACTTTGCCATTCCTTCCAGCTATTGAACAAAGAATTCCAAGCTGTTTCTCACTGGTGGAGGATTAGCAGCATCCTTTTAATGTATATTCCTTTATTCATATATTTGAAAAACAAGACAGAAGATCAGAAGTCAATTGGAAATGCTCTAACATGTTAATAGCTACTAGTTTGCAGGGCCTTGAATCATTAGACAAAATCAGAAGTCAATTGGAATGCACTTATGTGTTAATAGCCACTAGTTTGCAAGGCCTTAAATCATTAGACTTCCTCCCTAGTAAGGGAGGCTCATTAAAATTACAACTGAGTCAACATTGTACCATTCATTCTTTTTTATTTACTATGGTCTGTAGAATCTCTTTTGTATTCTGCTTTTATTAGCTTTGGAGTTTGTCATGCAACTTAATAAAACAATATGCTAGATAGTAGATATATAGGTGGGTAGGTAGAGTATAAAAATCATGATAGTACAGGTATTTAATATTTTTCAATTTACACAATAATGATGACATTTTTCTACTAGACTTTTTGTTAGTGCAAGGAGGGCTTGCATATATCTTATTTCTTTCATCGCTATCTTTTATTGTACCATCTACTCTCTCTCACTTTTGTTTCCAATGTTCTGTGAAAAGCAATGAGAGTTTGGGGCTACAGCCTATAGTTAACAAGAGTTATAGTTTTATTTTTTCATTAATAGTTACCCAGTCATTTCTTACTTAGAAAAATTTAGTTTATTCTATGGCAATGAAGAATTTGCTATGAGTGTGCTATTAGATTAGCTTGCCTGGTATAAGTGATGTATTTCTGCTTGTTGCAGAGTAAACCGAAGTGATGTGCAATTTTGACTTTTCTTATCTTTTAAGTTACTCTTTTTTCCAGCTTGTGTCCCATACCTTATTTTAGCTCTTTTTCATTCTTCTTGTTCTGCTTAGCCAGATGTATTTTCCTATAGGCACATTCCTTTCAACCCAGAGAGCATATACCTTAACTTTGTGTGGAGCTGTTAAGACCCACCTCAGATCCAACTCTGAGATTTCCTTGATGGTTTCAGAGTGGTTTCTGCACTCCCCCCAACTCTGGCAGCTGTGATCTTGTCCCTCATTACCTCCGATCACTGTCTCACATTCCCACTGAAGCTTTATGTTCTAGCCACAATGGCCTTTCTCCCTTTCCTCCTACGAACCAAGCTCATTGTTGCCTCAGGGGTTTTGCACTTTCTACTTACTTGGTACGAAAATTTCAGATCTTTACACAAGAGACTGTTTCTTCACCTTCAGGTTTCAGTTCAGTTTGCTCCTTCCTAGAGGAGGCCTTCATTAACCATACAGACTCTCCCAGTAAATTCAGTTTATTTTTGTTATAGATTTAATCACCACTAGAACCTATTTTAATTAATTATTTACATGTTTATTGTCTGGCCCTACTGTAAGGCTGGTGCCCTCCCCTCCCTAATGGAAAAAGAAGAAGCCCACGACCTGCCAAGGACAATGCCTCCAAAGCCCAGCTAAGTTAAAGGACGACCACAGCTGGATGGTTACCCTGATAAGAGTCTCGGTTCCTGGAGTCCACACATACCACCGGCCGCTCCTATTTCTCAATACCCGCCCTAAAACTGCAAGGGACAATTCCTTGCTCTCCCCACCATAATTCTTCCTGCCAAAGAAATCCCTACCCCCAGCCCTAAAAACATATATAAACCCACTCAGACTTCTGGGCGATGCTACTTCTCGGGTCTCTCTCTCTCTCTTCCGGGACCCGAGAATCTCGCCCGGGCCCCCCGTCTCTTGGGACCCGTTACCCTCACCCAGGAGCACCCCAATACAGCCTCTTTACTTATCCCTTTTAACTCTGCTCGTCTTTCTTTCTCTGGTGCCGGCCACTCCAAAAAACCTTACATTTGGTGCCGAAACCCGGGAGGGTGCTTTAACTTTCAGCTGCGCCGCCCCCCATCCTGTGGACTCTGGTCTTAAAACCTTACACCTACCGCTAGACTAAATGAGGGTGTGGTCCTTATTTGTCTTGTTCATTACTTCGTTCTTACAACCTAGAACACTGCCTGACATATATTAATAGTAAGCAATAACTTTTGTTAAAGAAATTAATTAATTTTAAAATGTTGTACTAGAAAACAGAATGTTGGTCTAGACAAATATGGATTTAAGTACAGTATTTCTTAAATTATCATGCATTCAAGTGCTCTAGGTCCTTGCTAAAGTGTATTTAGTGGATGAGCGGCATATGCATCACCTGGAGAGTTTGCTGGAAATGCACCCTCTCAGACCCCACTCACTGAATCATAACCTGCATTTTAAAAAAAAACCCAGGTGATTTGTATGCACATAACATCTAAGAAACATTGCACTGGGATTTTTCTGCATTTGTTGTCTTCTGGTTTGATTAGAACCAGACTGCCTCTTGAAAGGGCAACTGTATAAAATGAATTCACCTGGATTTCACACCTAATGCCATTTGCTTCTCTGTGGGGCTTCTCTTTACACACTGTTCACACAGAGTATTTGTGGCTGAAAATATTCATTCAGTGAAGAGTTACTGAATGCCTATCTTCTGTCAGGTACAGTGCTATGCATGGTGCATACATCATCTCAGCAAATTCTCACAGTAACCTTTTGACATAGGTATTAATATCTGCTTTTTACTTTGCAGGAAAGTGAGACTTGACAAGTTTAAGTTACTGTTTCAAATTGCAGAAGGTTGACTAAAGGAGAAGAGATTTGAACTGAGTTCTAATCCATTTCCCAACCTACTTTTTAACTGGTATGGTGGTAGGGAGAGTTTGAAATGCCAAGGCAGTAAATAATGGATATGCCTTTTTCTACAAAGAAGCCAAGAAAAGGGCACTCTCAAGTTGTTTCTCAACATAGTGATGCATGGTGCCAGCCACACGCTGCCTCAGATACAAAGATATGCATTGTTGACATGTCCAGGGTTGCATATTTTGGCTCATAGCCATTGAACAAACAACAATGGGTCTATGAGAATATGGAATCATTCAAATCTTTCATTTCCCTTTCAATGAATGCTTTAATCAACTCAGCTAACTGGAAACTTAGGGACTGTGCTCTTTTAAAGCTAAATCGCCAGCATTCCAGGCATCAGTCACCTGGGAAACATTAGGTAAAACATAAAATATAAAATAAAAAAATAAAATAAAATAAAAGTTGGTTGGATCTATGGCTATCACAAGTTGTCATCTCCAGCCACTTGACGAGGCTGGTAAATTTACCTTACTTTTTATACAAGAAATGATCCTGGAAGTAAGGTCTTACAAGAGTAGCAGAAAATAACTTCATGCTTCTTCCTCACATTAAAACTTGCCTTGGATTGATAAACTTTATTTTGATTAGATAAGAATTTTTTTGCATGACATTACTTCAGAGAATATATAGGAGTAAATTACATGCTCAAGTCTAAATATACTCTTCTATTAACATGTAAAAAAATGGAAATTTTGCTGCTTAGCACTTCAGAAATTCCACTTTTCCATATCACTGTCCCACAGTGAGGCCATATTCAACCACCAGGTGTCCCCACTATAGAGCTATTTGAAATTTTGATTATCTGAGTATGCATCCCATTAAATCTGGGTGGACACATCCGATTATCATTACTGTGCTGTAGTTCTATCACTGGTGCAGGCACAAGACAATGCAACTTCTTTTCCTTCTTTAATCTCTCTGAGGACCATTTCTTAGCTAGATTACCATCATTATGTCATAAACATTTAGAATCCTCCTAATCTTTTTTAGCAGACATGCACCAACATAAAAAGTTTCAAAAGATTGCTTTGCATTTATACAGCTTGTTTTTTCACCCACGAAGGCCTAGGCATTTTAACTAAACCCGAAAAAATATATATTTTACATAAAATATATAACACAGAATTAAATGAATGAACCATTGTCTACGTTTTATAACTTACACCCCACTTTGAAGCCTTAAGTGAAGCATATCTTGTTTAAACTTGTTTGTGAACCCTACGTAAGAGATTGAGATATAAAATGAAAATGCTTGGGTTTATTTTTATGAATTTAAAATGATACTAAATGCTTAAGTTAATATTCCCCCATTTAATTTCCCTTTCTTCACAAATGTAATTTTAAATTCAAAATTCATCATTTCAATAAACTTAGACATGTATTTTGACATCTTTAAAGTGACCCCCAACATCCTTTTGTTTGGTTTATTTTCATGAACACCACAAAAATCTTTCATGAACTCTTCCAAACTATCCCTTTTTATTCTATTGTGTCCCTTATTATCTGGATAAAGAGAATGGAACATCTGCCTAAGGTAATTACAATAAAAATTCATGAAGATTTCCATAGAAATAACACAAAATGAGAACGGAGATCAGAGAACAGCTTTTTTTTTCTTGGTAAAAGTATATACTGAAAGTTTATTGCATTCATTGTGTTAGAGCTTAAATGAAATATAAAAGATAAACCATGGTTTATCAAGGTTTTTATAGTTTCAAGGTTTTTATAGCTTAGGAGCTGCGTCAAGAACACAAAAGTTAATATATTAAACATATAATCAGTTATATTTTAATGCAAAGCCTATACATGTTGTTTAGCACTATTCTGTAAATGTCTCTTGAATTATTCTCACTTTTTTAAATCATAGAAATGTGTAGCTTTTATGGTTGATTTTACAGGCACAGTCGTACTATATACAAAACACCTTGACTGCAAAATCAAAACTCATGATTACAATGGAATTGAAAGGGGAGTAAGCAGAAAGGAGAAATTAAAGCAGAGAGAAACCAGACACAGAGCCAAGATTAAAAAGCGTACTAGAGTTCCTAGTATTGTACTTTTGAGGTTAGATTTCTCTTCCTGGACCTATACAAAATCCACAGTAACCCTAAGAACTGTGATTGAGTTTCTGATATTGTTTGTGTTCTTCAAAAATTGCTTTAAAAATTCATATTAACTTTTGATAGTGACAGTCTTTATTTACATATTAACTTATTTATTGATAACCAATAAAAGTTCAGAAAATAATTAAGGTAGGAAAAGAATGGAATCTCATATTTGCATGGTCGTTTCTAGAAAACATTTTCATATAATCACCTTATGTAAACTATATAACACCCACAAGGTATGTATTAATAGTTCCACAATCACGCTCAGCTTACTGGTGTTTATACATTTCCAATTGTTCGTTTCCTAGAACATGACCAAGATGGCCTTGACGTTCCCATCAGTTTGACTAAACTGTAGACAGGTTTCTCTCTGACTATAGGCTCCTAACCTCCTTTTTCTTAGAACATTTGTTTTAGAAAACTTATAAATTTTTTCTGTTTCTTTGAAATGTATGCAAATCTTTTCCCAGCCTCTTACCAGTTTTACAAACCAGGAATTATCTTTCTCAAGCAATTGGGAACCACATCTTTGAAATATTAAGACTGATAGTGCTCTGATCTCTCAGTCTCTGTAGAAGAGTAAGTGCTTAACTTCCGTGGGTGCCCATTAGTGAACAGAGATGGCCTAATATAGAGAAAATCATCTGCAAACTCAGGAACAGCCCAATGTTCTTGGCATATCCCATTGATCACTGTGCCCTCTAATGTTCTTTAGTACTTCTGCTAGCTCACTCCAGCACTTAAAAACGTTATTGCATTATTGTTTCTGCCGAGTTGAGTTCCGTTTCTCCCTACTGTAATAACCTCAATACATTCTTCTTTGCTTGGTTAACTTTGGCACAGTTTTTACTTTGATAAACCCTTGATATCCAATTTATAATAGTGATATTATCTTTAGGCTTCTCTTTATTTTTCTCCAACTATATCTTTACCTATTGACTTTTAAATATCTTTAAGCAATGTAGGGTCTTAATGTTATTTAATTATTTTCGGGATTTTCCTTCTTTTTCACCACTTTTGAAACTCTTTCCAATTTTGATAAGTTTGTATTTTACATTCTCACTATGCTCTTTCCTGACCTCTTTCTTTGTTTTGTTATCTCAAGTCTCTGTCCAGCTTTTCATTCCTTCATGACCCTAGCAAAGTGAGCCAGGTGACTCTGAAGTAAAAAGCTGCCTTTCTTCCCCTGGTAGCATCCACTTTCCAGTCCAAGCCTTGATATAATCAATAAAATGACCTTGAACTTCATTCTGGAGATAGAGCCTATGCTAACAAAGTGTAGTAAGTAACACCGTGTGCTGTAAATACATGATGAAAATCTAGGGCTAAATCTAACTATAACTTTGTATTTTCTTGTTTCATTGAATTTAAGCCACCCATGTTGTAAATTGCCCCCTTAGTGAGCAGGGCATTAGGCAAACAATTCTTTATTACAAACATCTGTGACTTCCCTTCCTAATAATTCTGGTTAAGGATTTCACTTGGGGTTAGGCAGGAAAAGAGGGTGTGCTTGTATTATGTACGTTTTGACATGGGACCTGTGACTTCTGCCCCTGTTTAACATCAACTACCATGGTACATTTTTTTCTGCATGTTCTCTAAGGGTGCGATGTGCTTTGGGTATAAATGAAAGCACATGGATTTTGGAATAAAGGCATAAGAATTGTTTTCTTAACTTCATTTAACTATTTGAAATTAATACTTCACTTTTATGCTCTTTCCTATTATACTTTTGTTTCTCTCCATGAAAGTTCCAGATTATCTTGCTTTATTTTCAGTGATTAAAAAGTGAACTGAAAGCACCCTAGAAACTCCAGAAAATTAAAATAATAACTTTATCTCTGGCATTATCTGAGATTTACACAAAGCTTTATTCATTTTTCTTTCCCAGATTTATTTCATGTTTTTAATTCTGAATAGTTCTTTCTTGTGACTTCGTTCCTCTTGTTTTGAGCTTGACATTACCAACAATGTTAATTTTCATATCCTCCAAATTTATTTTTGTATTAACTAGAAGTCAAACTCTACAACTTACCAACTATGTGTCCTTGAGCAGATTATTTAACTGTCTTAAGATTTAGTTACATAATCCTCAAATGGAACCTAAAAATAGTACTTATTTTATGGTATTTTTATGCCATAAAGTAAGAAATTTTTAAATGAATTTCCTAGCACAGTGTCTAGCACATAGTTGAGAAATGTTGTCCAACATCACAGCGCCATGCCTGCTTTCAGCACCCCTGTCAGTGGAGGAGTTGACCAGCTCTCTCATACCACTATGGGAATGGATCTGCTTGCTCCATCCTAAACCCCATTGTGTTCCAATTAATTTGATTGATGTGCTCAATTACTTTTTTAAAATTTTGCTTATCAGTAGACTTGTAGAATGTTACTGGTAAATACCAGACTAGACTCAGAGCATAATCTGGAGCATTCAGTAATTTCACATTTTTCTTTTTGTTAAAGTACTAAGGTTGTGAGGACATACAGAAATCACAGGAAAAGTAATTTGTGTAATTATGACCATTAAATGTTATAGTCCATATTTTTAAAATTACTTAGAGTTGTGTTGTAAATATCTTTGGGCCTCACTCAAAATTTTCGATTGAGGCTGGGTGTGGTGGCTCACATCTGTAATCCTAGCATTTTGGGAGGCCGACGTTGGAGAACTGCTTGAGCTCAGGAGTTCAAGACCACCCTGAGCAAAAGTAAGACCCCCTCTCTATTAAATATGGAAAAAATTAGCAGGGGGTCATGGTGCATGTGCCTATAGTCCCAACTGAAGCAGGAGGATAGCTTGAGCCCAGGAGTTTGAGGTTGTAGGGAGCTATGACGACTCCACTGCACTCTACCTGGGGCAACAGAGTGAGACTCTGTCTCAAAAAGAAAAAAAACAAATTTTTTTGATTGAAAGTTATACTGCAGAATATTTAGCTCACAGTGATCAGCAGAAGCATCATGACATGTGACATTCTGTAATGCTCCTCTAGTCCCCATTCTGTGGGCTAAATAATTTCTATGGACTTTTAAAAGTTTTCAGTTAAACAGTTGTACACAATTATTTTCAGTCATCAAAGTTTCACAGGCATCTTCCAGACAGGAAGAAAAACAAGTTTCTCCTGGAACTGCTATGATGTGGTGACACTGAGCTGCATTATAGTACTAAATGAGAGAAATTATGCTATTGAATGAGAGAAATTATATATTATAGTCATATTGAAGAGTTAATACAATCACCAAAATAGTCACATTTGTTATTATCTATTGGCTTAATTAATTTAACTTGAAGAGCTTATGTAAATAGATGGTTCCACATCAAGTACTTCAATAGAATTCTATTTACTCTGTGATAAAATCCAACTCCTGTGCTGATATCTACAGCTTCACTCTCCACCACACTAAGGCATCTTGTAGGTTCTGATCCCATCAGTCCCTCATGGAATCTTGCAGGGTTCCTTGTGGGTGAGAGCCCTTGGAGTGGGATTTTCTTTCTTTCTTTTTTTTTCTGTTAAGTCTTGGTTACCTCACATTCTCTCTCTGAGAGATTCTCACACTTCCAATCTGTCCTGCAAATTATCAACCAAATAGCTTGCCAGCCACACACTGTGACTACATTACACCCTCTAATGACTCCCTGTAGTTCTCCTGATCAAGCATGCATTCATGTCTGCTGTGTTTTAAGACATTCTACCATCTGCCCCTACTTGACATACCTTCTCTGGGAAGTCCATTTTCCATGCTCTGAGTACAGTTGCAACAAAAAGGCTCAGTGGACCTCAGAGCCTGGAAAAGGATGACTCTGCCTTTTTCAACCCACTAGGGCTAGGTTAAAAACCAATTTCAATTTCTAAATATTCTTGCTTACAATAATTACTACTGCCTCTCTTTCTGTACTCCTACTTTTGAGGATCTTGTTCATATTCATAAAAATAAAAGGAAAGTACAGTTATTCCACATATTCCACAGATAGTTGTTACAAGATCACAATGTGCAAACAAGTCTACCGAGTAATGGGAAAATTACAAAACAATTTAAATAAACATATATTTGACTTTGGAATGTTTCCATGGTTAGTGAGAAGTGCAAATGACTTAGAATTATTATGTTTATCACATAAAAACATGCACCAATAAACAGAGTGTAAAATTTGGGCTCACTGATGGAGACTAGATTGATAGATTAGAGATGGCACAGTTCATAAAGGAAAACGTTTTTAAGGCAGTGAAACCTGAACAGTATTTTGAGGGAAGAGAAGCTAAGTAACTGGAAATGAGGAAAAGAGAACAATATAAATTTGGAGCCTGGTCTACGTGGGAAAGCCTTAAAGTAGAAACTAATTCTAACAATTAAACATCATCATAAAACTTTCCCAAGATCTCCCCCTCTGTCCTTTGATGACCCCCATCTAGAAACATGGAAAAGTTTGTACCATAAAGAGCAAGGTAAAGGCTACAGCTGAGTAAATTGCAGTCTGACCCTTCACAGTTGTAGTAGAATGTCAGCTAGCAAATCACAGGAAAAGAATCTTAGGGAAAACAAAATTTCAGCGATAGGGAAAGTGTTCTATGAACCAGTCTGAGAGCTGTTCTCTTCTACATTGGGAGCCACAAATGCTATAGGAACTCCTAGCCCACTTTACCAACAGTTAACATTTACAAAAAGTTGCTCAGGGCCATCTCAGAGTTAATTATAATCATAAGGGTTTTTGTAACTTGAATTTATATATAGTTATTTAATTAAAAGTATATAATATTGGTCTATCATAGTATTCTAATTTATCTCAAATAACTCTTTTGTGTTGATCATCTCATGGTCTGAGTTGAAGCAATTATTTAGATATTTTAAAGAGATATAAGTAAACCAGACTGGACTCTTTTATTTCATGGTCTTCTATGAACAGACACGGTAATGAAGTTTTATAGTAGCGGTGTCCTAATAGGGACATTTGGGGGTAATATCATCTAGTTTATAAGGTATTTTGATGAGTATTAGGAGGACTATTTAATCATGAATTAATAAAATACAATTGCTGTTCTGAAAGAGCACACACACACACACACACACACACACACACACAGACACAGATTTATATGAATACACACTTAATATAATTTGACCCAAAATCTAAAAACAATTATAGATATCCATTACTGGCAATTTTGCTCTTATAGGAGAGAATAAATACTCTCTAAAATTGAAACACAATTGGATTAGGCTAAAGATATTATACAATTTTCTGATGCAACTATGGTGCTAATATTCAGTTGGTGTGTGCTAACTTGTACAGATAAAAGCATATTGATTTTTAAAAACAAAACCAATTGATCAAGGCATCTATTCTGATTGGTCAGTGCTTATGCTTTGTTCAGTGAATATTTTGTTAAATATTATGAATAAAACCCTGGAGTATAATCAACTTTTTCTTTCCAAGTCCTGTTCTCTTAATTCTCATGATTTCTACTATAATTTCAGAATCTAAAACCACCTATGACTGAAATTCCAGGTAAAATGACCTAACATATTTCTTTCGCCATGTTGCTTTCCTGTTTAAAAATCCACTAGTTATACATTGATTATTATACTTTTGGATATCTACTATGTCCAAGCAAGATCATTATGACAATACAAATGGGAAATTGTTTTTAAATCACATTTTATAGCATTTGAAAAAGAGGATCCAACAAAGTTGTTTCCCCGTTGCCCAAAGTCACCAGCTATTTAGTGGCAGAGAAAGGATTTGAAGCCTATATTCCTGAATTCCAAAGCCTATGTTCTCTCCATCATAACATGATAATCTCCAGCCAAAAGCATCTTGTAGGCACTTGACAATAGCTGGTAAAATAAATGAACTTATATTTTACCTAAGACTTTATGTTAGAGCATTTTTCAAAATACACTTTCCTTTTCCTTTCAGAGCATAATCTACCCTTAAAATGCAACAGTTCTATGTAACCTATTAAAATTTGGAAATCATCAATGACTTTGGGAAGTGAAATCACAGTACAGAGATGACTTTTCATGAATGGATATTTAATTTCATTGGGGTTTTACTCTTCTGTGCAGTGTAATTGTTTCTGACATTTCAGTAATGCTTTTATGAGCTACTTGACCTTTGATGCATTTCTTTTTTCAAACTTGCATCTTGACAAATTTCCAGAAACATTATGTCCAGGAGAAAAGTTTTCTTTTTAAAAAGTCTGGCTTAGTTAGAAAGCATTGCTTATTCAGATAAAATTTTATCTAATTTATTATAATTTAATCTTTTGTTTTATATTTAATACCTTGTATGTATGTCCTGTTTTACATCATGCTTTCATAATCTGTGGCTCAAAACAAATACAATAACCAGGTAAATAAGCTTTAGAAGACCTTTGACCATATGTGCTTATGAGAATAAATGGTAAAAATAATAACTGGATAAGCAAATAAGGAAAGAAGAGAAATAAACTACTCATACATGAATGCTTTTGCTAAAGATCAGTTGGGATACTAAGGAAATCATTATCACATTCACTTACAAACTGATAGTACTTTTACACACCAATTTCATAGAAGTTGCTAAACAGTATCAATGAAGATAACATAAAATCAATTTGAAGACTTTCTATTATAAAACTGTATCTTCCAACATTGTGTGCCAAGATGCTGCTCTCTAGAAGCCATTAAAAAAATCAAAAACACTATTGAACTAGAGAAATCTTAAAAAGTGTTTGGCTTATGTGCACATGTGAAAGATGGAATAGAGGCTGCCTACATGATCAAACAAGGAGAGAAGATGCAGGCAGAATGAGTTCCACGGATAATGTGCTAAGACTTTTGAAGTCTTTACCCTGAGGGTAGGAATAATAAGCTACTTTGCTTCGGTTTGGATGGACTTACAAAGCCAGGGGGGAAATGGATGAGATGAAATACACAGAATCAAAATAATAGGGATTTGGAGAGTTAAGATTTTTAGACAAGTTATTGGAAAGTCAATGGAAAGAATACTAATAGAGACCCAAATGGGAGCTTCTTGTCAGCTAGTCTTCCAATATCATGAATTTTTAAAGTAGTAAGTTCTACAGAGCCAGAAGTATACAGCAATGCTATGTTCCTATGTAAATACCATATTCCTGATTTCCAGTCTAAAAAACACGAACATAAAAATTATAATATGGTTCTAATAATTGCTGGCATTTATTGTACACTGCTAGGAGCTAGACATTAAGTATTTTATAGGTTTTAATTCTGGAACAACCCTATGGGGTAGACATGATTATTATACCCATATTATAGAGAAGGAAGTTGATTAATTTGCCTAAATTTACACTGTGCTGTCTCTCTTAGTAATGTGGGAGACTTGCTTAATTTATTTATTTGCCTTCTCTTGTGATTCTCCAATGGAATGATGTTGTGTGCATAAAATCAGAGAAGTTTAGAAAGAAAAGATGTAGGGGTGCTCTAGTTTAAGGATTAGGAGATGAGGCCCATAGTACAGAAAAGACAAGTTGATGATAGAGTTGGGTATTCAGTGACCATATGAACTGGGGTTTAGAGTTAAAATATTTGTCATTTTCTCATGTATGAGTCCAACTTATCATTACAGATATTATAGATACAATTGTGCTCCACTATCTGATGCAGCAAGGAAGCAAAGAAAGAAAAATTATAGTTCTCCCAAGGGCCAGGCGCCTGTGGCTGTGTAAGTTACTTACACTAATCTTTAGAAACAGGAAATACTATACTATCTCACTTTCACAAGTGAAGAAACTATACAGATAAAATATAAAAGCAAAAAATCTCACTAAAACATCCATGGAGTTAAAAACAGAATGAATTTTCTTGAAAGCAAGATACAACAAATGAAGAAATTTGCCAATCAAGAGTAGAACCAAAATCAACTGTCATTGAATCTAGGTAAATAAAGGAGCCGAAGCTAAATGGTTGAGAGACTTTGTTACAGAAGATAACATAGATGCCATGAATCTAGAAATTAAACTATCCAACATAAATTAAAGGTAATCTTAATAGACACATACCTGCTGAGATAGTCCAGATGTTTTGGTGCATCATTCAGATTTAAAACTAATGGTATTGATAGAAATATACTCCATTCCATTTCTTCAGGGGACATTAGGAATAAAGTAATTGCAGAGAAAGAAGTTGGAAAGCACTGGCATCCTTTTGATAAACACATTTTTGTAGTGTGACATATTATCAATAATCTCTAATACACAATAACACTTTCCACTCAGAAAATGTTTATCCTAAGAACAACTGTCCAGGTACATTATATCTTCCTTGTACATATGAGGCAACTAGTCAGAGATGCAGGCATGATTCAGAAGTTCTGATTGTCAAGCTCAACTGTGGCCATCACTTTCTCATTTGTTTTAGAGGACTGTTAAACAGATTTAATAGGGATATCACTGCTTAGGAAAAGTCTTGAATTTATGACACTTTAGAGGATGATAAAACATAAATATACTTTAAAAGGAAGAACTGGGTATTCTAAATACCAGAGGACTAAAAATTTTGTATAAAAGAAAATGATAATTAAAATATTATAGCTTGGGCCGGGCGCGGTGGCTTATGCCTGTAATCCTAGCACTCTGGGAGGCCGAGGCTAGGTGGATTGCTCGAGGTCAGGAGTTTGAGACCAGCCTCAGCAAGAGCGAGACCTCGTCTCTACTAAAAATAGAAAGAAATTATCTGGCCAACTAAAATATATACATATAGAAAAAATTAGCCAGGCATGGTGGCACATGCCTGTAGTCCCAGCTACCGGGGAGGCTGAGGCAGTAGGATCGCTTAAGCCCAGGAGTTTGAGTTGCTGTGAGCTAGGCTGACGCCACGGCACTCACTCTGGCCCAGGCAACACAGCAAGACTCTGTTTCAAAAAAAAAAAAAAATTATAGCTTATTTCATAAATTGGCCTAATTTTTCTCTCAAAATGTTTTAAAATGGCTAGTAATTCCAAACATCCATTTCTAATATTTGATATGAGAGTATGATTTCCTTTTGCCTTTTCAACTGAAAAGAGCAATGACTTAAGTACTTAAAAGAACACAGCTACAACTTATGTTTCCAAAAACTAACATTACAGTTTAAAGATTTTTTTTTTCTCACTCAAAAGATTTGAGAAGAAAACTTAAAGGATAGAAGGCAAAGTGATTCTCACACTTGAATCAGGAATAAAAGCCCTGCCAAGGATAGAAGCATCTAAATTAAAAGCAGGCAGTTTGAATACACTTTTAAGGCAAACACTTAAATACACCAGAGAACTTACATAATGAAAAGGCTTGGATGGGTTCAGGGAGAATAATCCTTTCCATTAAAGTAAAAAAATAGGAATTCATATAATATTGGAGTGTTCAGTGAAGAGAGTTATGAAAAATTTTATATGCTCAAAAGTGAGGTAAGGATTGAGAACAAGTAGGAAATGAAGCCTGCTAAACGATGGCCACCTGTGCAGCTATTGCCTTACTAGGACAAGCACCGTGGCTTGAGATTTATATATCCATGGGGCTGATTATCTAGTTTCTTCTTCTTCTGGTAGTAACTTGGCATGAGAAGAATCTGGACTTTCGGGATGGAAAATCTAAGAGTGCTTTTTAAAGAGTGCCTGTTTTCTAAAGTACTTCCAGAGCAAATTAAATAAAATTTTATAAGGACAATGTAAGCAAAAGGAGGTGAAGAGGCTGTCCAGGAGCAGCACAGTCTCCAAGGAGAGGATAAAGCAGCAGCAGCAGCAAACACAGATCATTTAACTTCGCCAAGGGGCCCTACAAGTGTTTTGATGTTTTTTTATTTTTTGAGTTATTCCAGTAATTAAATGTTGTCTTAGACAAAGAGAATGCATTTTTGCCACTAATTATAAGAGCTTTACTTGCTTTACGTGGCCATTATTCGTATTTGGTTTATCTGCAACCTGATCATTCCATTACTGATTTGGCAGCATTCTAGGTTCTGGCTTCCACTTTAGCTCTCACGTAGTACGTTCTCCACTCAACAGTCAAAATAATCTTTTAACAACATAGTTCGGATCACTTCATTCTCGGCTGAAACCTTCCAGTGACTTCCAATTAAGGTGGAAATATTTCCCAAGTTCTAAACTTGGGACTGTTGGATCTAGTTCTTGGCCACCTCTATCGTTCTCCTCCCTTATTTGGTTCCAGCCGTGTCGGCCTCTCTATACTCCTGGAACACTTTAAGCATTGTGCTGTCTGGGCTCTTCATTCTCTGTTGTAAAAAAGTTGTCAAACTTTCCTCTGTGATATTTTCTTTTTCTTTGAATTCTGATATTCGGCTTGCTACCTGATGTCAAGTCCCTGTTTAACTTTCTCTTAGAGAGGTCTTGCTTAGCCATTTCGTCTAAATACTGTTCTACCTACCCAGCACTCTCCATCACCACACCCCTCTTTGTTTTCTCATCCTTTTTACAATTTTCTTATGTTGATGATGCATTGTATCTTTTTGTGTGTTTATTTTCTGTTTCCTTCCCCTAAAATTTCCACAAGGTCAGGGATATTATTGGTTCATCTCTCATTGCTGTAGGCCTAGTGATTTAAAAAAAAAATTGCCCAACACAGCGTACATGTTTATTAAATATTTGCCAAGTAATTAAGTGAATATGATACCTAAAGACTTCAGGCAGTCATAAGAAGGTACTAAGGGGCTTAAAGTCAGAATTTCTGGAAAGCAATTTAGAAGAGCTCCCAGGTAATATGAAGAACAATTCAAAGGCTATATGGTATCAAGGATATTCATTCTAAGTTTTCACTTTTCAATTTTAAGTTTTTGCTGGGGTAGATTCATTCTAAGTTTTAATATAAAGCCTTATACTACACAAAAAAGCACTGTAATTTTCACCAATCTAAAAATTATTGAAAGAAAGTACTTCAGTGACTTTATATGGTATGTTATGACAATGTCTAAAACAGTTATTTGGGAAACTGATAGGTATGAGTATTTTGCTAAATCCATAAATTTATAATTCTCATTTATTCTGTAAATGTTTACATTTAGCTGTATATGAAATAACTAACAAAAATATTCTTCTTCTTTATAATTCTTTAATTCAGATGATATTTTTATTACTCTGCAAGTTCACTCTTTTGTGAGATAATTTTTATTGTTTTAACTACTAAAGTCATTACATAAAAATAGATAACTAATATAGCTAAAAATAATAACATGGTTTATTGAATCATAAAATGATTAAATATTATGAAAGTATTCATGTTTCTATGCATAGATGAAGGAATCTTAAGTTTTTATTGTAAATCTTCAATGTGTTATTAAGGCAACCTATGGAATGGCAGAAAGTATTTAAAAACCATATATCTACTAAAAGGTTAATCTCTGAAATATATAAGGAACTCCTAAGACTCAATAGCAAAAAAAACTAATAACCCAATTATAAAAGGACTTGAATAGACATTTCTCCAAAGAAGACATACAAATAGCCAACAGGTATATGAAGAAATGTTCAATGTCACTAATTATCAGGGAAATGCAAATCAAAACCACAACGAGATAACTACACCTGTCACGATGGCTACTATAAATAAAAAAAATAAGATACAACAAACCAAAACAAAAAACAAACAAACAAAAAACCAAAAAGACAAGCATTGGTGAGAATATGGAGAATTTGAAACCCTTGTATACTGTTGATGGGAATGTAAAATGGTGCAGCTGCTAAGGGACACAGTATGGAGGTTCATCAAAAAATTTCAAATGGAAGTATCACATGATGCTGCAACCCCACTTCTGGGTAATTATTTCAAACAGAAAACAGAAATCAGTTCTCAAAGAGATATTAGCACTACCCATGTGCATTACAGAACTATTCACAATAGCCTAGATGCAGAAACAACCTAAGTATCCACCCATGAATGAATGGATAAAGAAAGTGTGGTATATATATACATCCAGTGGAATAATATTCAGCCTTAAGAAAGAAGGAAATTCTGCAATATATGCCAACATAGATGAATCTTGAGTGTACTATGCTAAGTGAAATAAGCCAGTCACAGAAAAACAAATACTACATGATTTCCGCTTATATGAGGTATCTGTAATAGTCAAATTCATAAAATCAAAGAGTGGGATGGGGTTTTTCAGGGGTTGGGGAGAAGGAAATGGAGAGTTACTAATTGACATAATGTTTCAGTTAAGCCAGATTAATAGATCTGCTATACAACACTGTAACTGTAGCCAACAATACTGTATTCTATGCTTAAAAGTATACAAGGGTAGACCTCATCTTAAGTAATCTTACCACAATAAAATAAATTAAAAAAAATTTAGATTTACCTGTTAAATCTTTAAATATTTACTTTAAATTTAACTTTAAAGTTTGACTTTCTTCACTTTCTATATTCTCCTGGGAACTAAATAGTTTTCTCTGGAGCTTTCATATGAACATTATATTTGGTTTATGTCATGCATAGCAACTGGTATGAACTAGAGCAATGATGAACTATAATCATTCAAAAATGCACACAAGATTGGAAAACTGATTATACAGCATAAAGTCAAAAATTAGACATTTCCTTCACACATCCTCATCCAACAAGAGTGTTCCATATTAATTTGGCTACTACACTTAACCTGATTCCAAAGTTTAGAAGTATATTAAACTCAAATAACTTTTCAATGCTGCATTTTGTTTCTACATATGCAGATTAATATTTACAATTTACAGGTGATCCACTTTGACAGTACAGTTACAAATCTTGTAATTAAGACACAACATCTAAAGAAGTCAAAAACAAGTTAAATAAGTATTTAGAAAGTGAAGATCGGAAGCATTCTTGTCCTCATCACAAAGAAAAGACGAGTGTTTGACATGATAGATATGCTAACTACCCTGATAGGATCATTGCACAATGTATACATTTGTTGAAACATCACACTGTACTCTATTAATATGTACAATATAATAAAAATTATTACATGCCAATTAAAAACAAAAATAAAAAAGAAACATGAGACCCTGAATAAAATAAAATAAACAGAAATTACCCAACAAAATAATCAAGTAAAAAGCTCCTTTTTTTCCTAGTCTAAAAACCTTTGTGAATCAGAATAGCTATATCTGGAATACTTTCTCTATCACTCAATATTTTTATTTAGAACCTTATACTACCTATAAATCTTCCTCAATTCTGAAAAGTAAATTTTTTACAGTTGTCTCATTGTACAGGAACTTTTTAAGAAATACATTTTCCAGGAAGGCTTTGGTTTACATGGTCACACAATGATGCTTAGATTTTTGGGAGTGTATAATATTAGTGGTTTTATAACAAAACATTTAAATATAAAGTATTAATATTTGTATCAAATATTTCCCATGTTTAAATGAATCTAGAAATAACTAGATAGAGCAGATTAAGTTTCTGGATGTATGAATATACACTTTTTACTTCCTATTTTGTATGCTATCCATCTGGTTTGAAGTGTACATTGGGTTGGTGTAATTATGTTTTGCTTGTAGTCATACAGCCTCCATGGTTTCTGATGAGCTATCCACAGTGATTCAAATTGTTGATGTTCTATACATCAAGTGTAGGATTTCTATGCTTGCTTTCAAGATTTTTCTTTTATTACTTGGATTATGATATGTCTGTCTGGGTGAGGTTGTCTTTGAGTTTTTCTTATGATGGCTTTTTGAGATTTTGAATTTGCAAATTTATGTCTTTCACTAAATTTGGGAAGTCTGCAAGAATTATTCCTAAAAATATATTTTTTCTTGTACCTTTATTTTTCTCCTCTTCTGTTGAGACTCTAATGACACAAACATTAGAGCCTTTAATACTATTCCACAAGTCTTTAAGACCTGCTAATTTTTTTCAATATTTTTTTCCTCTTTGTTCTGTACATTGTATAACTTCATGATGTATTGTCAATTTCACTATCTCTTTCTTCTATCATATTCATTCTTCTATTAAGATCATTCAGTAAATTTTTAATTTCAAATATTGTATTTTTAAGTTCTAAAATTTCCATTGAGGTCTTTTCCTCCAAAATATTCGCTGCAGCTTCATAAAAGCCCCTGGCCCAGTACCATCCAGCTCAGGAACTCTCATATTCTTAACCCTTAGAAATTATGTGAGATAATAAATGTTTGTTATTTTAAACTGTTACATTTTGAGTAATTTTCTGAGAATGTTTATCTTTCCATTGTTTTCAAGAGCATTCACCTTTACCTCATGGAGGATGGTTATAACTCACACTTTAAAGTTCTTATCTGTAAATGCCAACATCTGGATAATTTGGGGATTGGCATCTGAGTGTCTTTTCCTTTGAGAATAGATCAGATTTCGCTGGTTCTTTGTGTGTCAAATTATTTTGACTTTATTGTGGACATTTAAAAATATTTTGTTTTGAGACTCAAGGTTCTATTAAAATCCTCCAGAGAGTGTTTTGTTTTTAGCAGGCACTCCTCTCAGTCAGGCTCAGACCACCTGTTCTGTTTTTGCCTTCTGTAGGCAGTGATTTCAACGTTCATTCATTTTTCAAAGCTTTGGCTATGGCAGTCAGGTCTCTCCAGTGCAAGCACCACTCAGAGTTTAGGCTGGGACTTGGACAGTAGTTTATATGGTAGTTCAGTTCTCAAAGCCTTTGCTATTCTTCTTTGAGTCTCTTCTGCATATGCATAGCTTAGAGATGATTCTGGTACTCATGTGGGTTCATATACAGCTGTCTCCTCTCTAGAATTTTTCTTTCCTAAAATGTCTGGGAGACATGAGTTTCTTTTCCTTGTCTGAAAGATGGGATTCTTACAGAGTTTTAGCTTCCTACGTTGTTTACAGTTTCAAATAACTGAGGCTGTCTTCAGGGAGAAGCAGCAGGAGAAAAGAGAGAAATACATAACAAGGCTTCCCCTCCACCTTCTTTATACAACAGAAGCTCCTTTTCCCGGTTCCTCTGGACAGAGAGATCTGCTCTTAAATTTTAAGGCACTCACACTGAAACTGTGGATGTGTAGTTCTGTGGTTGAGGCTGGCTTCAGAGTAGGGGTGGAAAATCAAATAAAATAAAAAAAAAAAAAAAAACAGAAAAAACCCAAATCTGTGGATACCTCAAGCACTCTCTGTCAGGTCCTCTGGCTATAAGAAACAGCTTCACTTGGAGTTTTTGCTGTCGATGTCCCATGTGTAGACAGGGGAATTGATCTATGCTCAGGTCAAAGCCAATGAGGGCAAAAATGTGAAACATACACCCATTTCAAATTATTATTCAGGTTTTGGATTCAGGCCTCAGTTTGCCTGCGATTGTTCACTTTGCAGAGTCTCCACAGAGTCGCTTTTTGTATTCTACACAGTGCTTTTCTTGTTATCAGTGGGAGAGATAGGCTTATTCTATCTTGGCTGGCACTGGAAGTGGCCTATATTCTATTCTGAACATAGCAACCAGAGAGAGCCTTTAACAACATAATGTAGACCATCTCACTTCGCTGTTCAATGTCTTCCCACTCTCTCTTAATTAAATCATGTGCTTAACTTTTCTGCACCAAAGAACATTATCAAGAAAGTGAAAAGATAACTTACAGCATTTCTTAGAAAGTATTTGAAAATCATATATCTGATAAAGGTCTAGAATACAGAAGATATGAAGAATATTTACCACTCAACAACAAAAAGACCAAAAATCCAATTAAAAATGAGAAAAAGACTGAATAGACATTAATTCAAAGAAGAAATACAAATAGCCAATAAGCACATAAAAGATGCTCAATACCATTAGTCATTAGGAAAATGAGAATCAAAACCACAATAAGGTACCATTTCATACCCACCAGGATGGTCATAATAATAATAATAAAAGAAAAATGACAAGTGTTGGTGAGGATGTTGATAAATTGAAACTCTAATATATATTGGTGATGAGAATATAAAATTGTGCAGCCCACTATGGAAGACAGTTTGGTGGTTCCACTAAAACTGCGGTCCCCAACCCCGGAGCAGTGGCCTGGTACTGGTCTGTAGCCTGTTAGGAACCCGCTCAGGCATCCCGCCTGAGCTCCGCCCCCTTATCTGTAGCAAACTTAGGAACCAGACAACACAGCGGGAGGTGAGAAGAGGGCCTGCGATGGAAGCTTCACCTGTATTTACAGATGTTATATCCTCTCCCCATCGCTCACATCACAGCTGGCTCCACCTCCCCCGACCCCCACCAGCCCACCATCCAGAAAAATTGGTACGAATCTCTGGTGCCAAAAAGGTTAGGGACCACTGCTCTAAAAGTCAGACCTTTGGCAGCCATATGACCCAGCAATTCCTCTCCTTGGTATTTACCAAAGAGAACTGAAACCATGTGTTCACACAAACACTTGCACGCAAATATTCACAGCAGCACTATTCACAAGAGTCAGGTGGAAACATCTCAAATATCCATCAACAGATTAACGGATAAACAAAATAGGGAATATGGACTATCACTTAGCCACACAAAGGAGTGAAGTATGATACTTGCTGTAACATAGATGAAACTTGAAAACGTTATAAGTGAAAGAAGCCGTGGAAAAAAAGGTCTCATGTTATATGATTCCATTTGTAGAAATATCCAGAATAGGTCAATTCATAGAAATAGAAAGCAGATTGGGGGGTCAGGGAACTAGGGAGTGATTGCTTAATGGGTGTGGAGTTTTCTTTTGAGGTGTTGAAAATATTTTGGTGGTTGACACATAGATCTGGTGGTTGCACAACATTATGGATGTACTAGATGCCATTTTAAAGTACTGTACACTTTAAAATAGTTACTTTTATGTTATGTGAATTTCTCTTCAATTAAAAAAAAAACACCTTGATGTGTTGTTTAGAACAGTCTATAAGGTCCTTAGGACCTGAAAACATGCTACATTTCCACTCCCCTCCCCCTCACTTTCCCTACACACACACACACATACACACACACACACACACACACACACACGATGTACACATGAAGATCTCTCGGCTCCAGACACCTTGCCTCCTGCTGTTCCTCAGACCTGACATGCCTGCTTTCTCTCAGGGTCTTTGCAATTGTTTTTCCCTCCATTTGGCGCCTAATTCTCAACATTGCCACCTGGGCTTATTCTCTCCTTCCCTTCTGTCTTTGCTTAAATATTCCACCTCAGAGCGGCCCTGCTTGACTGCTCAATCCCTTTAACCCATCATCATGTGAGACATTATATTTTACTTATTTACTTGTTTATTGTCTGTTTCCCCTCTAGCATGTAGTGTCCATGAAGACAGTTTCATTATTTTAATCTCATGATATCCCCCACATCTAAAACAGTGCCTGGCTCAGAGAAGGAAATCAGTTGATATTTGTTGAATACATAAATATCATGTATATAAAGTTTCAAAATATATAAATATAATATGCTTAGGGACACATACATATGTGGTAAAACCATGATGATAAACACAAAATTCACTTAGAGATTCACTCTGGAGAGGGGTTGAGTAAGAGCCAGGGGAATGAGATCATGAGAGGTCTAGAGAGCTTCAATTTTACTAGAAAAGTTCTATTTAATTGGATAGCATTTTAATGAGTGTCTATTTTTATTTTTATGCTTTGTGATGTTTAATACTACATACAATCTTTCATGTGCATCAAATGTTTCGCAAAAATTTTAAACAGGTTAGCAGTATAATTATTCAATTGCATTTAAAAAGTACTAAATGTACTTGATTTATTATTTGATTAACTAAAAATAAATTACTGTACTTGCTTTCTACTGTCAAGAATATTATTTTACCCTTTAGAAGAAAGTAGGAACATTTGACTATGACCACAGGAAGGCTCCAAAGCTAGAATCATTAACACCTGTGGGGGTGCTCAGCCTGCAGTAACAGTGACTTCTGTTACTCTATTCCTAACCTACTAGGAAGGTGGCTTTCGTCCAATCCTGAAAAGATCACTGGCTGGTTCAAATTTATACTTATTTGAAACTGTCTTCTTTTGCTTTGAATGGTACAAGTGACAAAACGAATTTGTGGAAAAAAAAAAAAAAACACACTAGCTGTAGAAAAATATCTTATAAAAAATACCCAGGAGTCATATCTGAGCCCATCCTATGAGAAAATATTAAAGCACATGCCTTCAACTAAAAATGGAAAAAATGTCACCTGTGATTTTAGTTTCAGTTCAAACAATGAAATGTGTCAACCCCTATTGGCTTCTCAGAACATTATAGTTAGTTACTGGGTATGTGATTCTTTAACTTAACATTCACAACTCCAACAAGATTGGTACGGAAACAAATTATAGGAGATGATAAATGTGAATTTATTCTATTTTTCTACTTGTCATTTATCTCTGGATAATATCAACTTGACCTCAAAAAAATCATTCTACCTTTCAGTTGAAAGAAGACCCTGTACATGTTCAAGACAGATAATCTAACAATCCATAGTGCTATAAATAAGTACAGTATCAACAATCAAATATGATCTATTTACTCAGTACAAAAATTTCTCTCATTTTCTACTGATCATGAAAACAACATACTACATGGCATCTAGCTAGATTCATTACCAAATGTCCAGTTATTGTTAAGGAAAATTAAAGCTATAGGGATCTTTTACATTTTTCTTTAAGAGATGAATAAACTGAGTTGTGGTGAGAGAAAAGAAACTCAAGTTTTATAGTAAGTGGCAGAATTAGTCCTAGAATTCAGATCTCTTTATTTATATTTTACTAGTCTTTTCAGTATACATCTGGAAATGATTTTCATACATATTATCTAGGTTGTACTATCCAGGGATATAAGCTCACAAGTTGCTGAGAAGAAGCAAAGAGTACTGTTTTGGCTAAGTGAGTTGTGAGTTTATAATCATGGCTGGCCAAACCCTGTGAAAAGGCTGTCAATATATTACAAGTAGCAGTATCAATCATGATTTAGAGTATACCATGAATGAATAAGTAGTGTATGAAACATGTTTAAATTATATACATATGATAACTTTTCATTGTGATCATTTTTTAAAAGTTATTTGTCAATTCCCCTTCCTAAATTTGAGATTGCTAAGAGCTACCATTTGTATGCATCTTTATTTTAAGCTGTATTTCTAGCTATAATGAAGTATAATTCCTAATTAGTTAATTTACTGAACTTGTTGCAAATAAGTTCACCCCCCAAAGTTAAAGTAATGACACTCATAAAATACATGCTTACATAAAATACATAAAATGCACTCGTAAAATCAGTAATTTTAAACTAATGCATTGACCCATTTCTTGAAATAAGGAAAGGTAGAATGGTTGCTAATTAAGCCTAGCAAATGTCCCTGTATGCCAGGAAAGACTCTGTTAGAACTGATTCATGATGCCAGATGACCTCCTACTGATTGGTTAGTTCTGCCAGAAGGGAAATTACTAAAGTTTACTTTGCTGATATAATATAGGGCCCCACCCCAATCTTCTCATAAAAGAAGGCTTTCAAAAGCCAGTTGACCTTGCCTGTGTGCAGAGACGACCTTGTTTGTCCAAGGGCCAGGGCCAATGTCCAGCTTCTGTGTGAAATGCTATAAATAATCTTTTGGCTTTAAATTCTTGTCCGAAAAACTTTTTCTCTTTTTCTTAAGAAAAGAATAGGCTATTTACTGATAATATAAATCTCTATAAAACTATTCTTTACAGGCAACCTGAATTTAAATTATATTTTTGAAAGATTAAATATGAAATTTTAATTGAAAATCATGATATATTTAATAATTCCTTAGGAGATGGCAGGTGTGATAAATAATGGGCTTGGATTTGGGGACACGGTACCTATTGTGCTGTAATGTCACTGGTACTTTGGTAACAAGAGGACATACACATCTCTATTTTTATTGCTGTCATCTATCAGAGTATACGCAGAATATAGGCATGTAGATAAAGTCTTTACATGATAAAAATAAACAAAGTAGAGAAAGCAATAGTATTTTTCCCATTGCAATAATTATTTTTAGATGGAAAATGTGTTGCCATCTGTCACATTCACAGATTCAATGAATTAAGTAAAAAAAAGATAGAAATACTTCCATATTATAATAAAAAATCACAAAACTACATTTTTTAAGAGTTAAAAAATGTTACCCCTCCTGAATCACAGCTATGGCATTAAAAATAGATAACACTGAGTATAACAAAGTAAGGATATAAAGTAGAAAATAAGCACAAGATAATCAGATAAGAGCAAATGAAGAAAAGCCCAACATGATATCTTGGTGTCAGCTTTTGATTGCCATTTTATCTTAAGTCTTTTTTAGGTACTTCTATTGATCTGAGCAGTTGGTTGACAGCTACACTGTTTTAAACCCAGCTTCATAAATGCCTTGTATAGAAAACATATTTGAAAGATGCATACAATGAGATATATAGAAGAGAAATTTGCTAGGTTTATTTTTCTGATACTTTATAAAAACTGACAGACTTAATATCTCCACATGCTAACCTGCATTCTTTTCATCTAGAATCAGATGCCTTTCAGGAAAATTCAATATTTATAACTGAAGAACCAACAGAATATTCAAATTTACAAAGCTTTCTGGACCTCCTATGTGGAGGACACTGGACAAGGAGCTGTAATAACCACAGATAGATTAGATAGACACATTGCTCAGTAGACACGGTGGAGAGGTGGAAAGGGAATTGACTGCAGAGACAGAGAGACCTGGGGACAAATAAGAGCTTGACTGCTTGCTGGATGGGTCACCCTGGCCACATTATCTAACTTTTGAGAGCCAGGGTGACTCTCTGCTCAGAGTCTGAGACATAGTAGCTATTTAAAAAAATGTTAGCACCTGTTTGTTCACCCTTGCTGTCCTCACATTGTCTACTTAGAGTTGTAGAGAGAGACATGTACAGAACTGAGTATGACAGTTCTGCGTCACGCACGCTGTGACAGGGATACAAAGAAATCGCCACTTCAATGCACAGGAAAGCATTTGGGTCTGACTGGGGAGAGCAAAGGAGACTTTGCTCAATTGGCTCTTGAGGAACGGGGAGAATTGCAGTAGAAAGATGGGCAAGAGGGTTGTTCTAAGTTGGTGGAGAAGCAGAAACATGGCATGTGTGACTGAATTGTTGGGTAAATACTAAGCTTCATTCATGTATGTGCTGGCACTGTTCTAGGCACAGTGGACACATTTAGTGAACAAGATAAGAGGAGCATTCTTTTCCTGACAAAGTACATGAACTGATTATCCTGGTAGCAGCAAGGAAGAGAAAGTAGAAAAAACAATATACAAGTATGTATCAGGGTTTTTTTTCTTGAAATTGTATTACACCAGAAGTATTTGCCATGATGTATGTTATGCTCAGAACTAGGTGCTGTGGAAAATTAAAACCCTATTAAATATGGCTAGTGGTTTCCAGAAATTTACAAGTGAGTCCAGTGGACAAAATGAATTCATGGGAAGTAATTAATTATCAAATTTTGTGGCACAGATTATAAATGAAATCAGAATTGAGAATAGGAGATAGTATAACAACACATTCATTTACAGGCTTTTACTGTTACTTTCATTTTCACTATTCATTCATATAGACTTCCCGACATATTTGTGCAACAAATTTGAATATGAACCAAGCTTTCACTACTTGAATTGTTCTTTTGAAGGACGATTAATCACTCACAGGCTTTAGAGTTAGGCAGACCTGAATTTGAATCCTTCACTTCCATTTTCTAGTTAAGTGACTTTTTTCCTATTTTTATTATTTTAGTTTTATATATTTTTATTGAAGTACAGTATACACACAGTAATACTCTGAACATATTCTGCTCACTAATTATCACAAAGCAAATGCCTGGGTAATCACCCCTCAGATGACAAAATAGGACATTACCAGCAGCCCTGAAAGCCCCAGCCCCATCAGGACCCCTTCTAACTATTTCCCCTTCTTGCCCCCATAAAGGTAACCACCATTCGCATTTTTAACTCAGTTGTTTAGTTTTGTCGAAATGCCAAAATGTATCATGTTTACATGCATTTAGCATATATATGCAGACGTTTCTCATTGGTATATATTTTGGAGCAGGACTCCTAAGTCATTGGTCATGAATATCTTCATTTTTTGCTAGGTAATGGCAAACTCACTTTTCTCCAGCAGTGTTGGAGAATATCCTTGTTCCATATCCTCCCCAGCTCTTGGAATTGTCTAACTTTTAAATTTTAGCCATTTTGATGTCTAGTGGTACATTATTTTGGTTTTAGTTGGTATTTCCAAGTTACTAATAAGGGTGAGAATGGTTAATATAGTTATTGGCTTAAGATGTCTTCTTAAGAAAAATATCTGTTCAAGTTTCCTATTTTTCTTTTCTATTAGAATGACTTTTTCTTGTTGATTTCTAGAAGCTCTTTACATATTCTGAATATTAAAACATTATCAGCAAATGGCTTTCTTATTTTTTCTCTTGCCTTTCTATAATCTTAATAATGTTTTGTGATGAATAGAAGTTCCTGAACTTAATGAAATTTATGAGTTCTTTTCCTTCATATGCTGTAAAAGAAAACTTTCTCTGTGCCAGGTGATGAAATTTATCTCCTATATTATTGTCTAGATTAGAAACTTCATATTTTCATCTTTTACATTTTGATTTAAAATCCAGCTGGAATTAATTTGTTATATTGTTTGAGAAAAGGATCAAATTTCTTTTTATTTTTTCCTATTGCTATCCCATTGATCTAGAATCATTTATTTTTTAAAAAAAATTTTCTATGCTTTGTGCTGCCAACTTTATCATACATTGTGTCCATAAATAAGCAGGTCTACTTTTGGATTGTGTATTCTGTTCCACTGGTTTATTTGTATACCCTGCCCCAATACTACTATGTCTCATTTACTTAGGTTAAAAAAAATCTTACTCTCTTGTATAGTATATTCTTCTATTTTTCTGTTTCCAGAGTATATTGCTTATTTCCAGCCCTTTGAATTTCCACATAAATTTTAGAATTAACTCTAGTTTTGCCTGTTGAAAAGTGAAAGAGTGAATAGTTTATAATTTTTATTATAATCTTATAGTTGTTAGATATTAAGTTTAATATACTACACAAAAATTAACTTGATTTAACTAATTAATTAATTGGCGTGGTGATAATGTTCATCTTCTCTGTTGCTTTTATCAGAGGAAATGCTTTAAATATTTTACCATTACATATGACATATGTTTTAGTATTTTTCTCATATACTTATCCAGTTAAAGAAGTTTTCTTTTATTCTTAGATCGTTATGTTATTGTCATGAATGGGGAATAAATTTTATAAAATATCTTTCCTGACTCTATTGAGACAATGTATAGTTTTTCTTTTACTTTGTTAATGAGTTGAATCAACTGTTTGATTTTTGAATTATAAGCTACCCTCACATTCTCAGGAAAAAAACAATTAGTATGTATTATCATTTTTATACATAATTCAATATGATTTGCTAATATTTTGTTTAGGGTTTAATTTTGATGTATTAATAAATTTTGGCATTAATATTATGGTTTGGCCTCACTGAACACATTGGGAAGTGTTCCTCATTTTTAATTCTCTCAAAAATTTATTTAAGATTGGCATTATTTCTTCCTTAATATTTTGGCAGTATTTGCTAGTGAAGCCATCTGGGCCTGTAGTTTTCCTTGTGAGATATTTAATAACTATTCAGTTTTGGTGAATTATATTTTTCTGGGAATCTGTTCTTTTCATCTAAATTTTTTAATGTATTGGCATAAAGTTGTTAATAATATTCTTTGACTTTTTTGATGTCTTTATTTTCTCTAATGATGTCTTCTTTTTCACTCTGAAGTGGTTCAAGTGTGCTTGCTATCTTTTCCTTTTCTTGGTTTGTTTCTTGTACGGATTTACAAATGTTATCAGTCTTTTCCAAAAAACAAATTTTCATTTATTTATAATCTTTATTGTATGCTTTTATTCTCACCTCACCAATCTTTAAAAACATTTTTCTTTCCTATTGTTTTACTTAAGTTTATATTTCTGTTCTATGTTCAAGTTCATGGAAGGACTACTTAGCTCAGTGATTTTTTCAGTATTCCTTTATTTTGAATATATATGACTTTAAAACTATATATTTCCCTCTACACATGGCTTTAGGTGCACCTCATAAGTTCTGATAGATAGTAATTACATTATAAATCAGTTCAAAATATACTTTACTTTGCATTTTGATTTCTTCTTAGACCTATATGTTACTTCAGAAAATTATTTTTTAATTTTCACACATATTAATTTCTAGCTTGATAGTACTATGATCTGAAAACTAGATCCAGAAATTCTGGAAAATCTGAAATCTTTTAAATATATTGAGACTTGCTTTATGTCTCATAATATTTAAAGATTACATATGTACTGAGAAGAATACTCAGTGGTTGTTGGATACAGTGCTTTTAGGTAAAATTTGTTAATTGTACTTTTCAAATTGTTGTTTTCCTTATTGATTTTGTGTGATTATTCTATTGGTTATTGGAAGTGGTTTATTAAAATCTCACATAATATTTGTATGTTTATCTATGTGTAATCCTAGAAAATTTCATCCAATTTTCATGATTGAAGTATTTTGAAATTGAGTTTCAGATCTCTTGTCTATTGATCTATTTTTAATTTATTCTTTTGATTTATCCTATGGTGGAACTTTTTCATATCCCACCCTAAAGACTGATATGCTACTAGGGCCCCCTCTTTCTTGGTGGCCTTAATTTTTGAATTATTTTTTTAAGTTTTATTTTATTTTTAATTGACACATAATAATTGCATATATTTATGGGGTACAATGTGATGTTTTGATATACATATACATTTTATAATGATCAGATCCGGGTAATTAGTGTATCCATTGCCTCAAACATTTATCATTTCTTTGTGGTAAGAAATGATAAATTCAAAATCCTCTCTTCTGGCTATTTTGAAATATACAATACATTTTTGTTAACTGTAGTCACCCTATTGTGCAATAGAGCACCAGAAGTATGTCCTCCTATCTAACTGTAACTTGGTACCTGTTGATCAACCTCTCCTCACTCTCTGCCTCCCGCTCCCCAGCCTCTGGTAATCACTATTCTACTCTCTATGTCCATAAGATCAATTTTTTTTTTTTTTAGATTTCACATATGAGTGGGATCATGTGGTATTTTTGTGTGCCTGGCTTATTTTACTTAACGTAATGTCCTCCAGGTTCATCCATGTTGTCATGAATAACAGGATTTTATTATTATTTTTTATGGTTGAAGTGTAGTCCATTGTGTATATATACCACATTTTCTTTATCCACTGAATAATTTTTAACTATGTAATCCTGTGAAGCTATTAAAAGCTCTGCTAATTTTCTCAGCCTCACAGCCACTTCTGGAATTGTAGATAGCTATAGGGCTAAAACTACTCAAATACTGAGTTTATATTTTGGCACTTCTCTCAGTTCCTTGACCTATAATTTTTTCGCTGCCTTGTTAGCTCTTCAGCACTTTCAAACATTTCTATAAAAACATTTTTCCAGTCTTTCTAATTGTTCTTAGAAGTAGAGTTAGTCCCAAATATTACTTTTCCATTACCAGTAGTGGAAGTCTAGCTAACTGTGACTTTTACTTAATCTAATGAGTCTTAGTTCACTTTTCTATAAGATAAGATAAAATTACTATCTTAAAATTTTTCAGTGCATACTTTGCATACAGTAGTAACTCAGACAAGAATTATATTTGACTTCATACATATTCTCTTAGAGATCTTGTCTGGTGGCTTTATATATCTTTATACATTTCACAAGCCACATTTCATGTCTTGACATCCTTCTTGATGTCTATCTCATATTCATCATTTGCTAGTTGCTTTCAACCTGCTTATGCTACCAATATCTCATACTGAAAATATACAAAACTAATTCATCTAAATAACTCTTCAAAATCATTTGCTCCAGTAAAATTACATAAATCTCTTCATAGGAACATTGTTTTTCAAATTACTCAGCCTGAAAACCTTGAAGTTATATTTGAGTCAGCTCTTTACTCAAATGTATTCAACTACAAAGATTTGATTTGTCCTTTACAATGTCACTCACCTATACTCTTTTTAGATTCATTGTTTGAATTTGGTCGTGATACTTAGCTCTGTGTCTTTGGACTACTTGAAATGTCTCCTAATTTTCTTCTCTACTTCCAGACTCTCGGACATTCCATCTATCCTGCAGTTCTGTCAGATGAATACAGTAGTCTTGATTGTTTTATAATTTTCTTTAAAAGCCTTTAAATAAATCTAGCACATTCAAGAATAGGTTCCAAGCCATTAAGTGGGATGCAAGCCCTTTTATCTTATGTTATTGGCTCTTCAAATTTATTTTTAAACTAATTTCAGCTGAAACTTCTGCTCTGGACATATCAGTATATTCAATTCTACAGAATGCATGTGTTCCTCTTCATTTTGTTTTTACACACAATCTTGTCTCTTTCCTCTGTGACCTAGAACTCCCTCCTCTTTCTCTCAATTTATTTGAATTCTTGTACCCTAAAAAGCTGTATCAATCTGCACCATCTGTATTAAAGCTTTCTGTCCACTACAGCTGGAAGCAATTTCTAACTTCTTCTGAAATCTGTAACATATGCTGGAACACAATATGAGGCAGGCATCAGAATCAAATGGAGCTGACTTTAAACTATTTTCCAGCTGCACAATCTTGAGCAAGTTTCTTAATTTCATGAAACTAGTTCTTTGTAAAATGGAGTTAACACTAAATCCTTTGAAAGGTTGTTACAAAAATTAGATATGATAGATGTCATAGCTGAACACATCATAATGAGCCTAGCACATAATAGGTGCTAAAATAAATGGTAGATATTGCTTTTATCATTATTGATAGTATGATTCATTTAAAATTAATTATATGCTTTTTATTGCCAGTTATCTTTTATATATATATTTTAAATATGCCATCAGGATATAAAGTCTTTTAGAATAAGAACCACATATGTATCTTTTTATATGCCACAGTATCCTGCAAATAACAAGTGCTTGAAATGTTTTCTTGATTGATTGATATCATATTTACGTATGAGAAGATAATATTTTTAAAAATAGATGATAAATATTATTTTAAGTTGATAAAAGAGGTTACAATTGTAAAAAAATCTTCATGCTGTGGTATACTCTGATAAGAACCTGAATCATTCCAGCTGTCAGTGAAGGTAGTCACTGTGAGGTCTATAAAATCAGCAAACACAAGCATATTGATTGTGCTCAACCACAGAAGCCTTCTTCTGTTGAATAATCCAATCAAATGTCATTTTGGCATAAGAGAAAAAGTAAGTTTGATGACAGGCTAAGGTCCCAGTGGGAGGAAAAATCAATGCCAGTCATGGAAACAAGAGGGATCAATATGCAGACCACTAGGCTACAAATACTCTGCAAGGCCTTATAGGAAATCAGAATGCTGAATGCACTATTTAAAAAGAATAATAAAAGTACAGATGTTGCTCTCCAAAAGGTAATTATTTAAAATTTGTGTACTTTTACTGGAGAATTTTTAAAATATCACCAATCAACCTGATTTAAGGAACATAGTGACAATAAACATACCTCACATTTAGACACTTCATACATCTGAACACACCCACATATACACATTAACACACGCATACAAAGACAGATAAAGAAAGAGTCCTCAAATTGAGTTGTCCCTTTGGTAGTACTTATTTCTGATTACAAAATGTCATCTAGGTCACCTTTCATTCTTTTAGACCTTTCAAGAGTTAAACATGCCAACTCCATTTATATAGACTTATATGTTCAAAGAAATTTATATGTAACCACTAATTTAAAAAAAACTTGCTAATTGCCAGTGTGATGTCTAAGATAGAACTCTCTACAGACACCAAGGTTACAAGCTTAGGGCACTGAGATAGGACCACTTGCTTAAAAGGACTTTTCATAGCATGACATGCCCATTTTATGACTTGTCCTTCAAATGATTGATTTAGGGTGAAAAGAAAAGAATATTGCTACATAGCACATATTCACTAGCTATTGATTGGTTGACTTCAAAATTCATAAGGCAGGTGTCTAGAAATGGAAACATAATACATTAACTAATTCATACGTCATCTAGTTCCAAAAAAGTTTTAATGTGGCTTGCAAAACCTTAGAGTTAGCTAATAATAATTAAAAAGAAATAAGAAATACATTTATTTTAAAAAGTAGAGGCAGTAGAGAAATTAGCTTCACACAAATATTTCTGTATATGAAATCCCATGCACTGGTTACAGGCTCCTCATAATCTTAGTTCTAAGCTTTTTAGCAGTCAACATACAAGTGGATTCATTACAGAAGTTATCCCAGGATAGGGCAATTTTCAGGAAAGCTAAAACCGTTCTTGATTTAAAAACATAGGTAAATTTATTCCTACAATTTTCCTGAAGGATGTATTGCATATTGCAATGTATAAATGTTACCACAACTTCAATGCACTGTTTGTGATAGTGGTTTTGATAAAGGAACCATTCAGTAAAATATAATTCAGTATAAAGACAATTGTATAGAAAAACTTAAAATATGTTTTCCTATGGAAAAAAATGTTATATCTGATAATTATTTTCTAAAAGGATTTCATAAACCCTTTCAATATAGTGTTGAGCTAAATTTCTGATATTAAAATTTAGAGTTTCTAAGCTCTTTAGGTCCTAAATCCATGCAAGCTATGACCAAAATTAGGGAAAGTAGAATTAGGTCCTGATAAAAATTTTGATAGTAGGGTCTTCCCTGATTCTATGGAGGAAAAATTCAGTTGAAAGAGAGTAGTAAAGAGGCAGAGCTATTTGGCAGAGTCAGGGCATTTATAATAACATATTCACATCCCCTGTTATTCCTGGGACACAATTCCTAGTTAGAAGCCCAAAGTCAGCGCCTGCTTCCCCCAGTGCCTTGTAAAAGTGCATGTTTCCCCACAGGCCACTGGGCAAATGCCTGATTGAAGTAGATAACTTTTGCCTAATTAGGAACTAGTGGAAATAAATATAATTTTAAATGTTCTTTGGGTAAATAGTTCCTTGCATTGATTTATACAAGTTTTCTTTCACATATCTTCATATTTATAAAAGAGATTTAATATAAACATACTGTTTTTAAATACTTTGCTCATTTATCTATGGGGTTTGTTTTCTTTTATGTTTGATTGTTTCTTTTCTTTTTGGTTGCTACTGTATTAAACAATCTGACATAAAATCTGTTGTTGACAGCTAAAGAATAATTTTATTCTTATTAGAGCATTTTGTATCACTAATTATAAATAAATGGTAAAATCAGGTTCAGTTTAATGATAACACACTGAAAATAAGAACTAGATTACATTAAGGCTGTGGAAACAGTAATATAGTTAGAGTTCTTTAAAAATTTCTATCAGCCTTTTGTTTTCACTTTTCTTATGGGAAAATATTTATTGCGGTAATGGATTCCACCATAATATTAAAGTAAAAATATCAATGCATAGCACACATTTAATAAAAAATATCAACAGGTACATACAATATTTTTCTTTTGTTACACTTTCACTGTCCCTTTCTGAATAATCTGTACTACATCTATTAAGGCATGTTATAAATTTCTATAGAATTTGAATGCCAAAGAAATAAAAGGATTATTATGGTTGACACACTGAAAGGGCTTACTAACGGGCTAACAAAGAAAATAAATTTCTAACTGGCAGTCACTTAGAATAGCACAAACCCTGTCTCTAAGGTTAGTAACATGATTATCTCTCCTACAGAGATGTTTACCCCAAAATTAAAAGAAGCTAAGCTAACAAAAGGAGCATAAATCCTCATTAATATTGGCCAGAGTTGGTCAATTCACATTCCAAAGGGAAAAGTAGTCTTCAGGAAAGGGGAGGAAAGGGTAGACTGTCTGATGGACCATCACTGCCTATAAAAAGTCTTTCTGCGCTTGTTTAAACAGCCTTGAAGTGCTCCTGGGCGGACAGCCAAGACATGAGCATCCCCCATCTCTTCAAGGAGAGATGATACCAAATGTCTCCCACTATCAGGAAGAAAGAAGAAACCAATTCCTGTTATCAACCTACGACGAGAGACAGAAAAGGACAAACTCAGCAGTTTCTCAGCTGTCCTCTACTAATAGGGATACACTCATAATCACCCTTACCACTCCTTATCCTGCCAAATAAAGAGTCAGAGTTGTTTGGCCTTGGGGCCAGTGCCTCTCTTTTTTTTTTTTCTGGCACTGTGCCCTCCTTCTCTTTGGAGAAGGAGTAAATAAACCTGGTGCTTCTTTCTAGCCTGATCACTGTCTGAGAATTCTTTCTACCATTGTGTATGGACAGACTTCACACCCTAACACAAACTCAGATCAACTATCTCAGACATGTCCAGACTAAAAGAAAAGTTACAGAAAATGGTGTTTTATTATGTAGTAACACATATGTTAATACAAAAGATACTTTATTAAGACCTAAAGATACATAACACATCATTTTCAGTTCTATATTGATTTTGTACTTTGGTCAATGGAGGGTACACAAAGTTCAATGCGTTCTATAAAAACTATTCAATAGCAGAGTCATAACTAAAAATCTGGCTTTCTGATCCCTGATCTCTAAAAATAAAGCTTAAGTCTATATTAATATATTGATTTTTAAAAATCACTTAAAATCATTTTAAAATTATTTAAAATCATTTTCTTTTAGGTAAATGATTACTACATGAGAGATACAGGCACTATAAAATCCAAGTATTAGCAAAAATCATACCACCTAATGCCTTTCCTTGAGAATTTCTTTGTTCTACATAACAAAATATTCACATCACTACTAAGAAAAATAAAGGAAACTTGACAAATAATGGAGAGACAGATATACTGAACTCTGGATGGAGAGATTATATGTGATGAAGATGTTAGTTTTTCCTGAATTCATTTAAAATTTTCATTATCCCTGTCAAAAAATTACCAAAAAAAGTGAATTTGCAACTTGTGAAAATGACTAATCATTTTAACTTTTTTAAAGTTCAAAATAGAGAAGGAAGAATAGCTTCATTAAATATTAGTAAATGATCAAACTATAGAAAAGTGGTCTGGTTTTGGTGAAAGAATAGAAGAATACACAGGAATAGGAAGATCAATAGACCAGAACATACTATATAGCCTTACTTTATAGTAATTGCTAGAACTAATACATTTTACATACACAAAGCCATTTTTATTGTTCTCTTTCTAATAGTCCTTTTAGGTCTTCCTGTTTGACTACTTCATTTTTACTTTTTTAGTACATACTATAATTTTTTTTTCTATAAGAATCCACATTTTGGGTTTTATTCCTTAGAATAGATTACTAGAAGTGATATACATTATCATATATGAGGTTTATGATATCTGTTGTTAAACATTCTAAAGATAAAAATAATTTACATTTCCTCCTCTTCTCTGTAAAAGTTTCTACTTCATAACACTAGATGCTCTTTTTTAATGATTTTACTATACAGACAGCGAAAAAGAGATATCATCCCATCAATTTACACTTTTTTGTTGCAGTGTTCTCATATGTTTGGTAACCTCCTGTATTTCCTCCTACATGAATGGGATCCTGGTTCTGTTGTGGTGTTCAGAATCTAGCCCTTCATGAAGGGTTGAATCCCAGTGTATTGGACAACTCCAGGAGGGCACCTTGCACCTTGCATACATTCCATATGTATGACAATCTTGGTGTACCACCCTCCAGAATGAGAATTGGGCTCCTGGGCTCTGTCATGATGTCTACTCCTAGCACAACAGGGCTCGGTATCTTCTTGACTGCTAGAGTAGGTTTAAGACATGTACCGTTTTTAGAAAAAGCAGAAAACTCACTCACGTAGAATAACACTTTTGAGTGTTTCAGTGAACCTTAAGTTGAAACTAACTCCCTTCAGGTGAATAATCTTTTTTTTTTTTTTGAATGGTGCAACTTTACAAGACATGAATATTTAAGGTAGATAGAGAGGTGATTTGGTTGTGAAAACGTTAACAGTGTTTATATGTGGCTCACCAGCCAGAAACACAGCTCCACAGGGTATGAACTCTCCAGGGCACTTTGAATAGTTCCAGAACTCAATTTTCCTTCTCTTACCACACATGGGCAGTCAAACCAGAATAATGGGAACCACTCTACATCAAAAGATTTATTGCTATTCTCTCCTACGAGAAAAGGTAAAAGTGGGAAGAAATCAACACATACTTAATTCAGGATGTGTGGTTCATGCATACCCCAAATCAACGTGAAATACAATTTTGTAAAAGAAGAGTTCAAAAAAGAAAGGTTCTTTATTTGTTCTTTTTCCTGAATTTGATTAAATGATTATGAGATTATTTTTAAAAGAAACAGCAGGGCGCCTGCCTTGCCTTTCTTAATTTGAGCAGGAGATAAACACTTCCATTTTCTGGGATGAAAGGCACATTCTTCATATGCATTATCATGTTTTTCACATTTAATATTAACCTTTCTATTGACCAAAGCTACATTTTAAGCCATCAGCAAATCCATTTTAAAATGTTTCTATCAAATTAGAACAAGAGGATATTACACTGGGCACAAAGGTAAAGCTTTCCTTTATGACTCAGATGCAACTTTGGTTTGTCATTTTCCCCTAACTACAATCAATAGATCATGCCTGAGTACTAAACAGCACTGAATTTATTTAATTTAAATCCACTCTGCCAAGGAACAACATAATGAATGAATGTATTAAAAATACCATACAATACATAAATGCCATAATATTCTCCACGTCAAACTTAAAATATAAGAAGATGAATTTTTTATATTAAAAAGGTAAGAATAATCAGAAAGTTATCATTGTCAATAATGCCACAGGTCAATTTCAGGAACATGAAGATTAAACAACTTGCTACTTGTAAGTAACAGAATTAATGCAATTGTACTATTATTTTTTTCAAGTATTCCTGGCACATAAAGCATATTTAAAACTTATATCTTTTCCCAATATTATTATGATATATCAATATTTCACACCCTTATGTAGATGTCAGAGGTGCATATAAAACTCAGGTATAAATTTTCCCAATAATTAGAAAAGGTATTTTTACCTACACTATTGTATATTTCAGGGACTCTTTATAAAATAAAGAAAAAAATAAAGTATGTAATATAACTTCTACCTTTATTTACTTGCTGGATTATACTCATTTGGAACATTCTGACTTTTCATTAGTATATGACAATGTGAAAAGGTCTTTCACATAAAACAAAGACTTTCATACATATGGATATATATTCCCACATTCCAAATTTAATGTGTGACAGGAGAGCAAGAGAACATCAACAGTACTGATTAAAAACAAATTTCACTGCAATAAAATTCTCAGGATTATTTCTAGATCAAATCTGTTTTACAGCCAAACAGAGTTCTTGGTTTAGTCGAAACAAAGAGCAAGAGCGTCTCTCTCAACCTCTCCTCCTCCCTGCTGTGGTAAGAGTTCTACTTCTAAAAAATCTGATTATACCATTTCCCTACAGAACATTTTCAATTTCAGTAGCAAGAAACCATCTCCTGAACCTGGCTTAGCAATTCTTGCACGATCTGCAAAGATCATGGTCCCATCTACAAAGATTCATCTCCTCCAGTTTTCCAAATATAAACTATGCCGTGACATGCCCAAATATTTGCAGATCCCCAAACATCTCAAGTTTTTTCACACCTCTGTGCCTTTGCATAGCCATGCTTTTGGCCTAAAATATACTGACTTTCTTAAGAATTTTTATTTTTTCTTTGGGTGAACATGAGTTGTTTCCTTTTTAAAAAGCCTTCAGTGATCCTCCAAGGTAGAGTGTATACTTTACCTATTCTACCATTAGCACTCTGAGCATATCTCTACTTTAGCACTTATTGCACTACATTAAAATTATTTGATGACATATTTTCCCATCTCCAACTAGACAGTGGGTGCTTGATGGGCAGGGGCTATCATTATTGATGTGGGTATAATGCCAGGAACAGAGCAGGCTCAATGCCTGGAACAGAGCAGGTACAATAAATATGAAATGAAAGAATAAATAAGCCTAAGTAACAGACTCTTGGAAATCTAACCAATAATAAAATCAATTTGTTTATAATGTTTAAATGTTGTTTATGAGATCAGAACTTTTCTGGAAAGTTCTAGCTCTCTCATGGAATATATACTATAGCCATTTCCTAGAGAAGTTAAGACTAGATATCCAGAAGACTCTCTGTATAAATTTCTTATAGCTCTGAATCAAAGTGAATATTTTGGAATTTTAATAAAAAATATCAGACATTTTGTGACATCATGTCATTTCTATCATGATCTCAGCAATGTCAAAAAGGTAGAAAAGAATTTTAAAAAGAAAAATAATCATCTTGGAACAATAGTGTCAATAAAAAAAGATTTCTTGAGGCAATTTAGTTGCTCTATCATCTCTCTGTTGGGCTACCTCTGCTTTGGTAAGGACAATTGATATTTTCTTATTCTAACATTCAATGCTCTGCAGAGACAAAACAAGTCCCTAGAAGACTCCTCTTCCAACTGCACCATCACTCTACACACTTTCTACTTAGAAATTTTCCATAGTAATTAACTTGTTTGAAAAAGCCATGTTAGGTCCTTCTTTAGTATAATTCAGTGGTTTTATAGACATTTCTTAAGGAAAGTGGAGAGCAAATGATTGGTTATGGGTGAATTTTGGATACACCTAAGAGTGCAAGCCTATGTAGCTACTCATTCAAAACAGGAACTTTCTTTCTAGTCTCTTTCTGTGTCATTTAGACCTCTTTTAGGATAAAAACAATGAAGAGACTTTATTGGCTTTAACAATGGCATCACGTGAGGATAGCTCTAATGACTCAAATGATATCAATAAATACTTCCATCTTCCCTGTCTGCCTTTTATATTATCAACTTCATGTAGTTTCTCTGGACAACTCCAGTGTTTCCTTTAGTTGTTTCTGCACAAGTCCTTGGATGTACTGTCTCTGCTAGCCTGGACTGGGTGACATGTCCGTCCTTAAAGCAATTTCAGTGGCCAAGTAGCTGGAATACACTGACTGCCTTGGGTGGGAGGTGGGATAAATCGCAGCAAGCCTCAAGGGATGGATGAATTACTCAAAGAGAACTCAGAGGCACATTTTATGAGAGGAGAGAATAAATGAATGTTGAGAAGACAACCAACACATATGTATATTAATCTTTTATAATTTTACATCAATTTAGCAATTTCTTTCAATATAAGAGAAAAGATTTTAAAATTTTGCTAGTTAATTCACTTAATTACCTACATCCTTTTAGCCTATTAGCAAAACTGAAAGTTAAGAAAATGTGCCTTATTAACCTTGTGGTTTTTTTATACCATATTCCCTGTTTCAATAACAGGTGTCCTTTAGATACGGAATCTCAGATTGAGTATCACAGCTAAACAACATCTCTTCTCATTGAGTTTTTTGGAAGATATCTTTTCCCTAGCACCCACTTAATGCAGTGCTAAGTACCAGTGGTCTTGAAGGTCAAAGATTACTACAGCTTTCTTTTTATATTATATTTAATTGCAATTCCACAGCAATATTCTCTGATCTTATATAAATCAAGTGAAGTCCAATTTATGGCCATAGTTAATAACTTGTTCTTATCTTTCTAAGGAAAAGAAAGAAAACTACAATTTTCCTGCTGTGACACATTCATTATAGTTCTTACATCATACAAATAAGAAATGTGCACCCCAGCTACTCTAAAATTAATAACAATTATATTAATTAATTTTCATAAATTTGGTCAAATTCATATAATCTTAGTTTTCTTCAGAAGACATTACCAGCTCAATGCTCATTTGGATCAATAGCATGTGATAAGTGGAAAAGAGAAATGTCAATATAGAGATCTGTTTCTAGTAAAATAGGTGAAAAGATTTTCTATTATGAAATTTTACTGTTATATACTTTCTGATAATTTTCTGATAGCTAATAGAATAGGCACTCATTTCTTTAAGGCCATAGATAAATGTGTTTTGAAAATAAATACACTTATTTCATGAGTGTGTTATGAAAATAAATGAGATAGGCTGCAAATCATGTGATCAGTTATAAGTAAGTTATAAAATTTTTATCCTTAACCAAGCAAAGATAAAAAAAATAGAAAATCATTGTGCCTAGCTAACTTTTTCACCATTGAACTCAGAGGAATAACAGCAACAACAAACACTTAAATAGCAATGTATTATGTGCCAGGAACAATTCTTAGCACTTAACACACATTAACTCATTCATACCCCACACCAATATGAACAGGTAACTGAACTATCTTTTTTCACACATGAGGAAACTGAGTCGCAAAAGATTTAAAGAACTTGCCAAAGAAAGTAGCAAAGTTAGCATATGAACCTAGAGTTAATGTTGTAATGACTGGTTTCCAGAAAACTGAATCTCAACAAAAAATAGTCTAATGATAAAATGCTCTGAGAGGAATGCCTCCGAAAGCAGGTTTTTATGGCATTCTCTATATTTATTTTTTCACCTTATGCAAATACAGTAGCTGTTTTGCTCCAGTGTACTGGGACTTGAGAGTAATGGAATTTAAAGGCATATTGAGATGCTAATAGGGTGTGCAATTTGGTGTCATGCTTTATCTGACATCTGGTAGGCAAAGTCTGAATTTGCAGTGAGGGCAATAACAAAAGTTTACTTAAGGAGAAATTGAGAGTCATTTCTCGAAAAGATGTGATGTGTAGGGATAAAAGAAGGCAAGAAATTAGTGATGGATCAGAGATTTATTGACCATCTGTTATGTGGAGCACTGTGCTAGGAAAGAGGCATACAAAAATAAATAATATATGACCCCTATCCCATAGAAGGGTTAGTAGGGGCCAGTAAACTGTACATAATTATAATAAATTCAAAATTTCATACAATGTACAATGGGCTAATAAAAGGAGTGGCAGAGAAGCCGACTGGTAACATGGGCAGGATAAGAGCAGGGAGGACATTCTGTGATTTCTGTAAGGACTTTATGCAGAAGGCAATGGAAAGACAGCAAGAGCTTTTAAGCAGCTAAATGATGTGATCAAGGGAAGATATACAGCAGGATAGCTGTAATGCCAGAGGAAGGAAAACCTGATCCCAAATGATCCCCCTAAGTGTCCCAGTTCTTAACAATGAGTGCAATTCTTTTAGCACCACCTTCTCCATTGTTGCAACCTTTGTCTAAGCCACATTCATCTCTCACCTGAATTACAGAGGAGGTGATAGCCTCCTTACTGCTGCTTCTCTGCTCCCCTAAAGTTTAGTCTCAACAAAGAAACATGAGTCATTCTTCAAAAACATAAGTAAGTTCTGATCACTTGTCTCAAACCCTCCAGTAGATTCCCATCTTGGTCAGAGTAAAGGCCAAAACCCTGAATGGTCTCATACCTCTGTAACTTCTCTAAACTCACCTCCCAGTACACTCCCCCTAACTCACTCTACTCCAACACACTGGCCACCTTGTTGTTCCTCAAATATACAAAGCATTTCCTACCTCCTGGTCTTGTATTTAATGTTCCTTCTGCTCTGAATGCTCTCTTCTTACATTCTCATGGGGCTTTCTTTCCCGTCTCCTTTATGTCTCTTCACAGATGTCACTCTATCAGCAGGATTGAATAAATTGTAATTCTGTGAACTAGGCTGGAAAAACTGGAGAAGAAACTGATTTTGGAGGAAAGATGATGAGTTTGCATTTGGTATATAGTGAGTTTGAAATGCCAGGAGGGTTTTTGGTTGGGGCTTCTGGGTACAGCTCCATAGCAGAGAGTTGAAAGGGAATGTCAACATCTAAGGAAGGAGTAAAGAAAGAATATAGCATATAGGAAACAGAGGAGGTGACACGTGGAAGGTCAATATGTCCACACATTCTGGAAAGTATCTCTCATCAAAGGTATAATCTATTCCACTATCCCTTGAGTCTAGTTCTAGGCCTTAAGACTTGCTTTAACCCACAGTGTAGCGGAAGTGACCTTATGAGAGTTTTGGAACCGAGGCATTTAAGCAGCCTTTAAGCTGTTTTGCTCTTTTAGAACACTGTCCTGAGACCACCTAGAAAAGAAGCCAGTCCACTGAGGACACCTGGAGGAAAAACGAGGTAACTTTAGTGGTAGGAGTAGGGCCACCTTGGACATTCCAGCCATGCTAGCTCTTTAGTTGAATGCAGCTGCATCAGTGAGGCCAGACAGAAAAACCACAGCCCAGCCAAACAGCAGAATTGTGAAAAAATCAAAACAAAGAAACAAAAAAATATTGTTAAGTTTGAGGTGGTTTGTTGTGTAGTATACATAGCTGGGACAGAACTTAGTACCTAGAAATGAGATGCTGTTTTGCCAAAACAGTTTACTACCTAAAACAGGTAGTATTGGCTTTGAGATTTGGGACGGGTAAATGCTGAAAAATAGGTGAGAAGGTTGTTAGTGAAGGATAGAGACAGAGTCTTATGTAGTTACAGAAAAATTGGCAAAACTGTTTCTTGTGGAAAGTTGCATGATGAAAAATGTATCTAATGAACATGATGACCTAGATAAGGAGATTCCAGGAAAAAATGTTTAAAAGTGTTCATTTATTTTTTTTAACTTGAGAATGACATTCTATGGGAAAAGAAATAAACTGGAGAAGAAATAATTCAATATGAATTGGAATTTAGAGGGTGTCTCAACAAGCTGAGATGGAAAATTATTTCTCATCGTTACTTCTCTGAGAAAAAGATTTTCAGAGTTCGAAATGGCCTAAGGTAAAAAGTCAAAGCTAAGATCTAGCTAATAATTCTTTGATGACACCACAGAAAGATATAAGTGATTCCTATTAATAGAAGACTCTCCCATCTAGACAAAAGGACTTTCAACAATCTTAGAGGCATTCCACACAGCAGCCTCACATGTGGCCCAAAGCAAAAGAGGCTTGTTTAAAAGCAGTCATGGATATGGCTTTTGGGACATAGAGTGACTTCCAATGAGATTCATGGGAAACTCAAAACATTTTAAGAGTGCTGTATTGATAAAACTCTGCCAATTTAGACGTAGAGAAACTGAGACAGTTCATAATGAAAAAAAGTGTCTTCTGGCCTCTCTAATTTCTATGGGCAAGAGGCAGACTGAGAAAGTTTTAGCTGCAAACATAAGCCATTTCTTACGGAAAAAGAAAGACACTTTAGGGGAAAAATTCAAGAGCCCAGAATGAAGAGCAAAGAGTCAAGGAAAACAATAAACTAGGGAACTACTCCCAGAGAACAAAAATACATTCATATCAAAGAAATTTCCCTATCCCTGGTATAAGGTGAACAGGCTGGATTTCATAATTAATACAGGCCAGAAATTGCTGATTACTTCCTATTTTTTCTCATTTTTGAATGAGAAAGTCTATTCTGATTTTCTAGTCCCTGTTACATCATTGCATGTGTGGAAGGAATTAGTGGAAGATACCTTGTGCTTTTAGTTCACAGGCCTCTGATCCAAGAGTATTCACACCCAAATGGCTATTCCTGAGGAGCTGCATCCATATTTGAAACACATACAAATCATGAGGTAGTGAACTTCACGCCTGATGATTGAATTGAGTGGGAATTTTGGTGGTCTTGGGTGGGGAAGGGGTGCATTTTGCATGTAGGAGGAGTGAAAATTATTGTGACCAGAGAAGGGACTACAGTAAATTAAATTATTTGCCATAATTCTTTGCAATGTCTCCCACCAGGAGATACAGTCTATTTCTCTTCTATTTAAATCTGGATCGTCACTGTTACTGGCTCTGACTGTGTGAGTACAAGAGGATTTCCAGCTTCTGTTTTGTCCTCTTGAAGTAATGCCCTAAAACCAAGACATAAGCTGGTCTGGCTTGTTGGAAGATAAGAGCCCATTTGGAGAAGTACCAACGCACCTCAGCTGACCATCAGCACCAACTGCCAGATATGCAAGGAAGACCATTTTGGACCTTCCATCCACAGCGAAACCTCCATGAGGGAACTCAGGTAAAAACTGAACAAGAACTTCCCCAAATCAAGCGGAATCCTCATGATTTCAGCCTCATGGTTACAGTTAGTATTTCAGTCACTGGGTTTTGAGGTGGTTTGTTGCCCAGCAAAAGTTAAATGATAACGTGGCCTGGGAGGTAGAAAGAGAATCAAGAGTATAGAATCAATGAAGTCATGGGAGGACTAAGTCTTGCAGAGGAGGTAGATAAAAAGAGAAGAAGCAAACAAGGGGTTGGATAACGTAAGGAATGAGTTTCATCTGTTGAATTTAATAATTAAACTCCTGCCTAATTTGCCTGAAAGGTGTGATTTCTGTCCACACTGGCTCTCAATGGCCCAGATATGAGAAAACTGGCTACACTGGCTTGTGTTCAGGCACCTCATCACCTACAACAAAGTAAAAGGCTGCTTTATATTTGCCATTTGAAATGGTAGCTAACGCTCAATGGGGAATTTATATCATTAAGTGGTAAGCAAACAATTATTTACCTAATTTTTATTTGAAGTTCCTGCAAAATCTATCCTATTTTTAAAAATAAAAAATAAAATTCTTTATATTAAAATCCTACACTTTGCTATAACATTGCTATTCAAAAGAACAATGGCTCAATCTTGATGCTTTCCTTAAAAACAAAAAATAATTTTTATTAAAAATATATCAAAATATAATATGCAGACACATACACACACACAGCTGACAGATCAGGGTATCTGATGCCAGATTTTTTAAGTTTAAAATAAAATTGTGATTACTATAAACCAACACTGAAGAATAACCTATTGCCTTACATTTTCTAAACGGCTATAATGACTTTCATCTTTACAACAAATTGAATAGAGAATCACAACCCAATTATAGGAAACAAACTCCTACCAACAGTGTTAGATGATCCTAATTGTAAGTAAGAGACCTTAGATTTAAGCATAATATCCAACCTAATTATATTTCAAACACATTAAATGGCAGAGAATTCTACAAGAAGGAAACTTCTTAGTTGATTTATTGCTTAAATTATGGAAAAACAATTCAGTAATAGAATGTATTCCTGCATTTAAAGGAACAGTTTTTCCACATAATGGCTGTGTAATTTGTGTTAAGAAGTAGATTACAGTTCCAGAGAATGATCATGCATTTGAGATTGTGTTCTCATCTAGTTCTATGGACATTTGAATTGATCTGAACTCAGGAGTTCTCAGCAAAGTTTTAGAAGCAAATCTTAATTAGTCGAGGTTCCATTCTGTATTTAAATATATTTTAACTTAAATTTTTATCACTCCCACTTATATATTAGGATGTTTTTGCCCATCACTGATAAACAATTATGATAAGATATGGCACAAAATGTATTTCCCTGATAGAAAGGAGCAAAAATATTTATATGTGTGTTCTTCAATTTTAAGATCTTGAAAAGATACTCTAACATTTTAAAATATTAACCAATCTCAATATCTGCTGTTTTCAGGTTTGCTAGCCTTCTGAAGTTCCCTTTTCCATTAAAGTTCAAATGTGATTATTTAAATTCCACTGGGGAATCCAGAACCTTCTAAGTAGCAATAGACTCTCCCTGTCTTTATTTTTCTAAGGATTTCCATGGAGCTAATGTTTCTTGTAGCACTTTGGTTCCAATTTTTTGCCTCCTCTGTCCCAAAATTTATCGGTTACTCCTACAGTGATCCTATCACTCCTTAGTCAAATCAGGACACTTTTGAGAACAAAAGATGGTGCTATTAATAATGACCACAAGAAAAGGGTACTATCCCGAATAAGCCTTTATGTTCTGAGTTACTTATTTCATACCAAAGGATATTTCTAGTTTGCTGTGGCCCTCCTCAAACATTTTCTCTTTTTTCCTTAAGATCCTTACTCTCACTTCTCCTAGACCCTTCTCACATCCTCTTTTACTATTTCCAAATTCCTTACCTATCTCCCCATACTGCCAGAGATAACTTAAAAATTCTTCTATTTTATTTTGCATAACAACTCACCTCTTTTTCTTTTGTTATTATGAAGGCAATGTAGACAGTACCACACATTTGTCAACCAAAATGCCCCATCAAAGCATTTTCCTAAACTGGAAAACTGCATATTCACATGGGCAGTCCTCTGTAGTATAGAAAACAATATAATCAGGTTTTAGGTTTGTTTTAGTTTATACAATTTCTAAACTCCTTCCCACTATAATTAGCTCTCTTCCTGTAATGGACAGTGTTTCTGGCCAGCTTGGATTCCCTGGGTTCCTTTTCACAGGATCTTTGCACCAATCTCTCAGACTCTGCCACTAAAGCTTCATTCCTTACCTTTGGCTGATTGTCCTTGGACTCTAGAGTTGTCTAGCCATCATCAAGACCTGGATATTTCTGGGACTGACCCTCCTCCTTCCAGCTAGCAGCTGTGGGCCGATGATTGGTGTGAGAATATGAAAGTCCAGCTCTTTTACTTCTATAATCACGATCTTTGAGGTTTAATTTGCACTCCAGAGTGCCTGACCTAATTAGACTGAGTCTACAACTTCATTTTTTTTTTCTGTGCAGAAAAGAGTCAACAAAGCAGGCCTGCGACTGTCATCCTTAAATAGTCTTACACAAGGGTGGCCCTTGGTTTGCATCTGGGTACTTGAATTTTTGGAGGGCTCCACCATTCTCTAAATGAAAACAATGGCTCGCTGAGCTTAAAGTGTTTTCTTCTGGGAGTCTAGAATTTTCGTATGTGCTAGGAAGAGGGTGACTACGCGGCTGACTGCTGGTATAAGGCCTGGACCCCTAGCTCAGTGGGCTTCCCTGGTAGACAGCGCTGTACTTGTGTTGTCACAATTCTTTGGTGGAGAGATTAAGCACATCCTGTGTGACTCCACTGGGAAAGGGCTCTTGGAAGCTTGCGCATGGTTTCTTCTGGACTTTGCCCCACATGCATTTTCCTTTTGCTGATTTCATTTTGTATCTTTCCATTGTAATAAATCATAGCTGTGGGTACAACCGACCATATACTGAATCCTGTGAATCTTCCTAGTGAATCTCTGAACCTGGAGGTAGTATTAGGATCCCAATACACATTCTCCCTTCTCTATTTTGCTTCTTTATTCTCCCTTCTCTTACTGGTTTCTTCTGGGAGCACATACTTAATGAACGGCATGCATCCTAATCCTTGACCTGGCCTATGATTCTGGGGGAATCTACAAATATTCTGAATCAGTCAAAATATTAGTCTCAACTACAAGTTCTGTAATTTATTTCTATTCCAGACACCCTTGGCTCCCCATCCTCTACTGCCTCTCGCCTCCTTCTGAACCCCTCTAAACAGTTACTCTTTAATAAATATATATTTGGACAAATTAATTCAGTGTTTATACAGTTTATAAATTGCATACAAATTGTACTACAAGGCTTAAAATAGAGACTGTCTTACCCCATCTCTCTCTAGGCTGAGTCTTGTTCTCCAGTGGTAAAAACTTGCAATAGTTTTTAGGTGTTTATTGCCATATTTACCTCAAGATATTGAAATGATAGGCCTTATATTCCTCTTAATACTTACAACATGGGAACAAAGAGTATGACATAAACTACTTAGGAAAGAAATATTCAAGTCTTTTTTTCCCCTCTACTCATATGTGGAAATATATCCATTCCTATCCATTCCAGAAGGAAGATATCAGAGATAAAAATTTCAGAAAGGTTAAGCAGTTCCATGACAAGCCAGTGCCCTGGATATTAAAGTCATCTTCCCCCAAGCTTTTTCACAGTCAGTTCTCTTGATTGATGATATGCAGAAATAGATCTCAAAGGAGGCAGAAAAACTTGCTATAAAGGCTTGCTCCAATGCTCATCTCAATAAGTTCTTAATCACAGGTCTTCTTTAGTGTTAATAGAATCCAGCCAGTTTGCTGTGGTGCTGAGAGTCTTTGGACAACAGAGTTATTCCCTTTCAAGAATGGCACAATACACACTGATGGCCCCAGCTGGTGACCCTTATTACTCTCCCTACTGTACCATTAATAACTGTGTAATGATGAATTGTTTTAGTGACTTACTTTCATAGAAATACTTTTGGTTTCATAGAAATCTAGGTCAAGCAGAAAGTGAACTGTGCATGTTAATGTCATTGGTTATAGATTAACTTCTGCAGCTCAGAAGGGCAGGCATTTGAATCTACTGAGGTCCACTGCTTTACAAAATGACACAGAAAACGAAATAACAAAACTGAGTTTTTGAAATTCACATGGAAAAGTGTCAATACTCTGATATTTGAAATATGGCATGTGATAAGGAAATACGGATGGCATCCATTGTTTATATTTGGTTTATGGTCTCAAGTAATAAGTAAGACAATATATTTTCTTTTTCCCAACTCCAGCCTAAAGCCCTGCTTCATTCAGCCTCTAACCAACCAATTTAGGAAACAAAATACTCTCGCCTCTCCAAATTTACACCCTTAAATAAAACACCCAACTATCATAAAAAAATTAAATAGAGTAGCTTTGAGGTGTTCTCATAGGTATAAAAATCCTCTAGGATTCCCCCAGGCCCCAGACCTCTGAAGTAGTTCCTGCATTTGTGCTCAGAGATCTGGAAGTGCTTTTCTGATGAGCTTTAAATTTTATGCAGTATTTTTTTCTATTACACATAAAATGTTTATCTCTTTTTGGAGAGTCTAATTGTCTTTTGAGCTCTCTTTTGTCTTGCAATTCTATTCCACTCCCCTGTCTGTCAGAGAATCTACATAAAACTCCTCCTGAGGGCTCTTACAACCTTTCCCAACCCTGCTCCTTAGAAGGCACCTGCAAAGAAGAATGGCAGCAGGAAATCCTAATGATCTCTGGAAGCCTGGACAAAGCCTATTTCAGGAAAAAAAAAATAGAAATTTTAAGTGCCTTGAGGCCATTAACAAAGTTGTGAAATTTGTGAGAAACGTGGGAGAAAAAAATGTCTTTTTACTATTTGCGAGGTTCACAGGCTCTAATTCTTCATGTCCCTAGTCGAGCTTTAACTTAATTATAAAACAAAATCTATAGCCGCAGCCCAGGCCTAGAGGTAGAGTCTGTACAACTAATCAACTTTAATTCCCTAGGCCCACTTTAATTACAAAACAACATTTGGTGCAGCTGCTAAACACTTACCAGGTGACCACATGATAATACTGGAGTAGTATTTATAAGTCTCCAGCTTTTGCTCTTATTCTATCAGCATAATTATGTCTCAGTTATATACAAATTTGAGCAGGCTCTAGGATTTATCAGAAAAAATAATTTTCTTGATTTTATAGACCCTTGTAGTTGAGCCAGTTAAAGTATCAAATTGCACTACAACTAATTAATGTCAGGAGATCAAAATTTAATGGTGGGAGAGATGTACCAGTAAAGGACAATAACAACAAATTGAGTACCAGTTTTGCATACTTACCTGCTTTTAATGCATTCTGCTTGTGAGGCAGACAAAGTGAAACCAGCTTATGTGTATTGTGAGTTATCACTTTGCTTTTTAAGTTTTAACATACATTACTCTCCAAGACAACTAGATATATCTAATTCATACCACTGCTTGTTTTTTAGTGTTTCCTAAGACAAGTTAGGATGCCATTATTTGTGTTACAAAATAATTTTTACTTGACAAAATTATAATAAACCACTATTTTTTAAATAGCTATATAAAATATACTCAATTTGCACAAATATCCTGGAAGATCAGTGTACTCAGTGAACTAGATGTGATTTTTCGTTGGACAGCACTGAGGCAGTTCCATGCACAATGAACTTTTCATTTAGCTTTTTGCTTCATTCAAATATACTTTCATAATACCTGGGGCTCTAATTCCTCTGTAGGTCTATAGAAGGACAAAAAATTATTTGAATTGAGGAAAAAAAATCAAGAAGTCCTATCACTAAGGTAATTAAATATGACCCTTACTGTTTTTTTTTTCACAGCAATTCAAAAGATTAAAATATAGAGTACTGTCTAATCTGAATAAGGATTTGAAGTGTGAGTAAAAGAGAATGTGCTTCTTTTGCTTTATTTTCCTTGATGCCAGTCTCTGAGTGTTACTTTCTACTTCTTTTCTTTCCCTTCAGTGCAGAACAGGGAAAAGCTAAAGAGAGGATATATCATAGCTGATTATACCACCGTAGAAAAAAGCAGAATACATAAAAGATATCATAAATGATTGGGAGCAATACTCCCCTTCTTCACATTTCAACCTCAAATGCTGGTTCAGATTTCAACTACTACTGTCCTGCATAGCTTCCTTAGACCCTGGACAAAGACAAAAGCTAATTTCTCAGTAATAGCAGTGTCTGTCAGTCTTCCACCCCAGAGAGTATCTTTCTTTACGACTAAACAGTGGCTGAGTCACGGGAGGAAACAATTCTGCTTGCTGGAAGAAAATAGAATGGAAGGAATTATGACGGTTACCAGATGTTGTAGTACCCCTGAGGGGGCACCAGAATGTTTCTGCATATGCTGTAAACAGCACAAACTGTCAAAACATGGGACCCTGGGGTTTAGTGCTCATGCTTCTCTGAAGTACAGAGTCATAGGATTCGAGAGTTAGAAGCAACCTTAGAGATGATCTTGTCCAGAGGCTTTAAACTGTGTCTGAGGGAGTCCTGTGGTTCCTAAGCATGACTCAGGGATTGCTGAGGGGTACAGGGTTCTCCCCCCAAGCAGTAACAGCACTCTTAGGAAGAATGTAACAGAATGTAACTCTTATATAAAAGAGCTTACATCAAGACAGTGTATTTTTTTTTTTCTCAAACAAAAATTAGTTGTTAAAAGTTCTGGGTAATTCCTGTGGTTGGGGAAAAGAAACTTGTGGAAAACCCTCATCTGATGGCTCCACGACATTCCTAGAGAGGAGGCCCCCAGAGAGCAGAAGGTTGATTCAGGAACTTGAGGCTATAAGCCTCATGGTTTGTGAGCCTGGAAATTAAATACTATCACTAAGACACAGTTATCAGGGAGAACAAAAAAAAGATTTCTAGAGTCAAGTAGTCAAGTCAACCAACCCTTACCACCCTTCTTTATTTACATTTTATTTTCTAGGACAAATTAAAAAAATATATCTCTTAGAAAAATGTTTCCTTTTCTTGTTATTTTTAAATATGGCAATTTAATACCCTCTTTCCTTTATGATGATTTAATTGTTATTCTACATTACCTGTTCTGTTTTCAAATTAAAATATATCCTGTGACTGTTCCTGGAACCTCTCCAGTACCACCATTAGAATGAGAGAGAGAGAGGGAGAGAGAAGTAGCAATTTCTGTTTGTAAATGGAACCAGTTATGATGAGAGAAGACACAAGATTTTAACATAAGGTCAAAGCATATCTCCAGGGTTAAACAGACATTCATAAAAATGCAATAGATACATCTGTCTCACCATCACTGTTGATGCACACAACCTCTTGAACTTGTGTGCCTGGACCACACTCCTTTCCATTATCTGGTTCACAGTCTCCAAGCCTCACTGCTTTCCAGTCATAGCACGACGGCTCTTCACAGGGAATGGCTTCCAGTAAGTGAGGGCAGTTTCCAGTCCCCCCAGAGCCTCCAGTGGGCTCATTGGTAATACGCCGCTTCCTCAGTTTGAAGCCTGAATTATTGGGGAAAGAAAACATGTATTGTTACCATCAGGGGTTGAGCATTTTAGAAAGCAGAATAAAACTCCAGAGTGAAAGTTGGAAAGAGCAGAGGGAGAAGTCATGTCTGTTTTGAATCACTGGTGAACTCCCAAACTCTAGCTAAATGTGAGGTCATAAACCATTTATTAAATAAATAAATGAATGGATGAATGAACAAAATATAAAAAGAGGGACTTTGGTTTTAGCTTATTACAGTAAAGATAAGGCAAGAAGTGCCATGTAACTCCCATTTCCTTTGTAGGGCTGAGGGATACGAGAGACAGAAATAGAGACAGAGATAGATTTGGTCCATTTGGCAAGTCTATAGTTATAGAATATTCAAAGAAACAATGAAATCTCAAACTGTTCAGAAATATTCATGGGCAGATGAAAGTGCTATTATTTTTAATTCTTCAGCATGGTCATGTGATTGAATTTGGAAAAGGAAACTCTGAGAAGTTGGATGGTTCTAGAGAAACTGTCTCTTTGAGCCTTGGTTGATTTTAGACTCCCTGGAAATTTGATTTAGGAACATATACCATCTGGGCTCCAATATGGAGTATTCAAAGTTCTGCTCTGTGCTTTAATAGCACCTAAGTGTTGCCCTTCCTGGCAATGTATAACAAAATTAATAAGTCTGTTTATTGCTATATGAACACACTAGAATCACTAGAAGACTGCCCATTAAAAGAAAATAGAAAATATTTTCAATTATGTGAAAGATCATGTGCAAATTAGTCCATCATGCCCACCATGAAGTCAACCACTGCATTTATTCCACTCCTTTTAGACTTATATCATTTGTATCACACAAGTAAGCAAATTTTTAAAATTTTACCTTCAAAGTAATAAGGAGCTCTATTTATTGGGCACTAGCTATGGGACAGGCACTGAATTACGTGCTTTATGTTTACTATTTCTTTGATACTTTAGAGATAATCCGGGTGGCAGATATTATTACACCACTTTTACATATAAGAGGACAAAGATTTAGATAAGCTATTAATAATTACCTTACCTAAACAGCAAGGGACAGAGTAAGTTTTCCAATCAAGACCAGTCCTATATCACAGCTCATCTTAACCATTGCACTAAACTGCCTCAGATGTTCTCCATCATGTTGTCTAAATTAACAAGTATTTTGTCTATGTTCTTCCATTTAAATTTTTTATTCGTATAAATTTAAGGGATACATGTGCAATTTTGTTACATGCATAGATTGCATGGTGGTCAATTAGGGCTTTTGGGGTATCCATCACCCAAATAATATACATTGTACCCATTAAGTAATTATTCATCTTTTGAAATCAATACTCCTTAGCCACTCTGGAAAACATCACAAATGAATAATCACAAGGAACACAGAACAGCACTTTTAAAATAATTCACAATTTGACTCAATTGATAGAAATTTCAAGCATGTCATATTAATATTACATACCTTTTTTGCCTTGCTGGTCATTACAGTTTTCATAAGTACAAGGTCCCCAAGCTGACCAAGGTGAAACCTCACATTCAATTGGACAAGGAATGTGGCACAACTGTGTAGTATTAGGGACGGGGCCAGTGCATAATTTCAAGTCCACTGGTTTTGAGGCTGTTTGGAGAAAAATACAAAGATCTTTAAGAATGAAACAAAAAGAAAATGTTATGGTCAACAATATGATTTTTCTGTATGGAGAAGGAAAGTGCTTAAAGAAGTGGAAGTGCCACCAAGACAGCATTCCAATGCTTCTCAGCTATATCCTGAGAGTAAAAACAGAAGGAGGAGGCAAAATAGAAGAAGCAGTATAGTATAGTCAAGGGAAACTGGAGAAGTCTTAACAAATTGCTTGGCTGCCAGTTTTACCACTAATTAAGCCGTGCAATTAATAATACTGAATGTAACTTTCCTAGTCAGTAAAATAATCCTTAAGGCTATTTCTAAAATGCTACAGCTAGATTCCAAGAAATTCAAATCTGCTTTAGAAGACTGAAGATAATAGGAGAGGGACTATAGCTTTAATATACATGGAAAAAGTGTCCACTGAGTGGCTTCTGATGGAGCACTCTCCTGTCCCTTTTGGTCCATAGGTGTTGAGAGGTACCAAGTGCACATGATGAAGGAAGAGCTCAAGCGGGCGCTATGCTCTCTACCTCCAGCTGCATGACTCACCCAATGCTTTCTAGAACTTTTAAAGAATACATTATCTGCATGTGTGGCCCCAAACTGACAATTACTAAGGAGACTAATTTATATGTTTGTTCATAAATTAAACAATGAACTGTGGAGAATGTTGTTTGTCCTTGCTTCTCCTCTTTTCTAATTTTTATGCCTGCAGTTTGGCTCACATATATTTGACAGTTAATATCAAGATATACTCATAGTTCTGGACACAGAACTGGTTAAAAGTGACTAAGTGAGGAAGATATTTAAAACTATATGGACTGTATAAGACAATCAAGTTTAGTTGTATTACATCTATCGATATCCTAATAGCTATAGTTACTTTGTTGTAGAAAAGTTTAACAAGTAATTGTCTTGGTCACACATTTCCTTGAATAAAAACTAGTTCCTGTTTCACTCTGGTAATTTGGAGAGCTCTTGCTTATAGAATAAAGGACTTAAATAATGAAGGCTTAGATATTTCTTATTCTCCTACGTGAAAAGACTTTCAAATTCCAATTGCACAGGATTGTTCACAGAGAAATTAAAATATTTTAAACTATGTCATCCTAACTTTTAAATAAAAGTACTGAGTATGTCTGAATACAGTTTAAACTCTAAGACAAATTGTAAGCACTTGGGCATCCCCTAAGTTCCTGCACACACAATCCTAAATGCTATCTAAAGTCTATGTCATTGACTTCTCTTACTGCCACAGTTTTTCTCCTGAAAAAATTCTGCAGCTTTTATTTCTCCTTTTTCCTACCATTGGTGCTTATCACCTCCATCCCCCAGCCTTGCTCAAGTCACAGAACTTTCAGTTTTAATAGCCTAGAGGGAAACCCAGAATTGCATAACCAGAGATCTTTAATTATCCGGGGCAAAAAAAGGCAGTTTCAGAGAGACAGAAAGTGAGAGTTTTATTACAATAGACTATCATCAAGGAAATTTCTAAAGAACTCATCTCCCATGAAAAAAAGAAAGTGAACATAGAAGCAAAGTCTAAGATTCCAGATGAAATGGTGGTCAGAGAAAATATTGAATTGTTAGATAGATAGCGAGGGACCTCTGGCTCTCCTAGGGACAAAAAGCAGGTGCCTTGCCTTAGTGCTGCCTTGAGCAATTGCCACACCTGGGGAAGAAGGACAAGGGTGGACACCCCGCTTTGATGTTGCCACACCTTGATCCTGCCCCAAGCAATTGCCATACCTGGCGGACTGAGGACACTCTGCCAATGTGCAAAAGAATGCAAAGAATTCTCCAGCCCCCAGACCAGATGGCCCAGGCACAGTAGGGTCTGGAAAATGACCTAGAGTAACCTAAGGCTGACTATCATGCCATTAACTGTCTATCAGAGTGATTCAAGGTGCAGTTTGAACCACGAGGAGGGCCCAATCCAGACAATATAAAACAGGACCCCAGACCATAACCAGGGCCCCTTGTTACGACAGGGGGGCCAGTTTTTCTAATGTGGCGAATGTATCTTGCTTTTGCTCTCTAAACCTATCTGTTCTTCAATTAACTTCATTTCGTGCTGGCCTGCTATTGGTGTGTCTGACCATTCCTCAGCCAAGAGCACAGCAAGAACCAAGAACAGCCTACCAACCTGACAGAATGGGAGTAAAAGTGAGCACTGACTATAAAAGCATAATTATAATGATTAATTAGGAGAGTGTGGAAGGCAGAATAAAGGTCACCCAAAGATTCTATGCCTTAATCTCTGGAACCTGTGAATATGTTATCTTACCTGACAAAAAGGACTTTTCTGATCTGAAAAGATCTGATCAAGGATATAAACCTCAGGGTGGGGAAAGTAGCTTAGATTATCCACGTGGGCCCAGTGAAATTACATGTGTCCTTAAAAGCACATATCCTTTTCCAGCTGGGTCAGAAAAATAAGATGAAAGAAAAAGGAGGAGAGAGCCAAGGCATAAAAGGTACTTGATTTGGCATTGCTAGCTGTGGAGAAAGGGGCCCAGAACCAAGGAACATGGGTGGCCTCTAGAATCTGGGAATAGTCCCAGCTGGCAACCAGCAAGGAAGTGGACATTTCAGTCCTCCAACTGGAAGGAACTGAATTCTGCCAATACCCTAAATGAGCAAGGAAACAGTTCCTCCCCTAGAGACTCCAGAAAGGAGTGCAGCCCTGCCAATCCCTTGATTTTAGCCTCCAGGGATGCATTTCTGACTTCTGACCTACAGAACTATAAGATAAGGTATAAAGTTTGTGGCAATTTGTTATGGCAGTGGTAGAAAACTAATACAGAGAGATAAATAGTAAGACACAATTAAAATACAAGACCTTTCATAATATATAAGTTGCTGGTGGGTGATCAGAGTAAAATATTTTAAAGCCCTTAGGAAGGCCAATATATTGACTATAAACTGTATTCGTTTGGGTCCACACCTTAAAATTTGAAGGCAATGTCTTTTTATAAACAGGATAATGATGTATAACTTCTGAGCCATGGGAAGCAGTATAACAATAAAACAGTTGAATTTAATTCAAAGGAGAAACAGAGAAAGTGGAACAAGGAGAATAAAATAAAATAAACAAATGCAAAAACTAAACTTAACCACGAACAGCCAGATTATCAGACTTAATAGAGAAATATAATCTAAAATGACATATCCACTAGTTTGTCAAAAATTTAAAAAAACTTGATAACGCCAAGTGCTGGAGAAGATGTAAAGGAACCAAAACAGGTAAACACTGCTGGTGGGAATCTCAGTTGTTTGGGCCACTTTGGAAGATAATTTGGAATATTCTGGTATGGTTGAAAAGATATGCATACTCCTAGGAATATACCCTGGAAAGACTCAGACATTTACCTCAAGAGATAATTACAAGAATTGTTATTGCAGCATAGTTTACAATAGCAAATAACTAGTAATAACTTAAGTATCCAATAAAAAAGAAATGAGTATTAAATGGTAGTATGTCAATGCTACAGAAGTGGAAACAAAGGAACTAGAGCACAACTATCAATATGATGAAACCCACAAACATATCAAAGAGTGAAAAAAGCAATCAAAGAGTATATACTTAATGATGCCATTCATATAGTTTTAAAAAACAAGCAATATGATAAGGTTTTGGGATGCATAAGTCCAAGAAAGAGGAAGGAAGCCACTAATATTAGGGGCATGAAATGACATGTTCAGCTAGGCCCGATGCTTTAGGACCCAGCTTGGCACTCACACCTACGCCATGGTGTTCATCCTGCTGACGCAAACAACTTCAGAGAGCATCAGTTCGCACACTATGTGACAATAATGGATTGAGACAAAAAGAATAAGACTACTTTATAATTTGTCTAAGCAAAAACAAGGTCACTGTGAGAGCCACAAGAATATCAAGCATTCCCCTCTCCCAGCTATTGTGAGTTGAGTTCTGCTTCTTTACAGCTTTCTTGCAGCTGTAGCCTCCTTCTAGTCTTTCCTCCTTCCAGATAAGGTTTATTAAGACACACTGTCATAGAATTATCCTTATGGCATTCAATCCAGGCAAAGCCCACTTATTAGACTCCTAAAAAAGTCACTTAACTAAAGCCCCAATTCTATAATGAATCCTTTCTGACATTCTTACTAAGACGTCCACAGTTGCCCAAGGTGTGCGTTCTTCCTTGCTCTAATTGAGTAATAAGCCCAGCTTGTTCAACCACAGGTGTGTATCTGGTGGTCTTTGGCAAAAATACATTGACAAGCCAAATATATAAATAAAAGTAAAGAATGTAAACACAAAGTTTAGAATGGGAATTTCACTTGTGGGTGGAGTGGAATGTGATTTACTTTATAACAAATACTTGTTGGTATTTACTATGGGTCAGGCAATGCTATGTTGTTCCAAGTACTTAACAAATATTACTTCATTGATTCTCACAAAACTCATGGGGTAGGTATTTAAATTGTCCACACTTGGGGAAACTTAATAACCACAGGTTAAGTAACTTCCCCTAAATCACACAAATAAGAAAGTGTACATTTTGGATTCACATCCAGGCAGTTCAGCTCCATAATCTTCAGTGTGCACCTCTAACTACTATTCTATGTGATCTTGCAAGGACAGATAAGGCAGTTTCAATAATATGTAATACCTACATAAATACACAGATGTGCATACATGCATATACATTTAAAATAGATCATAATGAATTAAAATTAACATGGGGTTATTAATATAGTACATGTCATATTAACATAATAACATGAAGCTATCAAGATAATCAAATATCAATGTTGGTGGTCTTTCAGTGAAAATTATTCTGACTTTGTGTTTCATTTGGAAATGGAAAGTAAATTTTCCTTCTACCAGATATCAAGAAAAAGCTCTCCAATTAAATTACTATTGGAATATTCTGCACTTATAACAGTAGTAAGTAGTTATACGGAATTTACTAAATAAATAATTTTAGTCCTCATAGCAATCTCATGAAGTAGGTATAATTGTAATCTGACATTGACAAATAAGAAAAATGAAGCATAGAGAGATTAAGTAACTTACCCAAGGTCACACAGCCAATTAATAACAGTTGGGATTTGACTTATCAACTATGCTATACTCTGATATGGCAATAGGTGGGTAGAAGCTATGTTCTTCCCTCAGTTCCCACTCAAGTCCTAGAAATATATAATACAAAGGATGGTTTGACTAGAACTACAGAGAGTTTTTAGAACAGTCTATTTGGCTACTGCTGTGGAGGAGTGAGAGCAGAAACTGGGAGTAATATTCATCTGGAAATGAATCCCCAGTATTTTAATTAAAAATGATTTAGATTCTCATTATTTTTAACCCCAAATTTTTCAAAACTAAATTATTTTTATTCTAAGGCCCCCTAAATGTGCCACATGTATATTTTTAATTTTTTTAATTATGAAAATATATCTTTGGATTCTCAAAATATTTGGAGTCAGAGATCTCACACTCAGTCTACTTTAGACCAATTTGTATAATGATATGCCTTTCCTGTACTCATTAAAAGATGTATTAGGGTTCAAAGGTTGAGAAAAATGCAATAAGTTTAATAATTCATTCATCCATTTAGCAAAACAGCTGAGCATTTTAGGCACTCAAAGCCTCCAGATACTGTATCATTTTTCCATTGTCTTCCTTGAAAATCTACTTTTTTCTTGAATTAGCATTTTATTTCCTTAAATAAGCTTATTTGATTGCTAATTCACAATTATAAGGAAATTCTCTTGTATTTAAATCTTAATTTCTGTATAGGAACTGACAAAACTTTATTATTAAATATAAAGGTGCCTGATAACAAAAGAAATTCCAAAGACCTAAAAAAAAAAAAAAAAACCAAATCAGTTACAAATGACTTTGCTTTCTCTTCTTGTTCTTTTTTTTTTTTTTTGAGTCAGCTAAAATAAATATTAAGTGCTTGCTCTTTGCAAAGCCCTGCCATTGTATGAGGCACTATATTCCAAAGGGTACTGTGGGGCCAATGGCAGTAGTGATGAGTTTTTGATTGTCTGTTTTGCTATTTTGTTTTTCTTAATTATGATAAGTGTTTGGTAGTAATTTAGGATATATTTAACCAAAACAGTTTTAATTTCAAAAAGTTTCTATCAGTGGGTTACTCAATACTTGCTTATACCTTAGCTAAAAGCACTAAAAATTTACCCTTAAGAACTGGAGTCAAGCAAACAAAGAAAGCCTTTATCTTGAAGATTAGTCAAACTTGATATGTAACAGTGATTGCTTAAACCTTTTTGAAGATGTTCCTGTACTAAACTTTATTCATAGAAATTTCTTGTGTCTTTCTCAGCCTAGGTAACTTAATGGGGAAATAGGGACATAAAACTCATCATATTAAAAAAATAATAAAGCGTATTATTTCCAAAGATCATACACTCACTCCTTAATCAATTTTGTGGCTCTGTATAAAACTGATTGAGAATTATCCCTTGGTATTTAATGTGCTATAAAGCTCCTGGCCAGACCTTTCTGGCTATGATAACTCATTACTGAGCTATTGTTTTTGATTAGTCTTTTCTTCTTTTAACCCAAGACATAATATAGTTTATTTAGAAAGCATACATGAGTTGCGTGAGTAGTACTTGAGTTCATTTTCTACATCATACTTAATCCCTTCAGTATCTGATGACTAATCATGGCCTCCATGTAGTTAATGAATTAGTAGCCATGATTTTCAACCCCGACTATCCTGTGTGATCATAGATTGCTTCCTCTTTTAGAATGCCTGTGCTTACTGCTTGGATAACCTCTTGAGTTATGTTGAGAACACAAATCCAATATTTAAAAATTTTGTTTGTTTCTTACATTAGACCAATTCAGAGTTAAGCTGTTCATTTGAGTGGTCCCTGTCTTTGGTATTAGGGGATTTTTATATAGGCCCCTTGATATTTCTGTTTGTTTACTCTTTTGACTTTATAAGAGGTGTAAGCTTGTTCTATTTTGGTTTATAGGCAAGTGAAAGCTACACTGTATACATTTCATAAATTTAGATGAGGTTCTTCCCAAATATTTCAATAAAGGATTTTAGGCCCAGATTAAAATAAATAGCATATTCCTTTTTCTTTTCTCCTCAGGCATATATTCTAGTTTTAACTTCTCAATTTTGAGAGTTGATGACACTGATTTTGGGGAAGGAGCTAGCTTCTAGCGCTGTAACAGATATGGACGGATCTCCAAGAAAGCCATTTCCTCTATATAAAGGTCTGAACCTGCCTTGCAGCTGCCTGCTGCCTAAGTGCTGCCTGTCAGCAGAGTTGGGAGGGCATTCGCATTACTGCCCGTGACTGCCCTTGCCTTGCGCCTTCACTCTGCTGAGCTGGGCTGCCAGTGAGTCTTGTCAGGGTCCTTCCTACTTCTCTTATGGATTCCACTCCATCTCACAGGGTTTGCACCTTTGCCTTGGTGCCTCCATTCCTTCAGTTTTACATCAATGTCATCTTAGCAAATAGAAACTGCTCCAAGAACCTCTAGATGGGCTTTCTCCTCATTTCAAAGACAGCTATAGGGTTTTTCCTATTTGCATATTCATTGGTCATTTGAGGGAATTATAGAAGGAGTTCCAAAAGTCTATACCCATGATACCATATTGCCTAGAACACAGCTATCCTCATGCCTTGACTCAAATAAAATAGAACTGTGGCATCCTTTTAAGTATGCACAGAAACAAACACATGTCAGGTAATTTCTCTCATTGACCCTGTTTTGTAGACAAGAACATTTAAAAATGCGGGGGATTGTTCAAAATATACATCTTCCTAGTAATGCCAATCATTGTTAGGATTTAAATTTCACAAATTGTATCAACAGCTTGATGAGGACATCACTCTCCTACTACAAGAATGTACCATCTGTTGCAACGCTGCAAATATGGAGGGGTTTTTATTTTTATTTTTTAAAATAGGACACATTGTAATATAGAGTACATAAACTCACACTGAAATCTTCCAGTACATCACTATTAACTCAAATTTCCACTTATCACGTCCCTAACTAGGAAAACAGCACTTAATAGACATTGTAAGTTACAACAAGCAGTTTGGAACATGCATGTTATCCACAATATAATGACAGAGAATCTTCACGTATAGAATTTGAAAAAATTACAATCTTTGTTTTGAAGTGAATACTGAAGAACAATCTGAGTATGTAATCAAATAAGGTCTATAACCAGCTCCACACACTTGCTGAGCTACTTCAAATATAATTATTCAGATAACTAAGTGTATTAGCCTTCGGGGGCAGTTATAACAAAATACCACAGACAGGGTGGCCTAAATCACAGAAGGAATGACAGCCTGACTTAAGATTTAAAATGATGCTCTATTGCTGTGTGGAGAATCAATTGTGGAGGCCAAGGGATGCAGAAATACCTGTTAGGAGGCTATTCCAATAACACAGGCAAGAGACAGTGACTTGGACCAGAAGGTGATAGTGGAGGTGAAGGGATTGGAGAAATATTGAAAGTAGAGCCAGGAGAATTTCCTGAGGAATTGGTTGTGGGGGTAAAAGAGAGAGGAATCAAGTATGGCTCCAAAGATTTTGGTTGAAGTGACTAATATCTAGCTCTTGGTTGTCATCTCATTGTTTCTCCCTGTTCTTGACTCCCTAGACTGTGCTATGTCTCACATTGCTTTTCAGTTGATCCGAGTCCTCTGCTCTATACAAAATTCCAATTGACAGCAATCTCCCCAATTTCTCCTTCTTGTTCCTCCACTCCTGCCTTGCTTTGTTCCACTTATAATTAACCCCCACATCCCCCATTCCTGCAGCTACCAGATGAATTAGCAGGTCTGGTTTAAACTTCTGGGTTTGACATTTAAACAACAGTTTTTAATACCTTAGGTTCCCCTTTTATTAGGCTATAGCATGATGACTGCATGTATCCCACTCATGGTGAGATACATGATACCCATATTAAGACTCCTTAAAAAATAGCAGTAAGCCTTCTGAGATTATTTAAACTCTAGGATGTGTTTCTTAAGAACAAAGATAAAAGATGAAATGTTGCGGAGTAACGACACTGCCTGTCAGAAAATATCATCATATAATGCTGGAGTTTTTTGGAATGTGACAGTTACTTGTTTCCAACTGTGTGGAGCATAATCATGATTTTCATGATCCGTGCTCAACCTTTACAACAGTGATTTTTTTGATTTCCACTACATGTAACAATTACTGGGGGTAGGGGTAGCAGTGAGAGAAGGGGATGTTTTAAGATAGCAGATTCCTGGGTTCTATCCCCAGAAATTCTGATTCACTACATTTGGATTGAAACCCAGGAATAAACTAGGAATATGAATTTTTAACACACACTTCAGATGATCCTGATGCAGTAATGCTTACAACACCCTTCAAGAAACACAGCTATGGAGTATAGAAACTGAAGTTAACCACAAGATGCAACAAAGCACTGTGGCACTACATGCTTACCCATTAGAAAATGCTATGCACATTCCGGAACAGAGTTGCACGCACTCTTCTGAAGAATTGCTTGCTATTGTCTTTGGCCATAAGAATATTAAGAATGATTTCTTCAGTGGTATTTCCTCTTTCTGCTGGTTAGGTATTTCTGGAAATTTTTCTAAGTCTACATTCTCATTTTCACTTATGACAACATATAAGCTGAGTTTGAATACTTTATTCTTTTTCCCTGCCCTACACTGTACACCATAGATATAGTCTATGTGGATTCTGGAGGGAAATGGTTTTTAGATTAATTTTCTAAGAAAAAAATGAGAAGAACAGAAGAAAGATTAGTTGGTAATTATATTTATTGACCCATGAGTTTCATTACTGAGTCCATTTATTAATATTTATTTATTCAGTAAATATTTACTGAATACTTACTATGTGTCATGTATTCTGTTAATAGTTTTTACCCAAAGCAGCTTTACAGAATTTATTTTAAAACATCTATTTAACAGATCATGGAGCTTGTACTATTTTCATACATACATACTCTGACATTGTTTTAAAACATTTATTTTGTGGAGGGGAGATAAGCATACCTCAGTGTTATGATTATAGATGTCAAATAAAAGATCAATATGAGTTTGTTCCTTAGAGGAGAATTTTGGGCTAGACATATAAATTTGGGAATCTAAACAAAACCTGATGATCCCAATAATTTCACTATCCAGTCATTCTCTTTCACATCACCCTAACTTAATCCTCTGCATAGTGGTTATTGCTGATATTTTCTTATTTTGTTTCTTTGCATATAATTTGTCTCCTTCCATTAAAAATAAACTCTGTGACAGCAGGAATCTTTACTGTGTTGTTCATTTCTCTATTTTCAGCATTTAGTACAGTGCCTAGGGCATAAAAGACACTCAAGAAATACGGGTTCCATAAATGAATGAGTGAATGCCTTCCTGCCATAGAAAATAGAAACATAAACATTATCATACCTGTACAGCACAGTTTTATTGTCACTAAATAGGAGTAACCTTAATAGACCATTAGCTCTGAGATGAAATTATTATTTAAAAGAAATGCACATATTTGTAAAACCAATATCACTTGGAGGTCAGGTAGCTATTTCCCAACATCAAACTGGCTTACAATTAGTAACCCTATGCTCAATGGCACAGCGGTTAAGACCACGGCTCAGGAGCCAGACTTCTTTGATTCACAATCTTGGTTATGACATTTACTGGCTACATTCTTTTAAAAATTATTTAATCTCTTTAAACCTCAATATTTAAAATAATAGTGCTTATTTCGTAGGCTTGTGATGAAGCAAATAAACGTAAAACATTTAGTGTCTCACATATAGTAAGCACCCATTATCCTCCGCCTCTTCCTCCTCGTTGTCATTACTACTTCAAGTTAACTCATTTAGTTCCACAGATTTTTACTTATCTTGAAGAAGATAGCAGAAAGCTAGATTATTTTCTCTAAGAGATGACATTGTGGTTGATGCTGGGTCTACTATGCATCTGTTTCAGGTTTTTGCAAAGGGTTATGAGCTATAGAATAGATTGAAGGACTTTTGATTTTCCTTATTTGTGCCTAGATAAACTTTTTTCTTTTCTCTGTATCCAGTTAGGCCTGGACTCATCCCCTATAGAAGTGTAATAATATTTTATACAATCTTATGTCTACATCAAGCCTTTTAATTTTCACTTGAAGATGCTAATCCTATCCTCACCTAAATGATAGTTGGAAAATGTGTCTCTGCAGTTCATTTAACTGCACCTAAGTAGCTGTACCCCAGATCCTTGTGTCAGTGTATGCAAGGAACCTCTCTTGCCTGAGGGAATAGCTGTGCATCCACTCATGCAGTACTTCCATTTTGAAGTCTATGCCTGGGTTATTCTGCTTAGCAGGGACCTATAAATCTGTACCATATCATATTAACCTCCACTTGTTTGCCTTTACACTTTGATATTTATGTTAGTGGCCTACATGGAAGAAAATGGAGTAAAGAAAAGGCTTCCTTATAAAATTCATTGTGGTGTTTATTGTAAAGATGTTAATGAGGTTGTAATTCAATACAGTTACAGTGTCCTCTTTATGAAGGCCCACTGGTGAATTTTCTTTCTGACCCTAGAACCAGGAAGTGTCGTTCTCCTTTAGAAGTGGTTTCTATTGTCTAATGCAAGCTGTGAATTTCATAATTGATCCAGTGTTCCTGTTTACATTGGCTAGTATAAGCTTAGAGCCAGAACTCTTGGTCAACTTTGAGAAATTCACAGAATCTTACAGCACACATTTTGTGCACTATCTTTATTATATTAATTATTGGTTTGATATCCTCTTTCTACTAGCAACTTTCCTTTGCCCCACATTCCTCATCCATTTATCCTCAAAATTACTTTATTTCCCTTTATTATATACATTTATCTACAACAAAATGTAACATTTTAAGTATTAAAAATCACATAATTGAATGCAGGAGATTTTTTTTTCTAACTGCATAGAGTAAATGCTGCTTGATGAATTCAAGTCACTTTCAAACCATCAATATGAATTATTTTCCCATAAACAGTCTACTATGGGGAAATCTACATATTTTTACAGAAGACAACCATTGCCACATCTAAAGGACACTTCATACAACACAAACGCATATTGTTCACGTGGTAACAGTGACTATAATTCATAGCTAATATCTGTGGGCTTGATTCTGATAGTGCCACGTCTGGGACAGAGAGTAATTCACACCAGGTGACTTGATATACTACAGTAGAACCATATAAAATTGCCACTAATGACAGTTCTTGACCTACAAAAATAGCAATTTCATATAGTTCAACATAACAGTGGTGCAAATAACAGTGAACAAGACTCCACATTGAGCTTACGGAACTATGTCAGGGAAAGAACTTCTTAACTGAGTTGGCTCCTAAAAAGGGCTTAAATTATGCTTAGTTTTTCTTCAGTTTTCTGTGATAACAAGCATATCTCTAGGCCATTCTTATTTGTTTATTTCTGCAACAAAGACATTATCAGCTAATACAATGTAATGGACCTTTGATGATTTTTATAATGTGGACAGTGATCGTACCCAGTGTATTTGCTCTGAAGCAAATTCACAGGGCAAGGAAGTATCCCTGGAAAGAGTGTAGATTTTGGAGTCAAAAAACCAGCATTGAGTACATGATTTGTTGCTTATTATTTCACTAAGTCTGGGAAAATTATTTTTCTAATTATCCATGTAGTCACGTATTAATGGGAAAACACCATCTACCACAATATGTTAGTGACTTTGCTTGCCCTCTTGCCATAGATGTTTAGAAGACAGTAAGAAATAAATCAATAGCTTTCTTAGTTAAAAACATGACTCTTTATTTTCAAAGCACTTTGGTTCTAATGGAGTAGGAACCTAATTGATCTAAGGCTACTTTAACCAGATCTACCTGAGGACATGTAAAACACTAAGACTCTTTTCTAAATCTTCTTGTAATGGTGAAAGTGTTGTTTTTCAAGTAATGAAACAATCCCAGGGTTATTGCAAAGCTTTTCCTTCAGAGTCCTTTGGCAAAGGGGTACTGCTTAAACTTCTCAAGGATTCTGAGTCACAGAGGAAGGGAAGCTATAATTATTCTGTCTCCCATAACTACAGAAGTAAAATTAGTTATAATTCTCTTAACTCTAAAATAATACAAAGAAAGCTTTGGAAAAGGTCTACATTTTCCAAGAAAGGAGCAATTTCATGTATAATGTAAGCACATGGCAGGATTTTAACACATATAAAGAGACTCCATGCATTATACATCATTATGTTTATCAAACAGCAAGGCCAGTATACAATTATGCTTTTATTGTATACTAAAAGTTTGAAGAGAAATTGATATTAAAAAAATTCCTGTCTTTTGCTCAATTTAAACAGAAAAGTAAACACAAACAAAAGCAATTAATATTCATTGGGCATATAATAAATGCAAGTCCTTATGCTAGGAAATGTTTTACATATGTTATCTCATCAAGCCTTTGAAGAGGAAAGAAAAACAAAGGAGGGAAAGAATGTAGTGAGGCAGATGGGTTAATTCAAAATGAAATTCTATCAATTAAATGTCCAGGAAGTCAACATCCTCTAAACAAAGGGATTTCTCTGTCTTTTTGAAAGACATTTCTAAATGACACAATTAGCAAATGTACCCAGAACCCGGCTAAGAATAACAGGTTGCACTAAAGAAGTTTGGTGAAGGGGACACTCCCTCACACCCTCTCTCAGAGGCTTAAAATTTTAGGAAGTTGGCATGAATAGTATAGAATCATATATAATCAAATGGCAAATCGTGTAATTGAGTACAGAGGGCTATAGGTTTTAGATGAAGGAAGATCATTAAGATCTTACAGTTTGAAAAAGGTTATCTAAAATAGTAGGAGATATTTGGATAATTGGGACAGTGGTTGAAGGCATTTCAAGGCAGAAAATAGAAGAGCAGCAAAACAGAGATGTCAATGGTTTCCATTGCAATAGACACGACGTGATCCTTAGCTTAGAAAGAGTTGTCCATCCACAAATACAACACAGCCTCTGACACTGGGGGCATGTAGCTTTGCTGAATATAGAAAATGTAAAATTGTAAAGAGGTACATCAAATGCATACAATACAAGAATACAGAATACTACTTCGAATTCTTGATTTGCATTTAATGTGCAGTTTTTTCTTAAATTAGTTCACCCAATTAGAGGCATTTTTAGTGGATTCCAAACTAATAATATAATAATAAGGATCCTTGTATTTTGAGTGTATTTTTGTGTGCAACAAATGGGGTGATCTTTCCAAGATGAATCTGTTGTTACAGCTTCCTTTTCCCATTGCTATTCTCCCTGGTTTATTTCCCTTTTTATTGCCCATTGCTTTTAGAAGGAATAAATATTAATGAGTTCCACAATGTAGTTTGTACTCCTCTGTTAACACTGGAGAGAGTAGCTACTCCCTATTGGGCAATCATCAAGCAAGGCAGGGAACAACCAGCCCCAGCCACAAACCATTTCTTTTATATCTTTGATAGCAGGAGTGTGCCTCTGAAAAAATGCTATTCCTTCACCAGTGCACATCCCTGAGTGCTTGTTTCAAAATTCCTCCCGGTGCTATCATTCATCTACAACAGACTTGATGAAATAAGTGCTTAAGGGTTACAAAAAGCACACATACTACAGTCACTTGATAGTGTCAGGTTAGGTTGACATTTTATCCACCATCTTTCTTTCATTAATGGAAAGTCCTGTGCTAACATCTAGGCTTCTTTCCATCTCAGGTTACAGGTATGAAGTAAGATGAAACAGTATCTGAAAGAGTGTTGGGTTTTCTCCCTCCCCAGTTTCCTAACTTAAATACTGCTAGGTATAGTGGATTTCTAAAGATTTACTGCTCAGAGACCTAAAACTGGGGCTCAAGGAGTATATATAAGACAAAAATTAGAACTGAAATTTCCACTTCACTTCCTAAAATATATAGTGACTTTTTCTAGTCACTCCATTCTCTCCAGTCTTACCTTTAGAACTATGGGGAAATGAGGCTTTTCAGGAAACATATGCCTGTGTTTCTGTCTCTTAAAGTGGCAATTCTCATTGGCTTTAATAGAACCCAAAAGTCTATGTTAGTATTAGGGGAAGATTTATTGAGAAGCCTATGAAGCTTAGATTTGGAGCCCCTGACATGCATAGGCCCCATATCAAGCTCTGGCAGAGACCTGAGTGAGTAATTTTGCATTTGGAATTTTGCAATTTGGTTTTGTTTTGTAATAATTAGGATTCCCTAAACTGCATAATCTTTGGGGGTCCCAGAAAACCTGGGCTCCCCTTCCTCCCATACCAGTCCCACCCAAAGCTTTGGAAAGGGCCTTTAAAAAGACTTTCATTAGCTTTATGGTAACATCAATTCCTGATTATAATCAATGATAGCACTTATAAAAAACAGAGATTCCTGCACCCACTCCAGACCTATAGAATAACAACCCCAGTGGGTAACATACAGGAATTTTTATATTTTCTTAAAGCATTCAGGTGATTCTTAAACCACATTTTGAGGCTATGTGCTTTAGAGAAAAATATTAATAATTCACCTGATGAATAAGGGTAAAGATTTTTGATTAAGGATGGACCATTGTGTAGTTCACTCTCAGGGCTTAACTGGAGAGCTCCAAACTGACACATCCATAGAAATCTACCCATGTCAGCCTTGTGAAGGGTCAGCCTGAACTCCAAATAAACAAAGCTATAAATAAATACAGGGCTACTATTTAAGTTTCCTGATGACAGGGATCATGTCTGCTTTTTAAAAATTCTGTCTTCAACATTTAAATCAGTGACATAACCTAATAGTTGTTCAATAATTATTTGTTGAGTGACCGAAAGAACAAATGAGATATCTAAATTTATAAGACTTCCTCAATCAGACTGCCATTGACATGCAGAAGAGTAACACTTGGGAGAACAGACACAGAATGAGTTTAACATTAAGTACTTGATTCCAACTGGGCATTCCCAATAAGTACTTGATTCCAATTGAGCATTCCCAAAAAGCATTAAATCTTTGAGGCAACCAAATAATTAACACAGTGTCTTAATAAATGCAATTAACATTGCCATTATCATCCCGTCATCATTATTATTACTACTATTTTCTTTTATAGTGGGCATTTGAGACTTAAGTGTAGGTGTTTATAAGTACTCATTATATTAATATTTCATATTATTGGAGATAGTCCATTATTTCTAGCTGATTAATATCTTATTGTGTGATACAATCATTATTCAATGTTTTATCCTTATTAGCTCTATATCACTCACATACTTTATTAGCACATCATCTATAACTTGTCCAAGACACCAGTGTTATGCAATGAATTTTATTATTTTCTCTGGGTAATAATTCCTTTGCCAATGTCACTCATCTTTCCCATTAGCAAACAAAGAAAAATTAGAATTATAGAAAGGGAAATAGGTTTGAAATCCTCATAAACTTTTACATGTATTTATTCTTCAATTCTAAAAGTTTGCAATTGCTTTCATGCCTCATTGAACAATATCAATTTGGTAATATAATTTTTATTGAGTTTTATCTTTGTAAAGGTTATCTTTCACTCTAAAAATATTGGAGAAAATTCTAGGCATTACTGATTATCCAAGAAAATTTTCTATCAAATGCCATTCAATTGGGCCAATCATTAATTCTTCTAAATAGTTTTGGCATTGTACACAAATATAGTTGAAGTTAATCTTGTTATTTTCTTGATAAAATATAATTTTCAGCTGTGCTTTGTACATAAAGATGGCATTATTGACTAGGGAAATACAATATGTGATCTGTTAGTCTGTTTGTATATTTGCCAACAGTGGTGAATGTTTGGAGTAAATATCCAAACTCTTAGTTTGATAACTGTAAACATTTGCATTAAATAATAGACTTGGTTGGTATAGATACAGTTTATAACTAAAAATCATTTTCAGTAATAACTTCTGACTTTGACATTTTAAAGCTCCATTCCCAGTCTTCGTTTGGTATTAAATCATCTATGCAAGAGAAAAATGAGTAATATTTTTCTTTTATTTAGTACTTCTATTGAACTGATTCAATTTTATCCAGCTCCTTTTATTTCCTCTATTAGATTGAAAAAATACACATGCACATTACCTAATTATTAATAATTTATCATATTGCTGTGTAATACATAATTATAAAATATATTAATAATTATTAAACTAAAATGTATGTTTTTATTAATAATTGTCCTTCCTTTTTAACAAGCATGATGACAATAAAATATAAGGGTGCTTTGTATTTTCACCCTTTTCCCGAACAATATGCTCCTTATCATTTCCTCCTGTCATATATTATTGTTGTTCATTAGTTAATGCACATTACAATTATTAGTATTGCTTCTTGCATATCTATGCTTATTTAGCTTACTCAGGTATTTACCCTGTTCTTTGCTCATCTTGAATCACTGTTTCTTGGTTCAATTTCCTTCTTCCTGAACATCATTTAGCAATCTTTCAGTAAGAAAATTTATCAGAGGTAGTCCCTTTCATCTTTGTGTTACTTTTTCCCAGACTTTTGAATGTTAAGTAGCTGGGTAAATAATGTTAAGTTGATAGTTATTTTTCTCTTAGTACTTTGAATATGTCATTTGAGTTACTTTGTTTTTATGCAACTGTTGAGGATTTCCCTGTTAACTTGTTAATTCCTTGGTATATAATCTTTTCCTTCTCTGGATTTCTTCTAATATATCTTAGTAGTTGGTGAGCTGGGATCTCATTACACTGTATCTAGGTGTGGATATTTTATTACTTTGCTTAGAAATTGTTTTTTTCTCATACTGTTCTTATCTTTCATCAGTTCTGGAAAATTCTCTCTCCCTTTCTCTCTTGTTCAATTCAGTTTGACTACTATCCTTTCTTCTATTTTCAACCTCTATTCACAGTGTTGCATACTGAATAATTTCCTTACTTTTGAATAAATTCCTTACTTTTGTCTTCAGTTGACTAATAACTCTTTAACTCAATCTGCCTAATCTATCTCTTTGTTTATTTCCAATAAATGTATTTTTCAGTTCTAGAGCTACTATTTCTGTTTTTAATCTGGTCTTTTTCATTGTGATTCATTATTTTTCATGTTTTAAGTTTTTTCCTTTATATCCTTAAAAAGTTTTAGCCTATGTATTTTATGATTTCTATCTGCTATTTGTACAATAGTTCTAATCTTGAGAGTCTAAACCTATTATTTACTAGGCATTTAAAATCCCATTACGATGAACTATTTTTCCTTGAAAAATTCATAATTTTGGATGGTGCAGTTTCTCAGGGGAACTCATGTGTCTTAGGTTAAGGTATTCTTCTTTAGAGAGTTTTTTCTTTTATTTCTTTCAGGCACCCCAATAGTACCACTAACCTGATACCATTTCATACATTAATTTCTCAGCTTTGTAGTCTTTGGACTCATGGAAGAAACCATAAATTTGAAACTAAAACTAGTTTGAGGATAGGCCAATAGTTGAAATTCTTAGGAAGAGGCTTGTTTTTCCCCTAACTTGAGGCTGAGGCTGAGGCTGGTCTGCTTAGTTGCCATCTACCTTTACAGGTAAGTTAAGTTTCTCTACTCACTTGCTGCTATAACCAACCCTTAGAGGTTAATGAAGTAATGTAGTATTTCTGCTTGAACTCTCTTTCTCCAAAAAATTTCTGTATTATAATTCCTTATCAGCTTCACTCCTCCTAAGCTCCCATAATGTGTAACACTCCTGTGTACTATCCCCACCCAACGGCAGCCACAGAAAGCATCAGCTCAACCCTGCTGGTTTGTTCTGGGGAATCATTTAGTTAATTGAGACAGTTCTACCCTTAAAAGCATTTAAAACAATATTGTATCCTGTATGTCTAGGTGTTTTGTAAAGAATGATTTTCAGGTAATCTAGCCTGTCATATTTCTGAAATAGGAACAGAAGAGTCATTTATAAATAGGTATGTTCAGGCAAATAAAGTTAAGTAACATGCACACAAATACAAGGCCAAGTGGAAATGAAAACCAGGTGTACTGATTTCTGAATGGGGTTCCTTATGTAACCTTAAGATGAAAAACCAAAAGACTTTTATACCATCTACTATAATTAGAACAGAGAAAATAGATATATAAAAAATGTTTTCTTAAGTGAGTGACCAAACTGGAACAAAGTGCATGAATCTTGACTCTTGTCATTTGATCTAACAACTTGATCATGTGTTCTCTATTTAAATTCAGAGGTGTGAATAGTTCTTTATTCAGTGGTGAAGGGCAGGCTGAAAGTGACTATGGCTTCCTCCTGAAATAAAAAATTTTGAAAATGGGAAGGTATATTTGAAATATTCAAGAGGTAATTTTCAGACAAATTAAAAGAAAATTGCACCATTTAAAAAGGGTAGAGTAAACATGCCAAACAACAAATGTGCATTAAAGACCTCCTAAGTCAAGGTACGTAAACACAGTTTTCATGTTTAGCTGACTTCTAAGCTGCCTCAATATATTTTTCTTTGATTGCCTTTTGGTTGAATACTTCCTGAAGTCTCATCAGTAAGCTCTTCCTCCAGTAAAAATTCTAAGTTACCTCTGGGTAGACCACTAACTACCTTAATCTAACTCCCAGCATGTGAGTTTTTATTAGCTTTTCTCCTAGTGGCTGAAACCTCTTGGCATTTCACTTTCCATTTTGTAATCCACTGATCACAGAAAAATTTCAAGGGGTAGCAGCTCTTCTCTCCCACAAAATTTCCAGAGAACTAATTTCCAAGGAAGATCTGATACCTTGGGGGATTTCCTATGCTTTAATTATTCTATACAGTAGTTCTCACTTCATCGATAGGTTCTTGGAAACTTTGACTTTAAACAAAACAAGGCATTATGAAACCAATTTTACCATCAGCTAATTGATATAAACAAGAGTTAAGTTCCTATGGCATATTTCTGCTCACAAAAATATCACCAAACTTCTAAACAAAGACCAAAACACTTCTAATATTGAACATTGAAATAAATATGAGCTATACATAGAAAGATTAATAAAAACAAGAAAGATCATTATTTACTCAGTTATTCCAGCTGAGGATCACAGGTGACCAGAGACTCTCTGGGCAGCTCAGAGAGCAGGGCTGGAACCCATCCTGGACAGGAAACTATCTCATTGCTAGGCATGCTCACACAGGCCTGCACTCACTCACATGGGACAATGCAGACAGGCCAATTCACCTAACGGGCACAGCTTTGGGGTGTGGGAGGAAACCAGTGTACCTGGAGAAAATCCACACAGACATGGGGATAACATGCCAATTCTATACACACAAACAAACACACACACACATATACACAGACACAGACCCCAGGTGGGAATAGATTTTTTTTCTCATCAACATTATAATGAAACAATGGTGAATGAAACTACATTATTGGAGGACTTGCTGTAATTATATTATGGTGCTTTTTACATCTCACTGTAACTACAGGGAACTATGTTTCCAAAATGTAGCCATCATATGTTTTAGTTTCTTTTTCATTTACCACTTTAAGATGAGCTAAATCCAAAGTAATGTGCTTAGAAATATGATAAATTGTGAAATGTTCATATCTACATTAATTACTCTTAACAAAAGTGTTCATACCAAATTTTACATATCTGTTTGTATAATTATGATATCCTAGTGAAAGTTTCAGAAGTCAGCAAGTTTAAAAATATTTTTTATGTTTTTATGTAATTTACAACTATATAATGTCTTACAGAGAGTAAAAAAAAAACCACACGAAATCATTTCTATTTCATTGGACAGCTGAAATATATTTTTAGCAAAACAGAAAGTAAAAGTAAACCACTGTCTTTCCTAGATGGTTTGAGGATCACATTAGGGAACCTATGGAGAATCTTTTAGGTATCAGAGACCCATTATTCTCTGACACACGTTTCTGATGGAAATATCACGTGAAATATTCTCACCTACCTGTTATTTCAAAAGTGATCGATAGGAAAGGTGCAGTGCTAGACTTTGACATACTCTGATATTTACTTTCTGAAATAACAGGAAAAGCCACCATAACCATAGCCTTTCTTCTCTTTTTTCTTTTCAAAAAAGCTTTGACTAAAGTGAGTTCATTTGTGGAAACTGTAGATAAAAGACTACAATGATAAATATTTTGGATTTAATTTAGGAATAGTGTGACTGTGTTATTTTCTTTTTCTTTGCTGAACATGGGAAAACATGAGTTCTGTATTTATCCTTCTGTCTATCCATTCACAGTTCAATCATGCTTCTCTCCAACTATCTTTCCATTGATCCTCCAATCCTTTCTGGTGTATCTCATTACATGCCATTACATGGTGTATCTCATTATCTAAGCTGTCTTTCTTAATAACTCCAACCCCACAAACTCTGTCCAGATTTTAGTGTGGCTTGTGCGATATGTTTTCTACAGAGGAATGTTTTTGTTTCAGTTTCCTACCATATCAGTCACTGTAAGCTTCGTGGTGCCTTACAACCAACACTTTTAGTTTCTGGTATCTAAAAACATGTTCGATCTGTACCAAATGGAATAATTTTGGCGTCACTGCAGCTAAAATCTACTTTCATTTCACTTTGAGCTCTAAAAAAAAATCCATTTACTTCCATGCATCCAATGATCAGCAACATTTTCATCAGCTTTCTAGGACTCATACAGACAACCTCCCCATGGGCAAGGTCTCCTTTTGTCATATTCTAATAAGGGTAGATTTCACGCCAGCATAAGCTGGACATTCTTCATAGCCTACTGGAATTTTGATCAGCTGGCTAAACAGAAATTGTCAAGGGTTTTACTTCTAACTCTTCTCAGTAGGAAGTATGTCAAGCCTTTCTTCTAAAGAAGTGATGCAGTGGAAATTTTGCTCACTGGTATATCATGGGAGAAGAATTGTCAGAATTGGGAGGGTTACATATCGCTAGCAGCAGTACATGAATAAATTATAGACTCTCTTCAATAGCAAGTAGATATATTTTTCCTATTGTCCACAAATGTTATCACCAACTTAATCAATATTCTGATGATATAATTCAACTGACACAAATAGCATATCACATTTTGAATATTATACTAAACACTTTGTACTTTAATGATATATATTTTGACTTTCTGGAAATTAAATATATTAGTTCCAAGGATGAGAAATTTTCTGGTTAGTGTGCTGGGAGTCTGTTAGTAGTAGTAAATACACGAACGAATAAAGTGATTACTGTCTCCCTGCCTCTATGCAGAGGAGGTGGTCATTACCATTCCCCTGTGTAATATGATGTGCCAAGTTAATAAAAGAAATTTATGTGAATTTCATATCACTTTCAGTATTTTTGTATCAAGAAATTTTATTTTTGACTTAAAGTATTTTATTTTGAGTTAAAGTGTTTTTAACATCTTGTGTCACATGTAAAAACAAGTCATCTATAGAACACATGGTGTGAATCTGCAAAAAGAACAGTGTAGACTTATTCTTCAAATTAAATACAAAATGAATTATTCCTAGGGCAGGTTGTTCATGGTTACATAGTTCAGCTTTCTTGAAATCAGTCTTACTAGGATTGGTTAGAGAGTTGTTTTAAGAGGTTTCTCTTCCTTTATAAGATAAGTTTTCATTCTTTCATATTTGTTAAATGAAGATAGACTGTCAACAATCTTCACAGCTCACAGTCTAATTGTTCTCCGTTCACACATATTTCTAGTCTTTATATGTCACCCCTGGGATGCTGGTATACTGGATACATTTCTAACTGGGAAATGTTAAGTACTCCTGGGGGGAAATTCACGTAGTCTAAATTCTGAGGAATAAAAGCTGCAACTTTTAGGGTTTGCAACTGGTTTTGCAAAGATTACAAGAGGCTTATTAGTATTCTTGGTATTTTATATGAAAGGACACAAATTCCCAAGTTATTCATGTTACATATTTACATTATAAATATTAATTTTAGGTGAATTAATTACTTCCTTATTTATTGACCTTTGCTTTGGCATTTGCTTTAGTCCAATAAATATAACTTAATAGTGATATTCTTTCTGTTATCCTTTCTTTCTGTGACTTTTATTTTTGGTATCTACAGTGATTTGGCAGGGGTAGAGTAGACTCTATGAAAAAATGGTTTAAAACAATATCCAGTTGCAATTCAGAATTCTGAACGATCTTTTGAAAGTAATAACCTACAGGACATAATTGACATTCAGAAACTAAAATCTGATCTACCTCTAGCAATGAAATTATACTACTCTGAAAGGACTGCTGTAATAAATCTACTTAAGAGTGTTAAAAATGCAGCCATGAAAGTGCCCAAGAAAATATTAATGTACTAACATTACATGTTTTATGTTACTTCCTTACAACTTCAAGATACATTAGTAGTAAAAGGTATCCCTAGGCTAGATTTCTAAACGAGTTGACATGCCATGTAAAGTTAGTGAATACAGAACAATTAGATTTTGGAAGTCGCACATGCAAAGCTTTAGTGTTTATCTTCCATAAATAACTGGTCCCTGCTGCCACTCCTTTTGGAGAGAGACAGAGGAAACATTACTTCTTTTGGTTTTTAGAATATTAATTTCTCTTGGTTGTTTACCTTCTTTTCTGATCATTCTTGCTCAGATTCCCTCCCTCCGAAATTTGGTTTTTTATTTGCTGGGATCAAATAGGGCCTTTATCCTATTCTTTTCCTTTTCCAACCAAAATACTTTCTAGGAAATACTATCTTATCCTATCGTATCCTATTCAAAACTTGCCAAATACAACAAGCTCATCTTTATCGATAAGATTTGTCCATTTTGCTTTTCTTTAGCGTGCCTTAATACACGCTGTTCCCTCGGCCTGGAATAAACTCCCTCTTGCATTTGTGACCCACTTATCTGTAAAGAGTATAACCGTCATCACTCAGCTCAAGTGCCACCTCCTCTATGAAGAGCTCTGTTTCTATGATCCCACTACAATCATTCTAAAACTCAGTAGTACAGCATAGCATATTGTACTATAATTATTGGTTTATTTATGTGCCCTGATGATGACTTTGAGGACTTCCATGACATGAAACCTGCATTGCCATTTCTATCCTCACTATCTTACACAATTTTTAGAACTCTGTTGGCAACCAATTGATATATGTTGAATGGACTAGTGATAGAAGTCCTGCTATCCCTCAGACAGAGAGAGTATAAAGACTGCTTATGGCACTGCTTAAAAATGGTCATGTTTGTGAGGACTTAAGAGGTACTAATTTAATATAAAGTTGATAGAATAATGAAGAGAATTTTAGAGCAATATTAATATATACTTTTAGCCCCAGGCATATTGGATTCACTTATTCTTTTGCACCCTTACTGCATGTGGTCCCCAAACTGAGATTTAAAATAAAAACAAAAATCTAAGATATGTCTGTCAAGCAATTAAGAGGTTAAAAAGAAAAGTCATGCCTTTGGGCTAAAGATTTCTATTACTATAGTTTTTAATCTGTATTTACGTCTCTTAGATTCAAGTTGAAAATTTTACTCAATATCAAATTAACTTATTTTTAACCATATTTTATCAAAATGAGATTTTTTTTTAACACCGGGTTTTACTTCTTATATAAAGAAAATTTTGAACTTCAGAATACAAAATTGTATTACATGTGTATACTTACAACGTGAATTTTTATTCTAGCTTTATAATTAATTACTCCTGCTAAATTTTGATACAGAGGTTGAGTCAGGAGGCATTTAAGTCAAAACTCTAAAAAGTCAATAAATCTGAACTGATCAAAGATGGTGTTGTATTAATTTTTTTTTTACCATCATAATGTGGATTACTGTTTACCATAGTGAATACCAACCATAATGCCAACAGAAACATGGCTCTTCATGCCCGGATTGGCTGTGTACATATCCCACCAGACCAATCACATGCTGGGTCTCCCCACGTGAGTTCTTGAAAAAAAAGCAACGTTTACCTTCTTTGCCCTTGTGGGTACTTAAGTGGGAGAGGAGGTTTTCGTTGGCCTGCACACAGTACGCGTCTCGGGTCTGGATGCCGCCTCCGCAGAGGGCCGTCTGGTTGCCACGCCTCTTGTCCTGCTGGCTGAGCAAAGGGTCCACACGGCACTCTGTCCACTCAGTAGTTCTCCAGCCGTACCTGAATAAAGAAAATGCCAGCGATGGCAACCGTATTTATTGAATAAAACTTTTCTCCACTCTTCGCATGAATTAATCTAAAAGCCCTTTTCCTCTAGAAAGCATTGTCGACTACATCTATGGTGCCAATTCAGTTTCAATCCCTTTTCCTTTATGCTCAGCAGTGCTCCACTTAGAGAGGGGTTAAATTTAGGGTGATCCGGTTTTAATTGCAACTACTGGAAGTTACTTATAAATATTTTATGAAAAGAGAGCATAATACTGAAAACGTGAAATTTTATGTTCAATTAAGCTGAACCCAGACTTGCCCTTTCTTGATGCTTATAAACAAAGGAGGATTGGAATCTGAGAATGGAAAACATTTTAAGTGATGATGAACCCAAACGTTGGTTTGGCCTTTAGTAAAATGAATGAAAATTGCTTATTCATACTGGAGCAAAATTATAATTGTGTTAGGATTTAAAAATGTAACAGGAAAATTCAGAGTTTTCTCTTTATTGTCAAGAATAAGAATGCTTTTTTTTTTTTTCTGTAGCATGAAGGATGGCTGATGAATGTTGATGAATGAGGCAAAGAGCTAATGTTTCTAATCAGTGAGTAGAGCACAGGAAAGACGATCTATGATGCACAATTAAAGCTCCTATCAAGATTGTGATGTGAAAGAAATGCCGGGGGATTGTCGCTCCAACACGTGCTTGAAGGAGATAGCAAGGGAACCAGATAGGAAGTGATGGCATTTCTCCCCAAGAAGGAAAATGGATATTCTAAAAGCACAAAGAAAATGGCTCATGTAGCACTTCGTGTCACTTTAACCAAGATGCTTCCTTAGTAATCAGATGAACAGCCCACCTAGGTACAAATGGATGTGCTAATGTTCATCTCAATCAGATGAAAAGATTAAATGGGCCTTCAGATGCCTGGTATAGATGCCTCGCTCTGTCAATGGAAAAGTTTCATGAGAGGAAAGCTGAGCCTCATGCCTATTTTGCATTTTTATAAGTGGCGATTCATGGCTCAACAGAGTTATAGGAAGGGGTCATCAAGGAACAACACTTGACATTTGTTTATACAGGAAGTGCAGCACTCAAGTCAATTCTAGAAACCTGGATAATTGATGCCTGGTTGGGGAGATGGGAGGTGGAAGTAACACCAAACAAGTCATTTGTCAGGGGAGTTACAATAATCATTTTATTTTTTAATAGAATGGACTTCCAATTTAGGTCATACCAAGAAGTCCTATGAGAGGAATAGACATTCATTAATGTGAATTGCTTACACATTCTAAGAAAAATACTACCCCTCCAAAATGGGGAGGACAAAGAGACTCAAGGTTATATATTTATTTCGTTAATGGTGGTTGAAGATAAAGAACAAAACACCTAGCTTGAGACAAAAATAGAAGAAATTTGTAGGAGAGAAAACATTGGAAATCCTGGCAACTTCCTTGGGTTTATTATATGGTGAGGAAGGAGAGATATTGGAAGGAAATTCTCTGTGGAATTTTCAGTCACTTGTTACATCAAAGGATAATGGATGAGTCCAAAGTGCTGCCAAATTGAAGATCTCATAAATCATCACTACTTTTGTTGGTTATTGTTACTAGTAATAGTAGTAGTACTAATTTGCCTCCTCATTGGTTCACAAAGTTCAAGCTGTATTCATGTTCTTTAAATGTTTGGAATATTCCAGAGGTGATCATCTCTGTTAAGAAACTAATATTTACTTGATAAATATTCTACATTCTGAATAAACTGAAATGTTGTTATTGACAAGGTAATTCACAATAATATCTTGGAAATGATATTTTTAAGGACAAAAAGAATACCATTATACTGCCAAATATTGCAGAACTGGTCTTATTTAATCTAAATTCAACACACATTTATTGGACATTTATTGTGTGCCAGGCCTTATGATTTATGCTAATGATACAACAAAAAAATAAAACAAAACAAGCAAAAAAAAATTCCAAAAACAAAAACCCAAGATTAATAAGCACAATCTTTGTCTTTAAAGACCTTACAGTTTTATTATTTTGATGTAGTAGTTTATTCTTTTTTTTTTCAGCTTATTATGGGGGTACAAAAGTTTAGGTTATATATATTGCCCATGCCCCCCCCATCCCCCTGGGTCAGAGCTTCAAGCGTGTCCATTCCCCAGACAGTGCACATCGCACTCATCATGTAGGTATACACCCATCCCCTCCCCCCACCCTATTTTATTCTATTGGACAGGATTTGTTATATACAGTACTAAATTTTAATAGATAACAGAAACTTATTTTATGAAAGTTTATTTTACCTGATAAACTGGAGGTTGACAAGCTGTGGTCTAAGGACCAAATCAACCTGTCACCCTGTTTTTGTAAATAAAGTTTTAATGGAAAACACCCACACTCATCTGTTTATGTATTGTCTATAGCTCCAATGGAGGTGTTGAGTCACTGAAACAGAGACATATACGGCCTGCAAGGCTGCATGTATCAACTATCTGCCCCTTTACAGAAAAAGTTTGCCTGTTATGTATCATTGAAAACACATAAACATAGATTTGCTGCTAAAATTCTAGCCTTCATGGAGATTTGGAAATAGACCTTTTTAAAGACACTTTTATTCTGTAAAACCTGTGTGTATGTGTGTGTGTATTTTTTTTAAAATAGTGTTTGTAAAGAGATATTTTTCCACTTAGAATGTGTAAAAATCATTATTTCTCAACATACTGTCCAGTTGAAATCAAATAGCTGAACAAAAGCAATTTGGGCAGACACTGCACCCTTCTTTATTTACTCACGTGGCACAGGGGGCAACGCCATCTCCTTGAGACAAACAGGGTTCTTTTTCCTCAAGTTCTGGACACTCCTTTTCACCACCAATAGGAAACTGCCTGATGGAACGTGTCCTTACACGAGTGCCTGTAGGCGATGCCGTATCATGACATGTTTTTGAGCACGAGCTCCATTCTGACCACTCAGAAACCTGGCACTCTTTGGTGATCACACAGGACTGGAAGGTCATTGGCAGCTTCTCTTGCTGGCAAAAGCTGCAAAAGAGCATTGATAATTTCATTATAAACTCGCAGGCAGCTATGAAAGTTGTCTTCTCCACTCCAGAGTGCAATCAGCTTGCGCATTTTTATTTTTACTTGGAGTTGTGATTCCAATTTCATTGAAAATATATCAACATTTATGATGTGCGAAAGTAGTTAGCCTCAAAAGTAACATTTGCATTTCCTCTTGTTTTCTATAGGAAAGAGAAAATAAAGGAGATTAAGCAAAATTAGCTGAAGCTAAGTTTACCATATTGTTCATTTTACTCATTCCAGATTTATTTTAATTTAGAAAATGAGAAACCAAGAACTGTTAACATATGCTAATTTCCATTCTGTTTAGTGATTTAAATAAACTTGCCTAGATAACTTAATACAATACTGTTTTGAATAGAAAAAGTAATGTGCCTTAGCATTATTTTTAACATCACTTGAAACTTTAGATGAAACTTACAATTATAATCCATGCTTATTCAAATAAATCCACTTTTCCATTCATGACATTATACACAATATGTGAGTATCCTAATTAACTATATCATAAGCATTAGAAATATACGTCTATATACCCACAGACTGCAGAGCTATCCTCTAAATATATCTCCAATATGTGTTTTATCAGTAAAGTTTTTATGTTCAAATTTTATCTATTCCTACTTGAACTAAAGGAATGTTGGATTCTAAATTGTAATGTCAACATATAAAGGTGAAGATGATGTTATGGATGTCAATGACTAAGGGCACATCCACTTTGAAGTGTTTTCCTGGAATTGGATGGGCTTGTGTTAATTCTTAGTTGAACTCATGCCCATTCGCAACAACCAATAGTGCATATTTACAAGGCACAGGCAGCTTTAGCCATGAAAAGCCATTTGGTCTAATGGGAAAATGTACTGATAATTCTGTCTCATCATTCAGGTGCTCTATTTAACTGTGGCAATCAACCATAGAGAGAGGCTGGTCCATTTTAATGTACAATTCACATTCAATCTTCTTAATCCTTCTGGCATGTGTACAGAAATTGCATTCCTAAGAGACAATTACAGCTCAAAGCATCACGGTAAATTTGTCAGACTTGAGAGGTCTGGGAAGAAGATCATCTGAGACTGGTGGTAAAAGGGCTCTGTGAATCAACTTAGTTTTCCCTACATCAACAGAGAGCACCAAAATCCCATTTCTACTCAAATGCAATGTAGTGACATACTTACTACCCATGGAGCAAAACTTTCTCTGTGATGATCAAGTTTTCACTCTTACACTTATGAGTTTACCCATGAAAATCAGGCAAAATAATGACTGAATGATGCCTTCTGTAACTCCCTTCTTACAAAATGCTAAATATTTCATTTCCTTTAGATACATTATTTTATCCTTCCTAATATTATTTTCATATACATATGAATGTATTATCCCTTTTCTAATACTTACTAAGTTCATATTCTATGTGCAGGCAAAGGATTAACAATTCCTTTCAGCTTTTTGTAGAGAATGTGACCATTGGTTAACTGCCTCCAGTTAGTTACCCTGATAACCTGATGAAAGTTGGAATGTCAACTATGTTACTAGGTCATATTATTTGTGTTAAAATGATGCCTTTAGATAAATTTTACCTGCACTGGGGAAACTATAAATACCTGCTAAGCAGCCACAGCTTTGGGCTTCCTTGCATGTGTCAACTCCTAGAATAGGACTTGTCTCTTGTGGTGACCTTGGAGGCTATGACTACGGGATCCCTTCAAGAGATATCAGCTCTTGTGGGAAACAAAACTTTTAAACCAGGGGTAGTTCCTGGACCTATCTGATGTGGAACTCATCTTCTTGCTTCTGACCTGTACTGCATGGATATCTAGAATGCCCACCAGATGAGGAATGTCTGATCCTACAATAACAACAAGTTCTGGTTCCTGTTCTGTATTTTTTTAAGCAGAGTGATGCCAAGCATGGCTTACAGCAGCCTTCTGAGTCTTGTGAATTTGAATGTTTGGTAGAGCCTAAGTTTAAAACGTAACTCATATTACTTCAGTTAATACTCTCAGGAGTCCTTTTATATGGATATCACTGTTAGTTTCACTTCATAGGGAGGCAGCCTCCCTGAGATTAAGAAACATGGAAAAGATCATACAGCAGGTAAGTAGTTGACTGGAATTTGAACTTGGATTTTCTGAAAGCAGAGCTCATTTTCTTAATCACTCTTCCTTACTTCTCACAATCTAAATTGGCTATAAACATCAGTTTGTTAGAGCAACTTTTTTAGCTGAAGCCAATGCCAAAGTTACTGATACATTGTCAATCAACTAGTACCACCCTTTCATAGACTGAGGCTTTGTACCATCTATGAACTTTGCAAATGTGCTGCTTGTTCTAAGGAGACCTTAGTAATTACGGAAAAGCCAAAACAGCATTTTCCTCATAAGTGTTAACAATTATCACACAGGTCCTAAATATGAGAAATTAGTAGCATAGACACAAGAGCAATATTAACTTATATAATTATGTAGTTTTTTACATATGTATATATGCATGTGTATATGTGTATGCATATACATATATATATATAGTTTGTCTTTCCCCAAACCTTTTACCAAATATGCATTAACTTTACTTAATTTTGGGCTTCAGAGTACAAAGACAAGATTACAGTAATTAAGTTGGAAGCACATAATTCTTCTAGGGAAGGCACAGAAAGTTACATGAAGTAGTAAATTACTATGGTAAATTTTAAACTACATATTAGAATTTGTCAGGTTGAGATGAAGGTAATTAATGGAGCTATGAGATAAAATAGATTTTTTTGTTGGTGGTTGTTTGATTGTTGGGGGATGGGGGAAAATAGCTTTCCCTCTGGCCTCAATATGGAGAGTTTGGGGTGAGCAGTGGAAATATGAATGGAAATTGAAGAGCTAGGTCAGATCCCAGGTTATTATGCAGGTCCAGAATAAGACCTCCTATAGGTGAAAATGTCATTGAAAGATGTGGAACAAAAAGAAAACGATGATATTTGTATTTTATGTAGATTCTGATGGTGAGGCAGGAGAATAGATTATTAGGGTCAGGATGAAAGACAAGATGATTCTCAGGATTTTGATAACATTAATATTTATAATAAATATATATTGAATGCTTACTATGAGTCAGACACTGTTCTAATTTTTACATGTATAAAATGTATTAAATTATTTAAACCTCAGAAAAAATTTATGAAGTAGCTATTATTGCCATTTCAACTTTACAGGTGAGAAAGCTAGGCACAGGGAGGTTAAGAAATTTTCCCAAGATCTTGCTTAGGAAATAGTCAAGCTGAGCAAAGCATGAGGATGAATGTGGGGTTATCCACCACTGAATGTCTACAAGGAACCAAGTGCTATGTTGAGTTTTGCCTAGAATATCTCACGTAATCCTCAAAACTACTTTGTAAGCAGAGATCTACTCTATCTATACATTTATTAATATTTATTTTTTAATAGTTCATTCAGGCATTCTCTAAATGCATCCTTTTTTAAAAAAAAACATGTTTTCAATCATTAAAGCTTTCTTTAATGTCACAATCTTTTTTAAAACATATGTGCCTTTTTTTCAGCTTTATTGAGGCATGATTTATTTTTACAGAGGAGGAAATGGAATCTGAACGTCTCCTCCAAATCGTACAGCTAGAAAGTAGCAGCTCTGGGATTTAGTTTATGAGGTTTATGAGGGTGTCAACAAAGGGAGTAGTAGTAGAAACTAAAAACAGTTATAAACTACACGAAAAGAGGGTGTAGAAACTATAAGAGCTGGTGGATAATTCAAGGAGTTAAAATGAGAGAAAGAAATCACTGAATAACCTACAAGTTTCTAGCTTTGGCAATCTGGTAAGCAGCATTGCAATTCTTTGAAATGGAGAACACAGAATGAAAAGCAAATTTCTTGCAATTGATAAGTGAGTTCAGCATTAATATGGATATATCCAGGACATAATCCAGTAAGCAGAAATGTCCAGTAGGCAGACCCAGAATTAAGGGCCAGCATTACTTGAAAGCACTGGAGGCAAATATACCTTTAGAAATCACAAGCATATTAGAGTTCAAAGCCAAGGCTACGGGAGCAGGGGATCATTTTCGGCCTTCATCATTCACACGTGGTCTTACAGAGGACCTTGGTGGGCCCCTGAGCACTGTAATGTTTATTACTTTCATTTTGTGATGTTTGCTGAGACTAAATTAGGTCACCAGATCATCCATGGTTATGAAATTATTCAGCTGCCATCTTCTGTCATTCTCTGCTTTATTCTGGCCACACAAAAAGTTGACATTGTAGAGCTTAGGGGAACTTTACATTTTGATTCATGAGAATATGCCCTTCTGGATGTCAAAGGTGTGGGTGAGCTCTGCTTCCGCAAGGGTGGCCTGGTAGAGGACGTGATGGTCATTACGACACCTTCCTTTTCATTTATGTGGCATTGAATGGATAGCCCCATGGCTAAGACTGAACAGAACAAAAGCTTGGTTATGAGACAGAAACATGTGTTACTTAGTACACCTTTTATCAGATAAAGAGTAACTAGATAAATATTGAAAAAAACAAATTAGTAGAGCACAAAGTTTAATATTCATGTTTAAAGACTTCCTCAAGAAATGACAAGCAGGGCATAGTCGCTCACGCCTGTAATCCTAGCGCTCTGGGAGGCCGAGGCGGGCGGATCGTTTGAGCTCAGGAGTTCAAGACCAGTCTGAGCAAGAGCGAGACTCCGTCTCTACTAAAAAATAGAAAGAAATTAGCTGGACAACTAAAAATATATAGAAAAAAATTAGCCAGGCATGGTGGCGCATGCCTGTAGTCCCAGCTATTCAGGAGGCTGAGGCAGAAGGATCGCTTAAGCCCAGGAGTTTGAGGTCGCTGTGAGCTAGGCTGATGCCATGGCACGCTAGCCTGGGCAACAGAGTAAGACTCTGTCTCCAAAAAAACAAAAACAAAAAAAAAAGAATGACAGAGCAGGATATCCCTGAAAACTCTGATTATTTAATATATTTAACTTTTTTTCCAAGGCCAAGATTAAAACTGATAAATTAAAACTATTGTTTTTCATTTTGGTTCATCCAGGTTATTCTACACAAAAATAGAATACCATTGCAAATCTCTTTTCCTAAAATTATTTCTGTAGCCCATTTAAAGATGATTATAACATCTGTGAAAATATACCTTTTTTCTGAAGGTTGCCTATTTAATCTCCCAAAACATCATTATCATTCTTTAGCTTCTGAAACAGAAACTCTCAAGATCCTCGTTTGCTCCAGATCACATCTAAACTTTCCCATCTGGTCATCAAGTCTCCCATAACCTGTTACTCCTTCTGCTTCCCTCTTATGTTGTCACTTCCCCAAAATTAACTCTCATCCTGCTCTCCCAACAGCCTGCAGTTCTTTCCCCTCTCCTCACTGTCTCCAGAGAAAGGTAGCCCAGTTCTAGAGGCCCACTTTTGCCTCCACTATTTGCCATCTAAAATCTCATCTCCCCTCACCATCTTCTTTGCCTTTTGGAGGCAAAATCTCTTGGGATCTTGGTGGTATGGATAATCCCTAGGAAAAGTCTCTAAATATCCCCTGAATCAATGCTCCCCTAAACAGCACCATGCGATAATTTTCCTTCTCAAAGGAAGCAGATAAAATTAATAGGCTACAAATATGATGTTATAAGCCATTGGTGAGAAATATGTGTCCCTTAGAAATGGGTAGGCTGCGTATCTTCACTGAAGTGGCAAAAAATGTCTCCTATAAATCATGTTTGAAACTTCTTTGCTTAGAAGAGACTTCTTTAATTTCTCTCTCCTTTCTCCTCCCTCTCTCTCTATGTATATATCTATTTATGTATCTGTATAATATATCTCTCCATAGATAGATACAGATACATGAAAAAATATTTTTCAACTTTTCTTCCTGATAAGGCAAAAAAAGGAAAAGAAAAAGGAAGTTAGGTTTGCATGTTGGATGTCATCATAGGCCCACTGTTTCTAATCCAAAGGAAATGATGAAAGTGATCACAATAATTTCTCATCATTTTGCTGAAGTATAACATCAGTAGTCTGGGGCTCTGGAGCTGGAAATTGTTCCTGGAGGTTTAGTCTAATCTAGAGTTTTGCTAATCAAACTTTGGGCTGCAGCCCAACACCATCATAATTAACTAGGAGCTTGTTAGACATGCAGAATCTCAGATCCCCACTCCACACTACTGAATCATAATCTATATTTTAATAACATCCCCAGAAGATCCATATGCACAATAAACTTTGGGAAACGCTGGTCTAGAGCTAACTTCCCCAAGCACTCCAAACACTCCAAAAATATAAGCTATGCAGTATTTACAATTGGCAAATTAATCATTACCAATGTAGCCCTAATTCTTACAGACAATATAAACTGAGTAATCACACAGATAGGATTCATCACCAGGTATTATTACCAAATAATTGGAGAGGCTGAAGGAGAAAGCCCTAAGCCAAGTTTCCAGAACAACTTCCAGCCCTCAGAATCATACTGTCATTTTCCTGATTCATAAAGCTGTTTCTGTGGCTACAGGAAGCTTTGTTGCCTCTCCCTATTGACCTCGGTTCAGAATCCAAGCCCAGCTCTAATGCATGTAATTGTTGGACTCTATATCACATCCAGACACCTGGCTGCAAGCAACTTTAGGAAATAACAATTTCAGTTTTCTGGTTTTTCAGTTCCGGAAGTCCTACTAGTATGGTGCTAGTCAAAAGGTGATCCATGGATGAGGGCAACTGTTTTTTTGGGGTGTGCAATGAGCTAAGAACAGGAATTGAGAATAAGTACTGAGGCAATTTTACAGCAATTTGAAGTTGTTGCAACATGCAAGTGTGTGATTGGTGGACTCAACCCAATGAACAGGATATAGACCAGTTTTGTTAAATGTTGGATTCCATGGTGAGAGGCATGTGGCATGAACTGCATTCTAGACATGCACAGTGGGGCCATGTTATTGGATCAGTAGGAAATCAAACAAAAACAAAAATAAAAACAACCAACCAAAAATCTGGCCCTTCACCTCAAATAACTTGAGAAGCTCTGCACTGGTAGCGCTGGATGACTGATGAGCCAACTCATCTGTTTGACCCTCCCAAACCCAGTCACTCCCTACCTCCTTCATGAGGCTTATTATACTGTGGTGAGCTCATAAGACTTTCCAGAAATATAAATCATTTTGGCACTTAAGAATATATTATCACTAAACAAGATCCACAGCAATATGTCATTTTTACTCCCTGTAGAATTAGTCTGTAATAGTCATTTATAGTAGTCTTGTCGAATTAAAGGATGTGTTTTCTTCATGAAAAGATGCAAATGAATTCAACAGCTCTATCTAGGTTCTAGGAGGATTATCTATATAAAGGTTATTACCTGAAATCCTTTCATAATATTAACAAGCCTCCTCAATATTTGTAATATGAACAAACACAGTTTGGTGTTCAGAGATTAAAATATTCATTTTGTTTGTGTAGTGCAAAATACATTTGTAGGCTTGTATACTTTGTTATGACAGCATGCATGGTCACTCACACATTTAATTTGTTTAGGAAATTTGTCCTAAGAATAAAAATGGTTGTTCTAATCATGGCCAGCAAAATAAAAAGGTAATGAGACTTACACCACATACAGAGTATTAGTGTAAATCTATTGACTTATTGAGGAAAAAAAATGACATGCTTTTTGAGGTAGATTTGTTTTTCATGTATACTAAGATAGCTACCAGCCAACTGACAGTCAGGTCTACAGTCTCTTATGCTTACATGTAAATGGATTTAATTTTAAAATTCTAAAATAATAAAATTCTAAAACATTTAGTAGTAGAATATAATGCTGGGAGGAAATATATTTTCCTACTAATCTACTGTTTGCTTTTTCAATACTAATGAATGGTCTAGAAGGATTTTCCAGTTTTTCTGAGTTCTCAACTTGTAGCAAGATAGAAAATGCTGAATGCTGTGCTCATAGTCAAGAGACCCAAGACATTCCTAAACTGCCGCTCTTGAGGTGGATGACTCAAGGTAGTGTTCACTTTGTACTACAGCTTTTCCATATGGTGAAATTACATTTTACTAAAGGCCAGTAAAGTCCTTTTCTTCAAAAAATTGTGTAACTCTTAAGTTTTCATCTAAATTCTGATTAGCTTGTATTTTCCTGATCGAATCTTTTAAAAAAACTTCTTCCACTTTTAATGATGTTCAAGTTGCACTCCTTTCTTAAACACAAAACCAAATTTCCTGTAATTTACTATTTACTTATCAATTTGAATTATAATTCTACAAATTCTCTGAGTGAATTTTAATCTCTAAGTATGACCTTTCCTTCACAGAATTCAGCAAGTTACAAGCAATAATTCTTGTGAAGCAAAATGAATGCACATTAAAACCATTATCTTTATAAACATAGAGGTCTTTCTCTATGCTTTGATATTTGAAAATCTTTTGTTGAGCTGCTGGGGAACATTGCCAAGCGGTGTCACCTGCCAGCTGGAGTGATCATATGCTCCCTATTAAAGCTGAGGGCCATGTTGCTGGTCAGCAGCTGAATGTGGGGCTATCAGCATGACGTGTATTTAGTAATGGGATAAACTGCTACAGCAATGAGGCCTCCCTGAAAGAGTCAGTACATTGATTTTCTATCCTTTCACACAGTGAATGCTTGCATGCAGCTGCTTCCTTATCACCCATGCTGTTCCAGGCAGTGAACCATGGTGAAAATTCATGGCACAATCCCAAATCCATCCCAAGTGAAAAACTCTAGATTGCTTTATGAGACAGGGTAAAAACTACCTACCAGAACTTTAGAAATGATGCTAAGTGGCATGATTGATTTTAACAATTCTTTTCATCAAAGGCATTTTTTTTTTTTGCATTAAGAAATTTTTGCCGGTAAGAGTACTGTCTTTAAAACTTGAACTAAATAAGAAGAGTAGGAAAATGTAACCAAAGGGATATTTTAGGTATCGATAATTTAAAAGGAGAATTACCAAGTATCAATTCAAAAATTGATTAACTGTCACATAACTTCTACAGCAACTGAAAGGGAGAGAGAAACTAAGTCTAACGTATCTGCATTAAGGGATAGGGCTGAAGGGCAAGAACACTTTAGGACAGTAATGATGATTGGAAATTCTTCTGTATATTGACTAGAACATTGGATTCCGTTAACAGTCACCTGACCTGGCCAAATCCCCACGGACTGGACAACCTGAAGGTCCTGGTGATTACTCTATTAACATAGAATCTAATCATAAAATGTGATTCATATTTCATAAAAATGTAAGAAAGAGCAACGCAGCTATTCTAAAATAATGCCACCTTTTCCTGTTTCTGATCACCAGTTGTAAGATATTTCTCTGGTCTCCTGTTTTCTCTAAACTTTTACTCCCTTAGATGAATAGCCCTAACCACGACTGCCACTAAAATAACTATGGATATGATTCCTATTTCTCTTTAACTCAAATATAATGGGTCCCAAACAGAATCCAACGTCTTCCCCTCAAACTGACTGGCTGCACATCTTTCCTATCCCTGCTGAGTCTTCATTGTCAACTCTCCCCTATGTAATTTACCAACAAGTTCTTATAAATCCTTCTACAGAGCGTCTTTCCAAATCATCTGATGATCTCCATTTCCACTTTATAGCCCTGAATCAAGTATTCTATATCTCATAACAGGATTAGGAGGCTAAACTGCCATTTTTCTCTCATCTTTAATACATTATCTCACATCGCTCTGTCACAATGACCTTTTTGACAAATTTATATTTATATTTATATCCATCCCATTTGTAATGTCTGGCTTAGAGTTTACTTAATCCAGTTGGAACTCTTACTCCTGACTTTCAAGGTCCTTCACACCATCTCTGTCATGTCACAAAGATGACAACGTGGCATGCCGAGTATATCCTTCCATTTCTTTACAGCTGCTGATTCCCTCCCCTTCTCTTTAGCTATGTAAATATTTCATAAAGTTGCTTAAGCCCACGAAGCTTTCATGGAATACTGAATTTTATAAAGGGAAATGTGAAATATTGAATTTGAGTTAGCAAATGACACAGCCATAATTGGAGAGACTTACTTTAATAGTAACCCATTTGATAAGAGGCAGAGCTGGTCTGAGAATAGTGGATCACCAGGGCTGATAAAGAGGGGTGAGCTGGTTTAGCTCAGGTGAAATTTAAATGGGGCAGAATTCTGTTTCACACAGGAAAGAATTCCTAAATATCATTGCTGCCTAACATATAAAGAGCTGCCTACACAGGGACAAGGTCTGGAAGAATTGAAGCAGGGTCTAGGTGAACCTCCATCTGGACAATATAGTGTGGCCACAGGAAGGGAGGCTGAAGGGAATTTAGTGAATGGTACTCCTGGATTCTTACCCCAGTTCATGCAGAGCTTATGTAATCTACTTAAAAACATTGGGAGGAAGTCAATGTTTAGTTTTATTAAATTAAATATTATGCTGCCCATTTTTTTAACCTGTTGCAGAAAAGAATTGGCCTGAAGAGATTGAAAAGACCTGCATACCTGCCTTGTCTTCAGATGATCCTGAGCAAGTCAATGACCCTCTCCATGTCTCTAAATTAGGGACAGCATCATTTCACTTTTGCATTTTATAACATGGCTGTGAGAATCATGTGAGTAAGTGACATAAAAACTATTTGAAAATGGTTAATACCTACAAATGTTTGGTATGAAGATGATGGCAAGGATGAGATGAACAAATTTAAATATTTTAATCTAACTTTTAGTAGTAACTTTCTTCTCTGGAAGCCACCTAAACTCCTCCTTAACCTAAAATTGTTATCTACCCTTATATAGAAAAGGACACTTGATTATTTACTGTCTTTTGTTCTTATCTAATGTTTGCATGTGTAATGCTATTTACTCCCCTATTGGACTTTATATTTCCTTAAAATTGCAGCTTTGTCTTATTTATTCATTTGTTTATTTTGCCTCAATACTGGACAAGAAATATAGAACATATACTCATTTGATAAACTACATGACAACCAACAGGAAGAAAATATCATCAATGTTACAGGTGAAGTTAATAAAGAGTATTTTATTTGTAACAAGACTGGAGAAGAGCCTTATAATTGGAAGATAAAAAGATTCTTGAGAAACAGTACTTTAAAACATCCTATCCTCTACTCCATAACTCTTTAACAAATTCTTGAAATATGCAGTCTGTAGGATGAAGAACACAATTTGCTTAGTTCTTTCTACACTTAAAGAAGTAGGAAAACTAAATTATTTAAAAGAAGGTAATTCTGTTTGCCATGCCATAATGTATATTCAAAGGCTTCAAAAGGCTCAGGGAAGAAACTAAGAAATTCAGAAATAGGACTTATAATCAACATCTTGAGATAAATTGCAATAAATAGGAAAAATGAAAAATCATTACAACTGTATGGGAATTCCTGATAGAATATTTGTTCAACTTAATGGAAAAATGCCCATTGTTGACTATGTTTTTATCTCATCATAGTTTTCACAATATTCCAAGATGTGTAATTCATAATTTCTAAGTTATTTCTCTTTAATGATAGAAATCTCTTTAGTTGAATTACAGAATTACATGGAAGAGGATGCTGAAGAGATATTAAAAAGAAAAAGATGGGCTATATTCCCTGTTTAAATATCTATTTGACATGTTATAGGACCTGTAGAATTTCAAGTTATAAACTGAAGCATAACTTGGACTTTCATAATCACAGATGTGAAAGAACCTCATTTCAACCTCAGTTGTACATATTTTGTCAAAGCTATGAGAATTTAGAAAGATATTTTTTCAGTTAAAGTATAGTTTTCTTTTATTGCAAATCTATTTTAAGTGTTAGGGAAGATCTAACTAAATCAACATTTAATGTGCAATAAAATAAATGAATCCAATCTTTACTTCACAAGAGAAAAGCAATGTACTAAACATATGCAGATAGTACTTTAAAATATATAGATTTTCATTTGGGGAAGGGAGGATCTGTTATAGTATTTTATTAATATTTTATCATGCTACATATTCTATTATAACTGATTAATAAGGCTATTTTTCACACCGTACTAATTCTCATATTAATGGATAACTATGTACCAAGCCAAGAAACCTAGTATATTACTTGTGAAAATAATTACTGTACATTAAATGTTTACAGAGTAATAAATATTAATGATAAATTTTATTAATATTAATAATACCCATCATCATTGATTTAATGGTTTGTTAGGCATTAAACCTCATTATTTGTCCAGAAAAGCTACTGTGAATACTGTATTTATACTTATATATTTGTATTATAAATTTATAGATTTAATATTATAAGATAATTTATTGGGCTTTAAACTTTATGAATCAAAATAATATATAAAAACACAGGAGGGCGTCGAAGGTGGTAGATTAATCCAGGATGCATTGCTATGACTGGCCATAAAGTACCATAAAGGAGCACAAATCTGTCTGTCTATCTATCCATCCATCTATCTATCTATATTTTCCTCTCCCCTGAAAGAGAAGGTAACTGAAACCCACAAATGTTAAGCAATTAGCAAAATTCATACAATTAACCAAATTTATGGAATTGCTGCTACTCGCCCTCTAGCTTTAGAAATGCTGCCACCTTGGAGTTCACTAAGAAGCTTTGAATCCTTCCTGACATTGCGCCAGCCCCAAACTAACTATTATATTCTCAACTGCATGAAGGAAAGGTTCCAGGCTCTTGCTGTTGGGATTCCATACCTCGCCTGGTGTCTCTACTAAACAGTACTCAGGATGCCCTAATGCTGTTCTCTTTCTCCATAGCATGGTCTTCAAGGGGGGCTGCAGGAAGCATCCTTTGCCACAACTGACTCTCATAGTTCAGGGCCTATGCTCAGGCCTCCCAGGGCACAGAAAACTCAGCTGGCACTACCATCACCAAAGCAGTCAGCCCAACTCTCACCCACTAAGTTCCTGGATGCCAGGAGGCAGAGAGGTTCCATGGAAAGGCTCCTCATTAGTTACAGGTGAAGAAAGCAGCAGTTCTTCAAATAAATCACTTCACAAATCTTTCCTTCTTAGTGTTTTGACTCCTTTTTATATTTCTGAAGTGGGTATGAGGATCAAAATATGTCTCAGGTGTCCAGGTATTTCTTTTTGAGTTACATTTATTTCCTAGAGATACACTGGAAATCTTCAAAAACAAACGTCCTCAAACAGACATCCATATTTATTTAAATGTATGTATGCAAGGTATCACTGGGAAAAGTATCAGAAGTGACTTTATTGGGTCATACATTTTAAATAGTATATTTTAGCAGTACTACCACCAGATCATCCTCCAATATGGCAATCTAAATTTATATTCTGATCAGTAGTATAGGAGTCCCATTTTATCATATCCTAACCAAAACTTGATGTTATTAAACTTTATTTTAAAGCTGGAAGGATAAGTGGTTCACTCTTTGTTGTTTTACTTTACATTTCTTTAATTATTAGTGAGGATGAACATCATTTTATAAACCAATTAACACTTTATATTTCCTCTTTGCTTTCACATTGTAAGGAAAGAAGGACAGTTTCACTATCTTACCTCCAGGCTACATCAAGTCTCTGCTACAGTTTCATCCGCAGGGATTTTGTTCACATTATTAGCCCACAGGATATCTCTATAGATGGCAGTATGTCAATAAAGATCTTATAATCAGGGAGTAGCAAGTACCCTAGAATCTTTGGTAAAATATTTGAGTGTTAGAAGTGGGAAGTAGATTCAATAAAAATTCAGGGGAATCCCACCACATTGAGATTTCTGGGTATCCCACAATCTTGGGCACATGACATACAAAGTAAATGACAAATTGCTATACCTTATTTCTCCTAACACTAAGGTAGAAACACAACATTTTGTGGAACTCTTTCGATTTCAGAGAAACATACACACATTTAGCGGTTTGGATCTGATCCATTTACTAAGTAAACTGTCATCCTTGAGTGAATTCCAGAGCAAAACAAACATACAAAGCACTTTCAGCTTATTCAGAGTTCAGTGCTAGCAGCTCTGAACTTGGCTGTTACGACACAGTGGAACCCTTAGTGATGGGAGAACCACGAAAGGGGCTGTCAGGTTTTTGTACAAAGTCAACCCTTTTCTTTATTTCTGCACCACATCCTTCAATCCCATGGATATCTATTAGTTTATTCCTCTAATCACCTCAGTGCTTACTCATGGAAATAGCTAGCATGGTAATGATGAAGGTTATGCGTGGGCCCAAAACATGCACTTTCCTTGAGCAACGTTAACTGAATACAACTATTTTAAGTGTCTTTCTCATCATCGGCACTGGATAACTCTGAGCCCTGGCACAGCACCATACTCTGGGGGAACAGTTCTATGATCAGCGGTAGATTGAGCACTGAATTCTTTTGATCCTGGAAAAGGTTGTAATTTGATCTCACTGGAATGTATAATTATTTTGGCTATAAATTTGTCTAACATGTCTACCATGCTTCTGTCAGTGCTACCCTTATCCAAGGCCTTATTCACAGACATTGCATCCTATTGCTTCTGAGTAGAGAACTTATTTGACTATAAATGAATGAAGGAAATGGGATGACCATAACAGAATCCACTGTCCTTAACACTGTCCCCATCATCAAGAAGAAAGTGACCCTATGGAAAGATAAAAATATCAAAAAAAGTTTCATTTAAGATGAAAGCTGGGAAATAATTAGTGAAGTTGGAATGTTTTAACAACTAACAGCAAAAATATGGTTCTGTGTTCCCCAGAACCAAAAGATATATTTCCAGGAATAAAAGGGTAGGATAGGAAGTTACCTCTAATTATCCCTTTGAAAAATTTTGGCTGCCTATACCCGTGACTCTGAACATCCTCCTTTAGAAATTTTATTAATAGTTCACAAATGATGAATGCCTCCACTTGGAGACAATATTTCTTGTGCCTTGAATGTTGAGGCAGGCAACAGGCTGTTTGTGGTTCTTCATGCCACTAAATCAACTGGCAAAAAAGGGAGGAAGAGTAATTTACCCAGTTGACTGCGGTGAGTGGTCCTGATCATCATGGGCAAATGGCGTCGCTACTCTAGAAGGAGGATGTCTCTCAGTAAAGTGGGAGCCAGTGTTAGGAAGGCAGATCTACAGGCTCCCATCAACAGAGCCTTATGGTTTTGGATCACTCCACTAGATAAAGAATACTAACTAGGTGATATTCTAGCTGAAGGCTAAAGGAAAACTGAATTCACACTGAAAGAACTAAGTTACATCACAACCATACCTTGTGACCGATTACAGAAACCGGGACTATGCTAGCTTTTCTTTTTTGTTCTATTAATATTATGTATGTATTCATCCATTTATATTAATTACATTACATTCATTTTTACTCATTATCCCCCCTTATATTTTATAAAAAGCATATTGGTGGTAGATAATATAATGTATATTTACATAAATTTTGGATTATAGCCAAGTTAGAGGAGAAATATATATCAACAAGAGATGAAATGCAGTGATTAATGAGACTGGGGAGAAGGTGATATTTTCATTTGTAAAAGAGAAAGTGAAAGTTCAACAGCATGTTGTTGGTATTGACATTTGAAATATAGGATTGGGACTGATGTCTTATAAATACAGAATATCCAACAGAAGGGAATGATGATGGCAAATACCATAGACTGTCTTACTCCACTCTATTCCAATCTCCTTGGAGCATGTCTTCTAGTACTTCAGAAGACCACATTATCTCTGGCTCCCTTGGAGTCTGTATCTACATGTGGCCTAGATTTCATAAGGCAAATGAAACTGTTTGAATCTTGGAAGGGATGTGAACACAACTGCCATGCAACTAAGGGTCATGATCATCCTGACATGAAGACAAGCAGCCACAGAGGTGTTTGGTTCTTCACCAGCTGGACTGTAGCTTCTGGCTCTAGTGGTGCTGAATGGTGAGTGGTGAGGAGATGCCTGGAACCTCGGCTGGAGCTTTCCCCTTGCTTGCGAAACTGGGCGATTCTCCAGCTGTATTTCCTCTGGCTATATGGCATCCAAGTTTGTTTCCCTGGCTTTCCCAGAAAGTCTGCACTGTGTCTATTGCCAATAATAAACCCCTTTCTGCTGTAAACTATCTGTTGTGGACAGTAATGCACACAGCTAAGAAAACTCACCAGTATTCTAGTTTACTAATAAATTCACTTATGTCTAAATTATGGCTTTGGTCAAATACTGCACTTTATTTATTTATTTATTTATTATTTCAGCATATTATGGGGGTAACAAGTGTTTAGGTTACATATATTGCCTTTGCCCCATCTGAGTCAGAGCTTCAAGCATGTCAATCCCCCAGATGGTGCGCACTGCACCCATTAGGTCGTATTATATTTTGATATATAGTGTGCTTATTTTCTATTATTTATAAATGGCTTTCAGTTTTCAAGCTCTATCTTCTCTATAGCACAAGAATGTATTTTTTTCTTTTGACTATCTTTTAGTTGCCAGTTTCTAATGATAATGCATAATTATAGTAAATGTGGTCTGTCTGAAATAAGCAAAAGAACATTGGCTGAATCCAGATCTGACTGGTTTCACACACTGTATTTTATCCATCACATTACATAATTTCATCTTCTGTGATTTCCTCCAGTTTCTTAATTATTTTAATGAAGGATATCTATCCAGAAATTAGATAATATTTACGTTTCTTCTATTTTCTTCCATTATTTATCACTTTAAAAATATCTCACAGGTATTCATTGTGTTTTACTGTGTACAATAGGGTTCTAAACCAATTTTTAAAAGGAATTTTCTGTCACTAAATTCTTATATGTTACTAATGTCACAGTACTATTTATTGAATGAATTTTCCTTTATTTACTGGTTTGAGATACTTCCTTTGTTATATACTAAAGTTTTAAATAGATAACGTTTTCTAATCCCTTAATTTTAATATACATCTCAGTAGCAATGTAGGCACATTTTCAACCTTATTAATAGTCTGTGACTTTTGAAACATCTGCTATTCCTTCTTTCATGAAGTTGTTGTGGTTCTCAATTTCTCTGCTTTTAAGAGGAAAATGATCACAAAATGGACTTGAAATTTAGTTCAGAGCAAGTGTTCCGATTTCACCCCTGACCAGCCACTAAGTTGGACAAATAACAAAATCAAATCAAGGGGACACATGTTTGAACACCAATAACAGATTAAGGTACATGTTCTATAAAACAAGTGTCGTCTGACAATTTTGATCCAAGGCTATCTAGAGAAGCAGAAATAAATTTTTTGCAGTGTACTGCTTTATCCAGTCCAAGAATGATATAAAATATAAGAAGCATAGTCAAAATCAAAAATTTGATTCCCAGCAGCACTGATTAAACTGCTCATTTTTCTCTTACTCAGTTAAATGCCAGGAAGTAGCTCACTTTTAAAATTCTTTCAAACCTGCCTTGCTTCCTTGTGCTCTCTCATTTCACTTTTCTCAGTCCTTCACTAGCTCTCCCCAATGTCTTGTTTCACTAAAACCTGGAGACTCTTGGGAAGTCTAGTTCTTTTGTTGCTTTAATTGAATTTTTTGAAAGAATACACTCCTGTAGCTTTTTCCCTTTTTCTACTTAGAGACAAGTGTTAAATAGTAAAAAGAGGAGAAGGTGGCTGTGAATCCTCACAAGTATTTGATTTTATTTTGCAACAGAATCATTCATTTGAATGTTTTTATTTTTTAAATGTAATTATCTTATTCTTCAAAAAGAATCAGAAAAAAATTCTAAATAAATAGTATGAACAGTGTTTTTCAAAAAGTCACTCTGATGATACATTAGTGCTTTACAAAATAACTGTGAGTTGTTTGCACAGCTTATTATACCTAAGCATAATATTCTAGGAGCCAAAATTTCCTCTAGCCAAAAGAAACATTTTATCTGGTTCATAGTACTTTGGCCCCTCTTGAATTGTTTTATAGAAACTTGCCTTCTCAACATTGACCAGAAGCTGAAAGAAGAAACCTACATATGCACAACACACACACACCGATTTTAAATACAAATTATGTTTCATGTTTTCTATTAGCTGCTCAGATATATTAATCTAATTTTTGTTTTCTCTTACTATAGTTATCCTATAAAAGTGCTTTTAAAATTTCATATATCTCCCTTCCCTAACTCTCATATAACTGCATAAATTGCATTTATATATGTATGCATATATGTATCATTTATTACCACATTCATTCATTTAGATTTATTATTGTAAACCACTCCCAAATTTGTATTGGAAGTACACAGATTATAACTATATTATATGAATGCTAACAGATACCTGGAATAGATAAATATATTTCTAACATCTCTGTTGTTGGCAAATGACACTAATACTTCACACTATTTAGCATTCTATTTACACAGATTATCAACAATCACCAATTCCTTTGTTGTTACATTAGATTTACCTTTTATTAGATGTTAGTGTCTAGTCTAATTAGGAAGTGAACCAGGATAAATGAAAATTAACCACAATGTTTTGATTAAATGCTCAACTTACTCTTCTTTAAGTAATAGGCTATTTAAGAGATTTGGAGTTAATTGAAAATTGCTATTATCAAGAGTCTCTCTTCAATTAGCAACCAGACACGAACAATATGTATTGTTGTATCTGAAAACCAATAAGTCTCATTGCCAGATCTGGGCTTCAGTGGGAATTAATGGAGCACAAAGTCTAAACTGTTAATGCTTTGCACTTCACCTCCTTAAACAGGATTCAATCTGTGTAGATTCTACAACACAGTAAATGTTATAAAGCTTCTTATCTGTAATTATTTTTATGGCAGATCAATCACAGTCTAAAACATAGAATAAATTTGAAGTTTCCTAACCATTTACAAGGTTTTAAAGAAAAAATAGGACTCAAATACTGTATTACTATTAACAATGATTGTTTCAGGACATCAAATGTATCCCCCAGGAAACGAATTTTTTTTAATTTCCTTCATTGTTGAAACTGTTCTTGTTCATGCAAGTAAGAAATATGATGCAAATGAAATAATTGACATAAACATTGAAAAATGTGAGATGAAAATTTCTTTTGTTAGTGCTGTCATTACATATTCTGAAAACTCAGGTGACTCTAATAAACAGTTTTGGAATGAAAAGAGAATTGGCAATGTACATAGATATAAGTTAAATATACCATTTATTAGCTTTACCCTAGTAATAAACATCTAGACAGAAAATGTTAAAATTTTTTCTTTTTTATATTATCAAGGAAAAATATTACCTATAAAATATTTAGGAATAAATGTAACAAGAAATATCCAAAATATATGTAAAACCTATATTATTAATATTTAAAAACACAACACACATATGTGAATATTTATTATAGGCTTGTTCATGGTAGTCATAAACCAGAAATAAAGTTAATGTTTATCAATAAAGAATTTAAGAAAAATGGATTAGAGCTATTCTTTATATTAATAAATTGGAAAGGTTTCTGCAGGATTTTATTTAACAAAAAAAGTGAGATGTAGAAAAGTGTACACAATATCAATCATTTCTTAAAAAGCAATGAGCAGGATAAAGGGTGTGTGCTTGTGTGTCTGTGTGTGTAAACAGTATGTGTAGGTTGATATAAATACATTGCTTATTAACACAACTTGTACTCCATGGGGGAATAGAGATGTGTTTGTATGTTAATATGATGTAAGAGGGGAAAAATAACAAATTTTGCATCTACTATATAATCCAATTTATGTACAATTATATGAGTTTAGGTATGTAATATGATTCACATCCACCAAAATGTTAATAGTTGTTATTTCAGAGAAGTAGGATTCTAGGTGGCTTTTACTTTTTCTCTGTTTTTATGTATTGTTCTTAGTTTAAAGATAATAACATGTAACATTTAAATAATCAGAAAATAAATGTAGGAGATCAGAAGATGGCGGAGTGGAGGTGACCTCCTGGATTTGTGCTCCCAGAGAGGAAGGCGTGGATCTCCACCTGCCACAACGCTAGAGGATTGCTTCTCCACAGGAACGGCGGTGTGAACCCACGGAGAATCACCGTGGGACACGGGGAACAGGAAAAAACAGAGGCGAGTGAGAAATCAGACCGAGATAATTTGGAGAGTGCGGGACGGAAAACAGACAGCGGAGTGCGGGACGGCCATGCCTGCCTCACCGGCGAGTGGGGCGGGTGCAGCCCCACAGCAGAGCGGCTTGATCTCCCCACTGACCCCCACATCCACTCGGTCAGGGATCTGGCTGAAATTGGTGCAGAATCACCGCGGGAGACGTGGAGCTCCGAGGACAGGTGACATAGGCGGGAGAGAGCTTGGACTCGGGCGGGTCTCCGTGATGCCCTATCTCTTAAAGGGACAGACGCGGACCTGCACCGAGGCGAGGGGCCGCGAGCGTGAAATATTAAAGCGGGACTTTTTTGCTTTTTTCTCCCCGTACGGCAGCTCTCCGGCTGGGGAGCCGCTGCGGGCCCTGGCGCCTGCCGAGCTCTGAACGCTCTCGCGTGGTCGCCATCTCGGTTCCCACAGCTAAGCGGAAAGGACCTTGGACTCTGGCAGGCCCCCACGGTGCCAGTGCCCTATCTCTTAAAGGGACAGACGCGGACCTGCACCAAGGCGAAGGGCCGCGAGCGTGAAATATTAAAGCGGGACTTTTTTGCTTTTCTCTTCCCGTACGGCAGCTCTCTGGCTGGGGAGCCGCTGTGGGCCCTGGCGCCTGCCGAGCTCTGAACGCTTTCCCCTGGCGCCTGCGACCGAGGGACGCGCAGTGGCCATCTCGGTTCCCACAGCTAAGCGGAAAGGACCTTGAACTCTGGCAGGCCTCCGCGGTGCCGGAGCCCTATCTCTTAAAGGGACAGACGCGGACCTGCACCGAGGCGAGGGGCCCCGAGCCTGAAATATTAAAGTGGGATTTTTTTTTCTTTTTTTCTTTTTATCTCTCTCTTTCTTTCTTTCTTTCTTTCTTTCTTTCTTTCTTTCTTTCTTTCTTTCTTTCTTTCTTTCTTTCTTTCTTTCTTTCTTTCTCTTTTCTTTCTTGTTTTCTCTTTCTTCTTCTTGTTATTCATATTGTTTCTCTCCTTTTTTTTTTTCTTTTCTTTTTTCCTTTCTTTTTCTTTTCTCCTTTCCGGTGGCCCTCCAGCCCAGGAGCTACTGTAAACTCCTGAGTGCTCCAGACCCCCAGCTGTGATTCCTATCGGACCCTGAAAATTACCCCCCAGTGCCAGTGATCTGCGGGTGGGCAGCAGCAATTGTGCGGGCCAAGGTCTAACTGCTGCAGAGCCATAGGGTGCCAGGCGACTCCTCAGGAGGCTCCATCCCCTGATCCATAGACCCTCTCCAGGTCCCCTTCCCAGGTGTGAACACTGAGTGCTTCCCTAAACGCAAGAGTGTGGAGCCCGGACCTTGGGAACACTGGGACAGTGTAGACCTTTGCCCGTGGGAGCTGCAGCAGCTGGGGCACTGAGGGAGTGAGGGCACTGCCTCCTCGGCCTAGCCAGTGTCTTTCCTGCTGAAGGAGACAGAAACCACACATCCAGAGGAAGAACCAAAAAGCCAGGGGGGGGGAAAAAAAAAAAGAGAGGGAGAAGAGGCTTTCTGCTTACAAATCGTGTGAATCCTGCCTACTAACTGAAAGTCCGCAACACAATGATTTAACTTGCCAAACTGGTCTTAGGTCAAGCCAACCCTCTGGGGGTGGACCCATCAGAAGCAGTCCCCCAACTGAGATAGAAAAAAGAAACTCTAAACAGCACACAACAGTCTCCCCCTATAGATAAAGGAAGCAACATTCCTAGACTGTTCCACAGCCTAAGAACAGAGTACAAGACGTGCTGTTAACTAGACTAAAGCTGTGAGAAAAGATCTAACGATAGAGCCAGATGGGAAGGGCTCAGCGGAAAAATATGGGGAGCACAAAAAACCAAACGGAAACCTCGCCCCAAAGAGAAATACCAACTCTCCTCCAATTGGCACAAGCCAGTTTCAGAATACCAACATGTTACCAGAAGAATTTCAGTCTTGGGTTATAAATAAGCTGAATGATATACAAGAAAAAATTGATATCCACCGCAAAGAAACCGCAAAAAAATTCCAGGATTTGGAAGAAAAATTCACTAAAGAAATAGACGTATTGAAAAAAAACCAAACTGAACTCCTAGAAATGAGGGATTTATTCAGGGAGCTACAAAACACAGTGGAAAGTCTCAAGAACAGGGTAGATCAAATAGAAGACAGAATCTCAGAAATCGAAGATAACTCTTTCCAATTAAATAAGACAGTCACAGAGATAGAGCAAAGAAATAAGAAAAAAGACCAGAGTCTTCAAGAAATGTGGGATTATGTGAAGAAACCTAACGTGAGAGTTATAGGCATCCCTGAAGGTGAAGAAGATAATAAGCAAGGGCTGGATAAACTATTTGAAGACATAATAGAAGAAAATTTCCCAGGCCTTGCTAAAACTTTAGATATACAGGTTCAAGAAGCTCAAAGAACCCCTGGTAGATTCATAGCAAATAGGAAAACACCACGCCACGTAGTCGTCAGACTGACCAAAATATCCACTAAAGAGACCCTTCTTCGAGCTGTAAGGAGAAAGAAACAAGTAACATACAAAGGGAGGCCCATTAGAATTACGCCAGATTTCTCAACTGAAACTTTACAAGCAAGAAGAAGTTGGGGCCCCATTCTCACTCTTCTGAAACAGAATAATGCCCAGCCTAGAATCTTGTACCCAGCTAAGCTAAGCTTTCTATATGAAGGAGAAATTAAGACATTCTCGGATAAACAAAGACTGAGGGAATTCACCAAGACAAGACCACCCCTCCAAGAAGTACTCAAAAGAGAGTTAAACATGGATCATCACAACAAAGACCCACGAATGTAAAACCACCCAAGAGCTAAAGATCAAATTCTAGCCACCACAATGGCTCAAGAGAGAAAACATAGCAATGAAGTTCTACCCAATAAGATAAACAGAAATCTATCCCAATTATCAGTTCTCTCACTAAATGTCAATGGCCTGAATTCCCCACTCAAGAGACATAGACTGGGCCAATGGATAAAAAAACACAAACCAAGTGTCTGCTGCCTTCAGGAAACTCACTTAACCGGCAAAGATGCATTTAGACTGAAAATAAAAGGATGGAACCTGATATTTCAAGCAAATGGTAGCCAAAAGAAAGCTGGTGTGGCAGTTTTAATTTCCAATAACTTAGTCTTCAAACCAACAAAAGTAATAAAAGACAAAGACGGTTACTACATACTGGTGAAAGGCACAATTCAACAAGAAGACATAACCATATTTAATATGTATGCACCCAATCTAGGTGCACCCAGATTCATAAAGCAAATCCTACTCGATCTAAACCAAATCATAGACAACAACACTTTAATAGTTGGAGATTTTAATATCCCACTGACAGCACAGGACAGATCCTCCAAGCAGAAAATAAGCAAAGACATAGTAGACTTAAACAGAATGCTAGAACAAATGGGCCTGACTGACATCTACAGGACATTCTACCCGAAAACCACTGAATATACATTCTTCTCATCAGCTCACGGGACATTCTCTAAGATTGACCATATCCTAGGTCATAAAGCAAGTCTTAAAAAAATTAAAAAAATAGAAATCATACCCTGCATCTTCTCAGATCACAATGGAATAAAAATAATAATGAACCTTAACAGGAACTCTCATTCCTACTCAAAGTCATGGAAGCTAAACAACCTTCTCCTGAATAACAATTTTGTAAAGGAAGAAATTAAGTCAGAAATCAAAACATTCTTTGAATTAAATGACAAAGGTGACACAACTTATCAAAATCTATGGGATGCAGCTAAAGCAGTCCTGAGAGGAAAATTCATTTCCATAAATGCCTATTTCAAAAAGACAGACAATTTACAACTAGACAACTTAATGAATAGACTCAAAGAGCTGGAGAAAGAAGAACAGACTGACCCCAAACCCAGCAGAAGGCGAGAAATTATTAAGGTCAAATCAGAATTAAATGAAAAAGACAACAAAAATACTATAAGGGAAATTAATAAAACAAAAAGTTGGTTCTTTGAAAAGATAAATAAAATAGACACACCACTGGCTAGACTAACCAAGAGCAGAAAAGAAAAATCTTTAATAACATCCATCAGGAACATGAAAGGAGAAATCACAACCGAAGCCACAGAGATACGTGACATTATCTATGAATATTACAAAAATCTTTATGCACACAAATTGGAGAATGAGGAGGAAATGGACAAATTTTTAGAATCACACAGCCTTCCCAAGCTCAATCAGGAAGAAATAGAATTCCTGAATAGACCAATATCAACAACTGAAATTGAAACAGCAATAAAAAACCTTCCCAAAAAGAAAAGCCCTGGTCCAGATGGGTTCACACCTGAATTTTACCATACATACAAAGATGAACTGGTGCCCATCCTACATAAACTATTCTTCAATATTGAGAAGGATGGAATTCTCCCCAACACATTCTACCAAGCCAATATAACATTAATACCAAAACCAGGAAAGGATGCAACAAAAAAAGAAAACTACAGACCAATTTCTCTCATGAACGTAGACGCAAAAATTCTCAATAAAATCCTAGCAAATCGTATCCAAGTGCTGATTAAAAAAATAATTCATCATGACCAAGTAGGCTTCATCCCAGAGATGCAGGGGTGGTTTAACATACGAAAATCTATAAATGTAATTAACCACGTAAATAGAAGCAAAAATAAAGACCATATGATCCTCTCAATAGATGCAGAAAAAGCATTTGACAAAATTCAACACCCTTTTATGATAAAAACACTTAACAACATAGGCATAAATGGGACCTACCTAAAAATAATACAAGCCATATATGACAAACCCACAGCCAACATCATACTGAATGGGGAAAAACTGAAAGCATTCCCACTCAGAACTGGAACCAGACAAGGCTGCCCACTGTCCCCATTACTTTTCAACATAGTATTGGAAGTCCTTGCGAGAGCTATCAGACAAGAGAGCAGAATCAAAGGTGTCCAAATAGGGACAGAAGAGATCAAACTCTCACTCTTTGCTGATGACATGATGTTGTATCTGGAAAACCCCAAGGACTCAACCAAGAGACTCCTGGAATTAATTAACGAATTCAGTAATGTCTCAGGTTACAAAGTCAATACACACAAATCAGAGGCATTCATATATGCCAATACCATTCAATCGGAGAACCAAATTAAGGACTCAATACCTTTCAAAATAGCAACAAAGAAAATAAAATATCTAGGAATATATTTAACTAAAGAGGTAAAGGACCTCTATAAAGAGAACTATGAAACGCTAAGGAAGGAAATTGCAGAACACGTAAATAAGTGGAAATCCATACCATGCTCATGGATTGGAAGAATTAACATCGTTAAAATGTCTATACTACCCAAAGTAATCTATAGATTCAATGCAATTCCTATTAAAATACCAACATCATTTTTCACAGATTTAGAAAAAATAATTATACACTTTGTATGGAATCAGAGAAGACCCCGTATAGCAAAAGCAATCTTAAGCAATAAAAACAAAATGGGAGGTATTGATTTGCCAGACTTCAAACTATACTACAAAGCTGTGGTTCTTAAAACTGCTTGGTATTGGCACAAGGGCAGGGACACAGACCAGTGGAACAGAACAGAAAACCCAAATATAAAACCATCCTCATATAACTATCTAATCTTTGACAAAATAGACAAAAACATACTCTGGGGACAAGAGTCCCTATTCAATAAATGGTGCTGGGAAAACTGGATAGCCACATGTAGAAGACTGAAACAGGACCCACAGATTTCACCTCTCACAAAAATCAAATCACGGTGGATAACAGATTTAAACCTTAAATGGGAAACAATTAGAATTCTAGAAGAAAATGTAGGAAAGACTCTTACAGACATTGGTCTAGGCAAAGAATTTATGAAGAAAACCCCTAAGGCAATCGCAGCAACAACAAAAATAAACGACTGGGACCTGATTAAATTAAAAAGCTTCTGCACAGCCAAAGAAACAGTCATGAAAATAAACAGACAGCCTACAGAATGGGAAAAAATTTTCGCATACTACACATCAGATAAAAGACTGATAACAAGAATCTATTTAGAACTCAGGAAAATCAGCAGGAAAAAATCAAACAATCCTATCAAAAAATGGGCAAAGGACATGAATAGAAATTTTTCAAAAGAAGACATAAGAATGGCCAAAAAACATATCAAAAAATGCTCAACATCCCTAATCATCAGGGAAATGCAAATCAAAACCACAATGAGATACCACTTAACTCCGGTGAGAATGGCCTTTATCAAAAAATCCCAAAACAACACATGTTGGCGTGGATGCGGAGAGACAGGAACACTCATACACTGCTGGTGGGAATGCAAACTAGTGCAACCCCTATGGAAAGCAATATGGAGATACCTTCAACAGATTCAAGTAGACCTACCATTTGATCCAGCAATCCCATTATTGGGCATATACCCAGAAGAACAAAAGTCATTCTTTAACAAAGACACCTGTACCCGAATGTTTATAGCAGCACAATTTACAATCGCAAGGATGTGGAAACAACCCAAGTGCCCATCAATCCACGAATGGATTAGTAAACTGTGGTATATGTATACCATGGAGTACTACTCAGCTATAAGAAATAACAATGATACGACATCTCTTTGGTTCTCCTGGAGAGAGCTGGAACCCATTATTCTAAGTGAAGTATCCAAAGAATGGAAAAACAAGCATCACATGTACTCACCAGAAAACTGGTTTCCCTGATCATCACCTAAATGTACATCAGGGAAGGATACCAATTGGATATCAGACTGGGATGGGGGGTGGGGGGAGGGGATGGGTGTATGCCTACATGATGAGTGCGTTGCACACCCTCTGGGGAATGGTCATGCTTGAAGGTGCAGACCCGGGGAGGTGGGGGGGGGAGGGGATGGAGGTATGACTACATGATGAGTGCCAGGTGCACTGTCTGGAGAATGAGAACGGACGCGCTTGGGACTCTGACTCGGGGGGATGGGTGGGACATGGAAAATGTATATAACCTAAACTTATGTACCCCCATGATGAGCTGAAATAAAAAAAAAAAAAAATAAAAAAAAAAATAAAGTCAGAATAGTGGTAACCCTAAGAATAGGCGATAGTGACCAGAAAATGGCACAAGGAGGGCTTCTGGGGTGCTAGTTCTGTTTCTTGATTTGGGTGCTGATTATATGCATGTGTTCAGCCTGTGAAAATTCACTGAGTTTCTCATTTAATGTGTACTTTTCTATATGCATATTATACTTCAATAAAGAGTTAAAAAAAAATAAAAAAAAATAAAAAAAAAAGAAAATAAATGTATTTCCATTGTGTAGAAAGAGTAATAAAAATAAATACTTTAAAAAGATAATTACATTAGGAAATATTTATACATAATCTAGAGGACACAAAGGCAAAGAATTATCATTAGGAAATAAGAAACATAAAGAAACTGGTTACATTTATTGTTACTGAAATATACTGGATTTTCAAAGCTTTCAGATATAAATTTCAATGTAATTTTATAATATTAATGACTGCAACAAATGTTCATAAGTGATTTAACTTTGATTTTTGCCTCCATATCTAGGCATAAACAACTAGGCTTCAAAGATAAATCTTAGTATGATTTATGTATTTTATCTAAGGTTTAAATTAAAAACACCACATGAATAAACAGAAATTTGTTTAATTTTTGTACTTTTCAGATGATAGTATGGAGAAAGGCAAAAAGAAATATAAATAACAAGTGGTCCTAATATGTAAGTCAGTTTAAATATTTATGATTTTCTTTTTATATCTGGTATTTACTCTACTGTCTTCCTAGAATAATATGGTAATTTTATAATTACTTTATTATCCCTACTTTATTTCAAAATTGCTGATACAATATGTCCCTATCAGGTCCTGCTCATCTTTAACATAGAACAAGGCTCTAGTGTGGTGTGAACTTTCCTTAGCATCTGGCCTACTTCTCTCAGATCAGGAGAGTGAATTGGTAATGGCAAACCATGTGGTTGACAAACCTCTGATCAATAATGCAATAATTTCTCTTAATAAAAACTAGTTGCATAAGTAATTAACAATTTTATTCTTACTTCACACCTTTCTTCCTCTACAAATACCCTACATTGCAGTCCCGATAAATGTTTAACAATCATTCCTTCTATTGAAGTAAGTTGCCCTCTTAGTATTTTTTAAGGCATTTTTTAAAAGTCTAAAATATTTTTATCTATCTTGCCTTTTAAAAGGTTTTTCGTCAAAATTCATCAGCACTTTTTTTAAGTCAGTGATATAACTATGGCATGAAGGTTACTGTCCTAGTTAAAGCTATTTAATTTACATGTAGAAGTACTATCATGCCTTTGTACACCAATGGAATAATAAATACAATGCTTTTAGACATAACTGAAATTCCAGCTTTAAAAAGTGACTTTGCCGACATGATCATTTCTAAAAGAGAAGACCAGGGCAGCACAATGTGTACAGTTTCAAGGGCTATTTTCTAGGTGTTAATGAAAACACCCCTGTCATCCTTTGGCAGCTGCCAAGGGCTGAGCAACTCCTTATGGTCCTCTCACAGTAGAGGAAGAGAGGACAGGGATCGGAGAGATAGTCTCAAGTAGTTCACAGTCTAGTTGACAAAATACTACACATGAATGATATAAAACACCTGTTTATTATCAAAGTCAAATTAATCTAGCACAACTGGGACACTTCATTTGGCCCCAAGAGGATAGAACGAGACCTTTTTCATTCAACCTGTACTTTTCCATCAGCCACTGTCAGTAAATGTCCACAGCAACAATATAGGACAACTGCCCTGACTCCTAATTCATTCTCAGCTTCACCTGTTTCTCTTGCTCCCTGAGCTCCAGACTACCAGCTTGACAATGAAAGTAGGAGATAGAATGAATCTTTGCAAAAATATGTCACCAGTGCATTCTTCCCAAGAAACTCCACAAATCACATTAGGAAGTGTTTTTTCTTCAAATGGATTTATTTCACAACACACTGCCTTAGTTGTTCAAACCCAAACGGTTTCAGAAATCAAATTTGTAAGTCTAAAATTAAGATGACACAGCAGTGCACATGCATCATTCATGATGATTTCACAGTGTTTCTTAGTCTGATTTACAGTTGTCAAAATTAACATTACAAGACATGATCCATTATGTGAATCACTCAACACTGCATTATCCAAATCATGACAAATTTAATTTAAATCACTTTCTATTTATTTTAGCCCTTTCATTTATTTCTTTCAGCTCCTTTCTACTTTTTCCTTTCTTTCAGCTGAGAAAGGTCATAAACTTTATGTAATTCTTACTATGACATCTGGGGCACACAGTATGGGGAAAAGCCATGCTTATGGTGCTGACTTGAGTGAGGCAAATGCATTGCATGTAACCAAAATGTTTGTACCCCCATAATATCCTGAATTTTAAAAAATAAAAAATAAAAGGGCATAATAAAAAATGACATCTCTTTAATAATATTTTCTTCACAATTTCCAACACAATCCTCATTTTCATATTTTGTTTTTTAATTGTAGATTTGGTTTATCTTACTTTTCTTTCTTTGAGTTATCTTTTTTATTATGTAGAAAACTCCATATTATTCTGAACTAAGTCACAGAGCTGTCTTTAGAGCAGGGTTCTTGTAGACACAAACCCCCAGCACTTAAACAAATAAAAACTTAAAATCTTTTTTTATCCAGCTTTATTTTGAATTCAGTGCCTTACAAGTTAGGAAATACATTAATTAAAGGTGAAATAATTAAGAAATACTTAAGAAATTAAGAATTAAGAAATAATTTAAAAATAAGGCAATAAATGGTTTTATAATGGAAATCTGTGATGCAGTAATTCTTTCTCCAAAGAAAGCTTTATGATTTATTTGATGTATATACTTACAAAATAAACATTTGTCTTCTTAATACTGGGCTTATCATATTAAAGCTACATAGATCTAAAAAAGGTGCCTATTTAATTTATAAAATCACATATACATTATATATACATTGATTTTTTCCTTCTTATGGAATATAACCTTGCCTTTCTGCAAGAGATTTAAAGAACCTAAGAAGGTAAGAATTTTGTTCTTTTCTTTTTTTGTTTTCAATGATCCTTACCATCTAGTAATTTAAAGCCATCCTTTACTATTAATAAAAGTTCATGTTTTGCTCATTTTCTCAATTTATATGGCAATTTTACATGCATAATTTTTGTATCTTCAATATAATCTTGACCCATGTGTAATACAGGAATGTTATTTCTATTTTCCTATTTTAAAATTATGAAATAAATAGTACAGTGTAGAGTTCTGACTTGAATCTAGGCTGTTTGAGTCTGATGCCAGTGTTCTATTACCTCAGTTGCATAAAACTTTTCCTACGGTGCCTAAATTAGTTTCTAAGTTCTTAGCAGATGAGGACACTAGCTCCTCTTCTCAGACTACCCCAAAGATCTACCTTAAAAAGGGCCACTAGAATCACCTGCCTTAACTTCTTTCTCTTATTAACCTGCCTGAATACCTAAAATTTTCCACTCAATATTAATTTCTAATAAGACAGTGAAGAGCCATATATTATTATAATGAATAGATTATATGAATTATTTTGTTAGGCTAAATAAGAAGTAACCACAGAGGAACAAAATAAAAGCCTGCCTGATTAAATTCTGACTGAGTAAAAAAGTCTCCAAAATGATACAGCATGAGTACCACTCAAAAAGGTTTTAGTTATATTTTCCTGGTTAAAAAAGAGAATAAAGGCACAGGGTTAAAGGGTTAAATATTTCCTCACAAAGAGAGACATTCAGACTCAAAGTAAAAGTAATTCATGATTTTTCACTTATTCATATTTTACCCCACAGTGCTTTACACTTGCCTAAAATATTGCTAGATTCATGGAATAACTAAACTAGTAGGTGGAGGTGATCGAGGTCAGTGCTTTCAAAACATATTTTTCAAAGGAAAGATTAAGCACATTATAGACAATCATTAGGTATTTGTTGAATAAAAATACCTATAAAGATGATGAACAGAGAGAGAACATGAGATTCCTCAGCCCATGGGCCAACTCTGTCCTCCTCTTCCCACCCTGGGTGGAACTAGGGAAAGGCAAAGTGTTTAAGAGCAAAATTTAAGAAGGCACTTGCACAACCCTTGGAGTGAGTGCCTCCATAAATTTTGCACCTCAAGAGCCTCTCTTTCCTGTACCTGTCCTCACTAATCTCCTCGCCTACTATTCCTTTGTTAGAAGTCCTTCTTCTTTATTCATCATCTAGAAGGAAAAAGCCATGCCACAATCCCATGGCAGACTTCCTCTTATTTCATTACAGGATTAGAGAAAGTAAATAAACTTGGGGGTGAGGAATGAATATAATGAAGTGATTATTAAAAAGCATCCTCTTTCTCACCCCCTTCCCCTCCTTTCTGGAAGGGTCAAACCTGGGCCAGGCAGAGTTTGGCTAGCACACATAATTATAAGGATCAAAAATGAAGTATGTGGCCATGTTGAACAAGATGTAGAAGACAACTTCAATTGTTATCATCATGAAGAGATACCAACAAGCATAGCCAGGGAGCTCAGTGCTTTGGCCATCTGCAGTCATCCCAGAGTGTCCCGGGCTCTGGTCTACTGAGAATGTGAGATTTCAAATAAATTGGCCAATTTAAAGTCTGTATGTCATTTGAGAAACAGGAACTAGTAGGGTACCAAAATAGGACAGAAAACTTCTTATCCTTCTGTTTCTACTATTCATCAGTGCTATCCCAACCATCCTAGCATTTTGTTACTTATCTATCAGAAGTCAGGAGGTGGGAGGTTGGTACCAGGTAAGCATCAGAAGAGGCAATCAAATAGTTAAACGGAAATTGTCAAGATTCAATTTCCTCTCAAGTTGATCCTGTATTGTCTATTTGGCCTCAATATCTCCATTGTTGATACCTTGATCCAGGTTTTCTTGGATTATAACCATGCTCTCAGTACTGGTCATCCAAACTCTCCAATTTGAGCCCTCCAATTCATTTTGCATACCATTATTGTTGATGAACATAATTTTTTCCCAGTTACTGGAAAAAAAAAGCCCAAATTTCTCCACCTTACTATCAAGGTCATCAGGCTTCCCTTTTAAATTTATTTACTACTCTTTTACCACCTACTCCTTTAATTCAAGTCATCCCAGTACATTCACAGATAGATAACCTGTTCATTCTACCTTTGAGATTTTTTAAAATCAAGTTTAACTTGGAATGCTCAGTCTTCCCATCATACCACACTTAGATAAATTCTATCCATTTTTCAGGACCTGAATCAAATTCTATTGCTTAATAAAATTAGTGAATATAGATGCAGTCTTTTGAAAACTTTAGTCATTTTTATCTTAGATTTATCCTTTTATCAAGTATTTATTTTCACCGACTATGAAATATGTATTATACAACTCATAAAAGATACAAAACATCTGGGCCAATGTGGAGTTATGGTAATTTATGGTAATTTTATTTATTTACTTTTCTCCTTGTCTTTCATAAATAGAATTAAAGATAACAAGTATAGAGGCAAGGCTTTATACAGAGTTGGAACTATGTGGTATCTATTGTGCTCTTCACCTATTTCTTATTTAATTTCATTATATGGGATCCTTGATTGTTTAGAACCTGCCAGAGAACTGCATTTTTGATAAAACTATGTGAAAACCTTTATGAAATCCAAAATTTATCAGTATGCCATACATTATATGAAATCAGATGTATTCAAATTTTACACCACTGAAAATAATTTCTGACAAATTCATATTTATTATTCTTGAGTCAGAATGTACATCTCTATTTAAATATCTACTTCCAATCTTAGCCACCTATCAATGGGAATATATGTGTGTTAATATATACAGATCAGTTTGTGTTCTAGCTAACATCTATTAGTAGCCTTTTGAAAGCTTTAACTTTTTTTGTAAAACCAAAGAGAAAAATTAGTGTAATCTCAGTTTTAGTCAAAATTGATTTTTTTTCAAAATTGTGCCTTGTTTATTCCAGTTCACTACACTGTACATGCTTAAGTCAATATCCCAAGATCTTTTTTTTTGTTTGTTTATCACTATTGATTATATTTATCTTGAAATACAGAGCAAAAATTTTTCTGCTCCTCAGGAAGAGTAGAAAAATTGAACTTTTCTTTCTTTTTTGTGTGTGTTTAATTGAGCAATTTTATTTCTAACACTAATTTTTTTTTTTCCAGCTTATCATCATGGGGGTACAAAAGTTCAGGCCACATACACTGCCCATGTCCCGCCCATCCCCCCCCCCCAGTCAGAACATTCAAGCGTGACCATTCCCCAGACGGTGTGCAACGCACTCATCATGTAGTTATACACCCATCCCCTCTCCTCACCCCTCACCTCAGTCTGATACCCAATTGGTGTTATTCCCAAATGTGCACTTAGGTGATGATCAGGGAAACCAATTTGCTGGTGAGTACATGTGGTGCTTGTTTTTCCATTCTTGGGAATATCCCAAGATCTTTATAGCACAATGACTTCTTGTGTTAAGCACAACAGTTATTTTCTTCATTTATAATTCAATTGCTATCCTGGTAAATACTATGCAAACAAATGTTCCATGATTACATCCTTTTAAAATCTAATATCAGTGACCACAAATTGTACTAAATAGAGAAGAAATCATCTCTCAAAGAAACTTTTGGGAAAAAGCTAAATAATCACTCTATAATAAAATGATACGAGATTAGAAAACTAAAGAACATAGCAAGGTGAAAGTATGAGTAAAGGCCTAAAAAGAAGCAAATAAGATAAAACACATGACATTACTAACATAATGTGTTAGCAGACTCTAATAGAGTGAGCATATTCTTAATTAGGTTATACAAACAGTGCATTAATAATTTATTAAATTCTTTATTCTATGGGAATTTGGTTTTCCTTTTGAAAGTATTTCCTCCTATTTAAAACTCTTCTTATTTAAGTTAGAAGGAAACTCAGTACTACCCACATCAAGCTAGTAGAATTCCAGCAAATAAATGAAAACAATAGATGAGATCACAATTCCTGCCAAGGAAATGCAAGGTCACTGCCCCAGTCAGCAGCCAGGCTGCTCCAGGAAGTGCCAGCTCCCATAGGAAACTTGCTCTCACACTGTCTCAAGTAAGAGAGCAAAATAGAACAACCAAATGGGAGATATTAATGAAGCTCTCAGGAAAAGTGAGAAAAGTGGAATGGGCCTTATTTAAAGTTTATGTGGAGAACAATCTATGATCTGAATTAAGGTTAATCCCTTCCCCAAATCCATCAAAGGTTTAAAATGCTACCTAAGAGCCTCCTTTTATTCAATTGTCCTGTAATAGGATCCTCACTTAAAACAAAAATACTCAAAATTGTATTGTATACTTAAAATTTGCTAAGAGGGCAGATCTTATGCTAGGTGTTCTTACCGCACAAAATAACAACAACAACAACAATAATAATGTGATAATAATAAAAGGGGCAGAAAGAAGCTTTCGGAGGTGATGGATATGTTTATGGCCTTGATGTTTCACAGATATATACTTATCCCCAAATTCATTCAGTTGTATACATTAAATATGTATAGTTTTTTTTCCCATGTCAATCATACCTCAATAAAGTTATTAAAAAAATACTCCTGGGAAATGGTACAGAGAGGTTTAGGAGAGATGAAGGCATCCTGGCCATGATGAGATAATTGTTCCTTAGGATGTGGGAAATGACCCTGGTGGTCACTTTGATGTTTCTGAATGTGCTAGAAGTTTATGGGTGGACATTGACAATATTAGCCCTTAATCTACCATCATAAATGTCAACTAATTGATAGTGATGAGTCCATAGCTAGGTGGCTTCAAGATGTCAAAACAGGAGTGACAGACAACATAAATAAGGATGCTTATAAATGGACAAAAGATGAAATCAAATAAGCAAATGCTCAGAAACCATTTGAGTACATTTACAATATTAAGAATAGGACATTTCTAATTTCTAAAGAAATGAATATTTTTAACTATGCAACAGCAATTGTGTAATGTTAACCAGGCACAATAATATTGAAATGTGTTCTAAATTATGTCTCTTGCGTAGAATCAGTATAAATATATATTCTCTTAATTGACTATAACATATCTTTTAAGAATATTGTTTTGGTTATTTTCTTCATAACCTTAGAAGTTTTCCTTTTCCCATTGGCTTCAGTGGACTCCCTATTATACAGTAAAAGACTTCAGTTTTAAAACAGAAAGATTCCCTTAAATTTCAATACTTTAATAAACATTTACTGGGAGCTGATGATATGCTAGGCATTACTTTAGTTGAACGGAGGCCATAAAAGTTAATATTGTGTCTTTCTTTCATGAAATAGTTTATCTAGCCATTTACCTATTTTTATAACATAGATTATAAATGTGTATATATAGATATGTGTTGATATATTAATATATTCTGACATAACATATCATAAATTCTGAGAAAATTTTAATATTTAATAAAATTAAATTTTTAATACAATTTTGGACCTGATATAATATGATTGCACTGTTTAGTTTTCTTTAATGTAATAGTTTCTTTACTTTCAAGAAATGAAATTAGGTTGAGGAAAAGCACAAAAGACATAGAAATAAATCTGGGTAATAAGTAAACATAGGATAGGAGGTATGCATAAATTCAATTATAAGTTTGAAGAGAAAAATGTCATGGCTAATGAGGGATGTTAAATGAGAATTAAATAAGAAAGTGGAAGTCAAGTTTCTCCTGATTTATTGATATAATTTTGACCAGAGCAGCTATCTTGGATCCCAATGTGGTTTAGTGAAGAATACACAGTTACTGGCATTTGTTCTGCCTGTGCAGTTGCTCCAGTATCTTGAAATGCATATGAACATTTTTGGTAGAAGCATGAAAATGTATGTGCTTCCCTTTCACTGATTTACATAAGAGTTCATTTTGTGAATATAATAAAATAAAAATATATCTATTTATAAAATAAATACACTGTATATAAAATAAATTAAAAACTACTCCTACTAATGTGCCTCCTCATGAATCATTTGCCTTATGATGAGCTAAAGATAATAAGAAGCCATAATGATTAGCTAAATATTGTTCCCTTATTTACCTTAAAGTTTTAATTATTCTGATGTTTAAAATGTATACAAATACTTCAGTAGTGCATTATATAATTTATAAATAAATAAATATACATATATTGGGGTGTGCTCAAAACCCTGTTACAAATAAATGTGGAGATGTTTGGACCAACAGGATATAAAGTCCAAATGTTTTAACTTGACCTTCCAGACTTTTATAGGTTTCCATCATTTCTCTTCTAGGCTAATTCCTCCTTCCCTTATAAACTAACCTCCAGAGGTGTGAATAACTCACAGGTACAAGATCCTTGCACAACAAACTATTACTGCTGCAAGTCTCAGTTCCTTTGCTTTTGCTGTTCCCGTATTCTTCCATCATCCTTCCTGACCTAATCCTCAACTCCACCAGCACTGCCTCTAGGAGGCCATTCCCAATCCTATCAACCTCCCTCCAGAAATAACTCACTACCTCAGCTGTCACTTGCATGCTCGTGCACGCTCTTTCTCTCTCTCCTCTCTCTCAACATAAGATAGCACCTCTAATATTTTATTGCTTTTTTTTGCAGCATCCTTTCCGTAATTAAAAAAATAGGTCTTACTTTTTTTGTCTGTATATTCCAGCACCCTGTCTTGATGTCTTTCACTTTATTGAATGAACAAGTAAATAAATAAATACATACATAGTAAATTAATTAATAAGTAAATTAACAATGACTTAAAAGCACTTCTCTGGTTCTGACACTACTCTAGTATAGCTAGTATATATCAGTCAGGGCCAACAGAAAACAGATTACAAATTCATATGGGTTAATTCAGAAGAGTTTAGTAAAAGGATTATTAATAAAATTGTGGGCAGTGTTAAGGAAAATCACCAAGGAATGGTGAAGCACCCTGGGGCTAGTAACTACTGAAAAATTATCACCCTAAGGGGATGATAAAGGGACTAGAAGCTGAGGCAGATCTAGAGCGGAGGAGAGGGCTCCTGGACAGGACAGTAGCCTTTGTTAGAGGAACTCAGCCACAAACACACAGGAACATTCTCTTTTTACCTTCTGATACACTGCTGTTTTCTCCACTCATATTAATAGAATCCAACCAGAAAGAAGACTAGGAAGTCTTATGAATGTATTGCTCAGAGGTCATCCTCCAGGCACATAAGCAGGGTTGGGAAGGCTTGAGAGTGGACCTCTAAGGTCACACATAACACACTGCCCAGTCAGCTCTACATTTTGGGAGAAGTAAAGATTTTCTTTTTAGCCACCTATCATCTACCACAGAGTGCAAGCATATTGATGCTCCTTGTTCAATCAGGTGTGGCCAACAGGTAGCTGAGGCAAGCTTGAGAGAAATGATGATTTGCATCTGGCAGGCAAATTGACACTTTGGATATTACAGAAAGTTTTAAAAATCTAAAAGCCTGCTATTTGGAAGTAGTAATTTTATAAATGGATTCTGAATAACCTAAAAGGAGTCTGTGTTACTTTAAACAGTGGGCAATTTTCTCCCTTCTTTTTGGTAAGGGTGGGATTAACTTTGCAGTTTCACTGATTTACAAAATCATAGAGTGGGAACAGGCCCTCAGCCACCACATAGCACATCAACCGATTGAAAACCTTGCAGTTACTCTCAGGACTGCTGAGAGCTGCCTTATTCTATATGCACTGCATATACATTTGCCCTGCGGTTTCAGTATGAACTGATTTGTGGAATATGTTGAAAATTAACTTTCTGCCAAGAAAAATATTAATACATAGGATTTTATGTTCACAATTTGGGGTATGGTTATCAGTCATTAGAATCGCAAAATCTGGACAGTTTTTAGAGTTTTTCAGCTCCCTCCTTCTCTCCATCACCACTGCCCACCCCATCACACATATGGCTTAGAGAGGAGAAAAGTGAGTCCCAGAAGGTTTAAATGACTTGTTTGACACTGTGTAGCCATGAGTGCATGGGTTTCTCAATTCTTAGTACTTTTTCTCCTAATTGTTCATCACTTAAATTCTTCTCTTGTTGATTCAGCCAGTTTTTAGACTATTGTAAAGCTAGTAGATTTATATTCAAGTTTTATATCACCATTCTGGAGAACAATCCTAAAACAGAAGGTTGGAGTAGTTAACAACTAGCATTCTAAAGCAAAATAAGAATCAGGCATAAAGAAATTGACTGTGTTATATTATTAAGAAACGCAATTTTCTGCTCAGCAGTTTTTATTTGGAAGATGGTAGGGTGTGTCAGAAAAGTCTGAGTTTAGGAAAAAAATCAGAAAGCCACTTTAAGAAGTATTATTCATTATGATCTCAAATGCTAAGGCTGAATTTATATAGAGAATTAAAAGAAAAAAATGAAGCTGATAACAGAAATGAGAGAAAAATATGCCAATGTGTTAGTATTTCTAAGGGTTATTAGGTTATTCCCTTCTTCACGTTTTACCCAGTTACTTTTATCCTTCTGTATTTATGCCTGAAGTATGTGCTTTATGGAGTTACCTAGAAGTTGGATAGGTCTATTGTTTTTTAGCATAGCCAAAAGAAATCTGTTTTAAATCCTAATTCTGTCTTATTCCCTCAGGAATTTACTGGGCTGAATTTCCCACACTTCTTGGCAATGCCTCCACTGAAATTATTACTAACTGCCTTTGCCAGACAATTCAACAAAACAAGGTGCATTCAAATGGAAGATATTTTCAATAGTAGGCACTACAGCCACTAAATGTTTCTTGTATTACTTAGAGCAGATTTCACCTTGTTCCTGAAATGTGTTGTGCCTTTGATATGATATTCAGATTCAGCTCCTTTTATTTTAGGAGGAGGTGTGCTGGCCAGGTAAAGCATTCCAGAGTTGAGGGTGGTGCACAGCAAAGCCCAGATCACAGACTGCACCTGTTGCAATCTGGAGATGGCTCTCTGCTCTTCCTCCACTCTACCTTTGACAGCCAGAAGACCAGAAAAGTAACTTTTCCACTTAATTTCTCCACCAGCTACACTTCCCCTGTGATCCTGGGGTGGGAAACTGGCTCCTAAGGTACCTTCCCCATACCCCCTTTGCCCACAGATTGAGATAATTCAGTAAAAAGAACCTTAGATGGACTGCCCGGGATTGTGTCACTGGTTACTTTAGGGAAGTCTCTTGCATGCTCCAGGTCCTGGCTTCCTTCAGCCTTGAGACGCAGATTTATCATGCGGACAATTTTTTTCATTTTTCCATTTTCCTTTTTTTTTTTTTTACTGTAGCTACTTCCCTTGTGGGTGTTTCTGGTTGATTTCAAGGCAGGCGAGTGGAGTAAAACTGCCTTTACTCCCTCATCTTTAATTAGAAGTCACATACCTCATTTGGTAATAACTACATGATATTCCATGTATCAGAAAACAAATTTAGCTAAATCGGCTTTATTTGCTATTCCAGAATTGGGCAACACTTCATTCCATAAGAAAGAATGAGTGTTCATATGAGATGGGAAGAGGAGTTTACTTTTATAGACAGAAAAGGGCTGAAGAAAGCAGAAACAGAAAACAAAACTTGGATTGGTCATTTCAGACTTACCTTTCTTGTAAAGGTCAAAGCAGAGGGAATTTCCTTATCATGCTGTGTAGAACTGGCCTGTTTGTGGATTTGGCTATTATCTCTCTCTCCTGATTTCTCAGAAGGTCACATAAACAACTTAGTTTCAGTTTAGTGACATGGAATTTTAGCACAAGTAATTCCATTTTAGTTTGGTCTGTTGGAGCCTCGCGCAGAAGCTCAGTGCAGACCAATGGCCTCCTACAAATTTTATTTAACATTCATAAAAGAGTTAATACTGCAAGCTGAGACTTCTGTCCTTGGAAAGGCCTGCTCAGAGGGTTGGTCCTTAGCTCCCATCTGGGAACTTAACTGGTAAACAGTTCCCTACACTGACATAAAATTTTCCATAAATGATGAGAGTAAGGTTCACTGCACCTAATCTATTTGTATGATTTGTTATATAATGCATTTAATTATTTTGTGAAGTCAGTCCTTCCTCTCTCTTTTTATTTTTCAGTATTTTCCTGGCTTATTTTGTATGCTTCTTTTTCCCTTCTAAAGTTTACAGTAGCAATGTAGGTAAAAATCACTATACTTACCAAATGCTCTAGACAAGCATACATCTACATATTTCTACTTTTCCAAGTCTGGTATTAAGTGCAGAACTTTTATAGTTAAGCTTATTTACATATTTTTGTTTTGTTTTGTTAGTTTACTATTATAAATGAGATATTTTAATCTTTTTTCCAATTATAATATTAATATTTAACTTATTACTGTTTGCATCAAGGGAACATTAATTTTTTAATATTATCTTTGTTTCTCTACCTCATTGAATTTTTTTATTGCTTATAAATTTTCAATTGATTCTATTGAATTTTCCAATAGATAATCATAACATCTGGGGAAAAAAAAATCTTGATTTTGACACCTGCTTTCTAATATTCATTTCTTTCTCTTCTCAGGTACATTGACTACTATGTAACAGATCCATGTTAACTAACAGTGGAGCTAATGTGCTGTCTTGTCTCATTTTTTAACTTTAAAGGGAACGCTTCCAACGTTCCACAGTTGAGCATTGTGCTGGCTTTCAGTTTTATGTTTCTTTGGCTGTCTCTCTCTATAAAAATTGATCTATATCAGTTCTTCTATCAGTTCATTATTTCAGCAACTTCTAGCATAATATTGGCCATGCACAATTTCAATGTATGGATTAAAGTCTTCCTTAACTTCAGGAGAGTTTTATCTTTGTATTCTGTTTTGTTTTTTTTAATTATTTTGGTTCTTTCTTCAGAAACACCAGACTTTCCTATAGTAATCGTCTTTGTTTGTTTCCATATCCATTGTCTCTTTGAAAAATTAATTTACTTGATGTTCTCAAACTGTTCTCTATATCACTTACCCTTCCTACTGCCAATTACTTTTCCACTTTTTGTGGCTTCTAATGTGAATTATATTTCTGGTATAATTTTCTAATTCCCCTCCATTTCTTTTCTGAGCTCTGTCAGATCACTTTTAAACTCATTGTATTTTCTTATCTCTTTGTGGAACATTAAAATTCTTTCTGTTTTGGGTTCAGAAAACCATATTTCCTTTAATATCTTTGGTTTCCTAGAGAACGTTTGGCATATTTTCCTACAAACTCTTGGCCTTAAGACTCTACTGAAGCCTGGCTGGAAGTCACTGGTTCACAGGGAAGCCTTCCGTGTCCTAGTGTGTGTGTAGTGATTTAGAATTCTCTCCCACTGGTTGTCAAAACTTTCATCCTTCAATCTGTCAAACTGATAGGCTTTTGTTGCCAATAACGGCACACTGGGTTTCCTCTTTCAGTCCTGCCTATTGTGCTATTCTGATTTCCAACAGGACTCAAGTGTGCTTCTGCAGCTCTTTCCACAGACACAGACCACGCCATACTCAGCAGGTGTCACCGACTTGGCCCCTCAGAAAGCTCAGGCTACTCCTAAACAGTCTGAGTGTTCACGAAAGCTGACAAGATGTAATGCCCCTCTAAGTTTCCTTACTCAGATAGGTCTAATTTCACCACATTGACCAAATTTCTGTACCAATTACGGTTTGGGACTGTGACCATTTCCTATTGTCATAAAAAATGGACTTTTGCTTGTGTTTTTCATTCTTATTGATTTTGGTGTGTTTGAAAGCAGAAAGCAAGGCAGATCTATCACCTTTAACTCGGATATTTCAGCAGTAACTCTGCTAAAATTATTTTTATGTGCCTCTGAATTGATTTCCAAAGATTCTTATGTTTATTTAGCCAAATTCACTTGCTATAATATGACTTTTTTGAGCCTTAGTAAATAATTTTTATCCTCTTACATAATAAAGTAGCTTCTGAATTTGATGGAAGATAAAATATTTTAAATTTAATCAAGTTTTTGATTTGTGGCCCTGTGCTTTGGTGATGCAATTGATTCATTCTTCACTTCATTGGGTTTGCTAATATCATGGAGTAATATTTGGGCAAAATAGGTCAAAACACCTGATTTTTTTGTCTCTTCACAGGACGTTAACTTTCTTAATCATATATGCTAATTCATATATAAGAAAATATTGATAACCGATTTAATTGTTTTACATTAAGTTTAATCCATACTTTAAGAAGTCAAACCATACATACAACTATTTTGATTAGAAAAGTTATATCTGCTACTTCTAGTGGGATGTAAGCACCTGACAAATATTTAGGTTGGTGTAAAGGTAATTGCAGTTTTAGCATTGTTGAAATTTGCCCTTCAATAGTGGAATACATTCTTAAATAAAAAAATGTTATGTTATACATCAATTTAATGCCCATTTCTCCCTTCATGTTTTTTTTACTAATGACTTATTACTTGCTGTTTTATATATTTTATATATTATTACATTATATTATATTACACATTATGTTTTATATCTATTTTAGACTATGGAAATGATGTTAGACAAAAAACAAATTCGAGTGATTTCCTTTTTCAAGTTCAAAATAGGTTGTAAAGCCATAAAGACAACTCCAAACATCAACAACACATTTGGCCCAGGAAGTGCTAACGAATGTATAGTGCAGTGGTGGTTCAAGAAGTTTTGCAAAGGAAACGAGAGCCTTGAAGATGAGGAGTGCAGTGGCTGGCCATCAGAAGTTGACAACGACCAATTGAGAGTAATCGTCGAGGCTGATCCTCTTACAACTGCATGTGAAGTTGCCTAAGAACTCAAAGGCTGCCATTTTACTGTCATTTGGTATTTGAAGCAAATTGGAAAGGTGAAAAAGCTCGGTAAGTGGGTGCCTCACGAGCTGACAGAAAATTTAAAAAATCACCATTTTGAAGTGCCGTCTCCTCTTCTTGCACACAGCAACAATGAACCATTTCTCAATCGGAATGTGATGTGTGATAAACAGTGGATTTTATATGACAACTGGTGATGACCAGCTTGTGGTTGGGCGGAGAAGAAGCTCCAAAGGACAACTTGCACCAAAAAAGGTCATGGTCACTGTTTGGTGGTCTGCCGCCAGTCTGATCCACTACAGCTTTCTGAATCCCTGTGAAACCATTACATCTGAGAAGTATGTTCAGCAAATGGATTAGATATACTGAAAACTGCAATGCCTGAGATATACTGAAAACTTCAACAGAAAGGGCCTGATTCTTCTCCATGACAACCTCCAACCGCACATCGCACAACCAACACTTCAAAAGTTGAATGCATTGGGCTACCAAGTTTTGCCTCAATCGCCATATTCATCCAACCTCTCTCCAACCAACTACCACTTCTTCAAGCATCTGGACAACTGTTTTCAGGGAAAACGCTTCCACAACCAGCAGGATGCAGAAAATACTTTCCAAGAGTTCACAGAATCCCAAAGCATGGATTTGTACACTACAGGAATAAACAAACTTATTTCTTGTTGGCAAAAATGTATTGATTGTAATGGTTCCTATTTTGATTATTAAAGACATGTTTGAGCCTAGTTATAATGATTTAAAACTCATGGTCCAAACCTGCAATTACTTTTGCAACAACCTAATAATCTGCACATTTTTAAATATATTTGATTAATTCCAACAATTGGATGGGAATATTAGGCTCTGTGCAATGGTAGCTACTATCTTAATTACAATTTTAATTGAGTAGTCAACATTAAATTAAATATCTACAGAATGCTAATGCAGTGACAGCAGGAGACAACTCAAGTTGCCTTGGAGACTCATTCAACTACTTGATAGGAGCCAAGTAACTAATATAACTAATATTTCAGGAAAAGAGATCATGAAATTACCAGATTAAGGACAGTTAGCAAAGAACAAAGTGGAGATTGGGTCAAAAACGCACATGTCACAGAATCACACATACACATATACACATACACACACACACACACACACACACACACACACACACACACACACACACAGAGTCTTAAGGAGTTGTAGGGAACCTGGAGAATGACGGCAGAACAGATAGTCATTAGCAAGGCCTGGGGAAATGGAATGATGGGACCAGAATGCAGAAAGAGCAAATCACTGTACAGCTGAAATAAAATACAATTGGATGAGTACAAAGAGGGGAGAGAATGATAAATATCCTAAAAATAGCAACTAGAACAATGCTACGATGAGAGAAAGTCACCTTAGACAGATGAATTGTTTGCTTTATTTACTCATTTACTTAAACTATATCATGTTCCCAAAAGGCATTATACCAAATTTCAAAATGCATACATAGCAAAAATCACTTGACAAGAATGAATGAAGAAAAAATAATGAGGGTGAGAAAAAAGATAATGCTAGTGGGATGTATTGATAAACAACATGCATTCCACACAGTCCTATTTAGGTTCCCAACAGCCAAAGTAAACAGGAAAATGTGGTCTGCAACAATAATTCCAGTGACCAAAAGAAAAACAATCCATCTGCTCACCAGAAGCACACGGGCCGATTCAGCGAAATTTAAATTATATGCTTTTAATCAAGAAAACAGACTGCATGATGGAGTAGATGACACTCTCAATGTCATTTCTACAATAAATATGATATAAATTTCTGAGTGATGTTACTATAATTTCTCAGTTCAGTTCAAATCATAACCACATAAATATTTCAGAAAAAGCAATTATGCAAATGATCCAGATAAGCCACTCCCAGATGGTCTGGTTTATCCAAGAGCAAAATTTAGAATATTCAGAGAACATGTCCTTTAGATAATCCTCAATGAATATTATTTTCACAACAAATAAATCATACAAGATAGTCTTTCATAATATTGTCATTATCTACCCAAAGATACTTTGCCAAATAATTTCTGTCTAGAAAATGCAGCCAATTAATTACATGTTTTCTAAACTAGGCTACTCATGATTAAATATCCTCCACTTACCTTACTTTCTGCTGATTCCCATTTTCTTCTCTGGAGGGAGTTATTCCATTATATAAAATGTACAAGAAAATTATTCTTAGGTATAGCTCCCTGGGTTGTTGTTTACAGCACATTTTGTTTATAGGGTAATTCTGAAAATGCTATAAACTTGGAGAGATTACAAGTGTGTCTTATTCTATTAACTCACTAAAGTACTTGAATTCAAAATCCCAATACTCCAGCCTCTAAGAATTTTTTTCCCCCATTATAGAAGAAAACTGCATGATCTTATGGAGAAAGAGCAGTATTTCTCATGGAGAATCCCTCATGCTCTCTAGACTTTGAAAGGAAAATTAAATTTAACTCCAGTAGTATAGGGCCCAAACATTAACAGTATAAACACCAACAAGAAACCCACACAAGCTCAGAAATCTTAAATTTGGGGTAGCTTGTCCCAGGTTGTGCATTGTGTACTCCAGGAGTTAGTACACCTGGTCCTGACAGAGAGACACTCACGGTGAGTGGTAAGAAAACGTTACCTCATATCAGCAGCTTTGCCCGTCTTGTTCGTACAGGTAACCTCCCTCGTCTGATAGCCAATCTGGATGTCCCAGTATTTGTTCTCTTGTCGGTTCTGTCTGTTTCTGTTTCTCTTTTTCTTAATAAGTTCACGGGCCTCGGGATCCTTTACTGCTTTGCCGCGGTCTTTTTCCCGATCTTTATTCTTCCCGCGCCTCCTCGCTTGTCTGGCTTGTCGCGGGTGGGGCACCGAGCACGCGCTCCAGGGCGCCACGTGCAGGCTGTACCTGAGCTCCTCGGCTTCGCACGCAGCCGACCGGCACACCTGGAACTCGGTCAGGTTGGGACAGCCCGAGCCTCCGAACTGCGGGGGGCGCCACGACGCGGCGGGTCCGGTGCTGGAGCCCGCTGCCGCAGGTCTTGGAGCACTCGGACCAGGCGGAAAACTCAGACACGACGCAGTCCTGCTGGCACGGGATGAGGCAAGCCTGCTCCAGGAGAGGCTTGGGCTCAAAGTACTCACAGATGATATCCTCCGCGGGAACGTCTTTGTCCTTCTGGATGCACGTGATCTCTCTCACCTGAATGCCTTCTTCCCCCTTAATGCACTCCAGGGGTTTCTCTAGGCTTTTGGAAATCACCGGCTGACACTGATTCCAGGGTCCCAGCCTCCAGTCGTACAACTCTTTGTGCCAGTCACAAACTTTGAAACAATTTTGCTGGTTATTGGGTCTTTCGGCCTGCTTACAGTTGGTGTGCAAGGTCGTCCACCCCTCCACGTGGGCACACCACACGGCCCTGGTTTGGATGCCTCCTAGACCGCATTCGTCTCCCATGCATCGGCCCCACGGACCTGCAAAACAACACAGGTGTTAACATTGCCAGTTCAAGAAAACTACAAGTTACTTCACATTCCAGAAAGGCCTTTCAAGACCTAGTACATTAACTTCCCCGAAGTGTTATAAAGTAGGTCTCTAAACGCGAAAGTTGGAAAGTAATGATCTGCACTAAGTATTTTTGCGAAAGGGGAACTGTGTCACAGAGTCTATATAAGGTAACTGCTGCGATAATTTCACTTTGGGTCCTTGGGGGATTACGAAAAGTTTGCTTTTATTCATTTCCTTATTTTAGGGAGTTAGAAATCTTTGCTCATAAAGGACATCAGAAATTAGTCACGGTGAAAACCCATTACTCCTGCCTCACCAACCATCAAATCCATTTCAGTAACTGGCAAAGAAAACGGCCCCATGTGAAGCCCTTCTCCTGCAGGATTTTCTTTTCCTGGGCAATTAACTGTTTTGTAGAACTTGCTCTCTTCTACCTAATTTTTTATTTCCATAGACTATGACTGCAAGGGTCTAATAGTTGAATATTATGTGTGCTGATAGAACTTAAAGTGTTACTCACTTTCTGGTTACCAAAGCTGGGAAGTGATAATCATTTAAGCACATTTTGCCTTCATATTTACAAAAAAATATTATTTTTTCTCATTTCCCCAGTGAGGTATAGAGATGGGTAAGGAAATTTAAATTCAACTAAAAGATTATTGCATTTTTTGAACATTGAGGGGTTATGTGGTGTTTTATCAATTTATTCATTTCTTAAATATGAACTATTTGGTATTATAGAGCTGTTTTACGAGATTCTTAAATCAGTGGCTTAAGTATGAAATGTGGGCTTTTTTCCTTAGAATCCTGCTTAGAATAGATTTAAACCTTATATTTGCATATATCTTTTTCTAAGGTAGATGATATGATTTTCAATTCTGTAACAGACAAATCTCAATTTGCAAAATTGAAAATTATATTATTTTGGAATTATAAGGAAAATTAAAGATCGTACGATTACATGATTTTCAAAATGTGTTCCATGAATTTGAGGAATTGTTTGATGTGCCCTAGAGTCATTTCAAAGGTGTGTGGCAAGGCGAGGGCTAGCATGTAGGTTGGACTCTAGCACCCCCACTGCACACTCCTGCCCCCTCTCTCATTGCTGCTCCTATAAGAAAAGCTCTATTTTTATTATTTATTTTTATTCACATGGAGATTATGCATAAGATTTGTCTGCAAGAGGCTTCTGCTGTGGAAAAGTGAAAACCACTGAAATAGGCCCAGGGATTCACTCTGTGGATAAGAAAAACTAGAGGAAAGAAGGGAAAGTGATTTGCCAAGTTCAAATATTTAATGAATAACAAAGCCATTGTGGATAGATCCTGATTCTTCTGACTTTCGGTCTTATGATTTATCTTATATTTCAGGGCTTGAGCCTTAGATACTTTCTTCTGCACAAAATAATTGTTAGTCTACAAATAATGAAATATGAAGAATGTGCTTATCATATTTAATCTAAACATTTAATTTGTTTAATGAGAAAGATGTTTAAAATTTGATGATACTATCTTACTTACAAATGGCATAATGGACTTGTAAAAACAAAAGAGACTTACTGGAAACATGCTAACTAATCATCATTGCATGGAAATAAATATTGGATATTCAGCATACCTATATCATTACTTTAGAAAGTTCATATGTAAATAATTATAAGGACTTACAATACATTTAGGGAAACAGTTTTCCCAAAGTGTTGATGTCAGAACTTTGTAAACCCAGTGGATTTGTTGCATCTGTCAACATGCAATACTTGATGATATTTTAATCTTATTTTTAATTTGTCAATATATATATATATATATATATATATATATATATTTTTTTTTTTTTTTTTTTTTTTCACAAATCTGGTGATGCTTTCTTAGAGCTTTTCCAAATACTTAGTTTGGGAATCACAGAATGTAGGATCATTTTCAATAAAGGAACCTTGTAATACGTATAAAATTTTAGAATTAATCACCACCTCTTTGGTATTTATTCTCTTTCCACGCCATGTTTGGATAAAACAGTAATCCTTATTTTCCACTTGAACACAGTGTATAAAAACTTATTTATATTAGACCCTTAAGTGAGGAGTAAACAATATGCCATTAAGTCTGAATTTCAAAACGTAAGTGTCTTACAATAACTCACAGTCTAAATCCCAGATGTAATTCAGGAGAACTTCTTGATATATTATTGTTTGCCAATCCTTGATATTAATTATGAAATTAGACTGATTATCAGATTGGGACTATAAAGAAATTGTCTTTAGTTAAAACAAAAGATTTTTATAGCATACTTACAAAGTTGACAATTAAAAATACTTAATTGTACATTTTAGGTAGGTTGCACTATTATTATTGGGTATGTTTTAAATAACTAATGAAAATTAATATTCTGTTACAAAAATCTGAGCATGCAAAATGTGAATTGACTTCAAGTCTGTGTGCTACTGCCGAGTAAGGAAAATATATACCAAAAATAACCATTTTTTAAAAAACCCAACTATGAAACAGAACTACACTATACACTTAACTCTTAAGTCTGAAATTTACCCCAAAAATTACCCTCAATAAGATAATAAGACTGGTGAAGATATTAAACTCTTACAAACAAAATTTTAGCAAAAATCCTGGCTTGCTTCTAAGTTTATTCTAAAATAAAAGTGGATGATAGTTGCTTCAAAAATGATTCATGGTTTACTGACATCAAATTAGGGAGAGTTCCCTTCTTACATACTTTCAAATCACCATGCATGTTTCTCACATAATATTTAGCACACTTTCGATTAGTTTATTGAGTAATTGTTTGCCAAATATCTCTTTATCACATTAGACTGACTGCATGGCCCCTTGAAGACAAGTCCTTGTCTGTCTTCTCCAGCAGTTACAGGCCATGAACGTAGAACAAGCTCAATAATATTTACTGAATTAAGAAATAAAATCAGAAACCAAATCAAGAAATATTTAATAATTCCAATTAATTTATTTTTCAATAGATGCTAGTTGCACAGTTAATTGAGGATAAAGACAAAATGTGTTTTTCATTAAGCCATTCCAATGTATCATTGCTTATTTAGAGATTTTGATTTTGATCTAGTTATTTGAAAACACAAGCAGATACCAGCAATATATTTTATAAATTAAAATACAGATATACATTCAATTATAAGCAGATCTGATAGTGCAACATTGAGAACCTCTAATTTTCCATGTTACCTCTTTTAATATTATTATATATATTTTGGATAATTAAATATGCACACTTTTCTGAAATTGACATTGCTTTGGGGGCAGGTTTTAGACTATCATGGGTGTTAACTATAGTATTTCTTACTAGAATATTCTCTTTCTCTTCTGAGATAGTTAAAAGCACATTTTTCAGCAATGATTTTCAACTATATATAAAAATAAAATAAGATATTATTTCTACTCAAGATGTATAAATGCTTTAAGAAACAAAAAGAAAATAGCTCATGTAAAAGTTTAATAATGCTGGCCTCTTATTTATTAAATCATGAATCAAATGTTCTTTTCCCACTTTGTAAAGAATGACAGTGTACTTCTTAAAAGGGCCAGAAAGTATATTTTTATTCTTTAGTTTTGGGAAACTGAATTTTCCCAACCAGGGACATCTCTTTGAACGTTAGCTTCCTTATTGATTTCTCACAATGTTGACCCCACTACAGAGATAAGTTGATAAAAAATTACCATTTGACATATAGAAATATTGAAAGGAGTTATTTCAAATTTAGAATTCATTAGGAAAGTAAGATAATGTTTACTTTGATATTCCTCATTGGATGTATACTAGTGTGCACCTCCTTTTACATAATGTTTGATTAATTAATTATATTTATAAAAGCTTTGCACTTCCACTAATGTAATGGAATGTTTTGTTACATTCCATAGTTTGACAATGTCTTTTAACTTTCATGGCTTGCTTTTGGATAACTTTACTCAATTATTTTATTCAGAAAGGAGGGAGTTTGTAGACCTTAATATTCAAAGCATTACATGGTTGATGTCAATGCCAGCAGGAATAAAGAGATTGGATTCAATAATACTACTTTATATACACTGATAATGAGTAAGAATTTCTAAAGTTTACCTAGATAATGAGGAAAAACATACATTATACATACAAATACATTTCAATTCGCTTTCCAATAATATTATCACAGATTCTTATTAACCAGCTACTCACAGATAACACTGTAGGGTGTATTTTATTCTAAGCATATTTACATTGAGAACCAGAAGATAGCCTAGCCTGAGAAAACTCCATGGAGAGATATAAAAATATCTACAGAGACTAAAGGAAAAGAATAAAATGCATGAAAACACCAGCAAAAGCAGAGGTGAAAATATAATCACTATTGAACCTAAGAAAACCTCATCCACCTTCCAGGCTTTAACTGCTCTTATCTTTTTATTGTACCTTGAGCATTGCACATGTGTCCAATTAACCAACCTCTTGAAAGATCAGATCTTCACCACGGTACACTGAATGAAAGGCTGTCTACTTCTGCCCCCCAAGCAGTCTTGACATAATCATACATGCAATAGAAAGGGGACCACATCTAAAACTGCTCTTCACAACTAAGAATCGTTAACCCAATTAGCTACCATGTTGCAAGGTGTGCAAATGTTTTAAAGTACAATTTTAAAGCACAATATGCAAACTCTATCAAGGAAAAGGTGAAGTCCTCTATCAAGTACAATATGAGAATGTGATAGTTAACAGCAAATGTCTCTGCATAAATGTTAAAATTCAGCCCCACATCTTACGTTGCTAACAGTGGGAGGTGATGGTAGTGGAAAGGCTGGGGAGGGAGAATGTTTGGTTTTAGACAAGCACATTAAGAATTTCAGTTGGTTTGAGACTTGCTTCTTTTATTGTTCTTGTTCATGATTATTTAAAGGGAACTTGGAATCTAATTGAACAAAATAAACAATAGGCAGCTTTCTACTTCAGGCCTTGGATAATATCCCCTTTTGAATGGAACTGTATTCCTGCATACAGATTTGTAGGATTGTGTTTATTTGGTATCATGCAAAATGCTTCTAGTATGTGGGTCAATAAATATGTGTAGAACACTTAGCTTGGCATATTTTATGCAAATCGAGAAAGAAACACTGGATGTCTTATTCCACTAAAAAGAAATTAAAGCAACTGTTTTATACACTCAAAATATTTATGTAATTGATAGACTCAAAATACAAATATTTTCACTTGGAATCAATGTAAAATTATATAAAACTGTTACAAAAAAAAACTTTAAATGAGTGCTATTTGACTTAGTTTTCCTTAGGCTAGTGCTCTAAATATAATTATGCACTGACTTCCCCAAAATGTTGAGAAAATAATGAATTTACTTTTATTCCTGCTAAAGAGGATTTTATAATGTGCCTATTCTCTTCATGTCATTCAAAACTGTCTCTTTATTTAAGTCTACAAAAGATGGCCTTTTAAGTTTAAAGTTAGTATTTTCCCCACCATATTCAACACTGGCTTCTCTAAGACTATTTTTTATATGTCAAGGGCATGAGAACAATAAAAGGTTGAGTCTATAAAAGGCCACATTATTGACAGGTGGCCAGTAACTGTTCCAAAGTGCCTTATAAAGGATAAACACTATAAAAGGAGCATGAGAAAATTATGCAAATTACTTTTGTCCTTGTTTGCTATAAAACTCTCAAATGAGCCACTTTCTTGTTTGACTAAATACGTTTGCATCCTTCAAATGAGATAGTGTGTTTCCCCCCCTACCCTGTTTTGGTTATGGGAATGGCATCTCCTACTTTACCAAGATTGAGGAGTACACAAACAGCTTAATAATATACTAAATTCTGTCTCTTGAATGCTATACCATATTCTAGTTTAAAATTCACAGTTAAAAGAACTAAAAAAAATCTATTTGTTTTAACTCAAGCAAATCACTGTAATAAAATTATAAATTACTGTTAAAAAATAGGAAGAAAATGCCTTATAAATTCCATAAACTAAAGATAACTAGTCTTCATATTTTGCTGTCATTCTATTAAAAAATATATTTAAATAAATTTGGGATTGTTTTATAATCTGATATTTTACTTCACACTATGCTATAAAAATAATTCCCTCTCAATAAATACACACACACACACACACACACACACACACACACACACACACACACAAACCCACCCCAAGATTGAACCTACTAGACAGTTACTTAATCTCCTTTGCTCTTCATATTCTCACATTTAGATCTCTGATATGGTCGTATAGTACCTTGTTCTAACAATTTACCAGGATTTATCTAATTGATGTTCTATTTGTGGACATTTAGGTCTTCCCAAATTGTTTCCAGTATTTTAAACAATGCTACAATGAACATCCATTGTTGTACATTGGTCAGATAATTTAGTCAACAGCTTTGCAAATTTTCAAGGTTTGGATTCATGAAGTATTGCAAAGATGCCCACCAATGCACCAGTTTGCTCTCCTACCAGCAATTTATGAGCACATCCTACCCGACCCCTCATATCTGCAGACTGCTATTGTTTCCAATCCAGGCTCCTATTAGAGGAATCCTATGTGCTCATTTTCTCCAATGATCCATCCATTGACTGTTTTTGACTAAACAGATAGTCTTTATTCCTTTAACTTCAATTGTGTATTGTGGTCTCTAGAAAGACCTCAAAGCTTCTGGAGAATCGATAATATGCTTCCTTTCATTCAACCACTGAAACATCATTTTGTTTATTTTGTACTCATTTAATCATTTCAAAGGATTTTTTTCTGTGGATAGAAGCAAACATGTGAGCTTAAATATCTGTCTTGAAATATTCCCATTGATTGGCGACCTGAATGCCTAGCATATTGTTCCATTCAAAACTATACTAATTGGCCAGGTGCCATGGCTCACACCTGTAATCTTAGCATTCTGGGAGGCCAAGGCAGGAGGATCACTTGAGGTCCAGAGTTTGAGACCAGTCTGACCCCATCTCCACTAAAAATAGAAAAAATTAGCTGGTTGTGGTGAAGCTCCTGTAGTCCCAGCTACTCGGGAGGCTGAGGAAGGAGGATCGCATGAGCCCAGGAGTTTGAGGTTGCAGTGAGCTAGGCTGATGCCATGGCACTCTAGCCCAGGCAACAGAGCAAGACTGTATCCCAAAAAGAAAAGTTATACTAATTGATTTAAGTATAAATATGTGCTCTGCCTGGCAGAAACATTTGTATTGATTTGTGAACACATATGCACAAAATTAATTCTGAATATTTATTGACCTAAAATATATTAAAATTTCTTTTTAAAGAAAAACAAAAAGAAACCTCATAGCTTCTTTGATTCCAGTTGTAATTTAATTTAATCTAATTTTAATTTAAAGTGTAACTCTCAAATGACAGATCAGTTTGGTGGATAAGGAGAGATCACTGTGGAAGTCAAGCTGAGCTTTCATCTTCAACAAGTAATTAAACTTTAATAAGAAATTATATAAGAATGTCAAATTAAATGTACAAAATTAGAACAAGCTCTTTAAATCTGATGAAAAAATGAATGAGGAGTCAGTGACTAGGATAGCAGGGTTTATAGTTACTAAATACAATAATCTGTTTTTAGGACCTATGATGTTATTAGACAGTCTTAAGAAAATTACTAACTTCTTTGGGCCCTGGTTTCCCCATTAGTAAATGTCATATAATATAAACCATGACATTGACTCCCATCATCTCATAATACTACCTGAAACATAAGCTAAGTATCAATATTATGGGGAACATTTGTCATGAAGTTATGAAATACCTTTATCTCACACAAAAAGATTGACGTTCTTATATGACAATAAGTCTGCATATTTCAGTGATAATTTATTTAGGCTAGACTTCATTAAAGTGAAAAACTGGGTCAAGGGGTTTGATAGTTTTAAGTATTTTAATTACATATTGCCCCAATTGATTTTTCAAAGAAATGTGGAAATCTACATCTCACCACTCTACCCTGATCAGCATTATTATAATTTCTTTGTTAATTTGAAAAATATACACAAATCCACTGTTGTTTTAACTGAGTGTTCATTACATATGACTTTTAACATAATTATTTCCTCTTCTGTGAATTATTTATTCAATTAGTTTCTCTATTTTCCAGCAGTCTCATGGACTTTTATTTTTATATCAATATAGTTATTTGAGATATTAATATTTTGTATGAATATTAAAATGTATTTTCTCCTCGGTGTTTTAAGTCATTTTTGTTTATGATATTTTCTGTGTTTGGTATGTAGACTTTCACTAACATACTCATATGTGTCTTTCATTGCTTTTAGGGTGAAATATATTTTTAAATATGGAAATTCATAAATATATATGTACATTAAAAGTTTCATCTTCTTTATAGATTTATTCTAAAAAATATATTAAATCCATCAGGAATTTATTTTGAGTACATTATAAGGTAAACTTCCGAAAATTTTTTTTATGCAGTTAGATAATTTTACCAAGAATACACATAATTATGATTTAAGGGTATCTCTATTCCTCAAAACATGGCAATGAGAGGCGTCTTAAATAAGACATCCCTAGATTACATTGCTATATGTTATTTTATGGCTACATTTTATTATTCATATAGTGTATAGTGTGTTTTCACATATATGATCTCATTTGATCTTCACATCAAGTGCTAGAAATGAAGCACAAATAAGATTATGTTATTCTGTCTAGTAGGTTCGGTCTTTGTAGACCTGAAGAAAATATAAAACTGTCAACCCCTCATATATTTCCATTGTTTCATTTGATGCAATTAAACAACCAAAAAAAAGAAAAGTTATATAAGCTGAATTTGAGCAATTCAGATAGAGAATTTATGGTGCCATAATGAAATGCCCCATTGAAATAAGGGGATGCCAACACCTATTTCTTAGGGAAAAGAATTCTTCAGGATAATAGATTGCTAATTCAGTATTTTCCTTACATGCTTATAAACTCAGAAAAATTTGAGATTGTTAGAGCTTTGACTACAAAATAACAAAATGTGATACTAATAACCTTATTACACATAAAAATTAAAAGGATCTATTTGAACAGTTGCACTGCTATTCTACAAAACAACATAACCCTGCTCCTCACCCATCCCCTAAATAATTGCAACAACGAAACCAAAGAAAGAAAACTTGAGAGTTATATAGAATTTCAGTATAATTGTGATTGGTAGCAGATTATTTCTGAAATAAGAATAGAAATTGTTGATCATAGCAAACATGTAAACTCAACAGATGGGAAGATATGCCAAGTCATTAATTATAGTGGGACAGGGAAGGGGATGGGGATCAAGGAAAAGCCAATCCAGGGATATGTAATCAAATTGTCCGCTGCTATAGATGCCCATTTTTGACTCTGTGGGACCTCCTGGGGAGCTTTATGAAATGTATAGCAGAACTGTCAGTCCAGAGAATAGACGGATTAAGCTTTCCTTCTTTGATTCCTGTTCCTTACTGCTCAAACTTGCCTGACATAGCACATAGGAGGTTCCTGACATAGTTCATCCCTTGCTCAAACCAGATCCCCTCAATCTACCTGTTAAGTTCAATGAATCACAGACTCCCTTCCAAGATGATAACCAGCTCAGTATCTGCAAGTATAGGTTTTCCCTCTGGAACTAGGTCCTCCAATTCAGCAAAGTTTAAGATTGGGGTATGGACAGTACAAATTCCTCAAATGGTTCATGGGAAATGATGGAGAGAGGGCCAATCCCACTTAGCCTGTAATTTTGAACCAAATATTGTAGCTCTTATAGTATAGCACCCTATTTTGTTTACTGGCCCAGCGCATCCTGGAAAACATTTCTCCAATCATGCAATTTGTTATTTCTGACTTAGGCCTTTAATAGGCCATACTACTATTCTAATTAGGACAGCTGTTTTTGGGTAATGAGACATGCAGAAAGAGCCAGTGGATTCCACTGTTATTTCTGATTGTCACATTTCTTCACTATTAATATAAAATATACACTTTAGGATGAAGTAATATTATACATACACAGAATACAAGGCCAAGAGATCAGGAATTCTGTAAGTCCTCTAGATCATGGTGCTGCTGGAAACACTGCAGTCATAGAAGGCAAACCCACATCCAGAGTAGCTGCCAATTCTAAGAATGAATTGACATCCCATTCATGGTAGAAAGTGTATGGTATAATCAACTGCTGGCTGCTGCTTGCAGGTTGGTCCTTAGCAGTGGTAGTAGCTAGATCAGCCTTGGTGAGAAGATACCTGTTGTGTCCATGAAGAGCCTCCATCCCTGTCTTAATGGCCAGTCTGAAGTAAGAGGTGGGCAGACATCCACAGGCCAAATTTTCTTGGCTAATGAGATATTCAATTCTGCCTCTGATGTAGATGCTCTCTGATGAGCACCAACACAGTCCACAAAGTTCCACCCTTTGGTCTCACTTTCATCAAACACCCATATGCACTTTCTCTAGACTTCTATGTCTCTAATTAACTAGCTAATCCAATTGCCATTGCTTAGAAGTCCATGTGTGTCTGTATCTTAAGTTACTTATCTCTTGACACAAAGTGAAAAACTAAATGTAAGCTCATAGCTCTGTCCCTTGGGAGGATTCCCCTTCACCATTACCCTTTAGGGACACAACAGATAGGGATGTTGTATTGCAGCAGTCCATTTACAAGTAACACCAATATGTTATGCTGACCAGATCAACCCTGAATTTTTAAATTTATTTTTTAATTGGTGCTAAGAAATTTTTTATGAGCCATAAGTTGAGGGAGAGTCCTCCATATAAGATAAATAAGTGCCAGGGGAGTTTGGTTAATGTGTATATGTAATTTACTTGATTTTCTGGGTCTATTTGGACCTGATCCCAAATGCTCCATTTCCATTGTACACTGGATTTTAGTTGTGTTCTTCCAAACATTATATTTGGTGAGTTTCATAATAGCTAGCTCAGTATAGACAACTTCAGTCAAAGAATTAGTTGGTGTCCAACACAAAATACCTACTAGGACCCAATAGCAAGTCAGGATCATGTCTCTGTGTGTGTGTGTGTGTGTGTGTGTATGTGAGAGATACCTTTTTTTTCCCCTGGAGGTAAATAATCCTCTATTGCAGAAAGAATGTCTATGCTGCAACTTTCCTCCTAGGGATAGCCAAAGATTCCACATAGCCAAATAAAATCATATATTCTGGGCCATTAGGGTCTATGTGACTGAGCAGCTTGCACCAGCCAATAAATAGAATGCAGCAATATTTCCAAGGATCTTATATGATGCTATCAGAATGGAAAGAGGCAGGTAGTTGGCCTTTACAATGGACCCAGTGGTCCCTGCTTCCTGGTATTCATTCCTTTCTATAGTCCTTTCTGACACAGAGGTGACCTATTTAACCACTAGAATATTGCAGAAATACTGATGTGTAACTTACAAGTCTAGGGCATGAAGGATATGTAGCTTCTGACTTGCCCCCTCTTGGTTCATCCACTCTAAGGGGAGCCAGCTATGATGGCCTGAGAATACTCAAGCAACATTTTGAAGAGGAACTGAGACCTCCTACCAACAACGGTGACTCATGATTTCCTTGGAAGCAGATCCTCCAGCACCAAATCCTCAGACCACTGTAGGGCTGGCCAATGTCTTGACCACAACCTCATAAGAGACCCTGAATCAGAAACACACAGATAAGCTGCTTCTAAATTCCTGACACAAAGCAATTATGAGACAAATATTTGTTGGTTATAAGTTTTAAGATAATTTGTTATGCAACAATAGATAACCAATACAGAGTATGGTACCTAGAAGAGGTCTGCTACCATAACCAAATATGTAAAATATAGCAGTGGCATATTAAAACTGGGCAGTGGGCAAAAGCTGGAAGGACAATGAGGAATATGTTACTAAAAGCCAAGGGTGCTTTGAAGAGACTGTTAGAATAGCCTGACAGCCCTAAAAATAGTTACCAGTAAAAATTTAAAAGAAGTGAGGAGAATGCTATTAGAAACTTGTTGAATAGGAATTCCTATCATATCATGGCAGAAGGTTTAGCAAGACTGTCACCTATTATAATGTGAAAAGTAAAAATTATACCTAATTACCTGGGTGGTCTAGCTAAGATTTCCACACAGAGTGTTGAGGGTGCCACCTGATTTTTCTCATTAGAATATCTCTAATACTTGCCACTTCCTATTCACCAAATACAACTAGTATAATGTCATGGATATAGTAGATCAGTATGATGTTCTGAGGAATGTCAAAATGACAAGGTCCCTGTCAACTATATTTTGATAAATGGCAGAAGTATTAATTTGGCCCCAGGGCAGGGGAATGGACATGTACTGCTGTACGTTTTCAAGTAAAAGCAAACGGCTTTTGATCCTTCTTACTAATGGGAATAGAGGAAAACAGATTTGCTAGGTTAGTATCCATATGCCAAGTGTCAAAGGGTATGTTGATTTGTTCTAGTTTAGATACCACATCTTTTATAACAGTTGCAATTGGGGCCAACATATAGCTAAGTTTACAGCAGCTTGCTGTCATTGTCCATAATTCATTCAATTTTGTTCCACTTTTTTCAGGGACAATGCAAGCCAGTGGAATAAAAATATGAAATGGGCCACCTCTCCTGCATCTTTTGAATCTGTGATACAGCACTGATTTCTGGAATTTTCCCAAGGATATTATGCTACCATACAACACAAAATACTTCACTTCCCATTTTCAATTCATCCCAATTTATCAAAAAGTAAGAGTCTTGGTAACTCTCAATAGGAAGCTACTATATTCCCACCCAGCAGATGAGAAAGCAAAACATTCACTTGTTCCTATTACCCACTGATCAAGAATAAGCCCATGATCATTAAGATTAATTCCTTCACAATTTCAAGCTGTGTATGAATGAGTGCTGAATGGGTTTCTGCAGGTGTCTTGCACTACAATGTCAGAAAATCCCTGGAAAAGTAAGCTGCTCAGCCTGTGGTAAGTTGTAGTCCTTTTGCACCTGCATGAATCTGGTTAAACCTGTGCAAAACTGGAAGGCATGGGAGAGACTGGAGTGGAGGTGAGCCAAGAGGATTTGAAATGGCACATGGTGGCATTGCATGCTGGACTAGTGGTGGAGGTGTTTGTTTTGTTTTCTTTGTCTTATAAAAATGTCAGACCAAAGGCATCATTTTTTTTCTATGAACTAATAAACATTAGGGACAAGATTGCCAATTTACTCATTCAATAACTAGTGAGGGCCTACAATGTGCTAGATGCTGTGATAGGCAAGCAAAATAGATACGTATTAGGATAAGAAAGGACTCTTAAAGGCAAAAACAATCCAAATGTCCAATAATGGATTAATTGATAAATAGAATGTGATATACATATAATGGAATATTATTTAGCCTTAAAGTGAAATGAGATTCTGCTGTTAAAACATGAATGAGCCTTGAAACATTATGCTAAGTGACATAAGCCAGACCCACAAGGGTAAATTTTGTATGATCCCACTTATATGAAGTACCTGGAAGGGTCAAATTCATGGAGAAAGAAGGTAGAATGGTGGTTACTAGGGCCTGAGGGAAGAGGACTATGGGAAGCTATTGGTTGATGGCTACATAGTTTCAGTTTGGGATAATAAAAAGAATTTGGAGTTCAATAGTGATGATGATTGCACAACAATGTGAATGTATTTAGTGCCACTTAATTGTTCACTGAAAAATAGTTAAAACAGTAAATTTTATGTTATGTACATTTTACCACTATATATATACCTCTATATATACATATACATATATTTTACTAGAATGAAATTTAGCCAACACTTTTTATATTCATACCTATAATACTCTGAAATGTAGAGAAACTTTCTGGATATGGCAACATGGTTTCAAGGTTCTAGGTAGTTACCACCAAGTTCAAAATCTTGAGGAAGTTTTAAATTCCTTAGACCCAGAAGCAATTTATTTGAGACCTTCAAGCAAAAATGGAAAGGCCAATTATAGATCTTACAGCCTTTTTCTTGTCTTATTAAACACTGAAAGAAGGAAAGAAGAGCTCAGAGATGCCACCATTATCATTATTAAATATGAAACCAGTAGTTGTTATTAGAAATAATATATTCTAAGTTCATCTTCTGATGATGTTACATTGTTAATCGGATACTTCAAGAGTTGCAGTATAGTTTTAGACAATAATATGAAGTTATGGATATGATCTTCACAGAATGGAACATAAAAATGAATACAAAAATAACAACTTTTGACTTCTATGATGTTTTCATTATACACCTACAAACACTTTTTATTCTTTAATTCATTAGGATATTTTTAATACACACTCTAATTAAAATGTCTGCATTGCTGTTGCTTTTTATTTTTTATCAAAATCATTTATAGGTATATATTAAATTTTAGTACTCCCTTGCACATAATAACTGCTCCAGCAAACCAAGACCAAAATATATTTTTCCCCTAAAGTTACATAACAATTAATAAGGATAAGGAAAAAAGAAAATAATGTCAATTTCTTCCTTTCTGGCACTGAAGTAGGACTGGCTTCACTACAGATAATTATTAAGGGTAACGATAAACTTAGTTTTTGTCTTCTTAAAAAGACTACTATTTCCCAAGTTACTGTGGTGTCAAGAAAAAAAACAGACTACTGTTATACCCTCAGAAAAGAAGTTAGATTTCTTTACAGGAGACTGTAAAGCCTCCCTTCGTGGTTACCTTAATCAATAACCACATGCATTACTGTATATATTTATAATCCTCATATAATTTCTATCTCACTATATGCCATAATTATAAAAGATTAGAAAAGTAAGTAATTCAAGTACCTGAAACATTAAATTTCCAAAATGTTAATTGGCATGTGTATGAATGCCTATAAATATACTTTCTAAATACAAATGTTTTTTGCTACCAAAATATATTATCTGAAGGTGAGTTAACTTGGCAGAGTTAAGTTAATCCTTTTGAACTCTATGTGTCCAAGGAACTTAAGTATATGGTTTAGGGTAATAATTTGCCTCATTAGTGACTTAAAAATATTTTTTGGAGCATACACTGACATTTCTTTGATGGGTAAAAGTCAAGTGAATTTTGTAAAGTTAAACATGAGCTCAAAATTGTAAGATTCTAGGAAAAATAATCAGTAGATGATCAGTTAAAGATTTAAATGTAAATGCTTCAATTTCTCAAAAAAAGTGAATTGAGAAATAACTTGTTTTGGTGGGTCTTCCCAACTTATTTAACTATAAATAAGGGATTTTTATGACATTCATTGTGTATTTATTCTGTATAAGACACTGTACTAAGTGTTTTGCAAGCATTTCACCATTTGGTCTTGCAACAATTCTGCCAGATAGGTCTGAACTACTATCATTTTAGTAGTTATTTTACTGATTACTTTATTTTTATTTATTTACTTATTTTATTTTTCATTATTTTACTTATTCAGAATCTGAGAAGAGGCCCTGATAATTCTGAACAAAGAGATATTCCTATGTTACATTGTTATTTAGTAGCTGAGGGAGATTTTTAAGCCCACGTTTTTTGACTTCAGGGCACTGCTCCCAGGTGAATTTGTTTCCTCCAGGACATGTTCTTCTAAAGGGACACTGAGACCTACTTCAAATCCTTCAGTTGTCTTTTCGAGTAGGGCAGACTGCAATCAGTTTTGTACATGCAATGAAAAGAGTAACCTCTTCAATGAAAAGCACTATAGCGTGATTGGCTGAAGTCCAGTTTATACTAACATTTTGCCAAGAAAACTCATCATAGTCATGTGCTCTTAAATAAGTATGAAAAATTCTGAATGTATTACCTCACTGTTTGCTTCTCAGATTAAGTTAATATAAAATGCAATAAAATTGATTTCTTCTCTCTACTTGAATTAATAGTCTATTATTATATCAAAATATTTGCTAACATATAATATTATAGATAGGTTGTCTTCTGTGTACTTACTCTAAGTCACTGATGATAACATTAAGGAGATGTAGAAGCACAATTCAAGGAATTCTAAGAATTCAATATTGAGAGATATCTTCCGCTAAAAGCAGAGTCTCTGGAAATTAATAACCTGAACTCTAAGGTCTAGCATTTCTGGGACTTTGAAAATAAAATACAATCCATAAACATGCACATTTCTTAACAATTAGATTATGTGATCAGTATTTTTCACTTAATAATTTTAGTTTGGACAACATAGCATATGTAAGAAAGTCCTAAATTAAGTTACGAACTACAAGGTCATACTGGATTTGATCAATGTTGAGTATTTCTGATTCTCATGAAAAAAATGTATCCTCTATTAATAAAATAAGATAATCAGTTTTATCTTCTAAGAAATGTCACCCAATAAAGTAGTGTTGAAGATGCATATAATTCTGTTAATTGTTCTTTAATAACTGTGGACATTACATTTCATCTTTAGCAAAAATTCCTTTTAGCCTGAAGAAGTGAGATCTTATTCAAAATTAGGGAATTAGCAATGAATACCCATTTTTTAATTTTTATGTCTACGCACATGTGTTCTGTGTTTGCATATAAATTTCTCCTTGGTTATTAAATTTCTATGGCTGACAAATTTCACATGTATTAAGTAGCCATAATTTAAAAATCATATTATATTATTGCCAGTTTATGTGGCCAATGTATGCTTCAAGACACACCATTAGTCTTTTTTAAAGACACATGTAGATCTAATATTTCTTTTGCTTGATTAAAAATCACAGTAAGCATGCATTCTATAAACATTATATATATATTAATTGAAATTAACTCATGACATTAATACACATAGCTTACTGAGTAGTTGATTCCAAGAAAATTATAGAGAATTAACTAAAGTAGATGGTTAGATGAGGAATAGGGAAGCTGACAGTTACATATTCATGGAAATTGTAAAATTTAAAACTGAAGGAAATCTTAATGATGTATAGTGCAACATTTTGTACCCAAGATCTTAAGACCATCAGAAGTTAAGTACAGGTTATACGGTCATTGTCTAAGGCAGGGTCAGAATCCTGGAGTCCTGACTTCCCAGCTCAGCACTCTTTCATTCTACATTGGGAGCACTTAATCCAGATGAATAGCTCAAAGTGGAACTGTATTTCTCAAACTCTAGTTAGTAAATTATCAAAGTGTTCTTAGGTTCCATAAAGAATTTACTGAATCATGATAAAAATGACCATTTATCTTAGGATCTATGATTTGTAAGGATCCATGAAGATTCATTAGCATGCTCTTTCTCCATTTTATAGTATCACTGAAAGATGTTCTTTCAGGCTAAAACAAATCTGGTGACAGACTCATTGTTTGGAAAAGTTGCTGATTCTTATGTTAGACAGCTTTACTTATGAGAGATTTCTTACCTATATGCTTATAAAATCTTCCTCTCTAAGAATTCTAATCTAAAACTTTCCTGACATCTTTTCAAATATTTTAAAACTCCAAACTAAATACTCTCCTTTTTTTTCCTTATTCCTAATAAGACTTCTCATTTGATCATTAGATATGTTACTTTCCTGCTATTAATAGATTGTATAATAATATCATAGAACGATCTGGGAACCGGTAAAGAAAATAAAATGGAGTAGACAAATAACAAATACTTAACATACCTGACCACCTCCATATACCTTTTATTCTCATTGAGCTTAAAAAAAGCAAATAATTTCATATCCATTTCAACATGATGCCATGGCCTTTTCTTTCTTTTTTTTTTTTTTAGAGGCAGAGTCTCACTTTTACTTTGTTGCCCAGGCTGGAGTGTAGTGACACAGTCATAGGTCACTGCAGCCTTGAACTCTGGGGCTCAAGCAATACTTCCACCTCAGCTTCCCAAGTAGCTAGGAATACAGGCAGCAGCCATCACACCTGGCTAATTTTTTTTTTTTTTTTTGAGAGACAGGGTCTTGATATATTGCCCAGGCCGGTCTCGAACTCCTAGCCTCAAGTGCTCCTCCTGCCTTGGCCTCCCCAAGTGCTGGGATTGCAGGCATAAGCCACTGCCCAGGCCATGTCCATTCTTTTGATAATTGCTTGCACATTTAGGCATTTAGGCTTATAATGACAAAGGCACATATTGAAAATCCTGTGCCTGAATAACTATTCCTTCTGCAAATCCTATCCAGAGGCTAACTTAAGAAACTAAATCTATGTTTTATCTCTGACCTCCTCCAGATTCCTTAATCAGCAACCTTCACTGATGCAGGTTCTTGAAGTGCTCTGCATTCTATTATCACATCTTCAAAGTTTTCCTCTCAGAAGGCTATAATATTCCATTGCATAGTTCAGAATTTATAGCATTTAGGTCACATTTGAAGATAAATGTTCATAATATATGCTTTTATACTTTGGCATGGTGTGTATGCAATGCCATGAAAGAATAAGAGTGAATATATGTTGAATACTTTACGTGTCTATCTGCATCAATTCAGTATTCTCTTGGAGACAAATGAAAATTATTTAAATCAAAATTGCACTCATAACAAATTAAATTCTCTTTATAGGAATCAGTTCCAGTGCTAAAAATGTTGTCGGCATTCAATACTGAATGCTCATTATTTGCTAGAGTACAAAGGTTACAGAGGCTCACAGTTCACAGATGCTCTCTAGGATAATTAGGGTACAGCAGCGAGAGAGAGAAACCTTGCATTTGGATTACCTAGATTGTGTTCCTGCCCGAATTTATTTTTAATGATAATCTTTTAGATGAATCCACCTTGCTCTAGGCATTAGTTTAAATCACTTCTGTTTTTATAAAACCAGTCTTTACATTTAAGTTCATAAAGTTCATAAAGAACTTAAATTTAAAGAATTAGTACCTATGACCCATGAATAAAAATATTTGGTTAATTAAAAAATTCCATTCAATTTATTAACTATTATGTGTGTCTAGAATTTTAAATATCCAGATATCATTGCCAATCTAGGGAATCAGTCAGAATTATTTCTGTCCTAATTTACTCATGAATTTCCTGAGTTAAGAAATACCTGAAGTTGGAGGGACAGGTGAACTTTTCTTTCATCTTATCTTTCTTTTTAAAATATGGCAAGAGAAAATAATTAGCTATTGGTTATTCATAGAAAATTCTGAAGTAAATTCCATTTGACTCAGTTGTTTAAACTGCCATGTGTTAAATTTTATATAGTGTTCTTCAGTCATTATTTTGAAGAGTAGGGGTAAGAAGACATATACCTTAGCAATGGAGTCTTAATAATATGCTTTAAATCATAATTCTTTGCCATGTTTTCCAAGGTAATATTTAATACTTCTAAATAGCAGTGTGGGCCTTGTGATTCAGTCAGAATGGGGAAAATAGGTACATTAAGATCTTAAGAGAAGACAAACATTAAATCCTTACTGGGGAACTCACAGCATGGTGGAAATAATGGGATTTGACTTGGATAGCTAGAAATTGAAATCATGAAACTTGAAGTTGGATGGGTACAATTGTGGGAGTGGAGAATTTCAGGAATAGGAAACACTATGAGCAAAAACAGGAAATACAGACTGCATAAATTGGTAGTGGAACTTAGATAGGGGAAAGGACAAAGGACCTGGGAATCAGGTTGTGGAAAGCCTGTAACCATTCCTGTAGGTGAATCCTTAACCTACCTTCAATGCCTTACTATTGATAAATCCTACTCTCCTTTGATAACCTGCTTTAATTGTGCTCACCCATACTCTTCTCATTTTATGTAGGTTCAAGAGGATTTCTCACATTTTCTGTCCCAAATGTTTTGACATGTAGTTATATTGTGTCTTCTATTGTTCACCAAGTATTTCAAGTATGCAAATCTATTTCTCTAATCAGACTTTAAACCATTCAAAGACTTGAAATTTGTCATGTTCCTTTCATAGTTCCCACTACAGTACCAGACTATCAATAAAAATAGATATGAAAGTACTTTGCAAAGTACATTTAAGGTATAATTGGTATCACTCCTTCATAAATATTTGGTGAGCTGCAAGAGATAGCAGAAGAAAATTGTTTCCAGAAATCCTCAAAGGAAAAGATTCTGAATTAAAAATAATATTTGATATTCCTGCATGAATTATCAAGAGGATAGAAAATAGAGTACCTGGCTATGGAGGTCAAGGTTATATAACACTCCCAAAGTGACAGTAATGAGAGTCAAGTACTAGATAGTGTTGCCACCCTGTCAGCACCAACAAGGGACCAGCAGTCAGGGAGTCCAACATCAAAAATGCATCAGTCTCAGGGCTAATTAGTGAGAAAAATGAATTCATAGGTTAAGGAAATTTGTGCCTGAAAATTAATCCAAGACTCAAGCTGCTGCTTGCTGAAAGACTTTAGGCAATTAAAATGTAAAGTGAGACTATTTCTTTTTAAGTTACAGTCACCTATGATTATTGCAAATGAAGACTTAACTTAGCAAACTTTAATATCATTTTCCTAGTGCCTTATTCTATTTTCCCAGAGATTGTCATCAGAAGGATGTATGTATGTCTATCAGGTGTATTTTATTTTAGACTTGCTTGTCACTTGCTAATATGCTTGTGAAGATGAGTGCAAGAAGTGATGTAATTCAAATTATTTTCCCCATATAGGCCTTCTTTCACTCTGATGGTATTAATGGTTGACTCATTATTTCAATGGCATTTTCTTCAGTGTTACAATGTCTCTCTGAGGGTGTGTTACATTTTCATAATTGCTACCCTCCTAAAACATCCTGGTTTCTTCATGTGACAAGCACTGCCCCTAAGATTTGAAATTCACAGCTCTCACAGGAAATCTCAATTTCTTAGAGTCCTCTTTACTTATCTTTCCAAAGGCTGATTTTTTAATCCGTAAATGAGCAGATTTTCAGAACTTTATACCATAAAAAATTCCAGTCTTATGTTCTTTGATTTCCTGCAGTTTTCATGACATAAGGAATTAAAAAGCAGAGGCTACTGGTGTGGGAATTCCTTTATCTCTGACTTTTCTATAGTTCCTGGAATACGTGGTAATTTTTGTTTCTCTTGAAAAGACAATGAACACATGAAAGATGCATAGGATTTAAGATTCAGAGCAGAACTCAAAATAAATATGGTATATGCTTAAAAGGATGAGTGAAAAAAGAGTAGGGAATTATCGAGTGCGGGCATATTTCTTTAGACTTAAACTGCACTTTTTGTAGGTGGTTCTGAAAGAAAAATATATGAAACATTTTGGGTTTTGAGCTCACTCAAGTTAAGCATGCACACACACGTGCGTGCACACACGCACACACACTCGTCTTTCCTTAATCTCCAACTCTTCCAGCGATTATTCGTCACTGATTTCCATATTGTGTAAATGCGTGGCCATAACTGACTTAGATCCCAGTGGTTACCCATTCAGTTATAGTAGTTTATTAATGGGCTAAAAGGGACCTGAGCAACTTATACTCACACCTGGAATTCTAAAATTGCAAGCCAAATATCCCACTTTTGTCCACCTCTAATCTGTTCTCTGCACTGAGAAGCCAGACGAATCTTTTCAGCATGAAAATATGTTTATGTCACCTTCTTGCTTAGAACTCTGATGCCTCTCATTGCTCTTATGTTAAAGGAAATCTTGTCAGCACAACCTATAAATTCCACCATGATCTGATCTGTACCTGAACCTCCCTCTCCAAGCTTATTGTATTTTACTCCCTCTTGATATCGTGCTTTAGCCACACTCAACTTCTACAAGATTTTCTCTCAAATAGATCTATCAATTATTATATATAATAATAGATAATACATTATTATAACACCAAGTGTGTTGCAATTACCTGTTTATGTCTTTAATATTAATTAGATCATCAGTACCTTGAAGGTGGGTATGTTCTTGTTATTTTTCTATCCTCTATGTTTAGGATAGTGCACATCATATATTAGTTGGTATTCTTGTTTAATGAATGAGTTAAAATGAATTAAAAGTCCAGTTGCCTAGTTAGAAAAATGTGTCACTGCTAATACATTAGTGAGGTGAAATCTTTCCCAATAAACTCAATACCTTAATTAAATTATAATTTTTTTCCAGAAGTTTTGTCTAAGAATCTAGACCATTTCTATTAAAAGTGTGATCCAGCCACCAGCAACATCAGTGATGCTTGGGAGCTTACTAAAAATTCAGACTCTCAGGCCCGACCTCAGACCTACTGATTAAGAATCTATATTTTTTGCATGGCTCTTAGGTATTTTGTATGCACATGAAAATTTGAGAAGCACAGGTAATTAAGTTACACTCACTTATAAAGGAGATCGTTACATCAGCATGGATGGAAACATACATGCTCTTAGATAGAAAAATTAATATAGAGAGAAAGCCAATTATCCCTAGAAAAAATTATGAATTCACTTCTGCTTTCAACAAATAGATAGTGAGTAACAACTCTCTGCCCAATATTGTGCTCAGCACTGGATATCCCATCATGCTCAAAAGGGATGTGATTACTGTCTTTGGTGAGCATTCCACATATTTGGAAGATTAGCTCACATAAGGCATAAAAGTTACTATGTGCTTACAATTAAAGCAATGACTAACAGAAAATTCAGTGTAATATAAATTAAATACAAATTCTAATAAAAAAATTCTGGAATAAACAGTGACTTTAAACTTCAACTCATTAAGATAAACTATACCTGAAATAAACATTATGAATAAAAGCAACAATATAGTGACTTCTATGCTTTTATATGAAGCCATATTTTGATGTCATATGAAATAAAAATGTTATGCCCAAGAAAGAATAGAAAAATAGTTCAAAAAATATAATAAAATATTAAGAAACATAAATATGTATGCATGTAAATACACACATATGTGTAAGTAAAATATGATAAAAGTGACATTTTACATTAACAATGAAATTAAACTGAATAAATAATACTAGAATTCTTGATTAACTTTTTGATGAAAGAAGTTAAATCCCTACCTGGTCCTAAATGCCATAAAAAATTACAAATGTATTTAATAGGTAAATATAAAAATGGAGACATGTCATAACCAGAAAAGAAAAAAATACGAATGAATGTGTTTTTAAAATGAAGAAAGGATTCTTCCACTCCTGACCCCTGCATATTACCTTGTGTCAGACCAACTCTCCCAAGAACATTAGAAAAACTGGAGAAATTTTTAAAAATCTGTTTGAAAGCACCAAAGACATAATGCAGCAAGGATCTGAAGAGTGAAGCTCTCAGACAAACATGAAGTGCAGAATACTGAATCTGACATTTGTCTCAACTTGTACCCTGAGGCTTTGACAATTTCTAAACTGTGGTCAAAAGACGAAGAAGATGAGCAAATCTCCTTCCTTTAATGTATCACACTAGTTCAAATTCAGGCAAAAACTGCCTAGAATACAAAGAAACTGGAGATCCAGATATCAGCAGTTATCAGACCAGCACTTTAAATGAATTATATGTATATTTTCTAGAAAACGGAAAACAAGATGGAGAATTTGAGCAGAAGACAGACATCTACTTTTAAAAATAGTCAAATGTAAAATCTATTACTGAAAAATACAAAACTGAATTAAGAACTTTTTTTTTTTTTTTTTTTGAGACAGAGTCTCACTCTGTTGCCCGGGCTAGAGTGAGTGCCGTGGCGTCAGCCTAGCTCACAGCAACCTCAAACTCCTGGGCTCAAGCAATCCTACTGCCTCAGCCTCCCGAGTAGCTGGGACTACAGGCATGCGCCACCATGCCCGGCTAATTTTTTCTATATATATATGTTCTTAGCTGTCCATATAATTTATTTTCTATTTTTAGTAGAGACGGGGTCTCGCTCTTGCTCAGGCTGGCCTTGAACTTCTGAGCTCAAACAATCCGCCTGCCTCGGCCTCCCAGAGTGCTAGGATTACAGGCGTGAGGCACCGTGCCCAGCCAAGAACTTAATAAATAGTTTAAGCAGAAGGACTAATGGGATAGAAGATAATTTGAAATATACAGAATGATGCAAAGATTAAAAAAAGGAATAGATGGGACATGGTAAAAATCTTTAATATGCAATTGAATTAGCCAGAGCAAAGAGAGAAAAATGTCCAGGAATAAAGCATTCAAGAAAGAATAAAGAAAAATTGAAACAGTTAAATCCAAGTGAATATTGAACGTATAAAGCAATGATAATATCCCTACTCAGGTTTAAATGTATATAGAATTAAAACACTTATTACTAAGAGTATTAACAATGGAAGATGGGGTAAGTAGAGGCAAAGAATTTTAAGGTCCTTGTATTTTCTGGGATGTGACAGAATTACTAATTTAGAGTTAAATTTAAGAACTAAAGCTAAGTATAAGTCACTTAAGAAAAGCCAAAGGATGAGCTATAAGAGGAAAAATAATGGCTAATAAAAATAATAAAGGAAAGAAAGAAGAGAAAAAGTATATAGAAGATATGATAAACATAATAATTAAATAATAACGGTATATTTAAATCAAAATACATGAATTTACATCAAATGTAAGTTAAATAAATATCCCTAGTGGTCAGATAAAGGTGATCAGATTGATTATAAAACCAAAACCTAAATCTATGTTGCTTACAAGAGTAAAGAAAACTGGTGCAAATATATTAATATCAAAATGTATTAAAAGGAAAGAAACATTAAAGGCAGACATTTAATAAAAATTGAAAAGTTAAATTGATAAAAGTTTCAACCCATCAGAAAGATAAAGTATCACTAAATTTGTAAGTACCTATTAACATCTGAACTCAACCATATAGTTAAAATGGACAGATTTAGAAGAAATACACAAACACATACAGTTGTTATATTAAGAGACTATAAGACCTCTCTCTTATTAACTGATAGAAGTAGAGAAGCATCAGTAGAAGATCTGAACAACATGATTAACAAAATAATAGAAGGGACATACATATCGATACTATTGCATCTAATGCTGCACATTGGATGTGAATACCAATTCTTTTGAATGCACATAAAACATTGACCAAGATTAATTATATGCTAACTTTAAAGAAATCTTAACAAATCTCAAAAGATTGAGATTAGAAAGAGTATATTCTCTGACCACAGTGGAATTAAGCTATAAATCAATAACAAAAAGACAAATAGAAATTCCTTGAATACTTGAAAATTACAATATACTTCAAAATAACACATGGGTCCAAGAAGTAATTACAATGGATATCCAAAAATGGCCATGCTTGATGCTCTAACTTGGGCAGGACAAAGACAATATATGGACAATATATGTAACCTAAACATTTGTAGCCCCATAATATGCTGAAATGAAAAATTTTAAAAAATATGAAAATAAAAATGCAGCATATCAAAATTTATGAGATAAAGCTAAAATAATTCTTAGAAGAAAATCTATTGTTTTAAATGTTTAAGTTATAAGTGCCTAAGAAAAATGTTTGTAAAAACTATAATCTAAGTAGCCATTTGAAGAAGTTAGAAGAGAATACTAAAGTGCACTTAAAGAAAGTAGAAAGAAGAAAATAATAAAAGTAAGAATAGACATTAGTAAGATGGGAATCAAATGTGTAACAAAGAAAAGCAGCTTTTCAAAAGACTGATATTGATATCCCAAATTGATAGATAAACCACTAATATCAATAAGCTTCAACCAATAATGATGAATTAAAAAAGAGAGCATTTACAAGTGACTAATATTAGAAATGAAAAAGAGATTCTTTAATTTTGAGATTCTGCAGACATTAAAAAGAAATAAGAGGCTATTATGACAAATCTTACAGCAAATAAATTCAAAAATTAAATGGAACAAATTCCTAGACAAACACAACTTATCAAAACTGACATTAGAAGATGTAGAAAATTTATTCCTCTATCTATTCAATTCATAATGAAACTATTCCTGCAAAGAAATCCTTCAATGGTTAATTCATCTAAACATCCAAAGGGGGAAAAAAAACAAAAACTAAAAAACATTGTGAAAATTAGACCTCAAAAATATTCCAGAACATAGAGAAAAAGAGAATCATTGTGAGCTCATGTTACAGAGTCAGAATAACCTTGTCTCAACATCTGGCAAAGACATTATAAGAGAAAAATTACAGATCAATCTCTCTCACAACCATAGATGCAAACATTTAAAAAAAAATAAATCACAAAGCCAGTCTAGTAATACACGAGAAGGATAAAACATTATGAACAACTGGAGATTTCTCAAAAAATGTAAGATTGGTTTTAATGTTTGAAAATCAATCAATGTAAAGAAATGAGAACATGTATTGTTATGTAAATGTATCTTTATACATATTGTTATATTGTATATACAGTTATTGTTATATATTGTTATGTAAAAGATATACCTTAACATATACCTAAGAATATAGCCTCAACATATATATTGTTAGGTAAAGGGACAGGATATAATACTATATATATGAATCTCAGCTTTGTTGGTCCAAAACATAACTGAAATGACATTTGCAAAATGCTAATGGTAATTTTTTTTGTCTTGTGAGATAATGATTTTATTTTATTTTATTTTATTTTATTTTATTTTATTTTATTTTATTTTATTTTTTGAGACAGAGTGTCACTCCCAATGCCCAGGCTAGAGTGCCGTGGCATCAGCCTAGCTCACAGCAACCTCAAACTCCTGGGCGCAAGCAATCCTACTGCCTCAGCCTCCCAAGTAGCTGCGACTACAGGCATGCGCCACCATGCCCGGCTAATTTTTTCTATATATTTTTAGTTGTCTAGTTAATTTCTTTCTATTTTTTAGTAGAGATGGGGTCTCGCTCTTGCTCAGGCTGGTCTCGAACTCCTGACTTTGAGCGATCCTCCTCCCTTGGCCTCCCAGAGTGCTAGGATTATAGGCGTGAGCCACCACACCCGACTGAGATAATGATTTTAAATTTATTTTTCCCTTTTGATATTTTCCCCTTAATTTAAAATAATGAATTATGATAAATTTCTTTAAAATAATAAATGTAGCATGTTACAGTAAAAATAAAAGTGCTCCTATATTCTTGGCTTTTTTATGTCTAGATAACATTAGGTCTAGAAACTGAACACCTCCCCTTCTTTCCTTTTTATCCACTTATTATATTGGTGTTCTCTGGTCTCAACCCTGGTATAAAATCTTGTTATTCATCTTTTATTACTTTCAGTCTCTGTCACCCACTGTCTTTTATGAAAGATTCAATAAATTTATAAAATAGAAGACATTTCAACAGGGCCAAGAAGTTAGGTGTTAGAGCAATAAAAAGAGTTTTTGAAGTAGCTCAAAGCATACGTGCATTGTCCTTGCTTAGAACAAAATACAGTCTATGGCAGTCAGAAGAATGGCATGCTGAGAGCAGACTTGGATCAGATAAATTTAGGTTTATGTAGATACTCGTCTCTTACCCAAGCTCCCCTTTCTCTCCATTCTTTAGCTGTAGTCGTGATTACTCTTCATAACTGTCAAGATTGTTTTAGCATCTCTTGCATTATCCTGCATAGAGCTGGATGGAGCCCATTCTACCAAGTAAACTAAGCTTGGAAAAACAAGCACCACATGTACTCACCACCAGACTGGTATTAACTGATCAACACTATGTGCATATATAGCAGTAACATTCACTGGGTGTCGGGCAGATTGTAGGGGAGGTGGGAATAGGTATATGCACACCTAATGGGTGCCGTGCATACCATCTGGGGGATGGACATGCTTGAAGCTCTGACTTATGTGGGGCAAAGGCAATATATGTAACCTAAACATTTGTACCCCCATAATATGCTGAAATAAAAAATAAATAAATAAAAAAGGTTAATTCCCCTAAAGCGTAAAGTGGACAACTTCTAAAAGATATATTAATAGTTATTAATGGCACTATTCCCACCATAAATTTTAAAGTTTCTCCAAAGCCCATAACGTACCTGCTGGGATTGTGGTAAATAGGTGGAAATAGAAGTTCACCAGTTTTAAAGATCAGACTCTTTAACAAAAGCGCCTTTGCCCATAGGAAGAGTGATCCTGGAGCATACCAAAGTCATCTTATTCCATTACTTTAAACCTTCCTTTTTACTTCCTGAGCCTGGCTTGGGCCTTGGTATTCCATTTGAATTCCTTCTTCTAACTGGAACATTTGTGTAGTAACTATAACACTGGCTCTGAACTAAAGACCACAGGGTTAGAGAAAAATAATATACACACACACACACACACACACACACACACTTCTTTGGTTTGCTTACTTAACCTCTGTAGGCACCAATTTACTTATTTTTATGCAGAAGATAATGGAACATACCTCATAGGGATGTTGTGTGTATTAAATAAATCACACGTTTAGAATTAGTATTACTGAAAGGGAAAAACCTAGAGATAAGAAATCCCATTTGACATTTTAGTTACTCAGTAATGAGCAGCAAATAACCATTGAAACTGATGCAAGCTTGTATATGGCTATCAACCGTAACATCATTGTAATCTGTTTTGCACACAGAAACATAAAAGATGAGAGATATATTCTTTGCAAAGCACTTAAATTACTTGCAATGAAAGAGTAGCAGAACAGAATCTCAAGTACATGATGGTAACCTTAAAATGCTTTTTCTAACCTTCTAATACTGTCCCTTAATATCATTTACTGAGACACCAGAAAATCCTTTCCTTTAGACACCATCCATGGATAACCTTGAGAGCCTCTTATCTCTGCCACATTTTCGTTTTTTCTTATCTTCTCTTTCGAGGGTTGAATGGAATCAATAAGACAGTGTCACTTTCTAATAAGATGGATGCAAATCAAAGAAAAGGGAAAGGGTGACTTAAGTATTAAATTGACTGGCCTGTTACCTGTTGCAGAATTTCACAATTCAGGAGCCATCAATACCAGTTCACAGGTAAAACAACATCAAAGGCTTTGTCTGTGATGTCAAGCAGAGTTCACTTGACTGCTTTTTGATGGCATACACATGTTTAGACTCCAAACAAAGGACTGAAAAATTCTCAGTTCTTTCTGCATAAATAAGACCATGGGACAAAGCTTATTTCTAAGGTGAAAATGTGAATGTTGGACAAGCCAACTCTCTGATCTAGTTATTATGCTATGACGCCAAAGGATTTTTAAATTTCCACTGAAAATGTTCTTGCCCATTAATGTTAATTACCAATAATTTTCAGACCCTGACAGCTGTAGAACAGCTTTGCAGGCATATAAATTCAATAAATATGGTATGAGTAGAACTAATAAGTGGTAAGGTTGAGACCTAAAACCCCAGAGAAAAATAAAGCAAATGTGAGTTGGGTTTTTATTGTGTCCTTAATTGAACCTCATTCAATCTGTCTGCACGTACTTTCCACATTCAAAAGCTGTTCTCGTTCCTTCTCAAGGAAGATTTCTATTCTGACAATTACTAACCTTCCACAATACTGTGAAATAAGGAGTTTGAAGCATTTATCCAATGCATTTGCAATCTCTAGTTGTTTTCTCATAAAATTCCCTTTACTAGAGTGAACTATCTGAAATTATGATGCACAATGGATAAAAGCACAGACTTAGTCTTGAAGGTTGGTGCCTGACTTGGTCACTTTTTAACTGCAGGAACAGATCCAGGTTTTGTGGGCATCTGTTCAATATGTACAAATTGGGGTGTCTTTCTAAAAAAAAATGCAAAGCTACTATGTAAAATTAGGCATAAGAGTGAATTTTTATATAGAATCCTAAAACAAATAGACATAAATTGCAAGCTTTAAAAGACAACATATTGGCTGGGCATGGTGCCTCACACCTATAATCCTAGCACTCTGGGAGGCCAAGGCAGGAGGATAGCTTGAGGTCAGGAGTTCGAGACCAGCCTGAGCTCATAAGATCCCCCCACCCCTGTCTCTACTAAAAATAGGAAAAAAGTAGCCAGGCAACTAAAAATATAGAAACAGGAAATTAGCTGGGCATGGTGGCATGCGCCTGTAGTCCCAGCTACTCAGGAGGCTGAGATAGGAGGATCATTTAAGCCCAGGAGTTTGAGGTTGCTGTGAGCCAGGCCAACACCACGGCACTCTAGCTCAGGAAACAGAGTGAGATTCTGTCTCTAAATAAATAAATAAGAAAAATAAAAGACAACATATAAAAATATATGACCACATGGTGATGTGGCCAGAGTCCCTCCCCTCCCCAGGGCTTTAGAAGGTGTCTGTGTAAGTGAGAAGCTTTATTCTCTCCTAATTAGCTGGATAAAGGTAAGCAGCTTATTTATTACATTGATACTCAATTAATTGTTTGTACCTCAAAATGTTGTAAGAAATAAATGAAAAAAATAATATACTTAGAAATTGTCATTGGCAGTGCCTGTAGGTGTTCAATAAATGTCAGGTATTAATATTAGAGGTTGAGTATCTCTTATCCAAGATGTTTGAAGCCAGAAGTGTTTCAGATTTTGGATTTTTTTTTTTATTTTGAAATATTTGCATATATGTAATGAGATATTTTGGGGATGTATCCCAAGTTTAAACACAAAACTCATTTATGTTTCATATATATATCTTATACCAATAGAATGAAGGCAATTTTACATATTTTTAATAATTTTGTTCATGAAACAAAGTTTGTGTACATCAAACCATCAGATAACAAAGGTATCAGGTGTGGGATTTTCCACTTGTGGCGTCATGTTGGTTTGGATTTCAGAGCCTTTTGCATTTCAGATTTTCAGATTAGGGATGCCCAACCTGTATTATAATTTACATTGTAGTTAACTTACGTTTGTTTATTTTTGTTTTACTGCCTATTTCATTTAATAATATTTTATTATGAATTTATTATTAAGGAAAACAGTGTATTTAGCTGTTCATTGATGATGAAACTCTTTTGAATCCTTTAAAAATTAAAATTATGCTAATACATACAGTGGATTTTGTTAAACATATACTTAAGGCTATGTTATGAAATATATCTGAAATCATTTAAAATAAATATTTCCGTTTAAAAATATGAAGGTAGACATTATATTTTATAGCAGCAATCAGATAATAATTAGCTAAAGAAGGAATTAAAACATTTGAAATTTCATTACTGGTTGCTGCATTTCTTAAAAAAAATTTTTGGATTTAATGCAAGCATATTCCAATAAATCAAAAAACCTAAAATGTAGACTCTCATCCAGTGGAATCTGGATAATACTGCTGTTTTTATTTAAAAAAACAAGTTTTATAACAAGCACTAATTGTATTGACTTGTATGGGCCTATTCACTGGACATTACACAAGGCATCTATCCTTAGCTTGTTCACAATTCTTCTTTTACATTTTTTTATGAAATCAATATTGCTTCAACCTATGACACAAACATTTGCACTTTATCTTTCATACGCTCACCATTTCTTCTTAATAGTCATTTTAATCACATATTCTTTTCTACCAAAAATTTAGCCTTGAAATAGGAGCAGATATAATAAATATGAAATTAATATTAAAAGGTAGGACAAAGTGAAAAGAAACAAAGCATCTGTGCTCTGCAAAGCAATTGCAGTGCTTATAGATTATGACCACATTTCAATAAACTGACTGTTAAGAAAGGACATGTTTTTATGGGCCTCACTGTTTAAATGCCAATAAATGTTAATGGTTAAGCAAACATTTTGTTATCAGTAATCTATGTATAAATTTATGAAATTGAGAGTTATGTATGATTACCACAACTCTTTGATAATTTCCTGTGATTTATTTTAACAAGGTTGTATAAAGCAACTTTGAAAAAAAAATCTCAAAGGAATCACTTGTGCTTTATTAAAAGCTTTTAGAAAAATTTCTAAGTCACACTTGAAATGAAAGTATATGAATTAGCACAAAACAACATGCATAGCATAACTGTTAATAGCTACACCACTGTATATGCTTTTAGAATTAGAAAGGCTTCACAGACCATTGAGCTCAGACACATCACTGAGTGTACATAGAAACCAGAAGGTTGAAGTGATGTCTCTAAAGTTAGGTTGGGAGTCCTGATCACAAAATGGGCCAAGAAGAATATGTCTCTTAAGTTTAGTGCAGTGCTCTTTCTACTCTGGGTGTGAAATCTACTTCTATTGTTTTTCCCAAAAGAAATGGGAGCACTATTTTTTTTTTAGCATTACAATACATTGGCATAATTAGACAATGAAAATGAATTAACCAAACAAACCGTGAACACATATGTTAAGACACAAGTAGGGGTAAATGGGCCTGCCCTAGAGAGACTCATAATGTTATGGTGACAGTAAATATAAATCCTAAAATAAAAGTATGAATGAAGGAAGGTAGATACAGAGCAGAGCTTATATAATCTAACCTTCTATGTCGGAAGGTTTAAAATCATTTCATTAAGATGAAGAGATTTTTTTTTAAAGGCAAAGAATGGGTCCAAATATTACTGGTTATTATATATATGATGTAAGTGTGTAGACTTTTTTCCACTCTACTGAATCCTTTGCCTAATCAGCTCAAGACTATCAGTTTCAAAAAAGTGGTCTGCAATAGTATTTTTAGATGAGTTTGCTGTTGGCTACATTTGTAGTATGGCTTTCAGTATTTTGCTTACAGAGTCAGGGTTTGGCATTTTCCCCAGTTCAAACCATTAATAGTTATCACTCGTATTTCTATTTTCCTAACCCATGTATCATTATGCATATAGAAGGTGGTCTCTGCTAGCGAAATGTCCCACAGAGAATGTGAAAGACCAAGGTAAAAATATGAATTCATTCATTTATAATGTAAATAATTAATTGTGCAGATAATACACACAGCAAAATTACTTCACTAGAGGAGAGAAAAAGACCTATACCACTGGCCATCCTCAACAGGAAATATTTCTTAGTTTAATAGAGACAGACTATATTTAAAAAGATATTTTTTCAAGAATCAAAATTTAAAATCATTAATTTAATATTTCTTTTTCTTTCTGGTACTATACCATGTGCTAGAGATAGAAAGAAGATGCTTGGCTTGTTCTTGAGTAATTCACTAACCAGTGTGAGAGTTCTTCCAGATGCTCTGCAAAGTGAAGAATAGAGTAATTTGAGAATATACAGAGTGAGAAGTGACCTCCAAGAAAGAAATGACCAACATCGTTTGCAGATTTAGAGAAAACTCAGAACACTTTATTTTTTGGTTATAGTTTCCCTAAATATAAATAAATTTCTGGTTTTTAAAAAGTCAAATTTTTGCTTTTTAAAAAGTCATATCTGGTGATTTTATGAATATAAATGTACATTCATTATTAACAAGTTAATTAATAATTAACACAAATAACCAGGTCATAACCAGAATCTAAAGTTCTTGCTTGAGAGATGCAATTCTTCTAAATTTATTTCTTATCCAATGAGTCCCACAGAGATTAGGAAATAGCCATGGTCTCATTCACCATATATGACCCTACTTCTAAGGGTCCATGATCCCCTAACTATCCCTTTTTGGACTTCCAGAGTTTTGTTGCCTCATTGGAACCATATGAGCCATTTTCATCCCTAGTGGTAACTCTGCCAAAGTTTTCATGTCTAGGTACTACTGTATTTGTGTGTGTTTGTATGCATGCATGTGCATGTAAATATGCTACAAATATGAGCAATATAAATGGCAATGTGTGACATTCAACCAGTGTGTAAAAAAAATGGGAAGAAATCACCCCAAGAAGAGCAAACAGCATAAACAGAGGCAAAAAAACAAAAGATCTTTGGATTAACATATGGCTGGAGAGTCCAATTTGGCTATAATGTAGGATATAGAAAGTGGAATATAAGATTAGAAACCTAGTTTTATGCCAGATTCTGGAGAGCCTTGAAGGCTGGGCTAAAGAGTTTAACATTTAGATTCTGTGGTGAGATAATGGAAAGCCATTACCATAAAGGAATCTTCATAAGCTGGAAAAGGCCAAATGTTTAAGGGCCTGTGGCTGTGGAATAGATGATTCAGGCATTCAGCATGACACAATCTGGTTGGAGACTGAGTTCTGAATTTTCATTACATAAAGGAGTAGAATATTTGTATTCAAGAATTTCCCTTCAGGCTCTGCTAGGCAGCTATTAATAAATAAACTGACAAATGCAACCCAATGTTAACGGGTGAAAATAGGTTGATATTTTACTGTCTGGTGCTGTATTAACATAGCCCTGCTGGAAACAAACTGATTTTTACCAAACACATGAAAGCTAACATGCACATTCCCAAAATTCTGATAGTTTAATAAAGTGATAAAGAATCCCATCTTTTTAAAGATGCTTTCAGAATATATTAAGCTAAGAAAACTGGGTTCAATACTCAAACTATCCCTAAAAATTTCTACCTCTTTATTGCTATGATGTTTAACACCTTTTGCTAAATGCTGACATTTTCTTGATAGACCAGCAATCAGCACAGTAACTGATCTTTGGTGGTGAGACTCCCTGGCTTCTGTAATGACATAATGCCATTTTCCATAAGATTTAACAAGTTCGCTGATGTTTCAAGTTTGATGAGAAGTTTTATTGTGTGCAGTTCTGGAGGCTAATAGTAGATAATGAAGAGCTCTCCTGTAATGTCTGTGGAATACCTGAAGGCTACAAGAGAACATTAATAGTCCTGCAAGGGTAGACAGTAGGAATGGAAAGTAGAAAGTGCTTTTAGTTGCCTTTCTGATGCTCCTAGCACTAGTGAAATCAATCTTCAAAGTGAGAGGGAAACCTAATGGCCAGCTCCTTTGATAGCTTCTGGTTGTGCCTCGGGCTTTATGTGGTTTTGTTTTTTAATACATTACAAACTCCTAGGGTGAAACAGTTTACTTTTCAGGTCCAGACATGATTCGGAACTATAAATTGTTTATTAGTAATAATCAAATACTTCATTATTTAAATTGTAGGAACAAGAGTTAAATGATTTTATAGGCATGAGTATTTTGAAATCTATAAGACATTCCTCTTGCTGAGAAACATCCTATGGAGCCGGCCTTGTGTTCATTTATTATTCATTGCAATTTGCAGTTTGCTGAATTGCTGTGAAACCCATTTACAGTTTTATACTCCTTTTAAAAGATGGTCATATAAAATCTTTTTTGTTGTTTTTATTTTCTAATTTACGATGTTAGTTTTATTTATAGGTAGATGACTAGAAAGATATAAAACATATAGTGTATTAAAATATATACAGAAGGTTCAACTGAGAACATATTTTTGGTTATCATGAAATCTTTCTAAAATAATATATAAATTTCATCTCACAGATGAATCCATGTAATCCAGATTAGGACGATTAAAATTTTCCATAGCAATTTCCATTTTTTTAATTCTGTAGTTGTCTTAGCAGATTCCCAAACGGAGCAGTAAGGTTTATAATCAATAATATATTGAGATTCTGATGATTAAGTGATATTAAGAAAAAACATTTATTTTTCTCTCCTTACTTTCTTAGTTTCTTCTCTTCTCTTACTTTTTGAAATAAAATATTGCCAACTATTATGAATAATGGCATTCAGTATAATTTGGACAATTTAATTATTAACTTTAATATAGTTATTCTTATTATAGTTTATAAAATATTCTAGAACTTCTGGCACAGATGACATCACAGCTTCGAAGATGTGCTTATTTCCTCCTGGATGTGGGTATTTCTAATTAGAGAATCGCTACTCTTCTTTCTTTCAGATATTCTAAGGAGGAAACATTAACGTGCTTATAAGGATTTTTTTTTACAAACTCAGGTTGTAATTTCTAATTTTACTTTTTGCTTAAGATATTATTTCTGTTCTTATTGTTTGCCATCAGAGAATAGTTTCTACAATTGTTGCTATTTACAATTGACTGCATTTTTAAAAATTTGGCCAAGTTGATATCTAGCCATTAAATCATACCTTTCACTCTGTTATTAAAATTCTCTCTGTGATTCTGTTCTCTTGTAGACTAATATGCAGGTGTTAATCTCACAGTTATTATTCATTCTATTATTCTTGCATTTTGAATAATATTTGCATATTTATGTTGGTACTATATTGTGTAACATTTAAAAGCATGTAAATGTCAAATCTTCATTATCAATGTAGAACCATCATCTTTGTCTTATTTTCAACTTTTACCTAGAATTTTTATTTGATTTAATAGTGTCACACATTTACTTTTTGGGTGCAGTTAAATTACCTAATAAAAAGTTATTATATGCATCACAGGGCTTTGTGGAACCATGTTGGAGCCTGAGGCAAAAGGAAATCTGTTGACTTTGCCTTTTATGGAAGCAAACTCATCAGTCATCTTTTCAAAATCTTCTTTGCTTATTGACATGTTTGACAATTCCTCTGGACCAAGACACAGTCTAAAAGAATTTTAATTAGCTTCAACTGAATTAAAATTATGACAAATTCTGTTTTCTTACAAATAAATATTTAACATAAAATAATGCTATTTAAATATTTTTTCACCAACTATAAAATTCTAGAGAAAATCACCCATCGAAAAAATATATAAAAACATGTATATAGGGATGCATATTTTTCTTTTTGCATTAGACTTTGATATGGCTCAACATAGCAATGATCTCTACTAAAAATTTGATATTTTGTTCGTGATGAATTTTTTGCATTAATTTTGACTTCTAAAAATATCCCATCGAATATTTTTGTCTACTGAGTTTTTGGCACCCCCACTTAAATTTGCACTGAGATGAATGTCTTCCTTGCCTCACCCTAGTTCAAGCCCTGATGTATAACAGAATAACCAGTTTTGAAAAAGATGTGACCTAAAATAAAATAGTAAAAAAAAATTTTGTTAATAAATAATAATAAAAACATATATATTTAATTTTAAAATCATTCATTGTGGGTGTATTAAGTAGGAATGACTGTCCTATGATACAGGTACAGATTTATGATGTTAGTAATCTATGGATAGATTCTGATAGATAAGAAAAATGAAATGCATACTCATACACAGCTTATGGTCACCTTTTGTGAATATGAGCACAGACATTCTTTTTTTTTATATTAAAACATTCTTCTCAGTAAAAGACTGAGAAAAAATATCTTGTTTCTGTCACTGGAAGGGGAAACCAGGATTAGTGTTTTATTTTGAAGCACAGAAGAGTTGTGACACTTGCAAGTACCTTTTTCATTCTAACTTTTAGATCATTGCTGTTTGAGAATATTTGTCATCTCCAAGTAGTATTTTGGCAAACAAAGAAAACTAGAATGCCAGTAATTAGCGAGGCATGAATTCAAACATTAATATCCCATAGATGGTCATACCTGCCATGCCCCGTGCTAGTCACTGGTTACACAGTGGCCAGTGAAACTGACTAGAGCTCTCCTGCAGTTCAGGGGCACAGCTTCTCAACTCTTCTGTGAGGTAGAATCATTTGGGGAGCTTCTGAGCAATACTGATGCCTGGGCCTGGCCCAAGACCAATTACTGGGGTTTTCTAGCTAGTGGGGCCCAAGCTTCAGTACTGTTTTAAAGCTCCCCAGATATTTTAAAGTGCAGCCTGGATTGAAACTCCATGGCTTACAGTCTTAAGTCTCTCCAGAACACAGGCACTGCATACAGTCATTCACCCACACATCCAAAATGAGACTAATGCCACGGAAGACCAAAAGGATGCTATTTTAGAAAAGAAGAGGGACTTCCTACATAGAATGCATGGAGAGACCTATCTAAATAGAGACTGAAATGAAGAGCCAATAGCTATGTAAGGAGTAAGAATAAGATATTTCAGGTAGAGAGGAAAACATGAGCAAATGTTCAGAATAGGAAAAGCAGGTGAGTGTGCAGGAACGTGGAGCGGGGAGGGAGTGACAAGAAGTGAAGTGAGGCAGGTCTGAAATGGGAGGTAGCGTAGGAGGAAGGAGGTTGGGTGCCTGCATTTCATCAGGCCCACTACTCTGCCTTCACCCTGAACTATCTCAGTTAATTCATAGCTACCCTTTGAGATTTGTAGTACAGTAAGTAACATTTAAAAGTTTAAGCTACAATGAAGGATATAATAAAGATAGACTTCATTGGGATTCATGTAGATAGAATATAAAGGTAAATGAAAAAAATAGGTTTTCTTTCTTTCCCTTATTTTCTCTCTCAAGTGGGAACAAACTTTTGCAGGCTTTTTTTCTTTTAGGATTAAAATATGAATACAAATTAATTTCTTTACAATATAGAAAACAACATTTGACGATGACAAAGTAAGCTTTAGACAGATAGGGCTAAGCCATAAAAGATTAAGCTACAGAGTCTGAGCCAAAGAATTCTTTGACAAACTATCTGCCCAGCAATTATGACCAAATTGGTTAAAGCTGCTAAAATGATAACTATTATGTAAGGTCAAAGCACTTGCTGGTTCATTGACTGCCTTTGATATCACTGTGTGCAATGAAATGCTTTTCTCTTAACTGTCATTTCCTCTAATTTGATTGAAATAGAAAAGTAATTTTTACTGGAACAGAATTATGACTTTGAACAACTGACAGTACTGAGTAGAAATGACTTCTGTGACCTTGGTCTTGTCATAGTCTATAGAGAAAACGTTTTGAGGAGCTATTTGAAAGAAAGAGTTCACACTCCTCATTTTTCTTTCTTTCTTTTTTTGGTCAATTGAAAATAAAATCATGTTTTTTTTCTCTTTTATCAAATCAAGTAAATGATGTTATCCTCTTGAGAGCCACAGGTTAATGTCATGGGCCATTTTAGTTCTGCTTCTTTGGTCATATTACTTTAGAAAATGGAAATGCCATTCCCAGGTGCAATTCTCCTTCAGGCAAGAAGGTTAACCCAAGATTTCAAAAAAACGTAAGAGGTCAGACCTTTAGAAATCAATAGCAAATGGAGTGAAGATAGCTTTTTATGTATGGAGGCTACTCCAATTAAGAAAACTCTCACCCATTCGGAAGGAATAAAGAAAAAAAGGTAAGCTTTGGACAAAGATCCCCAAGCATTCCTGCCAAGCCGGGCTCCAGAGATTTTTATCTGCCCATGTTAAATTTAAAGTTTTGGTTGTTACTTAAATGATGCCAACTTATACATTTCATTTTATTTCAAGGAGAATATTATGATACTTTAGCTTCAAACAGATAATTCATATTAAATAGCATATATGAACTTCAGTACTCAATATGACCATATAATCTTAGAATGGACAAAATACTCCAAATTCTCCCATAATGCATGAAGATCTAAGTATATTTTTACCTCTTGTTTTAAGGAATAAATTGTTTGTCTCTTATAATAGAATACGATATATCTTTCTACATGACTTTTTGGGGTCCAGAAAATAACCAGACTTGGTCAATATACAGAAACAAAGCACATATTCACCTTGGTTCAGACAGTATGAGATAGTCATATCCTAGGGAAGTGTTTGCTATTTCTCAAAATAAAATTTGCATGATAGATTAATATTACAGGAGAAGTATAAAATATATTGGAATGAGGACATGAGATAGGTCCTCAATTTGACAAATACAGCACAGTTATGTCTCTTTTTCTCACACTCTGTTTCCTAAAACCTAGGCCTGACTGGTAGCAACATATTCCATTGGCTCTGTGGTATTTTATTTCCTGTCTTGAAATCTGTACTGAGGCTGGTGCGTGCGCTTTCTTCCTCAGCTTTGTTACTGAGGAAGTTGCCCCAGTATTTTGGAAGGTATAAGTTTGAAACAAACTTGCTTTGTTGAGGACTCTTGCTCCATGGAAGGTATGCTGATCCACCCTGAGTTCTTGTGGGAGAGATTAGCACCATTAAGGCGATTTATGCCACTCTCAAAACAACTCATGCTTTCTGAAATCATCTCCTTGAGGAAACTGAGTCAATTTCCCTACAAGATTTTTTATGTATACTAAAATTGAATGCATATTCATACTAATACTTTTAAGCTTTATTCTTCTCTTACGTATTCTCTTTCGAAATGGAAACTGCATAGAAGATGATTCTGTTCAGGTGGTGGGATGCTTGGATGATGTTTCCTTCATCAATTTTTAGTTTTCTTTGAAATTCTTAGTGGCATTTTCTAAATTACAAAGTATTCCCCAACGTAGATAGGTGTCAATGGTAAATTTAAAAGGGAATATTGAGGTCATAGAGTCACAGAATTTTTAAGCAATTACTCACTCTTTTAAGGAAGAGAGGGCTGGCATTTTATCATACTTTTGAAAGAAATATGGGAAGACACATGATTTACATATGAATGAAATGTCCCTACTATTTTAGATGTTTGTATCCTTTAAAGTTTGCAGTTAAGGTAATTCCAAGTAAGGGAAATAATTCATATTAATGCATTTATTCAAATGTATTCAACACTTCTTTCTTAAACCTGGTAGGTCCAGCATCAGGGTTGGTACTGCAGGTGCAAAGATGAACAAAAGAGTGATACTCTTGGCCCTCAAAAACTCACAGTCAAATAGGGAGACAGACATTAATCAAATGTTCATAGCAAAGTGCATGGAAAATTGGAATTCCAATAAATACTATCAAAGAGAGGGATATGGTATCATAACAGAGTACAACAGAGGTATTTAATCTGGTTCAGGGCATCAGTGATGAAATAAGAGGGTAAGCTAATACAAAGGCTAAATAGAGGTTAACTTGGCAAAAAGAGGGCTATCTTCCCATCAGGTTATACTTGCCTTTGAAACTCTTCCAAATTTGACATTCTACAAGTCTTTTTGCAAGAGTAATATACAAATGTTATAATTTCTTATTTACAACATTTTACATGAAATCCAGAAGTAGTAATGTATCTTAGATAAGTAAATATGTTTAATCAATTACATTATTTAATTATATTACATGATTTAGACAACTTTAGTGGCTATTAAAATTTTGGATGTGAGCAATAATTTTGGCATTAAAAGTGATATTAAAATAGAAAAATTCATGTTTCTCCTAAACTTAGAAGTATACTATACATCATAGGAAATACCACTGTCAGGAAACAATATATAACATTCAGACACCAAATAATAGCTAAAAAATAGCATTTTAAAATCTCCTATGGTATTGCAGAAATTTTCTATGTGTTAATGAGCAGAGAAACTAAAGAATTTATATGGTAACAAAACCCAATCATGAAAAAGACTATATGAATGATTATGTCACAAGTGTCAAGTGTTAGGCTATGAAAGGCTGCCTATGTAGGATAAGATGGATCCAAAAGTTCCAGCTCAAACAAGAGGATGGGGTCCAGAATGACAACTAAAATCTGTGAGAATAATACAGAAGGGAGTAGAAATATTGGTTACAAAATTTGAACCTGAAAACAATAGAGTATTTGGATTGGGCATAATTCCAGACCTAGCAGAATGGCTTCACATACTTTCTACTGAAGTGTGTGCTTACAGTGTTCTGATTCATCAAATGGGAACCTAATGATATATGTAAATAAAATAGATAAGCTTATCAGGCTCCATGGTTAAACGAAGAGTGTATTACTTCATGAGCTATTCTCTGTCATCTCCCATGGAAAAATAGAACAGCTTTATTTTAGGTCAGTGGTTTTAAAATACTGCTGTTTGTTTGGTTTTAGGAACTAGATATTTAGAAAAAGATAAAACTAAACTAAAATGTTAGGTAGACACTCAAAGTATACAAGAAAAAAGAATAAAGCTACTCTGGTCTGTACAGGAGGTTAGGAGCCCAGAGTTCGGTCAGCTCCCTCCCTGTCATCTTCTCCTAACCCTTCCACTGGGGAATCTCCAGTATTCTTTGCAAAAGAGTTTAAAAATCATTGCTGTAAATCAATTTAAAGAAAACAAGCTTTCCTTAAAATAACAAGAGCATCCTAAAGAAACACTAACTGTGAACTCTGGAATTAATTTTTCAATATAAATTTTCCAGACATAAGCATTGAACTGTATAAACAAAGGATCCTGTAAGATGTCTAAAACCTTTCTAAAAATAATATTATACTTTCAACAATTATTTAAGCTCAGTAGCTGAAATAAATCTTTCAGGAGAAGATTCTATGATCAAGCCTCTAGCTTCCCAGATGGCCCTTAAGCCTTTGTTTGAGTTACTTCTCTGAATACTAACTTGTATCTCGCAACTAAAAGGCATCTCATGCTGTAAATTTTTCTAGGAGAACATGCTGTCAAAATATTAACTGTATTCCTTATGATTCTCGACTTCTGTGCTTAAGCCCAAATTAATGAACTTTTCAAGAATATAAACTGCCCTCAAAATTTGTGGGAAACACGTTAAAGACAAATTAGAGTAGAAAAAAATAGAGTTGCACTTTGATTCTGCAGATGTACATTTAAATTTACCACATAAACATTTCTAACAAAGGACACATACATTGTTATGAAATGCTGTCATCTTGATGATATTTGAATATTATAATCTAGTAAATTTATTTATCCAGGGTACCATAAAACCACATATACTACCTGATAGTTCATAGATTACATGTATTACTAACTAGATGGATCCTCATAATCTAGTAAAACTAATAATAACATATACTGTCAACATATTTTAATTTTAAAATGAAGCTCAGGAAGTTTAAGTGACTTGTTCAGTTACTTAGCTAGAAAATGGTAGAGGTGAGACTAACATTTAGTCTTGAGTTTAAAATTAATATTGTTGAGGTAACCAGTCTGAATACTAGAATTAAGGTTAAGTATAATTAGACACCATCTTGTTTTTTTTCTATAATAGAAAAATAGTGGGTTTGGTGTCAGAGAATGCTAGGTTAGACTTCTTCCTTTGCCACGAACTAGCTGTCTTCTCTGTTTTCCTCGTCTAGAAATCAAGGTTAGCAATAATTACAGTGTTACTCAAGGTTAGCAATAATTACAGTGTTACTATTAGGGCAAATGAGAAAATGTATGTGCACAGGACCTGGCATGTAGCAAGTTCATGTACAATGACATATAGTAGTTGTTACTATGGTTCAGAGCATTATTATCTTATTACATGCACATTTTTAAAAAGTCCTATAATATATGAGACTTACAACTAATCAAGGTATCTATTTTATTTTTATTTTTTTTCTTTAATTTTTTTCTTTCAGCATATTATGGAGGTACAAATATTTAGGTTACATATATTGCTTTTGCCTCACCCGAGTCAGAGCTTCAAGCATGTCCGTTCCCCAGATGGTGCGCACGGCACCCATTAGGTGTAAATATATCCATCCCCTCCCCACCAACCTGCCCGACACCTGATGAATGTTACTACTCTATGTGCACATAAGCGTTGATCAATTAATACCAATTTGATGGTGAGTACATGTGGTGCTTGTTTTTTCCATTCTTGTGATACTTAGTAGAATGGGCTCCAGCTCTATCCAGGATAATACAAGAGGTGCTGATGGTATCTCTATTTTAAAATATTCTCTATTTTAGAAAATTCAATAAATATTTTTGTAGCAACTTATTTTGCAAAACTCACAGGAATAATTTCGCTTCCTGTTTTATTTTTCCCAACCACCCAACACTCAGGTTTATAAGGGTTCTCAAAAAAGTTTTAAGTTTGAGATTTAAAAATATGCAGCTGTGTAGAAGTATAAGCGAAGGTAGCTAAGGAGTTTTGCCACTCTTAACTACCTGCTATTTCCCACTGTTTCCCACGGTCCCGTTTCATTAGCATCTCTTTGCTATCTTTCTAAGCCTAATGCCAGGTGATTGGTGACTTCATTTTGGACTTTTTATAGTGTCACTCCCTGGGGATATTATTTCAATAACTGCAGTTTGCCACCATGAATTTGAAGAAGGGAGAAAAGCATCCTGGCTCTATGCTCTTCCCAGGCCACCAGAAGCCACAGTTGGCCTGTAGAACCACTACTCTCTTTTGGAAATGAACAAGATTCAGATATAGTACCCTTTGTTTTTATGCTTATTACATGTGAGCCACTGTAATTTAAGCTCTACTCTATCTCCATTGTCGTTTTCCACTTAAACAGACTACTGAGATTATTCAGACATAGGGGAGAATACCAACAAAAGTGCTTAGGAGAGAGATGCTACCTTGCAGAGAAGGTAGTTGACTGTGATCCCACCAAATCAATATGAGGTGGTAAAGCTTTCATAATCTTGAAGGAGTGTTCATCATGCTGCTCATGAGGTTTGTTAAATACAGTTCATAGCAGTCAGAAAAAAGACAGCTGGGTTTCTGGTCCACCTCTTGGGTGAGCAATGTAACTCTGAACATAGTTACAATACTTGAATTAAAATATGCAACATGTTTCCTATTCCAATATTTCTATCCTAAATGTACTAACATGTTATACTCCATTTCTTATAAATATAAACTTATTTATATGTCTATCAAGAGAGTAGGAGTTCAAAGTTTAAGTCTAGAGCACTATTTCACAAAAATCTAGCATAACATTTACATATTGCAATGATGTGATGAGTTCTAGAATATAAACCTAATGTAAAGAATTAAATATTAACTTGCTACATGCCAGAATTCTTACCTAGACTGTCTCATTTAATCTCAGCAATAATCCTGCAGTCAGATGTTCTTATTTATATTTTATGGATGAGGAAACCAAGACCCAGTGAGGTGAGTAAATTTCTCATAATCACGTAGGTAACATTTAAATGAAATGAGATATTAAACCAGCTATATCTGACTTTAAAGTTCATAAATCTTTCATCACAGAATTACGTCTCCTGTTCTTCTCTTGCTGATCATAATACACCTGAATTAAAAGAGAGTATTAGTGAAAAAGACAGTATACCAAGAATAGTCAGGATAGTGAAGAGTCTAGATGTACGAAAACATGAGTATGTTTAACCCAGAAATAGTTATTGATTCATGTATCCAATTAATATTTAATTTCAAATATGAGCCAGTCTCTATTCTAGATGCTAGAGTTCATGAAAATTATCAAGATATAAGCTGTGTCCTCAATAGTCTACTTAGTATCAGAGAGAAAAACAAGCAAATACTGATTTCCATATAATGCTAGCTTATGCATTAGGTGCTATGGAAAGACAAAATTGAGTATCTAATCAGTCTTCTTTGGGGTAGAACAGCATGGGCTGACCAAGGAGACATTAACTGTACTCGTGTTACAGGACTTGAGGGAGATAGCCTGTCAAATGACATAAAAAAGGATAAGGGGAGAATAGTTTATTGATGGATAATATAGAAAACTAAATATTGGTGTGATCATTCCAAAGATAATGTTAGGAAATTGTAGGAAATGATTCCGGAACATAGGTAGAAACATATTCTGAAAGACAAGCTAAATAGTTTGGACTTCATCTTGAATGTGGTGGCAAACCAATGGCATTCTTTAATTAGGGGGATAACATGATGAAATCCTCATTTTGGAGAGACCCCTCCATCAGCAGTATAAATAATAGATTGAAGTGGACGTGACTTAGGGGGACTAGGAGGCTACTGTAGTGGTCTACGGTAAATGATAATGAATAACTGAAATAAGTTCCAGTGTGGTTATAGTATTTGCAGAAGAGATAAAGGGTGAAAGGTAATGTAAGGAGTTTAGGAAGACTTCTAAATTTCTACATTGAGTCATTTGATGAATGTTGAAGCCAGTTACTAAGTTAGGGAATATAGAAGGAGAACCTGGTTTCATGGGGAAGAGGAAGAGTTCAGCCACAATACAGACCTGTTGTATTTTAATCACTGTGTGGAACATGGATCTATAAGTGCACTAGGCAGTTGGAAATAATGTGTTGGCAACATGGGTGGTAATTAAATCCATATGAGGGTGAAATTGCCAATGGATAATATATGGCCTTAAAGGTCTACTATAAAAAAAATTCAGCTTCTTAGGTGACTCCATTAAGCATATTTACTACAAAATGTAGCTGGAAGATATAAGAAAGAAGATTTTAATTCATTATAAGAAAGAATTTTTAAAATATGTTCTGAAACATGAAGGGGCTACCTCAGAAAGGAAATTTTTGGTAATGTTTGAAGAGAGGGAAAGAAAGACTATTATGAATGTCAAACAGGGAGTTCCTGCATCTTTAAGAGCAGGATTTGCTAACTCATGTACTTACAGACACTAGGAAGGAAGCAAAAATGACTGAAAAGAGTAAGCAGTAACATACCATGGAGAGCACATACCCTGTCTATAATGGAACATGAGTTCAGTTCTGATCATGGCAATAAGAGAATATGGACCCATTATTATAGTTTAGAAATTACCCATTAGAAGTTCAAGAAAACTGGAAATAAATTTGTGGAAAATACCCAACTTTTAAATAGTGGCAATGGATTCAATATCTCTGAATTTGGCCAGGTCAAATCACCATCTATGTGGATTTAATAATGGATTCACATGCATTTTCCTATTTTGCGATTTATGGTTCTTTCAATCCATGAGATCCAAATAATATGATAATTCTTAGGGTTTTAATGTATAATAATTTAATGTTTTCCTATGTTTGGATCTAATTGTATTATTTGCCATTGACTCAACTATTTTGTTCCTTAAATCCTTCAAAACCTCACTGTATTATCTGGAATAACCTCTCCACTTTGCTCAGACTATGACTGCCTTTTAACTCTTTAAGGCCCAATTCATGCCCAGAAGCCTTCTCAAAGAACCTCAGAAAGGAGAGAACATTTTTCTTAAGTCAGCAATTATTTTTCATGCCTGTTATATGCTACCATATTTTTAAACTACAAACTTCCTGAAGATACTGATGACTTACACAATTTTATGTGCTACACAATATTCTACATAATATTTAATATGTAGTAAATATTTCTTGAATGAACATCAAGACAAATATTGAGAGATTATATAATGAAACATTTTATGTCAAGATCCATGTAGAAGGCATGTGGAGTTTCTGTTCTTTAGCTGCTTATTAGACCCCAAAAGATAATAATACTTTTACAATTTATAAATTGCTTTCAAGAGTCTGCTCATTCACCCTCACAAAAACTCTTTAAGATGAGAGGCCAAGAGTTGTTATTAACCCTCTACCTAGAAAGATAGATCTGTAGAAAATGCAGAACCGTGTCCAATAGGAAGATCATATTGAAGGTCTCCCCATTTCCATACTTAGGTGCCTTCCTAGTAACTGAAATATGAAAGTTATTCTACTAAAAATAACACCAATTAGATGCATATAAATAGACAATGCGCATTGCCATCTTTTAGTAAATTGCTAAAGTGTCTGATACTTTCACTATATGTTAATTATGCTACTGCCCCCAGTTGATCTGGAAGCTATTGACTGTTTTTACTGTATAATTATAATCATTTTATTAGCCTTCTATAGATTCTGACACTTTATAGTGTAGATCTGCTAGCATGTCTGACTCCATATAATTTCATTCTTTTTAAAAATGGAAATCTGTTGAATGTATGTATCTAAATATGATATAATTATTTCTTTGTAAAATATTTTCATAAAAATTTACAAATCAGAAAAAAATGCAACCTACCTCGGATAACACTGGCATGACTTTTGGATCAGAAAATACGATCATGATAGAAGCCTTCTGGTTGTAGAGAATTTAAACAGTGAGTATAACAAGTGATTTTTTTTCATTCTTTCAAATTGCATGAGTTGGCAAATCAACAATACCGTATTTCATTTCAGCTTTCACATAATTTATTCACTGCTGCAAGGAGACAAGACCCTCTAGGGAATGTCCCAAATCTATGTAATGTTACCTCTTACTATATTTTCCATTTAGCTACAGCTGACAGATGTGACAAAATTGCAAGTAGCCAGGCAACTCCCCCAACTGGGCTACAGAAGCAATTCCCACAGCTGCACAAAAGAAAGACTGCAAATTATTCCATACTCAGGTTAAATTATTTCAAGTTAATTTGCACTTGAAGCTCTCTCTCCAAAGACACCTTTATTCCTCAATGTATCATAGACCTGTTCTGGGCTGATTCTATTTAGGTTGAAAACAACACTTCAAATTGGAAATCATCCAACATTGAAAGGAAGTACAAAGATTAGGGAATTTGCTGATTTCAGAAAATGGTAATGTGAAGAGAGAGCAATGTTAATTATTGAAAATAACAGTTCTAATCATTTTAAAGAGTTAGGTAAAATTGGAGAATTATGTCAGGTTTTGTATCAGCTATGTAACTTGAGTTTATTTTTAATTCTATATAAAAGTGATTTAAAATATAAGCATATCTGTACGCAGGGGCCTTGAAATGTTACCGAGTTTTGTTGTTTTTGGATTCACAATGCCAAGGTACCTTAACATTGCCAAGGGGCAGATAACTAATTAGCCAGAAAAGTCCAATACAGCACATTTGCAGCAAGAAAATAAATGAACCACTGTCATACTAATAAGATAACATGACTTCTGTGTTCAGGTTAGTTAGATGCTGACCTTGAGGCACGGAATCCCAGCTTCTATCTAAGCACTACAGACTCATGCTTTAAAAGGTTTTGGCTTTTTTTTTTCTTTTTTTTTTTTAAAAGTATTATGTCCTATGGCCACAAAGAAGAGAAAATGAAGTATACAAATATGCTTTAAAGTAAAATTTAAAATCCCCTATTGTTCTATTATTGCTTTATTTATATGAGACTGTTTTATTTCTTCTTTCCAATAAAACTGGGTAAAAACCCACTAGAAAATACCTTCCCAGTAAAAAATGCTAATTCTTTAGTACTAATACTAAAGCTTTGTCTCTTTCAGGATATGCAGCTGTTTATTAGCATTGATTATTAATTTTCTAATCAGTTTGTTTTAGGTTTTCTGGTTTTATGACAACTAAATCCTAAGTTCTATATACTCAAAATATAAGTAAAACATAAATTATAAATAAAACATGCATAATGCAGAAATAAAATTGAGCATGAGTTACTTATAATAAAAGTTAATTATTGTGATGAAACTGTGTCCTAAATAAATAACTGTTGCATATAAATTTTCCTATTGTCTTCAAACTTACACATAATTAATGAATACACCAGTTTTGCTATTTGAAAGCAGCACTTCTCCAGGGAGAAACCTTCAACTTCCCACCTACATAACTGAAATGTGAAGTTATCACATAACTGACTTCTTGAATCTCATGTAAGCAGAATGTGCTATAAAGGGATTATAATTTGCATTACTGGAAATGTCAGAGCAAGGCACTGAAAGTATACACATGGATGCTTGGTCTGTCCCAATACAGCTTGCTTTGCCCTGGACAAAATCTAAAACAAAATCTTTTCACTTATTTAGAAGCAGAATCAGAACATTGTATGATAAGAATATTCTTAAAATTATATGGTAATAGCATTGATTGAAAATGTTATAAATAGTTATATTTATTTTCATTGTTTATAATTATTAAATATTTATTATTTTAATAAAATGATTACTTTCTGAAAATGACAATGCATACAATATGCTAAAGATGTGAGGCTCTATTTGCAGGTAAAATCTTTTGGCTTAAGATCAGGTTAAATAAAAACCACTTGTTAGATCAATTCCTGGCAGGATTCCAACTCATGGGATGACAGGAAAGAAACTGATTAAATAATATATTCTCTTTTTCTATAATAATAGTGCAATAACATAGTTAAGGACACTCATTTCAAATATAAACTTAGCATGTCATATTGGACATGTAATAACTTTTAGAAAGCAGTTGAGTTTTATATAATTCTAGTTTTCCCTACTAAAAATATCCACTTAATAAGAAAAAAGATACTCAAGTCCAACACAAAGGTTATTAACTCAAGTTAACAATTAATACATATATTGACTTCAGTGAAAAAAATTACTCAATGTATAACAAAATAGCACAGATTTCAGATGTCAAGTCTTCACTGAAAATTATCTTGTAGCTAAAATTATAGTTGGAGTGTTTTCATGTTTTGCTTGTTTACATACAGCCCTTTCTAGAAGCAGATGAAGAACTAAATCATCTCTCACAATCACTTCTAAAAATTACAATAATTTATTTTGATCTTAATTACATCATATGTTGGAATTTTGGTGCTCTGGATTTCATGGCTGTTTACTCTCCCTGCCTTATCTGTCTAATAAAGTATTCTGTTATTCATGAGTGCTCCATGGACCAAGAAAAAATAACAGATTTCATCTACAAGCAATTCCAGCTTCATATTGGAAAAAAATTGACAATTTTAAAGAACTATCTGTATTGAAATTTATATTCCTAGGTTTTTTACAAGGTCCCTTTTAAAGCAATGCAATATGTAATTATATTACTTTTATTTTACAAGATGAGAAATATCCTGTCTTCATATACTGGTTTAAAAGAAAATTCTTTTATTAATTCTGACTACTTTTAAAAATAAGTTTGCATAATTTAAAATAGTGAGATTTGCTTTAAAATTTCAACATGTAATACAATTCCTTAGGGATCTAGTTGTATTTTTTAAGATGTGCACACAATTCAAATTTCTAAAAACCACAAAGAGTGTGTGTGTGTATTTTCTATACGGGATGTTGCATATCAAGGTAGAAGAGACCACATAGCATACATTAAATGTATTATCAAGGCTTTTATATACAATCAGTTGAAATAACATACACATTTTCAATATGAAGATCTTTCTTTAAAGATGCAAATCATTTGAAGATTCACGCACATGGGTTATTTATAAGATTTATTTTCCTTCTTACTTCTGCAATCCATTTGTTTCATCCTTTGAATTTTCTGACCACTTTTCTAAGCCACATATATCATTATAATTCATTAGAAGAATATGAAAAAAAGAAAATAATGAAATGTATTTCAAATTCTAAGCTCTTTTTACCTCAGCTATATTCTGCTTGGAAACTGACGGATTGTTATGCAGAAACTGTATTTTTGTTTATGTTTTTCTACTTTAATGCTTCTCAAACTTCAATGAACAAAGAGTTATCTTGGATCTTGTTAAAATGCAGATTCTGATTTACTAGGTCTAGGGCAGGAACTGACATTAAGCATTTCTAACAAGTGCCCAGGTGATGTAAATGCTGTTGGTTCTCAGGCCGCATTTTGAGTTACAAGGCTCTAGCTGACATGTTCATTTTTTTTTTTTAATCTACTTGCCAAATGCTTATAAGCCAGAAGAAGGGCTGTCACAAACTATATTCTTTAAGGTTGACTCACATGATGATAAGTGGGCTATAGAGGAACCCAACTTCTCCATCCGTCAGTCTCTGTCTCTCTGTCTTTCCTTCCATTTTTCTCTCAGGACAGGGGTACACCTGAGAACACCTTCTCTCCTGTAGACGAGTTATCATGTCAAGTGATCAGGTATACCTTGTCTGCAGGCCTCAACTCCGACCTCAGTCCAGATGTATTTCTTCAATGTGAGGTATGCTTCCAGGGTCTCAGTCTGTCTTTTACTTCCATAGAGCTTAGCAGTTAAGAGCACGTGCACTTGGTAAATTTATGCTTATATTTAATTTTCTAATGCAGCTTAACACAACACCTCAAAGAGATTCTTAAAACAATACCCATTTACTAGTTCCTACTTTTGCAGCCGGAAGTCTGATATGGTGTGCCTAGGTTCTCTGCTCAAGGTATCACAAGGCCGAAATGAATGCTGGATTAAGTGGTTGTTTGTAGGCTCTGGAGAAAAATCCACTACCAAGCTCATTCAAGTTGTTGATAGAATCAAGGTTCTTGCTGCATGACTGTGGTCTCTGTTTTCTTTCTGGGTGTCAGTAGGAGGGTTACTCTCTGGTCTTTTTCAGTGATTCCCTCCATCCTCAAGCCAGTAATAGCACCTCAAATCCTTCTTATCATTTAAGTTTCTGACTTCCTCTTCTGCCACCAGCTTAAGAAAACTGTACCTTTAAAGGGCGCATATGATTTTCTTGCGCAGGCCCTCCTGAATAATCTTCATACATGAAGTCAATTGAATTGGAATTTTAAATGTTAATATATTTACAAAACTCCATTCACAGCAGTACCTACATTAGTGATTAGCATAACCTGGAGCTGGGAATCTTGGGAAGCCATTTATTTTATAATTCCGTCTCATCAAATTAAATAATTCTTTGAGTTTCAGTTCTTTCATCTATAAATGAGAATGAGTACCTATCTCAGATCTTTATGAGAGCTAAAGTAATACGCGTAAAGTATTTAGAACACTATCTGGCTAATGCTAGATACTAAATATATATTAGCTAAAATTATTATTATCAATATTATGGTTGCTGACATCTCTTGCTTCCTCTAACTTGTTCCTTCCTCTGGTGCTAGGCTAGCTTAGTGTAATTCTTCTAGCTTTTTCAAACAAAAACTTATAATTTTGTCTTTGCTCAGCCCTCTGGGACTCTTTGGAGAAGTTCTTTTAAACAACTCTCTGAGAGAACATGCTCAAAGCTAAGTAGTTCTGCTCAGGGAAAATATGCGCAGTGCTCTTAGCTAGTCACTTTCTCTAGGCAAGATCAGCTGCCCAAATGGCTCTTCCTTGTGTTTCAGCCTTCCCAAGTGAGCTGGCATGTGTGCTGTTGCATGCAGCCATTCAAACTTCCTGACAGTGTTGAAGAGGCTAGAAAACTTTCTCCCAAATTGTTTTAATTTGGCTAATTACAGACATAGGAGTACATCTGTAAAGTATCAGAAATGGCTTCAAATTAATACACACACACACACACACACACACACACACATACACATACTGTGTATATCATTTATTATCCCTGCTTTGCAGTTTAGGAATATGAGGTTCAGAGGAATTTTATTTCAGAGTTTTACACCCATTAAGTGGCAGCATCAGGATTAAACCTGGGTCAGTGTAGATCCAATGTCATAGCTTTCACAGTCCTTGCACTGCCTCCATAATTAATGGCAATTGAGAAGTTGCTATTCTTCTGGAATTAGTATTTGTTTGTATCTTAAGGTATTTGCATTTCCTAAACCTTTACAAAATCTACTACTTTGTACTAGCATAATGCCTGGCACAATATCTTATATACACTTGACATTTAATTCATTGTTGTTCAGAGAATATTAAAATTAAAATGTACAATGTGGTGTCTGTACTTTGACCTTCTCTTTTCATTTGATTTCACGTACACCCATTATATATTTCTAGCTGATCAGATAGACTTGGATGGACAATAGAACCTATTGAAATGCACTGAGCAAATTAACATGCTTCATATAGCTTACCATTTTTGAAAGAAGAGCAAAGCTAAAAGATCAGAGAAGCTTCAGTTAAAGGCATCCCATCTATCTAGTGCAGTGAAGAAGGAAAAAAGAACTCCTCACACTGAAACCGGAATTAATTGGGGTATAATTGGCAATAGACACAGACTTGAGTTGAAAACAAAACAGATTTCAGAATACATTAGATTATCACTTAATTAATGGTATCTTTGAAGCATAAACCAATCTTTATATTAATTCTATACACAGAGCAAGTATTTAATTGAGAAGAACAAAGCATTGAAAATTCTCATTAGAGTTCTTTAATAAAAGTGGTAAAAAGATAGTTTCCACCTTCAACAAGTTATTTGAACTTTTAATCAAACTTTAAAGCAAAACTACAATCAATAAATCATGATACATCATTACTCCTAATATCACAAAGCAACCTGAAATCCCAATTGTAAACATTTTCAAATTGAATAGGGGGATAAAAGAGGAAACACAATATGATTAAGACATAGTAAATAGGAAGATACTTTGGTATATATGCTTAAATATTTTTTACTGTTAAAAGAATAACAATGTCTTCTCGAATCATGTGCAAGATATAATTTAAATGATGTAACGTGGTGATAGGGATACAGAGGGAGTATCTGCTTTAAGACAGTATCTCTCACTGTATTCTTCTGATGGGCAAAGAGAAGAATCAGGAAAGAACTAGAGACCCTTGGAGGTCTCCGTGTGAATAGTGTTCAGTGCTAAGCAGTAGCTGTGGCAGGGCTTCATAAGGGAGAGCTTTTACAATGGGACTTTTGGGAAACATTTCTACTAATCGTATTCACCAGAGTGGAGTTCATAACCTTAGGCTAACCTGGGGTCCGTGAGTTCTATGTGAATGTATGGAGTCGCTTCTTCTCCTCCCCTGGGGGAGAGGTCCATGGTTTACAGTCTATTTATGGCTCATAACCAAGAAAAGGTTAAGAAACTACTGCTCTATAGCTTCTGAGAAATTTAGGGACATAATTTGCCAAGTTGTCTGGTGGTTTGGTAACTATATGATATGGCACCATAAAGAAAATCAAATAAGTTAACATGCATCATTTAAATTAAATGTCCAAAGAAAAAGCATACTGTCAGTGGGTGCTGCACCTAACCTCTGTTTAATGGCTGCATCATATTTGATATGCTAATCATCAGTTGACACTTCAGAAATAAGTGCCTTTTAAAACATACACTCAAATTATTATGATGGATTTTAGGAAGTAATCAATTCTTCATGCATAGAGAGGAAGAATAAAAGTGCCGTTGGGTTATTGCATATCATTTGAAGGTATTTGTCATTGTTAAACTAATAATTTGAGATAATATTATTATCAAATATCAGGAATTTTATTCCTTAAACCTAAAGATATAATGCCCTGAACTTAACAAAAACCCTAATCATGATTGTATTTACTTAGGAAGTGTTGGCCGGGCGCGGTGGCTCACGCCTGTAATCCTAGCACTCTGGGAGGCCGAGGCGGGTGGATTGCTCAAGGTCAGGAGTTCGAGACCAGCCTGAGCGAGACCCCATCTCTACTAAAAATAGAAAGAAATTATCTGGCCAACTAAAAATATATATAGAAAAAATTAGCCGAGCATGGTGGCACATGCCTGTAGTCCCAGCTACTCGGGAGGCTGAGGTAGTAGGATCGCTTAAGCCCAGGAGTTTGAGGTTGCTGTGAGCTAGGCTGACGCCACGGCACTCTAGCCTGGGCAACAAAGTGAGACTCTGACTCAAAAAAAAAAAAAAAAAAAAAGAAGTGTTACAGAAACAGTTAAATAACCTAAAAGAATTTTAAGTTACCTAGGTGAGTAAATGTAAGATACAAAAGTCAAAAAAATACCTATCATAAATTTCAATAATTTATAGATAATATGCTCTCAAATTTAAATAAGCTAGGCCTAGGTGTACATTCTACTTCTGGAAGTTGACTCAGCAATATCCACTTTGGTTGAGTGTCATGATGATTCTAGGAATCATACTTATACATGTGACTTCTAGCTTCTCTTCATTCCCCTTTCTGTCAGCCTGTTGCAGCCTATACCCCGACTTTGTTCCATACCTGCCACACAAAAAGATGGGTAGAGATAGGCTCTCAAGTTGGAGCTGGAGGGCTATAGGAGCATTTTTACCATAGAGGATTTTATTAAGTTTATACTATATTTTAGCTTCATTTCATCTAACTTGGATTCATGGGCAAATGATTGCTTTCTTTCCGTGGGAAAATGTTTTGGAGAACTACACACCATTATAAATTAATGTTTGTAAATGAGCCCATGAGTATTAGATTGCCAAAATATCAAATTATCTTTGTCTTTTGTTGTTAAAAAACTCTATTTTGCAATAAAAATGTCAAAAAAGCAGAAAGGGGGTTGGATTAAAGTGTAGAGTTTCTCTTAGATTTCTCATTGTATTTTGTAAGTGGAGTTGTCATGTGTTTAAAATATTTGATTATAAAATATTTTTGCAAGCCTCATGATAACTTCATATTAAAAATCCTACAACAGATACATAAAAAATGAAAAGCAAAAAATTAAAATGCAATGCCAAATAAAATAATTTTTACATGAAGGAAGACAGGAAGGAAGGAAAAAAGAAAAAGACCACAAAACAACCAGTAATCAAATAACAACATGGCAGTAAGGTAGTAAGTCCTTATCTATCAATAATAACATTGAATGTAAATGAACTAAACTCTACAATCAACAGTGGCTGAATAGATTTTTTAACAAAGACCCAGTTATGTGTTGTCTACAAGAAATCCACTTCACCTATAAAGACACATATAGACTGAAAATAAACAAACGGAAAAAGATATTTCATGTAAATGGCAGCAAGAAAAGAGCAGAAATAGCTATAATAATATCAGATAAAATGGATTTCAAGATCAAACTGTAATAAGAGACAAAGAAAGTCATAATAAAAAGGGTTCAATTCAGCAAGAGGTTATAACAATTCTAAATATATATCCATCCAAAACTGGAGCACCCAGATGTATAAAGTAAATATTAACAGAGCTAGACAGAGATACAGACCCCAATATAATAATAGTTGGAGACCTCAATACCCCACCTTCAGCTTTGGATAGATCATCCAGACAAAAACTCAAAAAAGAAAACTGGACTTAATCTGCACTATAAACCAAATATACCTAATAGGTATTTTCAGAATGTTTATCCAATAGCTGAACATTATATATTCTTCTCAGCTCATGGATCATGTTCATACTACCCAAAGCAATCTACAGATTCAATGTAATTACCATCAAAATATCTATGACATTCTTCACAGAAATAGAAAAAGTAATCCTAAAACTTATATGGAATGACAAAAGACCTAGAATAGCCAAAGCCATCCTGAGCAAAAAGAAAAAACTGGAGCAATCACATTACATGATTTTAAATTATACTACAGAGCTGTAGTAACCAAAATGGTATGGTACTGGCATAAAAACAGACAAATAAACCAATGAAACAGAATAGATAGTCCAGAAATAAAGTCTCATATCTCTAGTGAACTCATTTTTGACAAAGGTGCCAAGAACATACCTTGAGAAAAGGACAGTCTCTTCAACACATGGTTTTGGGAAAACTGTATATCCATATGCACAAGAATGAAACTAGACCCATATCTCTCACCATATAGAAAAATTAAATCAAAATGAGTTAAAGACTTAGATCCAAGACCTGAAACTGTGAAACCACTAAAATAAAATATTGGGAAAACAATCCAGGACATTGGTCTGGACAATGATTTCTCAAGTAATGCCCCATAAGCTTAGGCAACCAAAGCAAAATTGTACAAAAGGGATCAAATCAAGCTAAAATCCTCCTGCACAGAAAGGAAATAATCAACAAAGTGAAGAGACAACCCACAGAATGTGAAAAAATATTTGCAAACTACCCATCTGACAAGTGATTAATAAATAGAATATATTAACATAAGGAACTCCAACAACTCAATAGGAAAAAAATCAAATAATCTGATTAAAAATTGGGCAAAGGATCTGAATAGACACTTCTCAAAAGAAGACATACAAATGGCTAACAGGTATATGAAAAAATGCTCAATATCATTGGCCATCCGAGAAATGCAAGTCAAAACTACAATGAGATATTTCTCACTCCCATTAAAATGGCTTTTATCCAAAGGGCAGGTAATAACAAATGCTGGCAAGAATGTGGAGAAAGAGGAACCCTCATGTACTGATGGTGGGAATGTAAATTAATGCAACCAATATGGCAAACAGTGTGGAAGTTTCTCATAAAACTAAAAATAGAACTACCATATGACTCAGCAATCCCACTTGCAAGTACATATCCAAAAGAAAGAAAATCAATATATTGAAAACATATCTGCGCTCCCACATTTATTACAGCACTATTCACAATAGTGGATTTGGAATCAACATAAGTACCCATCAATGGAGGAATGGATAAAGAAAATATGGTACATATACACAATGGAATATTATTCAGCTATTAAATATAAAAAAGAATGAAATCCGGTCATTTGCAATAGCATGGATAGAACTGGAAAAAATTATGTTTAGTGAAATAACCCAAACACAGAAAGACAAATCTCACATGTTCTCATTCATATGTGGGAGCTAAATATTAAAACAATTGTTTTCACAGAGACAGAGAATAGAAAGGTGGTTACCAGAGGCTGGAAAGGGTATCAGGGAGGGGGGATAAATGGGGATGGTTAATGCGTGCAAGAATATAGTTAGATAGTTAGACACAATGAACAATATCTGATATCACAATGAAGTGACTATAGTCAACGATAAGTTATGGTCTGGTCTATCTTAAAATAACTAAAAGAGTGGAATTGGAATATTCCTAACATAAAGAAATGATAAATGTACTTGAGGTGGTGGATACTTCAAATCCTGGATTTGATTGTTACATATCATATGCCTGTATCAAAACATCATGTACTCTATAAATATATACATCAGTACTCTATAAATATATACTATTATGTGCTCATAATAATTAAAAATAAAAAATTATTAAATAATAAAAATACTCTCTTCGATATTGTTTCAATATTGAGGTTATTGTCTCAAAAAAACACCTATCACAAAGTAGGCCTCCAGCTGGCCTTCATTAAAGGCTGTTTGAATAGAATGAATACATATTCCAGTAACAATAAATTCACACAATTATCAGTAATAGCATTTTTATTATTCTAGTCTCTATGCTACACAAAAAAAATGGGTTAGACTTTTCACTAATATGCTGTGAAGCCACATTGATCTGGTTCTTACAAAATGTTTCAGAATTATCATACTTTTGCACCTAAAAATTGATTCAAGAAGGTTTGTTATTCTATATAGATAATATCTAAATGTAGTAATGTCAGACACCGTATTTTCATCAAAATATAAAAAAAGCAGCACTTTGTAGTTTGTACACAGATCTCCTTTGTTACAGCTCGAGCCACATATGTATTGTCCCTGTATCAACCCAGGTATTGTGATCTTCACCAAGAATACACACTAAACATTTATAAAACTACTATTTTCTTTTGAGTATAAGTGACTATTTCAAGCAGGAAATACATTTTGAACTTGCAAGTGGCAGAACATGCAACGAGATTTAAGACACCACCATACCTCAGAAACTAAAGAAAAATAGGCGTTCATTTGCAAAAATATCTTTTAAATTTTGGCAGCTACACAATCTACTTTTATTCACAAGGCTAATTTATTAAGATAAGGCATGTGTTTGTGTTCAATAGTAACATCTACACTTAAAACCTGTTAATCTAGATTACTCTTTCATTATAAAATTTGCCATCACTTAGATTTTTAAAATAGTCTAAAAATTTCAAAAGGGTGCTTTTTTTTAATTATCAACTTCTCAGGAGGAATATATTTGCTTCTTAAATCAAGGTACTCCTACAAACCAGTTGAAATGATACAAAACAGGGGAAATATATTCTAATCACTTTCAAAGATTAAGCCCAAACTTAACGGGAAATCATTAAAATACATTTATCAGAGTCCGAAGAACCAGTGACTTATTGGCACATGAGCGATTAGTCATCTTGTCATTATCTGAACACCACAGATACCAAGCAATCCACTCAACTCTGATTCAGGGTTTTTCAGCTTGCTATTTGTATGCAAGAAGAGTTTCTCATTGATGTAATTTTGCCTTCTTTCTTTTTTAAAACATGAACTGAAGAAGTAAAGTGCAGTCTAGAGAAATAGGCACCTGGCTTAAATATAAAATGGATTGAGTTTCCAAAATGATGTAACCACCAAAATAAGGGGTCACACTGAGTTTAAAAAAACGAGATAATCCTTTATGTCCCTAGGTGCACAGCAATACTTCCAATACTTCCAAGTAGACCCCTGAATTTTCTTCTTTAGCCATAACACCATTAATATCTCTCATTCCTTCCATCGCTTTTCTTTAAATTCATTCCCAAGTAGCTGTAAATCATAGTGGAGCTACAGTGGTAAGGTAATCACAGTATTTTTCTTTGCAAGAATTTTTTGCCCTTCTCCTTTGATTTCTGCTTCTCAGTTATGGAGCTATTAATTTTTTATAGAGCTTATGTTTACCACGACATCCTGCCTAGTTTGCCAAGCGTGTTGGCTGCTTGTTGAACCAGTATATATATATAAAACTCTGTTGGGTTTAGGAATCATGGAAAACTCTGGGCATGTACTATTAAAGGGAGCCCCAACTGACTTTGTTTTGCCATTTGTTAGCTAAAATCAATGCATTCTATCATTATAATCTCTGCAAAACCTTGGATGTGTGTGCCTAGAAGGCAAAACCATCACAGAGACTAAGATCTTCCCCAGACAGGGAGAAATCTTATTTTTGTTTTTAATTAATATAAAACACACATCCAAACCAGCGGCTTCTAGACCCAAAGGAATCTGTTCTAAAGCCTTCAGCAGCTTGTGGTACACTCTTGTTTCCATGTCTGCGTCCTTCAACGCTTATTTGATATTCCTTTGAAATTCATTTGGCTTGAGCCAAAATAACTCTTGAAAGTGAAAGAAGCTCATACAAACAAAATATTTTATTCAAGGATCTCTTTTTATTTTCCATTTATTTTTTAATGGACTGTCAAAAGTCTGAATATGCATATTTTATCTCTTTACTGTCAATTTCTTAAACCTAAGAGAATATGTCAATAAGTCGGCTAAGAAGACCATGCAGCTGAGTCAGCTGAGGAATGCCAAGGTGTCAAATATTCCTTATTATTTTCCCCTTTTATTTTCTTTTTCACCCCATTTCTCTAACCTAAGGGCATCCCAGCTTCTCTCCCTAATCACACTTTATTCATCTTCAAAATGCCTAAAGCCTAGAGTTAAAGCTACTTAAGTAGATATTTTTACATATTGCACAGATAGTGTAGGGACAATGCTTATATTTTAATAATTAATGTTAAACTTTTATAATTATTCCTGTAGAAATATTTGTTACACATCAGTGGTAACTTTATAATCATAGGTACTATTAAAATACCTGCAGGTTTTTTAAAAATGTTAAAGGGATTTTCTTCATATTTTCCACTCTAGCTCAGGGATGTCTACCTTCTCTGAAGTCAAAAGTTTTGGACCACTCAGCTGACAGTGTTCTGTTACATCTCATCTCTTGTATTATGATTCAATATATTGAACCCTCATATGCTATTTCCACAATCATTAACAAATACTTATTGTGGGTCAACTAATACAAGTCCTTAAAGAGTTTAGGTGTATAGAATATAATTAAATGTGACTACCATATGTTTAGACATTGTATATAGGGAAATAAAGCATATCAACATAGGAAACATAATAAAAATGTAATAAATATATGATCAATGCCACAGGAGTGGTTAGAAAGTTATTATGAAGGAAATTCAGAAAAGGGAGAAGATTGAATAACCTTATTTATTTTGAACTTACTATATACTAAACTTGGTATTAAGCCCTGGATAAATAAAAATGAACAAGATACAACCTCTGCTCTCGTGGAAGTCACTAGTAAAACTGGAACTAAGCTATGAAAAAGACAAGGCAGTAGGGTTTTGAACATTTTTTTTTTTAAGACTATTTAAGCCCCTGCTTTGTTGTGTGCTCTCTGCTCATGCTGCGTAGGTTTGATGCAAGATTTATCTCTATATTGTCTATAGTGCCTTGTACCCAGTAGGCACAAAAGGGATACCTCTTAAATGCCTGATTCTTTCAACCACATGAATTTATACCCACAAATTCTCTACAATAGTCAGATCATCCTGAGATAATAAAAATCTTCTGGCATGATTTATACACTACCTGAGTACCAGGGCTGCTGTGCTTTCTGACTTCTCAATCTCATGATTTGGCCTGGTAAATAAGTTATGGTGACTTGAATCACTTATGAATCAGATTTGATTCTATAGCAATAACTCAAAGTGAAGATGGAATCCCTTCTCTACCCATCTCCAATTGCTGCCTCTTTGGGTCTTTATTTTAGTCAGTACCTGACACATTATAAAAAAATAGAATAAGGTTTTGACAGATACATTTGTAGTATTAATAGTTTAACTTAACTTTGATTTTGTAGTATTCATAGTTTAACTTAATTTGATTATGGAATATGAAGTACTTGGAAGAAACCAGTACTTGGAGGTTGCAGAAAAGGGCATTTTTAATCAACGGAAAATAAACACTTCAATTTAGACGAGAAATCACGCGTGGGAAGCCAGGGAAAGCACAGCAAACATGTTTGTCAAGAAATGTAATATTTCCTGCTAGTTAAAGCGTGTTATCTTTCCATGTGAGATAAAAACAGAAGGTATTCTGGCTTCCAAATAAGATCAATGTAAATGTGAATTTTTACTTGCACACAACTTCATGTAGGCAGGTTTGCTGACCACTAACTGTTAAAAGGGCAGATAAAATACATAGTCTGTCCACATACTTTTTTTTTTGACATGATACTCCTTCATTAAAACCTAGACATCTTTATAAAAACTACTGTATATAAAGACAAAAGTGGAGCAACAGCAATCAGTGTATAACACATCATCATTACATTGTATTATTATAATATTAAGAGTATTATTGGTTTTTGATTTTTCCGCTCATCAGCTCAGACCCCAGGCCTGCTCTCATGAAGTCGAATTTAAAGGAGAGAGAGTTTCTGCCCTTGGGGCATCTACATACTTTTTTAATGCCACTGTGCTTAAGAATCTTGCAGCTTTTCATACAAATTTAGTTTTACAATATGACTCTATTGTAAACACAAATGATTGAATAAGAACTATTTAGAAAATTGAGAGACCTGTTGTATGCATTAAAGCAATGGTTTCAGTAAGTCTGGGTGAGGCCTGAGAATTTGCATTTCTAACAAGTTCTTAAATGATACTGATGCTGGTGGGCCAGGGAAAAAGCCTTGAGAACCAGTGTATCAAGTATAAACTAAGCACATTTTACAAGAAAAAAAGAAAAGTAAATGAGAAAGAGCAATTTCTCAGTGACTTTTCTAATTTCGCGTACGTGTACTTCCTATAACTCACATTTCTCATCAAAGCTAAGTCTCAGAGATAAAATGTAGCAATGGGCAATATAAGTCTTCATCTACAAAAACATGCTGTAAAATTTGTAAACTGAAAGTCCCAAGGAAGTAGAAGGCAGAATTATTTGAGGGTAGCCATAAAAGCCAGGATAGATATCCCTGATGGATTTTTCCATGCAGAATTAACAAGAACTTCCTGAGTTCTACTGCAGAGGGAATCTGAATGCTGACCTACTTCTCAGGAAAGCATGATTGATCAAGGTTTGCAAAATACTCTAAGGAGGAAAAGTGCTTTATTATTTCATTCAAGAAGCCAAAAAATATTTTGAATTATTAACTTTCTATTTGTTACATACCCCCATTTACACACTATCATGTGCTTTTGATCATCAGGGTGTTGCATACCTTATATAAAAAATGAGGTCTCTATACTGCTGGATCCACAGCCAATGCCCTGCAGCACCTACTCAGACTGCAGCAACCTTGGGGGACCAGTAGTTCCCAAAGAACTGTGAATCTCCTGGGGCTTAGGCATTCAAAATAAGCCACTTCCAGCCAAGAGGCGAGCGTGGCATACCAGTGGACCCCTTAGGACAAAGGGACAAGGGCACTAGCTCCCCACCAGTCAGGGCCATCTCATCCTCTCCTTGAACTACCTGTCCCTGCTGGGAGGAGCCTACCCTCCCTGGAGGCAAGTCCCTGACACAATCATACCTCCCTTGCTGGAGCATTTCAGCCACAGCCCACAGTCAGACTAGTAGCCCTGCACACAGAGGGCTGAGCTGCCTCTACTACGTCTGCTTCAGCTGGATAAAGGTAGGAGCTGGGAATCTAAGCACTTTTGTGCCCCGGGAGGACAGAGACCACTGCCACTGCTGAGAGAGGGAGGTGTGAATGGCTTGTGTATCCCACAGTTGTCTGCTGCTACTAATCTTGTCAAGAGGAGCCCACCACTCCTGTGGCAGGTTCACAGTGCATCCACCCTTCTCCTGTCTGAGCATGTCCAGATCAGGAGAACACTCCACCCCTCATTATCTCAGCCAGAAATAACAAAAATCAAAGCAGAACCAGAACTGAATGAGATTGAAACAAACAAAAAAATACAAAGGATCAGTAAAACCAAAAGTTGGGTCTCTGAAAAGATAAATAAAACTGAGAGACCACCGGCTAGATCTGCCAAAAAAAGAAGAGGGAAAATTCAAATAAGCTCAATCAGAAATGAAAAAGAAGACATTACAACTGATATCATAGAAATACAAAATATCATCTAAGACTATCTGATAATTTTTTATTATCAAAAGATACCTGGACATCCTTATGCACATAAATAGGAAAATCTAGAGGAAATGGATAAAGTTTTGGAAATGCACAACCTCTCAAGCTTGAATATGAAAGAAATAGATATTATGAACAGATCAATAACAACCAAAGAGATTAAATCAGTAGTAAGAAATCTCCCAATTAAAAAAAAAAAAAAAAGCCCAGGGCCAGACTGATGCACAGTCAAATTCTACCAGCCTTACAAAGAACTGGTACCTATCCTACTGCGACTGCTCCATAACACTGAGAAGGAGGGAATCCTCTCTCACTCATTCTATGAAACAAGTATCACCCTGATACCAAAGCTAGGAAAAGACACAGCAAAACAGAAAACTACAAACCAATATCCCTCATGAATATAGATTCAAAACCCCTCAACAAAATACTAACAAAAAGAATCCAAGAGCACATCAAAAAAATAATTTACCATGATCAAGTGGGTTTAATCACAGGGGTGTTATGATGGTTTAATATATGCAAATCAATAAATGTAATTCACCACATAGACATGATTTAAAACAAAACCCATACGATCATAACAGTAGATGTAGAAAAACCACTCATTCCAGCAATCCCGTTACTGGGTGGGATTCCCACCCAAAGGAAAATAAGTCATTAGTGAGACATATACACTGGTGTTTATGGCAGCACAATTTACAGTTGCAAAGATATGGAGTCAACCTAAGTGCAAATCAACTGATGAGCAGACAAAGAAAACGTGATATATAATGGAGAACTACTCAGCCATAAATAAGAATAAAATAACGTCTTTCACAGCAACTTTGATGGAACTGGAAGCCATTATCCTAAGTAAAGTATCTCACGAATGAAAAAACAAATACTGCATGTTCTCACTTATGAGTGGGAGCTAAACTATGGGTATACACAATCATGCAGACTGGTATAACAGACTTTGGAGATTCAGAAGGGGGAAGGTTCAAAGGAAGGTGAGAAAATTATCTATTGGGTACAATGTACACTATTCTGGTTATGAGTATACTATACAATTCATCCATGTATCAAAAAACTACTTGTACCCCCTAAAACTTTTGAGAATAAATAAATAAACAAATAAGAGGACAATATATAGTTTCATTAGAGGAAGTTCCAGGACCTAACTGTGTCATATTTTCTTTTCAAATGTTAATAGCATTAATATTTGTTACCTTATTTCATAAAACAATGTGTATATTATTATAAAAGGTTTGGAGAGTGAAAATAATATGTATGTATTAAATTATTTTGTATCTATTAAATAATGTATTAAATAGGTTTAAATCAGAAACAAGGAAGCTACAGTTTACTTCCTTTGTAGATAGAGCTTTAGGTATATTCCTAATATTGTCGTCTTTTATTCTCCAAGGACTGCTAAAAAATCCTGGAAAGTTGAAATAACATAAATTAATCAGTAAAAAAATGTGCTCTAAGCATTTAGCTAAATACACAGGCGAAAATCTTTTGATTATTTTGTGCCTCAGTCATTTCAAACCATGAGTTTTGTCCTTCAGTATATATTCCAACGTGCTATGAATGAAGGAGCTTGTAGGAGACCAAGTAATGCTTTCTCTTGGAGCTACAGAGACCAAAGTTCGAATCTAGGGACTATTGGTTATTTATTGTGTCCATATCCCCAGGTAAAGGTGACATTCCAGTACTCCAAGTGAACTTTCTGAAATGCCGCTTTCATCTTAATCTGACATCAATCTGCTTATAAAATTACTTTATGTCTCTATTCCTATATTTATTTTCCTTTATATATAAATCCACATTTGCACTTCCATGCTTTAATGGCTTCAATTTCCTCATCAGGAAACTGACATTCTTATTAGCTATCAGATAAGACTGTTATTAGGATTACATGAGATAATAAATGTGATGCTATAACACTTGGCACAATGTAGGTACTAAATATGGTGATGTTTTCTTAAGGGAGAAAATAGCCAGCTGGTTACATGTCAGTGAGAACTGGTAGGCGTCTATAACTTCAAAGACAACAAGATACTTTAGTTGTACTCCAGTTTCATCTAAGGGTAACCACACTGCACAAGAGATGTGTGGTCAAAGGCCTATTACTATGACTTACTGTTGAGATAAGAACTGGCTACTTACCATCTTTGCCTCCATATCAATAAAAGCCTCAAGAGTATCTTTCAGATCCTCATTTATTTTATTTGGATTATTTTTTCTATCACTAGAAATAGCCTATTTTATAGTTTTCTAGCTAGTACAGAACAAAAAAGAAACATAAACACTCCATGGAAACCTTCCTCCTGGCTAAGAAGTCATCACATAAAAAAAAATGTTCAAAAGAAGCTCTCATGCAAAAGACCATGTAAATATGTATAGAGGAAAACTACAGAACTTATGTTTGTGGTGTATGTTCCCAGGCTATCATCCAACTGATTACTGGGGCTAGTGAAAACCATAAATTTACCCAAAGAGAATGATGACAGCATCATGCAAAATGACAGGTCCATTTACTATACCCTACATTCCTGAGTGATGGGCTGATTCTATGCATTAAACACTAATATTATATTCCACAGTTGAGTACTATAGCTAGAGATTATTCATTACTGGTTTGTTTTTGAGCTTGTAAACCATAAGTATGTAATAATAAACCAGGAAAGGAACGTGTAACTTTTTCTTCTCTTATCCATAAAATGCCATTTTGCTTCAGAATTTACAGTCTTACAAAAATCACCTAACCTTTACTGAAAACATTTAACTCTGGAAAAGGTCAACATTTTGATATAGCACAAATACAACCACTAATCTAGGCACTAGACTTTAGGTATTTTTCCCTTAAAAATATCAATAGTTACTTTCATTTCCCATAGGCACAGTTATTGGCCTATGATCTTAGGTATTCATGACCCAAATGAGCTTGATGCCACAATGGTGCAAACAGAGTCTCAGATTTGCTGGCTCAACCTTAGACTCTGAATTTATTGTTGTCTACTTAATCCTAACATCAAATATCACCTTCAAGTAACAGTTGATAAATGATATATGTAGCTGATTGTATGTTATTTTATTATAGTAATGAAAGTTTTCTGTTCCCTGTCTAGAAATCATCAATTTCCTAAGTTTTGTTTAAATGTTAAGTCAAAGCAAAGGGCATAATTCACACACAGAGCAGAAAATAATACTAAAACCTAGATGAACTTAAGTCCCTTCCAACTTGATCATTCTAAACCTAGAAATAAATGCCAAATTTCCCCCTCTTTTTAACTTCCATGCCATTACATCTCTACTTACCTGTGATCAATTTTTCATCTTTGTATGTCCATGCATATGTAAAGAATGATTGAGTGGACAGGTATAATCTCTTTAACTTTTCCCAACACAGTCTCCCTTAATCTATAGCCCCCAAACCATGGCTCATTAATTAACACAGTTCTGCATAGCACGTTGCTGCTGAACCAGTTAGAAGCCAGGTGAAGGGATACAAAGCTCAATCCTTCAGGTGTGGCATTTTGCTTCCCTCCCATTCCTCAAAAGGGATAAAGAATAATAAAAAAGAAACTAATAAATAGGTTAAAAAGACAAAAGCTTATCTCACTTTACAGGGTTTATGTTTATAATCTTTTCCTCTCTACATGGTTCTCTTAGCTTAGCTAGGATATATCATGTTACAGTGATGACTACCAGTTCAAAAAAATGAATTGATTGCTAATCTCTCTGTCATAAATAAGACTTCCTGCTCATTCATCCTCTGAGAATGAGGTCTGAATTCACTGTCATCCTGCCCCGTCAGCAGATTACATGGAGGCCTACTTGGTATACACAGAATACAAGGAAAATTCTGGCCAGAGTAAGCACCCAAAATTTATTATATGCATCAGAAAGAAATTTTACATATATCTATATCTTATGTAAGACAAATTCAAACTATTTTTTAGGTTTAAGAAAAAAATTGGACATCATCCTTTATAAAACATGATCATGACAGTTGATCACAGAACACAGTGTTTCTCAGTCTAGTGGCAAACATCTATATATCAACAGGTACACTGAAGCTAGATGTTCCCTTGTCACTTAAATTGTAAGTCCCATCAGTGGGTCCTGAACTCTTAGAATAACTCATACTTTATTACATAGAATGTTGGTAATATAGTCATTTTCCAATTGATAGTTCATAACCAACAGGTGAATGAAGGGCAGTCCTTTAAAAAATAACAGCATATAGAATAGAAAAGAATACAAAGCAAAGAAAGGAAAAGAGTGCATCACATATAAAAAGGATTTTATTTCTTGATAACTTTAAGTTATGTATGTTTCTGTATATTGGGTTACAATTTTAAAAATATTTCTTAATGAAAGTCACAGTCAAAAAAGTTTGCAAGGAAAAAAATGCTTGCAAGGCACTAGCAATAAGTGATGTAATAAATCCTGCAGCAGCATTGAAACATCTAAATGTGTTAATAAAATAATAGTAAAATAATATTTTAAGGTGTGTGCTTTATGCCTGGCAACACTCATAGAGATTTACACGTATTTTCTCAATTACACACACATTAACTCAACGAGGTGGGTCTTTCTACCTTTTCACTTTGTACAGATTGAGCTACTGAGACATTTATCAGAAGTTCTTGTAATAGTATTTTGATTGAATTAGTGTAAAATAATGCATGTTTTCATATGTGAATAAATTATTCTGACCTTCATCTATTAGAATGCACTGAGAATGGTAGAATTAGACACATCTTCCACCTTTCACCCCTTGTTTTTTTAAGCACACACAAGAAAGTATTTTCTTAATTAAAAAATTCCACAAAAAAAGAAATTTGTCCAAAATTACAGCCAAGCCATGGGACTTTTTTCAGTTAATAAATACCTTTTGACTAAAACTACCAGAAAACATCGTATACACAGAATAGTCTTTATTATTCTTCTCTCTCAGTATTTCTCTTCCCACCCGGCTCTTCTCAGCCAAATTTAAGAAATTCCAAGCTTGCAAACCACAATCGATTGTTCAGTGTGGCTATAGGAAGAGGTACATTAAGGTTAACTGAGTGAATACAGGAATAATTAGAAGAAGAAAGAGCTAAAGGGCACCATGAACACCTGGCCAAGTTGCTTCCACCGTTCTCTCACTCTTTACAGCAAAGGAGAATTGGGTGGAATAACTTGACAATTCCAGGTCAGGAAAAGTTGGATCAGGAATTGGATGTACTCATTGTTCAAGGGAGAAAACTACATTTGAAAGAAGTGGATAACGATACTGAACTTAGGCAAATTAAATTCCATATGTAAAAATCAGATTATTTTATTTTGAAAGCAGAGAAACACTTTATTACATCATGATGACGCTTCATTCATGAGATAGTGGAGACTTCCTGTTTATATAAGGAAGATTCTATAAGGACACTCCAAAGCCAAACAAAATCAGTTCACTATTTGCTGATTAAATAGTATGACAGGAATTCCAAAAGATGGGGGGAAATCATGAAGAATGCTAACTATGATTTTAATGTCTCCATTTCTAAATGGCTTTATTCAGTTTAACTGCTGAGGAGTATTTACATTAGTTGTAAATTAGTTGTAAAGAGATGTGTGTGAAACAAAACTCAGCATACAACCTGCTATTAAGATTTTTTTCTCGCCTTCCTATTTGTCTCTCAAAGCCATAGAATATAGATTTGAGAATTATATCTTTTATAGTCTCTTGTTTAAAGCAGAATACTATGTTGTTGTTTTTTTTAAAGTCTCACTTTCACTGCTTACTCATGCTACAGTGTTATTGGAATCAGAGATATTTGGATTTAAAATTTCTGCAGAAGCCCAGAACATCTATCCCTATTTCACCGGCCATAAGACAGCACAAGGGTCTGTTTTGCCTACTGATTCCTCATCCTGAACTTTCCAGATGGTTGAAAATAGTAACTGATGGACACCTAGTTACGTGAAAACCAGTTGGCAAATACTGAAAGACAAATCAAATTTCTGTTTGTTCTGCAACCATATGAAAAGAGTAACATTTTCATTAAGGTAGGAAATGAAAATCTGGGAGAAACCCATGTGTCCTGGAGAGGTTGGAGTGGAATTACTATGATTCCAGAAAGAGAAGAACTAATCAGGATGTGATACGGATGTCAGTGAGGGACCAGAGAGACACATCTGCCTGTCTACCAGACCCCCAAGGAGCACACTAAGCTAACGTCCATCCTGCTTATCTTTCTTTCTTGCCATACCTCTTGCCTTTTCCATTTTTTTCCATAATATGCTTTCTGTCCTACAATATGTTATGCTCTTCCAAATGCTGGGATTTGAACATGCAGTTCCCTCTGCCTGGCATACCCTTCCTCCAACTCTCTCCACCCCTATTGAATGCTTCTGTGACTCTTCCAGTCCACAAATGCCAAGTTTAATTCATCTCTCGGGTCAGGACATAGCAGATTATAATAATAATGAAATAGAGATTAATAGGTAAAGAAGAAACTACAGTGTAGGAATTCAAGGCTGATGATGGGAATATACAGAATGCTATGGGGAAACAAAACAGATGCCACTAACGCTGCCCTATGGGCAAAGACATCTCTGCTCCCTTAAACCACAGATTTCTGCTTCCCTACTTTTCTTTCTCAGGCTCTGGTTTCTGGGCTTTGGGAACTTGGAACTGAACTGTGACTCTGGAAAATTTTCCAACTAAATTCTTCAACAGAATAATCAGAGACTACAATAGACTATTGAGTAAGTGTCTTAAAATCTTTATATCCCTTATACTATTCAATTGTTCTTATTGCCATTCATCTCATTTAAGCTTATATTACTGCTTTCCTATAACATTTTCCAAATCAGTTTCTATTCTTCTATCTCTTCCTTACTCCAATCCATTTTATGCATTTGGCTGCCCTATTTGTCTTTCTGAACAAAAACTTTTATCACATTGCTCCTATAATAATAATAATATTAATAATAATAAAGCAACCACAAAAATAATATAATGCAAACATAAGACAAACACAAACACACAGCCCAGAAAGCAAAAATATATAAAAATACTTTCAGTGGCAACGAAGACCCTTCATAAAATAGAATCACCTTTCTCATCTTACATTCTATTATTCCTATCATGCATTCTTCAAATCTCTTCCTTGCAAAAACAGCTCACTTCACTTCCCACTTCTCTATGTGTTATCAAAGATTATCAACAATAGATCTGCAATCATTATGAAAGTAATTTACATAAGAGGAAATGCAGATTATTTGGACCAGAGTCTAAACACAAATTTGTGAAGAGCAGCATGCCACATCCTCTCTTGAAGGTATGTTAATTTTCTTTGATACACAGCATACCAAATGCAAAATTATAGAAGGATTAGAAAACTCACGTTTGCGCAACACAATTTATACGCTTCTTTAGCTGAGGGCTTTTTATTTTGCATATAGGCAGGTTCTAAACAACTTTATGCATGTAAATGTTCACACCACCAAAATCACCTAATCTACCTACACAGATACATATACACAAAATTTGAACTATGATTATTTAAATTCTTGTGTATAGTCTGAAGTAAAACATTCTCATATTTCATATGGACCTATTAAATACTTGTAGTTTGGATACTGGCACCTTCTATAGTTTTTACAAATCATTTGAAAGTTGGATTCCATGGTACCAGCAGGAATACATTCAAGCTAGGGTCTACCATTAAACAAAGTATACAATTGTGACAATTAGCCATATTCTTTTTCTTTAAATCACCAATATGTGCCTAAATTGCTTTAATCAATAGGTCCTGATGTAGTATTAGTCTACTGAGCACATTTAATTATGATAAGGAATTGACCAAAGAATTAACTAACAAGAAATTGTTGCATAATCCACAGTCCCTGTAAAGAGTAACTCATAGAGCTCTAAAACAGGTTTTGAAAAAAACAAACAATACAATATATCCTGGAAGAATATTTGGCCCTGATTTTGGCCAAAAAAGACAAAATAAGGCTTGGGTATGTTTAACTTTGAATTATATTACAAATTTCCTTTTCTGTTTCAATAGGTTTTTTAAACATAGATAATGTTGAAATGGGGACAATTATGAAAAATAAAAAGGACACCATAGAAAACAAAATTATTACTTTATATTCACTGAAGAATTTTATAGCTGTTTTTGAGAAAAGATGGACTATAAATTTTCTATGCAAACAATATCTTGTGTGTTTGTAGGCACATGTGTGCATGTGTATGTACTTCTTATAAAGTCCACAGAAGGCCAAATGTCACACCTTTCCTTTCCCAGAACAGATAAACCTTTCAGTTACCTATATAAAACTTGTATTAGGAAACTTCTCTACTTCTTCATTCTCTTCCCTGGGTTCCTTGCATCTTCCTGCCTTAAGTGCAACCAGCTTTTTCATGCAGTCTTTTTTTTTAAATATTTTTTTTATTTCAGCATATTACAGGGGTACAAATGTTTAGGTTATGTATATTGCCTTTGTCCACCTGAATTAGAGCTTCAAGCATGTCCATCCCCCAGATGGTGCATACCACACCCATTAGGTATGTATATACCCATCCCCTACCATCTACCTGACAACCCATGAATGTGTGTAATCTGTAATCAAGTTAACAAATGGTATCAGGCATCCCTGGGAATTAAAGAGTAGGATTTATTTTTAATTAATAGTTTTAGCTATTAAAATTTTAACCTTTTTTTATAAAAGAGCAATGGATGATATTAAACTCTAAATTAAAAAATACATTATTTTTCCATGAATCTTATTTGGCTGTGTTTGAGCAAAATTTTAAGGTTTACAAATAAATGAAGAGTTCAATGGCTTTTCTTTTCTGCTCTGTCTTTACTCTTAATATTAAGTTTCTTAATTTATGTATTGTTCTAATAGGTTTTGCACCAGAAGGTTGACCTTAGGGATAAAATAAAGGGACTAAGTTGCTTCCCTGGTTTAATTTGGGAGAAATTTCTGAGTAGCATTTACTTTTGATTATCATGCTCACAACTTCCATAGCAGGCTTGCTGAATGGTTTTTAGCTTTTGCATTTACTTATGCATATGTTTCTCCTTGAGTGTATGCACTGATTTGTGTATTCAGATATATATGATGGTGGTCTTAAAAGAAAATGACTATTTTTTAACCTAAAAAAAATTCTCATTTTAAAATTCATTTTAAAATTTCCTTAGATGTCTGTAATAAGTTGAAAATCTTTTTTTCTCTACCCAGTATCACACTCAAAATATCAAAATTTGTTTGGATGGAAAAATAAATTATATATATAGACACACATGCACACACATATATCACCCACACCCACACCCGTACCCATACATTTTCATAATTAAACTGTTGCCTAAGTTTTGATCTGCAATAATATTCTATATGAACAGTTGTAAGCAATAAAATCAGTGCAGAACTCCCTGTTGTCGATACTGCAGAGTCAGATCAGAGGAGAGTTACTTGGAAATGCTTCATAAAGAGATACTTCTAATATTGATTTAGCATATGCAAAAGGATGGAGATGCCCTGGCTGCAGGAAGACTTTGTGGTATGTTGAATTCTATAATAGAAATTGTTATAGTTGGCTCCAGAACAATATTCAATCTAATATTATCTATAATGTCACATCTCATTAAATGGCAGCTCCACTCTTCTGTGTGCTTAGGCAAGAAGTCTTGGTGTCATCCTTGACCTCTCTCTTACTCTCCTATTCCACATGTATCCTTTTAGTAAGTCATATCGGCTCAATTTTTGGAATGTATCCACAACCCCACAACTTATCACTATCTTCACTCCTATTATTTTTATTCAATCCATCATCATCTCTTGCCTGGATTGATGCAATAGCCTTCTAACTGGTCTCCTTGATTGACCCTTACTACTTTTGGGTCTCTTCTCAATTCAGCAGATACAGTGCACACAACTGTCCAGTAGCTCAGAGTAAAATCCAAAGTCCTTCCAATGTCCTTTAATGTCTTTATGGTCTGGCCCAGTTCCCTCTCATCTGACCTTATTTTCTACTGATCTTCCTGTTCATTCTGCTTCAGTCCCACTAATCTTGTTATGATTGAAACACACTACTCATGTCTCAGAACTTTTGAATTTACTGTTCCCTCTGCTGAAATGTTCCTCCCTGACACAGATACATTGCCAGCTTCCTTATCTCCTAAATATCTTCACTCAAATGAGAACCCGCTGGTTATAGCTTCAAATTACATTGCAAAACCAATCAATAAATAAATAATAGCAACATATCCAATTTGCCTTATCTGTTTTGTTTTCCTTCTTAGTACTTATTACTATCTAGAATCATATTTAATTTACTCATTTATCTAATAGTTTATTTCTCATCTCCTCTTTTAGAATGGAAGCTCTGTGAGGGAAGGAATCACAGTTCCTATGATAAAGACATGTACCACATATTTTCAGAAATACTGTTTTCTGGAATGTTTTTGTTATGCAAGTTATAAAAGACATATTTAGCTTCTCTGGTGCTGAATGGCAATGAATCTATTGAGATTCACTACTTTCTCATTCTATAAAGTAATTTTGCATTAGCTCAGAATCCAGGTCAAAAAGTGAAATGACAATATGGCCTTATAAAAACAAAATGATGTGTGCTTTTATGATTGAATCTTATTTGGTTAATTAGTTTTTAAAATAAATTATGTCATGTATTTTAAACTTTTATTTGTGTATGTTGAAATATTCATAGTATATTTCCATGTTTATATATGGCATGAAATAAAAATGCTTATACATATAGCATTGATTTAAAAACTTAAAAGCAGTTGTGTGACTTCTGCTGCAAATCTCTAGCTTTCCATTAACACATTAACTGTCATGTGACTTGTATTTAACTCATGCTAGTTTTGAACCCAGGGCTTCGTGAACCATATATAACTCACACGTCTCTTCACCTTGGGAGCTATAAGAAATATTTTTCAAGTTGCATACAACTCATACACAAAAAACAATAAAAAATAACAATTTTTCATTAAATTAGAAAGGATCATTTTGTTTTCAAAGTTTTTATTCTACTTTTGAAATAAAACATTGTGGCCCCAAGGAAAAAAAAATTTTTTTCCTAGTGTGGCAATCAATGTGTTACCACATATTAGGTTCAATACTTATTTTTTTTTTGATGGGTAAAGAATTTGAACAGGTATTTTACTGAATAGGAGATCCACATATTCAGAAAACACAGAGTAATATTCAACTTATTCATCATGAGAGATGTAAATGAAAACAAGTCTGAGCCACCTTCCACACCCAATATGACAGGCAATGTTTTTTTTAAATTTCAGAATATTATGAGGGTACAAATGTTTGATTACATAAATTGCCCTTGTACCATTTGAGTGTTTATTTACTGGGAGTCCTCAAGTGAATTATGTATCCTCTATGGATCTCAGTTTTTCATCTATAAAAGAGGTATAATAATAATTAGTATTATTGCAACATTAAATTTTACCATATGTGTAAATTACAAATATATTGAAAGTGACTTAAAAAATGACCTCAGTTAATATGCCAATAGAAACAAAGCCCACTAATTTGAATTGTTCTCCTTTCATTTTGGTTATCAGAGTTTGAGCATGCTTTAACATTATTTGGAAAAAAAATTACTTTTGCATTATACAACAACAAGATGACGTGAAATAGTTTTCATAAAAGCTAGAGTTGAAAAGAGTTTAATATATGTACTGCCAAACACTCTATATCATTTGACAAAGTTGGGCAGCATTGAATGATATAGTCCATTTTGGCAGCTGGGACCGGAGTTGAAAAGGGAGCTGTGAATAAAATATTTTATTTTATATTTCTAATAGAAAATGAACTTTTCTATTAATAATTTGACAACGACAATCCATCACACCTCTCCTCATCTACAGCTTCTGCTACATATCATAGTTTTAAGTCACAGAAACAATGATTAGGTGCAGCTGTAAAACACACTGATTCAAAATGAAAGGTTCATTAGTCACCTAATAGGAGCAGCACCAAAGAATTGCACATTGAAATCCGGGATTTCCCTTTTGTCTACTTTTTGGTATTCAATCTGTTTTGGCCTGAGGTCTGGATGCAGACAGATGCCCAGAATTGATTTTTCTGCACCCTAATGATTCTCTTTCCCCCTTTCCATTAAATTGATTGAGGTGGACAGTGATTGTGCTCATATTCAAAATGGATTGTGACTCCCCTTTGGCACACCTGAATCAAGGAGAAATGCAATTTGGACAGACATTTTTTCCACATTGGCTGTTTCACCTGTGAGTACCATATGAATCCTGAGCAATGTATGAGTAGTGCTGAAATTAACTTATTTCCCCCTTATGTTGTCTTCCATAGTCTGAAGAAAATATTACTAACTTGGGAATCATAAAACATAAGTACTCCATGCCTAGTGGGTCTCATGTTGGTTAGATTACCCTTTCAGTCATCTAAGAATAATTCCTCAGGTCCATACCAGTCTCTCTCTCATAACGAAAACCAGAGGTTTGGCACACAGCTCTCAAAAAGGCTGCTGGGGTGCTGACAAGACCCCTATGATACACCCACCATTAGGCTCACTTCAGAGGCATCCAAATTATTCCTACATTTACTCTTAAGCCTCTAAGTGCTGATATTATGTCACATTGTAAGCACTACCTTTCTAAGAAAAGTGTAGGCTACAACTGGCAGGGAGAAGACTGCCCTGTTACTGTACCAGCAATCAAGCAGGAAGGGTATACATGTTTGTGAGTTGGGTCATTGAGATTGTCACTAACTTTACCAGGTATTCATGTTCAACTCTCTTGAGCCCCTCATTAATTCCTTTTCCAGCATCTCCTTGCTTTTCTTCCTCTGGTTTACCTTCTTTTCTAGGCCATTATATTATTCATCAATCCCCCTTCTTGATTGCTTTTATCCTGAGAACAGAAATCCCAAATGATAACCACCATAGGGGAAGGAAGAGTTCAAAACAACAATCCAATAAGTTAATAAATATATCTCCTATAGAAATACCCATTATAAGGTATACATTCATTTATTACTCTTTCTTAAAATTCATTTGGGGGCCAAAATGTTAAAATAATTGATATAAACTGTTAACCAGTTTACACAATGAGTAGATGTGAAACACCAGATGAGGGTTTCATGTTTCAACAAAGTGAAAGACACTAATGTTCTTCATAATTTTCTAGTTTACTTAGAAGTACATTTGATATTTCTACTGTTTAAATAAATGACAAAAGAGGATCTCAAAACGATAAATACAAAGCAAGAGCAGTGACTCATGCCTATAATCCCAACTACTTATGAGGTGGAGGCAGGAAGATCACTTGAAGCCAGGAATTTGAGACCAGCCTGGGCAATATAGTGAGACCCTGTCTCTAAAAAATATGAATAAATAAAATTTAAAAAAAAATAGCCAGACATGGTAGTGCATGCCTGTAGTCCCAGCTATTCCAGAGGCTGAGGTGGAAAGATCCCTGAAGCCTAGGAGTTCCAGGCTGCAATGAGCTGTGATTGTGCCACTACACACCAGCATGGGTAACAGAGCAAGACCCCATTTCTAAAAAAAGACACAAATTAAAAAATTTTAAATACTAATAATTACAGGTATTCCCATAACAACAGCTTTCATTCACTCAATATAATTGATATTTCTCTTAGGATCTATCCATTATTTTTCATTTCCACTAATAATACCTACACTTTTTACCTCACTACTACAATAGCTTAGTAATTGGTATCTCATTCTTTGGTCCTTAAAATAAATTTGATTTTTATTTTGTCTCTTAGAAACCCTTAAATGATACCCCATTGTCTACAGCTGTCTTGAAATTGGAAGCAAGCTTCCTAATGTGTTTGTAAGAAGATGCACCAAGGTGTTGTAAGACCTTGTTATTCCAAGTGTGGACCAGAGACCAGCAGTCTCAGAATCATCTGGGAGCTTATAAAATGCAAGCTCTCCCCTCTTATATTTTCCTAGAAAGAGATTGAGCCCATTCTTCAAAGTGAGGTATCACAAGGACGGAAAAACATGCAACACATGTACTCGCTATCAAATTGGTACTCACTGATAAACATTAAGGTGTTCACATGGCAGTAATACTCTTGGGGTGCCAGTCAGGTTGGGATGGTAGGGGGTGGGGGGCTAAGGGGGACAAACTCGCAGCTAATGGAAGTGGAGCAAACTGTATGAGGGAAGGACACACATGTAGTCCTGGCTTGGGTAAGGCAAATGCATTACATGTAACCAAAATGTTTGTACCCCCATAATATCCTGAATTAAAAATAAATAAATAAATAAATAAAAATGCAAGCTCTCAACTTCTACCCCAGGCCTACTGTAGCAGATTCTGCAAGATGTTTTCCAGGTGTTTCATGTGCACATTATTTTTTACTCACATATTTTATCTAGAAAATAAGAAATACATTAAGCATTACAAATATTTAGTGTACCAATTGATACTGGAAGTCTCGCTGAGTCCCTTGGGTATAAGACATATACTATTCTGAGGGAAGGTCAGGATTTGATCAATGCAAAGGTATGCTCAATCTTTCCCTTCATTTTCACTTGTTCAAAGTATTGGGGCTTCCCTGTATGTTGATACAGAGATTGCAGGATTACATAATCTGGAGTAGTATAAACCACCTTTCCCAAAACAAATATATAGCCTTGAAAAGTGTAAAGAAAGCATGAATTGACGATGGCACAGGTGTGCAAACACAAGTGAGAAAGAAACTGGCAAAGCTGATGCTTCTTTTCCTACTACAAATTCTTTTTCAGTCACATTGTGGGGTGGAAGAAAATGACAACATAGTCATATCTCATAAGAAATTGACCAAAAAATGAAATTAGAGAACATTATTAGAATTACAATTCACATAAACTACTATAAGCGTATTTTGTACTTTGAAATTTGCATCAATCAAATCTTAATATTCCCTCAAAACATTGTAGGTACCAAGTAGACTAAGCTGCCAGCTTCAGCTTGTACATGAAATATCAGTAACACAGTGTGTTTATTTTCTGGTATCTTCAGGCTTCATAGTGAGAAAGACATTTTAAAATTAAAGATTTTATCAATAAAGGCAAACTTCTGCCACATTTCCAGAAATGTTAAAAGTCATGATAAGCCATTACTTCACAGAAATGTCCTAAATTAAATAATGACATGAATATTTTATTAAATATTTTAAAGTATTGTTTGTAATTTCTATCTTAAAAATGAAATGATGAAATGACACTATACCTTTAGGTAAACATAGGTTTCTTCTGACCTGGTTAAGAAAATGACTGAACGAATAACTGAAAACTGCTATGGTAGCAACTTAAATGAATTCCTCTGCCAGTAAACTTTTTTGAGGGGAAAGTCACGCAGAGAACATTGCTGAAGAGTTAGAAGAATGGGTATATCAAATTATGTAATTTTGGAAGCTTGCTCATTGTGGACACAAAGACAAAAGTTTCTATCTTCTTTTAGCTTATGGAAAATATGGTTTGAGCTAGTAAAAAGATGCACAAAAGAAGATATGTTCTGAATGTTATATGACATTTAATAAAAGTGATGTTTTGCGGTGAGGACCACCATCTGTTAGCATAACTACTGATGAAGTAGATTCTGGAGTAACATTACCAAGATATATCTCACTATACCCTTCCTGGACAATGCAATACACGAGAGAAACTGAAGCAAGAAGGGCCCCAAGTGCTACTGGATATTTTAAAAATACTTGAAAACATATAAGCAAAGAAATAAAATCTGTAGCAAATTCTTAACAATATTCTGTAACGATATGAGCAGTGACTACAACCATCATTTATACTACAGGATGGTTTGCTGGTTTTCTGATGTAAAGTACAAAAAGAATCAGATTTAAAAATTTAATACTTTTCTCTTAAAGGAAAGAAATCCAAATTCACTGCCTTTTGGTAGAAATGTTACTAAGTAGATGGGTTTGGAAAAATATAAACATATTTAATCTGTCTCTTCAAGGTAATATTTTAAGCAAATAAAATTCCCATGGATACCATGTAAAATTATATTTGGAAACAGAATTTGCTCACTAGTTTAAAAATGTTTGAAATAAAGAATTTCAAGCGGTTTTAGACCCATTTGTAAAAAGTACAGGAAAAAACAGTCTTCCAACTAACCAGACTTCCAGTTAGTTTGTCAAACCACTGAGTGACATTAATAAAGACAGGGATGTAACAAGCTAATGATATGTTGAAATTTTCAACATCAACAACAATATGAGCACACTCTCTACAATTGGTGAGTGAATTTGAAATGGCCATCATGATTTAGCAAGCATGGACAATAATAAACTTTTTCTATTCAGATTCACCTGTTTTGTTGTGGAATCATTTTGCACCTAAGATGGATTATGCCAAATTTCAAATTTAACTGAACTAAGAACCAGAACTTTGAAACATTGCATTACAAAATGTTTAACCAGAATTAAAATAAAAAAGAAAGGAAGCACATTTTGTAGAAATCTTAATGAATAACATTTATATTCATGATTAATTAACAAAATTGAATAATGTTCTTTTAATTTCTGTTTTTGTGTTTATCTTATATAAAGTAAATGAAACGAAAACATATGGAGTTGCTGGGGGATACTGGATGTACTCCAAACTCCTTAACCTTGTTTTTCCCTCTTTTTAATTTATATTTTTTCTTATAAAATTAATGTTTTAAAATACAGCTAAAGCATTCTTTAATATAATACATTACAATATATTTTCTTAAGATACAAAATTCTAAAGTTACTCTGACTATTATTATGTTTTTATTTTCCCTTTTCCTCACCTTTAGTTCAAAATATGAACTAAACATGGGATGTTTTCATCTGCAACTTATCCTCCTCACCCAAACATAACAGCTAAGTGAGTACTTACCCACCTGTACACTGATTGGCAGTCATAGCTCATGTTCAGTCCCCTTTTTCTTTGAGTCGATACTCATCTCCTGCAGCCTTCTGGTCCACCCATTTTTGAGCACTATCTCTTGTTGAATATTCTGTATTTTCTTTTCTGTCTACTGAGATTCCCTCAATCCACTGATGGCTCCTCAGCCATTTATCCTCTCCACCAAGTGATCCCAGTTGACCTTTTCATCCATATTTCTGTCTCCTGTGACAACTCTTTATTCCAGTTAAAACAGCCTCTCTAGCTTTCCCAAGGTATACCATACATAGTCTCACTTTACAATTTGCTTTGACTATTTCATCCTTAAAAATGTTCTTCTTGGCTTCACTGCATATCTAAATAGTTTATTTTCTTCAAGACAGCTCATATTAATTTTGTCCCTTTCCAATATATGGAATTTACTTCTTTTTCTGAAATCCTATAATTATTCACTCCCTATACCATTGATAGTAAATCCCTTATTGCCTTGTGCTATGCATTGTCACACAGTATTATTGCTCTATTATATACATTGATGTATTTTACTATTTCATTATTATCTTACCTTTCATAATAATAAACTTTGTCTCTATGAGGTTTGAATTTCCTTGAGGGCAGATAACTTCTCTGATTACTGTGCATTCCCAAGAGTACCTACCACGCTGTTGACAGAGAATAGATGCTTTTTAATAAGGTATTACTAACTTGGGAAAGATTTGTCAAGTACATATAATGCATATGTTTATGTATAACTCATAAAATTAAGAGTTCTTACTATTCCATAATGCTTCAGAGCTTTTAATAGAAATTATATGTTTATGGTAGATTGTTAAAGTCACTTACTTGAGTTCAAAAATTAGTCTTATTTCCAATATCTCAAGACCAATGTTTTTTACTGTTTCATCTTGTAGTCTATTTTATGTCATTTGCGGAGTTAGAGTAAGTTTCAATTGCCTTATCTAAATAAATAATACAGGCCATGAGGCAGATTGCAATTGATGTGCCTATAAAACAGAAACATAATGTATGAGAAATGATGGAGGAAATCAAGCTATAGACTAAATCTCACACAACCTTTGCAAAGAAATCTAATTTGTGTTCATGTGAACAAAGAAATCTTGTTGTTAAAAGAAGAATTATGAGACATGGCATTCCATCCCTCTGCTTTAAAAATGTTATTGAAAAGCATTATACACTTGATCATCCTAATCATTATCACAAGTTATAGCACCCTAAGTCCAGCTTATTTTATCGTTAGAATTCTCAGTGCACTAATGTTTATGATACATTGCTATGTGTTCCAGGCATTTTAGCAAAATTAATAAATGAATATTCATGCAATTATACACATACTGAGAACAATGCTATTCATTACTCAAGGATTTTATAAAATGTTTCCCTGAAAAAATTCCCCACTGCAGAGATATGATATTAGCTACAAGAAAAGAGATAGTGTTTATTGAGCACCAAACACACAGGTATATATTTATTATTTTGAAAAATTCACAGGTATTTTTATTTCACTAGAAGAAGAGCCATACAACATCTTTGGTTATCCCATTAGAGTGCGAGTTTGAAAAATTTACCATGCTTCACTTCAAATATGAAAATGCCCAATCTTAAAATGTAAATAAGTGAGCCACAATTCAGAAATGTAAAATAAAATGATGAAAACCAAGTGCAGCCAGCCATGCGGCAGACTGGAGGACACAGTGAAAAGTGAGTGAAACCATGTTAAACATGAAATTAATTCTTATTTGTGAGTTTAACCCTAAAGGGATTACTCCTCCAAGCTTGTATATCAGTGCCCTTTCATCTTACAAAATATTTCCAGCATATTTTAAAGTGAAAGATATTTTACACTTTGCCTATAGTATATAATTTGTATATAAAACACAAAATAAAACATTTACACATGTAGTGAAGACCTTTCAGTTATTTATAAAACCACCACCACCACCACTACCACCACCACAACGGCAACCACATCAGCGACAGTAAATACGCTTTCAACTCCAGCTATAGAATATTGCCTAACCTTGGATCCAGAGTTAATTATCTTTATGGCTTTGAAGGTACATGTAAGAGTCTGTGGCACTGACCTTTGCAAGATTATCAAAAGGAGGTGAGGGCATATGAACCATGGCTGAAAGCCTCTTTCTTTAGATGAATCATTTCAAAGTTTGTAACCTATATTCCTCACACAGATTCTTTTAAAAATGACTTCAAAGAATGTAATTTCAACAAAACATGTACATTGGAATGACCCTGAACATACTTAGAAGCATCATACAACCACATACAACCACAAATTTTAGTAAACATATATCCTTGAACATAAATATCTAAATAGTTTAGTTAATGTTGTTACCCAGAACTGTAACTAAACATACTAGTATGAGAATATATTAACAGTCTCTGATGACATTTCAATTGTTTAGTCAACCAACTAACAAGCTGATCTCATCTCATGTTCTCAACGATAAGGCAATTTCTTTCCTCTGCTGGGTCCTGTCCTCTACTAAAAACCAATCATGGAATTGGTGTTTCCTACCAGACTATTGCCTGTAGGAGCAAATGAATGACAGGAATGTGTCTTACATATCCATGCATGATAGGTTTGAGTTATTCCAGTTCATATTATGTCAATATTAGCCCTGTTCTTATTCTTATTGTTGAAATTTCATTTTGTAGCTCCAAATGTCAGAAATTACATCTTGATTTACATACGGTGGTCGATACATCTTTATGTTGATGCTGGGGATTCTTAAATAACATTTAATGAATCAAAATCCAGGATATGCCCATGCATAAGATATGTGCAAAATGATAAGATATATGGAGGTAGAGAAAAATAGTAATGGGAATGATTTGGCTGACATAATGATGAATGTTATTGTAGAGAAAAATACATCCTGCAGTAGACAATAGGCAGTTTCTAAACAGAAGGTGGAAAATCGAGGTCTGAAGCAATGGGATCTTTATTAAGTCAGTGAGAAGGGTTCAACAATGTTGAGAAAGACATGAATAAAAGCAATTAGGAATAGCTCTAGATAAAGTAGAAATGAAGCTCACAGAAAACTCAAGTAATATGGCATCTTCTCTTACTAAAACTGCTCATGATCTAGTTGATATTCAATGACATTTTTCATTTTATATCATGAAATAATTTCTATGTTGGTAGTGATACTATGAGTTGCAAACATTCTTTCTCTCTCTCTCTCTTCCCTTCTCTCTCACCATCCCTCTCTTTACTCCTCCTATGTCTGGCTACTGTATTAATTTCCTTCTTTTATTATATTTTCTTTCACAGACCCTCTTCCTCTTCAACTTCTTAAAGGCAAATATCTCAGGGCTCTATTCTTGGCCATCCCCTTTAACCTCTTTCTAGGATCTCTTCCTTGGAGACTCCCTTGAGTGACCTCTTTGACCCCTTCCTATTGATTAGGTGTCACATCCAATTAGCTCCAAAATCCAAGCAATTTCAACTACAAAATGTTTGGAAAAAATATCTTTATTTTCCTTTTCATTTCTCTAGTGATAATATTCTTTACTTGTTGACCTCTATTGGTGGCCTTTAACTTAAAATTTTGCCTTGCCCCAAACCATTCACACACCTGGGCAGATTAATTATTCCTGATGCACACCCTACAATCATATGAACAAAAACTCCCTGGATCTCTATTACCTAAAAAATAACGTGCAAATTACTAGTATAAAATTAAATATGCCCATTATCTCAACTCAAAGTATTTACTTTCCTATGTCTGCTACAGCCTTTACAGGCTCCACACTCCAGAAAAATGAGAACCTATGTCTCATGTATATTGGGTCAAGCTTTTTTCTTCTCATTCCTCGAAAATATCCATCTTCTGCTCTCTGAATAATCTGTATCTATTCAATACAATTATCACTTCCATGATGAATTCTTCTTTGCCACTTTCCAATCTGACATGGTCTATCTCTCTCTCCAAGACCTGTAACATTATTTTAGTTTCTCTCTTAGAACATTGTTAATGACCTTTCTTTTGTTACTGGTATTTATATTCATATTATTTTCCTCTCTAGAATATACACTTCCTAGAGAAGGAAACTGCTCCCATAGACAGGGATTTTAACTTAACAAAATTTTCATCCCACATAGGCCATAACACAGTGCCTCGTCATGTTTCCAAAAAAAAAGGGAGAAAGTAATTGAATAAACTCCCATTTTTTTAACAATGCATTTTTCTGGTGAGTTTTATAGTCCTTTTGTAGAAATTTTTGTCAATAACATTTATTGCTTAGAGGATCAAACACAATTATATTATTTTTACTGAAGGCTGTATTTATTGGACTTTCCCACTTTTATCAGTTACAACATTTTTCTGTAAGAATCCTCTGCTCTTTCAAATGTCTTCTTATGTGTTCAGAATCTGAAATGCTTCTATCCTCCAGTGGGTTATGTCATATATAGTTCCAGTTCAAATTCTTAGTCCTCCATGGGAGTGTCATTAAATCATTCTGGGTAAGTTTTTCTTCTCTCCTAATAGTCACGACAATTTATCACTTATCTGGCATTTAAGAATAAATTAGTTGGTGAAATTTTGGATGTGTCTACAGTGTTATAATAACATAACTTTGTATTTTTATGTTAAAGAGCAGAGGGAACAATGTGTTACAATTATAGGTTGAACATCTCTAATACAAACATTCAAAATTTGAAATGCTCTAAAATAGGAAACTTTTTAAACACTGATAATGATATCACAAGTAGAAAAATTCCACATGTAAGTACCTAACACAATCTTTGTTTCATGCTCAAAAATTATTAAAAATACTGTATAAAAGCACTTTAGGGCTATGTGTATAAGGCGTATATGAAACACAAATGAATTTCATGTTTAGATTTGGGACCCATTCCCAAGATGCCTCATTACGTATATGCAAATATTCCAAACTCTGAAGAAATCTGAAGTCCGAAATCCTTCTGGTCCCAAGAATTTCAGGTAAGGGATATCTAAACTAAAATATTCTCTCAAGCATAAGTTTCACAGATTAGAGCCTCAAAACTACTTTTTGTTTCACATGGATACGTAAGAAACAAAAATTGGAGCAGTCTAATATAATGCTAAAATTGTTAGCATTCATTATTGAGTGAATAATGACAATTTCTACTCATGGGAAGATAAGAGCCAAGTGCTTAGTTTATAAAATAAATTGACATACTTAGCATGGATGGAAAATGGACATATACAAGAAAATATTTCATATTAAGTAAAAAATATATGAACAGAAAAATAAAACTAATACTACCTGATTTATTATACTCAAATGGTAGCATATTTATTATTTCCAGTGTTACATTAGACATATTGAAATATTTTAAGTTTTAAACATCCACATGGTAAATATATAGCCTTAAAAGTTTGATGATGCATTTTTTATATTCATAATTTACAATTACATTTTCAGATTAATATCAAAGCAAAGAAGTACCAAATACAGTGTTTATAGATATTAAGTGAATCCTTTACTAAAGATGCATATGTAGAGAGAGTAAATAAAGATATAATTTGGCTAAAGTCATAGAAGTACACAAGATATTTTGAACAATACTAATAATAATTAGCAATAATAATAGGCTAAGTCCACATTATATGAATCAGAGCAAAACTCTACATCTTTAGTAATATTTGCTATATCTGACATACTAAACAAAGAATTCAATTAGACTTTTATTTACAGAGCTGTTCAAAGCTATTATAAGGCTGCAGTACAAAAGTTCTGAATACTGTTTTTATTCTTTTGGTACTAAAATAATAAAGAAAACCACTATTTTTCTTGATATGCAAAAGAAAAGGGCTACCTAAACCCACAATCCTTATGTATATAAGTGGAAAACTTAAAAGTGCTAAATATTGAAGAAAAAGGCATTCTGGCCTTCAAAGAAAGCTAAACAATGACTCTCTGAAAGTACTTTGGCATTTATTCCACTTTGCTTGCATAAAGAAGAGAATGTTTTATACTCCAGCATATAAGAGCGCTGGGAAAGTCAGATCAGACTGAGGGGGTGGCTGTCTCTGAGAACAGAAGCTGTTTCACATGTGGTGGTGGTGAGGCATGAAATTGGTGACACTTCTTTTGGGCTTTACATAAATGGTGTGTGGGGAAGGTTCTTGGCCAGGTGGTGGCTTTTGGAAGGTCATCAAGCAAGACGGGTAGAGTAAGGGAGAAGGCAGAGGGCCAGGCAAGGCTGGTCTGATCTCCTGCCTGAGCCCTGTTCACCAACTAAATTTACTAGACTTACACAGTTCTTGCCATCAGTGCATATTTTCTAGAAAATCTGTTTAAACGTGTCATTTTGTGCTCAGGTGAGCCCAGGGCACAGGGAAAACTGAAGCAGTAGTCAAGATGTCACAAATTATGGAGAGGGATCCAAACTTTTATAGGCCATGAAATTAGAAACTTATGCCAAATCTACCATATTCTCTAAGGAGCAAGATCTCCTAGAAATATGTGGGCTATGTAAGTGTCATAATTTCATCATTTTTCTATGTATAAGTTAAAATTTAAGTTTAAAAATAAAAGGTATTTTAAGAGATATTCACAGATCAAAGCACAGAAGGTGATTTCAAACATTTCAAATCCTACAAAATAGGAAATAACCATAATTTTCAAAGATATTGTACTAATAAGTGCAGCCAGTGTGATCATTGAGTATGACTCTTCATTTAGTAGTGAAGGGACAGTTGAAGGAACACAAGCCATGACTTATCAAAGGACCACAATGGAGTTGGGAAAAGGGACTACACTGCATGTCTACCTCTTCCTTCCACATACCTATAGCACATTAAATGTATCTCACTTATGGTATTTATGCATATCTATATGACTGATACTATAATTTGATATGCTTTATATCCTCTGTTAGAATCTAAGTTTCTCAAATGCTGGATCTATGTTCAATTAAACATTATAAAGGTTGAGGATCCCTTATCCAAAATGCTCGGGACCAGAGTGTTTCAGATTTTGATTTTTTTTTCAGATTTTAGAATATTTGCATTATACTGTTTGAACATCTCAAATCTGAAAATCCAAAATGCTCCGATAAGCATTTTCTTTGAGTGTCACTTTAGCACTCAAAAACTTTTGGACTTTGAAGCATTTTGGATTTCAGATTTTCAGACTTGGGATGCTCAACCTTTATTCATTAGCACTCAGCATTTTATTTTAAGATATATGTAACATAATAAACAGCATCTCAACAAACACTTGTTAACCCAATAAGAATCAAAAGAATATAAGTAAGACAGGATTGGCAGTGTATTACTCTTCTTTTGAGGTAGCAGTATGACTTAATTGCTAATTTAAAGAGGTAGGTTTTGAAGCTGATGTCCTCCTTCTCCACTTACTGGCTTTGTGGCCTTTGACAAGTTTATTAACTCCTTTGTATCTCAAATTCCTCACTACAAAATGCTGATGATACTTATGGTAGGCAGAATAATGCCCCTCCTCAGAATATATCAATGTCCCAATCCCTAGAACCTGTGATCACAAAGGTCCTTTAAAATGGAAGAGGCAGAAGAGGCCAGTCACAGAGATTTGAAGATGCTATGATGTTGACCTTGAAGATGAAAGGAGAGGCCACTAACCAAGGTATGTAGGTGACCTGTAGAAGACGTAAAAGTCAAGGAAATGTATTTTCCTCTAGAACAGGGGTTCCCAACCTATGGTGAGTTATATAATTATTTCATTATATATTATAGGGTAATAATAATAGAAATAAGTGCACAATAAATGTAATGTATTTGAATCATCCCAAAACCACTCCCTCCATCCCCAGTCCATGGAAAAATTGTCTTCCATGAAAATGGTCCCTGGTGCCAAAAAGGTTGGGGATCCCTTCTCTATAGCCTCAAGAAAGAACAAAGTCCTGCCATCACCTTGACTGTAGCGCAGTGAGACCCACTTCAGACTTCTGACTTTCAAAACTATAAAATAATAAACTTTGTGTTCTTCTAAGCCCCTAAGTTTCAGGCAATTTGTTACAGCAGCTATAGGAAACTAACACAATTCTAATGAGTGCATGATAGGGACTTTTGTAGGAATCATCTACATAAAGCATGTAGATCTGTGTTGGACCCATTATTATTATAATTTTTATAAAGTGGCCCAGGTTACAAGTGGTATTTGCTTCATGAAGAAAATGAACCTTGAAGGACAGACTTACTTTGACTATGGAGAAGGTAAGAACATAAGGAAAAGTGAAATTCTAGGGATAAGAGCATATGGAGAGCCATAAGATTATAGTGTTTTAAGAAACATGCTATAAATCTGGATTGCTTTAATGAGGCCTATGAATGAGAGCCTTGAAATACAAACAAAGGAATTAAAACATAGTGTGGTGTTAAACTGAAGGTCTTTAAAGCCTTTGAGCACTGGAATGACATAGTTATAAAAATTTTAAAAGTTGCTAGAGAAGTGAGAAGAGACTAAAATGAGAAAACTATTTATGAGAGCCTTTCTGTCTTGTGGGCAAAAAAAAAAAAATATTAGGTAGGTTGCATGGTGTTAACGAAAGTGGAAATAGAGAAAGGCTATATTATATATTTGTATTATATATTTAACTAAATTACATTCTTGATTACCAGATGAATACCACTCATTATCAACAACTACATTCCAAGCCATCATAATCTCTTGCCTGTATTACTTTAATATTTTCCTAACTGGTTTTTCCACTTCTCCACTTATCCCTGTCTTAGCCTGATTTCCCCAGAAAGTGGAGGCAGGCCAAAATTTCCCATGTTTCTCTCGTATTAGGAAGTACAACCCCAAGGAAGCAGGAATAAGTGAAAAGGTAGATAAGGCAGGGAAGGAATAAGAGCCAAGGGCAGGGTGCAGTAACATACTAGCTTGGTATCAACAATGATTGCTCATTCTTTCAAGATGACATTTTAAGAGACCACATGAACTACACCATCTCCAGACAGTCTTTCCTGATTAAGGAAGAGAAAAAATTTTATCCACTGGCCTTCTATTAATGGTCAAAGGACTCTTAACTCCCCTACAACTTCAGATTATGCTTGTAGGGAAACAAGGAAGATCTCATGTATCTCATATTTCACTGGCTTTGAGGAAGACCTGAAAGAGGAGAGGCATAGGGCATGGCATGAGGAAAGGCAATGCTTCTGTACCCACATAATTTGAAGGCCAGGATGGCTGGATGAAATGAGTGGCCAATAGCCCTAGAGACAAGGGCAGCTAAGAGCATCTGATAAGGTACATGAAAGGAATCTGATACACCTCCCTGCAGGCTTTTATCCACATAGCACTTGAAATGATCACTGTAGAAGCTACGTAAAGATTGTATCAATCTCAAATAGCTCCCAATTTTATTTAGAATACAATTCAAATTCTTTACCTTGACACTAGACAATACTCAAACCATATTTCATTATTGCTTATTTTGCTCCACCTGTGCTGATCGTTCTGCTGTTCCTCAAACATGCTGAGCTTTTTTTCCATCTCAGCACCTGGACACTTAGGTGTTCCTATTTCTGGAAATATCAAGACGTAAGATATCGAAATCTTAGTATGTCACCATCAGGACTTTTAGTCTTTTCCCAAATGTTACCTTTTGAGAGATGCCTTCCCTATCTCAGTGTGCTTACCTTCCCCTGCAACATTTTGTTTTCCATTACCTCTCTTTGACTTATGTTATAATGCTTCAGTACCTCAAAACTGTGCCCACCAATCCCCAGGCTACAGATTGGTATCAGTTCGTGTCCTGTTAGGAACCCAGCCACACAGCAGGATGTGAGCAGCTGGCGAGTGAGAGAAGCTTCATCTGTATTTACATCCCCTCCCATCGTTCCCATTCCCACCACTGCCTGAGCTCCACCTCCTGTCAGATCAGTGGTGGCATGAGAAGCTCATGGGAGTATAAACCCTACTGTAAACTGCACTTGCAAGGGATCTAGGTTGCAGGCTCCTTATGAGAATCTAACGCCTGATGATCTGAGGTGGAGCCGAGGTGGTGATGCTAGCGCTGGGGAACTGCTGCAAATACAGATTATCATTAGCAGAGAGGCTTGACTGCACAGAAACCATAATAAATCAATTGCTTGCAGATTCATATCAAAACCGTATTAGTGTGTAGCAAGTGACAATTAAGCCGCATCTGGTGGCAGGCTTTATAGTGGCAAGTGAGTTGATGAACTTCAATTGTATAGCTGCATCTGGTAGCAGGCTTTAAGTCAGAATCCTACACTTATTTTAGTTCGCCCGTGGCCCTTCCATTATTTTATTTACTACTTCCATCTGCACCTTTTTCCTGCACTGTGCACTTTTCTCAGTCACAGTTTTGGTAAGCCCACAAGCTAACCCTAGCAAAAGTGAGTAAAAAGCAAACATTGCAAGTGAGCTGCTTTGAAAAGGGGGAAAGACCCAATGATGAGAGAGCAGAAGATTGCCAACAAAATGAAAGCTGCATTTAAATGAAAATACCAAGAGTCCTACTTAAATTATGGGGTCATTGCAACAGGTGATTCACATTCTCCAAGCCCACTTTGTATAATATGTTGTGACCAGTTATCCAATGAAACCATGAAACCTTCAAAACTGCTTCACCATATGGAGACCAACCACGTTGCATCAAGACAAGCCTTTGGAGTTTTTCAAAGGAAAAAAAAATGTGAACACCAAGAACAGAAGCAATTATTGAAGGCCACCAATTCATCAAATGTGTCTGCACTAAGAGCATGATTATTAGTGGCTAACCGCATTGCTAAAGCTAAGAATCCCTTACTACTGGTAAAGAGTTGATCCTGCCTGCTACTAAGGACGTTTACCATGAACTTTTAAGAGAGGCTGCAGTTCAAAAGGTGGCACATGTTCCCTTTTTGGCTATCACTATAACTAGAAGAATTGATGAAATAACAGAAGATATTGAGGCACAATTGCTAGAGAGGATTAATGTGTCATCGTGGTACAGAATACAGTTGACAAGTCTACCAATGTTGACAACAAGGCAACAATACTTGTTTTTGTGCAATATATTTTTCAGGAGGATGTGCATGAGGATATGTTATGTGCACTTTTGTTGCCCTCTAATACAACAGCTGCAGAACTATTCAAGGCTTTGAATGATCACATATCAGGAAAACTGAACTGGTCATTTTGTGTATGTGCATGCACGGATGGAGTGGCTGGATGGCTTTTTGGTTTCACTACTTGGGTCAAGGAGGTCACTTCTGAATGTGAGTCTACGCACTGTGTCATCCATAGAGAAATGCTGGCTAGCTAAAAAATGTCACCCAAACTAAACAATGTTTTGCAGGATGTGATTAAGATTATCAACCACATTAAAGTACATGCCCTTAACACATCTGTTTGTGCAGCCCTGTGAGGAGATGGACACAGAGCACACGCATCCTCTCTTATACTCAGAGGTAAGACGGCTTTCTAAACGTAGATCACTGGCCAGAGTTTTTGAGTTGTGAAAGCTGCTCCAGAGATGTCTTTTAGGAAAACAGTCGCCACTGGCAGCACATTTCAGTGACACAGAATGGGGTCGCAAAACTTGCTTACTTGTGTGACATATTCAACTTGCTCAACAAACTCAATCTGTCACGTCAGGGGAGAACAGCAACTGTGTTCAAGTCAGCAGATAAAGTGGCTGCATTCAAAGCCAAACCGGAACTATGGGGGCGGTGATTGACATGTTGGGATTTTTGACATGTTTCAAACATTAGCAGAGATCTTGAAAGAGACTGAGCCAGGGCCTTCTTTCTCCCAGTGGGTGCATGATCACTCATCTCAGCTTTCAAAAGAGTTTGAACATTACTTTCCAATCACAAAAGACCTCCAAACTGGGATGGAATGGATCCGTGACCATTTGTGAATAAGCCAAGTGAATTGATTTTGTCCATGGTAGAAGAGGATCAACTGCTTGAAATCAAAAATGTCAGTGCCCTTAAAAGTATGTTTGAGGCCGGGCGTGGTGGCTCATGCCTGTAATCCTAGCACTCTGGGAGGCCGAGGCAGGTGGATCCTTTGAGGTCAGGAGTTGGAGACCAGCCTGAGCAAGAGCAAGACCCCGTCTCTACTGAAAAAAGATAGAAAGAAATTAGCTGGACAACTAAAAATATATAGAAAAAATTAGCTGGGCATGGTGGCTCATGCCGGTAGCCCCAGCTACTCGGAAGGCTGAGGCAGGAGGATGGCTTGAGCCCAGGAGTTTGAGGTGGCTGTGAACTAGGCTGATGCCATGGCACTCTAGCCCAGGCAACAGAGTGAGACTCTGTCTCAAAAAAAAAATCATGTTTAAGACAACTTCAAATCTCCATATGCTCTGGATTAAAGTCAAGGCAGAATATCCTAAGATTGCCACAAAAGCACTGAAAAGCGTGCTTCCATTTCCAACATCCTATCTTTGTGAAGCAGGGTTTTCTGCAATGACAGTAACCAAACAAAAGACTACAGAGTAGACTGCACATAAGCCACACACTTTGGCTGTCATTGTCTCCCATCACACCAAGCTGGGACTGCCTAGTTGTAGGAAAACTAGCTTAGGTCTCCCACTAATTCTGCATTATGGTGAGTTGTATAATTATTCCATCATATATTACAATGTGATAATAATAGAAATAAAGTGCACAGTAAATGTAATGCCCTTGAATCATCCCCAAACCACCCACCCCCTCTCACCCCAGTCCATGGAAAAATTGTCTTCCACGAAACAAGTCCCTGGTGCCAAAAAAGGTTAGGGACCACTGCCTTAAAGTATATTATGTACGCATTTATTTCCTACTATAGGGCTTGCTTCCCCCCACTGGATTGCAAACTCCATAATGTTGGGAAATTTACATGTCTTGTTTCCTACTACATCAATACCTGGAACATGGTAAGCACTAGAAAAATATTTGCTGAATGAATGAATAAATGACTTTAGTTTTACCATAATAATGTTTATGTAAAAAAAAAAGACCATGGTAGAAGAAAAGGAATTTCTATTTATTAAATGGTGACCATATAAATTATTATTCAAACAGGGACACTGAGAGATGTTAATATTTTATTAAGTATCTAATATGTAAGTGACCATATAATTTGTTGTCCAAACTGGGAAAGGTAAGGGGGCACTACTAATAATTATACCCAAATAGCAGGCATACATGGTTGCCCTTATATTCTAGGTACTCTGCTAGGTATTTAAACATATAATAGCTTTTCTTCCTGATGGTAGGAAATGTTTTGTTTTCTTCCTATTAGAGTACTTTGCTTTGTGGTCTTGACTCAGGAAAGATCATTTTAAATAACCTCTCGCAGGAAAAGTTACTTCTCTGCTTAAGAGATTCAAGAGGAAAACAGATCCCTCTTCATCTAAAAACATTCATGCCGTGCCAAGTTCTGAGTGCATCTTTATTCATTATCTTATGCCCTGTCCTCTCCTCCACTAGCAAAATATTAACATATGCTTCATGATTAATTTTGTAAAAACATATATGCACTGAAAAAGTGCATATTTGAAATAAGCTCATGAGTGATTTTTCTGTCAAGTTCTCTAATGTTATATTATATTTATAATAGATAAAATATTAGATAAAAGGAAATTAATTACTGTCGCTAAATGTATAACCTATGAACATTTATTGGTTCAAACAAATCTGAGGTAACAAATATTTTTAAATTACGTGGCTAAAACCTTTAGGAGGGGAAAAGGAAAGTGTAAAATAAGATATATAAGTTGATTTTTGAATAACCATGTTGATGGTTAATAAATATTCCCATATTACTTCCAAACTATTTGTGTCAATAATTTTGCCCTTCCCTAGGCAGTAGTATTTATAAAATGACCTTAAATTTATATTTCAATTTACTGTTTCCAAAACTCACATGTGTACATTGTTTTATACGGTCCTCACAAGAAAACCCTCACATTAGATAATGCTGGCTTGGTTATTTTTATTTTACAGATGTGGGTGCTGATCCTCAAGGATAACTGACTTGTCCGAGGTTACACAAGGATTAATGAAGGACTTAAGCCGAGGCTTCCTAAATTCACAAATCTTTTATTTCTTCGAGCAAGTCTTTTCATTTTAATGTTAGGAATTCTAAAGTGTTGTAAAATCAAAATTGAACCTTACTATTTCTTGCTTATCATCTGGTTGTAATCAGTGGGAGATGTCATAGCCAGAGGCAGGAAAAGAACAAATATAAATGGAGAAAAATCATGATCATATTCAACAGTCTTTGTGAGAGGGTGAGAGAGAAGAAAATCACTAACCTCAGTTTTTGTTTTGTCATTTTAAAATTTAATTCCTCTTTCAAGTGATTAAATTAGTAAGAAAACAAATTTGGATCCTTTGCCTATTGTCTCAATTTTCTTTCCATTTCAAAGGAAGTAAATTGAATAGTGATTTTTTTGTTGTTGTTTCAAGAACATAGTTACTATATAATATAATATTGTCAATCCAAGTCATTATGGTAACAGCCTGCTGGGATGATGTAGCATGTTCTAAGGATCTTTAGGTTGTCTAATTTATAAAAATGCTCAGATGCATGACTCAGAAATTCTATATCCATTTCTAAAAAATTCACATAGAAAATTCACATCCTTTCAGCTAAAGAGAAAAACCTTTGTGCATGTCACTTGCACTTGCAGTGATTGCCAGGAGTCTGGGAGGTTGCTATTAATAAGGATCCCTGCTGTTGCTGCACTTGGTGATTTATCACCTTCACATCTCCAAATGGGAGGAGGTCAGATCAGACAGAGGAAACCATTCATTCAAAGGTGGCATTTTCCTTTCCACAGCCAATGCTTTTAAATATAGTAATTCATACTTAATTAATGGCTGTCTTTTGAGGAATTATTCATTAAGGTTTACAATATAAACTGCTACTTTCTAATATAATTATTCAATGATATTACCATCAAGGTTTGTACCATACCTCTGCAATTAGGAGTCTCAGCTCCTCTCCCTTAATGAAGAAATCTGTTACTACATCAAGGTTCATTCAGTGGGTAAAGATCAGAAATCTCGTAATTTAAAATGCTATGCTACATATTATTGTCTTTCTAAACTCTAATTTATAGTTGGTGGCATTTGTTTACTTATTCTCTTTCATTAACATTTATAAAAGGATACAAATATTTTATGGCCCTAATAGATGAGATACTTAGCAATGCCTTATTGACTTTTGTTATCTTTACAAGGCAGCTCAATAATAAATAGTTGAGGTTCTTAGCATGTAACATCAAACCCAGTTTTACCAATACTGTGTTTCCTTATCTCTTAGACCTGAAATTTATAGCAATTGGAAATGAATTTATCATCCACTGGGAATATTCATCTAGGCTTGAGAGATCAAATTTACATTCTGCATGTTCTTTAGGTATCCCATCAATTTTAGGATGAGGCCAATGGAGAGCAATGTTTCTTTGAGAAAATCAAATAATTAAGAGCAAACATTCTACTCTCCTTTGTAGTCCAAGACTACACATTCTGGTTTCAGATTTTCTTTTCAGTGACTGCATTTTTATATATTCTTCTTAATATATGATGGGTTTTCCTGAGAATATAGTTTTACTTGGAAACATTATCATTTCATTTTAGAGGCAAATTATCACCTGGTCACATGGAGGCTAAGTGGAATGTGATGCAAAAACACACTTATTAACTGCAGCAAAATATTCTGAGTTGTGTTAGTACATACAGGTCTTCCCAATTCTACGTGATGGCCACCAACCAGTATCTCTGCATGACACTTAGGAATATCTTCAAAAAATACACCCCTTGTCTATTTTATGTGATATTCCAGCTATTTATAAAGAATTACAAGGGTCTTGACTTTTTAAAAGTCATAAAAATGTGAATCATAAAAATGATGATTCATATAACATAAAAATATGATTCATAAAAATATGAATATAACAGAGTATTCTAATATTAAATGAACTTTGGGCACATTGCTGACTTTTGGTTGCACCTACCACATTCTTCCCCATACCACCATTTGAAATGTAGACCAGTGGTCACTTAATACAAACTAGGTTGATAATGGTCTGACACCATATGGCACTTAGGTGGTTCTTAGACTATTTTCTTCTGTGGATGCTCTGATTTTTAAGGAACCCTAAACTAATCTACACACTTTTCATGATTTTTCATACCATGTTGGATGCTTGCAGATAAATGTTTTTAATACAATAACTGTATTAAACTGTAGTCTACAGGGGTCCCCAACGTATGGTGAGTTGTATAATTATTTCATTATATATTACAATGTGATAATAATAGAAGTAAAGTGCACAATAAATGTAATGTGCTTGAATCATCCTGAAACCATCCCCCCCAGTCCATGGAAAAATTGTCTTCCATGAAAACAGTCCCTGGTTCCAAAAAGGTTGGGAAGCACGGAAGGAAATCACTTTTTGACCTTCATGTCACTGACTTGTTGGATTAAAATTAAATCCTAACATTTCTTTTGAGAAGCATACTGACTTATGTACCAAAGCAGGTGCCAACAAACTTCAAGAGCAAGCCTGGCCCTTATTTATTAAGATTAAATAATGGGTACACATTTATTTCTTTTCAATTAAAGCAAGTAGATTTATAGGTATTTATATCAATTTTTATGATACTGGGTTTAATCAACCTTCTAATTAACTGAAAACTGTATTCACTTGGAGTTTTCAATTGTTGCATTTGCCCTTGCATTTTGTATTTAAACATTTAGTTTGGAATAATTACAGAAAAGTTGCAAAGACTGTTTATAGAGTTCCCATATAACCCTCACACAGTTTCCTCTGAAGTTAACATCTTATATTGCCATAGTGCATTTGGCAAAACTAAGAAACCAACATTAGTACATTATTATTAACTGAATTCTGGATTTTAGTTGGATTTCCTCAGTTTTTCCACTGATGTCTTTTTCCATGCCAGGATTCCTCCATTGCATTTAGTTGTCATATCTCCTTAGGAGGCTCTATAAATTGTGACAGTTTCTCAGACTTTCCTTGTTTATGATGACCTTGACAAGTTTTGAGGAGTACTAGTTGAGTTTGTCTAACATTTTGCCGGTGATGAGCCTGTAATTATTGGTTTTATGAACAAGGACCTCAGAGATGGAGTATTCTTCTCCTCACAAGGTATAAGGTATAACAACATGACAACACTGGTGATGGTAACTTTGATCATTTGATTAAGGTAGTGTTTGCCAGGACTCTCCATTGTAAAGTTATTATTTCCCCTTTCCATACTCCATTATTTGGGAGTGAGTCATTCAATCCATCCAACATTCTAGGGGGTGGGTTAAACTCTACCTCCTCGAGGGGGAGAGGTATCTAATAGGTTATTTGAAATATTCTTTAGGGACTATTTCTCCCTTCTCCTGTCCCTTTTTTTTTTCTGAAATATGATGATATTGATTACAGAACCACAATCTCATGCTAGTGATATCTGCTACCATGAAGTGACTATCACTCATTCACATATGAGTGTATTGAGTTACAAAGTAATTTGGAATAAAAGTTATTTTGATGGTCCGATAAATTACTAGCCTCTTAGACTTTTCATAATAGAAAGGAAACGCATTTTCACTTTCAAAAATGACTAGTTTTTATATTTTAATCACAAGAGGTTGCACTTACAAGTGAGAATCTAAAATACTGTTAGGAGACAAGATTACTTGTAATTAGAAAATCACATTATACTTATTAAGTATTTTATAATGCTTTGTACCTTTAACATTGTTTATGATTATTTTTATTAATTTTTCTTCCTTCAAACGTACCCTTTGAGGAAGCCCTAGGCGTAAATACAAAAATATGTTCTTGGCCTGCTTCTCTAAGTCTAGGTGAGTTTGCTTATGATTTTAAGAACTTGAATGTCTCTCCCTTAAGCAAGCTCAAATTAAAAATAAATTTAGGAATAAAAAAAGACAGAGAAATTTTATTAAATTTTTAAATTGGTGCTAATATATAATACTTATTGTTGAAATCCAATTAGTTTATCAATTTGGTTTCTTGTAATTTATTCATTTATTCTTTAATTTCATAACTTTTATGTTTAGTGTATGTCAAGCTCTGTGCTGGGTGCAGGAGATGCAGACAGGAAATGATTATCTAATATGGGTAGACAGACATACTGATAATCAACCATAAATTGACAGTGCATATGTGCTGCTGTAGGATGGAAAATGAGTGTTTGTGGGGCACAATACCATACAGAGAGTTTAATTTCCCCTGGAAAGCCATGGAAAAGCCTCAAAGGAAGTAACATTTACTTTGAGCCTTAAGAGGTGCATTAACCAAAAGCACAATGGACAAGTAAAAATTCTTGGCAGACAGCAAGGTATGTAAAAAAGCACAATGATATAATAGAGCAGGCTACTTTCAGGGAAATGCAAGCAATTTTTGCATGATGGAATGCGTATGGAGGTTGCAGATAAGGAGGAGGAAGAGAGCAGTGAAGAAGAGAATGGAAAGGGCCTGTGCCACCTTGATGAATTTGTACTTTAACTTAAAGGCTAAGGGCATTCTAAGTAGAGGACTTATATAATATGATTTGCATTTTTAACATATTAACTACCAGAAGAGTTGTATTTAACTCATGCTAGTTTTGAGCCTGGGGCCTCGTGAAGCTTATGTAACTCACACATCGCTTCACCTTGGGTGCTGCAAAAATTATTTTTCAAGTTGCATATAACTCACACACAGAAAACAAGAAAAAATAACAAAGTTTTCATTAAATTAGAAAGGATAGTTTTCGTTTTTGAAGTTTTTATCCTATTTTCGTAATAAAACATTATGGCCCCAAGGAAAAAAAATATTTTTCTAGTGTGACGGTCAATGTGTTAAAGAATAGTCCAGCACAGTGTCAAGGCAGAGAGGTCAGGTAGAATGCAACCACAGGGAAGAACATACAAGGTCTGTCCGGAAAGTATCCAGCCAGTACTATGAAAAATAAAGACATTTATTGAAGAAGATACAACATACAAGAAACATTGCACGTAGGACAATGACACCTCAGACTCCTTCAAAGTAGGCACCTTGGGATCTCACACAGTTCTCCCAGCGTCTCTTCACCTAACCTGTAAACATTCAACATTCTCAGGTGTCCTACTTGTTGCAGGCCTTCCAGAACATGGATCACTTTTAAAAGATTCTTGACCATCTTTGAAGCATTTGTGCCACACTTTTATTCTCTCTGTACTCATTGTATCATCCCCAAAAGCCATCTGAATCGTCCAGATAGTTTCTGTGGAGGATTGTTCAAGCTTAACACAAAATTTGATGCAGATTCATTGCTCTACTCGCTCAGTCATTTTGAATGTGAGGGTCACACAGTACACATGCTCACTCAAAGGTGTCCAGCGCCCCACTGACTAGTACAGTGATGTCATCATTGTTCACGCATGCACAATCCAGTCCACTCTCCTTGGCTACCATGTTACACTGATGTTTTGCAAACTGTTCTCATTATATTAACAGCACCTAGATACTTTCTGGACAGACCTTGTACGAGGGCCTGAGTATAGCAATGAGAATGGAGGTGGGTGGGTTATTTGGAAAATTGTTTAGAAGACAAAATTGATAGGACTTGGTGAATTGATTAAATTTGAATAATGAAGGACTGGTTTCTCTTTGGGGAAAGCTTAGGTAGGAGGAGAGTAAGATGAAGTTTGTTTTGAATGATGAAGGTGACTCAAACTTGATCATGAATATGACTAGTAGGTGACAAGAGATGAAACTATCTTCCAATTAGGAAAGCTAATTAGTTCTTAAATCCCTTTCTTAGGACAAAGTGTCAGAAACAGTTTTAAAAATATTTGCCATTTAAATTGTTAGTATACAAATAGTTGAACAGTTAAAAAACCAAACATATATTCCCAATATTTCCTTAATTTAATCTTTACTTTCCCCCTAAAAAGAAAATTAAGAACAAAATCAAGAGAAATCATCAAAAGACAGATAAATGATGTACAAAATTATTAAAGCTATAAACTTCCATAATGTGTACACCCTTAGAGTCAGGTTCAGACACATAATTTGTAGCGTCCAGTGCAAAACAAAAATGCAGGGCCCCTTTTACAAAAAGCAAGCAGCAAGTGCTGTTAAAGGCACTGAAATACAAATCTTTTTCTCTTAAAAATATTTTCTTATAAAATGTAATGGGGAATTGTCATATATGAATAACATGAATAACAATATAAGCTTATAAGTTATAAAAAAACTTTGGAGTTATAAGTGTACATAATAAAATGAATAATAACACTTTGTTAGTATGATCTATTTATTGATCATAAGATTTTTTTTTCTTATTTCACTAGAGTTTGTGCCTTTATACTTCAATACTCTTTGATAAAATTGAAAGCAAAATCAGTCCCTCCTGGACATTGCAAGATATTTTTTGCAAATAATTTTTGATAATTTTTAATTCTGGAAAAAAATCTGCTGATGTGTTACTGGGGTTAAGATTATTTTATAGGGTGTGACATTAGGATAAATTCTGATTCTTTTAAAACATAAATTTTGGCATATCTAGAGTTGATGATTCAACATAAAAAATTCTAAAAATAACCCTTTATGTAAATCAATTTAGTGTGAGTTTGAATTTAATTTTAAGTGTAAATTTATACAATAGCATTTGAATGTTTCTCTGAAGTTTCCTATAACTTGTGGAGCTTGTATAAGAAACCAGATGTGGCTTTACGATTTCTACATAATTCAAATATCTATTTATGTAGCATATCACTGCATCTTAAATTACAGGAAAAATTATTTTAAAATTGTCTCTTTCAGCAATTGGTAAATCTGAAGCTCATATGAAAACTGTTCTTTTCCCATAAATGTGATGATTTTAAAAATTAATTTACATTTATAAACCCATGGATATTAGTTTTGCAATGTTATAGTAGTTTTGAAAATTTGAAATTCTAAACTCTTTCAAGGATTCTGATAACTTCCTGATATGTATTATTGCAACACTTACTTTTAAACTATTATTTTGTAATAACTAATTCACAAAGTTTACTGCCTGACTGGCTGTCCCAACATGCAGGCCAGGGAGTTAACACTTGCCTGAGGTATAGAGCTGGGGGAGGGACAGGCAAGCTGGCCTTTCACTGTGGGTGCCAGCAGCACTGCCTGCACCTGGAGTCCTTTTTCTTTCTCAAGGCTGCAGCTACTGCCACTATCACTGTTTCTGCTACAGCTGTGACTGTTACCACCATTAATCTGGGCCCAGTACCCAGCCAGGCCCTAAGGCCCGAGATCACACATGTAAGAAACACTCAAGGAAGTGGCTACTCTGAAAAGATTAATGCATTTGATAAATTCCTAATACAAACAATGAGAGGGAAAGGGTGGAGGGGAGAGAGAGAGAAACATAAATTACCAGTATCAAAAATAAAAGGACATCACTAGTGTTTTTAAAAGAATTAGATCCAGACTTTACAGAATTAGTTCATGAATGTCACAAAACAGACACATAGAAGCAAAAACAATAGCAACAACAATAAACAGAAACCCTATGGAAGGAGCGGAATCTATAATAATTTCCAGAGTTGCCACATTATACTAAACATCTATTTTTTAACAAAATAATCAGGAGAGACATAAAGAAACTGGAAAATTTGGCCAATGTAAGGAAAAAGGCAATCAATAGAAACTATACCCAGGGAAACCCACATATTAGACTTACTAGGCAAAGACTTTAAATCATCTATTACAAATATGTTCAAAGAAATTAAGCAAACCATGTGTAAAGAAATAAAAGAAAGTATGGGAGTGGTATCTCTGGAAGTAGAGAATATCAGTAAAGATTAAAATGATAAAAAAAAAATAGGGACAAACTGGAAGTAGGGACTCCAAGTAAGAGGATGTTATAGCGGTACAAAGATCATGGGTTTAACAGTCTGCACTACAATAAAGAGGAAGGCTCACTTAAGTGCCATTATGAAGCCACACAAAGGCTTTAGTAATTGATAGAATGAAGCAGAGAAAATACATACTCTTAAGCCTTAGAAAATATTACAATTGAAGAAATTACATATTTATTACTACAGATTCCAGTGTGAATCTTCCATTTGTTTCTGTCAAGATGATCTCCTTGCAGAGGGCTTTTCTTAATGTGCTTTTATTTCTGCTTTTATGATTTAGGTCATATAATGAGTCTTGCCTGGAAGTTATTCTATTTAATCAAATCCACATCATTCTTCAAAGTCTTTCCAAGTGCTATCTCTTAAAAACTTTTCTATTTCAGCTGTAACAGCCATATCTTCTCTTATAAGGCATGACTGATTTTTACCAGATATCGTAATTCCTTGTTTGGTATCTTTGATGTTCTTTCAATGCATTATGTATACTCTCTTCAGTAGATTGAAAATTCCTTAGGCCTAAGGATATAAACATAGAACTACATACAGATAATACATACACACAGACAATGGTACCACCAACACAAATTATGCATATGACCAACGGTTCTTAATCAGGGATGCTTTTTCCTATTTGGCAATGTCTGGAGACTGAAGGGCTGTGCTACTGGCATCTAGTTGGTGAAGGGGTTGAGATGCTGCTGAACTTCATGCAATGCATAAGGTAGCCCTCTAAAACAAAGAATTATCTCATCCAAAATGTTTAACAGTGCCAAATTTGAGAAACCCTAGAGACATAGTATATGACAGGCAGACATTACCTATAAGTCCTAAAGTATTTCTCAAAATAGTGAACATCTACATTGAGTTATTGCTATATAATACCAACTGAAAGCATGAATATGAAAACTATATGGTCATAGGCAAAAATCCTAAATCCAATAACTCCATAATATACTTGTGTGAGTTGGGGTCCTCCATGAACCAGATGCCAAGATGTGATTGGACATGTGAGGTATTTAATGGGGGAAGCGCTTGTAAAGGCTAAAAGGGAAGGGGCTTGGGAAGTCAGGTCCCTAATGAAATTCTGTCACCTATGACAGACATAGGGACGGAGGATTGGGTAGAAAGAGCCCCAGACTGCAACCCAGGTCTGAGGAGGTCTCTGTCAGGATGACGGGAAGTGTTTAGGGACTGAAAAATGCCAATTAGAAGTATCCTATGTTGAGCAAAATGTGTTGGCTCTAGTACCCTACTGTTCACAGTTACTGGCTGGGAACAGCCCAAGGGAAGAGTTGTGTAGTTCACTTGTTATAATATGAGGTCAGACACAATTTTTGATATGTTTAAATTTTAAAGAAATACTTCTTGGAAACAGATCTAGATATTTTCACCTAAATAATTTGAAATAATGTGGGAAAGAATTACTGTGTAATTATGTTTTGATATCAACTTTTTGAGAAAGAAGAAGACAAATATGCTGGATACATTCTAAAAGCAGTTCTGAAAAGATTGCCACTTTTTTTTTTTTAGACAGCCACAGAACCTGTGAAGGATTGCCACTTTCAAAATAAAATTTTTCACATGCACTTAAATTTCTAAGTTTCAGCTAAAAATCTACTTAATGATGATTAACAGATAATTAAACTTAACCTATCTCAAAGCAACTTTATCATTACATCTGCTTTTAAATGTCATTATATTCCAGTTTCTTTATTAGCACAAGGTACCAGGCTATACATTCAGAATTCTTTGGTTCTTTCCTTTCCCTCTCCTCTATATCCAGCATGTTACACAAAGCGTGAAGATTCCACCTTCTTAATTGCTCATAAATCCATTAAGTTCAACATTTCTATGATAGAAATGAACTGCTAAATATTGTATAAAAAGATGAATGAACTTTTTGGAAGGTAGACTTCAAGGGACAAGACTGGAAGCAGATAGATAAGTCTGGAGCATAAGCAGCTGTCTACGTCTAACGTGGTAAGAGTGGACAGAGGAGAGAACGAACATGAGAGACAATTAAAGAGAAACTGAAATATCTTGGGGAAGCGGGGAGAGAGACTTTCTGAGAAGTATCTAATACACTTGGCTCGGTCATTAAGAGGTCCTCAGTGACCTCAGCACGAAAAGTTTTAGTAAAGTGATAGGGAGAGAAAACAAATTGCAGGCCAAGAAAAAAATTGTTCATTCAATAAACTTGATTATAAAGAAAGAAGAGAGAGGAAGGGATAGATTAGATAGGGTACGAGTGTTGCATAGATTTGCTCATTTCTATTGGTTTGTTAAGCTCTGCAGTAACCTGAGGATGTTTATATTCTAGAGGAAATTAGTCTCCAGAATTGCAGAGTTGAAAATCCAGAAAAGAAAGATAATCATCAAGGAAGTACAGTAGGCAATAAGAAGTGAGAAATCGAATCAAAATAGTAGTTTGTGTTAAAAAGGACATTTTAGCTTGACGTTGTTTCTAGGGTTTAGAGATTCTTTGTAAGGAAATAAAGTGTGTTTTTAGTTATTGCATATTGAATTCTAGCATCAAATGAATTTAGATTTTACTTATCTCTGGTGTGTAAATAGATCATGTAAGCTTCTTAAGGCCATAGTCCGTCTGATTAAATAGATTTCCCTTTTAACTACTGGCATAGTGTCTTACACCTGGTGGGTGTTCAATAAACATTTATTGAATTTTATATTTACATGTATTTTTAAATATAAAGCTACTGCAAATATGAAGGTTACTGTTTCAGAGTATAGAAATAATATTTAGGCAAAAATTGGTATTTATCAGATCTATTTTTATGTTTAACCACAATGGTTAGCACATATTCAATGACCATCACTAAAATGTGATCTAGAATATAGATGCTAAAACATGTAGCTTTTCCAAAAACCAGTAACAACAAATGTTAAAGCATTTACCAATGCTTCATAAAGTACTTTCACAATAACTGCATATACTTTCACAATACTGCCCTGTAAGGAAAGACACATTATTAATTCCATTTTATCACTGAAAAAACTGAAGCTACAATTAATTGCCAAAATTCCAAATATGGCCCTATAAATCCTGGGATTTAAATACAGATCTTCTGGATACACATCCATTCTTTAAGTAATACAAATCCAATATATTAATGACTTGAAAATATCTAAAAGAGAAAAATACTTTTTTATTTGATTTTGCAAAAATCTAAATTTTAATTCCATTATTTTTCTTTTGCTATAAATAGGTATGTAAAACTTCTCAAAATGAGTAGGTTGATTAATATTAGCAATACTTTAAAAAAATTAATTAGCAGATTAGAAGCTCTATCTTTTGATTCTCCAGAATGTTAATATTATTATTCCCTTTGTCCATGGCAGCATTTCTTATGATTTAAAGTAAATATCTTATGGGATTTTATAAAGTATCTGTAATATGTGAATATTTGATGTTTATTCTCTTACCCCCAGAGGGTGGTTGAGTGCTAATTACTAATTTTTAGATTCAGGATAAATGACTTAAGGATAGACTTAATTATTCATGGGGTAGGCCAAGATAATAGTAATAACCATAAATAATTTTCATTGACTACTTACTGCTTCTGCACACTGTGCTAACGTTGTATATATGTAAGCATTTATATTTATATAAAGTTTCATTTTGTCCTCACAAAGCCCCTAAAAATTAGGTGCATTAATTATCTTTATTTTAATTAGAGGAAATAGGAATATAATGATAGTTATATAACTAGCCAAAGGTGACATGTAGAGAAAGTGGTGGAGCCCGAACTGTTTTCAGTAGTCTGCATCCAAAGCCAGTAAGTTTAAACTATACCAGCTTGAGGGAAGAAGTGCAGTTTGAGATAATCCCTAAAATAGGTTATGCTCTATATTTGGTAATATGGTGGAACTGATGTACAGAGAAATCCTCTTAATGTAGAAAACCTTAAAATGCTAGATAAAATACAACATGCATATTTTTAAATGGATGGCAGAGTTGATAGGAAAGGAAAATTCTCAAATGCAGAAATGTTAAGAACACAAATTCAATGAGACAAGTAACTGCTGAAATCTGTACTTGCCAGAGGAATCTTTTCATTCATCTTTGCTAGTGTAGGGTTTGGCATTAAAAGTTATAAGTGTACTGGACATACGACAAAATCCCAAATCAGCTCAAAATGGGTAGTAAAATTAAAGACTTCTACAGGATTCCACAACTCCCATAAGGTGAATCCATCAGTGGGTAAACTAAAGAAAGAAGGTGAAGATAATATTCTGCTTTATCATTGTCTCTGGAAGGGAATAAGAGAAAAAGTCTTGTGTGAGAGTTCATAACCACAAACCTGCCTTTATAGGATTAGGTTGTATGGTTTAAAATAGTGGTTGGCAAAGTTTTTCTGTAAAGGATAAAATAGTAAATATTTTAGGCTTTATGAGCCATATGGCCTCTGTTGCAACCACTGAGTTCTGCCATTGTAATGGGAAAGCAGCCAAAGGCAAAACATAAATGTGGCTGTGTTCCAATAAGATTTTATTCATGAAAGCAGGCAGTAGGCTGAATTTGTTCTGCTGGCTATAGTTTGCTACCTCCTGGCCAACAATATCTTAAGTGAAAAATTAGCTGTAAGTTGTCCCATGCTGGTAATGACCCAGGGATCTGGCAGAAGTTAACACAAATTATCTCTGGGGAAAATACTATCAGCCCAGGCTTCAAAGAATTCCCACAACTAAAGTTAGGAAACATGAATTCAACAGGAAAGGAACAACCATGAGTGAAAACCAGTAAAACAAACAAACAAACAAAAAACACACACATTACAGTTTAGATGTGCAAAGACAGCAGATAATAAAATTATAAAACATAAAATATAGCTAAGAAGGTTTACTTGTTTAAAAGGATAATCATGTAGTGAAAGTATGCTAAAAAAAAGAAGGCATAAAAATGACCTCATAGCTTGAAATGTGAACCAATAAATTGATCACAACTAAAATATATGATTAAGTTTAGAAATTCAGTGATAATGTTAAACAGCAAATCTGATACAGCAGAAGAGAGAATTAATAAGTTGAAATATTGACCTGTAGAAATCATTCTCAGCATGACACGGAGACATATGAATATATGACAAGGAGAAAAACAATGAGAAGATCTAACATATTTAATCAGTGTTCTGTGCCCAGCATATAGAAAGAATAGGGGAAAGCAGTATTAGCAGAAATCATAACTAAGAATTTTTTAGAGCTGATGAAATATACCAGTTCTCATATTCAGAAAGCCAAGTAATCCCCAGAGGTGTGAGTGTGTGTGGGGGGGATGTGTATGTGTGTATGAATATGTGTGTGTGTGTGTGTGTGTGTGTGTATATATATATATGTATATATATGTATAATTACACCTAGACAACAGACTATCAAATACAAAAGGATCTATTAAATTTTCTCAAAGTTCTGGTAGAAAAATATTAATCAACCTAGAATTGTATACTCGGCAAAGCATGCTTTAATAACAGTGAACTAAAGACATTTCAAATAGCAACAAGTTGAGAGCGTTTACTAACTACATACTCTTATATTAGAATGTCTAAAGAATATGCTGTATAAAGAAGTCATTGGCCTAAGGAAGATGTGAGAAATAGTGGATATATGTAAGTGTATTTAAGCCACCATTGACTTAAGAATTCTTAAGTATAAAGAATTAGTAAGAATATCTAACATTTGGAGTCTAAAAAATGCAAGAACTAAATATGAAAAACAATATTATGCAAGCTGAAAGAGGTGATTAGATTTAAAACATTCCAAGGTACTCATATTATTGGGAAAGAGGAGGAAGATAATAATTAACTTTATAATTTGTTTCTGATAACTATTTCTGATAAAATGTCAATTATATCCACTAAAGGCATAGTAAGTAATAAAGTATAGACCTTTTAAATAGAAGATTAAAAAATGAATGGAATGACATTTGGGAGATTAAGATGGATAGAAACAGAATTAAGTACATTTGCACAGAGGCAGTAATAAATATAACATTTGTTGAAAAAAAGAACATCCAGTAATATTTATTGGATAGTAATTTCACTTCAAAAATATTGAAGAAGCCAAATCTGTAGTGGAAAAAAAAAGAAATTGTATATATATATTTGTATTTGATCATAAAGAACAGTGTTACATGTATGAATGGCTGCTAATCACTATGTGAATGTTGCTAACTCAAAGTAACAGTCAACAAATGTAAACATTGTGAAATCCAATCTTCTTGTTCGCTGAACTTCCAGGAACAATTGCAGAACACCAGCCTCACAGGAGGCCAATTATAGCAATATAGCCTCTAGGCTCACATAATCACAACATCTGTAAAAGTCCCCTTCATGGATGGTTTACAGTAGATTTTATTACAGCTTTCATGTTGTACCAGAGGCTTTAGCACATACTGGGCTAATAATATCAATAAACAACCAATTTAAAACCAGATAATCAAAATAATTACTTTTAACTAGAAATAATTTATGAGCTTTAAATTTATTCTAATATGAAATTAATCATTGATTTTATATTTTTAAAAAGTTTTAAAGCTAATTATCTACTAAATTTTAGATCACAAATAAAAACTACCCAATTATAGTATTCTATGATAATTTAGAATGCTAAATACAAACTTATACTGCTAGGATGGCACTAAGCTATATATATGTTAAACACAAAATTATAAATATCTCAAACAACCAAAACATTCTTTGGGTGAGCCTGAAAATTGAAGTCCTGTTTCTAAAACTTGAAGAAAACTTCAATCACATCAAACACCTTTTTAGATATTTATACTCAATTTTAAATTGTATATGCATTTTGAGATACAAAAGTTGCCCTGGGTTTTCATTAATGACACTAGCTTCATTAGCGGTTAAATAGATATAAAAATCAAAATTTCTTTTGTTGGGATGGGAAATCTAAAATCTATTAATCTAAAGTTGAAAAAGATATAATATCATCAACCATTACAATTCTTGTGAGTATATAACATCTTTGCAAATAGAATCACTTATACAGAAACATACTTTCTTAGAGTTTGTTTCATGAAGATGTTTTTGGCATGTGTTTTTTTTTTTTTTCCACAGGGGGCATTGTATATAGAAAGTGCTTCCATGAGGAGGCCCTATTAACATGTGAATTAGAATTTGTATTTCTTCTTATCATTCATCATCTATGGTTGCAAATACTTTCTGAGAGAGTTGCAAATTGACAATTTATAACAACTTTTTTTCAATTATAGATAATGTTTACTTTTTTTAATTTTGACTCTTTTATTTATTTATTCTTTAAATTTCTGAATACTATGGGGGTACAAACATTTTGGTTACATATAATGCCTTTGCCTCACCCAAGCCAGAGCTATAACCCTGCCCATCCCCCATACAGTGTGCTCTGCTTCCATTAGTTGTGAGTTTACCCATCCCCACCAGCCCCCTCCCACACACCCAGCACCCAATGAATATTACTTCCATGTGAGCAGCTAAGTGTTCATCAGTTAGTACCAATTTGATGGCAAGTACACGTGGTGCTTGTTTTTCCATTATTGAGATACTTCACTTAGAAGGATGGGCTCCAGCTCCACCCAGGATAATTTAAGAGGTGCTAGTTCACCATTGTTTTTGCGGTTGAGTAGTACTCCATGGTGTACATATACCACATTTTATTAATCTACTCATGTATTGATTGGCACCATAACAACTCTTTACTCTTGCCAGAAATGCCCTTTAATCTGTTCTTTGATATCAAAATTGTATTTCTAACATTCAAACTAATAAGTCATTTCATTACTCAAAATTCTTTATTGGGTCCCCATCACTGACCAGAAACACCTCACAACACTTTGGTTGGTATAGCACATAAGGTCATTCCAAACTGTTTTAATATCTTCCTTTTCAGGTTTTCTCTTAATACAGACTGTACTCCTATCCTACTGGTAACCAGCTCAGCCCACAGCCAGATACCTGCAGACAGACATGGCTCCCTCTGCCCTGGATGCCTTCTCTCTGTCCTCATCTACCTTACCAACTCTATTCAACTTTTAGGTCTTAGCTAAGATGTTTCTTCTTAGGGTAATTTTTTGCCACCCATATCATGACTGAACTGACTTAGATACTGCCTTCTTTATGCTCACAGACATAAAAATATTTTTACATTATATTATCTGTATATGTATATATTGACATATATGCATATATATCCATGTATAAATATATCCATACATAGAAATATGCATCTATACATATACACATAGATATGCATAGTGATATATGTGTATCTGTATATGAATATTTTATATCTAGATAAAACTTAGCATAGCATAATGCCTTAAAATAGTCAACTCAAAAAGTCAAGTAGATGGATTAATACGACTTGCTACTGCTTCTAATTTTAAGCAGCAGCTTAACAACAAAAAATCAGGTTAGTGTAACAACAAAAAGTCAGGTTAGTTTTCACCACCTTGATTCATCCTTTGAACATAATTTTCCTTAATAACTACAACAATATCTGTAGCTGGTTTTTAAATATGGTTCCTGCCTTTCCAGGAAAAAGATATTTAGATAATTGCTTTAGCTTTTCTCAAAGCTCTCATCTATTGCTCATTTTATTAGGATATAAAGGTGATTTTTTTTTTTTACGTAACCACAAAGCAGGAAGAATGAAGGTGATATGTTTTATAAAAACATGTTAGTTGGAAGGATGCCCTAAAATTTGCTTTGTGAAGTAGTTACAATAAAGCTATGATTAGTATTAAATGGGGATAAGTCAGATTTTATAAAACTCTTAAAAAAACTTAAACTATTTGATCAGTTATTCATTATATTGTTAAATTGCTTCCTCTCTTCTCTATTTTTTCTTCCTTAGATCAAAAATCAGAAAAAGGGTATAAATAATTCCTGCAACTTTTTGTTGTTAAACACATAATTACTAATTTATTGATCTAAGAAATTTAATTTACTACAACATGATTATTCAATCCTACCTTAAACTGAATGACTCGCACTAAGGCAGAAAGGTTATGGACTCACAGGGTCAGTGTTTAACAACACTTTGTTATTAAATGCCAATTGAAATGAGTGATATTCATAAATAGTCTATACTATAAAATTAAATAAATAGGAAATATAGGATGGTACTAAAACTATAATAACCTTACATAGTTTCTCATGAAAACATTGAAAAAAATTAGATAAATATCCTCAAATATTTGAAAATCTAAATCTTGATTTCATCAAAAGTTTTACTAATTATGGGATGAAACAATTTAGTGAACCAATTTAATAAACTAATACATCATTGTACCTGAAAAAGACTTCAAGAAGTCAATTTATTCATCTCTAGCCTTCTGGTAAATATGATTTCTAGCAAAGTAACTTAAAAAATTTAAGTGAATTTCCCTGATTATATAGTTCATTAAATCAAAAGGAAAACATATAAAAAACAGGATAAGAACTTCCAGAGGCTAATTTGTCATACCGTAATATAGGGAGAAATGGTTTGAAAGTATGTAACGGTAAAGAAACTTTTAAGGATAATCCTGAAAGATAAGGGAGATAGTAGACACCGTTTAAATACATAGAAATATGTGGAATAAATAATGTGTAAATCTTTTTATTAAAAGTGATAATAGGAAAAATCCTCCAAAAATGAAAATTTATTTTTGTGAGAAACTGATACTTGAAAATGGGAAAATGAGGTATAGAAAAATACAGAATTATTAACAGAAAATAGTTCAGGGACTTATAAAGTTCCACTATAAAGGAGTAATATAAACTTTATAATATTTTTAGCTCATATGAATAATGAACTTTTGCTGCCAATATCTAAATTTGCTATCTTACCTTAGGATACTTTCTCATAGAATCATGAATATGCTTTGAAATTATACAGACCCAGAAAAGACTTGCCCAGCTTTACCTAATGTGTTAATGAGACAGTCCCACCAGTCTTATAGGTTATGAGCTGCCTATGAAGAATGGCAAATTATCCAGGTCAGAAACAATGAATGCTTTATTACTTGGAAGTTGCTTAGACTAATGAATAGTTAAAATATCTATGATTTATATAATAATTTCTAGAGAAAGAACATTGGCTATTGCCAACTTAAATTTTGTTTTTGAACTACATTTCCTCCATTTATTATAGTCACGTATTCTCTCACTAAGTAACAATATTATGTATCTTACTTTCTTTGCTTCTCCTGAAGAAAGACTAGTTCCCTGGAGTAGTTTCATATAAGCATACAGTAGCAGTATTGCATTTCTTCCCAAACTGCTTATGACCACAGTTCTGTCTCTTCCAGCCTGAACATACCCTGAACCTGTATGGCATTATCAGAAAATAAATCCCATTTTCCTTAGAAACAGGCCAGAACCTAAGCAATTTAATAGAATAATAATTATCTGAGCCTAAGTTCCCCTCTCAAAGAATATACAAAGATTATTTTTTATCTTAAACAGAAATCTAAGCAGTTTGACTTTGTAATGGCCTAGCAAACCATAGTCTCCCCATTGGGTATGTAGTGTCTTATTCAGTGATACCAGATTTTGAGTAAATAGTTAGAAGTAAAAAAAAAAAAAAAGCAACTACTTATATGGGAAGGACGCTGAATTTTAAAAGGTTTATGAAGTCCCATGCCCCTTGACCTTCTCTTATTATTATTGCCCGGTGAACCCTCTCAAGATAAATGGTGTGTATCTTCATCTATGACAGTCCATTTAGCAATCACAATATTTCCTATAAGTTAGATAAATTGACCAGTCACTTAACAAGAAGAAAGGCCAACATCAATTGCAGCAAAGGTCACTCAATCCAGTTTTTTCTATATTAAATTGTCATCAGGTCTGAACAGCAATTTCATCAACAACACATCTAACTAGAATGTTCCAAAAATTTAAACATCAACTGCCTGCCCTATGGGATAAATGAAGTAGGTAAATAAGACACAGCCCTCCAAGACAAACTCACAGAGTATTGAACTCAAAATTATACTCTTCGAAGATTCTCATTTATCATTTAAACTAAAGATGGCTTTCAGAAATAACTCTGTTGACTGAAACATTTATCCCTACAGAGATTACACAAGTGAATGTCACGTGGACTTTGTACATATAAATTTGACTTTTCTGCCTAGCGAAGCAATGACTATATGAAAGACACAAAATATCTTCTGATGTTACAACCTGAATATAATAATGAAGAGCCTGTTACACCCAAAATAAGGGATGTTTTACAGGACAATTGAGCCTAATTCTTTCAGAGATTAAATACTATTAAGAACAGAGGGAGGCAAAGGACTCAGATTAGGGGAGAATAAAGAGAGACAGTTTAGCCAATGCTATGAGTGGGTTTTAGTTAATACAAAATTAAAGTACAACCACACTCCTAAAAAGGATATTTTGAGTAAAATCAGGTAAATCTGAAATAGGGAAAGTTTGAAAACTGCTACTGAATTAATGTTTATTTTCTTAGGTTTGGTAATGGTGATGTGGCAGTGTAGAAGGTCTTTGTTTCTGAGAAATACAAATTGAGATGTTTAAGGAGGAGTGTCATGGTATTTGTAGACAACTTATAATTATTTGGGAAAGCGTTTGTGTGTGTGTATTCATGCATATGTGTATGTTTGCATGTATGAGCAGCAATTGTGAGATAAAATTAATAGTTCACAAACATGGGGGAGGGATAAACAGGCATACATTGTACATTCTTTCAAATTTTTGTGGGTTTGAGAAAATTCAATTTTAAAAAATCATATCATGTTATTCCTCTGTTCAAAACCCCATATTGACACTCTATTTATTTATTTATTTATTTTATTTCAGTATATTACCAGGGTACAAATGTTTAGGTTACATATATTGCCTTTTCCCCACCCGAGTCAGAGCTTCAAGTGTGTCCATCCCCCAGACAGTGTGCACCTCACTCTATTCAGAATCAAAGCCAGCCATTATAATGACCTACATGATCTGGTTCCTCATAACCTCTCTGATCACTTTGTGTACAATTTTTTGCCCTTTTGTTACTTCACTCCAGTCAAACTGGCTTTTTTGCTTTTCCTCAAACATATCAACATGGCTTCACATTGCCTGTTCCCTTAGCCTAGAACATTATGCATCTAGCTATATTCTTTATTTAAATACACCTCAATGAAACCAACTTTAACTACCTTATTTAAAATTGCAACCCAGTCGCAACACATGTTAATCTCTGGTATGATTATTTCTCATGTAATTTTAAAAATCATTATGTATTTGATTATATAATAGTTTCACTTTTATTATCAGCATAACCCCAAAGTAAGCTCCAACAGGGATGTATCTTTGGGATTTTGTTCACTGAAAAACCTAGATGAGTTCCTGGCACGTAATAGGTTCTTAATTAATTCTTGTTGAAAGTTTAATGAATAAAGAACAGCTCTCCCTGTATGTAGAAAATAAAAGATCCAAGTATAGTTTTGTGGTGAAATACAATGGGTTGAGGAAGATAAAAACTCCAAGGAAGAAATAGCTCAGCACAGGGAGACAGAAGTCTAGAAGAACATCCAAGGAATAAGAAATTAGAATGAGAGATGACTTTAAGATATTATAGATATTTGCTCACTCTAACAATATAAATAAGGAGCTGAAAAGGGAGTGAAATAAATATAGTAACTATTCTCTAAATATCTTGTAAAATGGGAAAGATCACTTACAATCAAAGAATTTAGAATAAATGTAATCCAGTGAGATGTGTGTGAAATATTTGATAAGTAATATGCAAGAAGCATTTAATCTGAATTTAAATAAGAAGATCATACTTGTCAGGACTATTTAGTAGTATCCTAATCAAATGAAGGTACTTATGTTAATGTTGAGATTGTGTGTTACCTGCCTTCAAAACTTATCTGCCAAAGAGTCTGGGCCATTATCAATGCTAGTTGTCCTACAATATATCAGGGAATATTAGTAAATGGAACCATATGTTTGCCATAAGACAAAACTACCTAATAAGTTCTACATATCTCAAGAGCTATGCAAGCATAAACTGGCTTAACACCATAGAGAATATATACCATAAGGCCAGGCATAGTGGCTCATGCCTGTAATCCTAGCACTTTGGGAAGCCAAGGTGGGAGGATTGCTTGAGGCCAGGAGTTCAAGGAAATATATACCATTGGCATTTAAACTGTCTGGGAGTTGACAGAGATGGTTAGGAATCTTGAGGATTGAGGTGTGAGACTCAAAGCTTCTTTGAAGGATGTGGATTACGTTGTCATCTTTCCCTTTCTAGGTACTGGTGGCTTATGTAGGAAATCAGTGACAGTTATGACCAAAAGTGATCTCTAACTCTACCATATGATTCTGAACTCAGGAATAGACCTCTCGAACTAAGGACACTGAGGTCATTGTTTCATTAAAAGGGGGTTGGGAAATTTTCCATGTGTTTAATATATTAACTTAGTTTGAAAAAAAAAGATAACGTTAAGGACAATTTATTCTGCATTGTTAATTTATAATATAGCATACATTGTTTTTTGAAGTCTTATCTAAGAACATGATATTTAAATGAAAAAAATATATTTTGATTACAATAACTTGGCTTACAAACAAATTTTCTAGAACTCAAACAATCTCTATCCCAAGGATGCCAATTCTTTATGCTTTCAAACACATGGCCTATCATAATACGTTTAATGGATTTAAAAATAATCACTTGCATAGCAGCCTACTCCGGAAAAATCATTTCAAAGATATTTGTAACCAAGGAATAATTAATGATTAAATAATCAATTGTGTTTGTCCCTTGGTTGGGACTTAAGTCACTGAGCCTGTGAGGTTATCACCGGGCTGCCATTTAACATTAGCTTGTGATGATAAATGAGTTAACTAGATGTTTATCTCCGTGGTTCAGGAAGTCATCCCAGAAGAAAGTGGACCTTAGGGAAACACACTTTTCTAAATGTTTACCTAGAAACATCTCTGGTAGTCACACCTAGCCATTTATTATCCCCCACGTAATTTTGTCTCGCCTGATTTATTATTAATCCTGGCCAATAGCTTCTACAGTCTCACAGTACTACTATCTACAAAATACTACCTGTAGATATTCTTTCTACTTATTTGTATCCAGTTGCTGTCCAATAAATATTTGCATATTTAGTTTTGCTCTCTAGTAGTTTAATTCTAAATAATAAATATTTCAATGAATTCTCTTAACTTTAAAAGTATCTTTACAATTACTTGTACTATATTTAGCAATTATTAATTTCAAGTATCAATATTTTTGGAAGCTATTTTAAAACAATTTTTGAAAAAATAAATTTAATTTATATTATTCTAATTTTAAATTTTACTTTCTTGCCACTTTTCCATTTCATGCGAGTATGAAAAATTATGAGTTATGTCAAAAGACATATGTTAAAAATTGGCTTTGAATAGTGGTGATTCATTCAAATACCACTATTCCACAAGTTCATTCTGTTACATATTCAATTGACACCTAATTCTTTGATATTTATGTAACAGAACTAAAAAAATACTTGAAAAATGGCATTAAATTTTATCATTTTTTATAAAATTATTTTATTTATAGTCAAATCATATTTTATTTTATTCAAAGACTTATTTAACAAATAAAAGAATCATCATTAGATAATAGTTAATTTTAAGCGATTAGAGTTTAAATAATGTTGTAATCAGAAGCCAAACCAAATATATATTTTGCTAATAGGAAATAATAACATTCCAAGACTTGTATGTTAATTGTATTGCTATAATTTGGTTTAATCCCAGGTTTGCTCAAAATTTGATCTTAATGAAATGATTCTATACAGAAAAATTACAGAGTATATTTTCTGTTTTTCTAAAGTCAAGAGTGTACATTAAAGAGCAAGGTTAGTCCTGATGGTGAGCCACATTTTTCAGTGTTCTCCAGGAAAAAGCTAATATTATCAGTTGGAAATTGACAAATGATAGTTTCGATCCAACTTTTAAACTTTATCATTACTCAGACATTCCTAGAAATCTGTCTTCTACTCCAAGTACTAAATACAGCATGAAAATTAAATCTTAAATAGGATTCACAGAAAATTCTAGATTGTGTAATTAAAATTATTTGTTTCAAACTTCCACTACTTTGAGAAAACTATGCATGACATTACTTACTTTTTTAAAAAATAATGAAACTTAAAATAATAATAATAATCACTACTGGCAAGTATTTGGTGACAGTGGCACTCTTACACTGCTAGTAAGAATATAAATTAGAATAATAATTTTGCGAAACAATTTGCCAGGAATATTACTTAGCCTTAAAACATAAGGAAATTCTACCATTTGTGATAACATGAATGGACTTGGAAAACATTATGCTAAGTGAAATCAGCCAGTCTCAGAAAGACAAATACTGCATGATTCCAGTTATATGAAGCATCTAAAATAGCCAAACTCATAACAGCAGGCAATAGAATGGTGGTTGCCAAAGTGGAGGGGAAGGACAAATGGGAGCTGTTGTTCAATTGGTATAAAGTTTATGATATTCAAGAGGCATAAATTCTAGACACTGCTGTACAACATTCTACCTATAGTTAACAATGTGGTATTGTGCACTTAAAAATTTGTTGAGAGGGTAGATCTCATATTAAGCATTCTTACGCATACACACACAAGAGCATGAAGAAAATTTTGGAGATAATGGATACATTTATTACCTCAGTTGTGGCACTAGTATCACAGGTGTATGCCTGTGTTCAAATTCAATCAATTGTATATGTTACACATGTGAGTTTTTGTGTATCAATTATATCTCAATAAAGCTGTTAAAAAATAAAAATCATACAATTAATCTTACAGTAAATCTCTATCTAAAAATGTTGTTTAAGAAACTAAAGAGATAAGACTTAGGTAAAACATTATTTGCTGCACTATTATTCATAGTAAAAAATGGAGTCAACATACCCATTATTATGCCTATTTTTTTTAAAAAAAAAAAAACATACACAGAAAATAACAAGCGTTAGCGGATTACGAAGAAATCAGAACTCTGTGAACTGCTGGTAGGAATGTAAACTGGAGCAGCCTCCATGGAAAATAGTGTGGTGATTCCTCACACCACTAAAAATTTCCATATGATCTAGCAATTCCACCTCTGGATGTATGCCCAAAATAACTGAAAGTGGGGACTCAAGATCTGTGTACCCATGCCCATAGCTGCATTATTCACAATAGCCAAAAGGTGGAAGTAACCGATAGGCCATTGGTGAATGAATATGGATAAACAAAATGTAGTACATACATAAAATGGAACATTATTCACCCTTAAGAAGTAAGGAAATTCTGGCACATGTTACCAATATGGGTGAAACTTAAGGACATTATGCTAAGTGAAATACGCTATCTACAAAAAAATAAATACTGCATGATTCCACTTATATGAGGTACTTAGAGTAGTCAAACTACCAGAGAGAGAAAATAGAATGGTGGTTGCCAGGAATTAGGGTGAGGAGAGAATGGGAAGATATTGTTTAATTGGTATAGAGTTTCAGTTTCGCAATATGAAAAAATTCTGGAGATGGATGGTTTTGCTGGTTGCACAACAATGTGAATGCACTTAATGCCACAGAACCACACACTTCAAAATGGTTAAAGTAGTAAATTTTCAGTTATGCATATTTTACCACAATTTAAAAAAATAAAAAAGGAATCAAACTAAATTTCCCATAAATTAATAACACCTATGAATATTTACATAACGAAATAGTTACCCATTTTCTAAATTTTCATGAAAATGCCTCACTACTATAATTATAAAGGTACATTTGGTAAGTAAAATAAATGAGATCTGATATTTTTTAAAAAGGTAAGTTGATAGCACAGTAGGCTTCCTTTTTGGACCTCTTCTGATGGTGAAGCAGATGTTTCTGAAGACATGATTGGCCCAAGGGAGTTGCAATTTCAATAGAGCAAACTGAAAATGATTCTCTGAATAGTTCCTATTAAGGGGGGAAATGCCTCTTTCCAGACCACCAAAGATCTGAAACATGAAAGTTAGGACATATGTTTCATTTTCTCCTCCAGGGCAGTGAACAAATTTGTAGAAGTAGCTGTTCTAATCTCATATGAGAAATTTTGCCCCAGAGACTGAATCTGCATATGAAATCAGTCCCAATAATGGAACACATCAAGCTGCTGTGACTACAATGCCTGGAAGGAAAATGTTGAAGGCTTTATAATTTTTCAGAATTCCCTAGAGAGAAAAAGCAAATGTAAAAAGCCCTCCCCTTATTATCTGGTCTCTATTCACAACCTTATTTGCTAATAGAGAGGGTGGTCCATTATAATCAGATCTTATATTCTATTTTATGACTTTGCACAAACCTATTTAAAATTCATATTATGTTGGCTTTAGCACTATATGAAGTTTGTCTTTTGTGGATTCTTCTATTTTAATGTTTGCTATGTTTTGTAAAACTTGGGATTTTATCATTCAATTCCTCATACCTGATTTGTAAAGTTTGTAAAAAATATGTTTCTGAAAATGTAGATATTATATCTATTGGATGAACTGATGAAACATCACAGAAGTATTCAAAGAGAGATAAAGACATACTCTGACAATTAATAAAATTGTTTTTGTATAAAAGACATAACATTGAGGAGTTTGAAAGTATTTCATAGCTATTTAAAATTGTGGTTCACTCTCATCAAGCCCAGTATAAATTTAAAACATCTCAGCCATCAGAGGCAGCTGTTATTTATTAGCTTTTGAAACATTGCTATAAGTTTTCCAGTTGATTTAACATCAAGAAGTTTAACCACTCTACATTTGTTCATTTAGCCATTCATTCTGTATATATTCTCAGTTGTTATAAAACCATTAAAAGATATAATTTATCATTTTCAAGAACAGAATGGAAAATGATGTTTATTTTGCATGACAGAAAATCACCAGAGATAATGTGCAAGGAAGAATTGCAAAAAGTAATGCAAATTGCTCAGCTGAATTTCTAAAAAAGCCCATTTCCTTTATAGGATGCAAATTCATAGTTGTCTCTACCAACAGAAGGGGACATTTGGTGCCATTTGATAACATTTTCAAGAGATTCACTACACTTTTTTCACAAAGAGACCAAAATTCAGTAGAGAATGCTGCTGACATGTCCAACAACACAGAGAATACTAGAGCCAACAGACCTACTAGGCTGAAAGAAAAGGCCATCATTCTGCCATAATCATGAAGCAAAAGCTAAGTTTCAAACAACGGTTATATTCACATAAACACACACACACACCCCTTAACTTAAAGCCCTGAATCAATTATGACCAGCATCTATGAGCAAGTGCATTTTAATATGATTCAACATTTCTACCCATGTGTATAGATAATTCTCCTTAGTGGGGGCTCACAGTAGGGAAAAAGGATGATGATTCCTACATTTTACATATTTGTGTTTCTTCTGAATTCCCAACATTTGCCTAGGATAAACAGTCCAATTCTAGAATTCCCTACTACTTAAAGTCTATGGATGAAAGAAAGAAATTACAGCAGTCAAATTCATCAAATTCATATTAAATTGATAATATTTAACATGAATGCAATAAATGCTTTAGTTTCCTTTTGAACCTGACATATTTGTTCAATTATATATAATCCTGAATATATCACACCATGGGGGCTGTTAAAATTGCACCTGCTCCTACAACAAGAAAGCCCTTCCTTGTGTACTAGATATATTAACAGATTTGAGGTATCAGTTTCTAGATGGGGCTTTGGAAAATATAATTCACTAAGTGGATTACTATTCCTAAAACATAAAAAAAATTTTCCCCTCACACATTGTAACACTTTATTAAAAAATAAAGCCATTCATTGTTTCTCACCATACAATGCTTGTTATGATTAACCAAGCTGTTATACTTATTTAAATGGTATGTATATTTTCATATCTATTTTTAATGAATTGTACTTGGTTAATGGTGCCAACAAAAATAAAGTTCTACATATTGAATCTCTATTTTTGAAATCAAACTAAACAGGAACTAAGAACAGAAGATGGGAGAGTAGGAGAAGAAGAAGAGAGTAAATTTTTTTAGAAAATACACCAGCTTATAAAAAAAGTATCTCTTAATACCTAATAAAATGCTTTTAGCATTATGAAGATTAATATTTATGTTCAAGGATTACAGTACAATACTTATGCCTAGAGAGACAAGTAAGAGAAAATAACTATAGACTGTAATTCTTAAGAAACCATTCTCATAGGAACAGAAATTGTCATATTGAAATAATATACTCAGAAATATACCAGTGGTTCTACAAACCATATGCACAAATAAAATGTATAAATTCCTTAACAGTTTTAAACACCATGCAGACTCTGCAGTAATAAATATTTATAAAGCACTTTTCACATACATTATCTTATTTTGTTCTTACATCAATCCCATGAATGAGTGTTAATATCACACATAACAGACATAAACATAATTGGTATCATTAACTTTCTGACCTAGAAGTACTGTGGAGAGTTCCTAGGTTAAGTATCTAATTGCTGTGAAAAGTAAGAATAAGTAAAATTAAATGATTTGCCAAAGATTGATCTTCTAGTTAGTACCAGTGATAGGTCTGACACGTAATGTGATGTCATTTTCAATATATCAGGTTGTTTTAATTAGAAAAGGACATTTACCTCATCAATTATATAATGTACTACCAAGAATGATTTCATCTATCTTTCAGAAATGTCCACTTCTTTTCAATGTTGATATTCTCTCTCTCTCTGTCCCCCAACCCCAATTTCTCTCTCTCTCTCCCCTTCATCCATCTTAATGATCCCTATTAGCAGAAAATTCCCAAACAAGATCTCTAATTAGGTGTCCTCTCACATATAACAGATCCAAGTTTCCAACTCCTCCCTGGATATTTTTCTCTGAATTTCTTTGTCTGAAATATCAAGGTTATGACATATCAAGGATAAAAAACTAGATTCATTATTCAAAAGTATTCTTCATCCTTTTGTCTTGCTATCTTACTCAAGGGTATGTTCCTTCTATGAGCAGAGGCAAAATCCTCAGAATCATCTTTAGTTACTACCTCTAATTTACAGCCAAAGCATATTTATTCAGCCTTATGTCTCCCCATTCTTCTCCCACCACTAAATGTCTATTGCTGTTTCCATGGACTTGGACCTCATCCTCCTTTGAATGAATCATTACATTAACTTCATTATTTATTCTCTACTTTTAGTGTCTTTCTTTTACAAGGCTTCACTCATTTGGTTTCAGAATTATTATAAAACACAACTAAATAACTTATGAATATACCTCATGACTTACAAAAGGAAGTACATATATCTTTGGCTAATCATAGTAAAATCTTTTATCAAGTCTATCAGAATATGAGTATGGGAACCAGAATCACAGATGCCCCGGTTTCTATGTCTGTCTTAGTTCAGGCTGCTATAACAAATTACCTTAGATTGGGTAACTTAAACAACAAACATTTATTTTTCACAGTCTAGAGGTGGGGAAGTTCAAGATCAAGGTCCCTACAGATGTGATGTCTGGTGAGGGCCTGCATCCTGGTTTGCAGATGTACATCTTCTCATTGTACCCTCACGTGGCAGAGAGCAGAGAGAGAAATCAAGCTACTGCCTCTCCTCATGTAAAGGTACTAACCTCATTCATGAGAACTCCACCCTCATGAACTGCTTCCTTACCAATGGCCCCACCTCCTAACACCATCACATTAGGGGTTAGGATTTCAACATATAAATTTTGGGGAAACACATTTAGTCCATACAGTCCTCATATAGTTTCCTCACACACTGAGTGATGCTGATCTATGTAACCAATAGAATATTACAGAAATGATAATGCCTGACTTTTGTAGCATGTTCATAAAATATATTCCAGTTTTTAACTTGCTCTCTCCTTAATCACTTGCTCTTGTGGAAGCCAGTTGCCTTGTTTTGAGGGTACTCAAGCAGGCCTATAAGACAGAAGTCCATGTGGCAATAAAGTCCATGTGGTCTACAGCCACCAGCCAGCTCTAACATACCGGGCATATGAGTGCACCACCTTGGAAGTGGATGCTCCAGCTTCAGTCACACCTTCAGGTGACTGAGGCTCCACCAACCTCTTGAATGCAACCTCATGAAAAACTGCAAGCCAGAGTCACCCAGGGAATCTATTCCCCAGATTCCTGACCCACAGAAATTATGCGAAATAATAAACGGTTTATTGTTTTAAGCCACTAAATTTTGGAGTATTTTAAATAACAATAGATAATTAATACAATGAAAGTTTTAATTTTTTTTTTTTTTGAGACAAGGCTTGCTCTGTCATCTGGGCTAGAGTGCATGGCATCGTTGTAGCTCACTGCAACCTCAAACTCCTGGGCTCAAGTGATCCTCTTGCCTCAGCCTCCTAAGTAGCTGGGACTATGGGCATGCACCACTGACGCCCAGCTAATTTTTCTATATTTAGTAGAGAGGGGATCTTGCTCTTGCCCAGCTTGGTCTCAAACTCCCGACCTCAAACAATCCTCCTGCTTCAGCCTCCCAGAGTGCTGGGATTGAAGGCATGAGCCAACCACACCCGGCCAAGTTTTAATTTTATAGGGAAAATTATGTAGCAATAAAATATCCTGGATAGAGAACCAAAACTTGGTTGCTAGGTGTGAGGCAATAGAAGCATATGCTGTGTAAAGCACTCTACAAGGTCAGGAGATAAAGAGGGAGAAGGTCATTCTGAAATCCCTACTGCAGTATAAAAATCCAATTTAACAACTTTTCCCCAGAGTCCATTTTATTCCATACATGGTTCATGTGTTTGGTACAAAAGAAATAGATATTATCAAAATCTGGGTTGATCCTATATTACAAATATCTGCCAAGTCACACGTTTCTCTTGCTTGCACGTTCATAGAACATCTGTTAGAGAAACTAAAAAATAAACAACAAAAGGAAACTTAGAATTTGGCTTTATATTGATAACAAGCCAATTCCACCTCTATTTTGAAAAACAGCTGTTAAAGACTTCTATCTCCAAAAGTTTCCCACAAAAAATATATTTTAACATTTTCAGTAACTGTAAATTAAAAGAAAAAAGTACAAATTCTGCTAACATATAGACCAGGATTTCCCAACCTGTAGTATATATATTTTGAGTCAGATAATGCTTTGTTTCAGGGGTCTTTCCTCTGTATTGTAGGATGGTTAGCAGCATCCCTCGCCTCTACTCACCAGATTCTAAAAGCATTTCCCCCAAATTCACAATAAAATATTTTTGTAGGCATCAACAAATGTGCCCTGGTGGGGACATGATCACCCTTGGTTAAAAACCACTGCTATAGATATAAAGATATAATGTAAATTTTAAACATTAACTGAAAAATATTTTTTCAACACGTAGGAATGCTTCCATCTGTACTGCAGCACCTCATACCTTAAGATGGCATATAAAGAAAATCCAGAACCTTAGGTTTAGATTTTCTGATTAAAGAGTTTGAGGCCATCTGCCACAATAATCTGACAGATTGTCACAAATGATCAGCCCAATGTTAGGAATCAACAGGAATAAAATATTTTTAGAGATGGGTCTATGATGTCCTTATTGTAGGAAATAAAGCTTTTCATTCACACATAAGCGCGTGCGTATATACACACTCTAGTGTTCTCTAGAAAAAACAGCCATTCATTCTCAGTACTGCTGGTAGGTGCCCAGATAAACTGCAAACTTATTTAGGAAAGAAGAAAAGTAATGATCTTTAAGAATTATAAATGACAGAAATCACAATCCAAGTTTGTTGTAACTTTCAAAGTTAAGTGAACAATGATCACCTATTATAAATTAACCTAAGGTCTTGAAAAGATTGAGGCTAGAAACTAGTTTTATATGGCCTGAAAAGAATATAAATATAAAATTAAAAATCATTATGTTTGTGATTTTCTCCTACTTAATAGACTTAAAGATATTTTTGTCATGAAGTGTGTTTTACTGTGGAGGGAATGATTTTTGCAGTTTTAGTGATGTCTTAGCAATATCACAAGGTATTTTAAAATACTTTGCTATAAAATGTTTACTGAAATTATATAAATATTTCCACTTTGTTTGAATGACTGGTGACTGTCTATTTTATTAGAGTCTTGATCATGAACATAGAAAAACTATACTATTTTTGATTTGGTTAGTGCTCCTGTAGAAGCAGACCCTGATATAATGATTCGAGTGTGCCTACTTTATTTTCTATTGAAGGAAATATTGGTAGAAAGGTGGGGAAGTGTGACACAGGAGAGGTGGACTGAAAACAATGGAAGGTTAATTCCATTAGGGAAACATTGAGACCCAGCACAGAACACAGATGCTTCTCGACTTACAGTGTGGTTATGTCCCGACAAATGCATCCCAAGTTGTAAATACCATTAAGTCAGAAATACATTAAACACAGCCAACCTAGTGAATTCCATCATAGCTTTGCCCAGCTTACCTTAAATGTGTCCAGAACAATTACATTAGCCTAGTAGTAGGCAAAATCATTTAAAACAAAGTATATTTTATAATAAAGTGTTGATTAGCTCATATAATTATTGAATACCACACTGAAAGTAAAAAAAAAGAATGATTGTATGGGTACTTGAGGTATGGTTTCTACTGAATGCTTGTCACTTTCACACCATCTTAAAGTTGAAAAATCCTAATTTTAACCATAGTAAATTGGAGACCATCTGTATACCATTCGGTCATTCCACTGAGGAGCAAGGGAGCTGGAATATGTATACTCCAATCTTCTTTGACCATTGTTTAAAAGTTGTTGCTAGAAACATTAATTCCCTGACACTTTTGGCCTCATGCACAGGCAGGCAAAGCCAGAAAAGGCCCTCAGACAAATAAATAGTTAGCAATAAACTAGCTAGTGAGCTAGAGGTGATTAGGTGGGGCACTGACAGCATCTGCTGCATTATAAGTTATATAAAACAATGGTCTAGCTAGTCCAGGAATATGCAATAGTCCAGAAATATGAAGGAAACATTGTCTTCTTAATTAATATATTCTTTTAGTTGTAAAGAGAAAGTATTTGTCTCTCCATATCAAAAATGTTTGCTTTCTAGGAGAATATAAATGAAATTAAAAATACAAAACAAATCCCCATTGGTTCATCAGTTAATTAATTACCAATACATAGGCCATAATTACCCATTCATTTTTTATAACACTTACTAGTTTTTTTAAATACAAAGAAGTAAAAAAAATTCTTGTTGACTGCAAAATTAGAGTTAAAAAAATTCAAATTGCACAGAAATTTATAAAATAAAAGTGAACACCTTCTCCTTTGAAATCAGGTTTTCCCCACAAATTCTCTATAGAAAGATGTTATCAATATTGCTTCTGAGTCCTTCCATAAACCCACCAATCCATATGTGTACATATGTATGTACATACACATGTCCATATGTGTGTGTGTGTGTGTGTGTGTGTGTGTGTGTCTATCTCCCCTTTATTCTTCTTGGGATATTTTACACTTTCTTAATCTTAGATGTATGTCTTTCATCAATTTTGGAAAGCTGGAACTGCAGGTGCACCTGGCCCTAATTTATTTTTGACCTTTCAAATTTCCTTTCCATTCTTGTGAGCTCACCCTACTTTTAATGTAGACTACATTTTATTCAGTATTTCCATTTTGAAAAGGGAGGTTTTTCGTAGTATGTAGTGTTTTATAGTGTATGTGAAATATTATCTCATTTCATCTGCTCAATCCCATTTTTTACCTACTCTTAATCCTTACTGTTAATCCTGTTCCTCAAATATCTCCTATTCCCTTAGCACATTATGTGTACCATTATGCTTTTATTTTCTCCATATTCAAGGAATCAATTATGGGTTATTAAAATAATGTTCTAATAAACACCCTGAATTCATTCACATGTATTCTCTATCTTTTATACCATGTCTGCTTTTATAGTCACAAACACTGAATACCCTACCCTCAATTGAACTTCACGTGCTGTTGCTATCAGTTTACCGAGCCTTAATGAAGAAAATAACAGGCCAATCTTTCACTCTACAAAAAATAATTCTTTCAAAACTCAAATGTGCTCTTAGGGCTGATTTGTAATCTTTAATTCATCTTTTACTAAATCTTCAAGACAAATCTCTGCCACCCTCAACCTAATCTCATTTCCTATTTCAATCTGAAATGATTTCCTTTAAACTGGTTTATCCATTATGGAATATGTCTGCATAATTAATCCATTTCTTTCTCCTTTCTCTTTTCAAAGAATAATTTGTTTTACTAATCATTCCCTTTTCTTTTCAATATTTAATTGTTCCTTTTCCAACAGATCCTTCATCCTATTGTCTGATATTTTATTTAATTCTTTATATTCACTCCTCTCCCAACACTACACTGTGGCAGATGCTGGACCCACCACACAAAAGCAATCCCATCCTGCCTTACCTTCCTCTACAGTAAAGATGAGTATGCCAAATAACTCAATTGTACATCCTCCCTTGAAGTCAGAAATAGCCATGCTACATGGTTGTGGCCAATAAAATGTTGCTGGAAACCCTCCGGGAGAGATGCTTTCATTAAACAAGGCAAAGGCTTGCCAAGAGAAATAACTTTTGTCCCTTATCCTCCTACACTTTTTCTGCCTGGAATGTGGTTAAGTCTAGTGGTGTAGCAGCTGTCTTGCAACCATAAGTTATGGCTTAAAAAAAAAAAATAAGGTCTAATGCTATAAAAGGTGAAGTAGAAAAACAGAAAGTGCCTAGGACTTTGATATATTTTGTAGCTACAGAACTCTCTAGATGCCTCACTTTAGACTTCTTGTTAATGGAATAATAAATCACCATTTAAAAACAAGCAAACAAAAAACTATTGCATTATGTTTTTTGTTACTTGCAAACCATTATGATGCTAGTGAATACCTTTCTTTGATCTCTTTCTGCCTGCACACCTAACTGACAAAAATCAACACTTTAAACAAACTATATATGTTTGCTATCCCTATTTTTTCACTAACCATTCATACAAAGCAGTGGTCACAAACTAGTGGCCCTCAGGCATTTTCACACCAACAGGTACTATACTTGGCTCTAAAGAGTTTATACAAATTTTATTTTATTTTTAATATGTATATATTTTTTCTTTTTTATTTCAGCATATTATGGGGGTACAAATGTTTAGGTTACGTATATTGCCCTTGCCCCACCCGAGTCAGAGCTTCAAGCGTGTATTTTTTAATTTCAGAATATTACAGGGGTATAAATGCTTTGGTCACATAAATTGCCTTTCCACTGCCTAAGTCAAAGCCCATCCCCTATACTACAAGCACTGCACCCATTAGGTGTGAATTTACCCACCTCCTTCTCCCTGTTCCCACCTGCCTGATCTCCAATGAATGTTACTTTCATATGTGCACATAAGTGTTGATGGATTAGTACCAGTTTAATGGTGAGTACATGTGGTATTTGTTTTTCCATTCTTGTGATACTTTGCTTAGAAGAATGGGCTCCAGTTCTATCCAGGTTAATGCAAGAAGTATTAGTTCACCATTTTTTTATGGCTGAGTAGTACCCCATGGTACATATACCACATTTTATTAATCCACTCATGTATTGATGGGCCCTTGGATTGTTTCCACATCTTTGCAATTGAGAATTGGGCTGCTATAAACATTTGAGTGCAGATGTCTTTATTACAGAATGTCTTTTTTTCCTTTGGGTAGATACCCCGTAGTGGAATTGCTGGATCAAATGGTAGTTCTACTTTTAGTTCTTTGAGGTATCTCCATACTACTTTCTGTAGAGGTTGGACTTGTTTGTAGTCCCACCAGTGGTTGTATGAGTGTTCCTATCTCTCCACATCCACACCAGCATTTGTTCTTTTGGGATTTTTTGGTAAAAGCCATTCTCACTGAAGTCAAATGATATCTCATTGTGGTTTTGATTTGCATTTCCCTGAAGATTAGAGATATTGAGTGTTTTTTCATGTTTGTTGGCCATTATTCTGTCTTCTTTTGAAAAGTTTCTGTTCATGTCCTTTCCCCACTTTTTAATGGGGTTGTTTGATTTTATCTTGCTGATTTGCCTGAGTTCTTTATGGATTCTAATTATCAGTCCTTTACCAGATGTATAGCATGCAAATATTTTCTCCCATTCTTTGAGTTGTTTTTTCACTCTATGATTGTTTCCTTGGCTGTGCAGAAGTTTTTAATTTGATCAGATCCCATTTATTTATTTTTGTTGTTGCTGCAATTGCTTTTGGGGTCTTCTTCACAAATTCTTTGCCTAGGCTGATGTCTATAAGAGTTTTTCCAACATTTTCTTCTAGAATTCCTAGGGTTTCAAGCCTTAGGTTTAAGTCTGTTATCCATTGCAAGTTGATTTCTGTGATCCTGTTTCAGTCTTCTACATGTGCCTATCCAATTTTCCCAGCACAATTTAGTGAATAGGGATTCTTACAAATTTTAAATTAGTTACCAACATATTAGCACTACAAAATATTGGCATTTTGGATTTCTGAGTTCATCAAAAAATAAAAAGATAAGAGAACATTGGACTGATCCATACTTCCTGAGAGCAACACTCTTTTGGAGTTATTTAATGGCTGCTTTTAAAATTGAAGTGAGCAATACAATGGAGAAAAGACAGTATTTCAACAAATGGTGCTGGAACAACTGAACATTCACATGGAAAATAACAAATATAGACACAGATCTTATGCTCTTTACAAAAATTGACTTAAAATGGATCATAGACCTAAGTGTAAAATGCAAAACTATAAAGCTCCTAGAAAATAATGTAGGAGAAAATTTAAATGACTTTGAATATGAAGATAACTTTTTAGATACACCACCAAAGGCACAATCCATGAAAGAAATAATTTATAAGCTAAACTTCATTAAAATTAAAATCTACTTCTCTGTGAAAGACACTGCCAAGAAAATGAGAATACAAGCTACAGACGGGGAGAAAATATTTTGAAAAGACATAACTGATAAAGGACTGCCATCCAGAATATACAAAGAACTCTTAAAACTCAACAATAAGAAAACAAATAACCCAATTTTAAAATGGGAAAAGACCTAAACAGCCACTTCATCTAAGAAGATATACAGATGGCAAATAAGCATATGAAAAGATGATCAACATCCTATGTCATTAGGGAATTGTAAATTTGAACAACAATGAGATACCACTGCACACCTATTAGAATGACTAAAATCCAAAACATTGACTACATCAAAGGCTGCTGAGGATATATGTAGGACAAAGGGAACTCTCCTTTATTGCTGGTGGGGATGCAAACTTGTACAGCCACTTTGGAAGACAGTTAGACAGTTTCTTACAAAATTAAATGAACTCTTAACTCACATTCTTACTACCCTAAAAATGGCTCACCCATTTCTCCAAACCTGACCACTCTCAAGCACCCCAGTTCCAGATTTCCAATGCCTACTGGAATTCTGACTGAGTGTCCTACAATCACTGTCCTACAGTCCCTGTATCAAAAACCAAACTCACCATCTTCCCTCCAAAGTTGGTGTCTTTTTCTGTTTTCCTTCTCCCTCTTAATGACACCACCATCCTACAAGTAGCCACTCAATCTCTGAATAATCTTTTGCATCTAATCCTTCCCAACTATTGCTATCATACCACCATATTCATGTCATTAATATCTCTTGCCTGTATTACCACAGTAATAATGCAGCTATTTTTAGTATCTTCCTTCCACAGTTCTTTCTTGATGCTTCTGCTACATTATTCTTAAAGCACAAATTTGAAATTGTTACTCTCCCACTCACATACTTTGACTGTTTTCCTACTCCCTAATCTTATCTGGCATATGTTCCTCTGTAATCTGGCCCAAATTTATCTTCCCAGATTTACATTTTTAAGATATTCAATATTCCCTGCACATCTGCCCATTGGGCATTTTGTTTCCCAAGAGCTTTTTGGCATTATTCACTGCCAGGAAAATGTCTTTCCTTTAGCTGCTACACAAATGTCTTTATTCCTATACTTGTTATTCAGGGCTTAGAATATATTTTAAAATTTTAACAATTATTTGAGTGCAGACAGACATCTTTCCTATACATCAGAAAAGACATTCAGTGCAGACACCTGTTGGAGTGTAGTGTGGTGTTGTGGATAAACTCATAGGCTCTAGAGTCAGGCTATATTTACTTAAATCTCACCTCCACCACTCACTTGGGTGAGTTTTTAAATTTTTCTGTGAATCAATATCATTATCTATAAAATGGGAATAATAATATAACTAAACATTCGGTGTTGTTCTGAAGGCTGAAATGAATACATGGCTGTAATTAGCACTAAGTACCCCAAAATAATAGTCAATAAGTGTAGCTGTTTTATTATTATATTTTGGTGAGGGAAGTCAGACAAGAAATAAGTAGTTATATAAATAAATAGGCATCAAATAGTAACAAATGCTATGGGGAATTTCAAACTCAGTAAAGTGATTAATAGTAACTCTGGGTGAGGAGGCAATTATTATAGATTGGATGGTCAGGAAAGGCTTCTGAATGGTAACATTGGAGCACTGACTGAAATTACCAAATATACTCAGTCCCCCAGAGATCCAAAGGCATGGCCTTCCAAGCAGAGGGCCATGCAATGGCCCTAAGTGGTGTCATTGAAAAACACAAAGGCTCAGCCCATGCCTGGGATTTTGCTGAGCAAAGGGAAGAGAGTAAAGAAATTATATCAGGAAGACGAGCCAATCAACCTGTTGTGTAGGACATTGCAGGTCGCTGAGAGAGGTTATGCATTCATTCTAAGGCAAAAGGGAAGCCTTTGGAGTATTTCAAGAATGGGCATAGTATGATCACTATGACTGCTCTGCATAGGGCAAGAGTGGAAGAGGGAAGACTAGCCAGCCACTACAGTCAACCAGGCTGGAGAAGATGACGCACCCTCATTCTCTTTTCCAAGTATGCAAACTGTTGTCTTTTTGTTTTTTTAGAAGTACACTTACTTGACTATAGGTGAGGTTGAGCATTAAGAATACTCAACATGAGATCTACCTCATTTCAACAAATTTTTAAATGCACAATACCATATTGTAAACTATAGACACAATGTTGTACAGCAAATCTCTAGAACTTATTCATCTTACATAACTGAAATGTTATATCCATTGAACAACTTCACTGGCTTTTACTTAAAAAAATACTCCTGTTTTAGAGACTTTCCTGATGATCCTTTAAATTGCCATTTATCTATACTTTCCTTATGGCACTCAATGTATAATTACTAATTTGGGTTCATTTCTTCCTAATTATCCTATAAGCTCCTTGTGGGCAGGATTTATGTGATATGGACTTCTATGTCTCCAAATTTGTGCTATAATTATCTGACGGACAAAGTAATTTTGTGGACTTATTGAAATCAAGTACCAAAGTGCTATAAAATATTAACAGCAAAGTCTTTGCCTTGCATTGAAATATTTTTTTCAATATTTATTTGAAAATTAAATTTTGCAAAGATAAAATGAGAAGAAGTAAGGAGACACACAATGTCTATTGACATAAAGGGTTATAGGTGAAGTAAAGACACTCTCATTTTGAGGTTAAAAGAAGGTCAAATTAAGTACTTATTGATTTTTAAATCAGAGTCAAAATAAAAGAAAGCATACATTATTGAAGCTAAAAGTGCTGAGTGTTTTATAATGAAGACAACCAAATTGTTTTAGATTGAAAATCAAATTAAGCAGCTCAACTACTGCTATACTATTCAGAAAATAAAAATAAATAAAACAGAATAGGACATGGTCAAATGAGGTAGTTACATAGCCAATAAGGTAGAGAAAATAAAATAAATACATGCTCTATTTAAAGGAACTGAGATGTAAATAAGATATCCTTTGATTTGTAACATTCATACAAAAGGAATAATATGAGCAATAGTAGAGAGATTTGGTGTAACTTCAGAAAACAGCAGCCAGTTCTTTACTTTGCAATAGAAAGGTTTCATATTCAAGCTCTTTAAATTTTTATATGTTGGTTCATTAAATTTTTTAGCATGACAGGAAGGATTAATGTTTATAAAATAAGATCTTCCTAATGAGAAATAAAAAGACCATTCCTGTATGAGGAAATTATAACTACATTAAAAAGATGAGATGTTTTTCTACTTAAAAATGATCCTTAAAATTGTAAAATTTTTTCTGAAGAATATTAACTTGATCAATACTGATAAATATAAGATGTATTTAGCAGTCTAGAAAAGTTTTTACAAAATGATTTTTTATTTTAGAAATTTATGATTGAATATAGGTACATATATATGTACATATGTATAAATCCCACACACAAATATTATTGCAAGTTTATAAAAATAAAATACATAGAAAGACTGGCAGACAATAGTCATTCTGACAAGATAGTAAGGCAGTAGGTGAATTTTTTTTAATTCTCTAATTTTTACAAAAAAATAAAATTCAAAATAACATTTTTTCACTTGGTTAAGTACATACACTTCTTACTGCTTTCATTAGTTTTTAAAGAACAAAATCTATTGTAGAGATCCCTCTATATTCTACTATAATCTGCAATCATGTTTATTATATTGTGAATAAAAAACATAGTGAAAAAAGTTGGAAGTCAAGCCTTATATAATTTTCTTATCTACTATAACTTTACAAGAGTGAGTATAGAAGAAACCCACACTTACAACTTTTATTTCTGTGGAGAAGTAATTTGAGAACTTTAATAGTATGTACTTAATTGGCTTTCTAGGGCAAGGAATAGGGAATACATAAATGAAGTTTGAGATTACAGTCTAAAATTTTGAAGTCTACATGATTCAGCAGCTCAGCCTTCTCTGGTCATTACCAAGAGCGCTCCATCCAATTTGCTTGGCAATTGGCATTTGTTATCTCCTATTATAGATAGTTATGGAAATTTTGTTGGACTGCTTCCCTCTCATACTGATAAACACGTTATTCTCCCCACTCCATTATCTTCTTTTTCTGGGAATTTGACAAGGGTCGGAGGAAAGTTGTAGTTTCCCAAAGTTTAGTTGACTATCATAGTTGAGGGCTTTCTGTAAAGTGTATCACATAGTGACGCCTTATCTGCCTTTAGAACGAAAGTTTCCCAGAGAAAACTCCTTAGGAAATTGTAGCAGCCTTGGTATTTACTGTGATGTCCCTTTTAAGAACTGACTTAGACAAAAAGAGGGCATAAGCTATATAGTCTAATTCTTTAAATTTTAAATTGTAATTCTAATGGCTACTTCTTCTTTCATGTAAGCAAATGAAAAATAGTTTTAACATTCTAAAGGCACAAAGGGATTGCATGACATGAGCAGAATGTATAAAGTTATGGTGCACTGCACCATTTCCTTTCTCTGGATTCATGATCCTGTTCCCTCCTGGTGCTCCTCTTCCTTGCTGCTCCCTACTTTGGGGCATTTCTTGGTGCTGGCCCCAGAGGCTTTTTCCTAATTTTGTTCTTGCTTACTGGTAATCTAATCATTCCATAATTTCACCAAGATGCCCCACAAACAACTTCAACTCAGTACACCAAAGAAGTGAAACATTATCTTACTAAAGCTGTTCATCTCTGTATTTCCTACCATAAATATAGTCATACAGATTACAGCCCTTGGAACTGTCTCTTTCTGTCCCAGCATTTCACTCTCTCCATCTTACTTGTCATTGTGTTTGCTTTCTAAACATCACTCTGTCACCTCTCCGCCATTATCATTTTACTGAAGTTTCTTACCCTTATTGCCTCAGACTACTCTGAGTCTTAACTGACCATTCTGCTGATAATGGAGAAGCTTTCAGCTTCACAACAGAGCTTTTTCACAGTCAGCAGAGAGATCTGCCTGCCTAATACATTAATCTGAATGTCATTTTCCTGCTGAAAAGTCCTTGATGGTTGCCCATTGCAAACTACATTTCATGGTACATGAGTCCTTAATAATGTGATTCCTAACTTCAAGCTCTATCTTTTCAAGTTTATTACCAACTTTGCTCGCCCTCAATATATCTTGCAGCAAGTCTTATGAGGGGAAGAATCTAATCAGAGCTCCACCACGCAGTGCAATCTACTCAAATACAAACTCCTGGAGTAGCACATTGGAATAAACTAGTCATGGGCAGCCTGTGCAGTGAGAGTAATACCTCCCAACTGAATCAAATGAAAAAACTGGAAGTCCAATAAAGAATACTGAAAGCTCTTAGAGAGAAAAAGTGAATAGGCAGCCAAAAATAAACAAAAAGTTTACTGCTAAGGAAAGCAAGAAAAAGGAAAAAAATAATAACACATAAAGGAGCCCAAATAAGTCTGGCAGCAGACTTCTCAGTGGAAACCTTACAGGCCAGGAGACAGTGGCATGACATATTCAAAATGCTGAAGAAAAAAAGCTTAACCCTAGAATATTATATTCTGAAAAATATCCTTCAAACATAAAGGAGAAATAAAAACTTTCCCAAATAAACAAAAGCTGAGGGGATTTCATCAACACCAGACATGTCCTATAAGAATGCTAAAAGGAATTCTTCAATCTGAAAGAAAAGGATGTTAATGAACAATAAGAAATCATCTGATGGTATACGACTCACTAGTAACAGTAAGGACACAAATAGAGATTATTCTATCACTGTAATTTTGTGGGGTATAAACCAATTATATCTTCAGTAGGAATACTAACAGACAAACATATCAGAAATAATTACACAGCTTTTTGAGACAGAAAGATAGTATAAATAGTATAGATAGTTTCCATGCAGATGGAAACACCAAACAGTTAAAAAGTGGGGAAGGATAGAGTTAAAAGGTACAATTTATGTTAGGTTTCTCTTTGTTTATTTGCTTGTTTGTTTTTATTTTGTTTAAAATAATTGGTGATAAAATGTTTTTTGCAAGCCTCATGGTAATCTCAAATCAAAAAACCTACAATAGATACACAAATAGTAAAAAACAAGAAATTAAAGCACATTATCATAAAAATCAATTTTAACAAAGGAAGACAGGAAGGAAGGAAGAGAGATAGAGAGGACAACAAAACAACCAGAAATCAAATAACAACATGGTAGAAGTAAGTCCTTACTTATCAATAACAACATTGAATGTGAACAGACTAAACTCTCCAATCAAAAGATATATAGTGGCTGAATGGATTAAAAAAAACAAGAGCCAACTACAGGTTGTCTGTAAGAAACTCACATCACCTGACACACATAGACTGAAAATTTTAAAGGGATGGAAAAACACATTCCATATAAATAGAAACCAAAAAAGAACAGGATTAGCTATACTTCTATCAGAAAAAATAGATTTCAAGGTAAAAGGTGTAAAAAGAGACAAAGAAGGTCATTATATAATGGGAAAGGGGTCAATTCAGCAAGAGGCTATAACAATTCTAATTATATATGCACTCAATACTGGAGTGCCAGGATATACAAAGCAAATATTATTGGAGCTAAAGAGCAAGATAGACTTCAATACAATAATAGTCAGAGACCTCAACACTCCACTTTCAGCACTGGACAGATTATCCAGATAAAACTTCAACAAAGAAACATTGGACTTAGTCTGAACTATACAGCAAATGGACCAAACACATATTTACAGAATGTTTTATCCAATAGCAGCAGAATACACATTCTTCTCCTACCTCATGGATCACTCTCAAGGATAGACCATATTTTAGGCCACAAAACAAGTCTTAAAAAATTCTAAAAAATTGAAATCATACCAAGTATTTTCTCTGACCACAATGGAATAAAACTAGAAATCAATAACAAGAGGAAAATTGGAAAATATACAAACATCTGGAAATTAAACAATATGCTCCTGAATGACCAGTGGGTCAATGAAGAGATTAAGAGGGAAATTAAAAAGTTTCTTGAAACAAATGAAAATGAAAACACACCATATCAAAACCTATGGGATATAGCAAAAGCAGTAACAAGAGAAAAGTTTATAGCAATAAGTGCCTACATCAAAAAAGGAGGAGAGTTTCAAATAAACAACCGAATGATGCATCTCAAACTAGAAAAACAAGAGCAAACCAAACCCAAACTTAGTAGAAGAAAAGATACAATAAAGATCAGAGCAGACATAAATAAAATTGAACCAAAAAAAATACAAAAGATCAGCAAAACAAAAAGTGGGCTTTTTGAAAAGATAAAATTGACACACCAATAGCCAGACTAAGAAAAAAAAAAGAGAGAAGATTCAAATATATACAATTAGAGATGAAAAAGTACACATTACAAATGATACTGCAGAAATCTAAAGGATAATTAGAGTTTACCATGAGCAACTATATGCCAATAAATTGGAGAACCTAGAAGAATCACATAAATTCCTAGACACATACAATACAACCTACCAAGATAGAATAAGGAAGAAATACAAAACCTGAATAAACCAATAAGAAATAACAAGATAGAAACAGTAATAAAAAGTCCCCCATCAAAAAAAAGCCCAGGACCTGATGGCATCACATTTGAATTCTTCCAAGCAATCAAAGAACTAATACCAATCCTACTTAAATGATTCCAAACAATCATGGAGGATGGAATACTACTCCCAAACCCATTCTATGAGGCCTGTATCACCGATACAAAAATAAGACCAAGACACAACAAAAAAGAAAACTATAGGCCAATTTCTCTGATGAACATACATGCAAATATACTCAACAAAATACTACCAAACTGAATTCCACAACACATTAAAAAGATTATTTATTATGAGCAAGTGGGATTCATCCCAGGGATGAAGGACGGTTCAACATACATAAATTAGTCAATGTGATACACTGCATCAACAAAAGGAAGGACAAAAATCATATGATCATTTTAATTGATGCTGAAAAACCATTTAAGAAAATTCAACATTCCTTCATGATAAAAATCTCAAAAAACTAGATATAGAAGGATCTTACTTCAACATGATAAAAACCATACATGACAGACTGAAAGTATCATACTGAATGGGGAACAACTGAGAGTATTTCCTCTAAGATCTGGAACAAGACAAAGATGCCCACTTTCATCACTCTTATTCAATATAGTACTGGAAGTTCTAGCCAGAGTAATCACACAAAAGAAAGAAATAAGGAGCATCTAAATTGTAAAGGAACAAAAATCAAATTATCTTTGATCTTATATGAAGAGAAAACTAAAGACTCAAAAAAAAAAACTGTTAGAAGTGATAAATTCAGTAAAGTGGTACGATACAAAATTAACACACAAAAATCAGTAGCATTTCTATATGCCAAAAGTAAACAATCTAAAAAAGAAACCAAGAAAGTAATCCCATTTATAATATCTACAAATAAAATAAAATACCTAGGAATAAACTTAACCAAAGAAACAAAAGATCTCTATAATGAAAACTAAAAAACATTGATGAAAGAAGTTGAAGAGAACACAAAAAAATGGAAAGATATTCCATGCTCATGAATTGGAAGAATAAATAGTGTTAAAATATCCATACTACCCAAAGGCATCTACAGATTCAATATAATACCCACCAAAATACCTATGACATTCTTCACAGAAATAGAAAAAATAATCCTAAAATATGTGGATTCACAAAGACCCAGAATACCCAAAGCCATTCTGGACAAAAAGAATAAAACTGGAGGAATCACATTACCTGACTTCAAGTTATACTACAGAGTTGTAATAACAAAATAAGTATGATACTGGCATAACAACAGACACACACATCAACGAAACAGAATACAGAACTCAGAAATAAATCCACACATCTATAGTGAACTTATCTTCCACAAAGTTGCCAAGAACATACAGTGGGGAAAGGACAGTCTCTTCAATAAATGATGCTGGGAAAACTGGATATCCACATGCAGAAGAATGAAACTAGACCCTTATCTCTTGCCATATGCAAAAATCAAATCAAATGGATTAAATATTTAAATATAAGACCTGAAACTAAGAAACTACTAAAAGAAAGCATTGGGGAAATGCTTCAGGACATTGGTCTGAGCAAGGACTTCTTTTTTTGTTTGTTTGTTTTGTTTTGTTTTGTTTTTTGTTTTTATTGTTTTATTTTTATTTATTTCATTTCTTTTTTATTGATTCCACTTCAGATCCACTGAAATCATGAGCAAGGACTTCTTGAGTAATACCCTGACAGCACAGACAACCAAAGCAAAATTGTACAAATGGGATCATATCAAGCTAAAAAGCTTCTGCATAGCAAAGGAAACAATCAACAAAGTGAAGAGACAATTCATAGAATGGGAGAAAATATTTACAAACTACCCATCTGACAAGGGACTAATAAATAGAATATATTAATATAAGGAGCTCCAACAACTCAACAGGAAAAAAATCAAATAATCTGATTAAAAATTGGGCAAAGGATCTGAATAGACATTTTTTCAAAAGAACACATACAAATGGCCAACAGGTATATGAAAAAAAAGTTCAACATTGTTAGTCCTCAGACAAATGTAAATCAAAACTACAATGAGATATCATCTCACCCCAGTTTAAATGGCTTTTATGCAAAAAACAGGCAATAATGAATGCTGGCAAGGATGTGGAGAAAGAGGAACCCTTGTATACTGTTGATGGGAATGTAAATTAGTACAGCCACTATGTAGAACAGTATGGAAGTTTTTCAAAAAACTAAAAATAGAACTACCGTGTGGCTTAGCAATCCCACTACTGGGTATATATCCAAAGGAGGGGAATTCAGTATATCAAAAATATATTTGCACTCCCATGTTTATTCTAGCAATATTCACAGATTTGGAATCAACCTAAGTGTCCAATGGATGCATGGATAATGAAACTGTGGTACATACACACAATGAAATATATTACAGCCATAAAAAAGAATGAAATCCTGCCATTTGCAACAACATGGATGGAACTGGAGAACAGTATGTTAAGTGAAATAAGCCAAGCACAGAAAGACAAATCTCACATGTTTTCACTCATATGTAAGAGCTAAATATTAAAAACAATTGATCTCACGGACACAGAGTGTAGAATGATGGTTACTAGAGACTGGGAAGTTTAGCAGGCAGAGGGGGATAAAGTGGAGATGGTTAATGGGTACAAAAATATAGTTAGTTAGATAGAATAAACAATATTCCATAGCATAACAAAGTGACTGTAAGCAACAATAAGTTAGGGCATACTTGAAAATAACTAAAAGAGTGCAATGGAAATGTTCCTAACACAAAGAAAAGATAAATGCCAGAGGTGGTGTATACTCTAATTACCCTGATTTGATTAATTCACACTGTATGCCTGCATCAAAACATCACATGTACCCTATAGAGATATACAACTATTATGTTCTCATAATAATTAAAAATAAAATAAAATTTAAAAATTAAAAAACATCATGTGGAAATGCTACACTATACTTCTCAAGCAGAAAAAAATCAAACACAAAATTTATATACATTAAATTCCAACTATTTGAAAAATTAACTGAATAAAACAAAATGAAAAGATGCATGCTTAATGTTAACCACAGTGCCTTGGACTACTAATATGGGTATTTTCTGATTGACTACTTAGATACGCTTTTCTTTTTCAAATTTTTAAGGAAGGACAAGTAAGGAACAGAAATCAAAAGGAACAAAATGTGCAAATGTATTTTCAATTGGGTGATCAGATTATCCAATGTAAAATGATCGAAAATTTTGGAAACTGTAGCAAGAACAGAATGGATTTTAGATCCCATTTTCAAAAATTGATTTGAAATAACGAGGAAAAAGAAGAAAAGAATTGAGAGAAACAGGAATTTTCAAATAAACAGGAATTTTCTTTAGTTCTATTTTCAATTACTTAATTATTTGCTAACATATTTGATTTCCATTGAAATCAGTAAACACAGAAGGCAGAAGATAAAGAAATCTGTGAGGTCAAGATACTCGGGTATCCCTCCTCCTACTTTTCATCTTCAATATAAAAATAAGGAATAAACTATAGAGTTGCATAAATACAATTTTACTCAGAACCTGAAAAATTAGAGTCACTACTCAGAGCTTAACTAGTAACTTGAATGTGTTTCCCTCCATAATTTAATCGAGAATTTCTTATTATGTCAAATTGAATATCATCCTTTTGGCCTAGAATCATATCCATATCAAAGTTCTGCTCAGGAATTAATAATTATTAGTGATCTCTTTCAGACCAGATATAAAGGAAAGTGAAAATCTCTTCCTTTCTACACATTCACCTCCTTCTCTCCTCCCTGCCTCTTTTGTATCAGGCAACATGATATAAGGATTTAATTCAGGTCAATCTCTTACTAATCCACAGCGTGAAGCAGAAAGCAGCATTGCTGAGGGGTCTGTACCAGTATTTAAGCTTGCTTAATTTTCCAGTAAGCTTTAATATCATCGCCTAAGACCTAAGAATCAATAACGAGGGGCTCATCTTCATAAAGTCACTTGAAAAATAAGTCTCTTTGCCAGTGAGACATTTTTCAGTGGCCCTCCCACCCACTCTATCATAGAAAAGCACATGTGCCATCTTTGCCTTCTTCAAAATAGAAACAAACGCTTTATGTCAGAGCTCTGTGCACCAGAAGTTTACTTTTTTCAACTGAGCTATATTTAGGGCCAATAACACACATGAAATAGAAATGGGATTTCATTTTTCTAAGTATCAAGAAAACGAAATAAATTATATGCTTCATAAACACTATCATTGGCTTTTGGAGCTATTTGTCCTCTGGTACAATATCAAACATGCATAACGTAAGTTGAACACTGTTATATCTAGAAGTTAGATTTAGTGGTGAGTTGTTTATAAATAGATTATATTTTAACAGAATGTTGCAGGTCTTTTTGTTTGCTTGTTTGCTTTTAACCACAGCAGTGTCTAACTGTGGTTTTTGTAAATCATTAGGGAGGTATCTTTTCATTTTAAAGAACTACAGCATTCTCAAGAAAATTAATTACACTTTAAATTTTAAAAATATATTTGAATGCACACACACATGCATACACGTAATTCTTGTCTTTTTAGAGAGAAAAGAAAAAAATATTAAAACCTAAAGAGTCACAGTAATATTCTAATGAACTTGAGCTCTATCCCCACCAGGATTAGCAAGCCATTTATGATTTGTCAGAAAATGATGCTATCCTATATAGAGGAAATCATACAATTAAATTGATGTTTTACAAATAACAGATGGCCTTCAATTATTTTTCTGGGAATGGCCTGATGAAAACAAATGTTAGAATCTAGCACAACTTGTAGGCTCCATTTATTATGATATATTTTATTATTCCATCGGTTTATGTTTTGTAAGACATGACTGAAATAAAGATATTTACTTATAATGCAAATATATATCATATTACAGGATAACTTGAATATAATTTACAAATAAATATACATATGTTGGAGTGTTCTCTGTTCCTCTTCTCTTCTGCTTCCTGACAGGGATGAAGACCAAAAAATTTGGAAACAATACATGAGTGTGCAATGAACTGCTGGAGTAAGAGGCCCTGGAAAATATGATATTTGGGAAGTGAAAGGAGTAAAAATATGGGCTCAAGGAAGATCCCAATGAGGAGTCAGCAAACTATTAAGCAAAAATTCATCAACTTCAAAATTTTATGTAAGGTCAACCCATCAGCTACTTTTTAAAAAAGTGATAACTATAAATTGTAATGCTCCTATTTATGCTTAAACTCTTTTCTAGAACTGTGCTAAAACATGTATTTTTGGTACTTCTTTGAAATTAAACCAGTTATAATGATTTTATTAAACAGTAATGATACCTACAAAGGTTTAATGGCATAGACACTTAGCAAGCATTGATTAACCTTAATGGTTATCTAAATGTATTATAGGCTTTAAAACAAATGAGCTTCATATGTGTATTATTTCCATATACGTTTGTATATGATTCTAGACTTCAGTCTTTCTACGGATATATATTTCTGTATTCCTATTATTGTGTGAAAATTACTGTTGGGACTAAAATAATGTTCATTAAATTTTAATATTTAGTAAGAAGTATCTATCTATCCTTCCACTTTCCTTTTAAAAAGTATTTGGCATTTTTCCTGCATTTATTCCTCCATATGAACTTCAAAATAATTTTGTAAAGCTCTCTTCAGAAATCCCTTGGTACTGTGATTGCAATTGCGTAATACTTTCATATTAATTGGGAAGGAATTTACATTTTTATAATATCAAAATTTCCATCTAGAAGGCAGCATATTTTGCTATGTACTTTATGCAGAACTTGCTTTATGGTTTTCAACAAAATGTAATAATCTTATTCATTTAGGTCTTGTTTTTTTCCTTGTTAAATTATCATTATATACTTTATGTGTTTATCATTATTGGTTTTTTTTTTTTGTAGTTAATGGGAAAGGTAGGTCTTGTTTTCTATGTTGCTTAGTTACTTCAAAAATAAATAACAACTATTAATTTGTGTATATTCACTTTACATTCAGCCACTTAGCAAACTTTCTGATTAATGTTAATATTTTTCTATAATATGTTAGGTTTTGTAGGTATATAGTCATAGCATCTGTAATATGGTTTAAAATGTATACTAGAGTAACACTGCTGAATTTCCACTCAAGGTAGTATTTAAATGTAAATAATTTTACTGGGTGGCAGATAATATTTTTTGACTTCTGATTTGACTCGTAAGTCTGAAGAATCTCTAAAAGAAGTCAATTAGTAGATAATAATTATTTTGGGCAAAATATAGTTAGACTTCCAAATCTGAGAATAATCTTAACTAGAAATTTTATGCCAATCAAAACAACTCATTGACTAGTTAAATATATATGTGTGTGTATATATATAAGTAAATATATAACATACTCCATAAATGTCTTTTGTTTACTTTCTTACCTTTTTTCCTCTAATAAATATACAAAATTATGCTTTTAAATTATCTGATTCATATTTCATAATACTGATGTTAATTAAGGATAACACATTTAAATCACATGATATTTTGTGTGGCAACCTATTTTCTACATATTCATTTTGCTTTCTCAATTTTAATCTTCTAATAGTAGATGCTTGTGGAATTTCACATTAATTAAAATGCTAAATTTCTTTGTAAATAAAAACTGATCATCATTCTCAGCCTCTGAATGGTCCTGGAAAATAACTATTTTAACTGATTTAAATTTTAACTTAATATAGAGCCATCTATTTGTATTGAGAATATTTCTTAAGAAACTAATAATTTTTAAATTATTTATTTGAGACAATTTAACTCAGCCATCTAAACCTACATCTGACACTAAAAAGTCTGAAACATAGACATTGTGCATAATGTGAAGGCAGAAGGAGTTCAAGACAGGGCAGAGGCATTGATCAGAACTATGTACAGTTAGGATAACAAATGTGTATACGATTCACCTAACCATCTTTATTTTATTAAGATGGACAGAGAAGAGCATGATGATTAGCACTACCTTCTTACTACTATCATGGATTTATCTTTCATTTATTTATTTTTTAATTTTTATAGAAATAAAACAAACATTACAAAAATGTGTACAAATTATGTTTTGATGAATATTCAAGCACACCTGTGTTACCATTATTTAGGTGATTTGAGCAATATTTTCACTTTTTTAAAATACACACAAGGAAGAAACTGACATATATGAACATATTATTACGTTATTAATCTGTAATTTCAGTATATAATTGATAAATCAGATGATCTTCTTTAAATTAGTTCATTCATTTTGGCAAATCAAGAATCACACCATGCACATATATTAATAATTACATCCATATATTTGGGAAAATAATACTCTATGAAGGTTATTAAGTATTAAACATTTTAGCAAATTATTTTAAAAAGCATCTTTCCTGCCTATTTCCCTATTTAGTATATACATTTTTTGGTTTAAAGTTGAGAGTCTAGTTGAACAACTTTTATGATTAACATCACAAAAAAAGAATCATTTTGTTTTAGCTGCAAGAGTGGTTAGAATAAACATATGGATTTGAACAAATACGCTCCTTAGTTTCCAGTGGAGAAAATTCTACAGCACTGATGTCCTTTTTATTTGTAATGACTTACTATGAAACATTGTTTTTATTTATATTAATTTTAGATTACATAATGCTCCAAATTATATTATTTCATAACTGTATCACGAAAATATTAGGGCTCAGTTAATAAAGCTATTACATTCTGCATAACAAGAAAAACTAATAATGTATTTAATTAGAAAATAAAGACTTTATATTCTAAGAGGTTTCATCAATTTTTTTAACTAAAAATGTATACCTGCAGTATAAATGCACTCATACATTAGATCATATTCCTGGCTGTCTTCTGAAAACATTCAATTGTATTGTTTATTGGCAGAAAAAGAAACAAATATCATTTGGGATCTTATCTCTCATACTAAAAGTTCCTACACATATTGACACAATTTGCTTTTCAATGAATTATCATACACAAAACTAGATCCAATTTATACAATACAGGAAGATTTTCTGTTCTATGAGAAAACATTATAGAATTAAAGATTTTAAGAGCTGGATGTGACTATAGAGAAAATTCCAGTTTATTTGTTACAATTATCAAAGCTCAAGAGTACACAGTTATTAATAATTAGCAGCAGAACTATAGATTTTGCTACTATAGTGCAAATATTTTAAAATAACATAGAATGAAGCTCTCCTGCCCATATGCTGAGATATGAGAAACCTTTGAAGGTGGCTAATTTAACCACAGGAGAATAAGGTACTGGCTCCCCTGTGTCTATCTAGGGAGGAAGTACAGACACCCAGGGGAAGAAAGGAGGGGAGCATGTGAGACCAGCCTAGAGGTAAGGACTGTAGGAGTCAAGAGCAGCTCTTTGTTCTAGAGCAGTTCAGAAAATTATGTTGCTGTCAACGGACATTTCCACTGTGGAAAATAAATACATTGAAATATTATTCAGCCTCTCAAAAGTAGGAAATTCTGAATTTGCAACAACATGGATGAACATATAGGACATTATGCTAAGCGAAATAAGCCAGTCTCAGAAGCACATATAGTGCATAATTGCACTTACACAAGGTATCTCAAATAGGCAAATTGATAGAAGCAGAGAATAGAATGGCTGTTCCCAGAGACAGGAAGAGGGACATGAGAAATTTTTTTTCGATGAGTATACAGTTTCAGTTATGCCAGATGAGTAAGTCTTAGAGATCTACTGTGCAACATAGTACCTGTAGTTAACAATAGAGTTTTGTGTACTTTAATATATGTTAAGAGGATCGATTTCATGCTAAAAGTTCTTACAAACAAAACAAAACAACAAAACACAAAAGAACACAAGGAAATTTCTGGAGGTGATATACATGCTTAGTTCCTTGGTTGTAGTGATGGTATCAAGGGTCTATGTATATGTCTAAACTCATCAAGACACATTAAATGTATGCCATTTTTGCATATTGATTATACCCCAATAAATCTAAAAAAATAAAAATAAGTTATGTTTTGCTGGATGTGATACCATGTGTCTATACTGCTTCATAACTTTTTTTTAACTGAGGCCTACTCTTTTCCAAGGACCACAGTAAGTCCTTCATATACATTATTTCACCTAATGCTGCTGACAGAAAATCAGTTCACATGGGTGAACTGAGGCATAGAGAGCTTAAAAAACTTGCCCAAGGTAACAATTCCAGAAAGTGACATAAAGAAGATTTTAACTTTGGTGCATCTGAGTTCAGAATTTCCATCACCCCCCAAAATATCATGAATTCTATAGTGGAGTCCACATTACTGAGAGAGTTAAATTTTTAAATTGTCATATAAAAGATTAACACACATAACTTCAAATTTGTAAAAGATTTTCCTAAAGAATTGGGAAAATGAGTAAATTCTGTTTAGATTTGGAAAATAACTAGCTTTAAATTTTTTCTTTTGTACCAGAGGAAAAGAAGTCAAACAACAAAAAAAAACAATGACAAAAATACAGAACGATGGCCAAAAAAAGACAGGAAATCTGTAAGTTATAATCATGTTTTTCTAACTTCTTCAAGAACAATGATTTAAAAAGTCCGTGATATTATGACACGGTATATTGTTCTAAGTAGTCAAAACTTACTAAAAAACTAAAGTAACATATTTAAGAATATACATTCATACTTTCATATAGTTATTAGGAATACCTTTAAATCAGTTCACATAAATGATATTAGTGTTATTTTTACAAAATAAAGATTTCTTATTTCAGTCAGTATTTCAGTATGATTTTTAAAGCCTTTTACTATTGACAGCTTTTCTGCCTGTTTTGTGGAATGTAACAATCTTTAATCACAACAGAGCCTCTATACTCTTCACAAAACTTTTTTGTCTCGGAGAATGACAGTTTGTTTTCTCAAAGCAGTTCCTGTTTTTAAAATACAAGAATCTTTTCAACTGTGTTATTTGCTTGCTCCATACCTAAGAAATCATTCAACATTTGTTTTCTTCCTAAATCAGAGTTCCTAGGGCTTAAGTTCCTCCAACACAGATGTAGGCATGGCCTCTGCATTATCATTACTTGTGGATTTCATATAAATGCATAAATTTGGGCCTCACTACTATACTATTAAATTAAAACGTACTGGAGTTGGGAAAAGGGATGTGCATTTTGAACATTTTCTCATGTGCTTCTGATGCAGACAAAAGTTTTAGAAACACCACCTGTGTGTTGGAGGCCTTGAAACTGTGGACCTGAGCTATTGACCTGTGATCACTGCACTGTGGGAAAGCCAAAGAGGGACACAATAAGAAAGGTCTCTGGATCCTGTGGGGAAATCAGCTCATTTGGATTTAAAGATAAGTAGAATACACAAAAAGGAAGGAGAGAAGGAGAGAGGCTCAGTTAAGAGTGGGGTGGGAAATAAGTTATTTATTCTAATCGGCTCTTTCCAATCTGTATAAAAATATACAGATTTTTCCAATCTGTTAAAAAAATAATTTTTGTGTATATGTGTGTCAAATTACTTGTTTTATAATGCCTAGCACTTATGAAATGCTTATTAAATATTTCCGGTAATATGCATTCTTTCATTCACCCATCCAGCCATCCATGCATTCAACTGATAACTGCATCCTAAATTGTGCTATGTTTTCAAAAAACAATGAAGATTAAATCTAGACATGGCATCTCTCCCATTAGGGAGCTTAGAGTCTTGTAAAGAATACAGATACTAGTTAAATAATCAAACATATTGTGATAAATATAGAAAGGGAGAGATAGATGGAGTTAAGAGAATATGTAACAAGATAATTTGATATGGAGAGGAAAATAAATGTTTTTCTGAAGAATCTGAAGGAAGAATAGGAGTTAAGAGAGTGGGACAGGCCCTTTTAGACAAAGAGAACAGCATATTTATTCATGGGCCTTGGGGTTACTACGGGTGCCTCTTTTGTTTGGGTGACCAGTCTGGTTGGGTATTTTATCTTCAATTGTCACTATACTTTCCATTAGAAATTTTCATCAATATTTTATAGTTGAGAAAAGGGAGGGTTAGAAAAGTTAAGTATTTAAGAAAAGTCATATGAAACACAGCAAATAGTAGATCCAAAAGTAGAAATTCCATCAGTTCTGTTTCAAAGTCTATCTTTTGTTCAGCATTGGGACATAAATGTGTTTCACAGTACAGATGATGCTAAGAGCCTCTCCAGAATTAATAGGAGAGTTAGATATCAGGAAGCAACTAGATCTGTTAGACTGGAAGAGAGGAGAAGAGGAGAAAAGGAGAAAAGAACAGTGAAGTGGATTATGTCCCCTTAAAGATCAATATTTTGCTTTGTGCACAGATATACTTATGTATGATGACAGATAAGTAGAATCTATGCTCTTTATTTCCTACATGGCTATGTTAGATAAGAATCCACCTTAACATAAACTGATAGTACTTAGTGGAATCTTTAATTCAACGCTGTGTTTCTCAACTGCAACTATATTTTTGAATTACTTGCTAAGCTTTTTAAAAATATATCAATGCCAAGTCTATTCCCCTCAAACCATCTAATTGTTCCAGGTGAGGTGCAGTCTGGGTATCAATACTTTCCAGAACTTCCTTCATAAATCTAATGTGTATCCAGGGATACAAACCAGTCTCCTATCATACATTGTACAATATAGATTAAAAGATCTTAGTATATTTCATCTATTGATGGACAGAAATGATGGCAAATTCAGTTTTAGATACTTTGTGTTTTGAGTAATTGTAAGATAATTAAATTACCTTGTCCAGGAAGCAATTAGAGATATTGGATGTTATTAAAATTATTTTGGTTTATATTTTCTATTTCAGAAATCTAAATGAATATTTATTAAATAGATTAAATTACATTTACAACATATCTGTTACTTTGGCACTAAAGACTATCCTATTAGTAAATAGAATTTTTTTGTAATTATCATTCATTTTTATTCCAAATTGAAAAAAAATGAGGATTTTAAAATATATGTTTGGGAACTCTTTCCTTCTAGGTTGAGATCTTTAGGCACAGTATTATATAACAAATAGAGTTTTCTTTCTGTGGGTTCTTGGACTTAAACACTTAATACTAAATATTAAGAGAAAGATGATAGATTTCTCTCCTATTTTACAGAAAATACATGCTTAGCTAAATTTGTGATGAGCTTCAAAATTATTAGTTTTTATAGATGACAACATATAAAATATTTCTTGATATAGATGGATGTTTAAAAAAAATCTAAGTTTCAAACCTAACCATAACTGAACTTTTGGTTGCTTAAAATGTTTTTAGCGATTTAATAAATGTGCTACACCAAGTGCTATACATAGTGTTACAATCTGTATATATTAAATTAACCAAAACAATGTTTACATCTGATAAATTGCATTTTTATAAAATCATGTGACTTTCAATTCCTAGCTAATGATTAACGTATTATATTCTTCTCTTTCTCAAAGGAAATGTAAACCAGGATTATGCCACTTCTAATGCTTTAAATATTATGACTGAATTTTAAACACTCCCATTATTTATTTAATGAGCTGCTTGGTACTGTTCAGTCCCCACACCTGCGGCCTCTCAGTCCCCATCTGCAGGCTGAGCCCCCCTTGGTTCTAGGACCATTTGAGTGGGATGGTGGAAAGTAACACTCAGAAAATCTAAACACATTTGGTGACTTCATAAGGAACAGCATTAATCCTGGCAATAGATATGTTTCCTTTTTCATCATCTTAAAACTCTCATATTTTCTCCCAATTCTGGGAATTAGGTAAAAAGCTGAAACCTCTTATTGGTTCCCCACTGAGGGCTGTAATCAAACGAGGGCCTATCTCATAGTCACTATGTCTGGGACACCAACATACACAGGACCTGCTTGAACTTCTACTCCTGACCTCAAGTCCCCTAATCTTTGGCCCATACATACAGACTTCTTATTTACTACTGAAGACTTCTCCATTCATGTTCCCACTGCAATAATATATGTGTATTTCTTCTCATCCCAAAAGGGATTTGAAGGAAATGGGGATCGTCTCTTTTCTGTATTCCATTGACTAATCCCACATTGATCAAAATACTAAGTGAAACATTATGCTTTATTTATTGTTATGAGCATTTACAGAAATACCATAATGTGATGATATATTACCTTGTTTTACCCAATAAAAGTATATTTACTTGTTATTTTACTTGTGGCTACAAGTCCAAAAATGTCCACAGACTTTTAATGGTCCTGATATTGTGAGTAATACCGTAATTAGGGAAATTCTATAACACCTCCTGAAAGATTCTTCAGAGAATATAATTATTTACATTATGCACAGATGAAAAGATTTGTTAGTTACTTTTATTCATTCATATCTCATTATAAGGTTTTGAAATGTCAGCTAGTAACTTATGTAAAAAAATAGTGATTTCAACTTTAAGACAAATTTACAATCATCTCCAATTTTAAACATTTTGAAATGTCAAAACTACAATATTTCTTTTCAGAAATGGTTTTTTATAATCTACTTACATTCAATATTATTTACATATCACTATTGTTAAAATATAGCTCAGGTACAACATACACAGGTCTCAATATTTCACTTGTTTTGACTATAACAAATGGATAATTTATTTTGAGAAAAGGATAATATGAATTATATTTGCCTTACTGAATGATTTCAAATGTTTGCAAGTGCAAAATGGCAAACTATTCTGTGATGGATTCTTTATTTTTATTTTGACCTTCATTCAAAAGTTAAAAGCAGTTCTGTCCACTTTTTTGATCTACAACATTTACCTTTTCAGGTTTTCTCTGTGATAGCTGAAGCACATTTAATTTTTGTAAGCAAATAAAAATCTATTTAATGTCCTTTGATCAACTGAATAATTTGTATAAATCTTCCTCATAGTGCTAACTAGCACTATACAGGACAGGAATTGCTGCTCCACTTCATGTTTTTTAAAACATTTATTTTTCATAGTGTTCAAATGCCAGTTTACACAATTAAATTCCACACATACATTTTCTTTATTTTCAGAAAGAATAAAAATATCTAAATAGAAATAACTCCCTAAATTGATTTTAAAACGTATTTGAAACCCAGATTTAACATTTTATTAATAAGAAAGTCACCAGGAATTAAAACACTCAATGTGCCAAATACAGAGCTTTTGGAACATGGACTATACAGTTCCTCTTCCCAAAGAAATGGCAAATAGAAACATATTAGGGCTTATAGATAGAGTTTCAATTTAAGTCCACCGAGCTTAAAAATGGTTGTTGATGTGTAATCTGTTTTTTAAGAAATAAAAAGGCAGTAGCATGACAGGGCTCCTTGTATGAAAAATGGTCCTTTATTAAAACAGATCAGCGTTTTGCCCCATAGTTCTTAGATGTCCAAGAGTTCTTGGATGATCAACTACTTACTGGTGATTTCAGAGAAAACGGAGCGTTGTTTAGAGGCTAAAGGTGAGCAGGCAGGAAGTTTCCTGGGGACTGGGTGTTTAGCTGAAAGCTGTAGGAGAGGTGCCCAGCATGCAGCTAGGAGTACGCAGGTGCCATCCCCAAGTGCTTCCCTCTCTGCTGCTAATTTGTGTCTCAGGCTTTCTATATTCCCCATCTGATACCCTTAGATCTTTACATCTTCCCTCCACTGCTAACTTCAGACATCAGGCATAATTTCTCACCTGTACAAAATACTAAATGTAGCATTATTATTTTTATAGACTAAAATCAATCTCTTGGTCTCTCTCTCTCTCTCCATCTCCTTCTGTCTTTTTCTCTCACTCTAAATTTCTTTAATATTTTATGCTGACATTATGACATGGACCCGAGTGACTACTATTAATTGCACTAACTTCTTTTTTACTCTAAAGTGTTTTGGCAAAAGCAATATGCCCTAGGCACATATTTTGTATTTTTCTAAGGATGATGTGTAGAATCTGTCTCTTCCTCAGCCCTTCTCCATTGCATGTGGTAAATGGGTACAAACATACAGGTGGATGCCACTGTGATCACATAACACAAACTTGATACTAGGACCTGTGAGGGAATGGGTGTGCAAATGATCAAGATCAGAGTTTATTTGCACCAATATTTCAAACTGGCAGTTAACTACTGGTCATGATAGCCTGAAATAACTATTTGAGAGAGGAAGGTATTCCCAAATACACTACTTATTTTGGGTATCAAGAGAGATCATAATTATTTATTACATTATTAATCAAGTAAAATCCTGCTTTCTTATATGTGTAGATGATATGGAAAGAAAAAAATAAAAGAAAGTAAAAATATGAAGCAAATTATTGATTTCATCAACTTTTTCATTTGAATATTTATATAACCGTAAACCAAATTAGAATGACATTAAATAATGCAATTTTTATACCATCCAAACCCAGACTTATTTGGAATAAACCCTTTTAGATGTGACTTGAATGATTAACAGCATTAATTTATGATTGAAATTAACACAATATGCTTTTTGTTTTTCAGTAAAAGATTTATAACACCTAAAGCTTAATCTTGTACACTCTGTAAAAGATCACCTGACATGAGTTTTAAATCAAAGATCATTTTGCTACAACTAAAGTAGATATGCCTGAATTCAACTTTTGGCCTATAAAAAAGATTTGTCTCCTGCAAAGATAATTTTTTTAAGCCTATTTTCCCAGATCTCAAGTAGGACCAAAAATTCTGAATTAAGTAGTAAAAAAATATAATAAATGATAGCCAACAAACAAAACACTGTCAGAACAATACTAACCCCCACCCCCATACCTGTCTTCCATGTGGCTCATTGTTCCCCTGTCCCTACCACCCCACGCAGTGCAGCACCCAGCCACCCACCCACAGCTCAGCAGAAGCCTCCTTCTCCCCCTGAGCTGTTCTGTTTATGCCAAGGCTCTATGCTCTCCAGGGCATAGAGAGCAAGGTGAGAAACAAATTTCTGTTCTTTATAAATTACCCAGTCTGGGGTATTCTGTTATAGAAGCACAAAACATAAACACCCAAATGGAAAAATATGGAAGTTTCGGCCATCATATTTAAAAGATATAACTTTTTAAAAATTAATCATATTGCAATAAATGAATTGAGATCTGTCATAGCAATGGTTTTTAAACTCTTATACCCAGTTTGGTCATATGAAATAGGCATCCTTATTCCTTAATAGTAGGTATATAAACTATTTGACAATCTGTATCAAGAATCCTAAAAATATTCATCCCGTTAACTAAAGAACTGTATTTATAAGAATACATCATAATGAAAAACTCTGAGATATACAATAAAGAAATACCTACAAAAATATAATTTACAGCATATTATTCTTTTCCATAATAAAAAACAACCAAAATAGTAAGTATTAAAGGAATATTAAATACCTGAACCATACATAGAATAGAATATATGCTGCATTAAAAGATATTAATTTCTAAGGATATTTAATACAATTAGAAAATCATCATGAGTTTTATGAAGTGAAGAACATGTGATATTCAATTGTGTATTCTAAATTAAGCTTAAGTAATTTATTCATTCATCCACCATGCATTGACATTTAGTATGTAATAGATGCTGGGAAACAAAGATGACTAAGACAGCTCCTGCCTCAAGGATTGCACATTTTAATAGTAAGGGTAAGAGACACACAAACAACAAAGTACCAGAAAAAGTTACTGGTACCTTGGTGGAGGTACATCTAATACACAGAGGTGTAAAGAAAAGGAAATCAAATATTGCTGTCAAACTGCTGCCACAGGTCAGGGAGGAAGGTCATGAAAGCTTCACAGAGGAAGTGGTATTTGAGCTAAATCTTGACCAGAGAGGAATTTTTGCATTCTGCAATCTTCTACCCTTATGTTGTTGTGGCTGTTTATTGCTACCTGGCACTTCAAAGAAGATATTACATTTTACGAATCACAACTATCTTTCCCCTTCTGTGTGGTTGCCTATGAGTGTAAAAAAAGCATAGCTCACTTATTGTAGGGAGATTTTCACAGCCTTGTGATCACAGCCTTAAGAATGTATCAAACTATATTTTATGTGAAGAGGAGCAATAAGATTAACCATGCTAAATATTACAGTAAACACCATTATGTCGTCAAGTAAGCCAGAGGAAAAGCATTTCCTAAACTCAAATGAATTGTTTTAAGTAATTCTAGAACTTGCTTAATTTCTGGGTCTAATGGAAATAACAACAACATATTTCTTACATACAAATGTTAATGTTTTCCCATTAAGGCCCCAAAATGAGTCCCATATGTGCCAAAGCATAAATGGTGTGATACATGATTCAAGGTAAATATAGCTGAAAGTTGGATCTAATATTCAATTTTAGTTATTCAATATTTCTGGGCTCTTGTTGAAGGTGAAGTTTCTGGAATAGTGGGGTTGACAAGAAAATTTAACATACTGACCATTTGGTTAAACAGCGTGAAACTCAGGAACGTGGGCCAGGAACAAAGTCAGCATTTGGAACTCAAGAAGACGATCCCATGGAAACTGTAGGAGATTGAACAATGAAGTAGAAACCAAGTAGAAACTGTAGCTCTTAGCATAAAGCTGTCAGGTTTAGGCAGAACAAGAGATAAAACTGGCAAGAATTACTGAGGTGGCTGAGAACACCAATCGGGAGCTGTTGTAGGGTTTACGGAGTAGGGGAAGAGCTATCCAGAATGCAAAAGACATTCAGATAGGTACGTCTTGGTGCCTTCACCATGTGATGTCCTTTCATCTCTTATCTCTCTGAGTTTGAACATCCTTTGGGACGCGGCACAAACATAATTGTTAGGACTTTCTTGGCCCTTATCTTTCCCCAGCCCAGAAGAATTGATCATTCCCCTTCACTGATAGCCCCAATTAACTTGATTTGTGATGGTTAGGTATCTGCATCTTCAAAGATAGGAGTTCATCAGTGAAGGCTCCAATCACATGTGTCTATATTTCCCCATAACTAGAATAGTATCTATCCCAGAGTTCAGTAAAATGCACAGTAAATACAGGGGCTTAAAGGGGCTTAGAAGGCACCACCCCTAATGCTGACATCACTAACATGTTTGTAATAGATAAAACCTGGAAGTTGGGAAGGAGACTAGCTTTGCTTGAAAGCAAAAATAGCAAACACTTTGCCTTTACCTCAAATTTATCTTTCCATTTTAGATGCATAAATATGATGCAACAAACAAAAAGAGAAATATCATACAAATTTACATATAGGCAAAATCATTGGAGATATTAGTGCAGCCTAACATTGGTTTAATTTCAGCTCTCAGAGATGTGGAAGTGAGTAGAATGGCACAAGTCTCTGTAAATTTTTGAATGTGGAAAATTATCCAGAAAAATACTTTTAAATATGCCTTAAAAGTATACAATTAAATCAGAAAGACTAAAAGACTCCTCAAATCTGGTTTAATTCGGCCTTCTACCAACTAAAAATTTCTCCCACAACTTCCTCACAGTTCTATTACAGCAATAAATTTTTGTTCCTAATGAAGACTCTGGTGTGCTTCAAACTTCTAAAGACATTTCTGCATCACAATAAACTAGAGATTAAATTATGTGGCATATGATGTTAGTGTTAAGTACATTTTATTGGTTTATAATATTTTAAAACTTGGTGATTTGTGTGTAATGTCTCTTCTGTCCATTAACCAGACTTTGATGAAGAAAACAAATTTCCTGTACACATTAACTAACAGAATTATCAAACACACACACACACACACACACACACACACACACACACACACCCGCACACACCTCTTAAAACAAAGAAATGTACTATTACAAAAGTTATGTAAAGACCTGAAAAAGCAAAGAATACTTCAAGTTTTTCTCTGGAGTAAAATGGCTATCCTTATACCTAACTAATAAAATGTCTTATGTGCTCATCATGCATTGAGAAGTAGCTAGTCATCTACCCTATCAAGAGACTTTTGACATTGGTCCAATATTTAGGGAAAGCCAAGCATAGATCTGAATGCAAACTAAAAATCCTATTGCACTGGTGATAAGAGAAACCTACCATATAAATCTTTGAATACTGACAGTCCTAATTTTCATCTCTTTCATCACATGCCCCAAGATACATAGTATCTTCAGAAAAATCATTTTTAAAGTACAAGAGACAAGATGAGAATGTTTCCAAAGCCTATGTACTGTAATGCTTGCAAAGGATTTCATTTGAATAAATTTACACTATTCTTTTACCTGTAATAATAAGTTTTAGCTCATTTCCCAGCTGTATCCCATATAGCAGTCCGCACTGAATATTTTAGTTTAGCTGCCTGCAGACAAATAAAATGATGCTGGCAGGTTTTCACTTGATCTCTTTCTGGGAAGAAAAGCAAAGGAAAACCACAGCTGGAATGCACGTCTCTCTGTAAAGGACACTGCAAAAGTCAGCATTTCTATTGTGGATAATATTCCTATTCGTGAAATTAGATCAGTTTACATATTTGAAAAAGATGCCCTAATATTAAAGTTAGACTGCAATATTGTACTAAAACACAACACAGGTGGTCAGACAAGGGAGTTGGGAGAGAAGAAAAAGAAGAGATGAACACAATGAAAGAACTTTGAGGAGAGAGTGAAAGAAACCTGAGACTAGATAGGAGAGGGAGAGGAGATTGTGTGTGAGAGAGACAGAGAGAGAGAGAGAAAAGGAGACAGAGAGGGAGAGAGAGTATACACATGTTGTGGGGTATTTTGGAAGATATACAGGTAGGGAAGGATTTAGGATGCTGTGTTATATGGTGTTCAGTTTAAACTCCTGTGTTATACTTTCAAGAAAATCCACAGTAAAAATCTATACAACTCTTTTGAAAAAGGAATAAAAAAAGAAAATATCAATATGCTGAAACTGAATATTGAGTTATGACTTGAAGCAGCACTTTATACTTTTAAATGGTAAGATTCATTGCACTATGAAGCAATATGAGAATATGTTTATATTTGATTATAGGGAAATGAATTTTTTAGATAAAATGTTATTATTTATGTCACACAATTGAAGAAAGCTATGAAAGTAAATGGTAAAATCTCAAGAACATTGTCAAGTGTTTAGTCAAGATATCAGATAGTCAAAATATTTATCAAAACACATATCTGTAATCTTTTACTGTGTCTCCCTACGTTTGTATGAAAGTATTAAATCCAAATTTATATTATTGCCTATTGTTTATACCATATAATGCTAATTTAAATCTTTGAAGCTTACTCTTCACATAGCTGAAGAATATTTTCCTTAATCTTGGTTTCTTCAATCCAAGTATTTGAAGTATACTTTAAAGTACTTTATAGAAAATTTTCATTTTTGTGTCTATCATAGCATAAAACATACCAAGATATACATCTTGAGCATGAATGCTCCCAGTAGCATTATTCATAATTGCCAAAAACAGTCCATCACCAATGAATAAACAAAATGTGCTATCTTTATACAATGTAATAAAAAGAAATGAAGTACTGATACATGCTGCAACATAGATGAACCTTGAAAACATTATGCTAAGTAAAAGACGCCAGTCACAAAGGACCATATAAGATATGATTTCATTTATATGAAATGTCCAGAGTAAGCAAGTCTACAGAGACAGAAAGTACATTAGCATTTGCCTAAGCCATGAGGTGATGGTTAAGAGATGCAGGATTTCTTTTTGGGGTAATGAAATGTTTTAGAATTGATTGTCATGATGGATGCACAACTCTGTGAATATACTAAAAACCACTGAATTGTACATTTTAAATGGGTGGTTGCATGGTATGTGAATTATATCCAATAAAGCTGTTAATAGAATGGCTCCGTGATAGCAATCCCATGTATGTTGCATAGGCCAACAAAAGAGCTTCATCTCATCTGTAATAACATGGCACCAGAGTTACTTTTTCCTCTAATTTTTACAATTTTCATAAATACTCAAATTAATTTTAAATGATGCTACCAAGGTAGAAAATTACTTCAAGAAAAATGATCTTGAGAACTCTGAAAACTTTCATCATGATTTAGAAAATCATGATGTTCATGGTTCTGCAGTGCTTGACCACCTTGTCTGCTCGTTGATATTTATTCTCTTCTAACGGAACTTTCACAGCTGATGCAGTTCAAAGCCAGTTCTCTTATAAAACAAGCCAAGGCAACTGAAGAAGTTACATTAAATCTTGCAGTAAGAGACAGGGAGAGAAATGTATCTTAGCAGTAGTCAAAGCTTTCCTTATGAATTATTTGATTCCATAAATCCAAATCCATTTTGATGACTCTCCCATTAGAGATATGCAGTCACCACGGCCAACTGTCAGAAGAAGCTGTTTTATAGAGCAACTGAACCCTGTGATCTCCGCTGCATTTCTGTGATTATATGTGCTAGCTCAGGGGCAGCAGATGCCTTGATCCTGATCGCTCCTCTCACTTCACAGGGCTTGTGAACTAATAATAACTAATGAAGCACAGTGTGCACAGAAATGTTGATGTTGGCTGGAAACATGGTTATTTAGGCACTTTAATTTGAATGTGATGATCCATATACTCTCATGTAGTCATTCTCTAAAACTCAGAAAAATAATCTTTTAAATTTCTTTCCACCCTCATTTTTAAGCCTCACATTTTTGAAGGCCTGATATGATTGTCAAAGGCAAAGGCTATTGACTAGTGACCCATAATCCAATTTCAATCCACTAGATGTTATATTTGGCCAACAGTGTTGTGCCTTATGAGATTATTTTTTTGTTATTGGAACCCCATCTCTAACTGATGGCAAATGATGAGTCTGCACCAGGGTGAGGGAGCGGTGTTGCTTCCCAAGTTAACCAGGTCCACAGCAGAGAAGAATTGAGCATAGCCAGCCTTTGTATCACGCCTGGTCCACTTCGGTCATTTATATTCTCTGTCACTGACGCCACCAGAAAAATAGTATAGAGATTTAAGCTTCACTCATTTTAATATTAGTCTAATCAACACTGCAGAGGAAAAAATAAATACTAAATCACCCTTATTAATAAAACTGAAAGGATGCTACACTATTGAAATAACTATGTTTAATTAACATTACCTAAGACAGCATTTCTCTTGGAAAGTTTGCAAGGAGATTTACAATAGTTCATTTAGATGAACAATCATAAAACTCATAAATTCACATTTGGCTTAACATTTACAAATACATTCTTTCATTCTTGGCAATGTTTTGTAAATGCAAATAGACCTGGGCTCCTAGATTCCATGAATCAGACAACAGCAAGCAAAGGCCAAGCTCCTTATTATCATGGGTGGGCTCATGTCGTCCATCTATTCCTTTCTTCTTCAAACACGTACCCCTCCTTCTTCCCACTCCAACTCATTCCCTACCTCTTATGCCTCCAAACTTCTTTTTATCTGTTGATACATTCCATTTAATCTCTTCCCATTGGCTTCTTCTCTGCCTGGAATTCTGTCTCTCTACAGCCTTTGACCATTTTGTGAACTGCTTATTTTTCAACTTTATGTTTTATGAAAGCTTTTCTTCCCTGTCTTCTTTTGCAACAGAATCACCCCCTCCTTTGTTTTATATCTATATATGCTTCTGTGTTTGCAATAAGTTCACTAATCCCTAAAATTACTTGTTTTTTTGATGCGATAAGGCACTCCAAGAGGGACTGGTGCATGAGCTATTCATGTTTGCTCCCCTGCACCTGGCACAGAACCTGCCATAAAATAGGCACTGAACACCTGCCATTTTTACACAGTTGAACTTGATCAACACAAACTGACAAATAAAAAGGTCATCTAATTCAGACTGTGAACAGAGTCTCCTGAAGTAGTTGTATAATGTAATATATCACGTTATATATATATATGTGTATATATATACATATATATACACACACACACACACATAAAATCTATATTATTCCACCTAGGTCTGTTATCAGTACTGCCTTAATGATGCCATACTCAATATAAACTATTTGCAAGTATTGTTTAATATAAATGGTGTTCATGGATATGCTAGCAGGCAGATGCTGTTAGAAGAAAAGTGCTTCTTGGAAATTTGTGCAGGCATTGCAATTTGAAGACACTGTACAGGAACTGGAGTGGCAAACACAGGAAGATGGTTAGACATAAAAAGATTTTAAAATAAAAGTTATAAGTTAATGGAAGTTATTGCAAGAACTTGTGTAGTAATAGCTTTAATAAGAGTAGGTCCTTTGTGAACATAAGATTGGCACAAAACTTGAAATTTTAACATAAATTTTGTATAATTAACATTTTAGTAAAAAGTATTTATAATTGCACAGATTTTTAAAAGTCACTACTATAAATACCACATATAAAACACATTTCAGGAGGTATAACTTTCACAATATTGGATAAATTATGAAGTCCTGTGTGGTAATTTAGCCATGAATTATTGTGTTATTTGCATGTGCATGTATTATATTTATGCCTCTAGGTATGTATACATGTATATGTGTGTGATTATACTTGTAATGGTGTTTCAAATTATTATTGCAATTCTAGCACAAGTTTGCAAATGCTACATAAATTTTAGAGACTATATAGACAAACAAAGTTGTAATGGGCATGAAACAGCTCAGTAGCTATTTCTCCTGAAAGCTAGGAGTTTAGTTTCTATCAGAAGATTTTGAGCTATACATATTGAGGTGTGTAAGTAGGATATTCATATATCTGACATACATATAGAATGCCCTTAAAAGAGGAGTTTCGGGAAAGAAGTCTCATCATTCTCTGTATATTTCCTACACCCTTCCACTCACAGCATCACAGAGCAGGAAAGTCTTGCCAAGAATATTCTCAGGTGTTTCCATGCAAAGTAATTTTGGAACACACAGTCCCACTTAAAGAATCACACCTCCAGCATTGCCTGCATGGCAAAGATATGCACAATCACCAGTAAAAATAAAACACTGAGGCAGAATGTCTCTGTATTTAAAAACTATACTTTGAATAACCTTGCAAATAGCCAGGCTGAGAGCTTTGTAATTATGCTGTTGACTCTGACAGCAAGTAGAAAAATGAGCAATGTAAGATGTAGAGAAGCTTGAGATGCATGTGCAGATTCCAGCAAGAAGAAGAATCAAATATGGAAGGAAAGGATGCAGATAGATCTAGGAGATAGACTTTCCCAGGAAGGAGGACTTAGCAGTTCATACCAGGATCACACCCAAGTAAGAAATAACATTTACTGAGCACTGACTTGTGCCAGGCACCATGTAGGTGCTCTACAAGTTTGTTTCAAGTTATGTTTAAAGTAATCTGGAGAGGTCGATACTGATATCACACCAATGGTATGGCTGAGGAATAAGAGACAGAAAGAGAGATAAGAGATCATGTTCTTAATAAAGCGCAAAATTAGGTCAAGATTCACATCTGTCTAACTCAAAAATTTGCTCTTGAACATCTCACTTTATCCATCACACACACACACACACACACACACACACACACACACACACAGGAAAACACACACAAATATATATTTATTTAACTACTTAATGATTAGTGCTTCCAATCTATACATTCCAATCTATACATTCAATTCTTTGCAACTAACTAATCTCTTTTGCTGTCAAAGGGAGTACCTGAATACAGTGGACCTCTGTGACATTTCAGTTGCACTCTGATTTTGGTAGAGAAAATAAAAATAATCTTTAAATAGTGTATCCCAAACAGTCATTATTTGTGTTCTGATATTGCTCCTTACCAGGCACATTATAGAACATACCTGCAAAACCATCCATCTACAATGCTCACAATGTCCCGTTCTTGGTAGCAGTATAATGGTCCAAGGAAAAACATTTTACGGAGTGCACAGCAAAATTAGAAAGCCCTGCATTGGCCATATTCCATAAGTTAAATTATCTCAGCTACATAATCAATGTCTCTGCCAAGAGACATAATCAATGTCTCTGCCAATTGTCTCTGCCAATGTCTCTGTCAACCAAATACATTTGCTTGATAAATTTAATTTTCCATTAAGTTCTATAGGTCTCAATTAGATACTTTACTAGTGTGCTGTATTTATATCCTTATGCACACAAACTATCCACTTCTGAGTCATTATTTTACTACCTCCTTTCTGGGAGTGCTCAACACTTTGTATTGATGGGAAGGTCTGTGGGAGCAATCTAAGTAGCAGACTGCCTTTTCAGCATGGCTCCTAGGTTAACTTACTAGGGCTTCAGCACAGTGGACCTCCACTGTTCCCCAGAAGTTCAGGAGGATATAAAATGTCCACTTTTCCCTAGCCCATGGCTTCCTCCATGCAGCGCAAGAAAAAGTAGATATGCATGATTTATTAACCATACCAGAGTCAGCTAGGGATAGAGAAAGTGAATATTGTACTTGAAAATCTCACAAGCTCTTGGGCTTAACCTTTATTATATCAGCCCATTTTCTTCCAATTCTATATATCATTCATCACTTCCAGGGTGTTCCCTTCAAGTTGGAATAAACTAAGTGTAGGTCCCTTTATTTATTTATTCTTTACTAAATTGCCATGTGTTTTTTCTCATTGTAGAACAACTGTCTTCAGCGTGGGTCATATTATCAGGACAACAAGAAGGGGAATGTGTGCAGCATAGGCTAGACTGAGACATTAAACTCTGCCATCTAAGAGTTCCACCTGCTCTTGCTACTCTTATTCATATGATTAAAAAATGCAGATCTCTCACTGAAGAAGATCTACAAATGAAAAGCAAATGAAAAAGATGATGCCCAATATCATATGTCATTAGGGAATGGCAAATTAAGATGTAAGATACCACTATGATCCCATTAGAATGGCTAAAATAAAAAAAACACCGACAAAACCAAATGTTGGTAAGGATGTGGAGCAACAGGAACTCTTATTCACTGCTGGCAAGAATGCAAAATGGTATAGCCACTTTGGAAGATAGTTTGCCAGTTTCTTGTAAAATGAAGCCTACTCTTGTCATGTGATCTTACAATGTGCTCCTTGGTATTTACTCAAATGAGGCAAAAACTTACATCCATACAAAAATCTGCACATGAATATTCATATCTGCCAAAACTTGGAATCAACCAAGATGTCCTTCAATAAGTGAATACATAAACAAACTGTGGTATATCCATACAATGGAATATTATTTAGTACTAAAAAGAAATGAGCTATCAGATCATACAAAGACATGGAGGAAACTTAAATGCTTACTGCTAAGTGGAAGAAGCCAGTCTGAAAAGGCTGCATATGGTATGATTCCAAGTATATGACATTCTCAAAAAAGCACAAGCATGAACACGGTAAAAAGGTAAGTGGTTGCTGAAGATTCAGGGGGGAGAGAAGGAGGGAGGGATAAACAGGTGAGGCACAGGTAATTTTTAGGGCAGCAAAATTATTGTATACAATACTATAATGGTGGATACATGCCTTCATATATTTGTCAAAACCCGTAGAGTACAAAACACAAAGAGTAAATCCTAGTGTAAACCATGGACTTCAGTTAACAATTATGTAACAGTATTGATTCATCAATTGTAACAAATGTACCACATTAATGCAAGATTTTAATAATGGGGGAAAAACAAGGAAGATGGGAGACATAATTCTGTACTTTCTGTTTAATTTATAAACCAAACACTGATCAAAAAATAATCTATTAAAAATAATTTTAAAAGAATGCAGATCGTTTGCCTTTCTCTTTTCCCTCCTTGTTTTTTCTCTATTACAATGTCTCACTTTCTCTCCAAGTTTTAGCAATCTTGTATAGCTTCTTCTGAACTTACTAATGTAACTCCTATAAGGACTGTCTCTGATGTCTCCTGTGACTTAGAGCCTCCCTCCACATTACCCTACTGCCTGTGCCATTTGAAAATTATTGTCCACATAAAGGAGCACATTGGTGTTTTTCCCCTTCTGCCCTTATTTCATTTATTTTCCTATACTATAACTTTGATACAATAATATAGAACCAATAGAAATTATAGCCCAAATATTGGTGTGATATACTAAACTATACAAAATATCATTTAGCTCAGTACTTCTGGAAGATTCAACAGCATCCTCTTGGTTAGATCCCATTATGCATTAAAAACAATAGATAGGTTACCTTTTGGTATCATTGTTCTAAGTATTGCCATGCTTCCCTGACCCTTTCCCAATATGTTTTTAATAGTTATATCACTTCCTATAAATATAAACTTTCTTACTGCTTGGGTACATGGAAACTAAGTGCATTTTTTTCATTTCTTGTCATTTTAATGCATTCTAAACTGTCAGTGTAAAGTTCTGATGAAGAAAATTGGAAAAAAAATCTCTACCCTATGACTCATTGGCACCTCTAATTCGTACTCTATGCTGTTCTTATGATAGGAAAGATGTATTTTCTCAAATGTCACTTCCCCAGTGCTTCTTTCATTAAGAGACACTCTAATGTGCCTTTATATTAATTTTAAGAGAGCATGTTCTATATATGTACTAGACAGAGGGACTTCCAATCTTCCCTTTTCAGAGAGACTCCACTATCCAATGTCACCATTCTAACTCACATCAGAGGTTGACAGACTTAATTTCCTCCTAAAAGGATCCAAATCACAATCATACTTTGCCAGTACCCTAGTCAGAATGTCAGCAACTCATCTCATTACCAATCAGGGCAGCTCTCTATATAGGAATAATGGGTTGAAGAAAATCTGGGTGATGTGCAACCCTATAGTACTCTTAATCCCAGCCCTGATTGGGGGTTCCATCATTTTGCAAACCAGGTAGCTATATGTATAATTTCCATAAGGAATGACCAGAGTTATCCCAGTCCATTGGAATAGTAAAGCTTCACAAAGCCACCTGAGCATTTGACTTTTTGATCCAAGTAATCAATACAGTCTTAATGAATTCTGAGCACTAATTGCGCTATGTACCCTAAGAAAGAAGAGACAAGACAAGACAAACTGTGGTGTTTTAAAAAATGTATTTAAATAATCACTTAAGAAGTAAAGAAAAATAATGCATGAAATGCAAACAACTCTACCGTGAAAGTATTTAGTTTAGAAGTAATAGGTGACAATGTTAATTTCAAGAATGTAGAGTCTCAGATTCTTGATAAATCCTCTGAGATACAATAACAAAATGAAGTATAAAAAGTTCAATTTACATAATTCACTCTAAATTTGGTGTTCAAAATATTTGTATGGTCTTTGGTAAATGCTGTCTACATATAAGTACCAAACTAATAAAAAAGATAAGCCCATAATAAAATCATTTCTCTATGTACACTTGTTTTATTTGTCTTTCATGGTGTCCTTTATTTGGAGAAAAGGGATAAATGTATTAAACCAGTAGAATTTCTGCAAGTTATGTCACTTTTAGGGGAAGAAAAGATAAAGAATGGGAAGAAAACTAACATTTTTTAAATGTCTGCTATATTTTGGGCACTGTATTACATACTTTCTACATAATGCCTATTAAAACTTCATAAATGCCCTCTTACATCAGAATATCTGTCACCATTCTAAGGTGAAAAACAAAGCCAGAGAGTTTAACTAACTTAACTAGTCAGGTAGAGGTAATATTTAACACACTGACTGCCACACTAGAAAAATAATTTTTTTTTCCCTTGGGGCCATGATGTTTTATTACGAAAATAGAATGAAAACTTAGAAAACGAATCTATCCTTTCTAATTTAATGAAAAAATTGTTATTTTTTATTGTTTTCTGTGTGTGAGTTATAAGCAACTTGAAAAATAGTTCATGTGGCTCCCACGGAGAAGAGACATGTGAGTTACATACGCTTCAACAAGGCCCGGACTCAAAACTACTGTGAGTTAAATACAACTCACATGGCAGTTAATGTGTTAAACAGTAGTTTGATCCCAAAGTCCATGTACTTTCCATTCTATGATGATGCCACCCTTATAACCTGGAGTACCTAGCACTCTGGTTAACTGTATTAATTTGTAATTTCTAGTGCATTTACTGAAGAAAAAAAAAGAAAAGATGCTTAAGAGAAAGCTAATGCACATTACTGGACTTACTCAAGGCCATAAAATTAAACATCCATTTAACAGAATAACAGTAGTAATAAAAACTATCATTTACTGATAGTTGCCCTGGATTGACTGACACTGATGCCTATGCTCTGTCCACTCTATTTCATCATTCTCCTTCATTTAATGAGCAAACTGTATCACATTCCAAATACAGGCAAGTCCTAAGAACTGAAGTTCAAAACACTTGTGTTAGGAGGATGCCACCTCGTGTTATGACTACCTGGAATAATACCTCTCTCTACTTTGTTACTTACAGATTGGTAGAATTCAAATATTTTTTTCATACACATTACAGAATATTTTGTATTCAGACTAATATTAATAAGTACTATTAGTAAAAGTACAAGAAAGAAAAAGGAAAGGATAGCACTTATTTTTATCTTAAAGAACACAGGTATAATTTTAATGCAATTAAATACATAAAGGACAGAGTGACTGTCAATAGTATTGTCTTACATTGGATAAGCCTAGCTCAGAAGTGTTTAATGCGAAAAGTGTTCTCCTTCAGAGAAAATTCACACCTATAAATACCCTATCACTTGAATCTTGAAAAATGGCAAGTATGTACATGTTTTTTTTATTTCAATGTAATTTCATTAATATAAAAATAAATTCAATCACCTCATTAAGACATTTTTGAAAATATATCTCTATGACGGAAGTTGATTAACGTTAATGTATTCAATATTTTTTTGTCTGACTAATGCTAAATCAATCACATTTTGCTCATCATCCCATTGACATTCTTAATTTGGAATTGCCAGGTGACTATAATTAACCATAACTATTATAGAAACAATATCATATGCTAGAATAATAAAAAGTGCAAAATAATACTTATCAGTAACAGCAGTTATTCATCTTCCAATAATATAAGTACTATAGCTCTGTGTATGTGAATTATATTTTCCAATTATTCATACAAAGTTACCTTTCAAATGACTGTGATACAAAACTATGGGAAAATTTAACTTCATATTTTAACAAATATTTTTTAATATCTTAAATTTGGGGTTTTCTTTATTACAAAACATCAGTGCAGTAGAGAGACTTACATACCATTTGGTTATTCTACTTTATCAACACCAACTCTTTTCCATTATGTTGTTTATTATTCAATCAAGTTTATATCTCTACCACTTTATCTAAAATGTCCTTTTCCAAGACAGTTAATTATCTTACCAATTCCCCATCATACTTGATATTTTATGAAATAGTTTACAATCATTTTCCTAGCCTTTCTAAATTTTTTATACATTTTTACCATCATCCCCTTCATAAAATACCTTCTTCCATTTAGTGGCTTCTGCTATTTTCCTTGAACCTTTTCTGACCATACTTTCTTAGCCTCTTTCACTAGTTTCTCCCTATTGCAGCACTTTTAGTATCAACATTCTCTGTGAATTATCCTGGCTCCTCTTTTCAATATTTTCCTTTCTTTAATGATCCCTCCTACTCCTATGCCTTGAAATATCATATATTTATTGAGTTCTAAGCTTACACCTTCATCCTAATTCTTTCTCCAAAACTATCCACCCATTTACTAATTTTCCCATTAGATACATTGATCTGAGGATATTATTGCTACCTCAAGTTCAGTATATCTGAATTACATTGATATTCTTCTTTACAACCCTAAGAAATCTGTTCTTCCTTCTTTTATACCCTCTACCTCAATTATTGGGTATAGGCATGATGGAGACCTTCATGGCATTAGCTACTATTTTCTTTGGAAGACACTGTATTTCCTGCATCCAGACCTGAACTAACACTTCAGCAATGTGACCTCAAGCCCTTCTCTGATTACTCTCCACTGTAAAATCTATGGTCCTAGTTCTGTTCCCTTTTGTCTTTCATAAGTCATTCACTTTACTGACCTCCCAGCCTCTAGCTCTATCTCTCTCCATTGTAGGCAAACAATATGTTACTCTTCTGCTCAAAGTGGCTATCAACTGTTTATAGGTTAAATCTTTACCATAGTTTGAAAGTTTACTTATAATCTGGTCCCAACTCACCTCACTGGCATTAAATCTTTTCATTCCTACCAATCGTCCTGGGCTCGAGCTACAGTGTACTACAGGTACTTTCAGAATCTAGGAATGCTGTCATGCCTTTTCAATATTATTTTCTTTCTTCCCCCTGCTTAGAATGGCCTTCCACTCCTCTCTCAGTAAAAATCCAATTTATCCTTCAAGACCCAGATCAAATATTAATATTAATTATCATCTGCATAACCTCTCTGCTCTCATAGTGTTTTTTTAAAATATGTTTTTATTTCCACATATTACAGGAGCACAAATGTTTGGGTTATATATATTGCCCTTGCCCCACCGGAGTCAGAGCTTCAAGCGTGTCCATCCCCCAGACGGTGCACACTGCACCCATTACATGTGTATGTACCCTTCCCCTCCTCCCCCCCCAACTACCCAACTCCCAATGAATGTTATTATTATATATGCTCTTAAGTGTTTCTGATAGTGTTCTGTTCATGTATATGGTATGCCATGTTGTAATTGTTGTATATTTATAGTATTGTTCAACTGTGAGTTTTATGAGGGCAGGGATGGCAATATCTCATTCACCCTCTACCACAGTGACGGCATATTTTAGGCCCTCAATAATTCTTTGTTGTAGTTGACTTAATAAAGCTTTCATTATATACCTTGTATTATAAGGCATATATATTATGTGTATGTATACATTATGTATATGTATACATTATATGTATATACACATATATACAGTGGACACTTTAACAACATGGTTTGAACTGCACAGGTCCACTTATATTTTCTTCTCCCTCTGCCACCCCTGAGACAGCAACACCAACTTCTCCTCTTCCTCCTCCTCCTCAGCTTACTCAATGTGAAGATTAGGAGAATAAAGCACATGATGACTTTTATCATGATTTAATAATGAATATTACATATATTTTCTCTTCCTTATAATTCGTAATGACATTTTCTTCTCTCTAGCTTACTTTATTGTAAGAATACAGTATATAACACATATAACATACAGATATGTATTAATCAACTTTATGTTATCAGTAAGGCTTCCAGTTAACAGCTGGCTATTAGTAACTAAGATTTCGGGGAATCAAAAGTTATATGTAGATTTTTCAGCACTCCTAACCCTCATACTATTCAATGGTCAACTGTATATACACTATATTTGTGTACATATGCATATTTGTTATGCATTTTCTTATTTATTCATACATGTGAAGCACTTTAGAGTTGAAAAGGCCCTTAGATATGACCTTTTCTATTCACAGAATATTACAAAATAGGAAACAAGAACTAAAGTCATTATTTTATCAAAGTTCTATAGCATGTTAGTAACATACACAGTTAGAGTTCCTATCCCAACTCTTCATCCAGTGTAACTTTCACTACACTATTTTAATTCAGTGATCTTATCATTAATGTGATCCCTTATAATCTTCTGTACCAAGACCAGGCTCTTGGCATATTGGCATAGACATCCTGGAGTGTCTCTTATCCTTTCTCTTCCAATTCCCTTCCTGCTTCTTTATTTTCATCAAGTGATAAACACTCATGATTCTGTCACATCTAGATTTTCATTTGCAATATACCATTTTCTTTAAATATTCCCTAGTTCTTCAGAGAACTACTCTCAACTTCTTTACAGATATGGTAAAGTCTCTTCCCTCTAGAAAAAAAAATTATAAAGAGGTCATTATCTTGCTCTCCAGTTTAATTCACTATTTTTTTCACCAAACCAAGGATCACCATAAAAATGGTATTATTATCATCCTCATCATACGAGCTCATATTTGCCCATTACTTTAAAGTTTACCAAATACTTTCTCATAACTCACTCATTTGATTTTCACAACACTGTGCATAGTCACGAGAAGGTATCATCACATTTATATGCAGTTGAGAAAACTGTCAAAAGTTAAGTGAACAGCCAAGGTTCCTATAGCTGGCAAGAGCTAGAAGCAAGGTCTCCAAAACCTTGCTCCTGAGAGCATTCCACTATTTTAAGCTGTTTATCGGTTTGTGTTCCCACCATCACATTTATGTTGGCATATTTTGGCACCTCAGATGCTGCACAGTGAACGGTACCGACGCTCTTTTCCATCTGAATCACTGCTTGGCTTTTGTTACTTTGGTAGTACAAATTTCAACTAGGCAAATATAATACTATTTCGTCCAACACTGACTTACCTAGAAAGCTCTTACTAGGCATCCAAATAATACCACTTAAAAGTAAATTATAGCTGGGTAGTGTTTGTCATTAAGAATGAGCTTTTGAAAAGTAAAATTATGGCTTTGGCTAAATTAGAGATGATCTTCATCTCTTTGTTTTAAATTGAAATAAATTAGATTTCATCTGCATTCATTAATCAACCAATATTTAAAGTGTTAGCAAGAATGATTTTGCTTTTCTAAATGTGTGTGTGTGTGGTGTGTGCTTCATGCAATGCTTTCAGGCAAATTAAGTATTCTGGCTTTAAATAAATTTCTGTTTATTCTCCTCATTAAGTTGCTGGATAAATGCAACTTCTTTAAAAATTCAGGATATCAGTGCAACTGTAAAGTAGATTGATCTGTCTCTTCAGCAGAGGGCAGAGACGGGATGAAGCCAGGAAAGAGACCCACATTCTGAAAGTTGTTTGCAATCCTATGATAAATGCATACTTTCCCTTTCTACTACATCCTTCACTTAATGTTTAGGAATGACCAAGCTACTCTTAAATTATTCCTAGCTCTAAGCAACAGGAATTACCTTTTCCCACTTTATTCCTATGAACATGTGAAGTTTCACGTCTGTTAAGGAATTCTGAGTGTGTTTTAGGGGACAGAGAAAGCGTGCCGGCAGGATAGGGTCTTGGTATTGTTTTCCTGCCTGTCACTGCCCCTCCAGGACCACTGAGCACTTTGCCGGGAGGTACCGAGGAGCAGTCAGTTGCTGCTTTTGCTGGGTGGCTGAAGAACAAAGCAAAAGAATTCTCAAGGAAGGAAGAAAAGTTTAAACCCAAATATCCTAAAAGATGTACACTTTTAAAATCCCACAATTCACTCATCAAGAATTGAGCTTTACATAATCTTCCCGGGCGGGCTCACTGGAGCCCCCTTTGCCTGTGACTGTTAGAATTGCCCTCACTTGACTTGTTTCCGAGTGTCCCACATATCACAAAGCTAAACTTAAACTCAACTCTATATTCGCAAATACCATGGCAGTAAGCATACTGCTTGCCTAAAGATAAAGACCGGCGATAAACTGTTTGCTTGCTCTTTGGTAGAAATACATTTTAGAAACTCCCAGTAGAACGAGAATCCAGAGGTTAAAAATACTGCACTTCATTATGGAAGTGCAGCGCTGCCCTCATTAACTACGGAGCTGCGAGAGAAAGATCATTCCCGTGACTCGCAGTTGCCTCTTAGTTGTTATGCTTTTCTTTCCTAATAGCCTCGGACATGACCTATTTGCTTCCGAGGAGTCATACTTTTTTCCTGAGGATCCCAGCATAATCGGGCCGTCAAGCAGCACCGCGGTCCCTTCAGAAGCCCATCAGCTCCTCAGTGTGGCCCCAGCTGTGAAGCTGGGAAGAAGAGGGGACTCCGTCCCACTTACCAGTCTTCCACAGATAGAGGCTGGGCGCCTCCGCCTCGCCCCGCGCCGCAGCCCCGCAGGCGCCCGGGCGCGGCAGCAGCAGGAGCAGCGGCAGCAGCGGCAGCGGCAGCGGCAGGACGGCCCGGCGCGGCCCCGCAGCGCCCCGGCTCCCGGGCGCCGAGCGCGTCGCTGGCAGCCCCATGCCGCCCACAGCCGCTCCACGGGCCGGATCCGCAGCGCGCCCGGCAGGGAATTTTTCTTCGCTCTTGGAACGTCTTCCCAAAGAGTACGAAAAGCAAAGCTCTTTGCTGCTATTGTTTGCTTCAGATGAGAAGGAGGGAGAGCGCGTCTAACACCAGGGAACAATAGCGTCCGCGGTGGCCGTGGCCGCCGCCACCGCCGCAGCCGCCGCCGGCGGGGATGCTGCCGCCGCTGCCATTGCGCGCAGAATGGCAGGTCCCGGAGGCTTGGGAGGCGGCCGTCCGCAGGGGGCCCCAGCTGACTGAGCAGGTCCGCGAGGTCTGGGAGGCAGCGCGGCCCTCGCCAGCTGGAGAGGGAGGAGGGGGGCGTGAGCCCAAAGGAGCTAGAGGGGGCTGGAGGCAGGAGGAGGCGAGAGCGCGAGGGCGAGAGAGGGAGCAAGCAAAGGGGAGAGGGGGCAGCCAGGCGACACCCAGCTCCGACATACCTGCCTAAAAAACTCTCGCGCACATGGTGCGATGAAATATGTTTGGAAGGATACACCAATAGAAAGAATCATCACCCGGCAGGTTTCAGAATGACAAATAACAGGCATTGATATTCATTGTCACCCGAGGAGTCAAATGCTAGATCTAGTGGCATGTTATTCTTAGTGCATATTTACACAAAGCATCAGTGTTTAAAATTTATTTTTGAGCTATGGCTTTTGAATTACTTCATGTGGGGAGCAGTATTTGTGATCAGATGTGAAAAGCATAAGGCAGCAGAGATGTGTACTTGTCAAAATGCACTTAGACACTTTTTTAAATGTTGTTTTTAACTTAGTAATCTATTCTCAATAAAGATGTGAGAAATGTTGATCTGTGACAAATTAAGGTCTATTGTATTTTAATAGCCTTTAAAACTGATTTAGAATTTTATAAGTATTCACAGTGCTATCTAATTACATGGATAAAATTTGAGAAAACTGATCTTAAAATTAAAATCATATTTCAGGTATGAAGTTCTATCCCTTTACTTACTTCTCTTTGCCAAAAATATACTACTTCAAAGTATACAGACAGTTGTGAGTAAAATTAAAGAGCAAACTGAGTCAGTAACATTGTTTGTATATCTCTGAATTCTTTCTTTAAAATATCCCTGACACCAATTTATCTTAATTCTTACTGCAGAAAAATGCCTTTCATAATCTAAATAAGGAACCACATGGGCTTGTGTCTTTTGTTCTTTGTGTTTTCACTTTCTTACACTGGTAGTAATAGAAAAATGTGCGTGAAGTTAGATAATGTTTACCCTTTCTTTTTCTCCCTTTCTCCCAATGATAATATTTTATTATTAATTCATTTCCTAGTAAAGCTAAAATAGTATCAAGGCATTTAGCCAATTAAAAACTCAGCAAAGAGAAAGCCAAAGAAAACTATTCCTATCCTGTCACCAATTTTCAGCCAAATATAGTAAAATTTTAAATGCAGGAAAACTACTTTTTATGAATTTTACTCCAACAGCACAGCAAAACAAGACTTCAAAATGAGGAAGCTACTGTTTCTGAAAGAGGAAACCTTCTATAAGTCTCCCGTGGGACACTTGTCATTTTGCAGAGCCTTCCAGACACGGCCCTTCTGCATGCATTAGATTAAAAGCAGGTTTGATCAAATAATTCCCAGGTCCTGCCTGTTTAAGTATTCTGACATCAGAGGAAATTAGCTACGTTGAAGGTTGCAAATTTGGTCTTTGTTTATTTTCTACTCTGTTAGGCCTCTAAGAGGGAATTAAATGCTCAGAGAGCCCTAGCTATGTGAGTCTGTGATTAGCAGAGATAAACTAGTGTGGATTACTATTTCTTCACTGGTGACAAACAGGCAACAATTGAAAGATTATAGGTTGATAAAGAATACAAAAGAAGCCTGATCCCAACTAATGTATGGCTTCCTGAAGGAGCACTTCTTTCAACAGTTATACCACAGAAGAAAATGGGACCTGCTATTACTTTCTGGGTTCTGTGCTCTCAGGGTAAAAACTTCCTTGTCCACTCTAAAAGGAAGTGTTTTCCTATCCTGTCTGTTTATTTTTCTCAGCTATTGTTAGTACCCTAAACCCAGAAATTCTCTAACTTTGGCACAGGGAGGATTTCAAACTGGAAGTACTCTGTTAATAATAACCCATACTAAGCATTCTTGGGAACCACCAAATCAATTGGCCAAGTATAAATTCTTTATATAACAGAAGACAGAGACTCCAAGGAGTCAGGTTAACATTCAGGGTAATTACCTAGCCCTTCAAAAAGCCATCAGATGTATACTTAATAGCTTAATGTCAAAAGAAAATTTAAGATTCTGATCTTTGTATTTATCCATGGTGATATAATAATTATTCAACTTGTCAAGAGTTTAAATATTATAGCTACATATTAAAGCATTATAAGGGGTCAACTTCTAAGTCAAAATTTGCTACCGCTAAAAATACACAACTAGGGTGACATGTTCTGCAGTAAGGTTTGGAAATAGCCAGCAATTGGTTTCCTTCTTTAATTTCGATTTATACAAGATGTAGGGGGTCACACACATGCACAATCACGCATACAATTGGTTAGTAGTAGTGCAGACATCTCTGAACAAGGTTACAGAAGCCAAGTCATGCAAACATTTGTCTGCACCACTGCCACATATTTGTTCATAACAATGTCATTATTGCACTTGAGAACAAAAATGTATGGGTCTCTAAGGAGACAACAGTGATCTATATATTCAGATACGTGTTCCTTTGCGAAGTGTATAGTGTCCAGTTGGATAAATCCTATCAATAAAACTGATAGACAGCAAGAGATAGCAAGATGTAGAAATCTTTGTTTTCTAGAATATGATATAAATAATAGACAAATGTTTAATGACATGATGTCAACATTTAGTCATGAGAAGTCTCAAGGATGCAGATTAAATTGGCCATCTGTACAGCCTGCCATGAAGTCAGTCATTCATCATTTTTCATGAAGAACTGTTCAAGTATTAATGAGCCAGGGCAATAAAAGTTTTCCAAACCAATGCATGACAAATGCAAAGCATGTTTTTTTAATATTTAGAAATGAGACAATTCTAAATCTATTATATGACCTCTCATGTGCTAGGTGTCTTTAATCTGCCTTTAATATTTTTGCTATCATTTCTAAACTCCTCAGAGTGAGAATGTGTATACACCTATATATATGGGTTTTCCATTTTATTAGGATATAAGTGTATAAACATATATCATGACTAATAAGACTTACGACAAAGACTTTCAGTGATTAATATCAGTACTTAAAAGCAGTGATTAAAAATTCAATTACTTGATGGAAAGGGAAACAATTTTTAACATCAACAGTTTTTATAATTATAATAAATAAATGAAGAAATATCAATGTATTCACTGATCGTGTTACACAGGGAAGTATCTAAGGGTGTCTATTTTGAAATAAAACTTTAACAAAATTTCTCCACACAAATGCATCTTGCATCGTAAACAGGAAAAAAATTACTCAAAGGAATTCTGTTTGTGCAGCCTCTAGGTGTCATACTTGATCAAGATTTGGGTGAGACAAAATTATTTGGGGTTTCTCTGTATCCCCCCTTCCCAGCCACACCCACTGAATGATAGGCATACCTCATTTTACTGTGCTTCACAGATATTGCATTTTTTACAAATTGGAGGTTCAAGGCAACCCTTCATCCAGCAACTCCATCGACACCATTTTTCCAAAGGCATATGCTCACTTCATGTCTCTGTATCATATTTTGATAATTCTCATAATATTTCAAACTCTTTCATTATTGTTATATCTGTTATGGTGATCTGTGATCAGTGATTTTTGATGTTCCCATTATAATTATTTTGAGGTGCCACAAACAGCACCCATGTAAGACAGTAAACAATAAATGCTGTATGTATTCTGACTACTCTACTAACCAACTATTCTTTTATTTCTCTCCCTCTCCCTGGACCTTCCTATTTAAAGTTTTAGCGGTCTAGATAGAAGATCAAACCAGGCACAACACTCCTATTAAACCAAATCCTCATTCAGAGCAAAGCCCTAACTCTCCTCAATTCTGTGAAGGCTTAGAGAGGGGAGGAAGCTACAGAAGAAAAGTTTGAAGCTAGCAGAAGTGGGTTCATGAAGATTAAGAAAAGAAGCCATCTCCATAACTTAAAAGTACAAGGTGAAGCAGCAAGTTCTGATGTAGGAGCTGCAGCAAGATATACAAAAGATGTAGCTAAGATCATTGGTCAAAGTGGCTACACTAAACAATAGATTTTCAATGTAGACAAAACAGCTTTCTATGGGGAAGAATATGCCATCTGAGACTTTCATAGCTAGAGAAGAGAAGTCAATGTCTGGCTTCAAAGCTTCAAAGGACTGGCTGAGGCTCCTATTAGGGGTTAATGCAGCTGGTGATTTTAGGTTGAAACCAATGCACACTTATTCTGAAGATCCTGGGGCCCTTAAGAATTATGGTAAATGCGCTCTATAAATAGAACAACAAAGCCTGAATAACAGCAAATCTGTTTACAGCATAGTTTGCTGAATATTTTAAGTCCACTGTTGAGATCTCCTGCTCATAAAAAAAAGGCTCCTTTCAAAATATTACTGCTGATTGACAATGCTACTAATCACCCAAAAGCTCTGTTGGAGATGTACGAGGAGATGACCATTGTTTTCATGCTGTCTAACACAAAATCCATTCTGTAACCCATGGATCAAGGAGTCATTTTAACTTTCAAGTCTTATTTTTTAAGAAATACATTTTATAATGTTATAGTTCCCACAGATAGTGATTCCTCTGATAAGATCTTGGCAAAATCTATTGAAACTCCTCTTGAAAAGATTCATCATTCTAGATACCATTAAAAACTGTGATTCATGGGAGGAAGTCAAAATATCGACATTAACAGGAGTTAGAAAGAAGTTGATTTCAACCCTCATGGATGACTTTAAGGGGTTCAAGATTTCACTAGAGGAAGTCACTGCAGATGTGCAGGAAATACCTAGAAAACTAGAATTAGAAATGGAGCATGAAGATATAAATGAATTGCTGCAATCTCATGATAAAACTTGATCACATGAGGAGTTGCTTCTTATAGATAAGCAAAGAAAGTAGTTTCTTGAGATGGAAACTACTCCTGGTGAAGACACTGTGGACACTGTTGAAATGACAAAAAAGGATTTGGAATATTCCATAAATATAGTTGATAAGACACTGGCAGGATTTAAGAGGACTGATTCCAATTTTGAAAGAAGTGCTACAATGAGTAAAATGCCATCAAACAGCATTGCATGTTACAGAGAAATCTGTCATGAAAGGAACAGTCCACTGATGGGGCAAACTTCATTGTGTCTTATTTTAAGAAACTGCAATAGCCTCTCCAACCTTCAGCAATCACCACCCTGATCAGTCAATAGTCAACATCAAGGCAGGACCCTTCACCAGGAAAGACTATGACTCACCAAAGGCTCAGATGATCACTATCATTTTTAATACAGAATATTTTTAATTAAACATATTTTAATTATTTAATAAAAAATTTTAAATAATTTTAATTTTTTAATTATATTTTTTTAGATATAATGCTATTTCATACTGAGAAGACTACAGTATAAGCATAATTTTATATGCACTGGGACACTAAAAAAATTCATGTCAATCACTTTATTGCGGTATTTGTTTTATTACAGTAGTCTTGAACCAAACCCACAATAACACTGAGAGACAGCTGTATTGAAAGATAAAACCTTTCATTTCTTATTTTTATAATAAGCAGCCATAGATTTTTTAATTTTTAAGTTTTATGAGTACATAATAATTGTATATCTTTATAGGGTATATGTAATGTTTTGATACAGCCATACAATATATATTAATCAGGGTAATTAATCAGTATTAACTCAGGTATTTATCATTTCTTTGTGTTAGGAACATTTCAATTGCACTCTTTTAGTTATTTTAAAGTATACCCTAACTTATTGTTGATTATAATCACTTTGCTGTGCTATCACATATTGTTCATTCTAACTATCTATATTTTTGCACCCAATTAACCATCCCACTTAATTTCCCCTCCCTCACCACTACCCTTCCCAGCTTCTGGTAACCATCATTCTACTCTCTGTCTCCATGAGATCAATTGTTTAATATTTAGCTCTCACATTTGAATGAGAACATGTGAGATTTATCTTTCTGTGCTTGGTATATTTCACTTGACATACCGTTCTCTGGTTCCATCCATATTGTTCATGTTGTTGTATGTGGCAGGATTTCATTCATTTTTGTGGCTATATAATATTCTATTGTGTATATGTATTGCAATTTCTTTATCCATTCATACATTGAATGAACAGTTAGGTTGATTCAAAATCATGGCTGTTGTGAATAGTGCTGCAATAAACATAGCACTGCAGATATCTTTTTGATATACTGAATTCTCTCTTTTGGATATGTAGCTAGCAGTGGGATTGCTGGGTCATATGTTAGTTCTATTTTTAGTTTTTTAAGGAACTTCCATACTGTTTGTTGCCTGTCTTTTGATACAAACCATTTAAACTAGGGTGAGATATCTCATTGTAGTTTTGACTTGCATTTCTCTGATTTGGGGATTATTTCCATGTATTTTGAATCTTTTAAAGTTCTTTTTACTGATTTCTACTTTTATTTCATTGTGGTCAGATAAGACACTTGATATGATTTCAATCTTCTTAAATTTGTTAAGACTAGTTTTCTGACCTAACATATGACCTGTCTTGAAGAATATTCCATGTGCACCTGAAAAAAATGTGTATTCTGCATCTACTAGATGGAATGTTCTGCAAATATGTCTGTTAGGTCCATCTGGCCTAGAGTATCATTTAAGTCAATGTTATCTTATTGATTTTCTATCTGGATGATCTATCCATTTATGAAAGTGGGGTAGTGTAGGCCCCTCCTTTTATTGGATTGCAGTCTGTCCCTTCAGATGTATTAATATTTGTTTTATATGTTTAGGGTGTTCAAATGTTGCCTGCATATCTATTTACAATTGTTATATTAATATCTTCTTGATGAATTGGCCCCTTTATCATTATATAATAACCTTCTTTGTCTCTTTTTATAGTTTTTGATTTAAAATCTATTTTATCTGATGTAGGTACTCTTGGTTGCTTTTGGTTTCCATTTGCATGGAATATCTTTTTCCATCACTTCACTTCAGCCTATCTGCATCTTTAAGGCTAAAGTGAGTTTCTTGTAGGCAGCATACAGTTGGTCCTTGTTTTGTTTATTCATTCAACCACTTCATATTCTTTGATTGGAGAGTTTAATCCATTTACATTCAAGGTAACTATTGATAGGTAAGAACTTACTGCCACCATTTTGTTAATTGTTTTCTAGTTGTTTCACAGACCCTTTGTTCCTTTCATTCTTGTTTGTTTTCTTCCTTTGTGGTTAAATGATTTTCATTGGTGGTATGCTTTCATTCCTTATTTTTTATTTTTTGTGTATCCATTATAGATTTTTATTTTGTGGTTACCATGAGGCTTACAGAAAAATCTTATTGTAACAGGTTATTTTTAAGCTAAGAATAACTTTGACTGCAAACAAACAAAACAAAAAAAACTCCGTACTTTATGCCACTCCCCATTTTGAATTTTAATGTCACTATTTATATATTTTTATAATAAATGTCCCCTAACAAATTATTTTAGCTATTATTTTTAATAGTTTTATCTTTTAACCTTCTTACTAAATATATAAATAATTTACACACCACCATTACAATATTATTCTGAGTTTCACTGTGTACTTACTTTTACCAGTGAATTCTATACTTTTAAATGTTTTCTTGATATTAATGTTCTATTTCAGATTGAAGTACTCCTTTTAACATTTCTTGAGAGACAGATCTGGCTGTGATGAATTCCTTCAGCTTTTGTTTAACTGTGAAACTCTTTATCTTTCCTTCATATCTGAAGGACAGCTTTGATGGATACAGTGTTCTTTGGTGGCATTTGTTTCCTTCTGTACATTCAATATTTGATCCCACTCCCTTCTGGCCTGTAAGGTTTCTGCTGATAAATATGCTGCTAGCCATATAGGAACTCCCTTGTGTTTTTTGCTTCTTTTCTTTTGCTGCTTTCAGAATGGTTTGTCTTTGATTTTTGACAGTTTTATTATAATATGTCTTGGGGGTAGTCTTGCTTAGATTGAATCTAGTTGGAGACCATTGACCTTCCTGTACATGGATATTTATATCTTTCCCTAGGTTTGTAAAGTTCTTTGCTATTATTTTTTAAATAAGCTTTCTACTCCTTTATTTTTTCTTTTTCCCTCTTCAACAGTAATGACTTGTAAATTTACTCTTTTGATATTGTCCCATAAATCCTATAAATTTTATTTCTTTTTGTTTTTTTTTTCTTTTTCTCCTTTAACTCTATACTTTTAAGTAAAATGTGTCTAAATTTATAGAGCCTTTCTTCTGCTTTATCAATTCTGTTGATGCTTTTTATTGCATTTTTATTTCATTTCTTCTATTTTTCAGCTCCAAGATTTGTTTGATTTTCCCCCCCATTATTTCAATCTGTCTGTTAAATTTCTTATTCTGATCATTTATTTTCTTCCTTATTTCATTGAATTGTTTCTCTGCATTTTCTTGAATTTCACTGAAGTTCCTTAAAACATTTATTTTGAATTTTTTAGGCATTTTATACATCTCTGTTTCTTTAGAGTTGGTCATTGGTGCTTTATTTTGTCCCTCCAATGATGTCATGTTTCCCTGATTGTTCTTGGTTCTTGTGTTCATGTGCTGGTCCCTGCACATTTGAAGAAGTAAGTACTTATTGCAGCCTTTGCAGGTTGGCTTTGTCTGGAAAACCCCTTCAACAGTTCAGTCAAAGATTCTGAGACAATCATCTCATGTGGTCCATAAAAAAGCTTTTTGCTAGAGTCCTTGGGCTAGCTGGACTGGGGCTTGCATCAGGAAGTAGGTGGGAGTGGAGCTTGGATTCACTTGGGTGGATCTCTTCATTGGGTCTACTGGGGTGGGCTTGAGCTTGCATCACTAGAGGTTGGCCTGAAGCTTGTCCCCACTGAGGCTGGCACAGCCAGCCTGAGGTCTCTGTGGGGGGCCTGCCACTGAGGGCTGTCTTGAGCCAGGGGTGTTTGAAGTTAACCCAGCGGTGGTGTGGACTAGAGATCAAGTCCTCTACGCAAGCCTGAAGTGTGGGGCTATGAGGTCCGATCTGACACTGTAGTGGGTCTGGAGGTTCAGTTTGTAGATACTTGCCTGGACTCTGGTACCATAGGGGCCTTCCCAGTGGTAGGTTTTACTTTGGGCCAGCTACTGAGGTCCAAGGAAAATTTCTATGCTCATTCCTCTTTCTTTCCCCAAAGTGGACAGTATTTCTTTATATACTGTGCTGTCTGAGGTTGGGGAGGGGTGATGTGGGTAATGTAAAATTGTCCTTCCCACCCTCTGCAATGTGTTTTTTCCTATTTCTGTGCTACACCCATGTTTTGTGACCATTCATCTAGTTTTCTTAGAACTTGTGAAGATATTTTCGTTTGTGGATAGTTGTACAAATTGATGTTTCTGGTGGGGGATGGGGACAGTCGCTGAAGAGTCCCATTCCTCCATGTTGTTCCACCCTCTCCATAGGTCATTGACATTTAATGTAATTACTTACATGGTTAAATTCACATATACCAATTTGTTGCTTATTCTCTAGTTGTCTTATATCATTTTTAATAACAGCTTTATTGAGATACCACCCATGTGTTGTAAAAGGCATCTATTTCAGGTATACAATTTACTGATTTATTCACAGAGTTGTACAACCATCACTATCATATTTCTTTTTAGAAATTCAAACCCAATAATAGTGTCTCCCATTATCCCCTTTCTCCAGATCCTGACAACCACTAACCTATTTTCTGTCTCTATGGATTTACCTGGATATTTTCAGAGTTTCTTGCTCTACCAACTGAGCTAGCCAGGCAACCTGGACATTTTGTATGAATTAAATTACATAATATGTGGCCTTTTGTGAGTGGCTTCTTTCATATAGCACAAGTTTTTAAGGTTCATTCATGGTGTATCATGAATCAATACTTCATTACTTTTTAAGGCTCAGTAATATTTTGTTGTACAGTTATACCAATTTTTTTTATATTTTATTCAGTTTATGGGCATTTGGGTTGTTTCTACTGTTTGGCTATTATGAATAATGCTTCTGTGACTATCTATTTATATCTCAACTTTTTTGTTCCTCTGTTCCCCTTTTATGTCCTCTTTTGTATTTTTTAGCATTCCATTTTTACCCTTTGGGATTTTTAAAAATATTTTTAAATTTCTTAGTGGTTACTAAGACTACAGTATCTATCTTATCTTTTCACAATCTATGTAAGAACATTCTTAACTTAATTACCATAAGATACAGAATTTTTCCCTCTTTCCTTTTCCTCTTCTCTCCTATGTGATCTATATGTTATAACCTTAACAAAAGTGCTATAAATATTGCTACATTGAATGATATCTTTTAGTGAGGTGAAGAGAAAATACAAATAAATTTATTTATAAAATCTTTTATATTTTTTTTCAACATATTTACCGTTTCTTACACTCTTTATTTCTTCCTGTGGATAAGTCTGGTTTCACTTTCTTTTAGACCTATGGACTTTCATTAGTATTTCATGTAAGTCATGTCTGCTAGCAATGAATTTTCTCAGACTCTGCTTATCTGCAGCTTCTTTATTTCACTTTCAGTTATGAAGAATGATTTTGTCAGATAAAGATTTCTTGGTTGAAAAATTTTTTTTTCAGCACTTTGAATATCACATTCCACTGTCTTCTAGTAGCCATTGTTCCTGATCATGTTAGCTGCTAATACTAATGTGGTTCCCCTCTACTTGACATGTCCTTTTTTCCTTTGATGCTTTATAATATTTTCTTATCATATTTAATTGGAATCTTTATTCTACTCTGGTTTTTTTGAGGTTCTTGACCGGTTAGGTTAATGTTTCTCATCAAATCTGTGAAATTTTTGAGCACTCTTTCTTCAAGTATATTTATTCCTGCCGCTTTCTCTCTCCTCTCCTTCTAAGACTTCCCAATGCTGGCTCTCAGGTCTTTGAGGCTCTGCTCATTTTATCTTTTTTTAAAATTTATATTCATCAGATTAGATCATTTTTACTGATCCATGCTCAAATTTACTGAATAAATTGTTCTACTCTCCAGGGATCAAGGCTACTTTCATCCTTTGGCTTCTTATCTCAACATTTGGTTTTCATGTTTGCCACTGAAGGAATGGAGAGGGCAAGAAGAGTTATATGAGATCTTTATATTACCTTTCTATATGTATCTTTGGACAAAATAATATTATATGATCCCAATCTAATTGCAAAGGAAGGCAGAAAACTTGTATTCTTATATACCCAATATGAAGAAAATAGAATGTATTTGATAACTACTTAACATTAATTCTGTTATAGATTTCTACATTAGGTAATTGTGTCATCTAAAAGGCTTGTGATTTTCTTTGTCTGCTTACCTAAATGCCATAGCCATCCTCAAGTTTTCAGGTCAAATTGTTAGGCCCGTGGGTAGACAATAGTGGATTAATAATCATTGAAATGTAAAAATTGGAATTAATTCTCTACAGAGCTAGCAGGAATTAATTTGGCAATGGTGGACCCCTATTGGGGTTTTACTCTGATCAAACAAGAAAGCAAATTCACAATGGAGGAAGGCTAGAGTGATTACATTATGGTAGGGAAGGAAAAAGTGTGTGTTTTTAATAAAAGAGGTGAATAGATAGTGGTTTCATATGTTCCATTACCCTTTTAATATTCTATATTCATACTCAAATTTTTATTAAAGGTTATTAGACTTCACTTCATACCCTCAGGTATCATTCACAATGTGAATGGCTCTCCTTGGGTTGTACAAGATGACAACCTTGCTCTACTCCACATAAAGAGTATGAAAAGTCTCTGATATTTGAGCCTCCCTGATGAATATTTTTGTTTAGTCTTTGATGTATTTAGGATCTCAGCTTCTCCCATTTTGCTGAGTAATTTAAAACAGCTTTCTCTTGACTGAACTTTAACTTTTTAATTAAACTCTTTGGACACCACTCATTTTGTATTATCTCCTTTACTGTTCTATTTGACCTTATACATTTGTATATTTAAATTTTGCTGTTTATTGGGGTTTCAGAATAAAGCAGAGAGAACTCTTATGTTAAACTCATATTTAATTGGGAGTTAATGTTTTATTTTACTTTTTTAATATTTTTCTAATCAAGTATAAAAACAAACTTTTTTACATTTAATTGATTGGTACTCATTACTTTCACTTGTAAAAAGTCAGTAAAACTTGTCACAATCAAATAAAATAAGTGAGAGATACCATTATCTGGCAAATGAAAAAAAGACAAAGAGGTTTAACAACTTTCCCATGTAATTAATGAGGAGTAGTAGAATGGAAGTTGGAAGTAGTAGAATCCCATGATTTCCCAATAGTTTTGTGCCAATTAGGGACAGCTTTTTAGAAATCAGTGATTTCTGGAGAATCTTTATTGAAAAAGAATAATTAATACAATATTTATCTAATTTGAATTTGTTTAGAGCAGTACAAGGTCCATGATAGATATACAACAAATACTTTTGAAAAGAGGGAAATAATTTAAATAAATAATTTACATGTCTAAAATGTTAAAAAGAACTGGGTTTTGATTTATTAATTAGGAAGAGAAACAACTGTGCCCAAATGATAGGACCTGATGAACAGAATAAATTCAAGGACAATACTTTCCTAAGAAAGTAATGAATTCTGGCATACATGTATACCCCTAAATAAACTAAAAACGTGAAGCTTGCTCTTGGTATAAAATTTAATTTATTATATAAAAGTTATGTTTATTCTAGAAAAATTGACAAATGATTTTGGCAGTCTTAATGCTGATTTTTTAAGTTGGTTTATCCTTCTTTGACTTCTAAGACAGTGGCCTTCTTTTATACTTCTACATAATAGATGGTGAAAAGAGACCAGCTGTGCAACACGTCTTGTCATTTACAAGTATAAGGTGTATTCATTCTTATGGACTAAGATATGCTTACAGCTCACATTCTGTTCATTATAATTCAATTTAAAAATCCATATTTATACTGAATTCAACATTTGGCAATGAAAATCAACCTCAGTGTAAGATAAAGATATGACAACTTGAGAAAAAAAGGACATGTCAGTAAATTAGCTCCATCCATTGTACTACCCTATGGTGACAGCAGACGTTACTACCAATTGTCTCAAACTGCTGTAACTGAAAATAGTATGAAAAGCTTTCTAATTAATTGCTAGTGGCAGATCTGCTACTTTCAAAAGTTTTTCCCGTAAGATACAGATGCTAACCTATCTTGGCATATGACAATTGCCTTGTTTTGCAATTTACAAAGAAAATATTTTTCTTTCATTTTCTAATCAGTGACAGAAAATGTTGCAATAGATCTCACAAGTTGATAAGAAGGGGGAAAAAGGTATTTTTTAAAAAATTTCTTACTTTGTAATTTGAATAATGGGTTGTGTGCTGCCAGGTTGGCTGAACAGATAGCTTACCATCTAATATTATGTGACTCACCTGAAAAGAGATGACCATAGCAGCTAAACTGTATGCGAATAAAAGAAGTTCTTCAAAATTATATTAGCCGGCAGGATTATTTAATCCCCACCTTATTTAACTTGTGAAACTGGTATGCGCAGTCAATGTAAGAGGGTTGAGAGTATGGACAAAATGCCCTTATAAACATGTGTCTCTAAAAGTAAAGTGATAGAAACTTCATTTTGCAGCTGTTTGAATATTCTAAATTTTCTAAAGTTTTAGTCCTAATTAAAAATAATAATCTAACACTGATTTAAGAGTAAAATCATCAAAATTGTTCATGCCCAAAATCCTCCCAGTGCTTGTTATGACCCAGTGGGTGTGGAAAAGTTTATAATACCCACTTACTTTTATCATAGTTCTTATATGATCTTTATTGCATCTCCCATATTAAGCCTTCAATGAAAATTCACTCATTCATTTAACCAACAGGGAAACATTTATTCAGTATCTACTATGTACCAGGCACTGTGTCAAGTTCTGGAGAGACAGTGACTTATACAACGTGCATCACTCACTGAGCCTTAATGCCTGCATGGTACCGGGATTGAAACTGTACATGCTAGCCAAACTGCCATGTTCTGCTACTCTGGGACAATGTAACATAGATGATCAAAATCTTGTAAAAAAAAGACAAAATGTAATATAAAGAAAGAAGAAAGACTCAAAAGAGAAGCCCATTAATATATTAATATCCAGAGTATTGCATTGGCATGTAAATAACTAACAGTGGGCATTATCATCAGTCGATATTTTGCAGAGAAAACTGCTCTAGACAGGCAGCCTCCAGAGTGTGTAATGAGCAGAAACTTCATGCTCTCTGTGTTGTCACTGCTGATGTTTGAATCCTGCTGTTTTCACATTCTGGGCTGCTGAGATGACTGCACATTCTTGGCAGCTAAAAGGAAAGCTTGCTCTGGTTTCTCCCATAACAAGCAAGGGACAAAACCTATGATCTATCTTAATTTCACCCCATGTGACTTGAAAGGTGGTGTTGCTGGGGATGACAGGAAGCATCACTGACAATAGCTAGTGTGGAAGAAAACAAAAACCAAAAACAAACAATAAAAAACTGTTAACTCAATGGGTTTAAATTACAAGAGATTTCTCTTTAATAAAATGGAACATAGATTCAGGCCCAATTATATTTCACTAGCTTATTATGCAATTATAATTAATGGATTATATATATTATTATATAATATCATCTGAAGGGATTATTTATAATAATATTATAGTATAATATTGTTATATATTGTAATAATTATATATAATAATATTAATGGATATGTTTCCTTAGGAAAAAAGAGGCTTCACAGAAAAAGAATAAGTAGAGATTTTTAAATGTTTAATATGTTGTGGTAGACATTAACATAGGTGAGTTTTTTTAAGTGAATAAGAACACTGATATATTTCATTCTTTCAGATTACACAAGTACAGAAGAGTACCAGTGCTAGTCCATTTCAAATAACCATTTTCTTAAAATATTCTCATGAAATATCTGTAAGTGTATTTGTTTACTCCTATTGTAGGAGATTTCCTTAGTTTTCTATGAAATTAAAAAAAAAAAAACCTGCACTATGTTGCTTCATATTGGACTGTTAGCCATCATATTCTTCAGTCATTAAAAAGAAGAATCTTAACCACACAATAAATAAACTTAATGCTTACCTCTAAACACTAAGTACTTATAATATATAGTAAACATTTGCTTTACAGCATGTTTTCTCTGTATATATTATGATTTTTTGCAACATTCCTTTAAATGACTTTCATTTTTATTGCATTGCAGAAGTAAGATCATGTTCTTTGTATGTACTTCATTATCTCATTTGATTGGGTTTTAATTCCTACAACATACAGCAAAGGCTGATATGCCTTTTGCAATTTGAAACAGTGGTTGCATGCTGAGAATAATTAGCTTCACTAAGGCAGAACAAATGATTTCTTTGCAAAATACCAAGTCTGTGTTTCAACAAAGATAATCACAGAATACCCAAATTTTCTTAGGTCTTCTGGTATAGTGGTTACTTGGGTTTAATTAACATTTTTGAAATCTTAATTTCCTAATAACTATAGTGACCCAGAGATTATGTAACCCCCACAAAGAATGTTATTTTTGAAATCCAGAGATGAGAGACTTTCTCTTTCTATTAATAATTAGTTAATTTGATTTGTCAGTTTCCATCAAAATATTTATTTTACATGGATATTTTATCAAATATTTATTTCTAATTATAATTTAGATAAAATTATTTAATTGTTGGCTGTGGCAATCACAATAGTAGTTAGTTATCATTCCTGCCCAATTCACCCTGAAATTTTGAGGATCTTTTTTAATCTAATAGAAGAACATTTATTTAAAAAAAATTAGATTTTTCTAAACTTATTTTTACTGAGATAATATGAGCATGGTAATTAAATTCCACAAATCAAATTGTATGCAAGTCATTTAGTAATAGCAACAACAGAGAGTTGATTATAATTTCTTCCAATTAAGAGGCTAATCTTCAACCAGTAAAATCTTCACTAATAAGTTCATTGAATTGTCTATACTTTAGTTAAGATTCTTGTTGAGGTACTGATTATTTCAGTACCTTGAGTGGAAGTATCAATCAGAGTTCACTGTGCAACAGAACGGTCATGAGTGCATACTGCTCTGAAATTAGACTCTTACTTTCATATTCGCACAAGGCTGCAGGAAACTTAAGTTGTCATCTTTGCTGCGTTACACAGACCCATTTAACTTCTTACAGTTCTGGATACCAACTTTTTGACAAATCTAATTCCATGTAAGACTCATTCTTTGACCCTGATGCTACGCAGTGTCTCTGGAATAATCAGGTAAACACAAGGTTTAAAAGGTTTAAACTTGTAGAGTCTGTATTTACATCCACAGCATCACTGGAAGACAGATAATGGAACCACTATCAAATTAAGTTTCATTCTATATCTATAATTTTAAACCTAGGTGTTAACAAGTTTCTCTTATCATTTAATTGAAATGTGAGGAATGCTTTAAAGACCTTAGAAATTACCCTCCTTTCCTCACTTTGAGACCATTAAATCATCAAGAAGTTTAGTACTTTTTGGAAAATGAGTTTTATCTTCAGAATTGTGAACTCTGAACACAGTTTTGCAATATAAACTGACCTTGTTGTACAGATGCTCTAATAGCTACACTTGGCAATCTAGATACCAGCTCAGTTAGCAAGTGCAATGAAAGTGATGACAATGCCTGGAGATTATTGAAACAACAGTAAAAGAGAGAATTTAACAAAACCAAATTTGAATTCAAAGAGTATAAAATTCAAAAAGTGTGACATAGTTTGCAAAAGAACATTGCTTAATTTTACTCAACTTTTTATAGAAAGCATTTATCTAATTCTGTGTGTTCTTTACATACCCAAGCATCCATAGATGTGTCCAAATTATTTTGCTCAATAAATGACTTTGATTAGGTTCAAGGTGTTAAATCTTGGAATACTTAAAATATTAATTGATATTTCATAGTGATTTAGAGACACAGAACTATAAAACTCATTTTCTCCAAGTAGCAGCTTTCAAGTAAAGTCCTTTTCCTTTTTGTTTGCCAAAAATTTAACTTAAAGTGTGTTTTTTTCTTTTTTACAAAATTCCATTACTGCCTATGTTGGTTAGATCAAGTTCAAAGGTATATTTATTTAACAAATGTGAATTCAAAGGAGATTTAAAAAATAGGAAGTATTCATTGAAATGCCATCCTATTACAAGGTTAATTTTTGTTGCAAATCAAGCTTAGTTACCTTAGCAACACTTTCATTTCAAAAGTTCAAAGTGAATCAAACCTTTTTAAGAGACTATAAATGGGAAACTATGGCAATTTACTAAGAATATCATGATGTTGAAATAATTTAATCATCAGTTTGGAATCCGTGATAACAGTGACAAATTATTGAGGTTTCATATAAAAAGATGATGGCTATGTGGTGAAAGAAGTTTGATCTTATTGTGCACCAGTGAAACAATAAAGTATAGCAAGATATAATTATGAGTTTATCCTCTATAAGATAATAGCTATCACGAAGCTCATTTATTTTTTATATAGTAGTGGGATACCCTATCTTTCTACCATTTGAAATTAACTTTAAATAAGCCAATATATACCTAGGAATCATACTGTCCCCATACATTCCACTTGACTCATAGAAATAAATTTTGTTTTAAATAAAACAATACAGACAAATCATACTTAACCAAGAAAAACAGTCTTATGTGAGGCTGGATAGTGGAGGGGGAAGGGATAGCAAAGAGCTATTTGTTGCTTGTCAAAGTCACCTTGCCTTTAACCTCACCAAACCTGATATCAGCGTGACCTTTGAGGAGATGCAGGGTCTCTGCATTTCCTGTGGCCTGCCAAGTCCCCAAATGCCATCATTTCTAACAAGAAATATCTATTGAGTTTATAAGGACTGAGATATTTAATTTTAGAAAATTTTCTACCCTGTGCAAAGTCTTGAAACTGCATATTATTTTTCCATTTTTGCTAAATTTATTTAAAATTCAATGGAATTAACATATAGAGCTATTAAAATGTGATTAAGAACTGAGGGGTTTTTCTTGTTTTGTTGAAGCTAGCACAATGCTAAGACATAATAATAATAATTAAGATATAACCACAATATAAAATCACGGGTTAATTTCACTAATAAATATTGATGCAAAATTTTGGTATAAAGGATTGCTAAATTGAGTTACTTGACAAAGAAATAGAATACCACAATAACATTATTTAGAGGCATGTCCAGAATGCAAGTATGGTTGAATATTAGGATTTATACTATATATTTTCTCATATTCACTGGGAGAAAAAGACACACATTTGTTGGCCATTATATATCTTCTTTTGAAAAACATCTGTTCGTGTCATTTGCCCACTTTTTAATGGAATTATTTGTTCTTTTCTTTTTCTTTTTATTTCAGCATATTATGGGGGTACAAAAGTTTAGGTTACATATATTGCCCTTGCCCTCCCCTCCCCTCCGTGTCCATCCCCTAGACGGTGCACATTGCACTCATTATGTATGTATACACCCATCCCCTCCCCACCCCACATCTGCCCAACTCCTGATTAATGTTATTCCTAAATGTGCTCTTAGGTGATGATCAGTGAAATCAATTTGATGGTGAGTACATATGTTGCTTATTTTTCCATTCTTGGGATACTTCACTTAGTAGAATGGGTTCCAACTCTTTCCAGGAAAATACAAGAGGTGCTATATCACCATTGTTTCTTATAGTTGAGTAGTACTCCATGGTATACATATAGCACATTTTATTAATCCACTGATGTATTGATGGGCACTTGGGTTGTTTCCATATCTTTGCAATTGTGAATTGTGCTGCTATAAACATTCGGGGGCAGATATCTTTGTTACAGAATGTCTTTTGTTCTTTTGGGTAGATGCCCAATAATGGGATTGTTGGATCAAATGGTAGGTGTACTTGTATCTGTTTAAGGTATCTCCATATTGCTTTCCACAGAGGTTGCACTAGTTTGCAGTCCCACTGGCAGTGTATGAGTGTTCCTATCTCTCCACATCCATGCCAACATTTATTGTTTTGGGACTTTTTGATAAAGGCCATTCTCACTGGAGATAAGTGCTATCTCACTGTGGTTTTGATTTGCATTTCCCTGATCATTAGAGATGCTGAGCATTTTTTCATATGTTTCTTGGCCATACTTCTGTCTTCTTTTGAAAAATTTCTATTCATGTCCTTTGCCCACTTTTTGATAGGGTTGTTTGATTTCTTCTTGCTGATTTTCCTGAGATCTAAATAGATTCTAGTTATTAGCCCTTTATCCAATGTCTAGCATGCGAAAATTTTTTCCCATTCTGTAGGCTGTTTGCTCTTGTGACGGTTTCTTTGGCTGTGCAGTTCTTTTCATGCTGATTTACTTGAGTTCCTTGTAGATTCTGGATATCAGTCCTTTGTCAGATATATAGTTTGTGAATATTTTCTACCATTCTGTAGGTTGTCTATTCACTCTGTTGATTATTTCTTTTGCTGTGCAGAAGCTTTTTAGTTTAATGACGTCCCATTCATTTATTTTTGTTTTTGTTGCATTTGCTTTTGGGGTCCTAGTAATGAATTCTTTGCTTAGGCCAATGTCTGGAAGTTTTTCTTAGGTTTTCTTCTAGAATTTTTATTATTTCAGGTCTTACATTTAAGTCTTTAGTCATCTTGAATTAATTTTTGTATATGGTGAAAGATAGGTGTCCAATTTCATTCTTCTGCATGCAGTTTTCCCAGCACCATTTATTGAGTAAGGTGTTCTTTCCCTCGTGTATGTTTTGCCTGCTTTGTCAAAGATCAGTTGGTTGTAGGTGTTTGGCATTATTCCTGGGTTCTCTATTCTGTTCCGTTGATCTTTGTGTCTACTTTATTCCAGTACCATGCTGCTCTGGATAGTATCACCTTGTAGTATAATTTGAAGTCAGGTAATGTGATGCCTCTGGATTTGTTCTTTTTGTTTAGGATTGCTTTGGCTATCTAGGCTCTTTCTTGGTCCCATGTGAATTCTAAGATTGTTTTTTATAACTGTGAAAAATGATGTTGGTATTTTAATAGGGATTGCATTGAATCTGTAGATTGGTTTGGCAGTATGATCATTTTCACAATATTGATTCTTCCAATCCATGAGCATAGGATGTTTTTCCATTGTTTGTGTTTTCTATGATTTCTTTCATGAATGTTTTGAAGCTATCCTTTAGAGTTCTTTCACTCCATTGCTTAAGAATATGCTTAGGTTTTTTTTTTTTTTGCAGCTAGTGTAAATGTGATTGAGTTCTTGATTTGATTCTGAGCACAGTCACCATTGGTGTATAGCAGTGCCACTGATTTGCATATGTTGATTTTGTAACCTGAGACTTTACTGAACTCATTAACCAAAACCAATAGTCTTTCAGAGGAGTCTTTGGGGTTTTCTAGCTATAAGATCATATCATCAGCAAACAGAGATAGTTTGACTTCCTTTTCCAATTTGGATGCCCTTTATTTCTTTCTCTTGCCTGATTGCTCTGGCTAGAACCTCCAATACTATGTTGAACAGAAACGGTGAAAGTGAGCTCCTTGTCTCGCCCTGGTTCTTGGGGGAAATGCTTTCAACATTTCCCTATTAAATATGATATTGGTTGTGGGTTTGTCATACATGGCTTTTATTAATTTGAGGTCTGTTCATTCTATGCCTACTTTTTTAAGAGTTTTTATCATGAATGGATCTGAATTTTACTGAATGCTTTTTGTGCATCTACTGAGATGATAATACGGTTTTTGTTTTTAATTCTGTTTATTTGGTGAATTACATTTATAGACTTACATATGCTGAACCATTCTTGTATCCCTGGGATGAAACTCACTCGATTGTAATGAATCACCTTTTTTCAGTGTGCTAATGGATTCAGTTGGCTAGTGTTTTGTTGAGGAATTTTGTGTGCATGCAAAGCTAGCAGATGAAAAGAAATAACAAAGATTAGAGCAGAACTAAATGAAATTTAAACAAAAAATACAAACAACCAATGAAATGAATAGTTGGTTGTTTGAAAAGATAAGCAAAACTGATAGGTCACTATCTAGATTAACCCCAAAAGAAGATAGAGGATTCAAATAAGTTCAATCAGAAATGAAAAAGGAGACATTACAATTGATACCCCAGAAATACAAAATATCATCTAAGAATATTATGACCACCTCTATGTACTAACTAGAATATCTAGAGGAAATGGATAAATTCCTGGAAATATAAAACTTTCCAAGCTTGAATTAGGAAAAATAGAAATCCTGAACAGATAAATAATGAGTAGTGAGATTGAATCAGTAATAAAAAATATCTCCTAACAAAGGAAAGCCCGGGACCAGACCAGTTCACAGCTGAATTCTACCAGATTTACAAAGAAGAACTGATACCAATCCTACTGTAGATTTTCCAAAAGATTGAGAAGGAGGGAATCCTCCCTAACTCATTCTTTGAAGCCAGTATCACCCTGGTAGCAAAGACAGAAAAGGAGAAACAAAAAAAAAAATGAACTACATTTTTCATTAAAAACTTTACTGAGGGGTCATAACATTTCTCTTCAATAAGTTTATAAAAAATGTAGCTTTTCTTTTGACAAGATTCTGTGACTCTTTCTCTAAGTCCTTTATTTACTCAAGCAGTTAATACCATCTTCTGTTCTAAAATTTCTTCTTTAAGGAATGGGTGTTATTAGGCTCTAAAACTGTATAATATAAACTGCACACATTATAATAGACACTCCCAGTTACAACCCATATAAATACACGCAAACACAATATGATGTTTGAGTATTCACACTGTAGAGATTTTCTATTCACATTTTCTAATACTGTGATAGTTTTAAATCTTGTGCTACAAATATACCAAAAATTGGGGGAAATAAGCACTTACCAGTTGACAAACATAAATCATTCTCTAGTCATCATTTCCACACCAGAAGACTCTGAGGCTGAGGAGTCCAGGATAGACAAACACAGCAGTTTTGTTTTAAAATTCCTCAGAGTTATTAACTAGGTAAAGCTCACAATATGTAGAGAATACTGACACTGAAACATCACATTGCAGAGGCAGAATCTGAAACACACTGGCATTACATATCACCAAAAGCAAAAACTGAATCAGTAGTAAATCTAGCTTTGGTATTTGGTCCTTTACTTTGGCAAGATTGTCTTATTGTTTAGGATCTAAGGAAATCAACTAGAGAATTTTTAGACCTGCAAATTATATACAACAAAATATGTTATGTGTCCTTTGGACATTTGAAAAAATTTTTTTGCCATACTTCCTTTTTTTTTACAATATCTTGAAATGTACTATATTTTACAACTCAAAAACATACTCCTAGTGTTGGTATCACAAAGTAATTTCATTCTAAAAGAAGAAAGCTACATTTCTTCACATTATACTTATGTAAGGAAGAGAAGACAAGTGTTTCTTTTCAACCACTATTTCTTGTTTTTAGTTCAAATAATATTTTCAGTTAAATATAATCTACATAATTTTAAGCATTTGTATTTCCTGTCTTTTCATTTTGGTATTATCACTCTTATTCTTACTCCCTTCAAAAGAACAAAGAAACTCCATACCTTATTACTCACCAAAACTGTTTTGGCTTTTAGTAAATGGAAGAATAGCTATTTGTGAGGCTGATAAAATTCAGCTCATAATGATTAGACAAGACAGTCTGAACTGGTTTGTCTGAAGTAGGTTTTTGCCTAAGAGTTGCTTTAAAGTGGTTTCATGGGCTGTTGGGATATTTCCTGGTTACAGTTTGGAATGGGTCTAGCACCATGGTTTAGTGATCTACCAGTGTGTTTCCTAATATTCAGAGTGGTTTGTGGCAGCACCATTACCTTTATAATAGTAATAATAAAGCTGAAGAATACATATATCTGTACTGTTCTTTGGCAAACCTGTACAAGGACTGAGATTATAGTATCTTTACAATCACATATAAGATGATTTTCTCAAAATAATAAACAAAAGGAAAACTCATCTGTACACTTACTATCATTTCTAACATATATGTATATTTCAATGCTGTCAATCTTAAACAAAAATATATAGAGAAGAATCTCCAATTAAAGCCTTTATTTGAGAATAATATACAAGAACTAGAATTACAATTCAGAGTGCACAAACCAGGGTAGCCCCTAGATGTGTCTGAAGAATAAAGGGAAAGGCTGGGGTTTTGTTGGAGAAAAGAGGAAAGTTACATAAATTGTTGAAGGAAAGGTCATTGGTGCTGGCAGTGTCATGCAGGAGCTGCTGAGTTCTGGTTGGTGAATGGCAGCAGTTACTAAGTACGATGTAATCTTAAAGTTACAGTTAGTTTTTTTGTTTTTTTTTCTGTTGAATTGCACAAACAGTTCTTGGAACAAGTGAACTGGGTGTCCTTTCCAAGGGCCTCCATTTTAGTTGGGTATGACATGAATGACTCTATTTGGTACAATCAACTTTCACAACACCTAACAAGACTGTCTAGCAACTGGTCTCTTAAATTTTCTGCAATCTTAGTTATTCACATCCATTAGAAGATACAGTAATTATCCAGAGCCCTACCTTTTAGATGCCAGTATTGGAAACTAAAGTCAATTAAGAATGAACATTACATTTCTTACTCAGTTAATGCCAAAGTACATTAGAGAAATCAGAGACTATGACATTGATGGTGGATAAAGCCAAAAAGCTTGACTCATAGCTGGCCTAGAATGTATATCAATAAATGGCTTTTTCAATTAGAATCCATAATTAATTAATTCTGTTATTCATTTTCTAAACTACCTCCAAAATTCTCTGTAAGTTTCCTGGTAAACAACATTCCATGATACCTGATCTCAAGGAGTTCATAATCTGTATCTCTACTCTCAGCCTTTCAGTGCATGCTAATAATAAAATACTAGCTGGTTTGTTTATTCTACTTTTTTTGAAGTTTTTTCAAATTTAGGATGATGTTTTTTAAATGCCATCACAAACATCTGTGCACCCACAATAAGAATTAAAAATCATTGACATTTTGTCATTTTTACATCAAATATTTTTATTAAGTAAAAAAGGAAAGAAAATCATATAAATTGAATTTGTTTTGCAGATCCAATTCTATTCGTTTCCCACCCACTAACCCCTACCGGCAAGTACAGTCATTAATTTAGTAACTATCAGGGTCTCCCAGTGTGTCCCAGGTATTTACCATTGCCCTAACTCAGAACTGCCGGCACCTGAATCTCTTTGCCTGGGACCACTGAACACTAGAGTCCACCGATTCTATGTGCAGCTGCCCAAAAGTCTCAAGAAATAAGTCACTCTTCCTCACCCTTAGTAGCTCTTAACTAATGGTGCCCCTGGTCCATTAACTGAGATCTTGGAAAAGTATGTTCCACACAGTTTTCCCAAGTCTCCAGTGGGTTCTACTTACTCTAGTTGCTCACAGTTGTGATTCACTTGATAACACATGCTTTATTGGCTTTTCTCCCTTTCCTGTTTATTTCCCCATCTCTCCATTGGTGTTCCTTGGAATCACCCCCCAAGTATACTAACTTCACTTAAAGCCTTGTCTCAGGGGGTGCTTCTGTGCCACCCAAACTACTATACCTCCCAATCCTCATTTTACATTTTTATATAAACATATGAGTAACTCTGAATGATATGTAGTATTTGGGGGTTTTCAAATTTATATAAATGGTGTCAGCCTTTACACATAATCTTGTAGCTTGCTTCTTCACTCAATGTTATGTTTTGAGATCTATCAATGTTAACATAGATGTCAAATAATGTTTATTCACTTCAAAATATACTGAATAAACATACCACATGTTATTTATGCATTTTCTTTCTGGTGGCAATTTAGATTGAGTCTGATATTTTGCTATTAAAAACAAGGCTGCCTTGAACACCTTTATATATGCTTCCTGTGCACACATGCAAGAATTTCTCTTCATTAAACACCCCCATATAGTATTATTAGTCATAAGCATGCACATCTTCCCTTTATCAGACATTGCCTAATTGTTCCCCAAAATATTTAACAAAATTTTGCTCTAGCAATAGATGATTTTATAAGATTTTAAAATTCTGTCAATCTCATTTTGTTCCTACATATTTCTTCAAAGGATCAACAAATTAGCAGTACTGACCATTTGTTCAAAACTTAGAACTTAGCTGGAGAAAGGGGAGAAATTTGAGAACTCCATGTGCCCAAGAAACTAGAATCCAGTGAAAAGTCAATATTCACATGAATTAATTTAAAACAACTCAATAGACATAAATATTCTCACACATGGGAAAATATATATTTATGTATATCTAAAATTACATACGCTTATATTATATATAATTAGGTAATGTATAAATATGACTCTATATTTATGTATATATCTATAAATCAATTTATATAAATTATATTAATATATCTTTGCTATGAATAATATTCCACAAATATGCCCTAGCCAAGATTGTTATTGCCCTTAGGTGGAATCTTAAACTAAAAAATATGATGTCAAAGTTCCATTTTTCTAAAATATTTCCCTTTTAAATGTTTAATGTATTCAAGAATTGACTCATTTGTTTATGCAAAGACTTCAGTTAAGTGCTCTCATTACCTGGAAGGGAGGTATAAATAGAAAGGAATTAAAACTAGGAGACTTGAGGAAACATAAGTAGTAGCAGGAGCTACTACAAAACCATGAACTACAGAGGATATGGTACAAAAACGTTGGTGAATGAACTCAAAAAATAAAATGTGCAACTTTGTCCATGTTCAACTACATCCTAAGTAATAACAATAGTAGTTCTGTTATTGTAATCTTGCATTTCATGTTTTTATTTTCTAGAGGATTTTTTCAAATTATTTCTTTACTAGACTACAAGACACTATTTTAGAGAATAATTTTTATTAACCTACCCTTCATGTATTAAACTAAGGCTACTTAAAATAAAATATATTTATACTCCATCCACTCTTAACAGTGGTATTTTAAATAAAAATTCCAGTAAAATTCTAAATAAAAATAAATCTGGCAAAACACAAATTGCAATGACATTTAAGAAATTAGGGAATGAATTTTCTACAAACTGGATGCTTTATCTATGATAATCAAGAATAAATGTCATATGAATAATTCTATACATTTGAATAAAACATATAATCCTCCATATACAAATATATTAGCTGTGCATCTTTCATATTGTAAGAAAACAGAAACATTTCCAAGTTTTTAAAAAACTAAATGACATAAGATTATTCTTGGCTTATTAAAGGTTTGGATTTATTTTTATACCTAAAAATATCTAGGGCTGATTTTTATTAGCAGCATCTAGAGTCAAGTGGTTTGATCTGGAATGCTAGTTTAAGTCCTGATAGTGATGTGATTATCCAATACAACTAAGACCTGCATATTATATTCATTTTATCTAAACTTACTAAATATGTAATCAATCATGACAAAATTTCAAAGTTCTTGAAATTCAACTATGATTTTTATCCCATTGAAAAAAATTCAAATAAGCCATATATACGTAAAATGAAAATTTAAGCACATTCTATTGTTGAGTCAACTCTATGTCTGTCAGCTAGTGGATTAATTATTTGCAAATTTTAGTTGTGTGCATACACCTATGATAAAAGAAACTAAAAAATGAAATTTGAATAAGAATTTGAATTTCAAAAATGACATGTGAGTATTTCTAGATAACAAGTAGCACAGTAAAATACAGTAAAATACATATTTCAGATATTTCTTCAAAGGTAAATAGATGAGACAGCATATCCTATTAATACATAAAGATAATTTCATTCAGAATTCAAAGTTTCAAATATTTATCACACTCTGAAAATCAACCAGCAATGTAGACAATAGATAGAAATAAGATGTTGGAAGATATGTGAAAATGAAAAACATATAAAGCAAATAATTATCTAAAAGGGGTAGAAGAATTTTATCAGTCTCTAAGAAATTAAAATAAATTATTTGGATATAACCATATTTATACATGTATATCTATACACACATATATGTATACCCCCAGACATATACTCACATATACATGGAGACTCTTGAATAAGGACTTCAAAATCTCACTAATGGGATCACATGCAGGCTTTTTCGGGCTGATTGCTGTTCAAGGAAGAGAGACCAGGGAAACCCATTCAGTCTGATCCAATTTAGATATGCAAATTTTTATCTTGTGTGCTTGAAAGGAACATTGTGGCACAGCATAATTTGCATTTTCAGTTGTAAGATATAATATTTCTAATCTAATAAAAACATCCCTCCATCATCCATTTTAACCCTTAGCACATTTTATCTTATCCATTGTTCCCTTTCACTTTTAAACTATACCTTCAAAATTTAAACTATTACATAGGTTCATTAATAAAAGACAAATATATTATGAAAGTCTTTCTCCCCACCAAAGGGAAAAAATCTTAAGTAGTAATTAACTGGTAACATATATTTCATAGGGAGCAGACAAAAAAGAGTCCTTGGAATAAGAGAAAGAATTTTATTAGTCTGTGTCACATATATTTTTATTAATAAGTCTGATTGAATGTTAAACTTTGGAATGAGAACTAGATTTTTCAATTAATGATATAGCTCTACAAAAAGATACTATACTCAAGCAAGATTTTATCAATTTAGCTAACGAACTTTGAAAAATCATTTGAGAAAGAAACTATTGGGTTGAGACCTATCTGTAAGTCATATTTTCAGAGAAACCTTTTTCTCATCATCAAGTTAGTAAATGGTTGCATTACATTAATGATTATTTGTAGTATTTATAGATACCAATCTCTAAGTAGAAATAAATTGTATATCTGTCCCCATGTCAATGTTTCTATCTCCATTTCTACCAATATTTTTTGTTAATATCATGTCTACATGGAAACAATTTAAATAAAGCCAAGTTTCTTTCAGTAGACAAGACACTACAGGTACTAAATATGTTTTTAAAGTGGTATTACTTCTGTTGAATCTCAATCGTACCAATTTCCCTTTATATTGTCCTAGATGAGGAATGTAGGAGGAAGAACAATTTGAAGAGAAAGAATATAAGTTCCATTTTGGTCATGTATATGTAAGATGTGGGAGAATAACACACGTGGGCACCTGGATATATCACTGTAGTACTTATTCTCAGTACTTATGAAGTACTTTGGTGTCTATGCTCAGTCACCAAAACTAAAAACTTTGGAATTATAAAAAAATTATATTTCTAAAGAAGTTTATGCTCATTTTTCCCCAATGCAGTAAAAATGCAATTAGAATGGGAACTGCCAATTCTATATTTAAGTTTGCTCTTCCTTCTCCAAGTCAACTTCCATGAAATTGGCTCCCACTATCCTCAGATATGGTCTTTTTGCTTCTAGAACACCCCTCTACAATACATTGTTAATGTTTCTATTAAAACTACATTTTTAACACAGAAATCTGATCTCAGCTAAAATGGGTCTCATGGTTCCTATCTGTCTTCAGGAAAACATCTCAACATTTTAATAGGGTGTTCAAAACCTTCATCATGTTATCCTCATTCATTTCTAGAGCAGCATTTCTCACCTCTCCTACATAATCTTGTATTCAAGATACTGTGGTCCTTCAAGTGCAATGTTCAATCTCAGACCTTCTTGTCTTTGCTAACGATACCTTCTCTTTCTGGAAACACCCTTACCACCTTCCTTATTGGCTACCTCTACTTATACTATAAAATTTGTACTAATTTTTTCTCCTTAAGGAGTCCTTTCCTAATCTTTAGACTGAATTATATGACCCATAACATCCTATAAACGGGTGATGCTCTGTCCATGTTCTGAACTGTTTCAATTCAATTATCTATCTCCATAGCTAGACTGTGAATTCTGAGAGTGGGAGTTCTGTTTTTTCATTCTGTATCATGGCTCCCAGAGGACAATCTGCACACAATAAGCACTCTGAGTATTTGCTGAAGTGAGCTGAATCTAGATTTTCACATGGAGTGTCCAGCTGATAAGCCAACAGTCAGGAGATAAACATTGCAGATATGGAAAAGAATCCAGATTGTTACTGCATTTATAATTTATTTCTGATTGCCTTCTACTTTGTTTTCCTCATACTACTTTGTTATATCCTTCAATCCCCCCTTTGTAATATTTGTATGAAATCCATAAACTAGCAATGCTCATTACTTCAATATCCTCAAACCTCCTTTACTAAACTATCAGTAAAGGAAAGCATTGCAATAAGTCCTTAAATGCTTGTTATCTGGTGTCACTAGGTGGTTAGAACCTTGGCTTCAATGCTCACTAGCTGGAATGTTGGCCAGTTACTTAAATGGTTTAAGCCTCAGCTTTCTTATCTCTAGCATGGGATGAGTACTACCTCAGAAGACAACAGAATTTATTATATATTTGCAGATTAAATGAAACCATGCATTTTATGCTCATCTATAAAAGTAGGAATAGAAAGTACTATGGTATATTTATACATTTAATAAACTTCAATTAATATAAATTATATTTAAAAACATGCATAAATCTAAAATACATAATAATGGATGAAGTCACAAAAGTATTCAGACAGAATTATTCAATTATGTAAAACTTTAAAATGCATAGAAGCATATACTACATTAAAAGTAGGTATGGTTTCAAACATACTTACTGAAATTGTTAAAGATTGGACAGAAATGATACCCATCAACTTCAAGCTATTGGTTATCTTGTGAAAACAAGCTAGGAAGGACATACTTTTATTTGTAACTGTAAGGGTTTTCCTTTTTAAAAGTTTTGAGAAAACATGGTAAAATTTAACATTATTATACTTGAAATATAGGTACATAATGAGTGTTAAATTTTGTATGTGTGTATGTGTATTAAATATATTTGGAAAAATTTATACTTTTAGTTAAAAATTAATCAAAAAAGGAAAAATAGTCAATCACTATATTACCTGAATACATATCTTTCTAGATTCAAATAATCTACGAATAGACTCAAAAGTACAATTCAAATAAAATATTAAACTATCTTGAATTATTAAAATTAAAATTAGTTTGGATTTTAATTGATAACACATTCTATTCATCTTGTTCGTTAATGATGAGTTAGGCTTCAAATAAAGTGACCGTTTAGTACCAATTTGAAGAACATTAGAAAATAGGTAGATTTGCAATAACTCTACACATGTTAATTACTCAAGCTAGTATTTTTGATTCATTATAGAACTCAATTGGTTAGTACTATATCGGTTAGTAGATCAAAAGAAAAGTTTACTTAAAATACAATTATTTTAAACAATATCACTTGAAGTACAAATCATGACAAACCACTAATTAAAATCCAAATTCATTTAAAAATTTTTTCAAAATATAATATTGTACTTAAATAAAATATTTAACATTCTCACCAGCTATCCACATCAAATAAAGAAAATGTAATGTATGTAACACACACAATTGATTCTCCAGGGTCAGCTTTATGCAAGAGCATGAAGCAGAAGAAAACTGTCATTTTTCAAGACACATTTAAAAATTAATGTCTCTTACGAAATTTGGAATCATACTATACAAATTTTGGTAAACCCCTTTCTTCATTGCAATAGTCCATGGACTTCTCACCATTTTAATATTCTACTATGACATACTTTTTGATTGCTACACAATATAATTGCCCTATAATTTATTAAACCATTATCCTATATTTGGTTATTTTGTTTCCAATCTTCCACTTTTAAAGCCAACATTTTTATATACATTCAGGTAGTTTTAAGGTAAATTCCTACATGCGAAACGCTGATTTGCAGTCTGTAAATTTTTTAGACTTTGTTTTTTGCAACAACAGTTTTTTAGATTTGCGGAAAAGCTGAGTAGAAAATGTGAAGTATTTTTATATGATCCACATCCAGTTTCCCGTATTATTAACATTTTACATTAGTATGGTACCTATGTTATAGTTAATGAACCAGTACTGATACATTAGTGTTAACTAAAATCAGTAGCTTCTTTAGGTTTCCTTATTTTTTCCTTACGTACTTTTTCTTTTCCAATGTCGTTTTCCTGTATCCATCCAGCATACCACATGTACATTTTGTGGTCATATCTCCTAATGCTTCTCTTGACCATGGCAGTATCTCAGACTTTTCTTGTTTTTGGTGGCATTAACAGTTTTGAGAGGTATTTTGTAGGCTGTCCCACTACTGGAATTTGTCTGATGTTTTTCTCATGATTACAGTAGGGTTATGAGTTCTTGGGAAAAAGACCACAGAGATAAAGTGCCATGTTCATTACATGATATCAAGGGTAACCTGTCATCAGCATGATTTATGACAGCTGATGTTGACTTTGATCACTTGGCTGAATAGTGTTTGTGAGGCTCCAGTGTAAAGTTTCTCTTTACTTTTCCCCTTTGCATACTATACTCTTTGGAAAAAAGTCACTATATGCAGCTCACACCTAAGGAGTGAGGAGTTATGTTCCCCCTCCTTGAGGGCAGAAAATCTACATAAATTATTTGGAATTCTTCTGCATGGGATATTTGTCCCTCCCCCCCATTTGTTAATTTATCTAAACATTTATTTATATCAGTATGGATACAAATAACCTCATGATGTTTATTTTATACTTTGGGTTATAATCCGATACTACTTTATTTATTGTGCTGTTCAAATTCTTCTGCCACTGGTCATTGAGACCCTGTTTTGTTATAAAAACTTCAAATACACAGAATAATTGAATAAATTATAAGGAACAGCTATATATTCAGCACCTGTAATAAATTAAGCAATTTTTAAATTGTACCCTTTCAGCTCATTTCTTTAATGTATATTTGGTTTTCATTTTTTCTTGTTGAACTGTTTTATGGTAATTGCAGGTACTTCATTCCTGATTACTTAAGCATTGAACTCCTAAAAATAAAGGCATTCTACAGGCATAACATTTCACCCTTTAAAGAATTAATAATTCTATGATATCATTTAATTAGCAATCCATACTCAAACATCATTGATTGCATCAGAAAAGACACTTTAGTGGGTTTTCTTGGTTTTGTATTTTTTTTAGCCTGGGTCCAACTAAAACTCATGCTTTTCTAGCCTCTAAAACCACCCCATAACCACCCCTACATTTTTAGATTGGTCCCCCTCAGACCTGACACATCTTTACACATCTTTTTATATAGGCAAAGTATTCTTCTTTTTTTTTCCTCCTATTTACTCATTAGAAAAGAATCCTAGCTGCCAATTGTCCAGTCTAGGGAAGAAAAGCAATGATCTTTTACGGTCTTTATTTGATATGTTTGTTTTCAAATGTTTCATCAGGGTGGCTTCCTATTAATCCTCAGAAAAGCTCACAGGAATTGCAAGTCAATGGTATTCTCATCTACATTCTATCTGAACAATACTCCTTACAATGCCTGATAGTTGGATGATAATCTTCATATTATCAAATGCTCCTTTTTCTTGAGTATACAATTGCAATATAGTTGAATGTCTGTGCTTGTGCTCCAGATTATACTTTGTCAAGATTATTTGAATTTCATCCCTTAATGGTTTCCTCAGCATTACAAACAGGATTAAAACTAACACAGAATTTAATTCAAAGGCAATCAATAGACTGAATGAAAAATGGAAAGTTCTCAGGATCTTAAATAGAGGAATGATATATTTAATGCAATTCTGAATTCTTTTAGAGTTAGAATGCAGTTTGTCTCACTCTCATAAGAAGAAAAAGGGTTCTGTATCATTTTAGCAGAGGCGTTGCCAAATGCACATTAGACTGCTAGCAAAAAAAGTCATAACATTCCAAATGCTAGTCATAAATACTCTTTAACCTATTTAAATATACATAGATGTTAGGTTGCCATTAAAACTTTGGAATAAAGCAATAAGGAGAAGAAAAACAAAAACAAAAATTTAGTTACCTTACCAATATTTATACTAATATGTATTCCCAGCCAGACAATTGGACACATGACCTGAAGACTAAGGAAAACACAGACAAATGCAATACAGTATATGCAATTGTGACTCTCCAAGAGAACCTAGGATTCATGGTTGACACAGTAATACCATGTTAGAACAACGATTTCTTCTCAAGGTCACGAAAATAAATTTAGACAACCCAAATATGGTTTCGGTCACAATATTCAACATTTGAAAATATGCCCCCTCAAGTTTTTGTTTGTTCTGATTTTGAAGCTTGCCTTGTGTTTAAAAGAAATTCTGGTTTTAAACAGGCCTTGAGTTTATATCTGTTTTTCTAAATCCATGCTCATCCTAAGCAAGAGTCCATGTATCTACCAAAGAGGTAGGGCAAGTAAATTTACAGGGGATAAAATTAAGCTGGGCTGTGGATATACAGGAATATTAGAGAAGCATCCAATAAGCCCCCATATAGTTTTCCAGCCCTCCCCAAAACATCCTGGGGCTTCATTTTGTAGGCAACACCAGTGATCCCAGGGGTTTACTATACCACATACTGGTGCCTTTGGAAATGACATAAAAGCTGGCTACTCCCATGATTATCTCATCCCTCATGGTCCTAACAGAGTGTCCCTGGGCCATAATTACACAGTCTCTTTTTTCTTTCCATGTGAAGAAATTTTATAAAATAGCTATCATACCTCTATTCCTCTACAGGATATTTAAATAAATGACTAAAATGTAAGAAAAGATTATTAGCTCAAATTAACCATTTTTCTTATCAATTTAACATATTTATTGCTGTATGTGATACAAGGTTGTGGTAATTGGTTCTTAACGTTTTATTCAAGATATGCCCATTATATGGACCTCAACTTGGCATTTAAATCCCTTTATAGAGATAGAATCATTAAATATTTAGCCTGTGTCTCACAAGGCTGCCATAACAGTTCACATGCTTTTAAATTTATTTTCCTTTAATATTTGAACCCACACTGACACTGTCTAGTTCTCAAACATGGAGGTTTTCACCATAAAAGTCACATAGCTTTTTATCTTTTTGAGTACAAAATTTCTTTCCCTTTGGGAGGGATTAGACTTTCTTCTAACTGTTTCCCAACACTGATTTTATCTTAATGAGTTTTTATGAAAATAATCTTTTCCCTACAGAACTAATTTTAATCATCATCACCAGTAAATGTTTTTACATGTGACGTATTGATAGCCTCTTTTGTTTCCTGATCTGGGTTTTCCTACAGGATTCACTTTCTCAGCTGGTAAAACAGATACTGACTGAGGAAAGAAGCAAAGTTGATAAAATAAAATACAAATCAGGGTAATATTAGCTGCTTAAATATCTCCCTGTGAAGATCCTCACCAGGCAATTTAAAAATATTAAACAAAGCAATGTACGTTTGGGAGAAAGGAGCTTATCTATGAGACCAGTTTTTATTATACTAATTAGATATGGCACATGTTATGTGCATTAGAAATGAATATTTTGTTCAGCAGCCAAGTAAAACATCATCAGTGAAACTATGACATTCCTTTCTCTAAGATTTGTATGCATTTTATTCTGCTTTTCTGCCCTTTGAATGGAATTGTCAATTTCCTGTTTTCCCATGGGAAAAGTTTCAATGAACATTTATGTAGACACGTAGTACTTTGTCTTTAAACCTAAGCATGCAATTGTATGCGGTTAATGGATAATATTAAGTCTGTTTTTATAGTTTTCACCTATTATGTCATAAATGAAAACCTTTTTTATTTAATGGGCAACAATCAAAACCACTGTAATGCAAAATACTTTTTTTTTTCCTTATTTAAATTCAGATTTACGAAACTCTTTGGGATTAATTGCCTTGCGAACCTTGATTAAATTATCTAGGCACAGCTGTATATAGAAGCACAAGTCTAGTAAATATTTGCAATCCATTATATTCTCTGCTTTGGTGATTAACAGTCCATAAAGAGATTTTAAGCAAAGCTACGGGTTTAATCTATTCAGGCTTTACATCTAGGATGCCACGCTGAACCAGGCTGTGATAGGAAGAAGTCAATGGTGCAGCTACAATATCTAAACTGCGACAGTGAATTTTTTAAAACCCTGAGGAATTGCAGGCCCATTTACTCCATCTGTGGTACACGGTGGGGTAAATAGGAGCAAGGGTGTATGAGACTTCAGTTGCTGAATATAATGATTCTTCCGGGCATTGAAAGCTAACAAAACACACGTTAGCATGCACTACAGGGTTTAGTGTCTTCCATAAAGTGAAGGAGACAGGCTTTTTCCAGTCAAGCCAAAACTGCCTAGAGAATCGATCTATTCTTAAGTTATATCCAAGCATCTAATACGCTTTTATGACATTTTATAAAAATAGTTAAAATTGATATTTTTTAAAATCTCATTTTTTTCTATACCTAGGAACCTTAGTTCTATTATTTTTCAAAGATGCCTTTACAAAAAAATAATGCAAGTGTATAGTGAGAGTAGAATCTGTCAGGATATGTCTGTAATATTCAGTAATTACTGCTAGGAAATAACAGGAAAGAGCAAAGAGAACAGTTAAAGAAAACAGTGTTATTTTCACAAGTCATCCACAGATTCCTTTTTAGACACTGATTTGTCCAAGTAGTATAATAATTACATGACAGTCATTTGATTGAAGATCCATATCTAAGGTCCAGATGGTGTTCAGGTTTAGCTTACTTAGCAGGTTCATCTTGAGCAAGGCATTTGAAATGTTAAAAAACAAACGAATCAGGAGGCTCTTGAGTAACAGAACATTCTCATAGCTGTCATCATTAAAGCAGAAATAGAAAAGTGTTAAAGACTTAGATTTGAGGGATTATATCTGCTATTAATTCCACTTAGCCATCTCCTTGTTTGAGAATGGCTTGCCTGCTTGTAAAAAGAAAAGACAAAGAATAAATGGCTAAATCAAATTCAAGTTCACATTTCCTATATTGATATCCTGTTTACAAACTTCTTTGACCTTTTCATTCTCTTATCCCTTTCCAAACTATGTATCTGTATGTACTTGTATCTTCACTTGGCTTTTTCTGTGTACATGAAAACTCTTATGAAGTGGTCTCAGAAGCAAACGTTATTAATTCACTCAATATCTATCTATCTATCTATCTATCTATCTATCTATCTATCTATCTACCTATTCATTTCCTCCCTATGCTAAGAATTTGAGGTAGATTGAAATAGTATACTGAATAAGTGAAATAGGATGTAAAAAAGGGATAACTGAGAAAATTGAGTCAAAATAAAAATGACTTTAAGAAATTTACATGAATTAAAGCATAATTTCCTGCACAAAGTTTGAAACATGAAGCCATGCATATTGTTTACAAATATTCTAAGACCAGGTATGAGATTCTGCAGCGTCTGCAAGATTTTATAAAAGAAACATTTCCCAAAGAAGCTCATTTTTTTCTGATAGTGTGAGTTGAGGGAGAATGCATTGGCAAGAGACAACATTATTACCAAATCACAACAATAAATATGGTAGACAATCATGTAAGGCTTTTCTTTATAATATCCCTTATTATAACTTGTTATAATGTAAAAACATAATGCAATGTAAGCACTACTGAAAGTCTACAATTTCCAATTATGTAGCACCTTAATGCTACCTTAGACTAATAAAGATAATTTTGAACATTGGAAATAATTAATGGAAAGTCCATTCTTTCAACAATTTTCCAGGAATTCTATTTCTTACAATGGAATTTTCATCATTAATAATGGAGAAATTATACATGGTGGAAATCAAAAATTATAAACACAAAGGCTCTGAGAAAATGAAATAAGTCTATATCTACAAAATAATAAAAATGTGTAGATTTTGCCTAAATTCTTTGTAGGATTTGGATATATTTCTACAGTGTACAATATATACTGAAATATGAAAATAGTATTTTAGCTTTAATATTCCAAAATCTAACTTTCAGAAAGTATCTGATGTAGATGGGGCTGACATTTACACTGTAGAGATCATTTAGTCCCTGATTTTTTTTTAATTTAAAATTTAACATAAACAACTGGATGGATTTTCCTAAAAGGAGATAAATTAATTCTGAACACTCCAGAAGGGTAAAAGTAACGTCAATTTTGGTCAACAGCTACAATGAATTATTCAAGGGATGGTTTGCAGGGACCTAAAAGGAAAAGTAATCACTAGAAACCACCATGAGTTCACCAGTAATATCCTAGACTATCCCTATTTCCTTATTGAAATATTTTAGTCCTATTAACTAAGTAAAGTATACATAATGTATTTAAACTTGAGTTATATTGTCCCTCAATCTGATTTTTGAGAACAATATGGTAAAGAATATAGGATACTGATGATAATTATGTGTACTTATAAATCATTCCTTTTAATTTTTTTCTCTATAAGTGTTCTCAACAGTTTACACATATTCATCATTCTCAAATTTGTGATAATAAAGTTTTTGTTTATATATGTTAATGTAACTTTGCATTGAGATATTTATTTATTTATTTATTTTTATTTTAGAATATTATGGGGTTACAAACGCTTTGCTTACATATGTTGCCTTTTTAAGATTAGAAAACAAAAATAAGTCAGAAGGAGCCAAATCAGGACTATAAGGTGGAAGCCTAATGATTTCCCATAAAAACTCTGACAAAATTGCCCTTGTTTGATAAACAGAATGAGCAGAAGCATTGTCATGGTGAAGAAAGACTCTCTGGTGAAGATTTTCTGGGCATTGTTCTGTTAAAGTTTTGACTAACTTTCTCAAAACACTCTCATAAGAAGCAGATGGTATCAGTCTTTGGCCCTCCAGAAAGTCAACAAGCAAAATACCCTGAGCATCCAAAAAAAATTGTTCACCTTTGCTATTGACAGGTCCACTTTTGCTTTGACTGGACCACTTCCACCTCTTGGTAGCTATTCCTTTGATTGTGCTTTGTCTTCAGGATTGTGCTGATAAAGCCACCTTTCATTTCTTGTTACAATTATTTGAAGAAATGCTTTAGGAATATTGATCCCACTTGTTTAAAATTTCTGTTGAAAGCTCTGCTCCTGTTTGCAGCTGATTTGTGCACAATGGTTTGACACCCACTGAATGTAAAGTTTGCTCAACTTTAATTTTTCATCCAAAATTACATAAGGTGAACAAGTTGAGATGTCTATGGTGTTGGCTTTTGTTTATGTTGTTCATTGTTTGTCCTTTTCAATTTGGGCAAAAACTAGGTTAATTTTTTCCTTGCAAATTGATATAGATGGTCTGCTGCTGTGGGCTTCATCATCAACATCATCTTGTCACTTCTTAAAACAAGTTATCCATTTGTAAACTTTTGATTTTTAGGGACATTTTCCTTATAAACAATTCATAAAGCATCAATAATTTCACCATTTTTCTTCCCAAGATTCACCATAAATTTGATGTTTGTTCCTGCTTCCATTTTAGCAGAATTCATGTTGCTCTGATAGGGGTTCTTTCAAACTGATGTCTTACCCTTCTTAGCACTTCAAACTAGATCCTATTCAGATAGGTTATAACAAGTTAGTATGAGTTTATTTTGGTGCAAAAAAAAAATTGAGATCCATGCATAGTTTGTTCATCATATGGATTTTCCATGAACTTTTTGAAGACCCCTCATATAAGACAAAGACAATGTTAAAACTAGTTATTTAATTTGTTTCCAGATTTTCTTATAGCTAAGGCAGACACAAGAATGTTACGTACTTTATTTCTTAAAAAGATGCCATAGGATTTAAAGAAAAGTTATCACTGATTAACCATTTAAATATGAATATGCATGTTTAGGAATTATATATAAGTTGAAGAGAACCAATAGAATAGCTAATTTTCTTCTTAAATCACACTGATTTAGGAGAGGTCTGCCAAAATTTCAGAGTGCTCCCATTTCTACAATATTAGCATCATATGCATAATATTGCACAATCATCATAGCACACATTCTTTAGTCATGTTAGAATAGTTTTGAAAGCCATCAAAATTGTATTCATTAAGTCAAATATACATGCATTAGGTGAAAGGAGTCAGGATTGATAACCTCCTTTCATTCATTTGAAAGAAAAAAGGACTCCAAGAAGCAGAAAAGTTCCTGGTCTGGAATAGAGTTCATGTTCCTAGGATTCTGGTTCTAAGATGATGAACTATACAGATTTCATGAAATCAATCATAGAGACTAACAGTTATAAATTACCCAGTGCTGCTCAATTTTTTTTATGTTGAGAATAATAATTTCAACATAGCTGTTCACTTTTTCCTCAAAGACATTTGTAGTCATTTTTTTTCCTGTCTAATATCAAGAGGACTTGAGATTTAAAAGTTAAGATTTTATGCTAAAAAAATTCCAAAACAATTAGTATGGATGATCTCAGATAACATGATGAGCCAATTCATGAGGAAGACACTAGATTTAAATATTGTCCTGTAAAGTATTCAAACTACAACCACCCTTCAGTTTCAGTAAGAAATCAGGTTACAATGATGACTATTCTTCCAGTAAGTTTCCCAAATAGGACATTTTTTTTTTTCAATTAACTACATAGTGCTAGAATGGCTTGGTGATTCTGAAACAAACATGGCAATTGTATTTCCATGTATGGGTGCATGACACATACAATAGCCTGGTGAGTAGACACTCTGAAATACATTCTCCTCTAAAAGCATAGGAATAACTATTTACAATCTTAGCCTTTACAAGAATGTTTTATTTTACTCTAGGAAGTTATAAAACACTGGGACCATTGACATACAAAATTTTATATCTCTCTTTACTTTCATTTCAGGGTATATCTTTAATGGGAAGATTAAACTAATTATGAGGATTCAGAGAAACACACTAAGAATGAATAAAGGATTAACACATGAGTAATCTTAATGGAATTAAAATTGGTATACTATACTGAGTAAAGACTAAGGCAGAATTAAAATGTGACAACTGTCTGCAAATATCTGGATAGTTTGCAGGAAAAGATAAATTATTTTGCCTATCTCAAGCAAATCTATCTTTTAATAATAACACCAAAATACAATATGAAATTATTCTAAAAGGTACAATTTTTTTTAAAAAATGTGCAACAGTAATAATTCGAAAGAAATGAAGAAATCTGGTTAAGAATTTAAATTATGCTAGGTGAAGAGCTAAATAATATACATATTCATTTTCCCATGACTATAATTTTTATGGAAAACTCTCATCATTTGAATATGAATCTACCCCCACAATCTTTTTATAATGAAGAAATGTCTGAATTTAAAAGACTTTTGTTGCATGAAACTTAGAGAGAAAATAAAGCAATTTTTTTCAGACAGAATCTCACCTCCTCCCTATCCCCCTAGAGTGCAGTCAGTGGCATCATGATAGTTCACTGCACCCTCCAACTCCTGGGCTCAAGCCATCCTTCTGCCTTAGCCTCCTGAGTACCTATAGGCACACACCATGATGCTCGGCTAATTTATATAGTTTTAGTAGAGACGGGGTCTCACTCTTGCTCAGGCTGGTCTTGAACTCCTGAGCTCAAGCGATCCTCCTGCCTCTGCCTCCCAGAGTGTTAGGATTACAGGCATGAACCACTGCCCTGGCCAAAATAAGTCAATTTTAAGCTGAAGTATCATACAGACAAAATGTTAAGAATTTTACTTATGAAAATGGATCTCATTTTTGACACTAAGTCCCATTACTGACGACAAATGAACACTAATTAAATTAGGGATTAATTTAATCATTGGGTGCTTGACTGATTGGCTTCTTCTTAAGTCATCTAGAAAACGGACTGCAGTCCCCAACTACCCCCACCCCCCCCAACCCCCGGCACCGTGGAAAAATTGTCTTCCATGAAACTTAAGAAAGCGGGGTCACTTAGCAGGAGATGAGCGGCAGGTGAGCCAGCAAAGAAGGAAGCTTCATCTGTATTTACAGCTGTATTTACATCGCTCTCATCACTGCCTGAGCTTTGCGCCCCTTTCCCTGGCCGGCCCAGTTAGTGGAAAAATTGTTTTCCATGAAACTGGTCCCTGCTGCTGAAAAGGTTGGGGACCACTGTATATACCAATTAGCTGTTTATCTTCAATAAAAATAAAACTTCAAATGAGTGTATGCTGTTCATACTTTTGAATGACTTCCTTTTTCAGAAATGTTACTTGATAGTATTTATATGTGCTGGAGAATCATAATGGTGAACATCACCTACCATGTGCAAGGCTCTGACCTTGAGCACTTTCAGAGATAACTCATTTCATGCTCTCAGCAGCCTTAATAGACAGCTGGCTCATCACTACAATCTTACACATCAGCACACTGAGGCAGAGGAAAGTCGATTGACATTCTCAAACATACAAGAATTAAGAGGCAGAACTAGATTTACACCTGGGCAGGAGGTTCTGGATCTTAAATACTGAACCTACCATATTAAACTATCTCCCAATAGGATAATGACTGCCCAGTTTACTTCAGCACATCAGAATTGAATTGCCATTTAAATAATTTATGAACTTCCTGTGTGAAAATATGCTATAAAATTGGTATTACCCCTTATCTTTCTGAAAATTATCCATAGCCAATGACAGAATAACACACACAAACACTAGCTTTGATAAACCTACACTGTAGCATAGGTAAAAAGACACAAACCAAACTGTGATGCAAAACAAAAATTCCATGTTTGCAGTGGCAGTAATGGGAGGTAAAGGCTGGGGGTGGGAGTACACACACAAAACATATTTGAAAGCCTATTCTAGCCCTGTGACATCAGTGCAGAAGGAAGCCTTTCTCTGTGTGCAAAACTATAGGCACATATTTCCATTGGCTTAGGGCATAGTTAAACAAATAATACATACAACCCCCTAGGTCAGTACATAAATTTCAGTTAGGCTCAAAAATTCCACTGGCTCTCCAGAATTTTTTTTCAAAAGTACCATTTCTTTAAAGGATAGATCTAGTATAGAGCCTATAAAAACAAAACCAAAAACAAGTGGCAGATGAAGAACACTCATTACAAAAAGGTTGACAAGTGCATTAGCTTCCTAGAGCTGTCATAATAAATCTCCAGAAAGTGGTTGGCTTAAGACAGAAGAAATGTATTGTTTCACAGATCTGGAAGCTAAAAGTACAAAATCAAGGTGTTGGTAGGGACATGCTCCCTCTGCAGGCTCTTGAGAAAGGTATTTTCTTGTTTCTTCTCAGCTTCTGGTGATTGCCATCAATTCTTCACGTTTCTTGGCTTGCAGATGCATCACTCCAACTTCTGCCTCTATTTTCACATGGATTTTCTCAGTGTGTCTGTATATTCACATAGCCTCCTTTTAAGGACACCAGTCACTGGACTTAGGCACCATCTTAATTCTGTTTGATCTCATCTTGATTTAACTAATTACATATACAAAGACCTTATTTCCCAATAAACTCACATTCTGAGGTTCTGGGTGGAAATGAATTTTGAAGGGACACCTTTCAACCCAGCATACCATGGAATAAATGAAAATTTTGCCCAAAAATTTCTCCATAAATTTACAAAATTGAATAAAATATTACTCCCAAGAGCACTAAGTGAACATACAAAAATTTAGGGAATAGATGATGAGAAGCAGGAGATAAAATGTAAACTGAAAGAGATTAGGGAAGGTGTGGCATTAAAATTAAAACAACAGAAATTAAGGCAATATTAGGATGTCTGACAAAAACAAATTAAACGGGAAGTTTTGAAGGAAGAAAATAAAGAATGGGACATAATTAATATTTAAAGATATACAAATAAATTGAACCTTAAAATATACGCAAACTTGAATCTATATTTTGGTAGAAAATTTGATCCTAGAGAAAAAAAATTTGGCTAGGATAGACCACATCCTACTAAAGTTATCAGTAATTAAAGTCAAAGAAACTATTATTTGTGCATCTAGAGTAAAGATCAAACATAAGGGGGACATTTTTGAATAATCTCTGATACCTTCATAGCATCTTTCAATGTCCAAAGATAGAGCAATTTATAGAAATTCGTAAGTGGAACAACGTATGAGCCCAGAATTTGTACCAAGGCAACACACAAGAGATTTAAATATGTAACAGCATTGAAAATAATGCTTCCATAAACTTTTCCCAAAGAACCAATTTGAGTTAACTAAGAGATGATTACGAAAACAAAAGCAACAGGACTACTGGTAAACACTGAATTTATTTAATAAAATTATGTTCCCATAATACACCTGAAGCAAATACAAAAATATACACATACACACACACACACACACACACACACACACACACACACACACACACACACACATATATGTATACATACAGTAGTCCCTCTTTTATCCATGGTTTGCTTTCCACCCTTTTAGGCACCCATGGTCAAACATGGCCCAAAAATATTAAATAGAACATTCCAGAAATAATCAATTCATAAGATTTATATTGTGGGTACCAGTCTGAGTAGCAGGATGAAATCTCATGCCATCCACTCAGTCCCACCCGTTATGAGAAACAGCCCTTTTTCCAGCATATCCACACCATAGACACTCCTTGCTCCTTAGGCACTTAGTAGCCATCTTGGTTATCAGATTGAAAAAACACTGTACATATAGGGTTCAGTACTATCCACACTTTCAAGCATTCACTGGTGGTCTTGGAATGTATCTCCCCTGGATAAGGGGGGGGGGCCTACTGTAAATATAATGATGAGAAGAAAAAAGGATATAGAACTTAGAAAATTAGAAAATGTTAAAAAGGAAAGAGTATAAAAACATGGAGATAATGTAGGTATATCAGTTTTATCAAAATGTAATATATTTTTGTATATTAGTCAAAATATATCAATATGTTTAATTTTTAAAGCTTACCAATAAAGAACAGTGGTATACACTTATTGACTAGCCTATAGATAAATTTTAAGAAAAAATATGATTGACTAATGGTGAACAGGATGGGGATAAAGAGAATACTTTATAATCAGTATTAGTAGGGAATTAGTACATACTATAAACAAATATAAGATTGAGTCATTATAAATTCATCATTTTGATTTAACAGCATAAAATATTATAACAAGTATAAATATTTGTGTATACATAATTACACAGTACAAACATTCATAAAGCAAAAACTGTAAGTGATATAGCCAAAACATATTGAAAAAATCAGAAATATAAGCCTTTGACTCATACTTCTCATTCATTTTCAGATTTATTGAACAAAATAAGTATGAATATAGAAGGCCTAAAAAACAATTAATAAAGAAAACAGACTACATCTTCTTGGAAGTGTTAGAACAATAGTCACAAAAATGATTAGTTTGATTCTACAAGGAAAGATTATATATTCAATAAGAATGTGGTATCTATTCAAAAATAGATAAAGCCAAGGGAAACTATCACAAGAGAAAACAGACAACCTACAGAATGGGTAAAAATATTTGCTTGCTACATATCCGATAAACAGCTGATAACTAGAATCTATATAGAACTAAGGAAAATCAGCAAGAAAAAATCAAACAATTCCATTAAAAAGTGGGCAAAGGACATGAACAGAAACTTTTCAAAAGAAGACAGGCTAATTGCCAACAAACATATGAAAAAATGCTCAACTACTCTAATCATCAGGGAAATGCAAATCAAAACCACAATGAGATATCACTGAACTCCAGTGACATTGGCTTTTATCAAAAACTCCCAAAACAATACATGTTTGTATGGATGCGGAGAGATAGGAACACTCATACGCTGCTGGTGGGACTGCAAACTAGTGCAACCTCTGTGGAAAGTAATATCGAGATACCTCAAAGAGCTACAAGTAGAACTACCATTTGATCCAGCAATCCCATTACTGAGCCCAATGGAAAAAAAGACATTTTACAATAAAGACATCTACACTTAAATGTTTATGGCAGCACAATTCACAATTGCAAAGATGTGGAAACAACCCAAATGCCCATCAATACATGAGTGGATTAAAAAATGTGGTATATGTATACCATGGAGTTCTACTCAACCACAAAAAACAACAGTGCCCTAGCACCTCTTCTATTATCCTGAATAGAGCTGGAGGCCATTCTACTAAGTGAAGTATATCACAAGAATGGAAAAACAAGCACCACATGTACTCACCATCAAATTGGTATTAACTGATCAACACTTATATGCACATATAGTAGTAACTTTCATTGGGTGTCAGGCAGGTGGCAGGGGGGAGGAGAGGATGGGTATATTCACACCTAATGGGTATGGTGTGCACTGTCTGGCGGATGGACATGGTTGTAGCTCTGACTTGGATGGGGCAAATACAATATATGTAACCTAAACATTTGTACCCCCATAATATGCTGAAATAAAAACAAACAACAAAAAACCCCAAAATAAGTAAAGCAAATACATCACAGGTATTAAATCTTATAATTTAAATATTAGTGATTACCAATGTTAGTTTTTGTCAGAGTCTCATGTGTTATTGTCTGCTGTGTTGCATTTCTAAAATAATTTTCTTTGATTTGGTGGGTGAAGGACAATAGTATTAATATTTAAAAAAATCAGGAAGATACAACATTGCTACTTGATCCTTAAGTAATAATTAGGAGCTACCTCATTTTTGTTTTCCAACCATTTCCAAGGTATTTTTACTTCTGAAAAATAGTGACAGTGTATTACCAATAACTAATAATTTATCTACCACCCAAAAGACAATGAATGGATGTGGCATTAAATATTCATTGAAATCATTCCATTCATTATTTGACTTACCTAGGCAATCATAATTATAACCATCGTGAAAACAACTATGATTTAGCATGTAATTGTTTACATACCTATTCTTCCTACTTTATTAGAACCTCCTTGAAAGCAGAGACCAAATTACAGTAGTTGTTTCCCCATTATCCAGCACAGTATATATAACTACACCTAGTAGATCCTTCTCAATATTTTTGAGTTTAATTGTTTTTACCAATAGGTAAAGACATTTACTTGAAGAAGAAATATTTTATGTTTCACTGAAAACAGAGATTTAAAATAATTAGACATAAGGGAAATAGAAAAGAGAAATAAAGTACTTAATTTTTGCTTAAACTAACTGCCCAGTTCTAATTAGATCATGGACACATGGGCCTCTCTGTATTTTCATGCCTCCCTTAAAGCCCTGGAGGTAACAGAACAGTGATCATGGCAGACAAGCAAACCATATGGGAACCAGTGGACCACACCTTAATTAGCACTGCAAATTTATGCCAATAGTGCCAGCTTCTATTTTCATACTACTTCATCTTCAGAACTTTAAAGTTTTAGTAAAATTTACCATTTTGTCTTTGCATTTATCTTTCCTTAAAATATAAGTGTTGGGTGAAATTACAATGATATCTATCAAAAAATTGTTTAAAATCAAAGCTTAATTTGTTATTGTCTATTTTAAGCTTCCATACAAAAATATTTCTGTGATGGGATAACAATTGTGATAATAATAATAACCTCTAAATCTATTCAACTCACAAGATGCATACCTAACACAAAATGACACAACATAGAAAATATTCAAGAAAGGAAGAACTTATACAATGCATGAAAACTAATATTAAATGCTGATGTGCTTCCAGGAAAGAGAGTTCATGGTGATCTTGAGCTTTGAACTGACAAACCAAAGGAATTTTTGTATGTCTGTGTGTAAGCTTAAAACAGAAAATCACAGGGAAAAATTTTTAGAAGTCTTACCTTTTAAAAATCACTTTATCATTAATATATTTTAAATTTTTATTGACTATCAAAAATAAATTTCATGTGTAAACAAATCACCCTGGTTTTATTTAAACAAGGCACCTATAGCATAGTGTAAGAATAAATATCAAAATTAAAATGTTAAATAAAGCCTTGACTTTCTAATTTTTGTATCATAGAGTATCCTCTTTACAACACTTTAGGGAGCTTCAATATCTCTGTGTTGAATAATTTGATCATATACTTGATAAAGAAATGATCAATTCAGTGGTAGAATTAGGAGCAAAATTGTGATCATCTGAATCTCAGTTCAGTGCTCTTTTTTTAGATGAGGAGGCAAGTAAAATCTCAAAAGAGCTAGATTTAATTTACTTAGCCATGGTTTATATCTAAATTTCATTAGTTAAAAATACCAATGTAAAGTGTTGAGATGAAAATCCTATAACTTATTTAACAGTCATGTTAGTAAAACATTACTTTAATATGCATGTCTATAAATAACAATTTAATTTTTTAAAAAATGATAATTATGAATACTTTCATTTTTCCTTACTTAACCACTATATTGGAATGAAAACGAAATTTGACAATTCATGGAGATCAGGTAAATTCTATCAGTATTTAATAGTTTGGAATTTATAGTCTTCTAATTAAATTTACAAATATGAATAAAATAAGCTTGTGTCTTTGAATTTTTTTTTTTTTTGGCTAAAATTCTTTGTTGTACCATCTGGCCTAGAAAGCTTGCAGACATTACTGTCTGGACAGAGATATGACTGAGTACCCAGAGGCAAAATAACAAAACGTTAATAGTCTTCAATAATTCACTACTCCTACCATACTGTGCCATTGGTATCTTTTACTTTTAATGAATCACCTATCTCGTTAGTCATGTTGACTGTTTTAAACCTAGTTTTAAATATTTTATATACTTTCATGTAAAGGTAATTTTTTAAAAGTTATGATAAGAGGTCTTCAGGGAAAAAAATTTTTAAAAACATAAAATTAGCTAATACGGTAAAAAGAAACTGAAACAATGCTTTCAGATTTATACAATAAATTTGTTATTACCAAATAAGTTATTTTAAGCAAATTAATAAAACTTGAGTTGTTTCAATATCACAAAATTATTTTCTTCTTTGTTTTTACTAAGTTTATCTTTAAAATCTCCCCCACAACACCATATTAATGATTACAAATATCTAATAAGCAAGCAATTAGTATTATAATAGAGGATTATTATGGAATTTATCAACTTTGATGTTTTGAAACAAAAGAATATTAAATGGAATCCAAGTGAAAATATTACAATATCCACAGAAAAAAATTCATTCAGTTTTAAATTTAGGGTATCTGGAAACTATATAAAATTCTGGACTTCTCCATTTTGAATAAAAGAAAAATAAAGAAATTTAGCTTAAAGCATGATTTCTGTTGATTAGGTACTACTGGAGTTGACCACATTTTTATCCTGTCTCTTAATTTTACTTTTGACATTCTATTCCTTATAGCATAAATCCCTGGAGTGAATGACACTAGCAATGACTTCCTTTGCTCAAGGAAGAAATCTTTGGGAATGGGCCCCAATGACCCATATAATATATTTTTTCACAGACAATGAAAAGCATTAAAAGGAACCAGAATGACATATTCCATTCCCAACAGATCCCTAGGTACTTACACAGAAGTTTTAATGACCAAATAACAAACATAAAGTACACAATTGCTTCAACAAGCGGGCCCTAGTGGGTAATGTACCTCTAGATGTAAACTGATAGCATGATATAGGAATGAGTATTTTGAATTATATTTTGTAACTGTTCTTTCATTTCTTTGACTTAACTGTTTGGCATCACTGTTTCTTTTTTTACATTAAATAGGGCACATCATGGAAGGAAAGTTTAATAGAAGTGAGCTGGAATGGGTAAAAATAATAGATTTTCAGTTTACACACATAAAACACAATGCAAACTTATAAGAGGTAGTGCCAATTTAGCAAGTTTATTATGGTTTCTAAAGTTCACAATGAGCTATTTGAAATATAGAAAATAACAGCAGCTGTATTTTGTCAAGCAATATGAAAGTTCAAAAGAATAGATGTGCTTTTTAGCAGGTACTAACAGGGAATTACCTTGAAAATTAAAATCTTTTCATTAAGAAAAAGATTTATTTTAGGGTCTCTGGCAGATAAAAATTGGGATAGATTGTTTTACACACATAATAAATTAAATTAGCAAATTGGCTTTGAAAGTTACTTTGAAGAAGATTATTTAGATTCACCCTCTGGTCAATCTAGAAATTAGATTTGCTACTCAAGAAGGAATATGCTCTTTGGGAGATCTACTACCCAGTCCTTTTCCTATTCTGCATTCTTTCTGTGAAAGAGCATACTCATTTTCAAGTTTTCTTTTACCAACTGTGTGCTGATAGGACCCAGTTCTATATCTCCCCACATCTTGTCTCTCCAGGGCTTATCCTATGGACTATAATGATGAATAAAATTAATTATTTACTTTAATTAAATGTTTAATATACATAATAATATAAATTCTAGCTAATAATGATTGTCTATACCATCATCTCCTATTAACAAATATATATTATATGTTGATATATATAAAATACAATATAAGACGGAGGAATATATGCTGCTAAACATGAACAAGAATTATCTCAATAAAAAAGGTTGACCTAAAAAATCTAAAAATATACAAAAAAAATTTTTAAAAGAAGAAAAAATTTGAGATCTGGATGAGAATATCTTTATCCTCAGAGGATTTAAATTTGTTACTGCCTGGGATTTAGGGGACCAGACATTCCAAATCATCTTAATACAATCAGAGATTAAAGAGGAATATGGCTGGACTTCGTTCTTAGTGATGGATAGTCTATTTCTTGGGAATACAAGGGGTGTCACTCTTCTTCAGGCTGGTCTTGAACACCTGAACTCAAGTGATCCTTCTGTCTCAGCCTCACAGAGTCCTAGGATTACATACATAAGCCACTGGGCCAGGCCAGTTCACTATAATTTCTAGGGTATAATCCTTTGCTTTCCCAGTTTGAAGTTCAAGATTGCCAAGGCCCCTCTTTCCTGGAAGCACATCTGCATTTAATATTTCTTTTCATTTGTTATATAAATTCTTCCTTTCTTGAATATTTACCACACTATGTCATTTTGTTTTAGGCATGTATTTTGTTAGTTGAATAGATTTAGAGATGATGATTATTATTATCATTATTATTGTTATCCAGTCAGAGGAATTGTTTTTTCATATGGAAGCTTAATCCATGTACATATATTTGGTTAAACATTTTTTTTATTTTATATATGTAAATATATAGCCTTTACATCTGTGCTTTGTATTGTTTTAGCTCTCCTGCTATATATGATCAATATGTTTAATGCAATTACAATATACTAGCGAAGTGAATTAGATAACACATTAAAAGGATCATTCACAATGATCAAGTGGGATTCATCCCAGTGATGCAAGGATGGTTCAACATATGCAAATCAATAAAAGTGATACATCACATTAACAAAATCAAGAACAAAAACCATATGATCATTTCAGTAGATACTGAAAAAGCATCTGATAAATTTTAAGATAGCTTCACGATAAAAACTCTCAACAAATTTGGTATAGAAGGAACATACCTCAACACAATAAAGGCCATATATGACAAACCCACAGCTTGCATCTTATTGAATGGGGAAAAATAAAAAGCTTCTCTAAGATCTGGAAAAAGACAAGGATGTCCACTTTCACCACTTTTATTCAACATATTAATAGTACTGGAAATTTTAGCTAGAGCAATCAGACGAGAGAAAGAGATAAAGGACATCCAAATTGGAAAGGAAGAAGTCAAATTATCCTTGTTTGCAGATGATATGATCTTATACCTAGAGGAACCTACAAACTCCACAAAAAAATTATTAGAACTAATAAAAAATTCAGTAAAGATGCAGGATACAAAATCAATCTACAAAAATCAGTAGCATTTCTGTACACCAATGGTGAATTATCTGAAAAAGAAACCAATAAAAGCAATTTCATTTATAATAGCTACCAAAAAAATATCTAGGAATAAACTTAACTAAGGAAGTGAAAGAGCTCTTTAATGAAAACAATAAAACATTGATAAAAGAAATTGAAGAAGACACAAATAAGTGAAAAAGATATCCCATTTTCAAGGATTGAAATAATTAATATTGTCAAAATATCCATATTACCAAAAGCAATCTACAGATTCAATGCAATCCCTATCAAAATATCAATGATATTCTTCACAGAAATAGAAAAAATATCTTAAAATTCATATAGAAATGCAAAAGACTCTAGAGGGGCAAAGCAATCTTGAACAAGAAGAACAAAGCTGAAGGCATAACACTACCTGACTTCAAAATATACTACAAAACCATTGTAAACAAAACAGCATGATACTGGCATAAAAACAAACACATAGACCAACAGAATATTGAGAAATAAATTCATGTATTTACAGCCAACTGATTTTCAACAAGACCACCAAGAACACACACTAAGGAAATGACAGTCTCTTCAATAAATGGTGCTGGGAAAACTAGATATCCACATGCAGAAGAATAAAACTAGACCCCCCTCATCTCTCAACCTATTCAAATATCAACCCTAAATAGATTTAAAACTTAAATGTAAGACCAGAAAATATGAAACTACTAGAAGACAACAGGGAAACACTTCACAAAACTGAACTGAGCAAGAATGTTCTAAATAGGACCTCAAAAAGCACAGGTAATAAAAGCAAAAACAGAGAAATGGATTACATCAAACTAAAAAGCTTCTGCACAGCAAAGGAAACAATCAATGGAATGAGGAGACAACCTACAGAATCAAAGAAGGTACTGGCAAACTATACATCTGACAAGGGGCTTCTATCTAGAATAGATAAAAAGAACTCTCAGTAGCAAAAAATAAAATAATCTAATTTAAAAATACCCAAAGAATTCAATAGACATTTCTTAAAAGAAGACATACAAATGGGAAGTGCAGAAATGTAGTGTAGGCCCAGGTTTTGGGAATCATATTGTCATTATTTCCTAGTTCTTTTTAGGCACAAACTATGCAATGAACCAATTTTATCCACTCATCCTTTTTAAAACCCTTTTTCTCACTACCATAATGAACATTAATACAGTATTTTTTTTTAATTGTGAAGTGACAAACCTATGGGGACACAGCATGACAATTTGCTTTGGGTTTAATTTTCTCTTAAATTTACTCAGAAGGAGATTATATATACTATGTAATGTGTGTTCATACATACACACAAATATGTTCATAAATAGGAAGATTCAAGTTAAGTTGTAAATTCTCTCCAAATTAATCTGTAGCTTAAACAAACAATCCAGCAGCCTTTTTAAAAATTAGGCTAATTCTAAAATACATATGAAAATATAGAGGATCTAGAAGAGACAGACCAATTCTTAGAAAAAGATAAAGAGATATATTTTTGATTTCAAGAATTACTATATATTTACAGCAGTCTATATTGAATGGTATTGGCCAAGGATAAAGAGTTTAATGGAATCAAGCAGAGTTAGAAATGAAGCCGCATATGCATGACCATTTGATTTTCAACATAGGTATCAAAACAATTCAATGATGAAATGATAGCCTTTCAACAAATGGCACTGGAAAAATTCGTTATCCTTTAAGGAAAAAACAAAATATAAAAATAAATATTGATCCTTAATTCTACCAGACTAAAAATTAACTCAAAATAATCATAGACTTTCATGACCCTAACACTTTTCAAAAGTACTGTTCAGTTATTTTTTGAATGTTCTTCAATTTAGAGTGTGTGATGTTTTCTCATGATTAAACTCAGGTTATGCATTATTGGAAAGGATCATGCAGAGATGATGTGGTCTTCTCAGTTCATTATATCAGGAAACATATGAGGTTGATAGTTGGTTAAAGTGGTCTTTGCCAGTACTCTCCACTCTATGTTATTATTTTTTTCCTATTTAGTTACTAAATAACTTTAGGGGAGAGGACACTTGGAGATTATGTACATATTTTGTGCCTGTCTGAATTTACATCCACTAGTTTTAGCCTGCATCGGATCTTGCCTGTGGTAATTATTTCTGTAATGTTATGATTGTGTAAATTTATTTCCCTCCTTATTAGTCCTCATCTGCCAACACCACCATGGGGAAGGAGAGAGGTACCTCATTACTTCCTGGGGAGGATAAAAGTCCAAACCCTTTAAGTGGTCTCCACTGACACTACGGAGGTCTTAGTGAGTGGTGATGAAAGTCTTGGCTTCCTACTTGACAATTTGTGACAAATATCCAGTTAAGGAGTTGGGGGTGCCTTGCTACAACTTGGAAAGAGTGAAGTTCATGTACTTCACTCAACTTTTGCTGGCATGGGTCAGGGAAGGGTTAATTTTCTCTGGTGTTTGGCTTATATCGAGTAATTATTATTTAAAAGTTTTCTGTTTTGCTAGGCCGCTCCTTTTCTTGGCTTTTGACTAGCCAGGGCTTTTTTCCTTTTGTCTGTGCCCATTGGTATTTCTAGGTTTCTGGCTTCAGGTTCTATATTGGGATATATAAGGCAAAATGAAAACTCAAGAAATTTACTACCACATAGATTCTTGGGTCTGAGATACTCTACTGTGTCAGTGTTCTCTCTATCATTTAGAATTAGTTAATGTTTGTTTTATGTATAATGTTCAGAGTTTTTAGTTATACTTCATAGGAAGAATAGGGAAAAGTATGACTACCTCACCTTCCAAAAACACAAATCCTCTTTTGCCTATTTTTTATTAGGTTGTTTTTTTTTCTTACTGTTGAGTTTTGAGAGTACTTCATGTATCTAGATATAACTTTTTATCAAAAATGTGACTTGCAAATACTTTCTTACAGCTTATGGCATATGTTTTCATTCTCCTAACAGTGTCTTTCACAGAGCAAAGTTTTACAGTTTAAAAAAGTCCAATTTACCAATGCTTTCTTATATGGATTATGCTTTTGTGTCTAAAAACCCTTTGCCTAACAAATGATCATGTAGATTTTTTCCTATTTTGTTCTTAAAGTTTTATAATTTTTGCATTTTACATTAAACTCTCTTATTGATTTTTTTGTTAATTATGTATAAGCTTTCAGCATAAGTCAAGAGTATTTCTTGTGCATATGGATGCCCAAATTTTCCAACATCATTTGTTGAAAAGGTTGGACTTTTCTTCCTTGAATTGCCTCTGCACCTTTGTCAAAATCAGTTAACTCTATTTATGTGAGTTTATTTCTATTTTGTTCAATTAATCTATGTTTGTAATCATAATTATACTGAACTGTCTTGATTACTGTAGATTTATATTAAGTTTTGATATCAGGTAGTGAGTATTCAAACTTTTTTCTTCAAAATCATTTTGGACATTCTAGTTCTTTTGTTTTTACATAAAAACTTTACAATGAGCTTGTTGATACGTATCAGAAATAAGTTTCCTGGGACTTTAATTTGGATTGCACTGAATCTATTTGCAGAGATTTACATTTTAAAAATAAATATTACATCTTCTAATCCATCAACACTCTACATACTATTTATATAGATTTTTGATTTTTATAATCAATTATTTATAGTTTTTATAGTGTATGGCATATAGATCCTGCATGTATTTTATTATTTTATAGCTATTTCAATTTGGGGGCATTAGTGTATTTTTTTCTAAATTTAGAAATCTTTAATAAACTATCTTTATAACTTCAATCTCCAATAGAGATAACTTGCATCTAGAGTGGGGATGGTTACCAGATGAAATATTAATAATTCTGAGTTTTGCCTTTCTCTTTGCACTGTGCTTCACAGAGGGTCTGTTTGCTTGCTATAATTCTGTTGTCCTCTAGCAGTATTCTGGATTTAGGTTGGCAGTGGAGAGTGGTGTGTCTTGAGGTGTGAGGAAGAGTTCAGTGCCTGCTCTTCTGATTAAGCCTCATTCTTAGATATGCAGCATATCGCTGGGTCTCTAGTATATTCTTTTACAGTTCTCCTGCCCCTCACCCAGTTTGTGGTCCACTAGGTAATCCTGCCTCTCCAACAGGAGTTGAATTTTTCCCCCATTTCCTTCTTCCAGTAGCAATAAATGTTCACTGATGTTCTAATGGCAGCAGTGCTTGTTATTTTCCCACCACAGATTAAAACTTTGATTCTGAAGAGGAGAAGGCTACCGGAGAGATTCTTGCATCCGCTGCACACCTGATGCTCTGCGTCAGGTCTACATCACAATCAACATTTCTTAGGGTTATTTTCAATATTTCTGTGAGTACCCAGTAAAGTTTTTGAAGTAAGAGCCTACAAGAAGGTACAAATTCCCCCAATTTCTGAAGCCCCCAGGGGTTTCATATTGCCCCACCAGCCCACACTATGTCTTTACCATTTTATCAACCATTCTTGTTCAATTCTTACTATTATCCAGCTGCATCTACCCCAGGTAAACAAGTTCTCTTAACTCTTTCCCTGCAGGCTCCATTTCTCATTAGACTTGGGGCTAGTTTTTGCTCTGCAAGCTTACTTAGCCAAAGGAGTCAAAAATCATGAAGGTTGTCTGACTAACCTTTTGTAAGGGTAAATTTTATGCATCAATTTGACTGAACTATGGGGTGCCCAAACAGTTGGTCAAACATTATTCTGAGTGTGCCTGTGAGGGTGTTTCTGAGTGAGAGTAACATTTGAATCAGTAGACTGAGTAAAGAAGATGGTCCTCCCTCATGTAGGTGGGCCCCGTCCAATCAACTGAAGGCGTGAATAGAACAAAAATTCTGACTCTCCCAAGAGTAAGAATGAATGCCTCATGCCTGACTACCAAAAGCTGGGGTCAGTTATTTCCTACCTTTGGACTTGAACTGAAACATTGGCTCTTCCTAGATCTCAAGCATGGAGACATTCAAACTCAAACAACATCATCAGCTTTCATTGGTCTCCAGCTTTCTAACTGCAGATCTTGGTACTTGTCAGCCTCCACAATTGTGTAAGGCAATTCTTTAGAATAAATCTCCTTAGATATTGATGTAGACATGTAGATATATAGACATTGGTTCTGTTTCTCTAGAGAACCCTGATTAATATGGCCTTCATAAATGTATTCCCCCTCTCTGATTATTCTACACACATGAATACTGATCCAAAGGCAATTTGGATTGTACTAGTTACAAGATACAATCAGAAACCTGGTCTGCCAGCCAAGAAGTCTCATTCTTTTCTGTGGTTACTTCCACACTGTGTTAGTATCAAAACACTTACTTCTGTCCCTCAATTTCCAAGTAATATCTATTGAACTAGGCAAGAATGGCTAACACACCTGGTGAATCCTTGTCAAATTTGCAGCAAGGATGCTTCCTGAAAGTCAACAAATTCAAATGCATCAAATGTGTACATTTTCAAGTGCATCAAGAGCTCCAGTCACCTTTTTCTACATAATTCCAGTCTACTCAAACTCTTCGAACTCATTAGGTGCACACACACACACACACAGACACAGATAGGCTTTATTTTAACAAAGTGTCATGGTGGCTGGACTTAAGTTCTTGACAATTACCCATAATGCCTGGATAGACCCAATTCTCAAAATCTGCAACCTGGTCCTAAGATTGGAAGAAAGCCCTTCTGTCATTATTCACAAAGCCTTCCTCAATTCCCTGCCTCAGGGTAAATAAAGGGATAAGCCTCATCTTCTAACATAAATGTAATGGAACTGGCTTTTTAACAGATTGTCATTGTTCTTATAGCATTGTCTTTTGACTACAAAATGAAGTATTAGATGAACAAAGAATGTTTTGGCAGTCATTTTCTTATGTATACACAACTGGACCTTAAAGGTCACTAAATAAACTTCTATAAGATTAGGGCTTCATGCCCCAGGAATAGAGCACTACTGTCTTTATAATTACTTTAAGATGAATCAGAAATCTTAATAAAGTTTCATGTTTATCAAGTTTAGTGGGGAAAAAAATCATGAGCTTGGATTTTAGCTATCTAAATATTTCTTAGGCCAGGAAAATTTTATAAAATTATCAAAATCTCTTATGCTTTATCTGTGCCTCCATTTTCAATCAAAATTCCTATTGCCCAAACCCCCTGTTACAGAAAAAAAGTCTAATATAATAATTTATGTTATGCTATGAGTTAGCAATATTTACTCCTTCAAAAACAAGGTCAAATGGAAATGGATGAGAATCAGGAATATTCATTGGGGAGAAATAATTTTAGTAGGTGAGATTGCCCGGCCACCTTTAAAACATGCTATGAAGGAGGCTGCTCACTGTGTGCTTGTTTATTTTTTTATTTATTTATTTATTTATTTATTTTTGAGACAGAGTCTCACTCTGTTGCCCGGGCTAGAGTGAGTGCTGTGGCGTCAGCCTAGCTCACAGCAACCTCAAACTCCTGGGCTCAAGCGATCCTCCTGCCTCAGCCTCCCGAGTAGCTGGGACTACAGGCATGTGCCACCATGCCCGGCTAATTTTTTCTATATATATTTTTAGTTGTCCAGATAATTTATTTCTATTTTTAGTAGAGACGGGGTCTCGCTCTTGCTCAGGCTGGTCTCGAACTCCTGCCCTCGAGCGATCCACCCGCCTCGGCCTCCCAGAGGGCTAGGATTACAGGCGTGAGCCACCGCGCCCGGCCACTGTGTGCTTGTTTAATATCAGCCTTGTATTGCTTAAATTCAACCCTACTTCAGGAAAATTCCAGATTTTTATGGTTTCAAATGATCTTTGCCAGAAGACTGGGTACTTAGCTTTTGCTGTGGAACTTAAGAAAATCAGTTTAGAATGATTGGCCTCTGTAGAATTTATCTACTAAAGCTACCAAGGACCAACTTAGATAAGTCCTGTTCTCTTCCTTATCACTAATTAATTTGGAAAATGTAATGAGATCCTGGCATAAAAGGAACGCTAAGATTTGTTCAAGATCTTCCTTGTGCTGCATATATTAGATGCATTATTCCATTTAAATATTACAATAATTTTATAAAGAATATATTAATACTATTACTCTCATTATATAAGGCAAAACTAAGACTTTAGCTATGGAATAACTTCTCCAATGTCTCAGAGTAGGAAATGGAGCTCCGTTTTTAAACTCTAGTATGTCTTCCCCAAAGCCTGAACTTTTCAACTGCACATGTCTTCTAACAAAGAAATATGAACATGAGCAAAAATGTGACAAATATAAATTGGATAAAAACATAACCACATAGGAACACAAAATCTCCTGCAATGAAACATGGTGAAAATAAATCAAGCTTATTTGAGGCGTCGTAACAATAGATACCACATAAATGAAAAATAGAATACAGAGTGCAAAACACACACTCTGGCTCATGAATTCATCATGTTCATGATAACAGTTCTCCCAAATGCCAAGAAAACGATTCTCAGCGTGCAAATGCAACATTTATGCCAGAACAGCAGGAGCCTGTCAGTGCCAGAATAGTAGCAGCAGGGGATTTTGCAACAACTGTATCTTTCCTGGCAGAGAATGGAACTGAGCTACCTGGAAGGAAACAGACCTCAGTGATGTAAGGAAGCCAATCTAAAGACAGAATCCAAGGAATAATCTACCAGAAGAATAAAAATCCTACACAATCTGGGCCATCAAGAACTGGCACATTTGATACAAAAGGGACAGGATGGACAATAAATCATGGTATTTCTAATTGATTTATAGGAAAAGGAATAGAGAATTATGTGAAAATTATTTATTAGCATTTATTTTCCAAGTTAAGATTTACAAACCAGTACGGAATTTTAATACATCAAACAGATGTTACAAAAACCAGGTAAAAGATGACTGTTACATAGAAAAACACTAATTAAAATGATAAAATCGATTTTACTCTTTTTGTTGCTATTGTCTATTTAAAAATTTAAGTTGTTTGTATCCCTTACATGAAAAAGTGTTTTGTATTTTATTTGCATAATGTGTTTCTTAATAAAATTTGGATCTAGAAGACATATAAAATCTAGTGTCTAGGATGGGCTTGGTGGCTCATGCCTGTAATCCTAGCACTCTGGGAGGCCGAGGAGGGCAGATCATTGGAGCTCAGGAGTTCGAGACCAGCCTGAGCAAGAGCGAGACCCCATCTCTACTAAACATAGAAAGAAATTATACGGACAACTAAAAATATATATAGAAAAATTAGCCGGGCTTGGTGGCGCATGCCTGTAGTCCCAGCTACTCGGGAAGGCTGAGGCAGGAGGATCGCTTGAGCCCAGGAGTCTGAGGTTGCTGTGAGCAAGGCTGATGCCACGGCACTCTAGCCCGGGCAACAGAGTGAGACTCTGTCTCAAAAAAAAAAAAAAAAAAATCTAGTGTCTAAGAAAATTGATAGTAATATATGCTTCAGCAAAGCAGATAAAATATATCTTGTATTTTAACTTTTCCTCATGTGATGTGAACCTCATTAACAGTTGAGTAATTAATTATACATTATCATATAACAACCCTGACAACTGTTTTTGAATACCATTTAATTCTTTTCCATATATGTTACTCATGTAACTGAATTAAAGACACAGGGCACTAAGAAATAAACCAAACTGTTGTAATTTACCTAAATATTCCAGCCCCAAATAATATCTTGGTCCTAAAGACTTAAAGATGAAACTGTGAGTACCATATAACTATATAAAAGCAGAAAGGCCTGGGGGAGAAGGTTGGGAGAGGAAAGGAATGAAACTCATAATATATTGTGCCATTTTTAATGTCCCTCCCTTTTAAATTCCTAATTTTACATCAATGCGCTCAACAATAAATTGTTTTATTCAATTGGCAAACATATGTTATAGTACCAATAAAAAAGAAATGTGGAAGACAGCTACTGGATAGTCAAGAGTGGCTAAAAAATAATTTTTTGGTAATCCCTGTTGCTATAACTAATACCTGTTGCTCTATTTGAGGTAAAACCTTATCAATTTACATTTAAGATTATTAGCAATAATGTCAATTCAAATAGATAGCAGGGAATTCCTGGAGAACAGGTGAGAGTATATCTCTGCCAGCCTTTTCAAGCTATTCTGCCAAATAAGGGATTTTTCTCTAAAATATATTTACTGAGACTGCCAAGCTGGAAGTGTAATATAATTTACCTCTTGTCTTAGAAGGAATTCCGGAGTAGACTGCTTTATAAAATAATATTTGTAGTAACTTTTAGAAAAATAATATTAATGTCATGATCAATACTATTAGTATTAAAGGAAAATATGAAACTTTCTAAATACAAAAACAATTCAAAATTTTTCTATTTTTTTTAAGAAAAAATATACTAAGAAAAAACAAACTTTTACAAAGAGGTAAAATTCTCAAAACCCTTGATATTCACTTCCATTTTGTACTTTATTCAGGAATATTTTAAATATATAACAGAAATACAGATTTATTAAACAGAAGGAGCTGAGATTATTATAGTATCAATTAAAATGTCAATTATATTAGAATAAACAATCTATTGGAATGGGCAGTAATAAAAACCAAACAATAATAATAAAATCCAGTGTCTGAATTGGAGCTTTAATTGTATCAATAAATTTCACCAAAACATTTTTTAATTAACAACATTATTCCATTTTAAAATTAAGAATCTATCAGAGAAAGTTTCAGGATTTTATTTTCTAAGATCACTTAGTTTGACAGTGTTAATGAAAGCTACGTGGAATCATTCCAAATACCCCAAATGGCATCAATGCTGAAGCTACAAATCAAACACAGAAATTCTCAATGTCAATATCTACCTTAAACTCTGGATAATTGTTTTTCTATTCATGTTCATTATAAAACTTTAACCCGCCATTGACAGATCCTTTATTATTGAATGTATAAAATAAAACATTAGCCATCTGTTAAAATCATCTTTCCACCTTTTAATAAAACTATTTTATTAGCTAGTGGAATTTCTCTATTTCCCAGGAATAAAAGACATAAGAAACTTCCATTGTTCAACATGACTGGGCTGCCAGATAGAAACCTCATCAGTCACTGAATTGCCCTTGAGCAGCACAGTTTTATATTTCTAAAGAGTGCATTTGCACCTGAAAATGTTCTTCCATTTAAGAAATGTACTCTTGAAGTAGACACATTTTCTCTCTCTTTTATTCTCAGGCAAAAAAAAAAAAAAAGTATTTTTCTTTACTGCCTTTCTTTGTTTTCTACAAGCACATTCAATAAACTGTTCTGTCAAGAGAAAGAGCAAAGGGCTCAATTCCATAAAAAATTGCAGTGATTATGCTATGCAATTTTGCTCCTGCTACTTTATCACAATTTGCCATTCAAGTGGACACTGCTGTGCTTCCAGCTCTAGAGGGGAAAAAAGCTCCCATCAACTGCTACAAGGTCATTTTATAGCAGAAAGACTCCAGTCCAATTTGAAAGCATGGCTCATGTCAGATTGCCAACAGTCTTTGTGTCATACGCCAAAGTCATACTTCATGCAACACAAAGCAACCAAAATGATCATTATCAAATAATATTTGTTTAGCTAGATAAACTCAGGGTCTGAAATAATCCCTTATGTTGCATGACAAGCTACAGTTTCTTCAGGACCCAAAGGTACATTTAACTAGTTAGTGTTCTTCTTTATTACTGGCTCTACCTCAAGATACTCTAAGTGGTGTGAAAAACTAGGAAGGAACTCAGGTTTGGAAAGATTATCCAGTTGCCTTGTTGTATACATAAAATTGAAAAGAACAAAAGTAAAAAATAGACTCTATCCTCCAGGATGATCTAGATCTCCATTCAATTAGGCTATTTTGCTGAAAGTTATGAGCTTCCAGAATTGATTCATTAGTAATTAATATATTTATAATTTATACACAAACAACTTTGTGTATGTGTTACAAGTTACAGCATACTTGTAACTGCTTTGGGTCAGTATAAAAGATTATTAATATATTTTATGTTCTTTATTCATACTAAGTATTGAAAATCTAGCATACATTTTACATGTACATCATATCTCAATTAAGACTAGTCATATTTCCAGTGCTCAATAGACACATGAGGCTAGTGGCTACCATATAGGAGAGCATTCTAGAATCTTATAGGTAAAGTTAGACATATAAAATATTAAAATATTAAAGAACAGCCCAAGGTATCCAAAATGTACTTGGAATTCAAAAAAGGTAGGAAGTATATGCATCCACACGATCGGGGACAGTGCATAACTATATTTGCTCTGTTGTGATTCAAATTTGGCCATAGTTTTAATAGCAGAGCATATAAGATATTGGAAGAATTTGTTAAGGGCTTAAAAAACATAAATAAAAACTTGAAGGTGGAAAGGTAGAGTGTACACGAGGATGAGAATGTATTATACTATGTCTGGAGATGACTTTAAGTGGACAGTATATGGGAGCTAGCATGAAGGCTTTTATTCCTTAGTAAGTGACATAATGGTTAACTGAATAGTGGTGATAGCACCAGGAAAGAAAAATGAATACTGAAAAAAAAAGGCATTGAAGGTACAGAATTATTAGGCCTTTGGAGTCCAAGAAAAGTTTAGTACCAAAGAAATTCTGATATTTTGACCCTGTGAAGGTAAAAAAAAAAATGAGATCACATGAACAGATTAAAAATAGGAGGAAAGGAAAATCACTGAAGTAGGACAAAAATAAAAGAATTAGACCTTGGGTATATTAAAGTTGAGAAAAAGCAAAATAAATAAATGGGTATAGATCTTTGACAAGATTCTGGAGGGGTAGAATAGAAGCTCAGAATAGATATTATGGCTAGATTGCAGAACTTAGAGTTATAAAGAAAGAAGTAGATGTTGGATTTATGAAAGTTGATGGAATCAATAAATGAGATATAATATGCTGAGAAAGCAAAACAGTATAACTTTGAAGAATGCCATATCCAAAAGTCTGAAAGAAGATTAGAAGAGAGGAAAGAAAAGACAAGGCTGAAAATAAAAATTAGAATGCTATTTATTTTAACATCTCCCCTAGTATGATGCCTCAGAGGTTATTTACAAAAACTTAGTTTGGGTACCTCAAAATAATATGGTAGGGAAAGTACCTGCATTCTCTATTGCTGCACACCACCACAACAGCATGGAAATGTTCAATGAGATATAAAAATAAGTACCAGGAAATACACAAAGATGTTTCATACTTTTATAATTTTGAATGAGGTTTTATATTTAGAAAAACAAAACATGGACAAATGACATTTATTTACCTGAAATAGGTTGAGCCAGATGAATGAATAATTCTGGTAGAATTAAACTCTAGAAATTTTTACTTTACATGTATTCCATTGGATCATTTACTACAAAAAAAAAAGATTGGAGCTGGGAAGTGAAGTATAAGAAATATGATTTTAGTTGAGAAGGTATGTACACAGGAACAGTTTATTTAAAGCCAGAATGTGGCTTAGAGCTGTGCAAATTAAGTTGACCTCTCTGTATAGATGAGAATATTTGACCCTCACAAAAGTAGGCTAAAACTGGGGACAATTAACCATGTTTCTGAGAAAGACTGAGTCTGCATGGTTCTTACCTACCACCTAGAAGATGATAAAGCCATAACAATAAATATTATGTAAAAACCATAATACTTGAAGAATAAAAGCATCAAGAACAATATCTAGAAGAGCCACAGTACATGCATATTTGAAATGAAAATTTTAGGAATAATTGGACAAATGAGATCACATCAAGATAAAAAGCTTCTGCACAGCAAAGGAAACATCAACAAAGTGAAAAAAAACCCACAGAATGGGAGAAAATATTTACAAATTACCTATCTGACAAAAGATTAATAAATAGAACATATAAGGAGCTCCAATAACTCAATAGGAAAAAATTAAATAATCTAATTAAAAACGGGCAAAGGATCTGAATAGACATTTTTCAAAAGAACACATACAAATGGCCAACAAGTATATGAAAAAAATACTCAATATTATTAGTCATCAGAAAAATGTAAATCAATACTACACCTCACCTTAGTTAAAATGGCTTTTATCAAAAAGAGAGGCAATAATGAATGCTGGTGAGGATGTGAAGAAAGGAGAACCCTTGTACACTCTTGGTGGGAATGTAAATTATTGCAACCACTATGGAGAACAATATGGAGTTTCCTCAAAAAACTGAAAATAGAACTACCATATGGCCCAGTAATCCCATTGCTAGGTATATATACAAAAGAAGGAAATTCGAAAAGATATCTGCACTCCCATGTTTATTGCACAACTATTCACAATAGTCAAAATTTGGAATCTACCTAAGTGTCCATCAGTGGATGAATGGATAAAGATATTGTGGTACACATACACAATGGAATATTATATAGCCATAAAAATAAAATCCTGCCATTTGCAACAATATCTATGGAACTGGAGAACATTATGTTAACTGAAATAAGCCAAGCACAGAAAGACAAATCTCACATGTTCTCACTCATATGTGGGAGCTAAATGTTAAAAACAATTAATTTTATGGAGGCAGTATAATGTTAACTACTAAATGCTGAGAATTGTAGTGGAGGAGGGGATAAAGTGGGAATTGTTAATGGGTACAAAAATATAGTTAAATAGACAGAATGAACAATATTTGATAGCACAAAAAGGTGACTGTAGTTAACAATAGGGTATGCTTTAAAATAACTAAAAGAATGGAATTGGAATGTTCCTAACATAAAGAAATGATAAATTCTTGAGGTGATGTATTCCCTAATTACCCTGATTTGACTAATATATGTTGTATGCCTGTATCAAAACATCACATGTACCCTATAAATATATACAACTATCATGTACCCATAATTATTAAAAATAAAAAAATTAAAAAGAAAGAAAATGTTCAGAATAAGAAAAAGAAATGTTGGACATTCAAGGAAAACATTAATCTGAGAAATTGGTAAATACGTGTGCAAATCTGAGTTAACTTTTGCTATATGGAACAATAGCAATAAAATACTAGACAAGAACATTTGTGTCAGGAGAGTGGAAATAAGCGTCATCACACTTAATAATATTTGCCTTCTTTGGGAAAAAGGGTAAAGATGTTGAGTGAATAAAAAATTTAGACCTTTAGAATTTTAGATTAAAAACACATGTTTCAATAGTAACTTCTAACAGGACAAAGATAAAGTGTGTAACTTCAAAGTTAGTAAAGAAAAAAAAGGAATCAGAAAAAATATACTCAATTTATAATTGAAATGTAAATACTGGGTAAAAAAATCTCCAATTGAATTTGGGACAAAATAAATACCATCTTATAATTCTTGTGGGGACATTAACTGTTGAAAACTTTCTTATTTATAGACCTAAATAGAGACATTGGGAGAGTTCTGATTTTTCTATTATTTTTAGGTAATACTTCTACTTAACATATTTTAAACTTTTCTACAGTTAACATATGCCTGTTTATTAAAGGAATCACAAAGTATAAAATAATTTATAGCAATCATTAAATTGGTAGAAAATTTGTGGTGAGCAAATCAACTGTAAGTATCAATATCCCTTAGAAAAGATGTTCCATTTGTCCATTACAGAAGTGTATAATAAGTATTTTATCATTTAATGTGAAAAATTTATTTTTAACATGTCTCTGTTGACTTATCTATAATAGCAAATATCTACAAATAAATGTTCAAATATAGGGACCTAGTTAAATAAATTATAGTTCACTATTATGATTAAGTAGCATACATGGATAAAAAATGATATAAAAGGTTACCAATGGCATAGGAAAAGTTTAATGCATGTACATGTATATATTTAATTAATGTTTAATGTATGTTAAATGAAAAGAAGTTTTCAATAGAGTATATTGTATATGATCACATCATTAAAGATATACACACTACAGAGTGATGTCCAAAAGATAATGGGGTGGGAAATACAAGCCTTCTTCCTTCCACAAAGAAAGCAACAAATAGATGTTTATCCATAAAAGATAATAGACTTCAGAGCGCTCAATTGTCCATTTTGCAGCAACACTGTAGAGCAAAAACAAATGGAGATCATCCACACAGAAAGAATTGCTAGGGAGATCAGCATATTTAATACATCTGGAGATAGTTAGACATGAAAATGAAGGATGAGAGATACCAGTATCAGCCATGTAGTGAGTACTACTGTGGTCTCCAGTGGCCTTCTTTTGCAGAGGACACCAGCATCTTTTACTGCTAAGACGACAAAAGCCATCCCTGCAATTGACCCTGAGAGAAGGAGATACTGCTGCTCCTTCCCAAGATGGAGTCACCATTGTGATTCCCTGGGGACTGAATACCCTAATTCTACTCATCCTGTGAAAACCCTGAACCTAGAGCAACAGCCACTCTGTAGGTCCCTGAGTACAGACTTCAGATAGGTGGCTGCACAAGGGGCACTGTGCACCAGATGATGGTGCCACCATGATCAAGAGCACACCTGCAAGCAGGACTGAAGCCAAGAGGGACACACTTGGCCATAACTTTTCCAGTTGGAGAAAAAGAGATTAGGGGTACCTAGTAGCATTTTCCACTGAAGAGCCCAAGATCCCTTTATACTGCTGAGGATACCCACAGCACCGAACTGAGGATCTCTGCAATCTATGTCAATGTCTACCTCCAATTACAGAGCTGCACAGAGACTATGGCTCACCTGAGCCAGAACTACCACACTCCACCCAGCTGGAGCCCTTATACCCAACCCTAGGGGAAGTCTTTTTCCCACTGAAAACAAAACTTAAAGTATGGAAGAGATGATTGTTCCATCAAATGTGCAGATATGAACACAACACAACAAAAAGCATGAAAAGCCAAGGAAAATTAACACCCACCAAAAGCACACATAATCTTCCAGTGACTGTCCCCAAAGAAATGGAGATCTACAAATTTCCAGAGAAAGAATACAAAATAATTGTTTTTAAAAATATTGGTGAACTACAAGAAAACAGAAAATTCAATGAAATCAGAAAAACAATACATGAACAAAGTCAGTTTAACTGAGAAATTGAAATAATAAAAAAGAACCAAACAGAAATTCTGAAGCTGAAGACTAGAATAAATGAAATTAAAAATGCAAATAAAAATGTCAAAAGCAGAATTGATCAAGCAGAAAAAGGAATCTGAAAACTTGAAGATAGCTGATTTGAAAATATTCAATCAGAGGAGAAATAAGAAAAGAGAATAAAAAGGAATAAAGAAAGTCTATGGGATTTATGAGACAGCATGAGGAGAGAGCTAACATGTGCATTACAAGATTCAAGAAAAGGAAAAATGAGACAACAAGACAGAAAGTTTATTTAAGGGAGTAATGGCTAAAATCTTTCTGAATCTGGGGAAATATATAAACATTTAGGTACAAGAAGCTCATAGATCTCTAAACAAATTCAACTTAAGGAAACCTTACTTCATCAAGATATAAAATCAAATGGTCAAAAACCCAAAGACAAAGAGAGAATCTTGAGAGGAGCAAGAGAAAAAAAGTCCTCACATGGAAGAGGACCCTGACAAGGCTATCAGTGAAGTTCTAAGCAGAAACTTTGCAGACCAGAAAGAGCGGGATGATAAATTCAATGTTCTGTAAGAAGAAAAAAGTCCTACCAACCAAGAATACTTTACCAAGCAGAGCTATCCTTCAGAAATGAGGGTAGGATAAATACCTTCCCAAATAAACAAAAACTGATAGAGTTCATCATCACTAGACTTGCCTTACAGGAAATGCTAAAGGAAGTTCTTTATGCTGAAATAAAAGTGATGCTAATTATTAACATCAAAATATATGAAAGTACAAATCTTACTGATAAAAATAAGAGTATAGTCAAATTTAGATTACCCTAATACTGTAATAGTGGTGTGAAAACCACTAATATCTCTACTAAAAAGTTAAAAGAAAATACTATGAAAAATAATTATAGGTACAATAATATGTTTATATCTAAACAATGAAAATCATGACATTAGAAACGAAATGTGGAGGGAAATGTAGAGTTTTTGTATATGATGTAAGTTAAGTTTTTAGCACCTTAAAATAGCCTTTTATAACTATAATATAAGATGTTTAATATAAGCCTCATGATAATCAAAAAGCAAAAACTTATAGTAGATATGAAAAAAGTTAAGCAAAAGGAATCAAAGTATACCAAACACAAAATCATCAAATTACAAAGGAAGTCATTTGAGAAGAACAAAGGAACAAAGGATCTACAAAACAACCAGAAAAAAATTAACAAAATGGCAGTATAAAATCTTTACTTATCAATAATTACCTTGAATGCAAATGGATTAAAATATACAATCAACAATATAGAGTGGCTGAATGGACAGAAAAAATCAAGACCCAAACATATGCTGCCTACAAAAGACTCACTTCAGCCTTAAGGACACATATAGACTAAGAGTGAAGGGATGAAAAAAGATATTCCATGCAAATGCAAACTAAGAGAGGAAAGAGAGCTATATTTTTTATCAAAGCCAAAAAAAAACTATAATAAAGAGGCAAACAAGATCATTACATAATAATAATAGAGTTGATTCATTAAGAGGATATAAAAATTATAAATAGATATGCACTCAACATTGGAGTATCTATATAACATAAATGTTGATAGATTTAAAAGGAATGATAGATAGTAATAATGTAATAGTAGGGGACTTTAATACCCATTTTCAACAATGGATAGATGATTCAGATAGAAAACAATAAGAAAACAGCATACTTGTGCTATACTTTAGATCAAATAGACCTAATAGATGAGACTTACAACACCTTCCATCCAAAAGCAGCAGAATACACGTCCTTTTCATGCAAACATGCAACATTTCCAGGATAGATCATATGTTAGGCCAGAAAACAAGTCTTAAAACATTTAAGCAGATTGAAATAATACTATGTGTAATATCTTTTCTGGCCACTGTGGTATGAAAGTAGAAATCAATAGCAGGAGGAATTTTGGAAAATTCACAAGTGTGTGGAAATTAAACAACATGCTCCTGAATAACAAATAGGAAGGATCAAGAAGAAATCAAAAAGAAAATTTAAAAAAATCTTGAGGTAAATGGAAAAGAAAACACAACATACCAAAACTGAAATGATCCAGCAAAAGCAGTTCTAAGAGAGAAGTTTACAGAAATAAATGTCTATGTTAAAAAAGAAGAAAGATTTCAAATAAATAAATAAAAAAGCTAATGGTATACCTCAAGGAACTAGAAGAACAAACTAACCCCAAAGTTAGCAGAAGGAAGGAAATAATAAAGATAAGAGAAGAAATAAATGAAATAGAGACCAGAAAAATAATGGCACGATCAATAAAACTAAAAGTGGGTTTTTTTTTGATTTGTTTTGTTTTCAAGACAGAGTGTCAACTCTGTTGCCCAGGCTAGAGTGCCATGGCATCAGCCTAACTCACAGCAACCTCAAACTCCTGGGCTCACGCAATCCTTCTGCCTCAGCCTCCCGAGTAGCTAGGACTACAGGCATGCACTACCATACCCAGCTAATTTTTTCTATGTATATTTTTAGATGTCCAGCTAACTTCTTTCTATTTTTTTTTTTTTTTTTTAGTAGAGACAGGGTCTTGCACTTGCTCAGGCAGGTCTCAAACTCCTGAGCTCAAACAATACACCCGCCTTGGTCTCTCAGAGTGCTAGAATTACAGGCATGAGCCGCTGTGCCCGGCCAAAAGTTGTTTCTTTAAAAAAAAATAAACAAAATTGACAAGCCTTCAGCTAGGCTAAGAAAAAAAGAGAGAAGACTCAAATAAAATTACAAATAAAAGAAGAGATCTTACAACTGATCGTAAGAGATTACTATGAAAAATTATACACCAACAAATTGGGTAACTTAGAACAAATGGATAAATTATGTCCTAGAAGAATACAACCTACCAAGAGTGAATCATGAAGAAATAGATTTCTGAATAAACCAATAACAAGTAGGGGATTGAATCTTTAATAAAGATTCTCCCATAAATAAAATGCCAAGAAACAAATGGATTCTACCAAACCTTTAGAGAAAAGTTAATACCACTCCTGCTCAAACTCTTGCAAAAAATTAAAGAGGAGAGAATACTTCCAAATTCATTTTATGAGGCCAGCATTAACTTGATACTAACACCAGACAAGAACATTATAAGGAAAGAAAATTAAAAGCCAGTATTCCTGATGAATATAGTTGCAAAGTACTCAACAAAATACTAGCAAACTGAATTCAACAACATATTTAAAGAATCAATCACTATGATCAAGTGGAACTTATCCCTGGGATGCAAGGATGGTTCAACATATGCAAATCAATAAATGTGATATTTCACATTAACAGAATAAAGGACAAAAACCATATAATCATTTCAATTGATACAAAAAAAGCATCTGACAAAATTTAGTATCTTTTCAAAATAAAAACTCTCAACAAATTTGATATTGAAAGAATGCCCCTCAACATAATAAAGGCCATATAAACAACCCACAGTTAACATTGTACTCAAAGGTGAAAAGTTGAAAGCTTCTCATCTAAGATCAGGAACAATACAAGTATATACACTCTCATCACCTCTATTCAATATAATACTGAAAGCCCTAGCCAGAGCAATTAAACAAGAGAAAGAAATAAAAGTCATCCAAATGAGAAAGGAAAAAGTTAAATTGTCTCTAATTACAGATGGCATGATCTTATGCACAAAAAACACTAAAGATTCCACCAAAAAACTGTTAAAATAACAGTAAAATTGTAGAATACAAAATCTAGTTACTTTTCTGTACACTATCCAAAAAAGAAATCAAGAAAACAATCCCATTTACGATCATATTAAAAACATATAATAAAATAGAAACAAATTTAACCATAGAGGTGAAAGATCAGAACACTTAAAACTATGAAACATTGATGAAAATTTGAAGACATAACTAAATGGAAAATCTCTGGTGTTAATAGATTTAAAGAATTAATATTGTAAAATATGCATACTTCCCAAAGTGATCTATAGATTCAATGCAATCCCTAACAAGTTCCAATGACATTTTCAAAAAAATTTCTATAATTCATGTGGAAACACAAAAGACCCCAGAATAAATTTTTTAAAAAAAGCTAGAGGTATCAAGCAATCTGATCTAAAAATACCCTACAAAGCTATATTAATCAAAACAGTATAATACAAAATATTGGCATAAAAACAGACACAAAGATCAGTGGAACACAATAGAGAGCCCAGAAATAAATCCATGCATTACAGTCAACTAATTTTTGACAAAGGTGAAAAGAACACATAATGGGGAAAAAAACAATTTCTTTAATAAATGACGTTGGGAAAACTAGATATTCACATGCAGAAAAATGAAATTGGCCCTTATCTCATACCATATGCAAAAATTAAGTAAAAATGTAATAAAGACCTAAACATAAAATTTGAAACTATAAAACTGTTAATACTAGAAGAAAAATTAGGAAAAAAGCTTCTTGACAGTGATCTGGAAAAAGATTTTTGGATATGACCCCAAAAGCACAGAAAACAAAAGCAAAAATAGACAAATGGGATTATATCAAACTAAAAAGCTCCCACACAGCAAAAGAAACAACACATTAAAGAGATAAACTACAAAATGAAAGAATATGTTTGCAAAGCATACATCTCATAAGGGGTTACTATCCAAAATATATAAGGAACTCAAATAACTCAATAGCAAGAAAACAAATAATCTGATTAAAAGTGGACGAAGGACCTAAATAGACATTATTGCAAAGAAGACACACAAATAGTCAACAGCTATATAAAAAAACGCTTAAAATCACTAATCATCAGGGAAATTCAAATTAAAACCACAATGAGAGATTGTCTCACACCTGATAGAACAGCTATTATCAAAAAGACAAAAGATGACAAGTGATGGTGAGGATATGGAGAAACGGAACCCATGTAAACTGTTGGTGAGAATATAAATTAGTACAGCCATTGTGGAAAACAGTATGGATATTTCTCAAAAAATTAAAAATAAATTTACCATATGATACAACAGTAGCTCTTCTAAGTGTATATCCAAAGGGAATGAAATCAGTACGTTGAAATGATATCTGCACTCCCATGTTCACTGCAGCATTATTCACAATACCTAAGATATGGAATCAACCAAAGTGTCTTCAATAAATATGTGGGTAAAGAAAATATGTGTGTGACACAATAAAATACTACTCAGCCTTAAGAAAAGGAAATCTTTTTAGTTTTGACAATATGTATGAACCTGAGGACATTACATCAATTGAAATATTTCAGGCACAGAAGACAAATTCTGCATGGTTTCACTTTTATGTGGAATCTAAAAAAGTCAAACTCATAGAAGCAGAGAATAGAATAGTATCTGGGGAACGAGGAAATATTGGTCAAAGGGTACAAAGTTCCACTCAGATCAGAGGAGTAAGTTCTGGGGAATCTATTGTACAGCATGGTGACTATGATTCATAATAACGTATCAAATATTTCAAAATTGCTAAGAATATAGACCTTAAATGTTTTCACCTCAAAAAAATAAGTATGTGAGCTGATGGCTATGTTAATTAGTTTTATCTAATTATTTCATTTTGTAAATCTTCTCTAATGATCATGTATGTTTTTTTAATGAGATAAAGTTAATTAATACCTAATTTGTATATATTAATATAATATTATGTACCATAATGCAAATGGTATTAATGTTAATAAATAAAATATCATTCTTTGTACGTAATCAGAAATCCATGGTTTAAAAAACATGGTATTCATTCTAATAAAATAACTGGCAGTATGCTATGTGCCATTCACACAAATCAACCATCAGAGTAACCGTGTCAGGATGTAAGCTTCAGCTAATTAACAATAAAAGTGACTGTGTCAGAAAATAAGGAGGCTTTTATGTAACAACACACTACTGCAAAAGACTTCTTTGCTCTTTGTGTAGCATTTATTGTATGTGTGAATTTTAGATGAAATTCTCAGATATCTTTTATTTAATCCTCTGTGATTCAGTGAATATCCTGAAAAATTATAAGGAGTAAAATATGTACATAATTCACTTTAAACACCATTTTATTTTTTGTTTGTACCTCATTAACAGTAACAACAACGAACACCATTATGACCATTTTAGGAAAAAAAAATATATTCAGTTTCAAAAATATTTTTGGATCTAATTTTAATTCTTAGAATTTTAGGATTTAAACTCCCTAGGATTTAAAAATAATTTCATTTAGGTGATAAAATTTGCAGGAACCAATTAGAAAATAACAAATCTTCAAAGCTTACCTGTTAAAATGTTGCTTGCCAATTGGCCATGCATATTCCATATGCATCAATTATATGTGGATATATGCATATATATTGACCTACTAATAAGTACTTGTATAAATAAAAGTATTCAGATGTTTTTCATCTTTAAGATCAATACTTTAAAAAAGGTCTTCCAGAACATAAAAAAATGCTATCCCTTTCCTTTATCCAATTTATGGATGACTACAGGGTAGATGACATCGTTTCAGGGATTTCTCACTGTTATTATTTTAATTACTCAGGTCCTGTTCACAGAAACTTGGATATGTAGGAGATCAATGACAAAAAAAGGAAAATATTAAAAAAAAATAAAAAAACACACACATTGATGCTTAGAGGAAGAATTTTTAAAGGCTTACAGATCAACAAGCTGTTCAAATAAATAATGTATGCTGCAGCTGGCTCTTATAGGCCTGAGTGTCCAATAGTAGCAGATGTCCCAGTTCTATAAATGTGCTAGTAGAGGAAAGTCCTAAATTGAGATTGAAACAAATTGGGATGCAAACTTACAAATGAGCACTTGATTACAGAAATAATAGACTGAATATATTTTCTCTAAAAATTTCTAAGGCATCAGAGTAAAATACTTTTTGATAAAAGATATGAAAATATTCTATAGCCTCCAAAAGAGTGACATACTGATTTTTTTGTTTTGTTTTAGATAAGCTCTTTCTCCTCCATAGTTGAAAGGGAAAATGATTGTTTTAATGGAGAAATATGTTTAGTATCCAGAGAAACAGGAATTCAGAAAATTGACATAGATCTATCTACAGTGACACTTAGTTAAGTAGTGATTTGATGAGGACCTAGTTTGAGCCAAGAACTGCTAGTAAATGCCAAAATGAAAGAGCTCAAAATGAATATTTAATGAAAGCATTAAAATATGACATAAACTTTGTTCTCAAGAATGTCTACCTAAAGGGGAAAAGAAATTTGAACAAATAATATTTTGACTCCTACAAAGAAGGAGAACACACAAGACAACAAATGAACGCGCATGAGCATAGATGAAGAACACCGTGATGAGAAGGTCAGAGAAGTTTTCATGAGGACGTAATAATGGAATTGGTTTGAAGTCTTGATAGGCACTTACTGAGTAAATAAGATCCTGGTAGAAAAAAGTATTCTAGACAAAAGGAGTAACACATACAAGGTCAGGAGTATTTGAAGGTACATAGTAACTAAATGTGGAATCTCTAAAACACAAGGAAGAAAGTGGAAGCAGTAGTCTGGAGAGGAAGGCAGAGAAGGTCATAAATGATCTTGTATGCTATACTAAGTTTAGATTTTATCCTGTAAGAAATGGAAACCCCATTAAAATTTTTTGAGAAGTAGAGAAACATGTATTGGATTTTTCACATTAAGAAGATAAAATTCCTCCATTTCACAGGACCATTTCTCTGGATTATAAATTCTGGTCTTCCCCATCTCTGTGTCTCCCAAATTCAGCTACTCATCTTTATCTAGCAAAATGAATCATAGCTCTTTTTTGATGCCTTCCACGTCACTTCAGCTTTATCCTCTGTAATTCCTAGAATGGTATCTTCCACATAGTATCAATAAATGAGTATCAGTAAATGTTTGATGAATTCAATTGATCCTCTTGCCTCAGTACATGAGGAAACTGAAGCTCAGGATACTTCACCTGTTTATTCAAGATCAAACAGCTAGTCCATGGCAAAGTAAAGGATAGCAGTAACATTCATTGGGTATGGGACAGATGGGAGGGGGGAGGAGGGGATGGGTATATTCACACCTAATGGGTACGGTGTGCACTGTCTAGGAGATGGGCATGCTTGTAGCTTTGATTTGGGTGGGGCAAAGGCAATATATGTAACCTAAACATTTGTATCTCTGTAATATTCTGAAATAAAAAAATAAAAATAAAAATAAATGAATAAAAAAAAGAAATCAACCCAAGACTATAAATTCTCAGACTGATTCTTCCTTGACTGTACTATGAGACTCTTAACTAGAAACAGTCAAAAATTGCCTTCACCTAAATATTACTCTAGTATTATAAACTCGATAAAGTCATATCCAAATTAATTGACTTCTGTTTAAATATTTATGTTCCATGCTCTTGCCTGTATTTGTTAGTTAAATTACCAATGACACATCATCTATATTTAAAACTTCAAAACTTCAATTACTTTGCAAATTCTGTTGATTTTACCTCTGTGGTGTCTCTTGAAATACATACCTTGTACCATTTTACTATATCCTGGACTTTTTTTGTTTGTTCATTTCCATTTTTTTTTACTTCAAAGTATTATGAGGGTACAAATGTTTAGGTTACATATATTGCCTTTGCCCCACCCGAGTCAGAGCTACAATCATGTCTATCCTCCAGTGTGCACTGCACCCGTTAGGTGTGAATATACCCGTCCCCTTCTTCCCCCTCCCACCTGCCTGACACCTGATGAATGTTACTACCATATGTGCACATAAGTGTCAATCAGTTAGTACCAATTTGATGGTAAGTACATGTGGTGCTTATTTTTCCATTCTTGTGATACTTCACTTAGTAGAATGGGATCTAGCTCCATCCAGGATAATACAAAAGGTGCTAGTTCACCATTGTTTTTCATAGCTGAGTAGTACTCCATGGTATGCATATACCACAGTTTATTAATCCACTCATGGATTGATGGGTACTTGGGTTGTTTCCACATCTTTGCAATTGTGAATTGTGCTGCTATAAACATTCGAGTGCAGATGTCTTTTTTATAGAATGTCTTTTTTTCCTTTGGGTAGAGGCCCAGTAATGGGATTGTTGTATCAATTGGTAGTTCTACTTTTAGCTCTTTGAGGTATCTCCATAGAGGTTGTACTGGTTTGCAGTCCCACTAGCAGTGTATAAGTGTTCCTAACTGTTCTTCCTGATGCCGTTAAATTTCCTCTTCTTTCAATTTATCCTATGTACTGAGGCAAACTAACCTTCATAAAGTAAAATGATGACCATACCATCACAATTATAAAATAACATTTCAATGTGACTGAACATTATTTTGAAGTGCTTAGCTAATACAATTTGCCAAGAGAATTAAATATTTGAAAGGATTTATTTAAAAAGAAGGAAATACGCTTTCATTGAGGATGATAATATTGAAAAAATCATGTTCTCAGCAGTAATAATTTTCAAAATTATAAAATACACTGAAAATTCTAACATAAAAATTACTTATCCTGAAAATAAACTTAATAACAATTAGCTACAAGAAATTATATAACAATTCTTAGAAAATTAAAATGAGAATAAAAAAGGCTTGAATAAGCAGAGATAAACTTCATTTTCTTGAAAGAATTTTTAAAACTTTTGAAAATTAATATATTGCAAATCTAGAGTTTTTCATTATTGTTTTTATTGCTTTTGTTTCGGGAACCAGAAAATGATTTTAAAATAAAGACAGAAGAACGTATGAACAAAAAAGTGCTGAGAAATGTTTTTAAAAAATATCAATAGCATAAAAGAAATTTCCTCTACCAGTATGTTAGTTTACTATTGCTGTTACCAATTAACACAATCTTAGCTGATTAAAACAGCACCCATTTATAATCTCACAGTTCTTTAGGTTAGAAGTCCAGCACTGTGTAATTGGGTTCTCTGCTCAGGGTATCATAGCGCTCAAATCAAAGGGTCAGCTGTCTACATTCTCATTTGGAGCTTGAGGTCTTTTCTAAACTCATTCTTGTTATTGGCAGAATTCTGTTCTTTGTAGTTATACGACTGAAGTCCCCTGTGAGCTGGGGAGCACTCTCAGTTCCTAGAGGCCACTGAGGCTCTTATCCAATTGTTCCTTCCATTTCAGAAATGGAGAATGTCCTGGTGTCCAAATACTCTCAGACTTTGAATTTCTCTAACTTTCTTTTTTGCCACCAGCCAGAGAAAACTTTCTGCTTTTAATGATCTCACATGACAAGGTGATGCTCACCTGAATAATCTCCCTTTCTTAAAGTCAACTATACCATATAAGGTAACATAATTATGGAGTAATATCTCTTCATGTTCGCACATTTCATACAATTCAAAGGGAGGGGAATATATCGTATAAGGGTGAGGGTCTCTGGGTGATCATCTTAGAATGCTGGTGACCAAAACAGACACTGTAAATCTACTGGAAAATCAAAATAGGATGATACTGACATAGGAATAGGAAGAGAAGAAAGGTCAAGAAACAGATCTAAGTCCACAGAGGAAGCTAATATATGCAAATAGGACATTTCAACTGTGTGGAAAGAGTGTCTTATTTAATATTTAATAACTGTGGTTGGCATGACAGCAACTTAATTTGAAAAATATTGTCTATCAAGGGTATGAAATTCTTCTTACATAGTTAAGTGGGCATATCAACTAGTCAGTTGGATATAATGGAGTTCAGGTGAGAGGTTAAGACTAGCAATATAAATTTAAGAGCAGTGTACAGTTAGATTGTATTTAAAAGCATCAAACTGAATAACGGCATGCAAGAAATGTTGTGGCTAATGAGGAGAAGCCTCTCTGGCATTTGAAAGTAGGTTGGAGAAAGAAGAGCTACGCAAAAAGACATTATTCAACATTTTTTTTATAAATCAAGAAATTCTGGTACTGTTAATCATCATATTCATATTATAAAATGGTGGATGTGCTAAAATAACATGGCTTTATCATAGTTCATGAAGTTGAATATTAATTAAATATTAATTTTCTTTCAAAGAACAAAAGCAAATAAACCAGAAGGCTTTCAATAAATTCATATTGTCTAATGAAAAAAGTACTAGGTCCTTAACATGGCATTAAATGCTTCCAATACCTAGCCCCTCTCATCTCACTGGCCAATTGTATTAATAATCAAAGTGAAGAGCAAGATCTACAATAACGCTATAAGCCTCAACTTCAACTGTAAAATTTCCATAGTAATAATTAGTATATAATATTTTTGTAAGGATTCAATGACCTAATAACTATAGAGGAGGGCTTGACACACTTCCTTGCACATAGCAAATACTCAATACTTTATAGATATTATCTATAACCTGTTAGATGTATAGTGTTTGTCAAACTGCCTGATCTCCAGCCAATTTAGTTCATTGTCTAATTATGCCCTGTTCTTTTCCAGTTCTATACCACTGTCCATGTGCTTTACTTCATCAGAAATATGCTTTTTCCAATTTATTATACCTCTCCATGTCCATGTTCTATCCCTCTTTCAAGATCCTGTTGAAATATTTACATGTCTTTTATACTATGTATAAGTTTGTATTCTGTTTAAGGAACAGATATGTGGTTGTTCACTTTTATTTTTCTTGGTAAGAACAGTAAGAGTAAAATAAAAACAACAATATCGACCATCTTATATCACTTTCATTGCATACACACACAAAAAAATTTTAACCTGACAAAAGTAAGACATAATCTTGCAATAAAAGAGTTACGTATAAGATTTTATTAAAATTCTTGTCTTATAAGAATACCTTGGTCTCAAGGCTATTAGGCTAATATCTTTGGGTTTTGAGTATGCATCATTCCTCATAGCCCCAAAGGCAAGGACCATATCTTTTGTACCTTTGTATTTCCAACATCTAGTACACAATATGATTGGGGAATGGTTGATGACATTTTTCTTTCATTATGGTTACTTAGGGCTTGTCTTGATGCATTATTTTGGACTACAAAAGCCTTGAAAATGAAAATTTTATGCTTGGGTTTAACATAGAACTTGCAAATTAGCTGGCAAGTGATACATAATAGCTAAATTAAAATTGAGACATAGAGTGACAATTTATGTGGCGGCAATTTAAGACTAGAATTTTACAATCCACATAAGAAATGTGAAGAGAAAAAAAGGAATAATATTAATAATACTTCTTCCATCTGGGCTGTATATGGATATATGTGAACCAGGGCTGGTTTGCTGAAATACACGACTTGAACACCTATTTTGAGGAACATAAAGAGATGATACCCACAAAAAGAAAAGTTTCAGTCAATCAAAACCTTCCAAATGCTGAAAAATGGAAAGATTCCTAAAATTGTAACAGACATCAAGTATTTTTTCTTTGCCTCCTTTATCATTTGCCCAACTAACCATGTACCTGTTCACATTTGTTCTCAAACTGCAAGACAATTCTTCATCTCCATTTGTCAAGAGCACCAATATACTTCCTCAGGAGATGTGGTCAGCATGTACTCAAGTTAGGATAAGACAAGAAGGAGTTTGAGAGGAGGTAGTGTCCACTAAATCATGTAGAGTCACTCCCAGAAAGACCCATTTCCTAATTCCCAAATTTGCATTCATGGATGATGGTGCAGGAGATAAATTTCATGTCTGCTGTTTCTCACTGAGAAACACTTCACCCTAGCTCTTTAACAAGGCTAGATATGAACTGGACACACAGCACAAGCCGAGAGGGTAAAAATATAGCATGGGATGCATGTCTGGTGCAAGAACCTAGGCTACTGGATGGTAGAAAGGCAAACACAATAGCAGTGGCCGTGCCACCACTTTCTCTAAATTTCACATCCATGCTTTTACTTTCAAAATATTTTTATATTTTTAACAACCCTCATGTCACCTTGTTTAGTGCAAAAATATTAAAAATCTCTCCCCTTTGGGGAATATTAACAGAGAAAGAGATTGCCACCTCTTCAGTCCTACTCATTTTGAAGAGAGCTTTGGGCTTAGAAGGTATTATACTAAACATATAATTTCATTCAATACAATATTCTTTTTTATGTAGTCCAAGGCATTTTCTGAAAAAGTTCTATTTGTCTAACCATATTTTAATTAGTACCTACTTTTTCCTCTAAGAGGATGAGTATAACATGAATTTGATTCCAAATAGCTTTTAAAATGAATGCAGTTATGCTTATGCAATATTAAAAAGTATTATAAAAGTGGTGCTAGTAGACAGCAACATTTTGAAAAGGCAACTTTAATACTATGGTTTTAGATTTAAAGAGCAATCATTTTTTTTAAGAACAAGAGGAGAATTCACAAGTACTGTTAAAATAAGAGTGAGTCATTTTTGCAGCTTTAAAAGACAAATAATCAATCTGTAAGATATAATCTGTAAATTATGCCACAAAATAATTTGTTCATTAAGAAATTACTAGCTGATGCTATTCCTAATCATGTTCAATCAAGGATTGGTTCTTTCATCCCAAAATGGTCAGATCATTTTAAGAGCAACTAAGAGTATATGGAGAGTCCTTTGCAAATCTGATTCTACTTAAAGAAAATTTATCCAATCCATGAATGCATTTATGCTGCAGGGTATTCCCATCTAATCCTTTCCTTCTTCTAACCCATGCCCTATGAATTAAAATGAGAAGCTTTTGCATTTTAATGAATGCACAAATACAGCATCAATATTTACTCAATAATATTGTTTAAATTTCCCAATGCAAAAGAAAATGACAAAACTCATTTCCATTGATAATTACTCAGCATGAACTCAATTAGCTCCCACCAGTGCTTTTACACCCTTAGTAAATGCAATAGATTGGATGATTCCAGGTCTCTGTATATACGTATTTTGTTTCTAATACTCAGATAAGGAATAACATGTTGAATTTGCTATTTAAAAAAAATCAGCCAGCCTGAAACCAGAAAACCCTTAGCATGAGAACAAAAACCACAACTTCTTAACAGAGATGTTCCCTTGATAAATATGGCAAGATAGTTTTCTGAATATCATAGGTAAGAGGAAACTGCCCTCATTTAAAACAGATGGGTATTTGCATACATTTTTATGATTGGAATTAAGTATGATTTTATTAAATAAAAAGTTTATTTTTTTTAAATGGCTGGAAAATGTACAAAATTTAGTACATTTCTGTTTTTCTGGTTTCTGATTGTTTTTTATTGTTTGATTGCTTGCTTTAAAAAATAGCTAAAGTTCTTCTCTCTTCTGATTTTCAGGATATTACTCTAGTCTTATAAAGAAAATCATTTTAAATCTTCCAGTCTATGTGTAGAGATCATACCTTTAATCTCTTTCAACTTAAAAAAGCAAATCAAGGAAGGTGATATGAGAATATTTTTTTAATATAGAACATTAAGGAGCCCCTTATAATAGGCAAATCTCTGATGTTTCTTGTCTATTTTCCTGGGTAAGGAACTTTTCTTATAAGAAAGCATAAAGGGAAATATATTTAAAGGCCCAAACCATACAAGGTATCTTCATGCTCTATTTAGCTTAACACTTACTTGATTTAAAATTCTGAGCCTATATGTGATATATATATATATATATATATAGGGGGGCAGAAGGAGAATTTTTATTTTATATCTAACAAGTCTTAAATAAAATCAGAAATTTATTAACTAAAGTAGTTTTTGGGGGTTTAGAGATAACTAGTCCTGTGTTAGGTAAATCCACCCAACCTCTGGGTTTTAATTTAAGAATAAGGAGATCATACCCTTTCTCTCTCTCAGTGGAAATATTATAGAAATATAGAACCTTCACTGAGCTACAGATCATAGGCATTTAATAACTCTGTATTAAATTAATGTTTAGAAGAATAAATTAATAATTGAATTATTTGATTAAATTGTATTAATGCTTCCAATGTTTTCCATGGTGTTCCCCACCCCAACCCCCTCTGGAGAATTTTTATCAGATTCACACTGGAGAAGAGGAGGTTACTGGTTAGCTTCTTGGGTGGCACTTCAGCCAGATCCACTAAAGTAGATAATATCTGCAGTTGAGGTTTCCAAGTCTATTTTTATAAGCTCTCAAGGTGATTCTTATGTGGAAACATAGAGATTTTGCCCTTTACCTTATAAATATTAATCCCATAAAACACTCTTCCCCACCATCTTTACTGTCTTAGTCATCAAAGCAAAAGATGTCATAAAATAGATGGGTATTTGACAGTAACTTATAAAATAAAAAGTACAGTAACTAATTACTTTTCCTGGAGTTTTATGTTATTTTAAAATTATTTTTTTTTCTGTATTTGAAAGAGAAATCAGTAGGGTTGATATTAGCTCTTTAGTAACTAACACAAATAAAAAAATGAAATATATTTACAAAGGTTAGTATGGTAAAACTGAGTTCCTAGTGGCAATATGTGTTGTAAATTACAATAAAACTTATCACCTATCTGTTGTCATCTGGCAAAGCGTTAAGTAGTCTATGTTACATTTGGAAAAATGAATTCCCCATGGTTATAACTCAATACCCTTGATGGTTATAACTGCTGGTTAATGTTGTCATCACTCAGGATGCTATTCAGTTTCCTGTGGCTTTAATCTACCTAATTGTGTGAGTGAATTGAATGTTCTAAAATCCTGTTGGTTAAGCGCAGTTGGTAAACAGAAGAAAGAAATTATACAACAGAGTTCATATTTATCTTGCTGTCCATGATATTTACAACATATATTCACAAGTGATCAACTCTATTCTTTAAATATGACTTCATTTCCCTGAAGGAAATAACTGTATTTAATGCCATCATGGATCTTTGGTTAATAGAATTCTAAGGTTAAAATTGTATTTTTTATTAAAATTTAGCTACTGCACATATATCAATCACAATTGAATTGTATAACTCAAAAATAAGTCATGCTGTCTAAGCCCTGTACTTTCTCTTTGCTCTGATATTATGTTTATCCTATAAATGTACTGGCAAATACATAGTTTAGAATTTGGGGTAGGGTCATCAGCAGGTGGCACTGGGAGAAAAATCATGAGTCTGTCACCAGGAATTATACCCAGCAGAGCATAAACTCTATGGGATGCCATGGATGTGGCAGACATTTACAGAACCTCTCTAGACAATTGAAGGGCATCATTCTTTCTTTAAAAGTCAGGGTTTTTCCAGTGTAGCCAATTGTAATTAAAATTGTGTACGTTTGTATCCTCGGAGCCACATTTTATTCATGGGTTTTTTTCCTGAGTTACAAGGATCTTCAAAGCAGAATAAATTCTATATTATTCCCTCATATCCTCATAGGACCTCCCACTGCCTAAGTCATGAGCTTGTTTATATGTATTTCACAATGCCCTTTATTACTAAAAATAGAAATAGTAGTTAGTCAGAGTTTGTTTTGCAAGTGACATGTTCTTGGTCTTGATCCCAGGGTTTTCCAAGGTATACACTGAAGTCTGTAAGTATTTTCTCTAAAAAAAAAATTTAAGAATCCCCTCAATAAATGCTCATTAATTTAAAATATAGGAAAAATCAGGTTGTGCCTTCTTTGAATGTATACTCTAGATACATTTTTCCATTAGCAAAAAGACTGGAAAGAAAAAAATACTGCAAAGAACACCGGAATACCTATGAATATTGCTTTCTTGTTTTCGTATATTCCCTTTCTAACTATGAAATAAAACTGACCTCAGACAACTAGAGGAAAAAAAATTTGTATCCACTTTTTCTTTTGTTTTTTTCTTTCTTTCCTTTCCTCCTTTTCTCTTCCTTCCTTGCCTTTCTTCTTTCCTTTCTTTTTGACCTTTAGAGTAAGAATGACCCTTATAATTTATATAGCCCAAATTCTTAATTTCACAGGTTGGGAAAAATGAGGCATACATTTAAAGCAATGTTTTATCTAACTGATTTGATCATATATCAGCAAAATATTTTTTCAGTGAGAAAATTCCTTAGCATACGAAATATACCCATACTTAACTTTTTTCTAAATTTTATTATTATAGCACATGCTGATTTAAGATCTAATTTGGTGTTTAAAATAGCAAGACAAAACAGTTGTTTTAATGAAAATGCTCACTTGTGAATACAGAGTATTTACAATTGCCAGCAGCATGGATCAGTTGGTTTCAATTTGCATTTAACTAATACAACCAATAAGACTATGTTGTTAAATAATTTGGAACTTAAATAGAGCAAAGAGTAATATTATATTAATATTTGAATGATTAATCATATCTTTAAAGCATTCTGTTTGCTATCTGCAACCATCCTTATTATTCTATTGTGTCAGATTTGGATAAATTTTTGATGTTGAATAAAGTTGTCATAAGATGCAAAAAAACTTTACATTTTTGAGTTCTCTTATTGCTCTTGAATAACTCAATGAATAAAGAATATAAATTTGTGGAAATACCTCATGTGGGCCAAAATTATCTGTATTTACCAATGAATTGAATTATTGGGGAGAGCAGTCTATGAAAGTCAGATTAGCTGCTGTATTCACAGCCACTGGTAAGTGATTACACACAATGATTGCTCATGATCTGCTCCCTTGACTATAAATGCTGGACTAGAGTTTGGCATCAGGCCATTGAGATGGTCTGGTAAAAAAAAAAATAAGTAATTAAACTTTGATAAATACAAATATTTCATCCAGTATGATGATCTTCCAAACAACTGAATATTCTCTTTTGGATAAATTGAATTTGAGACATACAGGAAGGATTAGCAATCATTAGCAAGGTTTACTACCCAGCAACAGTGGTTGAAACAAATCCCAAAAACATATGCATATCCCCAAATGTTCAATTATTGCTTTGAAAGCCTAGAATGACAAGTGTACCTGGCCCTTTGCCTTTGACAGTAAATTGGTTTAAAAGAAATAGTCTCTAATTCTGAGTCTAAAGGAGAAAGGATGGAGATATGTTTTGGTTTCAACTTTTATTTTTTGTTCAATAGGTTGCCAAGATTTTAAAACCAGGGAGACTTTGTGTATTAGTTTGTAAGGACAGCTGTAACAAAGCAGCACAAACTGTGTGGTTTAAACAACAGAAAATTAATGCATCAATTTTGGAAGCAAGGAAACCAAAATGAAGGTGTTTACAGAGTTGGTTCCTTCTGAGAACTCTGCAGGAAGGATCTGCTTCAGGCCTTTTCTTTGTCCTCTTCTCCCTATGTATCTTCACATCATTTTCTTTTTATGCATGTCTCTGTGTCCCAATTTCTCCTTTTTACTTAGGGACATCAGTCATATTGGATTAGGGCCCACTTTAATGACCTTATTTTAATTTGATTTCCTCTATGAAGATCCTGTCTCCAAATAAATTCACATTCTGAGGTAATGGGGATGAAGACATCAATACATGAATTGAGGGGAGAAGGCAAACACAATTCAGCTCTTAACATTCTATAACAATTCTGGATTTCTAGCTGTAATTGAAAAACAATCAAGTGATTTGGAAACTGTGGGCTAGCATTCTTGCAAAGTCTCCATCAGCTTGAGTTAAACTGTGTCTGCTTTCTCCTATTTGCCAGCCTCTATTATCCCTGTGGTTTTTTTCTTAATCTTTTAATTCCTTAATTTCTGCTTGGCACCTGTAAATTTACGAACAGGCAAAAATTGTTTGGGGTCCTTCTGTTCTTTGAATAATTTAAGAAAATTTAACTTCCTATTCCAACAGTGTCAACAGTCCTATACTGACACCACCTAAATTTAGCCTTTCTTGGTTGCTGGAGTCCAGCCATCCTCTTGTTAGATTCCAAGTGAATCTTAAACCAACCATGTGACCCATTGAACTGACCTATTATTAAGTGGCCCAAAGCCATTTTGAATGGCCACTCAAAATAATGCAATGGATCTAAAAAACACTTGGGGAATTCACACGGTCAGTAATTATAGGCCTAGCTTTTGTGTGTGTGTGCGTTTGTGTGTGTGTGTCTTTGTTTTGTTTTGTTTTGTTTTTACCAAATGACAGACATGCAACAACTGAATAGTAGTAAAAGAAATAATTCTAGGAGAATCTATGGTAATCTGTCAAGCTCACAAACCAGATGTAATTTTCCCTTGATGGGAACAATATTCACGTCAGAATGTGAACTTTCAGTTTAAAGTCAGTCTATCCTCTTATTTAAATAACAGTGGTCAATTAACAATCAAAAGGGTCAGAATCTATGAAAGAAAATTTATTCAAATACAATGTTTGAGGATAGCCTACCCATAAAACACAACCACAAAGGAAGTGAGTCACCTTTCCAAAGTTGGTGACTTAAGGTTTCATTTATATAGGCAGAAGAGTTTTCAGTAGGATTACAATTTTTTTTTACATAAGGTTGGTACGTAGTTATAGCAATTTGATCGGTTATAGGTAGTGTTTCTTTTGGGGAAGGATATATTTAATATCCTTTATAGAGGATCTAATAGTCATGGGTTTTCTATATGGTCTAAGCAAAGCAAAGCAACAAAGGGGGAGTTAATCTTTAATAAGGGTCATTAATTAGGAAGGCAAGAAGTTTTTGTCCCTGGTATCATTCAATTCTCTCTAGTGATTGTACAGAACAAGAAAAATGAAAAAGCAAATTAATCTACAATCTGAGAAACATAACTTATAACCATATGTGACGCAGAGCTCAGTCACATCTCTCTCAAGGCTTAAAGTGTTTTGGAGTTCCGATAGCTTTTAAATTATATTTATTTTCACATAGTGTTTCAGGTTGTAAACTTTGACAATCCAACATACATGGTCTGGAGAGGAGGCAATAGGTCAAACACTCAAACCAGACCTCAAATACTTAGCATCTGATGAGGAGGTCTATCTTTTTGATTACAGATCCCTCTAGGAGTTACCAGGGTTAGTGATTAAAACAAAACAAAGCAAATGCCAAGAACACATTCATTAAGAAGAAAGTAAGCAAAATCTCTCAGGCGTGAAAGTCACAACACTCATCAGAAAAGAGAGAGGTAGACAGAATAGGAAGAAGCAGGCGAGACAGCTGGGAAGCAGACAGGAAGGAGCCAAATCAGGGCAGAATCCAAATTTCCACTGGGTCACCAGTGCTGGTGATGGAGTGCAGGAGCCACTGATTTACCCTTAAGAAGAATAAACAAAGTTTCAGCTCATCTTGACTCCTGAATGCATTGCTGCAGAGACTGTGCACCCCCCCACCCTCAGATATCCTTTCAATACAGCCCCATTAACTGAAGAAAATTAAACAAATCTGAGTTCCTTACAACTAGAAATAAAGTAACACAGATAACTTGTAAATATCTCTTCTGAATGACATTTATAGCATAAACAAGGTGATCATGTGGTAAGTGCAAATGTGACCATGATTTTCTAGCATCTACCAATTATATTAACATTGCCTTCTCTCTTCGTGACAAGAAATAAATATGATTCATTTTCATTTCCATCTAATGATCAGTTGCTCACATGCAATTACAATAAAAAAGCAATTAAATAATTTACTTAGTCCTTTACCAATTACATCTGCCAAGAAATTATAACACTGAAAGGAATAAAAATTAAGGCCTAGATATTAAAATTACTATTTTCAAAGAGAAAATCCTAAACACAGCCAAAAATATATATATGCACATGCACATACACATACACATACAGCATGATTGGGGTTACATAGCATATGATTTGGAGATTAATTTTTTTAGAAAAAGTTTTAGTTGGACTCATTACAACATGAATATGATATTTCCATTTATAATATGCTCCAGAGCATGGGTTTGCAAAGTATACGCAGTAGGTCAAATCTGGCTCCTGCTTATTTTTATATGACTGGTGAGATCTAAATGTTCTTTTTAAATATTTTTATGTGCTTGCATCTTAAATGATTATATAAAGACCTACACAATATCCTCAGCTTTTCCTATTGACCCACAAAGGATAAAATATTTATTATCTGGCTATTTACAGAAAAAAAATTTCCCTCGTATTGAATATAGTGTACCCATTTTAATAAACTGATATGTTTTTATAAACTAATCCTTGTCATATTTTGAGCCAAACTCTTGATATTTCAAAAACCAATCAATACCCAATGATTAATTCAATACCAATTAATCATTCAATACCAAATCATCAGCCTCTCCTTCCTTGGGTTAACTTTTTTCATGTTGTACTCACCTGGCTACATCTTACTTCCTACCCATCACTCAGAAAGAGGCTATAAAGTCAGGTATAAATCAACAAGATTTTGTAAAATATTATCCATGTATTTTTTTTATTTAATAAAACTTATTGGGACTTTTGTACTTGAAAAAGAAAGTTAATAAGTTAATGAAAGTACTGTGTGGGTTGATGCCTGGGTGATTGGCTTGCCTGCCTATGTTGAGAGTTGTGCACTCATCCAGTAAAGAAATATTTAAAAAGCTGTGAAGTAGAGTTTCAAGATAAATTAAGGTTCTAAGATGCTCTTAAGGCATTGAGGTGGAGATAAATTAAAGCAGTAAAAAATATAATCTAGCAACTCAAGGACAATGGCCTGAAGAATAATATTTCAGAGTCATAAGCATATATTTGGAAGTCGAGATATATTGGAAATTAATCAGTGACAGATGTATGGAGAATGGAAGATGGATATAGGATCACCAACAGTTAAGAGATGACAGAAGAACTACCAAATCAGGAACAATACCAGGAAAGATGAAAGAGCTATAATTTAATTTTAAAAAGGAGGCATGGTTATCAATATTGAATAATTTTAGAGAGGTTAATTAAAAGGCTTTTAAAAACTGAGTGTCCATTAATAGAAAATTTGTGATGTTGGTAGAAAAAGATAACAGAATTTGGGAAGAATTCTATTCTTTGGGAAGATTACACCGTATCAAAGCAAAAATTGTACTGAGCAAAGTTAAATAGGCAAGAAAAACTTTATTCAAAGCTATTTCAATAGCAAAGAAAGCCATATACACAGCCTGAGCTTAACTCCACTGAAACAAAGAGTTAGAGAGTTTTTCCTTCTATGTTTGCTAATTGGCTTTGCTCAAAGGAAAAGCAGACTTTCTCCCATCTTCAGGATAGGGAGTAATTTTACAACTTGTAGCAAGGGCCTACTGCAGTTGGGCTCCTACTCTCCTACAGAAACTGAGATACGGACCTATCTTGGATAGCTCCAACTCCTTGAGAAAGTCATTTCTGGATTGTAAAACTGGCAAGAAGCTTTTAAAGTTATTTATATCTCAAACGGGCAGAAAAAGAATGGACAATTACAGATTTTCTAAAGTTAATGTTCCAGGAAAAGGCGGTGAGGCCCAGAGTTAGAAAGAAGTTTCTCTTCCACTGAATCATAAAGAAAGATAACTCAATGAATACTTTTGCAGGACAAGTAAACAGAATAAAAATATACAGAAATCAATTAAATGTAACCTTCCCTTCAAAATCGAGGCCTGGTGTCAGTGGGAACCTTCTTTTTTACAACTTCATACTGAGGTGTCTTAAATTAAAATTTTGTTAATATTGTCATCCTGTTGACAACCCACATTTTCCTAATTTATTTTCAGTCTTTAGAGAAAAAGACTCACAATTTCATGCCCATATAAATTATATGAACTCTCTCATTGCCCAGTGGTGACCCTGCTATTTTTGGCAAGGTGACTGGCTGTTAATCAATTGCTGCTTAGACTGAAATATTCTAAGTAGAAAGCTGAATGCAACCTTCTTTCTGATATGCAAGGAAGATGACATTATAATTTCCCGTTTTTGTATTTTTTGAATGCTGAAAAAATTCATGTGACAAAATAAAAATCCACCCAAATATAAATGGGCTCTGGTAAGTAAGTAAACCCCTAAATCATACATAAAATTCTATATGTCATTAAGAGTAGTGGGTTTTACATTTCTGTGGAGTCGTGACACTCTTTGAGAGGCTGATGAAATCCAAGGACCCATAAATTTGCTCTAGTACAGATGGACTTCATTGCCTTTGCTCTCAATTGGAAAGGTTATTCTGGGACAAAAGCAGAGATAAAACAGGGAGAGCACACCACAGTTGAGAAGCAATAGAAAGAATATTAAAATGGTATGGTCTTATAAATCAGAATAGAGTTTCAGGTAAAAATGTTACTCCTGTCAGTTATCCATATTTTAGTATTATATAATTCTATGAGTTTACTTCAATAATATTTCCATGAAGAAAAGAATATTAAATTTGGGCTCTAATCTAGGATCTGAAAGAACATGTTTTTAAAATCTTCATGTATGGAATCATATTTTTTAAATATGCCACAAAATGAACCCAGTGGAAAATATTTGGTACCTGAAATGCTGCTCAGTAATTTAAAATGTTTAAAAATAAAAATGCATTATTAGTATAAGGAGACATACATAGAAAACATTACTCCTAGAAATATCACTGAAGAATCATCCACATCCTAACATTCAATAAAAGGAGATCATTTAATGAATACACAATTTACATTTAAAATTTTATAGTATATAAAAAGTTAGTTTACATAATGCTGGGTGTTGCTTCTACCTTTGAATTAATAGAACAAAACTATGTCATTTAAGTTACCAAAAGTTATTTTACTCTAGATCCTCCCAAAAACTGAAAAAAAAAAAAATAGTAGAAAGCTAAATGAACATTTCAAACAGATTTCATTTGTTTTAAAATTTTCAAATTGATCAACAGATATCTTTTATATTGTTATGATGTCTAGAAAATAAAATGCTTGTTTCTCTGATGAAGCAACTTAGAGGAACATTAAGGAAAAAAAGGCACTGCATACAAAACAAGATGCATGACATGTTAACATATGTTATGTAAAAGCAGAGTAAATACACACTAGTGGTTCCCTGTATGCAGTGAGGAATAAAGAGATCCCAAATCTACCTATAATTAAGACCAATGCTTTATTGCCAGCTCCTAGCTTCAGTGAATGAGGATGTATTATAATGATTTAATATTTTCTGCATTAAACCACAGTAGATAAGTCTAGTGATTGATCCCTAGAAATGAAATCTATATCTCTAGAGAAGCACAAAGCTATAGGAACATTGGATGGCAATAATTACCGATGTGGTCTCCAGGCTAATTATTTCAAACCTAAATAGCAATGTTTATGATCTATCTATTAGTAGTCAAGTTACTAATTCACCCTGAAAATGTACTTGCAATGGAATATATCCAATAAATTTAACAGAAATGGAATCCCATTAATTGTTTCATTAAGGTATACAATATCATCAATACCATGTTCAGCTTTTGTGGTCAGCTATAGTAATGCTGCCTGCTAGTTTTATGGAAGGATAAGTAGACAAGCAGCAATGCCAACAATAAAAATCATCCATTATTATTAGCTACTGAAGGGGAAATGCCACCACAGTACAACATTTTGTTAATTGTTGACCTATAAGGAAAATATACAGCAGCTGCATAACCAACTAGCTTGAATGTAGTGAACTGAAAAGTATTAACCATACACAGAAAGGCAAGAATAATAAAAAAATAGATTATAGAAAGATAATTTTATCTATGTGTGTATATATATTTAGATATAAAAATCTATATTCCTTTAGATACATGAATAAAGAAGTCTAAATATAAAGCACTCCCAAAAGTGCATTTTTAAGCTTTAAATACTTTGGAAATCTGCTCCACATACTGAGGCACTATTTTAGCCTATTAGGAAACAATGGCAACCCATAAGACGTATAGCCAAAATCTGTCATCCATCCGTCTTTACTTCTCACTCTCTTTCTTTCTTTCCTTCCTCCCTTCCCTTCCTTTCCTTTCTTTCTTCTTCCCTCCATCACTCCTTTCTTCTTTTCTTGTTTTCTTGCCTGCTTCTAATGCTAATGGTACACTTCTTTGTGTTACGCACTGTTCAGCATGGTGAGATACAATGGAAAAGGATATTCAATTCTCTACCTTCTGAAAACTCTCCTCTAGTATGGAAAGAGACTTTAAAAATCTAAAACATAAATGATAAATAAATAAAAACAAAGAAATATGTGTGATATCAGGTAATAAGTGCTATGAGAAAAACAAAAGAGAGTAAGAGCATAGGGACTGATGGGTGGGTTGCGGGAGAAAATTTTGGTTGATGAAGGAAGACTTCTCTAAAGGGGTGGCATTTTAGTACTGATGTAAATAAGTGAAGAGCAAGTCATGTAACGATCTGGCAGAAAATTCCAAGATGAGGAAGTCCCAGCTAAAAGTCCTTCCTGAGGTGGGAATGAACGTGTCCTGTACAAGAAGGCCAGTGGGGCTTACGTGGGGTTGTTAATCAGGTGACTGACAGGAAGTGAGTGTGTGTGGAAAGAATAGATCTTCTGGGCCATGGTACAAACTTCGGATTTTATTTACTCACTATTGCATTATTTAGAGAATCATGTAATGGGAGACTGACTTTTAGTCAACTAGAAGTCCACAGGCAGGCTTTAAATGGAAACAGAGTCTACATTCCATAAATCATATTTGGATACAGATTTTAAAAACTATGGTATACTTAAGTCCATTTAGCTATACGTGGACATGTAATGCTATAACCTAACAGGAGTGTGATGTCTTTCAGCTTATAAAATATTTTTATTGCATTATCTGATTTCACACTCACAGCCTTTTATGGTACTCAGAGGAGGTGTTTTAATCCTCATCTTACATATGAAAAAATGAAGGCTTAAAAGATTAAAATGAATTTTCCACAGCCACAATACTAATAAAAGAAGACTTTTGAATTAATACATACAAAATATCAAAAAATTAGTGATTAGTAATAAAAACCACCAAAATATGAGTAATAGAATATGATATGCACAGAACAAGCAAGACTATCCATCCGTTTTAGCTTTGTTTCTGCTAATATCCTCTATAGTCCCTTCTTCTCTATCCACTGGGAAAGAGCCGACTGGTTACCATTTATCTAATATCAGTTTCTTTAGAGCTGAGAGTATGTATTTAACCCCCCATGGGCTTTTTCTCATGGCAGTGTCTAAATCCCTTCTGTTTGTTAAACCCTAACCTAATGTGATGCATTACTGCACTAACTGCTACTTTTTAAATGAAAACACAGCAATCCTAATGACTAACTTAGACAAATAATGATTGTCACACTTTGAAAAGAAAGCAAAGATATTTAATTCCTCCTTGCTTCATTATTTTAGTATGCCTGGGAACCAGTGTGAAGACTCATTAATAATATTAAGAAAAAAGGTTATTTTCTGACAGTATTCTGCAAGCTCCTTTAAACTCCATCCAGTTTCACAATTCTGGCCCACACAAAGACATGTCATAGATAAATTATGTTTATTAACTATGGAAAAGCAGAGATCAGAAAGAGCTGTCAGGCCAGTCACAGCCATAAGTTAGAATAACCCTGAAAAAATTATATGTGTGTACCATTTATGTACTTTTAGAACATATTCAATTCTTGATCTCATTAGTAAGTACACTCTGGCTTATAGGAGCAAGCAAGCTTTTCTGGCTCAATTTCTCTCTCTCTCTCTCCGCCCCCCAGCCTTCTTCCCTTTCCCCCTCCATCTCCCTCTCCCTTTCTCTCTCTTCCCCCTTTTGGCATGAGGACATCAGAACTCTATCTTTTCAAAAGAGGTCTTTCTATACCATTGAAAAGGTTATAATTTCCTTCCTCTGAAATACTTTAAGAAAATGGACTTTATTCATTAACTGATAGCCAGGTGTGTTAAGTCTAAAATACAGTCATGTGACATATAACATTACAGTTAATGACAGATCACATATATGACAGTGGTCTCATTATAATGCCATATTTTTACTCTACCTTTTCTATGTTTAGTTGTGTTTAGACAAACGAATACTTGCCATTGTGTTACAACTAACTAGAGTATTCGGTACAGTAACGTACTGCACAGTCTGGAACCTAGGAGCAATAGGCTATACCTAGGCTAGCCTAGGTACATAGCAAGCTATTCCACCTAGGTTTATGTAAGTACACTCTATGATGTTTGCACAATGATGAAATCATCTAACAACACATTATTAGAACATGTGCCCATCATTAAGCAATGCATGACTATACTTCTAAAATCTTGTTCTAATGTTTAAAGTATTTTTAAAAGTTTAAAACAAACATCACAGTTAAAAACCTGAAATTAAACAAACTTCAGAAAAATAGCTATTTTAATTATTATTTTTCTAAATTTTTTCTTAGCTAAAATGAAGAACTGCCAAAAGAGTATGATCTTTATAGATCAGTCATAGAAGAGAAAGCATGGCATAAAAACCGTCTGCAAATCTCAAGACAAAATCCATTAATATACACTATGTAGATGTTTCATTGCTCCTCTAGATCCCTGTGACTACAGGAGATAACTGTAGTTTATTTCTTTTGTTTTTATTTCTTTAGAACCCTTAAATTAGGTGCAATGAGTTTTTAAAGTAAGGAATCAACTAGCCAATATTATTTATAGGATTTTTTTCTTTAAAAATCTACTGCTCTGCCTTTAAAAAATTGCTCTGCCACCAAAAATTGTGTGACAAATAAACAAGGTGGAATCTATTTTTCTAAAGATACACCTTATAGAAGAGTCCTTGTACCATCTCTGTCAACTACTACAAGTAAGAAAATTGGTATAGTTTGTATTTTGATGTACTGATTCTAAAGAGCTATTGCATGAGTATATTGAAGAATTTGTCGTTAATAAGCTTGCTTCCTGAAACAAATGCACAGATAACATAAGTGAAAGATTTTATATAGTTTACTTTAACATATTAGTTACTGAATTACTACTACTAATGGCAACATTAGTAGTAATTAGTAACAGCATTAGTAGTAATTCTTATGATTACCTCATATACTCATATGAGGTGTAGGCAACCATCTACTACTAATATATTCCAGGTTGAAACAGGGATAAGCAATAGACAGACAACACCATTTGGCTGTGTGGTTGCCCAGAACCTTTTCTTCTGGATTTTTCTTTTTGGAATTAACTCCAGCTCGGATGAAAGTGTCTTCATTTCCTTTGTATTTCTCAGTTTTTACTCGCACTTAGAATTATGGTTGTTTTTGGCCAGGCATGGTGGCTCATGCCTGTAATCCCAGCACTTTGGGAGGCCAAGGTGAGAAGATCACTTGAATCCAGGAGTCTGAGGTTGCAGTGAACTATGATAATGCCACTGCCCTCTAACCCAGCCAGGCAAAAGAATAAGACTGTCTCAAAATAAAAAAAAGAATTGTGGTTGTTTTTGAATGGCATGAATGGTATATTTTTTTGCATTTTCAAGCAATGTAGTTCAAATTTTAACATGATTTTTTTCCCCAATGTAAAACATTTGAATAGGTTGTCAAATATACAGTTATTATAATTATCTAAATATCAATTATAAAAATCAGTATCACATTAGATGATTCTATAAAATAAAAACACAAATCACACATTGACAATAAACCCTGCAGTCCAAGAATACCCCGCCAATAGTACAAATTATAAACATATTTTTTAAAAAAACTAAAGACATCATTTAGTCATTTAAACCAAAGTAACTGACTAGACTAAGTACATTCATTCATCAAGCACAACAAATTTAGCATTGCTGCTTATAGTCACTAATAACACACTTTTGGGTGCAATTTCACATGCTTTCATAAATCTTCCAGTACAATTCCCATAGTAAAGTGTCTTCGTGCACACCATTTTCATTTATATGCAGGTGCATCATACATCATACTTAAGACTGTTTCACTTCATAAACTGTTAATATATACTATAAGTGAACACCAGGCCAAAATTTAACCCCAACAATGACAAAATTTAAAAATTTTAAAAAATTCTTGAAAGCGTATACTGATTCGTTTAATTGCATGAGTACTATTTCCACTTACCAGAGGCTATTAAGTAATGAGAATTTAAATATTAGTTCAAAAAAAAGGTGGAGGTCCAACCTTCCTAAAACATTAAGTATTTTAGTAACAATATAGTCACTCTAAGTCAAACAGTAATTTCATATACATTGTCAAATTTAAAATACCAGTGGTTTGAAGATAAGATGGAGGCCTAAAACATTTGTACTAAATTGTAAAATACAATAAAAAATGTGGAGTGAATTTGCTTGTGAATATGCAATGGAATCTTCTCATAAGGATGTTATGTTAAACACTACTCTAAATGGATAATGTAAGTAAATGTACCTTTACCAAAAAGAAAAGTAAAAAAATTAAGGCTTTTTTAATGCTACTTATAACTATTACTCAAACTCAGAAGTCAAATAGAGGTTATAATGCTGCAAAATATTATTTCTAACCTATTGTTACTGGCTTCATTTCAACTCAATACTAATTACTTTATTTTTACACAAACTCAAATGCTAGTTATCTTTATTATCTTCAAATGCATATTTCTCTACATCTCTCTTTTAATTAACTCTCAACTCTGCCCCATCTAGACAGAATGCGACAAATGGTTAGGGCCCTGTCTGACTGGTTCACATTAAAATGGGCTAAAAATGCTTGGCACGCGGTATACACCCAATAGATATTTTTGAATGAACTAAGAAGCCTGAACTCCAAAGGCAACCCTACTTGGTTTCCAAAGCAAATTCTACCTCTTTAGATAACCAGATTGATACAATTTTTAAAAAGAAATTGTAATTCTAGAAGGAAAAAAGGAGAAAAAGTTCTGATAATTCACAACTCCAAAACATTTTCCAGGAATATGGCAAAACTGTTAAACTATTTAGACGTATGAATGAATCAAAGTGCAAGTAGTGACAGCATTAACATCAAATGTATTTGAAAATTCACTTTCAAAGTTTAAAATATTTTCAGTGACAAATAGTTATTTTGAAAGAGTTATGGATGTGAAACAAAGATAAAACTTATAAGTCAAATTTTTCCAGGAAAAGTAACATTCCCCTTGAAATAAACTATAATTTCTCTGTTGAATATGATATAAACCTATTTTGAATAAGAGTAAAATAGAAGTGCAGATTTAGATATGTACCACAACTTATATGATGCACTAATTTACACATAGTACTTTTGATAACACACAATTGGATGCTGTCTTTCACTGATTAGAAATGTACATTTATACTACTGCTTAACTAAAAGGGGACATAAAAATGTATTAATCTGAAAGGAAAAAAACCTCAAAAGTTAAAGGAAAAATAAGCAAAGCTTCAATCATTCATCTTTTTGAAGATGCAGTTAGAGAAAAGGGTATTATACACTTTATGCCATTTTTCACAATGTAGTAAATATATATTCCAATTTTCTCATAAATGAAAGATTTTAGAAGAAAAATATTTTGTTCCCTGCAAATAACTTTTCTCCTCCTACCCCTGGTGAGAATAATTAGTGCCCTTAATTTCAAGATTTTTATTGTTGTTTTTGTCCGTGCCAATTATTTTTTCCATGAAGTATAATATTTTAAAATATATATATATAAATGAAAATTAAAGGGAAAACCTGCTTTCAGAAAGCAACAATTTTAAATCATTTCACTAAGAAGCACTTTTTGATATGCTGGTCTGACCTTTTAATGCAAAACCTAAACAGTACTTATTTCTGAAGTAGAATTTTCTCATTTTAATAACCTCATACATAGCAATATAGACAACATTAACCTGTGCTTTCTAGATTTTTCTTGGTGTTCTAATAATGTAGTAGTTTAGATATGGCTCATTCTCAAGGTTGGGTGGACAGAGATTTCATGATAAGCTGACTACAGAGAGCTAACTAAACTCTTAATAACTGACTCATGGTTTGCATTTTGCTTGAGTCAAATAGATGTTTAAGCCAAGGACCACCACATTCCCTGCTAACATTCCTAATAAACGAGGGCTCTGGTTGTTCACTATACAAATCTGATTTTCTTTAGGCTATAAAATAACTTCCCATATTTACATGTTACTCTTGGGACATTTGGTAAAATGATCATGCTAAATTATTTGCTTCATTGGCATGGGGTTCAGGACATGCTAGCTCCAAAAATGGCACCTAGGTATTATTAAAAACAACAGAAGCAGGAAGATCATATTTACCTTTCCCTTATCCTTCTCCCCTGAAGCAGGTCATAAAACCTAAATTCCAGAAGTACCCTCCCTACACCTGAAGGAAAGGAACATCCCTATTCTTGAAGACACAGAGACATCAAAAAGAATCTGAACAAAAAGGCCTTGCTAAGTTTCCCCCAGCTTATTATCATAAGATCATACTGCTTTTATTAATCACACTTCTACACAGCTGTCCAGTCTTCATCAGACTTAAGTATAAAAATTCAGTTTTCCTGTTTCTTTGCGTCTGTTTTCTGAAGGCTCCTGTGTCACATAAAAATTATAAAAAGTACAATACATACATACTTTTCTCTTGTTAATTTGTCTTTAGTTATAGGTGCCTTAGCCATGAACCTGGTAATGGATGAGAAAAGACATCTTTTTATTCATATATTTTAAACTTCTTCTAAAAACTTTTGTCATATTACACAACATACTTTTAAGAACAGTAAGAAAAGAATCCTTTTATAGACTATCATGGTTATGCTTTATAGAAAAACACTACCTATATAATCTCTTACTACATTTTTTCGGCAAATACATGGCTCCAAAGGAGACATGACTTCAGGCACAATAGAGAAATGAGGTGGAAGGTGTTTAAAATTTTCCTTTGGGAACTATTGGTTCCATCATATTTTTCCCAACTGGCTCATATACAAAGACTTGAGCTGGGCATTGAGCCAAAGTAAAGACTAATATCAGACCTCAGAAATAAAAGTACACTCTGAATGCAGATAAAATCAATGGGATGACAAAAATAATTCCAGAAGAAGATAACCTCAACAGATAAAGAATGGAAAAAAAATGAGGGAAAAAATAGAAGTTATGAAAGAATTAGTTCCCAAAGAATTCCAAGACTAGATATTTGAGCTCCCTCAAATAGAGTCAGTTCTGCCATAATACTTGCTTTAAATAGTGAATTTGTTCCAACACAACTGGTATATTAAGGGATAATTTTAGCATACCACAAATTTTCCATTTGTGTATGATATCATTGGAAAGAAAACTGCATCCAGCTAAACTCAGCTGTGCAAGAGTACACACACACACAAACACACAAACATACACACACACATCCCTATCAGCCACCTCAATTCACGGTGTGTGTTATGAGCCACCTTCACCCACATATGATGTTACAACTCAGTTAACCCACTTTGCACCACTTCAAAATAACTCATAGTTGCAACCCTTCTGACTCCCATTCCACAAGCAAATGTCAGGTCCCTTTAAATGTAAAATGCCATATTTATTGTACTATTTCTATGTATAGTCTAACCATTTAACATGTGAAACTATGCTACCATTTTTTATTAGGTTTCAATTATTTTTATGTGTCACTGACTGATAATGTTTTTGAGGGTTGTGCTCCTAACTCTATTTTTCCTATAAGCCCTCTGATTTTTTTATTATGTGATTTTGCATAACAAGTAATTTTTAGGAACATATGTCATGCTATAGCAGAACTGAATGTAGTAGAAAACATGTAATTTCAATGCTACATAAACAATTCAAAGACCATTCATTCATGAAAAATTTATTATTTACTATATAAGAAACATAGTAGGTTAGGCAATAATTTTATCTAGCCAGTACTATCAAGCCAATACAATTTTACAAAATTTTACATGTTTTACAAAAAACATAAAACAGGAACGTCTCAGATCAAAGCACTGACCTATTGCTATAGCTTGGATATTTGACTTCTAAAACTCATGTTGAAATTTGATCCCCAACATTGGAGGTAGGGCCTAATGGGAGGTGTTTGGGTCACGGGGGTGTATACCTCATGAATGGCTTAGTGCTGTCCTCACAGTAATGAGTGAGTTCTTACTCTGTGAGGTCTTGTCAAAGCCGTTTGTTATAAAGAGCCCAGCACCTCCTCCCTCTCTTGCTTCCTCTCTCACCATATGATCTCTGCACACACCAGCTCCCCTTTGCCTTCCACGGTGAGTGCGGGCAGCCTGAGGACCTCAACAGAAGCCAAGCAGATGCTGGTGCCATGCTTCTTGTATAGCCTGCAGAACCGCAAGCCACCCAAACCTATTTTCTTTATAAATTACCCAGCCTCAGGTATTCTTTTATAGCAACACAGATAAACTAAGACACCTATGAATTTGAACTGCATAATACTAAATAAAATACTTGCAAATGAATAGAATTCATACATACATACAGTAAGATAGCTATTTATCACAGTCACGTCAGATTATTTTAGTATGCAGTAATATTTAGCATTAGGTATATCATGTTATAGATGCAATTATGTAAATGAGAAAGAAGAAAAATAGTGTGACCTAATATAAATGCTTTTGATAAAATTCAATAACCATTCTTTATTTAAAAACAAAAACTTTGAAAGAGAATAATTGTTCCAGATCAAATCTTATACTTAATAATATAATATTAGAAATTACCTGCTAATGGCGGGAACATAATGCTTTACAGTATCAATTATAATTTTATTCTGGAATTCCTAAACTATGCACATGATAAAGCAAAATGACAGCTATCATTATTAAATATTCAGTGAATTTCAAGAGCATTTACTTAAAAAACAGTAAAAAATATTTATATAATTAATAAGTTTACTAAATGATTTCTGTTTTTAGGTACCACAGCAATGACTTAGGTAAGGGAGAAGAGAAGCATGAAAAATAGTAACCAAATAAAATAAAAGCATACAATGGCTAGTTTGGAATATGTTTTTTAAAAGATAACAAACTGTGTATCTTTACAGAAATACACGTAGAATACCTAAATAAATGGACAGGGAAAATATCATGTTACTAAATGGAAACAAATTATTTTTAATAACTTCTATTCTTCCCAAATTAATACTCCATTGTAACTGGGCATTGACAGTAAATGTACTGAAGTTTATCTGAAAAATTAATAGACATAAATGCCAAGAAACTTTTATAAAGGCCATGAGAAAGAATCCACATTATCATATTTAAATAATAAAAAAGCAACATAATTATGTTATTGCTGTACCATCCAAGCATATACACATAATGGAAAACAAGATATAACTTAGAAATAAAAGTTTTTAAAATATAACATTTCATATATGGTAAATAAAGCATACAACTAATAAAGATATTGTGTTACTTAGTAAATACTAATAGGAAAATAAAGAGTTGCTAGGAAAAGAATAAATATATCTTCAACTCCCATAGTATCCTATTCATCCAAATTCTGGATGTATTAAAATTCTGAACTATTTTTATAAATCATAAAATTACTAGAAGATAGGTTTCTGAACATAAAATAATTTTTAAAATAGTCTATGTTTAGAATAGCAAAAATAGCAAAATAAACAAACAGAAATCACTGAGTCCTTAAATATGAGCTCTTCAAATAGATTTTTTATTTAACTTTTCTTTTCTTTCTTCTTCTTTTTTTTTTTTTTTTTAGAGACACAGTCTTGCTATGTTGCCTAGGCTGGACTTGAACTTCTGTGCTTAAAGCATTCTCCCTCTTCAGCCTTCTAAGTACCTGGGACTACAGACATGTACCACTATGCCCTGCTTAAACAGATTTTTAAAACAACATTAAGATCACATTAGAAACATGAGTTAGATGTTGACCTCTTATAAAAGCATAAATACAGTGGACAAATAAATAGATAAAATATAAAACCTTAGTACTAATCAATATAAACAGAAATCAAAATAATCAAAGCAACTTTTCATTTATTAGATTAGCAAATGCTTTTAAAAATTTTAATATTGAATATGAGTCATGTTGAAATAACATAGGTCCTCTCATATTCTACTAGTGGGGTGTTGTATTAGTTTGCTAGGGCTGCCATAGCAAAGTACCACAGACTGGGTGGATTACACAACAGAAACTTTATTTTCTCACAATTCTGGAGGACATAAGTCCAAGATTAAAGTGTCAATAGAATTGGTTTCTTCTAAGGCTTCCCTCCTTAGCTTGTAGAAGGCCATCTTCTCCCTTTGTCTTCACATGGTCTCCTGCATGTGTGTCTTAATCTCGTTTACTTATATGGAAGCCAGTTGTATTGGATAGGATCCATGCATATGACCTCATTTTATCTTAAATATTTCCTTAAAGACCCTATTTCCAACTACAGTTACATTCTGAGTCACTGGGGGTTAAAACTTCAATATATGAATTTTGAGGGAACACAATTCAGCCCATAATAGGTGTCAAAACAAAAATTGCAACTGACAAGGAAGACTCTCTTTAAGTCTATTACATTAGTGGAGAGCAGCCAGAGTTCAGTCTGAGCTCAACTACACTTATACAAATGGCTAGACAGTTTTAAGAGTCAGGATGGGGGATCTTAGGCTAATCTGTCTTTGCTAATTGGCTTTCTTTTACCTTCAGGGCAAGAGATAATTTTGAAACTTGAAGCAAGAGTACACTGAAGGGATGTCAAGTTGGTAGGGTAAAATTGGTAATAGTGGAATTATTTATACCATGGATAGGAGAGTTTCCCCCCAATCTCCACCACCAAAAATCCCAGTTATCAGTATGCTGTACTTCTATTAATAGCATGATATCAAAGCAATGCAATAAAAAGCATTTAGAAAGAAATAGATTTGTCTTCTAGATGCTATAAAGTTAGTGAAGATCCAAGTTCTATATATAGTTTTTAATAGTGTGAATGTCTATTATCAGACATTTGTTTTAAATTGATCTTCTTTATTGTACTTACAGATTTGCAGACATGAATTCAAAAGACAGCTGTATGAAACAGGATTATCTTGAAGAAACCCAGAGTTGCCATCAGGGCAAGGCTTGGTGAAGAGAGGTAGGAAAGAGTCAAGAGGGTGATCGCCAGGTACCTCCTGAAGGAAATTCAGGATTGACTGAAAAGCAACTGGAAGGGACTAATAAATAAGTGGCTGCACAATCCTCTTGATCAAGAAAATAGAATGATTATCAGTCGTCCTCAAAACTATCACTGCCAGAACTGGAACAGCCCCAGAGTGATCTCAAGGAGTTGTATTATACTTTTAGATAATCTAGCATGTTGCAATATGCCTAATAGACAAGAAATAGATAATTGTCCAACAGAAATGAACAAGACCAAATTTCTGTACCAAATACTGTACCACAATATTTGATAAATCTTTACTGACAGAGAGCTATGTCAAGAATTAGAGGAAATAAATCCTGCCTGAAAAGAATCCTAATTAACAAATTACTTTAAACAATGATCTTTCAAACATTTTCAAATTAAACAATGATCTTTCAAAAATGCAAATATGCTCAATCGCTTCTCTTCCCATTAAAACCATTTGATAGTTCTCCATTGTCCGTGGGATGAATTTCAAAATTCTCAGCATAGTTTATTAGGCAGTTTGTAATCTGCTTCTGCCAACTCTCCATGTTCTGCAAAATGCAGCCAGATATCCTTCCCTTGACCTCTCACATATGCCCCCATGTGGCACATCAGTCTAGATTAGCTGATTCTACATGTGTTCATGGAACACAGGAAATATTCCCATCCCACATCCCTAATCTCCCTGAATTGTAAATCATAAATCTTCATCCCTTAAAGAATCATAAACTCTGTGAGAGACGAGGCTATGCTGATCCTATCCAACACTTGCTGCATGTGGGGTGCATAGAAGTGCAGGAAATAGTTTAAATGAATGGATGGATGAATATTTAAAGAGTACTTATAGTCTCCAGGGGAAGAAAAACTAGCACTTACAGAATAATTATAATTTCTATAACATTTATTCTTTATAGGCTATGAAAGAAAAGTTATATGTCACTTAGAAAATGCTCAGAGAACCTTAGATAGGTAATGGAGTTTAATTCACTCTTTGCTTTTATCTTAAAACTCTGGCATTCAAATATAAATGTGTATATGCTATAGTCAAAATCAATTTCTGCTATCTCAGACTAACCTTCCAACCATCCTCATTTTCTTATTCAAACAAAACCTGGACAAAGATCAGTTAAGATTAATAAAAATTTCACTAAATTAGACAGTTGTTTATTATCATTTAACTCTCTTATAAAAAATGTGTGTATAAATACATATACATCTCTGTATCCATAGATATAGATATATATCCACAACCCAAACTGAAAGCAACATGAAGCAAATAAGAAAAAAAATTAAAACTGGAAACAAAGAAGATAAAATACAGCCTTCTGTCATTTTTTGAGTGGACCGATTAACCCAATTAATTCCCTTCACCACCCTACTCTCCCTACCGTGTCACAAACTACAACATTCTGCCTAGCTTGACCAAGTGATATTCTCTATTGATTAAAAACAAAACATGTAGCTAAATCTATGCACTTCAATCAAGGCTATGTCTTCTTGAGAATGACCCAACACTTAGTTCCACATAAAGTTGCCTATCAGGCAGTTCTTTGTATAGTTTTTAATAGTATGAATGTCTATTATAAGACATCTGTTTTAAACCTATCTTCTTTATTGTACTTGCTCCGTCTAATTGCATTATTTTGGGTAAACAGAACAAAAAAGTAATTTAAAATGACATCTATCTGAATCAGTCCCAAACTAATTAGTTTTTTTCCTCCCCCAAAGATGTAAAAACAGATGTTTTTGTTAGTCTGCCCTGATACTGCATATCTTTTTATTATGGAATCAACTTGTTTAATCTTTTCTATTTTCTGCTTTTGACTGATATTACCACTTGCAATCTTATATGGAAGTGGTGTTAAAACATTCCCTTCTGCAATTTTTATGTTTTAGCCACTATTAGCTTTCAGATCTGACAGCCTTTGATGAGGAAGTAAGAAGATGCAGAAAGCCCTGCCATTCAATGGACCCAGTATTTGCAGTGAAAAAACTTGACTGGGGAGTGGAATCTGTGAACAAATATGATCTCTGCCAAAATTAACAGTTGTAGCATTAAAATTTGTTTCCTCATCTATAAGATGAAGAAGTCAGACTAGATGACATCTCTGTTCTACAGGGGTAAGTTTAAGATCCTGGCTTTTACCTATTTTTGTGAGTGTTAAGAGAAAATGAAACCAGAATAAAGAAAAGGAAGATTTAGGAAAGCTGGTGAAAAGCTCATACATATGACTGTCACAAAGCCAGGAAGAAAGGAATTGAGTAAAAAAGGAGGTTGTCAAGAGTGCCAAGTAATAATCATAATCATTCTTTGTACTCTTACAGTGTTTTACAGTTTCCAAATATTTTTTCATACGTTGTAATTTGTTACCAATGACAATCTCATGATGGAAACAAAACATAGATGAGTTTTCCTCTTTTATGTATTTAAAAAAAAGTCAAAGTTAAGGAAGATTAGAAAGGTCAAAGAGAAAACATGAATATGGGAAAATCTAAATCATAGACTATTTTTGCTCTGCAGTCATGACTTGTTCCAAGCACAGATTCTGATCTGGACTATCTGGGTTCAAATCTCAGACCACTATGTGTTTACTAACCCTTTGACTCCCCTGGACATCAGGATGCTCATTGTAAAATGCAGATCCTGACAAAACTTACTTTAAAGACTTGTAGTCAGGATTACCTGGATAAATGTAAAGCACTAAGACAATTGCCTGGCATCCAATAAGTGCTAACTGGTATTATTACAGTCACTAAGGTGACCAGCAAATGAAAAATACAGCCACAACTTCATTGCCTCTGGTCATGTTCTTTTTGTTCTCTCTATAGGGCTCCTGAAGAGCTGAGGAGCACAGGAAATGTGCCAAGGGAAGACTGAAGAAGGAGCAGCCAAGCAGCCACTTAAGGAAGCAGAAGACAAGGTCTAAGGGCTCTCCATGTTCTCCCTACCACAAACACTGATAGTGTTTAACTTCTGGCCTAGGCAGTCTCCTCAAAGGATAGTATACAAGGATATTCACACTTGCAAAGAGTTTATATTACTCTATCAGAGACTTGCTTGAAGACAGTGTTACAGAAAGTCATAATGTGAATTTAACTCTAGACTAAGAAATTGTACAAGTGTAAGCATGTAAGTTAATTACCTTTAATGCTGAAGACACAATTAACTCGCGTAGTAACATCTGGTTAGTCTATTTGCTTTTTCAAATTAGGATAATTAGAATTGACAAAGTACCTTCATTCCAATTTCTCTTTCTCAACACCCTTAGATTATCGCAAGTTTGTTTTTTGTTGTGGCATGGTTTTTTCGTTTTACTCAACATCACTCAATTTGTTTTGCTTTAAACTATGGCAGCTGTAATAATTACCATGGCACTGTTCATAATCCGAATTTGTATTATGTTGAAAAAAGTCCTAATATGAAAGAAATACATACAATTTAAATAGTCAGTACTCAACATCATTAGCATTATTGTATAATAATCAAGGAAATCGATGAAAAAAGTTTCTTAAAGACTTTCTAAAAGACATTCACTCTAGTATTACCAGATCTTAAACCAGGACCTGAACTATAATAGGCATTCAATAAATATTTGTGGCATGAAAGAATGAATGAATGAATCAACTAAATGCCACTTAATAGTGCTATATCTTAATTAGAGCATAATTATGTTGCCTTTATTTTAGAAGTCCTTTTAGCTACCATTTAATTAAGGAAACCCTATGCTATATTTATTCAAACATACATTTATCTTCCTTACATCATGTCCCTTTCATCCTGTGCTTCCTAAAAATTCTCTTATTACTAGGAAAAATGATTGCATGAGATCTATGATATTACAGGTATAAGGAATGCTAATTCTAAAATTTTATAATGATTTTTTGACCAATCCTTTATAACTTATATAATACAAATGGAATTAGTATTCAGAATGAGTACTCACTCTGTCCTTTAAAAATTCATTTCATCTCTCTGTCTAAATCTCTTTATCAATACAGTGTCAATAATCATATATTTATTTTCCTAGCTCAGGTCATTGCTCTGAAGATCAGCTTATTTCTTAATAAAGTGCTAAGTAAAATGCCTAAATTAGAATGTACCATATTTCAGGAGTTTATTCTATTTATTTAGGGCAGGCATAGGAGACCACAATATGCCGCCCCAAAATATGACGGTAGAAAACCAGAATATGCTACCTCAAAATGTGTCTCTATAGCCTAAGAATTATTTTGAAATATTTTTATTGAAAACCAACAGACACAGGAGAAGCTCTAAAACCAGAGTAGAAATTACCCTCTGTAAGAAAAATTTACATTTATAAAAGAAATCTCCAATTTAAACCTGTATAACAAACCTTACTTTTGTTTATCATACTTTTCCTGGTCACTTTCCCATAACTGGTCTCTCCACATCCTTTTTGATTATTTGTTATTAGCTGAAGATAGTATGTAGGCCTGAATTCTACCCCACCTCTTTGAGAGTTACTCCCATTTCCCTGGATATTTCCCATTTATGTATGATATATACATGTTAATAAACTTCTGTTTATTTTTCTTTTGTAATCTGTCTTTTGTTATAGGTCCTGCAGTTGAGAATTTAGAAGGACAGATGAAAGATTATTTTTTTCCTACAAAGGAAAATGACAAAATATTTCAAATATGATACTTAAAATTCTATATTAAGGCAAAGTTTTTCTTTAATGTATTGGAAAATTTATGTGGTAAAAATATGATATGGCATGGGTAAAATAAAATAAAAATGAAAAAAATCTACCTAATAATCTTATTTTTAAGGCCCTCTGAATCTATGAATATAAACTTGGTAGGTCAAAAGGCAAATAATGTTTTCTTTAATATATAGCCTATATCAATCAATTCAGGTAAAAAATATTCTATAACATCTTTCATTTTTTCCCATGTTTGTCCAGAATTGAGGTTATATTTTCATTAGAATACTGTGGACATGTCTAAAATCGCTACACAGTAATTTTAATGTTTTTTAAAAATACTAACCTATGGCAAATATTAAAGAAGAAAGCTACCATCAAGTTATAATAAATCAAAAGTGTATTTATCACATGGTAATAACATTCAGAAATCCATTATCAATCTCACTTTGTGGGATTAAGTTTGAATACAAATAGATAGTTGGAGTATCTTATCTCCTAATTTCTTTTAAACATTTGTTCCTTGTGTTTATTCTTAGATATGCTAAGATTTATAATCTTAATAAGCAATATTTTAATCTGCAATACATACTGATTTCAAAATGTCTATCTTATAGTATGTACTGTAAGGGCAAAGAGAATTTCCCTTCCCCTTTGAAGGTTTGAGTTTAAGTCTGTTGGAATGAGGAAAAAGGCATACAAATTTCATTAATGTGCTTAAGCACAGGGGATTCACAGGAGAATAACTGCCCAATAATCCAGTGAGGTCCAGATGCTTATGCACCCTTTTTCATAGGGGAAGGAGAGATGGAGGAAAAAGCCATTTTGAGGGGTAGTATGTAATTTTTAATGGGAATGACAATAGTTAGTAAATAATTCTCTTTAGGAATTCAATGGGACCCAAGAACAAATGATAGCTTGGGACAGAGCTCATATGGGCTCTTAAGTGTAGTGTTTAATTTTCAGTCTCTTCTTCTATGGTATGAGTTTTAATCTTTCCTAGTGAATGAAATTTCATGGAGGGGCTCAAAAGCAATTAATTATGTTCTTCTCTGGCAGGTCTGGTTTCTAGATAGATAAGGAAACTTCAGGGAACAGCCTCATTTTCTGCTTTGTAGGAGAGAGAGGATTGATAGACCAGGTGGGGCAGAGAGACCTTGAGGCTGCATAGTTCAGCATGTCAAAGTAACATATTTTGGGGTATCATTTTAGCTCCAACAACACTAAAAAAAAAAAAAAAATCATTAAAATGAGTACAACAACTAAGAGCTTCTAAATTGGGACAACAGTTTCCATAGTATCTTAAGTATAAATACATATATCACAGAATCTTGTTTAAGGAGTATAAAGTATACCAAGTATAAAGGCACAAAAAGCATAAAAGATAGCATTTCAGTAATAATTTTATAGAAATTATTTAAAGTTAGAATTTACTCTGCCTTAGGTGTCCTAACAACTGCAGAATACAACAAACATCCTACTTTCTAAAGCATTAATGAAGCAATTAGCATAGAGATGAATGCAAACTGCAATAGGGATGGGGAAATGGAAAATTAAGAAGGGAAATTCAAACCATTGGATACATGGCTGTGTTCGCTATTTACTACCTTTGAGGATAACTTGGCTTACCCATTAGAAATGAGTGTCTGTCAAAATTGGTGTATATAAGATGTTTTCCTGTTTTAAACACTTGTACCAGATGGCAGATCTCACCATAGACCTTTATCTCCAGACTTTAGGCAATTTTTACACAAAGCCTTCAGCATTTGCAAAATATCTTTTATTCAAGGCCCTAAAGGATGTTACAGTAAAAAAAAAAAGAAAAAAAAAAAAGAGGGAATTTATTACTCCTTGGTGTCTTTCAGTGTCATGAAGTAAGTCAGGGGGTCATATTAACTATTAATATGTATGGCTTTAGAAATTAGAGAATAGACTGTAAGACATTCTCAAGTCATACAGAATTAATTAATTGACTTCCCTTGGCAGCTAACCTATTGTCAAAGAGGAGTTTTACTGAAAAATTTGGTTGATTTCCTTGTCACTGGCCTTTAATGTTAGCTAGGAACAAGATTCATTTATATCCTCAATGGTACTAAGGCCTATTTTACAAATGTATGATTTAAAGTGGCTACATCAAGGCAAGTTGAGTCCATTACAAAAATATTGGTTGTTTCATCAATGCCTCTTTTTTTAAAATGACCAGAAAAAAGAACAAAAGAGGTCTAAAGAGACTTTCTAGTACTTCATTCAAGTTGTTTTTTCATTACTATATATATTTTTTAAATTTCAAAATATTAAGGGGTACAAATTTAAGTTACTAGTATTGATGTAATTCTAAATTTTACCATACTAACTTTGAATAAAGATAAACATGACTTCTGCATCTAGTAATGACGGATTAAGTAATTCAGGTAATTCTCCTAATCAGAACAATTAGAATATTTGGGAAACATATCAAAATTATCTACTTAAAGGAATCATGGAAATAATAAAATAGTGAAGAATCAACAGGCCAAGTTCTGGGGAAGGGCAAACGCCCAAAGAGGTGAGCTTAGTTTCCATGTGGATTTTCGAAGGGGTGGCTGAGCCACTGAGAAGTGCTTTGCATAGTACTATTGAGCTAAGGGCATAATTAAAGTTCAGTGCCCATGTAAGGGTTCTTACTGAAACCCATGGCTTTAACTGCAACTAAAAAGGAAAAAAAAGAGAGAGAGAGAGAGAATGCAATGCACTTGTGCATCATGACAGTCCCTATAAATAAAATGTGATTTGGGATTACACAGATGCACATTTCACAGAATAAAATGAGATTGCTCTCTGGAGAAAGATAACCTTATCCAGGGACTCCAGGTATTTATACAAAAACAAATTCTGCACATACAACTTGTGACAAAAAACAAACACCAAACAGACACATGAGGAGATAACGTAAACTGATCACAGGCACTCTAGTTAATAAAGTTATCAAATCCAAGCTTCAAAATAACTATAATTAGTATTTTCCTATAGTTAAAGAACAATATTAGGAATTTCAGCAAGAGCTGAAAAAATATATTGCTAAAAAATGGAATAAGAAGGAAGCACTTTTGAAATGGCAAAGTACCAAAAAAAAAAAAAAAACCAACAAAAAACAGGAAATTGCAGTGGCAAAAAAAAGTCAAAAATTTAAGTTTTTGTGAAAACTGGAAATTAAGCAAAGTTTTGAGACAATCCAAAGACTTTTTGTTCAAAAAAGTGGCGGAATGTCATTATGAACAGCAAGCTTTGTGATGTTTTAATTTGTCCCCCTTTCTTCCCTGTTCTTTGGTAACCTTCAAACTAACAACCTTGCAGTGACAGCAGCTATGCAAATCAGCAATCTAGCAACCACTAGAGGGGGCAGAATAGGTCTGGAGCTCTGCAAATGCCCCGTCTCTAGATTGTCACTATTTGACCTGCCTGACAGCTCTCTCAAAAGGTCCATTTTCAGGAGCTTGCCTTAAACTGACCTCATATAGAGTTCACTCTGTGTGAACAGCCCTAACCCTATGGCATTTGTGAAAAACTAAATGTAGCAATCATTTAACATTCCCCCTGACTGACTCGGGGGATGGGTGATGGAGAATGATGTCAACTGAGGCAAATAAGACTCCGACCAAAAATTTTAAAAAGAAAAACAAAGAGTGAGATGTCTAGATAGGGCTTTGATAACCTCTGGCATATTTCTGGAAATCTAGAAGACCATACCATGCACATACGTGAAACTACGGGCATGTCCTAATGAGACCTGAGAAGATCCTATTCTTTTATCTCTGGCTGTCCTTGAGGATCTAGGCAAGAAGGAAGTGAATGCTATACCAGAGTTGTAAACTCTTTGATGAAGGTTGAAAGGATGACCCAACACAAACACAGACCCTCTTGGGAAAGTCTGGAAGACTTATTGGCCCAAGGTGTTTAGGGAAATCTCTGTCCAATCAGTGGCTGTGCACTAAGCTAATCTAGCAGAGACTTCAGGAGTCATACATAACAAAAGATACAGACTGGGTAGAATCATTCTGGGAATGTCCCCAAACAAATAAACAGCAGCAGTAGCCATCAGCAACAACAAAGAGACCCTGGGGAGGAGACACATAAATATATACGAATATGTGACCTATACTGAGGATAAAAAGCAGGCAAGAAAAACCGTCCCATCCCTGAGGAAGTCCAGTTGTTGGAATTATTAAACAGCTATTATAAATACGTTCAAAGAACTAAAGGAAACCATGTCTAAAGAATTAAAAGTATGAGAACAATGTTTCTCCACCAAAGAGAATATTTGTAATATTAGAGAAATTATTTGAAAAAAGCCAAATAGAACTTATGAAATTTAGGAGTACAATAACTAAAATTAATAATATCATAGAGGAACTCAACAACAGATTTGAACCAACAAAAGAATCAATGAACTTGAAGATAGGTCAATTCAAGGTTATCCAGTCTGATAAACAGAAAGAAAGAAATGAAGAAAAACAAACAGACCCTCAAAAGCATAATGGTAATCACAGAAAGAGAAAGTATATTTGAAAAAAAAAAATAATGTCCAAAATTTTCTCATTTGATGAAAACATTAATCTACAAATCCAAGAAACTCAGTAATCCAAATAGGATAAACTCAAAGAGATCCATACCTTTAAACATCATAATTAAACTGTTGAAAGATAATGACAATCTTAAAGGTGGTGAGAAGCATCACATACAAGTCATCCTTAATAAAATTAACAGGTGACTGAATAACAGAAATCATGGTGGCCAGAAGATAATGTGATGACATGCTGAAAGTGCTAACAAAAAAGAAAAAAAAAGAATATCAACAAAGAATACTGTATCTCTCAAAATTATTCTTCAAAGGCAAAGGAGAAATTAAGATAAACAAAAACTGAAGGAATTTATCACTGACAGGATCTTCTCTGTAGGAAATACTAAGGGTAATCCTTCAAACTAAAATGAAAAGATATTAGAGTAAATTAATCCCCCTCCCCCAAAATAATAAGCATTAGTAAAGGTAACTATGTAAATATAAAAGATAAAATAAATGTATTTTTGTAATTCTTTCCTTCTCCTATCTAATGTAAAAGACAACTGTATAAAGACATACTTATAAAACTCTGCTGATAGCTTATAATAAAAAAGATACAATTGTATGGCAATAGCACGAAGGAGGACGAGGAAATGAAGTTATATTGGAGAAGAGTGCTGCTGACTTCTGATTCTTCAATATCCTTTCCTATCCTACTCTGCTAGTGAGCTTGCCTATTATTCCAATTTGATGTCTTCTAAAACACTAATATACTCCTCCTTATATTCATATTTTTTCTGACCCCCTATGATCACCTTTTACCACTTAAGGCAAAACAAAACTCTCTTACCCTTTTTTCCCAGACTACAGTTACTGCTCTAAACCTAATGGATTCCGGGATCTGTTTCACCTTTCTTAACCTTTCTGATAAAACTTAATAGCTGTTCCCTGAAATACTACAAAAGACAAATTCTCTTTAACAGGACACGTCTGGCCCTTTAGTTTCCCTCACGTTCAGTCTTGCAAAAGTGACCCTTGATCTCATGACAACAAAATTCTTCTGCCAAAGCCATTATAATCCTATCAACAAGGCCTATCCAATCAAGATTAGGTACTAATATTGGGTCTAAGCTATGCTAGATTTTTCTATTGAGAGACACTTTTGCCTACTTTATAGAAACTGTTTAATTCCACTCAAGAAATTTGTCCAACTCAAGGCACACAAATTGACTTACTTCTATTGCCATAAATGATACTAATACCCTCCCAATACAATTTATGCTCCACTAGGATACTGCTTATATGAACAGGATTATACCTGTCTACCACACCCTTACTTATCCTGGTTATTTAGAGTAATTCTTAGAGATTTCCATCACATTGCTATGATTTGAATGTGATCCGAAATTTCATGTGCTGGAAACCTAATCCCCAATGTGGTAGTGTTAAAAGGTGGGGTGTTTAAGTGGTGATTAGATTTAGAGGGCTCTGCCCTAAAAATGGATTAATTAATTTCTGGATTAATGAGTTAATGAACTAATGGGTTAATGTGGGAGTAGAACTGGTAGTTATATAAGAAGAGGAAGAGAGGCCTGAGCAAGCATGTTAACATGTTCAGCCCCCTCACCATGAGATACCCTGTGCTATCTCAGGACTCTGCACAGAGACCCCACCAGCAAAAAGGCTCTCACCAGATATGGTCCCTTGACCTTGGGCTTCTCAGCCTCTGTAACTGCAAGAAATAAATTCCCTTTCTTTATAAATTTGGATTGCTGGCCGGGCACGGTGGCTCACGCCTGTAATCCTAGCACTCTGGGAGGCCGAGGCGGGTGGATTGCTCAAGATCAGGAGTTCAAGACCAGCCTGAGCAAGAGCGAGACCCCATCTCTACTAAAAAATAGAAAGAAATTATCTGGCCAACTAAAATATATATATAGAAAAAATTAGCCGGGCATGGTGGCTCATGCCTGTAGTCCCAGCTACTGGGGAGGCTGAGGCAGTAGGATCGCTTAAGCCCAGGAGTTTGAGGTTGCTGTGAGCTAGGCTGACGTCATGGCACTCACTATAGCCCGGGCAACACAGCGAGACTCTGTCTCAAAAAAATAAATAAATAAATAAATAAATAAAAATAAATAAATTTGGATTGCTTTTTCTACTATCATATAAGTTAAACAACTTCATTATTTAGTTTCAAAATGTAATCTTCCAAATTTGACAAATAGGAAATGCTGTGAAGGAGACATAAATTTTGTGTTAAGCATTCATGATGTTAATCTTCATTACATGTATTCATCTTGTGAAAGTTTTTCCTCAGATATACAGGGTTATGGTTGATTTTGAATAAATAGATCGCATATGAACAGATTATTATATTTCCCTCAATTCTAATTATACAGCATAAAAATCACACACCTTTTAATAGTAGCATGGCAGAAATACATATTTATTTTGTTAAAGAGACAGGGGGATCCCTGGACCATTGGATTTTCTGTCTACTCATCCCACTGGGATGATCCCAGCTTGTTTTGCTCTATTAACTGCACTTTTCCTTGGATTGTATTTTTCCCTCTTGCATTTAAAGTAAAAAATACTATTTATAAATACTGTTAATAATAGTGTAAGATTCCCAAAGTTTTTATTTGCTTTTATTAATAATTAGAATGGAACCAATATTTTTGTTTATCTATTGCCTCTTATAAATCAAAAGCTAATTTCTAGATACAGAGTAATTCTAGTCTTACCTATGAGACTTTCCTATTTAATACAAGTAATGGGAAAAAAAATCATTCAATATAAAAACATGGCTTATTCTGGCTGGACAAGTACTACTGATCTCAACGTCCTCTTTTACTCCCAAAACTGTAATAGGCTAAGAGTTATATACTATTTTGAATAACACAGACCATCCAAAGTGCTCATTCATAAGATATTTTAAGCATGTACAATAAGCCTAAAATTGAATATTTTTCTCATTTACATTAGCCAATAAATCTGAGGTTCAAAAAGTAAGTAAGCAGTAGAAGGATTGAGGCTTTAGAATATTTAAGATTTCCCATTTTTTACACCAAAGCAAAAGGGACACTGGCACAACTTGCTATTGATGGATTAATCCTAGAGTCTCTCACCTGAAACCATTAGTCACATCCTTGATTTTAGGTCTGTGCCATCCAGAATAGTAGCCAGTAGCCTGATGTGGCTACTGAGCACTTGAATTGTGGCTACTCTGAAATAAGATGTGCTGTAAGTGAAAAATGCACCCTGGATTTTGCAGACTTAGAGTGGAAATAAACAATCTAAAATATCTCATTTATAATTTGTGTATTAATTACATGTTCACTTTTTAATACTTGAGATATTTATAGGGGAAATAAAACATTTATTAAAGTTAATTTCACCTGTTTCTTTTTACATTTAAAATTAGATACTAGAAAATTAAAAATCATGTATATGGCTCACATTTGAGGCTTGCATTATATATCAAATTGACCATGCTGCTCTAGATTACTCTCACTCATGTTCCTCTTCTTGGATTACCCTTTATACTTATGTAAGCTATGATTTTCCTGCCTGTAACATTGGCTCCTTAACACAATGATTATGGTTTCCCACTTTGTTCACCTTTGGATATGTTCATTCTACATGTCCTGATTGAGCTCTGACTGTGGTGTGGTACCCACAGCACTGTATGCTTCAGCCAACCCTGAAACCCCACCAAAATTGGGAAGCAAGTTGTGCCTGTTTCTTTAGCTCTCTGTGAAATGCAGCTCAGTCCAAGGCTGGAGGCATTCAAGATGTCATTTGCTGATTATTTTCATCTTCACTTAGAGAAACAAATCCTCCATAACACCAGGATCCTTTCTGTTACATTTAAAATAACCAGCCATTTTTGTGCCAGAATAAAATCTACTGAATAAGTGACTTTAAAAAGAAAAATCACAAAAGGTGATTGAGATATATATAGTTTTTTAATTTCATCTTATCCAAAGTTAAATTTAGACACTTAAAAGGACACAAGTATCAAAAGAAAACTAGGTTTGGGGGGCATTTTAGGAGATGGTCATTTTTGGAACTCATTAAAATGTAGTAAAAACTTACTTCCAGTTTTATATTTGAAAGGTATCTAAACTGTTTTATTTCAGCTAGAAACATTAAAAGTAAAATATAGAATCTGTGACATCAAAATGATATATGGGAATATTTTTTAAACATTTCCTTTCCTTTTTCATTTATAATTGCCTGTTAGGATACAGGAACCAGGTATACACAATCACAGGGAATAATCACCACCAAAAAGATAAATTTAAAGGAGGATCTGCAGGGTCATAGTAAATGATTGTGTCGTGTGGCAAAATAAATTTTTCATTTTTAAAACCCCAATCAAATATGATTAACCAGCGTCTTATGATACCCAGTTATGATTGAAGGTCCATAAGCACAATGTTATTTCTATGATGATGGTGCTGTACCATGCTATATGGCCTATGGAGCTAGAAAATGAAATGTTTAGTCTTTATCTTTCAGACACTGATAAAAATAACTATTGTATACGTATATTTAATTTTAATTTTCTCATTTTGTGTCACATAGCCCTTCAAATTTTTCAGTTGAGTTATTCTGTGGTAGTATTACATCTATTTCGTGAGTCCTTTTTAGAAAAAAAGAAAAATCAAGAGAGTATCTAAATTTGTTTTAAAAGTTCACCACAACCAAGGAAATTCCCAGCAAACAAAAGCAGATAGTCTACTATATTGTAACGACTGACTAGTGCATATTAATTGAATCATAGCTTTCAATTCACTGAAGATTCAGTCACAATTTGGTATAAATGCAATGTCAATAATATTATTGACACTTTACTAGTCCCTTTCTGTTTCAATAATCTCAAACTTTCACAGAAATATATAATATCAATAACACTGTTTCAAAGGAAAACTGTGATTTGCATGTGACAATAAAAGTGAAATAGAAATGGTCAGCTCGACTCTCCAGTGAAAAAGGGATAAAGTGAATCTCAGTAGAACTGATACACCATGTGGTCAATGATGCTTAAAGTCCAGGGTTTCTCATTTCTACATCACTAAAAGTAATATTACACTAGTAATTTTGCATGAACTTTCTTAAATATAGTCCTGAAATTGTTTTATCCACAGGCCCTACAAAACCTGGAATCATACCAGATTATAAGCTAATTCATTAGTTAATATTTTTCTAGAAAGCATAAAGCAATTATATGCCTATGTTAGACTAATATTACCAAATTACACTTATATCAGTGAAAGAGAAAACCTTAAAAATTAGTGGATCAAAACATTTTGACCACCAAGTACCCCTTGGGTTACATTTTCCTTTTATGAACTAATGTTCAATATATTTTACATAACACAGTGTTCAAGGGAAAACATGAAGTTGGGTTTCACATGACTGAAACCATAATTCTTCCTTACACAGCCTGTGTACTTTGTGGCAAGTTGTAGTTCCTAACTTTTTCTCTATTCTTATGTAAACCTACATGATTATTCTAACATATATTCACATATATAGGGAATATTTGCTTTATTACAAAAAAGAGATACTATACAAATTGTTGTAAAAATATATTTTTCACTTAAGAAAGTATCATGAAAACCTTCCAGGCTGAAATTCACACTCACTTTTTGGATAAATTGCTTAGCAAGAATTTACTAAAAATTATTTGGCTATTCTCTCATGATGTAAACATAAGCATCTCTTTATAGATAGATAGAAGATTTGGGTTTCTGGTTGTTTGTGGTTATTCACATGATCAGTTTATTATCTTACATTGTTCAATTTGTGCTACATCTGAAGCAGGGATGCTTTCCCACTAATATCTGGTTTCAGATTTGAGAAAAGAACTCAGTATATATTTTTTTCTACCCATTTTTCTGCAGCTCAGAAGAATGGATAGTGAGAAGCTGAGACAAAAGAGAATCACAAACACAAGTCAAATCTTTGTGATATGTTTGAACTCAATTCTCGATTCACAAAGTTTTTTAAATGTCCTGTACCAGAACACACTTAGGTGGTTACCCACTTTCTGGGGAGAAATGCCCAGACTTAGATTATTTCCCCAAATTCATGGTGTGGCTTTGAAGCCTTCTCAGCTGATTCTCCCAAGTCCATTGTTTCTATTTCTCTCTAGGGAACAAAGTTTCTTTAAGATTGAGAATTTTATTATAATATAATTTCCAATGTTGTTTTTCACTCTTCCCTCATCTCATAATACATGTATTTTAGTTATTTTTTTTTTTAGTTGCAAGAACCAAAACCTATTCCAGCTACTTAGAGAAAAAAGAAAATAAGTAGAAGGATATTAGAGTCTTTCATAAGGAGTAGCTGAAAATCGAATCTCAGGAAGAAAAGAAAGAAAAAGGTTAGTTCTGCAGAAGTTTGTAGATATTTAGTGCTGCTACCATTACTGAGACCTGATCTAAGGCTTATCCCTGAATCTTTTGTTCCCCAAATTTCAAATTTCCAGGAAATCTTTATGGCTGACCAAGCTTGATTTTAGTACACAGGCTTGCATTAATCAATGCAGCCAGAGAATGTGCACACAGCATACTGACATAGCTATTACCCAGGACTGCTACAAAATTTCTGCATTTGTTAAATAGAACTCAAAATAGAGAGCCATTCTCACACAGCTATGTTGATGGGAAAAGATGAACAGCTTTTAAATGTGCCTATCACCTGAATAGTATTCACTGTACTCGTAGAGCCACGAATCAAAAAAATTTGTACCTCTTAATATTTTGAAATAAAAAAATTTAAAAAAAACTAATAAAATGAAAAATCTTACATTATGCATATTTTATAACAATAAAATGACTATCCTAAACAATGAATAGCTTTTAAAGTAATTTAATCAAGCTCAGGATATTTAATTTCTATGCAAAATGAAACAAGAAATGCTATGTTTTCTTTCTTTCTTTTTTTTTCTTTCTTTTCCTTCCTTCCTTCCTTCCTTCCCTGCTCTATCTCTGTGACTGCCTTGTTTAATTGAAAGGTGTTGCCTTCAATATTCTTTATTCTGCCTGATCTAACCTATTCTTAAGGCTTTCCACTGTGTTCTGTAATTCCTTGCTTGAATTTTTCATTTCTAGAAATTCTATTTGATTTTTTTTTAATAATTCAATTTCTTTAGTGAATTTTTTATTCATTTTCTGCATCGTTTTTGTGCTTTCTTTGTGTTGGGTTTCTATTTTATCTTATATTTCATTGAGCTTCTTTACCATCCATGGCAGAAATTCTTCATCTATCATTTCAATATTCTGCTTTTGGTTGATATCCGTTGCTAGAGAGCTGGTGTTCTCTTTTGGGGGTGTCCTTTTGCTCTGATTCTTTATACTCTGGAGTTCTTAAACTGATTTCTTCTCACCTGGAGCAGCTGTTGTTTTTTACTTTTGGGTTTTTTTTTTTTTTGTTTAGATAATGACTTGCCCAGTTTAATCTCTGAGCCAGTAGGTGGTGCTTGTGTGCGAGAGTTAACCACACTCTGTATGTTTTGAGTCAGTAAATGCTGTAAAGGGTGTGCAAATTGACCTCCCTATCAGTAGGTGGTGCTTGCTGGAAGGAACAAGCTGCAATGTTGTTATCGTCCCTCAGAAGGAGCACTGCAATGCCCCAGGTAGTCGGTGGGGCCCTGGAACTTCCAGGCAAGTCCTTATGCTCCACCACAGCAGAGGTGGGTGGGGGAGCGAGCCTAGATGGGGCTGGGTTGGGTGAGCCTGCCTTCAAGCTCCACAAATGCTGGCAAGGGATCTACTTCAGTAGGGCTCAAAGGTCCACTCCCCGCTCTGGGCAAAGCTGCCCGGGAGGGGATGAAGTCAACCAGTCAACCAGAAAGTCTGCATGTGGAGGCAGGACTGTGTGAGACCCACCATCTGGCAGTCTGGACCTACTGGCCTTTCTTTAGCCCCTTAATCACTTCTCCTCAGAATAAAAGGGGTGGTTTTATCCATTTGGATCTTTGCAAATAATAAACAGTCTGTTGTTGGCACAGGTCTTCTCCTTTTCCTCTAGTGAGGAAGCTTCTTGCAGAGAGCAGGGGTCTGTTTCTCCATGCTGTAACACTAATCTGGACTGGCTATCATTAGAAAAATGGATGCCAGCAAGGATGTTGGCCTCCATCCACAGACTTTTTGTCTTATTTCTCAGAACTTGATTGAAAAAAGAGTTTGCTATTTATTGAGTTCCTTTCAAAACCAGTAACTTTTGGTACATTTTCAGAGAACACTGATTAAAAAAACAAGGTGTGGAATTTCAGACAAGTAACATGAGAGAACCTTCTGGTGGGATGAGATTATTTGGACTGTTAACATGTTGCCAAGATAATTTTGCTTTGGTGATTTTTTGAGGTTTATGTTATCCAGGCAGGATTTGGGTATTCTGTGGTGGGTTTTTAGCTATGTAATTGGTTATACCATATTCTGAACTTGGTGAGTGACTAGAGTTTATGACAGCTTTATCTGTAACTGATTTATATTTCTATAGGTCTCCCTTAGTCATGTGAGTGGCTTCAAACAACAGCTGCCCAGTCCTTTGGCCATTAGCAAGCTGAGTCAGCTCTAGGGTTAGGGAAGTCACAGGTTCCCTCAGCGCTTTGCCTCAGCAGGAAAGGCTGAGGCAAAGATTATGTTACAAAGGCTGGGTGTGGTGGCCCATCTCTGTAATCCCAGCACTTTGGGAGGCCAAGGTGGGAGAATAGATTGAGGCCAAGAGTTCAATACCAGCCTGGGCAACATAGCATAGACTCCCCTCCATCCCCACCTTCCATCCCTGTCTCTACAAAAAATAAAAATATTAGCCAAGAGTGGTGGCACATCCTTGTAGTCCCAGCTATTCAAGAGGCTGAGGCAGGAGAAACACTAGCACCCTGGAGTTTGAGGTTACAGTGATCTATGATGATGCCATTACACTGTAGCCTGGGTGACAGAGCATGACCCTGTCTCAAAATAAATACACAAATGAACGAATAAAAATAAAAATAGAGAAACAGTAATAATCACAGTTGACAATCTCCCTCTCCAACATATTCCTAGATTATGTGGGGTAACCTTGGCATCTTCTACTCTCGGCTATTGTTTTCCTTCTACCAGGATCCAGCAAACTTTTATCGCCCTATAAGCCTCTCAAAAATTTTATATTTCTGTGATGCATCAACTTTTCATTTACTCCTCTGGCTTCTTCAGGATCAGGCTTAGAAAAGGTACAGAACTGTTAATGTGCCATCTTGGAAAGCTTGTCAGAGAATGGCTGTCTGTTCTTTTAAATTGAAAAATGTTCCATTTTCATGTCTTTTGGTTTGAAAGAGGCTTTTGTCTACTTGAATGCTATGAAGAGAATAAAAAACATTCCTAAATTTTCTCTTAATTCCTGTTGAAAATAACTTTTAAACTCTGAACTTTCAAGCCGATTTTCTATTTGTTTCTCATCACATGAGGAAAACTCTATCTATGCCCAGCCATTAGTAAGTAGTATGTGTAGATTGCCCTTGGTCTTACATTTTTGTTCATTTTGAGTAACTGGATCCACTTTCTTGGACCAAATCTCAGTGTCCAGATATTTTGGAGGAGGTCTTTGCTGGCCTCAGATGGGACACTCACAAGCTTGTTTGACTACCCCCTTGCTTTTAAAAAACAAATGGTATATATTTAAAAAAAAACAACCCTAATATAAGCTGCTACTATTGTTCCTCTCTCTATTCTTACTTTACCTAAGAACATGGAAGAACCATGTAAGTTCCATCCAATCCCCTGCTTACTGGCAATCATTTTCTGAAACTTTAATTACGAATGAGTATAAAACATGGTATGAAGGCAGAGAAGGAATGACAAGAATAGTACTCTGTTGTTTTTTTCCCAAAAACAGTACCAATGAAACAGAGAGATGGTTTTTCATCATTTCATCAGTCAAAACTTTCATTTCTGAACTGTCAAATAGAAGATGGAGAAAATTCCGTATGATCTTTCTTCATACTAACTGGTGTGTTCTGTTTCCAGCTGTACAGTATGAATAGATTTGAATTACATTCTCAATCCAGTTATAACAGTCTTCCAATTAGTGGAAATTTCTTCTAGATTCTATTAATAGGCTATTTATATTTTTCATCCTTTTTCTTTTTGTTATTCTTTTTGTCTTCATAAATCTTTCAGTGAGAAGGTGGAGAAGGCTAAGAAATGATCGCTAGTCATAGTCTCATATTAATTTAAATATCTGACATTTTATGCTTTATTCATTTTTCTCCAACTAGACTGAAAATTCTTTAGATCAAGACCTAGTTCAAAGTAATTTGTATTCCCTAAAGCAATTAGTTTAGTGTTATGCATATTACAGACATCTACAAATTATGTGAATGCATGAAAATTCATATCTAAAATATAAGAAGAGAAAGAGCAGAAATAAAATTAAATGAGTCAATTTATTGAGTAAAAAGAGTATAGTCAAAGTTATTGAGCTTGCTTTTAACTTTTCAGACTCTTATGGATACTGCTGTTTTATTAGACTGAGGCAATGTGGCTTATAAATGTGGCTATGATTTTTATGCCTCTTCTCCTGAGAGCCAGAAACCCATTATTTTAATCAAATATATATGTAATACCTTGTTGAGCAGCTTGGGGTCTAAATGAATGGTTGTCTATGATGATGAAATGAAATTAACTTTGCACCACCAGAAAAATGTATAACCTGCCAAAGTAAACACTAAAGAACAAAAGTTGTGAGATGATGGAAAAAAAGTGTCGGCGGTGAACAAAGCAGCAACAATAAAAGCTCCCATGCTGTGGTCTCAGAAAAGTTTTATTTCCTAAAGAGTTCTTAACTCTGGAATGAATATATGACTCCATATACTTTGGATTGTATGAAATGTCCACAAAGTCTATTTGTTGCTAGGAAACAGTCTTAGGGCATAAGATCACCTGGTCACGACTGCACTTTTTGTGAAAACTCTTTAAACCCAGTTCACCTTGAAAGGCAATATTATGAGACACAAGGATCAAGAGCAGGGCAGGAACACCAAAGCAAAGTGCAACTGAAACATAATTAAGTGTTTTTTACTGAATATTAGAAAATTACTGCAGACGCAACTGAAGTGTGCTAACCGTTTTGTAGCTAGCAGTGTTCAAATTGCTGACTGCTTATCATGGTCATGCTCAAGTTGCATAAAATGTAAAGACAAGTGACATTTTTCCTTTATCACTATATAAAATTTCTCTTTTTACATTGAGTCTTTTATAAAAGAAGGCAGGAATCAGATTTTCTAGTTTTCCCAATCATTCAGCACATGCAAGTTTTCTTTTCCTTCAAATTGCAACATACACTGATATAACAAACAGAACTACTAATTTCAATGAATTTGTTTCATTGATAAACCTTAAAAATGAAAACTAATGAAACCATGTACAGCATTTATATTAAGCAGGAATACGTCAATCCTGATATGGAAAGGGAAGCAACTTGTTTGCTTAATAAGAGGCCAATCTTAGAGGGCCTAAAATATTGAACAATAAAAACCTGGTGTGAATCATAAAGAAAGGAGAGACCCAGCAATTTACAAAAAATGATACAATGAATCAGTGTTTTAAAAAAGAGAAATACAGTCAAACATTGAATTAACAAGGTGAAAGGCCAGAGAGAAACCAGACAGGAAGCCATTTTAGTAATTTTATGGCATGTAATAGGATTAGAGTGAGAATGAAGGACACCATATTTGTAATAAAGCAAAGCTGATAAAGACGTGTTCCCTATTTGCTTGCATAATCATCTTCTTTGCCCCAGTAATTTTGATAGGAAAACAGGTGTTCTTCCCACAGTGTTGGACTCTGGAAGAACTGAAGCCCAGATCTTTCTCCCATCTTTCCACCACTGGGGCTGGTAGGAGAAGCCATTGAAGTGAAGCTGGATCTTTGCCAGTGGAGACATCCAAGTCTCTTATCACAGTATTTGGGAGATTGCACCCATGATTACTTTATTTCTTGGAATAACAATGTCTTGCAGTTGGGAGAGACTTTAACAACAACCAGTATAGGAATCCTTGATGTAAAACCTCTGATAGATGCTCACTCAGCCTCTGTTTGAGCTGTGACTCCCATTCTGTGGTAGGGCAACTCTCACGTTGGAATGCTTTCTCATATTTAGTTAGAGTCCCCCTCCAGTCCCTATGGTTATCACCCTTAGTTACTTACATCAACTCTAATTACCCCTGTATTTGCATATTTGTAAATTACTATTATGCTCTTAACTATTTTTTTTTTCTGTTTAACATTCCCTGGGGTAGGGGGAAATGATTACTGCTGTGGAAAACAGAGGAATGTACTAGAATGGGAGTGAAACAACCCAAGTTCTAGTCCAAGCTCTGGCTCTGCCCTTACCAAAAGCAAGTTACAGGTTTTCCTCATTTGAGCAATATCAGTACAGACCTCAGTCACTAAACCAGGTGTTTCTTATTGCTTGATTTTTCTCAAAAGATATATGTCAAAAATTGTAATATGGCTGGCATTTTCTCATCCCCTGTTCAAAGGAGCTTAAAGTCTAGGAAACCAGATGATCCAATGTTCCACATAATTTTAATATGTGTGACTCTGAGACAATCTTTAACTATACTTCATATGAGATGGTTTCTTGATCATTACCATCCTAGTCAGCCTTCTCAGCATAAACTTTTTTTTATATCAATTTCTTTATTCCAATGTGGTATCCACAACTGAACACAGCTTGCCATGCATGGTTTAGCAAGTGCCAGGGGTTGAGAGCTTAGACTCCCATATGTGGTGAATTTCAAACTGCATATTAAATAGTTAGACTGGTATCAAAGGGTAAAGAAGGGGAGCCAGCTGCCTCAGGTGTAAGGTAACAGAAGAAACAAGAATGGACATAGGGAATAATAATCTTTAATATTTGCATAATACTTTTCTATGCTTATATGCCCTTTGATATTTCCCCTGTATTATTACAGTTGTAGAAAATATATGTAGCAAATGACAGTTAAGAAACTGAAGCTTTGAAAGTTTAGAGTCATACATAGATCTCAATCCAAGTCCAGTGTCCTTTCCACCACAAAACCTTTTCCTGACTATAGAAGTGCAACAAAAGGTGATCGAAAACTATTGATTGAGACTTAAGGTGACCAATTTTGCTTGTTTGCCATGAATTAAAGATTTCCTGGGATGCAGGAATTTCAACGTTAAAAAAGAGAGATTCCTTGGCAAACCTGGTTTGGCCACACTGGAAAGGGTGGACTGAACTACACATATAAGCATTTGTACTCAATGAACAAAAAACACAATAGGCATAATAGATTTAGAAAGTCACAATTATTCATCTCCAATGAAATAATGAATCTAGACAACTAATGGTGACTAAAACTTATCAGGATGAAAAGTTGACAGGAAACTTAATATAGTAATGGACAGGCTGTTAACACTGGAATTATTGATTAATTTCAACATCACTGAAAGTGGTATTTCTGATGTTATTGGCTCCTGATACAATTCAATAGTTTTCTTGCCAAAAATATTGAACAAGAATTTAGTCAAGCCTTAAGATCTAATTAACAGGTAACAGGTAATACAGGAGGGAGGTATAAGAGATTATGCTAAATGTCCCCATAAAGATTCAGTTGGCCAAATCCAAAATGTAAAGGATTTAACTGGAACATACCAACTGTAGACAAACATTTTTGAGATGACTGGGGAAAAATAGAAATTTAATATTAAGAAATTGTTGCTTATTTTACTTTTAATGACAGTTATGAGGTGATATTTTTAAAAGTCCTTTTCTGGTAGAGACATACTGAGGCATTAATATAATACACATACATATGCAAGAGTATCAGAGGGAATTATTCCATTATCTCCATTTCTTTGGAATGTTTGAAAAATTTCAGATGTTGAGAAAAAGTCACATAATCTAACAATAGATTAGATATATAAGATAAAGTAAAAGGAAAATGAATACACTGTCTCAAAAACGCTGGCTTAGGAAATCTCAATATTGCCAGCGTTAATGGGAAAATACAAAAGCAAACAGCACAAAAGGTGCAAGACCAGATGTTCACAGAAGAAACTCAATTACACAGGTGGATGCAGAATGTATCTGTAAGTTTGTGAGTGTGGGTATATGTTTGTCTAAATTTGAAAGGCAGCTCTCCAAAATCTTCACAATGACTATCTCTATGTCCTGGAATTCAAACTGATGTTTAGTTTTGCCTGTATAAGTCTCTATATTTTATCACATTTCAATAATGTGCATGTTTTTATTTTACAATTACAAGAGACATAAAAACAAATGTATACAAAAATACATTAAGGGTTAATTTTTACATACCATAACTTAACATCTAGCTTTGCCATATTTGCCATAGTTGGCTACAGCACATTCATTGTGAAATAAAATTCCAAGTAACGGATAATAAGAAAAAATAATCTCTTTGAAGTAACAGATGCAATAGAAGACACAGAGGTCAGGAAAGAATTCCCAACTACACCTGTCACATAATCTCATTCACTATCTGATTGCTGATGTTTTCTAGTGGAACTTTCCAAATGCCTACTGGTATTCAATTTAGATACAGAAAAAACATGTGCACTATGGCAGTAAAGTTAGTTGTTTCATCCATTGCAGGGAAATGAAATAAGCTACTCTGTGTAGAAATCAAAAGGGAGATGAGTAAGTCTTCCAAATGATCATTTAGGAGGAATGTCCTTGGAAACATTGTTTATAGGCATGTAAAACTGTGTGGGCTTTTGGCCTCCAATTACATATTCTTTTGGAGTTCTGTTTTAGCTTTACTTGAAGAATTCTTATTAAGTTTCCCCTTCCTCTCAGGTCTGGCCAGACTGAACACTTTGAGAGTTGTATAGTATTTTTTGTGAAGTAGAAATAATACATTTCCTTCTCCCTGAGGAAAATGTCCTTGCAGCCATCTTTCATGGCTATTATGTCATTCCTAGATTTTTCTTTGCCAGTAAATGAGAAGTAAGTATTTCCATTTGTTCTCAATTTTCTATCAGTGTATTGTACTTTGTTGTTGATGATGGTGATAACAAAACTGATTTTATCTTGTAAAAGAGCTATATCTCCAACACCTAACACAACAGCGAGTATATATTAGGGATTCAATAAATAAATGCTAAATTACTAAATAAATACACAATCTTATGCTTACCCACTTACCACACAAAAACAACAAATGTAGCACTCATAGTTTAAAATATTCAAGAAACTCTTTGCTGAAATCTTGTTTCCCTAACTTTAGAAGCCATTATTATATTTCTGAAGGCATAGAGAGCTTGTTTACTTACTACTCTGCTGGGCAATTTAAGATATTGATGACCTGCACCTAACTAGATAAAAATATTAAAGTAAATCATTAGTATTAGACACCAGAATGGATACTAGTTTTTGTATGACAAAGCCTGCTATCCTCCCTATGCACAAATATGCTACTAATTGATATTGAGAGAACTGAAAGATGTTTTTCTCAGCAAGTCTACTGGACTTGACCTGCTGTATTCTGACTCTACTCAGTTGCTAGGTCTCTATATTTGTGAGGTGGTTGAAAGGAGGGGAGTGGAATTAAAGTAGTAACAGAAGTCAAATCTACCTGACTGTGATTAATCTGAAATCGATGATGCTGAGCTCATTGGTAACATGTACCAATTATGCAACCAAGCTCTCTCCAGGTTTTTATAATTCAAATATTGCTTTCAAGTGCAAAATACTACAGTATTGTGGATTTTTAAAAATTCTTCAAAAGTTATGACAGCCTAATTATTGTTTGCTTTCTTTTATGAGACTGATGATATCATTTGATACATTTTGTTTCCATCAGAATCTCTGGATTTCCAAATAGCAAAGAGAAAAGGCATTCTGGGGCAAAAAGGAATTGCAAAACTGAATATTTTAAGAAGTGAAACAGGAAGAGGACATGGTGTCCATTTCCATTTTTCTTCATTTTTTGTTCTTTTTAGAATACTGTGAACTACAAAGCTGTGAATACTTCTGCATTAAAGAAAACTAAAATATCAGATGATGAACAAATTATCTATAGAACACTAACAAGGCTTTCTTACTTTTTTTTAGTACTGTCATATGTTGCTTAATGACAGGAATATGTTCTGAGAAATACTTTCATGCAGGAACATCATAGCATGTACTTACATAAAGCTAGATGGTATAGCCTACTGCACACACAGGATATATGGTACAGCCTATTGCTCCTAGGCTATAAACCTGCATGTTACTACACTGAATACTGTAGGTGATTATAACATAATGGTAAGAATAGGTGTATTTAAACATGTCTAAACGTAGAAAAAGTATAGTCAAAATAGAGTGGGAAAGATTAAAAATGATACACCTGCCTAGGGCATGTACAATGAATGGAACTTGCAGGACTTGAAGTTGCTCTGAGTGAGTCAGTGAGTGAGTGGAGAGTGAATGTGAAGGCCTAGGACATTACTGTACACTACTGCAGACTTTATAAATACTGTACACTTAGGCTATATTAAATTTATATAGAAAAATCATTTTCTTCAATAATAAATCTTAGCTTACTGCAACTTTTTTTTTTTTTTTTTTTTTTGAGACAGAGTCTCACTTTGTTGCCCGGGCTAGAGTGAGTACTGTGGCGTCAGCCTAGCTCACAGCAACCTCAAACTCCTGGGCTTAAGCGATCCTACTGCCTCAGCCTCCCCAGTAGCTGGGACTACAGGCATGCATCACCTTACTGCAACTTTTTAATTAAAAAATTAAAACTTAATTTTTAACCTTTTGACTCTTTTGCAATAATGATTAGTTTAAAACACACACATTGTACAGCTGTACAAAAATATTTTCTTTCTTTAGATACTTACTCCATAAGCTTTTTTCTACTTTTAAAATTAAAACATTTTTTTACTTTTTAAATGTTTTTGTTTAAAGCTAAGACACAAACACACACATTAGCCTAGGCCTACAGGGTGAGGTTCATTGATATCGCTGTCTTCCACCACCATATCTTCATATCTGAAGACTAGAAGATCTTCAGGGGGAATAGCATGAGGGGAGCTGTCATCGCCTATGAGAAGAATGTCTGCTTTGGGGATAGCTCCTGAAGGACCTGCCTGAGATTGTTTTACAGTTAACTCTTTTTAAAAATAAGTACACTCTAAAATAATGATAAAAAGTATAGTAAATACATAAACCAGTAACACAGTCCTTTATTATCATTATCAAGTATTATTTACTGTACATAATCGTATGTGTGATACTTTTATATGACTGCAGGAAAGTAGGTTTGTTTACACCAGCATTACCAAAACCTCATAGTACATTGTGCTATGAATTTGGGATGGCTATGATGTTAGTAGGCAATAAGAATTTTTTTAGCTCCATTATAATCTTATGGGACCACCATCACATATGCAGCCCATCGTTGACAGAAACGTCATTATGCGACACATGGCTGTATATATTTTGTCCCCCAATGATAAAGCACTGAATGCTGAAACAGTGGATACAAGTAAATAACCTAGAGACATTGTAGGAACAAAACTTCAAGAAATGTTATAAAAGTTACCACATGCTTTCTCACATACTCAACCATTCAATTTTAAAATAACACAAGTCTCAAATTAACTTTTCTTGTCACTAGCATGACACAAACTAGAATTCTTATGGGGACAACAGTGCAATGAGACAATTGCATATTACAGAATATTAATTTAGGCCTTAGAAAAAGTAAATTTCTAACACAAATATCATTTTGTACCATCATGTGAGGGCCCAAATTCTTACAAGTATTAAGGAAAGTTGGTCTTACAACCAATTAATTTATAGTCAATCTTGTTATGATTTCTGGCTAGATATTTTCCTTTGGGAGATCCAAAAGAAAAAGGTACATTATTCTTCATGTAATTTTTCCCAAATGAATGTAGTTCATAGAATTCTCTTCTTGAAAATAAGAACTTGAATTTTTGGTAATTTAAATGCCAAGCATTTGTAATTTTTTTAAGATGCCTTTTCTTAATCTTAAAAATTAATACTAATAATTTTTTGAGGTGTAACATAAGAAACATTGAAGTAAAAGAAAAAAGATTTTACACAATTTTTTTCCTGTTATAGTTTGGGACAAAATCTTTTCCAGTATAATGTATATAGCCAACTCTAACGAAGGTTTTAAATATTAGATACAAACTGGCAGAAAAACATAACTTTTTTAAATGGAATTTAGTATGTAACTCTGCCATTGACTTTTCATCTAAATTTTCCCTGGCTTTGATATTTTTCCTAGCTGAACCAGTCACACCCTTTGCATTAACATGTGCTAAAACAAAACAGTAAACTATTTTTTAATTAGTGTGGAAGAATAAAATGACTCAAGCATGTTTTATTAGAGTATATTAAATAATCATTTTAAAACACTTTCCCTAATTTAACTATAATGAATCATGATCAGTAAGAAACAGAACAATTTCTTAACTTGAGCCAAACTTTCCACCAACATTTGTAAAAAGATACTGACAAGTTTACTGCTTCAGCTTTTCATTTTGTATTCTTGACACTGAACAACAGATTTAAGAGTTAGAAAATAAGAAGGATATATTCAGTTAGGAACACATAGATAACAAGAAATTGACAAAGAATAGTTAATGTTTTGGATTAAAAATGTAAATCTCATGATTAAACGGTGTCTGAACAACTCTAAAATCAGTATATGTTAGTATTTTATTCTCTTCACGGAGACACAGTCCATGGAGAGTTTGTCTTTCTAAAATCAAGGAAAGGGACAACCAAAAATGTCCTTTGCTAGAAAAAGAGTAAGCATTAAACAAATTAAATTAGTTCCTTATTCTCTAGACTGCTTTAAAAACAAACATAACAATAAAAGTAAACATCAACAGTAAAATGGTTTCTAGCATCTGTTTAAGTTTTACTGTATTCAATAGTACTAGAATCATGCACTTACATCCATAAAACATTCATTTCCTCTCTTTTGTTTATTTCAGCTTTATTTCATTTATTTTCCTTAGTCTTTATTGGAGAAGGATGCCCTCAGGCACCGCAATTACTGAATTAACTGATTTTCAACTGTCGTAAACTAAAATGTGAAAATATCGACATATTTGAAAAACAGCCTTAACTACACTTTATACATAGAATCATATTTACTATTTCCAAGATACTAGAAATTTTCTATTCTGTGCAAAACTGAAAGTCATACACCGAGAAATGAGAGAAGCATTTGGGCAAATCTGCCTTATGACTCTCTCATGAATCTCTTTCCACTGTGTAAATATAAACTGCATTCAAGTCAGCCTTTGTATTAGAAGAATGCTTACATAGCTTTCCAAATATCTAGGTTTTGGCTGTCCTAATTTTGCTGACAAAAGGGGAATTCATATTATAAATGTTGTGGGAAAAAACTCATAAAGGATTCAAAGATTGTAATAGTGTTAATGAACAGTTTAATTTAGAAGAAAAATGTTGTGTGGGAGAGCATGAGAGAAGGAAAGTACCACCAAAGGAGGATGGCAGAGGGTGGCTGAGGTCAGGGTCTGTCTTTAACATTCACTTCCTCCTACTCAAGAGTAATGAAGGAGAAAAAAATGTGTTCTCAGGATTAGAGTCTCTAGAGGTCTCTAGAGACCTCATTAAGTGCTTCATACCTAAATGTTAAAAAGCCAAGAAAACATTCATACAGAGAAATACATGGGACCATAGTTGGTAGTCAGAATTTTAAAAACATGGTTATACAGAAATTGCCAGAAGGTCATAATTAAGCCATTTAAATTATCAAATTAAGCTTCCTGTTTAGGGAAGACAGGCTTAGAAAAACAAACTGAAATGAAACTCAGACTAGAATGACATGAATGAAATTTTTAATGAGTAGAGTCATACCTTGTTTTACTGGGCTTCACTTTGTGTCCACAGATACTGCATTTTTTACGATTTATAGGTTTGTTCTGACTCTCATCAAGCAAGTCTATTTGTGCCATTTTCCAATAGCATGTGCACACTTCTAGTCTCTTGTGTTACATTTTGGTAATTCTTGTAATATTTCAAACTTTTCATGATTATTATATCTGTTATGGTAATCTGTGATCAATGATCTTTGATGCAACCATTGTAATTGCAGATGTGGTGGAAATAGCAAAAGAGCTAGAATTAGAAATGGACCCTGAAGATGTGACTGAATTGTTGTAATCTCATGATAAAATTTGAATATATGAGGAGTAGCTTCTCAGGGATGAGCAAAGAAAGTAATTCCTTGAGATGGAATCTACCCCTGGTGAAGATGCTATCAACATTGTTGGAATGACAACAAATAATTTAGAATATTACATAAACTTAATGGATAAAGCAGCATCAGAGTTTGAAAGGATTGACTCCAAGTTTGAAAGAAGTTCTCTGGGTAAAATGCTATCAAATAGCATCCCATGTGGCAGAAATCTCTCATGAAAAAAAGAGTCAATGGATTTGGCAAACTTTATTGTGGTCATATGTTAAGAAGTTATCACAGCCACCTCAACCTTCAGGGACCACCACCCTGATCAATCAGCAGCCACCAAGATCCAGGCAAGATCCTTAACTAGTAAAAAGATTACAACTCACTGAAGACTCAAATGAACGTTAGCATTTTTTAGGAATATTTTAAATTAAGGTATGTAGTCTGTTTTTTAGACATAATGCTATTGCACACTTAATAGATGACAGTATAGTGTAAATATTACTTTTATATGCACTGGAAAACCAAAAATAAATTGTATGACTCACTTTATTGCAATATTTGCTTTACTGCAATGGTCTGAAACTGAACCTGCAATATCTCCGAGGCATGCCTGGATATTTTCAAGACAGAATATTTGTGGTTCTTGACTATTGAGATTGACTTTAAAATAATTTGCTTTAAAACCATTTCAACTATATTTTACTATGATTGAAAAAACACATGAAAAGTTCAATGAAATTATACTTTTATTTCTATAATATATAATTTTAAAATACAACTATAATTCAATATATTAAGGTCAAGTAATCTATACATACATTGAAACCTTGTGTGATTATTTAAAATTATTGTCCATTATACCTTGTAGAGTCAGGATGATGTTTAAAAAGGCAAAAAATAAAACTGTGTTCAGTCAGATTTCTCTTATAATTTAAATAAAACATTGTCTTCAGACAGAAATTATTCTGCAGAAAAAACAACAGGTATTTTGTTTTCTGTTTTTTTAGTGGAAGGAAATAGATAAACAGAATTCTCATTTTAGTCATTTAGCAACTATAGTTTTTAAAATAAAAAAGGATTTTTGAGTATTTGAAAAATAGCAATCTGTAAAATGGTTATTTTCATAATTCTTCAAAAATCTAGTCACATTAAACTATCAAGGGAAGTTTATCTAAATGCAACTATGGTTGTCCCTTGGTATCCTGGAGGGATTGGTTCCAGGACCCTGGCATATACCAAAATCTGCTGATAAACAAGTCCTACTGTTGGTCCTGCGGAACCATGTATGTGCAAAGTCAGCCCTCCATGTATGCAGGCTTCGCATCTCACAAATGCTGTATTTTTCATCTACTTTTGGTTGAAAAAGATCATGTATAAGTAGACCCACACAGTTCAAACCTGTGTTGTTCAAGGGTCAACTGCATATTCCTTAAGGCTATATTAAAGATTTCAAATATGAATTAATACATTGAAATTTCCAAATTAAGAATTCTATGATGTGGGTATTCTTAAATATGACGAACTTCCCTCTATCTAGAATGTTTTAAAAAACATAGTAGCAAAGATCTAAATCTCAATTTCATCTAAGAAGCAATAGTTCTGGTTCTGGTTTATCAGAAGTACAGAAGAGGTAAAAAAATAAAAGTTACATCTCCCTATCTTCTTTCTTTCCTCTTTATGGTAATTTATAGGAAACTTTATTACATAAAACACTGTCCTTGATTAATATAAGGAGGCATAAATTTCAGTTCTAGCTTTTTCACTAACTTGTGTGTTCTTGGACAAGTCACTACACCTTTCTGTATAATTAGGTGATTGGATTTGATCATTGGTATGGTTTATCCTTAATATCTCTAGGTGTCTAATGACTGAACAATACATGGTTGAAGAAAAGTGGTTTAGAAAAATAAGAAACAACTAAATTTTTATTATTTCTTATCATTAAATTTGGTAATCAAACAGATAATTCTGTAGACAGAATTATGTTAGCTTATGTGGTGATTAACAATGCTTATAACATGAATGGTTCATTCTTTCAGGACTCTGGAAATGCTGTTTCAGATGATCACAGGGGATTGCAAATAATTTCAGCTTCATTGCAGAATTCACTAGCAACTAACATTAAGCAACATTCAAAAGATATGATTACATTCTTTTTTATGGCTGAGCACTATTTCATTTGTGTGTGTGTGTGTATGTGTGTATCTCACACTTTCTTTATCCAATTTTATCCAATCATTGGTTAATAGGCACTTAGATTGATTCCTTATCTTGGCCATTGTGAATAGTGCTGCCATAAACATACAAGTGCAGGTATCTTTTTGATAGAATGATTTCTTTGCCTTTGGGTAGATACTTAGTAGTGAAATTGCTGGATCAATGGTAGTTCTATTTTTAGTTCTTTAAGAAATATCCATACTGTTTTCCAAAGAGGTGGTAATAATTAATACTTCCACGAATAGTGTATAAGGGTTTGCTTTTCCCCACATCCTCACCAGGCTTTATGGTTTTTTGACTTTTTAATAATGGTCATTCTGAGTGGTGTAATGTGGTATCTCACTGTGGTTTCAATTTGCATTTCTCTGATGATTAGTGATACTGAGCATTTTTTCATATTTTTTTGGACATTTTGTATGTCTTCTGAAAAAATGTCTGTTCATATCATTTACCGACTTTTTAATGAATGAGGTTATTTATTTATTTATTTTTCTTGTTGAGTGGTTTGAGTTCTCTGTAGATTCTGTATATTAGACCTATGTCAGATGCATAATTTTCAAATAGTTTCTCCCATTCTGTAGGTTGTTTGTTTACCCTGTTGATTATTTCTTTTGCTATGCAGATGTTTTTTAGTTTAATTAGGTCCCATTTATTTATTTTTGTTTCTGTTGCATTTGCTTTTGAGGTCTACTCATAAATTCTTTGCCTAGGCCAATGCCCAGAAGAGTTTTCCCTAAGTTTTCCTCTAGAATTTTTATTGTTTCAGGTCTTACATTTAAGTCTTTAATCCATCTTTAGCTATACAGTGAGAGATAGGGGTCCAGTTTCCTTCTTCTGCATATGGCTATTCAATTTTCCCAGCACCATTTATTGGATAGGGTGTCCTTTTTCCCAATGTATGCATTTGTCTACTTTGCTGAAGATGAATCAGTTGATTGTAGGTATGTGGCTTTATTTCTAGGTTCTCTATTTTTTTCTCCATTGATCTATGTGTCTATTTTTATACCAGTACCATGCTATTTTGGTTACTGTGGTCTTGTAGTATAATTGGAAGTCAGGTAATGTGATGCCTCCAGATTTGTTCTTTTTGTTTAGAATTCCTTTGGCTGTTCAGGCTCCTTTATGGCTCCACATAAATTTTAGGATTGTTTTTTTCTAATTCTGTGAGAAATGACATTTGTATTTTGACAGGAATTGCATTGACTCTGTAGATTGCTTTGGGTGGTATGGTCATTTTAACAATATTGATTCTTCCAATCCATGACCATGGGAATGTTTTTCCATTTATCTCATTTATGATTCCTTTCATCAGTGTTTTGTAGTTTTCCTTGAAGAGATCTTTTACCTCTTTGGTTAAATATATTCCTAGGTATTTTATTTTTTTTATAGCTATTGTAAATGGAATTGAGATCTTGATTTGGTTCTCAGCTTGGTTGTTATTGGTGTGTAGAAATGCTGCTGATTTTTGTACATTGATTTTTGTATCCTGAGACTTTATTGAATTCATTTTTCAAAAACCAGGAGTCTTTTGGAGGATTCTTTAGGGTTTTCTAGGTATAAGATCATATCATCAGCAAACAGAGATAGTTTGACTTCCTCTTTTCTAATTTGGATGGCCTTTATTTCTTTCTCTTGTCTGATTGCTCTGGCTAGGACTTCCAGTACTATGCTCAATAGGAGTGGTGAAAGTGGGCATTCTTGTCTTGTTCCATTTCTTAATGAGATTGCTGGATCAAATAGTATTTCTATTTTTAGCTCTTTGAGGTATCTCCAAATTACTTTTCACAGGGGTTGTACTAATTTGCAGTCCCACTAGCAGTGTAAGAGTGTTCCAATCTCTCCACATCCATGCTAGCATTTATTATTTGGGGACTTTTTGATAGAGGCCATTCTTGCTGCAGTTAGGTGATATCTCATTGTAGTTTTGATTTGCATTTCCCTAATGATTAGGGATATTGAGCACTTTTTTATATGTTTGATGGCCATTAGTCTGTCTTCTTTTGAAAAGTTGCTGTTCATGTCCTTTGCCCACTTTTTAATGAGGTTGTTTGATTGTTTTAAATTCTGTTTATGTAGTAGAACTAGAGGCCATTATTTAAATGAAAATAACTCAGAAACAGTCAATTATTACATGTTCTCATTTATACACAGCAGCTAAATAATGAGTACACATGGACATAGACAGTGGAATAATAGACATTGGAGACTTAGAAGAATGAGAGGGAAGAAGTGGGCTGTGGGATGAGAAATTACCTAATTGATACTGTGAACACTAATCAAGTGATGGTTACACAAAAAGCCCAGACTTCACCATTATGCAATATATGCATGTAACAAATCCACACATGTGCCCCCATGTATAAAAACAATGTTCAATATGACCACTTAATTCCAAATTAACTAAAAATCAAGTAGGTAACTTTATTTTTATTCTACATACTATGTGTTTAGTATTTTCTTAGGAAATTTTTTCTTTTAATTTCTTAGTTTTATTAGTATAACAAGAACAATTACATGACTGGATACCTTCTGGACAGCCTATAGGTATAAATATATTTAAAAATAAATATATTTATTTTTTTATAATATTAACTTTAAAATTCCTCGCCTTTTTTTTTGGCCTATAGTAAATTAACAGAATCACAAACTTATATTCACTAAAGTACCACCTTCCCCATGATTTAGGAATGTCAAAAGATTTTCAAATGATGCCCTGAGTGGAGACTATAACATTTGGGAGTGGGATTTTTTTCCCCCTACAGGAAATAAGAATTATTCCAGATCATTTAGTTAGTAAGTTGGCATCCCCGAGGGCCTGGGAGTAAGGCTTAGGAAAAACAATGTCATGAACATAATACTGTAATTCAACTGCATTAAAGTTTAATAGACTTGAATTTATAGCAGAAAAAAAATGATCTAATGTGTATTCCTGAAAATTCTTTATCTCCTGTTATTACTTTTGAAACTCTGTAAGACAAATTAAAATATTTTTCACAAAATATTTCCTCAAGAGAGGAAACTATAGTTCTATAATGTGTATATTAGAAAATATATAATTACTGAATTTTAAAATTTACTGGTCAAAATATCGACAGACAGGGGCTGTCCATAGATATTTGCTCAAGAAAGGCAAATTTACATTGGCAAGCCCCTACACTGTCAAGCACTATACCAGAATCATTCACATTAATAACTGATTTTCCTGTCATTATACACCTGTTGGAAACAATTTCTGGGGTCAAATTTAAGCCTTCAGAAGGGTTTATACCAGCTTTATTTTATCTCTATATGGTTGCCAAGCTCTCATGTCATTATATCTCAAGAAACACGAAGGGATCAAGGGAGTAAGGAGCCAAACTTTCAGTAGAAAAAAAGATTAAGTTTTTCCCTCTGTATAATTTGCTGTCTTGAAACCTTCCCTTGGTCTTGTCCTTTCTTAGAGCTTTCCCTTTCTCTTGGTCTTCTTTCTTTCCCATAGGGCCACCATTTTTGAAGGTGCATTCTATATTGCAGAACTCCAAACACCAACACCAACCAAAATCGAGCTCAGGGCAAATGATGCATACGTACTACTAAACTTATCTCTAGTATGACTAAAGCACTCATTTTTTTTTATACTAAACTATGCTTATGCTATATTAGCCAGGATTCTCCAGAGAAACAGAACTCATAGGAGATATATGTCTATATCTATATCTATAGATACAATATATAGATACACATGCATATGTCATAAAGAATTTGCCTCAGACAATTATGGAGGCTGAGAAGTCCCATGATCTGCTGTTTGCAAACTGGAGACTCAAGAAAGCTGCCGATGTAACTCCAGTCCAAGTCTGCAGGGCTGAGAAGCAGAGGAGCAAGTGGTATAAATCCCAGTCCAAGGACAGAAGAAGTCTGATGTTTAGCAGAAGCAGGAAGACAGTCCAAAAATAGGGCAAATCTATCCTTCCTCCACCTTTTTATTCTATTTCAGCCATCAGCAGATTGGATGATGCTCACCCACCCTGAGGAAGGTAATCTAATTTACTGAGTCCATCAATTCAAATGTGAACCTCATCCAGAAACAGATTAATTTACATTTTAAGATAATAATTGTTTGTTGTTTTCAGCTGCTAGATTTTGGAGTGATTCCTCATGCCACAACAGAGAAGTAGTTTAAACTCCAACCAAAATCTCAGAAGTTTTTGGTGGAAACTAAGAAGCTGATTGTAGAATTAGTAGAGAAATGCAAAGGACTGACAATAGCCAAAGTAATCTTGAAAAAGAACAAACCTCAAGTACTAATATGACCAGATATCAAGACCTATCGAAAAGTTATAGTAATTAAAATAATGCAGTATAGGCATGATAATAGACAAACTGTCCAGTACAACAAAATGGAGAGTCCACAAACAGATTCACACATTACAGTTACCTAATTTATGACAAAGGTGACTCTACAGTGAAATAAAAAATGAATGATCTGTTCAATAAATGGTACTGGGTCGATTTTATGTCCTCATGAGAAAAAAAATGTATCTGTACCCTTATTCACACACACACACACACACACACACACACACACACAAATTCCCTATGGATTTCAGATTTAAATGTGAAAGATAAAATAACATATATTTTAGAATAAAATATAAGACAAAGACATTATTATGTCTCACCTGGGAAACTTTCAGTTCTACTACCTACATGAAAAAGTTTATCATCTTTGACATTTCTAAAAAAATACACAAAAGAACCTTTATGTGTGTTTTAATATTAACTTCCTCTACTCATTATTTTATTTATTTGCTCATTTACTAAGAAACTGATGACTGACTGCTCATTATGTCCCAGACACTATTTTATACATTATATATCTAGAGGTAAAGAAGACAGACAAGGGCCTTCATCTACTGGAATTACAATCTAATGGAAACAAACTATCACAAGGAAAAACTACACACATGGGAACTATACTGCACATCCCTACCCCAACCACTCACTCACGGCTAGTGGAAGAAATACAGAAGATGCTCTTCATTTCTTCTGTTATATGCACCTGAAACTGATCCTAATACATGTAATAACCATGGTAAACATTAGAAAGGATAAGTGGGGAAAAAAGACAGAGGAGGTGTTACAAGGTAGCCAAGATAGTCAAAATAATTCAGGAACAGATATGAAATACCCTAGTTCTACACGGAAGAGGTTTAAGAAAGCATGACTTAATTTCTAATGATGATGGTGATAGGTATAGTCCCATACTGTTAGCTGCCTTTGCTGTCACTCTAAATGCATTCCCTGGTATAAGGCCTTTTTGTTACTCTGAGTGTATCCCCTGGTATAAAGTGGTATAAAAATAATATGTACTGCCTAATAAACACAAGCCAGAAACTTTTGAGAAAGTGAATTATAGTCCTCATTCACTGAAAATCCAGATTTATCCTACTTCAAAGAAAAGCCATGTTGCACTCAAAGATATCAGATAAATATCCCTCAAGACTAAGCTTCTGAATATATCAACATTTCTCTAATGTGTTATTTTGAGATACACTATTTTCATTGCTATACTAGTCAGCTCAGGCTGCTATAACAAAATACCACAGACCGGGTGGCTTAAACAGAAATTTGTTTTCTCTTAGTTCTGAAGACTGGAAAATCTTAGATCCGGTGCCAGCATGGTCCAGATCTGGTGAGGGCTCTATCCTGACTTGCAGACAGCTACCTTCTCACTGTGTCCTCACATAATAGAAAGGGAGAAACAGAGGGAGAGAGAGATCAGTCTCTCCCTCTTCTTATAAGGTCACCAATCCTATCAGGTTAGGATCCCACTCTCATGACCTCATTTACCTTTAGTTGCCTCCTAAAAGCTCTATCTCCAAGTGCAGTCATATTTCGGGTTGGAGATTCAACATATGAATTGGGGGCACAATTATTAATACATCTATAGCAATTGTGTTTCATATGTTTCAAATATAGAGGGAAAACCACAGTGACAAGTGATGGCCACAGTAAAAATATATTCATGTTTTAAGATGTGATGAGCCTAAGTGTTAGCTCTGACATCTTATTTGGAAAAAAAATAATCTTTTGTAAAAAGAATACTTTATTAGATAACCTTGGGAGATGTGGCCAATGAATTGATCCTGGCTTTAGTTTTGACTAAAAAGGTCCTTAAAAACTTGGCTAAACTTTAGACAGGGTTCGTTCTGCCCTGCCTTTTCTTAGAGCATTTACTTTAGAAAACATGCAATTGTAAAGTCTTTTTCTGTTGCTTTGAGATGTAGGTCTCCTCCCTACCTCTTGCCAGTTTTATAACCCAGAAATATCTTTCTTGAGGACCTGGGAGTCATCCCTTTGAAATATAATCACCAAAAAAGGTAGTGCTCCAGTCCCTGTGAGAGGTTAGGAATCTTACTTTATATTTGTTAATTAGCAAACACAGATGGCCCAATTCTTTTACAGTCCTCTGAGTGCATCTTCTTTCAGCTTCTTGGTGATCGTGGGGAAAAGAACTTTAAGATGCACCAGTAAGCCAAAGAAATCAGATTTTATTGAAAGATAAAGTTGAAAGCAAAAGTGAAAGTACACTCTCTCAGGAATAAGAGAGCCACCAGGCTCGAAAAGAGCAGCTGCACCAAAAGAAACGGGTTTTTGGCTTTTGAAGTCTCACGAATTGAGTGTAGGAAAAGCCAAGGCTAAGGGGTTGATTTTTACTAAGAATTTGGGTAGTAATTCTTAGAATTGGGTTCCCTCCCATTTTTATACTTTATCTAGTTGTTTTGGAACTGTCATGATAATTCCAAGGGCAGAGTAATTTTAAAACCACAATGGAAATGATATTGTAATTAGCCAAAGTTCATGTAAGGTGGCTTAGGTAGCTGACAAGCTGGTTGAAGTGGTCTTATCTGTGGTTATCAACCCCCGTTGGTTAGATTTTAACACCTGCACCCACTCTAAGCCCCTGCATTAGGTGTCAGCCCTGTCTCCTAGTCTACTCTTAACAATCCTACTGACCAGCCTTCCCCCAATTCTCCCACTAGTTTTCCACTAGCTCATCCAGCAATTAAAAACTCTCCAGCCTTTTGTTTCAGCAGAGTTAAATTCAATCTCTATCCTCTATTCCAATAGTCTTTAACAAAGTCTTCCTTGCCTGCTTAACTTAACCATTGCAATCTTTCTTTTAGCAGTTCTAAATAAAGGCATGAGAATAATCCATAAAATAAGTAAACTATGGTAAATCCTATATTATTATTAATATCTTGCTGAGCAGAACATTTTATAACTGTCGGAAGTATAAAAACTTTTAACTTATATTTAAATTCTAAAGGAAGTGAAGCTAGGAGTATGAGGATGGGACAGATGAGAGAAAGGATGCCACTAACCTGACGTTTTCTCCTTCACTTTCAGGAGCACGCTGATCTTTCTATCAGTCAATTAATTATACCAGAAAGGGGAACTAGGTAACTTTACTCAGGGGTCAGAAGGAAAAGTCACAAGAATATAAGAACTTTTTTCCACAACATGGTTTTTTATATGGTCTATTAATTATAACCTAATAATGCTTACTATCTTTAATAAATGGTTTTTCAAATGAAATTACTTATAAAAGGAAAAGAAATCTTCTGAACTTTTCCAAAAAGTATATTGATTAATAAAAAGCAAAGACTTAATTCTCTTCCTTGTTTCTTATATTAAAGATAAAGTCCAGTTTGACCTTTATATTACTATAATATTATTTGTTTAAAAGGGCCTTATTGAATGAAGGAAAAGCAATCTCCTTTTTGTTGCTTGTTTTTTATTCTGCTCTACATTTTTCCCCACACCACAAACATGTATTTATTTATCTAAAAAGGAAAAAAAATGAAAGTAATAAAATAGATAAGATTAAAGCAATATTTTATTACTTTAAGTTTATTTTCTCATTATTCAAGGTCAAACACAACAAGCAAACAAGCTTCAAGTTAAATATAAAAAATGCAACAAACCAATAACTTATAATTCTCTTAAGGGATAGAAATTGCTAAGGAGCTTTTTGTATTTTAATGGAAAAAATAAATCTAACATGCGCATGATTTACAAAACGTTTCCACAAAATAGTGTTCAGTAAATTATTCTACATAACCTCACATTCATCATAAGGCATGCCTATTTTCTTAGGCATATTTAAATACCACTTCAACAAAAAATATTTTATTTTCCAAACTGTTTTTTTTGTCAGGTTTCATTTTAGCAGTGAGGCACATCCCAGTTGCTCCCTTATGGAAAGCTGTATTTTAGCTTCATTTATCTATGAGCCATTGCGGACGAACAAATGAATTATCTGTTTCTAATTTTTAAATTGTCATCTGACATTATTTCCCAGTTATATTATTAAAAATTATTATATGTCATCCCCAAAGTCCTTCAATGTGTATCCCACATTTGGTCAAACATGTGAGGAAATTTCTCACAAGTACAAATTTCTGTTTCCTATAAATTATGTTTTTTAAAATTGACTGCTTAACAGAAAGACCAGTTTTAATCGTTTTACTGTTTATTTCCATTTTGTTTTGCAGAAGAAGGGTACTCAGTTCATGTTAGAGTGAACTAACTTTGTTCTGTCCCACTACTCAATTATTTTCTCAGCATTAAACTCTCAACACGTAAGCTGGTAATTAATTGGTTTTCTTACAGGAATGCTGCCATTGAAGAAATTACTTTCAGAGGAAATTATAAGCAGTGAGACTGCAATAGAAACTATTCAGAAAATTTTAAAAAACTATCATTTGATCAGAAAAGTCCCTAAAGTGGGGACTTTCATGTTACTAGTATTTCAGCATTGAGGGTAGTGGCTGACATTATTACAGATATGTACCCTAAGATGCTCAAGAGTGATTATGACCCTACATGGAGGCAGGTTTTCTACTGTGACATCAGTAATCTCAGCACCACATTATTAGGTAGGGAAGCAGGACAATCACATTTAAGTGGATAAAAGAAGTCTCTTTATTATTTGTGCTTAATGAAGCCATTAGCTTTAATCCAGTAGTACAGTATTGCCTTTTTGTAAGTTGCCTTCCATTACATAATATAAAGTGATGCTCATGGAGTGAAGGGTTTAAAGCGGATTCCTTTATAGCAGACAAAACTGATGCTAATAGAATTGGTTTACTTGGACAGGATTTTTTCCCATTCAGTAAGACTCTAAAGCAGGTTATTTGTATTCTACTTTAAGCTGAATTCTGTTGGCATATCTTAGGAAGGAAGTGATACAGGCTTTTCAGGGTGGTGATACATAAATCTACATAAGTTCCCTGTGGTACCAGATACTTAGACATCATAGGACAAGGCTTCATTGGTCTATACAACCCAGAAAATACTGCTGCACTATGACTTAAGTTCACTTTCTTTCTCATAGATGAGATGTGGAAAATATACTATCAGGCATTAGCCTTAGAAATAGGATACAGTCACAATACATGAAAAGTAGGGGCATTGAAAAATGTCCTCTTTAGAATAGATTAAAAAAAACATGAGCAGTAACTTTAGAGAAAACTTACATGTATTTTTGTAGCATATCCACCTAATTAGAATAAGCTCATTAAGTCACAAGGCATTTGAGACTATTACAATTGACCACATTTGCTAGTAACCTAAATATCAGATGGATTTCACAGACATCTTCAACCTTCATTCCAGGCCCCCTAAGCCCAAAGTATTCCTCCTGTTTCCAAAAATCCACATGAGCCTATTCTGTAGTTTTATGCACTGACATAGCTGGCAACATGACAACATTGCTTATCATATCATCTGAATTATGAGTCATTCTCCCTGTCACCCAAAATGTTCTTTTATTCCTTCAATGTGCCAAAGTCTTTGCTATATCCTTGTCTTTGGCCATGATAGTTCTTCTACTTAATGTGGTGACTTGAATTGCACCCTCTCTCATCCCCCCTAACTATGTCCATGCCTCAACACTTAGGAACTAAAAATGTGACTTTTTTGGAAAAGGAGGCTCTGAAGATATAATTAATAATCTTGAATTAGTTTATCTTTGATGTAGAGTGGGCTCTAAATCCAAAGACAGGTTCCTTATAAGAAACTTGGAACATAGAGGCACTCAGAGAAGAAGACAATATGAAGGCAGAGGCTCAGACTGAAGGGATGCATCTACAAACCAAGGAACCTCAGGAACTATGGGGTGCCTCCAATAGCTCAGAGTGAGGCATGGACCTAATTCTTCCTGATAGTCTCCAGAAGGAACCAACCCTGCTTATACCTTAATGTCAAACATCTCGCCTTCAGAACAATGAAAGAATAAATTTCTATTGTTTTAAGCCATCAAGTTTGTAGTTATTACAACCCTAAGAAACTAAGAGAGTGGGAAACATTTTCTCCCTCTTAATGGGAAATCTTTGCTTCAGGTCTATGTCTAAAAGACTCCTCCTCAGAGGGGATTTTCTTGATCATACCATGAAAATAGAACTCTAAACCTATTATTTCCTGCCACTGATTCTGTTCATTTTTATAGCATTCACCACAAGTTATATATACCTATTATTTCTTTATTGCCTCACTTCTACACTCTATGAGCTCTATAAAGCTCTATAAAGTTTCTTGTTTTCATTTGTTTGATTAAAAATAGTTTATTTAAAGATGTGGAAACAACCCAAGTGTCCATCAATACATGAGCGGATTAATAAAATGTGGTATATGTGTACCATGGAATACTACTCAGCCACAAAAAACAATGGTGATCTGGCACCTCATGTATTATCCTGGATAGAGCTGGAGCCCATTCTACTAAGTGAAGTATCACAAAAATGGAAAAACAAGCACCGCATGTACTCACTATCAAATTGGTATTAACTGATCAACACATATGTGCACATATAGTAGTAACATTCACTGGGTGTTGGGCAGATGGGAGGAGGGAGGGGATGGGTATATACACACCTAGTGGGTGCAGTGCACACCATCTAGGGGATGGACACACTTGAAGCTCTGACTCAGGTGGAGCAAAGGCAATATATGTAACCTAAACATTTGTACCCCCATAATATGCTGAAATAAAAAAAATAGTTTATTCAACAACTCATGCATGCTTAGCACATAATTCTGACTAGCCTGGGCAATATATCAAGACCCTATTTTTATAAATAAATAAATAAAAATACAGCATACCTAGAACATTCACAAGCATAGTGAAATTTGCTAAAGAATGGAAGGCAAGAGAGATGGATTACATCAGTCACTACATGGCACAATAAAACCCCAAATCTTAGATGTTTCTTTTCTCAAAATTCCTTTTTATCATGCCACAACTATAGGTTTTACTTGACCCTTCCTCCATGCAATGCTGAACCTCATATTTTCTCACTGACTCATTTTCTTTCTGATCCCTTCTCTATTATGGCATCTTCCCTCTCTCTTGTGAATAAAAAAGAAATTCATATCTTATGCTGAGGAATTTTATTTTCTAATCTTAACCTTAAACATAAGCCCCCAAAGTGTCACTGCTTAAGCTATTTTCACCTTGTTTTTAAACATTTATGAAGTGTTTCTTACATATCAGTGACTGTTAAGAAAAAAAATCCAGGCCGGTCGCGGTGGCTCACGCCTGTAATCCTAGCACTCTGGGAGGCTGAGGCAGGTGGATTGCTCGAGGTCAGGAGTTGGAGACCAGCCTGAGCAAGACCCCGTCTCTACTAAAAATAGAAATAAATTATCTGGCCAAATAAAAATATATATAGAAAAAATTAGCCGGGCATGGTGGCGCATGCCTGTAGTCCCAGCTACTCGGGATCGCTTAAGCCCAGGAGTTTGAGGTTGCTGTGAGCTAGGCTGACGCCACGGCACTCACTCTAGCCCGGGCAACAAAGTGACACTCTGTCTCAAAAAAAAAAAAAATAAAAAAAAATAAAAAAAAATCCAAAACTTAGAAATAGGGCACAGCAAAAGCAGCATATCCTGTCAATTTTATGATGCAGTATTGCCTAACCAGCCCATTTTAGGATAATTTATTTATATAAGAAAATGTACCTATGATTGACTATTATTAATTAAAAAGCAATTTATTATTAATTAAAATGAGGTAAAGTTACAAGTTAACCTATAAATTTTTGTCTGGTTGAGATGGCGAATAATTTCTGTTCATCAGGAAAGGTGATCCTAAACAGTTATGGGCCATTGTCCTGTAGAACATTAACCAGTCATGTGCCTACCTTGCCATCTTTTCCCAACAATCTTTCTCTAATGCCCAAATAGCTCTCTTTCTATATTCTTCCTTAGCACTAGCTTTACCATTTTGCTGGCTCCCTCATTAAGCAGCATAATAAATGCCTGGCATGTGTTCATCCTATATTTGTATCAGAGTCATATGATGAACTTTTACAAATGATGGTTTACAGTTCTAAGTGTTTTAAAAACATTAATTCACCAAATATTTATCAGTGTATTTGACTCACCAAAAAGTTATCAAGGTATTTTTTTTTCAGAACTAAAATTTTTTTCCTCTAAACTGAGTTGCACTGCCAGCTTTTGGGATACTACCTTAATTACCTTAATAGCTTTTTCCCCACACCACTTAATGCATGGCATGAAAGATTTTACATCAATCACAGAAAAAATAAAGAGCTATGCAGGATTTGCCTTTTCTTTAGCTCTGAATTAGTAGATTACATTTTCTCAACATTCTCACTCCCATTTTTTTCTGATTAAAGTTAAAATCATTAAAGAAAAAAAAAGGCAACCATAGTGGTTTGCACCTATAATCCAAGCTACTTGGGAGGCTGGGGTAGGAGGATTGCTTGATGCCAGGAGTTCGAGACCAGCCTGAGTAACATCGTGAGACCCCTGTCTCGAAAAAAAATTTTTTTTAAAGCCTGGTGCAGTGGTGCACACCTGTAGTCCCAGCTATGTGGGAGGCTGAGGCGGGAGGATTGCTTCCCAGGACTTCGAGATTTCAGTGAGCTATGACCGTGCCACTATACACTCCAGCCTGGGAAACAGAGCAAGACCCATCTCTTAAGAAAAAGTTTAATAATAAGATGAAAAAAAAAACAGTCACATGGAGTCCAGAAAACTGTTCTCTTACTCACAATAAAACTATATTATTGAAAAAAATCATAAGTAAGACAGAGGGAGATAGAATGGAATGTATTCATCATGATGCTCCTTATCATTTTTGCAGTATCCTCAACTAAGGTTATCTTTGGTCAACAGGTCTCTATGGCAATAGCACTAGATCAGAAACAAAATGCAAGTCATCTTCTACTTATTTCCCTCCACTTTTGGGAATATCACTGAAATATCAAGTGAAAAGTCTGTCAAGGAATGCCATTCATAGGTTTATGACAGTTTGCTTTCACCTGCTTGGGTATTTAAATTAGAATGGTGAAAAGCAAAACCTAAGCTCACACATTTAACCTAAGCTGCACATACACATTTATATGCAAATGCATATAAACACATATACATACATTTATTTTATAGCAATCATTTTAAATAAGTAATTTGTAGTTACATTAACATAACAATAACATAATATTTTGACTATTTACTAAACTTGATGATTTGTTTACAGAAAAGGTACTTTAAATAATGTTATTGATTCTTTAGAATTTTTAATGTGTGCATCAAGGTAGCACACTGAACATCAAAATATCTACTATCCTTTACTTAGCATTTGTTCCTAAGATCATGAGAATATCTATAAAATGTAATATCATAGTCACACAGTACCAGGACATCAGACAAAGAGCTGACATTACCAAATGAGAGTGTGTGTGCCTGCGTGAGTGAATACATGTATCTGACACATACAGGTTACTAAGGATGAAATTTTTAAATGTATTTATAAATATATTTTATAGTTAATTTTATTGACAAATGATTACATTCAGGCAACATTTAATATGGTTAGTAAACTTATTTTACCTTTTACAATTTCACATGGAATTGTAGGTCATTCATTGAACAGACATGAACACATAAAATAAGGCAGATATAGAACATACGACAACATTTTACTCTTCAGTAAAGAGGCTCTGTGGGCAGAAAGAACAGAAGGCATGGTTTGTTTTTGTCTTTATTTATATTTGATTTGGTGACATTTTGCCTGAACAGAAGTATCATGGGATATTTTGTGTGCTTTCTCAGAGATCGATTTAAAAATATGCCTTTTAAAGGGAATTCTTCAAATTTAGGAGACTACAAATCCATGTATATGAGGTTTTCATTTCCTAAGTTATATTAATAGAATTGCAGCTGCAGAAGTGTTCAAATAAGGAATGAATAAAATAGCACAATAAGGACTATTCATCAGAAATACCAAAAGGAAAAAAGAACTCTAAAGATTAATTATGCACAGAAGATATCTGTTAGTAGTTCCAAGCTAGTATTGATCAACCACATGCTGCTCTGTTCCTCATCAGCCCCAAGGGCCACAGTGGTTGAGCAAGACCCCCAAGGTGCTGCCAGCAGGTCTAAAGACTTGGTAGAGAGTAGGAAAAAATAAGGAAGGTAAAAGGAAGAGGAGCAAAAGGAAAAGTTTTAAGAGAGAAAGAAGAAGAAAAACTAATAAACTAGGAAAGGATGAGAGATACAACTAAGTGTGCCAAAAGAATAACCTTTTAACACCAACCTGATATTTGGTAAAAATGTTTATGCCTGGTTGTTACATAAACTAAAACTACAAGATCTTTATCTCCCATTCTTTATTCAAAGGAAAATAAATAAAAAATACTGCAGATTTTGTGTTCAGACTATTTATCTGTTACACATGAAGGAAGACTATTTTGTATTTAGCTGAATAAAGCCAGAAAAGCCACAGGAAAATGTAAACATTTATTCTTGTCATTAGAAAACGTGGGCACAATAACTGGCAGTAATCAACACTCTCCTTCTCCTTATACTTCAAATTAATCATCAAATTTTGTAGCTATCGAACAACTGGCATGTGTACATAATGAAATTAGTTATATTTTACCTATTGCCCTTCATTATTCAATGATATTATTAATATATAGTTGATCGACTGGCATTCTACTGGATGCTATCATATATGATGAATAAAACCTTGTACTGATAAAGCATATAGTTTGTGTAAATATACATTAATAAGAACATTAATAACATACAAACATATTTAAAATCTTGATAACTGCTATAAAGTTAAAATGTTAGGATAGTGATTACTGGAGTGAGGGGCACTTTTGCATATGTATATTTTACTGCACACTAAAAAGTTTAGAAATATTTTGATATATGATATCCAAATGTAGTTGTCAATTAGGCAAATGGATGTATAACTCTGGTCTCTTAAAAATGTTCTGAGTTAGAGCATAAATTATAATATTCAAGCCTGTAGGTGATATTTATAATCATAGAAATGAATGAGAAAAAGTGAAAAAGCTCATTGCTGACCTCCAGTGAAATCAAAAGAAATATTAAATGTCCAAATCAGATATTAGTAATAAGTTATGTAAGCCTTAAATTCTGTCCTTTGACAAATGTGCTCTTTAAAGAAGAGTCACATCTATTGATTCACACGTCTGTCACTAAATGGCATCAATGGAGCTAAAGGAAATAAAAAGTAATGCTATCTCTTTGTTATTTGAAAGGAGGAAGTACTGATGAGGCCTTTCAATCCAGTCACTTCTGGTTCTTTGCCTTCAGACTACTGCTAGGAAAATTAAAGGATCAAAGTAAGTTAAGTGATGGAGGGTTCAACAACTATGCTCTATTGCTAACATTTGTTTCTCTTATTCAAACAAATATCCAAGAATGTGAAAGGTAAAAATAAACAATGCTAAGAAAAGTGAGTCCCAAAATTATGGGCAATAATCTTACAGAATTAGTAATGATTAGTGTTTTGAGCATAGGGTTTGGATGGGGACAGGACTACATTTGAATCCTAGCCTCCACAGATCCCTAGTAACTCATGCAAATTATGTAGTCCCTCAAAGCTTGAATTCTCTTATTTGTGAAATGCTTCTATTAATGGTTTTTCCCTAGTGTTAGTATAAGGATTAACTGTGATAATTTTCATAAAATACAAAGATTCAGTAGAATCCATAGAATGATCAGTTCTAACTTTATTTTACAACTCTACTCACAGAAATACCAGGGCCATGAGATAACCCAAGTGAACTGACCAAATTCAAGAATACACCTAAATCTTCCTAATTTTCAATGAAGTGATTCTTTTAAAATTTGATGACTTCTAATAATCTACTATTTAGAGCAGTTCTTCAATTCTTGACCTCAATTATCTCGACCATGAAGAAAAAATTGAGGATATACAATTAAAATATACTTGTGGTTATAAAATTGTTTTCTTTTACTTAAAAACAACTAATGCTTCTTTAATTTCTATATGGAACATCTAATTACACATGCATTCCTAAAACATCCAGAATAAAGAAGAAACTGCAAAACTGAATCTGAAATTGGAGAATGAATAGCATTTACATTATCCCATGTTTCACCATGCATGACTCTCTTTAAATTGTCTCAGCAGTCTTTAGAGAAAAACACTATACTAATGTGGATACTTTGCTTACCTCTACACTTCCTGATCCCTGAAGTGTAAAGGATTGACACTTCCAACACAGAGTTTGACTGAATATTTACATTGTTTTATAGATACAATAGGTCAACGCTATCATAACAAATCATATACAGAATCTCAAATATAATACAGCCATTATCCTTAAGAAATACACTCAACCAAAGATGTTTCTCAAGGATTCTGAAAACCTTTAACACACATGCCCACATACCTTCAGAGGTAAGATATCTAGTTATATCACATGTATCATATTCTGAAAATCATTTAAAATGTCATTATATATGTATATGTGTGTATATATATATGTATATATATATATATATATATATATACACACATATACACACACCCTCTTACGTATTTCATTTTCCAATGTGCATTTAAACGATCAAGAGGTAGGGGAGGCAAAGTATTTTTTTTCTGTTCTCACTCTAGGTTCATAACTGAGGCTCCTATAACAAAAGAGAGATTCACAACAGAAAAGCATACAAATTTATTTCATATAACTTTTATGTGACATGGGAAATGAAGACCTAAAAGAAATAGTTAAACCTGAGTGTTTTATACTAGGTTTGATGAAGAATGGATAGTCATAGAAACCTATGATAGGGCAAAAAAAGATATGATCTAATAGTAATAAACTGGGTGAAATTTAGCAAGGCCTGCTTGTTCAGGTAATTCTCTGTGACTCTTTATCTTCAGAGATAAAGATGTTCCTTTGCTCCAGGTATAAGGAGGGCACATCTCACATGAGGGGCTTATGACTCGCTTCAGGGAAGGTCAGAAAATTCTCCCTAGGTTTTATGACCTGCTTCAGGGGAGAAGGGTCAGGGAAAAGTCAGAAAGACCTTTCTGTTTCTGCTGTTTTCTCAAATTCCTTCAGCTTAAAATATCCCATATGCCAAGGTGCCATATTTTAGAGGGAAGCATGTTCTGAACCCCATCAAACACATTCAAGTAAGATGACTAAATATGGTGATATCCACAACATCATCTAACAGGATGCACTTATTTGCAAACGTTTGTACAAACTACTCTATCATTATGATGGTACCTACTTAACAATAGAGCCACTGTATATTTATCAAGAAAATGGATCAAAAAGGAACTGGAGAAAACTTTAAAGTACTCAAAAGCTATGTATTAGTTGTCTGAATCCAACAGATTTCTAGGGTTCATATTTCTTAAAGGTACTCTTGGCTGGTTCAAAGAATTAGTTGTCATCTCTTTTACCTCATGATAATATTAACTTGTGGCCTGGTTTCAATCAACTCTTACGTTACTGGGCTTTGCTGACTGGATTTCAGAGAAGCTGAGTTTACTAAACTTCAACAGATGAGATTAATATGAAAATGCAACATTATCTGGGCTCCATGCTCAGTCACTAACATCAACTGATAAATACCACTTGTACAAACATAGCAGAAAAAATGAGCCTAAAAGAGAAAATATAGAAACTCCTGTTTGAAATGTATAGAAATTACTGAGAAATTTAAAAGTTGCTTCAGGCCAGGAGCAGTGGTTTACACCTGTAATCCCAGTACTTTGGGAGGCCCAGACAGGAAAATCACTTGAGGTCAGGAGTTAAAGACCAGCCTGGGCTACAGGGTGAAACCCCATCCCTACAAAAAAAATACAAAATAAATTGGCCAGGTATGGAGGCACATGGATGTAGTTCCAGGTACTCTGGAGGCTGAGGTAGGAAGAGGGCTTGAGCCCAGGAGTTAGAAGTTATAGTGACCTATGATTGCTGGCCACTGCACTCTAGCCTGGGCAACAGAGCAAGACCCTATCTCTTAAAAAAGAAAAAGAAGAATTTGTTTCTGTGGCAGCTATTTGAAAAGTATCATTTGCAAAATTTGCATGTGGATTGAGCTCAGCAGAATTGCTACAAATGTTAAATGGTTGTCCACAGGCCCAAATTGAATCGGGACTTCATATTCAGTTGACTGAGGCATCAAATTGACTTGTATAACAGATGAATTTCAACAAAATAAGTCAATCCAAAGCACTCAATTTTAATTATGATTTCAGTTCTCTCTAATAGCTGATGTCCTTTGAGTTCTACTCATTGGTTGACTACAACATAAAACTACTAGGAAAGAGATCTTGGAGAATTTATTTCTGAGACTCACCTAGAAGAATACAGAGAGAATGTAGAAAGAGGAAGCAATGATGCCAAGTTCATAACAGAACCTCAGCAGACCAATCAAGTGGTAGCCCACACACTGGATAATAGATCTGATTTATGAGAAAAATTGCCCCATTTTATTCATAATCAAAGAATGGCAAGTATTAGCAAGATTCAAAAGCTTAATAAAATTCAGTGTTGTTTCTCACCATTGTTTAAAAGAGTAAAAAGTGAGAAAGTGAGAAAAAGCCTCAATATGTATCTGCCAAGACATGATTAATCCAGGCAGTGGAATGCCATACAACCAGTGAAAATGAAAAGATTTTAATAGATAGGATTAAAATATATTCAAATTTTAGAATATCCAATATAATTTTGAGTGAAAAAACATATAACAGGAAGTATAACATGAGCTAGTATGATCCCATTTATATAAAATGTAACTTTTATATATTTATAAGATACCTGGAAGGGCATAAACTAAGTTTGTAGCAGCATTCATCTGGGAAATAATATTTAGTGAGGAAAGGCTTTCATTTTCCAATATATACAACTTTTATTTTATTTGAATTATTAGTAACTAGTATGTCTTTCTTTACTAATAAAAATGTAGGTATTTTTAATAGAATTCATTATATGAATTTAATCTGGCTGTGAGCAATATTATCAAGATAAGCGTGTTGCTATTAGCAAGTAACAAAAAAATCTGTGCAACTTCCTGGGTATGGAAGAGAAGGTCTGGATATGTACTGTTTAGTGCTAGGTCCTTAACACATTACCTAGAGCAAAGTATTCAATAAATATTAATTAAGAGCACAAGTAGTTAAAGCCTTTATCAAGATAGATAGATAGATAGATAGATAGATAGGTAAGATTAAAAACAGATCACATCAGGAACAGAATACTGTTAATTTATTATGAAAAATTGAGTTGGATCCAATAGTGGTAATGGTTGAAATTTTCTCAGGAAATTACTCAAGCTGTGCCTAACTATTATTTTTAAAATGGTTTTTATATATTGAATTATTTTTAAATAGGTATCAGTATTAGTAATTAGAATATAGTTTACGTAATATTAATATATACAGCTTAATGAATTTAACAAAAATTATATAAAAATGACTATCTGATATATTTAACTAGAATAAGTAAAGGTTTGGCAGGGGGGTTGGCATCACTTTTCTCTCCAGTGATATGTATTATGATGTATTCTTTGGGAATCTGTTCTAGGTATGTCATAATCACTCACATGTACTAATAAAAACACTTTAAGGAATTACTTCCCTCCAGAAATTTACCTTTTAGTAAGATTATTTGGAAACTTCCAAAACCTCTAAGAAATAATAATTTTCTAATGGTGAGCACACAGTCCTGGTATTAAACAGCAGGACATACATTTTGGAAGGGTAATCTGATAATGATTTTCAAATACTAATGATGAAGCCAGTTGCTTTCTGATATGCTATGCTTCTAAATTTGGAAATAACATCACATTTCTTGGGCCTTCTGAAAAGAGGATCATATATATTTCACATAGGTAAATTCAAAGCTTGAGGCAAGGGATCCAGCAAAGCAGTAGCAAGGGGAAGTGAACAGAGTGAAGGGTAAGAAGTGGATTTTCAAGAGTTTAGGGCTTTCTCTCAAGGAGGCAAGGATGGTTAAACATTTGTAAATCAATAAATGTGATTCACTACATAAACACGAGCAAAACCAAAGACCATATTATCATCTCAATAGATGCAGAAATAGAATTTGACAAAATCCAGTACACTTTCATGATAAAAACTTTCAATAAATTAGGCATAGAAGGAACATAACTCAAGATTATAAAAGCCATATATGACAAACCCACAATCAACATCATACTGAATGTGGGAAAGTTGAAAGCATTCCCACTAATAACTAGAACAAGACAAGGGTACACACTGTCAAAACTTCTATTCAACATAGTGCTGGAAGACCTAGCCAGAGCAATCAGGCAAGAGAAAGAAATAAGATTATCCAAATTGGGAAAGAGGAGGTTAAACTATCACTTTTTGCTGATGATATGATCTTATAGCTAGAAAATCCCAAAGATTCCACCAAGAGACTACTGGAATTGATAAGTCTCAGGTTACAAAATCAATGTACACAAATCAGTAGCATTCCTACACAACAATAACAGTCAAGCTGAGAATCAAATCAAAGACTTAAATAGCATTCACAATAGCTACAAAAGAAATAAAATACCTAGGAATATACCAAGGAAGTGAAAGATCTCTACCAGGAGAACTACAAAAACTGAGGAAAGAAATCACAGATGACACAAACAAATAGAAAAACATATCATGCCCATGGATTGGCAGAATCAACATTGTTAAAATGTCTATACTCCCTAAAGTGATTTACAGATTCAAGGCAATCTCCATTAAAATACCAATGTCATGTTTTGCAGATGTAGAAAAAATAATTCTACACTTCGTATGGAACCAGAAAAGAGCCCAAATAGCCAAGGAAACCTTTAGCAAAAAGAACAAATTTCTTCTATAACTCTTATGGAGGAAGGAAATTGCAGATGATGTAAACAAATGGAAAAAACATATCATGCTCATGGATCAGTAGAATCAACATTATTAAAATGTCCATACTCCCAAAGTGATTTGCAGATTCAATGCAATCCCAATCAAAATACCAACATCATATTTCACATACCTAGAAAAAATAATTTTACACTTCATTTGGGGGAAATAATTTTTAATAAGGCATATAAAACACATCTTAGTTTACTGATTCCTTGTCACTCTCTTCTGGGTGTCATGGGAATTGGGTTATTTACTTTATCTTCCCCGGCCTGAGAATTATACTATTTTTTATCCAGGGTTTCTTTCTTGGTCCAATGTAGACATAAAGATAATTAAAAAAATTTTTCTCCATAATCTTCCTCCTACATTAAAACCTTTTCTTCTTGTTGTCTAAGATTGGTTACTGCCAACAGAAATATCATACAGTTCACTTTCCATCTCATTAGCACCTACAAGGAAAGTACATTTATACAAATAGGGGATCATGCAGGGAGATGATTTTATATGGGATTGAAGTAAATTTGAACTTTATGTTAGAACCCCTCAACTTAGTGGGAACTTAAGCAAACTGAGAGAAAAACAAGGACTTTGAGGTATATAAGAACAGAAAACAACCAATCAGAATAGAAAAGAATGGGAAATGGAAGTGTTCTCCTTCTCTTCTTGGATTCTTATGATCTGTGGTCCTAATATTGCATACTTCACCTGCTACTGACATTAATAAAGACTGAAATGGGGACTGGAGTTTGGGAAATAAAGCTTTGCTGTAACAAGAAAGGAATCAGAAAAAATATTACACATTGCAGCATCTGGGAGAGGAGAATTTAAGAGACACTTGGCTGGATCAGCTATTTGTAATGGTAACTTTATTTTTAAGATATGCACATAAATTAATCACAAAGAAAAGATTATCTATCCACAAACACTAAGGTTAAAACTACAAATTTTAATTGGTGTTTAAGTTACTAACATCATATGGAACATAATAGACTAACTAGTATTTGACTTCAGAGAAATAGCTCAGCTAGGATGTTAAATAAGGTAACATATGCAAGGCAGAGCAACTGTCATACAGTAGGCAATTAATCAGTGTCAACTAAGATTTTTTTCTGGCCATGTAAAAAATTTTGGTAATTATGTTTCTAAATAAAAACAATTTTTAAAATATGAACATATCTTTCACTGTATAATTATTTCACATAAAGATGAATTTAATGTGGGTCACTATTTTGTGTTATTACCATATAATTGCTTTATCATGATAACCCCATTCCCCATCATTTCCCATATAGTAGACCAAATCCTAGACCAAACCATTCATGTCTCAGAAGATGTATATTTTAAGATGATTTGTATCAAAAAACTCTTTAAAATAAGTCAAGAACCTAGATATTTCTCAATTATTTAGAAATATTAACTTTTCATACTACTTTCATTCTCTAGCCATGTTAAAGTAGTAGTTAGCATATTTGATTGAAATGTCAATACCAGTTCACATATGGATATGAATAACTATAATAATTTGCCATTATAATGAACCATAAACTATCTGCCATAATAAACCAAGCAATTATATGGATCAGACATTTCTCTAGAGGTTAGTTTATAAGGTTTTTGACTTCAGGAAGTATAATTTGTTCATCTTTGTATCCCTAGGACTTCTAGTGCAGTGGCTGGCACATGACACTGCAGGTGATCAATAAATGCATAAAATAGATAATGGTTCCTCATTTGGAACAGTGGAGGAATGAGATGCAATTGCTGTTACCTCCATGCAATATCATTAGATCACTTTCCTTGCCATCCTATGACCCCCGGAAAGGAGAAAGATATTCAACAACAAAATGATAAACATATAGTTCTATCAGATAATTTTAGAAGATAAACAGCAGTTAGTAAAGAGAAGAATATTTGGCAATGATAGTGTCCAGGCAATGCATGAAGAGTAAAAGAAAAAAACCAATCAGAAATATAAAGAAAGACGAAAGGAAAGGGAGATATATCAATAGTAGGTACTAGAATGAGTGATAGCTTCTACATGTTACAAGTGTAGGCAACAGAAATTAGTGGAGGATTAAGGAGTAAAATAGCACATTTTGGATAAACCAGAGAAAGAAGCAGTTACCAGAGTACAGGTGAAAGGGAAAATGTGAGAGCATTCAGAAAAGTAAAAGTTCTGATACATATTATTTATCAAAATATTGCAAGTGGCCTGAAGATCTTTTTTAATGAGTTAAATATGGAAAGTTCACTTTCATAAAAAGAAAATTTACCATTTTGTGGCTATTTCTAAAAAATGAATAATTATATCTATTTGTGAAAATATTCATTTTTGCAAATAGAAAACATGAGTGCTTTTGCACTATTTTTGACATTAGCCAAAAATATCTCCCCAAAGATTCAAACATCTAATATTATCAAAGATGACTTTCATTATTCTCAAAGAACACATAGTATAGATGTTCTGAGCTAAATTTTGTATATTATCCTGTTATATGTCCTCCCTTCATAAATAAAATCATCTAGAATTTTAGATCTAGACTATTTTATCTTGAAAGTTTGAAAAAAATAAAAATAAAATGAAAGTTTCATAAAGATGTCTGGAAACATTCCTGTTTGACATAGGATATAAAACCTACACTGATTAGAGTAAGAATGAGAAAAGCTGGACTCTGTAAGAGGCTATATGTCTTCTGGCATAGTAATTTCAGGACACTATTGGACAAATTATTTTATAAAAAGTTATTTTATGAATTGAATTTTTTCCCCATCTCTCCTATTGTTTGGGAAGAAATCTAGGAATCAGAGCAAAGCAGATAAGCATAGCACCTTTCATTGCCTGTTAATAAAAGACAATTTTTAACATCACCCAGGGCAGGGAAAGGCAGATACTCTTGTGTTATAACAAGGCCAGAGTTATTAGTTATTTGTTTGTTACAAATAAGGTCAAAGTTATGTTAATAGAAAGAATATGAATTTCTCCTGGAGACCAGATGGGGACCTTTAGAAATAAATGAATCATCACAGTGGGAGGCATGTTAGCTTTCAGATACTTTTGGTGAAAATAAGCTACAGCCTGGAGTGACAGCCTTTACCCCATTCCATCATCTATTTCCTCTCTCCAGTGAGAAATAAAAGTCATCTTTCTATTCCCCTAACACAGCCAGAAGATATAGAAACCCTAAAATATCCCTTCTTCCCTCTGCAAGACCAGTGGAAAACCATAACAGCAGGGGAAAAAGCTGAGATTTTGCTGCAGATGCTTTAGGCTGCAAAATCGGAAAGACACAAAGAATGATTAGCAACAGAGGTGCTGGGAAACCCTGTTTATTTGTATATATGGGTAGTGGGAGGTTGCAGACAAAGGGGAAAGAAGTTAAAGAGAGAGGACTGAAGGAAAGGGACAGAAAATGGAGAGATTGAAATATAAGATGTTCATGTGGACACCCACCTATTCCACATCCAAGACCTGCTCCAAGTTATCTCTCCTGATGTGCAAATCTTGTACAGGTAGGTGTGGGTAAACTACCTGAAGCCTAAAGTAAATTTCCTAAATTTCCCTTAATATCCTGTGTATTCACTTTGGGAACAGGAGCTTATAGTAGAATCTAGAGTAGAAAAGGTTGTAGCCGCATCCCTGTGCCATGGTCATCAGCAGACTTTGGCCATATCCCAGATGTAGTGTACTGGCAATGAGCAGGATTTCCCCACAACTGAGGCCAAGTCAGGTAGCTTAGATCTCTTCACTCTCACTGTTTTCCTAAAAAATGGCTTGAGGTGTCAGAGGAGTATAGATGCGCAAGACAATGAAAGGAACTCCATATGGATTACAACAAAAATGCTATTTCTCTTGAAATACTGCTATCACCAACATCAGATTCCTGATACGTAAAAGGAGAATCACCAGGAGGATTTCTTCCCTAGTTATGGCCCTCAGAACATCACAAGGACAGGTGTGCAAACAGGGTCATGATCCATATTGAGATAATTAATAATAGCGTTACAATACCTTAAGTAAGAAGGATTCTTCAGGATTAAGGGCAAAAAAGAAATATAAATGTATATCTTAAGAAAAAGAAAGACAAAAGGGGATGCTCGCCATAATATTCTCCAGGTTTTTTTCAGGAGGCTACTGTAGATTTTGAGCACAACTTTCATGTTGTTTCTGTGTATTTTTAATATTCCATAAGAGACTATGCCCAGCATCAGTTACTCCAAGAAAAAAACCTTGAGTGACATATTTTAGCACAGTGCACACTTTTTAATATCCAATAAATAAAAAACCTAGGGAAAAAAAAGAATATGAAATAGGCAAGACATGAAAGAGACATAAAAGAGACTCACAAATTAAAAAACATGAGCGATCAATTTTATAAAATTCCACTCAAGTTAGCAGAGATGTAATGCATATCAGAGAAGATACAAGTGTTGTTTATAATTTTTAGGCAAAATAATAAAATACTAATAAAACTTAGAGTCACTCATTATATAATATATAGAATATAAAAAACATGTACATAAAATATATAGCATATATATACATACATTTGTATGTGTATGTATATAAACAAATACAATTTGAAACTGTATCTTAATATCTCAGGACAGAGAAATAATTATAAGCAAAAGTTCAGCTTTAAGGTTTCTCTGAACATTTAAGTTAATCGTGAGATCAAGCAGTTAGGCTTAATGAATAGCACACCTAGGGCTGTAACTCTATATGGAATCTATTTCTTTCTGAAGAAAACAGATGAGGGAGATTGAAAGTAAAGTGCAAGCCTTTTTTTTTTTTTTTTTAAGGCTTATCGTTTTTTAAAAAATCTAAGATTGATTTTTATTTCTAGAATTTCTGTTACCATAGAAACAAAGTTTGAAAATAAACAGAAATTTTTGACCAAAAATATTTTAAAATATAGATACCATAAAAATCAAGGAAGCAGTACACTATGGTCAATTTAACACTGTACTCCACTATTTAAAATAAAATTTTACTATCTCAGAAAAGGTGATTTTTTTCAGGGCTGTGATATATAGTAACTTCTGAGCTGTGTCTGTACTCCTTCTGACTTGTGAAGGGCAAAGTTTACAAGCAGAACAAGGCAGGAGAAGTAATACCAATAAAAGCAGAAAGAAAACTGTCCAACAGTCTCATAACATGATCCTTCCCTTATTTTTCCCATATCTAAGATTATTCTAATAAAAAAATAACATTCAATTTCTACCATATAATTAAGGCAGAAATAAAAAGACTTGAAAATCTGGATTTATTCCTTTGAAAAAAGTCTCTTTTCCTTATTTTTCCTGTCTTTTCCCCCCTAAAACATTTAGCCTGGAAGTAGGCTTACTCTCCTTATCCTAGTATTTCCATTCTTTACTCCTTTCTTAATTTGTTCTCTTTTTCCATTTTTAAAACATGACCTCCATACTTTCTTCATAGTTCCTTTTTAAGTGCCTTGTTAACAAAATTGTCAGATGAAAAGAGAAAGTCAGAAGAGAGTAAGTAATATTATATTTCTACCAAGTGAGACATCCTTTATAAAAATAGGGAAACAAGAAACTAAAAAGACTTTTTTTATAAATATTCTCAACTTTATCAAGTAATCAGTGAAACAACTAATCATAAAATATAAAATAGGGGAAAGCCAGTTCACATTACTAAACAGATTTTTCCATTAGTAATATTTATCAAAGATTTGCTTCATATCATAAAGACACATTCCTATACTAAAGGAAAATGTCTTCTATATGAAAAAGAAGAATAACAAGTGTATTTGTTCAGTGAGCCATTATCCTTTTCTAAAGTGAGAGTCTCATTTATAAACAATTCAAATAATATAGAAAGTTATAGGGAAGTTTTAAAATCTTCTCAGGTCACAGATTTTGCCATCAATATCAAATGAATATACTTTTAGGCATATTTCAATGCATTTATACAAAAAGATAATCTTATTTAAGATGAGAACATTACATTACTTTTAAATAAAAGTATCGAATTATTTATAAATGAGCATGTATTATTTTTATAAAACCAATAAAGACATTATCCAAAAAATACTAATATATATAACAATGTGAATATACTTATTAACACTTTTAAACTGTACACTTTTCATGGTAAATTTTATGTTATGTGTTTTTTGCCACAATTAAACATCAAAAGAATTAAAAATACACACACAAAAAAAAATAAAGTAGAGGCTCTTGTTAATAGTAGGGTCCTTCTTTTTTCTTTTTTAACTGTGGGGTACAATGGGTATGAGGGCTCATGGCTGCTCAGTTGCCCTAGAAATTTCTAGGGGAAATGTTGGGAGAGTTGGTTGAGAGATTGTGGAGGCATAAAAGGCTAGAGGTGGGGAGATGGCAGACTTTAATAAAATAATGTAATATATAATGATATACCAATTTTTTCTGAAACAGAAGCAGATTGGATATGTGAAGTATGGTCTAAAATTGTATGGGTACCAAAGTTTTGTTGAAAAAATTAACTCACACAAACGCACACACACAAGTACACACCATTACGCACATGATGGATAGACATCATTATTTTTGTAGCTTAAGAGCCATTTACACTTCTCTTCCTTTTTTTCATTCCTTTTCTCTTTGCTTTTCAGCTTTCTTTTAACATATCTTTAATCTCACTGATTCTTTCCAGTCTATTGATGAGCACATTAAAGATATTCATTGTTTCTGTTAAAGTGTTTTTGATGTCTAGCATTTCCTTTTCATTCCCATAGTTTTCACCTAGAGTCCTTGTTTTGGCTTCCTGCATTGTCTTTAGGTTTTCCTAGAGATTCCTTTCTAAATAAGGTCTGAGGCTGGTAGTTTTTTCAGCTGTAATCCCCTTTATTTTATAGGGCCCCTATTGATGTGGTGGTAGGTGGGAAGCTTTCTGTACTTATACAATTTGGTTTCAACCTTTTATTAAGCCTGTGACCCTGGGCTTCAACCTTTACAAGTACTTAGCTTTCCCTTTTTCCACTTCATTAGGTGAGACAGGAAGGCTAGAAGTGGCTGGAGTTAGGTATTTTTCCTTCTTCCAGGTCAGTTAGGCTCTGGTAAAACCCAAGTTGGTGAGAGTCTTATAAAATAGTCTCCCTTGAGACTTTTGCCTTTTGCTTTATCCATGCTAGATGTATGGAGGGGATTTTTCTCTAATTTTATCTCCCTAAGACCTGGTAGAGCACTTGGGGTGAAACTCAGGAAAGTGTGAGGGCCCTCCTAAATCTGGGCTCCTAGAAGTCTTTACCTCTCAAGCTAGTCTATGCTCAATCTCCAACCATTTCTCGGTTACCTTTTAATTGTTCCTACCAGGCTCCAGCAATGCCTCTGTGCCAAGTAAACTATGATTCTCTCTTTGCCTGGCTCTCCAGTTTTCCCTCTGGCTTCAATTCTCTGATGAATCTACAGAGTTGTTGATTTCCAGTTTAGTTTGGTCAGGGACTTTCTTGTTGCAATGATGGCAGTGATGACTTCCAAGCTCTTTATATGCTTATGTGCCAGACCACCTACCTGGCTTTATAAATCCTACTTTGAGGAATTGTTCATCCTAATTTGCTCATGAAAACTTATTCTTTAATCATTAAAAAGTTGATTATTCAAGGAAGTAATCTAATCCATATAACCAATTTATTTATCCTACTTGCCCTATTCTGAAAATTTGTAGATTTTATTACCCTGACCTGCTGAGATACAGAGCTGGTTCTGATTACCTTCACAACATATATCCCAACTCCTAGTTCTATTCAAAAAGAACTATTTGTGGCTTAAGTATTGGTATCCACTACCATATGAATACCTTGATTGGCAAGAACTGATGAGAGATTATTGCAAATGTGATTAGCAAATCTGTTTTTACTATTGTTGATGAAAGGCAGAATACTCACTGCTGATTGCAAGGCTGCCTTTGCTTGTGGAAAATTATATAAGGAAATAGCAGATTATCAGTAGCTGAAAAGATGGCTACTTTTTGGTTTGTATGCTATTCTCTGAAAATACTTTTTACCTAATTTGGCAAAAATTTTGGTGGAAAGTGCTAAATTACTGCATACCAAAAGGTAAATAAGTGACCTTGAGACAACTAATGAATGGGAAAGGATAAAAAGTCAATGTTTTATAATAAACTCAACCTTGAAAAATGATCCTATTGAAGATAGTTTGTTGTGATGTAATCGTGATGAATCAAGATAGTCAAACTTAAAGAATTTTTTGGTGGTGGTTATTGTTTTAAGCCACATATTATATAATATATCTGGCACCATTCACACAGCCAAAATGGATTATTTGTCCTTTTAAAATATTATTATCAACCAGACTAAGTCACTACATTTTCACATATCCATTTGAGCCAATGCTTTAATTATTTTTTTTAAACAAAATGACATAAGATAATTACATTAAACTGTATGAGATCTCAATAGTTTTCCTTAGCAGAAAGAAAATATCCTCATGGAGAAAATGACATAAAGGAAAAATACAAGCTAAAACTTTAAGGGTGGTAGGGACTAATGATGTGTGAAATTTTAATAGAGTTCAGTACGCCTACTATGCTGTACTCCATTTGTTAAGAAATGGTAGAAGCAGTTCTCTGGGAAATGTGAATAAGGGTGATTAGCAATAATAATGGTTTGGTAGCTGATAAATTTGCAGATTAAGCAACCTCTGCCATGGAGGTTAGTAAAATATCAAAGATATTGCTGAAAAGAGAATGAAGTAGGCATTTTTTTTTTATTTTTAGATTCTCTTTATTTTAGAAAAAATGTTACTTTCTAAGTATAAGTTTAGACTTAAAATGTGACTAAAACTGATGACTTGCTCTAAGGTAACATGTGCATTTTTAATTTGATTGTAGCCCACAGATGTCAGAGGCTGCAACAGAGGAGGTGTCAGGAAAGTTGTGCGGGTGTAGCAATCACCTCAGGCCATGGTGACACAATATTGTTCTAGGTTCCAGGAATCAAGTGCTAAACAAAATCCCTTCCCTCAAGGAGTTTGCCTTCTGGTTAGGAGAGGCTGAAAATATATGAATAAACAAATAAATACATGAGACATCCCAGAGTGATCAAACTGTGGAGACATTAAAATAAAACATGAGCCAGAGAGTTGCTGGGAGTTGGGGTAGTGTTGCATTAGCTACAGTGCTCAGGGAAGACCCATGGAGGCTGTGACTTTGGAGATAAGACCTGAATCATATGAAGGAAGCAATCATGTGGCATTTTATTTTTGTATCAAGAAAACTGGAGTCTTTATCAAAGTGTATGGCAGCATAAGTCTTGCTTTTCTCATTTTTCAATTTAATGGATATTAAGAATTCTACCTAGTACTGAAAATTTTATGGCATTTCACTCAATCATGCAGTGTTGTATAGTTATGCTCAAATAGTCCACTACTTTGCTCTTGTTAAACCTCACACCAGGAAATGCAACAACTTACTTTATACTCAGGTCAGTTTTAAAATAAAAATAATGAATAATGTATGTAAGTTTCTCCACTGGAATTGCATTTTTTGCCATTTTTGTAATGAAATTAAATAACTAGAGCTAAATTTTCAAAATGACCATTAAGTTTCCTACATTTGAATTTTCATTTACCAAATAGATGCTTTTAGGAAAAGGCCTTTGAAAGTTTCATAAAGAAACCCTAGAATATCAGGTATTCTGATTAGCCAATTTAAAAGGTAGAAATCTAGATGTGGACCAGCCACATGAATGTTATTTGACAATATTGAGAATTCAAGCACGTCTCTGAGAAAAGAACATGAATCCAGGGGTGAGTCCACTGTGCCTGTGGTTGAAATAGGACTATATAGCTTTGTGAGTACACCATAATGCTTTGTTTCATGAGATCTTTTAATGAAAGCCAAAACCACTCAAATCATATACTTCCTTTTTGGTCATGATTACTATTTAATCTAAGCTCATTCTATGGAAGCTGCTGTCAGTAGTTTCATGAATACACAGTGTTAGTAACAACTTTCAGTACTAGCCAATTTGGCTAAAATAAAAATTTCACTAAAATTTTCACATAGACTATACTTAGAAGACATGGTGTATGTTATTTTACATATCCTATTCCAAAAAACACAAGCAGAACTATTTTGAGGAGAGGAATGACTACACTATGTCCATAACTTGACTGAGGTTGTGGTCCAAAGTGCCAAGTGGAATCTAACTCAGGATTGATGAGCCAGAACCACTCTGAATTAGGGCCAACTTAGACAGTTTTCTGGTCTGAATCTGTACCCCCAAGATTTGTTTATTAAAACCTAACCCCCAAGGTGATGGGATTAAGATGTAGGGCCTTTGGGAGATGATTAGCTCTTAAAGGCAAAACCCTTATGAATGGGATTAATGCCCTTATAAAAGAGGCCCCACTGAGCTTGTTTGCCCATTCCACCACCTGAACACTCAGTGAAAAGTCAGTATCCTGCAACCTGGAAGACAGCCCTCACCAGAACCCAACCATGTTGGCACCCTGATCTTGGACTTCCCAACCATAAGTTACCCAGTTCATAGTATTTTATTATAGCAGTCAGAATGGACTACAATGGGAAGCAAAAGGCTAATACCAAAGATTAGCAGACATAGAACTCTAGTCAGTTTGGAGTCTTTCTCAGGAAGATTATGATCATGGTTCATTATATAGCCCCAGAGGGGGAAAGACAAGAATCACACCTAGGCTTCAAATTTGAGATGATGATAGTGAAGATGGAAACCCCTATACCACAGAAAATTACTAGTACATTGGTTCTCAAATTTTGCTACATATTTGAATCACATGGTATTATCTACATAAAAGTGAGGGGAAATTATTTGAGGAAAGATGGCAAGCAGTATCCTTTAGGTCAGAGAGCTAGAGTTCTCAAAATAGGTCTTAGAGCAGCTGATATTAAAGCCCCATTCCTTGTACCTTTAATTTGCTCTACCTAAAAGGAGAGTCTCACAGGCATAAATGTTTCTTTTCCCTAACCCTTTAAGGTCTGGCCTTACATCTAGGATAATAAGAGTGTTCCTAAAGGGAAAGGAAAAGGAGACTTGAAGATTTATAGAGGAGCCAGTCACAAGCATCTGGTTTCCATTCCTGAGATATGGATTTTGCCTGCATAAATTAAAAGTTTTTATTAGGGGGTCCCAAAGTGTGGTCCTAAACCAGAAGCTTCAGGATCACCTGAGGATATATTAGAAATCTAAATTCTCAGACCTACTGAATAAGTTTCTCTGGGGGTGGGGGGCATGCAAACTCTCCTGATGATTTTGATACATACCAAAGTTTGAGAACCATTAGTCTTTAAAATCATTCATGTAAACTATTCACCACTTTTTTTCTTGAACTGGTGGGAAGCCCTATAATAAATATATAGATCATTAAATTTTCCAGATTTAATTATCTTTGTCCTCAGTTTTTATTTGAATATAAAGTCTTCCCATGCTTGTCTGCATATGTCACTTAAGGTCTTAACAGTCAGAGGGAGGCAAGTGATGTCAGCAAGATGGAATATTAGGAGGTCTCAACCCTTGTCTCTCCCATAAAGCAATGAATAAACAACTACATAATGACAAAAATAGCTCTCAGAGGGCAAAAATAGCTCTGAGAGAGCCCTGTGGAGCACAAAAACTGAAGATGGCTTCAGAGAAAAGTATAGGAAACATTTTGACCTATGTCACCCTATCTCCCCAGCCAGCACAGCTCAGCATGAAGACACAGATTCCTTTGGTGTGACCTCCCTACCACAGATGAAAAGCCGAGCAGGAGGAGCCAAGAACCTTTAGCACCGTAACAGAAACCTGCAGATTTTGCCACTGAAGACCGCTGAAGTCTTCCCTGATGCTAAGCCCAGCTGACTGACCTGCCCAAAGTCCATGCCACAGCACCACCCTGGGAACAAAGCCACTGCTGACCACCACTTTCCCTCCTGAGTACAGAGCTACTGATGTGCCTCCTCGCTACAATTGCCTAGTCACGGGGAGGCCTCAGAGTTCTCAGGGCACAGACTCTACAAGCACCTTGGACAGCTCCTTGCTGTTTTTGTGATTCTCCACAGGTGTTGTATCCATTATCAGTATCTCACCCATCTTTTGGCTTCATTTTCTATCTGTTCATTCTGGGTCTTGGCTTTTGGATGATATTAGGGTTATCACATCACCTTAGTCTATTATACATATGTTTATCACTTTGGAGAAAAACAACTTTAGTGTGAGCTCAACGTTCGGTCTGTTACACATATGCTTATGACTTTGAGGGAAAACAATTTTACTTTGACCTCACAATGCTCAGTCTAGTACATGTATGCTTATCACTTTGAGGAGTAAACAACTTCACTAAGGGCTGAATGTCACTTAACTTAAGTGGATTCTCTTTTGAGACACTGGGATCATAAATTATTATTATATATCAGGCTGACACCTTGATTTGAGATCAATGAGATGTATGTAGGACTTCTTCCTGCCAAAAGTATGAAATAATAAATGTGTGTTATTCTAAGCCACTAAAACAGCAACAGGGAACTAATATATATCTATTCTTACACTCTTTAAGTAACTGTAGAGGGTAAAACTGGGATATATCCCACCCATAAACATAAAAGGGTCACTGACATTAAACTGATACCAGAAACAGATTAATAGTCCAAATAATGTAATTACAACACATGCCACAGGCAAAGCAATTACCAGGGGTAGGCAGTATGCATCTTTCTTTCACTGAACCAAAGAGAAACTCACTTTAAGAAAATAAAGTGAAATCACAATTTGCCAATGAATCTTGACCTTCAAACTTTTCACCTTGCTTTTTGGAAAAGGATGTTTGATTTTTTTTTCACAAAACTTTATGCTTTCTTAGCTGCTCTAGCCACCACAAAAGAGAGTTATACTTATTGTAAGTTCCCTCAGGCAAAAATCAGAAATTAGTGGATATAGAAACAGAGTGATGAGTCTTTTGAAAGTGCCTGAATGACTTGTTTTTGCCTAATATCTAGCAATGGTAGGGGAAGCATATAAGGATCAGACTGCATTCTTATTGATTATTTTAGGTAAGATATGCATCTAATTTCTTCACCAATAGAAAAATATTCTACTAGTCTTCAAAGAAAATTGAAATATACTATATTGAAACTGTTTTGCTGGGATTGCAAACAACCAGGAACCTATATTTAGAATTATTTTCAACATTTATAATTTTAATATTTCAAGTACAAACAGGAACTTGAACTGGGAAAATATTGGCTTATAGAGTTTTAAGTGATTTCTTTCTGATTATATGAGAATTATTTGTGATTAGCATTTTGTTATCCTATAACACCAAAGAGTACTTTAAACAGATATTTCTCTTTTTACTTGAAGTGGGACCAAATTTTGTTTAAATGACAATTTTGTTTCTTCATTTAAAAATATATTAAACTTCTGTTCAGCCCATATGTAATGTTTTGTCATCATTTTGTAACATAAATTAATGACATTTTAATGAAAATAAAAATAAAGGTGTTTTTGAAGCTCTACCAAACTATATGAAACATTTACCACAATGATGTGCTGCTCTTTTTCACTCTTGTCTCTTGTCAGCAAGGTTTTACTAAAGATTAGAAATGGTCCTGTTATGTTTGCTTTCCCTAAATATTTCTAACAGAAAATATACATGATTTTGTTTGTTTTAGACCTGCTTACTTTATAGGATTGTTTTCTATACTATGGAAGTATTGAAAATTGATCTGTATTGGGGCCTTGATATTCTAATACTTCAATTTCCCTATGATCATACCAATGAAATGTTTTTTACTCTCCAGCAAAATTCTGTCCCAATCGTTTAAATTTCACAGTTACATAGGGAATGCCTAATTTTTATTCCCAAAATGTAAATTTTGATTTGTAAATTGGTTGCCTTTAATCCCCATTTCCATTGAAATTAGGTTAGTCTCCCTCGAAGTCCAGTCCCCCAAATTTTAATCACCTAATACTATACAATAAAACCTCTGCAACTGAGCCAGGGTGTTTTGCCTCAGTGATTACCTCCTAGTCAATTTCAAAATATTATTAGAACTTCCTCTTGAATAGCGAAAGTAATAGGCAGAAAGTATCATCGTAACTGCAACAGCCTAATCCTGTGAAGTCATATTACCCAATCAACATGGATCACAAAGTTTCACAAATGCCAAGCATCTAGCCCTGCTATACTCTGTCCTTCCTCCCTCTACTTGCCTACAAAGGATATGTGGGATGCTTCAGTGCTAAGCATTCATGGGGTCCCCATGATCTGGGACAGAACAAAAGTCCAAATGACTTCACCAGCTCCTTTTTGTGAACTCTGAGGTTTCCGGGAGGAGTGTCAACCCTTGCACCAGAGTCTGACTCATGCTACCTATTTCCCTGACCTAATTCAGAACAAGACTCCTTGACTCCTCTACCCTCTTGAATTCCTAAATGGTGACAATTGGAGAACACAGGGAAGGTAAACATTTGTCCATTTATACCCTCCTTAGGGAAAGTCAATGTTGGATGAAAGGAATGGTGTGACTGTGGGACCAAATGGGCTACCCCAAGGAATCACTGTGAAGTCCTAGACAGTTTTGAGACATTTCTGGAATGAGAAAAGATATAGAGCCTACTAAAAATGGAATGGGGAAGGGATGGAGTCAGCCTTATAGTACTTCCCAACTTTTTTTGTAAAAAATCACTTAAGAAATTGACTGGGAATCAGATTGCCTGAGGTTGAATTCTAGCTCCATCACTTACTGCTTGTATCTCCTTTGCAAAGTCAAATTCTCTAAACTTTGGTTATTTATATATAAAATGGGTATAAGTGTCTATCTATTATATAAGTTTATCAGTATTAAGGAGACAATCTAAAAACTAGCCTAGTCCTGAATACACAGTGAACACTCAGTAACTATCAGCTATCATCATAATTATTGATGATGATTATTATCATATGGTGTCTGCTACTATGGCAATGTTGGCTGGGGTTGGAAGAAAGTCAGAAGGAAAAAGGGTCCCTTCCCACTATTTTTTTTAACCAAGTAGACCATATGTTAGTGCATCCCTGGGGTTATGGAAGACACCAAATCAGGGTCTTGTGGAATAGAGTAGGAAGTGATAGGCTGAGTGTCAGCTGTGCAAATATAGGAAAAGGAGATGATAGGTGTCCCTTCGAATAACAGGTGGGCTAGAAGAGAAGGTCCATGGCCCCTAGCCTGAGGAGGATTCATCAGCAAGCACTATTTACCTCATGCACAAATATAAACTTGGCCTTTTTGTGCATTCCCAGTGAGAGCCGATGCTATTTATTTGTTCTTGTGCACAGACTCAAGTCCCAGAAGTCAGTGCTCAATGACACTAAGATCAGGCCACCACTAGCAATGAATGGATCCCTGAAAAAAGCTTAAACAGCCAGATTATCTCTCCCAGAGTCACTTAATTTCTCAGCATGGCTAAATTGCTATAGGCAACATACGGAGGTGGGAAAGCCACATCCCACCAGTAGACAGAGTAGAAGAAAAAGCTTGTTTGCAAAAATAGTAAAACAGACAAACCAGGGAGGAATAAAGATGAAGGATGGAAAGACTCAATGATTTTTCCTGCTTATGTTAGCTAACTGAGGCCTGGTTTCTAGGCTATGCCCCAGTACCCTTATTATTAATTTGCCTTGTGACTTAAGGAGTATCTCAAGTTGGCTTCTGTTAATTCAAATCAAAGAATTCATATAATAAAACCTCTGCAACTGAGCCAGGGTGTTTTGCCTCAGTGATTACCTCCTAGTCAATTTGAAAATATTATTAGAACTTCCTCTTGAACAGTGAAAGTAATAGGCAGAAAGTACCATCGTAACTGCAACAGCCTAATCCTGTGAAGTCATTAAAGGTTTTCATGTGTGTCGATGCTACTTTATCGAGATGACAGTATAACATTCTGGCTGACTCCAAATAATAAACCTGAGCCAACTACAAGGCCACTAAATACACTGAGGAATTTTAATATCATTGCTATTCCAACCATGCAGTGTGAAAATCCAGATTATCAGAACATTGTGAGTTGATTAGTAGTGGTAGTAGTAGCAGTAGTAGTAGTATTTATGTTCTTTTGTTGCTGGTCTTGTTATTTAAATAGGGATTTAGCATTTCCTTGTTTATATAAGAATAGATGAAAAAATCTAAAAGGAAGGTTAATGTCATGGCAAAAATTTGTAATTACATTTTTAGTGACTACATATTTAATTATTTTTAAATAAAGCTCTTCCAAAGTGGGGAGAGGAACCATACTCACCATATACAAAATACAAGTGATACAGCATAAAGAATTTTTGCTTCCAAACAAAATTTCTACTATTCATGCATTTTTATTGACAAATTTCCTTTGTTTCCAATACTTTCTGCTATCATATGGAACTAGTTGTTACCAAGTTTTTATATTCCTAATGTATATAACCATATTCATTAATAGTAGTTTATCCATGAAGATTAGATTTTTATATCAGAATTATATAATTATATAATCTTGAAAACAAAGTAATTATACATTTTTGATAAAAGGTATTTATAGCCAACTTGATTAGAATCACTGATACTGCACAGAAGAACAGAGATGACCCATGATACAGAGCTTTAAGTGATATATAATATTTTGGTCAAATATTTACCTGTTTTAATAACAGAGTTATATACTAAAATGCTAATGCATTGTTATTGCATCACTGGATCACTGGAGAGGGTGCTAGGCAATGGAGTTTCAAACATATTTCACTGGAGGATGAATATTATGATTGGTAAAATGCAAACAGTATTTCATGATCCTATCTGTGTAATGTAGTATGGATTATAGTCCAGTCTCTTGGCTGAGAGAAGAGGCTGGCTAGAGTTGCACAATATGAACGCAAGGTGAATTATTGTTTGAATATCATGCAGCCATAAGTAGGAAGGCGGAGGAAATTTGAACTATTAAGTACAAGGCAGTGAGAACAACACAAAGCAAGACTCAATACCCCAAATTAAGTAAGACCTAGAAGATGGGATTTGGCAAGGCCCTTTAGATAGAAGTAATAAGTGGAATGGCCAAGTCCATGGAGAAGGTATAAAGGACACTAAGAGTCACCATGCTCCCCTCTCCTGCCATGAGTGATAGGGACTGGGGTTTCCCTGAATCATCTAATGCTGTATTCTCTACCTGGGCTGTATGTTGAATCACCCAAGGAGCTTAAAATAAAAAAAACTACAAATACCTGAATTTCACCCAAGATCAATTTAATCAGAATCTCTGGGGATTCAAGTCCACAACCAGTATTGAGAACTATCAATTAAATGATTAAATGGAAGGAATTTCCACACTGGGGGAAATGCTGAAAGGGAAACATGAGTTCCATAACAATTCCCTGCAGTCAAACCTTCCCAGGAGACTGTGCATTGGAACAGACAAGGTCATAGGGCTTGTATGGTCCTCAGCAACAGTATGGGGAGGGAGCCACTGAGGCATTCAGCCAGTTCAGGGCACATGCTCACCATCCTATAGCAGAAAAGAGTACATAACTTCATGTCCATAAGAACACATATCCCAAAATGGATTATCACAAAATGGCCATGACTTACTATCCTGCTTAACTGCCTATCAAAGGCAAATAATGAGAGATGCCCCCAATTCATTCTAGCTTCAGATTAACATAATAGGAAGTAAAATATTTATGTTTCCTTTAATCTAAAGTTCATCAAAAGGGTCTTAATTTCTAAAATCTGCTTTTGTCCCAAATTTTCAGAAGTTCATATATGCAAAAACAAAACAAAACAAAAAAATCTCTTGTTGATCCTTACAGTTGCAATATTTTTCCATCCTGAAAAAATAGCATGTTTTTGTGTATTTACAGATGTGTTTTTCACCTAAACCACGCACCTGACAAACAAAATGAGATGCCACCATCCTCTGTCTGAGAGTCAGGAAAGGTGCTTCCAGCCTTTGCCCGGAGGAGATAGGAGCCCTCTTGGAATGTGTCCATCATTAAAACAGTGCTGGAGGGAGCTTATCTGCTCATATTTTAATTACCGTTTTACTCATATTATTTATGTTATCACTATAGAAGTCAATCCCAAACTCACTTTCTAGTAATTATTTTTCTTGTTTATTAAGATATATTTGTGCTTACATCAAAACAAAATTGTGCTTTTTAAAATTCATCATATTCACTAGAGTTATGGTGAAATCAATCCTTTTATACCACTGGTGCTAGAGGACATGATAAACATGCCACATGGGCTAACATTTTAGCCTGAATCAGCATAATAATTATCATGTTATTAGAGAATTCTGCTGTGCTGATTAGCATACATCAGCATACAGATCAACTTCAGTGTAAGAACCAAAATCTTTCTCCCAAATTTTAGTAAATTTATGCAGACCTACCCCCACCTCCTTTGTGTCAGGGGAAGCTGGGAAACTTAGAGCCCAGGAAGAATTTTATTTTTGCAACATTATTTCATCTGTCTGGAAAATGCAAATGTTTAATTTTTAAATGAGCTGTTTTGCTGCTTAAATATACTGCTTGAGGAGAACAATATGTCAAAACCAAGGGAAGAGAAAGGAGCAGATAATGCACTGGGCCGTGTGGGAAGGACTCACCATTAAAGCTTGGGCCTCATATGTGTCCTGTCCAGGGTAAAAGAAGCCATCCGATGGTTCACTGAAATATGAAGAAAGACGGGAGTTCATTCTGTTATATGATTCTCTGAGGATAGAGATTAATTCTTAGAGGTCCTTGAAATTCATATTTTTCTCTGTTCTGAGAGCATGGGCTCTATAAGAGGAAATATGTCCTTCCTCAACTCTCCAACCTTTCTATTCTTTTTGCCTGAAATTTAGCCAATTGCATTTTTACTTACCTGTGGTTAGTATTGAATTTCTTTATAAGATTCCAAAAGACAGAAATTGCATCTTATTGATTTTTTTATTTCTCATGGTGCCTCCTACTCAATATGTTTGTTTGTATTCATTATTTTCTCTCTGCTGTAAAGGTAATAAAGTGTCTGAAAAGTTATTTAAAGTTACTCAGGGCATTTCAAGTGGAAGGGGTGAATGAAAGTTCCTCTGGCAGCAGGCATCACATCCCAGATTTGGCATGTGCAAATAAGAACCATGTTTATTATGGAAAATGAATGAATTTTAACATATATAAGGTTGAATTATATACTGAAAATACATAATAAGTCATATAAATTACATCATTTTTTCAAAAGTATGAATAATAACTGCCTAAATGACAAAGGACAATGATTTGGAATCACACATTCTAAAACACATTTGGACCAAGCCTATATCTATTTTTTTAAGCTTTGCCTTTTAGCATGTACCCTTTGATTCCTGGAGATCTTCAATTCACTATCACTCCTGCTTTATGCCCTTGGTTATGTGAAGCTAAGATGCTGGGAACTCTAAGCTCTTAGAACAGAGACTGACACTTCATAAGCATTCAACATAACTTAGTGAGCATAGTTATAATAATAATGACTAGTGGAAAATTATTCATATAGGATGTTTTAGTTATTGTATGCATCACAAGTGAAAGTCATGCTATTTGGCTTTTCAGGTGTTAGAAAGGCTCCAAAATTAGAAGTCAAATTTTTCTAGAATATATATGCACTAATGGATTCAGAGTCAAATTTTCCCCCAAGTTTCCCTCCTGTAGATGGCCCTGAATATTAATTGATGATTGTGATTTGGAGTGGTAATGAGGAGGAATGTTATTCTTGGAAAACTGATTCACGTAAACGAACTCTAAAAGGCAACAATAAATAAATGAATCTCCATGGATTGTGGTAATAAGAACTCATCTGAAATTTTGGAAGCAAATATGTCAAAGAGTGTAATTTGTAGTCTAACTACTTTTCTTGAATCAATCACTACATTGTTTCGTTAAAGTGTTATGTCAAAGCTGTAACTTAGAACTGCTACTAAATGATTAAATATCTAATTCCTCTCATGTGCCTTTCTCATTTGTTTGCAAAGCTATGTGAAATAGGCTTCTGGGGAAATGGTATATTAATGCGTATTTGTAGTAATTCATAGTGTTGAGTTATGTGAAGTAATAAAATGACATTTCCTCTAATATATTGAAGGAAAAAGTTCATGTCAGGAACTGAAAGAAATAACATTTTCATAAGAAGTGAACTTATATTGAGACAGATAGTCAAGTGGGAGGAATACTTAGGCATTTTTAGGTTCTTGATATTTGTCATCATTACTTTCACTATCACTCATACTCAAGCCCTTTTAGTTATTACCAATACATTTATTACAAAACAAAAACAAAATGATTGCAACAATAAAAAAAAGTGTTAACAGGTTAAGTTCAAACATGAACCACAGTGGAAATCCTGTTAAAACTTGGTTCCAGCTAAAGCGTGGAGCTTGAGGTTATACAGGTTATATAGTTACTTAACTTTCTGAGTGGCATGATTTTGTAAAGTCCAAAAATGTAGACTATCCTCTGGACTGGAAAATCCAGATTTAACCAGTTATTGAACCAAACTATTCATTTTATGTTAAATTATCCATTATACTTTAAGAGTCTTTTAAGCATATTAAATTATTCACCCACAGATTAAAATACTGCTATTTACTGCAAAGTGGAAATATTTTTGAATATAGTATTCAAGTATTCTGAAATTGATTATCACAAATTCTACAGAAAACAGCATACTCAAATGTGCTTTACATTTGGTATCTTCAACAACACACTATTTTTCTTTTTTCAGAAAAACCTGTTACAGGGCAATGTTCCTGGTGAAGATAAGAGAAAAAACTATCCAAAAATCCAAACTGCATCAATTTGAAGGCACTGGAGAACTACGAGGGCTGTGGACTTGAAAGGCCGTGATCCAAACAACAAAGGACTGAGCCCAACAGTCATTACTGCTTTTCCCCTTAAAGCATTTTCTAATTCACAAAGAAATGATAAAGGACTAAGAAACAAGAATAGCACTTCTTTTGTGGCTGGGGAGACTGGAATTGTATTAATAGTAAAAGTGCATCAGAGAGAAGGGGTCCTGGTAAACACTACAGGTAAGGACCATGAATGTTGACATGAGTTCTACTTAGCCAAACAATATTATATGTCAGATATGTTTATATATATTTATATATATGTATTTATATATTTATAAATATATAGTATGTGCATATATGTATATATGTATGTTTTTCAGGGATGAACCAAAGATAAACTAGCTTTCACTAAGACCAAATTGCAATTCTGAACAAGCTTCATCTGTGACTGAATTAAATTAATATAATCTGTCCCTTTTCTCTGCCTGAATGAAACAAAAATGAATTCTCTCATGAGGAAAAAAAATGATATCTAAAGACTGAAATTACCCCTATAATTCTTCATACACAATGGACAGACAAAATCCTCAACTATTATCAAGCATACCAAGAAAAAAGACCAATGTGTCAAAGCCAGAAAACAAAAAGACAATAGAAACAAATCCACAGCAGATATAGATATTGGAGTCATCAGACATGGATATTAAAATAAACATGGTGAGAATAGTTATGTGTTTAGGTAACAAGGTAGACAGAACTTCAGTAGAGAGCTAGAAATTAAAAACTAATCACCTAGTAATTCTAGAAGTGAAAAATTACAGTAGCTAAAATTTAAGTAACATACTGTGTGACTATAGGCAATAAATTTATACTATCATACCACATTCTATCTAAATGAAAATATACCATTCTTTTTTCCTAAAAGTTTATAATTTAAATATATATAACCTTAACTTTTGTACCCCCATAATAAGCTGACATAAAAAAAAATAAAAATAAAAAATAAAATTGAAAAAAATATCTTTGACTAATTTTCCTAAAACTCACTCCATTAATACATGAATCTCATCATTATCCTCAAATACAGGCTCTTGTTTTCATTCTTCATGTATGAAAGTATCATATTTTTTATTATGTGTCAAACCACTTGAAAATTTCACTTTTCTATTATAATAGCATTAGAAATGAATACTGTTCCTGATTATATTGCAGTCAGAAGGTTAGGCAAAGAAAATGCTGAAATGCTAAATAGACCTAAAGATATTACTTAAACTACTGGGGACAGCCTATTTGTATTTTTTATTTCTATCTCTAAACCTTGTTAAAAGTTGAAGGAGAAAAAGTTCACATGTAGCCACTTGTCTTAATTTTATCTAAAACTTCAAAAAATTATACATGAAGTAAATAAAATTTGTTACAAAGAAGTGTGACATTCTAGTCACTACTTTTTACATAACAAGTCTGAAGTTATATATATACATATATACACACAAACACCAAAGATATAAAAAATGTCATTCACCACTGAAAATATTAAGTCAGATGTAGTAGTATTATGTAGTATTACCCAAGGGAAGGCTAAATCTTATTCAATAAATAAGGAAATTATTCCTTGATATGCTATCACATTTTTATCATAGATTTAGATGCTGTAAGGATATCATTCAGCCTACACATGCACAAAAGAAATAATGCTTCATATCTGGATTGCCTCTTTAGACTGTATTATATATTTGAACATAATGTTTTATATTGATTTCTATTATTTTATGTTTACAAGTCTTATTTTTCCACTGAGATAATAAAAGCATATTTTATCCTAGAACTCTCCAATTCATATGTATTATAATTTAAAAAGCCTTTTCTATGTCAGAAGTTTGGAATTGGAAAATAAAACATTAAATATTATATAAATATATCCTGCTTCCCTTCTTTAGAACACTAGAACAGAGTAAGAGCCAGATTGTCTGAGTTCAAACTCCAGGTTACTGTATACCAGCTATAAGAATCTGTACAATACACTTAATTTCTCTGTGCCCATTTCCTCATTTTTAAAAAACATTTAATAATGTTATAATACCTTCAGAGGATTACTTGGAGAATTAAATGAGTTAATATATACAAAGGGCTTAAAACAATTCTTGACACTTAGTAAGCATTGTGTGTTTGCTGTTGTTCTTGTGGCCATTACTATCATTATTATTATTATCACTAATATTATTTTACTTTATATCCAGGTCCCTTTGCTCAGTATGTATTGCCTACCTTCCTGTACCTGGCAAAGTTTTTCTCATTTTCAAAACCTATCCTGAACCCCTAGAACAATGTCTCTTTTTGGTGTTCTCATAGCACTCTTTGCATGATTCTGTCATTACCAATCAAATTATGTTGAAATTATCTATTCAAATATCTAATATCCCTTTACTCACATCCTCCTTCTTTCCTATAAGACTATGAGCTTCTGAAGGGCAAGGACTGTCTTTCCCTATTTGTTGAATTTATTCTCATTTTGTTTGAAGCACAGCTCTGTCAAGGGTCCCCAAGAACACCCCAGGAAGGATCACAGGAACCAACATATAGTCACATTCATGGCTATGATTTGTTACAAGGAAGGGGTATGAAGCTAAATCAGCAAAAACAAAAGGTGTGTGGGCAAAGAACAGAGAAAAACAGGCACAAGATTCCAAGAGACCTCTCCCTATGGAATCACTCAGGATATTCTTTTTTTCCTCCAGCATGGAATTGAGACAACACATGTCAAGTGTTTTCTACCAGGGAAACTCAGAAATTCAATGTTCAAGGTTTATACTGGAATTTGATCTTACAGACATTCTCTGCCCAGCCTATAGCAAAATTTCAGACTCTCAGAAGGAAAAGCAGGTGTTTAGCATAAACCACACTATTTGTTCACAGGCATACTGAGCCACTTTTTTCATTTAACTGAAATTTTATATCATCATAGGGAACAGTTTACCATGCAGGTTCCCAGAAACCAGCCAAGGGTCAACTCTGCAAGTAGGCTTTTGTATCTGCACAAGAGCCTAGCATATAAATGTGTCCAATAACAATGTATGTAAACTGAACTAAAAGAGTTAAGCTATCCAGTCAAACAATGTTAACAAAAGTAAGTAAAATATACCCAACTCTCAAAATATCATATAACTTATAGTGTGACATAATGCCAGGTAATCAAGTACACATTCATCTAATGAACATTTTTCTGGACACTTAGACACTATAATATGTACTAAATTACCTATTAGGAAACTAAAAAAAGTTAAATAAATAGAAATGTAGGGAAGAATGGTGGCTACACAAGGGGGAGAATGAGGGGATATTAGTCAAAGGGTACAAAGTTGCAGTTCTGTGGAATGTGTAAGTCTAGACGTCTAACGTGCAGCATGATGATTATACTTAATACCATTTTTTGTGTACTGGTTAAGAGAGTAGATATCAGGTGTTCTTACCACACACACCTATAATAGGTAACTATGTGAGGAGAGGGATTTGTTAATTTATTTGACTTAGTAATCATTTCACGATGTATACGTATATCAAAACATCATGTTGTACACCTTAAATATAATACAATTAAAAAGAAAAACACAGGAACAACTGAATCCAATATAAAATGTACTTTTAATAATTTTGTTTTCAGAAATTAAAGAAAAAAATTAAAGACTCTTCACAAAAACAAGCTAACAAATGAAATCCTAAAACCAGGGCAAAAAGCTATGAGGTGTAAACAAATATAGGAGCTGGGTTTGGCCTGGGGGCTAATCCCAATATCAATACTGGGATTGGAGCTATACGCTGGGCTCACTATAAAGTAGGACAGCTGGGTGGGAAATGGTACAGGATGAGGGGAAGGTATGGAGGGTGAGGGGTGGGGAGAGAAGATCCATAGCTTTCACTAGATTCCAATTGGAATTTATTTTCAAATAAACTAAGACCTACTGAACCAGAGGTTTTTAGTCCATCTAAACAGACTATTTTAAGAATCCAGGCATTAGATGCTGGTCTTGAAGCACCAGGGAACTGAAAAGATGGAATTATTCCAAGTTCCAAAAGAAAAATTTACTACATTTGAAAGCTAGACTAGAAGAAGAAAATTCAGCACTCAGAACTGCAAAGAGATAATAGTGTCTCATAGAAATGGTAAGCCTTAAATGTGTGGAAGCAGTAAAATATATCCTTCTAATCCTGCTTCAATTAACTTACTAGAAAATATTGAATGATTTTGAGCAATTATATATGAGTTAATAAATTCCACATTCTCACTCTTATTAGGTTTTATATAAACCTAAGCTCTTTGAAGTTTGTCTTTTTTGAAAGTATTCATTATTGGGATAAAGAAAATTAGAATGTAGAAAATTATTCTTGATTAGTTGAAGATCATCTGAAAAAGAAATATAGCTAAATTTTGAGAAGTATGTTTCTTACAAAGAATATGAAAGAAACTCTAATGATATGCTTAATATCTATGTGAAAGAGAGAAATTTAATTTGTATAAATATGAAGAAAATGTGGCATTGTGATAAGCAGTGGTCATTTATTCACAAAATTGTTGATCTGCTATTTAATATTATCTATAAAGATGTCATTTTTTTCTCTTGACCACCATTCAATGCATAAGTTTTAAAAGATCCAATCAATATATAGTGCTAAATAAAATTCAATCTCCAAAACTGTTGTTAAAAATTAACTTAAATATATTTTATTCCAAGTGACTCATCATAATTTCACCATGTATAGCCAATTTAGGATTCATCAATCATTCAGTACAAAAACCCAATTAAGTGGATTATAAAATCTGTATCATGGTACTCAGTAATACTCTAAAGAGGATTCTGGTAGGCTATTTAACTCAATTGCTACTTTCCTCTACAGATGAAAGATTGTATATGATTCTACATACATAACTTTTTAAATTATCATTTTAAAAATTTTCTATTCATGATCAGTATCATAAATGCAGAGAATAAAATACACTCAAAATATATCTTAGATAGTATATTCATTCAAATTAGAATATTTGAGTTAATATAGCTTAACATGATTTATTAATAATAATGTATTAATTTGGGTAAGCATGACTAAATTCAACCCCAAAGCTTGAATCTTCTGCAATTTTAAAATCAAACAATACGGACAATATTAACTAATATTCTGCATTACTTTGTGTCATAGCATTCATATATCTCTATATCCATCTATCCTCTCTGTCTCGTCTTCCCATCTAATCTCTCCAAGTGTATGGCTGTATTAATCTGAATAGGCTAGGTTATGCTAGGTTATGGTGCAAGTGATTCATAATTACTCTTTTTCTTAGCACATTGTTCAGTGAAATTTATTAAGTTCCTGCAAATCATAAGTGCTGAGTTACATATACTGGGGAAAGGAAGCCCTATTCAATAAATGGTGCTGGGAAAACTGGATAGCCACATGCAGAAGAAAGAAGCAGGACACCTATCTTTCACCATATACAAAAATTAATTCAAAATGGATTAAAGACTTGATTGTAAGCCATGAAACAATAAAAGTTCTAGAGGAAAATTCAGGAAAAACTCTTCTAGATACAGGCCTATGCAAAGAATTTATGACTAAGACCCTAAAGGCAAATACAGCAACAACAAAAATAAATGGGACTTAATTAAATTAAAAGGCTTCTGCATAGCTAAGTAAATAATCCACAGAGTAAACAGGCAATTTATGGAATAGGAGAAAATATTTTCAAACTATACATCCGACAAAGGAATAATATCCAGAATCTACAAAGAACTCACATAAATCAGCAAGAAAAAAAAAAACCTAACTCAATCAAAAATGGGCAAAAGACAGGAACAGAATTTTTTCAAAAAAAGATAGACAAATGGCAAAAAAACATATGAACAAATGTTCAACACCATGAATCATCAAGGAAATGCAAATTAAAACCACAATGAGATACCACCTTACCCCTGTCAGAATGGCCATTATTAAAAAGTCAAAAAACAGCAGATGCTGGCACAGACACAGAGAAAAAGGAACACTTATACACTGTTGATGGAACTGCACACTAGCACAACCCCTAGGGAAAACAGTATGGAAAGTCCTCAAAAAACTAAAAGTAGACCTACCGTTTGATTCAGCTACTAGACCTGGATCTATCTACTACTGAGCATCTACCCAAAGGAAAAGAAGTCATTTAACAAAAAAGACACCCATACCTGAATGTTTATCACAGCACAATTCACAATTGCAAAAATATGGAAGCAACGTAAGTGCCTATCAATTCATGATTGAATTTTTAAAAAATTATATATATATATTTCATATATAATGCAAATTTTATATAAATACATAAACATGGAGTACTACTCAGCCATAAAAAGGAATGAAATAATGTCTTTTGCAACAACTTAGATGAATTGGAGTCCATTATCCTCAGTGAAGTATCTCAGGAATGGAAAAACAAACACCATATGTTCTTGCTAATAAGTGGGAACAAAACGATGGGTACACATGGAAACAGACATAAAGGACATTGGAAACTAAGAAGAGGGTAGGATGGGAGGGGGATGAGGGATAAAAACTTACCTATCAGAGACAGTGAACACTGTCCAGGTGATAGGCACAGTGAAAGCCCTGACTTCAGCATTATACAGTATACTCATGTAACAAAAACATTTGTATCCCCTTAATATTTTGAAATAAACCAAATAAAAATATACATAAATCTCCCTACCATAAGGAACTTACAACTGTGTTATCCTCTTATTGAATAATCACTTGAATATATCTGTATGAAATAGCATGGTTTCTAATATAGCAATACAGGTCTAGGTATACAATTGGGATACATAGATTTTTACAGTGAACTCTGCAGTGTTACATGAGGTTATTTAAGACACACTATTAAAACAAACACTATTAAAATCTCTGCGTAGCAGAATAATTTTAAAGAATCAGATATCCAAAGAATATCTTAAATGGTATTTACTGAGAAGAGCTACCTAGTGGGAAACCACAGGGCTCTGTTCTATTCAACATGTTTTACCAAAGATGAAATTCACTCTATAAAAGCAATACTCATCAAATTTAAAATGACAAAGAATATAGACTAAACACAAGGAGAAACCAGTATCATACATGTTTAATTATTCAGCAAAGACTATTACTTTAGGAAGCTAACATCTGTGACTACTTTATTTTTAACTTTATTAAAAGCATACCATACCACTATCCGTATCCCTAGTTTCCACAATCCAAAGAGTTCTGAATTACCTTCAACTTTTCTGAATTTTCAAATGTTTGTTCCCAAGGAATTAATTTGGTTATTTTTGCTTTGATTCATGCAAACTCTAAAATGTTCCATGTGTGGAAATCATTATCAAAGACAAAGGTACCACAAGGCTAATGAAGTATAAGCTTCAGAGCTTTCAATGACAGGATACTTTTCCAAAGTCCTGAAAGGTACCATGGAAGAATGTTCATATATTTGAGGAACTGGAGGTTATGTATAATTGTAATATTGTTTTAGAATTGGTGGCATGTGATTAAAATAAGGCTGGTGTGATTAAAGGGAGCCATTTGTGATGGTATACATTAAGAATCTGGAAATTCATCTTGAGAAGAACAACACGTTTCTGAAGGATATTAGGTAGAAGAATGTTAACAAATTAGTGAATGTATTACTTTCCCATTGTTGCTATGACAATTACCAGGATCTTAGTGGTTTAAGGACACCAATCTCTTATCTTACATCTCTGGAAATAGAAGCCTAAAATGGGTCTGATAGGTCTAAAATCGCGGTGTTGACAGAGCTGCATTCCTTCTGAAGGCTCTAGGGGAGAATCCATTCCTTACATTCTCCAGTTTCTACAGGCCATGTACGTTACTTGGCTAGTATTTGCACTGCATAACTCTGACCTCTTCTACTGTCATGTTTTTTCTGACTCTCCTGTCTCACTCTTTCCCTTTAAAAGGACCGTTGTGATTATATCTGACCCACCCAGATAATCATCTTTCCATCTCAACACCCTTAATTTAATCACATCTACGAAGTCCTTTTTGCCATGCAAAATGAAATATTCACAGGTTGTAGAGATTAGAACCTGGATTTCTTGATGGGGAGCATTATTCTTCTTACCACAGTGAGATAGATAATATCACCACAATCATTAAAAATATGTATTTAATAACTCCTATGTAGCACATAGTTCATGAGTGGCTGGGGATAAAAGGATGAGCAAAATATGCATAGTCTCTTCTCCCATGGAGAACGAGAGCTGATAGAAAAAGTAGATATCAGTCAAATCATCACACAAATATGTGATCACCATGTATGATCAAGAAACTGAGGTTAAAGTACAGAAGGCTATGGCAGTTTAGGACAGGGAGATCTGATATAGCCTAAATTATAAGAGAAGCTTTTTCCAAGAAACTGAAGGATTAAAAATGATTTTTGAAATATGTATTTTTGAAAATATAGAATCACTTGCTTCCTTTTGGATGAAAGTTAAAGAGGGATATTCTGAACTTGCCAAAATTGCTTTTAAATTTCTTCCTCTATTGAACCAGCATGACTACGTGATACCTGTTTCTCTACTGAGTGTCACTAAAATTTCAAAACAATATAGAATGTTACCTCTTCTAAACAGTATTCTCATCAATCCAACCTAGTTTATATTAGTACACCAGAAGCAAGTACATTTACCACATTGCATATCAGTATAGAGACCATGCAAAATGTACACATAGGTGTTGATGAGAAATTCTTGTTTTCTTCATAACTGTTTAGTTACAATTGTACAACAAAAAGTTATAAGTATAATAATGATTGTCTATATTAATCCCAATGCATAATTTTTAATCTATAACACACATGATTGCATATTTCCTTTCCTCTTTTTATGTTTGTTCTGATCACATTTATTAAATTTATGTAATTTTATGTCTATTGAATCAATTCATAAAAATCTGATTTTGTAATTTAGAGGTCTTTTTTATTATTCCATACTTTTAGTAATTCATTTTTAGCATATCTTACAAAACAGTATTGGTCCAGGAATGGTTGGGGGAAAAAAAAACGGTTCATCACCTGCAGGAGTTTGCAAAGCACTGGTTTATTTAGACCATCTATTTCCACCCACATGCAACTCTGTCTCATGTACATGAGCAACTTTAAAGTTGATGGGAACCAAAAAATGACCTGAATTATTATTCCTTTGTATGATATATTAAATATTTTTAAGATATCACACATGTGACAATATTCTTTCTTGAGATATAGTTATTTTGCCTTCAGCTTTTTACTTCCCTTTCCCATTCCAAGCAGAGACTGATACCTTCAGCATTTCCTTATCTTAGATATTTTCACTGGGCATAAAACAAAATTTATTTTAAGTGAAGGTTCTGGTTTTTTTGTAAAAGTTTAAACTAAAGAAAAAGATTAGTCTAAGTGTCTTTAGTCACAGAAAAGAAAGGTGGAGGAACACCTTTAAGAGAACCCCACTAAGCAATGTGGGTTAAGAAAACAGAATCAAGGATATAGTCAAATGAACTAAATAAAAAGCAGCATCCTGACTAGCCAAAAATTACAATGGCAGCCCACTGCATTATATGGTCTTTTCATAGGTAGAGGGCTGCTGACTGTCAGAGAAACAGCCAGATATCTTGGATAAGACCAAGATACTAGGTTGATCTTTTCTTAAGGTCGAATATGGTTTAATATCAGTAATTTCATATGATTTGTATTAATTTTAAAATGACTTAATATAAAATAGTAATCTTATAACATCTCAATATCTACAATTGATATTTCAAGATTTACTCATGCTGTAATAAAGGTGATTTGGGTACTATTAATAAATACTATATTGGATATTCTATGTGTGTGTGTGTGTGTGTGTGTAGAGTGTGACAGCAGAGATGTCGGAGAAGAGAGATTAATAAAAATAAAACAAAACAAGAAAGTCAAATTCCTAGTCTTGAACAGAAAAATCCTCCCTCCTCCTTTTCCCCAGCAATTTTATGAATTATATGGCAGTGCTTTGGAGTGGGGCAGAAGAAAGAGTGACATTTTTTATCAAATGCTCTTGTAAAACACTCCAGTATTCCTCAGTTTATAATCTCCATCCATACTCATCACTCCAAGAATAAAGCAGCCACATCACAAGCTTTTGATCTTTGATTACAATGCCAAATTTACTAGTATTTTATATATTATATACATATATATAATAGATTTGATTAAATTCTTACTATCCTCATCTTGAAAGACAAAAATTGAAGGAGGTAAGAATATAATACTTAATGAACCCCTTTATGTGCCAGACATTGTTCTAGAAATTTTACATATTTTATTTCAGTTAATGAATAGATAGCTGATGGTTTAGCTATTGGAATAATTTGTTAACAGTAAAAATGTGGTAGAGAAATAAGGCTGGAAGTCTCAAATATGAAGTAATACAAAATGCCATATATTTTTCACTCCTTAAATTTATTCAATTTATGTTGTAGCACCTGACTAATATGCATATAATGACTTTTTTTGGGTCAATGTAAAGACTAATTTGTCTAAGAGATTAGTATTGATTGATGTAGAACTATGATCAATATTGGAATTTGAGGGCCATTTATTTTTAAAATGTGTAACCTTATTGACTGCATAGAGGTTATACACACAATATATTAGAAAAATATACATTTGAATGAAAACATTTGCCATTTTAAAGTTATATTAATTAATATAGAAAAAGTAACTCTCAACTTAGTCACTTCAGAGACATTTTTAAAACAATCTCTAGATCTTAGTATGAACTTTTATCATCTGACCTTCCTCCATAGTATAGGTGTTGGCAGGTAGTCTACAGGGGATGGGTGGGGAGAGGACCTGGAAACCATGTTCTACTTTTTGCCCACTACAATACTCACTGTTAACACAATCCCACTGTGTTCTACATCTCTACAGTTATAAGAAGAGAAGAGAAAACAAGGAGACATGGAGATATTATAGAAAAGTAGATAGGATATTGGAATGTAACTATTCAGAATAATTTGCTCCAAAATCAAAGAAGGTAATTTAAGATAGCAAAAAATCTAGAGCACTAATGCCCAGCCATAGATTCGGGAACTTCCCAGGACCTCCTTAGAGTTAGGTACTCCAATTTAAGCTCCTTCTGTGACAGGCAAGTAAGCACAAACTCTGGGACTCAACCAGGATATAGGAGCCATTAATTCTTTCAGGGATGGGTTATTTTTGGAGTGGAGTAGGAGCTTGCTCAGGACTCTTGTTTTCTTCCAAGGTTTAAGATTAAACATTCTGAGCAGCAAAAGACATTCCTGAACCTTTTTCCATGTGGTTCAAACTATGGACAATACATCTTAAAATAAAATATTTTCTCAGTTCAGATTCCAGGGACCTGTGTTGGATTGTGTTTAATTTTTCAAGCCAGAATGCTAAGGGTCATGCAAAGGGTAATCATGGGAAAGAAATTTTACTAACTTTCATTTCTACTTTATGTGAAAATTATTGAGACTAGTTCAATTCTTGCTATTGCTAAACACGGTTTAAGATTTGGCATTTGTTTTGTTAGCTATTATTATTTTACAAATACTAAAACACATACATTTATTATGTTCCATGTTCCAGACACTATGAGAAGCCCTTTGTATATATATTATATGAAGTATGTGATACTATTATTATTTATTATATAGATAAGAAAACTAAGTCACAGAGTGTAAAACACCTACCCAATGTAATCTAGCTAACAAATGACAAAAAGGAATTCAAATCTGACACTCAGTCAGGCCTTCTAGTTCTATGTTCTTAGTTGCTATATCAAACTTCATTTATTCAGTTACTGTTCAATTGTCTGGTGCTTGCCTAAGTTTTTTCAGGTTATCAATTGTTAGCAGGAAAACAATTCAAAACAAAAATAGGGAGATCCCATAGATTGAGGACAAAGGAAAAGAGTGATATAATTTTAAGAGGGGATTTTAAATATATGTTCTGGGATAAACCAGTCATTTTCCACAAAGAGGATTATCTAGGCCAGCCTTCCAAAATGCCAACTGAATTTTCTGAACCATTCTCTTAATGTCCACAAGGCAAGTATCAAATAGGAGATATTATTAGATACTGCAATTAAAGAACAGTTAAAACGTATTCATTTTTATATAAATAATTCAAAAAAGTTGGCAATTTACACAGTTGTGAACCAGATTAATACAAACTATGAATCTTTGATTAAGATTCTCAGAACTGTCTGTTTTTAATGAGTCAATTTTGGAAGTGCTTTCTGTAGAAGAGTGTCTCAGGGAGAAAATAGCAGTGCAGAGAATAGAGCAAACATCCACTAAGAGGCCCAAATTGAGGAAAAGTAGGTCATGCTTTCAAACTTAGCTTAGCAATCTAATGAAAGCATAGCATAGAAATCTCAAAAGTTGTTTATATGCATATAGTAATTTATAAACTATTTTCTTCTGCTATCTCATAGGAGAGAGCTTTCTTGGGAAGTCAAATAGCTATCAGGCTCTTAAATTTTATTTGTTAAATCCCTATCATCCACTCCTCTCACAGGAAAAATATATAAAGTAAAATACTAAGAATATCTTATTTGTATTTGACTTATATGTCACAAATGTGTGTCTTTTGTTATTATTTCCATTAGTCTGGTAGGTTTGTTTAATTTACTTGTTACATATTTAAAGGCTATCATCAATTAGATGCTATCCAGGTGAAAACAGGAAAGATGACATTGAAGAGTCTTGGAATATTACTCCTTCAGTGAATGATATTTTAACATAAAAAGGAGAAGACAGATTTTGATAAATCTCAATATTTAAAGAGAAAAATATGTTCTGGGTTGCTTCTGTTACAAGACATTAAAGTGAGAAAGTGAGCTTCTTCACAAGGATTTCTTATGGGAACCAGAAATCAGTGAGATGACTCCTATACTTCTCAGTCACACTGAATAAAGGCATACAGTTTTTTGAAGAATGGAGGGATGGGAGCACTAACTCCCAGCCCCAAGTCAATAAAGAAGAGCTTTAGGTAGGAAGGGAAATCCACTGAACAGGTGTTTGACCTTCAGCTCGAAAATACAAAGATAACAGGCACCTGGCTACCTTTCTGATGGACACACAGGAGAAGTCAGCCCCACATAGGGATCAGCAAGTACTCAGAGAATTTTAAGTGAAAAGGATGTGTCAGGATTTTCCGCAGACTGGATGTAGATCACATGAAGGAGAGGTATGGGATTATATAAGCTCCTTTCCATGAGACCACTTGGAGAAGTATAGAGACCTCAGCAAGAGAAGGCATAAGTTATCAGTCAGAATGCAGATTCAGCAGGGGAACTGCAGGTGAGAGATCCTCAGCTGTTGATGTTTTGGAATAATCACAGAAAGCCCTATATAAGAAATACAAATAAGAATAGGTAGCTTTCACTCCTGTGAGATGCAGCAAACTCATCAGTGCTACCAGTTATCAGTTAAGTAAAAGCTTTCCTCTCCTTTCCCTCTGCTCCACTTGTGGGGTGGCAGGAACAGAAGATGCAGGTAGAAAAGGAGAAAAGAAACAAATCACCTTCCTTTCCCCAGCTGCAGCCTATCAGTCTAATCAGCAGTCCCAAACTCATGGAGCAGAGAGCCCTCAATTTTCAATCAAGTTCAGAGTTTTCAATATGTGAAATTCGAAACCATAATCATTATATTAAAACTTGTTTGACTCACCTAATGGGTACAATAAACACTATTTGGATGATGGACACATTTATAGCCCTGACTCAAGCTATGTAACAAAAATATTTGTACCCTGTTAATATTTTGAAATTAAAAAAAAGAAAAAACACTAAAAAAGAAAAAAAAGAAAAAAGATTTGTTTGACCAAAGGACATTTTATTCACTCAGAGGCTAGAAAGGCCATGGGGGTTGCTTTAGTTTGGGATCAGGAGAAGAAATATACAACAGGAGAAAACCAAAATAAGGTTTTATTATGGTATCCAAGGTCATACTTGTTCTTACATTTAAAACTTACATTTTAACAGGCAAAACCAGAAAGGTGATTATAAATTATAAGATAACAGATTTTGGTTGGATATTGACTCGAAATGGATTTGTGATCCTGGTTCACAGGTGAAACATAATATCAGAACCAGCCAGATCCTTACTTTAACACTGCTACCCCAACCAACAACCAGGTACTTGGATTACCCCAAGTAATCCAAGATTGCCTGTCCCCCTTTAGAGATCTCCGTGTGTTCCGAGAATTCTATTTGTGGGATTTTTATTCCTTTAAAACATTTTGTGAAGGATAACATCATATCAGGATTTTAACTATAATTCACCAAGTATATACTTCCCCAAATCTATTTTTCTAATAAACATTTCAATTGGGGGGGGGGGAGGTGTTGTATATGTGTATTTTCCCTCAGTGTAGGTTTCTGGTATAACACATATGTAATTTCTACAATGACCTTTCCAATTCTCTGCATAGGATTTTGAACTGCTCTATCTAATTTCTATCCATATGAAAGAGAAGTTTCCTTTTATTCAAAATAAACCTTTACATAGACTGATTCTTCTCCAAGACTTCATTCTTCTCCATGGTAACAGAGAGATCCCAGTCCAAAGAGTTTTGTTTTGTTTTTTTTTTTTTTAGTTAATAAACTTTATCTTAGAGCAATTCTAGGTTGACAGAAAAATTGAGCACAAAGTGTAGCATTCCCATATAATCCCTTGACTCACCCCTTGCCCTTGACAGATACACACAGTTTCTCCTATTATTGGTGTGGTATATTTTCCATTAGTGGTGCATTTGTTACAACTGATGAGCCAATACTGATACATCATCATTATTATTATTATTAACTGAAGTTTACTTGTTTTGTTTTACAGTTCTATGGGTTGTGACAAACACATTATGTCATGTATTTACCATTAAAGTAGCATACAGAATAGTTGCACTACCATAAAAATCTCCTGTGCTTTTTCATTCATCCTGCCCCTACAAAATTCCAGGCAACCACTAAACCATTGAGACAGTAAAAAGAACAAATCTGGAAGCATCACACTGACCTGACTTCACAATATATTACAAGGCTATAATAACCAAAATGGCATAGTATTGGTATAAAAATAGACACATAGACCAATGGAACAGAATAGAGCACCCAGAAATTAATCTACATATTTATAGCAAACATTTTCAACAAAGGTGCCAAGAATATACAGTGGGGAAAGGAGAACTTCTTCAATAAGTGGCGCTGGGAAAATTGAATATCCATATGCAAAAGAAGGAAATTGTACCCCTTCCTATCACGATATACAAAAATCAACTTAAGGCAGGGCGAGGTGGCTCACGCCTGTAATCCTAGCACTATGGGAGGCCGAGGCAGGTGGATCGCTCAAGGTCAGGAGTTCAAGACCAGCCTGAGCAAGAGCGAGACCCCCATCTCTACTAAAAATAGAAAGAAATTATCTGGCCAACTAAAAATATACATAGAAAAAATTATCCGGGCATGGTGGCTCATGCCTATAGTCCCAGCTACTCGGGAGGCTGAGGCAGTAGGATTGCTCAAGCCCAGGAGTTTGAGGTTGTTGTGAGCTAGGCTGACGCCACGGCACTCACTCTAGCCTGGGCAACAAAGCGAGACTTTGTCTCAAAAAAAAAAAAAAAAAAATCAACTTAAGATGGATTAAAGACTTATATACAAGATCTGAAACTACAAGACTACTAAAAGAAAACTTAGAGAAACACTTTGGACTATCATTCTAGGCAAAGATTTTATGGCTAAGACCTCAAAAGAACAGAAATGGACAGATGAGACTGTATTAAACTAAAAAGCTTCTGCACAGCAAAGGAAACAATCAACAGAATGAAGAAACAATCTCTTAAATGAAGAAAATATTTGCAAACTATTCATCTGACAAGGGACTAATATCCAAAATATAGAATGAACTCAAATTCAACAATAAAAAACCCCCCAAAATCCCAGTAAAAAGTAGGCAAAGGAAATGACTAGACAATTCTCAAAAGAAGACATACAAATGGCCAAGAGGTGTATGGAAAAATGCTCAACATCATTAAGCATCAGGGAGATGTAAATCAAAATCAAAATAAGATATTGTATGACCCTAGTCAGAATGGATAATATTGTTAATAAAAAGACAAAAAAAAACCACAGAAATGATGCTAGTGAGCATGTAGAAAAAAGGGAACTCATATACTGTTGGTAGGAATATAAATTAGTACAACCACTGTAGTTGTACTATAACAATATGGAGACATATACTAAACGATATGGAGATTTCTCAAAAAACTAAAAATAGAACTACTGTACAATCTAGCAATGCCACTACTGGATATCTATCCAAAGGAAAAGAAATCAGTATATCAAAAAGATACCTTCACCCCCGTGTTTATCACAGCACTATTCACAATAGCAAAGATATGGAACAAACCTAAGTGCCCATCAGTGGACAAATGGATAAAGAGAGTGAAATCACATTATTTGCAGCAACATGGATGGAACGGGAGGTCATTATGTTAAGCAAAATAACCCAGGCACAGAAAAACAAATTCCACATGTTCTCACTTATGATAAAGCTCAAAAACATGATCACATGGAGGTAGAGAATTGAATGATAGATACCAGAGGCTGGGAAGAGTCTGAAGGTGGGAGGGGGAAATGAAGAGAGTTGGAGAATAGGTACAAACTTAGAGTTAGATAGAAGATATGAGTTCTAATGTGTGATAGCAGCCTAGGGTGACTATAATTTGCAACAATATATTCCACATTTTAAAGTAGCTAGAAAAGATGACTTGAAAAGTTACCAACACATAGAAATCATTAATACTCAAGGAGATGGGTACCCCAAATACCCAGACTTGACCATTACACATTCTATGCATGTAAAAATACATATGCTCCATAAATATGTAAAATATTATGTACCAATAAAAAAATTAGAAGAACAGAGGTTGCCAGTGTCTCAGTATAATGAAGGGAGAGATGAATAGGTGGAGCGCCTATAGGCAGTGAAACTATTCTGTATAATACTGTGATTGCCAATACATACCAGTATACATTTGTCAAAATCCATAGGATGTAAAACAGAGTGAATCCTGATGTAAACTATGGGATTTAGTTGATGATAGTATATCAATATTCATTCATCAATTCTAAGAAATGTATTAATATCACACCAATACAAGATATTAATAACAGGGGAAACTGTGTGGAGGGTAGAGGAGATATATGGGCATCTATCTGTACACTCTGTACAATTTTTCTGTAAACTTACAGACCTCAAAAAATAAAATTTATTAATTTTTTAAATCTCTTTAAAAGGAAGCAGCTAGAATTTGTTTAAGAAGATAGTACCAATCGTGAAAAAGGAGGAAAGGGAGAGGAAGGGGAATGGGGAAAGGAAGAAGGAATGCATGGTGTTTTAGAAGGGATGGTAAGAGTAAGTAAGAATATTTAAAACCTGGTCATATGCACCCATAGATAGATCCTTCTGGAGATGTGATGGTCCACTTTGCCACTGGACTGGCAGAAAGAGTTTGAAGACTAGTGGTGAAGAAGCTTCCAAGAGTAATGGTTTTGGCCATTAGTTAAATTACCGTCTGTCCTTAAGGATACTTTCTCTACACCTCTAGCTGAAAGTAGTTATAGGAATCCTCCATTATCTGAATATTTATTTTCCAAATCCATGAATTTGTAAGGTAGGATAGAAAAAGCAAAACTCATCACTACCCAGAAATATTCATAAATGAATTGACCATGTATAAAACCTGCTACTACTCATATTTCCCCATTAATATCAGTAACCCACATTCATTGCTCAATTTCTTTATTCCTTAGTCCCTCACTGATTGTCAGCTGGAGAACTGAAAACACCATGTGAATAAAATTCAAATTAAGTACAGAGTAAAATAGAAATGTAAAAGTGATGTTGGAAGATAGAAAGTCACAGACAAATGAGGATGCACCAGAGTTAAATGAATTTAAAACTGAAGAAAAGAATAATCTACCTAGCTAAGCTTTAGAAAAGAACAATTTAAATACCGAAGTATCAATAAAGATCTTCGGAGAAAATGGGTAGTGCCTGATGCCAGATGTTTTTCAAAAGGGATTCTCTTAGTGACTATGCCGCAGGACTCAAAATAAAGTAAAAGAATCAGATCAAACTGTCCTATCATTTTGTTTGTGAAAATTATAGTAAGAAAATAACCTAAACTATTATAAATTAGAAAAAATAAACTCCATAATTTTTATTTCATTTTTTAAGTTGACATGCTACCAATGTTTTTTCTTCCCACTACCTACTATGACATTTTGATCCTTATTTTAAAAACATTTAGTTATAGTGGGATTTTCCTGATACAATCATGTTTCAGTTAGAGGATAGCTACAACCACCACCCCAATGCTTGTGAACATTTTTCTCCGTTTACAAATTTCTAGGAAGTATGACAGAGAAGAGAACATACCAAGCATCTTTCACTGGTTCTGCTCCACCATTAAGTCCCTGGCTTCCTTGTTAGTCACTCTCACAGAGCTTTCACTCTGTGTTTGGCTAACCTACGCTAACATAAGGCCAACTTAATTCAACATTCTAGCTGATACCCAGCAGCATTTCTGAAATATTAAAAAAAATAATTTTACACATTAATCAAAACTTGAGACACATGAATAAAGGGTTTGAAAATGCAGTATCATACAACATGGCAGTAGATTATCATTATATTTAATTAATATAAAACAGCTAATTATTTAGTGTGTCTGTAAAATATAGTATTGTATCATAACATAATTTTCCCACTGATTGACCCTGATCTCTATTTCCAAGGCTGTGTCTGTCACTGTTACTGGCACTGAAGAGAACACAGGAGAAGTAGATTACGGCATCTATGCCTGAGATAGTTTGCATGCTGGCTGGAGCTACATTTTCATGGTTTATAATTATAAGAAATAATTCACAATTAATCATTATAATTTATTTTAATTAATTTATTTTTATTTATTTAATTATTCATAATTATGTTAGTGAAAGGGGGAAAGAATTGCAGCAAAAAATATTTAAAAGACATTATCAAGGAGGCAAAATTTGATGTGACCCTTTAGAGATGCTTAAAATAGCCACAGAAGAGAGTACAGAATGTTTCAAACAGAATTAATAACATAAAGAAGTAAAAAGGCAAAAATGAACATTGGCAGTCTCTAACAGCAATGGGACAAAGGCCTTACAGGGATGGTATTTTATTAAGATGCAAGGGATACAAATATATGGAGAAATAAATAACAAGTTGAGAGTTTTCATTTCATTTCTTTGCTAAATCCTTAGTTAAAAATGATGATGTTACAAAACAAATGTATTTCCAATTAGCAACATGTAAGCATCTGTTCAAAGAAACACAGTTAATGGTGTTTGTGTGTCCTTCAAATAGCTAACATATTTCTGTGTCTTCCATATTATCTAGCACAGAAACTTATTGAACCTCAACTCTTACATTGTATAATTTTATAGAGGTTTTATTCTTCAAGAGATAAATACCTTGTATACCATTTTCATCTATATTTAATCTCAGAATTTTAATTTTGTATTTTGCTCCCCTGTCCTGAATGATAGAAATCATTATCTCTCCATTCTCTAGTCTACATAGTTCTGGGCTTGCAGATACCAATCTGTCAAAAGGAGATTGCTCCTTTCTGGTTCCTGCTCCCTGTCCTCCCCAAGTCCACTGCAAAAGCTGAAGAGAAGAAAAATAAAATGGTGTTACTGTGGGGATATCTATGATGAGAGTATGAATTTTTTTATTGGTTTTCTCCATTTCCTTCCAGCTTACACCTTTGGAGAGTAAAAAATAATCCCTCCCCTGCCTAAGCATTTCTAGTTTCTTGGCAGAATGTGGTTTAAAATGCACATACAATAACTTAACTGTCTTTACAACTCCCTAGATATCAGTAGTTGTTATAAGTATCCTTAAATATCACTGCTTTAGCATAATTATGCCTTACAAAATGTCTCTAAAGAATTTTGTATCCCTTGGAAAGTGTAATGTTTTCTGTAATCTTTAAAATAACATTATAATGGTTTTTAACTTAAATTTAAAGAAACTTGATGATCATTATAAATATGTGGCACAGCTATAAATAGGGCCTGTATATAAATTTCCTTGTCGAACAGTGTTGCCCATTCCAACAAATGCTTGATTTAACAAAATACTCTACCTCATTCAAAAATGTCCCTAAGCAACATTAAAAATTTTATGTCTTAAAAGAAGATTTGTTTGTGATAATTTAATATATTCCATAGATGCTCCTGCATTATTCAGAACTCAACTCACAAATGCTGGATATTTCATAAATGTTGTTGAGTGACTTAGCATGAGCTTCTAACCCTGCAGCTATCCCAGTCACGAGGATAAAAGCCTTAATAATTGCACATTCAGAACTCTTCATTTTTAGCTCACAAACACATTCTCTCATTTTATTTGGGACTATCATCTAATGCTCTAAAAAACTGTAATAAAATGTGGACTTGCATATTTGAAGAATTAAACTATTTTCTATTTTGTCAATCTTTGATTAGAAGACAACACTTTCTGGGTTAGGGTTTAATTTGGGGGTTAGTTTGTTGAAATTGACTTTAATAGTAAATGTCTTTGAATTAACCATGTTCTCTATTTTCTCCACATTAAGAGAGATCCTGGAAAGTTTCAACATTTGCAAAAATGATCACTGTGTAACAGAGGTAAAGGCCTGAAAAAGGGCAAAATGTTTTACAAAACCCCTCACCTTTAAAACCCCTCACCCTTTTTGAGGAATTAAGACCATCATTCCTGCCTGAGGCCAGTAGTCAGAGGGCCAGAGGAGTGTTCTTTGTTCTTTGTTCTTTGTTTTCTAGTATCTTAAACCATAGGAGATGGCTCGACAGAATTATCCCAACAAAGGTCATGAGATCTTCTTCACTGGAGATGCTATCGTTAAACAGCAAGAACCTGAAGCTGAAATCCCCCTTTAAAAATTCTATATTTCTGCTTACAGGAGGGATAATGATTCTTTAATATGAAGGTCTTCCATCTTCCTCATTTTTTGGCAGATTAATAAATTTTTCTTTCCTCTTCCTCAAACCACTTGTCCTCATTTTTTGTTCGGTCTCAGGGACAAGTACCAAACTTTCAGTAATGACTGGGGAACTCACAAATGCTTTATCCTATAATAAGAAATAACTACTCTTTTTGTTTAGATCTTGGCAGGACAAGATGAGGTTAAGTATATTCAGAAGTGACACTTACAAGGCTGTTTCTACAACCAAAGCAAAATTGAAGACTAAGGCAGCTCCTGACTTTTGAGATAATTAAGAAATAAGATAATGCTTTAGTAAAATTAAAAAGTAGAAAACATTTACTGCAATCACATTTGTAATGGTTTACTCTTTGCCAGCTCCTGTTTGAAGCATTCTTTGAACTATGAGAAACATTATTTGAATTGTACTCATATAAATGAGAAATGCATAATTTTCAAACCATTTTATTTTATTTTATTTCATTTTTGGTTTTTTTCTGTGTCTGTTTTTTTATTTCAGAATATTATGAAGGTACAAACACTTTGGCTACATATATTGTCTTTGCACCACCCTAGTCAGAGCTACAAGCATGCCCAACCCCCAGACATCACGCACAGTACCCATTAGGTGTGAATTTACCCATCCCCTTCCCTCCCTTCCCACCTGCCCAACACCCTATAAATGTTACTTCCATATGTACACATAAGTGTTGATAAATTAGTACCAATTTAATGGTGAGTACATGTGGTGCTTGTTGAGAGTTCAGTTGAGTAATCTGTACAAGATTACACAGCTATTAAGTAGCATAGGCAAGACTCTTACCCGATCTTGTCAATAATCTTAAACGCTACACTGGAAGCTTCCACATTAAACTTTTTGTATCCTTTGATGGGAAAAAGAAATTCTTTGATTATCATATGCTGGTTCACAGCTTTATCATCATAAAAGGAATCTTTAAAAAAGATTGAGAATAATTGGTCTTAATGTACACAGTGATAGGTGATCTATTTTGGTCACTGATTAAAACTTCTAACCATTGTATTTAAGTGTGTAGGTAGAATAGTCCATGCAATTGCCTCTAATAAAATGGCTTTTTAGAGTAAAGAGAAATCCTATAAGTGCTTCTGATATGTCTTCCATCAAAATACTATTTCTCTCTCTCTCTCTTTCTCTGTCTCTCTCATGCACACTTGATATATGTCTATATGTCCACACAAACACATGAATGATTTAGTCTTAGAGAAGTCAGATTCATATCTGTAGGGCCTATGGAAGACAATGAAAGCAAGAAGAGAATTTAGCTCAAGGTAATAATTTGAAAAGCACTAGAGCAGGACAGATAGAGGGGAAAAACTACTTGGTAGCTAACATTTGTTGATAGTTCCTATATGCTAGGCAAAATTCTAAGTGCCTTATATGTATTAAATCATTCAATCCTCACAGCAACCTTTTGAAGAATGTTTACTCTACAAGAACTCAAACAACTCAGCAAGAAAATAACAAACAGCTCTATCAAAAAGTGGGCAGAAGACATGAAGAGAAGTTTTTTGAAAGAATATAGGAAAATGGCCAATAAACATATGAAAAAATGCTCAGCACCACCAATCATCAGGGAAATGCTAATTAAAACTAATGAGATACCACTTTACCCCTGTCAGAATGGCCATTATTAAAAAGCCAAAAAAAACAATAGATGCTGGCATGGGTGCAGAGAGAAAGGAACACTTATACATTGTTGGTGGGACTCTGAATTAGTACAACCTCTATGGAAAATAGTATGGAGATTTCTCAAAGAACTAAAAGCAGACCTACCATTTGACCCAGAATCCTAGTACTAGATATCTAACCAAAGGAAAAAAATTCATTTTATCAAAAAAGACACCTGCACTCAAATGTTTATTGCAGCACAATTCACAATTGCAAAGATGTGGAATCAACCCAATGCCCATCAATTGATGAGTGGATATAGAATGTGTATATATATATATATACACACACGTGTGCACACACACACCCCATGGAGTACTGCTCAGTGATAAAAAGGAATGAAATAATGTCATTTGCAGCAACATGGAACTGGAGACCATTATCCTAAGTGAAGTATCTCAGGAATGGAAAATCAAACACCATATGTTCTCACCAATAAGTGGCAGCTAATAGGTGGGTACACATGGGCACCAAGTGATATAAAGAACATGAGAAACCAAGAAGGGGGGCAGGGGATGAGGGTGCCTGTGGGATAAAAATTTAGCTATTGGGTACAATAAACACTATTCTAATAATGGGTACACCAAAAGCCCTGATTTAAGCATAATACAAGATATCTGTGTAAGAAAAACACTATACCCTTTTAATTAAACTTTTAAATAAAAATAAATAAAATTAAACAAACTAATAAACAAATAAACTGAGCCTAAGGGAGGATAACTAATATGGCTGGTAAATCATGGTGTCATGTGCATACAGTCTGTCTGGGTCCAGACTCCACATTCTTCATCATTAATGGAATAGTTTTTTGTTTGTTTGTTTTGTTAAAATTAGGGAGTGCAACACCCTCTCAACATGTGACAATATGTATAGTGTGTGATTAAAAGCACAATCATGTTGATAATTTCATTGATTTATGCTACCAAGAATACTGTCCTTGTTTTATAATAAACCAACAATAATGATTAATAGTTAATGTCATTTTTTAAAAAAACAAAGTAACTCTGTATTCTTGAACTGTTACTAGGATATAACTCAGTTTCAACCATTTCTTAGATATATTATGTCACATAACCCACAATGTTTAAAATATTTACTTAGGGATGTCCTGGACTCCTATTCTTTATGTATCTGATTGTGGTTCATCTAATTAAGTGCTTAAGTTTAAAAATTTCAGTCTGAAATCTAATGCATAATATCAAAGATATCTAGGGACATAACAGTAAATGGGGGACATTCATTTCATGGTGCATTTTACAACCAATTTCAAGAACTGACATGGATGAACCATCATCTACCTTTTACTTAATGACCCAAATCTGTCTTCAAATACTCCCAATGATGTTAACATCACTATACATTAAATAGAAGAAAATCCCTGTGAAAGTATCAAATATGTTTTATAGGTGGCACTAACAGAAAATTTCATTGTTACTTATCTAGCTTCAAGTCAAATCTCTCACATGGTCAGTTAAATTAGAAGACATCATTTGTTATCCAATGCAAGAAAGAACTTTATGGTGATTGAAGAAATGGAGATTTAATTAAAGGAGTTTGAATAGTGGATAAGACTTCCAAAAAATGTAATTCATATAGAAATTTCCAAAAGCTATTAAAGAAAATTGAATGGTTATTTCATGTACTGTTTTATATCAAAATGTATTGATTTCAGAAACACAAATGTTAACACAATTACTTGTCTTAAAATCATAAGGCTCATTTTGTCAGTTTGCAAGCTTTTTCTATTAATATCCTCTCTAAAATAATAATAGTTTAACTATAACTTAATTATCATTAAAATAATAGTTTATTTTCTATTAAAAATTATATTTTAATTCATTCACAATCTGAGTTCTTTCAAATGTATTGACAATTATTATCATTTATTAAATAAATTCCTTTCTTATCTATAAAAATTATCAGTTTCATTTTATCAGCAAATGAATTTCTATACATCTATAGTATTGCACAAATTATAAATGGATAAACCAATTTATTTTTTACTATGTAACCCAGCAAACTCCCATAAAACCATTTTTCCTCACAAAAGATATTGATATATCAAGTGTTTAAGATGAGAAACAACATCTAAGAACTACTTGAATGTAGCAGAATTTAAACGTTAAATTACACACACCAGCACATAAAAGAATATTTGCCAAACCCTAACATTAAATACATTTTATAAAATAAACATGATTAAAATATTTCAAATAGAATGGTGGTTCAAATTCCTTTAACATTCTGTCTTGTTTCTTCTCAACAAAAGTTAGGATCCGAAACTGGACATGTCATTATCTAAACAAAAGAGAATCCAAAATAAGAAGCAACAGCTGCTCCAGATGACAAGGAATCAGCAAAAGAACTCCAGAAATACAAAGAATCAAAGTAAGTGAACACCTCCAAAAGAAAACACCAGCTCTCTAGCAATGGATACCAATCAAAATCAGAATATTGAAATGACAGATGAAGAATTTCAAAAATGGATTGTAAGAAAACGCTATGAAATGCAAGATAAAATGGACACCCAACACAAAGAAACCTTAAAAACAATTCAGAAAATGAATGAAAAATTCACTAAAGAAATGGAAATATTAAAGAAAAATCAAACTTCTGGAAATGAAAAATGTGTTCAAAAAATTGCAAAACACAGTGGAAAGCCTTTAAAACAGGTTAGATCAGGCAAAGAAAGAATCTCAGAGCTTGAAGAGAACACCTTTCAATTAAACAACTCACAGAGATAGGACAGAAATAAAAGGAACGAACAATCTACAAGAAATATGGGATTATGTATAGAGGACTAACATAAGAATCATAGGCATCCCTGAGGGTGAAAAATAAAATACACAAGGGTTGGAAAATCTACTTGAGGGAATAATTGAGGAAAATTTCCCTGGCCTTGCTAGAAATCTAGATATCCAGGTACAAGAAGCTTAAAATGCCCCTGGAAGATTCATCACAAAGAGGCAAAAACTATGACACATGAGCATCAGAATGGCCAAGATAAACATGAAGGACCACTCCTATGAGCCATAAGGTGAAAACAGCAGGTAACTTACAAAGAAAGACTAACTGTAGACTTCTCAACTGAGACTTTATAAGCCAGAGGAGATTGAGGCCCCTTTCTCAGTCTTCTCAAATGAATAATGTCCAGCCTAGAATTTTTTAACCTGCAAAACAAAATCTCATATGTGAGGGGGAAATAAAGTCTTTCTCAGACAAGCAAACATGGAGGGAATTTATCAAGACAAGACCTGCCTTGCTGGAAGTACTCAGAACTGCATTATACATGGATCAGCACAATAAACAACCACCAGTACAAAATCACCCAAAAGCTAAAGGTCAAAGGCTAGATACCACAATGGCTCAGGAGATAAAGCAACAAAGTTCTATTCAACAGGATGAACAGAAATCTACCCCATTTAACAATTCTTTCAATAAACGTGAATGGCTTGAATGGCCCACTGAAGAGGCAAAGGCAGGCTGAATGGATAAATATATAAAGCCCAAGTATGTGTTGTCCAGGAAACACATCTAACCCACAAGGATGCATTTAGACTCAAGGTGAAGGGATGGAAAACAATATTCCATGCAAATGGAAACAAAAGAAAGCTGGTATAGCAGTTCTCATACCAGATAACTTAGTCTTCAAATCAACAAAAGCAATGAAAGACAAAGATGGTCATTATATAATGGTAAAGAAAACAACTCAACAAGAAGGCATAACAATTCTAATATTTATTCACCTACAACAGGTTCTCCTAGATTCATAAAGCAAATCCTACTTGATCTAAACAAAATGATAAACAGCAACATGGTAATAGCTGGGATTTCAACACCCCTCTGACAGAACTGGACAGATCCTCCAAACAGAAAATAAACAAAGAAATAATGGACCTAAACAGAACTCTAGAACAAGTGGGGCTACCAGACATTTAGAGAATATTCTACACAGAAACCACTGAATATATTTTCCTCTCATCAGCTCAAGGGACATTCTCTAAGACTGATCACATCCTAGGCCACAAAACATGTATCAACAAATTTAAAAAATAGAAATTATACCATGCATCTTCTCAGATCACAGTGGAATAAAATTAGAAATGAACTCTAACAGAAACATTCATCTCTACACAAAGTCACAGAAACTAAACAACCTACTGCTGAATGATACTCGGGCCAAGGAGGAAATTAAGATGGAAATCAAAAGATTCTTTGAACTAAATGATAAAGGAGACACAAGTTATCGAAATCTGTGGGGCACAGCTAAAGCAGTCCTGAGAAGAAAATTTATAGCCATAGATGCCTAGAACCAAAAGATAGAGAGATCACAAATCAACATTCTAATGAATCATCTTAAAGAACAGGAAAAGGAAGAGCAAACCAATCTCAAACCCAACAAAAGAAAATAAATAACCAAGGTCAGAGCACAACTAAATGAAATCAATAAGAAAAGAACCATATAGAAGATTAATGAAACAGAAAGTTGGTTCTTTGAAAAGATAAACAAAATTGACATGCGTCATGCTGCATTAACCAAAAGCAGAAAATAAAAGACTCTAATAAGCTCAATCAGGAATGAAAAAGGAAAAATTACAACATATACCATAGAAAAATAAATGTCATCACTGAATACTATAAAAATCTCTATGCACATAAACTTGAAAATGTGTAGAAAATGGACAAATTCTTAGAAACACACAGCCTCCCTAGTTTCAATCAGGAACAAATTCCTGAACAGACCAATATCACGTACAAAATTGAAGCAGCAATAAAAAGTCTTTCTAAAAATAAAAGTCCTAGACCAGATGATTTTATTCCTGAATTTTACCAGACCTACAAAGAAGAACTGGTGCCTATCCTTTGGACATTATTCCACAACATTGGCAAGGAAGGAATTGTTCCCAACACGTTTTATGAAGCCAATATCACCCTGATAGCAAAACCAGGAAAGGACATAACAAAAAAAGGAAACTATAGGCCATTATCCCTTATGAATATAGATGTAAAAATTCTCAGTGAAATCCCACTAAATCAAATTCAGCTGCTCATCAAAAAATAATCCATCATGACCAAGTGGGCTTCATCCCAGAGATGGAGGGGTAGTTCAAAATATGCAAATCTATAAAGGTAATTCACCATATAAATAGAAGTGAAAAGAAAGACCATATGATCCTCTCAATAGACACAGAAAAAGCATAGACAAAAGTGAGCACCCTTTAATGATAAGAATGCTTAACAATATAGGCATAGATGGGACTAACCTCAAAATGATAAAAGCCATAAATAACAAACCCACAGCCAGCATCATATTGAATGAGGAAAAATTGAAAACATTCCTGCTTAGAACTGGAACCAGACAAGGTTGCCTTCTATCACTACTTCAATTCAACATAGTGTGGAAGTCTTAGCCAGAGCAATCAGACAAGAGAATGAAATCAAGGGCATCCAAATGGGGGCAGATCTATCACTCCTTGCTGATCAAACTATCACTTCTTGCTGATGATATGATCCTATATCTAGGAAACCCCAAAGATTCTGCCAACAGACTACTGGAACGGATAAATAAATTCAGCAAAGTCTCAGATTACAAAATAAATATACACAAATCAGTAGAATTCATATATGGCAAGAACAGTCAAACTGAGAACCCAATCAAAGACTCATTACCTTTCACAATAGCAAAAAAGAAAATAAAATATCTAGTAATATGTCTAAATAAAAAGGTGAAAGACCTCTCCAGGGAGGACTATGAAACACTGAGGAAGGAAATAGCAGAGGATGTAAACAGCTGGAAAAACATAACCATGCTCATCAATCAGCAGAATCAATATTGTTAAAATGTCTGTACTACTCAAAGTGACCTGCAAATTCAATGCAGTCCCTATTAAAATACCAATACCATTTTTCACAGAACTTGAAAAAATAGTTCTACAATTCATATGGAACCAGAGAAGACCCCATAAAGCCAAAGCTTAACAAAAAGAAAGAACTGGAAGGCATCAATTTGCCAGACTTCAAGCTATACTACAAGGCTATAGTAACCAAACCAGCATGGTACTGGCACAAGAACAGAGACATAGACCAATGGAATAGGACTGAGAACCCAAATATAAAACCATCCTCATGTAGCCATCTGATGTTTGATAAAGCAGACAAAAATATACACTGGGGAAAAGAATCTCTATTCAATACATGGTGCTGGGAAAATTGGATAGCCATATGTAGAAGATTGAAACATGATCCACACCTGTTACCATGTTACCACTCACAAAAGTCAACTCATGAAGAGTAACAGACTTAAACCTAAGGCATGAAACCATAAAAATTCTAGAACAAAATGCTGGAAAAACTCTTATAGACATCAGCCTAGGCAAAGAATTTATGAAGAAGATCCCACAGCAACTACAAAAATAAATAAATGGGACCTGATCTAATTATAAAGCTTCTGCACAGCCAACTAAATTATCATTAAAGTGAATAGACAGCCTACAGAATGGGTGAAAATATTTGCATGCTACACATCCAGTAAAGGGCTGATAGCTAGAATCTATATTGAACTCAGGAAAATCAGCAAGAAAAAATCAAACAACCCCATTAAAAAGTAGGCAAAGGACAGTAACAAAAACTTTTCAAAAGAAGACAGACTAATGGCCATGAAACATATGAAGAAATGCTCAATATCTCTAATCATCAGGGAAATGAAAATCAAAACCACAATGAGATATCACTTAACTCCAGTGAGAATGGATTTTATCAAAAAGTCCCAAAACAATGTATGCTGGTGAGGATGTGGAGAAAAAGGTATACTTACACACTGTTGATGAGACTGCAAACTAGTACAACCTCTATGGAAAGTAGTATGGAGATACCTCAAAGAACTAAAAGTAGAACTATCATTTGATCCAGAAATCCAACTACTAGGTATCTACCCCAAGGAAAAAAAAAAGACATTCTATAAAAAAGACATCTGTACTTGAATGTTCATAGCAGTACAATTCACAATTGCAAAGATGCAGAAACAACCCAAGGGCCCATCAGTACGTGAGTGGATTAATGAAATGTGATATACATATATTATTGAGTACTATTCAACCATAAAAAAAAAAATGGTGAACCTCTTTTTTTGGATGGAGCTGGATCCCATTCTTCTAAGTGAAGTATCACAAGAATGGAAAAACAAACACCACATCTACTCACCATTATATTTGTACTAATCGATCAAAACTTATGCACACATTTGGAAGTAACATTCAACTGTTGTTGGGCAGGTGGGGGCAAGGAGAGCAGATGGGTAAACTCACACATAACTTGTGTGGTGCATGCTGTCTAGGGGATGGGCATGCTTACAGCTCTGACTGAGGCAGTGCAAAGATAATTTATGTATCTAAGCTTTTGTACCCCAGTAATACTCTGAAAGTTAAAAAGAAAAAAGTTAGAATCTAAAACATGTTTAAAAAGATTGAGAGCTTTAGGAAATATTGCCATATTCTACCAAAGAAGGAAAAGACTATTAATAATATTATAAATTCTATGGCTTTTTTAGATACTTTCTAAATGTTCCCTCTTACAATTTTGAACTACAGTTTCATAGCTCTAATTAAACTAAGAAGATAATTTACACAAATTATTTTTAAATAACATTTTTCCTAATTCCTCATTAAATAAAAATAATGTATCAAATTATTAAGCTATTCTACTGAACTATTTATGTAAAATTGGACAAAACCAATTTTTTAAATTATAATTTTAAATAAAGATAAAACAAGACATCTTCACAGATTCTTAACTTTCCTGGGCTGATTTTTATTATAGAGAATTTAAAAAAAAGTATCTTTAAAGTTTTAGTTTCCAGCCCTGGTCCTACCAGTTCACTGAGAACCTTGACCTCTCTAAAATCCAGCAATAAAATGTAGCAGTAGGATTGGGTGACCTGTGAGTATACTTTCAACTCAGAATTAATTTCAAGCTTGCTTAGAACACTTGCTTTCAGAAGACAAATGGGTACAGAAAAGAAAAATGTTTAAAAAGTGTACAACAGCATATGTTTATAACATTCTCTCTAAAACCAGATCATTTAATGCTCTTGAAAACTTAGCTTATTTTCTTATAAACTTATAGCTTATACTATGAAAAGATAATGATACTGTATATCTCAACTAGGAAACTTAGTTTAAAATATAAAAAGACTGTTCCAAGTTGTGGTGAATTTGTAGTGATCCTTTGCCTCCCACTTTTGGAAATTTTTTATCTCTGCAATTTAAGAGCTTTGAAGCTGTGGAAAGGAGATGAACAAGGAGTTTCACAAAGTTATTTTCTCAGATCCTAGTGATTATGTATGTATAGAGAAATAAATGACCTTGAAACCATGTTTAGAAGGAAAGAGACTAGAGTCAAGAAGATAAAAGTACTGGGTGAGGTTTTTTTTTTCCTCTTAGCAGAAAAATAAACCATGGATATTCATTGTTTTTCATATATTAATGCTCTATTTGTGTGGTTGCACAAGTCATGATCAGCTACTTTTTAGTGAGGTTGATGCCTTCTTTTTTGAGTGTTTTATGAGCCAAGGACATTCTCCCTGGTATGCAGATACTTGCTTATATAATTTTATTAAAACTTAATAAAAAAAGCCAGAGCCAAGCCTTTGTGTTTATGAGGTTATAAAAGCCCATTTAGACATTTTTTAGTGCCTTTCTAAACACACATCATTCCTCTGGAATTTAGTATTTGTCTTTCATTTCATAACATATTGGTTTGTTTTCCTCGTCAGACAACTTAAAGTTATAAAATCAAAGAAATAAAAAGTGATATTACTTCTTAGATGATCACTATTTAAGCATGAACCTTCTTGGTGTTTAAAGCATGAGTAGTGCTTGATATTTTCAATGTTTACATATTACCTACAGTTACAGGTGCCTTTGAAGTTTAGGTGATCTGAAAACAATTCACTGGAATTGGAAATTAGACTTCTATATAATCTGACCTAGAAGAACTACGTTTGCCTTCTTTTCAAAATTGGACTCCATTTTGAACTTCATCATCAGAATCTCCTGTTTCTTTGTTTTTTCTAAAACCATTTTACATAATGGCCAATGGAGTCCCCAGTTTGTCCCCTGACTTCTATAACTACATACTTGTTGTATCTTTAAGAAGCTATTTTATTGTGTTTACTACTCAAGGAGTTTAAGAAAAGACTGTTTAGGGAGGCTACCTTTTCTTCCTGAGAGTAATAGCCAGAATCAAGGAATCAGACAAATTTATAATGGTGCCATCACCTTCTTCTAGCCGCCCGCTAAGCTAAAATATCTGTTAGTTTCTATTGCCTCAACAAAGTCATTCTGATAATTCAACTTACTAGATGACCAATGAATACCTAAGTAAGCCTAATACTACATTAGGAGCTATGATATTTGTAGTAAAAATCAATGCTATTAATAATAACAGCTAACATTTGCTTACATTATGCCAGGTACTGTGCTAATTATAATCTAATTATCACAAATAAGATTTGAAATTGGTAATAACATCATATTCATTTACTGATATAGAATCCAAAGCTTTGAAAAGATTAAGGATATTGGCCAAGGTTTTATAGCTGAGCCGGAGGCAAAAGGATTATTATGGTATAACGGTATTATTAAAGAAGACAGACTCCTTCTTTTGCATAAAGAACTTTCTCCCAGTCTTTCAACATCCTTCTGTGGGCTGTTTTTTGTTTTTTTTTTCTGTTCCTAGTTAAAACCTCAGTAAGTTTCTACAACTTTCTTGTTCTCTTCAGTCACAAGAATAATCTCATTTCACTAGTTAATATATCCATTTAGTGTAATAATCAAAACTTCATACAAAGAAAACACATTGCCTTTTTCTCACCTTGGGTTCATTTTATGCTGAGAAACCTACAGTGGTGATAAGATGAGGTGCTTTCTTCTCCCCCTGGAACCCCCTTTATTACACTGTGTGACTCAGAAGTCAGATCCTCAGGGAAAGCAGGGTACAGGAAAGGGGCAGGTGCCATTGTCATGTGGAGTCAGAGTCCTCTGGGTGACAAAGGAACAAGACCATGTGGACAGGGAACACATTTGTCAGCTTCTCAAAGGTTCATCCACTGTGAACTCTGAACTTCCTATGACAGAATATTCTTCTCTGCTGGTGGCTTCCATTCACTTCCCTTAGCCTCTGAGCTTCTAGAGGTCTGCCTTTGGCCCTCTAAGTTAAAGAAATTTTAAATATGCATTTCAGGCCAACTTCACATGCTTTAACCATCATAACTTGTACATCCTTTCCCCACTATATGTCATTGTAGCTCACTCCCAATCCAGCTTTCTACCTCTCTGTGGTCAGGCAGGGGAATCTCTGACTCTTCTCTTTGCAGGAACATGTAATCATTAATCTCCAAAACTCCAAGGAACATTATCAAGCCTTATCAATGGACACTTTCAAACTTCTCCAGCTTGTTTTCACAGGAGGGGAAAACACTCCCTTCCTTCATAAAGCAGGCCCTTCCCTTGCTCCATGAGGAAAGAGTGGAAGTATTGATAATTTGGTCAAACAAACCATGTCTACAGGTCTCCTCAACTTCCTCAGCAACCTCTAGCTAATTCCTGGTAACTGATAAGCTAAGAATTTTGAAAGCTAGATTTCATGCTCTCCTTTCCAAGTTCCATGTGGCTTGTGTAGATTTGATTGTGGAATGTGTTGGCATATATTGTTTTCTTGTGTTCCTGAGTTGTAACGCTCCCATTTTAACATCCTATTATGGTATCTTAGATGTCTAAAGAGAAAAGGGAGAATTTTCCCAACAGTAACCTTGGTAATAGCTGGGGAATATCTTATAGAATCAAACCTGCACAGACTATCCACCCAACCTAAATAATCTCAAATAATACCCCATGACAAGATGAGAATCCTTGACTCAAATTTTTATATCAAATTATTAATATAAACCAAAAAAGGGGATAGCAATTCTTTCTGTTCAAAATCCCATGGATATATGTATATTAATATTTATGATATAATTAAGCAGAGAAAATTTAATATTCTAGTCACTTTCACATATATTTACATGTATATATTATAGAAATCTATATAAATAAAACATGAGATAATTTCTAACCATAGCCTACCAAATGACAAATATTTTAAGTACTCAACAAAATGTAAAAAGTCATTTCAGACACTAATGATTCAAGGTAAATCAGGATTTGGCCCTTGGTATATTGCAGCCCCTGAAAGAGAAAAAGAATACCTGTAGGCTGAGAAGGGACTCAGCAGAGTTTGCCCAATTGATTTAATAAAAGTAGGAATTCACCTACATGGTCTAAAACAAATGAAGCAAATTAGGAATTAAGGACTTAATTAGCATATAAAGCTATTGTCTTATATCCCAATAGACTTTGAAATTATTCATTCTTAAAATTCTAAGCCTGCTACTGTGTTTCATGTGTGGTGTGCCATACTTAACATTTAGAAATAAAAGTATTTCAACTAAATAACATTTCAAGCACAACTCCTCAAAGGATTCACCACCCATTCTACTTTAAAACTATATTTTACTATTTTTGTGCTTCAGAAAAAATATGACTAAACCTTTTGTATTAAAAAAATCAAATATTCAGTAATTTGTAAAGTTAAATGGTAATTTAACAAGCATCTGTCCAGTGTAGTGTTCAAAAATTTCCTGATGAGGAGGGAATGAGAAAAAGATCACTATCAGAATCACCTGGGAAAGACACCTGACTTCCCTTACTCCAACCCACTTCCACCAGATCTACATAAAGCTGTTGGGGGTGGGCAAGCTGATTATGTATGCATAGTTTGAAAAAGAGCTATGTATTGTATTTATTCCCATTAATCAAACTACTGACTCCTTTATAATTGTAAGGTTGAGGAAAGAGGTCTCAGACTATTAAGTGATTTAAGACCACATGATTACTAATCAAAGCCCCAACAAAAGGACCTTAAGATTCCTACTCAATGTACTCTACACTGAAATTATATCAGTGTAGTTTAGCTTACAGGTTTGTCATTAAATTTGTTTTATATTCCAGAAGTTTCTTGATTCACCCCAAATTATCTCCTTCCAAATAGGTTACATTTACAAAACTATTCAAATTTTTTTTCAGTAAGATATGCACAGAGTCAGAGTTTTGTTTAACACAATTGGTACTAGATGTAACTTCCTTTTCATATAAAAATCAATGTTATCTTTAGTTGTATACAAGAATTAAATAATGGAAACTTTATTTTTAAGTTTTTGAAACAACTTATTCTGACATTCATTTCTCAGTAAGCCTCATTTCAGGTGAATAGAATGGTTTTATTAACTAGATTTTCTTGTCTAATGACAATCCTCTAAATTTTACACTGAGGGGCCAAGACTGCAGACTAGAAGCAGACTGCACATACCACTCTCATGGTGAGGATCGAAAGTGGCAAGTAGATATTCACCTTTGGATTGATATACTAGGAGAGAGAATTGAGAATCAATAGAGAGGCAACAGAAGCCACACAAAGTGAAGGAGAGGGAAACGGGGCAACCTACAAGGCAGGATTGGAGGTACCTGGGGAAGTCACCCATACATGGGGAAGGGACAGAAGAGAGATCCCCAGGGCTGCACACTTCCCCTGCAGACTGCAATCAGAGCTGTAGGTGGGCCCCTCATCCACAGCAGGCTTCTAGTCTGATGCAGGGAGCTGACTGAAGACTGTGCAGGGGCATTGCCCCAGAGAGAAGGGACAGAGGGGTCCCACTGGTTCCTGACCCCTGGGTGCTGTGGCTGGTTCCATTTTGAGGTCCCAGCCCCAGAGCGCTGCCACCTCCCCATCACCCCTGCCAGACTGGGAAGGGAGTAGGGAGGCCAGGTACTCGCACACACCCTGTGAGTGGGTGCCTTACACCTGCAGTGCTGCCAGGAGACCTGGGCAGAGCAGATGCCTGTGGACCTAGCACCTGTTCCCACCACCTGGGAGACCCTGCCCAGCCACAGTGGCCAAAAGACCTGGTCAGAGCATGTGCTTACAGACTTCAGCTCATACCACCACCACCTGGGTAGTGTCACTGCCACCAGACCTGGGTGCAGCAAAGGAACAGAATGCCACGTGCAAACCACCTGCTGCATGTCTGTCACATCCCACCAGTCTGTGACAGCACAGGGGAAAAGAGAACATGAAGAAATGGGCTGTGTTTTGATACCCCCAAAGGATCACACTAGCTTTTCAGCAATGGACTGCAACAAAAATGAAGTTTATAAAATGTCAGATACGGAATTCAGAATAGATCACAAATAAGATCAATGGGATTGATGACAAAGTTGAAAACCAACACAAAGAAACCAAAAATATAATTCAGGATAGGAATGAAAAAATTCACTAAAGAGATAGATAATATAAGAAAAAATACAATAGAATTTCTGAAAATAAAAAAATCATTTAGGAAATGTCAAAATATGGTGGAAAGTTTTAACAACAGACTAGAACAAGCAGAAGAAAGAATTTTAGAGCTTGAAGACAAGGCGTTCAAATTAACCAAGTCAGTCAAAAATGAAGAAAAAAGAACCAAGAAAAATGAATAATCTTTCTTAGAAATAACGGATTATGTAAAATGAACAAACATAAGAATCATAGGTATCGTGGAAGATAAAGAAAAAGCAAAGAGCATAGAAAACCTATTTGTAGGAATTTGGAGGAAAACTTCCCTAGTATTGCTATTTAGACATACAGATACAAGAAGGTCAGCAAACACCTGGAAGTTTCAAGAGAAATAGGACATCAGCAAGTCACATTGTCAACAGTATGGCTAAAGTTAAAGTGGAGGAAAAAAACCCTACAAGCTGTGAGATGAAAGCATCAAGTAATTTATAAAGGAAAACCCATCTGGCTAATGGCAGACTTCTCAGCAGAAACTGTACAAGCCAGAAGGGATTAGGGTCCCATTTTTAGTCTTCTTAAACAGAATAACTAGCAGTCAAAAATTTTGTATCCTGCAAAATGAAGTTTCCTAAATGAAGGAGAAATAAAGTCTTCCCCAGAGAAGCAAACACTAAGGGAATTTGTCACCACTAGACCTGCCCTACAGGAAATGCTTAAAAGTGCTCTACAAAACAATTGATAATAACTAGTGTAAAAAGACCCAAAAGTTAAAACTCATAGTTCTTATAAAACAATAACACAAAGGAGAAAGCAAAGCAGCTAGGTAACAATCAACACGATGACCAGAACAATATCTCTCATATTAATACTAACATTGAATATAAATGATCTTAATACCCCACTTAAAAGATACAGATTGGTGGAATAGATTAAAAAGAAAACACAACCCAAAGATATGCCATCTCAAAGAAACCCATTTAACTCACAAAAATTCTCATAGACTTAAGGTAAATAGGTGCAAAAAAATATTTCACACAAATGGAAACTAAAAGCAAGCAGGAATAGCTATTCTCATATCAGATAAAATAGACTTTAAATCAACAATGGTTTAAAAAAAAAAAAAGGCAAAGATAGTTATTATCTTCACATTGAGACTTGAAGGTCCAGAAGTTGATAAACCTGAATTGAAACTTCAGACTACCAGCCAATTACTCTGTGACTTTGGATACCTCTGATATCTCAGTTGTCTCATAACAGCTCAGACTTTGAGGATCAAAACAAAAGACACGTAAAGAAAGAGACTTTTCTGTTGATGAACTTAAAGGTTACCTCATCCAATGTACCCAAAATAATCTTAAGAATATAGAAAACTTCACTTTGTTTATTAGGAATCTATGAGATTTTGAAAATAGTTTTATTAAATACCTTTAAAAGAAGCAGGTGGTTAGGAGATGTAGACAGAGATGAATGAATAAATACAAGGAAAACCTATTTGTAGCAGGGAAGAGGGAGAGAAGAAAGTTGAAATTATTTCCTCTTCCTAGTAGGAAAATCAAGAGGACTTATTGATACTATAGACATGCAATTGTCCCTCACTTGGAACTTTGTGTATTTCTCTTCAGTCAAGAAAAGAAAAGGAAAGATTGGGGCAGAAAATGGAAAAAAATTAAGTTTCACCTTGAAATGACTAGATAGCTGGTTGGTGAGCTGCAAAATTAAAGAAGAAAGCTAAATAAGCAAATTAGCATTTTCTAAGAATCACAGAACTCTAGAGCCAGAAGAAGGATCAGAAGTCATCCAACCCTCTTCTCAGTCATATTTTGACAAATTGCAATCAGCAGGTGAAGATCATTGCTGACAATGCTGAAATAGCTGGAGTAGATAAAAACAGAAAGCTCCTAGAAAACTAAGGCAGTTTGAGGCTCCCATATGTTTCAATACTGAACACCTGATAGAAAAATAGCTGAAAAGTAAAGTTTCATCTTATAAAAGAATCTTGAGGCGGGTGTGTGTGAGGGGGTGGGGGGTTGTGTATGATGTGCATGTATATTTCATAATCATCAATGCATCTCCAGCACATTAGATTCTATGCAAGCTGAGAGTGATGTCTTATATGATTCTCACAGCCATTCCCCAACATTCACAACACACTGCCTTATACCCCAACACCTTTTAGAACAGTGAATCTTAACTCTGGCTGTACACAGAAGTCAAATGTAGAGCTTTAAAAATAAGAGTGCCTGGGTTCCAACCCCTGAGATTCTGATTTGTCTTAGTGAAGACCTAGAATTTTTCCTAAAGCTCCACAGGTGATTTTAATGTACTGCCAGAATTGAAAACAATGGCTTTAGGACTATGACCTTAAAGAATATGAAAATTCAGGTTAAAAATAAGCAAGAATAGAAACTTTATGGGAAACTTCTATATGTTCTAAGTCATATACTTTAAATTTAAATCTTAGTTTGGAAATTAAAATAATATTTTTGTTTGTATTTCAGCAAAAATGTATAGTATGCATGTAAAAAGCTTTTCAAAACATTAGTTAATGGAATCCAAAAGTATGCTCAAAAAAGAATATAACATGACCAAATAGGACTGATATTTTCATTGTCTGTAAAGTTTAACACTAAAAATATATATCTCTATAATTCTTCCCATTGATGGATCAAGAAGAAAAATCACAAGATTATGTCAATATATGGAGGAAAAAATCTGATAAAGTCTAATTCTGCTTGTTGTAAAAATTATTAGTAAACTAGGAAATTTACCAGTTTCTACTAAGTAAATATACAGGTATTAAAATAGTGAGAATTAAAAGATTGACAGGGCCAAATGTTAGTGGAGGATGCAGAGAAGCTGAGGCTCTCACATAAAGCTGGTAAGAATGTAAAATTAATGTGTGTAATACAGTTTGACACTCTCATAAAAAAGTAAACATTCACCTCCCCTATGACCCAGTCATTCCACAACTAGGTATTTATCCAAGAGAAATGAAACATAGTCACACAAAAACATGCATGATTGTCTATATATGTAATAACCAAAGAGTGAAAATGACCAAATATCCATTAACAGGAGAATGGATAAACAAATTGCATGCAATGGAATACTACTCAGCTATAAAAGGGAAGAACTACTGATATACACTACATCATGGATATAAATCTCCAGATAAATTACACTGCATTAAAGAAGCCAGACAAAAATTAGTACATACTGTATGATACCATTTATAGAAAACTCTAGAAAATGCAAACTTGAAACCACCCTTACAAATTAATAAAGGGGTGCAAGGTGAGAACTGTGGTAAGAGCCTAGCCAAAAACAACACACAGGACCAACTAAAATAATGATAGTAATTAGCCACTGTCCCCTTGTTTGCTTCTCTATAATTGCCACTCTGAAGTTACATAGCTGGTGGTCATAAAGATTCTTAGCTTTCTCCAGATATAACATCACCCTTTCAGAACTTAAAGGTAATTTTTGAGATATCTTCCAGGTCCTGCATTCCAGTGGATTGGCTGACCCCTCTAGACTGGTAGCTCATACCAAGGAATTGACTCAACTGTCTCATGACCCCCACCCAAGAACCTGATCCTGCATTCCAGCAGATTGGCTGACCCACCCAAGCTGGTGGCCCATACCAAGGAACAGTTGGTTCCACCCTGAATCCAGCCAATTAACAAACCTAAATGCCTAATCCTTTACCCACCAAATCATCCTTAAAAACCCTGTCTCCCAAATTCTCGGGATGTGGATTTGAGAAATTCCTTCCGTTTCTCTGTTTAGTGCTGTGTGGAACTAAACTCTTTCTCTGCTGTAACCCCTGCTGTCTCACTGTAATGGCTACCTCTTGGGCAATGGGCAAATGAACCTGGTTGGACAATAACAAACCAATCTACAGTGACAAAAGACAGTTTTGTGTTTGAGGAAGTGGTGGGAAGGAGAGATTACAAAGAGGCACAAAAAAACTTTTGGGGTTGCTGGATATGCTCATTATCTTGATTGTGGTGGTAGTTTCATGGGTGTACTCGAATACCAAAACTCATCAAATGGTACACTTTAAATATGTACAGTTTATAGTATGTAAATTGTGCTGTAAAAAATAAAAAGAAAAAAAATGAAAACACGGGAAAGATGATTTTAACTAACCTATCCATCTGCACCTAAGGTTCTCTAAATATTTCATATGAAAATTCATGCTCAACTAGATGTGCTAAATGATCCCAATTACGGCTCTTCAGAACGAGAGACAATCTGTTAAACCAGTCATTCAGCACTAGCTAACCTTAGTATGGTCACAGGAGAAAAAATCTCTCTTTGCTACGCAAACATTAAAAGTACTAAACTATAAAAATAAATAAAAAATAGAGGCAACCATCAGCATCATGAAAAACTAAAGTCTGAAGAAGACTATTTTTTAAACAAATAGAGATGGAGTCTCACTCTGTCGCCTAGGCTGGAGTGTGGTGGCATGATCAAAGGTCACAGCAGCCTGGAACTCTGGCCTCAAGTGATCCTCCCTGCTCAGACTCCCTAGTAGCTGGGACTACACGTACCAGCCACCATGCCTACCAAAGACTTTTAATAGTGTTTTAAGATTAAGAGTTGGATTAAACAAACTTGCATTTTGATACTTTATCTACCATGAACAATCTGAAAGAGGCTGTCAAAGTGAATCAGTATGAACACCAGTCATTCCACCTCATTATCTACTTCAAAGGACTTTTACACCAATAACTAAGATATCAAGCTAGCTTTACTCCACTCTGGAGTTAAAAAAAATAATCTCTTACTACAGGCCCTTATTATATATTGAATTGTCCATTACAAACTCATGTCTAAAACAACCATAATGCTCCGGGGGTATACACAAAAGGATGATATTCAGGCACTGACATCCTTAATGGATATACTGTCTCAGAAGATTCTCCTAATACTCTTAGGGTAAGGAGGACTTTAAAAAATAGAAAATTCATGATCATTTTCCTCAAAATCTAAGCTAAAACATGACAAAGTAATGATAATCAAGCTATAAGAAAACACTATAAAAGACAGCAGCAACTGCACATATTGAAGTATATTCAACCAGTCCCCTAAGGAATGAAAGGGGGAAATAGAGCTCAATTTATGTTGGTACTCAAAATTACTCCAAGAAAGCTCTGCAGAGACCCTTTCTCAGAAAGAGGTTATTAATTTCAAGGTAACACTGAATCTGGATCAAACAGAAGAAGATCACTAATCTATTGCAGAATATCCTCCTTAGACTGTTGTGATCATAGAATGTCTAAACTCTACAGAAAAGCAGAAAATATCTCACAAACTGGAGCATGCATGACAGTAATTTTCTTTCTGAAAACAGTGATCTGTCTCTCTCACTCTGATACCTAATAAATACTACAGTCTCGGAGAGAAGTACTTTTTATTTCAGCTTTGCTACTAACTTTATATACAACTTTGCTCAAATTTCAGGCCTTCTATAATTTTTGCTTTTAATAAAACTGCAAAAGTCTATCTTTGAAGATTGATCCAAATTATAAGCTATTTCCCACAAAAATAGATATTTTAAACTTACACAAAAAGCAATTAAGTTGCTAGCTTTTAAAAGATATAGCTACAGACATGGAACTGTAAAGATGTAAAACAATAAAATGAAATATATTTAGTGTTTGAATGAAGGCTGTGTGAAATTTGTAGCTTTCGTAATCAAATAACCTTGAGTCACTGCTGTCTTACACTGATTGACATGTCAAAAGTTCCATTGAGAAAAGCCTTGTATGGCTGTCATCAAAAGATTGCAAAGTGATATGCTTTTCAAAGATGGGATCAAGCAGTCACATTGAGTATTATATTATAAGACATAGTGTATTATATTATGTGGCATTATAGCATCAGTTTATGAAGTGCCATGTGAAAAATACCATGACTTTAGGTAAGAGTAACCAAAGTTTTCCTACATACAGTACTAAATATAAGTGGATTCTACTGCACAGTAATCCTAATTATCTGTTTTTTATTCTGCAAGGAAAAAAAGGTTGATTCTACAACCTTCTTAATTTATGGTTAGTTGACTGAAGTGCATGCAAATTGAAATAAAATGGCAGCCCTAGGACATTCTAAAACATGACACATGAGGTTGCCAAGGTAACCCACCAGGAGGCTGTCTTGGCATCTTCTGGAATAAAATGGGAAGAAAACATTATAGTGAACAGATGGGGGATGGGGATCTTCTGGCAGGGTTATATAAAAAACGTGTTGCAAAAAACTACAGCTCCATGAAATTGCTTCCAAACAAAAAAGGAGCAAAGTATTTTACCCTTCCAATGTTTATATTAGGCAGGATTTCTGATACACAGGAGTGATTTTTTTTAATTATTTAAAATACTTTAAATGGCATAATTTCTTTAAAGCCACTATGCAATAATATTTATCAACTTTTATAATTATGAATATTCAACAGAAGTGTACACCTTACATTCAAAGTGCAGAAGTGATTCTAAATTGATAATATTTTACTATTTTGCAGGTCTGGGGGGGCAAATAACTTCCCTAAGAAAATAGTCTCAAGATTTAAGACCCCAATAGAACAATAAAAGAACAGATGATATTAACGAATCATTTCACTTTAGCTCATTGTTAATTTTACATTTTTCCTGAAATTCTTTTAGAATTACTAAGTATTCCTTTGATTTAGGAGTTGTTGCCTCATATTGCACATTGCTGCAGTTTCTATTAAACACACACAAAAGAAAATTCCCCTCTCTGAAGGGCTTATTTTCTCCAACAAGGTTATTCTATAAATAGTTAGTGAATCTCCTTGACATGTCCTTAGGGTTTTTTCTCTCTCCTCTGTCCCTGAAGATTGAATAAAAACTCTCTGAGCTGATGAAGGACATGCATGGAGACAGGCCACTTTGATGATGTGTGCATGGGAAATTCCATAGCACTCATGGTTGTCACAGCCAAACTGCATTTAAGAATTATACATACAAGCAAAAAGTTTCATTAAGAAAAAGCAAAATTTTTAAATAACATCATATTTCAGACGTTTACACACTTAATAACGGTTTTTGTTCTTTACATTAAAAATACAGAATTTGCGTCATTTGGAACATTGCCCACAGTAAGATAATTGGAATCTTTGAGTCTGTATTTTAGATGACAATAATCCAATTGATTTGATCTTAAAACTAAAAGCTGATTATTTTACATTGCATATTAACTTAAAATAACTGATATTATTTTTCTGTGTCATTGCAGTGGAGAGAGATCTTAAGGCACAAGCTCCCCTTTAAGAGAGTATTTCCCAGCTGGGCACAGTGGCTCAGGCCTATAATTCCAGCACTCTGAGAGGCCAAGGCAGGAGGATTATTTGAAGTCAGAAATTTGAGACCAGCCTGAGCAAGAGCGAGACCTCATCTCTACCAAAAATAGAAAAATTAGCCAGGCATTGTGGCACATGCTTGTATTCCCAGCTACTTGGGAGGCTAAAGCAGGAGGATTGCTTGAGCCTAGGAGTTTGAGGTTGCAGTGACCTATGATGATGCCACGGCACTCTAGCTGGGGCGATGGAGTGAGACTCTTTCCCAAAATAAATAAATAAATAAATAAATAAATAAATAAATAAAAGGAATATTTTCATTTTAATAATTGAGCAGCTACAGTCTTACTGTAATTCACAGGGCCTCTCTCAATTAAGTCCCTAGATTTCTGCATGCTAGGCTCCAGCTGCCAGAACTTCTCATTCTCTCTGAACATACAGGGCTATACTGTATTTATTTTTGTCTTTCTGGTGCATCTTTCTCTTTTTCTGGAAACTTGCTTCAACCCCAGTGACATGTCATATCTTCCTTGAAACAGTACACCTTCTTCTCTCCTAAGGGAGGTGGCTTTTTTTTTCTTTGCTCCTACAGCACTTTGCACTTATCAAATGCAACATTTATCACACTGTGATGTGTTTTAGAACTCTCTTTCCTATATACGTATACTTCTATACTTTGGGAAGACAGTTATGTCTTGTTCATTTCAGATCACTGGTACCTAGGAGAGTCCCCAGCACATAGTAGGCAATCAACAAATGTTTGCCTAATATCAAATTAACTGTTTCTGTCTTAAGAGTACACTGAGGGTGATGAATGGTCTAAGGGCAGGCAATCCAGGTAGCTTCTTAGCATGAGAATTCTGGATCCAAAACTAGCTGATTCCTAAACTGTGTATTAGATAAGAGTCACCTAGTGACTCATAATCAGGTCTGAAGTTGAACAAATGCATTCCAGGTATTTCTGACATCAAAGTTTAGAAATTAAGACATAGACTATTGAAGAGCATCTCACATGCATCACAAGAGGATTTTTAACATTAAAAAAATTAGTAAATTGAGGCATTACCAAAAACTGGAGATATTTTCCATTAAATGCTTAATCTACTTCATTGTAAGAAAATGTATATGAGTCATACTTACTTACTTTCAAGCATAAAATGTAACCTGCCTGAAATTTAATAAGAAAAAAGGCATGCCTCTACATTTTGGGGAGCAATTTTCAAGATCCTAAGCTTATAATCTCAATTAGATAGCACACTCCATCTTCTCAAGGTCAGAAGAGCACCCATCAATATGGTCTTCGCAGCATCCAAATATGTCAGACAAAGGAATGTTAGAGTTCCTGCAGTAAGAATTTTACTATTCTTTGTATTTGAGAGAAATCAGAGAGAAGACTCTATGAAATGAGTCAAGTATAGAAAACTACTGCAGTACTCATATCGTGGACTGAAGTTTCTGCCATTTGGGAAATAAACACTGGGTACCAATACGCTGGCACATTTATTGGCTAGATTTCAAAATTTGAAATAACTTAATTATTTAAACCAAGCTTGTTTGAAGAGTTAGAACACTAGTGTTTATGTTGATATATTTCCGCTGATCTTTTCCTAAAATTACTTTTTTGCTACTGAGTTCCAAGGACCCCTAAGGTGAAGTTCCATGGAAGGGGTGGGAATGAGCAGTGGGAAGGAGATGCTGAGTGTGCTTGTCTCCAGTCTCCTCTACCTACCATTCTATAGGGATTAGAACTATAACTGATATTACATCCACAGACACAATATGGTGTCAAGCCCTGTATATTCACAGCCTACACCACCTTCTCTGAAAGAATAAGCTAATGCACACAAACTTTGATTTTAACTCCATCTCAGATTTCAGTACCAGTTCTCAAAAGGGAATCATACCTTCTTTGCTTAGTTCTGATGTCCTGTCTTGCCTTCACTTTTATTATCACCCTAAAGTGCTAGACAGTGCTACCTGTACACCCCCATTCCAGTCCCAACCACTGGCCAGAATTTTTTCTGGTGGGCAGATTAGCAGGACAAGGATGCCACTGAAACACATGTTGTGCCTGCTAGACTTCTCCCAAGTGGAACATAGGGCTCTATCATTTAGCCATAATTGATCCATGACTTTTCACTCTAAGCCCTTCAGATAATATGCAGATAATTATTTATTGAAAGATCCTGCTCTGTATCTGTATTCCTTTTCCTGCCCCCATCAAGCAGGATCTTCACTTCCTCCTTTTTAGTTTTTATCAACCCGAGATGCTAGGGTCTGAGCAAGTATTACTATTAAGCTGGTATGTACCAGGACATGATACAGTTGTGATTAAGCCATGAACTCACTGGAAAAGTAATACATTATCTGAGAGTCTAAAAGTGCTAACTCTTGCTCAGAAATAAACAGTTACATAATATATGCGCAAAACCACTGAAGACATCAAAGTTGCCGTTTTTGATCTCCTGGCACATTAACTTTTAAAGGCAGTCTTTACATTTGTATTAAAAACATTCACTCTCTTCTCCTTTAAAAATTCATAGATTATCATAGTAGGATAAAGAAGAGATCCTCCTCATGAGGAAAAAAGCATCTTTCTAAAAGAAAACACACCTGAGAATTGATAAAATATAAAAGAGGAAATGTCCACATTTTGGTAATTATTGTTTTTTTAACTTGTTTACACCATCCTCATACGACTTTTTAGTGGAACTGGTTAAAGTAAGTTGTAATATTATCAGACTGAATAGGCAACAAGAAAAATCGAAGATGAATGACAGAAAAGGAAAGGAAGAGAGACAAGAAACAATGTCAAAACTAAAAATAAATCTCTTCATAACAACCTTCTCCAAAATTCTTTAAAATCAAATAAATAATAGGGTCTATGGGTCAATGGACCCCCAGATTCTCAAAAATGTGAAAATCCTGCATTTTATGAATTTCAGGAAATTATGGGAGAAAAGCAGCCCGGAAAACAGCAGACAGAGCAACTTTATTTGCTTTTCTTCCTTATTTACTTCCATGGTCCTCTGAAGACTAATAATAGAAAATGCTACAACCTCCATCTACTTTGCTTTTAGAACTATAATACTAAAGAATAAGCATATATATATATATAAATGAATTCTATGGAGCATCCACTTGTGCTTATAAATTTCATTAAAATTTGATAATTATGCTAATATTTCCTGAAGAATAGGAAAAAAAAATCTTTAGCAACTTTACCTGAATGGAGACTTAGAATTAAAGTCAATTCTATAAATTAAACTTAGTTTTGATATTATAACAAAATTACTTCTCCATAATAGTTATTTAAATATATATCTACAGTGTTCCTTTAGTGATGAAAATATAAACAAAGGAAATTTAAATATCTTCAGTTCTTGATTAGAAAGCAATGTAAAAATTTTTCTAAATGTTTTACTAAGGAAAAATATATAGCTATGTATTATCAGTAGTATTAATAATAGCAATAGTAAGCCAGTGACTACAGTTAGATGTAGATAGCATGTCCGAAACAGAAAGTGGCCAGATAAAGCCTCAAAACCAAATATCAATCTTATATGTTGAACCTCGTTAATAAGAATAATTGTTAACTGATATTTATGAAGCACTGTGTGCCATTCACCATGCTGAGTATTCTAATTGTATTATTTTGTTAATTCCTCACAAAATCTTATTAGGTAGATTCTGGAAGGGAAAAGTTAGCAGCTGCATCTGTGGCTTTTCCACTGGCTTTAGGGATACTTGAGGATTTGACCTTTGATCAATCCTCCCAGCAATACAGTCCACAAAATTTATAGAAAAATAGGATATCAGATAGAAGTGAGAATGCAGCCAAGAACTATGTATTGGGCCAAACACTGCTTTATCATCTAGAGCAAGTAATGAATAATCTATATTGATAATGAGCAACTTCTCTGAAGATTGGGGCTAATTATAAACACCTGAGGTGACTGTGTGCCTAATTAAAGAAAAAAGATAAAGAGATTGCTGGGCTAATTGCTCCCCTAGGCCAAGGTTTTCCAGTATCATCTCTCATGATCACATATCCCAAGTGTGAAATGACTTTGAAATCAAAAGCAGTACATGGTAGTCATACAGAATACATAGCCTTTGCTATATGTGATATTATTTCCTTCCTGTCCTTTCTTAAACATAAAAACTTTCATACTGGTTAAAAGATATTGTCTCTCATGAGCTTGATGGTCAAGTCAAACTTCAGATAATTACTGAAAGTATAACAGAGCAGGTTTGCAAGGACTATTTGCTATCTCTATTCAGCAAGTAAGAAAATGAAGGCTTATAGGATAAGATATGGTATGTGTCTGAGCCAATACTGGAATTGTCTGACATCAAACAATGTGCTTTTAAGTAACACCAGATATTTTGTCCATCTTGCTTTCTGCCATTTTACCAAGTCCAGTTTTGGCATGCCCAATTTTTGGTTACCAGTGACTTCATCATATAACTCCATTTTGAAAGTTGATATATAATCTGGTTATATTCTCAGTGGATGAAAATTGTTACTGCACTTCAGGAGATCTATCTAATATCTAGAGTATCTACCCCTCAGGTCTCTCTGATTTCTTTCCTTCTACTACTCAAACTATCACCAAAGTCCCATATTTCCCCAAATTTCTCCCCAGGAACATAGTAGAAGATAACTTTTTTCTGAACTTATCTTATTTACAAATACATCTGTAACTCTTTTGCTGATCTTTTCCAAAATGCATCAAAACCTCAGTTTCTTATTTTTCAGTTTCTTATTTAATGTCAGTATTATTCATTTGCCTGAATATTCTTTATGTGACTGTTCTCACTCATGTTAGCAAACATAGACTACAGCTACCTTAAGAGTAGGGACTATGTCTGCCAATATCTTCTGTGTGTCCAGAAATCATAGTTGCTTAACAGTGATAAATATTGTAATAAAAAAGTCATTAATGCACATATATGGTATGCAGACCTTTTATGTAAATAAATACACATCTACTAAATTCAACTTAGATTACCATTTTTATAGAACACCTAAATAAAATGTTGAAATTTATGAACCTGGATTTATGTTACGGGGCGCATAAGAGAAATTTCATCTGAGTTTCAATTTTGTATTAGCCTTAGGTATAGAAAACTTTATTCCCTTTTGCTATTACTTCTAAAGAAGGGATAAATTTTACTACAAAATTTGCACAAACTCAACCATGAAGGGAAAAAAGGAGTTAGTTTATCTCCTAACCTAACTTTAAAATAAAAATAACTGAATGACCTGGGTCTGCTTTTTATAAAGTCACATAGGAAAATATCCACTTTTCATTTTTGTAGGCCCGATTTATAACTGGCCTTTGCATTTTACTGTGTTAACCTTTTAGAGTTCTTCTTCCCTACAAATCCCAGAAGCACAGTTATAAGTAGATTTAACATCTAAATGAACCACATTTGTTTTCTGTAGAGTACACAAGCACTTAGTCAATAATGGCAAGACACTTTTTGGACTTGCAAATACAGAACATTTTTGAAAGATATATATTATGGATGAGGATTTTTCTCTTAACAAAAATTACTACATTTTTATTCTAAAAAATAAGGCAATACAGAATCACTAATGTTATATATTCTACCCACTAGCTTGTATAGTAATTTTACTAGCTTACTTAAACATTCAATTGTCCTTCCCTAAGTTATTGCACCATTGTTCCTTGTTTGATATTTAATGGAGGGTACAAATATTTTAAAAATCTATGTCAACTTATTGATATTACAATTATTTTTAAAGAGAGAGGAGTTTTACTACACTGCTAGTACACTCTTCCTACATGTAAAAGATATTATAATTCCCCTTTCACACAGAATAAAACCATAACTGAAAAGTTAAATTAATGAATACCAGGGCATAGATTTGAACCCAGTCTTTCTGGTTTTATTTATAGTTTATGATATTTTATTTACAATGTTTAATTTTTTAAAAATTGTGATTATAAAAGTAATATATATTCACTGTAAAAACATAGTGCCAATAAACCTATCCCACTGCTATAGTTTCAATATGATTTATTTGTCCCCACCAATCGCATGCTGAAATATGATCCCCAGTGTGGCCAAGTTGGCAGGTATGGACTGAGGTGTTTGGGTCCTAGGGGTGGATCCCTCATGAATAAATTAATGCCCTCCCTGTGGTGGGGGCAGCAAGTGAGTCCTCACTCTATTAATTCCTGGGAGAGTTGATTGTTAAAAATAGCCTGGCACCTCCCCATAACTTGCTCCCTCTCTCACCATGTGATCTCTGCACATACCAGCTCCCCTTCACCTTCTGCCATGAGTGGAAGCAGCCTGAGGCCCATACCATATGTCCAATCCTGAGTCTTCCAGCCTCCAGAATCATGAGCCAAATAAATCCTTTTTCTTTTTAAACTACCTAGCCTCAAGTATTTTTTATAGCAACACAAGATGGACTAAGACATCCACAGAGATAACATCTGTTTATATTTCAGTGTATTCTCTTCCAGTTACATATATTTACATATATATATACATATATTTACACATATGTTGAACATAACATATAATTATTATATGTTATAATTATATCTAACATTGACATATTTTTCTATTTATATATATTGAGGCAAGTGTATTATAGTCACATATATTTTTAAAAGATTTCTGTATATGCAATTTTATATTCTGCTTTAAATTTATAAGTTAGTGAACATTTTTATGCATCATTAGATATTCTTTGTTCATATCAGTTTTAATGATTGCATAATACTCCCTTGTAATAATTTATGAAGTAATAACTTACGTTATTAATTTATAACTTACAACCCCTATTATTAAGTATTCAAATCATTCAACAATAAGAAATTGGCCAAATAAATTGTTTTTGAAGTTGACAATGTCTATGGTTTCCCTTTCACTGCCCTTGCCTGACCTTCATTCATTCCTTAATTCTGAACAACTTGAATTCTGTTTTCTACCACTCAACTGATACTGCTCTTGTCAAAGCAATTTACAATCTTTCTAATACTAAATCTAATGAGTATGTGTCATGGTTCTTAACTGACTGACCTGCAGGGATTGACACTGTAGACAACTTTCTTCTTTCTTCTCTTGGCTTATGTAACACCACATTTGTTTTCACTCAGTGATTTCTCCCTCTTACCTTTCAAATATTGGCTTAAAAGCAACCTCTCCAAAGAGGCCCTCCAAAACCACTCTCTCTAAGCAAGTTTCCCACTGTTTTACATCCTAAACACTGTTATTCACCATTTATTCTAAAATTTTTAAAAAGTTTTCTTTATTCAACAGACTGAAAAGAGCAAACTTCAACAAACGTTCCTATTTTACTTATAAATGTATACCTATGGTACATCACAATGCCTGGCTCTGTGTACTGTGCTGAATAGTGAAAGGAACTTTTCTCCCCCTCATTCCTCATGGTGAAAAATTTTCTTTGAAATCTTATCACTGAATTGCATACAAGTACTGTCTGGCTCAAAATAATGTTGTAAGCTTTGTATAAGTAATGAAAAGATATTTTAATGTGGTAGCATTGAAACAAAGTGTGGCTTCTAAGAAAAGAAGTTATCCCATGTTACACTCATGAAGTTGTTTTTGATGAAAACTCTTTGTCACTGTGTATGATCATGAGCTATTTAGTCAGCCTTCCCCAGGACAGAGTTCGATCAGTAATTTTAGAATTCTCACCAAAATTAATAATTTTGAGACTTCTCCTTAACAAAGAAAAATGATGCTAAGGAAATGTCATAACTCCACACATATTCTTTAGTTTCATCTTTAAAAGTAGATGATTCTATGGTTCTGGAAAATTTAATTATATATTTCAGGTAGGATAATTGGTACTACAATATTTACATTCTTGAAGATTAATCACCTTCCTTCAGCTTTGCTCCATCAGTTAAGAGTTTAGAATTTTCTAGAGCATTTACTGGGGATTCCATTGTCAGCATTTTTAACCTTTCATATTAGTTATGTATAAATTTTTGCACACTTCTATTCAAGTTATTGTGTTATAAGGTATCAAATGATTTCTTCTATGAATATCTGAATATTTCAGTGTGCTTCTGTAAGTCAAGTTTCAGTCTTGTCTTCTGATCAGAAAACATGCTTGATTTTATTCTGAATCTTAGAGAATTTATTGAAGGTAAACTCTTGGTTAAAACACATTTTAAACTACATATTTTTTTCAATGTTGAATAGGTCCCACATTTAAAAAATGCAAACTCTGTATAACTCAGCATTGATCCATTTCCTTTCCAGTTCTCTATTTTATCTAGTCTACAAAATCAGGAGTATAGATTGTTCTCCAAACACAAGCCAATCTCTATATCAAGCTCAACACCTGGCAGTACTGCATAAGCTAGAATTGGTCCCAGAATATGTTTATCTAACCAAGACTTTTTAATGGTTCTACCATGTCCCTTTCAAAGGTAGTAAAATACTCCTTAAATCACAAAATTTTTGAGTTGATCGTATTAAATCAGATATTTATAGTCTTAAACATATTATTATCATGCATGGGTTTCTTTAAGAAGATAAATAGATTGCAGTTATAATAGGTTTCCTCATTATTTTTTCTTGGAATAAATAATCATTTACATTTTCCACAATATATTTAATTATAACTAGCATGAGTTGTAAAAAAAACTTATTAATCTTATTAAATAAGTAAAAATAGTTAATCCATGACTGCATCTCAGTAAAAAGAGTCACTGTGTCCTAGCAAGCAACCAACACATATTCAGCACTAGAAATGAGTTCTCAGAACATGAGGTTTTGTGGTGATTATTGAAGAATTACAAATCATACTACTTGTTAAGGTTTTGTCAAAAACCTTATATGGGAAGTCAAGCCAAAAATACATGATGTAAAATAAGTATTTTTAAAGGGGCAAATGTGATTTACTTAGTAATAGCAAAAGCTGCTTCCAGTGGAGATTACGTGGGATGTTCATTCATTCATTCACTCAACAAATATGTGTTGAGCATCTTCAATGAGACAATCTTCTCTGGGAACTGGGAATAATATGAGCCAGACACATCAGGACTTTGTTCTCATGGAACTTGTATTCTACTGTAGAGGAGGCAGGGGCTAACTAGCAATAATCAATATACACTAAATTGAAGAAAATATCACCAATGGCCATTTCTTAAAAGGCAATAGAAACCAGGTTATGTAATACTCAACAATGAGTAGTGAAATCCCAAACTATATAGTTAGAAAAGGCCTTCCTGGGAAGATGACAGGAAAACTACCTCAAAAGCCTACACTGAGCACAAATTTAGAGTGTAGCTGGAGTGCAGGGTTGAGGAAAGTCATAGGAGACAATTAACAGGGACCAATTCATGAATGGTCTATAGAACTTTTTCTTTCTTTCTTTTTCCTTTCCTTTCTTTCCTTCCTTCTTTTTCTTTTTTTCCTCTTCCCTCTCTGTTTCTCTTCTTTCTTTCTTTCTTTTTTCTCTCTCTCTCTCTTTCTTTTTTTCTTTTTCTTTCTTTCTTTCTTTCTTTCTTTCTTTTCCTTTCCTTCTTTCTTGACAAGGTCTTACTCTGTCACAAGGCTAGAATGCAATGGCACAATCATACCTCATTGTAACCTCAAACTCCTGGCCTCAAGTGATCCTCTCACCTCAGGCTCCTGAGTAGCCAAGATCACAGGCATGTGCCACCACATCTGGCTAATTTTTAAGGATTTTTATAGAGATGGGGTTCTCACTATGTTACCCAGGCTGGTCTTGAACTCCTGACCTCAAGCGATCTTCCTGCCTCAGCTTCCCAAAGCACTGGGATTATAGGCATGAGCCACCTTTCCAGCTCAGTCTATAGACCTTAGTGAGGAGTTTGGTCTTTATTCCAAGTATACTGAGAAATTACTGAAATGTCATAAACAGTAGAAGGGAGGTGACTAGAGACCATGGATTCAATTGTATTCTTTAAAGATTACTATATTAACTATAATAGATTATTCTATTTTAACAAGATTACTTACCATATTTTTAACTTTTGACCAAGAACTTCATGAGTGTATGTTTGGAGGACATACTCTAAAATGGCTCCTATGAGTCATTTGTATAATACCCTCCTTTTGAGTGTAAGCAGAACTTGTGACTTGCTTCTAACCAATAGAAAAGAACATGGTAAAGATAATGAGGACACTCTCTTATTAGGTTATTATACATTATATGCTCAAGGTGATGGGATGTCACTCTCATGATTACACTAAGTTATATAAAACTGGATTGCATTAACCCACTAACAGGAGAGATGTTCTGCTAACCTTTAGAAAGCAAACTGTGTGTTATAGACTTCCTAACAGCATAGCAGGGAACTTCAGGTAGTCTCTAGGACATGAGGGCTACCTCTAGCTAACATCCAGTAAGAAGTTGGGGCCCTCAGTCACACTGCCACAAAGAAGTAGATCTTGAATGAATTTGAAGGTAGATTTCTCCTTAGTCAAACTTTCAGAGGAGAATACAGCCCAACCAGTTTCTTGATTGTAGCTTTGTGAGACCTGGGTAGAGGAACCAGTAAAGCCATGCCTAGAGTTTTGGCTATGCAAACTAATACAGTATTTGGGAAATTCTCTGCAAGGCCATAATGAGGGGTAGAGAAGATGTTTAGTGGCTCTACTCTCAAGTCTAAATAGATGCAAGCAGTTTAGGAAAAGAAGGCACCAAGAGAGAGAAAAAAATCTCAGCTTAAGGCAAACTTTTCTTCTTTGCTTTAGTTTCATTTCTCTTTCTAACATACTGTTTTAAAATTTGAATTTTTCCATTATAACTTTTTTGTTGTTATTGTTGTATTTTGTTTGTTGCTGATATCTGATTTCAGAGTATTCCGGTATTCTAAAATTTGGGCATTCAATATAACTGACATTCAGTTTAGAAAATACAGCCATAAAAAAGTACAAATATATAAAAATGATATTCTCCTCAGTACCTAATGGTAAAAGAGGACTAGGAAATGAGGACTTGGAGGACAAGGGCTTAGATTGGAGTTGAGAACAAATTTTCTCCCCAAGGGATGGTGTTACTGGCATCTAGTAGGGTAGAAGTCAGTGATGAATATCTGACAGGGCACAGGAGAGATGCCCCACAACAAAGAATTATTTAGTTTCAATGTCAATAGCATCAAAGTTGAGAAACTCTACTTAGAGGTTTCACTAAATAGCTTTGAAACTTTGTAAGCAAGTTGTTTAAAACCACTTGAGCTGTTTTTCCATTCTATAATATTAAAAAACATAATGACTTAAAATGACTGACTGAAGTTATTTTATTATAATTCTGAGTATTATTTGATCTTCCAATAAGTACAACACATAATGTGGTAGATGCTTGATGAGGCAAAAGAAGGAAAAAGAAAATCACATTCCTCACCCAGCAAGGGCTTAAAATGAAATGGTAGCAAAGAGATACATCTTTGAAACCATTAAATAATAAAATAAGACAATACAGCATTGAGTAGCAAAATGAAAAGTGACATGAGTTCACAGAAGAGATAAATTAATATGGACTGTAATATTCTAGTAAAATTACACTGACAGTATGGTTAACTAGGCACTAGACCTCCTCCTTTGAGCACCCATAATTATTGGTTCTTAGTTCTAATACAATTCTTATCATGTGTCATTGTTCCTTTCTGCAAACATATCTGCTTTCTGATATAGTGTGAGCCCTTCAAGATCAGGCACTGTGTAATACTCACTTCTGAATTAACAGTACACAACATAAACCATTGCATATATAATAAGTTCATTAAATATTTATGAAATGGAATCAATAAGTGGAGGAGATGGGATATTAACATCTCACATGTTTATGTGGGCTATAAACATCATGAAAAGAGAGACAGAAAAATAAATGAGTGTATCACATTTATAAGGGGCCAGGCTTGGCCAGAAGAGGTATATACTAGTAAGGGTGTAGGTGACATAACACTCAACTCAAACTAACTTAAGCAAAAAGAAGCAATGTACTAGAAGATCTTACAAAAATTGACAAAATAATTCAATAACCAAACCTTGGGTCTACATACTGTAGTGTTGTTTCAGGGACCACAGTAACTGAAATTAAGAACTCTATTTTTCTCTGGGCCTCATCTCAATTTCCATCTGCATATTGGTTTAATTCAAATGCAGGACAGTTTCTTCTATCTAGTTGTGGAGAAGTGACCACACTCTAGGCTCATTTTTGTAAGCTTGCCACCAGAGTAGAGTTTTTGAATCAGACCCAGTTCGAAAAGTGCTTATCGAATATGGTTCTAGGCTCAACTGGGTTTGCAGGCTCATCTGGGTTTGCAGGCTCATTCTCTGGATCAACCTCTCCATCAGAACAGCTGGTACAAGTAAGGGAGTACGGAAAATTCCATTTTATGAGTTAAACCTGAGGTCTTAAAGGCTAGTCGGGTAGTCATTAAAAGCTTTTAAATAGCAGAATCACATATAAAAATTAATATCTTGGATGATGAGGAAATAGTTTACAAAATGAGAGGAAACTCTTAAGTCTATTGCAATAAGGTAATTGAAAACATCATTATTAGTTTCACTTGGCATGTCTCCTTCCTCCAGACATACTCTTCACTCCATCCTCCACATAGCAACCAGAGGAGCCTTTCTAAAATTTTTTCATTCTTTCTCTCCTTCAGTGGCCCTTTTTGGGCTGAACAATAAACTTCTGGTCCCTTATCTTAGCTTGTAAGTCCCTACATAAGGTGCCCTTACCAATATTCTAGCTTCATCCCTCATAATTCTCTTACACTCCAGCCATATTTAACTACTTTTAATATTTAGCAAGTAAAACATTCTTTTATACCTCCAGACTTTTGCACAAACTGATCTCTTGTATGGAATATCCTGACTCCACTGGCTACTCATTAGTAAAGGTGAAAGTTAAAAAAGCATAGTAATTACTATGAGTTCTATATTTGCATACGCATCAATGTCATTCAGACACCCCACTGAGTTCAAGCACATTTGCTTTGCTTCAAATTTCAATCAATTTCTATCCACTAAAACTCATGTACAAATTCTGAATTATTTGTAGAACATAGGAATAAATGGTAAACCAAACCTCTCCTCATATCCATTTATTTAATATTTGCCCCTCCCTCTTCATTAAAATGGGAGCAACCACATCATGGGATAGGTAAGGGGAAATAAAAACATCAACAATTAAGTCTAAGTCATTTTTAACAAAGATAAATATAGATTCAACCAAGGCTTAATTGGATCATAGCAGACATTAAAATTCATTATAAATTAATGATGTTTTGCATTTTAATGTTTTTATACGGTCATCTAAAACCCACTATAATTATATGATAGTATCTTCTTATTTCTTTCATAGTAAATGCCAAAAAAAATTTTCATACAAGAAAATTTGGCATCATAGCTAATTTATAGTACCACATATTTTTATTCACTTTTATATTAGATTTTTACATTACCTTTAAGTAAGCTTTCCATAAAAAGTAAAAAAGGTAATTCTAATATCTATAATTTAACACCTTAGGTTACTTAATATACATGGAATATCAAACTGGCTAATAGTGTGATATTATTTCTTTTACAGTAGTTTGTACATATGAAACTACTGTAAAGGGTAGTTTCATATGCTCTAACTCCAACTGTGCTTAATCAGTACCTTGCAAAAAATATGAACACTATAATTATCACAGTGAAAGAGACTCTAAAAATGAATATTAAAGATAATATTTCTTAGTCATTTAAAAGTCAATTTCTTCTATTACATTCCTTTCCTAACATGCCATATCCATGGTATTTCTATTTTTATTTAGCATTAGGAATCATTTTAAAGCATAATATATTTCTATTTTTATAAATCAAAGGAGTTAATAACACATCAAATTCTCTTTATTCTTAGAGTGAGGAGAAAATAAAGGGGACTAGAAAGAGTATTTATTGAACCTCTACTCTACAACTGCCTACACTCTCATTATAAATACCAGATTTCAATTCTCTCTCTTTAATTATGCCCCACTCTCAGTGTTCTAAATCTTGTGTGAGATGGCCAGGTCCTCCACACTTTCCCTGATTGGTGGCATCATTTTGCTTTTACTGTTCTCCCTATCCAGCTCAGATCTCATTACCAATTATTTCAAATCCTCTCTCATCAGTACCCTGCCCTGCCATCTTCTTTGGCTTTTCCTCCCACCCATCTGCCAAAATCCCAACAAGTATCTCTGAGCTCACTTCTTGGTTGCTGAAGTCTGCTAGAAAAAATAACCAATCAGAGTGGGGCAGATTGGAGCTTTCCAATTTCCCTGATTCCAATAGTATCTAAAAAATTCATTAGGCATTTGAATCCACAGCAAATGCTAAAAATATTCAATGAACTGAATTGACAATTTAAGGACTATCCTTCAGAGTCTTTATCAGGCACTCTATTCTTTAATAAGAACCTTCAAATACAGAAATAATATACTATAAAGCCACTAGCAGCTTGTTTGAGCCAGGGAACTACTTGAGAGTGAGAGTATTGTGGCAGTTAGGACACCAAGCAGAAAATAAAAGGATAGATTTGTATTATCAAAGAATAAATTAAGCATAAAAATTAATCATCTACCTGTTTATACCTGTTGAATGCCTATGGGAAAAAATATCAAGAGCCTGAATTGATTATTGACTTTTCTTTCTTGATCATTTCAACACAATTTATTTAAAAATTCAGTTCTGTCTAAATAATTGTCAAACTGAAGATATAAAAGTTTAACTTTTTATATTTCTTCCACTATTCATTCCTGATGATTATTTTCCTCTTACCACATTTTCATTCTCCCTGCTTTTTTATCTTTTAATTTATGTTTTTCATAATCTCTCCCCATGCCTCCTCCTCCCCCCACATTCAATCAGCCTCTACAATCTTGATTTACTCACAAAGACATCTGTGCCATCAGTCATCTCCTCTCCATGTCCATTGCCATAAACATGATTTAAGTATTCAGTAACTCTTGAGTAACAAGCATAGTAACCTTTAACTAATTTCGTTCTCTAATCTAGTTGTTTTCAGCCTTTAGAAAGTTTCAGATTCCTTTGAAAATTTGATGATAGCTTACGATCCTCTTGCCAGAAAAATTCCATACACACAAAATTTACCATACAGTTTCAGGTGATCAGAAGAATTAGAGAAGTCAGACCACAGGTATTACTTTGAAAATTTGCTCTGTTTCCCCAATTTCCAATCTACCCTTACCCCACCGTCACTTCAGCCCCACTAATGTGTTGATAAATAATATTAATGTCCTCAAAAAACTTTTTCAATCCCACTGTTTGTAGAACTAAATCTAACTCTTTATTCTGGATTCAAAATTCTGTGAGCCCCAACTTTTATTCCACTATGAGTCACCATTACTTCTCTCTGTGGTGCCTATTTTATAGCCCAAATTGACATTCACTAAATTTGCTCCTTTGCTGTTCTTCCTTTGCTCATTTTCTTTGCCTAAATGCTCTCTACACCAATTAAAATAACTAATGCCTAGGTTCCAAACCAGCAGACTCTGAATAAGTTAGTTTGGGGTACATCAGGGGCATCAGAGGTTTTAAAGCTCTTCAGGTATCTCTAATGTATAGCAAAGTTTAAAAATCACTGATGCAGATATCTATCCAATACCCTAATCTCTCAGTTCTCTCTCAATCTTTTCCTTTAGCTCCATGTCAGAAGATAACACAGGAAAATATTTTTATAATCAAATGAAATGTAATACTTTCTTAAAGAGGACATAAAAATAACCAGCCATAAAGAAAAACATTGTTCACTTTAACTTCATTAAAATGAAAAACTCCTGTTCATCAAAAGACACCAAGCTAGAAGATATTTATGATAAATGTATCTGACAAAGTACTTATATCCATAATATATTAAAAACTCCTGCAAATTAATGAAAATACAGCAGAAAATTTAAAATGTACAAAAGACATGAACAGGAATTTCACTAATGAGGTATCCAGTGCCCAATGATAAAATAAAGGGATGGCAAAAATCATAAGTCATAAGCAACATGCAAATATAAACTACAGTATGGGTAGCACTACACATGCAACAGACTGAAGAAATAGTTTGACCACACAAAGTGATGGCTTGCAAATTCAGAAATGTAATTCTCTGACACTGCTTATGCCCATGTAAAAACACATTGGAAAACTGGTAGTATTTATTAAAGCTGAAAATAGCTGAATATATTCATCTTTATTTTCTTCTAGCAGTTCTACCCTTAAGTATCATCACCAAAATGTGTTTAATGTATTCATGTGTGTGTATGTATATACAATGAAATTTTATCTATATTTTCATAAACATGAAATTTTTGTATGTATACACACACATACACAAGACAGGAAAAAAACAGCATTATTTAAAATAACCAAAAAGTGATAAACAACCCAAAGTCCGCTGTACAGTATTTAGACAAATAAATTGTCATATATTCATGTAATGGCACACTGTGCAGCAATTTAAAATAAGAAATTAATGCTCCAAGAAAAAACAAGGACAAATCTCTCATGCATAATGCTGAGTGAAAAAAGCTAGAAAGGAGTGCATTCTGTGTGATTTTCATTTACATAAAGTCTAAACTGGCTAAATTAAACCAGGGTGATGATATTCAAAATAGTGGTAACCTTTGAATGGAGGTAATGACTGAGAGGGACATGAGAAAGGTTTTGAGGATGCTGGATATTGTTCTATATCTGGAATTGGGTAATCATTACATGAGCATGTTCATTTTGAAAAAATGAACTTACACACTTGAGTGCTTGTTATGTAATATGCATCAATAAAAACGTTTTCAAAAAGGAAAGAAGATCTATATGTACTTACACATAAAATGGGTAGAGCATTAATACATATCACTGAATGAACATTTTGTAAGGGCACATGTTATGTTATAAAAATAAATATCACTTGTAAAATTATTGGCCATACTAAAATGGTAGACACTGATATATTTTTTCTAGATATTCAATAGTAGTATTGCCATGTTATAAGAGGTCACATATTTACTCCTATCTTCAGTAATAATGAAAAACAGGGACAAAAATGCTCAGACAGGAGTTGAAGTAAGAAGATGTAAACCCTTCCCACAACTCAGCAAGAAAAGAACCAACAACCTCATCAAAAACTGGGCAAAGACATGAACAGAAGTTTTTCGAAAGAAAATAGACAAATGGCCAATAAACACATGACAAAATGTTCAACATCACTAACCATCAGGGAAATGCAAATTAAAATCACAATGAGATATCACCCTACCCCTGTCAGAATGGCCATGATGAAAAAGTCAAAAACAATGGATGCTGGCATGGATGCAGAGAGAAAGGAATGGTTATACACTGTTGGTGGGACTGCAAATTAGTATAACCTCTATGGAAAATAGTATGGAGATTCCTCAAAGAAATAAATATACACTTACCATTCAACCCAGCAATCCCATTACTAGGTATCTACACAAAGGAAAAGAACTCATTTTATCAAAAAGACACTGCACTCAAATGTCTACTGCAGGACAATTCACAATTGCAAAGATGTAGAATCAATTCAAGCGCTCATCAATTCATGAGTGGATTAACAAAATGTGGTATATATATACCATGGAATACTACTCAGCCATAAAAAGAAATGAAGTAATGTCTTTTGCAGCAACTTACATGGAACTGTAGAACATTATCCTAAGTATCTCAGGAATGGAAAAACAAATGCCACATATACTCTCCAATAATCTGGAATTAATCAATGGACACAAATGGGCAGAGAGAGAAGTCAGTCATTAGAAATCCTGATGTGGGGAGGGGTAGGAGGAGAGGGGTAAAAACCTACCTAACAGCTACAATGAACACTATTTGGGTGATGGACACACTAATAGCCCTCACTTAAGCATTATAAAAACTATTCATATAACAAAAACTTTTGTACCCCCTTAATGTTCTGAAATAAACAAACACACACACAAGAAAACAAAAAACCCTTCCTACAGAGTAGGGATACATATAAATATTGCCTATTTTCCTATAGTCAGAGGGCAGTAGTATCTTGCAATAACTGACCTACTGTATGCATGAAATTTTCATTTGAGGGCACCATATTTGCCCAATGAATTCCATAACATCCAAGAAATAATTAATTCCTCTTAAAACAGCATCTGGATCTGTCAAATAATTTTACTGTTCTTTCACATCCAAGAAAATATGAATGTATTATTAAAATAAATTTCCTTCTCCCAATTTTACAATTTACTCACTATTTTTCAGATAGAGGCAAAGCTAGATCAATTAAGGTTTATTATTAACTTCAAATAAAGTTTAAGTATTGGTGGGATAGCAAATGCTATAGTTATTCCAAACTAAAACTATTAGTTATATATAATGCTACCAACATAGAATAATTTGTATTGCCTGTTAAAAAATTTACTGTGATACATTTAAAAACTAGACTTTCAACCACCAAGAAGCTATTCCTTTTTGTAGATAATCTATATTAGGCACATTAGTTCAGAGAAGATCCAATAATAAAATTACTAGTGCTTGTATATTTAAGATCCTGTTATTTATGTACTGTCATAAAATGGTGATTAGTGCTTTATATCTTAGCAACAAACAGCAATATGAAAGCTACTCCCTCCCCCTTTTTGTTCTAATAATGTGCTTTTAACTGCCTGAATAAACCTGGTCAATTTTTCGTCATATAATTCATGCATTAAGGCACATAAAATTCCAAAAGCCTCAGGCTTATATCCAACATTCAGATTTATAGCATCTGAAACTATATCGTTTATGTAAGCTATGATATTTTTTATAAATGAAAGTATAAATTTTCCAAATTAATAAGATTTATTAAAATATATATTTCTGCTATCTTTATTAGAAAGCATTTAAAATAGCTAGAAATTATATCCAATTGATGTTAACATTATATTTACTGGAAGAAAAAAGCAGCAACTTTAGGGCTATGTTTAGACTGAAAATAGATGAAAAATTAAAAGATTGAATATATCTTAAAATCAATCTATGTTGGTATAAAGAAAAGAAACTGTACTTTTCTCACTTTTTCAAATTATATTAATACTTTAGAGAATACTTGCTGTGGAAGAAATTCTGGAGGGGGAAGAGAGACAGAGTTCCATGACCAAATAAGTTTAAGAAATGTCTCATAATTTATAAAGCACATTAGCATATTAAAACCATAACAAGACCTATGAAAGACAAATCTCTTTAGACTTGTTTGGTCCACAGTTTCCTAAAAGTATATAATCACAGAAATGTTTTTCTATTTTAAAGATGGATCTGCTTCTACAGTGAGCTAAAGAGGCACAATTTGTGCATGTACAAGTAAGATTTCATCAGAGGTTTCTGAAATCTTAGGGAATGCCTGGGCCTGTGACATGATTTAAAAGAACAGGACAAACATAGTTTAGGCCGTATTCTCTGAAATAAAGAAAACAGGCTCTTGCTTGGCTGACTATCTGTAAGCAGTTTCTGGTTCCTTAGTGCAACATTTGCAAACAGCTTTCTTCAAGCAACTCTGTGTGTGTGTGTATTTGTGTGCATAGCCTGCTGGGTAGAAAGTAGCATTTTTCTCTATCCTGAAATACTGATTCCTCATGCCCCACCCCACCATCAAAACTTAGGGATTTAAAGGAGATGGAACCTGTAACAATTCCAATAAAATTGTCAATAGAAAATCTTGCTTTTTGTTTATAATTTACTTGTGTGTAAAGATTTTTTTTCTTGATAGTCTTTAAACAATAAAGGTATTCCTTAGCTTACCTAAACAACTTTTCATCCTTTCTATCCATTTCATCATTCTTCAACTTCCATTATATTAGAGTAACACTATACCAAATAAGCCAAAAATGTTTTATGTCATAAACACAGTTGTGAAGCAGGTTCACTGTGGGCTGGTTACCTACTTGTATAAATCCAGTGAGGCAAAACATATGCACTCAAGTGACATGAAGCAGGTTTAGAAGCAAAGAGGGGTGGTGGATGCTGAGAATCAGCAGTGTCTTGCTTGGCAACTGCCTCTGGGAGGCCATTACATTACCTCAGGCAATTCCGGGTTAATCCCCTCAGACAGAGGTGGAAAGCCTGATGCCCCCGTGGGTAGGGAGGACACTACCACTGTGGGTAGAGAGGCCACTTCCTTTGGCACAAAGACTCATCAGCATTTAGGAGCTCAATGTCCCAATATCAGGGTCTTCTCTCATACTTATCACAACAGGATCCCAGTCTTTTCCAATCAATGCCCTCACTTTGACAGTAGACACCCTGTGAAGCTGAGAGTTCAATTTTCACTATAATTCAGCCACGATGAGGGCATGTGTTTGATTTGCAACAGTTTCAGCCTCATGACTACAGGAGAGAAGGTACTTCCTCAGGGAACACAAAAAAGCTCTTAGGCTAATTGTATGGAGGTGGAGCCAGAAATTTGAATCCCTGAAATCATCCTTTTTCCTCCATCACTTTGTCTAGCAATATTAGGAACAACCAACCAGCATCATTATATTCTTTAATGATATGGTTTGAATATTAGCCCCCTTCAAATCTCATGTTGAAATCTGATCTCCAATGTTGAAGGTGGGGTTGAGTAGGAGGTGTTTGGGTCATGGGGGAAGATTCCTCATGAATGGCTTAGTGCCCTCCCCTAGGTAATGAGTGTACTCTTGCTCTATGAGTTCACCCAAGATCTGGTTGTTTAAAAGAGGCTGGCACCTCCTCCTCTCTCTGTCTTGCCATGTGACAAACCTGCCCCGCCTTTGTCTTCTGCCATGAGGCTTCCTGAGGCCCTCATCAGAAGCAGTTACCAGCACTATGCTTCTGATATAGCCTGCAGAACCTTGAGCCAAATAAACTTCTTTTCTTTATAAATTAGCCAGCCTCAGATACTACTTTATAGAGATGTAAAACAAACTAACACACTTATTTTTCCACAAATGTTCAAAACTATCAAATACAGAGTCACCAAATTCCTTTCCCTTTATAAGTGGTTGATTAGGAGTATCCAATGTAGATATTTTGTGTAATAATTTCTATAAACAGTTCACTCCATGGACAATTAGTCCTCTCTGTACTATTGGAAGTAGAGTCCTTAGCATTTTAAGTCTAAGCAGATTAGAAAGCCAATTCCAGAAACCCCAAAACCAAGTAAGAAAACTCATCCTTAAAATTCTGTTCCTTTAGAACCCCTCCTGGTTCCAAAATCCGTATTAGTCAGAGTTCTCCAGAGAGACAGAGCCAATATGATTGATTAATATATAGATAGATAAATGAGAGGAGACTTATTAGGGGAATTGACTCACATAATTACGGAGGCTGAGAAGTTCCATGGTAGGAGACACAGGAAGACAGTGATGTTAGGTCCAAGTCCAAAGGCTTCAGAACCCAAGGGGGCTTTGGTGCCAGAGTCCAATGGCCAAAAAATATCACAGTTCTGATGTCTAAGAGTAGGAGAAAAAGGGTGTCCCAGCTCCAGAAGTGAGAGAATGAATTTGCCTTTCTTCTGCCTTTTTTTGTTCTATCCAGGCCCCAGCCAATTGGATGGTGCCTTGCCCACACTGAGAGTGGATCTTCCCCACTCAGCCCAACCTAAATGCCAATCTCCTCCAGAAACACCCTCACAGACATACCCAGAAATAATGCTTTACCAGCCATCTTGGTATTCCTTAATCCAGTCAAGTTGACACCTAAAATTGACCATCTTGCCTCCCCTCAGCACAGGAAACACTGCAAAGTGACAAGTTCCCTCCAGTTCTTTTGACCAGTTAAGAAGCTTAGACCTCTAAGGGATGGGCACCCCTTTTCATCAGGCCAGATGTGACTGTGAAGTAAAAGAGATTTGATCTGTTTTCCCTTCATGCTACACACATAGCCACATACAAAGAATCATCCATATAAACATACACATGAGCACAAACACAAATAATAGTGGGAGAGAGACAAGATAATGGTATTAAAAACCCCGTTATGGGCTAAACTGTGTTCCCTCAAAATTTGTATGTTGAATTCCTAACCCTCAGTACCTCAGAATGTGACTGTATTTGGAGATAGGAACTGTAAAGAGGTAATTAAGGTAAAATGAGATCATATGCCTGTTCCCTAATCTAATATGACTGGTGTGATTTAAAAAAGAGGATTAGGACACAGACACAGTAGGAAAATCATGTGGAGAGAAAGAAAAGATAGTAGTTTACAAGAAGAGCAATTTCAAAAGAAACTAACCCTGCCAGGACCTTGATCTCATACTTATAGCCTCCAGAACTGTAAGAAAATAAATTTCTGTTGTATAAGCCACCCAGTCTACAGTGTTTGTTATGGCAGCCAGAGCTGGCTGATGGACTACCACTCACTGAATTTTAATAAGGGCATGCTGTCAAGGGGAATTATGTTACTCATTATAATCTGTGATCCCATGCTCTGCCCTGTAGGCCACAAGCGAAGTGGGTCTGGAGAATATGACATCTTTGGGGACTGTAGAGCTTTCTCATCCTGCTTCCTGCAGGGGGCGCAAGTTTTTTGTTTTTGTTTTAAAGTCATGTGCTTTTTAAGGTCAGCCTTGTTGTTTCCATAACAATATGATCCCCTTAAAAATCTAGTAAGGTAATTTCTAGAAAAAAGTAACATTCAACTAGCAATGAGTGTGCATCACATCACCTATATTTTTTTTTAAAACCTTAATTTGTGCACCAAGATACTACCTACACACACTTGACATTTTGGCCACTTTTGACCTCTTCCTAGCATATGTGGCCACTGGCTTAATAGCATTTGGTGTATCTTACAAGGTATTAGGTTATTAAGTGTGAAATGTCCGATTTCCTTAAGTACTAAGTCTGACAGTTGATATCTCTGGACATTTCGCGTTGACACTTCTTATTTTCTTTTTACTGTGAAGGTACATCCTCATTCTTTCAAACACATGGTTTGGCTTATGATTATCTTCCAAAAATTTTTTAGAGCAATTTTTGTGAAAGCATGGTTAAGTCAAAAATTCTTACTATTTTTTAATATGAGTTCCATCATGGAATCAATGCTGAAATGTCAACGAAGTGTTTGGGAAAGATGTGGCTAATGAACACAAAGTACATCGACAGTTTGAAAAGTTTCATTCTGGTAATTTTAATCTTGAAAATGAGCCACGTGGATGAACTGAGAAAAAGGTGGATAATGATGAACTGAAAGCTGTAGTGGAAACTAATTCATCTCGACCTATGCATAAATTAACAGCAAGTTTTGACGTTACTCTTCCAACAATATTGGACCATTTGAAACAAATTGGCAAGGTAAAGAAGCTGGATAGATGGGTACCACATGAATTAAAAGAGCATCAGAAGAGAAATCATTTCAAAGCTTGCCTTTCTTTACTGTCACAACATAAAGGTGAACCATTTGTACACCATATTGTTACATGTAATGAAAAATAGATTCTTTTTGTCAATTGTAAGCATTCAGCAAAATGGTTGAATAAAGATGAAGTGCCAAGACACAGTCCAAAACCGAATATTAATCTACAAAAGCTAATGGTGTCTGTTTGGCGGTCCAGCGCTGGCATTATCTACTACAGCAGAAACCTGGTCAATCGATTACAGCAGATGTCTACTGCAACCAATTGGATGAAATGATGAGGATGCTTGTGATTAAGCAGCTGAGACTGGTCAATAGAGACAGGCCAATCTTCTTGAGTGACAATGCTTGACTACTTGTCCCACAAACAATGCTGCTCAAACTGTAGAAGATGGACTTGGAAGCTCTCTGTTACCCACCATATTCACCAGACCTTGCACTAACTGACCACATCTTCTAGGCATTGGACCATTTCTTGCAAGGAAAAATATTCAATTCTGAACAAACTGTGGAAAACACCTTTGGCAATTTCATCACCCCTCACTTCCAGGCTGCTTCACTGCTGGCATAAACAATTTACCATTAAGATGGCAAAACTATGTCGATAGTTTAGGCACATACTTTGATTAATTGTACTACTTTTTGTTTGAGATATAATAAACTAAACTCTGATTTGAATTGGACATTTCATATTTAATTACCCAGTATTATTAGGTGAAATTCTTACCAAATATTTTGCTGTGGCAAACCTAGACTCTCCAAAATTCTAGTCTGTTAAATGTCTTTCCTGGCTGCCTACTGACTGCTTCATAATTGCAGAGCCAATGCATCCCACTTCAAGTTCCCAACTTCTGTATTAGGGTAATATTAGCTGTTTTAACAAATAGGTCAAAAATATATAATGACTCATAAAACGGTACTGTGTGGATGGAAAAGTTGGTGGGCTGTTCCTTCTTCATTGTATTCATGTACCCAGTATGAGCATCACTTTTGTCTCCATCGGGTGGCTTTCAATTCCTTCACCATCTCCAAGTTGAAAAGAGAAAGCATAGAAGAGCTCATGTAGGAAGTTTTTATATGTTAAGCCTGTAAGTATTGCAAATTCTTCCCAATTATGTTTTATTGTAACTAACCAAAACTCAGTCATGTGATCACATCTGCAATAAGAGAGGTTGAGAATGTGATGTAGTGTGTGCCAGAAAGAACAGAAAAATGTGAGTTTTAATGAAAAGCTAGCAATCTCTGACACTCTCAATTACATTAGTAATCTAAGATTCAAAAGAGACAGAATTTACCAGTTGCTCTCAAATACAAACAAACAGGACTTGAAAAGGGAAAAAGATTATGGTAACATTGTACATAAAAAAAAATCTGCACTTTCTTTCAGTGAAATTCCCCATCATAGTTTGTTTAATGTGTCATATGGCACTTAGGTCATACACATGACACTGGATTTAGAAGAAGTTCCTGCTTTAAGACCTCTTACTCAGCAGCTGTGTCATCGGCAAGACACTTACATTTCCTGAACCTTGGTTTTTTCATATGTAAAATGGGACTAACACTAGAATTAGTGACCCAAGACATCAACCGAGATAACATAATGTAGCCATACTATGTTTGAAACATTATATAATATCAATGAACAAAAAATTAACAAAAATAAAACTAATAACAATAATAAAATAAATGTCTGTATGTTCCTCTTGATTCTGATCAATCAGAAGTCAGGCTGTGTCTCATCCATCTGTATATCTCCTTAGTACTTAATACAGTGCCTGTCATTTATTGAATTATATTGGGTTTGCCTACTAGATCATAAGTCTCTCAGTCCCTACTACTTGCTAGGCTGATAGGTGATGGACCTTCCCACCGTATCAGTAAAACCTTCAATTTTTTTTCTATTTTCTATTATTAGTGTTAATTGCCTTTATATTTTATAAAGGCCATGTATAAAATCACCAAATTGTCTTTATATTATATAAAAGCTATATATAATATTACTTATGAAAACATTCACTACTCAGTTCTCTCTACTACCCACAATTCACTGTCTTCACTTCTCCCCAAAAAAATCCCTGGTTGTTCTTTCATCAGTATCTTTGGTCATGCTATTCTTTTGTCAAAATTTCTACTTTTCTCCCTACTAATTATTCACATTAGGTCCAATATACAAAGCAAGACTCAAATTCTACTCTTTCTTTGAAAATTTTTTCGATTTACTCTAATTGATTGCATCCAAATAACTATGGCTTTTATAATCTAAATTACAATAATTCAGCAAGTTAAATAACATGCTACCTTTTATTTGTCAAAATGCAGTCTTTCCAGCAATATTACAATCTCCCCCAAAATTAGTTTTTACATGTTTTATAACAAGTTTTTTCTTATACTGAGTAGAGCTTTAGAGGGTTATATATTTGAAATGAATAAAACCACAACAATTTAGAGATACACAGATTTATAGCCAAACATGAAGTTTTATATAGATCAATATAAAATGCTTAATGTTGGTATATTAATATTGTAATCATTTCAGAGAACAAGCTTTTTATTCTATTGATTTTTCTCTATTATTTTTCTGTTTTTATTCTCCATTGATTTCTTCTTTTTTTATTGTGGTAAAAAATACATAACATAAATTTATCCTCTTAATTTTTATGTGTACAGTACAATATTGTTAACCCTATGCAAATTGTTATACAGCAGATCTCTGAAACTTTTCCATCTTGCATGACAAAAATTCTATACCCATTAAGTAACTCCCTGTTTTACCCTTCTTCCAACCCCTGGAAAACATCATTCTACTTTCTATTTCTATGAGTGAATATTTTAGATACTCTATATAAATGAAATCATGTAGTAATTGCCTTTTTATGACTGTATTATTTCTCTTACCATAATGTACACAAAGGTCATCCATGTTGTAACATATGGCTGAATTTCCTTCTTTTTTAAGGCTGGAATATTACTCTATTATATGTACATATCATATTTTCTTTCTTCTTTCATCCATCAATGGGCATTCAGTTTGCTTCCACATCTTGGCTGTTAGGAATAAAGTTGCAATGCACACAGCTATACAAATACCTCTTCAAAAAACTGTTTTTAATTCTTTTGGATACATACTCAGAAGTGGGATTGCTAGATCATACAGTAGTTGTTTTTCATAGCAGTTGCACCATTTTACAAGCCCACCAACAATACATACGTGTTCCACTATCTCCACATCCTCACCGGCAGTTGTTACTTATTGTTGTTTAATACTGTCCATCCTAATGGGTGTGAGGTGATATCCCATTTTGAATTTAATTTGTATTTCCTTGATGATTGGTGATGCTAAGCATCTTTTCATATACTTTTGGCCATTTGTATATCTTCTTTGAAGAACAGGCTATTCAAGTTCTTCTCTCATTTTTTAAGTGAGTTATGTGTGTGTGAGTGTGTGTGTGTGTGTTGCTATCAAGTTATAGGAGTTCTTTACATATTTAGGATATCAACCCCTTATCTGATATATGGTTTATAAGTATTTTCTCTCATTTCATAAATTGTCTTTTCACTCTGTTGATTGTTTCCTTTAGTGCACTGAAGTTGTAAAGTTTGATGTAGTCCTATTTGTCCATTTTTGCTTTTGTTGTTTGTCCTTTGGTGTCATAATCAAGAAATCATTGACCATTCTAATGTCTTAAAGCTTCTTCCCTAAGATTTTTACACTTTCAGGTCTTACTTTTAGTTCTTTCTTAAATCCATTTTGAGTTAATTTTTGTATATGGTTTAGACAACGGTCCATCTTTGTCCTTTTGCATGTAGATGTCCAGTGTCCCTAATATTATTTGTTGAAGAGTCTATTCTAATATGTAGTCATTATACCCATCTGTAAAATCATTTGACAATATACATGATGGTTTATTTCTGGGCTCTCTATTCTGTTGCATTGATCTATGTATCTGTCTTTTTACTAGCACCATATTGTATTATTACTATAGCTTTGTAATATGTTTTAAAATGATGAAGTAACAGGCCTCCAGCTTTTTTCTTTATTATCACTATTGTTGTAGTCAGTTGTGGTTCTTTGAGAGTTCACAGGAATTTTAGAAATTTTTTTCTATTTCTGAAAAAAAGTGTGAATAAAATTTTCATAGGGATCGCATTGAATGTAAAGATCAATTTGGGTAGTATGGACATTTTAACCATACAAAATCTTATAATCCATGAACATGAGATGTATTTTTAAATTTATTTCAGCAATATTTTGTAGGTTTTAGTGTACAACTTTTTTACTTTGTCTTAGTACATTTTCTGCTGCTGTAACAGAATGGTGTTTTCTTAATTTCCATTTCAGATTGTTCATTATTAGTGCATAGAAATGCAACTGATTTTTGTATATTGATTTTTTATCCTGAAATTTTACCTAATTTGTTTATTATTTATGACAGATATTTTTGTGGAGTCTTTAGGGTTTTCTACATATAAAATCATGTCATTGATGAACAGAGATAATTTTACTTCTTTCTATCAAATTGGGATGCATTTTATTTATTTTTCTTGCCTAAATGTTCTGGGTAGGACCTCCAGTACTATGTTGAATACAAGTGGTGAGAATGGGCATCTCTGACTTGTTCCTGATCCTAGAGGAAAACTACCACCTTCTGTCTTATCATAAATGTTAATGCAGATCCTTCCAATGTGAATCCTTTCCCAACATTTGAAAAAGGAAGGTTGCAGCTCTTCTTACAAAATTATAAGGAGGTGGGAAAGTCCCAACTTATGTCATAGTTCTGATTTTGTGAAGAAAGTAATGTGTGAGAAGCAAAGTGATACCAGAAGGTAAGTTGAGAAAATGTGGTGGTGTGCATCACAGCTTCAAATTGTCAGTCATTTTAAATACACTCATCCCCTAGCAGTTTGGCTATATTAGCCAATGAATCCTCTCCTGAGAGAGTTTGAGTTGGATTTCTAACACTTGCAGGCAAAAATTTTCCATGAATATTGATAATAAAATATCAAAACATATTTCCCAGAAAGGTATCTGACTGAAATTTTGAGAATATTGCAGTGATGGCTAATAGGAAAGTAGAATATATGCCTGCAGATATTATTTACTTATGAGACTCTAAGTTGGATTGCTAGTTAATAACAATAAAAGCACTTTCAAAATATATTTTAATATAAAATTTTATCATCATAGCATTTAATTTTGGTAATACCTACATAAAAACATTCAGATTTTCTTTTATTATTTCACATATTCATGTACTGAGAAGAAAAAACTTTACATGGGTTCAATTTTCAACTAAAGTTACTTGATTCGATGTGAGTATAATCAGGCAGTAAAATTTTAGGTAGTAATAAAAATTTCCATTGTCTACAAATTACAAGACTTTTTCTTGGGCAAAAAAGAGAAAGATGATGTAAAAGGAAATGGAAATACAGGACACAGTAAATAGCATAATTGAATCCTGAAGTCAACTATAAAATGTAAAGGAGACCCTAGAAAATCTGATGAATTTTGAATTTAATATTATACTACTCAAGAATTCAAAACATCTTTATAAAGTTGTAACATTTTTTCTGTCAGTTTTCAATTTATTTTTCTTCTCTAAAATAACTGTTAATTTTTGTATTATATTCATTAATACAATAGATAACGTCTATTCCACATTTTTATTACTTTTCACTCACGTGAATAAATGGAAAGTGAATCATTTCACAGATATTAATTTCATGCAAGAAACTGTGCAATATATTACAAACAGCATTGTATAGAGCAATGATTTCAACCTTCTCAAATGTTTGCTTTTAAAGTGTTTATACTATCAATAATATGACTTATAGATTTTATATCCTCTTATTGGCAGAATAACAAATTTTACTAGGTTAGGAGGGAGGATGTATTGAGAATAGAGGAAGAAAAGAAGACTGATACAACATAGCCCACAATGTCTACCACCAGATAGCTCTCCTTCATGAAACTCTTTAAATTATATTGTAACCCTTCCCTCTGGAGTCTTGACCTGCAGTTTAAGAAATACTGGCATTGATATATGAAATACACAGATAATGCAAAAAACTCATTTTACCAGATAGTTTCACCTTCTGCCCCCATCAATCATATTACAAAATCTGTCAACATGAAGCAAATTGCTTGGCTTAAATTTCACCTCCACTCCCTTCACATGGTCACTCTAAAGGAAGTGTTAATGTACAATATAAATGACAAAAGTGAACAGGAATGAAGATATGAAGACATCAGTCCAATTAATTAACCTCTACATAGCAATATTAAACTATATTGCAATGCTTATGTTGAAAGACAATAAACAGAGAAGCCCAATGGATCTTGTTTCATTTTGTTTTGGGGAAGACTTAGTATTAGTCTCTAATCCTGGTAGCTTAGAATATTTCTTCACTTTCATTTGTAACATATTTCCCTTTTTACCTTCTCTTTGCTTCCCCACACTGCAGCTCTTCAGCCAATCTTTTTCTCCAATTCTCTCCCTTCTTTATCTTACCTATTATACCAATAAAACTCAACATAAATAAGGAAAGCAAATAAACTTGGAAGAAAATATTTTAGGGCTATGAAACTGCATAGTAAGTTCTAAATTACTGTATTTGTCAACTGAGTAATAAATATTTGGTGTATGCCTGTTACCTACCAGACAACATCACACATTCAGATGATGGGCATGGTTAACAAAATAGTTCCTTTTCTCATGGAGTTTACACTCAACAATTAACAAGGAAGGAAAATGTAGTAACAGTATTTATCAGTTATGGGAAACTATTATGTGCAAAATTCTGGGAGTAGATTTTCACAGTGCTAAGGAAAGGTAAAACAAGGGCCCAACTTATTTATGTGCATTAGGAAAGGGTTTACCTGTACAGCAATGTTCAGACTAAAATTTGAAGAATGATCACCATTTAGACAAGAGGAAGGGAAGAGAAGGGGTAGAAAATTCCAGGAAGAAAGAACAGTATACACAAAGCCTGTAAGGCAGGAGAAAGCACAATATGTTCAAAGAATTCAGAGAAAGCCAGGATGGCTAGAATGAAGTAGGCAAATAGTAGAGTTGTGCCACCAGACAACAATAAGAGCTTTAAGCCATTTTTTTTTCTTCCATCCTTTCTGCTACTGACTCTGCTACTGTAATTTTCAATTTTGGCTGATAATGATATGTTCTCTACACAACAGGCTGCAACTTATGCCTTTCCCAGACACACAAACCCAAAAGCTGCTAGATACTTGCCCCAAACTGCTTTTAATATCCTTAAAAACAAAGCCCAATTTTATTACCCCCAATTTTTTTCCATACTACAATAGGTTTTGGTTCAGTAATCCAAAAATCAATTATTCAATTTTAAGGTAACACCTATTTTAAGCAATGCAGTCTGCTAAGTGCTGAGCTGAAACATATCAGCATTTACTTGTCATATCTCACAATGCTTGAAGTCTTGCTGGCTTGATAACGGAGTGTTTCTTATAATTTTGGAAAGACTACAAGTATAAAGTTACCAGCACCAAGTTTTAAATTAACTTAGTACATAATATGTTATCATTAACATTTCTAATAGGCTACAAGAAACTTACCGATTTGCACAGTTGTCTTTTCCAGTAATAAAAGGACAATAAGATAGTCTAAGAGAGATGATCTTAGCATATAAACTTAGGAGTAAATCTAAAAACTTATATTAACCAATTTGATACAGAGCCTGATCTTAAGAATTTTTTATACAAATACTTATAAATTGATCAATTAATCTTTCAGTTACATTTGGAATGTCTCCTAACCACCATCGCCTACACTCCCTGCTAAGCCTTCAATGATCATTAGAATTAAGATGTGTTAACATTAGGAATGTGAGGAAGAGATATATTAACATTTCTCCCAACTAAGAACACCATTCTGTTTTGCCTAACACATGAAAGTTGTTTTCCAGTGATTATCCAATTCCATCCAGATTTTAGAAAAATTGCATTAAATCTACATTATAATTATAAAAACTCCCATCTTTTCAATAGTAAACAGAAATGGGATAAAATCTTAGGATATATTCATGCACCAAAATCCCTTATTGCTTCTACAATGTATTTCCTGGCTTGGTATTTGTGATTCAAATGACTATTTTATAAAACTGTTAACATGCGCTTCTGGTTCAAGATAAATTTGGTACAAACTCTTACTTTTTTTACTAATTAATTTAGAAACTCTTTCAGCTTTTACAAGGGCATAGAATGCCAGAAAAAATAAAACTAGAATCTTGGGGAAAAATAAAATAAGCTATATAGGAAATTCATAAAGTATGAAGTGAAGTGTTCAGATCAGAATAAGAAGTTGGCAGCCTGAAGCAAGAATAATAGAGTGCAAAATAAGAAATAAACAGAATGAATAATATGCTGAACATAATAAAAATATGGTGAGGAAAGGAAACATTTCTTCCTACAAAAAACAATAAAAAACAGTAAGAAATTTCAGAGAAAATAAAGCAAAGTAAGAAAAGTATGGGAAAATGTAGCAAAGTAAAACATGATATAATTTTAAGAAATTAGTAAATAGTGTATATTATTTCTTTCTATAGTCCATTAGCCAGAACTAATTTGTGTCAAGCTGTAGTGCTGACTTGAGAAACTTAGAGTAGCTATATTCAGAAAGAAAACAAAACAAAACAAAAGATGGAAGGAAGGAAAGTTTGATAAGTACCTAGCTTATGTTTTACACAGCTACTATGGAATACTAACAATTAAACTTATTTTTTTATTTATTCACTCCCCATGTTGCAAGATGACAGTATTTTCATTTCCCTATCACTCACCACTTTCTCCTATCCACTTTCTGCCACTTGCACATATTTTATTTTTAAAATAAAAAAATAAAAATAAAATATGATTTTATTATATTTTATTGCAAGGTTGACAATATTTATATTCTATTCAATAGCCATAATAAAAGTTGCTGCCTTTTGAATATTGGTTAATATAAAAGTTTAAGTCTATAACAGCATTTATCACATTATAACTATATAAATATCGGTCGCCACAGAGCCCCATAGTGTCCTATTTTTTAAGTTTTATTTGCATTTCACAGGAGATAATCTCTAATCGATTTTCTTATTTTACATTTAAGAAATCTGAAAACGAAGAGGATATGTGCACAAATAAATAAAGCAATCCTCAGGGGTATATGGGACTATAGCGAAAGATCTAATATTCTTGCCATCAGAGTCCCAGGAAATAAGAAAAATGACAAAGCTAAGGAAGTACTGTAGGAAATCATGGCTAGATACTTCCCACATATGGCAAGGGACATTAAACTTTATATTCAAGAAGATAAGTGAAGCCCAAACAGGATAAACCCAAAGAAATCCATGCCAAGACATATCATAATATAATAAAAGTTTTAAAACTAAAGAAAAAGAAAAAAATATTGCAAACAGCTAGAGCAAAAGAATACCTTATCATAGCAGGTAGAAAGGAGCAACAGTATTTTTTCAAGCGCAAAAAACTAAATAACAGAAATGAAAACAAACTGTCATCCTAGAGTCTTCTACAAAGTGAAAATATACTTCAACAATGAAGGGGAATTCAAGAAATATTCAAATGAAGTAAAACTAAGATAATTTGTTACCAAAGAATATGGAAAATAAAATTATGGGTAAATAAAATGCAGCAATCTCATCTTATTCATGGGGATACATTCAAAGACTCCCACAGACAAAACCACATATGATACTGAACCCTCTATATAACATACTATGTTTTTTCATTGTGATAGACAAGACAACTACTAAGTGACTAACCCAAGCATAGCACATACACCATGGATATACTAGACAAAAAGATGATTTCAGTCTTGGGCAGATGGAGCAGAATGGTATGGGATTTCATTACACTACACAGAATGGCATGCAATTCAAAACTTATGAATTGTTTATTTCTGAAATTATCCATATAATATTTTCAGACCACAGTTGACCTTAGGTAACTGAAACTGTAGAATATGAAACTCTGAATGGTGAGACTACTCTAGACTTTCCACCTCTTGAGTTTTTAAAATCATAATTGATGCTTGAAGTAAAAATTCTAACACTATCTGATGTGATTTTAAATAAATACATAAAGGAAATAGTTAAGAAAATTATAAATGGGTCAGGATAAAGGGACATAAATGGAGATTTTTTCTGTACTTCAAACTGCTAAAATGATATCAGTAGACTGTGATTATATATAGCATAGTATAGACAGATATACAGATATAGTATAAATATATAGATATAACACACGTACATATACAATGTAGTATATAGAGCAACCACTAAAAAGCCATACAGAAAGAAATACTCAAAAACAATAAAGAAAAGTCTAAATGGAACTCTAAAAATGAAAGTATGCATATCAAAATTCATGGGAAACAGCTAAGGCAGTGCTGAGAGGAAAATTTATAGCACTAAATGTGTATGTATGTGTGTATGTGTGGTTACGAAAACTAAATCTGATTCATTCAGTTCTAAAGCCTAGAGTGTATGTGGTATTAACTGATGCCCTGGCTATTGTTGCTTTGTGAGTATTTAAAATGTCCTAGGTCGTACCTTGGCACCACAGTAATAAAGATACATTGTCATTTGAAATTTCATTCATGAAAAAATTCTACCTACCAAGAACAATTTAACCAAATCTCTTTCTTTATAGTACTCTTTTTGCTATCATTATCTCTCCTACCATCATTATAGCCATTGATGGCTAGGGACCCCGCCAAGAACACTGATTCAACAAATTGGAGCTCAAATTAGTGTGCTACTGACTGAAGCAGCAGGAACATGAGGACATTCTCAGGATTATCAAGGTCTAATTAGAGTATATGGAGGAAGGTAATGGATAAAACCTCAGTGTTGACACACTAACATTGACTAAATTCACTGTGGTATTCTAAAATAGAATTTTGACCCTCAAATAGAAAAAAGACTTTTTTGGAAAAAAGAATTGAGGCATCAATTTTTATCTCAATAAAGTCTATAGTTTTGTTAATAGCAAAGTATCAATGCCAATTTCTTATTTTGACAAAGGTATCATGATTATGTAAGATGTTAACTTTAAGAGAAAATTGGTGAAGGCCATTCGGAAACTCTGTACTTCTTTTTAACTCTATTACATATCTAAATATCCCACAATGTAAAGTTTATTAATAAAAAATTAAAATTGAAATCTTGTGTGAGAAAAGACAAAGGCCTGGTAGTAAAGGATTTGGAGCGTGAAGTTTTCATTTTCATAACAAAACAGTTGTCACAGAAAAGACTCAAATTATTAATACATGGATAAAGAGCAATGTGGGATTAAAGGAGACATGCCAGAACGGACTAAAACAACTTTTAAAGTCAACCACTTTCTCAGTGGTAAATTGAGAATAAAATCAGAACACATCACATATTTTAAATAATTTCACATATATAATAATGTGCATTAACTAAGTGATGTCAGAATAGTTATACCTTAGAGTTGTCTATGCTTGCTGTATGTATTAGAAATGAGCACAAAGAATCCTCAAAGTTCCCCCCAAAAAAGGACAGGTTCATTTGTACGCCGACATAGGAAAAGCCAAAGAAAATTTTGTAGAATACTTTAATTAAATGAAGACTGTCTTTCTTTTCTCTGAAGTGACATATAACAGCAGGAGGCCCCTGTGGCAGGCCAAACACTTTAGATGCTTTATTTCACCTGCAACATGAATTCAATTTTCCCTCCAGGTTGAAGAATTAAAGCCCCCTAAAGGTGAAACCTCTTCAAGCCTCTAACTGTATTTTCTCCTTTAAGCAGAATAATAATTCCTTTAAGGAAAAAATCACAAGTACAGAAAAAGAAGCCTGGGTTTCTTGCCCTGATGTTTTCCTTGGAAGCATAAAGATGTGTGATGGCTGATCAATGTCCAGCTACTGTCTGTAAACCTGATATTGCCTTTATGTCTTCAGGACATCATTAGAAAGTATGTACAATTTGATGCGTACTGTTCAGTGTCATTCTGCTTCTTCAGGGGATTGGAAGGTGAGGAAATTATCAACCTGAAAATGTCCCTGCCCAAATACGGTGCAAATCTTCAGAGGATTGTTCCCCACGTATTTGGAAGGGCCAGCTTTTAAATGTATAGTTCTTTGAATAGAGTTGACTTACTATTTTAACATTCTGGAACAGATTGGAAATAGAAATAATAAGAAAAAAATGATTATAATTTAAAAAACAGAATTAAATATTAACTCCAGTTTTCTTTATAGAATATATAAAAAACTGTACAAGAAAATTCAGAGTAAATGCCACAAAATGTTATAACTAATTGAATTAGGGTCATTGAATTAGACAGATATCACACAAATTGAGATCATGTATAGTATATGGAGACTATAATTTTTCTCCTTTTATTTATGTCAAATTCTACTACATAAAGAATGAGTAAAATGAATACCTGGTCTTGGGTGAGAATGCATTTCATAACTAACACTTGTCAGTACTATGCCTGTTATCTAGAGGCCTTCTTGAGAACAGTCAATCCTATGGAATAAACATGTGCCTTTAGATTAGGTTACTATGATTAACAAGTTCAAGAAAGTTCAACAATGACTTTATATATGATTTATAGAATATTGTATTTCTTCATTAAATTATAAATTCAAATTTCCCCTTATTCTAAAGAAATTAAACATTAGTCACATGGTCTTATATAGGTATATATTCCATAACTCTGATCCAAAGTGATTGGCTGATACTTAGAATCATTCAAAGTTGTATTCTTCAAAACATCAAAAAATTGAGACTAATGAATTTGAATTTGCAATGTAAAATATTTTTTGTGGTGCCAAACTTTACTCCCTCAAATTATTTTTAAATAAAAAACACTAAAACAAAAATATTTTAGGGTGATTTGCCATTTTATACTATTGCATTAGGGTAATTTTTAAATTAAGAGAGTTTAGTCTAAATTATTAGTATATTTAGATGCAAGTCTAAAGTTCAAGAGGTTGATGCACTCATTGATGCAAAGCAGTCATGGATTAATGGAATCTTTGTATGGGGAGAAATCTTGGAATCCTAACAATCTCATTTCACATTATATCTAAGGTTGAGTATGCTAAAAATTCTAATAGCTACCTTAAGGAATAAATTGGTGAAAACACTAAAACCAAACATGTAATATTAACTAAATCCTATACCAATTTACCATATAAATGCTATTTTAAATATATAAAGCTTTATATTATAGCTTTCCTACATAAAAACACAGTGTATTCCAGCTTTTCTTTCAATTTTATGAAACACTCCAGGTTTTATTCCTGTCCTGTAGAAACAGAAAAATAAAGGTGATGTGGAGAAACATGAGGTGAATAAAAGCTATTTTTTAAATTAAACATTAAAACAAATATTTATGTGCCTTCCATGTTCAGTGCTTTCCTAGGAGTGTTCGTTTTTTACCAAAGCACAGATTATGTTCAGGGTAGAAAATCACTGATGTTCCTATAGCAAAATGGAATGTATCCAAATGTATTAAATGTATTCAACATTTAATATGTGTGATAAATATGCAAAATCACATTACAAATCAAAACATGATATGCATGCAGTTGTCCCAACTCAATAGGGCTAGTTATTGAGATGTTGCTTTAAAATTGAGTCACGTAATGGAATTATATATTTCAACATGTACCACAATCTACAGCATAATAATCTCTACAGAACTAAAAAAAACAAACCAAGAATTGTAGCAGAAATAATATGAAGTGCCTGTGTTTTAACCTTTCCTTACTTGTTCTAATGGGCTCAGAGTAAATATCAATTTCTTTTTGTTAGTCTAATCTTTAACAAATAAGATTTCTTATACACGCAGTTTTGTATATTTTATAGTTACATTTAATATCCATCCTAAGACATCTCCCTGCCCCGTGGAGATATATTTCAATAAGAATCAAAGTATTTTCCAGGGCTCAGAAGTCCCTATACAACGTGCTGTTCTCCAACCACCACCACATCCCCTCCTCATTAAGCCTCCTACCTCACACCCACTACTCTCCCTGCGTCATTCTGTTTGAGTCTTGTGAAGTTGAATGAAACAAATCCCTAAATTTAAAATGTTTTGTTTGGGAAGCAATAATTGCAATTCAGGGCACACACACAGACCAGGTGGTCTTTGATATGTCTGAAGAACAAAGAAAAGATTGTAGGTTTCATAAGAAGGAGAAATGTTAAGTATAGTTTTGAAAGAAAGTTCAATGGCACTTGGAAAGTTTTGGGGAGCTGGCAAGGTCTGATTGGTCCATGATTGTGGTAGTTAAAATTAGTCTTAAAGTCCCAGCAGGTGTTTCGCTAGCTATTGGATAAAGTTAATTTCAGGTTACAACAGGCTGTTTCAGCAGCCAGGCGTGCAGAGAATTACATTCTTAGAGCAATGTTATGTGTGCTGAGTACTCCCCTGCCCTATCTTTTGACTGTTTTAGGTGCATATGACAAGAATGACCCAATTTATATAATCAATATTCACAAGTCCCACAAACCTTCCTGCTGTTTCTTGAACATGCCTCGAACAAGATCATATTAGAGTTTTTACACTGCCTCTTCCCAGGCCAGGGGTGGGGAACCTGTGGCCTTTAGGCCACATGTAGCCTTCTAGGTCATTAAGTGTGGCCTTTTGACTGAATCCAAATTTTACAGAACAAATCCTTTTATTTTTATTAATACATTATGGTATATCTTTTATACTTTTATTTTTTAAATGAACATATTTAAAATACTAAAGAATAAAATAAGTTTCAATAAAATAATCCTCCCAGATTGACTGGCACAATGAGAACATTAGTAAGCCATTAAGGGCTAAATTGATGACTGCTAGGCTCATGATTTAGTTCTAACTTTCCCCACCTAACTGGTGCCACTACTGCACAAGGCTGGTTGGTGAGAGTTTATAGGGGTTGATTATGCCCGTCTGATATCAGCTTTTAACAATAGTTCACCGTGTTTCTGTTTGAAGTAGAATTTGTGAATAGTTGGACAGCTCAACAGTATTTTTTAATTCTGTCTGCTTAACAGCTCATCTTTTCAAAGAAAACGAAGAGAATGCTGAAGGAAAAAAACAGAATTTTTAATGAGGATTGGGAATTGCAGTATTATCTTGTTTCTGCTAAAGATAAAATGATTTGCTTGCTTTGTGATACTGCAATATCAACGTTAAAGAAATTCAATGCTTATCAGCATTATAACACTCATAAGGGCCACAAATATTTTAAATTAGAGGAAGAGGCATGAAAAGTTGTATTGCAGAAATTAAAAGATGAAAAGCAAAAGCAAAGACAATTCTTTCAAGTGGCAATAAGACCTGGGAATAATGCCACTGAAGCAACTAATAAAGTAGCTTATTTACTAGGGAAAAAAGGAAAGCCATTCAGGGATGTAGAAATTGTGAAAGAATGCATGGTTGAAGTTGTAGGATGCTTAGACCCCAATAATGTTTCAAAGTGCAAACAACTGCCTCTTTCAAGGAGAACCATAACTCATCAGCAGGATGAATTAGCCTTCAAACTAACAGAACAACTTCATGCAATACTTCAAAAGGAAAATATATATTACTCAAATGCTTCGGGCGTGGCAGACTCCAGCCTTGGAGGTGTGGCGGAGCGAGGAAAGTCACTTTCTCTGTGCAGCAGGGGTGAATCTGCGAAACTTTGGACAGGGAAGAAAAAACCTGGCCAGAGACCTCAGCAATTGCACCAATTGACCCCTTCCACCAGGAGCAGCCCTCCAAGTGTGATGAAAGAGCCCTGAATAATATATTAGCAGCTCCCTCTACCGGTCAAGCAACCACAGAAGCACACACCCAGGCTTGTGTACACTAGCTGTAATATATCTTGCTCCTACCCCCACCTTAAGGGGGAACAGGGTCTATGCAACCCTCAGAGTGGCAAGGCCCCTCCCAAAGATTGGGGCATTCATACATCCCATCCAGGGGACCAGAGTCTACCGCAGATTACCTTGATAACTGGCTCCTCCATGCAAACTACAATCAACAACAGAAGTGTAACCCCATAGCTTAACATAGTGCCTTCCATCTCAAGCTATTAAACAGCAGTGGAGTCATACTCACAAGTGCAATCCACTAGCTTGGAGCTTAAGCTGGGGGACCAAATTCACTAGTCTCCATTGGCAAGAGGTGAAAACAATAGGTCAGAGGTAACCCAACTTGAAAAATACCCCTAAGGTGATACAGGACCAGCGTGCCTCTCCCCAGCACTGTCAAGGAATAGCTCTTGGGGACTTGGAGATAGGGCCATTAACCAGTCCTAGCACTCTCAGTTCTTGACCAAGAAGCCTGATGAGAAAGAATCAGCAAAAGAACAAAGGAAACATGAAAGATCAGAGCAAAAAGTCATGCTCAAAAGAAATCATTAGATCCTCACCAATGGATACCAACTTAAATGAAATGATTACATGACAGAGGAAGAATTCCGAATATGGATTTTAAGAAAACTCATTGGAATTGAAAAGAAAATAGAAACCCAACACAAAGAAGCCACAAGAACAATAAAGGAAATGAATGAAAAATTCTCTAAGCAAACTGAAGTTTTATAAAAGAACCAAACAGAAATACTGGAAATGAAAGAGACATTCAAGGAACTACAAAACACAGTGGAAAGCCTTACAAATAGGTTGGGATCACACAGAGAAAAGAATCTCAGAGCTTGAAGATAATTCCTCTGTGCTAAACAAATCAGATGAAGAAAAAGAACACAGAAGCAAGAGACATGAACAAAACATACAAGAAATGTGGGATTATGTAAAGAAACCAAACATAAGAATTATAGGCATCCCTGAGAGAGAAAAAAATACACAAAGGCTGGAAAATCTATTTCTTGGAATAGTGGAGGAAAACTTACCTGGTCTAGCCGGAAATCTAGATATCGAGATACAAGAAGCACACAAAACTCCCAGGAGACTCAATGTGAAAAGGCAATCACCACGTCACATAGTTATTAGGCTGGCCAAAGTAAACATGAAAGAGGAAATCCTTTCATCAGTAAGATGAAAACAGCAGGCAACCTACGAAGGAAAACCTATCAGACTAACTGTAGACTTCTCTAAGTAAAACCTTATAGGCCAGAAGGAACTGGGGACCCATCCTCAATCTTCTAAAACAGAATAATGGCCAACCTAGAATTCATTATCTAGCAAAACTAAGGTTTTTATATGAGGGCGAAGTAAAGACTGTCCAAGACAAGCAATCACTGATGGAATTTGTAAAGACCAGACCTGTCCTGCAGGAAGTACTCAGACCTGCATTATACACTAAACAGCGCAATAGACACCGACCGATTTAAATTCACTCAAGAGTTAAAGTCCAGAATGTGGATTCCACAATGGCTCGAGAGGTAAAACAAAACATGAATATATCCAACAGTATGAACAGAAATCTACCCCCAAACAGAAACTTTTCAAAAGAAGACAGAATAATGGCCATCAAACATATAAAAAAATGCTCCACATTTCTAATCAGGGAAATGCAAATGAAAACCACAATAAGATATCACCTAACTGCAGTAAGAATGGCCTTTATCAAAAAATCCCAAAACAACAAATGCTGGCATGGATGTGGAAAGATTGGAACACTCATATGCTGCTGGTGGGACTGCAGATTAGTAAAATCCCTGTGGAAAGTAATTTGGAGATATCTCAAAGAACTAAAAATAGAAATACCACTTGATCCAGTAATCCCACTACTAGGCATCTACCCAAAGGAAAAAAAGGCATTCTATAATGAAGACATCTGCACTCAAATGTTTATGGCAGCACAATTCACAATTGCAAAGATGTGAAAACAACCCAAGTGCCCATCAATACATGAGTGGATTAATAAAATGTGGTATATGTATACCATGGAATACTACTCAACCACAAAAAACAGTGGTGAATTAGCACCTCTTATAATATCCTGGATAGAGCTGGAGCCCATCCTTTGAAGTGAAGTATCACAAGAATAGGAAAACAAGCACTACATGTACTCACCATCAAATTGGTACTAACTAACTGATCAACACTAAGGTGCTCACATGGAAGTAATATTCACTGTGTGCCAGATGGGTGGGAGGGGGGTGGTGGGGTCGGTAAACTCACAACTAATGGATGTGGAGCGCACTGTATGGGGGAAGAGCATGCTTGTAGCTCTGGCTTGGGCGAGACAAAGGCATTATATGTAACCAAAATGTTTGTACTCCCATAATATTCTGAAATTTAAATAAATAAATAAAAGGGAAAAAAAGAAATACTAAAATTCTAAACATTTCAATTAAAAGTTAATATATAATGAATTATACATGGTAAAAATGCATTTTAAACCTATTAAATGAGTAAAAATGTATTTTACCTATTTACCTAGTATAGGACATCTTAATTTCTTCTAGTTTTTGGTAATTATGAATAAAGCCTTTATAAATATCTGTAAAAAAAAAAAAAGAAGACATCCAAATGGCTCAACAAGTATGTGAAAAAATGTTCAACATCACTAATGAATACAAACTAAAACTACAATGAGTTACCATCTCACCCCACTTAGAATGGCTATTATCAGTAAGACAAAAAATAACAAATGCTGATGAGGATGAGGAGAAAGGCACACTTTTATACACTGTTAATGTATGTAAATTAGTACAGCTATTATAGAAAACAGCATGGGGAGATTTTCTATAAAAAACTAAAAATAGAACTACCATATGATCCAACAATTCCACTACAAGGTATGTACACACAGGAAAGGAAATCAGCATGTCAAAGAGATATCTGCCTTCCCATGCTTACTGCAGCACTATTCACAATAGGCAAGATATGGAATGAACCTAAGTGTTTATCAATGGATGAATGGATAAAGAAATTATGGTATATATACCCAATGGAATATGATTTCGCCATTAAAAAAGAAAAAAATTCTGTCATTCATGGCAACATAGATGAGTTTGGAGGATAAAATGTTAAGTGAAATAAGCTAGGCACAGAAATATAAATACCTTGTGTTCTCACTCATATGTGGAAGCTAAAAAAGTTAATCTCATAGAATTAGAGCATAGAACAGTGGTTCCTAGAAGCAAGAAGTATAGCAGGAGGAGGGAATAGCCAGAGGTTGGTTAAAGAATACAAAAGTACAACCAGATGGGAGGAATAAGTTCTAGTGTTCTATAGCACTATAGAATGACTATAATCAACAACAATTTATTGTGTATTTTCAAATAGCTAGAAGAGTGGATTTTGAATGTTCTCAGCACAAAGAAATGATAAATGTTTAAGGTGATGGATAAGCTACTTACCCCAATTTGATCATTACAAACTGTAAACATGTATCAAAATGTCACACTATACCCCATATAATTATGTGTCAATTAAAAATAATAAAAGCAGGTCCCATTCGTTTATTTTTGTTGTTGCTGTGATTGCCTTAGGGGTTTTCTGCACAAATTCTTTGCCTAGACCAATGTCTGTAAGAGTCTTTCCTACATTTTCTTCTAGAATTCTAATAGTTTCCTACCTAAGATTTAAGTCTGTTAGCCACCGTGATTTGATTTTTGTGAGAGATGAAAGCTGTGGGTCCTGTTTTAGTCTTCTACATGTGGCTATCCAGTTTTCCCAGAACCATTTATTAAATAAGTAATCTTTTCCCCAGAGTATGTTTTTGTCTGCTTTGTAATTAAAAAGCTTCTGCACAGCCAAAGAAACACTCATGAAAATAAACAGACAGCCTACAGAATAGGAAAAAATTTTCACATACTACACATCAGATAAAGGACTGATAACAAAGATCTATTTAGAACTCAGGAAAATCAGCAAGAAAAAATCAAACAATCCTATCAAAAAGTGGGCAAAGGACATGAATAGAAATTTTTCAAAAGAAGATATAAGAATGGCTAACAAACATATGAAAAAATGCTCAACATCCCTAATCATCAGGGAAATGCAAATCAAAACCACAATGAGATACCACTTAACTCCAGTGAGAATGGCCTTTATCAAAAAGTCCCAAAACAACACATGTTGGCGTGGATGTGGAGAGACAGGAACACTCATACACTGCTGGTGGGAATGCAAACTAGTGCAACCCTTGTGGAAAGCATTATGGAGATACCTTAAACAGATTCAAGTAGACCTACCATTCGATCCAGCAATCCCTTTATTGGGCATCTACCCAGAAGAACAAAAGGCATTCTATAACAAAGACACCTGTACCCGAATGTTTATAGCAGCACAGTTCACAATCGCAAAGATGTGGAAACAACCCAAATGCTCATCAATCCACGAATGGATTAGTAAACTGTGGTATATGTATACCATGGAGTATTACTCAGCTATAAGAATAACAATGATACGACATGTCTTTGGTTCTCCTGGAGAGAATTGGAACCCATTATATTAAGTGAAGTATCCAAAGAATGGAAAAACAAGCATCACATGTACTCACCAGATAACTGGTTTCCCTGATCATCACCTAAATGCACATCGGGGAAGGATACCAATTGGATATCAGACTGAGACGGGGGGTGGGGGGAGGCGATGGGTGTATGCCTACATGATGAGTGCGTTGCGCACCGTCTGGGGAATGGTCATGCTTGAAGGTGTTGACTCGGGGAGGTGGGGGGTGTGGGGAGGGGATGGAGGTATGACTACATGGTGAGTGCCAGGCATACTGTCTGGAGAATGGACACGCTTGAGGCTCTGACTCAGGGGCATGGGCGGGACATGGTCAATGTATATAACCTGAACTTATGTCCCCCCAAGACGAGCTGAAATAAAAAAAAAATAAAAATAAAAATTTTTTAAAAAGGCATGCTAAGCAAATAATAATTTCAAAAAAATAATAATAATAAAAGCAAAATAATTAAATTAAAATACATGGAATAAAGGGCATAAATTTGGATAAAGTGGTAGATATGAACAGAGGGAAGGTATTATCATACAAAAGACACAGGGGTCTAGCATGTAAAGACAGAGGATTGGAGTTATGTATCTACAAGCCAGTAAATACCTGAGGGTACCAAAAGAGAGCCTCAAGAGAGAGGCATGGAGCAGTCCCTTCCCTAGCACCTTTAGAGGGAAAGAGACCTTGCTAATATCTTTGCTTCAGATTTCTGGCCTCCAGAACTTGAGCGAATAAATTTCTGTTGTTCTAGGCCCCTAAGAGATACTGTAATCCAGTATACATGACTTTTTATATAAAGGAGACTATGCCTATAGAAACAAATAAAAAATGCTGCCTCCAAATTAAAAATAAATGCAAATATTCCATGTACTGGAGATACTATTACTTTACTGATGTTTAGCTATGATCTTCCATAATCTTAATTTTAGTTCATTTAAACTGAAACTTGTTTGTATGGATATCATATCCTTGTAGAATAATATTAAATCTGAAGATATGAAACCATAGGCACAAACCAAATTTTTTTCATCAGTAAAATCTACAGTGTTTTCCCACATTCTATTATATTCACATTTTCTTTCATGCAAAAAAAAAAAAAAAAGATTAGAGTTTTCCACAGGAAAGGCTAATATAAATTTCAAAGGTTTTTTTTTTAACTAGAATAATTTATTTTATCTTGGACTGCCTTCCAAGGAGAAAAAGGACCCTCTGTGTTCTTGAATATGCAATAGAAATATTGCATGTTAATGCTAATATTGGGTCAAGGACAACAACACTTAAAAGAGATAGACTAAACCACATCCTGCATATAATTTGAACCACAGTGAACAAATGCATTGTATAATGTGTATTAATTATAACCATTCACCAGGAACTGAGTACACAATGACAAAAAGAAACTAAAATTTCTACTATAAAGCATTCTATTATAATTGAGAAACATTTTGTATCATTCTTTACTAGTATTTGAGAAAGTAAATTCATTCCTCAAGCTATAATTCCTAGCTTATTCTTATATATAATGCATAGAATCTACTTGCATAGTAATTGTGAGAATGAGTATACATTTACTCCTTTCTCTTCTATTCAGAAATACCTTCCTACTTTTCTCTTGGGATTTCTCTTTCTTTTAAGTTCAAACTAATACATTTTTCTCTGGTTCCTTTCTGTGCACTATCTTAATTAATTTTCAGATTCTTCAGATATTTTAGTCTTTAGTGTAAATACAAAGTTTTCAAAAGGTTATGTCTATTACACAATGTTAAAGCAATGATGGCCTGCAAAAATGCATGTTGACAGCTCCCCAGGGAAGGAGGAAGTATCTGGATGGAGGACAAGAGGAAACAAACCAATAAGAATGGCAAAACCATGGAGGTATAAAGAATACCAATCAATGATCATAAATGGAAACTTGGGATCAAGGCCCCAGGCAAGTTTGGCCACAAAGGCAGGCTCTATGAAGGATGTGGTTAAGTGCATAGATTACGGAGTCACACCACATTTGTTGGCTGTTTCATTTAGTAGCTATGTGATTATAAGCATCAGTTTTCTCATCAATTAAAAAAACAATATTACCTATCTCATTAGTTTATTATAGGAATAAAGTGAGATGACCTTAGCACAATATTTGTGTGGCACATCCTAAGCATCTGATAATAGCTAGCAATTAGCAAAGAGTGGTAGCTGTGGTTAAGGCAGACAACAACTGATCTATTAAGTAGCAAAATTGATCATTGAATTATTTTCTGCATTCTTTTTTTAAAAAAAAAAATCTAGCTAACTGGGATATTCTTTGTATATGTCAATTAAAACAAAATATCCACTATTTTCATGCCTTTACTGATTGTATTTTCATGTAGACCCAAGCCCTTAAAAATATCAATACCATGATAGCTCTAAAATTTTTATCTTCAGCTCTGATATTTCTTCTGGAATGTAACTCAATTGCCTACTCAGTTTATCTACTTTGGTGTGTACAGCCTTTTTAGTCATACCTGTGATCCTCACATCCTGGTTTTCATGTCTTTGTGGATTGCCTGGCTCTGAGTGTGGTCAGGACCTGTGACTTGAATATGTGGGAAGATGACAGGATGTCACTAATTATGTTATATAAGACTCCATCTTGCTAGCTGATGTGCTCTACAGTCTTGCTGTCCTTGCTAGCTTTACAGAAGCAAGTTTCCGTAAATCATAAAGCTGTAAGCAAAGGAAAACTGACAATGGCTTCAGTAAGCTTGGAAGCAGATCCTTTCCCCATTAAGCCCCCAGATGAGAATCCAGCTGGTTGATACCTTGTTTGTAGGCTTGCAAAGAACCCAGCTAAGCCCTGCCCAGATTCCAGCCCTACAGAAACTGCAATAATAAATCTGTTTTGTTTTTTTTTTAAGTCACTGAGTTTGTGGTAATTTGTTGTGAAGCATAGAAAGCAAATACCAGGAACTAACAGGCATCCTCTCACAAATTTCTCATGCCCAAAAATAAAGCACTGATGTCCCTGCCACTCAAATCTGCACCTCTTCTGGTGTTCCCCATCTAAGTTAATGGCCATACCATTCACCCAGGTGATTATGTTAAACATCTTAGAACCATTTGGAACTTGGAGGTCCAAATGATCTCGCCCATGGCTAATTCTTACTCTATCATACTTCTGCCCTCATTCATTTTTCTCCAGTCACACTGATCTCCTTGCTGTTTTTTAAACATGCGAAGCAAATTTCCTACTATGGTCATTTAATTTGCTGTCCTTTCTGTCTGAAATGCTTTTTCCTTAAATATTCTCATGACTTGCTTTATTTTTCATTCAAATTTGTGCTCCATGTTATCTCCTCATAGAGGCCTTTTATGAATGACCTATTAAAGTAGAAAACTATGACATTTCACTTGTCTTGCCTTAGGTTTTTTTTAAAAATAATACTTATTAAAACCATCATTATTATTTTTTGTTTATCATTTACATCTGTCATCTCATTAGAATATAAGTTATATGATGCAAGGTAACTTATTGGTTTTGTTTATTTCTATATTCTGAAACAAACAAGGCACAGAGTAAGCAGGTGGATCAATTTGGCATAAAATTGCAGTTGAAACCATTTTGGAATCTTTCTAGAGAAGATATTCTGTCACAATGCTTTTTAGAAGGTCAAGTTATCTCAGAGAAAAATACAAGAGTGCATTTCAAACTTTTATTCAGTGTGCAATGCTAATTAATCATGAAACTATATTCTTTCTTCATCTTTTTATATTCTGTTTGGAGAAATGATTTAAATGAATTATCCTCATACAGTAATGAGTATCCCAAACTGCAGCTCTTGACATCTCTGCCAGTTACCTCTTAGCAATCATTTTTTACTCTCTATTGTGTATTTAAGACAAAGAAATAAAAAACAGTGTGGCCAAAAAGTAAAACTTATTCCCCAAGTATGTTAGCAGTGAGTGTTAAAGTCAGGTCTGTAATGTTATTTGACAGAGGCCAGAAACTGTGTTCAGGAGAGATCTGCTTGGGGTAACTCAATCCATCATACTGCCATTGTTTGACAGTCACAGACAAGAAGAAATACTTAGAAACTGCAAATGAATTTTCTCACTAACAAGTCATAGCAATTTGCAGAACATTGTATTTGGCACATTTTCTTCACGTAGTTCCATATGTTACAATAAAAGAAAGCTGTTTATGATGTTCATATTTTGTACAATATGGTATTTTCCTAACAGTGGAGTAATATACTAATAAATTGAATCAAATAATTGCTAATTCTCTTGACTGAGTAGTTCTTTCCTGCTGGAGGAGTGGGTAGCTCAAATGATTGATAATAGGATCTACAACCTTTCACCTCCAAGTCACCAGTTTGAACTCAAGCTAGTTGAGCAATGAGAGACATTTGTTTCCATTGGCAGCTCGTCAAGAGTCTTGCATGAAATGAATGGAGAGTCTCTATTTGCTTATGGGACCTGAAATGATAGTTACTGGCAATGAGAAATATATTGTGCTGTGAGTAAAGATCTAGATTAGCATTATTCCAATATTCTTTTTCTAAGGTCTTAAAGTTAATAGATGAGATTGGTTGGTATTCAGCTTCACACTAGAATTTTACACTCTGAGGCAAATTTATATTCAGTGTTTTCAATGTCCTCAACATTAAATAATTATGATTTTAGATTTTTAATAATTAAAATGAATGTAGTTTAGTAATAAAACAAATAGGCATGTAATAATTAAGATTGTACCTTAGATTTGTTTTCATTCCTATAAAGTTGGGATGTCATATTTTGAAAATTTTAAATACATTTTATAATATTTTTAAATTAACTTAGTAATTAACAAATTTAAAAGTAAACTGATGGATGTTTTCTGAAGATGTTTCAAGATAAGGGAAATTATATCTTCCTCTGTCCAACCAACATGGGATCCAGTGGGTGAGTCAGTCAGAAGTGAGGTACACTTATTGGGGCCTTCAAGATTCTAAAAACTATCAAAAAGGAAGAAAAATTACTTTCACAAATAATTTAAAACTATGCATTCTTTGTAACAGTCTCCTTCGTTTGTGGTATAGAAATTCCCTACACTGTCACAGTTAAGCTCATTACTAAAGCTATTCAACAATATTTCATATGTTCTTCCTGGCATTTTTGGGTGTAAGTATCACAATTCTCTGCTCCTATTGAAATTAGATGTCTACATGTAACTTGCTTTTTTAAATAAATTGTGAGTAGGGATGACATGTGTTAGTAATCCTGCTGTTGGCATGATCATGGAAGCATGAATCAACCTCATGCAGACACTCCCACCATCTTACATTGTACCTGTACCATGAGCAAGAAATATTTTCTTATATTAAGTACTTAAGATTTAGGGGCTATTCATTACCAGGGAATAACTTAGTGTTTCCTGGCTGATAGGAAAGCTATTTCACAGATATGACATCGATAGCAAAATTTGTTTCTAAGGATACAAAAGTAGAGAAGCTTGAGAAGAACTAAAATATATATCATACAAAAGGATAGAGGTGAAGCCAAGCATGGGAGAATTAGAAGATCTATGCATTGGGCATTATATAAATTATTAAAGGGGAGAGGAAATAGAGAGATCTTTCTTTTGCTGTCAGGCAACTGAGAAGAGAGACATGACAACAGATTTTTCAGGGAGATTTTTGGAGAACTAAAAATGTATGGTATATAATAGATGACCAGTGCGCCTGTAAAGCCTCCTCCCCTCAAGAATCTTTGGTAATTTTTGTTGTTGTTGTTCACTATTTCTCTGTGGAGTATATTTTCTTTAGGGGAATGGGAAAAAAATGTTTCAAGCTTACCATAGGGAAAAACAAAACTGCCAATGGGAGAAAATCAACACAATTTCTTTCCTAGGAGGTAAAACCAAATGTATATTTTTTATATGGCTAGAAAATCTCCAGCCTTTTGTTGTGAATAATATTTAGGTATTCATAAACACTGCAAACACTAAATAATGATCCAACAATTATATGTGTATTGAAATTACAGTAAGACGGAAAGTATGTGCGTAAGAAGCGGAGGAACTACAGAGAAGAAATAAAATCTTATGCTCTAGGACATGAACAGAAACTTTTCAAAAGAAGGCAGAACAATGGCCAACAAATATATGAAAAAAATGTTCAACATCTCTAATCATCAGGGAAATGAAAATCAAAACCACAATAAGATATCACTTATCTCCAGTGAGAATGGCCTTTATCAAAAAGTCCCAAAACAACAAATGTTGGCATGGATGAGGAGAAATAGGAACACTCATACACTGCTGGTGGGCCTGAAAACTAGTGAAACCTCTATGGAAAGTAATATGGAGATACCTTAAAGAGATACAAGTAGATCCACCATTTGATCCAGCAATCCCATTAGTGAGCATCTACCCAAAAGAACAAAAGACATTCTATAAAAAAGACATCTCACTTGAATGTTTACAGCAGCACAATTCACAATTGCAAAGATGTGGAAACAACCCAAGTGCCCATCAATACATGAGTGGATTAATAAAATGTGGTATATGTATACCACAGAGTACTATTCAGCTGTAAAAAACAATGGCCATATAGCACCTCTTATATTTTCCTGGACAGAGCTGGAACCCATTCTACTAAGTAAAGTATCCCAAGAATGGAAAAATAAGCACCACATGTACTCACCATCAAATTGGTTTCACTGATCAACACCTAAGTGTACATACAGGAATAACATTTATCAGGTGTCAGGCAGATGGGAGCAGGGAGGAGGGGATGGGTACATTAATACATAATGAGTGTGATGCACACTGTCTGGGGGATGGACATGCTTGGAGCTCTGACTGGGGCAGGGGGAGAGGGGCAAGGGCAATATACGTAACCTAAACATTTGTACCCCCATAATATGCTCAAATAAAAAATAAATAAAATAAAATAAAATAAAATCTTATGTTCATCTTCCGAGAAATTCAATAGATATTTGTAAATAAAATTAGTAAATATCAATATATACATGTTATTTAGAAATATGGACTAAAGTACTAGAAGCAGCAGTTAAATGAGTTGAAAGCAGTTGTCTCTGGGTAATGGGACTTGGGAGGAAGATGAGAAGAGTATGGAAGAATTGATCAATCTTTCAAAAAGATATATATAATATTTGACAAAAATTAAATGTGTAGGTAAAATTAAAGAAACCAAAATAAGGCAAACTTTCTCATTTTTATCATCTAAATTTTTGTTTTGATGCCTTTAAAATATTTTAAAATGTTTAGTATTATTGTGATTATAAAAGGAAATATGTACTAATTTTTTAAAAACTTAGAAAACATGGAAAATTACCATTTTAACTTGGCCACATTTCCTTAGCCAATGTCCAGAGCTGTTCTATCTCATATAGGAAATGATGCTCTAAAATGAAGTAAGGAACCCACTCAGCAAGACATCAGTGTTTTACTTGAATACTGAGACCATCTTCCATCTCAGCATACACAGGTAATAACAAAATTCCAGCTTTATAACTGATTATAGACTGAAAATTTCTGATTGATAACTGACTGTAAGAAGAGAATCAATGAAGACTATTCGAGCACAGAGCAATGCATAATATTCAGAAAGCACTTGAAATGATCAAGAAAATCATTACTTGTGATGACTTACACAATTATATTATTGTGAGAAACACAAGAATACTCACCTGATCTATTTAATTGAAGGCTTTCCAGTCAATGAGTTGAGTAAAGAAATAAACAAGGAAGAAAATAAACAATAGTAAAAAAAAAAAACAACTTTTTTTTTCTCTTCTCTTTTTCCCTCCCTTCTTACCTTTTTTCCTCCCTTTCTCCCTTCTTTACTTCTTTCCTCCTTTTTCTTTAAAAACCAAGAGAGGAAAGGTAATTCTTAGTAAGTAAAAAGGTTTCTCTTCTGGAAACAGTTGTTTCAGGCTCAGGATTCAGCATAAATCAATCTTCGCTGAGGAGCAGGGAGAGGAACAGGATTTACCAGCTACTTTTTTTATGGTTGTGACCTCCAGGGCTTACCATTCCTGTTGATGTTGTTTTTTGACTTGTAGTTTTCTAATGTTTTTCACTAAATTGATTATTGCCTTTAGAAGTAATTTCATTGCTTCTGGAGTACTATAGCTTTATCTTTCTAAGCTTCATGGTGCTGTGAAAGATTGGTCTCATTTCTTGTTAATTCTGATTCTTCTTCGAGGCTAGTCTCTTACTCTCCAAGGGAATCATCAGGTACAGTGTTTATTAGTCTTACACATCATGCCACCTCTAGAGAATTTATACTGACTAATTCATCTTTCCTGACAATTGCCAAAATAAATGGCAGCCGGAGTAGTGGTTTTATTTCTGTGAACTTATTTTATTGTGTGCCACGTTTCATAGCAGTGAGCAGTCATAAAGGCCAAATAGACAAGGATTTCCTATTTCCAATACTATATCTAATGATTAGTTTTAAATCATTTTAGTTGCAAAACCTTTAAAACAATAGTTTAGCCCTACATTTTTTTATCTGACATTCATTTCTTCTTATATATGTCATCAAAGGGTAATGAAAGGAAGAATTCACTAGTATTAGAGTCTAGAGTCTGGTGCCAGCTGTGCATATAACCTTACACAATTTACTTAAGTTCTCCAAGCCTCAGTTTTATCATATATCATATATAACAGATAGAAATCAACCTCTAAAGTTGGCTCAATTTTTAAGAGATTATGTTTCCACTAAGAAACAATATCTCCCAATTGTCAAAACTTCAAGCACCAACAAGGTTCACCCAAGAGCATATTTTACCTTATATTTATTAAAATGTAACCAAAAGGTAGTGCTCAAATGTCTCTCAATTTTTAAAAAGATATATCTTATTATGAAGTGCTCTTTTACACATACACAATTAACAGTAGACTAATAGGTGCCAAAATCACAAAAGTTCAGAACAAGGTCTTAGAACAAGCTAGTAGAGTAGTAGGTACTTCTGATTTTTCCTCTTAAATCCAGCTCTCAAAGCCAAAAAAACATATACTATCTGGCCCTTATTAGAAGGAAAAAATTCTGAAACCCTGAAATTAAATAAATAAACAGGGGAGGAAGGATAAACCTTACTTACAGAAGAATTCCAAATATTAAATATAGAATTGGGAGAAATAGAAAAATCACCATTAGAACTCAAAAGTAATAATTGCTGTAGACAAGGGTCACTGATGAATGTTAACATTAGTGGCCAAAACTTTAAAAAGAAACAGGATACTTGGATACCCCAAAGTGTCTTCCCCCAAATACACATTAACTATTATGGGTGATTTCAATATATGTACACAAGATTTTTGATATGCTCCCCTCCAGAAAATGGAGCTCAATTATCCTTTTATTGAGTGTGGGCTGGATATAACAGATCACTTGCAAAGAATAGAATATGTAAGCGAAAAACACTAACTCAATAGAAAATCTGACACATACAACCTTAAACAAGAAATCCAAGATTAAGTTTACCAGTGATAATGAATGTGGTATCACGCACCCCTGAGAGGATACAATGAGAAGGGCACTTCACCTCTGTGGTAATCTTTCCCAAGACCAATAAACCTCATATAATCATCCGATAAGCCCAAATTGAGAGACATTGTACAAAACACCTGACCGGAAATCTTCAAAATTCTCAGTCATGAAAGCAAGAAAATACTGAGAAAATGTAATAAACTACAGGAAACTAAGGAGATATGATGTTTAAATACATTGTAGTATCCTGAATTGGATTCTAAAACAGAAAAAGGACACTGATAGAAAAATGTATATCTGATAAATGGTTGTTTTTCAGAATATATAGAGAATACTTACAATTCTATAAGAAGGAAAACAGTCCCATTAAAAATGAATAAAAGACTGGAACACATATTTCACCAAAAGAAAAAAATATGAACAGTAAATAAACACAAGAAAGTTGCTCAATATCATTAATCAATAGAGAAATGCAAATTATAACAATTTATATACCACTCTGTACCAATTAAAATAGCTAATACTGAAAAGACTGACAGAACCAAATATTGATGAAGATGTATAAAAACTTGAACTCTTGAACACTGTGAATAGAAATATAAGATGACACAACCACTTTGGAAAAAGGGTGGCAATTTCATATATAAATACACACCATATGACCCAGTAATCCCATCACTAGATAGTTACTCAAAAGAAATTAAAGCTTGTATTTATTAAAAGAGTATTCAAACAATAATAGCAGCTTTATTAGTTACAATCAAAAATTTAAAACAACTCAAATGTCTGTCCATCAATTGGCACATTGATAAACAAATTTTTTAATATCTATACAATATAATACAACATTATAATCAAAAGGAACAAACTACTGACAGTGCAAAATCATGAATGAATTTCAAAAGCATTATGCTAAACAAAAGAAGTTAGCCACAGAAGACTCCATACTATATTATTCAATTTCTATTAATTGTCCAGGAAATGCAAATCTATAGTGAGCTAGGGTTCTGTCTTGAAGAGAAAGTAGCCATAAACATTACTAAAATGTATGCATAATTGTGTTAACTTATTAAATCTGAATTATATAGGAAGAAAGGGTACTTTACGGCTCTGGACAAAATAATTGTAACTTGTGCATTCACAATTTAACAGATAGAAGAAGCCTCTGTTTACTAGGGCAGATTATATCGCTTTTAGGAAGTTTACCCCCAAGCACTTACTCAAAAATCTATAAAGACTGCATGATTGCCCTCATCCCAGCAAGCCTGCTTTATTTACTGAATTACATGTTTGTTAATGAGTAACACTGAAATGCAGCCAGAACTTGGCTCCAGCCTAACTTGATCTCCAAAATCACTCTGCTTCAGTTAAACACTACAAATTGCTGCTCCTTCCAAACTGTGACCTCCTTGATAAAAGATACTTGAATACAGGATCCCTCTACTCATAATATCAGGCTCATTTTTTAATACTCAGTAATAGGTTGCTAAATATATTGGTATGCTGTTCTTTTTTTGCCTGCTCTTACACTGTACCATTACCCCTAAGTATACTTCTTTTACTGTTTAAAATCCTACCCAATTTTTGAAGCCAAGATTGCATGCTATACTATAGGAATTGCAGTTTTTAAAAGTTTAAATAAATTCAGTGCTTGCCCATTCTTCTTCCAGAAATCACATCCCCCTCCAAAAAAATGCTAAAAGAAAACAAATGTAAATTCTATTGTCAACGAAATGACAGAGCAGATGAAAAGACTGCAAAAAGTAACACAGCTCAAACAGAGATGCAGGAAACTGTGGAGAAAGGATGCCCCCAACTGTATATCCCTGACAGTGCTATACATTTTCCCAAGTGTTTCATTTTGAAGCACAAACCCAAAGATTATTTACTTATAATAAAGAAGAAAGGGTAAGTGGTGAGGCTGTGAGAGCCTTCCTATACCTCCTTTGGTAGAAAGTATAAAGAAATTAGGAAGGCAAGGATGAATGTAAAAAGCATGGATAAGTCATTTTTGAAAGGGTAAGTTCATTGGTGAGAAAGTGAAAAAAGGAGGAACTCAAGTCTTGAGGTTAGTCTACTTGTGCCATGTTGCAACATCTAGAGTAGTAACTACAAGAAGAGTATGCCAGTGTAGCAGAGGACAGACTGAATAATAAAAATGAGCAATCCAAAAAAAAGAAGAAAAGGGGAGAGGGAAAGCATAAAATAAGCAAGACAAAAAAAAAGCAAATAGTAAGATGGCAGATTTAAAACCATATAGGCCAAGCGCAGTGGCTCATGCCTGTAATCACAACACCGTGAGAGGTCAAGACAGGAGGATCATTTGAGGCCAGGAGTTTGACACCAGTCTGTGCAACACAGTAAGACCTTTTCTCTGCAAAAAATAAAAAAAAAATTAGCCAGGTGTGGTGGCACACACCTGTATTCCCAGCAGCTTGGGAGGATGAAGTAGGAGGGTCGCTTGAGCCCAGGTGCAAGGAACTGTGATTGCACCACTGCACTCCAGCCTCGGCAACAGAGCCAAAAACTGTCTCTAAAAAATAAAATAAAATAAAATAAAAAATAAAACCAAATATATCAGTAATCACATTTGGTATAAATGGACTAAATGCCCAAATAAACAGATAAAGATTGTCATACAAGATAAATAAATTAGTGAGATACAGCTAAAGTAAAAATATAGAAAAGAAATGGATGTCAAAGGGATAGCACACTAGCAATAATAAACCTAAAGAGAAGGGAAAGAAGGAAATGATAAACATAAAAACATAAGTTACAGAAAAAGAAAGCAAATGTACACAAGAGAAAATGGATAAAGTCCAAAGAAGTGTCTTTGAAAAGACTAATAAAATTTGTAAGCATCTGATCAGACTGAGCAAGGAAAAAAATAGTGAAAGGAACAATATCAGAAATAAGAAAAGGAAAATGTGGACCAATAAATTCCACAGTAATTAAAAGATCATAAGAAGGCATTACAATCAATATTATGCTAAGAAAAGTAAGATGAAATGGACAAATTTCTAGGAATAAAAGTATACAAGACTTAGCAAAGTAACAGAAAATTTGAGTAGCCCTGTATCAACTAACAAACTACAAACAAAGACTATCGAAAACAAACAAAAAGGAAAACCTACAACAAAAACATGCTTAATGGTATAATGTTAAGATGTTTATCTCTGAGATTAGCAATAAATCAAGAAAAAAGTGAAAAAAAAACAGATGACAGTATTAATTTAGAGAAGATAACACAGATATAGAAAAAAATCAGAGAAAAATCAAATAATATATGAAACTACTTTGCTAAAATCAATTTAATAAAGTTGAGAACTTGGATAAAATGGATGATTCTCTAGAAATATAAAGACTATAAAAACAAACCCCAGAAGAGACAGAAAACCTAACTATATCAGTTTCCACAGAAGTAATAAGGATGTTGAAGAACGATATCCCCCAAATAAAAACTATATTTATATTGTTTGTTAGGGGAATTCCAAAAAACCTTTAAGAAACAGGTAAATATAATGCAACATAAAAATATTCCTGAGTATAGAAGAATAACAAAAGCTTTCAAATCCTTTCAATGAGTGAGTATAACATTATTAAAAATCTTCCCAAAAAGCAGAAGGAAAACTATAAAATAATTTTATTTATAAATATTGATGCAAAAACTCTAAATAAGATATTAGCAAATTGAACACTAAGAATATGTGGCATATGGTAAGCACATAATAAATATAGAATGAATGAGTTAATGGAGTCAGAATAATTTTGATAATTAGTATATCATAAAACAATAATGAGATGATATGCTAGCAAAACATAGAGATCTCAATCAATACAATATACTAGAAGAGCCATAAATTAACCAAATACAAATGCAATTTAAGTATAAAAGAAACACTTCAAATTATAGAAAAAGTTATTTCATAATTATCAGTGTTTTAGCAAATGAATTGCCATCTGAAACAATAACATAAAATTAAGCAAGAACCTTGCTTTACACCTTAAAACAAAATAAATTCCAGTTGAATTCAATATTTAAATATAGCAAAGAAAATCCAAATGTACTAGAAAATCCATGATACAAGTTTTAAAATCATCTGATAAATGAGATGAGTTTTAAAAATATGACATAAACCTCAGAAGCTGTTAAAAATTTTTGACTACAAAATTTTTTTACAATGTCTAAAAACAAACCACATAAAAAAACCAAAGGAGGGGAAAACATTTTGCAATTCATATTACAGATAAGGTGCTAGTTTTCTCACTATATAATGAGCTCCTAAAAAAAATAAGAAAACAATCAATAACCCAGTATACAAATTAGCAAAGTATATGAGCAGATAGGTTATATTAATTCAATAATTTTAAGTATATGAAAATATATTCAGTTGCACTAATAAAAGAAAGCAGCTAAATTGGCAATAATACATTATTTACCTCATTCATGGGCATACATAAAAAATACTTTACTGTATTAGAGAGAGCAGATACAGGATATGAGGCACTATCATATACTGCATTAGATGTATAAATTGGAACAACTTCCATGGAGAATGTATTAGTTATCTTTTGCCGCATAACAAATTACCCCAAAACTTAAAACAATAATAAATATTTATTTTCTCCAACAGTTTCTATGAATCAGAAATTTGGGAGCAGCTTAGCTTGAGCAGTTCTAGATCAGGGACTCTTATGAAGTGGCCAGGATGGTAGCCAGGAATGCAGTTATGTAAAGGCTTGACTAGGGCTGAATGATCCACTTTGAAAAGTGGCTCATGCACATGGCTAGCAAGTTGCTGTTAGCTATTGGTGGGAATCTTCAGTTCCCTTCCATGCAGGCCTCTTCCAAGGCTGCTTGAGAGTCCTCACAATATGGCAGCTGGATTCCCCTAGAGTTAGAGATCCAAAAGAAAGCAAAGTAGAAGCTGTGATGTCTTTATGACCTAGACTCTATAATCACATGCCATTATTTTCTCAATATCCTATTGGTCACATAGATCTTCACCATTCAGTGTGGAAGGAAACTACACAGGGACATATGTCTCAGGAGGAAAAGATCATTGTGGGTTATCTTGTAGGGTGACTACCACAGGAGACAATTTAGAAAATACTTTATAAAATGAAAATTGCGGAGAGGTGACATCAGCAAGATGATGGAATAGAAGATCCCTAGCATCACTTCCTCTACAAAACTAGAACTATTAATAGAAACTATTCAAAGATAAGAATACCACTCTGAATTCACAAGAACTGGAGGGAGAAGTGGAGAAACCTCCTGTGCCTGCAGAATTGGGAGAACCTGTGAGTGGTAAGAGGAATAGTCATTTTACACTGTGCCACTCCCCTAAGGCAGCAAAATGCCACTCAAACACAATTTCTCAAGATCAATAGTTTCTAAAGAAGCAAGAAGGAATTGGAAGTGGACATTCAATCTCCCTACCAGTCTGCGAATGTCAGTGGGACGGCTGCTCTGGTTCTATTCTATGGGAAAGATTAGTAGTGCCAACAGGGCTTAGCCACATGGGATGAATCAGGGACAAAGAGTAAGGACATTAATTGCAGCAAATGGCACATGGATCATGGCAGATGCTCTGTGCTCCAATCAGTGAGGATGCCACACTGAGGAGAATGGCCAGTGCCATAGTGCTGTAGGAGGCATAATACACCAGAAGACCCAAATCCCTGATGAGATTTTCCATTAAGCTCAGATGCTCACATGGAACCTTTCCCTGACCCAGAAACAACTAAAAAATTGGCAATTAAATTCTGGTGTTTGCTTAAGTCTTCCCAGGACCAGAAAACAATGGCAGGGAAGTAATAAGTTCTAGAACAGCATCTAAGTTCTTGTGTTCACTATAAATCTTCCCCAAATGAAGAAACAATGGCAGAGAAGGAATTTAGTTCCAGTGCAGTGTTTAAGTTACCGCACTCACTATAAGTCTTCCCTATAAGACAGGGAAACAACAAAAGGGTAATAAGTTAGTTTCATTGCAATGTTTTAGTTCCAGTACACACTATACATCCTCCCCCAAATGAGAAGCAACAGAAGGCCAGCAATTAAGTTCCAATATAAAGTAGTAAAGCTCTAACACCACAAAAAAATATATGAAAAAGATGGAAGAGGTGGCTGTCTCCTCAAATGCACAAGCATCAATGTAAAGACACAAATATTGTAAAAACTCAGGGAAATGATACAATCAAAAGAAACCGACAAAGCACCAGTAATGGACCTAGAAAAATTGAAGATCTATTAAATGTCTCACAAAGAATTCAGAATAATCTTCTTTAAAAAGTTCAGGTAATCACAAGAAAATATGAAGAGAAAACTAAGTGAAATTTGGATAACAATCCAGAAACAAAATGAGAAATTTGACAAAGAAATAGAAATAATTTTTAAAAACCAAATATAAATCCTAGAAGTAGAGAATATAGTAGCTCAACTGAAAACTCATTAGAAAGCCTCAACACCAGACTTGATAAAACAGAGGAAAGAATCAGGGACCTCAAAGATATAACATATGAAATTACACAATTGGAGGAGCAAAAACACAAAAGAATTTTTTAAAAAAGTAAAGAAGGCCTAAGAGAATTATGGGATGCCATCTACCAAATTAAACTCCACATAATAGTAGTTCCCAAAGGAGATGACAGAGAAAAGGCCTAGAAAGCATATCTAAGGAAATAATGGTTAAAAATTTTTCATATCTGGAGAAAGATGACTGCATTCATGTATAGGAACCTCAGAGGTCACCAATCAAATTCAACCCAAAGAGGAATTCTCCAAGGCACATCATATTCAAGTTATCAAAAATTAAAGACAAAGAAAGAATATTGAAAAGCAGCAAAAAGTAAAAGTGCAGTTAAGTATATAATAAGAATAAAGTATACTTGCTTTATAGAGTAAGTAAAAAGAAGAAACACAAACAAATCCAGAATACCACAATACTGTAATTGTAATTGTGGTATGTAAACCATTGATATGCTAAGTATAAAGAATAAAATAAAAAATTATTAAAGCCAGTAGTAACTAAGACAATTGTTTAAGAGATATGCAATACAAAAAGCTGAAACATCAAAAAGTCAAAATGTGAGGGAAAGATGGTGTTAAATTGTAGAGCTTGTTTCTTTACTTTTCCTTGAGATCAAAGTTGGCATCAGTTTAAAATAACCTATTACAAATGTAAGATTTTGTTAACTCTCATGGTAATCACAAAGCAAACTCCTATCATATACTAAAAATAAATAGCATGGAATCAAAACATACTACTGGATAAAATTCACTTCACCACAAAGGAAGATAGTAAGAAAGAAAGAAATAAAGAAGAATATACAAAATGAACAGAAAGTAACAAAATGCTAGTGGTAAACCCTTACCTATTAATAATAACCTTGAATGTAAATGGATTAAGTTCTCAAATTAAAAGACATAGAGTAGTTGAATGGATTAAAAAATAAAACCCAAATATACATTGTCTACAAGAAACTCACTTCACATACATGCACTGGAAATGGAGGGATGGAGAAAACTGTTCAAGGCAAATGCAAACCAAAAAAGAGCAGGGAGAGTAGCTATACTTATATCAGATAAAATAGACTTTAAGTCAAGAAAGATTAAACAAAAGACAAAGAAGACCATTATATAATCCTAAAGGGTCAATAACAATTGTAAATACATATATACCCAACACCAGAGCACTCAAATACATAAAGCAAATACTATAATAATAGACCTAAAGAAAGATATTGACCACAATAAAATAATAGTATGGGAGTTTTACACCCCACTTCCAGCAATGGACAAATGCTCTGGACCATAAATCAACAAAGAAACAATGGAGTTAAACTGAACTCTAGAACAAATGGCCATAATACACATTTACAGAATATTCGATCCAACAGCTGGAGAGTACACATTTTTCTCAAGAGCACATGGAACATTCTTCAGGATAGACCATATGCTATGTTACAAAACAAGTCTTAGCACATTTAAAATAATTAAAAATACATCAAGTATCTTTTTTTTACCACAATGGAATAAAACAAGAAATCAGTAACAGAAGGAACACTGGAAACTGTCCAAATTCATGGAAATTAAACAACATGCTCCAGAACAACAAATAGGTTAATGAAGAAATTAAAAAGGAAATTGAAAAATTCCTTGAGACAAATAAAAATGAAAACATGATGTACCAAAACCTATGAGATAAAACAACAGCAGTTCTAACAGGGAAGTTTATGGTAATAAATGCCTACTTCAAAAAGTGGAAAGATCTCAAATAGACAACCTAACATTATATCACAAAGAACTAGAAAAACAAGAACAAACTAAATCCAAAATTAATAGACAGAAAGAGATAACAAAGAGCAGAAATACACTAAAAAGAGATTTTAAAAGAAAATAATAAAAAATTGACAAAACAAAAAGTTGTTTTTTGAAAAGATAGAGAAAATTGACAAACCATAGCTAGATGCCACCGAAAAACTATGAGAATAAATAAATGAATTCAGTAAAATTGCAGGATCCAAAATCAACATACAAAAATCAGTAGTATCTCTATAGAGCAGTAGCCAACTATCTGAAAAAGAAATCAGAAAAGCAGTCCCATTTAAAATAGATACAAAAGAATAAAATGTCTAAGAATAAATTTAATCAAGGAGGTGAAATATCTCTACAATGAAAACTATAAAACACTGATGAAGAAAAGTGAAGTAGACATAAATAAATGGAAAGATATCCCATGTTGATAAATCTGAGGAATTAATATCGTTAAAATGTCCATACTACCCAAAGTGATCTACAGATATAATATAATCTCCATCAAAATATCAATGACATTTTTCAGATAGAAAAACCACCCTAAAATTCATATGGAATCAGAAAAGACCCTGAATAACCGAAGCAATCCTGAGTAAAAGTAACAAAGCTCGAGGCATCACACTACTTGTGACTTTAAAATATACTACAAGGCTATTTCTGCAGGTACAGGATTGGGAAAAGATATATATACTACAAACCTATAGTAAACAAAACAGTATGGTACTGGCATAAAAACAAACACATATACCAGTGGAACATAATAGAAAACCCAGAAATAAATCCATGCATTTATAGCCAACTGATTTTTGACAAAGGTGGCAAGAACACACATTGGGGAAAAGACAATCTCTTTAATAAATGGTGCTGGGAAAACTGGATATCCACATGCAGGAGAATGAAATGAAACCCTTATCTCTCACCTTATACAAAAAAAAAAAAAAAGCAAGGATTAAACACTTAAGTGTAAGACCTAAAACTATGAAACTACTGGAAGCAAACATTGGTGAAATGAAATGCTTCATGACATAGGTGTGGGCAAGGAGTTTTTGGATAGGATCTCAAAAGCACAGTCATCAAAAGCAAATACAGACAAATGGGATTACATGAAACTATTAATAAAAAGCTTCTGCACAGCAAAGGAAACAATCAACAGAGTAAACAGACAACCTACAGAATGTGAGAAAACAGTTGAGAACTATGCATCTGACAAGGGAGTAATATCCAGAATATATTAGGAACTCAAACAACTCAATAGCAAAAAACAAAACAAAACAACAACAACAAAAAAAAAACAAATATTCCAATTAAATGAATGGGCAAAAGGCCTGAAAGGACATTTCTCAAAGGAAGACATACATATGGCCAACACGTATATGAAAAAATGCTCAACACATCACTAGTCATCAGAAATACACATCAAAACCACAATGAGATATCATCCCAGCCCAGTTAGAATGACTACATAAAAAGACAAAAAAATAACAAATATTGGTGATGATGTAGAGAAAGGGAATTCTAATACACTGTTGGGAATGTAAGTTCATACAGACATCATGGAAGACAGTATGGAGTTTCCTCAAAAAATTTAAACTAGTACTTTCATATGATCCAGCAATTCCACTACTGTGCATATATCCAAGGGAATTGAAATTAGTATGTTGAAGAGACATCTGCACTACCATGTTTATTGCAGCACTACTGGTAATAACCAAGAAATGGAATCAACTTAAGTATCTATCAACAGATGAATGGATAAACAAAAAATGGTATATATACAGTGAAATACTTGGCTACAAAAAGAATAAAACCCTGCCATTTGCAACAACATGGATAAACCTGGAGGACATAATGTTAAATAAAATAAGCGAGGCACAGAAAGACAAATAAATACCACATTATCTCATTCATATTTGGAACCTAAAACATTCATCTCATAGGAGCAGAGAGTAGAACAGTGATTACCAGAGACTGGAGAGGAGAGGGGAGAGAGGAAAATGGGAAGAGGTTTGGGTAGAAAGTTATAGTCAAATAGGAAGAAAAGTTCTGTGATCTACTACATACTAGGGTGACTACAGGTAGTAATGATGTAGTGTATATTTCTACATAGCAAGAAAAGATCTTGAAAGCATCACAAGAAAAATGATAAAGATTTGAAGTGTTGGACATGCCAACTATCATGATTTGTTCATTATACAATGTATACATGTCCTGAAACATCACAGCATACCCCGTAAACATCACAGCATACCTCCAATTATTATGAGTTAATTATGAACAAAATTTTTAAAAATCTGCACATATATTCTGAAACTGAGATTCTACTTCTACTTATTTATCCTTCAGATATACACTCATATATATAAAAGAATATATAGGCTTACCTTGGACATATTATGGGTTTGGTTCCAGAAAACCACCATAAAGTAAATATTTCAATGATTATTTTTGTTTCCCAATGCATATAAAAGTTTGTTTACACTACAGACTATTAAGTGTGTAATAGAATTATGTCTAAAAAATTGTATATACTTTAAGGAATACTTTATTGGTAAAAAATGCTAACAATCATTTGAGACTTTGGCAAGTCATAATCTTTTTGCTAGTGGAGGTTCTTGCTTTGATATTGGCTGCTAACTGCTAATTGGGTGGCACATGCTGGAGGCTAGGGTGGCAGTGGCAACTTCTTAATACAAGACATCAGTGATGTTTGTCACAATGATTGCCTCTTCTTTTCACAAAATATTTCTCTGTATGTGATACTATTTGATAACATTTTTACCTAAAATATAATTTCTTTCAAAATTAGAGTCAATCCTCTCAAATCCTGCCACTGCTTCATCAACTAAGTTTAGGGAGCATTACAAATTCTTTTTTGTCATCTCAACAATGTTCATAGCATCTTTACCAGGCATAGATTCCATCTCAGGAAATGAAATCTTTGCTTATCCTTAAGAAGCAATTTCACATCCATTCAAGTTTTATCATGAAATTACAGCAATTCAGTCACATCTTCAACCTCCACTTCTAATTATAGTTCTCATGCTATTTCCACTGCATCTACAGACACTTCCTCCACTGAAGTCTTGAATCCCTCAAAGCCATCCATGAAGGTTGGAACTAACTTCTTCCAAGCTCTTGTTAATGTTGATATTTTTACCTCTTTCCATGAATCATGAATGTTCCTAATGGCATCTAGCATGGTGAATCCTTTCCATAAGGTTTTCAAATTACTTTTCCCAGATTCATCAGAGGAATCTCTCATCTATGGAAACTATAGCCTTATGAAAGATATTTCTTAAATAATAATACTTAAAAGTCAAAATTACTCTTTGATCCATGGGTTATAGAATTAATGTTGTGCTACCAGGCATGAAAACATTAATCTCCTTGTATATTTTCCTCAGAACTCTCAGATGACTAGGTGCATTGTCAATGAACTGTAGTATTTTGAAAGAAATCTTTTTTTCTGAGCAGTAGTTCTCAACAGTGGGCTTAAAATACTCAGTTCACCAAGTTACAAACAGATGTGTTGTCACCCAGGCTTTGTTGATTCACTTATAGAGCCCACAAAGAATATTTTGAGCATAATTTTTAAGGGCCCTAAGGTTTTCAGAATAGTAAAAGAGTATTGGCTTCAACATAAAGTCAGCAGCTGGATTAACCCCTAACAAGGGAGTCAGCCTGTTCTAGGAGGCTTTGAAGCCAGACATTGATATTTCCTCTCTAGCTATGAAAGTCCTAGATGGCATCTTCTTCCAATAGGTGGCTGTTTTGTCTACATTGAAAATCTATTTAGTGTAGCCACCTTCATCAATGACCTTAGCTAGATCTTCTGGATAACTAGCTGCAGCTTCTACATTAGCACTTGCTGCTTCACCTTGCACTTCTATGTTCTGGAGATGGCTTCTTTCCTTCAACCTCAGGAACCAACCTCTACTAACTTCTAGCTTTTTTTTCTACAGCTTTCTCACCTCTCTTGCTAAATATTTCATGCAAGAGGCCTAGTTTTCAGCCTATTTCCGCATTTGATATGCCCTCCTCACTAAGCTTAATCATTTCTAGTTTTTTATTTAAATTGAGAGATAGGTGACTCTTCCTTTCACTTGAACACTTAGAGCGTATTGTGGGGTTATTAATTAGCCCAACTTCAATATAATTTTAACTCAGGGAATAGGGAAGCATGAGGAGAGGAAGAGAGACTGGGGAACAGCTTGTTGGAGGAGCAGTCAGAACACACACAACATTTATTAAGTTTGCCATCTTATATGTCCACAGTTTATAATGCTGCAATACAATAGTAATATCAAAGATCACTGATCACAGATCATAATAGATATAATAATAAAGTTTAGAATATTGCAAGAATTACCAGAATGTAACACAGATACATGAAGTAAGCAGATGCTCTTGGAAAAATGGCGCTAACGGACTTGCTTGATGCAGAGTAACACAAACATTCAATTTGTAAAATATGCAATGCCTATATAGTACAATAAAGCAAAGCATAATAAAACAACATATGCCTGTATCATCTCAGCATTGTTAGAAATAGTAAAAAAACTGAAATAATCTAAATGTTTATGAAAGGCATCTAATTTTAATGCATCTATACAATGTGATATACAGTATATGTATTGTAAAGGAATTGGATACCTCTGTTAGAAAGTAGAACTCCATACTATCTGGGTGATGGACAAACTATAACTTTGACTCAAAATGTACAAAAGCAATTCATGTAACCCAAATGTTTATACCCCTGTAATATTCTGAAATTAAAAAAAAGTAGAAATAATATTGTCTTGGAGAAAAGGAAGCAGTGACCAAGGTGACAATAGAAAAGAAGGAAACATTTTTCAATGAGTACTCTTCTGTGTCTTTTGTGTTTATAACCATGTACATGAATTACCTACTCTAAGAAAGTGAAAAAATACAGAAGCAAAGCTGTAATCTTTGTCACACTTCTACCTATTCACCAAGCAAATGCTGAGTTGGGCTCCATAGAGCACTTATGGCTTTTTGTTTTGCCTTTTTGTGATATATACATTTGCTGTCATCATTATCATAATTCTTTGGACGTTCAACTCAATTCATCTGTGAGACTTCAAGGTTCTTGAGTGTACTGATTAGTTGGCGTATTTTACATCCCTAAATGTTCCTAAGCACAATATTAAGCACATAGGAAGTATTCAATGTTATTTGTTTAAATCAGGGTTTCTCAACCTCAGTACTACTAACATTTTAGGCCAGATACTTCTCTGTTATAGGGAGCTGTCCCATGCATTGTAGGGTGTTTAGCAGCATTTCTCACCTCTTCCTACTAGATGCCAGTAGCATATCCTAAGTCCTGATGCACAAAAGTATCTTCAGACATTGACAAATATCCCCTGGAGGGGAAAAATCACCCCCAGTAGAAAACCATTGGTTTAAAATAATGACATATCCAATATTGAGGAGCAGTCACAGAAATCAAAAACAGACTTTAAAGCAAGATTTAACAAACATTTTTTACTACAATATAATAATTTGTTATATAGTATTAGTGCAAGTGAATAGTTGGGATATATGTTATAGACTACAAACTGAATATTAATCTTTAATATTTTTGTCATTATTCATTGATTATTCTTAATTGCTCATGTTATTTCATATTCAGAGTTAACCTTGTAAAGGAAGGTGAAGAATTCAGAATTCCTCATTTAGTGAAATTGTATGATTTTAAACATGATGAATGGTAGCGTTTATGTGAGATACATCATTTTCTCCCCTTTCTTCTAAATGACTTAATGACAGTAAAAATTGATTATCATAACACCAAGGGTATGATCTGGAGTAAATATTCCATTCTTTGATGCAGATCACTTCATAAAATAGGGATTAGACTATATAAAGATTAATTACACTAGCCAAAGAGTTAGTTCTGGATGATTTCTTTTAATTGATAACCAATGGTTTACAAACTAGAAGTTATCATCTGTGAAATTGGATAAAGAGCCTTACAGTAAGAGTGATAGGGTAACACTAAGGATATCTAAGATAGATCATTGTCATCTCACAAATAGCATTAATGGGGAGAAAAGACTCCATAATGTATGGGTGAAGAAATTAACAAATCTTTCCCTATCTATAAGATTGTCATCTTGTCATTGAAAGTCTTTGCAGTATTAACAGCATTTCTCATCTCTCTTATTCAACTCCTTTTTTTCCCTTTGTGTTAATTCCACTAAAAGGGGAAGGAAAGAAAGAGGAAAGGACAGAAGAGGCAAAGAAAGGACAGAAGAGGCAAAGAAAGGAGGGAGGAGGCAAAGGAAGAATGGAATAAAATATTTCTGTGATAGAATAAAATTGCCATGGATCTCAAGATAAAGTTAACCTGTGGCCTAATATTATATCTTCTTTTCCTTTAATCCTACCAAACATAATTTAGCCAACATCTATAAAGCTCATTTTGAAAATTACTTAAGAAATTTATTGTGCTAAATCTACTAAATTCATTCCATTTTCATATTGTAAATTAAATAACATGTTATAAAGAATTGCCATAGACAGATTTTGTAGTTTTGTTCAGCCTAACTCCAAACAATATTTTCTTAAAAATTAAAAATTCCTGCATCTGTTAATTTTAAAAAGTTTTATATTGTTTTCTCTAATCTGTCTTGATACCTGAGTATCTGTCACCAAATGTCAAGTGGTTTTATACATGTACCAATAGTGACAGCACTTATAAAAAGAGGTAAAAGTATTTTCAGTTTTTTAAAATATTTCTCCAAATCCTAACCTGACCAAAGTAAAAGATATGAAATTAGGTATTAATTAGTTATTAAAAATGAATTAGGTATTAGTTTTTAATACTGACTCTCATTTGTTTGTATCATCACTGTGTAACAGTTCATCTATTTAAAACATAAAGAATGAATCAATAGGTATCTAGTTTTTATATTAACATAGAACCTAATTAAAATTTACCATTATACATTATTTATTTACATAAAAGGCTATCAATTTTATACCCCATTTATAAAGAACGCATTATAGGATCATTTTATCAAGGTAGGCTACTTATACAGTAAAGGAAATTTACACAGACTCTACAATTCAGTAGTTTGGATGATTGATCATTTATCTAACTTTAAAGACAAAATAAGCAGGAAAGAACATGCTTTGTGTACTTTCATGCAGAAATATTATATCTTCTTTGTAAGATATTAATAAATGTTATTTTATAGTAAATAATGTCTGTATGATTAACCTCAGAGAAATTGATCTTGGAATCTTGATGAAGCTATTAATAAATACAATGTTTATATTGATGAAGCTAAATCTAAGATTTGTGTAGTAATTCCAATTTATCTTTTTTCCCAAGAAAAATACTGACACATAGTATTATTTATTGGAGCTTCAAAAACAAACACTCTCAGTATAATAAACATTTCTTCATTTCCATTGTAATTTCTCTTATATTAATTTGATCCAAATGAAAGATGCTGCACAAATTGCAATTTCAAATGGTTCAGCCTCCTTATATGATCAAGAACACTAAGGGGATAAAATAAGAGAAAAAATAAAGAAAATGCAAAGGAGAATGCTGGCTTAGTAAAGATAAAAAAAGTCTCTTTAATTGTGTAATATTCAAATTATTTTAAAAACAATTTGGGAAAATCACAAAAAGTATTAACATCCAAATGGCTCTTTCACTTTGAAAAATTTACATAAAACATTATGAGGTTTAAACAACCAAAGCACACGTGACATGTACATTTTATACTTTAACTTGGTATCATAAACAGTGAGCTAATGGATGAGAGATTAATAAATTAAGATATTTCACTCAACACATAATAGTTAAGCATAATTCATGCATAATTATGATTGTAATTTATAGAAATTAACAATGCATTTGTCTGCTAAGACAAGCTTATACTACTAAACATAATCATGGAACTGACATCCCATCACCTTTCTCATAGTCTGTTTGTCAGAAGCAAGTTCTGTCCACATTCCAGGGGAAGGAATTTTCAAAGGTCATGACTCACAGTGTCTACTACAACAACCCAGTGAATACAGCTGGCTTTGCTTTCTCCCCTGGGCCCCAAACTACCCTACATCTCTACCTGATGTTAAGTAGGTGTGCCAAAATGAACATGTCCAAAACAAAGAAATTTTCTTATCTCCATTCATAACTCCAGCCAAATCTGCTTCTCCATTTCAGCTGATGATACAATTTACACTTTTTTCAGGGCAACGTTCCAGTAATCTATGATTTATTTCCAACTTATTACATTGAATCCCTCAGTAAATCCGGCTAGCTTAACCTTCATGTCCCAAATCTAACGACTTATGAGTACTGCTCACCATCCTAGTCATGAAAAGCTTCCTTACTGGTCTCCCAACTTTGGCTCCTTACAGTGCATTTTTGACAGAGCAAACAATTATCTTTAAAATAATAATGAGAGACAGCAAGAGAGGGAAAAAAGATGGAAAAGGAAAGAAGTGAAGTAAGATTTTAAAAAGCTGAAGGATAGCATTTATAACCCAGGTGTAAGTCAGGATAAAGAATAAAGATAGTCATAAACTCCTTGCTACTCCTCTCATTAACAAGTCCCATTCCCCTCCCTTTGAATCCAGGCTGTTCTTAATAACTTGCTTGACCAATAGAAGGTGGTGGGATGGATGTCCTGGGATGTAATGAACTAAGTCATGAGAATCCATGCAGCTTCCACCCATCTTGTTAGAGTGCTCACTCTGGGATCCCTGAACCACTGTGGAAGAAATCCTACTACCTACCCTGAGACCACTTTTCAGGAGATGTCATGTGTTGGTGCTCCATTCCAGGGTCCCAGCTGAGCTCAGCCTTCTAAGGTGCCAGATGCATGAGTGAAGCCATGTCAGACCCTCGAGACTAGCCCTTCTGCTAGATGTATACTAGCAAGTGACTTTAGTCAATGCCACATGGAACAGAGATGGTCCAGCCAAGCCCTTGCTGAATTCCTGACCTAAGAAATCATGAGATATGATACTTTGTTGTTTTAAGCCAACAATATTAGAGATTAATTCTTACACAGAAATAAGTAATTAGAATTATCAAAACCATGAATCTAGTGGGATGCTGCTCTCTGGCATTTGGGGCTGCACAGTACCATTGCATTTATTTAGTGTCAACCGACTTGAGAAAGCTTACTTTGCAACTCCAATTCTATTCTTTATATCTGAGAATAAAGAGAGGTTGTAGTTCAATTTTTCTCACTTTCAAAAACAATGACCTTTAGCCCCAACTGTGTCATCGAGTTCCCATTTGAGAGAGTAATACACGGTACTTTTTTCTCTGTTATTAAGCTTAGGTTGGGCTTTTTGTTTAACAGGCTGGCTTCTGAAGAGTCAGTTTCATATTTCCTTTCTGTGACTCATTTATGGAAAAATAGGAAGAGGTACACAGAAATAGTTTGCCTGTCTCACAATCACTCATGTTACCCATTGCTTCCTGAGTTGATTCATTTAACTTCACATACAAATACAATAAAACTTTCCTAGTTGGCAAAAAATAAAAAAATAAAAAAGCTGAAGGAGAAGAGGAAAGTAGAGGGGGGTAGAGAAGAGCAAACTAAAGAAAACAAGAAGAGGTACATGTGACAGAAAAAAGTGAGGAGAAGAGAAGAAGGATTGGGGAAAAACTGATAAGGAGGATGGATAATTAAAGAAAGGAGAGAGTTGAGAAAATGAGAAAGAGAGAGAGACACACTAGAGGCATCCTTGATTTCTTCCTCTTTCCCACCTTTTGTATGTAATCTATCAACAAATCCTGTTGATTCGTGTTCATAGTACGTCTAAGATTTGTTGTTCATCACCGCCCTCATCACTACCACTCTAATACAAACTATCATCTCTTGCCCAGACTACTACAAAAGCTTCCAGATTGGGCAAGGTTGTTCTGTTCTCGCTACATCCCACAACCTATTTTGTCATTAAACAGCCATACTGATTCTTTTAAAATGTAAATCAGATGGTATGTTTCCACACTCCTAATCCTTTCATGGCTTCCCATTATACTGAGCAAATAATAGCAAGGTTTTGTGATCTGAATCTGAGCTAGTTCTCTGACCTCTGTTCTGAGTACTCTCCCCCTTGTTCACTTTTCTCCAGGCACATTGGCCCCCTTCACTCATAAGTCCCAGGCTGGAAAATACCTCACACTCTCCACAGCCATTGCTATTCCTTGGTCAGATGTTCTTTCTCCAGATACTCACATACCTTCTCCCTCCCTTTAATCAGATTGCTGTTGAAAACACCAACCTCTCAGAAAGGTCAATATAAAATATCATTTTTTTCCTCTTACGTTGATTTATAATTCTTTATTGCAGTTACCAGTATTTGACATTTTAGTACAGTGCTCTATGTTGATTTTTTATCAGTCTTCCCCACTTTCCTACATGTAAGCTCCATGAAGTCAAGGACCACTTTTGATTACTTTTATATTTCTAGTGTTCAGAATAATGCCTAGCACACAGAAGACACTGAATAAACATTTGTTGAATGAATGAATGTAAACAATTAATGTGGATTTATTTTTAAGCCCTTACCCACTTGTTAGCATGAGAAAATATAAGCTAAATGACTATAATATCCAATTTCATTTCAACTTAGTCTGAGACAATACTTTTAAAAGTCCCTTTAATTTATAGTTCCCCATTTGGACAAAATACTAAGTCTTTCAACTGCCTGCCTCTATCTCTGCTTCTCCCCCTAAAAAGGTGACTAGGGATGTGGATGATAGAATGAGGCTTGCATATCCTTGTGATATACAGAGACAGGTAGCCCCTGGCTAAGAAATTTAGTAAGCCTTGTACCTAGAATATTTTCTGTAAATATTCTCTCTTGTTTGATACTTTCTTCTTCATGCTATCTCTATTTGATTAGAATGGAAAATATCACAATTACAAATATTTTATTATGTAAAAATAAGCCAAAAGCTATTTTTTGGTACATTAGAAGTTCCAGTCAGAAGTAGTTATAAGTTACATATTGTTATAAAAAATTAAATAGAAACTTTATGGTAATTTCTGATTTAAATAAGCAAGAACTTGAGTTGAATATGATCACAGAAATTGATTCTGCAGAAACTATTCCTTAAAATTTGATTTGTGAGTATTTAAACTTGTTTAGGCAGATGAAAAAAATCAGTATGCATTTTAGGGATTATCTAATGATGAATATTACTGTTTTAATTTTTTCTTCTTTGAAAAAAATGCGCAGAATATGCTACTATTGATATTTAGATCATCGAGCTGTTTTATGACCAAAAGTATATCAGAAAATTTTGTTCTGATCATCATTTGCTGATAGATAGATATTCTGAGTTCCAATTCAATGAAATGTTTTCATCTTAAGTAATGTAAAATGATTTATCCGTTGGAGATGAACTTTCCCCTTTATAATATCAAAAAAAAAAATCAGTCTTGCTTTGATAGATCAAAGTGGGGGACATATATCAACCCAGAAACAAAAGATGAGGCTGCTACAGTCCACATCATATTTGTTTAGATGGTGTCTCAGTCCATTCCTGGTGCTCTAACAAAATACCACAGACTGGGTAATTTATAAATAACAGAAATTTATTCCTCACACTTCTGGAGGGTAGGAAGTCCGAGATCAAGGCACCAGCAGATTTGCTGTCTAGTAAGGGCTCACTCACAACTTCCAAGATGGCACCCTTGTTGCTGAATCCTCTGGAGGGGATGAATGCTGTACCCTCACATGGCAGAAGGGACAGAAGGCACAAACTTGCTCTCTCAAGTGCTTTCATAAGGGCACTAATCCCAGCCCTTTCATAGGGCACAATGAGGTCTCTGCCTTCATGGCCTAATCAACACGTAAAGACCCCATCTCTTAACACTGTTGCATTGGGGATTAAGTTTCAACATGTATTTTGGAGGGGTACAAACACTTAAACCACATAGCAGATAGTGATTTGAGAACCAACTAAAACCATACCTTTTCCCCTCATGTAAGCAAGGAAAGTTATAAAAATGGGGACCACCAGCACCTAAATCTTGGTCCAGGAAAGATGACTGCCTACTGACAGCTTCATATATCCAAAATCATGAGATTCTTCTACCTTGGGACCACATAAAGGATGGTTGGTGCCATTCCCATTTTTTGCTGTGTTTCCATTACATCTAATAAATGGATTTTCATAAATTCCTACTAAATGCTATTAAAAAGTTCTTAATTCATATGAATGAAGTTGCTGAACCAAGAAAAATTAGAAAAGACTTTCTATAATTAACCCCCAGAAGCCACCAACAGCTAATAAATACATAGAAGTAATCCAGAAATCATGAGAAATATTACAGACTAGGGGAGAAAAAAAACAAGAGAACAAAAATGTGATTAAGTAAATGGGATTGAAGGAGCATACCTTGGCTTCCAATGATCTATACAAAAAGTTGTAGTACCTTTAAGGACTTTGAACAAAACAAAACCTAGCAAAATAACACAAACTATAAAGATAATTTCTTTTAAGACAGATGGCCCAAAGAATAAGGACTAACTAAAAAATTTTTTATAGTTTTCAATGTCTAAAATAATGTACTAAAAGTATATGTGAATTATTCGCCTTTGTTCTCATTAATTCCTAAAGTTGTTAGTAACAACTTTTAAAATAGTCTTTCAAATTACTTGAAAATTGAGTCACAGAATAAAGTAGTCATTTACAACTTCATAGACAATGCTATTGTTCAAATAAAGCTGAACTTAAGTCACACTACATAATTGGTCTTCCTTTGCATGAACTCTCTAAACTATGTGGTGTTAATGAAAATTAAGATAAAGGGTCAGTAATTCTAAAAAAAAAATTGTAATTGATAGTTTCCCCTAAATATATAACATAATTTTCTAAATATATTCATTAACTTACTAGTGAACTAGTTCTCTAATAATTTTTGAAATTTTATTTTTTTTAATTTTGATTTTTCAGCAGATTTACTATGGAATTTAGTTGGGGATTTATTAGGCTGGTTCCATAAATATCACTTACATGTATATTTTCACACATCATACACAAACTTATCTCAGATTCTCCAAGTGGAGCTCTTTATATAGAGAGTTTTTCTATACTGATATAAACAGATAATTTCAAATAAATATGTACTTAAGCAAACATCCAACAACATTGAAAAGTTAATTTCATTAAAATTACATATTTCATTTGAAATATATGAGTTTAAGAACTTCTAGCAGTTTTCTAAATGACAATATTATGCCTCTTACTATCAGAGAAGATGTTTGTATAGTGCCTATAGATGAATTCACTGCATTTAAAAAATTTTAAAGTAATATTATAAAATAAATTTTTATTTATCTCTAGTTTATCAATTTATACTTTTGCATTTATAAGAATTCTTTGAAGTGTAGTTTGCCTTCACATAAGAAATATGGCATATCAGTTGCACATTTCATTATTCTTCAATTTCAGCCTTATATTTTAATACTGGATAATGACTATTAATCTAAGGGGAGAATGAGTTAACTAAAATTATAAACTGATGGGTACATTATTATTTAGTATAATTAATATTTGTCAGGAAACAATTCTATTTCACACTGAAATAAGTATAAGAAAAATATAAGTTATATAATGTTAAGAATAAAGTTATCACATAAAACCTGTCATTATGCCGACTTACACAAATTTTATGTGGTCTGTGCCATGCTCCTCAAATTTTAACGTGCATAAAAATAGTTTAACAGAATGTGTTAAAATGCACTTTCTGACTCAGTAGGTCTAGGTTGGGGGCTGAAATTCTGTATTTCTAACAAGTTTCAGTGATGCCAGTGCTCATACACTATGTAACACAATTTGAGTATCAAGAAAAGATTCTAGGAAATTCCTAACACACTGTATTTTAATCATTGTAAATATTATCCTATGACAGGCCATGCTACTCTTCTAAATATTAATCCAAGTTGGTATTTGTGCTGGATGCAAGTTGGAGCAACTACCCAGCACACACTGATCCTTCCAGTCTCTTTGTCAGTATCAATATCAGTTCCCATCCACCTCCACCACTGCCATAGAATATTGATTCAATTGGAGACACCTAATGCAAGAGGACTACAAGATTCTTTCTGGATGATTATTAGACCTTAGTCACTTAATAACAGCCCCTCAAAATTATCAGGCTCCTGCTACCAAGGTCCTTAGATATGCCTTGTGCCTGCCTTTCTGAAGGTTAATCAACTCTTCTTTCAATACTCTTTCAATAAATCTTTCTCTTAATTTAAGATAAAGTTGGTTTCTGTTGCTTGGAAAAAAAAACCAGTGAACCTCAATAACACAAGTTATCAGAGAAAAGATCAAAATGTAATTATATAAACATCTCCCCTGAGATGAATACCACTGAATACTACAAAAAAGAGTAAGTGTTGCTGTGTTGTCAATAGAGTAGCCACTCTATTTAAACACCAGTGACTATTTAAATTTAAGTAAACTAAAGTTAAATAAAATGAAAAATTCAGTTTTACTGTCTCATTAGCCACATTTTAAGTGCTCTATAGCCACATGTGGCCAGTACCTGTCATATTAGTGCAGATACCCTTCACCATTGTAGTGCTATCCCATAGACACCTAGAGCCTGGGCAGCAGATAATTTAATTGAGGTCTATTAGGTATAGCAATGTCTGGAAGATTACCCACACATGGTAAGAAACTCCTCCATTGACTATTGTACTAAGATAAAACTTATAAACTATGTCTCTGCATTCTTATTTCTCTTTTCAGAAAGAAACTGTTCATAAACTACCCATTGCTCTAGGAATGCTATGAAATTCTTGACTAAATTTCTATGAAACTTTGGTCACTATACTGATCTAATTTGTTAGTCATTAGTAGGCCACATTGAGTTTTCCTTAACATGATAAAAATTAAGTCTAAAATGAGAATGATAAATGAATCAAAGAGAAAAACATTAAAGTATTGGACAACACATAATTATTCATTTAACATGAACATTCATATTAAGTAAATATGCTAAAATATTCATATTAAATAAGATATGCTAAAATGAGGCCATTCTCAAAGACATTAAAACAAATCAATCTCATGGAATCATTGCAGACTGATGAGGAGGTCCTCATAGATCATTCACCATCCATTAGTCAATGAAATCTTTCAGTGCTACTATACAATATCATCTTTGTATTTTATCTTATTTAAATCTGAAGTCATATATCACAATATATTTCTACATTAGCCACACACGGAAAGTAAAATATTACAATGTTTATTTTAGAGACTAAAGATGTACCATAACATCCCCCTAATGGGCATGTACTACTTCAAGTATAGCATCAACCTTACAAAGAGGAGGATTACCTCTGTACATATTAGTCTATTCATACATACACAAATCTGAATTCAGACTTATTTCTTTTAATCTTCCACTGTGTGCTTTCCAGTCACCTAGTTTACTTCCTATATAAGAAAGCAATAGCATCAAAATAACTACTCTTGGTTTTCTTATTTTCAAACTCTACTGCATCTAAGAGGCAATAATAAATTCTAAAAAAACCCTTATTAACAATAATAACAAACGTACAGCCTGTACCCACGTGTAAATGAATCATTGTAAGAATATCCAGAATATTCTGAAGTAAATTAATACTGACAACACCTATAGGCTGATGTGTTCCATGACAACTTAGAAAGCAATTCTTTTTCTGTGTAACATTTCATATAAAATATGCTCATTTTAATCCAACTTTTTTGATTAAAATATGTTGACCATTAATAGATTTTTGTATGGAACATTTAATAACCATACTACAATATAAAAAATATGTAAACTATGAAAAATTCTGACTTTGAAATTTAACTCTTCAAGCCTTTGCATAATGCAAAAAAGGAGAGTATAAATGATGAATTAACTAGTTGATAAGAGCAGCATGCTAATGAAACTTTGGTTCACTTATGCATCAGTTAACTTCAGTCTCTTGTATACCTCCAGAACATACCCTTAAGTCTTAAAACTGTGTGTTTGTGTCTCTATTTGTATATGCGTAATGTGCATGTGTATGTATATGTGTATGTCTGTGTGTGTGAAAGTGAGAAAGAGAGACAGAAACAGAGAGTGCAAGACAAAAAGTGAGCACACTGAATGAGGATAAATGATTCCGATATGAAGAAGAAAAGCTATGAGTACATGTGTTACTGACATTGGATCAATAGTATTGCTTATTTGAAAATGATATTTAATCATATTGCTTGTTAATTAAATTTCAACATCTTCTACATCTGGAGTCTATTACAGTCTCCATTGTATCATGTGCAATTCTATAATTGATAAAATAATTTTGGTAGGTCTTCTCAGCAAATTTACCAGTGCCAATTCCAGGAATTACACCAATCTATTTAATTCCATCTAGTTGCCCTGTGCTCTAAGTCAAAAAACTACATGAATTAAGCTGAAATACATCTTATTACCTTGATATAATACAAGTATCAAAGTGCTGCAGTGAAACAAAATACTCTCTTCCCTTTTGGAGACTGTAAGGAAACCAAATCTTATAGGCGGAGAGAGAATCCATGGGGGAAGCTCAGAATAGTAAACCAATACGGGTGGTGCTGCTCTGCAGAATTATGACCCTGTTAAGAGCAATTTCTCTGTAGAATATCACATAACTATTATCAATGACTGTTATACTTGTTCACATTACAATAGCTGCACTGTGTGACAAACGAAAAGCATATCTGTTTCAAGTATGCAATGTCATATTAAAAGACTGATGCTTTGCCATTCCTCAGCTATCTCATTTTTCTCCTTAAAGTTAAAACGTGTCATGATGTTATTATTAATATTTCATGATTACACTACTTTGCATTTTCCTAATAAAACTATTTAGTAGTATGTCTACTTTTTATTTATCACTTATACAAATTTTATTTCATACTGACGTCAATATGATTAATCAACACTATTTTGCTATACCACCATTACTACTGATTATAGCATTCACAAATATCCAAAGTAAGTTATTGCAAGGAAGCCAGTAGCAGGCATTTCTACTGCACCAAAATGCTAGTGTGTTTTTGTTCATGTAAATTTGTAATTTGTTAATGTAAATTAATACATGGACATAAATTAAAATGTTTTAAGAGTATATTTCAGTTCAATCTACTTAAACATGTTGAATTATAGTTGGTGAGCTGTAGAAGAACAAGATGGGAGGCTTTAGAGAGAAGAGAATGGTAGCGTGGAAGTACATAAAGACAGCAGTAGAAAACTAAGAAAGTTAAATCACAATCACATGAGTTTTTAATCTTAAAATCAATGTTCTTGTAGTAAACAGTCCCTTTTCCACTAGGAGGTGGAGGAAATGGGGGAGGAAAAATGTTTACCAGATGTTGGGTATTACAAACAAGGAAGGGAAGATACCGCTGCTTTTCTCTGCCTCTAGAACAGAGGTGCTATTCTTCTTTTTGAGATTCATTTGTTCATTCAACAACTATTTATTGTTCACCTATGATATTTCAGGCAATGTAATCTGGGATAAACTTACTATTCAAACTTCCTGATAAACATGAATTTTAAGTCCCTTGCTTTTTGTACTTACATATAATAGGTACCTTCTGAGTTCAACCTGTGAAAAATGTTTAAAAGGTGGATGAAACATAATGATAGAACAAGAACATCTATATAACTTTAAAAATATATAAAGAAACTTTGAATTCAAACATTTGACTTTGGAAACCAGGCAGAGAAGTGCTTGTACAGGGCTACATTTTCAGTTTGGAAGAACATCTACTCTGCCCATTTGCCACACCTGAGAGATGTCTAGGCTATTTACATACCTCATTAACAATTTCACAGATCTACAACCACCATAGTGATCAAAAATTCTTTCCTCAGGCATTTTTTCAAAACAAAATTTATATTTACTATTATGTGAGAAAATGTTAATTAGGAGAATAGTTGAAAGTATAATTTCTCATTTAGAGTCTATCAGAGGTCATAGTGTGGAAAACACATCAATGGAAATTTGTAATGATTTGTGCTCAGAGAAAAAAATCATCTTCACTGTAAAAATGATAATAATTAATATGAAGACAATTATTATATATCATATCATCTGTTGGCAGCTGGGTCTTAATATTTAAGAAAAGCTTCAGGTTTTTTTGGTTGTTATTGACTATATTTAAACTGCCTGTTTTCAGATACTGTGACCAGATTCAATAACCTTTATACTATGTTCAAAATTATTTGTAGATAATCTACATATTAGGATAATTAGTTAATAATTAATATTCCAGGGGCTATTTTGTGGTATTACACAAAAAGCAACATGGTGAACGTATTTCTGCTCTTTTCAACTTAGATGCTTTTCTCCCAAATTAGCAAAATTCTGTACTCCTCTTATTGCCTTAATGGAAGTAGATCACCTGGACAGCAACACAAAGAATACAGAAAATATATAGTAGAAAAAGAAATAGGTGCAACACACTTTCTCTAAAAAGAAAAATACACTATACCTGGAACCATAATAAAACTACACTAAGCATTTTATAAAGAATATAAGAAAGATGTCAATCTTTTTAGAAATATAACTAATAAATATAATGCTTAAAACTAACTTTGAAGACTTGGAGTAAGAATTACAAAAATTTATAAAACCAATATGGAACATAAGCATTAAGAGATACAACACAATAGCTAATGAATTTGGAAATTACAAGAAATGAACTCAGATTGACCAAAAAGAAGGCAACATCCTTACATATATCACGATAAATTTTATTGCAATTTCTTAGTTAAAAAAAGGAATCTGGAAACCCACTGCTGGACATAATTATGGTCCTAGTTGATTGCATAGTAAAATTTACATAGTTTTCATTTCACAGTGACTTCAATGGTTCTAAACATAAACATAAGTCTTCATAAATTGCAAATAAAAGAATCTTCCCAGGCATATTCAACAATCACCCCTATGTAATTATTCTGACAAAATTCCAATGCCAGGAGTAGAAAAACAAAATAAGCAGAAACTTCGCATAGATGAATGTTGTTCACAAGGCATATTTTTGTTTGGGTGCTCTATTACGTATGCATGCCTGGTCTCTTGTGAAACTAAAGCCTTATAAGAATGTCAAGGTTAGAAGTGAGGCTCTGTAATTTTCCATTAGTCATCTGTTAGTAGATTTAAGCAGCAGATTGTGTCTTTCAATTGGTTTACTTAGCTGGTGCCAAAGCCTGTTCAAATGTTCCCTGCATTTTGTTTACTTTTGTATTTGTGTCTCAAAGTACTGCTGCCAAGTATTCTACGAACCCTTTGAAATATTCCAATGAAAATACTTTGGTGAATGTCATGGGAATGATTATATTAAGAAAAAAGTTCAAGTAAATCTATAAGCAAGTGGGAGAAAAGTGTACTTCCATGTAAATCATTAATTTTTAATAATAAGGATAATAAAAGTAAGACACTGATAATGTACTATGTACTTAAAAGTACTGGGTAAGAGATGATTAAAAGCAGTAAAAACACACAAAACAGCAATAGGAAGGTAATGAGCACATTCAAAGCAGAAAGCAGAACAGCAATGAACCACAGAGGCAGGAAGAACAAGTCAGGAAAGGCACAGGAAGAACAAGGACTGAAGAATTCTGGCAGAGTGTTTGTGGTTGGATTCCCTAGCAGAAGCCATCAGTCCCCTGTTAAGCAGCCACTCTGGCCCATATGCCTAGGGTCATACACTGTGAGGCTAAAAGCTGCAACAAAGTGGCCAGCTGAACAAAAGGGCACGCTTGTGTGGAATTAATCCACCAACTCTGCAGGACACAGTTCTCATTTGTTTTTTCTGGTATCTTTAGTCAATTTTGAAGATTTTTCAGTTTTTACTTTTTCAAATATTTCTTCTGTCTTCTTTCTTTCTATTCCTTGGATCTCAAGTGGTTGTACACTAGACGATTTGATATTGTCCTACAAATGTTATTAATAGATACTCTTTTCCATTTGCCCCTGTTTTTGTTCTCTGTATTTAGTTTGCATAATTTCTATTGACCTGTCTCAAGTTTACAGATTTCTTCCTCTGCTGTGTCCAATTTGTTGATAATACTATCAAGTGGACTTTACGTGTCTAATATTTTAATTTCTAGTATTTCATTTTTTTAAACAGTTCCCATTTCTTTACTAAAATACTCTGTCTATTCATGCATATTTTGACTTTTTCTACAGACCCTGTAACATATTTATCATAGTGATTTTAAAGTGTATCAGTTAATTCCAAATCAGGGCCATTTCTGTGTATTGCCCATATTACCTATTTCCTGTTGTGACCATGGCTCATATTTTCTTATTCCTTCACGTCTCATAATTTTTATTATATGCTAGATATTGTATAAAAGAGAACAGTAAATAATAGGTACCTTAAAATATATCTTGCCACTTTTTCTACCTGTCTTGTTTGTAATGCTGAGTCAATCAAATCTTTGGATTTGCTGAAATTGGGTTTTGTTGAAGTTTTAATTAGATCCAGTTCACCATTTCTTTATACCTTATAGCTCATACCACTAAACTATCTGATATTTCTTAGCTCAGAAGCCCAGCTTCCACTAGATCCATGGGTTGTTCTCCAGTCCTGCCTGTCTTTCTGTGCCTCAGGAGAACGTTGCCCAGGCTTTGGAGAATGGCTGCAGTTCACTGGATAGAGGCCTGGAATCTACAAATAAATTTTTCTCACCAATCCTGCCCTGCACCCTGCCTTTAGCATACTACATTTGAGCACTAGGTGAAAGCCTTTGGGCAAGAGTTGGAGGATGGGTGCAGACTCACTCTATGACTGGAATGCCATGAGATTATAATGTATCATTCCAGCCCCACACAGCCATTAAACATTGGCTGTCTCCCTTCGCCCCTGTTTATGGTCCATTCCTCCTTCTTCTACTGTTTTGTAAGAGGTAAAAGCAGCTATAATACTATTCTTTTTTAGAAACTTCACATTATCTTTTGGATTTAAGTTTATTTAAACTTACTTGTATCTTCATCTCTCTGGTAAGTTTTTTTGTTTTTTTTTTTTAAGTCTCTAGCTTGTGTTTGCTGTGAAACGGAGAAATAGTCTCTTATAACTTACAAATCCTGATTGGACTTTGTGTTTTTCTTATTTTATATTCATTTCAAAACACTGCCTCAAGGATTTCTGGACCCAATTCTCCTTTTTTCAACAGCAGTGATGATCACTTAGAAAAAGAGCAAAAATATTCTCTTATTTTTGCCCTCAACAACTTAACTCATGGTCATCACTTGCGTTCATGTAGTAAAAAGCTACTTGATCTCTTTGTGGCTGTTACTTCACTTCTTAACTTTCATTATGTTGGTTCTTCACTCCCATAACTCAGTACAAATAAAATAAAATAAAATAAAATAAAAATAATTAAAAATGTGCAAAATTTTTAATTTGAGAAAGTAAGGTACGAGGATCACTTGAGGCCAGGAATTTGAGATCAGCCTAACACAGTGAGACCCTATCTCTACAAAATATTTAAAAATTACCCAGGTATGGTACACCTGTAGTCCTAGCTACTTGGGATGCTGAGCCAGGAAGATGGCTTGAGCCACACAGCTGGAGGATACAGTAAGCAGTGATTGCACCACTCCCTTCTAGTCTTGGCAACAGAACAAGACCCTATCTCAAAAAAAAGTGGGGGGGGAGACAAAATTTTGAACAGATACTTCACCAAAGATGATGTGATAATGGAAAATAAGTACTTGAAGAGATGCTTATCATCATTAACCATTAGGGAAATGTAAATTAAAACCACAATAAGAAACCACTACCAACTATTAAATCGCTAAAATTAAAAAGAATAACCATACCAAGTGTTGGTAAGTATGGGTCAATAGAAACTCTCAAACTCTGCTCGTGGCAATGTAAAAATGGTAACACTACTTTGGAAAATAGTGGTTACCAGTTTCTGGAAACTTTAAACATACATCTACCATATCATTCAGCCATTCTACTCCTAGGTATATTCTCCAAAGAAATGAAAGCAATATGTCCTTGGAAAGACCTGTACATTAATGTTTATAGCAGCTTTGCCACAAAGTGCAAATAACTCAAATGTCCATCAAGAGATGAATGGATAAACATATTGTGGTATATATTATTGGGAAATACTGCTCAGCAATAAAGAGATGGACTATTGTATTGGTTCTTGCACAAGATGGATGAATCTCAAAGTAAGCAGATGGAATAAAAGAAGCCAAAGAAGTGTACATAACACTGGACTACGTTATTATAAAATTCTAGAAGATACAAGTTAATATATAATGACAGAAGCCATGTTAGTGGAGGAGTGGCAAAAGTGCCAGGTTACTAAGAAACACAAGAAAATTTTTGCAGGTATGAATATGTTTACTGTTTGATTATTGCTATGGTTTCACAAATATATTTTATATTAAGCTTGTGAAATTGCATAAACATGTATGGTTTAAGATTTGTTAATTGTACCTCAATAAGCTATAATAAGTAAATAAATAAATAAATAACTCCTACCCGTTCTTCACCTTCTCCTAGGAATCTTCTTCAATCTTTTAGTACCAGTTAGATAGGCATACTTGCATCATTCATTTATTTTACCAGATATTAAAGAGAGGATATGGGAAAACTACCAAAAAGAAGAAGATAAATTCATTTGGTTTTCTGCAAAGATATGTGGGATCAACTGGTGTTGAGATGCCACAAGCAAATCCTATCTATCTATAATTCATAATTGTTTCCAAAACCACCTTTGAAAAGGAAGAGAAATAATTGCTAGCAAATATAACATCATTGTCATAATACTTGAGGTCTAAATAAAGCCATCTTTATCTATTAGGGTTTTATAATCAATTTCCTTGCCACATTAATCCTTAGCTATTTTACAGGCAGGGTTCCTAATTTGGTCTTCATAAACAACTTCAAGGGAATCTGTGAACCCTTTGAAAATGTATACAACAGATTTTTGGTTTTTTTTTTTTTTGCATGGCTCTTTTTATTTTCTTAGGAAAGGGAAGCCCATATCATATTTTAGATTATTAAAGAGATCTGTGACCTAAAAAATTATTAACAACACTGCTCTGGAATATATTTTGAATGAACTCCAATTTGCTAGATCCTGTTATCTCTTAAAAGAAGAACTTATGGTAGTATCATATGTGAAGTATTAAGATAAGATTTGAAAACAGAAAGAATAGTAAGATCCTAAAGCTATTGGGAAAGAATATGTGAAAAAAGTAGAAATGTCTGCACGTATATTTGCTTAAGACCCTTTTTCTCTAAGAAGTTTAAAAAGTTATTCTTGCTGCCTTTATCATTCTCTTCTATAAAAGTCTATAGCAATTATATTCTCTTCAGTCTTTAATATGAAGGTTAAGAGTTAATTTTATGTTGTTATATATCTTTCAGTAGTCATGTATTTTAGCCTTTTTATTTCAAGACAAAATTCATTCTCCCCAACTAAATACAGATATTCATGCCACAGTGGTTAATAGCTGAGGCTCTGCAATCAAAGTATCTGAGTTCTTGTTTTACCATTTGCTAGCTGTGTGGCCATGGGCAAGTCATAATACCTTGAATACTCTACTTAAAAAGATATGGGATAAATAGGCCGGGCGCGGTGGCTCACGCCTGTAATCCTAGCACTCTGGGAAGCCGAGGCGGGTGGATCGCTCGAGGTCAGGAGTTCGAGACCAGCCTGAACAAGAGTGAGACCCTGTCTCTACCAAAAATAGAAAGAAATTGTCTGGCCAACTAAAAATATATATACAAAAAAAAAATTAGCTGGGCATGGTGGCTCATGCCTGTAGTCCCAGCTACTCGGGAGGCTGAGGCAGTAGGATCGCTTAAGCCCAGGAGTCTGAGGTTGCTGTGAGCTAGGCTGATGCCACGGCACTCACTCTAGCCCGGGGAACAAAGTGAGACTCTGTCTCAAAAAAAAAAAAAAAAAAAGATATGGGATAATAATAGAACCTAACCCATAGTGTTTCTATAAAAATTAAATGAGATGATATAAACTACTTCATACAATATCTGGCACAATAAATTCATTCATTCAGCAAACTTTACCAAATTCCTAAATTTATTTTCATTAGAAATTATTATTATGACAACAACTCTATAAAAGATGAAATGAATGAAAAGCCACTAAATAGTTTTAAATTCTTGTTGGGGACAGGTGATTTTAACACATAGGGAGTGAGGAGGTATATAAGATCCTGCCTAAAAAGAAGAGTTCAGAGACATAAGCAAGAGGTTCAGAGAGATGATTTTTTTGCAGGATTTGACAAAGCCCAAAGCTTTTAAAAGGGAGGGCATGACAAAGTTGTGTCAATACAACCAGGATTTTACTGCCAGTAGGTCAGGTGGCTACAGGAAATGGTAGTTTTGCTATATATCTGGGAGCTCTCCCTGAAATCCAGCCAGAAAAACCTCAATTCTTTAAACCCAAGGTTTACAATGTAGTCTTTCCAGCCTGAAAGTGGAAAGGGGTGCTATGAAAGAGACTTATATGTTAACACCTGACAATTCGTGTACTTCAAAAAAATTAAGAAAGCACAATGATTATTAATTACTTGCCTATTTATAATTTTTAACAGCAAATTCCTAGTAATTTTTGCAATATGGCTGACTGCCATTAGGATTTGGGTGACTTACCATTAACAGAGATTAAAGAGAGAAATGGAATGAGAGATAAGGCTGTTTTCAAGATTTAATTTAACATGGAGGAATCGCTTAGGTTCAGCATCTGTGCTGAATATAACCAGAAATCATTGAGGAAGAATGGTCTTCTACTCTAAGTTATCCTGGATGGTTAAAATCACTGCCTTTATATCTGACAGCACACAGATTAGTACTGGACTCATGTCAACAGAAAAGAAGCCAAATTCTGTAAAATAATTATTCTGTAAAATAATTTAAATTTAATAATTTAAAATTATTCTGAGCCAAATTTGAGGACCATAACCTGGAGCCACACCCAAGACGCCTTGAACAAGTGGACTTGCTGTGGCTGGGTTACAGTATGGTTTTATACATTTCAGGGAGACAGGGATTACAGGTAAAAAGTCATAAATCAATACACAGAAGGCAGACATTGGTTTGGCCCAAAAAGCTGGGCCATCTCAAGGTGGGGGGCTTACACACTACAGGTGGGTTTAAAGACTCTTTGACTTGTAACTGGTTAAAAATTTTGTCCAAAGGCTTGGAATGTTTTAAGGAAGTCCTTAATCAGAGACAAGCCATATATTTGTTGTGCAAATTGAGGACTTGCAGGTTTGTCTTGCACAGCCTTAGGCCTGTTAGTGAGTTACAAACGATACCTCCAAGAAGGGAGTGGGGAGTGATGAGGCATGTCTGACTTCCCACCTCATGGCAGGCAATTTAGTTTTAGGATATCCCTTTGGCCACAAGAGGGTCCATTCAGTCAGCTGGTCAGGGGAAGCCTTAAGATTTTATTTTAGTTCACACTCAGAACTCAGGAAATCATTGTTAATCAAATAATTGGAAGGTTTTCAGAAAATTTTCCTTTCAAGATGTGCTTTAATGATGAAAAAGCAGGGTACAGGAGCAAAAGTACTAAGTATTCAATATCTTTCTTTAAAATATTTCTTTGTTATATGGACAGTAAGTGTGTCATGATAACATCTATTATAATATATACTGAGTGCCATGCAGATGTCAGCTCCTGGCTACAACCCTTTGAAATAGGAATTATTACTATCTTCATTTTACAGATAACAAAAATTAGGTATAAAGAAGGTTAAGTATTTTGCCCACTGGTCCATACCCGTATTTTACCACACATACAAAGATGAACTGGTGCCCATCCTACATAAACTATTCTCCAATATGGAGAAGGAGGGAATTCTCCCCAACACATTTTACCAAGCCAATATAACATTGATACCAAAACCAGGAAAGGATGCAACAAAAAAAGAAAACTACAGACCAATTTCTCTCATGAACATAAATGCAAAAATTCTCAATAAAATCCTAGCAAATCGTATCCAAGTGCTTATTAAAAAAATAATTCATCACGACCAAGTAGGCTTCATCCCAGAGATGCAGGGGTGGTTCAACATACGAAAATCTATAAATGTAATTCACCACATAAATAGAAGCAAAAATAAAGACCATATGATCCTCTCAATAGATGCAGAAAAAGCATTTGACAAAATTCAACACCCTTTTATGATAAGAACGCTTAACAAAATAGGCATAAACGGGACCTACCTAAAAATGATACAAGCCATATATGACAAACCCACAGCCAACATCATACTGAATGGGGAAAAATTGAAAGCATTCCCATTCAGAACTGGAACAAGACAAGGCTGCCCACTGTCCCCATTACTTTTCAACATAGTATTGGAAGTCCTTGCGAGAGTTATCAGGCAAGAGAGCAGAATCAAGGGTGTCCAAATAGGGACAGAAGAGATCAAACTCTCACTCTTCGCTGCTGATATGATGCTGTATCTGGAAAACCCCAAGGACTCAACCAAGAGACTCCTGGAATTAATTAATGAATTCAGTAAAGTCTCAGGTTACAAAATCAATACACACAAATCAGAGGCATTCATATATGCCAATAACATTCAATCACAGAACCAAATTAAGGACTCAATACCCTTCAAAACAGCAACAAAGAAAATAAAATATCTAGGTATATATTTAACTAAAGAGGTAAAGGACCTCTATAGAGAGAACTATGAAACACTAAGGAAGGAAACTGCAGAACATGTAAATAGGTGGAAAACCATACCATGCTCATGGACTGGAAGAATCAACATTGTTAAAATGTCTATACTACCCGAAGTAATCTATAGATTCAATACAATTCCTATTAAATTACCAACATCATTTTTCACAGACTTAGAAAAAATAATTATACACTTTGTATGGAATCAGAGAAGACCCCATATAGCAAAAGCAATTTTAAGCAATAAAAACAAAATGGGAGGTATTGATTTGCCAGACTTAAAACTATACTACAAGGCTATGGTTCTTAAAACTGCCTGGTATTGGCACAAGGGCAGGGACACAGACCAGTGGAACAGAACAGAAAATCTAAATATAAAACCATCCTCATATAGCCATCTAATCTTTGACAAAATAGACAAAAACATACTCTGGGGACAAGAATCCCTATTCAATAAATGGTGCTGGGAAAACTGGATAGCCACATGTAGAAGACTGAACCAGGACCCACAGATTTCACATCTTACAAAAATCAAATCACAGTGGATAACAGATTTAAACCTTAAATGGGAAACGATTAGAATTCTAGAAGAAAATGTAGGAAAGACTCTTACAGACATTGGTCTAGGCAAAGAATTTATGAAGAAAACCCCTAAGGCAATCACAGCAACAACAAAAATAAATGAATGGGACCTGATTAAATTAAAAAGCTTCTGCACAGCGAAAGAAACACTCATGAAAATAAACAGACAGCCTACAGAATGGGAAAAAATTTTCGCATACTACCCATCAGATAAGACTGATAACAAGAATCTACTTAGAACTCAGGAAAATCAGCAAGAAAAAATCAAACAATCCTATCAAAAAGTGGGCAAAGGACATGAATAGAAATTTTTCAAAAGAAGATATAAGAATGGCTAACAAACATATGAAAAAATGCTCAACATCCCTAATCATCAGGGAAATGCAAATCAAAACCACAATGAGATACCACTTAACTCCAGTGAGAATGGCCTTTATCAAAAAATCCCAAAACAACACATGTTGGTGTGGATGCGGAGAGACAGGAACACTCATACACTGCTGGTGGGAATGCAAACTAGTGCAACCCTTGTGGAAAGCATTATGGAGATACCTTAAACAGATTCAAGTAGACCTACCATTCGATCCAGCAATCCCATTATTGGGCATATACCCAGAAGAACAAAAGGCATTCTATAACAAAGACACCTGTACCCGAATGTTTACAGCAGCACAATTCACAATTGCAAAGATGTGGAAACAACCCAAGTGCCCATCAATCCACGAAAGGATTAGTAAACTGTGGTATATGTATACCATGGAGTATTACTCAGCTATAAGAAATAACAATGATACGACATGTCTTTGGTTCTCCTGGAGAGAACTGGAACCCATTATATTAAGTGAAGTATCCAAAAAATGGAAAAACAAGCATCCCATGTACTCACCAGAAACTTGGCTTCCCCAATCATCACCTAAATGCACATCGGGGAAGGATACCAATTGGATATCAGACTGAGACGGGGGGGGTGGGGTGGGGGGAGGGGATGGATGCATGCATGTTGCGCACCGTCTGGGGAATGGTCATGCTTGAAGGTGCTGACTCGGGGAGGTGAGGGGGGGGAGGGGATGGAGGTATGACTACATGGTGTATGCCAGCCGCAATGTCTGGAGAATGGACACGCCTGAGGCTCTGACTCAGGGGGATGGGCGGGACACGGACAATGTATATAACCTGAGGTTTTGTACCCCCATGAAGAGCCGAAATAAAAAAAAAAAAAAAAAAGTATTTTGCCCACTGTTACCTCGACTTTGTATGTTATGCTTAAAGAATTCATCCCCCTCAAACTTTCATCCAAACCTCCTGTAAAACCCACCGCTCTCCCCTTCCTAAGGGTGTATTAGGTATGTAGCCTTTGCCAGGCCCCTAGGGAGATAACAGACTGGAATGCAAGAAGGGAACTTACTTTCCTTATCCCTCTTGATAAGAAAGAGGCTTATTCCTCCTCGTTGTTCCCTAGGCAGATAAAAGAATGGAATGCCAGAGGGGAACTTATTTTCTTATCCCTCCCAGTTGTTTGAAAAGAGTTTATTACAGCTGCTGTTCTGGCCCAGTTGCTCACTCCCCCTGGAAAAACCCTCTATAAAACCCAAGGCACTCCCCTCTCCTGGGTGTGGATGCTGTTTTCGGCCTCCACCCATCTACACCCAGATGTTCAAAATAAACAGCATGTTGCTACACGTGAGGCTTTGTGTGTCTCCCTCTTGGCTCCTGTCGTAACAGTATATCCCTGGCTTATCCTCAGGCAATCTGACGTCTAAGGCTGTGATGCCACTAAACTACTTACCAGGATATTTTCCAAGAAAGATTCACTCCTATGTAAATTCCGGTACTTTGGACAAGGACTGTGCTATACCAGTATGTCTTAAGTTAAAGGATAAGGTTAAATGAGAGAATACCAGCTAAGTACTTCCTTTAGAAGTATTTTAAAAAACACTTTGTTTTTTCATAGAAAAGTAATATAAGTTAAATTACAGAAACACTTGCTAATTCAACAATACATATAATGAAGAAAAAACATACATAGGCTCAAACTACAGATGACTATATTTTGTATGTTTCCTTTCATTTCAAAGCAGATACATAATATTTATACCTATATGTTCTAAATGTGAATATGTAATACTTTAATCCTATTATGATACTTCATATCCTATCTAGTGGATATTGATTTAATTTAATGTTATATTATCACTCCTCATACAACAAAACATCTTTATAACATGATTTTTACTCGCTTTATGTAATAGAAAATCATTGCATGGCTATTCCATAATATAAGTAACTTAGTAATTCTAAGAAGAGGAGTGTCATACCTACACAGTCAGAATAAATTTAGGAAATTTTTTCTCCCATGATTCTGATTTGTTTTAACTCAGCTATTTATTACATTTTGATATTTCAAACAATGTTAATGGAGTATACCCCTGTCCGACCCTTTGGAAAATCGGGGCTAAACAAATGTGGCTGAAAAATAACAATTTAATCAGTGTCCCATTATTGACATTTAGTTTATTTAAATGGACACACCCGTACAAGGACACACCTTGTACAGAAATCTTTTTAGAGTTCTCATCAGGTTTAGGATAAATCTCAAAAAGTGCAATTGCTGAGCTCAACGATGTGAACATTTTCAGTAGTCTTGATACACATTGCCTGCCTGCCAGAAAATTTGAGTTTATATCTTCGACATAATTGTGTGCAAAGGCTCATCATCTAACATGTGGATATACAGTGATCATTTTAAACATTAAATTGTATACTGTTTTGATTTGCATTTCTTACTCTTAAGTATCTTCATACTCCATTGGCCAAACACACTGATCCTGTCAGAAGAGAGAAAAAAAATTACTATCCCCGCCTTCCTTAGTTACTATGTTATTTGTGACTATGGTAACAACGACTACCAAGGTTAAACTCTCCGAAGGCAATGAGTCTAGTCAGCCCTTGATAGTTATTACAGGCATCTGGTTGAACCCTCAAAACAACTCTGTATTGTTATTATTTTGTAAGTGAGACACGGGGGAAGACCAGTTGCCCCAACTCACAGGGATGAGTCAAGTCCTGGGATTTGAGCCGGGGTCTCTCCTCACACACCTGGAACTAGCCCCGGAGTTAAGGGGTGAGGAGAGGGACCATGTGAAAAAACATAAAAAACAAAACAAAAAAACAGGGCCCTTACGGCTTGCAGTTTCCTTCTAGTTGGCAACAGTTTCTAAACTAAACTAGACGTAAATTTTCTGCTGCCAGAGGCTCGTGTACCAACCGGTTTATTCTCCCCACAAGGACGAGCCCGTCAGCGACGACTCACAGAGCGTGACCAGGAGGCTGCTCAGCTGAGAGCCGAGTCACACGGTGCACATTTTTTCCCCTTGAAAAAGGAAATGGTCGGATTTGGAAAACAGGGAAGAGGGGATATTCCTAAATTATCCATAGCTAGAGTGGCCACATTTTACTTTGAAGTCTAGGGACGTGAAGGTAAAAGGAAACCCGAAAACACGACAGGACCTGCGCTTCCGGGCTTTAAGCAGACGGAAGACAGACGCATGCGTCCTGCGCGCTCCTCGGCATCTCCTCCCCCGCCCCCAGCCCGTCGGGGAGCGCTCTGCGCAGGCGCGGGCGCAGGTTGCTGCAGCGCCGGGCCTCAGCTGATGCTGTTGTTGACCCGCCCCTCCCCCGACCGAACTCCGCAGCTGCCCCGCGCTCTGGGGCAGTCGCTCCACCCCCAGCACCCGGGACTGCGGACTCCGCGACCCTGTCCTAGGGCCTTTCTGCGCTGAAGGAGCCGTGGACTGCGCAGCGCCCCGCGTGCCGGTGAGCGACCCCGGACGTGCAGTCCCCAGGTCCGTGTCTAGAGCGGGGCTGAGCGGCGGCGCCCTGGGCTGAGCCGGGCCTGACGAGGGGGTGGAGGAGGGGAGGCCGCCGGGGAGCGGGGCCCACAGAAGCCAGTGATGGAGATGCTGTCACGTCCCCCTACCCCGGCCCAGCCTCCTGCCAAGGAGCTCCTGCTTTTGGCCCGAGCCCGGCCCTCGGGGTTGGTTCTAGGCCCCCGACACACACACCTTGAACGCCAGGTGGCCCTTGGTTTCGCTGTTCTTGAATTTTCTTGTACTGTTCCTTGGATCTTATTTTTAACCTTTACAGAATAGACTTTGTGCTGGGTTTTGTTTACGGAGCTTTTGGAAAAGCGCTGGTTTCCTTCGTTTTCAAGCCCTTTCAGAACTAAAACCAGTGTCTGCACAGATCACGACCCACTTAAAATGGATGGAGTAGTGTGTATGTGTGTGTGTATATAAACACAGACACACATATATTACGTGTGTGTGTACGTATATTTTACCCCCCTCTCCAGACTGAATCTGAGATACGTGTTTGTTGGTAAATTAAGAAGAGACTGGTATAAAAACGTTGAGCACAGGCAGGAGGAGAACGTGGCCTAGCACCCCTTTTTAAACCGAGAAGTTTCCAAGAATAGACATGATTAAACTTGTCAGTTTTCTGAAGTAAATTAGTAGGGAAAGCAGGGATTCCAAGTACCTGACATAGTCTGGCACTTGTCCAAACCCCTACCTATAGTAGAATCAATGAAGGTAACTGTTAGATCAGAAGAAAAAGCTGGCCCAGACCAAGAGAGATACACCTTACACCCCAGCTGTGTTGACTGAGATCCCAGAAAGGGTGCTCCTGAAGCCTTGCTGCCGAGGCCCAGTGATCCCAGTTTGTCTCATGTTCCATGTAGACCCCAAGGTCACAGTGTATGGGAACAGTGATGTTAATTCACCCCTGAACCACCTGTGGCTAGAAAGGGTTTGTTTGGCTCAGACAGAATGTAATTGAGCCGTATTAAGATAATGCTTTTTTAGAAGTCATAAATCATGTGTGTTTTTGAATTTGGACAGTGTTTACATAGATCTTTTTTAATAGTGAAAAAATCTTTCTCATTTTACACTTTTAAGTTTGTGTACTAGTTGTATGGTTCTTATTCTGCTGTTTACACTATGTTTGCATCAAATGGATGGCATGCCAATTTTAAAAAGCAAATTTTTCTTCATATTATAGAATGAATTGAATTATTTGGAATGTCAGTTTTCCTTATTCAAATAAATGAGAATTTTTAAAAGAAATGTCTGTATGTCTACAATCTATTTTTAGGAACTGATAGAAGATATATGATCAAACTTAGAGTAAAATTGCGTTATTTTTAAATTTTGCATTCCTCTTTATTAACTTTTCTTCAGAATATCAGCAGATTGGATTATATGACTTTTAAGTTCTTTTCAGCCTTAAGATTGTATGACCTTAACTGCAATGTTACTATTTTACCTACCTGCAGAGGTTATTTATGCATTAGTATTAATACTAAATTACTTATTCTCACTTGGATTTTAAATTTATATTTAATTTTCCTCAGGTTATTTTGATACTATTATCCTAATATTTTGAGGTTAATATTCTAAATTTTGTTGCTTTGTGTTGGTAAATCATATTAAATATTTTGGAATATTAGTTTCCTAATTTTAACTCTGCCATCTGTTGAATGAAAGAAAAATCTGCATGATTTGGGATTTTTGAGGTATTTTTGTTGTTGCAAGTGTTCAAGTGTTGAAAGCAAGAAATCTCAGGATGGAATTGAAGATGGGAAGGATTGTGGATTTTATTTATCACAGCAGGGCACAAATTTTAAAAGTCTGAAAAGTACTACTTTGAAATTACCTGGTGATAAACCGGATACCTACTTGTCATTTGCCCAAAAGCCATTTTTGCCTTTATTATCAACTGGCTTAAAGGGATTAATAGAACATATGTGTGTGTGTGTGTGTGTGTGTGTGTGTGTGTGTGTGTGTGTGTTTAGAAAAACAAAGTCTGTACTTTTCTTTACAGAGAACCCTAAGGTGTAGACTTTTGTCAGATGTTAATGTTTGAAAGCCCATTCTCATTACTTGATAAGATATCATTTCATAATATTTTGTTAGAGAAACTCTTCTGAACTTTAGTAAATGGCTTCCTTGTTCAGACATCATTTTGATTGAATTCTAATCCAAAAAGTTGTTTGAACACTCTCTTGAAGTTCATTCTAAATTAATTAGGTTATTGTAGATATCTTATAGAGTTCTTGGTGTACTTTTTCCCTTGATATTTACTCTTAAGATTTTTCTTTTTTTTTAGACATGGGAAAGTCTCTTTCTCATTTGCCTTTGCATTCAAGTAAAGAAGATGCTTATGATGGAGTCATATCTTCTGACAATGTGAGGAATGGACTGGTTAATAATGAAGTCCATAATGAAGATGGAAGAAATGGAGATGTCTCCCAGTTTCCATATGTGGAATTTACAGGAAGAGATAGTGTCACTTGCCCCACTTGTCAGGGAACAGGAAGAATTCCCAGGGGTATGTGTTCCTGCATTGTTTTTCCTGTAAAGAATGACTTTAGGCATTTGTACAAATTTTATAAAACCTATGGGTCTAAGCAACCCTCTGTTTTAAAAGACTCTTAGTCTTAAAGTCAAAATTTCATATCAGAAACATACAAAAAAAATACATAAAAATATTAATTAAAGTTCCTAAAGCAGTAGTAACCATCTCACTACCTCCAGTATTTTTTGTTTCCCCACCTGTTGTTATAGCAGATACACACTGTCTCTTGACTGAAAACTTTTAGTCCTATTTGGTATCTATAGCGGTCATACCACAGTCACTTTGCTATTGTAAATAGCAGAAACAATTTAAGTAATTTGGTGACCTAATATTTTTAATTCATTATCTAAAGAATATTAATAAGCTGGCCATTCCCTAATCAGTTATTTCTGAAAGGAACTACATGAAGAGGTATCGTATATGAAGATGAGCCACGTTGGAAAAGAAATACTCAATCTGTGGTATATCATAGGCGAGGTCAGAGAGAAATAATTCCCTAGGTGCTGATTGTAGGCTACTTCAGTAGCAGTGGCAATAAGAAATAATAATGTTACCTTGTGCAGTTCTCATCTTAAAAGTTGATATGTGACCTTGGAGAGACCCTAAACTAACAGTGTAAGGTATACCATAGTCTCTGAGAAATGCCATGGGTTGGAGTTGGGGAAGTTTACATTTGAGATGGCCTTTGAATGTGATTGTTTTATCTTTGCAAGGATAGTAGCTGTTTGAAAATAAAAAAATTATTGCAATTGAAGGGATTGATGCACCAGGCTGGGGTGGGGAGGAAGTGTTTTAGCAGTCTAGTTATATTTTTGAGGTATTTTTTGGCAGCCTGAATATGGACTGTGGAAAGTAAGAAATCAAGGATGATTCCAGAGGTTTTTTTTGTTGTTGTTTTTTGTTTATGTGAGCAACTGAAAGAGTGGAGTAGCAATTTATTAAAATGGAGAAAAGGTGATTTGAGTATGTGTCTCAGGGGAGAGATCAGGAGCTCAGTTTTAGACATGTATGTTTGGAGATACCTATTTAACATGGAAGTGGATATGTTCAATAGGCAGTTAGTTTAAATAATTGTCTGGAATTCGAGTGCAAGGCCTAGCTTGGAGTCATCAATGTGTAGGTATACTTAAAGCCGAGCTGGATGATAGCACCAAGCTAGTCAGTGCAGATAGAAAAATGAGACCCTAGCATTGAACCCTGGGACACTGCAACATTTCAAGGTCAGTGGCATGAGAAAAAAATAGCAAAAGACAAAAAGAAAGTACAGCAAAAGTGGGAGGAGGAAATCACAGTGTCTGGTGTCCTGCAAGGTAAGTGAAGAAAGTGTGCCAAGGGAAAAATAGTGATCAACTGTTAGATCAAGTAACATGAAAACTGAGAACTGACTGTTGGTTTGGTGATACGGGAGACACCGGAAATCTTTAAAAGAGCAGTTTTGGTAGCTTGTTAGGTCATATGTAGCATATAGAGTGATCTTAAGAGCATGTAGGAGGAGATGATTTATATAGAAAGAAAATAGCCTTTTTGAGGAGTTTGGCTCTATAGAAGAGGAGAGAAGAAAAGTTGTAACTGGAGGGATCTATAAGGTCAGGAGAGAGATTTTTTAAAGATAGAGTGAATAATAGGTGTTTGTATGCTGATGAGAATTATCCATAGAGAAAACATTAGTAATGTAGGAGATGGGAGAATTATTAGAGTACTGTTCCTGAGTAGGCAAAAGGCCATGGGGTATAGTGCACAAGTGCAGACAGAGGAGTACTCTTACAGAGGAGCAAGGGTAGTTTATTTTAGTAATAAGAGAGAAAGTAGAGTGTGTGGACACAGAAGCAGGTAGGTGTGTAGATGTGATGGTAGGAGCTTGTGGAAGTTCTCTTTTGTTTATCACATGAACTAAGAATGAGAATGGAGAGAAGATATTAAAGGTTTGAAAAGACGGTTGAAGTTATTAAATTGTGGTCTTGGAGAGTCAGATTGAGAGACTGAGAGTGTGAACTTGGGAAATATGGTATGAGTCTTGGCATCATTAGGGCCACTTAAAATTAGTGATCTAAAATGAGATTGGTGAGTGTAGTTGTATGTTTTTCTCTATCCATATTTAGCTGTGTGGATATATACATACTGGCCAGAGGGTTGGTTTTAACCAGGGTTATAGTTTAGCCAAAGGAATACCACTAAACAAGATGGCATATGTAAACACACACACACACACACACGTATGTGTGTGTGTATATATATATATATATAAAATATTTATATAATTTTTTGTGGGTGTGATAGGGGAGCATGGATGATGTAGGAAAGAATGATAACATTATAGAAAGTTTTTAAAGAGAATTTTTGACTATCTGGTACTTTAGTAGTTCATGTGAAGAGCCAACTTCTGATAAGATTAGAAAATTGGCATTTTTAAAGTTCCATTTATCTGTTAAAGCTTCTGGATATAGCTCAACCCAAAAAAGAAATTATGGATTTTGAAGTGACTTTAATATGGATTGGGGTGTGACCTGAAAGGGCTTTGAAAGGCTCATTACGTAGGGGCTCTTGAAGCTTTAGACTTAGTATTCGTCAGTTTGGGTTTTCAAGGAGGGCAGTGTAAGAATCTCTGCAGTGATAAAGGTTTCAGGAAAGGAAGATAGCAGTGTTTCTTCTGTGTCATCCAGATAACCAAATCAGAGTCTTAATGGAAAACAATGGAGTTGAAGGAAGGCCTGATAAATTCAGATCTTCCGAAAGCTGGGACTTTTTAGATTTTTTCCACTGGAAGGAATAGTAATGGAACCCTCATTCATAATACTATCTTTGATTAGCTAGACATCTAGGTATGAAAACACAGTGTCTTCTGCGGATAATTTTTGAAAGACTTGGACAGCAGTTTACTAAAGGAATGAGATGGGAAGCAGATGGTATTCTGGTCTTCACAAATCAGATTGTGATAGGGTACCACTATATTCTTAATTAATCATGTTAATAAATTTCTAAACCTATTTCTTTCACATTTAGGGCAAGAAAACCAACTGGTGGCATTGATTCCATATAGTGACCAGAGATTAAGGCCAAGAAGAACGTAAGTGATTATAAGACAATGGCAGTATTTTAGGTTTTATTTTCATTTTTTCTATTTTTTTTCAAATTACATATGAATAATTCTGGTTAAAACTATTAAAAGGAAAAATGCTGTCAGGTTGTTAAATTATGCCATCATATGTTTTGTGTCATTGAACAAACAAAACAAGGATTCCTGGTTGGGGTAAGGTCTTGAAAGCAGCATGATATCTGTATCTTCTCAAATCTATTATTAAAACAGATCTAGAATAGCAGTAGGAAACACAAAATACACATCATTTTCATAAAAAATGGGCAATAAGGTGTTCCCAGCAGCCTCCGAATAAAAATGGATATTCAGACCATGATGATAGCAGGGACTCAAACCTGCTTAGCAGCTATGTGGTAGTTATGAAGGGAAGCAAAAAGGGAGTTCCTGAGGATCCTAAGAGCCCTGATTCACAAAGTAAATGCCCTGTCTCAAAAGAAGAGGATCCCATTCTGAGTACTTCCAGCAAATAACTTCCAAGAATAACCTGCTAAAATGAGAAGACCATGAATGCTCTATCTTGGAGAGAGTGTAAAAAGGCCACAGAGATCCACTGAGGGACCTTGAGGGAATCAGAAGGAACTGGACCATCCTAAGTCCTCAAAGACCTTAAGAAACATCAAGAAAAAAAAAAAAAAAAGGAAAGCCCCCACAAAACTCTTGCAAAAGAACACAGACATATCATAAGGAAAAAAGCTGTTGGGTAGAATCCAGTTTATACAGGGCAAGAATTAGGAATAAAAGAGAAAACGGGTTCATACTAAGGAGATAATCTCAGAACTATGGATGTGAATACACAGAGACCATCTTTTTTAACACTTTGTATAAAAACAGAGGATGGAGCCCTTGAGCAGTGAAGCTAGGAAAGCAACCCTGACATATCCCTTTACCCAGAATGGAACCTTTTCTTAAAACTACAAAAACTCTTCTCATTTAAACATGAGCAACAGGAAAGCATTGTAATAAACCATCATACAAAGATACTTTTTAAAAAGTCAGAGAAAATGAACTGAGCAAAATGCTGACAGATGATAAAAGCATGTGAGAAAAGCAAATGAAAACTTTAATATTATGGAAGCTATGACAAAACAGCATAAGAAAAGATGAAAAGCTCAGAAATGAGATAACTAAACAATGCAAGAATGTGAAAAGAGTTTACAGACCTCTAGAAAAAATTAGAAAAAAAGATTTCCACAAAACTGGAAGAACGCAAGTACAAATACATTCCCTAGAAAGTACAATAAGGAAAATAGAGGATAAAGAGGGGGAATGACAACATAACACACACAAATTAATGAAAACGATTTGAGAGAAAATGATACAGAAGACAAAAAAAGAAAATTGAACATGTATGTAATTGGAGCTTCTGAAGGAGAAAATCAAAGGAGTAGAAGTAAACAAATACTGAACATTAATTCAAGAGCACTCCCTGAAGTAAAAGAAGACAGGAACCTACGTATTAAAAAGACCTATAATCCTGAAAAAAATTAACTAAGTCTAGTGAAATGTTTGGACTTTGAAGGTTTAAAAAAAAAAAAAAGCAACAAAATCCTCTTTGAACACCCAGGTGAAAGGATCAATTAATTTATAAGAAATAGAAAATAAGATTGACATGCTACTTCTTGACCACAAAAAAGTGAGAGGTAGAGTAACATATTAAGTAACCAGGGAAATAAAATGAACCAAAGACTTTATAAGTAGTCTGACTTTTTATTATGAGATGTATAGACAGATATGAATGTGAAAGAAATTAGGGTTAATCCTTTTATAACCTGCTAGTGGGAAGGTTTTTCCAACGATTTAGAGGCTAGAAGTGATGAAAGGATAAACAGATAAATTTGACAAATACTAATATAAACTTTTAAAGAATGAAAATAAAACCTTAATTGAAGTCAAAATACAATGGTAAACTGCAAAGTAGTGTTTGCAAGTCATGTCACAGACCGAGGGCCAATATCCTTACTCTATAAAGGCTTTAAATTTTGAGAGGAAAAAGGCCAACCACCAAAGGAAAATAGAAGCTAGTTCACAAAAAGGAAATGCAAATGACCTTTAAACATTTGAAAAGATGTTCAATCATGCTCATAAAAGAAATGTAAATTGAGTCTATAGGAAGATACCATTTCTATGAGATTGACAAAAATCCAAGCTTTTGATAGCATATTTTGTTAGCAACACTGAGTGAAAACAAGCATACTCATGCCTTGCTAGTGAATGGGAATTTGGCATTAGCTAGCCAAATTCCATATGCATTTTCTTTTTGGCTCAGGAATTCTACTTTGAAAAATTTATTCTAAGGACAGTTGTCAAATATAGTAAATGACATTTGCAGAAGTTATTCACTGTGCCAATGTTTGTAATAGCAAACAACTAGAAACAATGTAAATAACCTGTAATCGAGGACTGGTAGAAAAAATTGTGCTACATGTACACAGTAGTAAAATGGAATGAGGAAGAACAGTATTTTACTGCAGTGTAATACAGAGTATGTTTTTATTTGAAAACACACACCAGACATACACACAAACAATGGAATGATAAACCAAAAACTAATAAAATTGGCCACTGTCAGAGTTTGGAAGGGAACTTGGAAGAGGGAACAGATAAACAAGTAAAAGTCTGTGTGTGTGTGTGTGTGTGTGTGTGTGTGTGTGTGTGTGTGTGTGTGTGTGTGTATTGTCTGGGTTTTAGAACCCTGTACTTTTTTTAATATAACTTAAAAGATTAAATCAAAAGTTAAAAACAAAGCAACTGCTAAAAATTGAAACAAAAGGAAACAAATGATTTTAACTGTATATCAAGTTGTTAACATAAACACAGCTGAAGGAATTACTTTAAGTGACTTGAAAACATTGTGTTTTGACTGTTAATATCTAGTAAGATACATTCTAAATGGTAAAGAGAACCAGAACAAATTTTAAACTGTTCTCAATGGTTGCATGATTATGAGTACTGTTGGTATAATTTTGAAATTTTATATGTAAAGCAAATAAGTAATTATGGAAATGCCATTAAGGAATAAGATTTTCAGCATAAGAGCAAAGAGTAAAAATTCAAATAAATAGGATTTTCTAGTTCCAACCAAGATGTAATAACAGAGACTAGATATACTCTCCCACCTGAAATAACTAAAAGCACTGGACAAATACATGAAACAATATTTTCAGACATTGGATATCAAGCAGCACAGGACAGTGAGTCTTGAGAAAGGGAAAACAAAGGAGATAAGCCCTATGAGTGTACCACCTTACAGTCTGGAGAAAGATTCCAAGCTACAGCACAAGGAAAAGAACTCAGGCAGAACTCAGCAGTCTCCCTCAGTTGAAGAAGTTGAGCTGGGATTCCAGGAAATCAGATGACTAGAGTTACCAAGACCGAGTACCAGCGGGTAGAGAGCTGCAGAGGGTACTTCTGAGTCCTGATCAATATATATTATATGTGTAAGGAAAGTACCTGACGCTGTGCAAAGACCACCTAATAGGAACGAACAGACTAATCCTCAGAGCTCACACAAGGCCAGGAATAATTGCTGTTTCTCAACTTGTAGTAAAATTATAATACTTTGGGAACAACTTTTGGTCTTTGTTTACAAATTGAGTGGGTTGTGGTAAGGAATTTAGAAAATATTTATTAATTGTTTTTCTCTATATACTTTAGCTATGTCATTTAATCCTCAAAACCTATGGATTTTAAAGCAGAAAAGGAGTAAATTGCCTTAAACACTGCAGAGAGGAAATGGCAGAAATAGAATTCTAACTTGACTCCAAATATACCTCACAACCTTCACAACTTCATCAGGATTCAGTTGCTGTCCCTAGAGCCATAAGAAAAAATATTACTGATGAATTTTGTAATGAAGATCTATATACTTTGTCAGTGAACTAGCCAGTTTTTTATTTTGGATGAAATGCTACATAGAATGTTATTTTATTGTCCCACCAGGTTCAATAATATTTATAACTATAAACTTGCAGTGCAGAGTAATTTAGAACCCTGACTCATATAGTCACAACTAGGGCTGATTTATAGGCGCTAAGCACTCTAAATAGATTATGGTGGGCTCACCCACCCATAAGTAATTAAAAATAAAACAATGCTAAAATATAGAAACTCCAACAAAGTTCAGATTTTTTATTGTGATGATTTTTAAACTCTTTATACCTTTTTAGGTGTTTCTGTGTATTTTAGCTACTATAAACATTTGTTTAAACTACGTATTAGGAACTCAGTAGTGATCGCTACCCTACTCAGGTTGAGAGAAAGTCCAAAGTGAGTGAGTGGGAACTGCTTTGTTTGCTCAAGACGACTGTAGCAGTAATTTAGCAAAATTTTTTTTTTTGCTTGTTTTATTTTGTTTTTTGGTGAACCATTTTGCTCTCTTAACTTAGCAACTTAAAATACACAGAAATATTTATAAAACATCTTCAGGAAGCACTTTAATAGCTGTTGTGAGGCATACAAAGATTAAATTCATCCATGCATTTAGAATGGAGTTGGTGGGGAGGAGAGAGTGGAAGAAAGGATAAAATGAAAATTTTTTCTATTACTAGAATATAAGGAAAAGATAAGTAAGTGACATGCAAGACTTAGAAACAAAAAGGGGTGCTTTAGATTTTCAGTAGAGGACTGTATATTGGAGAGGTCAGAAAATAGTTCATAAAACTCTAGTTTGGAGGTTAATCTTGAAGAAAAGAGGTAATTTCCATCTATGGAGATTGGAAAGAAAAGAGGAAGAGATGGAAGAGATACATTTTAGGGTAGTTAGAAGAATGGCAAAGGTATATAGCGCTTATTATTTTTCTTGTTTTATACCTGCATGTAGTTATCTCTTTTCTTGATTTAAAAACAACAGTGTGACATCACCTTCAAAGCAGGGTTGACCAGTGTAAACAATATTTTTAAAACCATACTTAAATACTTTAGGATAAGGAGACTCAGAAAGGACTGGTCGTAATCAGTGAGAATCATTGATGCAGCATGTGGGTATGTCATTAGTTTTAAGAGCTTCTCGGGTGGTTCTGATGAGCAATCACTGTATGGGATCATTTGCAAACTCACATGAAAATTCTGCTTCAATGAATTCAGAAGGGAGTCTTGAAATTTGTATTTGTGTAAAGCTCCTCAGCTTGGCTCTAGTATGAAGACTGGTTTGGGAATCACTACAGTAAATTTCTATCACTTATATAAGGCTGAAATCCTAGTCTCCAAAAAGGTGAATTATCCTTTTAAGGAGAACATTTTAACACTTAATAGACTCAGAACCAACCTTACCCTACACTTCTAGAATGTGAAAATTTGGTAAAATTATGCATGTTATACATGTTGCTGGTATAACGTATGGGGGAAAATTCAAATTGAAAATATATTCTCTGAATGTTGCATTATGTAATTTTTGAGGCACATATATTTAAATACTCCCTTTTCCTTTTCAGAAAGCTGTATGTGATGGCTTCTGTGTTTGTCTGTCTGCTCCTTTCGGGATTGGCTGTGTTTTTCCTTTTCCCTCGCTCTATCGACGTGAAATACATTGGCGTAAAATCAGCATATGTCAGTTATGATGTTCAAAAGCGTACAATATATTTAAATATCACAGTAAGTACAAATTTATATGAAAAATATTTGGCTTTTTCCTTTTATCTTGTTAAGCAGTACCTTTGTCCCTGTTTAGAGAATGTTTGTTAAGTGTGACACTGCTCAGTTTGCTTTGTGTATACCTTTGCTATATTGATCTTCTCTACCATTTCTGGTTCTGCTAAAAATGGCAATTAATAAATGCTGGCAATTCTGTGTATATACAATAATTTAGTATTTTAAGATGTTTTTAATAGGGTACTATAAACTAAACAACTAATTGCTGGCAAAGAAAAAAAGTATTACAATTTACCTTTCAACATTTAACTCTGAATAGCTCCTAGCAAGGTATTAACAGTTGATGTGATTAATGTTATAAATGTAACATTTTTATTTCCTTGTATTTTGTGACATACAATATTTTGCCATCTTTGACAGACCAATTGTGTTTAAAAATAAAGTACAAGTGGCTAATTTCTCTGTTATAAATTAGTATGTGTAAAAATGTCCTCTGTGTTTCTTAAGACAGTGTTTTCTAAAAGGACTGTATAGCCTCTCCACTCTTGAAACCAAAAAACAAAGAACCCAGAAAATGTCTTCTACTTGTTTTATATTACTATGTTAACATTTGTTTGAAAAGAACATGGTTTGCTAACCACTGCATTAGGGAAAAGGAGAATATGTATTAGTCATGCCATTAGTAATCATTTATGGCTTCAGGTCTGAGTTGTGTATCTCTGTGACATGATCTGCTTGGAAGAGTGATGTTGGACTTAGTTTTCCTTGCAGAGTTAGATGATAGGGTTAAGGTTAAAGTAGAGATGTCTGTGGTTATGGATGGGAGGAGGGAGTTTTAGAGGGACAGGATGATATGTTAAAGTAGAATCACTACTAAATTACAGGAAAAAAAGAGCTCCCATGGATCCATTTATCTTTATTGCTTACTGTCAAAAGTTGCCAATCTAAGAGCTTTAAAAAAAATTATATGGAAAAATATATATGTGAATAAAACATTCATAACACATTGCTAATTGTAAATTGTTTCATATGACCAGGGAATTATTGTTGGGTATTTTCCCACTTTAAAAGCCCTTTGGAATAAGGAATGTATTGTCCTTTCTCTACAACGTTTAAAACAGAGGCCAGATTTTTTTGGTCTACCTCCAAAGCCTGTTACTATCACATACTCTAAATATATAATAATAAATAATAAAAAGCCATGTGACATTATCTTTTAAATACCAGGAAGTATATTTAAATGTGAATATTATATTTTTATTGTGTAGGAACTCCCATAGTTTGGGATACTACCACTTAATTACATTGAGAAAGACTAAACATTAAATAAGAAGTAGGATTATTATTTAGATAAACATTAAACTTAACTAGGTGATAATAAGGTACGAACCTGAGTTTCATGTAGGTTCTCTATCAGTATTTTGAAATTATATTGAATTATATTCATATAATTATATTGCTTTTGTTTGTTAAAATAAGTAGTGTATACTAGTACTACTTCTTTTTTAGTAACATTTATTGTCATTCTACTTATGAAAATATTTAATTATCATTAAAGACATTTGAAAACTCCTATAATGTATAAAGGTTTTTATTTCCACTGCCTAGACCAATGTATGTATATTTGCTAACTATGTATATGTAAATTCATATACACACATACATTTACAAATGTAATCAAATATTCTCATATGTAATATATAAAAGATACGTATATACACACATGCACACATTTTAACTGAGATCACACTACCTTCTTCCATATTAAATGGTGACATGTAGTCTGTTACATGACTGTATAATAAAATCTATTCAACCATTTTCTCTTTTTTTTTTTTAATTTCAGAATATTACAAGGATACAAATGTTTTGGTTACTTGGATTGCTTTTGTACTTCTTGAGACAAAGTTATAAGGGTGCCCATCCCCCAGATGGTGTACATTGTACCTGTTAGGTTTGATTTCCCCCATCCTCACCTCCCCCTCCCACCTGTGTGATTTCCACTGAGTTTTACTTCTATTTATGCTCATGAGTGCTGTTCAGTTAGTTGCAGTTTAATAGTGAGTTACATGTATTTGTTTTTCCATTCTTGTGATACTTCACTAAGGAGAATGGTCTCCCATTCCACCCAGATTGTTACAAAAGGTATTAATTCATTTTTTTTAAGGCTGACTAGAACTCCATGGTATACATACACCACATTTTGTTAATCCACTCATGAATTGATGGTCACTTGGGATGATTCTACATCTTTGTGATTGTGAATTGTGCTGCAATATATATTCAAGTATGAGTGTCTTTTTGATAAAATGACTTTTTTAAATTTGGGTACACACCCAATAGTGAGATAGCTTGATCAAATGGTAGGTCTACTTTTAGTTCTTTGAGGAATCTGTGTACTATTTTCCAAGGAGATTGTACTAGTTTGCAGTCCCACCAACAAGGAATAAGTGTTCCTTTCTCTCTGCATCCACGCCAGTATCTGTTGTTTGGGGACTTTTTGATAAAAGCTATGCTTACTGAGGTTAGGTGATATCTCATTGTGGTTTTGATTTGCATTTCTCTGATGATTAGTGATGTTGAGCATTTTTTCATGCATGTATTAGCCATTAGTCTGTCTTCTTCTGAAAAGCTTCTGTTCATGTCCTTTGCCCACTTTTTAATGGTGTTGTTTGATTTTTTCTTGCTGATTTGCTTGACTTCTTTGTAGATTCTGGTTATTAGCCCTCTATCAGATGTATAACATGCGAATGTTTTCTCCCATTCTGTAGGTTGTCTATTCACTCTACTGATTGGTTTTTTTTGGCTGTGCAGAAGCTTTTTAATTTAATCAAGTCCCATTTGTTTATTTATTTTTGTTGTTGCTATGATTGCCATTGGGGTCTTCATAAATTCTTTGCCTAGACAGATATCTTATCTATAAGAGTTTTTCCAACATTTTCTCCTTGAATTCTTATAGTTTCATATCTTAGGTTTAAGTCAGTTATCCATCTTGAACTATTTTTAAGTGGTGAGAGATGTGGATCCTGCTTCAGTCTTCTATATGTGGCTATCCAATTTTCCCAACATCATTTATTGAATGGGGATTCTTTACCCCAGTGTATATTATTGTTTACTTTGTCAAAGATCAGATGGCAATATGTGAATGGTTTTATAACTGAGTTCTCTCCTCTGGTCCATTGGTCTGTGTCTCTACTTTTGTGCCAGTACCATGATGTTTGGGTTACTATAGCCTTGTAGTATAGCTTGAAGTCCGGTAACAAGATACTTCCAAATTTTTTTCTTTTGCTTAAGGTTCCTTTGGCTATTCAGGCTCTTTTCAGGTTCCAAACAAAGAATTAGTTTTTCTAGATCTGTGAAAAATGACATTGGTATTTTGATGGGGATTTCGTTGAATCTGTAAATCACTGTGGATAGTATGGGCATTTTAACCATGTTGATTCTTCTAATCCATGAGCATATGTTTTTCCATTTGTTTACTTCATCTATAGTTTCCTTCCTCAGTGATTCATAGTTTTCATTGTAAAGGTCTTTCATATCCTTGGTTAAATATATTCCCAGGTATTTTATTTTCTTTGTAGCTGTTGTGAAAGGTATTGAGTCTTTGATTTGATTCTCAGCTTGACTGTTCTTGATGTATAGAATTTCTACTGATTTGTGAACATTGATTTTGTAACCTGAGACTTTGCTGAATTTGTTGATCAATTCCAGGAGTGTCTTGGTGGAATCTAGGATTTTCTGGATATAAGATCATATCATCAGTGACATATCACTTGATTGCCTCTTTCCCCATTTGGATACCCTTAATTTCCTTCTCTTGCCTGATTCCCCTGGCTAGGAATTCCAGAACTATGTTGAATAGAAGTGGCGACAGTGAGCATCCTTATCTTGTTCCAGTTCTGAGTGGAAATATTTTGAACTTTTCTCCATTCAATATGATGTTGGGTGTGGGTTTGTCATATATGGCTTTTATAATTTTTAGATAAGTTCCATCTATGCCTATTTTGTTAAGAGTTTTTATCATAAAAGTGTGCTGAATTTTGTTGAATGCTTTTTCTGCATCTGTTGAAATGATCATATTATCTTTCTTTTTTTTTTTTTTTTGCTATGTTTTTATGGTGACTCACATTTATTGCTTTGTATGTTGAGCCATCCTTGCGTCCCCTGGATGACGCCCACTTGGTCATGGTGGATTATTTTTTTGATGTGATGCTTAATTTGGTTTCCTAGAATTTTGTTGAGACTTTTTCCATCTGTATTCATAAGGGATGTTGGTCTATAGTTTTCTTTATTTGTTATGTCCTTTCCTGGCTTTGGTATCTAGGTGATACTGGCTTCATAGAACAAATTGGGGAGGATTCCTCCCTTCTTGATGTTATGAAATAATTTCTGTAGTATGGGTACCAATTTTTTGCAGATCTGGTAAAATTCGGTTGTAAAACCATCTGGTCTGGGACTTTTTTTTGTTTGAAGATTTTCTATTCCTGCTTCAATTTCATTGCTCATTACTGGTCTGTCCAGGATTTCTATTTCTTCTTGATTGAGCCTTGGGAGGTTATGTGTTTCCAGGAATTTCTCCGTTTTCTCAACATTTTCGAGTTTATGTGCATAGAGATTTTTATAGTATTCACAGATGATATTTTTTATTTCTGTGGTATCAGTTGTAATAGCTCTTTTTTCCTTCCTAATTGAGCTTTTTGGATCCTTTCTTTTCTATTTCTGGTTAATCTAGCAAAAGGCATGTCAATTTTATCTTTTCAGAGAACCAACTTTTTGTTTCATTAATTTTCTGTATTGTTTTTTTGTTTTTGATTTCATTTAGTTCTTCTCTGACTTTAGTTATTTCTTTTCTTCTGCTGGGTTTGGGTTTGGTTTGCTCTTCCTTTTCTTGTTCCTTGAGATGAATCATTAGATTGTTGTGTTGTGATTTTTCTGTCTTTTGAATGTGGGCATTTAAGACAATTAATTTTCCCTTTAGAACTGCTTTTGCTGAATGCCATAGATTTTGATAACTTGTGTCCCCTTTGTTTAGTTCAAGGAATCTCTTGATTTCCATCTTAATTTCCTGCTTGATCCAATAATCATTCAGAAGTAGGTTGTTTAGTTTCCATGACTTTGTGTGGAATTGAGTGTTTCTGTTGGAGTTGATTTCTAATTTTATTCCACTGTGGTCTGAAAAGATGTATGGTATAATTTCTGTTTTTTTGAATTTGTTGAGGCACATTTTGTGGCCTAAGGTGTAATCAATCTTAGAGAATGTTCTGTGTGCTGATAAGAAGAATGTACATTCAGTAGTTTTGGGGGTGGAATGTTTTGTTAATGTCTATTAGGCCCATTTGCTCTAGAGTCCCATTTAAGTCCAGTGTTTCTTTGTTTATTTTCTTCTTGGAGGATCTGTCCAGTTCTGTCAGTGGGATGTTAAAGTCCCCAGATATTACAATGCTGTTGTTTATCACTTTGTTTAGATCTAATAGGGTTTGCTTTATGAATCTGGGCATACCTATGTTAGGTGCATGAATATTTAGCATTATTACATCTTCTTGTTGAATTTCTCCCTTTACCATTGTATAATGACCATCTATGTCTTTCTTTACTATTGTTTATTTGAAGTCTATGTTATCTGATATAAGAATGGCTATACCTGCTTTCTTTTGATTTCCATTTGCATGGAATATTTTTTTTACATCCCTTCACCTTAAGTCTGAATGAGTTGTTATGGGTAGATGTGTTTCCTGGAGACAGCCGATATGTGGCTTGTATTTTTTTTTTTTTTTTGAGACAGAGTCTCGCTCTGTTGCCCAGGCTAGAGAGAGTGCCGTGGCGTCAGCCTAGCTCACAGCAACCTCAAACTCCTGGGCTCAAGGGATCCTACTGCCTCAGCCTCCCAAGTAGCTGGGACTACAGGCATGCGCCACCATGCCCGGCTAATTTTTTCTATATATATATTTTAGTTGGCCAGATAATTTCTATTTTTTTTTTTTTTTTCAGTAGAGACGGGGTCTCGCTCTTGCTCAGGCTGGTCTTGAACTCCTGACCTCGAGCAATCCACCCGCCTCGGCCTCCCAGAGTGGTAGGATTACAGGCGTGAGCCACCACGCCCGGCCTTAATCCACTCATCCAGCCTATGTCTCTTGAGTGGGGAATTCAAACCACTCACATTTATTGAAAAAATTGATAAGTAGGGTGTATTTCTTTTCATCCTGTTGCGTAGTACTTTATTGCTTTGTTTTACCTGTTGAGCTATTATTGTATATGGACTCTCAGCTTTAGCTTTTGGGTGCTTTTACACTGGTGATGTATTGTGCTGATTGATGTATAATGCAGATTTGAATGTTTCTTACAGGGCTGGTCTGGTCTTGACACATTTCCTCAGGGTTTGCTTTACTGAAAACATCTTTATTTCTTCCTCATATAAGAAACTTAGTTTTTCAGGATGCAGAATTCTAGGCTAGCCATTATTCTGTTCAAGAAGCCTGAGGATGGAACCCCAATCCTTTCTGACTTATAAGGTCTCAGTTGAGAAGTCTGCAATTATCCTGATGGGTTTCTCTTTGTAAGTTACCTGATGTTTTCGCTTTACAGCTCACGTGAGTTCCTCCTTTGTGTTAACTTTGCAGTCTGATGACTGTGTGTCATGATGATTGCCTCTTTGTGATAAATCTTCCAGGTGTTTGTTGAGCTTCTTATACCTGGATATCTGAATTTCTAGCAAGACCAGGGAAGTTTTACTCAATTATTCCCTCAAATAGGTTTTTCAACCGTTATGTGTTATCTTCTTCACCCTCAAGATGTCTATGATTCTTATGTTTGGCATCTTTACATGATCCCATGTTTTTTTTATTTCTCTGCTCTTTATCTTTGACTGACTTGTTTAATTTGAAGTTGTTGTCTTCATGCTCTTGAGATTTTTTTTCTTCTGTCTGGCCTAGCCTATTCTTAAAATTTTCCACTGTGTTTTGGATTCCCTTGAGTGAATTTTTCATTTCCAGACCTTCTGTTTGAATTTTTTTAATAATTTGATTTCTTTAGTGAAGTTTTCATTAATTTCCTATATTATTTTTGTGGTTTCTTTCTGTTCGGTTTTCATTTTCTCTTGCATTTCATTGAGCTTCCTTATAATCCAAATCTGGAATTCTTTATCTGTCATTTCGATATTTTAATTTTGGTTGGTATCCATTGATAGAGAGTTGTTGTTTTCTTTTGGGGGTGACCTTTCACTCTGATTTTTCATACTTCTGGAGTTCTTTCATTGATTCCTTCTCATCTGGCCTCTTGATCAAGGCCTGAGGCTACTGGGCCTGGCTTCTGGGCCTTTCCCCAGATCCCCAAAGATCAATCCCTGACTCTGCCAGGGAAAAGAGAGCTGGTCCCAAGTTGCCTGTGGGGTTTTAAAGCAGATTTGATGATCCTCTCAAGTTGCATCTGTCCTGCTGTCTTCACCTCTTCTTAACAGTGTGAATTGTGTTCAGTCCCCCAGCTTAATCTCTGATATAGGGGGTGGTACTTGTGAGTATGAATCAGCCATACCCCATTTGCTTGAGTTGGACAACGTTCTGATGAGCTATACAGTTGTTCTCCCTGTCTTTGATTGATATTCGTGTGAAAGAGCCAGCTGCCAAGATGTTCTTTTGTACCCATGGTAAAGTCTGGTCCTTCTTGTGGAGTACTTGAGTGTCCCAAGCTTTAGGACCCTGTAGCTCCCAGAGGATTGCTTGATCTCTACCACCACTGAGGTAGAAGAAGGAGCAGGGAAGTTTGTGGCTAGGTTGTGGGAGCCTGAGAGGCTTTGGAAAGCCTCAGCAGGGCTCAGAAGTTGCTTTACTGGGCACTAGGGGGAGCCACTGGTATGGGAGTCAGAACGAGCTCTCCAAACGTGGAGAGCTGTTCACAGGGGAGGGGCCTAAATGCTTGAGTGCTAAGGCCTCCTGCTGGGATCTTTCTGCCTTTACCTAGTAATGGAGTTTATTTGAGATGAGGTGATGCTCCACCAAATCGCCACTTCTTGGACCCCCACAACCCACTTCCCTCAGTTCAGTCCACGTGTGCTTCCTCACCACCCAAGTGCAGCTTTCAAACTCCCCCCGCCTTCTGTATGCCTGACCCAGCTAGCATCCGTCTCTGCAAAATGCCCGTGGGTAGCAGCTCCAAAATTGTGTATCCTGTTCCACTACAAGTCCTCAGAGGGAGAGTATGAGCCCCCCCTATCTGTAAGGACCTCACCCTGTAGCACGTGCCCGACAGAGAGAAATGGCCACTGTAAAACTTCTCAGCTCAAACTGCACTTCCAATTGTAATGATTGGGGGAGGGGCCGCGGCACCCGGTCAGCTGGCCGGCCTGAGGAGGAGGAGTTTGGTTGCTATGGAACCAGGGGCTGGGCTGTCCCTCTCTGAATGCCACACCCTTATCCAATATGATGGTTCTCCAGTAGGGAGGTTGTGTGCTCCTAAATCTTCATTCCTCAGCACCCCAGTACACTCCCCTGTTGGATATATCCATGTGGGCTTCCTTGCTACCTGAATCCAGCTCCCAGACATCTCCCCTGTGTCCCCCTGCACCCGTCTCTAGTCCTTTGTGTACCAGGACCGGCTTCCTTATCTGAGCAGCCAGCATGCAACCCCATGAAATGCTGGAGGGCAGGAAGTTCCCAAATTGCACACCCCTCTTCCACCACAATTCCTCAAGGGGAAGAGGTGTGGGTCTCACTCTCTGTGGAGACCTCACCCTCGTATGTACGCCCGCGGGAAAGAAAGGGCTGTTCGTGAACTTCTCGGGTCAGGCTGTGCTTGCGTTGTAATGGGTGGGGAAGGGGCCGCAGCTCGCCGTCAGCCGCAGCCCCGGTTGCAGTGGATGGGGAGGTGCAGGGTTGGAGGCGTCTGGATGGGAGAAAGCTGGCGCTCTCGCTTCTCCTGGCGCTCTCATGTAGGCTGCCCTTCACGGAGGGCCCAAACTCCGCGGGCTTGCAAGTTCCCCCCCGTATTCCATATTTGCCGCCATGCCTGGGCTCATGGAGGGTGGAAAAGCCTTCAGTAAACTCGGTGTCCCGCTGTTCACCGAAGACACATATTAGGGGGAGGGGAATCCCCCCTTACCCTTTCTCTGGGCTCGGAGCCTCACAGGGTTTAATCCTCGCTGATGTCTTCTCTTTATCTTCTTTCTGCTTGGCTTCATAAGCTTCTGCCTGGGGTTCCCGGCCATCTCTGATCTCTCTCTGTGATCTACACCTGAGCAGCGAGTCTTCTCCCATCTCTTGTGTCCTGTATCCTGCCTTCCCACGAGGATCATCTGACAAGGGATGTCTCTAGTTATCCATCTTGCCAGAAGTCTACTCAACCATTTTCTTAGTGGATGTTTAGGTTTGCTATTACAAATATTCATTCATAAAATGTCTCTGTGCTTAAACTTTGTTTCCATCATAGGTTATTTCTTTAGTATAAATTCGTTGAAACTAAATTTGCTAATTAAAGGTCATAGATATTTTAAGCCTTTGATAAAAAATCATTATTTTAAAGCTTATGATTGTGGTCCCTTTTTGTCTTATAAATTAAATGGATTCTCTCTCTCCTCTCAACAACAAAATGCCTGACCTTTAGTACAAATTTTTTTTATAATATCTTTTCTTTGTCTTTCTGAATGTTTATCTTTGTATTTCCTTTCTAGCTCTCAGTGTAGCTTTTTTTAGTTTTCATAAGTATTTCTGTTCTCAACTTCTTTGCATCATTGATCCCTTTAATAGTCTAGTAAAAGTTATGGACACTTCAAAAAAAGACATACCAACAGTATTTTGCATATACAGAGGGTTGCAAGATTCTCATAATCCCATTCCTTGATCTGCATCAGAAGATCCATTGACTTCAAATTAACAGTTTTTCCTATCATTTCTAGAAATTGATATGAATATTAAGAACCAAATAGATCAAATTTATATATAGGTAGATAAAGGTGATTTCTACTATGTTAGGGAATTTTTAAAAATATTTGTTTACATTTATAACTATAATTAATGTAAATGACTGTGTAAGTGTGATCATATAATTGCTGATCTCCAGCATGTCTTTTTTATCCCTTTAGACTAAAACTGTTTTCTCCTTTCCATTCATTCCATATTATATCTTCTTTTCATGTCTTGTTCCATATTCATGTTAACTTATATAGGTACAAACATGTTCAGCTTTATAAAAATGAGTATTTTCAAAAAAATATTTTGTACATATTTTCACATTTTTTATTTTCTCATTTGTTAATACCTTGTAGAAATCTTTCCTAATTATCTGTTTTAAGAGTTAAATCCATTCTTTTTGATGGCTGCATAATATTCTAGATAAGGACTTAATATAATTTATTCAGTCATTCTTTTTATGGGTAGCCATTTATTTTATTTTCACAGTGTATTTTTTGCCACTATAAAGAATACTGTCATTAACATCCTAATATTTCTATTTCTGTGGAATAGATGCTCAGAAGTAGGATTACTAGGTCAAAAGCTATCATAATTTTTATTTTAGTGTATGTCATGAGATTACTTATCAAAATGGTTGTGACACTTCACATATATACCAGCAATGTAAAAAGATACCCTTTACCCACATCCCTGACAGGAATGGAATTTGTTTGCCTTTTACAAACTTTACTAGTTTGAGGGATGAAAAACAATATTTCATTTTTACTTAAATTAACTTTTTCCTGACTATAAATGAATATGAGAATTTAAAAATATTTCTTGACCATTTAGATTTATACTTTTTTGATTGACTTGTTCATGCACATCCTTTGCTCTTTATTTTGTTTCCTATTATAGCTTTCTCTTTTTTAATTTATAAGGGCTTTTTGCGTATTATAGATGATAACCATTGCTATCTGTCTTATAAATATTTCTTCTATATTTATCATTTAGTGTCTGTTGATTTTATTTATGATATCTTTTGCTGTGACTGTTTTAGATTTTTTTATTTTTAGATTTAATATTTTTCTTATTTTGTATTGGCTGTTTTCTAAAGTAATGTGAAACAATAGTGAATTAGAAATGTAAAAGCTGACCCCAGCTGTTACTCAAGTATAGGAATGATGCAACCACATTTCTCTCTAATCAAACAGACTTTTTAATCTGTCTCATTTCTTTTCCATAGTGACCTGGTATAAATCTCTACCAGCGTATAAGTTAACGATTTCCTTTAAACAAAAAGCTTATTTTAAGTACTGTTTTTAGCCTTTTAAAATGTCATCTTTTATTTAATAGAATAGGAAACAGCTTACTAGTATAGTTTATGAAAAGATATATATTGAGTTAATAAGAATTTAGATGAAATTTTAAAATTGTTTTTATTGAAGTCCTGCTAACTAAGGCCACAAATACATTTTCTAACATTCATTTTTCCATATTCTTATACTATACATTTTCTGGGTTTATTATTTTTTTTATTTTGAATTGTTTATTTATTGTAGACGTATTATATACGTAATGCTCATGCATAAACGCAAATAACTGGTTCATTTAATGTTGACATTTTGGCAATGCTTTTCTTTCTCTTAATAAATGAAGCATAGCTACAGCTGAAGTAATTTTCTTTATTAATTATGAATAATATCTATATGCTTATTTTTAGCCAACCTTGTATATTTTTCTGCCTCCTTTCTTTTGTAGAATACCCTAAATATTACGAACAATAACTATTATTCTGTTGAAGTTGAAAACATCACTGCTCAAGTTCAGTTTTCAAAAACAGTTATTGGAAAGGCACGCTTAAACAACATAACCAATATTGGTCCACTTGATATGAAACAAGTAAGTCTCAGTCATGAAATACTTGGGAGGAGTTAAATGAGTCTCAACTTTTCATATCATGTAACTTTAGGGGGTGGAATATTTTCCCAAAAACTTAATTTTGAAATGTGTCCCGTATATATAAGATGGAATTGTAGAATCAAGCTTCTAAAGGGAGAGTTTTCTAACTCTTTGAAGTTACGAAGTATATCTGAAATATTTGATGTTTGATCCTATTCTCTATTGTGTCTTTTTTTTTTTTTGCCTTTCAGATCGACTACACAGTACCTACTGTTATAGCAGAGGAAATGAGTTACATGTTGTAAGTTCTAATTCTTACTAACTTTTTATTATTAAACAATAAAGTATATAGAATAAAGTATAAAGAATATTTTTTTTGAATTTCTATAATCGTATCAGTCAGAAAGACTACATTATGGAATATTCCTTCTGGCCTCTGATCATCTCTGTTCTTTTCTCTTTTTCAACATATATAACATTTATGTACATAAACCTATACACATAAAATTTATTTTTTTATTTTTCAGAATTAGGATCATATACACCATGTCACTTTTTATTTTTAGTTACTATAAGAAGCATATTCTCATATATTCTTACATTTGCTGATATTTTAGTGTAAGAAAACTAAAAGTGCTAATGATGTATGCTACTGTATTGGTTTACAGTTCTCAAATTTTTAACTTAGGTCTAAATGATTATTAACTCTTAATAGGTAAAATAATCAAACTTCTTGATAACTAGCAAACTGTTTACCAGAATTTCAAAAGGTGAGCAAAATGTATAAGTAATCTGTAGCCCATATTAAAGCAACCCTACAACTGCAGTGGTATGAATGCATATATATTTTTAGGATAAATTGTGAATATATCAGTCATTATTTGAAGTATAGTAAATGCTGAACCAACAAATGCTTGTTTATTATATATTTAATATTTTAATATATGAAGAATTTTAAATTAGTCACTTACAACTTATATTTATTTACATTTTAATTTCTTTGACAGTGATTTCTGTACACTGCTATCCATCAAAGTACATAACATAGTGCTCATGATGCAGTAAGTATGAATTTTTTTCAGGAAGAGCTATTTCTTCTTAACAACTTTAGATTTATAACATTGTCTTATAGCATACATGACATCTTTACAAATACCATCTCAATTGGATTTTAAGCCTTACAAGAATGCTATAAGGTCAAGTAAGTATTATGCCACTTTACAAATTAGGAAATGGTTTCCCAGAGAAGTAGTGTAGGATTACATGACTGCTAAATAGTGAATGTAGACATGACAAGAGCTCAGGAAAATTCCAAGGATTAAGATAAAGAGGACTGAGCATAACATTCATTTCCTTATTGGCATGTAAATTGGGTGTTATCTAAGCCAATAAAACATTGTTGATTATAGGTTTGGTATTTGGGCCATTTGCTGACATCTGATTAACCTTTTTTCTATAATGAAAGAACTGTATATTTAATTTTAAGCATATAATAAACTTCTATATTTTTAACTAAAGATAAGTATTTTTAAAAATTATGTTCATTGTCTGTAATTATTTGGATAGGGCTTGCTCAACTAGCATTTTTGTTGTCTGTTGGGGAAATATTCCCTTAGAGGACTGTGTCCACAATATTAAGTTATCATTAATCAAATAATCTCTCTCTGGAGAGAATTTTCATGTGTAAAAGTAGTCTAACTGTAGAAAATCTTTTAATATAGTTATTAAGTATTTCTCCTGACTTATTTTATCTTTAGGGTTACTGTGACAACAACATACTTTGGCCACTCTGAACAAATATCCCAGGAGAGGTACCAGTATGTCGACTGTGGAAGGAACACAACTTACCAGTTGGGGCAGTCTGAATATCTAAATGTACTTCAGCCACAACAGTAAAAACTGAAAGAGGTACATCTAGAGAAGAACAAATATCTATTGATATTTTCCATACTCATAAAGAGGAGTTATTTCCTAATAGGAGATCTTAAATTGAACAAACCTAAAGTTTACACTTCTATTTTAAGAGTACAGTTAAAAGTACGTGGACTTATAATTATTGCAAATCTCCACTCTGTGTTAATGATATATTTGTACCAGGATCTTTTACTTGAATCTAAATTTACTGATTGATTTTCTTCTACCCCCTCTCCAAAGGGGAAAAACTGAGACTTCCCCTATAGTAAAATAAACAATTACTTGAAAACCATAGTTCTAATCACTACTGAAAACATAATTTTAGTGATGAACATAATTTGAGAAATTTAATTTCTGAATGTTTTTATAGAAAATTACTGAAAGCCCTATTATTCATGGAAGACTTTTAAAGAATAACCTTTTTTTCCTGTTTTATAAATTCCCATTGTTACATGGTAGTATTTCAATTACATGATATTTTAGCTTTTAGCTAAATGTTTTTAGCTTTTCATTTATTGAAATTCTACTCATTTGCATGTTTTTGTCAGTCTTATTTCAAGCTAGTGGTTGTGTGACACTTATAACCAAAATAATCTTTGAAAAATTCCATAGCTAAAATTTTTAAAAGCCCTTAATCTTCCCATATTAGTTACACTTTTGTGAAATTTTTGTGTGATCTTCAAACAGTCATCTAATGTACAATATTGTAAATAAATAAACTGTGCATGGCTTTTATACAGCTTTAATAAATGTCAAATAAAGTGGTACCGATTCAAAATTAAAGCAAGTTGCTCATAAAAATAATAGAAAAATGAAATTCAGAAACCCATAGAATGGGAATAGGTTCCAATTACATGTTGGATCTGACGTAAAATAGATTTGAAATAAAGTATTTTGATTCTCCATTTTTTTATGTTGCTTTTCATACTAAAGAATGGTATGAAACTAACAACTATTAGGTACCCGCTTAATCAATTTTACGAATGTTTTACAGGAGGAAAGTATTTCTTTGATAGAATTATTCAAGAAATCCTGTCATTCAATGATGGTGGCTATATCGAAATAAAACCTATATAAAAATGTAATCACTTTGCACATCATACGGATATGATGCCTCTAGCAGTTACATTTTTAAAGGCTAGTTTTGGTTTTAATTTTATTTAAAATTGTTTTCAAAATGGATTATTGACTTATTCACTTGGCTGTTTTATATTTTCAATACCATTTTCCATTTTTGATCTTTTTTAGCATTTTCATTTACCAATTTCTAAGGACCTTTTAAATATATACCACAAAGTGTAGAGGCTATGTATGATACCAAAAAAGTAAGTGGGTTGAAGTTAATTTCTTTCTGTTTTCTAGTGACAGAAATCAGGTTTCCCTTTCCCCACCCCGGAAGTGCCTAACTTAGGTGTGAACCAGCCTATTTATTAGTTTGACTCTCTCAATGGTAAAACATAAACTTTATTTAATTGTTCAACTCTGCTTTTAAACACACTCAGGTCTTTTAGCTTTCATATTATTTTCTCTAAGTTTTCCTGAGTGAACATTTTAAGTTTAACATTTTTTTTTTATGACTTAGTCTTCTCTTTATCCATTGCTAACTCAGCCATCCTTATTACTGAACCCAAATCACCCTTTTAACAAAACCAATCTTTATTTTCATTTTTCCTCTGCTGTGTTTTCCTGACTATGACCATTCTCATTAAAACTGTACACTTCTCTAATATATTAATTTTGTATTTTTCAAATCATTTTCATTTCCTATCATTTTCTCATTTTGACATCATCTATGTCTATGTATGATATAGGCCCCCAATTTCTCCCAAATTTTCTAATCCTGTGACTTCAAAAATCACCTGTATCTATAGTAGGGCTTCCAAATCTGTTTCTCCATACCTGACCAGTTACCAAATCTAGTTTATTTAGCTAGTGAACTAGAGATACAGTACTTCAATAACTCTGTGTGTTAAATTTGATCATATCGTTTCTATTTTGTTCCCACCCTATCCTCATGTTCCATTTAGTTCAAAATCACCATTCATTTCTTCAAAATCATCATTTAGATACACCTCATACAAAAATCAACCCTTATTTACTTTTCCTGCATTGTGTCTTTTAACGTTGGGAAATTACATTGTATAAATTAAACAGATTTTTTCTTATGATTTGTGAATCTTACATCCTGTTAGAGTGCATGCACAGTATCTCCTGAAGTGACAGGAAAGTGGAGGGATCATTTAGTGACTCGAATCTTTCTTCCTTCATCTTTTAAATTAAGAACACTTTATTACATCTAGTTTCAGTGGAGTTTGAGTCAGAAAAAAGCTAAAATTTAAAATAAATTAAAAAATAGCAAAAGAGAAATAAGGATTGCCCATGACTATCAGAGAGAGTTAAGTAACTGCCAGAACAAAACAGGCTGCAAATTAATAAAACTGTGCAAACACATTCAGGTGAAGCAGAAGTATAGCCATAAAAAATCTGGGAAGAATGAATGAAGCTTTTAGTTTTTCTTAGGTCAATGTCCCATGTGGTTTCTTACATAAAATAGGGTAAGTATCAATATATTTTTTAAAATTGCTCTCAGACTTTATCCACAGGACATGATAAAGATGTTAAAAATTTTTTTCTGATACTTCCCAGAATGACTTGCTTTTAAGTTACACTCTTATAGACTGGTCATTCTAACCAAATCCAATACTATAACAAGCCTCTGTGTGTTGATACCATTTATAGCATGTTGGCCCTTTTTAGAGTTCTTTCATGTTTTTCATACATGATTTCCCATAGTCCTAGGAGTCAGTCAAAGGACAGTAATAGGATCCTCATCTTTAAGAAGAGTAAGGAGAGGCATGGAGAAGTTGAAGGACTGCTGAAGATCACATATTTAGTAAATAGTTTAATTGGAACCAGATCTAGTTTTTCTGCCTCCCATATCTGTGTTCTGTCATTTAAAATGTCCATTGGAAAGCCCAGCTGACTCAGGTTAGTATGATTAAAAGAAGAAAACTTTGCATAGCCAATAGTGACAATCAAAACAATACTGATGGACTAAGATTTTGGCAGCTTTAAGTTGCTATCTGAAATATTTTAAATGGGGAGTGAACACTTGTAAAATACTTTGGAGCATAATGTATAGCTTAATGTTTCTGCTAAAATTTAGTACTCCTTGATGATTCCAAGATAAGACTGATGCATTGTCAGAGTAAATTACTTATGAATAATATAGATATATTTGAGATTTGAAATAATAGTATGCAAATATTAGATACCAGATAAATTGCTTGAAATTGTTAAATGACTATCTTTATTATAGTACATAACATTTAAATGACTTGCGTGCAGTTTTTCTGTGTCTTTTTTGTTTAGGCCAATGAGTTAATTATTTTCTCTAAAAAAATGACAAGAAAATATAACTCACTTCACATCTGACTTATAGTTTGGAAATGAGAGTGCAATTCATAGGCGATGACTGTCAAAACACAATAAAAGTAAAATATTAGTAGACTTGAAACTTCAGCCTAGTGAATCCTTTGTGGTTCTGAGCCCTATTATTGCAAATAATTCTGGATATTTCATTGGAGGACATGTCCTCAACTCTCCTGTACCCCCTATTTTGTTTATTTGTTTTTTAAAGTTCTTAGAATAAACAGTTCTTTATATAATAATTATATTTTATTTAAGAAAATTGTTAGGTACTTTTTAAAAGATGTAAATTTTTAAATTTACAAATATATATCAGTCTTCTTTGATAAGCAATATCAATTGAATTTCAAGTTATTGGGTTATAAGCAAAAGGTTACTTACCATAATGTCATCAGGTAATGATTTTTAGCTCACAACATCTGGAGGCAGCAACTACTTGGCTCAAGTACATCTAAGAGTAATTAGTTTTATTTTTCTCTTTTTTGTAAAATCAGATTTTAAATGAGATGTTTATTTTAAACTACTTTAAGGAAAAAATATTGTGTGTTTCAGATGGTGGGGTAAAAAGACTTTAAACATTATTTCTTTAAAAATTATTTTTACATTAAAATAAAATATATTTGTGACATGCTCAGATCAAAAGTTAACTTCTATATCCCAGATCTACTTATTTCAAAATAAAAATTTTCACTTGTCAGTGGAAATTTCTGATTAGAACTAAAATTTATGTATTTTTATGCTTAGTCAGAATATAAATTTCACCGTGGATTTTTGAAATTTATCTTTAATTTGGATAAAATTAAGTGATACAAAGTTATAAGAATAAAATGGTAATTTCCATTTTTTTAAACTAATGTGATTATGTTTGTAGTTCCTTTTATGAGTGTTCAACACAGCTTCTCAATTGGAGAATATAGTGTGAGATCTGTATTTGACCCTAAAAATATTCTATAAATTAATTTAACAAGCATATGGCAAATTTTTCATAGCAAATCTAGCTCTTCTAGAAGGAAGTTGTTGCCTTCTGTTTAATTACATTAATTGAAATGTGTTTAGGAGAAATGTTTTCAGCATATTTTGTATACTAAAAAACAAAAGGAATTAGTATTGGGCCAATGGCCAAAAGGTACTATTACTACCATGTAGACTGTTACAGTTCAAATTGTCCCACTTCCCCCAGAATTTTAGAAACTAGAAGTCTGGGAGATACTATAGCCGCTGTAGTTGGGTGATTCTAAGTGCTGTCAGTACTTTCATCTTTTAATTATGTGAAATGAAACAAATGCCAAGTTGCAAAAGATGCAGATTTTGTTATGTAATGGTTGGTTTTAGGCATAAAATATCATGCCAGCCATGCCTCATGTGTTTTATCTTATATTTTCCTTCAGAACTAAACTAAAAAAGATTTTGGGAAATGATTTGAAATGCTTGCTCTCTTGACCCAGTTGGTCAGATATTTGAATGATGGTGTTACTAGATTCTAACCATTGATTCTAATTGTGGAATAAAGAATAATATAGAATGAGAATATGTTTGGACACTTAGTCCTTGTTTATATTATGTAGTGGCCTCCATCATGACACATTTATTAAATTTATGAACTAAGCAGTTCTGTAATTGTAACCACGGTTGCTATTCATGTAACAAAACGTGCCATGTAACAAAACATGCGTATGATAGTAGCAAATAGAAATGCCCCCAAATGCTATTTTTTTAATTCAGTTATAACTGTTACTCTTGTAATTGTGTATGACACAATAAAATTTGTAAAAATTTTAGCATGAAAAATAAAATTTGTATCATTCATGTATTTTGGTTATGCTTTTGAAATTCCCCTGACATAAACAAGTCAGTGTAGATAGTGAAAGTCTTAGCTTTAAGCTAAAATCCTTATAGTCCTTCCCTGAACTCCATGTTAGCATCATCTTTGATTTTTCTTCATCCAGTTAGTTTCCAATCAGTTCTCAAATTTTATCCATTTACCTCTGTAATATATCTGGAATCTATCTCATACTTGAAATCTCTGTTGCTATTACAGGCACACATCAGAGATAGTGCAGGTTTGGTTCCAGGTGACATCAATAAAGTGAATATTGCAATAATGCAAGTCACTTTTTTTTGTTTTCCCAGTGCATATAAAGTAATATTTATACCATACTGTAGTCTATTAAGTGTGCAATAGCATTATGTCTGAAAACACAATGTATATACCTTAATAAATAGTTTATTGTTTTGGGAGGCTGGGGTGGGAGCATTGCTTGAAGGCTAGGAGTTCAAGACCAGCCTGGGCAACATAGCAAGACTCTATCCCTAAAAAAATTAAAAATTAAAATTAGCCCTCCTGCCTATAATCCTAGCTACTCAGGAAGCTGAGACAGGAAGACCACTTGAGCCCAGAAGTTGAAAGTTACAGTGAGCTACTATCCACCACTCCACTCCAACCTGTGTGACAGAATGAGACTCTGTCTCTATAAAAACAGAAATTTTTTAAAATATTGCTAAAAATGCCAATGATCAACTGAGCCTTCAGTGAGTCATAGTCTTTTTACTGGTGGAGGATCTTGCCTCAGTGTTGATGGCTGCTGGCTGATCAGGGTGGTGGTTGCTAACAGTTGGGATGGCTGTGGCAATTTCTTAACATAAGGCAATGAAATTTGCTGCATCAATTGACTCTTCATGAAAGAGTCTCACAGTAGAATTTTTTTCATATTGGAGTCAATCCTCATAAACCCTGCCACTGCTTTATCAACTAAGTTTATGTAATATTCTCAATCCCTTGTCATTTCAACAGTGGTGACAGCATGTTCACCAGGAGTGCATTCCCTCTCAAGAAACCACATTTTTGCTCATCTGTAAGAAGCAGCTTCTCATTTGTTCAAGTTTTATCATGAGATTGCAGCAATTCAGTCAGATCTTCAGACTCCACTTCTAATTCTAGTTTTTTTCCTCCCCTGAAGTCTTGAACTCTTCAAATCATCCATGAGGGCTGAAATCAACTTCTTCCAAACTTCTGTTAATGTTGATATTTTGACCTCCTTCCATGAATCACAAATGTTCTTAACAGCATCTGGAATGGTGAATTATTTCCAGAAGGTTTTCAATTTACTTAGCCCAGATCCATCAGAATAATCACTTTTTTTGGCAGCTGTAGCCTTACGAAATATATTTTTTAAACAATAAGACTTGAAAGTTGAAATTACTTTTTGATCCATGGGCTGCAGAATGCAGGCATAAAAGCAACATTTAATCTCCTACATCTCCATCAGAGCTCTTGGGTTACCAGGTGCATCGTCAATGATCAGTGATATTTTGAAAGAAATAATTTTCTTCTGAGCAGTAGGTTTCAACAGTGGGCTTAAAATATTCAGTAAACCATGCTGCAAACAGATGTGCTATCATCCAGGCTTTGTTCCATTTATACAGCACAGGCAGAGTAGATTTAGCATAAGTCTTAGGGACCCTAGAATTTTCAGAATGGTAAATGAGCGTTGGTTTCAACTTAGTCACCAGCTGCATTAGCCTCTTAACAAGAGAGTCAACCTGTCCTTTGAAGCTTTGAAGCCAGGCATTGACTTTTCTAACTGTGAAAGTCCTAGAAGACATCATCTTTCAATATAAAGTGGTTTTATCTACATTGAAAATCTGTTGTTTAGTGTAGCCACCTTCATCAATGATCTTAGCTAGACCTTCTGGATAACTTGTTGCAGCTTCTATATCAGCACTTGTTGCTTCACCTTTCACTTTTATGTTATGGAGACAGCTTCTTTCCTTAAATGTCATGAACCAACTTCTGCTAGCTTCCAACTTTTTTTCTATAGCTTCCTGACCTCTCTCAGCCTTCACAAGATTAAAGAGAGTTAGATCCTTGTTCTGGATGAGGCTTTGGCTTAAGGGAAATTTTGTGGCTGGTTTGAACTTCTATCCAGACCACTAAACCTTCATATCTGCAATAAAGCTGTTTTGCTTTCTTATCATTCATGTGTTCACTGAAGTGACACTTTTAATTTTCTTCAAGATTTTTGCCTTTGCTTTCACCACTTGGCTAACTGTTTGGTGGAAGAGGCCTCTCAGCCTAACTCAGCTTTTAACACCTCTTCCTCACTAACCATAATCATTTCTTGCTTTTGATCGAACATAAAAGACATGCGACTCTTCCTTTCACTTGACCACTTAGAAGCTATTGTAGATTTGTTGATTTTAATGTTGGGTATCTTTGGGAATAAGGAGAGAGACGGGGGAACAGCCAGCCAGTGGAGTAGTCAGAACACACACAACATTTATGTATTAAGTTCACTGTCTTATATGGGTGCAGTTTGTAGTACCCCTAACAATTACAATGGTAACATCAAAGATTGCTGATTACAGATTATTATAACGGATGTAATAATAATGAAAAAGTTTGAAATATTGCCAGAATTACCAAAATGTGACACAGAGACAGGACGTGAACACATGCTGCAGGAAAAAGGGCATCCATAGACTTGCTGGATGCAGGGTTGCCACAAACTTTCAATTTGTTAAAAATAAAATATCTGTGAAGCACAATGAAGTGATGCCTAATAAAACAAAGTATGCCTGTACTTTCTTATTTTTTGCTGAAAAAAAGGCCAAGTCCTTTCTCTGGTGTTGAGAACCTTTTATCATCTAGCTACAGCCTAAATTCACAATAGTATTTCTTCTTCCTGCCTCTCATCTGTTTCCCAGCCAAACTGAAATATTTCTCATCCCTTAGAAACACACCTTTCTTTTATCCCTTTGCTCATGCTGTTCCCTTTTTCTTAGAAAATTATTTGACAATTTCTTTCACCCCCAATCCTATCTTTTTCAATCCTCAGCTCGAGTTTTCCACCCCTCCATCCCTCTGTCTCTGTCTCCCCGCAAACTTAAACATTTGGTGACTTTTTTCTGACTGTTTGCTTTTAAAGGAAATGCCCAATCACAAAGAAAATTTATTTTGGTTTTTGAACTCAAATGTTTTGTTTTGAATTGAACTTAACACTTTTTTTAAACTTTTAATCTACATTAATTCAAACAACTTTTGTCAGCTTAGAGTTAGTGTTTTAATTACTGTTTTAAAAACCTTATGTCAAGTAGCATGATCAGAAATTAGAAGAAATGTGCCCAAAAATATCTCTGTAGAAAAATAGGGAAAAATAAAAAACAAGATTTATTACTTAAGTATGCTCCACCTAGCCAGTTTCTCACTAGAGAAGAATCATTAACAAATGTATAAGGCCTTTTCTGGTAGATTTCTGTTTCCTTGATTAGTGGTTTTCAGAATTTTTTAAAGCTATGAAATGTATATTTTTAAACAGCCCTTATAATCCCAATATGTTACAAAATGTAGATGTTTTGATTTAGCGGAGAGCAGGAGACCTGAAGTCCTTACTGCTCATCTTTTTAGGGCCCCCTGAGCCAGTGGCTTTGAGTGGGGTGTACAGTCACTTCTTTAATGTTAACTTAGTATGTTTACCAAAACTGATTTGGTTTATGACTGAAAAATAATTTGTAACTGGGAAAATACAAGTTTAAATTTATATTTTATGAATAGCTTTGAAAATGATAAGAGTAAAACAAATGTAATTCCTAATTTTCTAAGAAGTGATTTTCCATTTTTACGTATATTTCAAATGTTTAGTTTTCAAAGCGAACATTTAAAAAAGAAATTTGAGACCTTGTACAAGGCATACCATCTAAAAATGATTTCATAATGAAGATTCCAACATTTATTTTCATTCCATGAATTCCAGATTCAATAATGGAATATATTAATAATAGCATTTTTTAACGTTACCAGAAAAGATAAAGTACCAAGAATCCTAATCCCAAATTTGCTTTAGATATTTAATTCTTAAATTTAAAGTGACACCCTCCCAAACAAACCAATTTTTATTATTGATAATTTGTTAACAATTCTTTCCACTGTTTACAATAAATCTAAATGGAGACAACATGGATATCTGTAACAACCTTTGTAAAGTTAAGATTAAGGTTAAAGTCATATTTTTCACAGAGAGTGTTTTACTCAAATGTAAACTTTCACATAACTGAGATGATCTAATTGTGTCCTTACTGGATAACTTTTGTGTTTTTTAAGTTAAGTGGTAAGGAATTTCCTAAAATTAAATTATTTGATATTTATGTCATTTATTACACTTAGTTTAAAAGCATAACTTTCAACCATTATCTTTTTTTCCTCCCAAAAATACTAGTTGGCTGTTTTATAAGCCTGTATCTGGTTTTAAAAAAAGAGCACTCCTGGACCATGGAAATCCGTATTCTTCTTTTTGTGCCTTTTCTCTTTTCCATAGGACCTGTCATCATGTAAAACACTATGCATAGCTGATTTATGTATTTATTGTCTGCATATTTATACTGAAACAGTAAGAGATCCCCGAGAGCAGGGATTCTTATTTGTTTCATTAACTATTGCACCATTCAAATTACTTATCACTCAAATGTTTGTCAAATACCATCACTAGATTTTTACAGAATCTTAAAAAATGTTCCATTATTTTCAAGGTTTTCATTTGTAATAGTCAATATGAAAATATTATTTAGCTACAAACTGGGCATTTCTTCATGTTACTTTACCATTAATGATTTCAACAGTAACATCTGTGACATGATTCAGAAAGAGGAGGCCAAAACATTACTGTCATATTAAAAAGTCAGCTTAGGCTTTATGTACATGACTACTGTCAAACTCACATTTTAATATATGAAGAAGATTGTATGAAAAGCCATGTTAATGCATTTATGTAGTCTGTATTTTGATACTATTTAAATTTTGAAGAGAGACTTATGGTTCTCCAAAAAAGAAAAAATAATTGAAAAAGTATGTTGTGCTATCAGGGAAAATTTGTTCTGTTCATATACAAGGCCATATACATTTACCTACCTTTTAAAAAAATTAGTGGTACTCTATAATCTTTGTAGTTGTTTAATATCTGTTAAGAAATATAAATGTAACAGACTTTAAAAAATTACTTCAGCAGGCAATGTGTTTAATGAAGAAAAGTTAATGATCAAAGTAATAGCTAAAATGTTAAGAGCTTTTTCTGTGTCAGGCACTATAATAAGCATTCTTTACATATTATTTTGTGTAATATTTATAGCTTTATGAGGTATGTAATATAATCATTTCTATTTTCCATTTTAAAAAACTGAGGCTTAGTTCAACTTGGGGTTTAAATTTTGACTTGATCTTTCAACTAAAAACTAAACTCATTGACAATGTTGGGGAAATGATGCATTGCTTGTGATCCACACTACTCTGGGTTTTAACTTAGTTGACCTCTATCATTTTAAGATTTATTAATGTCAAAAGTATTGTGTAAAGAGTACCACAAGGTCCCTTTATGAAAACTATTTTCATCATATTTTTCATAGTATATCTACAGAGCTAATCATGATACTTAGAATTGCAAGAATTCAAAACGTTGTGGTGATAGGTACCCAAAGTTTGAATCCAGTAAACTTCACCAACAACTATATACAAGGCACTGTGTTTGGTTATAGGGGATATGAGATGAAAGTATACAGTTCCAACGTCAACCTCAAAAAAAGACAACGTAATGGCTAAGAATAAAATGAATCCCCACCTTTATCTCTTGGACACTTTACCCTCTTCTACTCTTCAGTGTCAATTTCAATACTACTTTGGAGAACATCTGAAGTACAACCTGTAGCATTTTGAGGGGCTGATCTCTCCAATCATTGTACTGCAAATGGGTTACAGGTGTGCCAGCCCTCCGCAGGCCAGGTGACTGGTCATCTCAGACGGTGAGCATCCTTGTTAGTTTGTCCTAATGGGCTGAACAAATATTTCTGTGAACGTCACAGAGGATAAATGTTGGGAAGTGGCTATGCTTTAAGGAGATGATGAACAAACGAATTTCTCTTCATTAATCCTATTAACAGACAGAAAGTACTATGTGGCACATTTCCCAGACTTTGATTAGAATAGATTATCGTATTATTTACTTAATTTTTCCCTCAAGTCAACTCTGGGTTTTAACTTGGATCTGCTTTTATCATTTTATAACTTATCAAAGCAAATAATTTTTTAAACATAAACATATGTATAATTCAAAGCAACAGTAAAATAAAACTAACTTCCCTGGGCAACCATCTTACATACCAGTTCTGGCTGTGTAGGCATACTGATTTACAAGAAAATCAAAATGACTTTATTATATAGGGTGAGTCACTTGAAAGATTCTTTATAAAGCAACATGATTTCATATGCCAGAAGCATTTTTCACATACTCTTTTCATTCCTCAATTGTAGAAATACAGTATTCAAGAATATTTGCTCTCAGTGGTGAGCATTTTTATTTAGTTTATCTAAAGCTGTAGACAAAATAGTGGCAGCAAGCCACCACTTTAAATTGTTTTCCAAACTACCTACTTAAAGGTTTAGACAGTTCATTCTAATAGGATTCCAGTTGAGCTGCAGAGACATTTAGCCAGAGTATTTGGCTGTATACAGAATTAACTGAAACTCCTACTAATGTAAATAGCAGATATTTATCTTTATTTGTTTTGCAAGTCTAAGTTACTTTGTAGCTGAAAAGTTGAAGCAATAAGGCGGCCTAGTAACCATGTCTGTTTACTCTTTTTATGAGCAGTGAGGTCATAGGTAATGTCATCATGTGATTATTTGGCCCACCTGATTTTTAGCCCACTCATAGGTTTATGATTTTAAGGTTAAATTTTTAAAAATATGAGACTAACACAAGCCCACCCTCTGTAATTCAAATCCATTTATTTCAGATATCAAGCTTAATCAAAGTATCGAGTATGAATTTACACTTGACACAAATAATTTAAATAAAATGTGATTTTTTTTTTCTTTCAGATTGGAAAATACTAAAAAGATTTATATTAACCATTAATAGCACATGTGTGGAAATGGTCTTAATTGTGTACTCTTCTTTCAATTTCAAATATACATGCCTGGACCCAAGAACTCTGGTTTTAGGAATTTTTCTTTCTGGAATATTTATATGAATAAATAAGTAAATAAGTATGAATTTCAAATTTTAACATATTACAGTGAACATATACTGCAGAACATATTTCTCCTAATCCAAATTAATTTTTAAGAAAGGAAATATCTCTACTCAATTATAAAAGGAGAAATTTAGAATTAACTATTAACTAGTAACTAAAAAAAAAATCACTGTGAAATAAAAAAAAAAAAAAGACAGGATTGTATTAAAGGGAGAACATAGTATAAAATTCATATGATGAAATCCTAACTCTCATTGTGGTGGTATTAGGAGGTGGGGCCTTTGGTGGCTGATTAGGTAAGAAGGGCAGAGCCATCCTAAATGGGATTAGTACCCTTATACACGAAACTCCAGAGAGCTCCCTCCCACCATGGGAGGACTCAACAAGAAGACAGCCATCTGTAAACCACAAAGCAGGCTCTCACCAGACATTAGATCTGCCATTGCTTTTATCTAGGATTGCCCAGTCTCCAGAACTGTGAAAAATAAATTTTTGTTGTTTATAAGACACCCAGTTTATGATAATTTTGTCATAATGGCCCAAGCTGACTAAGGCGTATACTGTGATCATGAATGAGAAGATTCAATACAGAAAGTCTGTTCCAAAAACAGATTTATAAATTCAGCATTATCCCATCCAAAATCCTAACAAAAATGTTCATGCAACTTGACAAGCTGATTCTAAAACTTGGAAGGATAAATGTTACAGATTCACAAATTCAGTTATCTTAAGCAAAATCTTAACAAACAAAAATTGTCATGGAACTTGACAGGCTAATTCTAAAACTCAGAAGAATAAATGTGCAAGACTAGCCAAGAAATCTTTTGAAAAGTAAACTGAAATTATGGGTTTTCCATAGTAACTATTACATCATATTTTATAGCTATAGAAATGAAAACAGCCTAGTATTGACCCAGAAATAGAAAAAGAGGTTTAGGAACTGAATACAGATCCATAAGTCTCCCATTACTTTAAAGTTGGCCTTTAAAACTAGTAGGTAAAGACATACTATTTAATAAATGGTGTCTGAATTAAGTTAAATCCATGCCCCATATTGTTCACAAAAATAAATCAAGAGAAATTAATGTTCTAAGCCAGGGGTCAGAAAACTCATGGGCTGGCTGCTTATTTTTGTAAATAAAGTTTACTTGGGACACAGCCAGGCACATTCATGTGTTTATGTATTGTCTATTGCATCTTTCACATAGCACCAGAGTTGAATAGTGACACAACAATGACCATATGGACTAAAAATCCTAAAATATTTTTTCTTTGGCTCTTTAAGAAAAACTTGTCTGACCTCTGATCTAAGCATTAAAAAATAACCATAAAGCATTTGTCAAGGTGTAGAAAAATTAAAAATACTTGTATAACTTTCAAAGTTAGTAGTTGTTATTAATTATAGTAGGATAGTTACTAAATCAAATAATCCTAGTATCTCAGTACTTTATCCTAATAAAAGTTTATTTCTCATTTATGTTCCAGTCCTAAACTGATTGTTGTTCTGTTGCATGGCAGTCTCTTAGAATCATGAAGATGTTTCCATCTCTTAAAACAATGAAGACCTACCCTACCTCTTCTGCTCTGGCAAGCTAAACTAAGAAGAAAAAAGAGTATGAAGGATCTTGTGGGAGTTTTTTTAGGTTCCATTCCCAGACTAGCATAACTCATTTCTGCCCATGTTTCCCTTAGAGTAGCAAAGTTCTGGGAGAAATAAGAAAGTTGAATGTATCCGGAAAGAACTGTGTGAGTGTCCAGCAGCATTAAGCACCTGCTTGAGTTCGTTGTTATTAACTAAAAGTGAAAGTAATCAATGTATTTGTGCATTTCATTCCAGACACATTTAGTCCCCTATATTTGAACCCAGAGTAGCTGTAAAATAGATTTAATCATAAAATTAGTTTTGTAAAGTGAAAATGTTGAAGGAAGAGAGATACAGGAGTTAAGTGTGTACGCATTGGAGAGATTATAATCATCAAATTTAAACTGGATTAGGAGAGGGAAGTGTTATGGTGTGAATGTTTGTGTCCCACTCAGACTCACATGTTGAAGCTCTAACCCCCAGTTGATGGTATTTGGAGGTGGAGTCACAGGGAGGTGATTAGAATTAGATGGGATCATCAGGGGAGAGCCCTTATGATGAGATTAGCAGCCTTATAAGAAGAGGAAGAGTGAGATCTCCCTCTTTCTCCTTTGTTGTGCACTGAGGAAAGATTATGATCACAAAGATCACAGAAGAAGGCAGCTAATTGCAAGCCAGGTAGAGAGCCCTCACCAAACACTGAACTGGCTGGCTCCTTGATCTTTGGACTTCCCAGCCACTGAAACTGTAGGAAAATAAATTTCTGTTGTTTAAGCTACCCAGTCTATGGTATTTTGTTATGGCAGGCTGAGCAGACTAATACAGAAGGAGACAGAACAAGAAGGTGAGGGTCAGTAAAAAGGATTTTTGGATTATGTTGTTGAAATTTGGGGGATGAGGAGACTAGATATTGAGATTATAGTGGGGGGGGTGCCAGATATTGATAATGTCAGGGGGTGTGACTATGGGAATGAGTGACTGAATTCGGGTGAAGGTTTTGGGAAGAGAGGAGGTCAAGAAACTGATAGGCTCGTGTTTTACAAGGACTATTTATGTTCTCATCAAAGATTGAAATAGAGTTGGAGAAAGTGACGTGAGTCGGGGGCTAAAAATTATAGTGATTGACATAACTGATGATACATTTAAAGAGGCAAATTTTAGAACAGGTAATAATAATCATGGCAGCAATAATAATAGTAGATACCTTTTATGGAACAACTGCAAGTACAAGTTAAGTACTCTGTATACACTGTATTTGTTAATTCTCCCCCAGCACTAAAAAGCAGAGGTTATCATCACCATTTACGAAGAAAGAATCTGAATCTCAGAGAGGTTAGTTAACTTTCCTAAGATCACAGAACGAGTAAGCGGCTATGCTAGGGTTTCAGCACCAATCAATGTGAATATAAACCCTCAGGATAGGATAGGCTGCTTATTTTAAAGTTTTTTTTTTTCTTAATAGTTTTTACTCATTTAGAAGCAGAAGCAAGAATACATTTTTCAACAGCTTTGTCTCCTCAAAAATAAACAGAAATTAGAGCTTGAGCCACCAGCCTTTTTTTCTCATCTTTTTATTCTAACCGCATTCCCTCTTCACACTACCACACGTACTTCAATCTGACAATAAGAAGCATAGTAGGTTTTCCAAACTTTAGACCTTAATGTCCCACCTTCATGTTTATCATCATTTCTGCTTACTCCCTAAACCTAGATTCTACCTACTTTAGCTTTCTCCTAAGCAGAGATTTCTATAATATCACAGTTTAGTGGGAAAACTATATTATTTTTAAAATTCAGCTAAATATATAATTATCAAAGTATTTTTGTGTGCACAGAAAAATCAAGTCCTGTGCCACTGGTAGCAAGCATATCACATTTTGGGAAATTGAGGGATGGAGGATATGGTACTGGGCTAGAAGTCAAAGGGCCAGAGTTTGGGGACTAGCCCTGCCACTTATGGAGCTGTCCATATCCAACCTTTATAACCTCTCAGAGCTTCAGTTCCTTGTATTTGGAAGGGATGTAGCACAAAGTACAATCCAGGCACATTTTTCAATAAATGATAACAAATATACCAATAATTTTCATGTCATCTACTTAATACTTTTCATCCCTCAAGTATTTTGCCTCTTCTTAGTATCTTTGGAAGGAGACTAAGGAGCCTTTCAACTAGAGGTTTTCTAAAAGCTGGATGAGCACTATTTCTGCTATGCTACCTGAAGTGGGTGATGCCTGGTAACTCAAAAGAGACAATCCTAGGAAAAATGAGTTAATTTTATAAGCCTGAGTTGTGATTCTCAGATGTAGAATATTAAAAAGCCAACACTTTCTGCAAGAGCCATTGAGGACTCCAGGGGAAACTCGATCTGTCTGAATAATAATAAACTATAATGATAATAGCCAAGTGCACCTCACAGGGGTACTAAGTTTTAATGACTCAATATTTGTGGAACCCTTTGAGCACCTTTGAAGTTATATAAGCATAAATGAATAAGTAGGGACATTATATACCCTTGTTATTTCTGTATTAAATCTCTCCTGATAATTTCTTATAATATCTTATAAGGTAGGTGCTGTATGAGATTAATATATGAACAAAGTTATGGAAGAAATAAAATATAAAATAATATATAGTAGTGCTTTCCCATGAAATAATTATACTTTCTTATTAGTGAAAGAGAATGGGGTCATTAATTACATCTCTAAAAAGTCATTTCTAGGTAGTAAAGAAGGAAAATGAGAATCTGGTATAGACACTTAAGATATAAATTGCTATAAAAAGTTTGAAAAAAGTACTTGCTGATTTTTTTTTTCCTATGGAGAAGACAGCCAGGTTTTTTGATGCATTTTTTCATACTGAACAAATTTTAATGATGTTTCAACTGTTTAATTTGTAACTTGATATACATTTCATACATTATTTTTATATATGTATATTCATCTTGCCTTTCTATTCTGTCCTCCATCACTGACATTATCTGTGTGCCATGATAGTGCTCTTAATGTTCCAGGTTAAAAAGAAACCCTCACAACCCTATATATTTTTGTCCTTTGTTCCAAAATGCACCACTGTGAATGTGATATTGTCCTGAATTTCAACCGAGGTAGCTAAAAATAGAGTACAATGGCCCAAATATTCTCTTCAGCATGCTCTGCTGTAACACCTGGGTCTCCACCAATGAAAGATTCATTTCTGTCAACAAATATCATCCTTTAAAATGAAAAATCCCCTGAGAGAATTCTGTTGAGGGGACTGCTCTTCTCACTCTTGCTTTTTCCTTTTTACCGAGCTGATATCATTTTCCTCAAGACAAAGGAAATATCAAAGGGTGAGAAAGAGGAAAAATAATCAGGTCACCTCTTATGAGGAGAGTAATTCTGGATGGCACAACCCTGTACCAAGAGTTTTGCTGCCGCTGCAGTTGTTTTTAGCGAAAGAATCTTGCTCTGTCACCCAGGCTGGGCTCAAGCAATCCTTCCACTTCAGCCTCCTGAGTAGCTAGAACTACAGTGTGCACCACCAGTCCCGGCTAATTTTTATTTTTATTTTTATTTTTGGTAGAGATGGGGTCTCACTGTGATGATCAGGCTGGTCTAGAACTCTGGGCCCCAGGCCATCCTCCTGCCTCACCTAGGCCTCCCAAAGTGCTGGGATTACAGGCTTGAGCCACAGTGCCCAGTTTGTATCAAGTTTCGAGCAGATTTCACTTCCTGAGAAAGGACAGGGAGTAAGAAGGTCATAAATGGTAAATCCACATGCTTCACATTCTTCCTAAGACCAGATGTGATTGCCAATAAGCAGCAGAGTCATATGCCTCCAGTATTCTGCTTTTTACTTAGAACATTGAAGTTTTGAGCACAGTTAACTATATTTTATGTTTTGAACACCCTAAGTTTTGTCACTCGTATGGCATTATGATCAATGGAACTCTTACAGCTGGACAAGAAGGGCCTCTACCTGAGCAGGTGCTAGAGGCACCCTTCGCCATGTACTCCCCACAGGACCAAGGGCATGTAGCTACCGAGAGCCTGTGCTCTACCTTGTAGATCATGCCATAGGCACCTGGGACTCTGGACTGCCTGTTCCATGAGCCTTGAGCCCACTTCCCAGCCCTGTGGGGCTCTTTTCTGGAGTAGCTCTTCCTGCTGGCTTGCCTGACAGGGGTGTCCACAGCTGTCAGCAGAGATGTCCATGGATCTTGGTTGTGAGACTGTCTTGCAGGCACTGGAAGCTTCTCAAATACAGGTTGATGCTGGAGTGGTCAGAAGGAGGAGAGGACGGTGGAGGGGAGAGAGGTGGGAGCAGGGAACCAGCGTCCTCCAACACCATATTCAGTTGCAGAGTAGAGTCTAAAAATTCTAAATTAGAAACTGGCCTTCCAGCCTCAGGCTCCTTCCAAGATATTTAAAGAAGAGGCCCAAAAATTCCAGGCTTAAACTGGATGGGGTAATAACAAACCTCAAAGCTACCAAGAAATTTCTGCTCTTCCCTGCCCAGGCTTTTTTGCCCCACAATGTTTTTGGCAGAAAATAAAATTAATTTTGAAATTGTGCTATCCATGTTACTGTTCCTTTATACATATTTAAAAACTTTACCCCAATAAAGTTCTATTTGTTGTTATAAAAGTAGAATTATTCTATTTAATAGTTTGTTGGCTTGTTTATTACATTTTTCAGATTTTGACAGGCTGATTATGTAACAGGCACTCATGACCTTCCTGGGTACAAGCTTTGGTATAAGGGTGAGAGGAAATTACTGATTCAAATGAGTATTTTATAGTATTTTCACCCTACCATGCAAAAAGGGAAGGGGGCATGCAGGAATATCATGCAGACTATGAAGTTTTCTTGAAGTCATACTTTAAAAAATGTATATCAAACTGGCTCTCTTTTTCCCATTGTGAGCAAAGCACTGATCTAGATATAAAATGGAAAAATGATTAAATTCCTAATAAGTCTGCATAGATAAGTGGCTATTATGTAGAAACCCATATTATAGTATATTAAAAAATTATTGTGGAACTTTATCTTAGGCAATAGAATGGAAGAACTTTAGAAATAATCCTTTATTATATATACATAAGAAAGTTGAGACCCAGAGCCTCCATCAAGGCTCCATTATTAAATAGCATGACACCAGATTTCTAACTTAAGGAGTTTTTGCTGCAATCCCTCACAAATAGCTGATCTGTCATTAAGACAAAATGCCCAACAAGCTACTTAATATTACCTATGGCTCTCCAACAAAAGACTACATTTCTGTTAGTCTAATATAAACATTCCCTGATCCCACAGCTCTAGATTTGTGGTTTGTTATCTAATAATTGCTAATTATTGCTTGTTATCTAATTGTTGTTTAATGGCTTACCTGGAATTTACTGACTGTTATTAGGCAAATACTCTGCCAACTTAGGGAAAACTGTATGTAAAGGGTTAAGTGGGTAATTATGGTCCTTAGCTCTTAATTTAAGGACTCCTCAGCTAAACAATGAAGGGACCACTGAACAAGATATTTTCATTTTGGGGCAATATTCACTAGAAGCCTTTATTTGGCCTTAAAATTATGTTTTCTTTAGATCTTTGGTCAGTGTCACTAATGAAAACAACCCCACTTCTCAATTTTTTTTTAATTTTTTTTTTATTTCAGCATATTATGGGGGTAAAAATATTTAGGTTATGTATATTGCCTTTGCCCCACCCGAGTCAGAGCTTCAAGCGTGTCCATCCCCCAGACGGTGCCCACCATTAGCTGTGTATATACCCATCCCCTCCTACCCCCTCCCACCTGCCTGACACCCGATGAATGTTATTACTATACGTGCACTTAAGCATTGATCAGTTAATACCAATTTAATGGTGAGTATATGTGGTGCTTGTTTTCCATTCTTGTGATACTTCACTTAGTAGAATGGGCTCCAGCTCTATTCAGGATAATACAAGAGGTGCTAGATCACCATTGTTTTTTATGGCTGAGTAGAACTCCGTGGTATACATACACCACATTTTATTAATCCACTCATGTATTGATGGGCACTTACGTTGTTTCCACATCCTTTTTTTTTTTTTTTTTTTTTGAGACAGAGTCTCACTCTGTTGCCGGGGCTAGAGTGCTGAGGCGTCAGCCTAGCTCACAGCAACCTCAAACTCCTGGGCTCAAGGGATCCTCCTGCCTCAGCCTCCTGAGTAGCTGGGACTACAGGCATGTGCCACCATGCCCGGCTAATTTTTCTATATATATTTTTAGCTGTCCATATAATTTCTTTCTATTTTTAGTAGAGACGGGGGTCTCACTCTTGCTCAGGCTGGTCTCGAACTCCTGAGCTCAAACAATCTGCCCGCCTCGGCCTCCCAGAGTTCTAGGATTACAGGCGTGAGCCACCGCGCCCAGCCTGTTTCCACATCTTTGCGATTGTGAATTGTGCTGCTATAAACATGGCGGACGAGAAAAACCGCCAGCCAGAGTGTCTCTACAAGAAAGACAGATTTTAGAAGAAAGTGAAAAAAAAAAAACAACAAAAAACAGGGAGACAAACATAGATCGGTTGAGGGTTGGAAGGAAGAGTGCCTGAAACTACAGGAGACCCACGGGAAGTGGAGGAGAACTGGAAGGAGAAAGGCTCCGGGAGAACTTCGGAGACCAGCGACAAGGGTAGGTGGAGTGGTTAAATTTCCCCTTCCTTGCATCTCGGACTGCAGGTGGGCTCCTAAGCAGTTGGAGAGACCTGCTGACACCAGCCCAGAGACGGTTGCCGCCAGTGAGCAGTGAGCCTCTTGTGGACAGGGCACCAGGCTCCCAGCTCCCTCGGGGCACCTCCCAGCCCACAGACCCAAGCCGATAGGCAGGCGCCATATTGCCTCATTCTCCCCTTCCCCTTCCCTACCCGCGGTTTCTGAGAGAGACAATTTAGCCACCACCTGGAGGCATCCGCAGGAAATGGTACCTTTCCTTTTGGGGTCCTACAGCAGACTGAGGGAAACTCAGACTGTGAGCTCTCTACCCACCAGCCCTCCCAGGTGCTGCTTGCCTGGTGACTCCAGGAGAGTGGGGCAAATCCCGAGGCAGAGAGACATTCATCCAGCTTGGGCACCCCAAGGGTGACTTGAGACCAGCGCTCTTCTTCCTGGCAGGGTCAGGGATTGATCTCCAGGGCCCAGGGGACAGGCCTGCAGACCAGATTCTCTACGCCCACTTCTCAATTTTTGACTAAAACATTAGAGTATAAATGGTCCTATATATATTTGGCAATAGCCTGATTCAGGTTTTGAAAACATAGACTATTTTAAAAAGGTTAACATTATTGTTATGAAAATTAGATTCACAATTAAATTTCAAAGAAAAATATGTCTTATATCTTAAAGATAATGTTCTTATTTTGTCTATACAACACAACTAAAAATTGATGGTGTGGGGAGGAAAGATTTCAAACCTACATTGATTTCATTTGCATGAGAAAAGAGAAAGTACCTTTTTAAAAACTGAAATATAACTCACATAAAATAAAGTGCCCAAATCTTAAATATACAACTTGATAAATTTTCATGTTGATTCACTCATGTAACCACTACCCTAATCAAGATATAGAACATTCCTGACCCCCTCCCTGAAGATTCCCTTGTGGATTTACACTCAGGGTACTCCCCTACCCCCCAACACTATTCTGACTTTGATCACCGTGTTAGTTGTGTTTCTTTTTGAACCTCCTGTAAACAGAGTCATACGTCATGTATGCTTTTGTGTCTGGCTTACTGCACTCAATGTTAAGTCTGTCAGATTTATGCATGATGTTGTGTGTATCAACATTCAGTTCTTTTTCACTGCTGTGCAGGAACCGGTAGGTCAAAGTGTATAACATTAGTAGGGAATACTAAATATTCTTCTGAATTGATGATAACAGTAAACATTCCAGTTGTTCCACATCCTCACCTATCACTGATGCTTTTGGTCTTTTCCATTTCACCCATTCTGGTGGATACAAAGTGGCTTTAATTTGCATTTCTCCAATAACTAATATTTTGAGAATCTTTTTGTATATTTACTGGATATTTTGCTATTTTCTCTTAGGAAATGTTTAAATCTCTTACCCATTTATCATTGAATATTCTTTCTTATTTAATAGAAAAACTTCTTTATACGTTCTGTTTATGAACCTATTGTTGGGCATATTTGTATTACAAATATCTTCTCAAAGGTTAGAGGAAAATTTTTATGCAGATTTCTGTGGCTTGTTATGTTGGCCCCCTTTTCTTTAGTACTCTGACCCTCTAATCACAACCTACCATGTAATTCAGAACTCTGATTTTTCTTTTTTCACCCAGTGAAACTGTACTCTCTGTTGGGCTCTATTTTCCTTTGTTGTTATATAGAAAATGCCTCAGCAAGAAAGCCAGTGATTGTGAGTTCTCACTTCATTATCTTTCTTTCTTTCAAGAATCATAGCTCTGTGTGGTAGCTTTTCAATGCCTACAAATTGTTGCTTTGTAAATTTAGAAGTTTTTTCTAGCTTGAATAGTCATTGGGAATTTAAATCTGTACCTAGCTACTTAATAGCCAGACTCAATCATTAAAATTCTAAAACTAATTTTTATAACAAAACAATTATTTTATTTTAATATGTATTTTCAATCAGATAATATGATATTTTATCTATATTTGCAATTTTGTGCTTCATTCTCCAAATTTTTCCCCCCAATATAGACTGTAACATATAGTTAAATCAAGAATAAGGACCCACAGTTTTAATGACAGTGCAGAATATGTTTTGTCTGATATAGGAAACACTTAAAGTAAAATGGTATTTTAAAAACTAGGTTTTATTATGAAAGATTAATTCTTCATGCTAAATACTTGATCCCAAACCACTGAAGTTCTTAAGAAGATAAATGATTGTTTTGAGTCAGAGACCAAGCAGGAAAAAAGAAAAAAGTGACACATTAAAATTGAGAAATTAGAGGAGTGTTTAATATTAGGACTGCTTACAAATATGTGGACATGGTATAGAGAAACCACAAGAGGTAGTTATACCTTGGGACTCACAAATTGTGGCATTAATACCATTCTTATGGAAGAAGTGGCAAAAAAATAAAGAGGGCTGTTTTGAGAGGAGTTCTTGACAAGAGCTGAGATCTTTAGTCAAGATAATCACTCCACAGGGAGAAAGCCAGGGAGGAAAAAAAAACATCCAGAACTCCTTTTCCTCGCTTTCTCTAATCTCCTAGTGGGACTTACTCTTTGATCCAATTGAACAGGATGCCAGAGGAAAGGGAGATTGTTGATGTAATTCATGTAGGTTCAGTCTTCCAAAACACAGAGTAGGGTGGAGATAAATAAAGAATGTTTCTTGTTGGGCAAACAGGAACTGTCTAGCACATTAATGACAGGGCTTGTTTCTCCCTTAATAATCATTTCAAATTGGACTTATTATTTTCTCAGAAAAGATAATAAATTCATAACGCACACACATATATGTGTATATGTGTGCATCTATCTATCTGACATACTTGCTACATCTCAGTTAAGTGATTTCCTAAAATGAGGTTTAATTTGGGAATATGTTAATTACTTGCTGAACTAAACAATTTTATAAATTTGAAAATGGAAATTCCTGTTTACCTTACGTTGACTTTTTCAGTTGGTTCAAAGGCAAAATTGTGAAGTAAGTTAATTCCTTTTTCTCCTTACTTTTGAATTATTTCCACCTTTTCTGTTTTGTTAGATTACCAGAAGTTTGAGGTGTTAGTGAAGAGAAACTCCTCCATGTGCTAGTCTATCCAGATTCTTAATCTCTCAGGGAAAGACTTCCTATCCTACAATGACATCACTTAAAATATAGTGACTTTCACAATCTACGTACATAATGTACATAGGATATTTTCTATTTAGGAAGAGGATTTAATAGGACAGAAAATCCTTAAAGTCATAGTGATTATAATTTTATTGTAGAGACATGGAATTAAAAAAACAAATCCCATAATATACTTTTGTTTACTTGAAGGGAAAGGTACCAATTTGTAGTGGGCTTTAATATCTCTCATACATTGTCTAATTCCCCCATTTAAATAAAGAGAGAACATTCTATAAAATCAGAATTATCAAGGTCCCAGACATTAACAACTGGAATCTATTAACTAATAAAGTTGTTTTGTTCTTCTTGCATTAATTTGTTTACAGTTACTCTCTATTAAGAGCAAGTGCTACCTGTTTAACATATATTGAAGTGATTTCTTTCTTATATAAATTTAAGTAAAATGAATCACATTAAAGAAAAATATTAAGTTAATAATAGTATAGGCAGTACATACATAAGGCAAACCTTATCTGGATGAGACTGAATGCCTAAGGTTTCAGGAACAAAGACAGTCTTTGTTTTTATTGTCTGTTGCATTCTCAAGTCTTTGAACAACGTGTGGCACATAGTATATCACCAATAAATATTTGTTATATGACTAAATTTTTAATTGGAATTTAAAACAAGGGTGGAAAATACAAGTGTCTTTGGAGAGACACCCTAAAGCTATCTCATACAGGTCAATCCTTATTTTGCTTTCCCAAGAGGCTGACCCTACTGTTACAGAATGTGTTACCTGTATTTCAAATTCTGTCTCTGATGGTTTGAATGTTTGTGTCCCTTCTAAAATTCATGCTGAAACTTAAACCCCAATGCAACAGTATTAAAAGGTGGGCCCTTTTGAGACATGATTAAGTCATGAGGGCTCTACCTTTGTCAATGAATTAGTGCCCTTAGAAAAGGACTTGAAGGAACTGGTTAGGCCCTTTATGGCTCTCGGCTTCTTCCACCATGTGAGGACACAGCATTCAAGGTGCCATCTTGGAAGCAGATAAAGTAGCTCTCACCAGATACTGAACCTACTATTGCCTTGATATTAGACTTTCCAGGCTTCAAAACTGTGAGAAATAAATTTCTGTTTTTTGTAAATTACTTAGGTATTTTGTTATAGCAGCACAGACTATGACATTCTCATTATACAGGTTGAGTACCTCTAATCCAAAAATCCAAAATCCAAAATGCTCCAAAATCTGAAACTTTTTGAGTACTGATATGACACTACAAGGGAAAAGTTGCACCACCTGATCTCACGTGATGTATCACAATCAAAATGCAGGTGCACAACACACAGTTTATTCAGCATCCCCTAAAGAAAAAAGATCCTTCCAGCTCCCTTCAGCTGCAATAGATTTTTTCTGTTCATGCCCAGATTCCGCCATGCAAGCATGCCAATAAAGGGTAATAAAATGGCACATGTGCAGGCCAGACATACCAATGACAAGTTCCCCATGATGCCCCACATGGGGCCAAGACCTATGTGAATTACTCACTGTGGGATTTTTCACTTATTCCCTGCTCTGTGGTGTAAAAATATTATTGAAAATGTCAAAAAGGCCTGCAGATATTCCAACAGGTAACAATGAAAAAAGAGGAAGCATTTATGTTTATCTATAGCACCAAAAGTCAAGCTGTTGGAGCAACTGGACAGTGGCATAAGTGTAAAACATCTTACAGAAGAGTATGGTGTTGAAATGACCACCATATATGACTTGAAGACACAGAAGGATAAATGACTGAAATTCCAGGCAGAAAGTGATAAACAGACATTACTGAAAAACAGAAAAGCACTGCATAAAACTGAGACTGAAAATATTGATCGTGCATTGAAAGAGTAGATCCATCAGTGTCACAGTGAACACATGCCACTTAATGGTATGCTGATCATGAAACAAGCAAACATTTGTCACAATAAACTGAAAATTAAAGGTAACTGAATATTCAACAGTCTGATTGCAGAAATTTGAGAAAAGACATGACATTAAATCTTTGAAGATTTATGGTGATAAAGCATCTGCTGATCACAATGGAGTGGAGAAATTCATTGACAAGTTTGCCAGGGTCATCACTGATGAAAATCTGATGCCAGAAGAAGTTTATAATGCTAATGAAAGATCATCATTTTGGTGTTATTGCCCTAGAAAAATAATGACTACACCTGATATAGCTCCTACAGAAATTAAGGATGCTAAGGATAGAATAACTGTGGCAGGATGTGCTAATGCTACAGGCATGCATAAGTGTAAACTTGCTGTGATAGGCAAAATCTTGCACCCTCACTGAAGGATGCAAACTCAAGGAGTGACTTTCTTACCAGTCCATTATTATGCTAATAAAAAGGCGTGGATCTGACTGGTTTCACAAACATTCTGTACCCACAGCTCATTGCTCACTGCAGAGAAGCTGCACTGGATGATGACTCCAAGATTTTGTTATTTCTTGACAGCAGTTCTGCTCATCCTCCAGATGAAATTCTCATCAAAAATAATGTTTCTACCACGAACTTTTCCCAAAATGTGACTATTAATTCAACCATGTGACCAAGGTAGCCTTAGACCAATGAAGAGTAAATATAAAAACACTTTATTGAATTGCATGTCAACAACAGTGAACAGAGGCATGTGTATGGAGGTTTTTGAAAGGAGTTTAGCATGAAGGATGCCGTAGATGCTGTTGCCAACACTTGGAGCACAGTGACCAAAGACATAGTTATGCATGCCTGGTACAACTTCTGGCATGGATTATGTTCAGTCATGATGAGGTGACTTTGAAGGATTTCATATGTCAAGTTAGAAGCATGCGTGGGATAGGCAAAGGCCATACCAGTGGTGGGACAAACCTTAGGCTACCAGGCAGCATGTGCTTGTGTTAGTAGTGGCTGCAGCAGAGTGGGAGGGCCAGTCCCCAGGCCCCCTGGTGGTACAAGTGGGTGGGTGCCAGCTATGATGGTAATAGCAGGCTAGTATGCCTGTCCTCAGGCCTCTTGAGAGGAGTACATAGATGCCAGCAGTGGTGGATGGGACAGGGTGATATCCAGGCTCCTGGGTGGCATGTGTGGGCACTGGGTTAGGTGGTGCCAAACCAGATGGGCCTGTTCTCAGTCTCCCTAGTGGTGCGCATGGATGCAGGCTGTGGTGGACAGGGTGGAGTGATTCCCAGGCCCCCAATGTAGTACTTGGGTGGCTACAGTAGTGTGGTGGTAAACGGGGAGACCCCATCCTCAGGATGCATGCAAGTACCCTGCTGCTGGGGTGGCTGACAGGGTTGCTATCAGTGACAACAGCTACAGGCAGGTAGCTCTCAGGCTCTAGGGGGGCAGGTGTTCTTTGGCCCCCAGCAATGGCAGCAGCAGTAGTGGGATGAGCCTGTTCTCAGGGTGTATCCAAGTGTGTGGCAGCCCTGCTGCTGGTGCACTGGAGAGTCACTGCCAGTGGTGCATGCCATAGGCCCTGACAGCAGCTGCAGGTGGGGAAAGTCTATCTTCAGGTTATGTGCAAGTGTGCTGCAGCACTATTGCTGGCAGGGGCAGGGTTGCTATCAGTGACAGTGGCCCTAGGCAGGCAGGTTTCAGGCTCTGAGGAGTATGAACTTTGGCTTCCTTTGTCTCAAATGTAGCCTCCCTGCTGTGCTGTACCACCTGTTTCCTGGGGTGCAGAGCACTGTGTGTGCTAGAGCACTCCTTGCCATGTCACTGGATCCAACCATCATCACTCTATGGCAGCCCTCCAGGTGGATGCAGGGAGGATATCAGTGGAGGTCCAGGGATGTGAAGATGTAGGGGCTGTTGGGCCCCAGGGCAGGGTATAGTCTTGCAGGGCTAGGCTCTCAAAATGGTGCCATGCTGCAGCTGCCTAGGACTTGAGGGCCCCAGCATGAGCCTCCTCCCTGGAGCAATGCCATCACATGGTCTCCAGGCAGCTTCCTATGCTAGTTTCAGGGCCTGCAAGGGTGGATGGACTCTGCCATGGCTAGAGTTGCAGGAGTCCATGTTAGGAATGTGGACTGCTGGGGTCTCTCACTTACCCCATTCTTGCACTCCAGGCTCCCAGCCAATCCTGGCTGAGCTGGCTGCCTTGCTTCTCTCTCCTTCAGTGCCTCAAGTGTTTTCTGTCACTTCTCTGTTGAATTCCAGTGTTCTCTCTTAGGTGCTCTATTTGAGGTGTGATTATCTGCTTGCTTTTGGATCTTCTTTGTGTAGGAGGCAAATGCCAGATGCCTTTATTCAGCCATCTTGAAGCCTCTCCCTCCCATATAGTGATGTTGATGTTTGAGCTACTGCTAAGGATTCTTTGATCTATTTTTAAATACTTTTTAAAGTTGAGCTGGTAATGTCTTAACTTGACTTTCTATTTGTTGAGAGTAACAAAATATGAATTACTTTATGTTAAAAAAATAATAGCCTTAAATTATTTTAATGGGCTTAATTCTTTTCCAGGGTAAATCACTAGATTTTTTTTTATTACATCTAAGGTTTTATTACTAAACCACAAAAATTAACAGCTTGTTGACTACAAAATTTAATTTTATTTCTTATACTCATAAAAATGGTATAAAAATTTATCACACAAAAGATTCTTATTTTATTTTTAATTAGGCATCAACACATATTTAAAGTAGAGAGAGAAATGCCTTTATAAGTCATTAAAGAGAAATGAATTTTCAGGGCTTTACACAAATTTGGTAAATTAGTTAAAAAATTTTTTAATGGAAAAAAATGACAAAATATAAGCTGTATTATAAAACATACCTATTCCTAAGGATGGAAGTGTAGTTAAAGAAAGTCTCAAAAGTGATTTGAAGAAGTAGGAAAAAAGGTGTTATCTCTGTAAAGGAGGAATGTCAGTCATCCATCTCAGATTCACAAGTGAAGGATTGTGTGTCTAAGGCAATTAAGTGTGGCAGTTATACAGCTATAAATTCTAAAGTAATTTATTGATTTTTATAACTTTCCTAGGTTTTTAGAGTAGGGAAGAGAAATGTCCTTATAGCAATTATATAAGTCGGGGTCCTGGTAAGAAACATCTGTGCACTCAAGTTTGGTCATAAAGGGGAGTTTAGAAAAATGACTCTTTACAGTGGTGAGAACATGAATTAGGAAAAGCAGCAAGGGGTGATGCACCACTCCTGTGTAAATAACAACAGAGTGCCATTACCAGCCCTAGGTTTAAAGAGGACAAGAGAGGTAGCAATTATGAGATCCAGGAGAAGAAAGCCATATCCAACAGGCTGCCCGACAGCAGACCAAACAACAAGATGTGAGGAAGCATGGAGGAATATGAATAAATAAATATCTTGACGCTATTCTCTTCCTTCTCTTCATTATCCTGGCTTGGTCCAACTGGATGAAGCCAAAGTCTGTGGGCAAAGAAATCATTGATTCTTCCTGGGTTCATCCTGCTGGGACACAGGACAGGGTGGAGAAAGACAGGGTATCTATAGGGACATGCAAAAGGTGTTAAGCATAGCAGTGGAAACAAAGCACAAATTAATATCTCAAAAAAAATTACTCTCTCACAAGAGCAAATTCATTAAAAATCTTTTTTTTTTTTTTTTTTTGAGACAGAGTCTCACTTTGTTGCCCAGGCTAGAGTGAGTGCCGTGGCGTCAGCCTAGCTCACAGCAACCTCAAACTCCTTGGCTTAAGCGATCCTACTGCCTCAGCCTCCCGAGTAGCTGGGACTACAGACATGCGCCACCATGCCCGGCTAATTTTTTTCTTTATATATTTTTAGTTGTCCAGATAATTTGTTTCTATTTTTAGTAGAGATGGGGTCTCGCTCAGGCTGGTCTCGAACTCCTGACCTCGAGCGATCCACCCGCCTCGGCCTCCCAGAGGGGTAGGATTACAGGCGTGAGCCACCGCGCCCGGCAAAAATCTTAAAATATAAAATAGTGGTTTAAATGAGGTTTCAACTTGGGGTTTCATTTACGTTATCACATATCTATAATGTGTCCCACAACTTTTTAAATAATATAATGGAAAAGTTTAATCAGAAACATGAAAATTACTTTAGAAAAAATCAATCTTCTTAATGACTGTGCAGTAAACTGGCTTGGTATGATTGTCCAAGCCCTGTGAGGTTCAACATGAGTGCTATGAAGTGGAATGAAAGGATATGGCAAAACGGAGTTTCTCAATTGATTTTAATAACCTTTGAAATTAGAAATAGATGTTCTCTGACAAATAGCTTAACCTCAATTTTCAGTTGAAGTTTTATTGCACTGTAGCTTTTCAAACAAGTTATGGCATTAAAGAAATGTGGATTTTGTGTATACAACTTTATCTCCTGTTAATTATACATTATACATAACCAATTTTTTAATTTAAAAATCATATTCCATTATGATAATGGTACTGAAAAATAATGAGGATAATTAAGATTCTTTAAATTTCCCTTGCATTTAGAAACTTCTTTTATTTTCAGTATCTTAAAATCCATTACAACAATCCAGCATCATAATGCTGAGTTTTTTCCTTACCAATGTGATAACTGATTATGCATGTTTTAAATTTGTGTCTACACAGTATAAAGTGGTGATTTTTAGATTATCTAATTATTATATTAACTATATATGCAATTATATCATTATACTATATACTTATAGAGATATAATTCTATTATTAATTTTTAATTATTATTATAATTAATTACTCTTGCAAGATGGGGTTTCAGGTAATCAAATGGTGGTCACTTTGTGCTAAGTAAAAATAATGTCTATCCATGAAAATTTATTTCTTGTAGTAAATACTGTTAGTTGCCTACTCAATGTTTATTCTTGTCATTTACTAACAAAACCTCATTTTGTTTGTGGTGGCAGTGTGTCCAACTACATAACACTAGTCTGGACTTGTTTGAAGCTTACAAATTTCTTTCCCATAAGACAAATTTGAAGGTTTCTTGGAACACTTTTGCTTTCCTAATAGAGGCACCACCTCATCCTCCTTTATTTTTCTTCTTCTTTGAAACCTGGATGTGAGCAACTATATTGAGATCAGGAGTCAGCAAGCATGAGAACAGCAACCAAATGCTTAGATGGCAGAGTGGAAAGAGAAGGGGCCCAGGCCACTGGTTATATCCTGGAACCACAGTGTCCTATGCACACACCCCTGGAATTGTTGCTATGTCAGAAAAATCCATTCCTATTCGTTAAATTGCAATGGTTAGGTTTTCTGCTATCATCAGCTGAATGCAATTTTAACATTACCACTTTAATATTATATATATTATAATATATTTATATATATTATATATATATATATATATATATATAAAATCATCTCCAGGCCTTCCATGCTTTCCAAACTCCACTGTGCATATGAAATGCCTAAAGATCTTACTAAAAATGCAGTTTATGGTTTAGTATGGCTTTGGCAGGACCTAGGATTCTGCATTTCTAACAAGCTCCCAGTAATGTTGAGGCTGCTGGTTCAAAGCTATCACACTTTGAGTAGGAAGACTCTAGAGATGATTATTACGTTGGTTAAGAGCTGCAGTCTTCAGGAAAGATTAGTACAATAATCGGGGTTGTCATCCTTCTTTGAACATTTTTGGTAGCAGTGAGAGATTATTGAGAATAAAATATATTTAGAAATGAAAGTGATGTTGAGGTGAAGCGAAAACTAAAATTGTATACCTTTTAAAAAATGTGGTAGCCTTTCTATGTTTACATAAAGAGCATATCATTATAACAACCACTGAGACAATGTTTTTCCAATATAGAATGTTCTCTATAAAAATAAAACAGGAGGCTCTATAATCTTATGCAATGATGAAATGTTCCATGTGGACTTTTAGGCTGTGAGAAGTCTTTCTGTAAATAAATTTTAATTAAGACCTTACTAAATAAACTTTTTTTGTCCTAGTTGTTTCCCTTGAAAGTAGATTCTGAGACAAAGCTACAAGTATAAGGAGATTATTTGGGATGTGATGCTAGGAAACACTGATAGGGATGTAGAGGCATGAAGGACAAAATAATAAAGTGTGAATTATTGAATATCAAGCAAGTTGCTGCTGTAGAACGTCGGAGCTCGATCTTGCTGAGGAACTCTGGGAGACAGTGTAGTTCACACACCTCAGAGTTATCCTACCTTTCGTTAAGGGCCACATCAAAGGACTATTAATTTCCTGGCATTTCTGGCTTGCCATATACACAAGAAATATGGACCCCAACTGCCAGGGGAAAACATCAAATGTAAGGACAAATATGAATTAAAAATTTTAAATGAGAGGCTTAATTCACCTGTTGAAAATGTGGGAAGATTTTCCTTCCCTCCCTTGTTGTCAGATCATTTACCTTAGAAAACTTTCAAGTAGTTTCTTTATCTTTTTGATATGTATAAGAATCTTTTTAGACACTAAATCAGGCTTTTGTGGAACTTATGACCCAGTGATTTCTTTCTCAAGGACTTGGGAGCCATCTCTTTGAAATGTAAACATCAAGGCAATAGTACTCCAAACTCCCAGTTTCTGGGGGACAGTAGGAGCCTAATTTTAGTGGGTGCCTTGCTCCAATTTATAAAACTACCTCCTGTCACAAAATATGAGAAGTTTGTTTTTCCTTTGGAGAAAGCCAATTAGCTAACATAGTGACATTAATTACTAGGTAAATTTAGGATGAATTACATTTGACAAATGGTGCTGTCAAGTCCTCTTACTTGAGCACTAAGGTTTTTTTTAATCTAAAAATATGTCTGTAATGGGTTGTACCTGCATGGCTATGCAAAAGGATCAGATCCCTTTCTGTCTTTGCAGTCTCTTAACAGATTGCATTTGAGCATCACATTCTGGTTCAATGCTTATTCAGTAATAAAACTGTTTTCTTTCTCTACTATCTTTGTAGTAGAGATATCTGGGTTGTGGAGATACCAGGGGTGGGAGAAGATTTTGTTTTTAACTATATATCTTCAACACAGGTAAAGAGATATAGATGCTGGCAGCCAGGTCTTTTGAGTGAAAATGGTACATGCCAAGGGGTTATGGGTAGGATACTGATAGCATTTGCTACAGTCCACTTGTATCTCATGTAAAATTCACTCTGTTGCCAGTTCTTCAAGGTGATGAGTGGTCACAATGAAAACAAATTGCAACAGGATGTTTAAACGAGAAATAAGCCTAGAGATGAAAGAAGACACTCTGGCTACCAGGACACAATCTGGAAGATGACATACTATGATAGAGTGGCTGGGATATTGGATAGTCTTCATTATTCTCTTGTTCTTGCTGAGATCCTCTGTACAGGAGAGAAACGCTTTTCTAATGCCCTGAGTCTTCTGTTTGTAAGTCACTTGTGAGCAAGACCTAGCTTCTCTTCCACCCATGCCATGAATTTGCCAATAAATATTGGCAAATATTATTTCCTCAAATGAAACAATATATTTATGAGTACCTCTGTGTTACATAATTACCAACATATGCATAGTAGGGAGAACATTTAATCTCAACAATTACCAATCAAATTCTTTTTTTTCCTTTTTATTTTTTAAATAAATTTTATTGTGAATACTTGAAATTTACAAAATGTCATGAGATACATATAGATAGGAAAATGGTTCCTATAGTGAACAGATTAATTTAGCTATCATCTCACAGAGTTACTTTTTTCTGTGTGTCACACCAATCAAATTCTTACTGCAAAGGAACTGCTACCATTAAGGAAAAGACTCTGCTAAGCTATTTGGGGTAGAAGCTAGTATTTTGCAGATGCCAAGACAATAAAAGAGAAAGCTTAGTTACTCTGCAGGAGAAAAAGGACAAAAAAGAGAACACTTTTTTCCTCCGGCTGTTGCCAGGAAAGGAAAAGAAGGAAAGGCCAGAGAAGGAAACAAAAAGAGAGGAGGCAATGAGAAAGCTGAAGGCTGAATTCAATGTGGGGTAAAATGGTGAAGTATAAAACTTAGTGGTGTGGGTGGCTCTAGAAATGTTCAAGAACATATATGTCTAATTGAAGTTCATTATTTACTATGTACAATATAATCGTTCAGCAAAATTTCTGCTTCTTGCAAATCTTGTATTATTGGTTTAATTGGAGAGAGAGAGAGAGAGACAAAGTAGTATAGTACTTGAGTTAATGTTATATATTTAAGAAGGAATGACCAGAAAACACAAAACCACAGCATCAACTACTCCACTATTCACCTAGAATTTGCAGAGGGTATATAATATTGGTTTGAATTGATCACATATATATACCAAGGGACTGAGAGACACTAACTGGCATAAAGTTTATACAAATTTACAATGAACAGTTTGAAATTAAGTTTATTATGTGTTCCCTAAGTCAAAAAGTATTTCATACTAATTCTCATGGAATACTAAAATTTAATTTAATATGTTCTTTAATACAGATGCTTCTTGACTTACAGTGGGTTTCATCCTGATAAACCCATCATAAGCTGAAAATATTATAAGTCAAAAAATGGAGTTCTATTCAGCCACAGAAAACAATGGTGATCTAGCACCTCTTATATTATCCTGGATGGAGCTAGAGTCCATTCTACTAAGTGAAATATCACAAGAATGGAAAAATAAGCATCACATGTACTCACCATTAAATTGGTATTAACTGATTATCACTTAAGTGCACATATGGTAGTAACATTCATCCAGTGTTGGGCAGGTGGGAGGGGGAGGAAGGGATTGGTATATTCACACCTAATGGGTGCAGGATGCACCATCTGGGGGATGGACACACTTGTGGCTCGGACTCAGGCAGGGCAAGGGCAATATATGTAAACTAAATATTTGTACCCTCATAATATTCTGAAATGAAAATATATATATATATATATTTCAAAAATGCATTTAATACATCTAACCTACCCAACAGCATAGCTTAGCCTAGCCTACTTTTTTTTTTTTTTTTTTTTTTTGAGACAGAGTGTCGCTTTGTTGCCCTGGCTAGAGTGAGTGCCGTGGCGTCAGCCTAGCTCACAGCTACCTCACACTCCTGGGCTTAAGCGATCCTACTGCCTCAGCCTCCCGAGTAGCTGGGACTGCAGGCACGTGTCCCCATGCCCGGCTAATTTTTTTTTCTATATATATTTTAGTTGGCCAGATAATTTCTTTCTATTTTTAGTAGAGATGGGGGTCTCACTCTTGCTCAGGCTGGTCTCGAACTCCTGACCTCGAGCGATCCACCCACCTAGGCCTCACAGAGTGCTAGGATTACAGGCGTGAGCCACCACGCCCGGCCCCTAGCCTACTTTTAACATGCTCAGAAGACTTACATTAGCCTACAGTTGGGCAAAACCATCTAACACATAGCCTATTTTATAATAAGTGTTGACTATTTCATGTAATTTATTGAATACTACACTGAAAATGAAAAAAATGAATGATCATATGGGTAATTGAATTATGGTTTCTACTGAATGCATATTGCTTTCACATTATTATAAAGTCAAAAAATCTTAAGTAGAACTGTTGTAAATAGGGGATCATCTATATTATGAATTAAGTTCACTTTTGTTTTAAATAAAAGACAAATAAATGTTAAGTTTGTCTTGAGTCCCTTATGTTGTTGGTAATACAGAATTTTGGCTGTGATCTCAATTTAGTGCATATTTAGGTATCTAGGCACTGACTAGTTCCAGTGCTAGATTTAACAACATTTATTACCTACCCCAAAGCATTGGTGTACTTTTCTTTTTCTCATAAAATTTCATGTTACTATGATGATCTTTCTGTGAGTTCCTACAGCAAAATAATATTGGAATAGAATAGGACTAAAGATTCCATAATCACTGGTATGCTAGTATTTATTCCATGCCATAAATTTGATGGATAAAATATCCTTATTTGTGACTAGATATTAATAGTTAATGGGTACAAAAATACAGTTAGATACAACAAATAAGATCTAGTACTTTGTAGCACAATAGGTTACTATAGTTAGCAATAATTTATTGTATATTTTTAAGTAACTAAGAGCAGAATTGGAGTGTTCCTAACACAAAGAAATGATAAATGCTTGAGGTGATATATACCCCAATTATCCTGACTTGATCATTACACATTGTATGCCTATATCAAAACATCACATGTACCCTATAAATATGTACAACTATATGTATCCGTAATAATTAAAAATAAAACATTTTTTAAAAAAGAAATGCTACTGGATCCTACTAAGTACCCAAATTGAGGCAAGTTTTAAATAATTTTGAATCTAACTGCATTTATACAAACTGAGCTCCTATTGTATTAAATATTATATTAAAATAAATTACTCTGAATTTATCTTTATTCCTTTCTCCTATTTATCTTCATTACTTTACATTTATTCCATATATGGTGGGTATGTGATAACATAACATTTATTATGCATTACATTTTAAAGAACATAAAATATAGATTATATTTACCTTTGTTAATCTTTTAGTTCATTCAAAGAATTCTTCTCTTTGTGTTTCTTAATATAGCTACAATTTAAATTATCAAAGCCAGTTTATTTATGTATCAATTTAAGACTTAAGAAGTTTATTTAATTTTTAAAAGTGCACTTTAAATTATCATAAACAGAAAACCAGAAATGCTTTTTCCAAATTTAATTCATTAACATTTCCTAATCTATGAACTTAGGTCTATACTCAAAGTTTTTAATATTTTTGGTATAAACCTGAGTGTTTCTTGAGTAATGACTTTTCATTTATATGAGAAGTTCTTATATAATGCCTTTCAAGGGACATTCAGGAGATAGAAGACTGAATAATATTCACACAATTGGCTTTTGCTTATGACCAATAGGAATATAAGTCAGAAATATATCACGTGTGATAAACAAACTGTTCCTTTTAGTTTTATTCTCTTTTGAGTGCCTTAATAAAGATATAAAGTAAGTCCATTGATTTATTTTAATTTGTAATTATTATTTAATGAAAATTTTTATTAAAATTGTTGTAAAAATGATGCTGAAAGATTAGGTTTTATTTTTTTCTCTTGCCTTCTATGTTTAATTATCAATGTATATTCATCATTTTCTCAGTCAATGTGATATTTAATTCATACTTATGTGTGGTTTTCTATATTCATCAATTAAATATATTTATAAAGAAACTAAATATTAAAACTTCCATAATAATCACCAGTAGAAAGAAGAAGTAAAAATAGAGTTATTAAAAACACATTTCAAAGCTGAATATTCAGGTTACAATTTTTAATATAAAGATGTTGCTTTTAAATATAAAATTTAATGAATTTATGCAAGAAAACTTTCAAAGCTTAATAAAACAAAAAAGTTAACAAAAGTTCTGTTCATATTCAAAAGCAAAGTATAGATTTAAAGAGAAAAAAGCCATCGTAAGTTTCTGAAAACTTGTCTAGGACTTCCAAACCTAATTCATCAAATGGGGCTTCAAATTACAGAACTTTGTATGTGAAGTAGAAATCTATCCTGTAGATCGAGGGAACATCTGGGCAGACTGAGATGAAAGCAGAATGCCACAATCAGCTTATAATACAAGCCAATTCAAATGGAAAGAGGCTATTCTCAAAAAAGATAACCCATTTTGAGAATAAAGGAACATACTCAAAACCTACAATTTATTCTTAATGACGCTTCATTTTTCATTTGCTTTACAGCAGCATTCTACCCTGGGGGCAAAGATTGACAGACTATTCCTTAGTTCCTTAATTTTAGCTATCCCGTTTACTATGACTCTGGGGCTCAAATGCACAAACAGGACAATAAATCAGAAGGAACAAAGAACCTTTAAGACTATAAGGCATGGGGGGAAGGAAAGTATGCTGAAAAATTCCCTTTACATGCATCCTTAATAATTGATAAATGGTATCTGGTTTGCTGAGTCCAGTTATATATTTTTCAAGACAGATGCATTCGTTCATTGTTTTCCCTATCTTTAAGCAACACTGAGAGTGCTGTTTCATATGTCCTTTTTATTATACTCTAGTCAATTTATTTAAAATTAGAATAAATTGGGTTTGGTTTTAGAAATATTCATACTTGCCATGTCCTCTGTACTTTGAAAACAATGTATGACTGTTGGTTTGAAGCAAACCTTCATTTAAACATCATCTTTTCAGAAGAAATACACAGTTGCTTTAGCCAATAATGCCCTGAATTTAGGGTTTCTCCTTAGATAAATCTAAGACTTCTAAGGCAAGCTTTAACCAACTCCAAGTACCAACACTTTTTAGCCTCTTGGCTTGTTATAGACCAGATCTCACTAGATTTTTCTCTTTCCTGATTTAAATGTTTTATAATTTAGTAGTTGAGCTGTTTTATATGTGCTTAAATATTATAGGTAATTTCTTTTTTATAATTAATTAAGATACCTTTAACCTAATAACTAGAAGCATGAATATCAAGGTAAACAATTGTCACATTAGCGTTTATTACTATTTTATTTCCAGTAGTTTTTTTTGTTTGTTTGTTTCAAAGTACAGTTAGGTCAGAAGGAAAGCTCAAGGGTGGGGAGTCTGGTTAGAGGGCTTTTGGGATGGACAAATTGGCCTAGCTATTTCTCATTGAAACAACTGTTAAATAAAATTCATAGGAGGCCCTTTGGTTTGGACCGAGTTAGGTCCAACAAACCAGATCAAAATGGAGTTACTCACGCTGAAGTTCCAGGCCACCATGCCAAAACTAAGTTGTTTATTTGATCTTTCAAGAAATCAGGAGAGAGAGAGAGAGAGATAATAGCCAAATTCCCAAACAGGCCAGTTTTAGCCAGCATGGTAAGGAAGTCCCTTCCCCTTTATCCTTTATAAGGAAAGTAACTTTGAAACAAGCTGTCTGCTCTTTGTTCTCTGTTTCTGCTTTCCTCAGCCCTTTTCTGTCTATAAAGCCAAACTCTGCTCAGCTCATCAGAACATTCATTCTGTTTTATGTGTTGCCTGATTCTAAAATTGACAATAAAAGCCAGTTGAGATCTCTAAAGTTGCTATAATTTTATCTTTTGACAGTATTTGGTGACCACAAGGGGACACAAACAGCACTGCTGACAATACCCGAGACCCTTACAGAGTGCAGGAGAGGAGCTGCTGACCCCTTAGAGCTGCCCCGTCTTTCTCACGGAACGCCGAGTGTTGTCAGTCCCTCTTGGGTCAGACCTGCCCTTTTTGCATTGGACCTCCTGATCTCTTTGGCTTTTGGATCCAGGGTTAGTTTGTACTGTGAGAGAGCATACGGTCCTTTGCAGTTTGTGGTGAGTGGCGAGAATGGAAGTCACAACAGAAGCAGGACCGAGTCCTACTGGAAGGCTTTGAGTGTTGCCAGACAGAAACTGGCAACAAATGGCAATTGCAGTGCAGGGGCTGTGAACTTCAGCTTTTGGAAATTTGCAGGGATTTTGTGTTCTCTCTTCTTTGTTCCTTTTGTTGCATGCTTAGATAAGGGAAAATCATTGGCTAAGTTGGTCAAGGGATTTCAGAGCCAAAGCCACAACTTGGCTGGTGTAGTCAGACACCTAAGAGGTAGTAGAGCGGTCACCAACAAAAACTAAGACTCCTTTGTTAGGATAAACTGGTCATAAAAACAGATTAGTTGACATAGGTCTCTTGCCAGCTTCAAGGAAACATTGTGCAATGAGTTAGTTACACTGTAAAAGTATTAAACAACCCAACCCAGGGGTGATTCCATCTTAAGCTTTTAGCTAACTCCACTCTGAGAGACGCAAGATCCAATGTGAAAATGGGATCCTTAATTTCTAAGGAACTGAGTACTCCACTTTGTGGTTACAGCTGCCTTTTACATGTGTAAGTATTAGGCCCCAGAAGCTGCAAATACTTTTAAAAAATGGCAAAATCTTACTAAAGGTAATTTAGAATTACAATGGCCCTATATGGAAACTTCCAGATGGACAGCACTGTACTTTAAGTTCATTTAAAACTGAAAGTTACCAAATTAAGCTGACCCAGGGACACCTATTAGTATATAGAAGTTTCTAAAAAATTTCAAAATTTTTTGTATTGCCTCTTTTAAAAGACTCTTTACAAAAGGCAAATGTAAAGCTTAAGGGACTAATTGATAAGAAAATTGAATCTACCCATGCTTAGCTTAGTTATTAATAGTATCCCACCCTGAAGGTGAAAAGAAAGTTAGATAAAACATTTTTGGCCCTCATGTCGATCGAGTTTGCTTCTTTTTCGGAGCTATCTATGCTGAGTCCAAAAAATGCTTTCTTTGCCCTTTTCATTAATGAGCTTTGGCCTAAACTTAGTAACCTAGCTAAAAAACAGAAGCTAAATTGAAAAGAAAACAGGAGAGTGAGATATAATAGCCAAATCCCCAAAGAGGCTAGTAATAGCCAGCGTTATAAGGAAGTCTCTGCTTTAGCCTTTACAAGGAAAGTAACTTTGAAATGACCAATCTGCTTTTTGTTCTGTTTCTGCTTTTCTCAGCCTATTTCTGTCTATAAAGCCAACTTCCTCTGCTCAGCTCATTGGAACACTCATCCAATTTTATAGGACGGGGTATTGAACAATTCTAGAATAGCAAATATAGTCAATTACAATCTTTAAAATAATATCTTTAAATTTATTGTAATATTATCTTTCAGCACGACCCTGGGAAGACAATGACTGGTTAGGATTAATAAAATAAACGTGATCATTCGACACACCTAGGCAATTGGTTAGGTTTTCCTGCTGCTAACTGAAAGTAGGGGTGCTGACAATGAGAAAAGCTGCTCTGGAAATGATGTACACTTGCTTTAGTTACATGAACTTGGCAGGAAAACCAAAAATAAGCCAGGACTATGCAATGCCCATTCTCTCATGCGTGTTCAATTTAGATGGTCAGGAAATGTTTGTAAAATGTAGTCACAGTGAAGAAGTTTTGTGATAATGCAGCAGTTTTCCTTCCCAGTATGTAATTAGTTTCTTCAATTTTTCTTCTTTTGATTGTATTCTTCCTTCTTAAGTTTAGAAGTTAACTCACAATCTTTCAACCTTACTTATGTCCTTAATTGCATATAAATAAATAATATAACTATGTAGAAAAGTAGCGATGCTTTTTTATGGTTATCCATATTTTATGTAAGCAAGGGAAAAAAACATGCTAGCTCAAAAAATTCACTTTTATCTTTCTGTATTTTTCCTTTTCTGAAAGCTTTTGATCACATTATGCCAGTCTCTAAACATTTTTTTCCTTTTAGTAATCAGATTCTCTATCTTCATTCAACAATGCCCATTCTGTTACCAGATGTGCTACATCTAAAGAGAATTGCTCTGCCTCTCTTATTTACAGTGGAAAAGGATTTATTTATTTATCTTTAACACTTTTGAAGCAATTTCACATAAAATACTCAGTGATGATGGACATGGCAATATTCAGGTGAAGCAAAAATGATTTTTTCTCTTTTATTTGGAAATTGGTCATGATTCTGCAGAATTCAGTTCAGTCTTTGTTGAGGTGAAATACCCTTTGTGTCTTTCATATATCAAAGAACAAATCCCAGCTTCACAGAGAAGTAAGATGTTAACTCTATTAAAATGCAAGTGTTCTGCTAACACACGGAGAGAGAAGGGACTAAGTAGCCTGACATCTCCCTCCTCCTGACCTTAGATTTGCTGCTGCCGTTTTTGTGCTGTCCCCATCAGGAAGTCAAGATGAGGCACTCACAGCATAAGGATCACTATGCAGGGCAAGAACCAGGCAGAGTGGCATGTGTGTTCAAATGGCTAACCACAAGCACAGATGGGTTAAACAGCAGATTAGACACAAATTAAAAGATAATTAGTGATTTAGGAGATAAATCTGAAGAAATTGCCCAGTAGCATCGAGAGACAGGGATTTGGAAAATAGGAAAGATTAATGAATTGGCATGAAGATTGGAATGAACAAGTATCTTATATTTCTAATGAGCATCCTAGAGGAAAGAATACAAATAATGGAGGTGGGGTGTGATAGTAAAGGAGATGATACTATAAGTAATAATTATTCAATAATAATAGTAAATACATAGCATTTACTATGCATCAGGTACTGTTCATGGCACTGGGTGTTCTTTAACTAATTTAATCTTTATAATAACCCTATGAGTAGTTGTTAAAGAATCCATAGATACAGAAAACACAATAATTATTGGGCAGTATAAAAAAGGAATAAATTGACATCCAGACACCTTGTACCAAACTACAGAGCCTCAAATAAAAGAGAAAAATAGCTAGAATAAAAGACAATAATAATAATGAGACAGATTATAGAAATTTTCAACAATAGGCAATGGAATAATCACTTTGATTTATAGAAAGAAAATAATTATAAACCTAGAATTAAGTATCCAGCAAAACCATTTTCAAGCATGAAGGAATTATAATAATATTTTAATGATTACCATCAACAGACTTTCACTAAAGGAGCTTCCAAATGGATGTGCTTAAGGAAGAAGAAAAATGATTTCAAAAATAAAGTCAAAAGGCAAGAAAGAATGGTGAGAAAATTGGTAAACTTTCACTAACTGTAAGCAAATATTATCTTTATAAAGTAATAGTAATAATTTCTAATTTAGGGCATAAAAGAAGATAAAATTAAAATACTTTACAACAATAGCATATAATTTACAAGAGGGTTGACAGGAGTTAAACTATTGAAAGAACCTCATATTTTTTGAAATGAAGGAAAAGAGTGATTTATATTTTTTTATCAGGTGCAGCAATTTCAAAGGCAATAATCAAAGAATAAAAATAGTATATATTACTCTCAAGCCAAGGGAAAAGATGAACTGAGAATCAAACAAATATAACATAGCTAGGAATCCAAAAGAAAGCAAAAGGAGAGGAAAAAAATTGTGAGAAAAATAACACAAAACAAAATGGTAGAAATAAGTCAAAATATATTTATAATCATAATAATTTTATTTATTTTCAGTTGAATGATAGAATGCTAGGAACAAAATACCCCAAAATGTGGCACCTTAGTGTGCTGAGTACTTTGAACTGAAGGACGTAGGCAGGAACTCAGAAGCAAGATCTCTCTGACCCTCCCCCATTCTCCTCTCTCCTACCTCTCTTTCTCTACCCAAAAAATTCATAGAAACCCCGCCAAAATTTCTCTTCCCCAAAGTGGGTCATAGAAACTGAAACTCTTCTCCCCCAAAGAAGACATAAAACCTAGAAGGGTCACTCTCTCCTTCCTCCCTTCTCCCCCAAGGACCCTCACTCCAAAGGGGTCCTGCGCCATACCCAGGAGGAGGGAATGCTGCGCAGAGAGCCTAAGTGAATCTGAACAGACCAGGCCTTGCTGAGTTTCCCTCATCAGTCTATCGCTATTAGATCATACCCTTTTGTCCAGTCACAGATGTCCAGTCTTCACTGAACTTCAGCATAAAAGTAGACAGTTTTCCCTGAGTCTTTGGATCTTCATTTCTAAAGGCTCCTATGTCATGTAAAACTTTGATTAAATAACTTTGTTGCACTTTTCTCTTGTCAACCTGTCTTTGTTATAGGAGTGTCAGCCATGGCCTTTGTAATGGGTGAGGAAAGGTATCACTCCTTTCCACTCCTACAATATTTGACAAGGAAAGTCAGATAGACATTGGATTCAAGGGGTATACATAAAACCTAAGATAGAAAGGTTGGAAGTACAGTAGAAAAAGATTAATCAAAAAATATTTTTAAAAAGATGGGCTAACTATATCGATCAAAATAGACTTTAAGCAAAAACCATTGTTAAAAATGAAGAAGTCAGAATATTTTTTAAAAATATAATTATAGTGGTATTTTTTCACTAAAGTATTAAAGACAGTAAGTTCAACAAGTTAACATTTGAACTAAATTTGTGTATAATTTTAACTCAACACTTGAAAACGTGCTAGATAAGTTGGAATTAACAAGCCAACAGATTTATTTATTTTTATTTTTTTTTATTTAGAAAGATTTAGGGGGTACAAGTGTTTTTTGTTACATGGATGAATTGTATACTGGCGAAATCAAAGAGTTTAGTGTACTCATTGCTTGAATAGTGTACATTGCATCTGATAGGTACTTTTTGATCCCTCGCATGCTCCCCACCCTTCTTAGTTTCTGATATTCATTATTTCACTTTGTGTGACCATGTATACCACTCATTTAGCTCCCACTTACAAGTGAGAACATGTAATATTTGTTTTTTCATTCCTGAGATAGATCCATTCACTTAGGATAATGGTCTCTAGTTCCATCGGAGTTGCAGCAAATTACTTTTTATGGCTAAGTAGTACTCTGTGGTATATGTATACCAAATTTTCTTTATCCACTCATCAATTGATAGGAACTTAGGTTGATTCCATATCTTTGCAATTGTGAATTGTTCTGTGATAAATATTCAGGTTCAGGAGTCTTTTTGATATAATGACTTCTTTTCCTTTGAGTAGATACCTAGTAATGGGATTGATGGATGGAATGGTAGGTCTACTTTTAGTTTTTTGAGGGATCTCCATACTGTCTTCCACAGAGGTTGTACTAATTTACAATCCCATCAACAGCAGGTTGTTTAATTTCCATGTATTTGTATAATTTTGAGAGTTCCTCTTGGAATTGATTTCTAGTTTAATTCTAGTGCAGTTTAAGTTACAAGTGTAATTTCAATTTCGTAAAATTTTCTGAGACTTGTTTGTGGCCTAAGATATGATCTATTTTGAAAAATGTTCCATATGCTAATGAGAAGAATATGTATTCTGCAGTTTTGTGGTAGAATGTTCTATAAATGTCTATTTGGTCCATTTGTTCTAGAGTCCTGCTTAAGTCCAGTTTTTCTTTGTTGATTTTTCTCCCTCAGTGATCTGCCTAGTTTTTTTAGTGGAGTGTTGAAGTCATTGGCTATTATGATGTTGCTGTTTATTTGTTTCCTTAGATCTAGTAGAATTTGTTTTGTGAATCTGGGAGCTCCTGTGTTAGGTACATATATATTTAGGATTGTTACATTATTTCTTCTTACTGAATGGATGCTTTTATCATTACATAATGACCATCTTTGTTATTTTTTTTACCATTGTTGATTTAAAGTCTATTTTATCTGATATAAGATTCTCTATATAACAGATTCTCTATATAAACTGATTTTATAGTGCATTTTAATTTTATCTTTTATATAAAATATTTATTAATTCATTTTGAAGTATCATTAACCTAGTCCTTTAAAGGTTTCAAAATTTTCACATAAAAGGCACTCTACAAAATTATAAGTAGAAAACATTATTTTGTGGTATATTTGTTTCCATAAATCTAGGCAAATGTGAGATTTTTGCTAGAATTATTCAACTGTAAACAACTTTTTGCCATAAATGTAATCTTTAAATATTAAAACTAATACAAACAAAACAACTTGGTTTCATCATTTTTGATATGTAGTAGATCTCTTTCGCACTCACTTCCTTATTTGGTATTATCAGAAATATTGTTTGATAACATGAATCAAGCTAATAACATTAGCCTATGACTGATTACCTGTCCAGTTTGGCCTCATATGAAAATTCTGAGTAATTAATTTTAATCTTATAATAACACTCATGGGACTATAAGCCATTCCCCTTAATTTAAATACAACAGTTTCCAACTTTAATGCATATGCAATAATGAAATGGTAAAATATTTTATTCTGAAAAGTGCTTAATTATAAATACCATAACTAAAATTTTATACAAACAACATTAACTTCTTTATGAACTTTTAGTGCCCCTTCTGAGTTAAGAAAAAGAATGTAGTGGTTCTGGCCGGGCGCGGTGGCTCACGCCTGTAATCCTAGCACTCTGGGAGGCCGAGGCCGGTGGATCCCTCGAGGTCAGGAGTTCGAGACCAGCCTGAGCAAGAGCAAGACCCCCGTCTCTACTAAAAATAGAAACAAATTATCTGGCCAACTAAAAATATATATAGAAAAAATTAGCAGGGCATGGTGGCGCATGCCTGTAGTCCCAGCTACTCGGGAGGCTGAGGCAGGAGGATTGCTTAAGCCCAGGAGTTTGAGGTTGCTGTGAGCTAGGCTGACGCCACGGCACTCACTCTAGCTGGGCAACAGAGTGAGACTCTGTCTCAAAAAAAAAAAAAAAAAAAAGAATGTAGTGGTTCTTTAATTTTCAACTCATATTATTCTGTCTGTGAACTGATACTTCCAGAAAGCTGCATTCTGTGAGGCTAATTGGTGATTCTGCAAAAAAGAATTACAAAAATAATTTAAGATTACTATAAACATTTTAAGCAGTACAAATATATATAAAGTGAAAAATAAAAACTACTTAAATCACTTCTCATCTCCTAATCCCACTCCCCTGAGGTAACCAATTTTAAGAGTTTGATATCTGCCTTTTTAGAAATTTTCTATGATAATAAAAACTTATACGTGTTTATACATATGCAAACATGTACATTTTAAAATGAGAATGTATTATAATTATTGTCTGGGAATTTTTCTTTTCACCTAATACAATGTAACCATCTTTACATGATATAAGATATAGTGCTACATTGATGATTGTTTTATTTTCTATATAGAAAATCCATGGTTAGGTAAATAATAATTTAATCATTTTTCTACTGATGGTCATTTAAAATATTTTTAACTTTTATTTTTCAGTATTGAAAACCATGATAGAATAAACATTGTTGGCACTGGAATTATTAGTCTAATTGAATAAATTATTAGAAGGGTAACTAATATCAGAAGGTATTGCGTAAAATTCTTATTTACTCCCTTCAAGGGACATCTCAAAATTTCCACTGACAGCTTCCATCTCATAGCAATGCTCTTACAGTAGATAACTTTTATTAAATCTGGTCCTCAAAGGTTACACTATTTTTAGTAATCTTATTCAATCATTGTTAAATATTAGCTGAAATATTCATAATAGTATGACAATTTCAACTCAAATGAACAGCTTACAAATAAGAAAAATGCTAAGAGTGGATGGATGTTAAGTGTCCACCACAAAAATGTAACAATATGAAGTAATGTATTTGTTAATTAGCTAGATATAATGATTTCACAACATATATATACTTCAAAATATGTTGTTAGACAATAAATACATAGAATAATATATGTCAATTAATAGTTTAAAAAAATAGAAAAGTTCTTTGGAAAAACTTCTGTTCATGTCGTTTGCCTACTTATCAATGGGAGTTTGTTTTTTTCTTGCTAATTGGTTTGAGTTCTTTGTAGAGTCTGGATATTACCCCTTTCCTGGATATATAGTTTGTGAGTATTTTCTCCCATTCTGTACATTGTCTTTTTATTCTGTTGATTATTTCCTTTACAGTGCAGAAACAATTTAATCAAGTCCCATTTATTTATTTTTGTTATTCCTGTATTTGCTTTTGGGGTCTTAGTCATAAATTCTTTGCCTAGGCCTATGTCTAGAAGAGCTTTTCCTACATTTTCTTCTAGAATTTTTATGGTTTCATTCCCTAAATTTAAGTTTCTTATCCATCTTGAATGAAATTTTGTATATGGCAAGAGATAGGGGCCCTGTTTCATATTTCTGCATGTGGCTATCCAGTTTTCCCAACACCATTTATTGAATAGGACTTCGTTTCCCCAGTGTATGTTGTTGTCTGCTTTGTCAAAGATCAATTAGTTGTAGGTAGATGGATGGTTTTATATCTGGGTTCTCTATTCTGTTCCATTGGTCTGTCTCTATTTTTATAACAGTGCCATGCTATTTTGGTTAAATGGCCAGCAAACATATGAAGAAATGATCAACATCAGGGAAATGCAAATTAAAACTATAATGAGATATCACCTTGCCCCCACCAGAATGGCTGTTATTAAAAAGTCAAAAAACAATAGATGGTGGTGTGGGTGCAGAGAGAAAGGAATGCTTATACACTATTGGTGGAACTGCAAATTAGTACAACCTATATGGAAAACAATATGGGGATTCCTCAAAGAACTAAAAGTCGACTTACCATTTGATTCAGCAATCCCACTATTTGGTATTTATTCAAAAGAAAAGATGACTTTTCATCAAAAGACAATTGCATTCAAATGTTTATTGCTGCACAATTCACAATTGCAAAGATGTGGAAGCAACCTAAATGTCCATCAATTCATGAGTGGATTAACAAAGTGTGGTATATATATATATACACTATTCAGCCATAAAAAGAAATGAATTAATGTATTTTGCAGTAATTTGGATGGAACTTGAGACCATTGTCCTAAGTGAAGTATCTCAAGAATGGACAAACACCACGTGTACTCTCTAATAATTTGTAATTAATTGATGAGTACACATGGGCACAGAAAGAAGTAAAAACCACTGGAAATAAAGAAGGGGTGAGGGGGTAGAGGGAAGGAGGGGAGAAGTAAAAACCTACCTAACAGGTACAATAAACACTATTCAGGTTTTGGGCACACTTATAGCCCTGACTTAAATATTATAAAAAGTATCCATATAAGAAAAATACTTGTAACCCCTTAATATTCTGAAATAAAAAATAAAAATAAAAAAGTTGATCTTATAAATATTTTATCTATTTCAGTACAAAAACTCTAATATGGTAGTTCAAACATGTTTACTCTTCTCTGACAGTTTTGTGTGTATAATAAAGAATTTACTTTGGTTTTAAAAAATGATGAGTAGCAAACATTTTAATTAATTGCAATGTGGCTTTTAGAAAAAGTCTGAGGCCTAATTAGTTAAAATCTCACATGTATATTTTCAGCATGAGCATTCTATCTGAAGTTACAAACTCATCATTTTTGTTTCAACTATGTTTGTCATTTTAGTATTTCCTTAGGGTGTGGAACCTAATAACTTTTTCTAGCAAGTTGTCTCACAAGTGCTTAGTAATGGGGACTGGCAGAGCCTATAATCTCCCTGCCCACATTGGTTGGAAAAGGATTTTTGCATTTTAGTGGAAACCCAATATTCACTCACTTGGAAAACAGTAATGGTGTTCAAAGACAATTAGAAATAGGAATTTTCTCTTAATCATTTGGTTTCACAGTGATTGGAAGATGAGTCATCTAAGCAGTGCTGACAGGTATTGCTCTCTCTAGGATCTCTGTTCTCTCATTTAAGGAGAAAAAACTTTGATGTATTCTCTGACATCCTCTACCTTCCTACTGCAAACCTAAGACTGGAAGTTTGTCAGAAGATATCGTACATCAGGACTTTATCATTAACTATAAACTGGCTTCTGTCCTGTTAGTCTCTTGCCTTTCTTAATTCAACCATATGGCTCTAGAAAAATCCCGCTACTTACATAGAGAGCACACAGCCAGATGACAAATCTCAAAATGAGCAATTTAGGTTTTACGTTTTGATATTGCAAAATTCCATTTCCTGCAGTTATTTTTTCTTTTACAGAGAAAAAAAAACAAACAAACGTATTTTTTTTCAAAATATTTTCCTGTGATTCATGTGAGTAATTTTCTCTGTGAAAGTGCCCACATTTCCCACCGAGCTCTGTTGCTGTGTTGTGATTTTTTTCATGGATTGAATTAGTCAACCTCCTTCAAGTCTTCTGTGTAGGCTACTCACACACTGAAAATGAGTGGTCAGACTATAAGTTCATCTGTAATGTTTATTTCATCTGTAATGCTACAGTAGGGGTATGTTTATGGCATTACACTAGAAATGGCCTGACTTTTTGATATGTGGAGATAGGTTTCAAGTCAAATCCAAAGAAAGGACTATTATCACAAGAAGAGGTTTGGAAATACATTCTGTCCATTCCTACGGTCCTCAGAAAATGTCAACCAGCAGTGAGAATGCATTGGCAGAGAATGCTGACGTGGCAAGCTGTCAGAGTAGGGGAATGAAGCATCATGTAGTAGTCGTCTTCATTAACTAACATGGAAGAAGCATCAAAGTCTTCCATAGAAATTAATCAACAGGTCCTGATGCCTAAAGACATGACTTTGGGCTCTGGAATAAGCAAACCGTAAGATTTTTTTTTTTTTGATTAGTAATCAGAGCACTTTACTAAGAAACGAATATCTCAGTGGAGGTTGCACTGAACCAAACAGTAAAGGAAATGCAGATGAGTATCTTGAGATCCTAGAAGAACCCACACTAGACCATAACACTATCTCTTGACCACATTAGCAAGGATCATTACCCATTCCTTGGTGAGGAAGTTTGAAGTGTAATATCAGAATCCACTCTGTATACACTTTATCTCTATCTAATTTATCATCATCTATATATTATCTATCTATATATCATCTATCATCTATCTATAAAATTGGAAAATAAATTTGGATAATTATTACTATAATGTCTATGTCCAGTAACTCTTCCTAACTTTTCTCAAGCTCACAGTGTCTCAGATCAATGATTCTCTAGATATTGTCATGTACAGATACATAGATAGGAGAACTCTACTCACTTCAGACAAAATTATGGTACTGAGAAGCAGTACCCCTTACAAAGACTTTATTTTCTGTCAGTGTGTGTACATATTGGCTTATGATTATTTCTCAATGTGGGGGGAGTATAATCTTGAAATACTTGAAAGTACTAGCTATTTTAATTGCTTGATTTTTCCAAGTTCAATGAATACAGAAAAAAAAAATGTGCTCTGCCTAACTTCACACTACTCAGAAAAATTTTCATCTCAAACAAATTCAGTTAAGTCACCAAACCTTTGAATGCAGGTAATATCCCTTACAAGCACAATGAGAATTTTTAACTGAACTCAGGCAAGTGGTTATAATTATTGGGGAATTTCCAAGTATCACCAAGACCTCTAGGCTCACAGGAAAAACTGATACCATGTTAATGAAGAAATTTTATTTTTGAAAATTGTCATGTTTACATCAAATATTTAATATGCTCTGTTAGCAAAGTGGCTGGTTTGCTTTTGCGGTGTGTTACCTGGGAACTGAGGATCTAGCACCATCTGCAGGCAAAATAAGCTAATTTCATCTGGCAGTAGAAACAATTTAACAGAAGGTTAAAACTGAGGTTAAGATTGTTTTAACAATGATGGAGAAGGCTGTCCTTACAATAAAAAAACGTGAATGCCTTATAGTTTGTCCTTCCTTTCTTGTATTCTCTCAAAGCATCTGCAGTGGCCATTTAAAGAGTGCTACAGTCTTTGGGTACATGTAAGTCTACCACACCTTGCAGGTGGGCCATTTCTTGGTCAGTGAGGGAGGCACAGAGACTACGACCACAGTACTTTTAAAGATCCACAGGAATATTTTAATTTCTTTTAAAATAAAAAAATAAAATTTTAGATCAGATAAAATATTTTGATATATAATATTAATATATTCATTTTTATATCTAGTTATAAGATATAATTTTAAATATTTTTAAGTGGAGGAAGTGCTCTGTGAAGACAAAAGTGCCTCAGCCCACTAAGGTCATCCTGGTCTTACTCACAGGTTGATTGCTAAAGGCTGAAAACTACACAGGTGTGCCCTGAGGGGTAATCAACTTAACCCTTCCACACTACCTAGAACACAGCTTGGCGCACATTCAGCTCTCAAACTTTAGTCCTTGGATGCCAGCTGCTTTCAGCCATTTTACTCTGGTCCTTACTGATTATATGCCAGAGTTGATTTAAAATTTTTGCTCACTTGTATTATCTTGTTTTTAATGCACTTATTGTTTAATCAGTGCTTTTCAAAGTGTATCAGAGAACAAAAAAATACCAATATATAGTAATCACTGAAAAAATCTAAAACCCAATTAGGAGAGTCTGCCTGCCATCATTTCCCCAGCTGGTTGGACTGATTCATTTTTAGCAACAAAAAATAATAAAACCCATGTGTTGGGCATTTATTATATGACAGTTGTGAGAAATGATTTATAATAATCTCATTTTAAATTTAAAACTACCCTATAATCCTATGAAATAAGTAGTATTTATCTCTATTTAACAAATGAAGGAATTCAAGTGTAGAAGAGGTGAAGCTCTCAGTGCAAGCCCACATAACTGAGATTTGGGATTGAATTAAATCCACGTGCACCTGACTCTTAAAGCCTCAGCCCATTGTAGCCTGCTGCTCCCCTCCCTCCAGTTCTATTTCTACATGGTGCTCTTAGCAGACACCTCTCCAGGTACAAATGCATATTATACAGCTAAAACAAAACAAGCTATTAATTCAGAAATTCTTCTTGGAACATGTTTCTTTCATGATACTTTTGCTCAATAAATAAATTAAAATCTCAACATAATTTTCTTCCATCAACCAATAATATGGATTGAAAAGATAAGTGGAAAGAAATATTCAAGTAAGATCTTTAATAAATTATCAAGTTGTCTTGAGCCATCAAAAGTTCCTGGCTGTTTCTAAAAGCTACGTGATACCATGTAGCTGAAAAAATCATAGGTCTTGGTGTCAGATAGACATGCATTTAAATGTAATCACTGCAGTATGTAAGCGGCAGGATATCTGATAAACAACTGGACTTCTCTAGCCTTTGGTGACTTCATCTGTAAAATGAAATCTTCCTTTCTCTCAACAATTTTGGGATGTCTAAATGCTTAGTATTAGTTAAGACCCCTAGCATTATGCTCAATACATTTTAGTTTTCATTCCTCTAATCAGCCTAATTTAATTTCTTTAATTGATAATCATATAATTGATCTACTTCCAATCAAGAAACACTTCTGATTCTTACAGTGTACTATTGAATGATTTGTGAAAATAAAATGGATGCTGAGTGGAGAGGTCATCACAACTAGCCCTGTGGCAGAAATATTTGCTCACATTAGTTTTATTAATAGTTTACCCACCTTCTTAAATACATTAAAAAAAAAACCCACAAATCAAAAACCTCCCTTGACAACCAAAGTTTGTCTAGAATTACCATGGTTTCTCAAAAATTGGGCCCATTATGGCCTAATTATATACCTCAACTAATTTCAGTATCACAAAGTCAATGTGTGGAAACCATGGCATGCTGAGAACTTTCTGCATTTAGAGCTGTTGGCTGTCCCATTCAGAACATGAACTTCCTCATAGCCTAACATACAGGCAACTCCATCCATCATATGACTGCTGGGCTGATTGACTAGGTTGGTCACTGGCTCAAGTCCATCTAATGCACCCACTACTTTCTGAAATTTTTCTTGCTCAAGACTTTTGAATTAACTGATGTCTTTTCAGTCAATGGGCGGCAGTTAGTGGAACTGAAAGATCATAGCATTGATTTGGTGGCCACATTAAAACCTGAGGAAAATTGATACAGTACAGCAATGGGCAAAGGGAACTAAAGATTTGCAGAGAAGCCAAGAAGAGATGATCTATGCAGCTCCAGAAAGAGAAAAGAACGGGGACTCTAGTCTTGACTCCTTGCGGGTTCCCATTAAAGCCAGCTTCACTTCTTGTCTGAAAACCACTATTTCCATTGAGTTGAATCAAACAAAACCCTCAACTTGATGGCTCCCACCTGGAAGAAGGCAGGCAGTTTCTATTAAAGTGGGACTGGTAGGATAAAGATAGAAAATGAGGAAAACTGAGGGAAGTTTTCTACTCTTCAATGCCACGGATAGGTAGCAATCCAACATATTTGTCTGGAGCAAATTTGTCCAGGCCATTATGAACATGACTGACTGACTACAGGAAAAAGAGTTTCAAGGATCTTGCCCACGGTCTTCAACAACAGGGAAGAGTGTAAGTGTTATGTGATGAGGTCCTTGTGAGGCAAATGGAAAACTGGAGGAAAAAGCCTGACAAGAACTAGTGAACAAAGTCAGTTTTTGCAGCCTGTTTTCTGGGATTAAGGGCTGAGTTCTGTGAAAAATGGAAGTCATCTGGGAATAAGTCTTATTTTTTATGCAACATTAAATATTAGTGATTTCAGCACAACTGTTTTACCACAGTTTACAAATATTTCATCTACTTTATCAGATAAGGAAAATGTGTTCACTAAATATTTTTTTTTCAAATGGTGTCTTGCTATGTTGTCCAGGCTAGAATGAAGTGGCCATTCACCATATTCACAGACATGATCATAGCGCACTACAGGCTCGAACTCCTGGGCTCAAGCAATCCTCCTGCCTCAACCTCCCAAGTAGCTGAGACTACAGATGTGCACCATTACACTCATCTGACTTAACCAATCTTTGAGAACTTTGTCAGATTTTTTTCCCTATAAACAAGAATTTAGTTGATATTTTCAGTATCATTGGCAAACGGTGATTGAGAAAATATCAGCTGCAGTGCTATGCAATATTGATTAATATGTTCGATTAGATTTCCTACTTTGTTTTCTATGAACAAATGGCTATTCCTCTTTTTTGAAAAAGATAGAATCTTATAACACTGCCTATTATTTACTTCTTATTTATAGCTTGTAACATTGTAGACACACAGTACAGTGTTTCTCCTTTGAGATTTTTTTGTATTTTCTGTGTTTTTACCCCTATTTAACATGTTATTTAATACTTAGGCCACTGCATCTCATTTTAGAAGTGACTGGCATGCATATAATAAAGTATAAACAAATTACTAAGTGGCATAAAAAGGTAAAGTATTATATAATCTAATTAATTTAATTATACTTAAACTCTACAACCTAAGTAGTTCAAAAATAATTACGTAATTGTAATGGTGTTTTATAAAATTGACAAAATACATACAATATGTCTATGTTTTCATTACGTGCTTCAAATATCCCCAAAATAGCTCTAACCTGAAATTTTAAATTTTATCATATATGTTGCAATTACGGTAAGTTTTATAATTTGTGAATATAAAAAATAAGATAAATTTATAATTCCATCAAAAAGATTGTGATACTTTAATAGTTTGGAAGAAGGGCTACTAGGAATATTTTAAAGTTCAGAGAAGTACTGTATTTTACATGGAGGGGGTCAAAGAAAGGATAAGAATATTTGATAACTCAAATGTTTCAATTCAATATTAACATGAATGCACACAAAACAGCCAAGCATATTAACTAAGCAAGCTCTATGATCTATGATCAGAATTCTTTTTATAAAAAAGACAAACATTGAAAGCTATACATTTTACAGTACTTTTCCTTAAATTCTTAAAGAGACATTATCTTCAAAGTATTTTTCAAATAGATTGTGAATGAAACATTTTTAAGTTAATTGATGTGAAATATCACCAATAAGGAAAAATTAAATCTCTTCCCCATAAATTTATCAAATTACTTGCTTTTCTAAACTCACATTATAGTCCTAAAACATTACTTTCATTTCCATGAGTCATTAGCTTTCATAAGGAGTGGTTTTATGTAAAATCTGTAAACCATGGCATTTCTTCATCATTAGCATATACAGGTCCATTAAATCTACTACAAATATTAATAGATAGGGTACTGATTAATATTTTAATTGTATCTTGGGATTCTTGGTGTAGATCTAGGAAATATTTATGGAAACTTTAATGTATAGTCCTGCACTGCTTAACAAAGGATATATGTTCTGAGAAATGTGTCCTTAGGCGATTTTGTCATTGTGTGAGCATCATAGAGTGTACTTACACAAACCTAAATGGTACAGCCTACTACACCTAGGCTATATGGTAGAGCCTATTCTCCTAGGCTTGTTACTGTACTGATAGTGTAGGTAATTGTGACACAACAGCATGTATTTGTATATCTAAACATAGAAAGGTACAGTAAAAATGTGCTAATATAATTTTATAGGACCACCATCATATATGCAGTTCATGGTTGACTGAAAACATCATTATGTGGCACATGACTATATTAGTTTATGCATTTCAGAATATATCTCTGAGCAATTACAACTTTTTAACCATAAAAAGTTTATATTGAAAATCAATTTAGTAAGACTGATAAAATCTCTATGCCTTTGTGATACTGTGAAATATATATTTGGTGTTTGTCACATTCCTGACATACAGCTCCTAAAATCCTTTATTGTCTCCAAAGTATAAATGTCTTTTCATATGCTATTGAGTTGACTGATGGCTGGGGGCTCGCAGATAGCTTCAGGATGGGGGCTGTTCATAGGATAGATTAAACCGTGATTAGACGGTTGGGACTTTCAGCCCCCCACCTCCCAACCTCCAGGGAGGGGAGAGGTGCTGAAGGTTATGTTGATCACCAATGGCCAATGATTTAATCAATTTTGCCTATGTCATGAATCCTCTATAAAAGCCTAAAAGACAGAGTTCGGATGAGCTCTCATGTAGTTGAACATGTGGAGGTTCCTGGAGGGTCATGCACCCAGAGAGGGCATGGACGCTCCACATCCCTTCCCCCATACCTCACCCTATGCATCTCTTTATCTGTATCCTGTGTAACACCCTTTATATTAAACCTGTAAATGTAAGGGTGTCCCTGTGTTCTGTGAGCAGCTCTACCAGATTAATGAAACCTGAGAGGAAGGGGTTATGAGAACCTCTATTTATAGCCTGTTGGTTAGAAGCACAGGTAAAAAAAAAAAAAAAAACCTAAGGTTTGTCATTGGCATCTTAAGGGGGGCCAGTCTTGGAGACTCAACCTTTGGGATCTGGTGCCACTGCAGGTAGTGTCAGAATTGAATTTAATTAAAACAACCAGCTGGTGTGCACTGCAGAAATGACTGACTGGTTGTTGGTGGGGAGAAGTCCCCACACACTTGTTGGTGACCAGAGGTCACAGAAGTCTTCTGTGTTGCTTGTTGTGTCATGAGAGTATACTAGAAAGAAACTGAGTTTGTTTTTCTACTCATAAAATTGTATACTGAACAAAGTTGGCAAACAGACTGATATAAAAATGATATCTATTTTCATAGTAAGGCTTTTAATTCCAATTAACATAAAATAATTCATTTTTTATCTAAAATACTCCTATTTTCACAAGAGCTTAAAAATTTAAGTACATACAAGGTCTCAAAGGTTTATTTTGAATTTATATGTCTGAATTTTTGGTAACAAAATAAAACATAGTGAAGCATACTGTGCTCTCTTAAATAATCCCTTAAAACTACCTTTCAGCAAATATGAAAGGATAAATTAAAACTAGTTAATTCTGACACTGACTGTTAATACTTAACAGATCCTTAGCAACTTTAGCAATAATTTTACTCTACCCATGTCTTACTTTACCTGATAGGTTAGATACAGTTTAGGAATATTCAATCTTCCTACTAAAAAGAAAAAATAAGTTTTGTAAACTTATATGATTTCAGACGGGTATGTTCAAATTAAATAAAGTGCTTTTTGAATCCCAAATAAAATGTTTGAGGTGAAATATGAGAGAGTAGGAAAAAGGAAGCGTTGTAACCCTAGGAAACTTGCAATTATCTGCATCTCTGAGACAAATCTTTCAATTATATGTGTATTACCTGTCGACATTACCAAAAATATTCATCATTTCTCCCCCCTTGCCCAGGAATAGTATAGGCCAGAGCAATAGAAAAACTGGTTGGGAAAAACCTACAGAACTAAATATAATGTTTTTATCAGTAAAAAGTAATGGCTTTGATCTCTGGAATATAGTCAAAAGCAGTAAGATGCAGCCCTTTTAGCATGTCTTATGTGAGATCATTGTTGGCCCCAGGACACCACTGCCACTTTTTGATAAGGCTGGAAGCTACATTTTACATTTTTCAGAATCCCCTTCTCTGTGGGGTTCTGGGTAAGAGTTTGCCAATGTGAAGAATTTGCCTGAGAGTTGGAAGATGGAAATGGAGAGGAAGCCATTGTTTTTTCAGAGGTGTTTATAGCTAGATGCTTGGATAGACAAAAGATTCACAGTGGCTTTCCAACAAATTTTCGAGAATAACTCATTTTGCCTCCCTACTCTCATCCAACTATCCTGCGAGCTCCCAATTCCGCATTAAACACTGTATTTCTGGCAGACATCAAGTGGCTTCTATTGTGCTGACTGACTCTTGGTGATGAAGACATAGTCACAGTTAGGATAGAGAAAATATTCAGTTTATTAAATATTGTGAATGGCTGGAATATCAGATACATCATCTCAATAGGTAAATAGCAAACATCTCAAAATCAAATTTAGATTACCTAGATTTCTTCTTTGTTCTTCTGTAACAATGACAGCACTAAGATCATTATATCTTTTATTAGTTTATTTGGTCTTTAAAACATTTTTTTAAATGATGTTCAAATAAACTTCCAGAGATATCTTCAACGTTTTCTGAATAAAAAGTTTCAGTTGTTAAGATATAGGCTTGTGATTCATATCCTTGATGTTACTCAATGGCGTTTTATCTATGGTAGAACAGGGAAATCAAGTTTCAATAAATAGTAGAAAGTCCTTTAACCCTTACTCATTATTTGCTGCCTCTTTCCCTCTGACATAAAGTGTTTTGGTTTTGTTTGCCACAAGACTCAGCACTGTTTTCATAATATCTAACCAAGATCATATTTAAAGGTCAAAGCAGTTAGGACCCAAATGGAGCTTGCATGGTATGTGACCCCATCTTGGCAAAGGGTTATTTTTAAGAAACATCCAAGCCCAATAAAACCAATTAATTTTTTCTTCAGGAAAAGACCACTGATGTTCACAACGCATCACAACATTTCTCTCATCTCTTTCCCCATCACTTTCCTTCTCCTTTTCTCTCTATTCCTCCATTCAATGTGATAATCATAAATTCTTGCCTATTGCTTACTGCGTGCCAGGCGCTATTCTAGATATTTCACATGTATTAACAAATTTAAACCTTACAGTAACCATATGCTTAGGTGCTACTATTAGCACCATATTACAGATGAGGAAACTGAGGCTCAGAGGGGTTAAATAATTTGCCCAAGGACACACAGCCAGCAAGTGGCAGGGTCAATGGTAAGTGCACCCAACAGCTAGCAGAAGGCTATGATGCTTCTCAAAGACTTTTATCAACCAGACCACTTTTAGCACCTCTTTCTTCCCTTGCTCATTTTCCCCTTTCTCTGTGTCTTTTGTCTCTAGCCAGTAATTCTCTGCCTTTTCCATTGAAATTCTAGCAATCCAATCAGAATCCTCCATTTCTTTTTTTTTTTTTTACCCACTACACCTCAAGAAGAAGATGAAGAAAAGCCAGGAGATGATTATCCGGCCTGAACTCTCCTTTGAGGAAGGAGGGGGAGAGGGGAACAAGGGAAGGTCTTAGAGAAGGTTCTGTGAATACCCATGGTTATTAAAGTTATTAAAAGTAAGCCGTGGTTACTTTTTTTCCTGCTAAAGAGAAATTTCTTTTGTATTCTGTGTTTAGGAGTCAAAGAAATGTCAAAAACAAGTAAAAACTGTGGCACCAGTGATCAACAGAATACAGTCTGAGTGAGAACTGAAGTTAAGAACTTGGGAGAGCAGGTTAAAGTATAGCAGCACGTGTGGTCCCCGAGCCAGTCTCTTTCCCCCTTTTCCTTCCTGACTTTCTGTTCTTTTTTTCCTTAGTGTGATTCTAGATGCAGTCTCAGAAACAACATTTATGGGAATGAAGCTGGTCTGCTATTGATCATGTAAGGAAGGATTCAGATGGCAAATAAACATGTAAAAGTAGAATATAGAGAAGGAACCTAGTTTAATAGAAAGTGGAGTTGAAAAGCTTTGGAGGTCATAGGGTTTTCTGTGCCATAAAAATCTCAAAAAAAATTAAATAAAATAATATACCCTTAGGGTACCTTCAAACCCAGGGAAACTCAAGCTTTTATTTTTATTTTTCTCAAAAATATCTAATCAAATAAGTACTCAATAAATTTTGCTTTCCAGTTTTCAAACCATAGCCCTATTATGATCATGTTATGTTTATAATGGGGCCCATATCCTTCCAGGATGACACCAGTGTTAGGAGAAAAATGTGCACACATCCACTTTGCCTCTAAGCCAGACTGACCCGTATTAAGCTTCAAGAAGAAAATTTCTTATCATTTTTCAAATTATAGTACTCCAGCATACTTTGACATTCATGGCCTTTAGGTCTTCTGAAGTGTCAAATAGCATGTAATTACTTTTTATATTAAAGCTCCTGCAGATTAACTTTAAGAAACATTTAAGAGGTCTGCTGCATTTTGTATGTGTATATGCATATGTCACCGTTAGAGCTACCCTGGTATGTGTAGGAATTAGGACTGAAAAAATATCTGGACTGTTGGTATTTGGAAATTTAAGATTAGAGACCAAACAAAATGCAGTTTAATCTTATATGCAGAAATATGATCATCAAAACTTTTTAAATAGATTATATCTATTTATTGGCCTTAACAAGTGTGGGACAGTTTCAGAAACTCCAAGAAAGCTTCTATTCTTCCTTTGGTTCCCTGATTTCTGAATTACAAATAAATCCTAATTCTAAAGATGTCAAGAGTTTTGTATTGTCTTCCAGGGAGCAGACTTTAATAGAGAGCAATTGAAGAGAAAGAATTCATTTTGGGAAAATGAATGAGAATAGACAAGGCTTTAGTGGTATATGGCCCACTGAAAACGTTGAGGGCCACCCCTCGAGTCAATAAAGTAGTGATTCAGTTATTTAAAATTGGTGAATTTTTTGAGAGATGAGGATAGTCTTTGGGCCAAAATATAAATTAGTGATGTCTTAAACCCATATTGTGGAATATTTGCTGTCTCACCTCCTGTGTCATAAAATATTGCATCACACTGGACAGTTGTATCTATACACCAAAATTCCTTAAGTGTACATCAAAATTTTATATAATAAGATAATTCTATAATATTAAGTAGCACTAAAATGGTATTATTTTTAGTTTTAGAGGTAAACAATGAATGCTGATATGTTTTTTATTTTGGAAACAAAAGAAAATAGAACATTAAAAAAAGTCAATTACTAAGTCCCAGAGATATGCAGATGTTAATATCTAGTATTTATTTTCTCTTTAAAATTTAAAATACCTGTATTTTCTTTTCACATTTGGCTCCAGTATATTCAGTGCGGCAAGAACACACATTGGGAAATACACATCGGCCTCCGTAAAGACACTTTTGTTTGCAGATTGCTGCAATACACAAATTTTTACAATGACTGTCTTTTGACACAGAATGCTTGTGCCATATTCTGTTCCAGTGGTCTGAAGCTATCTGGTGATTGGATATTAATGTAGTCAGAAGAATAACCATCTGTGGATAGATATAATCTATGCGCTCCCATCTTTCAGAACACATACACATCAAAAAAACGAAGCACCCAAAACCCAAACAACACATTTTACAATTCTATAAAAATATTATTAAAGGAAACAAAAATTTCATTGGCTATCTTTTAAAGTACTTGAAGTATATCTTATTTTTTTGAGAGAAGTTCAAATCTGTAACAGAAGATAGTGTTTATAAAGAAAAGTTGACATTTTTTGTACTATAATTCCATTGGAAGTTTAATATCAAACAACTCTATTGGAAACTTTTTAAAGATATTCCCGTTGTCTTTACTAGAAATTTCTTCCTTGAAATCTCTCTTAAGGCAATTAAACAATACCTATATCTATCTCAATATCTATCTATTTATTATCTATCATTTACCTATAGAGAGAAAATACTTATAATACTTAATAATTAGTAGATAACTAAAGTGCTCAACATACAGGGAGAGGTCAAGGGAATTATAGTATTTACATTAGAATTATGTTTTTAAGGGACATGTAAATGCTTTTAAGTAATATTGAGTGAAAATGAGCATATTATAAAATTATATGTTAATATAATACAATTATTTTTAATTGGCAAGGTATTGCTTCAATATTCATATTGAAAGCTTACACAATTCAAGATTAATATGGTTTTGATATAAATAAAACACTGACAGGGTATGTTTTCATTAGGGCTGTTATATACAGTTGGGCAGGCTGTGTGATGCACAAGGGCTCCACAGCTAAAGAAGCACCATTTACATCAAAGATATCATAGATTTGAATATTTATTTCCAGCAGATGGCAGTAACGCATCTTGTTTAAAAAAAAAAATCATCATTATATTGACAATTTCTCTATAGATAGTTGGAAATAAAGCATTTTGAAGAAGGGTAATTTTTTTTCCAATTCACATAAAAGTGCTGTAGAGTGCAAAACAGGGCACACAGCTTCAGACACTCTCAATCTACAATCATTGGGGCATATTTTCACATTAATGTGCTTTTAACATCTTCTCATCATTCTCTCTCATGGTCCACATAGACCTCACTCCAGAATGAGCAGCCCAAGTTGAGGTTGCTAGCCCTATTTTCCTACCATTTTATCACATATAACTTCCAATCAGAATTACCAAGGAGCACACTTTTCTTGTGTAAATACTGGCACTTAATAATACTTTGATATATTTTTCTAGGATAAAAGATGTATAAATTATAATTATAAATTACTAATAAAATAAGGTCTAAGTGTCACAAAAATTATATGCAAAATTTCTGATGAATCAAAACAACAGTTTGGTTCATGAGACACTGAAATGCAGGACACTTATTTCTAGTAAAAATGAATGCTCATAATATAACTGTGTAACTTCAGTGTACAATACACTGGGTCACTAGATTTGCAATTATATAATTAATCATCATTGAAAATATTTTGAGGGGATTTCTAATTTTTTCCTGTTAGGTTGATTTTTGTTATTTTAACATGTCACTTCAATTTTTCATTAAAATTTCAAAATTGGATAAAATTTGCTCTTCCTCTATACCCCAAAAGTTCATCTACATAGAAATTTATGTCTAAAACTGGATGGAAATATACTAAAATATTAAAAAAGCAACAGAATTTAATTCTGGATGGTGAAATTTGGAGTAATTAATTTTTTTACACTTTTCCATATTTCCTAAGACTTTCCATGAAAAATATGTATTTATCTTATAATAGGAAATACTATTTAAACTTCTGTATGTTAAAATTTTCTTTGGCCCACCTGAGGGAACTTTACTGGTAACCCACAGACTATAATTTGACAGTATCTATGCCCCACAAAATATTAATATATTATACCATACTTTCTTCTTTTAGATGGATATAAAATTGACTAAGCTTTCTTTTTATTTCTAAAACCAATTTTTAAAGGATTACCATGCTAGAATTTTTTTTTCCTTATGGATTTCTCCTAAAGCTATACTTTTCTTATTGTAAGAGACTCAGATTCAGAACAGATAATAGGAAAGAAATCCTGCAGGCTTACGTATTTGACACTGCACTCCTTCCCAGCCAGAAGGACAAAGGCATATGTTGGGAGCAATGCATTCACCATCATTCTTACATTTCTGAAAGCAGACAGCTGGCAACAGAAATATAAACATGTTAAAACTTTTAGTTACCAGTCAAATCCTATCATAAACCACAAAAATTTTCATTAAGGAAAAAAAAAATGAAATAGCTAAAAGTTAGTGATTAAAGGATATTTTCCCTTAACATTTTATGAAGAACATTTTCTAACATTTCTACATATTCTTGCCAAATGTGCTTTTAAAGTTTACACAGTGTCCCATTGTTTGATTTAACTTTTCCCCAGTTGTTGGACATTTACTTTGCTTCTCATTTTTCACTTTGATCAAAATACTACAATAGCTACTAATTTTAAATAATTTATAGAAAGGAAACAGAATGAAACATTTGAATGATGACAGCCACCATCTTCTCAAAAATTAACCTGATTGAAAGGCACAGCATCCCATCTTGGAAAGGTCTGCACTGCTTGGTTTGAGATGGGGCCAAGGAATCAGTACTTTTTAAAAATCTTCCCCTGATCCCTACTTCAAATTAGGGTACTTAAGAACTTGTCATTTATCCTGGCAAGTGTAGTAGAAAAACTAAAAAATCTAATGTATCCTCTTCTGCTAACCTGAAAGAATGAGTTCAGAGGACTTTGCCTTTTAGTGTTTCACTTTCAAAAAGATATCTCCTAAAGAAGAAGTAATTAAGCAAAAATAAAAAACAAACATGCAAGCAAAACCGAGAAAAATGCTCTTTTAAATTCTGCTTTATGTTCCCATGAAGGATGAAAGCTTTAGCATTTTATTAATAAGAGTATTCCTCTTACGTGTGTTGCATTGTCTCCCACTCCAACCAGAAGGACAAGAGCAAATGTTTGGTCCCACACATTTTCCTCCATTTATGCACATAGGATCACAGATGCCTTAAGGTAAAAATATGAAAGATCAGCCCTTAAACAGCACTGGTTTTGTGTCTGCTTTACCTGTAGTTGGCAAATGCATTTAGTGGTATCTTACTTTTTTGGCATCTCCTGCCAGTGTATCCTTCACGACAGACGCACACATTATTTCTCATGCAGTGGCCACCATTCTTACAGGGAGGGTGACAGAAAGCTAAAAGAACACATGGCAGCAATCTGTGAATATCACATATTCAATTATTACATACTATACATTGCATCATGTGCTCGTTATTTATGGGGACTTACGGCAGAGGAATGCGCTATTTAAATAAAAGATCACTACTGTAAGTAATTTAAAACTGTCCTTTCCAAATCATAAAATACAATGCTCATAGCTATAAGCTGCTAGTGGGTTAGCACAATTTGAAATGTATTGGTGAAGTGTTCATAACAAATTGAGTCTTTCGTCCTATAGTGGATAGATTAGGAACCTTAACTTACGTTTCACCATACAATGAAGCGTGAAATGATCTGGACAAAACCAAGAAAATAAATCAAACCTTAGCTCAAAAGAAGAATGTACCTGTTCTTGTGGAAATTAGAAAAATTTCATCAATGTGTCATAAGATATTTAAAAAATATTTTTAAATTTTGAGTGCCTACTGAGGTCATGAAGGCAGAGCTTCATATGTGCCTTATTCCTGTGAATGCCTGGTAAAAATCTTTTTAACAATAAACCCTTGGCTTTGTTAGGAATACTTGTTAGATAATTTCAAACATACTTTAATAGTATCTTCTATACATATGATTCTGTTCCATGAAATTCAGAGGTTAGTATTATTTTTTATGAGAGGGTTATTTCTTATTTCATGCTTCTTCCAGATATGGAAATTAAATGCAGTTTTTAAACAATGATACACAGGCAAACGTGTCTGGAAATTTTTTAATTTAATTTCTCCCTAAATGATAATGAAATGGATTTTAGTCTACATTTTAAAAATCATTTCAAATTAACTGGTTTTGGTAACAGGGCTGCTGTAGATTGATTCCCAGTTTGAATTAGATTCATCTTTAATGGCTGCTTTTTATAGTTCCTAACACTGTAAGAAAAATTCCACTGATTTCAAATGGAATTCTAAATGGAAATAATGTAGCATTTTAAGTGTAAAAACAATATAACTGAATGCTCTTAGCAAATGCATAGTTTCCACTATTTTAGGCTAAGCCTTTTCTGGTTCATGCTTGAGTCTACCATTCTTTCTCTGGCATTTTATTGGTACTTTTTATTAGTGAAGAAATGCCCTTACATTTTCTGTTCCTTATCCTTTATAAATATAAGATTATTTCTATTTATTAAGAAAAATGTATTCTTTCCACTACAAAACACCATAGGAAATGCCTATGATTCGAAATTTAAAACTAAAAAAAATCCTACAAATTGTTTATGAAATTGTCAGTTAATAATCAACCATGAAGACTTGAGTGTAGAGATAAATACTACATTTTTACAACAAAGCGCATATAATTAAAATGATATATACAAGGCTTGGCTCTGTCCACCTATAATTCCTTCCTACGTTAGGAAGAGGAGGTTTATGAAAAAATCCATAATCCACATATATTTATGAAATTCTATAGACCTCTGATAGCTCTCCCACCAAACCCCAAAATTACCCAAGTAATTGGGGCTCAACTTCTGTGTGGAATTTAAGAGGTTAAGGAAACTGGAAGGTATATTTGAACATCTCTTCAGCCATACATTTTTTTGTGATGTTACTAGCTCCATTTCTGTCTTCTTCACTTGAAATTCTACAGCACACACAGTACATGTTCCTAATATTTACTTTAAACCATATGCCTAATTTTATTCAATCACTTTCTATATGTGTGCCATCTTCCCTTCCTACCATTTGAGCTACCAAGGGGATATGATCTAATAAGAATTACACCTCACAGCAACTATCTAGATCATACTCGAAAGCCAAGAAGTCTGACACCTGGAGACTTTAAGTAAATTTTCAAAGCCCATGCCAGCTGGGAAGTTGTAGCGCCTAGCTAATTCCAAAACCTACTCTCTTTCTATCACAATAACATGTTTAACATGTTTCCTGAGCTCTTAAAACATGACATATGTTCAATAAATAATTTTTAGTTCAAGTCAATAATTTACAGATTCCCTCGTTTATCCAGTTACCCAGTTGGCATATATATATTTATTTTTTTCAGGGAAGAATTTTTCTTACTATATCTCACATCTACTGTAACTAGCATATCAAAGGTAACCTTTTCATTTCCCTCCTTATGTTCTCCACTCATAACAACACCTATACCTCTTCAGCTTCAGTTTAGCCATAATCTTCTAGGTTCAAGATTTGTCTTAACTTAGTTTTTACTTCTTTCCATTTTGAAAACTGCTCCCTCAAAGGAAGTCTGAATTAGAGGAATTCATTCCCTATGCCGATACAGCCTGTGTTAGGATGATTTCTTCTCTGCTTCAGGTTCATCCTAAGAATTCTAGCCAACATCCAAATAAGAGAAATAGAATTGCAAATCAGTGTATCATGCCAAGGAAAATATGAATTTTAGGAATTAAATTATCTGACATGTTCTACACTAAAAATCTACCCTACATTTTGTATAAACTAAAAAAAATGAAGATGCAGAAAATGCACTTTGAATTTTATTTATTGGCATTAATTTATACCTATACTCCCATCCTCAAGATATTCCCATTATTCTGAAAAAAACCTGTAACATTAACTATATGAAGAAAGGTGTTAAAATAACGGGCCATGAAGGGGGAAAATGATGCATCTTTATGTCCCCATATCGTCTCTCATAGTGCTGTGCATAGGTGACTCTTCATAAATATTAAATGACACTAAAGTGAAGAGAGATCATGGGATAGTATTGGACAGTAGATTCACCATAAATGTAACATTTTTACTTTGGAGCAAAAAAAAAAAAAGACACCATTTCATTACAATAGACTGTAAGAGAATTTTGTTTATTTTTTTCATACCTCAATCCTACAAAACTGCCCAGATAAGCACCAAGGTTATGAGCCTAATGTATATTGAATAAATATAACCACTTACATAATAACTCTGATATATTTGTATGAACTGGTCATTTGATGGGCATATATGCAATATCACAAGAATTGAGGAAAAAATAAATAGCATCTTCCCCTTTGAAACTTGTCTCATGTTTACTCAGAGCTCACTTGGTGTTTAACTTTGGATTTGCCCTTTTTACTCACAAAGGAAGAATAATTACCATTCTGACATTGTGCACCAAAGAATCCATTTGGACAGAGGCAAATGTTTGGCTTATTGCAGGAACCACCATTGAGGCAAACGGGGTCACACAAAGCTTATGAACAGCAGGAGGAAAAGAGACCATAAAAGTTTTATTATTTAAAAAATGAAAGCTGCACAGACATACAAAATGGCACATAATGAAATATTTTATTTTTACTGCAAGTAAAACCCATAACGTATAATTAATTAGACTTTGCCAAACATAAGAGGAATGAAATAACTGCATAATTGCTTTGAAAGTGTGTTCATTAAGTTTACAAATAATACTAAGCTGAGAGTGTGGAGGCTATGATTAGAATTCAGGATGCCTTCAGTAAGCCGAAAGAAATGATTACAAATTAAGAGAAGACAATTCAACAGTGCTAACAGGATGGTTTGTAATCTGCTCAACTATATGTGTTCATGCCTTTATCACACCTCTTTATCTCCTTCCCAATTAAAATAGGAACAGTGCCCTCAAGTCCTAGCACACCCAAAAACATTCTTTGTTCTTGTTCCTTTACCTTTGTTTTGCTTTGAAAGCTACTCCCAATTCCATTTTTTTACCTTAGATTTTACCCATTCACCCAGGTGTACTACCAATCCTGTGTTCTTCCCAACTCCACTTGCCAGAATTAATTTCTATCCTCTCTGCTTCTGAGAAACTGTGCTTCAATTACATTACTTATCATAGCCCATTTTGTATTATCCTCTTTTTTTTAATAATTATATCCCATGTCCCCATTATTAACAATATGCTATTTAAAACTGGGGCAAAAATCAAACTGATCTTTGTTTCTCTCTGCATCATGCTCTACACATAGTTAACAAGCTATAAACGTTGAATTAAATTTTCATTGAGAAAAGTCATTATATCATAATGGATTAGATTAAACAGATAATTGCAAACATTCCTGCCAAAGAAGCAAGCCTGATACTGTGATAAATTACTGGAATAACATGATAGGTGTCCACTTAACTCACAATTGCTTAGAAATAGAATCTCTGTCTGTGTTGTGATCAAAAACTTAAAACTAAACCTAAAAGACACAACACAGATATTTTTCTCTCCACCATAAGATAGGTGGATGAGGAAAACATAAAGGCACACACAAAAAAGTATCAGATAGGGTAACAGTAAAGCTCTAAGATATTGTATGACCCAATATAAAAAGAAAAAGAATGAAGATAGTTTTAAGTTGTCTGAAATAACAACTTCTTACCTGTCTTGTTTCATCAGTTTTATGTTTCTTAGGTGCAAGTATTGAAGACATTGGCACATTTTAAATTTCCTTTAATTGACATGTTCATTGAAAATATTTCTGATTTTACCTGTACCACAGGTGGGTCCGTACCAGCCAGGCTTGCACTGGCAAACATCAGGTGTAAGACATGCACCTCCATTTTCACAGTGCCTGTTACAAACCACTATCGTAAGATAAACATAAAAGAAAAGTAAATTAGGCTGGAATGGTCATATTGTTCGCTATTACTTAGCTAGCTCATAACTGCCAATAACATCTGCTAATGATTAAGATCAGAGAGAAAAATAAAACATAATTTATACTTTGGCTTTAAGTGCTCCTTGATCACATTCAATTATTTTTTGGCTAATAGAAACAGGGAAAGTAGAAAACCATTGAGCTGAGTGGTAAACAAGATTTGGCTATTTGGGAAAATTATTAGTTACTGATAAAAGCAATCATAGACATAAATGAGCAATTTATATGCAATTTAGCAAATTTGAATTCCTATTATCTCAAAGAAAGTTCATGGATAGTGTCAAGGAAATAGTTACTTCAGGGAACAAACTTCTTTATGTTAGTGCTGGCCACGGTGGCTGTTCCCAGTGCTATGCAAGATGGTACCATTATCATGTATCATGAATGTGTGTTCTTTACTTAGGGTTTGGGTTCTTTGCATATAGCATCAAAGCCATTGACTATTCAAAGGAGCAATTTCATTATTTCAGACTGCAGGAGACCTTTGCTTACTTGTTTCACATCTTGGTCCTATAAAACCATAAGGACAGGTGCAGAGATTGCCAGCCAAGCACGTGCCACCATGTTGACAAGGTGGGTTACAATGTTCTGCAGACACAGATTATGTTATTAAATCAGCTCTTAATTTAAAAAACGTCAGTTTATATTTATGAAGCACAGACACAACAAAACCCTGTTCTAAGAGCAATTTATAATGAACTCAGTTCTCTTTTACTATGAAATTTAGTTCTGTGGGATAGATTATATGAATTCACATTCTGAAAACACTCATAAATCATCAGCATGTTTGGTTTGTAAGACTTTTGGTTAACTGGAACAAAATATATGACCTTAGGCTTCTACTGAAAAGTGAGACTTGAACATATATATTCCTGGCCTATAAATAGAATATTTCTATATTTGTATAGTTATTTTCATATGCAATTGATATTGAATTCTTCTGTTAGTTCAACATAAATGTAATGTGTTAATTTATAGCTTGCTTAGTCATAAAAGCATTTAATATGGCTTTCAGTTTATTCATAATTATACTAAAATGTACCATCTACAAAAATATATTCTTTTAAAATACTATTTTATAAATAAACAACAAATTTATTTCTTTAAAATATCACCCACTTTAGGAAATGCAATTTCATAAATTCACCACTTAAAAAGAATTTCAACAAAAGCAATGCAATTATATGATTATTGATGTATTTTTAAAAATCACTTTTTAGGTTTCTTCTTACTACCTTATATCTTCTAAATATTTGGCATTTAACACTTCCTTGGAACCATCTTTGCCAAGTCATTTGATAATCAAATGTCTTTTGCTTGAATACTTGTAGAGATATGGCACCTTGTAACTAAATCTCAAAAAAATGATTTTGGAAGATAATTTTACTACAACAAATAAGCTAGAGCTCTTCAGATCTCTGATTTGAGAAATTTAAGTTTTTAAAATCCTCAAATTATTTTTATTAGTAATAAGTATTAAAAATAGACTCCTGCATCAGCATTAATAAATATATATTAGTATATACAGAGTAAAACTGAATTATACTTTAAAATAATTTTAAAGAAAATAATGTATTTTAGCCCTAGTAGTTGATTTTTAATTTGCATTATCACCTTCATCACAGATTGCTCCACCATGTCCTGGAGGACATTCACAAATGTTAGGCTTAATACATCTTCCAAGGTTTTTGCAATCAGGGTGACATGTAGCTGTATAAAATAAAGCCTAGGTTTTAGAAATATCAATTACCAAATAAAATTCATTATGTAAACTAATGAGTGATGTACCTACCCGTCTGGCAGTTAGAACCAATGTAACGAGGTTTACATTTGCATATGTTTGGGGCAACACACTCCCTGTTTTTTCCGCATGGGTGTCTACAAATGGCTGCAAAAATCAAGGAAAAAGGTTTGAATTGTTGATACAGTATATACATGTTGCCCATAGACTGTTATAATAAAAGTAAAATTATCTGAAATTTGAACATTTTGATACTGATATTAAACAACCACCACTATACATACACAAAAAATTATATTGTTTTCCTTTACATTTGTTTTATGGCTAGAATGACTGAGGAAAATGATTAATAGGGTAAGAAAGAAGTACTGCTTGTAATAATTACTTCCATAGCAGAACTTGATGTTGGAGATAGCTGCTACCTATACATGGGATTACAGTCTTTTTTCAGAGTGCAATGAAATTTTAGATACCAATCAGATCAATGTTGGTGAATAACAGGGATAATCAGAATTTCAAAGAACAAGATGCTAAGAATACATCATAAGCTAAGAAGTTTGTTTTCTTTAAGCTTCTCTAACTACCTGATTTATTCTATTTGGCATTTGACACTTTCTGAGGTAATGAAAATGCATGAAATTGTTTTGTTTTACTTGCTAATAATAAGGAGTTTTATAATATAAACATGTAGGTGTTGAGGGTTATTATTATTATTTTTATTTCTACAGAAAAAAAGAAAATTTTTTTCTTTTTTCATCTAAGTTATACTGAGAATACTGGAATACGCCCATAGCTCTCTTGTTTAAGTTTGGTCTCAAATAAACCAAAACACAAACAAAACAACAATAACAAAACAATAATACAAAAACAGCTTCTATGCTGTCATAGCCAAAAATAGGATTTGCATCAGAGAAAACAATGCTAATAAATGTGAAAAGATAGAAACAATACTTTTAAAACTTAAAGTAATATACAACTTGTTTTAATCTCAAAAAACCTGGAGGAACTACAGAGAACCAAGTTTATGCAAATAAGTGTATATGCCAGAATTAGTAATTTGAATTGCTAAATGCCCACTGTGAGCTAAAAAGAACCCGGACAACAATGTTAATCAGATTTATAGTCACATCTTTGTTTTATCCCCTTAGCTGCTTAATGCCAGGAATGTCAGTTAGCCCTCCAAAGCTCTGCTTTCTTATCTGTAAGGCAGGAAAAATAACACCCAATATGTGGAGTTCATGTGGATTATAGGACATAATTAATACAGAATGTTTCTACAGACCCTGGAGCACAGTAGGTACTGAAATGTATTTATACTATATATTTTATAGTTATAATACTATATAATATTACATTATTTTAAAAAATAACTCAGAAAAGCCACTTTTGTTTTTTTCAAAATGGGATGAGACTACAGTATACACAAATAATAAATTAAATAAATGGAAATGAGTGAACTAAGTGAGATAAATAGAAATTAGTAAATAGAAAAGCATATCTTCAAAATTCTTAAACTTAAACTAGATAGTTTTGTGTGTATCTTCTGAAGACCGTCATACTACCTCTGCAATTGATGCCATCTCCATAATACCCAAAGGGGCAGCGTCCACATTTGAAGTGACCATCTGAGGTTGGCACGCAGGAAACACCAAAGAAACAAGATGATTCAGTACAAGGTGATATTTTGGTTGATGCAAACTCTTCTGGCAAAATAGTGACTGCTTTAGTAACCAATGATGCAAACTCATCTTTATGCTGTATGTAACCTTGGGAAGACCTGTTATTTTGATAATTATATTCTCCTGTCTCTGTTTGGATGGTGCTCTGGACAACATCCTTCACTTCACCATGGGAGCTGTTTGGGTTAGTGCTTAAAGAACTACTGTTTTTCATAGGAAATTCCATCTCATCCAGACTGAGATTTGTACTGAGAGTGTGATCCACATGTTCGAAACCTGATATCTGATGGGAAATAGCCTTCTTTGAATTATCCATTTTAGTTGTAACTGATTTCAGTGACAAGCTGGAGATGTTGGTTGTGTTCAAGAACTGTTTGATAGTAGTAGCAGGACTGTGGGTAAAGCTTGTACCAATTAGTGACTGCTCTGTTGATGGTGGCTGAAGATTTATATCTAAACAGCCAAAAAAGAAATAGAAATGTTAGTCAATAACATTTATTAATATTTTGTTCTACACATAATATTTGGCATTAAGTAATTTATTCCTTCACTTAGTGTCTGCAATATGTCTAACACTATACTAGGAGCCGCACAGTAATAAGAAGTCATGACACTGTTCATGCTTTCGATCTATTTGGATACCCAAGTTAACAGATAACATTAAATAGCATTAACGTTAAGGAACAATAATTAATAATTTTATTAAGATTTAGAAATAGCCAACAAACATTTTTTAATCACTTAATACACATTAGCCTAAAAGCAAAGGAAAGCACAGCCCCTGTCCTTGAGCAATTCAAGAATACTGTCAAGGATACAGACATGTGATCAACTCATTATGACAATCTCTGACACTATGAAGTGACAACCATGACAACTATGAAATGAAGTCTACAGGAACATAGAAGAGTGAGTAAGTAATTTTGCCTGGAAAGGAGAAGACAGGAGCTATTAATATAAGAGATATCTAAAAAATTAAAAAATAGAATCATGAAGGAACATTTGCCTTACAGATATTAAAATGTACTATAAAGCCTTGCTAATCAAAACAAAAATGTATTATTTGCATAGAAAAAGACTATTAAACAATAAAAATATAACAGAAAGCTCAGAAATACATCTCACTATATATAGGAATTTAATAAATAAAAATGATATTTAAATTCAATGTGGTTTATTTTATAAATGATACAACATAACTGCTATTTATCTGGGAAGAAAAAATGTGTTGATGTCTGTCTCACATCATAAAGTAACAAATTTCAGATGGATTAAAATCTAAATGTAAGAAATAAAATAAATATTCTGAAAAAAAAATCTAAGAGTTCATACACATAACTTGGAAGTTGAAAGATCCTTGTAAGCAGAAGCTATAAATAAAGATTTAAGATATATTTATTTGATTATATAAAATTTTAATACTTCTGTATAAATAATTAAATTGACTCAGGAAGAGGTACAAAAATCAATAGAAATAGAAAAACAATCTAAAATTACTCCCCAAAATGATGCTAGGACAGATGATCTAATGGAAAAATTTTACTAAATAATTAAGGAAAAAGTATTTTAAAAACTATTGCAATGCACAAAAAGAGATGAAAAGTTTTACAAACATTTGATCAGAGTGGCAAAATCCTATAGTCAATATTATTTATGAAGTTATATAAAAAATTTAAATGAAACACTAGCAAACCAAATGCAGCACTGTAATTATGGAATAATACATGAGGATTAGACTCATATCTCTAATAACATAACTGTATGACATAATTACTATACACAGAGATATTAATGAAGAAAATAATATAAAACAATTCCAAAATATAATTTCATGCATCAATTCTTGATTTAAAATATTCTGAAAAAAAATTTAGTCTAAGGAAATTTTGTTAACTGAAATTATGGCAAATAACAATGATGCTAAAAAAGCATTATATTATTATATTACAAATAATTATATTATTTAAAACGCTCTCCTGATTTAAAACTAAAGAGAATTCTGAAAAAGCAGCACATAAAAGGAAAATCCCTTAATTGGATGAAGAGTATCTAGCAGAAACTACAATGATGTCACAGTCAATGGTGAAACATGAGAAGAATTTCCTTTAAACCCATTAAGAAAAAAAGCTCTCCCATCAGTATGGGCTTTGTACTGGAGGTCCAAACCATTACAGTGAAAGGATAAATTTGAGAGCCTGGGCTCTGTGGTTAGATCGCTCAGGCTCAAATCTCTCTTCTGTAATTTAAAACTTCGTAAATCTGAACAGATTACCTAACTCATCTATGCTTCTGTTTGAACACTTGTAAAATTGAAATAATAACCGTTACTGTAAATAGCTATTATGAGGATTAAATGAGATGATATACAAAAAAATGTTTGCCTAGTGCTGGCACATTATAAGTATAGACTAAATCTCACTTAATGTTAAGATAATAAAGTAAATAAGAATAGGAGATAAAACTCACTATCTGCAAAACATATTATTGTCTCCTGATAAAAATCAAGAAAGAGAAGACGCTATGAAAAATAGTGTAAATCAGAGTATTCAGTAAGGTGACATGAACAATATTAAAATTAAGACAGCTTTCCTCTATTCCGGGAATCAATACTGATATCTTGGAAGATAACCCGTTCACAATAACCGCTGATATTACAGAATACAAAGGCATAAAGAAAGCTAATGTGAAATGTGCAAGAACTTTATGAAGGCAATCATTGAATGTTATTGAATAAAATGAGCATTACTAAGAAAGCACTATGAAAAGAGAAAGGGCTTGTTAAATAATGAATTTCTTATCATTTTAGGATTCGAACAGATACTGGATGACCAATTTTCAGGGATTTATAGAATGTAAGTTTGAAATGGTCACCTCCAAGCACACGTTTTTTTGAACTCAACTTAAATGATGCTTTGTTCATTATACAACATGAACACATTTTTCTAGAATATAAACCAGAGGATTCAATAAATTAGCAAGAAAAAAATTTAAATTGCATTATATGATCTTCAGGTGATCTTTCTAAAAAAAATCTGAGGAATAAATATGTTGATCTCCTGGAAAACAAATGGGAGGTATTACTTGTCATTAGATTTTAACTATGATTATTACTCACTAAAGGCGTTTCTGTTTGTTGGCTTAACATGCCTCTCTGTCTGTCTGGCATTTTTATCATCCTCCTCCTTAATTACACTTCTGTCAGACCTTGTGAGAATCACTGCTTGTGTAGTAAATTCATTTAAAACCTCTGTTTCTACTGTAAATAAGTACATGAAAAACAGATCAAACTATTATAAAACCAAAGCATTGTGAATTAGAACACAGAATACAAATGCCACTTGGATTGGACTCTGCAAATTAAAGAACTAGCTTTAATGTCATCTCTTCAGCAAACCTTTCTGGTTTGGACTGAGTTTTGCCCTTGCCCCCCCACTCCCACCGCCCAAATTCACACGTTAAAGGCCTAGCCCTAAATGTGATTGTATTCAGAGATAGAGTCTTTAAGGAGGTAATTAAGATTACGTGAAGTCATAAGGATAGCATTTGTGTCTTTAAAAGACAAGGAAGAGACACCAGGAGAGCACACATACAGAGGCAAAACCCAGTGAGAAGGCAGCCATCTGCAAGCTAGGAAGAGAGGTCTCACCAGAAACCAACCCTATTAGCACATTGATCTCGAACTTCCAGCCTTCAGAACTGTAAGAAAATAAATTTATGGTGTTTAAGTCACCCAGGCTGTGGTATTCTGTTATGGCAGCTCAAGCTAGTACATCTCTTTTCAGTCCCATTCACCCACCCAATCCATTTCATCCATCTGGGTTTCTCCCACAGAACTTTGCCCTTCATGCTATTGATTCTTATGTGTCTCTTTCCCCCACTAGTTAGCAATAACCTCAGCAATAAGAGCTATGCTTTATTTATTTTTATATTCATCAATGCTGGTGCCTCCCATAAAACTAAGTAAATGCCACCAACAACCAATTCTTTTGTATCAATAGGCATCTTCCCACAATACACAAATGACTGACAATGTTAAGAAATGTATTAGTCATTCATGCGTAACAGGATTTGATTCAACTTGCCTCCCTGTTAAATTACACTTAATAAACGTTTTATTGATGGAATGGGCCTCTTTGTTTTGAATAGAAATATTTTATCAATAGATCACTTCAGTGCAAAGAGTGGAAGGTGTGACTTTGAGGAATGGTATATTGAGGGGAAAATGTCAGTCGCTGCAACAGTAGGGAATTCCCCCTACCATCCTGCACAGTGTTACTGGTGTCTGTGACCTCCAGTGCTAGACAAGCCCACCCCAATTTGAAGCATAAGATGATATTCTATCATTAATACATATTTTTCATCAAAATAGGGTCCCATTCACTTAATTATACCAAAGATATGGATCTTTGACACTGTCTTCTATGACTTACTTTTCTCTTTTAATCTTTTAAAATGTTGAAGTCTGCCAATTCTTTTTGTCCACTTTCCTCTAAATCTAAGTGTTCTCCCTGCACAATTCCATCCCCTCACTGATGACTCTAAGAATTATATCTTCAACTTAATCCTCCTCCCTGAACTCCACATGGTTATTCCATAGTCCCCTCAGTTTTTATGTATCCAAACTGAATTCATTATCATTCTCCAAAACAACTTCTTCTTCCTATATGTTGCATGTATGTCTTAGTCAGCTTGGCTGCCGCACCAACATACCACAAACTGGGAGGCTTAAAACAACAGAAATTTATTTTTTTACCATTCTGGAGACTGGGAGGTCCAAGATCAGTGTGCTAGCCAATTCACTTTTTGGTGAGGGTTCTCTTCCTAGCTTACAGACAGCCACTACTTTCTTGCTATATTCTCACATGGCAGAGAGAGAGAGGGAGAGAGAGGGAGAGAGAGAGAGAGGGAGATGGAGAGAGAGAGAGATCTGGTGTCTTCTCATATAAGGACACTAATCCTATTGGATCTGGGCTCCACCCTTAATGATCTCATTTAACCTTAATTACTTCCTTGCTCCAAATACAGCCACACTGGGAGTTAGGGCTTCAATATATCAATTGAGGCTAGGGGGGAACAGTTCAGTCAGTCCATAGCAATATAAATGCTCATTCTACAATACCCATTACCTACAATCAAACACCTAAAACTTAATGACTCTCTTTGCCTCACCATACTGATCCCAATCACTGGCCAAGTAGTACCAACTTGCTTCTTTAGTATCTCTTTCATCATTACCACCTCATCTTTTGTCAGTCTATTTTTATCTATTTATCTATTTTTCTGTATATTTGGCATATTGTCTTAACTCTTCTTTCTACCTTCATATTTATACAGTTCCTTACCCACAGTGGTCCATCCTCCACACTACTCCTTAAATGAACTTTCTCAAATGTAAACTTTATCATGTTGCTTTCTTACTTCAAAACTTTAAGGGACTCTCCAATGGCTTTTCAGTGGTCTTATTGCTGGCTATCTCTCTAGCTTCAACTCTTGTAGCAGCTCCCCTGACCTCCTATACTACAGGCACACTGAACTCTTCACAGTGCTCTAGGAGTGCTGTGATGTTACTTGCCTCTGTACCTTTCTTTGCTCATGATGTTCCTTCTGCCTGGAATGCCTTTCTCTCTCTTCTCATGTATCTGGTATAGTCTAGACACTGCCCTTTAAAAGTTTTTTATTATTCTTCCAGGTAGACATGATTCCCTGTGTAATATTCCTACTGAACCCTCTAGGAGCTTCTATCAAAAGATAGAGAACACCTTATTGTACTATGCACTTATTAATCATATTCCCTCTATTATACTCTAAATAACTTATTAAGTGAGAGGATATGCCTTATATATTTTTGCATCCTCTACACCTAGTTCAGTGCATGACCCTTAATACATATATAATGAATAAATGCATGAGTAACAGACAGAATGGAACTGTGTGATTTAAATTAATTAAATACAGCAAAAAAAAATGCCATAGCAGAAAGTAGGGACTTTTACCACGACATATTTTTCCATCACCATAAAATCCTGTTGGACATGAACCACAATGATAGGAGCCAAAGGTATTCAGGCACTCTACTCCTGCAAAGCAAGGCTTGGATTCACACTCATCAACATCTTCCTGGCAATTTTTGCCTAGACAAAATATAGATCAAGTTCAAATTATTTAATTTGAAAAACAGTGTTTGATTTCTCATTATGTGACATCTACTCTTTATGTATATCCTCCTTACCCCTAAAGAGTTTTCATGAATTATAGGGAAAGAAGTGTGCTGTTTTTAAAATTTAGTGCATAATCAAATAGAAAGTCATTAATCAGATTTCATTTAATATTAAACCAGACCCTTCAAGTATATAAGAATTTTCTTATAGATAAGATTATTTAAGAACTCTTTTAACATTTAAGGCAAAAAGTTATCATACTATAGCAGTAATTTGTACTTTGTTTAAAAACTCAATGATTTATAAAAAGTTATTAGAATGGTTTCCTGCTTAGATTAAGGACAAATTGTTTAGTCTAGTTGTTGCATTGGCTCTGAAAATTCGAGAAAATTTTATAACATATTAGGAAAGTCAGTCTTTCCTCAATTTTTTGAGATAAATTTATGCCCTCTGAAATGCTTAACAACGTATTTGAATGAGTAAATTCACAGTTAAATATAGATGGTAGCCCTTATTATACTAAAATTCATGAAGCAATCAACATTTGAATTTTTTCAGATATAGTCTACAGCACAGTAGAAAAGAGATATCTATATTCACAGTTCCAAATGATAAATTTTTGTTTTAAAATACTGAAGAAAATTAGAAGACACATAAATATTTTGCTTAGTTCTCCTGTAATGTTAAAATAGGCATCTTCAAGAAAATATCATCTCAATAACTGCATATTTACTTACTTAATATTTATATCTATTTAATTTTAAAAATATTGATATTAGTTTTTTAAAAAGCCTTAGGAAAGTAAAGGTTGTTAGTCATACTTATTTCTGGAATCAGACATTTTAGGACAATTAATGAGTTAGTGAATATGCTAACATCTCATTTGATTTCACTCTAATTTATACAATGATATTTCTAAGTTAATGAATTATCAACAACATTTCTCTTGAGTGATAATTTTTGTATTTTCCCTGGCATAATTTCTTCATTATAACATATTATATTTCAATAATAATACATTTAAACATATTTCTACCCACCAAATATGGGTAGCCTACCTGCTTTGTTGGTTCCTACATTGCTATTACAGTTATAAAAATTGGCAAAATTTCAATAATATATGTAAGTAATTTACAATTAACAAGGGATATGGATCGCAAATATATTTGTGATAACTTCTACTAAAATTTTTTAAATGTGTATTCAAATCTTTAGGACCACACATTTGCTTGAGTAATCTGTAGATGAGTGTTTAAAGGAGCTTTCCTTTCTAATTTGTTCATGTTCTAATTTAGTTCATTATGAACGAAAACTTACCTTTGAGCTCAGGTGGACAATCACAGGAATAACTGTGAAAACCACTAATACATTTGCCAAGGCCACAGGGGTTTGACTGGCAGCCACTGACATTCACTTCGCAAAGACTGCCCTGGAAGCCAGGCAAGCACACACACAGGTACATTCCACTTCCTGGAGGAAAGTTCATATCAGACACACAGGATCCACCATTCAAGCAATCACAAGGCTTCACAGTCACCTACCAAGAAAAAAAAAAAGTAAATGCTTTATTTTTCAATAAAATCATCTTCAGTTTATGCCCCCCAAATCATACTAGGCATGTATGTTTACTTATAAGTATAACCAAATTATATATATCTACTATATATATTTTTATTTAATATAGAATGATATTCAAAAAATAGTTTAATAAGACAATTATGTCCACTATCAAGAGCATAGCCACAATATGAATGCTAGGGATAACATTTCTAAAGATATTACAAGATGATCAATTTCTATAATGCAAGCAGGATATCTGAAAAAAAATCATTAAATTGGACAGCAGTTAGTTACCTGGGTTATCCCCAAATTTAGAGACCATATAATCACTTGAATTATTATGTTAACATGGCATAGAATACAGTTGCTCTTCATAATATTGCTTCTGGGTGGAAGTGTGTCCCAAGTTTGAAGTGAATAAAGGGCACAAAAACAGTTTATAAGTATTAAATGCTCATGACTGACATAACCAAAAGAAAAGTCAGTAAAGAAAAGAATTGTAGTTGCCAATTAGTTATTTTAAGTCATATTTATAATCTTGATTTTTAATTCCACATCTGAGATTCTTTCACCTGAAGGAAAAGGGTAAACTTATCAAGCTTAGATTAATCACAGATCTTTCACGGAGGTGGAATTAAATTTCTTCATCCTTGTTATAGCTAAGTGCAGAATAAAGCAGTGTAGCAATTATTAATTTAGATTCATACTTCTGGGCTTGAGACTCTCTCTGAGGTTTTAAATTCTTACAAAGAATAGTCAAAGTTTTGGCAATTTAACTTCCCATGCAATGTTTAATAACATCATTGCTCTTAACAGTTAAGAACAGGACTTCCATTTTAAAGTTAAAATAAAGTTTTTAAAATCGCTAAACAATCGAGTAAAACTTACGTCCTCCAACATTACCTCAATCGTGACTCTAGTTTCAGCACCGCAGTCATCATGAAGGTGTAGAGTGAATTGCTGGGGAGTTTCTGACTCTGTTTTCCACATCAAAAGTCCTGCAGAGGAAACACTTGCTCCTTCGGGACCAGAGTCCAACATAAAATGGATGTCAGAACCTTCTGGATCAAAGGCCATGAACTGGTATTCAAAGTTTTCCCCATAAAATGTCTGTAATTTGTCTTGCGATGTTCGAATCACTGGGGGTTGGTTGTCTGTAACAGAGAAAACACTGAACTTTGTACCTGTGCAGAAAAGAAAAGAAGTATGATCCTAAGAGCTCCCACAGAGACAGGCGTTTTGATAAAGACTGAGCTCTGCTAAAAGTTCTATTAGCTGCTTTCCTTTTTTTTTCTTCTAACATTCTGAATAAATTCAATTCCATTCTTAGAAAATGTAAAAGGAACCGATAGGTGTTAGACCTCAGGCTTTGGTCTGAGACTGTGAAAGCACTCTGAGTACAGCATAGAATCTATAAATTCGTGTGCACTGCCCAGACTGGGTACAGCTGCTCCCGTCTTAGATTACTTCTTGGTGTTGGCCACCTCGCTGCTTGCTCTCTCTCACTCTCCTTCCTTTGCACTCTGTTCCTTTCAGCCTCGCTTTCTCCCTCTAAACCTCCAGTTCTCTATTGCTCCCTTACTACCCATGACTGCATGGACTCCCCTAAAAGTTCCTCGCTGGACTTACCTCCCCAGTTGTAATAAGTGGGAGCCACTAATCATCCCCATCCTCTACTCCTCAGAGGTCCTTCTAGTGGCTGAGCTGACACACTAGAAAAGTGGCTATTTCAGAAGACAGGCAGAATTCTCTTTATGCCGATGAAACAATTTAAGACATTTTTTTATACTGTCTTATATTTTAAAATGTCCACCACCCTAGCCTACTGGCTTAACAGATGAAATGAGTAGGCTCATTACATTGTACTGGGCACAAACTCTCTTCTTACAAACACTGATGCCGAGAGACCGTAGTTCTGGTTCCCATTCCGCCCCTGTATATCCTTACACAAACAGCCTGATTTATTGATCTTAATTTCCTTATCCTCCTACAAGGGATTTGAAACAGATGATATTTTTAAGACCACTTCTGTCTTTAAACACTATAAATCTATAACGAATCAGTTGTTATTACAGTAATTAAACAACAGGCACCAATTCAGAAGTCATATTTGTTTGCCCTATCTCTTGCACTAAATTTTTCCTCAAATTTCCATTGTCTTCACACAATATTCCATGAGTCTTGTACCAAAGCAATGAATCATCTGGCAAATGGTCTAACACAGCAATGAAATTTGTACTTCCAATAACATGTATAAAGATATTCCAAAGCACTGAACCAATACAAAGTTTTATGACTCCCATAGATAAAATTACACAAGGTCAGGGAATAATTGTGCCCTGTTGTATCTAATAAGGCCTGATCTCCCCATGAGGAAAGACAACTTAGACACCCATAAGGAATCATACACAGATGTGTTTAGGAAAGTGAAGAAGTTATATGGTACATGACTATAATTTGGGATTTTTTTTTTTGGAGGAACAAACTATCCCAAGTTATCTATACCCAATATTATACTCATCACATCACAGAATGGTAGTGGTGAAAGACACTTTATAGATTATCAAGTTCAGATACTTTATTTAACAGGTAATGAACCCATGGCCTTTGGAATTTAAATGGTTAAATGCTTTGTTGCAAAACTGAACAGAGGTAAGGCTAAAAACAGGAAATTATGTGTAAATGAATTCACAATTCCCATTTCTTCTATTAATAATTCACATTTTCTTTTCTTATCAAATATTGAAATGAATATCCCACATCCTATTGCAGTATAATCACAGAAATTATATATATGTATATATAAAATCCTTCTATCTTATATTTCTTTCTAGCAAAGTGAATTACACAGTTAGAAGAGATGCTAAATTAAACACAGAGTTCATTCATTTTAAATGTAACTTGTGGCTTAAAATCACTTTAAAAATATCTAAAACAGGAAATATTTGGATTAATAAAGAATAACTTACCTTCTAAAAATGACCACATAAATTTTGAAATTTTCGATCTACAAATCAAACAAGGGTTGGTTGAATTTTTATCCCCTTCACTGTAGCAGAATCCATCGATAATGCAAATATCTTCCTAAGTTTTTTAAAAATGAAAATATCAAGAAAGGTATAGCTATAGTTAGTGTATAGAAAGAACAAATTGTACATAGAAAGACAGCAGCATATGTATTGATGATTCCAATGAAACCATATTATAAATCTATTTTAATTAAGAAATATTTTATCTCATAATCATAAATCCATATTAGAAAACAAATTACTTGTATGTGTAAATGCTTATGAAACTGATCAATTTGGAAGGACTAGGTAAATATATATAAGTTGTATCTCTGCACAAAATTATACCTTATAGCTTATAAATACACGGAAGAAAACATTTCTTTTTTACTTTTTCACTGTTGAACTTATGCTGGCAGTACTTCATTTATAAAGAAATGAAATTGACTTTTTCCTTGCACATTTTATAAAATAATATTAGTTTATACTTATCCTTCCTTTTCCTAGCAGTCCACTATGTCCTGCGAACACAGGAAAACTAGACCAGAACCATGGCATATTATCCACACCTGATAATGTATATCGTTACACGAAAGAGTTTAAAGAGATTCTGAAACCCACAGAAAGAACATTAAATATAGCAGTCATTTTTTAACTTGGGAAGAAGACCAAACTATATTCAGGATATAAAACTTTTGCTCATTTTACAAAAATCTCCTTTGATAACACTTAGAACATTGCACAAAAATTAGAACAAAATAGCCCTTAAAGGATAAAACAACCTTGAAAGCAACATTTTAAAAGTACATATGGATACGTGGAAATGAAATATTTTGGGAAAAATAAAAATCAAACAACTTTTCAAAAACAAAAGCTTATTATTTTTCCCTACCCCCTTCAAAAACTTATTATTACCATGATCTTATAGATAATCTCAAGAAAAAAGACTTAAAATTTAGAAAAAATATTTTTCAATTTTCATATGTAATATTATTTGTATGCTCTTCAGTTTTGAAAAGTCAAGTGATACTAGATCCACAGTGTCTGTTAAATTCGCCATTCACACTTGAGAAATCCCAGTCAATAAACCCAGTAGACTGGACATAGATTAAGAAGAGGGTGTGGCTCTGAGGACTCAGCTCAGGCTGTGCTCTTGTTTTATAATCCAAGTGGCAGGTAATTGCATGGTCCAATGAATTTAGCTGCCAGATAAAAAAAATTCCCTGTAAAAGTGCTAGCCTTACACATTGTACAAATTCTACCCAAATGCATGTCATTTGCCACAAAAAGGACTAAGTAACTACAAAGAGATCTCTTATTGGAAAATCATTACTACTGAAAAAATAATGTGTGTAGGAGTGAAGGAGTATACAATTCAGCTCGAACCCCTTCTTTTGCTATTTTAGGAATAAACAATCTGCTACTATGAAATGTTAAAGGTGGAAAGCTCTTTCTTGCCATTTCAACAAGAATCATAAACAGAGTAACAATATCAATTACCTTATATAAACTTGAGGAAACCTTTCTCTACCAGTCTTTCTGATATTAAGGTGAAAAAACTATAATTAATATGTCAACAACATGGAAAATGAAGATATGATGTAAATATGACAATGAGTGAAAAGATGCATACCTTTATAATACATGAGTCATTTTCATTGAGACCACAAACTTGACAAGCACCATCATATATGATCATTATTTTTGGATTACTGAACTTATAACCATCATTAGATACCTGTAGAGATTGTAAGATGTAGTTCTATTAATGTAAGATAATTTGCTCTAAATGTAGCCTCATAAATTCATTATGAAATTTCAGATATAAGCATGTACTTTTTCATATAAATATGAAGATATCATTTTAGTTCTTTACCTTTAATTGCCACTTCCCAATTGGTTCCTCACTCATCAGATCCATGATATCAAAGTGCCGAACATCAGTGGGCAGCTGACAATCAACAGTTCTGCTATTTTGAAAAACAATCTGTGTGTAGAGGGATTCTCCAAGCACCCATTTACTGCTGTTATACTGAAGGCGTAATGAGAAAGCAATTAACCTCTGTTACATTATGGAAATATTTTGCTAGTGAATTATATATAATAAAAATATAAATTTTACAATACACAGGTAGTATAATGGAATCTATAATGAGAAAACAAAAGCCACATTGAGAGTGAGTTTTATTCAGAATAATAAAAGATGTATACATCTTAATTTGATGTAAACTGCTTCCAGTGAATCATGCATTTCTTGGAGGTTCAAATCAAAGAATTTACTAGTATTGGCCATATATAACAGATCACGATTTAATTACCTTTGTAGCAAAAGGAAATATACTTGGCCATGTATTATAGTTGACAGACAGCGGATTGTTGCCAGGAAACTCCCTCATTTCTCCTGCAAATCTCCCACCTTCTACATCTACTTGAAACCATCCATTCTGCCCTTTATCTACATGGTTCCTGCAGAGCCTCTCATGTCCTTATATGACCAACCTCCCTGTCTATACTTGACTGGTCTAGTGGTAGACCTAAGCTGGGCCAATGCTTCAACTACTCATATACTTGATCTTTGTACCAAAGAGGATTTGGGGCCAGTCTGCCTCTAGTGCTTCAAGTTGTAAGATATACAACATGGAGCTGTTGATGGCCATTTTTCACCACTTGAAGAAAGTCAGTGAAATCGTCTTGGTTTACATGGGAATTGGTTCCAGGACCCCTGTCTATACCAAAATTTGTGCCTACTGAAGTCCTGCAGTCAATCAGGTATGCAAAAAGTCAGCCCTCCATAAATGTGGTTTCTCATCCCATGAATACTGTATTTTCCACTTATATGTGGAAAAAAATCCACATATAAGCAGATTCATGCAGGTAAAACCTGTATTGTTCAAGGGTCAATTGTATATAATGAAATGCAAAAATGAAGAAAGTAAAGCAGAACTGACACAAACATCTACACACACATACAAATGTGCACATACTGAGTCTTCATGGTGTTCAAGTTCCGAGTTTTAAGTTTTTTTATTTCAAGAAATACAAAAGCTTACACATATCAAGCTTGATATTTTCTTAGTTTTTTATTAATGATGAAAAATAGTAATCCTCAATAAAAATTATATAAAATATTTTAATAAAGTTAACAGATAGGGAAGCTTTAAGGTTATGCAACTGAATCATTATCCTGTTCAGTTCTCTGTGGATATAACATCCTTTGGGATTATGTTGCTAATTGATAGAACAAATGAATCTAAGATAATATTAATCTGAATATCTCATAAACTCTATTGCTTCCCAATGCTATAATTAACATACCTTCAGTTTAGTAACTTCACATTTAATTGAAGGTGATTCTTTAAAGCCTTTACCAAACACTCTCACCATCATACAATTATATTTTTGAACATCACAGAATCCAGCATTCTCAAGCTCTGTAATTTCAGGAGCTTTGCCTTTGGAAAAAGTATAACAAATAGGACATACTTTCTTTAATTTCAGAAAAAAACTAATTATTTTCAAGGCCTAAATTAAAAGCATATGTAAAATATTAATAATATTCAAAAATATATCCCAAATATTATTTACTACATTAATTAAACCATTAAATTTTAAAAGTAACCTGGTATTTTAAAAAGCATCTATCATCAAACCAATACAAATATCATTACAGATACTACCAATGCCTAAATACATAAGTTTCATTAATGTTTTAATATTTGATATCAACTAAGAACAAGTATTAAGAAATTGCTACTATAATACATTTTAGTTTTGACATTTGTTTGTGCCACATAGATGGGTTATAAGAAAAATACTTCTGTAATAAAATAGCTTAGTTAGTAATGCAATGTATTATAATTTCAAAATTTCATTATCTATATCAGCAAGATCTGGTTGTCAATATGGATATATGCAGCGTGTAAAAGAAATTAAGTTCTTTGCCTAAACAATGGCAAAATCTAAGTGAATATATTAATAACTTTATAGCAATAGGGTACAAAATCATGTCATGTGTATTCAGAATCCTAAATACCTTTATGAGAAATTTTTAGAAACATGTTAGTTCAGTTCATACTTTCATGCATTCAACAAATATTTAGCAGTTTCTATGTATTTGGTGTTATTCTAGGTACTGAATATAAAGTAATGAACAAAGTCCCTGCCTTCATGTAACTTACACTCTAGCATGGGAGGATAAAAAATAGACAAATGAAAAAATAAATATTATGTATTACATAAGTGTTTTCAGGAATGTGGGAGAAAAGTATATTAATTATATTAAAGGAAATAATGACTATGTGATTGTGTGAGAAAAACTATTTTGAATAATCATGGGAGGATTTTCTGATAATATGACATTTGAAAAGAGAAGTGAAGAAAGTCAGTCATAAAGATATATGGTGTAAGATTGCTCCAGTGAGAAGGAATAGTAAGTGCAAAGGTCCTGAGGTAGGAACAAGCCTGGGTCCTTTGTGGAACAGCAAAATAGCCAGTGTGTCTGAAGCGCAGTGAGCTGGGAGCAGGGGAGACGGTAGGTGAATTAAGTGAGAGAGGAGCCTTAGATTATCTGGGGTCTTCCAGCCATGGAAGGGACTGTGGAATTTTACTCTGGAAGAGATGGAGGCCATTCAAGGGATTGAAGCAGAGGAGCATGATCTGACTTACATTTCAGTGGGGTCACTTTAGCTGCTGCACGGAAAATAAGCTTTGAGGGAATCTATGATAATCCAGGTGAGAGATAACGGTGGCTTGGACTAAGGTTGTAGCAGGGAAAGAGATGAAATGCTTTGAAGCTAGAGCTGGATTTGCTGCTAATGGATTAAATTTGAGGCATGAGAGGAAAAGGACAGTCAAAATTGACTGCAAGTTTTTAATGTGAGCAATTAGAGGAATGAAATTTTCATTGACTAAAATGGAAAATGCTGTATATGGAAAAGGGCAGGATGGCAATGGTGGGAGGGAAACCAGGAGTTACTGGTTTACTGGTTAAAGGAACCAAACCAACTTTTTAGAATTTCTTTCTCTAACATATTGAGACAAAATAGTTTGTACCACATAGATGGGTTAGAGGGAAAGAGTTGTAAGCAAATTAGTGTAATTAGCAAAATAATATAAACATAGTGTTTTAAAAATATTAAATTTGAGTTCTAGGTAGACAGTTATTCTCTACAGGTAGAGAAACCAGTTGTGCGCAAAGGCCCTGAGGTCAAAGTAAACCTGGCATTTTCGAGGAGCACAGAGACCAAAGTGGCTGGAGTGGATAGACAGGGTGACCGCAGCCGGGGATGAGTTTAGAGAGACACTGTGCACCGGGTCACACTGTGTCTTATAGGTTGTTATATTTACTTCAGCTTTTACTCCTAAGAATATGAGATGAGATGCAGTTAGAAAATTATTACTGTATTAATTAATATAACTTGAGGTTTTCGCCTATATAATCTGAATGAGTACTGTTAAGATACTGAAGGTAAAAAAAGAACAAAGACATTTTCATAATCAAATATCATATGCAATATTAAAGTTTGAGGGTGGTCACTTACCATATACATCACTGCAATCATAGGAACTAAAGCCTGAGAAACATGCACAGCCCCATTCCATACACTCCCCATTGCCACTGCACAGATTGGGGCATTTTAATACTAACAGAATGTCTTCAATTGACTTGCTGTATTCTTCTGTGTTATATTTCCCCTCTTCCAAAATTCTTTTTTCACATTCATTTTCTAACAGGGCCACACCTGCTTCTGCCCAGCTAAGATCATCTTTTAACAGAACATCCTTCACACACATATCTATAACACTGTCTAGTCTCTTGCCAAGAAAAGCAAGACACAGCCTTCCTACGCTGGAGTTGGCTAGAGTCTGCTGACAGAGTGCCAAGGTGCTGCGTTCAGTGAGGCCGGAGGGTGTGGGCCACGAAGGGACAAATTCTTGGTGGCCATCTTCAGCATGGTCCTCGGGGAAAAAATAAGTAAACTCTTCCAAGTCAGTTTGGCTGAGACTTTGGAAAGCAAACAAAGAAACGAAGTCATTAAAGTTTTGCCGTTTTCCTCTGTTGTGTTGATTCCGCCTCATTTCTCGGCTGTGGCTACCTTGATCCTGCATGTGTTTCTCATTGTCCACGTATTTAGGTGCATCTTGTTTTTTATTCCCAGCATGTTTTTGTAAATTGAAGTCCGGTTTGGTTAGGTTTACATGCTTCTTCTGTTCTTGTGGAAGTAAATTCAAATTATTTTCTTCGCCAGATGTATGTTTGTTTATCCCTCTGATGAGAGTGTCTGAATTAATATATTCAGAGGTGACATCTAGTTCTGGTATCAAAGAAGAGAATCTGACATGTTTCAGGTCTTTGCAACCTGAAGCAGTTTCTGATTGAAAAACACTATCCAGATGATTCGAAGGTGGATACCATAAAGCAGTGTCTGATGAGCAGCCGCAATAGGATAGTTTTCCAGGCGATGTCAGAGAAATTGGCAGTGTGTCAAACATGCTCTTTCCCGGTAGAATCCTTCCCAATGGGAAACAGAAAAGGATAGTAATTTGTACATGAACATTTTTCTTAGTCATGTGTTGCAAAAAAGCAGAGTATTGAGTCACCATCCATTTTAAGTCTAATATTAATACAATTACAAGTGAAAAATCGTTTCTTACCTCCATTCATTAATAAAAGCCACACAATTATTAAAATTTTGATCAATTTTGATCCCATTTTTATCATGGAAATCATTTTCTGGATTTTCATCAAAGGTACCACAAAGTCCCAGAGTGTTTCTGTAATCTGAACTAGGGGCTCTGATTGTTAAACTCATGCCCCATTCACTAAGATCAGCACGAATGAATGCTCCAGAAGAAAACCAAATCTGAAATACGGAAATAACCAATACAGGAATAAAAGATATTGAAGTAATATTCAATTTAGATAAAGAAAAAACTATAATTTAAAAAATAGGAAATATTCCTTCAACATAAAAAGAGAATAAAATACTGATTTTTTTTTAAACTACAAATTTCCTTTTAATGTTCTATCCAAAAAAATGGGGTTTTGTATTTTGCTGACTTGAAATTTGGTTACCATAATGATTTTTTATTGAGGTTTGTTGTTTGTAATCTCTTTATTTAAATAATTTAAAATAAACTGAATAGCCCGGTACTGTTCTAAAAATAGATACATAGATCAATGAACTAGAATAGAAAACTGAGAAGTAAAGTCACATATTTACAGCCAACTGATTTTTGACAAAGTCAACAAGAACAGACATGGGCCAAAGGACATCCTTTTCATTAATGGTGCTGGGAAAATTGAACAGCCATATGCAGAGGAATGAAACTGGACTCCTATCTTACTTATCATATACAAAAATCAACTCAAGATGGATTAAAGACTTAAATGTAAGACCTGAAACTATAAAAAATACTAGAAGAAAACCTAGGGAAAACTCTTCTGGACATTGATCTAGGCAAAGAATCATGACTAAGACCTCAAAAGCTAGGTAACAAAAATACAAATAGACAAATGAGACTTAATTAAACTAAAAAGCATCTGCCCAGCAAACTAAATCAAGAGTGAACAGACAACTTGAAGAATGGGAGAAAATATTTGCGAACTATGCATCTGAAGGAAACTGATATCCAGAATTTATAAGGAATTCAAACAACTCAACAAATAAAAAAAAACCACAAATAATCCCATTAAAAAGTAAGCACAGACATTTTTCACAAGAGGACATACCAATGGCCAGCAGGCATATCAAAAATTGCTCAAAATCACTAATCATCAGAAAATTGAAAATCAACACCACAATGAGATATCTTGCCCCAGTCAGAATGGCTATTATTAAAAAGACAAAAAATATCAGATGTTGGTGAGGATGTGGAGAAAAGGGAATACTACACACTGTTGATGGGAACGTAAATTAGTACAACTTCTATGGAAAACAGTATGGAGATTTCTCAAATAACTAAAAGTAGAATAGAGGTGATGCACCACCTGTCTCCATCACAGAAATATCACCTCTCTCAGATCAGCCACTTGGATGTACTATATATGTGGAGAAGCTATCTTTTCTAAAAATCACTGAAGATATACCACTGTGTTTGTTCTTCTAGTTCTTTTCCCTTTTAACTTTTTTAAAAATTAAAGATAGTTTTTTTTATTTTTACAAAAATGGTATGTGTTCATTACAGAAAATTATTTTTAAAGCAAATAAACCTTACATTCAAATCAACCAGAAGTAGCTGATGTTAAGATCTTGGTGCAAATGCTTTGAAAACCTCTTTTATATTTCATGCATATCTCTGCCTGTCACTATATACACACCTACTCCATCCTTTTCATGACTACAAAGTGTTCTCTTATGTGACATCATTCTATTTAAAGTTTTGGTTAAATCCTTTTATTGATCACCAATTGTAACTTTCCTTCTTTTAAGGAGAGATAGAATAAACATGATTGGGGCTATACACATCTTTAATAATTTATTACAATGAATTTCCAGAAGTTAAATTTCTTGCTAAAATAACATACATAGGTGCAGGTTATATATAACATACATGACCTCTGGAAAGACTGTAACTACTTCTACTATCTGTACTCTTGCTAATATTGTATGAGAGATGTTTGATCTGCATTGACTTACTTATTTGATTACTAATGAATCTAAAAGTTTTTGTATTTTTGTTGGTTATTTGTACTTTTGGACATATTTATCAGTTTGATTTCTTTTGTGAAATGCCTTTTTATATTATTTGCTCATTTTAATTGATGTGCTGATTATGCATTAGTGATATATGAGTGTTTTCTATATTGACTGCATGTTTTAGATTTAGCAAATATTTTCCCAATTTTTGATAGATACAGTTATCTCATAGATATGAAATACTATCTTTGCAAAATATTAGTGGATATATAATTTTGGGTCTGTTTCATATTCTTTTTCACTTGTCTACAAGCCCATTCCTGAGGTAGTACCATACTGTATTCATTTTAAAAGTTGGTTATCTATTCCCGAATGTTTATTCTTAATTATATCTGTCATCATCTTTGTCTAATATACCATTTATTAGACACTGTCAAAAATATTTTTAATAAATAATTCACAAAGTTGTCATAGAGAAATTTTGAATAAGGCAGTTTAGATTGGACAGTTGAAACTATGTTGTGTCTATTTGTATGTGGTAGGAAAACAAAATTGTATTCATTGTAAGATCATAGTTTAATCTAAATGATATTTTCTTCAACAAACTAACTTTGAAAAATGATAGCTCCCAATTTAATAGAGATGAATAGAAGTTTATCCAAAATGAGAAAAAGGAAAAATACTTTCAATGTTAAAGAATTATACATACTGTGACTTTTCTTCCTAAGTAAGATTCACTAATCTTGATATTGCTGGTTACATGTTGGCTCTTTACGAATAAATACGGTTGTGATTCGTGAAGCTGACCACTGCACATATCAAAAGTAACTACATCACCTCCTTCTTGGGCAACAAACCCGCAGTTACATGACACAGGATGAAGACTTCCACAGTCCCACTGACGTACATGGACTTCAAAATCACGTGACATACTCTTATAAAGCATAAATGTTCCGGTCTTGAAATTATCATACACCCTATTGATGACAAAAGGCAATTGCATTAAGAATTAGTGTAAAATATCACACTATATGTTACAAATCAAAAATATGTATTGAAGTTATTTATAGGCATTCTCTCTATATGTATATCTGTATATATAGATATAGATGTTAGAATGAGAAATCTAGATTTCCAATACCTTTATGTATCATGAACATTCATTTGTATGCGCTGAATGAAACAAAGTAGTGATAAACACCTCAACTCTCCCACTACTTCTTTCTCCCCTTTCAACCCTCTAGTCAGTCAAGTGGCTCTCCTTGAGCAGGGCAGGCTTGCTGAGTGGTCTTCTCCCCATATGTGTATGCACATGGCTGTCTCCCTCACCTTCTTCAAGTACTTGTCCAAATGTCATCCTCACTTAAAGGCTTTCCATAACCATGCTATTTTAATATAAATTGCAACCGCTACTTTCATCCCTCTCTTTCCACCTCTGATTTAGTTTTCTTCACAATGTGTATCTTCTTCAGACACAACATATATGCTATTTATTATGTGTGTTTATATCTGTTTCCACCTATTCAAAAGTCACCTATTTTGTTCACTGCCATATCCCCACTACTTAGAACTTGGCTTGTCACCTAGTTGTTGCACAATTAATCTTTGAATTGTTGTATTAATTCATTACTATGCTTTCTTGAGGTTTTTCTACCAAAACTTCCAAGCCTTTAGCTATGACCATAAAGGATTCTTGCATGTGGGATCAGTTCCTCCAACTTTTCAATACCTGCTCAAACAGATGGAGTATAACTTTCTTTGAATAGGTTCTATATCTATTCACTTATATTGAATGATTTTACTGACACTAATCACATTACAATTTTTTATTTTAAAAAATCAACTACTTTGAATCATGAGGAAAATTTTTGAGTACAAAATGAGGTATTCTCATCATTTTCCTTAAAGACATCTTAGAATCATTAATCCCCAAAAACAGTATAACTGAGTTTAAATCTTTCTAGGCAGATACTAATAATAAGATGGCTTAGATTACTTTTTGGTCATTTTTCCCATTTTACTTTAAATTCCAGAGGCAAACATCCAGATATTCATGATGATTATAATAGTTTTTCCCTTGAGTATTCTTGTCAAATATTAGGAGTCATTCACTTTAAAATTAATTCTAATGTATTAGTTTAATCATTTTGCTTAAACCTTAAAGTTTTTTTTATTATCTTATAGAAATGCAACTCAGTAAATATCTCTAGAGCAAATAATTTAATCATTATTAAAAATAAATAAATGGTCCAGCAAAAATGATTGTCTGCCTTTGTAATAATCTTCATTTTTACAAGTTCTGCCTTACAACTAGTCCATATTTTTTTTACTAGGGACTAGATTTTGAGTCAAAAAAATTCTACAGAAACAAACTAATATCTTGAACCAAGCCATTAATGACTATACATGCCTTACTTTCTAATTTTTCAGTGACTAGGACTAAGAAATTATAAAACAGTATGCTGTTTAAAATAAAGCAACAAAACCAAGAAAAACCAAAAACTACTAAAAGAAAAAAAATTTCAGGAAATTACCTGCCATCAAATGTAATTATATGTGGGTCAGTAAATGAATAGCAGTAAGCAGTTGGGACATCCTTTACTCTGATCTTAAAAGCAAAGATATTTTTGGTAAATATGACCATTAATTGTTATTTAGTGATAGATAATAAATTGGTTAACAATCTCAATAAATTTTTAATTCATTATTGTTATCATAGTTATTGAAAATTGAATCTTTTAAAAACAAATAATTTATCAAATAATTTTTAAATGAAAAGTTTACAGGATATAGTGATAAAATATACACATTTTTTAAAGCTTAAATTATAAAGATGTTTTTGTAACTTGTCAACCTGGATGCTGTCTGGAATGTAGCTGTTCCACAGGAAATCCTCACTGACTATAGGTTGCACTACAATGTTTGTAACTCTATCTCCATCTCGAGAAAAATCTGCTACAGCTGTGTAGTGCACCAAAGCGTGGCTGCAGCTTCCATTCACACAGGATGATGTTTGATGAAGGTCCACATGGCAGGAAGACAGTGCCAAATTTAAGCCTAGGTGTTCTTTACCTGTTTTTATTTAAAAAAAAAAAAAAAGGTTGAAGATTTTCCTAAAGGAATACACTAATCAAAGCATGTAATGACTTGATTAATGTGGGACACTGAATTGAAAAATTATTCTTAAATTATTTTCTTTCTTAAAAAATATGGTTGTGGCAGGGCGTGGTGGCTTATGCCTGTAATCCCAGCACTTTGGGAAGCCGAGGTGGGAGGATTGCTTGAGGCCAGGAGTTTGAGACCAACCTGGGCAATACAAAGAGACCTCATCTCTACAAAAAGTAAAAAAGTTAGCTGAGCACAATGGCATCTGTCTGTAGTCCCAGCTACTCAGGAGGCTGAGGCAGGAGGATCGTTTGAGTACAGGAATATGAAGTTGCAGTGAGCTGTGATCATAACACTGCACTCTAGCCTGGGCAACAGAGGAAGATTATGTCTAAAAAAAAAAAAAAAAATATATATATATATATATATATATATATATATATATATATATATATATATATATGGTTGCAATTTTTGACTGAATTAGACCAGAACTATTAAATCTACCTGGTTTTTACAAATAATTAACTTCAATATATACATACATATTACTATTTTCAGTAAAGTTATAAATCCATATGCATCTAGATAACATTCAAAAGCAATGAATAAAATTTATCCTTGTTTTTGTTATATATATGTGTGTGTACATATATAATTCTAGCACTAAGAAACATAATTTCCTTTCTTTCTGCCTAAGAATTGTACCTTGGGCCCAGATAATTCTGTCATATTTCTTATGGCATGTATTCATGTTCCATCCATTGCTGAATAATAGCAATGGCTTTAAAAAATAGAAAAATAAAAACAGATGAAGATGATCTCACATCAGTAATAAACTATTTCCTATCACCACCCAAATGTCCCAACATATTCAGAAACTTGAGATGCTCCTCACCTATAGAATAAAGACTAAGAAAAATAATTTGGAAATGAAATGGTAACAGAGGAGGAGGAAGGAAGTCTAGGAATTTGTATAACTAAATAAAAACAACAGATTCCCTCAACACTAGCCACAAAGGAAGTATGCCTTCATATCCAATTAATGATTTCAAAGTCCTTCCCAGAATCAAGGAGAAAGAAAGATGTTATTAAAAATTTTCTTTTCTCTTACACACATTTTTAGGTATAAAATTATATTGGTCAGATATAGTTATACTGTACTAGATTTAAAATTATTGAAAAAAGTTTTTTATGCATTTTTCTAGAAATATATACTTTTCCTATGCAAATCAAAATCACATCCAAACTCTTAACCAGCTTCCTAAGGTGACTATGGAATATTTCTGGCTTAGATGTCTGAGTTAGACACAGCCCATGACATCATTTTCCTGAGTCTATGGTATGAGGGCCAAAAGTTATTCTTTAAGTCTGTGAATAAGCAACATAGTCTGTGTAAAAATACACTAAGAGAGACCAACTTGTTCCCCATGAAAGTAGACACTTAATGGAAATATAATTAAAGAAGACAAGATGAGGAATATACACTATGAAATCCAAATTTTCCTAAAGAAAAAAAAGGAAACAATTTTTAATTGACAGAGAATAAGAACATGCAAACTTCTAAAATGTAGGCATATATTTAGGCTATTTTTATATTATTATATCAATGTTTTCCTTGTTGAAAGATTTGAAAACATGCAAACACATTTTAAACTATACTTGTAACTGAAGGAAATTTTTACCTAACACCATTTTGAAAAGTATCAATGACATCATCCTCCTCCTATTTTCCCAATAACCCACAGTATAAGAATATTTGCATAATAAGATTTTCAGAGGTAGCTTGAAATAGAATTGTATTAAATAGATTGAGAGAGAGTGTGTACCTTCGTATTTCATATTTCTGGGCTTTAATTCAAAATATAATGTTGCTCATGTGTGCTCCTGAATCTGAGTAGCTGGGTATTATCTAAACCTGTTTACTGTCAAGTATCTTATAATGACCTCTCTTAATTCCTCTTTCTAGCTCCTTATCCAACTCTTTTCTTGGGTGCATCATTCCTATGAGACTCTATCTCTCCTTGCTTTTTTTCCTCTTGTTTCTCTGATTTAATTAGGTATAATAAAAATGTCAAGATGTAGATACACTGTGTTTGGTATATTTACTAAACAAAATGTCATGTTTTATAGTGAAAAGATATGTGGTATGTGCACAGAATTGTAAACTCTCTTAAAGGTTATATTTTCATTTCTGTATCTCTTATTTGCTTTGATCTCTACATCAGGGGCTTAGGGGTAAAAAAGAACTCAATCAACCCAATCACTGTTTCCATGGTTTGTCTTCTCATATTTTATCTTGTTCTGTGGGTTCTGTGGGAGGATTTCTGCTCCCTCTATAGGGCTGTGACAGTGATATACATGTGGCCATGCATCAGGATATCTAAATAATTAGTAAACTACATAGAAGAATTTTAAGAAAAAAAAAATCCCAAACATAAGCTTTCTTTAGGGAGAGAAATCCAAAGGATGCATTATGAGATCTATGTTTCATAAGCTTGTAATTTCAATGTCGCTTATCATAACTCCCTCATTGGGGACAATTTGGAAAATCTTAAAGAGCAGTTTGTCCCTTAATCTCCAAAAGCAAAGCAAAGGAAAAAAAAGTGGGAGGATGAGAAAAATAGGAGGAGAAAGAGGGGTAAGAGAAAGATAATAATGAAGAGGAGATTGTTCACTATTATTATTTTTTATTTATGCTTTCAGCCCAGGAAGAATAAATGTGAATTGCTTTGGCAATCATGAATTTGGCCCAATATTATTCATATGATTGATCTATAATTTGATGTAAACATGTAGCATAATTTATTATATGAGTACACTCCAGCGACTTTTTCTAGAGGGGGAAAAAAGCATTAATTATTGTTTGAAGTCTAATAATAAAATGAAATGAATTTAGTATATTACCTTGATCAATAGTTTTCAGCTTTAATGAAATTTTGCATTCTTGATCAAGCTCACTAAATTCAGAACAAACAATAGGAACTGTGCTCTCTATCCTTAACTGGTATTCTTTCCCATCTTCTGATATAGTGCTCAATTCAGGTTGTAGCTGGTATAAAAAAATACGTAGAGAAGTTATGTTAAAATAGAATTTATTTCTAAGGTTTAATTTTGAATAAGTATTTTCTCAACAGTCCATATTTTGCTAAATGAGATAGTAATAACTTAAGTGCTGGAATTTTTTATATTTTATTTTACCTTATTTTATTTTATCTATTTTTTTTATTTTATTATAGAGATGGGTTCTCACTCTGTTGCCCAAGCTGCAGTGGCCTGATCATAGTTCACCGCAGCCTCAAACTCCTGGGCTCAAGGGACCCACCCACCTCAGCCTCCCGAGTAGCTAGGACTACAGGCATGCACCACCATGCACAGCTATAAGCACTGGAATTTTTTTTAACTAAATAAGACCAATTAAAATGAAACTCATAAAAATATAAGCAGCACACAAAGAAGAGTACATGGAGCTGCTGCACTGCTGAGTTTAGAATCAATTTGGTTCCCCAACACATGCTGCCTTAGTGATTCTGGTTCTGCAATGGCGCTGGAGAATGGAGAGAAAAAAATGATTCCTATTTTCTTCCAAGAGTCCAGTTATTCTTAGGGATTAATATTCAGCATTCCAATTAGAAATGTAAGTATTTTTAATACATTAATCAAATTATTGTTGTTATATGAAATCTCAGCTTCTGAGCACTGCTGCAACCTGGTCATTATTGGGCATCTACCTAAAGGAACAAAAGTCATTCTATGACAAAGACACCTGTACCCGAATGTTTATAGCAGCACAATTCACAATTGCAAAGATGTAGAAACAACTTAAATGCCCATCAATTCACAAATGGATTAGTAAATTGTGGTATATGTATACCATGGAGTATTACTCAGCTATAAGAAATAACGGTGATATGACATCTCTTTGGTTCTCCTGGAGAGAGTTGGAACCCATTATATTAAGTGAAGTATCCAAAGAATGGAAAAACAAGCATCACATGTACTCACCAGAAAACTGGTTTCCCTGATCATGACCTAAATGCTCATTGGGGAATGATACCAATTGGATATCAGACTGAGGCGGGGGTGGGGGGTGGGGGGAGGGGATGGAGGTATAACTACATGGTGAGTGCCAGGCGCACTGTCTGGGGAATGGACACACTTGAAGCTCTGACTCGGGGGGATGGGCGGGACATGGGCAATATATATAACCTGAACTTTTGTACCCCCATAATAAGCTGAAATAAAAAAAAAAAAAGATTTGGCTACCTCTCAAAACAGCTGTTTCTTAGCACTAAACATTCTACCTGTTAGCCTATTCAGAAACAGTACCTGGCGGCTAAACATTGGCCCTTGACGTTGTCTGCTGAGTGCTCACCAATGCAAAGTAAAACATTCCTGTGTTCCCATGGTTTGACCTCTGCTTCTCCTGACACTGTGGTTGTGCTATTCTGACCACGTGGTCCACTCTTCTTACTTCCATCCCTGTTCACTATGGTATATACATGGACTTTATTAAGGAACAGAGTTTATCCTGGTCCCATGTCCTATTCTCACAATCTGTCAATGATCCCATCTTGTCCTTGAACTAGGAATAAGTCTAGGTCAAACTCCAGTCCTATGGGTGAGACTTCCCCAGTGCACAGTGCTGGTCTGCCTGGACCTATTGATATTTCCCCCTCCCCTTCTACCACTTCTGAGTTTCCTGTCACCTTTTCTCATCTTCTGGAATAGCTCATCGATTTTTGGATCCCAGTGCTACTAGCAACAACCTTATAAAATATTGCCTTGTTTAGTTGGCTCAATCTTTGCAGTCCATAAAACTCAGAGCTCTGGTATGTGTATACCACGGAGTACCACTTAGCTATAAAAAGGAATGAATTAATGTCTTTGCAGCAATTTGGATGGAACTAGAGACCATTATCCTAAGTGAAATATCTCAAGAATGGAAAAACAAACACCAAATGTACTCTCTAATAATTTGGAACTAATTGATGGGCACAGAAAGAAGTAAAAATTGAAAATCAAGAAGGGAAAAGAGGGGAAGAGGGAAGGGAAAAAACCTAGCTAACAAGTACAAGGAACAATATTCAGGTGATGAGTACAATTATAGCCCTGACTTAAAGCATTGTAAAAACTATCCATATAACAAAAACATTTGTTCCCCCTTAATATTTTGAAATTAAAAAATAATTTTTAAAAGTCCCTGAGTTCTAGGTCACTTCAACTCCAGTCAGAGGCTCTACTACTTTGCCTGCTACCTGTCTTTCAAAATGCATGCTAACTAAATATTGACATGCTAACTGTTAGTAACATGATGGAATAAATTATGGAAATAGAGCTTTTGTTTTATTTTAATAAAGAAATGCAAGTATATCCCAGCCTCAGTTCATTAACAGGGATCCTCAAACTTTGTCGTGTATTGGAATTATTGGGATTATTCTTCAAAAATAGAAACCCCTGGGTCTCAACATTCTGAGTTAGTCTGTGATGAGGCCTGTGATGGGAAACACAATTTCAGAGGAATTATCTTTCTGATCCAACCCCACTGCCACTTACCTTAATGCCTGCAAAAAATTCTTGGCTTTCAACGGCTAAACTTTGTATGTGCAGTTTCTCCAAGAAAAAGACAGAAGCACTACAGAATATCTATGAATACAGTTATCAAATAATTATTCAGCAATAAAATTTTGGAGAAAATATGTGTAAATTATTATCTTTAAGTTCTTAATTTTAAATTTTAATAGTGCATAAGATAATGAAAGAACTAAATAACTTAAAGTTTGCATAGTATTTCAGAAAAATTCCATCATTATAAAATATTACTTATTCAAACCTCAACATAAAGTGCAGCAGACTTTGTATTCAAGATGTATCTAAAGGAGGACAAAGTTAACATCATTAAAAATTAAACTATTTTTTCTAGGATAAAATATATCACTTTAAAATGTGAAAGAAACATATATTTATAAAAATTCATCAATAATAATCAGCAAATTGCTAAAATGAGGTATGCATAGATAGCCACTAAGATTACTAACTCATCCAGTTATCATTAGAATTAGCACAAGTGCCAAGGAAAAGACAAGAAAAACATTAGTATTTTATATCCTGGGGACAAAATCTACTTTTAAGATATAATAAAAAAAATTATGTTTGAAAATCAATACATTCATGAAAACAAAAGAAAATCCAAATGTTTTTGAACATACCCTATCTCCAAGTCTGAGATTTATGCCATCAAGTTCTAAAAGAGAGAATGGCTGAACTGTGGTCTCTTGTTTCAGCTCCTCCTTGATTTCTTGAGAAGAAAGCCTAGACCAAGCTATGAGAAATCCCACTGAGTTGTTTGCAGGGGACACATCGAAAGCACACCTACAGAAAAGTCTGGACTCAATCAATTCCACCTTAACCTCTGGCCTTCCTGGAGGTGGTGGTGGCAAGGAGGCAGACAGCTGACCTGGTGGGAGAAAATGCAGAATTTGTTACTGGGACTCTTAAAGAATGGAGACTGGCTTAAGGAAAAAGCACTCAATGGCTATATAACTCTAGCATTTATCCTAAGAAAAATTAAAATAAATTTAGAAAAATGATTATTTCAAGCAATAAAAAAGTTGCACATTCACATTGAGACCTGTAATCACACAAATATTAATATCGATAGCCAAGCAAACTTATCAGCTCATCAAGCTTATATCAAAGCATGTTGAATATCTGCCTTTGAAAAGTCTAGCTCTTGAAAATAAAAGTAATTTACATTTTTAAGCAATTATGTTTTCTAAAAGATGGAACAAATAAAATTAAGGTTTAGTACAATATAATTTCTTGTTATTAAGCAAAATAGAATTGTAAAAGGAAATGACTTTCTAATTTACTCTTATAATTTTATCTTATAACTCAGCTAATTATTATTCTTGGTTGAAGGAAGTATTCATTGCAGAGGTCAAGTATTAAAAAGCAGTGTTATACTTTTCATTTTCTGAGGTTAAATAAATTTGAAGTTGCCTCTAGAACTCATAGGAAGATTTTAAAGTTTGTGACTCTGGTAATTTGCAAAATTACATCTGGGTAAAGAAAGGTTTCTAAGTAAGTTTTTGCATTGTTTTGTTCTGTTTTAGAAAATAGAAAAATATTTGAGTGAAAATTTTTAAAAATAAGTTTTTAAATTTTCTAAAATTTAGAAACATTTTTTCTATCATATACATGATAATTTTTTGACAATCATAAAACTAATCTTTCAGCCCTGTTATGTATTAATAGATTTTGAAAAATTCTGAGACCTTAACTCTCTTCTGTGGGGAAAATGTACTTTCAGATATTATGTTTTATTTATTTTTTTAATTTTTTATTTCAAAATATTAAGGAGGTACAAATGGATTAGGTTACATAGATCACTTTTGTAATGCTTGAGTCATGGCTACACGGGTGCCCATCACCCAAATAATGTTGATAGTACCCATTAGTAGGTTCGTTTCTCCTCCCCTCTTCCCTCTTCCCTCTCCCTCCTGGTTGATTTCCACTGAGTTTTACTTCCCTCTGTGCAAATGTGTATGCATCAGTTAGTTTCAATTTAATAGTGAGTACATGTGGTGTTTGTTTTTCCATTCTTGAGATACTTCATTTAGCAGAATGGCCTACAGTTCCATCCAGATTGTTGCAAAAGGTATTAATTCATCTTTTTTATGGCTGAGTAATATTCCATGGTAGACATATGCCACATGTTATTAATCCACTCATGAATGGATGAGCACTTGGGTTTATTCTACGTCTTTGCAATTGTAAATTGTGCTGCAATAACCATTTGAGTGCAGGTGATTTTTTGATGAGAAGTCTTCTTTTCTTTTGGGTAAATACTCAATAGTGGCATTGCTGAATCAAATGGTGGGTCTACTTTTAGTTCTTTAAGGAATCTCCACACTGTTTTCCATAGAGGTTGTACTAATTTGCAGTCCCACCAATAGTGTGTAAGCGTTCCTTTCTCTCTGCATCCACGCCAGCAACTATTGATTTGGATTTTTTAATAAAAGCCATTTTGACTGGGGTAAGGTGATAGATATCTCATTGTGATTTTAATTAACATTTCCCTGATGATTATTGACATTGAGCATTTTTTAATATGTTTACTGGTCATTTGTCTTTCTTCTTTTGAGAAGCTTCTGTTCATGTCCTTTGCCCACTTTTTGACAGAGTTGTTTTTTTCTTGCTGATTTGTTTGAGTTGTTTATAAATTCTGATTATTAGCCCTTATTGGATGTGCAGCTTGTGAATATTTTCTCCCATTCTGTAAGTTGTCTATTTTCTCTGTTGATTGTTTCCTTAGCTGTGCAGAGCTTTTTTGTTTAATCAAATCTCACCTATTTATTTCTGTTGTTGCCATGATTGCCATTGGGGTCTTAGTCATAAATTCTTTGCCAAGGCTGATATCTAGGAGAGTTTTTCCTACATTTTCCTCTAGAATTCTTAAAGTTTCATGCCTTAGATCTATGTCTGTTATCCATCTTGAATTAATTTTTGTGAGTGGTGAGAAATAGGGTTCCTGTTTCATTATTCTGCATGTGGCTATCTAATTTTCCTAGCACCATTTATTGAATAAGGCTTCTTTTCCTCAGTGTATGTTGTTGTCTGCTTTGTCAATGATCAGTTGGTTGTAGGTAGATGGTTTTATATCTCGGTTCTCTGTTATGTTCCATTGCTCTATGCCTCTATTTTTATACCAATACCATGCTCTTTTGGTTACTATAGCCTTGTAGTATAGTTTGAGGTCTGGTATTTGTGATGCCTCCAGATTTTTTCTTTTTGCTTAAGATTGCTTTGGCTATTTGGGCTCTTTTCTGGTTCTGAACGAAGCATAAAATTATTTTTTCTGGCTCTGTGCAGTATGACTTTGGTAATTTGATAGGGGTTGCATTGAATTTGTAAATCACTTTGGGTAGTATGGATATTTTAACAATGTGGATTCTGTCTATCCATGAGCATGATACGTTTTTCAATTTGTTTGCATCCTCTGTGATTTCTTTCCTCAGAGTTTCATAGACTTCCTTGTAAAGATCTTTTACCTCTGTGGTTAAGTATATTCCTAGGTATTTTATTTTCTTTGTAGCTATTGTGAATTGTATTGAGTTTTTGATTTGACTATCAGCTTGACTGTTATTAGTATATAGAAATGCTACTGATTTATATACACTGATTTTATATCCTCAGGCTTTGCTAAATTTATTTGTCAAGTCCAGGAGACTCTTGATGTAATATTTGATGTTTTCCCGACACAAGATCATATCATCAGCAAAGAGTGAGAGTTCAACCTCCTCTTTTGCAATTTGGATACCCTTAATATGCTTCTCTTGAGGGATTGCTCTGGCTAGGACTTTTAGCACGATGTTGAATAGAAGTGGTGACAATGGGTATCTTTCTTTTGTTCCAGTTCTTACAGGGAATACTTTCAACTTTTCCCCATTCCATATGATGTTGGCTGTGGGTTTGTCATACATGGCTTTTATAATTCTAAGATATATTCTTTCTACGCCTTGTTTGTTGAGCTTTTTAAAATGAAAGGGTGCCGAATTTTGTCAATTGCTTTTTCTGCATCTATTAAGATGAACATATGGTCTTTGTTTTTGCTTTTGTTTATGTGGTGAATCAGATTTACTGATTTATGGATGTTGGACCCTGCTTGCATCCCTGGGACGATGCCCCACTTGGTCCTTGTGGGTTATTTTTTTGATGTGCTGTTGAATTAGGTTTGTTAGTATTTTATTGAGGATTTTGCATCTCTATTTACGAGGGATATTGGTCTGTAATTTTTTTTTCTTGTTGTTGTTGTATGCTTTCCTGGCTTTGCTATCAAGGTGATACTGGCTTCATAGAATGAGTTAGGGAAAATTCCCTTCTTCTTAATATCATCGAGTAATTTCTGTAATATGGAGACAAGGTCTTCTTGGTAGGTCTGATAGAATTTGGCTGTGAATCTATTTGGTCCAGGGCTTTTTTTGTTGTTTTGGGGAAGTTTTTTATTACTATTTCAATCTCACTGTTAATTACTCGTCTGTTCAGGAGTTCTATTTCTTGCTGGTTGAGTCTTGGGAAGTTGTGTGTTTTCAGGAACTTGTCCATTTCCTCTACATTCTCTGGTTTATGCATGTAGGAAATCAACCCAGAATAATTTATTTTAAGGATTATTATAAAAGTCTTTTTAAAAGACAAAGTATATTAATTTTTAGACCTGGCATCTGAACATAATATGACTTATCCTGATTTATTTTATGTCATTATAGCTATTTCACCATATGAAACACTCTAATTAATAATATTAATTATATGTCGACAGTCTCTCTTTCATTTTAGAATATCAGATTTGGCTAACAGACCCCATGAAAAGGCCAATGTTTCAATAAATAATTTTAACTTCTGCCGGTCCTGTAGGTAGATGACATACATTTTATCACTTAGACTATCTATTTCGATTGATCTACTTTAAGGAATATTACAGTCGGGGGATTTCTTAATATGTGAAATAAACTTAAAACATTAAACAAAATAATATATATATTGAAAGGAAGAGAAAAACTTTGACCACCTTAACATTGTTGATGTTTATCTTTCAAGACTTATTTGGCCCAAATGCAATGATTCCTAAAAAAATGGGATTATACTGTACAGTCTGATTTCTTAGCTACTATATACCATGAATATCTACTAATGTCAATGAATGTACTTCTACATTGTAAAGCTATTTGCAAAATATTTTGTCATTATTTATGTATCATAAGTATTGAATCAATTAGAAGTTATTGGGTATTTGAAGATTTTTTCTTTTTTCACATTATTAGAAAAATGGTGTTATAACTATTGTTCTTGAATACTTCCCAAATAGTTCTCTAAGATAGATTTTTAAAAGCAGAATTGCTAGGTGCAAATATATGTGGATTTTTAAGAATGCTGAGATGAATTGCCAAATTTTCCCATGAAAGATTCAATCAATATACACACATATTTGCCTAACGCTCCATACCTCTGCCAACTCTCAGACTATTTCTTAAAGGCACAATAAATTTGTTTTTATTTTTGATATCCACCAGACTGTGGCTATGTCAAATATTAGCCTAATTCAACATCTAAAGCCACAGAACATAAATACTTGTTGAAATTGCTAGTTTATAAATACATGATTAAAAAACAAAATGTAATACTTACGGACACAGCCCCCTCCCATTTCAATTTCATCTGGGCCACATGGGTGTAATTTTACATCAGGAATAGCTGCAAAAGGTAAGGATTGTATATTTATTCAATTGGACATCAAGTTATAAATCTACATGTATCAAAGATGACAATTCCTTGGAGAAGTATGTTTTAATACAGAATAAGACTTTTCTTAGCTGTCTTCTTTATTTCTTTTCATAATACATTTTTTTCCTTTTAATAATGAGATTGGTAGTTCTTCATAAAACTAAACATACTCTTATGATATAATACAGAAATCATGCTCCTTAGTATTTACCCAAAGGAGTTGAAAACTTATTTCCACAAAAAAACCTGAATGTTGTTTATAGCAGCTTTATTATAATTGCCAAAATTTGGAAGCAACCAAGGTGACTTTCAGTAGGTGAATGGATAAATAAACTGTGGTGCATCCAGACAATATGAAATATCATTCAGTGCTAAAAAGAAATGAGCTATCAAGCCATGAAAAGAGAAGGAGGAAACTTCGGTGAATATTATTAAGTGAAAGAAGCCAGTCTGAAGAGGCTACATACTAAATGATTACAGCTATATGAAATTCAGGAAAAGGCAAAACTATGGAGACAGAGAAAAGATCCTTGGTTTCCAGGGCTTGGGAGGAGTGGGGTGATGAATAGGCTGAATGCAGAGGATTTGTAGGGCAGTGAAACTACTCTGTATGCTACTGTAATGGTGAACATATGCTATTAGAAATTTGTCCAAATCCATAGAACGTACAACACCAAGAGCATACCCTGATGTAAACTATGGACTATGAGTGATAATGATGTGTCAGTGCAGATTCAGCAATTGTAACAAATGTACCATTATGGTGGGGGATGTTGATAATGGGGGGGTATGCATGTGTGGGGTTAGGGGATATATGGGAAATCTCTGTACCTTCTGCTCAATTTTGCTGTGAAACTAAAATTGTTCTAAAAAATGAAGTCTATTTAAAAAATAAAAATGAAACACATTATAATCTCCAGAAATTTATACAATAGTTGGTTTGGTGCCAGTTCCTTGGTAATTCATTGATATATTAGAATGTAGTATTTCTACAAAACATCGGGCGAAAATACACTGCTCTCCTGTCCAAGCACTCCATAAAATTGTGTCTCATCTTTACTTGAAGGTTCTTCCAGTCTTTTGTTCTTTCTACTATTTCTTTTTCCAGGTTGCTTTTATAGAAATGCAGTCAGCATCCTGTCTAAAAGATTTAATCCCAGGATTAAACAATTAAGAATCCCTAGAAACTGTTAGCAAAGAAAGAGCAAGCCATTTTGGCTCCAAACTTTTTTGTTTCTTCCTGATTCAAACATATGGCAATCATTAAACTATCACAAAGTAGCAGTTGACAAGAAAGGACGCAAACAAGTAAAAAACTAATTTCAAAGCATGCGAGATGTGGAATACTTGAGGTCCTAAGTACAATAGTGGAGCACTGCTGGGTTGTACAGCTAAGCCTGAGTTAGCACAAGGAAAGCCGTAAAGAGGAGATGCTTGATCTGCATCACGAAGCAGTAAAGATTCATAAGATGTCCAAGCAGAGAAAACAAGTGCAAGATATGGAGAAGAGGAAGAGGATGGAGCAAAAACTTGTAATTGGAGAGATATCAATGACAGGTTGGAGAGCATCTTAGTTGAGCATGCAAGCTTCCTGAGATTAATCTAGCTTTACCATTCACTCACTAGCCGTGATGTTGGGCAAGTGCCTATTTCCTCTGAGTTTCTGTTTTCTGTCCATAGAGTAGGGATTTTTATTGCATGCATCCCACTCCATTGCAATGGCCTCAACGATATACTTCCAGCATGCTAGGAAACCTCTTTCCTAGACATTTTTGCCCTTGCTCTACTCTGCCATGATGGCCATATGGCTTGTTTACTTTGGGATTTCTCCTATCCTCACTTTCTTAATAGCTTTATTGAGGTATAATTGACTGGACATATTTGAAGTATAATTTATGATGTTTTGATATATGAATACACCCACTAAAGTATAACCACAGTCAAAATAACATTTCCATCACCTCTAAAAGTTTCCCAGTGTCATTTTGTAGTCCTTCCACTTGCCACTCCTCCACATTCACAGGCAGCAACTCATCTCCCCTGTTACTAGGTTTAGATTACATTTTACAGAAATTTATGGAAATGTAATTGTACAGTATGTATTTTTTGTCTAATTTCATTCTACATAAATGTTTGAGATTCATCTATGTTTTGGGTCTAGCAATAGTTTTTTTTTTTTTATTGGGAAGTAGTATTTCATTGTATGAGCTTATCATAACTTGTTAACTTGTTGATAGACATGTAGGTTGTTTTTAGTTTTGGCTATTTTGAATATAGTTCCTTTGAACATACACGTAGAAAACTTTTTATTGATGTATGCATTCATTTCACTTTGTAAATATCAAAGAATAAAATGGTTGAGTCATATGAGAAGTATATGTTTACTTTCTAAGAGACTGCCAAATTATTTTCTAACATGGTGTACCATTATGTCTTTGGAGAAGTGTCTGTTCAAATCTTATTATGAAGTTGTTTTCTTATTATTGAGTTCTGAGAGTTACTTATATGAGAGTTACTTATATATTTTGAATCCAGTTCTTCATTAGATGTATGAACTAATCCTAGGCTATGGCTTCTCTTTTCATTTTCTCTAGTGTGTTTCAAAGATCAGAAGAATAAAAGTTCATAATTTTGAGGAAGTTCAAGTTATATTTTTTAATGAATCATAATTTTGGTGTTATATTTTTAAAATATTTGTCTAACCTAACATCACAAATATTTTCACCTAAAAGTGAAAGTGTTCCATTTTTCATCTTCTCCTGCATTTAAAAAAATGATCATATTTTAAGATTCCATTTTATGGCCCTTTTTGGTTGATAAGCTATAATGTTTTGTTTTATTTTAGTGAGTGCTTTAGAGGTTATAATATACATTTTTAACTTTGAATAGCCTACTTTTAATGAACACAATGCCACCTCATACGTACTATAAGGACCTAACTAAACTGTGAATTAGAAATACAGAAAATGTAAAAAATATATGTATTTCCATGGATTCTCCTTAAGATAAAACATTCCCAATATATACATATTTTTGTTAGAATGGCTTTGATTTTAAGTATGATTGTGAATTAATGTTTCTTTTCTTATTTGGCTTTTCAAAATCTCTAAGGATAAATAAATCATGTAAATGTACATATTTGAATTATAATAAAAAATCTTCATGGGAACTTACTGTTAAAGTGAAATCTTACTCTCTAATTTTTACTGTTGGTGATTTTTAAAATAAATAATACAGCTTCTAAGATAAGATATATTGGCTAGAGGCAGCAATATGTCCAAGTAAAAAGCAACATTTGACAGACTGCCTTTGAAGATAGAGGTGAGCCTGAAAATGCTTCTAAAGTAGTTGTGATAAGGCTTTTTCCAAATAAGCCCTTTCAAAGGGAGTAAGTTTCAGTTAGCACAAGCTTTCCTTCACCTTTTCAGCTTTCTTTTTTATTCTGTCTAAAATGCAGATAAAAAGGCTATAACTGGATCTTCATCCTGTCAACATGAAGGAAAAGATTAGCAAATCACGGAAACTTCAGCCTGACATTGTAAAGTGGCCAAATCACCATCAGCAGTGAAAACCTGCTCCACATACTTGGTAAGTAAGAAAAAGAAACTCTGAAGTAGGTTAAGTGACAGTCATTTTTGTTTGCTATCTATGCAGTCTAATTCAAGTTCTAAATGGTATTTCAAGGCAAGCTTTTATTGGTAAATCAGAGAAGACAGTAAGTCTGCTTAATAACTTACACATTAAGAATAAAAAATTACTGTCTCCCAGAAATTCCCTATCCCTAAATATATGGAGGATTTGAATGTGGAGATAAAAGAGGTAATTCTGAATATTTAAGGCTGAGAAAATGAGTGGGCAGTAGTGACATTAACAAAGCAACAAATAAATTTTGAAGGAGTGTCATAAAATGCAAATTTTAAGTATTACTTTTAAAATTCAATGTAAACCGTAACATCTCTGTTGAAATGACTATTTGTATTTTATGGTATTCTCTGGTTTGAAAGTTTTGTTTTCATTTTTAACAGTTGTCAGTGTTTCTTAAACTAATGTAGGTAAATCATTGATCTTCCATGAAACAGAATTTTCCACAAACATTTGGTAGTTTTACAGGAAGTTTTACAAAAATTAACTACTTTTTATGATAAGAATACTGGAAAATATTTTTTAATCTTTTCAAAATATCTCATCTTGGCTAACTAATGAGGCTGATGAACCTCTCCAGACTTTCTCCTTCCCAATGAATGGCACTAGCTCTACTAAACTGAGTAGATGCTGCCCCTCCTTAATAAACAGGCTGTGAGGACTGTGAAGATTTACCAGCTCACTCCCTCAGGATAATTCTCCATAGTCTTCTCAATGCACAGAGGACAAAATACAGAACTCTCTAAATGATCACGCTTGTTGCCCTTCCATACTCATGTTCCGTAATGCTCTCTCACACCTTGAGATCCAATATTTCTGTCCTGCTTTCACTCTTGTAGGCACAACATACACTTATTGCCTTAGGGCCTGTCACCTGCTGCTGTTGCCATTTCCCCTCACTCTTTGTCTGACCAAGGGCTGTTTACCCTCCAGCTCTCAGCATCAGTGCCCTTTTGTCAGAAGAGGTTCCTTCTGGTGACACCTCATTACTAATGACATCCTCTACTCACCTCTGGTGTTCTCTTCTACAGCAATTTTTAATCTTATTCATACCATTAATTGCAATTTGTAATTGCATGAAAATTCTGTGCCATGAGGTCAGGGATCACATTTGTTTTGTTCATTCCTCTAGAAGGACTTGCCCTGTTGGTTGGAAAAAAGGAATGCCTCCAGCAGCACAGTGTGTGAAATAATCAGTGGATTATTATACTTGTGGAATATTGCCAATAAATACTTGTTCAAATTAATAAATTTTATAAGTTTACTTCCGTCTTAGTAAACAACAACTGTAAATCATTTCTTTTTTACAGATACAACTACTGCCTTGCAATGAATGATAAAGCAAATCTAAACAATTTTATTTTTCATAAATGTAGTATATATTCCAAAAACAATGAAATAATAAAATGATATGTTGAGAACATTATCTTTTAGTCCCTGTTGTCATGCAGACAATAATGTCTTATTTGCTTAGAGATTTTAGCCAATGATGCTATATTTACATCAACTTTAGAAGTCATTTGGAAATATTATGGGGTGCTTGTCATTGCTGTTAAGAAAAAAGAATGTGTTACAAACTCCCCCAAATATTAAAATTGTTCTTTTACATTTTCAAAGAAATAATTAACCATAAGAGAAAACTTAAGTTTTTTTGCTGGCATCAGGACAAATTTTCGAGAGGTAAGAAAGCTAAAAACTTAAAGGAATTAATTGTTCTAACATTACTGGTTCAAATTCCATAGCTATGATGAGAAAAATGTTCTTTAAGACTGGATATATATTTTATATATATTTGGTTATTAAAACCCAAGACAACGTTTCATTTTAATTACTATAATACCTAAGTAAATTATATTATTTATTTTGTTGTATCTGTGTTATTCAGGGTTTGCCAGTTTGGAGAACCTAACAACCTCAGGACAAAAATGTTCATCATAAGTGTTACCCAAATAATTATTGTTTGATGGATCAAGTGTTTGCCTACTTTGATAACACTGGTCTACAGCACTATCTCCCAGCATTTTCAGTCTCCTAGATATATATGGTTGAGCCCAGATAATATTAATACATTAGGGGTTGTTTTCCTTCCATAACTGGTCACACATGAGCACACTCACCCTTCTCCCAAACCTGTAAGATAAATTCCTCATTTATTAGCTTCACTATTATCTAAACAGTCGAAGCAAAAATTGTCATTATGTGGTTTTGAGCTTCTTACATCGGAGGAGTTGGGCTACTCCTTCCACTAAACGAGTGGCTCAGATATGCATTTGGTGAATCCCTATTTTGTTCAGGACACCAGGTCATGAGACCCTGATGTAAAGGGCACATTGTTTTCAAAGAGTTCATAGTCATAGAGTACAGAGAAAAAGAAAACAAAAAATTTCATTAATTATCTGTGGGGAGCTCTACGATGCAGTGTTACAGGAGCTCCCAGCAAAGATCTTTATTCCACAACATCCCCAGTCAACACCACGGTCAGCGTCATGCTCTTGAAGCTGATGTGTATTCTCTGTCTGCAAACGTCATATCCCCTCTTAGATACCAAAACAGAGCTCTTGAATCCTCCCTCTCCCCACGGTGATGTGTTTGTACCCTAGTCTTTCCCATCTTAATTGCTCAAGCAAAAACCCTAGATACTGTCCTTGATTTCTCTCTTTTTGTCTTGCTCATCACTGTAACCCCAAGGCCTAAAATAATTCCTGACACAAGATACACATTCAATAAATGTCGGTTAATGAAAGATGAAATGATATAAAGTACATATTTTCATGATAATTTTTACTCACCATTCTTCATCCCTTAATTAAAGGGTGAAAGGGCTTGAGGAAACAAAAGAATTTTTAACACACAATCATTAGGTTCATTGAGGATTTTAAGATCTTGGCAAAGAATTCTAAACAAATCTGGCCAATTTAAGACAGAAATTTAGCTTCAATCTAGCGATAATGGTAGACCAAGTTTCTTACTGAGATTTGCATTAGCTCAATACAACTTATCCAGAGGATAGTACAAACACATGAACACACAGTTTCATAATTAGCAGTTCATGTGTATTATTGATATTTTCTTACCTTCTGCACAATAGCCCATGCATCCTTGAGTGGGTTGTAGTAAGTACACAAAAAATTCCCCACAGTTTCTTACAGACACCGGAATTTGAAAGAGACAGCAGTCCTTTCTAGTGCTGAACAAAAACTGCCACGTGGCACAAGCTGTCAGTTGCTTGATCTCCCCAGGAGGCGGCAGTGTTTCTGAATCCCTCAGAGAGAGCCAGATGGGGGCCTGAGTTCCACAGTGGTTCACCTTTTGCATCAGAGAAAACGAAAGTTGAAAATCCAATGTATTTTCACACATGGTAGATATATCAACTTTGTGTTTTCTTTTAAACAGCCTTTAAAATATTAAATTTTCCATCGTTTCTAAAAAATCTAATAACTTGAACCTGAACTATACGAGAAAAAGTAATTGTAAGGAATACTAATTTTAAGGGTAGACACCTCGTTATTTATATATTATAATATATTCAGTGTAAATACCTGTATTCCACTTGTTACATTCGCATTGTAAAGAAGAGAAATTCAGTCTTGGATAATTTGCTAAAATAGATGATACATTCTAAGACAAAATAAGTCAATCTAATCTCAACATAGAGTACAAAGACATACTGATCTTAGAAATTTCTTGCAAAATTGCTAGAAATAGTATATATAAGAAGTTAATGCATAGTTCAGGAGGCAACAAAAATCAGGAAAAAAGAAGGGATTGTTCAAAATCTGGCAATGGAACATTTAGCAATTTGGAGAAAATAAAGTTAAAGCCTTGCTTGAAGCCAATTATCAAAGTCATTTCCAGATGAAAAATAGAATTAAATAGAAAATTAACCCAGGAAAAATAAGGAGAAGCTATATATAATTTGGGAAGAACCAGGCACATACTAAAGCATGACCTGGGTAAAGCACTCAAAATCCTTTTCTTTTGTATTAGATGAATAGTGGTACCCATGTCAAGGTCCTACGGTGAGGTACAAATAAAATAATGTATATAATGCAACTTCCACATAGCAATGGTTCAATAATTGTTAACCATATTATAATTCCTAATATTATTTTCATGCTTAAAAGCAAAGGAAAAATCATAGAGGAAAGATTGATAGATAGGATTAAATAATTTTAAAAATATAAAATAAATAAGAGTTAAATAAGAAGAAAATTACTTCTAACTAATATATTTAGCATGTTATTTATTGTTATATTATTGTATTTTTTATTTTATTTTAACCATGGAATATTATCCATTTAAAAACTCTTAAGACTGGCCGGGCACGGTGGCTCACATCTGTAATCCTAGCACTCTGGGAGGCCGAGGCGGGTGGATTGTTTGAGCTCAGGAGTTCAAGACCAGCCTGAGCAAGAGTGAGACCCCATCTTTACTAAAAATAGAAAGAAATTATATGGACAACTAAAAATATATGTAGAAAAAATTAGCCGGCCATGGTGGCACATGCCTGTTGTCCCAGCTACTTGGGAGGCTGAGGCAGGAGGATTGCTTGAGCCCAGGAGTTTGAGGTTGCTGTGAGCTAGGCTGACACCATGGCACTCTAGTCCAGGCAACAGAGTAAGACTCTGTCTCAAAAAAAAAAAAAAAAAAACCTCTAAGACTACAAATGGACAAAGTATACAAACATATAATTCATAAAAGAAATACAGATGCCTAATGAATATGTAAGAATATTCCATTTTGAAAAGGTATTTTTATCTACTGCTATTGGAATTACAAATTATCATTATATTTTAAATAAACAACTTAATTATATTATCAAAACCTCAAAAAGACATTAAACTTCACTAATTTTAATTTTATAAAAAATCAATCTTACTAAACAGACTAAAATTAAAACAATAATTGTATGTACATTTGCTAATTGAAGAATTACTTATAGCAAAATCCTGAATGTGCACACATATGGCAATGATTTAAATATAGTATACACTTATGACAGAATATTATTTTCAAGAATTCTATGAAAGAATTTATAATAACACAGGCACATGCTAATGCAATAACTGTAACTGAAAAAAAGTATGTTATGCAATTGAACATATAGAGTGAACCTTAAAAAACAATATAAGAGGAAATAATAGCAAATATTATTGGTAGTTATGACTGTGTGTGTGGATTGCAAATAAATGTCCCATTTCTGTTCTTTGTTTTCTAAGTTTTCTGTAATGCACATGTATTACTTTAAACATCACAAATAGAAATTTATTTAAACAGACATGTATTATCCTACAGAGAAAACAAACTCTATTGACTTCCCAGTTGAATGCTTTAAAGTCTTGATTCAAGAAGGGAATGCGAGGGTGAGGCCTGAGGACACCACGGAGCACAGCATGGTCGTATGCTAGCTGATCTCCCAGAAAAAGCCACGGAAACCGTTTCCCCTTTGCGTTTGTGTGAGGTTCTAGAATCAATTATAACTAATTTAATCAAAGGAAAGAAACACAAATATTTAAGGATGTAGTGAATTTCCCCCAATTTTCTTGAACTTCACTTTTAAATTCTGATATTTTTTTTTTAGTTTCTTACCAACGAAATGTCCCAAAAGTGATAAATAAGCAAACAAAAAAGAGAAAATAAGATTTAGCCACAGAGCCATAAATTAAAATTAAACATTGTCAAAATTTGAATGTCTTTCCTGAGGCCTTTTTACATTATTGCCTAAGAGGAAAATAATTCCTGTTTCTGCAAAATTCATAAAATGTGGACAACAATAGGGAAAATGAGACATAATTTTATATAGTACGGTCTCACTCCAGGGGTCATTAGTAGCTGCCTGTCCTCTAGGTTAAAACAAAATCACTTTAAAGAGCAAAATCACACCCAACACAGTATATGGTTATCTAGAGTAAAAGTGTGTATGATGATAAATACCTTCAGTAATTTGGCAAGCACAATATGGACCTATTTAGTGCCTATATTAGCCACCTGTCACAACCGAACACCGCTTGTGCCAGAACTCACTCGGGAAACGAGTCAGCTGCAACACATGGAGAAGGCTTCATGCTGTAGAAGACAGCTCATATTGTGCCACCTCCCCCCAGGTACATGACGTTGGTCATGGGATGCGAACTCAATGTGTACATCCACATCTTCATAATGAGGTAACACTAGCATCACTGAGAGATCTAGTGAGTGATAGGTGATAACGTCCACCAGTGTAGGGAATGTATAATATCAGTTGCAAAATAAATGTTAGGTTAAAACCCTCCCTTACCATTTTGTTCCTATAACTTAGGATGCTGAGTTGATGCACTTAGTCTTTGGAGAGATTTAGACTTAGTCTCATTCATTCTAAGATGACGTGGATAAAAATGTGGTAGCAATAACAGGAGTTGAATTGAAAGGCTAACCAGTCAAAAGTTTCATAAGTAGAGATAATGTCTATTTAATGACAGTATCATCAGCTCAATGAGGACTGTGAATGAATTGGTGGAACTTGCATTGGAAAATCATGCTAAAGGTAAGTAAATTCTCAATAGAAATTCAAGAAGTAGCTAGAAAAGAAATGCAAGCTAGCCGAGGAATACCCAAGAAACCAAGTCTTGCATTTATTCTTCTTTTGCTTCTTCTTTTTTTGAGACAGAGCCTCACTCTGTCACCTGGGCTAGAGTGCAGTGCTGTCATCATAGTTCACTGCAACCTCAAACTCCTGGGCTCAAGCAATCCTCCTGCGTCAGCTTCCCAAGTAGCTGGGACTATAGGTGCACACCATAATGCCCAGCTAATTTTTCTATTTTTAGGAGAGATGGGGTCTTGCTCTTACTCAGGCTGGTCTTGAATTCCTGAGCTCAAGCGATCCTCCCACCTTGGCCACCTAGGATTACAGGCATGAGCCACCGCGCCTGGCCATCTTCACGTGCTTATTCTTTGAGGCATTTTGAAAGCCAATATATTCATCAAAGCTCCCTGAGTGAAAGCAGCCACTCGGGCTAGTTCACTAAACAAGGCATTGCCATGATAAGAATAATAATCATATCTTGTGGGTCAGGAGAGCAAACTTTGTGAAAAGTTACCTTGCAGAAAAATACAGCCTATGTGATTTCATGTATAAAAGTTCAAAAATAGACAAAATTAAACATGATGTGTTTGAAAGGCACATGCTTGTGTATTCACAACTATAAAGAAAAACAAGGTATGTTGTCTGCACAATTGTGGGTTTGAGGAGGAAGCTTCCCTGGAATGAGACCACATAGCTCCATGGTACCGAATTTTCTGCAGATGCACAGTCTCCAGGTTGGGACCAGGAAATACTTGGAGATTTCTCTGCCAAATTGAGTTCTCTTTAGTCTTGGAATAGGAGGTGCTGAGCCTATAAGTTTCTAGCCATCAGTTAAGAATGGCAGTGTCAGGCAGCAATTGACATAAACAGCATTTTACTGGTTGCAGGCTACATGTGGTTAAGCACCTAAGTCCTGGAGAATGACTACCTGTGTTCAAAAGTTGACTCTTTGACCAGAAAACTGAGTGACTCTAGGAGAACGGTGCATGTTTCCTGCATTGTTTGGTGGAAATAACGATGACAAATAGTACCCTAGACTTGTGAAAATTATATACGTTATTCTAGGTAAAGTCACTTGTGGACTGCATGGAGCATAACTTTAACTATTACTGTTCTTACTGTTATTATTAGACTAGGTAACGTGGGAAAACTCCTTTGGATTAACTCAATCTGATACAAAATTAAAATAATATTTCAGCATGAGAAATAAATTGGTTGTAAGAATATTCAATATTTGTATTTAAAAAATAAGGAAAAGTACATGTAGTTCTTAAGGAGTTGAAATACCTCAACACATTTGGTTGGCATCTCAGCAGGTCTGTCAAAGATGAGAAATCGATACCATCCGGGGGAGAGGGAATGGTCACATATCAGTTCTTGAACAGCCGGCTGCTGCTGGAGGTGCAATGAGTCAAAATGGACATTTCTATAGGGACTCCGAAGAAACTGGTGTCCCCCAGGAGAGCATTCCTGAGCTAGGAAGGAAAGAAAGACAAGTAATTTTATATAATGTGTTTTGTTAGTTGACTTAGTTCAGTCTTCAATTAGAATTGTTTCCAAAAACAAAAATAAAGCAAATAAGCCCACTATTCCACATAGAGACCATCTGAAATGTCAGAGTCTCTTAGTAAGTCAAAGGTGACTTAACTTGCATTTATAAATACAATAAACAAATCAACAACAATCTTCAAAATGCATTTTTGAAGTACATAAGCTTTAACAATTTTATTTTCATTTAATTTGATCAACCAATAGAGGTGGTTGCTCTTGTGTCAGGATTTGTGTATTCTGACCACCTGCAGTCACAGGCCCTACAAGGATTCCCCTTATCCCTGGACCTCCAGATCTGAATGCTATTACTGACCCTCTGCTGTTAGGTCTACGTCGATATTCTCTGGTTCTCGGTTCCCAGTGTCAAGAGTTAGTACTGGTACCAAGTTGAGCCCATGACTGAGTGATCACAAACACAAAGCAATCCCACACAAAGTTTATTACAGAAATGAAAGAAACTATACAAAGTGAAAGTAAAAAAGGAAGCTACCCAAAGTGAAAATACGTTCCAGAGAGAGGAACGGATCAGTCTCCACGAGTGGAGAAAGACTTAAGGACTCCCAGGTGGTTTCCTTTTATTGGCCCGGTCCGTGGGCGGGCTTGCAGGAAGTGTGGGATACCACATGATTACCAAATGATTATCAGGTGTTCTGCATTGTCCTCCGGTCCTTTCCCCTGATTGGTCCCGGTTTCTCTGCTGCTAGGAACCACCTTCCTGGCCTACGCCCACCACCTGCAGATTTGATCCCTACTTAACATTGCTGACCCTCCATGACTAGCTTTCCCACCAAGTAGCCAGAACAGTGTATCTCTGCCAGATCCTTGAATGCAATGAATTGAACTAATCTTTTAATGGCAACCTAATTTTCATAAAGCACCCTCATTCTGAAGTTTTCTGCATTCTTGATGCAGGAAAGAGTAAAAAGTTTTTAAACTTTCTTTTGTTCATTCATTCCTTCCTACCTCCCTCAATCCCTCCTGCTCTTCCTCCCTTCTTTTAGCTAAGATATTGGAAGTCCCTCTTTATCTCCTAAGCACAGGAAAAGGAATGGGGTGGAGGGTCGCAGTTCTGAAAGAAAAATGAGAAAAGACCATCGACAAAGGACGAGTTCTGTAAATTTTTTTGTTTTGTTTTGATTTTTAGGGAAACTTTTCTGAGCAGTCTTTTGGCCTGGGAGATAGATATTTTCTCTTTCAAATCCACAGAGGCAGAACAGAAAGTTCTTCTTTTCAGTATTAAAAGAGGAGGGAAGAGTAGGCGATGAAAACAGAATTATCCCAGAAATGCAGCTCTTGTTTGAGGTGTCTCTCTCTACTCCCAAGTTACTGAAATAATAAGTACCACAAGGAACTGTCCTTATTTGGATACCAGGGAATCTTGTTGACACAGTAGGTAGAAAATCTCCAAATACTATATATTATATTTGTTGAAGGAAAACACTATAATAAAGGTGGTATCTATGAAATGGAAATATTAAAGAAATAATTCAATCATTATTAAAGTGTTTCACTGTGGGAAAAATCTTATCTAACTAAAAAACCTCTCAAAGATTTATTATATAATTTTAAATTACAGAAGTGTTTCTAAACCAAAATCAATTCCTCAATTGTTTTCTGTAAAAATTTATCTAACAGTAATGAATATGTAATATGTCATAATAGGTATTTTTAAAGTTCATCATAAAGACCTGCTTGAAACTGTAAGTAAACCAAAGAAGGCACAGATAAATGATGCCTTGTCAACGTTTATCATTTCAGGAAATAACCAATAAATTAAGTTTTAATACTCTTTTTAAATTTTTACATGGGAGATTGCTTGACCTTCCTTTTTGCCACAGCAAACTTACACTAGTAAAACGGATTAAGATCAACAAGACAATAAGACAAAACTATACTCTGAACCGTTATCCACAAAACGTATTAATACATAATTTTTTTCAAGCTGCCACAGATCAGATTTATTTCTGAAAAGCATAAGAAAACTTGCACTATAAAAGCAAGACAACTTTCATTTAATATTCCTATCTGTATGAACACAAAAACAAGCAGAAGGGCTAATGAGCGTTGTTTTGTAAACTTCACTGTATTTTGAACTAAGTTTTCTCTGTTGTGGATTTAAAAAGTGGGAGGGGAGTGTTCTCTCCATAGGAATTTCTTTTACAGTAGCAAAACTGATTCTAACAGATATACAAAAATATAATGCAGTACACAAAACTTAACGTAGTGATCTATTGTAGGGATAAAATATTCACCAATTAATTATTTCCGGGGCTGTGGGAGGACGTAGAAATCTTGCAGTTTGGAACTGAACTCTCTTCTGATCATTTAGATCCCCTTGCTAGGCTACCTGGCAGATACAGCAAAAGTTTCTTGTAGTAAATTAAAAGGACCTTAAAGAGCAGGGTATCAGCAGGAAACAAACAAACAAAAACAGAACCCAGAACCAAGCGGGGGGTCTTAGAGAAGGAGAGCAGGCACGACGGCCTGTGCGCAAAATTGAAAAGCCCCAGGATGTAAAATGACCATTTCAAAGGCAGCGGCGGGACACAGCAGAGGTGGGCGAGGAACAAACATCAGATGTGGCCATGAAGACGCACGGGGACGCTCCGCTTGTCCGAGAAGTCAGCCCCTAACCCTGTGGCCCGGACCGGGTCCCTGCGCCCCACCCGCCGGCGCCCTACCTCGCCGACCGTCCCCCGGGGCCAGGAGCGTCAGCGCCATCGCCAGCGCCCAGGCTCCGCCGGGCATCGCGGCGGCCGCGGACGGGCCGGAAGGCGTCGCGGAGCCCCGGCCGCCGGTGCCGAGGGACTGGGCCACCGCAGCCCTCAGCCCCGCGCTCTCTGGATTTTCTGAGTCTGTTCCTGCTCGGCCTCCAGGGAAGCTGCACGTCCGTGCTCTGGGGCGCAGCCAGTTTTTCCCACGGATGGAGACGCGAGCCTCCGCGCTGCCCTGGGCGACTCCTCCCGCCCCCTCGGCTGCCCGGAGGCCACGCCCTGCCCGGCCTAGGGGCCCGCGGTGCGCCCCGCGCCCTGGCTGCGGCCACGTTACCCTGGATGCCACCGGCAGTCACACAGCCAGGGGTCAGCTCCCGGGATGTAGTTTGACACGCAGAGTCTCACTGTCTTAACAGATGCTTTACAAAAACTTGGTAATCCTAGAAGCTGCTCAGCTGGACCTTCAATTAAAGAAGCCTTTCAATGATCTGTCGGAAGGGGCAGTGCGCTGACTATAATTGCGATTCGATTCCTAACCGCATAGTCTGGGGTGCTAGTTGGCTCTGGAAGCCGAGCATGCTTCTCAGAAGATGCTCTCGCTGGGGATGCCCAGAGCACTCTCAGTTGTCCAGTGGTGACCCAGTGACCCAGGATCCTTCATTCAGCACGTGGCCGCACGACTCTCAAGGTTGCTTTGGGGATGGTTTCCAATCCATTGTCTTCAGAGATGTGGTTGCCTCTGAAGAGGGAGAGGGTCCTTTTCTCAACGATTCTACATTTTTTTATGTATCGAAATGAAACCTCACTCTCCTAGTTTTTCTCTGGCCGTCTCAGTCCTTGAGTCCCCCTATCCATCACCTGGGACTTGGCCCTCACGGAGCCTTTACCTGAGTTGGCAAAAGACTTGTACCAAAACCCAATTTTTCTCCATATAAGTGAGTTAAAATGGAAAACACTAAAAGCAATTTAAGAATTTTTTTCAAGTGTCTGTAGCTTGGATCCACAAGAACGTACTAATTATTAGTTACAGAAATGTATGAAAAAAGCAATAAAAAATGGTGTTTAACACAAATCTAGTGAGGTTAACCACAGATTGATATAACATTCCATTTTTTTACATTTTTTTGTTTTTGAAAAGAAGAAAAAATAATGGATGAATTGTATCTTAATTATAGATACTTGATGGTACTTGTAAAATGTCGGAAATATCACAGAGAGAAAAATAATAAGGATGTCTGAGGGAAGAAGAAATAAAGCCAAGAGCTAGTAAGTTCAACAGAAAAGCCTATCAGCCCAAAATTTCAAATGATTTTCTGGGAAAAGGAAATAGCTCTTGCCAGGTTCATTTCCAAAATGATGATGGGCTTGAGTGGAAAAAAAAATTCAGGGGGAAGAAAGACACAGTTATTAAGTGCACAAACCCTGGATTAAGGACACCTGGGCTCTAATCCTAGATCTGCTACCTAATTACTGGCTATGTAACCTTGAACATCACATTCAACTCCTCTTCATTTTTCTGTACAATGGAAATGATGATAATATTTACCCCATACAGTTTAAGAATCAAAGTATGTGTAATCCCGTGCGAGAGGAGCAGAAGGTAGGGGCAGAGAGAGAGCATTCAGAATAGTGTCTGGTCCAGAGTAGCTATTAAGAATGAATATAATAGTTTACTGTTATTAAAACAAAAGTGAAATTCTACATAATTATATGTTTTCTTATATCTTATTATGTAAAAGTGCACCATTTCTCAGCATTACTCTATCACTGTGTGCTGCACAATTTGGAATACCTTTACAGAAAAACACGTATTTATGTAATGTGTGGATTCCTTATCCCATGTATGTTTTACCAAATGAGTGAGCCCTTGCCCAGAAATGTAAAATTGGTAAGATTGCCTTTATGGTTTACTTGGGCTGAACACAAGTAAACTCAGCTACACAAGCTACACTCAGAAGCAGTAGCTAAGATGTACATCAGGTCATTTTGTTCAATGTTTTTTCTTCATAATTTTGATGAGAAAAAAAATTGATTCCTGGCTGGGGCCACTGTGTGTGAAGTTGCCACATTCTCCCCACGTCTGCATGCAGAGTAAAGAGGTACTCCAGCTTCCTCCGACATCCCAAAGATGTGCATCTTCAAGTTGGTGTGTCTACATGGTCCCAGTCTGAGTGAGCGTGTGTGTGTGTGTGTGTGTGTGTGTGTGTGTGTGCATTCTTTGATGGAATGGAGTCCTGACCAGGGTGGGTTCCTACCTAGAGCCCTGAGCTGCTGGGAGAGGCTCCAGCCACTCACCCAACCTGAACTGGAATAAGTTGGTAAATAATTATCTTACTTGTTTTTATTAATCTCTCTTAAATGTATGTGTGGCTTACATTTATTTCAATGTTCAATATTAGAAGTGTTCTTGTCTTTATTTAGAAGTTGGTTATGTTTTTGTGACCAGAAATATGCCATAAAAACTTAATTTTTGTTTATATTAATTAGCCTATGGTAAAATTGGTTTCATTTTGTCATTTGGCTTAAAGTCAGTTTCCAAGAACCGACATTCAATGAGGACTTACCATATTTGGCTGTCAGTGTGGCCAAGTAGTGAAAGCTGATAGGCTGAGAGAAAAAAGACAGAAGCCCAAAATGAAGGTGAGATGAGAAACATGTGAGAGTGATGGAGAAACAAAAAACTACATGAAATACACACAATATATTGCCTATAAATTGAGTTTAAACGAATTTGAATTTTATCGTTGTTTACAACTCAAAGAATATTGTCTAACACCATTAGAAAATATAAGCCACATAAATTATTGAATATTTTGTTGTGTTTATGTATTTTGCTAGAGAAGGAATAGAAAAATGCAATTGTGATTTGTATTTAAATATTGCAGTCATTTGTTTAGGGGGAAAATAGACTGGTCATTTGACCATACAGAACCTATCCAATCACAGAGTTTTACAGAAAAGTATGCTTTGTTCATTGCAGAGTAAAAGAAAATCAGAAGATAAGCTCAATATGTTTTACAAGAAGATATTTCAGTGCTAGAAAGACTGGAATACCATAGCAGCTTTTCTTTTCAAGTAGCCTGATGACCACCTATAAATCATTAATAATTTCACTGTGGTCAGTTATAGTGATTGTAAATGAAAATAGTGACAGGAAAGATAGAGGTAAGATTTGCTGGTATTGAAACCCAACAAGTAATTGCCAAATATACCCCATCTTTAATCCTCATTCATAGGCTGAGTTTCCTCTCTTGTTGTTTCCTCTTTCCCTTTCCTGCATTTAAAAGTTTCCTATTTTTTTAATTGTTCAAAAATAAATGAGAAAAAGCTGGATGAGAATGAAGACACAGATTTATTTCATTAAACACGTTAATGAAGAAAATTAGTTGATAGATGAAAAACGTATGCTCTAAAACCTACATTATAAAAAATGTTTTATCCATGATTTATATACTCCATACAGATCTAGAATTATGAGAAGTTATAATTTTTAAAAGGAAAAGAATTACAGCAAATCTTTTATTGAGTTGTCCCTAGAAAGCCCCTCTAAACACGGTTTCTTCTTTAGTCTTCCCTGTTCTGGAAAATGGCACTATTTTCCAGTATCCTTCATCACAAACTAGGAAGAAGGTGTGAGGCCTCCTCCTTTCTCTCTCATTCACTGCATTCAGTCTGTGAATAAGGAGTCCAAAGAAACCTCAAAACCACGTATTGCTCTTTATCATCTCTGCTACCCCACAGGTCCAAGCCATCCCCATGGCTCACATGGATCCTTGCATGTACTTGGTCCCTGTGCTTTAATCAGGCCCCATCCAATGTGTATATCTCTGCCATACAACAGCCATGGTGAGCTCTCAAATTGTAAATCACACCATGTCTCTGCCCTGAAATCTCTCACTGGCCTCCCATCAGTAATGGGTGAAAATACAAGTACTATTACCTACAACACCTGGCCCCTGCCTACCTCTGCAAACTCAAATGCATGTCTTCTCTCCCACTGCCACTCTCCCTCCTCAGCTCTCCACATGTGCTATGCTTCAACTCACCTCACCAACCTTCTGAAAGTTCCTAAAAAATGACAAGCATTATCCAGGCAGGGTTGATTGTTAATCCTACAGGTCTCAGCTGAATTTCATCTCCCGAATACCCTGTTTAAATCGACTCCTTACCCTAGGTCACTCTCTAGCATTACACCATTTATTTCCTATGTAGAACTTAAAACAAACTAAATATTTAATCCGTATCCTTGCCTGTTGTCTCTTTTTTCTACTAGAATGTAAGATCTATTCAAGGCTTTTTTTGTTAGCCTCTATATCCCCAGCATGAATGAATCTAAGGTTAGTAAGTATTTTTAAGGAATAAAGCCTAGACAATGTTCATAGTAGAAAAAGAAGTGAAGCTCTCACTCTAATTTTGCTTATCGTACTTTAAAAAAAAATCAATTCATCAGAAACATATCAATTGACTTGGGTAAAAGAATAAGTATTCACGATGCATTTATTATTGTAGACAGTGGTTCTTAGTTTTCAAACACTATGTTAGATTCCAGTTGCCATTTTAACTAGTTACCGTAAATTTTGTGGCTTAAAACAACACAATTTTTTAATCTGATTATATAATTTTATTATCTTACATGTCTGGAAGTCAGAAGTATAAAATCAGTTTCTTTTTTAATTTTTTTGGCATTGTTCATTATGTCATTTCTTTATTTTCTGCTTTTATTTCTCTTTTCTTCCTCAGCTTTATTGAGATATAATTGACAAGTAAAAATTGTATATTTTTAAGGTATATATGTGATGTTTTGATAAACACACAAACTGTGAAAAGATTATACAATCAAGCTAATTAACAAATCTATCACCTCACATCATTAAACTTTTTTGTGGGGAGAATATTTAAGATCTATTTTCTTAGCAAATTTCAAGTATATAATACAATATTATTAACTATAGTCACCGTGTTGTACATTAGATCCCAGAACTTGTTCATTCTGCATAACTGATTATTTTTTACCCTTTGACCAACATCTCCCGGTTACCCCCCTCCCCAGCCCCTGGCAACCACCATTCTACTCTTTGCTTGTATGAATTCAACAAATTAGATTCCACATATAAGTAAGATGAAGCAGTATTTTCCTTCTTTTTCTGGCTTATTTCACTAAGCATAATGTCCTCTAGATTCATCCATGTAGTCACAAATAACAGGATTTCCTTCTTTTTTAAGGCTGAATAATATTTCAGTGTAGCATCTTCTCTCCTCTCTGACTTCCGCTTCAGTTCTTAAGTCTCTGACTCTGATCCTCCTGTAGTCTTCTTATAAAGACACTTGGGTTTATACAGAGCTCATCTAGATAATCCAGGATAAGCTCCCCATCTCCAGATCCTTAACTTAATCACATTAACAAGGTCCCTTTACAATATAAAATAACATATTCACAAATTCCTGGGATTAGGACCTTGACATAATAGGGGATGGGGGTCATTATTCAGTCTACCACACCTGGGCTTTCAAAACCTTGTCTATCTACCACAGACTAGTGGTGTACTAGTATATAGCTATCCCAAAAGTAGAAAACTAATTTCATTTATCAGAAAAAAGAATTAACAGCAGTCTTTAATGCATTGTTTTCTCACCAGCAAATTAGAGAATTGTACTATATGATTGCAGTAGACTCTTTTATCATAAAATTTGAGCATTTGATTGTGGAAAAATAAATCTGATGGTACCAAATATTGGCAGAAGACTAAGAAATTAATTTTAAAAAGTTTTATTTCTGGAATTTTTATACAATAAAAGCAAATTTTAAAATGATTATTTTAATAAAGACATTAACTATTTTCAACTTAGTGTTGTCCACAATATGATTTAAAAATGAGACTAGAATACCTTTGGAGTTGGAAAAGGTGTGTATTTTCCCTTTCAACAGCCATCCATATACATCCAGGAATATTGTTTGCATCTGAAATATGCATTATAAAATGCCTTTGAAATTACAGTGTCTGGCTACTAAGTGTCATGGCTATATTTGAATATTATATAGACTCTTCTAGAAGCCTTAAATAAAATGTTGTAGCAGGTGGTAAAACTATGTGACATTTCTGTTTCTGTTTATATTATTTATGTATCCATCCCTTTCTAAATCACAAAGCATTTTGAGCCTCATAATTATAACTTATAAAATAATGTATAGTTTGTAACTGGAAATGCGTAGTTAGAATTACAAAACAATCTAATAGATGTTAGTAAATTTAGTTTTTGTCCTGTTGTGCCAAACACTCACCCTTATTCAATTTGAAATGAGCTAGATATTTTAGATTATATAATCTCGATTTTTAAAACAACTTTATTGAGATGTAGTTCACATAAAATAAAATTCACCTGTTTTTAGTGTACAACTTAATGAATTTTAGCATATTTACAGAGCTATACAAACATCACCACAATCTAATTTTAGAACATTTCCATCACTCTAAAATGAAACCTCGTGCCAATTTATAATCACTCCCCATTCCAACCACCAATCACAGGCAACGGACAATCTACTTTCTGTCTGTATATGGTTCTCTTTTTTGGATATTCATATAAGTGGTTCTGACTGGCTTCTTTCACTTTTTGAGATTGTTCATGTTGTATATTTATTTGTACTTTATTATTTTTTATTGATAAATGATATTCCATTGTATGGATAGACCACATTTTGTTTATCTATTCATCATTTGATGAACAGTTTGGATTGTTCCCATTTTTTTGCTCATTATGAATAACGCTTATATAAACGTTTCAGTGTAAGTCTTTATGTGGACATGTATGTTCATTATTTTGGGTAGGGTTCTAGAAGTGGAGTAGCTGGGTCATATGACAAGACTCTGCTTAATTTTTTTTTTTAAGAAACTTCCATAGTGTTTTCCAACAAAATTATTTTAAAAAGGAAATTTGAGTATCATAGATGTGTTCTCGGCTTGTTTGCATTCTTCTCCAAAATAAAAATTCTCCAGAAATAGTTTGATTAAAAAATTAGGTGTCTTATTTTTTCCATGATTTAATTTTGAAACTACATTAGCAAAAACTTTAGAATACTTTAAGCCATTATTTTTATTTGAAAAAAACTGATTACCTCAAAAATGGCAATGCACCCCATTTGATATTAGATGTAATAAAGTAAAATCTCTGTGTAAAATTGAAATGAAAAACTTTGAAGTTAATCTCTAAAAGGTACTCAAAGTCTTATCATGAATCTTGCACCTGAAAATATTGCCAAAATTGCTAAAATTTTCAGCTGTTTTTCTTCATTTACCTAACAGCAACCCTTTCAGACCACAAATACTGTTTAGAACAGTAAAACAAAAACCAAAAGCTTTAGTGTGTTTAATTCAATTCCTGTATTTTCTGCTATTTTAGGTATTAATAATTATTATTAAATTTTATCTGGCAATTAAAATCTTGATATGAGGTAGGAAGAAAAATACAAGTCTAATTAGCTCCATTTGTTAAGTGTGACTATGCACAAATATGTATTTTGTCTTTCTGGATCTGTAAATATCTCCAAAAATTATTATGTAAGTCAGAATTGTTTATTGAAATTTATTATTTTCAATCAAGAAAAAAAATAACAACATGAGTTTCTGTGGAAGTTTCCAAGGAAGGATGGGATGAGATTGTAGCTCTCCATGTAACACTGAACATGTGCAATCAAATCATATAGGAGCCTATCTGCCAGGTGATAGTGAAACATTATATATCTCAGTTTCACCCTTAATATTCTGACACTTAATCTGGATGACAAAGGAACTACATCTCAAAATAAGGAAAGAGATAAATACAATTTACTATAAAAGCAGACTGCAAAAAAATTGCATGTTGAGGAAACATGCATCTTCTTGTAAATTGTCATGTTGAGCAGCTGCTTTAATCATAGGCTTTGAATGAAATGAAACCTTTGAATAGACCTCTTTTTTCTCCTTTACTACCAAGAAAATTCCTAGTCTTGCTTCAGGGAACTGAGTTTCCTGTCCATCATTTCTTAAAACCACAAGTTGTTTCTGTTGAATGGTAGTTTCAACTCCAGCCAGTCGTATACCACTCACAAACTATAATGAAAGAATTTTGTAGATGATAGAGAACATTGTCTGAATTAAATGAAGAAAGGTTTCAAAAAACCACAAATTATTATGTTCAGGCTTCATTTTTTAAAATCAAAGGTATAGCTTACTACATAGAAGCAGGATGTAAACAAGAAGATTTCCAGGAGATCTTGGCAGAAAAATCATTTTTTTAAATGGATCTCTTTAAACCACAATTTCAAATAGTGAGCAGTTTGCTTTAATAAATCAGCTGACTTGTTTATAGTGACAATCTCTAAAAACAGTAGACTAGTATAAGTACCAAATTGGAAGGACAGTTGAGTTTTGCCTCTCTTAATTGCATTAAATTTTTTAAAGAAATTGAAATGTTAACATTTATTGTATTTTATGTTTCAATAAATATTTTTCCAGGCCATGATTTTTTGGGTACTGTAGCTGAAGCAGAGATAATAGATGAAAATAGTCATAAAGCTATATTAGTTAAGGTGCTTGCAGGAAACAAACAACACTGTGATGTTATAAGTAGAAATGGAAAGGTATTTAGTAGAGGAATTGGATGCTTGTGAAATCATTATGAGGACTGAGAAAAACGCTCTAGTCTGGGTCCCAGGAATCTCAGAGCACAAATATCTGACGTGATATGGGAGCCCCTTCCTCTGCCCTTGTCAGGAACATGAGGAAGCTTTCAATCGTCCTGCAGCCACCAACACTGTTCTCAATGGTTGCAACATTGCTGAATAGAAAATGGGACCAGAATCTGGCCATCACCTTATTAAGATGCTCCTAGACACACATGAAACTGAAGACTGGGGACTGGATTGGAACACTGCTACAGAAACCTACTTCTTCATATTCTTTTCTGCCTGAAGAAAAGACATAAAAACAGCAGCAAGATGGGCACTGCTTCACAAGTGCCTCCCAAATCACACATGAGTCAAATGGTGGAAATCAAATTTGCATCTGGAAAGTTATCTAGAGTGGATCATGGAAGCAAAGTGTTTAATTTTTCAGCTGCTGTGATACAGGAAAGCAGACTAAGAGGAAATGGAAATGAAAGCTGAATACCAACTGACAATATTCAAGACGAAGTTAAGAAGCCAGCTAATTCCATGAGCAAAATATTAGCAATACTCAATAATCCTTCAGTCACTCCTACCCCAATTTCAACTGGCTTTGTGTTCCTCCCACTAATCTGTCCTCTTCCTTGTCAGCAATTTTCTATGTCCTCTATAACCCCATATTATAACTGAGCCCATTAAATTTCAAACTCTTTATTGAATCCTCCCTCCACTTTCTTGTCATATCTCCTTCTGGCCACACTACTTATAAGAAAAGCACTCCATGTTACAGTTCTTTCTAAGCAAAGTATTTACTAAACCAAGTTGGAAAAGTTATGGTACCAGTGTTCTCTCGAATTTTCAAAGTTTCTCTTATCCCGTTGCTCTTTTTAAAAAAGCCAATTTCCAACTCTGAAATCATGAAATCTAAACACACTTTTTTGCTGGCTTGCTGGCTTGTGTGAGGCAAAGTCATAACATGTAACCAAAATGTTTGTACCCCCATAATATCCTGAAATAAATAAATAAATAAATAAAACCTTGAATAGTAGGTATAGACATAAAAAACAAAGAGCTGGAGAATGTTTCAAGTGAAGCAGTAATACTGCATATAATTTTGAAGTAAAATAAAGTCCATTAAAAAAATAAATAAATAAACACACTTTTTTACACCTCTTGTTAGTGACCTGCCTAGTTAGGTTTGTTGAGGACTTGAGTATCTGGTATGCAGTGTCTCTGTCCTTGGTTCTGAAGTATCTTGGGTTATCTATGTCGATTTTGAATGACCTTTCTCATATTGCTAAATTCATCATCTTTCCATTCCCTTAATTTAGTAACTATCACCACCATTCTATTTCAACACACTCCAATATCAAATTTCTTTTGGATGGATTGATATGTTAATCAATGCATAATGTTCTTTGTATATTATAATTTTTTTGTTCTAAATGTATTTTGTCTGATATTAGTACATGGCCATATATACTCATTGTTTTGTTCCCACTTATAAGTGAGAACATGTGATATTTGTTTTTCCATTCTTGAGATACTTCATTTAGGATTATGGTCTCTAGTGCCATCCAAGTTGCTGCAAAAGACATTATTTCATTCCTTTTTATGGCTGAGTAGCACTCCATGGTATATAGACCCACTCATTAGTTAAAGGGCACTTAGGTTGATTCCATAGCTTTGCAATTGTGAATTGTGCTGCATATACATTCAGGTGTAAGACTCTTTTTGATAAAATGACTTCTTTTCCTTTGTGTAGATACCCAGTATGGGATTTCTAGTTCAAATGGTAGGTCTACTTTTAGTTCTTTGAAGAATCCCTGTTTTCCATAGAGGCTGTACTAATTTACAGTTCTACCAACACCTATACTATTTTTGTACAGCCTATATCGTCATCTCAGAAGTCTCTATTGCTTTTGCTTGTAGTTAGCTAGTGTTTTTAAGAGATTTCCCTGAAAGCCTGGAGAAAGAGAGAGGGAGAGAAAGGGAGAGAGAAGGAGAAAAAAAGAGGAAGTAAGAGAGAGAGAGAGAAAGAAAGAGAGAGAGAGAGAAAGAAAGAAAGAAAGAAAGAAAGAAAGAAAGAAAGAAAGAAAGAAAGAAAGAAAAAGAAAGAAAGAAAAAAAGAGAGAGAAGAGAAGAGAGAGAAGAGGAGAAGAAGGGAAGGGAAGGGAAGGGAAGGGAAAGGAAGGGAAGGGAAAAGGTATAGGACAAAACAAGAAAGGAGAAAGTAAAAGGGGAAAGGAAAAAATTCTTCCAGGCTTTGCTGATTCTGTGCTGGAGCTATCCCATACCCAGGCCTTCGCAACTCTCCTTTATCCTTTATTTCCTGCTGGCACTAAGATTAAATATCAGCCAGAGGTAAAAGTTTAGGATTGTAATAAGCTCCATGAACAAACACAATTTGTTCAAAATTGTATGCAGTATTACTGCTTCACTTGAAACATTCTCCAGCTCTTTGTTTTTTATGTCTATACCTACTATTCAAGGTTTTATTTATTTATTTATTTATTTCAGGATATTATGGGGGTACAAACATTTTGGTTACATGTTATGACTTTGCCTCACACAAGCCAGCAAGCCATGTGTATGTTTTCTCTGTAGCTTTCCTATGCTTTGGATTCCCAGGCCAGTATGGCTCAATGACCAGAACATTATAATCTTTCTGTTCCACTAACCTTTTGAGCTGAATCCCAGAAATGGCAGACTCCTCACAGGGTAACAATGCCAAGATTCACCAGCCATCACTAATTTGTAACTTCTGAATTAGCCTTCCTGCAGGCATTGCTTTCAATACAACCTGCCCCAACACATGTAGCCACCTTCCTGAAGCCCTTATAAAAAAACCCCTACCCTCAGTTCGTTGGGGAGATGGATTTGAGGCATTTCTTCTATCTCCCAAGTGACATCATCTGTAGTAAATTGCCTTTCTTCCTTGGCAATCCACGTTGTCTCAGTAATTGGCTTTCTGTGTGGCAAGCAATTGCCATCCCCCTTGTGGGTTTGGTAACGGGATCTTCTCAGGTCTTGTCTGAGCATACTTCTACTCTGGGAACGTATGCAGCTTTCTACATTTCTCTGTATACACCCGCACTTTTCAATGCCCCAATTTCCCACAGAAACTCTCTACAGATTTCCTCCCAGGTTTTCAGAGTGTCTATTATTTGCATCGGTTGAAATCTCCTGCCTCAGATGGCATCAGGCTGTTCATTTGATTTACAGTGTTTCTGAGAAATGTCCTCTGCTCAGCCATTTTTTCCCCTAAGAGAGTTCTGAGTTACACAAAATAAAGGTGAATGTCTTATGCTTATCCTTCAGGAAGCTCCAAAGTGTATCAAAACTGACAGACACAATAATAATATTTATTTTTTTAGGATAAGGCCCGCTCTGCTTTTTCCAGAACTAGGAGACAGTGTCTGACGCTGGGAATGCAGGCTGCCATCTTTAAGACCACCACTGAGCCAGGTGGCATTGAGGGGGGGCATTGCAAATAAAATACTGCAAAGCTGTTCTACTATTTTTAAGTTGCCTTTTTCTTTAATCAGTATTTGCTTTGTTGCTGTGAAACTAGAAACCATATGTTTTTCATTGATTTTTAAAAGAGTTCTGTGACATAGATGTAATAATTAAGAAGTGAAGATAAGCTTCCTTGGTTTCTCCATGGTGCTCTTAACTCCTCTCATTGGCCCATTGATCTCAAACTTTGTCCTTATATTATTATATGTTCCATTCACTCTCAAGTTTATTACTGCTACCCACCAACTCAGTACATGTGTATCTCCAGTTCTGACCTTTTACCTGATCTTCACATTCATATAATCCACAAATGCCCCCACCAGGACCAAGACTTAACTCATGGTATATCACTCATAATCTACATTTGGCCACTACCTGGGCTGTACCTAACTCTTTAGCCTCCACTCCCTATACTTCCTGCTTCAGACTTCCACCTCATGAAAATGGAACTCTGCGCTTGTCTTAGTACATTTTTTATCCAATGTTGCTGAAATCTTATCTGTTTATCTTAACCACAATACTATAAGTCACTCATATTTGATTACCCAGTACCTAATTCAATGTTTTATAGTGATAATAAATACTGGCGAACTACACTGAACTATCCAAAATTGTAATACTCTATTCTTACCCATAGGTGGCAGAAAGCTCCTAAAATGAGAAGGAAAATGGTCTGTACATTAGATATGATTGACCACAGAAGTTAAAAATGACATATCCTAATTTATATTTTGGTCTTTACATGAATAGCAACTGCATAAGCTTTTGTTTTCCAGAAATATCAAGTAAGGAGAAGACAACACAATCTATTAAACTGGCAACTCCTTGAAATGAATGTTTTTCTGTCTTAATTATTCAGTATCCACAGGGTTACCTATAACACCTTGTTGTCTCACTTCTTTCAGCCTTTTCATTTTAGTATAAATTCAGTGCCAATTTTATCTAGAACGAAGTGATGTAAAGAGTTTTTGGCCAACATGTAAAGAAAAATAAAAGTTCGGTCTAAATAATTCAGATCTGTTTTTCCCAATTCTTTGGATAATTTATAATAAGTCTACATAACAATAAGATTTTTAAAGTTTACCTGGCTTTGAATAAATTATTTTAATATAAACACAATTGTTTCTTCAGGAATCCATTTTACTACAATAAGCCGGATAAGTTTGCCTATAGAGATATTCCCTAAAGGTAGCAAACGGCTTATGGAATGAAATGTCATGTCACCACACTACCTAAGACCATAGTTGTTTTTCCACCTAAGTTATCAAATAACAATATGGTATCCGTATTTTATCTGTGTTTACTAATGTATTAAGTCTTACTGAAAATATCTGCTTTTGCAAAAATCTTCCTATTTATTTTAAAAGTAATTTTTTCTGGGCCTCAAAATTATTTACCAAAAACAGACTTTCTTATCCACTAGCAAATCACCTTAAAAAGAGAAAACAAATGAGATGTCTTCCTCTGCCTGTGGATGTCGAGGGGGTGGCTGCTATAAAACCTGAATCACACCTGCATATCACCCTGTGTCCTGGAGCCCTTCCAGCTCCCTTCGCTCTTCCCTGCAGTGCTGAGCATGCAGGGGATACCCTAACCCTCTCTGGCCCCTGCCCTGGGCTGCAGGTGGAATAGTAGGTGAAAAAGGCCCACTTGGCAAATGTTGAATTTTAAACTCTGATTCAGCCAAATTTTGCCTGTTTTTGCCATTTTCTTTCTGTGGCTCATTGAAATGGAACATTCACAGGGTTCATTGAGCTTTCTCAGTCAATGACCCTTCTAGGTCATTGAGCTTTATCTCAATTGATAGAGCCAAGCAACTTCCTTCAGGGTTTTCCCATGGAAGAAAATCTGCTTTTAACAGGAAGGAGCAGTGCTTTCCAATTCTTTCTCCGGGTCTTTGGCCATATTGCTATAGTCATTAAGCTTTTGATGTGTAAGACTAATCTTTTCATAAACTTTAGGAAGTTTTAATTTCTCTCTCTCTCTTTTTTTTTTTTTTAACCAATAACAATTTACTCTGTCACAGATCTGGAGGCCAGAAGTTAGAGATCAATATTACTGAGCCAAAATCAAGGTGCCTACAGAGCCTCACTCCCTTCCGAGACTCTAGCAAGAATGCTTTCATTGCATCTTCCAGATTCTGGTGGCCTCATGATTCTTGGCTTGTACTACATCACTCCTATCTGTGCCTTTGTTCAATCTAAGAAGAAAATCTTTTACCTAGCTGTTTTCCCTCCTTAAATCAGCTTTTTATGATAAACACAATCAAGGCAGCACATTCCAAAATCCCATAGGGAAATCTCAACAGACTTTTGAGTCATGTGTCTGTAACTCAGACACAACCATCAGAGCATTTATTATCATTAATAGTAAAATATTTGAATGTCTTGGTGCAAACCGTAATACTCTATTTTTATCCAAAGGTGGCAGCAAACTCCGAATATTAGGGGAGAAATGGTCTGTGCCTAGATATAATTGATCACAGAGGTTAAAATGACACATTCTAACTTATATTTTAGCTTTTACATGAATAGCAGCTACATAGGCTTTTGTTTTCCAAAAAATACTAAGCAAGGAAAAGAGAATACAATCTATTAAACTGAGATCTCCTTGAAACAAGTGTTTCTGTCTTAATTACTCAGGAACCCCAGGGTGCCCTGCAAACCCTCACTGTCTCATTCCTTCCAGCCTGTTTTATGTGGAGGCTGTTGTGTTGGTCTCTACATTTTTTCTTGTCACTGAGAAAAACTATGAAGTTGGTTAAATTTGTTTTTGGAAAAGAACCTCCCTCTCTGGCTATTTCTGAAGTAGCTATTACTCAGTCCACATTTTTCCTGAAGTATTTATCAATGAATTTGTAATAAATATTAACTATTCATTACATATTATTACACAGGATATGTTATTTACATACATCCTATAAAGTATTTGTACCATAATGCAGGATAATCTTTCAAAAATAACAAAATGATCAAAAGCTTTTCGGTTTCCTATTTTCTAGGCAGCCAAGTATTACCACGTGGCAGGCATCCTTCTCCATACTTATACACACTCGTAGAAAGACCATGCGCATGTGGACATGGGCACACACACAGCATTTTGGGTGTTTTGGGTTTGTTTTTTAAAAAAATGAACCTGTGTTGTCTTAATTTGCAGAAAATATTTTTCTACCTTAAAACAGACCCTGTATATTCCTCCAGGTCTACATATATATATATATATATATATATATATATATATATATATATATATATATATATATAAATTATTATTTTTAATAGATACAAAATATTCTATAATGTGGCCATATCACAATCTAATCAACATTCTTTTCCTTATAACCAAGTTAATATCAGTTTTTGATAGCTCCCTCCATCAAAAGTGCTGCCACTCAAGTATTTTACAGTTTATCCTGAGGAATGGTCCTTTTGACTCTGTAGAAATCATATACAATCAGGGACTACAAAGTATTTTTATTTTTAATTGTATTAGTATTTCCAAGTAAATTTCTGGAGAGTGATAAAAATTAATATTCCCATGAATGTGATAAAAGCTATATTAAAAAAAAATTAATGTCATGCTTAGTGGGGAAAGACTGAAAGCTTTCTCCTTAAGATCTGGAACTAGAGGCCAGGCGCGGTGGCTCACGCCTGTAATCCTAGCACTCTCGGAGGCCAAGGCAGGAGAATCGCTCGAGGTCAGGAGTTCGAGACCAGCCTGAGCAAGAGTGAGACCCCGTCTCTACTAAAAATAGAAAGAAATGATTTGACAGCTAAAAAACATATATAGAGAAAAAATTAGCCAGGCATGATGGCACATGCCTGTAGTCCCAGCTACTCAGGAGGTTGAGGCAGTAGGATTGCTTGAGCCCAGGAGTTTGAGGTTGCTGTGAGCTAGGCTGACGCCATGGCACTCTAGCCTGGGAAACAGAGGGACACTCTGTCTCAAAAAAAAAAAAAAAAAGATCAGGCACTAGATAAGTTACGTCTGCTTTCAGTACTGTTATTCAATATCGTATCAGTATCTTTTTAGCCAGTACCATTAGACAGGAAAAGCCATCCAAATTGGAAAGAATGAAGTAAAACTGTCTCTTTTGCAGATTACATGATCTTGTATATAGAAAATCCAAAAGAATTAACAAGAAAGCTATTAGAACTTAGAAATGTATTCATCAATGTTGAACAATATCAATACACAATATCAGCTGATTTTTCTATAATACCTGCAGTGAATAATGCAAAAAGGAAATTAATAAAGCAATTTCACTTACGACAGCATTTAAAAAATAGAATACATACCTAGGAAATAAATTTAACCAAAGCATGCAAATCTCGTACACTGAAAACTACAAACCATTGTTGAAACAAATTAAAGAAGACCTAAAGAAATGGAAAGACATTCCATTTTCATGGGTAGGAAGACTTAATATTGTTAAAACATCAACACTACACAAAGTGATCTACAGAGTCAATGAAATTCCCATCAAAATTTCAACAGCCTTTTTGCAGAAATAGAAAAGCTGATCCTCAAATTTGTATGAATCACAAGGGGCTCTGAACAGCCAAAACACCCTTGAAAAAGGCAAGCAAAGTTGGAAGGCTCACACTTCCCGATAGTTTTTGCCCCCCGCCCATGGTTATGTTGAAACCCTAACCTTCCATGGTATGACATTAAAAAGTGGGGCCTTTGGAGGGTAGTCAGATTTAGATGAGGCCTGCTTATAAGTGAAAGAGACTATAGCTCACTCTCCATTTACCATATGAGTATATAGCAAGAGGGTGACCATCTGTAAATCAGGAAGATGTCCCTCACCAGAACCCAACTATGCTGGACTTTGATCTTGGACTTTCCAACCTCTGGAACTCTGAGAAATAAATTTCTTTGGTTTCTGGTCTATAGTATTTTTGTTATAGCAGCCTGAATTGACTAAAACACTGATTTTATTACAAACACAATAAAAGTAGTGTGGCAGTGGCATAAGGATAGACGTCTAGACCAATGAAATAGAATTCAGAATATAAGTTCATTCAAGAGGGAAAGAATAATCACTTCAATAAATGGCGCTGGGCAATTGGATTTCCATATACAAAGGAATGAGGTTGGCCCCCTACCTCAGACCATGTGCAAAAATTAACTCAAAATGGATTAATGATTTCAATATAAGAGTCAAATTTATGAAGGTCTTAGAAGAAAATGTAAGGGTAAATATTCATGAACTTTTATTTCACAATGGATTCTTAGATATGACACCAAAAACACAAGTTCCAACAATAATAAAAAAAGATAAGTTGAATTTCATCAAAATTAAAAACTTTGTGACCCAATGGATATTATCAAGAAAATGAAAAGACAGCCTACAGACTGGGAAAATGTATTTTGAAATAATATATATGATGATTTTAATATTCAAAAATACAGAAAACTGCTACAACTCAATTAACAAAAAGACAATCTAATTAAAAAATGAGCACAAAACTTGAATAAACATTGCTCCAAACAAGATATATAAATGGCTAATAAGCATATGAAAAGATACTCAGCATTTTTAGTTATTAGGGAAATACCAATTAAAAGCATATTATAATAGCAACTATAGGCATATCACTATTCATTTATCATCTTTCTATCTGTATAAATTTGTTTCTACTAGGTATTTCATGTAAGTGGTATCATATATTTATTCCTTTGGGTCTGGCTTATTTCACTTAGCATAATATTTTCTTTATTTTTCTTTCTTTGGGGGGTTGAATTTCTTTTTTTTAATTTCAGAATATTAGATGGTACAAACATTTTGGTTACATAAATTGCTTTTGCACCATTTGAGTCAAAGTTATAAGTGTGTCTACCACCCAGATAGTGTGCATTGTACCCATTAGGTGTGAATTTACCTTCCCCTTCTCCCCCCTACCACCTGCTTGATTTCTGATGAATGTTATTTCCATATGTGCACATAAGTGTTGATCGATTAGTACCAATATAATGGTGAACACATGTAGTGTTTGTTTTTCCATTCTTGTGATACTTCACTTAAAAGAATGGTTTCCAGTTCCATCCAGGCTAATACAAGAGGTATTAGCTTACTACTCTTTATGGCTGAGTGGTACTCCATGGCATACATATACCACATTTTATTAATCCACTCATGTAATGATGGGCACTTAGGTTGTTTCCACATCTTTGCAATTGTGAATTGTGCTGCTATGAACATTCAAGTGCAGGGATCTTTCTTATAGAATGCCTTTTTTTCCTTTGGGTAGATACTCAGTAATGGGATTGCTGGACCAAATTGTAGGTCTATTTTTGGTTCTTTTAGGTATCTCCAAACTACTTTCTAGCATACTATTTTCAAAGTTCGTACATGTTGTAGCATGTCTAAGATACTCAATCCTTTTATAGATGAATAAGATTCCATTAATGTATAGTATACCACATTTTGTTTATCCATTCATCTGTAGATAGACACTTGAATTGTTCCCACCTTTTGGCTAATACGAATAATGCTGCAATGAATGAACATTGGCATACAGGAATGTATATCCAGTTGTATCCATACACACACACACACACACACACACACATGCACGCACACACACACACACACACACACACACACACACATATATATATATATATACACACACATATGAAATTTGGATGCAATCAGAAAAGAAGGTACAGGTGGCATCAGTAGCCTATTTCCATAATCTTATACTCCTTTCACTGGAAGCAAAACTTATTTTTTGTGATCCAGGCTCTCCTTTGGATTTGCTGGTGACAAAAACAATGTAATAGATCCCTCCTTCACCCTGTCTTCAACGATATCAGGACACCCTGCATTTTAGTTTATAGTTTACTTGGAAAGCCAAAGTTTTGAGTTGGGTCTTTTATGCATAATCCAAATAAATGTCATATTCAAGGCAGTTGTCCCAGTTAGTTTCTAAAGATCAGTCTTTTCCCCATATTCCCAAGGTCTTTTCCCAACACCAAAAGGAAGAAGCTACTCTTCATCAAGGCATGTTTTACAAAATTGTTATACCAAAAATCAGGTCCTGTTTCTAATTGATTAAGAACTCAGTTGTTTAAAAGTTTGCCAAATTGGTGTTGCCAAGGCTACTTGTTAATAATTCAAGGAAGTAAATTTATGGATAATCAGGTCACAAGTAGAATATTGTTACTTTTGATTTATTTCCATTATGGGTGCAGTCTATAAAGAATCTTGATACTTATTTTTTTTATCCTGAGCCCTCCTACCAAACATAAACATAAATGTGAAGTTCACAAATAAGGATGGATTTTTAGGATAACAGTAATAAGATGTTGATGAGCATTGCTTTTGTCTAAAGAGAGACATTTTATGCTATTAAAAATCAAATAAAAACTTGTTTACATCTGCCACAGTAATAATTGCTGCATATTGGATACTTATTTGTCAAATAATCAATTTTAATCAGTTATTCAGTGAATAAATATTTATTGAAATTATGGGCTCCTGGGATCCTGTGAATTTGGGACATTTTATGATCTATGAAATTATTTCATATATTTCTTCCAACTCCTTTCATACTTGAAGCTCTATTGAGGCCCTGTAATAACATAGCACCAACATTAAAAGCAACAGCCATAGCAACAACAGCAAAATAATTCTTGCAAGAGTTTTTCCTTTTTACATTTTTTGAAAGAACAAAGTAGAAACATTATTTTATTTTATTAAATCAGCATTAGACTCTTGTTTCTAATATATGCCTTAACATTGCCAAATATTTTACTAAGAAATACCTAATGCAGTAATATCATCTTTCACTGGTTTACATATACAATTTGAATAGTCATAATATTATTTCATTATTTAATGACATTATTGTATTTGTATTGTCATAAAATAAAAATAAATTATATCTGAAAAAATTTAATAACGTTTGAGAACATTAAAATTAGACTGAATAAGAAGAAAATAAGTTTATGTTTATGTATGTACATTTGTATGTGTCAATTCACAGCTGCAAATATTTTTTTAAAAGACAAAGCATATTAGAGGGCATATAATAGTATTATGATCCTCTAATATTATAGGGTATGTAATATTGTAAATTAATTTGTTATATATTGTATATATTATTTATAATATCTCTTGTGTATAGTCTGTATTTTGCTCTGAAGCCTATATATTGTGAGCTATAACTTTAATTTTAAGTGAAGCTTAAATCCAAGAAAGCTGTGATCCCAACATATGAATATATGCAGACCATATATTCATAACATATACATATCTAAGAAATTAATCTATTTATAATATTATAGTTTAGCCATATTATACACACACATACACAATTCTGGTTGGTGCTACCAGGCATTCTATGTAAAGAATCTGGCTGAATCACAGGAACAATACACAGCAAGCTACACTGTCATCTGAAGCCCCAACCTTGTAGACACATGTCATGTTTGCCATGGCTTTACAATGCAGGATGGGAGAGCCAGTGTTTTGAAATTGACAGATCTGGGTCCAAATCCTGACTCTGGGTATAAGCTAGTAAGTGCTAATGTGTGACTTAAATCAGTTCTCTGAGCTACATTTGTAAAATGGGAGTAACAGCATGTACATCAAAAGGTTGTTGTGGATACCAAATTAGGTTATGTAAAGTGATTTAGAATTTATATTCAACAGATGATGATAGTGGTGGGGGGAAAGGATAACATCTGCTAGCTCATAACCAGTATCTTTTAAAAAAAATGAAAAAGAATAGAAAATGGTTTTCTTACAGAGTGTATGTGTGTGTTTGGGTTGTGTTGTAAAATGTATTTCTTATTATGGATCACAGTCAGATAAGTTTTTAAAAATAGATATTTGTGGAGGCACTTTAATACTGTAAGGATGGTGGTAGTACCTCCCTCATACCGTGGTTGTTAAATGAGGTTAATCAGGTAAAGTACTCAAAGCAACACCTGCAGAGAGCAAGCATTTGGAAAGGGCTAACAATTAATTATTCCTAGTTACTGTAGATATTGCTAATACTAGTGATATCTGTCACTCTGTTACCATCCATGTCAGAAGTGTTACTTGATTCTCTAACTCCATGGTCCACCATGTAGTGCCTTCTTCCAAAAGAAAAAGTAAAGACCTTTCCATATTAGATCAGTGGTTTCCAGAATGTGGAGCAACAACAAACAATGGGGAGGGGAGTCTGAAATAAAACAAGCAACTTTTTATTTTGCAAAAAAAAAAAAAAAAGGCAAAGCACATTAACTTATAGATCTGACATCTGATCCTTATAGACCTACCCTGATTTATTTTATGCCATATGGCTTACGTTCCCGTACTTTTAATTCTTAGATGCTATAAAAAACCTTTTACAATTATATTACTTATAGATCAAACAATCCCTCATTTACTTTAAAATATTTCGTTTGGCCAACAGGACTCACAAAGAAGCTAATGTTTCAATCAATAATGTTAATTTCTTTCTACCCTTTACGTAGAAATAATAAACTTAATTAGTCTATCCCTGGGACTTCTAAATTTTTTCCTCTTTTTCATCAAAATTTATATACTTGGAGAAAGCAAGAGAAAATATTTTAAAATAACAACATAGTATTAAGATTTAATTTTACCTAGAATAATATGATCTATTTTTCCTGTCTTTATTAGCTTATTTTGTTTTGATAATAATGTCAATACACACTACACACTTTTAAAAAATGTTTTGGAAAGTCCAATATAATATTAAAAGCCGAAAAATGTAGCCAATAGTCCCAATAGCCAGAGGCAACCACTATTAGCATATTCTGTTTTTATTCACCTCCTATTTAACATCTTATTTTTTTTACATCATACTTGATCTCTCAGCATAAATCAACTTTGTATACAGTATTTTTATTTTAGTAGAAATGAGAGTTTTGCTATGTTGCCCAGGTTGAACTTGAACTCCTGGGCTCAAGGGATCCCCCAGCATCAGCCTCCTGGGTAGCGAGGAGTACAGGCATGTACTATTGCACCCAGCTTCTTTTTTAATTTAAAAAAAAAATGTTTTTGTAATGTTCTTTTTTGAACATGGTAGACTCAGAGTAGGTAGACTTCTTACTTGGTGGCTGGTTTACTCCAGAGCAAGCATCCCAAGAGAATTGTAAAGAAGCAGAATGGCTTTTTCTGAAATCACAAAGTATTACTTTTACTGTATTCTACTGTTGGAAATAATCATAAATCTGCCCAAATTCAAAGGCAAGAACACAGACCTCCACCTCTCAATGAGAGGAGAGTCAAAGAACCTTAGTTTATGTTTTAGAACACTATGATACAATAAAAAATACTATAAGCAAAGTCTTAATTGACATTATTTTAATAGAAAAATCTATAAACATTTTTATAATGGAAAGGTCTGAGCTGTTTCTCATTCTGTTCTACTAAAAGAGCTCATATACTGTCTTTCTTACATTTAGTACGCCAAGATATTTATAAACTTCTCCAATAAAATTAAATGTTACAGTAGGAAAAAGATTTTAGATTTTAGAGACATTTTAGGCTGAGGCAGGAAAATCACTTGAGCCCAGGAGTTTGAGTTTGCAGTGAGCTAAGATGATACCACTGCACTTTAGCTGGGACAACAGAGGGAGACTCTGTCTCAAAGAAAAAAAAAAGAACTACTTCAAATTTTTGTAATTTAATGGTTGTGCTTTGGTTCTTAGTGTGAATATTGTTGTAACTTGATTATATTGTGTTTAAAATGGCTTAAAAGATTATTATAAGCAGAAAACCCTACTAAGCCATTGGCCAGTATAGGTGGAAGTAAAATTTCTGACTATTTTCAAGGAAGGAAATTATACATTGTAATTCTTCTGGGCTTAAAGTTTTTTACTTAGATTTTAGTCTAGGCACATTTAAGAACAATGCATGCTAATTAAGCTAATAGAAACAAATTTGAATATACTGTGTATTGCTTACTACATATGCACCCCAAATGCCAACAGATTTGACTTTTAAACATCTGTTGATAATATGCTCACAAGGCACAATTATTCAAATTCTAAGATACACATTAAGTTAAATAACATCTTTCTTATATGTATTAAATACATATTATACTATTTTATCTCTTACCTTTTTAAATGAGAGCCATTAATGGTCATGTAATATACAACAATGGCACTTAATCTCCGGAAAAACTGCCTTTTGGGGAAATCAATGGCAGATTTTAGCCCCCTGGGAGAGAGGCAGTGTGTTTCAGACAGTGTTTCATGTTTATTCTAGGAAGGATTTCTATGTTAGGGCCTTTTAGTAGGAGTTATTATTTCCTCATTGTTCCTGGGGAGTCATACTGCAGTGAAATACCCCAAAGCAGATGTTTCAGACCAAGAGACAAGTGCTAAATCAAGTGCAAGAGCAGCCCATATGCTGACAATGATCATTTTTCTCCTGGGAGATATCCTTAGCTATGCATTTTTCTCACAATATATCAGGAACCATCTTCCCTCAGCCCAGAATGAAGGAAAAATAGTAAGCAGGAGAAGGACTAGACTTGGAACAGCATGTAATTCAGCTTGGAATGTGTGTGCTGCATTAATAATTGTGTGTGTGTGTATGCACGTAAGCTAGACTTAGCTAAATGTATCCCCAAATGCTTTGGCAGTGTTCTCTGGGCCACAGGGCCAGATTCTTCCTTGTGGTGGTGGTAGAAATACCCACCTGAAAGCAATGCAGGTGTTTCTTTCAAGAAACCCAGCAAGGATTTAAGTGTAAGTGTATAATAGGAAATAAGCAAGGCTTCGGCCTCTGGAGGTAAATATTTGCCTTCTCCTTCGAAACAGGAGGAAATTGGGTCCAGACTGTGAGGTGAGAGAACGCTGGGAGCATTCAGTGATGGATAAACTGACTTCTACCTTGTGGAGAATGGTCAAGAGCTAGGCAGACAGCCTGTCTCTGAAGCACTGAGGCAAGGTAGAACTGGTCCTCTAAGTTGTGCTTCTGTTTTAATGCAACACTTCAACAAATTCTAGGTGTTAAAAGTCACAGGCTATTCTTAGTTGTGCTGGGGGAAATACGAGCACACAGTGTCTTCCCCATACTAAGGCCTGCGAGGGTATCAATGATGGTCTCTGAAGAATAGCTGTGGTTGTTGCTCTGGATTACATACGAGGTAACAGCTCAGAACACTGAAAAAGCTAGAAGCATGCTTTGGACCAGTTTCTATTACTTGGACTAGAGGGATTTAGTGCTGGAGTAAACGAAGTATAAATAAGTATGGCCGGGCTCAGGGGCTTACGCCTGTAATCCTAACACTCTGGGAGGAGAATTGCTTGAGCTCAGGAGTTAGAGACTAGCCTGAGCAAGAGCAAGACCCCATCTCTACCAAAAAGAAAAGGAAAAAAACCCATCCGGGCATTGTGGCATGTGCCTATAGTCCCAGCTACCCAGGAGGCTGAGGCAGAAGGATTTTTAGAGCCCAGAAGTTGGAGGTTGCAGTGAGCTACAATGACATCACTGCATTTTACCCAGGGTGACAGAGTAAGACTCTGTCTCGACCAAAAAAAAAAAAAAAAAAAGACAACTGAACACCCCTCCTCACAAAAGAAAAAAATATATAAATAAGTATCACCTTATTTTGTAATTATAGACTAGAGTGGCCATGTATATACAAGTTCAAGTATCCTAATAATGCACTTTCATACCATTTATTAGAACTTCTCATCAAAAAACCCTATCTAGGAAAAGTTATTCCAAATTAAGAACCTCATTTTACAGATGAGAAAACAGGGATTTGGAAAATTAAAATTACTTGTCAAAGATACACACAAGCAGACAACACAAAGAGCCTCAAACTTTTGAATTGTTGGCCATAAATCTCATGTCCATTCTACAACGAAACAGCCATCATTGCACTCTACTTAGGTCTCTGTATAATTCCTTGCAGTTTTATTAAAATATTCCATGTATTTGTTCATTTTCTTCCCTCATTAATTCTCTAGATTGTTACTATGCATAAGCAGGATGTCAGCTCCCTGCTGTCCTCTGGTTTCTGCTTCAAGACCCTTGCATTATGCCACAGACTTTTCTTAACACAGGCACAAACAGAGGGAGCCTATAGTGCACATTTCATATTAAATAACTCAGAGATTCTTTTTAGTCACTTTGGATCCTTTCTCCATCTCCTAACTCCTTCCTGTTTTCCCTCAAAGACTCAGCCCTGCACATTCTTCTTCTTGCCGGAGTTTCCCTCTTCCTATAGCAAAATTGCTCTTCCTAAAAGCTTGAAATCCAGGCAAGGGAGGCCTCTGCAATTCAGTTTGATCCCAACTCTGCCTTACTAAATCCTCTCCCCCACAAAGAGCAAAGAGAAGCTCTCTTTTCAAGGAATCTTTATCCAACAGTTATGAAAGTGAAGTGTTCTTTCTAGATGTGAATGGGAATTATCTCCCTGTGAGAAAATACCATTATGTGTGTGAACAGAGAAAAAAGAGAAAGAGGTTGAGTCAGGAGCTGGTTATTTTGTGTCTGGAAGGTTGTTGGTGTTTTGGAGCAATGTGAGGTCTGCAGCACTCCCCCAGAGATGAGCCTTTACCCCCGGTCATCCCTCACTGATTGCCACAGAGGCCCATGTGGACAAGGAGTGGCCAAGGAAGGAACTGGGGAGGGGAAGATTCCAGAGGTCATTAGTCAAATGTCTCTCCACAGACGGCTCAGACAGGTAAGAGATGCAAGATCTCTTACAATAGATTGTGTATCCCTCATAAAAGATGCTCTGTAGGCTTGACTATTTAGCATATGTCATATGATTTCTGTTTACCTTCCCCTTGTTTTTTCATACATTTTTAAAACTAAAATTATAATAAATTAATTATGCAGATAATTCTAGGACCTGGCATGTAGTAAATACTGGATAATGTAAATTTGAACTGTGCTAATAGAAACAAAGATAATTTTCACCCTGACCATATTTGAGCCAAGTTCTTTAAAATAATAATTTTATGTTTTTAATAAAAACTATTTTTCAATGTAAAAAATTAATATAAGGGATGTTAAAAGAATATTTATTTTTAAACCCACCAATAATCCTACCACACAGAAATGACTGACAGTAATAATTTTGATGCACATTGTGCCAGGGAGAGAGTAGAGATTTAAAGAAAGAAAGAAACCTATTCTCCTGTAGGCTGATTTTGGTGACAGCATCAGGAATCAAGTTAGAAAGCCATAAGAAAAAGGTTGTTGGACAGCTTCTTCTTTCCTGAATACTCGCCAACTAGCATTCTTCTTTGTAAAATTCTCAAGTAAGGGCAGAGTCAGGTTTCATGAGGCCTAAAGGTTATATTATCTGGGACCTCATTTTAAAAAATAATATAAAATTGTGCATACAAAATCAGACACAAAAGTGAACATTATTTAAAAAGAGAAAAATCATAACATATTACAAATTTTTTAAAAGCTGACAAATACCAAATTTCTTTCAGCTTCATGGCTCATCACTAGTGCTATCGTGTAAATTTTTAAGACTGTTGTTTCCTTCATTTATAAGCTGTAGGATTTGGATAAATTTCCAGAAACTAGCTTCTGAGTATGTATATTTCAAGACCAATTTTTTCACCATTACACAAACGCTTCTAGGGTCTGATACTGTTGGACATGTTTGCACAGTGAAATGCCTCTGACTCTGGTGCTGACGTCCTTGTGACCTGACACCAGTCAAACTGGCACCGTGGATGGTAGAAAGCCATTCCTACACAGAGACAGCTAGCAATGATGTCATATCCATGGAAGAGACTGCGACCCACACAATTATATCATGTTGCACTCAATTTCAATGTATCCCCAACTCAGCTTCCTTTTAGCCAGACCTCAAAAATGCCTGCTGTCACTCCAATCCCCATAGTATACTTACCACAAACAAAGTAGAAAGAAGGCAAAGTGATGAGAACATAGTCTTAAACTGATTTCACACAAAATATTTTACTTTTATGAATGTTACAAAAGCATATACTCACAGGCATTTCTAAGGCCCCTTGCAAAGACTTGGAAGAAAATGTCCATTGGTAGTAAGAGGTCCTGAAACTTGTGCTTTATTAGCTTCCTAGCATATTCACCTCTGTCTATAGAGTAAAAGCTAGTCCTCTAAAATTTCTCTCTCACCCCAAATTGGTAACTCTTCATGGACATGGAAAGAGCTGTGTGGCCAAAGCACCCATGTAGCTCCATGAATATTTGCCCAGCTGAGTAGGTCTCTTTTCATATCAAAGATTATTTCAGTCAATTGAATAAATAAATTCAATAATGGTTTGAAATTATAATTATTTCTTTACATTATAAAGGCAAAAAATAATAATAAACTCACCTATAATAATGTTCCCTTATGTTTATATGATGTTTTTAACTTTTCTATGTACATTTCCATAAAGCACTACGGCTATTAACTAAATTCACTGTCAACAGTAAAAATCCAGATAATACATGTAAATATGGATTAGTAAAAAGACCGGTCATCTCACTTATTTACATAGAACAGAACCTGCATTTACCTACAGTACGATGATTTAATGTGTAAGCAGACACAGCAGGAACTGCAACCCCTCCTCCATGTAAATATGTGCCATTCTGTATATACAAACTACCTCTACAACAAAATAAAAATTAGATTAATAGAATTGGAAACCATTGTGCACTATTTTATCTTTATAAATATGTTATTCAAGCACTTTCAACCATTCTAAAAAGTATTTTAATTAGAAAGTTTTATAAAATATGTAGAAAAATGAAAATGAGAATATTTACAAAGATGCACAATAGGCATTCAGATTTTTGTTTAGATGTTCTGAACCCATATTATATGACACCAAAAAGCTGTTTTTTTTTCTAATCAAATAGTGGGCATAATTGCATCTGGATGATTTCTTATGGAAAAATTGACTTGAGAAAATATTCTATAGAAACCAGTCTTGACATTCACAGCTGATTCCTTTTTAAAGCATAGACTTTTTTTAATTCACCAAAGAAAATGTTATAATCACATCTCATTCAACTAACACTAAATTAATTAGAGTCTCACAAATTTATTTGAAATTAAAATAAACCAAGAAAATAAGTAAATGCAGTTCTGACCAAAGGAGTTTTGCACTGACCTACCATTGATTTTGGCTCAGATTTGCAATGACCTTTATCATTGGTAATTTTTAAAAAGGTAAATCCCATAGATAAATAACCAAGGATCTTTTTATCGCCATGCCCAACATGTCAAAATCCCAGTTGCTCTAAAATTTAGCTATTTGACCTCCCCACACATATATCATTATTTCCTTAGGACAAGGATCTTAATCTGGGGTTCATGAATCAACCTTATATTCTATGAAAGCTCTGAAATTATATCCATAATTTTGTTCAGAGAACAAAAATACTTTTAAAGAAAAGTAGTTCATAGTGTTTATCAGATTCTCAAAATAGACTGTGACCCACAAAGCCTCAGTATCTAATTGACATCACTGTCAGCTGGAATGTAAGAAAGTGAAAAAGTAGAATCTAAGAAAGTTGTTGAAGACCACATGTGAGGGTTTGGCTCCAAAGGAATTTTCATATTGGTAAGTTAATTTTATGTGTAGCTATTATTTGTTTCATCAAGGTAGATTTCCCTCTTCCTTCACTGGAAACAAATCATGTGTTACAGAAAACACCTAAATGAAGACCTAACAGAAATCTTTCACTTAGTAGTTCTGAAAATTACTAAGATCTAAAGCTATATTTTTTTTTAGTTCCAAATAATTGTGTAACATGGATTGCAATTTCTGTTCAAAGTAAATAAAAGGGAGTCCCAAAGTAATTCATTCCTTTTTCAAAAGCTTGATATAATAGGCTATTTTTAAAAATAAGAAATAAGCACTGCTTTTTATTTCTTGTGGTGTGTATGTCACGTGCTAGAGAGGAGGTTTCATAAATATAGCCCATCCTTATTTTTTTCCACTAAACATTCCATCACTATCTGTTACTTCCTAAAAAGCCCTTATAATATGCTTTTCATTCCTTTTTGGCATATTAATTGTTGGTATCCACTGATATTTACCTTGTTAAAAACTGACAGTTGAGAAACCATCCGTACATACAGTCAGCATCTCATCTTTCAAAATATGATTTCTAGAAATTCATTTTAATGCAGAAAATTTCCTGTGTTGTGTTTTAATTTCCCTAAATGAGGGGGGTACCACTCTTCATATTTTTTGTTGTTGTTTTTGTTTTGTTTTTCTTTGCTATTACTAAATGCATAAGACATTCTCCTAATTTTTTTTCCATGAGATTATATTTGGCTTCTAAGTAGTTTCGTATAGGATCCAGAATTGTAATATATTTAGTTTCTTAGGAAAATAAAAATACACATTTTGTTGATACCTTCATTATCATAATTTTTGCAATTGAATTTTAATATTCAGAATTCAAACACAAGGATAAACTAATCCTCTTGTTTATGAACAATGGAATAGCCTACTGGGTCTTCTAGTTCCTTCTGTGCTAGTAATACCTTCTTAACAGGTCGTTTTGTTCATCAATTGCCCATCTTCAAGATAAGGTATAATTCACTTGAAATTTAAAAATCAGAGATTTTTAAAAAGCTATTGTCCATATTTTAAGTCCTAAAAATATTCATTTCACGAAACACTAAAACAGCTACAAGAGAATAACAGAAAGTTTTAGATGTTTAACACTAATAGCAGTGATTTCAAGATAGTTTTTAAGTTTGAATGGTCATTTTGCTCATCATAAAATATATATACATTTCAACTAAGAAGAAACTATTAAAAGTGATTTTATTGGGGAAAAAAGTATATATTTCCTTTTATCATGTTGAACAATTCATGATCTTAATATTGTAAAATTCTCTGAACTCTACTATGTGAGAGGACAGATTAAAACCACTTGAAATGGCTAGGGATTTCATAACCTCTTTGTAACTTATTCATAAATCATAAATGCCGGGATTAAGTGGAAGATACACAGATGGCTTAATTCAATAAGTTCTTAGTGTGGGATGTTTCAAAATACCAGACAGAAAAGAGTCCCTGTACCTTCTTATTAATAAAGTTCACAGAAAAACAAGAGTATATTTGCAAATTTTTTTTAAATCCAAAATATATTTTTAAAATGAGTTTTGTATGCATATAAGATATTCATCTCACTCAGTTTCTATTCATATACATGCATACATCATATGACATATATATGACTTCACTACCCCCTCCCAAGATTTTCATTTGACTGTTTTAACTGGCCATAAGTATAGTTTTCTGAAAAGGAAGTTAGAATTCATCCTTAGAAGGAAATTCACTCCACCACTGGCATGGAAAGAGCGTCTCTTTTTGGAATCCAGGATCTCAGATTTGTGGTTCCACAGGAGGAAGGCTTCTCAGAATTTTTCCTCATTTTATTCTACTGCCAGTGATCACAAACTATTAGAGAATCAGAATATATATATTTAAAACAAGTAACCTGAATCTAACCCAAATGAAAAAAACAGTTCTAGAAACCTAGTCATCATAATTTGAAGTCCATCAAAGTCTATGTCTTAGAATCCATATTATATTTCCAAGCAGCAGAATCAGCAGAATGGTACTAAGCACACATAATTTTCTACACACACACACACACACACACACACACACACACACACACACAAATATACCATGCATGCAACATTATAAAAGGAAAAAATTTCTACTTTATTTACTAGTTTTTATATGTCACAGTCATAAATATACTAGCTTTATATTTTTAAGTCTGAAGAAATGTCTCCTAGAAGTGTTGGCACTTTATATGTGGATACTTTTTGAAAAAAAGTTCAATTTATACACACCACTGTGAGCATAACCTGTTAAATTTTTCCCCGCTGATTTAACACAGAAGACCTACCTGACCACATCTGTATGTAAATCAAGAAAGGGTTGTACTTCTTTTTCTCCACTTGTGGGTGGATCATCACATGAACTTCCAAAAGTTTCATTTATCACCACTTCGATTCATCAAGAGCTCTGAAATGTCAGTATCGCCAATATTGGACATGGAGCTGTTTTCTATAATTTTTTCCTCAAGATAGCATCAGCTAGTTTTCAGATGAGGAAAAACACATTTTGTTTAAGTTTTGAGATTTCCCAAAGACAAAGAACCGAAATTGATCTTGCATTAAGGACAGCCCAAACTATAGTACAAAAGCTGAAGAAGATAAACAGTGGTGGTGGAGTTTTTACTCATTGCTGATTGGTTTCTAGCTGCTACAAATCTTTTATTCTAAGAAGTTATCTTTGGAAGGACCAGGAAAATAGTAACGAACATATCCTTCTCCAACAAACTGCTGTATGTTCCTCTTATCATTTTGAGTCAGAAGTGCCTCTAGAAATACAAAGGTTAAACAGAATCTTATGTTTGAATTTGGTCACCTTATCTATAGAATATTGAAAAAATAGATATTGAAAATAACCTCTGAAGAAGGGACAGATCGTTATCAAAATATTTCAACATTTTGTGTTTATTCAAACTTATTGAAACAATTTGGTTTTCAAATTGGACTAATAGCAGCCTTCCATGATTTTTTAAACAGATTGTTCTTAAGTGTGTTCTGACCCATAATTTGAACTTGTATTATTTTTGTATTTCAAAATATGAAAAGGCTCAATTATGAAGGAAATGTGACTCAGTGCATTAAAAAGTACCCACCTGTGTGAATATGTAGATCAAAACTTACTTATTTCTGCTCCCATTATGGAGTCTCTGGTTAAATTTAGGTGAGTCACCTAACATCTCAAGATTAGTTTCCTATCTCTTTAATAGAAAATAACTCTTTCTTCTACAAATACCAGAAAATTTAAAGAATTTAAATGAATTCTTTGTACTCATTATTTTAGTAACAAATGTACCATTTGATTCTACTCATTTACTTATTATCTTATAATAAGTCTCAATTTGGGGGGATACATTTATGCCTTTATGCTATTACCATATTTTCTGTTATCAGTTACTTTTCCTGATTACATGATTACACTAAGGAAATGTTATACATTTGGAGGTGGGCTATTTCAGGCTGGAGGTGCAATAGAATCCATATTGTACTTTTATTAGTACAGCATTCTGAATAGTTTTTCCCTGACTCTCTGGACTAAGCCTTTCTTCTGTTGCTTGCTTCGGTTGTTATTTAGCATTTACTCAGTTGCAGTGAAAAAATTTTTAGAACTTTCAACGCCTCCTCCCCAAAATTTGCCTCTGTTCTATTATATTAGATATGTATCTGTCATAATCAACCAGCTTATAGCACCTAATTTATATTTTGCATGTTTGTATAATTTTTAAAAGTATGGCATTCTTAACTTTCTCTTGGTTTAAACTGTCTAAAGGAATAATAAAGGTGAATTTTTAGTGATAGAAGTATTGAAGACCTTACTTTTATAGCCTCTTAGAGAAACTGAGCTTTTCTCTACCCCATCAGTCACTAATTGCCTGAGATCCAAATAATTTGCAAATAGTAAGGGCTTCAAAGTAGAATTACAGTGAACATTATGCTATTAGCTTGAGTTGAGGGAGTTGAAAATAGAGTTGACACATAAGAAGGAGATTAATCCAATATAGTGATTACTGAATCATGAAATCCTATTTTACCTCTCCTGAATGAGACATAGCTTATGAAAAGGCAACCCAACTACTTCAAGGTTTTAGTAGATGAGTCTGAAAATGTTGCTAAAAATCAAAAGTCTGGATTTTCATCTGGTTTTTTTTTTCCTATACATTTATTTCACCTAGAGGGAACTCTAACCCCAGAAAATTAAAGTGGCCTACACAAGTTCAGCCATTATTTACTTACATAATATTGAGTAAGTCACTTAACCTTTAAGATTCCAAAATGTCTTTCCCTATAAAATGGGGATGGTTATGGCAGAACTGACTCCTTCTAACATTAAGATTTGTATGAGTCCTAGAAGTTTATAACTTTCATATGAACTTAGCTGTGTCTCATTTTCCATAGAATAGTCAATCAATAATATTTATTAAATACTATCAGGTTTTATTTGCTGTTTGCTGCCTAAGTCCCATGGCATCTGGGTGCAGTCGGATACACTAATGATATAAGGCCAATATTCTACAGTTTCATCACTTTATGGATATTTCTCTAGACAAATATATTAAATTTATTTTTTTCCTATTTCTGTATACAGGAAAGTAAAGGAATATTATGATTAAACTGTAATTCTCGTTGATTTTACATACATATACTATAGTATTTTACATACATTTACCACAATATTTTAGTCAAAAATGTGGACTCTGGATGGAGTCGGGCACCTGTATTCAAATCTTTATTTACACCATTCTCAAGGTTCATTATCTGCACATCACTATCTTCATCAAATAAAATGATTCCATACTTTTGCAGTAAGAATTAAATGATAGTGAATGTGTAGAACAATGTCTTGAATATATTTTTCTGTGTATAAAAATTAATTAAAGATGGCTTAAAGACTTAAATAGAAGACATGAAACCATAACAATTCTAGAAGAAAGTATAGGAAAAACTCTTTTAGACATTGGCCTAGGCAAAGAATTTATGACTAAGACACCAGAGGAAAATGCAGCAACAGCAAAAATAAATAAATGGGATTTGATTAAATTAAAAGGCTTCTGTACAGCAAAAGAAATAATCAATAGAGTAAAGAGGCAATCTACAGAATGGGATAAAATATTCACAAAGTACATCCAACAAAGGACTAATATCCAAAATCTACAAAGAACTCAAATCAGCAAGAAAAAAACAAATAATCCCATCAAAATATGGGCAAAAGACATGAAGAGAATTTTTTCAAAAGAAGATAGACAAATGGCCAAAAAAATATGAAAAAATGCTCAACATCACTAATCATCAGGGAAATGCAAATTAAAATCACAATGAGGTATCACCTTATCCTTGTCAGAATGACCATTATTAAAAACTGAAAAAAAACAACAACAACTACAAATACTGGCATGGATGCAGTGAGAAAGGAATGCTTACATACAGTTGGTGAGACTACAAACTAGTACAACCCCTATGGGAAACAGTATAGAGATTCCTCAAAGAATTAAAAGTATACCTTCCATTCAATCCAGCAATTTCACTACTGGGGATCTACTAGAAAAAAAAAATCATTTTATAAAAAAGACACCTCCACTCAAATGTTTGTCACAGCACAATTCATAATTGCGAAGATATGGTATCAATGTAAGTACCCATCAATTCATGTATGTGTAAAGAAAATGTGTTTTTTATATGTATGTGTACACACACACACACACACACATATATACATACCATGGAGTACTACTCAGCCATAAAAAGGAACGAAATAATGTCTTTTGCAGCAACTTGGATGAAGCTGACGTCCATTATCCTAAGTGAAGTACCTAAGGAATGGAAAAGTGAACACCACATGTTCTCACTAACAAGTGGGAGCTACCCATGTATACATAGGCACAAAGAGACATAAAGGACATTGGAACACTATCCAGGTGAAGGGCACACCGAAAGCCCTGACTTCAACATTATAGAGTACATCCATGTAACAAAAACATTTGTACCCCTTAATATTTTGAAATAACAAAAGATAAATACCAAAAAAAGATTTCAGGAAAAAAAGAGTAAAATATTTGCTAATATTATGGCAAATGAACTGATAAATTATTGTCAAATACAGTTATCAAATACTCTTAATTTTCACAATTTAAATTTTATGCTTGCTTTTTTTTTTCAGAGAATGACCCCATGAGTACAATTTAAGTTGTATGGAAGTAATTTTGACAGCTTGGATTATCAATTTGACGATCACCATATTTGGAATCTTCTTCACCCACCTAATACTTTGTATTATTCTAGATAGATGCTTGGGGAGAGAACTCAGAGACTAATAAAAAAAACTTTGTCTCCAAGCTCAAAATCTATAGAAACAACCTATTAGAATACTGAAATAAACTCAAAATAAAAGAAAAGCTACACTGAACTTAAAAGACCTGAAGGTATATGTATGGACTTCAAAACACTGTTTCTCCAGTGACTGGAATCTGAACTCAGAAAAGAGACAGTGAACCAAATGCTGCCAATGTGTGAACAAGGTATCTTTTAAAACCATATAGACTCCTCTTTTCATTTCCTATGATCACATAATACCGAGACAGAATGTAAGTGAAATTTTGAGTCAGTTCCTTACAGAAGACTAAAATATTTTGAGTGTTTTTTAAGGAATTAAACTAATCCAGTGGATTAATTTGGACCAATAAAGAATTCAGTCTTTAAAGCCGATTCCCTCTGCAAAACTTCAATAGCAAAACCAGGGTAGTGGAAAAATTGCAAACAAAAATATTTTTAACTGAAAGCATGTAAACAGCTTCAATCTTTTTTAGTCCTAAAATACTTAGACTAACCAATGGTGTGCAGTAGGAATTGTTTAAAAAATTCAAATCTTTATGCAGTTATAACCAGTAAGAACCAAATGAGCAACTCGTTGTGCATGGGAAACACCTGGTCGTAATATCAGTATTTAGAGTATATCCTAATTTTCCAACTAATTTATGAATATCACCTTAGAATCAGAAGACTCTGTTACCACATTGTTCAAAGCAAACACACACACACACACACACACACACACACACACTCACACAAACTCTCCACTGGGGGTATGCCAGTTCACGTGAGCATTTAAATGAAAGATATGTATTGATTGGAAGGTGACTAAATTGAAATTAGTTTAATGAACTATCATTATTAAGTGCCTCCGGTAGATATTATTTTCCTTCAAAAAGAAATCTATTAATTTTCAGAACTTTCAAACATTGCTTAATTTGAGAAATCATCTCTCTCCATTTGGCCACTGCCTTTCCCAAACCTCAAACAAACCGAGGAATTAGTAACTTCAAGACTGTTTTACTCACGATTGACTTTTCCTACACCTGAGAAAGGGCTCTTTGCTAAAACTCTCTTTCCAAAATGAGATTCAATAAGGGCAAATGCAAAACAGTGCACATACAACAGGAAAATCACAAATGCAAATACAAACTGACTAAATTGTAGCTTAATGTTCATTATATTTTTTGAATCGTTCTCGGAAAAGTCAAACTTTTTCTTCAATTAAATGGTATATTTAGAAAGGCAAATGAGAGCTGGAATGCAGGATTTCAGAATGAAATAAGCTCTGGATAAATTCAAATCTCATAGCAGAATCATTTAGCTCACAGTCCTTATAGTCAGCTTTACCTGTATGAATATGACAAATGCAGGGTGGTTTGAACTAGCTCAGCAAAATTTTCAAAGCATTTGGGCACTCAAAGGGGATAAATTCTAGGTTGTAAATTATATATTTATCTAAGAAATAAAATTCAAAAGGAACTGCTTAAAAATTATATTCATAGCATATACGCATTCTGGGGTAGCTGTTATAAAAACACAATTTTAACAATAGCTTTTTTTACAAAGTATAATTTTCAGAAAAGATTCATCTTGATTACAATGTGTTAAGTTTCTTTCTTTCTTTTTTTTTTTTTTTTTTTTGCTAACAAGAGTTCCTATATGTTGATCTGTCTGCCTTTTATTACCCTAGTTTACCATGGAAAATTGAGAAAAGACCATAGAAAAGAAATAATGAAGAATGAAGAAGATAACATATTGATTGTGGTCTACCAAATACTGCTTATTATGATGAAGATATTTGAAATATAAAATGGTCCCTATTGCTGTACTAGAATAGGAAATACTTGGGATATATTAATATTTCTTTTTAAAAGTGGGCTATAACAGTATAGGCAAAAAGCAATGGACATCTGTCATGATAAAGAAAATTACCCCAATAGTATGCATTCCAAGATTATTAATCTAATATTGCACAATTAATAATTTGGCATGTACATATCATCTGGCTGGCTATGTAAATGCCAAATTGCTGTCTCTCATTTGTTCAAGCACTTTTAACTCACCAAGTTTATTGGGTAAAACACATTCATGAAAACAGAATTTTTGAAAAATGGAAGACTGAGATTGATTGAATTTCTATTTTAACTAAGAACCAGAATTCTGTATAGGTTTACATTATTTGAGAAGTCAGTCATTGGATCCTTTTAAATGCAAATATTTAATACATATAACCTAGTCTCAGAGAGGTGACTTAGGGACACTAATCTGTAAACTGTCTAGATCTCATTTATCTGTCCTTCAGGTCCACAATCATGACACTGGTCTAGAGTCTGGAATTGAGATGAAGTTTCTTCATCTTGTGCCTAGAATTGGGAATGCCTTCAGGAGGCTAGGGGGCAAGGCAAATACCATTTGCTTTGGCAACGTCATAGTTTATAGACAGGAAAGACCAATATAAAAAGCCAGAGGCAAAATTGATACGTGGATCATAAAACCAAGAGATATAGATGGGATCGATCCTGCTCCATTTTGGATAGCTATGATGTGTAGAAGACGAGTGGGAAAATGATGAAGCTGGCAAGGGAAAGCTACACAGGTAGCCATTGACATTTGGAGATGTACATTCCATGGAGGACCCTGGGGTGCACTAAAAACCATGATGGGTGTGGAAAGTGGGTGGCAAATCCTGTTCTTTGATTTTTTTATCTTCAATATTCTTACAATCTTATTTAAGCCTTCTTGTTGAAAATATTTCTTTATAGAATCATTATTTTCCTGCTATGATAATCACAGCATGAGGACACATATATAATAATATTAATAGTAGCTAATATTTTTTCAGTGCTTAGTATGACCCAGCCCGGGACCTGAACACTTTGAGCAACATATCTCATTCTATGAAGTTGCAATGGTTTATTTACATTTTACATCTGATGTAACTAAAGTTCAGCAAGGTTATGTGAACACCTCTTTGTAATAAAGGGAGGAAGCTCATTTTAACACGGTAATTATGTCCTACGCTGATAGTTAAAAGTTTGCATACCATCTACCTTTTGAAATCATGTTCTTCAACAAGAGTATAAGATATCAGCATGTGGATTAATTATGAACTACTTTTATAACTCTGGTTTGCTAATAATCCTAAGGTCAACATTCTACCAAGAAAGCTGTAAAAACATGAAATATTCAGCAGAAAGGAGGATTCTTATACAAAAGTTATAACCCAGGAACTGAGTTTCAAGTCTGGAGAAGAAATTGTCTTTGGTGGAGTAAGAGAATGGGGGGAGAAACTTTATTAAAGTGTCTTGGAATTATTAGAAGGGAAAACGTTCTGGGGAAAGAACTATATCTGAGATTGGATATTTGTGACAACAATAGGAAGGAAGTATCTGTCTGGAGCATGCATTTGGCATCAGGAAAAACAAATGAGAAAAACAAAATAGTAATAATCTAAATGAAACATACTTATAATCGGGTTTCTTGAAAAATGGAGTAAGAATGAGAATGGAATAGTGTCAACAGAGCAATTTTTCCTGGGATGTAATTGGAAGACCTAACCATCATTCAAATCCTTGAATTTGCATTCCCACAGTTTCATTTGAAGAGCACCAGATTCAAAAAGTAGTCTCTCTGATTTTTTTCCTTAGGGAGAAAGCTAGTATAAGACATTACCTATGATCCAGGAATTGGCAGATCAGATTTCTGAGTGCTGCGTGTCCCTATTTGCAAGATCTTCCACAGAAGGTATTTAAGACCATCCACAAGGGAAAGCTAAGATTTGTCAGAGGAAACATGATCTCCTTTTTCTCAGCTATGCTTCATGCTATCATCATGTCTGCAGAGTTCTTCACAGGGATTACAGTAAATGGATTTCTTGTAATCATAAACTGTAATGAACTGATGAAAAGCAGAAAGCTAATGCCAATGCAAATCCTCTTAATGTGTATAGGAATGTCTAGATTTGGTCTGCAGATGGTATTAATAGTACAGAGTTTTTTTTCTGTGTTCTTTCCAATTTTTTACGCGGTAAAAATTTATGGTGCAGCAATGATGTTCCTTTGGATGTTTTTTAGTTCTATCAGTGTCTGCTTTGCCACCTGCCTTTCGGTATTTTACTGCCTCAAGATTTCGTGCTTCACTCAATCCTATTTTCTTTGGCTGAAATTCAGGATCGTAAAGGTAATAACTTGGCTGCTTCTGGGAAGCCTGCTGGCCTCTGTGTGCATTGCAGCCGTGTGTATCGAGGTAGATTACGGCAGAAATGAGAATGAGGATGCCCTCAGAAACACCACCCTAAGGAAGACGAAAACCAAGATAAAGAAAATTAGCGAAGTGCTTCTTGTCAACCTGGCATTAATATTTCCTCTAGCCATATTTGTGATGTGCACTTTTATGTTATTCATCTCTCTTTACAAGCACACTCATCGGATGCGACACGGATCTCCTGGTTTTAGAAATGCCAGCACGGAAGTGCATATAAATGCATTAAGAATGGTGCTAACATTCTTTTGCTTCTTTATTTCTTATTTTGCTGCCTTCATGACAAATATGACATTTACTATTCCTTATGGAAGTCAGCAGTTCTTTGTGGTAAAGGAGATAATGGCAGCGTATCCCTCTGGCCATTCGGTTATAATAATCTTGAGTAATTCTAAGTTCCAACAATCATTCAGGAGAATTCTCTACTGCAAAAAGAAACGATGAAGAGGAGGACCAACGCAAAATATATTTTTCCTTGCTCCGGATTCAATGGACTTACTTGTGTTTTGTGTGCTGACTCTCCCTCTCTCTCTAGTAATTTCTACCCATGTCTCACCTCCATAACATGCAAGGCAATAATTTTGATGTTGGATGGATAGTATATTTCTTTCTCTAGAACTTAAAAATATTGTGATGGCAATCCATTTAAGCGATACATTTAAGTATCTAGTACTGTAGTACCAGCTGTATTTTAGAAATAAGAAAAAAATACTAAGACTTCATTTGGTGGACCAACGTAGTTCTTTTCTCTTTCTTCCCAGGTCATTGGGAATCTTCTGGTTAAGATAAGGAAAAGCATTTTGATTTAGTTCAGGACTTGAAACAATATTATAATTTGGTTATTTGGGGATACAACTATTTTTCAAAGAGATTCACTGGTAAAATGCAAATTTTATGTTGAAAATAGATCTGTGGTCCCCAACCCCTGCGCTGTGGCCTGGTACTGGCCTGTGGCCTGTTAGGAACCTAGCTGCGCATCACTGCCTGAGCTCTGTCTCTCTCCCCACTGCTCCCTAACCCCAACCGTCCATGGAATAATTGTCTTCCATGAAACGGGTCCGTGGTGCCAAAAAGTTTGGAGACTGCTGTATGTGTCACATGTCACAGCAATGAACCCAGCTATACTGGGTAAGATCTTATTTTACTTTTGATTTCACGTTGGTAGATAAGGTGCAAAGTGAGTTGCCATAGCGAGTGCACACATAAACACAATCCAAGGTCTCCATTTGTTACAAAAGGAAGAAATATTTTTCAACCCCCTGAAGTATTAAACTCCCAGAGAGAATGTGGGGGAGGTTGCTGATGGCGAAGGTGAAGTCCCAGCAGGTAAACATTCAACAATGGGTATTTTAATTTCTTTCCAACTGGGAATCCATGGCAGCAGCCAATGGATTGAAGATCTAAAGTAAAAGCTTTGACATCTATTGCTAGATTTGAATTGATTCTGCTCTTTAAGGATCTTGAATAGTCTTGCTTTGGAAAAGAAAAAAAAATTTGCAATATCTCACATCTCTTAGGATATCTGTTTGCATCTATAAAATCCTTTTTGATTCTTAAACAAAAAAGACATGTAGTTATTTTCCTTGTAAATAATTTGCAATTAAAGTGGATTAAAAGTTACTGGGATGAGAAAAACACTAGATACGTGTGTGAATATATGCAATGATTTGCTACCAGATAAAAGAAAATTTAAAACCTATACTAGCAAATGCTTCACTATTCGCTGAAGGAGAGGTTCACAAATTTAAATGGACATCAGAATCACCCGGAGGGCTTGTTAAAACACAGATTGCCAAGCCGCATCTCCAGAATTTCTTACTCAGTAGGTTTTAGGTAGGGCCTGAGAATTAGCATTTCTAACAAGTTCCCAAATGATACTCATGCTCGTGTTCTGGGGTCAGTCACACTTTGAGAACTACTGATTTATAGTCACTGTATTATAGAGGTTAAGAACCTTGCCTGCAAGGCCTAATTGGATGGGTCTGCATCTTGGCCCAGCTGCTTAGTAGCTGTATAACCTTGGGCAAATTATTAGACTCTTTCTCAGTTTCTTCATCTGTAAAATGAGATAATAAAAATAGCTACTTCCAAAGATTGTTGTGAGATTGAATGTATTAGCAAGTATAAACTATCTAGAACAGTGCCTGGTACACAGCAAAGATCAGTGAGGCCCAAAGACCATATTGTCAAGAAAAATTTTCAATTGCTACTGTGTGGAAGGAATGAAGGTTATTTCTTAAATAAATTTCTCTACTGTTTTGAAATTGGACAAATAGAACTGTAATTCTATGTTAGTACTTTAAGAAAAAGAAGTGAAGTCTACTTCAGTTTAGAATGATAAAAAAGATTAGTACTTGATGAGGCATAAAAGGAAATGAATGAGCATTTTGGATGGTAGAAAAGGCAACAGATTGAATGAGGTGATAAAACAAGAATTATGAACCACCAGAGAATGACAAATCACCGTAAGTGCCGGGGGATTGGAGTGGAGGAAGGCGCCAAGAGGCTGAAGGGTGTGGTAAAAGGGAGGAGAGAAGGCAACATTCACCATGTTTCCGGTCCTTAGGAAAGGTCACTCGTGGTGGCATTCACACTGGTACCAGCTGTGGCGCACTGTTGTGCATTGTGGATGATTGACCCAGTGAGTAAATGCAGAACAAGATAAGTCGTTCCTTGAAGCCTGGCTCACACCCAGTCAAGAGAGCATAGTTTCATCTGTGTGACTTGAACATAGATAACTGAAGGAGGGGAGTCTCAAACCCTTGTAAATTTCAGGGGCCCCTTGGAAGAAAGGGGAAAACCCCGCACAAATTTACAGACAAGCTTTGAAAGTCAGTAACACCAACACAGACAACCTCAGGCTTAAAAAGTAGCCAAATTTAGTGTAGACACAATGTGATAGCATCACACATCATTAGGTGTATTTTACTAATGCATAGCCTTGTTTTGTAGACAAATCTACCATGAGTTGAACTTTATTTCTGAGGATCAGAAAGTCCCACTTCGCTAGAGCAACACTGATCATCTGTTAAAAAAAAAAAAATTTATTTCAGAATGTTTTGAGGTTCTCTGGTACAACAAGTATGACTGTCCTAAAATGCCCTTGAGAGCTCATCTTGGGCTGCCTAGACCCTGAAACCATTAAAATTGGGGTGTCATCTCTCCTCCTAGGGGTAGGGCTGCTTTCACACTTAGCTTCTTACTGGATTACTAGCCTTTTCCCTTGAAAAAGAGGAATTCAACTTTGCACAGGTCCCCAGAGTCACCAGGTGTTAACAGAGGTTTCCAAAATCACCAGTCGACTTTCCCAAACAACTCCTGTGAACATCCGGCATCCGAACTCAATAAGACTAGTGCCCAGATAACTTGCTAGTCAGTCCGTTCTGCCCACCTTCCCCCATTGATAAAGCTGCTCTCAGGCTTGCTCTGTCATAAAGGAGAGCGACAGGAAGAGGAATTCCCACCACCCAAAATGTTCACCCACCATGTGTTTACAGACTGTCCTGACCCTGGTCACCTACCTAGGGGACGTTAGGAGGATCACAAGACCCAAACCCAATTTTTTTCCCCTGATCTTTTGTTATAAATTTGTTACCTTATAAAATCCCTAACCCACAACGTGCACCATGCCAGATGACAGCCACAAAGAGGCTACCTTGCCCAGCTATTGCAAGGATAAACTCAGGCACGTCTGATTTCCAATATCCAGTCTTATAGCACCTTGTTTTCTCAACAAGTTTCCAAGAGGTGCCACCTCATTTTCCATTGTCAGTTCTTTTGTTATTATTCTGATATGTAATTCATATGGATCTATGGACCTGAATGTATGTAAATAACTATGTTATCTGATTATCATCTCATCTATCTTAAGCTTCAGTTCTTCCCTATTTGTGTTGTTATTTCCAGTTTGGAAGTAGTTCCCTTTGATACAGAAAGACATAAAACAGGAGTTGGACAGTTTAGCTACAACATTGCATCAGTTTAATATTATTCATTCTACCCAAGTAAAGAAATGCTCTTATTCTTATTTTCTTTTTCTGAGCATAATTTAAAGCCTATTTTACTTCCTTTTTAACTTATAGAGTACTGTATTTCAAACTACAGTTACCTGCTATATGATAAAATTATTACAATGAATTTTAAGTTAATTCATTTGTACAAATATATGTTATTTAAGTAATTTATTCAAAAGCATGCATAGTCCTTAACACCTAGAAAAGTAAAAATCACAGTGTCACAGTTTTCATTTGCCACAACTTGTTTCCTTCCCAAATTTGTGTAAGCTGAGAAACAGATCCTTGTACATCCCATAGATATTCCTGTGCAGTAAAATTCTAATATACAATTAGAATTATCCACCTGAGAAGAGAGTTTTGAGTGGTTCTACATATAATTCAAGTCACTTAGCTACAAAGTAATATTTCCATGTGAGAAAATTCTGAGAATGTATTCATGAGAGTATTAAAGAGAATTCCAGAATGTTGCTTATACTGGTCATCCATCCAAATTTCCTTCCCTTCTTCTCCCCTTTTGTTAAGTCCTCTGGTCCTTAGGGATCAGTACTGATCTTAGTTACTCTATGAAATCTTCAGAGAGATACTCAAATTTCAGAGATCCTCCTCCCACTATTTCCCATGACAGTAACTGTCAGGACTGATCACTTGGCATTTAGCACTTTGTCTTGTGATGTATTCTTATGGGTTTGTATTTTTCTAGCCTATTTTTTATAATTTTCTTAAAATCTGGGGCCATATTAGAATGTTTTTTGTCATCCCAAACAACTAATAATAATGAACTAAATATAAATAGGCACTTGAATATATGCTTTTAATAAAGAACCATATGCAAATCTGTGCAAAAAAGAAAACAGGCATAAATCAAAGAGTGTAAGGGTAAGTTAATTCTATTTCCAAAAACTGTAAGAAATTTAGTCAATTCAACTTCACTGTCACTTCTATTAGGAAAAAAACATCATAAAATTGGACATCAGGGAAAATAGTAAAGGAAAATTTATTTTTGCTTCTCAGTTTGTAAACTAGGACAAAATTATAAGTAATGCACTGCCACCCACTGGCAAACTTTTGCTTTAAATAACATAATAGTCAAAATAGTCAAAACTATCCAGCCCTTAGGGATCTTTGCCTAGGAAATTTTATATTCCATTAGAAAAATATGAGAAGAGAAAGTACTACTGAGGTCATAGAAAATTTTGGACCAAATGCGAGTAAACAGCTAGCCCAAATCAAACAAGCTATAAAGAAAAAAGCAAAAACAAAATTATTTATGACATTTATGAGATAATTGGAAATGTGAATATTGACTGGATGTTCAGTCAATCAATTGATGCTCTTTTTTTATTTGTCATAATGGTGCTGTGCTTATGTTTTAAAAATAAGTGTTTTATCTTTTGGGGAAACACTGAAATAATTACTGATAAAGTGATATGATGCTTCAAAATAATATGAGTAATGGAGGGAGAAAAGTTGGAGATATATGTGAAACAATTTTGTGAACCAAGAATGGCCATAAATCAGTAATTTTTTAAGATGGGTGATGGTTACATGGAAATTCATTATATACTTTTGTCTACTTTTGTATATGTTTGAAATTTTCTATAACAAAAAGGTATTTAAAAAAATTCTCACCAAGAGATATGTGCCTATTGAGTGTAGGATTTGATTAATAAAAAGAAGGAGGTTTCTTCATAAATTGTGTAGCAGAAATTAGTAGGTCAAGCCATAGGTTAAGAAGAAGAACTTGTAATCTTCGCTTGTTTTATCAAATGACCTTTGCACAAATGAACTCAACCTTCTCAAGCCCAAGTATACATAATAAAAAAGTTGAAAGTGCTTCTCGGAATCCTGTATGTATCAAATATCAAACTCATATCACCTTATAAATCAGATTACTAAACAAATACTAAAGGTGAGCTGTCAAGACTTATTTAGTAAAATTGTCCTGGAGTGTAATTGTCTCTCCTCCTCTCTGTATTTACTGAGTATTGACCCTTTTATTATGCTGCTTTTTCAAACATTTGAAAAGAGCATGGGATTTATTGCTTTGTTGCTAGGTTTTAGGCAAAAGTTAGAGGTCCTCGTTTTACTTTTTTTTCCTCCTCTGACTTGCGTCCTTTAGAAAATTAACTCAGTTTCTTAGCAACCCAGATGAATGAAACTTAAGTATACTTTTGGTTCTTAAAAGCAAAGGAGAAATGTTTCCTTTATAAACCATTAGTCTCCTTTGGCTTTGCAGAAAAGATTTGCTGAGATACACTGCTGTAAAAACTTTTACAAAAAGCTCTGTTTCAAATGGTGAGTGAAGTTACTGATTTTCTAATGAATGTTTCTGCCTTTTGTTTTTATTTTGAATTCACCTAGTTTCTCAATTCGACTAGCTCTTTCGAATCTATTTATCTTGTATGTTAAAATATATAAGATGAATTCACTTATGAGAGAACCAATTTATTTATATATAATATAGCAAATGAGAAACCATGAAAAATATATTAAGAAGGAGAAAGCCCAGCTGGAAGAAAGTACTGAATTTCCCTTTATGCAAGTTAACACATGTGCGTGAATTTGTGGTCTAAGGAGTTCACTGTGATTGTAACAGCAGATTATTTTACAATGATCTTTTCTTATACTGGCAGCATTAGGTATGAAGTGTATCTGTATCTGTTTGTTTATCTATCTCCTAAAATATTTAATGTTACAAAAATTAAACTCAGTAAGCAAAAGAAGCTTAAATTTGCTTATAATTTATTGACCAAAGAAATGTATGTCTTTTTAATTAACAGATTATAAAAGCAGATAAAAATATTTTGTAATTTTCCAGTAGAAAATATTTGGGGAAGAAATTCAAATAAAAATTTGTTATATTGCCACTATTATGGTAAAGATTTTCATTATTTAAAAAAATATGATTAGGTGTTTTGGTTTTTAGACAGTTTTTTAAAAATAAAATATCTGTAATTTTCCAAAGTTGGCAAACATTATATTTCAATCATATAAAATTTGCATTTTTGTAAGGTTGAAAATGGCTGAATAACAACAGTTTCACACAGCTCAACCTAAAATATGCAGAACAGTGTATAGGGCTTATAGAAACAGAAATCCTTGTCTCAATTTTAATCTAATTTGGGCTGATTCGTAAATAATTAACAAGGGGCAAGGCAAAATGTAGCTTCCATTGCTACATTTCGAAGTTCCATTCTTATATTCATAAAAGGAAAAGATGAATCCTGATAGGGATATCTTAAATGCTTTTATTGGAGGCAGCTTTTAAACTGATCCTTGAAGAATAAATATAATTTTATATGAAGAGAATAATTGTGCTTATCGAATATAGGTTGTCATTCTTTTATCTCCAATGAAACATCTTAAACAAAATATAACTTCTATAAAATTAATATTTATCACTAAATCTTTAACTAAATTATTTTTTCCTTCATTTTTCAGCCATATATCTTATAATTTTGTATTTCTCTAAGCTTTTGTTTTTTCCATGTAAAATGAAGAATATGATGCAATATTGCCATCACTCAACTAGACCTCCTGTTGATTTATTTCTGACTGGGAACTACAGAGACATGCTAATCTATGATTCATACACTATGGAAACCTAATTTTATATACAAATTTTTCAAAAGATTAATATTTAATAATAAGTGTATAATAAAAGGACAAAATGAGGTATCATATAGAATTGAAACAAATTTATTCTCTTTTAAAATATGACATAGTAACAATTTCTGGTAGCAGGAAATGCTGAGATTTATATAGAAGAAACAGGCACGGCCATCAGCAGCAACAAGGTGGACTGATGAGCTTGTGTCCACTCCCAGCTGCCCAGTCCAAGAGAGATCCAGACCAGGGCTACATTCTCAAACCACAACCTCTTCGTGTTACAGCTCGTTTACTGCCGTGATACTTGTTTTATACAAATTAGACTTCCAGTGTCTTGACTTATTCTCATTCTCTCAGTTTATGATCCTCTTGGCATCAATTCCTTTCCTGTACTTCCTGATGAGACAATTCACACTCTCACTAACTGACATCATCAACCTCAATATCTTTTCATTGCAACACATTACCAAACCCTGACTGTGAATCAGTCCACTCATATGCTTTCTTTATTCATGTAGCCATATTTCTGAGTCCTGTAGGAGATAAGTACATTCACATTTTGGTCAAGGCTGAGCCTTCAGTGCTCCTCAGAAATGTAAAAATCTGTTTCTGCAGAAACATGAAAGAGTCCTGTGTGAGGCAAGACTGTTTTAGAAGAAGGCATAGACCTGGAACAAATTAACCACCACCCAGTGTCAGGAATTGATTTTCATTAACTTTCAGTGAGTTGACTGAGTCAGGGTTGAAGTCATATTAACCAGGTTCAAAAGACTCCAATATCAAAACCAGAAATGTGAATTGATTTTTAATTTACATAAAAAATAAACCAAAATAATTCATATTTTCTTTGTTACTTATTATCTTCTATTAGATTATTGTATATGTGAAGCCAGTTTATCATCTGAAGGTTATTTTGTGAAAATAAAATCAGAGTGAAGAGAATTAATTTCATAGTTCATATGTTAAATTGCATCAGAACCGAGATGTCATGTATGAATCTCTTAAATATAGACAGATATGACAAGTGAGATAAAAGTATCAAATAAGGGCTAGGGCACCCTTTCCTCTGAAAGAGTCTTAGAAGGATAATTCTAACCTTCAACATTCCAACCACATTTTTTTGTTTGTTTTTGGGGTTTTTAAAAATGTTTAATTATTGTTGGTATACAATAGCTGTATATATTTATAGGGTGCATGTGATGTCTTGATACAGGAATAAAAAGTGAATTAATCAAATAAGAGTAATTAGGGTATTCATTACCTCAAGCATTTATCATTTCTTTGTGTTAGGAACATTCCAATTCCACTCTTTTAGTTATTTTAAAATATTGTATAATTATTGTTGACTATGATCACTTTATTGTGCTATGAAATGTTATTCATTCTATCTAACTATATTTTTGCACCTATTGATCATTCCCACTTTATCCCCCTTCTTCTTGATACCCTTCCCAGCCTCTGATAACTATCATTTTACTCTCTGTCTCCATGAGATAAACTATTTTACTATTAATATTTAGCTCCCACATATGAGGGAGAACAAGCGAGATTTGTCTTTCTGTGCTTGGCTTATTTTACTTAACATAATATTCTCCAATTCCTTCCCTATTGTTGCAACTGATAGGATTTCATTTTCTTATGGCTGAATAATATTCTGTTGTGTATATAGACCACATTTTCTTTATCCATTCATCTGTTGATGGACACTTAGATTGATTCCAAATCTTGGCTATTGTGATTAGTGCTATAACAAACAAGGGAGTACAGATATCTTTTTGATATACTGATTTCTGTTCTTTTGATATATACTTACCAGTGGGATTGCTGGGTCATATGGTAATTCAATTTTCAGTGTTTTGAGGAATCTCCATACTGTTCTCTAGAGTGGTTGCACTAATTTACATTCGCACCAAAGTGTATGAGGGTTTCCCTTTCTCCACATCTTTGCCTGCATTAATTATTGCCTTTTTTATAAAAGCCATTTTAACAGAGGTGAGATGATATCTCTTTGGTTTTGATTTGCGTTTCTCTGATGACGAATGATGTTGAGCATTTTTTCATATACCAGTTGGTTATTTGTATGTCTTTTCTTGAGAAATGTTTATTCCAATCTTTTGCCCATTTTTTAATCACATTATTTGATTTTTTCCTATTGAGTTGTTGGAGTTCCTTATATATTCTAGTAATTAATCCCTTGTCAGATGGGTAGTTTGCAAATATTTTCTCCCATTCTGTGGGTTGTCCCTTTACTTTGTTGATTTTTTCTTTTGTGGTACAGAAGGTTTTTCACTTAATGTGATCCCATTTGTTTAATTTTGCTTTGGTTGCCTGTGCTTTGGGGATACTACTTAAGAAGTCTTTGCCCAGACCAATGTCCTGAAGCATTTCCCCAATGTTTTCTTTTAGTAGTTTCATAGTTTTGGGTGTTAGATTCAAGTCTTTAATTCATTTTAATTTAATTTTCATAATATGGTAAGAGATGAGTCTAGTTTCATTCTTCTGCATATGGATATCCACTTTTCCCAGCACAGTTGGGACTGGGAACCGCCCCTACAGTTTTACATTCTAAGATACTTGCAAAAAACACCACAGAGATAAAACACACAGTTATATTTGAAGAGAATTCGAGCTCATACAAAGCAAGCAAACAAACAATAATTGGCATTACTGAGATTTCTCTTCCTTCCAATTGGGAGGAATCTTGAAATTTTGTGTGGGATTCAGTAAGTCACATCGTAGAAAGCACATGGTGTAAGTAGGCACACAGTATATGCTCAATACACAAGGGCTGTCCAGAAAGTATCCAGCCATGTAATATGTTCTCATTTTATTAACAATGGCTGGATACTTTCCAGATAGCCTGTGGTTGGTTAATATTTGGTTGTGTCATTTAAGACTGAGACCAAACATAGACTTGGAATCTATGCAACAGAAAGAATTAATATTCAGATAAATCTCAAAACTAGTTAGTAAATGGGACTAGATGGAACTTAGGTCTCCTAGTCCCCTCTTCTGGGCAATCTCTCCTGTACCACGCCCCCTGTCTCCATCACCTATTAACAATGTTTACTTGGTATTTGCCATGTGCAAGACACTGTGGTGAGTGTTGAAGCCATAAGGCAACGAGATGTAATTCTTGATTAGCCAGAGATATAAATCATGTGATTATCAATTTAATTTTAATAATGTACTTAAAACTTTTGTTCTTATGTAGCTCCACCCCCTTTTTATGCTGTTTCTAGTTTTATCTATCATATCATTTTCACTGCCTCCTCACATATATATGCTGTGGTCCTGCCACACTGTGCTTCTTGACTTTCTCTCAATATGACATTGTCACTTAAAAATAAAAGTATTTATATTAGTATTTGGAAACAATTCACCATTGCAAAATAATTTTAATTTTTTAAAGTTGATATTTGCAATGTATCTTCAAAGTAGTTTCCCTTCATTTGCAACTTTAGGTTGTTGAATATTAGTATTCAGAAATTTTAAAATCTTCTAGTTTGATGTTATTATAAAACAACACAAAATGATAGCACAAGACAGGGAAATTCATCCCTGCATCTGGTCCTTATCCCCCAGGAACCAGCATTGTTATGCTATATTCTAATTGGTAATTATCCTTCTGTCCAAGAAGATTTCAAATTCATTGGAATCATCCAGTAACATATTGACACAGTCATTAAATCCTAGAAGTTTGCCAACAACTTCCTTGTTGCTGGTTAGCTGATCAGCAAAAAAGGAACTGTGATTCTCATGTACGTAAGTTTCAATAGCAATAGCTACAATGTACTTGTGATGGCTTAGGCAGCCACAGATATCCTAGACATAGCTAATGACAAATTTTACACACTTTCTAAATCTTGGTGAAATGTTATTTCCTTCCTTTACGACCTGGAATGTTTCTACTTACCTTTCAAGATCAGTGCAAATGACAACTTTTCCTTTCACATCATTTCTATTTTCCCAATAAAGCTAGCTGACCACTCTCCTTCCTTCTCATAACACTATTGCATACTGATCAAATTATATAGGCTTTAATTTTTGTTTTTATGTTTGTCTTTTAAGTAGACTCTTAGTTACTTAAGGAAATGGATTTTAAGTGAATCAATTTTGGATTTCTGGCCCCTAGCACAGTGACTGCTGTGACAAAGGTGCTGAATAAATATTTGCAGCAGTGATGCCTTTTCTTTCCATTGCACACACCCTCCCATCATCTGTGAGCTGTTCTCTGCCTCATAAATCTTTAAAAGATTAACTTGGCCTGGAGAGAAAATGTCGAATACACCATTGCTATAGCAACATACTTCACCAATTTCTGTATCTGCTGCAGATTCCTCCATGTGAAAATGCCCTCCACATAATGTACCGTGAGTCTCAGAGAGGCATGAGAGACAAGAATATTGCAAAGAGGCTGCAATACCCCTCACAACAAAATCTCAACTCCAAATGGGAAAAAAGTGTTCTGCAACTTCCGCAGTGTGAAACAAAAGTTAACATATGGAAAATAAAGCCTCCTGATTTTAGTTATAAACTGTATACATCTTTGGGATTTCCAGAAATATCATCAAGAACCACTAAGGAAGAACAAGAGAGAAAAAAAAGCCATTTTCCAGAAACAATGGTTCACATGCCCAGCATAAGGAATCATTCCAAGAAGGCCATATCTAAGTTTATAACTACATTTCCACATACGGATTCACACAGAGCGAAGTTAATGTTTGTAAAGGGTGGAAAATATCCAAGGGGTGTATACGTCAATCCAAAACCACATGACTTCCGACAGGTACAAAACAGCATTTGATTCTAAACAACTTAATACAAATAAAGGGAAATATACATTATTTGTATTCATTTCTTCATTAAGAGAACTATTAGATATTTTTTTAAATGTGTATACAATATGTATATTGCTGCATCTTTTTTTTCTCATGGAACAATACAATTCAGATTCAGGAATAAATGGCAGAAGAGAAAGGTAAGACCTTGGTTATTGTTTCTGATGAGATTTTATGTCAGGTGGAGTGGTCAACTCTTCAATGAGCTTTCTTAAGTTTGAGGAGAACAGTTTAGATTTAGATGTGATTGGAGAACAGATATCAGTAGCCAGGAGTTTATAATCTAGTAGTAATGAAATAAATTTATGGACCAAATGGATGAATTAATGAAAATTGCCAAAAGAGAATATTCTGTTACTTTAATGAGTCTTTCTGGTGATTAGTAATTTAAATAATATGTGGGCAAGAACTAGATTTATAATTTAAAGTGGTGGTGAGGAATATGGTGATACAAATGAGGTCAAAATATAATTCCACTAGAATATGAATGTATCCTATCCTTTGGTCTATAATTTAGCACATAAATATGACTCTTGCTAGCAAAGAGAGAAACAATAGGACTGATAGTACAAAAAAATGTTAGATAGAATAAATTTATTACAATGCGAAAATATAGGATAGTAGTTAACAACATGATTTCTGGGATCAGATTGTTCCTGTTCTTTTACTTTCTAATACCTTTGGACAAGTTGCTAAGCCTCTGTCCTTATTTATAGCATGTAGTAATAATGTCACATTTTATATGATTATTGTAAGTAATGAAGGAGACAATATATGCAAAGCACAACAGAGTCTGCAATGTTGAGACATTCAATGAATGTTAACTCTCATGAGCTATTAGGATAAAAGTTGGGAAACCCAGGAAACCTCTGTCAGTAACTTTCTTTACAAATTCAGGGCATCTGAACACTTCCATTTGTAGTAAATAAGATATGTTACCTTTTGGAGATCAGGGTGGTAAATTAAATATTTAATGTTATTGGTTTACTTAAATATTTCACTTGTAACAGAATTACAAAACTTGGGCAAGTGAAGTTTGAGAAATGGGGGACATTTTTATTTTAGCTGAATTTGTTTCCATGCATGAGTGGAGACAGAGTGAGATAAATTGTGCAACCACTAGATGTCAGCATTTTTACAAATTAAAACTCAACAAAGGATTTTTTTTTTTTTGAAACTAACTTGACCTCATGTTGTACTTGATTAAAGAGTGAAAAATCTTGTATTAGAGAATCTCCTTCTTCGGAATTTTTAACATTTTTCTATATGCTTGTAGCAGGACCTAGAGTCACTCATTAAAAAGAGAACTCTGTCAAAATTGGTACCCTCGAGTTCACTGTTTTGTGCCACATTGATTCAGCTTTTGAGAAGAGACATTTGTGATATTTTATTTGATCACTTTCTGGAGTGTACAAATTCTATTTCAGTTCAAATTGGTTCATTTAAACCATTTTAGGAAACATACTTTGTTTTACAGCTTACTAAAAACAATCAATAGTTACTCTATTCCAGGCTTGACAAATTATTTATCTTTGTTCAATATTTTTGCTATGTTCTTAAAATAAATTCAGCTCCAGAAAAATAACATGTTACTCTATGTGCCATAGACTAATATTAAGACTGAGTTTAAGAATAAAATGCCAAACTTTAAATAGACTTCCTTAACTTCCATACTGTTTAAGGTACTATTTCTGATCTGTTAACACAAGGGTAATTAAAGTACTCCCTCCACCATAAAATAATTGTTTATACAGAATTTAGATTTTAGGCTATACTTTCAAATTATCATATATGAGTTTTAAATGCTACAACAAAATCCTCAAAATCACATTTTGCTAGTAAAATGTGTAATATTGGGAAAAATCAAACTCCAACTATAGTAAGAAACAATACTTATTAGTAATAGTACAATCTTTTCTTTACATATCCAGTACCAACCTGATCTACCAAACTTTGTGACAACTTATGAAAAGGACCCTTTTGGATTAAAATTTAAGTCACAACTCTTAAGTACAGGTAAGTTGTTATAGAGTTACGAATAGTGCAGAAAACTGCTTTATATATTAATAATAGTACTTGCAAAGGCTTATAACTAAAAGGGTTTTTTTTTTACTTATCACCTTTAATAATAATAATGTGGTAAATTTTTAAAAATTATTTGCAACAATCTATTTACTTTGCTACCCACAACTTTTAGTTTATCTTTGAAGATTGAGTTTGTAACCCAATGTGTTGTGTATAGAGAACAAATAGAGTGTAATGCTTAAGAGAATAAATTCTGAAGCTAAGCTGTGCAACTTTGCATTTTGGCTTCATGACCCTAAACTTCATTACCTAAACTGTCTCTCAGTTTCCCCATCTATACATGGAGATGACAACAACTGAATCTACGTCATAGAAATATTGCGAGAATTAAATCAGCTAATATCATAAGTAAAGCACTTAGTTAACAGTATATTGTAAAGCACATGATACACACACACACACACACACACACACACGCCATCATTATTATTATTATTGTGCCATTTGTATGGCACTTACCCAGAGTTAATTTTTATTATTCAGCATTCTTTATTTGGACAAGGATAAATAACACATTAATGCTATATTAACATATCATAATTATATAACAATTAAAACAATAAGATGTTAACAGTAATTGTCTCTGGATAGTAGGGTCAGGGTTGCATTTTATTTTCTTCTTTTCAAAATGAGAAGTGAATAATTTTATAATTGTAAACTTAGGAAAAATAAGCAAAGTTTTATTTAGATTTGCATTTACAAATTGTCCAGCAATTTACCACCCTTGGGTCCTGATCTCCAAAAATGAGACTGTATCTGAGAGGCATCATGAACAAAGACGTGTCATTGCTAAGTTTCTCATTTGTCTTCCTATCTCTAGAACGTGGGAGCCATTTACTGAACGATGATAAAGAGAAGAACACTACAGAAAGATTTATCACCTACAAGCCTCGTGAATGCACCTGGGACTCAAAACTAATTTTGACAAAAACCCCATGGCCTGTTAGATCTGCTTCATACACAGTGAGCTTGACTCTTTCTTATAACTGTTGGGAAATCCTCCAGCATGGTTTTCAAAATTGCTTAGTGCAGAGTTTTTAGTTTGTTGTAGTGTATATAGTAAAAGATATTTCTATCTTTAAAAAACTATGTAGACCTCGGCTTTTTCTTGACATGCAAATAATGAATTATCTAATATTTTGGATTTCCTTTTCTCATTACAAAGACAGTTGGTATGGTGGACTAAGGCCTAAATGTTGTAAGGAATTTTTCCCAAATTTCCTCCCACCTCATTGGGAGCCCATGAGCAGTTTAGTGAATTGCACTCAAGTAAGAAGTCCTGACAAGACTCTGTGATACACTCATAAAACAATGCCGAGAACACATACTTTTACCATGGCTCAAAATCTACCCTAGGCAAATAAGGCTGCTCTGTAAACCATGTATGTCTAAGAAAAACAACACATGAGTGTGGGGTACAGATAAACTTTTAAAGCAAAGACTAGTAAATAGTTTTTAAAAAATAAACAACAATTAAAGTTAATACATGTTTGCTTTCACTGACTTCCTTTGTACCATTTTCCTTAAGAGACATAGAAGGCAGCGTGATGCGTACAGTGCATTTATGGATCGTGTGGAAGAAAAGTTTATGAAGACATGCCAGATCAGGTGCGCAAAATATTTAGGATTTGTTGTTGAATACTTACATCAACTTTTTAGAATTACTACTCAATTACTGTTTTAAATAAAGTGTACTTAATCCTATAAGAGCTCTACTCTCATAGGAACTATAAATGAAGTATCCTTGGTGCTCATGGTGAACGTTTTAAGTAGAGCCTGAAAGAATCCAGTCCTTTGATCAAATAATTTTATTTTTTCTAGTTTGCAAAGAAATTCAAAACACTTCAGCAATGATGTCAAAAGTCTAGGTTTCAGCCGGGCGCAGTGGCTCACGCCTATAATCCTAGCATCTGGGAGGCCGAGGCAGGTGGATTGTTTGAGCTCAGGAGTTCAAGACCAGCCTGAGCAGAAGTGAGACCCTGTCTCTACTAAAAATAGAAAGAAATTATATGGACAACTAAAAATATATATAGAAAAAATTAGCTGGGCACGGTGGCACATGCCTGTAGTCCCAGCTACTAGGGAGGCTGAGGCAGGGGGATTGCTTGAGCCCAGGAGTCTGAGGTTGCTGTGAGCTAGGCTGATGCCAGAGCACTCTAGCCCGGGCAACAGAGTGAGACTCTGTCTCAAAAAAAAAAAAGTCTAGGTTTCACGGACACTGTTGGTGCCACTCATATCCTCTCAATCTTTATGAATCAGGGAGCATTTCTTCCTAACTTCCAACAGCCAGAATCTGTATGTCCTTGCTAGAGGGCTTTCTCTGGCAGCTAGAGCTACCCACAGCAGGTCAAAGTGCTAAGGGTTTAATGTCTCCCGGCAACAGCCCGCAAGCAATAACTAAGGTAATTGTTTTACACTGTCCCTCAGAGTTCCTCAAGGGAGTTAACCTCCAATTGTCCCAGTAGTTACTTGCACTTATTTGGCTTCCCTCTCTTTCCTATTTCACTTGCTCACATTCTTATCTTTGTTTTGGTCCTCACCTCTGGTTTCACTTAGAATCCTTGTTCAGTGCCTGCTTTTGGGGAAACCTAAATCAAGACAATGATCCTAGAAGGTAGAATGCCTGGCTTCAAATTTCAGCCTTGCCATGAGCTCTTGAGCATCTTACTTACCCCTTCTCTTCCATAGTTCTTTACCTGTAAAATGGCAATAACATGTATTCTTAGACATAATACTGGGAGCCTAAGTCAGACTGTGCCTTATAACTTCTCATACTTCTCTTTATCCACATGTCAATGTCATCTTTGAAAAGAGGGTGAAAACACTGATTAATATAGCAGATAGAGTTTGGACTTTGAGTTTGGCCAAATTCTAACTAATTCAAATTCTAACTAATCCATCTATAATTGTGTTACCTTGGATGATTTGATTAAATTTTCTGAGCCTATTTTCTTAGGTTTTTGGAAAATTAAATAAGATAATACACAAAAACTACTGACACAGTCCCTTATGTCTTCTTGATTCAATTATTATTAATAATTATTATTAATGATAATATAGAGACATGGCCTGGCATGGAAATGTTACTTTTTGTCTGTCTTAGTTTTCTCACCTGTAGAATGACAGTAATAATAATACCACCTTAATAGAGTTATTACGAAAAGTCAAAGTTTATGAAACACTTGGGACATAGCACATGACTCTTAGTAATTGCTATATAGGTATCTTATGAATAATAATTCAAAAACTATGTATTTTGCATGCACAAAGTAAAATACATACAACGTCTAGGGACTAGGCAAGTCAAGAGCTTCCTGAAAGATGAGAGAGAGGAAGAGGCTATTCAGTACGATTAGTCTTAGGACTTTTGTGAGAAAAGCCCAGAGAGCACTGTCAGCAGACAGCTGTCTCTAAGAGGACCAGATGAGAGATGAATACATAAAGAGTAGCTAGGTGGCCAGAAAGCTGTATTCAAATGGAATTCATTTTATAAGTGATGGGTATGGGGTCACCCGACCAATGATATAGGGTATAGACTTGTCCTTACAAAGCTTATTTTGAATTGCAAAGATCCTGCTGTAAGCATATAAAATTATTGATTCCTATAGCAATAGCAGGGGCTTCTCCTCTACAGATGATATTGTGCTTGAACTTGGTAATTGGTGGCTCCATGATAACACAAGCTCCAGCCACCAAGAAAATAGCATGGTAGTCCATCACCAACAATTTCTTAAAGTGGTTACAAAAAACCATAGACCACTGATGACTGTAGCACTATGAATTCATGGCCTCCGGCATCAGTCAGAATTTCAATCTTCATAGATGTCACTGAGAAGCACTCTTTAAGAGCAAACGTACCTCAATACCAGACACAAGGTGGCCTCTGCATTTTCTGCAGCTCAAAAAGCATCCATGCGGAGCGTGCCTGATGATTTCCCCCTCTTATAGGCACCCCCAATCTTTATAAATGATAATCCTGAGCATCCAGGAATTGGTTTTGCAGGGACCACCTGATTTTCTTTCCTCACAGGAGTCAGAATGGGTATACCTCAGGGCTTTCCTCCAAGGATAATGGTGCCTACTTAAAAAAAAAAAAAAAAGGCCTGGAGATGTTCAATTGTTTACTTACTTAATTTGGTTGGACTAGAGGGTGAGAATAGAAAGTCTGGCCCATCTACCTTTTAGAGAGCTCTGTAAGAATCTCTCTTCTAGCAGTTTCTCTGGGGAATATAGGTGTACCTATCTCCTAGTGTTAGCTTTAGGGCTTTTGTCTGATTTCCAGACAACAGGAAACATCCCATTTAAACATCCTCTTAACACTTGGATTCCTTGGCTAAGGGAGCTCCTATTTCCCCTCACCTAAGTGAGAAGCCTCATTGTAACACTTCTCTGTACTCTTTCACCCTGCTGGTGCTGATGGAGAAGGAAATGCTTAATTGTGTAACACAGGATGTATTGGGAGTCCTTGATTTATGCATCATTTAGTTGGCTTTTATACATCAAACTCAGGATGTTCAATCATTTTCATAGGCACGATGTCATTCAATTCTCTTCAGACCCCGCAATGTTTAGTTAGGTATTATATTATTATTATCATCATTATTATTACAATTTTACAAACTAGGAAATTAGAGTCCTCATTAGGAATTTAATGTTAGCAGCATTTATTCGAGATGGTGCTCCAAAACACTCACTTTGTACTGCAGTACTCATTTGCACATACACACTTTCTGATAAGTTACCAAAAATAAATTTGACTGTTTGGCTTACACAATATAGTTCAAATTCCATATCGTAGTTGTAGTCATGCTCAACCATTCCTTTTGTTATTCTTCTATGAGCTTAGTTTTAGCTATTTGTATTGTGAATAAGGGGGTAAAACAGATGACATCTAACAGTTATAGTCAAAGTTTCTGGTCTCAGGAGTGACCTATCAGGTAAGCTTCACCTTTTACAGAAGGTGATTCAGGAAATTCTGTTAATACATCTCTCTTTTGTTCATTTAGATAGCTGCTGGACCAAAGCAACATAGGGCTTCTCGAACTCTCCCTTGAATGTTCACCTTCTGTGCATTTCCTAATAACAGCAATGATGAATTTTAGCACCAGCCTGGATTCCAGAGAAATCTGCACTCCCCCAGAGGCACAAGAAAGTTCTAAAACAACAAATGTTCTCAAACAAAAAGTTGCATAATTTAAATTCCCTTGTTATAACATGGATGAGAATACTGTCATCAGGCTTTTGATTTAGATTGTGAAATTTAGATCTTGCAACTATGAGTGGAATGCTGATAAAAATTGTGCTTTCTGTTAATACCCAAAATTATAGAGATGCTGTAGTTTCAGATTAAGCTAAGAACAGTAGATAGACAAGAATAATACTTACTAATTTTGACCACCAAGCTTCTCTAAGGCAGACATTGCAAATTTTATGTTTGTATCCTTCATAGAAACAAAAATTCTCTGTATGTAGTATATATTCTCTTAAAGGATAACTATTACACTATGTATGCAGAAGTAATAGTTGGTTAAAGGTCAAAACTTAAAAAAAAAATACAGAACAGAGTTGAAGTAGTTCAAATACACATGGGGGGCACTGGTGGTTCAGTGGTAGAATTCTCGCCTACTCAAATACACATGGGGCAATAGCCAGTGGGTTATTATCCACAGACAAAAAAATAGGAAAGTTTAATTTGTGACAGGGCAAAGTTCTTCTAAGGTTTAAGTTGTTCCTAGAAATAGATTTTATTGCAGGAATTGCAGGATGCCAGATGGTGTGTGATAGTGTTTATATCTCCAAAAACAAAAATCAAGAGTTTTATGGATGAGGTTTGTGTTCATACATACAAGGTGGCATTGGCTGAAACAATCAAAATTTACCTGTTATGTTTACAGCATATTGAAATCAAAATGTGAATCTTTACTTTTCAGTTTTTTCTAATACATTTTTAGAAGCCTATCCAATACCCTCAAATATATTAAAAGAGAGAGGATCTCCAACTAACAGAGATAGTAAATGTCCTTCTTAAAGATCATCAGGCTTGGAGAACTTACAGTTCCAAGCAGGGGGAAAGATCTCCCTTTTAACATATGGAAACCATTTTCTAAAATTTTGTTTAAAAATCTTGAGGGAAAGAAAACAAATGATGTGAAATTTCTTCTTTGTTTCTGATAAATATTTAACAGCTAATCATTTTAAACAGAAAAAGGCAGGGGTGGAATTTAATGCCACTGCCAGTTTTATCAAACAGATTATCTTATCTCCTTCCTTGTTTCATTGTGAAAACTAATTGAAATAAAGTCCAATAGGTATTTAACAGCTGTTTACATAAGCAACATTATGTGGAAAGATGAGGCAATGAATTAAATCATTTCCCAAAGGATGTTCTGCATAATTTAAGTTCTCTGGAATTTTAATAGATAATCCTCCATGAAAAGAAAAGGGTTCTTTAGAAAAATAAATGCAGCAAATACTGGATTAAATATTAATTAAAACTGGCATTATTTCCCAGTCCTCTCACAGTCTTGCTGATCTCAATAAAAATAAAAATAAGATGGAGTCACCCTTGTTCTCTATTTTTTATCTCACATCCTATGAGCTGTTATATCATGAACCCAACTACTTTTCACCATCTCTAGTAAATACACTGGTCCAAAGCCTGTCATCTCTTGCCTTTATTATTGCAATAGCCTCCTATCTGAAGGACCCTGGAGGCCCATATCCCCCTCAGGCTATTCTCAACACAATAGCAGAGTTGTTTGACCCCTTTAAAATGCAATTCTGTTAGATAGACAGCTAGGGACCCCTGGCCCCTCCTGGGGAAAAGGCTTGAGTGACTGCCACACCTGGGGGGAAGAGGGCACACCCTACCAACCTGCCAATCAAAACTTAATGTGCCAACTGCAAAAGAGCACAGAGGACTCTAGTTCACCAACCAAGCAACACAGGTATAATAGAGTCTGGAAGGTGACCTAGAACAATCTAGTTATCATGTCATTAGCTTAAATCATTGTGGTTCATCCCCTGAAATTGGCTTTCAGAGAGGCTCATGGGAGATCTACATGCGCAGTAAGACTCAGGTCATGCAACTCCCAACTGTCCATCAAAGTGGTTCCATGATGACGTCTGAACCACGAGGCACGCCCAATCCAGACACTATAAAATCAACATTTAGGTGCACATATAGTAGTAACATTCATCTGATGTCTGGCAGGTGGAGGCGAGGAGGAAGGGAGATGGGTAAATTCACACCTAATGGGTGTGGTGCGCACTGTTGGTGGTGGGGGGTAGACATGCTTGAAGCTCTGACTCAGGCGGAGCAAAGGCGATATATGCAGCCTAAACATTTGTACCACCATAATATTCTGAATTAAAAAAAAAAAAAAAAACCAGACTCAGACCATAACCACGGCCTTTTTTGCTATGACAAGAGGCCCGTTCGCCGTTCTGTGGCAAATGTATCTTGCTCTTACTCTGTAAACCTGTATCTTGCTCCTGCTCTGTAATTCCATCTTTTTCTCCTTAAGAAACCTCCTTTAGTGCTTACCTTGCTTGGGCCGAGAGCACACCAAGAACCGACATTTCAGACTGCTGACCCGACAATTCTCATGTTATTCTTCTGCTCAAAACCCTCCAATGTATTCACGTCTTTAACCAAAGCTCTTCTAACGTACTGCGTGGTCCTTCATTATCCGGTCCTGGTTATTTTTTCGTGCTCCTCTCCAACTATTCTATTCTCATTTACTCTTCTCCAATCACTGGGATCCTTCTGCTAACAGAGAAACTTCACAAAGGCAGGGATTTTGTCAGTGCGTTCACCGTTGTGTCCTAGTGCTAAGTATAGTAGCTGATGTACAGACGTTCATAACTATGACAGTTATTCAACGAATGACTTCACCAGAATAGTCTGAGAGCTGCGTAAGGCATAGCTGATGTAGTTATTGATCCCCACTCCTGGGAGGCCATGTTGATCAAAGTCATCCACTAGCAGCTGAAAAGGACTAACTTTGATTTCCAAATACCTCTGTGGAGTGATATGCATTTCTATTGTTTTGCATCTGTCAGGAATGTTAAAATTTTAAGATTCTTGTTCATTGCAATTGAAATGGAAATACCATCTCCGTTAGGTAAAAAAAAAGAAAAACTTTTAGGAACAATACTTGCACTTAAACTAAAGACTAAATGTTTTCATCAGAGCCAGGAAAATATTAGCTTAACTTAAAGACTTGCTGAGAACATTAATGAATAACTGCTCAAAGCAGCATGAAATAAATGGTCTACATTAACATAAAACTCTATGATACCTGTGCTCATATCCTTGCAGACAGTGGATAACAGCCACACTATACATTTCTGGTTATATTTCTCTTTGTGTATTGTTGTGAATTATAAATTGCAAAGTGACTTTCACAACAATATGAAATTATGTCATAGCTGAATTTTAAGAAAAATATCATCCAATCAGTTTACAGAAGAAAGGCAGTAAAAGCCAAGCTAATTCAAAGATGTTTACAATATAATAAGGACTTTGCTCCATCAAAGTATAGTTTTCAGGAATTTAAAAGAAATTTTTATGTATATTATTAATTGAAAATGAGCTCTTCTGGCCGGGAGCGGTGGCTCACGCCTGTAATCCTAGCACTCTGGGAGGCCGAGGCGGGAGGATTGCTTGAGGTCAGGAGTTCGAGACCAGCCTGAGCAAGAGCAAGACCCCGTCTCTACTAAAAATAGAAAGAAATTATATGGACAGCTAAAATATATACATATAGAAAAATGAGCCGGGCATGGTGGCACATGCCTGTAGTCCCAGCTACTCTGGAGGCTGAGGCAGAAGGATGGCTTGAGCCCAGGAGTTTGAGGTTGCTGTGAGCTAGGCTGATGCCATGGCAATCTAACCCGGGCAACAGAGCAAGACTCTGTCTCAAAAAAAAAAAAAAAATGAGCTCTTCTAAACCATATCTATTAAATCACTATCATGAAGCATAGTAGATTTTAATGAGGGAATCAAGAAGATGGCAAAGCTGTTTAAAAGATCCTTTTTTTTTTTTTTTTTTTTTTTTGAGACAAGGTCTCATTCTGTCGCCCTGGTTGGAGTGCAATGTCGTCATCATAGCTCACTGCAACTTCAAACTCCTGGTTTCAAAAGATCCTCCTGTGCCAGCCTCCAGAGTAGCTGGGACTAGAGGCGTGCGCCACCATGCACAGCTTATTTTTCTGTTTTTTTTGTAGAGACAGGGGCTCTCTATTGCTCAGGCTAGTCTTGAACTCCTGGCCTCAAGCAATTTTCAGCCTCCCAAAGTGCTAGGATTACACACATGATCCCCTACACCTGGCCAAAAGACCATTTTGAGATTTTGGCTATTTATACATGTTTAAAAAATGTTTTTATGGCCAGGTGTGGTGGCCATAAAAACCTGTAATCCCTGTGCTTTGGGAGGCTGAGGTGAGAGGGTGGCTTGAGGCCAGGAGTTTGAGACCTGCCTGGGCGACATAGACCTCATCTCTACAAAAGTAAAAAAATTAGTCAGGTATGGTGGCATGGGCCTTTAGTCCCAGCTATTCAAGAAGCTGAGCCAGGAGGATCTGCCTGAGCCCGGGAATTTGAGATTTCAGTGAGCTATGATTGTGCCACCGCATTCTAGCCCTGTTTCAAAAAAAAACAAACATAAAAAGTATGAAATTTCCAGGTTATTTACAAAACTGCTTATCCTTTAGGAAAGTAAAGTCATAACCTATGGGATTACCATTTCCACCAGAGAAAAACTTCAGAGAGTCTGGGCCTTAGTTAATATTAATAGTAGTAAATAGTGAGTCATACAAGGCTACATTCTTCTAGGCAAGCACCATCTGATAGAAATATAATTTAAGCCACACATGTAATTTTAAATTTTCTAGTAGGCACATTAAAAAAAGAAAAAGTAAAAATAATTTTAACAAAAAATTATGTAACCAATATATCAAAAATATCATTTTAAGGTGTAATATAATAAATTATAAGATATTTTACATTCTTGTTTTGTACCAAGTCTCCAAGATCTGCTGTTCATTTTATACTTATAGCATATCTCATTTCCAACCAGCCTCATTTCAAGTACTCAATAACCACATATGGTGAGTGGCTACCATAGTAGACGGTGTAGCTTTTGATAATTACATACTTATTCGATGGGCTTCTTAACCAATTCCCTAGGATGATGTTGAAAGGTCATGTTGTACTTCATTGACCTTATTTCCAAGTTTTGGGTCAATTTTTTTTTAACTTTTCCAACCACAAAGTTTAGTCTTTTTCATTGGATCCCAGGACATTAAATGATAGCAAATACCTGTACAATCTTTCTACAGTTTTACCTCATTTAGTATAATAAATGTGCTTTTTTAAAAGTTATTTTAAAGACATTTTCATCAATCATATGAATTATGTTGCTTAAGCTTTTAGCTTAAGATTCTTAACTTTAAATTATAATTGAGCTATTCCAACAATAACCATCATAGCACAGATAATAACTAAGACGTACTGAAGATTTTTATGAGCCAGCTACTCTAAACTTCTTTATATTCATCACCCAACTTAACGCTCACAAAAATTCTCTAAGATAATATTACTGTTTTAGAGATGGGGAAGCTCAGAAAGTTTACATAACTTGCCAAAGGCCACACAGCTTATAACTGGACCTGGAAATAAAATCTAGGCTTCTTAACTGCAAAGCATGAGCTAGTAAGCACTATGCTATATGCAGAGATGACTTCAGCATGAACTCTTTCAATTCATATCTATTAAATAGCAGATGACTTGCAGTGCAAATTAATATTAAAGATTCATTATATGAACAAAGGTTTCTACATTCTTTCTTTTCACTGGATAAATGATTTTTCTGTTTCCAGAATGAGTAGCAAGAACCTATAAAATATGTTTTTATGACTAACTATAAAAACATACTATTTCATCACTAATTAAAATATCACTAAAGGAGAGAAGTTCTAATATTAATTTTTTTGGAGTGAGATAAAATTGAGCACTTTTGTTCTATCTCAGCACTACTTTATAAACTGACTTGTAAACTGCTCTTATTTGATAGATGGAAAGTAGAGGGGATTACTTCTGATTCTCATGATGAAAATACAGTTGTTAAGGCTTTTATAGTGAAAAGGAAATAGAAAATTAAAATAGAAACAGAAATAGAAAAAAGTCCTTGCTTAATGATTCTGAAAGGCAAAAGTCTTCTTGAGGAAATGGGGCCAAGGGAAATAAAATATGGTCTCATAATAATAGTTTGGCATTTTTCCTCTATTCCTATTTTTTGGTTCAAATTGTACAAAGTAGGGATTAACACTGCTCCTTGAATACATGGTAGGAATTGCCTGTACAATTTTCCTTGTCTGGTACTTTCTAAGAGAGAAAACTTTCAATCAGTAATCCAATATATTTAGTGGCTATTATACTATTCAAGTTGTTTTTTTCATCTTTTACTACTTTTGTCTCTTTACATTTTTAAGACATTTGTCCATTTAATTTGGTTTTCTAATGTACTGTCAAATTATTACTTATAATTTGATAAGTTTCAATATGACTTTTATATCTTTCATTATTTCATCTACTTCATTCTGTGTTTTGTTTACATATATACCCTTTTACTAACCATTCCTTTTGAAATTCATGTCTAGCTTGCTAATCTTTAAAAAATAGCTTCCAGTTTTGGATATCATATCTCTGTCTTCCATTTCATTTTAATGATGTCATCTTTCTTATTCCCTTATTTCATGTTTTGTCATTGTTTTGTTATTTGTTTATTCTGTTGTTCTTTTTCTACCTACTTTATTTGAAGGTTTAGGTTGATATTCCTTTTTACTTTCTAAATATCGTCTTTTAGAAAACCATACATTTACCTTTTTTAGAAAGACCATACATTTACTTTTATTTACTGCTCTATTAGCTCTATTAGCTCTGAATTATCTCCCATAGTGATAAGTACACATTCTATAATAGTACATCATGCTTTCTTAGATCCACTTGCTGGATTGATCTAGTATTCTTTATGTCTTTCAAATACTTGTCTATTCACAGGGAAAAGTCATTCAATAAAGTTAATATATACTTTACCCATTTTACCCCAGAATCTTGTTGAAGCAAAATATTATGGCTTCTTTTCTAAAGTAGTAACTTTTTCTAGCAAATTGGCTATTACACTTACTTAGTTTACTCAAAGAGAGAGGAAGAAAATATAAATGTTGCAAATTGAGAAAAGTTTTAAAAATTGAAATTATGTGAAAGAGATATATTCTCTCCAAGGGCAAGAGCAGACTATAAGTAGAACTGCCAGCAGTCTTCCCAGGTTTTAATGTTAACTCTCATGATTTTCAATTACTCTTTTAAATAACCAAAGTAAATTAAAAAAAATTATGTTTAATATTATATTAATTTTGTTCAAAAACTATATACATATATATAAATATTAGAAAGACATATGAAAATATTTAAAGTGATTATGTCAGGATAGAATCTTTCTTTACACTTTTATATATTTTCCAAATTTTCATCAACTTATATCATTACTTTAGCAAGTAAAAAAAGAAACAATAAATGCTAATAGAAATTAAAACTGAGTTAAAACCACCCTTCTCAAAAACAAACTTGTACCACAGATTATTCCTTTAAAATTTTTGTCCAAATGTGCCTCTCTATATATATATGTGTGTGTATATATGCATATATTTTATAAGTCAAATTGCATATATTTTCCTACCTGATCGTGGCCTACAAAAATGAGTATCTTCATATCTGGTGCACATTTACTAATAAAATATCAAATTTTATTAGTTTCAGAAGAGGGTTGAGCCAAACCAGAAGTTGCAGAAACTCTCTCAATTACAACTATGAAAAGAAAATTATCTTAAAAGAAAAAGAGTTCAAGAATCATTACTACTTATTTGAACTAATGCTACGAAGACCTATAATTTCAGGGAAGGCCAAAAATATCTAGAAGGGGAAGCTAAACAGGAAGATAGTACCAGTCAAATTGCTTAATACAGACACCATGTAGCAGGAATTGTCATGGCAAGAGAGGATCTCACCAAATGAAGCAATTTCAGACCAGCCATCAAGCTTTCACATTCAAATCAAATTAGCTTAAACTCTGGGGTTTTCTTTTGGTGGGACTGAGTCATCAGAAAAGCAAGATGGGACCATGGACTGAATAATTTTTAAGGTCCTATCCTCCTTTCAATTTCTATCTCAGCTATTGTATTTATTTGACAATGAAAAAATTGGCCCCCTATATGAATGAAAATAAAAGTATGTATTTTCAACCACCATACTCATAAATATTTTATATGTAGATTGAATATATAGAGAGGCAAAGCTATAAAAGTATTAGAAGATAATATGGGGAGAATATTTTAAACTTCTTGTAGAAAGGTCAACTTAAAGAGGAAAAAAGCCCAGACGCAACCCACAGACTAGGAGAAAAGTATTTGTAAAATGTAAAACATATTTAAGGCAAGGAGTTAATATTCCTAATACACACAGTGATTAAAGAAATTAAAGAAACCATACAATAATCCAACATATAAATACTATGTACATAAAAGTCACAAAATACCTATTAATATAAGCAGAAAAAATATAAAGGAATATGCTTAACTTCACTATTAGCAAGGAAATGCAAATTAAACCAAATGCAATACAATTTGTACCCATGGGATTTACAATAGCTATTAATAAATTGATAGCATTAACTGTTTAAGGTCTTAGGAAATGGACAGTCTTATACACAGTTTTTAAGAGTATAAAATAAGTGTGATATGAATTGGGGAATACTTCATGAGTATCTATTAAAATATTTAAATGTAAATATAATTTGATCTATCAGTTTCACTTCCATTCTTCAAAAAGAGTGGCACTGATATGCAAAGTTATGTATGGAAAGGTGTACTTTTAAGTATTATTTGTAAAACAAAAAACCTGGGAAGGCCGGGGCCAAATGGCTTACGCCTGTAATCCTAGCACTCTGGGAGGCTGAGGTGGGAGGATTGATTGAGCTCAGCAGTTCAAGACCAGCCTGAGCAAGAGCGAGACCATGTCTCTACTAAAAATAGAAAGAAATTAGCCAAACAACTAAAAATAGAAAAAATTAGCCGGGCGTGGTGGCGCATGCCTGTAGTCCCAGCTACTCAGGAGGCTGAGGCAGGAGGATCGATTGAGCCCAGGAGTTTGTGTTTCCTGTGAGCTAGGCTGATGCCATGGCACTCTGACCCAAGCAAGAGAATGAGAAAAACTAGAGGTACACCAATGTAAGAATGATATATCTGTACAATGTGCTAGAAGGCAGTTATTTTTTTAATGAGATAAATTTATGTGTACTTACTTGAAAAAGTAGTCCATGATAAGTAAAAATTGTAAGATAAAACCAGTAGGGATACCACTTTGGTGCACATATGTGTGTGTATCATATTTACATGGATATATATTCATATGTGCTTATGTGTATATACATACACATATATATACACATGTTCTAGTCTATGCATGTGTTTATAATAATCATAGTAGCTAATATTTCTGGGTCTTTATCTTGTGCTAGGCACTATTCTTGGTGCTTTGTATGAATTGACTCAGTTAATCCTCAGGACCAAGCCAGAGATTAGTATTCCCCTGTTTAAAAAGCAATTTGCCCAAGTCATGCAGTTGGTGATGGAGCTGTAATTGATTTTATGCAGTTGATCTCCAAAGTCTGCACCTCTTAAACCTTCCACTGAAAGTTCTGTGAACAGGATCGGCCTGAAAGAGAGAAGCAGACCAATGGCCTGGTTAGTGTGTCACGCTGTAAAGATCCCAAGGATTCTAGACTTTCTCCTCTGAGTCATTCATGAACATTTGGATGGTTCTTATTGCCTTTTCTTCTTCAATAGCAGGAAGCTGAATTCTAACTTTCATGTCTTAATTAATACCTCTGTGGAGTGAAATGAAAGGTCAGTGAATTTAAAATATTAACATTCTACTAGATAAGAAATGTAGCCTTGGGAGAACACACTGACATTTGAATGACAGAAGCAGCTTTCTATCAGAGCCACAGTATTATTGATTTAATTCTGGGCTTGCTGAGAATATCAATAACGAAGAATTTAAAGCAGTGAGGAAAAATTGTCTACATTTGTATTGTATAAAGCTATGCAATAATGATGAGCTAAATATAGATCTGTTCACATTCTTATGGTCAAAACAATTGCATTAGCAATTGGTATAGGCCAAGGTATAACCTGCTGCTTCTATTTCTCTTTGTGAAAGTTTTGGGCAAGGGAAAGTTTTGCTCAAGTTTTGAAAAAGTGACTATCTAAAAAATATTAAATGATGTCATCATCAGGGTTATGTGGAGATTATCAAGCACTTATTTAAAAAAAAATAAAGAGCAGTTATTTCCAAGGCTAATTCAAACCAGATGCATGTTAAAACTCAAAGCAAGTATTATAGTTTTCTAATGAGAAAATTTGGTATGTTTCAGTGGATTTCAGAACAACTTTCAGAATCCTTCAACTGCGCAACTAACTATGCTGCATTTTTGCCTTTTTCTATAAATTATATTTTTAAAATTTCTTTTCAAAACAATTTTTATGCTACAAACACATATTCATTGCTATATATTTTAAATCAAATGTGAATGCTCTCCCAGAGCAAATAATAACTAATTCTTATTGAGCACATTCTATAAGTCTTCTAGTTATTTGTTAGGTACCCTTTATGTACAATCCAATTTAACCTTTTCAACAATGTACATATGTTTTCATATGTATGTATTCAATATAGATTCATCATCACCATTTTGCAGAGGGGGAGGTGGAGGAGGTTACTAATTTGCCAAAGGCCACATGGCTTACAAATGGAGCATCTGAAAATCAAACCCAGGTAGTTTTTTTCATTTTTTGTTTGTTTTAATTGCAAAGTCCAGATTCCTAAACACTATGTTCAGTGTCTCTAGAGTTTAAGCATGCAAAGGCAGGAAACAGGTTTCAACTGTCTTTTCATCTCTAATTTTATCACTGGAAAACTAATTGCTAAGTCATATCTCCTAAACTAGTAAGTATTTGACATATTCGTCTACAAAATTTGATATAGAAAGTGGAAGGCTTTTATTCTTCTCTTTGAGTAGAAGAATGTCTTTTCTATGTTTTCTAGGATAGAAGAAAAAACCTGTAAGCAAAGATAACTGCTATATTTTTTACTGTCTGTAGAGAAACATTCAGTTCCTTTCACTGGTTGAAACACAAATTTAAAATATTCAAATTTCAAGCAATTTTACTTTAATTGAGATAGAACTTTAAGCTTTTTTTAATATTTGTCTCACTTACAAAACTTCTAAACTGTTCTTAGATGAGCAAAGAGCTTTCTGTGGAAAACATTCACTTTTTTTTTTGAGAAAGAGTCTCGCTCTGTTGCCCAGGCTAGAGTGCTGTGGCGTCAGTCTAGTTCACAGCAACCTCAAACTCCTGGGCTCAAGCAATCCTTCTGCCTCAGCCTCCCAAGTAGCTGGGACTACAGGCATGTGCCACCATGCCCGGCTCATTTTTCTATATATATTTTTAGCTGTCCATATGATTTCTTTCTATTTTTAGTAGAGACGCGGTCTCGCTCTTGCTCAGGCTGGTCTCAAACTCCTGACCTCAAGCGATCCTCCCGCCTCGGCCTCCCAGAGTGCTAGGATTACAGGCGGGAGCCACCGCGCCCGGCCAAAACATTCACTTTTAATCTCATAATCCCAAAAGGGAAAGGTGAAGGCTAAATTGAAAACCAGCTTGGGCCATCCAAATGACACAAGGAAAATTAACTTCTTGAAGACATTGGAAAGATGTCATCATTCTCAAAAAATGACAGGGGAAAGAAGCCAGAAAGTTATATTATAAAGCCTAAATGGCAGAGGCCTTAGAGTTATTTATCCTCATAAACCTATCAACATTCTCCTTCAGATTTTAGTATTCATCATTTAAAATGTTTAACTTATCATGAACTTTTGTAACAAATGTAGCAACAATGTTACTAATTTTCAACTCGTGTTTTAATATAGAAAATTGCCCCTAAAACTAATTAATTACTCATTAATTTAAACATGTAAATGAGATTAGCCAGTTTCACTCACTAATCTCCTTTTGGGGAATTGTCGTCTGTGCTGTCTTTTTAAGTTAAAAAAAAAAAAAAAACTTCCTTTTCTTTCTCAAAGTCATTTGATTAAAATAAATATTCATTACTTGATAGTTTAATTTCAAATTGCTTGATGAGGAGGAAAGTAACTTCTGTAGACAGGAGCTGCCCCACACAAACTTGAAGGAGAGAAGTTACCAATGATTACTACACATAAGGAAAAGCAGCCCACCCCTGCCAGTTCTTCTGTCAGTCCTGAGCATGGCTGGCCTAGTTGATTAGCATCATAAACTCTTAAGAATGTATCCAGCCATGCAGCTGTAAGAGCTTTATCCATTTCATAAATATTTCAAAAGGCAATTATAACTAAATGATTTTTAAAGTCACACAAAGCCAAAGTTTATTCTTTAAGAGAAACTTTTTATAATGGAGAATTTTAAATGATACAAAAATTGATTTCAGAGCATAGTGAACTCCTATATGCCCATCACTCAATATCAACAATTAATACCAATCTCTTTGGCAATTCTATTTCACCTATCCCTCCCCAACTTTCTTCCTGCAGTATTTCAACGTAAATCCCAGACATTGTGTCATTTTATTCATAAACATTTTACTATTTCTCCAAGTGTGCACAAGATGCTTTTATCGTCTTACCTCTTATTTCTAAGGAATATATACATTGTAGTTTGTCATTGTCATTGTTTAAATAGTTAAATATTGCAATCACATGATAAAGGCCATAAATGCAAGAGGATAGTAATTAGGACCATTGGAAAGAATATAGTAGAAAGGGAAGAAATGTTTTCCTTCATTTTTGTGCCTTCTCTTACTTTAAGTACTCACCAAGCTATTTCCTTCTTGCTGTTTCCTTGATTCAGAAAGTAAAATGATTAGTGGGTCATTATAAGCTTTGAAATTAGGTAGAAAGAAAGGTTAAAGTAAATACAATATAAAACATTATCCTTAATAATCATTTGAACATTTTTGTAATGATAGTTTATAAGGTTGCAAGATTTCTGGTCATAGGAACAAGAATTTTTCTATCTTAAACCTGATGGTAATAAAAGAGTAAATTAGTAACCCAGGTTTCACAGTTCATGTGGAACACTTCCTGAGTTAAAGATTTTTCTTTTTGTCACACAAGCTAAAAGTATATAGGGAAAAATGGGATTGGAACCATCATATTAATCTCCATTATTTATATTATTCTTTAAAGCCCCCAAGATTTCTTTAAATCCCTGAATCATTTTTTTATTATAACAGGTCTAAATTTTATATATTGATTTACTAACATTCTAACTATCACTAAAATATAGATTGTTTTTTTAAATTTCTCTTGCAATTTTTATTTTGTTTGGCTTTGGAATTTTGGGTCTCAGGTACACAGAATTGGACTGGTGGTGCTCCTTGGTTCGTGACTTGTTTTTATTATCAACCTCTGCACCTTCCCTCTCTTGTGTTTTATTTCAGGATTGTTTCCATTCATTCCTCCATCATCAAACCCTTTCCCACCTCCACCAGGCACCCAAGCTTCCAAGCAATGTTCCACATGGTACATGGTTATTTGTAAGTATGTGCATCTGTGACATTTGTTTTTATTAAGATAGGTATGCTTTTAATGGCATAAATTGCATTACTTTCTGCCTCTTACTATTTTATTAAATTTTATAGCTCTGAAATATGCCCACACTGCCATTCCTTCCATGCTGTTTATTGCTTCTTACACGATATATTATTCCTCTGGTGCATATCCATATACCACATTTTACTTATACATGTATCTATTTCTGATCCCCTATGTTGCCTTCAAGTTCTTTTTACCACAGTATGCTCTGGTGGCTACCATTGCACATGTCCTCTTGTACATCTGTGTGAATTTACTCATCCCCTCCACCCCCTCCCACCTGCTGGATTTCCAATGAATGTTATTTCCATATATGCACATAAGTGTTGATCGATTAATTCCAATTTAATGGTGAGTACATGTGGTGTTTGTTTTTCCATTCTTGTCATACTTCACTTAGAATAAGAGTGTCCAGTTCCATTCAGGTTAATACAAGAGGTATTAGTTCACCATTTTTTTATGGCTGAGTAGTACCACATTTTATTAATCCACTCATGTATTGATGAGCACTTTGGTTATTTCCACATCTTTGCAATTGTGAATTGTGCTGCTATAAACATTCAAGTGTAGGTTGTCAACATCTCTAATCATCAAGGAAATGCAAATCAAACCACAATAAGATATCACTCAACTACAGTGAGATTGGCTTTTATTAAAACGTCCCAAAACAACAAATGTTGATGTGGATGCAGAGAGATAGGAACACTCATACACTGCTGGTGGGACTGAAAACTAGTACAGCCTCTATGGAAAGTAGTATGGAGATACCTCAAAGAACTAAAAGTAGAATTCCCATTTGATCCAGCAATTCCACTACTGGGTATTTACCCAAAGGGAAAAAAGATATTATTTGAAAAAGACAGCTGGCTCTTAACCACTAACACAGAGAGAGATGGAGGGATAGATGAAAAGAGACAGACAGATTAAATGATAATGCATTTGCCTATATTAACTAAAAATTTGATAAGGATATGCATCAAATTGTAACCTCTAAAAGATGAAATTTGATGGGCTAAAGCTGGGAATTAACTTCTTAAATAATATGTTTGTCAAAACAGAGAGGAAAAATATGTGATTATGGATAAATATAATCCTTTTGTAATTTTTGTATAAAAACAAAAGTTAAAATTATACTTCTCTGACTCTAAAATGACATGGAATTTTCCCATGCCTAACAAGTTAGAGTTATTCAAATGGAAAAATGGAACTTTTCAAAATCCTACATTGTTTTCAGCCTCAACCACCTAAAGAAAGATCTGTGTATTACCATCGATAAAACAAATTACAAATCAAAACGTACAGTATCATATCATGATCTTAACTTTGTTTAAAATGTTATCAAGAGTGTATTTTTAGATTATATGACTAGGGATAACTTTAATCTTATTTGTAGCTCCTATTTTCAAAATTGTCCTCAGTAATCATATGTTAACTATTATAATCAGAAAAATGCATAATAAGTATTAAAATAAAAAATAGTGAGAAAATAAAAACAATTCTCATCTTTAAAAAACTATCTCAAGTATCCCAGTGCCCCAAGACTTCTTTGGTGAAGCAAATTGCCTTCCATCTTTCCTCAATCGCTCTCTGCTAGAAGCGTTGAGTACCAGGTGTCCAGGGAATAGTTGTTCAATGGCTTATTTTTAATCCTTGTCATTTCAGCAGAGGAACTGGGTAAATATGGAGTTGATGAGGCTCCCTTTGCCTGGTCTCAAAATACAATATTCTCTGACATATGTAAAATAAAATATCTTTCAAAACCCTTCCAATCAATTCCATCAGTCCAGGGAAGCCTGTGATTTCAAGGAAGCCTCAACATAAATAAGAGGAAGTTAAGAGTAAAAGGAATACCAGTGAAATTGCATAATTTAAACTCATATAAAGGGATGTTGAGTCAAAAACAGAATCAGCTAAAGGAAGTTATTTTGGGCCAGCAGAAGGAAATCTTCAAGCCTTAACTTTTTAAACCAACTTTCCATTTGGCTTAGGTGACTTAATTAATCTTATTTTTGTAAGTATCCTGACAACAAAATGATAATCTAATCAGGTCAGACTTCCATCATTTTCTATGGTCACACAGTTCTGAGATGCAAATAACGTTGACATATTCCTTGAAAATCTGAAGTTATTTCTAATAGGCTGGTAAAGCCAGGGATAGAAATAAGCAAACAAAACAGAACAAATTATTAATTATGATTATTAATAAATACATACATTTAGAAAAATCAAATAAAAAAATCAAAGTCAAATCAAATAGTCTCAAGCAGCTTTAGCCTCAATTTCATCATATGTTTAAACCTTTTGATCTCTATAAAAACAATCTTAAAGGAAAATTTACGATTTTAAATCAGAAATCATCATGAGAACTTGAAACTTCACCTTTCTTTTGGTCATAAGTATCATCTCATGTAAACTTCTAAAGTAATGATGATGTCTTCACTCAATAATGTCACAGTAGTTAACAATTGCCTGTGTAATAATAATAATACATGATATTATTAAGAAGCAAGTGTCAAATTAAGCATTTATAATCTGCTGCTATAAATACGTTTCATTTAAGAACAGTAAAACCTTCACCTTAGTACTGAACCATAAACCATGCCTTTATAGTTACAGTATTATGTGTAATTTTAAAATAACTGATTCATCAACCTAAGTGCCCATCGATTCATGAGTGGATTAACAAAATGAGGAGAAAATATATATGTATATATATATACACTGTGGAGTACTACTCAGCCAAAAAAATGACACAGGAATGTGACTCCCAATGCTGGGAACCACTGGAGGTCCAAGTGGGTTCTTAGCTTCATGCAAGAAAGAATTCAGGAGCAAGCAGAAAGTCTAAAGTGAAAGCTACATTTATTCAGAAACTATAGGAAGTCTACTCCACACACAGAGCAGAGGCAAGTTTTCCCAGCAGAAAAGAACCAGCCCCCTGGTTCCTGTTGCCTTTCTATTTAAGAAATGGCTTAATTATAGGCTAACCAAGGGGAGAAATATTCATGGACAGGGCAGTGTTTTTCTGGAATCAGTGTGACACCCTGTCCACCATCTTGGTTCTCATGAGTCGGAATTTGCCCTGCCTCCATTCTGTTTTGATCAGGGTAATTTGAAACTTTGTTTTGAGACTTCCTGACTCAGGTAATGCTGTAGCAATGCCTGAAGCAGTGCCTAAGGCAATGCCTGCAGCAATGCCCAGAGCAGTATCTAAAGCAGCTCCTGCCAGTTCCCTATCTCAAAAAGAAATGAATTAATGTCTTTTGCAACAGTTTGGTTGGGACTGGAGACCATTATCCCAAGTGAAGTATCTCAGGAATGAAAAAAGAAACCACATGTACTCTAATAATTTGGAACTAATGGATGGGCACATATGGGCACAGAGAGAAGTAAAAGTCATTGGAAATCAAGAAGCGGGAAGGGGAGGGAGGGGAGGGGTAAAAACCTACCAAACAGGTGCAGTGAACACTATTCAAGTGATGGGAACACTAACAGCCCTGACTTAAGCATTATGAAAGCTATCCATGTAACAAAAACATTTGTACCCCCTCAATGTTTTGAAATAAAAACAAGTAACTGATTCATGAAAGGGAAAGTCCAAGATCCTGATTGAAGCTTTTTAAAAAATAGGTGAATTTTTTTTTTAATTGTAGTTTGTTTAGCATAGGCAGGAAGCAGGAAAATATACTACTCTAGAGTGGATTTTCACTTTTAAATAAAGCTTTGATAGGTACTGGGACTAAGGGCACTTGCTGACTATTAACCATGTTTATTGTGTGCTCAGGACTTTGACGTACATAATCTCTTCTAATCTTTACAATGCTCAAATCTTCTGACTCCAGGTTCCATGCTTATACCCTCAAATCATTTGGTAAATCAAACATAAATTATCATAATTTAGCAGGACTCTCAGTAAAAGAAATATATTTTAATTATATTATGTCATTATAATCAAAGGAAAGCAAATAAATAGCACATTTAAAGCTTTTCCCTCTCCTGAGAAAAGTGCACACTTTCTGTCTTTCACATGTTTAATTTCAGCAATGCTGTGGTCATGACGCAGTGACAGAAATACGATGACTCTCATGTCTGAGATTCTATGATTTGAGGAATGAAGATTGAAGCCTTGAAGACTCAAGCCTTGAAGCTGATTTTTTTTTAACCAACCCATACAAATGAATTACACAATGAATCATTTACAATATTTGTCATTGTTATTTATTTCAAGAATTAAAACTATGAAATATGTCCCCCTTCAGTATTAATAGTCTAAAACATCCACCTTGAATTCAACCATATGACCCCAAAACTTAAACTCCCTGACGCTTGGTAAAAGACTTATTTACATTGGCTGTTTCTTCCTAAACTGAGATGATTGGCAAATTGATGAATAAATAAATGTAATTTAATCCAAAACCAATAATTCAATCGTGCCTAGTTAGCATGATTACCATAAAGCCAGGGAATAAAATAATGAGACATAAATCTCTAAGTAAACCTACAATCTTGTGAGAGAAAACACATTTCGGAGTGTAGTAATGTTAGGTCTCGTGGAGGGCAGACAGGTGACAAGGAGATAGCTAAGGGTGGAGTGCAAAAACCAAATTGTAGCTAGGAACCAAACTGTAGCTAGGAATTGTTCTCTGGTGAGAACATAAACAGGAAAAAGTTCCTAGTAACCTTTTAATGGACCTAGAGCTTATTACCATCTAATTAGCATAACATGAGTAGAGATTCATGAAGGATTCTGGGGAAGATGCAGCACAGAAAGGGAAATGGTTACATGACCAACCTGTTAGTAACCTATTATATAATACCAACCTGTCAATCATTCCCAAAGCAGGAAATGACAACGAATCCTGCCAGGAGAATGGCGGGCCAAACTAGTGAGCTTATAAAAGGCAGCATGTGTTCACGCAGATTTTTCTCCACTCACGAAGACTGACCCATTCCACTCTCTCTAAAATGCATTTTCATTTTGTGTAGCTTCCTTTTTTACTTTCATTCTTTCTTTTATGTGATAAAATGTATAAAACTGCTCTGTGTTTGTGATCACTCCATCATCGACTCCACTGGGAACCAGGGGACATCCACGCAGATGAACCTCACCGTAACTGCTGCAGTGTAAGAGCACATCCAGGGCATTGGGAGCATAGAAGATGCTGAAATTTAGTGGATCCAGGGGGAGAATGGTGATGAAAATGTGAAGCTTTCATTAGAATGTAAAGAATTAGGAAACCTTCACAGACGGATATGGAAGAAAGGCAAAAACACAAAGGGAAGGAAATTATTTACTTTTAAAAACCTAGGGTATGAGAAACAGAATATAGGAGTGGAAAAGAAACTAGTATCTGGTTTCGGAGGCCTTTTTTGTGTGTAGGAAATGGGTAGTACTTGTCTGAACTAGAGACCCTGGAAACATTACTCTTAAAGGATTGTATTTGGAGAAATGAATTATTCATCCCACTAGTCAGTCTCAGTTGAGTTTACTGTTGCTTACTATGTACCAGGTAGTATTCGAAGTTTATATGTATTTATCCATTTAATCCTCATGACAATCCTACAAGGAAATTTCTACCAGTGTCCCCATTCCACACATGGGAAAACTGAAGTACGATAATGTTAAGTAACTTGCCCAAGCTCAATCAACTTAAGAGTGGAATCAAAGGTTCAACCTACGTCAAAGGCATGTTGTAAAGGAGGCCACTGCACTTTCACTGCATGTCTCTACTGAAGATGAGAAGCAGAGTAGAAGCAAGAAAGTGGGCAACTAGGGATGGATTTGGAAAACATCTTGGAGAGCCCTGCTGATTGAATGTGGAGATAAAGCAAGAGTGCTGAGTGAAAATTAAACGATGCTGTTAATGAAATTAGAAAAAAAAGAGGAAAAGCATGTTTGGAGGAAATGATAAGATTGTTGTGAATATGCTGAACTTGAACTTGGCAGGATCAATTAGGTAGCTATGTCTAGTAGGAAGTTGGAAGTTTGAGTCTGGAGTTTACTCAGCTAGGAAAACACTAGGGTCAAGATAGTCCCACACTTGCCTCGGGCACAAAATTAAGGGATGGCAAAAAAAAAAGGGATCAAAATATTTTAATAATCAAATATTTTAATATATAAAATAGTATTTTTAAAATTTTTTAAATGTTATTTTTTATCATGATACTTTGCATTACTGTTGATTTTTAAAAACTCTGCCTTTAAATAGTATTTATCTTGATTGCCAAGGCTTTTGGTTTGCTTTTTATTTGTTTGTTTTTTGTTTGTTTGTTCTGGTGCTTCCTTAAATTTTTCATCCCAGGTGTGTGTCTTACTTGCCTCGCCCTAGTCCTGGCCTAAGCTAGAAAGAATTTTACTCTTGTCTATGCAAAAATTCCTTATTCTTTTTTCAAGAAAGGAATGGTCACTAAAATTGAAACTGAACTTAAGTGATAACTCTGATTTCTAAATTATCTTAGGTCTAGAGCACCAGTTCTCATACTTTTTCCCTAGAGGGAGGAAGAGAACACATGATTTCACTCTACAGATAAGGAAACCAAGAGATATAACGGCTCAATGACAAAGTTAAAACCAAATTTCTTAGTGCTGCATGGGGCACACTAGATCAGAAGCTTCTCTAGGTACAAGTTGGAAGAAAATAAAAATATAAGGTATTTTTAAGTGAACAAAGCTTGGCCAAGTAATTTGGATTGAAAGAATAAGCTGTTTGGAAAGAGCAAGTACTTTTGAATTAGAGAGAGTGTACTTGAATTCCCCTTTGGCTCCTCACCAGCTGGGTGACCCGCGGCAAGTTTCAAAGCCTTACTCAGTTTCCTCATCTGTAAAATGAGGCTTATCATATCCACCTTTCATTGTTTTGGTTAGGAGGACAAAAAGAGAACGTAGCTAATAAAATTTATTAAGATGTCAACCTATAACAGAGCATGAATACAAAATAGGAAAATTCCAGGAGATCTTATTTTTAGAAGCTGTATGTAGAAGTGGAGAGGCAGAGAAACCAAAAGGGATAGTGCATGTGAGGGGACGGTTGCTGGGACCCAAAAGCAAAGAAAAAGTCACAGTGACCTGTGGTGGAGGGAACCAAGAAAATAAATATTCTGATCTCACTTTTCTCTTTCCCTCTAGTCTGTAGGCAAGCCCCAAGGTAGAGGGTATCAGAGCCCTTGCAGTTCAGCCTCAGGGGAAAACCGCAGGGTGCAGAAGCATGGAGAAGGTATCTAAAGGAGCAAAAGCACACCACCACATAATAATAGGTCCTAATTACTGAGCATTTCCTATGTAGCAGATACAAATGCTTTATTGTGTCGACTCATTTAATCCAAATAACAACCTTATAAGGCAAATGCTATTATTTTCCCACTTATAAATGAGGAACTGGAAACCTGCTACATTTAAATGACTTGCTGAAATCTTCAGAACTACAGATGGAGGCAGGAATTAAATCAAGGTACCCTGTGCTCTAGCCAATCATTCCCAAAGATCAATAAACGGTAGTGATTGGTTTCATAATTATTATTACTGTCATCAAAATTATTTAATTCCGGCCGGGCGCGGTGGCTCACGCCTGTAATCCTAGCACTCTGGGAGGCCAAGGCGGGCGGATCGTTTGAGCTCAGGAGTTCGAGACCAGCCTGAGCAAGAGTGAGACCCCGTCTCTACTAAAAAATAGAAAGAAATTATCTGGCCAACCAAAATTATATACAGAAAAAATTAGCTGGGCATGGTGGCGCATGCCTGTAGTCCCAGCTACTTGGGAGGCTGAGGCAGTAGGATCGCTTAAGCCCAGGAGTTTGAGGTTGCTGTGAGCTAGGCTGATGCCACGGCACTCACTCTAGCCCAGGCGACAGAGCGAGACTGTCTCAAAAAAAAAAAAAAAAAAAAATTATTTAATTCCAACCACTCTAGCAATTATATTTCTAGGAATTTATCTCACAGTCATAATATTGCATATCCATAATAAAGTATATTCAAAAATGTTCTTTGCAACACTGTATTGGCAAAATATAGACAAAATTAAATGCCTAACATTAGGACTCAGAAACTGATACCGCAAAATATGGCACTTTAACAAATGCTGAACTGAAGAAGACTCAAGGTATCTCTGACCGGCCCTCCTTACCCAATCCTCTCTATCCCAAAGCATAGGATGAAGTCGTTGTCTGAAGTTCTCTTATCTGCCTGGACCCATCAAAGAAGAAAACTATTATCTGTGGTCCTATCTCTGAGTTTTCATTAACTGAATTCATATCACAGGAAGAAATATGTAAGTCAACAGACAACACACCTGGACAGACTTTTGTCACAAGCCATTGTCTGCTCTGCAGGTCCAACAGACTTTGTCCCAGGCCATTGTATGTTCTTCAAGCCCACTGAATTCCCCTAGAAATCATTTACTACCCCCCTAAAATCATCCACACCTCCCCATCTCCGTTTCCCCTCTGAAGAAGGCTATATGTCCACTTGGACTCCATTGTGTTGTAGGTCAATCACTCTGTGATTTTCCCGCAGGCATATTAATATGTTTGCATGCCATTTCTCCTGTTAATCTGCCTTTTGTGAGTTGATTTTTCAGCAAACCTTCAGAGGTGGAGAAGGAAGTTTTCCCTTGGCCCCTACACTATGAACCTGGACAGACTAAATAAATTATAGTACTTTTAGAAGATGGGATACCATGTGGTTGGTAAAAAGAGGTAGCTCTATGAGTAGTGTATATTGATCACACACACACACACACACACGTACAATTTATTCCCTCATTTGTTGCCATGGGAAATGTCCTTTCTTGAAGTGGGTATAATCAGGAGGTTCTATGAGTGTCTCCTGATCTCAAGGCACAGGCACACATGCACACACACACAGATTCAAAACGCTGTGTATGTTACCATTTCTGTTAAATAAATAAAAATAACTGTATTACCTATATTCTTGTTGATAAAAGAGTATTTCTGGAAAAATACCTAAGAAACTGGTAACTTAGTACCTTTGGGGAAAGCAACTGGGTGGCAGAGTGAAATGGAGATAAATTTTTATCGCACACATTTGTATTCTTAATTTTTACCACAGTCATGTAATAACCTACTTAAAAACACAAATTATTTAAGGGAAAAATCTAGTTGTACATTATTAGTGACCTTCCAGGGACTTTTGTAATCTGGGAAACAGAGTAAAAGAAAATTTACATGCATAAAAATCATCTTTCCTACTCTTTACATGCTGAGCGATTTGCTTTTTCAATAACAGCAGAATCCTTTGCCATCCCAGCTTCTGTTAAATGAATGCAAAATAAAGAGTAATTTTCCATCTCTGGTCTACAGTGCTTTGCCCATGCTGCAAAGGCAAAAACTGTAGGTAAAACAATGAGAAAATTAGCACCTCGAAGCTAGGTAAGAGGTAACTCAAAAGGCAGGCCAAGCATAAAATTACATCCACAAACAGCCCTACCTGAGAACATCCCAGGGGGCAGCTGCTGTTGTTTTCAGCAACTTTCTTGGCTGGAAGAGGCAGGTGGCAAGAGAGTTTAACCACCACTCCTGAACTCCTGGGATTTACAGAGAGACTTCGTCCCCTAGGTAGGACAGGTAGTCTTCCAGGGTTTCATCCTTTCCAAGAAACCTGACATGCTGCTTTTCATAGTACTTTCAAACAGGGAAGGCAGAGACAGACACTTTGGCCATCAGAAATGGAGAGATTGGCCAGTGACACTATGGAGACGATGATGAGCATGATTGTTGCTTGAAAAGCCAATGTATTTAAAAGGGCACATTAAAATTCTTCCAGCATGCCAGTGTGGCACAATCCTCTGCTCTCTAACGGCAGGTGCTTCTGTCAGCAGAGGAAGCCTTGTTCTAGGAAAGAACTACTCCAGAGGGCCAGAGGAACAGGTCCTGCTCCTCCTAGAGAAACGCTGACTCGAGGCCGAGGCCGTAGGGTAGGGCTGGTGCGCTCGCTCATCGCCCAAAGCCTCCTGACGGGCGCAACGGAGACCCAGCAATGACAGGATTAGCGCGGGGAGGGGAAACGCCCGCAGAAGAGGGGTGATGGGTATGCGTGGGGGAGCGCCAAGCAGTTTTAATCGTTAATCTCCTCCTTCCGTGGCCACAGAGAATGTCTGTCTTTGGAGGAGGCATTTCCAGGAGCCTCTCTAACCTCCCTCCGAGTCTCCGGCTCGCCGGCGCCGACGCCGCTCCTGCCTTGCGGGAGGGCGCGGCGCTTCCCGCGGGGGCGCGATCGCAGCTCGGGTGCGACTCCGGCCCGGGCCCCGGGCCCCTCCCGCGTGGGGCGCCGCCTCCCGGGAGGGCGAGCTCTATAAGTGACCGCGACCAGGGTCACGTCTGCAGGTCTCGGTTTAGTCCGACTCCACCGTGAACGAGGTCGTGCGCTCCTCCTACCCCCGCCCCAAGGCGCCGCGTGCCCGAGCCGTGCCCGAGCCATGCCCCACGAGCTGTGCCACCAGGAGTTCTCCCGGGCGGGCAGGCAGGCGGGCCTGCAGGTCTGGAGGGTGGAGAAGCTGGAGCTGGCGCCGGTGCCCGAGAGCGCGTACGGCGACTTCTACGTCGGGGATGCCTACCTGGTGCTGCACACGGCCAAGGCGAGCCGAGGCTTCGCCTACCGCCTGCACTTCTGGCTCGGTAAGGGGCGGCCGAGCGGGACCCGGCCCGCCCTGCCCGGGGCGCGGGGCGTGTAGGAGTCTGAGGGTTGAAGGCCTGGGGGCAAAGGGGACCCGCCGCGCCACTCGCGCCACCGCGGGGCGCCTCCTTCGGGCAGGACCCTCCTTCCCAGCCAAAGTCAACTCCCCGCCCGCTGCAAACGCGGGGCGCCGGGAAGTCCGGGGCAGATTTATCCTGCTGCCTTTGACCTTTGCCAAGTCCAGTTCCTGGACTTTTTGAGGCTGGTCCTCAGGCTTCTGCCTCTTTCACCTTCCAATCTCCAGACGCCACTGTTGCCCAGGAGCGCTGTCCCTGCGCCCCGGGCGCTGGCCAAGCCCCGCTCACCTTCCGACAAGTTCAGTCCTGATTTCCCTGTCAAGATGGAGATGAAGTCGAACAAGTTTGTGGGCGTCTGCTGCAGTTGGCAAGAAGTCCTTTTTTTTTTTCCCCCACCATAAATTTATGTTTATTTGTTGCCTTTGGGCACCAGTTTATATTTCTCTGTTACTTGCAGGGATTAGTGTCCTGGGCCTCTTTCAAACAGGATTCTGCCTGCACCTCGCTGCTTGCCAGGTTTGGCAGACAAAAACTCCTGTTTATCAGGGAGCTAGTGTCTTGGGATGGAAGCAGGAAAAGAAATGCAGATATTATCTGTATAAATAAATAGTTCTATATGGCTGATTTGTGTATTATTTAGGCAAGTCGCCTTGTTATTATTTATTAATTTATTATTTATGTTTTAACAAGGATGCAGTGTGGAACAAAAAGGCCCCTTCAGCAGTAGTAATTATTTTGGGTTGCATTCCTGCCGGGCTTTCAGGACACTGGGCCTTGTGTGTTCTACTTTTTCCACCTTCTACTTTTACTAGTAAACATCCTGAATGTCCACCCTCTCCCTATGAGGTCTTGCGCCAGTAGGCACACCCTGTCTAACAACATGCCGATTATGTGAGCCTATTACCTTTTTTTTTTAAAGACAGATTCTTGCTCTGTTGCTCCCTGGTAAAGTGCAGTGGTGTCATCATAGCTCACTGCAACCTCAAACGCCTGGGTTCCAGCGGTCCTCCTGCTTCAGCCTCCTGAGTAGCTGGGACTAAGGGCAGGCCCCATGACACCGCCACCCCATTCCCTTCCCCCTCTAATTTTTCTATTTTTAGTAGAGATGGGTCTGGCTCTTGCTCAAGCTGGTCTGGAACTCCTGAGTTCAAGCAATCCTTCCCCCCTGGGCTCTCAGAGCCCTTTTCCTTCTTTTAAAACTAGCTCACCTCTCCTGTGCTTGTGTTTATTTTTATTCCTAAGCTTAGAAGGTACACACACAGAATCACACACATATATTCTTACATTCTTGAAAGCCAACAATTTTATTTCTAACATTTGAAGCTTTTAACAAACAAAATAGTAGAAAACATTGACTAATGACTGTCTAAACATTGGCAAGTACCTGGAACAGGCGCTTGAGAAATTGAGAAATAAAAAGATAGAACGAAGATAGAATTTAAAATTACAACATTTGGTGTGAAAAAATTGTGTTAGCTTGAGGAGGCTGAGAAGGCTCGGTCTTGAGTTCTAAACTCATTTTAGTTTCCCATTGCATTGTCATTATTCCTATTATAATGTTATAATAGACAGTAATCTATTTATATTTATACCAGAAAACACTGAAACCTTAACCTATGTTCAAAGATGAACGATACCAGGTAGATTAATGATGTCTACACTGAAGTCTTTCCTTCCAGAACTTGGATCTGGAATGCATAAGAGTGTTTAAAATGCCACATTTGCCATTTGGGTGAATTAAAATGAGAAAGAATTCAGTGTCTTAATGTAGACAGCAATTAAGTTTGACTTTGTCAGAAGACTGCAAGTGGGTTTGAACACAATTCTCTAATTCTATAAATTCTTTCTCATACAAGTAGATTTCTTAAGCACTGTGTTTTGTAGGGTTTACAGATTCATTTTCGCTCTTAATTATTCCATTAGTGCTCATCAATTTCAAAAATATAATAGATAATGCTTTGGGCAGAAACATTTAGGATCTTAAAGATATGCTAAAACTGAAGTCAATAGTATGTTAATAGTAAGCTAATTCATTCAGTAAACATCAATGTGCCCACCACTGTGTAATGTACTTTTGCATATGAATAATTTATGACCCTTTTCTTAAGTTTCATCATCTCAAAGGTGCAATAAGACAAAACATGATATAACACCAGTAAAATGTGATAAGTACTGTGAAAGAGACACAAATGTCTGTGGTTATGGGGAAACACAGGAGCCTTGAGAGAAAACAAGGAAAGGAGAGTAATTAGGAGGGCTCTTGTTTCAAGAGAAAAATCACAGGGAGGTGGGAAAGCTTAAGGTAAAATATTTCAGCAGCTCTTCCTACTTCAGTTCCCTAAGCAAACTGAATTTTATTGGAAATAGTCTACCCTAAGATCTAAATTAAGATGAATCCATAAGGATTTTTTTTTTTTTTTTTTTTTTTTGAGACAGGGTCTCACTCTGTTGCCTGGGCTAGAGTGCCATGGTGTCAGCCTAGCTAACAGCAATCTCAAACTCCTGGGCTCAAGCAATCCTTCTGCCTCAGCCTCCAGAGTAGCTGGGATTACAGGCATGCACCACCATGCCCGGTTAATTTTTTCTATATATTTTCAGTTGTCCAGATAATTTCTTTCTATTTTTTAGTAGAGACGGGGTCTCACTCTTGCTCAGGCTGGTCTCGAACTCCTGACCTCAAGTGATCCTCCCACCTCAGCCTCCCAGAGTGCTAGGATTACAGGTGTGAGCCACCGCACCTGGCCAATCCATAAGGATTAATCAGAGAGACAGAATGAGAGAAAGTTCTAGTAAGGAGAGCTTCAGGGGAAAAAAACATTTGATTAAAGGAAATCAGCACATCAGTTGGAAGGAAGAGAAGAGAAGATAGAGTCAAACTGGGCTGAAAAAGTTGCATAGCACAGAAATGAAGAAACAGGTAGGAGTCAGAAAGGGAAACAGGAATAAGTTGTACCTACAATGAGAGAGAACAGAGGGAGAGTGATCTTTCCAGGTCTCTTCCTTGGTGTTTCCATAACACCCTGGCATAGTTCAGATTACTGTATGCACCACTTTGCATTAACATTGTATGCTTAAATGTAAGAAAAGTAAGAATTTATTGCATATAACTTAGAAATTTTGGCATTAGTCCTTCTTAAAAAACATTCCAGGTTTGTACCTAGCGGTTTAAGTGCATCTACCTTGTGCTTCTAGGTCCTTATAGCACCAAGTCAACGAGCAGGGCCAGCTGGTAAAACAGCTCTCTGTCACATCCCCAACCTTATGCTACCAGCACCTACCCTCACCCTTTCTCCTTGCCAGTTTTAACTTCGCATAAATAGATTTTAAAGCAACATGCATACATTTATCCTGTGACTAGTCTGTGCTTGGCCTTCTGCAAGTCACTGAAAATCCACAGGATTGAAGTACAATAAAAGGAACTTATACAAAGGGCTGGAGAGGATGCTGAGACACTGGATAACTTGCATTGCTGGGCCAGGAGTATGTACAATGGTATAGCACTCTGTAAAGGGTTTAGTAGTTTCTTACAAAACTAAACATCCAACTATCATATATGACCCGGCAACTGCATTCATGGGCACATATTCTGGAGGAGTAAAAATTTCTGTTCACGCAAAAACTTACACACAGATGTCCTTAGCGGCTTTATTTGAATAGCCAGAAATTGAAATCAGCCCAGATACACTTTAACAGGTGACTGGTTAAACAAGTTGTGACACATCTATACCTTTTGCTCTTGCTCTCATGGGGAAAGCATTCAGGCTTTCACCATTCAGTATTATGTTAGCTCTATGTTTTTTGTTTATGCTATTTATCAAGTTGAGGATGTTCCTCTCTGTTGCTAATTTGGCTATTTTTTTTTTTTATCACGAAAGGGTGTTGGATTACCCTAGTTGGTTTTTTTTTTTTTTGAGACAAGGTCTTGCTCTGTCACCCAGGCTGGTGTGCAGTGGCCCAATCATAGCTCACTGCAGCCTCAAACTCTTGGGCTCAAGCAATCCTCCTGCCTCAGCCTCCCAAGTAACTAAGACTACAAGTGTGCACCACCATACCCAGCTAAATTTTTTTTTATTTTTTGTAGAGATGCAGTCTCACTATGTTGCCCAGGCTGGTCTCCAATTTACGGCCTCAAGTAATTCTCCTGCTTCAGCCTCCTAAAGTGCTGGGTTACAGGTGTGAGCCACCATGCCTGGCTGACTCTCAGATATTACCATGTCTGGCTTACCCTAGTTTTTCACCTCTCTTTTTAGCTATATTTTATATATAAAATCATCATACTACCACAACAACTTCAGGAAGTTTTCAGCATATATATAAGTATAATATAATGTTAATATAACATAACAGAGCATAAAAGGCATTGGTAAAATCAGCATAGGGGAAATAATGAATGTCATCAGAATTCATAGGGGAAAACCAAATGAATTCATAAGCAGAGATTATACACAAATACAACTGAATTTGATTCTAATTTTCACATTCATAGGCTGATGTTCGCTTCATTAAGACCTTTCAACCTCTTTTGGGCAGGGACTCTGGTTTATTTATACTGATATTTCCTAGCCTAGCACATTATATAAACATCAGCAAATGAAAGCATAATTTAATTACCTTATTTAATATTTCCAGTTCATTTGTTAACTTCATGCCTGTCCATTTATATCTACCTAAAGAGATTCAGGTTTCAACTTGTAGTCAAGTAAGAATGTTTATGTCAAATACATCATCTTTAACACCTTTGGTATTAACCTTGATTTGAGATTATCTCTTAAAGCATCTGTGTACAAAATCTACATCTATATCTTAATTGGTATTCCCAGTTAGGGTTAGGAAAATGGGCAGAAGAATGACACTAGAGTCTTTTCAGACTACAGAATTGTCTCTGTGTTAAATACTTACCTTCGACCACAGCAAGATCACAAAATTGTTACCGTGTCAAGTATACTTCTAGCTGCTGATTCTTTCCTCTCAGAAGATATTTGGTACTCAGGTCTCCTTTGAAAGTAAGAGAGGAATTGTAAAGAAATCTTATTCTTTCTTTAATATAGCTAACTGATTTCCTTTCTTCAACTTTGGCTAATACTCTCAGGGTTGTTCAGGTGAACTATTAGATTGTTACAGCTTCTAAACTTTTATACATCCATTATCCATGGGGGAAATGAACACACTCTGATCACCACAAAGTTTTACTACTAATAAGAGTCTGAATATTAAAAATATCTACTAGTGTAGTTTCTAAGAGCCTGTGCTTCAGAATCATACAAACCTGTGTCTGTGTCCTTTTCTGCTAAAGGTCAGCTTTATGAACTCAGAAAAGTTACTCAGTCTCTGTAAGCCTGTTTCCTGTGTTGTAACATGGGAGAAAATAGTTTCTGCTTCATGCATTTGCTTGAGGATTAAATGAGATCATCCATGTTAATACACTACCACAGTGTCTGTCCCATAGTGAGAGTACTATAAATATATAAATGTTAGCTATTAAATGTTAGCTATTATTTCTAGAATCATTTATGATTTTTATACAGCTCAGATGCAGTAAGAGGTTTGAAGTATTTTTTAATAAAATTTGAGTCTCCCTCAGGATTGTCCTTGTTCTGACCATCATGTACAATGCAGATGCTGGTTCTTAGGAATTCTTTTGACCTCGGATATGATCTGTATTACAATTGTGAAAATTAAATGTATGCTGCATGTTAAATTCCTGGGACAATGCCACCTACATTAACACTTAATAAATGCCAGCATGCTGGTTCCTTTACTCTCCCTTTTCCTTCAGAGATTATTTCATTCAAGCAAAATAGAACTAAGATCAAATTGTATTCATTTTCCCATTCTAAAATCCACTTGCTTCCCTGAAATTAATTAATTATGGCCCATGATGTTCATATTCCTCACAAATACTAATTAACATGCTGACATTATAGAAGCCTAAGGATTGATGCTAATAAAGGCTAAACCAATTGCAAAATGTTTGCATAGCCTGGTATCATTGACTGTACCAAATGAGTGCTTACCTGAATATGTTGTTATCTTTCTTAGCACATTCAGACAGCAATGTTTCTTTTAAAAATTTTTTAAGGACCTAAAAAAAGCAAGAACAAAAACAATTTTTTTAGTTATTAGCAAAATAATATACCATTTCTGCTAAAAGATCTTTCTGCATAAGACTATTTGTCCTATCGATAAATAATTGAATTGAAAAATTCTAATTTATATCAGAAATTCTGCCTTAGTCCTTTTTCTTGCTTGATAATTGAGGTGCTCTCATTTGCTGTTTCAGGAAAGGAGTGCTCCCAGGATGAAAGCACAGCAGCTGCCATCTTCACTGTTCAGATGGATGACTATTTGGGTGGCAAGCCAGTGCAAAGTAGAGAACTTCAAGGCTACGAATCTACTGATTTTGTTGGCTATTTCAAAGGAGGTCTGAAATACAAGGTAAGCAGCATTCTCAAACAGTTTCCATTATGAACCCTTCTCTTCCTGTTCATCTGTGCCACGTCTTCATAAAATGAAAGTTCATTGAGGGCAGGGTTTTTTTCTTGTTTTGTCTTTGTTTAAATCTGTTTTGTTCACTGCTATCTCTCCAATACCTGCCAGACACATGGTGTTCAATGAATGTGGAATGTACAGTGCAATAAGTGAAATATACAAACTTGACTTAATTTGATAGGATAATATTTTTAAGAAAGTTAAGTGCTTTCAGTTATGTCTTCACAAAAAAGCCCTTTAATATTTTGTAAAGTTATTTCAATCATTAAATATTGGTAACTTGAATGTTAACAGTTTTCATTTTTGCTGTTCTAGAGAATCTCTGAATTTGCTGAAAGTAACTCAAGACTTTGGAATGGCAATTGTTCTGTAATATCTTAATACAGTATTTATAACAATTATAATTTCAGTTACTACAAAGAACTATACATGCATTTCCCAAATAGTGTGTGGTTTGATCTGAGAAATGATGCAATTGAAACCACTGAGCTGAAAATATGTGTGGTTCGGCCACACAAACCCAAATATGCATATAAGCACACACATACATACTCGCACACAATTTGCGGATATTGGTCTGCAGCACCAACGTATTGGCTTTACTTCTGAACATAAACAGACAAAAACAAATAGTTAAATAGTTCTATCTCTGTAAGGCAAGCTTCGGTAAAGGATAGCTTTTTCCTGGCATTCTCCCAGTGATCTTTGCAGTCTGGCCCTCCTTCACCGCTCCCGCCCCCTGCCCCACCATATGTGTTCAGTTAGAGTGTGAGGAACACCCTCGCCAGACAAACATTCCAGAAACAAGCCTTTCCAAAATCAAACATACTCCAGCAGGTGTTCTGCACACCCTACCACCCCACCCCTTGAGCATGTCACCCTAGTGCGGATCTGAAACTTCAGAGCTAAACTATAATTCTGACTATAATACTAAATTTGCCTATTAAGATGTCGGGGTTTATTTCTACCTTTACCTGTTCAGAGCCTCGGTTGAATATTTTGTGATACCATTGAGATCACAACAAAACACGTATATATTCTCTTATCTCTCTTGAAATCATTATTTCACTCTAGGCTGTTAAGCACCTTAAATATCAAACTATTACGTCTCATTGTATTTAATTGACAAGAGCTCATACAGTTTATGCCAAATGATCCTGAAACTTCCTTTATGTCAATAAAGCCAACATTTTAAATGGGCTGAGTCTTGGAGTTACCAAAAGCAGGTGTTGTGACATCATCCCAGTTTTGAACCCATTTTTGCCACATATGACTTGTTTGCTTTAAGGCAAATACTTGACCTTTCTGTGCTAAATTTCTTCAAATGTGCAGCGGGTATTATAACAGCTTTCTCATACAGGTGCTGTCAAGATTAAGGATTAAATTAAGTGATAAAATACCTATAGAGCAGCCATCCCCAACCTTTTTAGCACTGGGGACTGGTTTCATGGAAGACAATTTTTCCACAGAGTGGGAGTCAGGGGATGGTTTTGGGATAATTCAAGCACATTACATATATTGTGCACTTTATTTCTATTATTACATTGTAATATATAATGACATAATTATACAACTCACCATAATGCAGAATCAATGGGAGCCCTGAGCTTGTTTTCCTGAAACTAGGCTGTCCCATCTGGGGGTGATGGGAAACAGCGACTGATCTGACAGGAAGCAGAGCTCAGGTGGTGATGTAAGCAATGGGTAACAGCTGTAAATACAGATAAAGCTTCACTCACTCACCTCTTGCCGTGCGGCCTGGTTCCTAAGAGACCACAGACTGGTACTGGTCCGCGGCCCGGGGGTTGGGTACCGCAGCTACAGAGTACATAATCAACCAGTAGGTTGGGGATCGCAGCTACAGAGTATATAATCAACCAGTAGAGACTTGTTATTAATCCTGCTGGCTATTAACAGGACTTTTGAAGTAAAATTTCTAGATACATATTTGAAAGTGGACATGATAAAAGTAATTTTACAGTTATTGGATAATTATCTTCTAATTACCAACAGTAAAACCACCACAAATTAATGTGTTTTAGAAAGATGATGTTTGCAAATGGAGGTCAAATTTATCAGCAAGAAAATGAGTGCACTATCTTATCCTCAGTGACATTGAGCAGATGGCAACGTGCATTTGCAACAATCCTTGATAAGAAATGTGGAAGCAGAGATAATTTAACACCCAGAAGAGCAAATACGATTCTATTATGCTTAATTTCATCCCATTAGTAGTTCGAGGCTTATAGGAATATGCTAATCACGTCACTCATATTATCTCATTTAATACAAGCAACGTTGTGTTGCAGTTTCTATAGTTACCATTCTATTAAGATAAGTAAAGCACAGCTTTGAGAAGCTATGTAATTGTCATGATCTCATAGCTGTTATGTGAATGGGTGACCATCTGACTCTAGTGTCTAAGCTACTAATCATTATACTCTGACATTCTCAACGTACATAAATGGTTCAAATATTGGGGAAAATTTTTAAGAATACTCTACAAAACAAGCTATTGTGTCTATTTGGAGTGGGAAAAATTTGACAAAGCCTACCATTGCCAAGTCTGCAAAAGTCACATTTAGCTGCCGTATCCTAATGTAAAGATTTGGCTAGGAAACATTAAGACCATCTTCTTATCTCATGTGATTGACTTGTGTCATTTCTCTCTGAGGTCTTTTAGGGCCTGAGAAGGAGGTGTAGAGCACTATTACTTACCATTGCTCCCTTATATTAAATCTCTGGCTGACATACCTTTCCCAAGCTGAACAAGACTCTGCCCTCAGCCGTTACTGTAGATAGTGACCATCAGACATCTGCCAGCCAGTAAACCTGTATTTATGGTACCACTAGTTCAGAAGATCATCCACTTTGCTTTTATTCTGTCTTGTGAAAGTAGAAAGAGGCTGGAAGCTTTTAGGTTTAATGTAAACAGTATTCATAGAAGAATTACAGACATGTGCAACATATAGTATTTATTTTGTGCATTTGTGGCATCAAATATTAGAGACAAATTATTTTTTAAAAATTATGTTAAATTTTCAGACTGTATATCCCTCTGCAGGTTCACCCTATGAAATTAGCCTGAATGTTATATATGTATCTTCAGTCTAAATCTACTCTATATTTTATAACATTTTTAGATCACGGTGTCTTATTTTTTTATCAGAGCACAATGTACTTCTACTTTATTTTTAAAAAATTAAAATTGCCAAGATGGAAACTTACATTGATTTTTGTTTTATAATACTTAGCTCATTAAGCCAAGAAATGTGACAATCTTTGTGAAATTATGGATGGGAAATTATTATGTGTTCCTAAAATTTGTGGTTATAATTGTCCTGAAATCAACCTTTGACTTATAATAACAAAACTTTTCTGTTCATGGGGGCCTTTTCCTGGAGAAGGGAGAAAATTTAACACCAATGAACATTAAAAGAATGTGCTAACGACTACATGTGCAACCTAACCTCATCTTTTGGATTCACTGTATATGTTTATATAATAAATTTGAAAGTTGGCTTATTTTATAGATTGGTTAATACGGCTAATTTTTCTTACCATTATTATAGAGGCCTTTGATCTATCAATGACAGAGTTTTGTTTATACTGTAACTCAGTCACACACAGCACCTTATAATTAATTGTGGAAATAAAGAAATGGTTCCTAACATTTAATTAGGAAAAAAAAATGAAAAGATAAAAGATGATTGCAAATAATATAAGAAAATATAATTGATACAGGTAAAATTCTTACTTCAACATTTCTTTAACTCAATGTGATTGTATTTTATTTGCTTTGTTTTGTTTTGTTGTGGTGGGGATGTGCTATCAAGATACTGCATCTCTCCTGATTTAAAGTAAAAATACTCAGACCTAGCATATTTAATAAACTCTGTTTAGCAGAAAATAAAGAAAACATTTGATTTTTTTGAAATGTGAAAACAAGGACCATTCATAGGAGCAGCCTATCCCTGGCCAGCACTCAACTCTCCATCCTAACACTGTGACAGTGGGAATTTTGGGTGCCTCATTCTCTGGCTGCTGTCACCTGTACTTGTTACTTCTGACTCTCCTCTACTCTCCTTTCACTTTCTTGCCTGAAATCTGTGTTTGCCTTCTCACTCATTAATGGCTTGAAATCATTAGCGCCCAGAGGACAAGAGCCATGGCTGCTGCTTTTTGTGTATGCAGCAGTGTTTTTTATATGCTGAAGGTTCTCAGTAAATATTTTCAATTTTAAATTGAATTGTTAAAACAGGAAGAATAAGGAGACCGAATAAACCAACTTGTTGATTTACCAAGGAATTCTCTTTTCCTATGTAACTTTTCACGTGTGATAGGTAGCTATTTTATCTTGGCCCCACAGGCACAGTTTTGGCATAAACCCTTTGGTATTATGCTTTGCCTTGTCTGGTTGGAAGCCTCACCAGTTTTCTCTTTGTTCTGTGTTGTGTCTTTTCCCCCTTGTGCAGGCTGGGGGTGTGGCGTCTGGACTCAATCACGTTCTCACCAACGACCTGACCGCCCAGAGGCTGCTGCATGTGAAGGGTAGGAGAGTGGTCAGGGCCACAGAAGTTCCCCTCAGCTGGGACAGTTTCAACAAGGGCGACTGCTTCATCATTGACCTTGGCACCGTAAGTTTCCTATGCACACGTAGGTGTCTACAGGAACGTAAATTGTTTTCGGATCAAATCAAATGGACGTGTCATTGAAGACAATCACTTTTTCTATTTTCTGCACACAGGAAAGAGGTCATGGTTATGTGAGATGCAATCGTATCACATAGTAATTGGCAAATATTTAAATGACACATAAAGTGGGACTTCAAAGTTTTTATGTCTTTGATAGATTTAGTACAGAGTAGTGATTTAGTTTTTCCTACCATAGAACAGAAATTGAATAATATTTAATATATTTCCTCTTCTCTCTGAACAGAACTTCCTCTAATTATTTTGTCCGTAATTGTGTGTGGGAAAGCATAGCTTAAGGGGAAAATTGATTCGCCCAGCAATCAAAGTTTCTAGAATTTAAACAGCCACCTGAAGAATTTTGAAGGAATATTTTAACACATACACACACACACACACACACACACACACACACACACACACCCCATACTGTCTCCCATTTATCAATTCTATTTAGGGTTGTTAGAAGAAAAGGCACAAGAACAAATATCAATTATCATCTTAATGGCATGGACAATAGCATACTATATCTGAGCTGTGATTTTTTTCCAGGAAAATAGGCCCTTCTAATATCAGGTTTACTTATAATCAGTTATTATCATCATGATAAAGAAGTACTATTGCAAGGCCTTGTGCTAAATGCTAGTAGGTACAATTTAAGTTGCGTCTTTAAAACTATGTAAGGTTTTGATAGTAGAAATAAAAAGGCATCCCTACTACTAAGAAAAATGTGCAAAAACAAAGAATTTAGGAAAGCACAGAGCATATAATGATCTCCTCTTCTTGTTCCTCATCACACCACATATATCAACATTATAATTATCGTTCCTAACATTTCTGGGCCAAGCATTGTACAGAGGCATGACCTGACCTGTACTGCTCCAGCTAGCATGAAGCTTGGATTGTCTGTGGAACTTCCTTGAGGTTACGTAGCCAGGAAATTATGAAGCCAGGATTAGACTCTTGGCATATCCGATCGCCACCTAAGCATTTTGTTTTACTGCATCTACTTGGGTGATATTTGAGGATAAAGCAGCCAAGAAGCCAAAAGAGTTTATTGCCATGTGCATAGGGGAAGGGCACAAAGGATTCTGAAGATAAAGCTACAAAAACTTCTGTTTAAGAGATATTAATTTGACAACAGCACAGAGATTAAATGTACAAAAGTTATAAATGGTTTGGAAAATGACCCTGAGGTATAAAGTCTTTCAGTTTCTGTAAGTCAGGATGTATGTATGGTTTCATTACTGCTAATACATAATCTGGCTCACTTGAATCACGCTACCTTGTGTGTACAGTTGAGATCACAGTAATATTAATGCCTAAAGTACAATTCTTATTATCACACTTAGACATCTACACCCTAAACGGCAGGACTATTTTTCTGAATCTCACAATAAATTTCATGGAAAAATCCTGTTTAACTTCAAAAGCTAATTCATTCTCCTAACAGGCTTAAGTCCTGACCCTCAGATCGAGGCAGAAAACAGATATTATTCCATTCCCTTCATCCGCTGTACCGTAAATAAAGAAAGAAATAAATAGCTTATGCAAGCGGATGCTTACAGGTATCATCAAGCCACACAGTTCCAAAAACAATTGCAGCATTCAGTCTCTCAAAGCCTAGGGACAGTAGTTGTCTATCTCAACTCTCAGGTCCACCACTTATATTTTAAAGCCCTTTATAATGTATAAAGTTGTTTTTACATGTTAGAAAAAGGAGACAGTTCTCATTCATTATACTATAATCTCAAGTTCTCATCTGTCAAGGTAGGTATTTGATTAGGTGATCTCTAGGGCCCCTAAACAAGAGGAACACTTCCTGATGATGTTGAAATTATTTCATTTCTAAAAAAACTTTTTATTTATAATGTAATTGCTACATAAATGCAATAATCTATTTAATTATCATGAATAGCTTCTACTTCACCTTTCCAGCTAACTACTCTTATCTTTGGCAAATCATTAACATCTCTGAGCCTTAACTTTCTTATTTATTTTTAATCTTGACTCTGATTTCTGATGTCACTTCTATCCTTAGCTGACTATGATTCAGTCTCATCTGACCCACAATCACATCCAGGAAATGGCAATTATTATCCCAGTTTCAAAGGGGGAAACAAGAGCCTTACAAGATTTCGTTACATTGATACCAGTTGTTTGGTGACCCGGGATGGGACCTGGGTTTTTCTATTCAGGCTTCACATTCTGTTCACCACATTAAGGCAACTTAGGAGCATATAAGATGGCATGGCCCTGTAATACAATGTCTTGCAACAGTTTCAGAATCTCCTGAATTCAGAATTGATAATGCCTAATCTGCTAAGATTCTACTAAAAGTAGTGGTATTCATTGAACCATTTACTATTTTGTGAAACAAATACTAAGCTTCTACAGTGGACCAGATAGGGGTTATGGTAGACTTGTTACAGTTGTAGTGATATATGCTCTCTTCCCATAGGTAGTATCAGCCTGTGGGAGTATGACCCACAAATTCAGACTCATATAATAGGGACAGAGTCTCTATTATAAGGTTCAAGGATAATTCATCTATTTAATAGTCAATTATCTTCATTTTATGTAGTTAATTATCTTTAATAACTCTCAGGTTCTCTTCTGCTCTCATGCCTCATAAAAGAGATATTTTGTTGCAGAGATAACTTGTGTTGGGTTATCTTTTAAATTATGGAAGTTCCTACACTCTATAAAGTGATTCCTTAGTAGGAATCAAGAACTGGATTCCTACATACACTGAAACAGGTGCTCACAAGATCTGTGTTTACGTTACTAACCATTAACCAGTCGGTATGTTGCCAAAAGTTTCTAAATGGTCATAAGGTCTTGTGGTTACCTTAGTGACTTTATTTTTGGGGTGTGTTGCAGTAAACAAAGAAGAACGTGCAACTAAAATTTTATGTGCCATAATATTTTAATAGAGTCATTGAGCTAATTCCTTAAAGACCACTTTCTGCATTAGAGAGCACAAAATAATACTAGTACAGTTTCTCCAAGTTTTTATTATTACTCAGGTATGAAAAATGGCAGTTAAGCTTCTAAAGCTATCACCCCAGCTGGGCAATACTAAAGTTATGGATATAACCTAAATCCCATACATTGATCATGTTTGAGGGAGGTCAGCTTTTTTGATAAACATTTACTATTATTAATATGAAATCCCGTATGCCTTAGAAACATTTCTTCTTTTATAAAGTTTTAGACTACAGTAAATATTCCCTAGACATGACAATGTAACCTCCTCAGCCTGAAGCATGAGAGAGTAAAATTATCAGTTTAACCAGCTTGACAGTGAAGAAAATCATCGATATTTTAGAGATTGATTTAGATGCATTCTCATATTTAGTGTATATTCAGAAAATAATATGAAATATGGCTAGATCTTAGCAATTTACTGAATTTTTGGAAAAATGCTTTTGAACTATACATTTTAATGTTGGAGAATTTATAAGTCATTATTTTCTCACTATTCTTAAAGGTACGAGGTATTTTTAGAAATTAGCTAATAAGTTTTAACTAATAAAATCACATCTAAAAATATTGCAACCAAAGCATCAGTAACTGCAGAATATGAAATATAGTAAAAAAGCCTGTATTCTTATGACTTGGGATCTGGGGTTAACTCTCAGAAATATATGTCAGAGTCAGCCACTAGTGAAGAATTAGGTTTCACAGGAGTAGGAATTCCCGTGGTGAGTTACTAATCTTGATGTTCTGCATATTGTTTCCTTATTAACTTGTTTGGTCAGTTATGCAGCTTTGCCCTACTCTCGCTATTTATAATCTATCGCCCCCTCTCCCATTGTTCAGTCATGCTGCTTTGAAAAAGCAGTCTCCACTTCCTCATTTAGCAGTCAGTCTTTAACCCACACTGTCTGACTTTCATTCCCACCATTCCTTGGAAACTATTCTTGCTACAGGTATCGGGCATCAATGGCCTCTGCTAAATCCAGTGGACACCCTGGTCATTATCCACTCGATCCTTGTGCTGTAATCCACACTGTGGACCAGTCTCATCCTCTTCACCCTTGCTCCTTTCCTGGATTTCTTGTCTTATTCCTTTACAGGCTACTCTTTGTCATTCTTCCTTGCATGGTCTGCTCATCTCTCAAAAAATTTTTTTTGAGGATTCCACTTTTAATCATTATCTCTTCTTTATACATTCTTCATGAGCAAACTCATCCTCACCCAATGCTTCAACTGTTCCCCCCCAGTAAGTCTCATTTTTATAGTCTAGCTCAGACCTCTTTCCTGAGGCCCATGTCAATATTTCAGGCAGCCTCCCAGATATTTTGGCTCATTATGTTTCATGAGAACCTCAAACTCAGCAAGTGTATAGAATGATTCTTCCTCTTATTGTCCTTATCTTATTAATGGAACCACCACTCACTCAGGTCCTCAAACCCCAAATCCAGGAGTTTTCTTGACAACTTCTCCCTAGTGCTCCATACTCACTTAATCACCAGCCTGGTCTGTTCTATGTCTAGGTATCTCTTGAATCCTTCCTGCCCTCTTCATTGCTGCTGACACTGTCTCAGTAGCCCATACAGGACACATTCTCTCAAGTTGCCGTGATTTTGCTCTTGTGGATTGATTCTTTTGCCTAGAAAACTCTCCTCTTCTGTGGCACCTTTCTCCAGCAAGCATCTGATATTATCCTTAAATATTGAACTCTGATACTACCTTCTTCATAATTTGTTTCTTGACCTTGTCTTTTTCTACTTCCTCTGTCCACTGTCCTGCCACTGTAGAGTTAGATGCACCCTTGTCTTAACTATGCTGTTACCATACAAGACTTGGCTCTCAGCATTTTTCCTATTGCTTGTCTATGTACTTATTAGCCTCACTCACTCACTTTGTTCCCAAAGTATGAAGTGCAAAACTTACAGTCACTCAACAAATGTTTCAACAAATGTTTATCTATCCAGTAAAAAGTGTACTGTCTTATGCAGTCATGTGTCTAGAGATGTAATTTTCTTTTTTGTCTACTACTCAACCTAAGTTTATTCTCATGCTCCTATTTCTACAGGAGGGTTAAAAATGAAAGTAATTTTGCTATATTAAAGTGAATTTTGAATGACCAACAAGTGTATGAAAAAATACTGAACATCAGAGGAATGCAAACCAAAACCACAATGAGATACTATTTCTCCCCAGTCAGAATGGCTATTATCAAAAAGACAAAAAATAACAAATGCTGGTGAGGATGCAGAAAAAGGTGAATTGGTAAATTAGTACAGCCATTATAGAAAACAATATGGTGGTTTCTCAAAAAACTAAAAACAGAACTACTATACAATCCAGAAATCCCACTAGTGGGTATTTATCCAAAGGAAAGGATATCAATATATCAAAGGGATACTAGCACTCGCATGTTTATTGCAACATTATTCACAATAGCCAAGATATGGAATCAACCTAAATGTTCATCATGGTATGAATGAATAAAGAAAATGTGGTAGATACACACAGTGGAATACTATTCAGACATAAAAAATAATGAAATCTCACCATTTTCAGCAACATGGATGAATCTGGAGGACATTATGTTAAGCAACATAAGTTAGGGACAGAAAGATAAATATTGGGTAGTCTCTCTCATGTATGGGAGCTAAAAAATTGAGTTTATAACAAGAGAGAGTAGAACTGTGGTTATTACAGTCTGGGAAAGGTAGAGGGGAGGGGAGGATGTGGAGAGAGGTTGGTTAACAGATACAAAATTACACCTAGATAGGGAATAATAAGTTCTAGTGTTCCTCTAGCACTGTAGGGTGAATATGGCTAACAATAACTTGTACATTTTCAAGAAACCAGAAGAGAAAATTTTGAATGTTTCCAGCACAAAGAGATGGTAAATGTTTGAAGTGATCAGTATGCTAATTACCCTGATTTGGTCATTACATATTGTATACATGTATTGAAATATCACTCTGTACCCCATAAAAGTGGTTCAAACTTATCCCACCTGTCCCCTTTTCCATCCCTCAGGTACAGGGGTGCATATGCAATATTATGGTCTGTGGGTGGAGGGTGACGATGAGGGTGGAAGTGTGAGTCTGGTTCTAACTCACCTGTAACCTTCATGGAGGCAGAGCCATTCCATTCATTCTTGAGCTGTGGGCTTTGGCCTCTGTCCCCAAGACATTTGCTGGAGAATATCATGGCCTCACTTTGGTCTTCTGAGGTCATGATCACATACCACTGCCAGACCATTTCTTGTTCCATTAGCCACTACTGCACTCTTTTCAGGAACTCTGCTTTGTTTTCCCCATGCCATACTGGAGCTGGGGGACACTGTATCCACATTGTACCCATGCCCATTGGCCCAGCATCCTGGACACTGCCCAGACAAACCAGTCTGACACCATTTCATGTTCTTGCCACATCTGTAGTTCCTGTAATACCCTCTAGCCCCTAAGGCCAAGACCCTGCTTCTTGATATGCAAAACCCATTTTCTAGACAGCATCCTCACTCACTTCTTGCCAAAAACCTTTAGAAAAATCAAGTTTCTTTTAAATTAAAACAATTTTGGATTTTAGACTTTTGTCTCTTCTGTGACTTAAAAATGCTTATTTTAAAAGAAAAGGCGGAACCAAATCTTCTTTGTTCCAGATAAATGTGTCCTTACCCCAAAGTAATGCATACCACTACATTTATAAGAAGAGAGCCTCAAAGCCACAAGAAAAAAACAATGGGAAACATACACTTGATCTTAAATCTCTAAAATGTACTCTGTAATGAAAGTAGGGGTGAATGGCATTTATTATGTGCCGGGTGAGTGAAGTATAAGGGTGAACAGCAGATAGCTTTTGAACTCTAGGTACTATCCAACAATGGGAAGCACAGACACGTACCCAAGTAAGAGTGGGACAATGTGGAATGAGAGACATACTGGAGTAGAGCTACCAACATATTGTATTGGAGAATGGATGAGGGCACAAGGAAGGACAACTCTCCAGGTATGAGGATTTACACTTTAATTCAAAGACATGGTTTCATATTAGAATCATTTGGAAAAGGTTTTAAAAATGTTAATGCCTGTGATTTGGCACCCAGACATTCTGATTTACAAGTTTGGGGTGGAACTTTGGTGTAGGTACTTTTAAATCCCCTCTCCTCCGCCCCTGGGATATTATAATGTAAAGTAGTAGGGAATGTTGAGAACCACTTCAGTATAGGCAATGTCTAAAGGGGCTGGACAATTCAGATTCATATGCATGAAGAACCAATAAGTCTGTTGAGTAGCTGTCACCAACTTGTGTGGCTGGGAGAAATAGTTTTTGATAAAATGTCTCTGAAGCCTTCTTCTCTGGTTTGGTAAACGCTTCAGCTAGCACAGAGAACATAATTTCACCCACTCTCACTGGCGCTAAAAAAAGAACCACCTGAAGCTGTACATCTGATCCCATGGGTGGCATCAGTTCCAAATGCCAAACTAGAATATTCCAAGTCATTTCACCTTTCCCTGTCACTCCAGTGCACAGCCAAATGGCATTATTGACTGATCCTATAGGCTTGGTCTTCTAAATATCTCTTGATGATTTTTCTCCTATCACCACTTCACTGCTCTAGTTCGGATGCACTTGCTTTTGGTCACCAAGCCTTCGGTGGCCCTGCACACCACTCCTTTCATCTTCCATCCTTCATTGAGAGGTACTTTTAAAAACACATTGAAGAATATTGAGTTGAGTTGGCTATAAGGAAATAACAAAATAGGATCTAAATAAACGTTTGTGTAAAAACTAGAGAAGTCACACTTCAAACTTTTAAAATAAAAAAGATAGATTCCTGGAAGTGTCTCACAAATCATTATCATTTTTATATTATGTGCAGAGAACCTTCAGGCTAAAGGAATATCTTTTTTTTTTTTTTTTGAGACACAGTCTCGCTTTGTCGCCTGGGCTAGAGTGAGTGCCGTGACATCAGCCTAGCTCACAGCAACCTCAAACTCTTGGGCTTAAGCGATCCTACTGCCTCAGCCTCCCGAGTAGCTGGGACTACAGGCATGCGCCACCATGCCCAGCTAATTTTTTCTATATAGATTTTTAGCTGTCCAAATCATTTCTTTCTATTTTTGGTAGAGACGGGGTCTCACTCTTGCTCAGCTGGTCTCGAACTCCTGACCTCAAGCGATCCACCCGCCTTGGCCTCCCAGAGTGCTAGGATTACAGGCGTGAGCCACCGCACCCGGCCTAAAGGAATATCTTAATGAATTTCTATATTTGGTTAACTAGATCTAAGGGAAAACTCAACACTGTAAAAACATAGCCAATAGAGGCAAGGAGGAGAAAGAGATCTGGTTGCATATTCTCTTTTAATAAAATTTTAGATATACTTAGAATAATAACTTAGAAAAGGATAAAAGGGAAGCAAGTCTGGACTGAATTCTTTGTACATGTAATAAGTCAGCATCACAAGGGCTATTTTGGGTTCTCCTTTAAACTTGGCCTCTGCAATCTTGCTTCCCTTCAAGGACATGATTAAGAATTGTTTTATTTTTGCTCTTATTTCCTGTCCCCAAATGGTGTTTGGCTGCACTTTGATGTTTTACTTATTAACTCTGACCACATAGCGTAAAGGAAATTTTAGAAACCTCTGGTTTTTGAGACCAATAGGTCTCCCCTCCCCAAATGTGGTTGTTTCTATAAATATCACTCACTTGCTTTTATTCCCTGTTACTAGTGGATCAGATTAATGGCCAGTAACAGATTGTCTTTATTCCCTTATTTCTTCCTTTTCCAATTATCCAGAGTAATTTTGTTTTTCTTCAATAGTTTGTATATTAAGAGTTAATTAGAGTTCCACACACATCTACTAGAGGGTGTTCATGGGCAATATGTACCTCAAGAATTTTCTGCCAAAAGTTAAGTGAATTTTCTTCCAAATTGAATGAACATTTCTATATTTATAGGGAATTTTTATATCCCTTCCCTAAAGAAATATGACATTTAGTGCTGAGTTGTTAAATGCTTTAGGATCTTAGAGGGTAAAATAGTTGCCTCTGAAACTGTTTGCTTTACAATTTTCAGTGTCTCGTACACTTAAATCAAATTGATGAAAGATTTTTAAGCTCTATGATTAAAGTATTATAAATAAAATAATTTAGATGGTAGTGAAAACTTTTTGTTGTAATGATACATATTAACCTATCACATCAATTCAGACTTTCTTAGCTCTATGCAAAATTTCTTTTTTTAAGTCTACTTCCTCTAGAAAACAGGGTAAATTGACTTATGGAAGAGTTTTGTCAAGCATGGTGCCAACTGAATACAAAGTTTCCCTATTCATAGAGTGGTGAAGTAGAATGTTTAACCACATAGAATGTTTAACCAAATACCTCTGAATAGAGTGAGTGTTGGGCAGTACAGTTTATTAATAGTACTACACATACTTATTTCAGCACAGTGGAGCTCTGTTAAAATGAGATGTCCTAAACACATCATCCACACATGGCAGAATATAAATGTTCAAATTTAATGAATGGCTAAAATTCTGTTTAAACTTTTAAAGCAAGTTTTAATGTGCTGCCGCTACCATTTAAATGAACATAGAAGATGAATTAGATTGAATGAAAACAGTGTTTTAATTAATAATGACTCTAAACAATTATAATTCTGGCTTTTAGCAATTTACAAAGTCATTATTTTATTGTTTCTCATTTGATTGACCATAGTCAATAGGAAAATATGTCACTTGTATATAAATGGTGGCACAGTAGAAGGTGAAAATAACAAGAGTAAAGCATAACACAAATCATTCATTTCATGCCAAGAAGTTTTCTGTAACACTTTCTTTAGTGATTTAGCCTTATTTTAGTTCAAAAAGAAAACTTCACCTTTAAAAGATTTGTTATTTTTATGAATATTTCCTGAATATGTTTTTATTATTTTAAAAGTAGGAACTGGGGTCTCTAAGCAATGATGAGAAATATTTTATACAACTAAATGTACTGGCTAATTGAGATGCACATGAAACTCCCACCCGAAGTAATATCATAGAAAATAGTCTGGGATCCATTAAATATTGCAAAATTCTATGTTAAATAATAATTATGTTTGTGAAATTATCATCTTCAAATTCTCTTTAAAACACATTTTAGCAAGCAGCTATAATGTTTTACAAATGCTAATAAAATTTAGTAGGATTTTATATAATCTGTTTGAAGTAAATGCGAGGTCATTTATACAACTAAGGTAATGAGAACATAAACATGCGTTAAGTGATTATATAAATACAGAGTAAGTCAACTGTGAAGATTCTAGAAAGCTAACTTCTGATCTACTTCCTACTTTCACTGTAATGTAAACTGTAGTTATTAGAAGTTTGCTTTCACAGATCTGCTGAGAAAAGAATCATTTGCAAAATATCATGGAATAAGGCAGGGAAAAGAATCTGAGCTAGGCCCCTAGGCTGTACTCAGCAGAATAGCCTGCTGAGCTGCACTGGATAATTAGATGTTACAGATTCCCTGCTGTGCAGGCCCAGTGTGATGTGCTCAGGGTACACCACACCTGGCACACACTGGTTGACTGCTAGGATCTCCTGGGGAGCCTTCAATAAACACAGCTGCCCTGCCCGGAACACACTTGAGAGTTCCTAAGGGTAGGGCTCATATCTCTGTATTTTCAAAGATCACCTTCCTACTTTACTATCTGATTTTAATGCTCAGTGATTAAGAGTTGGCTAATTATTGGGAACCATTTGTTTTCCCTTTTTGTAATTATTAACCTTGGCATAGTATGCAAATGTCCTCCACATGTGAGCCTCATATTCCAATTCCCAGATGCAGAAAAGAGGTTAGAGAGGAAGCAGTAGAAGTGTACTCTTCTCTTAGGAATAGAAAAGAAACACCCCTTGACCGTATTGAATAACTACATCAGATTCTTGAGTGAAAAGGATTGCAAGACATAATCCTTTTCATTTTATTTCTTATAAAGGTATGAATTCCTCAAAGGTATATTTTATTCTTAAAGAGGACTATGGATTAGGTCATCAGGACCTTGGTAAGGTGGGGAGTCAGAGAGACTGTTACAAGTCTGCATTGTTCCAAACGGTGCCTCCAGTGCCTACAAGAGAGCCTGCCCATTTTAGGCACTGTTTTTGAATGAAGAAATGATTCTGGACTGGTAATGTCTTATAATCTGAGAAAAGAGTCCATTTCTGTGGGTGTTTTGGTGTTCTTTTATTTTGCTGTTACTAATTTATTTGTTCTTTTTAAAAATTGCAAACATACTGTCAAACACCCAGAAAGTAGCAGCTGAATTCTGTCTTCCTCACATTTAAATACTATGCTAACCAACTCTCCAGGGTTTACTAGATGAGATTTGTGTGGAAATATGTTGTAAAAACCAAGTGTAGTGTAAATATATTGTCAAAATTGTCTGTCAGTCTCTGCTTGTTAGATTTCTCTTATTCATCTCTGTATCCCCAGCATGATAGGCACCTAATAAATATACATGACATAAAAACAAAAGGAAAAAATACTGACTTACATGCAGTAAACATTGAAGACTTTCTTTCTGTATACATATGCCCTCTGAACCTGTTAAAACTGTGTATCTTTAAATGTCTTTTTTCTGCAAACCCAGAGACAAAGCTTGTAGTTTTGTTTCTATTAATACTTAAATGTAATTATATTATTCTCTGTCTTTATTGTATTCTTGATGATATACCTGCAGTAATTTTCTACATCAGTATTTAAACATTTTTCACAATTTTTAACCCCTGAAAAGGAGACTACAGTACCAATATTTATGTAGCTATCCCCTTATTGATGGGCATTTGTTTTGTTCTGTTTCTTTGTTTTTGTGTCCTGTGTTTGAATGTTTCTGTAATACAGATTCCTAGAAATGGAATTTCCTGATATTAAAAGCATATTTAATTTTTTGATATGTTGCCAAACTGCCCTCACAAAGAGCTTGTGTCAGTTTATACCCCTCAAATAGAGTGTGATAATGCCAATTCTGTCACCCCCACCAGGCCTGGGCACCTTTAAACTTCTCTTTCTTTCTTTTGTTAGACCATATTTAATGGAGGAAATGGTATTTTGTTATTATTTTCCATTTGTGTCTGTATACCATCTGGACACTGTGCTCAAATGTAAAATATACAGTATTTTAATCCAAATGGCAGCTAATATAATTTCTATTTTACAATATATCAAACTGATCTGTTTCTATTTTTCTGTTTCTATGTTAAAGTACAATTTTAGTAGTTAAGTATCTAATTGTTTCCATGTATCATAATTTATATAACTATTATTCTATTATTAAAGATTTAATACCTTTGCAATGCCTCACTAATAACTTAGCAGTGAAAAGCCTTATGCATGCAGGTTTTTTCTTCTCTTTATGAATAGTTTATTAAAATAAGATAGTGATATTACTGGGTCAAAGGTTTTACCTCTTTTTATGGGTCTTGATAAGAATTGTTAAATTGCTTTATATAGGTTAATTATCTTGATTTAGTCATTCCACAATGTATACATATATTAAAACATTGTGTTATATACAATATATAGAATTTGTCAATTTAAAAAAATAAATAGCTTTATAAAAGCATTATATCAATTTTTATGATCATGAAGAGTATATTACTATAACAGATTCTTGACTACCTCTCTGAAATATGGTAGATCGATTATTTTAAATTTAAATAATCCATATAAGTTTACATTCATAATTATAATTAGTAGACTTATATACAAAAAATGGCAAGATATGTATTTATATTTTCCATGTTTAAAAAATGCTTACTTTGGAATGCTAACGGAAAGCAACAGGATGCAGAATGAGGTACAATTTAAATATATACAACCATATATACCTCACCAATAGGTCATTTTACTTTTCTCTTTCATACCTTTTTGCTTTTTTCTAATTGATCACAATGAGTATTACACCAAGGCTGACTGTCCTCAACATATTCCTGGGGTCAAAAGATCTGTCTCTTTCTTTTAGGAAATTTATCAATGGTGTGGTTCCTCATGCAACAAATATGAACGTCTGAAGGCAAGCCAGGTAGCCATTGGCATCCGGGATAATGAAAGGAAAGGAAGATCTCAACTAATTGTGGTGGAAGAAGGAAGTGAACCATTAGAGCTTATAAAGGTATTGGGACTTGTTTGTTAAAGGGTTACAACTCCAAGTTGTGTGTGTGTGTGTGTGTGTGTGTGTGTGTGTGTGTGTGTGGTGGTGGTGGTGATGGTGGGGAGAGAGAGATTCCACAAATTTTTTAATACTGGGCCTATGCTAAGATGAAGTAAAAGGAAAGATCAGGATTGCCTAAGTCATGGAGCTAGGAAAAGACAAAGTCCTGACTGTTTTACCTCACCATTGGTGTGACTATCAAAGGAAGCCCTGACCTCTGTCTTCTCAGGACAAATGTATGAATAACACTTTTGAGATTTACTATAAGAATGCATTTTGGAAGGAAGATAATAGTTCATTTGTCTGGGCTTCTTAACATTTTTTTCAAACGTAGTGATTTTTTTCAATTTTAAAATTAACAATTAAAGATTGAATATCCCTTATCTGAAATGCTTGAGACCAGAGTGTTTCAGATTTTGGATTTGTTAAAGTTTTGGAATATTTGGATATACATAATGAGATATCTTGGGGATGGGACTCAAGTCTAGATAAGAAATTCATTTATGTTTCATAGACACCTTTATAAGCATTGCCTGAAGATAATTTTATACCATATTTAAAAAATAATTTTGTACATGAACAAAGATTGTGTTAAGTGCTTATGTGTGGAATTGTCCACTTGTGGCATCATGCCATCACTCAAAAAGTTTCAGATTTTGTATCATTTCAGATTTCGAATTTTCAGATTAGGGATGCTAAACCTGTATTCCATTAAAAGAATGAAATAAAATCTTACACCAAGAGATTAAATACATTAATATTTAAAATATTGTAATAATTTTAAGCTAAGAATTACAGGCAAGAGACTTATGATTAATTTAATGCTTAAATTAATGTGAAAATTAAGTATCCATTGTTCTATAGACCTGTATCATTTACTTAACCATTATACTAATCTTAGACATTTAGTTGTGACCAAATTTTCCCTTTTAAGAAAGTAACTACCTAATTATATATATTCCCTTAAGATTATTAGTCAAAGAGTATATTAATATTCAGATGTGTTGATATGTGTTGGCAAATCAATTCTCATTTATTTATTCAACAAATATTTATTGAATTCCTGTGGTATGCCAAGCACTAAATGTTTGCTGCACGAATTGTTACTCCTTTGTACCACCTCTGTGTTCCCTCATGACTTTACAAAGTGCTGTCAGAATTTATTATTATAATACCTTTTTGAACCTTCTACATTTAGTAATGGCAAGTGGTATCTCTTTGAGTTTTCATTTCCTTGATTTCCTAGGATATTATGCATTTTTCCCCAGTGATTTTAGTAGTGTGCATTTAAATTTTCCTACAGACTGTCTTGTAAACATATTTTTAATATTTTTGAGTTAGAGCAATATAATGAAGTAGTTGCATGATCCAGTGATAGCCTAAAAATCCAGTGTTCAGAAATTATATGAGATAATTTTATAGATTGTAATGTCTTTAAACTTTATTATGTTAATAACCCCCAAATGCAGACTTTTATATTAATGATGTTTTGGAAATGATTTTAATTCAGTGGGAAAAATGCTAATGGTATAAGGCTAAGAGAAAAGGCAGGATATAAAATTTTATATACAATATTATCTTAATATATAAGTTCATGTGTATATAACTGTATATTCACATATATACATATACATCTGGTATATGCTGATATAGTATCAATATTATCTTTGACTTTTGGGTTGTGGCTGCTTGTCATTTTCTTCTTCATTTGTCCTATATTTTCAACTTTTTATAATGGACATGCATTATTCATCTTATAATCAGACAAAAAGGCCATATATAAAAGTAAAATAAAATTAGGGATGATTGTATTGGATTTTCAATAGTCAGAATAACATTGCTAATAAATTAGACTGTATAAACTATTCAAAAGAAATGTTTCATCTTTGGATATTCTTTCAAGGTCTCTGTTATAGAGATGTGATCAACCATTTAAATCTTCTAACTTGGCGTATTTGGAAGCAAAAATCTATAAATGAGATATATTTCTAGTTGACTGTAACCACTGGTTTCAATAGCGTTACTCAGATAGAAGCAGACCCAGGAACAGGACTCACCCTCAGTGAAGTGGTGGAGAGAGTATTTAACTATCAGAGGTCATTCATGCTTTTCCAAGGTCACCCTAGGTCTAGAGCAAGTCCCTTAACTTCTCATTGTCTCTGGTTCCTCATTTGTAAAGTGAGGGGTCAAAGTGGCTTCTCTGGTCCCTTTAGGCTCTGATCCTCTGTGATTCTGTGTTATCCCTTAGGCAGTAGCTGTGTTTAATTACCACTCATTTGACACTTGCAGTCCGTTCTAGGAAGTGAAGCCACAATTATTTGACCGTGTATTCTAAAAAGTGAAGCTACTGTGGTGGCTAAGGGGTTTGGCTGTGCATGAACACTATTTGGTGTCCTTGCTTATTGGATTTCATTCAAAGTTCTGAAAAAGAAAGTGTAAACTGTCAATACATTATACTGTTAAAGTAAGAAAATGCAAATATGAAAAAAAAACTGTGTAAAAATATAACTTTGGGTTTAAAATGTTAGTAATAGGGATAAAGTGGCAATGCTTAAGATAGAATGTCATGACTGCGTTTCAGGGACTTATCATTATTAGTTTTTAAAAAGTCCTACAAAGTATCTACTTTGTTTCCATTCAGTACATTCAGTGTCTGTATTGTATTATATTTGACAGTTCTCATGAACTGAAATGAATTATCAGTGACAACCTTCCTTAGATAAGAAAATGAAGTAGTCATTGGGCTTTTTGTTTCTGTAAATGTTGTTTTGTAGCCTGATTACACGGTGAGTAGTTATTTGATGAATTAATGGTGTACCTTTTATAACCTAACTTGACCTCTAGGCTTTCTCTTAGTGCTGTAACTATAAGGATAGAACTCAACAAGGTCATGAACTTGGTTGGGGAAAATTACAACTTTATTTCCACTAATCTCTTAACTAAAATGTGGCATTTCCTCCAATTGTGAATATAATCAACAAACAAGGGTAGCATGGGCAGTACCTGTAACTTTCCAGATCACATTATAGTTATTGAAGATAACCTCAAACTATCCCTTATGATCATCTCTACTTGGTACTTATCACAGTTATTAGATCTGCTACTTAAAAATATTATCTAATGAGTTAGGGAAGAAGCTCATATATTACTTTATCGAAAGTTTTTTGAAAATATATGTTGATAGTTGCATTCCAATATAATTGATTTCCATTGTAATACTTCGTATTTTGTTTTATGCATTTAAAAATATTTTTCTCATAAGGGGTCCAATAGGCTTTAGAAGTGGCCCAAAGTGGTCCATAGCATACTCTCATACACACGTACAGACACACACACAGTTTCCTTGTTTAAAATAATGAATGTCGTTTCTTTTTCTGAGACTCAAATGCAACAGCTGATTTTACTAGAGAAGGCTAAAAATCTAAAAATTTTTCAAGATGTCTTTTAAATTTGACCTTTTAAGTGATTCATTTTTAATGGAGACCTTTTCAAATTACTTGACTTCAGAAACTTTGAAGCGTCTATATGAAAAGTTAGTAATGGCTTGAAATCAAGGACTTTACAACCAAGTAATTGATCCCATTGTCATTATTCTGTATTCAGTGCTGAATTTTTGGGACTTGTCTCTCTAACCCATTAAAGTACTCAACTCTGAATATTGAAAAATAATTTTCCTGATAGTTGTATGAAAAATTGATCTCTAGTTTGAGGTATTTCAGTTCTCTATAGATCACGCTATTTTCACACAATTTTGATACCGCTTATCTCTAAGGTGACCACAAATTTATCCTCCAAACCAAAGCACTTACGACACAGAGACAAGAGGTGTTAGCAAAACTGTTGTCTGGGAAAACAGGATGTGGGGTCACCCTCTTTTCTGTATCTTTAGCACTTTTAAAAGGTTATATGCCTAAATATGAAAATAATCTTGTATGTGGAAATAACCAAAGCCTGTAACTGAGGTCAGATTTTACTCTGTGCTTGTTTTCTCTTCACTGCAAACATATTTACCGTGAAAGCCTGCATATAAATTATGTAAAACTTTTTTCATGGCCTTTCTTCTTTTCATATTTTAAATAATCAATGAAAGTGAAGGAAAATTAAATATCTCACTATCCCTAAGGTCCCAAACTTTATTCATTGACTGGAATCATTCTCTAAACATTAGGAGGAAAACTAGAAAATCCCCTGAGGAAAAAAATAATTTGTCCGTCTGTTTTGTAGACTTTCATTTTTAAAAAGACAGCATGTGGGAGATGTAAAATAGAGAATGAAGAAGGAGCAAGTTGTTTGAAACAATAATAAAACACAACTAATTTTTTAATCTGGGAAAACTTTTTTAATATAGTTGAATGAAATCTGTTGTTTGTAATCACTCTAAATGCTAGTGACAGAATACTGGCAGTGAAAATACTGCAGGGAGATTGTAAGCTGATGCTATGTTACTAAACCATTAGGCTTCTTGCTTTTATAAAAACAATGGTTAGTCTTCCTGGAAAGTCATATATACAGTCATTGTTTTGGGTTCCAGACAAAAAAATAAAATTAGCATATCAAATTATGTCTGTCTCTGTTAGTAAGTTTATTGAACACTGGTTGGTTCCCAAGAAAGTTTAAAGACTGCCTATTTTATTGCATGATTGCAGAAATAAACATGCCCTAGAAAACAGAAAGAGTGGAAATAGATCGTGAGGGGGCTCCTCAAAGGCCAGAGAGCATGCTCTGAATAATGCCACCATTTGTTGGAAGAAGTCTCATGGTAAAAATAATATTTCAGACTATATAATATTAGCATATAGGCTAGATTAACCTCCAAAAAAATCTCCCAATAAAGGAATTGTGTTCCTCTTGTATTTATAAGTCACAATTGACAACTTGAAAAGAAAAGAATTTATTCAGTCATTCTCTTGGCGAGTTGATTGGATATTTATGATGCGCTGATCTGGGCATCTTAGTAAAAACTAGAGTTGAATAGTGAAAATAGTTCTTAAATTATCTTTTAGAGATGTACTGTACAAAATCTATTTAGACAATGGGTAAAATTTTAGTCCTCTATCTCCAAAGTATTTTGCCATATAAAATTTATATCTTATCAATGCTACTTAAGTTCCTTGAGAATAGGCACTGCTTTTATCTTTGTGAAGCCCTCATGACTCTAACTCATTGCTCATTAATAATTGGGTAATCAAGGCAATTAACTATGAAATATGTGGTACTAGAAACCCAGTATATTTGTTTCCTTGTTTCCTAGAGAATAGTATTGCTTTAAAAATTTCCGTGTTTAGGTGATAGTGTTGAGGAAGATATGAATAAAGTCAAGCTATTGATTAAAATAAGTTTTAAGACCTACATTTATATAAGTGAGCAGTTGGCATTTAAAAGGAAAATCATATTTTTTGCTAGTCTTTTATCAACTAATCTCTTGGAAAATAATAATGAAGACTTCAGCTTATTTATATTTAGTGCAATACTGTCCCATATATTAGGCAGACAGTACATACTCCAAAAGAAGGCATTTATCACAGTAAGAAATATGTAGCTGATATCTAAAATTTTTCCTTCTGTGAATAAAAATGCATGTTGCCCAACTTTGGTTGGCTGTTGCTCACAGCCCGAGTCCTGCCCTCTTTTGGGAACTGTTGAGGCCACCACTGTTCACTGCTCCAGGTTAAAAGTGAATGTGCTCCATGAACTCCAAGGAACTACACAGATGTAAGTGCTTTATCATTGAAATGACTCAATATATTTGCCTTACTCTTCCTTCAAACTTAACATCAAAAGGCTGCACCCATTGCTAATGCTTCTGAAGACCTTACACAATTTAAATGTACAGAAATTGGAGCGATTTCGAAATTTTAAAAATTTAAGCATTGGAACATTCATACATTTCAGTGTGCAAAATAAAAGATTAAGAAAGAAATCAAATTGGAATTTGGAAATTTAGAATTTTGCCAACATTCTTTAAAGTTCCTCTGTGGAAATATCTATTTCATATTGTAATCCCAAATTCACTGAATTTACATGTTTTAATCTTTTAACTAAAATATAATTGTACATTTAAAGAAGACAGAATTAAGTTGAAAATGATACTACAGAAAGTGAGAGGAACTTTATCTCTGGGGCATGATCTTTGACTAGACAAATCATTCTCCATTTAACTTTTTAGGACAGTATCAAAGGAACCAAAGAGGTACTAATAATCAAAAATGGGGAGCTATTGTGAAAATCTCCCTCACCACCATTTTGGAACAATGTATATAGTGTTTTTCAAAGGGCCTAAAACATTACGGAAAAATAATATAAATAAGAATAAAAACTGCATCACTTCTTAGCATTGGGGAACAAGTGTGGGTGTTTTGAGCTCCTTAAATGTAAGACCTAAGGTTGTGTTCTGGATTTGTGATACCCAGGCAAAAAATTACTTGTTAAACAATTTTCTGTTGTCCTCTCATTTATCTCATTGTTAGCTCAAACTCTATACTTTGTTTTTTGTTTTTTTTTTTGAGACAGAGACTCTGTTGCCCAGGCTAGAGTGCCGTGGCATCAGCCTAGCTAACAGCAGCCTCAAACTCTTGGGCTCAAGCAATCTTTCTGCCTCAGCCTCCCAGTAGCTAGGACTACAGGCTTGTGCCACCATGCCTGGCTAATATTTTCTATATATTTTTAGTTGTCCAGTTAATTTCTTTCTATTTTTTTAGTAGAGACGAGGTCTCACTCTTGCTCAGGCTGGTCTCAAACTCCTGACCTCAATCCTCCCGCCTGGGCCTCCCAGAGTGCTAGTATTACAGACATGAGCCACCTCGCCCAGCCAAAACTCTATACTTTGTAAGGAGGAAATTTGAGTTGTGTGAGGTTATCAATTTGATCAATAGACACAGTAAGCACTTTAATATTGAGACAACAGAAAAGCTTTTGTCAGAGAAGTACACTTCCCTTTATGTGTTTTCCTGAGACTTTTTGTAAGTTATTGGGAAATTGAACAGTGCCTTAAATGTTTTGGAATCCCTTGTACATGTAGCATAGGAGATGCTTATCAGAATTTGTTGTCTAATTGAAATAACAATATTCTGAGAGCCATATAGAGGCAAGAGGAGGTGCATTTATGGGTTTACCATTCAAAGATTTTTAAATTAAAGGGATCCAAAATATCTTCCACTGTGTCTAGAATAATTCTGAGGCTACATTGCATGTAGAGGAGAGACGAAGTATCAGAGATACCAGCAAATAGGAATCTTTCTCTTTCTTCCCTCTCTTGCATTGTAATTAAATTATTTTCTCCATCTTGCTTTATGGCAATGATACTTAGTACACACCTGAAATCCAGAGATGTATAGTGACAAGTAATGCCTGCCTCAAGATTGCAATGGTGCTTTCTAGAATGCTGTAGTTGCTATAGCTATTTATGTCTACCATTTATTGATGGCTTACTATTTGCCAGGCACTGTTCAAGTATTATTCATTTGTTGTCATTTAATTTAATGAATTTGTTATTTGGATTTTTGATACTTAGTTCAGACACCCATTTGTTCCTCATCAATTCATTCAGTGGGGGAAAGTTGAAATATTCTGAAGAAAGATAAGAAATGCATACAGCAGCAGCATAGTTAACCATATGCTGCAATAAAGTGATAATATTTCAAATAATCTTCCTCTTTGTCAAACCAAAGTTCAAAATGAAGACTTGTGACCTTACAGATAAGATACCACCTTTATATAATCAGTCCAAATTAATACCACTTGGCAATAATTTCTGAATGAGGTAATTTTCCCTTTAGCTTGCAGCTGAAGTGAGGGAACTTTGATGGGAAATGTAAATAGGAAAATGTAGTTCCAAGTCAGATAAATGGACTTAATGAGGAGTACAGGGGAGAGCGATGGATCTTTGCCTCACAAAGTGTATATTTGAATTGATAAACAAATATAAAAATTAAACTAGACTAGGAAGTTTCTCTCTTTTGTTTAAATGCTCTTTTTATTATAATAACAGTGATAGCAAATAATAAAAAACTAACAGTGAAAGACTCTATTTTGTTCAGTAATTTTAGGTCAATTTCTTCTTATTCCTTGTGCTAAGAATTAGCCAAACTCAGATATCAAAGGGACAGATCTCTGATTCAGTGATTCATAGTTCCTTGCATTCATTTTGTAAATTAGATTTTTAAGAATATAATAAATAATGTTAATTTTATATTATTTTCCTCCTACATCTTGTGCTAAGAATTAGCCATGCCCAGAAATTAAAAGGTTAAGTCTTCAAGATTCAGAAACTCACATTCCTTTAGTATTTATTTTATAATTATTAATATTATTTGTTTAATATCATGAGGAAATATGCTCATATATTGGAAAGAACTCCTGAAACAGAGGCCATCTGGATTGTGCTTCTAAATACTGTTTTTCCAGAGCCAAGAAGCACAGTGCGTTGGAATTGGGTTATATTAAAAGTACTCATGCAAATCAGTGTCATGGTTATTAGAATTGCTGTTATGTTTGCAAAGGTATCTAATTCATCACAACTTTACAGTTACATTATTTTGAAAAATATAAATATATATTTATAAAAAGAATTTTAAAGTGACTTTATAAGGAAAGCGTGGTTTGTTCATGTAAATACAGTATCCTTGCCCAGTGGAAACCAGCAGGAAATTCTCAGTTTGGGATATCCCATAATATTCTACTAATCATTAAAAAAGTACTAACATACTGCTAAAAACAAAATATGTTAATATCTGTATACAAACAAACAAAGTCCATCAAATATAGTGGTAAATGAAGTCCTATACCATGTATAACTGAGAAATTAAATATTAATGCTTTATTGTAATAAATAAACTAAAAAGCAGCCACTATTGGAAATAAATTTTAATATCTGATGAAATTCATATGGACAAGACAAATATGTTGATTAAAAACTGCTTTCAAGCAAGCAGCAAATGTGGTACAATTGAATTGTGATATTCATTGTCCATTGCTAGGTGATGGCATATTTTCTCTGTGTTCTACAAAAGTAAAGGCCAATGGCTCACTGGTGGGCTGAATTTTCTGTTCAGTGCTTAATCTTTTTGTTAAATTATTCTTGGTATCATACAAGTGCTTCTTATTATTAACACAGGAATTACACAATCTAAGATTTTGTTTGCTGCAAAGGAGATCGCCACTCCCACCACCATGACAAATAAATATTCAGTGTGTACCATACGATCAAATATGACCAACACTCTTCTATGGGCTTTATAGGATGAGCTAATGCAATTCTTACAACACTTCTGTGAAGTGGATACATTTATTATTCCTTGTATTATTAGGTTATTAAGTATGGAATGTCTGATTTCCTTAAGTACTGACAGTTGATATATCTGACATTTCACTTTGATACTTCTCATCTTTTTTTATTTTTTGTATTGTGAAGGTATATCCTCATTCTTTCAAATGGTTTGGCTTGTGATTATCTTTCGGATTTTTTTTTAAAGCAATTTTTGTGAAACTATGGATAAGTCAAAAATTCGTGTCATTTTCAAATATGAGTTCCATCATGGAACCAATGTGGTGCAGACAGCTCAAAATATCAACAAAGTGATTAAGAACGATGTGGCTAATGAATGCACAGTACATTGATGGCTTGAGAAGTTCTATTCTGGTGATTTCTAATCTTGAAAATGAGCCATGTGGGTGACCTGAGACCAAGGTGGATAATGATGAGCTGAAAGCTGTGGTGGAAGCAAATCCATTTCAACCTACGTGTGAATTAGCTTTTTTGGATGAATATTCGATTTTGGACTGTGTTTCAGCACTTCATCTTTACCCAACCATTGTGCTGAACATTTGCAATTATCAAAAGGAATCCATTTTTCATCACCCATAACAATATGGTGTAGAAATTATTTGCCTTTATGACATAACAGCAAAGAAAGGCAAGCTTTGAGATGATTTCTCTTCTGATGCTTGTTTAATTCATGTGGTACCCATCTATCCAGCTTCTTTACCTTGCTGATTTGTTTCAAATGGTTCAATATTGTTGGGATAGTAACAACACACACCATAACTGTGGAGAAACTTGAAAGAAGGGAAGTTCTATTCTGTCCTAGTCCTTCTTCTTAGCATTATCAGCTATTTTCTTGCTAATTGCATAGAAGGCTATTCTTTAGGTGTTGCTTGGAGAGGGATATATTCAATTTGTAGTTATACCTCTAACTGTTAATCTAATAGTTATAAACCTAAAATATAAGACTTTGACAAGGTTACACTGTAAAGACACATAGACTGCTTAACAAATCATTAAATCAAGACATGAACAACTAACAGGAAAGTGTAAGTCCATGAGGAGGTGAGTGGCAAGAACTCCAACAGTAAAATCACTATGCATAGAATCAGAGCAGAGATATACAGGGTCATACTAAAGAGGAAGAATAATGCTTTGACCAGGGTGCAGGATCTAACTGGTTGCGTTCCAACTGTGTGTTGGTAATAGTAACAATCACTTCACATACATTATTTCACTTAATCATCTAATAATTGAATGATAAAAATTATACCATTTTAAATGTGGAAACAAAATCGTAGAGCCTTTTAGACTCCATCCAAGTCAGGCTCCCTGATCCTTCCAGATGAAGAGATGTGTCAAAGACACAAGGGGGATGCACAGAAATTAGGAAATTGAAAGGCAAACGTTGACAGTGTCCATTCAAGCACTGATCAGATATAAATGTCCAAAGTGGGTTTGAGATCTTATGGGAAAACAAAAAAATTGGTGATCCCCAGAAAAAGCAGATGGCCTAAAATCTTTACCTGAGGTTTTCCCCAGGGGCTTCCAGACCACCAGATCCTGATAATTTGTTCAGGGGAGGTGTACCCTGGCAAGCTATAATGTGAACCTCTGAAATGCTTGGCAGACCCGTCCTGATGGCTGAGTTGGATGAACCAGGCTAGCTGAGCGCTTGAATCATATCACCAGACGAGGCCCAGAGGGCTTTTAAAATATACAATGCTTGGGCTTCAGAGTGAGTAAATCAGAATCTCTAGAGACTGGATTCGGATTTTGGCACTCTTTTTTATATCTGCCCAGATGGTTCTAGTATGCAGCCAGTGAAAACAATTGCTGTAGTTAAATAAGTTGGCATTCTGGCTTATGTATTTTAATAACTTATGAATTGGCTTTCCATGTTATAGGAATGTGTAAGTTAACTTTCCATATTACAGCAACTTAAGAGTTAACTTTCTTGTGAGTTTGACCCTCTAAATTGGACCTCTGATATGTTGATATTACAGTGGTCCTGAAGATCAGTCCTGCATCATGATAAGTTCCCGAAGGCCACAGCATTCTCTGGGTCCTCTAGAGCTACACTGTCCATTTGGCATCCTCAAGACATATGTGACTGTTTAAGTTTAAATTTAAATTAATTTAAATTAAAGAAAACATAAAATTCAGTTACTCAGTCACATTAGTCACGTTGCAGGCGCTTGGTATCTACAGATGGCTAGTGACAACTCTGTTGGACAGCACAGACGTAGAATATTTTATCATTGCAAAAATTCTATGGGGTAGCCCTGCTCTAGATAATTAACTAACTAAATCTCTTGCAGACACCCAATTCACTTTGTCCTTTTATTTGAACATGTGTATCACATGCTTTCTTTCTCTTCCCTAAAAAACCTTTAGCCACTCTTTAATATATTAAATTACCCTTTATTTAGTTTATCAGTCAAGGGATAAAGCTATTTTAGAGGCAGGGAAGCCCATCACTGAGAGAGAGCAGCAGAGTAAATGTTGGACTCTCACATCCAGATTAGGTGGAGCTGGCTAAACAAGACCGCAGCTTTCCTCGGAATTGCCTCCCGTTTTATATCTCTGCGGATCTTCCCTGTTACCAAATATTTGTCTCACCTAAGGCATACAATGCCTTGCAGCAAGTAAATACACTATAACAACAAGGATTCACTTCATCTTTACAATTTATTTCTATGCCCCATATGCTTGTAACTTACTGATTGTGTTTCAGTTAGGGCAAGGAGATTAGATATTAAATTACTGAGTAATTAAAATGTTCTATCTTGGAACCCGAGAGCTTACTCTGTTTATAGTGAAAATAGAAGCAGAACTATCCACCCTAAAATATTTAAGGTAAGAAGAATAGAATGCCTCGTTTTCTATATAAAGAATACTGAAGTAGGAGGCCCGGGATGTACATCTTGACTTAATATTTATGATCTATGGATCAAAGCAAAACTCCTAACTTCTCTCAGCCTCATTTTGTTAATCTATCAAGGTGACGTAATCATGATACTGATCCTGCCCACCTCTCAGAGTTCTCACGGGAAGCACACAAGACCCTCAACATTAAAAGCCTTTAGGACTTGGCACCAACTTGGAATATTTTCATCAAAAGTGCTCTAGAACTTTGATTTATGTATTGTCTTCCAGGTCACGTATTATTGTCCTTTTCCTATGATGCACTTGAAATACTTAGTCTGAAGTGGCCAAAAATGTCTTGACTTTTCTGTAAAATGAAGGAAAGCCCATCTTGAGAATGAGCGAGTGTCAATGTTGGACTTTCATATCCAAACTAAGTGGAGTTGTCTAAAAGGTAAAAAAATAAATAAACAAAAACAGATGCACATGCTGTGAAAACTAGGAATTAAGAGGATACAGCAATTTTTTTTAACTGCCTGTTCCTTTCTTAAAAAACTAATTTCCACATAGATCTGCTTGAGGTTTAAAAGAAAAAGTCACCCTGGGTTGTATAGGGGGAAAAAACCCACCAAGGGTAGTCTTGACACAGATCATGAGAACCTAGAAATTCTGAAGCTAGAGGATTGTGAATCCGAAACTAGAATTATTTAATATAAATTTAATATAAATTGCTCTAATTAATATAAATTTCGTCTGGTTTATTTTGAATTGAACTCCTGTTGACAGCAGAGAGTGAGCAGCAGAAAAGATCTAGTTAGGTAGAGAACGAAGTTATATTTTCACAAATGGCCAACCTCTTTAATGTACTGGGAGTAGGGTCTTATATTGCTAAACATTTTCATTAAGTTACTGACCAAACTGTCATTTCATCCTTGTATCCAATAGTATCATGGTAGATGTCAACAAATGCTATTACTGTATTAATTATAATTAGCTGAACCAACAAAAGAATAATGCTCAGTTTTGCTTCTGCCACACCCACTCAGCCTAGATAGAAGTTACATCCAACATTAGGTGAAGCCCAGGGGAAGGAATAAGTGTGGTTCCCACAGGGGACACCGAGAATGTCATTCCAATTAAAGAAGGGTGCTAGGTAGAGTATGCTGAAAAATAACGCAGGGTAGATCACATCCAGAGACATTTTGGTTCTGTATGATAAGCATCCAATTCAGAATAATCTGGATTACAGATTCCTGGGCCTCACCCTAGACCTATTTATTGACAATGGCTGGCAGTTGGGAATTTGCATTTTATCAAATTACCCAGATGTTGTGTGCAGATATAAGATATAATTTTTTTAAATTTTTTTCAGCTTTTTTAAGGTATGATTGACAAAAATTGTACATATATAAGGTGTAAATGTGACATTTTGATAAGTGTTTAAATTGTGAAATGATTGCCACAATCAAGCTAATTAACATTCATCACCTCACATTGTGTGTGCGTGTGTGTGGTGAGAATACTTAAGATCTATTCTCCTGGCAAACTTCAAGTATGCAACATGTTATTAATAACTATAGCCAGTATGCTGTACATTAAGTCTCCAGAACACATTCATTTTATAACTGCAAGTTTGTTTGTACCCTTTCACGAACACTTCCCCATTTCCCTACTCCCTAATCCCTGGTAACCACCATTCTAGGACTGTCTGTTTCTATGAGTTGGAGTATTTTGGATTCCGCATATGAGTGAAGTCAGGCAGTCGTTCTGTGTCTGGCTTATTTCACTTAGTATAATGTCCTACAGGTTCATCCATGTTGTTGCAAATGGCAGGATTTCCATGATCTCGAGTCATATTCTTAAAACATAGGAGTAATGTGAAATAAGGGGCCAGTAAACAGGATAATTTTTAGGATAAAAAGATGAGGTGACACTGAAGGTGGATGGAATTGACAGGGGTAGCTATGACCCATGACAAGAGAGATGAGGGCCTTCACTAAGTAAAGGAGTCAGTGACTCTCTCACCACTGTCATAAAAAATAGAATTTAAAGACTAAGTAGACTGGAGATTCAAATTGGAGGAAAGGAAGTATTCAAAACTGACCGCATATAGGCCGGGCGCGGTGGCTCACGCCTGTAATCCTAGCTCTGGGAGGCCGAGGCGGGTGGATCGCTCGAGGTCAGGAGTTCGAGACCAGCCTGAGCAAGAGTGAGACCCCGTCTCTACTAAAAATAGAAAGAAATTATCTGGCCAACTAAAAATATATATACAAAAAAATTAGCCGGGCATGGTGGCTCATGCCTGTAGTACCAGCTACTCGGGAGGCTGAGGCAGTAGGATCGCTTAAGCCCAGGAGTTTGAGGTTGCTGTGAGCTAGGCTGATGCCACGGCACTCACTCTAGCCCGGGCAACAAAGTGAGACTCTGTCTCAAAAAAAAAAAAAAAAAAAAAAAACTGACCGCATGATTTTAAGTCTCTGTAAAGAGAATAGAGATACACTGACACAAATACAGAATTGAGAATGGCTAGTTTTGTAGGTAGTAAGTTCCGTGAGTAGCATATTAGATGACAGTGATGCTTTTAAATGAAAACTTCTGGAAATAAATGAAAGAAAAGAGGAATTCCAAGCTTGAGTGACAGATTTTGGCTAGAGCAATAGACGAAATTTTTATAGAACACCCTCAAATAAGGCTTCTCTGTTTTCTTAGCTCTTTAAATTGTCAAAATTTATGTTATTTCACATACAAAGGATTACATGAGCTAAATACTAATCACGTGGACTAATGCTAAAATGAAAATGTTTTAAATTTAGGCATGATCCTAAAAGTTGTATTTACAGTTTATTTCACCAAAGATCAAAATGTATGGCATAGTTGATAGAGTGAATGTATTTCATTATTTTGCTTTTACTAGGCAGGATGTAAAGTACTTAAGGCTTGGGCAAGGTGGTTGAAAACTGGTTTATATATCCCAGTGAGGTATTTGGTAAATGCTTAGTTGTTGAACTGAATTTTAAAATGACCGTTAGAGATACCAGACGATATACAGCATTCCCCTATCCCTGAAGTTAAGCCTGTTTTCAGTAAGTCCCTTGGGTTCAATTTGCAACTATGCCACGGTCCTTTGAGAGGCCAATTAAAATACCTGGCTAATATAAGAATTGTTGTCTGAAAATTAAAAGTTAGAGCATGCCCCAAATCCCAGACTTAGTTGGCCTGCTGGGAGATTTCCCAGTATTAGATATGCCCTAAACCCAAAGTGTTTATTCCAAACTACTGTCTTGATTGGAGTAGAATTAGAAAAGGGTATATGAGAAGACCTTTGACAGCTCTTAGAAGCTATACATACTTCTACCAAAGTAAAAATGTTTTTAAAAAATTTGAAAAAAATAAAAGCTTTTGGTTGCAAGTGTGTTAATTTTAGGCTTGATCCTACTTTTAACGAAAAAGAAAAACTATATTACTATCATTTAGCATGTACAGTATTGTTTTTATTTTTATTTTAGCATATTGTGAGGGTACAAAAGTTTAGGTACATATATTGCCCTTGCCCCCCCAAGCCCCCCCAGTCAGAGCTTCAAACGTGACCATCCCCTAGATAGTGCGCATCGCACTCATTATGTATGTACACACCCATCCCCTCCCCCACCCACATCTGCCCGACACCCAATCAATGTTATTCCTAAATGTGCTCTTAGGTGATGATCAGTGAAACCAGTTTGATGGTGAGTACATGTGGTGCTTATTTTTCCATTCTTGGGATACTTCACTTAGTAGAATGGGTTCCAACTCTTTCCAGGAAAATACAAAAGGTGCTATATCACCATTGTTTCTTATAGCTGAGTAGTACTCCAAGTATTTAAAACATTTTATTGATCACACTGTGAACAAAATGATGGGCGTGTTCCCAGAGGAGATAAGTTCTCTGATGCATATCTAAACTCGAGATTGTACTTGTACTTATGCAAGTTTTATATACATTTTTATTGTTGTGCAATATCTAGCAGTATATATTTTTATGCAATATATTTTAAGGAATACTGAGTATAAAAGACATTACACAAGGAATTCGTTGTCTATTAAATATTTTTGGATCTAAATGAACACCTCTTTGCATTTTCTAAACTTCATTTCTATAATGAAATTTATATGAATTCATATCTATAATGTAATAAAAGTCACATTATTTAGAGTAAGTTTATATTTTATCCCTGACTTTCACATTCTATGGTATTTGTATCAATTTAATGAATTAATTAAAGTGCTTATAGACATATTTGTTATGATTTTAACATAAAAAAAATTCAGAGCAGATTCAAGTGTATTTTCTACCAAACATTTTACTTGAACTTTTGGATTGCATCACATATGCAAAGAATATATAAGAACATTTATTCATTCATTTGTCAAGTACTTACTGAGCATGTACTATGTCTCAAGCACTGTTCTAAGTGCCAAGGATATAGTAGGCAACAAAGCATGATTATGGTCACCAAGAACTTACATTCTACTATATTATGATATGTCAATAATGATAATAGTATTTTACTCTCAAATAGTAACTTTGATCCAAGTCTTTGTAATAATAAATTAATAAAACCTATAGATTATTTCTAGAATCAGAGGTCATGGAAGAAATTCTGCTGCAGAACTGAACTTTGAACTCATATTTTAATTAGTTCCTGCTAGTTTTCAACAATATGGACACCTAGATTTTCAAATTTGGGATTTTGCTTTCTTAGAAATTCACATCACCAGCAAACTCAGTGCTTGCTTACTTAATGCCATTGATAGATTTGACCCATGGGAAAAGGCCTACATTGTATGAATTGATGAGAAACGTTTGAGCCCACTAATGTTAACTGTAAATATTTTATAATCGATGTCTTTATAAAATGTAAGATGGTTTACTGTTTTTTAAACTCTGCATCCTTTAATGAGAAGTCTTTATCTTTCATCCATGGTTCACCTTTTTCTAGGCTTTAGGGAAAAAGCCAGAGATTCGAGATGAAGACAATGATGACGACATAGTAGCAGACATAAATAACAGGAAAATGGCTAAACTTTACATGGTGAGTTCACTGCTGACGAGTTCTGTTGCTTCTGCTGCACTGGATGTAGTTAGGGAGGCGTGTTTTGGGAGAGACTCTCTTTGCTACAGTTAATAACTCTCCTCATTGCCTTCCAAGAGAAATGTGTAGATAGAATCAGTTCTTTGCCCTTTTATATTTATTAAAATTATTCTTTCTATTACTTTTTGTTATTTTTATTCAAAGCAACAAATAAATGAATTTATTGCTATGACTTACATAAAATTATATATTGTTGCTGTGCTAGTTTGCAACAATATATTTTGATATATGGCACTGAATAAAATGTCTCTTTTATTTATTTTTTTTTCCATTTTGTCTCATGGGCCTCATTTTAAAATGGTTCTTTTATAGAGTAAAATAGTTTGTAAGCTTTTTCTTACAATTTTTTAAATCATCTAGCCTCAAATGTTAATTTCTTGTATCATTTCTTTTATAATCTTGATCAGATTACAAAATCTTCACCCTTCACCATATTTAAAACATCCTATTTAGCCATAATGAAGGCTTTCTTTATTACAGGTGGGCAAAGCTATCAAATCAAACAGCTAGAAGGAAACGGCATAAAAACAGCCCTGTGCTGAGCACTGGCAGACCTAGTGCTGTGTCAGCTCTCTGGCAAATGACCTGCTGTGCGGCCTTGGGCAAGACATAATCATTCTAGGTCTAGTTTTCTTACCTGAACAAAAAGAGATTATATAGACGATTACTCACGTTCCTTCCAACTATATAATTTTATGCTTTTATTGCTGGTGAGGGTAACAAAAGCCACAAGACATACCAGTTAAGGAGACTGCTAAAATGGGATTCTTCAAGTGTTCCCTCCCCTGACAACTTTGTTTGCATGTGATTTGGAACAGATCTTAATCTCCTTGCAGAATTTTGTAGTTTTTGTATCTGCAAGAGGAAAAAATTATATTTGCAGCTCTTTAAGGGTCTTTCTAGCTGAGAAACTCTGTGATTTTAAATGAAGATCAAGCTACTAACTTGTGCAGCATAACTTCCTTTTCATAGTGGAGAAACGGATTCTTTTATTTCTAGATGGCGAAGGGAAATATGGTTACCATTTCTACTAAATACTCACAATTTTTATATTATATCATCAATCAAAACTATTCTCCCTCTTAGCTTTATGGACTAAAGAAATATTTTTAAGTGGGAGAATGTTAATCCTGAATCATGGCTTCCTCTAGTGGAACTATAAGGTATTGCATGCATCTAAAGTATTAAGTCCATTTGAAAATAATTTGGGGTTGCCAAACAAGACTGGGAAGCAGGATCACCTGGGGCACTTTCTAAAAATACAGAATTCAAACTCCACCCTTTTGCTGCAAAATCCCACCACTGGTCTAGGGAGGGCCCTGGAATCTGCATATTTAACCAGTGCCCAGGTAATTACATTGTAGCCTACAAGCTGGACACTGAAAACCAGTGAATTCTAACCTGCACACTATCACTTTCAATTTTCTAATACCTACAAATTAAAAGAAAAAATGTTCTGTAGTCATTTCCAAACGTGACAGAAGAAATTTACTTTGATAATTTATACAAAGTATACTTAAATTGCAGGACCCATATTGAAAAAATCTTTACATATGAATTATAATATATCAGTGTCTTCCTTTACACAGAGCCTGGCATATAGGAGACACTCAGGAAATATTGACTGAAAGAATGTTAAAACTTTAGCTTTTCATGTAAGATTATTACTCACTTGAAAAGATTGCTCTAAAATGTAAGAGAAATAATCATGTACAGTACATTACATAGTGCTTAGTACATATGAGCATCTCAATAAACCTTAGTGATGATGATTATTATTATTAATATCACTGTTATCGTCTGATGTTTTAGGCACAGTGTCAAAACTTAACTTTTTATTCATAGTTCTTTTACTCCAACGGACTTAAAAAAACCTTTTGAGGTATAATTTTGGGCTTGTAGATTTTTTTAATTTGTTGAAACAGCTTTATTGAGGTATAATTTACATACCATAAAGTTCATACATTTAAAGTGTACAGTGTAATGGTTTTATTACATTTAAAGAATTATGCAACCATCATCGTTATCTAATTTTAGAACATCTTTATCATCCCGGAATGAAACCACGGAGCTCACAGTTTTTCTATTTAGGTTTCAGATGCAAGTGGCTCCATGAGAGTGACTGTCGTGGCAGAAGAAAACCCCTTCTCCATGGCGATGCTGCTTTCTGAAGAATGCTTTATATTGGACCATGGTGCTGCAAAACAAATTTTTGTATGGAAAGGTAAAATAATGCCATTGACATTCTTGCTGCATTTCAGACTTAACCATTTCCTTAGAAGAGTAAAGAAAATATCTTTTCTGATTTTTTTAAAGGCCTAACTTTTAAGAATTGATCTTTAAATGTGTTCCATAAAATGCAGTGATTTTCCTCCTACCAGCATCATTTACCAGGAATTTTTGAGTTTAAAAAAGCACTCGGGTGATACAAAAATAATTTTTTTTATAAATAGCATTCATTATTGCATTGTTAAATATATTTAATATACTAAGAAATTTTTGCTATTCTTTCATGACTTTAGTTACATTAAGTTATAATTATGTTTATTTTTGTGTACAAGTATTCCTTAATCATATAATGTCTTCCCTCTCAGAAGTTCTGTCTTTTTAATTTACCTTGTATTTTAGGTAAAAATGCTAATCCCCAGGAGAGGAAGGCTGCAATGAAAACAGCTGAAGAATTCCTACAGCAAATGAATTATCCCGCCAATACCCAAGTATGTGTGAAAATGAATTGGCTAGAAAAAACTTTAAGTGTGGGAGCTTATGACATCTCCACAAAACTCATGAAAAAAATTGCTTTACAGTAATGTATGTTATGTGTGGGAACTCATTTTCCACTTGAGTGTGTGCAATTTTCTGTCCCATGTCCCTAGTACTTTACCTGTGTGGAGGATAGAATTTTGCAGAAACTGGAGATCAGTCTTTCCACAGGGCTGCCCACCCATTCACTTCCTCCACAGTCTTTAATTCAAGATAATAAACTACAGTTGAATTAACTAACAGCATTTATCGGTTATGCCTTAGAGCAAGTTGTGCAGACCCAGATAATATTTGTCTTCATCAAGATCAAGATCGACTTAGATACTAGCTAATTACTCTTTGCCTTCCTGAATCTCTAAGCCTCATCTACTCTCTTCATTTTTATGTCTTGACACAATGAGATAATTTCTTCTGGGTCACAAATCTCTTGTGAACCTAAAGTAGAAAGACAAACTTATTTGACTGCAGTGGTAACATATGAAAGAACTTTATTTTTATTTCAAACATTCAAATTCAGTGGCAATTACTTTAGAGGGAAAACATGGTTGTATTATTTTACCTTCATAGCTTCTAAGTTTTACATCTGAGGTCACAGAAACCAGGATAATCTTTTCATTTCCTTGGTACTTTCTCCACTACTAAATCCTTATTTTCCCTCAATCTCTTATTTTTCTGGTTATTATTATCATTATTTTAAATTTCAGATTCAAGTTCTTCCAGAAGGAGGTGAAACACCAATCTTCAAACAGTTCTTTAAGGACTGGAGAGATAAAGATCAAAGTGATGGCTTTGGAAAGGTCTATGTCACAGAGAAAGTGGCTCAAATAAAACAAATTCCATTTGATGCTTCAAAATTACATAGTTCTCCGCAGATGGCAGCCCAGCACAATATGGTGGATGACGGTTCTGGCGAAGTGGAGGTATTTACCTGTTTTTGTTTGTTTTTATCAAGCCCATTTATGCCAGTTTATGTAGAAATATAACTTCAGGAAACTGCAAACATTTCAAAATGTGAATTTTGCTCAGTAATAAAGGTGGTCCAAGACTATATACTAATACAGAATTCAAAGCTGGAAGAGGTGTTATCTGACCTTCATCCCCATTTTACAAATGTCTATGTCGAGAGCCCAAAAGTTACATTTGTGGAAGATCACCTATTTATTGTCTTAGAGACCTAACGTGAAACCCAGCCATTTTGTTACCTGGTGGAGAACTGTTGTTTCTCTGGAAAAGTCCATGTTTGGGGATTGTCCATTAAGGGTGTGCTGCTCCAACTGCACCATCCACTGTCAGTTTTTCCTTCCCCCACACATTGGGGAAATTCATGAAAGTAAACTGGTCATGAGTATGTGCTAAAAAACCAGATATTTTTAAGGCATTAGAATTGAGTTTGTTGATTATTCCATTTTAGGCAAAAATTGCTAAAAATCTCATAATCATTCTTCCTAAGTCATACTCAATCCACTCTTGAATTGTCTAACTTAATGAGAACTGGATGATGTCACCCTCCATTTTAAAATATTTTGATGGCTCCCACAGCTTTCCTGAAAGCATCCATCTTCACCTGGGCCTGATTTGACCCTTGCCCTCCTCCCCACTTCATGATTCTTCCCCTCTGCCATCTGGCTAATGTCCCCACACTTCCTTGGCAACTCAGTTAAATCACAGGCCACACCTCTTCTGAGAAGGCTTTCCTCAGAGCTGAAATGACCGTTCTCTGTGCTCAACCTATAGTGATATTTTTCACAGAATTTATCATATAAGTGCCACAGAATTGTTCCTTTACTTAAGGTTTCTCTCATCAGTCCCTTGAGGACAGGAATTAAATATTTTATCTCTATAGTCTTAGGTCTTAGCACAATGCTTAGACCAAAGCATATGGTCAACAAATTTGGGAAATAATTTTTCCTCTTTTCAGAGACATGAGTGTGATTCTAATGTGCGCAGAGGTTGGGGAGTGGGAAATGCCAGGGGAGAAGGTCACAAATGTGCTGTTGTGGGAGGGGGTATAAACTTCCAGGTGTGGGTCTGGCTCCTGCTCAGACATCCTTTTTGGAGCTCAGCACAGGCAACACAGCCAGAGGGCTCTCGTGGCAGGCGTGGCTCCCAGCACCAGCTCTGTCCCGCTGTCATCTCCATCTCAGACCACAGCATCTCTGAGAAGTCCTCCTGTGCCACCCTAGGTTTGCTGAAATTTGGGGCCTTTCTCTAGGCTCTCGGATGTAGTGAGGCCATGCTGCTGTTTCTCCTCTGCTCACTGGGATGGTGTGGAAAGGCATCTCTCTGACAGTACCGAACTGCTGCTCTCCACGGGCTCCTCCCAGATTTCAAAGCAAAGGACTTTCCCTGCCCCTCCCCAGGACCCAGGGAGGAGGACGTGTGTGTGCACAGTGCCTAGCAGCCTCTCACTCATTTGTTACTCTCCTGTTTCATCTACAGCTCTCCTGTCTGCAACTTGGAGAGTCTTTAATCTGTAATGAAGATGATGAGGTGGAATAAATGTGGTTCTCTCTGCTTTTATCCCTTGTTTCTTTTCAATCTTATGCCTGGATGGCACCTCTTGAAAATAAAAGTCATGCTATTGGCACCTACCTTAGCCTGTTCAGGCTGCTATGACAGAAATACCAGAGGCTAGGGGTTTAAACAACAAGCATTTATTTCTCACAGTTCTGGAGGCTAGCAAGTCCAAGATCAAGGTTTTGACGGGTTCCATGCTTGGTGGCCTTCCACTTCTTGGTTCATAGGCAGCTGTCTTTTTACTGTGTCCTACATGGTGGAAAAGGAGCTTGAGAGGTCTCTAATTATCAGGGCACTAATCCCATCATGAGGACTCTACCCTCATGACCTTGTTATCTCCCAAAGTCCCTAACTCCTAATACCATTGCATTGGGGGTTAGGATTTCAACATGAATCTTGGGGGAACTCGAACATTCATTCCATTGCAGCATCGTTATTTGGTCACAGTCTACCATCTCTCACCTGGGAAAATAATAATCTCATGTATTAAAGCACAGGGAAAAAGAAAAAAAATATTATTTCACAACTGATGAAAACATTTTTCTATAAAGTTGAGATATATTTCTGAGCTAAATATTGCAGCTTTTTATTGCACTAGAGTGTTTGGTTATTTTCACTGATGTATCAAACAATAGATATTTATTAATCAACAGGCTCAACTGAGCTATAATAAATATTATGGAGAAAGCAAAAGAAATATAAAAGCACTTAAAAAGTCAACAAATTGTCAAATTGATAAAAATTTCTTTCCTTAATGTGTAATCTAGTTAAAAAATAATTTAAAAGTTGTTGAATGTTATATTTGAGCCAAAAATTATTTAAATCTTATGAAAAGCAATATTAGATCAAGAAAAATTTAATTTAGTATGTATATTTCATTTCTTTCAGATTTGGCGTGTAGAAAGCAATGGTAGGATCCCAGTTGACCAAGAGTCATATGGTGAATTCTATGGTGGTGACTGCTACATTATACTCTACACTTATGCCAGAGGACAGATTATCTACACTTGGTAAGTTTATGCCTAGCAAAAATCTTACATTCCACAGGAGCCAGATTTTACTCCAAAGTATTAAATTCCGCGCAGTATGGGGCAAAATAATCCTATAGTTACCCCAGAGAGATTTGTGTAGCATGCACAATAGTATTTCCCTTTGACATGATTTTGACTATGTTTGTAGCTACTGTCCACAAGCAGGAGGAGTTACATAAAAATCATCCTATCGTGTCTAGGAAAAACGTTTTACTATCCTAGTTTGTAGTTGAATATCTCATCTTATATGTGGAGTAGCACTCCAGTGTCAAGTGTTGGGTACCATGTCTTCTTATTGTTGAAGTTCACAGAGGCCCATGCTTACTGAAGCTGCAAAGGTACAATGAGGCAAACCCTTTAGGGGATATGATTTGTGATCCCATTGCATACCCCAGAGACCTCAAATTGATGCATCCTTATTCTTTGCTTACATTACATTCATAATAATGGAGAAAATATGTCATTGTATGCACATCTTACATGGTTTTGCATAATGACTTGAGCTAATTGATGTTTAGGTTTACTTAGAGTCAGTACCAACACCCTACTCAAGGAGGAAATAACCAGATGGCCAACCAAGTAATTTAAGGGTCTACACCATGATGGGCTATTTCACTGTATAGGGATTCTGCAACAAATCACAGAAGGTGAAATTCTCTTTTTATTAAGTGAATCAGGTAAAATAGAATATTGTTATGAAGACTGAAAAAAAGAAAATAATTTTCAAAGAAGATCTTAAAGCTGAGAAATGTGGGTGGAAGTTACAAGGGCAGGGCAGGGTCCTACCTTAGCCTACATGGTGATGGCACCTTTAATAGGCATATTGGATGTACGCATACTCAGGCAGGGCTCTGACAGGGTGATTTTTCTCTTTGGTGAGCCTCGCATGCAAAACATCCATTCCCACAGTCTGGCCATGGACACTGCTCAGTGCCTCTGAGCCCCAACCAAGTTCAGGAGATGGGATGATACCCAAAGGGTGGTCTGGGAAACAAACATCACTATCACCTGGGAGCCTGTTAGAAACGTAGACTCTCAGGCCTCACCTTTGACCCACTAAAGCAGAACCTGCATTATAGCACAGTCCTCAGGTGATTCATATGTACTTTAATGATTGACAGGCACTGCCTTAGGAAGTGGTTCTAAACACTGGCTGTACTTTGGAATAACCTGGACAATATTTCACAAATCTAAATGCCCTCACCCACACTAAATAAATCAAAATCTCCGGTGGTGAGATTCTAACGTACACCATTGTATTAATGTGAACCACTGCCCCCAGGGACATTTCTGACTCCACAGTCACTCCGTATGCTATCCACGATGAATGTATTTAGCTATGTAGCTCTGTGGTTAAGATGCCATCTCAAAGCAACCATTTTTTTGAGCAGCATGTTTTTGCCGGCAAAGTGCTAGATGTTTCCATATATTATCTATCTTCCAAAAAAAAAAAAGGGGGAGGGGGAATTAGACAAGTTAAGTATTTTAACCCAAAGTCTCAGCTGTTGTAACTGGTGAAGCAACATTTCAAATCTTGTTTATTTTTTTAATTAATTTTTTTTTTTTTGAGACAGAGTGTCACTCTGTTGCCCAGGCTAGAGTGCTGTGGCGTCAGCCTAGCTCACAGCAACCTCAAACTCCTGGGCTCAAGCAATCCTCCTGCCTCAGCCTCCTGAGTAGGTGGGACTACAGGCATGCGCTACCATACCTGGCTAATTTTTTCTATATATTTTCAGTTGTCCAGCTAATTTCCTTCTTTTTTAGTAGAGACAGGGTCTCACTCTTGCTCAGGCTGGTCTTGAACTCCTGAGCTCAAAGGAGCCACCCACCTCAGCCTCCCAGAGTGCTGGGATTACTGGCGTGAGCCACCACACCCGGCCAACATTTCAAATCTTGATGTGTAGGTCTCTTTAACTCTAAGGCCTGAGTATAGCTATACTGGGTAGGTATGTCCTTATTTTGCAACTTCCTTTTCTAAAATTTTAATTCAGAAAAGTGTTTGTGCAAAATATGGCATTGATAAGGATAAATTAATTATTCCTAGTCAGGTTTTCTTTTAGATTTTGTTTCATTGCCTTGCTCTTAATTCTCTTTGAGTGTAAAAAATTGATTGTGCACTTAGAAGAAACCAAAAATGACTAAACAAGCAATTCAGGAGAATGTTTTGAGAAATTAACAATTTACAATCTGCATAAATACTTATGTGGATGTAACTAAAATTAGCTCAGCTTATTATTAAATCAGCTTAAAAATTTCATTAATAAACGCAGCGGCTATTTCTTAAATTATTTGAGTTATGGTTTATTGGGCACTGTATGTGTCAAATATTGTGCTAGTTGCTGGAGATACAGCAGTGGAAAAAAAAATAGGACCTGTACCCTCAAGAGCTTATTCTTAAAGAAAAGCAGATGATTAGCAGGCATTTTTAATGCAATGTAAAGGATTTTAAGATAAGATCAATCTGAGTGTTCTTTGGATAATTATAGACAGACCCCCAACCTCACTCCTAGGCTGTTGGTGAAAGGCTCTGCTATTTGAATATTTGTCCCTTCCAAAACTCATGTTGAAACTTAATCCCCAATGTGGTAATATTGAGAGGTGGTGCCTTTAAGAGATGAAAGCCCTCATGAATGGATTAATCCATTTATGGATTAACGTGATAATAGGTTATCATGGAAATGGGACTGGTGGCTTTGTAAGAAAAGGAGGAGAGACCTGAGCTACCACACTCGCCCCCTCACCATGTGATACTGTGCTGGGCCACCTTAGGACTCTGCAGAGAGTCCCCACCAGCAAGAAGGCCCTCACCAGATGTGACCCCTCAAGCTTGTTCTTCTCAGCCTTCATTAAGCTAAGAAATAAATTCCTTTTCTTCATAAATTACCCAATTTTAGTTATTGTGTTACAAGCAACAGAAAACAGACTAAGACTACTATTAATAGAAAAAGTGACATCGAAATGGAAACAGAAGTGGGAGCGAGACAGGTAAGCAAATAAGGAAGTTGTTCCAGGCAGTGCAGGAAAAGGTGTGCTCTAATCTATGTGTAATAAAGAATGACTGGAGCACATTTAAGGCACAAAAGATAAAACCAGAGAATTTAGAAGGAGCAAAATTGTGGATGACCTCACAAACCATGCTGATGAGGATGAACTTTATTTTCAGCACATTGCAAAGAGGAGTTACATGATTGGTTTTATTTTAGAGAAATTAGAAATTATTCTGATTGATGTCTAAAGAATGGATTGGTGCAGGAATGGATTGGATTCCACTGGGAATGTGTTGCAGTAATCCAGCTAAGTGATAATGTGTCTGAATTCAGTGTAACACTCACGACAAGGAAGGAAAGAATGAGACGGATTTGCAAGGTGTTCAAGAGATAGCATTAGAAAGATTGGTTACAGGGGGAATGGAGAAGATGACAAACTCAAGGATGAAGCCTAGGTTTCTGGGCTGAGCATAAGTGGATAGTGTTTTATTTACTGAAATAAAGAATTCAGAAGAAACGTTTGGCCCACACTAAAAAATTCAGTGAGGAAGAGAAGACAATGAGAACATACCACATTGATAATAGTTACTATCTTTGCAATGGGACTGGAGGGGGTGGTCATTTAGTTTTCTTCTATCTAACTTGAAGTGTTCGACTTTTCTATGATGAAAATGTATACATTTTTGAGATAGCAAGGATGTAAGTTAGATACTCGAGAGCCCTTTTGTGGGTCTTTGCCATTTAAAATCATAGATGGTAACTGTAATTTTGTTAATGCTATACAGTTTGTGGAACTTCAGAAGCTTCCATAAAGATAGTAAAGAAGCATTTAGAAAATAAGCAGTTCTCTTGAAGACTGGCTTTCAAATAAAACAACTTTCCACTTTATGTGATAATCTTGATACAGGGATGTCAACGAATTAAGTCCAAGAAGCAGAGTTGAAGGTGAAAGATTAGAATTAAATTGACTCTTGAATATACAAACTTGTCTTTTTTAGCTCTGAAACCACTTATATTCTGAAATGATAGGAGAAGAGTAATTTTAGCAGTGATCTTTTCTCTAAAATGTCAGGTAATTGGTATTGAACAAATGACACCGATGAATCTCTTGAAGTAGTAAATTTCATTTTTATGCAGCATTCATATTTAATGAGCAACAAGCACCACAGGTTTATAAAGCAAAAATCATATCAAAGTAGATTGCTTTTTTCCTTTTTTTTTTTTTCCCTAAGCACAGGATCTCAAAATTAGAAACAAAGAGTGACTGTATTATGCTTGATGGTAGTAGAATACTTGACCTTCTGGGTCATAGATCCATAAAGCAAATTAGTTTGAATCTGCGTGGATGGGAGCGTGGTACTCTGACAGAAGCAGGAAGAAGGATTCCAGATGAGCAGTCAAGTATTTGTTAAGAGTGTCAGAAGGCAAAGTTTGGCAATGTTTTTCAGGTTTGCTGGTTTAAATACTCCAAAAAAAAAAAAAAAGAGCAAAATGGAGACAAAAGTTGGATGCTGTTATCTGTTAGGTAGTTGAATTTTTTTCCTACAGAATAAAAGCAAAATGGAAAACAACCAATTTTTAACAACAGCCCTAAGTGAGAAGTCAGGAAACCACAGATGTGAGGAAGAAGTAGTGCATGATAACAGAACCTGCTGTGTGTCATCACCCGCGGCTCTGCTTACCCCCCACCTTGTGCTCTGGGTGGCTCACAGAGGTCTTCGTTAGCATTATAGGCTCATGGAAAATTTAGAGTACTAATATTAAAAGACTACATTTTTTATGAGTACCTTTATTAGGGAAAGCACTTTTTAAAAATTTTCTTATAAAGTGTGCATTTTTTTTCTTTCTTTGCACCCCTCTGTAGAACATTTTTACATCAACCATTTGCCTATGCTGGTCAAATGAAAAATTCTGTGACAAGGTACACAACCTGCTCCCAGTGTGTTGGGGGGTGTGGGTGTGTGTTGCCCAAGGTGGTGGGTTATTTTAATCTGATCTGAATATGGAACAGGTTACTGTCAGAGTTTCAGAAAAAAAGATATGGGTAACTCTCAAAATCTAATTTCAAGGTTAGTATTCCTGCTGTTAGAGATGGGAAAGTTGGCTAAAAACAAACAGTGCTTAATGAATGCTTAGGCTGTTTGGGGTTTTGTTTTGGTTTGGTTTTTTTCCCCCACAGACTCATCACACAGGCAGATTTCCCAAAGGTTAATTTATAGGTTAAAGTGATACAGAGTTACAGCCAAAGGCTACCCTAGAAAGAGAAGTTGCAAATGAACTGGACAAATCAATTGATCTTATTGACCTTATCTGGGTGCTGGGAGATTAGCCTCTTGTACAGCTTTGCTAATAATTCCTTATAGAATCACTAGAATGACAAGATAGGGTCTCTCCATTGCCTACTTCTGATGATTCTTTTCTTGATTTTTCTGGGTTCCGGACATTTGGTTCTATGATCACAAATATTCATAGAAACAAAACATCTCTAATATCCAGCCTAATAGTTTTGCCTCATATTCTCATATTCAGATGGATTATTTTCAGTATAGAGATGTTTTCCCAAAAATAGGCAGTGCCAACTTGGAATCAGATGGACTTGATTACTTAGCTAACTTATGTAAGCAGCAAAAGCCCAGTGTCTTAAAATGTAGATTAAAATGCCTACCACATATATTTCTAGACAATACACAGGAAAATTCATGGCTCAATGTTAGCACTTTGAAAAAAATAGCTTTGGCAGCTCATATCATGTTAAAACAGTTTCTTCTTGATCTTTAATAGTAACTTAAGTCTCTACTTGCAATGCCTACATGAGAAGATCTTAAAACTTAAAAACAAACTAATTTATTTTACTTTGATTCCTCTAGGCAAGGAGCGAATGCCACAAGGGATGAGCTGACCACATCTGCGTTCCTGACTGTTCAGTTAGATCGATCCCTCGGAGGACAGGCTGTTCAGGTTGGGATATTTTTACCCCCAAAACTCACACAAGTTAAAGTCTTGCTAGCTCCATTTCTAGTTACAGCTGGCCTCCCAAATTGGGATGGGAATTTGATATTTTCTCGATGTTAACTTTTTTCCATTTTGGAATTCAAATATTTCTACTCTCATGCCATGCTAGTTCTCTCAGAATCTGGAAAAAAGGGAGCACGCACAAGCAAAATTAAAACAACAAAAAAAATCAACAGATTTAAGAGCCCGAAAGAATCTTCCTGTTAGAATCACACCATATACCAATGACAGTCACTTGATATTAAAACTGTTCTACCTGTGTTATTACTTTCAGCTGTTGTTAAACAGATGTGGTAGGCAAAATAATGTTCCCAAGATGTTCACATCCCAGTCCTCAGAATGTGCAAGTATGTTACAAGGCAAAGGAGAGTTAAGGTTGGAGATGGAGTTAAATTGCTCACCAGCAGATCTTAAAGTTGGAGATTATCTGGGATTACTGGGTAGGCCCAGTGTAATCACCAAGGTCCTTATAAGTAAAACAGGAAGGGCCCGGCGTGGTGGTTCACGCCTGTAATCCTAGCACTGTGGGGAGGCAGAGGAGGGAGGATTGCTTGAGATCAGGAGTTTGAAACCAGCCTGAGCAAGAGTGAGACCCCCCATCTCTACTAAAAATAGAAAAAACTAGCCAGCATGGTGGCGCACACCTGTGGTCTCAGCTACTGGGGAGGCTGAGACAGGAGGATCACTGGAGCCCAGGAGTTTGAAGTTTCTGTGAGCTGAGCTGATGCCACGGCACTCTAGCTCAGGTGACAGAGCAAGACTCTCACCAAAAAACAAAACAAAACAAGGAGGCAGGTAGCCAGAGGGATGCAGCAAGAGAAATACTCAGGCAGAAGTTGCCGGCTTTGAAGATGGAAGGGCACCCCAACAAAAGAAGCTACAAAAGACAAGGAAATGGGTTCACTCTTGGAGCTGCTACAAAGGAATATAGCCCTGTGATAGCTTGATTTTAGCCTAGTGACTAAATTTTTATCTCAGGTTTCAGCCCAGTGACTAAATTAGCCCAGTACTTACTTCAGACTTTTGACTTCCAGAACTATAAGATAATAAATTTGTGCTTTTTTTTTGAGACAGAGTCTCACTCTGTTGCCTGGGCTAGAGTGCCATGGCGTCAGCCTGGCTCACAGCAACCTCAAACTCCTGGGCTCAAGCAATCCTTCTGCCTCAGCCTTCCAAGTAGCTGGGACTACAGGCATGCACCACCATGCCCGGCTAATTTTTTCTATATAATTTTAGATGTCCAGCTAATTTCTTTCTATTGTTTTAGTGGAGATGGGGGGGGGGTCTCGCTCTTGCTCAGGCTGGTCTTGAACTCCTGACCTCGAGCGATCCTCCCGCCTCGGCCTTCCAGAGTGCTAGGATTACAGGCCTGAGCCACTGTGCCTGGCCTAATTTGTGCTATTTTAAGCCATTAAAATCATGATAATTTGAGCCAGGTGCTGTGGCACAACACCTGTAGTCCCAGCTACTCAGGAAACTGAGGCAAAGGGATTGCTTGAGCTCAGGGGTTTGAGGCTAGCCTGGGCAAAATAATGAGACCACCTTTCTAAAAAACAAATAAAAATAAGAAAATAAATACAATTATGGTACTGTGTTACAGCAGCAATAGGAAATAAAGAAGACAGTATAGAACAAGCACAGATTAATAATTTTAATTAACAAATTTAAAAAGGAGAGTATCTTATACTCTCAAATCATAAAATTGCCAAAGTTATATTTTTTTGCACAGGCAAACTGAAATAAATCTTGATAAGAGAGCATGGATCCTTATTTTTCCTTTTTAGATCCTAGAATCTTTATTGAAACAAAGTCCAACACCCAAAAGTGAGGGGGGAAGGGGAGGAAAGGGAGAAGGACAGAAATGGGAGTGGAGAGAGAGAAAAGATGGGGAAAGAAGGGAAATAAATGAGGTCAGGGAGGAAAGGAGGGAAGGGAAGACATGGAGGGAGAGATGAGAGGGGAAGGGAGGAGAGAAGAGGAAAGGACAGAGGAGAGAGGTGTATTTTTCATTTGGGTATTTATGAAAATAAAAAAATAACTTGAATGAATCTAAATTCAAAATGACAACTCCATATAAATAGAAATAGAGAGACAGAGAGAGAGAAATTGAGATAGAGAAAAGGGAGCCAGAAGGGCTAATGTATTGATTTATTTATTATAAAATTTGAATGTCATACAATACCAATGTCTAGTTCTAGATCTCCTCCCTGTGTCTAAGGGACTGTTTCCTGCCTGGTTCAACCTTCTGTCCTCTCTTCTGAAGTTCAACTGCTCCTCTTCTTATGTGTATGGTGGAGTAGCTGCTACTTATTTCAAGATCCTTATTAGTAACCACAGGAAACTCTTGGTCTTTCTTATTTAATTTCTTACTGTAAAACTGAAACACAGACTTCCAGGAGACCTGTTTCCCTCTAGTGTGCTCCAGTGTGTCTGTCTACTGCTTGTTCCTTGTCCCTACACTAGCACTAGGTGGCGCTCGCGCACTCTTGCCCCGGCCCCCGTTCCCAGCTGAGCTGTGCACACTGGAGCTATCTCTGCAAGCCTTTGTGTTTTCTCTGGCCAGTTTTTGAGAAGGTGTCTGCTCCCATCTACTGGGAACAGTACCTTCCAGATCAGGGTTCAAACTGAAAGCCAGCGCTTACTTGGCCAGTGTAGTGACGTTTCTGATAACAGCACCATTAAGGATTCCCATTGCACAATTGTGTCTAACTTCCTCATTCCTGATGTCAAGTGAGCTAAGAGTTTATGTGGTAAGCAAGTTTTTTATTTTGTCAAATATCTATAATTGTTTAATTGCTCCTTCAAATGTAATCATTAAATGGAGAGTCAGACACTTTAGAACATAAAATCTAAGATAAGGCTGAATTTGCTCTTCTAGCTGGTTTCCTTTCCCTCTTGGTACTTGTCAATAGACACAAAAAGCAAGTTAGATCTAAATTTAAAGGTGCATATTAACTTTTTTAACAAATTAACTTGCCAATTAATTGTTAATTAACAAATTAACAAGATGATTGAATTCTTTAAATGCACTCAACTTTGCCATTAAGTTGATCCTTAAAGTATTTCTTACCAAATTATTCAAAAACTTTGAATATATGCATTGTGCCTTACTATTCCATATTTCATAGTAGAATATTTGATACACCCAATTAATGAATTTCCATAAATTGTTTTAACCAGTTGAATCCTAGATTGACAACAAAATGGTAATTTTTAGCTTAATCCACCAGGTGGCAGTAGTTCATAATACTGCACACAAAACTGAAGTCCTGTATTGCTGTTTTAAACATTCCTTTCTAGAGTATATTAACAATATTGAAAATTGTGTAATCTACCTTTTTTTCTGTCTTATTCTCCTTTCATATTAGGGGATCAGCCTTAGTCAGTGGCCCTCTTTCTCTTACATTGGCAATTGAAGTTTTCTCAATGTTATATGAAATAATGAAATGCTAAACTAACAGTGGGTATTCCCTCCTTCCCTCAACCCAAGCTCTGGGCCTGTGACTGAAGAAACATTTCCATAATTTACTGCTTACTTATTTGAATGCCTACTAGTCTTATGAAGGCAGTTATTCTCAATGCTCCCTAGGCCTTCCCATAATGGTAAGTGCATTGGCTTACCCATTCACCTGGTTTCTAGAAAAAGGCAGACAGAGTAGGCAAGACAGCTTGATTTTAGCATAGGGCAAAACAAATCCAAAAAATAGGGGACTGACACAAAATTTGAACTCTTTATGTAAGGAAAAAAATGCATCATAATTTATGTGAAAAATAGGAAATTCTAATCCAACATTTGGCGTTGGTAAAAATTAGGCAAATAATTTACCATTTATTTCTTCATCCTGAAAAGTCTTTGTATTGTATAAAAAATAAGTTGATCATATTGAACACATCTACTGTTGCCATTTCTATAGGTAAGTTAAAAAGTAGAAAGTATGTTCAGTTTTGCCAGTTTTTAATATTTGGATAGAAATCTTCCTGTGTGTGTGATTTTTAAAAATTTCCCAAATAATGGGGATATAGAAATAATGAGTATGATTTTGTGTCATCTTATTTTTTGAAGCCTTTGAATGTACATCTCTTAACTTTCTGAACCAGACCAAAAACTCATGAGAATCCAGTACTTCCGTAAACATCTGTAAAATGTTGATGCTCTTGAAAGAAGAAGAATTTTCATACAAGTTCACAGACACCAGCACTTTGTGGTTGTGTTTCTCTTTTGGAGACGTGGGTGAACAGACTTACAGCAGAAAGTGCTGCGGTATGGCTGTGTCCCCCGACCAGAAACTACTCAGAGACTCTGTGTCTGGGATAACAAAAGATTCTTAAGTCAACGAGGAAACTGTGCTTGATTATCATAAACCTATATTTTCTGTTAATCATCATTCTTCCTGCTCTTGACTTTCTAATTTTTGTTTTGTTTTCAAAAAGAAAAAGTAAGAACACATTTAGAAATGCAACCTTCTTTCATCACACTCTCTATTATATTTCTGTTAATTCCCCCGTCCCCCTCCCAGATCCGAGTCTCCCAAGGCAAAGAGCCTGTTCACCTGCTGAGTTTGTTCAAAGACAAACCGCTCATTATTTACAAGAACGGAACATCAAAGAAAGGAGGTCAGGCACCTGCTCCCCCTACACGCCTCTTTCAAGTCCGGAGAAACCTGGCGTCCGTCACCAGGATTGTAGAGGTAATGTCACGCATTCAATAAAACATGCCCTAGTTATGGACTTCCCGATGGTCCTGAGCCATCAACAAATATTGGTCTTCAAAACTTGGCAAGCCCACTCTTCACAATAAAAAACACCAAAAGCAGGAGAGTTGAGTGAAAAGTGAAACTCCAAATACCAGGCCTCTCACATTTTTCAACTGCACTGAACCCAAACAAATGAATTTTTAGAATACTGTAACAAATCAAACTGTCACAGGCACGAGGCAGCTTAAGCTCTATCTTGAAAGGCCTGAGGCAGATGGATCACGCGTGATGGTCAGATGACTGAGCACACTGGGGACATTTGAGTGCGAAGGCCCTTGTTTGCACAAGTGTAACAAATATGGGAGGCACGCCCCGCCACACTGGACTAGAACCTTAACTGTATTGGCCAAATGAGAGGTTCTGACAGCAGCTGGGAAAGAAATCAAACTGCTTGTCATGGAGGCACAAGACCTCCAGGTATAGACAAGAGCAGCCTGCCCAGGTTTTTAAATGGCAAAGTGCTTTGACCTGTAGGACAATCCTGTTCCACCTTGTATCCAAGTCACCACTGAAATCCAAGCCTCCCATGTCACCCCTAAGCTGCCTGCACCCTCTGCACGTTCCCAAACCTGGAGCCCTCCCCCAACACCTCCCCTCCGTGCAACCATTCACCGGAGACCTTAAAACAGGCTTGGTCATCACACCCTCCACCTGCAACCTTTTCTCGAAGCCTCCCACCCCCTTCACCTTATTGCTCTATAGCTGTCCTCTGAGGACAATTCCTGTGCAGCCCTCTCAAGTGGAAGTTATGTTTTCTCCAGAGCACCACGTACCAGGGCCTCAGGGACGGACTGGATGGAGTACCCTCCTTGTGTCTTTGATTTCGACTGAGCTGCCCGTCTTTCCCTCTTATTCTTTGATGGCTTCGGCCATTGCCTCACTATCTCCATCACTCTGGTTTCTCTCTCCCAGCAGTCTTTTCCTTGACTCCATTTCATCTCACATCCTCGTGGTCCTATACCCACTTTTGCCATTAGCAATAAATATACCTACTCAGAAATCTTTCAATCATCTGATCTCTGACAACCATCTCCTGCCCTTTGGCTCCTCTACCCCAGTGTGCATGGTCTGGCAATTCTCCAGTCCCATAGCTGAATCCGTGAACCCTCCGCATCCTTCACACCCTCCCTGCCTCCTCTCTCCCCAGATCCCCAGCACCCTCTGCTCTCTACTGATACCCTGATTCAGAGTTCACAGAGAATATAAATATAATCTCACATGAATCACCTTATCTACTCCCCTGCAATTTTACCAACCTGTTTTCATCTGTACATAATCTCTTTCTCTCCTGTTTTATGAAATAAATATTAAAATTATATTTATATTTTAAAATTTATAAATATTTTATGTTATTAATTTTCATATAAATAAGTTCTTTATAAATTTATATCAATATTTTATTATCCATAAATTAGCAAAGACTAGTATGAAGTGATATATCAATAAACAATTTAATAAATGTTTATTACACAGATTAACCAATACAGCTCCTAATTTGGCTCTCTAAGGCCAAACTCCTCCCACCCCCTCCCTGCCCCCAACTTCTGTCTAGGATCCCCTCCTATCTTGCTTTCCTAAGAATGTTCCTGGATTTCTCTCTTTCCAATGTGTTTATCCCACTTCTAGTTCATCGTGATCGCAGGCAATGATCCCGTTTCTCTTCTTTCTTATCAATTGATTCTTCTATCCTGCATCATTTACTTTGAACTACAAAGATGCAGAAACCTCCCATCATTTCTTTAAAATCTGTGTCTTAACTCTGATCTTGACCATCTCTTACTATCACATCATTTCTCTGTCCTTCTTAAGAGCACAAATCCTTGAAAGATTTGTCTTGAAACAAACTTGAAAGAGTCTTCACTCACTCCCGTTCTCTACTTTTTAAGCCTGTTCTCTCTAAAGCCAGTCCAATCAGGTGTCCATTCCCACCACTCCACTGAAGTGGTTTTTATCTAGTTTGCCAGTGACCTGCCTTGTGCCACAATCAAAGATCACTTCTCTGATCTCATTTTTCTTAACCTCCCACCAGCATTTGCCAGAGTCAGAGTCAAACTTTTCTGTTTTATTGAACACTTTTTGTTCCCCTAGGGGTCTGTAACACCATCCATATCATTTCTTCCAAACCTACCGACCACGCTTTGAGGGGCAGTTTTGCTGGGGTTTCCTCTTCTGCTTGACCTCTAAGCACTTGAGTGCTCCAAGGCTCAGTCTTGGCCCCCTTCGTTGTAGTCTCATTCAGTCATACAGTTTAAATGCCAGCATGTAGTAATATATAGATCTCATACAGAACATTCTGTACACAGATTCTGCTGTGTTCAATTACAACTAATTTTTTTAAACTACCAAATTGACAGTTAAGCTTTCCTCTGTGGGCATTCTCAGTTAATTTCAGATGGAAAAGTCAACCAAAATGTAGCATTGTTGTATTCCTGATCTCTTCCCCAGGACACATTTCTTTGTGAGACGTCATTAGTGGCTGGCACTGTATCTCCTTATTTCCTTGTAGCCTCTTAAACCAGCTTCCACATTCCCAGCCTTTCTGAAAATGCACTAGTCAAGATAATTTTATAAGGTTTTCTGTCTTCCTCTCCAGGCAAGCTAAAGCTTTATACATATTCTGTTGTAGGTTTCCCTCCCTGATCTCACCCCAGTCTCGGCACAGGCCTCTTGCCACCTTCCCTCCATCATCCCAGCTTTTGCCATAAAGATTAGAAATTGGAAGCCCTGAAAGCCAGACTTGGTTTGTGTAATTCTTCATCACCACATCTGATAGATTCCTTTGAGCTCTTCCTGTTAGGTCTCGTTCCTTCTGGTAGAGTGCCATAACCACTTCCCTGAATGGTACCCATCCTTGAGACATGTCTTTAAAACTTCCAACAGCTGTTCCTTCCTCCTCTAGTCTTCTCTCTGGGGACAGGGTCCTGACAAACAGAGAAATTCAACTTTCCACATAGCTGATGCCTTCGTCCTGGCAGTTCAGTGTGGTTGGCCAAGTGGCATCATTTGGCACAGCAGGTCACCCCAGCCTTCTTGACATATTTTCTTTACTTGGCCTCAAGATCACCACACTCTCCTGTTTTCCTCTTCCCTCTCGGCTGCAATGTCTGAGTCTTGGTTACTGGTTCTTCTTCCTCTCTCTGGAATCACACATCACACTCAGTTCCACAATGCTGCATAAAGTCATACACAGTGGTGTAGCAACACAATCATATGGCTGGGCAAGTTCTCACAGAGACAGACACGAAGTCACCAAATCAGAAGGTCACAGAGAAAAGCCCATCCTAGGGCCTTCGTGCTCACTACCAAGCCTGAGACTCTGCATGTGCCTTGTCCCTGTTCAGAGATTGCACCTTCAGCTTCAACCTGGAACAGTCTGGACCCAGCCAGGCCCCTCTCACTCCTCTGTGGCCACATGGACTAGAAATGTGCTCACCTGGAGGATTCCAGACAGTGTCCATAGCTTCTGAGTTTGAAGGAAGGAGTATGTTAGTGCTGTGCTTTTAATTCCCTATAAATAGTCTTTTATAATTTAAGCTATAATTAACCTGTGCCTGAAGAATCTCTTAGTGAATGTATAGTATTATCTCTTTGCCAGCATTGGACTCCAGTCCCTGTTTTATGCTATTTAGGTTTCCCTTTGATTATTTGATAAACTGTATCTTAAGTGGAGGAGGAAAAAACTGAATACCTTTGCTTTAGTTGTATCTTTTATGAATACTATGCCTTCTTTTGAATTGTCAATTATAGCCCATCCTGTTCTTCTGGTATCTTTAAATATTATCCTTGTTACTTTCCAAAACCCTCAATCCCTATAAGTTAAGTTTGATTAATTTTATTCTCGGAGCATTGTGCTACTGCTATTTGAGGGCACTTAAGCATTAGAGGGACACAGACCAAAGTGCTCCGACTCTAATGTTTCAAACACTGTAGTGGTGTCCCAGGGCTGCCCTGAATTAGTTTCCTGGGATAGGACAGTTGAAGGCTATGAATGGTTTGTCACAGTCACAGCTTCTGGGACGTATTTATTGAGGGAGCAGCAATGAATTTGAATCACTGTGTTATTTTTCTTCATACTCTAGGTTGATGTTGATGCAAATTCACTGAATTCCAATGATGTTTTTGTCTTGAAACTGCCACAAAATAGTGGCTACATCTGGACAGGAAAAGGTGCTAGCGAGGAGGAAGAGAAAGGAGCAAAATACGTAGCAAGTGTCCTCAAGTGCAAAACCTTAAGGATTCAGGAAGGCGAGGAGCCAGGTGTGTGCTGTGGGGCCAACGACACTAACCAGAATTTATTTGATATGATTGCTAATCAACTTTTTCCTTAACAAGTCACTTTTTAATGGCTATAGGGGTTAAGAAATCCTCCCTTAGTTGCAAAAGTGGGTCATGGTACCGAGTATGTTTAAGTAATTTCTTAACATTAAAGTCAAGGTGAGATGTTATTGTTAATGTAAAGCAACACCAACCATATGCTCCTAAAAATGCGCTAGATAACTGAATATGTTTTTCGCAGAGGAGTTCTGGAATTCCCTTGGAGGAAAAAAAGACTACCAGACCTCACCACTACTAGAAACCCAGGCTGAAGACCATCCACCTCGACTTTACGGCTGCTCTAACAAAACTGGAAGATTCATCGTAAGTGTCTTTAAAACTATCCTGAAATAATAATAAAAAAAAAAGTGAGATAGAACCCAACAGCATTGGGAGAGGCATTCCCGTGTTGGCTCTGACACTTTCCAGACGTGTTACCGTTCTCATTCTCAGTTTCAGCTTACCTGCCAACCCCGGATGACAATCTTTTCTCTACACAGGGTAATTTTAAGGGTCAGTGATGTAATGGATATGAAAGCCTTAATATGGTAATGCACTATATAAATTGAGCTGCTCTTAAAAATATCAGCTACTTTACTTCCACGTCAGCATGCAGTAGATGCTGTATGAATATGTATGGGTTAGATTTGCTAATTTAATAACTTCACACTTTCTGTGGGCAGCGATAGTTGTTTCTGATCAAACTATGTAAATTTTACATGTAAGTTTCCCAGGGGAATAAAAATTTTTACGGTGTCAACTGAATAAAAAATATTATGGAAATATTATAATCATTGGGCAAAATCACAGAGAGCTATGTATGCACCTGCAAATTAATTGGAATCAACAGGAATGTTGTATGTTATAGTCATTGACAGGCTTTGATTTCTAGGCACTAAGAAATAAAATTAGAAGTATCTGTGTAAATGTCTTAGTTTCAGGCTGATATAACAAAAATACCATTGACTGGGAGGTTTAAACAGCAAACACTTATTTCTCACAGTTCTGAAGGCTGGAAAGTCCAAATGAAATCACCAGCAGATCTGGTGTCTGGTGAGGGCCCACTTCCTAACCTTCTTGTATCCTCACATGGCCAAGAAAGCATAACAGTCCCTTTCTCTTCTGATAAAGACACTGATAACCACATGACCATCCTCAAGACCTCATTTAAACCTATTTACCTTCCAAAGGCCCCACCTCCTACTACCATGCCACTGGGGGTTAGGGCTTCAACATAGAAATTTGGGGGGGAAACAAACATGCAATCCATAACAGGATGAGAGTGCTTTTATACTGGGCTCTGAAATACCACCTTGGTCCACAGCCCTTCACCACAGTTTACCAGAAAAATTCTTCTTTCTCTGTTGACATAGTAGGCTTTTCATAAATTTTTCATTTAAAGAATGAATTTCTCAGCCCAGATACCACTGAAAAAAAAAACAAAACAAACAAGCAAAAAAGAATGAATTCCTCTTTTATTTAAAATTTGGTCTACAGATGTGGTCAACATGTCTTAGTGAATGCAAACTTCATTTTTCAATGCACGTGTAAGAAAATTTCCTATGTACTTTCCCAGGTTCTTTGATTACTAGAAATAAAATTTGCTGATGAAGAAACTGTTCATATACAAGCCCCACGTGAAGCTTATAAATGATTTGACCAAAAAATTAAAGATTCAAATTGTGCATTGAGACAAATATTTGGTTGCTGGGCACAATTTGGTCACCTTCTTTACAGGAAATCCCTGAACTTGCTGTATGTTATAAATTTGTCATCAGAAAAATCTGCCGTTTTATTGTTTTGACTGTTAATTTGATATTGCATCTAAACAACTTCTTTTTCAGCATGTGCTTCTCTAATTTCTTACTATTATTATTTGCTAATATTGCTATACATTAGGTATTTGTTTCTAAGAAAGATTTTACAAAAATAAATAACTAGGCTTTGTTCTCAGTCAGGTTTTTTAAAAATCTGTTAGTCTATATCTGGCTTTTTGTTATGCACATATATTACCCTTTAATATAACTACACATTTCCTCTATACCTACTAATTTTCTTGTTTGATATATGGGTCCCCTTCTGCTCCCTTCCTAGTTAAAGGAAAAAGATTGTTGCTAATAAGTATTTGATTTTATAATCACTATGAGAAAGCAAGCTTTACACATGTAGATTCATACAAGGCAGCAGAACCTATTAAAGACACAGCTTTTAAAACCAATCTGCCTATGTGATATCACTTACCTGGTGATATTACTTACTGGCTGTTTGACTTTAAAATGGCTGGTTCTCTGTCTGTGCCATTGTTTTCTCCACTGTAAAATGAGGATAGTCAGTACTTACTTCATAGGATTGCTGCTAATGCTAAATTAGTTACTGCATACAAAAGATTAGACTAGCACCTGGCACCAAGTACGTGATATTTAAGGTTTTTGTTTTTCTAAATCATTATTTGATTGGTACATGTCCTGTAAAAAAAATAATATGAACTAATTCCTTGCCCTCTAAATAAATGGTCAGGGTTTTTTTGTTTGTTTATTTTGAATAACAATCTCAAAACCTCATCAGATTACAACAACCATGAATTGTCATGCTCAGAGGTCTGCAGGCTGCCTGGAACTAGGTTTATGTAGGCTGGGTGGCAGCTGGAAGTTTCTCCTTTAGGCTGCAGGTTGGGTTTATGCATGTTTTTCCTGTGAAAGAGCCAAGGAACACAGTAAGGCCCTGCTGAGTCACATTTGCTAATAGGGCATGGCCAAGGCCACAGTCAGCTCCACCTACTCAGCTGCACTGTAAAATCATAGGGCAGAGGGAGGAGTAAAGAATTGGGAACCATAATCCAAACTCCTGCCTAAGGATCAGGGAGGTTTTCATCCGGAATTCTCTAAAAATATTGAATTTTAGGTTAACACATGCCCATTGGCATTGGGTGGATTAAACTAACCTTCCCGGCCGGGCGTGGTGGCTCACGCCTGTAATCCTAGCTCTGGGAGGCCGAGGCGGGTGGATCGCTCGAGGTCAGGAGTTCGAGACCAGCCTGAGCAAGAGTGAGACCCCGTCTCTACTAAAAATAGAAAGAAATTATCTGGCCAACTAAAAATATATATACAAAAAAAATTAGCCGGGCATGGTGGCTCATGCCTGTAGTCCCAGCTACTCGGGAGGCTGAGGCAGTAGGATCGCTTAAGCCCAGGAGTCTGAGGTTGCTGTGAGCTAGGCTGATGCCACGGCACTCACTCTAGCCCGGGCAACAAAGTGAGACTCTGTCTCAAGAAAAAAAAATAAAAATAAAAATAAAAAAAATAAACTAACCTTCCCCATTACCCTTTAATGTTAGCTATAGAGAACATAATTTAACCCATTAAAAATAAAAATAATGAAACTTTTCATATGCAATATTATGTTATAATGTCATCTTTTTGAAAATTGTTGATTTATTAAAATGACCAAACCTATTGACTTTTTAAAACTAATCTTGACCTACAAAATGAAAGGCAATTTAGTACTGAGACCATAAACTAAAATGTCTTCATGGACCATGCAGGTGACATAAATCTGTGAAACAACTTGTCATAAGGAACTGGAAGTGCAGAGAATTGTGGGCAAATAGACTATATATGTCCTACCTGAGCATTCAAATGTATCAAGCTTAAATGATGAGATTCAGAAAATATGATTAAATATAGAGTTTATTCGAGTACAAAGCATCAGGATTAGCCACCTGGAAAACAGCAACTCCAAACGAATGGGGTTAGAGTTCCAAAGTAAATTTAAGGTTTCACTGATCAACAGGTAGAAACAGAAATTTTAGCAGGGTTACATTTTCCATACACGACCAGTGCATTCATTATAGTGATTTGATTGATTACAGCTTGCAACATTCCAAGGAAGATTATTACTCCAGGAGGAAGGGTAGTGATCTGAGATGTTCTTATCTCTGACACGGTTTGGTTTTCCTAATTATTTACAGGAAAAAAAAAAAGGCAGAAGTTGCAGCTGCGTGCCTCATGACTCAGGCCATACATAGCCACATTCCTCTCAAGGCTCAGAATAATTTAAGGTTCTAACAGCTTTAAGTCTGAATTATTTAAATTCACAAATTCAATTTGCAATATTAAGCCCTGTGCTAGCCAAATAAGATACCATTAGTTTGTGATACCAGATTAAACAGATGAACAATTAGTTAAGGGTTTATTGCCTAAAAAGGAAGAAAAAAATGACTACCATATTTTATTTTCACTGTATTCTAAAATAATACATGGCATTTGTATCCTATATATTAGAAAAAGTACTGCTTTACTGTTTGGCCATAAAACTTCTCATACATTTCAGATTGAAGAGGTTCCAGGAGAGTTCACTCAGGATGATTTAGCGGAAGATGATGTCATGTTACTAGATGCTTGGGAACAGGTAAAACTATACTTTGTTCACAAGAGAATGCACTTATAGTTGGGAACTGACAGAACCTGCTTTGAGAAATGGCAAGTCTAATAATAAATGGGCTTAGGGATTTAAGCTGTATTTAAAAGAAACTCAACAAGAGTTTGGCAAAAAATAAAACTGATAAATATTGCAAGTTGATTTCTTACTGTGGAAATAATTCCATGGCTTCCATCTTTGGCTTTTTAGTTGTTGGCAAAAAAAACTTTTATTTTTCATTTATTTGTAAAATTCCCTCACTCCTAATTTATTCATAATTCATTTAACTGGTGAGTGCATTAATGTGTACAATGCCACAGGGGCACAAATATTCAGAATTTCTCTTGAAATTTTACAAGGAGTCATAGGGGACCCCTTCCCTGGGGACCCCTTCCCTGGGGTTTTGAATGTATGTAGTAAAATGTTACTCTTACATATATCTTAATTTTGGAGGAAACAAATGGTGATTCAACATGCCACATCTTGTAGTTATTTTAACCTCTATGTAAATTAATAGTGAAAGGAAAAATAAATATGTTATGAACTAAATCATATAGAACAAGTGTGAAATGCTTATCTGAATTAGGCCTAGTCTTAGAGTCAAGCACAGAGATTGTTACTTTTAGGTCTGTTCCTAATTGAAAAGCCATTTAGTTATATGACATTACACCTTAGTTTCTAGTTTACAATGACCATATTTGAATTGAGGATCCAGTCTCAGATTCTTCCCAAGTAAATGGATCATATTGATATGAGATTTAAAACCTCATATCAATAAAACACCTTTGTGCATTTAATAATTAAATGAATTACATTTCCTTATTTAGAAGTATTTAATTATTCTCATTTGCAGTTGAAGGAGCTCAGGAAATTTCACCCCAACTCTCGTTTCTATAGTCACGGATACCTGAGAATATTTCTGGTACTAGGTTTCATTTTTAAAATCATACTTTTCATTTCCATTTCTATGCTGTTGAAGGGACCAAGGCCCTCAGCCCCCTAAAGGTTCACTGAAAAGTCACTGACATGAATCAGATTGGTGAATAGGAGAAAAGGCATACAAATTTCTTAATAGGCACAGGAGTCATGCAAAATATGAGAACTCAAAAGAAATGGCCAGATGGTTGATGCTTTTACACCAACTTGAGGTTACAGAAAGAAGGAGGGCCTGGAGTGTGGCGAGGCAGGTTATGGGAGGGGGAGAAGAGAAGGCCTGGCTAACAAGGGTGGACTTGTTATATAGATGAAACCTCACGGGTAGCAGCCCTCAGCAAATACATGGGAAATGTTTCTTTAAGACCTTTAAACCTCTCAGACTCTCAGTTAATCTTTCCTAGATCTGGAGAAGGGAGGACCCTGCTGCATCAATACAGGTTTTCCCTACAGATGCAAATCTCCCCCACAAAAGCCAGCTTTGCTGGGCTACTTCTGTTTTCAGGCCCCTGAATAGCCATCTCAAAATATGTCAAAGTATATTTTGAGGGGAAATATGTGGTTTCCTTTAACCGCCTTCACATCCCAGGGGACAGATGCCAAAAAATTAGACAATCTGTTGTTTTCGTGAAAGATCAGTTCATAAACTAGAAAATACCATGTAAACATAAAATGTCAGAGTGTGAAATCGAGAGTCAAAGTGGATGTAAATTTAGGTATCTCCTGATAAGTGTAAACATTGGGAAAATGATTAGAATTATTTGGGCCTCCACCTCCACCTCCCTAACTTCTGGGGTTGTTGTGAAGATTGAATGAGCAGTATGTGTGTGTGTGTGTGTGTGTGTGTGTGTGTGTGTGTGTGTAACTTTGCATAGGGCCTAGCACTGAGCCAACACTCCAAAAACAGTACATGTTGTTATTGTTTCATTTTTCAGATATTTATTTGGATTGGGAAAGATGCTAATGAAGTTGAGAAAGCAGAATCTTTGAAGTCTGGTAAGATCCCATGGACAATTATGGCAGTGCCCTGACTGCTTTTTGCTACCAGATCTTCCAAAAATACATATCAAAACTGAGAAATAGCTTAGCTTTCATCTTCAGAATTAAAGAGTAATGGAATTTTTTTAAACCGGAGAATTTCAGAATGGGCACAAGAAAAAGATGCTTTGTTACCTAACTTAGAATATAATTTTATCAACTCATTCTGATAAACTTAAATTCATTTAAGCCCTTGTTTTAATATGAGAATAATAAAACCCCCATAACTATGCGAGCCTAGATTTTTTTTTTTAACTTCATGCTGTTCTTTCTGGCACAATTTTCTTTTTATTGAAGGTATAGCAATGATTATGCCATCAAAATAATTCTATAAAGTTTTGAATTTTTTCAGGCATTAATGAGACTCATTATGCTTTCCATAGCAGATGAGAGAAATCAAAAAGAAATTGTTCATATTTGTCTACTTGAGAGCAATGAAAATTTATTACTTTTATTGGAAGAATTCTAATTCTGTGGTTATTTTCGTTTAACCAAGGCTAACTGAATTCATATGTTTTTGCAACTCTTTTTAGCCAAAATGTACCTTCAGACAGACCCTTCTGGAAGAGACAAGAGGACACCAATTGTCATCATTAAACAGGGCCATGAGCCACCCACATTCACAGGCTGGTTCCTGGGCTGGGATTCCAGCAGGTGGTAAATTTATTTTTGTAAAAAGCAAACAAACAAATAAAATTGGGCAGTTGTACCATTGCTGGGGTTTTTTGCTGGGGGAGGGGAGCAGCTGTTTGTTTTTTTGGCTTTAAAAAATTAACCTTAACCCAGTAGGATTGCTTGAGCCCAGAAGTCTGAGGTTGCTGTGAGCAAGGCTGACGCAACGGCACTCTAGCCCGGGCAACAGAGTGAGACTCTGTCTCAAAAAAAAAAAAAAAATTAACCTTAACCAAACAGCTATTTTTTAATGCCTAGCATTGGTTTGAAATACTTTTTAAACTGGAATTTCCTTAGTAAATATATTAAAATAACCTAAAATAAATTTTTGTTATGGGCCAATATTAACTCTTCTAGAAACTGATTTATATCTTTTTATATGACCTTTTAAAAGTAAAAGGCTATGCACAATCTGGAGGGATTTGTCAGGTAGAACATTTTGTAACTCAGCGGTCATTAGCCAAACTTGTTCTTGAACATGCCAGAGAAGAAAGCTGTAATGTCTTGGAGGTTATTCTCTTTTCTATATATTGTGTTTAAAAGCATTGTATGTTTGCAGTAAGGTTTATGTTAAGATGGCTTTTGAAATTTATTGTTATTTCCCTTCTTTAGTGAGGGTGACTTTGATGCCATTAACTTCTAAGTGTCATTTTTTTAAGAGGAACTTTCTTTTTTACCTTTATAAAAGCCTTTGAAAACACAGCTCTTTCATGACAAAATAAATTGTATTCTTATCCACTTAGATATATATATTCAACAGTACATGTTTAATATCACAAAAGATACATACAGAAAAACCTCACTAATGTTTTTCAATATTAAAACATCTCTATTTGAAAAGGTTTTGTGTTGTGACATTTTATTCAAACTTGATATGAGTTAATTACGTTATCAATTTCAAGGTTAAATATTTTTATGCATAAATGGATATAGATTTAATATTTCTTAATTCATCCTCGTTAAATGGTTAAGATTAAACAACTTTTCCATGGTTAGATAATTATGAAAAATTTTAAATATTGTATAGTACATATGAAACACGGGCCTCCAGAAGACAGGAGTTGGGACAGAATCTAGAGCCCCAGTAAGGGAGAAAGGACTTTGGTAGAGGGGTAGGGGGTGGGTAGTTGAAGTGGGGAAGCTACACTTCCATGGAAAGAGGAAACGGAGCAGGGAAGTGACCTGAGGAATTCTTACCTTCTCTCTGGGGAAATGAAGGGCACATGTGTTTCAAATTGGGTCCTGCCATGGAGAAGTGGACCCAGTTCCATTATGGCCTAATGGTCAATGGTCCTGTGAGGTCCTGAAGCTTGCGTGGGTGGCAAGGAAGCAGAGAAAAGCTATCCTTGCAGGTCCTGTTCATTCAATAAATATTTATTTAGTGTCTACTCAGCATCAGGCACTATTCTAGGCATTTTGGATCCAACATGAATGAAACAGACAAAATCCCAACTTCTATGGAGTTTATATTCCAGGGAAGAGGCCAAGAAAAACAAAGTCAACAAGTAGATACACTATAACATACATTAGAAAATAAGTTCCATGGAGGTGAAAATACAGCGACCGGAGGCGAGGGAATACTAAGTGGAGAGTGGTGCGGTGTGCCATTCTCATAGGATGGTCAGGGAAGCCTGTTGAGTAGGTGATACTGAAACAGAGAATCAGCAGAGGGTGGGGAGTGAACCTCTGGTTGCACCCAGGCAGAGGGAGTGCCAAATACAAAGGCCTTGACTGGGGAGCGTGCGTGATAGAGTGGGCTGAAGTCTGAAGATGCAGGGAGATGTGGTAGGACTCTCTCCTGCTGTCACTACTGGAGTAGAAAAAATTCCATCTCATGCAGAATTGCCCTGTTAAGCCTGAGTGGTATGAAGATTGCTTTCCCAAATCCCAAACCCAGGGCCTCAGAGCCTGTGATGAGAACTGAGCAGATAGCAGCGTCAGCAGCACAAGCACTCAGGGGAAGAAGTCTCTTCTGAGCAGCGTTTTCTAAACTCAACAGTGGGCTTGTTCGCAGAAATTACCAGCAACTGCAGCAGCTAATTCCAAAACGACTTATGAGCTCTGTGCTTAGTAAACTGAAGGGCACTTGGTGGGAAGAAGGGATAAACAGGATTTGTAAAAATTACCTGGGAAGGGTCAGCTAGTTGGTGATTTAATTTCACACTCAAAGCTGATATGGCTTGAAGAAACATCTGCAACACGTGTAAAATCGATATAAAGGAAAAATAAAAACAGTCTACTTCTACAAAGGTAAACACTTGGAAGATAAAATAAAATTAGTTTAGAGACTGTTCCATTGTATGATATTGTGTAGTCTTAAAACTCAAATGCTATGCAATTTCTCATAGAAATTAGTCTTTTGTATTCACTAGATTTCTATGTAGTGATCTGCTTTTACTTTGTAATTTGTAGTCCTTGAAAGACTTTTTTTTAAAATAAAGTCCATCCTTACACTTAAAAAAAAAAAAAAAGAAAGAAATTAGTCTTTTGGATTTGAAATGTAGTTTCATACAGCCTAATTAATAAATATAAAAGTTCCACAGTTACTTTCTATTTTTCTTTGATGGCGCTAATGCTTATTCATTTGTAATATGAAACATAGATTTCTTTCTTCTCTTTGCTTTTATTCATAGATATTGGGGATGGGAAACCCAAACAAATATATTTAGTCCTCAGCTATTAGTGATTCACAGACCTTTCCTTGCTCCAAACAGTATATAGCACACTCATTTTTTGTGTAAAAGTTGTGACTAAAAACCAAAAATATATATTTCAGTGAATCCAGAAATTCAAGTACTAAATAATCTAGAATGAAATAGTAATGCGGACGTGGCACACGCCTGTGAATAGCCACTGCACTCCAGCCTAAGCAACACAGCCAGACCCCATTTCTTAAAAAAAAAAAAAAAAAAAGAAGAAGAAAAAGAAGTAGATCTCAGGAATTTAAAATAAGGAACCAGATTATGGCATTAACTTTCAGCAAAAGGCCAGGAAAGAAGGCACCTATGTAAAGTAAACCATTATTTTATAGCCTTAGCTATCATTTATTTATTTTGTTTTACAAAATAATCAGATAATTAGCTTCAAAATAACTTCTGTGTGGACATGTTATTCAGAGGGATGGAATTCTAGTGAAAATGAAAAGAATATTAGTATTTACAACATATAGAGGATGAGTGTGTTGTAATCCAGAAAGTGCATTTTCAAAAAATTTTTTCTTGTTCTATCTTATTTTCTCTCCACTATAACTTCTCCTCTTTTTAGGTTTAAAGACTTCTGTTAGATATTTTTAAAGTATGATATGTATTATACATATCCTTTGAAATAATTTTTCTCTTAAGTACCAGTCATCTTCACTGTGCTATTTAAAATATTAATAATGAAATACTTTGGCACTAAAAGAAATAAAATAAAAAGTTGGATCCATATCTTACTATGTATGCCTGGACAAATTCCATATAGTTCAAAAATCTAAATGTGAAAATGAAACTATAAAAATGGGAGAATACATGGAATTTTAAGGAAACAAGCTAAAATGAGATAATACCACACGATAGTACAGCTTCCTGATTTTTACATAGTGTTTCATATAAAAGACCAAATAAGAACTCTGAATTGGCTAAATTTCCCATATTCTAGCATCATGAAATAGAACTAATTATTTAACAGATGTAAAATATATAGACACAAACATGTATATAAGGTAACACTTTTAAATGTTTTTTTTTTTTTTTTTTTGAGACAGAGTCTCACTCTGTTGCCTGGGCTAGAGTGAGTGCCGTGGCGTCAGCCTAGCTCACAGCAACCTCAAACTACTGGGCTTAAGCGATCCTCCTGCCTCAACCTCCCAGGTAGCTGGGACTACAGGCATGCGCCACCATGCCTGGCTAATTTTTTCTATATATATTTTATTTGGCCAGATAATTTCTTTCTATTTTTAGTAGAGACGGGGTCTCACTCTTGCTCAGGCTGGTCTCGAACTCCTGACCTTGAGTGATCCACCCGCCTCGGCCTCCCAGAGTGCTAGGATTACAGGCGTGAGCCACCCTGCCCAGCCTTAAATGTTTTTAAACATGACACTTTTGATACTCTGTATTTAAAATCAAGGTTGTTGAATCCTAGGTGTATTAATTTCCTATTGCTACTGTAAAACTTACCATGAATGTAATGACTTAAAACAATACAAATTTATTATCTTACAGTTCTGAAACTCAGAATGCGAAAATGTGTCAGTAGGGTTGTGTTCCTTCTAGAGTCTCTAGAGAAGAATCCATTTCCTTTCCTTTTTCAGCTTCCAGTGGCTGCCTGCATTCCTTAGTTTGTGTCCACTTCCTCCATCTTTAATGCTAGCAAAATAGCATCTTCAAATATGTCTATTTTCCTAGCTGGCTTCTGTTTTCAGAAGCAGAAGGTCACATCTGCTTACATCTCCTCCTCTGACTGATTCTCCTGCGTCCTCGCTTCACTTATAAAGACACTTTTGACTACATTGGGTCCAGTGGCTTATGGGATAATCCCAGATAATCTCCCCCATCCCGAGACCATTAATTTAATCATATCTGCAAAGTCCTTTTTGCCATGTAAGGTAAAATCCACAGGTTCCAGACGTCTTTGTCACAGTATGTGGACATCTTTGGGAGGATGTTATTCTGCCTGGGTTGAGAGGCCTACAGTAAAGCTAGTATTCTAGTCAGTTGTCATATGGGGTAAAATTTGATATCTTGAAAAGTTGGTAAATTTTCCCACTCTCTTCTATCCTACCTTAAGCCTAGACCCTCAGTTCTAAAATAGAAGTAAATGTGGCTGGGGGAAAATGTAGTCAACATTTCATCTCTTTCCTAATCCTTGTGAATTGCTGTTCTTGTTCTAACCTGACAATCTTATACACTTGGGCAGAAAGAAATCTCCCACACTGGGCTCGTATAAGGCAGTTGCTGTCTGCATAATTACAGTAATACTACCCGAAATACAAAATTATGTGTGGGATAATTATGGAGACAAGGGAGGAGTTGGTAGGATATTTCAGTTGAGTTTAATAAAAAACAAAGTGTTTTGAGCTAATGATCTAATTTCATAAGATTACTTTCAGCTTTGGTTTTTGAGAGTGGTATTTTTCTGTTCTCTGTCACAGGATGTCTGTGGATCTTACATATTCGAAAATCCAGTAAGGACATTGCTAGAATGGTAATATCCTCAGCTCATCATCAGTGAGAGACAGCCAACAGGCTTCTACTGGTAGATAGTAGTCATCCCAGGTTTGATCAAGAAAAATCATTATTTTGAGATTTCAACTTCTGAATGTATTATAAAAGTGTTGCAAAAAAGGTCTTGTTTTATAAGGCCAAGTATTATTTTACATGAGCTTTTACTGAGAGCATGAGAGAGAACATCTTTTTTATTTTATAATCCTTAAATCAGCACACTTATACGTGTCTGCATTTTATTCTTTCTTTCATATCCAGGAAGTCATCAGTTACTCAGAGCACAAACTATATATGCCTAACTGGCCCTGTAGAGTCCCCATAATTTCCTATATTATGACATTCCTAAAAAGAAGAGGCTGCGACCAAACACAGCTATAAATATTTCTCAAGGAATTTCATAAATAATATGGAAACAAATCACTCCATATTTCAGCACCAAAACTGCCACAAGCTCAGAAGGATATATAGGCAAAAGGGTCACAGAATAATGACCCCAGGCTGGAGCGCAGTGGTGTGATCACAGCTCACTGCAGCCTCCAAACTCGCAGTCTCAAGCGGTCCTCCCACCTCAGCCAGGAGGTGGGAGTAGCTGGGACTACAGGTTTGTCCCACATAATTTTATATGTAATTTAGGAGCAAAAAGTGTTGTTTGTAAATATGCATGTCATTTCCACCAAAGAGATGTGAAAAAAAATTTTTTAAAAAGCAAAGAAACAGGCCGGGCGTGGTGGCTCACGCCTGTAATCCTAGCACTCTGGGAGGCCGAGGTGGGTGGATGGTTCGAGGTCAGGAGTTCGAGACCAGCCTGAGCAAGAGTGAGACCCCGTTTCTACTAAAAAAAATAGAAAGAAATTATCTGGCCAACTAAAATATATATAGAAAAAATTAGTCGGGCATGGTGGTGCATGCCTGTTAGTCCCAGCTACTCGGGAGGCTGAGGCAGGAGGATTGCTTAAGCCCAGGAGTTTGAGGTTGCTGTGAGCTAGGCTGACGCCACGGCACTCACTCTAGCCAGGGCAACAAAGTGAAACTCTGTCTCAAAAAAAAAAAGCAAAGAAACAACAAAATATATTAATGTGATATCTATACCTGCTAAATGGTCTCCATTATCCATTCTTCTCTTTTCCTGTATAGTGAAAGAAACCCTGCCTGCATATCTTAGTAGGCCACATTCCCTGTGTCCCTGGTAGTTAAGGTGTGGTCATTTGACTAAATTCTGGCCAACGGCATGCAAGCAGAAGTTCTTTGAGTTATGAGGGCAGGTTTCTCATCACCTCCTTGAAAAGAAAGCTGTTTGCCCACCACTTTTCTATTCCCTTTCCCACTGACTGAGAAACGATGAGAGCTTGAATAGCCGCTTTGAGCCCAGAGACACAAAGTATAACACGTCTGCACAGGTAGCAGAGGGCAGAGCTTCCCTGTTATGACTAGATGTACTCATTTTAACACTGATAAGCAGAAAGAAAAAACATTCTATTTTGTTTGAGCCAATGTATTTCAGAGTCTCATTTTCCAGCAGTTTAGCCTGTACCCTAATTAATATAAAAACTAGTATCAGAAGTGGGGTTTTACTGTGAAAATGTTCTGGTCCTGCCTTAATGGTAGACTTGCTAAAAGGGAGTAAATATAACGGATATTGTGAGCTGAAAAGCCAGTAATTCTTTCCATGGTAAAATTGTAAAATCTTTACCAGTGGTAACTAAGAAGGCAGATATGTGTCTACCAAGCCTGTACCTCCTAAAAAAAAAAAAAAAAAAAGGGGCCTGAAAATTCAGGACATTAATGTGTATTGGCTGTTCGTTGCTGCTTTTAGCAATGTGCTATAAAAGAGAGATGAAGTCAGGCAGGAATTAATCAGTTTATAGCAGAAATTAAAGAAATATGATTCTGCTCTATTCTCAGCAGGTGGCAGGCAATCTAAATTGACTGAGGGATTAGTAACTTGGAAAAGTCAACTGTTTCTGTAAACAAACTAACAGTAGATAAACTTGTCACTCAGGATCTTGCTCAAGAGCCTTCCCTTAAGTATTCCCAACTAGAAATGGGAACCAATCCAGATACAAAATCAGATTAAGGGTGCTGTTTTCCCACTCAGTGTAGCTGCTATTAACTCAAGGAAGAGAGTGATGAAGCATTGTCAGGGTTATATCTAGATAAAGCCTTTGGCTGTGCTTTCTTCATACACAGCTGCCTGGAACCAAATAGACCAACTATGTTTTTGAGCAAATTATATTGCAAAAAAACCTGCAAACCTAGTTGACAAAGGCTTGCGATTATTTGATTGTAAAGCATCTCCCAAGACCCTAACCCTGAATCAGCAGAAAGTTGAGAAACTAGTGCTGCATTCAGCTTAAGACCTAGAATTCCTTGTCCATGATCACATCTAAAGTAGAAAAGAAGGTATGCCTTCCAGCATGCACTGTAGATGTGCCCTAGAGGATTATGGACAGGGAAGAATAATCCGAAGGGCAAAGCCAGGAGATCAAAAAGACAATGGACAAGGGAGTTTCCCAAGGAGCAGAGCCAAGTTCCTTGAGTCACTTACTTACATCAAGTAACTGATAGAGTAGGAGTCTTTGCAATTTCTGCCCAGCTAATTTCAGCATGGCTACAGACAACGACTCTGTGTGTTTCCCATTCTTCCCTTTTCCAAGTAGTAATTTCTATTGCAGTTATCCTGATTCTAGTCCATTTCCTTCCATTCTATTCTATTCCTAATATACCATTATATATCAGTACAAGTGGCAGTTAAATTATCTACTAGTTTATAGGTCACTGAATCAGAAGAAGCCCCATGAGGACTCATGTGAATAACTTTGCTGCTTGTAGAGATTCTAGATTCTGAGCCCAAAGCACTTTCTGGATTGGATTCTACATTGTTTATCCCTAGAAATGAGGTGAGTATGTCCTTGGTGTGGGATGAGAAAAACAGAAACAGCTGAGTTACCACACAAATGAGCTATGGCAGAAGCTGCTTTCTCCTAGTATTTAACGTCTCTTAATTCATTTTAAAAATAGAACCCACTGCATTTTGGCAAATATGTGGCTGTCCAGGTAGACATGAGATTTCTCAGCCTTATTTTGAGCTGACTGTGGCAATGTGACTCAGTTTTGACATCTGCCTAAAAGAACATTTACCTAAAAAGGAATGTTCTTGCTATGACAGTGTAACCTCTACACTAATAAATATAGCATTTGTCTTGCATTCAACAAGAATGACATAGGAAGCCACTAACTATTTCTAGGAATAGTAATGGAGTGAAAAATTATTTTAAAAATCTTCATCAATATCTTATGAGGCAAACAATATTTTATATCTTAAAAGCCAATGAGAAGAAAATGGTTTACTAAAGAGTACTTTTTCACAAAATTAGTAACAGGCAAGGTTAGTAGTTCAACGTAAATTGTATTTGACTATGTTTCTCTAGTTTAGCTAGTGGTTTTTCTCATCTCCAATTTCTAGCACAGGCCTAGGCATATATTAACAGTAGGTCTCAGCTGATATTCATTGAATGGCAATCTCAAGAATGAAATTGGTGCAAGATGATAAGGTAGAATATAAAGTTTGTGAGAACCTAAAATGATTATTCAGTTCTGTTGCAGAGGGTTTAACGCACCTAAGAGAAGAAAATAAGCACAGTTTCTGAATGCAGCACAGTAAAAACATCTATACTCAGAAAGCATAAAATAAAAATATGACACATTTCACTACATGAAAATATGATAATACGGTTATCCCTCAGTATCCATGGGGTATTGGTTCCAGGAACCCAATGGATACCAAAATCTGTGAATATTCAAGTCCCTTATGTAAAATGGTGTCGTATTTACATATAACCTACACACATCCTCCTGTATATTTTTAAATCATCTCTAGATTACTTATAATAACTAATACGATGTAAATGCTGTGTAACTAGTTCTTATACGATTTTGTTTTAAATTTTCATTATTTTTATTGTTTATTGTTATGTTGTTATTTTTATTATTTTTTTCCAAGTATTTTCAATCCATGGATGGAGAACTCACATAGATATAAAGGACCAACTATATCTAGGATCAAAAACAGATGAGAAACTTAGAAATGAATGTGTAATACCTAAAGCTAACATTATAGCTGTATAAGTAATTTCTTTCATTGAATAGGAGCTCTTACAAATCAATGAGTCAACAACCTAATAGAAAAATTGTCAAAGCTGGGAGGCCGAGGCAAGAGGATTGCCCAAGGTCAGAAGTTCAAGACCAGCCTGAGCAAGAGAGAGACCCCGTCTCTAATAAAAAATAGAAAGAAATTATCTGGACAACTAAAAATATATAGACAAAATTAGCCGGGCATGGTGGCGCATGCCTGTAGTCCCAGGTACTTGGGAGGCTGAGGCAGAAGGATTCCTTAAGCCCAGGAGTTTGAGGTTGCTGTGAGCTGATGCCATGGCATTCTAGCCAGGGCAAAAGAGCGAGACTCTGTCTCCGAAAAAAAAAAAAAAAAAAAAGAAAACTGGTCAAAGGATATGAACAGATAGTTCACAGAAAAGAATGAAAATGACCAATGAATAATGAAAAGATGTTCTAAGACACTCATAATTAAATTCGTAATAAAACAAAATCATATTTTCATCTATCTACCAGATCAGCAAATGTTAAAATATTACTGCTCATCAAAGTGCAGGGACACAGGTTCACCAATATACTGTTAATGGATATAAAAATTAGTCAAGACTTTTTGATCCATAGGACTTATTATTTTTGTAAACATACACAAAAAACATCATATATTTCTTAGAAAAACATGTGCTCTAATCTAAAACCAAAGACATTAGACTTGGGACATGTGGAAGAGAGAGATGTGGGTATTCCCAAGCAAGCTAATATGTCGGTGTCACTTCAAACGGATATATTGGCATATTTGTCTAATATTTATTCAGAGGAAAGAAAGGGTAGAAAGACCCAAAAAGCCTATTCTCAGCAGAAGTCAGCCTCGTCTCTCCTCTCTGATCCAAAAGTTCATACTCAACTTAATCAAACAGAAGTCCTGCAGTTACTTCTCCCTTGAAGAGCCATTTAGAGACCAACTATAATTATTCAAGCACAATCCTTCGTGTTTTCATCTCCTGTCTCAAATGGCTTAGCAAATAATTTTTCCCACCACCTACTGCTAGCAGTTCTGGCAAAGAATTGCCTCCACGTCATATTTTAAGTGATGTTTTGGCCTCCAGTAATGGTTAGGAATCCACTATAGATGTAAACATTAAGTGTCTCCCACCTGGCTCATCATTCGGTCATGCGGCAATTCTTATACCAGTCACCCTCCAAAGCTGCACACTGTGGAGGTATATTGCTGTGTAGTGATGTAAGCCCTTCTGCCAAAAAAATAAGTTCAGACTTACTTTGAATTAAAAAAAAAAACCCTAATATTTATTTAACCCTAATTCATTTGAACTGGGTGTGAAGTTAAAAGCTTACATATGCCTGGCTTATGTAAAATGACCATTAATTCCAGTTTGTTCTTGTCCCTGGGCAAGACAGATAACCTAGGAGAAAACAAAAATGACTTATAAATGCATTTCACAAAGGATGATATAAAAATAGCCATTAAACCGTTAAGAAGTGGCTCAGCTTTAACAGTCATTAGGAAATGGCTAAAATCAAAGATATTACTTGGTATTTACCAAGTAAAAATACTGGAGAGGATGCAGTACAACTGGAGCTTTTATCCACTGTTGGTGAAAGTATAAATCGATGCAATGGCTTTGACCATCACTTTCTACTAAAATGAACATACACATATCCTATGACCTAGAAATCCCCCTCCCTGGTATATCCAACAAAAATGCACATATCTGTGCGACAAAGGATATAACATTAATTTTTAAGTGATAATTTTTTTTTGCGTTGGCAAAAAATAATGAAGATACTAACTAGCAATTTCCTTGTATAATGCAATCAGTGGAAGATAAATCAGAGGCATTATTTTCTCTTGTGCGTTGCAACTTGTCTTATGATTTTTTCCTGTTTTTTAAGGATCTTTATGATTTTTGGGACAAATGATTTTTTTATACTAATGTGAAAACCAGCTAAGATCAGTCCTTTATTAACACATCATTTTCAGTATATAATTGACTATGATATTTGCATGTATTTCATCAAGTCTCCATCTCTTCAGGATGGTGATTTCTAGTATATTTTTCTCCTAATGTAGGAATAAGAATTTGGCAGTCATTTTATCTGTTATCTGTAAAAAATGGGTCTTTTAATTCAGTTAACATGACAAAAATCCATCTTATTTAGAGAGATTATTTTTAATATTATTATAATAAAAATGACATCTTCACCAAAAACACCTGATCATAAAATGGTTTTTTATCATTTTTGTGCTGATTGCAAACAATACTGAATTAAAATATTATTCCTGCAAATTTACTATGACTCAATCTAAGATTTTAATAATTCATAAATTAAGACCAACATTGATATAATCCACATCATTCTAGCTAATGGCAACTCCTAGGTAAACAGTAAACAAGAATGAGCTAATTTCATTTTCCCATAACTGGTGATGCCTGCAGTGGAGATAAGGACTGTGCCAGACATCATGTGCCTTTTGGGCATGGATATACAAAGCCACCATTATAGATTTGTATTAATGAAGGAAATGAAGGAGATAAAATCCAGAAGTATATCCATGGTCATCCAGGGGAAGAAAATGGTTTATATAATCCATTATACTACTACTTAACCTGGAGACAGATAACACGGATGAACATAATACAAATCACTGTCCCTATTCTGAGCCATATTTAATATCTTTTTTTTTTTTATTGAGACAGGATCTTGCTCTGTCATTGAAGCTGGAGTGCAGTGGTGTTATCATGCTCACTTTAACCCAGAACTGCTGAGCTCAAGCGATCCTCCTGCCTCAACCTCCCAAGTAGCTGAGACTACAGATGCATGCCACAACACCCAGCTAATTTTTTTATGTTTTGTAGAGGCAAGATCATGCTATATTGCTCAGGCTCGAACTCCTGGACTCAACCAGTCCTCCCACCTCGGCCTCCCAAAGTGCTAGGATTACAGGTATAAGCCACCCCACTTTGCTCATATTTAATATCTTGATAGAGCCACAGTGGCTGGCTAAAATGCCAAATCCTGACCAGGGACTTCCCCATGCAGAATATCTAGTCTCTCACTTTACAGAGTGTATCGCATGTGGCCTTGGAGTTCTGAGATACGTAGATTACTGCATGTGGGTATCTGGTGCACTGATAGCCTCACTCATTTGTAGCAAATGAAAACTAACAAAAGTTTCACAGCAGAGATAGTCTCATGTTTGGGCCTCATCTATTATTCCCTAGTAAATTAACTTTTGGAGTTAGAAGGGATTCCATAACGTTATTGTTGCTGCTGCTGCCTGTTGTTGTTGGGGGGTTGTCCTGTGCATAATTATGGGATACCTGCAGTCATAAAATAGGCAAGCTACAGGGTCAAACAAGCAGGAGTTTCTGGGTTAGCTGCAGCTGCTCCAGGCTACAGTGAATTACAATTGGACTAGTGCTATGGAGCCAGTAAGAGGAGTTGACAAGTAAATTTCCATTTTTACATGAGGTAGTAGTAATACTTCTGGGGTCAGTTTTCCAGCCAAATGGTACAGGGATAGAAGTTCTCAAGACTGGGAGAAAACAGCTCCTACTGTCAAACTAGAAGAGTAGGTTCTCACTGTGTAAGTCTGGGACGGACCAGAGTGCCCCTGGGTCAAGGCTAAAGTGAAAGCAATCTTTTCCTGAACATCTGTAGCCCTCTCTGAAAATGAAATACTAATAGCAGCCTGGTGTATGCACACATGCGTACACACGCATCCCCCTACATATCTTGTTTTGTGAAAGAGAAATTACCTTTAGTTTCTGATTATAAAAATATAACCTAATTTAGCCCGCCTCATCTCAGCATAGCAGCATAATAATGCATCCTAAAGAAACAAAGACCCAGCTCCAGAGGGCCTCAGAAGCAGTTCCTGGTGTTTATCAAAGTTGTCTTGAGAGAGCAACAAAAGGGAGATTATATTCTATCTAGAACACAGAGCAAGCCTCACCCCAAATCTTCTATCCTTCACTGAAGCTGCTCATTTTTTGTGCTTTTATCTCATTCTCCCCTCACTCTCACTGTTATCAGCTGCCAGCCCAATTCCCACTTTGCATTACTCTCCTTTCTACCCTTCCAGATGATCAAACACAAAAAAGAAAAACAACAACGACAACAAAACAGTAGCTGGCTGAGCTGGCTAAGATGTTAGCCTCCTTAGAAGGTAGAGGGGAGGATTGCAAATCTCAGTGCATGGAAAGACATTGTTCACAAGTCAGTTAAATAATCTGAAAAGCAATGGGTTTTTTTTCCTTCAAACTTTGTTGAATATTTTAGGGTGTTTAGGCCATCCAGCACTTTTGAACAACACAGCTCCCTAACATCTTTATAAGTTCCATTTCTGCTTAACTAACTAGAATTGATTTCATTTGTTGGCAGCTAGCAACTCTGACACATGCGGATAAGAGTGTTGGATTTGAGGTCTCTTGAAAGAAAATATGATCTTCCCATGTAGTCACCTCTAATTCTGACCTCAATGAGGGATGTGGTTTCCAGGACATTAGTGGATAATGCAAAAAGTTCCATGATCTCAGATGAGTCCCCAAAGTTGCATTCATGGATAATTTTGGATATCAAAAATGTAAGAAAGAGCCAATATTTTCTCCTGTCCATGGAATGAATTGTTGCGAGAGCTTCTCAGGATGGAAAAAGAGAAATCTGGCTTCCTGATCCATTTTTAGTCACTTAGAGTTATGTGCATAGAAGAGACACAAAGGAAAAAAAGCAAATTTAAATTGTATTATTTCTGTGTATTTGATTAAATAATTTATAGTGTGTTTAGGGCTAAGATTATGAAGGAAAGTAATGTGTTGAGACATTATAACAATAGTTAAAGGCATTTTATTTCTTCTACATGTTTTTTATAAATAGGTACAATATTGGCATGTGTTTCTAATTCCCCAGAGTACAGTACAGTGCTGGCAAGAAGACAGTCTCTAAACATTGTACGTATGTACTGATATACTCGGTCTTTGCATAAATACATGTTTAATTTCCAAGACATAAATATCATGCTGCAAAAGGAACTCATATACATAACACTGTCTGTGTTTATGCTGAAGCTTCACCAGTCACATGGTGTTGAGTTTGGTAAGGAGTCCGAATGTTCGGCCTGAATTAGAATGTACACGAACACAGCTGCCAGAACTAAGATTTGTGTCTCCATCCACTGGCACAATAGATTGCCAAATACCTTTGCTTAATCTTTGTTTACTCCTCTTCTTTGATGTTTTAGCAGTGCAATTTTTATCCTTTATTTGGAATGAATTTTCTGTGGGATGAAAACACATAGTGCACACAATCTTAAACTGAACTCCTCAAAGGCAGTCTGTTGTTTTGTGAAGTCCTGCATATGTGACTGGAAATAGTCAGCTAGTGTGTGCTAATTATTTGCTTGCCAGCAAATCACTCTTCAGATGACCAGATATGTTGATCCAAAAACTCAAGGACATCTATTAAATCCTGATGATCTTTTTCCTTTGAAGTAAAAAACTGTAATGAATTCAGTCAAAATTTCAGTTCTCGTAAACACAGCATGAATAACAGCCTACATGTCTCTCCTGAAGAGCTGTAGTATTGCAATTTTTTTTTTTTGCTTGTATAAATGTGCTAGATTTAAAAATCCTTGTATCTGGGCAAGTGTGCAAGTCTTTTTAAAGAAACATGGTTTACTTGCATAAGCTAGTTAGTTTTGAGAGATTGCTATTGCTTTTTTTTTTTTTTAACCAGTTCAGTAATTTTTGGTATATTCACAGAATTGTATAACTATCATCAAAATCAATTTTAGAATAATTTTAGTATACTGAAAAAAAAATCCTCATGCCCATTAGTAGTGACTTGTCATTTTCCCCCAACCCTCGCCCTTCTCAGCCCCTAATGTGTTTTCTGTCTCTATGGATTTGCCTGTACTGGACATTTCATACAAATGGAATCATATAATATTTGATCCTTTGTGACTGACTTCTTTCACTTAGCATAATGTTTTTTAATTGTTTAGAAATTATAGTTGGGAATCCAAAATACTAAATGTATTAATAACTGCTTTTGATAAGCCTGATTTTAATATCTATTTCTTCAATAAAGCAAAAAGATTTTCTGCTTTATTACATATAATTGTATTTTATAAATTTACCAGTTGTACATGATCTTGAAAAAATGCAATCTCAGTCTATCTTTCATTCCTGCATTACAAACTAATCCAATCATGATTCTTTTTTCTGTTTTATAACTTAAAAAAATTCTTAACATTTTTCTAGGTATATTTACCACTTATATAAATAAATAAACAAAACTAAGAAATAGTTATAATTTTCCTGTTAGATATACAAAATGTAACATTTTAAATTGAACTTCTGATACTAATAGTTTAGCAACTATTGTTATGGTCAGATGTTAACACACACATACAACCTCCATCCCCACCCCTCACACACCGAGATCTGTCGTCATCATAAGACATTTTGGTGGTTCATTTGTAATTTCTCTATATCTCTATTTTAGAATAAAATAAAAAAATAAAATTTTCTTCCAGCGTGAGTTAAAATAGTAGGATTGAGTTCTTTTTGGTCTATCTCACAAACTATACATAGCAGGATTTCAAATTAAACATTGCTTATCTTTGTAATCATTCAACACACAAATTACATGTAAAACTTTCTAATATTTGAGATTGTCCCTCAAACATGTCCTTGGCTTATTGTACTTAGTACTTAGGACATCTTGAAGAAGTTTAATTGCACAATTATTGAAATGTTTGAGAACCTGGCTTTGTACAACATTTCTAATGTCTCAAGATATATATATATATGTGTGTGTGTGTATATATATATGTAAGTGTATATATACACACACAATTTGTTCATGTACACACACACACATATATATTTATTATTATTTTTTAAGAGACAGGGTCTTGCCCTATTACCCAGGCTGGAGCTCAGTGGCCTTATCACAACTCACTGCAACCTTGAACTCCTGGGCTCAAGTGATCCTCCCCACCTTGGCCTCCCAAAGTACTGGGATTACAAGTGTGAGCCACCATGCTTGGCCTTAAAATATTATTTATAACAGAAGTGATTTCTTAGTCTATGAGACTGATTTAATTTTTTTAAGTTCCTGAAGAATTATACTGACTCTGAATTTAAGAAGCCACTCAGCACACTTTCAATTTATATTACAGAGAATGGCTATTCTAAAAAATATATAAAAACTCAGGTTTAATGTTTGGTGATCAAATGGTCAGTAAAATAATCCTATTTTCTATAAATAGTCAGTGTTATCTTTAGATAGAAGATAGCAGGACAGTCTGCAACATCAGTTGTTTCTGTTGTGAACGCTAAACTTTAGACTTTATTTTATTCCCTAATTTTGAAACTACATCTGGATGCCTTAAAACAATAAAATTCTTTTGGATCAAGAATGTCATAAATTTACTACCCATTCTCAACAGGTCAACAGGTTCCTGACTGTTAGTTATTAGTTCTTAAATATATCTTCACGATAAATGAAACATACTGAGGGATTATTGTGCTAAAAACAGGAAATGTTCTCTCAAAACAAGAACATATTGATCTTCCATGTTTTTTTTTTTGCTGCCCTCATCTGTTATAGTTGAAACTTTCTGAAAGAACCTTCTTCTCTCCTTGCTGGGTTGGCTCGTGGCATGTTACCCTGCACTCCACATCCCGAAGAGTCAGCGTGTGGTCACAGATGTGGCTTTTACTTGGAGTAAGCCAAGTGACAGATTCAAAAATCACCAGTTTAGTAACCTTTGGCAAGGAAATCACTTAACCCAACTGGGACTCTCATGATGGGCATGAACTAGAGAGACAGCAGTGGGGGTGCTGACAAGTGGTCAGGTGAGGATATAAATGTCAATAAGACTTGCCGATGAATTACGTGTGATGCATGAGGATGATTCCTTGCTCTAAACAAGAAGGTAAACTGGTTTCCAATTAATAAAAACTACTGAGTCTAAGGAGCAAGTTTAGGGGTTGAGATGCTTATCTGCCATTCAGTTGTGGAGTTCAAGAAAGAGGTCCAGATTGGAGACAAATTTGAGAGAATACAGGGTGTTTAAATCCCTGGTATTGGATGAGATGACCTAAAGACAAAGTATAGATAAAAACTTAAAGACTGAGCCTTAGGTCTGAGCTCATGAAAACCTGTGACAAAAGCATTAAGATGTTCATAACAGAAGATAGAAATGCATAAAGGTCTGGACAGAACTTGAATGTTGAAATAAAATATAATACAAATATTAGTTAAAAGTGGAAAGAATCAAGATTTATCTGTTCTGATGTGCAGCACTATTGAGGCCCTGCTGGACTGGATGTTCTCACTGTCGATTATCCCAGCAAGAGGCAGGTCCAAAGCCAGGAAATAGAGACATAGAAGAAAGTCAGCCTTGCGTGTGGTGTGCAATGACGCCTTTCTACCCCTGGGCTTCTTGGCAGTTGGGCCTGGACTCAGGTGTGGAGAGGCATGGGAAGGCCCTCCCAGAGGAAGGAACTGTGACTTGGAACTGGGCGGAGATAGGCCTTGAAGCTGCCTTTAGGCCTATCAGGAGGAGGACTTGCACTTGTGGACTTCAGGAATTTTCTTAAGACAAATACATTTATCAAACAAATCATCAAGTAGATTATATACTTTCCATTCATAATAGACTATAGCTGAATAAATAACTTGGTTATTTTATAATTAAATATGCAGAACACTTAATATTTTAATACTCAGATCATACACTGAGGAAGGGGGATAAACTAGGTTTTATAACATATAATCAACAGAGTACAATTTAGTCACCATTATGTGAGTTAAAAATAGGAATAGTACTTTGAGTATACAAATGAAATAATGTTTTGATATCATGATGAAATCTTAAATACAAAGACATTTGAAGTTCAAATGATTGGAAGTTTAACTTAAAATTTCTGTAGAACATTTTAGTATCTATTTCTGGTATCTAACAAATATTTAGTGTCTGCCTGAGAAATAATGTTTTAGGTTGGGCAGATACAGCCAAGCAGTCATTTGCCCTCAGGCGGAACTGAAGTTGGAGTGATGCTTTCTTTCTTTTTTTTAGTAGTATTGATAAGGAAAACCCCTATCTATTACTTAGCACAGCAGCCACCTGAGACCCCCTACCCCTCAGGAAGACCCGCATTAACATAATACTGACCTAACACCTGGCACATCAGCATAACACTAAACCTATTACCTGGTGCAGCAACTAACCTAACCTATTACCTGGCGGCCATTAGTCACCTGAGCCCCCACCCCTTGGATCACCCCAACTTAATAAAAGTGGGAAAAATTGGGTAGATGGGGCTCAGAATTTGGTGGCGAGACCCCTCTGAGCCCACTGGCAAATAAACCTTGATTCTCCGACTCTCCGTGTGCCACTTGGTTTGTCCTTGGGACCACTCGCTGTAACACTTGCTGTAATACTATGATATTAAATTAAATTAATTAATTACTTTTTTATTTATCTCGGAATATTATGGGGGTACAAATACTTTGGTTACATGGGCTGCTTTTGCACTGCTTGAGTGAAAGTTATAAGTGTGCCCTAGAAATTCTTATCTAGGACCCATTCTAAGTGAATTTAGGGTTGCTTTCGCTTCTGACAACCTCTTTCTAAAGTCTTGTCAAAAATCGTATCCTTGGTTTATGCTGCTGTGAATCAAAGTGAATTAACCTAAATGTGGACTCTGTAGAGTATAGTGGATAAGAGAATAGACTCTGAAGCCAGATACAGAAGAAAAAATCCCTGCTCCACTGCTTGTTAGCTGAAAAATCAGTAGGTAAAATTAGGTTTAGGTGAGAGATCATGAGACCCAGATGTAAGTAGCAGAAATGGGAATGGAAAGAAAAAAATGGATTAAAGGGAGATTGTTAGCTAATCATAAGTGGGACATAGGAGAATTTTTTAAATGGCTCTGAGATTTCTACTTGAGACTACTGAATAAATTACCATCAACCAAAACAAGGACTAAAAGAGGAAGGCCATGTTTTAGCAGGGATTATAATCTTAATAAAATGATGCAATGACTAAATGTTTATGCCTCCCTGCTATGGTCTGAATATCGCTTCCAAAACTCATGTTCAAACTTAATCCCAGGGTGGCAATATTGAGAGGTGGTGTTGAGTCTGAGTCTGAAATGTCCGTTGGAGAGAAAAGCCCCCACCTTTTTGGGCCAAACCAATGTATGCCTTCCATGCATTGATTTATAACTTTACCTATAATCCCTGTCTCCCTGAAATCTATAAAACCAAACTGTAACCCAACGATAGCAAGTCCACTTGCTCAAGGCCTTTTGGGCGTGGCTCCGAGTCGTGGTCCTCAAATTTGGCTCAAAATAAATCTTTTAAAATTATTTTACAGAGTTTGGCTTCTTTTCCATTGACAATGGGTTAATAAGTTATCATGGGAGTAGAACTGGTGGCTTTATAAGAACAGGAAAAGAGACCTGAGCACAACATTTTAGCATACTCAGCCCCCTCATCATGTGACACCCTGTGCTGCCGTGGGACTCTTTAGAGAGTCTCCACCAGCAAGAAGCTTCTCACCAGATATAGCCAATAGACCTTGGACTTCTCAACCTCCATAACTGTGAGAAATCAATTCATTTTCTTTATAAATCACCCAGTTTCAGGTGTTCTGTTACAAGCATCAGAAAACAAACAAAAGTAACCCCCAAAGTCTGCATGTTGAAATTCTAATTCCCAAGGTGACTGTATTACGAGGTGGAGCCTTTAGGAGTTTAGTAGGTCACTGGGGTGGAGCCCTGATGAAAGGGATTAATACCCTTAAGAGAAAGGTATGAAAGAGGCCCTTTGCCCTTCCATCTTGTGAGGACAAAGAAAGTAAGTGTTGTCTATGAGGAAAGGGGCTCTCACCAGATACTGAATCTGCCAGTGCCTTGATCTTGAACTTTCCAGCCTCTAAAACTGAGAAACAAATTTCTGTTGTTTATAAGCCACCTAGTTTATGGTATTTTGTTGTAGCAGCCCAAATGGACTAAGACAGATGATAATTAAGCTTTGAACAAGGTGATTATGAGGGCAATCAATGTATTTTATCCCAAAATATACTTCCTTTATGTATTTTGAGATGGCTGCTCAGAGAGCCAGCAAACAGAAGTTGCCCTGCAAAGCTGCCCTTTGTAGGGGAGATTTGCATTTGCAGAGAATCTGCATCCATGCTGTAGATCTTCCCTTGTTTGGCTCTAGGAAAAATTAACTGAGAATCTGGTATCTTTAAAGGTCAGAAAGAAATACCTACCATCTATTCTCTTTGAGGGTTGCTACCTGGGAGGTTTCATTTACACGACAAGACGACCTTTGCTGGTGAGGCCTCCTCTTCTCCCTCTCCTCTGTAACCTGTCTTGCCACTATAACATGATTTACCACCATAAACTGTTTTGAGCCATGCTCTGAGCCCCCATTTTTTCTGTAACATCAAGATGGTATATAAACTTCTGCACTCCATTGAGGGGTTGGGGTAATCACTCTGTGGTTCTGCCCCCACCCCTGTATGCATGTTAATAAAATGTGTCTTTTCTCCAGTTAAACTGGTTTTTGTGAGTTGATTTTTCATTGAAACTTAAGAGGCTGAAAGGACAAGTTTTCCCTTAGCCCCTACAGGTATTACGCTCAAGAATTCAGGAGGCAGTTGGAAATGGAGCCTAGCTCAATAACATTTGCTGACTATAGGGTTATGAAGCATAAATAAATTCCATGAGTATGAATGATATTGATAGAATTCTTCAAAAACACAAAATGTATCCAATTTTCTTCTATCATTTAGGGCTCAGGAAAATATCCTTTTTCTAGAATATCCTTTCTTTCCATGGGAAATTAGAATCTTCTCTTTTGGATTTGCTTGAACATCTCATAATTTTGTGTCTCCATGTTTTGCATACTCTCGCTTCTACCTGCAATTCTGTTCTCCCACCCCTTGTCTGGTCATGAGTTCTCTTAATATCTGGCTCAAAAATGTTATTTCCGTTAAGCTACCCTGAATTTGCCAAAGTCTGTACAAGCATAGGACTTGATAGTAACTTTCTTTTTTTTTTTTTTGGTGAGACAGAGTCTCACTCTGTTGCCCCAGGGTAGAGTACAGTGGTGTCATCATAGCTCACTGCAACATCAAACTCCTGGCCTCAAGTGATCCTCCTGCCTCCACATCTGGAGTAGTTACAACTACAGCAGGTGCTACCATGCCTGCCTAATTTTTTTATTTTTGGTAGAGACAGGGTCTCGCTCTTGCTCAGGCTGGTCTTGAACTGAGGACTTCAAGTGATCGATCCTCTTGCCTGGGCCTCCCAGAGTGCTAGAATTACAGGATAATAACTTTTATTTTACTATTCAGAAGCCCTATTGAATATCAAAGGAATTGTGTGCTGTGTCTATGTGTCTATCACCTCCACTAGGCTAGTTCCTTCAGCCAGAGATTGTGCCTTCTGCTTACCCAGACCTTCAACGTGGAAAATTCTAATAAATACACATTAAACAAATGAAGTAAGATATCCTCAAAAAAAAAAAAAAAGTGACCGTATATATGTGGAGTGGCAAAGGTCAGAAAGGACACATTAATTTCAGTATGTGCGTGTTTAACTTATATGCATTATAAAAAATCAGATTATGGAAGAGAGAAAGAATGCTGCAGGCACCAGATTTGATCTGAGTCCTGGTATTTAATTCAAAAAGGTTAACAAGGGAAATTACTCATTTGTATTAATAGTTATTTGAAAGGAGAAACCCATTTCTTATGACTGGTATTCCTCTAAATGTCTAAACATTAATTACCTGGAATACTTATTTAAAATGTAAATCACCATCCATTCTTTTGATGATTCTGATTTGGGAGGTCTGGAATAGGAACCAGGAATCTATAGATTTACAAGCACTACCAGGTGATTCTCATTATTAGCCAAGTTTGAAAATTATAACTAAAGGCAGAGGTTCACAGAACCCCTCGTGTCTCAGTAATTTTTTTCATGGTGCCCTATGCCAAAAGAAATACTCAAAAGTTCCATTTATTAAGTAGATAGAGCCAAATAACTTAACAGCTATAGTCGTTAACACGGTCCAACAGATGTCACTGTGTTTTCCTCAAAAAGTTAAACTATTCCACAGAGCCCCTAGGAATTCCCTGAGGCACCCCAGGGCACTGCAGCACACAGTTTATGAGCTACAGCCTAAAGGGAACCTTTTCCTGTCTTGCATTGTATATAAATAAAATATCTGAATGGGCCCTCTATAGAAAGACTGTGCAACCAAGTGGATGTGTTCCATAAATTTCATCACTTTTTATATCATTTGTTGCTGTTTTCATATAGTTTTATTTATAGAACAGGATACCATTTTTCTATACAGGCAGAGAACAAATATTTTAAGCTCTGTGGGGCACAGATAGTCTCTATTGCAAATTTTCTTATCCGTTCTCTTGCAGTCCTTTAAACACATAAAAACCATTCTCAGCCAGGCATGGTGGCTCATGCCTGTAATGCTAGCACTCTGAGAGGCTGAGGTGGGAGGATCCCTTGAGGTCAGGAGTTTGAGGTTGGGGTGAACTGTGATGAGGCCACTGCACTCTACCCTGGGCAACTGAGTGAGACTCTGTCTCAAAAAAAGAAAAACAAAACAAATTCTTATCTCCTGAATTTGACCCACAGGATGTAGTTTGCCAACCACTACTGTAGTTAAAAAACCTAGGGTGTAACATTAAAGTGCAACTCAGTGATTCTTCAAGATTGAAAGAGTTCAATGTTTTGTTTTTTTTCCCCCTTTTTGCTCCAGGGAAGACTGCAGAAATGCACCATTGCAAAGAATACTGGAAGGGCCTACTTGATTTCAAAGTTATCATAAATAGAGGGCTACCATGGAATTTTCTTATTCTAAATTATTGATAAGAGAATTTCCAAGTTATTCCACTTTAGTAAAGAATCTCTGTTAAATTTCCAAGAAAAGGAGATTAGTTATTGCACTAAGCTCTTTATCACTTACTTGCTGATTACTGTAAATGGCTAATAAGATTCCACAATTATAACTAAGGCAATTCTTAGTTTATACCATTGGGTCTCAGGGTCTGAAATGTTGGTTCTCGGCGCACTCATGGCTGAAAACTAACCAGACACCAAAATAAGGCAAGCATGAAAATTAGGTTTATTGAGGAGAGAAAGAGGATTATAGGGCAAGAGCAAGATATAGGCTTACAGAGTGAGGCACATACACCACAGATAATGACTAGACCCCTGTCGCAGCAAAGTGTCACAGCAAAGGAAGAGCAAAGGAAGGGGTTGGTTATGGTCTGGGTCTTGTTCTATAGCCTCAGGATTAGGACCTCCCTCACCATGGAACCACTTTGATCCGACAGTTGGGAATTATATGACCTGAGTCTTACCATGCATGCTGATATCCCATGAGCCTTTCTGAAAGCTGGTTGTTCTAGGTCACTTTCCAGACTCTGTTGTACATATGCTGCTTGGCCCATGGACTGCATTCTTTTGCGGTTGGCACTCTAAGTTCTTTCTGGCAGATTCGTAAGGTATTCCATCCTTCCCCAGGTATGACAGTCACTCAGGACAGGACTAAGGTGGGGTGGCACTCGGATGGGGCCCACTTTTATCCCTAGGAGACCCAGAATCCCTCAACATCTACCTAACAATATTAGATTTAATAAATAACTTAATAAGCCATTTGAGATTTCTGTTACCCAAAATTTGTTTTGCTGTCTTGAAACTATGCATTGTGTTTAGTCCTTAGGTTTTTGTCAGCTATTTTGAACATCCAGTACAAGTCCCTGCGTTCCTATACTGTACCATTATGTCATAATGGACATAAATATCACTGGCAATAGTGATCTTGAGAAAAATCAGAATATTTCTTGAGGAAATTCCAATGCATTTTTAAAAACAAAAAAAGTACATTTTTAAAAAAGTGCACCATATAGATTCTTCCAAGTTACAATCTCCTACAGCCTCCACCAAAAAGATGTTTGTTCATTGATGCTTTCCCAGAACTGTAAGTCAGTACTCTTCTTCTCTGTTGTCATAAGCACCCTTAAATTATCACTGATCACATTTTATAAATTTATTCATGTGACAATCTGGTTACTTTCTTTCCTCCTATAAAGACCCCAGTATTCCACGAGAACAGAGATGGTGTTTTGCTCACTCACCATTTTATCACCAAGCACAGAGAATTGTGCCTACTGCCTATTAGGGGTTCAATAAATATTTGCGAATTTATGGCTCAGGACAAAATTACACTTAGTCCGAATCATCCAATGGAAAGCATTGGGCATGTAGTGACTAGCAGCCTTGGATTATCAGTTCCAGGACCGCCACTAATTTTCCCTGGATCATTAGAAACATCCACGTAATCTTTCAGAGTGTATTTCTCCATCTGTGAAAACACTGGGATATTTCTACCCGTCGCCAGCGCCCTGAGATGTTGCTAGAACCACGTGGGAGACACAGCTCATTTGCTTTACAAAAGGAACGTGCGTTACCAGCCCAGCCGGCCCAGGGGCTCAGAGCAACTTCAGAGGCGCCTCCACGTCACCTCGTTATATAAAGGGGAAAGGGGAGAGCCCGTCCAGTGTCCTCTGGAATCCCTGACCTCGCGTAACGTTGCCACTGCCCCGAGGAAGCCCTACGGTGTCCTGAGGAAAGGCGGTGCAGGGCGGTGCCGCCCGAAGCCGGCCGGGAGCGGCAGAAAGCGCTCCCGAGAGCAACCGCTTCCCGGCGGAGGCCGGAAACCCCAACCGACCTCGCGCGCAGCCGGCGCCTGACGGGTTCGAACGTGACCCTGTTTTGGCGTTGCTAGGAGACCCGGCTCCTGCGCGCCCCCCACTGGCCGGCGCCCGGGCGACGCGCGGGAAGGGGGCGGGGCCGCGGCAGGCGCGCCGAGCTGCCGGGCGAGCGCCGTTAGGGCAGCCTGGCTCCCGGCGCCCGCCCCGCGCCCCTGGGAGCGGCGTCTCGTCCCCTGTCGCCGCTCAGGCCTCGCTGGTGCCCGCGGACAGGTATCAGCGCGCCTCCCAAGCGGCTGCGGGAGACATTGAGTCCGGACAAGGGAAGGACGGTTTGTCAGGTGAGCCGCAGTGGGGCTGGAGGCTGGGGTGGCCACGCCCTGCCAAGGGAGAAGAGCTGGCGGAGTGCGGAGGGGCGAGGTGACGGGACTCTGGTGCGGGGAGGCTGGACCTGCCCTGGCGGGGCCCGCAGGTTGGATCTTTCCCGCCTGAGGGGCCGGCGCGCCCAGCGTAGGCACCCGCCGGCCAGTGGACAAAGGGTTAATACGCCAGCGGTGACTGCGGGCCCCGGATGTGGGAGTCGCGGTTCCGCGCCTGTCGGCCGCGCTGCAGGTGCTCCGAAGCGGGCGGAGCCGGCGGCGACCTCACCGTCCGAGGCTCTCCTTACCCTGCAGGGGCCGCTCGGCTCCTTCGGAGAGTGCCTTGTTTTCTAACTTAAGGGCAACAGGTGGTGCCGGTGGACCGAGGGAGAGCGCTGCTCCGCCGCGCTGGGAGCGGCAGTTACCCTCACCAATTAGGGCACCGGGGCGGGAATTGCCCGTCTGCCCTCAGGCGGGTGACCAATGGAATTTCTGATCATGGGTGGGCCGTGAGAAGTGGGCGTGGTCAGAGGCTGAGTCTGAGTCCGAGGTTTCTAGTGCCCCGACTGCCAGAGCCGCTCGGGGAGCCGAACTGAGCGGACGTGGGGGTGATTCGCCCCGCGTAGAAACGCCGGCCGATGCTTTCTCTTTGGGACCCGGACTCCAGTGCGGGAGGTGAGACGTTTTTATTTTGGGGGGTTGGGTGCTAACAGTGATCTTGAGTATGCTGTTAAGCATGTGGAATTAGGTCCCCAAGATAGGATTATATGTTATTAGTTCTCTGCCAAAAGAAGGCACTTCTATGGTTAAGCCGATTTAGACCAGATACTGGTGACTAGGTTGAATCCGGAATGAGGTCTTTAAGGTTTGGGGACTCTGGGGAGTAAAGCACATATTATCTCAATTTATGTATGTTTCATATGTTATCTGGTTTGTTTACTAAAGCAAGTTTTAAATTCCTCGTATTGCTTATTTTAGCAAAATTAGAGAAAACCCGTTTTAATGTATTTCATGGGATTAACTTATTCATTCCCTCCTTCTTCCTTAAGTCTTATAGCTGGATCACCCAGGAAGAGAAGTTCTAAAGCAGTAAGAAGAAAAGCATTTCAATTTGGGACACTGACTTGCAGCTGGAAATGGGGAATGGACTATCAGAACAGACTTCTATCCTGTCCAGCCTGCCTTCATTTCAGTCCTTCCACATTGTTATTCTGGGTTTGGACTGTGCTGGAAAGACAACTGTCTTATACAGGCTGCAGTTCAATGAATTTGTAAATACTGTACCTACCAAAGGATTTAACACTGAGAAAATTAAGGTAACCTTGGGAAATTCTAAAACAGTCACTTTTCACTTCTGGGATGTAGGTGGTCAGGAGAAATTAAGGCCACTGTGGAAGTCATATACCAGATGCACAGATGGCATCGTGTTTGTTGTGGACTCTGTTGATGTTGAAAGGATGGAAGAAGCCAAAACTGAACTTCATAAAATAACTAGGATATCAGAAAATCAAGGAGTCCCTGTACTTATAGTTGCTAACAAACAAGACTTGAGGAACTCATTGTCTCTCTCAGAAATTGAGAAATTGTTAGCAATGGGTGAACTGAGTTCATCAACTCCTTGGCATTTGCAGCCTACCTGTGCAATCATAGGAGATGGACTAAAGGAAGGACTTGAGAAACTACATGATATGATAATTAAAAGAAGAAAAATGTTGCGGCAACAGAAGAAGAAAAGATGAACATCGATGCCTTTTATATCTGTGTGGAGTAGGTTTTCTCTGGTTTGATTTTGACAAATGGAAGAGTGTCTATAGCCTGGTTTGCCTGTCTGCCCTCCTGGATGCTTTTAAGGCTTTGTTTTCTTGAACAGTCAAATGCTCTACTCCGTTGCCTTGTGGAAGATGAGTAAATGCGGTGCTTCTTAAAGTGGTCTCTTCTCCCTACCCCACAAATCTTTTGGTACTACCATTTTGGGAAGCCAAGCAAGGATAGTAAATTGACCAGAACACAGTTGTGGAAATTTGACCTGAAGTTAGTGAAATAAAACTTTGAAGATTGTCTGCCTAATGTTTTGTGCTTATATCTTTTTTGGGGAAGCCTTTGCAATGAATTCTCATACGGGGCTTTGTATGTTATGATAAAATGCTAATGAATGGAAATGTTAAGGTAGATTAATATATATGCAGTTATATTGATCATATTGGTCCAACCAGCCCTTTTTTAATGTAAGGGACAAGGAGGAAGTGTTTGCTTTTTTAAGTTTTGGCCAAATGATTTTTGACATTTTCTGGAATCAAATAATTTAATGCTGTATCTTGATTCTAGATGATGTTTAATTAAGCTGTCCTAACTTTAATAAAAATAAGATAATTTGGGTTATATTCAAGTGCATGGATTAGTTTTCCTGACAAAGCATGTTTTGGTGTGTAGTCTTACTTTTTAGAAATAGCTATGCATTTTTCTACACAGGTTTAAAACAACTTTTGGGGGGGATATAGGGCAATTATAGAAATAGTTTGTTGTCAGAAGCACTTTCACTTGAAGAACCTAAAATAATTTACTTGACTCTTATGTAGTAAATATGGACGTGTAGACTAATAAATGCATATGCTTGGATACATATACGGATTTATGAAGAAAGCAATTGGTGAATTCAGTCAAGAGGATGTAATTATGAGCTCTAAAATATTCCAGTTAAAAGATATTTGTTCTATTAATATTTGCTGGCTGAAAATAGATCTGGTTTTTCATATATTTTTGTAGTGTGTTGGGAGGAGCAAAAGCTTTATAAACAACACTTGATGTGCTGTGAAGTGAAAATATAAAAGATATCCTATATGTGTTCTGAGCTTTAATTTTTTGTTTACAAACTGAATAGTGTTACACAACTGTCCAGTCCTGACTGTAGGAAGGAAGAAATGGTACAGTACTGCAGATAAGAATTACAGTTATAGAAAATGAAGGGGAAAGTAGCAAAGCTGTTTTATGAAAATTCACTGGTGCTGTTTACATTGGAATTGTAAAAACTCTAAATTATAAGGAGGAAAGACCTTTATTTAATTCTTAACCTACAGGTAGAGACTTCCACTGATCATGTATTATCAAATCAACATATTTTCTGTGTGTAAAGCCAACAGTTATGGGTTCTGAAAATCACCAAAAGAGATGCACTTTGCTAGCAGGGTTTGTTTTGGTTGTTATTATTTTTTCAGTGGCACAACTGAGTTTTTGGAATCTTGATTCTTATTACAAACAAAATGAAGTAGCTTCCTGTGGAGGTTTCATATGTTAAATGTACCTGCACTAGTGATGGTCACTTAGAATGTTTATATTTATAGAAATGTGGATAATAACTACCAATAAACTACTTGAGGCCCTAGGACAACACTGACTTTGAGTTTTACTGTATTTCCATTGTGGCTGAAGCTTTTAATTAGATGTGTAAAAACAACTTGGACCAGCTGGGCTATTTAGTCCTAGTAGTTTGAATCTGCTCAGGTGTGATAGGCATTTTTCTGGGAGGAATTTTTTTTAAATCATACTTTACTGATACTGAAATAATATCTGCTCAAAACATGACTAGATCCATGATTGGTTAATAAAGCTTGCTAAAAAAAGTCTGCATATTAATTTAGATTTTCAATCAGCCTGTACTTTCTGTTTTAGTTGCTATATAAAATAGTGCTATTTTAACTATCTCTTAAAAGTTCAAATGTGATCCTTATTTTGTAGCCTAAGAATTTGGTAAGCAAATTCATGTTATCTAAGGTTTTCATATTTAGTGAACAACAAAAAAAGAAAATGGTGTGAACACTGTACAAGCTTTTATTTATACAAGACATTTTCAAGTACAAAACTCATCATAAGATTTTTCAGTTTTCTAAGCTCCTACCACTTATTCAAGCTATTAATACCTTAGGATAATAAGGGGTCTCAAATTCTGCAGAGTTTAGACAGAGCTTTTATATCTAGTTTTTTATTAAGGTATACCTTTTCTACAGTGTATTTTTAAAATATTTTCTTACATTTGAAGTTTATTGGGTTTAATACAACATATTAATCAAGGACTGGACAACTTTGAATTCAAATTACTATCAAAGAACAAAGTTAAAACAAAACCTTTTGATTCTTAAAGAGACTTTAAATGTCCAGAGTTCTTCTAAAATGGATTCTAAATTGTGATAAATTGTGCACTTAAGCCAGCAGAGGTTCACTAAGAGTTAATTATAGAAAAATGAATTAAATACTTATTAGAAGACAAAAAGTGAAGTTATTAGTATAAATATATGTATATATAGGGAGAGTTCTTTCTTTGTAGATGAATGATAGTTTATGAACAGGGAAAGGCATAGACTTAGAATGTTTTTGTTTGTACAAGGCAGTTGGCACTGAAAGTGTCACCATGAATTATTCATGATGACCTTGAAATCTTTGGTAGAGTATTTCAGGGTTCTATTTAAAAGAACAATTTCATCAGTAATGTAACCATAATGATTTCGTTAGGGATAATAACAAAGATGCAAACAAAAAGAATGTTTCTTCAAACTTGAGATGATGTAAAACTCAGCATTCAGCTAAGACAACTTGGAATCTTGGGTATACCATTATTTGAGATCGGAATTCTACCTTTAAGGTTTAAATTGGGCAGAACATTCTTAAAATGGATAGTGGTGATATGGAATACTGAGATTTTTTTAAATTAAGCTTTTTTTGTTCGTTTTTCTGAAGAGAGAAAGTCTCACTGTCACCCAGGCTGGAGTGCAGTGGGACAATCATAGCTCACTGTAGCCTTGAACTCCTGGGCTCAAGATATCCTCCTGCCTCAGCCTTGAGAGGAGCTGGGATTACAGGCATGCGCCCCTAAGCCTGGCTCTAAATTAAGCCTTAATATGAACCAATGTAGGATGCCAAACTAATAGTAATAAAAGTTAATATTAAAATATATGAGGATTAGAGCTTATAGTTACAACAAACCACAGCCAGAGTATGTATCCTATTCTGTACCTGCATATTAAAATTATAGGAATACTGATAAAGGAGGTTAGTTTAGGAGGATGTTAAATGTACTGACTAAAAATAGCATGAGCTTTGGAGTCAGATCAGGGTTCAAATCCTGACCACCCCCATTATTACACATGTGACCTTTTAACAAGTTCCTTGAAACTTCTTACGATGTGAATGCCCTCCTGATAAAATGAAGACTGTCACATAGAATTTTGAGAGGATTGAATGAAATCATATGTATAAACTGGCACATCACCAAGCACTATGTAAGAACCCAATAAATGGTACCTATTATTGTTCACCAGTAAGAATCAAAATGTGTTGAAAGGCTGTGTGATGATAGTTGATAATGGCCATACAAGTCCAAGTTTGAATACTGGATTACCACTTTTCAGTTTCATCTTGGGCAATTTAACTACTCTCAGCCTTAGTTCTTCATTTGTAAATTGGATATTATATTTTCCATTGGGATTTAGTTGATTAAAAAGGATTAAATGAAATAATGATATTTAGAAAATTACCTGACACATAGTAAGCATTTAATGAATATTTGTTAATAGCCAGCATATTTTCTGACAAATTTAAAGAAAAGACTTATTTTGGAAGGAGAATATGACAGAAAAAGCTCTTGATTTTGGTGGTGGTTTTTTTTTTTAGCACTCATGTACCATGGAACAAAATGGGAGCTTGGTGGAACTTGGGGAAGTCTAAATAGGCTGAATTCCCTTGAAATCTGGATCATTTCCTTAAATTTCTAAAGTATTGATCTGTGTTAGCACAATATAATCTCACCTTCTTCTGTAAAAAAAAAGTTTATGGTTATTTCTGGTATAGACATAAGTCAAAATACAATACCTCACTTTTTAGATATTAAAAATCTGGAACTGTACATTGGGTTCTTCAAAATGCCACAAAATTGTTATCAATAATTCACAAATTTTATCTACTGATGGGTGGAAATCTGTATGCTGACCTTTCTGTGGAAACTTGCCAATATTTGTGGGCACATCTGATAGATGACACTGGTTGTTTGTGTGTGTGGTATGTGTGTTATATTATTTTCCAATTACTTTCAGTTTTTGGTCTTGTTTTTATGTGTTCTACTTATGTTACATTGGAGTTGAGATTACCTGTATTGGACAAGATTGGGTTAAGCAAGTTGAGTAGAAAATCCTGGATATTAGCTATTAATAAAATAGACCCTACATTCTTTCTTGGGCCCTCTCTTCCCTGGCTCTATTATAAGGAAGAAATTAAAGCATTACCAAAACAGAAGCATCTCCTGGCGTACTGCCCCCACCCAATGCAGATTAGGTATATGCTATCTTACCTGTTCTAAGTGACTGGAACTGGGTATGGGTTAACACAGTGATTCTCAAAGTGTCTTCTCTGGACGAGAAGCAGCAGCAGTACCTAGGAACTTTCTAGAAAAATCTCAGGCTCCCTTTGAGATCTAGGAATATGAAACTCTGGAGTTGGGCCCAGCAATCTGTATTTTCATAAGACTCCCAGGTGATTCTGATATTCACTAAAGTTAACCACTGAGTTAACAGAAAGTCCAGTTATTTATCATGCTAAAAAAATTAAGAAATGTTTAAATAATTCCAATACTAAAATTCATACCTTTTTTAAAAGTGTGTTTTCAGAAGCATAATGTGGTGGTGCTTTGTACTTCCATCGGTAGGTGTTATGTCCAGTGTCTTTTTGTGATTTTGGCAATCATTTTTGCTATCTTAATTGATGACATCTAATAGAACCGTCTGTGATGATGGAAACAGTCTGTATTTATACTGTGAAATATGGAAGTCCCTAGCCACGTGTGACTACTGAGCATTTGAGATGTGGCTGCTGTGACTGAGGAATTTAATTTTAATTAACATAAATTTAAATAGCCAGTGGTGACTGTGGCCACAGGATTGGATAGGGCCAACTAGATCCATAATTTAATAAGAGTTGCAGAATGGTGACATTTTATATTCTATCAGTCTCTATTTATTAACTGAGTATTTTTATAGTAAAAAATGAATGTTTGGTTATTCTGAAGTTCAGTTCTTAAAGGAAAGGTAAGAGAAATACTTGTTTCTTTTGATGTACAAGTTTTCAAAGTGAGTTGATTTCTTAGCATCCTCCAGAGGTGACCAATGAGGTTTATTTTGTTTCAGTATCATTATAACCTTATGCATTTAAACATATTTGATATATTTCAGTCCTTTGCTGTTTATTATCTCCACTTATGTCTAAATTATCCCATCTTTAGATAACTGATTCTTTTTCACACAACCCTAGTAATTTTTGATAGTTTCTTTGCTTTCTGGTTTTACATAAAATTCCTCCCTTAACCTGTATATTTCCTGTCCCAGACCTGTTGTTTTTCTAGGATCACAGTTTCCTTTTAGTTTGAAGTGGTATTTAGAGTCCACAGTTTAATGGGATTTGTCATTGTTTCTAAACCTTTTCAGTGGATAAAACTAGAACTTCTCTTTTTTTAAGGTTAGATACATTAATTCACACTGATACTTCCAATTCAAAACTTTAAATTCAGAATGACAGGGTTTTTATTAAACTTCAGTGATATTACATATTCTGTCTTTTCACCCATACCAAAAATCTTAGTTATCAGCAACACAGTTATTCCTTTGCTTTATTCCACTGTGATCTCACTGGATTGTAAAAAGAATGTAATAGTACTACCAACAATATGATGACTGGATGTGATTGAAGAATAGCTGTAGTTTCCTTTGTCCTTCAGGTATATCTCAGGGTATATATGGCCAAATTCTTATATTTTAAGGTCACTTGGAATTTTTTTATTGGGGTTATGCAACAGTCTGGTGCATGGTTAGGTACATTTGTTTCATAAAATTTTTTATTTGCTTTATGGAAACATTGATTTATTTAATATATATAGTTCTTCCAGTATATTTAAAATATTCAACTTAGGACAAAAAATTTTACACACAATACTTTAGGAGCCTCTCTTTCATAAACTGAGATACACACATGTATATTTTCTACAATCAAGAAGAATTTTTTAGGTATTATTTTTTTCCATTTCAGTTTGAGACTCATACTAGGCAGTAAAATTGTTTGATGAAAATGTAAGTTCAAGTAGTTTACATGGACAACATCTGATGTAAAACAGTATCTGGTTGGAAAAGAACTCTTACCTTCCCATTACAGCAGGGGTCCCCAACCTATGGTGAGTTGTATAATAATTGCATTATATATGACAATGTAATAATAATAGAACTAAAGTACACAGTAAATGTAATGCGCTTGAATCATCCTGAAACCATCCCCACCCCATCGGTCCAGGGAAAAATTGTCTTCCATGAAAACAGTCCCTGATGCCAAAAAGGTTGGGGACTGCTATATTACAGCTTTATGTAATGTCAACAAGAATATGAATAATCATTTATTTGGTTTTTTTCTTTGTTACTTTTAAATGCTGAAACTGAATAACCAAACAGCATGTGATTAGAAATTGTGGACATCCAGTGGGCCAGCGTATTTTTTAAGTGTTAAAATGAGTAGTGCTTATTTCCCTTAATCCATCATCTACCTGGAGATATGTTGAAATGGGTTAACGACAAAATGAGAGTTCCCTAGAACAGCATTTTTCCAAACTGTCTATGCTTTAGAATGGCTTAAGGTGCTTTTTAAAATCCCTAGACTTCAGACATTTTGAATAAAATCTCTAGAGGATGGGTCCAGTAGTTTGTATTCCAATCTTCCTAGGGTTTTTAACACAACTGGATCAGCCAGACTTAGAAACTGTTGCTTTGAAACTTACAAATTGTAGGCTGGGGATGCCAGAAGGATGATACTTTTAGTGGCAGGAATAAGAGGATCATAAATAGAACTGGCGTAGTGAAACTTTACCTGGCTGTCTTAGACCCTTTTCTTTTAGATAGTGGAATTTGTTTCATTGGCTTGACTTTTATACTAGTACTAACCAAACTGAGAACATTGTCTGATCCAAGTATGTCTCAGATTGGATGGCTTAGGGGAAATCTGAGTGATCCTGGGGAAAGACAGTATGAAATAGACACTTTCCTTTTTTACCAACTTTATGTATACCTTATGCTTAAGAGGTGTAAGATATCTTAGAAATTTACAGACAGTCCTACCTGTCTTACAAGAGATAGGCATTTAGACACGAAGTCTGATCTGACCTATGACACACAAAGCTCCCAAGAGGGTTACCAGGAAAACAGCATTGTAGGTACTATTTAGTACTTAAAGAATCTGACACCAGCAGGCCTTGCTAGAGAACATAATAAAGGAAGTTCTTCAGGAAGAAGGAAAATGATACCAAGTTGCACCTCTAGAGACTCAAGAAAAAATAGAGTGAAGAAAGGATAAAGATGTAAAAAAAAATAATAGTAATGTCTCAGGGTATCTTAAATGTGTTGAACTAAAAATCCCCAAACAAAATCCCCATATATCACAAGGAGGGTAAATCCAGTTAAGAGTGTTTTATGTTTTTATATTGTTCAAAAAGTGGAAATGGTAAAAGTACTCATTTACATTAAGCTTTAGCCAGTCAAGGATACATGCTGCAATTATGATACTATCACCACCACCACCACCAACAACAAAAAAACAGTAAAAGAATTTATAACAATAGTGGGAAAAAGAAAAGAAAGACCTAATAAATCTAAAAGAAAGGACATAAAAAAGCGTAGAAATGGTGAAATGGAAAAATACAGTAGATTTAAACACAAATATTAGTCATTTATAATTAAATATAAAAAGATGAAGGAAAAGCAAACTAATTCTCCTTAGAGACACAATTGTCAGACTGGATCAACACCCTATTGTGATCTTCCAACTTCATATCCTGCCATCTTCTCCTTCGCTGAACAGTTCTGAATATACTAGTTTATTCCATTCAGTGAAGATTTTCCATCTCCAGGCCTTTGCACATAATGTTCCCTCTGCCTGAAATGCTCTTCCTTCCTATAGCTCTTTAGATAGATTAGAAAAATTTTCTTCACTCACTTTAACAAAAGATAGTCACCCCTGTTGTTTTCTCATCCTCATCCCTTTATTTTCCTGTGAGGCCATTTATGTTCTTTTGCTGCTACAGACAAAACTTATTTAAAATTTAAGTAACAATAAAAAGTTAAAACTTTTATTATTGTTCATATTTATTGGTGTCACAATTGCTTGAGCTGAACTTGATTTAAAGAAAGAGATTTCCTACCAAGTGACTGGTGTGGTCAAAATGGCAGAAACCATACTGGGAATGAGGCCTCACAGGAGGAAGCCCTTCTCTGTGAATATCTACTTTTTTTTCAATTAGGGAATCAGGGTTTTAAAATCACATAATTAAAAAGTCCTGAATATGGGTAAGCAAGGCTATGAGATATTTAGCCAAAATAGCATAAAAAATATATATTCATTCTTTCCCCCATATATTTTTTCCATGATTCTTCTATAAAGGATTGTTAAGCATGAGGAGAATACAAAAAGTTGCCATGTTGAGTGAAAAAAAAAAAAAAAAAAAAGAAAGCAGTCTTTCCAGATGTGGTTGCTAACAGATAATTACATAAAGTGAAGCCTTAGGCCAAGAAAAACCCCAGCATGGCTCAATGTAGAGCTAAAATTTCAGAAAGAGCTGATTTCTTTCCAAACAAAAGAACATGAGGTAAAACCACAGCTGATACATGTGCTACTACATTCATTTCAGTTTTGTTTTCATCTATCTTTTCAGAGATGTTTGACACTAGCCTATATCATTGCTTATACTATTTTAGTATAGTATTTCTGTTATACATAAATATTTAAATTTATTTCATATATATAAACATTATTAGAAGTTTAAAAAGAAGGTATAATATATAATTTAGTGCGTTGTAATTCCTTATCATTTGGTCAGTATATGTTTTTAAAGGATTAGAGTTTTTTCAGACTATAGATTCCATCTTTAATTTAGTGTTTTCTAGGCACTATGATGATCTCATTTGGGCATGTTTTTAGGAACATAAATACTTTAAGCACTTATTTCTCCAGAGACTGGTGCATGTGTATCCCTATAAGCATGGATATCAATTGGGAGTGTGGGGAAGCAGAGCCTTTGTCTTTTTTTAATATATATTAAAATTGCTACTGATGTTCTACCCATTAAACTAAACCCCAATATCTGCAGTTTAAATTTACAGTTTAAAATGTGAATTTCCCGGCTGGGTGCAGTGGCTCAAGCCTCTAATTCCAGCCCTCTGGGAGGCAGAGGTAGGACGATTGCTTGAACCTGGGAGTTCGAGACCAGCCTAGGCAACATAGCAAGACCCAGTCTCTACAAAAAATAAAAACAGTAAGCTGAGCATGGTCATAGGTTCCTGTAGTTCCAACAATTCAGGAGGCTGAGGGGATCTCTTGAGCCCAGGAGTGAGGTTGCAATGAGCTATGATGTGCCACTGCACTCCTGCCTGAGTAACAGAGTGAGAACCTGACTCAAAAAAAAAAAAAAAAAAATTGTCAATTTCCACTTTAAATATACTTTAAATTCTTTATGTGATTTGAATCTAGCTAACATATTTTGAAAAGTAATGAATTCCCCACAGTTGTGTGTGTTTGTAGTCCCAGCTACCGGGGAGGCTGAGGCAGAAGGACTGCTTGAGCCTGGGAGTTCGAGTCCAGCCTGGTCAACATAGTGAGAACCTGTCTCTAACAAAAAAAAAAAAAAAAACTAAACTAAAAAATAAGCAAAAAATACTCCTGAATTTCCTATGTATCTTTAGGAGTGATTGTTCTGAATTTCCTAGATTTGAAATGCTGTAGCTTCAGATCTGATGGACAGAATAGAAAAAGTTAGACTAAAAGAATGGTGGTGATGTAAGAGCCCCTAAGAGAGAAAGTATCACATTATGAAGTCTTGGGTTCTGGAACCAGGCTGCCTGGTAAATGCTGGCCTTGCCATTCACCAGTTATGTAACTTTGGATAGGTTACTTAACCTTTCTGGACCACATTATTCTCAATATTAAATGGAATAGCAGTCATATATCCTTTTAGAGTTGTTATGAGGATTACAAGAATCCATACATGTTATGTATTATAGAATCTTGCCTTACCCTTAGTAGTCATCCAATATATTATTGTTATTAGTTTACCATAAAATTTTATATGAAGTGCCCCAGATATAATGGGGTTTGCATAGAACATATATGCAATCTCTGACATTCTGTCAAGTAATGTCATTTTCAGAGGTTAAGTTTAGAAGTTTGAAGGAGCTATGGCTCTCTCCTAATATGATAATGTTTGTATGTGTACCAGTTCTGTACGTGGTGTTCTGTGGTCTGTATAATAATTGATAGAAACAAATTAGCAAATTTTATTTAAAACTCAGTGTTGGAAGAGGGAAGGGTACATTTTGGCATAAATAAACATGAGAGGATCAAAGAGATTTTTCAAGAGGCAGCACTAAAATTTTGCCTCTTGGCTACAGAGAGGAATGTTCAGGTAGCTCCGAAGTGAAGGGAGGAGCAGCAGGCAGCCACAGGTATCTTCAGGTTCTGCCTTTATTTGTTTCCTCTGACCCTCTGTTGTAACTGAAAGTGAGGTAGAGAGAGGGCTTGTGCTGCATCCTGGAAGTCACCAATATTTCTAAGTAATAAGTGTCATTACTTCGATTACGTAGCCTTGCCAAAATGTTGATGGCCTGGGGTTTCACAGGTGTACTGTGATTCTAAATTAGCCATGACCACAGACAGGATGTCATTGTCATTCCTTTCAAACGACAGAGCAGTAATTTGGTGATGTGTGAACACCTGGATTTGTGCCTCCTTTAACCCGAATGAAAGGGAGAGGAATAGTCTGAATCTAGTTTTGTCTTTGTGAGATCTGACCATGGCTCTCTGTCTCTTTATAAACACTGTGTTTGGAAATACAGTGCTTATCTATATGCTAGTTTTTGTTTTTAGAAGAGTAGCACCTTCAGGGAGCCATTGCTTTTGCTCTATTATTATGTACAGCAATGTGGGTGCTGCATGAATGTTAAGTACTAATAATAACAATACTGGTAATTCACTGGTGAGGCGTTTTGTGAGTCACCACTTACTGTGTGTTCACAGTGTTTGAACTTGGTTATACAAATGTATCAAGTTATTTCTTATATGAACTTCAGTATTAGCATTTTCAATCACCAGAGTCATAGTCAAGGATGAGCACTTTTTAAATTTTTTTCACTTTTAATTTTAGAACAATTTCAAAGTTGGAGAAAAGTTGTAAGAGTGGCACAAAAAATATCTGTATAACCTTCACCTGGAGACTTCATTCACGGTTGGCCAGTTATCCTTTATGACACAGGAATGCAATCCAGAATTAGTGTGGTACCTAGTTGTCTCATTTATTCTGGAGCAGTTCCTTCTTCCTTAACTTTGGTTTCTGAACATTATAGGTCAGTTGTTTTGGAAAGTGTCCCTGAATTTGGGTTTATCTAATATTTCCTCATAATTATACCCAGGTAATGCATTTTGGGGACAAAATTTTACAGAAGTGATACTTTGCTATTTTCCCTGCATCCTTTGATGTGGTACATGATGTCAATTTTTTCCATTATTGATGATGTTAATTTTGATCCCTTAAGTCTGTGAGGCTTCTCTATTGTAAAGGTACAATGTTTTTTTCTACATTTTGAAATTAACAATTACTTTGTGCGGAGAAATTTTGAAACCATAAAGTCTTATTCCTCGGCCTATTTTTATCCATTAGTTTTAGCATTCACTGCTATTTTTACATGACTAATTATTATTATATTGGTTGAAAACATTGATTTTTCTAATGCCTTTATTCCTTCTATATTACTTAGTATTAAACTCCCCATTTATTTATTTATCTGTATCATTGAGGACTCATGAATTCCTATTTTATTCAATGAACCATAATTCAGTACTACTGTTGTTTATTGTGATACTCAAATGTGTCAGATTTGACCAGTAGGAATGAGCCCTTTCAGGTTAGCGTCTGTATTCTTTTGACATGTCCTCAACATTCTCTGAGCACTTCGTTACTTCCTGGCACAATGAGATAATCCAAGTTCATTTATTCTTTCCTTATTCCAGTCCTGGGATCAGCCCTTTCTCCAAAAATCCCTGTTCTTTTAGTAGAATGCATTTAGAAACCAAGATCTGGGTTCTAGATATGCTCATTGCTACTGGGATACCACTGCTTCTAGGCTGCTCTTAGTGGAAAAATGAAATTTATACACATGCGTATCACTATTACTCTATTTCTCTCTCTTTCTCCCCCTACCCCTACATATGTGTGTGTATGTATATCTTTATGTATTCACATACACTTATTTATTTATAACCATTTGGAGTGTAACCATGAGTACACCAACACCTCCAATTCCTATTTCCTATTACCACAGGTTTATTTTAGCTTTTAACCTTGTCATATTTTTATATTCCTTCTCTGACAATAAGAAGATAATGGCTTTCATTATCTTACTATATTAATTGCTCAATCCTTCTATATGTAGTCAATCTACCAAGCTTGCTAGACTGACTTCCTACTCCTTTGTACCTAATTGCTTTTTCCGTGAATAGTAAGTAAGGGACAGAGAGAAGGCTGGAAAGAAAGAGGAGGGAGAAAGGATGGAATAGAATTACACAGTTTTGAATCTAAATTAAAATTAAAAAAATAGATTTCTGCAGATTTTTTTGTGTTTATAGAAGTAAGATTCTGGAAGTCAAGCTTATTGTTAACTTTGTTCAGATCCTGAAAATATATTCTAATATTTGTCTTTATATATTCATTCATAATACTTAATGGCAACAGGCATTACGCATACAAACATGAATGGTACATAGTCTGTAAAGAGCTCCGAATATTATAAGGCAAGCAGACATGTGAACAATTCCTGTAATAGTATGATAAGGGTTATAGAAGAGGAAAACTAAGAGTTTCAGGAGCACAGAGAAGGGACCAAAAGATTTCACAGAGGCAGCAGAATGATTTGTGTCTTCATTAAGAGCAAGAAACAACATTCTAAAGGTTAATTTCTAGTTGGTCTTCTGAATTCTGGCTTTTTCTTAACCTTCCTCTGTTGTAGTCATTCTGTGGAGGGCTAGAGAAGGTTAGACACAGTGAAGTGTACCTTCATGGTTAGGACAGTTTTGAGCAACAGGAAACACAACTACACAACTATTCCTTATATGTCTGGTGTCTGGTTTTTTTCTGCCCCCAGGTTGTAGCCTTTGACGTATTTTGAGTGTAACCTCTGACTTTGCAATGAACCTGAATTGTATCATATGTAATGTATAATTTTTACAGTACTGTGTATTTTTAGTGATTTTTAAAGCCACTATTATAAAATTTTCATATTACCAAATGATGCCAATATCCTAGAATATTTTTTGGAAATTAATTGAATGATTGTGTATAGTTAATGGCCCAATGGGCAAATCACTTCAATTTTTATTTTTTTGGTTAAAGGGCTCTCCATTGCATAAGTGTCTTTAAAACATGCTTATTAGCTGTGTCTCAACAATGTGGAAATGTGGGTTGGTTTTCTCACTCTCCAATTAAAAGTTGTTGCTCCATGGCTTCCAAGAAAGGACATTAAGTCACTTGGAGAAACTGGTCCAATATTACATGGTGCATGTAGAATAAATAAATCCAGATTAATGAATCTCGACCTATTTTCTGCCCCAAATGATCAGAGAGATAAATAGATTCCTTGGTCTAATAATTGAGTGTCAGATTCTAGCTCAGGAAGCCATTGTGCCTTCTCAGTACTGGCCTTCTAAAACTTAAGATACTCAATTTTCAAAAAAAATCAATTTACAAAGAAAAAATATCCTTTGAGATTATAAAAAAGGCAATGATGATGTACAACAAAATCCACTAAAGCTATCTTTCTCTCTGCATTGCAGAAATTGACAATTCTTTAAGTATTAAAATATATACCACTACCCCCAATTGTATATTTTACACGATAAAGATATTTCTTAACCTAAGTATTGGCATTATTTATTACTGAAATCATCTGTGTATATTTGATATGGGGCATGGATGGTGGGTCATATCTTGACAAGGATCTCAGGGCTGTTGAAAGGTGGTTGCAACTTAGGGTGGAGTCTGCAGGAGAGGCCTATTATGATTGTATCTTGGACTTGGCACAGTGACGCTTTCCTTATGGCTTACAAGTTCACAGAGTTCATAGGCAATTCATGTCAACTCAAGATGTTTGAGTAGCTCTGTAAATGACTATTTGCATCTTGGGGGTACCTAGGTTCTCAGTTTTCTATTTACTTATCTCTATATATCTAGAAGCTGCCTTAGTCATCACCTTGAACTCCTATCTCAGTGCAGGTACAATTACTCATCATTACTTAATTTGGATCTGGATGGTGTCTCTACTGCTACTTTTAAAACCAGAAAATCACTAAGTCTAGGACAATCATGTTGTTCACTCTTTTAGAGCCTTCATCCTGTTCTCTTTGGTTACACTCATAACTCTGGCACAAATGCAAATGTAATATGAATAGATAAGAATTTTTGAAGATTTTTTTTCAAAGCTATTAAAGGAAAATGCTCTTCTGATATTTCCCTTCTGGGTTGTTTTAGTAAGAAGAATACTATGATAAAATATTTTTGCAATCATTTTATCAAGCATAATATTCAGCAAATTATAATGCTAACCTTATTACACAGTCTCAGGAAATAGGTAATAAGTATTATTTTTGTATTTAGTGATGGAAACATTAAGGCTCACAATAACAAGTGATTTTAAAATAATGATTAAGTCCCAGCTAAACTAGTCATTTGACAAGTATTTGCTAAAAGTACTTGAGAAACAGCAGTAATGATAGCAGTAATGAACCATAGCAGGATAGACTTGCTTCCTTAATGCCCATGGCTCTTGTGTAACGCATCTGATTAACAAACCATCAAAACTACTGGAGGAACATCCTGTAACATGGGTTAGGGAGACCTTTGTCCTCAGATTTATTAGCTAATATTATTCTGTAATAATTTGGCAAATAATTGATTGAATTCTGTGCGTTTTTAAATCTTTGAGAATATAGAGTTAAAACTATAAAATCTGGCAGGGCACGGTGGCTCATGCCTGCAATAGGCTGAGGCAGGAGGATTGCTGTCAGAAGTTCGAGACCTGCCTGACCAAGAGTGAGACCCCATCTCTACTAAAAATAAGAAAATTTGCCAGGCATTGTGGCATGCGCCTGTAGTCCCAGCTACTCAGAAGGCTAAGGCAGGAGAATCTGGAGCCCAGAGGTTTGAGGTTGCAGTGAGCTATGATGATGCCACTGCACTCTACCCAGGGCGACAGAGTGAGACTTTGTCTCAAAAAAAAAAAAAAAAAAAAAAAAGGGAAATTGAACTTCACTCCCTCCCCCCTTCATATTAAAAAAAAAAAAAAAAGAAACTATAAAATCTGACAGAGGACTTGGAGTTGGTACCTTTTCTTTAAAACTTTCCACAGTAATCTACCAGTATGTTCTTATCTTCCATAGAATGCCTAGTGTGTCTGTCTCTCAGCAGGTGAAATGAAATGCTAGCAATTGATTTTTATTTTGAAATCCAGCAATTTTATAAGCCTACTGAAATTATGTTCATCACTGCTAAACCTTACTGGCATAAATATTACATAGCAGAAATAAAACTATTAAGTTCTTGATAAACCAGTTTATTCATTTAAACTTTCATTAACAAAAAGATCAAGAAACATAACATATTCTTTATTTCTGCCAACAAATATTTTAAATAAACATAATTTTTCAATTATAATATTTACAATCATAATCAATGTTATAGGTCTTTTAAAATATAAACTTTTGAGGAATAAAGTTACATGAGATATACCAGTAAATATGAATGCTAAACTGACATATGAAAATCTGGCTGAGATTTGCTTAGAAGAAGCTTGTAAAATATGTTTTCAAGAAAAAAACAGATAGATTGAAAGTATTTCTTCTTAATATGGTTTTAATTTAATTAACACAAAAAAGCCACTCCTATCGTACATAGATAGATATGTTTAAGGATGTTCTTAACACAAAGATTCTCAGACGTTCTTGGTTCATGGAGCCTTTAACGTTTCAATAATTTTTTATGGTGATCCTAGGAAAAAAGAAATACCTTATTATTTCATTTATTAAGTAGTTAGGCCCAAATTTAGTAGTAACAATTTGTGTAGTGTCTGACAGATGTTGTTGCATTTCCCTAAAAATTTTAAAATATTCTGTAACATTCGTATGGGTTCACAGTAGCATGGTTGGGCACGTGGTCCTAGCAACATTAATGGCAAAACACTAGTAATGACTTAAATAGTCACTAATTGGGGGATGATTAAATGATAGCCTATCTATATGATGGAATACTAGCAAATCTCTGTGTGTGTGTGCATATTGTAGGAGAGAAAAAATATCTTTTACTCTACTCATGTTAGGTTCAGTGGCTGGGGCCCTTACATCAAAAGACAGATTGACAAGAGAAAAGCATACACATTTATTTAAGTTTTATGTGACACAGGAGCCTTCAAAAGAAAATGAAAACCTAAAGAAACAGTTAAACCTGAGTGTTTTTTAATAGTAGGTTTGATGAAGAGTAGAAAGTCATGGAAAAATATGATAGGGCAAAGAGGATATGAGCAAAATGTAATAAACTGGGGGAGACTTTTCAAGGTTTGTTTGTATTCTTCTCTATGTCCTTGTGTCTTCAGAGATAAGGATGCTCTTTTCCTCCAGGTATAGGGAAGCACCTCTCACACGAGGGTCTTATGCCCTGCTTCAGGGGAGAAGGATGCGGGAAGGTCAGACAGACCTGGCTTGCTGCTTTCGATGTTTTCCCAAATTCCTTTAGCTTAAAATATTCAATGTGCCAAGGTGCCATATTTTGGAATAATGTGTCCTGAACCTTATCTCTATATCTGTTTATCCATCCATCCATACATACACACACACACACACTCACACACACACATACTCACAGGCATACATGTGGATGAACAGAAAAAGGCCTAGAAAATTATCTTTGACTAATAACAACCCATATGCTTGAAGGGGATATAAGGTTCAAGGCAGTTGTCAGAGGGTCCTTTAGCTTGATCTGTACTGTTTGTAAATTTTATATATGTGTGTATGTGTTTTACTTTATTTTATTTTATTTTATCAACTTTATAATTTAATATATGATTAAATTTATTTAAATATTATACATATTTAAACACAAAAATAAATTATATATATTATACAATTTAGTTAAGATCTGATATTCTTCTAACAGCTAACATCCTAGGATAATAATATGAATTTGAAGGGCTGATTTGCCTAAAATATAAACAGAAATGAAATAGAGGTAAATATTGGAAAAACCCATTCTAAAATCACTTAAAAATATATAAGCATAAAAGCATTCTTTCTTCCTTCCTTCCTTTACTTGTGAAAGCAAGATATGTTCTTTTTTAAAAAAAAATGAAGATAAACAAGTAAGAAAGAGGATACTCACCAGTTCCTCCCTAATTCCAGTCTTTGAATGCATATACATCTAAATATATATGTATATCTAAATATACATAGTGTTTTTTTAAACTAATCATATAAGAACTTGCTTTTTTCACTTAATTTGTTTGGAAATCTTTCTAGGGTAACCAACTGGTCCATATTTGCCCTGGAATTTCATGATTTTAGCACTGAAACTCCTGAGAACTGCCCCACCCAGACCCCCAGTTCCAGACAAACCAAGAGATTGATTACCCAAGATCTCTAAGTCAGTTTACATATGTCTACCTCTTAGTTTTAATAGCTGCATAATAGTCCATAAAACAGTAATACCCCAATTACGAGTCACTTAAGTTTTTTCCATCATTTTTCTGTTATAAACAATTAGATTTGAATTTCTATTTTTATCAATTGCATTAATTACACATCAAATATCTACATCATTCTTTCTCTGAGAGGGAGTAATTATCAATTCAAACCTCATAATGGTTTTTAAAATGCATGGCTTTCTGACTAGGTGAGTAGTTATATGAAATTTTGGTCCAGAATTTAAAGCATATATTTCTGGACCCCATCTCTAGGTTACACTCAGCCAAATCTCTGTATTTTGTGAGTCACATGAAGCATATGCATTTTGTGCTTGTCCCTGAAGCTCCCTGCTCTGTCAAGGATCTTCCCACCCTATGCTGTTGGTCACTCTGAAGTATGGGATGAATAGATAACCAGGTTCTCCTTCAATAATTTTCCTTTCTTTCTTTCCAGAATTGCTATGTCTGGCTCAGTGCATATTCCTTTTCCTCCTCTCACCCTATTTTTTAAAAGAATTAAAACATTTATAAAGGGAATTATATTTTGAAAGGGATAAATTTAAAATTGTACCCCATGGAAGTTTCCTGATGATAGACAGAAATCAGTTGAAAACCTTAAAACTAGCTGGGCGCAGTGGTGCACACCTGTAATCCCAGCTACTTGCGAAGTGAGGCGGGAGGATCACTTGAGCCCAGGAGTTTGAGTCTAGCCTGGGCAATATCATAGTGAGACCTTGTCTCTTAAAAAGAACCAAAAAGACAAAACAACAACAAACAAACAAACAAACAAAAACCCCCAAACTTTCCCAAGGAAACTTCATTCGCAGAGCCTCTGTTCCTAACTCTGTTTTCCTGACCTCAGGTTTTAACACATTTGTCTCAAAGTCCTCCCTCCAACCTTTTCTATGAGAGTCTCCAATGTGTTACACAGAAAACTCCAAACTTTGCCTACGATGTAGTCTAATTCATGACCAGATCTGACCTCCCTCTGCGTTGCATCTCTCCATTCTTCCTTAGTTCATTTCCCATCTCTGAGGTCTCTGGTACAGGATGGAAAAGGGTTCTCTTGGACAGTTCTGAGTGTCACAATTTCTCAATAATGTCATTTCACACCTGTTGTTTACCTAGCAGGCATATACACTTCTCTCTGCTTTAAGGTTTTTGTTATCACTGATTTCTGGCATTCTGCCAATATCACATTTTCCTAGAGGCCTTCCCCAACCTTCCAATTTAACAAGACTCCCAGGTAGGGTTGCCAGATCAAACACAGGAGGATGAGTTAAATTTGAATTTCAGATAAATAGCAAATAAGTTTCTGTGAAATATGTCCCAAGTATTTTGTGGCACATACTTATACTGAAAAAAAATTATTTACTCTTTATCTAAAATTTAAATTTAACTCAGTCTCGTGTATTTCTATTTGCTGAGTCTGGCAACTCTACTGCTAGTCATTTTCTATTGCAACATTCTGTTGTAATTTTCTCCTTGCATTTACCACTACTTGATATTTTCTTGTTTATTTAGTTATTTATATGTGTAACATCTGTCTTTTGCCACTGGATTATAGGGTCCATGAGAATAGGAACCTTGTCTGTCTTGTGCCCTACTGTATTCCCAGAACCTAGAATACTGCCTAGTGTATCCCAGGTATTCAGTACATGCTATTCAGCAGGTGACTACACATCTTCCAAAGACAAATGTTCATTTTTAAGGATAATACATTTTAGGCTGAAATATTTTTTAATTACCCTGTATTTTGTAAGAAAACTCACCTTTCTTGGAGTTCTATTATCACATAATTATAGACAATGTAGTTTTACCCCTTACTGCTCCCAACTGTGCTCTTATGAACTTTTAGAATAAAAAAGGAGTTATGTAATCCACTTATAGAAAGAAGTTTGAAATGACCATTGTTAAAAAAAAACCCATTCTATTATATTTAGTAATCTTGGTTAAGGGAGGGGAGTTTAATACATTTTACCAATTATATGCATTTTAACCTTTTTTCAAAACTTTAATAAAAACATTCAAGAATGTATCAAATTTTAATTTCCAGGAGACCGTCAATATAAAGTCCTGGGGTTAACTTTAACTATTTTTTTGCAAAAATCTCACAATAAAACTTGCTAACTATCCATGCATATTTTTGAACTTCTTTGTAAATGTGGTATTGTATGTAATTCATGAATTTAAAAAACTTTAAAAAATTTCTTCTTAAGTTACTGAGCTTCCTGGTAGTTTAAGAAAAGGTAAATCAATATAGTGTTTCTGGTTCATTCTAATAAATGATTATTTTTCTGAATATATGTTTCTTTGGAATTTAACTTCCATAGATCATTGACATAAACCTCTAAATGGTCTTTTTCCCAAGACGGTTGCACATCTTTTAGGTGAACTTGGTTAAGTGGTCTTTAGACAAAATTATCTGAGCGAAATTAAAATCGAGCAATTATGAGGGGAATCTAATCAGTATGGACTGATTATGAAAAATTTACATCCTATTTTTATTCATTTTCAAAAATCAGAGGATTTTAAGTTATTTAACAATTTCTAAAATGTACTCTGTTTATTTAGATGAAGCTGTTATTGAAATTACAAGAGGGTTTCAGTCTAGGTCTATTTGCTCGTTGCACAAAAATCCAATTATTGAGGCAATAAGGATTGCCAAGGAAGAAAGGAATTTTTAATGCAACAGATGTCTTGCAGGGAGAACTGAAGAACAGGAGAGGCTGCCTCAAATCCATCTCCCCAACTAAGGGAGATCATGAGCATTTAAAGTGATAAGGAAAACCCCCATCTCTTATTTGGCACAGCAGCCACCTGAGACCCCCACCCCTCACCGAAGACCCGCATCAGCATAATACTAACCTAACACCTGGCCCATCAACTAATCTATTACCTGGCACATCAGCATAACACTAAACCTATTACCTGGCACATCAGCATAACACTAAACCTATTACCTGGTGCAGCAACTAACCTATTACCTGACACATCAACTAACCTATTACCTGGCAGGCATTAGACCCCACCACTTGGATCACCCCCACATAATAAAAGTGGGAAAAATTGTGTAGACGGGGCTCAGAATTTGGTGGCAAGACCCCTCTGAGCCCACCAGCGAATAAACCTTGATTCTCCAACTCTCCGTATGCCACTCGGTTTGTCCTTGGGACCACTCGCTGTAAGACTTGCTGTAACAAAAGAGAGGCCATGTGTCTTGGGGCAGGTTGTGCTGTGACTCACAAGGAGCTACATTGCATTGGGGACAGGTGTGGGGGATGGTAACTCTTGGCATCAGGAAGTCTTTCCAGGGGCCTTCAGAATCTCAGCTCCTTTGTCTTGTAGGAAATCCATCATTTCAGGCCAAGTGTGGTAGCTCACGCCTATAACCACCAGACTTTGGGAGACTGAAGTGGAAGGATCACTTGAAGCTTGATCACTTGAGTTCGAGTCCATCATATCTGGGAAACAACTCAAAGGGTCAAGTATTTAATTAAGGGAGAGGATTATAAAAAACATGTAGGGGTTCATGGAGCTGGTTACAAAGCCTAAATTGGTGCTAGAAGGGGTGTGTGAGTGTGTGTGTATATGTGTGTATAGAGCCTAGAAAAGCACAAGATTGACACCTTTGATAGATTTTTAACTCTCCAATTAATTTCCCTGCATGAAATACATAACATATCAATATTTTGCTTCCAAAATACACATCTCCATTGGACATCAGCAATTAATGCATCACAAAATTCAGAAATCCACCCAATGTTATCTGGGGATGTTTGGTTTGCAGCCTCTTTCAGAGCAGCTGTTAAAGTTGGCTCAGCATAATCAGAAGGCTTCCCTTCCTCTCAGTCCCTGAGAGCAATGAGGTTTTGCTTGAATGAAAAGGCGATGGGCAGGAAGCTGGCAAGGGGTCGTAAAGAGTGGACACTGGGCTCTGCCAGAGTTCCACACTGTGTTCCCCATCCTGTCTTATGCTTATCTTTTGCTTAGAGTGAGTGTGTGTGTGTGTGTGCGTGCACGTGCACATTAGCTGATGAAACCCTCTTCCCGTTACACAGGGATGGAACTAAGCAGGGTGGGTGTAGCTTTGGAGGGTTCTGAAATCTAAGAACCAGCTTCCTTTCCCACCGCTTTCCGCTGAGTCAGTTCACAGCAGAGTACACTGCAGGATCTAGAGGTCTTTGTGTTCAGATTATTTTACTAGCTACAAATGCCACACCCTTGTGCTACACAAACAGAACACTTTGTCCTTCCAGGAGGTCCGTCCTTTGACCACAGCCCTGAGATTTCAAAGCTGCCTCACTGAAGCTTGCCTATTGTGATGCAAAGTGTCGGGCTCAGTGAGTGTCCCGGTGTTTTGGGGGTTTAATTGCAGTTTCACTGTTGTTAGCTCCATGGCTCACCATGCTAGTGAGGCTTTGAATAGTACCAGTCTAGCACTTAAAACTGGTTCAAAAATCCATTTATTACACAAAAAAGTTCAATGACAATGAGAAAAAAATGGAACAATGTTTTTTACTTTAGGAAAATCTATACATTTATTTTTTTAACAACATATATCCATTTATAGCAAATACCCATTTATGTATGTTAGGATAGTACATGGCCATTGGTCTATACAGGCAGTTGTAGGAAAGAAGTGGTAGAATAGAAGGAGAGCTGAACTTGGACACTGAGCTACAACAACTGGCAACCAAGTCTCCTGCCTCCCAGTCTGCAATCACCTTTATGAGATTTCAATTGCATTCCTATTCTCCTCAAACCCTGTTACAGGCCCAAATGCATCTTATGTAACATTACATCTTGAACTCAAATAATAATGTGATAACTGCCTTTTATTGAATAGTGATTATATGTACTATATGCTAAATGCTATGTTCATTTTCTCATTTCATTCTCAACAAAACTTTATGAAGTAACTTCTATAATCCTCTTTTCACTAATGAGAGGGTAGAGGCTTAGGGGTGTTAAATCTCTAGACATGGTCACACAGTTAATAACAGGAAGAACTGGGTTTCTAACAAGATTTGATAGTCTCCAGAGGTCAAGATCTTAACTACTAAGAAACTCAGTCCATTAATTACAATACCAGCTTTGGCATAAAGGAGGGCTTGGGGTCCAGTCTGGCCAAACTAGGCCTTGCTTTGAAGTTCTGATTTAGGATGTAACTTGTTTTTATTTCGGTGGGGGTAGGGGCAGTGCTGATAGATATTACTGGGCAGCTTAGAACCTGTCTCCACTGGCCCAACATGCTCTCTCCTCCACACCCTTGGCAGAATCCCCATTGCCTCTTCTGTTGCTTTGCAGCCTTACTTCGTAAAACAATTTGGGATATCATGTTTGCTCCATCAAACAATCTCCTAACCTTTCTTCAAAATGAGTCTCAGAAAACATTATTACGACATTTTGCTAGAATCTCACCCGTAGGTTAGTCCTACCAATTTCAGTCCTTATAAAAAATATTGTGAACCAACCTATTCCTGTTTCTTTTTCCTTAATAAAATCCAACTGGGTCTGTCTGAGGCATTTTTAAAAAATTTGGTTTATATAGGCTTTTGTTTTTATTTTTTTATTTTAGATATGAGACTTTAAAATCAGCCCAAATCAATATAAAGTCATTTCTGTGATAAGACCTCAAACTGAATACAGATAGTTATAAGAAGTGTTAATTTTTAAAATTTTATTAATTTATTTATTTTTCATCAGATTGAGCTGATTTGATCACTCCTGGAAACACCGTTCACTTGGCTCTGAAACTCTGCAGTCATCTGATTTTCTTCCTACCTCTCTCTCTTGCTGTTTCTCCTTGCTCTCCTTTGCTAGTTTTTCCTTCTCTACTCAACCGCTAACTGCTGTAGCACCACCTTGGGTTTGGCTTTGGTCTCTCTCCTGTATACATTTGCTGTGCCTTGCTTCTGTGAATTTAAAAACCATTTCTATGCTGATGAGTCTAAAATTTCTACCTTCAGTCTTGACACCTCCCCAAGTTCCAGATGTCTAATCTACATCTCCTGTTGTATGTACAGTGAAAGTGGTTGTCACTTGTACAAAGAAGGACTTTTAATTTTCTCTCAAAACTATTTTTCTCCTGGTCTTGTCCTCTAATTAAATCACTGTTTATCCTGTTTTTCAAGCTATTTCATGGTCCCTTGTTTCTATACCTCTCCACATCCTTCTGTCCTTTTCTCTCTCTCTCTCCAGACTAGCTTTTCTGCTGTATATTACTTGCCAGTGCTGATGGCCAGGTCTGGATCCCAACTCCAGCCCTGGCCTGAAAAAATCACTTTGGACCAGCTGGTGTCAGGTATAAATCCCGATCTACAACAGCCAGCATAGGATGTTCTATCATATAATCAGGCCCCAAGGCCTGGATATGGGTGGGGCAATTTTCCGAGAAGGTGGTTGGTGGTGCGTGGGTTGGGCAGGCTTCGTAATAATGTTTGCTCGGCAGTCTTACAAATTTTCAAGAGTTTTTATGTTCATGACTTCCTTGACTTGAACACTTATGTAAAGAACCGGAAAGGATCCCGCTTTTATCAGTTCTGATTGTAGTCCAAAGACTTCTGTTTCTGCTCTATCATTTCTATTTTTCTTATTGATTAAGAAAGAATTTGGACTACATGATTTCCCAACTCTCCTCGACATAAGGAAGGCCTTTTGTAAGATCAGACCAGCAGGTTTTATTTTATTTCTTCCACGAAAGTGCAGGCCTAGTTTAGACAACATGCACTTGCCAAGGAGACCCTTTTGGGGGTAATCAAATATACTTGGAGCTGTAATGACTAAGTAGCCTCGATTTCAACCCGAGTCTGTTGAAACTGATTTAATTATAACCTTTGCAATACAATCCTGAGTAACTGGGGAAAAAAGAGCACAATTAGAGGAATTCCCAAAAAGAGAAGAAATCTAGTAAGAGGAAAAAAATAGAGCAAATACTTTTAATTTTGACAATTCAATGAAAGTCTAAAGGATGAAAGATTCAACTTTCCTTTGGCCCAGATCTTTATCCATACTATTACTAAGTCAGTGCATCACAGGAGAGTTGGTTTATACACTACAATCTATCTTTCTAAAGGAAAGTGGCATTCATGCTATAAAGTGAGAGGGAAGCCTATGTCTTGGCGAACTAGCATTATTCATCTTCTTTCTTATCATTTCAGTTTCTCAATAGTAATTTTCAAACGGAAATCTACTTTTTTTTTTTTTTTTTTGCTGGGATGGGCCTTCCTGTCTAGCAATGAGGCTATTTCCATTTAATAATTACGCAATTGTTATGGAAATTCCCTTTTAAAAGTATGACTTAAGGAAATTGTGCAACCATTAATATCCCCAAACTTTTTGAAGAATACCTATGTCACACCAAGAATAAATGATGTAAAATTACTTTCTGTAGCATTGTTGCCATTAGAGAGAAATTAAACCAATGCTTTAGTAGCCTATTGCTTCACAGCATAAACATTGTCCTTAGCATTCTTCATGGATTGATTTTTGTCTGTTTGAGGACAGAATTCTTCACATGATAGCTAAATTGTTTTGATTTCTCAAAATGTCACTATATGAAAGATGGTATAACTAATTTCCTCACCTTTCCCCCTTTACTTAATCCAATTATACATCAAAACTGAGAAAAACAAGTCATTGGCAATGGGAGATATTCACAAACATGAAAACTAGAGAATAAAAAAAAGGATGAATCATAAAGTATTTTTTATTTTAACTAGATAAAATCTGTCCTCATGAATGATATTCCCACCAGTTTTCAAGCAAACTGATAAAAATTTCTGGTAGAATAATACAAACTATGGGGAAGATTCAGATAGGGGTTTCTGCTCTGCTTTCTTCCTTGTTAGCTTCAATGATTAGTGAACTGTTGAAAAAAATGGGGAAGGAAAGAGTCATTGATAAAGCTTCCACATTTTCCCAGCAGGAGAGAATTATAAACTTTTCCCGGAACTTCTTGCTTTGGATAAAGGGGTCTGTGGTCATATGAATTTGGGGATCACTATTGCACACATACTTTGTGATTTCAGCCACACCCCAGACTTCTTCTTAAGTGCCAGTCCCACATAGCCAGCCACCTTTATAACATGTCCTCCTGGAGTTCCATAGGCAATTCAGACTCCAGAACTTAACTCTTGGTCTTTCTTTCCACATCTGCTTTCCTCCCATTCATTTTTTACCAGCTGTCCTATTGCCCAAGTCAGAAAATTGTATTCATCCCATATACCTCTCTCTCTGTCACTATTCTCCCACCCTTTGATCCAAGCCACCCAGTTCTTTTTCTTTTATGCCTTTCTGATCTCTCTGGCACACCCTCTTTTTCTCTATTGTCAATCAGGCCACTGACCAGGCTCTCACTTTGTCTGCCTGCCATCATTCTCCTCCTCATCCTCAAATTCATCCTTCACACTTGCAATAGATTTTCTACACAAATCTGCCCTGGAGATGCCCATGTTTAAAATATTTAGATGGTTAATCTTCAGGATGAAGTTCCTACCTCGGTTGTTTCTCCCTCAGATCTCCTATCTCCCTTAAATGAATCCTGTGCTTCAGAAGTTCCCTGAAGTTGATGCTTTTTCTTCCCATCACTGACTGCACGCACATACTGTTCTGCTGGAAACACCCTTCCCACCCTTGTGTGATTGGCCAATATGCTCCTTAGTCAAGGCTCAGCTCATGTATAACCTTCCCTGACACTTCCATCTCCACCTCTCTGAGTAATGTGTTTCTCTTTTATGTTTCCTAAACATCTAGCATGTGGCTTTGACACAACACTAAAAGGCAATGTAATACTCTACAGGTGCAAGAGCATTTGCCCCTGGAATCGGACAAACCTGGATTTGAATTATGGGTCTGGCATTTACCAAATATAAACCCAGAAATACACTTTAATCTCAATGAACATTAATTTTTTTATCTGTAATTAATAATGCAGATAATATCTGCCATATTACAAGTTTGGCATTTCCCTTTGGAAGCTTCTCAGGCAACGTGTTCAAAAGTGAAATTTTTTTATTCCTTTGCCAAGTGTTCCTACCCAAATGCTCAAACCAAGGGTCCGCCTTCTCCTCCCTCTTCACTTCCTCTCCTCTAGCGCCAGGATGCCTGTAATATCTCTTGAATCTTTCCACTTGTCTCCAACCCCACTGCCACACCCCAGCCGCAGTTCTCTCTCCTCAGAATTTCTGTAATAGGCTTCTAACTGATCTTCTGGAATCCGTGGTGGATGTAATTAAGTATGGCTCTGAAGTCTGACTGCTAGGTTTCAAATTCCCTGCTTGTCAAAACCTTGTTTAACTTCAGTTTCTTTTTCTATGAGATGGTGATAAAATAGTACCTCCCTCAAAGGGTTTTGAGGAGAGTTACATAGTGATTCCTGTAAAGCTCTTTGTATTGTATGGGGCACACGAGAAGCTCACAGTAAGTTGCTATGATCCACTGCTACCCTCTTTAGCCACTCAGCCACCGACCAGTGATGTTTAAAAATGCAAATCGAATCAAGTCATAATTCTACTCAAATCCCCTCAATGGCTTTTGATATCTTTAGAATACAGTTATTCTTTTGATGTCTTTAGAATATAGTTGTCCCTCAGTACCCTTAGAGATTGGTTCCAGGAATTCCCCCGACCCCCTATTGCCGCCTTTCCCCGCCTCCCAGGGATAGCAAAATCCCAGGATGCTCAAGTCCCTTATACAAAATGGTGCAGTATTTGCGTATGCTCCTATATACTTTTTATTTTTTCTTTTATTGATACATAATATTTTACATATTTATGGATACATGTATTTGTTACATGCATAGAGTGAGTACTGATCAAGTCAGGATATTTGGGGTATCTATCAAATTGAATATCAAGTTTCCTGTTTACTTTAAATCATCTCTAGATTGTATCCAGGGCTTCCCACTTAATTAGAGTTTTTTCTTTTCTGGCATATGTTTCTGCTTCCCCTTACCCTCCACATCCCTCAGCCCTCTTGTTTAGAGAATTCTGCTCTTCATTGGTATAGGTTTCTGTGTTTGTTTTAATTTCAACAGGTTTTAGGAGAAAAAAAAAACTTCTCTTGGATGGGCTCCTTCCTTTGGATTCAGTTCTCTTTTTTGTACCAATTACCATGGTTGTAATTTCATTCTTTGGCCATTATTCCTGTATTCCACTTTGATGCTGAGAAACATATCTGTCTTCTTCAGTTATATTCCCCCAGTGCCTGGCATGTAGAAGATACTTGGCAATATTCATGAGTGAATGAATATGATGCTCAAAGTATTAATAATTTCCCATTTCTCCTTTGCATATTTCCTTCTCTCTTAAATCTTAAAATCAAAATTGCATTCTCTCCAGAATCTCACTTTGGCTATTAGATATGTATTAGTATAACTGTTAAGTAAAAACAATTGAACAATGTCCTAAAAATCCTGATATTTCTATCAGAGAAATGTCTATGTCTGCAAAATTTTCCTCAGGAAATAAGTTCTCAGAAATTACACATTTTTGGTGTTCAAAAAATAAATTACTTATTCAATAAAATTGAGTGTTCTTGATTATAAAAACATTTCTTGATCATGTACAGTGTATTACTATTCTACTTAATATGACAAAACTGCTTTCAGACTTTTTTTTTTTTAAAACAGGGTATTGTTCTGTCACTGGGGCCAAATTGCAGTGGTGTCATCATAGCTCATTGCAATCTGCAACTCGGGAGCTCAAGTTATCCTCCTACCTCAGCCTCCAGAGTACCAGGGACTATAGGCGTGCACCACCACACCTGGCTAATTTTTCTATTTTTTGCATAGGAGGGTCTTGCTCTTGGTCAGGCTGGTCTGGAACTCTTGGTCTCAAGCAATCTTCCTGCTTCAGCCTCCCAAAGTGCTAGTATTATAGGCGTGAGCCACCACGAGCAGCCTCAGATGTATTTTTACCCTCAAAAAGGGATATTAGATTTTATTTAGATAGAAAGACTAAATATTTTATAAAATGTATTTAGTTATGGTCTGACCTTTGCTACTCTTCAATATGATAGTTTATAAACATACAATTGATGAGCTCTGTAAGCCAATGGGACTTTTGGGGTCTATTGTACTAGAAGTATCAGGACCCCTTAGCTCATTTTATGCTTTATTTCTTATTTTTTAACAAATAAGAGAATCTTCAGTATTTTCTTTCTGACGTGCCCAAGTCATCAGATTGTCTACAGCTGCACCTTTCCTTATTTTGTTGCTTACTCCACTTTCTTCATCCCCCAGTTTCTCCCACACAGTTGAAATAAATGGGAGTGTAACTCATTAGAACCCACCCTCTTAATTAGTTACACTCTGTTAACACTGGCTTGGGCCCCGGGCACCCATCCCAGCACCCACATTGCTTCCAAGATTTTAAGCCCAGGGTAGTGGCTATAAATAGGCTATTTCTATCTACATTTAAGTTTCAAAAAGAAGAAGCAGAAGTGTTGCGGTAGGATAGTTCAGAAGTAAGGTTTGGTGAGGAATGTAATTCTGGTAGGACTGCTAACCAGCTGCTAGACAGAAAACATGAAGAGAGAAAAATTGGTCTCCACTGCTTCTACAGTGTCATAAATATGATCCCTATGGCTCTCACACCGTTTATTAAACAGAGTCCCCGGATGTACATAGTAACTAATGATTTTACAGATTGCCTTTTCTTGAGTGTCTAATATATATGTTACAAGGCTACCTCAAATCCTCTAATTATGTATTTTTGAAATGGGGAAACTGCATATTACAGTGGTTATGTAATGTGCCCAGATTCCCTGGTATAGTAAATTGTGGGGTCCAATGTTCAAGTGCAGAGCTTCCTAACTGTAGGGGCTCTTCTCTTTCCAGGGTACCTCACAGCTTATCCTCAACACGGGGAGCAAGACAGCTCTGTATCCAAGTGGTTGATGTCACAAATGACCCCTCATTTTTCAAATCTGTTGCAGCCCCATCCCCACCCCACCCCCACCCATCCCCACCACCACGTAGCATCCATAGACTCCTGTTTGGTCAGCTTTCTCCACTACTTATACCTCCCTCCACCTTTTTGGAAGGTGGCCTTCCTTGAAAGTATAGTGCCACAAAGTTCTGTTCCCACTAAGTAATAAGTCTACTCAGAGCTGGCTTTGTTCATAATAAAATAGTCGGTTTTTACACATAGTGTAAAATGAAGGAAGGCCAAAAACTACCTTCACAGAAAGCCTATCAATAGAAACTTGCTCCTTTGACTTTACAATTCACTCACAAGTATTTAATTTGCCTGGAAGGGTTAATACTTCTTGCCACTATTTAGCTTAAACTGGGTGTCAATAGCTTTCCTTCCACCAATAAGCTGAGATCAGCTTGCCCGAGTGCTGGAGTGAACGTGAGTTTTAACGCAGGGTGGGGTAGGATGGCACTACTGGCACACCATCACAGATCCCCGTGCCTTTGGCTTATCTGAGAATCCTGGCAGATGACTCAGTGTGGCCCTTCGATGTCCCGATTCCAAATTCCTTACGCCAGAGAATGGTTGCCCCAGTTTTAATTTTCATCTTGTGAAAAACATCAATGCTTAACTATTGCTAATATTTCCCTCCTCTTCCAGCATCTTGTTTTCAGCCCAAATCAAGAGAGACTGGCACTTAGGACGCAAGTGAACAGCTTTCTCTAATAGAGAAACTTGGGGTCTTATACTGTCCCAGATGTTATCTTATCACCTTGGTATTTCTTTGTTGTACATGTGAAAGACAACTCATGTATCCTGACTTAGCGTGCAAAGCAAAACAACAGCACCACTGGTAAAAGCCTTCCTGAAATCCCTTGAACCAGACATCTCCCATTTCCTTTGCTTAAGTTCATTTCCTGACAGCCGGCCTTGTGCCTTTCTGGCCTCTTTTATTGTAGTTTACTAAAAAACAAGTGTCTATGTGTACTGCCTCTTCGCCTGCTGACAGCGTCTTTGGAAGTGAGTCTGTTAGACATTCCATCTATGTGAATTCTTTAACATGATTAAATTTTATACCCATTGGCACATACATACACCACAGATGTAGTTAAAGGAGTAACTGTTCATAACACTTTAGAAAGTCTAGAAATACTATTGTAAGCAAAATTGTATACCTTTTTATCTTCTTAACTTATTTTTAAATGACAAGAAAAACTTTAAAACACCGGTACTCTTAGTCTAAGGACACCATTTTCTTTCCTCTGCAACTTCTAGGACGAAAGCAGTCTGACCTTTTTTTTGTAATTTAAAAATTTGTGTCTATTCATAAGGTTGTATATTTATTGGTGATATTTCTGACAATTTGTTACAATAAAATTTGAGATGCTTGACTCCTTTTTGTTCTTTGCCACGTTTTTCTATATTAATCATTCATCTAAACTTATGTCTTAAAACATTAGAAAACTTCATCCCAAACTGACTTTTCTGGATTTCCTCTTCTAAATAAAATAAGCTCTTCCCTACTCCTCATCTTCTGTCTGTTGTTTAGCCCAAAATGTGTGTGATCATTAAAAACAAAAACAAAACTAAGCCACACAAGTAGGCTGCAGCTCTGGCTGGGTTCCAGGATTCCATTAGCCAGACAATGGGCGGCCCCAGCCCAGCCGACAGGCAGCCCCAAGTGTTCTGGGAGGAAGCCTGTCTCGCCCTCTTTGGGTGTCAAGCTGTCTGAGCAGGGTCAACAGCAGGATGAGGCTGGGAATGGGATAAATTGATTGTTTTGCAAATAGTTAGTAATAAATGTTTGGCATGGCCTGTACCACTCATATTTGCATTAAAAATCAATTAAATTTGGTAGTGTGTATTTACAATTCAACTTGACAAGTTTATTATTTTTTTTCTTCTTAGAACAGTTCAAATAAAACTGCAACCGATTTTGGAATAATTACAGCAGAGCAAGAAATAGTTTAGCGGAAAGCTAAAAATAGATGTCTTCTTTCAGTTTTTTTCCTTGTTTATTTCCAAAAGACTTGCCAGTATACTTGGGATTGTAGTCTAAAGACTAAATTAATCAAATGAAACAATGAAAATATGCAAAGATTAGCATTTTATTGCATTAAAAAGCAATTGCTATCTTCTATATTTAGATTTCTGAATTTTTAAAGTCTCTCAACAATTTTGTATTAGTCTGCACAAAATTATTAAAAGTGAAGAGAATTGACATCTGATAAATGTACAAGCCTAAAGTTATATTTTTGAAGGGACATTTTAATTTAGAAAACGACTAATGCTCATAAAACACTTCAGTTTGCCAAGCACTTTGACATATGTTACTTCAGTTACTCCTTCCAAATCAGCAGTCCCCACCCTTTTAGGCACCAGGGACTGGTTTCATGGAACACAATTTTTCCATGGACCGGGGTGGGAAGGGGATGGTTTTGGGATGATTCAAGCACATTACATTTATTGTGCAGTCAAACCTCCCTGCTAATGATAAGCTGTATTTGCAGCCACTTCCCAGCGCTAGCATCACCGCCTCAGCTCCACCTCAGACCATCAGGCATTAGATTCTGGTACGGAGCGCTGCACCCTAGATCCCTCGCATGTGCTGTTTACAGTAGGGTTCAAGCTCCTGTGAGAATCTAATGCCACTGCTGATCTGACAGGAAGCAGAGCTTAGGCGGCGATGTGAGCCATGGGGAATGGCTGTAAATATAGATGAAGCTTTGCCATCTCACCTGCCACTCACTTCCTGCTGTGTGGCCCAGTTTCTAATAGGCCACGGGCCAGTCCAGTGAACCAGTCCCATCAATTGCCACGGGTCCATGGTCCGAGGGTTGGGGACCACAGTTCCAAATAACCTGCACAGTCCCTAGAAAGTACAGTCCATGAAGACTGGGACTTTGGGTTTCTCCTCTCTGGAGAAAACCTCTTAGAGAGGAAGAGGGGGAAGAAATCACTCACTCACTGAAATGTAACATGCCAAGGTTGTGCTGATGCTTTATGTACAGAATTTCATCTCATAACAGCACTTCCTGCACCACACAGCCACCCTCTTCTCATCTTAAGTTAGGGTTTTTTTTTTTTTTATCATATTTTAGAGAATAATAACCTGAGGTTTCAGTAAGACCTACCCATTCTTATCAAACATTTTTTTCTTTTGTACTCTAAGCCACACTACCACAAAAATTATATGCACAGCTTCTAATTAACAGATCTAGGACATCTATCCACATGTTATGTCTCCAAGTATGGTCCTCTTTCCACCAAATGCCAACTGTTACTGTAATTTTAAAAAATCTATCATTATGCAAGCATTGAAGAATAGGGAGATGTTATACATCTGGGCTGGAATAGACAGCCAAGTTGTGGAATCACTCTCAGTGTGCATCAGTGAATGAATGGATAAAGAAAATGTGGTATATATACACATTGGAATACTGTTCAGCCTTAAAAAGAGGGAAATTCTGTCATTTGCAACAAGATGGAAGGACCTGGAGGACATTATGCTAAGTGAAATAAGGTAGGCACAGAAAGAGAAATACCACATGTTCTCAGTTATATGTGGAATCTAAAACTATCAAACTCATAGACACAGACAGCAGAATGGTGGTTAGCAGAGGCCGGGGGTTGCAGATAATGGGGAGATGATAGTCAAAGAATGCAGTGTTGTAGTTAGACAGGAGGAATAAATGATAAGTATTTGAGATAATGGATATGTTAATTAGCTGGATTCGGTCATTCCACATTATATACATATATAGTAGCATCATGTTGTAGCCCAGAAATAGGTACAATTATAATTTGTTAATATTCAATAAAATAAAAAGAATTTACATTTTGCTTTGGCAGATTGGTAAGAGTTTTGAAGGAAGACTCACATCCGTTTTGGTCAGATTAGGGAGGATAGGAAAACAACATATAACCCCGAAATTGGCATGGCTGGCAGCAAAGTGGGAAAACAGAATCTAGACTTTCAGGATCCCTGTGTTTTCGTTCATGCCTCCCCCATGATTCTTCCCCTCTTAGGGGAATATCCATTCTTTAAGATCCACTTCTTTGTCACCCTCCTCATTTCTCTTCTCCTCACCCTTTAAAGAGTCACCATTGACTTCAGTCTTTAGAGTAAGGTAGGGTCTGCTGGGTTCTTAAACTTGGAGCAAAGGGTTAGCATCTAGGGAGCCTGAGTTAGAGGTCACATGCATCAACAACATGTGTTGACTTGGATATCCTGAATTTCAATTTAAGAGGGTGTCCTGTTCACTTTATATAAACACCCCTTCTGAGTTATTTCAATCATATGTACTTGAGTCAGGCAGAGGGAGGGCAGTGCTGATACACCAGGAGGAGAACACCATACATGGGAAAAGGTATGCTCTGCTGTAAGTAAACATGGGTTTGGTGATCTGAGAAAAAAACAAACACAGCACAAAGCTTTAGGCACATCTCTCACTAAGCTTTGAACCTACAAGGAAAAAAGTTGGATTGGCCTTTAAGAAGAACAAAAAGGAATGCTCTAGTTTTCTTCTGAATAGGTGTTTTTAAAGAAAATAGATTGATTGAAAAATCCAAAATTTTTACTGTGATCATTTTTCTTATTTTTTCTATTTCATAGTTTCTATTCTTTTATAATTTAACATGTTGCATTCAGAATACAAATTTGATTTCACGTATTGATTTTCTACCTTTAATTTTAAGAAAAACAATCTGATCCTGGTTGAATTCACAGAGATTTTTTGTTGTTGTTTTTATAAAACATAAGGTAGTGAATGAAAAAAGAGTTGTTTTTTTTCCCCACACTTAGAACATGTGGTTTCTTTATCAAAGGATGACAGGCTCCCTAGCCACACCCAGGAAGTTTCTTAAAAATATTGATAAAGCTGTGACTGCAAACACATTCTTGAGTAAAGGAAAATAAACATAGTGCTAGGGTTAGAAATTATATTTTACGGAAAAAGATATTTCTGTAAGACCAAGTCAAGCAAAATATTAGATGTGTATACATGAATGCATTGATATAAACTTTTTAAAAATTACCATCATGCTCTAGTTTCTGATTTAACTCAACTTCACTGTATAAACACTGAGACATTTTGACTCCCACAAGTAGATTAATTGGGTGGAGCAGTTTACAGATCTCATTTTGGTGAAATGAGAAAGTTATTAAAGTATGTACAATTACTCAAAGTCAAATATTCTGAAGCATCTACTGTAAGTAGATTACAAAGCCTGTGCAGATTAAAAAGAAATGTGCCCCTAAATTCACCTGTGGCTACCATTTCAAGGCAGATTTTGAAGAAAATGTTTGAATTCAGTGAAAAAACTGACCAGTAGTTGGTTGTTAACTAATTACTATCTATTTTAAGATAAAGAGTACATGAATTCAGCTTGCATATTTTCCAATTGGTTTATAGGTCTACTTTAATGAAATAATTTCCCTAACTTTTTGACTCAGTTGATGTATTAGGGTTTTCCAGAGTAACAGAACCAACAGGATGTGTATGTGTGTGTGTATGTGTGTATCCATAGCTATCTCTCTAGAAATTTATTTTAAGGAGTTGGCTCACATGACTTGGAGGCAGGCGAGTCCAAAATTTGCAGGGCAGGCTGGCAGGCTGGAGACCTGGGAAAAAGTTAATGTTGTAACACATGTCCAAAGACAATGTTGAGGCAATTTCCTCTTTTTTTTTTTTTTTTTGGTAGGACCTCAGTTTGTTTTCTCTTAGGGGCTTCAACTAATTGGATGAAGTCCACCTAAATTATGGAGGATAATCTTCTTTACTCAAAATCTACTGATTTAAATGTTAATCTCATTTTAAAAATAACTTCATAGCAATATCCAGACTGACATTTGACCAAATATCTGAGCACCACTGCCTAGCCCAGTTGACACATAAAATTAACCATCAGAGTTGGCAGTTATAAAACCACCCATTTGATCCCTGAGGCCAGGTTCTCAAGTTAGCTTCTGTGAAGAGAGAATGGATCAACACTAGAAAGGGGAATGGAGAAATTCTCCATGAGTTCTGTGACAGATAATATTAGCTGCCTGTTCGATAGTCAGTTTCCCTTCTTAGAGTTGCCAGATTTAGCAAAGAAAAATACAGGATGTTTAATTAAATTTGAATTCCAGATAATGAATTTTTTTTTAGTATAAATATGTCACACATATTATATGGGCCTTACATACATTAAAAATTTACAAATATCTAATAAGACCTAGTACATCAAAGAAGCATGGTGTGGTAGACAGAACAATGACGCCCTAAAAATGTCCACATCCCAATCCCCCAAACCTATGAATATACTATATTACTGCATGAGATATATGAGGGCTGTCTGGAAAGTATCCAGCCATTGTTAATATAACAAGAACAGTTACATGGCTGGATACTTTCCAGACAGCCCTCTTACATATTTGTATAGTAATACACACATGCACACACACATACACACACACACACACATATGAAATAAGGTTATAACTAGTTAACCTTGAAATAGGGAGATTTTCTTATCCTGAATTACCCAGGTAGGCCAAATGTATTCATAAAGGTCCTTACAAGCAAAAGTGGAAAGCAAGAGAGTGAGGGTCAGAGTCAGAGACTGATTGGAGGAAGCCACCCTGCTGGCTTTGAAGACAGAGGAAGAGGCCACAAACTAAGAAAAGTGGGCAAACTCTAGACGCTGAAGGAAAGTACGGGAGCAGTTTCTTCCGTAGAGCCTTCAGAAAGGAGCACCCCTCTGTGGACATATTGATTTTAAGCCTAGTAAGACTCATTGCAGATTTCTGACTTCCAGAACTGTTAAGAGAATAAATTCATGTTATTTTAAGCCACTAAGTTTGTAGTCATTTGTTGCGGCAGTCATAGAAAACTAACACACAGGGTGGGTAAACATTAGAGGGTAAGGAGAGACTTCGTGTCCTCCCAAGGCCTCTCGTAAACCTCATAGGGGGCGAACACCTCCACTGAAGAGCTGCGTACATTCTTGACCCCCAAAGGTCAGCCTACAACTTGTCAACTATTGAAGGCTTTCTACCATGGCATAGTGAAGGCTAATCAGGTGCTCGTGTGCAAAATAGATTGGAGCAGGGTGTGAAGGTAGGGAGAGGTTAAAGGGCATTGTAACAGGCCAGGTATGAGGTGGTGGGTGTGGGAACAGCCTGGCAGTGATTAAAGAACAGTCAGCGTCGCCTCACCACCACCACCAAGACTTAACTACCCTGGCCTTCCCTCTGTTTCTATAACTCACCGAGCTCATCAAGAGCTTGAGGACTTATGCCCGGAAGACATTTCCCCGGATAGTACATGGACTTCCAGGCCTCATCTTAAAGTGGCACCTCCTCAGAGAGCTCTTCTCTGCCCATTCCATCTACTGCAGCCACCCAGGCAGCATTATAGGACTTGCTTTAATTCTCTACTTAGGGCCCAGCATGGTGGCTCACGCTGTAATCCTAGCACTCAGAGAGGCTGAGGCAGGAGGATCACTTGAGCTCAGGAGTTCAAGACCAGCCTGAGCAAGAGTGAGACCCTGTCTCTACTAAAAATAGAAAAATTAGCCAGGTGTGGTGGCGCATGCCTGTAGTCCCAGCTACTCGGGAGGCTGAGACAGGAGGATCCCTTGAGCCCTGGAATTTGAGGTTGCTGTGAGCTAGGCTGACGCCACGGCACTCTACTCAGGGCAACAGAGTGAGACTCTGTCTCAAAGGAAAAAATTAATTCTCTACTTAGCACATATCAATATCTGATCTTTTTTTATGTTTATATATTTATTTATTGTCTATCTTCCCAGCCAGAAAATAAGCTCCATGAGAGCAAGTACCTCATCTGTCTCGTTCACACATATCCTCAGGACCTAGATCAGTACCTGGCACGCAGGAGATGCTCAATAAATGTACGTGGAATGAACAAAAAAATAAATAAAATAAAATAACCTTAACAGTTTAGGGTACCATTGCATAATATTTATAACACAGTTTTGAACTACGTGAAAAATAAGTACAGTTTTTTTATTTAACACAATGATGTCTAGTATATGTTACTGATGTCATTTTAAATAATACTTGATCTTGTATAAATTGCTTTTCTATAGGAAAAGGGAGATTCTTATTCTTAAAGTGTAATTGACCAATAGCCCAGATACAGCTGTGCTATGTGCATAACTTGAAATTATTTTTATAGTATGCTTTAAGATCTAAGAGCATATAAGAATATTTCATATAAAGCAGAGATTGGTATTCCCTATATTCTTTTAAAACTTTATTTATATACTCACTCATATACGTACAAAAATGGGGAAATATAACAAAATAAGAAGCTCCTAAAAGGAGGAATAGGGAGCTGAAAAACCCCGTGTTTTTTTGTTGCCTCATGTTTAGTCTAGTTTCTGATCCTAAGGGACACTCCTTAGGGCTACTGCCGTGATTGGCACCTGTGCTTTTTACCAAGTCGTCCAATCAGAGTGAGCAGTTCCAACTAGTGCATAGAGCAGTTTGTCAGCCACGTACCGTCACCAAGGCAAAGGGGTCATGTTATTTAGAATTTGCTTTCCTTTTCTGAGCACCAGAGTGTATTCTGGTTTATGCTTGTTTGAACTGTGTGCTGCTCTCCAAAGGCTGTCTTAGATATTAATTTTAATCTGATTTTCCCTGTATCTAAATGTAAGGGTAGCCCACAATGTAATAGCTATCTGTAGTTATTCAAAATGAGAGATAATAGTCAGAAAAAATGTTAGTCCATGTTCATTTTCATACAGTGAAGTCCACTGAATACCAAAGCACAGCTGTGTTTGAGAATACTTGGAAAGGTGAAACCCTGGTTGCAGGTACCCAGAAAATTCAGTTAAACAGAAAACTACATTATACATACTACTAGGCATTCCACAAATTAAAATTTGTATGATAAAAATCAATAATTATATTCAGCATAATTCAATTTTATTTAGAAATAGAGCATTATCTTTCCATTCCTATAGCTAATCATGATATATATTCAACTAAAAAACAGTCTGGTCTACCTTGGTCACCACCAGAAGTCCGTGGTAGCCAGGTCATCCATGTCGTACCACCCCTAACATGACCCAGTCCCCCACCCATCTCTAACTCCTCTAATCCTTCCACTGTCTCATTGTGCCTTTCCACAAAAGGAAAATCTCCTTTATGTGTATTCATATTTTTTTCACTTGCCTTATGGACACCAGATTCCCACCATTTTCCTTCTAATCCACTGGTTGCTCCTGCATGGTCTTTTTTACTGGCCTCTTGCTTTTCCCAATTCTAAATATTGGAGTGTTTTTCTCTTGCCTAACTATGCTTCCTAGGTCAGCTTATCCAACCTCATGGTTTTAAACACCATTTAATGCTAATGAATCCTATGTTCTAATCTCCTTCCCTGACCTTTCCTTTGGGTCCCACACTCCTACATATATTTGTTTATTCCTTTTTTCTATTTTGGCATCTAATTGACATCTCAAAATTAACATATGTAAATAGGACTATTGAATTTCCCCTTCTCACCTTAAAATTTACTCTTCCCTTTCTCTTCCTTACTTTAGGATATGGTATTTATATTCATCTTCAGGCTAAAAAGCTAGAGATCATCTTTAACTTTTTCCTTTCTCTCGTAGTCCAATCCAGTCCGCCAGCTAGTCCTTTGGCCCTACCTTGAACTGTGTTCTAAATTGAGCCACTGTTCACATCTTCCACAATTACCAAGTCATCCCAGCTGCTGCTATTTCTGTCCTGGACTACTGCAAAAGCTAACTGGTCACCTTACTTTCATATTTGTCCACCTACAATCTATTCTTTTTAGAGAATATTTAAATCTATTTAAAATGTAAATTTGGTCATTTTAGTGTCCTAATCAATGCTTTCCAAAGACTTCCCTTCATATTCAGGGTAAAAGCCAGAGTATTTTCAATGACCTATAAGACCGCCCATGGGCAAGCCCTGGCCTAACTACTGTCGTACTAGTTACCCTGGCCCACTTGGCTTCAGCTCACATTGGATTTATGGCTGCTATAACCAGGCCAAGATTTGCCTGAATCTGAAGTTTTGGTCTACTTTTCTTACTGCCTGGGACATTCTTTACCATTCTTTACATGTCTGTGTCAATCTCATCATTCAGATTGCTTCTCAAATATTATTGAAAGGTCTTTCCTCTCCTGCCTTCTGTTCCCTTCCTACCTTGCTGAAATTTTATAATTTAAAAAAAATTATAAATCACTACCTGAAATTTTATGATTTATTAAATAAGAGTAGGATCTAATTTATCTTGTTTACAGTTTATGTAGACAGCACCTGGCACATAATTAACACTTAATGAATATTTATTCCATGAACAAATTAATCTATTAACACTGTGGTTTTGTTATTTTTATTTTTTTAATTTATAAATAATAGAAATTTATTTTGTACAGTTCTGGATGTTGAGAAGTCCAGGAACAAAGAACTGACATTTTTTTTTTTTTTTTTTTTGAGACAGAGTCTCGTTTTGTTGCCTGGGCTAGAGTGAGTGCCGTGGCATCAGCCTAGCTCACAGTAACCTCAAACTCCCGGGCTTAAGTGATCCTACTGCTTCAGCCTCCCGGGTAGCTGGGACTACAGGCATGTGCCACCATGCCCGGCTAATTTTTTCTATATATATTTTAGTTGGCCAGCTAATTTCTTTCTATTTTTTTTTTTTTTTTTAGTAGAGACAGGGTCTCGCTCTTGGTCAGGCTGGTCTCGAGCTCCTGACCTTGAGCGATCCACCTGCCTCGGCCTCCCAGAGTGCTAGGATTACAGGCGTGAGCCACTGCGCCCGCCAGAACTGACATTTTGTGTCTGGTGAGGGCCTTACTGCTTCCAAGATGGCACTTTGTTGCTATGTCCTCACATGGTGGAAAGGCTGTAGGATAAGAGAAGGTTATTTTTAATGTATGAAATTGGTACGAATCTCTTCTCAAAATGTTCTATCACAAACATTTTGAAATTGCTTATGCAACTTGCATCTCTCTCCTTTCCTTACTTTTTTCCTTCCTTGCTTCCTTCTGTCCTTCCTTCCTTCCTTCTTTTCATCCTTTAGAGATGGGGTCTCGTTCTGTCACCCAGGCTGGAGTGCAGTGTCACAATCATAGTTCCCTGTAGCCTGGGTTCAAGCAATCTTCCTGCCTCAGCCTCCTTAGTCGCTAGGTTCACAGGCATGAGGCACTGCACCCAGATTATTTTTTCTTCAGAAATGTAGTGAGAATTTATTCTCGAGCTTTGTTGTTAAGTGGAGAGACCAGTCCACATACAAGCATTCTTACTCTGACCAGGTTTATTTACTTTTCTAAACATCTGTTATCTCATTTTTCATTTCAGAAGCAATGATAACGCTTCCTATCTTGTTGAAGCAAAGTACAGAGAGATAATATATTTAATCTTGTCTCTCAGAGAAGCTAGCACATATTGAGTTCTCAATACGTGGCAGCTATTGCTACCATTGTCCCATGCCATACACAGCCTTCACACGTTACATTTTCTTAAATCGAGAAATGGATCCGGGAATGTAATAAAATACACTGGATCAAGAGTCTGGAGAACTGCTCTCTAGGCCAGGCTCTGCCACTTACTAAGTCTACTAAGAGGTTAAGATCATACTAACCTCTCTAATTCTTAGAATCTTTCTACATAAAATGAGAGGTGTAGGGTGGATATGGAAGGTGGAAAAGAACTGTATCATTTTCAAATTTCTTAGGTCCCATCACACTCTGGAAGCTCTATGATTCTATGTGTATGGAAAGCTATTTTCCAGTCTCAAAGAAATTGGGAGTTTCTTTGGCAAACTTCAGATATTTCAAAATGAACATTTCTCAATGTAGCTTGTATTTCCTCATCATTTGTGACTTGACTGAGATAAGAGTATGGGATTGGAGCCACTGGTGAAAGAAACTGATGTTTTGAGAGTATGATCTGCACATATTCCAGGCTTCAATTCTATTGATAGTTTATGCAATAAGTTAACAGTAAACAAGTATTGAAAGCAAGCTTGATTTACCAGCCTTGTTGGGTTTGATTTTAGAAAAGATGGCGAAATGTGATCCCAGTATGTGAAAATCAATCATTTTGGTCACTGGTTATATGTTAGCATAGGTAAAATTCATTTAAGTCTTTTTCACGTGATGTTGTCTAAGCCCATCAGGGTATTTTCCACAATTGAATTCACTCTGACATCCTCTTAAAATTAGTTGTGGTACACAGGATAATGACCCACACAAATGTATCTATGTCCCGATTCTCAGAATCTGTGACTACGTTACCTTGCATGACAAAAGGAACTTTGCAGATGTGATTAAGCTAAGGATCTTGAAATAGGGTGATTGATTATCTGGGTGACCTGATGTTTTTATAAGAGGCAGGCAGAAGGTGAGAGGTGAGAGAAGACACTTTAAAGATGGAAGAAGGGTCACAAGTCAAGGAATGCAGGTGGCCTCTAGAAGCTGTACAGACAAGGAAACAGGTCTCTCCTAGGATCTTCAGAAGGAATACAGCCCTATGGACCTATTTTATACTTCTAACTTCTAGGAATGTAAAATAATAGGTGTTTATTGTTTTAAGCCACTACGTTGTGGTGATTCCTTATAACAGAAATAGGAAACTAATACATTTGTCTTGTGAAAATGATCATATGATGAAATTTTCATGAGAAATTTTTTCTATTATGTTCCTAATTGTTAGGTTCAGTTAATAACATTAATTAAAAATTTTCAATTTAATCCTCTGGAAGTTCTAACACATGTAACAAGTTACCTGTAGCTATATTAACCATAGGGAAATTACCTAGGGTAACTTCTTACTGTGACTCATCTAATTAATTAATTCTTTAAATTGTAAGAACATATAACATGGGATCTACCCTCCGAACTATTTTTTAAGTGTATAGTAAAGTATTGTTGACTATAAGCACAATGTTGTGCAATAGATCTCTAGAATTTATTCATCCTGCATAACTAAAACTTCATACCCATTGTTATCAGCAACTCCCCATTTCACCCTCTTCCCAGCCCCTGGCAACTACCATTCTACTTTCTGTGTCTATCAGTTTGGTTACTTTAGATACCTCATCTACACAGAATCATAATACTTTTCCTTCTGTGACAGGCTTATTTCACTTAGCATAAGTTCTGAAGCTTCATCAATATTGTTGCATGTGGCAGGATTTCCTTCTTTTTGTATGGCAGTATGATTCATCTACATTTTTGAAGTATGATTATTATTAGATGCAGATACCAGACATTGTATGAGATTGCTGAAATAGCTGACCTACACATAGGATTACCCTTTGTAGTGGTTTTAAAGTATGATCATAAATTTAAAAAGTGGAGCCTTAGAGTCTCCCCTGAGTATGTGTTGGACTAACTAATTTGCTTCTAACAAAGAGAATATGACGGAAATGATGATATTTGGCTTTTACGGTTAGGTCATAAAAGACATTATCTACCCCATACTCTTCACTCTGGGGGAAATTAGCTTACATGTCTTGAGAACAATCACGCAGCCCTAAGAGGAGGTTTAGGTGGTAAGGAGCTGAAGTCTCCTGCCAACAGCCACGTGAATGCTCTATCTTGGAAATGTATCTTTCAGTCCCAGTGGAGCCTTCAGATGAAGCCTTGGTCTATGACTTGACTGCAACCTTGCAAGAGACCCTGAGCCAGAACCACTCAGGTACAGGTATACCTCATTTTATTGTGTTTTGCTTTATTGTGCTCTGCAGATATTGTGTTTTTTAAAAATTAAAGTTTTGTGGCAATCCTCTGTTGGGCAAGTCTATTGGTGCCATTTTTTCCAACAGCATGTGCTCACTCTATGCCTGTGTCATATTTTGGTAATTCTCACAATATTTTACACTTTACCATTATTATTATATCTGTTATGGTGATCTGTGATCAGTGATCTTTGATGTGACCATTGCAATTGTTTTAGGGCATCAAAAACCACACTCATGCAAGATGCTGAACTTAATGGGTAAATGTTCTGTGTCTTCTAACTGCTGCACCAACCTGCCATTTCCATCTCTCTCTCCCTCCTCTGGCTTCCCTATTCCCTGAGGCACAACAATATTGAAATTAGGCCAGTGAATAACCCTACAATGACTGCTAAGTGTTCAAGTGAAAGGAAGAGTCACTTGTTTTTCACTTTAAAACAAAATCTAGAAATAATTAGGCTTACTGAGGAAGGCATGTCAAAAGCCTAGATAGGCGGAAAGCTAGGCCTCTTGTGCCAAACACGTAGCCAATCTGTGAATGCAAGGGAAAAGTTCTTGAAGGAAATTAAATTTGCCATTCCAGTGAACACACAAATGATAAGAAAGTGAAATAGTCTTATTATGGATATGGAGAAAGTTTTCATGGTCTGTATAGAAGATCAAACCAGCCACAACATTCCCGTAAGCCAAAACCTAATCCAGAGCAAGACCCTAACTCTCTTCAATTCTATGAAGCTGAGAAAGGTGAGGAAGCTGCAGAAGAAAAGTTTGAAGCTAGCAGGGGTTGGTTCATGAAGTTTAAGGAAAGAAATCATCTCCATAACACAAAAATCCAAGGTGAAGCCACAAGTGTTGATGTAGAAGCTGTAGCAAGTTTCTCAGAACATCTAAGATAATTGATGAAATTAGCTACATTAAACAGCAGCTTTTCAGTATATACCAAAGAGCCAATGTCTGGCCTTAAATCTTCAAAGGATAGGCTGACTCTCTTGTTAGGGGTTAATGTAGCTGCTGACTTTATGTTGAAGCCAATGCTCATTTACATTGAAAACCCTAGAGTCCTTAAGAATTGTGTTAAATCTACTCTGCCTATCCTCTATAGATGGAACATCAAAGCTTGAATAACAGCAAATCTGTTTACAGCATGGTTTACTGAATATTTTAAGTGTACTGTTGAGACCTGCTGCTCAGAAAAAAACAATTCCTTTGAAAATATTACTGCTTGTTGAAAATGCAGCTGATCACCCAAGAGCTCTGATGGAGATGCACAAGGAAATTAATGTTGTTTTCATGCCTGATAATATAACATCCATTCTGCAGCCCATGGATCAAGGAGTCATTTCAACTTTTAAGTCTTAATATTTAAGATATATATTTCATAACAAATAGCTGCCATAGATAGTGATTCCTCTGATGGATCTGAGCAAAGTAAATTGAAAACCTTCTGTAAAGGATTCACCATTCTAGGTGACGTTAAGAACATTTGTGATTCATGGGAGGAGGTCAAAATGTACACATTGACAGGAGTTTGGAAGAAGTTGATTCCAGCCCTTATGGATGACTTTGAGGGGTTCAAGACTTCAGCAAAGGAAGCTACTGCAGATGTGGTTGAAATAGCAAGAGAATTAGAATTGGAAATGGAACCTGAAAATGTGACTGAATTGCTGCAAGCTCGTGATAAAATTTGAACGAGAAGTTGCTTATTATAGATGAGCAAAGAAAGTCATTTCTTGAGAGAGAATCTACTCCTGGTAAAGATGCTATCAACATTGTTGAAATGACAACAAAGGATTTAGAATACTACATAAACTTAGTTATAAAGCACCTGCAGGGTTTGAGAGAATTGGCTCCAATTTTGAAAGAAGTCCTACTCTGGGTAAAAAGCTATCAAACAGCATCACATGCTACAGAAAAATCTTTCATGAAAGGAAGAGTCAACTTATGTGGCAAACTTTATTATTGTCTTATTTTAAGCAATTGCCGCGACCACTCCAATCTTCAGCAACCACCACCCTGATCAGTCTGTAGCCATCCACATTAAGGCAAAAAGATTATGATTTGCCGAAGGCTAAGATGATCATTAGCATTTTTTAGCAATAAATTAATTTTCAATTAAGGTATATACATTATTTTTAAGACATAATGCTATTGCACACTTACTAGACTACAGTGTAGTATAAATATAACTTTCAGGTGCACTGGGGAAAAAAACTGTGTGACTTGCTTTATTATGATATTAACTTTATTGAAGTGGTCTGGAACTGAACACACAGTATCTGTGAGGTATGCCTGCATGCCAGTTCTGGATTCCTGACCCTCAGAAAATGGGTTAGCTAATACATGTTTATTGTTTTAAACTGTTAAGATGTGGGATAATTTGTTATGCGCTAGTAGAAGATAAACATATCCTTAGTGATATTTTTCCTAAGTTAAATAATGTTGTTATACTATATAAATAAACAAACTCCCATGATGTTATTGAGGATGTATGCTTTCCCCCACTTTAACAATAGAGAGAATGGGAATGGTCCAGCCTGGATTATGCTTACTATTTAGAGAAGTGGAAAAGTGAGAAATCCTCATACTTTGAAAGTTCCTATTGAGAGACAAACTATTCACAGGAAAGTGACTAATGGGGGAATGAAAGGGTAAAAAAAACAAAGCCTTTTCTTTTGCCCCTTTTATTCCCAGCTTGTCCTACTAATTAAAATCATTTAACTTTCACAGCTCACAATCAGGTCATATAATTAGGGAAAGATTAAACTCTGCTCTCTTTCAGAGATGGTTGCTTTAAACTGTTTGGAAACTTCTTGAAGAAACCCACTGAAAGACTTTGAGGCATGGCCTCTAGAAATCGTATAAGAAGAATGTAAATATTACCAAAAGCTGGAATAATAACTCCACACTGGTACCAGTGCCAAATTGTCTCAAAATTAAATCACAACAGAAAATATTTGTTATTTATGAGTTTGTCTGAATCTATAATGCTGCCTTTCATAGATGTCAATGTGTGAATGTCTCATCATTCATTGACAGGACATCATTATTTCAGATAATGTGATTAGAGTTAACATAGCTGAATTAATTAATTTGGTTGTAGCTTAGATAGTTGCATTCTTTTGTATTTATTTTTGAGTATCTAGAGGTATATTGTGTAAGCAGAACCTTCAACATTTTCCTCTTGGCAGGTAAAGTCACCTGAAATTTGTACTTTGAAAGAAGTAGCGGCAATAGTCTATCACTCCCAAAACTTAATTGTCTGTCATCAAAGTAACTGAACAACACTGTGAAAACACTGTATTTCATCCTCAGTGTAGGTTTCTAGCTGTCTGAATAGATAATCTCCAATCTTCTTCGTTGCTTTGTTGAATCTAAGTTCTCAACTAAAGAGGTGTCTTATGATAAAAGAAAAGGCTTTTTGACCAAAGTCTGAAGTTATTAATACATGTCTGGCCCAGAGGTCAGACCTTAAGCAGAATGAATATTATTCACTGTCCTTCATCTGGAACAATGTGATTCTTCTGGCTGTGACAGGGACAGGTGATGGGTATGAATACTGCTTCAGTTTAATCATGTCGAAATTACTGCTTCTTTCCCATTCTCGAAGAATGCAAGCTCACGGGACCAGAGTTTCCAATGAGAAGAACTCACCTCCTAGAGGTCGTCTTGGAAGTTGCCCTTGGAAGTTGGTCTACAGCTTCCATATTCAAGTAAATCTTTGAAGGACCTTCCTTCAACCCACAATCTGTCTCTGGGCCTCTTTAATCATTTTACCATAGACAGCAGCTTTATTAATAGTGTGAAAGAAACGGCAGACAGGGGCCCTGTTTTGGTGTCACCACCTCAGGCAGCCACAGTTGCTTCACTTTCAAAGTGGAGTGACAGGTTTGGGAGAAGGCTGAAAAGCTAGGGGCACATTCCCAGCACAGAAAATGCATGAGAAACAAAGAAATCTGGCTGACCAATGGAGACACTGTGAATGCCAGGTCACGTGGAATCCCTGCATCCCTTTATTGAGAGCCCCTAGACTGCAGCTGTTTCCTCTAATTCATTCACACTGTGGCTGGGGGCTTAGGTCAAAGCTTATTACCCTGTTTCCCTTATTCAAAGCCACCTGATGTTCCGTCTCCTCTCCGAGTGTATTCCAAGAATGGAAGAAAATAAACCTCATTGTATGGAAAACACAACAGATTCACTTCTACTTATCAATCTTTCTTTCTATCTGAATTTACTTACTTACAGAAAATGAAAAACTATAGTAAATGCCCATCAATTTTCTTTGGAAAGAAACATGAGCCTACTAATCTTTTCTGGAATTTATACTATGACCATTTTCAACTGAAGAGCTAAACGCTTATTCTCATCAAGTTTACATGCATTTTGCTAATGTTCTTACTTGAGAATTTTTCTACTTATAAATCCTTTGACTTTCTCTGTCTTGTTTTTTTAAGTTTTCCGCTTACATTTGAGCCACCTACCACCATTAGTTCCTATCTAGAGAATACATACCAAAAAAAATTGATATATTTGATTAAGAAAATAAATGAGGAAGTCTCAAGAGTTGGATAAAACGTTAAATATATCCTGTGTGGCAGCAAGATAATAAACATTTTAATTAAAAAGAAAAACCCAAATCAATGTATTCTTTTTTTTTTTTACTGATCTGACCGAATTAGTCAGAATGATTGAGTTATGCTCTATTGCCAATAATTACATTCAAAATAAAATAACTAATATTTCATGTAATGTGAGAATATTTCACCTGCTATGAGAATTTTATGTGATTGCTCATTTCCAAGAAACTGGAAAAGAGCCACAGTACGGTTTTGCAGATCTGTAGTCTGTAAAGAGATGTGTGGTTTGTCAAAAATCTCTAAATCCTTGAGTACCTGGTTCCAGGTGAGGTGTCATTTATGATTATTTGTTCTGACAGCATGAGCTCCAGGCAAGATTTTCAAAGAAGAAAGATGTTAATTACTAGGGGAGAAAATAGTAATGTCAGTGAGAACCATGATTTCTGTTTACTTGCAGAGTTTTAGGAGGAGGTCAGGTAAAGACACATTAGTTTTTCTAGACAATGGATTTCTGTGATCTGTTTTGTATTGTAACTTTCACATGAGAGGAATTACTGGAAGAAGCATTTGGTGACATACTTCAGAATACGAGTTTAGAAACGTATAGGGTAAATGCCTGAATGGAATATAGTACGGTCATAAATTAAAGAACAAAGACTCCATTTTAAGGCAAAGATATTAAAAAGATCATGAACATAGCAATAAGGAATATAGGAAGATGGTAAACAAATAAACATTTTTCTACTGTGCCAGAAATAACGACAGCAACAAACTAAAAATGCAACCTTTATGCTTGAAATTGGAGAAATGAGTCTAGGGGCCTTGTTCAAGATTCACACTCAAACAAAATTTAGTTACATGTATTTAAAATTTAAGATATAAAAGCAGGATAAATATGGTTGTATGGAAGAAGCGTAAAAGCAAGGACATAGTAAGAAAGAAAATGAAAGATATCTACAGTTTTCTAGGTTCTATGCTAGGAAATCCTCAGTTTTTTTTTTATCATATTTAATCCTTATAGCAACCTTCTAGGTGAACTCCATAGTTACCATTTTTATAGATGAGGAACTTGAGGCTAAGATGTAAGTAACTTAGCCAAGTTAGTGGAGTGAGGATCAGAATTCAGATCAGACTCCACCCTTTATACTACTTCGATGCCACACATATGTTTAAATTTCTACCCTTTAAAGATCTGCAGGATTAATATACATTCAAACCAGACATGTATTTACTTACATGTAAAGATGTAAGTTGAAAACTGGTTCATCAATTTACTATCACATTTCCATATCTTGTATTATTGCTGTGTGTGAGATGAGAGTATTATATGCTATAGAAATCATTTATTACTGTTATAGGTATTTGAAAATTTCTTTTCACATTGTTGTATTTGTATTATATTTCATTCATATGTTAAGAAATTCAGAAGCCAGATTTTATCAACTCAAAGTAATAAGTGCACATATACACTGAAGAAGAGTTGAAAGTCAACCAAGATCTGGAAATTAGTGGAAATAAAATTTTTATAGCTATATTTCACACCAATTATGTATCACTATTACAATGATTACAATGTAATATCACTTTTACAATGTGTGACTATTTTCAAGCATTATCACTTCTAAGAAGCGTAATATTATTTTTAAAGGGAGTATCAAACTATTTTTGGTTTGTCAGGATTTATCCACACATGATTTTATGTTCAATTCAAATGTCACTGCTGTATTACCAACAATAGTTCTACAAAAGGGGAAAAGAAGCTTATAAAGGACAGACTTTAAAAAGTCATTATTAGCCCAGTTACCTCAAAATAGTACAAGAAATTAAGTGATTGACCTCATTAAATAGCTCACCTCATATCGTTTTATTCTCCAGAAATTAGCTCTGAGATGTGTTAGAGGACAAACTCAACTTCAACATTAGAGATGAAAAATGAACCAGAAAATGAATTCAGAAGCTGATGACAACACTAAAAAGGGTAAAATATAATCACATCCTCTATATTTATGTTATATGAACAAATGAAATGTCAGAGTTTAAATTTGTTGTTCTATGGCTTTTATATCTCTGTGACATTGGTTGTACAGTGGTTTATATAACCCTCTGAAGTTGGTCAAGTCATAAAACTTCCAGAGCTCACTTTTCCTTACCTATAAAATGGAAAGCATTTAAAATTTACGTTCTGTGGTACATTATTTTTTTTCTCAAATATATTGTTTGTTCACCATAGGAGTAATTACAAGAGACTATATGAAGATTTTCAGAGTCTTGTACTTGAGGAACAGCAGAGAACAGTTTTATAGTTTGGATTCTGATGGAGTTTCTCTATGTGATCTTGAACAAGTCACTTAAACTCTTAGTGACCCAATATCCAAAGAATAAAATGGAGATTCTAATTTGTACTCCTCATTTCTCACTGAAATCTACAGAAGATAGACAACCTGGAATACTTGAAGGTTGTAACACACCACAAATATAAAGTATTATTATCATAACAATCTGTCACAACTGAAAAAGAGAATCAGTTGCTAAAAGTGAATACATGATTATCACGTTCATATATACACATATATATGAACTCCTGATTTACTCAAAACATTTGTTAAATAATGATACTTAGAGTATTCATTTTAATGGTTTGTAAGATGAGTGTTTAATGATGCTAGATAGCATAGAAATAAAAACTCCTTATATCTTCTGGAGGAAAGATGTATTAGATATTTTGGAAAGTATGTATTCCAAAATAATTATGGAAAATAAAGACTGATTTAAATTTTGATACCAACTTAAAATGGTATTTATAATTATCATTTTCTATTTTCTGGGTACACATTAATACATAGAAGTTGTTGCAGCATCTAAAAGCTCCTTAAGATCACTCAGAATATTCATATTTGGTTTTCAAAAATTTGTACATTTAAGCAAAGATGAGAGATGTCAGATTTTAACATCTGAATGTATTTTCTGTTGTAGCTGAAGTTTTGAGGGTATGAGTGGAGAGAAGGAAAAGCCTAGGACCTGGAACTGTGCCTGAACATAGACTATGTTTAAGTAACTGTAGCTAAGAATAAAGCCCATGAAGGAAATGGAAAAGGAGTATTCAGAGAGGAAGGAGGAAAAACAAAACAGGACTGCACAGTTCTAGAAACTAGGGAAGAGAGAATTTCCACAACTAGGGCTTGGTTGGCGTAGGACAGAGGAAATTTGAAATGGCTGGGACCCAGGAGCCAGACATATCAAGTCACATGATGAGTCATGGAAGGTTTGAAAAAAAAAAAAATGAATGTGTAATAGTATAGCATGGAGGCCTGGTGATAGGCACTGGCAGCAGGTATCAGGGACCCAGCTGTGAGCCCTGCTCCTAGAGATCTTTTCCAATTCCCTGGAGGTCTTTGTGAGGATCAGTAGGACTCCGTCCAGGGGAACTGGACAGGAAGCCAAAGGAGACACTCACATGTGTTTGGAACAACATGGAAACCTCCCCAAAATGGATGCAGAGCATGAGATTGGGACTGAGCGAAAGAAATACAACCGAAGTTTTGTTATTAGCAAGAGGAAATAACATCATAACAGGGCTAATAACAAAATAAATGTGATGCTCACCTACAGAGCTCTATGGACATTCTTTATATTTCACATATTTAGGGGCTTGATGGATCCCTAAGGTCTGGATGAGACTTAAACCAACAAGTAGGAGTTAAGTGCTTAGTGCATAGTAGATGCTCAATAAACATTTGTCGAATGAATGAATGAATGATATAATCTTAGCTCTGGAAAGTGGAAATCTTCCATTCTCATCCAAATAATTCCAAAGTATCGATTTACAATAGTGTTTCCTAATGTGTTCCATGAAAAACTAATATCTTAGGATATTAATAAGTTTTAAGATCAAAGAGTTTTTGGACCAAATAAGTTAGGGAATTACCAGGTTAAATAAAATTAATTGTATTTCTATATCGTATACCTTCTCTGAGACTTTATCTTAATATGTACCATGTATATCTGAAAGATAGGTAATATGTAGACTTTCTCAAATTTATTAATATTTGATCACAGAACTCTGTACTCAACAACCACCTTTCTTTCCCTAAGTATGCCGTGGGCCAGTGTTAAGAATAACATGCATTGGGAAGTGCTGGAATAAAGATTCCCATAAAAACCAAAGAAGGACAAAAAGGATTGTTGAATTTTGGCAATACTGGAAAAAAAGGTATCTTTTTTTGGAGTTTCTAGGATTTTGAAAGCAAACTTTGAAAGAATTAGAAAATCCTGATCATGCTCTCTAAGGATGAGACACCAAGACTCAAGAATCCTTGTTAACTTCTGGTTCACAGTTGGATGTTGGGCTGGATAAATTTGGAGAATATGGGACATTTTCATAAAATATATATGGGATGAGAAAGATTATAAATCAGAGGCAGTCATTGCAATGTCTATACATTAAAGCTTTATTAATTTTTGTCTACCTGAATTGCCATGAGGTAAAAGAGCTCTTGTCTGGGTGTTTGGCAGAAATGGGTGGGTGAGTGGGAAGTATGGGAGGAGAGATCTTGTTTCTCTGAAACCAGGGGGTATTATCCATTGCTGTGTCTGACTCTCACTACTTAAGGGCACAGTGTGTGCCTTGATTCACTTTCGTATAGGAAGCAGCGATTAACACATGTGGCATATAGTATGTGCTTAGTAAATATTTGAATTGAATTGAACCGAGAGGATTTGAAGCAAGCAAGCAGGGGTTTGAGGGGTTGCGTTCTCACAGTGCCCATTTTTCCTAAAATGGCAGGGTCATGGCAAACCTGCCCCCTTCAATTGTGTGGATAATCTGGGGTTATGGGAACACTCCTTTTTCGAAGATGATGTTTTGTTGGCATTGCCATGAAATATTTTCAAGGTGCTTTGTACCCTGTTTCGCCTGAGAGGATACTGAAGCATGTTATAAAGACAAAGCCCATAGACTGTTCTTTATTGTTTACAGTGGGATATTAGGGAAAGCCACCGCTAAGGTTACAAAGCTTATAGTTCTCGGAAAGGAGAAAGCTGGCCAAACAACTAAGCCAGAAATTACAAAAGCCTTTATTTCCAGAGAACTAGGAAGGTTAGGGATAATATCAGAGTGAGTGATATTTCATCCTTTCCTCCAGTTTTTCATGAAGAAGGAAGTTTGACTCATTCCAAATCAGAACTCAGAGTAATGTCAGTAACTAACATACTTCTTACAGACATAAGACTCTTGGAAAAATATATTCAGCATTAGTTGATAATGTGAGTCTTTTATGTGGACTTTGGATCCAGTTGTAATAATAATATTTGATAAAAATATTATCAAGTATTAGGAGAGTATTTTAGCTTATTTATTTTAATTTTAATTTATTTTATTTAACAACTAAACACCTACAGTGACAATATACTCTGCTTGTCACTATGGTACAAGGATAAATAAGATATGTTTTATCTTCAGAGTTGTTTATAGTTGAGTTGGAGAGACAGACATGCACTCAGATAATAGAATGAGTGAGAGGAGGCAGTGGTGGGTCAGGGAGAAGATGCCAATGAGTGTGGAGCACCCTTAGTTTCCAAATTTCCATGCTAGTGTGGTGATTTAAACATGCTGACATCCCAGCCCAGCCATTTGCTTGACTTTGGGAATCCTAACCAATGATGTGTCTGTGTCTTAGATGGGCAAATTCATAAATATTTAAATAAGAGTCATTATGATAGAGTGGCCAATCCAAAGGATTCCTTAAAAGAGAATCTCTCAGTACTTATTAAGGAAATAATTCAGAGCAATCTAGACATTGCAAAAATTCTAGCGTCTCCTGGCAAATATATTTGATCTCTCTCTAATTCTTAAATTCAGCATTTAGAATAATATTGAGACAAACATATATGTACATGCATATATACACGCATACAGCCACTTCACAGATCATGTGGCATAGGAAAAGGACCATAAACCCTGACACACTGTCACTGGCTCAAATCTTAGGTCTCATATTAATATTTAGTTCCTGATTGACCTTGGGAGCAATTTCTTACTTTAGCTTTGCCTCTGTCGTCTCCTGGAGAACAGGATTACAGCACCTAATGCAAGGGATCCTGTGAGAACTCAAGAGATGATATATGTATGGTTAGGTTCCCTCCTTACATTCTCCCATCAAATCAAGCATTTCTCTTTTATGGCATATTTTGCAGTTTGGAATTCAATAAGTGTAAAATTAGCTTTTTCACATTTGTCTCTTCTTTTTTTTAATCTTTTAAATTTCAAAATATTACAGGGGTACAAATGTTTTTGGTTATAAGGATCACTTTTGTAATGCTCGAGTCAGGGTTATAAATGGGCCCATCACTCAGATAGTGTTCATGGTACCCATTAGGTAGATTTTCACCCGCTGATGGGTTGATTTCATCCCTTCCTCCCCCTGCCCCCTCCAGTTGATTTCCATTGGGTTACACTTCCCTCTATGAACATATGTTTGTCTCTTCTGAATTCTGCAGGGAGATATACTTCCTGAGCTAAGGAGCCACATCTCTCCTAGATACCACGGTGTTCCCCGCCCCTGCCTTTCAACCCCATCTGGCACATTCTTGAACGCTTCTGACTGGTGGAAACCAGAGCAGCACAGGGCACATACTATGCTATTAACAAACATTGCTTCCCTTGCTTGTCCCACCCAGAAACCTGGCCGTTTTCTCTTCCTTACTCAGTTCTTCCATGAGTTTTGGGAATTTCTGTACTTCTCTTGTAATGCATGATACTATTGACATAGTGCTTGCATGTAACACTTCTCTGGTGCTACTCATATGCAGCCTGGACCTCTTAATCAACATCAAAGTCTTTCCGAACTAAAAGCATCATCTCTACTTTATATCTGCATTTAAAATGGGAATTTTCCTGAGTTGTTTACTGTAGATGAAAAAGCGATTTCTGGGTCTGCTTGTATTATTTTGAAAAATTTTCTTTTACTTTCACTTAAACTGATAGGATAAAGATTTAGCCTGATTATTGGTACCTTTGGGTCTCACTGCTATTGTACTGTTCATTATTTCATGTGTGCAGTAAGAAACCTATATATCCCCACATTATATTTACCTAAAGGCAGAAGGAAAGTTAAAAGTATCATCCAACCCAGCATTTGCTCATTATACTCATTTTCATGTTGACTAACTTCTTTATGAATATAACAATTATTCCTTGATTTCTGCAACTTATGGCAGCACTAAAATAGATTATAGCTTCAGGTTTGTCTTCTGCTTACATTCAGGATGAGGACTCTGAAGAATTGCACATTTGCAGGAGAGGAGTTTCCATGGAAACTCGGACAAAGGCAAAGCAAAATAATTCTTCAAGGCCCACAAGAAAAAAAAAATTCCACCTTGCTTTTTTATTTGCAGTTCTATGTCCCCTGAGCAGTTCAGCTAGCTTGGCAATGCCCTTGCTCTCTAGGAATCCCTGTTTGAAATTTATATATAGCATTATGAATCTCTGAAATCTGCAAAATAGGATTTGATGAGCATAACTAAAAAGTTATTTCTCAGGAAGGCTTAAATCCAGAGGTTTTTTACAATAAGATTTAAAAAAGTTAAAGCATACATTTACATAGCCATTGAAGTCTTATGAAAATGGAGTTGCTTTTCAAATTATAAAATCCTTGAAATAGGATTCAAAGAAGAGAGTTTTAGAACAAATAAATGGAATCAGTGAATAGAGGCAATTTGGTATTTCAAGGCAATTTTTTAGCTGAAAATAAAGACCACACCAAGTGTTTTTCGATACATTTATGGATCACATATCTTGAGTAAAAGGAAGTCACAGGGTTCATATGAATTCCTTTGGAAAATAATGTCTCTCTTGCTGGTTTGCAAGATCCTATAAGGCAGTCTGACTGTCTGCTTTATCCTGTATCTTCCATGACACTTCCGTGGCACAGTACTCTAAAGTGATTTTAGGGACTGGGTTGATGCACTGAGGGGCATCTATCACCTCCCCCAGAGTTCTTCAGTGTCACCGTCAGAACCAGAATGCTCTCTGCTCCCTAGGCACAACTGTTGATGCAATTTAATAAATTCATGGCACAATTCACGTCTCGCTTTCATTTCTTTATTGAACTTAGTTGCAATAATGATCAGAAATATATTCACTCTTTGATGCAGTCTTTCAACAAATAACTTCTGAATAATATGCCAGGTACTATGCCAGGCCCATGCCCTCAAGGAGTCCATAAAAGACTGCCATTTTTTTTAAAAAGAAATAAAACTAAAGAAAAACACAAACAACAAAATGTGACCGTTTCTGCACACTGTAAGATGTCATAACATTGAGGGCTTTATAGCTTCCAGAGCAGAGGCATGTCACTCAGCTTAGGGGTGCCTGCCTGTGGGGGGTTAGATCAGGTAAGGCCTCCACAAAGAGATGTGTTTATTTTGAGTTTTGAAGGATGATTAGATGTGACTAAGGCAGTCAGAGAAAGGAAACATGGGAAAACACAGAATGTGGAAGAATGCCCATGTTTCAAGCACTGAGCACAGGCCCTAATGTAGGGAGTAATGGAAGTGAGCGCGAGGAAGGCAGAAGCCAGGTCCCCAAGTAGCTTTATGCAAAGCTAACAAGGGTGAATTTTGTCCTAAAGGTGGGGAATCCACTGAGTGATTTCAGCAGAATAATGAAGTGCTAATCTGCGGTCCTAAGTGAAAGTGTTGAGGATGGAGGAAGTCACTGATAGCAGGAAGACAGGTCAGAAGGCCAAAGGGGCAATACTGAACAGAGATGGTAAAGTTCAAAACCAAGGTGGTATAGACAGGGTGGAGAGAGGAGAACTAGGTCTGAGGATAGATGGTCTTGGTGACCGGTTGTTTGGGTGGGGATATAAAAGACAAAAAGGAAGGACTAGAATGGATTTCAGGTTTCTAGTGCAAGTGCTGGGAAGATGACAATACTATTGAGAGGAATTAGCACAAGAGGCAAAAAAAACCCAAAATATTTAGGGTATGGCTTAAATCCTTTTGGTGCCTGACTGCTCACCTGTACTCAGGCAAGATTCTTTACTTTTTGGAGCCTCAATTCCTTTGAAATGATCACATGAGATTGTTTCGAGAATTAAACCAGATAATGTTTATAAAACATTTACAAATTTGCTCAATCTAAATTTTGTGAGCATTTATTATGTATCAGGGTAAGGGATTCTGAGGTGTCTAAGACAAAGTTTTTGCCCTTGTGGACTATCTGTTGGATGAGTGGGAAGGTAGATAGAAACAAGTTAACAAATGAATGAGTGAACTAATTATAGATTTGGAAGAGTGCTCTGAAAGAAATAAAGAAATAAACAGGTTGATGTGACATTACAGACAATGTTGAGAGCTCCACTTTTGATATGTTGCTAGGAAAAGCTAAAACTTGTAAGGGAGTCAGAGACAGCTATTCAGAGTTGGGGAAGAATATCCCAGGCTGAGAGAATAACAAACGCAAAGACCTTGAAGTGGGAAAGAATTTTGAAGGACATGACACACTTAGCAGATCCCCAAATATAGTAAGCACACAATAAATAATAGATGTTATATGTAAAATGAAGGAGCCATCTATTTGATTATGTGCCATGGAAAACTGGCTTGACAAAATACCTCTTTGATTTATTACATACAGTACCTAGTCAGAATAATATTCAAAATTGACAGTTTTACAAATATATATTCATATTTAAGAGTGCAAATAAAGTCATAAATGGAGTAGGGGGTTGGGGAGGAATTCTTCAAAGTAATATAGATGTTCATGGGCCAGGACTTCTCACAGGGCACTTTGTGATTAATACTCTTCTGCACAGTTCTGGGAATATATTTTTCTTTCTTTATTTTCCAATTAACTTTTTCATTTGTTTGAAACTGCCTCAACCTTAACACCGGTTGAGGCTTCAAAGATGGGAGACTGTTAATTACCTTTTTGAAGTCTGAAATCCATACAACCATATATAGAAAACTCTATGTTAACTTCATGCTTTTAGTAGAAATCTCTATTATTAATCACTTCCGCATTTTTCTGTGCATTGATAGAAGATATATCATTTAAATGATCCAAGAAAGATCACTCAATATAGATTGTATTAGAGCTTTTTTTAAAAAAAGTTGCAAATAGCAAATGTTATATAGGGAAATGGTTAAGTAACTACCCCATCCTAGTGTTTCAGCATCATGTCTCAGAGTTTACTCTTTTGCATGGAAAGAAAAAAAATTATAAACAACTACTGTAACACATCAACAAAGGCATCTGAATTTAGTATGAATCTAGTTAAGAGATTTGCCTGCCGTGCATTCTATTTGTCTTCTTAAACTAAAATGTATAGTAGAAATGAATTGGAAATATGTGGTAGTTATAAATTTAAGATTGAAAATGTAGAAACATTAAATTTAGATAAAGATCAATGTGTTAAAACATGCTGATAATATAAATTAAAAATTTAAACATCAAAGGAATAAACCAGAAAAGAAGTAGCTCAGCAGACATTTGAACCACACAAAACAGGAATAGGACTACTCTAGCATTCAATGAATGACAGCAGCTTCGTCTCTTCAGAGTGAATTTTAACAAAGAGCTAATGAAGATAAACAGTCTATTTAAGTGCTACTGGAAAATTCCCCTTCAACCAGCAGCTGCCATGACTGTTGTCATTCAAAGGGCATAAGTAAATGTCAAATAATTGAATCATTGAGAAACTGAGATGACAATGATTTACATTCTCCTTAACACCCTTTGAAAATTCTTCCCTGAGCTATTAAATAGATGATATTTAACAGTGGTGTTAAGCTAAAGAAAAACTACAAGAAGGCAAAGTTTAAATAGGGCTCAGTTCTTTAATTGGAGATTCTGGAAAATTGGCTGTGGCTCTTACATGCCAGGGTAAATGGGTTTCTATGAAATTGCACTGACAGGATCCAGAATTACCATGTTTTATAGATAAGAGAAATACAAACTTTACATGAGCCAATGTGGCATTTCAGTCCAGTACAAAGATTTCCACATCCTAGCATAGACAGTGACTTCTAAATTCTCTTCCTGCATCCGTATAACTGGGAAAATGTGACCTCACATTTTTAAAAGAACCCTAGGACAGCAAAGTGTTCTTTGCCAGAATTAGGTGGATATTTTCCTTGTGCCTTTATTTCCTGCTTCCTCATTTATCACTGGCTTTGATCCAGTTTTTATTAACTCAGATATTTATTCATTCATTAGTTGGTGTCTTTTAGCCTGACACCATAATTGATCTTGGCTTGGCCTCTTGATTCTGTCTTTGCCTCTTGGATCCAGTTTAAATCTGTGTCTTTGGAAATAACTCTTCGAATTTTCCTGGTTTTAGTCTCACTACACCCTGCCCTGAAGCTAGAGGATTATAGGCATACTCAGCAATACTATTCTAGGAAAAAGAATCTTTAACAATAGAGGTTCTAATGCCAAATCCCATGATGAACAAAAGTAAATAATTTCTACATCCTTCAAGTTTAAAAATGTTCATAGCAGATTCTCAGAATTTTAATGGCTACTCAGATTTGAGCTTAACGACATAAACTGCCTAGCTAGTCTGTAGGAGGCAAGGCACCTTATTAAATCTGGAACTATAACAAGACAGCCAAATAGATTGTTCTGAATATAATCTGAATATTTATATAATCTTCATTTAAGGATGTATATTAAGAACCAGACAAAGGTAAAATTAACTTGCAAACAACACAATAAATTACGTATAATTGTTATGTTAACACAAACCACCAAAGCATAAGTAATTCAGAAAATTCTCTGATAATTCATGAAATGACCTTTGTTTTAGATCAAAGTATATTCAAGGTTGTCTTAGATATATGAAATGTGGTTATGATGGGAGAAGTCTGATTCCACAGCCCACACGTTAAAGCTAGCCTTTGGCTTTAGTCATATATCAAATATGTCCAGTAGTGGATACTACTGCTGCTCCCCCCAGATGGTCCTGAACCTCCTTTATTGGGTCTGAACACTCATTGCCCACCCATTGCCAACAGCCTTGCCACTAACAGCTGTCATTCGCAGCCCTCTTCCAAGACTATCTTTGGGCTACAAACTGCTTTTCCCAGCAGCTGGGAGGCAGGATTATTGAAAATGCCTGGGAGTTCTGGTCATATGAAATTGTTTGAAATGCCTGGTAGTATGAAAAGCCCAGCTCCAACGTGGGACAAACTCTACAGATTTCTGCAATAGACACATGTTGAAATGATTTTGAGAAGAACACTTTCACATTTTTACATGTTTGAAGTGAGATGCAACTTACAATTGATTTGTCATACTTTAAGTGGAAGTGTTTTTTTCCTTCTTAGTATATACAATAAGGATCTATCTGATGGCTGATGGTGAATTAGAGTCACTGAAATTAGGGACTAGAAAAGAGAGAACAAAAACTGAAAACAATCAGGAAAGGGTTTATGGAAGAACTAACATTTAAACTGGTCCAAAACGTGGAAATATCTGGAAGCTCGTCCTATTATTTTTGAAGATAGACTACCTTGAAGTTAAGGTCAATCATAGTTTAGGTAGAAAGTTAAAGGAAGGGAACCTTTTTTTTTTTTTTTGAGACAGAGTCTCACTCTGGGTAGAATGCAGTGGCATCATCATAGCTCACTGCAACCTCAAACTCCTGGGCTCAAGTTATCCTCCTGTCTCAGCCTCCCCAATAGCTGGAACTATAGGCCTGTCCATGACACCATGACACCAGGCTAATTTTTCTATTTTTGGTGGAGATGGGGTCTCGCTCTTGCTCAGGCTGGTCTGGAACTCCTGAACTCAAGCAATCCTCCCACCTTGGCCTCCCAAAGTGCTAGGATTACAGGAATAAGCCATGGTGCCGGCCGGGAACCACTTTTAATTGGGCTCCTACTGTTTGTCCAGCCCTGAACTAGGCTCTCTGCCTCAAATAACTCTTTCATTCTCATAATAACTTTTTGGGCCAGGAGGTAACATGATCAGAAAGAAATTTTCTAGAGAAGACAACCATCCAGGCCCAAGTCACATGATTTGTAACCACTGCATTGATTAGCATCAAGATGGTTTTACAATCATCTGCACTTGACAACTTCTCTTCTCCCAGTAGCTAAACCCCCAATCTAGGCAGGAAAGACACTAGTTTTAAAAGCAGTCATATTTGAGTTCTCAACCTCACGTAGTCACTGGGAAACCAGTGGGCACCAGGAATTGGATTCTACAAGTTTGTCCACATATATCCTTCCTCTCCAGGGCAGGGTTGCTATGGAGCGGGAGAGAACCTACAGTTTGGGATTAGTGTTAGAAAGATGCAATAACAGGGCTTCAGGCAGACCATCTTCAGGGTCTTTAATCTGTTCATCACATCATACTCTACTCTTTTCATTAAGTCCAGCATTTGAAAGATTTTTTTTCTATCAAATGATGTTCCATCATAACTTATATCCCCATTTTTATTCATCTATAACTGTCAAATGGAGCTAGTAAGCAGCATAAAATAGCTAAAGTTACCACTTTGAGTTAATATAATTTTTCCACCCTGTCATACATCTATTTTTCCCTCAAGTATCTCTTGTTTGCTTTCTGTACAAGTAGCTGGTGGGAAGAGGGAATGCAGTACGAATACTGTTGCTTCCCTGCCTGGAGGTATCTACTCTTTGGAGGCAAAAAACAACAGCACAGAGTTTTGATCTAAAAGCAAGACCAAGGTATTATAGGGCCTTAAAGGAGGGACTCTTTTAACCTCTTTTATGACATGAGCCCCTGCTCCCTTAAAAACAAATAAATAAATACATGAAATAAAATGCATAGCATTACAAAGAAAACTGACTATAATGAAATACAATTCTATCCACAGAGGCTTTGAGCATTTGTAGATCCCAGGTTAAGAATCCCTGAGGAAGTTTGTGGTACACTGAGGGAAAAAAATTAGGAAGAAATAACCACTGATGGAAAGGAGGTTGAAAAGAGTATTTTAGGCAAAAGAAACAATGTGGAAAAGAGTAAGAGGAGGAGAAAGAGTAAGAGGCATAGGGTTCGCTTTTCTAGCTCAAAAATGGAGGCTGATGTAGGTCTAGCTAAAAGCAAAGGGATTTGTTGTTTTTATTCATCTGTGCAGCTACAAAAAAGGCACACGTGATTTATTAGGCTTTGTTACCTAAACAGAATAAATAAAAATCTTTCTATAAATGTTCTCTATGATTATGTACTAGTGACAAAAAATATATGCTGTTATAGTGTATGAAACTGCCAATATTACTATGCCAACTTTCAAAATTAAAATGATTTAAAATAGATTAAATATACTAATCCAAATCACTCTTTATGTACATTCCTAAATCAGCAATCAAGTCACAGCTGGGAACCTAAATATATTTTTATAGGAGATATTCCTCTCTGATGCTGGAGTTTTCACTGTGGAATACCTTTGGTAGAAAAACAAAGCACACAATAGTAGGTTCCTGTTTTTTTGTAGTATGTTTCTGGGGATTAGTCACTGTGTATATTTTAGAAGATGTATTACGTGTATCAGATATTGTGTGCCCTTCACTTGGGCACTCAATAAGTACTTCTTGGTTGAACAACAAATACTTTTTACCATCTAGTAAAAAGAAAAGCAATGCAATAAAAATATGCTAAGTAAAGACAGTTTAGTTGCTGTGTAAAGTCATGGAAAGAAAAAAAGATGTTTGAATTGTGACTCTGCTGCTTAATAGTTTGTGAGGCTGAAAATCCCTGAGACTAAGTTTCTTTATGGGGAAAACAGGAATATCAATATTTACACTGTGAGATTAATTTAAATAATACATATAAAGTGGTGAAGATAGTATGTTTAGTGTAATACAGCAGTAAGTATAACACAGCCCCCTCTTTTGCCTGGAATCTCCTGCTCCCCTCCAGGCACCCCAACTGCTCGCACAGATAGCGGGGAAATTGATAGAAATGAACAGAGGTTGGGCAGAACAGAAGATCTGAGCACAGAACAGAGACTAGGGTTTCTATGTAACACTTCTTAGCCTATTGATTTGAAGATTATAATTTCCCAAGTACTTTACAGACTTTTGAGTTACATGTCTATGAACTTTAATCATTTAGAGATCTTATATATGATGGCTATTTTTATAAGACTATGTACTGAAGGGACAGCAAAATTAGATAGATTAAAACATGTTCTGGGATGGAACAAAGTAAACTAAAAGAGGTTATACATAGACATTTTTCTTCATATATATATATTTAATTTTTTAAATTTTTTTATTTCAGAATATTATGGGGGTACACATGTTTTGGTTATATAATTTGCTTTTGTGCAGTTTGAGTCAAAGTTATAAGTGTGCCATTCACTCGTATAGTGTGCATTGTACCTGTTAGGTATGAATTATATTTTAAACTTTTAAATTTGATGCAATTTGACAAACTATATTGGGAACCTATTAGGTGTCAGGCTCCATACACAGTACTTTAGGTCCCAAGGCAGATAGGATGTGCTTCCTGGCCTCAAATAAGTCTCAGTGGAATTGAGAATTGTTGAGGGTGGGAGGTGGCAGGATGGATGGCAGGCTGGGGGTGGGGAGGTAGCATATACAAAAATAGCTAAACATTCAATGACATGAATGTAAATATAGTTCCAGTACAGGGACACAGATAAGTATTTAATTCTGCCTGGAGCAGGAGGAGAAGCCCCTAGGGAGGTGACAGGTTCTGGGACTATAAAAATCTATTAATAGACTCAGGTGGGAAACTTATACCCTCGTTTGGGGCTGAGGACAAAACCCAATCTGAGGAGAGATGAAGAGATTTTCTACAAAAGCCAAGACAGAATGCTGAAGTATGATAGAAATTGAGAGACTGCATTCTAGCATGATGGTCTTATGTTTTCCTCCCAGCATATTTTTGCATGCACACTCATACGCATTCCTCAGTTTGAAAATTCTGTTTCTCAGTCTCGTTTTTTTATATCAGGAAAAAATGTAGAGTAACTGGATCCCAATGTTCTGTCATTTTGTTACAGAGAAAGAAGGAATTAAGTTTGCAAGAAAAGAAATTGAAGCTTTACTCCCCTTTGAGTGAGTACTCACCTTCATGTGGGCTACACTCACACAGGCAAGGGGGTTCTGGGAGATGAGTGCTAACAGGCACCCACATGTTTATATTTAAAAGGTGTTCTGTGGATGGTGCCTCTCCCCACCCGTCCTCGAGCCATCTGCTTCCTAGAATTCTTTATGGTGTCCTTGTTAATAGATACTGAATTCAAATGAACCAACACAAAACACTACATTTAAAATGAACAAATGTGTTTAATTGCTTCATTCTGAGGAACAAGCCAACCAAGAAAGGCAAAATGAATTGTGCCACGCTAAGCCAACAAAGGCCCCTTTGCAAGAAACCACTGTTGTCATATCGATATTTATTGCTTAGTTTTAACTAGAAGCTACCCCCAAAGCTGTAGCCCTCTCCAGGGTGAGACATGTCAAGATGCCCACAAATGCAATTGCCTTGCTTTTTGGCTTGTCGCATTAGTTTTTGTTTTTGTTGTTCTTGTTATTTAGCCATCTATCCATGCCCCTTCCCATAATCGTGCCTAATGTTGTATTTCTTGTGAAGACCTCTTGTTTGTTATACAGCTAGTAGTTGTTAAATGTGACTCTAGGAGCTGTGGTCACCTGTATAGTCTGGCCTTTGCTGTTGGGGTTTGTTAGGGGAAGAAGGAGGGCAGTGAGTACTGGAACAGAGTATTGCAGGATACTTGAGCCTGCCGTGGCACTCTGCCACGGGTCCTCTCAGACCCCTTCTTCTCTTGCTGGAATCCCCTGGCTGCCCTCCAGTCATCCAACTTGCCAACAGATAGCTTGGCAAGTGATAGAAAGGAGGAGAAAATGGAAAAGTGGAATTGAAGGTTTGGTCAGACAGACTCCAGTCTCCTAGGCTATTGATTTGAAGATCTGAGTTCCCCAGATACTTTACAGGTTTGGGGGTTAAATAGGTATACACTTTCATTTTAATTGCCGAGGTTACTGAAACTTCTACATAAAACAGTCACACTCTAAAAGATTTTTAAAAAGAGCATGTCACTTTTGCTACTAATGGCTATGTGCTTACCATAAGTGCATCAACAGATGGCTTTTTTTTTTTTTTTTTTTTTTCAATGAGGTAAGACTTGCTAGACTGTAACTGATTCTGGTCTAGGGGTGGGGAACCTCTGGCCATAAGGCTACATGCAGCCTTCTAGATCATTAAGTGCAGTCTTTTGACTGAATCCAAATTTTATTTTATTTTTATTAGTACATTTTTGTTCATATTTTATATTTATATTTTATTTTTTAAATGAATGTATTTAAAATACCAAAGAATAAAATAAGTTTCAATGAAATAATCCTCCCAGATTGACTGGCACAATTAGAACATTAGTAAGCCATAAAGGCTAAATTGACAACTGCTATTACACTCATGATTTAGTTCTAACTTCCCCTGCCTGACTGGTCCCACTACAGCACGAGGCTGACTGGTGAGAGTTTATAGGGTTGAGTACACCAGGCTGTTATCAGCTTTTGACATTGGTGCACTGTGTTTCTGTTTAAAGTGGAATTTGTGACTAGTTGCACAGCTCGATAGTATTTTTTAATTCTATCTGCTTAGCAACCCATCACATCAAAAAAGACCAAAAAACAATGAAGGAAGAAAACAGATTTTTTAACGAGGATTGGGAATTGCAATATTATCTTGTTTCTGCTAAAGATAGGATGATTTGCTTGCTTTGTGATACTGCAACATCAGCATTAAAGAAATTCAATGCTCATCAGCATTAAAACACTCATAAGGACGACAAATATTTTAAATTAGAGGGAGAGGCACAAAAGGTTGTATTGCAGAAATTAAAAGATAAAAGGCAAAATAAAAGACAACTCTTCCAAGAAGCAATAAGACCTGGAAATAATGCCACTGAAGCAGCTTATAAAGTACATTATATACTTGGGAAAAAAAGGGAAGCTATTCAGTGATGCAGAAATTGTGAAAGAATGCATTGTTGAAATAGGATGCTTAGACCCGGATAATGTTTCAAAGTACAAACAACTGCCTCTTTCAAGGAGAACCATAACTTATCTGCAGCATGAATTAGCCTTGAATTTAAGATAACAACTTTATGCAATACTTCAAAAGGAAAATATATATTATTCAGTCGCTTTGGATGAATCAACTGATACTACCGACTTGGCGCAGGTTTTATACTTCATTCGGGTCTTTGCTATGAAGAGTTACTTGCTTTAGGCACTCTTGCAAACAGGACACAGGGAATAGATATCTTCAATACTTTCAAGATAAATGTCATGAAGTTGTACTGAATTTGGTAAATTTAGTGAGTGTATGTACAGACAGTGCACCTTCCACGACAGGAAAACATAAAGAGTTTATTGCACAGATTAAAAATATAGTAATAGATCCAGATGCTCTCATTTCTTTCCATTGGACCTTGCATCAACAAAATCTCTGTGCCAAAGCTACTATTTTAAGTGACACCTTGCAACAAGTTATAAGTATTGTTAACATATTCATGTAAATGCAACAGGGCATCATCTGTTTGGTAACATGCTAAAATTGAACAATGAGGTATTCAGTGTGGATTTGCTGTATCATTCTAAAGTGCTTTGGCTATCCCAGGGACAGGTGTTAGCCAAAATTGTATCTCTGTGAGAACAGATGGTTAAATTTGATGAAGAACAGAATCAGCAATGTGAATTATTGAAAGAAGATTTCTACAGGAATGCAGCACTTCTAGGTGATATCATGTCAAATCAAAATGACTTGAATTTTTTTTTGCAAGGTAAATCTAAGTCTATATATGGTATGTGGCAAAAAATCAGAGCATTTAAAAAAAAAGCTATCTTTTGTCAAAAGCACTTCTTCTTCAAAGGGAAATTTCAAATGAACATTTTCCACAGTTAGTAAAGGTCACTGATGAGCAAGATGATATATACAAATCATTTGAAGAATATGTAGCTGTTATAGACCTATTAATTGGAGAACACAATGCACCTTTCACTAACTTTGTGAATCATGGCATCATACTCAAATTAGCATTTCAGCCTCACCTGATTGATATCACTAAGGCATCTAAAGAACTGCAGATGGAATTGATTGAGCTCTCAGGAGATGACATTTTAAAGTCATCATTTGCTGCCAAGAAAGATCCAATTGAAATATGGAAAAATGCAGTAGAATACCCACGTCTTTGGCAACATGCCCCAAAAATGCTTTCTTTCTTTTCAACCACTTATTGATGTGAATCCACATACTTAACCCAAATCAAGGTGCCCTTAAGGTCGCATGTGACTGATACCCATCTAGAGGCTTTCAACTGCAACCGTGGACCTCCATGCTGCAACCAAATACTCAAATGCTTTCCAATAAAAAGCAGACATAACAAACTCATTAAAAGGTCAGTTAACTTTAAACTTAACAAATAGTTTTCATTTTTTGAAATTATTAAGTACATAGTAGTTAGATTTTTACAAAATACTGTATGTTTTTAAGTGTATCTAACTGAAGTTTCTTAAATGTGCCCTTATTTGATTACAGCTAAATTAATGTGGCCTTCCAACATGAAAAGTTTCCCCAGCCCTGTTTTAGTCTGTGAGACAAGCTTCCCCATTAACCTGTGGCCTATTGTGGCAGTTTCTCTCCCTAGCTTGGCAAATTAATCCTCCAAACAATGACCAGCACTTTTAGGGAAGGTAGAGCTAATGATGCTCCTTCCTTTACAGAACTAGATTGAGATTTAAATTTTGCTTCTAAAGAAACATAAATTTTTTAGCTTTTTACTGCATTGAAGTAGCATTATTTTTTATTTTTTTGATTATTCATGGACAAAATTAACAAGCTGTTTTATTTGTTGAATCTGGATATTCTGTAGCTTCCAGGCTCCACATTTCAATATGCAATAGAGTCATCATAATAAAATATGAGTAAGGCAATAAAACAGGAAATATTGTAACATATTTTTGCAGTGAAGGCTTTGAATGCAAAAGGTTCCCAGATCTCTTCATTATATATAGTGCCAGCTGATAGTGTATTTCTCAGCTTTCATGAAAAAAATAAAATTGTAGATCTGAGATTCTGCCGAATAAAGCTGTATGTAAATGAAGTATCTGCAGCACAATCATAGGAAACATATTTTTTGTTTTGCCAGTACTTGCTTATGTTACTCATATGAATAATATGATTGATTTTGACTTTATCTCCAACTGGCAGTGTAGTCATAAATCTCTCTGTGAGGTACCCAGTGCAGGATAAAATGTTATTTTTTCTCAGTGTGGTCTCATTTGATTACAATTGCAGCCTTGCCTGGCCACATTCCATCCATAATTAATCGTAGCTTTGGTTTCTAGTTGCAGCCCAGGCCAGTGCTGTAACCGTTCACACATCTTTAGATAACGGTCTACGATGCCAGCTGGCAAGTGAATGGAGACCTTTCACACTGAGTCTAATGGGCGCAAAAGGCTGAGCCTTTGTCAGGGGCAGCTCTTTAAATGATATCCTGCCAGAGAAGGTTCAACTTGCTGTGGCTGCCGGTCTCTTTGGCACCTCACCCCTCTGAGTAAACACCATATGCAGAGAGGCTTCATTTTGCCAATTCATTTTAGTGCTTCTCATTCCGTGATAGAAAGTATTCTCAGTGGTGACAGAAAAATGAATTCCTTTAAGACTTTACCTTAGAGGCCAGATCATTCTGTCTTTCCTGTGTATTGTGCTGTAATCCCATTAGCATGAGTGACTGTCATTTTGTCATAATATAGATATTTGTTTTCTATCATATTACTTATTTCTTGAGTGTATGGTTTCACATTACTCCCAGGGAAGGGATGTAAAGTATGACAGGCAAAACATTAAGTAATTATCCATCCACATCAAATGCTGGGATTTATTTTTGAGCAAGAAGGCATGTTACTGCTCACTGATTGGTATAAAGACATATTAGATACAATTTTAAGTAGACACATTTAGTAACTTAATTCACTTTCTGCAGTGCTACCTTAAAAAAACAAACTACGTGGATTAGTATCACTTAGTATGAATTCTAAGAGGATCTCATAAAATATCAGAACTCTAGTCCATTTGTGAGTACTCCAAGAAAATATAAGCCAGATTTTCAATTTCAAATGTTTTGGGGAGCCAGGCAGGTTCCCCTGAGCGAAAGGGACTAAGTGCAATGATTTTGAGAGACTGTGGACAAAAGTAATAGGACAACCACAAAAGGGGCAGTTCTAGCAGATTGTTGGCATGTGGGAAAAATGAAGAAATGAGAGAAAGTGGGTCTAGTGATATCATTAGAAAAGACCCTTCTTTTGTCAGAAGAAGCCAGATATCTAGCTTTTTATTTGACACCCTTTGTTTTTAAATATTAAAAACTGCAAAATTTTCAATTACAAAAACATCAACAAAAACAAAAAAGATGCCTTTTGTGGAGAGGGTTAGACCTGCAAGCTGACTTGGCATTGTACTAAAAGTCTTATAACAGAATAAATGTGCTTTAAAATGTGCTTCTTTCTTTAAAAAATTTATAGTCAAAGGTATTTCACTTTGATGTATAAATGTTAAAAAAACTAATAAAAATAATACTGATCCAATTAAACAAGTCAGTGTGTCTATGTTTATAAAATCCTCTCAACACAACTGTTATCAGAGAATATATCTTTTATAGTTACAGCGAAAGAATGTTAGGCTGGCCTGGAGGCAAGATCGATTGTATGGCTTCGATGAGCTGTATTGTTTTCTTGCATGTGCTTCCCACCCAGTTTGCAGCCATTGCCATATACCATAAAATGGCTGATCAAAAATGAGATTTTCTTGTATTATTATCTATTATAAGTTTATGGCTCCATATAACCTTCTTTGCATTTTATAATGCTAAAAATAATTAGAATTTAAAGATCAGCAGAAAATATGATGCTATTAATTCAACAATGTATTCTGTAGTGTAATCACAATAAAACCTAGATTTGGAATCCAATAAATACCTGCTTTGCCCATGATTGTAGGGAAAGTTCTAAGCAAATTTTGAGGGAGAGATTATGTAGAAAAATAATATGTGAAGATTCAAGGGACATGAGACTATAGAGCCTTTTTTGTCACTTTTTTTTAAAAGGGATGTAGAAAATGAAGATACTAATTCAAGACTTGGTATTCCAGAAAGAAAAAGAAGGATATGTAGACAATGAATGTAGTAAATAACTTGATAATCTTGGATGTACATGAAATGACTCAAAAATTTTTTTCTTCAAATCAAGTTTAATTTGATGCCAAGCCCTTACCCATCAGGGCTACTGGGAAGTCACTGGGGCTGTCCCCTACCCTCCTTGGGGTTTAGCACAGGTCCAAGGGATCTAACATAGAATGGGGCACTCAATGACATTCCTCTGGTTTTCAGCATTATTGGTTACCCTGAGGTTCCAACCCCTCATGAGCCCTTAATATCAGCCAACTGCATGCCTTCTGGTCCATTCTTGGAACCAAAAATGTTGCTCCAGGGCTTGGGAGGCCCAGGGCTTTGGTCCAGCTTTCCCAGGTTACCAGGCAGCCATTGCCCCCTGAATTCCTCTCTCCTAGTGCAATACAGCCAAAGAGCTCAGGCTTATTTAAAGAAAGGAAGGTTGTCTTCATCCACTGAGATTATCTTCATGCCTGGCTATCTTCTTGGAATAGGTGAAGGAAAAAACATCTAAAACAAAATGTAAATCTATTATTTTCTTATTGTTTTACAACAATAAAAATAAGGCAAAAATTAGTATCTTAATAAAGTATATTGGTTTATAGAACATTTTGTAGTATCTTGGTAGGAAAAACACAGAAATATCTAGGAATGTTGGGGTAGAGGGAAGCCATGAAGAGGGGGAGGTATATGTCATTATGGGAAGTAATGGAGGAAAATATCTATCTACTCATCTCTCCATTTATCTATTTTTTTAATTTATTATTATTTTTTTAATTTTTATTTTTTGAGACAGAGCCTCGCTCTTTTGCCTGGGCTAGAGTGCCATGGCGTCAGCCTAGCTCACAGCAACCTCAGACTCCTGGGCTTAAGCAATCCTTCTGCCTCAGCCTCCAGAGTAGCTGGGACTACAGGCATGCGCCACCATGCCCGGCTAATTTTTTTTCTATATATATTTTTAGCTGTCCAAATCATTTCTTTCTATTTTTTGTAGAGATGGGGGTCTCGCTCTTGCTCAGGCTGGTCTTGAAGTCCTGACCTCAAGCGATCCACCCGCCTCGGCCTCCCAGAGTGCTAGGATTATAGGCGTGAGCCACCGCGCTTGGCCCCATTTATCTATTTTTTATATTTGATATTTGTGAAGATTACCTAATAAAGTTATTAAAGTTGAGAATTTGGAGAAGGGGTTTCTAGAAATTGACTTTACACAGAATATACCTAAGAAGGCCTTATATATTTTTTTGGAAATTGGTGTTTCCATGTTTGAATTGGGGAAATTTTAACTGAATTTTACAATGAAACATAAAGTTTTAACTTATCTGCCTAATTTGTTTTTCCCCTAAAAATTATAGCATAGAAAAAAGATAATTCCCTATTATTTGAATAATTATAAATTTTCTCATCTTATAGAGTTCTTTTTAAATTATTTTAATTTGCTTATCAAAAATACAGTCTAGAGTAGACATATTGGCCAGAAAACAATTTATTCCCCCATTAAAGAATTTGATACTTCTGTAGGTTCCTTATCACTAGAGGGATTACCCCACTATTGCAAGTGCTGATGTCTTTGTAAACAAGCATTATGATCACTTTATAAACAAGCAAGTAACTTTAAGCCTCCCCCTTGAGGCCTGGTGTTCTAGGCTGTGGTGTGCTATAATCACGCCTATGAATAAGCATTGCATTCCAGCCTGGGCAGCACAGTGAGACCCCCATCTCTTAAAAAAAAGAAAAGAAAAACAAATGATTTTATCATGGAGGCCACATGTATACATTTAGAGGAAGAATATGAGGCTTAATATTTTGGTTTGTAGTTTGGGTTACAGCTTCCTTTATATAGGGATTAAAAGTATTGCATCTTGAAAGTTTGGACAGAATTGAAAAATAGATGCCCTTGAAAACTGTTGGATGATTCAATAGGAAGCTCTAGTGGTGCTGGAAGATGCACATGAATGATGTGGAAGAGAAAAGTAGAGAATTGTGTAGAATTGCTTCATAAAATCTGAGTGAAAATAGCAATATTTCTAAATAAATCTATTCTTTCAAAAATGTAATTTTAAACATGTTTAATTAAATTAACGTATTAAATATTATAAGTAGGCATTTGAGTCTTTTTCTAAAAGTTTTTTTAAACTTATTCCTGAAAAAAATAAAATAAGATTTGTTGGAGGAGGGGACTTGTTACATTCAAGCATGTAAAATAATTGGAATTAGAGGTTCATGTTCACCTGAAAAGCTAAATACTCTGGAGCCCCAGAGGATTAAAAGTCTTAAGTAGGAATGCTTAAACTTGGAAGAACGCTAGTGAATCTGTTAATCCCCTATAACATATGTGAAACAAATCTACAATGCCTATGTGTATGTGCATTTTTCTAGGGTAAGGAGACTGCATAGCTCTTTATCAAAAATATCTCAACCCTTCAGATGATTAAGAACCAGCACTCTAAACATTGTAAGTCAAGGAGTGTGGCCACCAGACGTCCAGGTGTCTTCTGCAGGGAGGAAGAAAAAGTGGAGATAAAATGTGCTTGGACTCTAATGTAGCTGTAGATTATATCTCCACAAGAAGTAAAGAGTCCAAATAAACATTCAAAAGCTGCTCTAGAAAGATATTAAAGTCCATGTTTGAGAGAGGCACTGAGAGGTAGTAACAGAAATTTCTAAGAAATGGTGCCTGTTGAATTGAGGTGAGTAGAAACATTCCTGGGTTTTGTTCAGAGGAAGGAGCTTGCAAGAACCATGTTAAGCCCTCAAGGAACCAGTCAACTTTACTGGGCAGTGTGTCAGGATATCAAACAAGTGGACTGGAGGTTTTTCCGGAGCTCCAGCCCAGAAAAGACTGTTCTCAACAAGAGACTAAGGTAGTTAGGTGACTAGGAGTAGGTGTCATGGACACATCCCAGGCTCAGGTCAGTACATCCTGCTTGTCTTGGTCATAATTAGCTCAAGAGCTAGGCAGAATAGAGCCTGTGGCTAAACAAGACTGAAGAAAGGCATGGATCTGGTTAAGGTATGGTTCTGTAGATCAAAGCCTTCAACTACAAGCAGTTAGGTGATGATACTTAGGTTACACTTGTTTGTAAAAAGTGATGTTTTTCTTATTGCCCTAATTATGTCTTATTTTGCTTGTTGACACCTTGGTGTTATGGTTTACTTGTGATAAATAGACCAAAAAATATACTTAGGTATTATTGACATATATGCTTTTTATTATTTAAGAAAATAATTTCAAATCAATAGAGCAAATGATAAATTAAAATACCAATGAATCCTTAGGCTACCATTACATTTTATATTGTATAACTATCAACTTTGGTTTAAAGGAAAGAGAAAATGTTACAAATTAATTTTACAGATATTAAGCAACAAATTTCACCACTAAATCCTTATAATCACTGAATATTGGGTTTCAAAGTAGACAAAGGATAAGTTTTACTGAGATACAACGATGACTACTCTTACTCTAGTTAATGAGAGCAAGATGCCAAATTCTCTGACCATCCTCTTTGAAATTTTCTTACAGAAGTCACAACATTATTTCATTTAGATCCTAAATTAGTTCATTTGCCTAATTAAAAGTGCCTGTATGAACCAGACGGTACCATGGTTTATAGCTGTATCTGGCTGCCAGTTTCTCAGAAATGTATTTAACATAACTATTTTTCATGCCTCAAATTTTTTCCCCTGTCCCACTAGATTAAATCTTCAAAAATTCACTGAGAGCCTTGTCAATGCCATCTTTTATTTTTAATGGATGAGAAAAGGAGAAAACAACATCGTTTATCATAAATATGATTTAAATAGTTATGCAGCTAATTAATTCATTGCAATCTCATCTATAGTATGTGTTTTATTTACAGGGTAGGAGATCTTATTTTCTTATGCCTAAAGTTTTAAATGCTATTATTGTATGTTATTATACCATATTTCATAAATAGTTTACAGTCTACTAATTCTGCATGCAATTTCTCTTCATTTTTCTTTTCTTATCTTTTTTTTTTGAGTTGAGGATACTGAACAAAAAAAATTACACTGGGTTCTGTTTAAATTATTAGATGATAGAAATTCTCGGTAACATTCACCTGAAATATAATAATCAAATACACATTAGATACCAGAAAGGAACCTTGCTTTAAAGCATAATGTGGCAAGTGACTCATCTATAAGTACTTTAGAGTGTAAGCATGCAGACATTCACTTGGGTGTGTATGAACTCTCCAATTTTTAATACAAACAAAACACTTTACATAGGTGTGCACAAAGGAAATCTTGATGTAGGAGGAGGAATGATAACAAGACTTTGGTTCAGGATATTTGCCAGTAATGTAGTGTCAAGAATGGCTTGATGATGTTTGAAACAATGGCATAGAGAAAACAAGGATCTTAAAGAAGTGTGATTCATTATGGCAAAGAAGCTACTGTGAGAATCTAGGAGGAAAACAGTTGGAAGAATTTACTTTTAAAGAAAAGCCAAAGAAAGAAGGGTGAGAGGGGGAAAGGCAATTGGAGGTTTCTAGATGGAGAAGGGTAGTAAATTGCCTCTAGTTCTTGTTCCCGGAAGAGAAGCAGACCCATAGAGGAAGGCATTTTTAAAAAGACGCCTAGCCTCTTCAAACGATTAAATTTCATAAAGATCGGTGGAAGGCAGTAGAATGTTTCAGGCTGGGGGATTCTAAACAGGCATAATAGCCATTTGTATTGCATAAGATTTGATTGAAGATATTTTTGTGATTATTAGGAAAATGCAATAATGGTTTGGAATATTGGATAATGCGTTTGAGTTAATGATGGTATCTTAGGATTGGTGATACTGTTGTAGTTATGTAGGAAAAAAATCTTCATTTTGAGAAGATTCATTCTGATGCCTTTAGAAGAAAATATCAAGATATATGTTGCCTAATTTCAAGTGGTTTGGCAAAAGAGAAGGATGTGTTTATGTACAGAGGGAGATGGAGCAGTTGTAACATTTTGCGCATCCTTGAATGCAAGCAAAAGATGTATGGTTGTTTGTTAAGCTCTTTATTCAACTTTTACTGAATTTGAACATTTTCAAATAAATTAGAAATAAATAAATAACACCATTTCCCACAAATAAGCAAACCAACAACAAAGGACAGGTGCCAGAGAAGATAGTATAGTGAGCTGACATATTTATAATTGCTTCATCTTGCAACAACATTAAAATAAAAATGAAGTGAATATGAAGAAGTTATCTGCATATTACTGATTTCCATAGATTTCTAGAATAGAAAGTGTATGGAAAAGGGATGCTTGATAGAGTGTAGAGAAGTCACACCTAGAAAATGTATGAAGGGGAGAAAGAACCAATCTGTCTGGAGATACTCTGACTTGAGTAGTTACCATGGAGGGTAGGAATAGGATGTGAGGCTTTAGATAGATACACATTCCACATAAAAATTACCTCACACCCAGCACTTATTCAGAAGTGAAAATATTAAGGAATTATTCTGAAAAGAAATAAAAATAATCAGTGCAAATAGTTAATGCTAGTACTTCAGAATAATAACCCTAATTATTTGAGGTCCTCTAGCATAATAGCTCTCTTCCTTCCCTGCTAGCCATAAATCAAATGCACCAATCAGCAAGTTCTACTTATATACCCAAATCTCTCCTTCAATAATTCTAGTGTTGCAGTAAGTATAAATAGAAAATCAAGAATCACTATATATTTGATGAGTGCATGCAAAATGAAAGAGAGGTACAAAACAAACAAAATTTGAAAATTATTTTGGAGGACCAGGAAAATTCATAAAACAAAAGAAGATTAAAAACAAATAAGCAAGAAAACAATCAACAAATTCCAAAACTTTCATATGTATTCTTAGAGAGATTCAAGGAGAATTTTCTCTGTAAAATGAGGACAGAATGCAATGAAAAGGACCAGTCAGAAAAACCAGAGCCTTTAAAAGTTAAAAACATGACTGTTATATTAATGGATATTGGTGTTGAAAGAAAAAGTGAAATTATCCAGGGACTCAATTCAAGAGGTGTAGCATGTTAATGATTGATATCCCAGAAAGAGAAAACAGATGGGAGAATACTATAAAAATATATTAATATTACTGCTAATGGTAATAATATTATCGATAATACTAATAGCACAACTAATAATACAGGTTAAGCATCTGAAATCCAAAAATTCAAAATCCAAAATGCTCCACAATTCAAAACTTTTGAGTTCTGACATCATACTCAAAGGAAATGCTCATTAGAGCATTTCAGATTTTGGATATTCTAATTTGGGACGTTTAACATGTATAATGCAGATACTACAAAATCCGAAAAAAATCCAAAATTCAAATCAATTCTGATCACAAGCATTTCACATAAGGGATACTTAACCTGTAATAGTGATAATATATTACCTTACAGTTGTATCTACTTGTATTAACTAATTAAATCCTCATATCAGATAAGTTATAAATGATTCCCTGTGGACTGAAGGTAGTATAGTAGTAGTATGAAGCCAGAGTCTATGCTCTTAATCATTAGTGGAGAACATTAGTCTTCAAGTTAATAGGATCCACTAAATGCTTAGGTCAGTTTTTTTAAAAAAGTCCAACAAAAGGACAGAAAATTAGTAAAATTTTGTAACATCAAGGAAAAATGACAAACCTAAAAAGTTCCTGTAGAGGAAAAAGGAAATCAACAACAGCTGGTTATCTAAAATGAGAAGGATAATCAGACGGGTATTATATTTCTCTCCACTAACCCTCATGTTGGAAGAAAATATTCAAAGTTCTGAGGAAAAAATAGAATTCTATACCAGTCAAAATTTTAAATGTAACTAAAGGAAAATAAAGATATTTTTAGATATTCAAAAATTGCATCATTTACCCTTTCTTAGGAAGTGTCAGCAATATGAGGATATGATATATCTGACTAAGGAAGGAAATATGAAGAAATGATACATCTTCAAATCTTCAAGTCTTTAAGACATGTAAACAATTCTTAAAGTTCAAAAACAAGGCAATCAATCCAATTAAAAATGAGCAAAAAAACATTTAAACAGGTATTTCACAAGAAGAGATCTACAAATGACCACTGAGCACATGAAAAGGTTAGAAACATCACTATTTATTAGGTAAATGCAAAATAAAATTCACCCAGTAGAATGGCTGAAATTAAAAGGTGGACAATACAAAGTTTTCATAAGGTAGTAGAGCAATTGAAACTCTCATACTTGCTGATTGGATTGTAAATGGTACAATTACTTTGGAAAACAGTTTGGCAGCTTTTTACATAAAGCATACAGCCCAACAAGTCCAATTCCACATTTCTAACCAAGATAAATGAAAGCCTATGTTCTTGCAAAGAATTGTACATGAATGTTCATTGCAGGATTGTTCATAGAGTGGATATATTAACAGGTGGAATGGATACACAAATTGTGATATAGTCATATAATGGGGTAAACTACCGATACAGTAATAATATAGTTCAATCTCAAAAACATTATACTAAGTGAAAGAAGCCAGACACACAAGAATAACACTGTATTATTTCATTTCTGTGAAATTACAGAAAAGGAAGGTCTAATCTGTAGTAAAAGAAAGTAGTTTCATCTTGCTGTAAATACAAGGGATTGAATACAAATAAGTGTGTACAAGGAAATTTTTCTTGTGATGGAAATCTTCATGGTGGTGGTGGTATACATTTGTCAGCTTTATATATTTGCCTAAATACACTGACCTATGTTAAAATGGATGCATTGTTGTATATAAATTATATTTTAAGATAGTCGATTTTAAAAAAGAAGACATGAGATTCAGGAAGGACTATATTCCTCCAAATATATAGTGAAAAGAAGTCCCAGGATGGTAATTGTCTAGAATTGGAAATTGGTACAAATTAAAACAGCGAGATGGAGAGTACTAGGGAAATTTGTATAGAAAAAAATGTGTAATAACTAGAAAAGAAATGTGTCTGAGTACTTGGAAACATTTAATGATGTATAGAATACAATCAGTGGGCTGTAAAAAAGACATCCTACTGAATTTAATGTTTAAGTGCATTCTCCACTAAAATGGCTCAGCGTGCAGTTCTAGCACACTGCTATAATGTAAATACTGTATGATAGATGTGGAATCAACCCAAGTGCCCATCAGTTCATGAGTGGATTAATAAAATGTGGTATCTGTATACCATGGAGTACTACTTAGCCATAAAAAGATGAATTAATAGCTTTTGTAACAATCTGGACGGAATTGGAGACCATTCTCCTGAGTGAAGTGTCTCAAGAATGTAAAAGCAAATACCACATGTACTCACTATTAAATTGGGACTAACCATTGAGCATGCGTGTGCACAGAGGGAAGTGAAACTCCGTGGAAATAAACCTGGGGGGAGGGCAAAGGAGCGGAGGGACGAAAACCTGCCTAACAGGTACTAAGAACACTATTTGGGTGATGGGCACACCTTTAGCTGGGACTCAAGCATTATAAAAGTGATCCATGTAACCTAAAACTTTTGTATCCCCTTGATATTTTGAAATAAAAACATACTCTATGATAATGATAACACTGTATTTTTAACATGAGACCATAAATGTTAAAAATCTTGACAATGTGAAAACATATGTAAAGCTGACATAAATTGAGAGATGGAATCAGTTGAGTAGAAAGGAAGCCAAGAGGTATAGACTATGGTTGATGGACAAGAAATGGAGGTCCGAGTATGTAGTTTGAAGTTGCTGAGGTGACCACTAGAGAGAACGAAAGTAATGTTCACTACAGTACAAAGGAAAAATTTTGTAAATAAAGATACATTTAGCTACAATTTTCCATTTTCCCTGTGTATGGCGACTTTTCGGATACACTGTATATTGGGCTGAAAGGAGAAATGTAACTGCAGAAACTTAAGTGAAATAATCCCCAACTAGTATAGCAATCAATGGAAAATGTCTAAATTCTTAAAATCAAGATATAGCAGAGCAAGTGAACTGGGCTGAATAGTGTCCTCCAAAATTCACTTACACCCAGAACCTCAGAATGTGACCTTATTTGAGTCTTTATCTTCACCTGCAAGGTCTTTGCAGATGTAATTAGTTAGGTTAAAATGAGGTCATATTGGATTAGGTTGGGCCCTAAATCCAATGACTGAGTTCCTTGAAAGAAGACCACGTGAAAACACAAATGCATAGAAGACACACATAGAGGGAAGTCAGCCATGGGAATAAGAGGAAGAAATTGGAGAGATGGAATGAAGGTAGGAAGAGGCAAAGAAGGATTTTTTTGCCCTAGAGCCTTCAGTGGGAGCATGACCCTGCCAACACCTTGATTTTGGACGTCTAGCCTCCAAACCTGTGAAAGAATGAATTTCTGTTATTTTAAACCATCTGATTTGTGCTAATTTGTTACAGCTGCCCTAGACAACTAACACAGTAGTCATATATTTTTAAAAACAGATATAAAATAACCACAAGAACCAAACCCAGATAAAGTTGTTGCTATTGGAAGAAGGATTTGTATGAAGAGAGGGATAAAACAGGTCATTTGCTTTTCTTTCTACAACTGTCTGTATTTGAAATTTAATACTTACATGTACCACTAAGATATTTAAAAAAGTAACTAAGTTAAAAAGTTTCCAGGTCACATATATGTGAACAGATAATTAGGTGGGGAGTTTAGAACTGAAAATAGGGCAATTCAATCTAAGCACAAAGATTTGAACTTCAAATAGGACCACGTATCCCAAAGGGCACAATTGTGTTAGCTGATAGGTCTGGTAAAAGATTCAGTAACTAAGTTGAATTGCTCTAATTTAAAGACTACATTTTGTAATAATGAAAAGAACTTTCACCTTGAATTATGTGACTAAGTGTATGATGTGGAAATGTCTTTTCTCTAAGGAATAAATGAGAGGCCAAAGGTTCTGAGAGGATTTGCCTCCCTCGTGATTCAGGCTTCTTGTGGAGGAAACACAAAGAGTTGGACATAAGAGCAGAGTACTTAGTGTTTGAGGATATGCTGGAGGAATCCTCCCAGTTAATGCTCTTGGTGCCTTTGCTGGCTCCAAAGGAGTCTGTAGAGATTGTAGAAGTCTCCTTTCTAAAAGTTTTCTCACCTTGATTTTGCTCCACCTCAGGGTGTTTCCAATGGTCTCAAAAATGGCACAAACCAATCTCAGTTTCAAGTGGCTTTACATTAATCAGAAAATGCATGACTGATGTGTATATGTGAGGTTTATATATGCATAAAAATTAGTACCTGATGGGCTTTTGAAAGAGTAATGGAATCAGTGACTATGCCTGCATATCACCAGAAATTCTGATTTAATAGGTGTGGGATAGGGGTGGAGAATCTGTATTTTTAAAAGCTTCTATCTCAAAGTTCATGAAACAGACTGATTCTTTTGACTATTGTCTGAAGCCATAGACAAGTAACCATAGAGCAGGATTGAATTCAGCCTTCATCTGTTGGTTCTGCAACTCCATCTAACAACTCTGTTTCAGTTCTCACACTTTGAAAAATCAGCCAGTCCCCAAACTGCTCACTTCTGCCAAATGTGACATAAATTGGCTTTTTGCTTTGTTCGGAGAAACTTGGTTCTGCAAGCACAGTTTCCCCTTAGCAAGTAAGAAATTTAACATTGTGTCAACTATATTGGAGGAGTACTCTCTTCCCCTGACACTTGTCAAATGATTCTGACCTCTGCCCTCATTTTTTCCCAGAGTTGAAATATAGCTCAGAATCACCTTGGCATCCAAGCCAAGCCAGGCTTCCTGTCCTAATTCTGATTCAATGGACTTTACACTCCAATGTGGTAGTTGCCCAGGGCTAGTCTCAGCACCTGTCTCTTTACATGGCAAAGCTTTTATTGGTACATGGAGAAATGGGAGAAAAAAGGGCTATATTCATAAACCGGTCAGGTTTATTGAAGTAAATAAAAATGTTCCCTAGAGTGTGTAATATAGGGTTTATCCTCTGAAATAAATCTATGAAAGCCTCACATTTACAAGGTTTTGAAAGTTAAGCATTGAATACAACATTCAAGAGATTGAAAGAAAATATTACACACTTAAAGCATAATTTAAAATTGTGCATTATGTGGTAAATAGAAAAACTGTTCTTAAAAACACATTAGACCAAGGCAGGGTGGATCGTTTGAGCTCAGGAGTTCGAGACAAGCCTGAGCAAGAGCGAGACCCTGTCTCTACTAAAAAAAGTAGAAAGAAATTATATGGACAACTAAAAAATATATATAAAAAAAGTTAGCTGGGCATAGTGGTGCATGCCTGTAGTCCCAGCTACTCGGGATGCTGAAGCAGGAGTATTGCTTGAGCCCGGGAGTTTGAGGTTGCTGTGAGCCTGGCTGACACCACGGCACTCTAGCCTGAGCAACAGAGTGAGCCTCTGTCTCAAAAACAACAACAACAACAAAACATATTAGAGAAACTGAACTTCATCAAAATTATAACTTTTGCTCTGTGAAAGACCCTGTTAAAAGAATGGAAAGACAAGCCACAGACTGGGAGAAAATACATATTTGACAAAAGACTTGTATCTAGATTATATAATTTTGAAATAATTTTCAAAATTCAACATTAATTTTTTAAAAAGTCCATTAGACAACGGGCAAAAGATGGGAATGAATGTTTCACCAAAAAGGATATATAGATGGCAAACAAGCACATGAAAAGTTGTTCATCATTAGCCATTAGAGAAATGAGTATTGAAACCACAATGAGATATCACTACACACCTAAGAATTGTTAAAATAAAAAATAGTGGCCACACCATATGCTGGTGAGATTGCAGAGTAACTGAATCACTCATACATCTCATCACTGGCGGGAGGGTACCAATGACACAGCCTCTCTGCAAAATAGCTCCTTTTAAAGCTAAAAGCAGATTTACCATACAGCCCAGCCATTGCATTCATGAGTATATATCCTAGAGAAATGAACTTATTTTCACACAAACTCGTACATAAATGTTCATAGCAGCTTTATTTGTCATAGCCAAATACTGGAAGCTACCCAAGGTCTTTCAGTGGGTGAATGGTTAAACTCTGGTACACCCATATCATGAAATGCTAATCACCAATAAAAAGAAATGGACTATTGATACACACGATAATTTGAATGAACCTCCAGGAAATTATATTGAACAAAAAAAGCCAATCTCAAAAAATTACATACTGCATGGTTTACTTATGTGACAATTGCTAAACAACATAATTACAGTTATAGGCTCCATAATGACATTTTGGTCAAGGATGGACTGCATATATGACAGTGGTTCCATAAGATTATAATGGAGCTGAAAAATTGCTATCACCTAGTGACATCGTAGCCATTACAATGTCACAGCATAATGCATTACTCATGTGTTTGTAGTGATGCTGGTGTAAACAAACCTACTGCACTGCCAGTCCTATAAAAGCATAGCACATACAATTATCATTATTTTAGAGTGTACTCCTTCCATTTATAAAAAAAAAAAAAAAGTTGCTTGTAAAAGAGCCTCAGGCAGGTCCTTCAGGAGATATTCCAGAGGAAGGCATTGTTATCCTAGGATATGACAGTTCCATGTGTGTTATTGCCTCTGAAGGCCTTCCAGTGGGACAGGATTTGGAGGTGGAAGATAGTGATGTTGATGATACTGACCCTGTGTAGGCCTAGGCTAATGTGTGTATTTGCATCCTCGTTTTAAATTAAAAAGTTTAAAAAGTAAAAAAAATTAAAAATAGAAAAAAGCTTATAGAATAAGAATATAAAGAAAGAAAATATTTTTGTACAGCTGTATAATGTGTGTGTTTTTAACTATTATTACAAAAGTCCAAAAGTTAAAAAACATTAAAAAGTTTATAAAGTAAAAAAGTTACAGTAAGCTAAGTTTAATTTATTATTGAAGAAAATTTTTTTTATAAATTCAGTGTAGCTTAAATGTTCTGTATTTATAAAGTCCATGGTAGTATATAGTAAGGTCCTAGGCCTTCACGTTCAATCACCATGCACTCACTGACTCACCCAGAGCAACTTCCAGTCCTGCAAGCTCCATTCATAGCAAGTGCCCTACACAGGTGCACCATTTTTTGTCTTTTGTTTTGACTGTACATTTTCTATGTTTAAACATGTTTAGATACACAACTATTTACTATTGTGTTACAATTGCCTACAGTATTCAGTACAGTAACATGCTATACAGATTTGTAGCCTTGGAACAGTAGATTATACCATACAGCCTAGGTATGTAGTAGGCTATACCATCTGGGATGTTTGCACAATGATGAAATTTCTTAATGATGCATTTCTCAGAACATATCCCCGTTGTTAAGTGACACTGACTATACAGAGAGGGAAAACAAATTAGTAGTTGTCAGGGGTCAGGAATGGAGAGGGGGAGTAGATGTGGCTATAAACGAGTAATACAAGGGAGTTTTTTGGTGAAGGAACTGTTTTATATCATGACTGTAGTAGTGGATGCCTGAATTTACACATGTGCAAAATTGCATAGAACTGAATACACACACACGAATACATATACGAGTGCATGTTTAGTTGGTAAAATCTGAATGAGCACTATGGTTTCTACCAATGACAAGTACCTAGTTTTAATATTACACTATAGTTATATAAGATGTTAACACTGGGGTAGGATATAGGCACCCAAAGGGTGTCCATGATCTTCCTGTATGTTTCTTTGCAACATCTTGTGAATCTATAATTATTTCAAAATAAGAGGTTAAAAAACATTGTGATGTACTTTGTTTTAAAGTGTGAGAAATCATTTATAATTCTTGGAAATTAATCAATCCATGTTTAAAATGTGTTTGCTTTAGGCAGTTTGATGATTCAGTAGTTTCAAAAGATAGTTCATTACCTCTATCAAAAAATATAATTTCCACTGGCATATTTATAGCAGCATAATCCAAAATTGCAAAGATGTGGAAACAACCCAAGTGCCCATCAATACATGAGTGGATTAATAAAATGCGATATATGTATATCATGGAGTTCTACTCAGCCATAAAAAAATGACGAGCTAATACTACTTATATTATCCTGGATAGAGCTGGAGCCCATTCCACTAAGTGAAGTATCACAAGAATGGAAAAACAAGCACCACGTGTCCTCACCATCAAATTGATATTAATTAATCAAGACTTATGTGCACATATAGTAACATTCATTGGGTGTCTGGCAGGTGGGAGTGGGGAAGAGGGGGTGGGTATATTCACACCTAACAGGTGTGGTGTACACTGTCTGGGGGATGGACACACTTGTAGCTCTGACTTGGATGGGGCAAAGGCAATATATGTAACGTAAACATTTGTACCCCCGTAATATGCTGAAAAAAATAATTCCAAAAAAACTGTAAGATAGAGATCAACTAGTAGAGATCTTATGATAGAGCTCAAATATTTTAGAAAATTAATTTCTAAAAATATACAGTCCCAGGTAATAGTATAGAATAAAATATTATTATTTTTTATCTATTCAGAACTTTTAAAAGTCTTTTGATTTGGACATGATGGTTACCAGATATCTTCTTGATAAGCACTTGTCCTTTATAATGAGATTATATCTTTGCAAATTTTAAAATTTCAAATCTTTTATTTTTTGTTTGATTTTTATTTCAATTCATATTTTCGAAAACATAGTTTTTAAAAGTGTAGCTGTTATTAAAATCCAAAAAGCAAAAAACCACTACTTTAGTGCATGTAAAATATAATTTTCTATTAAAATATTTGATTAACATCTCAGAAATCAGAAATATATCTGTTATAATGAACAGGTTACAGCTGTGTTTAAATTTTACTTTTATGCACATGGAATTCTGTTGAAAGGAAGGATAATAATGTTGGTTCCCGTCACACAGAGTATGTTAAAATGGTACACATTTTTCTACTCTTCCTCATGTTAGAATTTCTAAATGCTTGGCTTTTCTTGGGCTAAATTAGAACTGGCTTGAAAAAGTCCATGCTGGCAGATTTTCCAGCAGTGTCTTGAGTTTCAGTGTGGCAAATGGAATTGATTTTTGTTCCATAATTCAAATGTCACAGTTAAGAAATTGATTAAAAAAGGAACACAGGCATATTCCAAGGAATTCCTTGAGTCTAGTTTTCACTGTTGTTTTTTTTTTTTCAAAATGAGACCACTTTAATGTCTAAATATGAAATTAAGTTCTTATTCATGAAAAATTTTTTACTTATGAAAAGATTAGGGTGCCATACATTTATTTTGAACTGTTAACTTATTTTCCAAAGGAATTTTGGGATCCCTGTGTTTTGTAGACTGCACTAGACATGATCGTAGTACTCACACCTTCTACCTGAAAAGCATCAATAATTGCCTTAATGTCAGCTTCTAGTTAAAATTTTCTCCATAATTCACTCACCAGAATTTGTGCCATGGTTTCTGGTCCTTCTCAGAGGATGCTGAATACCAAAAGCCAACAAGCCCAGGGATCAAACCCATGCATTTTTCTGTTCCTCTTATTTAAAAAACTTTCTCTTCTGTTTTTCTGTCTGCGCTAAACTTGTGTATCAAATCTCATTGTCATTCAACCAGTATTATTTAAAACATACTGCAGTCGCCTCAAACACACAGAGCAAGAATTATTTGTTTAAATACAAAAATTACAAAGTTTATCTCTAAGGTTAATATTCTAGGCAACATGCCAATTGATATATTTGCATGTACCTCAGGCCTAGAAATGAGTTTTACATTAAACCTTAAAAAGAAGTCTCATAAATTTTAATTGTACTTTCTACTAACATGTAATTAGCTTTCTTGATATTTTGTATTCTGGGGCTGAGGGGTCTATGATTATGGATTTCCTGTGGGGGGACTCGTGTGTTTTCACACAGATAAGCCACATGGCCATGATGCCTTCATGTATTTTTCACTGTCTGTTAGAAACAGGTGCATTTGGTTGAAAAGCACAGCTATTCTCTGAGAGGGACCAGTCTAGGAGCTTTGACGATTTCCTGGAATTTACTTAATGGCTCAACCCTGGGCCTTTGTAGATGTTTTGTAGCCATGTTAAATGTATGCTATAGATTCAGCGGCATCTATTGGACATAGGACAGGCCATTAGCAAAAGGGACAGGATTCTTTTCTTTGTCAAATCTGGAAACTTGATAAATTTTGGTCAATGCTTGCTGAAATGTGTGTTAGTACCCTCATGGCCTGGGAGATGACTTTAGGTGTTGCATGGATAATATTTTTAATAGTTATATATTTATGTTAATTTATATTTCAGTACAATTGGACTATAAACCCATGATTTCACATATATTATTATTTAAGGTGAATAAAGTAGAAAGTATAAATTTACTTAAAGAAAATATTGCGTTAACGATAATAATAATATATCAATAACATGATATTATGTTAATGTTATGTGAAAATGGGCAAAAAATTTTAGAGATTGAGTGAATGAATTTTGTGAAATGGTGTTTAAGGCATAGAGAAGAGAGTTAGTGCTAGAACACTAGAAAGGGGCAGAAAAAAACAGGAAATATACTAACATTTATTATTATACGTAGTGTTTTACCAATTGTTATTCCCGTTTAAACTTCTTCAAACCTATGAGGTAGGTATTATTATTCATAATTTTCAGGCGATAAAATCTCATGTAAGTGATGGAGCCAGAATTCAAACACTGGTCTCTCTTCTTCCAAAGCCCATAAACTTTCCTCCTCAAGGTATGAAAAAATGGAGAATAAGACCAAACAGACATTTAGGAAGCTATGTTTGATTTCTGGCTCCGGCTCTGACTGAATAGGCTGTTAATAAATCATTGCTTGTTATTTTTCATCTTTAATGGGCGAGAGGACTAACCACTTGTAGTTCGTTTTTCAAGAGCTACAAGCTAATACCTGTAATATGGGTAGAGCTTTTTAAGTGAAAGATAAAGACAGATTACTCTATTATTACTTTTAAAATGTCAATTTAGCTCAGCAGTTCATCAGATCAAAATATATCTATAAAAATAAAACAGGTGTTTATGGCCTGTGTCATTCTAACTTTATTATTTCAAATACATAGTTTTCTTTTGATGAACAATATTGTTCTTTAAACTTAATTACAAGATTCATATTGGGCAAAGCCCAACTTAATAGCAGCTAATCACAGAAACCTGGTGATAAGTAGAATGCAGATGAGGAGGAAAAGCAGTAGCAATTTAAAAAACAACTTTTTTCAGAAAGTCTATTTCAAAACTCATCTTTATCATTTCTCTCAGAAAAGAACCATACATTTCTAGAACAAATGAGAGTCTTGATTTTTCAAGACACCGATTATAGACATGCCAGTGAAGTCAAGATATTCTTCCTTTTTTCCCTCAGGCCTTTAACAGGTAGCACTCCACACACACCCACACACTTTCACAGGCACCACACATACGTACACCACCCATACACAACTCATACATGCATCATATACACACACACCACACACATATACAACTCACATGCATCGCACACATACACACCCCCCCCACTTGCGTCATACATGTGCACACTCCATGAATAGCCACATACTCTCACCCTTCCTCCCCATCCACAGCTGCACACCAATGGCACCACACACGTAGACACACCCCTTAGCACCCCATACTTACACAACTCGCACATATACCATACGCACACCACAGGCACCACACAAATGCACACCCTACTCCACATCCACCCACACAGGCTCATGCCACCAGCATCTATATGCACAACTCCACATAGTCACACTGTAGAAACCCAGAAATGAGGAGAATAAGATTGCCCATTGAGATTTAAAATATTTAACCTATGCTTAATGGATCAAAGTTGAGATATGCTACATTGCCTTAAAGCTCTGGTTCAAAAATATATGAGAGTGTGAGAATCACCTGGGCACCTACTAAAAATATTATTTTGGCCATGCCTTAAATTCTGAAGCAGAATCCCCAGAGAAGGGCCTGAAATATGTATGTTTAAAACATCTCCCAGGTGTCTCTTTTGGAGAGAAAATGGTTCCCTAGAAGACTGATATGTAGCTTGAGTGAAGCAGGGGTGGATTTTCCTAACTCTTACGGAGCTGGTCCCCTCCCAAGGCCCTCCACCAGCAGTAACCTGGCCCTAGTGACCTGGAAACATCCTGGTGCTAAGTTTGACCCTTAGGAAAAGATCTGGACTGGAGGCTGAACTGTGGCTTGGAGGTGCTATGACCACTGCCTCCCTGCCGGATTGCAGGGACAGAGGTGGGTGTGGAGGTGGGACAAAGGATGCTGTCCATGCTGGAGCAGCTGCAGTAGCAGGGGGCCTTGCAAGTGACAACAAAGGCTTGGTCTTCTCCAAGGAACCCCCACCCTTCTTTTGGTCTCCTACCACCAGATCAAGGGACAAGGGGGGAAGACACAGATGTGGCATTACAAAAACAACTTGAGAAACTAAAATAAACTTTCCTAAATCCCTATAGTAAAAAACAAATTTTGATGTGCTGTGCTAGACAAAAGATTGAAATATCTTTCTATTCTCTGTATAGAAAATGATTTTGAAAACTTTGTCATTGAAGAAAGGATCAAAAATGTAGTAAAAATATTAAGTGGTGAATTAGGCAGTTACTCATGCAAATATATGATTTATCTAGATTTTGTGATTTTTTTGGCATTTACCAGCCTCCTAATTTGTAAATGTTTGTGATTACTTTTGTCATTCTAAAAAATGATCACTTTTATACCTACTTTTGTCTTTATTTATTTTTTCAAAGACACCCCCAAATTATATAAACTTCAGTATGAACCAAACCTAGATCTATCCATGGAATTATCCATGGAATTATAGAAAAGGAATAATCACACAATCATTGCCAAATTTTATCAAAGAGCTCTTTAGTCAGGGGAAATGCTCCCTTTCCCAGCTCTATGAAAGTTTCCTGCTTACTTCTCAGAAGTATCAATTGTGTGGCTTGAAACCTATGTCTCTCGATCAGAATCAGATTCCACCAAATATCTAAACCATATCCCATGTTCATCTAGCCATTGGCTGATGATTTGGCTTTCCATGCAGTTTTATTAAAGGAGAGAGGATGGGCTGGTCAGTTCAATGGGGTATCTAGTCTTATTGGCTGGCACAAGCTGTATGTTAATAACCTGGTTTGTTTATTTGTCCTTGTGACCTTTGTTAGTGTGAATCTGTTTTCTTGAGAGTAAGCCACTGTGGGACAGAAAATCAAAATTTTAAATTAAAAAATAAAAAGGCTACTGAAGGAGAGATCCTGGCTGTGGTGTATGCACCAGGGCAAAGGTTACCTCATAGAGAACTTGTAGCCACCTTGCAGAACGTGCAGAATGTATCATTCCAATAAAGACTGTTCCTAGTTAGACACCATTTCAATTCTCTTTATACCATGCACTCATCTTCCTTTAAATCCTAGTATTTTATGGAAGTGGAGCCCTTTGTTAAAGAAATTATTTCACGAATTAATTTGTGACTTTAAAATGAAAGTTGATTATTGTGTGTTTTTGTTGTTTTTGTTGTTGTTGTTTTCCAGAACCTTGGAGGCTAGCATTCTTTAAGGTTTTTGTATGATGCGTAGGAATTATTCCTTTGAGATATGTTGTTTTAGCATGTCACAGCCAAATAATTTTTTTCTCAGATTAGGAAAATATTTTAAGAAATTATAAATGTGGTCTTGAAAAAATAAACATATTTTTCTTTCTTTCTTTCTTTCTTTCTTTTTTTTTTTTTTTTTTTACAAACAACATGTTTCTTTTTCAAAAACAAACCACAAACTGCTATGATTTTGGAAAGTGGCCAATATTTGTTTTTACCTATTCTTAAAGTTCATTTGTTGGGTTTAGTTGTCTAGGGCCTAGCAGATAAAGATACCTCCTGAATACCTTGTGCCTGGAGCTACATAGAGCATTAGGAGAGAATGAACTCACAGGAGCTCATAGCTGATACAAGCATTATTCCATTTCACAGTTGGCCAACAAAGGCTAAAAAAAGATTGTCCAGTACCTTGAGAATCTTTATGTCTTCTCTGCCTAATTGTGATATGTGCACAGCAGTCTCCACTTACGCTTCCCCCTGCCTCCCATCCTGTCCGTCTACTGCTCCGAGTGGGTTCTTACACATTAAGAAACAAGCTACAATCCTCAGTTAGGAAATTGTAACACTAGGTTAAAATGAATAACTCTTAAGAGGGCAAGGATTGCTTTTTATTATTCTTCTCAATAGCTGACTCAGACGTAACTCCCAAAGAATGATTTTATAGTTCGAAGGTCCAGAGATTTGGCTGTGTGGAACTTTTGGCACCAAAGGTGATTATATTTGTATAAGTTAGTTTTTAAAGATAATGGCTTATGCCATCAGTTCTCTCTCTGAATTTTATATCCTGTCAGTTTATGAGAGAGATAATGAGGCAGTTATCCTAGAGATGTTAAAGTTAGATCATTATTACCAAACTAAACATACACGCTATTTGGAACAATTTTAGGGTCTGTAAAAATTTCATCACCATAGTGGTTCTGTCGTGGGCTACCCAGATGCATCCTTTATGATGAAAGCCCTTGTACACACTGCCAAAGGCTCACTTGTATCTGAGCACTTCTCATGGCATTGCCCTCTGTTGAAGAAACTAGCCACATCTAAGTTTACAAACCCTCACTAGGAGTGAACCATGTCCAATGACTGGTGAATAGAGGGGTGGGATGGCAGTGCAAGTTTGGGCTTTCTTGTTTAATCCAAAACAACTCTGAAAGTCTGTCTTAGCTCCATAGCTACCTGTGGAATCTTGTGAGGCTTCTGCTGCCACTGTATTGAAATTTAACTTCTGCCAATCCTGCCTCTTTTAATCCTCATACAGGAGTTAATTCTAAAAGCTTTCCCCAATAAGATTACTACACACAAATTTCTGTTCCTTAATCTTTTCCTTGAGACCCTGACCTAAAAACAGTCATATCCACACATTATTTTTCACTTTGAAATGTTGAGTTGTTATTTAAATTAATGTTTGAGCTTCTGATTCTCATCTTGTCTTCTAGTAGTGATGCCAACAAAATAATATGTCCCATTTATGATCAACAATCATAAAACTACTAATCTGAAATCTAGCTACATAATCCTTTAGGCTTAAAATGTATAGTTAAAGGCACAAATGAATGAATGGCTAGTAGAATCCTCAATGCCTATAAAAATGCTATGAGTAGTGTACTAGCAAGTTTCTTGATGGTCTTGTCTGAGTGGTTTCTTTTATAGTCCATTTAGAAATTCTAGTTTAGACATTGACATACTAGAGAAAATTTAAATCGAGGAAAAGAATTATATCTCAATGTTCCCTTCCACTAAAAATAATAAGAGTACCTCCTGTGAAAGCATAGTGAGGGCCTACAATGGTGATGGCTTTTGGTATCCTCAGGTGTCCAATATCTTTGTGAGGAGTTACATAATGTTTTAAAATCTACAATTTTTTCTACATTTGAATGAAGGAAATCATGAGAGAAATAACTTTTCTGTGGTTTTGTAGATTAAAATCCAGGTTGCTTCTTCTTCCTAGACTAAGAAAATGTGCCAACAAAACATTAAGCTATCTCTATTCGTGGCATAGAGCACTCAGTTGCTAGCCAATTTCCTGTTACCTCTCTTACATCAAGTGATTTATGGAGTTTTTCCAAAGACACTGTTGTTAATCAAAGTGAGAATAGTGACATTTCTCTTTAGGCAAATGGTGTGTACTGTCAAAGCCTGCTATTGCTTATCTTAATTTGTGAAAATCATAACTGACCCATTGTGTACGTGCCAGCTGAGAAATATGGAACATCTGAACTTTCTTTTTGCTTATGGGACTCTTTAGAAGCCAGAAACAAAGGCTTATGAAACCTCAAATGTTTTTTGAGCGGGGGCAGAAGCTCATCTCTTTAAGGGGAAGGGCCAGTCAGACCTTGGCTGGAACAAAATTTTTCTATCTTGAAAGCTTATTTTTAAGGAAGCAGCAGTAGATTTTTCCAGTTTATGCTTTGTTTTGTGAAAAACTGGAATTATCAATGGCGTATTGGTAGAATTTTTCTGGAATATTTAAATGAACAAGAAAAATTGCAAATATTATAAAAATAGTATATATTGATGGAAGATAGAATTATAATTGGACTAAGAGACTAAACGGTGGTTAAAAAATTCAGTTTTCTTTCATTGTGGGAGACGTGACAACATCTCCTATTCTTCAAAAAATGACATGAAATGATTAAAATACACAGTCATTATTATATCTAAAGCATTAAAATGTCAAAGTATTTGTTACACACACATGCTTACGTGTACACACACAGTTATACATCTACCATCCCCCGTGACATGTGACACTTTAAGGATAGGGTCCAGTCCATCAAAAGTATAGCAAACTTGAATATTATGTTACATGAGATGACCTTTCTTCAGGAAATTGATTCTTTAAGAAGCCTTCAACTGTCTTGTGCCTTGAGTACAATGCCATTCTGGCACCTCATGTGTCCTCTTTACTCATTGCTTTGTTTTCTGGTTTGAGGATTGGCTCCTTGGGTTCTTTTGGCTTTGGGCCCTTCTCATTACAGCAGTTCCTTTTGGATCCTTGGACTGAAAGCATAAACATGCCTCCTTTGGTTTTCTCCCCAGGGATTTGGCCTTCTATTCCCTTCCCTGCTCCATTTCCATACTTCTGCACACATCCCTGGGTGCTGGCCTCCAAGGCAGTGTTAGACTTCCCCCATTCTCGTTCCAAACTCAGAGGGATGAACCAGAACAATCACACTCCTTTTCCAGTCTTGGTTCTACTTCCACTACCCTGTTTTCTTTTTCTTGTTTGGTTGTCTAAATGCAGACATGTTTTTAAGGAGATGTGAGAGAGGTGAGGGGAGTATATTTGTATGTTTATGTGTTTTTGAGGACCAATTTTATAATTCAATCAATTCAAGGAGAAATGTCATTCTGCCAGTTACCAGTTAGTTCCTGCCCAATTTTGAAAATTCACTTAGGTCTCTTTAAACTGTTCAAGTACAAACAGTAGACCATTAAGGTAAGGAATATTATAGAAACATATCTGAGCAGAAGAGTTTGCCAATTTCCAGATGAATAAAATAAGATTATCCTTGTCCTCTTTATATATCTTGGTGCGCATGCTGATTTTTTAATACTTATTTAATACATCAGAGGAAACGATATTTACTTGCAACGAGACACACCCACATGTCAATGAAATAAAAATTCAGAGTCATAAAATTTGATCAAAGAGATATTGTAGTCAATGCTTTTTAAGATTTTGAAAGTGGTCTTCCAACCTCTTCATTTTACAGAAAAGAAATCTGAGACATGGAGTTTGTGTCATCACCAGAGTCTCCCAGGTAATTTGCTGCAGGGACTCAAATCCTATGTTCCTCTCTAAGGCCTCTTCCATCAAGACACATGGACTGTCATATGTCTACACATTGATCATAATGTAAATATTGCATACTATTATTATATATGAACTTGATGGAGAAATAATATTTCAAACTGTCCCTTAATTTCCAAACAATTTACAACTCTTGATTTCTGAACTATCTGAATAATTTAAAGAGGCCTTGCTAATAGAAATACTTGATTAAAAAATACTCCATGAATTAGAACCTCATTTATTTTAGTTCTGAATTAAATCATTCCATGGATGGTAACAAAATATATATAAATAGCTCAAAAGAGTTTCTGCATTTGTCTGCTGCTGCTTGGCAATTTCAAGCTGATAAAAAATAAAGGCCACCCTATTTTAAGCTCTTTATCCAGTTAGCTGTCTGAAATGGTTTCACAGTTCAGGCAGGAGGCTAGCTGGGTAAACAGATCATGCACAAATAAGTTCTGTAGAATCCAGTGTGGAAATTGAAGAAGCTAGGAGAATGTTTGGCCTTATGACAACTGTGGAATTTGAGTCAAAAATAAAAGTACTGCTGGTAATTCCCCATTGACTCAGGGAGTATCTGCCTAACCCTGGAAGTTATTTCTTTGTGTTCTGATTTTAGAGGTTTCTAGCTCGGTTCTAAAAAAGAAAACATTGAATGCCTATTGCAGGGCATTGAGTCCATCTTTAAAAAGAAGAAAAGAGCATAACTCCATAATCTTTCTCATTACTGACTTCCTGTTGCCCATTTTTTGCCTCTGGGAAAAATGAGAGGTGCATGGATTTTCTTGTTTGTAGTATGGATTCTTGCTTGTAGATTCCCTAAAGCAAGAGAGGACTCACTCATATTTGGGGTCCATGTTGCTTGTTCTCTGTACAAACTAATTCCCAAATCTGATAGCACATTCCCTTTGTGATCTCCTATGAAATCATTGTGCCTGCCTTGAGTCACTGACTCATTTCATCTATCAAGATGTAAACTCTTTGGGCACAGCATCCTCCTATCTGAGCAGGCATGATTAAATTTTACTGTGACAGCATATGTGTACAAAGGCAGGTGCAGTTGGGAGAGTCGCTGTCCCTCGGGGTAATCGTTAGTTGGCTTACAGTCAATTGCCCATTGCATGCTGCTGCCTTACAGCAGGTAAGAATAGGGCAAGATGGAAGGCAGGTGAAATTGTCATTAGGGGTGACTCATTGCATCACAGTAGACATCATAAAATGCTTCCTATGTGGAAGTGTGTAAACCTTAGGAGTAAAGTTCATGGACACTGAAAAGTGGCTGGGCTGGCTTAAGATAGGGAAGTGGGAAGAATGCAACAATTGTGTTTAATCTCTCATTTTACTTCCCTTTCTCTCTAGACATCAACCCCCTCCTAATTACCTCACTCCCTTCACCTCCAGGATTCTCCCTTTTTATATCTACCAGCTAGCATTGGACCCTGGGCAATTAATCTTCCCCTTTTATATCTTTAGTTGACTTTTACCTGCCTTGCTTTATGCCAGGAAAATGTTAAACTATTTTAGGTTAAAGTGCTCAAGTGCGGTGAGTTAACAACAAGCAGTGTGAGGAGGGGATGAGCTGAATAGACTTTAGAATCAAACAGCCCTGGGTTCTATGATTCACCTCGTATTTTCTGTGTGGCTTTGGTCAAGTTATTTAAGCTATTTGAATGTCAAATTATTTGTAAAAATGTAGATACTAATGTATAGCTAATAGAATCATTTGAAGATTAATTGAGATAAGATAAAGGAGCTAGTATTAAAAAATATTGGTTTCATTTTTTCCTTTCCAATTTGCTACCATACTAACCAGCATTTATAGATTATCAGCAATCTTAAATCTCTGAAGTATCTAATGGTAGAAGTTTTGAGCCTGAAAACATCAATTCCTTTCTGAGAGCTTTTCAAGTTATATATGTGAGTATATATTTGTGTATTAAGGAGCATATATAGACACAGAGATTTAATTATGTAGGTATCTTCTTATTGAGCCTTCATATTTCCCTTCTGGTCTTTGTCCCAGGAAGCTGACTTATTTATACACTTTATCAAGTGGCTGCTGTGCCTCCTGTGCCTCCTGGCTTTTGGTTAGGTTTGACCACTGGGGAATCCCTTGAAGAGATCTGGAGGTATTTATTCTCCTTGGTATCTTGTGGGAAGGTTACCTAAAGTGGCACTGTTGACTGAGGCAACCAAGGCTTCTTCTAGGACTTTGTGCTTCCTATTGGGTTGGGGAACAGGGCAAGGAAAGAGATTCTATGCCAGCTCCCCCAGGACTGCTCTGCTCTCCTTGGAAGGCCACTTACCCTTTCAAGGGGAACTACTCTGCAAGACTCTGCTTCCTGTTCCAATAACTGCTCCTTTCCCTTCTCCTTTTTTGGACTTCCGGGTGTTAACTCCTTACCAACTCAGCATTCTTGTGCCACTCACTGTGATTCTCCTACACCCACACCTCTGTAAATAGTCTTTTGTAAATATACCCTCCTCAAATTATCTTAATTTGAGTGTGCCATCTGTTTCATGTTGTAATCCTGATTTATACACCATGTAAACCAAATGGAATTGGAGAAGAGGATTGATTCCTGTAATACAAGTTAGTAAGATTAGTATATCAGGCATCCAAAATTTATAGTTATGTTCTCTAGGACATGTTTTGACTTGAAGTATGTCTGAATAACAATCATCACTGTCTAAAGCTCCTCTATGATCTCACTAAATGCTTAATCAATGTTACTTGGAAAACAGAATCTAAAACCAGAAGAGAAAGATGAGGAATGGCCATAGGAGGAGCGATGTGTGGGGTGTGCTTTCATGGAGATATTCAAAGAAATTTGTTGAAATGAATTTGGATTTTTCTTTATAATTTTCCCATTCATTATGATGAATTTCCCTTCAATCTCTCTGAACTTAGTGCTTTATCTTGGGGTGTAGGATTCCCTTAAGTCCTTTACTCTGGATATTGGAAAAGTCCCACTTCAGACTATTGGAAACTAAACCAACCCTATCAAGACATCATTTACTAATTCTGTGAATCCTCTCTTCCTATTGCATCTGGTTCTTTTAGATTTGGTTTTGGAGAGATTTGATGAGGTAAAATTAGAAGGAAGAAGAAAATGAATACTTAGGAGCCTAGAATGATGGTGGCATTGATGTAAGGTTACGCCTGACCCAGACTTGAGGCTGGTCCATGATAACCAAGTGTGGACCCTCTTATTAGGCCCAAACTTAAAAACCCAGCCTCCAGACAGAATTTGTTTATTTATTAAACTTAAAAAATTTAAAATCTCAATAGATTTAGTGAGCACAAGTGGTTTTTTTTAAATAGATGAAATATATGATGTTGAAGCCAGGGCTTTTAGTGTACCAGTCACCAGAATAGTGTATATTTCACCCGATAGGTAAATTTTTATCCTTCACCCCCTCTCACCTTTCCCCTTCTTGCCAATATCCATTATAACACTTTGTATGACCTTGTACATCTATCATTTAGTTCCCACTTATAAGTGAGAACATGTGATATTTGTATTTCCATTCCTGAGATACATCACTTAGGATGATGGTCTCCAGTTCCATTCAAGTTGCTGCAAAGGACATTATTTCATTCCTTTTTATGGCTGAGTACCACTCCATGGTGTGTGTGTGTGCATGCATGCAGGCGTGTGCATAGGTATATACCTCATTTTATTTATCCACTCATCAGTTGATGGACACTTAGGTAGATTGCATATCTTTGCAGTTGTGAATTGTGCTATGATAAACATTTTGGTGCAGGTATCTTTTTATTTTTATTTTTTTTAATAAAAAGACTCCTTTTCTTTGGGAAGATACCCAGTAATGGAATTGCTAGATTGAATAGTAGTTCTACTTTTAATTCTTTGAGGAATCTCCATACTGGTTTCCATAGAGGTTGTACTAATTTACACTTCCACTAACAGTGTATAAGCATTAACTTTTCACTGCATCCATGCCAACATCTATAGTTTTTTGACTTATTAATAATGACCATTTGGACAGGAGTAAGGTGGTATCTCATTGTAGTTTCAATCTGCATTTCCCTGTTGACTAGTGGTGGTCATTTTCATGTTTGTTGGCTGTTTATATAACTAACTTCTTTTGAAAAAATTCTGCTCATGTCTTTTGCCCACTTTTTGATGAGGTTATTTGTTTTTTTCTTGCTGATTTGTTTGAGTTCTTTGTCGATTCTGGATATTAGTCCTTTGCTGGATGTATAGTTTGTGAATACTTTCTCCCTTCTGTAGGTTGCTATTTACTCCATTGATTATTTCCTTCACTATGCAGAAACTTTTTTGTTTAATTAAATTCCACTATTTAGTTCTGTTGTCCAGTGCCAATTTCCAGAAGAGTTTTTCCAAGTTTTCGTCTAGAATTTTTATTGTTTAAGGTCTTACAGTTAGTCTTTGATAAATCTTGAGTTAATTTTTGTATATGGTGAGAGAGGGATCCAGTTTCATTCCTCTGCAAGTGGCTATCCAATTTTCCCAGCACGATTTATTGAATAGGTTACCTTTTTCCCAGTGTATGGTTTTGTCTGCTTTGTCAAAGTCAGTTGGTTGTAGCTATATAGTTTGTGTCTAGGTTCTCTATTCTGTTCCATTTACCTATGGGCCTGTTTTGATACCAGTACTATGCTGTTTTGGTTACTATAACCTTGTAGTATAGTTTGAAGTCTGGTAATGTGATGTCTTCAGATGTGCTCTTTTTGCTTAGGATTGCTTTGGCTATTTGGGCTCTTTTTTGATTCCATATAAAATTTAGTTCTGTGAAAAATGACTTTGGTATTTTTATTAGAATTGCATCAAATCTATAAATTAGTTTGGGCACTATGGACATTTTAACAATATTGATTCTTTCAACTCATGAGCATGGGATATTTTTCCATTAGTTTGTGTCATCTATGATTTCTGTCATTAGTGTTTTGTAGTTCTCCTTGTAGAAATCTTTTACCTCCTTAGTTAAGTATATTCCTAGGCATTTTATTTTCTTTGCAGCTATTTTAAATGGTATTGAGTTCTTGATATGACACTCAGCTTGACTGCTATTAGTGAATAGAATTGTCACTGATTTGTGTATATTAGTTTTGTAACCGAGATTTTACTGAATTTATTTATCAATTCTAGGAGTCTTTTGGAGGAGTTCTTAGGATTTTCTAGATATAAGATCGTATCAGCAACAAATGGGAATTGTTTGACCTCCTCCTTTCCTATTTGGATGCCCTTTATTTCTTTTTAATGCCTGATTGCTCAGACTAGAACTTCTAGTAATATGTTAAATATAAGTGGTGACAGTAGGCACCCTTGTCTTGTTCCAGTTCTTAGGAGGAATGCTTTCAACATTTCCCCATTCAGTATGATATTGGCTCTGAGTTTGTCAAATATGGCTTTTATTATTTTGAGATATGTTCCTTCTATGCCTAGTTTATTGAGGGTTTTTATCATGAAAGAGTACTGTAATTTATTAAATGTTTTTTGCTACATCTATTGAGATGATCATATGGTTTTTGTTTATAATTCTGTTTATGTGGTGAATCACATTTTTTGATCTGCATATGTTGAACCATCCTTCCATCCCTGGGCTGAAACCCACTTGATAATGGTGAATTATCTGTTTGATGTGCTGTTTTATTCAGTTTGCTGGTATTTTCTTGAGGATTTTTGCATCTATATTCATGAGGGATATTGATCTGTAGTTTTCTTCTTCTGTTGTTACCTTCCCTGGTTTTAGTATCAGGGTGATACCAGCTTCATAGAATGAATTAGGGAGGATTCCCTCCTTCTTGATTTTATGGAATAGTTCAGTAGGGTAGGTGCCTGTTCTTCTTTGTAGGTCTAGTAGAAATCAGCTGTAAATCCATATGGTGCTGGGCTTTTTTTTTTTGTCGAGAGATTTGTTATTACTCTTTCAATCTTGCTACTCATTATTGGTCTGTTCAGGATTTCTATTTCTTCATGATTCAAGCTTGTAAGTTTGTGTGTCTCCAAAAATTTATCCATTTTGTCTGAATTTTCTATTTTTTATGCATAGAGGTTTTCAAATTAGTCTTGGGTAATATGTTGTATTTTTGTGGTATCAGTTGTAATGTCTCCTTTTTGACTTTTGATTGAGTTGATTTGAATCCTTTCTCTTCTATTCCTGGTTAATCTAGCTAGTGGTCTATAGATTTTATCATTTGAAAGATCCAAGCTTTTTGTTTCTTTGATCTTTTGTATTATTATTATTTTTTTTAGGTTTCCGCTATAATCTTTGTTATTTCTTTTATTCTGCTAACTTTGGGTTTGGTTTCTTCTTCTTTTTCTCTTTCCTTGAGAGTTGATGTTAGATCGTTAACTTGTGAACTTTTGGTCTCTTTGACATAGGAATTTAGTGCTCTGAATTTCCCTCTTAGCATTGCTTTTGCTGTATCTCAGACATTTTCAAAGCTTGTGAAAATTTTTTCATTGAATTCAAAAGATTTTTTGATTTCACTCTTGATTCTGTCATTGATCCAAGGATTGTTCAGCAGCAGGTTGTTTAATTTTCATGCATTTGTGTAGTTTTGAGAGTTCCACTTGGAATTGATTTCTAGTTTTGTTCTACTTTAATCTGAGAAGGTACATGGTATAATTTCAATTTTAAAAAATTTTTTGAGACTCATTTTTTGGCCTAAAATACAATCTATCTTGTAAAATATTCCATGTGCTTATGAGAAGAATGTATCTTCTGCAGTTTTGGGGTAGAATGTTCTATAAATATCTGTTATGTCCATTTGTTCTAGTGTTCTGTTTAAGTCCAGTATTTCTTTGTTGATTTTCTTCCTAAATGATCTGTCTAGTTCTGTCAGTGGAATGTTGAAGACCCCAGCTAATATGATGTTGCTTCTTGTTTCTTTCCTTAAGTCTAGTAGTTTTTTGTTTTTTTTTTTATAAATCTGGGACCTCCTGTGTTAGATGTATATATATTTAGGATTGTTATATCTTGTCATTGAATCAATCGATTTGTCATTATATAATGACAACCTTTGGTTTTTTGTAATGTTGTTGATTTAAAGTCTATTTTATATGACATAAGAATAGCTACTCCTGCTTGTTTGTGGTTTCCAGTGTGTGGAATATGTTTTCTACCCTTTTACCTTGAGTTTATGAGAATCTTTACTAGTTACATGGGTTTCTTGCAGATAGCATATATTTGGTTTGTTTTTTATTTTTATCCACTCTGCCAATCTATATCTTTAAAAGAGAACATTTAGACCATTTATATTCAATGTTAATATTGCTGTGTGAGATATTGTCCCAGTTATCATGCTGATTGCTATCTCATTGCTTTGTTTTCTCTCTTTTGTTACTGTTTTATAAGTGCTGTGAGTTTTAACTTTTGGTTATTTTCACACTGTTGGGTATTGATTGTCATGTTCAATGTACAGAGCACTTTTAAAGGTTTTTTTGTAGGGAAAGAACTGCCAACTATTTTCCAAACTGACTATATGATTTTACAATCCCACCAGCAATGTATGAGAATTTCAACTTCTCTACATCCCCAAGAAAAATTTATTGTCTGTTTTTTTCATTGTAACCATTCTAGTGGTTGTGAAGTCGTATCTCACTGTGGTTTTGACTTGCATTTCCCTAGTGATAAATGACGTTAAATGTGTTTTTATGTCTTTAGTTTTTTGAATTTTTTTGTAAGAAACGGCTCTTAAAATTATTTGTGAATTTTAATTGGGATGTTTGTCTTTTTATTACTGAGTTGTAAGGGTTCATTATGTTTTCTGGATACTTGACCTTTATCAGATATATGTTTTACAAATATTTTCTCTAATTCTTTGTGTTATTTTTCTTTTTCTTTAGCTATCATAAGTAGCAAAAGAGATTTTAAATTTGATAATATCCAGTTTATCTGTTCTTTTCTTTTGTTACTTGTACTTTTGATGTTGTTTATAGTTTTAGCTCTTACATTTAAGTCTATGATCCACTTTGGGTTAATATTTCTGAATGGTGTGAGGTAGGTGTCCAATTTTTTTCTTTTGCATATGGATATCTGTATAATTTTAGAAGATGCAAATGAATAGTCAACAAGTAAGGAGCTGCCTTCTCTTGAGATTACTTGGGGCCTTTAATTCTCTCTATAGGACTGCAGTTAGACGTAGGATGGGTTAGTGAAAGGTCTTCATGGATAACATTTGGGTTTTATTCCCATTTTATATGATGTATCATATTCATTAATTTTTATAAAAATGGTTATGAGAACAGATTGTAGTATGTTCATTTTGTAAAGCTGAGGAAAGTCAAATGTCACAGAGGGTCTTAGAGTATAGCAGGAATAGAAACCCTTTATTTCTAAGTCATTTATTTTTTTTTTTTAGCGCATAGAATAACTTGGCTATTTCTATGCTGAGTTCAGAATTCAGAAAAGTTTTTCTGTTTAAATTGCAAAAGAAATTTTACAGTAAACAAGATTAAAGGAGAAAATGATTGTGATTTTAACTCCTTTGAGAAGCTATGTTTACTTAATTGTTTTTGTCTTTGTTTTTTTCCTGGGGTTATGATTAAAATCCTTAAATTCAGATAAAAAAAATTCAGCCTTTTTTTCCCTTTTTTTCTTTTTCATAATGGTCTTCAGTGGTAAGGAATTCAGCCTTTTTAATGTGCAGATTGAAGAGGGTTCAACATTATGCTTACAAAAAGGACAATGAATCTTTTAAAGGGAAATATATACCCATTAAATGAATTTTAATTTTTTTCCTTTTAGTTTTGAACAGAATTGATACTGAAAGTTGACAAAACCTAAGGTGCCAAATTTTGAAGAAAGAGGACAGTGACATTGAGATGATACAAAATTAACTACTGATTGAAACATATTAAATGCAGTTTAATATATACAAGTTAAATGTGGTTAATACAAATCAACAATGGTGGTACTCTTTAAAATGACTTCAGTAGATAATTTTTGGTAAAGTGATTCCATGTAAGTGACTTTGAATCCATCAATTTTACCCTCAGAGGCAATAGAATTCATTGACTATTATGTTTCAAGTCCAATTGTCTGTATGAATTCCAGATGGGTATCCATAGAACCCAAAGACATTGGACCAAGAGTAGCAATCCATCATGAATTAACTTAACCTTCATTTGCCTGTCATTTACTGTTAAATAGATATTTTCTTAGTTACTGATGGCAACTAACCCAAAAAGTTTTGGTCCAGTACTTTAACAAACTTGAGCAAAAACACATACACATATATATCTATCAATCATCTAATATTTTTTTGTAATGACTCATGAAGTCTTGATCATGTTTTTATATCCATTACAATTATTGGGGTTGATTTTGCTGTAATTTGTTTTCCTTGGCTGTCGTAGAGGCAGAGCAAGGTGGAGATGGCTACAATGCTTAAAATTCTAAGGGACAGGATGCAATTATGCCCGTTTATGTGAACTTCAGCAAGCTTGCTCTACTTTTTTTCAACATAGGGATTATTTTTAGATATTAAGCCCTTTTGCATGATATTAACTTTTTCATTTAAGAGAAAAAAAGTCAGGAAACTACGGAGGTGGAATTAATCTTGATGAATCAGCACTACTTATGAGAAGTAGTGAAGAAAAAAACAAACAAAAAAATAATTTAGCAAAATAGCTTTTGAAATGATTAAAATTAATTATAGCCTCTGGCAAGAGTTTAGCCCTAAACCAAGGAAGCTGGGATGCCTTCTCATTTAGTTCAACCCAGCTTGCCAAGTATTTACAACCAATCATCCCATTTTATCCTGCCTTTTCTTCCCTGGCATTGTCCCATTTTCCCTAGTTGGTGCCTGATGCTCCCTTGGACCCTTCTTTTCCTAGTCAGCACCCCATACTACTCTCTAATAGCCTAAGAATTATTTCGGCGCCATTCCATGTGCTAACCTGTCTTAATATGTTTGATCTCCTTTTGCTCACACTCTGATTTTTTCAGTCATGAACTGAAAAGGCAATTTGGAGCCAGGAAAGAGGGGAGAGGGTAGTGTCATGACAAGACTTTGGAAAAATTATTTTAGGACAGGTAGGTTCTTGCCCTCCATGAATCTGACTTCTTTCCTTGCCAATGAATAAAGCCAGCTATACTTAGAGTTAAATAACCACACCCTTATTCAAAAATTCTTTCTGAGAACTCTAGTAAAGAACCTTTAAAAAAACTTGCTGATTCTAGTTATCAGTCCTTTATCGAATGTGTAGCATGCAAAAATTTTTTCCCATTCTGTAGGTTGTCTATTTACTCTCGTGACAGTTTCTTTGGCTGTGAAGAAGCTTTTTAACTTAAATCAGGTCCCATTTATTTATTTTTGTTGTTGAGAGAACAAAATCTCAAGGCAGTGAGGAGAAGCTTCATAAAAAAGCGGTCGTGAATAATAAGAAAATTGCTAATTTCCCAAGCTTTTTGGCCCTTCAACGAAAAGCAGGCTATTTAAAAGTTTTCAATACACATACAAATGAAAAGAAAGCATTAATTTATGAAAGAAACCTAGACTCAACTACCCAAGATAATGATAAGTAATCTCTGAAGATGAGGAGGGCACAAGAGAAATTTTTCAAGTCTACCAATATAGAAATCACATAAACATGCTATTCAGCATTTATTTGCCAAAAGATGTATACTGGGAATTGAAACCATCAAGTTAAATATATTTAAAATGTAATATAAATGAATTTAGTAAATTGGATAAATTAATCATTTCATGTTTTATTTTTATACTGTTTGTACTTTTTCAATTCTTATATTTTTTGTACCTTAGCTAATGTATAATTGGTGCTAACTTTCTATTCTCTCCAAAACAAGTATAAATATAAAAAGAATGTTGAAAGTTCCACTCTATTTAGAAATTAAAAACCTATATAAGTTATTCAGAGTTTATCCTTAGGTGGATGCTAAAAATATTTCCATAGCTATTATGGTTTTCTAAATGAAGATTCCCTATATCCCTGGTACTGTAGAATAGGGCTTAAGAGTCATGATAACAAATAGGTTTCTTTTGGCAATTGAAACCAGGAGCTGGAAAATAATTCTTGCATTATATTCTGTGCTACTGTGGCATCAATTAAGAGCCTCTTTCTTTTGCTAAAGATAAACTTCACGATGCATGAGAAAATTAAAAAGAATTTTTCTTCCCTGAACCACTAGCTCCTTCAAAGATGATCTTTAGTGAGTGATCTTGTCATGTACTTTCCTGAGAGGGTACTCGGTGGTTATTGCTAACGCAATCTCATTCCTCACACTTTGTGGGGCAGCATAGACTTGAAGGAGCATAGTCTGTGTGACTGATCACACACACAGGACCTGGAGCAAGGCTACCAGGTTCAAATGTCCAGCAAGTGATCTAACCACTCTGAGATTTCTTTTCCACAGTTTGAAAACTCTGGTATTTAATATTACCTGGCCCACTACATGGTTGTGAGGTTTGCATGGGATAATTGATGTAACCCGGCGCTGAGAAAGCAGGCAACAAGTGCTGCCTGTTGTAATGATGAATTTATTACCTGTTTGGTTTTCTATTTCTTTTGTTTTTAACACCAAGCATTTTGAGAAAAAAAAGTCCAAGCCTGATTTTTAAAACTGGGTAATTTTGGCAGTCTTGTGTGTTATGACTTTTATTACAAAGATCAAAATCTTGATAAAGTTTGTTTTGTTAATAACTTTTAGTTTACTTGTATAATGGCATTTCCCCACTACCCTCCTCTTCTCCCCCTCCTCCACCCTCCAGTCATCTTTTTTGGCTGGGAGACATAAGGAGAAGTTAGAGGGTGGGGTGATTCTCTCCAGTATTTCTCTTCTTAGTTCCCAAAGTCTGTCTTTTCTATCGATTGTATTTTGTGCCAGGCTCATGCATGTATAGTACATTGACGATGAGGCTGTGTTATCTGATGCTATGTTTTAGATGTGATGTGTTGATCAGTAGACAGTCTGGCAGCTGCACCCATATAAGCACATGCTCATCAACGAATGAAGCTGCATGACAGTAAACAGCCTCTGACTTGGGCAGTGGCATCCAGGAGCAGCCCTCCTGTGTCATACAAGGTGACCAACCTGCCAGTGTGACGTCCAGCCTAATGTCTTCTCTTCTGTTTGCTCCCCCTGAAGTTGTACATTCCATAGCCTCTGTCCTGGTGCTGATAACTAATTTTATCAATCATTCTTTCCCAGTGTGTTCTCTCAGAACAAGCTAATCCAAGGAGTTTTATAATCTATTAATCTATTAATTAATTATTCTAAATAATTATGATTAAGGAAGCAATGATTTTGTGAAAAGATAAACATGAGAAGATTGTTCAAAATTATTCTTATTCCAAAGTATACAACATGGGATACTTAAAATATAATGCTGATTTAGGCAACAACACAAAAAATGATGATAAAGAAATTAATTTATAAAAAAAATAGAAATGGTCTAGGTTAGGACAGCTTATCTTTGGTTCACAGATATGTTTGTAGAGGCAATAATAATTTGAAGTTCTATTAAAATATGAATCAAAAGACAAATGTTTGCTTCTTTGTGTGTGTGTGTGTGTGTGTGTGTGTATGACTGGTAGTGTGAGGTTTGCCACATATAATTGATTAAGAAGTCTCAGAAATCTTTACGATCAGACACAAATGTTATTTGTAAGGTGAGGTATGGTGAATTTTATTTCTGATAACTAATATGTGTTTACTTATTATAGGTATGTTTAAGTTAGTAGTAATAAAGGAGTTAAACAATTTGTGAATTCTTAAATATGTATTTACTTATATTACAATTTACAGATTACCTAGACTAAATTTTAACTTTTCCTCTGAGTTTTCAGTGTGGCTAATTTGAATCCTTCAGTCAATACTTGGTAGGAACTGCCACTGAATTAAATTGGAGGAACAAAATTGGACACTAGTTGTTATCATCCTCCTCCTATGCCACAGGAGAGGACAGGGAACCAAGTAAAGTAATCAAAGGACTGTTGTGAATTCTTTAAATTAGAGTTATGGGAGAAAGGCTCCTTTTATTTGGGTTGTGAACCTAAGAGGGAAGAACCTGGATGTGCTGGGGGCAATGATTCTAGCCTTATGAAGAAGGTGTCTTTGAAAGAATGAAACAAGTAGGGCAAGGAAAGCAAATGAGAGAGAGAGAGAGAGAGAGAGAGAGAGAGAGAGAGAGAGAGAGAATGTGTGCACACAAGCCTGGGCCCAGGGTTCTCAAGGTCTTTTTCTGATTGACTCAAGGCCTGTAGTTTTATTGATGGGTCAACATAGCCCACATCTTACCTGAGCTAATTTTAGTTGAGTTTCTATTACTTGCAACCAATAGAATCCTGATTAATATGATAGCTTATAAATTAGCAGCTATGAGGTTTTATAGGTTTGGTGGAAATAATAAAATGGAAAATTAAAAATAAATGTCACTAAAAATACTTGTAGGAAAATTAATTAGCCTTGCTAAGGATAAACTTCATGATGCATGATGCATGAGAAAATTAAGGAGAATTTTTCTTCACTGAACCACTGACTTCTTCGAAGGCGATCTTTAGGGAGTGATCTTAAGTTATGTACTTTCCTAAGAGGGTTCTTGGTGGTTATTGCAGTCTCATTCCTCACACTTTGTGGGTCAGCACAGACTTGAAGGAGCAGTCTAATTTAGTCTGTTTTCTAATTGTCTGCCTTCCATTGTATAATATGAAATTATATATGCAGTATATATTATATTATATATTTAAATTATGCTAAACCCATTTACAAAGAATTCCATAATTATCAATGTGTTCTGTGGAAGTAGGAAGATGTTTCTCTATATTTTGAATGAGTGAAGAAAAGAAACAGACAAAACCTTGATCTACCAGGGTTACGATGGAAAGCTTGTATTGTTAAACAGAAAAACGTACTCTCTATCCCAGAATAAACCCTGGGAGGTGATTTGAACTGTTATGGGTAAAAGAATAAGTACAACATAAAACACTTCGATAATAACCTGTACCATTGTAATTCAGATTGACTTCAAGTCCTCTGGTTCCTATTTCCTAAATATTCCTCAGTTCTGGTGTCCAATTCCACATCTGAATAATCCACCATCGGGTCCTGTCTGGCCCACTGCAGCCAATCTACCTGCCGCCTGCTCGTCCCTTCTTCCATCTGTTCTTCACATTGCAGTCACAGTAATCTCTTCAAAGCATGAATCTGATCATGTCACTCCTCTACTTAAAACCCTGTAATCTGCTTCCCCACGCTTGTTAAGAACAAAGTGAAAATCCTTTCTAGGACCTCAATCTGTTTCCCACGCATCTTTCTGGATTTGCCTTACTCTGGAGTTTGGTCCCACCTGCTCTGCTTTCTTTCCTCCAGCGTCAGGGACCTTCGTTTAGTCCCTCATTCCCTCCAGGCTCCTTCTCACTCCAAGGTCTTTAAAAAAAATTAACATGTAAGATGTTAATTTTAAGGTGATTTTCATCTTTAAAAAAGGCAATGCAATGTTTTGTTATGGTTGTTGCTGCCATTATTTTAATCACTACCCACGGACAGGGAAAAGTGTGAGTTCTCCTACTAAAGAATGCCAATGAAGGTAGCCATTCTCAAATTGAAAAGTGCCTTATTCACTTCTGGAGTTGGATAAATAAAAAAACTCAGAATAGGGATTTATGCTTATATCATTACCTATATATTTGCAATAGTGTGTATGTATACACCCACACATGCAATACTGATACAATACTGAGTAATACTTAAGTATATAAGATATACTTTATATTAAGTATATAATACAACTTATATTTTATATATAAATTTAATATTTAAAATACTTATATGGTGATTATTATGTGACAAGCCACTATTCTAAACACTGTACATACTTGGTAACATAAATATTAACTCAAAATGGGTCATACTTCTCAAAGAAAACCTAACCTATAAAACTTCTAGATAAAAATATCAGTTGGGCAAAGATTTCTCAGATACAATGCCAAAATACTCTCCTTATTGGACAAATTGAATTTTCAAAGTTAAAAATTTTTACTCTGGGAAAGACACTGTTGAGAGATTAAAAAAGTATATCTGATAAAGCACATATATAGAAATAATAAATATAAACAACTCTCAACATTCATATGAAGACAAACAAGAAAACAATGTAAAAATTGGGTAAAAGATTAGAACAAACACTTCACCATACAGATGGCAGAGAAGCATATGAAAAGATGCTCAGCATCATTTGACATTTGACAAATTAAAACCATTGAATGTCACTACATATCTCTAAGAATGACTTTTAAATGAAGTAACAACTTCAAATACTGGCAAGAATGCAGAATAATTGGAACTTTCATACATTGATGGTAGCAACGCAAAATGACACAGCCACTTTGGAGAACAATTTGGCAGTTTCCCATAAAGATAAAGCGAACATTTACTTTTCCTGTGCCCCAGCAATCCAACCTGGCATTACTCAAGTGAAATAAAAACCTGTGTTCACACAAAAACCTGGAGACACAATGCTTGTAGTAGCTTTATTTGTAATCGCCAAGACTGAAAACAACTCAAATGTCCTTCCACTGGTGAAGAGATAAATAAATTATGGCACACTTATACAGTGGAATGTTGCTCAGGAATAAAAAGGACAAAATACTGGCACATGCAACAAAATGGGTAAATCAAAATGCATTATACTTGTGAAAGGATTAAATTAAAAAGGTTACATGCTATTTGATTCCACTTATATGACATTCTTACAGTAGCCATACTATTGGAACAGTGAACAGAGGTGTGGATGCCAGGGGCTGGGAGCAGGGAATGGTTGACTCCAAAGGGAAAAAAGTTACTTTGTGTTGGGGGAAGGGTGACGGAGCTGTTCCCGGTCTTCATCGTGGCAGAGGGTATATGATTGTATACGTTTGTCAACGTTCACAGAACTGGACCCTGAAAGGGTAAATTTTATTGTATGTAAATTAGTTAATTTTAAAAATGAAAAAGAAAAAAGAAGATACGATGTGGGGCCCACCGATGATTCATATCCCTAAAGCAAAATCTCATGTGGTTAAGCGTCCTGACCCTTTTGGCATGAGGGGGTGGCTTTTGGGCTGCTGCTGAATATTATTTCTGTAGGTCACAGTGCTGTGAGACAGATCCCTTAGCACTTATTTGGTGACTGCATACTTATGATCTATTAATTTGTGTGTATGTGTGTTCTATTTTATATTAACAATGTATAAAAACAAACAAAAAAAATCAAACCTGAAAGCTGCCCAAATCCTAAATCCCAAACTATGAAGCCTACAGCTCAAATTCAGTGAAATACGGACTAAATTAAGGGAACAGTCCAAGAGAAAACACATATGCACACAGATTTTGAGTAGCACACGGAATTCTGTAAAAATAGCAGCAACCGGAGTATGAACTTATTATTTCTCACCTGAAATAAATGACAAAAATCAAGGAATATGATTGCACTCCTGAATTCCAAATGTCACAATATGACAGGGAATAGCACTAAATGAGGAAACATGCTATAGTTATAAGAAACTGATTTTTGTTGTGTCGGTGTGTTAGAGGAGTTTAAGGGGTTTTTCTGTAAGACAGGAGTGGGGGGGGGTACTTAACAATGTGCTACCCAGTGGCAAAACTGTCATGGGGGGAGTTCTGCTCTTCTGTTTGTCTCCTGTGATGGACATCGTCTTAGTCATCCAGGATTGTTGGTTCCCTCAGCCTTTCGCTGCAGAAAGTTTCTAGTGCCCCAAATAAGGCTGCAAGAACCATGAATACTAGCAAGTCCCACCCTACCTCTCTTTCTTTCCTCTTCTTGGATTCTAGTGGTATTCAGGTAGAGTGGGTACATGGTTTTGGTTTGTGTGTGGTGGTAGGTGGGAGGGGGAACCCTATTCCTATTATCTTTCTTGCCAGGATATTTTCTTCATTTCCCAAATCTCTCTTCTAGGGCTTGTGATTTCCCAAATAAAAGGCAGGAATATTCTGCACATTTTTGGTTTGTCTTCCCATGATAGTGTTTTCCTAAGGCATGATACTCAGTGCATAATTAAAGAAAAGAGTGGGGAAAATAAAAGATGGCGAGAACAAAGATTAATAACTCAAAATATCATATACTCAATAATTATAACAAGTTCAAATGCTTACTGACAAACCTACAAGTAAATGTGCAGCATGTGAGTGAAAAAACTCTAAGTAATATCTGAATGAGAGTGTAAGTAAATATGAAAGTATGCTTTTTCTGAGATATGAAAACATTAGAAAAATGTCAATTCTCCTATGTTAATCTATAAATTTTGTGTTCTTGTAGTGGGAAAAGAACTTGACCAAATGCTACTAGATTCAACTGAAAGATTAAATGTCCAAGAAAAATTAGAAAAGAGAAATATGTAGAAGAAAGAATAAGAACTCATTATGTCTATAAGTTTTAAAAATCTTTATAAGCATTGTCGTAAAGCAGTAAAAATAGAGCTGAATACATATGGGAATCTAATAACTGATAAAAATGACATGACAAATAATTAGAAAATATGAATTACCTTAAAAATCATCTTGGGAAACTGATGGTGTAGAGAATAATGCAGGAGTTTTTCTTATGTAAAACAGTGTGGACTTGAACTTTTAAATGTACAAATTTGAAGGTATAAATGTACCAGAGAGGAAGAGAAAATTAAAAAACTTAAATTCTTAGATAAAGGAGATTTTTTTCCAAGTCAAAAACAAAACACAGAAGCAATACAAGGATATTTTATTTTGGCTGCATAAAATTGGGAAATATTTAAAATGCAAAGAATGTTACAAACAACATAACAAAGGTAAGAAAGAAAACAAAGAAATAAATGTCAGCTCTCCAAAATTAATCTGTGAATGTAGGGCTAAACTAATAAACATGAAAATAAGCTAACAGGAGGTGTGGTGTCTATGGATTTGGTTTTTTGTTTGTTTGTTTTAACCAAATCAATATCTATTGAGTTAGTTTGCTTGAATAGCTTTCTTATTACACCTCATAGCATGTACAAATGGTTTTTAATGTTTCAAATGTCTTCTCCTGATCATGTCAATTATGCTTTAATAGTGAATCAATTAATTAAACTAAAAGACAATACTTATACAATCTAATTGTAGAGGGGCCAATGAATTGGGGACGATGTATTCTTAAGAATTAAATTAAAGCCATCTATATTTTGGAAACACTATCTTAGAATAATTATGTCAAACTTCAATGAGAATAAATGCAACATCAATTAAGTAACAAGCTAAATTAGAAAGGCATTACTCAGAATTGATTTAAAGGGAGAAAACGACATCGGATGTCTTACTCTGCCTGTGGATGTTTTGGGGTTGGCTGCTTTAAACCTGAATCCAGTCTGCACATAGCTCTGCGTCCTCGAGGCCTCACGGATCACCACTCTGCCCCACTGGGGACCTGAGGATGCAGGGGATGCCCTGATCCTCTTAGGCCGATGCTCTGGACCACATGTGGAATAGTGGTCCCTTGGAAACAGCTGAATTGTAAAGTCTATTTCAACCAATTTTTGCCTATTGTGAACATTTTCTTTCCTTAGATCCCTGAGCTTCCTCTTGGTCAACAAAACTGTCAACCAACTTTCTTTAGCTATTTCTCATGGGAGCTGATCTGCCTTTCATTGAAGAAAATGGTGATTTCCATTCTCTTTCTCCTGGTCTTTGGTCATCTTCCTGTAGGAGTCAGGTTTTTTATTTTATTTTTATTTTTAATTTTTTAGGGACAGAGTCTTGCTCTGTCGCCCAGGCTAAAGTGCAGTGGTGTCATCATAGCTCACTGTAACCTTGAACTCCTGGGCTCAAGTGATCCTCCCACCTCAGCTTCCTGAGTAACTGGAAAGGTTTTGATATATAATGCTGTTCATATACTTTAGGAAGTTTCTCTTTTGTTTCTAGGAGGTAAATTCCCTCCTCCCACTGATTTTTTGCAAAGTTGCATTTCACATTCTGGATATAGTTCAGGCAGTGTCTGGAGCACCAGCTGAAGGTTTTGAATCTCACTTTCAAACTGCATTTTCACCACCACTGAGCTTAGAGACTTTTGATTTGAACTTTAAGTGCTTTGTGCATTTTATTTCCTTCACATAGGTTGCAAAATATTCCTTGTTTTTCTGTTTCAAGTATTTAAAAAAAAGACATTTAAGTTAATATTATCAAAGAATTTCATCAAGTTGATACCTGACTAATACTCTTGGTCTCCCATTTATTAATTTTATTAATTTTTTTCTTTTTCTCTAATTCCTTGTTGCCATCATCATGTAATCCACAAAGAAAGCAGGTAAATTTATTCCCTTCAGCACAGATTTTGTCACAGATTTTAGTTGGCTCTTTATCATTGACAACCTGTTTCCTTAGGTGCTGAAGTTTTCAAGCATTTCTTTCTGTTCCTTTAGCACCCACACTTTCCTTCCACCTAGCATCTTCTTGGGCAAGCAGCTTTCAGCTTTCCTGAAGACAAACATTTTCTTCAAAACCAGTAACTATTTCCCTCTGATGCTGTAGTACATTCTTCTAAGATGACTTTAAGATGTTTTTGGCCTCAGTTGCTTGGAGGACTTTTGTTGCCTATTCAAATAATCATTCCTGTCCTTCAAGACTGTGCATCATCACCCCATGAAACAAAATTTTAGGGGACTTTCTTGTCCTTGGTTGAGAAGATCTGCTGTATCCTCCGGTGAAAAGGTGAACCTGCTTGCATCTTTATGAAGTTCTGCCAAACACAGAATTTGTGACTTCAGAGGACTGTCCTCCACTGCAGGTGATTCGAGCGCTTCAAAGGCTTCTGTGATGAGTCTGTTCTTCTCACTGATTTTATGATACTTTTCAACTCAGACAAAAAATCTCTTGGCTTGCTTATTTCTGTCATTTTACTGTGCAATCAAAGCAGCACATACCAAAATTTCCAAGTGACAATGAAAAACACTCGTGCCTTGTGTCCCTAATTCAGATAACAACATCACAGTCCCGCATAGTTGCTGCAGGACTAGCTGGAAGGATATTTTTGTGGCTGTCAGCAAGTTCTCTGTCTTAGTCAGCCCAAGCTGCTATAACTGAATACCTTAGACTGGGTGGCTTAAATAACAAGCAGTTCTGGAAGTTGGGAAGTCCAAGAGGGCCTGCTTCCTTGGTTGCACATGGCTGTCTTCTCACTGTGTCTTCACATGGCATAGAGCAGAGAGGGAGAGCTTTCTGATCTCTTTATCCCCTTGTAAGGGCACTAATCTCATTCATTCCTCAGGGCTCCACCCTCATGACCTAATTGACCTCCCAAAGGCCTCACCTCAAAATACCATCACATTGGGGATTTAGACTACAACATGTGTATTGGGGAGAGGGGACAGAAAGATTCAGACAGTGGTACCCTCCATGGCTTCCGTGGGTGCTGCCATTTTGCCTCTGGCTGGTAGCTTGTGGGCTACAACTGTCTGCTCAGAACCTGTCCCCGACAACTAGGACAGACAAGCTGTGGGACTTAGGGGGAATCAACATCTAATAAAATAGTGCTCTCAAACTTGGCACTGAAATTGCACGAGTAGAAAAGGTTCTTATTTGCACAGTACATTGGGGGAAGTGGCAAAAGCCTATTGCACCTGAAACAGACCAGCCTGTGAGCTGTGACCACTTTAGGCCCACCTGGCCTCATAGGAAACCTAGGAGATCCATGGAATGTTATGCCCTAACCAAACCTATAGAACTGAGTGAACTTGGCTTTCTAGTTCTGGTTCTGCCTTTTCAATAGCTTTGTGACATGGGGCTTCAAAAATATCATCAATATTTAAGGAAAGCAATGCATATCATATACCATATTCCGATAGAGTATCCTAGTTAAGCCTGAGTTTCCTATGGGATTGACCCTCTATGAGGTTGTTAAATCTCTTCTAACTGATAACCGTAAACTTAGTTTACATGGCTTGTCTGTCCAAGGTCACAAACTATTAAGTTTAAGGGTTAGATTCTGAATCAAAATCATCTGAGTTCAAGTACAGTTTTTTTTTTGTTAAACAATATGTCTCTTTCTTCTTCTTTTTTTTTTTTTAATAAAAACAATTCCACAGCATTTATTGTCATTTAAAATATGGAACAGTTCATGAATTTGCATGTCATGCTTGTGTAGGGCCATGCTAATCTTCTGTGTATCATTTCAACTTTAGTGTTTGTGCTGCTGAGGTGAGCACAACAATATATTTCTTAATATAGATACCTCCTTGTTCCCCCACCTCACACACTTTTATTTGTGGTAAAAAATATATATAACATTACATTTACCATCTTAACCACTTTTAAGTGTACAGATCAGTAGTATTAAGTATTTCACATTGTGCAAAAGATGCCTAGAACTTTTTGATCTTGCAAAACTAAAACTCTATACTCATTAAATACCCCCATTATATACGAAGTCCACCTCTCCTTTTACCCCAGCTGTTGCCAACTACCTTTCTACTATCTGTTTCTATGATTTTGACTACTTTAGATGCCTCATATGAATATTTTTCCCTCTGTGACTGGCTTATTTTGCTTATCATAAGGTACTGAGGTTCATATATGTGACATGTAATAGGATTTCCTTCTTTTTTAGGGCCTCATAATATTTCAGTATATGTATATACCACATTTTTTTTACCCATTTATCCATTGATGGATCTTTGAGCTGGTTTCATCTCTTGGCTATTATGACTAATTCTGCAATGAATGTGGGTATGTAAGTATATCTTGAAGATCCTGTTTTGAATTCTTTTGGATATATATCCAGGTGTGAGATTTCTGGATCATATAGTAATTCTATTTTTGATTTTTTGAGGAATCTCTATACTATTTTTTTCCTTTCTTAAAAATAGGATATATTAAACAATTTCTAAGGTCCATCTAATAAAAAATTCTCAATCTCTTCATTATTCTTTTTGCCTCATATTGCAATAATCACAAAATGACCATTTTTGTAACATGTATCATTTATCCTTGTACTTAGTTAGCATTAATGAAACAATTTAAGTTTTAATGTCTGTTTTCCATTCCCTTACTGCTTTCAGCTACTACTTCTCAAAAGAAGTATGGAGAAACACTTATTAAATATTAAATGACAAACTGATTTTCTTTTAAGAATTTTGTCCATGAGATTATGCTCCAGAGATGCTTTTTTGAATGAATTGGAATCATTCCTATAAATAATTAAAAATCTTGAAATAAATATTTTTCCTTGGGTATACATTTTTGTTTTGCTTAGTTATAAATAATACAATATTTTGAAGGAAAGGATTTTAATTTTCATATTTCTCTTATTTGTTTTGCTACATCTGATAAAAGTTCTTAAGGCAAATAAATTATTACTGTTAAACATTTTGTTACTATGGTTTCAGCTCTACCATTTTTTGTAATTAACTGACCTCCAATTACAGAATGAGCCTAGTTTGCTTTAATAATTTATCTCTATTTAAATTACCAGACATATCAAAAGCCATAGCATGTAAAGACAGCCTACTACAGGCAACGAAGCCGAAATTTTTATCCAAATAATCCTTGATCCTTTTTTCTCTTTATTGATCTTGAAAATGAAATCAGTGATAATAAGCCCCAAAAGACAAAATCTTACAGAGAGTTCTGAGTTTTGATTTGGAATTAATATCCCCTAACCACCTCTGTATTTATTTTTATATGAAAGATATTTGTTTAAAAATATAAGGAAAAACACTAAGAAAATAAAAATGTATTGCTTCCAAGCTATAAGTGGGGGAGAGGATCTTTTAGGGAACTTCAAAAAGGACAATATATGGATTTCCCAGAGACCCATAAACCCCATTAAATTGATGTAAGATTAAGCGTGTGTAGTGGGAGTGAGGGGCAAATATGGGTATTGTTGGAAGAAGAGGCTCTATAGTTTTTGTGAAATTCTCAAAGGCCTTTGCAACCCTCAAAAATCTAAGAATCACCAACCTACAGCTAGCTATGCAAATTATTATTTGATTATCGAATGCTAAACAATATCTAGCTATTTTAAATTATCGACTTCAAAATTATTATTATAATTAGGGAAAAATGATTTGGTTTTTCTTCATGTTATGATTAACTGTTACTCATGGTCAGTGGGAGCAGCAAGATGCAGGGCAGTGGGAGGTGGAAGGGGGAATCAGGCCTCTCCTAAGCCAGGCAAAATAACCAAGCCAGCATGATCAAATTCATTTGCTTGATATGAACATTCAGCTTGAAGACAACTCTGCTTATCTTCCCTTTCTACCAGGTTACTCCTCTAGACCCATCTATCTAGGAATTTGTGGAGTTGCCAAGGTAGTTATTAGTCCTGGCAATAGCTGAGTGTACTTAGATAGCCCTCTAAAAACAGAATTATTTGTTTTACCCTATGCCTGCCTTTCCACAGGACATTTTGAGCTCTGTCCTGCTCTACATTCCCATTCCTAGAGTCCATTAGGCACTCTGCCTTCATCACGACTCCGGGACCAGATTTTAAAATGGCCTTCATTGTCTTACAACACCCTTGTTTCTTATGGAAAAGTAGAATTGAATTGTTCCAGATATGACAGATTTAGGATATCTTTTCTCTTCTTTTACATCCTTCATTGTATTAGTGTTTTTCTTTTGGTCTCTGACATCCTCACCACCTCCGTTCCTTCCACAGGCTTTGTACTTTTGGAAGCCAACTGTATGAGTCAGGGTTCTCTAGGGAAACAGAGCCAGGAGCATTTATTTGTTGTTTATTATAAAGCACTGATGCATGTCGATTAGGCCTGCAAGTCCACAAGTTGCAGAGCTGATGTCCTAGTTCGAAGGCTGTCAGGCAGGAGAATTCTCTATTACTCTGGGGTATGTCAGCCTTTGGTTTTATTCAGGCCTTCAACTAATTGAATGAGGCCTTCCCACCTGTGGAGAGCAATCTGTTTTACTCAGCCTACAAATTTAAAAGTTAATCTCATCCAAAAAACCCTCATAAAAACATCCAGAATGACGTTTGACCAAATATCTGGGCACCCCATGGCCCAGTCAGGTTGACAAATAAAATTAGCCATCACACTAACCTTTCAAAGAACCTGTTTTATTTCCCCTTATGGCATTTCTTGCATATAGTAGAAAAATGCATATTATTGAATGTTTGTTAAATAACTAAAGAGTAGGGCTAATTCCTGAAACTAGAACATCTTCCCTGCATCTTAGAGCACACCTTCTACTTTTTCAATATAAAAAACAAAAGCAACCCAAGTGTTGGGTGGGGATGTGGAGGGCAAGGGTTTAAGGGGAGGGGAGAGGCAGTCATGAACTTTACAGAGTCTCAGCACTGAAAGTGAGCAGCACTTTAGTATCAACAGAAATTCTTCAAGTTTGCTCTTTGGTGGAGGTTGGGTCTCATGAAAAGATATGACTTAAGTTACCTATTCTCCCATGGTTGCTGTGCCCTTCTTAGAAATGCTCTCTTTTCTCTCATATGCCCCACCCAGGTAATGTCATGATGTCATAATAGAAGGTGTAACCATTTTACATTCAATTCTGTAATGAATCCTTTCTCCTCCCTTTACCTGATTAGTTTCTTTTTTCATTCAGTTGAAAAATATTCCCATGGAAGGGATTAGAGTTTTTCTATCTTTCTCCTGCTCTCCTTTTCTTTGATGAGTTATTTTTAAAGTACTGGGTGTTCTAGGTAGTTGTTCTTCTCTGTGTTTCTTTAATTTTTATCTTATTAACAATGGAAGAATAAGATTACTTTTATTTTCAATGCTTCCTTCTAAGGGAGGTAGATATTATTAGAACAGTTTTGAGTAAGTGAAAGTATTTTATGTGTAATTATGACTGGTACTAGGGCCCACCAAGATGCATGTCAACTGCGCAGTTTTTAGAGAAGGGAGGTGGGTGTTGGGCAGGATGAACATCTCCCCCTAAAAGCACCTGTCTCAGGGAATTAGTAAAGTTCCCAAGAACATGTCCTTTTTGCAGCGACTCCAAAATTCAAGATTTTAAAGTCATAATACTCTGGCATATACTACTAGAATGCTTTTCTAGTATTCCTTATAACTTTTGCTTTCTTTATAAAACTTTATATATTCTGTTTTCTTTATAAAACTCCATTTTTCAAGAGAGTTGTGGGGTACAAGTCATTTTAATTAGAATGTGCTATAGAATTCCAAAAACTCCAAGGCCACTCCTCCTCAATTAAACCCACTTGTTGACCCAGGTCATACATAAGTTGCCCTAGTAGTGAATAAAGTAACTGCTACTTAAAATATATTTATTTTTTAAAAAATGCTTTCATCAATGAGAAACACCATAGCTCATTTTCATAAGTTCTTATATTAAGTAAACAGAGGGGCATTCAAAAGAGCTAAATATACTTTCTTTCTGCCAAAACACACAATTATAGAGCAGCTTCTCTTCTGCAAACACAGTGATTAATTCAAATTAAGCTCTTGGCAACTCTTTCCAACTTGACTCTACTGCACACAACGTTATTTTGGTGTATTATAAAGAAGCTGAGATGGGGAAAGAAAGATGAACTATCTTTTAGCATATAATACTTTAAAGCTATAAGCCTCTCCTGGTAGCAGTTCTTCTGTGCACAATTCCTAAAATATACAAGCCAATTAATTTTTATAAATGTAGACACCTGTGTAACCACCATATAGATCAATATCTGCATGTCAATGTCAATACAGAATATCCTGAGTGCTTTAGGAGGCTCCCTCATACCCATCCTTATACCAAACTCCAGAGGTAACCATTATTATGACCCTTATCACCATGAGTTAATTTTTCCTATTCTTGAACTTCATATGAATGGAATTATGTATTATTTCCTCTTCTGAGTCTGTATTTTTTTTGGCTGAACATTGGGTCTATGAGATTCAGTTAAGTTGTTGCATGCAGAAATAGAGTGTTCTTTTTTCATTACTGTGCAGCATCAATATTCTACAAATTTTACATTCTACTCTTGATAAACATTTGAGTCAAACTCAGTTTTGGACAACTTTAGCTAAAGCTTTTATCTACATTTTTGTACACGTCTTTTGGTGTAGGAAAAACAGTAATTATTGTTGAGTACATTTCCAGACTCAGACTTGCTGTGTTACAGGTATTTTTAGTTTTTGTATATAACACGAAAAAATTTTTAAGGTGGCTGTATCAATTGTCACTCTGGCCAGCCATGGATAAGAGTTCTAGTTGCTCTACATTTTCACTTTCACTTTGTATTGTCATTATTTTCTCTTTAAACATTTTCTTCTGTGTGTATTGATATCTAAGGGTAGTTTTAAAGTGCATTTTCCTGATAATTAATGTGTTGGGCACCTTTTTACATGGTTATTTGCCCTACTAGTTATCTTTGATAGTCATAATCACTCAAAATTTTTTGACCTTTGATTTCTTACTACCTCTTAATATTCTTGTCACATTTCTTTTTAACTATCCTTAGGTTAAACCTAGATTTGCTAAACTTAGAAATCACCTCAATATGGATTCTCTAATATCTCAGAGTGTGGAAATCAAAGTTTCAGAACAGAAAATGATTGTTTTTATGCTTGTGGTTTGATTTTTAATAGGGCTTTTTTTGTTCCTTTTTTTAATAGGAGGCTTGGACAAATTAAGTTGTCTATCTTTTGGTAATAATGATAAACACAAAGAAGGAAACATCTTACTTTGTTTTCCCAATATCCTTGTGGGAAAATTTTGTCAATTTATAAACTGTATCAGAGATGGCACATTATTTTAACTGTCATGGTTAAAGGCACATTGTCAAGATTGGAATGTGTTGCTTTCAGACATAAAGAGTTCCCATAACTAAATGTATTCAAGCAGAAATTGATGACCATTTTCTAGAGAATAAGAATGAATTTTTGCATTTAATTGTAAGAGACTAGTTGTATTGTTCCTTTAAACTATAAGGTACCTTAATTTTAAAATATGGGAATTTTCTATGGTGTAAAAATATCAATCATGTGCACTTTAAATATGCTTTCATGTTCATTAGCTCATTTGACATTAACAACTCTGAACAATAAACTATAAAATTTTTATTTGTATTTTATGGATGAAGAAAAGAGTGTCCTAAAATTGTTCCATCTGCTTAGTCTAGAAAGTGGCAAGGCCTGGAATAGGACACAGTTTCCCTGGTACTGGTCTTGGTTTTCAGTTACCACAATTTTAGGACTGGAATTTATAATCCTGCGGAACAGAGTAGCAAGTAGATATCCAGACACAGGTGCAAGAGCTTGCTCACATGCTCTTTGTTATAGATGTATTCATTTGGAGGATTTACAAGAGATGAAAGATAGAATGCTGAGATGGGATCATGTACAGGACATAAGGTAGGGTAAAAATTAAGAAGTGTTAATTGCAATAAAGTTTGGGTTTATGTGAGTATCTCAGGAGTCTGGAAAAGATCAGACTGCGAAAGAAATACAAAGCACATACTGTTAAGAGAATGGGCGCAAGAGTTGGTGTTGTTAGGTGAATGACATCTTGTGAGCATCACATTGGTCTTGTATTGCGGTGGAGAGTGAGACAGAAGGCGAAGTTTGACCATGTACTTGTAAAATTCTCAGCACACACATTCTACATGCCATTTCTCTAAGGTTAGAGAGAATAGAAATATCAGCAACGAATCTTTAAAAGCATAAAAAGAAATAAGAGAAAAAGATAAAAAACATAGTTATGTATTGTTTAGCCATAATAGTGTCTTTATACAGACTTTTAAATCAATTGCTTTGAATAAAACATTCCCAAATCATAAGCACAGGCTTGGTAATGTCAGAAAATGTATTGGGCATTATGTTCAATTGTAAATCTTAGCTTTCTCTAAGAAATTCTTTGTGTTGAAAACCAGATGGAAAATCCTGTCCATTTTTTATTGTCTTCAGTGTGGCTGCTGTTTTATCACTTGCCAAGTCATGGCCACCTGTGGCTCTGTCTTGGCAGCTCTGTGTTTAACAGGCCAGACATTATGTTCACAGGAAGGGCCTCCTGAAGCATAACTAAAAAGCAAATAACACACATGACCAAGGTTCTGATAATAAGGATTTGCTGAATACATAATTTGACGTGTTTTGCTTTGAGCAGACACACTATCCAGTGCTTTTGTTGGCATCACTGCCAAAGGCTTTTGCACACAAACAATTAGTTGCAAGTCGTTTGATTTTCCACACAGGAAACCCGGCATAGAACAGTCAGTCCTCTAAAGATATATCTTCTCTTTTCCTATTGTTTTCATTCTGTTATCCTCCAGCCATTAACACATTAATGGACCAATAACTGGGACAGGGGACCCCTCAGGGTTGTAACATTCACAGTCCCAAGTCTCTCCCTCAATTTAGTTCAGAGGCCTTTCATAATCAGATGAGGTGCAAGATGTGCATGCATGGCTCAGTAAATAATCTGAACAGACAGCAGAAGCAATAAATAGAAAAGATACATAATTGGCTACCTCTTCTAGAAGATTCTAAATGATGCTCTATTTTCATATATTTTGGTAGTCTGAAATATGTCTTTATCTTTTAAAACGGTTTCTTCTGTCTTTTGAATCTCTATGCTAAACATGGACTTGTTTTTAACACGGAATCTAATTATCCATTTAACTATGGGCTAGACTGTTGAGCTCTTGGACCTCGATTATCCTTATCTGTAAAATGAATGGGCTGGAGAATTGAAGTCCCTTTCAGTGGTTCTTAATCTGGTGTGCAGATGGTATTCACCTGGACAGCTGTACAAAATGCTGATACCCACGTTCCACCTCTGGAGATTCTGATTTAATGGTCCAGTCTGGTGCAATGTTAGACCTTGGCTGAACTGTAGAATCACCTAGGGAGCTTTTAAAAATCAATGCCTAGTCTGTAATATTCCCTAAAGATTCCCAGGTGATTGATCACAAAGTGCTACCAAGGCTGAGAGTCACTCACTGCTCCAAAACAATATAATCTGTCATTTTACAAAAAATAGTAAGGAGATATGTGTTGGCACTACATAGTGTGTGCAGGTAAGATAGCTCATACTGTCTAGGCTGATTATATTTTGCAGCCTTGCAGAACTCAGCAAACATGGTCATTAATCCATTTACTCAGAAGACATTTATAGACCACTCACTACACACTATATTCTTTACTAAGTACTTATAATCATGCTTATAATCCTGGCATTTGCATTAAAAGATTTCTTGAAATCACAAAATTAGAAAAATTTCAGTGCTTCATATTATGGTGTAAAACTTAAAAGTTTACTTCCAGACTGAGTAGTTAATGAATAGACTTCATTTAAAAACTAACATGTAATATGCATAAACAACAACTAAAATGCACATAATCTTTTACCTAGCAATTCTACTTCTAGTGATTTATTTTAAGGACAAAGAACGCACAAATATTCATATTGGGATATCTGTCACATCTTTTGTGTGTGTTTGTGTGTGTCTTTGTACAAGACTTTATTAAAGGTCTTCCCAGAGCAACATCCAAACTCCAGATACAGCTGCCAAGGAGACCCTATTATGCTGTGGGGACTGGCTGGGGCACGGTAGGTGGCTCTGGCTTCCCATCCTTCTGTTCCAAGATGGGGGTGGCGGGCAGTGTCTCATCTTTGGGTTTCACAATGCTCCTGTGGTCAGGCAGGGGCTTCTTAGGGCCAGTCCTACCAGAAGGGCCCCAGGACAGCATGGTCGTCACCTTGATGCCCAGCACACCCTGTTGCAGCAGCACATGGTACACAGCGGTGTCAACGCAGTTGTTAATAGGGTCCCCAACGTGGATCATCAGGCCATCCAAACTTCAGGGACTTAGCCCTCTATCCTTGAAGTTTCCCAGACACCACGGCCTCGCAGCCCTTAGCTCCCCGCTCCATGATGAACCGCAGCACACCATAGCAGGCTCTCCGGACAGCAAGCCCTCGGAGGAGTTTGTAACACAGAGATTCTGCCTGGGAACGGCACGCAGACCTCTCGCGGCCACCTTGTCAGCATAAAGCTCTACACTGCCCTCTGGGAAGCCAAACCTCTTCTGAACTACAGTCAATTCCTGAAAGCGCCAGACCTTCTCAGCAAGAACAGTCTGTGTTCTTGTGGCTAAGATAATGATTTTCATCCTGGTTGGTGTAACTTGGATCTCAGCTCCAGAGTAGCCATCTTCAGCCGGCTCCTGAGTAGGAAATTCATTCAGTTCAGCTTTGAAGATGGCATCAGCGACAAACTTCCTCTTCTTGGAGATTTGCACCGCCACCTTGCTGCCACGTGCTGCCGAAAGCAAAGGGATCACATCTTTTGAAAGTAGCCCTAAGCCCCACAAAATTTACACTATAAATTATAGTATAGCTACATAATGAAATATTTAGTGATGATAGTTTTAAAACTGTAATTATTGACATACAAATATTGACATGACAATATTGTCTGGATGAATGCATAGCAAAAAGATAACAGCTTTCCACTGTGGTGGTGTTCAGATTGATTTCAATTTTACAATTTTTCTTTTACTTTTTTGTAATTATAATTATTCTACTATGTGTTCATATTGAAAGTTTTAAAAGTGCTTATGGGATGTTACTTGGGAGGAGGGGATGGGTAAAATGCCTGCTGTCTGGGGTCTGGGCACGCTTTTCAGTTGCTGAAAAGACAACTCATGTAACCAAAGCGTTTGTAGCCCCGTAATAGTCTGGAATAAAAAATAAAAATTAATTAATTATTAATTAATTAATTAAAGAAAACACATAAGTGTGTTTTCTTATGGGACAAAAATCAGTTAAATGTTAAAACCAGTTTAGTTCTATGAAGCATCTATTTTGAATTCATGTTTTTGTTTTATCAATTCATAAAAAAACTACTAATTATTCCATAAATTCTCTTGTAATTTATGAGAGAGAGAGGTGCTGCAAATTTTTTCTGGGATGGCCCAGAAAAAGAGTGAGGTAGTTGGAAATTTAGAGGTATTGAGAGAAAGAAAAGATGTATGGCTCTATTATTTAATTTATATGATTTGAAAGTGACTTTGAAAGCACATAAACACACATGGGCTGTGGTAGGCAGAATAACAGCTCCCCTAAAGATGTCTGCATTGTGATTCCCAGAACCTGTAAATATGTTGAGTTACGGGGCAGGGTGGGGGAATTAAGATTGCAGATGGAATTAATTAAGGTTGCTTGTTAATGAACCTTGAGCTGGGAAGAGGAGCCTGGCTTGTCCAGGTGGGCCCAATGTAGTAACAAGCATCTTTATAAGCTAAAGAGGGAGACACAGGTTAGTCAGAGTGAGGCACCATGAGAAAGTCTTGACTTGTAATTACTGGCTTTGAAGATGGAGGAAGGGGCCACAAACCAAGGAATATGAGCTTCATTCTAGAAGCTGGAGAAGGTAAGAAAACAGATTCTACCCTAGAACTTCCAGAAGTAATGCAGCCCTGCTGACACCTTGATTTCGGTCTTCAGTGAGACCCATTTTGGACTTCTGATGTCCAGAATGTTAAGATAATAAATTTGTATCACTTTAGGCCAGTAAGTTTGTGACAATGTTATAGCAGCAATAAGAAACTAATGCAAGAACTTACATGCTCTGTAGTGTGAAAAAATATACTCCTTGAATTTCAAATTTAGGCTTGTGAGGGAACTCCTTTTTCATCCTTTTCTCCACTTTCCTCCCATACTCCTAGTTAGATGAAAATTCTTACTGCTGTTTCTCATGTCTGATACCAACAACAGGGATATTGGGACAGTGGTGAAGCAGAATTCAATTTTCATATGAACCTTGGAGAAATGTTAAAGAATAGACTACATACAATGAAGTGCTGAATTGGGAAAGGGACTTAATTTTTAAATATTTTAAGAAATTTAGTAGCCAAGAAGAAGGTATTTTATAATTTTTAAAAATGAAAGCAAGGAAAGGAAAAATTAGGTGTTAATATAAAAGTGAAAACTCTAGTCTAAGGAAATTATCTTCATTTTGGCTTTAGGACAGGAAAACATTGACATGAGGGTATGAGGACCTAGGGGTTTTGCTTTGTTGTAGTTCCTTTGCTTGGTTGGCTTTTCAATGGTTGAATGATCAGAATAGTAATTAGAGAAAAGTGGCAATAAGATCATATTAAACAAATGACAACATTAGGGACTTTAACTCAATTCAGCAGTTGTAACCAAAATAGAGGGAATTAGAGTACAACGTCTAGGGAAGACCTGGTTGGAAAAGCCAATCTCAGGAAAGGAGGTGGTAACTGTCTATATTAGAGAAAAAATCTGAATATTAGTTAGTAAATCTTAATCCCATGTTTCTTAGGCAGAGGACTGTCAAACTACCCCACACAGAAAAACCATTTACATAGTAATAAAGACAAGTTAGCTATAGGTTAGAGATCTTAATTGCTGTTTATTATCAAATTAATTGATCCCTATTAATTTGAAACCAATAACTTAGGAGTGGTTTCCCCCCTTCATGACTGAGGAAGAGATTTAGGAGGAGTGTAGGATAAGGGTGAGAGTCTGGAGAGGGTGAGGGGTGAGGGGAGGGGAGGTTGAATAGGAGGCAGAAGTCACTACTCCCAGATCAGCCAACTTTGAGGATAGTGCACTAACTATAATAGGTTGTACCCTACACTTTTTCATGGGCATTATATTATTAAACTTTAAGATATTGAATTATTTGCTAAGTTCCTCAAGTGCATGTAAAACAAACATGAGTTTTGAAGACAAAATCAAGTTCTAAATAAAGTCTGAAGTACTTAAAAAACCCACAAACTTCACAGACAAGCTAATAATTTGATGTGCTAGAACTTCCAAGAGACATTATAACAACTCTTTGGCCCTCAAACAGGGTTCTGATGCCTGACTTTATGCAGGCATATCACAGCCTGAAGCCAGACAGATGTTCAGTCCAGTTCATACTTTGCCCCTATTAACTATTTGCTAGACCTCTCTGAGCCTCAGTATTCTATTCTATGAAATGATGATGACAAGCATGATAAGACTAATAATGCTAATAAAAGCAAACACTTGTAAGGTGCTTTTTATATGTCACACACTTTAATTACATTCAATACTTTTATTCTCAAGCAATCCTATGAGATATGTACTATTATTATCCTCATTTTACAGATGAGAAACTGAGGTGCACACAGGTTAGGCTGCCAAATATCATACTTCTAGAAAGTGGAAAAGTCAGACTATGAACCTAGGATCCTGCCTACAAAGCCCATGCTTTTAACCCCCTATGAAGTTACCACCTTCTCATTGGGCTGTCATGCAGATTTGATTAGATAAACATGATGTGCACGTAACAGAGTCTTCTCCCTTCGTCCTCCTCTCTACATCTTCCTTTTCTTCAAATGGTAATTAAAGACAATAGAGGAAAAATGCCCTCTTCTTGGTATTGAACTACTCACAGGGTTAATTTATTTCTCTTCACATTTTCTAACATAAACTTCCCCCCATAACAGGCTTTCTTAACTTTGTCACTATTGACATTTGGGCCAGATAATGCTCTGTGGTGGGGACTGTGCTGTGCATTGTAGGATGGGTAGCAGCATCTCTGTCCTCCTGTCCTCTACCTACCAGATAGCCTCTCCACTTGGGACAAACAAAAATGTCTCCAGATGTTACCAAATGTCTGCTGGGTTGCAAAATTACCCCTACTTAAAAACCACTGCTCTAAAGCAAGAAAAACACAGTGTACCTGATATGCAGGTTGTTGATTATGTTAGGACACTAGTTGAATGCAAGTTGGGGTTCTTTTTCTTTTTGTTTAAAAAATTATTTAAAAAATACCTACTCTGCAAAATCATATTCTTGCCATATTCTTTAAATATCAATTTTTGAATCAGTTCAACTTATTTCCTACTTTAGGGAGGAAATAAAATGAGAATGATCTAGAAAATTATAACTTTAACCCTGAAATACAAAAGAAAAAGTTGAGAAATAGAGTAATTAAAAATATCCCCTTAAATTATTAGGCTAGCAGCCATTTTTCACATTTTTTCTTGAAAAACGTGAGTTTTTAATTTTTTGTTTTGCATAGGACAATGACCAACAAAGTGATTTGGGGCATCAAGAGTTAGTAACTCAGCTTGCTCACACTGTTTTGGAGTTAAATGAGGAGGAGGCTATGAGTGATATTTGCACAGCCACTTAGTGCATAGCTACTGACTTAAGGAGAAAGTAGGGATCTATTTGGATCCAGTAAGGAGTAGCTTGTATTAGAGTCTCTACTTCTGTTTTTTTTTTTTTTTTTTTTACACAAAGTCTTACTCAGTTGCCCAGGCTAGAGTGCCGTGGCATCAACCTAGCTCACAGCAACCTCAAATTCCTGGGCTCAAGCAATCCTACTGCCTCAGCCTCCTGAGTAGCTGGGACTACAGGCATGCACCACCATGCCCGGCTAATTTTTTCTATATATTTTTAGTTGTCCAGCTAATTTCTTTCTATTTTTTAGTAGAGACAGGGGTCTCAAACTCCTGAGCTCAAATGATTCACCCGCCTCGGCCTCCCAGAGTGCTAGGATTACAGGCGTGAGCCACCACACCCGGCCTCTACTTCTGTTTTTTACTAGAAAATTATGTAGATTTTTTTCAATTACTGTCACTCCCCTTATTTCACCACAGTGCCTGGGTTACTGAGAAAGGAGAGGGGCCCAGGGATAGGGCCCCAAAGTACTTCTTCCTGGCCCTGGATTTGGGGGTATGTTTGTGTACGCACATAGTAGGTTGGAGTCTTTTGAAAATAGCTGGCAAAAGCTCTTCTTATCCCCTTTCATTGAATAAGGACTGCTGTTTTACTAAAAAATTATCTGGTAAAAATCACATCTGCACTGAAACAGTATTCTAACAGTTGGATACAAAGATAATTGGCATGACAGGAAAGTTGGTTCAAGTTTATGTAATAACAATAAAAATCCAACAAATATAGGTGAGAAAAGATTGGCTCAAGTATATTTTAATGAGAAATATAGAAAATTCTGTTTATATATTTAGGTTAATCTATCTATTTCTGAGGTGTATATATCAATCATCTATCTAGCCATTCACCTAGCATAAACAGTGAATGCAAAGCACTTATTAGAGAGCTTGATGAATATTAAAAGTTCAATATATATTAATTATCATTAGTATTTTTATTTTTGGAGATGAGGGTGGGAGGCCTTGGTATTTTGCCCATGCACGGCTCAAACTTGAGATCCTCTTACCTCAGCCTCCCAAGTAGCTGAGAATACAGGCACCCTCCACTGTGCCCTGTCGTTTTTATTGTATTGCTTTCTTACTAGTTATAACAAGGATTTTGAGATGGTTAAGTTGAAGAAGATGTTGGGTCAACAAAACCTGAATATGAATAACTGAAATCTAATAATTGGAGACAAGAATACATTTGAGGATCTAAAAAGGAATAAGATTTTAAAAGACATTCTTAGGGATACAGGAAAAAAAACAAAATGTGCATCAAAAAAAAAAAAAGGAAAATAAAGGCAGAACTGAATGCAGTAACTGAGGCACAATTGAGAACACTTGAGGTGGAGATGAGACAAGGGTCAAGTACAGAAACTCCAGAAAAAACATGGAAGTGGATAAATTGTAATGAAGAGAGGAGAATTTTAGAAGGTGATGTTGAATAATGAGATCATCCATAATTGGTTTATTCATTAATCACAAGGGAAGAAGTGCTTAAAATTCATAAGAAACTTCTCCCAAGGGGGGTAGAAATCGAACATTGTTTAGACAGCTTTAATTAGATTAGATTTCTTTGGAATAGCCGTATTGAACATAATTATGGATGACCACCCATCAACACTAAATCATTATGAACAAAAGAGTCCAGGGAAGCAAAATAGTTTAAGGGATTACTGATTTGGCTTATTAGATCTACTTGGATTTAATGAGTTCATATTCTTTTGGTGGTGTTAGTGGGGTCAGTGGGTTTCATTCCTGAGGAAAATCTGCTGTAAGGGAACAGAGCAATAACAGTCAGGCTTAAAATACCACATAAGCTTGTAAAGACTTTAAATGTCAACCAGTACAATGTGTTGAAACATGATAACTGGAAGATTCCAAAGGCTAAGGCTTTACATAAAACCTTTAATGTCAGGAAGTAATGTTATGAAATGTTGCTCTTTCATTTTACAAATGGGACAACTGCAGAAACTGCAGAGTTTTTTTAAATAAAATATTCTTTTAAAAATAATATACATTTCAATATTCATATTCATTAAAAGAGATTCAATTTTACTTAATCCCCAAATGAGCCTTTAAAAAGGACATACACTATTCTCTCTTAAAAAAATCATGCTCCTAATTGATAATATTATTAATAGGAAGTAAACTTACCCTATAATAGAAAATTTATGCCACATGTGAATAAAACTCTCAGAACTTTTAAATTTTTAAAAATACAGAATATCTTAAAATTCTATATTTTGTAAATATATAATGATTAAGGGTACCTTGTGGGTAAGGGATATTTCTGTAGCCAGTATGATGGGTGTGTGTGCATGTGTGTGTGTAAAATAAATAGCTTATTAATAGAGATTTTCACTATACTATAACACATATATATAGAAAAACTTTTTCTTATTTATTATATTCTTTAACTTATTAAAGTTTTATTTATACATCTGCAATATTAACATAATATTAATAAGTCATGAAATATTTTATTATAAACACATTACAGAATTATTTGCTTAGTCCATGGATACTACTGAGGGAGTGTACCCTCTTATCCTTACTTGGCTGTTTTTACGATATTGATGTATAATGAATTGCCTAGTGACAAACTCAGTAGTTGTGACAGTATTGTAGCATAGTGGCTTTTTTTAGAAATAGTTCCAACTTATCAGTCAAAAAAACTCTTCTAGGGCTTACTGTTTAAAATTACTTCACAGAAATATCTTCCAAATTGATAAACTTAATAATACCCACGGAGTCAACTTGACTTCTGGACCTTCATGGGCACAGATTTCACAGCTGAAGTAATATCGGCCCAAATTCACCTTAGACCACCTCCATTGCAGAAATTTCTTATGGAAAAAATGAGTGAAGACTTCTAGGTAGAAAAAAATAGCAATTAAAACATGTCTTTGTTTATTTCAAAATGTTTTATCAATATCTTCAGAGATGCAGTTGAAGCATGGGACAATCTTATCTAAAAAATGGCATGTTAGTGTGTTAGCATGTCTTGCTGGCATGTTAGCTCCAAGTCTGCTTCAGGGAATTCCTAGCACTGAGTACCAAGTTCTCAACCAACTTATTTCTTTGAGATATGATAGTGAAATGCTGGACAAGATATTTCTCCATACGGTCCTTCAATTTAGTAGAAATAAATGTCAAATATTTTCTGAAAGAAAAGTGCTTGGTGATGTGGACATTCAAATACCTGTTACAGAACTTTGCTGCAATAGAGGTATGAGAAGAAACAAAGTTCATGAAAGTCATTTTGAGATGGGTTTCCTATGATCCAGAAGTTTTTTCCTTAGGGTATTTTACAAAATCAGTATGCGTTTTTGACCGTCATACTCTTGCCCAATAGATGCTATACTCCATTATAATAGCCTTAATATGGTAGTAATGATTTATAATATGTAGATACTTTATAATCTCTTTTTGTAAGGAATTGTCCAAAATACTGATTAAAGTTATACAAGATACTGATTAAAGATATCCAAGATAATGATCTGAGTAACTTCTCGGGGGCAGGGGGAAGAGTTCCATGAACATTATCCATATTGAACATCAGTAACATCTTCTTAATGGACTGACTTCTTAGGTAAAATGTCTCTGCTGCCTACTCATTCTACAAACATTTTAAGACTCTGTTCACTTAGATCCTGTATTTTTATTTGCAATATCATCAGCTGAAATAATTGGTTTCAGAATCTGTTCAAACAATATTTCCCCTGTAATGACACAGTAAAATCTAGCATCTGCATGAGTAGTGGCTCAATGCTGAAGAGAAATGATATTGTAATTCCTAGGGTGATATTGAGGAGAATTCTAGAAAGACTGATTCAACATCCTCTTTTGTTGCTGCATAGAGGGTAAAAGACTGGGATGGTTATATAGGGTACAGAGTGGAGACCAGTAGGAAACAAAGCTCTGCCTCTTTAAACAACAAAGAAGAAAAGTGATATTAAATAATAAAAATTCAAAATTTCAGAGCCATATGCCACTTATTGCTAGTAAGAGGGTTTTCAGGCCACTTATTTTCTTACATTTTGATATTCTGAAGAGGGCAGGCAGAAAGACTTGAAGCACATAAACTGATGTAGTAATATTTGATGGAATCAATTCACTTAACTGGAGAACTAGTGGAAAAATATACAGACAGAAAGGTTACTTATGATATCCCCAAAAGTATATTTTTGAAGCACATGGTAGAAAAAACAAAATTGCTCACTAGACTGTAGATTCTGCTTACAGAATTTAACCACTGAACAGTGATAGTTCTGATGCTAGCTAACTTCCAGTAATTTGTGAATTTACTGGAGGCAACTTTGCAGAACATCTCTGTACCTAGATTTAGGGTTCTAAACCTTGGTTTGAAGCTTATTACCTATGAGATTCAATGCAAAATTTTGACTTTTCAGGAAGTTGTAGCAGTAAATATCACAATGATATATTTGTGTTTTCCCAAATGTAAGAAACATAATGTGTAACTGGTCATGTGTTTTCTACATAGAACTCATTCTAAGAAGATAATCTGGGCTATCTAGCTCTGTAACATACATCCACTTCTGGAATGGAGGCTATATAACTTCAGGAAATGAGGCTATGGACTCTGGCTTACCAGCTCTGGTACTGAAAAAAATATGAAATTAACATTATGTCCTTCAATCCAAATGAGTTTCTTTTTCATGAAGATTCCATTCTAGTTCGAAAGTGATATTGTGTTTGTATCAGCAGATTCCACAAACAAGTTTTCTGGCAAACAAATTTTCAATAAGAGAACTGACAGGGATCATGCTACCTGGGTATCAGAGCCTCTTGAAGGTTGACAGAGACTTAGGCCTCTTTCACATTTTAAAGACTATCAGCAATGACAAAACAAAGTTATAAAAATTGTGAATTATTTTATATATTATTAGGTTATTAATTATGGAATGTCCAATTTCCTTAAATACTATTAATAAACTTGACAGTTGATATCTTTGACATTTCACTTTGACACTTCTTTTTTTTTTTTTATTGTGAAGGTACATCCTCACTCTCTCACATGCATGTTTTGGCTTGTGATTATCTTTTAATTTTTTTTTTAGAGTAATTTTTGTGAAACCATGGATAAATCAAAAAATTTATACTGCTTTTTAATATGAGTTCTGTCGTGGAACCAGTGCTGCACAGACAGCTCAAAATATCAACAAAGTGTTTGGGAAGGACGTGGCTAATGAACACACAACATGTAAATGGTTTAAGTTCCATTCTGGTGATTTTAATCTTGAAAATGAGCCATGTGGCAGACCTGAGACCAAGGTGGACAATGATGAGCGGAAAGCTGTAGTGGAAGCAAATCCATCTCAATCTATTCGTAAATTACCAGCAAGATTTGAAGTTACTATTCCAACAATACTGGGCCAATTGAAACAAATCAGCAAGGAAAAGAAACTAGATAGATGGGTTTTGCATGAATTAAACAAGCATCAGAAGAGAAATCATCTCAAAGCTTACTTTTCTTCGCTGTCATGATATAAAGGCAAACCATTTTTACACCGAATTGTTAAGTGTTATGAAAAATGCATTCTTTTTGACAATCGTAAGTGTTGGCCACAATGGTTGGATAAAGATGAAGTGCTGAAACACAGTCCAAAACTAAATATTCATCATAAAAAGCTAATGGTGTCTGTTTGGTGATCCAGTGCTGGTATTATCCACTACAGCTTCATGAAACCTGGTTTATTGATTACAGTGGATGTCTACTGCAACCAATTGGACAAAGTGATGAGGATATTTGTAATTAAGCAGCTAGGATTGGTCTATGGAGATAGGCCAATCCTCTTGCAAGACCACATGTCACAAAAACAATGCTGCTCGAAGTATAGAGGCTGGACTTGGAAACTCTCTGTTATCCACTGTATTCAACGAATCTTGCACTAGCTGACTACCACTTCTTCCAGGCTTTAGACCACTTCTTATAAGGAAAAATATTCAGTTCTCAAACAAGCTGTGGAAAATGCCTTTTGCTATTTCATCACCACTCGCTCTCCAGGCTTCTTTGCTGCTGGCATAAACAAGCTACTGTTGAGATGGCAAAACTGTGCTGACAGACACATACTTTGATTAACTGTACTGCTTCTTGTTTGAGATATAATAAACCACACTTTTGACTCAAAATAGGACATTTCATATTTAATGACCTAATATAAATTTGTCAGGCTATAAACTTGGGTGTAGAAAAATAACTTTTTCTTTAAGTTAACTTAATATTTTGAGCCGTCATTTATTTCTGATGGAAGAAGACTTGGTTTTAGTCAACTTCTTATTTGTTTCAGTCATTTTATAAACTTGGATGCACAAAGTGTAACTTTTACTTTCCTATACCTCAGCTTAAGTCCATTGCTAGGCTCTATGCTGAAGTTTGGCAGAAAACTCAGTCAATTCTCATATGTTATAGTAGTGTCTTAATCCTTGCTTTGGGGAGAGGCATCTGTTCCTTAGTTCTCAGCATCTGTTGATATTGGCATAAGAGAGATGTTCAGTTTTCCATCTTGTTCTTTGATGTCAGCCCCCTTCAAGTTGGCATCTGCTGAGATGTAACTTACTTTATTTTTACCTGGGCTTCAGACTAAAATCGGTTCTGATTTCTTCAGACCTTTTCCTGAGTTGTGACCATGAAATATCTTGGAATCCATCAACCTTGTCTTCTCCTTGGAAACACATGAAAGCTTCAGCTGCTTCTTCTTTTTGAGGCTGTAGAAGGTTCTGGGCTGCCTTGGGGCATCCTTGACCATGGAGAACATTTTTACCAATTTCTCCCCTGTTGCTTTTACTCCAGTACGGTATTTGGAACATTTCCCCAGGTATCACTTCCCAAATTTCCAGAATGATATTGGGCACTATTCTCTTTTCTGAGGATCCATATTTTTGAGGAATACAATATGCAGCTGATCATATTTCATGGTCTATTGTTTCTTTTCCCTCTGAACCTAAATCTGGCATGTGGGGCAGAGTGAGGACTGCTTCCAAGAAGCATATTGTGCAAACTTACTTTCCTCCTGCTGCTTTCTTCTCTTCCCAGCTTTTGGAATCTTAAGTTTATGTTGGCTTTTACCATCATTCATTCTTCCCAAATATTATGGCAGATATTTACTTCCTTTCATGTTACTGACTCATCCAGGCGTTTCACAAACTTACTTCAAGGTGGAAAAGTTGACAATTGACTCTTCTTATACCCTCTCTGAATAAGCTATGACCTTACCTTTCTGAGACAAGAAGCCAGCACTACTCTTGCTGTTGCCTAAAATGGGGATACTCTCATGATGCAAAAGGAAATACAGTAACTGGGGTATAATAAACACATTATCAATATGAAAATATTATTCTGCCCCCTTTCCATGTACAAGCAAATGTTTTTAATAAAAAAAAACCTTTGTAATCATTTTGTAAACATAAAATGACAAAATAAACTCATTTGGAGATAATGCCAAAGGTTTAAATTTAAACCCTTTCTGAATGAGAGGCTCAGACAAAGTGGTTCTTTCAGCCCTGTGTGTGACAAGTCCTCCCTGAGTCACTCAAACTTGAAAACAGAACTGAAAAAGAAAATATAAATCACACGAACATCATTTTATTCTTACTGTTGTGTGTATGTATAATCGTCAAATCTAAAACCAATGCAACTGACTGCCATGTCTTCAAAGTGAAATTTTTTTGAGTCTCTGAAGCATACATAGGTCACCAAATTTTATCCAAAGATTTAAAGGGCAAAGTTGATGTTTTTATGTGAAGTGGCATTTGTTATAAAGCAAAGTAGATGATTTGAGACTAATTGACAAGCTGTTTGACAAAGGCAATGAAGAAGAAAAATCAATCCTTGTTGTTAATTTCTTCTAGAAAGGCATTTTTCCCTATATTTTTATCTGTCTGCTTACCACTTACTTTTTTAATAAAGGTCTTTAGTTTTTCCATCATAATTATATTGTCTGGAATAATAAGCAGCTAGATTAGAAAATATTTTTTCTATGAAGTTATTTCTTTATATCATAGTTGTCCAGTTTTTATGAGAGGAAGAAGACCATGAAGGTATCCAAGGTTCTTCACTGTCTTTACATGGTCTCCTTGCTATTTGTGAGATATATCATGCATGGTCCCAACTCAGGGCCATTGAACCTATTCTTCTCATTGCCTAGAATGTTCTTCTCTAAGATCTTACCATGGATGAACTTTACATCATTCTGTAAAAATCTCACTTTATCAGAGGCCTTCCCTGACTATCCCATAAAGTGGCACACTTCTCCCTCCACCAAATACATCTCTTTTTGTCCTTTTCTCTTACTTCATTTGCCTTTATTGAATTATCTCCTATTGAATTATCTCATATATGACTTGATATTTTGACGTAAGTATACACCTACTGAAATATCTTAATCAAGATAATAAACATACCCATTTTCACCCAAAAGCTTTCTTGTCCTGTCCCTTTGTAATCCCTCCTCTGTCCTTCCCCATCCATCTCCCCTCCTTCCTAGGCAACCACTGATCTACTATCACTAGACAGTAGATTCTGCATTCACAGACTTTTATATAAACAGAATCAGACATTCTATGCTCATGTCTTTGGTCTCTCACTCAACACAGTTATCTGAGATTCATCCATGTTGCATGCATCAGTTTGTTCAAAATAAAGTTGGTATGAACATTCCTGTATACATCTTTGTATTGGCACATGCTTTTACTACTCTGGGGCAAATGAAGTTCAATGCTAGATTCCAGGTATATTTTACCTTTAAGAAAACACTAACCTGTTTTCCAAAGTGGACGTATTATTTTACGTTCCCACCAACAGTGTATGAGCATTACATACATTGTTGATTTTATCTCTAGTTCTATAAGTTCAATTTGTGTCTTTTCAATTTCTTCCCTGTCTCCTAACTTTTTGAACATATGAATACAGTTATAATAACTATTGCAATGTGCTTGTCTGCTAATTCTAACATCTGTGTTAATTCCGGTCCATTTCATTGATTTATCTATCTCCACTCTCTTGCTTCTTTGGAAATCTGGTAATTTTTTTTATTGAATGCCAGACATTATAAATTTTACATTTTATATGCTCAATCTGTTTTGTTGTTGTTGTATTTCTATAAATACTGTTGAGCTTTGTTCTGGGATATGGCTAAATTACTTATAAATGAGCTGATTCTTCTGGGTCTCAGTTGAAGATATTTCTTTATTTTCGTATCTTGCCTTTCATGTCCACTTACTTTCAAATTATACTAGACATAAATTTTAAAGAAACTGGGTTTTTTTGTGTATTGAGTCCAGAAGTTTATTTTAATCTCTCATTTTTTAAAGTCAAAGTAAAGATCATCATAACATTGAGTTTATTTGGTAAGGCAAATTCTTATACATATTATTAAAATTATTAGCAAGATAAGGAAGATAATACCCTTATTTTATATTGAGAGATATTTAGGTCATGTAAATATCTCTCAATATAAAATAAGGGTATTATCTTCCTCAGAAAATAATAGTGGTATCTTATTTCATTTGATATACTTGAACTGGCATTTTGCCTAAAATAACCAATGACTTTAGCCTGGTAAAGTAAATTCTGGAACTCATTACTCATAACTACCTTAGAAAAGTCCACATTTTAGAGACTGAGCCTTATTTAAATAGATAAATTATATATTATTAAGAACACTTTTGAAAACATCTTCTTTAGAATTAGTGGTTTTCTGTATAACATACAATTTCTATTTAACCACAATAACAAATAAAACAGTGGTCCATTTTTAGTTTCAAAGGATATTATTTCATTTTATTGAGGAAAATATTAAAAAGTTATAAATAAGTTATTCAAGCAATACCTCAATCTAGTAATATCACATAATATTTTATAATATTTTCTCAGAAGAGTAAGACATAGGCTTATGTTTTATGTTGACTGTTATTCCATGAGTTGCATATATGAAGAACAGTTTTACATGAGCCATGCCTGGCATTTAATTAAATATTGCAACAGTTCTGGTGTATTTGATTTAAAAAAATTTTTTTTCAAGGTGCAAGGTCAGTCTTGAATTAAAAAGAAAAAGCTGTTGCAGATTGACAACCATTCCAATAAATGATATATTTATGACTTTCACATACAGATAAAGAAACAACAAATTATCTATTGCAAGTTTTATTTCAAAATAAGTAGCCTGATCATAAAAATTAATGGATGGGGTTTATCCTTGTGGGAAAGTTTTATGGTATATATTAGCTATAAATGACTTTTTATTACAATTCAAAAATAAATGTAAATATAAATGTTTTTTTAAAAGAATTCAAATCAGATATTAATAGAAACCCCAAAACACTCCTGTGGGACCCTTGGAATCTGAAAAACAAAATATTAAATCTATAGAAATGATCTACCAACATGAAAAGTTCCACAAAGCATATTTGAAGTGAAAAAAATCAAGATTGAATATAGTTTTTACAGTATGCTACCTTTTGCATAAAAAGAGAAAATGACTATGTTTATATTTACTTAAAGTATCTCTAGAAGGAATCACAAAAACCCAAAATATAGGTTACACATTGGTGAGGGTTGTATCCATCAACTGAGCAGATAAGAGACAGGTCACTCTGTAGGTGCTTTAGATTGTTCTGGTTTTCAAATATATAAATGGATTACTTATTTAAAAATTAAATTAAAAATACATGTTAGATATCACTATTAAAAATTCTTTGAGAATTCACTTAGCCATGTTGTTTTCTCCTCTTTTCCCCTTTATCTCTCCTGTCCTAATTCTCCAGATGCACATCTCCTCACTTCTCCTGGCATCCTATTTTATAATTCCTTTACTCTTTCTCTTTCAGATTACTTATGCTAATTTAAAATTCCATCTTTTGTTATTTTTATGGCAATGTGGTATCCTTTTGCCTCATCCTCATACATCCAGAATATTCTAATGGTTAAGTCCTTTCTCAAACCAAAAATTCATGGTGTGTTTGGCAAACAATTCCACCAGTTGTGCAGGTGAAAGAATTCATTGGCCAACTCTTCAGAAGCAGGGAGTTCAAATATTGTTATTATGGTATTATTTTCCTTCCAGTTACCATAGAAAATAAAGTTAATTCAAATAAATGAAAAGAGTTACTTATCTTTAGATTGTGAGAGATCTAATTTCCATTGCTTTTATTGATCTTTTCAGTATACATGTATTAATATTATTCTCCAAGTATATACCAGGAACCTGCAAAACACTTTTGATAAAGACAAAATTTTATTCCCCCATTGACCTCCTTTTAAAATTTGTCATTATTCATTTATCTGTCTATTTGCTTGCTTACAATAACCTTATTATATACAAAAAAATTGAACATGTGATTTCTAGGTATTATAGAAAGAGAGAGGTGGGAGAACCAAATATTTCATAGGAAGGGGTTTGAGGAAAGCTTGCCTCATACTTGAATGCAGATTTTTTAAAAAACATATTAACCTCATGCTTGGTGGTGAAGGGTATATTAAGTGCATTTACACATCGTCTCAATTACTCACATTACAACTGTAAATCAGTTATTACCCTCCTTTTACATTGAAGAAACTGGAGCTCAGAAGGGCTCTGCTTTTACCAAGTCCATGAAGCTCAGTGACAGAGGTGAGCTTCAGACCCATCCTCATACTAGACCACAGTTGCAGCCTGCAATTTACTCTTGTTTAGAGACATGGAGATACAAGCAAAATGAATCACTGCCATGGCCATGGCTTCTGGAAGACAGCAACATATTTTCAAAGGTAACTTAGTTCTTTCAGATATCTCCATACTACTTTCCATAGAGGTTGTACTAGTTTGCAGTCCCACCAACAGTGTATAAGTGTTCCTTTCTCTCTGCATCTGTGCCAGCATCTGTTGCTTTGGGAGTTTTTGATAAAAGCCATTCTCACTGGAGTTAAGTGATATCTCATTGTAGTTTTGATTTGCATTTCCCTGATCATTACAGATGTTGAGCATTTTTTCATATGTTTATTGGCCATTAGTCTGTCTTCTTTTGAAAAGTTTTTGTTCATGTCTTTTGCCCACTTTTTAATGGGATTGTTTGATTTTTTCTGGCTGTTTTGCTTGAATTCTTTATAAATTCTGGTTGTTAGCCCTTTATCAGATGTATAACATTCAAATATTTTCTCCCATTCTGTAGGCTGTATGCTCACTCTATTGATCGCTTCGTTGGCTGTGCAAGAGCTTTTTAATTTGAACAGGTCATATTTATTTATTTTTGTTGTTGCTGTGATTGCCTTTGGGGTCTTGTTCATAAATTCTTTGCCTAGGCTGATATCTATGAGAGTTTTTTCTACATTTACTTCCAGAGTTCTTATAGTTTCATGTCTTAGGTTTAAGGCTGTTATCCATTCATGAATTAATTTTTGTGAATGGTGAGAAGTGTGGATCCTGTTTCAGTCTTCTACATGTGGCTATCCAGTTTTCCCAGTACTATTTATTGAATAGGGATTCTTTTTCCTATTCTCACATAAGAGAGAAAAACTTACTCAAAGAAAGGGAAAAAACATTCTCCTCAGAGAGTACAAATATGTCCTATAACTTCTCTGTAACTGCAGTCTTCATATAGTACCTCTGCTTCCTTTCAACATTTGGTATACTTATGTTTTTTCTCTCTTGGTTCATATCACATATTTTTTCCTAGCCTTTCTTTTAAATGTAAAATACAGACTATGAACTGCCACCCCTAAAGGGAATTATGACACTGATCAATAGGTAAGGAAAGACAATTTTGGATTCTTTGTAATCCTGAAATATTTGCTGGACCTTGAAATGACACTGCATTCTCAAAAGCAACATAAAAACAAATTATATAGGCTGGACATGGTGGCTCGCACCTGTAATCTAGCACTCTGAGAGTCCCAGGAGGGAGGATTGCTTGAACTCAGGAGTTGAAGCTGAGCAAGTACCAGCATGAGCAAGAGTGAGACCCTTCTCTACTAAAAATAGAAAAAATTAGCTGGGCACAGTGGCACATGCCTGTAGTCCCAGCTACTCGGGAGGCTGAGGCAGAAGGATTGCTTGAGCCCAGGAGTTTGAGGTTGCTGTGAGCCAGGATGATGCCACTGTACTCTAGCTGCGGGCGACAGAGGGAGACCCTGTTTCAAAACAAATGAACAAACAAACAAAAAACTAAATTATATTTTAAAATTCATGATTAATATGCACAATTGATAAATTAGAGCCAAACTTGAAGTTCTAAAATCATAACTTTATTTATTTATGTTGCTCCAGGCTGGTCTCGAACTCTTGGGCTCAAGTGATCCTTCCATCTCAGCTTTTTAAAGTGCTGGTAGCATGGGGACCTGTAAGAAGCTTAGGCAAAAAAAAGATATGACTGAAAAGCAGATGGATGAAGGAAAGAAGGAAAGAGGGAAGGAGAGAGGGAAAGAAGATGTGGAGGAGGGCATTCTGTCCAGCTAGCTCTATTAAGCAAAGGTTACCTCTTGTTTCCTCTTGGGTAAAATAGGGTCACTGTTTCTGTTTTATGACTTTTTTTTTTTTGTTCTGAGTCCCGTGTTGATATTTCTTAAAGGTTTATGAGGTGTTAAAAATGTTAAGAGACTTGATTAATATGAAGTTCTTTTTCCAAAGTAAAATAGGGCACAGATTCTATAGCCTTTGGAAAAAAATTGAGTCCTGACCTTTTGGAGCCATTAATTCAGATGTTAAATCTGGCAAGAAACAAACAGCATGAAGGAAAATCGTTAGAAAAAAATGATTTTACTTATTATTTCAAAAATCACAGGTTTGTATGCATGAGACAAACGTTACTAAATAAAAAGTGTTCCCTAGTACAAGAAGTGCTTTGGCATTACAGTTTATCCATATTTAGTTATTGTATGGCTAATGTCTTGCATCATACTTATAGAATCCAAGGAGTGTGGTTATTAATATATATGAGTGGGCTAGGATTTTTGATCTTGCTAGAATGTGTGCTGGACTAAACTTAAGATTTAAAGCAATGTAAAACATGTGGGATGACAGTGAGTAGAATTTCAAAATGCCTTGGAAATTTGATATTCCTGTGTCACTTCATCTCTTTCTACTCATGTCTGGAATTTTAATGTAGGTAATTATTAACAAATCAATTTTATTTAAGGAGAACTTTTATGGTTATTTTGGATTAACTGTACTTATTCCATTGAAAGTCTCAAGTATATTGTAGTCTCTCATACAGATTTTAGAATGCGTCTACTAATTTTTTGTTTCTTCTTCAGTAACAAGGATAAGATGGTACACAGAGAATACTTAACTAATGTTTGTTTAATTAGTTTGTTGATGATGCTATAGGATAAGTGAATTACTTCAGCATTTCTATAGTGGTACATCTTCATTTTCTTTCTAACTGTATTTTCATTGTGCATTTCAATCCTGACTTTGGAAGTCATGTGTCCCTTAGAATAAAAAGACACAGCATTTCTATTGAGGAGCAATTTGAAGATGTCTTAATACTTTAATTTTGTACAGTTGGATGATTTGGTTTATTCTCCTCATTTTTCCTCTGCTAAAAATATATTATTTTAATTTTAATTTTTTAAACAATGCCCTCAAATGCATTCTAAAGTCCACCAATAAGATAAGTGTATGATGATGACTATATTTTTTCCAACATACATATACAGAGTAAAACAATTTCTGTGAATTCTTTGACAAAGTTGTGGTCCTAGTATGAGCATGCTTTCCTGGGGGATGAGAACAAAAGTCACCTGACTGTCTCTTGGAGGGTAAATAAAGATTCCATGTTATGCCTCAAATGAATTTTCTTATTCTGAGTCATATTATTACTTATTTTGATCATTTTCTTCCTGTTCCCAGGACATGTCTGATAACTCTCCAACCAGTTATTCCTATCATCATGCAATGGGGAATCCACACAGTGAGGATTCTTTTTCCTTATTTGAATTGCTTGGTGTTAAGTTTACTCAGCCAATAATTACTATTGTTAGTAGTGTTTACACTTGGATTTTCCACTTAGCAGATAAGAGATGAATCACCTTTTTTGAGGAAGAGTAGACCATGGAAACCATGGGCATAGGGAAATCATGAAAGAATTATTTATTTGAGCATCACAAACACTTGGATAAAATATAAGGGTTTTTCAGAAAATTTCCCTGTAGATTTGGAATTAGCATCAGTGGGCTTTGTGTCTTGAGGGAAAAGTGGTCTCATAGTAATTACTGGTTGGGAAGCATCTGGGCAGAGCGATCCAGAGAATATGTTTAGAAACCTATAAATCTGCATTTGAAGCCAAGCCCTGCAACTTATTTGCTATGTATGTATGACCTTGGGAGTTTACTTAAGATTTTAGTTTCCTCATATGTACAGTTGAATTAAACAAATAAGCACATGAAAACATGCTGAGCATCATTAGTCATCAGAAACATGCAAATCAAAACCACAATGGGATACATCCCTTCATACCTGCTAGGAAGGCTAGAATCAAAAAGTCAGCTAACAACAAGTGTTGGCAAGGACATGGAGAGATTGGAACCCTAATACAATACTGGTGGAAATATAAAATGGTACAGTTGTTTTGGAGAACAATCTGGCAGTTCCTGAAATGATTAAACAGGGAGTTATCACATGATCTAGCAATTCCTATCCAAGGTATATACATATGCAAGAGAAGTGAAAACATATGTGCACACAGAAACTTGTGCATGAATGTTTATAGCAATGTTGTTCATAATAGACAAAAGGAGAAAAAACTTCTGTCCATCAATGGATAAATGGGTAAACAAAATGTGGTATTTCATACAATTAAATATTATTTGGCCATATAAAGGAAATGCTAATATATGCCACAATGTGGATGAACTTTGGAAACATTATGCTAAGCCCGTCACAAAAGACCACATTCTATATGATTCCATTCATATGAATAGGGACAGAAAGTATAATTGATTAGTAGTTACTTAGGGCTGCAGAGGGGAGAAAGGAGATGAGGTAATTGCTAAATGATATAGGGTTTCTTATGAGGTGATGAAAATGTTCTAAAATTGACTGTGGTGATGGTTGCACATACCTTGACTATACTAAAAATCATTGAACTGTACACTTCAAATGAGTGACTTGCATAGTATGTGAATTATCTCACTAAAGCTGATAAAAAAAAAAGGAAGTTAGAAGTACCTGCCTTATCCTATGTTGTTGTTTGAGAACTAAAGGACACAATGTATGCAAATGTTTAGTACTATGCCTCATAAATAACATGAAGGTAATAAACATTGCTATTGTTATTACGACTACCCCAAAACTAAGCTTTGTAGGCACTCCAAAACTTTTATTCTTCTATTTCTGGATTCTTTCTTCCTCTGTCTCCTCTGTTCCTGTATTTTTTCTCCACACCATCTTATCCAGTGATACTTGTTGTCATGATATGCCCCTATTAGAACTTGTCAGTAAAAAAAAAACAAACAAAAAAATGATTGTTCATGATCAATGAATAGCACCTTTACCTTGAGCACAAAATATATTTGTTTAAATTTAAAAAAAGACTATGTATAGCTATGTATAGCTTCCATTGATTAAAAAAAGAAGGTAACATGCCTTCTAGCATGTCTCTGCTTTAAATGTAGTGAAGACAATTTTCTGGATTTGTATTTTATTCAGTTGTAATCACATTTCTCAGTGAAATTTTACTAAGAAAAATATCCCAAAATTGTATGTGCAATTTTCTAATCTTACCATTGTTTCTTTACATAATATTTATAGTTAATTTTAATAAAGGGTACGTTGCAATTATATAGTGCCATAGCCCCATTCTATCTGAAAAATTTTGAAGGCAAGGAAAAATAAAATCATGGCAATGGGCTCAAACATATTTGTGTACATAAGATAATTATTTGTTATTTAAATTTGTTATTTAAATCAATGTAAGGTTTATATTATTTCACTTATCTGAAAGTTTTAAAAATCATTTTCAGATGAAGAATGCTTAATGATTGTCAGTTAGCAAAAGTAAATTTCAGAATTAATTTTTTTTGATTGACCATCTAACCCTTGTTAAATAGTTTGGAAAAAATAATCTTTCTATAGTTCTGTATCAATCATTTTGTTTTTTGAATGTTTAAATATTAAATATATGATTTATTTATATACATTTTTCTATAGTACTAACTGTAATATTATCTCTTTCTTAATGTTATTCAAGTATTTACTATTTTAGTGGTACTAACTTCCAAAATACACATGACAATATGAAAATAAATATTTTATATTTTTGAGTGAGTTTATTCAATGCCAAATAATAAATCTACATCATTTAAAACATGTTCTTCACATACCTGACATAGGGCTTGCCATTTCCTGCCTTGATAGGAAAAATTGCTAAGTATCTGGGGCACCGAATGTGGCTGAGACTAGATGCAGCCCCAAATAATCCTCAGCGTGGCTCTCTAAGGTGACCATTGCCCATCAGGTGGAGTCATCAAATGAAGTGTAGCCCATGTGCATTCTGGATGTTAGAAGAGAATGAGTGTTGGAATTTTCATTATTTTCTTTTTTTTTGGTTTCAGCTTGAATGATAGGGGTGAGTTAGCTACATGGACACAGGAACTAGGAAACTACTTTCTTATTTTTGATAATCCTGTATTAATAAAACTAAAGAATACACTCAAACTTCAGTGACCTCCAAGAATTTGTGAACTAGATTACCAAACCAAATTATCAAGGGGAAGTAATCTTCCAACATATACATTTGGACTAAAAGTTTCAGATGAAGAGAACTAAGTCTTTATACCTCTAGAACTTAAAGTTACTCTGTAGTACCTAATTATCAGGCCATTTAATGTAAATAAAATAACACAGTCAATGAAGTCTTTGGTCTTTGGAGCACAGTAGACAACCACGAATATGAGAAAGAATTCTCTATGTAGGCTTCCTAATAACAAGAATATTGACTCACTTTCCTGAGCAGTTGGGTGCTTTTGTAACGTTACATTAATGAGTACACAGCCATGCCTGTCCCTCTCCAATTTGAATGTCATGTAGAATATTAACAATTTTCAGAAATTGTTGCATTTTTTAGAAGTTGTGTTTTCTTAAAAATATGACTTAACTTCAGTTCCTTTCCCATGCTGTGGTATTTTGTTTCCATTTCAATATATTCTTAAATCTCTTTGGAATGATGGAGAGAATTCTGTGTTGTCTGTGAAAGGAGATGGACCATCTTTCTCTGTTTGAGGGGCATGTAGTCATATAGTTCTGAAATAGAACTGGACACATCTGTATTTGTGAAAAATTGTCAGTGAAAGTATAATTTACTTAATAAACATTACAGAGGAAATAGTTAATTCATTTTCAGGACAGAATGTCTTACTCTTAAAATAAGTTTACCCACTGGGAATCTTTTGATCAATTAAATTAGGAAACCCAACATAGAACACTTATAAAGAAACATGCTGTGATTTGTCAAAAGTTTGAATTTTACATGTTTACCCAAATGGCTTTTGAATAGACTACAGTTCTATTTGTAGAATTTGTGAAGGAGATTACGAGGATTTCTAAATGATATTGTTTATAGGAATGAAATGTCATGCAGAGCCATTTCCTAGTACATTAAATTGAACCAAAGGACAATTACAATTTTCCAAATGATATTACTTAATGATTTACTAACCCTAGTCTTTGAATCCAATGTGAATGTCCTGTGGCAAATTGCTGGCTGTTAGTCTTTTTAAGAAGACATTTAATTACATGGTTCACAATTTTTAAGGTCCAATATCCATAATCACTTCAATGCATGCTTCCCCCAGTATGTTTTGCATGTGAAAAATGTGCAGAAATTCTATTTTTATCTTTCATGGTGTTTAGATTCTTTTGACTTGAAAAATGGTTATGTCAAGGCCAGGCATGGTGGCTCATGCCTGTAATCCTAGCACTCTGGGAAGCCAGGGCGAGAGGATTGCTTGAGACCAGGAGTTCAAGACCAGCCTGAGCAACAGCAAGACCCCATCTCTACAAAAAATAGAAAAATTAGCCAGGCGTGGTGGCGGGCACCTGTAGTTCCAGCTACTCTATTTGGGAAGCTGAGGCAGGAGAATTGCTTGAGCTCAGGAATTTGAGGTTGCAGTGAGTTACGATCATGCCACTGCACTTTAGTCTGGGCGACAGAGAAAGACTATATCTCAAAAAAAAAAAAAAAAAAAAAAAAGAAAAGAAATGTTTGTATCCAAATGGAATTTGACATATTACTACCTTATTAAAAATTGAATGATTTAAAACAAGTTTTGGAAAAGTTATTTGGGCCCTTCACATTTGTAGCTATTCGCACTTCCCTACTTTGGCGGGGGGCACATGGATCTGAAGAAAGAATAGAATGAACTGGAATTTACTGAGAATTTTTGAAAGGCCAAGATTGCTTACTTATTTTTCTTTAATTACTACAGAGGACCCAATGGTGTGAATATAGCACATAGTTAATACATTTCTCTAAGAGAGTAAATGATAGTAATCTGAGACTTGCTTTTAATAAGCTGTTATTTTCTTATCTTCACTTACTACACGTCCCAAATGGGTATCATAATACACTGTTCTAGCTCAAACAAGGTCTTTTGCAAGCCCAGGCTGAGATATGTAAAAATCTTTTGGAATATAATAAGCTAGTTAATTATACTATACAAATGGAAGTCAGGTGTCATTTTCATTACATGTCATTTTAGATAAGAGTCATAATAGATCTCACTAAAAGAGGAAAATCCTTTAGCTTTTAATCTTATGTTATTATCTCTTTCAAGAGATTCAAAGAGAAATGTATTTTTAAGAACATGGGACTGTTATTGAATTATTATTTTTTAAAAGTCATTAATATTAGAGATTTATTTTGCTATTTTGTTAATTTGGTTGTCAATATATTGTTTTTTAAAAGCAACATTTTTCAATTGTGTCATTCCTCATTTTCTGGTTTGAAATATTCAAAACAAGGCATCAATTTCTGAGGATACAATGACTCATTAAAACCTATTCTTATTTTTTTAATCAAAAGAAAACTTGTTTTAATCAGTATTTGTGTTTTATTGTTTCTTTTTTTGGAGACAGTCTCGCTCTGTTGCCTGGGCTAGAGTGCCCTGGTGTCAGCGTAGCTCACAGCAACCTTAAACTACTGGGCTCAAGCCGTTCTCCTGCTTCAGCCTCCCAAGTAGCTGGGACTACAGGCACTTGTGACCATGCCTAGCTAATTTTTCTGTTTTTTGTTGAGATGGGGTCTCCTCTTGCTCAGGTTGATCTTGAACTCCTGACCTCAAGCAATCCTCTTGCCTAGGCCTCCCAGAGTGCTAGGATTACAGATGTGAGCCACCAGGCCTGGCCTCAGTTAATATTTGTAAATAAAATAATATGTTGGTAAGTTATTAAAGCCATGCAGGACAAGGCAAAGTCCTAATGAGTCAGTATCCTTATAAAAATATTGGTAATTTCCTTATGATCTCAATCCTAGTCAGGGTTGTAGAGCCCTCTTTAAAACAGATTAACATTGAAATTCTATTTTTATGATCTAAATCTATTTATTTTATTCTCTCTATGGGGAGTGGGAGAGGCTTGTCTGTTTTTCACCTTTTAATTCTACTATTATCCTATTCTCTCTCTCTTTCATGTACTTTAGGAACATTCTGAAAATTAATTTCTTATCCTGGTATATTTTCAACAGCAGGGGTGAGTGTGAGAGAATCATTTAGTAGGGAGGAGAGAATAGTCTCCTTTGGAGTTTCTAATTCTTAAGGTATTAAGCCCTGGGTAACTGCCATCTTTTCCAACTACCAAGAGGACCATTTAAGAAGGATTCGGTACATAGCCCTAGGTTGTAAATCAAAGCAGAGAAGGTTTCGTAGCCTCTTAAAATCTTAGAGAAGAGAACAAGTTTAGAACAAAGGGCCAATTAAGTAGGGATGATATATAATTTTCATGTCATAGACACTGAAAACACTTTTTAAAAATGTTTTATATTCCATTTTATAATTCTGAATTAACTTTTTGTTAATTAACTGAATTAACTTTTTGTAAGCATGATAATTGTTTAGCGTTTGTTTGCTTGTTTGTTGTTTTCTTTTTTAATTTACTGTTTCTATTGTCTGAATGTATGCATCCACCAAAATTCGTATGTTGACATCCTAACACCTGAGGTGATGGTCTGAGGAGGTCAGGTCTTCAGGAGGTGATTAGGTCATGAGGGAAGAGCCCTCCTGAATGGGATTAGTGCCCTTATAACATAGGCCCAAAGGAGATTGTTTACCCCACCGACATGTGAAGACACAGCTAAAAGGAGACATCTATGAACTGGAGACTGAGACCTCATCAGACACCAGATCTTTTGGCACCTTGATTTTGAACTTTCCAGTCTCCAGAACTGTGAGAAATAAATTTCTGTTGTTTATAAGCTACATAGTTTATAGTATTTTATTATAGCAGCCTGAACAGACTGAGACAACTACCTAAATGTCATTTTTTAAATTTTATTAAAAATATTTATTGTATCAGTTGTTTAAGTTTCTAGGGTATTTTTGTAAGTAATGGCACAGAGCATTTTACTCCAAAAAGCCTTCCAAATGATTATAACTGCTTTTCATGGACTAGTACAAATATACTTCCACGGCATGGAAAAAGAAACTGAAAGTTTTCCTACGAAGGTCAGATGCAAAAGTTACTGCTTTCAAATTCTTATTCCAACAGAAGAACCACTTTTTATGTCATTAACTCCAAAATGTATTATCTTTAAAAGTGAATAGAGAAAGAAGATACAAGTGAAAATCACATTTGTAAGTAAAGTTTTAGAAATAAGCTTTTAAAGTCATAATTGACACAAATTATTTCTTGTAGAATTCAGCATAAATGAAATTCATGTTTCCCCAGGCTTTAAGCCAGGAAGTGAATCTCCATGATCACTAATATCTTGCCCCTTTCTATTCTCTGAGCAGTCTTTTGACTACTCTTGTGTATACAGTCTGTCTCTCATAGAGAAGGAGAATGAGCTCTTTCTTCATCAGGTGCACTGTCTGGGAGACCAAAAGGTGTTCATTGTTTCCCTTTTGTCTGGGAGGAGGGCTTGACTCAATAAATATTTTATTAAATACACTACTTACTATACTTCAGACTCACTGCCTTCGTGGTTCTTATTGGGATCCCAGTTGGCAGCTAAACTCATCTATGAGATAACTTTCTCTGGCACGAGAAAGAGCCCTGGTCCTCACTGCCCTGTTGCCATCACGCCTGCCCAAATATGCTCATATTTGCAGTGTGTACACAGTTTAGGGTCTTACTCTAGGTCTCTTGTTACATAATTTGCTGAGCTAATGAATGATACATTTTCAGTAAAGTATACTTTGAAACAGGCTTCTGATTTACCACATTAATACCAAACTCAGGTTTGCTAATGGGAAATCTAACCTTTAAAATCTTTCCCTGGTAGAGCCGACAGGAATATAATTATGTTATAAACTTCTTTACAATGGAGTTAAGTGTGAATTGACTTTTTTGTTGTTTTACAGTTTTTAACAAGGAATTCTGATCCTAAATATTGGCTTGTGTTGCTTATTTAATAATTGACACTCATTCACTGAAATGAAACAGATCTCTATTTGGCTAAAAATCATGTTGTTGAGAAGCAACTGCGATAAACGAAAATAGTTTTCCCATACTAATTACCTGAAAATCTTATAAGACAGTGATCAAGAAAATGACTCTTCAGATAGATAATTATAATGCTGAAGAAGCAAAGCATTTGAATATTAAGTAATCATTGGATGAAGGTAGAGGATAATCAAATTAGATTAACTTGTCTATTATCTGCTTTATCTGTGAATTTTAAAGTGGATAGCTACTCCAGTCCTAAAATAAAGCAGGGTAAACCTGCTAATAAGAAGTTGACAAGCACATCACTGTTGTAAAATGCTTATAAGGATCCCATTGGAGCAATGTTTTCCAGTGTCTTCAAAAGATTATTTGCATCAGAATCACTGATGTGTGATATTAAAAATGCAAAGTCCTTGACCTTATTGAATCAGGAACTCTGAAAGTGAAGGACAGGGCACCTGCATTTTTAAGCAAGTCTTCTGAGTGATTTTTTTTGGAGACAGAATCTCACTCTGTAACTCAGGCTGTAGTGCAGTGGCATCATCATACATCACTGCGACCTCAAATTCCTAGGCTGAAGCAATCCTCCTGCCTCAGCTTCCCTAGTAGCTGGGACTACTGGTATGTGCCACCATGCTGGGTTAATTTTTCTGTCTTCTGTAAAGACGGTATCTCGCTCTTGCTCAGGCTAGTATCAAACTTCTGACCTCAAATGATCCTCCTGCCTGGGCCTCCCAGAGTGCTAGCATTATATGCCTGAGCCACAGCACCCAACCTGGGGGATTCTTATGTATACTGAAATTTGTGAATTACTGTTCTAAACCTCGTTGATCCATTTTTCCACCTCCAACTTAAAGGAAGGTATAATCTTCAAAACCCTTTGAGCCTGTTTTCTGTAGATAGTAATGAAACTCTTCTCCGGTAGTGTTGGCAACTGTACTATTCTCTTGATTTCCCTTGGCCAAGCCACATAAGCTATGAGAGCCCTGGAGAAGGTGCCTGCCACTTTGAAGCCGTAGGACAGTATTTCTCAAAGCATGTTCCGCAGTCATTCAGAGCCATCTTCACCCAGTGGATGTGCTGAAAGGGAAATTCTCAGGTCTCATTTCAGACCTGCTGGGTTAGGATCTCTGATAAGATCAGAATCTATGTTTTTCAAAATAACCTAAAAGTAATTTTTATGCACATATGTGAAAGTAAAAATATGTTTCACTTAAAGCCTATATTTCTCAATCTTTCAATTAGTTTGATCTGCATGAATTTCATGTATTTTTAATAAATGAGATCCACTACCCTGGAATGTGGCTTCAGGGCTGCCAGGGATCAGCCCTGGGATCCGGATAATGACTTCTCGAGAACGAACTTTCTCGATTTTTCTCATCACCTTCATCTGCTACTCTTCTCCTCATGCTCATTGAAACTATAGTTCCCCGATGACATATTGCCTTTTCAACTTGGTACTTTTATACTTTCTGTTTTTTCTCTTACTCTTCTTCTTTGTGTGAGATATTCCATTACACCCTGCACGGTATGTTTTGATTGTGAAAGTTTTTCCAATATCTGTAGGCAAATTTTTTGTATTATTGCACTTTCTTAATACTGATATAAATTCAGAATTATATTTATCAAGTTGTAGTATAATAATGATAATAGTTTGAATTCTGTATCTCCTTATAAATAAGGAGTTTCCAGGGACACAGTTTGGATTCTATTCCACTTTGTATTTCCTATAGTGTCCGGCATTGCATGGCATGAATGACTCTCATTCTACATGTGCATCTAAATTCAACACTGGGGATGTTGTCCACAGGGGCACAGTTCCAACTTCTCTTGCTTCATTCAAAAGAGGGTAGCCCAGAGATGTGATGTGTCATTGTGAAACCATTTCTTCACTCTCCTACTAATGGTTTAGTTAATTATTTTCTTTGACTAATGGAGAATTCTTTTGCTCCATCAATAAGCTCTTCAAGGTCTATGTAGAATACATGAAGGGAAAGTCACTTCTTATACATTTTCTGTGACTCATGTTTTTATTTCAGGTCTCTGCTTGTCGAAGATTGACAGTTGTGCTTAGAACATGCTGTCCTCCCAGTTTAAGAAAAGCTATATGAGCAAAACACATTGGCCATCTTTCAAGACATTATGAAAGATACCAAGAAATCCCCAAACTTCCAATGAATACTTTGCCACTGTTTATAGACGCTCAACTTGAAATAACAAGTTAATGTTGCTGTTTATACCTGTGATCAATCAATCAAATATGTGAGGAACACTAAAACGGGAAAACACAAATGAAACATTGCAGTTTACATCTGGAAAGCATATCTGGCCCTGTGAGACATAAAATGACTCAATAGCTTGTAATTTTTCCTATTTTTTAAGCATATAATGAATAATTTCTGAGTATCCCTAATAAGTGATCTTATTTAAGCCTCCCTAAAGTTTTGCCAATTTTAGACTATTTCTACATCAAGGCTACAGAACACTGTGACAAATTCTAGCTAGCATATTAGACAGTACATGGGATTTCAGTTGGAGACCTCTTGTTTATATTTCATTTTTTTTGGCTAGTTTCATGCTATATGAACTTAAATTGTCCTAGGCTCCATTTTCTAGGCTACCAACCTGGGACAAATTTTAATGCTTTCTTTATAAGGATGTTGTATGAATTAAATAATATGATAGACATGAGGCTCTTAGGGTCACTCAGGTGCCTGACTTTTGTGAGGCAATTTCAAGGTTGATCGCCAAGTTGCTGTGGAAGAAGCCATCTTTTGGATGACTGGAGAAAGGGCTGGAATCTAAGGGCCTTGAGCATAATGTGAAGAGTTTATTGCTGTGCTGAATTTCTTGCAAATTTGATTGTCATTTAGCATGACTTTACTTTCCAAGTAGAACAAATTGTTCAAAGTTCAACTGTTGAACTTCTTTTAGCTGACCATTATCTGAGAAGCATGTTCAAGAAAGACTTCATGCTGAACCAATGTGTATTTTCCAGAACACTGAAATTGGCACTTGGAAGAAATCTTATATCTGTCTCAAAGTAAGGCTTTCTGGCTTTCACAGTCACAGGGATGTCAAAAGTGTCCCTTAAAATAGTTTATAATTTTAAAAAGCTAGATTTAAATTCAGCTATGTCCTTTGTCCTTCAATAACTGATAAATGGCTGTACTTTCCAATCACATTTATTATACTTTTTCTATGGCTTAGTTTAACTTAGACCTTGGGTTATATATATTCGGTTTAATATGATCTCTAATACACTTATGAAGAATAGTGAATTAGAATAAAAGTGCTAGTATGTTTCACTTAAGGTCTATATTTCTTAATTTTTTTTACTCCTACTCTTCTGTGTCTTGTTGTTAAATTTTTTGTTTGTTTGAGACAGAGTCTCACTCTGTTGCCCAGGCTAGAGTGCCCTGGTGTCAGCCTAGCTCACGGCAACCTCAAACTCCTGGGCTCAAGCAATCCTCCTGCCTCAGTCTCCCAAGTAGCTGGGACTACAGGCATGTGCCCCATGCCTGGCTAATTTTTTCTATATATTTTTAGTTGTCCGGCTAATTTCTATTTTTAGTAGAGACAGGGTCTTTCTTGCTCTTGCTCAGTCTGGTCTCGAACTCCTGAGCTCAAACAATTCTCCCACCTCGGCCTCCCAGAGTGCTTCCATTAATTTAAACTTAATGGATTTCATGCATTTAAAAAATGACATTTCACCAAAGCCTTGTGTTTTCATGCTTCCAGACAATCTTATAAATTCCAGAAAAATATAGGCTTACCTCTTGATAGGTTTAAAGGCTTTTCTTGCCTTTATCAATACTCTCCCTCTAGTAGTAGCAATTACGTTATGTTTTCCGTAGTCCTGTTAGTATCAGCATTTCCTCCTTTCCCGTATTTGCAATTTTTGTCTATTTTTGAATGGTGCAATTAATTACTTTTTAAATACAGAAGCAATGCCTATGTCTGGTTAAAAAGTTAACAACAGGCCGGGCGGGGTGGCTCATGCCTGTAATCCTAGCACTCTGGGAGGCCGAGGTGGGAGAATTGTTTGAGCTCAGGAGTTCGAGACCAGACTGAGCAAGAGCAAGAAAGACCCTGTCTCTACTAAAAATAGAAAGAAATTAGCCGGACAACTAAAAATATATAGAAAAAATTAGCCAGGCATGGGGCACATGCCTGTAGTCCCAGCTACTTGGGAGACTGAGGCAGGAGGATTGCTTGAGCCCAGGAGTTTGAGGTTGCCGTGAGCTAGGCTGACACCAGGGCACTCTAGCCTGGGCAACAGAGTGAGACTCTGTCTCAAACAAACAAAAAATTTAACAACAAGACACAGAAGAGTAGGAGTAAAAAAAATTAACTGTATTTCTACCACCGATGCTCACACCAGAAATATTTTTCTAATCTAAATTATCTCTTGAGTATTAGATGAAACAACACAGGTAGCATCAGGGAAGCACAGCAGAGCTGGGGAATTTACTTTCTCAGGAAACCTAGTATTGAGTGAAGATAGGCTACTTCCCCTTTTTTTTTTTTTTTGAATAATCATCCATCATTTGCTACATTTGTTTTTTAGAATTACTTGCTCAGGAAAGACAATGGCAGAGGGGAAATTAGGCCCTTGAAGAGGGAATTGGATAAGAAGGAGCAGCTCAGTAAGTCTGAGACCATAAATGCGTTAGCACCTCTCTCAGGCATACCTGACACTGGGGCAATAGGTTCATTTCAGTAAGAAAAAAATCCATCAGACAGTAGGGACTAATACATTTTAAGTTAAAACAGCTTGAGATGAACTGAACAGTCTACAGTGCACATGGGTATTATAAAATTATATATAGGTTATAAAATTATAAATAGGATGGGCAAAACCTTTTAGATGTTGCTGCTAAAATATGAATGAAGGTACCCAACTAATATTTGGAGCTAAATTCATGGTGGGTATCAGCCTATGTAGAAGGTAGTCTACTCGGTGTTAGGGGAATGGTTTTCTGACAGTGACTAGTCACACAGCATTATTTTACCCTTCTGGGCTATAGATTAAAAGACAAACATAGAGCATACCTACTCATAAGCTGTTTATTCTAAATTCTGTTAAAAAAATTAAATAAATGACAGTTTAAATTTATTGAAATGTTTAAAACAGTTGTTTCTAGAATTTTCCTTGAGAATTTATGATTGTTGAGAATTATGTTTACAATAGCTTCATGTGATTGGATTCAAAATAACAATGCATTGTGATAGCTTTCTGACTTAGACTAGATGTGGTAAAAATGTTATGTTTTCATATTATTGGTGTATAGTAAATTCTTTTTAGAAAAACACATTTTTGAAGTAGCTGTAAATTTTAAGATGGCCTGGAGATGGATAAAAATAAATAAATGACTACACTCCAGCAGTTAAAAGTTTTCTTAACACTATTACACAAATAGTTTTCTTACTTTAAAAAATTAGGTCCCTTTTATGTAGATCAGAATTATTATTATGGCCTAACACTAACTTTAAGGCTTTTGATATAATTGTTTTACCAAGGTAGTACATTGTCATGTTTAGGATCTTTAAAAAAATTCTGCAGGAATTACCAATGTGAAGATTCTATGATATAGTTTATTTCATATTTGTACAGTAGCTACTTCCAAAAAGACACAAGTTAATTTATAGTAAAAGACACATATATTAAAAATGACAGTTAAATATATAAGAAAAGGAGTTTGCCCCTGCATTCTGAGCGTGGAATTAGTGCTTCTTGTTATTAGGGGGAAAAATAGGTCCAAGTTTCATGACAACCAAAGCATAAAAAGATATATCATAGGTAAATTTTCAAATCAAAGGAGAAAATCAACCTTTCAAGGAAATTGTTTTTCCTCATTCTACATCCTAAATAATATTATATATCACACAAGATCTTACATAGGACACATGCAGCATATTTGCCATAACTCCAAAAGAAATTCAGTAGCAAATGTACAATTTGTAAAATGTTTTTACAGTCAAGCTCAGCAGAGACTTTTTTCTGCAAAGGGTTAAACTAATGGCTTTCTAATGCAATTTAATTCAAGGACAGGACTCAGAAAATGTAGAGAAGCTAGATGTCCTAATTTCTCCATAAATATAACTTCTTTCTGGTTTCATGACCAGAGCCAGAAAAGAAACAAGGCAAGGCCATGCTCTTAAGGAATAACTGGTGCTGTCGTGGTGCTAAGAAGGTGAGAGTAGACACCCCCAGCCCACCCGCCCTGCCAGCCTCCTTAGGGATCACTGCAATGGCCTTTTACTGACCTGCTTATACTCACTCATTTACTCCAATCCATTTTCCACATGACTACGAGCACTTCAGATTCAGACTGAGTGATTTCAAGGCCCTGCTTAACATCTTTTAATGATCTCCCCTAAACTCTATGGTAAAAGAAGCCCTTTATGGCTTCTGCTTTCCTCTCCAGAAGCATCCTCACTACTTCTCCCCCATCTGTCCCCTTGAAGTCAGGGCTCCAGCTACATGAAGTACTTGGTATTTTTTAGAGACATGCATGCTATTTGTTGCTTCAATACAGACATTTCTTCAGTCTGGAAATCTCTTACCTCAGTGATTTCCTGGGCAGAGCCCTCCTCTTCTTTATTCCTTCAAAGATGCACAGTCTTTAGGAAGATGTCTCAACACTCCTCCACTCCTTTCCTCTACGAGCCCATAACACTCTGTGTCTACTTATAATTGAAGCACAATTGGACATTTTCACACAAATCACATTATTTGAATCATTGCTTTACTAACCAATATCCCAAGCTAGAATATAAACTGCAAGGACAGGGACTGTCATCTCCCCTCTGTGCAGCCTGGACCCAATCAACCTCTGGCACAATATGTGCTCAATATGTGTTTGAAAACTGAGATAATCTTTATCTGAATTCCTAGCAGAGTGCTAAGAGAGTTTCTATCCCATAATACATGTTCAAAAAATAAAACACTGGTTGAAGGAATGGAAATTGTTGACTGAATAAATGAAAGGATGCTACAAGCAAGTCTGATATTTTGATAGGAAAGTAGAAGATTCTAACCTATCTTCATAGCAGAACAGAAAGCTAATTTGTGAGCAGGAAAGGCCATGGGTCCTTAAAATGCTATCTAAGTGTTCAATTGAGACACCAGAGGTGAGTATAGTCTGGAGAATGAAAAGATTAATATGTACCTCATGCACAAAGGATCTTCATACTTACTCCTGTAGAATGGTCTGTTTTCAGTAGCACTGATGGATGTGACATTAGTAAGCAGATTCTGAGCCACTATTGGAGAGTGACAAAATCCAGAATATTTTTGGTTTTGAATGGCACTTCTAAAATCTTATTTTGCTGTATTTCTTGTCCAATTAGAAATGAAAGACTGACAGCTATCTGACTCTAGAAAAAATGTAGTTTGTCAAGAAGACTAGGAATTCTGGCAGAAATAAGGCTGGTTTTTGAGATGTGTCCACAACACTAGAATATTATTTTTATATTTAGCATCTTTTAGAGAAGCTAGAACAATCTCAAACCTGTGCTATACCATTATTTAAACTCCACTCATTAAATTTCACATTGGCCCAACTTCCCAGATAATAAAAATTTGGTTTATAAAACTGGCAAACAGCATAATTAGAAATTACATAAGAAATGAAATTTAGAAACAAAAAGGCCATCTGGTCCAATAACTGTGTTATTATTTAACTAATTTAGGAAATACTGGGGATCCACATGTAGATGACTAAGTGGATAGGAAATTGAGAAAACATACTTTTATCCTAATGTTTTTGTTTTATGAAAAAATACAAAAATTCAAATGTATGTATAATATGGGACAAATATACATCTAAATATGTTAATTTTAAGGTTGAATATGGTCATTTCTATAACAATTATGAATAAATTTCACCATATTGTAAAAAGAATACTAAAAAGAATTCTTGGAAAGGAATATAGATCTAGAAGATAAAACAATTTAACTAGGGAAATCAGGCATGAAATAACAAAATCAAGACTTATTGAAATACTTTTTGTGGTCTTTATAAAATTATTTCCATAAATTGTATTCTTTACTCTTACAATTTGATCAAATGGAAGAAATTCAGAACTAATTACTTTTATTTGAAATTGTATTAGTAATGTTCTGTATATTGATCATTACAGTGGCAAAACAAGTTCTTGCAATTAAGAAAAGCAACAACTCTTTATAAAGCTTGTTAAAATGGCAACATAAAAGACATAAAGGACTTTTGTTATTTTTTCTGCATGAGTATGCCTTTTGGATAACATTTTCATTGTTTGACATATGGCTAGACTGGCCAAAGGAAGGAAAAAGAGGAATGAATGTTAAAAGTAATACTATGTGGGGAAAGGAACATAGCAGACAGAGTTCACAGAAGAAAGACATGATATAAGACTTATTCCAAAAGATTCTAATTGTTTTTGAATCATTTCTTACTTTCTTGGGTTGCCAAACAAAATACCCATGGTTATATGAAATGGTTCTACTAGTGTTTTATTTGTACATAAAAATTAAAAGGATTTATTTTGGGAGCCCAGACAGGTTACATCTTTTCTCTTATTTCTACCATGATTCATAGGATAACTTTATGAAATTTATTATTTTATTGTCCTTTTTATTAGTCACTTATGAAGTGGAGGGAAGGTTCTAATTGTGAGACAGTTCCAATGACATGTATTTAAATACATGAATATATTAAAATAGTATTACAGTGGTATTAACTTGGCAAGCTCAGATTTCACTTAAGTGGCATTCTTAGTGATGCAGTATGAGGCAGGCAGCACTTCAGAGCACACACCACAGTGTCAGGCTGCCTTGGGTATATGCCTAGCACTATCTGTTATTGCCTGGAATACCTTGGACAGTAAACTTAGTCTTTCTGGGTATCAAATCCATCTATAACATTGGAATGATATCAGTAGTTCCTAACGCATAGGGCCATTATGAGATTAGATGTATTAATATATTCAGGGCAGTCAAAATAGTGTATGGCTCATAGTAAGTGCTATATTGTTGACTATTTTTCTGATTAAATGATAGGACTGACTTCAGCCGTGAAAAGATCATCCTGGCACCTTCAGACAATTTTGGGGTGAGAAATCATCCTTAACATCTCATGTTACTGCTAAAGAATGATTATACCATTTCTAAGGGGTGCCATGAAAGAGTAAGTCACTAGTGTAGATTTGGCATTGGGGTATAAGAAGAGGGATGGATACTGAAACAGGAAAAGAGAGAGAAGAGAAATTTAATGAAGACAAAATAAAAAAAAATTAGAGGAGAAAATTCATGTGACCTTTGGAAATAAGTTAAAGATTCATTCAAGTGAATTTAAAAGAATGACTGGAAATAAAAAAGTGGAAAATAAACTTAATCAGAGCTGAGTTTAAGATTTTCCCCTCTTTCATTTCTCCTTTAGTGAGAAGAACTTGTGGGTGGAGTAGAGATCTATAGACATGGAGTACACTCCCTTTCCCTAAATATGAGTCAAAGATCATTTCTAAGAAGGCAGGAATGCTTGGAGAAGGGTTGCATGGCATTGGAAGAATGAAGGTGAAACTTTCCGATTTCTTCTGCTGCAGAACTTCCACAGATTATCAACAGGGAGGGGGAAGTGGAGGATTGTCAATGGACAGTTTCCCAGAATCTTCTCTCTGCCCTAACTTGCCCTGCAGAAAGCCAAGCCCAAATGCTACAACTCCCTCTAAATAATTGCAAGTTGGCTACACTTTAGAAGAAAAATCTGACATTTTAAAAGCAGGGAACCAGATAACTTGACCTTATTTTACAAGGTGAATGAATAATAAACTAGTTGTGCTGTTTTGTTGAAGCTCGGTGGAGATAGATCATCTTTATTTCTTTGGCTACCAGGAAGCATGAATAGATTTATCACGCTGATTTTCCTGTATTGTGTGCATAATTACAAACCATAAATGCAAACTTCTTCTGAGAAGGCTCAGCCTCAAGAGCCCTTAACCATGGTGGCAAATAATATCTAATTACTTTTCTGGGAACATATTAGGGACCTAGTCTTCTAACAATAGGAATGACTATTGGTGGTTAAAGGGACCCAGAGATGGGAAAACAGCTTAATTGGTAAATCCAAATAGAAGTCACCAGTTTTCCAAAAGGAAATTAATTCCATTCCAATTCACTTTCACTTTGATTTTTGAAGAAAGGCACCATCAGTTGATGAGTTTTTTTTAACTACGATGTTGCAGAGGTGGTGTTGGGTTCCAGAGTTACACTTTTAAAATACCCTAGGCATTAACAGTCATTAATCTAGACTCATGCCTTTCGTTACCCTGTCCCTCCAATCCATCATGCTTTGTTGCAGAAACTAAGGTTTCCTTTAACTAACTGCAAACTAACAGGGAACCTAGCTGAAAAACCCTTTGCTTCCCTCAAAAAAAAAAAAAAAAAATACCCCTGGCTCATGCCATTTTAAACAGTTATCCTACCTCTCAGTTTTTGTGCAGTTGTTTGATATTTAGATAAATAATCCATACCAAAAAAGTAGTGCCTGACAATGATTCTATTCCATGTTGTCGCCAATACCCACCATATACAATGTCTTAACCCAAAGAAACAATTCTAATGGCATATTTTTCATCAGGTAGTAAGCTAGGGGAAAGAAAAGACAGGCAGGCACACACTTGTGATCCACTGAGTTATCGTTCTAAGTAGTTATCAACTTATCTGGGGCAGAGGCTTTGCCTTGATGGACGGCTTATATTAGCCATTACATAAGGTGACCACATAATTGTATAATTATATAAACTGAGATTTTTTTGAAAGTAAAGAAGCTATTAATAATTATTCTGAGCAACAGATGTAAACCAGGACTTTCCTAGATAAATATATAAAATATATGTTCATCATCTGGATGGAAACCAGGTATTTTTCTTATTCTGTCACTGAATTCCTCTTCTATCATTATAATTTATAGCTTAAGGAATAAAAGTTTACTGCCATATTCATTTACTAACTGTGTCTCTAGGATAGAAACTACATTTGTAGACCATACAGTGTCAAATAATTTCTGATTTTTTAAGAAGACCCTGTATTTCTAAACTGGGCCTATATTTTCTGCTTCAACAGTATTTTTAGTTTTATTTTATTGCATATATATGTATATATGTGAAGTTATGCAGTTCAGTGGAAAGAACTGTGCCTTTGAAGTCTGAAGAATCCTTGTTCAACTCTTCATTATTATTCTCTGGCTGGGTGACTTTGGATAAATTATAGTGCTTAATTTTTTTGAACTCCTTTTCTTTACTTGTAGAACAGCAGTAAAACACATACTGTGTCATGAATATTAGCTCAAAGGTAGAAATATATGACCCTCCATAGTAACTGTTATTGTAGCATACACACACACACACACACACACACACACACACGCGCACACATGCAGGTAATAGTTTTCATTAAGGAATTTGCCTAAAATTGTATGAGATTGAAAATAATTTTAGGTTTTAATACAATAACTTCACTTTGGTGGTGCCAGTATTGAAAGACATGAGACAAGCTATAGTCTTCAAAGATATATAAACCAAATGAAGCTCCCCAACATGCTCTAACTTGTAGCAAATTGGAAACAATGTTTTCAAGAAAGTCACACTAGCTTGACAGATGGCTTTGGCATTGGCCTTGTTTCAGTTTAAACAATCCATTTTCAATCTGGCAGAATTGAAAATATAATAATAGAGCTGGCTGGGGAAAACACATCATCTTCGTCACATCATCAAAAACAACCCCTTCCATTAAAAAATAGAGTATTACACTTCTCTTAGAAAAATGACAACAAGAAGTAGGGTGGGGAACAAATGATTGGATTTTTGCACATGCTAAGTCTTTGCTGTTTAAGGATGAACCATCTTTAAGCAGTTCACAAGACAATTTTGCTGACGCAGAGTATTAACTATATTTCTCAACTAAACTGGGGCAGCTGCATAGAGATCTGCTATGCACATTCATACTCAAAGCTGGAAAACATATGATATTCCGATTATGACAGAGGGTAAGTTTTCTGTGTAGCTTTCAAAAAATTCAGAATACATGAAAAATTATTTTGATTCTAATACTGCCTATGAATGTAGAGTTGCAGTATTGCAGTTGACTGATTTATATGATTTTTAAGAGGTAATTGATAATTTTCTGTAATAGAGCATCATACATGCTGTGCTTAGAAGGATCTCTTAGTGATTAAAGAGAAGATTTAGCATACGCTAGTGCAGTGGTCCTCAAACTTTAGCATACATAAAAATTATCTGTAGGGCTTATCAGAACACGAAGTGTTTAACAAATGTTGCTGAAACAACTGAATATTCACATACAAAAGAATGAAATTTTACCCTTACCTCACATCATATATAAAAATCAACTCAAAATGGATCAAACATTTAAACATATGAGCCAAAACTAAAAAGAAATACTTAGAATAAACCGTAGGTGTAAATCTTTGTAACTGTGGATTAGGTAATAGTTTCTTAGATATGACCCCAAAAGCACAAGCAACAACAAAAAATAAATAAACCAAACTATCAAAATTTAAAATATTTGTACTTCAAAAAACACCATAAATAAAGTAAAAAGAACTTATAGAATATGAGAAATTTTTGCAAATCATATATCTAATAAGGAACTGTGTCTGGAATAAATAATAATTACAATTCAATAATAAAAAGACAAGTAACTCAATTAAAAATGGGTCAGTGACTCAAGTAGACATTTCTCTAAGGAAGGTATACAAATGGCCAATAAGCACAGGAAAAGATGTTTGACATCATTAGCCATCAGGAAACTGCTAACAAAACCAGAAAGCGATAGCACTTTAAATCCATAGCATGTCTAGAATCAAAAAGTCAGATAACAAGTATTGACAAGGATATGGGGAAATTGGAACTCTCATACACTGATAATGAAAGTGCAAAATGGTGCAACTGCTTTGGGAAATAGTTTGGAATTTCCTCTAAAGGTGAAACATAGTTACCTTATGATCCAGCAATTCAATTCCTAGGTATGTACTCAGGAGAAATGAAAATATATGTCCATCAAAAACTTGTATGTGAATGTACATAGCAGCATTATTCATAATAGCCAAAAATTTGAAACAACCTGACTGTCCATCAGCTGATGCATGAATAAGTAAAATGTGGTACATCCATACAATGGAATATTATTTGGCAATTAAAAGAACTGAAGTACTGATACATGATGCAACATGAATGAATCTTGAAAACATTATGCTTAATGAAAGAAGTCAGTCAAAAAAGACCACATATTGTATGGTTTTATTTACATTAACTGTCCAGAATAGGCCAATCTGTAGACTCAGAAAGTATATTTGTGCTCACTAAGGTTGGTCTTCTGCCAATTGATATTTATTTTCCCTTTCTTAACTTTCCTCCAGTTGTTTCATTGGAATATCGTCAAATATAACCTAGAAGAAAAAGTGACAATCTGACCAGGTTATGAATGTTTATAGATACAGATTTAAAGATTTGAGAGCAAGTAATGTGGAGTTTTTCCATTTACTGAATGGCTCTCCTAGACTTTTGCAAGTTAAAAGGAGTCTGAATTTTGCTATTGTTCGTATAATGGAGAATTTGGGGTTATATATAATACGGTTAAAGAAAAATATTACTTGGTCTTAGTGATTTTATTTATTCATCTCATCAGGCATCTCCTTCCAAATTTTCCTATATGTACAGGAAAAACCTCAGATAGTTATATAGTATTATTAATGAAAGAATTTTCATGCAATATATATATATATACATATATATATATATATGTAAGCTCAAAATAAAATCCATTGCCAAGAACTCAAAATATTTTTACTTGCAATATTTAAAAGACAAGGAAATTAGTAAGAAAATAATTAAATAATGACTATCTTGACTCAGATCCATTTTTGAAGGAAAAAAATTCTACAAAATGCCTCTTCAGGGCATAAAGTATCAGTTATTCATTTACTGCCCAGAAAATAACTTGACCCTAGATACAAGTTAAAATAATAACTAAAAAATGTCTATGATGTTTTCTCTGTCTTGCTGATTAAATGATCAGACTTTTAGAATCAATAATTAATTTTTAATTTTTTATATTAAAAATACTTTAATATTTTTGGCAAATATGCTGAATATGTCATTTATGAATTATCTTAAAAAGATGAGAAAATACCAGGTCTGAGGATTAAAACTGTTTCTAAAATAGGCAATGATTACATTAATATTACTGAAATTTGAATAAATTTAGTAGACATCAGAATCAAAAGAGAAAATAATTAGTATCTTTCTATGTGTAAAGAACATTGTAGTAACATTTATAGAGAAGCAGTTTGATTAATAATTTTGTATTGTTATACTGAAAATTGAAGGTTAAATTACTGTCACAAGAATTTCTTGTGAATTTCTTTTTTTTAAATATATTAAAAGACACATACAACTTACATATTATGATTCAGAATATCTAATATCTCTTCAGTCTGATTAATAGTTTGATATAAATTCTTGCAATATATAAACTCAAATTTGTCTTTTAGAATATTTAAATAGCAGTTTTAAAGACAAACGCATCTTTTCTATTGATGAAACTTAATTATAATCCAAATACTTCATTTTTAAGAATGAAAGATGGTATTGCTTGATATCAAGGAGTGTTGAATGTGTATAATGCTTTTTTAAAGATGTTACCAGGAAATGTTTTCAAGTACAAAATTATATTACTAGGCTTAGCAGAAAAATAAATTCCCACTGCAATATCAACCAAGTATACTATGTTACCTAGCAGCTTCAAACCTTTAAGGTTTTTGTTATTACTCTTTATGGCATCAAGGTAAGTTAGGAAAAGGATATATAGCTGTCGTTTTCCCTGTTGTGACCCATGCTTTATAACCTAGCTGTTTACTTAGGAAATAAAAAAGTCATTACTACTGCCACAGCCCTATACTAAGAAATATCTGTTGAAAAGATAATTCTTACAAGAAAAGTTTGTTGGAATAATCTAAGCACCAGAGGAAAGCCTGCAGTGAGGATGTCATTTACTGAGGATGGTAAATCCTAAATAGTGGGTGGTAAGATGGAACAGTCCTGGTCAAAATGACTGCATTTAAATCCAGATTCGCTATGATCATATGGATTCTCAAAAGGCAGATTAATAACTATATAATAGATTTAAGATTCCATTCACTATATACCCTGAGAATAAACAATAGGTTTTCGTTTTTTTTTTAAACAGAATTTTTTACCCAGAGCCACACCTAAGAAGCCTTGAGCAAGTGGATTCTGCTAATAGCTTTCCTTAAGTATCTTACAGACATTTACTTCTGTATGTTGTGTATTATTCTGGATTCTTTTACCCACATATGGGCTACCATTAGATAATGAAACTGAAAATTATACCCAAATAGTTTTTATCTAATCATTAAATTTTATCCTAAGTGATCTATCCTTAAAGCCAAGACTATAGCACTTACTAGGCCATTATTCAATTTCCAATTATACAGGTGCTTTTACTGATTATTTCACACATATTCCTTGTCTCTTTCATGAATTTCTAATCTAGGCAAGGATGAAACCTTTTATATTTCTCCACAGAACTAATCACAATACTGAATATGTAAGAATTCAAATATTTATTTTGAGCCTCCTCTCCTGCCCCACGTAGTCAATCCTCTAGTAATTTGCATTGTGACCTTTCTATCTAACAAGAGATGAGTACTTAATTCAAGCAGACCAAGCAAATTCTCTGTCCCAGCAATTGCAACTAAAACCAAGAGACAGTCAGAAAACGTGACTATATGGCAGGAATTGTAGCTTGTATAAATTGGGAGTATGGTAAAGCCATAACCAATTTAAGAAGGGAGAAACAGTTAAAGCCTGTCTCTGAAAAAGAGACAAGTAAAGATACTATCCTGATGAACTTTAAGTTTTGTTAGTTTTTTTAAGTAGCTGTCCCTCAAGACCTATTTGAATTCTTGCCTTGGTTCCATGAGCTGCTTCTTTAGCCTTGAAATAAACTCTCCTCCATACTATCTTTAAAAAAAGAGAGAGAAAAAAGGAAAGCTAAGCTGATTTAGAACTCTTATGAACATTTCCCATGGGAAATGAGAAAATAGGACTGAATTACCTGGAATGCTGTTGGGTAACCCAGGAAGCCATAGACCACGGTCAGTTTATAGGTGGTCACAAGGTGTGGATCTGAGTCACTTTTCAGACAACCCTATGAATATTTTACCTCCATTTCAAAATGAGGCTAATGGAGTTTTCTCATAGTGAATAAATTGAAATTCCCTTTTATGGTATCAACTGCAAGTGGAGCCTGGTAGGACTAATAGTTAAATCAGCTCCTTGGGTGAAATAAGAGCTGAGTCAGATCTTGGTCATTATTTGCCAACTTCATATCCTTTGTCTTCCTTCAAACAATTATAATTTTCCCCTTCCTATTTTTTTTCAATAATTGAAAGTTAATATATTATCTAGAATTACTGAGACAACAAGTGAGAGAGGAAAAATGAGACAACTTTTAATTGATACACATTGTCACCTACAAAGAATAAAGGACAAGGTTGACCATTTTGGGTTTGGGGTGTCAGATGTTAGAAAAGAGATGAAGACTGGAAGAACATGGACTATTCTTCAAGGATAAGTGAATAGGAATTAATTCTGTGACAGTGTAAATATTTATGAAAATCAATTAGGGCCCAATTAAAAATCTGAATAGATAGTCAGACCATCTAGCTATATTTATTTTATTGTAATCTAAAGGCAACAAACTAAGTCATATTTATATTCAATAATTTAAGACACTCAGATCCTTGAACATCTGGTATTTTAGGGCTCTTAGAAAATGTATGTATTTTCTAACCTCCTATCTGAATATCTGAATATACTGATATATCTGAATATCTGAATATACTGAATATCTGAATCAGTAGCTCAGTTTATGTAAAATCAAAATAGTAATTTTTAAAAATGAATTCATGAAAGATTCCTCCAAAACCACACTAGCATTATTTTTTTAGATTCACATCTAATGAATTAAACTGACAACAAAGAATGATTTTAATTTTTTCTCAAATTATAACATGCTATATTATTGAGATTTGTCAAAATTATTAAGCATTTTTAATATATTATTTCATATAACATAATGAGACACCAAAAGAAAATATAATCTTGAGAAACAATTTTATTAAAGGTTAAAAATATATAATGTCATCAATGTTGATTAAAATAATATTTGAAGTAAGTTCCTTTAGAAAATTTCAAGATCTTTTTTAATCCCTCATGAAATTTTTTAAAAATACATATTAATTTCATTAATTGTATAAATCTAAACATGTAAAGAGACTAAACAAAATCAATTCATTAAGCCTGAATAATTTATCAAAAGTTTTTCCTGTTTAACATAGTCACAAGTCAAAATTACTGGGAGGTTATGTTTTTTCTAATGATACAGCCTCAAAAAAAAAAAAGATCAAGATGATTCAGTAGAGGAAGCAAGAAATTAGTGAATACTTTAGTTCTCAAGCACAGAGAGCATTTGCTAATGTGTAGAAGGTCCTCCCTCCCTTAACTGAAATTTCCTGTTGTTTTCCTCTAAACCCCTTCCTTCTCCTTTTCTTTCCTTAATTTTTTATTTGGCAAAATGGGGAGGTATTTCTATATGCCTATGTATATTGTAAAATTTAAGTCAACTGCTCATAAAAAGATTCATGATTATTCTAAAAACCTCATAACAAAGTGGCCTTGTTATATGTCTATGAATATAACCTTAGTCTATTCCAATAATTCTTATTAGTGGTATAAGACAATTGTCTTCCTGTATTTTGTAATCTGGTATAAATTTGTATGCCCAGTGCCTATGCAGTATTTCACATAATATTATCATTTTTAAAATTGTATATTGTTTTGACTATTTGGAATAAAAATTTAAAAAGCAAATACATTTTAAAATCTTAATAACTTGTCTTTTCAATCTTGAAAGTAACGCAGCTTTGAAGGACTTAATAATTTTTTTACATTCAGATTTTGTTTATGTTTTTGTCATGTATGTGATTTTGGGATTTTTAACTTTATATTCATTTGCCAACTCTCCAAATTTGCCAGGAACTGAGGGGATCCCTGAGATGAGGGCTTTCCATTTTAACCTTGGGATGGTCCCAGGCAACAAGGGACCAACTAGTCACCCTAGGACTGGAGTAGCTGTCTTCCAGTTCAAATTTTCCATTTTATAGATAAAGCAACTCACTAGTTCTAGCTCTCAAGGGTCCATAGTAGAAAAAGTCTGGGCTGATTACAAGGCTCTTGATCCCTAGTTCACTGCTTCATGAATTCATGAGGCTAGATATAGACATCTTTGTACCACTCTTCACAGCTCTTCCCTCTACCAAATGCTTGCATAATTATGTTCATTACCTTGTTGTGGAATGAATAAAAGAAGAATTTTTAAGTAAATGAATCAAATGCTATAGCGTTAGTATGTATTAATACAAGCAAAACTTTCATTATAAAATACACATAAAATCTGCATGTAAATCTTATGTGTTCATTTGAAGGTTAGAAAAACAAACATATATCTATATCTAGGTTTCTTGGACCTGAAAATTGAGTCTGTGGAAGAAATTTGAGGAAAATACAGGGGTTATATGACAAAGTAAAATCTAGAAAATAAGAAAAATGCAGTTTCGAGTTGTAAGAGTCTCACAAAGGCAAAGTATATAATTCTGTTTTCAAATGGATGTCCAACTTATTCTTCAATATTTTTATTGTTGGAAAACCCACCAACTTCCAATGAAAAATTCCATTTGAGGGTGGTACATTGGGACATTTTTTTCATAAATTGAATTTATTTATCTCCTTAAAGGTTCCATCCACTGGCCCTTAAAGCAAAAGGTAATATGTCCTATTTCTTCTTAGTACAGGCTTTTGAATAGCTAAAACCATTATTTTTTTGTCTTATTCTCAATTTTAACATTGTTATTCTTTAACTCTAACTCATAGAATATTATTTCATTTCCTCCTCATCTCTTGTATATCTTTTGGAACATATTCTAATCAGTGTATAATACTTTCAGAATGTGGTCTTCATACCTCATTTTAGATTTACTCTGATCTTTCTGGATACAATATTTCTCATAAAACCTAAAACCGTATAGCACTGTTTTGTAACCACCCAAACTGTTAATCTGTTGAACTTACTGTAAGGTGAAAAACTTGAGTTTATTTGGGAAAAAAAAAATATATTTATATAGCAGTGTCCCCTACCTTTCTTTTCCTCCAGTTCTCTAAAGAAGACCATATTTTCTTCTTTCCCCTTTCTAAAGAATATCTTGCCTCATTAGACAGGCTCTTCTAGTTTTGTGATGGTGAATCAGACAGCAGGCAGAGAGTGCCAGGGCCAGGTGGGAAGTAAGAGGAGGTTGCAAAATTTGGGGACAGAAGGTGGCATTTTACAGAATATAAAGGATGAGAAGAAAAAGTAAGTGTTAAGTCTTAGCAGTGGGAGTAGAGGAGTATGTTTTAGGGAGTGAAGGTTTGGTACTGAAGCAATTGTATGAGTGAGGACAAGTGAGTGGGGGAGGAAAAATGAAGGGATATTAAGAGGTATTGCTGGGGAAAATTGTCTATTTTATGGCATTTAAGGAATAATACTAAAGTACTTAGGTTATATTGAAATTAACGTGGACTCTATTCTTGTGACTTTGATGTTACTCCAAGACTGAACCAGGTGGGTCAAGGCTTATAAGAATTGCATGTGCATTTAACAGATACATGTTTTACAAAGCTACAAATATGTATGTACCTTACACAGAGAGGTTAGGTTACTTGTCCAAGCTTATACTACCTAATTGTAATCCTATAGCAACTCAGCATATGAGAGCATGAGGCCCTGAGAGTGGAGAAACTACATCCTGCTAATGATACCCGGGGTGTAAATCTGGACTTATTCCTGAGCACTGGAGTCAGCCTAGGAGGAAGCTGGGGGAACCTCTAGTGGCACCCTCTTCCCTTGCATCCAGGTTAGCTTTCTAATCTAAGCTCTGTGTGAAGAGAGACATGTTCATATTCTTGCTCCTGCAGGATTTGAGACTCTTAATAAACCTGTTTTAAAAGATGGGCCGGGCGCAGTGGCTCACGCCTGTAATCCTAGCCCTCCGGGAGGCCGAGGCGGGCGGATCGTTTGAGCTCAGGAGTTCGAGACCAGCCTGAGCAAGAGTGAGACCCCGTCTCTACTAAAAATAGAAAGAAATTATACGGACAACTAAAAATATATATAGAAAAATTAGCCGGGCATGGTGGTGCATGCCTGTAGTCCCAGCTACTTGGGAGGCTGAGGCAGGAGGATCGCTTGAGCCCATGAGTTTGAGGTTGCTGTGAGCAAGGTTGACACCACGGCACTCTAGCCCGGGCAACAGAGTGAGACTCTGTCTCAAAAAAATAAATAAATAAATAAAAATAAAAGATGCGTAATAGAAGAGAAAATATCCTGGCAAATATGATTATTTTAAGAAATGATTACTGTTTGGAATCTTTTATCTCTGAAAACCATCCTCTCTCTCTCCTTTCTTCTTTTCATTTTTCAAACCTCTTGAAGTTGATGAGAATTCAAAGCTATAGTTTATACATAGAATAAGCATCAAACATGTTATATGTGAAATAAGTATGAAATTGGGTTAAAGGCTTAAAATATATCACATGACCTGTAAGTTAGCATAAAGATGAATACTGTGGTTTTCATTAAGTGCTTGAAGGCATTTCTCTGAAAGGAAAGGGGAAAATTGGCAAGTTGCTTTTCATCTTTAAAAAGCTTTCTAAGAAGATCTACTCACAGAGATGAGCAGAGATTACAGAAGCACATGAGATATGTCTGACCTCATCTCCCATTCCTGCTCAGTCACTGACTCGTGCTTGACCAGAGGTTCACTATGGGGAGAGGAAAACCACTGAAGAAAGGATCAGGGTCCTCCTTCTGACATTTTGCTTGCATGCTAAATTAATATCTAAACTGACTTTACTCAGGAACAGAGTTGGGTCAGCTGAACTCTGTGCTCCTAAGATATGTTAGATCCTATGTTTTGCAAGCATCTTGTGGAATGTAATTTTTGTTTGCTATTTCCTATATTTGTAACACTGGTCATTTGTATGGAAGAAAGTTATATTATTTTATCTCGTGTAGTTATTTTTAAATAAAATGAATATTGGAAAGCATGAAAAAAGTGAGGTGTAGATGTGTGTGGGAAGTTGACTTTTTAAATGGAAAGAACAGAGAAAAGAAAAATACTGTGAGGGACTATATTTATGTTTGGTATTTGTTGTTATTTATTTATTTATTTATTTTTTGAGGCAGAGTCTCACTCTGTTGCCTGGGCTAGAATGCCATGGTGTCAACCTAGCTCACAGCAAACCTCAAACTCCTGGGCTCAAGCGATTCTTCTGCCTCAGCCTCCCGAGTAGCTGGGACTACAGGCATGCTCCACCATGCCTCCACCATGCTAATTTTTTCTATATATTTTTAGTTGTCCAGCTAATTTCTTTCTATTTTTAGTAGAGACGGGTCTATATAGAAAAAATTAGCCGGGCATGGTGGCGCATGCCTGTAGTCCCAGCTACTCGAGAGGCTGAGGCAGAAGGATCGCTTGAGCCCAGGAGTTTGACGTTGCTGTGAGCTAGGTTGATGCCATGGCACTCTAGCCCAGGCAACAGAGCAAGACTCTGTCTCAAAAGAAAAAAAAAAAAAAAGCAGCTAGTAGGAGATAGGGACTGTTCTATAGTGTGATAAATCCTACTGCGGAACTACAGAGTGTTATAAAGAACAAAGGATGAGTGGCTATACCTATCAAAAAGCCAGGGAAGGATTCCCAGCCATGGGAGTGACATCTACACCAAGAACTGAAGGTTAAGCAGGAGTGGTCTGGTTTGCATGTGATGGGTAGGGTGTGGAGTATCTGTGGGTGGTTGTGGGACAGTGTCTAGGCAGAGGGAATAGCACAGGCAAAGGGCTGGAAGCAAGTGAGAACAAGGCCCGATTTGTGGGGAGGAGAGGAACTTAGGACAATTCAACATGGCCGGAGCACAGAGTTGTAAGTGAGAAGTTTTAAAAGATTTGGCCTGAGGTGATTAGGATCCTTGAATCTTATAGAGACCCTTAAGCCATGTTAGAAAGTTTTGACCTTATTCTACATGCAGATGGTTAAAAATAGAAACATTTTAAGCAGGGGGTGATATGATTAGAATATATTACTGATGGCTTGCACTTATGACACTGAAAATCGATCATATAGTTGGTCATTGCAGCCAGACCAGGGTATAGTTACAGAAAATTGGAGAGATATAAAAGAAAATTCTATTGTCAAAATGGCATGATTGTAAGATTGATCTTATATGGAAAGCATAGAAGAAGAATCAAGGATAACAGATGTCTGGTTAGGAGAACGTAATATTTTCGGAATTGGTCTATTCTCTACATTTCCATATCCCCTCCAAATCCAAGCTACCTCCTCCTATCTCTGGACTATGGTAGGATTAGCTTTCTGTCTGTTCTCCTCATACCATTTTCTCCTGTCCACTTTTCTGATGTTAGCCAGAATGACCTTTTAAAAACAACGACTGATCATAGCAGTCCCTATTCATAACCCTTCAGTGGATTCCCTTTGATCTTAAAGACCAAAATTATTCAAAGGCTTGCAAGGTTAAGTATAGTCTCTCTCCAGATGAAATACCAAACCTCATCTCCTTCCCTCTTTCCTGATCAATGTGCTTTAGCCAGAAGAATCTTCCTTCAGTTCCTAAAATGGGCCACAGTCTATCCAACCTTAGTCCAGCTCCATCACTACATGATTTGGAAGGGAAACACTTTTATGGCTCTTGGCCATTGAGTCTGTGATTCTTTTTAATCTTCATTGAAATCCATACAAAATCGGTGTTTATTCAATTCATGCTATTGTGTGACACTCTTGTAGTTTTACATTTTTAAACACTGTTGTCTTTCTGGGGAGAAGTAAGATGTTAGGTTCTCAGTTGGTGTCATGCACTTCAGCAACAGAGAAACCACTGAATGAAGTTCATGCAATTTAAAGACACAGATGTAGGCACTGTAGTTTGCTCCACATCTTTGAGGAGAAGTTTCAAGATTCTTCATTTTATAGGGAAATTGCTTGTCACCAGTTATAATCAAGCTATGAAATCTGTGAAAAAGGAAAACGTCAGTTTTGATCATCCTCAAAATAGTTTTTGCAATAATAAAAAATACTCTAATCTGTCATCCTTTTTCCTCTTTTTATGTTTGATAATACTTCTTGTTCAGAGGTCTAGTTTTTTAGAGCAAGAATCAATATGTAAAACATTGCATCCCACTAATCAAAATAAGAATAAAAAAGAAATACATGGAAGTCTATATTTTAGTATCATGCAAGGAAATATACTTGTTCTTTCCTATAGAGGTAGATTGGTTCCAGGAACCTCCACATATACCAAAATTTATGCATAATCAAGTCCCACCTGCAGTTGGCCATGCAGAACCTGTGGAAGCAAATAGTCGGCCCTCCCTGTACACAGGGATCCTATCACTCAACATTGTTGACTGGCGCTTGGTTGAAAAAAATCCATGTATAAGTGAATCTGTGGCTGCTCACCCACAGAAAGCCAGCACCACAGGTGATTGCTCAGGGGGCCACAGGTGCTGGGTTTGGCAGGCTGTCTCCACTGCTTCCCTGATCGTCAGTCTTGCGTCAGTCCAGTAGAAGGTCCTGCACTCTACTTCCCATCCTGTGCCAGCCCAATCTTCGGCAGTTTCCATGGGCAGAGCCTCCCTTCGCCTCCTTTGTTCTGGTCCCAGTGACCACCAGGGGTGAGGTGCCTGTCTCCAAGCTCCCTCCTGCAGACCTGGAAAGTGTCCACTCAGACCAGTCTGTCCCCTCCCCCGGCACAGACCTGGCACAAAGCACTGGAGAGTTCAGCATGTTTCCCGCTAGCGTCTCTTCTCCTCACAGCCTGTCAACCGGTGCTACAACTTCACACTGACTTCAGGTGTTTCCCTGCCTGAGTGGATGTGGAGGTTAGTGGAGGAAGAGTCGTCCTCCTGTGGGTCAGAGCACACTGCCCTGGCCGGCTGGCGGGGGTGGCTGTCCCACACTCTATTCCCAATTGTATATCTCGCACTCTCCAGACTTTGTGGTCGATTCTCCAATTTACCTCTGTTTTTTTTTTTAATTTTTTTCCAGCGCTGATTTTCCCGTGCTGCTTCTCTGCAGATTCACGATGCTGTTCTTGTGGGAGCGCGATCCACTCGTGTGTGGCTGTCCACGTTCTTCACCTCCTGCTCTGGGAGCAGAGAGCCAGGAGGTCACCACTGATCCACCATTTTCTGAAAACTTTCACTGAATCCAAAAATACTAAATGGACAAGGTAAATGACAAGGTGAGCATCATTTTTTACCACAAAAAATGTATTTTGTGGGAAAAGAAAAATCAATTTAGCTATATGTTTGTGCTTTAAAATGGCAAACTGAAAGTGATATATTTAAAATAAAAGTTTTCAAAAATAAGGAAAAAAATTAAGGAAGCATCTTATTTGCCAATAATCCCCAGAAAATTTATTTTATAATCTGAATTAGTAGTAAGTTTCTAGAAACATTTTATTTTTTATTAAATCAAGTTTTCCTTTTGACCATGTATAGTACTAAAGAGCATCCCCATACTCTGATTATATACTCAGTCTGCTGATTTCAGAACTAAACAATTTTAAAAATATCTTTCCTTGGCATTTTCTCCCTGAAGTTTATTATTTCTTTTCTCCTCCACTCCCTTAATTTTATATTGATATATTTTTCCTTGGCTGGGTTTCCTTGCAGACTCCTTCTTCTCCTGTTTGTCTTCTCTTATCTTATTCAAGTTGAGATCAGAGTCTTCATGGAGCAAATCGTTAAATTGTATTTAGATGTAGGATTTGGACAAAAACCTACAGTGAAAAAACCTACCCCATAATAACAATGAAGGGACACACAACAGATTTTACTTTCCATGAGGAGTATTTTGTTATTCTGTTTTTCTCTTTTCAGTAATCTGTGATAATAAATAGGGCAATTGTGCTAAAATCAACACTCCCTGGGAGCATCTGCTCAACCTCACCACCTGCCTTCCTCGTCAATTGCTTTTTTCCCAAAAGACACATGATGGGGTTCAGAGCACTTAGAAACACATTATTTAGCTTTAAGGATATAGATAGGAAACGTTCAAGAGTCCCTAAGTCTCTCCAAATTTAAAAGTGTCACACCCTCACTACATGAAGTGATATTGCTTAGACTCCTATGTCCTATTAATTAGAAAAAAATAAGAAAATTCAGTGTGAAATTTCCATGTGCACTATTGAGATGTGATAAGGATAGGGTTTTCATGAGTTCAGCTTCCAAGAACCATGCATTGAAGGTGGCACTGAGATATGTAAAGATGTTCACATGAGGTTCCTGCCCTCTGCAATGAAATTCCCTTACCTTTGTGGCCACCACCCTCCCCCACACCTTTACTCTGTTTCTGCTTGGATAATTCTTTCTTAATCTTTAAGAGTGTTATGGTTTGAATGTGCTGTCCGAAATTTATGTTGGAATCTAAGCACTGTTGTAGCAGTTTTAGGAAGTGGGGCCTTTGAGAGGTGATTACGTCATGGGAGCTCTGCCTTCATAAATGAATTTGTGCTGTTATGGTGGGAGTGGCTTTGTTAGAAAAGCAAGCTCTCTTGCACATGTTGTCTCTCCATGCCTTCTGCCATGCTACCATGCAGCGAGAAGGCCCTCAGAAGATGTTGTCACCTTGACACTGGACTTGCCAGTCTCCAGAACTGTGAGAATTAATTTCATTTCTTCATAAATTCCCTGGTCTGTGGCATTTCATGACTACAGCAGAAAATGGGCTAAGAGAAAAAGCTGCATCAAAGACTTCAGAGATGCCTTTCCTGACAACTCCCCCTCAATCTGAACTGGATACCCCACTGATGTATTTTATCCTTATAGTCATTCTTCATTTTGCTTTTATCTCATTGGTTTTCTTGCCTGCCTTCTGAATTACCTGAGGATAGAAACAATGTCCTTTAATCACTATGTCTCCAAGTAACTCAGACCTAATTTGTGCTTAAAAATTTTGTTGGCTAAATGGACGATGTGTACTATGGTGGAAGGCATAAAGAGAAGAGGCTACACTAAAAAGCCATTTCTGAATTAAAATCCCCAGTATTATTTGATGTAAGGTATTATTTGACTAATGGGTATGTTTTTCACGTGTTTATTTTGCCCTTCAAATATTTGAAAATTGAGAGGTTGTATAGATTATACTGTCTTTTTTGGGAGGGAGGAGCTAAGATAATGTAAGTGAAAGGAATACTAACTTTGAACTTAATAAAAACAAAGTATAAAGATTAGTAATATGCCTCTATGAAGTATTAATCCAATGCCTTTGGCCTTTGAACACATCTTTCCAGTGCTTTATGAACCACTAATTGACCTTCACTGTCCACAGTGCAGAAAATCTGAGGTCAGCGGTAAATAGAGGGTCCAATCCCAATGTGATGGGCCCTAATTTAGTCTGGAGCATTTGATCCTGGTGCCTTCTCTGTGTTAGTAGTTGTGGGTATTATGCGTAACTGCTTTATGGTAAAAACAAGACTGTGGCACCATTGAATTAATTAGACAAAAATATAATTAGAAATGAAAGCTCTTCAGTGTCCTACTTGCTAATGGTAGAAAATGAAGTACAATAAATATACTCCAAGTGCTGATGAGCTTTACTTTTGATTAATTAGCAGATTTTAATGTTCTTCCATAATGTGACAGCTAGCCTATTGATCCACCTAATTAAAGATTATGAAAGTAAAAGGGACTCTTTTTCACTTTGATGACTGAATCCCCTTGAATCATCCAAACTGTTCATATGGCTGCTCAGAATAACGTTGGCAAGGTTGTATGTGTTGTTCAATATGTTTATATATATTCATGTGAGGTATGTCTATTGCAAATTTTTATTTTATTTTTGTTACTAGGTAGAGATGAATAGGATGGAATACTGGGGAGGGATAATGATTTTAAACTGTGTAAATACCCCGTCAAATACCATGCAAAGGGTAGATCTTAATTATTTATTGCTATTGATCTAAAACCCCTTTGACATATTCATTCATTTAGTGCTTATTCTAGCATGAGGTACCATGGAAAAGACTGAACTATTGTATTAAAATTTGTAATAGCTGGGAGAGACCATGCATTATGAGTATGTGATAGCTCTTCATAATCATGGTATCTCCTCTGCCAGGTTAAGTATGAATATGTGACATTTCTTAAGCAATTCTATGCTGGATTAAGAGTTCACAGAATTGTGTGTGCTCTTTTAGCCTCAATACAATGCCATAGAGAATTAATAAAAGAAAGCACATGGGGAATCACAAGTAAACCATGTGTGATAGTCAGTGTCTTTCTTTTTTGCTAAGGGATCAAGGTAGGGTGCTAGAAAAAAAGCAACGAGGAGCTAGCCAGCCAGGAGGGTTCTCAACCAAACAAGGGATCTGTTCTATGTGAAAATACCTTGGGCTTGCAGTTTGCTGTGTGGTGTTGATATTGGTTAGGCAGGGACACTAGAAGTTCTGTATTTATTTCTACTTTGGGAAGGTGGGACTCACAATGTGGGGAAAAAGCAAAAGTCAGAAAGGTGTTCATAGTTGATGGGCAGCTGTGAATGCCTGTGTCCACAGCACCACAAACCTTCATGACCTACTTTCCTTTGTTCTTTTACTCCCTTCCTTTCCTTTGTTCTCTTTCTTCTCTCCCTCCCTCCTTCCCTTCCTCCTTCCTCTCTATCTTTAGTTCTTTCTTTCTTATTTCTCTCTTTCATTCTTTCTTTTCTTTTTCTGTCTTGTGCATAGTCAAGTTAGTTGGTGCCCTTTTAAAACCATATTAAATTGCTGCAATACAGAAAATAAGATGCCATAAGAGCATAATATTAAGTTCAAGCATTTTAGAAATTGAGACATCTATGAATTGGTTTAAATTTTATAAAGGAAACAATTGAATGAAGTCTGGTTATTCTTCCAGTAGTTAAAAGCTTATTTTTCATAAAGTATTATCTTGGTGAAAGCAAATACATTATTCATAGTGGTTGTTCCAGTTCTGAAAACTTCATGGACAATTTGAGTTTTATGTAACTGCAAATACGCCATTTTTTACTTTAAATACTTGAGAAAGTGTTTGCCTAGCAGTTCTGTCATAGAAGAGAGTATTGATTCAACTTGTGACTTACACCCATTAGAAAGAACTTCAGTACATGATATTTCCCCGTATGTATTTTTAAATATATAAATGAAACTCCAGGCTGCTTTAAATCAGTGGTGAAGAGTTTTTAGATATAGATTTTTTTTTAAAAAGTTTTAATATCTGGTAAGTCAGTTGAAGGAAAATATGTCCCCCATTTTTAAATAAGATATTGCCAGTTTACATAGACAACATGGAATTTAATATAGTTTTAAATATATTTTTAGACAGAAAACTTCTTAAACCATAAAAATATGAGAACCTTTTTTTTTCTCAAAAAAAAAATATATATATCATGATCAACCTTGGTACAGGACCATCTTAAATATTAATTTGTATACTGCTATGGCCAACCTTTACAATTTTACATAAACTACATATGAGGAATACAATATTGTATACTGTTCAGCATAGCACCAGTAAAGTACTAGAACTTTGTACTTTTAGTGTACAAAGTTAGAAATTTCTCAGGATTGTACATAGCACATTTGGTACTGTATAAATTATGAATAATGAGGAAGGAATCAACAGTTTTGTAAAAAAAAAAGTTTCTTTTGATAATATTTTTTATTTATAAAAATTCACTTCCCTTCCTCTGATAATTATCTCCATGGCCAGCGTTCTGAACATTGCAAACATGGCCCTCTTGAATATTTATTTGAAACTATACTCTAAAGGGAAAATCACACTCTATTTCCAAGCCTACTGAGCGACTAAGCAGAACACAGCTTCAGTGTGGGGACAGAGGTCACTGGGACTCAGGACGCTGGCCCTGTCCACAAGTATCTGCTTTTATATGCTCTCGGATTTCCTTCTCTTGTGGCCACACCCTTCAGACAATCATCCAGGGAACTGGAATGTGTGTCTGAGCTCCACCTTTTTCTCTATCCTCACTCTTTTTATCTCCTTTTTCCCCCTCCTGCAGTTGCTAGAGGGATTGTACTTAAGTCCTGATTTTCTTCTTTTTATTCCTTGCTGGGTCTTCTACTTTAGCATGGCAAGCAGCCCAGTCTTGAGGAGTTGGGGTAAAGTTTCTGGCCCTCTCTGTACTTCTGGACTTAGATTTCTGACAGCTGCCCCATACCCCACCCCGAGACTCCAAGTGCGTATAAATTAGTCAGAGTTGTCTTTTCTCTCTCTCTCTCCCCTCTCTCTTTTCTTAGGAGACAGGATCTTGCTCTGTCACTTAGGTTGGAGTACAGTGGTGTGATCATAGCTCACTGTAACCCCCAATGCCTGGGCTCAAGTGATCCTCCTACCCTAGCCTGCCCAGTAGCTGGGACTACAGGCAGGTACCACCACACCCAGCTAATTTTTAGAAAAATTTTTCGTAGAGGTGAGCTCTTATTATGTTGCCCAGGCTGGTCTTGAACTCCTGGTTTTAAGCAATCCTCCCACTTCAACCTCCCAAAGTGTCCTTTCCCTTTTCAATCTTGCCTCTGGGTGGTAAGGAAATGGTAGCTGTTCTGATTGCACCTCCAAACTGCTAACTGACAGAGCAAATCTTCTCTTTGTTTTTCTTGTTTTTATTCTTGCTTTTTGAAGAGGAGACTTTATATGGATATGAACTGGGACAGTGTTTCTGACTACCACTGCCCTTCTCCTAAAGCACTTTGGTTAATAATCCACATCCTGTTTTTATGGGGCCAATAGTTAGTATGTGGTTGACTCATATGATTCTCCCTTTGATCGTTAGCCCCTTAAAAATTGACAACAGCCAGAATCATGTTTCTAGACTTCAAAGCAGTGATAAAATAGAATCCTTTGGATTTACAAGTCCTCTTGCTCTATAGGAGATTAATGTTAATATTTTTCTATATTTTGAGAATATGTAGAAGATATACTTACCCCGTTGATTCCTAAAGAAAACCCTAGAGCAATGTCCACCATCTGTCCTTACTAGTAGAGGGCCGGGACATCTGAGGCACCAACTCAAGCTGAGGTTCCTGCTAATTTAGCTCACTGATCAGCTTTACTTTAGTGAAGGGATTTATCTCTCCCAGCTAGTGCTTCACATGTGTGTAATAGATTTGGGGAATGGCTTACATGGTGTGTGCTTGAGGCCATCCCCTAATATCTGAATTTTATGTAGCAAATGCATTTCAGGTTGTTTAGAGCTATAAATGTAGGAAAGGAAAGCGTGAATTTGTCCAAGACTGATCCCTTGCAAGCTGTTCTCTCAGCAACAAGGATTGCCCCTTACCAAGTACTGTGGACACCGGGTATGGCTTTATGTTTCTGGCACTGGGTGGCCACTGAGGTTGGACCACAGCTCCCAGCGCATCATTCCAGCGCATGCCAGTGCTTTCCTGACCAGGAATCCTGGTATGATGAATCCTGTTGTAAGTTTCCTATGTTGTGCAGCTGCAATTTTAAGGCTTAGAGACTAGATCATATAGAGGCCAAATACTTAGCCCCATATATACTGAGCTGGCAGTTGAGGGCTGGAGACGAGATTCTGCCATGTCATACGACTCTTAAGAGCCCTTCAGCAACGCACATCTGGGGGGCAGGTCAGTCTTCTAGAGTCAGATGTCTGGTCCTGTGAGATGGCCGTGCACTGCCCCAGAATGTGACGGGGTGAAGAGACAGGCTTACTTGCTACTGATACTAAATTGATGAGCATTCCCCGATGAACACGGCTCCACAAATCAGATATATGTCCTATTTGGCTGATTTCTTTGTTTGCATAATGTTATTCAGTTTGCTTTACATCTTTGGTGTATATGATGCTGCTGGCATAAATATAAATGCTGAATAATTTCTTGAAAATGAGGAAAATGTTTGAGTCCCTGGCTGCTGTGTGACACAGAGTATACTGGGTTTGTGTTGCAGTAATAACAGATCCTGCTTTCAGCCTGGTGGGGGAAATATGACCTATTCCCTGCTAACAATAATGAAAGATCTATGTGGTAAGAAAAAACATAAAAGGTGTTCTGAGAGTTATAGTGGGAAAAGAAATTACTTGTCTTAGCAGTTTCTTGAGAGGCTTTTTGATGGCTTTAAGGATAAATGCAATTTAAGTACTTAAAGACCAAGTAAATGCATCCTACCTGAGAGCGGAAAAGCAAATGGAAATAAAGAAGAAAATGAGTTTGGCTAGAGTGGGATGCTTGTGGGAGGCGTTATAGGAAATTGACTTTATAAGACAAGTTGCATCAAGACCATAGTGGCCTTGGATGATGGGCTAAATAATTTGAGTTTTATTGAAATTTGTCTCCAGGAAGATTAAACTGGCAGTGGTGTGTAAAAGATTTTGGCATAGGAAGACATGTTACAAGTAAATGGCCTAACAAATTGCTTGGAACCCCCAACCCCAACCCTGGGCCCCAATATATAGGCATTTGCCATTTTACTTATTATTACTAGTCTAATTTCTTCCAAAAAGAATTTGACATACTTATGACTAAAGACAAATGCATTATTAAAGTCAGGGGAAAGGATCAATCAGAGAGTTACTATGATTCAGAACAAAGTTTCTCACCATGCTTTCAGGTAGCCAAGACAAATATTGTTATGATGAATTATAAACTATCATTAATAGATTGTTTGGAAAAAATTTTTTTCTGACACCACGTGCTGTGAGAAATGTACTGCTCATTATAAAAAGGGACATTTGAACAAATGGACAGTACAGTCAATCTAAGTTTTACAGAATTTTAAATGGTTTCTTAAGCAGTCACTTCACATAATAAGCCTTAACAAAAATCAAGGAAGAAAAGTGAATTATAAGTCCATGAAGCCACTTCTGCGTAAGATTAGAGTGATTAGTTCATATGTAGATTTTCTGGCGATAAGATTTGGTAAATGAAGCATAAGGACAGTGGCAGCGCTTCTCAGAATGTGATTCTCACTAGTACTACTGGTGTAACCTGTTGAAAACAAGGACTTCGGTTATACTGAATTCAAATCTCTGGAATATCACATATACGTGTTTTCAACATGACCCCCATTTGTGTGTGTGTGTGTGTGTGTGTGTGTGTGTGTGTGTATTTTGCTATTTAGGATTTAAGAACCACTGATCCTGAGAAATAATTGAATAGCTTGTCTCTAAACCTCCCTTGAATATGTATTATGTGTATTTTTTTAACTGAGATTTTGACAGAAGCTATGAATCAGTAAGTCTGTCAAAGCTAACCAGTTTCTAAAGTTCAGGTGCTCTCTGCTGTTGACCAAGAGGGGATCCTTATGCATGGATGTCAGGTGTGTAGGTGCAAAGCTGGCTTTGTGTTATAAAGAGCCTACTTTGTATGCTTGCCCAGACAGATACCTTCTTTCCAGTTTTTCCACAACTGACCAGTGATTTCTGGGTGTTTCCTATTGTGAATAACATCCTAGACTTCTCAGCTAGGGATGCCATGGAAATAAAAGAGATTTGTTTTACCTGTTATTATTGTATTATTAAACAGTAACAATTTGGGAGCATATGAGGCATCAAAATGAAGAAGGAAGAAAACATAAATTATTTAAAAGAAAAAAGTTTGCATCTGAAATGTTTAATTTTTTTATGACAAATAATAGCAGTTGATAACATGGGCAACCTCATATACATATTACTGTACATTTCCCATATATAATTCAATCCCTTCTAAAACCATTAGATAACTTTGTATGAAATTTGCATACAGAAGGGGTTTTTTTCTTTCTAATTTTAGTCTATTAGAGGATATTGCCCTACTTTTCTACCCTGGGTAGCTATAGCCAACCTGGCAGCATCTTTGCATGAAACCCAAAGAGAAAGCAGCCCAGGCCAAATTCCCTGCTGTCTGCATTGAACAGTTATCAGCTTTCCAGAGAGCTGAGGGCATTGAATTCCTCTCTCTAGAGACCATGTTATGGCTGAGGTCAGCTTTAACTTTATTCCTGGTGAAGAGAGAGTAAGAGGCTTCTATTGCACCATTCTGAATTTTATAAAGGAAACATTTAGAAGCATTAGAGACTTACCTTTTCTGCTACAATTAGCGGCAATATTTAGATTTGCTTATTTTCTTGCCACTTTGGTTCAACTTGGTTTTCTCATATGTCCAGACATTGCTCAAAATCACTATTTATTGTTTGGATTAAAACATCTTAAAATTTTGCTTTGGTTTGACTTGTCCAGTGATTTTGAATATAAAGATACTTTTCTGTTTCTAAGAGAATATGATTAACTGGTCACATATTATGATTTAAATGAGCACAATGCTTAGGCAATTTGTACATAATTTCTGACTTGGTGAGAGATTTGCACACAAAAAAGCTAAATTGTTTCCCAAGTTGTAACACAATGATAATATTTTAGCAGTCTAAAATAACCACTCATGCTCCACTGAACAATTAACTCTTTTGGTTATGAGTAGTATCAGGCTCAAAAAAAATAGTATGAAATAGTATTTTTCTTTCATGGATTAAACATTCATCAGATATGTCATCTTTCTTTACACATGTTGGTAGCAGTAGCATGTAAAATGTTTTTACATTCTTCTTGGGATTGTGCAGTATTCCTTTTTTTCTGAGAATCATGGGAGCTGTCACTTATTTTGTTGGATGGTAGTTCTAAAGCCCTCCCTGGTGCTCACATCTTTTCATGCTGAGTACAGAGGTTTAACAGGCATGTGACCTGACTTAAGGCTGTACTGTCTCTGCTTTAAAGTTTAAATTTATGTTGCATTTATCACCGATGGTAAGTTTTTATTGTAAAATATAAAGAAAATAAACCTCAGATTCAACAGACAAGAAAGACATAAATGGTAGAAACACTAAACAATTTTATAAGCCTGATTTAACTCAGAATATATTGAATTTAATGCCATGTAGACTTCATCAGCATCAGGCACTTGGACCGGTGGGAAAATGCTTTTGCTTGTGGCATTTTGCGGTAGTCAGTAGTTTTCCTTAGGCTATCCCATTTGACCCTCTCTAGATTAAAAAAAAAAAGGCCAAAAAAATTGACCTTGAAGAACAAAAGCTAGGGAGGTTGAGGATCCAGGTGGACAAACTAGCAATTAAGTGTGCAGGGACCAAAAGTTGGCCCTGGGCTGCAACTTACTAGATGCATGACCTTGAAAGAAGTTATTTAACTATTTATACTTTTTAAATTGTGGTTTCTTCATTTAATATATTAAAGCATAATGTTGTGAGGAGTAAATAAAGTATTTCATGTGTATTTGTAAATGAAGAAAATACTTGGATTGGATTCAAAGGGAGGAAAAGGGTGGAATTAATGGCTCACATAACCAACTGTAGGAAGGAGAGTATTGAGCTGGTCTTAGGGAATGCTAGAAATAAGGGCCACTGGGCTGCACAAACCCTGCCAGACTCCTCCTCTCCATTTCTTTCCTTGCTTTTCTCTTTGCCTGTGTATCTCCAGGAGACAAAGGTTGCAGTCATTTGCATACCTAGGCTTACATTTTTATAGCTTTGCTATTAGAGAGGAAAAAAATCTCCTTTCTTCCATCTGGATTGGAAAATAATAAAGAAAATACAAGAGTGTTCCAATTGCTTGGGGCTTTTGCTAATTTCTGATTGCGCACACGCATGCGCGCCCGCGCGCCTGAGTGTGTGTGTGTGTGTGTGTCTGTGCGTGTATGTGTATATGGTGTGAGGGGCATGGATTACCAAGCTTGCCCCAGTGTGAAGCTCAATGACTATGCCTTTCTGCAGGGTCTTGGAGTTTCAGGACTGGCACACCCACCATAAACACACAATTAGGGAAGCATTTTTTCCAGAAGTGCTGGGAGGCAGGCAGGGATGAGCCTAAAGTTGTGCAGAAATGAATCAATAGTGCACCAGTACAGTAGGTGAAAGGCTAGTGCCCTGCCTATGGAAAGTACCCCATAAATGACGGGCTCCTTTTGTTGCTTAGCTGTTGTTATTGTCATTAGTAGTATTGTCTTCTGTGTCTTTTCTGAAACATATCTAGTGTCCTTTCTACCATAGCCCTCTGATGCAAGGAAAAGTGGCTGCCAACACCAGGCAGGCAAAACCACCAAATAGGTAAAGTTTGTCTTCTCCAATTTCTCTTTGTTCTCTGTCTGCTAAGGGCCGCTCAACTGGACCTGCCTTCCTTCAAATACCCAAAGCTCCAAAATGACTTCTCCCAGCATCATAGCTTATAAAACCACCAACATTTAAATATGATTGATCCTACTTGCCCTGGGTAAGATTATTTTCTATTCAAAAGAGAAGTTTATAAATCTTAATGGATCTTTGGCTGACAGTATGTGTCTGAATTGGAAAGGTCAACAGTGGGCGTGGGGATTCTCCTGCTCTTTTGCCCACGGGGTGCGCTGCCTCCTCCCCACAGCACTTTCCCCACATTTTGCCTTCCTTACCCTAGTCCTCTTTGTCCCATACCCTCAAAGGATCAGTAACTTAGAACTCATTTTCTGAAAGGTAAACACACACTATATAGGAAATACATCTTTTCTGGAGCTCTGGAAAGGCACTTCAAAGATAAACAAGTCCTACAGAAATGAACAATGTTTATTAAGTCCTATGGCTACCTATGTAGTAGATGATAGTAGAAGTGAAGTCAAATGTTTCAAACTGGAGAAATGGGACCAAAAGCAAATCATTATTCTCTCCATAGATAATTGAATATTCTGTGCAGCAATATTGTGCTTTAGGAGATACAAAGACTTCACAACTATGGAACTATCCTCAAGGAGTTTATAACTTCAGGAGGGGAGACAAAAATATTATAGAGGAAATGCCTTCATTTTCCTTTCAAAATGAAAGAACACTGAGAGAGAAGAGGAACATAGCCAGGGAAGGGTTTATGTAAGAAGTATGCTGGTTATGAACCAGTGGTGAAAACCAGAAATTTTGTCACAATAAGTAGAAATTTAAAACAGGCTTGTCGCTTGTTTTTTTGTGTATTGATAATCCAACAAAGAAACATTAAATTTTTATTCTAGATAGAATTCCTGCTTATAAAAATTGCTAGGGAGTGTCTTTATTTATCTAACTTACTTTTCACTGTTTCTCCATTGCTTTTTAAAATTTCCCCAAGCTGACTAATAATTTATTATCCGTCAGTAGGCTGAGTCACTGATCCCCAGCAAGGAGATACCTACTGAACCCTGGGGAGGTTGGCTTATGTGACTATCTCCTAATGTACTATCTCATGAACTCCTAGAGACTCCTGATAACACTATGTATAAATAAATCTTGTGGGAACAAGCAAAACCTGCTTTTAGGTCAGAAGCTATTCTCAACTTCTATTACTCTGAATTAAAGCTTCTATTATCAAAAGATCTCTAACTATAGACTCTAATGGCTACTGGCTTTGGATAAGGATCAGTAAGAGAATTGACTATCTCTGATACCAACCTGAGCTTATTTTTTAATGCTTTTTTAAAAAAACATGAAATCACCCTATGTCAGGTCTAGAGAGGATCATGCCATACAAGGGAAAGCTTGAGGACTCAGGGAACAAAAGCAGTCAACCATCATTTCCATGAATTTTCCATGTCTGATGTCCTTGACTACAAAATTCGAGGAAGCCATCTCTTCTTTACTTTTTTTGTTTTTGTTTTTGAGTTATGTTCTTGTTTTGTTTGACTTGTGTTAATTTCCAACTTTGTCTAAGTAGATACCATCTGATATCCATTTAGAAATGCAGCATAAAGTCTCATTCATTGTCTCAGGAGACTTCATCTTGTGGAGAAAATTTAAATTAACTCATTTGTGCTTTCTGTGGCGATGGACTTGATAGGGAGACTGTGATCATTGAGGAGTGAAGACATAATCACTTTTTTTCCACATGGTGATGATCACTGGGTTTATAATCCTTGATGTTTGTGTGGAAATCTACAGTTTTCAAGCCACTTTTATATGTATTCTTCTCTGAGTCCCATTCTGATCTCCATTCCTATTTGATGTCTCTCTCTTTTTTTCTTTCTTTGTTAGGAAAAGAGGGGGAAAAAAGTACTAGAACATAGATTGAATAATATAAAAATGCTTTGTAGTTCCTTTGACAGAAATTCTCCCAGACATAAGGACAGTGGATTTATTTCACAAGACTCTGCTGCTGTCCAGCATCAAAGACTTTAATAACTCACACCAAAGAAACGATATGACTCAGCTGCTCACTAGTTATCAAAGGAATATATTGGAGGTTGAGGTGGTGAATATAGTTTACAGTGCCTTTCAAGAAGTCTTCAATAAAGTATGTTTATCACCCATGTGCAAAATTTCATGAATAGAAACAAGTTTATGGATAATGTATCCTAGTTTGTGTGCTCCAAGACAGCTTAATAAGACTTAAATTTACATAGTTTAGACAGAGGGGCTCAAGAATTTAACGTATGGCTTTGTTTTTTCTCATACTGTTTTTTAAAATAGAGTCATGATTATGATGATGACTTTTGATTTTTGCATATTTTTGTATCAAAATTTTAACTGTGTGAGATATAATGTCTTACAAAAATAATCAGAAAAATATATATTAAAACCATTATTTATTTTTATTTTTTAATTTTTTTAAAGATGAGCTCTTCCTATGTTGCCTAGGCTGGCCATATATCCTGGGCTCAAGCAATCCTCTGGACTCAGCCTCCTGAGTAGCTGAGAATACAGACATGTACCACCATGTCTGGCTAAAACTATTATTTCTTATCAGGCAAACTGGTGAAGAATTTTAATCTGACAATTTTGGTTTTTTTTCTCTTTTTTCTTTTTTTCTCTTTTTATTTTTTTTTATTTCAGCATATTATGGGGATACAAAAGTTTAGGTTATGCATATTGCCCTCCCCCCAATCAGAGCTTCAAGCATGTCCATCCCCTAGACGGTGCACATCACACTCATTATGTATGTATACACCCATCCCCTCCTCCCCCACCCACATCTGCCTGACACCCGATCAATGTTATTCCTAAATGTGCTCTTAGGTGATGATCAGTGAAACCAATTTGATGGTGAGTACATGTGGTGCTTATTTTTCCATTCTTGGGATACTTCACTTAGTAGAATGGGTTCCAGCTCTATCCAGCAAAATACAAGAGGTGCTATATCACCATTGTTTCTTATAGCTGAGTAGTACTCCATGGTATACATATATCACATTTTATTAATCCACTCATGTATTGATGGGCACTTGGGTTGTTTCCACATCTTTGCAATTGTGAATCGTGCTGCTATAAACATTCAAGTGCAGATGTCTTTTTTATAGAATGACTTTTGTTCTTTTGGGTAGATGCCCAATAATGGGATTGCTGGATCAAATGGTAGGTCTACTTGTGTCTGTTTAAGGTATCTCCATATTGCTTTCCACAGAGGTTGCACTAGTTTGCAGTCCCACCAGTAGTGTATGAGTGTTCCTATCTCTCTGCATGCATGCCAAAATTTATTGTTTTGGGACTTCTTGATAAAGGCCATTCTCACTGGAGATAAGTTATATCTCATTGTGGTTTTGATTTGCATTTCCCTGATGATTAGAGATGCTGAGCATTTTTTCAGATGTTTCTTGGTGACAACAATTTTCAAGGAGTGTGTGGAACAAAGGGAACTTTCATACACTTCACGTAGAAAGATAAATTGGTAACCATTAGAGTAAAATTTGACTGTATTTATGTATTTAGCAAAGTTGAAGACATACGCATTCCATGTTCCAATTTATTGCTCTTGTGGGTTCTAGAGAAATATTTACACAATAAAGAAGGAGATACATATGAGCTTTTATAGCACCATTTATTTCAATGGTAAATATTGGAACCACCTAGACATATGTATGTGCATACACACATGCACACACTCACACGCACACACACACTGGAATACTATTCAGCAGTGGAAATAGATAAACCACAGCTACATGGATTAACATAATGAAACTAATAAGCATAATTTTGAATGAAAAAGAAAAAAGAAAGCTGTAAAAGAATTTAGGTGGTATGATGCCATTAATGTTAAAATATGCAAAGAAATACACATTTTAGGGACACATAATTGTTCTATAAGTGTAAATAAATGCACAAAAATGATAAATCATAGTTTCATAAGAGAAATTACCACTAGGGTGGAGGATTTGGAAGGGTAAGCAATGGGGAAATAGATCCATAAGCTTTCAAATATTTTGGTGTGTTTCATTGCTTAAGGGTACACAGGGGTTTGCTGTTTTTTCAATATATTTTTTCATATAGTCTAAATATTGTTTAATTGTTTTAAAAATTTAAATGAAAGTATTGTGGAGAAATTTTCAGTCAATATATGCATATTCTTTATTATTCCTTGGAGTTTGGCAACTGTATTAAATTCTAATGCTAATTCACAAAAACAGGGGAGAAGTCCCCATTAGATAGAGTGATTTCCTAAATTGTTGACAATGGTTTCTTCCAGAAAAGACAGTCAGAGGTTTATAGTATATACAGTGATTTTTATGTTTTGTCCTGCATAACTTGGAGTTACGTGATTTGTTTATAATAACACATTCATGTATTATATAAATAAACAACAAAAGGATAAAAAGAGAGGGTATAATCTTACTATATCTAGAACACACTTGTTTTCTGAAACATATCAGATGAAAACATGATTTATGCCAGAAAAAATTTATTTTTTAAACTTAAAGAGATATGCAATATATATTATATACTATTATTTTTAAATTAAAAGCTTCATATCTTGGTGTGATAAATAAAGCATTTGGAATAGTGGATTAATTTTAAGTCCTCACTACATGTCAGAGATCTATAGCCTCTGGGTTATCTTAATCATAAAGGAAGAATTTCACTGGTCTCTGAGTGATTGGTTCATAAAGTGCTGCTGTATTTTTTTTACAAAATAAAATGAAAATGATTATTGACATTCTTCATATTAATTTGGCATATTTAATTTTGAATTACACACACTGCTGTCTAAATCTGTAAGTAGAAACAAGTAGATATAAATACCATAGTGTGTGTCATTATTGTTATTGAACCATTAGGTACATTTTTAAATAATCATTTTAACATTGGCTGTCTTCTAAGAAAAGAGTTTAATCATGAAACAAAACATTTAAAAATTTTACAGGTTAGATTTTCAGATAAACAGTTTTTGAGTTCAATGATGTTTTGCAATAAGTAAACTGATAAGATTTGGCATGTTCTTACCACTCACATTTTTTGACATAAAAATTATGAATCACATTTATACATTAATACTTGATGGATATTACATTATAAGATCTCTTGATCTTGAGCTTTGGACCCTTATATGCACATATGCCATGTTGCTTAATGAGCAGTAACGAAACTAAGCCTAAAAAGTCAATACAATATTTGGAGGCCCACGGACTGCACAGACATTTGCAGATTCAGGGGACCAGGCAGAGGAAGAAAAGACCAACCCGCAGCTCACTCCTTTCCAAGGCTCTGGTGGGTGGGGTAGGGACTCTGGGAAAAGGTGACTAGTGCTGCTCAAGCCATCCTTGAGTGTCCTGCATCACTCCCATTTATGTGAACCAAAGTGTTTGTCTCAAGCCCATTTGGGGCCTATTTAGAGCCCTGGATATGCCCCTCTCCAAATATTAATAGCTTGGGATCCCTGCTCATCAGAAAAATCAAAGAATAGTGTCAAAGGACTGTAATCTTGCTTAGCCAAAATCTACTTCTCTGTATTAAAGGAAAAACAAGGACAGATCTTTTTTTCTGGAAATGCATTCAATACAAGGTTGTCCATATTATGCCCATTTTTAATAATTATGGCATAGCACTGGACAGCTTCACTTGAATGTCCCAAAAAACACTTCAAAAATAACATGTTCCCAATTGAACTAAACTTCTTCTCCAAACCAGTTTATCACTTTTGTTTTCTCTTCGGGAATGGCCCCTTTGCCCAAGCCATTATCTATAACTAGGGTGAATATTAGCCTTATATTCTGTTTTTTTGTTTTGTTTTGTTTTTTTTCTTTCTATCTATATGCTTTCAGTCACAAGTTCTGTTGACTCTTTATTCTAGATATTTCTTACACCTGGCCAACCCAGTGCACAGCCCTAGCTCACAGTGCCAGTTTTCTTCACCTGGACCAATGCAAGCACCTGACCACTCACCTCCCTGCCTGGGGGCCTGCTCCTCTGATCTAATCTCTTTATCATAGAGCTTTCTCAAATAAAAATTTGAAAATGTAATGCCAAAGAAATAAGCTCTAGTGTTCTGTAGCACTATAGAGTGAATAAATTATTGTTATTAAATAACAATAATTTAGTACATATAATATTTTTAAAAAGCTAAAAGAGAGGATTTTGTTCACAACACAAAGCAATGATCAAAAGTGTTTGAGGTGATAGATACACCATTTACCCTAATTTGATCATTACGCATCGTATACATGTTTCAAAACATCACTCTGTATCCCATGAATATGTACAATTATTACATGTTTACCAAAAATAAAAGTTAAAAATAATTAAAAAAACCCCAAAACTCTTATGATGAAACCTAAACTCTTTAATATAGTTTAGAATGCCCTCAACATTTCCTTTTTCTTCTGACACCTCGTCCTTATTCCCCAATTATCTGGCTAAGTAAGTTTGGCTCACCATTTAAGGCTTTGGTCATTTGCCATTTTTTCTGTAAGATATTTGTTCACCCTTTAAACTCGGTTTGGAACTTTGCTGAATATGCTGGCAATGTTGCTTGCACTCCTATTGTCACACCCAACACATTTTCTAACCACCACAGATCTAGGAGGGCAGGAACTATGCTTGTATTGTGTTCATCAGTGTATCCCAAGTGCCTGGGTAGATACTTAATGAATATTTGCTAAATTAATATAGGAATGACCTGGCACAGTAACTTTTCTGTTGCCAGTGTCCCCAAAACTTAAATTTTATGATCTAGCTATGTTGCATTTCTTCTCACGTTTCTAAAATCATGCCCTCTCTTGTCTCTTGTCTTTCACACATGCTTTCCCCCTGCCAGGCAGCCATGAACTCTGGCTATGTGCTTCTACGATGTAGTTTTCCTATTCTAGCACTTAAACTGTACGGCAAATTCTAACGCACAAGTCGCTACCTTCCATGAGCATGTTCTCCATGTGCATGGGAACTATATCTTTCCTTGCTAAATCTCCAGTGTCTAGTAGAGTACCGGCCTATGTTAAGTGCTTCATATATTTTTTGATTGTAATGAAGAATGAGGAAACAAATTAATATATATGGAAAATATGGAGAGCATGTCTATAAGATAAAAAATCATGATGAAAAGATATCTACAATATGAAAATCATGAAAGATCTACATAGAAAGAAAAATCTGAAAAAAAGTGCTAAAAACATAATTGTAATTTTCTTTAAAATCCTTAAGAGAACATCCTGGAGTTATCCAGAAAAAAAAAAGATACGAAATCAAATTCTACATTTGTAGATCTCAATTTTATTTTCTTTTTCTGCTAGGTGCCTGAGTTTGAGAAGATTATATCTGTCCTTCACTTGTGTGAACAGGCAAAGTTAGACAACAGACAACCACTTTGTCAAAAAGAAAGGTATAAGCACACTAAATTGCACAAACAGAACTGACTTTCCTTCAGGCTGATCCACTTAATGAAGGACACGTGCAAACTCAGCCAAGAGCTCAACAAGTCTGTACAGTTCATTGTATGTGAACCTGACTTAAAATATCTTTGTACAACTCTAGGAGTTATTTGCCTGTAGCCTTTTCAAAGAACAATCTGAAAATAAGAATCATCTACTCACATATCTTGGCATCTCAAGAGCTGTCCTCTTATCTCTGTAGGGATATTCCAGAAGCCAGAGTGACCTTATCTGCTCAAGAACGTGGATAATGTCAATAAGACAGAAAGATCTGGATAAATGTTTTCTAGCTTGTTGTTATAGTATGTCTCCATCCTAAGGTACTTAAGTATTTTAGAAAATATGGTTATAAATATGTCAACTAAGATATGAGTCCTTATTCATTTTGATTTAAGATAGACCGATTTAAATACAATTTCTGATCTCTTGTCTTGGGCTTTCATAATATAGTACTAATTATTGGCCGGGATAAAAACCTGTCTTTCTCTCTGTCCTATATTGTGTTCTAGACTGAGTTAGTTAAGCACAATGCAAATGTAAAATATTCATCTTTTCTAAAAGTTTGCATCCAGAATGACACATAATGATAACTATAAACACTAAGTGTTTTTTGCCAAAATAAGCTATTTTTAACCACTTTAAATATTTTGAAATTAATTACTTCTCCAATAGAGGAACACAGAAGTTTAAGTGAACTTAGACAGAAATGTGGCATTTTAAACAGGCACCTTCCTTCTTGCATGATTTAGGTGGTTTTTAGGTTGAATGTCCGTCACAGCAGGGGAAAAAAAACACTGAATTTTTAATTAGAAAAAATAATTAAGTTCTATTTCTCCCTACAACTTGACCTTGGGGAAGTCACTTAATGCAGAGTCTATTGTTTTCTTTAAACCTTTAAAATGGGGAAGATGGTACTTGTTCTCCCAACCTTAAAGGATGAATGGAAGGATAAGTGAATTAGTGTAGGTGAAAGTGCTTGGCAAGTACTTAAGCCCTATGTAAATTTCAAGGCAGACATGATGTTAGCTATGTAAACAATAGCTTGTTTGGATTTCTTTATCTGGATTTTTCACTTTGCCAAGTTGATCCAGCCCAAGCAATAATTAACCTAGACCTTGAAAAGAGGCCATACAACATATAAGTAGGGATGTATTCCAGGCCTTTAGTGGTCAGAAATAGCTGCTATCTGCATAATTCCAAGACATTTATGCCCCCATCTTGGACATTACCAGAAATAGTTTACCTTAGATTCCTGTTCACCCACCATCTTTGTCGGGGACAGAATGGAAGGCATATGTAACTAATTTATTTTAGAACTCTATGTGTGTCTATATCTAGATTTCAAGCAGCCTTCTAAAAATAACTTGCATCTTTATGAGGTTTTACATAATATGTATGTGTGTGCATACATACACAAAAATATATATATGAGCCTTAAATTCTAGATACATATGTTGTGCCCATTTTACTAGTAAGGAAAGCTAGACACAGACTAGAAAAATGACTGTGCTAAGATCACAAATCAACTGTTTATTTTTGTTGTAGATTATGTTGGGAAAAATGGAGGAAGGATTAGGATTCAAATTCCTCAATTAAAATAACATTTCTAATCCCACACTGTTATTATAGCGTCATGATTTTGCTATGTTTTCACACATTTTTCCTGTAGCTGTGCCCTCTGCCTGTCTTACAAACTCCTTTTTTCCCCTAACACTTGCCATCAGCACAAGCATTACCTTCAAAGATAAACGTTCCCACCTATCACTAGCTAGCCTCCTACCTGCCTGCACTCACTTTTCTAACAAAGCATTGATCACATACCATTGTTTGTTTTCTTCTGCCTGGTCTGTGAAAGTCTTGATCATTCACAAAACAAAATGCATGGTGCATAAATAAATGAAGTTTCCATGGTATGAGAAATAACCTAGATCTGATTCTAATGATCCACTTATAGTTCCTGCTAAATTTCAGAAACACCTGGTTGGCTTTTTGTGCAGCTAAGATTTTCCATGCTTTTCCCAACATCTGGGGACACTTATTTCCAAATCTCTACGTACTCACTGCTGTCTTGAGTAATAATCTTAACATAAGCAGGAGGGGGTTTTTAAAAGTTTTAGCCTATCTGCATTTCACCTTTACCTGTGCTATTTAGACTTGTTCTTAATTTATGATTCAGCAGGATTTTTTTTCTTGTTTGTTTGTTTTCTTGAGGCTGAACTCCCAACTTCAATATTGAAACCAAATCCTCACTTTTGTGTTCCTGTGCTAAAATATTGGTCTTGATGTATCAATCTCCTCTCTCCATATCCTCTCTGATAAACTTCTTTTCAATGTTCTCTCTTTTTTTTTCAATATTCTAAAATTCTTCCAGATATGTCTCCTCTTTGGTGTATTAATAATGTTTCCCTCTTATTTAAGCCTAGTGGTCATGGGCTTTGCTTCCTAAGGAAAGATTTTTCTAAGGCTGATTGTTTCTTTTCCTTTAGGTGTTTTAAAGTCTAATCTATGAGTGGAGTCTCTGTCACCACCTTTCACTTGGCATTCTGATATGCTTGCTAATCCATACTGAACTTCTAGAATCTTCCTTCTGCTCCACATGTTAACATCTTGCCTGGTCTATCTTTGGCTAATGAATGAAAATAATCACACTGATCTTTAACGCCAAAACTCAAGCTTCCTCTTCCCAGGAATGCTCTATAATTCACCCACTGATTCCTAACTTTATTCTTTGTTCTTATGAACTTAATTATTCCACCCAGATTCTTGAACTCACCCCTGGCAAATTTAGCCTACTTCTTTCTCCCCACAGCCATCACACATTAGCATGCAGCAGTACATCCACTTATAGAGCATGCAGAAAACCGATAGCCTAGATATGGCAATGAGAGAAAAACAATATTAAAATGTAGGGACGTTTTCTCCCATAGAGTCTCCATTTTTAGCTAAATATGAGATCACTTAATTAGTCTCATCAAACATCAGTGTAATTAGCAAAATTCATAATACTAGTATTTAGTTGGATGATTTAGGTCAATTGCATGTTAATTTATCTCTTTACTCAGACAGGTAAGTGTAGTATGAAGATATTACCAGAGAACAGTTTAATAGTTCGATTTGCCGGATTTAAAGCAATTAATTGTACATACGGCATTGAAATAAATTTCTAAAATAATTATTTAGTATTGAAGTGCATTCTGTACTTACATCAATGAAGAAAATGAGTTAACATATAATCTTATCAATCCCAAAGACACAATTTGATATATGTAAATACACCTTTGGAGTAATCTTAGGGAAATGAATGTGTTTATTTGTGGTTAACTTTAATTTATATTTTTATTTTAAGAAGTTGTTTAATTCAAAAAGTATTCCTTTTTTTTTTTTTACCTAAGGCTAAAAAAAACTCTGGGGAGTTTAGATCTGATGTAAAAATTGGAGGTTTATTCTCCACAATTACCATAATTTAATTTTCCCTAGAGCAGAGTAATGGTTTCTTCTAGGACAATCTGTGAGACAATGAAGAAAAACACCACTGTGATTTATTTGGATAATCCAATTTAATGACATAACTACAAAAAGACGTTATATATCATGTACTTCAAATGGTCTTTGTGGTCATCCTCTTTCACAAGAATATTTTCCCTTGCCAAGAGAAATAGAATAAAAGCAAACGTAATATTATGCAAAATGATGGGTCTGCTTTCTTTCTGGATTAGCGGCCAAAGCCAGTTTGTATTTACTGATTTCCCTTCTTAATGGGTGAATGAAATCTGAAGCCACATAAGTAAGATAATGGGGAAATTGTAAGTCTATTTACTCCTAGTGTGGTTCTTTAGTTTGTTTTCCTAAATTCTATTGGAAGACAAGTAGCCTTGGGAAAGTTAAAACCCAGAAGTAGTGAATTCTAAAAAGGAGCAATTGTATAGGTTTCCCTAAATAATTTCGTATGTTTCTATAAGATTCTCCTCTCATTTACTAATTAGAGTGTTTAAGAATTATTTTAAATTTAAGGACTCTTAACATATATTAAGCTTTGTAACCCTTTAAAAAATTTTTTTTATTTCAGCATATCATGGGGGTACAAATGTTTAGGTTTCGTACATTGTCTTTGCCCCACCTGAATCAGAGCTTCAAGCGTGTCCATGCCCCAGACGGTGTATATACACCCATTAGGTGTATATATACCTATCCCCTCTGCCCTCCTACCACCTGCCCAACACATAATGAATGTTACTACTATATGTGCACGTAAGTCTTGATCAATTAAAACCAATTGGTTGGTGAGTACATGTGGTGCTTGTTTTTCTATTCTTGTGATATTTCACTTAGTAGAATGGGCTCCAGCTCTATCCAGGATAATAGAAGAGATGCTGTATCACCATTGATTTTTGTGGCTGAGTAGTAGTCCATGGTATACATATACTACATTTTATTAATCCACTTATGTATTGATGGGCACTTGGGTTGTTTCCACATCTTTGCAATTGATAATTTTGCTGCTATGAACATTCTAGTGCAGGTGTCTTCTTTATAGAATGTCTTTTTTTCCTCTGGGTAGATGTCCAGTAATGGGATTGCTGGACCAAATGGTAGTTCTACTTTTAGTTCTTTGAGGGATCTCCATATTACTTTCCATAGGGATTGTACTAGTTTGCAATCCCATCACCAGTGTATGAGTGTTCCCAAAACAATAAATGTTGGTGTCAATGCGGAGAGATAGGAACACTCATATTAAGCTTTATATTATTATTAATAGTTGAAAAGTTTTCTTGTCTTTTTATTTTCTTGTAGAGTACAGATATTTAAAATATTAATACTTCAGTGATATCTTTATGCAGTTTCTTCTCCTGCCGACAAAATATTCATTTGTTTCCAGATATTATAATTCTATAAATTTTTGTAATTTCTCCCTCCAAAAATTTTTTTCTTAAATTTTTTACTGTAGCTGAGGTTTATTTATTTATTTAGTTTGCTGCTCAAGATATATTTCTAACTTTTCTTTTGAAATTTCCATTTAGATGCTCTGTGTTTCTATTTAGTTATTATTGTTAAAACAATCCTTTTAATTTCTTTATTTTGAAAACATAAGAGATATTAATAGGGTTTACAATTCTAAAAATTATACACAACATAAATAATGTATATGTAAGCATATATAATAATATTAATCCAAAAGCCTATTTAAGGAAACTTTGAAGTTCCCAGTTCTATTGTATGAATGTTACCAAAATATACTTATTAATCCCTTTGTCTATAGGTATTTGCTTTGTTTTCAGGATTTTGCACTCATATAATGCTGCTATGAACTTTGTCTCTTCAATAAAATTTTAGACATATATGGAACTTTTTCTTGGCTTTTCATTTATTCAAATATCCATATTTTTATTGTTATACTCATATTGGATACCAATAGGCATTTTTAAAATAATTAGGATAGTTTAAGATAAGTTATTATAAACTATATGATCATTATATTAAATTCTAAATCCAAAAGACTGCTGTAAGAAGCATTGTATCTGCCTCATAAATGTAAAGCATCTGTATTCATTGAGAGAAAATCTGAAGCAATTTTATCTAAGTTTTTAAAAAATATATTTATCTTTTCTGAATTGGTAGCAGAGTATCAATAATAAGCTTAGAGTGCCAATTTCTGATTAAAATCAAGGCCTGATTACCAGTTTTTTATTCCTTGATTTTTTTTCTTAGAAATTATAAATAGTTTGTGATATCCACCTCTCCCAAATTAAGTGATTAGTAAAATATAATTCTTTAAAATCATTTTCATCTTTGAAATGGCATGATACTTTAATAGTACCGTCTACTAGTGAAGGCAAGTAGTTTACTCCATACCAAAGGTAAGGCTGAGGCAGAGTAATTTTCCATGGCTAAATAGTAAATCTATGGTATAGTGGAAATAATGTCTATATTTTTCAGAGGAGATTTGAAGTAACAGGCCATTGATATTGGAATGTGAAGGAAAAAGCAAATTGGCATATTTAATTGCATAATATTTTCCAATGGAAATAAAGTATAGATTACTAATAAAACATAACAAATAAATAAATAAACAAATATTAGCCCAAAAAATTAATACATAAGGAATGAATATACAGCAGCACAATCTATTGGTTAAGAGCATGGATGTTAGTTGTACCTGAGATGAGCTCCAATCTGTTTACAGGCTGTGTAAATTTGGGCAAATTACTGAGCCACTTTGGATAGGGTTGCTTCAGTTATGAAATGGGGACAAAAATTGAACCTACCTCATATAGTTTTCTGGGATTAAGTGAGATTTTACACCAAAATGCTCATTATAATATCTGACATCTATAAATACTAAATACATGTTAACTCTCATTAAGAGTGATGCTAAGGAAAATGTCATCTGCTGGTGAAATATAGTGAAAATGGAACACTTTCATAGCACAGTATCAGTGAAAATTGATCCACTTCTTTTGGAAAAAAAAAAACATGGCATTAACTTTCAAGAGACATAAAATTGTTAAGTAGTCTTTTCCCTGAAACAATACCTCTAGACACTTACTTTAAAGAGAGAATCTTAAAATTGGAAAAATTTGCATGGAAGTTGATGTTATCTGTAGCAGAGTACCAGATATAAACTGGCAATGATAAATTCACTTAACTGGATAAAATGATTTACAGCCATTAACAATGACAATTATGAAGATGATGAGAAGACATAAAAATGTTTACAACAGAAGTGAAAAATATCAGATAAGAAAGTGTGTGTGTATGTGTGTGTGCATGACAACTATGTAAAAAATATTGATGGACTAGAAGGGAACATGATGTCCTGTTGACATAGTGACAATGAATAAGCATTGATAGAGATTTATAGGGGTCAGCATTGACTTAATACAAAGCATTCTTTGCATCTAAGGAAGAAAGTACAGTAGCACCTCAAATCACCTCCTGTGGGTTTCTTATTACATTTAGGAGTAGCAAGTGAAAATTTCCCAAGGGCCTAATTTAGTCCCCCTTAACTCAATTTATCTCTTCTCGTAGATATCTCAGTCAATTCCCATTCTCTATGTATTCATCTGTATGTTACATTTAAGCAAGAGATGTTGACGTTCAAGTGTCCTTTCTGAACAGCACAGCTTCATAGTTGTGCAGTGACTACAAAGAGATTCTGTCTTGTCTTTAAACTGTTCAGCAGCCAGACAAACTTGTTTTTATATAACCAGATTAATGGTAGGACTACAAGTACAAACTGAGTTTGTTGGCCCAAACAAGTTATGACTTTGCAAGGTGCAAGGACATGAGAATGAGCTAGCTTGCTGGTGATGTTCAGAACCCAGCAGTTAACTGATAGACGGCATTACTCACATTGTTAGACTCCCCAAGCCCCAAAACTCCAAACTTCTTTTTTCTGCATAAAAGATAAGGCCTTAAAAGGAATGTTATCTGTGAGAAACATTTTTATTCTTACTAAGCCTGTATGGACTTGCTTCATTTCATCTTCTCATTCAGACTTTAACTTTTCTCCACCAAAAAAATGATAGGTCACTATTTTGAATTTTATGTATTGGATGACTTTTTAGTTGGCACGGTCTAAAGGTATTCAATCACACAATAAAGCTTTACACTTTAATAATGATACATTCTGTGATTACACCAAGGTGGATGAAACATAGAATGCTAGATGATCAATAGCTTCTAATGCAATGCAGAACTCTATGTATTATCATGTGAGGATGTTGACATACACCTATTAAATATAGAGGTGTGATTGACAGCAAAAGTCAATTTTTATTTCACTTAAAAAATAAAACTATCCACTCATCATTGTAGTCAAACATTTGTTATTATTGATAGTATGAGATTGCCACTTTAATACATAAAATGGTCTGTTGAATGGTGTAAGATACCAAAGAAAAGAATTGCTGTAATTTATTCTTGCCATCCCTCCTGCCCCCAGATGTGGTCCTATTTGTTTCATATGCTTTAAAATATAGAATCTAAAATAGATGATAAAAAGAGTCAGATGCTGCTATGTAAAGACATTGCTACAGAGCGTGCACGGATCGTGCCTACCAGAGCCTTAGACTATGTTTCTAAAGAAACCACTTAAAGATTCTCTCTATTCTGCCCCACATGTCCCCAAAGCAGTAGGAGAGTTGTCATCTCTTCCAGCTCCTCTGCCTAGTGCTTATTTTTAAGAAATTCACAGAAGCAGAAAATAATTATTAAATAAAAGTAATTGAACAGATTTTTTTACACTTCATTAATTTGGTATTTATACTCATAAAGTAGATATAACTCTAAATTGCTAAATCATTATTTTAACTAGAAAGCTTAGTAAAGTAAATCTGTTTAAATATCCTGTCAAAAGACTGTCAAATTCATTTATTTGTCCGACATGCACTAAGACCTACCTTGGGCTTGGCACTAGCCTAAGACCTGAGGGTACAGTGTAAATAAGGAATCCTCTCTGTCTTAAGAAACTTACAAGCTACTGTGGCTTTACCAGATATAATTCTACATTAAAGAATTTCTCCCCCAAAGAGTTTTAGCAAATATTTTTAAAGAATAGTATTTTAGCCTCTTTCTGTTTTTCTCTCCCCAAACAATCACATTTTTCCTGGCATTTATTCAGGCAGTATGTTTGAGAAAGATGACTGGATAAGAAAGTGAGTCATGTAAACAAATAAAGCTTCAGTTTAAGGTCACAAATGTATCAATCAAGGAGGCAATTTTGTCTGAGAAGATCTGAAGGCTAAAGGAGAGAGAGAAGTTAGTAGAATTCAGAGTTTTCCTGGTTTTCAGATTATTTGCTATATGGCCTAAGTCATGAAAATAAATCCATGATTGGCAAGGCAGCAAATAAAAACACAATTTGTTTTTTTTGGTAACGTTAGAATCATTAGTAAAATAAGAATGTATAAATAACAACTTAGATGATTTGAGTTACCCCAGATGGTATGTGGGAACAACCATATACATGCACAAATGTGGCATTCTCTAAATATTATGAGGGCTTGTACATTTTTCAAAGACATATCTGTTACTTCTATTCCTAAAGTTTGGCTATTAGCTTCCAAATTACAACTGTCAGCTGCAGCTTCACCACCAGCTCAAAAATAGGTGAGCTACACAAAATGTACTACTTACTTAGGCAACAATTTACCCATCAGACACCTTGGCTATTTAGTGTTATTCCTTCGATTAAAAACAGAGCAGTAATTACATGCCAATATTCTCATTCAATATAACTCTTTTGGGTGATGAAAATTTAATATAGATGTGATCACTTTAATGCTTTGCTCATGCAAGTAAGGTGGGCAAAATTATTACATAGAACTTTACCTGTGCTGTAGAATAGTTATACTTTTTGACTACCATGGACAGACAAAACAATTTTGGAAATAAATGAGATCCCTATCATTGGAGACATTCAATGTTGTGGCCATGTACTCTCTCTTTCCTACTTTCCCTCAGAAGTCCTGATTTGTCACTGAGGATCCATATAGGTCTGAAAAAACTTACTACAGTCTTGGTTCTGAGAGTAGAGCACATGGTCAAGGCTATACCAAACAGGTGATTCAACCCCTGAGCCACAGTAAGTGGCTCTTGAATGAGCATGTGACTTAAGGTAGCATATCATAACAAGCCTGGATCTTTGTTTGGGTTGCCAGAAAAAAGTTTCTCCTGAAGGTGAAGGAGGGGGCATCTATCCCTAGGGGCTATCAGCTCTTTTCTAACTATGAGGAGGAGTTCCTTTAGGAGAATTTGACACCATGGAGGAACAAATGGAGACATGGATAGAAGGTGGGACCATTGTGGCCTTGTTTTGCCATTAAATTAAGACTTCCTTGAAATCTAATCTACTTCTTAACTTTAGTTAGGTGGGCCAATAAATTATCTTTATTATTTAAGTTAATTGAAGTTGGGTTTCTATTAGTTGCAACTGAAAAGCATTCTGATGGATACATTCAAACATATTCTGGGTAACACCATGGCAGAGAAGTTAGAAAAGAAATTCAGGCTATAGACTGGTGATTGAACTAGATGGTCTTTAAGAAAGCTTTCAACCTTGGAATTGTAATAGGAGATGAACCTAGGTTTCTGTACTTCATTATCTCCACAGGAGTCTAAAATTGCTAACCATATCCCCTCAAGATCTGTATGCCATAAACAATGTATATTTTAGTAAGCAAACTTTAGGACTATACAGTTCTCAGCTTGGTTTCATTACTGCGAAATGATTACATTTTATAGTTCCCCTTCATCTAGGATGGGCCTTGATTAATTCAAATTAGAACACTTATTTCTGAGCATGATTTCTTCCTTAGGCAAGTCAGTATTCAGAATAAAATAGCAAGATTTGAAAGAGACCTAAGATTTAAGCAATATAAATTATAGCCAAGATTTTGCCTTTGATATGTAATTCTTTCTTATCTATTTTTTAAAAAAGTCTGGGCATATTATTTTTTCATTTAAGTACTAAATATCTATGCTAAGCAGCAACACATCATTCTCTTTGGACTAAAATTTCGGATTGAAGCTTACTGTAATTCAACCATCTTGGAATAGTGTTCTACGTTGAAAGTGATATAAAATATGGGAAGTCTGGACGCATCTGGGAACCCCACAGAATGCAGTGATACATTAAGACCACATCCAGCGTTGGCTGCGTTGCATCTCTGTGGTGTCATGAAGAAGGCTGACCACCTTCTTTCTGAAAAAGGGAATCAGTAAGATCACGGAGCTGTAACCAGGGTAAGGAGTACAGTGGTGCCTTCTAGGTCTGTTGCCATCCAATAGGAGCTGGGATAATTCCTGGTATTGAAAAGGAAAAGGCTAATTCCAGGAAGGAAGTCATCACCTGAGCTTGTTTGGACCATTTCCAGAGCAGGATACTTGTCTTACAAAGAACTTATGTTGTCTTCTTCCTGGAAAAAGTGCTTCAGAGTGTCACATTTTTGGCAAATGTGCCTCCATTCTCTTTGAGCACGTGTGCTTTTTTTCTTCTGTGGACAGTGGTACTTTTCCCCCGTTGAGTGTATGTTTGTTTTCAATCTTCCAGAGCAGAAGGAATTTCCTAAAAACATATCCAGTATTTACAAATATTTCAGTTAAGTTCTTTGATGCTCTTTAAAAGATTTTAAAAACTCTTTTAGAAATTGAATATTTGGTCTAGTTTTTGTGCTTAACCAGTATGAGTTAGGAGCAGTAAGGCCTGGATTTGGGGAGGTGAATTAATAAACTTCATAGTGCCACTGATGCCAGGCCTGGATTCTCAGAAGTAGAGTTATATAGTTCTTAAGAATACAAATTCAGACAACCCAAAAATCATTTTAAATAATTTCTCAACACTTTATTTATACTTTATTCACCTTTGGTGAATAGTTTAAGGGCATTAGTAGAATTTGTTATTGTTGTTATTTTATACATCCATTGAGGGAATAGAATGAGATCATATTTTAAGTTAAAATTCAGTATGCAGGCAAAGGCTTGGATACTTTTGTATGAAATACGCTGAAAGATTTAACCTGAGGAAATTGTTTATGTCAGCAGCTGTCACAAAACATGTGGCCTGCCTTGGAATCTGGAGCAGCTGACATACTGAAATACCATTTTCTTTTTTCCCATGGGGAAATAAGAATATCAATGGAATCTGTTTTTGTTTTTTTAAATGCTTTATTTCTAATTTCAGATGTCATCAACCTGTTTGGGATGACTAAATGAGGCAGAGATTATTCCACTGAGCCCTAAATATGTGGAGTATTCCCCAGTAGCAAGAATGTTTTAAGCATAGCTGGGTGGGGAACATGCATTCATTACGCCAGATGTTACAGCGTCCACACGGAAAACACACTCCAGGCTTCTGTGATGGTTACATAGGTTTTCCCATAACATGATTGAAGGAAGGTTTTTCTGGAAGGAACAAGGACTCTTCACTCCATTACCTGACACTTTAGACCATTTTCCCAAGCTATACCCTTGGGAAGGTGCAAGGCATGCCCAGCCCTTCTCGGGTCTCCAAATACGTTCTTTTTCTCACTCATTACTCAAATAGCTTAGGAGTCTTCATTCCTGAAGAAAGGCTTTCCTGATTGATAGTGGCTAACTATACAAAGAATGTTTGTCCGCATATGCAGAGGCCTGGGCTTCCTAAATGTACCAGTTATTTTGTTTTTATATAATAATTTGCTTTAATTTTATCTGTTTAAATTGATGACCATATACACTTTATATAACTGGGCATCGTGTATGGTTTCTGAATTAAAAATGACACAGTGCAATAGGACCAACCCTGGGATAGAAATTAAAGGATAACCTGACTTCTGACTCCCTTCATTTCCTAAGCTCAGAGCAGAGAGCGGCCCACAGTGGGCTGTGTTTTGGAAGATCTAGAAGAGTCTGATATTGAAATTGCTAAGAATATAGTTTTATCATCACCATATACCAAAATTTTAGTGACTTTAGGTATGTTCCTAATACCTCAAACTTCTTTCCTAATCTGTAAAATGAATATAGTAATGGTGCCTTCTTCAGAGAATTGTTGTGAGGTTAAACTCAAACACTGCATATAAAGCACTTAGCATAATGCTTACTGTTGTTAATAAAGCTATCCATGTGACCTTGGGTCAGTGAAAAATTCTCTTCAAACCACATAATACTCATCAGTGTAAGAATGTCAATGATGCCAGGTTACAGGAAAGATAAAAAATGATGACATAAACAAAAGTCATTTTTGTTAAGAAAAAAACTTTGAAAAAAAGAAAATGTGGAGTAGACTTCTATATATGCATCCATGTGGTATCCATGATTATTGTTTGATAAATCAATATTTTTAAAGAGTGAAGAATCGTGAAAATGGTCAAATATAAAATGACATGTAAGTATTCAGTGTTGCTTTTATTATTCTCACATTCATTGTCACCATTTCCAACAACAAGAATCCCATGACATGGGGTAAGAAGATCAGGGACAACATAAAGGCTGATTCCAAGAGAGAAGGGTTTTAAAAAAATAGCAGGTATTTTAATATTGTCAGAATATTAGGAATCTGAGAGAAAAAACAGTGATTTCATTATGAATGTATTTGTTTATTCCTGCAAGACTTTTGAATAGTCTCTGCAAATGATAATGTATTCTTAGACACCAAGAGCGAAATGAGAAGTGAGAAATGATTCCAAACGCTGAAATAGTACAAAAAATAAGAGGGCAAGAAAAAAGAAGAGAGAATATAGAATTCTGTGCAAATACTTCCTCCAAGCTTTATTATTTTAGAGCGAATGAAGAGGTGCACTTTTCCCCAACAAGTATTCTTGATTATCTATCATATGCTAACACTGGGCAAGAAGGTTGAGAAGGAAATGAGAATGATAAATGATGTAAAAAAGCACAGTAACTGTCCTTAGGGTGGCTACACAGAAAAAGGTGAAAATCAGCTGGAAAAACATAAAAAGAAATAAAAAGAGAGGGCATAAAAAGAAGGGGGGAGGAATATTGGGTGGGGCAGTGGGGGGAGAGAGAGAAGAAAGAAAAGAAGAGAAAGAAAGACAAAAAAGGCAGGACGGGGAGGAAGAAGGAAAGAAAGAAGCATAGAAATAAAACTGGTTGCAAGTTGAGTAAAAAACAAACTTAATAAAGCTAAGGTAGGAGTTCGGAGGGGAGAAGGAGAGGCTGTTTCCTCTATAAAATAAAACAGAAAGTGGCTGGTGCAAATTTCCATTTAAGCAATACCATATTCCACTGGCCTTTTAGAACTCAAAATTACCTTTGCAGGACAAAGATCCCTAAATATATTCTGCTGTCTACATGCAAGAACATTGGTTGCTTTCACACTTTACCTAAAAATGAGGGACATCTCTCATGGCATTAGTTAATTTGAAGTTGCACATTTTAGTTCAATATCATTTCTTGTAGCCATAATGCACCAAATGCTGTTAAAGACAGTCAGACTCCGAGGGATAAGAAATAAAACAAAAAATTGACACAATCTGCCTAATCTTGAGAAGCCCAAGTGGGAAAGCCAGGGGCACAGACAGCTGATTGTGTGACCAGAGGGATATGATAAGTGCTATCACAGCAGCATTAGCTGGAGTAACAGAAGCACAGAGGAAGATAAGAGTAATTCTGCCTGTTCACGAGTTTTTTCAGCAAAGGCTCCTTGAGAAACTATATCCAAACATGTTTCTCTCCCAGGGCAGAATTGCAATCAACTTGAGCTGAGACTCTAGCTCTGGTGCAGAATGCATTTCATGTTTTGCTGAAATGGAGATGCTCTGATGCTGAAGACTATGTCCCTCATCCCCAATTTTTAGTGTTTAATCATTTACAAACACTTATAAATAAAGCTGATGGGTTGAGGCAAAATAAATCTAGCTAATCAACCACCAGCTCTTCCTTCCACTTGAATTCATTCTATTGCACTGATGAAGGTTGCTTCAGTCATTGCATATATTGGAAGGTAGGGCAGGTACAGATGTTTTCCAACATTTTTAATCAGTGTCTTCCTCCTATTCCCCCAAAAGAAAGTAGAGTCATAAATTTCATCTCCACTTTGAGATTGTGCTATATCTAACTGATCTTGTTATAGGAAAAAGGAGGTATAAAATGAGAGGGAAGTTGATAAAAGCTACTGTCCCATTCAGTTGGCATAATCCTATTCTTGTCTAGCTGATGTACTCACCAGTTTGCCAGAAACAATTGAAGGAGTAAAAGAAACCTAGTATATCTTCTTGGAAGGTCAATTTAACTCAACTTCAAGTAATTTAGAATGTTAACAATTACATATATATGAGTATCTTTTGCTTTACAACTTTAATTCATTCCTGAAAACCATGTCACTTAAGAGAAAAGCCATTAAATAATTAAAATATCAGTAATTTTCATGGGAAAAATTATGACACATTCCATTCTAACCCAAGATACACCAAACAGTTTTTACAGATAGAAGAAAAATCAGACAATGGAGAAAATTTATATTAGTTATAAATAACACTTTGAAAGTAAATAAGTAGATCTTGTTCAATAAATTTAGTGTTAGTGGCTGGGAATCATCCTTTGGAATGATTCTTTCTGTTCCACATTTGTCAATGAGTTTAAAACCTTTATGGGGCTCAAGGTTATCTCACCCTGAAATTGTATATGAAAATAAAGTTATTGAACAGAAAATATCAGTAGGGCAAAATAAAGGCTAAATTGATGAATACTCCAAAACAAGAAAGAGCACTAGTACACACAAGCTCATGTGCTACCATTTAGTTCCTTTTGTTTAGTATGCACTCAAAGAAAGGTATTTTTGATTCATTCAAAAATGGGGCATAGTTTATATTTCTTTTATGTAATATTCTCTGACTGAGTCTGCAGTGACAAGGAAATTGAGTATATTTGCCTCAAGCAATATTGTAGACATAGCACTCACAGCATACTTATTGTGTTTTGGGTGAAAAGTCATTACACAGGGGAAAAAAGTCAAAGAAGTCATTGTATAAAATATGATATAACTTTTCAGGGGCCATTATAATGAAAAGTTGAAAACTGAACAGTTGTTGCATGAGGCCAGTCTGTTTATCTGCACTTGTACCTACATTTATACAAACTGTGGTGCAGAATGTAGAATACAAAAATCCACATTGACTTGAAAGCTATAAAATAACACATTTCATGCTTTATAGCAGTTTGCTTCAAGATGGAACATTCAATGGCCTGTGGTGCATTTAATCTCCCCACAGAACTTTAGAATACTCTACTGTGATAAAAAAATTTTTGAGAAAAACTGACATAGCCCATTGGCTTGCTCCTACCACCTTAGAGAGAGTTGTACCTCCACCCCTCACATGTTCTCTAACTTCTCTGACATTTTTTGTGGTTAGAGAAGGGAGATGGGATGGAGGGAGAGAAATGAACAGAGAGAGATTAAAGTCACTTGCTGGGATCCTGTCTTATATTTTGAAAATCTCACCCAAAGGAAACTTAAGAAAATTTTAATTTAATTTTATAATCAAAAATTTAATCAACAACAAAAATATTTACTATTGATAAAAACCGAGTGCTTTTCCAAGAAAATAAATTCCATTCTCATGGAATTTGCAAGAAATATTTTGTATGTAAGAAAAGTGGGAAAAGTGATTACCATTCCCTACTCAAGGGCATTTCCTTAGGAGCAACATCTTCTTTGAAGCTACTTACTAACAGGCAGAGCTTTTCTAGTTGAAATACAAGTTTCTGGATTTCAAATTCCATACACTAAGACTTTTAGAATAATAGGGAATCAGGCAGGCACTGTAAGCAGAAAATAAACAAAAGAATCACAGCTAAGGGACAATAAAGCAGAAGCAACTCCTGGAGTCAGCATTTGATACCTTTTTTCTTCAGAGAAAAGGGCAAGGGAGCCTATTAATATAATTCTGACGTGGATAATGTTGCCAGTTACCAGCTACAATAAAGGTTTTATATAATTATGTAGTTTCAGTCATCCATTTTTAAAGAGAAAACTTGCTTTCATCACATATATGTCAGTGAAGAAATTATAGAGACAAAGATATTTCCATACCATTTACTATATTCAAACCCATGGAGGTACAATAGGATAATCGGTTAATTTACAATTTTATTAAATAACAATAAACTCTGTTCAAATGGTTAAAAAGTTATTTTGAAACATAATCTCAGGACTTTCTTAAGTTATTTGTTTTGATATTTGTCTTTGGTTAAACTAAAACACAAAGCCAAATAAAAAAACTAAAGGAAAATTAATATTCATTGTTGTCACACTGAGATATCATATGTCCCAATTAATTTTATACTCATTCACTATTAGGTAAGAACAAAATGATCAGAGCATTAAACCTAACAATGATACTATTTTGATTCTACAGTTATGGATGGGCACTTTAGGAGCTTCTTATTTCAAAATGTTTTGAAATTATTTCAGAGTATGCTTATTACTTGAGGTTTCTGAAACAATTATCTTAATACAGAACATGGGCAGTTTAGCTTTTCAAATCACAAACTTGCAAAACGTGCTGTTTATAAAATTCCTAAATCCATGAAGCAAGATGTAGAGCAAAAATTGTAACCATGGTTTTAGATGTGAATAATAAAGGAAAGGAAAAGTACTTAAAGGGGAGGGTAGAGAAAACCTTCCCATAATAGCCCAAATAAAGCATATTTGCTTATCACTGTCCCACATGTATAGCTTTAGCCATGTGATCTGCCTGAGGCAGCTAATCACTTTCACTCTGGGTAGTAAGCTGGGCAGGCTGGGCTAAGAGGAGTTTGTTCTGAGTTTTCTCTCAGAGAAACCAGGTTAAAGAAAAGCACATCATTTAATTAATTAAGAACCCAGTGAACATGCCAGCCTGATTTTTCTAACACATCACATTGCCTTGTTTCCTTCACTCTTTAATTCATTCACATGAGAAACAATAATAATGACTACTAATCTCAATGTTAGATAATTTGCTTTACATAATGGAGGAGAAAAACATGTGAGGCAGACAGGTCATTTTAAAAACTATTTCTGTGCCATGTTTGTGTTTGCAGAGATAGGAGCAATGATGGAAATACTATACATCATAAGGCAGAAACTGGCAAAAAGTTATGATGAGTGTTCTGTTCTGGATTCATTGATTTTAAGCACTGGAATAGCATCCGGGTAGAAATACAACTGGGAACAAAGCTCAGGAGACAGTGTAGGGGTGGAGAGAGGAAAGTTTATTAAGGTGTATATCATATTTCATACTCATATTTATGTGTGAGTAAAATTTCATGTCCAGATATTAAATATTTATTAAGCTTTACTATATTATAGGCCCATGGTAGCATTTTACATGAATTCTCTCACTTAACCCTTGCAAGAGCTCTATGAGTGGGTTACTATTCTCATCCTTCTTTTATAAATGTGATCTCTTGGCTAGTAAGGGAATTCCAAACCAGGCTGGACTCTCTGATTTCAATGTCTTTTGTTGAGCCTCAACTTCTCCATGGTGCCCTGCTTTTGCCTTACCAATGCCTAGATCAACATCCACATCTGCTTAATGCGTGACTGACTGACTGCATATTCGTATTTGTGCAACAGAAGAGCCTGAAAGTCCAAATGGTGTGTCTGAAGAAAGAAAAAAGCAGAGAGCCAAAGGTTATAACATTTTCATTGCTGAAAAAAATGAAATTGTAAAGATTAAGAAGTTTTAAAAATGGTTAAGTATAATATGAAAATATTTAGAATGATGCAGTAATTTCTGGGAAAATATGACAGAGAGAGAGAGGCCATAGTTTAGGAAAGTTTCTATTTCTGGCCTGGATTGTTTAAATTTGTAACATAGGGTAATTCAGTTGGTTTGCAATTCATTTCATTTCATGTTTTTCCAAGGGTAAATTATTCTCATTTGAGGAACATCAAGGTATTTGCAGCTAATTTCTTTGTGTACAAATGGCAATTTCTAGTCACAGTTGATGATATTGAACGCCTACTCCATGCAAGATCCCACAGCATAGCGGTCCCCAACCGTTTTGGCACTAGGGACTGGTTTCACGGAAGGCAAGTTTTCCACGGACTGGGCATGGTTTGAGGATGATTCAAGTGCATTACATTTAATGTACACTTTATTTCTATTATTATTACATTGTAATATATAATGAAATAATTACACAACTCAGCATAATGCAGAATCTAATGCCTTTGCTGATCTGACAGGAGGCGGAGCTCAGGCAGTGACATGAGTGATGGGAAGCGGCTGTAAATACAGATGAAGCTTCGTTCTCCCGCCACTCACCTCCTGCTGTGCGACCCGGTTCCTAACAGGCCACAGACAGTACTGGTCTGCAGCTCAGGGGCTGGGGAGTGCACTTCCCTCAGGGGTCTGCTCAAATAATAGGAAATTAGTGGGGGAAATTACTAGGAAATTTGACTCCCTAATGTAAAATATCCATATACACCTTGTTTCCCTGACCCTACTTTATTTTTCCCTATGGCATTTATCACTAATTTATATATACTTATACAACTTTTGCATATGACATATTTATTTATTATTTACCGACTGTCTCCACCCACTGGACTGTGAGTTCTTTGAGGAGAAGAACATTGTCCGTTTTATTTGTGGCTGTATCCTCAGCAGCTACAACAATGCCAGGCATGTGATAGGGAATTCGTAAGTATTTATTACATGAAAGAAACAAAGAACTGATTAACAAAAATACAGATAACCATACAAGAGCCAAATTGTTAAATTCAGGTAATAATCATTAGAGAAATTCATAGGAAAATCTTTATAGTGTGAAAGCTGCTCAAGGAGAGATGTTCTGTCTCTTAAATATCTGTATTGAGTGCTATGCCTGGCAGAGCACCTAAAATATTGCATATATTTGATATTTATTTGTGGGGATGCTGTTTTCAAGAGGAGATGTATCTTTAGCCAGACTTTGAAAGTTATATAGGTTTTAGCTGAGTGACAAGTGGAAGAAATGGCATTGATGTCCTGAATAAGATGCCAATGGAGATACATGTGCAGTCTCCTTTGACCTGGTGTCAGGATATGCTGTCTAAAGCAGAAGCTTAAGGTGAAAAAAGTAGACATGTGCTAATGTGCCCAGAGTATTTAGGATTTGTGGTTCTCATTAATTCATTTATACCTCAAATATTTATTGGACACTTTCATTGACTCTGTGTTCTCAAGTACAGGCAATACTGATGATCTTATTGGATTCTAACTCACTTTTCTCTCCTTTTCTCTGTATGTTCTTTCTAATAAAGGCTAAGATAAAATCCATTTAGAAGAAAAACCTGTCATAGATTTCTTACACTTTTCTTTGGATCTAATCATAGCTTGAATTATATATCTCTTTTTGTCTTGCACCCATTATATTATGAACACATATGCCATATACTATTCAGAATTACATTTTACTGCTGTATCATTAAGACAACAAACTCTAGAAAATTTCAAGCATGAATTTAACCTGCCCTGGTAGGTCTGAAACTTTTTGAGATACCTTTCGTTTCATGTTTTCGTTAGTCTCATAAATATCTAGATTTATGACCTAAATTTAGCTGAGATATTGCAAATAATTATGAAGAGATAGCCACTTTAGAATCCAAGTTGTGGGTTTCTTTGCATAAAACCTATTTAAGCATTGGGACTTGAAATGGGTATAACATTTATAAACTGACATATTTGTTCATCACTTTTTAATAAGGTTAGTGTTTTTCAGAGCACATTGCCGTGCCATTTAAGAGAGTCCATGTACTGGTTCAGTGTTCATAGATCACTGTAAAAAAAATTACACAATGTCCCACTGAAGATAAAATGAATCCTCACACCTGGGGATGAGTCACAATTTTCTTTGATCTCTGATAAAGACTTGTTTTAGGAATCTGAAAGGTTTTTTCTTTTAACTTCTAATTTAAATAGTATAATAAATAAACTAAATAAGTACAATAAAACTTGTAATCTGTTATATCAGCTCCTTGGCTAAGTTTATGCCAAATTAACACATAATGAATGATTGTGTAATCCATGCCTTATGTGATATAATTAAACAAAATTAATATAATATAATTTAATTAACCAAATTGAAGTGAGGCAACCACTCTGTATATTTTTGAAATGATGAACCCTAAAGAAAAGGGTTAAAATGAATAATTCAGTGATAACTTGCACTATTATTTCCTATTGCAAACAAACTCTAAGATCCCTTGGGTATTTGACCTGGTGCACTGAGATCTCTTTCTATAAAAATTTCTCTTTCTAAACTACAATCATAATAAATCTCATTTTATAAAGCACTTCTCTAGGACAACCCCCCACCTCAAATAAACTAAAACAGACTATAACTTCATGAGGTTATGAATTGGTAATTGGCTGGAATATATTCTCTTTGCTGTTTCCGTAATTAAATAAAGGAAAATGAAAATGCTGGGATTCTCACAAAAAATGCACACATAAAAGGCATACTGACTCACAGTATTACCATTCCCTATGCCCATTGTTTAGGACTCCCTTGGATATTTAAAAATTCAAATCCAGTTAAGATCCTGCTGCTCTCAGCAGGGGTATGAGACAAAATTTCTAAAATGATAAACAGGACTGTCTCGAAGAATATTGATATAAAAAATGGTTTAGAGAACTGGAGAAAACACTGAAATTTTAGAGACAGATGTTCTTCTGGTGGGATTTTCTATGAAACCAATGAGGAAATGGTTTATTTTCCTCCCAAGGAAATAAGATGCTAGTTCTATCTCTAATACTCTCCCATGATAATATTTCAGAGATAGGAAATAGATTGAAGTTTTTTTCTGATTTGACTGTTTCTGTCATTTACAATTGCATAGTTACACTTCTTAACCTAAGCCAACATTTCGGACTTGATACAATATTTGTACATGTGTGTATGTGTAAGTATTGATGTTTTTTCAAAAAAACATCCTTTGTTTAGTAAATCAAAAAACTATTAGAGAATGTCTTTTTGCCAAGAGGTCATGGATTTGAAAGCTTTGCTTCCGAAAGAATTCACTGAAATTTTCTATCATGAGAAAATAGGCATTCAGGCACACACTGATCATTGGGAAAATGAAACAGACTCCAAACCTCAGCTATAAAAGTTACGGAGAACATGAAATATTGTCTGGGATTTTACCATAGTGACTCACAGCTGCATAACAATCACCTTTGCAGAAAATAGGCATTCCGATACTCAAAGAATGCCTTTCATTTTGGAGATTCAAAAGGTTATATTTTTTCATTAGAAATAGGCACTGTATAACCACAGGACATACAGATACTGTATCATTAGTATATCAAATAATGTATACCATTCAATAAACTGTCAATAAATATTTATTGCTTTGTGGGTTGATGAAAGAATGAATGAAAAAATGCCATTCTTTTTATTTATATATTTTTGGCAGCATAAGAAGTTTATTTGGAAATTAAATATTATTTACCAATTCAGTGATTTGTTTATTCATTCATCAAACACTCATTGCCTGCTGTTACCAAAGCTAGGTACTCAGGGGAAAACAATGAATCAGATGAACATCATCCCTGATCTCATGATGTTTATAATCTGATGAGTCTTGCTATCAAGATGAAACATGTAGATTGCAGATGTGTAGTCTGAGTTTTCTTAAGCTAGTATCTGTGACTAAATTTGTATTGGATGGATGCTTTCCTGTTGATTAGCACCTTGTCAAGCATATTATCAGTTTTGAAGTTTACTTATACATTAATAGTGTTTAGGGTACTATACAGATTTACAGGCCCTAAACTAGACCTATTAAATTGTAATCTCCAGAGTTGAGGTCTGGAAGTCTGAATTTTTAAGAAACTCTCTAGGTCTGTCCGATAAAGCTAAACTGGCATTCAGAAATCAGTATTCAGGTATAGACAGAAGTCTGAAATTGCTACTAGAACAAAGTTTTATGTTCATGCCAATGCAAAAGTAAATATTAATGAACTCTCTCTCAATGTCGGATCATTTTATATAAAGGGGTGATCCATCAAAGAAGCCACAACCCTTAGCCCTACCTCATTACATCTTATATTACAATCTCTCTCCTAGAACCTTGCCATCATTGTATGGATTTTACTCCCTGAGCCTTCAGTGATTGAGTACCTTTCCCTAGATGGGGTGAATCTCTTCACACATCCTTGTCATCACTCTTTTTCTATAGTCAAAACCAACTCAAGACATACTTTCCCAACAGAAAGAAACTTACAGGGTTTATTTCACTGACTTCAATAACTTTCACTGTAGTCAAAAGAATGCTGCCTCCTCTACCCATCTCTGTTCTAATTATTTAATCCTTATCCATGCTTATTCATGTATATATTAAAAAAGATTCAAGATCACATATTCAGAGTTCCTCATAATTCTCAATCTGATCTCATTGCTTTAGTCCTCTGAAACTTAACTCTCAAAGGACCATCTCTGTGAAGTTTTACCACTGTCCTCCCTGTGGGTCTGACCACTTTGAAAACTGCACTACAGTAAGTCCTTATCTAATGTCATCGATAGGTTCTTGGAAAACTATGACTGTAAGCAAAATTATCGAAGACATTAAATGAGGACTTTCTGTGCTAGATTCTGCCAACCAGCTGGGCAAAGGGTCAGGACTGGAGGAGAACTCATCCAAAACTTTACCAACTGCCTGCGCTGTTACTCAGGAACTAGTTACTTAGAACTCATGACCTTGGGAAAACTGTGAGCTATTCTAACCAATAGCAAGTAGCCAGGCTACAGTTCTGAAGAGAGAATAAGAGATATTGAGCCAACATACTTTCCTCTAGGATGGAGCAAGGGGTGCCTCATATCATCCTTTCTGCAATCAGAGATAAGCCTTTTTGTGTCAGAACCTCAGTGAGCATACGTTGCTTGTGTTGCTCGCGGTACTCAAAGCAGAGAATTAAAGACTCTCAATAAAGAGATTAAAGCAGAGAGTCTGTTCAGACAAATAACTTCTCCTGAATAAGGGGAATCTGGCCTTGCATACATTCTCCTTGTTAAATAGAGGTAAAATATAATAAGCAACTTTATGTGTCAAGAAAGGATCACAAGTTTCTTATTTTGTTTGTTTTTAAGGATGAGAAGAGAATTAGAGCTTCTCTTTTCTTTAGTCAAGAATAATTGATTATTAACTTAAATAAAATCCATGTCTTATTTCTTTTGCCATAACACCCATCCTACATCATCAGAGACGCCAAGTTAGAACTGCTTAGGTGAATCCCCAACCCCCAAACCGTAAGTGATAATAATAATAAATGATTATTGTTTTATACCATAAGTTTAGGTGATTTGCTATACATTAAAAGATAATTAATTTCTCTCTCCTTTGCAATTTTTTGAAGTTCTTATTTTTGAAAGAAACCAAATTTCTTTTCCTTTAGCATCTCCTACAGTCTAGATATTGAGAATTGTATCTCCCATATTGTTTAATATGTTCCTCTGTTTTATGGCTCATCTTTGAAAATACAATGCCTGTGTAATTGTGTTGACAATGATAAAAAAAAGTGAAGTTTGAAAGTATGAACCCCAAATCTCCAACTGTGGTTAATTACTGCATGGTGAATAATCAAATTGAAGTTTTGGTTTCTTTGTTTGCTTGCTGGTTTTTGTATAGCTGTATACAAAAATTCATAATAATAATAATTAATTCTGAAATTCATATATAATAAAAATAATATTATAAGAGTAGGAAAATATTCCTAGACTATTTTAAGAAATTTTTAGACATTAAGAAAAGCTAGCCATTAGGAATTAGACTAATTTTTTCAGTCTTGAAAAGCTTTATTTAGGGAAAACTTATAAAGAGTGATATATGAACCAAGAAATATTTTGTAAATATTTTCTTTCAGGTTAATCTTTAAACTTACCTTCATTGGTAACTATCCCATTCTTAAAAACTGAGTTAATTGTGCAGCTGTTTTTTGCACTGTAGATTATGAATTCTTTTTCTCTTTCACAATTTATCAGACTTGGTCTGATCTTAATATAACGAGAAGTATTGTTAAAAAATTCTAAGCAAGTAGCAAAGGGGTCTGCAAGTTTAAATTAATGGCTGTGGATATAAATGAGGATGAAAGATGATTTTTCTTTTATTTGACTTTTTAGCAAAATTTGAATTCAACCTAAAGAACTGCTTCTGTTTTCAGCAAAGTCTTAAATTTTGCAGTATTTTCAGCATCCTCCTGAAGGCTGACTACTGCCAGGCAATTAGTTTTGTATCTTTTTGCTTGAATTGCCATTGTTTTTATTAATGCTTGAGCTAAGCAAAAGCAGCTTGTATGAGGCTCCTTCTCTGAAACCCTCTTTTATAAATATTTTAAATCAGATTTATAGGAGGGACTATCAGCATGTCAAGTCGCAAGTTTATTAAGACATTGGAATGCTCACATTGGACTAGCAACACAGAAAATTGCAGCAGTATTTCTAGACCAAACCTTTGGGTGACACAAATGCTTGGCTCTTATTTAATTGCAGTGAATATAAAGCTGATTTAGACTGCAGCCTATTTTCATTATTTGAGTAGCCTGCATTCTTAATAATCTAATTTCCATTGTGTGATGGCCCAGAGCAAAGTGCTCACTTGGAGAGGAGCAATTTGTGGTCACAGATGGGCTTGAATTGAAACAGCCGGATCTCCCGTGGCCTCCCTGAGGTTCTCTTGTCCACCTGGGAGACCTCAATTGCAGCTTGGCCTACCTATGTATTAACCTCTTCTTACTTGCACTTCACTATCCTAACTTCTTCTCTAGTAAGTTTGAATGGCTAGTTAAGAATAAGTGCTCTGTCTTTATTATCACAAAATGGGCATTTAAATTATAATTCTCAATAAATGTCATCTCCAAAAGAGAAGCTGGTCTCTGAGACTTTTAGAAAGTCTTTAATTTTAAAATCATTATTTGACCCAGGTCAATTCTCTCATTTCTTCCTCTTTTTTTTTGCTTGTTCATGTGTTTATTATTGTCCTTAGCAATATCTATCATTGTTTTAAATATTTACCATGTGTCAAATACCACACTAGGTGTATTATGTCTAATTTTCTACAAATCAAACATTCTAGGAATTATTATCCATTTTGCTGATGAGGAAAAAGAAGCCTGTTCCTTAAATTCCAAAGCTAGGAAGTGGTAGACTCAGATTCAAATTCAATTCTTCCTGGATACTTTTTACCTTCTGTGTGTTTGCAGCAAAATTCTACTTTCATTCCAAAACAGATTATAGTCTTCAGGGAAAACTGTACTTCTACTGCTTGCTAATAGTTGTCATGACCTCTGAGCTCCCAGGCTAAATGAGCTGCTCCTCTGTACCACAGCCGCCCTTTGAACGTTGAATAATCTCTTTACCCATAAATACTTGTGTATTTATTCATGTGCTTCTCCCTCTAGCCAGGCTGTGAGCTCTTTAACACAAGAATAGCATTTTATTAATCTTGGTATCTGTAGTGCCTGACACATAGTAATTATTCAATGACTAGAATGCTGTTCCATGGGCTAGTAAGTTTACTTTGCTACTCCTGCCATCAACTCTTCCTCCTCCTACGTTGAATTTTAGATTGAAGAAGAGTTAATGTAAAATAAATCAATAACATTTATTAGAAGCAAGATATAAAATGAAAAGCTAGCTATTTAATAAAAGGGCAGAATATATTTACTATTAATATAACGTAACAATAAAAAAACACTAATGTATTTCATACATTTCACTACTCATCTCTGCTAAGACTAGGTTTCTAAATATTGCCCTAAGTTTATATTCAGAACTCCTAGCATAAAATTTCAAAAAGTACAAAGGTAGGATTCCTACTGACAATATCATTGTTGGATGATTGACTAGATCTTGATAAGGAAGAAAACTTTATATACTCAATAAGATGAGATTTAGCATGAATAATTATAGCACTGTACATTTCAACAATGAAAAACAGAAAGAAGACATAAAAAAGATAAAAGCAGAAATATATTAATAACAAAATAAGAAAATGGTTGAATTAATAAATAGCTTAGTAACTCTTTGCAGAAGTGGCAACCTAATTAGAAAAAGAAGCAAAATTTTACAAAAAAAAAAAATAATATTAGGTCATTAAATATGAAATGTCCTAATCAAAAATGTAGCTTATTATATCTCAAACAAGAAGTAGTACAATTAATCAAAGTTTGCACCTAAACTATCAACACAGTTTTGCCATCTTAATGGTAGTTTATGTCAGCAGTGAAGAAGCCTGGAGAGCGAGTGGCGATGAAATCTTGAAAGGCATTTTCCACAGCTTGTTGAGAATTGAGTATTTTTCCTTGCAAGAAGTGGTCCAAACCCTGGGAGAAGGAGTAGTCAGTTGGTGCAAGATCTGGTGAATATGGTGAATGACAGAGAGTTTCCAAGTCCAGCTGCTGTAGTTTGAGCAGCACTGTTTGTGCAACATGTGGTTGAGCATTATTTTCCAAGAGGATTGTCCTGCCTCTATTGACCAATCTTGGCTGCTTAATTGCAAGCATCCTCATCATTTCATCCATCTGGTTTCAGTAGACATCTGCTGTAATTGATTGACCAGGTTTCACGAAGCTGCAGTGGATAATTCCATGGCTGGACCACCAAACCCGTACTATTAGCTTTTTGAGATGAATATTAGGTTTTGGACTGTGTTTCGGCACTTCATCTTTATACAGACAGTGTGCCAACTCTTGAGGTTGTCATAAAGAATTGATTTTTTCATCACACATTAGCAATATGGTGTAGAAATAGTTCACCTTTATGCCGTAATAGCAAAGAAAGGCAAGCTTCAAGATAATTTCTCTGCTGACGCTTGTTTAATTCATGTGGTACCCATCTATCCAGCTTCTTTACTTTGCCGACTTTTTTCCAATGGTCCAATATTGCTGGAATAGTAACGTCAAACCTTTCTGCTAATTCATGCGTAGGTTGAGATGGATTTGCTTCCACTATAGCTTTCAGCTCATTATTATCCACCTTGGTCTCAGGTTGCCCACATGGCTCATTTTCAAGATTAAAATCACCAGAATGGAACTTCTCAAACCCCTGAAGTACTGTGCATTCATTAGCCACATCCTTACCAAACGCTTTGTTGATATTTCGAGCTGTCTGCACTGCATTGGTTCCATGATGGGACTTGTATTAAAAAATAAAATGAATTTTTGATTTATCCATGGTGTCACAGATATTGTTCTAAAAAAATTGAAAGATGATCACAAGGCAAAATGTGTGTTTGGAAGACCGAGGATGTACCTTCACAATAAAAATAAAACAAGAAGTGTCAAAGTGAAATGCAGAGATATCAGCTGTCAAACTTAGTATTAATACTTAAGGAAAGTGGACATTTCATACTTCATAACCTAATACAAAATAAGAACAGGGAAAATATCTCTATACAAACAGTGCTTGATTTGCACTGTGTTAATTGAAATGTGTGCATATTGGAACCACATTCTTGCCTTGCATGGTTCCCATACATATAAATTTCCATTAATGCATATTGGGAGAAGTGAGGATTGACTATAGTTCCAAAACATATTTACCAAATCCAGTGCGGTAACTTGGCTAAACTCGAGGCAAATCAATTTTTTAAAAACCTGTAATAAATAAATTCACAAAGAGTTATAAATTACTGAAACTTAAGCAAGAAGAGATACAAAAATTTAATAGACAAATTAACATGGCAAAACTTAAAATTGTCACAGTTATCTTTATTAAAAGTTTCTAGACCCAGGTCAAGGCATGGTGACTCACACCTGTAATGCTAGCACTCTTGGAGGCCGAGGTGGAAGGATTGCTTGAGGTCAGTTCAAGATCAGCCTGAGCAAGAGCAAAACCAGTCCCAACAAAAAATTAAAAAAAAAAAATTAGCCAGGTGTAGTGGTGCATGCTTGTAGTTCCAGCTACTCGGGAGGCAGAGGCAGGAGGATCCTTTGAACCCAAGAGATTGAGGTTGCAGTGAGCTGTGATGACATCACTGCACTTTAGCACTGGAGACAGAGCTAGACTGTATCAAAAAAAAAAAAAAAAAAGTTTCCAGACCCAGATGAATTCTTAGTTGAGTTTTATGAAACATTTTTAGACAGATATTTCTGATGCTTTTAAGATGTTTCAAAGCACAGTGAATGAAAAAAATTGCTTCCTTTTTAAAATAGGCAGCATAATATTGATATTAAAATCTGACAAACATAATACAGTAGAGGAAAATTAGACACTAGGCTCACATACGAATGTTATTGCAGAATCTTCAATAAAATATCCATACATAAATTAAGAAATCACACTAAAGTAATAATGTATTACAACCAAGTAAAATTTATATCAGAAAAGTAATAATAGTTCAATATTAATACATCTATAATTTATTGCATAAGTCAATAAGAGAAAAACATATTCACCTCCAGAAATGCTGAATAAAATTGAATTTTTATTCATTTTTTTCTTTTAAAAAAATATACTCAATTAAAAAGAAATAGGTTATTTAAAACTAAATATCAGGGTCACCTTCAGTGATGAAGCAATGTATTCACTTCCATTGAAATCTAGTAAAAGAAATGCCATTCACAGTTCTCTCTAAAAATATCATTCTAATGAATTCTAATCAATAAGATTAGATTAGAGGAGGGCAAAGTGTAAGTATTGAAAAAGAAGTGGCAAATTTATTATTATTTGCAGCTGATATAATATTTATCAGGAAAACCCAAATCCATTAGTCTTAAATGATAAATGATATGAAAGAAAAGATATTTCACTAAAATTCCTGATTACAGAGTTGATATAAAAATTAATAGCCTAATAACAATATATTATGTAATTGAAAATTTCTGAGAGTAGATTTTAAGTGACACTACAAAATAAGTATGTGAAGTAATGCGTATGTTAATTAGCTTCATTTAGCCATTACACAATGTTTCAAAACATCTTGTTATAAACCATAACTATATGTAATTTTTTATCTGAAAAGTAAATTAAAAAATCAATAGCATTCATAAACCCAAACAAAAATGCATTGGAAAATATAAGATGATATCTCATTTCAAATAATAAAAGATAAAATATATTTTAATAAATTTAAGAAGAAAAATAAGTGATCTAAATAAAGAATATTTTAACTTTACTTATGGACTTTTTATAAAGGAAGCCTTGTCTAAGTAGAAATACATTGTTCTTGGTTTGAAAGACTTCTTGTAAATGTGTCAAATCTCTCCAAGCTAATTCATCAACTAAAAGTAATTCCAACAAAAAAAATGGCATTTTTATAAAAATTTGACAAATTGATTTTAAAGTTCATTTGGAAAAGTTACAGTGCTTAAAATAATTTTCCATGTTTTTCAGGGACAAAAAAATAGAATAAAATATAGTAGTAAAAATAGACTCAATTTCATATGAGAATTCAGCACATGATAAAATTAGATTTCAAATAATTATCAATATGTGGTATTGGGACAAATGCTAGTTCTCTGGGGTAAACAGTTATATTACCAATTCTTTTTAAGTTTAAAAATAAAACTGAAGCCATAATAAACCTAGGTGATAATAAACATTGGTGAATAGATTTTACTTGACAATATATCACAGGAACCTTCAAGGTCTGGCACAAAAACATCTGCTTTAATAACTGCATATTTATTCATTTATGACCATTATCATAATTTATTTAAGTATACCTTGATGCCTTAGGTTTGTTTCCATATTATAAGCAACACTAAAATGAATATCATTTCATAGTTCAATAAGGGATATCTGTAGGAGAAATTAAAGTGCAAAAGAGTATGATGTATACCCACTTTTAGAAAATGACATAGTCTTATATATTTTCTGTAATATTCAATTTCAACTTAAAACGTTAATGAAAAATTTTAATTGTGCCTGTGCTGTGGATAGAAATTGGGTTTGCAAAACGGAAGTGACTTGCGCTTTTACTGTACCTTAAATTGTGCAGTATAAATATTTTTTACCTTGTGCATGTTATTTCTTAGTTAATTTATTAAATAGTTAAAGGAAGGATGTTTGAAATGGAAATGAGGAAAGCAAGCTGCAGAATATTGTGGATGCTGTGGTCTTATTTTTACAGGAAAAATAGGGTATTTATGCACATATAATTTGAACTCACAGGGACTGGAACAAAAGGAAGAAGAGTTATAAATAAAAAGAAAAAGGAAATAATGCTGTTGGGAGGTCATCAAAGATATCTGGATTTATTTCTAATGATTTTTCTAAATTAGCTAAAATTAGATTTAGATCCAGGAAGTAAGCAATTAATATTTCATGACAACATTATTTCAACTAATAAGAATATATGTGCTTCTTATCAAAATTTCAATTGCTTAAACCATATTCTTTCTTTCCTTCCTGTTAAGAATTTTACAACTCTTTTAGTGTATAACATGATGACTTTAAATTTCTAAAAAGTATCCGGTAAACATACATGATTCAGAAAAAAACCAAAACAGAAAAACGCAAACAAAATTAAATAAGGAATAAGTATTTGATTTGTACTGCATATTCCAGATATACTTTAAAACAAATTACTAAAAATGTTATGAGATTAGCAATTCTGTCATCAGCAAACATGAAGTCTGTGTTCTCTGATTCATATGAAATCCATCTTTTAGGTAATATGGTCTTATTTGAAGTTTACATCAAAAAAATTGAGAATGCTTTTTAGTTTGCAAGTTCAAGAATCATTTTCTTTTAGGCTTCAGTAGACTAGAAAATGAAAAAAAAGGGGTTTGAGTTATTCTACGTATGAATCTGTCTGTATAATATACTTCTACCTAACCAAGATACAGAGACATTTAATCAGCATTCTTTATTTTCATATGCTGGTTGTATCAAGATTATCCAAAGTAAAGTGAAGAATGTAAGGAATAAGGAATATATCAAAAAGAAAAGGAGGACATTCATATATGTAGGTGTCATTCCTCAAATAAAATTTGACATTGTGGCATGTGAAAAAATTTTTGCCAATAAAATGCAAGACCATCTAATTAACTGGGTCTTCTGAATGCTGCAAGACCTCTTCAAGTATCTGCTCGAAAGGCATCTTCTCAATGAAACTCACTTGGGCCATCCCATTTAAAAACAATATTAACCCACCCATCCCCACATCTGAATTCTTACTCTGTTCTGTGCGTTACTTTGTCATAGCACTTGTGATCTAAAAGTTCATACACTTATTTGTTATGTTTATGATTGTTTATCTCCCCTGTTCGGAAGGAATTCCAAGAGGACAGAGATCTTTCTGATTTGGTATCTGATGTATGCCTAGCACCTGGAATAATACTGATACATGATAAGCACTCAATAAATATGTGTATATAAATGAAAGTATACAGAAGAAATTTCTAGCCATAAAAGCAAAGCATTTCAATAAGTTATTAGGAAAGGCCAGAGATTTAATTCTCAAGGATTTAAAAGCATTCCTAATAGGCTGAGTAGAGAAATAGATTAATTAAAAACTTAGAATCTATAAAATATTTATGAAGCACCTGTGGTAAAATACATTAACCCAAGGATATAATGGTATTAATTATTAATATCATAATAAATTTTAGCATTGACATTTTAAGTAATTTTTTTAAACACACAATTTGCTTTTCTAGAAACAATGTGTTTGCATTCTCCCCTTTGGTCCTATGCATACAGATCCCGCTATCTCTCTCACTGACTGCAGAATCGTGAGTAGATATTACATCTAGTGCTTTTCACATCTTTGCTTCCAACATCCTCTGCCTTCTCTCCCTTCAGCTACCCAGTCCCAGGACCACACCTCGGACCTTGAAAACACTTGGAAAGCCTTTCCTTTTGATACAATCAATTTCTACTTCTAGCTTTCTGATCCTAACTGCCTATCTTTCCAGCAAACTCAGCTATTCAGCCAGTTACTCAAACTCAATCAAATTTTGAATCTAAAGGGTGAACCCCATGTCCACTGAACCTTTTCCTTTGCCTCAAAGCATCAGCCACTTTTTGTTTTGACTTCCTATCCTTACAAGGTTGAATTTCATGATCTATCAGTTCATCTACTCCCTTTCTAAACAGAGAGCATTAATATTAATACTACCTCCATGCTAAAACTAATACTAAACTTAATGTCAATGCTAATATAAATAGTTAACATTTTTGAGCACTTGCTGTATGCATAACACTACTCTAATCTCTTACATGCAGTGTCTAGTTTAATCCTCACAACTCCATAGGTAGGTTTTGTGTTTTTCTCATTGTATATATGAAAAAACTGAAGGAAAATATAGTTAAAATTCTTGCTTAAAGTCATACAACTGGACAGTTTGGAACTAGCTATAAGCCCAAAAATCAGGTTCCAGAACTTACATGCCTAACCATAGTATATGCTGTCACATTCCACTGAAACTGCCATTGCAAGTTTATATTGACCTGCCTATTGCTAAATGTCATCTACACTTATTTTTCTCCATGGCAGATGAGTGAAATATACATTTATGGTCTCCAGTCTCAACTGGACTCTCAAATACTCTCCATGGTATTCTAGTTGGTTGGCTCTCTCTCTAGTTTTCTCTAGCAACTATGTTAAATTATCTGTAATTCTCAAACTTTATCTTTGCCTATCTCTGTTATTGTCAGTATATAACAACGATCCTTGTGTTAAAAAGGTAAACTGAGAGACAATATAATTTTTAAATAGTTTTTTTGAGGAAACAATTCATGAATTGGGGAACTCCAAATCGGAAGTGGTTCAGGAGCTTCACTGAGAGAAGGCAAGAGGGAGGCTTTTATAGAATGAACACAGAAGTAAAGCAAAGGAAACATTTGATTAGTTACAATACTACAGTTGCTTTATTTGGTCTATCCTGTTGGAAAATCCCTAGTTATATAAACTTTGGTTGGCTGCTTCTGAATAGTTAAGTTTAAATTCTGTTTTTCTTTAATATAGGCATTTCCAAGAAATAGCTCAAGCTTCACGTACGTTTGCAAATCAAGCAAGGTCGTGGCACTCAAGAAGCCTAACTGTACTTGTCTTCTTAGGGATTCTTCAAGCCTAGTCTCCCCATTTTAATTTACTTTTAACACTTTTTTCGTGGAGAAAGTAAAAACTATCAGATAAATTTACCAATACCTCTCCAATTCTATTGTGTTACTACCATGGAAAATTTATTTCTCTTCCTATGTAGTGCTGTTTCCTCTAACCTTGCTCTGGTTCATATCTCCTCCCACTTACTCAGCAGGTGAGGAGATCTTACCCTTATCACTTTCATGGAACACTTTTGCTTTCATGTTATCATGATCTTGTGATTTTTCACTTAAATGTAGGACTGCTTATTTATATTCTCCATTGTTACTTTCTCTTTCTTGGCCTTACTCCTAAGTGTGATATTTATCAGGATTCAGCTCTAGGCTTTATTCATTTCTTCACTACTTTTAGTAGTGATACTTTTAGATATCATCCATTTCTATGGTTTCAGTTATTCTATGAAGCCTTTGATTAAAAATTTGAATCTATCTCCCAGATCTCTCCTGAGCTTTAAACCATTGTATGTAGCCATGTTCTGGATATCTCTGCTTGAATGTTCCATGAACACCTAGATTCAGTATCTAAAACTGAACTCTCATTCTCCTCCATAACTATCTTCTTCCTTCCATATCTTATATCTCAGTAAATTAGGGTCACTATCCACTCAGTTGTGCGAGGAGATGTAAACTTTAAAAGAGAGTCATTCTATGATGTTGTCTTTTTCCCAACCCTTACATCTAGTCTTCAAAACTTACTAATTCTAACTCCTGTATATCTTGAATCTATCTACTTCTCTCTAGATCAACTGACATTTTCCTAATATAGGTGTGTGTGTGTGTGTGTGTGTATGTACAAAATAAATGTAAATTTTGTATTATAATATATATGTATGTATTTACTAGAATATTATAATAGCTTTCTAATTGCCTTTTCTTGCTCAGAGTATTCCATAATAATTTACATTCTTACCAACTGGAAAAGATATTTCCATCCTTGCAAGATGTCTCAGAGTCTCAGCCCATTTGAGACTAAGCTGAAGCTTGAGGTCCAGAATCTTGATATCCAAATCAGTTCCAGGTAAAGGTGAGACAAGTATGGTTCCTTTCAATCTGAAGATCTGTGAACTAAAGAGACAAGTTAACTGCCCCCCAAACACCCAATCTACAATGATAAGACAGGGATAGAATAACCACAATAGACAGTTCTGTTCAATAGGATGTGGGGGATGGCAGGAAGTATATGTGGTGCAGAGCAGTCACTAGTCCCAAACAAATTCTTAAATGTAGCTAGGAGACACATATCTCCAGTTCGAGCTAGGGTCCAGTTTTACTTCCTGGGAGTGAGTTTCTATGTCTCTTGTCTCCTTCATCCAGGCTTTTAGCTCTAAATTCTGAGTCATCTGTTTTTTTATTTAATAAGAGAATTATATATATGTGTATATACATACAGACCATGGAGTACTACTCAGCCATAAAAAGAAATGAATTAATGTCTTTTGCAGCAATTTGAATAGAATTGGAGACCATTGGACCAAAGTAAAGTATCTCAAGAATGGAAAAACAAATATCGTTTGTACTCTCCAATAATTTTGAGTCAATTGATGGGCACATATGGGTACAGAAAGAAGTAAAAATCATTGGAAATCAATAAGGGAGGAGATGAGAGGAGAGGAGGGGTAAAATCCTACCTAATAGGTACAATGAACACTATTTGGGTGATGGACACACTTATGGCTCTGACTAAAGCATTATAAAAGCTATCCATGTACCCAAGGGAAAAGAAAAGCCATCTTGACCATTTGTAAAATTAAAGCCATGTGGAAAAAGGAAACAAAAAACAACACTAATTTATAAACTTATGAATGAAAAGAATGTGGATTAATTCAGCTATTTACCAATTCCTAATATGATGATGATGTCAGAATATAAAATGTTCAAAAAATTAAATAAAAAAGACTGGATTTTTAAAAACAAACAAACAAATAAACAAAATATCCGCAGCTGGACTGATAAGTTGTAAGCTATATTTAGAACAAACATTTCACTTTGGAAAAGAAAAAAGAAAATGGTCTATGCTTGCTGCTGAGTTTTTCCTATTCTGATTCCTTCCCAAGAAGGTTGAGAATACTATTTGCCTCTTCAGAGAGAATTCTTGTGTCAGAGACTGACAACTCTCGGTATTTCACCAGTGAAAAACCCTGGTACCTTCTGCTCACAACTGGAATCATTCTGTATGGTGGGCTAGGAGTTGCCCTTGATAATCAAGGAAGTGCATTCTGGTGCTACATGGAGGAGAGTATGGAGAGATTGGCAACAGGCTTGAGTGAAGAAATCGAGGTAGTGTCAGATGGTATATATATGTATATACCTCTTGATCTGTGAACACATTTTCCCTTCCTTGGCACTGGCTTTCTGGAAAGGTATTTCTGATAGTGAGGGGGAGGTTGTTGTTTTTCTGACAAAACTACTGGAAGTAATAATATTAAAATAAACCAATACAAGATAAAATAGCAAATGGCCTTCTTTTCCATTCAGGTACATTATAAGTTAATTCCCCAATAGGAGTCAAATTTGGGCAGAATAATTTTCATACACCCTCTCAAAAATTATATTTTTAGCCCACCTGATACAGTTAAAGAATCATTTCATTACTATTGACCATTCCTCCAACCAAAGAATAGAATAGAAATAATTTTTTATTTTTTTTGTTTTCCTGAAGCCATGTATATGATTTTCTAATCCCTTCACCATTTAAAAGTTTGAGATGGGGTGGAGACAAGATTGCTAACCAGAGATACCAGCTGTGAGATTGTCTCAGAAAGAAGGAAAAGTTTTAGATGAAAAAGAAAAAAAAATGCAAATATAGATCAGGTGTAATTCTGGGGGAGAAGTTCCAGAATCTACCAGAGATTTCATGAGAAGAAGTTGCAGATAAGCAAAACAAGAAGGAGCAAGATATTTGTAGAGATCAATCCCTGAGAGGCTTGGAGTCCAGTGAAAAGAGTTGGTGGAGTGGCATCCATCCAGAACCTAGACCACCATCAAGGTTCCCACAAGCAAAGGCAAAGGTTCTTCCCCAACATATGCTACAGGTACACCTTTTTGAGTGAAAGGGGGGAAAAGCCCTGTCTAAATAAAAGAAAACCCCAAAATAAGAAGAGAGTGACAGCTGCTCAAGTTGAGAAGGAATCAGTAAAAGAACTCTGGATGTATGAAAAATCAGAGCAAAAGGATAAGCCTGAAGGGAACAACAGCTCTCTAGCAATGGATACTAACCAAAATGAAAATATTAAATTACTGATAAAAAATTTGAAATACAGATTGTAAGGAAGCTCAATGAAATCCAGGGGAATACAGAAAATCAACCCAAAGAGACCACAAAAGTAATTCAGTAAATGAATAAAAAATTTACTAAAGAGATTGACATATTAAAAAAAAGCAAATAGAACTTCTGGAAATGAAAAATTGATTTAAGGAAACACAAAAGAGTGGAAAGTTTTAAGAATAGACTAGTCCAGGCAGAAGAAAGAATCTCAGAGCTTGAAGACAACTCTTTTGAATTAACTCAGTCAGTCAAAAATAAAGAAAAAAGAATTAAGAGGATTGAACAAAGCCTATAATAAATATGAGATCATGTAATATGGCCAAATATAAGAATTATAGGCATCCCTAAGGGTGAAGAAGAAAATGCTCAAGGGCTAGAAAAGATACCTGAGGGAATAATTAAGGAAAACTTCCTGGTCTTGCTAGAGATTTAGGCATCCATGTATATGAAACTCAATGAACACCTGGGAGATTCATTGCAAATAGGCAATCACCAAGACACATAGTCATCAGACTGGCCAAAGTCAGAATGAAGGAGGAACTCCTGAGAGCCATGAGGTGAAAACATCAAGTAACTTACAAAAGAAAACCCATCAGACTAACTGCAAACTTCTCAGCTGAGACCTTACAAGCCAGAAGGGATTGGGGCCCCATATTTGGTCTTCTTAAACAGAACAATTGCCAGCCCAGAATTTTATGTTCTGCAGAAGTAAGTTTCATATATGAAGGATAAATAAAAACTTTTCAAAGAGAGGAAAACACTGGGAGAATTTTTCAAGACCAGACCTGCCCTGCAGGAAATACTCAGAACCTCATTATACACGGATAAGCACAATATACACCCACCAGTATAAAACCACCCACAAGCTAAAGCTCAGAGTGCATATAAAACAATAGCACAAAAGGTAAAACAAAGCAATAAGGTACCACCCAACAGGATGAACAAAACAGCATCTCATATGTCAATTCTGTCATTCAATGCAAATGATTTGAATGCTGCACTCAAGAGACAAAAGCTGGCTGAATGGATGAAAAAATACAACGCAAATATCTGCCATCTTCAGGAAACAAATCCAACCCACAAGGACTCATACAAGGTGAAGGGATGGAAAAATATATTCCATGCAAATAGGAACCATAAGAAATTAGGTAGCCATTTATATATCAGATAAAATTGACTTTAAATCAACAGTAGTAAAGAAGACAAAGATGGTCATTATATATAGTAAAGGGAGAAATTCAACAAAAAGACATAATAATCCTAAATATCCATGCACCTAACACAGGAGCATCCAGATTCATAAAGCAAATTCTATTAGATCTAAGCAAAGAGATCAACAGCAGCATCCTAACTTCACTGGAATGTTTATTGGAGCACAATTTGCAATTGCAAAGATCTGGAGTCAACCCAAGTGCCCATCAATTAATGATTGAATTAACAAAATGTGGTAAATGTGTGCCATGGAATATTACTCAGCCATAAAAAGGATGAATTAATGCCTTCTGCAAAAATTTGGATGGAACTAGAGACCATTATCCTAGGTGAAGTATCTACAGAATTGAAAAGCAAATACAACATGTATTCACTGTTAAATTGGAACTAATGGATGGGCACACATGGGTACAGAGGGAAGTAAAACTCAGTGACAATCAAGCAGGGGGGAGTGGGGAGGAGGGGTTGTGTGAAAACCTACCTAAGGAGTATAGCGATCACCATCTGGGTGATAGCCTCACTTATAGCCCTGACTGAAGCATTACAAAGTGATCCATGTAACCAGAAACATTTGTAGCCCCATAATATTTTGAAATAAAAAAATTAAAAATAAGTAAATAAAAGTTTGAAACCACAGCTTTCCAATTGTTCACTTTAGGTTTAAATAGAAACTCTGAAGGTGGAAAACTAAAATGGCCTGGGATTACAATCATTTTGAGAATGAGAGTAACCTTCAGATTATTTCTTAGAAATAGCATTCTTGCAAAAGAATATGTACTAAAGGCTAATTACTAACAAGTCTAACCTTTAAAAATGCACTTATCTTGCTCTGAGACGTATGTCAATTACTGATCAGATGCCTCTCTGGAGAAGCATATCCCACTTCCTTCAAATATAGTGTTTTCTCTAGTGCCCATATTAACATTGTTTTCCCAAATCTACTTCAGCATTTTTAAACTACTCAGAAAATTAAAAATAACTCTTATTTGTCCCTGAGAAGATATTAATAATATGTGCAGCAATAAATAGGAATGATTGTACATGACAGGCAATGCTGCTCTTCTTCCAGTGACAGTTTCCTGAATAAAGAAATGTTAAATTGTTTAAAAATATCTCTTCTCCAATTGTAGTATCTGTCCTTTCAGCAGAATCTTCTCAAAGATAGGGACATTATGACTGAAATTATATATTACTGAGAAAAAGCATGATTTTTACTTTTCTTCAAGTAAGGGAACTATAAATTCTATACTTTGGTACACTTCTATGTAAAGTTCCTGTCACAAAGTAAGTGTTCAATTCATTCGCATTATGGTAATATTGAACAGTTGAAACTTGAATTTGGGTTTTTTTTTTCAAAAATGGATTTGAAAAAAATCACCTCTTCTGTTTCATGGGAGACTTTGGAACACAGTATCTGTGATGCTTTGTATTGTATCAACTTGATTAAACTGGAATTATATTTCTCTGAGTCCCCTTCCTCTCATGGTCCTGGATTAGAATTGACCAAAAGAGAAAGCTGGGTGAGATTTGGAAAGTGGAATTGAGGCAGTAACCCTTACTCTCTGCAGGCCAGTGTGGCGAGATGTGGTCATGAATGTATGTGTGAGGGCAGGGTCCAGCCTGTCCTCACTCTCTCATATTCGTCATCCTGATTGCTGGCCCTGCTGCCCAGCAGCAGCCTCCTGGCCCCTACCCAGACCTTTGGCTGTTGACCAACAGAAACAGTAGCTACACTAGGGCAACAAGACTCCTTCGTGGTCCCATGTTAACAGCTTGACATGCCTTGCTTCCCAGATTCCATGCAAGCTCCAACTTGTCCACCTGCACCAGAGCTTTGGCAGCTGCTAGCTCTGATAACAACACTGTTTGTGAATAGATAAAATCATTGAGAACAAGCATAGAGGGATTATCTACCAATATGAAGACTATCAGTTTTTAATTAGTAAGATCGGGTGAACATCTAAAACTGTAAACCACTAACCAGCAGGACTAAAAAGCTAAATTTTTAATTTTATATAATTTTAATTTATCTAAATTTAAATTTCAACATTAAAGCGGTGTGAAATATTTTTCTATTAAATGCAGCTTTAGTGTTTTGGTAGACTTACACCTCACTGTAACTGTAGCATCACATAAGATGTTAGTGCCTTATTGTTACGTGCAGGTTGGATGCGTGCATCTAGTCATTGTCGACAGATTGGTTCAATTTGAATACTTTTTTCTATGTACCAGTGTAAAATTGTAGCATGCTTACTTGACATTTTATCCACTAATAACCTATAAAATCCATAATTGGTAATTAAACCAAATACTAATCATTATTTTAGTTATAATTAAATTATTTTTCTAGTTAAAAAATAAGCATGGACACATTTTTAAATTTTAAATGGAGGATTACTTCTCATGCAACATTGAGTGGAAATCTTACTACCCAAACAGTAAAGAGAAAAAAGTAATTAGAAGTTATGTTACAAATTTCATGAGGAAAGGCATTGCATTTCACTAAAGCACGGTAAAAGAAAATAGCTGTTTTATTACTGTTTAAATTCTCTTAAAAGGCAAATAAAAATATGAAACTTTTTTGTTGTGGACAAAGTGTACACTGTAAAGAGAATTTTTCAACAAATTCATGGTAATTTTGATGCAATATTTTCTTTAAACAAAAAGAGTCAATGAAATTAGCCACTTGAAATAATATTTTAGAAGAATATCGCTTAAATCAGAATTAAATGTTTAACGAGAAATTTTAAATGATTTTTAAAAGGATCAGAGCTTATATATCAGTTGGATTTTTATAAAAAAATAGAAAATGGTGAGAGATGGCAAAAAATGATTATTGGTTTTACCTTTTTATTTTTGCCTTTTTAAAATGTGGCTGTGAGACAATTAAAATTACATATGTGAATTGTATTATATTTCTGTTAGACAATGGTCATCCAAAGAGTATGTGAAGATTGAATTAATGTCTCATTCAAACAAATCTGAGAGGCCAGAAAAAGGTCCATTCAATAACTCCAAATCTTCCCATTTCTAGGGAATCTTTGCAAAACATATTTTAGTTTTTACTATGTAGTTCATAAATATTTGATATTTTTCTCTTAAAATTACTGGCCACTTATGTCTGTATGCATGAGTAAAAATCTATGTGTGATATTATATCATTTATGGTTTTCATTTATGGTTCCTGGCTCATATGTTGCATAATCATTTTTGTAATGTTGGGGCACATTAGACCTCAGAAGCAGGCCTCACAAAACAGAATCTCTCACTTTGACCTTCTCCTGCCCTCCTTTCACCTGCCCAAGGCAGAACTCTAATATGATTGTGGGTGGTCATAAGACCCCCATTTCAAAAAAGGTCCTGCCTCATACCCTGGATGAAGGAATGCTGCACGGAAAGGCCAAGAAGAATCTGAACAGACAAAACGCCTTGCTGGGTTTCCCCACTAAGTCTATTAGCGTTAGATCATATGCCCTTTTTGTCCAATCACATTTCTACATGGTTGTCAATAATGCCTATCCAATGAAGTCTCCATAAAAGGCCCAAGAGGATGGGGTTTGGAGAGCTGCCAGATAGCTGCACACGTGGAAGCTAACAAGGTTAGCAAAAACTCATCCATGTCCTCGGAGGGTGGCGCATCGCAACTCCACGGGGACAAAATCTCCTCAGGTCCAAAGGCTCAGGACCCTTCCAGATCTCGTCTTATGTATCTGTTCATCTGGCTGTGTATTTGTATCCTTAAAGTATCCTTTGTAACAAACAGGCAAATGTAAGTAAGTGTTTCCCTGAGTTCTGTGAGCAGCTCTAACAAATTAATGGAACCCAAAGAGGATGTGGTGGGAACCCCAATTTGAAGCCAGTGGGATATTCGTGCCAGAAGCCTTGACTTGGGACTGTTAGGAAGGAGGGGCAGTCTTGGGGACTAAGCCCTCAACCTGTGGGATCTGACCCTATCTCTAGGTAGATAGTGTGGCAATTGAATTGGAGGACACCCAGCTGGCGTTCGCTGCAGCACTGATTGCTTACATGGTGTGTGGGGAGAAATGTCCACACATTTGGTCACAGAAATATTCTTTGTTGATTGTTGCTGTGGAGAGAGAGTAAAGGAAAAACAGTTTAAGTTTTTTTTTCCTCTTAGACCATGTATTAAAAAATATTTTTTCATAAACTGGAAAATGGAGAGAAAAAAATAATTATATCCTTAGAACTCTAATGCAGTCATCGTTAGCATATCTATAGCTTTCCTTTCATAGCTCAAAATCTCATTTTAAGTAAGTAAAAACATAGGTGAAAATGTGAAAAAGACCCTGTTAGAAACAGATCAAACACAGCTAACATGACATCACATAATTAAAAAAATTGGGAAACATAAAGTGTTGCCAAAGAATATCAATTTTCACAGGTTTTAAGGGATAAATATGTGGTACAGTAAGCAATGAGAAATATAGGCATACCTTTATTGTTTGGAGATGGTTTTTGATGACAGTATTGTTTATAGTTAATCATTTTTGTACATTCAGAATAATATGGTATAATATTTGGTAACATTGCTGCATATGAACTATCAATGTAGAGTTTAATTATCTTGCCATTTTAGGAACCAACCTCAGATTTTTCTTTTGTTGTGTGATTTCATTTGTGTTATTTCTAACCATCTTGTACCATTTCTGGAATGATTGTCTTCCTCAAACATGTAGGTGATCTCCTTGAAAAACGTATAGTGCTCTAGCGATTTAAAGGTTTGGTTACTAGTCTTGGCAGCCATCATAATTTAATGAGTAAACAAAACAGTCTGCAGAAACTTAGACCTGCTTAGCTCCTTCTGGAAATTTTAAGCTTATTAATATTTTGCCAGAGATGTGAAATGCTGTTTTAATGAATAATCAGCAAATGGTCTCAATGCTCCTGGCTATTGACTCCAGCTGGAGATGCCTATCACCTGGGTTGACATTTAACATCTTTTCAAGGGATTTTCTTGAAGAGGGAAATAAAAGGGAAAAAGTGGGTAAACTTGCTTTGTTTATATTTTTGAAAATATTTATCAACTTGAAAGAACCTTGAGTTTAAAAAATAAAAAACAAAAAACCTTAGGGGAAAAGCATAAACGTTGCTGCCTAACTAGGTTTGGGGAGTCCAGAAGTTGAAGATGGAAGGGGCCTGTACAGACAAAGCTTGATTCAGAAATAGTTTTGATTCCTAGTTTATGTGGAGGACTGCAATTGGTCATGGCAGCTATAAACGTATTAAAATGTATTCCACAGGGACAATTTTTCTTCTTTTTATTTCATACTCCTGACCTTGTAAATTAGGGGAAGAAATTTTGAAAGGTAATGTTATTCAGAATATGTATTTATGTTACTTGGCTAAATATCAAGCTATGAAATATGAAGGATGTGGGAATTCCAGGATGGCAGAATAAGGGTCTTGATGAACTCTCTCCCCAGCAGAAAAACAAACATTTTCTGGAAATTGTTCTAAGGCCGTAGATTGAAATTAGAAACACTTCATCAGAAAAATCTATAAATCTCAGCAAAAGCAGTAAGTCTGTGGCATTTAAGCCACAACCTGTCCCCTTAATTTCCACCCCTAGCTCTATGTTATAGAAGTGCTATCCCAGATGCTCTTCCTCAGGCAGCTGCAGCCAAGAAGAGAGGGGCTCCCTCTCCCCTGACCTTCCAATCTGGGGCCATGGCTTCCGTCTCTCACTTGCATCCCAGTCCTATGCTGCACAAGCTTTCTTCCAGGCAGACATGGCTAAGAGAGACAGGTCTCCCTTTTCCTACCTTGTCCCTACTCATAAAGATGAAGCTAAACTTCAAATGCAACAGGCTGAAAATATGGGGACCCCAGTTGGAAAATCTGGACCCATGCTCCAGCATACTCGTAGGGTGAAAGTTCCATGTCAGGAGGGGCAAGCTTATAAGATAAGTGGCAGCCATCTTCCTTCTCCACTCATCACAATTCAAAGAGCAGAGTGTCACTCTTGGAAAAGCAAGTTTCTGCCCAGAAGGAAAAGCAGGCCAGGAGGACAAGGGGAGCTCTGCAGCTCTGCCTTAGAAAACTGGCTTTATTTGGAAGAGAGCATGGAGAGTTTACACCCAACAGTGTTTTTAAGAATTGTGGAGATCTTGGTGGAGAGCAATTTAGAAAAGCTGGTAGTGCTTTGAAACAAGCACAATGGCAGAGCAGCCAAACATTTAAGGAGAAAGCCAGAGAAAGAGATAGTCAAAAAGAACCCTCCTTAATCACAGTCAATTCTGGGGCCAGCACATCTGTGTTTTCAGGAGCAATCAGAGCAGGATGTGGACAGACTTGAAGCATTCCCCCAAATTCCACACAGGGCCATCACCACAGAGCACAGCCCTCACTGCCACGAAGAATTTAAACACAACCTCTGATCAAACACAAATCAAACAGTAACAGGCTCTGACCTGGAGCCTATTCCTAGAAAGATGCATGTAAAAATAAAATTGCACTAATCCCTGACAGTCTGAATGACTGTGTATACCCAAAGCTACTCCCTTTTGAGAGAGTTCAGAAAAGGAACTTCCAAGCTACTAGTCCTTGGCTAAACATAGGGCAAAAAAAAGTAAACTTCCTAAACTCAGAGAGTAACCTCCAAGCCACATTACTTTTGATAAAAAAGTGGCTTATGCCAACCCAAGGGTGACCCCTAGGGAGTCAGGCCAAGAGATAAAAAACAAGGGAAACAAATCTGGGCAGGGACATCAGAGGCTATATACTTGGAAGGAATTAGAATGTGCAGAATTAGTTGAATAAGTCATTAAACAAATAAGCAAATTACCCAGAAAGCAACAATAAGAACAACTCCCAGAGTATTATCAGTATCCAGATTTGATAAAATATACCTAAAATCTCCAGCTTCCAGTAAAAAATTATCAGATATGCAAAGAAACAGGAAAGTGTAACTCATACACAGGAAAAAGTAGCAGGTGATAAAAACTGCCTTTGAAGGGGTCTCTATAGTATGGTGGTGAACTTAGCAGATAAGACTTCAAAGCAGCTATTATAAATACATTCAAGACTAAAAGAAATCATGCTTAAAGAATTAAAGAAAGGTATAATGATGATTCCTCATTAAATAGAGAATATCAATAAAGACAGAAAATTACTTAAAAGAAGCAAGTGGAATTTTGGAGTTGAAGAGTAAAAAACCAAAGTAAAAATTTGAGCTGGCAGAGAAAATAATCAGTACACTGAATATAAATTAGTAGAGATTAGACAGACTGAAGAACAAAGAAAAAAAATAATAAAAAACCCCAAAACTTAAGAAAATGTGAGACACTATTAAGCACTCTAAAAATATGTGCAATGAGTATACCAGAGGGAGAGGTAAGAGGGAAAGGACAGAAAAAAATATCAAAAAGTTATGGCTGAAAACTCCCTAAATGTGAAGAAAAATGTTAATCTGCATATCCAAGAAACTCAACAAACTCTAAGCAGTATAAATGGAAAAAGACAAAGAGACACATTATTGTCAAAATGATGAAAGACAAAGGCAAATCTTAAAAGCAGCAAGAGAAAAACATCATAAACAAGGGCAGTTCAGTAACATGAGCAGTTAATTTCTCGTTAGAAACAATGGAGGGCAGAAAGCATTGGAAAGTCATAGTCAAAGTGCTGAAAGTAAAATAAAAACTGTCAAAAATCTTATATATAGCAAAACTATCTTTCAAAAGTGGAGGTGAAATAAAGTCATTACTAGATAAACAAAATTTGAGAGTATGGGATACTAGAACACCTGCCTTACAAGAAATAATGCAGGAAGTTCTTCAAGCTGAAAACAAGTAACACTAGAGAGTAATTCAAATATGCATAAAATCAAAGAGTACTGGCAAGAGTTATTATGCAGATAATTGTAAAAGACAGCATAATCATGTATTTCTTTTCCTTTCTTCTTTTGACTGATTTAATTGTTAATTTCATAAAACAGTATAACAGAGAGATTGTTTTATATGTATAAATATATCGTTGGTCCTATGATATATAGAAATAGTATTTGGCAATAACAGTTCAAAGGAAGAAGGTGAGTAAAGAAATGATACAAAAGGGAAACGCAAATGTCCAGAAAGAAATGAGGAGAACCAGAAGGTGAAAAGGAAGGTTAGAATTACAAACTCTACAGATATATACTTGATGTCTTTTCTTCTCTCAGTTTCTTTAAAAAATATAGATTATAAAAAAATGATAATCATAACAATGTATTGTTGGGTTTGTAACATATATAGGCTTAATATGTATACCACTAATAGTGTAACTGGCTCCATAAACAAATTTCAATGAATCCTGTATGTTTTTTTATAATCCTCTGAGTTGAGATTCTGAAGGCCCCAGGGCTGATTTCATGATGCCAAGACTCACCGTGCCCCTTGACCAGCCCCAAGGCATGTGCCCCCCCCCCTTAAAAAGCCTATGATCTGTTAGTCTGGGACACTGATTTTGAGGCAGCTTCTCCCATTCTCCCAACAAGCTGTCTTTCAGTTTAAAAATTTCTTTCTTCCTTGGCAATTCTCATTGTTTCAATAATTGAATCTTTGTGAGACAAGCAACTGGACCTAGGCTGAAACCCTCTTGCAGTTTTGATATGGAGGGTTTTCTAGGATGTCACTATTCTTTGTTCAGTGGCTGTGGAGTAGGGAGAGACCGAAAGCCTCCCTTTGCAGCTGCCTGGCCGTATTTGCCAGAGGACGTCTTTGGACTCTCCTATCAGCTCTGCTGTCACCAGCCTCCAGTGCATTCACGATTGCCTCCTGATTGCCTGAGACAAAAAGGACCTTTGGATTTTGGCATTTGCATCTGAATGGGTGAATGGTATTTGAAGCTATCACGAAGTGGGGGATGCTCATCTGAATTTGTGGAATTTTGAAGGAATTCTCAGTTGTTTGGAGTTGGATAAGCCCCCAGCTATCTGTGAGAGTGAGAACTAACGTAACTGTTTTGATTTGGCACTTCCCAGGCTTATTAGTTGAACTGCAGTTTGTTTGTTTGAAACCTCTTGAATTTCTTTTTATATCGAGCGTTTACCTGTAATGGTGTTTCTCATGTTAATGTGGAGTCTATTAAGCTCTTCTCTGGCTCTCTTATCTTTTCTGCCTACTAGGAATTTGCTGTTGATGGAATTACAAGCATACTCTAAGGTCTGGGAGGTTGAAAGATGCCTCCATTGGTGGTTCTTGTGCCGAGTTGTAAGGTCTGAGAGGTTAAAAGACACTACTATCCTAAGGTTTGGGAAATCAAAAGATACCTCTGTCCTAAAGTCTAGGAGATTGAAAGACATCTCTGTCCATGGAGGCAATCTGGCTGAAATGTGGGGATTGCTGCTGTTGGAAATGGAAAGAGAGGAACAGAAACGTGTATACAGATTTATGTGGATCTTCAGAGGATCTCTTGGCTAGAGTTCTGAGATAAAAGCTATTTACACTTTGTGTGCATGCATATGTGTTTAGATGTGTTTTGTGTATGTACATGTATTATATGCTATGTCTACGTGGTACCAAAATTGGCTTATAAATAAAAGGAGCTCTCATAAATTAAGTAAATAAGCCCAAAGCATTTTCAAGTTCACGTGAATTTAGTAATCTGTGGTAAATAAGCTGGTTTTAAAAAAATTATTGGTAAAATAAAAATAAAGCTGTCTTCAAAATTGTCAGCATACATTTTTACTTGAATTTACTGATCTTTTTCATATTTGAAGGTGAAACTTGAATTTTACAAACTAATTTATTGATGAACTAGTTCTGAATCAGCTGTTGTTGGGGGACATTTCCCATAAGTGTAAATCATGGCTATTTCAAATCTGGTGTCATTCTTCTCTGTAGACACTGAGAAGAGTAGGTATGGACTTTTGTGAGTACTGATGATGTTTCCCTAATCATTATTTTCAAGATGACAGAAAAGAGACTTAAATGAAATCCCTCATACTAACCAAATTATATGGAGTCAACCTAAACGGCTAAAGAGATTATCGTACATACACAACAGAATCTTATATAGCCACAAAAGGAATGAAATCCTGCCATTTGCAGCAACATGGATGGAACCGAGGAACATTACGTTAAGTAAAATAAGCCAAGCACAGAAAGACAAATCTTGCATGTTGTCACTGATATGTGGGAGCTTAAAAACAATTGATCTCATGGAGACAGAGAGTAGAATGATGGTTACCAGAGATTGGGAAGGGTTGAAGGGTCGGAGAAAGGGGAGAATAAAGTGGGGATGGTTAGTGTGTGCAAGAATATAGTTAGTTAGAATGCACAATATTTGATAGCACAACAAAGTGACTATAATCAACAAGTTGGGGTATACTTTAAAATAACTAAAAGAGTGGAATTGGAATGTTCCTAACATAAAGAAACATTAAGTACCTGAGTTAACAGATACCCCAATTACCCTGATTTGATTAATTCATATTGTATACCTATATCAAAACATCACATGTACCTTATAAAGATACACAACTATTATGTCCCCATAATAATTAAAAATAATTAAAAATTAAATTAAAAAATAAAACATACCAGGAACTAGAAATTGAAAGGTATGTGCTTACATGACATATAAAATGACTCATAAACCATTACTGATTCAGCACCTAGTATTTTGCTGGTTAGACATTGTTAAAATGTCTCTATATACCTAAAACTTTTTATCCTGGAAATACCAAATTTCTGTCTACCACAAATAAAATTACCAGGAAATATTTTTATTTTTTTCAGATTTTTCATAATATTTATCACAATCTGAAATTATTTTGTTGACTCTCATTCTTTGTCCTCACTACAATTCAAACTTCATGAGAAAGGGGACCTTATCTGCTTTGTTCACCACTATATTTCTAACACCTGTAACAGTACCTGTCTTATTGCAGGTATTTAAGAAATATATGTTGAATAAATATTGTATTTATTTGGAGGTATAATTTATGTAGAATGGTTCATCTATTAAACTACAATGCTTTATCATTGAAAAATAATTTATTCCTGAAATCTCTTTCCCCTGATTTTTCCTCTGAGAATATTTGTTTGCTAGAATTTTGGTGAGGATAGCTGCATCTATGTTCATCAGGGATATTGGTCTGTGGTTTTCTTTTCTTGTAGTGTCTGCATCTGGCTTTAGTAGCAGGGTAATGCTAATCTAAAAAGTAAGTTTGGAAATGTTCTCTCCTCTTCAGTTTTTGGGAAAAGGTTAAGAAGGATTGGCATTAATTATTCTTTAAGTGGTTGGTAGAATTGACCAATAAAGCCAGGTAGTCCTGGGAATTTTCTTTGTTGTAGGGTTTTTGATGACTGACTCAAAATCCTTATTTGTTATTGGTCTGCTTAGATTTTCTATTTCTTTCTGATTCAGTCCTGATAGGTTGTGTGTTTCTAGGAATTTATTAATTTCTTCTGTGATATCTAGTTTGTTGGCATATTATTGTTCATAGTAGATTTTATAATCCTTTTTATTTTTGTGGCATCAGTTATGATGGCCTCTCTTTCATTTCTGGTTTTACTTATTTGAGTCTTCTCTCTTTCTCTCTCTTTTTACTTAGTCTAGCTAAGAATATGTCAATTTTTTTCATCTTTTAAAAAAAGAACTCTTAGTTTTGCTGATTTTTTTCTATTGTTTTTCCATTCTTTATTTGTGAATCCTTGGTATCTGATTTTGGATCCTTGCAGATATGACGTTGACAAGAACCCAAATGCAATAAGATAGAAAAAGGAAAAAAAAAGCTTTTGTGGTAGGGGACAAGATGGGGAACATAATATTCCATGTGTTGAGTTTGGGGTGCCCATAAGACATCATGGAGAAAATCTCTTATTAAGTATAGTTTGACTGGTTCAGAGATACAAATTTTGGTGCTTTTATCTTGTAGTTATTAAGTCCACCAAGGTTGTTATTGATGGCATTTCATTAATTCTACTCATAGGATTCTTTCTCAAAGTTTTCTAGAAATTCTTAGAGAACCCTCATCCTATCTGCACAATGGGAGACAGATGTTAACTAAGGCACTCAGTATGATGATTTTTATCAGGAGGTTATTAGTACGATCTTACAAAGCAAATATTAAACCTTGTAATCTTATAGACCTATTCCAAGTGTCTTTGGTGTTGTGAGTCTTAAAGATCCATTTTAAGACCACACCTTGTTTATGCAGAGGAAAAGATCTTTAATACCAGTTTATAGATCTTTCACTTTTTTTCCTTTCTTTTGCTCTTTAAGTAATATAAATTTTCTAGGAATACAGTTTTCTAAATTTAATTTACAAGATCCAGTTGGGTTTGTCTCTAAACAGCAAATGGAGAATAGTAGAATTGTGTCTTTTCTGCTCCTATTTTCAGATAGGCTTCTGTGTAAACCTGACACCCAGAGCAGCAGGCAATTGTTTCAACAGAGTAAAAGTCGGTCTTGATCCATATAAACCCTTGTCCTCCCGCTCCACGTGTTTTCTTAGATATGGGCTTAGAACTTTGACAGTGTGTTTCTCCTCTTTGAAGATCTTTAGGCTGCAGAGAATTCTGGCAAAACAAACAACTAAGAGATTTCTGGCTGCTATACTCAAACTACTAATCCTAATCTCTTTATTTGCCATAATGGGATGTAGATTATATTTCTCTCTTTAAGAGATTTGAAAACCACAACCACTTTTGATAATTACCCAGAAATACTGAGACCCAAATTTCTTATATTTCTGTTGCCATCTCTGTCTTCCACTTCATCAGACCTGTGGAAATAGGGCCTGAAATCCTATTTGGCATGAGCCTACTATGTTGGTGCCAAGAGCAGCTCATTTCTCAACCCCTTCACTTTGTTCCCACTTTCCCTAGGTTCCCTTTACCTGGTCTTTGTAATAACACATGTAGTTTTTCTTTTGCTGATAATCAACCTGCCTGTGTGTCCCTCATTTGCATCCTGGTAACATACTGGGTTTGCCTATTTTGTGATGCTATCTCAGAAACGTGCCCTTTATCAGACCATAAAACAGCACTTACTCCAGTTCTGTGGAAACAATTGAGGCTCTCTCAGGATTTCTCCTGTAGTACTAGGTATCATCTGTACTAGTCATTAATACTATATGACATTTTGTAGAGTTACAAAATGTGATCTGCAGACCAGCAACACTGGCGTTACCTGGGAGATTTAAAAAAATACAGAACCTCAGAACCCAAAGACCACTGAATCAGAATCTATATTTTAATAAATTCCTTAGATTATTTATATGCATATAAAATTTGAGAAGCATTGCTATGGTACATGAGCATAGCTTTGGTAGCATCTTTTATTACTTTTCTGCTCTGTTTTCTCTTTTCGTATGTTAAGAAAGTCCCGCCTGGTGTGGTGGCTCACGCCTGTAATCCTAGCACTCTGGGAGGCCGAGGCGGGTGGATCACTCAAGGTCAGGAGTTCTAGACTAACCTGAGCAAGAGCGAGACTGTCTCTACTAAAAATAGAAAGAAATTATCTGGCCAACTAAAATATATATACAAAAAAAAAAAAAAATTAGCCGGACATGGTGGCGCATGCCGGTAGTCCCAGCTACTCGGGAGGCTGAGGCAGTAGGATAGCTTAAGCCCAGGAGTTTGAGGTTGCTGTGAGCAAGGCTGACGTCACGGCACTCACTCTAGCCAGGGCAACAAAGCAACACTCTGTCTCAAAAAAAAAAAAAAGAAAGAAAGTTCCTTCTTCTCTTACTCACATTTTAGTACTCTGATTGCAATATGTTGAGGGGGTTGGGATGGGGTCTGTGGTTGAATAGTCAGATCTTGAATGACTCTATTCAAACTAAGAGGCTTGATCTGTATTTCCAAGCATTTTGTTTTTTTACTCATTAGTCTATAATAAGGTCTTTAGCTTTGAATTATCAACCAACATCTCTTTTCCAACATTATAGAAAGTGATTGGGAAACTTAACTGCACAGTCTTCTGCTTCTCAAACTTCCCAAGTGCTTTCTGGAGCATTTAATGGTTGTCATGAAGAAATACTCACCTTGAGATTAGGAAATTATCAAGTATTAGGCATGAAAGTCTTTCTCTTAATGCACGCTCTTTGCTGTTCATTGACTTCATTACTCCTGTAAAATTTAGTAGCGTGCATACATATTATATACTTTTATAGATTTTCTTGGCTCAACTGTATCCTGAAGGTTTGGGTGAAATACTCCCCCTCCAGCAATTACCACGGCTGGCCAGCTCTTACTGGCCAAAGTGGTTTGCCCATCTGAGACCAATGGCATCTTAATCTGTGGTATCTCTCATTACTTCTGGACTTAAATAAAACATCACATATCAGGGCATGGACTTGTCTTCCGAGTAGCTGCCAAAAAGCCTGGATGATTCAATCCAAAACTGTAATGAAGTTAAAGCCAACCGAAGAAAACTCTGACCACAAAAAAGGCAGAAGATGAGAGGACAGTGGGTAAATTATCTTTTACTTTTTCCAGTTGATGGCACTTTCCAGTTCACCATTTATCCTTTCTGTAGATTTCTCATGTGACAAAGCAGGTGTATCTGATAAGGGCTCATGGAGCAGAAGTCAGTGCATTTACATATCCTATTGTTTTACTTACTGTCTTTCTCTGCTTTGTTTCCTTGGGATTTCACCTTCAAAGAAGTGACTAGCCGTTAATCCTTGCCCTGGGCTCTGTTTTCTAGCAAACCAGAGTGGTTCTAGAAAGCAGACCATTAGGAAGTGATTTGGAGATGGATTGCTCACTTGTATAAAAGAAATAAGAACCCCCTTACTGGCAATAGTGGTGTGACATTAACTTCTGGCATGCAGTGGCATGACAATTGCTTCAAACTTTCACTATTGTTAATTGGGAAGAAGTGCAGGTGGAGGGAAAGCATTTAGAAATCTAGTACCCGCAGCATTTGATCATTATGGGAACACTGATTATTTTAAGGATAATAAAGTAGAGCAATTACTTTTAAAGGCACAGGAGATTTTGAAAGGAAAATAATAGATTTGAGGTAGTTAATTGCAAACTTAAAATTCATATTTTAAAGCTGGAAGGCCTACATGACAACTATAAAGGGGATTTTTATTTCCTGTAGCCACAAGGCAGACTTGCTGAACATCAGACCTAGTATTTAGTTATATACTTAAAAGGAGACTAAATTCTCAGCTTCTGTAAAAGACAGAGTCTTAATGGGGAAAGGATAGAATTCTGAGACCTGCATAGAGACATTTCAGTGGATGAGCGTGAAAATCTTGGACCCTCTCCCAATCTCCTAGAACTTCCTGGCTGGCAAAAGAAATCCTTTCCCCATTTCCAGAGGAGAACTCTGTAGTGACTTTTCTGAAGCAGATGTCTTCTAAGATAATGTCTATTTTCCACAAGACCCACTGTCACCACCATTCTTTGCTTCTAGACTTATAATAAAAATCACTTCTTAAAATGACCTAAGCAGGGAAGTATAAGCAAGACCTTTGCCAGTAAGAAACATCCTTCACTTAAGAAAAATTGTAGGACCCGTCTAATATGTCCTGACAGGATCCAGGAGAACATTTCGAAATGGATTTGTATGGTTTTAGCCTGGGGAAGGACTGAATAGAAGGCTAAGTGGGGAAGAATTTATTGTCATAAGGGAATCTGGGCTAACATTACGTGCTTGAACACTCTATGATAGAGTAGCACATCCTGAGAACTATTTCAACTTTTGATAATAATGGTCATCAGTAAAAGGATGAATAAGTTCTAGCTCTCAGGGTTAATATATGGAGGTTGCTCTAGACAAAGATGAGTCCAGAAGAGCTACCTAATAAACTGATTTTGATATGCTTCTTAAGAAATTTGATTTTAAATATTTCTTTATAAGAGATAGACTTGCAGAATAATTTTCATATTCTCAATAACTTTCAATGAAACTTCATGCCAATGGCCATGTAAACATCGCAGAGAATCACCTAAGTAGTACTCTGATAACTAGGGTGTCTGCAATCACTTCTTGGTCACAATTCAAATAAGTAGCTGTCCCAGCACCAACAAAATGGGGCAAGTCGATTTCCAGTTTCCTTATACAGTCATATCAAATTATACACAGGGGAAATGAGCAGATATTAATAGTATTGGCTCTAATCTAGTATCATTAACATTGCCCTTGATGAAAGTTGGTTTTGCCACAGAACAGAAGTTATAATATCCCGTGTATACTTGCCTATTTATTATTAAATATTCCTTTTTAATTGGAATGCTCAATATGGTTATAAATTATAACACTCAAGAACTCATCTATCAATATTAGTATGAAGTTCAGTATTATCTCTGCCCTCCCCACCACTGCTCTCTAGCCAACAGATCTTTCAAGGTAGTGGTTAATTGGTTTTATGTTAATATTTCCTTTTGCTTAGTAGCTTCAGATGAATTCAGACATTTTTTTCCAAATTCTGGATGATTCCATGGGATCGCTACTGATATTGGATTCAGAAGACACTTTTGCCATTATTGTATCCCAAATCTGGATGGTCCAACCACATAGCATTATTTAACATGTATGATTCTGTCATCCTAGTCTAGCTGTATGAATTCAAAACTTTCCTCTTGAAAAGCAGAATTAAGTTCTTGGTCCCATTTATCATAGAAGGTTCTCGGATTTCTTAGGCAAATCTAGTTTTTTTCCCTCTAACTTTCTTTAAACTCCATTTATCAATTGATACCTTCACATAAAATAACAAAACACCTTATTAGCTACATAATCCTTACTATTTTTCAATTGCCTACAATGTGACAATTAATGTGCTAGGATTTTCACATATAGCATCATAACTGTTCTTCAACATAGACATTGCCTTTCCCATTTTACAAAAAGGAAACTGAGGCTACGTGTGTTTAAAATTAACCTGTCAAGATCACATAGTTGCTAGTAAGTAGCAAAGCTGGATCTAAACACAGGCTTTTCTGCTATACAATTTAAGATACTTAACTATTATACCGCCTTCATTTGTTGAAAAGACCACCTTCATGATTCCAAGCAGAATTGTGCTGTGAGGGAGGGAATGCCATCCTACACTTGGATCACTTAATGACCAAATTCATAAGTGATAAGATACACTGTGACATACTAAACTTGGTGGTGCTCTCCTAATTAGGAATGTCTGTCCTTCTAAAGCAACAGTAGACAGAATGGCATAATTATTGACAAGTTCAAATGTGGGGAATACTGTTTGCTTTTAGTTACTCTTTAACATGAAAGGAAAGGATTTCTACTCTAGACTTCTTTTATAAGATCAAGACCACATTTGAGACTTACTTGATAGTCAAAGTGCTAGCACCTACCTAATAGAAATAAAAAAAAAAAAGGAAATCTACATTTAAATCTAGGAGAACAAATTCAATTTTTAGTATTTCTGATCCTGAAAGAATTTTTCTGAGAAAATGTTAGATCTACTGAACAATCTCAATTTACATGTCCTAAGTTTTAATTCTAATGAGAATGTGTCAGAGCCAGTATAGGTGAAGAATGACTCAGAATCATGTAGGAGAGCTGTAAAACGACCTTTGGTTTTTTGGCGCCTCTTGTGGGAACAGCTCTAGTCTTCATATACTGGGTGGAATGATATTAAACATTACCAAGGCAACTTTACACTAGCTATGCTGTGCCATCCCTGGGAAGAAGACAGAGAACTCATTAAATAAATAAAGATTCAAGTTCACACCCAGATATTAGCTATCAGCACTTTTAGGCTTAACAAATTTGTTATCTTCAGCAGTGCTTAGAGTATTATTTTTCTAAATAGTTTGCCACATTATCAGGGAAATCTGATTAAAGGAAAACTGATACAATTTAATGAAATTGCCAGTAAAGGCGGTATCTATACTTGCCAAGCTCTTATAAACCTATGTTGTCTTTTCTCTTTTCTCTAAATGAAACATTGCCTATCAACCAATTAAAGATATCTACTGAGCTCTTATTCTATGGCCACATTGCTATAAGTGAAAAATGCAGATACAAAGGAAATAGCAGGACTAGGATATGAATTTGAAATTCCTTTTAATTCTTAAGGTTTATAGGAGTATCTTAAAGACCAACTATGTTCTAAGGCAGATTCTTAAATACTCATAAAAATTATTGAGGACCCCAAAGAGTCTTTTTAATGTCATAGGTATCTATCAATGTTTACCATGTTAGAAATTAAAATTGAGGCATTTAAAAATATGTACTTATTCATTGGTTTAAAACAGCAAAAGTAAACTTATTATGTATTTACATAACTAGCATTTTTATGAAAAATAACTATGTTTTCTAAAACAAAAAATTAATCGGAAGAGTGGCCTTGTTTTACATTCTTGCAGGTCTCATTAATGTCTGGTGCAGGAAAGAATGCTGGATTCTCATATCTGCTTTGGCATTTCATCTGTTGCAATATCACATGTCACGTAGCTTCTGGGTTAATTCATGTTACACTCATGAGAAAATGAGTGTAAAATGGAAAATAATATCTTAATATTATTATGAAATAGTTTTGACCTCATAGATCCCCTGAAAGCATTTCAAGGACCTCCAGGGGTCCCCAGATCACACTTTAAAACTCCCTGCTCTAAGATAATATCATGAGTGGAAATGGTAACTCAATATTACCCATCAATATAAAATTGAAAAATGCATGCATTTGGGTGAGATAGCATTTATGCTGAACTCTATCCTTCTTGTTGTGATCCGCTTTTCAAAAACCTATATTAAAACATTGATCCAGTGTTAGTAAAATGAATACAATTTACGGCTATATAAGTAATTTCATGTTGCTATATATGAGAAGGTCCATGTAAACACATATATGCTTTTTTATTATCTATTTAAAAAATTTTGACAGTCTATCAGCAAAAGGCAATTATTTGCATTCTAATTTTTATTTTTTCTGCACAATACTGTTGCAACTTTAGAAAGTAGCTACTAGCCATTCTCGTTATACTGTTCATTTATTACTCCATTTTGCTGTTTATATTTGTTTTTAAAATTGGCTGTGTAAATGTTATTTTTTCAGTTAGGTAACATTAACCATCAGAACCACTTACAATTTGGAGTCAAACACTGCTTTAGTAGAGAATGAATCCAGAATGGCTTATGTTGTAGTAAGAATAGCTGACCGAATTTCAACCAAGTGGTCTGAAACAGGTATCCCAAAGTAGAAAATATTAGGAAATATATTCTTGCCTCACCACACAAAAGACTCATTATGTTTCACTAGTGTTATCAATAAGTAAAGATTAATTTTGTTTCTGCTTTACCATAGATCTAATGTTATTAAGTAATTTTAATTATGGTTAGTTTTATACATTACAGAAGAATCAAAAATCCTTATACAGGTGCATAATAGTTCATGTCATATTTTTTCACCTAAAATCTAGGAATAAAATGACAGATTCCAGCTCTTCGGCTCCCCAGTTTTCCTCAAGTTTGTTGCTTGCAATTTTCGGAATTTTAAATAATAAAAGAAAAAATATGTCTTGATGGCATTGGGAGAAACAAGGACTGTTGTTATTTGAGGAATGCAAAGGCTCAGAAAATGAACGTTCTTTTTTTCTTCCCTACATATTTCTTCTCCCTCTACCAACCTGATAAAACCCTCACATTTTGAGAGGGAATGAATTTAGTTCTAAAAACAGGTTGTGATGGCTAGATAAAGGACTGCTTATTTTGTGGATGGTGCTTCTGTACAAAGAACTGTGTGTTACTCATAGTAACACAATAGTCCAGCAGGTAATAGAAAACTCGTGAATAGAAGGAAAGAAAATGGTAGTAGAACCGGAAGATAATCTGCTTTTCATGTCAAGTACAAAGACAGCCCTGTTCAGCTATGGTGTTTAGATCCCTGAGTCACATCTGGTGGTACGTCGATGGCTTCATATAAACATGAGTGGACATCCTTTTTTTATCCTGTGCTTGAAATATTTATGTTAAAAAAAAGAAAATTATGTGAGAAATAACTAGCTTTAATCTGTCTAGAAAGATGTCTGGTTTCTTTTTTTTTCTTTAAATTGCAATTCTTGGAACACTTGAGAAATCCAGTGACTGTATAGCCACACCACAGAGACAGGAATATGCGTTACTAAGAATGACAGTTTGTTAAGGTTATTGTAATGCAGCTCCAAGAAAGCTGAACTTCATTCATTCTCCAGAATATATCTGTATTCCATTCAAAATCAAAGCCAGGGAGCAGAGTATTCCTAATTGCACAGGATTGCTTGTTATGATGATGGAATTTTTGCACCTTAAAAGAAGAAGCCTAAAAATTGCCTTAACGTACGATATGATAAATATTTCTGTTGACACAACAAGTCTTACATAATAACTTTTAGAAATTCAGTAGTGGTCACTATACAAATATTCACCTATAACATTTAGGAAACATTTTATTCAGCTAAAATTTATATATCCTCATGCAGGAAAGTGCTAAGATATTTTAAAGTGAGATTAAAAGAGATAAATGTTTATATTTTAATCATTGTTTCATTTGAAAGCACCGATTTGACTGAATTTCCATTTTCAAGATATTTCTCACGAAGCATTCTAACTTCACATGACTCAAATATCTTAGAATCTGCCTTAATAATTTGTTTTTCTCAATACATTACATATGTATATTATATACAAAATGTCAAGAAACAGATATTAAAAGATAAGATTTGAAGATCTGGAATGATGAGAATAAATCAGTTAATAATAGTTGCACAGATTATCTAGTTTAAATCACATAGATTTTTTTTCTGTGATTTTTGCGATTATTTTCAACAAGATCCATACCCGCCAGTCCAGGGTGACCTTTCTTTCTCTCTTTTTCTTTGTGTGGGAGCCTCAGCCTTCTCCAGCACACAAAGGTTATGTCAGGCCCTTAGAGTGTGGAATGTTTTGGATAATGGGAAAGCAGTCTAATCAATTTGCCACTGAAAGAATGAGGAGATAGACAGAGGAGAATAGAGAGGCTGCTTTTGAAGTTTTCTCTTTTGCAGGTCTGAGTCACCCACAGCTGTAGGGTTCCAGTCTGTTTGCTTTAAGTTTTATAGGAGGAGCAGAAACACCAAGTTTGATATCATGTTTATTTTCTTCTGCCAATTTGAGAGAGTCCTACAGAGCAAACATAAATCTCAGTGCAGCATTTTTAGCTCTCAGCCAAATATTCAGACACCCACATGCCTTAACTTAGTTGGCAAGCGAAGGGACACACCTTATATGTGAAATTGCACAAGATGATACTTATCATCCAAAATAAAATTGGTGCCCCTTCATACTCCACCTTCCCCACCATTGGGAAAATAATTACTTTACTAGAATAAAGCTTCTTTCTTGCTTGCTTTTTTGTTTGTTCCTTTGCTTTGTCTCTCTGTTTCTAAATTCTTCTTTTTTCTTCTGCTCAAGGTGAAATAATGTGCCTCTATGTGTCCCAAGTAATGTGCAAGGCATTGACTACCTTCATTTCCCCTCTCCTCTTTGTGCAGCTAGACCAGGCTCTAAAGCTGCAAAGACCTTGAAGAAATAGAATCGAACTGTAATTGTTGCACTTTGGGAGGCCAAGGCAGGAGGATAACTTGAAGCCAGGAGTTCAAGAGCAGCCTGAGCAACATGGGGAGATCCTGTATACAAAAAATAGAAAAAAAATAGCTGGGCCTAGTGTCATGCACCTGTAGTCCCAGCTACTCGGGAGGCTGAGGCAGGCAGATTGCTTGAGCCCAGGAGTTTGAGGTTGCAGTGAGCTATGATGATGCCACTGCACTGTAGCCTGGGTAACAGAGCAAGACCATCTCAAAAAAAAAAAAAAAAAAAAAAAGGTAGAAGAAATAGAATCTGGATTCTGAGTTCGCAAGTCACACAAGTTAGCCCTGCCCCCTTGCTTTGTGAGGGGCTTACCCTTTCCACAGAGTTTCATTTCTGCTATTTATTAACAGTGAACTGTCTTCCTTTAAATACAATTGTATTTTCCCCCCTTTTAGGGATTTAAAAAATTACTTTTTGGTTTTTAGTATCTGTATAATAAAAAGATACCTTCTAACACTGAAAAAATTATTCACATATTATCAAATAGTATGTTTAAATCCATTTTGAACATCTTTAATGAAATTCATACTATATATTTAAACTTTTTCTTTTAGCAAATTAATTTAAAGATCACTGTTCTATCCTGATGGAATTAAGGAATGACTGTATATTAAAAGGTAGACTTAATTGAAATATGCGTTAGGGTATGTAAAATATCCAAAAACTGATTTAGTGAGGTACCATTTATAATTCTTACATTTTGCAATTAATAAGTTAGGTTTTTTTAAAAATAATTTCTTGATTTTTATTTGTAAAGGAAATATAGAAGAACGTTCAGACTACTTTGCAAATCCTTACAAATAGCTCATTCTGAGTGAGGACAGAATATTTTTCTAATAAATGAAAGACTAAAATGAATGTAATATTCTTTGCTTTCCTCTTTTAAATTGTTTTTTGAAGTATAAGAAATTACTATACAAGCAATAAGCTAAATATGAAAATTGGTGCAAATTATGGGTCTGATGGAAAGGACCAGGACACAAATTTGCAAGATTATTATTATTTTTGGCAGACTCATTAATTTGCATTTCAATATCAATGCTTCTTATGTCTGTGAGCAATGGTCTACATTGGGTAGAAATTTAACAATATATGTCTTGGAGTAAAAATAATTGAAAACTCTATATTGTTCAAAATCACCATGGGAGCCTGTATATTTCAGTTCAGCTGCTGAGGAGACAGAAGCAAACACATTTGGCCTCTTCTAGGCCTCATGCATACTCCGGAGACACTCAGAGGCTCTCAAATGCAGCTGTTTCAAAGGGGAGGGGACAGAAGTGAACAATTTTAGTTGATGTAAAAAATATATGTAGATGGCACCAGATGTGATTTCTCCCTGTACAACTTTAGTCGTAAAGTTCTGGATTCTTGTTCCAAACCTCCTGTAAGTCTTACTCAGGAAGTGCTGAGGTAGGAATTATACCACATATGTATACATTTGTTGCCCAAGCTTTTGTCTTTACTTTTTAAAAGCTATGGTTTGGATGAAGCGAACAGAGTTTTCTTGATTTCTGGAGTGGAAATGTATCACAGATATGTTGTTCTTCTGGTTATGTAAGTAACCTCTTTCATTGTGAAAAATTAAAAAAAATCCCCTAAGTCACAGCCCTCTCCACCAAAAAAATGACAATTTTCCTATTCTCAGTACTTAGAGATAATTACTATTTTAATTTTTATATCTATCTATTTATTCATCAATTATAAAATATTCTATTGAAAATTAGGATTTTAATATAAATACGGTTTGGTAAGGTTATTTATTTCCACATGGACATTTCCAAACCATGTGACTAAGGTGATTAAGTATTAGTCTGCATGATGGTTTTGCATGCATTTTTTTCAGGTATACTATTTCCTTATATGACTATAATGATTTTTATAAGACTTTTAAGTTGAATGTTTAGGTTGTTTTCACTTGTTTTGCTTTTTTATAAATGAATCTGTGATTAAATATCCTTATGGAGATACATCTGCATATTCCTCTCGTTATTTGTTGTGGTAAACTTTTGAAAATGAGAGTGATCAAAAGGAATCCACATTTTAAATATTTTCCCACAAGTATTTCCATTTATCAGTATTTTGGTTTTTTTTAAGTGTCTACTATGATATTAGGAAGCATTCTCGGCTCTTACTGACATAGCTGTGAACAAAACAGACAAGTTTATGCCCTCACGGAGTATTCATTCCTGTGGGAGAAACAGATAATAAACAAGGTAAGAAAGTGAAATGTACAAGTGCTAAGGAGAAAATTAAAACAGAGGGGGTGAATAGAAAGTGTGTGGGAAAAAGAGAAAGAGAGGAGTAGGTGTTGTAGTTTTAAATAAGTCAGCTAGGGAAAGCTTTGTTCTTCACTTCAAGAAGAGGATGTTTGGTTAAAAACCTAAGGAAAGTAAAAATGCCTGCGGTGAAAAGACTTTCAGGCACAGTGATCAGCCAGCGCAAAACACCTCAGCCAAGAATGGGCCTAGTCCCTGGAAGGACTGGGAAGAGGCCAGTGTGGCCAGAGCCAAGTGAAAAAGGAGGCAAGTCAGAGGATATACAGAGAAGAAACAGGGTCCAGATTATGTGTAGTCCTATGGGTCACTGTCAGGATGTGACTTGTACCCTGAATCAGATGGAATGTCACTGAGGGATTTGGGCTTAATAAGAGTGACATGACTAGACTTAGCATTATGACTCCTATATTAAGACTAGAATATTTGGGATAAGAGTGGAAACAAAGAGTCAGTTAGGAGACTCGTGGAATTCCCTAGAAAGCAATAATGCTAGTCTGGTGAAAATAGTGAAAACTAGTCAAACCTGAAGATAAAACTGACAGTATTTATTGGAGGACTGGAAGTAGGGGGTTAGAGAAAGAAAATAATCAAAGATGATTCCAGAGTTTTTGCTTTTTGTTTTTGTGTCCAGGAACTAGAAGTATGCAGTGGCCATTACCTAGGTGAGAAAGACAGTGAGGAGTCGGTTTAAGTTGAGGAAGAACATCAGGACTTGAGTGTTGAACAGGACACATTTGAAATACTAGAATTGTTGAACAGGCAGTTGGACTTAAGAGTCAGGCATAGAGAAATACTTTGGGGAGTCATTAGCATTCCATCAGCTACTGCTGTGTAAGTAACAACCACAGAATCTCCGTGGAAGATTACGATGAGTTTTTATTGCTCACGTGTCTGCACGTTGATAGGGTTGGATCATCTAGGTTGGCCTTAGCTAGGCAGCTCTGCTTTAGCTAAGGGTCACACTGGACCTTGCTCCTCTCTATGAACTGGGATTTGTTCTTCTCCATGGGTATTACTTCCAGGACTTAGCTGTCTTCTTATGGCGATAGCAGGGTGAGTCCCACTGCCCAAACCCATTTCACCTCTGTTATTGTCCCATTGGCTACACAAAGTCACAAGGCCAATCCCAAACTCAGGAGGTGGGGAGTTTCATTCTACTTCTTGTGGGAGAAAATGCAAAGTTACGTTGTAAAGCCTGTGGCTACAGACAGAAGTGAAGAGATGAGGACAATAATTTATTCTGCCGTGAGTATACATGTCATATTTAAGGCCATGAGCCTAGATGAGACACAAAATGATTACACAAATTTACCCACCCACCAGACTTTCTGTTTCTTTTACTTTGGATTATTGTTTTAAAACTTGCCAATGTGAGGGATGGAAACTAACCCTTGTCTTAACTAGAATAATTATATTTCTAAACCGAGCTAAAGACCAGACATGAAATACTTGGAGTCAGTGTGTGATTTTCATTTTCCAACAGGATTGTCTTTCACTAGCTGATTATGTCTTGGTCTAAGTGACCCAAAAGAAAAGTTTCCCGGTAGATTTTGTTCCCTTTTATATTTTCAATCATCTTTTTCTCTGTATTTAATAAACAGGGATAAGAATGAATTTCAAATAACTGTGGCTTATAATTGTAATCCAGCACCTACAGTTTACTCTCCTTAAATCACTAGTATTTTATGAGAAGAGATCATGTTTTGGTGAGAACCAAAGGAAACAATGATGTATATTATAACTCTAAAAAACCCTATTGAATTTTTGATTCACACATGCGAGGTTCATAATTTGATAAATCGTAAAGCCTTCAAAGAAAAATTTATGCTCCTTTGCAAGATGGGGGGCCTTTTCATTTTGAAGTCATCATTGTGAGAAAGTGACCGATGTGACTCTTTGTGGCTAAAGGCCCACATATGCCTTTCCATTCACAGCAAAGGGCATTATGCCCTATTTACAATGCACACAATCTGTTCAAGCCTTTTGAAATTCCTTATGTGTGGGCTGAATATATTTTCAGTGAGTTGAAAACATCCTTAAGATTTCTGGGGTATGGTAAAATACATATTTTTAGTGACTGGGATATTTATCTTAGGAAAGGAATTATAATATTAGGATCACAAACATTGTTTACATACAAATTGCACATAGGTTTAGCAGCGATTTTAGAAACAAGCATGTGGACAGGGAGCTATGGTAAAGCTTCAAATAGGACAGAATATTTTATTTTCAGCAATTGCACTGGGAAAGTATGCTTTCCTCTTGCACGTGAGAGATAAAGAGCATAGTACTGCATACTTTTAGTGTAAAAATAGAAAATCCATTAAGAAATAAAAGCACTGTTGATTCCATTGCTTGAGAAAAATATTCCTCTATTCATTCACAGTAGGTTTGTTCTCTCAGAACAAGGCTTTTTGCATTACCTTGAATTTGATCCAAAGAAATATGTGTGCTGAACTCTAATTAACTAAACCATAATGACTGGAATTTTGCCTTTAGTAAGTAATAGGTTTGTGATTTTATTGCTTCATGTGTCCTGCTTTGATATCAAGTAGACTTAATCAATATACACATGCTGTAATGATTATTTTGTTGTCTTTTTGTACTCAGAGGCATAGCTTCCTTTTTTCCTAGTAAATGTCAAATATGCTTAGTGCTAAAAGTATATTTGTACAGATAATTATTTGGGTGCTGGGCCATTATTTGGCTTGGGGAAGTCAGTAGAGGGAAGTCAAACATAGCTGGGGTCTGGATCCCTCTTGGGAGAAAGTTCCCCCAATCTAGAAGGAAAATAATTTATGTGCATATAAAGCAAAACGTTGGGAGTTGTAGTTAATTTAGGATATGTTAATATAAAAAATTCAATCCAAATAAAAGCTATTTGAAGGGCATGAATTTTTTAACATCACTGTGTTTATATGTTGCTTCAATAACTGCATGTATCAATCTAGAATTTTTATTACATAGATCATCTAAAATTGTTATACTACATAAAATATAAAACATATATAAAGTAAATGGTCTTCAACTGTGCTACTTTAGCTGTAGTCTGATGGTAGGTTACTCCGAAGCGTACTCCAAAGATCAAAGATCAATATTTTCATAAACATTTTAAATATTGCAACTGTCTTCTCTAAAATTCTCAGTGACAATTTCATTCAATGTTTCCAAATACACAATTTATATTAGGGATATGCAGGGTGGGTAGGTAAAATAATCTACCTGTAATGACCTTAGCATAGACATTTACCTTTTTTTAATGACTTAAAGAGAATATGTGTGTGTGTGTGTGTGTGTGTGTGTGTGTGTGTGTGTGTGTGCAAGCGTACATGGTGAGAATGAAAGGGGGGAGAAATGACTATTTATTGATATGTTTATGCTAGCCATTATATTTAACAGGAATATGCTAATCAAAAAAATAAAAAATAAAAAAAAAACCAGACCCTGTTCTGACAGTACATACACACACATTTACACATCTCTTTTTACCAGGGTGCTATAGAATTAACAATTATTTAGTTTTGAGTTTTGGGAAGGTTTACAGTTAAAATTGATTTGTGTCTGTTTGTAGTTAAAATTCCTCCTTTGACATTAATCATAATCTATTTGATTATATGGTTTTGGTTTGATATATCTTAACATTTTAAAACTATACTATTAGCAATATTTATATTGTCGATTCGGAGGAGAGAATGGCATATTGATCTGGTCATTGGAGGGAGTTAATTCATTTTTACCAAGCTTCATTGACTCAGATACCCACTTGGCTTGAATAAATCTCAGGATTAATCTTTACTGTTAAAACTGAAACATGCCAGTGAATGGTATCTCAAACAGGATTTCATTAACTAAGTGTTAAATGAACTTTTTTTCTCTATTTGTTTCTGTGAGGGTTTGGGGTAAAAAGTTCTCACAGCTGCCGAAAGAATGACTCTATTTAAAGAGTGGTTGGAAGCACAAATGTTGATTATCTGAATGAAAGAATTTAATTAAGTTTCCTAAAGAACAGGATACTACTGACATCAATGATTGGCAAAATGAAGCAGGAAAATATACAGTATTTAACATTATGATATTTTTCACTTAATGATGCCAGTATTAGATCTTGGCTGGTGTCCTGGAATATGCACAATGGCTTGGCAACAAATTAATTATTTTGCAATTGCAGATGTGGAGCTTTGGGGTGTGAAAGTATCTTTGCCAAATGGTTTTGGGAAAAGATCCAAAGCAATCATTTTATTTCCTCCTCTATGCGCATATCCTTGTTTATGAATATGGTTGAAATTCTCGACGTCAGATGGTCACAAGATCACAAACAATATTCAGTTAACCTCTCGAAGTGATTCTTTAACATAACTGACTGAGGGCAAAAAAATTTAACAAGCCTGCATCATAGTCCATAAAAATAGCTTAAGATTTGTACAAAGTATCTTCCAATCATTCACAACTCTGTAAAGTAGATAGTTTCTATTAGTGTTTAATTATTATTTTAATGATGATATTTAAGGTTGTATTAACTTTCATTGCAACTGAAAATTGTTACGGCTGTTATTAATGAGAGCTGTAGGTCACACCATTCTTTTTTGTTTGTTTGTTTTAAGACAGAGTCTCACTCTGTTGCCCGGGCTACAGTGAGTGCCATGGCATCAGCCTGGCTCACAGCAACCTCACACCCCTGGGCTCAAGTGATCCTCCTGCCTCAGCCTTCTGAGTAGCTGGGACTACAGGTGCTCGCCACCACGCCCAGATGATTTTTTGTTTCTGTTTCTATGCCCAGCTAATTTTTTCTAATATTTTTAGTAGAGACAGGGTCTCGCTCCTGCTCAGGCTAGTCTCAAATTCTTGATCTCAAGTGATCCTCCCAACTTGGTCCCTCGGAGTGCTAGGATTACAGGTGTTAGCCACCACACCTGGCCCACACCATTCTTATTTAACCATAAAACCCCACACAAATGGGGTAAGAAACCTCAACATTAATCAAGTAATATTAATAGCAGTATTAGGTCTTGAGTATCAGATGGCATCTACCATAGTATTATTATCATTAACATATACCCTTGTCATCAGTTTAGCACTTAGATATGGCTCTGTTTGAGAAAAACATAAAGTTGGCCATGGTACTGAGAGTCAAATTTCTTTTTTTAATAATAGACTCTGAAAATATCAATTGTAACTAAGAACTGTATATTAATCTTTGTCTATGTGGTTTCAGTATAAATAGAATTACATTATATACTATTCTTATTAACCATATAAGTGATAGGCCAACAGATTCAAGGTGATGCTAATTATAAAACTGGCTCTGCTGCTTACTTGTGGTATGAAACCAACAAGTTAAATAACTTCTTTGAGTCTAAATGTCCTAATATGATAAAAACAGCTAATATTGAGATCTACCTTAAAGGATTGCTGAAAGATTTAAACAGAATAACATGGGTAAAGCATTGAATACATTTCCAGAACAAAATTTGTATTTTTATAGATGTTAGCTACATAATTTTACATATTTCTATATTTGTAAGTGTATTTATTATATATGTACAATTATATATGCATACTTATATGCATATGTATGTTGTCTAAATATATACAAATGTGAATGTATATTCAAATTATCTTAGATTTCCTAATTATTGAAGAAAGTATGCACCAAATAAGTAGAGTATGCATCAGGCACATAGATCTTTGTTTACTGACACCCAATCACCCACTCCTAAAACCCTCCCACATCCAACATATGTAGCCATTTACCTAATATTATAAATTCAGCGAGAGCTTTGTTTGGAAATACTTTGGAAGTGCCTTATTTCTATTTCTGCTTGCCTGCCATTTTAAAGGAACCAAAGATAGCAGAAAAGCACTGATTTCAGAGTTGATATTAATATACTTAGGCCTATTCTTATGGCAAGGGGTCCTTTGGTCATCTGTGGCGAATCTATCTTGCTTTTGCTATGTAAACTTATCTTGCCCTTTCTCAATAAACTGTGTTTTATGCTTCCCTTGCTTTAGGTACATCTGGTCATTCTTTGGCCAAGAGCACACTGAGAATTGAGAACAGACAACTACTACTCAACAATTATTCAATAATAAAAATATTCCTTCTATATTAAATAATATATATGTATATACTTTTTTCTTAAAGTGCAATATGCTACTTTTGTTTATACCAGATTAAACAACATGCTCTCCCCTTATAAATTAGTTTATAACAGAAACTCAATACAACATTTATTGTTAAAGGGAAATAATATATTCAGGATAAATTCTAAAGAATAAACATTGATAGTAGGATAAACATTGAAAATTCGTATAGATGTACAGACTACATATCTCTCGATAATGTAATATTGACAGGAACAGATGCATAATTCCTTTGCTATCTTCTCCAAAACACTAATGAGGAATCATTGTTTTACCTTACTTTCATCAGAGAGATGCAAGTATAACTTTTTTGGCCTGCAATGATTCATATAATATTATTTGAGAATTATTTGGTATTCACTTGCTACCTTCCAAAATATAACTGTAGATTTAAGTGCAGTGTTCTCCAAGTCTAGTTATGTGGGGTATATGGTCAGCATTTATTTTAGGTATTATCTAATTACCACAATTACTAAAAAGTATTTCTTTGTACTACTCCTAATATTTTTCTCTTATATCCTTTCTAGGCAAAGCTATTGTCAAGGGTTTATCTTTCCATGGATATTTAAAATTATATACCCTCAAACTTATACCAGAAAAACAAAATCCCTGTCCTTTGATTTCTTAATGATCATCTCACAGAACTCTTTTAAGGACATATGAATCTAGGCCTTAATGAATATTCACATGGGGATCTAATAAATTGGAATGTAAAAGCATTTTGAGTAGAATTTGTATAAGGGGTATCATTCTAAATCAGAATTTATGAAATAAAACTGAATATTTTAAATTTAGCTAACATATTATTAATTAAAAGAATTCAAAGAAAATTTACTTCTCTGTTAGTATTATCAATACTGTAGTTTGCTTTTTAAATTGACTATTGTTTCAAATTTAACCTCAGGGATATTGCAATGCCAATGTAAAAATAAAAATGTTTAAAAATACCACCCTCTTGAAGCTGAGCCAATGTAAATTATTATTTGAATGTTTTCTGTTCCTTACTTGCTTACTCTTCCTAAATATTTCTTGAGAAATGGACATCTTCATAGAGTCCTTTTTTTTTATGGAGAAGGGAAAAACTCAGTTTCTTTTCCTTAATTTGCTCCCTGCACTGAAAACATAATTCAACTAATGATAAACTTAATGATATAAAGATAAATGTTTTTATGTATTAATTATAAATGAGAGAGAATCCATTGTGAACCTGAAATATGTTGTGTTACTAATCAGAGTTGGCTTCTATTATTGCCTGTTTAGTCTGTTATTAAATATGTGATGAGACATCAGTGGTTCAAAAATAATTCCTGTTAAGTGTTGTGCCCCTAAGGCTCTGTGAAACAGTGATAACTTGGAAGATGTTCTAAATCGGAATGTTGGAACCCAGTCTCAGCATTTCTCTGAATAATTCTTTCCTTTGTCTTTAAAGTCTAGAACTACAGAATGACCTTTAATTTTTGATCCCTACAAGTAGGATTTTATCAGAAGTTATCCTGGGTTAGGGAAGAGGAGATGGAGCAAAGGAGCTATTTCTATGGCTGCCAGGATATCTTGGGGAGATGCTAGTACATCTGGTTGTGTTTGATGTTTTTGTTATTGATATGGAAGAGCTGTTTAAAAGCATATTAAATTAATCTCATGGGAGACACTGTAGACTACAAAGGCATATGAAAAACATGGTCAAACAGGATAACAGGAAAGAAAGTATATTTTCTTTGGACTATAATCCCCAGACTAATTTTCTTTTTTCCTTTAGTTGACACATAATAACTGGATAATTGTGGGTTACAAAGTGACATTTCAATACAGGCATACAATGTGTAATGATCAAATCAAGGTAATAAGCATATGAATCACCTCAAATATTTATCATTTCTTTATGTTGGGAACATGCAAAATCCTCTCTTCTACCTTTTTGAAAAAGTATGATAAATTTTTGGTAACTGTATTTACCCTACAGTGCTATAGAGCACTAGAACTTGTTCCTCCTACCTAGCTGTAATCTTATAACTCTTAACCAACCTCTTTCTATCCTGTCCTCCCCTTTTCCCTTCCCAGTCTTTAATAACTGCAGTTCTACTCTATATTTCTATGAGCTCAACTTTTTTTTAGCTCCCATATATGAAGAGATGTAGTATTTCTCTTTCTGTGCCTGACTTCTTTCACTTGATGCAAAGTCCTTGAAGCTCATCCATGTTGCCACAAATGACAGAATTTCATTCTTTTTCATGGTTGAATATTATTCCATTATATATATATATGCCACATTTTCTTTATCCATTCACCTGTTGAGGGACATTTAGGTTGATTCCATATCTTGGCTATTATGAATAGTGTTATAATAGACATGGGGGTGCAGATATCTTTTTATGTACTGAACTCCTTTCCTTTAGATAACTACCAAGTAGATCATATGGCAGTTCTATTTTTAGTTTTTTTCAGGAACCTCTGTAATGTTTTTCATAATGGCCAATCTAACTTACATTCCCACCAACATTGGCCTATGCAAGGATTTTATGGGTAAGACTTCAAAAGCATAGGCAATGAAAGCAAAAATAGACAAATGGGACTATATCAAGCTAAAAAACTTCTGCATAGCAAAGCAATCAATCAATGGAGTGAAAAGACAACCTTTAGAAGAGAAGAAAATATTCGCAAACTATATATCCAACAATGGACTGATATTCAGAATATGTAAGGAATATACAAGGAACTCAAACAACTCAACAGCAAAAAACTAATAATCTGATTAAAAATTGGCAAAGGATCTGAATAGAAATTAATCAAAAAAAGACAAAGAAATGGTTAACAAGCATATAAAAAGTGTTCAACATTACTAATCAACAGGGAAATGTTAATCAAAACCACAATGAGGTATCACCTCACTTCAGTTAGAATGATTATTATCAAAAAGACAAAACATAACAAATGCTGGCCAGGATGCCCTGCCTAGCTTTTTTTTTTTTATTGACAAAAGAAACACAGACACTCCCTTCCCACCCCACCCTTAGTCACCCCAGCATCAAGAATTATTAATTCCAATGAAGAAATATGATGCCGGAAACTTACACTAATCTAAGTTACTTCTCACAGTAACAGTGTGAGAAGGTGATATTAGGCTCATATTAAGATTAGAAAGACAAGGCAAGTAATTTGTCCAAGTATAGTAGCTAGTAAGTAGCAGAATCTAAACTTGAACTCAGGGCTCTCAGACATCAAACTCATGCATCTTCCGCTTCCCTGGACTATTTTGTTCCCCAAATGTAGAATTTAGACCAAGGAAATTTACTTAGGTTTTACTGCCAGAAGTCAGAAAATATTTTAAAATTATAGCCTAACTTTCTCTGCTTCATAATCCCAATCAGAACTCATTTGGGCTATGATGTATTCTGAATACTTGTAAAGGCTAGAAAAATACCGTAATATTTGAACTTTCTAAGCTAATGAAACTGTAATGGGTAGAAGACAGGCAAGTGAAATATACAGCATAATATCTAAAGAAATATTCACATGACAGACTTTTTAAACTAATGATTTACACATTTATTGGTTTATGTACAAAAATCTTAGAAGAACAAAAGTATATATTTATTGACGTCAAAGTCAGTAAGTAAGGGGAATATAGGAAGGAAACAAAGAATATGGGAATAACTCTAACCTACCCTCTCTCTATGTATATGTATATCCTATTGTAAATTATCTACAATATTTAAAAGACAATCTAGCATTATGAGTAAGAGAATGAGCTCCAGAGTCTGACTGCCTATGTTTAAATAGTTTACTAACTTTTGGCAAGTTATTTTATTTCTCTGTTAAGTTTTAAAACTTGTTTTCTTCCTTCATCTGTAACACGGCCATAATAATTCCAAATAAGCAGTATGCTGTTGTACAAATGATATGATAAATCATTTTGAACCAGTAGCCAGCAAAAATCAGCCGGGCTATAATGCTGAAGAAATGCTAATTATTATTATGAGCTATAAATTTATGTTCTCAAAGTTGTGGGATCATTACTCTACTATTAATATATTTCAAATTAGATTTGATAAATAGCAAATATGTCTTTCCTGACTAAACTTTTACCAAGTGCATTACTTCTAACCTATAGTATCATCTGTATATTTAGAGGAACTGGGCTCAATTAGTGATCAAATAAAAGTGTGCCCAGAAAATCTTTGATATTATGTTCAAAGTAATTCAGCAAAATATATATCTCCAAGAGTGAACTAACTTTCAAAGTAATCCCTGTTGGAGAGATAGATATTTATTCACCAAGAAATGTTGCCTTTATTGTCAATTATTTTTGAGCCATTCTTTTGGAATTTGCCAGTGGTGTTTATAAATATATCCACAATGAGTCAGTAATTCATGATCTGCATATGTTGAACAAGAATTTAATTTGAGAAGAATAGGCATTTGGAGCCAAGCGTGATGAATAAGGTGATTGATCAAGACTGGGTTAATTGAAATGATGAGACTCATTTTTGTGAATGACTCATAAAGAGTTCTGAGAACAATTTTAATATTTGAGGTGATGGCAGCAATTTACATGGGCTATGCACTTGGCCACAGAGTTTTACAGACTGATTCTCATTGGTGCCGTGGGTAATTTCAGGATCAAAACACACTTTTTTTTTTGCATTCATAACTTCGCATTCATAAGTTTGAATTATGGGTAGACAATCAGTGTCACTAACTTAAAGACACTTGTTTATTCTCTTTGATTACCAAAAATAATAAGATAATAAATCTTTGATTATCAAAGATAACAAATATAAACATATACTGGAAAAGGGCAAGAGTTTAGTGATGCTCTATCTACAAACACAGCTCAGAGGCCTTCCATTTATCCGTATGTTTGGAACTGCCTTGCCCAAAGGACAACGTTGGGAGGGAATGGTATAAAAGGAAAGGCAAACATCATTCCACAGAAGCTGAGAATTTTGCATGATGAAAGCTAATTTTGGTGGTCAATGGATAGAACAATAGTGAGGGATCTTTGCGGCACAAATTGCTGAAGAGTTTTTAACATTTGGCCTCCCTGAGCTATGTGATGCTCTCCTTATAGACACATTGTCTCCTGGCCACCTTCATGCTTGACCTGAACTCTTTCAGTCTCTAGACAATGAAGGCAGAGATGTTTCTTTCTGCAATTTTCCCAAATGAGTGAGCTCCAGTTTAATTCTTAAAGTTATAACTACAGTTGAAAAATTAAATACAGGTAAAAATAGCCCGAACTGCTAAGAAACACTCTTGGAAATACAAAGCAATATTTTATTTTATTGCATTATTTTTGTTGTACTATTTTGCCTTTTGTGATGGTTTATAATTAGCCTTCCAGTGACCTTCATTGTTGCTCTGATAATAGTCACTTTTTTCGTGGGAAATGGGTAAAAGATGTCAGACCATGCTATAACCCCATTAATTTGCAGATGGATGAGGTGATGTCTTTTGGCCACCTGCTGAGGAGCAGTTGAGAGACTGCCTCTGCTGTCAGCCGGCTGGTCAGCCAGAGTGCCACTGTTGTCTGAAGGGTCTCAGGCAGCAATTGTAAATCACACTCTACTGTGGGCTCCTTCTTTAAAGCCTGAGCAAGTCTTTATGTGATGCACCATAATTCTTTTTTCCTGGGCACTGGGATCAAAGTCTCCTTCTAAACTAGTGTCTCCACAGCCAGAATCAAGCTGGCTTCCTTTCCCCAGAAAATATGTTTATTTCCATATAAAAAGATGATCTCAGTTCTCTAGAGATAATTTAGGACAAATCTATCAATCATTCACATATATATTACATCAGCTGGTATTTGTCTTGACAAGAAACAAAGAATCTTGGCTTCAAACAGCTTTCTTAAATAGAATGCTTGATTGCATATACATTTCTTCATATATGTAGAAAACCTAATGGAAATAAAGAAAATACTGAATCTATGTTTATTATTTGCCTAATAGGAGAGTTTTCTTTATTCCTTGCTTTTGGAAATGCACTTTCTACACACTGCACTTAGAGGTTTAGTATCCATTTGTGTTTAGGGAAACCACCTGAAAATATGTTTGTGGCAGCAGGAATTTTATGTGAAAAAAAATGTTACCTAAATGAAGTACTAACCTTCAAAGAGCTTTTATTTCTTAATAAGAGCCATAAAATTGGGCCAGTACCTGGAGGGGTGCTTATCATTTTTATAGCAGCAATGTCAGAGTTTGTTATTTAAGAGATATTCATAGTGGGAGCAGCAGCTGTTATAATTTATAAATGTTTGTTTTCCCTCTTGGATTGATTCCATAGTGTCAGGGAGAATGAACTTTGTCTAAGCAGCCATTGGCTTACAAGGAAAACTCATGGAATTTTAAAGAGACCCAGGGCTTGAGAAACCATCCCATGGATTTTGAATGCTATTTCTGCCGTTTACACTTTGGACAATCTTGGACAAATTACAAATTCCTTAAATATAAATTTTCTCAAAAAAAAATTTTAAATGAGCAAAAGACTTCCATAACTTTTTTTTTTATCAGAGAAGATATACAGATGGTCAATAAGCACATGAAAAGATGTTCAACATCAGTAGTCTTTGGGAAAGTGCAAATAAAAATTGAAACAAGATACCACTTCATACCCATTAAAATGGCTATCATAAAAAATGAAAAATAATAAGTGTTGGAAAGGATGTGGAAAATTAGAACTCTTGTGCATCGCTGGTGGGAATGTAAAATGGTGCAGCCACAGAGGAAAACCGTTTTTCTCAAAAATTTGGCATAAAATTACCATATTATCCAAAAATTCCACTTCTAGATATATACACAAAGGAACTGAAAGCAGGGATTCAAATAGATACCTGTATACAAATGTTCATAGCAGCATTATTCACAATAGCCAAAAGGTAGAAATGATCCACCTACAGGTGAATAAAAACTTTTTACACACACACACACACACACACAGACACACACACACTAGAATATTATTCAGTTACACAAAGAAATGACATTCTGATACAAGCTACAACATGGATGAATCTTGATGACATTATGGTAAGTGCAATAAGTCAGACACAAAAGGGCAAATATTGTATGATTCCACTTATATGAGGTACCTAGAATAGGCAAATTCATAGATAAAGAGACTATAATAGAAGTAACCAATGACTATGGGGAAGGGGAAATGGGTATTGTCTAATGTGTTCAGAGTTTCTGTTTGGTATGATGCAAAAGTTCTGAAAACAAATAGCAGTGATGGTTGTACAACATTGTGAATGTACTTAATGTCACTAAATTGTACACTTAAAATGGTAAGTTTTATGTGATATGTATTTTGCTATAATTTTAAAAACTCAGTTTTTTTCTCAATAAAATTAGAATATCAACCCACATGTTTAATAATTACATTATATAAAGAGCAAAGTCATCTTTTGCAGTACCTAGACATAGTGATGGGCATCTGTTATTTCACTGATTGGCATTAGTCACCCATCCTTTTTATATCAGTATCTTGATTTTCATTTTAGGAAGGCTCCCTCCAATCTCATTTTTTTCCTTAGTGTGGAATTTTACCTCATACCCAGCTGTAGGTTAGTCCCCAGGTGGCTTAAGGTTTAAGGATGGACTTATATTCTAAATCTATACAATTAAAATGAACCTCAGGAACTCTTGAAATGCTGGGAAATAATGTTTTCTTCATTCATGGAGACACAAGTGCAACTAGTAACCACCTTGGGACCAGAGTAGAAAGTTATTGAGAGTGTAAGAACATCACAAGTAGACAGAAAAGAGAAATAGAAAGAATTCTCTCCCTGTTCTTATGGATTGAGCTTCCAGATCAAGTAGGCCTTACTTACAGCCAGTCCTACCTCTCTATTTTTCAGTGGAATTAATGCATTGCTGTTTTTTTGTTTGTTTGTTTGTTTTTTCTTGGCTTAGGTCATTTGAGCATTCACTTATTATAATGATTCTTGATATAGTAGGCATTTAGTAAACATTAATTTAATATTCTCTTAACACCTGAGATAGAATTACCCCTTCCCAGTCCATCCAACCTAACTCAGGGCTAGTTCTCCTGTGTTTATATCTAAGTCTCTAAGTAATAATAATAATAAGAAGAATGAAAGTTTGTATGAAAATGCTATGAGATACTGCCAGAGAAAGTGAGAATGTGAGCAGTATTTTACATTTTCACCCTCTAAAATAACACATGTATTATTTGAATTCCTAGAAAAAAGAAAAAACGTGGTTCAATCTGTCCATGTGAAGAACAAGTAGGTAGTGTCTTGTTTATGGGCGACCATCACTGAATTTCAATGGTGTTATAGTCTTCTTAGCCTCCCTGTTCCAAATAAAATACACTTCAGCCATATGATGTCATTAAGTTCTATAGTTAAGCCTCCTAGTCAGTGACTTTGACTACTGAACAAATCCTGTATTTGCTTCCAAGTGAGATAACCTTAAAGGAATGTCTTCTCTCTTAGGTAGTTAATTATTTTAAAGTCTTTAGAACATAGCTGAAAGCCACAAAGGAAAAACCATTCTCTCATAAGACAAATTGGATGTTATGCCCATGATCTCAAGCCCTTTATCAAAACCTATTTATAAGTTATAAACATTTCTACTGAGCATGGTTATCTAGTTTTTGAACACTCAGAGCAAATTACAAGTTGGGTAAATATTTGCTACTCTGACAGCATATTATCTGATGTTCAAGACAGATTGTGGGGAAAATTTTTTTTTAATGTATGGAAAAGTATAACCATCTGTGGCTACATTTCAAATATCCTTAAATCCTAGCTGAGCCAGAGAACATTACTAAGTTTTCGAAAAGCCTAATAGCTCTCATTCTAAACACATCTGCATTCAGTTATTAGGCATTGATTTAACAATTACTATATGCAAGTCATTGTACCAATCACTTTTGGGTATAAGGTAAAAAGATACAGTCTCTGACTTTAAGTCATTAAGAAAAAGCTGCTGTTCTATAAATGTCCATTTGGAAGGAAAGGGAATGTGTTTAGTTAAAATGACTCTTTTTAAAAGTTCTCTTACTGAAGAATAATGAACTCTAAAGAAAAGTCAACTTTATTGAATGTACAGTTCCTCAAGAATATTTGAGGCTTTGTGATATTTAAATAAAATACGCTAGACTTAAATTTTTAGGAGGAGATAAAGGGATTTCGTAGCAAAAATATATGTATACATATAACTGAATAGTGTTGGGCAAAGACTCTCTAAGTGTTGTTCTTCAACCTGTGATCCAGGAACCACTGTCTTTGTTAAAAAAAAAAAAATTATGTTTCAGAACCAGAATCTTTTAGGTTAGGCCTGATAATCTGCATTGAAAATTATCTTTCTAAAAGATTCTTAGGCTTATTAAAGCTTGAAAGTCCCTGTTGTAGATGATCAACATGAGCGACATGTCCATATTAACATACATGTGTATGACAACTTAGAATGGATCTACAAAAGGTTTGAATATTTCTCTCTGCTTTAATCAATTTACATTAAGTTAAATGTCTTTCTGCTTTAATCATTTTAATAAATTAAAGATGATAGTCCTGGCTTTTTATAAAAGTTTTAGAGGGATGATATATTTGACATATTGCCAGTGTGTCTTTTTAGTCTTATAACTAAAGTTTCTGCCATATACTACTTCCTTTTCAAACACCTAGAATACTCCATGCTCATGGACCCAGGAGAAGGATGTGATAGAATGAAAAATAAAAGGAAAAATGGCTTTCCTTTACGATTTTTTATATTTAAAAGTTCTTAGGGGAATAAAGCCAATCTTGGTGTAGAGTAGACTGAATCAGTGGTTCTCAAACTTGATGTGCTTCAGAGTTACATGGATAGTTTGTTAGATCATGGATTGCTCTGCCCCTTGCCTTGGTGTCAGAGTTTCTGATTTGTAGGTGGGAAGATGGGACTTTTAACAAGTTCTAGGTGATGATAATTTTGCCCATATAGGAATTACAATTTAAAATTAAATGAATAAATATTTGAAAATGGTGAGTTTGAGGAGGGTCAAGCCTTCCCTCCTCACCTCTACCCCTCCATGCTCCCCAGTGCTTGATAGACCAGAAAAGATTGCCCCAACTGGGAGAGGGAAATGAGAGACAAAGTGATCAAAAAGCAGCAGCAAAACCAGATATTGGTCCATGGGATCTGAGAGAAAAGTGGATTCTCTACCCTTGAGGATGCCGTGAGACCTAGACTGGCCACACAATGAGTTCAAGCAGAAAGGGCCATAGGCACGATCAGAGGGCAGTTCATGCCATAGGATAGCATGAAGAATGAAACATGATCTTCACCACCCAGGGTTTACAATTGTGGGCGATATTATTTAGATCTGAAGGGGCCTGGTTGCCTCATGAGGAAAATCTCCATGATGGTCTCTGAAGATGGGTGTCTGAGGGTAAGATGGGTAAATAAGTGTCTCAGCACATATCAGGCAGAATAGACAATTGGGAACCAGGTGGTCCCTTCCTCTCCAATCCTTCCTCTCCAATTCCTAGTTAAGGGCCCTGGAATTTAGACCTGACCTGGAAAAAAGGCGAACTTCAGATTGACTGAGATTAGAATTTTATCACTCCAGTAGTGGATTATGAGTTTAAATAAGAACTAAAATAATTTTATAAAATTAAGATTTATTTCTTGCAAGCAAATTGAGAGCCACATCCAGTACATGGTGATTACAATGTGAAGTAATTATGACACACAATTGGTATATCTTCTCTCTTTGTTTTATTCCTTGACCAGTATTATTTTCTAGAATGATTCCAGACTCATTAAAAGAGAAGAAATTAAATCTGAGATACTGTACTCTCCTTCCAAATGACCGTGTTTAGACAAAAATGGCTTCATTTTATTAACACACACCTGCTGTTACTGATAACCTGTCCTTTCATTTACTTGATCTGTGAAACTTGTCTCCCACTCACATCTAAAATACTGTTCAAAATGAAACCAAAATGAATTTAGTGGAACGATATCACTTTTGCCTGCTGTCTAAGCATTTTTCCCAAGCTAAAGTAGTTTCATTTTCAGAAGGAAAATAAAGCAAAGGTCAACTTGCCTATACCAAGTGAAGTCATTTCAACCTGTGTAAGATTACTGTAACCTGTGAGAATTTATAAAGAACATGTGTCTGTGTTTTGACTCAATACTTCTTGTTATCTAGGTTAAATCCAAATTTGTGTCAACATGACTTTCACTTACTGTAAAATTTCAAGTTGATAGACAAAAAAAATTTTTGCACTGTGTCTCTGTTGACATACAAATGAAGATGAAATACTAAGCAATTGATTCTAAAACCACAAAAATAGAAAACTGCAGCACAGCAAATCATTTCTGGGAGGAGACAAAGTATCAAACTAAAACAATTAATACAAAAATAATTAAAGCAAAAATGACATTTATTTATTAATATAATAATGTGTCATTAATTTAAATTTATATTATAGCAAGGGATGCTATTAAGTTAATCAAAGTCTCAGGAGAAACTAGAGAGAAAAATCAACCGTGTTATCAAAAATTATTTTCAATTTTAGAAGTCAAAATAGTGGGCAAAGGACAAAAAAGAAACCAAAATGGAATTAAAAACAACTTATATTTTCACATTCTTTAGGTGCTAGCATCTGACATTAAAAAGTTTTTATGGTGCTGGGAAACTTTGATAGCCACGTGAAGAAGAATGAAACAGGACCCCTATCTTTCAACTGTCACAAAAATTAATTACAGGAAGGATTCTCCCCTACAAATTTCAGAGGGAACATTGCCCTGCTGACACCTTGATTTTGGACTTTTAGTCTCTGGAACTGCAAGACAATAAATTTCTGTCATTTTAAGACACCCAGTGTGTGCTACTTTGTTATGACATCCCTAGGAAACTAATAGTACTTTTAAGAAGGGATAGGTTAGGTCAAAATGTAAGTCATTAAATTAAATTTTTCACATCCTCAGAATATATAATCCTAAAATTAAAATTTGTTGAAATCCTTTTTAAATTTTAGGAACGAACTCAGAGAAATGCTGTGATTTTTGGCATAGAATTTTATTTAAATGATTAGTTATTAAATTCAGAAAATCTGTAGTATATTCGTGTGTCTGTCAGTGAGAACACATGTCATTCTAAAAGATATATAGAGTTTAGATTTGTCATAAAAAGAGATTCGTCAATATGGTCATTAAATTACAAATTACAGTTAAGATGAAAGTTAAAGATTGACATCACATTCTTTAAAGAAATAATTTAACTGGAAATTTAGAAAGTTAATTAGCATGCCTTTGAAAACAGCAAGATCATTCATAGGAACTAGCTTGTTTCCATATTGACATGTTTTTGAAACTAGGGAAAGGTACAAAAGAAACTGCAGAGTGCCTGCTTTCAAAATGTATGTGGAAAATATTTTATTACTAATTCTAATTACTAAGTAATTCTATTACTAAATTATCCATTCTTTAATGTAACCAACATTTATTGATTATCTAGCATGTGCCAGGCACTGTGCAAGGACCTAGAACTATAAATATCAATAAAATGATCTCAAATTCTTCCTTCATTAATTAAAAAGCAATTCAAAGGGAGGGAAGCAAAATAGGAATACCAGGGATATCATTAATATTTTCCATTATGTGAATTTTGCAACTGACAATTACTGTGTACCCTTTATTTCAGCTATTACTTACAAAGAAAAGAAAACAACTGCATTCCAGGGAAACTCATCAAAGTTTATGCTGCATAAAGAAATTTTTTTAAAAACCTCCTTGATTTGTAGTTAAACAATAGTCTGGGATTCATTTTAGTTTAGATCATTCAGATGTTGATAATAGGGCATTTAAGTATATTATGTGCAATGGTGTAAAATATATAAGGTAAAAAGGATTCTAATTAATGTACAATTTATTCAGACTACATAGGAAAAAGCATAACAGGAAATGGAACACACCCTTTTGGAGAAAAATGTGGCAGGGAGGGAAGACAGAGGGTGGCCAGGGTTTGATGAAGCTGGGAGTGAGGGTGTCACACTTTTCAATAGCTAAGTTCATTCATCGGTAGGGTGAATTATGCATAAATCCAAAGGAAGAGCATTTCAAGTAGGGCAAATAGTAAGTTAAAGTCCTCAAGGTAGGAGCATGTTTACCTTTTTATAGGAATTACAAGGAGGCCAGTGAAGCTAAATAGGGTAAGCCAGAGTAGAAGATGCAGATGAAGTCAGGGAGTGAGTGAATGGCTGGACTGTGCAGGACTTTATTGACCGTCATACGGACATCTGTTTTATTCTGAGACACAGAAACCACTGGAAAGCTTGAGCAGAAAAATGATGTTATAATCATAGAAATGATAATACGTATAAATACTAGAAAGCCACTGGTTGTCTCTAGGCATTAAGCTCAGGGTGAGAAACCTAAGGAGGAAAACTGAGTGTTAATTGTACCTCTGTGGAAGTGACTTTGTTTTCTTCCTTTGGTATGTTTAGAACCTTTCATGAAATGCACTTTTTTCTCTGTCACCAAATCACAGAGCTGGGCTGTGCTACTCCAAGACTATGTTTAAACTTGATTATAAGACACTAGTAGATATGATGGCTGTAATAACATCCTATCACCATTAGACATAAAAGCTGATGATAATTATCACCCCATCTTGGCATATGCTATATGATTTTCTGCAAAACATGTTTTTGTTGCTTGCTGCTTCAGGAAACCAAACATGTTAGATTTTGGACATCATCATCAAGATGTTATTTTTAGATAGCTTTAAATATTTCATGCTCTGTGATTGGTGAAGAAACCATGCATTAACTTTCATGTGTCAATAAGCGTAACCTAGGAAACACTTTTCAGAAACTCTGATAAACTTGACTACGTTAAATTTTGTCTTGTTTTCTGTCATAAGCGAAACCTCTAAGCAACCAGTAGTAATCTATGTATAAAATAAGCCATTGAGCCTAATGATCTTTTGTTTTAATTGTTATATTGTTATATCACATTGCACAGTGAACAATAGTCGTTGAATTTCACGTGTCTATGAATACATGTAAAAGACAGCTAATGGATTTCAGAATGAAATAAGTTACTGGCACAGGATTCACACCACCTCTGAGTTACACAAATCACCTCCACACTCAAAGGGATTTCATACTTTTTTCACCCCATCTCAAATTAAATTTTCTTTGCCAAAGACATATAAGGAAGAACAAGTAACCAGAAGATGAATAATTACTTTAAATAACAAGCTTTTAGGTTCTTAGCCATTTGATGCATCAGGGACAAATAGAACTCTAAATAAGTAGAAAATGTACCTCCTGTTTTCATCTGTCACCCATGTAAGAGGAGACATCACTAAAATACCAATGTTATTTACTTCATGATTGGAAATAGCCTCAAAATCTTTCTTAAGGTAAAAAAAAAAAAAAGTATCTGTACCAGCCACTGCTGACTAGACTACGGTGACTTTTTTAGGATTGAAACATTTCATTATCCTTGATCCAGAGCTCCATTTCTCAACATCCTCAATATCAACACTACTGACATTATGACCCAAGTCATTCTTTGTTTGGGGGACTATGCTGTGCATTGTAGGATGTTTAACAGCATCCCTGGTCTCTAGCCACTAGGGGCCGGTAGCAACTACTCTTCCCCCGACAACCTCCAAGTAGTGACAACTAAAAAATTTCCAGACAATATTGCTCTTAGTTTGAAACCACTGTCCTAAAGATAAATATACCTAGTAAATAAAGGACTTAAAGAGAAAGCTTAGAACAAATCTTCTAAACCAGCTTCCTAAAAAGTTGTTTTAATTTTTTTAACTTTCATATCCAGGCATTATTTGTCTCACAGCTTCTGCCTAGGGAGCCCTGAGGAGGTACTGAAAACACATGTGGATTTTAATAACTAATCACCACTTTAACATAGGTCTCAGGCTAATGACAATTTATTTAGTTAATGCATGCATTATTGCATTGGGTGATGGTATATAATTTTACATATATCCACATATATGGCAATTTGTGGAAACATATATAGATTTATTTAACTATAAAATCTGTCTATGTAAATAGATCTATACAAATAAATTGTCCTCCTTATTGCCTGATTTGATATTTAGTTTAACTCTATTTAGTTTTAAATTTTGATGTTTTGTAAAGGAAAATTCAATGGAGGGTAATAGTATTTGGAACCTTTAGAATATTCTGAAGGCCAAATGAAAAGAGGACAGTGAAATCTCTACAAGTAAGGTTGCATTTCGTTTTGTCACTTTTTTTCCTATTTAGGAGCACTCATTGATTTAGAAAGCTAAAATCTAGTAAAGAAAATCTAAGAACTGGGACTAAATAGAATGAGTATTTGTCCTGTCTTCATGAGGTGCATGGGTCCCCCACATATAAAACTTTTTATGCAATCACTGGGAGTTCTGTGCCAAGGACACAGAATAATTGGAAGGAAAATTGAAATTTACTGCAGTGTTTTTGATTATTTAACTAACCAGGCTAATGGAAAACCAATATAGCACTTTAAAATAGCACTCAAAAAGAAATTTAGGAGAAATTTTATCTACTGAGATGCTTGATGAGCATAATATTACATTTAGAATACCAATACTGTTGCTGAACATTTTAGGCTTTAATAGATTGGCAATTTATTTTTTCACCTTTTTCTTTCCAAAACTGTAGGCAGCTGCATCAAAAAAGACAAAAGACTTTTAGAGAATGCAATTAGTTAAAAAAATAGAAATTAAACATAAATATTACAGAAAGACAGCAAAAATATGTTAACACAAGTATACAGAATTAAATCAACTTTGTTTCTGAACTTCTTGATAGGGTATAAACACATAAATTATTCTTTAAACTGAAATTATGCAGACCATTAAGGAGAATAGTATTCTGAAAATAATCCTATTTTTGATGATTAGCTTATTTTTTTAAAAAGTTATTTTTCCTCTCAGAGGAAGTCTTATTTTAAGGATAATCATAAGCTTATTAACCTTTACTTTTTTCCCCTAGAATATAGTTAATGCTGCAAACAAAGACATTTTTGATATTACCTAATTGTATACCTAAAGTTATCTACAGAATCAATGCAATCCCTATGAAAATATCATCATCATTTTTGCAGATCTAGAAAAAATAATTCTATGCTTCATATGGAATCAGAGGAGACTTCGTATAGCCAAAGCAATCTTCAACAAAAAGAACAAATTGGGAGGCATAAGTCTACCAGACTTCAAGCTTTACTGCAGGTCTGTGGTAACCAAAACAGCATGGTACTGGCACAAGAATAGAGATATAAACCTTTGGAGTATGACTGAGAATACAGATATAAAACCATCCTCATATTGTCATCTAATCTATGACAAAACAGATAAAAATATGCACTGTGGAAAAAAAACTCTATTCATAAATGGTGCTGGGAAAACTGGATAACCATATGCAGAAGATTGAAACTGGATCTGCACCTCTTACCTCTTACAAAAATCAACACAGGATGGATAACAGATTTAAACCTAAGACGTGAAACTTTAAGAATTCTGGAAGAAAATGTTGGGAAAACTCTTAGACATCAGCCTAGGCAAAGAATTTATGAAGAAGACCCCAAGTAATCACAGAAGCAACAAAAACAAATAAATGTGTCCTGATCAAATTAAAATGCTTCTGCACAGCCAAAGAAACTATCATTAGAGCAAATAGACAATCTACAGAATGGGAGAAAATATTTGCTTTCTACACATCTGATAAAGGGCTGATAACAAGAATCTATATAGAACTTAAGAAAATTAACAAGAAAAAAATCAAATAACCCCATTAAAAAGTAGGCAAAGGACATGAGGCAAAAACTTTTCAAAAGAAGACAAACTGTGAGCAGCAAACATAAAAAAGTGCTCAACATCTCTAATCATCAGGAAAATGCAAATCAAAACCACAATGAGATATCACCGGACTCCAGTGAGAACAGCTTTTACCAAAGTCCCAAACCAACAAATGCTGGTGTTGATGCAGAGAGATAGAAACGCTCTTACACTGCTGGTGGGACTGCAAATTAGTACAACCTCTGTGGAAAGTAATTTGGAGATATCTCAAAGACCTAAAAACAGAAATACCATTTTATCTGGCAATCCAGCAATACTAGGCATTTCCCCAAAGGAAAAAAACACATTTTATAATAAAGACATCTGCACTCAAATGTTTATGGCAGCACAATTCACAACTGCAAAGATGTGGAAACAACCCAAGTGCCCATAAACGCATGAGTGGATTTATAAAATGTGGTATATGTATACCATGGAGTTTTACTGAACCATAAAAACAATGATTAACTAGCATCTCTTATATTATCCTGGGTGGAGCTAGAGCCCATCATCAAAGTAATGTATCACAAGAATGGAAAACCAAGCACCACATATACTCACCATCAAATTGGTACTAACTAATCAACACTTAGGTGTTCACATGGAAGTAATATTCATTGGGTGCCAGGTGGGTGGGACGGAGGCCAAGAGAATGGGTAAACTCATAACTAATGGATGTGGAGTGCACTGTATGGGGCATGGGAACACATGTAGCTCTGGCTTGGGTGACGCAAAGGCATTATATGTAACCAAAATGTTTATACCCCCATAATATTCTGAAATTTTAAAAAAAGAAAATAAATAAATTGGAAAAAAATTGTTCGTTACTGTTACCAAAATATTTGGTTAATTTCTTTTGTCTAGTACATTTTTTAAGCATGTAACTTTAAGAAATTCTGTGTTTTTATTTACGTGGGGCACTCAATTCAGAGATTTTTTTCATCAGGGAAATTTTGGCCCAAGATCTTCTATTCTTTAAATAAGGCTGCCTATCGTACCTTGCCTGGGCCTACAACCCAGAGACTAATTCATTGGATAATCATACCATCATCTTTCAATTCAAATCATTTTATATATATATATATATTTAAAATGTGTGTGTATCTCTGTGTGTGTATAATACCTTAAACTGTTTTTAAACTGCATTTCTCAATGACTATTTCAATTTAATTTCATAGAAACTATGAGACAGTAGATCTTTTCCCTTCGTTTGTAAATATTAATAGAAAAAATACTAAGGTACATAAAGTAAAATGTGATATAAAGGCATAAATGAGGCTAAAATTCAGGGGTCCTAACTTTCAGCACTTTTTCTCCAGTATTCTCTCCCCCCATATGTAATACACACACATCTATACAGATATGTTTTTATATAAACAAACATGTATGGCTGTCTCTTTTATTTCCTCTTCTGTTTTAACTTTGATTTAATGGGTTGATCATTCTGAACTTATGTTTCCTTTTGTAGAGAAGCTTACAGAGCAGTTTGAAATGTGAGCTGTGTTGAACATTTAGGGCTCGAGAATAGGAAAGAGTGTTACCCTAATATACATATTTATGGCGACCACATGTCTTAGTTTGTTTGGAACAGTCTGGATTTATGCCTATACTCTTGAGGTAATTACTAATAGCATTTCTTCAACTTTCAAAAATGTCTTGGTTTGAAGAATAATGTATATGGTTATTTTACCACCTTTCTAAAAAACCCTGGAGAAAAAGCAGCATTGGAAATAAGTATAAATATAAATTTAATTAATCCAAAAGTGAATCAGATAACTATTAATAAATTGTTCATTAGGGACCAGAAGTCAACTAAAACATAGACTGGAATGGAACTGTTGAAAAGTAGCAAATATTCCAATGTATTGTGCTATTGTAAATAGAAAATAAAGGCTGAGATGGTGAGTGGGGCTGGGCTTTCACTGCCTTCTGCTCTGGGACCTCGGGAGAGGAACATTAGCTGACAGTCTCTCATCCAACTGCTTCATTTTACAGAAGCAGCACTGAGACATACTAAATCCCAAGGTCCTGGGTGAGCAGTCTTTGCCTCCCAACCCAGCACGTGCCCCTCTGTCGCCTGAGGGACAGGGGACCTGAAGCCCAGCAGGGGGGCCTTCATTCATTCCAGCACTGGCTCCACTGCTCCTATAAGTTTGCAGTCAGAAGAGGAGTTGTTATTAAGTGCCATATTTCTGTAGTTGAAATCAGTCATTGGCATTTCATTAACAAATGCCCTATCATTCCCAACTGCAAAGCAAAGATTTTAAAGAACTTAAAAATAAGCTGTCTTAGATGGAAAAGTAGTATCTTGTCATTGAAAAATATTTACTTCTAGAATGTGATTTGATGAGGTGTTTTGAGTAGAAGAATCACATACCACTGCTATATTGTATAGTTTTCCCTGTACTTAGGTAATCCTTCCTGTACTTCTCTTTTTCCCACTAACATTTGATTCTCCACTTCACAGCCATCTACAGGTATTAGGTTTATGCGACCCACTTGTGTCTTTCACAGAAACCATTTTAACACAGTCTTGTGTTTTGTAGCGTGTCCGTGTGTGTCTCTGTGTGTGTGTGTATTGTCCTCTCTTTCTCTTATATATGACTATCCTGCATATAAATAGCAAGCTCCGAGATCTAACACACTCTTGATTTTCTTCCTTATGAATGACAGCATCTAACTGCTCTCAGAAAATTTAGATTTTTGCCTGGTGAACCAAAAAATAAATGCAGGCCCTTTGCTAAGTGTCCTTAGAACACTGTGTGTTCTTGAAATCAGATCATCAACTAACTGCCATGAAAATCTGGGGTTTGGGGAAAAATGCTTTTGAATTTAACAAAATATTGTTCATGTGAAAAATATCTTAGAGAGATCTTTTAATTTTGTTTCTCATGGTGACTTAGATCTCATATACCTCTGTGATAGATGCTTTAGGGTTTGTAATAAAACTTCAAGCCAATGTTTTTATTTATTTGTCTGTTATTAGTTACTTGTTTCTTTTTGTTTGTTTGTTTTGTTTTGTTTTACATTTGATGCTGTTTCTTTTCTCTCTCTCTCTCTCTCTCTTTTTTTTTCCGGTAGAGACGGGGTCTCTGTATGTTGCCCAGACTGGTCTTGAACTCCTGGCCACAAACTATTCTCCCACCTGGGCCTCCCAAAGTGCTGGGTGTTTTACCATTTGTTTCTGATGAGAAAAAGTTAAAATGCACCATTCCCATATTTGAAAGTGATGTTATCACTAAGTTATCGATGATCTGTGACCTATATATTTCCATTGTTCTAATTGCTGTTTAGAGGTAATAATAGTTACAAAAACATCTTGATTTTAAGAAAAGTTTATCCAGCTGCCTCCTACACTAAAGGTAACCTGAAATGGAATTCTTTTGTCACTGTGACTCTCTGATAATGTCTTCCTTCTGTTGTCAAATATTCCCATGATAGGAAAACTGTTAGGAAAACTGGTACACTATGAAGGGTACTGACAGGATAGGGGTAGACCCATATTTTTAAAGTTGTTCTTCTGAAGCTCTTTTATATGACTCTGACTTTCAGGGCAAAAGCCAGTACTAGAAAATAGTGTTGCTCTGTTTTGGTTTGCAGCAAAACTGGGTCCATTACCGCATGCTGAGCTCATTACTCATGACACAGTACCCTAGATCTATGTTTAACTGCCTTTTCTCCTTTTGACAGTAGCAATTTGGAAAGTTGCACTGACAGCCAAAAGCCTATTATCTCCACCTACTTTGAAAACACAAACAAGAAGAACTGTTAGACTATAAATAGAAGTATATATCAATGTTATAAAAAGTACAATGGAGCTGACATTGTCTGGTGCTGGGAACTTGATTTATATGCAAATATGATACTTTAAGAAATTTCCAACTTACTATGCTAAACTCCCTTTAGTTGTTCTTTCCCCTCTTTACTGCTGCTTCAGGTTTCTACACCCTATTCTTTCTACTTTATGCCTGCTGCTTCCTGAGGCCATCAACTTTTCTCCCTTCATGATCCATATTCATGATCTCAGGTACCATTTGCTGCTACAGTCCTACCCCAAGTCAGCCATGGAAGGGCTGAGTTATCAGTGTGTGTGGAAACATGTTAATAAAGACCTATGAATTTTAAGTCTCATCTGATTTTCTCTGCCTATTATAAGGGCCATTAAATCTCCACTGAGCCCCCTTCTGATCGCTAGAAACGAGCCTAATTTTAAATAGGAGGGAAGGAACTAAGAAACGCTAATCCCATCCATTGGAGCTCCCTAACCTACTTCCAGAACTGTTGTGATTTGGTCACTTGTCTTATCAGAGGGCTTCTGGCTTGTTCCTTGGTAACCTAGCAAGAAATGGTAGGTAATCCTTGGTAATGTTTTTCTTGGTAACCTAGCAAGCACCACATTCCCTGTGAGGCAGGGTTCTATCTTAGTTGTCTGGCTCCCTCTTATTCTTTGCTGTAAAGTGGATATCTGGCTCATATTTTGGAGTCTTGCACTCCTTTCAGGGAACCCTGAGCTCTGAGAACCTATTTCCTGGTGCTGAACTCCCCACTGGCATGATTTACCTACCAGCAAGTGCTGGCATAACATACATTTGTTATTTGTCACTGGTTGGTTGGTCTAGTTTTAGGTCACAGCCACTACCACTAGACCCTTCCTTGCCCTTTCCCGAGTGTCTGCTAAAGTAAAGTAAACCTGTCTGTGTCCACTTTCTGCTGCTATAATAAAATGCCACAGATCATATAACTTATTTTAAAAATTATTGCATACAGTCTAGAGGTTGGGAAATACAATATCTAGTGGAGACCTTTTTGCTGCATCATAATATGGTGAAGGGAATCACATGGCAAGAGAGTATGAGAAAGAGAGAGAGAGAGAGCACATGCTAGCTTTTATAACAAAGCTACTGGTGATAATTAACCCACTCCTGTGATACGGCATTAATCCATGCATGAGGGTGGAGCCCTCATGATTTAATCACCTCTTAAATGTTTCACCCCTCAATACCATCACAATGGCAATTAAATTTAAACATGGGTTGCGGAGGGTACGTTCAAACCATAGCGATATTATAGCTGGTTAGCTTCCAAAGCCTGGCTAAATTTACTTTTTCTACTCCTGGCTGTCTCTACATGCTCCATGCAGTAGGCTCTGGAATGAGGATATGGGTTTTGGCCTGCAGGCCAGTCCCCGGGTTGCTGAAGATCAATCCCTGACCATGCCAGGGAGAAGCATTCTGGTCCCAAGTTGCCTATGGGGTGTTCAAGCAGGTTTGATATCTCTCTGCTTTGGGGTGTGCCCTGCTCTGATGGAGAATCTGGCAAACAGCACCAAGGAGGGCTTAGTCTGCTGCAAGTCTTTAAGAGGAAAGGTTTGGGCCCCACTCTCTGTGGAAGCCCTGGTGTGGTGGATAGAATGGAGAAAAGCTAGCACTTTGGTCATCTCTGTTCTTCTCTTTGGAAGACAGCCGGACTGGAATGTCCAGGCTCTGACGTCACATAGATCCCTTAGGACCCACCAGCCCTCTGTGGCTCCTACAGTCTGGGCCGGAGTTGGGAAACATTTGTATGGGAACGAGCAAGATGAAAACTGAGGGACTGAAGCCCCCTGGGGAGGACAAAGGTGCACAGTGGGTGGAGAAGCAATATGGAGCCTGTAGTCTCAGCTCGGGTCTGTGTTGATGGGAAGCACCCAAATGGAGCTCACAGCCCAGTGCTTTGTCCTCAAGAAGCTCCCAGTTCATCGGCAGCAGCAGCCTGTGAGCTTGTGAGGGTAGAAATGCACTCCAGCAGCTCCAGGGCCTGCTGACTGCCAGAGATGTGAGGGAGGGAGAAACAAACCACTCTACCTACCCTTTTCACTGGACTCCAAGCCTCTTGGTGGTTGACCTCTGCCAGTATCTTGCTCCTTGTTCTGTTCCTCAACTTCTTCCCATGGGATCTCTTGTACATTCTGGCACTTTTCCTTCGGAATTATACTGATCTATGTTTGTTTGTTTTTTCTTTTTCATCTGAAACTTTTCCTACTTTCTGAGGTGACGTGGCAGCTGGTGTCTCTGGTCAGCCATCTAGTCTCTCACCATTTTGTATTAATGTTATACTCGGTTGCTCATATCACCACACTTGATACCTGTTCTGTTTTTTAATGGATTGTATTTGAATCAAATTTCCCTCACCTATTAAATTATATGATACATAGCTTATGTGTGTTACCTACAGTTACCTATATCTCTATATATTTTTTAAGTTATATAAATTTATATAAAATTTTATTTTATACATTTTAATATATTTTATATTTATAATGTGTTATTTTATATATTATATATAACTTCTAAGTTATATAAGTTAGTTATAACATAAATTTGTTATATTTATGCTATATAATTTACAAATTATATGAATATGTTATATATAGGAATATGTGTATATATAACAACTACAAGTTATAGTTCTAAAAACATGCTTGAAGATAGTATAGTTCTATATTTAAAGAATATTTTTATTACAAAATAAAGCGGAAGCATAGGCCACTCTTCAGGCTTTGTATTTATTTATAAGATAAGCTTATATTTTTAGCAACTTGGCAGTATATCAATTTATAACAAGAAGAAGATAAATGTGTTTCTGAAAATGAAAAATCAACCAAAGTAAAAGACCTTCTTTAAATGACTGGTCCTGTTGAAGTCCTTTATATCAACAGAGTACAAACAGTTATAAGATACATATGATATAACCAAGACTATGTGTGGGTCTTAAGTTTATATCCCAAAAGGTCTTTTGCAGAGATAGCAGGCAAATAACTAGCAAAAATTCATGTTATATTAGTTCAGCCTGGTCTCTGCATGAAAGATTATGACCAGTTTACACAGCCTGTATCTTAAGGAAATGTTTTCTTTCTAGGTCTGATTTCCCTGTTATTTCTATCCTTTAGGCTTCTTAATTGAAGCAGAAGGACCTCCTGCAAAGGCAACCCAGAATGAGAAGGAAGAAGAGAATAGCAGAGGGAAAAGGAGAGGAGGAAGGGGCATAGAAATTGGAAAGAGCCAGGAAAAGTGAATTACATACTGCGTAAAGTGGAGTATTGTCTTTGGATTGTTTACCCATTTCAAATGCTATCTGATGTTTAATTGCTCCTACATTTCGGTTGTAATTAGGGTGAAGGTGAAGTGACTGATGACTTGCTGAAGTTCTGGAAAGGGTGCTCACAGGCCAGGCTGGGGGAAGATAAATAATCCTCAAGGGTACAGAGAGCCTATCTTATGTATGTCCAAATGAGGCCATTTTGAAAGTGAAGAGAAACTAGTAATAATTGCTCTCGTGAAAGAAAAAAAGGCATAAGTTATTCCTGTCTGGAGCAAATTGGGATGTGAAGTCAACCTAATTATAGTTTATTATACTTTTCTTAGGACTTTGAAAGTAAAAATAAAAGCAGATATGCGTGAGTGTGAGCCCCTTCTTTATGTCAGAGTCTTTCATGAAGGTGTATGCTTAGGTGTACAGATGCCTGCGTTAGCAGAGTTGAATGGTGACGCTGGTATAAGTATGGTGGGATTAAAAGTCCTGTTTGGGTTTGAATACCACTTAGAAAAAAAACTTCCATATATCTTACAAGAGAAGATAGAAAGAAGATAGATATAGATAGATATCTATATCTTAATAGATATATATCTAAAGATAGATATCTATAGATAGATATCTATATCTATCTTAAAAGATAGAAATAGTTTCTCCATTAAAGGCATTCAAATATTGACTTGAACAACTACTTGTAAGGATTGTTCTGGTGGAGATTGAAATATCAGTGAGGTTTCTGAGTGAACAGAAAGGCCACTCGATGGTTAGGTAATTCTACCATTTACTCTCTATGCATTCTGATAATAAGGAAAAAAGCTACATCCATTTTCAGAAATATGGAAATTTATGAAAGAAAAAGACATGAGAAATAGTTAAGAAGCATTTAGTAACTATGGAGAAGCCAGTTATTCATTGCTTCTCCTCTGTTAGAATGTTGGAGAATCATACTTACTCTGGTTTACACTATTAATTGAAATGAAAAACAATTAATAATTTCTCTGAGTTTACTTACAGAAATAGGAAGAAAATATTAAATATTGGTGTTTGCCATCTTCCCTATGTGTTCTTATACTTGGTGGGGAATTCTTTGATACTTTAGTGAAGAGATTGTGACAATAACAAGCTCAGAGGCGTCTCTGATTTTGCACTTGCAGCTGTCTGGCTCCTTAATGGTAAATGAGCTCAGCTCAAGTTGCTCAAGGGCCCATTAGTTGGGCAACAGAAAATTTCATTTGCATTCAGCCAGGGTATGTTTAAGTGTCCATAAGAGAAGATTTGTGATGTGTTCAAAGTTGAAAAGTCTTGTTTCATGATCCTAACCAACAGCTTTATCATAATACGGCCTTGGGAGACTTGTTTTGACAGGTCTTTCAGCACTTCATAGAAACCTCATACAAAATCTCTTTGTTAATATTTTAAGTGTCAACATCTTTTTATTTTTTGGCCACCCACGTTACCAAAGTTTAGAATGTAACTTCTGAAAGCTTCAATACTTCTGCCAAGAGAAAAGAGAAGTTTAAGAAACTTTCTCATCTTCAATTATGGTATACAAAGAGTTTCTTGCCTTTTTTTTTTTTTTTGGTAGAAGAAACAGCATTTTTTTCTATCTTCCTATATAGCATATCCTTAGATAATGAAAAAATTCTGTTATGCCAATTATTTGGAAAAATGAAACAAAGAAGGATTCCCCTTCACTCCTGCTCACACACACAATTGATTGATACTTGAACCTATCAGCTTCTTTTACAAATCAGTAACAGCAAACGTTAGATAGCAAAAATTAAACATATTCCTGCCCCTCCCTGCTTATAAAGAATCAACCGCCTTGCCTTCTATTTTCAATACTTTATTATTTTCTAGTATAATATGTGTAAGTACAATGCAAGTAATTCTTTGATAAACACATATTCATCAACTCTAAGTAAATTGACAGTTTTTATTTTCTAAATCACTTCTTGAACCTACCAATTTTTGGAATGTTCTGTCAGTGGTTATTATTTGAGTTTTTTATTCTAAGCATCCAATAAACTATTCTTTGTACATCATATCTTAAATTAGTGAGAATCTGTTGGTTGTATAGAACAGAAACACACTCAGGAATCTCCACGATTGATGTTTTGTTATAAGAATGCAAGTACTGAAGGCGTAACAAAGATAAGCCAGGTCTTCTGGGATCCAAGGAATAAGACCTCATGAGAAAGCGGGAACCAAAGTACCAAAACAGGAAATTGAAGTTAGTTATGAAGAAGCTGAGGCATCTAAGAGATGTTAGCATCAAGAGGTTGTGGATCTTTACACTAATACTCTGCTGTGAATGAGCTCCTGCTACCCCTTCTCATATCTGTTCCCCCAGACACCATGGATCTTGTAGCTCATTTCCCTAAGACGTGGATGCCTTATCCTCTGTCCCAAATAGCTTCCCCATAAGTTATAGCTTGTGCTTATTCAGGATTGCAGTTGCTTCAGGACCATCAAAGCTCCTGTCTCAGGGGCTTGCTCTGTGTATCTGAATAACCTCATCTCCCTGCTGCCCAACATCCTTCCACTTCAAAGTCAGACATGACAGAGAATTTGATTGATCTGGTCTCTTATCACTGTACTTTACAGTGAAGTGGGCTAAACCACTTCAAAGGCTTTACACAACCAGCTCTGGTTGGGGAGGCTAAGAGTACTGTAACTTACACAATAGAGTTACCTTAAGCCTCTCTCTTTACAAAGACACTGTGTGAACTGCTTTCCCTTAGAAAGAGCTCCATTATGCAGGATCATGATTCCAGCCTCTTCTCAACCTAATTCATTTAGGCCTTTTGCCTGCATACTATGTTGAAACTAGTCTTTTCAAGGTTATCAGTGATCTCCAGTACACCAGATACAGTGATCACTTTTCATCATTCCTCATCTTATTTGTTCTTTGTAACAGATTACTAGTTGACCATTTTATTCTTTTTTTTTTTTTTTTTTTGGAGACAGAGTCTCATTTTGTTGCCTGGGCTAGAGCGAGTGCCATGATGTCAGCCTAGCTCACGGCAACCTCAAACTCCTGGGCTTAAGCGATCCTACTGCCTCAGCCTCCCGAGTAGCTGGGACTACAGGCATGTGCCACCATGCCTGGCTAATTTTTTCTGTATATATTTTTAGTTGTCCAGATAATTTTTATTTCTATTTTTAGTAGAGACGGGGTCTCGCTCAGGCTGGTCTTGAACTCCTGACCTCGAGTGATCCACCCGCCTTGGCCTCCCAGAGTGCTAGGATTATAGGCGTGAGCCACCGCGCCCGGCCGACCATTTTATTCTTAATGATTTTTTTCTTCTTTTCAGAACTCTATACTCTCTAGGTTTTCCTTCTACCTACTAATTGCTTTAGCTCAATCTCTTTGCTACGTTCTCCCCCTCTGCTTAGCCTTGGGTTCTAGGATCCCAGGCTTACCTTAAAACCTATACTCTTCTCTACCTATATTCTTTCTCTAAAAAGTCTTTTCTAATTCTCTAGCTGTAAACACCATCTACATCTAATGACTCACAAATGTATGTCTCTAGCTCTAAATCTCCCCTCAGTACCAAACTCCTACTTGACATAGTCACTTGAATTCCAAGAGACCATCTCGCACTAAATACAATCAAAACTGTATTCTCGATGATATCCCAAATGCGTTCCTACTCCATCCTCTGTTTCATCCAGATGTTCAAGCTCAAAACAAGTGAAGAAAAAAGAAATACTTAAAAAAGCAAGAAAGTTTTTTTATTCTTCTCATCTCCCACATGAAATCAGTCAAGTGCTATCACCTGTGGCTCCAAAATAATTGTTTGCCTGGTGACCTCCACTGCTGCCCCTTAGCCCAAGCAACTATTATTGTTCACCTTACTTTCTACAACCAATTTTAAATTAATCATTCTTTTTCCCCACAATCCATGCTCTGCCACCAGAGTAGTAATTTAAAAATGTGAATCAAACCACATAAAATTCTTCAATGGTGTCTTCCTGCACTTAGAAAAAGAAAAAACAATGGAACCTTTAGCATGTTCTACAAGGCCTTCTATTATTTGTCTTCTGCCTTCATCTCTTACCTCATATCTATCCTCCCATGAGTTTTTCTCCCATCACTTCCCTTTTTTGTTTTTCAATTATTCCTAATCTGAAAGCTTTTTTACTTTCTGAACCATTAGATCTTCCTGCATATCTGCAAATGGTTGGCTCTTTTTTCCAATCAGATCCAGTTCAAGTGTCATCTCTTGATGTTCTCAGAACATTGAAATAAAATTAGTCACACATGGAACTATCACTCATTGAATGTTTTATTGAAGTCCACAAATCATCTCTCTGATTTGGAAGGTAGAGGGTCTTTGGATGATTTTAGTGATAATAATTCAAGTGACATAGTTGACGTAGAAGCTAGATTATAGCAGGATGATGGGTAAAGGAAAATTGGGCAAGTGACTCCAGTGTAATTGTGGCCTTTTCATTCTCAGAATCTGATATGGAAAGAAGAGATAAGTATATGGAGGATAAACATTTCATCAGCAAAATGGATTTTATTAAATGAAAAGAAGATTTGTGCAAAGAAGCTTCTTTGTGTATTAATATCTTTCAATTATTTACTGTAAAAGTTGACCTTAGTATTTTTGTGTACTCCTAACGGGATCATGTAAATCCTTTATCTCTTAATGACATTATCAAAATAAATTCTTCTAAGATCAATTTTGAATGTTGCCACAATATGTAAATGGCTCTAGAGTAAGAAACCATGCGTTTATTTTAGTTAATCTTTGTGATTCTCATTGACTTTAAGATAGGACCAAACAGAGGATACTTGGAAAATTTAACAATTTGATTTACTGTATGAAGAAGCTCTGAGACTGGGTGTTAGTATTTCTGAAACCCTGATGGTGAGAAATGTGGAAATATTTTAAATATGTCAGCAGTGTATTACTACTACTGCTTCTACTACTATTTGGAAAGAAGGTGATTGGTATTTTTTAGGAAGGAGAAAAAACTGATTAACTTTTTGGTTATATAAACATGAAACTTACATCTCCGGACTTGAGTAGCATCCCTGGATTGTGTTGTGTCTGTCATGGGGCTTGTAGCTTGGGTGGAGGGGGATTTGGAGGATCATGTGCCAGTCCTTGAACATTATGGCTGGTGGGTCCTAAGGAGAGGGTAGTCTAGACAGAGCACCGTTTAGAGTGGTGTGCTCAACTGACTGGAGGCAGTGCTATCAAAAGTGCACTTTGAAGTTATCCTCTTCTCTTTTGCATTCATGTCCCCAAGTCTTCGGTAACTCTTTGTTAAAGCATTGCCTGGATTTTATTGCCCTTTTGAGAATTAATGTTGGAGATGCTGTGTGAAAAGAGTAGCAAATGGTCTGACGAAGCCAGTTACGAAACAAGAGGTGATTTTATTTACCATCCTTAGTGTTCATTTGTAGAAAATACAGGAAATATCATAGCTCTGAAGAAGTACCATTTTGAACATGGTATCTTGGGGGTGAAAAACAAATTTCTGGTGGGCTAATGTAATTTATTTTTCAAGCATGTTGAAAATGTATTTGGGGAAGAAACCTGGTAGAAAAATTTATTTCCTGTACTTTGGGTAATGGGACTTCAAGTGCCATTGTATTTTGGAAATCAAGAGAAACATGACAACTATGACTTTATTTTGGAGTCATAGGTTGCTGAAGTCAGGGGACATCCTAATTTACACTTTGAATTTACCTATAATGTACTATTACCCAAACAATGTAATGTAAACTTTAATATAACGTGTCTCAAAAATGTCTTACTTTAATTTTGGGGGGAAGTCAATTAATGCATCTTTGAAGGACAAGTATCATTATTTTGTTCATACTCAGATGTTTACATTATTTACTGAAACACTCAGGTGTTTCAGTAAATAATATATTTCTTAGGAATAAATGAGGTATTTTGGAAGGTGTCTTAACATTATGCCAAATAACTGTATTAAAATTAGAAAACCATGGAAATGTGAAGAGAAAATGAAATGTATTATTTATCAGAACAGTGAAGATTTTCTCTCCTTCTCCTTCCTTAAGGGAGCATCTCTTTTCTTTTGGAAATTAAAACAAAAGTAAAAGTTTTTTAAAATGTAAAAATTTTCCCATACTTTAGCAACATTTAAAAAATGCTTCAATGAATATATAATAAATATCTATGTAATAAATATGTCATGAATATCTATTCAAAAGTAGAATTCAAGATTAGGACCACCTATATTCATTGTCATTTATGATTATCAATAGCTTATATATTTCATAAGCATTGGCAGCAATTTCGCACTGGTGAAAAGGATTTAAAAAGAAAATTGTGAAGGGAAAGTAAGAAGTTATAGTAGAGGATCAGAGACAAATTTTAAATTTTTGCTTAGGAATACTTCTGGTTCCTTCTCGTTCATCTTGAAAAGGTCTCACCCTTATCAATCTCCACAGGGCCACAAAAGTAAATATTAGCTACACATTTTTTTTAAAAGCTACCAAATATGTTTATCCTTCCCTGAGCTCACTGAGAAAACAGTTATTTACTGGAGCAAAGGGTTTGAAACTGTATGGGAGGAGGTGACACCAGGCTGGCATGTGGAGCTCAGGGAGGCAGTGCCATGTGTGCCTGGGCAGCCCAGGAGGCAGCAGGTACCTGGATCACTGGGCTGAGACCACAGAACTGCAATGATGGCAGAGAAAGTGACGCCTCTTCTGCCATTTCTTTATTGAGAAAAGTGGCACATCAGTATATTTAATACAAAAGCTGTCCTTCTCATCTATAAACCCAGGAGTTGGGATGTCCTTTCCCAGACTATCTTACTACCTTAACCCAGTTCAAAAAACTCTCATCCTCATACTCCTGAACTTATCTGCAACTGCGTTTTCACTCCATCATGCCAGGTGCAGAGATATTGGGTGATGAGTGGAGGAGAGGATAGATTTTGAAAGCCACTGGACTAAAGATGACATATTATCTCTCTACATATTTTGTGTGTACAAGCTACCTAAAATGTCAGAGGTCCAATTTCTTTATACAAAAATATCTATATTTTGAAGTATATTTTCAGTTTTGAAATAGTGAATTTATCTAGGAGAGTACATAACACATAAAAGCTCTCAGTGATAGTTGTCTTTATTTCATAGACTATATAAACTAAACATCTTACCTCACAGCTCAAATTGCTCCAGCCCTATTACTAAAAGCTGGAAAAATATTTTCTGAATACTACTGTACCAATATGTGGTGAATTGTAAAGGTGTGAATGCAACATTGAATGTGAATGTGTTTTGTAAATGGTAGAAGTCACATCAGCAAATCTCACAATGGGTCCCATGTTATGGAAGATGTCAATAGATATTTCTCAAAGATTTTGTGATTACATAAGCCAGGAAACACAGAATTTAGGACATTTCAGAGATTTTCTTATACCACTGTAATTTCCAAATCTCCTAGTAGAAGGTGAGTAGAACACATAGTATTTTCCGAATTTTTTTGACTGTAAACTTTTGTTTTCACGAGGCTTCCCATGACTGCTCTTCACAGGCAAAGGTTTTGAAGTGAAATGTGTTTATAATTATTGTGTAAGTAAACTAAGAAATACAATTCTTTCCAAGTGGGTCTCAATTATGGTTTTTCTCCTGCTAGAGGCTCTTTGATCCATTAGATAGAGCACTATAGAAGTCAGACTTTTAACACATAACTGCTAATACACGGAGATTTTATTATTTATTTAAACATTAATTTTAAAAAGAATATGGAAATGTTATACGTCATTATTAAGCACAATAAAAAGAACAGATTTATACAGGTTGGAGAAGTTCTGATAGAATTAGATTTCATTGCATTGTTCCCTAGGTAAGAATGTGCCTTATGATTATGGGGGTGGGGAAGCGTAAAAGATGATTGAAATATAGTTTTACATGACAAGGACATTTTCTTAAACTGATCATCCTTCTCGGTCCCATAATAAAGATTAATATTTTATTTTCAATGCTTTGGAATTATGTACCATAAATATTTTTACTTATCATATATCATATTGATTGCGGGACTTAGCATATTTAATAGTTTACATTTGCAGTCATGTGAATGTAATTATCTGTATTCCCTGTTGCAGTGACAGGGAAAATTAGGTCATTATATAATTTAAAAGATCCCTCCTGAGACACCCACTGTGTTCCTATGAAATTAGGAAAAGAATGTAAGGTTCTTAATTTCACATATTGTTTTTTAACCATTAAATCAGTATATTGGATTTGACACTTTATGGATTGCACAGACTCTTGTATGTGACTCCAGAGAGCAACAGAAATATTACGAAGTCCTTCAAATACATTTTGATAATCACAACTGTGTACCTTTGTGGTGCCAGAACTCTGAGAGTCTTTCTGATATTTTATACATGAAAATCAGTAAAAACAGCTTCAAAACATAAAAACACAGGATCATTGGTCATTTCAGGATTACTGAATTCATGCAGGCCAATACAATGGTCCAGCTAGACCTATTTTTTCACATAGTCCCTCTCAATAAATAGCTTTTCCTATTCAGAAATTGACAGTTTATTTTAATAATAATCCAGTCTATCACAATGGTTATGTTATTCTTTACAATAATCACTATATTGGCATGAAATGATAGCCTGGCAAAAAGAGAAACCATGAATACTGTAGTTAAGGGTGAATATATCTGCATTAAATTCTAATCTTGTCAACATCACGAACTGAGTCCCAAATCAAAACCAAGGCTCTAAAAATCTTCCCCACTTGGTTCCCTTTGATGTCTGGTTCATCATACACACAGCTGTAACATTCTTCTCTTGGTAGCAAGGATATTTTCTTAAATATGTTTACAAATTTATTATTATCTTTATTTTGAAGATGTAGAACATAAAGTTGGGATTGGGACAAAATCAAAGAAAACACATGGTTCAGAAGACAATATTTATTTTCCTTAAGATTTTAACCTCTCTAAATGAGCTAACAAAACAAAGCCCAGGATAGCAACAGGCTGTCTGTGGGATTTAGTTGGGATGAAGCTCTGTTTGTAGTTTGTGGCAACTGCCATAACAAGAGAACACTAGTAGGCTAAGCCAGCATCTGCACCAATTCATCAAAGTACAGCAGAGAAGCAAGAGGAAAAGCATCTAGTTCAGAGAATAAATCTGTGAACACCCTAAGAACAATGACCATTCAATAAATGTGGAGATGCTCAAGTTGCTATCTTAAATCATTTTCATATGAAATCTAAGATGAGCAGGAGTCTTTGAAAGAAAAGTAATGATGTAGAATGATTTCCAATAAATACTGTGTTGGAGGAAGTCTCTGTTATCCTGAATAGCCAATATGTGCTAACTCTTCCCTGGCTACCAAGGCAATAACTTTTGAATGTTACTTGGATTCCTAGAGTTCCGGTTTACGAACATTTGAAGAAAGTCTTTGAGGCCTAAATGAAATGGAAAAGAATTTATGGAAAAGAACCAAAGCAATATATGGCTTTATTAAATTAGCTTTCTCATGTATGCTTAGGTATATTTCTATAAATACATAAATCTTGAGTTTATACCAATTTATATCAGTACATACATTTTGCTATCAATATTGTGTTATAAATAAATTATACTTCTGGGACCTCAGACATTTGCATCAAACACATAGGACAAACCCATATCCCCTTGCTTGCCTGATCCCTCTTTACGGCATTCTGGTATTGTGATATCTCATTTTGCTTATTTTGTTCTCTGCTAAAACTTGGAATGATAATGGTAGGGTAGATCTTTTTAATCCTATACGAAGATGGAAGAGCACCTGCCTTCCTTATAGAACAAAACCTATAATCTCAAAACCTTGAAGTCTGATAGAAATAGGCCAAGGGATGTCTCCAGGGAAGGGTCATGAATAAACTAGAATTTGTATCACAGTTTTTAGCTTTATTCTTGGCTTTTCCTCCCTCTACCACAGTTAACACCATGCTGCCTCCAAGAGGTAAACCAACCTCTTTTCTTCTCATTTGTTTATACCTTCCTGGTCAATGACAGGCCTGTTCCTTCTCTAGCCTGAACCAGGACCAGGCCATGTGGTGCTAGATATGGAGTATGTCTACTGTCTGCTCAATCACAATGGACTTATTTCCCTTTCAAATTTAGCTCATTACATCTTCCTTATAGTCACCACTCACGGATAGCCCCCCCACAAAAAAGTATAATTTGTATTTCATACATTTTTTTCTTATAATTAATAAAGGAGTAAAATTCTTTCACATTGTTGTACAGTTGTACATTCTAAATAGAAGGGGAAATGACCTGCCTTAATTTTGTAGAATATTGTTACTGGATATAGAAATGCAGGTTGGCAGTTACTTTCATTAAAGATACAGTTACATCATCTTCACATTTCCATAGATTTAGTGAAAAGTCAATTGGTGCTCTTACTGTTGTTTCATGGCAGGCAATGTGTCCTTTTTTCCCTTCTTCTTTTTACTGTTTTTAAATTTGTTTTCTACCTTTCTCTTTTACAGAAATTTTACCGTGAAGTTCTCAAATGTGGTTTTCTCTGTTTTTATTATATTTGAGTATATTAAGTAACACTACTTAAATTCAATGTCTTTCATAGGGATGAAATTCTTGACTTTTATATCATCCTATATTACTCTGACACATTCCCATTTGTAAACTCCAATTTAAAAATGTATTAGCTATTTCCACAATGTTAATATATCTCTCACAATCCATCCAGTTCAGTAACCTTCTTTTTGGTTCAATCTCTAATCATTTCCTAATATAAGTTTAGAGGTTCAGGAACTATTTTTCTTGGTCCTCAAATTTTATTTATGATCAATAAAATAATTCTACAATGTACACAAACTCAAACCATTTCTGTATTCTTTATTTCTCTCATGTAGATCCATGGTTTATGTACCTTGTCTCTTGGTATCTACCTATATTAATTTGTTCTTCCTTTATGATTTACACTTGTATTGCTTTATTAAATATCCTCATTTTAGATATGTATTCCATTAAAATAGACCAATATATTATTCCTTCTTCAGACTAATCATCTCACCCTTCCAAACCATCCTACATAGGCCATTAGATTGATTTTCTTAATATATGTCACTTACCCCCTCAAAAAAATCCCGAATCTTTGCAAGCAATCTATGTTTTTAAAACATTTTCCCTCCTTGTGAATCCTTTTGTTAGATAAAATCTTATGAATAAAGCCAATATATAAGAGAGATAAAACCTATAGACTTGGTACAATGAGATTGGGATACGAGAAACTCTCTTTGCCTATAGGAAGCATTAAGTCACAAATTGAAATTACCTGGCCTTGATGATAAGACCAAATCCCTTAGCATGTTTTCTAGCACAGTCCACAATCTGTTTGTAAGCTATCATTGGCTATCTTATTTCCTACTATTTCTCTCTATAAGCAGAATTGACATTATCTGGGAGACGTGAGAAATATCAAATCTAAGGCTTCACCTTACACTAACTGAATAGGAATCTAAATTTTAATATTAACGTGTAAGAAACATGGCACAACCTCCCCATACTGTAGGTAATGTGTTGCTCCTGTTTCCTAAGTATTTGTCATTATTTTGTCTTTCATAATGTTATGTATTTTTCTATCTATAATTATTATTATTTTATGTACTTTATTCAAAATTCAAACTTATCATCTTCTCTATTTATATTCTGACACAGACTGATCTAATTACTACTCTGCCTATATACATCCCTTAGTATATACAACTCATATAATATTCATGACATTGTTATATTTTGATTATGCATATTGATATCATCACTATTAGACTATGATATTCTTGAGTTAAGACCCTTTATAAGTTTTCCTCACTGATAATGTCCAACATAAAACCTTCTGCAAAGGTTTGCTCAATTTTTGTTGAATGAATGAGACACTGGTCAGGTTCAAAGTTGGGTACAAGATTCAAAGAAAAGCATATTATTTATAACACAGTTGTGTATTAGGTCAACATGCCTCCTTCCCTGTATTAGTCTTAAAGGAATAAGTAAAGTGTTTATATTAACCTCAGTAAGCTATTGAAGGGAAGATAATTTATATTAGGAAGCAGAAATGTAGCAAAATAAATATGACTGCTTAGTATTACCCAGACTTGTTTCATATCATTTAGCATAGGATAATTTTGGAGTTCTTTTAGTAATGGCTATTTTCTCCTCTCTTAATTTTAATATGTGGTATACTGAAATGGTAGATGGTTATGGTTACTAGTACTATGAGAAGTTTTACAATTTATAAAATGAGCATGTTAACAACAAATCTGTAAATGAAATAGGTTGACTTTTTGGAAATTAAACTTGAATTCCCAAGCCTAATCACCTCTCTGGAAAAAAACAAAATCAGTGTTAGGCATGAGCAAATTTGTCATTAAGAAGTTATTAAATAAAATATTTCTTCCAATAAAATATACCTAATTATCGTTTTATTGCTAAGGAGTTTCATGAAAGTGCTCCCTTGGAAAAAGCAGCAGAAATAGGCATGGAAAGTGATGAATATGACAGACAGATTATCTTGTGCGAGTCCAGTACCTGGGAGATCTTAGGTTATCATGGGATGTGAGTGTAAAAGTGTACTGAAGGAGTGTTTGAATCCTGAATTGCCAATGACACATTGTCAGGTTATCAGTTAGCTGACCTCACTGTTACTTATAACTTTTTAATTTTTCTTTTGCCTAATGCAGTTCTTCAAAACTATCATTACTCTTTTGAAACCTAAACTTTCAAAAGATGATATTATTTTATTTCTTATTTCAGTAAGAAGACAAAGCTACTGAAATTCCCTCAGCTTTCCTCTATGACACTTCAAAGTTTCTCTGCATCTTTAACGATGTTCCTTTTATATCAATTTATTTGCCTGTGGCTGCAAGTAACATGAAAACTCTGACTTAAGTGGCTTTACCAATTAGGAAGTCATCATTTTACATCACAAATCGGTCCCAAATGTATTTCATTGTTATGTTCTTAAATCCTCTCTATACTGTACTTTATCCTCAGACTTTGACTCTCCTAATTGTAAGATGATTGCAAGAAGTTCAAGCTGCAAACTTTCACACTAAGGGATTGAAGCTAGAAAAGATGAGGATTGTTTTTTCTCATTTGTCTCATTCTGAGAATAAGAACTTTTCTCAGAAGGTGCCCATCACACTGTTCTTCCCATTTCCTGCCCATTCTCTCTGCACCTCAGTCTATCCTCCTTGCTTGCCTCATTTTTTCTCCTTAGCATTTTTTGCTATTTGACATGCTATGTATTTTATTTCTTTATTTATTATCTTCAAACTCTAAGTAGAATATCATTCTTATGAGGCAGAGATTCTTTTTTTTTCTTTTTCCATGGATGTGCTCCCTTAAATTTTGTGCTCTACGCACCTTATTTCCTTATTACATGTCTCTTTCTTGCCTGCAACATGGAAAGTTTTACCTTCTTTTAAATTTACCTCCTCTCTTGGCTTCTGAAAGTGACATTATACTCAGCACAATTTCTTCTTATTTCTATGACCACCTCCAATTTCTCTGTCCATTTATTCTCAGCCTCCTCAATGATGATAGAATCAGAGGTGGATGGATAAAAGAAAAAAAGCAAAGCTTTTAAAATGTGTTCTAGTTTAACTAACTGGTACAAATGAATTGAACACTGAAAGCAGACAATTATGATGTTGCCTACATATTGGATGTGGTAAATGAAAAAAAGAGAGAACATATGGAAGATACCTATGGCCTCGTTTATCCCTAAACCTGATTCCAAGCCTGCATGTTCTCACAGTCTAATAGGAGATCTTCTTTCAGATGCATCTGATTTACTGTTGGGTGTAACCTCTCGATCACCATGACTTGACTGCATTGAGCCTTCAACTTTGGGTGTTTTGTATTAGTTAAAATAAGATATATTACCCTTTGCAAACAAATGGCCACCAAAATTCATAGCTTAAAATAATCATGCTATATGTCAATTGCAGGGCAGGGAGACTCTGCTTATTGTAGTCATTTCAGGACTAATATAACAGGCATGAAATCAAAATTATCTAGAGGGTCTTATGTGGGCAATTAAATGTTCTGGCCAGAACTTGACATAAAGTCTTTCCTAACTGCAGATAAATTAGGATGTACAATTCTATTAGGAGCTCAGAAAGAAATAGAACTAGAATTCTTTAGCAAACAGAAATAATGACTACCACACTGCTATTCACAAAGAGTGAAAGAACCATGTCAAATATTATTATAAAATAATTACCTGAACAAGCAAGATACGTCTAACGTTGATGAGGACTGTTGACTCTCTAACTAGGATTGCAAGATAAAACACAGGATGGTCAGTTAAATTTTAATTTCAGTTAAACAACAAATACTTCAAAATTATAATTGTTTCCCAATATTGCCTGGGGTCACACTTATACTAAAACCTATTCACTGTTTATCTGAAATTACAATTTAATTTAGCATCCTGGTTTTTGTTTATTTATCTAAATCTCACAACCCTGCCTCCAGCCAATTTTCCTTAGTTATTATACTGGTATTTATTTTGCATTGATTCACTCTTAAGACTAATCCAAAGAATCACAGGGTCTAAGTAGTTATTTGTCCAATCTCTTTCTTTTTTGCATATGAACACCAAATTTGGCTTGTTCACAACTCTTTGAAGCTAAGCACACTGTATACCAGGATACATTTAGTATATTTTTTCACTTCATGCAACAGTGTATCAGAGCAGGGGAAACATTTTATGATAATAGAAATGTGACAATGAGTCCATGTCTACAGGATCCACTATTTTACCATGTCCTTATGGTCAGATGCAAGCAGCAGATTGACCTGTTAATATCTCAATTAAGGTGCCGGGTTGGGGACAATACCCAGTGAGATTACAAAAGAAGCCAACAGATAATATACAATACTCTATCTGCAACAACTAAAATACTCAGATCTTGGAACCAAGGAGTAGACTTAGGATTGGTTCTTCCCATCATGTTTCCAGTGATCCCAAACTAGAATTTGTTTCTCATTCCTGCAAAATTAGTCTAAACCAGGTTAGAGGTCTGAGTTTTTTTTTTTGTTTTTTTTTTTCTTTTTTGACTCCAGGAAAATTAGATATAGTGGATAAACTCTTTCCCTTTTTTCTTAGGCATAATCTGTATTGAAATGCAATTTATATGGCTACCAGAGAGAGTTGTCTGGGAGATGGAGCAATTAGTCATACTTGGTAGGTACCCTCATATTGATTCTTATTCCTTTCTGCTTCACTTCCTTCGTGTGATTGCCTGCCCTAATAAAGCAGTAACACATATACCATTGCTGTAGGCTCTGCATTCTGTGAAACCCAGGGTAAGACAGCAGGGTACCAACAACCACTCCTAGCTTTCCGCTTTATGGGGTACAATTCACTGATCTGGGCTAATTGAAAAAAGATTAGATTTGAGACCAAAAAATAATCTATTCAGTTAGGCTTGATAACTAATTTAGATGTACAAAAGAAAATACTAGGGAGGAATTTGGATACATGTGCATTCAGCTCAGGAGAAGTCAGGATTGTATATATAATATGATGGCAGTCATCAGTGTATGGATTGTAATTGAAGCTATGATAGGGATGGATTGTCTAGGGAGAGAGTGTGGAGTAATAAGATAAGCAGAACTATGAGCAATCCTGGTAAATATTACATGCATTACTTGAGAGGAAGAAAATGAAATTGTGTAGAGACAGAGATGCAGTTGGTGTGAAACAAAAGACAATGAAGTGGGGGATTATGGAAGCCAAGAAAAGATAGTTCAAATTTGACGTAATTGACAACAGCATAGAATGCTACTGCATAGTCAAGTAAAATAAAGACAGACCCCAAAACATCTATTAGATATAGGATCATGAAGATTATTGGTGATACAGATGGAGGAGGGATGGAAAAGCGATTTCCTTGAAGTAATGTGTAAAGGGGACAGAAGACACATTGGTCATTAGGAAATGGCATAGAGGTAAGAAAAAGCATGGAATGTCCTGTAAACTTCTTGAAGTTTGGTGGTGTTAAAATACAGAATTAAGACTGAGTGAAGAATGCTCCACATAGATATGAGTTTTGTGCAAGAAGACACTTTGCATTGTTATGAAATTTCTCATAATGTGGGGTTTTCTAATCTGGAAAACATGTAGTGCAACAGTTTTGTCATAGCCTTTGGTCCCTAGATGAAATCACAAAAGACTTCAGGGAGCAAGTAACCTTTAAATTTGTTTGAGAATGTGGGTGTATATGTTTTACGAGGGAAAATAAGCATTTAATCAATTCTCAAAGAGGGTCAAAAATCCCCCAAGATAAATAGCTACTTATGTAGGGTATGTCCCAGAAGCTGTTTGCATAAGATTCATTGCTTTAAGAAATTTTTTAAATCGCTGAACAAAACTACAAGATCATAATTATGATCACAAGTATGCTTGTGTAGATCTGAAGTGTGGGAAACCACGCAGGCTCTGACAGCGGCAAGATAATTACCAGCAGCATGCAGAATATAATTGTAGGTGTGAGTGCCAAGAACTAAGAGACGCATGAAAAACTAAGGGAGCAAAAAAAGAAATTAATTTAAAGGCATCAAAGTACTTGAAATAACAGGTAAGAGAATTTAGGTTTCCATGGGGCAATTTTTAGAACAATGGTAAGGCATCAATCTGGTCAATTATTAATTATATGTGAAAACCACAGTTCTAAAATATTGACTAAAAAGCAGGTTATTTCCGTGGGCTGAAGTGATCTATATTTTCCTAATCCTATTTCCTGTGGTTAACACAAGTAACAGCAATAATAATAATAATTTGAGAATTTTCATAATAAATATAACCTTATATTTCATACTAAATATTAATAGATATTTAACATCTATTATTAGATCAAAGATATTTTTTCTATGTAAACTCAGGTTTGCAAGTATTATTATTACAAAAAAACTGTCAAATACTAGATTTCATTTTTCCTCTTTTATTCTCTTTTTAATAATGCTTAATATCTCTTCAAATAGTAAACATCAACTGACTATTTATATTGGGAAATTTGGAGAGAATAGGGTTCTATATTTGATTTCTGACTCTTTGTTTTGTCATTATGATCACATATTTAGCTCAGTCAAGCCAGATTGTAATTCCTATAATAGGAGTTTGAGTCCAAAGCAAAATGCAGGCTTAGCTCTAAATCTGTTGCTTATCTTTTCTCAGGTCTCTATCAATTCTATTCTAAATGTTTCCCATTTGTGGATCAAACCCCCTTCAATGCTGTTTGCCTTTTGTACTATTTGTTTTTCTTTAACTCTTAGGGCTCCTCTTCATTCCTTCCATTATTGTCTTGGAGTTCTCCTGTTAAGCCTTTGGCTCTAATTTTCCCCTCTTCTATGAGTGTGTAGGGAAATGACAACTTCCTTGGTTTGAGCTACCTTCTCATGTTTATGGCATGCCTAAAATGATACCCTTGGTTATTATAGCTCATCTCCTTTTCAAGTGTTCTTCAGTCACCTCCAAATAACCCTGGTTGTTAATCCCTTTGCTGCCTAAATTAATATGTTGGTAGTAAACTCATAATTTCCTCCCACTTATTGCTTCCTATTGTTTCTTATTACAACCCTCTTATTAGTCATAAAACATTGACGTTATCTTTTTTTCTATCTCCTTTTCTACCCTCTCTCTTAGTATCTGTTATTTATACATTATTTCTTTACCAAATATTTCTCAGAATTCAAATTTAGCTTCTTTAAGAATTAAAAGAGTATCCTACCTTTCTTCTCCTTCATTTTTACTGAAAGAGTTCTGCAAGTAGGAAAGGAGACTCATAAACATGGTATCCATCATTCATACCATCCGTGTTTAGATCTTATTTTTCAGTGCTTTGATTTTGGCTTCAGGGAATACCTGTGGAGTCTGTAATTTTATAGGAACAGAAGAATAAACAGAAACAGAGATATAAACTAAATTATTTCTCTTGCTGATATGTTAAGCTGAATTATTCATTGGAAATTCTTATAGTCAGAAGTTGTAGGAATCTCACAACAATTTGAAAGGTTATTTGTAAGAAGTAAATAACCAGAGAGAGGAGAGAGACAGAGAGAGAGAGAAGATGTAAAGCAAATCAAGCCATTAATGTTATGTTTGCCAAAATGTGTTAGTTGAGAGATATTCCCTTAAGAAAAGTGTTATCATCACGGGCATGCCATATTCTCTGTCACACCTTTAAGATAGTTTTAATGGATATTAGTCTGATAAAGTTTCTGAGAAGTTAATTTTGGTAGAGTCAACATATTGCAAACTTCTTTGGCCATGAAATTATAAGAAATACGTACTAATTTCTCAGAAGGAAAAACTGTGGAAGTTTACATGTTTAAGACATTCTTATGATCTAATAATGAAAGAGAATGTTATTATAAAAGTACAACTTCCACCAGTGTGCTTTTGCTATAAGATTTAGACCATGTGGTAGTCTAACCTGGTAAAAATTGTTTTACTTTTCATATCAAATTGCCTACATTGTGTTGTACTATTCATCCATAGCTTATTTAATTTTCATTAGGTCTAGAATAAAATCTCCAAACATTTAAACCTGAAGAACCCCAATGCAGTTTACTTCTTTTTATTGTCTCTAAAAAATGTTTTATTTTTAGTTATTTTGATGAAAGGATCATGTTATTCACTGTTTACTTCTGGCATTACAAAGTGCATTTTGATTAAAAACATTTTACTCACTCCTAGTGTTATTTAACCTAACTTCCATAGGATTTACTTGTTAGTGAGATATTACATACAAAGTCAAAACTGGGATACTTTTATCAGATATTTGAGGCCATGAAGGTACTATGTAGTGCATACTGGTAGAATACTTTCTTTAAAAATTATGTTTTCATGTTACACATAGAGGCTTAAATGATTTTGTGTACAATATAAATCTTTAAAAACAGTTATTTGGGAAATAGAAACATGGTAAGTGATATAAAGTTTTATTTATATAAAATTTTATTAGGGGTAAGTTATGTTTATCGTATCTGCTTTGGAGCATTTTTTTCTCTTCCTATTCTTATTTACCTACAGACTGGACAGTATCTGAAGAAATGTGTCTCACAACCTAAGGGACAGAAGAAGAAAAAAAATATTTTTCATCAAATGTGTGTATGAATACCTTTATCTTGTTGCTATTTTGACCATTTCTTTAGAACTCTGAAACATAACATATGGCTATCTTTTTAGAACTTTGTAAAGCACAAAAAAACTAATTAAACAATATTTGCTTTAGAGTAAAAATTTGAGGAATGCTCATTAGCAAAAGTACAATATGTGCAATTCTTTTATAAATTCTTTTAAGTGTGCCAAATTGCCTATTTTCTTTCCATAGAGATTATTTTGGATAACCCTTAAAAAAATTCCCACATGGAATCAAACATCTCTATATCTGTCATGTAATATATTTTTCTAAAAGCTTAAGATAATGACAATAAACTAAGGTCATTATTCCTTAAGAAGCCAACCTCCATCAATGTGCTCTTGCCTGGAAGATGCTGAAGGGAATTTGAATCCTATACAAATTCTTTGCTTAACATAACTTTTTATGTGTATGTCTCCATGATCTATTATGAACAATAACTTTCTCTTGTTTCCCTAATGAGCTAAAAGAAATGTCTTCATAAGAGTGAGGTCTAGGGGCTTTGCTTCCTGTATTAGCTGAATGCAATCACCAGCAATCCTGAGGAGTTTGTTGTAAGAATCATCTGACCCACTGGTTTGATGGAAGGGGAGGCCAAGTTAAGCCTGCACATCATCAGTGATGAGACTGGAAAACACCCTGGCATTGTCTGCCTCAAGCCTTCTAGTTGTGGGAATCAGAATATTAGGCAGATTGAAGTCTCTCAATTTCTGGCAAAAGGCTGAAAGCAGGGAATATAATAACTAAGTATAATTTAGACATTGTATTCTATAATAAATGAAGTGTGACAAGGAACCTCTCTCTGTACTACTATATGATCCAGCAATTCCACCTCTGGGTTTAAATTAAAAAAGAAAAACAATGAAATCACTATGTTGAAGAGATACCTCTACTCACATGTTCATTGCAGCATTATTCACAATAGGTAAGATACGGAATCAACTTAAACATTCATTAATGGATGAATGGATAAAAAATATAATATATATGCAGAACGGAATACTATTCAGCCATACAAAAGAAGGAAATCCTGTAGTTTTTGACATGGATGAACCTGAAAAAATCATGTTAAATGAAATAAGCTAGGCACAGAAAGACAAATACACCATGATCTCGCTTATATGTGGAATCTAGAAAAGTCTAACTTACAGAAATAGAGAGTAGAATGGTGATTACCAGAGGCTGAGGGGAGAGGAGTTTGGGGAGATACTCATCAAAGGATACAAAATTTCAGTTAGACAGGAGGAATAAGTTCAGGAGATCTATTGTACAACATGGCAATCATAGTTAAAAACAATATATTGTATATTTGAAAATTGCTAACAGAGTAGATTTTCAATTTTCTCACTACAAAAAATGAGAAGTATGTGAGGTAATAGATATACTAATTACCTTGATATGGTCATCCCACAATATGTGCATGTATCAAAACAACATTTTACATCATAAATATATGTAATTTTTATGTCAATTTTTAAAAATTTGGTAAACTCTCTCTGTCTCTCTTTCTCTCTCTCTCTGACACACACACACACTCTTTTTCTCCTTCTCCCTGTTGTCCACAAATGCCCATTGCAAAGCAATTAAATAAACAGCATGTCTAACTCAGAGGGTGAAGCATGCCTAATTCTGAAAGATCCTAAAGCAAAAGCATAGCAAGTGAATCTGTGGATTACTTTATTTAGTACTCAAAAAAAATATAACCTGAAAAAATATTTTCATGCTTCAGCTAAAATGTTTATGTAAACAGAACATTAATTCCAAGGGTTGATGAATTACCTAAAGGTGTTTGACACATTATTCAATGTGTTAATAATTGTTATGTGTTATATAATGTGTTACGGTGACAAGACATTATTCATCAGTGTGATCTTTATGATAATTTTTTAGTAAATTATGGCCCTTTTTGTTCTTTCCATTTCTCTGTAGGATGTTCCAAACATCAGACAGAACAGATTCCAGTGGAATGTAGGTCATCGAAACTGGCAAGAATAACCACAATAAAGCTAAGCTCTGGTAGGGAGTTTTGCAATCTGAAGGGCATTCTTTCTCATCTCATCTACTTATATAGAGCTCCGTGTTGACAGATAAGTCCCAGCACTTTCCATAGGCCTATATTTGGTAGACTTGGCATTGAAAACTTATGAAGAAATGGGAATGGACATATTGGGGCCAGCTGATCATGCCTTCTTCGGTCAGGGCATGGTGTTAGCCCCTCATCTACCCATCCGTGTACTAAGGGCATGTTGGCTTGCAGGTTGCAATTCTTTGGGGATCATCTGTCTGCTGCAGTTTTTCAGCAAGCCAGTAGTAAAAGGAAACTGACTTCCTTGTTACCAGGCAGAACACAGCACTTTGGTCTGACACCTGGTGAGAAAGATTAGGCCAGGTGCACAAATGTGCTGAGTTGTGGAATGGCCCCCAGTGTGCCTATAAGGGAGCTTTCCCAGCAAGCAAATAGGAAACACTATGACAGTTTGAGAGACTACAGAAGAAAGGACGTATTTGATATTCCAGTACCTTTAATAGCACTTTTTCTGGCTGTTTGAGCAAAAAACCATGCATTTTCATTTTTCACTGGGAACCACAAACTGTATCTGGCCATGGGCATGATTGTCAAATTTCAAGCATGGTTTTACCTTTAATGTCTTTTCTTTTCTATTAGGTAATTATAATGTAATTAAGTGTCAAATTTACCCAAACTTTTAATACATTCTCTCTACTTCACTCAATCCAGAGTATAAATAGGAGTATGGTGCATGGAGCCAGAAGAGACAATCCAACTGGAAAAAAAACCAATAAGGAGTGGCACGTTACCAAGGGAGGGGACATGTAACTGGTCTACCATGGAGTTGACCTATTTGCTTGATGTTTGAGAGGTGCTGGTATGTGAGGGTAGAAAGCCAATGACAAAGTCTCCAGACAGATTCACAACGGTGTGTTATGGATAGTTCATGATGGTCCTAGGGCAGGAGACTCTGCTTTACACAGGTATTTCTGGGATAATTGCCCACCATAGGAAGAAGTGAGTGCAGGTTGTGTGAGTGGGAGTACCTGGCATCAAAAGAGTTCCTTGTATAAATATGACGGGTACTTGGAGAAGAATGTATAATAATGCTATTGAAAAGTCTGGGATTGAGAAAAGAAATAATTGTTTCTTTTGGCTAATGATATTTTCAATTTTGTTAAACCATTACTTGGGAAGAAGCTTCACATCTCCTGTGGCAAAAAAATTACAGTACTGAGAAACTAACTGATGGCTGCATTACACTGATTAGGTTTACAGACTGAAGCACTGTAAAATATCTTCCTCCAAAATATATGCTTTTTGTTATAGTGATTGTAATAGGTACCCTCAAAAGGAAGGAATTGTGTTAGAATCATTACAGTGTTGCCTACCACAAATGTAAGGAGATTGATTTTGAAATCTAATAAGAGCTTGATGATACCAGGGCTTTGACAGTTTTGTTTGTTTGTTTGTTTTAGGACAAGGGGCCGTTGGCTTCTTGGCCTCCTCCCTGACCTACTTGTAGATTGAATATATCTTTCTCCATGCCTCTGTCATATGAGAGACTATATTTTTATTTAAGCAATATTGAATCATTTTGTTTATAGTGTGAATCAATTTCTGCTTGTTTTTAATGCTTTACGTTTGTTTTTTAATGATTTATGTTTTAGAAACTGATTAGAATTTGGGGGATTTTAATATTGTAAGATCCTACAGACAATAAGCCTTCAAAAATATTTGTTGAATTTTAAAAAATATGCAGAAAACTCCATGCTATTAAGTTCAAATGGCGTAGAAGATATCAAATTAATTTTCTATTACTGAGAAAAAGAGGGCAATAATTTTAAAATATGCAAAGTTTATACACAGGACATCGAATAGATATTAATAAATAAAGGAATTGGTTTGTTTAACTGACTTTTTGAGTTGAGATAAAATGTGATTTGTCTATATAGATGATATTGTAAGATTTACCCTATGTTAAAAGTTATATAAAATATATTTTTTGGAATCAACATGTCTTTGGCAGAAATTAGTATTGCATTCTATTAGATTAGGTATCCCAAGAATCTTTTGGCTCCTAAATATTTTAATATTGCTTTTTCCTCTTCTTATTTCTTCTTCTTCTTCTTCTTCTTTTTTTTTTTTTTTTTTTTTTTGGACAAAGTCTTTCTCACTATGTTGCTCAGGCTGGGGAGTGCGGTGGCCAGCTATTCACTGCTGTGATCATATCGTAGCACAATGCAGCAGCCTCAAACTCCTGGGCAGGAAAGATCCCCCTACCTCAGCCTCCTGAGTAGCTGGGACTATAAGTGCTGGCCACCATCCCTGGCTTCACCCTGGTTTTTAGGCTTAAAACATTTAATAGTGGGAAAATAAAAACAACTTTCATTCCCTGATTAGTTCTTTCCAGCTTCAGTAATATGTACTAAAAAAAGTCCACATTGCTTGAATTCCTGGGCTACATGTACAACTGACATATTTTGATAGAAAAAGAATGAGGGAACTGGGCAGTGGGAATTTTGATCTGAAAGAGAAGAAAGGCTACAGAAAGAGACTATAAAGGTGAATGAAGACAAATTGCTTACTTCATAATTTTTCCCCTGCCTCTTAAATTCAGTAAGTCAGGTGACAAGACTTTAATATAGTATTCATTCTCATTCCTATGAAATAAAATATTATAATCCACCAGGAACCCTCTTAATCACTACCTGATATACTTTATGAAGCAAATCCTCTAATCTCTCTCAAAAGGTCTACAAGGAATAAAAAAAACCGCAAAGTCCACTTTGAGATTAGTGGTCTTTTATTTTTTAATTAAAAATGTCTTGTGGAGTGAAATTATATGAACCTTCTCAATTAAAATGTACAAATATTGCTTTATTAGGTTATGAATGACTTTAACATCCCACAAAGCACTGATGCATTCAAATCCAAAGGCTGCTTATGAACTTCTGACTTTCTAGTTTAATAACAAGAGTCCCAGAACATGTCTTATAGTGATTCACACCTCTCAGGAGTTGTGAAAACAAAGTCAATTCAATGGAAATCCTTGGGACCTATTGTTTGCTTCAATCTGTTGATCTAGTGTTCTCACCCTGTGATCTATGAATATGCTTCAGCAAATCGGTAAACACTGTGAATGAGTGTCCAATATTTTGTGTGTATGTGCATGTGCTTGCAGTGGCTTCAAAGATTTCATCAGCCTCCTATAATGATTCATAACTAAAACATTTATAAGTACTACAGCAAGGTTTCTTAACCTTAGTTGGGACAAGATAATTTTTTGTGCTGCGCGTTATCCTGTGCGTTGCAAGATCATAGGATGTTTAGCAACATACCAGCCCCTTAACAATCAGGTGTTAGTAGCAACTCTCCGCAGATTCACCAATTTTGACCACAAAAAAATCTCCAGATGTGGCCAAATGTTCCCTAGGGGAAATCATCCCAGGTTGAGAACCACTACACCACAGTACAGATAGTACATAAAAGGTTTTTTTTTTTATTAGCTTATAAAATTGTATTCTATTCTTACCACATCTGGTGACATATAGTTGCAGTAGACAGCTGCATGTATGTCTAAATAAACATAGTAAAAGAGTAAGCTTTTATTATCTTCTGTGTTAGAGTGAAGAGAAGGTAAATGCAATCATATGGCCTATCCAACTGAGACTTGAATTGTAAAGTAGTCACTTTTGAGGCAAAAGACCTGGATGTAAGTCTCAGTTTCACCATTCTGGGTTATGTGACCTTGAAAATGTCCTGGATGGGTGTTAGTATCCTCATCGATGAAAGGTTATTGATATTAACTATGCCTGTCTCATAGGCTGTTTGAGCATCAAGTATAATCATGGATATAAACTGCAGAGTGCTGTTGAAATATAAAGTGCCATCATTAAAATGCTCTGGAGGGTGGCAGGAAAAGTGAATTGTGTTCTCCCTCAAAAAACATTAGTGGAGGGAACCCCAAAGTGAGTGTACGCCCTGGGCAGTGTTTTCAAAATGATTCATCTACTGCTAAGTTTGTTTTATCTCATCCTTTTAAATTTCCCCTTTGTATATGTTTTGTAATGCTAAATTATATCAATATAGTATTACAATTATATAATTTATAAATAAGCCAAATCACATATTGAGAGTGTATGTTCAAAGTTTTTTAAATAATAGAATCATGAGCAAAAACTTTGGTGACTCCATTCTGGAAAGCCATGTTCTGGAGAACAGTGTGAGCCTTGTGGCTTGGGGAAGCCATTTTTTCCTTAACATTAGTTCAATTTATGTATTTTTAAAATGTTTTTATTTTTAATTATTATGGATACATAATAGTTGTATATCTTTAGAGGATACATGTGATGTTTTGATACAGACATACAATGTGAATTAATCAAATCAGGGTATTGGGGCATCTATCACTTCAGGTATTTATCATTTCTTTGTGTTAGAAACATTCTAATTCCAGTCTTTTAGATATTTTAAAGTATACCCTAACTTGTTGATTATAGTCACTTTGTTGTGCTATCAAATATGGTTCATTCTATCTAACTGTACTTTTGCACCCATTAACCATCCCCACTTTATCCCCCATCCCTGTTACCTTTCCCAACCTCTGGTAACCATCATTCTACTCTCTGTCTCCATGACATCAATTGTTTCAATTTTTAGCCCTCACATATGAAGGAGAACATGTGAGATTTGTCTTTCTATGCTTGGCTTATTTCACTTAACATAATGTTCTCCATTTCCAACCATGTTGTTGCAAATGGCAGGATTTCATTCTTTTTTATGGCTATATAATATTTCACTGTGTATATGTACCATAATTTCTTTATCTGATGGACACTTACATTGATTCCAAATCTTGGCTCTTGTGAATAGTGCTGGAAAAAACATGGAAGTACAGGTATCTTTTTGATATACTGATTTCCTTACTTTTGGATATATGATTAGCAGTGGGATTGCTGGGTCATATGGTAGTTCTATTTTTAGTTCTTTGAGAAACCTCCATGCTATTTTCCATAGGGGTTTCACTGTGACTTCAATTTATCACATTAGCTGTTAAGGGATTAAACTAGGAGTTCTCAAGCTGGCTAAGCATCAAGATCACCTGCAGAAGTCTTTTAAAATTTGGCTAAGCACAGTCTCAGATCTGCTAAATCAAATCCAGGATCTCCATGGAACCCAGCATCCATGGGTGATTCTGACATGCAAAAATGTTGAGAACAGACTTACATGCTTAGCAGTTAATGAGCTAGCTGCTAATTAATGTTTTTACAAAGTTAGCAAATATAGGCCAGGGAATGTAGGAAGATTTCCAGAGCAGAGGAAAGAAATGCAGATAAGAAAGTGAAAAAAAAAAAGTTATGTTTCTTCTAAGGTTTTTCTAGGACAAACCCTGACCTTATATTTCTCTTTACATTATATATATAATTTCAACCTCTGTGTTGTAAAAAATTAATATCCTATGTCATTTTTCCCCTGTTATGGATTTCCAAATATTGAAGAATTAGAAAATGCTATGAATTATAGTTACTATTTTATCATTCTTTGTAGTCTTTTATCACTAGTGAAAAGAACTATTCTCTAGGTACTACAGAGATTTTATAGCATGTCACAGTTCCTACCATATTAAGATTCAAATTTAACAAAATGAAAATAGATGGCTAAGCCTGGAAACCCACAGGAAACATGTTACTCTTCAGTGTTTTGCAAAGCACTGATCAAAACCTTCTCTTAAAAAGCTCTCTCTCTTCTCTCAACTTCGCTTCTTTCTTCTCATTTACAAAATAGGCTTTTTAGCCTCACAAGATTTTGTGATTTTATGGATGTGAAACCTGCTGCCAATTAGTTTCCTGCCTCTGGGAGTTGGTGAGCAGTGTTACCTTTGATACAAGAGCCAGGTCACTGTGTAGTGATGGATAAAGAGACTTTGTGGGTAATTGCAATTCAAAGGCAAGATTTTCATATATCTGGTAGAACCGCTGAAAAGCTGTAGGTCAGAGGGTTATCCATTTGTGTTATTTTGTAGCTGAAAACATTTGGCCCAATGGTATTCTATTCTATCTATTGAAAATATGAGAAATAAACAAGTAAGGAAAATGTGTGAAATTGATTATGGAAGTCAGTAGCTTGTGAGATATAGTGACAGACTTAATGTCAATAGCACATGTAGATAAAAGGGATGGAAGATATTATAGGTTGAATCGTGTCCTCCAAATTCATATGTTGGTGTCCTAACCCCAGTATCACAGAATGTGATCTTATTTGGAATAAGGTTGTTGGAGATATAAATAGTTAAGATGACATCATCCTGGCATAGGGTGGGCCCCTAATTCAATATGACTTGGTGTTCTCATAAAAAGGGGAAATTTAGACACAGACATGCACACAGGGAGAACAGCGTGTAAAGATGGAGTCAGAGTTTCGGGTGATGCAGCAGAAGCCAAGGAACACCAAAGACTGTCAGCAAACCACCAGAAGGTAGGAGAGAGACATGGAATAGGTTCTCCTTTGTATTAATAGCTCTCAGCAGGAACCAACCCTGTGGATGAATTGATCTCAGACTTCTGGCCTCCGTAACTCTGAAACAATAAATTTCTGTCATTTAAGCCAAGTTTGTGGTACCCTGTTATCACAGGCCTAGCAAACTAATACAGAAGGACTTAGGCACCAAATGCTCACGAGGCACTCAGGACAAGTGAACATGGCTTAAGTAAGATTCAGGAAGTGCCTGTACCCTAACCTAAATGTATTGATTTACGTGTGTCTTTCCTTTTCATTTTTGCTGTGTGTTTAAGATTGATCCAATAAGCTATGTGACTCAAGCATAGTCCGTAAGCCTTCCCCTTACGTGACATCTGGATTAGCTTGCCGGGTGGTGTACTCAGAGGCTTTCTGTTACATCAACATCATTTCCCAGGTTAACAAGCCCATTAGAACCTAAAGTCCAGTTCTTTTTGTACCCCTCAAAATAATGAGTGGATCTTTATGAAAACTGCAGATTTTTCCTGTTATTCATGTTGTGGTATAACAATATTAATAAATAGGTTTAACACCTCCTAGAGGAATTTTATTTGGAAATGTGAGGATCATCTACTGTAGGAAAGTTTTGGTTTCACTGATTGTATAATTAACATTTCCCATAGTCACTATTGTAATTGTTGTTCATTTATATTTCTGGATGGTGATTTTATTTAAGAAGTATTAGAAGTGTGTCTGAAAGCATTGATTTACTACAGTGAAGTCTGTTTTTCCCCCCCAAAATCATCTAATATGATGATAAAAATCTGTTTAATATTTTTATTTTCATTTTATTTTTATCTTTACTAAAATGTTAAAATAGTCACAAAGAAGCTCAAAAGCCCTTAAAACAAGTTTTGTGAAGAATGTTCTATATTTGCTTACATTAAATAACCTCCCGATTGAATTGATTTTCAAGGCCTTGTCTGACATTGCTCAACTTATACATTTATAGACCAGTTATTGATCATACATGCAAATTCCCTGTAGGGATTCCTAGGTTAACGTTTGTTTCTGCTCTTTTATTTTTAACTGCTCACAGAAGCCAAGAAGGATATCAGCTGGTGATTTGCTTACTATTTATAATAGGGATTCTCCTCAGGCAGGGGTTAAATTGACTCATAAATTTTGATCCTAGCAATCTACCTTTCAACACTGGTTTTTTTTTTTTTTTTTTTTGAGACAGAGTCTCACTTTGTTGCCCTGAGTAGAGTCCCATGGCATCAGCCTAGTTCACAGGAATCTCAAACTCCTGGGCTCAAGTGGTTCTCCTGCCTCAGCCTCCCGAGTAGCTGGGACTACAGGTGCGTGCCAAGACGCCCAGGTAATTTTTTCTATTTTTTGTAAAGACAGGGTCTCGCACTTGTTCAGGCTGGTCTCGAACTCCTGAGCTCAAGCAATCCTCCTGCCTCAGCCTCCCAGAGTACTAGGGTTACAGGCATGAGCCACTGCGTCGGCCTCACACTGTTTCTTTTTTTAAGTAGGGGCTTATCATTCAAGTGTACTATTTCAGTAGGGATAATGGAAGTGAACCATCTGATTGCTGATAAAATGGAGTATTATTAAATAGTATAGGGCTAAGTCTACTCTTCTCTAGTGGTGAAAAGACCTTGCATTACAAAAATAAAGGAATGACTGATTGATCAATTTCCCCAAACAATCTTTACTTTGGCTACTGGATATAATAGACTCATGCATGTATAGTCTAGTCATTTCCAAAAGGTAATTTTGCAAATCAGCTAGTAGCATGTTGGGTGGACACTTAAGCCCAAGAGTCAGACTGTGAAATCCTGTCTTTAGTCCTAGCAACTGTGTGACCTTGGGCCAGTTACTTAACCCCATAGGCCTCATGCTCCCCATCTGTGAAATGAGGGCCATAGAGCATCTGCCTTACAGGGAATTATAAAGATTAAATGACATAACACAAAGAAAATTCTCAGCATAATGTCTGGCATGTTGAAAGGGCTTTATACCTGCTAGCTGTTGTTAATTTTTACTTTATAATATTTGATTCACTTTAGCATTTTATTTATTTCTCTTTTTGAGTGAGACACTTGAATTACAAAGATGTCAGATATTGGTCCTTCCATGGAGGGTATCAATAATCAGAGAGAAAATGCATATGAAAGTCATGCAGTGGGAACACTGTCAGCACAGAGGGTGGGTACTCACCCCAATGTGGAGAGTCATGGAAGGTTTCCTAGTTAATCATGAAACCTAAGTAAAATGTAGTCAAGGGGTTAGAAAGAGACAGCTTGAGCAATGGCAAAGAGCCATGTAACACCTTGCTATATGTAAGTAATCAAAACTTGCTGAATTCCAAAAAATAAGATACAAAGTAGGAAGAATGAGAAATAAATCGAAAGAAGTACTCTCCTGGTGATGCCATACTAAGGAACTTCATCGTTATTCTTTGATAGATAGAGAACAAGTGAAGTACAGTCATGTGCCCCATGATGATGTTTCAGTAAATCAGGGGCCACATGTACACAGGCAGTCCCATGAGATTTTAATGGAGCTGAAAAAATTCCTATTGCCTAGTGGGCGTAACACTGTAGCACAACACATTACTCATGTGTTCATGATGATGCTGGTTTAAGCAAACCTACTATGCTGCCAGTTTTGTAAAAGTAGAGCATGTGCAATTATATACCGTATGTAATATTTAATAATGATAATATATAAGTATGTTACTGGTTTATGTACCATATTATACTTTTTAATTGTTATTTTAGACTGTTGTTCTCTTTTTAATTTAAAAATAGAGGAGGTGAGACAGCCTCAGACAGATCCTTCGGGAGATATTCCAAAAGAAGGCATTATTGTCATAGGAGATGATAGCTCCATCTGTGTTATTGCCCCTGCAGACCTTCCAGTAGGACACGAAGTGAAGATGGAAGACAGTGATATTGATGATCCTGACCCTGCGTAGGCCTAGGCTAATGTGTGTGTTTGTGTCTTAGTTTCTAACAAAAAAGCTTTAAAAGAAAAAAAAAGATAAACATTTTATAAATAGAAGAAAGCTCATAAATAATAAGGGAAGAAAATATTTTTGTACAGCTGTACGTGTTTGTATTTTAAGCTTAGTGTTACTAGAAGAATCAAAAGTTAAAACAAAATTAAAACGTTTATAAGGAAAATGCTGCAATAAGCTGAGATAAATTTATTATTAAAAAAGATTTTTTAAATAAATTTAGTACCTAAATGTGCAATGTTTACAAAGTCTATGATAGTGTACAGTAATATTCTAAGCCTTCACATTCACTTACCACTCACAGACTCACCCAGAGCAACAAGTCCTGCAAGTTCCATTTCTGGACAGTGCCCTATTCAGGTGTAGCGTTTTTTATTTTTTTAATCTTTTATATCATAGTTTTATTTTATCTTTTCTATGTTTAAATATGTTTAGAAACACAAATATTTAACCATTGTGTTACAATTGCCTACAGTATTCCATTCAGTAACATGCTGCATAGGTTTGTAGTCTAGGAGCAATAGGCTGTACCATATAGCCTAGGCGTGTAGTAGGCTATTCCATCTAGGTTTGTGTAAGTACACTCCATGATGTTCACACAATGACAAAATCACCTAAGGACATTTCTCAGAACGTATCCCTGTTGGTAAGCGAAGCATAACTGTATTTAAGCAGTGCTATACAGTTCTCGGGGTAATCTGTGGAAGATGGACTTAGAGCCAAAGCAGAGAGAGAGAGACATAACTGAAGTGATAACGATCATTTGTATTGAGGCAGCAACAGCAGAGGTAGAGAGGAAGGGGTGGATGTGAAAAACTGAAATAGTGAAGCAGTCAGGACTTGGTTTGGCTGGAATGCAGGAGTGAGAGAAACAACAGGATGAATCCAGGTTGCTGGGTTGTGTTGCACTGTGGATGGAGCTGCTATTAACCGAGACAGGAGACACTGGAGTAGGCGGGGAGGGGGTGCGGAGAAGAGACTGGAATGATGTGTTGACTTTGACACCTTTTCTTGTGAGACATACAGGAGAAAAAAGGATCTGAGGATGTGAACAGTACACTGAAGTCAACGAAAGGGAACAGTTTCTTATGCCATATGTCACTTACCAGCTGCCAGGAAGAAATCACACTTGAATCTGTACAAGTCTCTAAAACTCAAAGCAAGGAAAAGTGTTGAGCTTTATAGTGAAAAGAACTATCATTTATGGATGATTGTGTTTGTATTAAACCCCTCTGCCAATCCACTATTTTATCTACAAGATGTTTCTACTATATCTACTCATCTTATCTCAAGATCCTTTTAGTTACTCTTAAGTTTTGTTTACAAATTTTTCATTTTTATTTTGTTATGTGGAGAACTTAATTTGATCTAAATACTCTTTTTAAAAACAAATTGGACATTCATTTAAACTCAACTTGTTTTTATGAGGTACTTACTCTCTACTAGATACTAAAAGGAATGGTATAAAAACAAAATATAAACATTTTATTCCCTTATGAGAAACACATGTATTTTTGATTACTACTTTCAATTCTATTAAATCTCTCTTTCCCTTCCAACATTCTGGCTACCTTTACAAAATGTTCAATCTGGTTAATCTCAGAAATGTTACTGGCCTCCTTGCTGGCTTGATTTGCGTTTTCAGGAAGTTGGAAGGTGGCAGTGGTGGGATCAGCTGTTTCTCCTTTCACCCTTTTCCTTTTTCTGGCTCTTGTTTCCTGGTGTTTGCGATAGGAAGGAGAGGATTGGGGAGGCAGGGATTATCCTACATACATCTGACATGGTTTTCTACTTTCATTCCTGGTCCCAGTGTGCATTGGTCTTGTCCTGATTTGCTCTGTCTCCATCTGTTTCTGTTAGAGTCTGCTAATGTGACCCTACAGTGGTGGGTGTGGTTCTCTTGGAGCAGCATCTAGTTTGATCTTAATCCCCAGCATGGTACATGCATGTCTTCCTTCGGCCTCCATATGATCTGACTGAGTAGGATTATCTCACTTGGACTATTGCTTCCCAAGACGAATGTGACTTCTTCCTGCTTCTCTAACTTCTATGATCATTTGCAAGGAGCCATGTTAACACTGAGTTCTTCCTTTGTGTCCTCTAATACAGAGGTTTCCTGAATCTTTTTCTAGGCTTACTTCACCATGATTTTTTCTGTGCCAGCTGGCATCAGTCACTCAGTGGACCTACTGTTTCCAGGCATTTAAAGATTTGTGTCAGGTACCAGTCTTATGTTCATACACAACCTTAAAGGAAGGGGACACATGACAGGGTTTCCCAGCAACGCTTCCTCTGTCTTTCACTTTGCTCTCAATGTCAGCAGCATGATAAATACAGTTTGCAGCTCATAGAGCAACGAGGTAGAGAGAAATAACAGGCGCCTTTTGTAGTCTCCTCATTTTTTTAAGTGCATCTCTCAGAATTCACTCTTAATTTGGCTTTGAAAAGGGAAGCACAGCCATAAAAGTTGTACTTCACATGTGGCACTTATTCAGGTCTCGGTTCCCTCATCTCACCCCAAGCCCTCATGGCTCTCTTGCTCCCTTCTCATATACTAATAGGAAGAAGGTAGTTGGTGGTAGTAGTGCAAGTTCTGCTACCTGTCAAAGTGGCCTTAGAACATGTCTGGCCCTGCTTTCTTTAGAATATAGGTTATTCTCTTTAGAATGAATGTTTCTTCACGTTAAGCTCTGAGTCTTAGCCACAATTCCAGGGTAACAGGAAATGCCCCATTCAACTCTCAGTTACCAAATTTAACACTAAAACTTGGTATGATTGAAGGAAAGAGCTATTTAAAGACTTTCACACAGAAGACACTGTAAATTTTTCCTTTCTGGGGAAATGACTCTATTTAACAAGAAATAAGATGCTCATAGAAAACCCTGTTAGTAAACAAAGTTAGAACAGACATCTTTAGACAGAGGAATCATAGGAATTTTAGTGGAAAGATGACTAGCCTAGATGTTGGTCTATTAATATTGGTTCATTACTCAATTGCCTTAGGAGCCCTTTGTCATCTGACATACACGTGTAAAATTGTTTGCCATTTGCAACAAAATATTGCAGATGTATGGACTAGATCCCCTTTAGTTCAGATAATTGTTTCAAATCAATAAAATTATATGAAATTGGCTATGAGTGGAGTCAGTTTGGATTCCATAGCCTGAAAGCTTAAAACTGTATTCTTGCATTCTTAGTTTACCAAAAAACAATTATCTTGGTATGTCATTAATGAGATAAGTACATGCCTACTCCTTTGTTTAAAACAGCTAAAATCCAATGTGTGTCACTAATTAATAAGAGGACCTACAGTGAGATACTCCCTTAAAAACGTGGAAATAAGGAACAAATCTTGCCTTCCAAATAAAATCTACACATAATGCATTGGAGCACAGATGGGAACAATCATTTAAAAAGATAGAGTGGACTATGTCTGCTAGACTTGATATGATTAATTATATTAATGTATCTAAAGAAATTTTGTCAGTCATGGAATTAGAATTAAACAATTTCTATAAAGACAGTGGTCACCAATCATTGACCAGAGAGAGAAAGCTAATGCCATTCTACTTCTAGTGATTCATTCACATTCATGATACCATTCTGGTGATGAGGCGAACGCATCACCTATTTTATTCTCATGTTAGTGTCTACTTTTTCTAATTGCTTTTTTTCTAATACGAGGCTCACAAGCAACATTTTTATTTTGACTTGGTTTCTTACTTAGGTCTGGCTTTGGAGAGAGAATGCATTAGCTACAGAATTGCAGGTAATCCAGTCCTTATAACCATTGTTTCTGTTTATGAATGAATATGTAAACATTCTGATGTCAAACATCAGCATAATTGGCATGTTAATGCCAACATGAAATGGGTCAAGTGAGCCAAATCAGGCTTCAAAGCTGAGAGTCAGGCCCAGACTGTGGCAACCTCATCACCACAGTGATATCAACCTGAGATACCTTTTAAAACAGAGAGTGCAGGACTTTCCACAAACGGGACACATTTCTCTAAGTGTTTATTTCTATCCTATCCTATTGTCCACCCCTTCTCTATCTCCTTTGCTGGTGCCTCATGTCCCCAAACTTTAAACTTTGGAGTATCCTCAATCATCAGATTTTTTTTCTTTTCTCCTATCACTAATCCCCTGGCTTAACACTTTTTTCCAGTGCCTTTAAATACCATTTGTACATTGGTAACACTGAGTCCTGACCTCTCTCCTGAACTTCAGACTGACAAATCCAGCTAAGCATTTCCATGTCATTGTCTACTGTCATCTCAGATTTAATAGGCTCAAAGTTCAAGTCCTTGTTTTACCTTCAAGACTTGCTCCTACCACAGCCTTCCCATCTTCTTCTCAGCAAAGCAAGACTCTGTTCTTCCAGTTTCTCAGGCAAAAGTGAAACTTGAAAAGTTGAAATCATCCTTGACTCCACTCTACCTCACAATCCACAACCCACTTTTAGTCAGTCAGCAATTCCTATCAGCTCTAATCCCAGATTATATCCAGAATCTGATAACTTCTCTTGACTTTTATCTCTGTCAGCAGCCACCATCATCTCTCCTAGGGGATTATTGCAATAAGAGCCTGTACTTTAATACACATCTCCTGACTACTCATCCAGGGCTCATTCTAAGCAACAGGAAAAGATGCAATCCAGCTAACCTAACAAAACTGCCTTGCACTGGACTCTTCTGGAAACAGTAAGGATACAGAGAGACTTAAAATACTCTCACCACATAATGCACTTTATGTCTTATGTCTTTAAGCAAAGGCATATGCTTTTGTTTTTAAGCAAAGGCTTCTTAGAGATTCAAAAGGAGTTGCAACACAAGATAAGACACATAAACTGCTTTTTTTTTCCCCACAAAGAGACAATCACTATCTTTAATTCACCAGTGCTGTACATAAGTAGTATCAGAAAGCAGAACACAGAGTGTATTGCATGGGACTCTGTGTTCCTAAGAATTCATTTGAAGTAAGCTCTGTTGGGGAGCAAAATTTAGGAAAACAAAGACTAAAGTAGGAATGGAGGAAATCCTCAGCTATGCCACATACTCACAAGTAAGAGAAGAATCCAGGAAGCTGAAGCATTTGGGGAATTCGGCTGCCTGGGATTATGGGCATTAAAATCCCCTCTCCTCAATCACTTCCACCCCCACACACTCCCAGAAAATATAACACTAAAGATGTTTGTAGCAGCTGTGAAAACGTCCAACTATTAGAAGAAAAAGTGGAAAAACAGGAATCTTTGCATGTTTTATTTTACTTCCTACTTGACATAATTTACTTCTTTTATGGAAATTTACAAAAATCACATCTAAATATTTAGATGCATAAACTCTATATATGTAAGACACTTCAGGAATTAAAGGTTTTCATGTAGCTGTGATTATATTTCTGTGACAAATATTTCCCCATATGGAATTTGAAATTCGTTAGTAACTCTATCATTATCTTCCCCCCATTATCACAAAGTCTTTGTTACACTGGAGCGGAGGGGTGTCTGGGAAAATGTCAAATTCTGCTGGGCTTCCATATGCCAAGTGGAATAGAGAAATAGTAGGATGGTAAAAATATAGGCCATGAGTGGAGTATAGTGTAGGCACATGGCTGAAGGGAAAGTGGTACTATGTTGATCCAGTGTAATTTATTTTTATACTTGCAATTCCATACATCCACCATTAGCATACTTTTTACTTGTTAGATTTTTTTCTTTTTAATGAATTCCATAAATGCAGTCATTATGTAAAAATGGCAACAGACAGAAAAACCTATATTCTGTCTCTGATTCCCTTGTTTTTGCAATTCTAAGATTGTGACCCTTTGAATATATTAAAGTCTCACTGAGCATCAGAGGAGAGATGGAAAGAAACTGGCATTTGTGGAATTTCTACTATGTGTGATTCTCTGTATTTGACTATTTCTATAATCATAACCTAATGTTATCTTCATAAAACTTTCTGAGGTAAATCTTATAACCCTCATTTCATAGCTGAGGAAATTGAGACTCTGAGAATCCAGAGTCTTACAGCTACCAAGTGACAGATACCATGTTCTTCCTCTGCCACAACAGTGCTCAGCTAAGGAGAAGATGAAATATCTGGGGAGACAGGAAAACTAAAAGCCCCCACTTTCCATCTTACTTTTCACGGGAAATCTCAAGGATTTTTTTGCTTTTATAGTTTTCGTAGACAAATCTACAAGACTAAAAAAGGAATTTAAGATTAGTGAGGATAAAGATTATTTTCCCTGTTATATTTACCCACATATTGTTTTTTCCAATATGCACTGCAAAACCAGTTTATTTTATTTTCTATATGGTCTGTCTCATATTCTGGTTTTGAATTTGGAAAAAAATATATGTGTGTATGTATTTTCTGCACCCGCAAATTGGTACTAATTGATCAACGCTTATGTGCACATATGGGAAGTAACATTCATCTCATGTCTGGCAGGTGGGAGGGGAGTGGAGGGGATGGGTAAATTCACACCTAATGGGTGTGGTGTGCACTGCCTGGGGAATGGACATGCTTGTAGCTCTGACTTGGGCAGTGGAAAGGCAATATACATAACCAAAGTGTTCATACCCCCGTGATATTCTGAAATTAAAAAATAAATGAATTTTAAAAAATAAATCAAAAAAAGAAAAAAAAAACTCATAACATCTTTTCTGGGTCAAGATTATGGTAGAATGACAAATCATTGGATTTAAGTCCATCAACCTTATAAGATTTTCAATTATTTTGTGCTTTTCCTCTCTCCCTCCTTTTTTTTTTAGTCTCTTCAATTACATAAGTTACAGAAAAGTGTAGAGTTCTCTCCTGCACTGCAGTTTTTGATTTGTCATTTCTTTTATAGTTATCTATTCTAGATGAGCTGCCAATTCATTTAGAAGTTACTAGGGAGACAGAAATAAAGTGCTGTCTTCGTATGTGTACAATTAGCTATAATGTCTGTTAGAGCGCTATTCTACCTAGGAAGTATGATTACAGGTGGTGGGGGTGTGGCATCCTCTGGGCACATCAACAATTTTGGTTGATGGCTCTGTAGCTACAATGCAACCCCCTGATGGCATTGTGAGGTAACTGCCCCCCCCAGGGTATGTCATAAGATTTAAAAAAATTTTTTTGTAATCTTATGGAGTAAATGTCTGAAAGCAAAATTATAAAAAAAAAATTCCTCTCAAGTCTGCCCGGTCATTCTATAAGAAAAAAAGTGTATCTGAATTATTCCCCCAAATTAAGGTAATATAATATGCATTTGTCCTTAGTCTGCTATATATTTTCCCAGCAGTCATTTGGGACATTTTTAGCCACTGTAGAGAATAATCATTATTAAAAACAAAATAAAACAAAGAAAACTTGGCTTATTAGATTCTCAATTTCCTAAATCTTGGCTAGACTGCATGTTTTCTGAATTTAAGAATTTATTCTTTGCAGTGCATTTATTTTTAAGTGAGTATGGAGATTTGAAAAATATGAACTCAAGACTATTTTAAATAGCAACCCACATTTGAAACATTTCCCAATGTGAATGACAGGCAATTAAGTCTATTTTGCATAAACTTGAACATGAAGTGGAAACCAACTGATCCTTTGAAGACCTCGCAGAAAGAAAAATGAGCTATTTAATCTTTTTGCTGCATGCTGTGGTTCCCTGGAGCAGAGAAGACAATTGATGGAAAATAGGGAGAACATAAATGTTCATTTTTGCAACCATATTAATATTATCTAAATGCTAAGCCTTAAAAAATGAAGAATATTATAGAAAATAAAGAAACCTTAAGACTAATGATGCGGCTCACTTTTGTCATTACAGAATAGCAAATAGGTATTCAAAGAGGATCAAAGAAAATCCTCTTGAGTATTCAAATGGGTTTTTCTGCTGTGGTGTGCTGTCTACAGACATAACTCATCTTATTCTGCTTCATTTTATCACCCTCATAGATGTTGTATTTTTTACAAATCGAAGTTTTGTGGCAACCCTGTGTCAAGCAAGTCTACCAGGGCTAATTTTGTGCTTGCTTCATGATTCTGTGTCACATTTTGATAATTCTCACAGTATTTCAAACTTTGTCATTATTATACCTGTTATGGTGATCTGTGATCATTGATCTTTTATGTTACTATTGTAATTGTTTTGTAGTGCCACAAACTGTGCCCACATAAGATAGCAAACTTATTCAATAATGTGTGTGTTCTGACTGCTCTACCAACCTGTCATTCCCCCATCTCTGTCCCTCTCTTTGGGTCTCCCTATTCCCTGATAGACGATACAACAATATTGGAATTAGGTCAATTAATAACCCTACAATGTCTTTTAAGAGTCCAGGTGAAAGGAAGAGTCGCACACCTCTTGCCAGAAATGATGAAACTTAGGGAGGAAGGCATGACAAAAGTTGAGATATGCTTGAAGCCAGGTCTCCTGTGCCAGTTAGCCCAGCTGTGAATGCAAGGGAAAAGTTCTGGAAGGACATTAAAAGTGCTACTCCAGTGAACACATGAATAAATAAGAAAGTGAAATGGCTGTTTATTATTGTTGATGTGGAGAAAGTTTCAGTGGTCTGGATAGAAAATCAAACCAGTCACATTCACTTAAGCCAAAGTTTAACCCAAAGCAAGGCCCTAACTCTCTTCATTTCTGTGAAGGCTGAGAGTGGTAAGAAAGGTGAAAAAGAAAAGTTTGAAGCTAGACATTGGTTCATGAGGCTTAAGAAATGAAGCTGTCTTCATAACATAAAAGTACAAGATTAAGCAGCAAGTGATAATGGAGAAGCTACAGTAAGTTATCCAAAAGACATAGTTAAGATCACTGATGATGGTGGCTACACTAAATAACAGGTTTTCAATGTAGATAAAACAAACTTATATTGGAAGAAGATGCTATCTAAGACTCTCCTGGCTAGAGAGAAATTAATACCTGGCTTCAAAGCTTAAAAGGATAGGCTGACTCTCATGTTAGGGGCTAATGCACCTGATGACTTTAAGTTGAAGCCAAAACTCATTTACCGTTCTGAAAATCCTATGGCCCTTATGAATCATGATAAATCTACTCTGCCTGTGCTCTATAAATGGAACAAGAAAGCCTAAATAACAGCAAAAGTGTTTACAGCATGATTTACCGAATATTTTAAGTCCACTGTTGAGAACCACTGCTCAGAAAAAAAGGTTCCTTTCAAAATATTACTACTCATTGACAATGCTACTAATCACCCAAGAGCTCTGATGAAAATATACAAGGAGATTAATGTGCTTTTCTTTTTTAAAAATTTTTATTTCAGTATATTATGGGGGTACAAACATTTTGGTTACATGTTATGACTTTGTCACACCCAAGCCATGATTTGAGGCATGCCCTTCCCCCCCTACAACCCTTACCACGTCCATTAGTTGTGACTTTACCCACCCTCAAGCCTCCAAACCCCAAAGAATATTACTACTGTGTGAGCACCTTAGTGTTGATCAGTTAGTGCCAATTTGATGGTGAGTACATGTAGTGTTTAGTCTTCCATTCTTGCGATACCTCACTTCTGAGGATGGGCTCAAGCTCTATCCAGGAAAATATCAGAGGTGCTAGATCACCATCATTTTTTGTAATTGAGTAGCATTCCATTGTATACATTTACCATATTTTATTAATGCACTCATAGATTGACAGACACTTGAGTTGTTTCCACATTGTTGCAATAGTGAATTGTGCTGCCATAAACATTCGAGTGCAGATGTTTTTATTATAGAATGTCTTTTGTTCCTTTGGGTAGATGCCTAATAGTGCTATTTCTGGACCAAATGGTATTTCCATTTTTAGCTCTTTGAGATATCCCAAAATTCTTTTTCACAGAGGTTGTACTAATTTGCCATCCCACCAGCAGTGTAAGAGTATTCTTATCTCTTCACATCCTCACCAGCATTTGTTGTTTTGGGATTTTTTGATAAAGGCCAATCTCACTGGGGTTAGGTGATATCTCATTGTGATTTTCATTTGCATTTCCCTAGAGATTAGAGATGTTGAGCTTTTTAAAATATGTTTGCTGGCCATTAGTCTGTCTTCTTTTGAAAAGTTTCTGTTCATGTCCTTTGCCAATTTATTGAACTCTAATTTTATACCACTATGATCTGAGAAGACACATGGTATAATTACTATTTTTTTGAATTTGTTGAGGTCTGATTTGTGGCCTAGTATCTGATCAATTCTGGAGAAAGTTTACTTTGGTCAGCCTAATAACTGTGTAATGTGGTGATTGCCTTTTCACATTGAGTCTTCCAAGAGTTCTGTGTGCTTCTTATATCTGAATATCTAGATTTCTTGCCAAGCCAGGCATATTTTCCTCCAGTATTCATGAAATAAGTTTTCCAGCCCTTTTGTATTTTCTTCTCCCTCTCGGATGCCTATGATTCTTATATTTGGCTTCTTTACATAATCTCACATTTCTTGTATGTTTTGGTCTTCTCTCTTGTTTCTGTGTTCTTTTTCTTCATCCTATTTGTTTAGCACATAGGCATTATCTTCAAGCTCTGAGATTCTTTCCTCTGCAGGATCCATTCTGTTCTTGAGGCTTTCCACTATGTTTTGAAGTTCCTTGAATGCCTCCTTCATTTCCAAGATTTCTGTTTGGTTTTTCTGTAGTATTTCATTTTCTTTAGAGAATTTTTCATTCAATTCATGTATTGTTCTTGGGGCTTCTTTATGTTGGGTTTTTATTTTCTCTTCAATTCCATTGAGTTTTCTTACAATCCATATTTGGAATTCTTCCTCTGTCAGTTTAATCATATTGAGTAAGTTGGTATCTATTGATGGAGATTGAATGTTTTCTTTTGGGGATGACTTTTCTCTCTAATCTTCCATATTTCCTGTGTTCTTTCACTGATCCTTTCTCATCAGGCTATTTTGTTGAGAACGGGGGGTGGGGCTGCTTTGTGGCCTTATCTCCAAGTCCCCAAAGGGACGTTCCATGACGGTGCTGGGGAGAAGCGCTCTGGTCCTGTATTCCCTTAGAGATGTTTTAGCCTGTTGGATTATCTCTGACCTGATGTCTTCACCTCTTGCCAAAGGAGATTAGTGAGTTTGGACCCCTTGCTTAAGCTCCCAGGTGGTGAATCACTATTGTGTCTGTGACTCCACTGCCCTTCAATAGTTTGGGATGGAAGGCACTGTGTTAAGTTATGGGGTTACCCTCTCTGTTGTTGCTTGTAGTTTGTGTGGAGGAATCAATTATCAAGGTATTCCAATGCCTTTGTGTTGGGCTTTAAAACCCCAAATGGAGTATGCAAGTGCCCTGATCTTTTGGAAATGTCTTGTCACTCCCAAGGGTAACTTGAGCCCTGTTGTCACTTTCGGTGGGGTAAGGGAAACAGGTACCTGCAAGCCTGAAAGCATATACTTCTGTGGTTGTTTGATCTGCTGCTAGGAGAGATCTTCTAGTATGTTATTCAGGGCTCTTTTGCCACACTTGCAAGGCAGCTCCAGGTAGGGGGTGTCAATTGGTTCAATTGCCGGGGACTCTGGCCAGGATTTTCCTTCCCAGTCCTCAAGCCCCAATGCTGGCAGTGGCCCAGGCACCAGGTGCAAGCCCTAGTGTTACGTTCTTATCAGATGATCAAAACCAACTCACTGGACCTAATGAACAGTCTTCCCCCTTTTGCTTTGTTCCTAGGTCTCACAGATTCATGCCAGTTGCACAGAGAAAGCAACTTTTCTCGCTTCTCCCTTCCTCCAAGGGCAGAGTCTGCTCTGCCAGGCTGGGAGAGGGGCATTGCCTGAGACCATTGCACATCCCAGCCCAGAAAACATCTTCTCTAGTTTCTCCCCTCCTCCAAGGGCAGGGCCTGCCCTGCTGGAGAGAGTCAAGCTGCAGGGCTGGGGAAGAGTGCTGCCTGAGGCCTCCCCACTTCATCTCAGCCCTGAAGTGGCTTCTCTTGTCACTCCCCACCTGCAAGGGTGGAGTTTGCCTCAGCAGCATGAAACACAAGCTGCTGGGCTGCGGGGGAGGGGCACCACCCGAGGCCAGCAGGTGACTCAGCCCGGAAAGCGGCCTCTCTGGTCACTCCTCGCCTCCAGAGGCGGGACCTGACCTGCCAGCGCGAAAAGGCAAGGAGCTGGTTTAGGGGAGGAATGTTCAGAAAGCGGCTTCTCTCGTTACTCCCCTCCTCCAAGTGTGGGGCCTGCTCTGTCAGGCGGGGGCAGGGGCCTTGCCTGAGACCGTGGCCTGAGCTTGTCCTACTGGGCTGGGGAGGGGGTGCTGTCCAGAACCACAATGCGCCACAGCGTTTCTAGGCTGCGGACCCCCCAAAATGGCAGCTGCCCACCCACAGAGAGCCAGCAGGGCGGGCCAGTGTTCAGGGGGCCACCAGTGCTGGGTTGGGCAGGTTGTCTCAATGAGCTCCCGGCTGTCCCCACTGCTTCCCCGACCCTCGGTCTCGTGTCAGTCCAGTAGAGGGTCCTCCACTCTACGTCCCACCCTGTGCCAGCCCAATCTTTGGCAGTTTCCAGGAGCAGAGCCTCCCTCTCAACATTCACCTTTGTTCTGGTCCTGGTGACCGCCAGGGGCAAGTGCCTGTCCCCACACTCCCTCCTGCAGACCCGAAGGTGTCTCTTGAGACCAGTCCCTACCCTCCCAGTGTGGACCTAGCATAGAACACTGGAGAGTTCAGAATGTTTCCCGCTAGTGTCTCCCCACACAGCCTGTCAGCCCGTCCCACAACTTCACACTGACTTCAGGCGCCTCCCTGCCTGAGTGGATGTGGAGGTCAGTGGGAAGAGTCGTCCTCCCGTGGGTCAGATCACACTGTCCTGGCCAGTGGACAGGTGCGGCCATCCCATGCTCTATTCCCTGTTGCATATCTGGCACTCTCCAGACTTTGTGGTGGATTATCCAATTCACCTCTTTTTTTTTCCCAGCACTGCTTGTCCGCGCTGCTTCTCTGCAGATTCACGATGCTGTTCTTGTGGGACAGCAATCCACTCCTGTGTAGCTGTCCGTGTTCTTCACCTCCTGCTCTGGGAGCAGAGAGCCAGGAAGTCACCTCTAATCTGCCATTTTTTCCCTCTCCCAGATTAATGTGGTTTTCCTGCCCCCTAAGACAACATTTATTTTGCAGCCCACAGATCAAGGATTAATTTTTACTTTCTACTCTTGCTATTTAAGAAATACATTTTGTAAGGCCATAGATGCCATAGATAGTGATTCCTCTGATGGATCTGGGTAAAGTCAATTGAAAACCTTCTGGAAAGAATTCAGCATTTTAGATTCCATGAAGAACATGCATGATTCATAATAGGAGGTCAAAATATCAACATTAACAGAAGTTTGGAAGAAGTTGATTTCAACTCTTATGGGTGACTTTGAGGGGTTCAAGACTTCAGTAGAAGTCACTGCAGATGTGGTGGAAATAGCAAGAGAACTAGCATTAGAAGTAGAGTCTGAAAATGTGACTGAATTGCTGCAATCTCATGATGAAACTTGAATGGATGAAAAGTTGCTTCTTATGTATGGACAAAGAAAATGGTTTCTTGAGATGGAATCTACTCTTGGTGAAGATGCCGTGAAGATTGTGGAACAAATGGTTTAGAATATTACATAAACTTAGTTGATAAAGCAGGAACGGGGTTGGAGAGGATTGGCTCTAATTTTGAAAGAAGTCCTACGGTGAGTTAAATGCTACCGAACAGCATCACATGTTATAGAGAAATGTTTCATGAAAGGAAGAGTCAATAGATGTAGCAAACTTCATTGTTCTCTCTCTCTCTTTTTTTAAATTTTTTTGTGACAATTTCTATCTCTGCTGCCCAGGCTAGAGTACAGTGGCATCATCATACTTCAAACTCCTGCAATCTTCCTGCCTCAGCCTCCTGAGTAGCTGAAATTGAAGCTTTCTGTAAAGACAGGGTCTCACTATGTTGGCCAGACTGGTCTTGAACTACTGGCCTCAAGTGATCCTCCTGCATCAGCCTCCCTAAGTGCTGGGATCACAGGCCTCATTGTCTTATGTTAAGAAATTGCCACAGCCACCCAAACCTTCAGCAACCACCACCTTGATCCATCGGCAACCATCAACATTGAGCCAAAATTTTCCACCAGCACAAAGATTATGATTCACTAAAGACTCAGATGATCTTTATCATTTTTAGCAATAAAGTATTTTTAACTAAGGTATACACATTGTTTTTTTAGATATGCTGCTATTGCTTACTTAATAGACTACAGCAGAGTGTAAACATACTTTTATATGCACTGGAAAACCAAATATTTGTGTGACTCATTTTATTCTGATATTTGTTTTATTGCAGTGGTCTGAAACTGAACCCACAATATCTCCAAGGTATGTCTGTATTCATATAAATACTTTATCTTCCTAGAATATAATATTATAGTACTTTTGCTTTATGTCTGTTACAGCATGACACAGAAAAATCACAAATAAAATCAACTTTTCCTTTCTATAGATATTAGAATGAAGTATATGAGGATCTATTTTATTGACTCCAGACAATTAACCCTCTTCTCTAATAATAATGGCATGATTTACCAAGAGTTTTTTCCAAATATTTGTCTCTTGCATCTTTTATTCCATTGTTAAACTTTCACTTCTGTGTCCATTATACTTCCCAAGATGTTTTCTACGAAACAGATTCCTTTGATAAAAGAAGAAAAAGTTGAGTCCCCAAATTGATAAAGTTAATATTGTGTACTAAAATTTTTTTAAAAAGATTTTAACTTTTATAATCTGTTCAGTTTAAAAATCCTTGTAGTTTCTGGACTACAAGGAACTTGTAACATAAGACCAAATTATATACTTTTTCAGGTAAAATGTCTTTTTAAATTATATTTTTAAATGTGATTTTATTATGTATTTATATGATTAAGAAGCAAGCATTTATCAAGAACCTAAAGCCACTGGTGATGAAGGTAAGTAACTTTAATGAGTTTGGAATATAGTTGGGGCTATAAGTGGGCTAAGCAAATAAAATAACTAGGATACAATCTGGTAAGTGCTGTAGTAGAGGTAAATATAAGCTGCTCTATTAGTTTCTAGGGCTGCTATAACAAATTACCACAAACTGGGTGGTTTAAAACAAGAGATAATTGTTCTCTTAAAGTTCAGGAGTCTAGAAGTATAAAATGAAGATGTCGGTAGGTTGATTTTTTTCTGGAGGCTCTAGGAGAGAAATTGTCCACACCTAGATTCTGGTGATTGCGGGCAATCCTTGGTGTTCCTTGGCTCACAGATGCATCATTTACTCCAATCTCTTCCTCCATCTTCACATCACCTTCCTTTCTGTGTGTCTCTCTGTGTCCATATCTCCCTCTCTTTCCTTTGATGAAAACACTAATCATTGCATTTAGGGTCCACCCTAAGTCCAATATGATTACATCTGCAAAAACCCTATTTCTAAATAAGGTCACATTCTGAGATTCTGGGTGAACATAAATTTTGGGAGGGAACTATTCAACCCATTACAGGTGCTGTGGGTAGGTAAAAGAGAGGTACCTAATTCAGCCTGGTCTTGGTGGGGTTGGGTGGTTCAGAAAAATTTCTTGAAGCAAGGGATGCCCAAGTTTAATTGGAAAATATGAGGTTAAAGAGGAAGAGAGTAACCAGATTGTGAAGCATCTCACCTGCCATACTGAAGAGTGTGTATTCTATCTAGTAGCTCAGTAATTGTCCTCTTTTTTTTTTTTTTGAGTGCTCCAACACACTTAAAGAATGTGAGACCTCTATTAGAAACAGCAACTGTCTCTGGACATGGTACTTAAGTAAGGAAGTCACACATCAGAATCTTAGAAGTTGCTGTGCGATTTTAAAAAGTCCAAAAAGCTATTCAGATTCACCTCTTTTCTTTCCCACAGATGGAATATTGATAAAGAAATAGTGAAAGAATAGAGAATGAAATTTATATGTTACATTTTGATATATTGATAGTGTTAAATGTATAATAATGCAATATATATGTGTATATATTTATATATGAATATAATATGTTACCCTGCTTCAGGATGAAAGTAGATTAAAAGAGGATGACTACAGGAAGAGAATCCAGTTAACAGCCTAATGAAATAGTCCATATTAGTGGTTATGAAGTTCTGAATACAGAAATGTTGATAAAGATGTAAAGGTGTGAATAAATTGAAGAGCTATACAGGGGGTAAAATTTGCAATATTTTACCAAAAATAATTATAAATACGACTGGTAGTGATGATTCTCAGGTTTTTTGCCTGTATAAATTCATGAGAGAATTAAATAAGAAAGTGAATAGAGAAGAAATATGGTTTTGAGGCACAGTTAAAGATTTTGGGTTTTGATATGCTGAATGTACTACTAATATATCCACATAGAAATGTCTGGTAGCCAGTTGAATATATGATTGTAAAACAAAATGGAGAAATAAGCTATGCATCAGCAGCGTGTGTATTATGGTAGTTGGAGTTGTAAATGAAAATGATATTTTCTAGGAGAGAGAGTGTGCATCAAGGAGATAAAAATTCCAAAACAGTCCTGTGAAAGACCAGTACATAATGGACAAATGGGGAAAAAAATGTCCCATAAAAGAGACTGTGTAAGAGCAGCCAAGAGGCAATAAAAACATCCAGGAGGGTTAGGTGTCCAGAAATCAAGAAAAGAGGGAGTTTTAGGAGTTGGAGAGAAGACAAGACTGAAAATGGCTGTGGTTTAGTAACCATTATATCTGGACATAAGAAGTCTTTGGGAATTTAAGAAAGTAGTTTTTGTGACTGTGGGGGAAGAAGTGATATTACAGGGGCTTGAGGAGGAGTAAATGAGAGAATGAGAGGTGAAGAAATCAACATGTTATGCATGAGCATATTTGGTATGTTTTTGTATGTGTATGTCTATTTCTATATTTAAATCCATATATCTATATCTACATACACATATACAGCATATTAGGGCAATCTTGAACACATTTGGCACTTGAGTCAATTCAGTTGTGATTTTAAAGGAAGAAATTGTATACTAAAGGCTTCACTTGAGGAGTTTATAATCTCAAACAGAATATAAACTATCAGATTTGAATTCACTTGTCTGCTTGTCAAATTACAGTTTATTATATTTATTCTTTATTGATAGCAAAATGTTACTATAGTGTTTATAAAGTACACTTTAGTGAATTTTTACATCAGCCTCTCTAAGCTGTCGAGCAGGGACATGCTGACACTATTTTCATTCGTCTGTTACAGAAAAGAAATATTAAAGTTTGCTCGAGTAAAGAATAGATTTAGGGTGATACTGATGTCTCTGAGAGTATAACTTTTATTGAAGAGCTGTCACTCCCATGCTCCTGCATTATGTCTGTAAAAAGAATTGAAGTACTCTATGCTTTTTATTATCATTTATCCCATCAATGCAGACTGCATAACTCATGCTTCATTCTAGTTCAGCCAAACAATACCTTGCGTGAAGAGCATTTTTAAAATTAGGGCTTCCAGTATATGAGGATTGTTGGCCACCAATTATCTATGACTTGCAACGTGTAGCCATTTCTAACCACTCTTGACAGTCTATCAGAAAGAATCCTTATAGAATTACAGAGCCGGTGCAATGATAAATTTAGAGGTTGTTTTTTATTATCCTGTTCACTTTACCACATCTGTTCTCCAGGCATTGCTAATACTTCAGACTTTTAATCATAGTAATAGCTTGTCTAGTTCCCTAATGATTGGTTTCGAGGTTTTGTAGAAGAATGGTGTATGAGGGAAGTGACAGGCAGAACAGGTGGGAGAAAGCTAGCTGTGCACATTCATTTTTGAAGATCACCCTGAAAGAGACCAATAAATAAGCAGAAACTTTTATTGCTTAATAGGTAGTAAGCAGGGTCAATAGGTGTGTAAGATTCATTTGATTTATTCATTGGAATAAATCATCAGTGTGTTTTACAAAATTCTGTGGAGACAGACTGCTTATAGTAGAGCGCCAAACATTATTATGAGGATGATCATTTTTTCATAAGAAACACACTTTTATACGGTTTTATATGCATATAAGCACTTCAAGTGTATTTTTTGTCAATGATTTTTCATTTCTAATAAATATGTAATGAAATTACCTCATCTGTCCTCAGCTGATATCAGCGTTGGTTTATCAAGCGTGAAGTCTCAAACATTCTCTCATTCAGTCCAATATTTCTTAACTTTAAAATGAAATACAGGCTTTATGCACAATTTTATTCTGAAGTGAAAAACTGCGTGCTTACTTTTTTAGTTCATTTTAGTAATTTGTACACATCTTGAGTACATGAATGGGACATGGAAAACATCAAGGTATTGTGCCAAAAAAAAAAATCACTAAATATCTGATGTCAACTAAGTAAAGGAAGTAAAAATGTGTACAACTAAAAATTAAGAAATTTTGGACACTATACAAACCTTGGAGTAATGGATTTACAGACATGAGAAAGAGGATAACACAGTAATAAAATAGCAGGCTCCTGAGCCTTGTAAGGATACCAGGCTGAATATGAATCCTAAGCCCACATCTTAAGAACTTGTGAGTAGATGCAAATAGCTAGCCCCTCTTAACCTGAGTTTCCTCTACTATAAAATAAGGATAATAATACTCATATCACAGGATTTTATGTGGGTTAAATGGGGTAAATTATATTAAGTATTTAGAGAAATGCCTTGTTCATGTTGAATGTCCATACATGTTAGATGTTATCATTATTAATATTATTATTGACAGACATAAGATGGCATACCCTTCACACATTTATATGTGTAACATGTTTCCAACTGAGATGTGCCCACCTCAATATATTTAACATATGTACAATGATCTCCTGAGTCTCATGGTTCAGTATATTTCTAACCTAAGCTTCTTTCCTGAGTTCTAGACTGATACAGCTATCTACCTGATGGGCTTTCTTAAATGGCATAATTTAAAATCTTCTATTTTTATTTACCATTTTTCCTTAAAACTTTATACTGCTCCAGACACCATCATAAATACATGTCACCTAGCCAAGATGTGCAAATTACCCTAGACTCCTTAGTTTCCCTCATTCACTCAACTAATCAATCAAACTCTACGTATTCTATTTCATTACTGTTCTCTTTTGATTTTTGTCCATCATACCCACCATTACTGACTCTGCCTAATTTGAGCCTTTCTTTTTCTGTCTTTCTCTCTCTCCCTTCCTTTATCTCCTCCCCTCTGCCTCCTTTTTCCTCCTTTCAATTTTTAGGATTCCTGAATAGATCATAGTTGAGAAAGACTACTTTCATCTTCATATTTTTTTCTTGGGACCTGCCTTGTATTAATTAGTTCCACTAAGGTGTTCAAGCCCCGAAAATATTTTATTTCTATTTTTTAAATCACATGTGAAGGTTTGTCTAGCATGACAGTTAAGATATAGAACATCACTGCAAATATATGTCTTGTTGCACTTAGTCACATCCACCTCCCTTTGCTCCACTCCCACTTCCATGTCCCTTCCTCAACTCTTAACAAGCACTAATATGTCCTTCATTTAAAAAATTTTGTCATTTCAATTTGTTATGTAAAAAAGTTTACAAACATTTTTTATATAAAAATATGGGATTGGCTTTTTTCATTTAGCATAACTTCTAAAGAGTCATCCTTGTAGTTATGTATAAAAATAGTTCCCTCTTGTTGTCCTATTAGGCCCACTGAGAAGTTTAGGTCTTGGAACTATTTTATTTCTATATACTTTTTAGAATCATCTTTATTGGAGTACAATTTGTATATAGTAAAATGCACCCATTTTAAGCTTAATAAGCTTTGAAAAATATATATACCCATACAACCACTAGCACAGTGATTATATAGAAAATTTCCATCATCCTAAAGTTTCACTTGAGCCACTTTTGCCTAATATTAATTTTGAAATTATAAGCATTAGGACGTCACATTATATATTTGAAAGCCTCTAATTTTAATTTCATTGCAACTAGTACCAATTTTAATGGTTAGGGGTTTTTGGAGGGTTAACAAATGAATATTATAGACTTCTTCAAAAAGAAAACATCATTTATAAAGAGGAATAAAATAATTCGGTATATCCATGGAGATTGTTTTCTGATTCCTAGAGGTTGCTATTTGAGGGGTTTTTATTAAGTGTGTTTATTATTTTGGCTTTGTGTTAGGAAGATAAATATTTTGACAGACTGAAAGAAGTTGGAGTTATTTATAATTATACCTACTTTTGCATAACAGGAAATGGAAGTTGAGCCATGTTTCCAGGAACTGTCGACTAAGTGGCACAGTAGTTTTGATGTTATTATTTTCTAACTTGAGTTTTGTAGATATTTAATACATTTTTCTATTTCTTACAATCTTTTTTACTATTTTACTTAACTAACTTTTTATAAAAGCAATATAATATAGTAGCAAGTTGGGGAAATGCAGAAGAGGAAAAAATAATGCCACCATGCTACTACAATCACCATATATATATATATATATATATATATATATATATGTATATATTTGTGTTCTTTACCTATATTTTTTATTATGTAAATATTCAAAATAATTTCTGAATTTAATCGGTTGCTCTTTGTTGCATGGCATTTACAAAAAAAAACATGAATTACCTAATATTAGTAGGATGTATTCATGATGCATTTGCTTACCATAAACACAGTGATAAAGTTCATATGCCTGCACACAGTTGTGTGCGTGACCCCATACTCCCTGCAATATACATACACAACACCTAGCCCTCTGGATTTCACTACTTGTGTCCCAAATTTGGCATTGCTATTTTTTTATGACCTTCAGTCAATTAACTAAGTATACTGTATCTCAATATCCTCATTTGAAAATTGAGACAGTATTAGCACAAAATTCTATAAATTATGGATAAAACTAAAAGAGATAATAAAAGTAAAATTTCTGGTATTCTGTAAAGCACTTACTCATTGCTCAGTAAAAGTTAACTATTCTATAATTTGTCTTGAGAATTTTCGCTAATTAAGGTATCTTTAATATAGCATTAGTCTTAAGGGTCTTCATCATATTCTAATTATATTCAAACTGATAACCCAAAAGTATATAAGTGAAAATCATTTTAAGCATTAGAATATTTGATTAATTTAAAGGTTCCATGCATCAGTCTACTGAAGTAAGTCCTAGTACACAATATGTCAAAATATTTATCATTTCATGACTAAGTAAATACTGTAATTAAGTTTTTTGTTTTTTACAAAAAGTTATGTTGTGTTCTATTACTTCAGGGTGTAAACAGGTTCATGACTCAGACTAAAGGCAAAGGTGAGAAAATGTTTGCAATTTCTCATACGTGATAGAGCTACACAATTTTTATATTGAAATATTTTGAAATCCTGATTAAATGAAGGAAAGCAGGATTACAACCTGCTTCAAGAGAGTTGTCATCTTTTGACAAGAGAACACTGCATTAGTTTAGGGTAAAGTAAAAAACTGTCCTCATAAAAACTTAGTAATACTTTAATTATGTGGGGGAAGTGATTTTAGGGGGCATGAATGAAAACATAAGCTTAGGGTGAGAGTGAACTTATCTCAAATATTTATTGAGTTTGAATTTATACTCTGTATATTTAAAAAATTTTAAATTAATTTTGATTTAAGTAATGTATAGTTATAGCCAAGTAATTCAAGTTTTCTAGTCAGGTAATTTATAATTTACTTAGAAAGCCACAGAAGCACTAAATATATTCAGTTTAAAATGTATTGTGACTTTTATTTTCATACGAGATGCAGTAACAGCATTTACTTCTCCATTTGGAACAAGAAAATCAACCAAAGTACATCATGAAAACATTATTAAACAAGTGATACATATGTTTTTAAGTCAGCCAAAGAAAAGGCACATTGCTTAAAGGAACAAAGACAAGGATGACATCAGATTTCTTGTTGAAAACAATGAAAGTGAGAAGATACTAGGCAAGCATATGTAGAACAATAAAAGAAAGACTTTTCTACTCAGAAAAAATATATCTCAAAATGAAGATAAAATAAAGCATTTTCCAAAATACAAAAGCTGGGAGATTTCATCACCAGCAGATCTAGAATACAATAAATGTTAAAGGAAATTCTTCATGTAGAAGGAAATACCCAAAATTGTAAATACATAGGTTAAATATATGTGTTATTTCTTATTTATTCTCTTATAAATAATTTACTGTTTAACATAAATGATAAAATGAATTATAAGACTTCTAATGTATATAAAATTAAATTTCTTACAATAATAACATAAGAGCACAATTTTAATGGGTTTGCACCCATATATTAGCAGTAAACAACTGGAACATAAAATTAAAAGAAATATTTGAAATAGCATAAAAATATGAACAATTTAGGAATAAAGCAGACAAAAATTGTAAAAATACTTGAACATTAATATAGTAACTATAAAACAACCATAAATAAATGGAGAGATGTGCCATATTAATGAATCAGAGGACTCAATATTGTTATGATATTAACATTTTTCTCAACTTGATCTACAGATTCAACATAATTCCAATGAAAATTCAACCAGTTTTTTTTTTGTAGAAACTGACAAAGTGACTTTAAAATTTATGTAGAAATACAAAGGATATTGAGTAGCCAAAACATCTTTGAAAAAGAATAAATAAATTGGATAACTAACATTACCTGATTTCAAGGCTTGTTATTAAGCTACAGGCATCAAGATAATGTAGACTAAAGTTAGACAAATGGATAAATGGAACATAGAAGAGATTTCAGAAATAGATCAACCCTTGTATGGACAATTAACTGATTTTTGAGAAAGGTGACATGACAATTCAGTTATAAAAGGATAGTCTTAACCAACAAATGATGTTGAAACAATTGGATACCCATATATCAAAATATTAACTTATATTTATATCTCATAACATATGCAAAAATCAAGTTGAAATGAACCTTGGACTTTTAGAAGATAACACAGAAGAAAATTTTCATGACCTTTAGTGAGACAGAAAACTCTTAGATATGACACCAATAGCACAATCCATAAAAGAGAAAACTTATGACTTGTAATTCTTCAAAATTAAAAACTTCTGCTCTTCCAAAAATGCTCTTAAGAAAAATAAAAGACAAATCAGAGACTGTCACAAAATATTTGCAATGCATATATCAGATAAAGGTCTTGGATGCAGACTATGTAAAAATATCACAAAAATGAGCAAAAAGAAAACAAATGACCCAATTTTTTAAAAACGCAATTTTTCTTTAATTTTTTATTTTATTTATTTATTTATTTATTTTTTTGAGACAGAATCTCACTCTGTTGCCTGGGCTAGAGTGCTGTGGTGTCAGCCTAGCTCACAGAAACCTCAAACTCCTGGGATCAAGTGATTCTCCTGCCTCAACCTCCTGAGTAGCTGGGACTACAGGTGCAGGCCACCATACCTGGCTATCTTTTCCTATTTTTAGTTGCCCAGCTAATTTCTTTCTATTTTTTAGTAGAGACAGGATCTCGCTCTTTCTGAGGCTGGTCTCGAACTCCTGACCTCAAGTGATCTTCCCACCTCAGCAGCCCAGAGTGCTAGGATTACAGTTGTGAGCTACTAACACAAAAATTTTAAGCAGACATTTCATCAAAAAAGACATATACATGGCAAAAAACGCATTAAAAGATGTTCAAAATCACTAGTCATTAAGGAAGTGGAAATTAAGAAAATATGAGATAGTACTAAGCATTTATTAGAAGAATGAAAATTTAAAAGAATGACCACACAAGGGTTCACAAGGATGTGGAGAAACTGGAACTTTCATGTACTTCTGGCAGAATATAAAATCATTCAACCACTTTGGAAAACAGTGTGGCAGTTTCTTAAAAAGTTATTTATATACATATACAAGAGAAACAAAAGCATTTGTCCATACAAAATTGTTAATGAATGTTCATAGCAATATTATTTATAATAGCCAAGAACTGAAAACGATCCAAAACCTATCATTCGATGAATATATAAATAAATTATAATATTCATTCAATGGAATACTACTCAGCAATCAAAACGAATGAATTTTGTTGCATGCTACAACATGGATGGATCTCAAAATAATTAAGCTGAGAGAAAGAAGCAAGATTTTAAAAAGAGTAATATTGTATATATACATTTAGGTAAAATATTTTAAAATGCAAAATAATTTATAATGATAGAGAGAAAATCAGTGATATTTGAAGACAGGTTTGGTTATAGAGGAGAAAAAGAAAGAATTACACAGGGGCATAAGGCATCTTTTGAAACTCATGGCTAAGTTATCTTATTTTCAGTAATGGTATATTCATATGTTAAAATCTATCAAATTGTATAATGTTAATGTGTGTAATTTATGTCAGTTATACCTTAATAAAGCTGTTACAAATAACCAAGAAAAAGCATATTCAGAAATTTTTAAATTTCTTGATTCTCTTAAATAAATTTAACAATGATTGAAAAAAAAAATGCTAAGTTAATTATTTTGGTCTTCGTTTTGGGCCAAATGACAATATCAAAACAACCTACAGAATGGGAGAAAACATTCTCATGCTACACATCTGATAAAGAGCTAATAACTAGAATCTATATAGAACTCAGGAAAATCAGCAAGAAAAAAATCAAACAACTCTATTAAAAAGTGGGCAAAGGATATGAATAGAAACATTTCAAAAGAAGATAGACTAATGGCTAGTAAACATATGAAAAAATGCTCAACATCTCTAATCATCAGGGAAATGCAAATCAAAACCACAGTGGGATATCACTTATCTCCAGTGACAATGGCCTTTATCAAAAAGTCCCAAAACAATAAATGTTGGCATGGATGTGGAGAGATAGGAACACTCATACACTGCTGATGGGACTACAAACTAGTACAACCTCTGTGGAAAGCAATATGGAGATACCTCTAAGAGACACAAATAGAACTACCATTTGATCCAACAATCCCATTACTGGGCATCTACCCAAAAGAACAAAAGACAGTCTATAAAAAAGACATCTGCACTCAAATATTTGTAGCAACACAATTCACAATTGCAAAGATGTGGAAACAACCCAAGTACCCATCAATACATGAGTGGATTAATAAAATGTGGTATATGTATACCATGGAGTACTACTCAGCCACAAAAAACAATGGTGATCTAGCACCTCTTGTATTATGCTGGATTGAGCTGGAGCCCATTTCTACTAAGTGAAATATATCACAAGAATGGAAAAACAAGCACCACATGTACTCACCATCAAATTGGTATTAACTGATCAACACTTAAGTGCACATATAGTAATAACATTCATCGGGTGTCAGGCCGATGAGATGGGGGAGGAGGGGATGGGTATATACACACCTAATGGGTGCAGTGCATACAGTCTGGGGGATGGACATGCTTGAAGCTCTAGCTAGGGTGGGGCAAGGGCAATATATGTAACCTAAACATTTGTACCCCCGTAATATGCTGAAATAAAAATATTAAAAAAAAATAAACAGAAGCTTTCAGAGGTTTGGCATCTATGATCATTCAAAATCGCTGATTTTACATATTTGCATATTCAATTAAATTCAGATTCTTTCAAAAAAATGACGTGTTAATTAATTTCATAAATTTGTCTAGGATGTATTTTGCTATTAAAGGCAAGGGTTCCTAATCTTTGGTGAGTTGTATAATTATTTCATTATATATTACACTATAATATTATAATAACAGAAATAACGTGCACAATAAATGTAATCTGCTTGAATCATCCCTAAACCATCCCCCTCCTCCCTGATCTCTGGAAAAATTGTCTTCCATGAAAACCATACCCGGTGCCAAAAAAGTTGGGGACTGCTGATAAAAGAGGTATGTGAATATATCTAAAGAAGTATCACAAACTATGCTGAGGATAATAAAATGCATGTCCTAGTTCTTTAAATAAAGTATTATTCAAAAATCACAACATTTAGTATAAAACATATTAAAGAGTCAAGATGTTAGGAACCAGCTCCCTGACTCTCTTTTTTAATTTGCACTTGGTATTAGCTAAAAGGATAAAATTAAAATAAAAATGGAGATACCAGAATATTTATAATAATCAAAGTTAAATATTCCCAGTTATTGTACTAAAATGTATGTTATTCATTTTTTACTTTATATATTGCATTCCTTAATAATTTACAAAAATTATTCATTTTGAGAATGATGAAAAAGAGTATAGTATAATGGAAAAGTTCTGCATTAACAACTTGTTAATGTAAACTATACAACTTTGGATATGATAGTTAATCCTTCAAAATTTTATTACCTCATCTATAAAATTAGAGAATTAAAAGTGGAGTGACCATGAAGTTTCAAATGTAAATATGCAAATTATAATTTTTATTTTTAAATCAAGGTGCTAAGATAAACGTAGGTTAAGTACGTGTGTCTGTGTGTGTTTGTGGATGTGCTTGTGTATACACATGCTCCCAAGTGCTTCTTTTAGTTTGACTGTGAAGATTAAGATTAAAGGAGACTCTAAAGGCCAACCATCTGAAATAAAGTTTACAATGGATATTTTGGGCCTTTAGTGTTAAAACATTCATATTTTATAGAATCCATTGTATATGGGAAAGTGAGTCTTTTACATTGTTTTATATTCCATATCAAAGTTGAAGAATCTTTTAAAATGAAAATAGCAGTAAATCCTACATGTTTAATGGTTCATAAACTTTAATAAATTGTAAGACTAAAAAACATTAAAAATAGAATGTCAGAGCATATTACTTTCACTTTCAAAATAATATTTCCTATATATTTTCCTTTCTGAAAAGACAATCATATTATTTTTAAAAAAGTAAACTGCTATTCAATAGCTGAAGGATAATCTGTGGGTTTGTTCTTATCTTTAAAGAGCTGTAACCATCAGAAAGCACTCAACTCACAGTATGGTACAGTACCAGCATGCTGTGAACTGAATCAAGAATAATACCATTTGAATAACTCCCTCTAATTTGCTCAAAATGATTTTTCAAACAAAAAGTATTTTAGAAATGACATGAAGTAATTTGCTTTCTATTGAGCTTCATTCTGAAAGGGTATTGACACTGGGCTAAAAGAGATTGTAGTTTATGCCCTTTTACTTTCATCTTACATTCTTAAATTTCTACTTTAGGTTTTACGAAATTGATTTAATTTATTTTCAAAACAATCTTTAATTGATATACAATTATTCTGGTATCTTAAAACTATTCATACTGTTTCCTGTTAACAGAACTCTTTTATTTTGGGAGTGATTGAAAATGGGCACCCAGGCAAGCCCACTCCCATACTCAAGCCTCTTAATGAAGATATTCTGACACTCTCAACTCTCTTATTTATACTCACTGTCTGTTATCAGCAAGGAGCCCCTGCCACACACACCCCAAAGATATGTATCCATGAAGACTCAGATAAAGATCTAAATAATACTGGTAAATCTGTCACAATATTTATTTGCTTTTTGTTCTTGTGTTGGATTGTAAGACAGGTAAGTTCTCCAGCAAAACTCAGCCTTGTTTGAATGAAACACATATGCCATAGAAGTGTAAGCTAATATGAAAATCAAATTGTGAATGTGACCCAGTAGCCTACAATACATTAGAGTTGTGCTCATGAAGCAAAGATCAGACAATGAGCATACAAAGATATTATTTGATTTTATTTTTTTACTTTGTATGTGTGCCCTTCCCTTCTTCATTTTTAGGGTTCTATAGTGGGGCTGTAGGGGTGGAGACACGGGTCTTCATGAAATACTGAGGAAAACACTTTGAAGTGAGTTTAGTTCATGCAGAAACTTCTCCCTCCCTTCTTTGCAAAAGCAAACTGCATCACTAGTTAACATAAGACACACAGGAAGAAGGTAAGATTACTCTAAGGCTGAGCTCCCCACCCCACCTGCCAGGCCACAGCCAGGTACAGTCCCTGGCCTGTTAGGAACCTGGCCCCGCATCACAGCCTGAGCTCCACCTCCTCCCCCACTACACACCCCCATGGGTTGAAAAATTGTCTTCCATGAAAGTTAGAAACCTGGGGGCCGCACAGCAGGAGGTGAGCCGCAGGCGCCAAGCTTCATCTGTATTTACAGCCCCTCTGCTTCCCATCGCTGGCATCACCGCCCAAGCTCTGCCTCCCCGCCCTGTTGGTGGGAAAAACCGGTCCCTGGTGCCAGAAAGGTTGGGGACCGCTGCTCTACGGAAGAGAAAAATCTAACGCTGTCAGTTGTAGGTTTATATAATGTATACTTCAGAGGAGGCCAATGCTCATCTGTGCATATTTTACACATTCAGGGACATCACCATTAAGAAGGTATTTGGAATTCTGTGTTCTGTTCTTCAGAAAACCCCATGCTGCTGAGCCATTTTCAGAAAGAATTTGTCCTTAGATGACACTGACAACTCACAGAAACTGAATTTTTGAGGTGTAATTTTTTATCACTCAAAGAATTTCATATATATATATATATATATATATATATATGCACATACAGCACCTAGGTTAAGAAAAGCAACCTTACCAGCATCCAGAATGAACCTTTGTTTTCCTTCCATCACCCTCTTCCATCAACATTCTGACTTCTAACATATATTAGATGTTTGTACATTTCCATCCCATTGAACAATTGGGATCTGGTGACATTATCAGTAGCACTGAATTACTTACTTAATTGTTGAATACAGATCTTAATACTGAAAGTGTACTTCCACCTGCTTACCTGTGATCTTTTAGAAGATGCTAAATATTTAGCTGTAACATGTCACTAAATTAGAATGGATAAAATTAAAGATGAAAAAGCTGAGTTTGAGGTAATTTGGAGGGATTTTAATACAGTAGAGTGACATGCAATCATGATTAACAATGGATTAAAAAAGACTTTTTTTGAAAATTTGTTGAGTGAAGTTACAGTAAAATTGTATCTGCTAAATAACATCAAATTGCTAAAAGCATGGAGAAAAAAAGTTGGAGAAACAACACGAAAGTTTACAAATAAAGATAAGTGGCAACAATAACAGAATGAGAAAGAACACAAAATTATGTTATTCTTTAATGTTAAGAATGTGTTTATTTTTCAAGATGTAACAGAGAAAAACACAGAGAAGACCAATAGACCCTAACTTAAATTCTGAATGTGGAACTTGTACTGGGGTAGGACACATATGAAGTCCACAGGGAATCCTGGGTACACAGGGAGTCAGAGCTCAGAAGGAATGGAGAGGGTCTGGGCAGATGGATAAACATTTGTGGTTGACTTTCCCTCTACTTGAATTACATTGCCAAGGTCAAAAAGAGCTGAGGTCTCTGAGAAGCAGCAGCTGTATTTTGTGTGGCCAGAATTCAACAGCTAAATCAAAGCAAGAACCTAAGACAAGTAATAAAAAATAAGCATTTGGTTCTCGTCATCTGAAGAGGAAATAGGTACGTTAGAAAACTAGGGAACAAGAGACATAAAATCTGGTCAAGAGTGTGAGTGTTACTACTTTAAAATCCTTGTGATCTTGGGAAAACCCTTGACCTCTCTGAAATTCAGTTTCTTAATTTCTTCTGTGTCTTTAAAATGGACATGTTAGTGGTGTATGTCTTAGGTTGCAATGATGATTCAGTGAGAGAGCGCATTTAGTTAAGTGCATCGTAAGTATGAAAAAAAATAACAGCAACTGTTATAAAAATGTGAAGCTTTCCTTAGTTGGTCAGTGGCATTTTCAGAAAATCTAATAATTATAATAATGCATCTATCAGAAATTATAATGATGACTATGCATTCAGTAAAATTGAATTTTTCCAGTTTTTTTCCCCAATTGATTTTATTATTGTATAAATCATCACATCAAAATAAAGGGGAAACATGGTTTGCTAATTATGTTCACAAAAATTCTGAAAGTATAAAAGTGACGGTCTCTTGTTAGTTAATATTATACTCTCAGTTATGTGGTTGTTGCCATCACAAAAGGCTTTTGCATTACTTGTGTGAAGTGTCCAAGGAAGGAAAAGCATGTTTTCATCTGTGTCCATTAATCAAGTATATTAGAAAAAGTTTAAGGGAAATTAGAGGCAGTTTCTCCTTTCAAATTAACCAGAAAGATCCCATAAGCCCTTGCTCGCCTAACATACGTGTGGTGGTCAGAGCAAGGGTTCTGGAGTCTGGTTGCCTGGCTATACTAGTAACTAGCTGTATTATTTTGGCCAAGTTGTTAAACCTCTCTGGACTTTCATTTCCTCAGTCATAGAAAAGCTGAATAAGAGAATCAATGTAAAGTGTCTGTCATGGTGGTTGACATATGTTAAAATGGAAAGAGGTAAAAATTCTTACTCATTATTGATTATCATCATAAATATTTTATTAGGATCTATAAGATTGACCATTCTAGAGGGTATCAAAAGACACACCATCAACAGAAATGGCCCATTTGGAACTAAACTATTAAAAATTCATTCATATTCAAATCTCCATATGAAATCCTTGGTAACTATGAAAAGCTGTGATGATTCTAAATGGATTTGACATTAGATTCTCTCAATGAGAATTCATTGTCTATCTTATACAATAATCAGTTTGGAAATGCTCTGCTTTGTCTTGAAAAAACATTCTATCAGAAAAAATTCTAATACATATTTATAAATTCTCAATATTTTTCTTTCAATTTTTATCAATTGTATATACAAAGAAAACGGTTTTCTTAATACCTAGGAAGTGAAAACTAGCAGATGAAACCAGGTTGCCAAGAATTGCCCTCTCCTTTATTCTTATGTTTCTTTTTGCTTTAAGTAAAGTCAGAATACTATTGCTCTTCTGGTCTCTGTTTTCCCTTAGATCTGAGAAATAAAAATACATTTACTTTATTGCTATGTTAATGAACACTCTATACATCAAAACAGCAGTGTTTACTCTCTCTTCTAGAGTCCTGAGGCCACAGACAATATGGAACAATAGAATAGAGCCTTGAGATTCTGAAATACAGTATTTCCAAACACAACTATAGTATAACATTTCCCCAATGAAATATAGTGGAAAATAATTGGCTATATATGACCTTTGAGTGCTCATCATAGACTTATATGTGACAATAATAGCTAACATTGATGAAGAACTAACATTACACCATGCATCATTTCAAGCCTTTTTAAATCTTCACACTAACCCCATGAAGTGGGTATTATTGTTATTATTCTCATTTTAAAATTGAGAAAACTGAGATACGGAAAGGTTAAGTAATTCACCCAAGGTGGTTACTTAGCAAGTGCTGCTGGTATAATGTGTACACACAGGCAGTGTGCTCCAGACTGGACTTAGGCACTCTGCTATTCTCTCTCGAAATAAATACTGTGAAAGTCCTTTATAAAGCTATTGTTATAGATAAGCTCCACATTCCTATTGATATGCAAAGTCTTGTACAAAGCCTCATTGTATTACAGATATTATACTATCAACCACTCAGTAAAGGACAGGTTTTCCCACGTGATTCTAATTTATGCCTCAGCGATTGCAAACTGTTATAGTCACTGAACTATTGAGCACTTGCAAAATGCTTACAAATGTGAAGATTATATCTGTGAATTTTAAGAGTCTAAAATATAAATAACAATGAATATACAGCTAGTTATAATATCTACATTTTGAGGAAAGCAAGCTATTTAGCACATTTATTTTCAAAGAAAAAAACTTAAAAATGTCAAATAATGAAATTCATCATTACTTTTTAGGTTCTTTTTTTTTTTTGGTAACTATAAATGAAGATAAATAATTTTATCATTGTTTTCCCCTCCAATCATACTTATGAACCATGACAAGCCTTTAGGATGGTGTAGATAGAATAGGGCCACTGTGTTGATAGGTAAAACTTTTGGTGCAGACAGACAACTACATTTCTGTTTATCTTTCTCTCAGGTTCTTTTAAACCCATAGGATGGGATTTGAGTGTTTTTATCTTTGGAATGTACTGCCCACTATTAAACACTGAGCAGAATCAGAGCCGGACTCATGGGAAAAGAAGGTGAAGTAGAGGCTGCTTAAGCCTTTCTCTTCTCTGGATAATAGGGAAGAGGGCTAAGAGTGGGAAGCCAGGGTTCCTATAGACCCCATCTGAGCACAGCAGAGAAGGAGAATATGTATGGATTTAAGGCCAAACTTGGAAATTTACACTGGGTCAGGACAGATGTGACAGAAGATAAAGTTTGTCTAGTTCTGAACAAGTTTCTTAGCAGGTTTATCATGTCCAAATAATGGTATAAGAAGTTCTAATTGATCTATTTAAAAGCATATTGTGGTATTTTCTACAATGTGATGTGGTCTTTTCTACTTCTGAATTTTGTTATTAATATAGAAATGTAATGATCATTCTAGCAGAAAGGTTGTAAAGAACAATACATTAAATAAGCAGGGGATCATTAGCCAGAGGCTGTCCCTGGATTTTGGGTTCCTACCTAACAAACTACAACCTAACTTGGTAATAAAAAAAAAAAAAACCCTGAAACCTAATTTAGGATTCTAACAAGCAGCTAAGTTTCAATCACAAGCAGCCCAGTTTCAGCCAATCACAGGCAGCCAAGTCATCACACCATGCCAAATAAGGCAGATGTCTCAGCCGTGGCCAGTCAAGTGATTTCTCTGCTTTGCTTCCATGTTCAGCCTATGAAAGCTCACCGCTTACACTGCTGGGCAGAACTCTCAGAACCTTCTCTGGTTCTGAGAGTGCTGCTTAATTCATGAATCAATCTTTGCTCAAATAAACTCTTCTAAATTTAATTTGTATAAAGTTTTGCTTTTAATAAAGTACAGCAAAGACTCTGAGTTTGGTCTTTTTGAAAGAGAGAACTGGGGGCTTTGTGGATGGAAAACAATGAGTGAGAGACCTGAGCTTGCAGAGACTGGCACGAGTGGTTAATGTATGACATTGTAGACCATAGTAAGGGGTAGGATTGTTTTTCCTAAACTTCATAGCAAGTCATCAAAAGGTTTAAGGAAGGGAGAAACACATTATAAATTGTGTGTGTGCTTTTTTAATTTTAAACATTATGCTAGTTTATCTGAGGAGAGTGGAAAACTAACGTTAAGAATAAGTATTTTTAAGTAAGAGAAAACAGTGCATAAATAGTTTTGTGTGTGTGTGCTGCATTTCCTGAACTGTTTTACATGCATTTTTTATATGATCCCCTAAACCTGAAATTAGTTACATATGTTAGAGATGGGCTCCAGTCTACAGATAAAGAAGCTGGTGAGTGTACGGCCCAAGATAACTTGTTAGAGTCAAGAGTAGAACTTGTAAATCCTAAATATCTGCCGTAGCAAAATGTACTTGCTCATGCTTAACTACATCCCCATTAATGCATTGTAAAGATGATATTATAAAAGATTAAGTCATTGAATGCTTCCTTAATAGCTTTTTAAAATACTTCAAAGGGATTAAATATTTTACATCTTTGCTTGATTGAATATTAGCATCATTCAGATTCTTAAATCTTTGTAAATTAATTGAAAATCTCCCCAGATCCTTATCTTTTAATAGCTTATTGTCAATTCTAATGGAATCCATAGATGGAATGCAACTAAATATGCAAAAATCATGCATTTAAATATAAATTATTGATATATAAATAATCTTGGCTTTTTATAGCTGATTCTTTAGATAAAAATAAACATAAGGGTCAAGCTTATTTTTCATTTATTATGAAAATGTTAAATAAATGAATGAATGAATACATAAATAAATAAGTAACGTTAACAAACGGAAAAATATGGTGGAGAAAATAAAGTATAAGAATACAAAGAGGAAAAAAAATGGATATAAACTAAAAAAGGAGAAAAATGGAGAGGAGAATGGCATGACAAACTTTTTTCTGAGAGAAGTCTTGATGCTTTCTTAGTGGTATGGCCGTATGCCCAGGTAGCTGCATAACCACTGATTTCTTACCATTGCTTTAAATCATGACCTCCAGTTCAACTTTCAAGAAGATAAACATAGCAATGTCTATGCCTTGTTCTATAGGCCAGTTTGTAGGATGAGAGCACCTGATCACACCAGTTAAATGGACTAAAAATGATGGTGGGTTTAGGGGTTGGGAAGAAAGTAGACAGGTCATCACCTTCACAGCCTTCTCACTGACTGTTTCTTAGCAACTCTGGCCAATGTTTTCACACACCCTTTCTTTCCCTCCTCTCTGTCCCCAAGAGCATAAAGTGATTATAAATCTTTTGTAATGACTTCTAAGTCTTCTTTCCCCAAAACTGCTAGTGTCATGGGGGCAAATCTCACACACAACTGACAATGCTCTGATCACTGACCTGCACATTACTACCAACTGTCATGGGAAGAAAAGAGAATGTTCTTGACAGTGTTGACTACTGGAGAGTTACAAGGCAGAAAAATATAACCAATGTTTAGTTAATTATAACATTTGCTTTCAAACTTAAGCCATACCAAATATGGTTCCTGGAGGAACACAAAAATGAACATATTTTGAAAACACCTATTTGGCATATTTCAACAAGACATGTGCCAAAAAGCCTAACCCTGGAAACATCTGTGGTTTCAGAGACATTTTGTTCTTTTCTGCAATATAATCATTCAAAAATCACTAAATAGAGGGTTTCTTTTGGAGAACACTTTGATTTGGAAAAAAAAAGAATATCGTGCCCATTTTTATTTAACAACATTTTTCAAATTTATTATTAAAGCAAATGAAAATGAGCAGTTTTGTTTTTACATTTTTATTTTAATTGGAGACATTGTTTGTCCAAAGAGCTTTTCTCCTTGAAATGCTTATAACAAACATAATTTTTGGAATTATCAATTGTTCTGTGAATTGTAATAACTTATAGATTCCTTTCCATTCTTTTTGACTAATATAGATTTGATTTAAAAAATAAATATTTATTCCTTGACTAGTAACTCACAAAAAATAATAAGGCATAAATATGAAGAACATATATTTTTAGTTGGTCATCATATTGGCTTACATGATTTGTTTAAATGGATAATACACAATAAAAAGCAATATTATTGTCTATAAGACCATATTTTCAATGCAGTATACAGTCATGTCACTACTGTTTTATTGGTATAATTCAGGCATATAGGATGGGACCACTAATTAAAAAAAGGTCTTCACTGGATGCCTAAGCACTTGATAGGGACTTCATTGGAGGCATCTTCAATCTTTGAATCTCTGGAGCATGTGCAGCAATTGCTGTGTTGTAATTACCAATAAATGTCAGTTAAATGAGCAATTGAATGGTGTAAACATTTGGGAGTAAAAGTCATGAGCTTGGCTATCCTTACCTCATGGAGATCGAGTTGGGAATACATAGGGGATTTGAAAGATGATGTCACAGTATGACTCTAATCCTCTAGGAAATTCACAATACTAAAGTACATAAAGAAGTTGCTTTTAAAAGGCATCTCTGTTTAAATGATCTCTGTTGAGTAATGTGCTATTGTGCTTACATTTAGGAATAATAGTAAGAAGTATATTTTAATAAACATCTGTTACTTACCAGGCATTTTATACCAAGGATTCACATAGACTAACTGAATCTGTGCAACTATTCTATTTTAAATCTTATGAGGTTAAAATCTCAGAAAGCTTAATGAACTCGTCTAAAGGTGACAATTAAGAAAGTTCTGAATCAAAAATCTGAACTCAGTTCTATTTGATTTCAAAGTCCATAGCACTTCTATTTTGTACAACTTTAAGTGCCACATAAAACACCAATTACCAACTTACAAAACCAGGTCATGTATCAATGCAGAGCAAGGAAGCACTACAATCAATGAAATCATACATACAAAGCTGGAAGCTGCCATCAGACTCATATACTTCGATAATTCATTGTCCCCCACAAAAGGATATGTGTCCTTTGAGAACATAATAGGAAGATTTGACACTGACATGTCATCAAGCTCCACAGGAGTCAAAACAAATAAAAACATGTTTAGAATGGTGTTACTCCTTTGACATTATCAAGTTCTGTGAAAACTGGCCTTGGCATTAAGGCAGTTATATCAAGAGTAACTGTGAGTAATCCTATACTTTGGGCATCATTAATCCTTTCTTATACCCTGCTCAAAATTCACAAGGATTGCTACTGGGTAATTTAAATGGAAAGAGACCAAATAAGCAGGGAGCACCTCCTGGAACAAGAAATCATGACTATTTTTGAATAGTTCTACCCTACTCAAAAATATCCTATAATTATTCTAGAAAAATTCCTTGAAAATTCCATGAAAAGAAATGTCACACATAGTATCACCACCCATTGGTAACTAATTTTAAAATAGATTTGTTGGTCATCAGTCTATCTTTTCTTGAAAAGTTTCTGTTCATGTCTTTTGCCCACTTTTTGATAGGGTTGTTTGATTTTTTTCTTGCTGATTTTCCTGAGTTCTACATAGATTTTAGTTATCAGCCCTTTATTGGATGTATAACATACAAATATTTTCTCCCATTCCGTAGGTTGTCTGTTTGCTCTCATAATAGTTTCCTTGGATGTGCAGAAGCTTTTTAATTTGATCAGGTCCCATTTATTTATTTTTGTTGTTGCTGTGATTGCCTTTGGGGTCTTCTTCATAAATTCTTTGCCTAGGCCAATGTCTGTGAGATTTTTTCCAACATTTTCTTCTAGAATTCTTATGGTTTCATGCCTTAGGTTTAAGTCTTATCCACTGTAAGTTGATTTTTGGGAGAGGTGAAAGGTGCAGATCCTGTTTCAGTCTTCTCCATGTGGCTATCCAATTTTCCCAGCACCATTTATTGAATAAAGCTTCTTTTCCCCAGTGTATGTTTTTGTCTGCTTTGTCAAAGATTATATGACTATATGAGGATGGTTTTATATCTGGGTTCTCAGTTCTGTTCTATTGGTCTATGTCTCTGTTCTTGTGCCAGTACCATGCTGTTTTAGTTACTGTAGCCTTGCTCAACATCTCTAATCGTCAGGGAAATGCAAATCAAAACCACAATGAGATATCACTTATCTCCAGTGAGAATGGCCTTTATCAAAGAGTCTCAAAAGAATAAATGTCAGTGTGGATGCAGAGAGATAGGAACACTCATACACTGCTGGTGCGACTGCAAACTAGTACAACCTCTGTGGAAAGTAATGTGGAGATATCTCTAAGAGCTAAAAGTAGAACTACCATTTGACCCAGCAATCCTATTACTGGGCATCTACCCAAAAGAACAAAGAAAGACATTCTATAAAAAAGACATCTGCACTAGAATGTTTATAGCAGCACAATTCACAATTGCAAAGATGTGGAGACACCCCAAGTGCCTATCAATACATGAGTGAAGTAAAAATGTGGTATATGTATACCATCGAGTTCTGCTCAGCCACAAAAAAACAATAGTGATCTAGCACCTCTTGTATTATCCTGGATAGAGCTGCAGCCCATTCTACTAACTGAAGTATCCCAAGAATGCAAAAGAAGCACCACATGTACTCACCATCAAATTGGTATTAACTGATCAACACTTAAGTGCACATATAGCAGTAACATTCATCGGGTGCCGGGCAGAAGGGAGGGGAGCGGAAGGGATGGGGATATACACACCTAATGGTTCAGTGTGCACTGTCTGGGGGACAGACATACTTGAAACTCTGACTCTGGTGGGGCAACGGTGATATATGTAACCTAAGTATTTGTACCCCTGTAATATGCTAAAATAAAAAATATATATATAATTTATTTTTATAAAAATTTGTCATTCAATTCTACTCTGAAAAGAAATAATTACAAATGTTGATCATGTTGATCCTTGAAACAAAGCTTCTGGCCTTTTAAATTCAAATTCAAGAGTAATCTTGAATGTATAAGTATATAAGATAATTATAATAGGACCTGAACACAGGCATTAGACAAATATAACCAAGGTAAATTGCTATTGACAACATTTTATAATCTTTATTATTGAGAAAATGACATGATTTGTAATTAACCATTGGTTGGTTAAATTATTAATTAAATTAATTTTAATGTAGCAATATATTGACTTTTGCTATAATACAGTGTACTATATTAATAAATACTTTATAATATTTTAAAAATTGTAGGGAAACTTTATGAATATGTCATACAAAATGAACTGATTGGTCATAAATTATTTCAATAGAATAACTTTAGAATCAGCAGAGGTATAACATTTATAACTTGATTTTATTACAAAGCTTTGTTTTTGCTAAAAATTTAGTGCTTCCTCTGCTGTCTTGATGATTAACATTCAAACCACTTAAAAGATCAGTCTTAAGACATAGTGCACATTAAACTATTTAATTTAGTTTTCTGAATCAATTTAAATTCCAGAAAGTATAATCAAATGTGAATGAGTTTATTTATTTTGGATTGCACTGTCACCAACATAAAAACCTCACATAGTGATTGGATTATATAAAGCATGGATCTGTTTGAGTCCTTGAAAATTGATTTAAATGATTTTTGTTAGTTTTAAAGTTAATATTTATCTATTGTCTTTATCAAAATATTTTATGAAGCTTAAGATCTGGTGTTCGAGGATGGAAAGGACTCAGACACATCCATGATCATCTGAGATTCAATCAATTACAAACCCTTCCCAGGTAATATCTCGGATCAGAAGAATGCCCATTTCTCTCTTTCTCTTTCTGTCTGTCTATCCAATGAACTTCCTCAGTGTTCTTATATACACATTACAGATAACATGAACGATGTGCATATTGCCTTCTTGAAAGACTATAACCATTGTAGATGTTATGCTTTTTGTCGTACAACGGGAGTAAGAAGATTTACCGATAGTATTTTAAAAGGCTAGCTTTCACTTTAATGAATTTGATTTGGATACTGAGAAGTGACTTGAGAAATGCAGTAAGTTTCAGATCAGAGCTTCTCACACTTTAATGGGCTTCAGAGTCACCTGGAGGGCTTGTTAACGCTCACATTGCTGGGTCTCTCCCAGACATTGGGATTCCCCAAGACTGAGGTAAGCCCCGGAATATGCCTTTCTAACAAGTTCCCAGGGGAGAGTAACAATTTTTCAAATGATAGTTAATTTGCATTTCTTTTTGTGTAAATTTAAAGATATGTACAGAGAAAAGGAAATAAAATGTCCAAGATAGATATTGACTGCCAAATTTTTATAGCTATCATCAAACCCATTTCAACTCCATTTCTACCTCATACAAACTTTGATGTTAAAGATTTTCAATAAGTGAATGAAAACCTTACCATGTGTTTGAAGAAAGGCTTATCATAGTGTTTTCAGTTTTCCTCTCATTAGCAAGCATGCCAAGTCCAGAAATATTTCTACCCTATTTATAAAACAGAAAAATTAAAAACCATTTTTATAATGATGCAAAATCAGTCTGCATGTTACCATGGTAAAGCTTTCTTCAAACAACAAAATACATTCCCTTTGGACAATAACAAGTAGTCCACAGAAATTGGGGTTTGTGTTTATGTTAATCCATTCATATTTTTTATTTTTTGTTCTACAACGGCCAATACTATAGAACACAGATATTTAAAAATGGCACAAAATAAAGATCATATTTAGAATAGAAAAGAAAAATAAAAGTATATTATAATGTCTGTAATTTACCTTAAAATAGTTCAGTGTAAACAATGTGAACTTAAGAAATACAAGTTAGGTCATATTTCACTTTTAGGGACTGTTTTAATAGCAAGTCCACTCTCTGTCATTATTTCAGGATGGCTGCCCTCCTGAAGTATTTAGTAGAAATACTTTAGCACTCTGTGCCTTGGTCAACATTTGAGGCTTTTGCTCAATGTCAAGGCTTTTGTTAATTAGCACACAGAATACTGGGTTGTTTATTGGCTCTCACTGGTATAATTAAAGGCATTCAAGATATGTGGATTAATTAAAATATAAAAATCTTGCGAGGCTGGTAGCTGGCATTTTTAGGAAGGTATGTCTTAAGGATCTTATGATAAGAATTTAGTTTCTGGAGGGTTTCTTGTGGCCTGAGTCTGATTCTGGGAGTCATAGGAAATTGTTATGTCTGTCTCAAGATAATAGGATTCACCAAGTTTAATAATAAGGCTGTATAAACTGCTTAGGGACTGCTTGTTAATGAATGGTTTGTAAATATATGTTGCAAGGCTTGCTTTCTTTATATCCTGGTAGCCAAATTGTAGGGGAATATTTAATTTCCCCTACAAAAATCATTTTTGGCAGCTATCATTATAAACAGAAAGAATATAAGCACTGCGTATGACCAAAATAGTTTATGTCAAATTGTAATAAACAATGCAGTTGGTCAGTTGGCAACAGGTATAAATGTATACTTGTGGTTGCTTACCTCTCTAGCTGCTTTCATTGTGGAGATAAAAAATCTCTTCCTGCTTCTCAAGAATTCACCCAAATCAAATCATAGTCAAATAAATGAACTGAAAATTTTTATATCAGAACTAAACATGATTAGCTAATTTGTAAGCATGTACAGTTTTAAATAATTTGTAGTCAATGAAAGTGACAGAATTTTGCCAATTTTTTCACAAAGTTGTCCTAACAGAGTGATTAAAATAGGATCATTTCTGCCAATCTAGAGACATAGCCTGGAATGGTTTGTGAATGCAAACAAAGAAAACTAAAACAAAGGAGCAAAATGCAGTGAGATCATCTTTTTTCATAAAAACTCATGAAAGTTGTGTATTCAACTTTAACTCTATTTTTAACATGTATATGAATGTTTTACACCATTTGTCAGCTCAAACACATGATTTTCGTTTTCTACAAATCTTTCAGCCTCAGTGAGGTGGCAAGAATTTGCCATCAATGGCCATTAGTGAACAACAGTTCTCTTATATTAGAGCTGAGGGATGGCCTGCTGAGAAATGGTCCCAAGGGCAAGGCTTCACCTAGGCAGATTTCTATCACTCTGGCTATCCTCTTCCTTAGAAAAGTGATACAAAGACAGTGTATGCCAAATTTAGCAACCTACTCCATGAACAGAGCAAGTTTTTAATCATGCTCAGGAGTGGGTGATGGCAATGGACATTTAATAATTATGAATTTGCTTAGATTCACTTTGTGGATTTACAGAATCTTGCTATGTTCCATAGGAGGGGCATTTTGTGAGCTTCCAGTTAACCCCACAAAGCTTAGAATTTGATGGCTATAAAGTTATGATTAAAGAGCAGTTCTTTAAATATTCTGTATTGTGTGTGGATTTTGTGGAAGAAGATACGTGGGAGGGGTTGGAAAATTAAAAAGCCTTCACCAACAAAGTCATTACCTATGATGGTGGGTGAAATGCCCTCGTTCATTCAAAGAGCTATCTCTAAAAATTAATCCCTTAGAGGAAGTAGGGGTATCCTTTTCAAAGACTTTTGCTATCCATTTTAAGGGATTGAAGATACCTTTTATTTTTTTCTGAACTCTTTAAAATTTGTCTTCTACAGTTTGAATGTGACATTTGAATCTGACTTTGCCCAGACTAATCTAGACATCATTGTTTTTAAAATTCTCTAAAGCAATATAGATATAGAACTGTATCTGTTATTTTAAAAAGTCAGGAATCATTCAGATATGTCAAACAGAGGGAAATAAATACAAGGAATTTGTTCTAAAGGTGTTGTATGAGCAAGATGAGCAAAAAAGAAGAACATGAGTTATCCTAAAATTAGGAAGCTGATAATACCTGGGCCTGGAGGTTCCCAGGCCTTTGCCCCGCCCTCGCTGCTGCATGAGTAACCAGCCACTAAAGATGGGTGAACCACGATGCTTCTCCCTCCTCCTGCCTTTGTATCTCCCTCCAGTCCCTGCTATTGAGAGAAAGCAAGAGGAAAATAACTGGCAGAGGAGTCAGGGAAATAAAGTTTTCAAGATTAAAAAAGCCCAACATTAGAGAGCAGAATATAGATGGGAAGATGTGAGGCTAGGAAACTAACAATTCTTTCTTCTTTGTCGATTAAAGGTAGACCTACAGTAGCCTTTCCAGTCATTATCATTCTCCATCTTCTGATAACTGTCTTCTTCATCTGAACTCATTTATGCCACTTATTATCTATACCACCCCTCACATATTTATCACTATTGATATTACATGCAGTGCCCTTTTTGGGTTTGATAGAATGTATTGGTGTATTATATGAGAACTTTTTGTTATACCAATACATATGTTAATAAAATAAAGATTGGTGAATATTGACAACACAGATAACATTTAAATATATAGATTAATTCATATTATCCTCTGCTAAAAAGTTTAAATATTGTGTTTAAGAAAACAATAGCTCTCCTTTTATTGCTTGCCACAGTAGTATTGGTTGGCCCTCACCTGGCAGTCTATGATATATGCCAGCAACTGCTATAAAAGAATGATCCTAGAAATGTCTCTCCATGTCATAGACAAAAAGTTAGCAATTGAAGTCTTTCCTACCAGATGAGTTATTCAACTGGTATGATGCAATTGAGAACATATGATTATGATTTTGGCAGTGCCATTTCAGGAGTCAGGTGTTGTCAGAAGAAGTACTCTCCTTTGCAAAATTTTCAAATTTGAACACCAAACTCTTAAGATCAAATTAATTATAAACAAATTATTTGAATTAAGTATGTTAAAAATAAATATCAAAAGGTTCAAAAAGTCAAAGCATGACTAACACCTAGAGATGTTAATTATATTTATTTTTATTACGGATTTAAACTTTTATCATGAAATGTTTCTAATATTGTAATTAGAAATATTTATACTTTTGAAACACTAACATCACTCTAATCACAAATGATTACCTCATGTTGAATGTCCATTACAGACCAGGCAATATGGAAGGCTCTGTACATGCCATGTATTTTTAAGGCAACATATATGCAATGTGATATTTAATCCTTACTGAAAATTTGCAAGTTGAGTGTTATCCCATTTTATAGATGAGTTTACATAACTTTGGTCACACAGGCAGTGGAATAGATATTCAAAACCAAGTTTGTCTAACTCTGAGTCTGTCTTCTGGCCACCGATCATGCCAGATAACAGATCAGATACTGTTTGCTAAACAAGTCTCATTAATAGCTATTGTTGTATTAATCTTCTCTCTCCTCTACTGTAAATTAACAGAGGACTGCTCCTGTCTTAGTCTTCCACAGTTCTTTGGCATTTACTGCAATGTTCTTTACCATATAGTAGATACGTGGCATGAGTGAATGAATGAATGAATGATTTTGGCAATTCTCTGGGAAAAAAACTGTTAAAAGTGACTTGTTTGTTTGTTTATATCTTTTGAGTTTTATGATTAAAAGAATATTTGGTATTTTGGAAGCTGAGATAAAGTCTCGCTTTGCAAAATTTCGAAAGTTGAGAAAAGAATATAGTCTCATGATAAGCTATAGGCAACCAGAATTATGTTTCTTTGTTCCTGTTTGACCCCTTCCACCTCCTTTTTTTCTCGTAATGTACAGGCTCTATGCTGCTGTCCACATTTCCTAGTGTTGGTACAAGCATTTGCATGAATGGTCTGTCAAGAAGATTGTTCATCTAAACTACATAGAGAAAATTATTTCTATTAATAATAACTCGGTTACAGAAAGAACTAAAGTCATGTTTTGTTTTGTTGTGTTTTGTTTTTTGTATCCAATGCTCTTGGCACATTTTCAAAACAAAGTTGCTTCCAAAATGCATTAAAATAAATCGATAATGCTTATAAATCATTGGACTCATTATCTAACATCTTGCAGTTAGTAATTTGTATTTTTCATTCTTATAAGACCACAGAGGGTTCAGGAAGGCACCTTTTGATGTGTGACTACTCTTGAAATGAAATACAGACAGTGTTTGTGCAGCTGCTGACAGGTTTAGCAACTCTCTGTCCTGGGAATAAAACTTTACCAGAAAAAAAAAAGGAGATACTTCACATAGTTTGGCACAATTATATGGTAACCATATTTGGTACTATTGTTTCTCTTTTCCCCAAGTTATAAATTTCATGTGAAAATGACATTTGTCTCCATTCGGTTAAGAGAGGAAATATTCCTTTCTTTCTGGAAGATATTAAGTGTAAAACTGCTAATATTCTCTTGTATGATTTTTAAGTTATCTAAATATGGGCATGTGCATGTAATTATACTCCCACACGCATACATAAATAAAAGCTCTTTGTTATATTTACTCCTCGATATTGGCTATTATAAGTCATAAATGAGATTCTAAACAAACCATGTTGATTCATCTGCAAATCTGTCATCAGAGCTCCAGTCAGCTCTTTTCTTGTTTCATTTCCTTAATTATTGATACTGTCACCTAAGCAGGAATTGCACATTTGGCACAATGGAGAGAAAGGGTGGGGGACACAGCTGGGGAGGAGGGGTAAGGGGAGGAAGAACAAGCAGAGAAACCTGAAGGGGAGCACGGTGGGAAAAAGTAAAGAAAGGAAGAGGAGAAAGAAGAGTTGTAGGAGGAGAAAAATGAGGAAGATGATAAAGGCCACTAAATTGTTTCTCCGTGTACTTAAAAAACATCGTGTGAGGTAGAATACAGAAAAGAAAAAACACAAAAATACAGAAAAAAAGAAGATAGAACTGAAATCGAACATATAGAAATGTACATGAGCCTAAACTTAGATCAAATTTAAAAGGCAGCTAAACAAATAAGCTTTCTGTAATGATCCAGGAATGGACATGTTTTAAATCTGTCAGTAATGTTACTATAGTATTAATAGATTTAATTGACAGTTGGCATTCAGTAAGTATGAGGAATGACTGATGTTTAGAGAGCTGGCTTTGTTCAAAGAATGATTTGTTTGCCCTTTAGTTTCTGATAGGAATATTTCTAAAGGTTAAAATGATAAGCTGAGAAAAGACTAACCTATAGTCCATGGTCATAAACTATCCATAGTCAGACTGGAGATGCATTACATCTTTCAGTGGCCACAGTGATTTAACAAAGTAGCCTGACGCTAATGTGTTAATAAATTCCAAGTTTGCCGTGCATATTGAGTGAGGCTTACTTATTTAATACAATAAAAAAGACCTCAGGAAAAGGTTTTGATGACTAACACAAGGGGGAAAAATATTGGAACAAGTATAAGTAGGTAAATTAGGTAACATAGCTTTTTTTCCTTTCTGTTTTCTTTTTTTTATTTCTAATTTTTGTTTCTAAGTTTGTAGGTAGAACATGTAATTCATCTTTCAAACATCGGTGCACATAAATAGCTAAGCAGATTTTTAATTCTATGAATATATGATTCCTTGAATGTTCCAATTCAGCTCTCTTCATCTGTATTCATTTCTTCAGCAACTCATAAAATTCAAAAAAAAACCCCAAAATCTTGAGTGCTATCATGAAAGGAGGAAATTTGACTTGTGTTAAACCTCATTTTAATTTTGACAACCTAATTGAACTTTATGAAAGTTAAGAACAAAATGAGCAGCACTTTTGTGTGCTTTTATTAGATTGGAGCTTTTATAGAATTTCTTTTCACTTGTAAACCTTTACCCATCTGAACTTTTTTTCACCTGTAAACCTTCAAAGACCAAATTGGTCAGTGAATTCTGTTATTTATATTTAGCTAAAGTTCAGCCTGAATAGAAGTAAGTTGTTTTAATTCTTTATTCTGATACTCTTATTGATCATATGCCTTTATATTTCCTATTTTAATTCTCTTGTTATAAAATACTATAAAATAGTACTACATATATTTGTGTAGTCTTTAGTAGGTTAGGTTTTTTTTTTATTTTTAGTAATATGAAAGTGACAATGATTTTGTCATCACTTTGCATTGTAGATATTATTGGAAATGCTGTCATTCGAGAGTGGTGAGCTCAAGAATTCATCTCAATATGCTGCTACTTTGCTCAGACACGATCAAATAACTCAGAGTCTGAGCTTGAAATCTGTAGACCTAGAATCTTGATATTTCCCTTGTATTCTGAAGATACCAGTCTTCCAGGGACTGATTGAGTAATGCTAACTCTTGGGAGACTGGTTAGCAATTAATTTGCTTTGGAAAAGTTAAGTGATGAAGGAACTGGGCAGTGAAGTCCACTCATCAGTCCATTATCTCCTAGTCTGAATATCTTTCCAGGCAGCAATTTCTGTTTGTTTGGAGTTAACTCTAAAGGTCAGTGTCATCAAATCATGATGAGAAAAATTTGTGCATGGATGCCTCAGGGTAAGCCCTGGGTCTTCAGCTCAAAGGTAGTTCTTCTATGGTCAGAGCTAAAGATCTATTGCAAATAAATGCTCTTTGGTTTCTGTCCTTTCTATTTCTTTCTTATGTTCAACACTCAGTAAGGGTCAACAGGGAAACTGCTTTCTAATACACTTGAGGACCAGGCTGGTGGAAAATCCTTTTTAATATTGGGCTTCCAAAATAATTTCATCAAGGATAAAGAATTGCTACCTTGGCAATTGAATGCTTTTGTCCAGAAGTGACATGCCACTTGCACTCACATTTCATTAGTCAAGGCACATAAGCTCACCTAATTGCGGCAGGGCAGCGAAGTCTCACTCTATTACAGATGCAGAAGGTGGAGAATTAGAAGATTTGTGCACAATCCTAATGAATAACCAGGACAAAAATGACAGTGGACCTTGAGAATGTTAGATGATTATATGGGTCTTTACTCTCACAAAACCGAAAGAGAATTTATAGGCCTGATAAGGTAATCGTGTTATGGGGAATTCTGAACATTAATTGACCAGAGAGAATGTTATCCTATCTAGGTCTAGAATGCAAAAGCAAGGTATATTAAAATTCAACACTAATTTATTTATAATTTTTTATCTTAGTTTTTGAACAGTAACACATTCAAGTAGTTAAAATACAAAACTGAGATTAAAAAGGCATGCATTGATAACTTTCACTTTTATTTGCCCCTGCTACCTTACTCCTAACAGTCTCCACAGGTAAACATTCTTAACAGTTTCTTTATCCTTTTAGTTTGTCTTTCTGCAGATACAAATATCTTAATATATTTTACATTTTTGTATCTCCCCCTTTCTTATACTGATACATAATTTAACATACTATATCAACTATACTATACCTTGTTCTTTTCACTTGACAACATATCCTGGAGATTTTTCCATATCACTATCTAGAGAGAATCTTCATTTCCTTTTAGAGATTCATGGTAGAGTGACTACCACATAAAGGACGCTTGGTTGTTTCACTCTTTGGTTGCCACAGATAATGTTACAAACCTCATTTCTTGTATGCGTGGCGTGAAGTGGGATTATTGTGTCAAAGAGCAAGTGAATTTTTATGTTTAATAGATTTTGCCAAATTGTCTTCCATAAATGAGAAATTCTCCACAAAATTTCTATCAAAATATGTTGGACAATTTTTTAATTTTTGTCAGTCTGACATATAAGAAATTTCAGTCCTACCAGAAATCAATTGATCAAAGAGCCATTGACAAGCCAGAAGTCCAAGAAAAATTCTTATACATAAATATTAAATGACCATGAAGTTAGATATTCTTGGGCAGTTTCTATCCATTCCACCAACAATTTAATATTGAACGCAGTTACCTTTTTCCTTCTTTCATGATTCTGCCATTGCTCAGGCAAACATTTTTATTTGAATATGTCAGAAAATTATTACCACTTCTCATGACTCCATTAAAGAATGCACATTACTCATTTCCTTGAAGTTTTAAAATAAATCTCACTGACCCCGGAGTAAGCAAAGAACATGAGTTGCTGTTACCAGCTTGGTGATGGTGTAGAGAATGTAAGAGGAGGAGGGATCCCTCTACCCTTCCCTTTTCCCCGACAAATACCACTGTTCCTTCCTCTGTACTAAGTTTCCAAATAAAATCCTCCTACATTTAAAGCTACACAGCCTCCTTTTCTTTCCCCCACCAAAGCCTCATGGACTTTGTAACATTTGCAAACCTTGACCTGTCGGTAAAAACATTTTAGACTCTGCACCTCTGCTTGTCCTCATGTGGGAGGCCACAGACAGTGAAACCAAATTTTCATGGTGTTCAACTACTGCCACATTCTCTTGTTACAGAATAGAAAGGTTAAGGTATTTGGTGTGTGCTTTACTTTCTGAGAAAATCTTCCTGTATTCAGGTAATTGCTGGAAGTTAAAGGTACCCCAGTATCAAAAGAAATCACACAGATACCACATTTTAAACTGGAATATCATTAGTACCTTGTCAGTTTAACAAAGTAGCAGGAACCACCTACCTCTTTCCCTTACTAATGTGAACGAACCCCAGATGCAAGCAGATTTCTATGATTTGACACCTTTTTTGAAGAATGAAAATTTCTCCCTGGGGCAATGTTGTTTCCCTTCATTTGTTCTACCCTTCCAAAAAAGGTGGTTCAGCACTTTGGGTTCCCAAATTAGTGTTGTCATCTGAATAGGTAGCCCTATCTCAAATTAATCATCCACTGATCCAGTATTTTCTTTATTCATTCATTCATTCATTCCTTTACTGAAGTATGTTGAATCTGTCCTTTAATCTCTGTAGTCTAGCACAGTTTCTAGAATACAATAAATGCATATTTGTGGACTGACTGACTGAATAAATGAATTAATGAATTATGAACCCAGTGATTGAGTAGTGTTTATTGAAAGGATGTGTGTGATTGCATTCCTGCATGCTAATAAGAACTCTTCAATGAATAATGGAAAAACAGTCTCAGATGTCTTCCATGAAATCAGTGAAGGATAGGAAGGGGAAAACAAAACAGTATTTTTGGTAACCTTTTTTATCATGTGTGAACAGGGCAATCCCTTTATATGTTCTCAATGTTAACAGTAATATGTAGGTATGGGGACAAAAGACAATTCTCTTTAGAAGAAAGTGAGGTGACAAAAGCAGAAGATAAAAATAAGTTTAAAATTTAGGTGATATGGCAATTATGGGGAGCTGATTAACTAATAATATTAATGTGAAATAGTCAAAACCACATTTCAGTATAGTATTTATGCTTGGGCAGATTCACTGAAAATAGAAGTTAGCATTCAGTCAGACACATGTATCAATTCTACCAAGTACAGAGCTTGGCGCTGCATCGTTCTAGACAGAGTGACACCACAGTGTGTTAAACAAATGATTCCTTGGAATTTTGGAAGTAATTTATACTGTGCAACCTCTCTACATAAAACTAAGCATTAATTGATAAAATATATTCAAAAGACAGACCTTATCTCATAAAGGTAAATGTTTTGGAATGCTATCGTTCAAGTGAACGTTCTTGTAAAATTTTTTGGTGGATGCCACCAAAATTTGACTTGCTAAACTACCGGACTGCTGGGATTTGAAAATATGGTGAGTTATATTATAGTTCTGGCAATATTAAAATCTTTACTTTTCCTTTAAGTGTTGGAGTGACAGAAGTCCTGGTTAAATCCTCAAATGCAACCATCATTTTTCCTCTTCGTTATCTCTATTCCCAGATCTCCCTTTGTCGTTTCCACCATTCCTTCCTCCTGAGGAATGGCAAGTCCTCAGCTTTATGGCTGTCATGAATGAATAAACTGAGGCACACTTGGTGGTCCCTGACTCCAGCAGCTAAAGCCATTTCACCACAATTTTCGTATCAACTTTTGGTAGAGCAGAGACAACTGTTTCTTATTCTGTTAGCCAATGCCAGAGGCAAAAGAGGCCTTCATTCTTCCTATGTACTTTTTTTTTTTTTGGAAATAAAGCAAACACATTAAAAAAGGTGTTTTTAGGAGAATTGCTGCCCAAAGTGGGTGGAAAGTGGAATAAATATTGCTAATATTCTTTACCCGCACTTCATTGAGAACTTATTTCTGATCTCTCTTCTCTGGTCCTACAATTAATGTTCAAAAATGATGACTGTAGTCTTTCTTGAACTTCTTTCAAAGCATATATTTAATTATTGACCCTCAAACAAAACTTTCAAAGTTCATCTTCTCTTAATTACAAAAGAAACAGATCTTCAGGCCTATCCCACTAACACAGATGCTTGGATATTGTTACTCTTATTTTCTGTGTACAATGCTTTGAAACTTCTTGGTCATGCAATGCCAAGTGAGTGGCTGCTTAATACTAACCTCTCCCCAAATGACCAATCCCTATCATCTAAAATGTCAGAGAAAATTCAAATTAACTGTGTTTTAATTTTTCCCATTAAATAGTTGACATTCCCTAAGATTTTATATCACAAAAGCTATAAATTTATCCTATAACTAAAGTAAAAATACTTGGAGTTAGTTATAGCTTTATTTATAGTTTCATAGATGCAAATTCAAGGTTGATTCACTTTTTCCAGCCTATGATATTTTCATGAATTTATGTATTTCCCTCCACCTCTCCTGCCTCTTCTTTAGCCCTTTATAACTTCTTCTCCAATGAACTTCTCCAATGCCCCATCCCCTTCATCCACTTCCCTTCCTCCCCTCCCCCATGCATCCCCTCCCCCACGCATCCCTTCCACCTAGCAAAGCAGTGAATAGAAGCATTCACCTTGCTGGAGCATGTGTTGGGGTGGAGTTGGGGGGAGATACGCAAATAGGTGTGTGAACTGAATGGGATTTTATAGAAGATCTGCTTAAAGATATGAAAGCTCAGTTCAGAAACAGTCCATGAAGATGATGACAATAATCTCTGATTCTAATTAAGCAATTTGTCAGCTGTTTAGTGATCATAATCTGTTATAGCTCTTGCATTTCGTTTTCACTGTGATTCATGAATGTAAAGTTAATCTTTTCCAACCCGGAAATAAATTTAATATAGAATATTTACACTGAGTCCATTTGAATCATAAAAATCCATATTTTATTGAAATAGCTATGATGAAAAATATCAAGAAATATAAAGCTGAGTATAAGAGAGAGCTACAGTGGATCATGTTGTTTCTCCTTGACATGGTATCATATATGTCTATATGTATGTGTCACTTATTTGAAACCTTATTTGTGAGAATATTCTCTTGCTGGTATGATTTAGAAATAACTTCAATGGGTTTAAAATGTTATAGTGATGAATTACAACTTAAATAATTAAGTATTTAAAGCCATAAGTTTTAAAATATTAAGTAATAATTCTTTGAAAAACAATCTACTGAGATCCTGGCCATTTCCTTAAGATGATTTTGTATGTGTGAAATTATTTGGTTAAAGGACATTATATTTTGAAAAATCCTCATAAATATTACCAAATTATCCACTGGAATGGGCTTGCCAAGCTTCAGTAGTAGAATATTAGTTCCTGTCTAACTGCACCCCTGACATCATCTAGATACACATACGACATTGCAAATAATCACCAACTGGGGTGACATGGGCACTGGACCATGAGAACTAGCATTGTGCAGCCACAGCTTATGTGAGTGTATATCCTTCCACTTTCTACCCTCCATATACACAGCCCAAAAATATATTTTAATGTAATGTTCTTGGTTTCTGATGATGTTAAACATAACTTCATATGCATTACTTTCTTTTTTCATGGTAATAAAATTTTAGGGAGAAAAAGATAGTGACCCTTTAAAATAGCTACAACAGTTGGAAAATACAAAATAAATATCAAAGTATCTAATTTTCTTCATTTGATTTACACTTTTCTCATTTCATTTCCATAGTCTTTATTACCACCTTTCCTATTAATATACCAAGAAGCCAAGCAGGATATTGTGACTTCATGATGTAGTTTGGTGCTTGGGAGCTTTTGGACTAGGTAATCCAGAGAGGACACATTGAATTCTAGGTTGCTAAGAGGCATACTAGAAGGGAGAATGAAAATTAGTAAAGATCCCACTTCTAACAATTGTAATGTTCATTTTAAATAAGCAATGCTTATTAATATTTCTCTTCAATCTCCATCACTATCATAGACAATCATTACACAAAACATTTGAAATATCAGAATTGTGATAAATTTTATATTTGGATTGTTACATGAAAGATTGCTGTCTAGATGATTCTAGGGAAAAAAGATTGTAAATATGCATATAAATGACATGCATTAGATATTAATGTATTCTAAGTCATTTATTCTTGTTCATGGTGAATTTTTAAAAGTAATAAAATATCTTTTAGAAAGGCAAGGGCAACTGGAGAAGAAGAAAAATTGTGGGATTTTAAATAGTCAAGATATTAAAAGATGCAAACTTAGCTTAAGACTACGCTATGGTTTATTTAGAAGTGTTAACAGACTTGCTGTATGCTGATTACCCTGAGAAGATGCACTAAACTGGATAAGCAGTTGGTTACTTCCCAAGCTTACTACAAGAATTGATTATTGCTGAACAAGAATATAGGTTCATTCATGAAAACATGTATTTGCTACTGGCAAAAATAACTGGAAAATAATGAAACTTACAGAATAATTTCACAGAGCATTTTAGGGAGAGCATATTAAAGCAGCCTACCACTACTTACTCATTTTCGTGTAAACTTTCAGTTTATCATGTTTGGTCGAAAGAGATTTAGAAGGAGAATTGGGTCTGTCCCTTATTAGCTGTGAGGTCCTTATTAAATTCTTTAAATAATCTGTCACTTAATTTCCTAATCTTCAAAGTCAGGATGAATACACTTATCTCTTAGGGTAGTTTTAGACTACAATGCATTGCCTACCAACTTTAAATTAGGTAGATGAACTATGTTTATTTAACCAAGCTTGATTAGTGAAGTGAAAGTTCTGTCTGTAAAATGTGCAAGTTCTATTAAATGGTCTTTAAGTTTCCTTCTAACTGTGCTATTGCATGGCTCTCTCGTGCGGTGCTTCTTCTTCCTTTGCTTCTGTGATGGAAACCTATCCCCTAACACTGAGTCTCATCCAAGTATGTTCTGATTGTATCTCTTCGATTTCTGCTCAAATACTACTGTGTGCACTGAACAGATATTTTTTCATGTCTCAAACAGCCCTGTGCTGTAGACCAGGGGTCCCCAACCTATGGTGATTGTATAATTATTTCTTTATATATTACAATGTAATAATAATAGTAATAAAAGTGCACAATAAATATAATGTGCTTGAATCATCCTGAAACCATCCCCCCTCCCTGGTCTGTGGAAAAATTGTCTTCCATGAAAACAGTCCCTGGTGCCAAAAGGATTGGAGAACTCTGCACTAGACAACTGCCTCTCAAACTGTCTGTGGAGAAAAACCTGTTGGTTTGCCTCTGATACAGCATAGAACAGTGCACATATGAAATAAAACAAAATTTAATTTCTAGATAAGAAAAATTGTTAAACTAAAGAAGACATTCAGAATACATCCTTAAATTGTGTGTCATTAGTTATAATGACATGAAATTACTCTATCAAATTGTTATACACTTTTGAAGTGCTTATTTTAAATTTCTGTAATTATCTCGTCCCAGATAAGTAATATCAGTTCACAGACTGGCACTGGTCTACGGGCCGCAATTTAAAGAGTGCTGCTCTTACCAGCAGTTCTCAAATTCTGATCCCGAAACCAGCAGTATTAGCATCACCTGGGAACTTGCTGAAAATGCAAATTTTCAGGCCCTGCCCCAGATCTATTGAGTTAGAAAGGCTGGGCCTGGTTCCCAGCCCAGCTGCCTGTGTCGCATAAAGTCCCCAGGTGATTCTGGTGCAGGCCAATGATCTAATGACAGGAAACAGAGGCAGCTCTCTCTTTTCTCAACTACTCACTATCCTTTCATTATAAGCCTCAAAAACCGCATTTTAATCCTCTGAAACGTGACTGCCGGCAATGTAGTAAGAGTGTATTGCATTGTTCTTGTAGAGGGGGGCTACAATTGGGCATTTTAGAAATGATCTCCATTCAAGAGTTGATTCTAACTTTGAGAATTTGGGTCATTGTATTAGTATCTTAGATGTACTAAATTTAGGGCACGCAGTTGTTTTTTTCCAGCAATTATCCTCTTCTTAAGTATGCCATCTCATTTTAAGATTAACATAACATTTATTCAGAGAGTATTGATATACCAATTTTATCATTATTGATTGTATTTCCCTGGAAAATGGAAATATTTATGTACTAGAAAGAGAGAGGGACCACAATGAGGTATACTTATTTCACCTATTATTTTCTAAACTTTTTCATGGTTTGCTTTTTTATTGACAATGAGAAATACATAGTTTGAAATTAAAATTAATTTTTAAGAATGTATAACTTATCTCTTATTTCTCCTATGTTTAGCCACTTTTTTCCTGAGGAAATGAGAGGAAAAGAATGCTTCATTTTTAACATATAGTTCTGAAAACAACTGGAGGGTGTATATAATTTAAAAAAAAAAAGTAAAAGCTGGCAAATAAAAAGGAATTGAAATTATCCGAGGCCAAAATCAAAACAAAAGAATAAACTTGAAAAGCCAAATGTAGAACCATACATAGAAAAATTGAAGAATATTTGAAGGATACAATACATTTATAAAAGTTAAATTTGTACCATGACATAAGTTAAGTCCAAAAACATTTCAAAGATTTTGTATCATTTAGACAATTAGGGTAGAAAACAAAACATAAATAAATAAAATAAACAATAGTTCTATAATTTTTTTGAAATTTTATGTTCAATTGACAAATATATATATTTATGGGGTATAATATGATGTTTTGATATATGTATACATTGTGGGATGATCAAATCAGGCTAATTAACATATCCATCACCTCTCATGATTTCTTAGTGCTGAGAACTTAAAAATATATTCCTTTAAAAAATTTTGAAATATGCAATATGTTATTAAGTATAGTCCCCACACTGTGTAATAGATCACCAGAACTTATTCCTCCTAACTGAAACTTTGTACTTTTTGACCATCTCTCCTTTCCCCATCTCCCACCCTCCCAGTCTCTAGTAACCACCATTCTACTCTCTACTTCTGTAAGTTCAACTTTTTTAGATTCCACATGTAAATGAAATCATGCAGTATTTGTATTTCTGTGACTGGTTTATTTCATTTAGCATAATGTCCTCTAGATTCTTCCATGTTTTCATAAATGACAGAATTTCCTTCTTTTTAAAGGTTGAATACACAATTCCATTGTGTATATTTAACACATTTTTTAATCCCTTCATCAATTGATGGGCACTTTGGATGTTTCCATATATTGACTATTGTGAATAATGCTGTAAACACGGGAGAGCAGACATCTCTTTGACATATTGATTTCAGTTTCTTTGAATATATACCTAGTAATGGGATTGCTGGGTCATATAGTAATTTTATTAATATTTTTAGTTTTTTGAGGAAATGCCATACTGTATTCTAAAATAGGAAATTAAAATTTTCACAACAATGTACAAGGGTTTCCTTTTCTCCACATCCTCATCAATACTCATCTTTCGTCTTTTTTATAATAACCATTCTAGCAGATGTGAGATGATACCTCATTGTGGTTTTAATTTGCATTTCTTTGATAACTTATATTTTTCTGAAATTTGTGATGTTGAGCTTTTGTATATATGTGTGTGTGTGTGTGTGTACATATATATATATATATATATGCCACTTATATGTCTTCTTTTGAGAAATGTCTGTTCAGGATCTCTGCCCATTTTTAAATCGAGTTGTTTGTTTTCTTGTTATAGTTTGAGTTTTTTATATATTTTGGATATTAGCACCTAATCCAATGTATGGTTTGCAAATATTTTCTGCTGGTTGTCTTTTCACTCTGTTAACTATTTCATTTGCTGTGCAAAAGCTTTTTAGTTTAATGCAATTCTATTTGCCTAATTGTGCTTTTGTTGCCTGTGCTTTTGTAGTCATATTCAAAAAATCACTGCCAATGTCATGAGCTTTTTCCCTATGTTTTATTCTAGTAGTTTTACAGTTTCAAGCCTTACATTTAAGTCTTTAATCCCTTTTAAGTTGGTTCTTGCATAAAAGTTCAATTTCATTTTTCTGCATTTGAATAGCCAGTTTTCCCAACATCATTTATGGACAAGATGGTCTTTATCTCATTATGTGTGCTTAGCACACTTGTCTAAAATCAATTGATACAGAAGTGTGAATTTTCTTCTGAACTCTCTATCCTATTCCATTAGTGTCTGTTTTATGCCAGAACCATACTGTTTGATGACTGTAGCATTGCAATATACTTTGAAATCAGGTAGCGTGATGCCTCTAGCTTTGTTCTTTTTGCTCAAGATTGCTTTGACTATTCATGGTCGTTTGCAGTGCCATACAAATTTTAGGACTTTTTCTATTTCTCTGAAGAATGACATTGGAATTTTGATAGCAATATCATTGACTCTGTAGATCTCTTTGGGTTGTATGGACATTTTAACAATATTAGTCCTTCTAATCCATGAACATGAGATAGTTTTCCATTTATTTTTGTCATCTATAATTTCTTTCATCACTGTTTTATACAGATAGTTCACCTCCTTGATTAAATTTACTATTTTTTTAAATGCTATTATAAATGAGATTACTTTCTTAATTTCTTTTTCAGATAGTTTGTTACTAGTATATAGAAACACTACTGATTTTTGTATGTTGATTTTGTATCCTGTACCTTTACTGAACTTGTTTAACTGTTATAACCATTTTTTGGTGAAGTATTTAGAGTTTTATGTATATGAGATCATTTCTGCCTGCCCTGGGTTCCCCAGAATGTCAAACCTGAGACAAAGACCTGACTGCCTATAGTTTACCTGAGAGTGTGATTGAAACAGTGAGAAAGAATCATTACTATACATTACTTGTTCTCTGTCTGATGGGACCTTGTGAGAAGTCTTACAAAATGCGTTTTGAAACTATCTGTCCCACAGGCATTATCACCCCTGCACTTATGGATGGCATTGTCAGGGACCTCCCAAACTCCAGGTGGTGTCAGATCACATCTGAATGAAGCTTGGCAAAGCCTCTGCTGAACTGCTTGCTTCATCTATGGCTGTAATAAGAGGTGAGACCCAGAGGATTTGAAGTGAAAATAAAGAGGAGTCTGACACTGAACTTATAGAAATTAAAACAAAAAAAATCATATAAATCTTATAAAAACATCATGAATCAAAGACAAAATCACAATGGAAATTTGAAAATATTTAGAACTAGATGAAAACAAAAAGATTGCATACAAAAAATCATAGAATGGACTTGAAGTATTTCTCAGGCATTTTAGCCTTGGATACTTAAAAAAATGAAAGACTGGGAAATAATGAGTTAAACACCAAAAGAAGTTGAAAAAACAAAAGGTATAAATCCATATAAAGTAAAAGAATGAAAACTTAGGAGCAAAATTAATAAAATAATAATTAGAGATATAATGAGTATGATAAAATTCAATATAGGGGTTTTTTTTTAATAAGGATAAAAAAGTTAACAAATCTACAACAAGATTCAAGATTAATCAAGAGGAAAAAAGAAAAGGTTCAGAAATCATATTAGAAATGAAAATCTAGATATAATTGTAGCTAAAGCAAAGTGTACAAAATAATAAAGTATATTATAGATGAATATATTCTAAAAATAAATTAGAGGGAATAGTCATATTCTTTAAATATAACTTTCAAAATAAGAACTAGCAAATATGAATAGCCTCATGACCACTTAATTATTAATTTAATCAATTAAATTTTTTTGCACTAATAAGATCAGGCATATTGAGTTTTCTTCTTATCAACTGTTCCCCTATAGTTATGAAATAATTATAGAGATTTTCTTTAATTGGCTTAATTTTTTAAATTAGTTTAAAATTTTCCAGCTAAAAATATCCCATTTCTTTTTATGACCTTTTTTTTTGTAGAGTAGTTTTAGGTTCACAGCAAAATTGAATTCTTTCAAAGTTCTTAGTATTTCCTGCATAGGAAATATTTGTGAATACATTTCAGTTTTACAAATAAATATTTCTTCGATCAGTAGCTACATGATTTATTATTTGGAAAAATGCAGAATTCAATCTAACTCCTACTTATCTTTTTTAGCTCCTAAATAGCACACTGCTGACAACTGCTACACTGTAGCAGTTTCAGAAAACTTTATTCCTTTGTATGCTATGATTTATGTATAATGGGGAAAATCTTTTGAATTTCATGGCATGGTGTAAATTTGTCTTTTCTTTTTTTCTTGGTCTTTTCTTCTTGACAATCCATCAACAATATTTATGTGTTGCACACAGTATGTGATGTGTTTCATGAGAAATTTAGAGCCATAAATTATTTTTTATTCATTGTAGTACCCCTAGATGCAATATTGTTCAAGAATTATTTACTTCAATAAAATAATACAATAGTAAACACAAACTTGTTGGAAAAGCACTCTAAATAGAATTTTACTTGTTAAAATATAAATGCCAAGCTCTCTACAGGAGTGATGGTAGATTGAAGAGAAGAGGGAGATTAAAATGAGATTGCCTTTTCCCAACCACTCAAGAAAAATCTCTAGGTCTGGCTTATTCTGAGCATGAATCAATTTCGTTAGCAACTGATAAACTGACACCCAGATCCTGTACTGCATTCCTGTCAATGAGGAGGTAGAGCCCTATTTGAAACTCATGAACTGAAAATGTAGAATAGGTTCCTAAATAAAAGCATCCACTGTTTTGAAAAGAAGGCTAAAACATGATAGGGTTCCACCATAAAAACTCTGAGTAATCCTGCAAGAAAAACTTATTTTACTTTTTCTCCTAAAATTTCACAAATACAATTCAATATGATAACTACTAACAATCTAACCTATTTATAACTCATGAGATATTATATTAGTGATCTATATATTATTGTTGGGAAATGCTAATTATAATGAAAAGAAAAACTTTCCTCTTTACCATTGGAATATCAGCCATTTTACCCAGCAAGTCATTGGTTTCTCATTTTTACTACACAGAAAATACATATTGGTATCCTCTAGAGTCATTAATGACATTGATGACTAATATTACCCAGCTCAACGTATATGAACTATCTCTTATCTTGTATCTTTAAAATCAAGGAGCTGTACGCTCCAGTCCATCCATGTAATGATGCTTTTTATAAACTTTATGACAAAAATTTTAATGGACAGAAAGCCACAATAGTCTAGAATTCAAGCAACTGACTAAAGATGTCTAGTAGATAATAACTCTTACTTTGTGTAAATAAAGCAGAAGTTGTTAAACTTTTTCTGTAAAGGGCAAAATAGTAAATATTCTAGGCTTTAAAGGGACAGAAATGTCAAGGATATTTTGTAGATACTTACATAGCCATTTAAAATGTAGTCATTTAAAAATGTAAAGACCATTCTTAGCCCACAAGAGCAGTTATCAGGTGAGATTTGGCCCATGGGTCATAGTAGTGTACAATGATAAGAGCACCCCTGAAAATTACCTTCCTCACTCAGCCTCTAGGGAGCAATGCTAGAGACCATGCTTCTTAGTCAAAACAAAAAGTCCAAAAAATACAGTCTATTCCTCTCCAATGATCAAATTTTATCCTTTTTAAGTGCTTAGAGAGCCCAGGTAGCTTAAATGTATCTAAATGGACAGATTGTGGAACACAGTCAGTCCTACGTTATGTCCCAAATAATGAAGGAGTTGTTAGTGCAAATTGAGATCTGGGGCTGGTGAAGTGTTATTTAATAGTGGAGAGTGGGAATAAGCTCTGGGTCTCAGACCCACAGCAAGGACATCATCTTCCTCTGGTACATCTGAGGGTAAACTGCCCAGTGTTTCTCTCAGTGAAGATTCTCACCCATATATATTGCAGGGCCTTTGGGTTAATGCTCCTTGGGCTCCCGCACTCTTCTACTTTTCTGCAGATATTCTAATTTATACATACAATATTTTTTCTGGTTGCAAGGTGGCTACCAAAGAGCATATAACCCAGCTAAAGTTTCTGCCACAAGTAGGACCAAGAAATACTTCTTGTTTTTTTGTCTCCATATTGGGTACACTGTTTGGTGCCACCTATGTCCCTTGCCATTTCATTGGCCATACTAGCTTCATCTAACATTTCATTGGCCCTTTCTAACATCAAAAGAGATTTGGGTCTTTCCATTCTGGAAGAAGTAGCCCTTCCCATTCTAGAACACTCAGGGCTTCTTATCCAACTGATCTACTACTTGCTTAGGTCATCATGTACACAGCAAGAAAAGGGGCACTTTCGTTAAATCCCTGAAAAAAGAATGACATTTATGTACACATCCTCCAGGACAATAGGCCCTGCTTTCCCTATATTTATAGTGAAACTATTAAAATGATTCTCCCACATTTTCTTCTAGAATTTTTATAATTTCATGCCTTACTTTTAAATCCTTTCTCCATCTTGAATTAATTTTTGTGAGTGGTGAGAGATAAGGATTCTGTTTCATTCTTCTGCATGTAGCTATCCAATTTTCTCAGCCCCATTTACTGAATAGGGCTTCCTTTCCCCAGTGTATATTGTCTGCTTTGTCAAAGATTAGTTGGCTGTATGTAGACGATTTTATATCTGCGTTTTCTGTTTTGTTACATTGGTCTATGTCTCTAATTTTGTGCCAATAACATGCTATTTTTGTTATTATAGCCTTGTAGTATAGTTTGAAATCTGGTAATGTGATACCTCCAGATTTGGTTATTTTTTTAAGATTGCTTTGCCTCTGCAAGCTCTTTTCTGGTTCCAAATGAAGGGTAGAATTATTTTTTCTAGATCTGCGTAATGACATTGGTATTTTGATGGGGATTGCATTGAATCTGTAAATCACTTTGGGTAGTATGGACATTTTAACAATGTTGATGCCATCAATCCATGAGGATGACGTTTCTCCATTTTTTTGTGTCAATCTGTGGTTTCTTTACTCACTGTTTCACAGTTCTCTTTGTAGAGATCTTTCACCACCTTGGTTAAGTATATTCCTAGGTATTTTATTTTCTTTGTAGCTATTGTGAATGGTATTGAGTCTTGGATTTGACTTTCAACTTGACTGTTATTGGTGTATAGGAATGATACTGATTTGTGTACATTGATTTTGTAACCTGAGACGTTGTTGAATTTAGTTATCAATTCCAGGAATCTCTTGGTGGAGTCTTCAGGGTTTTCTAGATATAAGATCATTTTGTCAGTGAAAAGCGATAGTTTGACCTCCTCTTTCTCAATATGGGTACACTTTATTTCTTTCTCTTGCCTTTTTCTTGCCATGTTGGGAAAGAGGAAGTCAAACTATCACTTTTCACTGATAATATGATCTTCCAGCACTATATTGAATAGAAGTGGTGAAAGTGGGCACCCTTATTCCAGTTCTCAGAGGGGATGCTTTCAACATTTCCCCATTTGGTATGATGTTGGCTGTGGGTTTGTCATATATGGCTTTTATACTTTTGAGACATATTCCTTCTATGACTAGTTTGTTAAGGGTTTTTATCATGAAAGAGTAATGGATTTTGTTGAATGTTTTTCATGCCTCCATTGAGATCATAATTTGGCTTTTATTTTTGCTTCTGTTTATGCAGTGAATCACATTTATTGATTTATGTATGTTAAATCATCTTTGGATCCCTGAGATGAAGCCCACTTGGTCATGGTGGATTTTTTTTTTTTTGATGTGCTGTTGAATTTGGTTTGCTAGTATTTTATTGAGTATTTTTGCATCTATATTCATAAGGGACATTGGCCTGTAGTTTTCTTTTTTTGTTGTGTCTTTTCCTGGCTTGGTATCAAGGTGATACTGGCTTTGTAGAATGAGTTGGGAGAATTCCCTCCTCGATGTTCTAGATTTTGGCCTACGCAATGAATTTATGACTGAGACCCCAAAGGAAATTGCAGCAACAACAAAAATAAATGAATGGGACTTGATTATATTAAAAGCTTCTGCATAACTAAGCAAATAATCAATAGATCAAATAGACAACCTATAGAATGGGAGAAAATATTTGTAAACTATATATCCTATAAGTGGCTAATATCCAGAATCTCCAAATAACTCAAACAAATCAGCAAGGAAAAAGCAAACAACCCCATTAAAAAGTGGGCAAAAGACATGAACAGAAGCTTTTCAAAAGAAGACAGACAAATGGCCAATAAACACATGAAAAAATGCTCAGTGTCACTAATCATCAGAGAAGTGCAAATTAAACCCACAGTGTGATATCATCTTACCCCTGTTAGAATGGCTTTCATTAAAAGTCCAAAAACAATAGATGCTGGCAAGGATGCAGAAAGGACTACCAATACACTGTTGGTGAGACTGCAAATTAATACAACCTCTATGGAAGACAGTATGGAGATTCTTGAAAGAACTAAAAGTAGACCTACCATTCAATCCAGCAATCCTACTACTGAGTATCTATCCAAAGGCAAATAAGTCATTTTATCAAAAAGGTACCTATACTCAAATGTATATTGCAGCCCAATTCACAGTTGCAAAGATATGGAGTCAACTCAAGTGCCCATCAATTCATGAGTGGATTAACAAAATGTGATATATATATCATGGAGTACTACTCAGCCATTAAAATGGATGAATTAATGTCTTTTGCAACAATTTGTATGGAACTGGAGACCATTGTTCTAAGTGAAGTATCTAAAAGAATGGAAAAACAAGCACAACATGTACTCACTATTAAATTGGAACTAATCATTGAGCATACATGTATACAGAAAGAAGTAAAACTCAGTGGAAATCAAGCAGTGGGGAGGGAGGAGGAGGGAATCAGCAAAAACTTACCTAATGGGTACAATGAACACTATTAATATCTGTGTTATGGGCACATTTATAGCCATGACTCAAGCATTACAAAAGCGATGCATGTGACCACAAACATTTGTACCCTCTTAATATTTTGAAATAAAAATAAAATCAAATAAAATGAATCTCCATGACACATCTACTTATGCAAATTTTCCATTTATTGCCTACACTGAAATTATTGGCTGTTGGCATTCGTCTTGCTAAAGATGATTTAAACCTAAATTTAATGGGTGAAAAACTGCATCCATGACAAAGGGTCAATGCAGAGGGAGTACTGAGGAAGTGTGATAAAAATTTTCTATCAAATTTTATTTAGAGGCCCAGAATTTATATTTCTCATAATAAATTGATATGTTCTTTGTAGATCCTCTAATTAAACAAATTTCAAGATTTTCCCAAAGCCAGGTATGTCATAAAATGTACTTTCAAAAATGACACTAATGAGACATGCTCATATGGTCAAAGAATTTTAGCTACTGGATACCTGCAAGCCAATTATTGAGGAATCATTCATTGCAAAATTGGTTTTATAGTATATTGTGACTAATGCATTTTAACAACACTACTTCCTATTTTGGCCTGATTAATATGTGAGAATAATTGGTTTCTGTTCTCGTTATCATTTTAGCATATGATCTTTAGAATGAAAATAAGCACCTTTCTTATTCATCACAGGTAAGATTCAGGCAGGACGATTAATTAGAAAATTGTTGTGTATTTATCATCAGACTTCGTATCTGTTACAATATTATTTCTTTCCAAATTACTCCTATTTGCTAAATGCAGTGTTTGACAACAGAATAAACTATGTAAGAGAATAATGATGTTTTCTTTGCTTAATTAATTTATTATTGGCTTTTCTTTAGTAATGACATTGTTAACTAACCTAAATTTTATTTATCCTTCCCTTCACAGTAATATGAAAAAACAATTGTTTTTTCAAGACTGATGACTACATTATTATACCTTGATTTATGATTGTATACTTAATAATAATCACATTTTACACGAACCACTTTATATTTATCTTTATTAAACCTTTATTAAACCTCTCCATATGAATATTTATACCCTTCTTTGATTTATCAAGGAAGAATAATAAATTAAACTATTTCATCCACTTTTCTATCTCTATAAATTTGATTACTGTTTTACTCTGTTCTTTAAGTTCCACTTAGCAAATTTTTCTTGGTAGTATATGAGGGGCTTTGATGAAGTTATTTAGAAAATTACAGAAATAACGTTTGAAAAGTAAATAGTACGCTGGTGACTTTAAAGAGTTAACATATTTTCTCAGTGTATTAATATATCTGTAGAGAGTTTACTACCCACTAATAACATTTTTTAATAAATAAAATAAAAACTGTTTAACAAATTTGTTTTATTTTCTAAAAAGCCTACAATGAGCAAGGCATTGTTCTAAGTGTTTTTGGATGCCTTTTTCACATATTAATTCTTGAATCCTATAACAACTTGAAAATAGATACCATTGTTATTGTCGTTTATAGTTGAGGACATTGTGACAAAGAGAACTTAAGTAACTTACTTGAGATCCAATAGCAAATAAGTGGTAGATCCAAGGCTGGAGATCAAGCCGTCAAGCTCCAGGGTGTGTTCTTAACCCCTCATCACCCTGAATCCCTAAAGGCCTGAATAGTGTATTGTAAATATATCACCATTTAAATCTGTAACAATCAAAGTTTTGGGATGGCTTATCTAATAAAGTTGTCATTTCTTATTGTCTACGTATGTTCTTTGGGTACCTTTAAATACATATATTTTCTATATTTTTTAAAAAATGTATAGTATATATATACACACACACTGTTTTCAAATAATTTATATAATAATAGGAAAACCCAGTGTAAAATCCAGTGTCTTACTAAATGCTTCTTGGGATTTGTGCCGATAATGACAACTCACAGTATATTTTGGGGGCAACTTCTTTTCCCTGCACCACATCGCTTGTCTGCTTAAGCAAAATAACAGGTGCACATAACTGCCTATGCAGTCCTGTCAGCCCTCTGACTAGAATTCATGTGATCAGAGTGCTGACTTAGGTTAGCATATTTTAAGATTGCCACCAAGTATAAGATCTAGGTTGCTTTGAATATCTGCCCTTCAGTAAGATTCAGATGAAACAGATACTAAGTCCAGGCAATCATTCCACCTGTTAATGGGCTTTAGTCCACTCTTCTGAGGGTGGATTTACTTTTTGCCACATTATTGTTTCATGTAGCATGTTAACAGTTTCACCATCACAGATGCAATGATAACAGTTAACAGTTGCAATTTTCAATGACACTTGCTAGAGACACTCATCAACTATGTTAAAGTGAGATGTCTGAAAGTCTGGGCCAATAAACAGATTTAGCTGTCTTGCCTAATTACCATTTAGAGATGTATTGTTCTCTAGAGACTAGAAGAAAGGCAAATGTTTGATAAATCTTATATTTACTGAGTATTTCCTGAGTGGCAGGCGTTGTACTCAATTTACTACATTTATGATCTCATTTAACCTCATGAAGTAGGTCCTATATTTATTTCCATTTTACAGTTGAGAAAATAGAAAAGAGAAATAACTTTAAAAAAAGAGTCAGCAGTTTCCTTTGCTTAAGCCACATGTTTGCTAAGAGCCTAGGCTCTGTAGTCTGGGCTCCCATTTAAACCAGGCCCCACCCTTTCCTAGCTGTGGGAGCAGTTACATTCTCTATGCCTCAGTTTCCTTGCCATTCAAATGGAAAATGATAATAGCTGTTTCAAGAGCTATTGTGACAATTGCAAACATTAATGCAAAGAAAAACAAACAAATAAACAAAAACAGCCTTAGAACAATAATGGTTGTTCTCACCAGCAAGCAAGTGGCCAAATTGGAATTTGAACCTATCAGATTTCAGAGCCTACTGTTTCTTTTTTTTTCAACTTTTTATTTTTTATTTTTTTAATTAATTAATTTATTTTTTGTTTATTTTATTTCAGCTTATTGTTTTAACTACTGTGTCATTTTATTTGGTGCAGATTTTACCTTCTGTTTTTCTGTTGTTCAGCCACCTCCATACATATAATAACTCCCTTCTAGAAGCACAATTAATTCTCACCATGCCTTTACTCCATAAATATTCTCTGCTTTGAGAAGCATTTTCAAGCTCATGGGCATACCTCCATAGCCCACATATCATCACTCCAGGTTAATGCCTCTTATGCAAGTGAAAAACAAAGGAATTCTCAGCAGCCTGGGATACAATCTGCACTTTCCTCAAAAACCTCTCAGTGCAGAATTCATTTGCTTGAACAGCTGTGGAGTTTCTGAAGAGGAAAGTTCACTGGAAAGTCACAGTGTGAAAAGGAATTTGGGTAACTCATTCTGCTATGGATTCAATTTTCTGCATTAGGCATGAAAGAGGAAGTTAAACTCATTCAGGATTTTTTTTTTTAATCTGCACCCATAAATACCAGCTCTGTTCTGTTCTTTACCCTAGAAGCTCTTTCCTCTTCTCTGAAGAGATGAGCTTGTGCATTTCCTTTTGTGAGTAATGGCTCTATTTGATTAAATAAATACTAATGTAGTTCACAAGAGGATTCAGAAACCATTAAGAATGTGTTTAAAATCCCACAATGGACCATATCGCCTAGTTCTCTGGAACAAATTACACTTTCTGACACGTTAAAATTATACTTTAAGAGAGGATTCTCTGAACATTTTCCAAAAGTGGGCATTTAGTGTCTCATTGCAAAAAGAATATTAAAAAAAACAAAAAAAACCCATAGAGTGAGTATTTTCTATGAAAGTCGCAGAAGAAAGAAATGTTCAATTTTCTATATAGCAAATTATTTGGCTACTCCATTAGCAAAATAACACAGGGCTTAAGTAGACTTAATTATTTTGCTTTTTCTATATTAAACAAAAGGCTACCTTATTCAATTCCTTAATAAATTCCCTTTTAACTATATGAGAATCAAGCTTACCTGTTTATAAGGTAGAAAAGATGAATAAACAAACTATTTTTAAAACATCTTCAACTTCAGATCTATTAGAAAAATGTAACTCCAGACAAAATTATAAAATAGTGTTATTTCTTTAGGTTTTTCTCTCTTTCTTTCTTTCTCTCTCTCTCCCTTTCTTTCTTTCTTTTTTATTTTTTGGTTGCCCCCCTTTTGTGTCCCCACACCTATCCTGAGTCACCAGTGCTCTCCCAAGTCTCCGTGTCTGTCACTGTCCTTAATCGCAGCATCTCAGGAGAGCATGAATTCTCTTTAATTTCCTTGCTCAATCTAAAGTTAATTGTTCTTCATCATCAGTATGTGAACTATGCTAAATACCAGTCAGGTGAATATGTTATCTCACATTTGCCTTTTCAGCAAAGTCTGGATCTACATGAGAATGTCAAAACAGTGAATATTAGGCATTGTTTACAAAAAGCAAGAGAACGGGTTGGAAGCCAGAGAGGGCTTTGTGGATCCCACTATATCATACGGTGGAGCAGCTGCCAATTTAGCCTGTGCACCGGATCAGCCTAAATCTGCTGCTGGGTAAAAATGGCTTTGCTCAGGCTACTTTGATGGGGATTAACGCACCGTGGGTTCTGAAGAGGGAACACAACCAATAATCATTTCTAACAAGACTTGCCTCTCAAGAATGGCAGGCAGTGACCCTCCAGGATTGTAGAGAAAGAGAAATTTTTGGCTTACTGAGAATAAATCCTGTGTTTGGATTAGCTGAATAACTGTAGGTAGAAAGATCAGGAATGGAATGTTTAATTAATGACACTGATCTAATTAGAAAGCACCTTAGTGCAAAATAACAAAGACTGTGTCCAAGGTACCAAGATTCAGGTTGACAATGGAAAGCATTTGTTAGGTGGCAATTTACCTATAGTGATTTTTATACATGACTGAATCCATCCTAGATTTAACTGGTGTAGGTGGTATTAAGTACTCTAAAAGATGAATATGGAGAAATTTTAAAAGCTCCCAGTCTTATAATATAGCCTAAGGGAGAAACTTACCTTCTTAAAAATCAAGCAAAATCTATGAGAAACTATAACTCCGTATATAATTCCAAACTAATTCTTCTAATAGCCTTTTGTAACTCCACAGAGCTAGCTACGCAGTCCATTAGCTACATGTTGCAATTGAGCACTTTATATATGGCAAGCCTGAATCGAGATGCAACGTTAATATAAAATACACACTTGGTGCAAAAAAAGAAAAAGGAAAACATTTCAATAATGTTTTATATTTATTGCATGTTACTAATATAGGCATAAACACCTCATTTTTTAAAAAAATGAGGAAAAACACTGAATCTGTACTATTTGCCTGTAACAAGAAAATTCTTAAATTTTTATGCTAACAGCATCCACTAAGAAAGCAAGAGAGATATTCAGGATTAGATATATCCCTAGAAAGTTTATCAATATTATTGATATTAAAGTCCTATTTAAAATCTCTTTCCACGAAGCTTAGAAATAAGCAAAGAACTCTCCTGATTACAGGAAGGGATAAAACCTACTATCTTGCCATCAAAAGGAAAAAATCTATCCTATGTCTCAGAATATTTCCTGTCGGCCTCCTCTCTGAGTGCCAACATTGTAACTTTCCACAAGAGTCAGTGATGTGTGCAGCGATGTGTTTTCCTATAGGAAAACCAGCATAGGAATGGAGGTTGCCTGGCTCTGTGTATCAGGTTGCCACTCTCCCTGCCCTCTTTGTGGTCTCTCGGGCAGCATTTATATCCAGGGAAAAATACTTATTATAAGTATTTATACATCTTAATTTCTTGGCCTAATATGGGAGGAGGTGTGGCAAGGTGGGTCGCAGTCATCCCACCATCCCTCTATACAAAGCAAAAAGGCATTCCTTTGAAAATTCGTAAAAGTCTGTTTCCTCCTATTTTCGTTTTAACAGGGAATTGGGTTAAAGCGTTTCTCAGAAATAATCAGCAGTTAAAGTGGCCTCTTTTATTAAGCACAAGCTGTCATTTCTGTGATAGAATTCACTAGGGATGTGTAGGCAATCAAGCTTACAATAAACCAGAGTCATTTCAAGAATCTCTCTAGTGAATATCTATATGAACCAAGTAAAAACAGTCAAAGAGCTTAGTTAACAGCTTTATATATTAATACATACCTGTATCTGCCCAGTGTGTTATTCTGACATTTTCTGCAAAATTGCTCTTTCTTATTTTGGTCAGTCTACCTGATTCTCAGAAATGAAAATGAAAAGAAGTTATAATAAGGCATTAAAAATATTTAAGTATTCATAATAGGTATTTTCTCATCTCTGATGAATGTGCTCAAAGTAAACCCCTGACTTTCAGTCCCTTCAGTATCTATGTACATACTTGGGCCAAGATTATGGGGATTGTAAACCCTAGTTGGGCTTTATCAGAAGTCTCCTCTTTCTAAGGCTTTCAAGCTAGAGGGAAAAGGAGATTCAAGTGCACTAATAAACACAGACAATGGGGAAAAGTTATAATGGCGATAGTAACAGTATAGTAAATGATAAGAAATGTTTGGTTCACAATATCTACAGGTTTAAAGTTTGATTCATAAAATGGTGTCCTGAATATGATAGTTCTGATTCTTATAAGACTATCCTGTCATAGACTAATTCAAATAAGAATAATGTGGACAGTTGTCCAATTGAATAAATTTGCCATGTTCTTACAATACCTTTGATTCACTGGAGAACTAACATACCATATAGACTTTGGCTTTTCATTGCAGACAAAACATGGTTAATAAAATTTTAATTTGATTTTATTCTCATGAAGTCACAAACTACTTGAATAATTATATGAATTTGAGTAAATTATAAAGCATAAATTAGAAAAATGCATAGAAAGAATGGAAGCATAAGTGTAGTTTAAAGGATAAGTGGCAGAGAAATGACAGGTGCAATAAACAGCTTGGTGTGGTGAAAAAAAGAACACTGGTTCAGAGACCAATCAGCTGATGCACAGTAACAAGTTACACAATTTTCACAAGAACTGTATTATCAGAATCATTACTATATGTGGAGAGAACTTAGCAATAAATTATATTCCTCCTCTAATTTACCATTGTTATGACTACCTGTTTTGATTGTAACTGGGATTTAATTTATGCAGGTGACTGAGTGACAACACAGTGAGGTCAATGCCGCTGAAAGAAATTTTGTTACTCAGTTTCCAAGAGAAGGGAGCAGGCCACACATGGCCCACGCAGGGCCACATGAGGAAGAGCCAGGGTGAGTCAGGAGGCAGAAGGAACAAGGGGAAAGTAGGGCCTGGAGCCTTTATTGTGACCACAGGAAGAAATGAAGGAGTCAGGGTAGGAGAATTTGAGGAAGATTAGGATGGGATAGTTGGAATAATTTCAGTGGGCTCTGGGACATAGGGCAGGTCTCCAGTTGTCCAGTACCTGGCCCTGGGGTGAGTAAGGGCAGGGGAAATACTGGCTTGGTTTGTGAGAGTTATACAGAGGAAGTGGCTAGAATATGGACTTTGGATTTGGTGGTTGGTATGTAAAAGGCATGCTCACAGGGGAGTTGTCTGCTGTCTCTGGGAATTAGCGAGGCCTAGGAAGGGCAGCTTCCCACTGACCAGCAGGACCTCCAGAATGTCAAAAAAATATTTCATAAATATAAAAAATAAGAAACATGATTATCCTACCCTAGTTTATGTAGTTTATAAGGATCTCTTCTTAAGCATGTCTTAAGTTACTTATATTATTAATGTTAAGTATTACCAAAGTAATTTTAAAACTTAAGAATCATCATCTTTAAATGAATTTAAATTTATAATTAAAGGCTAAAAATATTCATTTAACATTTTCCTCTGAGCCTGTATTTACTCCCATCTCTCTTTATTACTATAACCCCATCCCTCCTTTGCACAACTCAGACCACCAATTTCAGAGCTCCATTTTATTTTAAAATGCATAAATCTGACAGGGGGTAAATAGCCAAAACATATAAGGGACTCATACAACCAAACAGAAAAAAAAAAATTGAAAAATGGGCAAAGGACCTGAATAGACATTTTTCCAAAGAAGACATACAAATGGCCCACAGTTATATGAAGAGGTGCTTACCATGACTTATCATCAGGGAACTGCAAATCGAACCACAATGAGATATTCCTTCACACCTGTAGGATAGCCATTGCCAGAAAGACAAAAGATGACAAGTGTTGGCAAGGATGTAGAAAAAAAGAGGGCCCTTGTGCTGTTGGTAGGAATATAAATTGGTATAGTCGTTATGGAAAACAGCATAAAGGTTTCTCAAAAAATTAAAAATAAATCTACCATACAACTCATGACCTCACAAATTCTAAGGAAATTAAATCAGCACTTCTTAGAGATAACTGCTCACATGTTTATTGCAGCATTATTTACAGTAGCCAAGATATGGAAACAACCTATGTGCTGTTATCAACAGATAACTGTTATCTGTTATCAACAGATAACTGGATTTTAAAAATTATGGGGTGTGTGTATATATATATATATACACACACACACACACACACACAGTGAAATATTATTCAGTTTTTAAAAGAAGATACTGTCATTTGTGACAACATGAGTGAACCTGGAGGATATTATACTGAATGAAATAAGCCAGACACAGAAAGATGGTGCATGATCTCATTTATATGTGGAATCTAAAAATTGTCAAATACATTAGAAAACACCAAGAAACGGAGTATACAAAGGTGGTTACCGAGGTGAAGAGGAGGAGGAAATGGTGAGATATGGGTCAAAAGTTACAACCTTGCAGTTACGTAGGATGAATAAGTAGAGATCTAATATACAGTATGAGGACTACAGTTAATAATATTGTATACTGAAAATTTGCTAAGAAAGTAGAGTTTCGGTGCTCTTTTCATAAAACAAATAAAAACGATAACTATGGGAGTGATGGATATGTTCATTTGGTTGACTGCAGTAATCATTTTACATATCAAAACATGCACGCTTTAAATATATACAATAAAAATCAATAAAGTAAAGTAAAATAAAATAAAATACAGAGTGTGACAGTGGTAATGACAAGTGTTATGACAGGGAGACATTAATTACAGTAGCATGTTAAATATTAAGCTATATCATTTGTAAATATTAAGCTATTATCAGTCTTGTTAATTGACTATAAACTCTGACTTATTTTAAAACTGCATAAATCAGTTTTACTTTATCAATATAAAGAGTGAATACTATAAGGCAACTTTGGTCCAATTTTTTCTCTTAATCCTAGAGGAGATTAAAGGTAAACCAATATAAGTCTCTTTGACAAACGAACTTGCACATGCACATACACACACACATGCTCACAAACACATAGGAACATACACACATATACCATGATGTCAGCTGTATCTATTTTAAATTCATTGTTTTTAAATATAAATGCTGCAGGACAGGACATATTCTAAGATTAGAGTTGGTTTTGACTAGAATCAAGTAAAAACACTTTTGGAAACTGTTATGAGTTTGATTTTTAGAGAAAAATAATGCACAATATATTTATTTCATTTACATAATGCATTATTTATTAATTATATTTTAATTAACATAGATTAATTTTTATTTAGCTATGAATTTATAATACAGCCTACCATAGAGTGGTTAATATTTTGATAAAAAATGTTCTTATAATAAATAAAATGTTTGGTTTGGGTTTAATATGGTAGGATGCAATACAGAATTCCATATCAGAAGTGATGTTAGAAATCTCCATCTAACGGACTTCTCATGAAATATATATCCATTACCATGAGCCATGAATCATTTTTCATGTTACTAGAAACATCAAATATACATTTATTGGTTTAATTTGAAGCACTACTTGAGTGTTATAGTACATTAGTATGGCTGTTCTATCACGTTATACAATGAATGTAAAAACTGTCAAAATTTGTTCCAACCTATTAGGAAAATGTTTCATTTCTAGTGCCTTCTAAAGGCTGAATACCTTAAAACTAGTGTTAAGCATGCTAATATGAGAGGCTATAAATCAAATTTTTGTAGAAGAATGAGGAGAGGGGTAGTTGTTCAAGTGAAATCTGTCAGTGGATCACACTCCATATTAATAACGGTTTTGTCTCAGAATTGTCTGCAGAGTAACTGTGGAGTTTAACTACCATGCTTTCAAATTCAAGAATTATGTCCACAAAGAACTGAGCTAAATTAAATTGCTCTTATCTCTTATTTTGATTTAAGCTACTTCACGACTGTCTTAAATATAAAACGTAGGAATTTAGACCAGAGTTAGAAAAATGGATTTTTAAAATTTTTTGCTATCATACCATTTTATTTAGGGAAAATGTAAAGGAAATAAGAATAAAATAAGTTTTGGACATCTTAACCAATAAATCATCAGTTATAGTCTATTTGTTTAACATTAAAAGTATTTGGGGGCTATTGTTAACCATAATCTTGCCTAGCCCAGTTCACCAGAGATGATGTTTCTCATAGGGATTGGTGTCAAAGTGCCAACTAATGGTAAAGAACTTAGCATTTGCTAAGCATTGGTAATAGCATTTGCTTAATCGACGTTTATAACTTCCTGTAGGGGCCACAAAGGGACAGCTATAATGGGCCATTGTGCTAAATGTTATCTTCACCTGTTTAGCATCTGGGAGTCATCTGAAATCCTGGGCAACTCTTTCTCTCTCCAGCCTGACAGCAGGACTAGTGTCTGCCACTGAGTGGAACAGGAAATCAATGTGAATGCATTATGGGTGTTTGAGGAGTAAAATTTTGTGTGAAAAAAAAATGTCTAGTTTATTGTAAGCAATCCTTTGTAATTCAAGGTTTATTGGCTAGTAATCCGTGTGAAATGAACAGAAGGACTCTCAAAAGTTAGGGGCAGCCACAATTTAATGGTTACCCTCAGAACTTTCTTTGGTTGGTATGGATCTAGTTCTGAAAATTGTTTAGCCCTAAGTTAGCCTTAGCAGAAAACATGGAAAACTCCAGTGTGAAGGTTATTGGTTTTTAATTTGGTGATGCTAAGACACTTATAGATGGAATAGAACTACCTACCAAAGATTAAATGATTGTACTTTTCTTACCTTTTTCCGAATGCTTTTTGCAATTTCATTCAGCATTGAGTAGAGACACCTGTTAGAGCTAAATTTAGGGATTTGTGGGTCCTATCTACAATCTCTCTAAGGTACTGAAAACACGTTTGGTTGATGTTAATGTAGGTTTGTTCTTTATATAAGCAGTGATTTCTGAATTCTTATGCAAGACTACATGTGTGTGGTTCTATGTATATACGCCCATAATCATGCACATGAGTGTAAAGTCAGAGAGAAAAGCAAAATGGCTAAGATATTTCGTTGTTGTTCTATGAGAAAAAATCTTTAAAAGTGATGTCTTTTTTCTTTTTTATCTCCCTAGATATGAAAATCCTAGGATCACAGTTAGAATTTCTATCTCTATGAACAGGGATGAGTTTTGGACAAGTGGCCTAATTTAACTGGCACACAGTAAGGGCTGAATTCAGTAAGATTTTTTCTGTCATCTTTTTTCTTTCTCTTTGTTTCCCAGAAAAATAAAACACCATCTCCCTTATAATCAGTGACAGGGAATTATAATGTTGCTCTAGACTAGAATCTAAACTGTATATGGAATTATGAGACAGAGACCAATAAAATATTAATGCATGAGTATTTATAGCCTTCCCCATTTCATACCATTTTAGGAAAAAAGATGCTGGAATGGTACTTTTTAAGACAATGCCATGTTAAGACAGGCCTAGAGGCAGCCCAGATTTATGCTAATTATAAGTGGTTTGGGCACACACTATTTTAGCTTGGAATTTTCTGTAATGGTTGAATTGGGCTGTAGAGAGTAGTGCTGCAGTCATCACAGTTGATTCTGGAATGTGCTTGTGTTTTCTAAAATTCATGGTGTTGAACTGGGGCTATGATTTTCTGGTGCTCCCATTTGTTTATATGTAACTTTGGAAAATTGGAACACATTAGAGACTTGAAGTTTGCATAATGTAACTTTGGCTATGCATAGAAGGTTACATCAGTTCCAGATGAGAAAAGCCCTTGTTTCAAATAGTAATGAAGAAACCTACACTCCAACTGGGTATCTTAATAAGATCCCTCTGGTTTTATTTGAATAGAACAGAAAGAAATACTTTAAATTTACATTTCTTTCCATAATTGGTGAACATGTAATTTCTCTCTAGGATCAGGGATTTATTGAGAGGGATTAATATGATTAAATTTTATGTGGGGTAAAAATATGTAGAACGTGTTAGCCCATGGGTAACTAGACTTCACTTTCCTTATATTCTCTGTATATCTGTTAGAATAGGCTGGGTTATGCAGAGTAACAAACAATTCTAAAATCCCAGTGGATAAAAGCAACACGTTTATTTTTTGGTCAGGCTATCCACTAATATGGATGCCAGGGAATTCTGTTGATTGTAGTCTCCAATATATATGAACATAATGTGACATGCAACGTAGAAGAGAGAAAATTTCTTAGTTTATTGGAGAGTTCTTACAAATGAAAAAAATTGGAGAAAAGTAATTTCCTGATCCATTTCAGTAATTTTTGGATAAAACATCAAAAAAGAATTCATTGAAACATTCTCATGTCATTTATTTCCACAGACATTCATAGAAACATTTGTAAATTTTATGAGCAGAAATTTTATATTCTTCTCCTGGTTGACTATTTAGACCTAGCTGTTCTTCTCAACTACTTAATTAAAATTGGAGCAGAATCTTCTACTATGAAATTCTCAAATCTCTTTTCTCTATCCTCAAGAAAGAGATGTGTTACTAGATATAGGTTCAATCCAAGGTCCAACACGTTAGACAATGAAGTTGTTAGTCTAGCAAACAGAAGAGTTAAAATCAGCATTCTTTGGCGGTGGTCTATTTGGATTTCTTCTTCTTTTTAAACATCTTCTTGAACATATCTGTTTCTTTCAAACACTGTAATTTTCTCTTTTGGAACTCTATTCAACTTGCTTGGCAAGTTGACCTGGGGCCACCTTCTTTTTGAATATATGACCCCACTGACTTTCATTTCAGTCTAGTTGCACTTGCCTAGAGATTATATTGGTTTTGAGGACCAATGTCTTAGTTAATAATAATATGCATTTGTCTCAACTTGTTTCTTGCACATATATCTCTTCGTGGGACGTTATGGCTGTGAGGATGGATGGGGGAACTGCAGCTACAACAAAAACTCACCAAAGGTTCAGGATACTTGGATTCCATAACCTGATAGTCACTTTCTTCCTTGCTTTCTTTCATATTCTACTATGAAGATAAAATTTTATGTTTAAAGGTAAAAATACATTTTTAAAGTCTCAGAATTTATTAAAGATCATGTGCTTTTTTAGTCTACTCTTATGCATGTTGGTAGAAGTAGGTTACTGAATTTATAAGTGATTTTAAGACAGAATTTATTTATGGAAACTAGTAATTACTAGCTAATAGTCATGCTTGTTAAGGCAAAGAAAAAATAGATTCAGAATATCTAACTATCTTACCATTTCAGCAGTATTTCATAGTATCTTCAGTGATATATTTGCAAACTTGTAAGTGGACTCATTTTTATATGATAAAGTTAGAATGTGGGAAAATCAATGCCTTTATATTTAGCTGTTTCCAAGGAAATTCAATGGGTAATATATTTAGATTTCATTGTCCTATGAAGAAACAGAATAGTTTGTTACATTTTCAAAATCTTACAAGGTTTATGTAATAAAAATAATACGATTTTACTGATGGTGTTAGAAAAGTATTGGTTAAATTTAGAAATATGTGGGAGATAAAATCCAGACCACCTGTTATAAACACAGTTAGAGTAAAAACTTTTTCCATCAGTTTATATTGGCTAGGTAATAGACAAAGAAAAATATTACTTATAATTCAAATAGAAAGGTATTATTTAAAATATAAATTTATTTTGAAATAGCAATTGGGTTTTAAAAAGTTTTATTAGCTCTTAACATTTCAAAATGTACTATATCTTGGCCTTGTGAATCACATCTCTGCTGCCTATGCTACATGAGTTGGGAGGGATCAAGGAAATGATTCTACATACTAAATTGCCATCACACTTCATTGTCAGAGTAATCCGTTTTTTTTTTTTATTATTCCTGTCACATAGAAGGACAAAACAATGTTCAGAAAGTTAAAGTTTTATGCCCAAAGTCAAACAGCTAGTAAATGAAATACCAGTATTTTAATAAATATGTCACTAGTATTAATGATCCATATAGATCAGAGCTGACCCCACCTTAGCCAATGGAGATAAATTTGTCATTTAATTGAGTGAGTTCATCCTAATGATTAACCGGCCTGTTAGACAAGGTCAAAAGCAGAATTCTTTGGACACTTACTAGTAATGTCTTGTTCATATTAGATAGTTAATAAATTACTCATTGAATTTATTTAATGATTAATATTTTTTAAATGACAATAAAATTTCTAAAAATCAGTGAGTTCTGTAAGAGTTTTGGAATTATTACCTCTTCACATTAACCCTGGCTTTGATCCATTACTTGGACCAAGTGGCTGAAAATTTTAATGGGGTGGTTCATTTTTAGTAAACATAACATGCTCTAAATCCTATATAAATACATTTGTCATCAGGTTTTTTGAAGACTTTTTTATGCCCCCAAATACATTTATTAAAATATAACACTCCTGGCTAAGATAGTCTCCCTAGAATTATAATTAGAGTATAATATGTAAGAAATAGCAAAATAAATGAAAGGCTAATGGACTAGTTCAACTGAGTGTCAAGGAACATAAGAGTTATATATTTTTATAGTAGGGTGCAAGTATACTAATCCAATGATACTCATCAAGGGTTCTTGGCCAAATCCCAACATAACAAATTCTGGCTGGATGTCATTCTCTGACTAATAGGTAAATTCCATCTTTTCATTTTACTCTTTCTTTAGGCAATACCATCACTAAATCTTTTTATAGTAAACATACATTTGTCTACGTTCCTTCCTTTTGGGAACACCCCTTTTCTGATCTGAGTAAATCTGGAATTTTTAATCAAAAGAGCTCACTTAATCTAACACTGCCCAGGAAATTAGAGGCTTCCATCCTACACTCTGACCCAGACACAGCCATTAATCCAGAGGTGGGTAGGTGACACAAGCAGCACTAAGTGGGGCATCTTTTTTTCTTGGATAGAGTTTAGTATTCCTGGAGTAAACCTATAGAAAACCTGTCAGGCCAGGTGGTGGCTCATGCCTGTAATCCCAGCACTTTGGGAGACCAAGATGGATGGATCACTTGAACTCAGGAGTTAGAGACCAGCCAGGGCAACATGGCAAGATCCCCATCTCTACAAAAAAATTAGAAGAAAATTAGCTGGGCACACGATGGTGTGCACCTGCAGTCTCAGCTACCTGGGAAGCTGAGTTGGGAGGATCACATAAGCCCAGGAATTCAAGGCCTCAGTGAGCTGTGATTGCACCACTGCACTGCAACCTGGGCAACAGAGCAAGACCTGTGCACACGGCACAGCAGCTGCACAGGTGATAGTGACCCTGTAGGCCCATGGAGCATAGGGCAGAGCAGCCCCATGGTGCAAAGTGGGCCATCAGGTCATAGCTTACATGTGGGGTGGAGCTGGATGGCCAGACAGAGTAGACCCATGGGACAGGGCACCTATGCAGTATGGAGTAGGTCCATGGGATGTGGCACTCACCCGTGTGGTCCAGGGAAGCCACAGGTTGGGGCATTCGAGTGGGACAGGGCACACGCAGGGAATAGCATCCAGGACACTTATGCAGGATGGTGTGGGTCCATCATGTGCAGACCACCCAGATCCAAAGGCCATGGCTGAGGGGGCTTTCATCACTCTCAGAGCCTTTCAGGCAGTGGAGGTGGCAGCAAAAGTCCAGCTGCCCTGGCAGTGGGCGGTGGGTGACAAAGGCTATGGGCACGTGCTCTGCCTGGGTCCCATGGGAAGTTTGGTTGAGCCGGATCGGCCAGGCCACAGCAGTGGGTACCAGGCCCATCAACCTATGCTCTGCTGAGGGGCCCCAGCAGTGGCAACTGCAGGAGTACCTGTCACCTGCCCATGGGACACACATGAGCACCAAGATTCTCCACTCCCTCCTCACTTGTCAGAAGCAAAGGGAGGCTACAGTCACAGATCTGATCCTTGGGCAAAAGTAGCATTCTGGGGTCAGGATGTTACAATGGCACCAGCCGCAGCACCCAGGGCTTCCAAGCCAGTCATCCCTTCTCTCTGGAGCAACACAGCTGCAAAGCCTCCAGTCAAGTCTCGGTATCAGTCTGGAGGCCTGCTGCAGTGGAGGGGCTCTCCCTTCACTCTGGCTGCAGTATCCTCAGACGAAGCACAGAACCCAGGATTTTCTCCTCTGTCCCTTTCCCATATATGGGTGCCTCCCCTAATTACTTCCAGTCCTGCTGAGCAGCTTGTCTCATTTCTATCTTCTCATTTCGCTCCTACCTCCTCTCTGTAGATTCCCAGTGCTCTTGCTCAGAGGACAGATCCAAAGGTACGTATCTGTTTACCGTTTTTGATGCTCTCCCTGAGAGCAGTGTTCTGTAGGCTGCTGCTATTCTGCCATCTTGGCCTCTCCCCCTAGGTTTTGTTTTAATTATGTTTTTCTTATCATAACTAAGATTTATGTAGCATTTTGTAGCTATGATCTCACACAATCCTCATAATAATCCTATCATTCGGGAGCTAATATAATCTCCACTTTTCAAGCTAAGGAGAATGAGACACAGAGAAGTCAATAAATTTTCCCAGGATTATCCAGCTAGTAAGAGTCAAAACTGGGAAAGAAATGCACCCAGTTTATATTTTAAAATCTGTTCTTTAAATCAGTGAGCAATATTCTTTTATAACACTCTTTGTTAAAATAGAGAGGATCTCTTCACTGATATTTAATTTAGCTGTGTGATGTGCAATTGTTACAAGCTTTCTTTAGAGTACTGCTTATCCAACACATTTCATGTCTTCTTAGATTGTGGATTTGTGCATGGAAAAAAATGTGGTTATGTGCACGTTAGCAAAGTCTTTCTTCCTTCTCATCAAAAGCATGAAATGATGCACATACTCTTTTTCATTATAAATACAAGCTTCCCTGGCAGACTTTGAGTCTCAGTCAACAATTTTTAAAAATACATTTAGCAGGAAATGAAAACTTTTGTGAGCTTCTGATGAATACTAGGTAGTGATACTTCTCTCTGGAATAGATATTTAGCAGATTTTCAAACTTAATCTAGTAATGCTTTTTTTTAAAAAAAAAATATGATGAGCAACATAAACATCTGTGTGTGGGCCTAGATATTTAACAAAAGCAAATTTATGCCTGCACCTGAAGAGGGGAGCAAAGAGGAAAATTTCTATTTGCAATCAGTATGGTATCTGAAGTTTTTCTCTGCCTACCAGTTCCTTTTAGAATGTTGCTGGCAAAAATTTGTCATTATAATTTAATTCTACTACTCTGAGCTAATCAAATCTAGGGTCTGTTTGGCAGAGATCAGGATTTGAGAAAAGAGGCATTTGAATTTATGCTTTGAACTTTAAAGAGGCTCTAGAAATGTGCTTCCATTATCAGTAAGGAGAAATGTCACTGCTTTTATGTCTTATGTCATCCACTCAAACCATGTAAAGACTGTCAGACATAGAGTACAGCCTCATAGAATGGAAAATACAGTCTGGACCAATATTTATGGCTGTACATATACAAAACCCTATAGAGGGGCTCTAAGTATGCTGAAACCAAGCTGAAAGACTTAGCTACCATTTAGGTGGCCAACCCAGAAATTTAGGAGTCAGACTTCTCTCTGTCTGTCAACCTGCCCTGTTTTCTATATTAAAACCCTGAGCCATTTGTATTCTACCCTCTCTTCTCCATCTCTCTCCTCTCCATCCTTCATGTCATCCCTTTTGTTCATGCACTTGGTATCTCTCCCAGATTATTATTTTGGTCATATTACTGATATCCCTGGATCTAGTCTGCTCTGTACCTCACCACTTCCCATCAGAAATCTACGTTGTTACCAGAATTAAGTTTTAATATGAAATTATGATACTAACATTCCACTGATGAGAAATTTTCTTTGTGTATCTATACACTCCAAAATAAAGTCTAAACTCCTCAGGGTGTCATAGAGAATTCTTGATAAGCTGGGACTTGCCTACCTGTCTCAGTGCTTCCTTTTGTGTTGCAATAATAATGCATATTATTTTTTCCTCACCTAAAATCTATCCTCTCCCATGCACCTCAGCACTGGTCTTCCTGACTGAATTGCTGCTTCCTCCCTTCTCTTCACTATTATCCAGCTGTTTGGCTGTCATGTGATCTCCAGTGTTCAACTCAGGCTTTGATTCCTTGTGATGACTTTGCTGTCTCACTAAGTTATCAATAGGCACTTCTTCCCCTTTGACTCTCTTTTTTTATCGCATTCCCATAATAACACAACATATTTTGTAAATATTATCACTTTGTCTTTGTATTTTTTTACTTCAAAATATTACCAGGGTACAAATGTTTTTGGTTACATGTATCGATTTTGTTATACTTGAGTCAGGGTTATAACTGTGCCCATCACCCAGATAGTGTTTACTGTACCCGTTAGGTAGGTTTTTCACCCATTCCCTTCTCCTCCTTCCCCTCTGCTAGGGAACATTAAAAATCCTTCCACTTCCCCTTGACCCTAAAGAGCTCTTTCCAAGCATGTATAACAGATCTCAAGCTAGATCCAGGAGAGAGGGACTCCTCCAGTCTCGCTTTCTCTATGGAGAACTAGATGCACTTTCTGCACTAAAAAGGTGCAGGAGAAACAATGTGGGGTTTACAATAATTACTAAGGTAGGAAAAAGGCAGAATCCTGACTCTTCCGGTTGAGGCAAAGTCTAGAAAAAAAATAATGGGATTCAGCTAAAATAATTGGATTCTGAGGGTCAGAATTGGGTGAAGTTGTTTAAATATCTTCTGTCTAAGGGTGGGATCGGTCCATTGCCCAGGATTATTCCAACCCACAGGAAGTAATCAAGTATTTTATAAATTGAGTCAAAATCAAGACCTAATAAGAGTTTGAGCACCTAAATAGGAATAGAGCTTGATGAGAAAATCTCCCAAAACTGTTTAAAAAAGTATTAATATTGTTTTGTAAAAATAAATGACCATGTTCTTAGAAAAACCCAATAGTGGAAATATTTTGCCAGTTACCTTTGGTTCTTATAACATTCAACCATTTAAATACTATTCTTTTTTAATAAGTCCAATGATTCATTCTCCCATGCTATTAAATGACAAAAGCATAAGACCAAGCTTTAAACACAGAACAACAAATCAAGTGATCATGAAATAAAAAAGAGAGCACTTGCTATGTGTTGGGCATGGCTGGTGGCTTTCAGTTCTGTGCTTTGGTTCCAACTCTGGGTTGAAGCAATCATAATTACAGCAGTATAATTGTGCCTACCTAGCCATTTAGGCTACTTAGCAGTCAGGGGAAAGGGTAATCACAATGCATTAGAAAACAGTGACCCAGGACATCAATTATTACTAAGGACATTAGCTATACTAGGTTCACATGAAATGGACCACAAACCTGTTTGGAAGAGGGTGTTCTAAGAAAAACACTGGCAGGCATGTTGGTGATGACGATCACAATTCACAAAATGGCTTTAATGTCACATCATCCAAAAACACGATCCTATGAATTCTCTCCAACATCCCATGTTAGGCCTCTAGCCAGACAAACACTGTGGTTTAAAGTAACTGCAACAAAGAAGCTGTGTGGGTTTAGAATTATAATCCATAATTGTTTGCCAGCTCCTTCTGACAGGGTCTTTTATTTCAGAGTGTCTGTTGCCTAGAAAAACACATAGGAGGAGGGAAAATTCTAATTGATTTTCATTTATGACTCATGTTTGATTTGATTACAATTAGGCTCTGTTAGACTGTTCAACTTTCTAGTTGTCATGGAATTTTATATAATCAAGAGTTGTTTGAAACAAGTAGGCTGAAAGCATGAGCTCTGTCTATGTATGTGTGTGGGTGTGGACGTGGGCATTTTCATTACAACTGTACTACTCCAATGAAACTTGACCTGCCTTTTGTCATTTTTATTTGCCATTTCATTTGCTAACAATATTTGGTGATGTCTATAGTAACAAGCTAACTTGTTTTAGAAAAAATAATTTAAAATACATAAAAACTATATCTACATTCCAAATTAAAATGACTTCTGATGAAGCTAACCTAATGTTATATCTAGTATATGAAAGTAGTAAAAACAAAACAAATCTCAAAACAATAATTGTAAATATCAATGAAATTCTAGTATGAAAATATTTTTAAGCTTATTTTTTGTTAAATCATATTTGTTGGTAGGTTTACATAATTTATTAAATTAACAGAGTTTATATTGCTGACAGTAATACTGAACTAAACATAGCAATGTATGTTATAACAATATCAGTCTTTCAGAAATGTAGACTGGGACTGAACCTCAGTTTCAGTCTAGAGAAGGGAAATGATATAGGAACGTGGACCCCAAGCCTGGGGTCCAGTCTGAAAGCCAAGTGGATTCTTGACTTTGTGCAGGAAAGAATTCAAGAGTAAGCTGACAGAGTAAAGCAAAAGCAAGTTTGTTAAAGTAAGAAAAGAAAAAAAAAGGAAGGCTGCACCATAGATGGGGCAGTGGCTATCTCTCAGAGCAACAGAGTAGCACTTTTTGTGTTTTCAGGGTCTTATTTAACATCTTGTATTTATATTATTTTTTTTTATTTTATGTTAAGCAGAGGAAGAATTATTCATAACATTTTTGGTTAACAGGCAGAGAGTTCCCCCCAACCAAGTGTCCCTCCCCCTTTTAAACCATATATGGTGACTTGCAGGAGTTGCCATGGCATTTGTAAACTGTCATGGAGTTGGTGGGAGTTTCTTTAATTATGCTAATGTATTATAACTAGTGTAAAATGAGCAGTTAAGGTAATCTGAGGTCGTTTTTGGTGACCATCTTGGTTCTAGCTGGTTTTGGCCAGCTTCTTTTACCACCTCCTGTTTTATCAGAGACCTTGGTTTGGGTCTCATGACTCCTTATCAAGCAGGGCTGTTGATTCCCTATCTCAAAGAGACAGAGAGACAGAGAGAGACATGGATCCTACTGCAATGGCTGAATCCAAAAAGAGCAGCCAATGTTTAAAAGACAGCAAATTCAGATGAAACTCAGGCAAATGCCATTAGTAGTTTCAGTCTAAATAGTGGGAAGAGCGGCTAGCAATACTCCTCAATTTGAGATTTACATCAATTTAACTGAAGAAACTTTTTAAAAAATACAGATGCCTAGGGCTCCACTACAGACAAAATAAATTAGAATCCCTGGCATGCAGTCTTGCTTGTTGTGGTGGTTGTTTTGTTTTTAACTTTTGATTTTGAGGTAATGGTAGTTTAACATGCAGTTGTCAGATATAACACAGAGAGATCTCAGACCCCCTTCACCAGTTTCTACCAAAGGTAACATCTCATATAACTAGACTATAATCCCTGAGCCAGAAAATTGACATTGATACAATTCATGTATTATATTCTTCTTCACGCCACATCAATTTTATATACATTCATTTGTGTGTGTGTTTGCATATATTTACTTTTATGCAAATTATCACACATGAAGATTTGTGTGTCACCAACCACAGTCATGACACAGAACAGTTCCACCACATGGATCACCTGTGTTCCCCTTTAATAGTCACAGCCACCTCCTTTCCTATCCTGGCAACCCTTGGCAATTTCTAAGCTGTTCCCCAGCTCTCTAATGTTGTCATTTTAAGAAGGCTATATAAATGGAATAATGGCACATATAAACTTTTGTGATTGGTTTGTTTCATTCAGCATAATTTTCTGTAGATGTATACTGGTTGTTGTGTGCATCTATTTGTTCCTTTTTATTGCTGAGTGGTATTTTATGGTATGTATGTACCACCATATGTTCAATGGTTCACTTACCAAAGAACTTCTGGGTTGTTTCCAGGTTTGACTATTACAAGTAAAGCTGCCATAATCATTTGTGAACAGATTTTTGTGTAAATATAACTTTTCATTTCTAAGGGGATAAATGCTCTGCTGTATAATTGCTAGGTTATATGGTAATTGCATGTTTAGGTTTCTAAGAAACTACCCACTTGTTTTTCAGAGTGGTTGTATCATATTACAATCCCACCAGCAATATATAGGTGATCAAGTTTCTCCACATCCTCTCTAGTATTTGGTGTTGTCACTATTAATTATTTTAGCCATTCTGATAATTGTTTAGTGATATCTCATTGTATTTTATTAATAATATGCATTTTCATAATGGCTAGAGATGTTGAAGAACATATTTTCATGTCCTTATTTGCCATATCTTCAGTGAAATGTCTGTTCACATTTTCTAATTATATTCTTTGTCTTCTTACTCTTGAGTTTTTAAGAGTTCATCATTTATTTTGGACACAATTCCATGTTATATTTGTAGTTTGAAAATATTTTCTTTTTTAAAATTAATTTAATTTAATTCAGGATATTATGGGAGTACAAATATTTTGGTTACATGAAATGGGTTTGCCTCTCCCAAGCCAGGGCAACAAGTGTGTCCTTCCCCCATACAGTGTGCCCTATTTTCACTAGCTGTGGGTTTACCTCCCCACCACCTCCCCCACCCTCCCCCACTCCCCCACCTGACTGGCATCCAATGGGTATTACTACCATGTGAGCACCTTATTGTTGATAAATTTTACCAAACCAAAAAATGAAGAACTCATACCTATACTGCAGAAATTATTCAAAAACATTGAGAAGGATGGTATCCTCCCCAACTCATTCTATGAAGCCAATATCACCTTGATATCAAAGCAAGGAAAGGATATAATAAAAAAAGAAAACTACAGACCAATATCCCTCATGAACTGGGATGCAGTAATCCTCAACAAAATCTTAGCAAACTGAATCCAACAATACACCAAAAAAATAATTCATCAAGACCAAGTGGGCATTATCCCAGAGATGCAAGGCTGGTTCAACATATGCAAATCTATGAATGTAATTCACCACATAATTAAAAGCAAGAACAAAGACCATGTGATTCTCCCAATAGACGCAGAAAAAGCATTTGATGAATTCCAGCACACTTTTATGATAAAAACCCTCAAAAACATAGGCATAGATGGGACATTGCTTAAAATTGTTTAAGCCATATACAATAAACCCACAGCCAATACCATATTGAATGGGAAAAAATTGAAAGCATGCCCACTTAGAACTGGAACCAGACAAGGTTGTCCACTATCTCCACTTCTATTCAACATAGTGCTGGAAGTCCTAGCCAGAGCAATCAGCCAAGAGAAGGAAATCAAGGGGATCCAAATAGGGGCAGAAGAGGTAAAACTATCCCTCTTTGCTGATGATATGATCTTATACCTAGAAAACTCCAAAGATTCTGCCATGAGACTACTGGAATCGATAAATAAATTCAGCAAAGTCTCAGGTTACAAAATCGATGTACAGAAATCAGTAGCATTCCTATACGCCAACAACAGTCAAACTGAGAACCAAATCAAAAACTCAATACCCTTCACAATAGCAACAAAGAAAGTAAAATACCTAGGAATACATTTAACTAAGGAGGTAAAAGACCTCTCTACAGGGAGAACTATGAAACCCTGAGGGAGGAAATAGCAAAGGACGTAAACAGGTGGAAAACCATATCATGCTCATGGGTCGGTAGAATCACCATTGTTAAAATGCCTATACTACCCAAAGTGATCTACAGATTCAATGCAATTGCTATTAAAATGCCAACATCATTTTTCACAGATCTAGAAAAAATAATTCTATGCTTCATATGGAACCAGAGAAGAACCATTATAGCAAAAGCAATCTTAAGCAAAAAGAACAAATTGGGAAGCATCAGTCTACCAGACTTTAAGCTATACTACAAGGCTACAGTAACTAAAACAGCATGGTATTGGCACAAGAACAGAAACACAGACCAATGGAACAGAACTGAGAACCCAGATATAAAACCATCCTCATATAGCCATCTAATCTTTAACAAAGCAGACAAAAACATACACTGGGGAAAAGAATCCTTATTCAATAAATGGTACTAGTAAAACTGGATAGCTACATGTAGAAGACTGAAACAGGATCCACACTTTTCACCTCTCACAAAAATCAACTCACAATGGATAACAGACTTAAACCTAAGGAGTGAAACTATAAAGATTCTAGAAGAAAATGTTGGAAAAACTCTTGCAGACATTGGCCTAGGCAAAGAATTTATGAAGAAGACCCCAAAGGCAATCACAGCAACAACAAAAATAAATAAATGGGACCAGATCAAATTAAAAAGCTTCTGCACAGCCAAGAAAATTGTCATGAGAGCAAACAGACAACCTACAGAATGGGGGAAAATATTTGCATGTTATACATCTGATAAAGGTTGATAACTAGAATGTATATAGAACTCAGGAAAATTAGCAAGAAAAAGTCAAACAAGCCTATGATAAAATGGGCAAAGGACATGAACAGAAACTTCTCAAAAGAAGATAGACTAATGGCTAACAAACGTGAAAAAACACTCAACATCACTAATCATCAGGGAAATGCAAATCAAAACCACAATGAGATATCACTTATCTTCAGTGAGAATGGCCTTTATTTAAAAGTCCCAAAACAATAAATGTTGGCATGGATGTGGAGAGATAGGAACACTCATACACTGCTGGTGGGACTGCAAACTAGTACAACCTCTGTGGAAAGCAATATGGAGATACCTCAAAGAGATACAAGTAGAAGTATCATTTGATCCAGCAATCCTATTACTGGGCATCTACCCAAAACAACAAAAAAAGACATTCTATAAAAAAGACATCTGCACTCAAATATTTATGGTAGCACAATTCACAATTGCAAAGATGTAGAAAAAACCCAGGTGCCCATCGATACATTAGTGGATCAATAAAATGTAGTATGTGTATACCATGGAGTTCTACTCAGCCACAAAAAGCAATGATGATATAGCATCTGTTGTATTATCCTGGATGGAGCTGGAGCCCATTCTACCAAGTGGAGTATCCCAAGAATGGAAAAACAAGCACCACATGTACTCACCATCAAATTGGTATTAACTGATCAACACTTACATGCCCATATAGTAATAATATTCATCAGGTGTCGGGTAGGTGGGAGGGGGAGGATAGGATGGGTATATACACACTTAATGGGTGTGATGTGCACCATCTGGGGAATGGACATGCTTGAAGCTCTGACTCAGGTGGGGCAAGGGCAATATATGTAGCCTAAACATTTGTACCTCTGCAATATGCCGAAATAAAAAAAAAAAAATTTTTTAAAGCTACTATATGGTCAAATATGCCAATCTTTTTTTAAATGACTTCTGGAATTTGCATTAGGATTGTGATAGGTTTTCTAATCTAACTTTCTAAACATATATACCACCTATTCTATTTGAATTTTTGTTTTATATACAGATTGTTCATTTTGTTTCATTGATCCCTTTGAGGAAACTCAGTATCTACTTTGTCACTGGGAGTTGACTGTGGCAGTGCCCTACTTCTCTTCCTGGCACCAATTTCACCCCAGGAGTTCCTTATGGCAGGCCCTCCACTTAATTTAGAGCTCTCTAGCTTGTGCCTGAGAGCTGTATCCCGCACAGTGGTTCCACAGCACTTTAATTAATTACCTTGCCAATTGCCCCAGGGACTGCTCTAGCTCCCAAGCTAGACTTTCTCTTTTCCTGGGGAGTTTTCTGGTGTTGTATTGGAAAACTTTTTTTTTTTCAGAATTCCCTATTGAGTTGTCAGTTGCTCACCTCTGTGGGAATTCTGTTCTAATTAAATGCCATCTGCTTTATATCTTTTAAGAAATTCTTCACTTATCCTTGCCCTCTAAAGGCATCTTTCCTGTTTTTTTTTTTAGGATTGCTTCTTCTTGAAATAACTACATTTCAATGGATTTTAGGAAGGAAAGTAAAGTTTAAGAAATCAGTCAAGTAATCTAGAAATGAATGATGGATTTTTTAAAAAAATCTTACTACATGCATTATAAAGTTTAAAATGAGGGATTAATTCCTAACTGGATGACATTAAGAAGAAGTATTTAATGTATAAGATTTGGATTAGATCAACAAAAATAATCTCTTGTCACACATTCAAAATATACTTTTACATTTTCAAATATGCAATTAATTGGGTTAAAATATTTCATTTAGGTAATACTAGTTTTGAGGGAAAAGGTTCAATCCTTAACATGATTACATAATCAAGATAAAAAGCAGCTTAACTTGTCAATGGTAATGTTTAAAAAGAAGGATGGTTAATAACATTATTAAATAAAATTGTTTTTAAAATATGCAGTTTGTGAATGAAAATATAATTTTTTTTAATTTCAGCATATTATGAGGGTACAAATGTTTAGGTTACATATATTGCCCTTACCCCACCCGAGTCAGAGCTTCAAGCATGTCCATTCCCCAGATGGTGTGCACCACACCTATTAGGTATGTATATACCCATCCCCTCCTCCCCCCCCACCTGCCCAACCCCTGATGAATATTATTACTACATGTACACTTAAGTGTTGATCAGTTAATACCAATTTGATGGTGAGTACATGTGGTGCTTGTTTTTCCATTCTTGTGATATACTTCACTTAGTAGAATGGGTTCCAGCTCTCTCCAGGATAATACAAGAAGTGCTAGATCACCATTGTTTTTTGTGGCTGAGTAGAACTCCATGGTATACACATACCACATTTTATTGACCCACTCATGTATTGATGGGCACTTGGGTTGTTTTCACATCTTTGCAATTGTGAATTGTGGTGCCATAAACATTTGAGTGCAGATGTCTTTTTTATAGAATGTCTTTTTTTGTTCTTTTGGGTAGATGCCTAGTAATGGGATTGCTGGATCAAATGGTAGTTCTACTTGTAGCTCTTTGAGGTATCTCCATATTACTTTCCACAGAGGTTGCACTAGTTTGCAGTCCCACCAAGAGTGTATGAGTGTTCCTGTCTCTCTACATCCACACCAACATTTATTGTTTTGAGACTTTTTGATAAAAGTGTGCAAAAGACATGAACAGAAACTTTTCAAAAGAAGACAGACTAATAGCCAACAAACACATGAAAAAATGCTCAATATCTTTAATCATCTGGGAAATGCAAATCAATATCACAAGGTATCACTTAACTCCAGTGAGAATGGCTTTTATGAAAACATAACTTAATGGAATAATAATCTGAGACATATATTGAGAAAAATTCCAAACTATTAATTTATGTTTTGTGCTACAATGATGCTAGCTGACACCATGATGGTACAGGTAACTGGCAGGAAGCAATGGAAGCACATTTTATAGATGGCACGATAGCATGACAGTGCCCTGGGTAACTTTGTCAAGTACCAATGACATACCAGCAATGAGGTGCTCCTGAGATATTTAGGGAGCAGTGGAAGACATTGCCCTTTGCACAATATCAGTAGGTATATTAACAGTGGCAGTAGTGAAAGAGCCAGAACCAGAGAGAGAAAATATCAAAAGCCTCTCTTCTGTTCAGATCTCGTCATGAACATATGAACCACCTTCTAACTCATAAATGAGTTGAGAAGATCCTGAATTCAAAATTTTCTGTTAAAGAAAAGTTCATTTCCATTCTACTAAGTGAAGTATCCCAAGAATGGAAAAATAAGCACCACATGTACTCACCATCAAATTGGTTTCACTGATCACCTAAGAGCACATTTAGGAATAACATTGATCTGGTGTCGGGCAGATGTGGGTAGGGAAGGGGATGGGTGTATACATACATAATGAGTGTGATGCACACCGTCTAGGGGATGGACACGCTTGAAGCTCTGACTTGGGGGGGTGGGGAGGGGGGAGGAAGGGCAATATACATAACCTAAACTTTTGTACCCCCTTAATATGATGAAAAAAAAAAGTTCATTTGACTTCCTTGTGGGGATATTGCATAGTGTATATATCTATAAGTCTAGCCCAGTCAAAAGCTAGAAATATTCATAAGCATAGATGATCTTTAAGTCACAGGACTGAATGAGTTCACCCAGGGTGAGCATAAAGATAGATGAAAAAAAATAGAGCCAAGGGGTACCACATTTAGGATAATACTTCTTAAATATGACATTAATACTATAGATTACAAATCTTATATTAATCAGATGGCTATACAAACTTACAGAAATTATTATGTCATAAAAATGTGACAATTAATTAAAACAAAATACGATGTTCACTTTAAGCTATCAATTAAAAAAAATATTTTGGAGCACAGCTCAAATAGTATGGAATCATATATTCCCACCTCAACTCTTGAGCTCTAGCATTCTTTTGGTAAGGATATTCACAGTGACTTATACCAATATGGAATGGAATTGATTTAATCTAATAAATATGTGTCATATTCCCAGGAGGAATAAGACTTTCTGCTTACTTTTTGTTTGAGGAATATAACATTAGAAGCACAAACTCCACATTGAAAGATTTATAGCCTAAGTGGAGAGAAAAATATATACAGAACTAATCATTAGAAACAAAAGAAATGCAGCAAGTGCAAATAAAAAGCACAGAAAAGAGAAATTGAGCCTTACTGTCAGAATTTGGAAAAGCTTCACCAGTGAACTGGCTTTTAGTTAGTTCCTTAAGGAAGAATATGATTGCAGAAGGAGATATGCAGAGATAATATTAATAGATAAATGAAAAGAAGGAAGACCAGGAGTCAGAGAGATATTCCCATGAGAAAGCATGCTAGGAAGTATTGAAAAATAAGAAGTGTTAATTGAGTGTATTTGGGAGTGGGTTGTGTGTAAGAGGCTGGTTTATGGAAATGATATTGGAGAGTGGGTGCATTTTAATCTGGCCTTGACTGCACCTTAAGGAGTTAAGACTAAATTTTTCAAGTAGGAGAAAGGTAGGACAAATTATTTGTTATACAGATATCAAGCATTTTATTGCAAGTGAAGGAAATGGAATATTTAAATCTCCAAATCATGAACAATGTTGTACTCTGTAATGTTTCTATAACTAATCTGGCTTACTATTTGAAAGCTGGTCTTAGAGAGGTATTACTAAGGATAACATTTTGCCTCTCTTTCTACTTTTAAGCATTTTTCTAAATTTCTGTATGTACATGTGAATTGCTATTTATAAAAAAGTATTTTCCCATTATGAAACACAATAAATATCTTTATATACTCACCTTTCCTTCATTTAAATTATTGCTCATGACATTTCCTTGCAGTTAGATAAATGAGTCAAAAAGTACAAATATTTTTATGACTTTCCAGATATATTCCCGTATTTATTCTAAGGACAAAGTACCAATTTTTATTTCACTGGCAATCTTTTACCTGTTTCCTGCCAACATTTTCAACATTGGGTGTCTTAAGTGCATATGTGTGTTTGTGCGCTTGTGTGTAAAATATTTGCAAATATGGCAGGCATATAATAGTATCTGACAATTTAAAACTTTTAAATGATAAATTCAAGGATCTAGTTTATTGGGTACACTGAAAAATCTTCATACCATAGCTTACTTGCCTTTTATATGGTAGCTACTCACTAAATATGTGTTATGAGTGAATGAATACAGTAATGCTTGTTTATTATATAACATTTATAATATACATATTATTTTTTAAGAAAGAAAGTAAAATATCTTACTGTTCTGTTACCTAGAGATGAGCATCATTAATAATTTGTCAAATGTCCTTCCAGTGTGTACTTCCTAATGTACTTATAAAATGATTATGTGTAACTTGCTTCTAAGGCTAGAAATCTAACTTGTCCATTTTACAAGGTTTTACTATTCTACAACCTGATTTTTACGGTTTAATAAATATTCCAATGTAAGGATATTTTAAGTACACTGATTTTATGATGAGAAATGTTATTTTGATTTTTTATTTTAAAAATTATTTTGTGTAATGGAAGCATAGGCTAAGAAGCATCGATCATGGCTGTTTATTTTCCAGCGAAGAACTTCAGTTAAGAACATGCATGGTTGCTCATTAATGCTTTTGTCCATTCAAGTATTTATTCATAAATATTGTTAAGTCCTACCATGTGCCTGGAATTGTGCCACTTTCTGAGGATTCTATGATGAGTACTTTAACTAGGGAGCAAGAGTCAAAAAGACTGCACTGATATAGCTGGAATAAAAAGTTCTTCATTTTTATTTTATTTTCTCTTTTTTTTTCCCCATCAGGCACAAACTGTAGCCAAGGCACGAAGGGCAAATAAAGTGCAAATATCTGCCCTGAGATTTATTATTTTTAAAGAAAACCATTTGTACTCACCGAGGGACTTGATGTGTAATACTTTCCTCTCATTTTGTACATCCTAGTGTGACAACAATACTGTAATAACAAAACCCATAAAATACTTTCAAAAGACAGGTATTTTAGTTCTGGATTTATTATAGTGTTATTGCCTCAACACTATAAAAAGAAAAGTAGAAAAATTTTATAAGATACTCAAATTACCTTAGTAACAAAATAGTTGTGAAAATGGACCTTCCATAAAATATTTAATAAAAAAAACCAAGGTTGCTTAAATTAGGATAGAGAAAAATATATTTAATCTAGAACACACAGTGTTCTCAATAATTTGGGTGTTTGAAATTATAATTTAAAAGGTTGTAAAAGGTTAAGGTTAACAGTACCATTTGGAAATTAAGAAACCCCATAGAAGCAAAACAGAATCAAATTTATCCTTTGGACTCAATATTTAAAGTTAGAATCCAAAGTCCCTAATAAAGTAGGGATTTAATCTTAAAATATCTTTTTTTTCCATTCCTCAGTTAAGACAGAGACTACAGGTACCATTTTTTAATTTAAAGCCAACTTTCATATATTATCTGTGTTCTACTGCATAGGAAGTCTTGTGAATTAATAACTGTAAAATATCAGAACTGTGTCTTCAGAAATTATTCTTTCTTCTATGAAAGAGTAGATAAGTCTGCAATAAAATGATGAGTTAGTCACATGCATTACCTAACTATTCTTTCCAAATTCCTTGCGAGGTAAATACAGAAGGAACAGTAGAAGCAAGTAAGAAGTGACATATTACCCAAGGTCACAAAGCTTATAAGTGGCAGGAGCTGGGATGGGATCCCAGGCTCAGCTGATTTCAAAGCCTGGAATTATTCCTCTATCCACAGTATTTGTCTCTTAGTAAACCATGATTTTGATAAGTAGTCTCTTAGTAAACCATGATAAGTAGTAACATTTGAGGTAGACTTTGACTACCAGGCAGTTTCAGTTGTGAAGAGAGATGGGCATTGGACACAGAACAGTGAAGAGAGGCACAGAGGCATGGCTGTCTATGGTGGTTCAGGAGTGCCTCTCTGCCTTTGTCTCTGTCTTCACTACTTTAGCACGGTCTCTGTCTCAGAGGTTACCAATGGCCTGAAAATTTCCAGATCCCTCCCATCCTTACATGGCTAATACCTTCTAGCTCCCTCAACTTTCTCATATTTTTATCTTTTCCTGGTAGAAACTTTAAAGTTATCCTTGATTTATTTCCCTTCATTACCTCTTATCTCATCAGTTACTGAGCCTTATTTAATAATGTTTCAAAGTATCTTTTCATTTTGCCCATTCTTCATCATTACTGTCCTCACTTATGTCCTGAACTGTCATCATATCTCGTACTGACTCTCAGAAGTCTCCAAATGTCCCTAAGCTTAATTTCCCCTTGTTTTACCATTATTTTTCTATATCACTGTTCTGATTTTACCTGTGTCTTTAAAAATCACTGTCTAAAAATGAAGTCCAACTCAATAACATGGCAGAAAACATCCTTCAGGAAAAGATACAATGCACAATTCTTGCTTCTTGTATAGTGATTCATACTAATTCTCTGCACAGACATTTACTTTATGCTTTTGTTGTTCTTTAACTTTTCTGCATTGTCATGTCTCTGACTTGCTGTTCATGCTGTCCCTTGCTTTGGAATACCCCTTCCTCTCAATTTTGTGCACCTAGAAAATGTTTACATGTTGCTCAAGTTCAAGCACAAATACCTTTGTATTTTTACCTGGCCCTTTGAGCTCTCTTTGGCCAGTAAAGATAATAGTTTCCCAATTGTTAAAAATTATTCATTTATTTAATTTTTAAATTGACATATACAATTATATGTATTTATCACGTACAACAGGAATAATATGAGGTTTTGAAGTGTATATACTAGTGGAATGGTTAAATCTAGATAATTTGTGTTCATATATTACTGAATTCCTACTGCTCTTATAGCATCTCCCATATGTTATATCATTTTGGTTCATTCTTACTTGACTAAGAGTTTCTTGTGAGCAGTGACTAAGTTTAAATAATTAGTATTTATTTTAAAATTTCAGTTCACAATATAATGCCTTATACATCATAGACAATAAATAGTTACTCTTCAAATGAACAAGAGTAAGTGAATTATTTTTATTTTTTAAGGCAAAACATAAGTTTACCATAGAAAAATTAGCAGTCATTATTCCAATTCTGGACCTTTAGTATTATAAAATAAATCAAGCTAGACTTATTTTTTATTCCCTTCAGTGTAATATACTCCGCTTTTCAAAATAACTTTCTTTGCACAATTTTGAAGGCAAAGTTTCTAAGTTCCAAAATCTAACTATTCCTGCCTTTACTATTCTCTAACACCTCATTCCTGTCACATTTATGGGCCCATAGTTGGCCTTGCATGCTTTGCTTCTTAAAGTCTTAGTGCATTTAAAATGACTTTTAAATTTATGAATATAGTATCTGACATTCTTGTTTGTACTATAGTTTTAGCAACACTAGGGAAATATTATTTAAAGTTAATCTGAGTAGATTGGAAAGATATAATGAATAAAATATAATTTAACTCAAGATAAAAATAAAGTTTTGTTATCCAAACTTTTGTCATAACAGAATACTGCTTTATTTAAAAAGTATTATGATAATAATCATAACTGAAATTTTGCAAGAAGTCTACAAAAGTGGATAACCACCACCAAAAATGACAACAGCAACCACAACAACAAAATATCAGTGAGAGAACAGTATAAACAAACACTATTTTAAAACACATTTTAGTATTCAATTCCATGGCCCTCTGGTAGGAAAATAACAATACATCTCTATAATTGTAAATATAATTTACCTACATAATATTCCTCACCCTTTTCAAAAATGGTGATAAATCCTTTCAATTTACATTCCTTTAAGTCATGTTTGCACTTTAGAATTTTACCAATTTCAAAAGAAAATGGGTGAGTTCTGAGAACCTTGCTGTCTTTTTAGTCAGATCATTAACAAAAGAAATAAATAATAAAACAATTATTGTACATATGTTGTATGCTAGGAACTGTGCTAAATACTAGGTAGAAAGTAGATAATTCATAGCCCCACTCATTGGGGAGAAATGCAAATAAATAGACAATTGCGGTGTTGTAAAAGTTACCATAAGGGTAGATGCAATTCCAGTAAGTAGATATTGTCACATATAACTTCTGAAGGCTATGGAGGCCATATGAGAATTGTATGCAATGAGTGACATGATTACATTGTTTGAGATATACCTCTGGTTCATCTTCAGCTCACCTCCTACACTAAGAATTTAAACAATTTGAAAACATTTCTTTCCAAATCTGGATTTTCTAGATGTATATAAAATCATTTACCTCCAAAATCTTTAGAGTACAACTGCATTAATGATGAGAGTATGTTGATGACAGGTATATTAAAATATTTAACAAAATAACTAGGTATATAACCAGCAGCATTATGATCTCCAGAATATAACATTTTTCCAAGTTCAACTTAAGGGACCAAGGAACCTCTCAGACTTTGGGGGAAAGTGAGTTCACTTGTCACTCTTGCAAACGTGTTTTGGATCAGGCTCATACCAGCTCAGAAATGCTGATCCTGTGCATTGTTTTTCACAAGCCTATGTTCAGTGACATCACATTGATAGCTCAGAATTGGCTACAATGGCACTACTTACAAATCAGCAAATGCTACAAATCAGAGTTTATCTTTTCTTAATTTCTTTTCCCCTCCTGTTTACCTGCATAGCACTGCTTAGGAGTGATGCGTGCCTAGCAATATGGTAGTTGGATACCTTATCCCAGAAATTTTTTCTACTGTCCTCTGGTCAGACAGGTCCACTTTCCACTCAATTTAAATGTCTTCCCTTATTACTAACACGATGCCCAATTCCTTCCATACAAAAGTATATTTCATTAAAATGAGTTTTATCCTTGAAATATGTATAAGTTTAGTTTCATCATCCCTATACTATTTATTCCTATTCCATTTATCCCCAAACGCAGAATGTGACATTATTTGGCTGAATCTAATAATGAACACTTTCTTCCTGTCATACTTGATAAAATGTCAGCAGTCAGTTATCTTGGCCAGGGAGCCTAGCCAATATGGCTGTGGTTACATTGTAGTATTTTTATTTTGTTAGCTTTTTCTAAAATCACAAACTTGACTGTTCATGAACACTGGGCTAATTTCAATAATGATTCTGACTATTAGTATTGAATTATGTATAGTTAGTGATTGCTAAGCACATTTTTAATAACTCATGTCAAATGCAGAATTACTTGGCTTGTGGATTCCATCATTTTAAACAATTTAACCAATTATAAGTACTGGATTGCTATACTGGATATTTTATTTCATATCCAGTCACAAAATTATGAATATCAAATTATCCATATAATTTCCTCATAGTGTGGAACTCAAAAATAACACTGTTCCAACAAAGTTTGCTATGGATACACAGAATATTCTTGGCAAAAGAGTTACTGACCAAAGAAACGATTAGAGATCGTTTGAGAAATGCATGCTGGTCTGCATTTCATTTTTTATGCAAATTCAAAAACAACATTATGCAAATATCCTTTTGAGAAACTACTATGCTGTTTTCTAGGAACTGTCTTTTTCATTTCTGATTTGTGAAATGATGTCTTGCCAAAAGCAAAAGTGATTGTGAAGTAGGATTCTATTTCATCCCCTGCGGACTCCTAAAACATCACCTTTACATTGCTGAGAAGCTTTCAGGTGGTAAAGTGGTAGTGGCAAGTACCCGTGCATACTGGTTGGGAGGAAGTTTCATTTGCAACTCCCAGCAACAACAACAAATTTCTGAAAATCTACCAGGCCCTGGGAATCCTATTTTAAAATCCCTAGGTTGACATTTAAATAGTGATATGAATTCTTTAAGGACTTTTTTCTAGTCTACTGAAAATCTGAAAGCAATAAAAAATAAAACTACACTCTCTTCTGGGTTTAAGAAAACCTGTGTTACTTATAGGCCATATGTTCCAAAGTTAAAAATGGTTACAAAAATAGTTCTTTTCATGTTTACGGTAGAAATAATTACAAGTACTTGAAAGGATTTAATTCCCTGAATCTATATTGACTCAAGGTGAAATTTCCAAATTATATTTTGTTCATGCCAATAGGTTTTAAGAAATCTATCAGCATTATCACTTAACTCTCATACATTCATATGTAAGGTAAATTGAAACATTATCTAGGTCAATTATTCCCAAACCGTTGCAGATCATCAAAACATGTTGGGTACTTTTCAAAAAGTTACACAGTGTCAAACTCCTTTAAGTAGATCCTGATTCAATAGGTCTATGTGATATAGGAAAAGGGAGTGTGGAGTACAGTATATACGTCAGAATTACAGGTACAATATGGGGAGTGTGTGTGTGTATGCACATGCATGTATGTTATACAACACTCCTAGGTGATCTGGGGAAACAGGAATCTAAATTCCTTTTTAGCCATTATACATCTGGAAATCTGACTATAAGGGATTAATAGGATATTTTACCAGCAGAAGAAGATGAGGAAATAGAGCAGAATATAGATTCCCTCTTTTTTTTTTTTTTTCAGTTGGGAATACTGCATGCATTCTATAAAATAAGAAGAGAACGATCAAATACCTAAATAATGAAAACATACCTAGCTTTTCTAGGAGGCTTTGAAGGAAGACACAAAGAAGGAAGGACTGGGAAGCCTCTGGGACTGTATGTTCTACAATATCCAGTGATTTATTCTTTCCAGACATTTATGGTTAAGGAATATTTTTTCTTTATTTTTTCTGGCTATTAAAAAAACAACTTTAAGGAGAAACAGGATATTAGCACAGTTTCAAATTATCTCCCTTCAAATACGTACTTATTTATCACTGCAGTGGTTTTAACAAATGTCTACCAATTTTTGATACTCCTTCCTCAGGCAGTGTACCTTAATTCACCTCCTCCTCAAGTGGACTTAGCGATTCTCTTCTAGCAAATGAAGAGGAAAAGGGAAAAATAGTAACTTTACAGTGTAGGAATGTGGCATACACCACTTATCTAAGTGATTGAGGTTAATATCACCAGTAACAAATCATGTTAATATCATGTAACCACTGATGTGAAGCAATAAGAACCTTTCACTTCTGTGGTATTCTTCCCAAGAAATACATGCGCCCAGTCTAACTGTGAGAAAACATCAGACAGACCCAGATTGAGGAGCAGTCTACAGAATACCTGACTAGTATTCTTCAAAAAATGTTATGACCATTAAAAACAAGGAAACAGTAAGAAACTCTCACAAGCTGGAGGTGACTAATGAAACATGACAACTAAGTGCCACATTGGATCTGGATAGGGCATTAATATCATCCTAATTTATCCTTACAAATTTCTGTTGTTGATTTATTATGGCCAGCATGTTTTATTTTGTTTTATTGCGGGGTTATTAGGCATATTATATTAAGAATTTTGGGGAAGGTGGCCATTTTCCTCAAGGCCAGCATGCTCACTGGAGGTGGGGTCGGGGGGATTCTGTCATGAGCCCTGGTACCACACAGAATTGGATTCCTCCCTGAAGAGTAGACCCTGCTGTTGAGACTGGGGCCCCAGCTCAAACATTCCCTCCCTTATCATTTAAGGGCCCTCCCATGCCAATTATTCTTCATTACCATCTATTTTTGACTATAGTCATCTCTGTTCATCAGAAATGTGTTCATAGCTTTAAACTTCAAAACATCAATATCTCAGTCTCTTCCAAGCCAGTCATTCCACAATTATGTAAATTCAAAGGTGCAAATAGACACCTCAGTCACATCAATCCCCGACAGAATCTTCCCCTTGGGCCATGACAATCTAAATATTTTCTTTCCCACTGTACTCTAGAAGAGTAGGTGGGTTTCTCTTTTACATTTGGAGAATTAAAAGGATCCATTCAATTAGTTCAACCTAAACAAAATGTAACCTACCTTAAATTTTGTTTTTTATCCTAAAAATATGCTTATAACTTTCAATAATGGCAGTTTTTCCAATTAGTGACCCAGTATTGCACATTGACGAAAAATACTTAAGCATAAAAATAAAATATCTTACCATAAAAATCAAACTAAAAGCAATTTGTTTATAATTTGCAGATATTTTCAAAAGTTATAAGTGCTGTAAGAGTGATGTTAGATAATTTAAGACTGTTTTTCTTTTAACTTCAAATCTAGATTGCTTAGAAATTATTTCAGGTGTTTGTAATAGTTTCTTAATGTAATGATTAAAGATTATCTGCCCATCTGGACATTACAGGGCTTTAGGCCTTTCACTTAATTGGATTATGTCCTTTTATGGCATCATTTTATATAGTTTCTTTCCTCTTTTCTTCTTTTTGCTCTTCTTCCTCTTCTTCCCTTCCATCTCTCCCCTTCTTTTGCACCAACTCCCCCAAGCCCCCTTCTCTCTTCCTCCTGTTTTCTCTGCCCCTTTGCTTCTTCTCTCCCTGCCCTCTCCTTCCTCCGTGTGTTGGTGATATCTCCTCTTTATTTACATTCTCCCTACTTCCCTTTTTCCTTCTCATTCTCTATTTTTTTCTCTCCTCGTTTTCCATTCTTTCCCCTCCTTGTTAATTGAGTCGACCTCACGCATGCTCCACATCTCTCTGATAGCTCTCTTGTCACCTTTCCTTTCTTCCTAAAAATTAGAATTTGTCTATTTTTGAAAGGTACAAGTAGCTATGTACATTTTACAGTAAAAATTAATTTTTAATATTATAAACTGTTAAATGAACCTGAATATCAAAAGTATAGTTCAAAGAATATATTTATTTTAAAAAGTATCCACATATCTCTAAAAATACACAGAACTGTATTCATTAATTATATGAATTCCTTTCTGCTTAGAACGAGTATTTCCTTTTTTCAGATACTCTTTAGAACACCATGAAAATACAGAGTATAAAACAAAGAAAAAATAATAAATAATAAAATAATAAATTATTTCTTAATAAAGCTGTTGATTATCTAGTGAGGATGAATTTGCATAAATGTGTCCAGATGGTCATGCAGGGTATTGTGTCCAGACTCTCAATGTGTTTTATTTTGTATTTACATATTATACAATTTGTTCCAGGAAAAAAATTAAGAAAACATGGTTTATGTACATCACCATCAGTATTATAATCATCTTACACTGTGAGAAAAGAAAGATGAGTTCTTGCTTATTTGTGCTATACATACTAAATGATTCCTTAGTAAAGAGAACTAACTTGGTTCAGCCAGTCTGTATAAAAATTTGCATTGCATAATTATAGCAAAAAACATTTCAGCAAAGTCTTTTCACCTTGTGCAGGTAAAGGACAAAATTTAGGGCTTCCTCTGCCTAGAGGATTAATTTTTTGTTACCTTGGATCCAACAAAGGAATATATTATATTCACACACTCTAACACACACACACTCATAAGCGAATGTATATATGCTCATGAAACAAATACATATGTGAGCTCATTATGAGTACTTCCCAATCTTTTTTCCCTTGGAGGCCCAGAATTTGAGTTAAGTCTCTGAATAAAGAGAGTCTCCTTTAAATTGGTCTCTGGGGCACAGTTGCCAGGTCTGCTAGTAAGCAGCTCCATTCTCCCTGCAGATGGAAGCACTTTCAGTGTCAGACAGGTCCCCCTCCTTTGGAGACCAGCAGAAGCTGTGGTGGAGCCTGCAGATGGCATGGCATCAAAGAGCTCAGCATTTAATTAGTGTGGTCTTCAACACAGTATCACCCTGATTTTCCAAGATCTACACTGGTCATCAACTTACAATTGAAAATATTCTGTGCCTTTTAGACAAGGAGGCTTGCTTAATTTATCTCAGAAGTCCGTTCCATTTCTAACCTTCTTTTTACAAATCAATGAATAATTGAGTACATGGAATGAGTTAAAAAAAATTAGCTAGGATAAATTTACCTTGCATTCTCTTTTTGGCCTCTGTGACACAATTAAAGGTCAAAATTGAGCATTTATCACCCAGATGGCTATTATCAGCTGCTCATTAGTATGTGTGGTCATTGTTGAACCGAATGGGAGATAAGGGACAGGCCACTCATAAGGCATTAATCCTTTTGATTTGTATTTAAAGGGCTATCCATTCTCTGAGGAATCTTAATATGGGTATATTATCTGTGAAGAATGAGCTAGATTTATTCCTATGTTAACCAATGCCATCAAAATGTGCAAATACAAAGGTTTGGTTTTTTTTTTCTTTCTATTCATGAAGGACTAGCACGCCTGTGATGAGGGTAATTATGCTCAGTTGACCTTAGGAGGAAGTAGTGATTAAATCATCTTTTTTCTTCAAATAATAATCCCTTATTATTTGATTTTGCTGTCATGTTTGCATTCCTGCTTCCACAGACTTTCATTTACCATACCACTTCAAACATTAAAACATGGTGATCATCTTTTGTCTCTTTCTCTATATTTTAACACTTCCTGCCATCATCACTCCCAGTTTTCCTCAAACCAAAATTTTTATTTTACTAGGTACAAAATTCAGCTGCCATCATTCCCCTGTGCAATGGTTTTTCACGTGATCTGAGAAATGAACCATACTGAAGGCAGAGGTCAGGATGGTGAGGGAGAAGGGAAAAGCCACCTGGTTTATCTTAATAACCCTCCTCTCCTTTAGGAACTGGGGAGGCAGAGTGCAAGAAGCCCTAGAAAAAGAGATTGTTAAGTCCTAATGAAATGCATCGGGGAAAATTGTTTAATCCATTTGAATCTTTTCCCTCGGCATATTAAATGACTAAAATCATGCTTAATTTACACAGTTGACTGATATGCCACACATAAAGTACTTACCACAATATTCAAACATTCCCAAGTTACCTAAGTTGTTTTCATGCCTTTCTTTCACTAGCCTTTGAGGGCTTACCCTAGCTCAAATGATAGCTCATTAAAAACTGAAATATGGATCTCGTCATATGTTTTGTACAATGTTCCTAAAGATATGGAAGCACGTTGAGGATAGAAACAGTAAATCACTCTGTGTACAGAACAATATACTGTGTGTGGTAGGTGTAAATTAAATGTTTGTTGAGCTGAATTAGTTATTTGTGTTGTTTATCCATTCAATAAAATAATATGTATATAGTATATATGTAGTAGAAACTGGTGTTTCTTTCTCAATATTTATTTAAATAGAAACTATTCATTCTTTTGCACTTAATGTGTAAGAAAGAATTAATCCAGCTAATACCATTGTTTGGTTGAACAGTGTCAACCAATTACCTTGTCAAAAGGAATTGAGCCACATAACTGTACTTTATATATGAATATGTAATCAATTAATATATGTATAGTTATTTCCAGCTGTCTCGTTTGTTTTGTTGCACACTCCTATAGATCTGCACTTCCTCTAACACACCACTTAGCACATGCCACATGCTCTGGACTCTCATCTCCATGAGGCAGAAACTATATACATATTTTTTTAAATTAATTTCCAGCATATTGACTGTCTTGTGAACTATGATTAATATAATAATTAGAAAGATCTTCAAAAGCCTAATTTGCCTTTTCATAAGCCTTGATTTTAAGTTATCATATAACACTGGAAGGTACACTGTTTTAATACTACTGAATTAAATATACAATTTTATTAAAAATAAACGTGCACTTTTTTCATATTTTGAATAGTCCTTAAGTCAGCAATTTACCAATTGAGCTGATGAAAAATATTTTATTAAAAAATAATAGACTATAAATAAAAAAGAGGAAGAATAAAAATAAGTTCTTTTTATATTTAAGAAGATATTTTCCTTATTTGGACCAATAAAGATTAGTGTTTTTTTATTTTTTTATATTAATGTTTAATTGGCTTTGTTTGAATGTAGAAAAGTCATGTGCTTTTTTTCTGACAATTTCAAATAAAGAAAAACATATTTGAAAAAAAAAACCTTCCAGTATCTAACGAAGAGACAGGCGCTGTTAATATTTTGGGGAATTCTGTTCCTTGCACGGCCCTGGCCATCTGACTCCAGTTCACATTTCCCTTGCTGAGGGAGGTGAAAGATGGTGACAGCAAGTCTGCTGTCCAAGCAGCCAAACAGCTGCTCGCCATTCTTAACCACCCCTGCATTTTCTGAGTGACATTTTTGGATCCCCATCACGCCCCTTTAACTTGGGCATCTGTAGAAGAAGTTTCTCAACATGAGACTGTTGCACTTCCCGTCTGCCCTCATCTCTCTCCTTTCCTTCCCGACCATCCTCCTTTGGGAATGGACAGGAGGCTAAGTTGTGGCTAGTGGTAGTGGGGTCAGCTTTGAGTAGTTTGCTCCTAATTATTGTCAGTTCAATTTGGGAAGTTGGGTTCCTGGTATCTCATCGCCTTATATTTTGAGTCATAGTCAAAATTATAAAGCACAAGAGAAAAGCGTCTTCAACATCTCGTAACAATGTGATCCCAACGTTACTAGTGATAGTATGATTTCTTTATTTATAAATTTTTTCCCTATGAAATATGATTAGTACAGTTTTCTTTTTATACCTTTTATTCATTCCAGAGGTCCATGTTGTTATTATCCAAGTACTATTTCTTCTTTAATTTTAATTTGAAAATAAGTATAATACACAGGGAACTTTTCTCATTTTAATTATCACATTCATCTCAATTTTTGTACTTAATTGTGTTTTCAGCTTTTTTCCAAACTTTTCCCACAATATTTCATTCATAAAAGTCTCTGATAGCCATACTCTCCTTCCTTGCTTTCTTCCTTTCTTCCTCTCTCCCTCTCCCTCTTTTCTTTCTTTCATTTTCAATGTTTCAAATTTCCTGCCAGACAGCTGAGAGTTATCTTTAACAAATTCTTGGAAGGAAGACCTCTTTTTAATTGTTTTCCCATAGCTTTCTTCCAAAAAGTGATAGCACAGGTGTTACTGTATCTGTCTTTTCCATAGAGATTCACTGAACATCTATTTCAAGATCTGGTACACAGGAAAAAGAAGGGCCCTGGTAATCTTTATGGTTTATGTATCAATTAACTAACTCATTCATTCTTTTCAATTCATTCAAAACATACTTCCTGAGTGTTGACTATTTACCAGATAGATGCAAATTTCTCTTTGCTGACAAGCAACATGTAGTACTGTAGAAATAAAACTAATCAAAGCTCAAAATCATTGACATTATTATAGATTCCAAAATTTCCTATCCACTTACATAATGACTGATTTCTATCCACTTACATAATATATGTGGCCATAAGATGTTATATTAATAGTTTGATATTCATTTAATAGAATAATGTAATCATTTCCATTGCTCTTCCAAAAGAAAAAATAAATGTGGATTTTTTAAAGCTATTTTATTATTTAACTTTACATTATTTTTCATTATGTTTGCAAATACTTCTTTAAACAGCAAACCTTTTATGGGAAAATTCAAAAATAAATTGGGAAAAGAGGAAAAAATAAAACCCTATCCACACAGGTGCTAGACTGGCTTGAACTCAATTTTAATACCATCTGGGAAAATGAGATCAGAGATCAAAAAAAAAAAAAAAGAAGAAGAAGAAGAAGGCTTTTTATTTTTCTTTTCTGAACAGCCTGTGAGAGGATTTAGGTCAATATGTAAATGTTTGTGTACGTGAAGAGGAAGCGCTATGAGCTTGTTCAGAACATCAAGCCACATCGGAGACTAAAGAAATTATTATATAGTATAAGACAGCTGTAAGGAAAAGGGAAGATGTGAGGATGTCAGGTGTTATTTATTCCTTCTACACGGTATAGTATCATCCTAGAAGTTACTTTACAAAGAATATAAATCATTTTTTCCATCTAGAAATTTGTTTCAAGATTTTTTTCCTCTTATTCAGTCAACAATTGCTAAATAGGACCACAATTGATTCTCTGTCTCCAAATACTCTTTTTATCTGCTGGCATATTCAGTTATTGATTAGAGGTGAAACGCTAAGTAGTACAAGTTCAAAGTATCCTCCTAGCATTAAAAGCAGAAATCATGCCTATGACTCGTAATTTCTCTCCTAGTGTACTGAACAGTAATTTATGTAGTAGAAAATAATGTTTGCATTGTTTGGCACACAGTGCTAAAAAAATAAGTACTCTCCCCTCGGGTACTCCCGTTGGGTACTGGCCCCAGGTATCTTTAACATGAATAGAAGCACAGATGTGGAAATTCTTGCTTACACCTGAGTCTCGAAGCAGACTCTTATGCAGGTAGAACAAAATTAATGACTACATACTAAGCCCTTTTGAAGAATTGTGCTTAGTGCTTAATGCTCAGTGAAGGATACTGGAAAGTGTCGTCAATCTTTCTTGGTAGATAAAGTATTTGTCTTGATGTTCCAATAGTTTCTAGAAGCTGCTGCTATGCCTGTGACTTCTCTTGTTCTCTGTCTGGCATAAGCATACACTAAAAGTGTATTTTAGGTGGGTCCTAAAATAAAGACTAACTCAAAATCCTCCACTCTCCAGCACTCCTTGGTTTCTCTAGGCTTATTTAAGTCCTTCTTCTTTGTGTTTATGTATTAACATACTGATCTGACAGCATAAAAATTTCCATATTTTCTCCCCTCTGGACTACAATCTGGGTAAAAAGAAAGTGCAATATGTATTAATTTTTGTAATGCCAGGTCTAGAACATAGAGGGCACTCAGTAACTATTTGATAAATAAAAGAATGAATGTTTCCTTGATATCTACCTTCACATTAAATCCACTGCTTTCATGGAAAGCATGTGTCCATCGCCCAGAGATCATGAATCGGCAGAGTTCTAAGCTAAAAAGCCTTTGACTAGAGGCTGAACTAGTGTTTGTGAAAATTATACTACTACAATGTTCTTTGTTATGCTATTTCCATTAGAAATATTACTATTTCACTTCATGAATCTGGCATGAAACTAAACATTTTTGAAGTAAATAAAATTATAAATATAATATATAATATGATCAGAAAACAGCTTGGTTTATATAGTATAATGCATTTACAACAGTTAGTGTCTTTCTATTTCCTTTGGGTCTTTGGAAATCAGAGCTAACAGCCTCTTGAGACCATACTTATAAAAATATCGTTTCAGGATTGATGAAATCAGATCTTTAAAATGTACCCTACTCTGACCCCTAATTACATGCACATGTTTCTTTTGTTTTTTTCAGTATCAATTTTTATAAATTACTTTGGTGATCACTTACATTTACTTTTTTGTCTTTAAGTTACCAGGGCACTTTGGCCAAAAACACAATTTTTTTCACAATGTCAGAGAATGTTCCAGGAGTTTACCCAAATTGCTCACATGTTGAGGCTACTACACAGTCTATTAGAACTGGCTAATGATAGTGTTCCTCTTTTATTCTAATAGATCTCTGCTTGTTATTTCCCCTAAATAAAATGCTGTCCAAACAAGGTATTTATGCTTATCAGCACCTATTTTTTTCCTCACAAATCACATGAAATTTAAAGTTCTGGTTTGCATTTACATCATCAATTGGACACATTATTCCGGACACTAAATCCTTTTGACTCTGTCATATTAAGCATACAGAAATTTTGATAACCAAGAGGCAAATTATTTAAACCAAAGTCTACAGTGACAGTTGCAGTGATGGAGTAAGGCTAAAGAAGTTACTTATTTGAGATCATAATTATCACATTGACCATCTTTCTTGAATTTTTACAAAGATTACTAGCAGAATAAAAATTGTTCACATTTTTTGCTTATCATATTCTAAGAATGTTTCTAAATGCTTTATTTTTACTAATTAATCAATCCTCCTCACATTCTTATGAAGGAGTTCATATTATTAACCACATTTTGAAAGGTAAATGAAGCAGCAAGGGTTTAATTTCCTGATCCAAATTCATAAACCTAGGAAGTATCATAGCTGGAATTTATACACATTGACTCTTCTTCTCTAGAGCCAGAAATCTCAGGGCCACACAGTGGCACAATTCTTGGAAGTTGAGTAGTACGCAACCTGTACAGCTGTACATGAAAGTCCTGAGTGTTTTTCACCACTATGCTATAATGCCTCTCAGGTGCAATTGGCTTGGATATATTTTTCCAGAAGAAAATTAAGACATATCTGTGTATTTGTAATTACACAAACATATCAATTAAGTTAAATCAATTTGTATGCAGCTTTTGAAAATATCCTCAGCACTAACTCTACTAAAATAAAACCAATTAGCTCAACAATTCTTTTTGAAACTGGATCCAGGTTCATTTTTAGGAGACCAAGGGAATTTTTGTGGCCTATTGGATAGTGGGTAATCTAGATCCCAAAACATGAAATATGATTCAGCTGGAATGACTGGAACTAAAATAATATCATCTTATTAATAAAGTTCTCTCTACTCTCTTTGGATAGAAAATGTGCGCAAAACCATACGTTCTGGTTAATGACTTTTAGGCTTTCATGGCCAGGTGTGTGGCCAGGTGTGGTCCTGGGCAACACACGGGACACATTATTAGCCAGCACCAGTGTGCTGAGTGATGCCTCGCAGCCCTCTCAGAGCAATGTGGAATGCTCCTGCTACTGCAAATCACCTTGCAAAACGGATTTCAATGAAACATTGAATAAAATATCCATTTGAATAATAAAATACTCTGCTCAAAACACAGTATAATTTGAGCTAATGATCTGTGGTTAGGAAGAGAAAATGTATTTCTAATAAAACACTTATAATATCTTGTTTCTTCTTACTGAACCTGTAATACTTTTCACATTCCACCTATATGAAATTGTACGGAAGAAGAGTATATTGTTATTCCTAGATTAATTTTGCTCAGCCAAGAAAATCAGAGATAATATTAATTTTTTTATTTTAAAAGGTCTTTAAAAATTGATGAGAGCTTTTTAGTGCTCAGTACAATTAATAAAAAGTCTTTTAATTTTGTTATCTAGATATTTCTTTCATTGGGATAGGCATGTTTGTATGGTTTACTGTTATATCTTCAGCAATTAGAATGGTTCTTATGGCACATTGTGGGTTCTCAATATATAACTGTTAAATAAGTTGATGTCTTTTCTAAAATTTAGTACTGTATAGTGAATTTTGCCAAATCCTTAAGTATCCCTATAGTTTTTAATATCGGAATACACGTCTCTAGTCAGTTATGTCATAATTTTTGGCATAATTCCACATTATTGGACATTTGGTTTGTTTTGTGTTTTCTCCAAATAGAAATTCTATGACATTGAATGTTCTTGTTCAATTATATGTTTCTCTCCTTTATTTTTTAAAACATAAATTTGATAAAGTGACATTGATGATTCAAAGTGCATAGCAGTTTTAATATGTTGCTTATTGCATCCAGAAATGTTTTACCAGCTTAAACACCCATGAGGGACATATGACTGTCTCATTTCCCAACAATCTCACTAATACTTAAAATTAAGATTTAAAAAATGTTTTGTAATTTGAGAAGTAAAGATGCATTTCATTGATATTTGAACAAGTACCTCAACATTATTGTTTAATTTCAAAATGTCAGTGGGGATTATTAATGAGAGAAGATTAGATTATTACCTTACTTGGTAGTCCCCAATATTTATTTATGGTTATTCTAACAGAGCTGATTACAGTAAATACAAGGCCTACATTATACAGAATTGGCCATCACTGCCTCCTCAAAATCTCAAGCTAGTAGAGAATATTTTGTCAGTTGAGGGACAGAATTTAGAAATACAAATAATTATAATTTCCCTTATTTTGAATACTTTTTGTTTCCAAAAGGAAGACTATTAGATATACCATTTTAGATCATTGTGTTGATAAACAAGTACTTTGTATGCCAAGAAATGTTAGTACTATAATTTCCTTTAAAAAAAAAAAAGAATACTTTAAAGTAAGGACTTAGATAACAAGGTATTTTTGGCCCACATTTGTTGCTTTATAACTAAATATTTTGAGAAATATTTCATCTAGCAAGACTTCCATGTTTTAAAAGAAGTAAAACAATAATGTTATAAAATATATTTTTTTAAACAACAGAGTTTTGTTAAGAGCCCTGCCTTGCATTTGGTTGCCTTTTCGCCCGCCCTTTCCCTATGTTGGGGTCATTCCCCTCTCCACAAGTCTAGCCAAGGGACAGAGCTCTGCTTCCATTACAGAAGCCCAGACATCCATGTGCTCCATTTTCCCACCTACTTCCATGATACTAGGAAACAGGCACGTTGTAGAAGTCCAATCTTGATGTTTCTACCCAGGACCTGAATCTCACTCACTCCGGTGGATGATGAGTCATAGTAAAGTATTCCTCTTGGCTGCAGTGATGGTGTCAGCAGGAGAATCTCTTTCCCATTGGTGGCGGTCGAGACAACCTCACCATACTGTTACTGAGGCATGATTATAGCTTTGTTCTGACTGTCTACCTCCGCAGATCACAGGACAGAAAACTAAGCCTTATTCTCCTGAAAATGTCCAGACTGTTCTACGAGATACCTCATGGTCTTCCAGTAATTTCCTTTTCAACTTTAACCTGAAATCAGTTTCTGTTGTGGCTGCTAATGACCCTGACTGAATCAGAATTTCTAAACTAAGATTAAAATAATTAATCACCACGAATATAAAAGATGACGGAAGGTGTGTGTCTCTGATGAGCACTTTCATCTAATACAAGGTTAATTGCCCAAAAAGAACTCTGGTAAGTAGGGTAGTGAAAACAGGATGTCATGCTAAAAAGATTAATTACAATGATAGTTGGAGGTTATGACTAAGGATTGGTGGTTTGAATAACAGAAGTCATTTTGAAGCCTTGACAGCCATTATACTCACATTTATGTGTTTATTTTCAGGAGGCTGGGGATGGAAGATATTACATCACCTTATTTCTAGAAAACATGTTTTTACTTTTCTGTTTCACCGAGTTTGCCACTGTATTAGTAGAGTCAGAATCTCTTATACTAACATTTGTACTGATAGTACATTGCTATATGGCATATATAGAAACTCTATTCTTGGTTGTTTAACATTTATTCCTTTATCTAAAATGTGAACTTTGGTATTTTATCTGTTTTATTTTTTCCCATATTTCATATAGATATGTTTTGCAGTAGTCTTAACACCAAATTTGCACCACCCCACTTTTACATAGAAGTCATTACTCAGAGTGTTAATTATTTTGATGAGATGACATTAATCTTCAAATATTTTTCCTCTCTGGTGAATAAAATTAACATGGAATCACTTAAAGAGATGCTTATATTAGGGCTTATGTAACAGGGTTCTACAATAACAAAAATTGTCCTAGAGATTGTTTTGCGTTCCTTTTACTTGCCCTCTATCAGACACTCTACCAAGTATTTCATAGATATTTAATTATTTCATTTTTGAAAAAACCAATGTGACACACAAAATTAAGGTCATTTAAATACAAAGAAAGTTGAGGGTAAGGAAATTGTACAGGGTTTAAAAGCTGTGCCTTAACATAACATTATGTGGTTTTCCTCAAAGTAATCAGTGAAATTGACCTGAAAATTATAGTAGGTTATGGGGAAAGTTATGGTTGTACATTGGCAAAAATCAGTCTTTGCAATGGACATATAACACGAGACACATGTCTTATGCATGGACAGCCAATATTGTGGGAACAATCAGCAACCATCCTGCACACCACTACCAAATACTTCTTAAATATGACTTTAATTATTTTCTTGCCATGTACAGAATGTTCCATTATCTGCTGAATAAAGTTCAGTCTTCTAAGCCTTATATCTAAAACTATTCATGTTCAATTCCAACCTACTTTTCTTTACCTGTCTACCATTATTCCAACATGTGCCCTCTGTTCCAGCCAAAATAGACTAGTGATGCTTTCTCAAAATGGCCTCTTGGACCCACATTCTTCACAACCTGTGAAAGAGGGTGCAGCTTGTTAGTCATGGGTAATCCAGTATGTGATCAGTGAATATTTTAGAAAGAAAAACTCACTTTTATATCCTTATTTTTTCAGTTAAAATTACATTTAAATTAAACTTTTCATTTTCATTGTATATCTACATGAATAAATTCTATAAATTAGTTTATGTAAAATTTACTTTATGACGTTTCTGGACTCCCCCCACCACTTACATAGCAATAAAATACAGCTTCATACATTCTATCAGAGTGCTTCAAACTAAAAAACAACTATCATCAGCCTTTGTGATCTTTGCCAATTTGCTTAACATATCTGTGCCTCAGTTGTCTCATCCAAGTACTAGAGCATTTCCTTTTAACTATAAAAACTATCATTAGAAGAAAATGGATAGGTAGTACAAGATCTCTTCAAAATATATTCAATACTAAGCAGAAGTTCATTAATTGATTAAAGCCTTTAAAGGAAATATCAACTTAGAAGAAGAAATACAGACTCAATTGTAATTTTAGAAATAATTCTTATTGATACTTATGAGACTACTCTTAAGGGGCATGTTTTCCTTGACAAAGAGCTTCTCTCAATAAGACACTAGCAGTTAACATGTAAGAAACTAAAGATTCCTACCTGTTAGAATCATTCTTTTGGGTACATATATTTCATACATTCTTCTTGGTGCTTAATTAATTGCTAAATATAACATTTCACCTGTCAACAGCTGAAATTGAGGCATAAATTTGAAAAATATTTATCTTCTGTTGACAACAAATATTTCTCTATACCACACTCTCTAAGTTTGATCCAGGAGAAGTCATTTACCTTCTCTTTGTTTCAGCTACCTATTTGTAAAACAGGGAAAATGAAGGTCATTCTGCACCCAGTTTAAAAATTGTCATTAAGATTAATGATAAGAAGCCCATGATAAACTTGACAATTCTTGAGGAAAAGAATAGATTTACCTATTTACTTTTTGTTTTCTACTTCTGTTTTGTCCTCTCTTCCTCTTTTTCTTCCCTTTAAAAAATATTAATTTGAATTTTATTTTACTTTTTCTATTTAATTTTAGCTTTTTCATTGCATTATTTTACTTTGATTGTACTATAATTTGTAATATACACCACTAGCATAAACTCAGTCCTCTTAGAGTTGATAATGTGCTACTTCAAGTAAAATACATAAATCTTGCAATCATAATATCTCTCCTATCTCTGTCCTTTATGTTATAGTTATTGTACATAACATATCTACAAACATTATTAAACTCATAATATAATATTATAATATTATAATTTTAAACCTTTGTAGGATTTGTAAAGAAATTAAAATGAGAAAAGGCAAAAATATGTTTTTAAATTTATCCAGATATGTACCATTTTCCAATGTTCTTTGTTCTTTTCTTAGGACAGAAATAAACAGAAGGATAGCTTGTGTTCAGGGATCACAAAAATTAATATTTCTAAAATATCCATCCCTCCCAAAGTGTTCTACAAATTTATTAAAATCTCTAACAAAATTCCAATGGCATTTTTTTGTAGAAATAGAAAAAAAATTCTAAAATTCATAGGGAACAAATGACCCCACATAGGTAAAGAAATCTTGAGAAAGAACAACAAAGTGGGAGGCATCACATGTCCTGATTTCAAATTGTATTACAAAGCTGTAGTAATCAAAACACTATGGCACTGGCATAAAAACTGACACATATGCAAGTGGAACAGAACTGAGTGTCTAGAAGCAAACTCATGTCTATAAAGTCAACTAATATTTGATAAGAATACACAATACAGAAGGGATAATCTTTTCAATAAATGTTGGACTGGTGGTACGTACCTATAGTCCCAACTACTCAGGAGACTGATGAAGGAGGATCACTTTAAGAATTAAATGTTGTTTACTTTAGTCACAATCAGATTGCTTAAAACTAATATGAAAATCATGTAAAATTGGGGTGCTTATCTAAATTAAGTTAAACTTCCAAGTCTTCTGAGGGAGTCATGATGGAATATACATACACATTAACAAATCTTGACTTCTACAGGTGATTTATTAAATGTTAACATAGGAAGTACTGCTGTTACTGCTCTAATTGCTATCTAAATATGTATTCTTTCTAAATTCAACAAAATTTATTTTACATTATGCTTTTGTTCAGATATTACAATAGACAGTCCATTAACTGCTCAATGTAAGAGCAGCTTCTGGCTTTGAAATTAAATGTAATGAATACTATACAGACCTTTTCCTGACACATAGGATTTCATTCACTCATTCTTTATGAAAATTATTTGTAAGCTATTTCTACTTTTCTTCACCTGCTCTTTTCATCCTCACCTTTTAAGACATGGCTTCAGTCCTGCATATAGTCTCTCTATACAGTCAAGATGAGATTGAAAGGCTATAATTTTTTTGGTTGAAATGACATGCTATCTCATTTGTCCACTGCCCAGTTGAGTTGTACTTTATTTTATGTCCTACACAGAATGCTTCTGTCCCATGCACATATGTCAGCATCACTTTCCTACCAGCTGCACAAGAAATTAAAGTCACAACTGTCTCTGCGTCATGTCAGGGCAGGCAGGTTACATAAAGGGAGAAAATTTTCTATTCCTGAAAGAATAAAATTTTCCAAACTCTACTGTCTTTATTTTAAATAACAAGGCTCTTTTTTTCCCCCATGAAGTTTTTAAAGAGACTTTTTTAGTCCACTACTTAAAACATGCGGGGGCAAAGATTCCTGACACTGTGTTAGTTTCTTCTGGAAGAATTAGTATATCAGGCAGACGTGAGTAAACACATTTGGTGTTGAGATTCCTCTAATGTGTAAGAGGTGCCATGAGAGAGAAAGGATTGCCAACAGGAGATTCTGGATGTTTAAGCTGAAGACAGTGACGGTTGATAAATTACATATAATGGTCTAGAGTTTTAAAGCTATAGCGGAGGAGTGTTGAAGATGATGGGCTTCTGGAGACCCCCCACAAGTAAGATGGTGGGGATGGGCTCCTTCGATAAACATGGGGAACTTCATTTGAGAGAAGAGGTTTTAGAGTAGCTCTCAGATTTTGAGATAATCAAAGATACTTTTTTATGGCTTTTATTATTAGAAATTCTCAAGAAAATAATGCTGACTTATGTTCTTACAATATGGAGTCTTAGATATCCTATACTTTAGGAAATAAGCCCCAAATCACCCCTACCCACAATCTCCCGGGCACTTTGTTGGGAGAATTGGTGTATTCCATTGAGCACTACACTTAATTCTGGGAAAATTTGGTTCTGCCTGTGACACTTTCTCCTTTGCAGTTGTGGTGTGATGCCTAGGTTGTGTCACCTCTACAACGGGAGAGGTACTGACCAGCCCAGAGTTGATTTAAGCTGCTTCTTTCAGACCAAATCTTTTGACTTGGAGATTAACCAGGTGTAGGAGTAAGGCTTCTTTTCAACAAAATTTTTCCTCTTTGCTGTCCAAATATATGAAACAGGTTGACAGTTTAAAAGAAAAATTGGACACATTTTCATGTATCTTTTAGTGATTTATATATTTTTCTAAACCAGTGTTTGATAAAATCAAAGAGACTTACAATATACTGGGAAATTAAGGTATCTCTTTGTACTACAGAAAAAGTAAGCCAAATTTCTAATCAAAATGATGACTGGAACAAACCCTAAAGATAGTTTTTTCACCCCAAACACAGATTGGATAATATATAGCCTCTGTTGACAATTGTTTAAATAAAAGCTCAAAGGAGTAAAATCAAAATCTTCAGTTGCCAGAAATCAAGGCAGAGCTCAAAAGTACAGCAATGAATGAAAGCTGAGCAACTCACAGATAACTAAGACTGGATACGAGGAGAAAGTAATCAAGGAACAGGCTCCTTGCCTGGTTGGGGGTCATGGTCAATGCCAGGCACACTGTCTGGAGAATGGACACGCCTGAGGCTCTGACTCAGGGGGATGGGCGGGACACGGACAGTGTATATAACCTGAGCTTTTGTACCCCCATGAAGAGCTGAAATAAAAAATAAAAAAAATAAAAAAAATGAACTAATAGCCTTGTTAAAAGCCTGGAGCTCAGATGTTTCTTATTTGCCAACTAGCAAATATTGCTCACAAGCCCAGCACTATAGAAGTAATCCATGTTCCTGAGGCCCCATGTAAAAAAAAATCACCCCAAAAAAGCTTCAAATGTAAAAATTAATGTAAAGACTGGACCAAGTTTGGGGGAGGTGCCCCAAACAGGCAAATGAGACTAGCTACATCAGAATGGCTCCAAACTCCAGGGCAAGCTTAGAGTTTCCATGAATGACAATTCTCACTGAGAGCCCAGAATTTAGTTACAAATCTCAGGAGGAAGTGTCCAGCCAGAAGAAGAAGCAGACTTAAAAAAATGAAATTTTTTATCTCACAAATTGCAAAAAATAGGATAATCCTTCAGAATTCTCTAATTTTTATCTTTTAAGGAATAAAAGTTCTGGATAATTTACTAGAATATTTAAGGAAATATAATGTTGCGGTGTTATTACTTTGCCTTATAGATCAGGTATTGAAAAGATTAAAGGTTTCATAAGACAATATATTTTTTTATAGCATTCCCTTTGATAGGGCAACAGATTTTGATCTCTCTCTCTCTCTTTCACTATCTCTCTCTCTCGCACACACACACACTCCTGTGCATACATATGTTTATGGGTGGTTAACTATATATGTAACTGTATATTTATATGTACCTAACTACTGTACATTTTTTAAAAGTTATATTTACTCAAGGGAGCATTGTATATTAGATTGTAGAGAATATTTTAAAGTGTTGTATTTATTTCTACCTTCTTTCTCAGTTTGTGTATATTTTACTTTTTAATTACCAGGGAAGGGACATGGTTAAATCTATAAGGCTTATGTCCTCATTTATCCCAAGACTTCATAATTGTATATCCTTAAGGATAATATACATATATTGATTGACACAAAAATGAGTCCTGGGTCCATACTAACGTATACTATTATGTATGGGTATAGTTTCTATTCTATGTATCAATTTATATATTAATGCATTATAACATTTATTCTTTGGAATGTTAACTTTCTTTATAGCTACACTTCCCAAATATGGATCCAGAGCTCATTATTTTGTATGTGAACCAAATGAATGTATATTTACAATATATGTTTATTCTTCTTCATGTTAACCTCCTTTATGGCTGCACTTTTACGAATATTCTCATAGCCACCCCTGCTCCTGTGAGACTTTCAAGAACATAATCAAGAACCAAAATCAATCAGAATGGGATTAAGGTTTTCTATTATAATTAAATGTTAAATAGAGACATCTAATTGTATCCTCCTAGTTAATTGCATTTATTATTATTATTTTTTAAATTTTTCATAAGCTTCTCTGTACTTAATGGCCACCCTGTGTCATAGAAAAATTAATGTTAATTTTTCCTCTCAAAGAAACAATTAAGTTAAGAAAAGAAAATAATCCCCAAATTTTCTTTAGAGGTTTAAAAGCTCTTCACAAAAATGTTCCCTCCTGAATACAAAACAGCATCCATAGCCCCTAAAGTTGGTTTCATATTCTCCTCTCCAGCTAGTTCTACTTCAATTAGGCTGTGTGGTTTTGAGGAATGTTAGTAAAACACCGCCTTTTGAAGAGAATGCACCTCAGTTCACCTGCAGCCTGAAGCAGTGAGTAGAGTCCTATGGGAAACCTTTGGGTTCTCCTGTGGCTGGCTCCCGATTAACCCTTACACACCCACATCTCCCCGCTTCATAAAATAACAGGATTACCTTGTATTTGTATAGTACTTTTGCCTTTTTTTAAACACTATCACATGCGTGTCTTATTAAGACCAAAAAAGAAACTGAGAAAAAGGTGTTATTCTTGTCAGTGTTTAGATGATTCAATTGAAATGTGAAGAAGGTTTTTAATTTCCCTGAGGTAGATAGAGCAACTAGCAAACACACAAGCAGGTGCTGGAGCCATATGTCCTCATGTGATTCTCCATAGGACTAACTAGACTTGCTGTGGTTATGGGAACAGTTTGGGGGCAGACTATGCTTTCTTTCTAAACACACATTTATTTAACATTTTCCTTTTTGCAAAGCCAGTTGAACGAGTGCCAAAAAAGTCAAAATCAACTCTAGATTCAAATTATACTTGGATATTGTGATCAGTTTTAGAAAACAGACAGCCAATGTATAAATGAGTATCAATCCAGATCTTTAGAGAGAGTCATGATGGTAGAAAATATATAGTTCATATAAACTTTTTGAAAATGCAAGATGGCATCTCTTCACAAATGCAGAGCTGACATCAAATCATTTAACTTATTTTCTCCATGGTAGCTAGCTTGTCAAATTGTAATAAATATATCATTGACTTCAGCTTCATAAGCATAAGAAATTGGGTAATAATTTGTCAGCAGGGGACAGGAAAGAAAGCAAGTAAGCAAAACAGTAAGTAGAAGTTGCCACTTCTCCAATATTTATTATTTAATTTTCAATGACATGTTAGACCAAATGTTTGCTTATTTTAAAAATTCAATATACAGGAACAATAAGATATCATAAATAAATATATAAATATTAAGAATGCTAGGCATCCTCAAACAAGACTCTAAAATTGCCCACAGAGAATCTTCACCTTCTTCTCCCTTGTGGTGTCAAGATTTCCAGAACCATCTGTACTGATTTTTCGCCTTAAATGACCACCCATCTGCATATTAAGTCACTCATGGACATATCTTGAAACATTACGGAAAAGGCCCCCAAAACATATGTCAATGTAATTTTCCAATTTAAAAAAAATATGTTAAGCCAAAGTTAGAGTGTTTCAGCCCCATTGTATCCTGGACCATAGGCATATGCCATTTTAACTGGACAAGTGGTAGAGATGGTTGAAAGGAAACAAGCGAAAGACAGAAGGTGGAAGAGTCAGAAAGCGGGTGGCATCATCAGCCTTACCAGAGAATATAGGTGATTTCCTGTCCCTTCTTCATTTTCTAGGAGGCTAAAGCATCAGCTGGTTAGCATTGACTGCCATGACTGGGTAGATCTGTAAGGAGCAACTAAATTATAAGCAGGTGATACAACATTTTAATATTACAATATTTAAAATATAATTACAATATCAATATTGTAATGCAGATATAAGTCTGCATAGCACAGAGATGATGCTGGAAGGCAGAGGATGGAAATTAGAATGAAGAGCGATAGAGCTGTCATTTACTAAAGACTAATTCTGTCCTTGTCATCTGGTAATGTCTGTGTAGTGTGATGGCTGCAGTAGATGCTGTGGGAGCCCAGTCCAGTTCCCCTTTCCTAGACTGGTGAAGCCTTGTGATTCCCCTAACGGCTATGCGCCTTGCCTGCTGATGGTTCACAGCTTTACTGTTCTAGGTGAGAGTGAATTCCCTCAGCTGGCTAGAGCCACGGAGCTCAGAGATTCCTGTGGACTTCTGGGGACATGCCCTGGGGATAGACCACAGCCAGTGATGACTAATGGGAAGAAACACATTTGTAGTTACTTTCCCATCACAATTTCCTGTGGGATCAGGTTGCAAATAGACTTTGCTTAGTTGTGTCTGTCTGCTACCCAATTGTGCTTCACTCACTTCCTCACAGGTTTCTCCTGAGAGCGCTCCCGCAATCAAAAATCTCTTGCACAAGAATCTGTCTCAGGCTGTGCTTCTAGGGAACCTGTCCCATGACAGTGGCCTGTGGCAGCCCTTGTGTTCTAGGGCCAAACTATTCTTCCTAACAGCAGGTGTGTGTTAACCAAAAGTCGGAAGAGTTTGCACAAAGTCCAGTTCCAGAATATGTTCTGGAGATCTGTTGTACAGCATTGTGACTATATTTAGTAAATAATATGTTTTATACTTGAAAATTGCTAAGAGAGGAGATCTTAAGTGTTCTTACCAGAAAAGAACATTAAGTATGTGAGGTGATGGCTATGTTAATTAGCTTGATTTAAACATTCCACAATGTGAATACATCCATCCAAATATCACTTTGCATACCATAATATATACAATTTTAAATATAAGTTTTTAAAAAAGGGCTTACATAAATTCTAAATGTGCTTGGGCCAACCTAGAAAAACTTGTGTTGTTTAGGGTTAAAAGGTGCTTGTGTGGCATTCCCATTGCCATATTCATTTCTAAGTTACACCTCTCATTTCGTTGATGATTTCTACACAAGTGCTGCATAAATGCATGCTGCTCACTAAGGAGAAACATTTTCTAAATAAACCATTTTGTGTGCACTGCTAACTACAATCTTTCTCAGGCTTATGATTTGAGCAGAACTTTTCAGAGCAGTATGGCTTTAATTGGTTTTTCAGAGGGTTTGATTTTTAAATTCCAGATTCTGGTGTAATGTTGAGAAGTGTTTATGGTTAGAAAATAATACTTGTAGTCCTTACTCTACTCTAAATTTTTTTATTTTAGGGGAAAATCCTGACAGATGCAGTTATACATAGTTATTAATGTTGAATCGGTTTTACTCTCAACAAATGTCCTCAATTACTCGATCCATTCCTTTTCTGACAAGGATGGGATGTCCTCCACCCACTAAGGTTCATTCTGTATGAATTTTAATAAACGAGCCAGTGCAGAATTGTTTTTATTTCATTTCAATAATAATAGAAAATATTGATTAAGTGCTTCCTCTGTGGCCAGCCGTGGTTCTGAATTATTTATAAGTATTAGTCCATTTAATACTCATAACAACTTTTTATGTCGGTCACCACAGTTTTATTAATATCACAATTTTATAGGCTGGAGTCATAATGCAAGTGACACTGCAAGTTAGAAATATTAGGCAAATTGTTCAAAGTCACATCATGTCTAAGTGATGGAGCTGGAATCAGATACCAGTCAGCCTGATTAAAGAGAAAATACTCGTGACTCAAATGCCAGCTTTTTGCTCCTGCTCCTCCTCAGGAGAGGAGACCCAAACCAGGTGTTTTTTTGTTTTACCTACACTTCTGGAAACTGTAGTCAATAGCAAAAGGCTAACCTGCACCCCATTCAAGGCACGGGGTCTCTGATTGAAATCACACTGCTGGTTGACTTAATCCTCTTCTCAGAATGCCTGCCGAGAAACTGCCCTCAAGCAAAAATGGTCTTAAAACTTCAGGCACCGAAGGGAAGATTCTAATGGAGAGAATCTGGATGTAGATTTAATTAGGCAGAGAGATATTCTAGACCCTGCAGCGTTTGGAAGGTCCGAGAAGTGACATTCACTGAATTAACTCCCTTAATTGTGGGGCTACACAAAAATAGCCCTAAGAGAAAGATAGAACATATTCCATCTTTACAGACGAGGTTCAGAGAAATTAAATGCTTGGTTGCCCTGGATCTTGGAGCTACTGAATGGCAAAGGAGTTCTTCTTTCAGAATCCTGGTCAGGTCTAACTTGCAAGTTGTTTCATTGGATTAATGTAGGATGTTTAGGTGACAGTATGTTCGTCTTGCTTCCTTGGACATAATGAATCATCACCAGGGGAAAAAGGGATATAAATTTCATGATTTTTTCAACAGGTCAAGATTTTCAGGTACTTGCTGGTAGTTCGTACTGAATTAAAATCCTTGTGCTCTTTTACTTTTTCTCTTCAAGGGGTCACCAGGACAGAGCAGTTATTGGTCCTTTCTCAGGAACACTGATTCCTCTCACCAAGACTGCCACACTCATTACAAGATAAAGATTTTTTGGACACTATGAACTTATTAATGACAATTACTTCACATGTAGGAATAGCTGGAGAACAGCTGGAGAAGAAATAGAAGATTTATATTTTATTTATTCATTCAGCCAGTTATTTCTGGTTTCTAAGAACAGACGCCCTAACATGATTTCAGACTATTAACGTTTGGAGGCACAATTCTTGTAGTGCTATACTGCCACCTGCTGGGAAAAGGAAAACAAAAACTCAAAGATCATTTTGAAAGAAGCTTGTCTGTAACATTTAGAAGTTTATTTAGTGCACTTATGCATAATCAATGGACGTGTTTTAATACTGATTTTCCATAATCACTGGAAATTCTTAGTCATTCCCTCATTCTCCAGGTGCTCTGAAGTTTCTCAGAAGCCACAGTTTTCAGATTTTACTCCTGCTTTACCTTGATACTCATTGTCAATCTTGCTCTCTTGGTTGTATTCCTCTGTCCAACCCTTACGTGTTTTTTACTCCTCAAGATTTTCATTGTGTTCACTTTCCATTGGTAAGTTCATTACGTTTGGTGACTCCTGTGAAGTGAAAATAATATCCTAAGCCCCCACCAACTAAACTTGTTAGGGATATCTAGCTCCTCTTGGCTGGGGGACCCCAGAAAAATCCTAAAGCTGAGTTCCCAGCCATGAAGGGATGGGAGGTCAGACATGCTTCATTGTACCCCCTCCTTTTTGGAGTTTAGACACAACAACTGACTAGCATTAATGTTAAAATAGAGAGATCATAAGACTGACAAAACATACCTTTTGTAGCAACAAGATACTAAATTACAAACAGGACCTAAGCCATAGAACACAAAGGTTATGTCATGCTTACAGGCCATCAATTTGCTTAACATATCACTTTGAGTCAGTGTATTGAGGCTTACTCTATGATTAGCAGATTTCCTTATCTTAACTTAGACATTCCTTTTGACTCCAAATTTTTAGACAAAGCTTAACTCTCTTAACCAATTGCCAATTAAAGAATCTCTAAATCCACCTATGACTTATAAGCCCCCACTTTGAGATGCCCTGCCTCTTCAGAGCAAGCCAATGTATATCTTCCATGTATTGATTTATGATTTAACCTGCAATTCCTGTCTTCCTAAAATGTATAAAACCAAACTGTAATCCAACTACTTCAGGACCAGTTACTCAATGCTGCTTGGATTTGTGTGTCTCAGGGTCACTTATATTGGCTCAGAATAAACCTCTGAGTTTATTAACACTCCAATTAGTATCAATGTATGCTGATGACCTCAAATTTCCATTTTATGTCGATTTATATTTTTGTGCTCTGAGATCTATTTGTTCAGTAATCCAATTATTCAGTGATAATGTCACCTATTTTATAAAAGCCATTTCCCTGAAGTCACACTAGATTAATGTACCCTTGTTTATTCTCCAATAGCACCATTTAAAAACCATTATCATACTGACTTCTATAACCATATTTTATGTTTTTAATATAACTTAGTTCCCCTTTCTAAAATTACATTTTATACATTATTATAATATCTTGTACAGTGAGACCTCACTTAATGTCGTCATGAATAGGTTCTTGGAAACTGTGACTTTAAGTGAAATGATTTATAGCTGGGTCCTGGAATAATTTCATATCTTTCAAATCATTTTGTTATAGTGTTGAGGAAAAAACATGGTTCCATCATACATTGTTTTGCTTAAAGTCACTATTTCCAAGAATTTATCTACAATGTTAAGTAAGGACTTACTTTATACAATTCAAATATTGCAAAGGCATATAGACTGAAATGTAAAATTTCTTTTTCTGCCCCCCTACTTTCAGACACACACACACACACACACACACACACACACACACACACACACACAAGCACAGCCTCTCTCCTTCCCAGAGGTAAAAATTTACAGTACACTTTCTTTTCTTATGTTCATTTTCCATGCATTTCCATAATACATGTCATTCCATCTTAAAATAATTTGTTTCAACTATTTCATCTGTTGTTGACCCTTAAATAATTTTCACTTTTATTTTCACATGTATTACATACCTCCACAAAGGAAGTAAATACTTTACCAAAAAAATTGCACCAGCAGCTAGGTATATTCACAAAACCTATTGAAATCTGCCAGGCCTACAGAACCGTAAACAGTTGGCAAAAAGCACATGAACACTTACTGTTTCCAAAGATGCCTGGCTTACATACAGACATTGTGTAGGTAACCAATAAGTAAGACACAATATGCCAACACCTTATATTTGAGGAGTAACTGTTTTACGAACACATTTTCATATAGATTATTTGATTTTAATAAAATTCCAGGGAAATATATAGGAGTCACTCATGTGATTATTTAAGAAACAATTGATGTGAAACCACTTTTTTCCATTTCTCTTTTGGAGAGAACATCTTCATCTTTGATTATAAAAATAAATAATCTGTTAACCTCAATATTTCCTAAGTATATTAAATATGCTATGTAGTTATTAATTTCAGAAATTTTAAAATATCTGGTACTTTATAACAGTACACTAAGACATACCATTTTCATAGGTATGTGGGATATTTAGGCCACATAACAAGTACTAAATACACGCAAGTTCCTAACTTTTTCCTTCCCTCCCTATTCCTCAAAACCACTAATTTGTTTTAAATTTTAAAAAAAAGAATCACAAGGAAATGTTCAAGTTATCAAACTCTGCATTATCTGGCAACATACAATAGAAAATAAAACATTACACTTAGCTTGATTATTATTGTAAACTTTATAAAAAGTTACATATATATACAAACAAAATATTCTAAAATACTGCATATAGAGTTTAAATCCCTGTTCTATCTCAGCCAGATGACATAACTTTTTAAATCTTCAGTGTGGCAGACAGGATTCTAAGAGTCTCGCCCACCCGATGATTCCTGACCCCTCGTGTACATATAACTTCTCCCAGGGTATTCAGACAAACGCTAATCCAGGCTTGCTGCAAAGGAATTTTTCAGATGTACTTAATGTCCTGAGTTAGTTTAGCTTAAATTAGGCATCTTATCTGAGTGGGCTCACTGTAAACACATGGCCCTTTAATAGTGGAGAGCTCCCTCTGGCGGTCACAAGGAGAAATCAGAGCTTCTGACATCAGAAGGATTCAGGATGCCATTGCTAGTTTGATGAGGGATGGGACTACGTAGCAAGGAATGCAGAGGGTCTCTAGGAGCTGAGGGACATCCTGGGCTGTTAGGCAACAAGGAAACAGGAACTTTTGTCATTCAGTCACAAGGAACTGAATTTCTCCAACCGTAAGAATGAGCTTGGAAGCAGATTTTTCCCTAAAGCCTCTACATAAGATCTCAGCTGGCTGATACCTTGATTCCAGTTTTGTGATACTCTGAACAGAGAAACCGGTTATACCCTGCCAGATGTCTAAAGGACAGAACTGTGGATTAATAAATGTGTATTGTTTTAAACTGCAAAAACCAAAATACCAAACATCTATGTCCATCTGTGACTCTATAATCTTTAAAAAAGGTATCTTAGACAACCATGGGGGGGTACCTGTTTGTACTAATACATATTTAGATTATTTCCCACCTTTTTTTCTGCAATGAGCATCCTTGTACATAAATCTCTGCATGTTAGAATCATCATAGCTTTCTAGAAGCTATGCCAAGAATACATGAATTTTGAATTTCAATTGATACTGCCAAAATACTTTCCTCCAAACCTACATATTGCCATTAGTAATAATTTCAATATCCTAAGTAGTAATTATTATAGACTTAATTTGTATCCACTGATTACTAATAAGGCTGAGAATATTTTCATATGTTTAAATATCATTTGTTTTTTTAAAAATGTGATTGCTCTCCAATTTTCTCATAAAAGATGTTTGTCTTTTCTCTTTTTAAAATTATCGGTAATCTTTATATAGTCTTCATTTATCAACATATTTTGTCATTTCTTCACAGATGGTAAGCTTACTACTTACCAGACACTGCTTTTTGTACTTGAAATTTGGGGGTGAACAATACAAATGAGGTCATTTCTTTGACTCATGCTTACCAAGTTTACATTCTAGAGGAATAGGAAACAAAGAAATTCGATAAAAGTCTGATAGTGTTAACTGCTAGGAAGAAAACAAAACAATTTGATATGACAGATGTTGAGTGGTTAGAAAGGCCTTTTTGGCGAAGAGACATTTTAGCTCAAAGTGAAATCATAAGAGGGAACCAGGCAGTTAAAATTTGGAGGAAACACTTTGCAAGTAGACAGAACAGGGTAGAAGGAAAAGGGAGGCCAGGACTAAGCTCTGAATATTCAAACATTCAGATATTAAATATTCAAAGTTGATAATTTGAGGTTGAGCTCAAGAAGAAACTTAGAAAAGGGACTGAAAAGGGAGAGCCAAAGGTACCTAGAGAATGAGGAAAATGACACAGAAGCCAGATGAGGAAAATTGACCTTAATTCTTTTTAGGGGACTGAAAAAAATGCCATTTTTTTTTGTGGTGGGCTGGAGGGAAAGAAAATTGGAGGTGAAAGAGGACACAGTGACTATAAATAACATATGCTGTAAAGGAAAACAGAAAGTAAGATGGTAGCTACAGGGTGTTGGGGGATGTTAGAACATATTCAAGTGGAACAGTCCAGTAGAAAGGAATATACCAATGCTGTGACAGACAGAAGGAACAATAAGAACTATGTTCTCGAGATAGCAAGAGGAATAGAAATATGGGCCATAAGGAAAGTGATTGCAGCCTTTGAGAGAGCAGGTGTGTTGTGTTTATTCTAAGAGAAGGTTACACATGTAGAAAAGATGGTGGACTGAGATATAAGAGAATAAGGAAATTCTAGTTGACTGCTTCAATTTTCTCAATAAAATCCATGAAGCAAGCCATCAGCATAGAGGAGATGAAGGTGGGTGCAGTATGGGAAATGGGTACAATGTGTGAGAATAAAGGAAATTAGATAAAACTGCCATTTTGTAAGAAGAGGAATAGAAAACACCAGCAAAATACTCTGGGCCATGTGTGGGACCGGTTAAGATTTAGCATTATTACCAAATGCCCTTTTTCCTTTTGCACTTAAATTTTAGTTTGGTTGTGTATAAAATTGTTAAAATTATTTTCTCTCACAGCTTTTAAATATAATTGCTCTATTTTCTAGCCTTCTAGTGAGAAATCTCATGTAAATCTGATTTTCATTCTTTTGTAGATAACCTTTCCTCTCACGTCTTAATTTCACTTCTCTGCAGCTTTTAAAATTTTCTCTATGCTTTCCAAATGAAATGTACAGCTGTGAATTTATTGCTAAAGTTCATCTTGTTAGGCACTCAGTTTGATTGAAGACAGCTATATGTTTTCAGCTGTAGGGAATTTTCTCTATTTCTAACTTTCTATTCTCTTTGCTCCATGGATGTTAGAAATTCTGACTCTATTTTCTAAGTGCCCTAATACTTTTCTGTAATGTTTCCCCTTTTGCACAGTATTTTGGGGAGAATTCCTCTACTCATGCTTTCAGCATGGTGCTGAGTTTAGCCCAATTAGCTTGTGTGTGTTAACTTTTCCATTGCAGACTTGCTGTCAAGGTTCAAGGAGCACCACCACCCTCTCCAGCCTTAAAGCGTATTCTCAGTGCTTTAACCTTTGGGGAAACACCGTGTCAGCCATTTCTCAGTATACATGGTGTCAGGAGAACGGGGTTCATGGCTCATCTGGTCCAGTTCCAGCTCTTTACTTAATTTCCTGATACTCAAAGACCTTCTCCTGCTCCTTACCTCTACTGGCTCAGTGCTTGGAGATTTTACAGGACAATATCCACTCTCTCAGCTGTCTTCCTCCAGGCATTTTGGACCATAGTTTCTTCTGCCACTCTTTCTGACGTGTTTTTGTTTTTAGAAATTCCTCAAAATTTTTGGTTTGTCTACGGCACTTTTTCTGCTCTTCCATAAAGTCATCTATTTTCTTATTTCACGGATATATGGTACAATGGACAATACCACGTGGTAAATGGAAAAATACACATAGACAGTTCTCTTGATCTTGTCTTTCATTCTGCAGTGGAGTTGCTCAGTCTTTTCTTTCCTAAACAGTAAAAATTTCATAATAGCAATGAATGTATTTAGTTTATTATTGTAAACAGTTTCCCTTTTTCTAACATAATGCCTGGGTTGAATATAGTAGTACTGTAATAATCAAAATATTAGCATTGTTAACAATATAAATGTATTAATGTCAGTCATCAATATGTTATTACTGTTAATGATACAAACCTTAAGTTTTCATAAATGCTTGTGAAATTTAATTGCACTCAGGTACCCAGATAAGTTTATGACACATAGTAGTTGTCACTCACCTTGTATAACTATGTTATTGTTATGATTATTATTATCATTAATAATATAAGAGTATACTTGGTACAGCCTTTGGGATTTTATTTGATTTTTATCTCTTGATTCCTAACACATAAAATCATATTCTTTGGGAAGGGCATCCACTAGAGAAATCCAGAAATTTTGGAGGCCTATTTTTGAACAACGGCAGCATGGTATTATTTGATCTGCATCATGATGGCAGTGCCCAAGATAGATTCTAATTAAATGAGATCGTCACCAAATTTTCTATCCAGGGTGCTTGAGGGGAAACTATTTTTATCTACTAAGGGTAGTGCTGACATATTCAAACAATGTAATGGCTATTCAGGACACTGAGCTCTCCCAAAGTGTGAATATTGGTGAAATTATTTGTTTATCTCAGCCTTTGTTTAGAGAGATTTTAGAATGGCTTACAATACGTAAACACATGAAGAGAACATGTGTTATGAACAGCTGAAAAGAGAAGATCACAAACAAGAGCAAGAAATGCTAGTACACCAAACAAAACCAGGACTTAAGCTAATACAAAAAGTAGTCCAGTAGCATCATGCTTACTGGAGGTGGCCCACAGATTCGCCTCTAAGAAAAATAGCAAATATTTCAAATAGCAAAGATATCCCATTCCATTGTCAACCTGAAAGGAAGAAGCTGAGGCAAAATTAATTTAGAGAGTTTATCTGGGCCACGCTTGAGGACTGCAGCCCGGGACACACTTTCAAGTTGCTTTGGGGAGTGCTTCAGGAAACACAGGAGAGGCTCATGGTTTTTTAAAGAAGAAAGGACAAATCAGGAGAGGGGGGTGATTATAAAGCTGCTCATCAGGAATTCTCATCAGAAATAACTTTGGTTAATGATTCATTGTTGAACTACAAGGTGTATGACATTTCATGGCTACTTGGCTTCAGATGGTCTAGAGCCGGCATAGTGAGTGGCTTCAAAAGGTATTAATATTTATTTATTTATTTATTTTAAAGAGGTAATTATTTAGCACAAGGGAGAGTGAGATATGACTGCTGGTTACATTTTAAATGCCTCTTTTGGCCTGGTACTTTAAAGGGGCTCACATTCTTCAGATAAAAACTTTTTTTTTTTCTTTCTCACTATCATGCAATTTAAAGTAGCCATAAATTTACAATCAACCAAAATTACTCACAATATTTTATTTTATTATTTTAATTTAATTTAATTTTAATTTTTTTAAGAGACGAGGTCTTGCTATGTTGCCCAGACTGGAGAGCAGTAGCTATTTCCAGGCACGATCATCATACTGCCCTACAGCCTTGAACTCCTGGCCTCAAACCTTCCTCCTGCCTCAGCCTCCTAAGCAGTTGGCACACTGGGCTGAAAACCTAAATATTTAATCCTCTGAGCCTAACTTTTTTCTCATTCTCTTGAAAACACATTTATATTCACTGGGGACAAGGCAACAATGGTAACACCAAACACATTGAATCAAATCTTTTTTTTAAAACATAAAGTTCTCCAAGTTAAATATTTCCTGGCTCAGTTTTATGTAATATTGATGCTGGAAAGTGCATGAGAAAATATGGAGTTTTTTCTCTCCTTTTACAAATGTGAAAAGTGAGGCCCAGAGTGGTTAAGTGATTTACCCAATATGATCCAGCACTTTTAGTTTTCTTTTTAGACTGCAAACCTTAATTTTCAGTCAGGAGTTCTTACCATGTTTACCACTACTTCCTTTTCATCCACAAAATGAAAGGGCCATACTCTGTATTTCTAAAAGCTAATTCTCTAAAGATTAATTATTCAATGAGAATTTTCATTGTATATCATATTAATGATAAACTGTATTATTTATTCAAGAATTAAAAGTATTAATCCTGTACTTCTCTTGGTGTGCTCTTACTCTGGTAACATGCTACTTCATGTAAGAAAATATGACTACAATGTTTTCACTGTGGGAAGAAAAAAAATTCAAAGTTCAGAAAATACATTGTATTTCTGAAATTAGAAAGAATGGTTGTCATTTGGATTTTCCTTTTTGCTGGTGTTAATCACTTACACAAGGGAGACACATAATAATTTTATGCCAATGAAATTTCATAATTATAAATTATTTGAGAAATCATTTACATAAACAGTCTAGAAAATGCCTTCTATGCATTTTTTTTTCAATTTCAATGTTGACAGTTGTTTACACACTTACCAGTTCATCAAATGCACTTTCCTGCTCTGTTTCAACTCAGTTCTTAAATGTGCAAAGAAAAAGTAACTATGAAACATGAAAGTGCTCATTCGATCTCTTATTCATTGAGAACATTTTCAACTTTAAATTTGAAGTAATTAAAACGATTGATAAATGTATGCACAAGTAAATATGATGATAGATTATTTTAAATGCCCTAAAATAGGAATTAACTCTATATTCTTTTAACCTTTTAAATTATATTTTTAGTTTCTAGCAACTAGGTGGCAGAATAATCCATTTTTAAGAAGTTAAACATTTCTTTTGAGGTATGTGGAGACAAATGTGACTCCATTTTGGATGCCATTTTGCTATGTTGACTTCGGATTAACCCCAGGCCTGGGAATGCTTCCTGATTTCTATTTTATTTACTGTCCCTAGTGTAAGAACATGCACTCGCCGTAAATTATGCTCTAGAGCAAAGCAACCTTGTTGCTATCACACAAATTATAGGTTATGATGCATATAGCATTCTTGTCTGTTCTGTAGGATTGCCTTTAATTGTTCTGCATATTTCATGTGTGCCCTTTCCCCCTGGCATACCAGCCCTGGCTCTGGCAGGTGACAGTGCCAAGATCTACCAGTCTTGCTGCCTCATAAGACAATGCTTCTGTCTGTAAATTCACCAATAAATCACCCTGTATTAACAAACTGGATTTGTGCCCCTCATTCTTTCGTTTCTAGGCATTTGGGGGTCACTTTGCATACATGGTCCTTTCACAAAACAAAATAATGGCAGATTCACATGCAAGTGTGAGAAATACCACAGGAAGATCTTGCGAATTCTTTATGCAGCTTCTCCAGTGCTACCATGGTATCTTGGTATGGTTATAATCTTGCGAAACTATAGTACGATATCACAATCAGTATGTTAACATTGATGCAATCTACTGATCTTATTCGGACTTCCCTGTTGTACTTGTGGAGGGGGGGGAGGATCATTGTTTTCATGCAATTTTATCACGTGTCGGTTTGTGCATCCACTACCACAGTCAAGACACTGAACAGCTCTGTCACCATCACTGCAAGGATCCCTCATGTCGCCTTCCATAGCCATGTGCACTTCCTTTTCCCATCAGCGCCCCCTAAGTGTATGATCTTTTTTGAGTTTTTTCCCCCCAATAACTTGAGGTATAGGCCGATGTTCCTTTTTTTGCCAGTGGCTACCCAATTGCTCCAACACCATTTGTTGATAATATGATTCTTCCTCTACTTAATTGTTTTTGCACCTTTTTCAAAAATATGCACAATTAAATATGTTTAAATTATTTGAAATGTCTTAAGAACTGACTGTACTTTTAATTCCTAGTTCTCATTTGTAACCACTAGATGGCGAGATTGGCTTTTATAAGTTTATAAATTATTGGCAACAGGTTGCTGAAATTTTCAATGTCTTCAGTGAAATTTATTCTATGCCAGACCCTCTAATTTATAATAGTTATTTAAAAATAATAGTGCAAAAAGAGTTCTAAGTATTTAGCTGAGAAGAAGTATAATATTAGTTTATTTTGGAGTGTTACAAACCCCATTCAGTTTTAGTGGTGAACATAGAAAATGAAGAAGAAATTAGACAATCGTTAGACATTAAAGTAGTATTCATTAAAGTCCTAATATGTCAATTTTCTTGAACTACATATTTTTAGTTCACTGAGAAATTATAGAATTAATCCATGAATCTTTTTATAGAATAAAATGTAAAGCATTTATTACAATTACATATCCATATTTATATATTGTAGTCTTTGATTTCTAAAAAATATACCTTTTAATTAGAGAGGTGCTTATTGATGTAGACTACAAAGAAATGAAGAACAAAGATTTGTCAAGTAAATAAAGAGGAAGAGAAATTTATTGGGAAATATTTGTATTTTGAGCAGCTCTGTTAAACGCCTATAACTTTTTATTAAAATTCTTTAATTCATTTCATTAATATTGAATTTTGTTACCTGGGAGTATTCCAGTAAAATTAAGATATGTATTAGAATGTGATTCCAGTTTGTCATTCACCAGAAAGAAGTGTGAGGCTGGCAATTACCTGATGACATTGAGTAGCATAAAGGGAAAAACCCAGGTAGCTTAAAATGAAAAAAAATTTCATGTGTTTCTTTAATAGTCCCTCTCACTGTCCTATACATCTGCTAATTATCAACTACAATTTTGGCTTTCTGTCTTGAAAAAACTACTTATGTAACTGGGAACTCATCTGTGGTACTGAGAAAGAGAAAGAGTAAAAAATATGATCTGACACATTTTTCTAGAGAAATGTGGGATATACTATCTACATAAATAACTGTAATTATAGTTTTATAGTTAAATTGCCAGATTTTAGTCAAACTGGGGAAGAATAAGTATTTATTCAATTGCTAAAACCCTGTTTTTTTCTCCTCATCATTTTAACTTTTAGAGACATCAAGTTATTAAGTCAGCAATTTCTATAAGCACTTTCTTTACTCAGCTTCATGATTCTACCATGTTATCACTGTCTTTAGAAGATCAATGTATAGTCATGTGGTAAAATGAAAAATCTGGGCTTAAGACTTAGGTTTAAGACATAGGTCTTTCAGTTTAACTTACTATATAATGAACTTTTTTTTAGTATAACAAATACTATACATATATATCTATTTCTTAATATTAAACCCTACATTGCAGGTGATAGTGCCCCCATTTTATGGAACAGCAAACCATGTCTCAGTAGGTTTAAATCACTGGCCTGGGATAACAAATTTGATAAGTAGCAGGTGGAGTATTTGAACCCAAGTCTCATTCTGAGCCTGCTTTCCCTCAACTTCATTTTGTTGCTGCTCTGAGCCAGCTCCATATATCTCATCTGTAAAATAAGCAGGTAAAAACCACAAATCCCAATATTCTTCTGATTCTAAAGCACCCCCCTCTGGTGTTGTGAGGGGAGAGACTTTCAGCTCTTGCGGCACCTGCTTCATTCCCTGAGGCATCTGTGTTTGACCGACGCAACACAAACTGAGGCAAAGAAAAACCTTCAGAAATTTCCAGATAAAAATAATAGGCATGCATATTTGTATGAAAATAGCAATACCCTCGTATTATCTTTTATAGTATTTAATATTTTTGTTGATGAGGCAAATCTTTTTTGTTTTTCTTTTTCTGGGAGGAAACAACTGTAAGGACATGCGAATCGGTAGAAAACAAGGAGAGCTAAACTAGTAGGATGGAATGGAAGGAAACATTGCATTAGTAGTGGTACAAAGCAAAGAAAAATGAGGCATTCTTGCTCATAGTGTGGATCCAGGTAGGAAGTATCATACTCTAAGCAAACAAATAGTTGATCAGAAACATAACCAAGAACCTAGTTTTAAGAAATATCTTTTATAATCCAGGAAAAACATCACTACTTGATCTAGTTCTATAATAAAAAGAAACACTGACAATTACACATTAACCTTGTGGCGCTTTATACTTTGCAGAAATCCCTTTATAAACAATATTCTTCCTCATCGTTATTTCAAACAAATACAGAATTGTTTGTCCTACCAAGTTGAAGGTCCTAAGTTCATATAAAATTACTAGGACAGAGCTTTGGTCCTGTCCCCCAAAATGGTGTAGAAGGCAAGAATAAAAACCCAACTGTCATACACATGTGATGTGTTTATTCTTAAAAAGATATATAAATATAGAATGAATTAGTAATAGTAAGATAGGATTATACTGTATGCTTTTCATCCACTAGATGGAGGACTTGCTTTGTGAACTAGTATATAAGTATGGGGAAATCAAGCCAACTTAACTTTGCTGTCTGGGCAAAATTTGTTAATTTGGGTCATATATTAGACGTTTCTGTTTTAGTGGTCAAAGTGGTTCAATTTTAAGCTAGGGCATAATTTGCACAATAACTAAAGTTGAAATTAATACTCAGAAACAAACCATACTCTATTTAGAACTAAAATCCATTAAGTTGTCTGCATTAGAGGAAGAAGCTGATCAGTGGAGATAAAACCAATTTGTTATATTGGAACAGCTGAACTGGTGAAAAAATTATTATAGCATCCAGCAATCGAAGGACACGATTAAACTCCAGTGAGATCACTTGGTTTTAATTTTAACTCTTACAAAGAGCTTGATTTAAACTGTTTCAAATGGCATCAGGGTTAACACTATTGTAGATACTTTTTTTTTTTTTTACTTAGTAAATGGAAATTTCAAATTTTCTAATTTTCAGCTTTCAAACAAATTCATCTGGACCTTAACATCAATGATCTATATGGATGGTAATGTACCTACTTTAGATGTGCTTATTCACCCTTCAACAAGTCAAAATGAGGCAGCAAAATGTTAATGTTACTGCAGCATCGTAATGACAGATGTCTTAAAAATCACATGAAATTATGTCAACAAATTCCAATAAATTCTTACATCAACACAGAGATAACTCTTTCAACATCTAGTTCTGGCCCTCTTAGTTAAGTGTTTATCTTGAGGGGCTAACTTGGCAACTCATTTATACAAGAAAAAAGAAAAGCAGCAGAAGAATCTCTATGAATAGATGGGCAAAGTGATCGGGTTTTGATGCCAGGGGAGATGCTGCATGTTTTGGGCAGTTTTTCTAGTGTTATTTGTCCAAGAATGGGAAAGTTAACTCTTGCCAAGATCATTCAATGTTCTACAAGCATAACACCATATGTATATGCCAGAGTCAAAGTAGTTGAAGAGTCCCAATTGTACCACATAATTTTGTGTTGATTGCCACAATTATCTCTTTAGTAAATGCCATCAATAATCTCTACTTTAAAAAAAATAATTGGAAATTCATAAATGCACTTAAAAATAAAGTCTTAATAATTAAATTACTTAAAAATAATATTTTATTATTTTAATGTATTTGGATTTTATATTATTTCTCAGGAGGATGACCACTCTGCAGCATGTGCCAGGTTTAATAAATAGACAAAAGCCCAAGTATATGAGGGTAAATGTTCTTCAAAGGCCAAGGTTCAGTAAGAGGGTAACAGTATTTTCTTCACTTGTTAGAATTTTAATTTTTTTAATACAGATACCTCAGATAGAGCCCTAAAGATTACAATTTAATGTATTCAAGGGGCTTCTCAGGATATCAGACCTGGAAAACTTACATGAGACCATGTAACTCTCCAGAGTGGGGACAGGTCTTGACTGCCATTGTAGCATCTGTGCCTAAGGCAGAGCATGGGCCAAAGTAGGAACTCAGTGAATAAGAGTTAAATAAATGGACAAATGAGGATACTCTCAGCTGCAATAGCAAGTGACATTGCATTAATTGTGTGCATAATTATTGTTCTTACTCTTCACTTTCTCATTGCTGTATCCCCAGTGCCTTGTACATGGCCTGTAATAGAGAAAAAGCTAATGATTACTTGTTTAATGAATACATGGACATTCAGAATGCCTTAAAAATGCAAATGCTCCTACCTGAGAACCAAGACACGAATGTTGTAAAATCCACGATCAAACATTATTTATTCAGGGTGTCGTGTTTGCTATTCAGTAATGTTTTTCAGCAATGTAAGCTTTTAACATCCTAACAGATTTTTCCTCATCAAGAGTCCCCAAAATAGTGAATGTTCCTTGACTGCAGGAATTTGACAGACCTTGAAATGAAGTAACCCAAACCAAAAGTACTGTTAGTAATTCAAGGAACATAATTGTAAAATTAGATTTCATCCTTTTACTTTTTATTCACATGTACACTTAATTCGTGTTAGGATGTGCTAAAATAGAACAATATAATACCTTATTACATTTGCTTGCAGCATAAAAGGATGTGACATGTTAGATATTTTTTTTGCACCTCAACAGTCTTGTCTGTAATTTGGTGAGGTGATTAATGACTCGAATATATAGAAGCTGGATATCAATGGATCATTTGGTGACTGACTAAGCCAAACACGACACCAAACATCTTTACTCCACTTATTCTTTTATTTTTTATTGTTTTATTAGCATTGTGAAAGAATTTTGTTTTTTCTTTATACAGTGGTATCTAAATGCTGCTCTGTTTCATTTGAAAGAATTTAAGAAGTTCTAAAGCCCCACTTTGGAAACACACCCCAAGTTTGTAAATATCAGACATGAAAGTTTCTGAATCATAGGGAACTTAAAAATAAGGGCTATCCATTCATGTCTGCAATAAGACATTTTAGGGACTGGGGGTGGGGGGTGGATAATGAGAAACAGATTATATATTCTGGGAGTGACTTGTAAAAATTGTGGCATAGCTTTCGCAGGACAGATGAGAAATCATGAGGCATGATATTTAAAAGTCAATAAGAAAATGTCAAAGAGAGCCAGGGCAGCTCCTCCTATATTCCTCCATGTCCTGCTTCAGGTAGTATTGTCTAGTATGACTGATATAATTCCTTAAAAGCACATAAATGCTACACACCAATGTGTAATAGCTCAGACTTTTATATCAAAGGTCCTTCACCTGAACCTTTAATCAACCAGCTCATTCTCCCATGCTCTCTGCAGGTACCACCTCTTCCAGGGTTTCCCTAACTCACTCTGGTTGGGTTGCAAAACCCTCCCAAGTGTTTCTTTGGCGTCCTATGCACATTTATACATCAGTGGTTCTCAAACTTGCCCCTACATTGGAATCATGCAAGCACCTTTGGCCCCCATACCAAAATAAAAAACAATCTGTATTAATTGGGCTGGGTTGTTGTCCATGGCATTGAGATCTTTAAAAGCTTCCAATGTGATGCTAACATACAGCCAAGGTTGAGAACCATTGTTCCATGGTTTTATCTTATTGTACTGAAATTTTCTGTTTATGTGTATGGACTTTCCTTGTGATCAAGAATTATGCCATGCTTATTTGACTTTCCTTAGACTCCAGTACAGAATTACTGCCAGACAGTATATATATGCTCAAAACCATTTGATGACAGAAATAGAATTAATGGGGGAGAACTTACAATGAACCTGATTTAAGAGGTCATAGGATTCCTCTAAGAGGTTGGATGGGAACAAAACGAGAGAAATAGTAGCTGAGGGCTATATGACAGATATATTGTTCCTTGAATTATAACATGGTTTGTATGTTTATATGCAAAAAGCAAGAAAGGAGATAGCAATGGAAATTGAAAGCCAGGAAGAGTATAGTTATCTAAGTAGAAACAAGAAAGAGGAAAATCTGGACTTAGAAGCATTTGAACTCATAAAGGAAGCTGAATTATGGCCCAGATAACATTTCTTTACCATTTCCTTGTGGTAAAATGTACAAAATCCTCTCAAAAATAAAAAAATAATTTAAATTTGAAAAACATTACCAGTCACACCCCTAACCCAATGCAGTGGAGCACTTCTGATTTTTCCTAGTGTGATCCAATCCCACAAAGTATAAGAATTTACAACATTGCTTATAAAACTAAAATGCAAACAGGTGTGAACCGAAAACTTAACGAATAAAATCCCTAAATAGTAATATGTGTGATGCCTTTATTTTGCAAAAGATTGTATTCTCCATTACCTCATTACGTTTTTCTGTTTCCCCCATACCCTGCTTCTGCTTTATTTCCCCTTTATTTCTTTTATAAAGAGTCCTTTGAGATATTTAATTTGCAAAGCACTGGAGAACCATTTAACTGAAAATTGAGGAAGTAAACTGAAATTTAAACAATGACCTTCCCTTCCCTCAGACATACACACATGTAACAGATTTATATGCCTTATTGTAAACATTCTGCTATATCTTTCCTCCACCTGCTACAAGGAGTTAGAGAATCTGCTTTTAACAAGGAAGATAAATGTACCAAATGTCACTGAGCCTCAGGGGGATCAGAGATGGTAAAACAAGTGGTTAAATGTTCTGATTTCCTTTTTCTAATGCATGCACTGAGTTATATTTTCAACCAATCTCTGAAACCACAGAGCTGAGTCTGGCCTCAGCGTGGGCTAAGAAACATTTGCACCAACAAATCATGCAGATAAATAATCATTCTCTCATTGGTAGGTATGTGAATGGTTTGGGAGGAATAATGTCATAGATGAAGATGAAATTTGGTTGTATTGAGTAAGGACTATTTATGCACAATACAGTAATGATGTTTATGCAGAACTTTTATTATTCCTAGGCTGTTTTTTTTAAGCACTAGTTATCTTTGTTACTCTTTATCATAGCTGACCTTCAACATAATCAAACAGGCTACTGTTGAGCACTAATGAGGTTCAAGACACTGCAGTTAATGTGCTTTCAGAGATTTCACAACTTAACTGTCGTAGATGGATATAAAATTTACTTAAAAAGAAGGCTAATTATAACAGTCATGAAGGACATTGACTTTGATAAAAAGAAAATAAGAAAGTTTGAAACTAAGAATTAAAATGAGAAAAAGCAAGAAAAACAAATGAAAGGAAGGAAGGAGGGAAGGAAAGAGGAATGGAAGGGGGAGAGGGGAAGAGGAAGAATGGAAAGAAGGGAAGGAGACAGGACAATCTACAGGATTGAGGATTCAATTCAATTGGAGGGAGAATGGGCAGGTAAAGTTTAAATGACGTTTTGAAAGTTTTGTTGATACAGGTGTCCTATTGTATTTTTGTACCCATTAACCAATCCAGTAATTGCACTGCTGAGTGTATATCCAAACGATAGGAAATCAACGTGTCAAAGAGACATCTGCACTCTCGTGTTTATTGCAGCACTATTCAAAACAGCCAAGATATGGAATCAACCTAAGTGTCCCTCAATGGATGAATGGATAAAAAAAAAAAAAATTGAGCTGGTCACAGTGCAGAGTAGTTATAACTAATTAATCACAACCAGTTACAGATTTCTTTGTGTCTTTTCCACTCTCACTGCTTCACTTGACTCGCCTTAAAACCAAAACCAAACAAACAAAACTGTGATATATATATATTCCATTATATATATATATAATATTCCATTATATACATAATATTTTGTTATATATATAATATTCCATTATATATACTCGGTTAAAAATATGCTCCATTATTATTACCACTTTTCTTACTTTTTGAAATCAACTGGAGTCATAATTGTATGAAGCTGCCTGGCTGTGGCATCCATGCCACATTTGTCCAGCATGGAAGCTCTGGCTATATTGAATGCTAAAGTAGCTAAAGGCAGCAAACTCACTGTCACTAAATTTCAAAAATGTTTCTTTTTTCCCCCCAATAGTTCTATGAAAGTAGCTTTTCTGATAACAGTGACTAAAATGTACAATTACGAGGAAAACACTATAAAAGTGAGAGATTCCTGGCCACTTAAAAATGAATTTAAATTTCGTGATAAACAGGAGGAATGGCTCTGTGGAAAAGATAGTGTTCCATTGAATCAGTGATATTTTCATTTCCCCCACATATAAGAAGCTTCCAATGATCAAGTAAATCTGGAGATTTTATTTCCTTCTCAGCACCACCTTTTCCCTAATAGGGCTTATAATTCTCCTTCTTTCACAGTGCAAATATTAATGGAGCACCTATTAGGTCATTAAATATGAAATGTCCAATTTCACATCAAGAATGTAGTTTACTATATCTCAAACAAGAAGCAGTACAATTAATCAAAGTATGCACCTAAACCATTGAACAGTTTTGCAGTCTTAATGGTAGCTTGTTTATGCCAGCAGTGCAGAAGCCAGGAGAGCAAGTGGTGATGAAATTACACAAGGCATTTTCCACAGCTTGCTGAGAATTGAATATTTTTCCTTGCAAGATGTGGTCCAAAGCCTGGAAAAGGTGGTAGTCAGTTGGTGCAATGTCTGGTACATACAGTAGATGACAGAGGGTTTCCAAGTACAGCCTATGTAGTTTGAGCAGTGTTGTTTGTGCAACATGTGGTTGAGCGTTGTCTTGCAAGAGGATTGGCCTTCTCTATTGACCAATCTCAGCTGCTTAATCACAAGCATCCTCCTCATTTCATCTAATTGGTTGCAGTAGACATCCCCTATCATCAATTGACCAGGTTTCATGAAGCCGTAGTAGATAACACCAGCACAGGACCCCCCAACAGACACCATTGGCTGTTTTTGATGAATATTCAGTTTTGGACTGTTTCAGTACTTCTTTATCCAACCATTGTGCCCACCACTTGCAATTGTCAAAAAAAAATCCATTTTTCGTCACACATAACAATACTGTGTAGAAATGATTCGCTTTTATCTTGTGACAGCAAAGAAAGGCAATCTTAGAGACAATTTCTCTTCTGACACTCATTTAATTCATGCAGTACCCATCTATCCAGCTTCTTTACTCTGATGATTTGTTTTAAATGGTCTAATATTGTTGGAATAGTAACATCAAACCTTGCCACTGATTCACACATAGGTTGAGATGGATTCACTTCCACTACAGCTTTCAGCTCATCATTATCCACCTTGGTCTCAGGTCACCCATGTGGCTCATTTTCAAGACTAAAATCACCAGAACGGAACTTCTCAAACCATCATCATACTGTGTGTTCATGAGCCACATCCTTCCCAAACACTTTATTAATATTTCAAGTTGTCTTTACTGCATTGGTTTCATGACAGAACTCATATTCAAAAATAACACGCATTTTTGACTTATCCATGTTTTCAAAAAAATTGCTCTAAAAAATTTTTGAAATGTAATCACAAGCCAAAACATGTGCTTGAAAGAATGAAGATGTACCTTCACAGTAAAAATAAAGCAAGAAGGATCAAAGGAAAAAGTCAGAGATATCAGCTGTCTAACTTAGTACTTGAGGAGATAGGACATTTCATATTAATAACCAAATACTTTGAGGTCATCATAGTGTTAGGTACTAAAGATATTTAAAACGTAAAATAAAAATTATTTGTGTAGTCCTTAATTTTCAGTCACTCACATTTCAGGATCATATATAGAACTTATTTTTTTGCATTGCTAAATTATTAGATACTTGGGGACAAGAATTTTCTCTTAATCATATTTTTTGGCTTCCAATCCCTTTTTTGATGGCTGACATGTGGAAATCCTTTGATGTATGTTTATTGAATTGAATTGAGTGGATTCAATGTCAGTGTAAAAGGGAGATTAAAATGTGTACACTAAACAAACACACTGGTATCTATTGAAAGATATTTCTACTACTCTTGGTCAGTTTTCTACATCTTTACTAGTGCATCATAGATAGCATAATACTATAAAAATGGCAGAATTTAATTACAGTATTCATCTTTATATTATAACTGAAACTCTGTGTTATTATTTTCCTTTGATGCTAAATTCTGTGTTTATTCTTCTTAAGGATATCAGTCCCTACCATTTGGCCAACGCTTTAATTTGGTTTATTGGAACTTACTTTATTCTGTATGTGCATTTTTATAAAGCAATCGCCACTAAGGAACATTTCCTGGTTGACTACTTCAGAGATGCTTAGGGCGGCAGGTACACTGAGTTAAAGTGTTTCTTAGAATACAAAAATTATGTTTCAAATCAGTTTCCAGCTGTTTTATTGTTTTCTTGTTCATAGCCACATAAGGGAAAGTGAGTAATACTGAACCAATTATGAAATCATGTGTCACTCCACTGGTGATGAAAAATGGGCTAGACACAGAATGTCATCAACTTCGCTAAGTACAGACATTCCATCAACCTTAGGAACTGAGTAAGTATTTCTAGGCAGCCAGACTTGCTTAATGGCTGTCAGGTGTGCACTGAAAATTTGGTACTCCCTTAGGGAGTTGGTAATAATCCATCAAGGTTTAAGCTGGCGTACCTTTCAACATGCATAGATCATTTAGCAACATCTTCAGCCTGTTACACTGTCAGTTGTATATTCAATGGGTTACAATGATTAAGCAAGGCTTTACTTCTGGACAAGAGGTCATTAGAGAAACTTGTAGGATTTTTCAAACTCATCAAATCTCTTCATAGAGGAACAATTAAAAGAATAAGCATATGGATACAGCAGGAACAAAATTATATCATACTCTTATGGGAAAAAACCTATAGATATTTAAAATAAACACATCACCAAAAAACTTCCATCCTCAGCGTGAAAGAGCAAAGGATGTCTTTGGAAATATCTGTCTGTGCTATCTAAACCTTAAGCTACATTTTAATGTTCATATGCCTCTCTGGAAGTCAAAATGACTCCTTTTTCCCATTTATAGCTTCAGGAAAAGAAATGGAGGATTTAAGTTATCAAGATGAGTTGTAGAAATAGAAAAGGGACTTGGGATTGTGTAACACATACAATTTGTTTATTTAGTAAGAATAGAGAAATAAACGGTGTTTGCAGAAAAGCTTATTCTCATGTGTGTATATAAAATAAATATTTTTGAAAAGCTTATGACAAAATTTGAATTCTGCATTGGTTTTATCTTATCAGTCTGTTCTATAATTATTTGTTGCATAGTTTAGATGCGATCTACAAATGCAAACCTAAATAGAAAAAAAATCACAATGACAAACCTTTGATTACCAAATCATCAATATACATAAAAGCAATCAGTTGAATACATATGTTTTTGGCCGTATAATACATGCCGTTATATTTTATATTAGCAATTCTCAGAATACCTACCTTGTGAAATAGGTACTGTTTTTATGCCTGTATTATACAGATAAGAAAACAGAGGTTGAGAGGGCATAAGTTGTACAGCTAACTGAGTTAAGATGGATTTTTAACACAGGCCATATAAGTCCAGAGGCTTATATTGCTTCCTCAAAACATAGATTCTCTCTTGTTTATTGATGAGATAACTCCATTCTTCTATTCATGTGGATATGCAAAAAGTGCTGACGTAAAACCTCTCAAGTATACATAAATTGTCTATTTGTTTTCTTTGGAATAGGTTTAGATCTACACTAAATTTGTGACATTTAGAAGCTATGATTAGAAAGTCAATATTTTTATTTTTTTATTTCTTCTATTCATTTAATAAATATGTGTTGAACGGAAGGCAGTTTAACAGTGGCCTGCAGAAACACCATGGAAATAAACATAGCCCAGCCTTCAAGAAATCTGATGGGGAAGACAGGTTTAAGCACAAATTTAGATAAATATTATACAGAAAAAGATCTTTGAGAGAGTATAACATGTGACTAAATTTAAATTTAAGGCTTTGTAGGAATGGTTTCTCTTCCTTTAAAATTGAAACAATTCCGTCAGTTCATATTATGAAGCTAAAACCCATCTAATATTATAAAGGTTTAATTGTTCTCATAGAGCAGAGTCTGTAAACTGCAGGTAAAATTGGGCACATTGTCTATTTTTATTTTTACATTTTTTAATGGTTACATTTTAAATAGTTATATATTTATCTATATAATATACTGGATGTTGTCTCTTGTCTCCCAAAGCCTAAAATATTTTCTGAATAGTCCTTTAAAAAAAAGTTTGATGACTCGTAGAGTATTCTGCAATTAGTTAATACGTCGTGATTGAGAATTAGAATTCAGCAAACTTTTAGAAGTTTGCCCACAATGACCACTAAAGTCCCTTTTATATTTTAGTTTATGATTTTTTAATTCACCTTAAATAATAATGAAAGTCTTATAAATCAGAGTATTAAAAGGATAAGGAAATATTTATTGTGCTGTCAAGCAGTGGTTCTTAAACTTTCTGCAACATGGATTTTTTTGGAAATTCTTTCTGGAATTTCTCTGCAGGTAAATGCATGTGTGTAAGAAAACACATTGAAATTTTTTTATAGATTTCCAGCAAGATATGGTCTCCCTGCCTCCCATCTATGGACCACATAGAGATTCAGGGGACCACCAATTTAGAACTCTACTGTTTCTCTTGCCAAAAGTTTTGTTGTTTAGATCAGCAGTCTTCAACCTTTTTGGCATCAGGGACCAGTTTCATGGAAAACAATTTTCCCACGGGGTCGGGTGGAGAGGGTAGAGAATGGTGTTTCAGGATGATTCAAGTGCATTACATTTATCGTGCAGTCAAACCTCTCTGCTAATGATACTCTTTAGTCACAGCGCTAGCATCACCACCTCAGCTCCGCCTCAGATCATCGGGCATTAGATTCTTATGAGGAGTGTGCAACCTAGATCCCTCGCATGCTCAGTTTACAGTAGGGTTTGTGCTCCTATGGGAATCTGGGAGCTAATCTAATGCAGTGCTGATATGATGGAAGGCAGAGCTCAGGCAGTGATGCAAGGGATGGGGAGAGTCAAAGCTTCACTCATTTGCTCACCGTTCACCTCCTGCTGCAGCTCAGTTCCTAACAGGCCACAGACCCATACCGGTCCACGAACTGGGGGTTGGGGACCCCAAGTTTAGATTACCAATGAATGTAGAATCCATAGAGACAAAATTTGTCTATTTGCATTATCTGTTTGCTTTCCTTTTAGGTAGAGGAAATGAGCTGGTCTCAAATACAAAATTGGCAGGTAGATATTACTGGTCCCCCCAATTTGATTCTGAAGTTGATTTTAGTTGCTCTTCTTCCTTCAATGACTAGAAGATCTTGTAAAAAGTAAATTATAAATATGGGGTATATAGGAAGCTACATTATGATCTCCAATTGGATTGCTATCCCTCACCTTTCATTTAGATATTAGGGAAGCAAAATATTCATGTCAAAGTAAAACTCTTGATAAAGCTTTTAAGACTTTACTTAATGCACTCCAACCTCATAGGTTTGGCTCCATTCTCTGTAGCTGAAAATAGCTAACAAATGGCTTTCCAGCACTGCCTGAGTTGTATTGTATTTCTGTTCTGCTTGTTGGCGTGCATGATATAGAGAGATGACATCATAGCTATTAAATCTCTCTCTCATTAAGAAACTTACTTTAAGTTTTCCTTAGTTGGAGAACTTTTGTGGAGAACTTCTTATCCACAATTAGGAAATTGTAGGATAAAAATACAAGTTAAAATCCCTTCAAAAATGAAAATATTATAAAAGCAAAGTATTTGGGATAAATGTGCAAAGTCTAATACGTACACACATATTGGAAGCACAGGAATATGTCTAAATGTATCTACACACACCCTGGTAGATACAAATGTATGTCTCCCAATATTAGAATCAATTTTAACACCTACCTTAGAGATCTACAGGAATCCCGGAGGAATCTTCCAAAACAAATTTACATTGAATCTTCCCTGTCCTCTGGGAGAACTCAGGACGATGAATTTCTAGGTGGAATAAGTTTTCTAATTATAAGAAGAGATCTTCAGTTTGTACTACCTCGAATAGGGAGAAATTTGGGAAAACAGGATACTGTGAGCCACAGGATGGCTAAGGAACATCGGACTTAGCTGAAGGACTGGACAGAAAGATTGGAGAAAGCCTAAGACTGTGTCTGTGTGGAAGTGGTCACCCACTCCCTGGTCTGATGCCATTTTATTAATATAAAGTTAGGGTAAAGCCTTTGAAATTCAGCAGACATTTATTTGCATGAAGTTTGTGTGAAGCTATTATGGAAGGTCTATGGAAGGTATAAAGATCAAGAAACAAGCCTTTGTTCTCAAGGAGCCTACAACGTAAAGAGTGAAAGAAAGGTGGTGCGTGAATAATTCTAACAGAATAGAATTTCTGAAATTAAAAGCAGGAATCTGCCTGAATTTGTAGTATCAGATGTGTTCCATAATGAAAAAAAATCTTCCAATAATTTTTATTGCTCTCTGAGCATTTCCTCCCTGAGTGACTCTTTAAGGCCCACAAGGTTTGGCCAACATATTGAGATTTACATATTTTTAACCCCAGAAAGTACCCCTCTTATAGTAAAGTCAGTTTTTAAGCATTTTAATTCTCCACTACATAATATCAGCTCAAAATCCCTGAATTAAAATTTAGCTTCCTATTTCTTAGCTTTTCAGTCAGAGATTCATTGAATGTAATTTACAGTTACTTAGTTTCTGTTCTCCCACTTCACAAAAGATAAGGTGCAAGAAAACTCAGTCTGTGTGATAGAAAGCAGAGTGCTAACAGATTGTCAAATAGCATCGTGAAACAATGAGAGAAAAGACCATAACTGGAAATACAATATTTCAGAAAGAGAAGAGAAATGAAATAGGAGAAAAGAATACATTACCAAAAAGAATAGATTTTCAAAGCAGTAGGTTTCAGTCTTTAAGAACAGATAAAAGAATTTTCATGTTCATAAATGTGAAAAAATGGGAAAATACATAATATATTTTTGAAAGATATCTATCAAAATTTAATTAACAACAAACTTTAGAACTGGAAAAGGAAAATTTTGGTTATCTGGAAAATTAATTCATTTGGAATACTTCATAATCCGTATTTCTTACGTAAGGGGGTGGTGTCAGTATACTTTAAAAAGTATATTAAAAAGAAGATTAATGAAAGATCACACCTTGATATGATATTTGATATAATCTAGTTGATAATTCAAGTTGGGTTTCCTGATATAGGTGCCCCAGAAACCTAAAAAGGAATGTTAGTATTTTTACATTCAGGACCTGTCTGGACTAAAACAAGCAAGCAAAATAAAACAAAACAAACTAAGCTATTAAATCTTTGTCTCTAAACTTCAATGCCTTTAATATAAACAATAAGCGCTTATTTTCCTAACCTATATCTTATTGTCAAGGCAAAGAACTGCTTATATATATAATTAATATATATATAATATTGAATATATAATATTGATATATCTTATATAATATTGAAAAATTAAAAAGTAATAGCATGGCCTTCGTGAGGATCAATGTCCAGAGCCTTGAGGCCCGGCCACAGCATTGCCTCTGACCTTGAGCTCAGTAGTTTTCCACTCCACAAGCAGCAGCACAGTTATCTCCACCGTGGGAGAGACTGATGCTTCCCGCCTTGCTTAACGGTTGCTTTTTGTCTTTACCCCGCCTTCTCCTCTCCCGCCTTGCTGACCTATATAACCTGCCATTCATTCAGCGTACAATAAACGAGACTTGATCAGACTCCTGTCTTGTCTCCATTTCTCGCGTCTCTTGTCCCCCCAATTCCCACTCCCTCTTCCAGGGTCCGCGTTGACAGTCCTGCGGGTCGGGACAGATCAATGAACATTATGTGAAGAGACACATTCCAAACTTTGGGATTTATAGAGTATTCCCTTCATATAAGCACTTTATGGCTTTTGACATTTGCTAATTTTATACTTTTTCTCTACCTGGGAAATTGACTTCAGGGTAGAATAAGCTCAGTTTCTTTCCACTATCATTTAAATACCATTGTCAATTTTATAACTGATAACTGTGATTAATAAGTATATAAATGTTTACAGTATTTTATAATGTTATAGAATTAAATAACGTATATCAAATAAATATATATGCAAATAAATGCCAGTCACCTTTTATTCTTCAGGATGGTAACAATCTTTAGATGCCATGAAAATTTAGGGAAGATTTTAACCAATAAAATGTACATATCATTTTAAAATTTATTTTTACAGTTATTAATATTTCTTGATGCAGAGTCTTTTCCATTGGCTTATGCATTTATGCAGTAATGAATGTGTGTGTTCTAGGACACAAGACAAGTCATGATTAGGCATGACATATGCCTCTTAAAATGCAATGTTATTTGAATATATGCTACGTGTGTATGTGTTTTTGATGGGAGTGTGTTTGAATAATCTCAACCATAACTACACATTGGTTTTATATAATAACTAGCATATGTTTAAAACTATTCTACCCTCCTCAGATATTTATCCCTACAACCTTTTCCCCTTTGATCTTGGACTTCTAGCCTCCAGATGTGTGAATAAATTAATTTCTATTGTTTAAGCCACTGAGTTTGTGGTATTTTCTTATGGCAGCCCTAGCAAAGGAATATGTTCTGCCCCTCTCTATGGATTCTTATTGTTCAGATCTCAGGATGCTTTGCAACAAAGGTGACTTAAGACTTTTTGATAATAATAACTAAAACTTTTATAGAGCTTTAAAATTTAAATAATTGTGCATATTATGCTTTACTTTTATCAATACACTAACCTGAGAATATCACTGTTGTTATCTCTCTCCCTCTCCCCCCTCCCCGCCAAGTTATTTTCCCCTAAACTCCTACTATTCGCGATGGAGCCTGAATTAAATCCTGGCATTTCGATTTTCAAGTTTATGAGTGTTTAAACAATTGCCTGAATATTCCACAAACTGTACAATGAGCAATGCAGAATTAAGTGTAATTGGCTTTTTTCATAAAAAGTGGTTAACACAATAGGCTTCTTTTATTTGTTCTCATCAAGGAGTTTAGATGTGCACGTGCGGAGCTGTGTGTGAGTCTGTAGCCTCTGGTGACTCGCTGAAACATTTACAATCAATTGGAATCAAACACCTCGCAACAGTATTCTCCAAATGACGTTCATTAAGTGAAGCTTTTCTTCTCTCACAACCTAAAATAATCTCGTTTTGCAGAAATAAACAAGAACAGTGGCCTGGGGATATTCAGAGAAGATTCCACCACAGAAAACAGAATGTGGATGTTGTTAGTCTTTTTTGCCTCTATGAGCTGTTATGATACCTCATGTTTAAAATCACAGCCTGACAGACTCAGTTTATCAGTAGCCTGGCTGGATATTGAACTCAACATCTTCATACTCTCTTTACTAAGCTACTATTAAAAGTTATACAGGAACAACCTGAAATCTGCAAAGATCCTATTTGTTATTAATGTATTTTCATTTAGTCAAAGCAGGACTTCTGTTTGGGATCTACTGAAATAAAAACTTCATATCTAAGGAATTTTTGCATAAGAGTACAGTTTCATGCTCATTAATAGAAGACATTTTTACTAAAGAGATGTTTTGCTTTCTGTTCATCTCTGCATGTTAACCTATTTATGAAAAATACTTAACATTTCAAAGATTTCTCAGTCTCAGAATAAAGATCAGTAAAATTAGTTAAGGTCTTTACCACACAGATCATATATTTAGTGCTTGCTTTTTGTCCACATTTAGTAATACTAATATTAGTCAACAATGTTAGTCAACAATGTTATTAGAATACTAATATTAGTCAACATTTTATTATTCACCAATATTTGTTCAACAAATTCTTGGGATCTTACCACATATATTAGGTTTGTTGTGAAGCGGAAGAATCTAGTAGTTCAGCAAGTCCTCAAAGGGCTTATAGTCAATTTAAAAAAGCAGTACATATATAAAATAGTTATGAATGCATGGCTATATTTAGGTGTATCAAGTTACATAACATAGCATGAAGTTTTCAAAATGAAGGTTAAAACTAATGTTTTTAGAAGTTCAGAAAATGATTCCATCAGTTTGTCTGGTTCATAAATAATGAATTTTTGAAAAATCTCAATATATCACTGTGATTTGACCCTTTGAAAAATCATAAACAAGTTATTTAGCAAGTGTTTTATAGGTCTTTATTTCCATTACTATTAACTATGTTTATTAGCAAGTCACAAAAATGCTTATTAGTGTGTGAGCTTGGTATATGGAAGTCCTAAATCATTATATATCAACAATATATCAACTCTAGAGGTACATACATATTTACTCCTACCTACCCTGGAAACACAAAGGTGAGCAAGTTATGTTAGAAAAAATGTAACATATATCTAACCAATGTATTTATGGTCATTATTGCTTAGAACAAAATAAAGTTAAATGATATGCTTATTTAGAATGTATTTAAATATGTATGATGGTATGCAGATCTGGCAAAGTCACGGAGATAGTTTCAAATGTCTGAAGTTTGGTGACCTGAACTAAAACAAGTGCCAGTAGCCCAGTGTTGGCTTTAAAGATGTGAAGCGTGAAGTAAGCTGACCTAAAGACTACCTTAATAAGGTTTACTTCCTCTAAGATTGATTTAGAGGAACCAATTTAAATCTTGTGGCCAAAGGGACAAAATGGTAGGTTAACTCTTTCGTGAGGGAGCTTCCAACATGTGAAATACAAGAGAGGTATCAGCTCTGAATGTCCCAAGACACAGCTCTTTGAGCATCACTGGATTCAGGGCTCACTGTGGAAGAATGTGTATTTCATATGGAGCTGATCATACTTTCAGTGCCTGGGGAAAGCTTCAAAGCCTTCATCTTTGCCTCGCATATGAAATTGGATATGAGGAGATTCTGTGTTAAAAGTGTCAATGTTTTTTACCTCTGAAAGGTAAAGCTTCTTATATAAAAGGTTTCTGAATTCCTAAAGGACATTCAGAGAAGAATCCCTTCAGTTTTACCAGTTTAAATGCAAAATTTCACTAACACTATTATGACTACAAACAGACTATATGCTATACAGGGAAAATATTTATAGGGAGATCTTAATTTTCACATCATTTTCCCCATCCAAGTAAATGGAAGTTCAATTCATGAGCCATATGTGGTTTGTATAGGAGTAGTTTTTCATGAATAGAAAATTATGAAAAAAGAAAATTAAGTAGCTTAAATGCTACTTCACCTAAAATATTTATTCTTAAACTATTTTTACTTAAAAATATTTGTATACTCATAATTACATTCTTCAAAAGCAACAGGTTGATAATATTTAAGATGTATTCTAATTTTTCTAATACTCATTGGGTCAAATTAATTTCTCAATAAAATTTTTCATTATACTTAAATGTATTTACCATGCTATCTATTGAAATTTTTGTTAATTAATACTATTTAAAGTATTCACTTGGTCTCTTGACATTTATAAGTGATTTCTGTGTACCCAAGTTTGTGAAACACTAATCTCTGCAAAAAGGAAAATACAAAAATTTAATTTATGAAATAGCCCTCTCCTTCCCAACCAAAAAGTCTAAGGAGAATGGGAAGAAAATATATACAGGTAAAGCAGGTCTGAGTGTAAACAGTTTGAAATTATTGAATTTAGCACTCTTGAGGTAAGACAAATAGATACTTCTACCTATTGTTTTCCAATTTATGCCTTTAATTTCATTTATTGTCTGATTTAAATGACTGGAATACACAAGAAAAGATTAATTGATAGTAGAGACAATAGCATAACCACATGGTTTCTGATTTTAGTGTGAATGTCTCTTCTTTCTATGTTAAGTTAATGCCTGCTGCTGGGCTGAGGTATATTATATAATTATGTTAAGACTTAACAATAAATTCCTATTTTATTCAAGTTTTTATGATACAAACAGATGTTGGATTTTGTAAAAGAAAATGTTTGCTGCTATAAAAATTATGTTTTTTCTTAGCTCTATTAATATGAAACATATCAAAAGATTTTCTAATAGGGAATTAATCTTAATGTGTTCTTGAATTCTACTTTTTAAATACTTGCATAGATATTCATAAATGAGATTGGGCTATGAATATTATCTTTGGTTGCAATCTTTGTTTCAATATTTTAGATAAATATTTTTATTATAAAATGAATTTGAGAGATTTCCTTCTTTTTCTATGATCTGGAACAATTTAACGTCAGAATGATCTTACATTAAATACTGGGTAAAATTACTCCATAAAATCTTTGAGTCTAATGCATTTTTTGGAGGAAGGCTCTTTGACAACTTATTTCATTTCTTATATTGTAAATAGTCTGTTTAGACTTTATTTCTCTACAAGAGTTAATTTTAAGTCTGTCTTTAAAAAAATTCATTTCATTTAGGTCTTTAAAAATATTTTGCATAGAGTTATCTGAAATAGACTCTATATTTATTTTTTACTTCCTCTGTTTTGATGTCTGTTTTCTCTTTGTCATTTCTAAATTTGTGCGTTTATGCTTTTACTCCTTTTTTTCTCAATTAGTTTATCATGCATATCATTTTTGTTAATTTTATCAAAGATTCATATGTGAGATTTATTTGTTGCTTACATGTTTTTTGGTTTGTTTTTTGTCTCATTAATTTTTACTTTTTTACTCCCTCTCTTGATTTACTTAATTGCTCACATTTTAGTTTTAATAATTGTTCTAATAATTTTTTTATGTTTTATATTTTCATTGGTATAGGTACTTAATGTTACCAATTTTATTCTAAAATTAACTTAGCTGGAGTCCAAAATTCTAAATGCTCTGTTTTCAAAAAATAAAATAAAACGTACTATTCTATGAAGGTACTTTCTTAATTTTGTTTTGTATTTCCCTTTTGACTTGAGATGTATGTATTTAGCACACTTTTTAATTTCTGGTTGAAAAGTCTCTTTTAAAAATTATTTTATAATTTCCAGCAGAGAATGTAATTTGATTTATTAGCCTACTTTGTTGGTTAATATAAAGCTATATTTTGTAAATGTTTCATATGCACTTGAAAAGAAGTTTATCCTTTATTATTGAAGTACCTAGTTGAATATATATCCATGATCAACTTTACTGATTATTTGTTTAGTTCTTTTACATACTTTCTGACTCTTTATCCACTAAAGCAGGCTTGGATTATGAGAGGTATGTTAAATTCTACTAATTAGTATATTTCTGTTTCTTTCTTTCTGCAAATGTAGTTTTTGCCTCCTAAAACTTGTTGCTGCATTATATTTTACATGAATATTAATAATGTGTCATGATTGTAACATGTAACTTTTAGCATGATAAGATGACATTTTTTTTCTTTTATGCTTTTACAACTGAATTTTATCTCAGCAGATATCAAGATAAAATTCTAGCTTTTTTATTTGCATTTATAAGTTTATGGTCTACATTTTTATTTTTAACTCTGCTTAATCTCTTTGTATTATGGTGTTTCATATACAATGTTGAAATTTGTTTTTTAAAACAGTCTAAAATATTGTATTTTTAATAGGTTAAGATCTTTAATATTAGCCCATGTGACCTATACGTTTAGTCTCAGTATTTTAATATTATTTTATATTATATGTATTTGAATATTTGATACTCATCTTTTGTTAGCAAATAATCTGAAGTCCAAATGTATAAAAAATATTTCAACCAGGCATATGCATTTCTTCAAAATCTCTGCAATTTTTTAGCAGAAAATACAAAATGTAAAGGATGTACATACATTAAAACTACTAACATTTGAGGTGGAAAATAATTATTCAATGTAATATCATTGATATTCCCATTTGCCACCAATTACCAGATAACTTTTAACTTTGTGAATCTTTGCAGATTTTTACAAGTGAAGAACTTGCTGCTTTGAGCCTGATTATTTTTTAATCTGATTATTCACAGCTTGCTAATTTGTAATTGGGCTTTTACAACTAGAAAACCTCCAGATTTCAGAAAAAACTAATTTATTTTTTTTCGTTGCTTAATTGTATTGTTCACACTCAAAACAGTAGCGTGAGATGACTTCTAGTGGGTTTTGTGCAGTGTTCTGGAACCAATAAAATATATTATTGATTGCCTAATGAAAAGCACCATGTTCATACAAACTTACTGTGTCTGGGCAGGGATACAACTGCTACTTTTATTCTGTTTAGAGAATCGCCTGCCATTTTACCAGGGTCTATTGCTACATATTAAGGGTGCTTTAAATTAGGTTGGGGTTACCTACAGGGAACTTTGTAAGGTGCTCTTATCCTTTTCCTTTCCTGCAGAGCTACCCATTGCTTCTAATTTAGCCCAACATCATCAGAATTAATTATGATTGAGTGTTATGAAAATTGAAACAAAGTACAAGTTAAATCCCTTTGACTTTCTTAAAATTATGAAGTAGAATCATATATTTGAGCACGTTACTATGTAAGGTTTAAACAAACTGACTGGATAGGCAGATTGAATTTGCTGACTTAAAAATCAGAATTTGAAGAAAATATCTAGAAAAGAGATAGATAGTTACCAAATGCTGGACTTACCAAAGTCAAAAGCAAAATTATGAAAATATTTTCATTTCATTAGATTAGATTGATTAATGTCCTCAAAATATAGTCAATGTAGAGTTGTCACAATTGGGAGAATAAAAACAAAGTGGTGGATTTGTCATTGACTCTCATGAGTACCTAGTCTAGTAGGACTTACATGACATTAGATATAGTCAAGTAAGGATGTAAAATAGCATTGGTGTCAGTCAGAAAGGTCTGGGAGGTTATCTACAGTAACAAATATCACCCAAATCTCTGTGCTGTTAAACAACAAAGGTTTATTGTTCACTTATGCTACATCTCTCATGCAGGTTGGCAAGAGGCTCTGTTCACCATAGTTAATACAGAAACTAGGCTATATCAGATGTAATTACACTCACAAGTAATTCCAGTCCAGAAGTGACACGTCTCTTCTTCTCACAACTCACTGACACAGCCCTACCCACTCACAAGGAGCCAGTGATTTCAGTCCTTCCATGTGCCAGAAGTTGAGAGAACAATTAAGATTTATTGAAGAACCTAATGGCTACCACAGTACCTAATGATTAAATTGAGTGGGACACATTGACTGCCATTGGAGAAAAGACAAAAATGAAACATTAAACTCTCATGTTGTTCTTCAACAAAAACCTTACCTGCATCTATGTTGTCCCAGATACTGCCTTCGAATACCTTAAATGAATAGAAAGATACACATACCATGCAATTGCAAAACAATGTGTCACTTAAATTATGAAATCTGAAAAGGCACAGTATATTAGACTATTCATACCTAGACCAGTTCACAAATATTAATATTACTGAAAGTAAAATGATCTTGTGTTATAAAACTGCAGTAATGTTTTCATGGGCAACACCGTTCACCATTCTAGCTTGTGGTGCCAGGAACACATCTCCCCATAGGCTAGATTTGGGAAGAGGCAGACAAGAGTTTTGCACAGCTCAATGTCAATGGTAAGAGATGCGATGGATGTGGAGGGGTAAAGTCAAGAATGATGGTTCCAGGGAAGAATTAAATTTTTTTAAACCTTCTCTCGTATTATATTGAAAATCAACATCTGTCATCAAACTAGCTGGTGAGGACTCAAAAAGTGTTTTTAGAGATCAGACTGAGATCAGGTCATACATTATTACAATTGCTTGACACATGGTAGTCACTTAGATGGATTGGTATTTATGATTTATTTGATTGCTTTTAAATTAATAAATGCTATTTTCATTCTAGGGCATAACTCCTTTTCTTTCAACGGCTGCTATCTGGTATCCCAATCAGAGTTCCACTAGCTATTTTATAATCAGTACAGAAGATGGATGGGTCTTTGAGTGTATAAAGTATGGAAGAATGATTTGCTTAAATCTTAAACATAGACTTTGATGTACTTTTGTGTATCCAGACAAGTTTTTCACATTAGCTCATGTTGAGGAGTAGGATAAGGTCTCCAGAGTTTTGTTGAGAGTTGGAGAAAGATAAATTTGTGGAAAGTAAAGAAGTAAAGATTGAAAATGGAGTGTGATGAGACAATGAAGTTGTGCTATGTTTCTCTCCTTCCTGCTCTGTTGCCCTTTACCTATAATGCTTAGTACCTCTACATAACATACCAGATTAAGATTTTAAAGAATTCTGGCATGTGTGAGGTTCTAGTGACTCCCAAGATAAAGGCAAGAAGGAGGTCCTCCATTATAGCATTGGAGAAGGAAGGGAAAATTTCTACAAGCAGCTGGTGAGGGTGGTACACTGGGATGAACAGTGTCCTCTCAAATTTCATGTCTACCTAGAACATCGGTCAGAATGTGATCTTATTTGACAACAGGGTTTTTGTCGATGTAATTGGTTAAGATGAAGTCATAATTAGGCCCTAAATTCGATATAATTGGTGCCCTTATGCAAAGAGGAGAAGATCCAGACAGACAGAGACACACAGGGATGAATGCCATGTGACAAAGGAGGCGAGGATTGGAGTTATGATGCCATGAGTCTGAGGCCACCTAGAGCCAGGAAGAGGCAAGGAAGAATTATTCCCTAGAACCTTCAGACGGAGCATGGCCCTCATAACTCCTTGATTTTGGACTTTCAGCCTCCAGAACTTCTAAAGGATAAATTTTTATTGTTTTAGGTTACCCAGTTTGTGGTACTTTGTTATAGCAGTCCTAGGAAACTAATACAGGTAGATACTGGTATATGTAAGTCAGGGGCCAATTCTACTTTTTGAATACTCCATCTGATTGGCTTTAATTTATTTTCTAAGTTCTAATGCTGGTTTATTGATACAGTAAATGGACTAGTACTGTATGTGTGTATTGCTTGTGTGTGTGAAAGACAATATATAAATTAGCACAGTACCTCTAAATAGGTGGTTTTATGTATTATTAGGTAATATATCCATAAATTGTACAAACAAAGATTATAGAAACAAAGATTTAATTTCTTAAAAATAAAAGCAGGATAGCCTAGAAGAAAGGGTACAAGAATAAGAATCAAAGACTTGGGTTCCAGTGTTGTCACTACTATTTATATGTGCATGTTTTAGGCAATCCACAACATATTTCCACATCTCTAATCAGATAATAAAAAGGTCAGGCTTTCTATCTCACAAGATGGTTTGAACAATGAATGAACATACTTGAACTATTTTATTACAGTGGGTGGTAATATGAAGTTTACTACATTTATTAGAAAACTTTTTAAGCAGGTACTTGAATAAAAAGTATGTAAGTTACATTTACAAATAATATTTTCTGGTATGATGACAAATTACCATTCAGTGTGCCTGTCTTAATGGCTTAGAGAGCAGCTTATCAGGAATAGAATTATTTTCATATTCAGGGTGTTATTTTCATAAGATCATTCTAGAGTCATTTTGCAGACTTGAGAACAAGGGGATGAGTGGCATCTATAATTTGTAACTTTGATTGTCTTCACAGTCCACAAACAAGGGACTAATGATGCACAAAATCTACATCTTTTTCACACTTCATAAAAATCTCTCTCAAAAGTTCTATGTCAATAATGAGAACTTATCTTTCTAAATTGCTTGGGACTCTGACTCGGGGGGATGGGTGGGACATGGAAAATGTATATAACCTAAACTTATGTACCCCCATGATGAGCTGAAATAAAAAAAATATATATATAAAAAAAAAAATAAATAAATTGCTTGTTAAGAAAACTGAAGAGAGTGGTGCTGTTATTTCAGGGATTACCTAGGAGAACCGATGAGATGTCAGGCTAGTCATCTGGTTGCTCTGTTAATTGCAGAGAAGGCAATTTTTCTTGTTCATTTTTAGACTTTTATCAATTTCCACAGGCAACATGAAAAAGGAAAAAAAAGCCAATGACATCTTCATGTATGTAGAGTTAAGAAAATTTATGAACATTGGTACTTTTCAAAAGATAATTTGTCTTGTTTCCGTCATTTCGTGTGTCCTACTGGCATTTGACACCTGCAGATTTTGACTTGGCCTGTACTGAGCAGATGCACCCTCCATAACACATGGGTATGGTTTTTAGGCAACGCACTTCCCTTCACAGGCCTCCTCCCACCCCTTGGGAAAGAGCTGAATATTGCCTTTATCCTGTGTATTTCTTTCAAATCATACTTTGTATTTGATTTCTGTTCATTAATTTTATCATTGAAAAATTTAGCCTCTCTACTCCATGTTTTTAAAATCTAGGATTCAGTATTATTTACCTCCCTTTTCCTCCCAGCTATTTCTTTTTATTGTCATTTATAGGGAGTTGTAAAGTGCAACAGAATGAGTGGGAAATCGATGAATATCTCATTGGTTGGAATCTCCATTATGGCTATTTAATATATTTAATAACATGGGGATAATTAAGTGCCATTTAATGTTAACAGATTTTATTTAAAATGCAATTCTTTATGTTTTTCATAATTTGGTTTGAACTCTATAGACACCATTTGCTTCATGCTTTATGAATTTTAAACACATACATAAAACTAACAATAATAATACATTATTAAAATATGAAAATATTGACACTATTAGCTAAACCTAAGCAGCATCTAAGAGGAGCTGAGTGGTTTATTAAGAATATGTGAGATGTTTGCTGGCCATTATTCTGTCTTCCTCTGCAAAGTTTCTATTCATGTCCTTTGCCCACTTTTTAACAGGGTTGTTTGATTTTTTTTCTTGTTAATTTTCTTAAGTTCTATATAGATTCTTGTTATCAGCCCTTTATTGGATGTATAACATGAAAATATTTTCTCCATTCCATAGGTTGTCTATTCACTCTAATGATAGTTTCCTTGGCTGTGCCGAAGCTTTTTAACTTAATCAGGTCAAATTTACTTATTTTTGTTGCTGTTGTGATGGATTTAGGGGTCTTCTTCATAAATTCTTTGCCTAGGCTGATGTCTGTAAGAGTTTTCCAAACATTTTCTTCTAGAATTCTTAAGGTTTCATGTCTTAGGTTTAAATATGTTGTCCACTCTGAGTGGATTTTTGTGAGAAGTGAGAGGTGCGGATCCAGTTTCAATCTCTGATCATCAGGGGAATGCAAACCAAAACCATAATGAGATATCTATCATTTAACTCCAGTGAGAATGGCTTTTATCAAAAAGTCCCAAAACAACAAATGCTGGTGTGGATGTGGAGAGATAGGAACACTCTTACACTGCTGGTGGGACTACAACCTCTGTGGAAAGTAATTTGGAGATATCTCAAAGAACTAAAAATAGAAATACCATTTGATCCAGCAATCCTACTACTTGGCATCTACCCAAAGCAAAAAAATACATTTTATAATAAAGACATCTGCACTCAAATGTTTATGGCAGCACAATTTGCAATTGCAAAGATGTGGAAACAACCCTAGTGCCCATCAATACATGAGTGGATTAATAAAATGTGGTATATGTATACCATGGAACACTATTCAACCATAAAAAATAATGCTGATCTAGCACCTCTTATATTATTCTGGGTGGAGCTAGAGCCCATTCTTCAAAGTGAAATATCACAAGAATGGAAAAACAAGCACCATATGTACTCGCCATCAAATTGGTATTAATTGATCAACACTTAGGTGCTCACACGGAAGTAATATTCATGGAGTGCCAGGCAGCTGGGAGGTGGGTTGAGGGGATGGGTAAACTCACAACTAATGGCTGCAGAGCACACTGTATGGGGGATGGGCACGCTGGTAGCTCTGGCTTGGATGATGCAAAGTCATTATATGTAACCAAAATGTTTGTACCCCATAATATTCTAAAATTAAAAAAAGAAAATGAATAGATAAATTAAAAAAGAAAGAATATGCGAAATTTAATAAGTGGTTTGAAGTAACTAAAACAAACTATATGTGTGAGTTTTTACATCAAAGATCCTTATAAATTTGTCTTCTTTTCTTAAAAATTAAGCTATTTTATAGCTAGTGTGGTAAAAAAAAAAGTAGATTTAAAACTAGGATATAGAAAAATGCAAGGCTTTTCAGAAAAAAAATAAAGCATATACAAAAGATATCAAATAGCTATTAGGGACGTGAAGATATGATCAAGGAAATAACTTTCCCTGGCCTGGTGGGAGTAAGTGGAAATTAACTATACTTTGTGTTCTTTACTATTTCATATGGGAGAACTGGTCAATAGTAATTACTACCAATGACTAATATTTTTTAAACAAAAATATAGCTTAGAGTTACTGGTTTATATTCAAGAGTAGCCTTGGAGATGGTAAGGTTATCTGCCAATTTTTGAATTCCTCAGATTCTTGTCAAGGATTTGATTCAAAATGCATTTAGTGTCTTCTTTTAATTGTCCTGGGTTCTGATATCCTTTGGTGGCACAGGACTGGCACAACTGGCACACTCAGTCACTGAGTGCTCTGATTTAAGGTGTTTAGCTGTGACTAGGACAGGCTGATGCAGTAAGGCTGAGTGATCAAAAGGGTCAGCTCTGGAGTCAGATGGGCCTAAAACCAAATGTTTGTGCCTCCACTTAACTCAAGGCCTGTGTGACCTTGGACAGTTTGTTAACCTGTCCACACTATATCGTAAGGTTGTTGCAAGAATGAAGCAGTTAGCTCAGTGCTCAGCATAAAGAGAATTCTCAAAAAATATTAACATTTATTGTTACTTTTATTGTTACCTGACATCAGTCTACAAATATTAATTTGTTAATCAGCTCATTAATTTAATTTAAGCATATAATATATAAGGATCACCTCCATAGTAAGCATCATATCAGTTATTGTTCTAGTTATTAACTATGCAATAAGCTAGTTAGTCTTACAATTGCCTACACCCCTGTAAGTTTCTTACAGGTTCAAAATTTCATGTTTACTTAATATTAAGAGTAACAGCTTTATGGCCTGGGTTATGGCTATTAGATATTATGCTTATAAACCCTTAGTTTAAGGAACAAAGGAACTGAATTTCTCTTAATGAAAATCGGTTGTGGTCCAGGGAAATAGAGACAAACAGGACTGTATTTAAAATGATTTATTGGTATCTGATTTCACGATTTATACTTAAGACCCTAATTCGGGACAAACTATATATATATGTGTTTGTGTGTGTGTGTGTATACACACATATACACACTATATATATATACACAGACATATATGTATTTACAAACATACACATATATAGTCATATTCTAATTCCAGATATTCTAATTTCCAAATAACTTATTAAAAGTTTAAATACATAATTGGCAAATACTGAGCAAATTGATGTTTAATTTATTAAACATTTTTGCATATATTTAGTGATTGCCTACTATGTGTGAGATATTCTTTTAATGATCTAGAAATATAGCAGGTCATTAAAGCTGTGGACAAGCAATTGCTCTGCTCTTTTGAGTTTATATTCTGATCGCAGTTTGAAAAACCATTACCAAATAAACAAATGCATATGTAGTCTAACAGCTAAGTGCTTTCTCAAAAGCATATCATGAAAGGAGATTGGAAATGGTAGGAGGGATAAGGTGGGTTGCTAGCTTATGTAGAAAAGCACTTATGAGTAGGTGAAATTTGGGACCATTACTGAAAGAAATGAGAAAGCTTGGGAGCCCTGAGGATATCTGAAAGAAGGGTTTTTCAGGTGGAGGAAAAAGCCAGTGAATGTCATATGGAAGGAGCAAAAGAGAAATGACATTAAATGAGATCAGAGTGGTTAGGTGATATTCAGAGGTTAGGTGACATTCAGATTTTGTAGGTCCTTGACAGGCAACGAAGATCTATGGCTTTTATTCTCACTGAATGGTGAGGCTATGAAGGCTGAAACATTGGGATAGTATAATATGACTTACTTTTTACCATTTACTTATTTTCATTTTTGCCCTCTTCTTATTAACCTATTATTTACTTATGAGAAAAATAAATTTTAAGGATGCATATTTATAAATTTTAGATAATCTTAGACAACAAAACCAAACCAACCAAACTCGCAAACCGGTCTATATTCTCCCCTCAAATTCATGGGCTAGTATTCATAGTATAAACAACTCTCAAAACTCACCACCAAGGTAATAATCAGTTAGTAAAAAATGGGTAAAAGATTTAAACAGACAGTTCATCAAAAAAGATATACAAACTTAAATAAGAACATACATGGAAGTTCAACTTCTTCAGTCATTAGGAGAATGCGAATTAAAACCACAAGGAAAAAGACCCACATTGCTATTAGTAGTTTGTTCCTTTTTATTGATGAATTGTACTCCATTTTGTTTGTCAACTTATCAATTGATAGACATTTGGATGTTTTTCATTGGTGGCTACTATAAATAATGCTTCTAGAAACATTCACATACAAATCTTTGTGTGGACATAGGTTTAATTTTTCTTGGATAGATACTTAGAAGAGAATTAGTGGGTCATATGGTAAATTTCTATTTAACTGTCAAAGAAACTTCCAAACTGTTTTCCCAAATTGTCTGAACAATCTCACCAGAAATAAATGCGATTTCGAGGTTGTCCACATCTTTGCCAAATGCTGGTTAATCTCTGTTTTTCTGAATTATAGCCGGTATTGGTTTCCTATAGCCACATAAAAAATTACCACACTCTTGGCAGCTTAAAACAACACCCATTTTTACCTCATATTTTTGTAGCTCGGAAGTAGAGGCAGCCTCATGTGAATTCTCTGTTCAGGGTGTTACACAGCCAGAGTCAAGGTATCCATGAGGCTGAGGCTGAGTTTTACCTGAAGGGCCCTGGTGAAAACTGCACTTCCAAACTTATAAAGATGTCTGAGTTCCCAGTTTCCTTGCTGACTATTAGTTAGGGGATAGTCTTAGCTCTTAGAGGCTCCTCACATTCCTTTTTATGTGACTCCCCTCAGTCTTCACATCAGCAACAGTGTGTCCATTCCTCACACTTCACATCGTGCTGACTGCCTCCTTTTTTTTTTTTTAACTAGCAGAAGAAATGTTCTGTTGTTATAGTCTATGTGATTAGATTAAGCTTAATGGGATGATCTAATTTTTGCAATGTAACATTATTAGGGTATCTTATTATGGTTTTAATTTTTATTTTCCCAATGATAATGATGTTGAGCAACTTTTTATGAGCTTATTAGCCGTTTGTACATCTTCTTTGGTGAAAAGTTTATTCAAATCTTTGTTCATTTTAAAATTGATTTGTTTTCTTATAAATGACTTTTAAGTTTCCTTTAAATGTATTCTGGATACAAGCCCTTCATCAGATATATGATTTGCAAATATTTTTTCCCAGTCTGTGACTTGTATTTTTATTTACTTGAATTATTTTTAAGCACAGCAGTTTTTAATTTTTGATAAAGTCCATTTTATCTTTTTTTTGAAAGATAGTGCTTTTGGTTTTGTATCTGACAACTCTTTATTTAACTCGTGGTTATGCAGATTTTCAGCTATGGTTTTGTTTCCTAAAAGTTTTATAGTTTTTCTCTTCCATTTAGATATATGATATATTTTTAGTCACTCTTGATTTATAGTATAAGTGTGTAAATTCTTCATTTGTTTGTGGATATTCAGTTGTTCCAGCATGATTTACAGAAAAGACCATGCTTTCTCCATTGAATTACTGGGTCATCTTATTAAAAATCAATTGTCCATAAATTTATTTCTAAACTCTCAATCCTGTTCCATTGCAGTATTAGTATAACCTACTCCACTGCCACAGTCTTGTTCACTGTGGGTTTGTAGTGTGCTTTGAAATTTGAAATTGTAAGTCCTGCAACTTTGCTTTTATTTTTACCTATTCTAGAGTCTTTGTCTTTTCATATAAATTTTAAATCAATTTATTAATTTCTGCAAATATGGTTGCTGGGATTTTGTTAGAGATGATGCTGCCTACATAGATCAACTTGGGATAATTACCACCTTAACATATGGAGTCTTCTAATCCATGAACGTGGAAAGTGTCTTTGTTCATTTAAATATTCTTTATTTTTTCTCAGAAAAGTTAAATTTTGTAGTGCTTAATTTAAATTTATTGCTAAGTGTTTAATTTTTGATGCTATGTAAATGGACTCTTTTTTGAATTTCACTTTTGCATTGTTCATTGTTAGTTTATAGAATTACTATAGATTTTTACCAATTTTTTATTGTAGTAAAATATACACAACATAACATTTACCATTTTAACCATTTTTAAATGTACAGTTCAGTGGTATTAAATACATTCAGAATGTTGTGCAACCGTCACCACCATTCATCTCCAAAACATTTTTTATCTTGTAAAACTGAAACTCTATATTCATTACAAATAACTCTCCATTCCTCACTTCCCCCCACGTGCTGGCAACCACCATTCTACTTTCAGTCTTTACGATTTTGACTATTCTAAGTATCTGAGATAAATGAAATCATATAATATTTATCTTTTTGTCACTGGCTTATCTCACTTAGGCTAACATCCACAAGAGTCATCTGTGTTGTAGCATATGTCAGAATTTCATTCCTCTTTAGGGCTCAATAATATTCCATTGTGTGTGTATATATATATATATATATATATATATATATATATATATACACACAGCCCTCCCCTGTACCACATTTTATTTATTTATTTGTCCAACAACGGACACTTGGGTTGCTTCCACATTTTAGCTAATGAGGATAATGCTGCAATAAATGCAGATATACAAATATCTCTGTGAGACAGTATTTTCAATATCTTAAGGTATATACTCAGGAGAGGAATTGCTGATCATATGATAATTCCATTTTTAACTTTTTGAGAAACTACCATACTTTTTCCAGTATGGTAGTTTCCATAACTGTTATACCACTTTACATTCCTATCATCCATGCACATGTGTTCCAATTTTTCTACATCCTTGCCAACATTTGTTATTTCAGTTTGTGTATTTTATTTTTGATAGCAGCCACTCTAATGGTTGTGAGCGGGTATCTCATTACAGTTATTATTTGTATTTCCTTAATTATTATTTATGTTAAGCATACTTTCATCTGCTTATTGGCCATTTGTATGTCCTCTTTGGAGAAATGTCTGTTTAAGTCCTTTGCCCATTTTTGAATCAGGTTGTTTGTTTTTGTGTTGTAGAGGTTTACACTTGATTTTTGCTTATTGATCTTGTATGCTGTAACCTTGCTGCATGACACTCTTCAGTTAGATTAGCTTTTCTTAAATATTTTGGTATTTTCTACACTCAGGATCATTCATGTTTACACAAATCAAGATAGTTTCATTTCTTCCATTCTATACTCTTCTTTTTTGTTTTTCCTGATTGCACTGGTTAGAACTTTCAATACATTCTTAAATAAAAGCAAAAAGAGCAGGCATTGGTGCTTTATTCCTAATCTTAATGAAAGAATATATAGTCTTTCAGCATTAAGTATGATGTTGCAGGTTTTTCATAGATGTCCTTTGTCAGATTCCAGATTGGAAAAGTTTACTTCTATTAGTTTGTTGACAGTTCTTTTTTCTTTAAATCATGAATAGGTCTTAAATTTCTTATCATGCATTTTCTGTGTTTATTAAGATAAGCATGGAGCCTTTGTTCTTTATTAGATTGATATTAATCACATTAGTCAATATTCAAACAGTAAACCAGCCTTGAATTCCTGGGATAAATTCCACTTGGTTATGATGTATATATTTTTTATATGTTACTGAATTTGGGTTGTTAATATTTTGTTGAAGATTTTTTGTCTATATTCATGAGAGAGATTATATGTAGTTTTCTTTTCCTGTGATATTTTTGTCTGGCTTATCATTAAGACAATTCATAGAATGAGTTGAGAAGTGTTCTAGCTTTTGAAATGTTTAAGAGTTTATGAGTAATTTGTTACTATGTTTTTAAAAAATATTTAATAGAATTTACCTGTAAAGGAGCTTGCATATGAGTTTTTGTTTTTCAGAAGCATTTTAAATACCAATTTAACTCCTTTACTTGCCATAGGTTTATTCAGATTTTCCATTTCTTCTTTTGCCAGTTTAGACAATTTGTTTTTTTCTAGAACTTTGTGCATTTATTTATGCTAACTTTTCAGCATAAAGTTATACGTATTCCTTTATAAATCTTTAATTTTTTGCAAAATCCGTGATGATATGCCCTTTTTCATCTTTCATTTTAATAATTTGTGTCTCTCTTTCTTGGTCAGTGTAATTAAACTTTCATCAATTTGTTTCATTTTTTCAGAGAATCAGACTTTGGTTTCATTGATTTTTCTCTATTGATTTTCTCTTTTCTGTATTCCAGCATTTTCTGTTCTAATATTTATTATTTCTTTCTTTCTCCTTTCTTTGGGTTTGATTTTCTGTCCTTTTACTAATTTCTGAAGGTGGGTCATCATTTTTAATGTAGGCATTTAAACCTAAATATTTTTCTCTAAATATAGCTTTACTGACATTGCATAATTTTTTAATGATGTAATACTATTTTTAGTCAGTTCAAAGTCTTTTCTAAGTTCTCTTGTGAATTCTTTTTTGATCTATGGGTTATTTAAAAGTGTGTGATTTATTTTCCAAAGTTTGGAATTTCCCCAATTTCATTGTTATTCATTTTTAATTTAATTTCTTTGTATTTGAGATCACATTTTAATTTATTTCATTATTTTTAAAGTTATTTATTACTATGTTATGGCCATAGCCTATGATTTATCATAGCAAATTTTCCATATGCTCTTGAAAAAAGAATGCGTATTCTGTTGCTGTCCAGACTGTGTCATAGATTTCAGTTAGGTATAGGCCTTTTTAGGGAGAGGCAGGGATTGTCTCTATTTTTTCTCATTTTTGAAGGATAGTTTTTCTGGTTATTGAATTATTGCTTGACATCTTCATTTTTTTTTAAATATTTGAATATGTCACCTCACTACATTCTAGCCCCCATTACTTCTAATAAAAAGTCAGATGTTAATTTTATAGTGATTTTCTTTTATGTGGTGAATAGTTTTTAATCTCATTGTTTGATGACTTTCTTTTTAGATTTGGCTGCCAAAAGTTAGACTATAATGTGTCTACATGTAAACCTCTTTGTGTTTATTCAATATGGAGTTTGATGAGCTTAATAGGTGTGTAGATAGTGTTCTTCATCAAATTTGACATGTTTTTAGCCACTATTTATTCAAAAACTTTTTTTGCTTATTTCTTTGTCTCCTCTAATTCTAAGTTAGAGCATAGTGGCACTAAGCAATTAACTCTGCCAGAAACAATTGAAGAAGGTTTCATTTAGATGGTTACTGTAATGGGTATTAAGCCAAACTGTAACATGCTAGATGCTTGAGATACTTATTAATGAAGAGTGGTGAAACCTACTCTTAGAAAATTAACAATTTACTCAGAAAAACAAGTAAAGGCTACATATATTATAAATGAAATCTAAGGGAAGGAACACATTGAATAAGAATGGATGAGACAAATAGAAGAAATCTTCTTTAATAAGGCAGACTTTTAGTAGGAATGCTAATAAAATATTTATATTAAAAATATCCACCAAAGCTATGATATTTTGTGGAATTCAGACTTATTAAGTAAGCACAAACAAATATATATTTATTTCTGTTCATAATAAGCTTCATGGATATACAGTATTTTATTAAAAATGTTAATTTTGATGATAGATGTTTCATCCAAACACTATTTGAAGAATGTCCAAATTTCCCTTTCCTGTTATAGATTTGGATGTATCATAATCTGAACATAGACTTGTATACTCTAAATAAGCAGATATACTCTAAATAAAATTTATCATTTTTATATATATGAGTATATTAAAAATTTTTCATATGAAAAGAACTTCCAAGTTTTATAACATACAGGCATCTTATTTCCTGACTAAAGGGAGAATTAAATGTTTTCAGGGCCTACTAAAAATGCGAGTGAAATCATTTTGCACACCTTAAAGATATCTTTGTGAAATCATTTAAGATAATCAGTTTCTTAATTTCAATTCAATATATCAGAACATCCTTTGTGATTTTTATTTAGCCTGATATGCAATTTGACCCTTATTTAATTGAGAAATTAATTTTTCTAATAGTATAGGACACAGATAATAAGCCTTTCCATTCTGTCCCAATCTTAATGCTACACCGTCCTATGTAATTTCAGAGAATAGAAAAGCTGCCAAAGGAATATATTGGCTAAAAAGCACAAATTCACTTTTTAAGTGTAGACACTGCCAAATATAGTCTCCAACTTTAAGTCAAGCTTTATGAAATTATGATATCCCACTTAACATTTACCCATGCTTTTAAAAAGTAAAATGATAATTCCATGGTTACAAGTAGTTTGACTTGTGAACATGAATCAACATGATGTCATAAAATATGGAGGATTCAAAAATAGCATGACAGAGTATAGGTTTGACTTTAGTACTACCTGTTTCAGCTTTCAATATATTATTCCTCAACATATATTCCTTCCAGATGCACACATGTTGATTTCAAAAATTAAGTGAAGTTCTTATTAACACTGATGATTATTATATCATCCTGTAGATTTTCAGAATAATGAAATTGGATTCACCCTTGAAGGAATGAATCTACCAAATTATTGTGATTACTCTGTCTCAAAAATGTAGAATGATGATCATAAATCAAGTTTCATCTTAATGAAGTAAACAGAGGAAGGGAGGCAGTTAGCTTCAAGTGTTTGATTTGTGTAAAATGGTATTCTAGGTTACTAAACAGGAATGAAGGATGGCTTCAAATCTTCCAGAGAAAGATTGCTCAAATGTGGATAGAAAATCTTCACAATAATTTTTGGTCCTGAACCAAATGGATACATTGAACACTAATACTCATCAGCCCCACTGGGCAAATTAATTTGTTTAAATGTCTATAGAGGTCAAAAGTATGTTGTTATTACCAGGTCTTTTGTAATATATTCTCACGAGAAGGTCAGAGAAGGCTTTTAGATGATAAACTCAGATCCAAAAAAGCAATTTTACATAAAAATCTAATTCTAAGAATATTGTCCAAAAGAGGCACCAGAAAATTGTCATTAAAGTTCTAGCACTGTAAATGTTCTACAGTCAATGGTATTGAAAATTACACAGAGGAAATATCATGTCTTCAATGAAATTGATAGCCCAGGCATAAAAATTTGGCTTTACACTTAATGGCCAAGATGTATGAGTTTGATGAAACCAAATTAATTATATCAGCAATACATAAACCATGAGATTTAATGTTAATTAAAAATCAAGTCATTTCATGTATTTTCTCTTAAAAATATGCTAGGCTCAGTGATGACAGTACACTGCTACCACTGCTAAACAATTGTTCATGGCAAGCATTCAGACTTATTAATTTCCATATATCCATATGAGCACATAATCTAACATATGATGGGATTAATAAATATTAATAATTTGAATTAGTAAATATATTTATTAAAAAATTTAAATTCTTTTTATCCATCATAAATAAGAAATACTTTAGCAATAATAAGACAAAGCTATTACTAGAGATTCATAGAAATTTTGGTAGAATGATATAATGTATTCATTTGCTCATTTAGTAAAAACTTATTTAACGTCTACCATGTGCAAAATTTTATAGTATCTTTGTGAACATAAATTATATTTATTTTCTTATAGCCTTGAGCTAGCCAATTTATGTTCACAGTTTAGGTCAAACCTAGATTATTTTTATATTTCCTGGGGACAAAGTGACTACTGAGGTCAGTTTTTAAATTCTCTTCTGATTCTAGTTAATAATTTAGCTAAAATCTTCCTATATTCTGTGTACTAATGATAAGTGATAATGAAAAGTTCAATTGTGTCAAATAAATGACAGTTTCTATCTCAAAGACATAGAAACCATGTATGTGTCACATATAGCCACAAACGAAGTGCTTTCCAGAAACAACAGATGCATAATAAATTAACCAGGATTTCCAACAAATAATCTCCAAAGAATAGTCCTTAGCTACAGGTTAATATTTAATTCAGAAAAGTTCAATGAGATCATGTGAAATAAATATTTTTGCATATCTCATTTGTACACAGCACTCTTCTATGTACCACAATGAATATGTGTCGTATCTTTCAAAGTCCTTAATATTAGACAGTTAACAAAAACTAACATTTACTTAGAAGATAACTATATTTCAGGAAGTGTTCCATGTATGTTACATTTATTATCTGTGAAACTCCACGATAATCCTGAAAGTGTTTTTATCATTGATTTACAAATGAGAGTTACTACACACTCAGTAAGACTCAAATCCATTCTGGTATCTGGGCTCTAACATTTAGCTTTTGGGTGATTTTACAGTGGTGGGTATCTATTGTGCTGACCCACGTATAATGCAGTTCTGAGTACTTCCTGCACAGCAGGTCTTGTCTTGACAAATTCCCTCAGTGTTTGCTTGTCTAGGAAAATCTGTATTTCTCCCTCGTATAAGAAACTTAGTTTTGCAGGATACAAAATTCTAGGCTGGCCATTATTCTGTTTGAGAAGACATAATGAGGCCCCAATCCATTCTGGATTCTTAGGTCTTAGTTGAGAAGTCTGCAGTTAGTCTGATGGGTTTTCTTTTGTTAACTTATCTGCTGCTTTTGCCTTATGGCTATTAGGAATATCTGGTTCATGTTTACTGTGGCCAGTTCGATGACTATGTGTCATGGTGATTGCCTCTTCTCAATGAATCTCCCAGGAGTCCTTTGAGATTCGTGTACCGGGATATGTAGATTTATAGCAAGCCTAGGGAAATTTTCCTCAATTACTTCCTCAAATGTGTTTTCCAACCCTTATTTTCTTCCTTGCCCTCAGGGATAAATATGATTCTTATGTTAGGCCTCTTTACGTAATCCTATATTTCTTGTAGGTTTCATTTATTCCTCTTGTTTCTCAGTTCTTTCTTTTTGACTGATTTGTTTAACTCAAAAGTGTTGTCTTCAAGCTCTGAGACTCTTTCTTCTGCCTGATCTAGATTCTCCTTCAGGCATCCACTGTGTTTTGTGTTTTACTGAATGAATTTCTCATTTCCAGAAGTTTTGTTTGATGTTTTCTTAATAATTTGATTTCCTTAGTAAATTTTTCATTCATTTCCTGCATTGTTTTTGTGGTATCTTTGTGTTGGATTTCTATTTTCTCTTCAATTTATTTGAGCTTCCTTACAATCCATATTCAAAATTCTTTCTTTGTCATTACAATATTTTCATTTTGCTTGATATTGACTAGTAAATAGTTATTGTTTAAAATCACCAAAAATCCAAAAGTTAGAGCCTGGATCCCACAATGGATCAAGGAGTAAAACAAAGCAATAAAGTTCTACTCAACAGGAAGAACAGAAATCCACCCAATTTATCAATTCTTTCAATAAATGTGAATGGCTGAAATCCCCACTTAAGAGACATAGGTTGGCTGAATGGATAAAAAAAAAAAAAAAAAAGACAAGTATCTGCTATCCCTAGGAAACACATCTAACCCACAAGAACTCATTCAGACTCAAGATGAAGGGATAGAAAACAATATTCCATGCAAATGGAAACCAAAAGAAAGCAGGTATAGCCATTCTCATATCAGATAACATAGACTTCAAATCACCAAAAGTAAAGAAAGAAAAAGATGATTGTTATATAATGGTGAAGGGAATAATTCAACAAGAAGACATAACAATCCTAAATATTTATGAACCCAACACAGGTGCACCCAGATTCATAAAGCAAACCATAATTAATCTATACAAAATGATAAACAGCAGCACCATAATAGCTAGGGACTTCAACACCCCACTGATGGAATAGGACAAATCCTTCAAGCACAAAATAAGCAAAAGAAATGATGGGCTTAATTGGAACTCTAGAATCAATAAGCCCAACAGATATTTACAGAACATTCCACCTAAAACCCACTGAATATACATTCTTTTCATCAGCTCATGGAACATTCTCTAAGATTAATCATATCTTGGCCACAAAACATCTCAACAAATTAAAAAAAAATAGAGATTATGCCATGTAACTTCTCAGACCATAGTGGAATAAATTTAAAATAAAATTAGGAATCAATTCCAACAAAAACACTAAACTCTACACAAAGTCATGGAAATGGAACAACCTACTGCTGAATGATTATTGAGTCAAGGAGGAAATTAATATAGAAATCAAAAGATTCTTTCAACTAAATGACAAATAGTAGACAAGTTATGAATATCTGTATGATTCAGGAAAAGTAGTCATAAGAAGAAAATTAATAGCCGTGAATGCCTACATCCAAAAGACAGAAAGATCACAAAACAACAATCTCATGAATCATCTCAAGGAATTGGAAAAGGAAGAGAAAACCAATCCCAAACCCAGCAGAAGAAAAGAAATACCTAATGTTAGAGCAGAACTAAATGAAATCAATAATAAAAGAATTATATAGAAGATTCATGAAACAGAAAGCTGGTTCTTTGAAAAGGCAAACAAAATTGACAGGTCTCTCACTAGATTAAGCAGAAACATAAAAGAAAGGACTCTGTTAAGCTCAATCAAACATGAAAAAGGAGATATTACAACTGATACTATTGAAATACAAATTAACATCACTTAATACTATAAAAATCCCTATGCACATAAACTTGAAAACATTGAGAAAATGGAAAAATTCTTGGAAATACACAAATTCCTTGGCTCAATGAGAAGGAAATAAAAGTCCTGAACAGATCAATATCAAGTGATAAAATTGAAGCAGCAATAAAATATCTACCAACAAAAAAAAAAGTCCTGAACCAGATGGTTTCCCACCTGAATTTTACCAGACCTACAAAGAAAAACTGGTGTCTATACTGCAGAAATTATTTCATAGAGAAGGAAAGAATCCTCCCAAACTCATTCTATGAAGCCAATGTCACCTTGATGCCAAAGCCAGGAAAGGACACAATAAAAACAGAATACTGTAGACCAATATCCTTTATGAATACAGATGCAAAAATTCTCAATAAAATCCTACCAAACTGAATTCAGCTGTGCATGAAAAAATAATCCACCATGATCAAGTGTGCTTCATTCCAGAGAAGCAAGGATGGTTCAACATACACAAATCTATAAATGTGATTCACCACATAAATAGAAGCAAAAACAAAGTACTTACAATCCTTTCAATAGAGACAGAAAAAGCATTAGACAAAATTCAGCATCCTTTTATGATAAGAATTCTTAACAAAATATATATAATTGGAACATATCTCAATATTATAAAAGATGTACACGACAAACCCACAGCCAACATCATACTGAACGAGAAAAAATTAAAAGCATTGCTGCTTAGAACTGGAACCAGACAGGGTTTCCCACTATCACCATTTTTGTTCAACATAGTGCTAGAAGTCCTAGCCAGATCAATCAGGCAAGAAAAGGAAATCAAGCATATCCAAATGGGGAAAGAAGTGAAACTATCACTCTTTGCTGACGATATGATCTTATATCCTAAAAACTTCCAAGATTCTGTGAAGAGACTCCTGGAATTGATAAATATATTCAGAAAAGTTTCAGGTTACAAAAATCAATGTACACAAATCAATAGCATTCCTATACACCAACAAGAGTCAAGCTGAGAATGAAATCAAAGACTCGATGCCTTTCACAATACCAACAAGAGAAATAAAATACCTAGGAATATATATAACTAAGGAGGGGAAAAGACCTCTACAGGGAGAAATAACAAACACTGAGGAAGGATATAGCAGAGGATGTAAACAAATGGACAAACATATCATGGTCATGGTTCAGCAGAATCAACATGTTTAAATGTCTATACTACTCAAAGTCATTTACAGATTCTATGCAATCTCCATTAAAATACCAATATCATTTTTGAAGATCTAGAAAAAATAATTCTACACTTCATATGGAACCAGAGAAGACCCCAAATAACCAAAGCAACCTTAATAAAAAAAAATCAGGAGGCATCACTTTACCAGACTTCAAGCTATCCTACAAGGCTGTAGTAACCAAAACAGCATGGTATTGACACAAAAACAGAATCATAGACCAATGGATCAGAAGAGAGAACCCCGATATAAAACCATCCTCATATTGTTATCTGATTTTTGACAAAGCAGATAAAAACACACAATGGGGAAAAGAATCCCCATTCAATAAATCATGCTGGGAAAAGTGAATAGCCACATGTAGAAGACTGAAACAGGATCCTCACCTCTTACCACTCACAAAAATTAATTCACTATGGGTAACAGACTTAAACCTATGGCATGAAACTGTAAGAATTCCAGAACAACAGGTTGTAAAAACTCTTGTAGATATTTGCCTAGGCAAAGAATTTATGAAGAAGACCCCAAAGGTAATCACAGCAGCAACAAAACTAAATAAATGGGACCTGATTAAATTAAAAAGCTTCTGCAGAGCCAAGGAAATGATCAATAGAGCAAATAGATAAGCTACAGAATAGGAGAAAATATTTGCATGCTGTGCATCCAATAAAAGGCTAATAACCAGAATCTACCAGGAATTCAAACAAATCAGCAAGAAAAATAATCAAACAACCCTATTAAAAAGTGTGTAAAAGATATGAACAGAAGCTTTTCCTAAGAAGATAGACTAATATCCAATAAACATATGAAAAAATACTCCCTGTCTCTAATCATTAGGGAATTGCAAATCAAAACCTCAATGAGATATCACCTAACTCCAGTGAGAATGGCTTTCATCCAGAAGTCCACAAATGACAGATGCTGGCATGGATATGGAGAGAAAGGAACACTTTCTCTGTTCTCTGTTCTCTGATACACTATTGCTCAGACTGCAAACTAGTTCAACCTCTATGGAAACTAGTATGGAGACACCTCAAAGAGTAAAAGTTGACCTACCATTTGATCTAGCAATCCCACTACTGAGTATTTACTCAAGCGAAAAAAAGACATTTTATAAAAAAGACACTTGCACTTGAATGTTTATAGCAGCACAGTTCACAATCACAAAGATGTGGAAACAGCCCAAGTGCCCACCCATAAGTGAGTGTATTAATGAAATGTGTTATATGTATACCATGGAGTATTACTCAGCCATAAAAAATAGTGAACTAATACCTTTTGCAACAACGTGTGTGGAACTGGAGACCATTCTCCTAAGTGAAGTATTGCAAGAATGGAAAAACAAACACCACATGTACTAACTATTAAACTGAAACTAAGTTATCAACACTCATGTGTACATATGGTAGTAAAATTCAACAATAATCAACCAGGTGGGAGTGGGGAGTAAATTCACCCATCAGTTGCAATGCACACTATCTAGGTGATGGACACCCTTATAATTTTGACTCAAACTACAAAAGTAATTCATGTAACCAAAACATTTGTACCCCCATAATATTCTGAAATTAAATAAAAAAAGATTCAGATGCCTACATTCCATAACTTATCAGGGCACTAGAGTCCTACAAACATAACATGTAAAAAGCAAGAAAAACAAAACACAAGGAAGCATGTCAATAAGAAATAAAATGAATTATAATAACCAATATCGAAGAAATCAGTAAAATTTAGCATGGTCAAGAGTTGCTTCAAGAATAATTAATGTAGAAGTATTTATGTTGTAGATAGGTAGTTAGAAAGTCAGTAAAAGCTAATGGGTATAATAATAAGTATAGATTGTTTGGGATATTATAAGAGGTCAATTTTTTGAGAGTTAGAAACCTGTGGATATATTATGTGGATAACTTTCATGACAGCATGTGGAATTCAGACTTATTCTTATAGCTAAACAGAGTTGATGAAGGTTGTTAAGAAGACAACTGATAGAGTATCAGAGGATTAATGATACACCACTATTTAAGTTCATGAAAACATGAGATAGGCAGACCAGTTAAAAGGTAGTTGTAATGCTTCAGGCATGGGGTGGTGAGGACAGATTGAGCACAAATGATTAAAAGGGGGAGTGAGGTATCTCTGAAAAGATCAATGGTGCTTGAAGAGTGAAGGTGGGATGGGAGGAGGGTGATGTGGTTCAGCATCCATTCATCTAATGTGGCTATGAGTCCTGAATCCTCCAAAAGTATATTAAATCCTCCTTTTTCCCTAATTGGCTATGACATTCTGCCAGGTGTTCCCTGGCTATACCGGAAATCTGCCAAAATTCCTCACTACTGAAGAAGCAGCCATAAATTTGTCCCAGGTGTTTGGGGAATGTGATGGAGTGAGAGTAGAGGTGCAGATAATGTTACCTAGCAATGCCCCCTGTGGTTCTAATTTGATAGGAAGACTTCCTTTGACTGCAGATGGAGTAAAATATGGGAAGATGGGCTTTAGCTAAATTCTAGCCAATTGAATGTGCATCAGAGTTGCTAAAATATTGTCTAGAAGCCATGCCCATTTACAGGTTCTATTGCTAAAGAGTATGGGAGTAAAGACAAATGTGATTAAATTTCCTTTACCATTGCCAGGATGGTTATCCAGATGTTCCAGTGTGATTGATGCCCAAGTTATGAAGACATGCTATTGGGAACTTGATGCACCACTTGTCTGGATCATCCCTAGAGATGCAGTTATATTTTCTCTCTTTCCTAATCATGCTATAATACGAGGTCTGTCCGGAAAGTATCCAGCTATGTAACATGAAAAATAGAGACATTTATTGAAGAAGATATGAGAAACATTGCACATAGGACAATGATGCCTTAGTTCCCTTCAAAGTAGGTGCTTTGGGACCTCACACATTTCTTCCAGCATCTTTTAACCCATCCGTACATGTTCAGCATTGTCAGGTGTTCTGCTTGTTGCAGGCCTTCCAGAATGTGGATCACTTTCAACAGATTCCCAACCATCTTTGAAATGTTTGTGCCACACTTTTATTTGCGCTGCACTCATTGCATTGTCCTGAAAGCCATCTGAATCATCCGGTGATTCATGTGCATAGTAAAAACGGAGAAGTATTCCTTCAGTTCCCTTGATCATCATTTTTTTTATCTTATATATTTGACAATTACTCAGCAATATAAGCGTAATCCCTACTCTGTAGTTCATTACTAAGCATATTTCTTGAGTCAATGTAGAAACTTGTGACAGATTTTATGGCACCATTGCTTGTGGTAAATTTATACTATTAGGGAAAATTCATTAATTGCCTTTTTTCACACCTTAATAGATAATCCAAATTACTATGAGAAGAATGAGAATTAGGCACAGATTGGAGAAGATGTCCAAAATACTTTATTTTCAGATCTAGATCTTCAACATAGCACAGTCTCATGGCTGATAAAAGTTGAAATTTATTCATCATAACTGTACTTTCAGTGACGTCCACCCAAGATATTGCTTCAAAAATGTTTCCAAAAGGTAAATTACTTAATCTAAAAATATTTATAGAAAATGTATATTTTTATGGGGCTAGGTAGATATTGATTGTAACTAAATTAAGCCTCTTAACTACTGGAGGAAAAATATTTAAACATTGCTTGTGATATCACATTAACAATGAATTATTCAGCTGGATTCAGTGTAAGAAAGATGTTTAATTTGAATCTTTTACATATGAAATAAAAATATGTGTTAAGAAATTTACTTTCAAGTAGCAAACATCAAAAATTACCTTTATTGCTGTATCAAAAACTAATGGAATTAGAAGGCTGTGCACAAAATATTGAAATATATCAAATATTTAATTATACATATCAATTATGCATATTCTTCATGTGTATTCACTTAAAATGCTCGAGTTTGAAATGAAATTGGATGTTGAATCAGTGTATAAAGAAATATGTAGGTCACAGTATGGCCAAATGTAGAACAAGATTCCAAATTATAATACCTCACATTTCAAAACCGGCTGCTGATAATTTGACTAGTTGATATTTCTTTGGCATCACTGGCAGTTCTGCTAAGGCAAAGTAAATGTCATAAAATGTTTTGTTTTCCAGCAGCCATTGGCAAATAATTGGCATCTGTTTTCTGTTGTCTAGCTGCAGTTGTGATTTCTGAAACAGAAGCTTCCATTCCTCATCTAATAACTTGTTGATTTAGGACCCTCAAGGGATGGAAAGAAAAAAGAAAAACTTGTTTAAGGGGGGAAAAAAAACAAACCCTGAAAACATTTGGGCTTCAGAAACGGATTGACTCATAGTGCATTTCATCATAGATTGTTTGGACTCATCTGTGTCTCCAAAAATAAACAAGAACAGGAAAGAAGTAACTCTTTTTGTTCAAACTGGAACAATGGAGTTTCTGTATTGTGAATTTTAAAAGAGATGAAAGGTCCCCTTTAAAATAATTTTGTTCTCATTCACCTTCAACTACTTTTTGACAAGAGCCAAATGTGTTAGTTGTTATAAAGGACAGGAGGAGAGCAAAACCTCCAGAGTGGAGAAATTGGGTTTGCCTCGAATTGCAACATTTTTAAAAGCTCAGTTAAGTGGGGGATGTGATTATTTGTAGAGCAGGAAAGGCACTTAACAAATGCAACTGTAGCAGACTCTCTTTTTTTAATGTTTAAGAGCAGATAAAACGCCACTTTCACTGACTTCAGGCATTCTTCTGGCTGAGGACTAGGCCATTAATAGTCATTAACACTCTTTCAAATGTATTGCCAGAGTGGTAATGAAATCAACACCTTCTAATTTTTATACTGAAGCTCTGCCAAAGCGCGTTTGGTCTTGTCACTACATAGCGATGTGCTGTGAGATGTGCTTGCTACTTAAGATATCAACATAAACACTGAATAAAAACATAAATCTTTTATGACGTTGGGGCATGTTGCCATTTTATTGTAAATCAATGGAGATCAATTATTCAAACCTAGCCCATTGTTTAACGGAAGAAGGGCAGACAAGCCAGTGGCAGTGTAAACTGGGTCTTTTTTTCCTATTCTGAGTTGAACATCAATTTAAGTTTTTCAAATAAATCATTAGCTGAAAAGCTTTCCTTAGAAATTTGATTGCATGCCATGTTCCCAACATTTGTCATTTAGGGAAATGTCTCAAAGAATCAGTTAACATGATAAGCATCTTTTTTCCCCATAAAACAAGACCTAATCTAATCTTAAGTGTTTATAGTCTGCAAATTTTACTTTACATTAGATGGACAGATTTAGCAGTTGCTGCTACACCTCACTCACCTTTATAATTATGCAATATAAATAATTTATGATGGATTTGGTAATGTAGAATACTCCTTTTGAGAAGAAAAAGACAGATGAATGGTAGGAAGGAGTAAAGAAGGAAAGAAAGAAAGAAATCTTCCTCTTAATTCACTTCATTTAGAATTTCATTTTCTTCTCCTTTCTTCCTGATTTTTCTTCATTATCGAAACGTATTTGTAGGTTGGAAATATATCTTCCCTTCCTAAGTCCCACCCAAAAAATGTGACATGGAGAAAAGAAACAAATTGGCAAGGGGAATGGAGACACCTGTGTCCACTCCTGCCCAGCTCAGACTGCAGCTGCATAGCCAAGCTGTCGCATTCCAGCCCTACTTAATCTTGCTCCTTTATAGGCTTTTTTTCCTCCCAGCCTCACTAAAGACTCTGATCCTTCACCTTCTTCCAGCAACAAATGTCTAAGAGCCTCCATGTATTTGAGTTGTCCTGAGAAGGAGTTTCTTATTTCTAACCTCTGTTTTCGAAGACTAATCATGACTTACAAAGACATTATGCTTTCTCATAGAGGGTCTAAGTATAAAATAGAAGAGATTGAGGGACATAAACATCTTTCCCTCATTTATTACCTGTGGTAGCTACTACCAATGGTCTCAAGAGAATTATTTACTCATTTCATAGGCCAGTAAGATTGATGGTTCTATGTATTTATTCTGTTCTGGTTTAGGTTGAGAACTATTTATTTATTTACATATTTATTCAACATAACACATAATTAATTATTCGGCTGTTCCTGAGTTCCAAGTAGTATGATAGACACTGAATATATCCATATCAGTGGGGCGTGGTCCTTTTCCTGTGGAATTCAACATTCTAGAGGAAAAAGAAAATGTGTTTATAAGCAATAGAACATAATATTTTAAAATTAAGTGATATGGTAGGTCGTATGAACAAAGAACCATACCAGCAGTAAGACAGAGGTAAAAGGCCTCATTTGGCCAAATGGCATTTAGATATTTTTCACCTACTGACATTATACAAAGAAATCCTTATATTGACAGGGAAAATGCAGATAGAAAGCCATAGGCTTTAGAGTGGAAAGAAACTGCTGAATTAGAGAGCTCCAGCATACTGAGAAATGCCATAGAGAAAAGCAAAGCATTCCATGCAGGGAATCTGGTAAGGATCCTGAATCATGTGCTATACTTTGAAAATGTACACAACCAAAAACTTGCTCTATGAAGTCAGCAACCGAGACAAGGAGACATTAAAACCAAGAATTCAGGAAAGATAAGTTTAAGAGTTACCATCAACTCTTCACGATAGACAAACTGTAGGTGGATATAAAAACCCACTCCATGTCTTTACTTCATGTGAAGTCTGCATTCACTATGTCGGATATTTGTAGGATTTACCAACTTTGGAACCCAGAGGGATTAAATTTTTAAAATGACATTTCAGGATCTATAATAAAATGAACTAATTTTTTTCCAGATGGATTACATAAATAATTATAAAATTAATTGCTCCTTTTATGGCTTATCAACAATCTTTGAAGGTCTCATAAACATATTTACCCATTTAAAAGTTTTTTAACTCTATGTCCTCTTCCTCTGCCCATAGATTTATATATATATATTTATATATAGATATAGATATGTATCTCATATAATTGTCAATTTCATGAAACGCTCGCATTTTTAGAAACTCTTAGCTTCTAATACTAAAACACTTTCCATCTTTGGCCCTTAGTAAAGGAAACTCCACCTCCCCCAATTGTTAATTATTCTTTATAGAATTGATATACTACGTTTTGATTGTTGGAGAAGAAAGGGGTAATATTTAACAATATTCTAATAAAAACTGTTAAAGGCTAGCAATTATAATGAAAATTATAAGGGATATGTAGGCAAAAAATAACATCATCTGCTATATTATGAAATTTTTATTGTTTCCCTGTTAAATAAAATATATTTGACCTAATGAGCCCTCCTACAGACATTTCTCCTGACTCCTCTTACCTTTGATTTCAAGTATGCGCACTCTACCTTGGAGTTCTTCCTTTTCTTGAGCTGCCTAAGTGAACAAATTTCAGAGACGAGAAGAGTCCTCCAGGATAATCTTAGAGGATATCTACTTAAGTTTGAAAAGAGAATACAGAAACTCTAAGATGTTTCCTGTAATTATTAATAAATAACTGAAAACTCAAAGATTGGCATAAGGATGCTCCTTCAGTCACAATATTCTTGCATGAATATTGGGTATATTGTATAATGACATTTATCTTAGTGTCTGTGGCAAACGAGCATGTATATAATTACCATGAGTTATGTATATGTCTAGTTTTTAAAATATTGCTTTATAGATACATTTTTAATTTTATTATCATAAAAAACTGTATTTTAATCTCACAAATACGTTTGTCTTAGAGCTTATGGTCATATTTCAGAGGTGAGTTTCAGTGAAAACATCCATTTTTTAGAATGCATTTAGGAATATTTAGAAAAGACATTTGAATTTTTAATAATTCTCTAAGAAAGGTGTTAAATGTTAAGATTTACCGAAGCACAGCAATCACATTTCAGAAATTGATGATACATTTAGTTATAATCGAAATACAAAAAAGCTATTTTTCTGCAAAATGTGACTACCAACATTATTCTAATACATGTTCCTGAGAGGATGGATCTCTGCCCTTATTTTATAGTTAAAGGCATTAAGAAAGACTATAGGAACCTCATTGCCACACAGCTAGTTAATGGAGAGCTGGGATAAAACACAGTTTATTCTTTCTGTAGCTACCTACCTCTGAAAAAATGCTGAAGTCTACCTAAAACTACCCATTTCAAAATGTATTTGGCACATTAACATACTCAAGTATTTTATTATTTTCATGCAAAATTCTTTTTAAAAGTCAATATTATAAACAAAAAACAACTAGACTGAGGACGCTATTATATATAATATTGATCAAGAAAATGTATAGATAGTATAAACCAACTAAATATATTAGAATTTTTATGCAATATTTATTGATTTTTTTAAGAGTCATCCAACTTTGAAAATCACAAATCTTCTGTATGAATTCCTTGAAGCTTGTTTTAATTTCTGGTGTAATTCAGTTATTCTTTCTCATAAAATCACAGTAGACATGTTATCCTGATAAGTCTAAATGAAGTTAAAAACTATAATGGTAATAACATATGGCATGGAAAAATTGGGGATTTGTATCAAATCTTGGTTCCAGAAATAAAATGGAAAATTTCATTTCATGAACAATCCTACTATTTCCATAGAGTTTCTGAGAATTCCACATTTAAGATAGGGCCAGATACTTTATCATAATTACAAAAATAAAATCTACTCTTCAATAGCCATGTTTAAGAAAATAAAAAAGTAAGCTAGGAACTGGAAGAAAATATTTGTGATACATACATCTTACAGAATATTTAAATAGAACATATAAAGAATTACTACAATAACACAGCTACAGCAACACTAAACAGCTCAATAAAAAATGGACACATAACCTAAAGAAAAAGTGTAGGAATAGCCAATAAGCATATAAAAATACTCAATAGTAGCAACGAATATATGAGGAAAATGCAAATTAATAGCACCATGCAGAGAAATAAGTAAATGCAAATAAAAATTATCACACTTCATTTTTCCAAAGAGCTAAAAAACAAAACAAAGAAAAAAATGACATTATGAAGTGTTGGTGAGGATGTAGAGAAACTGGAACTCTCATATTAATATATTTCTACTAAGAATGTAACATGGCACAACCACTTTGGAAAAACAGTTTTGACATTTTCTTATATAATGAAACATATACCTACCATATGACTCAGAAATTCCACTCTTTGGTATCTACCCAAAATAAATGTAAACGTATGTTCACACAAAATACACAATGTTCACAGTAGTTTTATTCATAAAAGTCCCAACTGGAAACAATGTATATGTCCATCACCAGGTGAATGGATAAACAATGGCATGCTAGATAGTAATAAAAAGAAAAGAACTACTGATATTAAAATCAGTATGGATGGATCTCAAAAATATTATATTATGTGAAGGAGTATATGCAAAGAGTATGAATAGAGTAATACAAAAACATACATACTCTATGATTTGATTTAGATGAACTTCTATAACAGGCAAATTAATCTGTGTGATAGAAACTAGAACTGTGGCTGTCTGGCACTGGAAGTGGGAGTGAGGTCACTAGAAAGTGTTACAAGAAAACTTCTTGTGCTAGAAGCATTCTATATCCATTTATCAAAACTCATTGATCTGTGTATCTAAAATCTCAATATTTTATTGTATGTAAATGAAACCTCACTGTATTAAGAAAAAATAACAGAAATACAACGTGGGGGGAAAGGTAGAGTTAGGGTATAATTTTGGATACTTTTTTCATTGTGTGTTTGTCAGGTTTTCAATTACAAACCTACACCTTCAAATTGTGTCTTCTGTATCCTATTTATAGATATTGAAATGTAAAACCAAATAGTATTTTTGACACCGATAATAGTAGTTACAATTTTAATATGAATTTTAAGATTGTGTTATGATTTGTATAGATATGACAATATTCTGACCTCCTACCTTCTACTTTTATTTTTTGTGTCTTCTCATTCCATAGGAGTTATGTGAAATAAAAATGCTAAAAAGCTAAATGACAAATTATTTTTCCCAGTTAATTCCCTTATCTATTCATTCCATGTTAAACACTAAGCACTTCATCATATTCTAGAACAAGATACATGCATTCCTTTCAACTAGGTTACATATTTAGGGAGGCAAATAAGCAAATTACAGTAAGTGATGTGATCATGTTAAAAGATGCTATTTTGAGGAAAGGGCTTAAAGATGATGCCAGGCATTTCTAGGATCACCTAAAATGGCATGTTGACAAGTATGGAATTTATTCTGAGACCTTTGGCAAACTATTAATGGTTTGTAATTAGAGTTTTTGGTGTGTCTTTAGAAAGATCTCCACTGTCAATATGCTGGGAAGGAATGTAATGAATCACAACTTCAAGACAACAGTGTGAGTGTAAGTCCAGGGCAGTTCTCCAGGCATAGACAATAATAGCTTGTAAGTATTTTATTAATAGTGGTAAGTAGAGTAAGGATAAAAGAAGGAAAATTTGATAAATATTTTGCATGTGACTTATGTGTATCTCAAATACTTGATTTGAAACACAAGAATGCATACTTCATGATTAAAGTATCTTGGGGATGATTATTACTGTATAGACTTAAATCCTGAGAAAGTACCCAGAACCCATATGGATCTTGTCATTTTTTAAAAACCTTTCAGTGTTAATAGAAATTTACATACCAAATTTAAGGGATTAAGATTTTTTTATAGAAGCCATCCAGTCCCCATAAGGTGAATGTTTTAGCTTAAGAGTTTTATACTCAATGTTCCAACTTCATGTTTTTATTTAATACTAAATCCAAAGGCTTGGTGGTTGCTTTTCATAAATTGTGGGGAAAAATCATGAATCATTGGAAATATTGCCTTTAAGGAATAGCAAAATATTGTTGCTTTGCTGTACAAGAAGCACTTGTACGCTTCTTGTACAAGAAACACCTCAATATTTCAGGAATATATCTCTTTAAATGCAGTCTCAAATTTGCTTAATTTTATGTTCTAGAAGATTTTTCAATGTAGTGGTCACATTATATTTTACATTTTTAAGGATTTCTTTTAAATGTGGTTTGGTAGCTTTTCTTTTATGTTAATATTATCTTTTAATTTTTCCACATATTTTTAAAATTTATGAATCTGAGGATTCATAACTTGTTCTTGAAAAACAACTGAGCAGACTCCATACTTGTTGCAGCTCTAGAAATATTGTAAGCTGAATACAAGCTGGATATAATGCTTTCTTAAGATTTTTTTTCCTTTGGTAGGAAATTTGATATTTTGTCTTAGTCACTTCTTTACTTGATTTAAAGCTGATTTACAAATAATATGTTGACTCTCAAAGAATTCATTAATGATATTTTACTCAGTATTTTAGCATGGACAATTCCTCTGTACCAATACTTTAAAACTCAGATCAAATCTCTATTGTTTTGTAGAATATTTCTCAGATCTATACACAAATTGTTTACTTTCTTTTTGATTAAGCATAATTTGTGTCCCTGATAAAAAACTTACTTACCTATTATTTGTTAATTCAACAAACTGCTTGAACATCCACTGTTTTGTCAAGCACTGAAATAGGCACCAGCTCTACACTGCTGAGTGAAATAGTGCCCTGCTCCCAGGCAGCTTGCATGCTTATGTATCACCTTTTACTAGAATTCTTTCATTGCGTCAAAAAATATTTATTGAGTGCTTTCTATGCACTAGACTGTTTAGACACTTTGAATACACCATTGAAAAGAAGATGTAAAAATTTTGCCCTCATGGCGTTCACATATAGCAGAAGGAGACAGTCAGTAAACAATAATCATAACAGTATAAATTATACTGTGTTACATGGAAATAAGTTTTATGAAAAAAAAGATAAAGTAGAATAGATCAAGAGGACTTGGGTGTACCTGGTGATTGGGCAGGAAGAGAGAGCAGAATGCAGTATTAAATATGATGATCAGCGTTGGCCTCCCTGGGATGACATTTGAACTGATACTTGAAAATATAAGAGAGTTGGGAAGTTGATATCTGAGGGAAGAACAATCCAGGCAGATGGAATATCCAATGCAAAGGTCCTAATACAGGAATGGGTGGTATGTTAAGAGTTACAGTAAGGAAGTCAGTATGTCTAGAAAAAAATAAGCAAGAGGACAGTAAGAAAAACAGCCTGCCAGCCATATAAAAATTATATAACTGGTCATTATATACTGTGCCCCCCTACTCTAGGATATTCTACAAAATTCTGGAATAGAAGATATTGAGATGTCTTGATATCTGTTATTTCTATGCCTTATGTTGTAGTCAGCAAAAGTTCTATGTCTTCCAGTGTTTTGTGTGTTCTGTTTTCTCCTTTGTCCTTAATATAATAGATGCAAATGTTCTCTTTAAAAATAATACATGAATGAATTAGCAAACTTGTCATGGGTGCATAATAAAATATGAGGATACAGAGTCACATTACAGTAGTGTATACTTTCTAGGCAAATAAGAGAAATCAGAGAAAATTAGTAAGAAGGAAATTAAATACACCTGATTTATTTTTAGTGTGGTTCTAAGAACAAACTAGGTGTTGGGCCTTGGGCTGACCCTACTATTTTTGGTGCATTTTTTTCTAGTTTCATGGGTCTGGAGGGAGGCCTGCAAGGAACAGTGGGTTTCAATTAGTTACAGAAGTGGACAGATATTTGGTTTTTAAAACCAATTGCTTTAGATCCTTGTTTTTAGTCTGAGCAAAAAGGAAAAAAAAAAATCATACAAAAGATGTGACCTGGAATCCTAAGTAGCTTGTTTTTTGATGGGATTTGGAAGCAATTCTTTAACTGATTGTGAGAATAAAGTAATATTTGTAAGGTTTATATTACATTTTAATGGAGCATCAGTTCCCTGTGGCTACCAGAAGGAGATCTACTAACATTAGTGGTCATGGACCAGATCTCCAAGTATATAACTCATTCCCTTTTATATTTAGAGGAGTAGAATAATACACTGGAGAAAATAAAACTGGTCTTCACTCCAAGATCTAAACCTGGCTCTGATGCCATCAGTTGTGCCTAAGGGTTGACCATGTCTGTTTTTAATTCTCACTTCCTCATAAGCTCTTCAACCCCCGACTTCTTCCTCCTTGTGGCATACTGCAGTTCTTTCCCAAGTCCTTGACATTTCAAGTGAGGGTCACTGTATTTATTCAGTGCCAATAACTGAGGAATAAATTCTTACATGTTGGATTGAATCTTCACTATTGTTTTGCAAATTAACTGACTGAAACAAGATAGTGATAATGTGTTATTATGGTTAAGGTTAATAAGCTACTGATTAACTCTAAAGGATACAATTGCAGACACATTATTTAAAAGGCCTATTTTGTTGAACTGACTGATAAGTGAGCAAAACATTTATGTGCATGGTATATAAACACGAGCCTGGAATTTTGAGCCAAGTAGAGCTAGTTCAATTTCTTTTTGATTCTCCTTTCTGTCCCTCCCCAATATTAGCTTCACCTTGAGGTTGAGTCCCTGTACTCAGTGGTCCCCAGCCTTTTTGGCACCAGGGACCAGTTTCATGGAAGTCAACTTTTTCATGGACTGGGGGAGGGGGATGGTTTAGGGATGATTCAAGTGCATTACATTTATTGTACATTTTATTTCTATTATTATTACATTGTAATATATAATGAAATAATTATACAACTCACCATAATGCAGAATCAGTGGTAGACCTGAACTTGTTTTCCTGTCTCATCTGGGGGTGATGGGAGATAGTGACTGACCTGACAGGAGGTGGAGCTCAGGCGGTGATGTGAGCGATGGGGAGCAGTTGTAAATACAGATGAAGCTTCGCTGGCTTGCCCGCCACTCACCTCCTGCTGTGTGGCCTGGTTCCTAACAGGCCAGGGACTGGTACTAGCCCGCAGACCAGAGATTGGGGAAGGCAGCCTCTACTGTTTTAGACTCTCTCTCTCATTTATAATCCAGGAGCTATCCACCAAATTACTTTACTTCTTTGAGCCTCAATCAACTTATTTGTACAGTTTGATAGTGTCTACCTGGCATTGTTCATTGGAGAGATTGCTATTTGAAAAGATTTGTTCTCTATCTGGGATCATGTGCAATAATTTTCCCGCTTTCCTGGGTGATTTATAAAAGATGATCTTATCTCCTTTTTACTATAAGTAAGTAATTATAAAAGATGATCACTAAGTCCTTTTGGTTTAGTCTTAACCAAAATAATATTGTTTCACCAAGAATACTGTCTGTTAAATGTAGTCAGAGCATTACTTGGAAGCCGTCCTGGCCTTCCTTGGATTTTCTATTTTGTTATATTGCATAGCCATTAACTGATATATTCCCCAGGAATATGACACTATAATGGATTAGATACCTGGACTGTATCAGATATTGAATAATGTATTCTCCAATTTGCTCCCAAATAGTGACTTTGGATATTTTATAAATCCTATTTTATACCTTCTGAAAAACTGACTGGACAGCTCCCCATTCAAAATTGCCAACGATTCTCATTAACTGGCTGTTTTAAATAAATGATGCCATTTATGATCCAATAACTAATGAGGAAATTGTTTAAAATCTATGAATGTAAATGGCAAAAGTGCATATATCTGGCCCATCATTTATACTTACTTGCTTATAGTAACAGGCTTTGGCAGAAAAAGATATTTTAAAAGATACCAAATGGTTTAGATGTAGAAGTTACTGTCAGTTTGGCTTCCCCATTGCATGGGAAGATTCAATAATCTAGGAAGATGCTGGAAGAAAATATTATATTTCTGGAGGCAGGCTTGATGCCTTAAACCAAGCAGTGCATTCCATTCTCTGAACATAGTCATTGTATCAAGGATTGGCATGTGACTTTATTGGTCCAATGAAGGTGATTCTAGGGATTCTTGTTTGCTATTCTGTCTATAGGAATAAAGGAAAGAATATGAATAGCCAGGCATGGTGGTGGGAGCCTATTGTCTCAGCTACTCAAGAGCTGAGGCAGAGGGATCACTTGAGCCCAGGAGTGTGAGGCTGCAGTGAGCTATGATGATGCCACTGCACTCCAGCCTGGATGAATGTGAGACCTTGCCTCTTAAAAAAATTTTTTAAAAGAAAAGAATATAGAATTCCAGTTATTACTGGAATAAGGGAGAGGAACACAGGGAACCAGCCCTAGTCAGAAAAAAGATATTGGGGAGGGCAGAAAAGATATTGGGATGGAAACTGAGTTTCTGAATACTTTCTTGAGCCTCCTTGAAACATACTAGACTTCTGGGATTCCAGCTGGAAAATTCCTCTAAACTGTCTTGCAATTTCTGGGCACATTTTTTGAGTGGGGCAAGCCTCTATGCACATATGTGTTTGTGCATGTGTGTGGGGAGGGTGGGACTGGACAGGTGGCAGGGCTGTGTAGTTTAGGTGCCTAAACAGGCTCCACACATATCTGTACCACCAATGTTTTAGGAGGAATCAATTTGGAAAAAATTATAGCAATTCATCAGCACCTTAAATACTTCCTGAATTAGGAATCACACAACATGTTTCTCCTGGAAGTTTCCAGAAGAAGAGGGAGAAGGAACTCCCAGAATATTATACATAATTTTCCAAATCACCACAGTGATGCTATTCACTCAATAGTCATATAATTCTGACCAACATATATGACATCAGTGATTATGGTTATCACTGAAATTCTTATAAAAAGAAGTGATGATTTTGTGGCCCTTTGATTAATGTCTGTTTTATCCATGAATTTCTTATCCTCCAAATATAGAGACTGTTGTCGAGAAATGCTCACCCATTAGCTTCCTAAATCTTAGCACAATGTGGCATTTAGTAGGCTCAATGTGTGTTGGGTGAATAGGGATAGAAGAAGGTGTGTAGTTTAGCATAAGACAGTCCAATGATAACTAACATCAAAAAGAAAGAGTCAAGTGACACCCTCATACCTTAAAACCTGAGTAACTTTCATTTAATGATCATTACAAAAGCTAAGAACATAAGGGAATAAATTTTAATTTATAATTAGGTACAATTTGGAGGTAGTAAATTAATCCTGTTAATGTATTTAAAATTTTTTAAAGCATAATTTCATGTGGATTCTGTTTTTCTTTTTTTATTTCATGTGGAAATCACTTCAAATATTGGATCCAGATGGTGCAGTCTCAAAGGTTTCATATTTACACACAGTCCAATATTCTTTTCTAAATTAAATGTGAAAGCAGCACTTCATACAACCGGAACTGAAACTTTGAGCAAAAATATGACAGTCCTCAAACATGGAGACTACCAGGGCCTGCCTTGTTTCTTTGAGAATTCAAAATCCTCTAATTCCATGAGCATTTCATTCATCCTGTGAAGGTCTCCTCTCCCTCCTTCTGTCTCTCTCTCTCTCTCCCAGCCTGTCCCTCCAGAAAAAGCCAAAACTAGATAATAGGTAAAAAGCATTTCTCATACCAATCCTTTATTCACTGCCTACCTTACACCTAAACACACACACACACACACACACACACACACACACACACACACACACACACAGAAAAATGTGAAATGAGTTTTGAAATTGATTAATAATTGACAAATATTTTATTTCTCTGAATAAAAATTTCCTACTGTTTCTTTTTGTGTGCAAAAAATGTTTTATTCATGGTGATTACTACCTGTGTACATGAGCAGTGCTCAAAAAAACAATTACTGCCCAATATCCCTAGCAATACTGTACAAGAAAAATTTGCTATTTGATTTGAGGCAACAGCTACTGTTCTTCAGAGCCTTTTCTGTGTGCATTTCTGCTTCTTAGACATTTAAGAAGCCCACAGATTTTGCTCAAAAAAAGTTGTAGCTAATTCTTTGTATTCTCATGCCAGATTCTTGTCACTACCATCTTTCTCTCAATGCAGTCTGTAGCTACTGAAAGCTGACTTACTGGAAGCTGAATTTTAAAACATCACTGTGGGTTCACATTTCCCCAGCCCAGTAACTGTCATTACTATTATGTGAGAATTCTCAGCTGGGAATTTTGATTTTTTAATAAAATGGTGCTTTTACATTTGATTCAAGTGGCTAACCCATTTGCACTTATTGTCATATTTCATATATTTTTACTTAACTCTGTTATGATTTTTACCATTTTATGCTTCTTTGTTATTTCTTCTGTTTCTAATTTTAATTGAAAGAAACAGTCAATTTCTTCAAATAATGAAGGAACTTTATTAATTCAAAATAAAACAATCTGATGTACTAAAGGATGAGAACAGTAATGGAGAGACCCTGTAATAGAGGGGACAGTAACACAGATGGTCAGTCAGCATTCAAAGCCACTCTCCAACTGCAGAACTTTGTGACTTCACTTCAGGCTTCCAACATCTATAGAATTAAATGAAAAGGAATTTTCACCCTCACTTCTCATGCCTCATTAATAATTTCTTTACATGCCAGTTTCCCTATTTCTGCTTCTTTTCTGACTACCTATGTATGGGCTTATACTTTCCTTATTCCTGCAATAGGTACCTGAGAAAATCATATAATTATTACCATCAGAATTTTCTATGCCAGACCTCATTGTGGGCAGCTGATTTGTGTGTGGATTGACTTCTTTTGTGCCATGTTCTAATTCAAAGTGGTAAAAGAAGTCCAGGGTCACATGGCTCCTTTAGGGTGACCCCTCAGAAAGGATTACAAATAGGGCTTTTTCTCTTGGAATGAACTTCTGTACGATTAATGTATATAATACAACATTCTTTGACTTCTAGTATTTACATCCTTATATCTAGGTTTACAATTGCCATATAAAATAATTCAATTAACAAATAGGAAACCATGAAGATATTTACTCTGATTTGTTTAAGTTATAGGTTCAATGGCTGTGACCCAGAATATTAGTGGCTTTAAAAAGGTAAAAGAAATTTGCTATGGTGTCTCCTTCAGTATCTTCTCTACTTTATTTGCTCTCTATTCTAAAGAATTATCCTAAATCATAGGCAATGTTGAGTGAAAATTCTGTGCTGCAGATATGATATTCACTTAAATCCAGAGATCATGTTATAGACAGGGACATGATTAGAAAAAAAGAAAAATGAAAAAATTCAAGTCCAAAATAATTGCCTATTACTGGTAGAGCCAGTATGATATTGTCCTACTTCAGTTAAGGAGTAGTACCATACCAGGGTCTAATGACTAATAGATATTTTCTGAAAAGAATTTATGTTTTTTAAAAATATTTTATATAGAAATTTGAATATATGCATATATATCTTGTTTCTAATTTTAATAAGTGGTTTCAAGTTTATCAAAAATCATACTTTGTTATATTTCTCTAATTATAAGTATCAGAAATGATTCAGTATTTATCAATTCCATATGGTGCAAAGGAAGAAAACTGGCACATTTTTACTTGCACTTCTCTTGCCAGTTTCCAGTTTTTGTTGATATTATGGTATTCTGAACTCATTGTAAATTTTACTTTTTGTTATGTGTCTTCTTCTTTAAGTCTTATTAAAAAGAAGAGAAATTCTGGAAATGTGGGAGTCTACTCTAAATGTATCTTCTTTGGTCCAGTATCTGATGTCTGCCACCACCAAACTAGGTGGATCTGGTCAATCTGAGATGTGTGATCATCTAGGAACCAGGAACCGCTAGTGTGGATATTGGAGTTGTGGATCTTTTAGAGGAAAGCGTAGAGATACAATGGTCAATGGGAAGCTCCAATGTTAGGATCTAAAGAGTACAAGATGTACTACATGCTCAAAGACTTGAGGACCGCTGAATCCCAACAACAACCCCCTGCACACAAACACACACGCATACACACACCTTGGATACATGACATTGGCCCTGCATGAAAATACATGATATCTAAGGAACTCAAGAGACTGAACAGGAACCTAATTTGTTTTATGAAGCTCTCTATTCTCAAGACTAGGATAGAAGAAGGAACATGAAGACCCAGCAGATTTCCTCCAGCTGGAGTGAGTTGGGGTCAAGGAACATAAGCAGCTACTGAAGGGACAGGCAACTCATCTCCTTCCCTTGTTTGAGGAATATCCACCTAAGATATTCCCAATTATCAAAACTCAGCTTGAGAAGCCAACAACAATGACAATATCAAAAGCAATGATAAATAACAACACAACTAAGCATCTCAGTACCCTGTGAGGAGGATTAACTACTATCAAGAGCCAACTGGAAAACATAGAGAAAAACCTGGAAAGATAATAAATGACCTTAAGGACCAGGGAAACATAAAACCATCATTCTGGACTTAAATACTATGACTTTTGAATTTAAAAAAATAGTAAAAAAATTAATGGAAAAGATGGACTCTGAAGAAAGTGAGATATAATTAATGGTGCGGAGAAACATTAAGTAGAAGAAACCTCCTAAAACCTAAAGTATCTAGACATTGATCTAGACAGAAATCATTAGTGGAAAAGTAAGATGCTAGATGAGAAATCCAAAATAAATCTTACCTCAGTTTCCTTATCAATAAAATGAGGATAGTAATAGTATCTCAGATGATTATTATAGAAAATTAGAAGTGTTAATATTTGTAAAGTGCTTAAAGCTGTTCTTAACACAGAGTAAATGCTATATAAGTGTTTCCTAAATAAATAAATAAAACAGAAAATGAAATAATAACTAACTCTAAATGCTGATTATTTGAAACGATCGATAAAACAGATAAAAATTTCTTTCCGATGGGATAAAGAAAAAAGGGGAAAGAAACAAAAAACACAAATTTTGGATGTCAAAGTAAACACCTCTAATATAGAGAAATGTAAATGAATTATGTGTGAACATTACCTACAAACCTTTGGAAATTTGAAAGCCATGAGAAATGCATGATTTTCCATTTGATTGTAAATTATCAATATTGACCTAAAGAGAAGTGAAAAATCTGCATGGATCTATTACCTCAGAACAAACTGGTGAAGGGCACTAGGATCAAATGGATTTCCAGTTAAGTTCTACTTAAATTTTAAAGACAGATAATTTCAAATTATTGAAATTACTTCAAAGAAAGACTGGAAACTCTTCACATTTATTTTAAAATCAGAATCTAATTAAAATAAAACAGAAAATGAAGACAATCTCACTTTTGATGCAAACATTCAAAATAAACTGAATTCAACCAAAGCATTAAAGCCAGTAGGCTTTTTACCAAGAATGGCAAGGGTGGTTCAAAATCAAGACACTGGAGTTACAAAAATATTAACTAACTTGCCTAAGGTTACTTATCTAGTGAGAGATGAAACAATTTGCACCCTTACTTGTCAACCTATAATAACAATAATAGTAATAATGAAAATGGCACCATTAAAATAGCTTTTATTGAAACTATTCTACTTTATGTTTTATTCCTTAGAAGAAGTTAAAAGATTTATCTTATAATTTTGTCATTAAATAATATAATGACAGGTGAAACAGGAATCATCATGTTAGGAATGAACCTATTTTGGGGGTTAAATGTAAAAATAAAATATTTGCTGTTAATATAGAAGAGCAAGTGGGAAACAAAAGAACAAAGAAAGACTTTTTAGATTTGGGCTTGACTAAGACTAGGTAGAAAACTCATGATACACTCTCTGCAAAAGTCACAGAGGAAGAAAATATACAGAAAAAGGTTTCCCAAAAAGTCAAGGGCTTGGGCTAAAGAGAAGCAGAAGTGGCAGTATTATCACTGTGGAAGACGAATGTAGTGGCACTTCTAATTTATTTAGTATTCAGGATTTCAACCTTAATTAGGATTCTTTTGTCACATCATTCATCAAATATACTTGAAGAAATGGAAATTAACCTCAAAGTTTCTGTCGCCTCAGGCATGCTTTTAATACTTGTACTCATTTCAGTGTATTGTGAAGTACAGTGAGTTGACTTGGAAACGTTTTAGTTGGAATAAGTAACATCCAAATCAAGAAATCACACATAAGCAATTCTGGCAGAGATATACCAAAAAGCAACCATTTAAATGGTTACTAACTGTAACCATTTGTTGTTGGTGTTTCTTTCAGCCAGTGTTAAGAACATTACGGGTTTTATTATGGGTTTCTTTTTTCTCTAAAATACTCTGATATTTGCACCCTGATTATTTGGTTTGCAAAGGTCCTTGAAAGAGATAACTTTATTGTTTTAAATTTACTTTTTTAAAATTTCAGAATATTACAGGGGTAGAAACATTTTGGTTACATGAATTGCTTTTGTACAGTTTGTGTCAAAGTTATAAGTGTGTCCATCACCCAGATAGTGTGCATTGTACCCATTAGGAGTAAATTTACGTATCCCTCCTCCCCTCTCCCACCTGCTTGATTTCCACTGAATTTTACTACCATATGTGCAAATGAGTGTTGATCCATTAGTTCCAATTTAATAGTGACTACATGTGATGTTTGTTTTTCCATTCTTGTGATACTTCACTTAGAAGGATGGTCTACAGTTCCGTCCAGGTTGTTACAAAAGGTATTAGTCCACCATTTTCCATTTACACCCTGGTATACATATACCACATTTTATTGATCCAGTCATTTTTCGATGGACACTTGGGCTGTTTCCACATCTTTGTGATTGTGAATTGTGCTGCTATAAACATTTGAGTGCAAGTGTCCTTTTTATAAAATGTCTTTTTTCCCTTGGGTAAATACCTATTAGTGGGATTGCTGAATCAAATAGTAGATCTACTTTTAGTTCTCGAAGTGTCTCCATACTGCTTTCCATAGAGGTTGAACTAGTTTGCAGTCCCACCAGCAGTGTATAAGTGTTCCTTTCTCTCCACATCCATGCCAGCATCTGTCATTTGGGGACTTTTTGATAAAAGCCATTCTCACTGGAGTTAGGTGATATCTCATTTTGGTTTTGATTTGCGTTTCTCTGATGATTAGAGATATTCAGCATTTTTTCATGTTTATTGGCCATTAATCTATCTTCTTTGGAAAACTTCTGTTCGTATCTTTTACCCACTTTTTAATGCAGTTTTTTGATATTTTCTTGCTGATTTGCTTGAGCTGTTTGTGGATTCCGCTTATTGACCTTTTATCAGATGTATAGCACGCAAATATTTTCTGCCATTCTCTATTAGTCTCTTTGCTCTATTGATAGTTTCCTTGGCTGTGCAGAAGCTTTTTAATTTAATCAGGTCCCATTTATTTATTTTTGTTGCTGTTATGATTGCTTTCAGGATCTTCATCATAAATTCTTTGCCTAGGCCAATATCTATAAGAGTTTTTCCAACCTCTTCTGGAATTCTTATGGTTTCATGCCATAGGTTTAAGTCTGTTACCCATTGTGAATTAATTTTTGTGAGTGGTGGGAGGTTCAGATCCTGTTTCAGTCTTCTACATGTGGCTATCCAATTTTCCTAGGACCATGTATTGAATAGGGATTCTTTTCCCCAGTGTATGTTTTTGTCTGCTTTTCAAAGACCAGATGGCAATATGAGGATGGTTTTATGTCTGGGTTCTAGGTTCTGATCCATTGGTTTATGTCTCTGTTCTTGTGCCATGATGCTGTTTTGGTTATCATAGCTTGGTAGTGTAGCTTGAAGTCTGGTAAGAAATATCCCCCCAATTTGCTCTTTTTGGTTAAGGTTGCTTTGGCTATTCAGAGTCTTCTCTGGTTTCATAAGAAGTGTAGAATTATTTTTTCCATACCTGCAAAAAATGACATTGGTATTTTAATGGGGGTTGCATTGAATCTGTAGATCACTTTGGGTAGTGGACATTTAACAATATTGATTCTGCTGATTCATGAGCATGATAAGTTTTTCCATTTGTTTACATCCTCTGTGTTTTAATTCTTCAGAGTTTCATAGTTCTCACTGCAGAGGATTTTTATCTCCTTGGTTAAATAGATTCCCAGGTATTTTCTGTTGTTGTTGTTGTTATCGTTGTTGCTTTTGTGAAAGGTATTGAGTCTTTGATTTGATTCTCAGCTTGACTCTTATTGGTGTATAGGAATGATACTGATTTGTGTACACTGATTGTGTAACCTGAGACTTTGCTGAATTTAGTTATCAACACCAGGAATCACTTGGCAGAATCTTTGAGGTTTTATAGGTATGAGATCAAAGCGGCAGCAAAGAGTAATAGTTTGACCTCTTTTTTCCCCATTTGGATACACTTAATTTACTTCTCTTGCCTGTTTGCTCTGGCTAGGACTTCCAGCACTATATTGAAAAGAAGTGGTGACAGTGGGCAACCTTTTCTAGTTCCAGTTCTAAGAATCAATGCTTTCAATTTTTCCCCATTCAGTATGATGTTGTCTGTGGGTTGTCATTTATGGCTTTTATAATATTGAGTTATGTTCCACCTATGCCTATTTTATCAAGAGTTCTTATAAAAGGGTGCTGAATTTTGTCAAATGCTTTTTCTGTGTCTAGTGAGAGGATCATATGGTCTTTGTTTTTGCTTCTCTTCATGTGGTGAATCACATTTATAGGTTGTTTATGTTGAACCATCCTTGCATCTCTGGGATGAAGCCCACTTGATCATGGTGGATTATTTTTTTCATGCACAGCTGAATTTGGTTTAGTAGGATTTTATTGAGAAATTTTCCATCTATATTCATAAGGGATATTGGTCTGTAGTTTTCTGTTTTTATTGTGTCCTTTCCTAGTTTTGGTATTGAGGTGATGCTGGCTTTGTAGAACGAGTTGGGGAGGATTCCTTCTTTCTCTGTTATGAAATAATTTCTGTGGTATAGGTACCAATTCTTTTCTGTAGGTCTGGTAAAATTCAGATGGGAAATCATCTGGTCCAAGCCTGTTTTGTTGGGAGTTTTTTTTTATTGCTGCTTCAATGTTTTTACTTGATATTGGTCTGTTCAGGAATTCTATTGCTTCCTATGTGAGCCTAGGGAGGTTGTGTGTTTCCAAGAATTTATCCATTTCATCAACGTTTTCAAGTTTGTGTTAATAGAGATTTTTATAGTACTCGGAGATGATATTTTGTAAGTTTGTTGTATGAGTTGTAATATTTTTTTTCATTTATGACTGAGCTTACTAGGGTTCTTCCTTTTCTGTTTCTGGTTAATATAGCAAGAGGCCTGTTGATTTTGTTTATCTTATCAAAGAGCCAACTTTTTTGTTTCATTAATCTTCTGTATAATTTTTTTGTTATTAATATTGTATAGCTGTGCTGCAATTTATTTATATCTTTTTTCTGCTTGGTTTGGAATTGGTTTGCTCTTCTTTTACAATTCCTTGAGATGATAAATTAGATTGTTCATTTGTGATCTTTCTGTCATTTGTATGTAGACATTTAAAGCTATAAATTTTCCTCTTACAACTATTTTCACTGAACCCCACAGATATTGATAACTTGTGTACACTTTGTCATTTAGTTCAAAGAATCTTGTGATTTCCATCTTAATTTTCTCCTTAACCCAATAATCAGTCAGCAGTAGCTTGTTTAATTTCCATGCCTTTGTGTAAAGCTGAGTGTTTCTGTTGGAATTGAATTCTAATTTTATTCTACTGTGATCTGAGAAAGTACATGGTATAATTTCTATTTTTTTTATGTTTGTTTAGACATGTTTTCTGGCCTAGGATGTGATCAGTCTTAGAGAATGTTCCATGAGTTAATGAGAAGCACATATATTCAGTGGCTTTTGGGTAAAATGTTCTGTAAATGTCTGTGAGGCCCATTTGTTCCAGATTCCAATTAAGTCCCTCAATTCTTTGCTTATTTTCTGCTTGGAGGACCTGTCCCATTCTGTCAGTGGGGTGTTGAAGTCCCTGGCTATTACAATGCTGTCTATTATTTTGTTCATATCAAGTAGGATTTACTTTACTAATCTGGGCACAGCTCTGTTAGGTGCATAGATATTTAGGATTGTTATGTCTTCTTGTAGAATTATTCCCTTTGTCATTTATATCATGACCATCTTTGACTTTCTTTCCTTTTGCTGATTTGAAGTCTATGTTATCTGATATGGGAATAGCTATCCTAGCTTTCTTTTGGTTTCCATTTGCATAGAATATTGTTTTCTATCCATTCACCTTGAGTCTGAATGCATCCTTTTGGGTTAGGTGTGGTTCCCACAGACAGCAGATACTTGGTTTGTATTTTTTTTTTTTCCATTCAGCAAACCTATGTCTCTTGAGTGAGAAATTCAAGCCATTCACATTTATTGAAAGAATTGATAGGTAGGGTGGATTATTGTATATCCTTTTTAGTATAACTTTATTGCTTTGTTTTACCTTTTGAGCCATTGTGGTGTCTGGTCTCTGACCTTTAGCTTTCAGGTGATTTTACACTAGTGGGTGTGTACTGTTCTGATCCGTGTATAATGAAGTTCTGAGTACTTCCTGCAGGGTGGGTCTTGTCTTCACAAATTCCTTCAGTATTTGCTTGTCTGAGAAAATCTTTATTTGTCCCTCATATAAGAAATTTAGTTTTGCAGGATACGAAATTCTAGACTGGCTGTTATTCTGTTTAAGAAGCCTGAGAATGGGACCCAATCACTTCTGGCCTGTAGGTCTCATTTGAGATGTCTGCAGTTAGTCTGATGGATTTTCCATTGTAAGTTACCTGATGCTTTCACCTTATGGCTCCTAGGACTGCCTCTCTCATGTTTACTTTGGCCAGTCTGATGATTATGTGTCATGGTGATTGCCTCTTCATGATTAATCTCCCAGGGGTCCTTTGAGCTTCTTTACCTGGACTTCTAGATTTCTAGCAAGCCGAGGTAAAGTTTTTTTCAATTGCTCCCTCAAACAGTTTTTCCAACCCTTGAGTATTTTCTTCTTCACGTTCAGGGATGCCTATGATCCTTATGTGAGGCCTTTTTACATAATCCCATATTTCTTGGAATTTTTTTTTTTGTTTGTTTCTCTTATTTCTCAGTTCTTTCTCTTTGACTGACTTGTTTAACTCAAAAGTGTCATCTTAAAGCTCTATGATTCTTTCTTCTGCCTTATCTAGCCTATTCTTAAGGTTTTCCACTGTGTTTTGTAGTTCCTTGAATGAATTTTTTATTTACAGAAGTTCTGTTTGATTTTTTTTAATAATTCAATTTCCTTAGTAAATATTTCATTCATTTCCCGCATTGTTTTTGTGGTTTCTTTGTGTTGGATTTCTATTTTCTCTTGTAATTCATTGCCTTTCCTTACAATCCACATTTAGAAGTCTTCATCTGTCATTTCAATCTGTCCATTTTGGTTGGTATCCATTGGTAAAGAATTATTGTTTTCTTTGGGGGCATCGTTTAGCTCTGTTTTTTCATTTTTCCATAGTTCTTTTCCTAATTCCTTCTCATCTGTCCTGTAAGTCCTGGGTGTGCTAGGCCTGGCTTACGATCCTGTCTCTAGGTCTCTGAAGATTAATAACTGAACATGCCAGGGAGTGCTGATCCTGAGTTGCCTATGGGGTGTTCTAGCAGGTTATGTGCACCTCTGGTGTCATCTCTGACCTGCTGTCTTCACCTCTTCCCGACAGTGTGTACTGTGCTAAGTCCCTCAGCTTATTCTCAGTGATGGTGGGTGGTACTTCTGAGTACGAAGTAGCCACTCCCTCTTTGCTTGAGTTGGATGGCACTATGCTTAGCTATTGAGTTGTTCTCCCTGTCATTGATTGATGTTTGCATGGAGAAGCCAGCTGCCAAGATGGTCTTTTTTTGTCTGTGGTAAGCTCTTGTCTTCCAGGTGGGGCATACCAATGACCCAAGCTTTAGAAGGGACCCTGTAGCTCCCATGGGTTTGCTTGATCACTACTCTCCCTGAGGAGGGGGAGGAGCAAGACAAATCATGGCTGGATTGAGAGAGCCAGAGAGGCTTTGCAAGCCCTATTCACTCCCTGTAACTCCACAGCACTTTCCCATCAGATCAAGTCGCATGAATTCCCTCAAAACCTGAGACTGACTCTCGAACTACCCCTCAATTGTGAGTCTGACCCGCTAGCATTCGTCTCCACCAGACACTGGCGAATGGGAGGATCCCCAATTGTGCATGTCTGTTCCACCGCAAGACCCCAAGGGGAGAGAGGTAGGCCTGTCAGTCAGGAGGGTCCTCTGTCAGAGTCGTGCTCCCGCCTGGGAGAAGCGGCTGCTGACGAGTTTCTTGGCTCAGGCCTCACTCCCTATTGTAATGAGTGGTGGGGTTAGGAGGGTGGGGTGGGGGGTGGTGGCTCTGCTGTTCAGCCTGAGTATCTGAGGCTTTGGGTTGTCATGGAAACCAGATGCTAGGCTAATTCACTCCCAATGTCATGCCCCTATGCAATATGGTGGTTCTCCAGCAAGGGTCGGGGTTGGGTGCACTCACGGCTCCCGTTCCTTGTTCCTCAGTGTCCCTTTACAGTCTCCCGTTGGATATGTCTGCAAGGCTTTCCTCACCACCCATGTCCAGGACCAAGATCTCTCCCCTGCATCTCCCTGCACCGCTCTCATGTTTGGCGCAGGGGGCGTCGGTTCCCGCCAGCCTGTCTAAGCAGCCAGCGCGCGATCCCACGACACACCTGCAGGCGGGAAACTCACAAACTGCGGCGGCCCTGCTCTCGGTGGAGGGCTCGGCTGGGAACACACACCCCTCATGGAGACGCAGCGTTTGTTGCTGCTGGGTTCAGAGCATTCTCACGGTTGTGATGGGGGGACGGGCCCACCAGAGAGCTAAAATGATTCTTTCTAACGCCGGGATTGGGGGTGGTGCAGAGGAGGAAGTGTCTAGGTGTGAGATAGCCAGCTCTCTGATCTCTCAGGGCGCTGTCCTGAAAAGTGTCCCTTTTGCATATCCAAACTCCTGTGGATCGCTGGTTTACCTCGCTATTCCTATGTAGCCACCGGGCCTGGGCTCCTGGAGGGTGGAAGTGCCTGTAAAATGTTTTATGCTTTGATGCGCACTATGTGGGGGAGTGGAAGCCCCCTTTCCCCTTTCACTGGCCTCCGAGCCTCTCTGGATTTGAACTGCGCTGCTGTCTTCTCTTCTCATCTTCTTCTTTTTCAGCTTTGCAGTTTTTCTGGGTTGGGTCTCCAGACGTCTTTGTTGCCTCTCCTTGTGATCCACACCTGAGCTGCAACTGCTCTCCGCTTTCCTCAGTCCAATATTCTACCTCCCAGCTGGGATGATTTCAAAAGCAATGTCTCTAATTGGCCATCTTGGCTCCCAACAACAACAACAAAAAATCACTTTAAAAAAGATCTTGCTTATGATACTCCACAACATTTGTTTTGTTAACAACGTAACCGTACTCCTGAAGGAATTTGTATATTTATGATTATAATTTGCCAAATAAAATATAGAGTATGTAGGATTATTAATTCAACTAGTTTGTTTATCATGTGCAGAATTAATCCCAGGAAGCACAATGAAACTTTTTCAACTTTCTCCTCTTTAGCAAAGTTCTAGCTATCTCTAAAAACCTTGTGCTATGTAATACCTTCCTTCATAACTCTGACCCAAGTAGAATGGATTATTTTCTCTACTTTGTACCTATACCTCTTGGCAAACACATCTCCTATGACTTAACCATGTGCATAAATGTATGATACATACATATCATATATATCACCATATAGAATATAAACATTAAACAGGCAATTGTTATATATATTTGTATCTCCAAAAGAATTTAGAACTCATAGGCAATTAAACTATTAGTCATCTTCATTTCACAAATAACTGAATAAATGAATAAACCTTTAGTCACAGTTTAATCATTATTAGGTATAGTAATGCCGTACTTGTTTTATTGGGTGATTATAAGCCCAAAATATTTTCAAGTTTCTCTAAAATTATATAGCATGTGACATTTTATTGTTGGTCTTATTATGGATGTTCTAGAATTTATATCCTATTAGTATAATTAATGCAGTAGCTGTATTTGTGTTAAGTACCAGGCTTAGAAACTTAGTGTGAGCCCCCGCTTCACTACTCACCACCCGTAGTGTGACTCTGGCTAAGGTTTTAAAATTTTTCTACATTTGGTTACCACATCTAAAAAATGTGAGTAATATAATGTATTTCATATTATCACAGGGCTATTGGATAAATTAAATGGGGTAGATTAGTAATATGTTTAAAAGAATGTTCTACACATAACAAGTCCTCAATAGCAATTCATTGTTACTATGTTTGATATTGTTTGACATCTTTGTAACAACTTAGCTAATTCCACTAGGCAGAACTCCCTTCTTCCACCTATATTTTAAAGTAAGAGACTGGATTCCTAATGCCTGAATTAAAAAGGCTTTTCATACTATTTTAGGAAGCAATATGAACCCGTTTCCTTAGTGAATTTTAGCATTTTATCCACAAATATAGGAATCATAAGGACAAAGAATTCCATTAATTTTCTTGAAGGAGCTCCATGAGACAGTATGTAGTACTCTCCAAGATAGAATAAAAGCTCCCTGTATATGAATATCCAGTGGAGAAAAGCTTTGTGTATTTCTTGAACCAAATTTGAGTGTTGGCTTAAGAAACCCTGAGAATATTCTCACTCCTCAGAGAATATTCTCTGTGTCTTATACTTCAGAGCTGTCAGTCAGTATTTTTGATCATTAGCCATCTGTGATTATTTTAATTTTTGCCAGCAGGAGAAGGAACTCTTTTCCACCCAGGAGCTCTGTTATTACAATATAATTTATATGTAAAGAGCTCATTTCATCAGTGAGAGAAACTTTTACACAGTTTTTTTTTTTTTTAGGTTTTTTTTTAAGGTTTTAAAGAAATTCATGGCATCTTGGGGTTTTTTTTTTTTCCTTTTTTCCAGCTCTATATCACTATTTCTCTGTCATAGTTTACATTTACCCTTATTTCTTTCCATACAGAAATTCTATAGTACCCAGTTGACACTTTTAAGAACAGAATTGAAATTAAGCTTATTTTTATATGTTTTACATATAAAATCTCATATTTATTGTAGCTGTTATTTTAAAATTTAACTTTTAGATAAAAATACAATTTTACTTTGCAGTGATGTGTAGTATAGGAAGACTCTATTTGAAATTTCCTCATTAAAATGGCATAATGATATTTCAGATAGATATTATTTAATGATGGCATGTTTTGAGAGAGGACAAAAATAATTTAAAAATTAAAAGAAACTTGGCCTTTCTAAGTAACACTGTGAGTTAGGACTTAAGAGTCATGGAATCACTTCCATACTTCATCCTACTTCTTCTGATTTCAATTTGACCTTCAGCAAGTCAAAGGCTTTCTTCAATCACATTACCTATAATCTAGGATAATAATGTTTAACTGCATTGCAGTGATTAATGAGTATTGGTCATAAAATGTAATCCGTGTATTAAAAGTCTCTGCATGAAGAGGAGACTGAATCCCCAGGTCATTATTGCAGAGTGGTTTGATGAAATGAAGTGAATTATTGATCAACTACACAAAATTTGAGGTGTCGAACTGTATGAAGCAAGTTTCAAATCTCAGAAGAGATGCTACTAGAAATCAGTGCTTTTTGAGATCCCATGCCATTTCTATAGGGATCAGAAAATACATTGTTGTTTCCTTTCCTGGTAAAAGTGTATATTATATTAGCAGAGTTGACTTCTGAGGATATTACTGGTGATCTGAGAACATTGCTTTCTTATTTACTTTCTCCTCTCTCATTTCCTAACCCTAATTTTCTTTCTTTCTTTCTTTTTCTGTCTGTGCTTTCTTTGAAAAAAACGACCTGGAGTCCTTACTCACATAGCTTGCCTAGAAGAAGCCAACAATCTCAATGCAGTAGACAGAAAACTGCAGCAACAGCAAACAACAAAATATTCCTCTCTCTGGGCACCTAGATGCCTAGTTTAAAAAGTAATTCAGAAGTGATCCCATGTCTTCATTTAGACATTTTTTACTGAGAGTTTTTAAATCTATGCCAAGATTAAATGTAAAGATTACTTTGCTGTTTGTTTTTATCTAGGAGTAGGAATTAAGGAGGAGGGTATGTAAACACACACACACACACACACACACACACACAAACACGCATACAGTGGAGATAGGGGAAATGTTACTTCCTGAAATAGTGATCAGCTTGGTGAGGCATCAACAGCCTCTTCTAGGGAAAGTAGCCAAGTGCCCAAATAACTCTGAGTCACCAGGTCTGGTCCCATTGAAAGCTAACCTAATCTGTATGCAATTTAACATCACAACTTAATTTTCTTGGCTCTAATCTACCCAGAAAATCTTCTCCGTAGGAACCTCAAGTTCAATCATGATACCTAAAAATGTCCCAGAGTAATGACAAATAATTGCCATATATACCTTCATATAACTTGCCTCTTAGACATGGTTTCTTAACCAAAAACAAACAAACTTCATAGCTTGTAGCCTTCTAATGCAGACATAATGGGTCTGTATGCCCATTTTTTTTTTTTTTTTTTTAAAGAATGGTAGAGCGGGGTCAATACACTTGTAGACGTAATTTTGTCCCAATATGAAAACTAAAGAGTTACTATTTGGGTTTAAGAAACCAAACCAAACCAAAACAAAACAAAAACCCTAACTGTGCTTTACAACATTGTAGCTGCTGAAAGACTGAGATAGTTTTGCTCATTCAACATGAGTTTTTATAGCCCTGTCCAGGACTGCTAAAATCATGTGACTCTCAGACATTGTCTGGTTATATAGTCAAGGGAACAACGTGATACATTGCTGTCTCATAGTAAATTGGGTTTATGGCCTGGAATGCAATTCCACCTACAAATAGTCAAAATTCTCAGACAACACAGTTAAACCTGTACTTAGCCAGAGGTGAGAGACAATCAGGTCACATAACAAATAAACTGTAATTAAGCTCTGAAAGATTTAAAAAACAAATGAGTTAATGATTTTATTTCTATGCAAATAACAAATCTTTGGGACAGATCAAATGCATTTTTTACTTCCATATTGCCAAACTTTGATTTGATTGATTCTATATTTATCCCCATGTGGCAGCTGGAGCACTCACTTTAGAGAGAAACTTTCCTAATTCCAGTCTATCAAGGAAAATCTGCAAGTTAAAAACTCACTTTTATCAGCAGGCATTCTGAGAATGGCAGGTGGCAAATAAACCTCTTAGTGGATTATTCTAATTACATTTTCTTTTACCGTCTTTTAACTTTTTGTAATCTTTCTTTTAACTTAAAAAGTTGTAAGAAAAGGGAGAGGGCAACTTTCTATGGTTTTGGCAGTTATGTTTACGTCTTTCTCTAATGAACACTGTGTTTGAAGTTTTCACTGACTCTAAGTATGAAGCTAGTTTGAGGGTGTCTATAACTTGTATATGAATACACAGAAAGAAGAACTAGAAATAATTTGATGCATTAAATATATGAAAGTGTTGACTAGTGTTATTACAAATTATTCTTTCGCCTTTATCTACTTTACTTCCACAATTTTCTTTACTGATTTATTACTTTCTGTTTAGGACAAAAAAGTAAAAAATAAAATGTAATAAAAGAATAAAAAGTAAGATGAGACACAATTAGGAGGTCTCAGTGAAGTAATAATGGCATTAATCTGCATCTTCTTTTTATAACAAAATCTATTTTAATTATAAATCTACCCCCCCAAATCTCAGTTTAAACTGTTACTCTGGGTTTTAATGCATCTAAATATATCTGAAAGGAATTATTACAAATATTAGTTAATTGGTTAAGTGAATATCTGGGTATTTTTGATAACCCAGTTTCAATATAAGACAATGATAATATTTTTCTAACAATTCATATTTGTTTAATAATGGAATCAAAGAATCTTGAAGTTTATTAAGTGAAAAACTTCATAGTAACCACCTACTCAGTAAATGTAGTTTCTATTGGGTTTTTAAAAAGTAAATATGTATATATGGCATATCCAGAAATATGCAAACACTCATATTCTTTCCCATTAGCTGAAAGAACCCAAAAGAGAAATGAGTTCTTGTGATGTTGGTCAAATAACAAGTGGAATCCCAACAAGAACACATGCTTCTCATTTGATATTTCTACCTACCTCACACTGTGTTATGTCTATATATTTATCCTGTCTTCTCAACAGGATACCTTAAATTGACATAAAGTTAAGCATTCATTCTTCATCAATAACCAAATGCCCATGTTTGCAGATTTTCAAAGTTTATCCTTTCTTCATAATCCTTCCAGGAATTTCTCCAAAATAATATTACTGTTCTTAAACAGTTACAAAGCAAAATTGCTCCAATGGTGATAAATACAGAGTGTGATGTAAATATAAGAAAAGCACTCCCACATCTGACTACAGGAATTAAGAACAGCATCTGAGGAGGATGCATTTTTACTAATACTTGACAGCAAAGTTAGATGTTTACAGAAAGCTTCACGCAGACAATGTATAAAAGGATGTGAGTATCATGTGTTCTGGGAACTATGAGTTGTTCTTTATTATTACATTTACTTGAAAGTATTTTATTTCTCTTCACTAGGTGTCTGCAAACCTTGCAAAAATGTATAAGGAAGTCTGTAGCCAGAAGTGAGCTGAAACAGGTAGGTGGGAGCTATGTCAAAGAGGGCCTTGTGTAATTTGTAAATGGATTTAGATTTGTCCGTTCTTTTTTTTTTTTTTAAGTTTGATCCCTTTTATTTGAAAACCATTATGATAGAGAAAATGACTACAAAATAATTCTGCTGCTTTTCTGCTATGAACATTAATTATACTGCAATAGATTTGTCTATGCTTTTTTCAATCCTTTGCCTCAATCATACCCTCACATCTAAAAACCTACAAAAATTCCCTATCAGTAAAATCTCCTTCAAGTGACTCAAAGTCTCTTTCTTTCAACAATTGTTAAATAAATATGCAATTATTTATTTGCTTCTTCCAGGGAAGTAGCACCGTAATTATAATCCTTTAATGTCTATATCAAAACAGTGTTTTTTTTAAATATATGAATTGTCCTTTTAGAATGCAAGTATGCAGAGGGTATTATCCAGCCCAAATCACCAAAATACCCCTCTGGCAGCTTTGGCTAAGTTGCACCATCATGGGAGATGCATTTTTATAACCCCAGAGGTATCGGTTTAGACTTCAGACTTATCTCTTCATTTTTATGCCTTCTTGGAAATCATTAATATAAATTTTCAGTAAAATATATGTTATTGGGATTGACACATAAAGGCCACCTTTTAATAGTATTCACTATTTTCTCAAGGGGACCAAAAAAGCCCATACATCATTTGCTATAAGCAAAGGGCAGAGACAATGGAAACAAAATTATCTTGTTGGACGTCTATCCTACAGGTGTGCCTGACAACTTTTGCTATTTGTGTCTGTCCCATATGGGTATGTTGCTATTAGGACATGTAAATAGTATTACAGATGAGCAAGCGTGAGTTGGTGTTAGTGAAACATAAGGCAAAACAGTGCAACGTCCAGAGCTGAGTGTATGTGTATGGAAAGAGAAAAACTCACAAAAAGGAAACAACATCCCTTCAGTTGTAAGATATGTAGAGGCAAGGGAATATCTGAATATGGATTATAAAAGAGTTGATAAATATGTGATTATTCATAGCTCTAAACATAGACCGTGAAAGGTGCTAAACTGATATGTTGAGAAAACAAACAATAGGGAGCATATCCATTTTTCCTCTACCAGGTTTTCAGGCTCTTTCTAGTGTCCTCTATTAACAGAGCCAAATGGGAAGTCAGGAACCAAAGGAGAAATCAGATTTTCAGAGTTCCACCCTTAGCGTCACACAGCAGAGTATATATAGATGGGTAGGTTGGCATCTGACATCAAAAGTTTAATAATTGGCACATTTGCCAAGTATATAACTCTCAGTTTTTTAAACAAATGACTATGGGTCTAATCATAACATATATATATTTCTATTACATGTTTTAATGAAAGATTGGAACTATATATGATTATTAATAAAATCCTATTAAAGGGTATAAAGAAGATCTAAATAAAGAAGAGCAACATGGATTGGAAAGATCAGTAGTATAAAACTATCAATTTTCTGTAAATTGTTCTAAGAAAATGTAATGTTATTGCAACCAAATTTCCAATTGATTCTTTCAAGAAAATTTAAAAAATTTCCGATAATTTACAGGAAAAAAAAAAACTTTGATATTTTTTAAGAAAGAAAACAAGATGGGAAAACTTGCTTTACCAAATAACAAGATATATTTTAAGGCATAGTGATTAAAATATTTTAATAAGGACATATGGCTAGACAAATAGACAAATAGAACAGAATGGAAAATCCAAAAGCAGATGATTGCATATTTGGAAACTTGATATATGTCAGAGGCAGTATTACAAATGAGGAGAGAAGAGATTTATTATGAAATAAATGCTGTTTGGGCAACTGGTTGTTCATATGGGGAAAAATTGAAGTTGGATCACTATTTCAGAGTATAAACAATAACTAGCTTAAGCTGGATTAAGAATTATTTTTGAAACGAGCAATTTTAACACCTTTAGAAGAAAATATCAAATAATATTTTCATGGCATTAGATCAACAGAAAAACAAAATTATATGAAATATTGATGCACATGGTAGTTACTTTGGTAGTAACATAGTATCACAAATTAACATTAAACGGGTTAAAAACTCTCAGAATTTTAGAATATATTTGCAAAAACATATAATGATAAAATGGCATCTTGAATATAAAGAAACTACAAAAGAAAAAAACTAGTGATCCAATAGATAAATGAGCGAACTATAGTAATAAAGTCATAGAGGAAGAAACATATATTGCTAGTACACACACAGAAAGATATTCAATAATTCCATGTCCATGAAACGTAATTGCAAAAAAATAAATTACCACATTTGTTGTTTTGGGACTTTTTGATAAAAGCCATTCTCACTGGAGTTAAGTGATATCCCATTGTGGTTTTGATTTGCATTTCCCTGATGATTAGAGATGTTGAGCATTTTTTCATATGATTCTTGGCCATTAGTATATCTTCTTTTGAAAAGTTTCTGTTCATGTCCTTTGCCCACTTTCTGCATGGATGCAGAGAGATAGGAACACTCGTACACTACTGGTGGGACTGCAAACTAGTACAACCTTGTATGGGGAGATTACCTCAAAAAACTAAAAGTAGAACTACCATTTGATCCAGCAATCCCACTACTGGGTATCTACCCAAAGGAAAAAAACACATTCTGTAAAAAAGACATCTGCACTTGAATGTTTATAGCTACACAATTCAAAATTGCAAAGATGTGGAAACAACCCAAGTGCCCATCAATACATTAGTGGATTAACAAAATGTGGTATATGTATATCATGGTGTACTACTCAGCCATAAAAAGTGGTGAACTACCCATTGTATTGTCCTGGATGGAGCTGGAGCGCATTCTTCTAAGTGCAGGGGGTGGGTAAACTCACAACTAATGGAGATGGAGCGCACTGTATGGGGGAAGGGCACTCGTCTAGCCCTGGCTTGGGCGAGGCAAAGGCATTAATTGTACCCAAAATGTTTGTACCCCCATAACATTCTGAAATAATAATAATAATAAAAAGAATGGAAAAACAAACGCCACATGTACTCACCATTAAATTGGTACTAATTGATCAACCCTAATGTGCATATATGGGAAGTAACATTCATAAGGTGTCGGGCAGGTTGGAGGGAGGGGAGGGGAGATGTAAATCCACACCTAAGAGAGGTAGTGAACACTGTCTGGGGTATGGACAAGCTTGTCAGGCGGTACAAAGGCAATGCATATAACCAAAGCATTTGTACCCCCATAATACTCTGAAATAAAAAATAAAAATAAAAATTATCTTCCCAAAATAAATTACCATTAAAAAATTACGATATTATACATTGCTGACCAACCATGTGGAGCAATAAAAACTCTCATAGCCTCATGGTGAAATGGCAAATTGCTATATTCATTTTTGAAAACAATTTGCCAGTATCAAATAAAATTCAACATATTCATTTAAACTTGGCAACCCAAAATTTCCACTTTTAGGTACATTACTTAGTCTAAACATTGTGCATGTGCACAAAGTGACATGTACAAAATCATTGCTTATCACATTGTTTAGGAGTATGGATAAATAAATTCTGGTATAGTAATAAAATGAAAGAAGTAGGTGTACATATATCAACATAACTAAATGTCATTCATTGAGCAAAATAAAAGAAAATTGCAGAATAAGGACAGCATATTACATATAATTTTAAAGTATGAAAAGTAATATTTGATAAACATATACTTATGTATAAATTATTTAAAAACATTTATTAGATTGATAAAGAACAGATGGAGAATGTAATTATTTCGCAGGGAATGAGATTGGGAAAGGAATAATAGTGGCATCATCTTAATATATAAAATGTATATCTTTACTTAAAATAGGCTCTGAAACAAATATTATTTAATACACGAGTGTAAAACATACTAAATTTGGATTGTGAGCACAGCAATTCAGTTATTTGTTATATATGTTTTTCCCTCTCTCTCTGTACTTTTGAAATATTAGACTACACTCCCAATTGGACAATCATATTGATAAAATTTAAAACAATCCTTACCTCACACTTTATACAAAAATCAACTGAAAATGTATCACTTCAATGTAAAATCTGAAAGTAGGAAACTTACAGAAAAAAATAGAGGAAACTCTTTATGACTTTGGATCAAACATTTCTTAGATATGAGACAAGAAACATGATCCATGAAAGAAAAAAATTGATAAATCAAACTACAAAAAACTAACAACTTCTGCTGTGTGAAAGAGTATTCAGAGAATAAAAAGCCACAATTTGGGAGAGAATATTTGCACATCACATATCAAAAGAAGATCTTGTATTAAAAATATATAAAGAATTCTCAAAACTCAACATTTAGAAAATCACCTAATAAAATGTAGGCAATAGACATGAATAGACTCTTCACCAAAAAAGATTTACAGATGACAGATAAGCATATGAAAATATACTCAATATCATTAGTAATTAGGTAAATGCAAATTAAACCATAATGAGATACTATTATGCTCCTATTATAGTGAAGAAAGGAAAATGGACAATGCCAAGTGGTGACATGAATAAGGAACAACTAGACTTTCATAACTTTACTGGTAGAATGTGAAATAGTACAAGAAACTTGGAAAAAAGTTGGGTAGTTTTTTTTTTTTTAAATAAATTTAAACACATGAGTATAATATAACACAACATTCCCTCCCCTAGGTATTTACGAAGGAGAACTGAAAACATTTTTTCACACAAAAACTAGTACATATATATTTATAGCAGCTTGATTTTAATCACCCAAAGCTAGAAACAACTAAAATGTCCCTCAACATATAAAGTATAAACATGTGCTACATACATACAGTGGAATATTAGTAATAAAAAGCCATCAACTACCAATACATGCAACAGTATGGATCAATGTCAAATATATTATGCTAGGAGGTGAAAGAACCCAGGCACAGAGGCCACATACTTTATGATTCCTTTTATATTACATTGTGAAAAAGGCAGAATTATGAAAACAGAAAATGGATTTGTGGCTGCCAGGGGCTGAGGCAAGAGAGGGATTTATTAAAAAGGAGCAGCACAGCAGTTTTTTTAAGTGGCTGTAGACCTATTCTGAATTTTTATTGTTGTTGTGTGTGCCTTTGGGAACTGAACACCAAAAAGGTTGAATGTTACTGTATGTAAATAAAAAGTAAATAAGCAATCATCTAAGCATATATAGGTATATATGCACATATGCATGAATATATTTTACATTAATATAAAATTCTAATTAATATTTTTAGCCCCATAGTAGGAGACCACCTGAATTCTGAGTTTCTATACTACAAAGACTGCTTTTCTGCTAATTCAAGGATGAAAATAATGCTGCAAATAATGGAAATCTGCTAAAAAATATTGAGATTGTTAGAAGACTTTCAAACTCTTTCAGTTTAGAAAAAAACCTAAAAATTTTCATATGATTCACTTGTCTTCATTCTAAACTATCTCTAAAATACAGATTTCCATGGGGCTTTAGGTGCAGTGTTTTCAAGCAACCATCACAAAACCCTGGACATTTTTTGGAGCTGGGGGTGAAGGCAAAGGAAAGTGTGGTACTTAACCGAATGGCAGAAACTAAGCAAGCCACAGAACAGATGAATGCTAAATGTTAATGAGTGGCTGATATATGCATCCAGACTCTTCTGTTTATATTAATTGATAAAGTTAATCATAAGTAGATACAATATGATAATGAATTCCATAAAAGTCACTTTGCATATCTTTCTCTGTAGCATTGCCCATAAGCTACTTATTTGGAAACATTCCTTTTTATTTGTTCTTTTTTAAAAACAAATACTGTTTTTGATAGACATTCAAGCATCTTTCAGAAAAGACAGAGACTACTTCTTTAAATGCAAACCTGAAGGGAATTTGGAATAATTTTCTTGCTCTGTAGGAAGATTTTCCTTAGGGAAAGCATATTTAATAGAGGAAATGTGTTGATTTCAGTAATCACAGATGTTTATTCTAGTCTATCTATATTTGACTCTACATTTTTTATAACATATAAATAAATTTCTTAAGTCTGGTGCTAATGTAGTTGTGTGATGCCTGTAACTCTGACTAAAGAAAACTAGAGAAAGTGCACATGGCTATCACCCAGGTTTGTTCACACATCTCTACCCACACACACCTCCATATCACATCTTTAACAGCCGGCTATTCAATTACTTGGCATCTCTTGTGCAAAGACTGACAACTTTACTAAGTCAATGAGAAGGAGGACAAATTTCTATCAAGGAATAGATTGAGATCACTGAGCTTGTCACCTATTACAAAGTTGTTTATTTTCTTTAAAAGGTGAAATGTGTCAGTGGCAAGCCATGGTTGCATTTCTAATGTTGCTCTACATCAGATTCCATTTCATAGGATCTAGAAAAATATTAGCTAGAATTGCATATGTTCATTGTCAGCAAATGCATACATTTTGTAAAAATTTTGAAGTGGAAACTATGATGTGTAGGAGTGTGTATATAGTCATATATTAATACGGTCATATACATTACCAACACCCCTCCCCCCCACACACATTGTCTAAAAGAGGTACTCGTATAGAAAATAGAGAAAACTAATATTTATTAATCACCCATTTAGCAAGATTCTATGCTATCATTATTTCTCTAAGCTTTGTCTGGTCATAAGACTTACCTAAGGGACAAATTTAAACATAAAATGGTGATACTTGGTCAAGACATACTGAATCAGATCCTAGGAGTAGAGATCTAGAAATCCTCTACTAATTTAGCAATTGGTAGAGGTTAATCTTTTGAGAAAAACGGAGAAGAGTTCATTTAAACTTCATCTTTTGCTGTAGATCTTTGTATCATTTTATAAAGAAACTGAAACTAAAATATAACAATAATCTTTGCCAATATTAATTTATGAGAGGTGGGATCTGGGATATGAAATAAGTCTGTGAAATTCAGAAATCTGCATTTCCCCAGCCTTGTTGCACATGCTTTATTATCTTTCAACAGCTTTGTTTATATATGAATTATATAATATAAAATTCATCCCTTTAAAGTGTGTAATTCATTGATTTTAGTATATTGACAGAGCTGTGCAACCATCACCACTATAACATTTTAGAAAAGAAACCCAGACACATTTGCAGTTATTCCCCATTTCCTCCTCCCCTCAGCCCTGGCAATTACTAATTTACTTTCTATCTCTATGGATTTGTCTATTATGAGCATTTCATATGGATGAAATCACACAATATGTGGCCTTTTGTGTCTGACTTCTTAAATTTGTAATGTTCTCAAGGCTCATCCATATTGCAGCATGTACCAATTCTGTATTTTGTAAAGAAGCTTTTGTGGGGATGTATATTTTCATTTCATTTGAATACCTATGAGTAGATTGCTGGGTGAGATGAGAGCTCTATATGTAACATTTTTTTTCTGTTCACTCATTTCTTTACTCATTGAAAAAGCACTCTTCTAGTTAGTAGGTGTGCATTTATGAACACATAAAGTCCCTGCTCTTGTGGAAATTGTGATCTAGTCCACGTTCAAGGGCTCTAGTTTCTGCATTATCGAGAAGAATTCTCACAAAGAGAGATGGAGGACTTTCTGTCTCTCACACTAGGATCAGAGTGTCAGTCTGTCAAAGTTTATTTTCTATCTTTTTATTTTCCCATGCTAGTGAGTGAAAAATGCTATCTCATTCTAGTTTTTATCTGCAGTTTCTTAATGGCTAATAGTGTTATCCATCCTTTCTTGTGCTTATCTGATTTGGAAAAATATCTGTTTAAATCCTCTTCCCATTTTTAAATTGGGTTGTTTGTATTTTTATTGTTAAATTATAATTGTTCTTTATATATTCTGGATATAAGGCCCTATCAGATATATGATTTGTAAATATTTACTCCCATTCTTGACATTGTCTTTCACTTTCTTGATCACATACTTTGAAGTATAAAAGTTTTAAATTTTTATAAAGATTAATTTAATCTTTTCTTTAATCATTGTGCTTTTGTTGTCATATCTAAGAAACATTTGCTAACCCAAAGTAATGATAATATGCTTTTATATTTTCTTCTAAGATTTTTATAGTGTTAAGTTTCTGATCCATTTTGAGTTAATTTGTGTGTATGATGTGAGGTAGAATCCAACTTTATTCTTGTATATGTGGATATTCAGTGGCCAAGGTAGCATTTATTCAAAAAGCAATTATTTTCCCCATTAAATTATTTTCACATCTTTGTCAAAAGTCACATGACTATGTATCTATGTGTTTATTTCTGGACTTTTAATTATATGTCATATTTCTATATATCTATCCTTATGCTAATACCACTCTGTATTTATTACTGTGTCTTGATAACAGTATCTTTATAGTTAGTTGTGAAACAAGGAAATGCAATTCTTGCAAATTTATTCTTCTTGTTTAAGATAGTTTTGGTTCTTCCAGGTCCCTTGCATTTCAATATGAAGTTTATAATCAGTTTCTTAATTTCTACAAAATGGGCATCTAGAATTTTCTTATGGATATCGTAGAATCTATAGATCACTTTGGGGAGTATTGATACCTTAACCATCCAATGAATGAATGAACTTAACTTGTCCCTGCACTCCCTACATTTTATTTTACCTCTGGATTATTACATAGGACTTCTGTCTTTCCATTTTAACTGAGACTGTTTGGTTTTCAATTGTGTAATATGCAGCATATAATGCAAGTATTACAGGCTCAATGTAAAATGTTTAAAACATTTTTTGGACAAAGAGCCTTATAATATATAATATCTGCATAAGGGAGAGCAGGAGCATGATATAATAGAAATCTGTGCATAAGTCAGGAAAACAAATAATTGCATAATTTAAAAGCCATGGGAAAATCATTTACACTTGTAATAGATATACTTTATTAGTTGTCAAATATTTCTAGATTATCAAAAACAAATATTTACAATTAAAGTTAAAACAACATAATTTATAATACTAAAGACTTTTTTTAAAGATTAACCATTTCTATGTACTGTATTTTCCTTTTGATACTAATCAGAAGTCCCACTTTAAAGAAAAAAAATTAGGCTGAGAGAGATTAAATAATATATAAAATTATACAATTATGGAATATAGATCTGATATTTGAATGTAATTCTGATTCATAGATCTTGCTTATTTTATTATAATAACTGATAGTAACAACTATTAGTAACTAAGATTAACAAACAAGTATATGTTTTTGTCCTAACCCTCAAATAACTGATAAATGATTTCAGAACTTTGATTTTCAATTTCTACTTGTAAAATAAGACTAATAATACTTCATAAATATTCCAGAAATGCAAGATTGGGCGAACATTCAAAATTGATAAAAATAATTATCCATATTAACTGAACAAAGGAGAAAATTATATATAACATCTTAGTCAATGTAGAAAAAAAGTATTTTTTAAAAGTCAGTATCTTTCATACAATATATGTCACTAAGAGATTGGGATATTCATATGAAAAATATGAAACATAACCTATTCTTTATATCATAGAAAATTTAATTATAGTCAGATTGTTAATGATAGTGTGAAAAAAACCAATAAAGTATCTAGAATACAATATAAGAGAAAAATCTTTACAAGCTTAATATAATAACAGATTTCCAAACCATAACAAGAAAAGCACTAAAGACTGATGAATTACATTTCTTTATAATCAGGAACTTCTGTTCACAATAAACACCATTAAAATAATGAAAAAGCAAACATCAGACATGATGAAGATATTGCCAAAACATATATCTAACAAAGTATTTCTGTTGACTATAAATATCACCTACAAATTAATAAGAAAAACAGATCAGTCAATAGAAGAATGCCAAAGAACATGATCAGGCCCTTCACAAAGAAGGATATCCACATGGACAATAAACATGAAAAGGTCGTCAACAGTTCTAGTTATCAGGGAAATGACAAAAGGGTACAATGAAATAATGTAATAGAATCATGTGAATGGCTAAATTAATACACTAACAATATCAGATATTGGCAAATATCTGGCACAAACTGTTCTGTCTTATTGATGGGAGTACAAATTGGCACAATCATTCCGTAAAAGTCGTTCGGTATTGTCTATCAAGTTGAACATAGGTATTCTCTATGTCCAACAAATTTACTTCTAGATATAAAGAGCATACACTTTGTACTCAAAGACAAGAATGCTTAGTACTTTATTATTCATAATAATCAAATATTGGAAACAATTTCAATTAAAGCTGTAATGGATAAAGATTTGGTGGTATAATATATTAGTATCAGAAATTCAATGAAGCAATTTAAATAAACAAATTACAGTTACATTAAATAACACGTCTGTTTTAAAAATGTTGACTGAATGGAACCAAATTCAAAATACATATTGTGAGGTGTAATGTATATAAAATGTAAAAAGAAGCAAAGCTGAACCAAAGTGTTTCAGAATATATATTTTCATGTAAACCTATAATCTATAGGAAGTTATACAATATGATTTTTTTTTATGTTGGTGGTGATTGAAAGGTGATCTTGTGAAAATTTATTGAGCCATACATTTCATTTTGTGCCCTTTCCTTTATGAGTGAAATATTTCATAAAACAATGTCTTATGAAAAGAAAATTATAGAGTACTAATTTCTAAAGTAAAATTCAGATATAAGAAGACAAAAATCAAGTTAAAGATATTTTTGAAAGTTAAATGAAAAATTTGGAAATTATCCATAATTGTCAGCTACAGACATTAAATAGAATCTCTCTCTCTCTCTCTCTCTCTCTTTCTCTCTCTCTCACACACACACACACACACACACACACACACAATTTCTTCATGTTTATTGGAAGGAAAATGAAAAAACAGCAAAGACAGAATTCAAATAATAACTTCATTTATAAATTGTAATAAAGAAGAAAACTAGGTTTTATAAAGAAATTTTAGTATTAGTTGTGTTATGCTAAACCTACTATAAATGCTATGAAATGTGGATTGAAATAGAAATTTTGAAAATTTAATGAAAAACCATGAGCACATTTTACATTCCAATAATCAGATTCAGAAAGCAGTTATCTCAATTATTAGAAGTATAGATAGTTATAAGTTACCAAACTAGGACAAATATAAATAGTTTTTATTTTTTCTGTAGCCAATATCCAGTTTTGCCTTGGACTACTACAACCACCATTAAAATTTTAATTATACAAATTCATATTGTTTTACCAGTTTTATCGTTTTTTTTCTAGGATTAATTATCCTAAATAATGCCTTTTAACCAATACAATTGAGTGTTTGTCATTCTGAAATTGTTATTTGGTGTTCAACACCACCCAATACTGGAATAGTGTCCAGAGAAATAGAATTATTCTTGTTATCAATTTGAATTTCCTTTGTTTAAATCTTAAAACAAAAAGTTAATCTGCTACTAAGTAATATTTTGTAATACCTATAGTTTCTCTTGGTATCCATCAAATACATATTAAAACATGATGTTGGAATTGAATGAAACATAATAAAGTATAAATTAGCATTACTATTTTAAGAAGCATGCATCTTCTTGGATTAGCAAAGAACATGTGGTTACCCAAAGTGAAATGAATGTTAATGTTTTTTTCTCACTTTAATTGTGGTACTAATTCTCTAAATCATATAGAAAAATTCTATGAATTGAGTCTTTTAAAATTATAGTCTATTTTAAAAGTAATGAATTGACTCTTCTAATCATGTTTTGGGAGTAAAAGATTTTGTGGGCTTTTTATCATGATGGAATTAAGTATGTTTCCAGGATGTTATTGGTTCTTTCTCAGTGTGGCAAGGCTAAGAATAACCTATCATGTTACTCAGAAAAGCTCAGAAGAGGTAAGCAGCATTGGCTGTCAAATAAGTCTCATAATGGAATTTTCATATTTTAACTTTAATCATATATAGAGTTAATTTTCTATCTGTGTGTTTATAAAGATACTCTTTTCCAAATTTCGTTTGAACATTTTCTCTTAACCCACTGTGCGTTCTCTACTGATATATGTGTAATTTGACAAGCCCCACAGTGAAAGAGAAAAAATTATTTTGGAAAGAATAGAAAAAGGAAAATCTGCCTTAAAAAGCACTACTTAAAAACTTATATGCAATTCATTTGTCATCATGTGCAATAGCAGAAAATGTTTACTTTACAACATGAACTATGCATCTTTTCAAATTTCCCTTTATCATGTGCTCTCAGCAAGACAACAGCTCAACAGTGGGTATGTTTTTTATTTTTTTTTATTTTTTTTCTCTCTTAATATAGTCCTCCTTTGTCAGGCTGGACAAATGTCATGGCCCCTATCCCTTTCCAATGGGTAATGAAAATAGACCTATTTCCAGCTGCACCTTGCTGATTGCTTCTACCTGCTGCTCAGGATAATTTGTTCATTGTAAAGGAAGACTTCAGTAGTTACTAAAGGGAAAATGGTCCAAAAAGAGAATGTTACGTAGCATCTACCTAAAGCAGCTTGTATAAAAACAGTCCTGATTGAGCCGGTGTATCTAAAGTGTATATGAGACCTTTAGTGTTTCACACTTACAATTAGAACAGCCATCATAAGTCATTGTTATAATCTAAAACATCAACCATATATGGCAAACTAAAATTTACTTAACTTGTCTGATTTAATGCTAATCCATTTTCACCTTCTTTCACTTTCTTTATCAATAACCTAGAATGCAATTTATTATTATGAAAACATTATTGAATTTTAATGAATTTTTTATTTAAAAATCCCTAAAACTGACCTAAAACTTAAAATTACAAGGGTAGTCATTGGGTTGATGAACTCTTGAAAATACCTGAAAGAGAAGCAAAACAATTCTAAATCTATAAAACAGTAAATAGCATAACATTATTTAAGCAAATTTCATGAGATGATCTATACATATCATGAGTATCTCAGTATGGAAAAGTAATGTTCTCTCTCTCTCTCTTGCTCTTTCTATCCTTTTCACTTTCTCATCTTCATGATCAAGAAGTAAATAATATAATTGTTGATGTGACAAGAATATACATAAAAGCATGATTCCAGCCCAGAAAATGTCTTACATTTTCAGCCCATAAAACACTACTTAAGCAATCTTGTTTAAAAAGAATATTGTGATTCTAATTTGTCTTTCATTTTAGTAATTAATATTATTTACTATGTGAAAGAAATTAAAACGAATAATAATTTTGAAAAAATCACAAAATCAATGTTATCAGAAAGCCAGAAAAAAAAATACTGTCTGGTTTAAGTGAATAGTTTAATCATTTCTAGATCCTGTTTGGCACCGTGCCATCATACTTGTGACCTAATAGTAAAAGTAAAGTACCCTTAACCTAAATCCACTGTCAGTCATTGTTGGGTCATTGTGAATTTGAGAATGGAAAGGGTTCTCCTTTCCATTTTCTACTTAACTCTGAAATTTTTGAGTTTACGTGGGGGAGAAAATATAAGTACTTTTTAACAGTGGAGCTAAGGACTACATAGATTTTTTTCTTATGCTAAAGAACATCTTTTCTGGTAATATTAAACTTTTGTCTATGCAATACATCAGCAGGCACACAGCTGTGTTGTTTTGTGCTTTTCTTTGACTATATTACAAACCAAACATCAAATACGTTCACTTCCCTCTAGTCCCCTGCTACAGTACCTTTCCCAGATTACTTAAAAGACATAGCTCAACCTCAAGATAATTATTTTTCTTAGAAAAAAAAAATCACCTTATTTTCTAGCATTATTTGGAATAGTATAGCTAATATTTCACAGAAATACACAATTCACCCAATTTTTAAAATCAAAAAATAGGACATAGCCTTTGTCGACATTAGAATAGCAAACTTAATACCTTTTGTCAGAATATTTTTAAAAACTACTTTTTGGGCTGCACATTTTTTCCATTTATTTTCTTGCTTTATTTACTATGGCTATTTTTTTTGACATGCCATCTCCTCACATAGTTACCTTTTTGTATTTGTGTGTGGTTAGGATACTTAATATCTACTCTTTTAACACATTTCAAGTATACAGCACAGTATTAATGATAGTCACTGTGATGTACACTAGACCTCTAAAACTTATTCATCCTTTATAACAGAAACTTTGTCCTTTTTGACCAACATTTCATCATTTTTCCCAATCCTAACTCCCAACACTGGTAACTACCATTCTATTCCCTGGTTCTATGATACTGACTTTTCCGGATTCTTCATATAAAGATCATGTCGTATTTTTCTTTCTGTGTCTGTCTTATTTCACTTAGCATAGTGACCTCTAGGTTCATCCATGTTGTCACACATGACAGAATTTCCTTGACAGTGTCCCATAAGCCCCTTAAGCTACCTTCACTCTTTTTTATTCTTTCCTTCTTTCTTTTTTTCCCTCTGACTGGATGATTTTCAGTGACCCTATCATCAAGTTTTATGATCCTTCCTTCTGCTTGATCTAATCTGCTGTTGAATCTCTCTGTTGATTTTTGGCAATCAGTTATAATGTTCTTCAGTTCTATGATCCCTGCTTGGTACTTTTCTTATATTTTTCTCTCTCTTTGTTGAATTCTATTTTATTTATGTCCCCCCCCCCACCTCAGTGAGCATCTTTATGACTGCAATTTTGCACTTAGAGAATGCAGGGCCCCATTAGCTCTGAAACAGAGGAGAATTAGAGGTCAGTCCCTTAGGTAGAAGCCAGAAAAGTCAGGTCACTATATGTATATTCCATCTCCTTTGGGGGAGATGCAGGATTGGTTTTGTCACTGGAGTAAGCTGGGGGAGGAGACATAGGAAGTGCCCGCACACCCATTCAAGCTCCTAGAGAAACCTGTCAGCTCTCAGAGCTGGGAAAGGTAGAAGCCAGACACTTGTGCAGCTTCCAGAAAAGTTGGGATATTAGAAGTGCAGTCTAACGCCTTCCAGGGAGAATCTGGGAGCTGTGCTTTATTGATTGTTTGCTCTTTACTGATCTAGAGGGAAGAGGCATACGAAGTGCTCATGTGCCCATTTAAAAACACTTCTTTATTCTCTGAGGTTCTAGGGGACTAGCAAATACTGGGTTCCCAGAGATAGGCAGTTTAGAAGCCAGTCACTCAGGTAGTAACTGTAAAAGTTGAGGCACTTCTAGAAAGAAGCTGGAGGCTTGGTTTTGTCACTGTAGCAAGCCAGCGGGGAGAAGCCAGAGGATGTGCCCCGATGCCTGTTCAAGCTCCCAGAGGACTAGTGATTGCCTGCTCTGCTAGCTCCCAGATGCAGGCTGGTTACCAGCCAGAGCAGACTCCTGGACAGCAGCTGAAAATGTCAGGAGGTTAGATGTGCAGTCTAACTCCTTCCAGCGGAAAGCTGGGAACTGGCTTTCACTCCTTGCTTGCTTTGCTCTGGGTCAGGGGAAGAGCTGTGGGAAGTGCTCCTGTGCCTCTATAAAACTGCCTCTTTTTTCCCTGTGGCCCTAGAGGATTAGCAAATGCAGGTCCCTTTCACTCACAGACAGGCAAGTTAGCAGCCAGTCCTTCCCAAAGAAGCCATAAGAATTGGGGCACTCAATGTGTAGTCCAAACTCTTCGCTCTTCAGGAAGACACTGAGAGTTGGGGATTCCCTCTGAATTTAACGGTAAGGGTCACGGCAAGAGTGTGCCCAGGTTTTCCTACCTGTTTCAATGTGGGCATTTTATCAGTTGCCCAGTGTGTAGGAATCCCTCAACTTGTTTCTGGATTTCTCTCTAGGGCAGGAATTGATATATGTGCAGCTGTTTATTTGGTGTGTAAGTGGGTGGAGGAAAAGTTTTGAACCTCCTGTTCTGCTATCTTCCTGATGTCATTTCCATATGCTTGCTTATTGTTGCTGTTTTATTGTGATTGTGAATGCCTGCAGATAGGACATACATTTCCAAATAATATACCTCACTATCTTCTATTATCGATATATCTTTTAGTTTTTAACCCTTGATCTAATCTAACTCCTTCACTTTGCAATTAAAGAAACTAAAGGTGGGGAAATTAAATGACCTGTCCGAGGCTACGCAGGGAATGACGATGGCAGAAAAACAGAAGTGGCTTAATCCTCACCAATGTCTGTGGCGTATAATGGAGAAATAGAGATAACAAAGGCAGGCTGGAGGCAGGCACCCAGCTGGGGAGGCAGGGAGGAAGGAAGGTAGAGGACCCTTTTCAAATACTGCTTTATTACCACATTTTTCTCATTGCTTTTGGCTTATTTATTTCAATAAGTCTCTGTGTCCATTTGTTCTGACTTTCCTTCAAAAGAAGAAACTAGTTAAGCCTTGATTTATGTCAGAACAATATTTGTTAAACTATTTCTAATTTGGAGAAAAGAGAGAACTCAAATTTGGAACAACATTCAAAAGAACAAGAGACTCTACAGTGATGTTTTAAGGACTGGTGCCACTTTGAGTAACCTACTTGAGGAGAAGAAAATGAAAAGGGTAAGGTCAGAAATGAATGAGTATAAAAAGAAAATCAAGTAATAAAATAAAACATTGTTTTATCCTACAAGAGTCCATTAAAGAGTCTCACTGTGCAGTTCAATGTGCTGAGGACTAGCTACATGTGACTTTTCAAATTTTAAATAATTTAAATTTAATAATATTAAAAATTTCATTTCTCAAATACACAATCCACATTTTAAGTGTTAAATAGCTACATATAACCAGAGTCTGTCATATTAGACTGAGCTGAAATGATGAAAAAATCTATTGCAGGCAGCAAACTTAAGGAAGAGAAAATGTACATGTTTTTGTTTAGGATTGTTAGTCCAGGTTCCCAAAGACTTTCTGCTTCATTGAGCTGCACATATGCTAGGAAAGCTAGCAGAAAATCAACTATTTCAAAATCTTAATTCTTTTGTCATGCTGTTTCTTTCTATTTTGTGACACATATGGCTTCCCTAAATATTTTAACAGTCCATGTTAAATTTTGATAATAGCTAACATGTAAATCCTCTTTTATTTTTCATTTTTATCTTCTTAACTAGTCTTAACTAGTGAGAATTTGTATGTATTTTTAAGACATTGACATTCATTTTGCTGAAATGCACCTTTTCTTTGGTTATTTTTATGTCTTGCTATACTTTTCAGCATAGGCTTGGCCAACATGAATTTAATTACAAAATTCCCTCTTTTTGTATGTTCATTTGGAAATTTAAAATGTGAGCATTATTGTTGCGATGCTTCCTGAATTTATTCTGAATTAAGAAAATTTAACTGGTTTCTAATCTCTTATATCCTTCTATCATTCAGTTGATGGCATTATGTCCTGTCTTGTCAATGGTGTGAGAAGAGTCCATTCTATCAAGGAAGAATGTATAATTTGTTTCTTCTCACAATAGTGTATAGTGATTGACAGACCTGGGATAAATTATTAGAATCTTTTCTACCTCAATATACCTTTTCTTGTTTGACTTTCTGGGAGTAAAGATGTGATAAAGTAAGCAGCATCAAGCTTCCTGCAGATAACAGACTGAAAAATATCTTCATTAATAAATTTATGTTAAGTTGAAAACTTAATATAAATATATGTCACATACAAATTTCAGTATATATTAAGTTTCAATTTCAAAAGTCCTTGATGTCTAACACTTAACTGCTAAAACCATTGTTTTCTAGCTAAATACTTCTGACATTCATGTTCCCAACTTCAATATGTTTTCTAATGTATTATTTCAGATTTTTAATAAAAAGCATAGTTATCTGTAATACAAGTCCCTAAGTTGTTTTTTTCAATTAACAAAAATATTACAAATTTTTCTTTCTAGTCCCTTTCAGATTAATAAGCCAAAAAGACAAGGGAGACATTTCAGAGAAAGACAGCTTAGTGACAGAAGAATAGAAGTAAATATATACACACTTACTGCACAGCCTTAAATTGTTTGCAAAGTGGAAATAATTTATGTCCTAACTACCTTACAAAGCTTTTGTGAGAATCAAATGGAATAATTCAGATAAAATAATTTTAAGGAGCATCACAAATGTAAGATACTGGAAACCCTGTGGGAATGGTTTTGTGAAATCAGCACCTCTTCCTATGTTGGGTTAAATTTAGTATCAAGAAAATTCCCAAAATATGAAACATGTGATCTTCACCCTCAGATTCAGCAGTTCAATGTTACTTGATGTTTATCAAATCTTTAAGTCTGCTAAGAACTCTGGCATGACACTAAAACAGAAACCTGCATTTCCTTTTACCTTGAGTCAATTGGATTTATAGTTTCAACCCAGAGACAACAGATATAAATTCAGTATCATTAGTTGTACTTAATTTTGTTTTAACTGACTGACTTACAGAAAAATGTGATGATTCTATTCCCTTATTGGCAAAAGTGTAAACATTGTTAAACCAAAATACCTGTTAAATCTTAATTAAAAGCTTAGTATCTTTTTCTGGGAATAAATGTGAATCAAATTTTAAATTTTTAAGTTTAAGCTCTTGAACTTCCAAGTGGACCTTGATAAGTTAATTTTCCTCACAGTGCCTCATTTTCTGTTTTTCAGGAATATATGTAAATACTCACACAATCTATACCTCAAAATGTAAAAAACTTTAAAAGCTATTAATAGACCATCCTGCTTATGTACCTTATGTGCTAAAATAAATTACAATTTGATGACACATTTTTGGCCTGAAATAATTACTGAATTTTTTTAATGAAAAGAAAATATTTTTAGACTGTTCTAAATAAAAAGTACACTTCAGATTTCAAAATAATGCTATATTTATTTCAAATAATTAAAACTCTAATCCATGAGTCATTGTTATATCAAATTATTTTTCTAATTTGTACCTAATTAAGAAATGACAGACCCTAAACTGTTTAATCACCTGAGTGTTTCCTTACTATCAGGCTTGGCCAAGCAAAGGAGACATTAAAGGAAAAATGTTTAGGTTTAGTGATTAGGAAACAAATGTTGCTGGGACTAATGATAACAAATGGAGGAGAAGCCACCCTACCCTTAGAGGACCATCAAGGTTTAGAAGGTGGGAAGGGGTTGGGGAAACAGACAAGAAAGTTGTTTCAAGACCCTAACTAAAGAAACTATCAAACAGAAAAGTAGTGAAAAAAACGCTTTGGAAGCTTGAAAAACGATTATTACCATTCAAAGCCAGGCCATTTAAAGATATACTTGAATGTTGGATTTAAGTGCCAACACAACAGGGCTAAGCTCTCTTAACATTTCCAAAGATGACTTGAATTGCTAGGCAGAGGAGTTTTTCAAGACAGCATTTTAAAGCAACACACTGGTGGTGAAGGAGAGCCTTGTTGAACTTTGGTGACCTTCACAAAGTCTGTAAAGTTTGGGGGCACAAGTTTGTTAACAAAATTCCAATTAGTTTTGAAAGTTAGGGATGGCTATCTGCTCTGCATACCATGGTACATTTTGCTCTGTCATTTCTCATGCTGATAAAATGGGGCCACAAATATTTTTTTTTTGCAGCAAATATAATAAGCACTTCCTCCTACAAAATGTGTATATAAGTATTGCTATGACAATACTAAATTGTTATCTAAAATAATCAGAAGATTCTTCTTGTTTTAAAGCAGGAGTTGACCAATTTTGTGAATAGGAAGATGGTAAATATTTTAGACTTTATGGGCCACATTTGGTCTCTACCCCTTCTTTTTCTCCTCCTTCTTCTTTTACTTCTCCTACTCCTCCTTCTTTTTAACTTTCAAAATGTAAAAACCATTCTCTGCCAACCTCTGTTTTAAAGTCTCAGTAAAGGCTTCTCAGTCTTATTTGATTATTTTCTTTTGTTTACCAATATTTTAATGCCTTATATTATAAGTATTTTAATAGATTCTCTGTCCAATGAGTAATGAGTACTAATTCATATAGCCAGTAGGCAGACTCTCATTTGTGACATTTCACTGATAATTAAGCTATATATATGGAGCAAGGACAAATATTGGTTCACAAATTCAGCAATACAAGAAATAGAACATTTTGGTAATGTCATTCATGATAAGTTCCATTTGGGGCACACAAATTATTTTTAAAAACTTGTACAACATCACAGGGCATGGGAAAAGATTTTAGCTCTAGTGGAGAAAAGGAAAACTCATAACAGAAAGACAAAGATCCATCAAACTCCAGTCTGTCTTTATTTCATAAATCAAGCATGGAGTTTGTTCCAAGGGTTGGAGCCCTCCAGGTTTTGCTCTATCTTTTTACAATGCAAGCATGAGAACAACTTTGTTGGTATAAGAATTATTAGATTGTTTATTGCCAGGACTTTGTTACCAACTATTTGTAAGAGTTGTCTGGAAAAACTAATTGCCCTGCAGTTGAGGAATTTTGGCAGATTGGAGGTTATGGGATGATCTAGCACCTCTTCCAGTAGGTGAAAGTCATTGTTTCCACGAGAAGCTAAGCTGGAGCGCTGTCCCTCCATATGGGAATAAGGGAAGCACCACTCCTAGGTCACTCCCTCAACTATTTAGCAGAAAACATGGACTGAGTGCCTTGAGTCATTGTCAGAAAACTTTTCTTTATGTATAACAAGCGTTTTCTTTAAATCTGTTGAAATGGGACATTGAACATCCTCAGATGCTGACAAGTCGTTCTCAGTTTTCACTGAAGCTTCCCTCAGGATTGTCCTAAGTCTCAGGCTGTTAAGCTGTGCTGATAATCAAGCAGGCACTTTGGTGGACAGTGATTATTAGTTGATGCTGAAATGTCTATCATTTCACGTCATGTACCTGCCTCATTTGTGGGACTGTGGTTTAACTCAGAGTTCAACTACCTTGGCTTATCCTGACATCTTCTCTGAGATCCTTCCAGCTGCTCAACATAGTAAGACAGATTGGAATAGGGTCTCCTCTAATCAGAAATACCAGTCTCTGAAAATATTCTCTTGCCTCTTTTCTCAAGGCAGATTTTTTTCATTCCACACCGTGTGCATCGCCATACACACCAGGTGTGATCCTTTTAGCTTTTACAAAGTTAAAATATGCCTTTTTGTGAAATAAGCCTTGTGCATGCCTGCGTGTGCACATACACACACACAGACACACACACACAAATCTGCAAGGCAAGGAGATACAGAAGACAGAGCTATCCAGGGAAAACACGTCCACATATCTCAATAAGATATCCCATTGCTCATGGAAGCAAGTACCAGGAAGGACTGAATTGAGAATTCTATCCCATACTGAAAAAAACTGAACTTTCTCTTCCAAATAAAATACAGCAACACATAAATACGTTATGTAATAAAGGTGTAATGGTAGAGATAAGAACAATGTAATAAAAATGGTTGTGGCTAGCTAAATCAGTTCTGTTCTCGGATATATTTAACTTAAATTAGTTTTATAACTTGTCCTGGGAATTTAGATCCAGAGAAAAATGCAGTTTTGAGTTTCACATTGGCCATCTAGCAGATGACTGGAATGCAACCTGTTTGTAACATCAGGACATCCAGTCAACATATGGGTGGGTGAACAAAAACACACAAAATCTTTTATTTACTTTTCTTGCCTGTGAAACTGTTTTAGCTAAGAAATATATATATTTTTTATTTTATTTTTTTGAGACAGAGTCTCACTCTGTTGCCTGGGCTAGAGTGCCATGGCGCAGCCTAGCTCACAGCAACCTCAAACTCATGGGCTCAAGGGATCCTCCTTCCTCAGCCTCCCGAGTAGCTGGGACTATAGTATGTGCCACTACACCCGGCTAATTTTTTCTATTTTTAGTTGTCCAGCTAATTTTCTTTCTATTTTTAGTAAAGATGGTGGTCTTGCTCTTGCTGAGGCTGGTCTCAAACTCCTGGTCTCAAGTGATCCTCCTGCCTAGTTCTTCCAGAGTGCTAGGATTACAGGTGTGAGCTACCACCCCCAGCCAAGAAATGTATTATTTAAAGTGTCATAATTCCTGTGGAGGATGGTATCAAATTAAGTGCTTAGATGTAGGGAACTATGCTCAAGAATCCAGAGCAAGGAATGGAAGGATAGAAACAGAAGGAAGAAAGAAGAAAATAATTAAAAATCAAATAATTGCACTCACATATATTTATCAAACAATTTCTGAAATATAAAGGGCACTTTTATATAATTTCTAAATAAAGGTAACAATAAAAAAGGAGTGGTAAGTGTGTGAAAAAGACTTTTGCTCCCAAAAGAGTAGGTAATAAGGAAAGCAAAACTTAAAACTGAATGATTATATACATATCTTTACACTCAATTTAAAATAGGTTAGCTTTGTAATAAAATAGGTAATAGAGTGGAAACATAACAAAGACAAGAAAGAATTGATAATGTTTAAATAATAATCATTAGCATGTTCTATATAGTCATAGTTTCTTCCTTTTCAATGTTCATCCTATTTAACAGATAAAAGTAATAAAAATGAACACACAGATATAATTGGTCTAACCCTTCTTAGCTGTTCCATTTTTATGAGCTAAATTCTATTCTTGGATGAGTTTTAAATGTTCCCTCGCAAGTCAGTAGGGGTGATGAATGCCCAGCCAAAGATTTACTTGGCCTCCTGATTCTAGGGAAAAGCAGATGTCCATATTAGACTTCAAGAAAATAACATTTGTAGAAAATGTTGCAAAATTTACATAAATTATATGACTAAATATACTGGACAAAACAACTAGTCATATAAATTATGTACAATGTGCCTATTGTAGAAGTAGACTATACCTATTTACAGACATATACCTATTTACAGACAATAAGAGAAATAATAGCAGAAAAGAAAAAAGAATGATGAGTTAATAGGTTAGTGGCATATGTGTAAAAGCTTTATTGGAAGCCAAGACGATGAAATTGGTTGACTTTCAAATATTAACAGAAAATATTTTGTGCTATTAAAATTTACCTGCAATTGAAAATGATTGATTAATTTCTAAAATGACATCTCTAAACATTTATTATCCTATACCCCAGCTCCTACTAGAGTAAAAATGCTACAGTTTAATGGTAGAGAAAACAAAATATATATATATATTTTAAAGACATTTAAAGGACATATCACAACCTCTTAAATACATTAATCTCTTCCAGAACAAATTACCATATAGTAAAACATATACTTCATCTGTCATGTATACTTATTCTTCCATTGTCAGAAATAGAGAGCAACTGATTTCTGTGCATTGATTAATACTTAAATTAATCTTAAATTAACTTAAAGTTTAAATTAAAAAAACTTAAGCACTTAAATTCTCTTACATCTTTATTTTTTCTGCATGCTAAGATATATTTTAATAATATAATGATTAATGTATAATGTGAGCAGTTTGGAATAATTAACTTTGAAATTTTCTAAATATTGAAATTTACAAAGTAAAATATGTATTAAGGATTTATCTAGTATGATGGTAAATTAATAAAAATTAAATAAAATTGACAAAAGACATAAGTATAATAATCAGAGAAAATACGACTAATGAAAAATACACAGGTCTTCGATCTTACTACAAATCAAAGGGATGCAAATTAAAAAGTCACACTTTTTTGCCTATCAGATGTGTCAGGTATCCTCCCCTTTCTGCCACTCTCAAGTGGTTTGTGGCTATTGGAATAAACGCTTCCATAATTTGCTGGTAGGAAGTATAAACCAATAAAATTCTGTTGTCATTTAATGTAATATCATTTATAAGGAGATCTGAAAATGTTCATTGCTGTTAAATTATCCTAAATTTCATATGGAACCAAAAAAGAGCCCAAATAGTCAAATCAATTTTAAGAAGGATCACAAATCTAGACACACCATATTATCTGACTTCAAATTACATTATAAGGCTGTGGTAACCAAACAGCATGGTACTGGCATGAAGGCAGAGACATAAACAATTGGAACAGAATAGAGAACCCAGAAATAAAGCCATATAGCTACAATCAACTGATTTTCAACAAAGCAGGAGAAAACATACACTGAGGAAAGGACATCGTATATTCAATAGATAGTGCTAGGAAAATTGGGTAGCCACATACAGAAGAAGGAAACTGCATCCATATTTCTCACCATATACAAAAATTAACTCAAGATGGATGAAGACTTAAATGTAAGACCTGAAACCATAAAAATGCTACAAGAACATGTAGGAAAAACTCTTTTGAACATTGGCCTATGCGAAGAATTTATGACTAAGCCCCCAAAAGCAAATACAGCAACAACAAAAATAAATAAATGGGACTTAATTAAATTAAAAAGTGTTTGCGCAGTAAAGGGAATAATCAATAGAGTAAACAGACAACCTCTGGAATGGAAGAGAATATTCACAAACTGTACATCCAAAAAAGAACTCATGTCCAGAATCTACAAAGAACTCAATAAATAAACATGAAAAAAAACAAATAACCCCATCAAAAAGTAGGCAAAAGACTTGAACAGATTTTTTTTCAAGAAAAGATACACAAGTGGTCAAGACACATAGGAAATATGCTCAACATCACTAATTATCAGGGAAATGCAAATTAAAATCACAATGAGGCCAGGCACAGTGGCTCATGCTTGCAATCCCGGCACTTCGGAAAGGGAAGCAGGAGGATTGCTTGAGGCCAGGAATTCAAGACTATCCCGAATAAGAGTGAGACCCTGTCTCTACAAAAAAAATTAGAAAAACTAGCTGGGCATGGTGGCGTAGTAATCCCCACTATTCGGGAGGCTGAGGCAGGAGGATTGCTTGAGCCCAGGAGTTTGAGGTTGCAGTGAGCTAGGCTGGCACCGCTGCACTCTAGCCCCAGCAACAGAGTGAGACTCTGTCTCAAACAAATAAACAAAAAAGCCACAATGAGATACCAACTTATTCCTTTCAGAATGGTCATTATATTATGAAAAAGTCAAAAAATAATACATGGTAGTGTGAATGTGGTGAAAACGGAACACTTATACATTGTTGGTGGGAAAGTAAAATATTACAACTTCTATGTAAAACAGTATGGAAATTCCTCAAAGAACTAAAAATAGACCTACCATTCTATCCAGCAATTTCACTACTGGGTATCTACCCACAGGAAAAGAAACCATTTTATAAAAAAGATACCTACACAGATATATTTATCACAGCATAATGCACAATTGCAGAGATATGGAATCAACCTAAGAGCTTATCAATTGATGAGTGGATTAAGAAAATGTGGCATATATGTACCATGGAGTACTACTCAACCATAAAAAGGAAAGAAATAATGTCTTTTGCAACAACTTGGGTGGAATTGGAGACCATTATCTTAAGTGAAGTAGCTCAGGTATAGAAAAATAAATATCACATCTTCTCACTTATAAGTGGAAGCTAAACGAGGGATACTGAAATAGCTTCATAAGTAACTTCCCAGCAATTCTATCTTAATATGTATTAGCCACTTCCACACACATTTCAAAGAGGAGGAAGGTGTGAGGATAGATACATGATTTGGGATATTATCAACTTTCATCTTTTATGGTCTCAGAACTTAGTCCCTCTGAGCTCTTGGTATCTTATGATTTTCAAAATGTGTGCTTTAATCATGAATACCTCAAAAATTCTAAACTATTGATTTTTTTATACTGTAGAGTAGAAAACATAATTTTTTGACTTTCTCACTGATAATATTTCTATATTTATGTGGAGCTTTTATTGTTTTCTAGCTCTGAAAGGCTGTCAACCTGCAATGTTTTTCTATTGAATTAGAAAATATAAAAGAATTATCCAAACATATTCTGGTACTAAAATTTTCTGCACCCTCTAATATCTCTGCAAAATGTAATTAATATTTGAGTTTTCTATGATTAAAAAGAATATAATCCTATCATGTGCTTTTAGGTGGTCAGAAAATAACTGTGAAAATATTCTAAAACAAATACTATGCATAGAAAATAATTAATGAATTTAATATACTAAAAGTGCTAACAGTTAATGCCTTTGGATAATTGTCTCAGAATATAGGCTTTCTCCCCAACTTTACTGCATTTTTCTGAATTTTCTAAATTTTCTAGAGTAAGGATAATGTATTATTAGTAAATATATTTTGTACCTAAGAAACCGTATTTCAAAAATTTTTTTATTTTCTGCATAAACCATTCTGTCCAATAAGAAGCAGTCTAGAAAATTTGATAAATACTAAAGGCTATGAAAAAGTCACTTCACAAATCTTAACATGCATGATCTTATTTATTTATGCTTTTATTATTATAATTACAAAATATGTTATAAAACAATACTTCAACTTTCAACGTTATAATCATTTTACACAAATTCCTACTTTTATGTTTTGTGTTTTTAGTGGTTGCTTTTGGCAGAAATCACATCTTGTTATTTTTAGAGTACAGTTTTATTTAACAACCTGCACTTACCCTGTATTTAATTCTTTCATGTTTAGGGCTTCTCTGGAAGGCATAATTCTACTGTGGAGAAAAAATAACCTATTTTGAGGCAGAGAGAGAGAATATGAAAATATGCTCACTTGATGGGGGGGCAGGGAAGGGAGCACACCTGCAGCTCATTTGAAGCATATATGTGTTCTGACTGCTTGGGAATTCCCAGAGTCCATTAGAGGCAATTTCACAACCCTGGAGCTGGCCGGCTTACTTCTAGGTCAGTAGTATGATCGTGTTATCTTTATTGTTCTGCATAGTTACATTTCACTTCTTCACCAAGAGCAAAGATTTAGCATGTGCTTTCAATTTAGCAAGTGAAGCAAGCCCAGTAGAGTGACTGACATAGCAGGAGCTCACTGACTACTCAGAGTGATAGAACTCTAAATAGTCCAAAGTTAAGGAACACCGTTTCAGTGATAGAACTTAGAATCACATAATGGGAAAACAGAGCTCGAATGCTAATTGAAGAGCCAGGTAAGTACACCATTTTATGGCAATGTGAAATGACATGCATCAGCAACGCTGGGATAGCAGCATACATGTCATACTACTGGCCTACATACAAACTAATTTAATACAGTCTGTATAACTAGAGCATGCTTCCCGGATGAGGTGATGTCCAAGCCAAACCTGAAGGAGAAACCAGAGTTAGGCTAGCAAGGGAGGGGTGAAAACATCAAGGCAAAGTGAAGAACATGTAAAAAGGATGGCCACTTTAACGCCCCATAACTACACAATCTTAACCTTCTCCTAATAACAATAAATTTTGTCTGCATCATATTTCATTTCTTCAGGGCCACTGACTCTGCCACAAGATGATCATTAAGTTAAACATAAAAAAAAAAAAAATGACCTGTATCTTTTCACCAACGCCTCAACAAAATCCTATGAGGTTAAATGTTTAACTCAGTTTCACAGGTGATGAAACTGAAATTAGAAAAGATATCACAAAGCACTTATTTTATAAAAGTCCTCTTTTGGAATTGTCCCGAGAATTTTAGAGGTGTAATTTTAAAATATTTGTAGTAGTTACTAAGGTTTATTTTTCAAAATTTAATTTTCTTAACAATTATTTAAAATAATTTGCAAAGAGTATTATTTATACTCAATTTCATACCTTTGGAATTATGTGAAGAAAGTGAACTTAGTTCAAAAATTATTAAAATTAAAAATATAACAAAGAACAACAGAGATAAGAAAGAGAAGCATTTTTAAATAAACATATATAATACAGTAAAATTTAGAAAAATAAGTTATTAACATATGTGATACTGCTGCACAAAAATAAATTATCATTTTTAAAGCAGCTGTTCTGAGACTAAAATACATACTAGATTCATATGTATATAAAGTTTCCTTTCAGTTCAAAATTATATGTAAATAAAATATCAAAAATATATCGATTTATACAGAAAAAGAGAAAACTGTAATTTTTTATATGTTAATTCTGTTCCAAAAAAAAAACATAGCTTTTGTTTTTCCAACTTGTTATTGTCATGTGTTCAACCCCAATATATCAAAATTGACTTTTGTAAAAATTTTCTGATTGCCTTATGGTGTCTGAATGGAACTTTCATTATTTAATTAATTTTTTTTAACCAAATAGTGGGGAAGTTCATCCAAATGATCAGTTGCCCCTGTACAATCATGCAGCGTCTACATTAGTGAGTTATTTAAACAGAGAGGATATAGAGCATGGCAGAAGAGTCATCCTTTGTCTCCCAGAAGTTTTTAAATATGTATAAAACTTTTCATTGAGAAAACTAATTGTCAAGGAGAGTAAAAGAGCAATTCCAAAGTCTCAGGGAAATAAATTAAAATGCTCCCAAGGCAATCAAATGCTTTCGAGATCTTATGCCCGGTGTTAAACCTGATTTAATTTTGGCATTTTCTGCTACATTCTTTGGCAACTGACACACTGTAACAAAGATCAGCCTCTTCCATTTCAACACATGTTGTCCTAAGAAGCCCTCTTAAAATCAATGTATCAATTTAACTTAAGTTTAATTCTTCCTCCTCAAACTTCCATTTTAGTTATGGTGAAATTGGACCCAGTATTCTCAGGACATTCCTGTCGTCCCTACAATCCTTTTACTCTCCAATCTGCCACAGCATGTACAGTCTCCCTGATTACAAACCACTAAGGAAGAAGCAGCCATATAAGGCTCCAGAAATGCAGTGATGAGAGGTCTCCTACTTCATCATTACCATAGTCTACTAGACACTAGCATTTGACTGCTCACTTTAAAGGGAAAGACAGAGATGCCAAAATAGACCTTCGTGATGGCATCAGTCAGTGGATGTTACGCCAAACTCCTGGAAGCCGGGTTATGTCCAATTTCTCCTTTCTGCAGGATGACTATAGTCTGAGGTTCACCAGATTTTTCAAAAGAAAAATGAAAAACAGGACAAGGTTGCACAAAACCCAAATAGTTCTTTTATTTTATACACACACACACACACACACACACAGAGCAGAGAAATTCAGTTTTATTACCTATGCACATTATGCATAAATTTATTTTTAAATTTTTCTTTTTAGAGATGGAGCTTCACTCTGTCACCCAGGTTGAATATAGTGGCATGATCATAGCTCACTGCAGCCTCAAATTTCTGGGTTTGAGGGATCCTTCTGCCTCAGCCTCCTGAGTAGCTGAGACCAGAGGCAGCTGGGACTACAGGCACACATCACCATATCTGGCTAATTTTTCTTATTATTTTAGATATGAGGGTCTTGCTATGTTGCCCAGGCTGGTCTTGAAATCCTGGCCTCACAGGATCCTCCTGTTTCAGCCTCTCAAGTTGCTGGGATTACAGGTGTGAGCTAACATGCCCTGCTTCATTATGCAAAAATTTAAAAAGAGGGTATAGATTTACCTGGGGTCCTATCATAGGGATAAGAATCTGGCATTTGAAAATGGTATTTTACTAATCCATGTCTGGACATCAGTATAGTATTTTAAACCAATTACCAATGAAATTGCCTAGTGTTTTCCCTGCAACTTTCATTTCCTGCTTCTCCAAGGGTGTACCCCATATTTACACTGTGGGTCTGTATATGCCTCAGCGTGGTACTGCATATCCCTGGGGTACATGTACACCAGGTTTACAAGCGTGAATCTACCTAACACCAAGTTTGTGGGAGGTTTGTAAAATATTTAAACCTTGATATCTGCTTTTTAATCTTGCTGTCAGCTCAGCTCTGGTTTTCTTTCTTTCTCAATTAAAATGTATCTTAGTTTTTTTTTTCTGAGAGGAAAAAGGCTTCTCTCCAGAAGCAGTACTGCTACTTCAGTAGAAGCCAAAAAACATTAACATGAAACTTCTATCCCCTCCTCCCAGGACATGAGAATAGCTAGGAAATGAAGGTAAACATATGTACATCTGGTCACCTTATATTTTCTCAACAGTTGAACCAGTTTGTTAAAAATCTGTTCTTTGTGCAATATCAAATTAAAAGATTTAATGGTTTACTTTTGACTCATTTGACTATATGGTTTGACCTTTGACTCATTGTTTGCATGTAAAACTTGAGGGTCTTGTAGCAAGTTGATTGCCTTCACTTTTTTCCCAACTGAAGTCTTCTGTTGTACCTGTGCCTACTTAGGTAGAAGAATGACCATTGTTTAAGGAAATGTGCAAAACCAGTAGACAGTTTGGGGCAATGCTGATGTCAGTCAAATTTCTGAAAGGTTATTAAAAAACGGGCCAGTTGTGTTTTCTCTTGGCATTTTATACACACACACATACATACACACACACACACACACACATATATATATAAAGAGAAATGATAGGGTTGCTTTAGTAGAATAAGTATGCACAGAGTTAGCACAGAAAAACACAAGGGAGTTGTGGGCACATTTAATTGAGGGTTTTTTTGCTCTTATTCTTTTATTTTTTGTTAACTGATGTTCTCAGAAGAGTCTGTGCTTATTTTAAAGAGTGTGGTTCCTAATTCTTGCCATGCCTAGAACAATTTCACATAGTATCTGTGTCATAGACATTAACTAGAAGAAGGGAGTATATGCCAGATTCATTTAAAAAAAGTAAGCGTAACAAGAAAATCTTAATTAAGAAACATATATTAAAACCTTAGAATCCATGCAGTAAATATATTTCAGGGGACATGCTGAGATAAACACAGAGAACCTAAAAGAAACATTAAATGAAGAGATTTACTTTAGATGGAGACATACTCTGAATATGGTTATTAATACATACATTATGAATGGTTGTAATAAAGGATAAAAAAGGAAATATAAGCATATATTTACCTTAATATCACAAACCATTTATCTGATTATTTTCTCAGCATATTTAATTGAGCCATAGTTAAATACCATACTTGTAAATAATAATAATTTTAAACTTCTGTATTACATTTCCTAATTGACTCTAGCATATATGTAACAGAAATTTTTGTCTAAAAATAGTCAGAAAAAAAGTGTGTTACTAAACCAAGGCAGAATTTTGCTCTCATGTGGTTAGCAATTTAATTGTTTATTGAAGAATAAAAAATAATTTGCTGGTACATTTTAAAGTTACAAGTAATCACTTGTGAAGAATTCAAAATAAGCCATAATATGTTTTAGATAAAAGAACAAACGCCATTTAAATGAAGAGATTTGAATTCTCTCCTGATTCCGTAATTTTTGAATAACATATTTGACAAGTATGAAAGCTCTTTATTTCTTTGAGGGCACAAGTAGTCATCTAAAGCAGTACCTTGGGCGGAGAGGGGTGAGCTGACCGGCTGGAGACATTGCTTGCTGGACCGTCCTGGAGGGAAGGTAGGGTGTCACGTAAAAGAGAGGGAGAGGAGATAGATGCAGCTGAGGTGCAGGTCATAAAGAGAAGTGCTGGAAGCTGCCAGGGACCTCATGGAGGAAAATTACGAAGCAGAGAAGGAAGAAGGTAAAGGAAAAAAGATGTCAGCGAGATCTAACCCAGAGAGACTTGGAGCCCAGTGACGGGGCAAGGGGGGATTCCTCTCTCCCTCCCATGTGCTTTCGATGCCCAGCAGGCGACCAAGTTTCTTGGATGCTTTTCCACCCCACAAGCCCAAGCACTGTGGCAAACACAGAGTGGTGGGGAGAACTTGCGTGATCCCAGAGCTTGGGCATTCCTTGCGGGGTTCCCCTTCAAGGAGAGTGACCCCGGAGGCCAGAAAGCCGGCTGTCTTACATTCAGATGCTTTTCTTTCCCTGCCCTTCCCCCATCCACTGCACCCAGGAGAGCAGCAGTTTGAGCCGAGAATTTGGCTTGTGACTACCTCTCCCCAGCGGGCATGTGCTACGGGCTGAGGTTTCCACAGAGAGGCCCATGCCTTTCCCCTTGACCTGCCGTGGACCCGGGGTGCCTCATCTGGGAGCCCCCTGCCCACCGGCGTTTCATGGAGATGCATGCCAGCGGGTCAGACAATCGGGCCAGACAGACGCCATGCCCCTCCTCCCTCGAGTGGGTTGCTGGGGGACAACTTTCCAGACTTGCAGGGGGAAGTCTGGGAACTGGACTCAGGTAGCATGGGAGCCCGTGTGAACAGAACTGATGGGAGTATACCGTGGGGTTCTGACACATGGAGATCTGGGAGAGGGCCCATCCCCCAGCAGGAAAACCACCCTGTTGGATTAGGGTGGGTCCTCCCGCAAGGAATATCCCTGCCCCAGAAGCCATAGCAACCAAGCATGGCACATTCAGGTGCTGGAGCTGACCACGAACTGCAGCTCCTTCCCAACCCATAGCAACAGGGAGAACAGTTTGAGCCAAGAGTTTAGCAAGCAGTCCCATCTGTCCAGCGGGCATATACTCCAGGCTAAGGTCTCCACAAAGACTGAGGCCCGTGCCTCTTCCCTTGAAGACCTGCAACGGACCCAGGGTGCCCAGTCTGGAAGCTCCCTGCCCACTGGTGTTTCACAGAGGCATAGGCCAGCAGGTCAGACACACAGGCTGGATTCTGTGCCCCACAAACCTGAGCAGGTTGCTGGGGGGCCCAGAGGGGAGGATTGAGAGCTGGACTCCGGTGGCAAGGGAGCCCACGTGGACAGAACTGATGGGAGAATACTGTGGGGATCCAAGACATGGCAGTCTAGGAGAGTGCCCACCCCTCCCCACAGGAAAGCTGTGCTGTTGGATTAGGGAGGGTCCTCTGGTAGGGAAGATCCCAGGCAAGGGTGCCATAGCAACCAAGTGCTTAGGCCCCTCTCCCAGGAATAGCCCTCCGGTTCTGGAGAGCCTGCCCTGACTTTCCTCCCAGCGGCTCCCCCTAGTGGCAGCGAAAGCAATCTCTGAGCAAAGACTTCCAGGCTTGTGCAAACTAACCATGCTATCTATACCTCTCTCCTCCCACCACCTCTGCTGTGGTGGAGATCAAGCAACCGCCTAGGAGCTACAGGGGCTCTTCCCAAAGCCTGGGGCACTCAAGCGCTCCACCTGAGGTACTAGAGCTTACCACGGGCACAAAAGAACATCTCGGCAGGTGGCTCCCTCATGCAAGCGTCAACCACTCACAGGGAGAACAAGTAGAATGGCTTTTATTTAAAAGCCAAAAAACAATAGATGCTGACCTGGATGCAGAGAGAAGGGAATGCTTATACACTGTTCGTGGGACTGCAAATTAGAACAACCTCTATGGAAAACAGTATGGAGATTCCACAAAGAACTAAAAGTAGACCTACCATTTGATCCAGCAACTCCATTACTGGGTGTTTACTCAAAGGAAAAGAAGTCATTTTATCAAAAAGACACCTGCACTTGAATGTTTATTACAGCACAATTCACAATCGCAAAGATGTGGTATCAAACCAAGTGCCCATCAATTCATGAGTGGATTAATAAAACTTAGTTTATGTACACCATGGAGTACTACTCAGCCAATAAAACAGATGAATTAATATCTTTTGGAACAATCTGGATGGAACTGAAGACCATTCTCCTAAGTAAAGTATGTCACGAATGGAAAAGCAAATACCTCATGTACTCACTATTAAGTTGGAACTAACTGATGAGCACACAAGTGCACAGAGGGAAGTAAAACTCAGTGGAAAGCACCCAGCGGGGATAGGGGGAGGAAGGGAGGGAAGTAATCCAACCTAATGGGTACTATGAACACTATTTGGGTGACGGGCACACCTATAGCCAGGACTCAAGCATTACAAAAATGATCCATGTAACTTAAAACATTTTTATGCCCTTAATATTTTGAAGTAAATAATAATAATAATAATAATAAAGCAGAACCTTAAGTGACTTAAATCCCACAAAATATAGGCCCAAACTCTTCCAAAGCAAAATGACTTTATCTTTCTTTTTTCTACTCATGAGTATTTTTTGAACAAATGTTATAGCAATCTAGTGTAGTTAGTGCTTTGGATTAAAAAGTTAAAAAATGAAAAAGGTAAGATATCTTCCAGAGAGAAAGAGGATATAAAAACATTTTTAAAAATATTTAAAAGAGAAAAAATGATATGAGAATATAGGTAAAGTAACAATATAACAGGGATATTTTTAGAGGAGAGGTTTTCAATAAAAATAGGAAAATAACCATGTTAAGCTTCAGATAGTCTTGGGAGGGTAATGACTATAGATTCATTTTCTATTATATTTAAGGACTTTGAAAGTTATTAGGACTATAAGCAATGTAAATTCAATAGTGGGTTAGGATATGTGAAACTACAAACTATTAAAGAATAGATAGTGACTAAATAGTGAATGTAGACATGTTTTTAAGGAAATTTGTAAATTGAAAAGTAATTAGCCTTGACATCATGATACTCAGTTAACAGATTTTCAAATCCCATGTGTCAGTTCTACATATTTTTCATTTTAATCATATAATCCTGAACAGTTCTAATAAATTTCATATTACTATTGCCAATAACATTGACTTCAATGTAAGATAAAAAATAAGACAAGTTTTTCCACTCACATCAGTGGAATTATTTTAAGATATGATATAAAAAGCATTTCTATCTTAACACATGTGTATTAATTCATACTGCTTTGCATTAATTTCCATTATATTTGCAATTGGTAATTTATCTTATTTCATAAATATTTTTCCACTAAAAATGTTAGTTTTTTTAAGAAAATGCTGTGATTTGTTGGACGGTGATGAAATATGATACACTTCTATTATATTTGAAATAAGACATGTAAAGTGTTGTGAATTGAACCCTGCTTAATGCACTATTTTTTCTTCCATACAGCATCAGAAACACCACATCACAAGTCATGCCTAGCACTCATTTAAATGCAACCTCAGAGTCACACTGCATGTTACAAATATCTGGGAGCTGTGTGATTAGTTAACATCTTGTGCATAACTCTTAAAATTATAGCAAGTTCTCAGGAGATAATTAGCTTACCCTGTTTCTATAATAAAATGAACTATGTTTTAGCAATGACTCTCAGGAGTAGTAGCAGGAAAATGCCTTTAAATCAGATAAATTCAAGAATCTCAGAAGAAAAAATTGAAACAAATAAACTTATTGTAACCAAATACTTTTTTTCCCTGGTACAAATGGTCCCTAAGGTAGTGGAGAAGCAGACTGCTGAATGTGGAACATGTCACTCACTGTCACTATTCCATACAAGATGAGAAAGCTAAGAAATACATGAGAGCATTCAATTCCTCTTCTCTCTGTACAGGCTCATCAAATGTTAGGCTTCTGTCTGGGACAAAAACCTCAAAGCTGAACGGTCCTTTAAGTTTACGAAAGTCCATTCAAATCACAATAAAGCAGAATTTCCAGAGAAAATATGCTTCAGGTTTCACTCCATTGCTACACCTTGAGAACCATCCAGAGACAATCTTGGTATAACAATCGAAACAATACTTGAAAGGACAAAGAAAATAGGTGGCTATTCACCTGACTTTCTCCTTACCATCATCTTACGTTGTTAGTTTGGGACTTCAAACTCTCATGACCCAAAAGACACACACAACAATGATGACACAAACATACAAAAACAAAACTGGAAAGTTCTTTATGTTATATTATGCAGGAAAATATGAGACGCATGTGAGGCTAAGATGTTTGTGCATATCTGCTTGAGCTCTATGACTCAAGAAGAAAATTTGTACTTTTTCTTTTTTCTCAGTTTAAATCCCCTAAAGAAAGAGATTTTGGCATAAAAATGTATGGATTAAAGCCTTGGTATGATGATTCCTAGTTTGGTTTCCCATTTTAAAATAAGTAGCAAGAACTCATCATAGAATCTTTTAGCATTGGAAGAGTGAATAAAATTTATACTTAATGGCATAACATACAATAGTTTGAGATTTATCTACAACAGACAAGCAAGTAGGCAACCCTAATCTAAGGGCTCAAGTTACATCAGAAATCAAGCCATCAGTCTAATTGCAAACATCTTGCTCAGAGGACAAAATTCTCAGGATACAGAGAACTTAATTTCTAATGAAAAGTGTTCATTCTATTTATTGACCTCCCTCATTCATCCACATAGGATTGAGAACTACCTGCTCATTATATATATATCTCCAATATTTAAAAACAAAACAAAATAATTAGTAGGTAGTTGAGGAAGGAGAAAATAGAACTGTATCCCCAAACTCAGACTAAGGAAAGTTGTCAACTTGTAGTAAAAACTAACTTTAAACTTCTTAAAAATACAGACAAAATTTGAAATTTGTCATCAAAGAGCAAATATATTCTGTTTCATTATTTGCTAATCCTGAGAGAGATGTTATGACAGAATTTAAAGACTATTGAGCACCATAGTATACAGTACACTTGATAGTAATTTTACAATATTATACAAGATCCTCTATTAACCAATAAAATAAAAAGACAAATAATTAAAGATTAATTTAGCTAAGCTGATTCTATAGCTGGCCAGAGTAGTATGTTCCTATGCATAGATTTCTGGTGATGAGGTTTGATAGAAAGAGACACATCTGAGAATTTTGAGCAGTGATTATCATATCCCTTGGTCTAATGCTTTCCCCAGACTGGTCTAAGAATCTGTGTCTTTGTGATAATATTTTTAATCATCCAGATTATATGAAAAATGACAGTTTAATATTTTCTCATGGTTATAAGACATCTAAGATGATATTTTACTTTGAGATTATTACCTACGAAATCATTCACATTAAATGTCTTTTTTGTTGTTGAATTATGGTGATAGAATATCATAGTTTTGGTTTTTGTTTGTTTTATTTCTTTTTAAATTTTCTTTCTTGGAAAAAATTTAAAGAACATTTGGTAATCTCATGTTGGCATCTCCTGTACCTCCAGTTATAATATAAATAAATACATATTATAGTTATAATATAAATAAATATATATTATAGTTATAAATAAATATTATAGTTATAATATAAATTTATAAGCCTGGTTTTAGGCAAACTGTAACTACTCCGAGAACAGATATTTTTAGAAAGACATTTGTTTTTGCTGGATTTGAGAATTTTAAAGATTAATAATACTATTTTTAATCATGGAGACTAATTTGTATTCTTCTTTTTCTTTTTTTTAACTAGTGGGCCACCTCACTTTCACAAAAAGAGAAATAGTGTGTGACAGGATTTTTTCTCAAAAAGTCACTTTGGTTCTGTTCAAGTATTGTAATTAGTTCTCTATTAAAATTCCGGATTTAGTTTTATATGATAGGAAAACAATATCTTGGTGATTACAGGGCTTTAAAAGAATGACTGAAAGTTGTTATTAACATAGTTGTTATAAAATTCAATTTTGTACATAATTAAACAGTATATAACAATAATAATACATTCTCCATCTTATTGACAAATTTAAGTCTTACATAACCCAATGTAAGAATATGTTGTATATTTTGTTTAATATATTTCATTTGAACACTAGGCTCTATTTTTCTAAAAGTAATGTTTTTGGCTTTAATAAAGGTAGTGTTTAACTCTCCTTTACAATGGTTGCTCAATATGTTCAGTTGCTTCCTAAGGCTAATTTTAGAATATAATTAGAACCATACGAAAGATACTTGCTTCCTAGTGGCTATGGGTAAGGATAGAAATAACTGCATAAAGGTGGACAAGTACTGTTTACACTAGTTGAGAACACTAGGATACTTGCCCTATCAACAGACAATTCCTGACCACTATGATTCTTAGGAAAATAACATACCAACTCTAAAACAATATTCAAAGATTCAGGTCAATATTGAGAACCTACAGCTTGTCTCATGTACAAAGACAGAGTCAATTGAATAAATACAGTAGATTTTTAAATTCTTGAACACCCACCTTCTTTATTATGTAATACAAACAACAAAAATGGAGAACAATGATTGAATCCAAAATATTAACCCTTACATATGATACTTGACTGTAATTCTATGAAATTTAATGTGGATGAAGTTGGTGCTGAGTTTTAAAGCGTCAGATGAAAGATTATTGTTTCTATAATTTAAGGTTATTAAGGGTTGCTGTTTTAGCAGATGGGTTAAACCTTTGGTTTCCATGTCATGGACCTTCAAGGGGCAGGTGAGTAATAAAAAAGATTTTGAAAATAATGTGTTTAAGCTTAGTGAATCCTGAGGTTCCTGTCACCCATAATTCCTGATATCAAAATTTAATTGAAATATCCTTGTTTTTCCTCAGTGATTGGCCCCATCTGTGAATAGTATAAAAACTGTTGCTTAGAATTCAGGAGGAATGGAAAGTGATAAATACTCCAGAAGCATCATCAGCAACAACTAGTATATTCTGTCTAAGAGAAACTTTAAAACTACTTAATCAACTCACAGTCTACATTGGAAAAAAAAATAAGGCAGATAAAAAGCCCTTACAACTAAGGAACTAAATAATTTATAGTCCAAAACAAACATTTTTTCAGAGTGAAAAATAACACTATAAATAATTACACAGGGCTACAGGAAAAAACCAGAACTTTCTCAGGCAAACCAAAAGGCTTGGTCACTTGAATTATATTCATTGTTTTTGATTACTGAGATGAAGGTAAGCCCAGAAGACCTAATTATCAAACAACAAATTATCCATCAATAATTATTTGTAAAAATTATCATCAGTAAATTAACAGTAATTAAAAAAATGAATATTTTCTATAAAAACATTATAGTTCTTTTTAAGGTGATTATGCTAAGAGATATGCTTCCTTAGTAAAACTTTCTCCAAAGAAAACCTTACATAGACAGTGTTTTAACAAGTTCATTCCAAACATTAGCATTTATGACACCTGCACTATAAGTGTCAGTCAGAAGGTGTGCAAAATAATGCATACTATCCTACAAATTTAGACAACAATTAATAGCAACTCTTTTTTGGTATGTAGCTTCAAATGGTCAATAAAATGTGGATTTGCAATTTGTCCAACTTTTTTCCTCAATGTGAAATAGATAAATATGATTTGGGTAAAATTTCAAAACATTTAACTTTTTTGGCCTTTATTATTACTTAATGTTTTTCCCATTTAATCTAGACCATAAAATGTGCACTGTGTCAGTAAAACATTGTTAGACCTCAGAATACCAAAAGTTCTTGTGGTTATCAATAGCCTTGATCCCAGATGGTACTGAAAATACTGAGAATACCTGGTAACTAGGACACCAGCCTAGGTAAAAACTAGACAAAAATGGGTGGAGAATAAGAGACTTGACTCAGAGAATAAGACATGGCTGGAAACTAAGAGAGACTTACAGCCAAAGGAGTGCGAAGGTTGATGTACCTGGGACATGTGTGATGTAACTGGAACAGACTGGAACAAGAATTTTGATCAGGGCCAGCAGTCATAAATGATGAGTCTGGGCCATATATTCCATCTTGGCACTAAGTAACTTTTCCCCTTTCTCAGAATAACCTTTTGGAAAGATGTTGAGGACCTCTAAGTTTACCAAATTTGAACTTCAGCCATATTGCAAAATGAGAACTTTGAATAAAAATTAGTGTCATTTATAGAAAAAAGTGACACTACATGTTTATGGTGTAAAATTTGTCGGTACCACCTAAGAAATGTAAAAGAAAGTGCATATACAGAGAATGATGGAGACATGATGCCCAACCCACAGCCACAGGTTATAATCATCTCTACCAGAAGAAAACAACCTAATGGTACAGAAAACCAAAACATCCCATAATAAGTCAATTATGGGGCACTACAATTGCAGCTATCAACTAAATATACAGACATTAGAAATTTGATATTTTTATTTTTCAACTATCAAATAGTGCCGAAAAAGACTTGAAATCAATTATTCAACTTCCCAAATTTATGAGTACAGAAAGTAAGGCTCAGATATAAGAAAAATAACTGCCTTAAAATTAACTTTCATAGTGTTATTACTCTAAGTGAGTGACTCATTTTCTAGGCTGCTTCCTACAGCTTCAGTCACTTACTGTGCTAAATTAAATAACATTTATACCCATTGTTCGAAATGAACAGATAGTTTCTAATGAGTCTTGAATGAGTAAGAAACATCACTAATTAAACCCATATTAGTTGACAGAAAACTTAGATTTAATCCTGTTTCTGACATGTACTGTCTGTGTGCAAGTCTCTTAGTCTTAACTTATCTTGTTAAAATGAGGAAGCTGAAGAATAGTTTGTCTATATCTCATTATTTTCATTCTGAGAAGAATACATAACTAAATATGCTTTACTACATATCGGTACTTTGGCTGGTCCAATAAAGAATTTTATAATATTGCCTCAAAACTTAATTGATGTTTAATAATTTTTCTTGCTCAATTAAGCCGATTGATCATTACCTTTCCCCAAACATGGGCCACTGCTTGATGTATCCAGCCCATGTACTGCCGTTATACATTAGCAAATATATATATTGAAAATATGCTCAGAATGCTGTTAAGGTAGAAACAGTAACACATGGAAGAAACAATCAAATTAATCATAATGGTTGGCCTCATCCCTTGCATTTTAAGTTTTTAAGTTCAAATCTGGCATGTAGCCCTACTAAAATTCTTGGTTTGTGTGGTTTAGAGTACATAGCTATACTGTTACTTCATAAATGGTTTTATATAAATAAAATATTCTATGTACCAATACAGATATTTTTTATAAAACTAAACTTTATGGCAATATTATTCATATGGTTGACCTATGTTTTTGTTAAAAAAATGCATGCTCACTGATTTCCTTCTTGTTATGTCTAATCACAGTTTTAAAAACCAGCTATGAAAGTTTGGCCCTTGAAGGTTCATTCTCATCTCAGAATTTATACTTTAGAGAATGTAGTCTTAATGTCTTATTTTTTAACATAATTTGAGAAGGATACTCATGGTCAATATTTACCAGTTTTACTTTATTTTCTTCAGTACCATTCCATGACAAACTGTACATTAACTACTAATTGACTGTAAATACAGATAAGTATCATTAGGAAACAAGAAAACATGTATAGACTTCGGTTAGTCAGAAAAACCAACCAGACATCTATAAAGAAGTAATTATTCTGTTTTAATTTCATCTTTGTTTTTTCAAACAATCTTGAGTTCACAACTAATTAGCATGAAAGACTCATCAACTGCTTACTTAAAGAGAAGGCCCAATTTTTACACAGTTGACTAAAATTGAGAGGTCTTCCTTCTCACTCCATTGGTGAAATGAATAGGGATTTTAATCCCTCAGTCTAATGCACTCCAATAGTTAACAATGGGCCAGTGCAGCTGCAGTGGTTTATCATTTCTTACAAAGACTTAAGAAAGACTTTTGGCAGAAGATTGCCTCTCAACAAAAGATTTCTGTCTTGTGTTTATTTGGAGAGGTTTTTATTTATTTTTGATAAGTGAAGCATAATTTAAAAATAGGGTACAGAAATAAATGAGACTGCTCCTATGATTATTCTACTCTTGGGATTCAAATTCCTCCTACCCCCATACTGAGGGAAGCTTCTAATTAGGATGTGTTCCAGAGAACATGATAAAAAAGGCTGAGGTTTTGCTAACTTCTGTTTAATAGAAGAGAGATCATATCTGGAAAAGGAGCTAAGAGTTAAAAGGACAAGGCCACTGGGGAGGAGACAGAGAGTGATGGGAAGATGGCAGCGTTCTTCCCAGCTGGAAGTTTGATGGAGTAAGCCCCATTCCTTGTATGGTCAGATTCAATGACTAGCAAGCAATATTCCATAGATGACACCCCACTTTTCTCTGATTCACTATGTATAATTTGGATGTATTATTGGGAATTTCAAATAAAGTTTTTACTGGAGCTCCTTATGTGAGTTCTATCTCTACACAAGGAGAGCAGCTCCTTCCCAATATCTCTACTTTGTTCAAAGAGTGCTGAAATATTTTTTGTTTCATTTCATGATGAAGATATCACCGACTAGTGTGGTTCAACACATAGAAAATGAACTAAAAGGGAGATTGCTTTTCTCAAAAGCAGAATCACAGATCTTCCCTGATGTTCAAGGAATAAGTGTCAAGTTCCCAGGTAGCATAGGTAAATTATTTAATTGTCTCCCCTTAAACCTTCAACTTTCCCAATCATCAATTTTTCCCTAGTAAGTTATCAAACGTCAGAATAGCCTTCACTTCCTAAACTTGCTATTACACACTATTTGGAAGCATTTCCATATGCTTTGCATCATTAAGCCATTTCTATAAACCCCATGATAAATGCATCATTTTTTCATATTTAAGTGGCCATAAGAAGAAAAATAGATTGACAGAGTCTATTATGACCCGGAACGGTACCAGACAGAGGTAGAAAGGGAGGCACTGTCCATTGTTAAAAAACAAATAAAATTCATTAAGGAAAAATAATATGAGAAAGTACATACTCATAAGTAATATATTCATATGCAAACATTATGCAAATGATTTACCAGTAAACAATGTCTAGTTCTATCACTGATCATTTCATATTTCTTTCCTGTGATTCTTGTCTGGGAAATGAATTTTAAAACATTATGGTCTTTGAATGTATTCCACCCTGTAATCATCTTCAGTGAAGAAGGGAGGAGAATTTGCCCTTTTGACAATTTTTGTCTTGACCATGTAACATTTCCTTACTAACAAGCTTTTGCTGGAGAAAGGACTGAGTGTCACTATGTAATCAGAAAACTTTAGTATGTGCCTAAAGCAGAGCTGAGATGTTCCTAGTGAGGGGTAAAAGTGCATAAGCTTGTTTTATAATAAATACATTTTGATACATTTGTGGCCAAGGCCATTTGGAGAAACATCAGTGACCTTTATCTTCTAGATCTACAAAGTCAGTCTAATGGCTTTTCATCATTCATTTTTAGCCTGCATTGAGGAAGTCACTTATGTCTTGTTTTGTTTTTTTTTTAACATGTGGTAGATTGTCATTCTCTACCTCTATTTCTACTCTTAATACTTTAAAATAATGTTATCTTCCACACCAGGTAAACTTTTTAATTTATAAAGAAAACAAACTTTGGGAAGGACTGGGAAATGTGCCCAAATCTACCTACATTAGTCTTAAACATTCAGACAAACATTATAGTCATATTTTGTGGTTGAGTATATATAACTAAAATATCTGGGTAATTTATTTTTTAATTGAGAAATAAAATTATATATATTATTCATGTACAGCATGTTGTTTTGAAATATGTATATATTGTGGAATGGTTACATTGAGTTAACATATACATTACCTCAGATGCTTTTCATTTTTTTGTAGTGAGAATACTTAAAATCTACTCTCTTAGCCATTTTCAAGAATATAATACATTGTTATTAACTATAGTCACCATTTTATACAATAGGTATTTTGAGCTTATTCCTCCTGTCTACCCTTTGACCATATGGGTAATTGATGTTTAAATTTTCATTGGAGAATGGGTTGTACAGTTGTGTAGATTAATATAAAAATTCTATATCCTACTCTTTTACTTTCTCCAATGTTCACATCATCAATTAAACTTACACAAATGTTTTACTTCCCTCAAATCTTAAAACAAAACATGCCCAAATATTTTACTCAGCATGTAATAATAACAGCAATGATTACAAAAATAATAAGCATTGGGCATTTATTGAGCATTTTCTATGTTCTACCCTTGTGCTAAATGTTTTCCTGAACTGTCTTTCATTTTATTTCAGCAATGGCTAAATGAATTAGGTTCTATTCTTTACCCATTTCCTCAAGAAAAAACAGTTCACATTTATTAGATTTTGTTCAAGATCACACCAGTATGATGACAGTAATGATTAAAGATTCTTTAAAATGAGTTGAAACAAAATTTATGATCAGTATATTTTGTAGAATAAAATGGAGATAATTTAATACATTTTTGAATTAAAATATTACAGAGAGAAAAAGAAACATATACATACACACAAACACATAATAGTAAAGGCATGGATTTCAGTACACTTTAGAAAACAATGCAGAGATATTTTGTAAAGTTGACTATTCACCTACAATGTGATTCAGCAAATCTATTTTTAGTATGTACCTTAGAGAAATTCTTCTACTTGTGCACCAGGTTTTGTATAAAATGTTCATAGCTGCACTGCTCATAATAAAAAAATTGTAAAAATATCTTACATTTCCACCAAAAGGAATAGAAAAATAAACTGTGGCACATTCACACAATGAAATGTTATATAGTAGTAAAAATGAATAAACTCTGTCTCTATACAATAATATGGATGAGTGTTAGATACATAATGTTGATGGAAAAAAGTCCAAGAATATAAAAGTAGAATACCCTTTTAAATTCACTACATGATTATATATTATTTATGAATACTTATAAAGAAGATGATAAATATACACTTCAAAATAGTGGTTACATCATAGGTAAAGGCAGGATGATGGGATGTGGAAAAACACACAGTATAGGGAGATGCAACCGTACCTGTAACTGTCTAGCTCTTAAGGCAAATCTTAAATTCTGGATGATTTTTCTGTTTGTCTGATTCATAATATTTCATCTATTCTTTTTATGAATCAAATATGATGTTGGGTGTGGGATAGGTGTGCTCCAGGACACAAAAATTCTACAACTCATATGGGAAAAATGTCAAGAAACTTTTGGGTAAAAAAGAGAAAAAGAGCAAGGAATAAGGACTTGTCCTGCTTTGAATTAAATGTATCATAAAGCTTCTGAAATAAAAGTCTAAAATATTAGCAAAGAAATAACAAATAGATGAGAAAAACAAAATAGAGATTTCAGAAACAGACAAATGCATACATACACGGAAATTTAATATATGATGAGATTTGCATGTAAATCTAGTTACATGCATGGGATAAACTGATGAAAACATTGTCTATATATTAAATGTATTGAAACATCATTATGTTCCCCATTAATACGTACAATTATTATTTGTCAATCAAAAAAGTCCAAAAAATTATCTGCCTAAAAGAATGTAAAACTAGATCACTAATTCTCATCCTATTTTTTTGAAAAATTCCAAATGGACCAAGCCTATAAATATTCAAATGAAAACTATAAAGCATTGATGAAAATAAAATAAAGTAATATTTTCACAATCACCAAGTGGGGAAAGAACGAAGCCACCTAGCAATTCAGCAGCTATTAAAGCAAATAAAAGAATTAATTACATACAAAGTTTTAAAAAATGCTGCTTTTGACAAAATAAAAGATAGAGATGCAGTAAAGAGAAGTTTAAGCAAATATGTTTGTTTTAAAAATTAAAACAAATGGTAGAAAATAGCAACTCTTTCTATTGAAATGTTTCAAAATACCTAATTCCAACTCAGGATTTTTATTTCTACTAATGCCTACATATGTTTATTGATCTCATTAATTAAAAGGAATTTTGATTCCTAAACTCAAGTATTTTTTATTAGAGGGAGCATTTCTGAGTATGAAAATTTGTCTTTTCTATTGATTAGAATGTAGGCAAATTTTCACAGATCTAATCAAGTAAGCTCTTAGAGCAGTTTTAAAGAATACGTAATGTACAAGATATCTCAAACCGGATGCTAACTGGACCTTTTAAACAAACTGCTATTATAGAGCTGCACATGCACCAAGGATGGGTCAGTCATAAAAGAGACCATTCTAGTGCATAATCATCTGCAATGTTGGGGCAAAATGTAAGAAAATGGGGAGGGCCATCTCATATCAGAATTAGAATAATGAAACTTTTTAATCAAAAATTACTTCTTGATTTTGGGGGACAGCATAAGAACAAAGTAATAGTATAGGGAATGACACTATCAGTTCAAGCTGTGCTCTTACAAGGAATATCCAAATTTCTAACACCTTCTTTTTCACATGTCAGCTGTTTAAGAATTAGGATTGAAGTCTTTTACTTACAATGATTTTGCTGCTGTAAATTAATGATCAAAGTGATTTATTATTCAGTTGTTCAACTGCTGCTTTATTTCTGTTGATCTTTGTTTTTCTGCTTAATTTCTATAAATTACTGTACAGTTTCCCATAAGGTATAATTAAGCAGAATTGCTTAAGTTTTAATTATTGTGTATTATAGATGTTGAAAGCAACATTAGCACTTGGCTTTTAAAAATGTGATCGTATATTTATAAGAGAGCATTTATAAACACATTTACATATAGTTAAGATGAAAAAGGTATCTGAATTGTAGTCATTAGCATTTCTTCAAACATATGGCAGAGCAGCGGAGGCCATGGGCCATGCCTTCATTAACTGAACACTGTTTCATCAGTGTTTCAGCTTCCTGCTGTGCCACCCTGTGGCGTCCCCTTCTGTCCCCGAGGTTTCAGTGACAAGGGACAATATGTCCCCAAGGTGAAAATCTGGAAAATATAGCAGATTAGCCCTCAGAGAAGTTCTTATGATTATTTAATCATACTTAGAGATGAAATACACAGCACCATTAAACCGGTTTCAATGTTTTCCTGTCAGTTTCCATTTCTCAGTTGCAGTAGCTGGGGTTGTCTGCAATGCATGGCAAACATAAGCGAGGTAAAACAAGACACCTTTGTGCTGCCATTAGAAGGCTGACCCGTCCTACATTAGCTGGCATAATAGTCAAAGTCAACATAGGTACTTAAAGGTATCATAGGTTAATTATAATCTGTTGGGTATAATGTTTTCAGATGATAAATCAAGATGAAATTTCCTTAATGATGTTACATATAATTTCACTGTATTCCCTGTAAAAAACTAGCAAAATGAATAAAAACTTTGTCTTATAAGTGTCACGGCCATGTTTTATTTGTGTATTTCTCTGGAATATGAAGAGTACTAAATCAGAAAAACAAAGGCTGTCTCAAAATATCAGTCCCCTTTCTATTAAAACTGCTAATATCTTGCATTAATATAGAACTAGTACTTATAATATCTCTGACAATAAAATATATAAATAAACATGATTATTAGCTTTTAATCTGAGATTAAAATTTTAAATAATAAACTCTCATGATACTTGAAAAAGATATATTTTAAACATGAATATTTTTGGTCATATTTTTATAGGATTAAGTAATTGTCATTAGTTTTTAATAGGTGGGGATGTGAAATCTCAGAACACTGTCTTCAAAGTAAAGAAATTACTGAGGACATTATACTAACTTCCCTTTTAATGAATGACTATCATACTTGGGAGATTCCTGGGAAAATTGAAATAATAGCGACAAATGGAATAATTCAGAGGTATCTCAATGGTTGGAGTCACAAAAAAGAAGGAAGGAAAGAGAAAAAATGTCAGTTCTCTACTGTAATTATACAGGTTTGTAGGAAAAGAACTACTGTTAACAATCTAATTATAAATTCAGGAAACATTTTCAATTTATTTAAATTTAAAGTCCCATCAATTGCATGATTGTGCATTCAATGATATAATGATTCTTTATAAGAAATTGTCACATTCTAAATGGAATAATTAAGTCCTGTTATTTTGACCTTTCACTTTCTCCAGTATACACCACTATATCACATTTTTTTTTAATTTGGATTTTCCTTCAATTTGTAAAATTCCTTCATGTCCTACTGTTTGGGTCATTGCTTGTATTTAAATTATTTTTTAAGGTAGCATATTTTACTGCAGAGAAAACAAGACAAAAAGACAAATAAATGTAATTTCTTTCTTCAAAGAGGTTATATTCTATAAGATGTTAAACCAAGTACACAAGTGTTTGTTGATAGAAGTCAGACTGTGACAAATACTATTCTGTCCTTCCTTTCAGGGATAGATTCTTGCTTTCTTGTCACCAGAGTAGTAATTAGAACCCAGACTCTGGAACCAAACTGCCTCAGTTTGAAAGCCAACTCCACTACAAATCAGCTCTGAGACCCTGAGCAAGTTATTTAAGCACTCTGTGCCTCAGTTTTCTCAACAGAAACAATATAAGCTCCCACCTCCATGGTTTGATCAATGGATTAAATTAATTAATTAATTTATGTAAAGTGTCCAGGAGAGCTCCTGGAAATAGTAAACACTGTATTATTATTTAAAGGCCCTTGTCCCATTAAAAAACAATAAAAACAATTTAATATCCTTTATCCCTCTAGTGTCCCCACTGTGCACCCCAGTTTTGTCCAAATCTTTCTCATTTTCCAGACCAAAAGTTTTGACAGATGTCACTTAGTGGCTATAGGCAATGTGAGGGAGAAAGAATGTAGAATGAGAAGTATAAAAATGGACACTTTGTCAGCAAAAGCAAAATCCATAACACAGGACCAAGTAAGAAGGGTTGTTTTAAACTTATCAGGTGAGAACTTCATAAAAGTCAACTTTTGACACAGCACATTCCAAAACTTCTTTCACTGCAATAATGTGACGATTACTGGTACAATTGAGGGTACAGTTACTATCACTAAGATTGCTCTGCATATACTGAACAAAGAGACAAAGAAAATATAAACAACCAATGAGCTTATGATATTGTTCAAAAAGTATGTTCAAGGGTATTCTTAATATTTACCAGAATATATTTAAATAAAACATTAACTAAATAACATCTATATCTCTTTATGATAGATCAGTAAGATCTGGTATCAAATCGTAGAAATATATTTGCTTTGGGGAATTCCCTCTTGGACCCTTTTATTTTTTATCATCTCATAGCATATCACAAGTCTCCAGAAATATGCCAAGCTAATATTGCCAACTGAGTTCTTCCAAGCAGAGATGACATCAGCCATCTGTCACACAGTACTAATGCTGGGAAGCAAAGCCAACTATAGAGAAAATAAATACCTTTCATATCGATTAGCCAAATATTTATGTTGAGAATGAAATGATTAAAATCTCACTATTCAAGCTAATTACACTAAGTGAATATTTGCCTCCAAGTGAACGATGTACCAGCAGTGTGTTTGCCTTATTACTTTCCTAAAACTAGACTTTATTGTGAACATGTGTGCTGCACAAGGGGCTTGTGCTAGACTTTGCAAGGTGTTGCAATACCCTACCCTAGCAAGCTTTCAGCCTACAGGTGTATCTCCTGCTGCCTTGGTATATTCAATCTATACACTGTGCTGCAGTGGTTTCCAGATGGCTGCACTCTTCACCGTATTTTAAGTTCCCCAGTCTCCTAAAGTCTGATGATTTGGATCCAGTCATTGCAGGGTCAAACAATCGGTGTTCACTAACTTTGACTTGGTGTTGAAGCATCTATTTTTCTAGAACTGTTTAAAGATGGGCTAAATAGCTACCTGGCTTGATCACAATAGATGATTATACATTTTCTAAATTGAGTGTCCCTATTTAAAGACATGAGAAGCTTTTCCAAATTCAGTCGCAGCTATTGTGGTTATACTGAGTCATTCAGTGTCAATAGGGGAGAAGGCTGAATATGCTATGTCGGCTTTTATAGAATGCATACATAGGTATATAAAAAAACGTAATTTGTTCTACATTATATCTAAGTCTATGGAGAAATGAGCTATTTCGTAATAGTGTATGTTTTCTGTCTGGGGAAGAAGTGAAATTCGATGGTTTATAATTTGATTAAGCAGTAAAAGGTGCTTTGAGCCCTCTTCCAAGTGACTTAAAGGTCACCGTGTTGAATGCTTCTGTAAATGCAAGCATTTCCATTTAGTCTGGCTTGATACAGCATACTTTTCTAAAATAAATGAAACATGATGATACGAAAATATTTTGGGAAAGTCTGCAGCTTTATATAGTAACCAAAGTCAAAGTGTTATGTGACCGATCTTAAAGATCAATTACACTTAAGTCGCTCTGGACTGCTATTCTGTGTGGTTTCCAGGGGAGCCCAAACTACAATTGAAATGAATAAACACTTATTTCATCTACTCTCTCTCTCTAAATATCAAATTCTTCAGATGCATAAAAAGTGTGAATAAATGGCTTGCCTTTTTAGATATTTGCCCTGGCCATTGAAAATTTCAGAGTAAACATGAATCAAGACCTACTTAGATATATTTGAAAAATTAACAAAAATCATACCATTTTGTCTAGCAAAGGACTACTAATTTTTTCATAGTAAAGGCATTAATCTATCCAAGAACATATTTGCAAACTATACAATGTTCACTTTGTTACATTATTCTACAATGTTTATTACAACAAAATCATATAAATTTATGAATCAATTGAGAAACAAAGCAATATCACAATAGAACCCAAAATAATCACCATTATTATGAGTAGAGGACGTGGCTCTTCTGTACTGAACCATTGCAGGTCTCCCCACTTGCTCCCCATCACTCACAGGGAGGAGAATCTGCTCCTGGTGTGCAGATAGGCATGGGCTGCTGCTGCAAGTAACTAAAGTAACTAACTTCAAACTGGAAAATGGAAATTATCTGCTAAACAGATCCATTTATTCTCAAAAAATCTCCCAATTACTTACCCCAAGGCAGAATGAGTAAATAGGTGGCAAAATGAAATTTTCATTTTATAATCCGGAGACTGTAATCTTTTAAAGGCACTGCTTTTGGCAGAGATAAAATAACAAGCTTTGGAAGCCAGCCTTCTCAGCCAGTAATGAAAGAAAGAAATCAGATAGATGATATAAGATCTATAGGTAAAACAAATAAGGTATGATAATAAAAAGCATGAGCTTCTAGTTGAGAAACTTGTTGAGAAACATTCTTCTACCCAGCCACCAGGGGCCTCCCCATTAATAGATAGACCAAGCTAATTTAACTTTCAAATATGAAAAGAAAATTTCAAATATAAAACTATAGCATTAATATGCTGATTATTTATTTTTATTTTTTTTGTACTTCCCTTCTTTAAATCCTTTATTTTAAACCTTTAGAGTGATATACCAAATCGTCCAAATCTTTTTTTTCTCCAACTCATTCTACCTTTTTTTTTTTTTTAATTTTTATTTCAGGATATTCTGAGGGTACAAACATTTTGGTTACATTTTACGTCTTTGCCTCACCCAAGCAAGGATTAGAGGCATGCCCTTCCCCTCTACAATGCTCACTGCATCCATTGTGAGTTTACCCCCCCAACCCCCTAATCCCTAGAGAATATTACTATCGTGTGAGCACCATAGTGTTGATCAGTTAGTGCGAATTTGATGGCAAGTACATATGGAGCCTATTCTTCCGATCTTGTGATATCTCACTTTGGATAATGAGCTCAAGCTCTATCCAGGAAAATATAAGAGATGCTAGATCACTGTTGTTTCTTATAATTGAGTAATATTCCATTGTATACATATACCAAATTTTAATAATCCACTCATGAATAGAGGGGCATTTGGGTTGTTTCCACATGCTTGCAATAGTGAATTGTGCTGCCATAAACATTTGGATGCAGATGTCTTTATTATAGAATGTCTTTTGCTCTTTTGGGTAGATGCCTAATAGTGCTATTGCTGGATCGAATGGTATTTCTATTTTTTATGCTGATTATTTAAAGGAGAGACAATAATAATAACAAATTAGCAGTTATAATCATACCATGAAGAAAGAAAAAAAACAAAAAAATCAATAAATTAAAGAGAAATTAAAATTTTAGTGCAATTAAAATAAATTTGATTAAATAGGAATATAAATTAAAAGCAAAGAACAGACAAGTAATCAGAAAATGAGAAATAAGAAATTATAAAACTTTGGAAAGCAACTGAAGAATGGATAATACATTTTAGAATACAGAATTTTATGAGCAAAAGTTAAGTAAGTTATAGCAAGGGACACAGAGGATCAAGTTGAAAAGAGCTAACAAAGTCAAACCAAAATAAAGAGAGAAGTAGAAAGAGAAAATATAGGCAAAATGACCCAATAAATATTGAATTTATTTTCTTCCTGAGTAAGAAAACATATCTTCCTGAATAAGAAAATTAAAACAGTAAAATAGGAGTAATAGCTAACGTTAAAAAATAAATGACTAAAAAGTCTCAACCAAACCAAAAAAAAAAAAAAAACCCCTCTCTGATAACCCAACTGACCCAATCAAATTCCAAACCGATTCTACATATATGAAGGGTATAATCTGTACTTAAAAGTTGAAAAAAATCCCAGTGCATATAGGCACAAAGACTAAGTCACTTACAAAGAAAAAAATATATATTTGACATTAAGCGTTTCTGTAGCCACACTGAATTCCAAAAGAGTGAAACACTGTTTTTAAGATAGTCAAGAAAAGAAATGTAATGCCAGGATTTTATAACCAGCCAAGCTGTCACTCAATTTACATTCAGTGATCAAGTATATACACACACATAACATTGAATATGTACATGTCAAGGAAAATTGTATGCATGAGTATTCTTAAGGAATCTACCAAAGGCAAACTTCTCAATAAAGAGATAACTGGAAAATTTGAGCAAAATACTGGTGGTGATTATTAAATAAGTTTAAAAATAGATATATTAGTAAAACAATGGTGAAATAAGAATGAAAAGCTATTATTTTTAATCTTATTGATTCCCTAATGATAAATTGTTGAGTCAAAGCTCTAAAACAACGTCTGTGTATATTCCTCATGTATGAAAATGAAGTTTTTTTTCTAGATACATATAAATAGATAGAGCATGTAGATAGGCTTTAGGATGTATATTATATTATTGGATTATTATCATTATATTATTATGTACTTTGGATAAAATATTTTTAAATTAATTATAAAAGGATCAAAGAATTAATCTTATCTAATAGAAATATTATTATATTGGGTTTTATTGCCAAATATGGTAATAGATCCATAAGTTGCTAAAAATCAACATGCTGAGATATATATAGCAATTAAATTCTAAAAGCCTGCAGTGAAATCCTCTTCCCCACATGTTTTCAAAGGAAGAAAGTCTGTTAAAATGAGAAAGAAAACATGAAGAAATCATTCACAAGTCTCATAAATGCCACTATAGTAGAGCAATATGGAATAGTCTAATAATTGTTGTTAATTTAACTACTTTTAATAAAAGTAGACATATTTTACTTAAAAAAGTTATCTTGTTACAGTAATCTAGTTAAGTTCAAATATCTCCCACAAGGATATAGTCCCGATATATTTTTAATTTAAAAAGTGTGATCCCCAATAGGTAATAATATCTGAATATTTCTACAAGCCTTTCACAACAAATATTATTAGGTTATAGCACTTATGTAATCCATTCTTGAAGTAAGTATTTAGATTTTTCCTTTTGCCTTTTCTTTGACTTCAGCTTTTCTCCCTAGATGTTCTGCATTCAAAAATATGTTGTTTATGATGAAAAAATGAAGAGTCCAATAGAGTATAAATGATAAGAGTACAGTATTTTTATAAAGATATACCTATCACAAATGTATATAGATACTCAATACTGCAAGAATGTGTATACAGCAATATGTAACACATGTTTATCTTTATGTTTTAAGTTTATGCATTAAAAGTTTGTGTTCTTTTTTCTTTTTCATGTTTTCCAATACTTCTCTATCAATATACAAAAATGGGAAAATAAAATATACTGTTAATGTATAGAATTTCCAATAATTCCAAAAATAATTTTTAATAATTCTCTACTGACATATAAAAGAGAAGAAATAAAAAAAACATTAAAATGGTATATATAGCATGTAAAATGTATCATGTCAAAATATAACTTTTAATTTTTAGGTTACATGATAATGACAATTTAATTTTTACTTTTTAATTGTTTATGTTTTTACAGTAAGTCTGGTTTAATTTATTAAGTAAAAATTATTCTTGATATTGATTACTTAAGGTTTCCTAGAATTCATTTTAAAAAGCTTAAACATTTTTCTATTTATATTGAATTTTTGGGCTTATACCATAGAATGCATTCCAAAGGAAGTCAGATAGACATTAGTAAAAGAATGGAGAAGAGAGATGAGAGAAAGAAAAAAATAGACAGAGAGACATCAAGAGAGAGACAGACAGAGAGAGTGAGAGAGGAGAGACTAGAGACTACTAGAATCTAAAATTACTTAATTAAAAAGAGGGCAATGTTAATAAGGGCCTTCTTTTTTTTATAATAACATACTGAATCCAGTCTCAAGAACTGAAAGCCAATGTAGTTAGCAATATAAGTTTCTATAAGGGGAACTATCATGTATAACATATTCCATTAAAAAATGAATGCATAAACTGAGAAATCATGTCTTATGAGTCTTGCATTGACCTGTAAAGACACAGCAATTAATGTAGACTAAACCTCAGGATACTGTACTGTGCTTCCTGGCATCAATATAACAGAGTCCCAGGCATGTACTTTCAAATACTTAAGAATATGAAGAAAAAGCTTGGAACAGCCAGAAATTTTTCCTATAGCATGTCTTTGTCAACACTCTTTTAAGTCAGTTACTGGATTATGTTCTGTTTGTCACTAATTTATATTATAAGTAAGTATAAAATAAACAGTTTATCTTTCTTGGTTAAAATGATTGCTACATATTTTAAATACTATATTTGGTCTGGCTTTGAATCCAGGTTTTTATGACAACCCCGAGATAATTACACACCTTCACTGTGCCTCTGCTTGCACATCTATAAAATAGAGATCATTCACTCATTCAACACATATTTATTGATTATTACACCTGTCAAGATAGGTTGGGTTATACTGTGGTAACATAAACTCCCTAAATCTCAGTGGCTGCACACCACAAGTTTACTTTCCTATTGTGAAATCCACTCTAGGCCTAGGCAGCTTTCCATCACAGCTGTACTGCAAGTGTACACTCAGCATTCCAGGCTGCCTCAATGTTTTGGCACCTCCATATCAACATGAGCTTCCAAGATCTTCCTTCACACAAAGGAGAAAGAGATGGCTGAAAATTTCACAATTAAATGCAACCCCCAAGAAGTAACGTAAAGCATTTTCACACACATTCCTTTGAAAAAGTGTGTCATATGTCCACCTCTAACTTCAGAGTGTTAGGAAAGAGCAATCCATCTGTGCTCTTATATGACAAAAGAATAGATTGGCTCTCACTGGGCAGTAAAAGTGCTTAACCAATCATACTTAAGGTGTCAAGCATTATTCCTAATTCATCAGATAGAGCAATGTGCTGAAAATTCTAACTTCACAGATTTCATAGATCTTAAATTGTAGTGATAGTGATGATGGCAGTGGTACACTGAGAATAAACAGACAGAATATACATAACACATGGTTAGTGTTAAAGGGAAAAGGGAAGTAGGCTAATTGGGATAGCACATAAAAGGATGAAAGTGGCAATAGTTACTTATGATATTTTTATACAGTTGGAAGGCATAGAATACTGTACTGTTAAGATGATATTTAAGTAGGAACCTAAAGGAAATGAGGCAGAAAGCTACAGATATTTGGGAGAGGGAATAGCAAATGTAAAGATTATGAGGCAGGTAAGGGTGTAGCATAGCATATCAAGAAGTAAGTAGATGAGTGATGGCAGCAAGATGGCAGAATAAAAAAAGTCCCAGCCCTTGATCCCACACAGAGCCATAGATTTAACAATAATATATGGATCAAAATGTGAGTTGTATTTAACTCACACTAGTTTTGAGCCCAGGGCCCCATGAAGCATATGCAACTCACACATCTTTTTACCTTGAGCCACATGAACTATTTTTCAAGTTGCATATAACTCATACACAGAAAACAATAAAAAATAAAAAATTTTTCATTAAATTAGAAAGCATCATTTTGTTTTCAAAGTTTTTATTCTATTCTTGTAATAAGACATCATGGCCCCAAGGGAAAATTTTTTTTTTAGTGTGGCAGTCAATGTGTTAAAATAGTGTTATAACTATATTTTATGTAAGCCTCATAATAATAAAAAAGAAAATACCTACAGAAGATACACAAAAGAATAAGGAGAAGGAATAAAAGTATACCAGTACAAAAAAAATCAACAAATATAAAAGGAATACATCAAGAGAGGAAAAGGTAAACAGAACTGCAAAACAGACTGAAAACAATTAAGATTAAAGAAAATAAAACAAGGTCCAACTAAATGCTTTCTACAAGAAAGTCACTTTACATTTTACATTAAGGTCAACATAGACTGAAAAGCGAATTAAAATAAAAAAGATAGAGATGCAAATCATAACTAAAAGAAAGCAAGTGTGACTATACTTTTATCAAACAAAATAGAGTTTAAATCAAAAACTGTCAAAAGAGAAAAAAAGGCATTAGATAATAATGAAAGTGTCAATTTACTGAGAAGATATAATAATTATACATATATATGTATTCAACTTCAGAGCACCTAGATATATAAAGCAAACATTTCCAATACTGAAGGAAAAAATAGATTATAATATAATCACAGTAGATTTCAATATTCCACTTTCAATAAGGCATAGAACAACCTCACAAAAAATCAATAAAGATACATTGAATTTGAACAATACTATAGACCAAATGGACCTAAGAGACACATATGGAACATTTCATTCAGTAGCACAGGTTACACATTCTTCTCAAGTGCAAACAAAACATTCTCCAGGATAGATGACATGTTAGTCAAAATAAGTCTTAACAATTTTAAGAAGATTGAAATCATTCCAAATATGTTTTTCGACAACAATGGAATAAAACTAGAAACTAATTACAGAAGGAAAGCTGGAAAGTTTACAAATATGTGGAAATTAAAAAAAAATTCTTGAGTAACCAATGGGTCAAAGAAGAAATCAAAAGGAAAATTTAAAAATATCTCAAAACAAATGAAACCAAACACATACCAAAAATTTTAAGGCCGGGCGTGGTGGCTCACGCCTGTAATCCTAGCCCTCTGGGAGGCCAAGGCGGGTGGATCGCTCAAGGTCAGGAGTTCGAGACCAGCCTGAGCGAGACCCAGTCTCTACTAAAAATAGAAAGAAATTATCTGGACAACTAAAAATATATATAGAAAAAAATGAGCCGGGCATGGTGGTGCATGCCTGTGGTCCCAGCTACTTGAGAGGTTGAGGCAGTAGGATCGCTGGAGCCCAGGAGTTTGAGGTTGCTGTGAGCTAGGCTGATGCCACGGCACTCACTCTAGCCCGGGCAACAAAGTGAGACTCTGTCTCAAAAAAAAAAAAGAAAGTTCAAGATGTAGCAAAAGCAATACTAAAGGAAGTTTATAGCAATAAACACCTACATTAAAAAAGAAAGACCTTATTTATTTAATAACCTAACTTTACATTTCCAGAAACTAGAAAAAGAACAAACTAAGCCCAAAGTTAGCCTAAGGAAGGAAATATTATATATTATTGCAGTAATAAATAAAAGAAATTAGAAAGACTATAGGAATGAATAAAACCAAGATATTTTTTGAAATGATAAAAAAAGTTGGCAAACCTTTAATTGGAATAATTATAAAAAAAGAGAAGACTCACAGAAATCAGGAAAGAAATAGGAAATGTTACAACTGATGATACAAATTAAAAAAGTGCTGTGAACAATTATATACCAACAATTGAATAACTTAAAAGAAATGGATAAATTCCTAAAAAAAACATACAACCTACCAAGACTGAATCCTAAAGAAATAGAAAATCTGGTTAGGTCTATCTTGATATTCCCTGGTCCTTGGTTCCCAGTGTCAAGAGTGAGTACTAGTACCAAGTTGAGCTGATGATGGAGTGATCACCAACACAAAGTGATCCTTCACAAACAGTTTATTACAGAAAAGAAAGAAACTGTACAAATGAAAGTAAAGAAGGAAGCCACTAAAAGTGAAAATACATTCCAGAGAGAGGCATGGGTCACTCTCCACCAGTGGAGAAAGATGTAAAGACTCCCAGGTGGTTTCTTTCTATTGGGCTGGTCCAGGGGAGGGCTTATAGGAGGTGTGGGATATTACCAAATGATTATCAGGTGTTTCATGTTTTCCTGCAGTCCCTTCCCCTGATTGGTCCCTGGCTTCTCCACCCCTAGGAAGCACCCTCCTGGCCTACACCTACCACCTGCAGATTTGATCCCTACCTAACAATCTGAATGGAACAATAATGAATAAGGAGATTGAATCATTAATCAAAAACCTCCCAAAACAACCACAGCAACCCTGAACCAGATAACTTCACTGATGAATTTTGTTAATACTAAACATTTTAAAAATTAGCACCAATTCTCTTTAGACTCTTCCAAAATATAGAAGAATAGGGAACACTTTCAAACTCATTTTATGAGGCCAGCATTACCCAGATAGTAAAGCCAAACAAAGATACTACAAGAAAAGAAAACTACAGGCTGATATCCCAATGGACATAAATTTAAAAATACTCAGTGAGATACTTACAACTCAAATTTAACAGCACATAAAAAGATTCATACACCATGATAAAGTGAGATTTTTCCCTGGGATGCAAGGATTGTTCAACATTTGCAAATCAATTAATGTATATACCATATTAACATAATGAGAAGAACAAAAATCATACAATCATCTCAATAGATGCAGAAAAAGCATTTGATAAAATTTGACACCATTTCATGATAGAAAAAGAAAACTCTCAACAAACTAGTTATAGAAAGAACTAAACTCAACATAATAAAGGCCATCTATGAAAAGCCCACAGCTAACATCATACTCCGAGATCAGGAAAAAGACAATAAGGCCTACTCCTTCTACTTGTATACAGCATAATATTGGAAGCCCTAGCCAGAGTAATTAGGCAAGGAAAAAATAAAAGGACAGCTAAACTGAAAGGAAGATGGAAAATTATCTCTTTTCAGATGATATGATCTTACATGTAGAAAACTCTAAAGACTCCACCAAAAAACTGACAGAACTAAAAAGCATTCTGTGAAGTTATATGATAAAAAATCAACATACAAAAATCAGTTTTGTATTTAAATATGCTACCAATGAACTATCTTAAAAGTAAATTGAGAAAACAATCCATTTTCTATAACCTCACAAAAAATAAAATATGTGGAAATAAACTTATCCAAGAAGGTAAAAGTCGTGTATGCTGAAAACTACAAAACATCGATGGAAGAAATTAAAGAAGACACAAACAGAAAGACATTATGTGTTCATGGATTGTAAAACACAATATTACTAAAATGTCAACACTACCAGAATGATGTACATATTTAATGCAATCCCTGTCAAAATGCTGTGGAAGCATTTTTTACAGAAATAGAAAAAAAAGCCTAAAATTCATATGGAACTACAAAAGACCCCAATAGGCAAATAAATCTTGAAGAAAAAAAAAAACCCCAAAATTGAAGTAATCATACTTCCTGATTTCAAAATTTGCCACAAAGCCATGCTAATTAATATAGTATGGTACTGATATAAAATAGACATATATACTAAAGAAACAGAATGGAGAGTCCAGAAATGAACCCACACATATATTGTCAACAGATTTTTGACACTGGTACCAAGGATTCACAATTGGGAAAGGACAATCTCTTTAACAAGTGATGTTGGGAAGACTGGATATCCACTTGCAAAGAATGGAATTGGACCCTTATCTTATGCCATACACAGAAATCAACTCAATATATATTTAAACATAAAACTTTAAGCTTTAAAATTTCTAGAAGAAAACTAGAGGAAAATCTTCATGATACTGGTATTAGGCAGTCTGAGAAAAGGGTTTCAGTTCTTCTAATGATTCTTGATCTATAATTGAATATTTTCCTTAAAGATGGTCAGAGGAAAAGTGTTAACAGACAAATGCTTCATTTTTCAAAAAAGATTTGTGTAGTATGAAATTTAGTTGAACAATTAATCACCCTATAAATGAATGAGTGATTCTTCTTCAAGATGCTATGCTTAAAATTTTGAAAATGTCCTGAAATATAGCAATATGCATTTGTATACTATTAACAGAAAGTTTATCTCTGCAAGAAATAGGAAGTATATTTATATATTTCTTCAAACGTTCTCTTTGGTATTGATAAGCTTATCCATATGTCTAAATTTGGATGTGTATTTATTTGTTAGCTAAGATAGAAGGAGGCATATCCAATTTACTACACAATAATAGCAGATACACAGAGTATCACCACTGTAGAAATAGTTACCTGCACTTAGAGTTACGCAGTAATGGACAAGGCAAGTATGTTTTTAGCTGCGAAAGTGATTTTTTTTGCATTATATTGAAGAAAGTGACTTTAGGAAATGCAAATATGTAAAAGGGGTTATAAGAATGTTGGACAAAGAAGTGGAGTGTATTGGATAATTCCTCTCTCTCTTCCCCCTGTCCCCCAAAACACTCAGGATATTAGTTCATCCAAAGAGAGCAGGATATGGCATAAGTTAAACTAACAAAACACATTTCCCCACCATTAGGACAGTGACTTAAAGATAAAAGAAGCAGTTGCCTTTCAGGTGCAGATCAGTCATCACGGGACTGATGCAGGATTCTCACAACATTGTTTGCTCTGTAAGATCACCATTGAGGTTTATGCTGACTTTCAGATGTACCTTGTGTCTTCTCATCTTCTTTTGTTTTAAATCAACAATTTATAATTGTATAACTGTATGGGGTACAAAAAATGTAATTTATGAACACAACGGGGAATAATTAAATCAAGCTAGGTAAAATGTCCGTCACCTCAAATACTTAACTTTTTTTGTGGTAAGAACATATGAAATTTATTCTTAGAAATTTTGAAATGTACAATACTCTGTTGTTTACTATATTGACCATTTCTTAGCTTTGGGTCCAATAGATTTTTGAGCCACTAACATCCTCCTAATAAGTTCCATTTGCTAAAGCTAGCCAGTGTTACTTTCTTTTCTTTGGAATTGAGACTTAAACTGGAATATTATATTATGATATATACATATATAATTTGATACTTTATAGCAAATTAAAATGATGCATACTCTAGTATTAAAATCAAGTTTAAAAATGAAGTAGTACATTTTGAAAAGTCACATTTCTCAGTATTTCTGTCTGCTAAATTTGCTTCAATGGAGAAAGAAAGCATACTTTACTTTCAGCAATTTAGTGCTTTCTTGCTGATTATTAAAATAACAAAAAATAAATAGGTAATATAATAAATGGGCTGGCTTTTAATATTCAATTGTGAAGATGCTATGGTTTCAAAACATATATCCTGATATGAATTGTTATTTTGCTGTTCTCTATGAAGTTCTGCTTTATTTGGAATCATTTGCATAGCTGAGGTTCTGATTGCTTTGGAGCATCAGAGATTCCTTGGCTATTTACAAACGTCTCAAAATGTTTACCTTGGAGAGCTAGGCAGATTCAGTAAAGAGAATATGTCCAAATCCAAATGATTTTCTACAGACTTTTCTGAACTTTCCCTGTGTACAAAGATTTTTTTTCACCTATGTTTTAAAGCCAAAATGAACTGCAAAGGAATTAAATGATATTTCATTAGCTGTCATTCACAGCAATTGTCTTCAAATACTGAGAATTTTTTGTAGAGACAAGTTGTTTAGTTTCTTGATAGGTCTCAGATTTAAAAGCTCCAAAAATACATTATATTGCACGTTTATATAGAGAAAAAAATATATATTTTTTCCTTTAGGTGCCTAGGGAAACAATTTTCTCTCAGTTCTTTGAGCTTAAAACTTTTGCTTTCTGGGGTGGGTTTTGCTGTTTTTACCTGGAAGCAGCGTTTTTTCAAAATGAATTAAAGTTAACATTTTTCTACTGTCAAGTACAATATTTTACTACACCTATTAGAAACATTTTTAATAGAATTATTCCACAAGCTTTGGTGGTCACATCAGAAAACTGCAAATAACAGTGAAGATGACTGTTTTTCATTTATTTATTATCCAAAAACTGAAGCTTATCATAAAACATCCTTAGATTTTCATTTATTTGGAGAAGATAATTCATCTTAAGTGGAAAAGCATTATTATATACAGAATTCCTCTTCGCTGTGACAATCTGTTCTCAGTTTGGGCATTCTGGAGAATTTTAGCAGGTCTCTGAACAACAAAGGGCTGCATGTGGAGGTTGGTCTTGAGTAAAAACATCTTTACTGAAAACCAAGAATAGATTTTAAAAATAGTTCAGCATTCATTATATTTTTAGCTCAAAAACTTATTTTTGTTTTAACAAAGGAATGATTTAATATACAATTAACTATAATTTCTGAAATATATAATATACACTAAATTTAGTCTTTAAATGGTTCATAAAATTTGCTAACTTCTCAAAAATACGAATTTTACAACAATTAAGTCATTGTTTAAATCAAGGTAGCTAGCTGCCACAATAATCAAACTCTCAAATTTCAAGTGACAACTTCTCTCTTGAGATGATGTTCAATGTGGTCAGCGGGTCCTCCTCTAGTTTGTAGCTATGTCATCTGACATCCATGGCCTCCAAGGTCACAACGGCAGCAGAAGGGCCTAGCAAAAGAAGCACGATGGCTTTTATTGACTCAGCCCACCAATAACTTATATACCTTCTGCTCATTCTTTGTTGGCCAGAAGTACTCACATGGTCCTAACCTAACTCTAAGGTTACTGGAAAATACAAGAGAGCACACATAAGTTTTAGTGAGAACACCCATATTAGGCCTATTTATCTCCACCAAAGCCACATTATTGACTGAAAAAAATTCACCAAAAAAAATTTGCTACCTAACTCTGTAAATGCAGCTAAAATATTGTCAATTGTTGGGGCAAATATAAGAAAGATGGAAATACTAAATTCAAAAATACTGCAATCAATAGTTTGTTGTCAGCATGGAAGAGCAATGCTTAAAGCCAATACATGAGTGATTATATAAATATCAATTGCCATAACAAAGCTCAGCTCAGCTCTTTTAGAATTTGACATGCTACCCATCGGTATAGCCACTCTGAAATAAAATAATAAGATTGGAAAACTGAAAAAAGTACTTTGGAAACCTGGCAAATCTTTTTCTTTTTTTTAATGTATTTGTCCTCCATTTGGGAGAAAATATTAGCTCCAGATAAAGCAATTGCATTGCAATTCGGTCTGAGCACAATGATTTACCCAAAGCAAAAATTTTACATGTTAGGAGAATTTTGATTAATTTTTAACTTGTGGTATAGACAGTGTTCTCTCTAATTAGCTCTACCTTCTGCAACTACTTTTTATAAAGGAGAGTTAATGAAAACAAATATGTAGAAGTTCCTTTTCTTAAAGCGAAGGAAAAACAAGCCAAAATTTGCTGGAGTCTTACTATATGCTGAATACAAAACACACATCGTCTCACATAAACTTCAATGTAAGTAGTGCTAACACTATCTTTTTTTTAATAAATGAGGAAATTAAGACTTAAATTAAGAAACCAGTCTTGAAACAGCCTGAATTATAACTCAAATTATAGTTAAAATTTAGCTCTGCAGTATCTCTTCTATCCCCTTTAACCTTAAATCAGAAGGCTGCAATGTCTGGATAACATATCCATAATAGTAAAAAAATTAATTTTAATCTAGAATCCTCAATATGTATATACCTCCAAATTTATATGTGTTTTCTAGAGTACATTATGCACATTATAAAATAAAACCAAAGTAGGAATTTTAAAAGGATAAAGAAAAAAGCTAGAAATAGAGGAAATTTTAATTTATTTTTATTGATACAGAATAATTATGCATATTTATGGGGTCATGTGTTTTTTGATACATGCATGTAATATGTAATGATAAAATCAGGGTAATTGGGATATCCATAACATCAAACATTTATCATTTGTGTTGAGAACATTCCAGATCCTCTAGCTATTTGTAAATGTGTAATACTATAACTTCTTGTTAACTTTAGTCAATCTACTGTACTATCAAACACTAGAACTCATTTTTTCTATCTAACTGCACATGACAGCATTTCATTCTATTTTATGGCTGAATAATATTTCACGGTGTATAAATGTCACTTTTTTATCCTTTCATCCATTGATGGACACTTAGGTTGATTCTATATCTTGGCTATTGTGAATGGTGCTGCAATAAACATGGGAATGCAGATATCTCTTCAATGTATTGAACTCCCTTCTTTTGGATATATACCCAGCAATGCGATTACTGGATCATATGGTAGTTCTAATTTTAGTTTTTTGAGTTTATTCCAGACTATTTTCCATAGTGGCTATGCTAATTTACATTCCCACCAACAGTGTACAATTGTTTTCCTTCTTTGAATCTTAGCTTGTATCTATTATTTTCTGTCTTCTTGATCATATTTCACTGTGGTTTTGATTTACATGATAATTAGAAATGTTGAGCATATTTTTGTTTACCTGTTGGACATTTTATTTCTTCTTTTGAGAAATGTCCATTCAGATCTTTTGCCCATTTTTAAAACAGACTATTTTTTATGAAGTTCTTTGAGTTCCTTTTATATTCTCATTATTAATATCTTGTCAGGAGAGCAGGAAAAATGGTGGCGTAAAGGTGATCTCCTGGCTCCCTGCTCCCAGAGGTGAAAAATTCAGTCTGCTACATACGAATGGATCACTCCCCTACGAGAACAGCATTGTGAAACTGCAGAGAAACATCATGAGACACACAACACAGGGGAATAAAAAAAAGGTGAATGAGAGATAGGATTGCGAAGTCTGGAAAGTGCGAGATAAACAATAGAGAATAGAGTATGGGACGGTTGTGCCAACCAGACCAGTGAGTGCAGTGGGATCTGACCTACACAAGAACGTCCTGCTTCCCCAGTGATCTTCACACCCAATCAGACAGGGACCCAACTGAAGTCGGTGCAAAATCGTAGCAGGAGATGTTGGGCTCTATGGAGAGGAGACAATAACAGGGAGCATCTTGAACTTCCAGGAGCTCTGTGCTAGGACTGTATGAGCTGGGGAGGGACTGGTCTGAGCTACCACTTGAGGGAATTAGGAGACAGGCACCTCGCCTCTGGCGGTCAGCGGGATCAGAACAATAGAGGTGAACACTGAAAAGGGGGCTCTAACCTGGGAATTAGGCCAGCTCAGGGCGGGTTAGAAAGAGCCAGACCTCCTGCTGGAAAGGTGCGTGATTGCTGGAGGGCGACACGAAAGAGACAACGGGGAGTCCTGATGACTTAGCTCCCCAATCCAGCATCTGTCAACTCCTGAACAGTTGCCCCCAGTGCTAGCACTCTGCGGGTGGGTGGCTGCCATTTTGGGGGTCCACAACCCAGACACTGTGGTGTGCTATGGTTTTGGGCAGCACTCTTCCTCCAGCACTCTTGTGACAAGCTCCGCCCTTCCGTGACCTATTGTCAACTAGCAGGGCCCGTTTTGATGGGCGAATTTTGAGTACTTCCCCAGTTGTGGGAGGCTAACACCTGTGGGATTCACAGGCACTGTGGCACTGGGCAGACTCGGGCACAGTGACTTTTGTGCCAAAAGTGGTAGGCTCCAACCCTGGAAGCAGGGAGAGGCAAGAAAAACCACTTTCCCTCTGCGACTGGTGTGAATCATGTGGGGTCTTGGCACAGATCAGTAGTTGATAGCACAGTGACTCAGCCTGTCAGACCGGATTAGGGCATCCGATAGGATCATAACTCTGGGGCCTGATCTCTGCATCTGGTCGGCTGCCAACAGTGGGGTTCATGGTGAGGGAAGGAAAATCCCGGCCAGAGGCCACAGCAGGTGCTTCAAGTAACCCCTCCCATCAGGAGGGGCCTCCCAAGTGTGGTGGAAGAACCCTGAACAACATATTAGCAGCTCCCCCTAGCAGCAGATCAAGTAACCATAGAAGCATACGCATCTAGGCTGGTAGGCAGCAGCTGCGATCTGCCTTGCTCCTACCACCACTTTAAGGGGAAATAGGGTCCAGCTAACTCTCAGGAGTGGCAAGATCTTTCCTAAAGATTGAGGCACTAGTATTCCTCACCTGGGGACCAGAAACCAACACAGAGGCATCAGATTATCTCAATAACTGGCTCTTCCACACAATCTACAACCAATGACAGAGAGGGTAACCCCACAGCTCAACACAGTTCCCTCCATCTCAAGCTATTGGAGGGCAGTGGAGTCATAAACACAGATGTGATTCACCACATGGGAGCTTAAGCTGGGGGACCAAACTCACTAATCTCCACTGGCAAGAGGTGAAGATAATAGGTCAGAGGTAACCCAACTAGCCAAAATACCTCTAAGGCAATACAAGACCTGCATGCCTCCTCCCAACACTGTTAAAGAATGTCCCTTGGGGGTTTGAAGTTAAGAGCACAAACCAGTTCTAGCACTTCCAGTTCTCAATCAATTACCCTAATGGGAAAGAACCAGAGAAAGAACACAGGGAATATGAAAGAGCAGAGAGAAAAGTCACCCCCAAAAGAAATCATGAGACCCTCAAAATCAAATACTCATTTAAATGAAATGATTAAATTGATGGAGGAAGAATTCTGAATATGGATTGCAAGGAAACTCAATGGAATTGAAGAGAAAATAGAAACCTAACACAAAGAAACCATGAGAACAATACGGGAAATGAATGAAAAATTCTCTAAAGAAATTAAAATATTATGAAAGAACCAAACAGAAATCTTGGAAATGAAGGAGGCATTCAAGGAACTTCAAAACACAGTGGAAAGCCTTAAAAATACAATGGATCATGCAGAGGAGAGAATCTCAGAGCTTGAAGATAATTCCTATTGCTAAACAAATCAGATAAAGAAAACCCAGAAGAAAGAGATAAGAGCAGAACATACAAGAAATGTGGGCTCATGTAAAGAAACCAAATTTAAGAATTATAGGCATCCCAGAAAGAGAAGAAGAAAATACACAAGGGATGGAAAATCTATTTCTTGGAATACTGCAGGAAAATATGCCTGGCCTGGCCAGAAATCTAGATACGCAGGTACAAGAAGCATACAGATCTCCTGGGAGACTCAACATGAAGAGGCAAACACTAGGTCACATAATTATTGGACTGGCCAAAGTACACATGAAAGAGGAAATTCTTTACACAGTAAGACGAAAGCAACAGATAACCTACAAAGGACAACCTATCAGACTGACTGCAGACTTTTCAAATGAAACCCTGCAAGCCAGAAGCAACTAGGGACCCATCCTCAATCTTCTGAAACAGAACAATGGCCAACGTAGAATTCTTTACCCGGCAAAACTGAGCTTCATCTACAAGAGAGAAATAAAGACTATCCCAGACAAGCAATTACTGATGGAATTTGCAAAGACCAGACCTTCTCTGCAGGAGGTACTCAGACATGCATTATACATGGAACAGCGCAATAGATATCCATCAAATTAAAAACACTCAAGAGTTAAAGCCCAGAACCCAGATTCCACAATGGCTCGAGAGGTAAATCAAAAAATAAGAACTTATGTAACAATATGAACAAAAATCTACCCCAAATATCAATCTTCTCAATAAATGTGAATGGCTTGAATTGTCCTTTTAAGAGACATAGACAGGCTGAGTAGATAAAATATTATAAGCCAAGTATCTGCTATCTCCAGGAAATGCATCTAACCACAAAGATGCTTTCAGACTCAAGGTTAAGGGTTGGAAAACAAATTTTCAGGCAAATGGAAACCAAAAGAGAGCAGGGGTAGAGATTCTGATTTCAAACAGCATAAATTTTAAAAATAGCAAAAGTAAAGAAAGACAAAAATGGTCACTATATAATGGTGAAAGGGAAGATCCAACAAGAAGACTTAACAATTCTTAATATCTATGCACCCAATGCAGGACCACCCAGATATATAAAGCAAACCCTGTATGAACTAAATAGTATGATAAACAGTAATGCCATAGTAGCAGGGAATTTCAACACCCCACTGTCTGAAATGTTTTAATTTCTGGGAATAATTGTATCCTGAGAAATTTGGTTTTCCATTAAGGTAAAAGATTCCAAACTGAAGTTGCAATTTATATTATCCTTTAATTTTTTTTTCATTAAATCTTATGAAGACTTTCTGAGTCTTTAACAACAAAAAAAATTACACATACAAAAACAAATACATGCAAACAAAAAAACCCTCATCATTTTTTATCTAAGGTACTGCATAAGGCTGCCAGCGTAATAGCAGATAGTTCTAAGCTAAAGATAAATTGGTTGCTGTGGATCAATGTGTAAACCAGAACATTCAGCATCAATTTTTCTTGTACAAACTGATCCAATCCTAGGTCTTAGAAGAACATCTATATTAAACATAGACTGGTTCTGTTTAAAGCCACGATGTGAAACTACAGCCAATTTCAGTTCAAAATCACATGTTGAATAATTTTTCCAGTCATATGGGAAATTTTTATTTAATTTTCTAACATTTTCTTAAAGTAATCTTCACATGTGCTTCAGTAAATGTAAACATTAACTTTTGCTATCATCCTAGTTTTGTTTTAAAAGAATTATATTTACTATACCTACAAATAGTTCACATGAAGCAAAAAACCTAATATTTATATTTTACAATAAATATTATGAATATCTCTCTCAGGGAAAGTTTAGATAATCTGCTTTTCACATAGAAAATCTTGCTTCTACATCTTCAACACTATAGTTTTTTTGTTTTAACTTTTTTCATATTAGAAACACTTTTTACTGTAAAAGTAAAATAGTGCCTTTTAGTTACAGTTACGAACCCTTTTTCTTTTTCTTTTCTTTTATTTTTCTTTTTTTCTTTTTTTTTTTGCAAAGGGAGAAAATTATGGAAGCTGTAAATAAGTAATGATTGCCAAAGATCAGAGGAATTTTACATAAGACCAAAGCAATTTAATCTGGTGCTTTGATACATGTATTAAATAATTCAGCACAATGATAATAATGGTATCTTGAGAATTCCCAACAACTGATTTACTCTCCAAGGTGTTAGAAGATGATTAGAAATTGAATAGTTTTAAGTCATGAATTAATTTTTGAACCTTTTCTAGATTTGTGGTGAAGTGTGTTCTTTTAAATAGTTACTATCCAAGGTCTTTAGTATAAATACAAAAAATGTTAATATGCTCGTCCTCTGTGTAGTAGAATCCACTCAGCCATAGGCAGAATAGCATGTTTTTTTTTTCTCTAAGAGTCAAGAATTCAAAATCAGTAGTTCTTTTAAAAAATTATTTCACAGACATTATCATTTTCATCTAATTTTTCCCAATCTCTTTATAAATATGCCTGTAAATGTGGGTCCAAAATGGCCTGGTTCTCAGACTAGAGTGAACAGGTTCCTGCTCAGTGCATCAGTTTTGTCTCTCTTCTAAATAGTTTCATCTTAGGCAGGTTAATTTCTTCCATGAGCTTAGATTTCTTCATGGGTGAAATAAAGAAGTTGGACCCTGTGTTCTCTTGCAGTTCTGAAATGCTCTGAGTATACTGCTCTCTAAAAGTTCTAAAAGGAGAAGGTCCATCATTATTCAGTTCCTTCCTATTTGTCCAGCCAGCCACACAGTTACTGACAGTTCTGTAAACCCCAGGTTGCTTCATAAAGCCCATGTTGATTTTTGTGTAAATGGAAAGTCCTTTCTGCCTTACGTCACAAGGAAACACATATTCATTCTTCAACACCTTGTTCAGTCATCTTCCCTCTAAAAAATTTCTTTATTCCAGCCTTACAGAGTTCATTACTTCCTCCCTTAAGCCATTACTTTTCTTGGTGTATTTTTCACACCAATCATGCTAAATGTTAACATTCTTTTAAATATTCATGTTACCAATAAGTCACTTAACCCCTGTAGAGATCCGTGAGTTCTATCACTATTTTATATTTCAATACTAGAGAATGGCAAATGAAGGATTTTAAATATTTACTCACATTTGGTCCAAATATATTAAGCAAAACAAAATGTGTATGTGTACATACTGGGTACAGTATTTGCTCACAATCTTCAAATATATCAAGCATAACATTATATATGTATGTAGATATGTATATGCATGTCCATATGTGTACATGCATATACATTATATATATGTGTACATATACACACATTATGTCACTAGGCTGTAAAATTTTCTGTTTATTTCAAAATAAACTAAAAGTTTGTTCTTATTAAAAAATATAAACTTTTCATTAAAACTCAGAAAATAGAAATTATCCATTTTGTGCACACACACACACACACACACACCCTAAAATCACTCACAGTCTGTAAAATTTTGGTCCATATCCTGCCAGATCTTTCTCTCTTCCTCTGTCTCTTCATTGTCTCACCATCTCGCTGTTTATTTATATATTATATAATTATTTCATAATTATATCACATATAAGTAATACCTAATATATTTTCCCCAAAGTTCATTATTGGATTTGTTTATATAGTTATAATTATTTTTCAAACATATGTTTCTTTAAATTGAATTGTCTTTTGTACATTGCTACTTACGTTTTCCTATTCCTTAAAAAATGTGTTATTAAAATTCATAATGCCAAAGAAAGGTCCTAATTAAGACAATATGACAGAGCAGACAACAGGGGTAAAACTGGAGTTTATAAAACCTAAACTGTATTCTTGGTTCCATCACAGATGAGATTTGTGACCTTTGGCACACCTGAATCTCATCTTAATCTCAGTTTACTCCTCTATAAAAATCAAAATTATAAGGTCTGTTCAGACTATCTCATTGTTTTCCTTGAAGGTAACTGAGGCATCATTATTTAATGTGCTTTCTAAACCAAAGGCAGTAAATTTATGTTATTGTTTTTAATAATGGGAATGCAATATAATTCAGATATGAAGTACCATTGAGAAATTTTGCTGTAAGTCAAATATAAGTTTCTATATTCAAGGGCAAAGAAATGTTAAGAAGAAAGATTCTTTCCTTTTTTTTTTCCTAAAGGGCAGTACTCAAGATAAGCATTATAGAATATTAGACTTAAGTTTTTCCTCCTTGAAATTATAGCCACATTCAAGGTAGACTGAAAACAATCCAAGCTGAAACAAATAACTAGAGACTCCACAAACAAGGCTATTATGTACTAAGAGATTTTTTTCCTCAATTTAATCAGAATTCTATAGATTACACTCTAAAACTCACACCCTTATTTTCCAATCAGAGCTACTGGTTATAAATATTTGCAAATTCTTTGATTAGAAATAATTCTCTGTTCATAGAGAAGCTTATAATATAATCACTATCCAATTTATAAAATACCAATGAATTCATGTTACAAGCAAGGGCCCTTTCACTAAGATGCCACAGATTAATTTGATATATTCTCTTATCTTACATTTTCATTTGCATTTAAAATTAAGAAATAATTAAATGCTAAAACTTTTAATATTAGTCTTTTTTAAGTGCCATACAATTCTTTTTTCCTTTGAAAATTTACAAAGGACATGTGATTATGTAAATATTTTCTCTGGAAATGCATTTCGACATAATCCTACATGAGTTACAAGAGATTTAGATTGCCATGTAAACCTGTGTTGCAACCACAGATTTCAGAGATAAACATGATTTCTTAGGCGGTTATTTTCACTATGACATATTTTATATACACAAGTGGACAACTTCAAGTTGTTTCCAGGAATGTATAAAGAATTATCCTGTGATATGTTTTAAAATTTTAAACTAAGTTCATGATGTGTTTAATATTTGGAATGGAGGATACAAGAGATTAATTACAGCACCAAACTCCAAATTCTTGAATGGATATCTTTGAGAACTCACTGCTAACCTTTGTTATGATTTGCTAATACTTTAACAAACCTATTTTTCATTTTTAAATAGAAATAGCAATCAGTTTCCAATTACTAAAAAATATATTTGAGCTATATTGAGGATGTACTAGATAGTTTGATTTTGTTTTTTCACCACTTAACACCTCCTTAGAGACCTTCAAGTCAATCAAATTTGATATGAACATTTTCTGTCTGAAGTATTTCTTGCCCAATTGGTAACCTTGTTATTTTGTCAGATTTCACTGTCTCTTTCAATATTTTATGTGAGTTCTTTCAAAAGCTACCTGTTCAGTCAAAAGAGATGGCCTTTAGGATAGAAAAAAGATAAATTTTTGATCAAAGCAAAAATTAGTTAATTGTCCTTCTGTACCAGAAAAAAATTTGATATGTATATGATCTGATCTTTTGATACCCTCAGGATTCTTCAGCGCAACAGATGTGCTCATGGGATCGTGAGACTACCCACAAAAGGGCACTCTAAAAGTATGTCATTAACACTGTGCCTACTTTAGGTTGGCCTTCCTTAACCTGTTCAAGCTTTAAAGAGATCTCTTCAAACAGCTACAATATCACATCCATGTGACTCCTAAATGCACATTTTTGTGATCAATCCCCAAATTAAATGAGAACAAAAGAAAAGCTTCCAACACTTAGGGAGATAGTATTAACAAGAAGGCAGATAAGAGAGAGAGTGAAGGATACAGCAAGAAGGGGAAACGCAGATGTCAGGGATTTGTTGGATTTTGGATATGTTTCCTCTCTTCCATCTCTGCCTCCAATTCTGCCTCCTGCACACTCCACACACCTGGAGCTGAGCTCAATCAGACAACTGGGGAGTGTTTAGAATCATTTAGATATATCTTGCTCTTTCCCATTTGAGATATTATCTTTTAGGCCATAGCCTGAGGTATGGCCTCTTCTAAAATAAACCTGGCAAGTGGCATGGGTGGATGGCAGAAGGAGACCTTTTTGAGATACCCTTAGTTCTGATAGGCTTGGACTGAACTGAGACAAAGCTGAATCTGGTTGAGGAGATGGCCCAAGAGTGTGTTTATAAGATTTAAGGATTGTTTTGATGATGGAACACAACATTCTCCCATGTACCATAAGATCTGTGATATAAGTAAGAGTAATTCACCACTCTATGTTTTTATTATTTTCTTTCAGTATAAATACTCTTGTGCATTCTAAGGCTTATATTTTGAGAAAGCTCTTTCCACAGTCATTACATTCATCCCACTTTTATCTAGTATGACTTGCTTGATGTTGAGTAAGATGTGAGTAGTTATTAAAGACTTTGCCACATCTTTTATTTTTACAGGATTTTTATCTGGTATGAATTCTCTTGTGTAGATTAAGGTGTGAGCACCAGGTAAAGGCTTTGCCACATTCTTCACATTTGTAGGGTTTCTTTCATTCAGAGAGGTGAAAGACAGAAGTCTTTGTTATTTATAACTTTAAACCAAAGAAGGATACCACATAGGGGAGCATGGGGAGTTGAATCCAGGGATAGGGCAGTTCAGATTCCATATTGTGCTCCACGTTATCAGGAGCCCAAGCTCCCTTTATTGTGTTTCCTTGTGTTTGGCCACCAATCCCGGTTTCACCACCTTATTCACAATTGTGGGTACAGTCTCACCCATCATGGTAGCAGCCTACCTATCAGGAAGAAGGAAAAGTTCATGGAAGACAATTTTTTCACAGACAGGGTGAAGGGCAGTGGAGCTCTACGGCCCAGTCCTTAACAGGCCACAGACTGGTACTGGTCCCTGGCCTAGGGGTTAGGGACTGCAGGCCTAAGATATGATCAGTCTTAGAAAATGTCCCATGTGGCGGTGAAAAGAATATATATTCAGTACTTTGTGGGTAGAATGTTCTGTAAATGTCTGTTGGGTCCATTTCTTCTAGAGTCCTGTTTAAGTCTAGTGTTTCTTTATTCATTTTCTGCTTCAGTGATCTGTCCTGTACTGTCAGTGGAGTGTTGAAGTCCCCAACTATTAAGATGCTACTGTTTATTTCTTTGCTTAGATCTGGAAGAGTTTGCTTTATGAAACTGGGAGTGCCTGTGTTAGGTGCATATATATTTAGGATTGTTATGTCTTATTGTTGAATTGCTTTCTTTATCATTATATAATGACCGTCTTTGTCTTTTTTTTTTTTACCATTGTTAATTTAAAGTCTATTTTATCTGATATGAGAATGGCTACACCTGCTTGCTTTTGGTTTCCATTTGTGTGGAATACTTTTTTGCATCCCTTCACCTTGAGTCTGTGTGAATTCTTGAGGACTAGATGTGTTTTCTGGAGACAGTAGATAGCTGGATTGTGTTTTTTCATCCATTCAGCCTGTCTATGTCTTTTAAGAGGGGCATTCAGACCATTCACAGTGAGTGTTAGTATTGGTATGTGGAATGATGTTTTTTTCATCATGTTGGATGATACTTTGTTGTTTTGTTTTCCCTCTTGTGCTATCATTTGATAACAGCTGTGAGATATAAGTTTTTTTGTTTTTTTTACACTGGTTGGTGTCTATCACATGTGTAATGCACTTTTGAGCATTTCCTATATGGCTGGTCTAGTAGTGACAAATTCTCTTAGTGTTTGCTTGTCTGGGGAAGACTTTATTTCTCATTCTTTTATGAAAGTTAGTATAGAAGATACAAAATTCTTGGCTGGCAGTTATTCTGTTTAAGAAGACTAAAGATAGGACTCTGTTCCTTTCTGGCTTGTAGGATTTCTCTTGAGAAGTCTGTTTGATGGTTTTTTCTTTGTAAGTAACTTGATGCTTTTGCCTCATGGCTCTCAGGAGTCCCTCCACTTTGTGCTGTCTTTGGTCAGTCTGATGACTATGTCTTGGTGAGTCCCTTTTTACAATGAATCTCCCAGGTGTTCGTTGAGCTTCTTGTATCTCGTTGTCTAAATCTCCATCAAGACCAGGGAAATTTTCCTCAGTTATTCCCACGAATAGATTTTCCAGCCCTTGTGCTTGTTCTTCTTCACCCTCAGGGATGCCTATGATTCTTATATTTGGCCATTTTACATAAGCCCATTTCTCATAGACTTTGTTCATTCCTCTTGATTCTTTGCTCTTTATTTTTGACTGACTGGGTTAATTTGAAAGAGTGGAGTCCAGCTTCAAAGAGTAATTGTCATGGCAGAGGGTTTCACCTCCAGTCACATTGATTTGGCCCAAGCAAGGTAAACTCATGAGCCTTATGTCAGGTGGCTGAGATATGTACACACAACTTTATGTATCCTTAGATAGACTAACAGTTTTTGGTTTTTAAGTAAAATTTAGTTCATTTACATTGATTGTGATGCTTGTACATTTGGATTGATTTTGACCATTCTGATGTCTGCCATTTGTCCTAATATATGTTAAGAAATTATAACACCTGGTTCAAAATTGACCATTCTCTGTATTTTTAAAAAGAAAGACTCTTTTCACAAGCTCTACCTCTTAAGGTTGAAAAGAAAATAGAACACATCACTGGAGCTTTTATATTTCTTATCTCCGATAACTTCTTGCTTTGTTCTTATATAATGAACGTTTAAACAACTATGTAGAGATTGATGTTAAATATAAAAATAAAACCATTTTCCAAAAGTAGGGTTACCTTGAAAGCCCCAGTGCACTGTTTCTCCCACCTATGCTACTACAATAAAAGTCTTGTTATTCAAATGGGTTAAAATTCTAAGTTAAGAATGTCAAAAGTTGGCCAGACGCGGCTCATGCCTGTAATCCTAGCACTCTGGGAAGCCGAGGCGGGAGGATCGCTCGAGGTCAGGAGTTCAAGACCAGCCTGAGCAAGAGTGAGACCCCCTCTCTACTAAAAAAAGTAGAAAGAAATTAGCTGGACAACTAAAAATATATAGAAAACAATTAGCTGGGCATGGTGGCGCATGCCTGTAGTTCCAGCTACTCACGATGCTGAGGCAAAGGATCGCTTGAGCCCAGGAGTTTGAGGTTGGTGTCAGCTAGGCTGAGGCCATGACACTCTAGCCTGGGCAACAGAGCAAGACTCTGTCTCAAAAAAAAAAAAAAAAAAAAAAAAGAATGCCAAAAGTTGTTTTCGGTGTTGATTATTCAGTTACAAGTATAATTAAAATATAAAATAAAATGGAAATTTCTCTATACAAGCTCATATGTTTAAAAACATATTCCAAAGGAGGAGGAAAAATGAGAGTTTTCATTTATTAAGTACACACTTGGTGCTTTGCCTGATGCTATTATTCTATTTACATTGTCTCATTTATACAACTTTAGTTAATACTAACAGTCATTTAATATTGAAAGCATTTCTGAGGATAGTGTTACTGTACACATTCCACAGATTAGTATATTAAGGTATTGTAGTATTTAAGATGTTGATGACATATCCTGGTAGAGATTTTAAGCAGTTTGAAATTTTAAAGTTAAAGACATTAGTTTGATAGTTGTTCTTGTCATTATTTACTTATTTGTTTTGTTTTTTGTAAAGACATAGTAGTTGAAACCTTAGAAATGGATAATATCTCCTCTTTTAGAGACAAAGTACACACAGAGTAGACATTTAAATTAGACCAAATATATGTAACTCCTTCTTCCTTGCCCCAGCTGCCAGATCTGCTTATCTCTGTACCCTTGGCCACTTGCACCAAGGAGAATTCTTGGCCACCATCACCATTGCCTCCTTTCCTGATATCACTTGCTATTTTTGCCTCCTCGAGAGTGAGCACTGGCCTATGCTACAGCCTCAGCTCAATCATCATAGAAGAAACTGGAACAGCTCCAGTGAAGGCTCAACTTGACTGGAAGTTTCCTCCATCAATTTCGGAACTCAGGTGAATTAAAGCACCACGGAGGTGTGGTATCTGGATTTTCCCACAACTGCTGGGGAGAGCAGTACAGCAGAAATGTGGGCAATTTGATGTCCCCATAGGACACATTTTTACAATGAGAGATAGGAGACAGGATAGCATGCCTTCACATCCCTTCCTCTTTGCTAACAGAACTCCTCCAAGATGAAGAGGTCCTATAAAATCTGCACAGAGACAGTCAAGGTGCCTGAACAACCAGCTGTGTTAATATGTGAAGCTGTGTCTAGTTCGGTACAATATTCCTTCATTTTGCTTTTCCTTAATTCCTCATTTTAATTAATTTTTTCCCGTTACTCTTTTTGCTCTAGAATTATACCCGCCAATAATTAGGGTGAAAGCTTTATTTCAGGCTCTGTGTTTAGGGAAATCAGGAAAGGTCAACATCAAAGGTCATATACCATAAACCAAAAAGATTTGGAAGAGGGAGTGGAGAGTGAGTGGTTGGATGTCAAGAATGTTAAATGCGACAGAAAGGCATGTAAGGATGAATGGCAACAGGCCATTTAATGTGTTGATTAGCAATGCTTTAGTGATATTTGAGAGTGCTGTTTTAGTGCACTAGATATTAAAAGAGGAAGGGATTCAATATTAAAGAATTTAACATTGCTTTTGTTGAAAAATATATTACCTTATATTATTTGGGAAATTTATCTTTATTCTATAGCTTTCCCTTCAAAAAATAGAAAATTACATATATTGATTCATAAAATAAGACTGGCCAAATTTAAGAACCATTTACTGTCTTTGTGTTTGTGTTTTACCTCCAAGACAACTTTTATTTTGTTTAAACAAACATACACAAACAAAAATAAAGAGCATTCACTGATTTGTTCAAGCAACATACTTACATCATAAGTATGTAAGTTTATATAAACATAAACATACATGTATATATATGAATAATTAGCTCATCTACAAATTAAGGCTCATGTTCTCATCAAAAGTAGAGAAACGTGGCTAACCATGAATTTATTTAAACAAGAAGCACATTTCTTGATTCACCAAAATCACTAACTGAAGTTTCATTATTTTTCAAGTTTTATCCAAAATGTTCAATATTAATTAAATCACATTTAAATGATTAAAAATAATGCCATTGGCACTTAATAGCAAGTGTGTATGTTTTCTATTGATGTATGTGAAGACTAAAAACTAGTGATAATAGCCGATGCACGTGTGTTTGAGAGATTGACATGTGACGTATATAGTCTTTTCCACACATGGGTTTGCAGCTGCAGCTGTTATTTGCAGAGCCTGGCACTATTTATGCTTCTGCCTCGTGTTCTCTTCAGAGTCCTTGTTCTCAAACAGTCACCCATCACTGATTGCCAAATACCAGGTTGAGATGTCTGCTGTGACTGCTTTTCCTAGCCACTCATGTCTACCCTGTCTTTGAAGGCATACTTCAATGTGCCTTGGAACAAATTCCCTAACCTCTTTTCTGTCATGACACTTCAACTCATCATGCAGCAGTTGCCAAGTTATTTTGCTACAATCTGTCCCTTACGTTTGACCTGCCCACTCCTACGTGCTAACAGCATTTTATTATATTAAATATGGAATAACTATGTCTTTCCTTCAGATAGTACTTTATACTGCACAAAGTGTTTTCAAATATGTAATTATCATTATTTTTAGTTTGATTCTCACAAATATGTAATGTTAACAGGAAACGGTAACTTTTTTAACATTTATTGAATATGTAGCCAGATGATATGACAGGTAATTTCTATGTAATGTAATATCACGTTGAATTTAGTCTTCTCCATATATCATCCCCCCACTTGTCTACTAAGGAGCCAAGACAAGAATGAGACTTATCTAAGTTCACACAGCAAGGCACCAAAACTCAGACATTTTTGTCACCAACTTCAGGGCTTTTCCACTACTCTAGACCATCTTCTATGTTCTGTAGGTAATTTGCTTAAACAGGCCAGCTATAAAACGTTTGTCACTGAGTTTCATAGCAATTTGCATGCCTTTTCTGCAGTACTTATCACACCACATAATTTTGGGATAAACCCATGCCCTTCTTTGAGTTTAGAGGTGTATTTTACTTATTTTTTATCTGCAGCACTTAAAATGTGCACAATAAATATCTGATGAGTAAATAAAGTATGAATATGACACAGAACAACACTTGATAACCATGTGAGTACTTAAAGCCATATTGACGTTCCAGTTAAAAAAATACACTGGAGTCTGTATTAGTATGAGTCAATTCAGGACAGAGAAACCACACCAGAGTTTCAACAAAGAAGGTTTAATATAAAGAATTATTGACTATAGAAGGGGATTGATTGTATTATAATATAATAACAAGAGATTAGCTAGTAAGAAGTAGAGAGAACTCTAAAGAATATCATAGGAACAGATATAAGAAGACATCCCTAGGAAGAGGCATCTCCCCACCTTGCACCAGGGCTGAGATTGAGACTTTGCTGTAGAAGGTAGAGCTGTGGCTCACTGGTGACAGAGAAGTTGCTGTGTTGTCCTGGCCATAGGACTTGCTGGAAGTCAGCCCTCTTGGCTACTGGGGAAAACGTTCACAGGCAAATGTCTCACCAGAAGCACTGGACAACAAAGCCGTTTAAAGATGACTACAGAAAGTTCTGGATGCTGGGTGCTGATGGCTGCTATGCACTGCGGGAGCTGAGCACTGAGGAAGCTGCAGGATCCTGAGACTGGAGAATCCCCCTACCCTGAAAGAGCCTGGTGCTGGAGAAGTGAAGCTCTGCAGGCCTTCCTTCCTAGTGCACACACCAGAGCCAGAAAGAAAACGCTTTTTCCTTCCAAGTCCTTCCATAGCCCTTTAGTGACAATGCTTAACATTGTGCCAGCTGGTAATGGAAAAAAATATTTAAACAGCCCAAATCCATTTTCACAGAGCAGGCAAAAAGGATAAATTTTAAGCAGAGAAAAAATAAATTGATCATTAGTACAGATTTCCTGATATCATTTTAAATTATCATCACATATTGTTGCCTTAATAGCAGAATGGATTGATGATTTTCTGTTCTTAAAAAATAAAAGAAAAATAATGAGAAAGATTTTCACTTTATTATGTTAGTCCTGATACAGCTTATTCTATCAAGTGGTACAAAGGAAAGCTTACATGATTTAAATTCAAGGAAACTTAGATTCCTTCTTGACTACTATCTATATTTCTGATGGAATTAATTAACCTCACTGAACTATAAATTATTTATGTTATGGATAATGATTTTCTCATAGTTTGTTGGGAGATTTAAACAATCGTTATAATTCCCATAGCTAATTTCTGGCATGTAATATTCCCTTTCCTAAGCGGTTTATACAGATTGAGTATCCTTTATCTGAAATATTTGGGACCAGAAGTGTTTCAGATATTGAATTTTTTCAAATATTGGAATATTTGCATTATACTTACCAGTTCAGCATCTCTAATCCGAAATCCAAAATGCTCCAATAAGCATTTCCTTTGAGTGTCATGTTGATGCTCAAAAAGTTTGGAATACTGTAGCATTTTGGATTTTGAATTTGGGGATTAGGAATACTCAACTTATAGTGATAGTCATATTGTGTTTAAAGTGTAAAATAGAGACCTAGTCCTCTGGTTTGTTTCTCAAGGACTTTTAAAATCTATTTGATATTTCCTATACAGAGAACTCAAAATGTATTTATTACTAAATTGCTATCTTCTAGCCAAAATAGATTAACCTAAATTGAGTTAACTAAGGTTTCTTTTATTCCCTTGGTGATGAAAAATAATCAGAGATATTTTGGAATCACGAGTACAACAGGTCAGCCAAATCTGTTAGGTAACTGGCAGCGTTAAGCGTATTAATAGGCCTATGTGTTCAGTGATCACACCTCTGAGGTTGATATGTTGTTCCTTGCACCTTTGTTGTAATTGACATAAAACATGTCTGTGATATCACTTTGTTCCCTAAAGTCATATTACAACCACATCAACATTTGGTGACTTATGTTGTTTGGGAACTCTTCCAGAAGGGAACAAATTAAATATTTGCAACTAGTAAAAAGATAAGCTACTATTTGTATTTGGGTCAAGTCAGATACATCTAATTTTGAAAAATGGATTTGGTGCTGAACATGTGACTTTAGGATATTTTCTTACACTCTCTCTGAGTTCTCTCATCTGTAAAACAAGGCTAATAATCATAGTATCTCATGGTGTCTTTATGATATGTACATGAAATAACTTGGGTGAGGCATTTGTAGATTAGCTGTCAGGTGATAACAGCTCAATACATGGAATTTGTTATTTCTTATCCTAATTTTTTGAATGCTTAAAATATTCTCTCTCTCTCTCCAATATATGTATATGTAATTTATATCATCCAAATAATTGTATATTATACAAAGTATAATATAACATAATTACATATATAAATATCATATAAACTACCTCTTTTTATCTCATTTCATTTAACAGCCAGTATACTGACCTCCTGTTCCTTCACAGACCAAGCTCATTCTTCCCTCCAGTCCTTTGCTCTTATTGTTCCCTCTAATTGTTCCCTCTTATTGAAATGCTCACCCACGGAATAATCCACAGTTAGGTCCTTTCTCATTATTCAGATATATATTCAAAGCTTGATTCTTCAAAAACATCTCCTCTGACCATGCTACGTTACCTAGCTCTCCCTTGTTCTCCAGCCACCCTGTATTCACTTTGTTTTATTTCCTTCATAGCAGTTACCATTACCTGAAATTATCTCATTCATACATTTGTTCACTTTTTAAAATGTCTGCCTCACCCACTAAAATGTAAAGTTTCACTCACTTGTATTCACAGCACCTAGAAGAATATGTGACATAAAATTGTTGATTGTAAAAAATATCTCAAATGACTGAAGGGTTAAGGCAGCCTTGAAATCTTGTAGAAATTCCTCATAGCACTTCTTAAAGAAAGAGTCCATTATAGAAATTCATGAAGGGTTATGACTTACGAAAATTATCAGTCTAAATAGCTAGAGATATAAAATATTATCATAAGTGAAGCAGCCACTTCTCTATTAGTTGTCTATTGCTGGCTAACAGGCCTTCCCAAAACTTAGTGGTTTAAAATAGCAAAAAAATTATTAGTTCTCAAAATTCTGTGGATTATCTGAACTCTAGTACATAATCTCATCATGTACCTTAGGTATGAACACAAATGAGGTTTTCATCTTCAAGGAGGCTAGCCAGATTTATTCCTATGGCAGCTGGCAGTTTTCCCATAGAGCAAGCACAGACCTATAAACCTGTGCTTACATCACATTTGTTGATACCTCATTGGCCAAACAAGTCCCATGATTGACCAAACACAGCGCTCACAAGGATGTGGACATCAGGACGTGTGAATACATATTCCAGGAGAAAATGGAACCTATCTTTCTGTAGTTCCTCTTGGTCTCACGTTTTCTAACATAGGGTATAGTTGCCAACACAAGGTAGAGTCTCACATTCTATGGGAAGCTAAATTCTTGCTAAGACACTATTTTTTTTTATTCTCCAGTTATTTCACAATTCAGAAAAACATCTACATTATATTATTTATGTGCTTCCATTTAAGAGAACAATTAAAAATGTTAGACTCTCCTAGTTCATGAGTGACACATAGTGTTAGTGAAATCTTATCCTTAGGGAGTTAGGGAGCAAAAGGAAGAGCAAATTCAGTGGTCTGGTGTCCTTCCTTGGACAAAAACGCTGCCTCTGGTTTTCCAACACATGGAAAACCTGTTACCCACATTTATTTTCTATATAACTGTAGTAGGTGTGTGGACTATACATTGAAGATAAAATTCATATTGCTTCAGTTTTGGTAGGTTTCTCATGATCAATATGAATAGTCATTTTTATAATGATAAGTGGTATGTAGATGATCATAATAGTGTTTTTTCATGTTACATTTCCTTTTGGTCAATTCATTAATCAGATTGAGTGTTTAGCATGCACCAGGTGTAATAAATTAACACAGCCTGTGGTCTCAGGATCATACAGTCTAGTTTCTTTGTCAAAGTAGGAGAGAGAGTTGAGAGACTGGGACAAAATAGAAAAGGAGGACACTCGTGTGTTGCTGTGTATTGTGCCAGGAAGAGGGAGTTATTGAAAGGGATAGTCGTCAAACAATGTCACAAATCAATATTATTAATTACTCTTTGTTAGTAGCTTTCACAGCTTCCTCTGTTTACTGAAATATCACTGAAGACAGTTTCCCTCAATTTTTACAAATGCAATGATCTTTCAATTCTTATCCTCTTTTTATTTATTTGTTGCTTCCCTTTCATCCTTGAATAATGTTTTATTTCTTTGTCTACCCCTGGTTTTTCTCTCTTTCTGACCAATTGTCTTTTGACTTCTCTTGCTCCTCATATCTCTGAAGGAAGTAAACCCAAAGTTTAATCCTTATTATTTTCTCCTTTACCTTTACTCTTATTTCCTTGGTATATTCTGACCTTGATGGCCTGCTAGTTATCAAAATGCCTACTATCGTTAATTATTGGCATCCTATGACATATAGTCACAGTTACTATAATTTCACTTGCAACAAGCATCCAACACACTGGATTTGTGGCCACCTAGGGAAATTTCTTGGCTACCTGGTTCTTTGGAAGAAACATACTTCAGAGATTTTGAAGAAGATTAAAAGTTATAAGATTAATTCCCACTTAGCCACTGTTTCTGTAGCCATAGCTCTACATACTTTAATTTTCCTACCTGTTCAATTAGCTTCTGCTGATTTCTAAATGCTTAATACATAAGCTCTCAATATATACTTTATAAATGAATGAATCAATGAGCATCTATTTCTCTCTATGCGCTTTCCCACTAAAGATCTGACAATGACTTCCTAGTACTTAACTGATACTTTTATAACTTCCAAATTACTCAAGGATATGGTCTCAATATGCTTACTCTCACCGATCTCAATATAGTCCCTCTGTTAGTCTGTCTGGTCTCCTCACTATCCTTTTATAGATCATATTCTCATTCTACACTAACAATTTTGCCCATTTAGTTTATGCCACCTGAACTAGCATCTTTTTTTTTCTGTTAATCCTTACAAGGATAAAAATACAATCACTAACCTTTATTGTGTTTATCACTTGCCAGACACTATGCTAAGAGCCTTAATGCCTCAGCACCTTTAATCCTTGAAATGACTTTATGAGGTAAGCATTTTATTTTTTATGTCTTATTGATTAGGAAATGGAGTTAAATGATATTTGATAACTAGTCCAAGGTCACCCAGCATGTCTGTAGTAGAGCCAGTGTAAGCTTAGGCCAGGAGTGTCTAGAAGCTCTTTGTTCTTCCCCACTATGCTACCAGCTTTCAAAGATCAACCCAAAGCTGACCTTGCCTTTGAACTTCAGTTCACATTAGTATCGCTTCTCTTTTCCATCTTCTTTCCCAGTGCCAAAGGGTTCTGTATATCTCCTAGCCTAAAAATAATTACCTACTTTCTGGATATTAATACAATTCCACCAGACTTTGGTCTTGATTCCCACAATATTTTGTGGGCAAAAACACAAGTCTTGAAGAATCACCTTAAACTTGTGCGAAGGTTAACAAGAAGAGAGACAGAGAGACAGAGAGAGATGGGGTGGGGGGTGGGGGGGTCAAGAGGGAGGGAGAAACCTCACAGTATTTACCCATAATGTACTTATTGACTCTCAGTCTTACTAATCAAGATTTGTAATGCCAACAAGGTAATATAAGGATAGAAAGAATCTTCCTGTCATTGGATCCTAATTGAGATGATTTGCTCATAGAGTCTCCATTGTTATTGTGACATAGCATTGTAACATTCAGTATTGTGCTCCCCTGTCAGTGCTCTGCAATGAACTATAACGTTAAAATGTTGTATAAATTCTACCTTTCATTTTCTTCCCTCTTTCTATCACTTGGTTGACTGACCTTGAGATTTATGAAACCTGTTTTCATGTAATTTTCCCATACAGGACTCCTTGAGTTGGACTGTTATTAGCTTTTGGATGCTTTTCTGGGACTTCTCCAGCTTCTACCTTTTTCTGCATGTGCCTTTCATCACTAGATGCTCATTTTGAACACAGCACTGGTATTTCCTCAAGCAGTGCTTGGAAACTTTGCTGGAGCAGCAAGATCGGCTCATGTGAAAATCAGATCTTCCACAGATTTACAAATGAGTTTAAGCAGGAGATATTAGCTAGCTTTGTATTATTTTTATTACTTCAAGCATCTGTTTCCTAACATCTACTGGAAGCCCCTTGAGAACAGGGAAAAAAATGTTTCATTTATTTCAAGGTACTCTCTGTACCTGCTACATAATAGATAGTCAATAAGTGCATAATCACATGAAAGAAATGTAGACTAAAAATTATTTGGCTTTGTCAGTGCAAGAACAATTATTCCATTAGACTCAGATTATTTTTAAATAAGAAAGAAATCCCTACTTTTTTATAACCCTTGGTGGAATTGGATTCCTTGATCAATCTTTGAGTTTTCTTGTATTGGAAGTTTTAGAGCATGAGAAACGCTATTTTCTACACTAAATAAACATTTATGATTAGCCTACAAGTATTGCCACAAGTTATATTTAAAGAACATTACCAAATATACCATTAAAATAATCTTGAAATACCCATTTAGGTCAATATGAAGTGGATAAAAATAGATTTTAGCTCAAGAATAATTCTCATGTCCTTAAATGCTTCCCAACATAAGCGTTAAAGCATAATGTTGAAGAGTATGGGTTTCTGGAGTCAGATGTGGATTGCAATCCTGGTTCCTTCCCCTGCTAACTTTACAAATCTGCCTGAGTTGTAGGACCTTCCTATGTCCCTACTTCTGCAAAAGAAATAAAGAGATAATAACATTCACCTGACAGGCTGTTTTAAAGATCAAATCAAATAATACATGTAAAGCATTTAGCACAATCCCTGGAAAATAATAAAGACCTATTAATTGATAGTTATTGTTAGAATTAACATTATGTTTCCTCGGCAAATTTGAAATAAACTACCCTTTCATAATTCCAGGCACTAGAGGTTTACTTCTAACCTTGACACTCCTTTATTTCAGTTCTTTTTCTTTCCATTTCTGCTGCGTAAGAAGTGTTAGTCTAACAGCTGACTCGGTTACTAAGGGAGGAAATTATTTGGCTCTCATTCATCTCTATATAACATGGCAGGTTTAATTCTTCCTTCAAATCAAAATGACTTTTTGTTTTTTTCTGTTTGTGAGTGTGTTGTTTGTTTGTTTGCCTAATTTCAGCTGGATAGACATTCTTCTCCTAAAAATGTTCTACTGCAGTGATAGATCTGACTTTGTCTTAATTAACTTCGGGATTATTATGATTTTTTCTTTGCTCCTTTGCCTTTCCCTCTCCATGGGCAGTATCACATAAAAACCTTTCCTTTGAAGCAAACAGACATCTTTACATAGCCACACAGTTGTCCCCTCTACCACCATGTTTTCTGTGAACATTGTGCAGGTAGTCATCACATAGCTACAACCATGATATTATGGGAGTCTTTTAGAAGCAATTGAATAAAACAAAAAATGTAAACATCATTCTTCCTTTTAAGGAGGTCACAATCTACTTGAGGTGACAAAATTGACGCAGAGAAGAGAATTAAACCTTGCTGCATATCTGTACTAATTCTGTGTTGTCGAGTAATTGTGTTCACTAATTCTCTTCATTGTCATTATTTTGGGTCACAGGTTTCTACACCCTCATATGAGGACTGTGGGTACATATGCTTACCTGATAAGTCACGTGCATATTATGTTTATATAAATGCATTCATGTGTTTATTCAGCAAATATTTATTAAGCTTTTGTAGGACTGTCCCAGGAAGACTTTTCTGTCACATTACATTATGTTTTTTTATAAGAATTTTTTATAAGTAGTTTTTCAATTTCTCCCACATTCTAAAGAAACGTGAAGCCTCCTAAAGAATCTAATAACTGTTTATCGCCTGATTTTGACGTCACTTTCTCCAAAGAGGTTTTCCTAGTAGCCATCCCAACTTTTTCAAGGTCTGGGGTGGGTTTTCCACCTCGAAGTTCCTATAGGCCCTCGCTCAGCTCATGGCACTGCATGGCTAATGTCACATATCTTTCTCTTTCACCAGACGTTAACTCTCTTAAAGGAAGTTTCTGTGTCTCTATCGTCATTATATTCCCAGTGCTTAGCACAGAGGCCAGAATGTATCAGTAAACCTTCGTATATGTTTGATCAATTACACTTGGCAATGCCTTCATCTTTCTGAAAGTGGGTTCTGGGTTGGGCACTACCTTTTCTTTCAGTGAGTAGACAACAGTTAAAGCCAGCATTCATTTCCACTGCATCTAACGCAACCAAAGAAGTTCCAGATGACGGGATCTGGTTGCATAAACCATATTTATATCTCTCAATTCTATGTCTACTTTACCACTTTAAAGTTAATTCCTTGAGTTTCGGTTATGTTTTATTTTCTCTCTCTATACTTCCGAATATGTATGCTCTTATATTCTTTGATAATTTAAAGTGAGAGTGACACAAAAGTCTTGTCTCTATGTGTTTGAAAGAAATGGTACATTTCTTCCTTTACTAAACCCATAGTTGAGAGCTTTTTAAAGCTTTTGGTCTTGCCAGTGGATTGAAGATGAAAAGCACGCCCATATTTTGCGTGGTTGTGTCTGACAAATCCTTATACGACCCTCATGTTCATAATTCAATCAACATTTTATGTTTAGCTTGATATCAATTTTGATGATATTTTTCTCACATATCCCTTTCTTTAAATAAAAAGTGAAAAAATTGGGCAATTTCTGAATAATCATTATCTGCTTTAAAGTTTGCAAATGCTGATCTCCTTGAGGCAAGGAAAAAAAAATCACTTCACATAGACATTTTGTCACTTTTGTTAAGAATTACAACCCCCATTCCCCACCTTTAATTTCAGAGATGCTAAAGAGACAAGCTTTTTAGGACAAAAAAAAAAAAACTGCCTTGTTTTCTCTGATTTTTGGCTGTGACTTTAGCCGTTGCTTTGTTATATTGTAATCGGATACATTGGCATGAAAGTTGAAGTAGATTCCAAGAAGTATATGCTGGGCTTTTTATTGGCATATCAAACAGGGAATCATTCATGCCATACATTAGCAAGCAGCCAAGTAATTAATAATAACACATGTGGAAGAAAATGAATATTTTGGTTGAGAAGGAGAATAAGAAGTCAGACAAAGGCCTGGGATTCGTGTCCTTGCCCTCAGCAGCAGCAAAAATAATGTTATGAATAGCATTTAACTTGAATTTGCAGCAAACTGCTGCTTTTATCATAAACAATTGCCAGATGGTATACATTATCTTTCTTTTTTCTCCTTTCACAAAAGCGGCATTAATTGCAGAGCAGCCCAGGGCTCCACTCAGCTCATCAGTGTGATAACACTTCATGACCCTGATTAGCCGTCAGTCTACTCAATTAAAAAGATCATTTAGACATTCACCCAATCATTTGCCTATCGAGCCACCTGGGCCTCAACCAGGGGCTCCATTTTTAACATTCTCCTGCCCTCTCTCATCTTGCCTAGCTTTTTTACATATCTCCAAAAGACGTAATTGAATTAAATAAAGCGTCTCAGGGGCAGCTGCAACATCTGCTGTTTGTGGTATGTCAAGCCTTCAGCATTAAAAACAGTTACATATGCTCCAAATTAGCAGGTCGCAGAGATGAAACAGTCGATGATAGTGTTTTTGTGCCAGCGTGAGAAGCAGCTCACAGCTGTGTGCAATTTACAATTAAAGGCTTTATCAGAGCTCAATTGTACTAGTGAATCAAGTGGTGAGAGGTCAGTTAGTGAATTAGACCAATTAGAGATTGTACAGTTAAATTATCTGTCTTATTACCTACTGATAAACAGCTTTGTCATATCTTTACTGGAATGATGAAGCTGAATGAGTTTTATGAAGTGATAATACAAGTTCGCTATAGTGGAACTTAGTGGTTCATGAATTCCAAATCTATAGCAACAAAATGGCTTTATATAACCTTTTAAAACAGCTATAAAACAAGAAACTTGAAATTGGTTGGAACACTTCAGATTAAGTTGATTATATCTACTTGTGATGCATCTCTAAGGACAAAACTTCTCAAAAGTACTTTGTGGCAGAATGAAATATGGATCCCCAAACTTTATTTTTATTTAATATCAATTTTTTTTTTATTTTAAGAATTAACTTCAATGAGAATAAAGATAGACAAAACTATTCCTGGAAAATTTAAGGACCAAGCGTTTCAAAACAATCTAGGAAGAGCATATAGTTTCATGGACATAGTAATTTATTTCTTTTGAAAATACAAAACCATCAAGCATTCTTATAATCAAAAAAAGTAGGCATAGTTCAGAAGTTGCAAATCCTACATGTAGAGAAGTCACACCCATTTTATGCTTCTATATGTATAATAGAAGGAGGGAAATCAATGAAAAAAAGACTGTGTTTAAACTTTCAATGATAAAGACATTGGTGAATTATTTGTATTATAATTTTCCACTGAATGAATGCTCTTTTATCTACTTAGTCTCATGATTAGCAAATAATACGAGGTTTTCATTAATACAGGTATCATTGACTAGACATATCATTGATATCAATCAGACTAAAAAAGCTAGCCCCAGAATTATTCTAGAATCAATGGTTCAAAATTACTCTGGAGAATACATCTTAAATAGCACTTATTTCTGTCTCCTAGCTTACCTTTTCCTAGAGCAAGAATTCAAATTCAAATGTTTAATACTGGAAAAAATTCACGAGAGAGATTTCAAACAATATTTATGAATTGATTCACTCTTTCCTTAAACATAACTTTGAAGTCTTTTGATTTAATTAACTTTAGTTTTATTAAACATGCAAAACAATTATATTTCTCAAAAAAATAGGACAATCTTTTGCTTTGTAACGGTTTCTGCTTAGGAACAAAATTTACTAAATCCAATATTAGGGATCATAGTGAACATGCTCAATAACACATATGGCCCCCCCCAATGTATGTTTCATTAAAGTATTCCAAAGTTATTTAGTAATTAAGAGCTAATATTCTATTTATAAAATATGTTTATAGAGAAGCATGATCAATCTCCTTTGAGAAGATACACTATAAACATATCAATTTATCTCAAGCAAATCTATAAATATATTGTAATTCTAGTTAAGATCATCTAAGTGTTTTATTGAAATGTATTAGAATAACTTCCAAATGTACTTGGAGGGAAAAAATTTGCAAAAAGTATCAAATACATTTTGAAAAAGAGAATAGAGAAGGGATATATCCTAATAGCTACAAGAATGAAAATAGTATATGCCTAGCATAGGCATAGAGAGTAAAAGAGTGCATTAAAAAGTATAAAATCAGATGAAATTTAAATATTTTATTATAAGAAAATGTACTTTTTCAAACTTACGGGATAACATGACTTTTAATATGGTGTTAGAATGATTGAAAATTTTAAAAGTAAAGTTCAAAGCATAGTCATCCCAAAAAATTTTAGGTGGATAAGGATTTACATATTTAAAAAGAAACAATAAAATTACTTGAAAAAAATATAGAGAATTTAAATATCTTGGGACGGTTAGAAAGTGGCTTTGCGAGTATGACAAAAAAAGTAGACATGTTGTAAAAAAACATTAAATAGAAGCAGATTTGAGTACATAAAATATACTCATTTTTCCATACTTAAAATTTTTTTGAATATGGACAAAAGCAAAGAGAATGATAAACTACACTTAAAAACATACAGCAGGCAACTTTTCAATATCATTAACATATACATATACATTATAAATCATATAAATTTACTATTAGAAAAAAGCTAACAGAAAAAAATTGATTTGAAAATAAATACATACACAAACACATAAAGATAAGTGTATAAAAATCCTCTATAATCATAGAAATGCAAATTGCCACAGATTGAATGTCATATTTTATATAATTTATCAAAGATTTTAAAAATAATAATAACAACAAAGGCAGAAAAATGGGAAATTCTCCTACCTTACTTAAATAAATGCAAAATTACTTCTGTAAAATAATTTAGCAAGGTTTACCAAAAGGTTTTGACTTCTTGAATAACTTGTGATTCAGGCTTCCTCTTTTGGTCATTTTTCTTAAGTAAATCATATTAATCAAGAGGTGACAATATATCACATTGTTGTAGTACTCTACAACAATGGAAATATCCTGGTCTCCTACAAATTAGGGATCAAATTTCTTATTTAAATTTTTAAGTATTTCTATAGCATAAAATAATATCCATGCATGTTATATTTTAAACATATATTTTAAAATATAGAAAATTTCTTGGTAACTATTATATTTTAAAAGGGAAGATGGTAAGAAAAAGTGTTAAAATCTTCAGTTATGTAAATAGAAAATACCCTGGTAGGATATATACCTAGCTTTTAATAATATAAGAATGGTAGCTGAATATGTGATTAACATTTTCTTCTTTTCTCTTGTATTCATTTTCTAAATTTTCTTCTATGTAAACGTTTCTTTATTAATGAGAAAAATAATTATGGGAAAGTGGGTTAAGCAATTTGAGTTTCCAAGGGATAGTAAACCTAGTTATGAGAATTTAGGTCTTATCCAATGGGAAACAAGAAATTAAATTATATTTTAATAGAAATAAAATTTACATATAAATATTTTAATATTGCAAATCATTTTACAAAAATTTATATTATTTTTGACTGAAAATATCAAAGATTATTTATGATTCCAATTCTGAATCATTGAGCATTATGCAAATTACTGAAATTCTTCCCTCTATTGTGATTTCTTTTTATTTTCATTTTAAATACTTATTTTTTAAAAATGAGATTCAGTTCTGGTACTGTTACTGACTTGATGTGACTATTCTGGACTCACCAAATGTCATTTTTCTGTCTTTTTATTTGTGAAATTATTTACCATCACAAAATTTTTATTAAAAGATATATGATACAGTTTTCAGATAAAAATTAATCTATATTTAAGACTTTAACATAAAACCAATGTCTGTCATTAATTATCAAACTAATTGGGATATGTATATTTCAATTTACAATATAAAGTGTCCATTTCAGTTAGCCCAGACTAAAAGTTTAATTTATATATGAGTCAAAAATGAAAAGCAATTAGGCAAAGAAACAAGAAGTATACAATTTGTAAATGAAGAAGTTAAATTTTCTCTGTAGATGACATGATCTTATATATAAAAAACTAAAGACTCCATCAAAAAACTGTTAGAACTAATAAATTAAATAAAATTGCAAGATAAAACACCAACATACAAAAATTACTTGTATTTTCATACACTAACAATGAACTATTTGAAAAAGAAATTTAAAAAAAATCCCATTTATAATAGCATCAAAAAGAACAGAGCCCTTAGAAATAAATATAACCAGGTAGGTGAAATATCTACACACTGAAAATTATAAGACATTGATGGAATAAATTGAAGAAGACACAAATAAATGGAAAGATATACCATGTACATGGGTTGAAAAAATTAATATTTTTAAAATGTCCATACTATTCAAAGTGATCTTTAGATCAATGTAATCCCTATCAAAATTCTAATGACATTTTCAAAGATGGAAAAAAATTCTAAAATTATTATAGAACCATGAATGACCCCCAGATAGCCAAGAATTTCTGAGAAAAAACAGCAAATCTGGAGCTATTTCTTTATACATGTTAGGATGGCTATTGTCAAGAAGACAAGGGATAACAAGTGTTGGCAGTGGTGTGGAGAAAAGGGAACCCTTGTACACTGTTGGTAGAAATATAAATTGGTATATCCATTCTGGAAAACAGTATAGAGGTTCCTCAAAAGAATTTGATTCAGCAATCCAACTATTTGGTATATATCCAAAGAAAATGAAAAAATCAGCATCTCAAAAGGATACCTGCAGCCACCTGTTTATTTCAACATTATTCACAATAGGCAAGATATGGAGACAACCAAAGTGACAATCAATGGATGTATGGATAAAGAAATTGTGGCACATATACAGTCTTCCCTTGGAGATGTTGCAAGTTTGGTTCCAGAAGACTGCTATAAAGCTAGTCACACAAACTTTTAGGTTTTCCAGTACATATAAAAGTTATGTTAATACTACACTGTAGGATATTAAGTGTTCAGTAACATTATGTCTAAAAAAATAATGTACATACCAAATTTAAAATACTTTATTGTTAAAAATGCTAACAATCATCTGAGCCTTATAAGTTATAACCTTTTTGCTGTTAGAGAGTTTTGCCTCAATATTGATGGCTGCTGACTGATCAGAGTGGGCTTTGCTGAAGCCTGGGGTGGCTGTGGCAATTTCTTAACATAAGACAACAATGAAGTTTGTCACATCAATTCAGCCACCCTTTCACAAAAGACTTCTCTGGAGCATATGATGTTTCATAGTATGTTGCCACAGTAGAACTTTCAAAATTGGAATTGGTCCTCTCAAACTCTTCAGGCTACCTTTTCAACTAAGGTTATGCAATATTTTAAATCCTTTGTTGTCATTTCAGCAATGTTCATAGCATCTTCAACAAGAGGGGATTCCATCTCAAGAGCTCACTTTGCTCATTCTTAGGAAGCAACTCCTCATTCATTTAAGTTTCCTTATGCAATTGTAGCAATTCAGTCAGATCTTCAGGGCCCACTTGTAATTCTACTAACGGTTCTCATGCTATTACCATCACATCTGGAGTGACTTCCTCCACTGAAATCTTGAACCTATCAGAGTCATCCATGAAGGTTGGAATCAACTTCTTCCAAACTCCTGGTAATGTTGATATTTTGACCTCCTCCCATAAATCATAAATGTTCTTAATAGCATCTAAAATGGTGACTCCTTCCCAGAAGGTTTTCAATTTATTTTTCCAAGATTCATCAGAGAAGTCACTATCTATGGCAGCTATGATCTTACAAAATTTATATCTTAAATAATAAGACTTGAAAGTCAAAATTACCCCTTGACTGCAGACTGGAAGTTGTGTTAGCAGGCATGAAAACATTAACCTCCTTGTAAATCTCCATCAGAGCTCTTGGGGGTCTGGGTGCATTATCAATGAGCAGCAATATTTTGAAAGGAATCCTTTTTTTCTGAATACTAGTTCTTAACAATGAGCTTAAAATGTTCAGTAAACTGTGCTATAAACAGATATGCTGCATCCAGTCTTTGTTCCATTTATAGAGGAAAAGGAGAGTATATTTAGCATAATTCCTAAGGTCTCTAGGATTTTCAGAATGGTAAATGAGCATTGGCTTCAACTTAAAGTCTCCAGCTATGTTAGCCCCTAACAAGAGAGTCAGCCTGTTCTTTGAAGCTTTGAAGCCAAGTATTTACTTCTCCTCTCTATCCATGAAAGTACTAAATGGCATGCTCTTCCAATACGTTGAAAATCTACTGTTTAGTGTAATCAACTTCATAAATTATCTTAGCTAGATTTTTTAGATAATTTGTTGCAACTTCTACGTCAGCACTTGCTGTTTCACCTTGCACTTCTGTATTCTGGAAATGGCTTCTTTTCTTAAACCACATGAACTAACCTCTGCTAACTTCAAACATTTCTCCTGTAGCTTATGACCTCTCTCAGCCTTCACAGAACTGAGAAAGTTAGGACCTTGCTCTGGATTAGGCTTTGACTTAAAGGAATGCTATGGCTAATTAGATCTTATCTCCAGACCACTAAAATTTTCTCCATATTGGAAATAAGGCTGTTTCATTTGTTGTCACTCATGTGTTCACTAAAGTAGCACTTTTAATTTCCTTCAAGAATTTTTCCTTTGCATTCACAACTTGGCTAAATGTTTGATGCAATGGGGCCTAGCTTTTGGCCTGTCTTGGCTTTCAACATGCGTTCTTCACTAAGCTTAATCATTTCTAGATTTTGATTGAAAGTGAGAGACAGGCAACTCTCCCTTTCACTTGAACACTTAGAGGCCATTGTAGGGTTATTAATTGCCTAATTTTAATATTGTTGTATCTCAGGGAACAGGGAGGGATAGAAATGGGGGGCACAGCCAGTCAACGGAGCAATCAGAACACATACAACATTATCAGTTAAGTTCACTGTTTTATATGGGCGTGATAAATGGCACGCCAAAACAATTACAGTATAACATCAAAGATCTCTAATCACAGATCACCGTAACAGGTATAATAATAATGAGAAAGGGTGACATATTGCAAGAAGTACCAAGAGGTGACACAGAGACACAAACCAAGCACATGTTGTTGGAAAAACAGTGCTAATAGGATTGTTCAACTCAGAGTTGCCACAAATCTTTAATTTGTAAAAAACTTAATATCTGTAGAGTGCAATAAAGCAAAGCACACACACACACAAAAAACCCAAGGTATGCCTATATACAATGGACTATTTACACATCCATAAATAAAGGAAAACCTGCCATGTGTGGCAACATATATGAACCTGGAGGATATTCTGCTGAGTGAAATAAGCCAGACAGGAGGACAAATGCTGATCTCACTTACATAAGGAATCTAAAACAGTCAAACTCACAGAAGCAAAAAAGAAGAATGGTGGTTACCAGGGTCTGGGGGTGGGGTAAATAGAAAGATGTTAGTCAAAGAGTGTAAAGTTTGATTATAAGTCAAACAAGTTCTAAGGATCTAATGTTCATTACATGTGGTGATGAATGTGTTAATTAATTTGATTCTGATAATCAGTACACAATGAATACATACATCAGATCATTACATTATATGCCTTGAATATATTCAATGTTTATTTGACAAATATGGTAAAATAAAAATAAAGTAAATGAAAAAAATTTAAAAATAGTATGTAGATGTGCTTCCTTTAATATCAGATACATCTGAGTTCATACTATTTGATAAGTTAAAAAAATATTGTATTTGGGATAGGACCACCCTAGAACCCATATGTACTTTGGAAGATTTGGTGAGGGCATGGCGAACTGAAGAGAGATGCCATTTTCAGAAGCTTTATCCACATACCAGTCTTTTGCTTCAAGGAACTTTGTTTCATTTTGTGCAAGTTCCTACTATAACTTAGTTTTCATGTCCTGTTGCACTTGGCATGGATAAAATATGTTATGAATTTTAATTTTGTATACACATACAGAATATGCCTAATAAAAAATTAAACATAGGGAACCCCAACATTTAAGAGATGTTAATTATATGTAATCTCTCATATTTCATCATGCTCTTATATTTTAACACTTTTTTTTCCTAAGTAGTCATTTTGAATTTTCTTATTTTTCTATCTACAGTTTTTGGTTTACATTTTATCCTTCTAATATCTTGTGGCCAGTTTGTATATATTCTTTTCTTTTTCTCTACTTTCTTAAGTTCACAAATAAAAATGTCAGTAAGAATAATATTTTATGCAATCCTACCAATATATTCCAATAATTGACAATTTAGATTAAATCACTTGAATCATGTTTCTTAATGCTTTTCATAATTTGTCTTTACATGTCACAGAAAACTGGTAGAATTTTCTGCATGCCCATCTATACTATCTTTTGTCTACAACAGTCTTGAAGTCATATCACATTCCCTATCCTTTCCCAGACCCTCTCTCAATTTAATCAATCTTGTCAAAAAACACTTGCCAATCAAATTCAGTAAGAGCTAGTTAAGGAACTTAAGCCCAATACTTTGGAACTCAGATACTACCTGTTGAACAGTCTTTAAATTTGCGCCTCAGTCCTCATAAGAAAATTTTATCTGTTCATGAGATGTTATTTCCATCTTGCACCCCAATTCTGATAACTAGAGTCCCACCTGGTTCTCCATGCTTCAGTCAGTGTTTGGATGACCTATGGACATAGAACAAATATATAAACAAACAAGATAAAATGATGACAAACAAAAAAGAACACCAAGCAAGTAGAAGAGAAGCCAGATGTAAGACTGAGTGTATTCTTTAATACTGTTTACAAGCTAATTATTAATATCAACCCTGATTTATAAGTGAGTATGTTTCTTTCTATGTAAATATTTCTCCAGCTTCTAAACTTCCAAAGCCTTGTGGAATGCAAATAATATAACATGAAATAAAAGCTAAACTTTTCATTAAATATTTTTTTAAAAAACACTGAAAAGGGAACCTCTTCTCAATATTATATTTTCCTCACTACTAGATGTTTTTTGAGGTCAATCATGGCATTCTCCGGTAAACTATCCATACACTTACCTATACGTACTTCTGTTTTCTCCTTTTTCCCCTCTAATTAACTATTATCGTCTGAGCTCAAGACAATCACCAGCAGAAAATGTTTATTCTGGCCATCACAGCTCTCCACCCACTCCCATCTCAGTTTCTCTCTCTGGAAGGGGATCCAAAGAGTCCGCATTATCAGGCTGTTGAAAGGAGTCTGTCTCCCAGCCGTCACAGAGAGCATCAACATGAACAATGTTCAACTTGCCAATAGCTGAATGGGAATTCTAGTAGAGGAGAGAGAGAAATATAACTTGATGTTCAAATCTTAAGAGGTCAAAAGGAGAAATCAAAGGTAGGATACAGAGTTAGTGATATGAGAGAAGGGAGCCAGGGGTGAGCAGTGAGTGTGTGTCTGTTCGAAGCAATTACAGGGACAGACAGTCCAGGATGTCTAAGGCTATCTAAGATGCCATCTATGATGTAGTCTAAAGACAATTCTTCTGAGTTTGTGGAGACAGAGATGACACACTCATTCTGGCCAATGGTTCACTGGGGGACTCAGGGTTGAAAATGTATTTGTGACCCTGTGTTTGTGTTCATTATGTTTGAATGCTCTTGGGAGTTCAGGCATACTTCCTGCTTCTGAATGTTTAGTCTACTTGTAAGGAGTGAAAGAAATTATGTTAGGGCCTAGAGTGTAAAACTTAAAAATGTGTAGTACTATGACCATACACAAGGAGGAAAAATGAGAGATAGGCACTTACTTTACTAGTAGAAAATATGAAAATATTTTCTAAATATTTTCTAAATAATCTAAAAGTGTTTGGATGACATGTATGGCATTGTTTTGGTGTTCTGGAACCCAGTTGGACATACTACTTACTACCTGGTTTTATGAAAATTCATGTTTGGAATTGTCAGATAAAAGCAACTACCATTGGCAAAAAAAGAATTTTTAACTGAAAAAGCATAGCTAATTTTTTTAAATGATGCAAAATACGTACCATGTTTTATTTCATCACTGCAACAATCCTATGGAGATGTGTACTAATAATTAGTATCCACCTTGTACAAATGAGGAAACTGAGTCCCTAAAAGACTAAATAGTAGATTTTCTCAAGGATAAGCAAAGCTGGACACTAGTTAATGTGGTAAGGACAGTTTTTAATCAGTAGTAACTATTGCAACAGGAGAAAGGGTCCAGTGTAAACTGAACCCAGCTTCTATTCATACAGTGTTTGAAAGTGAGAATGAGGGAATGGGCGGATCAGTAGAACCAAAACGAAAAATTACAAGGGATTAATCAGTGCAAATGGGATTAGGCCACCTGTGTTTGCTAGTGGGCAATTATGGAAGTTAGGATTCTATCCTTCCACAGAGACTGGAAGACAGATGCCCTACCCTCAGGTGTTGGCTGGAACCAATGGGAATTTTTTTTTTTTTTTTTGCGGAGTTGAGTTTTCTCAGGCAGGTGCTTTAAGAGGGTTCTACCGGCATCTTAGGGATGTGGCCTTGAGCTGTTGGAATCTGTGCTAGTGTTTTTTCAACTCTTTATAGGCCAAGATTGAGGCCTAGTCAAACGGAAGGCTCAGAAGAGCCTGGCTAGAGCTTGGTCAAGGAGAGAAGCTTTTTCATTTCCCTAAGAATACAGTTAGCAAGTGACAAAGCTACTCTCAAATTAAGTGTTAAGGCACTCTCCAAAAAAATATGTACTTAAACAGTAGAGAGGGTTCATGATAAGTGATTTCTACACTCATCACCTCAGATTTTTAGCAATTGGTTTCTTAGAAAATCCTTGTATGACTCATCTAGGACAATGGAACTCTTCCAAAAAGAGTGTTAGGGTTATATAAACTAGGCCAAACAAAAATGAAGAAAAATCAATGCATTTTGTTGGTTTTCCATTCTTTTCATCCAAATGTAGAAACATTTCGTGACATTCATCAAATCCCTGGAAAGGGCCTATATCACACCATTCATTCTTCAAGGCATTGGGAGCATGTGATACAGTGAGGACAAAGCTCTGCCTCCTCATGGAACTTACAGTCCTTGCTGCCATGTTTAGAGACATTCTAAAGTTTGTGCTTAGAAACAGCGGTATATTTTCCCTAAAAATCATTTTCATATACATACATATGTATATGAAATTTTTTCCCATGTGTGCATGTGTGTATTTTTTCCTTTTATGGAAAATGGAGATAATTCTCAGTTCAATAAACAAAGCATGAACTATGTTTCAAGAAGTCTTCCATAGTGGTGATTTTGTGGATATCATACATACTCCTTTGCTTCCTTATGGCTATAGAATGGAGACAGGGGTTTGTAAAATACCATAACACACTAGCCATTAGTTTTATCAAAATAAGATTTTTAAAAAGCAAACAACTATCTAATTATAAATATTTGGCCTTGCTTCCAACATCTTTATGAGCTCCTTTCAAAACTTTGGGAAATAGACACTATCTCAGAAAGATAGGTTTCAACAAAGCATGATGTAGTAAGCTGCTATAAAAGCAAACCAGTATTGATGTGATGATTCTTTTGTGCTTATTGTCCCATTTATTACACATTTGTAAAAGTCATTATTGTTCTGAACCATTTCAGTAATTTGACTTTGCTAATAAATTGTTTAAAATTAGATTTTATATTTATTATTATTATTTTTAACCTCCAAGTGCTTGGCTGGTTTAGAAAAATTCATTTGCTTCTTCAGAGGTACAAGATTGAAGATTCATATTACACATAAAAAATTAATTCTTGGTCCATTATTATTTTCAACCTGTGTTAATAATGTATTAGATGGGCTTATTGCATAGATGTGGATGTATAGATGGGCACACTTTGGGTTAGGCTGGTCAGATGTGATTCTGAGATCACTCTTATTCCAAACCAAATCTAATACTTACTGGTTTAATGTTTTAAGAAATATGACTCAGTTCATAAAAGGGGTATATTCAAAGTGTACTTACCAAAACATTGCTTTAGTAAAGACTACATTTCTGACATCGATCAAGCCATCTTCCACTGGTGTACAAATGATTAATTCACTATTAAATCTTATGAGATGAACAAGCCACAGACAACTTTTTAAAAATTACCAAAGTAGAAATGCATAAAAGCCTCATGTACATCTTTCCTAATATTATGTCTATTTCCACAGTATATAAAATAGCTTTTAATATTTAAAATGTTGCACTTGAATAATTGTATTGGAGGATATATTTATCCCTCCGGTTGTTGTATCGACTATATCCAAGGGTACTCCAATTTTATTCCAAGAAAATACAAATCTTTTATTCCAAAGAATAAAGTCAGAGGCTACAAATAAAGTAAAAGCACAAGGAAATCTAAGTTCTTTAATAATAAACTCCTTGGTTCTAAAAATGTATTTTAAATAAAGTGCCTAAAACGAAGTATTTTTACTTTTTCACTGAATTATTTTCATAATTTTACCAATCTAAAATGCATAATATTGATATTATATTTCAAATTTTAAGTGTTATGCTAATAACTTTTTAGAATTTTAAAATATAAACAGGCTTAGAACAAGTTTAAATCATTTGAAAATAACACTCTCCTCCATATCCAGGTTACTGAGTGTTGGGGGGAAAGTCATATATTTATGAAAATTAGTCTATCTCCATACTCATCTCCATGAGCTTCAACACTAGCATGACAGAACCAAGCCTTTTCTGTTCTCTACTGAACCTCTATTCTTTCTTCTATAGGGTTTATTATAACATATTTTCTCTCCTAAAACGCCAAAACCACTGGAGCTACACTGATCTTACAATGCCTTCAATAAGTTATTGTCCTTCACTTCCAGAAATTTAGCAATGATTTACTTTTTAACATAGAACATGCTATCTCCTATTTATCCTTCATTTTCAACTTAATTTCATTTATAAAGTCTTTGACTCACTCATCTCCTCAACAACTATTTCTTGATTACCTATAATATTCCAGGTATTGATTTGAAGCTGGTTATATAATGCTGGTCAAAATATCTATGGTCTCTATTCTTATTGAGTTCTATCACCTAGTGAAGAATATAGCAGAGTCCCTATTTGCCAGGTTTGGAGTTTTCTGGAAATGATATTTTGTAAAACTTGAGTTGACTGTTGACTTCATTTGTGGGATAACTCAACTTGCTAGTAATCAATAGGATAGTTATAGGTAAGCATGCCCTTTGAATCTTGGTCTTGCCCAGCTATCCCCTGTTTTATCAGCCATGACTCAGTGTTCTTTCTATTCTCTTGGGTCTAAGATTGAGAATCTCTACTCCCATGAAACTAAGTTTCTGACAACAATTGGCTAGGATATAGTGTTATAGGTGGGAAGCAGATTTTCAAAGTGAAGGCTTTTCATTAACCCTGATTCTCCCACTAATCAGAATTAATGTGTAATGGCCTTTTTGACCCGACCTGAGATGACTGATCAGGTCTCATCTTCCACTAAACTCTTCTGAGAACTTTGCCTTCCAATATGATGAAGGCTTTTCATTTTGGCACATCACATGTTTGACACATTAGGGCATCTGCTCATGTTATTCTCACTTCTTAGGATACCCTTTTCCTTCTTTGTTTATTCATGCCTCCAGTCCAGTGTTTTATTTGAGGATATTAAGTTTAACTCAAACCTGGTACATTTTCTGTTGTGTTCACTCTTCCAGGATGTCTTTTGTGATTCTCCACATAAATCAATTATTCCTCTGGAAAGCCAAAGCCTTTGTTTGAGGACTTGCTGCTTAGTAGCTAAATGATCCCTGTTCCCAGCAAAAGTACATGCCATTATTTACCTTCTAGATCCTCAATACCTATAACAGTGGATGCTCAATAGATATTTGGTGAACTAAAATTAGCATATGTAATCAAAGACAGACTCACTAAGTTTTGGCCATGTAATAATTGGATCAGCTTCTCTAGTGTAAATCCAGTAGTACAACATGGAGAGTTTATTCCTTACAAAGTGCACATGGTATGCCAGAATTTGAAATTATTCACTTGATCAGATGAATTTACTTTCCATAATCAAAGAAACAAGAATACACTTTATATCATGACTATATTTTTCCAAATGTGACTAATCATTATCCTTTATCTAGAATATATAATTTCTCTTTATTTCCCCTCTCTGAGCCATTAAAGAATTAGACAGAAAATGTGTCGCCATCAAAAGATTTGTAGAGATTCTTACTTTGGTCAGACATGTCCAGGAAGAGTGGTATCCTGTTGAATGAGTCGGCTTTCATTGTATTCTCAACTTTGAGTGGCTTAATTGTCAAAGTATTCTAGGGCACCTTTATTGCAGAGTTGCCAACTTTTTCCTGGTTTTCAAGGACACAGGTTTAAGGAAAACAGAGGGCCTTTGTTTCTCTCAATATCATTGTTTTGCACAGGGATATGAAGCTTTAAATTCAGATATTTGGCAAATCTAAATGACATTTTAGAAATACAGCATTATAATTACCAATGAGTGTCTCTCTTGCCTTAGGCAGACAATAAATGCATTGAGAACTCTGTGACATTTTGTAGCCAGTGAAAGATTAACTAGTTCTTCCTCTGTCACTGATTAACCAAAGTAACTTAAGTGTATTTTTTTATAAAAAATGAGGTACAAACTATATGAAAATTAATTTATATGATTTTGTATAGTTATAGTCAATATTCTATTAAAATTTCCAAGGGCATGTTAAAATTCCAATTTGATCCAATATTTAACTTCACAAATCAGTACTTATCTTTGGTTATTCATTAAACAAACAAACTAATAAACATAAACAACTCTCTTTTGACTATTTACTTTATATGCCAGGAATTGCTCTGGACTCTGAGAATACATCAGTGAATAAGTGAATAAGTTCTAGCCTTCACAGATCTTACATTTTAGTGTGCAAGAGAGATTACACACAAGTGTATAATGCTTTAAAATAAATTCTTGAGATAACAGCAAGTGCTATAAAGAAAATACTATGTTTAAGTGGATAAAGTATAACTAGAATAGAAGGTGGTCCAAAAAACTCCCTTTAAACAGATGACATTTTAGCAGAGGCATAAACGAATAATGAATGACAATCAAAAATTTGGATATGTGGGAAAAATAAATCTAGGCAGAGAGTGATGACAAATGGAAATCCCCTAAAGAAGAAATGGGTTTGGTCTGTCAAAGGAACAGCAAGAATGCCAGAGTTGTTACAGAGTGGATGTGAAGGGGAAGAATTAGAAATGATGTCAGAGGGACATGTAGGAATTTATAAGCCATTAAAAGAAGGCTTGAATTTATTTCAGAAAATAAAAAAACAGTTGAGGAATTTTAAGTGAGGGAGTGTTGTGCCTTTTTGGCACCAGGGGCCAGTTTCATGGAGGAGAATTTTTCCATGGATGGGGTGAGGAGGTATGCTTTCGAGATGATTCAAGCACATGAGATTTGTTGTGTAGTCGAATCTCTCTGCTAATGATAATCTGTATTTGAAGCTGCTCCCCAGCACCAGCATGGCCACCGCAGTTCCACCTCAGGTCATCAGGCATTAGATTCTCATAAGGAGCCCACAACCTAGATCCCTCACACGCCCAGTTTACAGTAGGGTTTGCACTTCTATGGGAATCTAATGCTGCCACTGATCTGACAGGAGGCCGAGCTTATGTGGTGATGCAAGTGATGGGGAGCAGCTGTAAATACAGATGAAACTTCCCTCACTCGCCCACCGCTCACTCCTGCTGTGCACCCAGGTTCCTAACAGGCCACAGACCGGTACCAGTCCAAGGCCCAGGGGTTGGGGACCACAGCTTTAAAAGGTAATGTTGCCTCATCTACAGAAAATAGACTCTGGCAGGACAAGAATCAAAAGAGGGAGCCCAGTGAGGAGGCTATTCCAGTATTTTGGGCAGTGAGGAGAGTCCTCAGAATCGGGCAGTAGTGGTAGAGGTGGTAAGAAGTAATGAGATTCTGGTTACATATATTGAAGATAGAAACCACATGACTTCCTGATGGATTTGGTGTAGGGAGTGTTGAAAGAAAAGGAGTCCACTTAAGTTTTTTGCCTGAGAACTTAAATCAATATGTTGTACCATTAATAATAATGGAAGAAGCTAAGGGAGAAAAAGTTTTTGGGATAGAAAATGTCAGTTCAAGAGCTCTGTTTGGGACATGTTAAGTGCTCATAATTATTTTATTGAACATAAAGGTTTATAAGATGTCACTAGAAAGAGAATTCCTTTTCCCACAGTCACCTCTAACAAACAACTACATGTTCAAACACACTCCAAGGGTTTCCTTTTTATCTACTATTGGGATAAAAGCTAATGAAGGTTTTTATGACTTTCCTAATCATTCTCAGATTTAAAAATGAATACTTTGATTACTGTACACACACACACACACACACACACACACACACACACACATTCTCTGGGTAATAACAAACATAATAAACTTATTTCAAACTTATAACTTCTTGTTCCCAAAAATCAGCCCAGCGATGAGAGAACAAATGTGTGGTTGCCTTCTCTCTCTCCATCACTCACTCCTCTCCACTCTGGCTTAGTTGTGGCTTCTGACATATTCAAGATCATAAGAAAGCTGTTTTAGCACCCATTACCTCTCTTAAAAATAATTTTCTGGAGGGTCAACCAACAGACAAAACTTCCTGGCCTCTTTCACTTCATGCCTTTTAAATCCTCTATAAGAGTGAGGTAATTAAGGGACATAAAACTGATCTCTGAATACTTGTTTTGTCATTACCACATGTTATCTGGCACCCTGTTTTGCAATGAGGGGATAGTTGGTACTTCAAAATAGGTTTTCTTGAGAGTTCAGCAAAACCAAAACTGAAAGAGTCCTATTTTAACATCCTTCCACATCTACTGGGCTCTCAAGTTTAATATATAAACAGAGAAGAGAAATAAAGGTGACTTTTCTTTCATCCTGACTATTCCACACTTTGACCTGATGACAGGTCTTTCTCAATGCCCATTGGCCATGCTTAACCAAGCCTCACAACACACGCATCTGGAAAACACCAGATTAAGTGTCAAGAGATACAGGCGCTGCTCTGGTTTTGAAACCTCCTAGTACTGTGACTGTGGACAGATTGACATTTCTGGATCTGGTTTCCTTGTTAGTACTCTGGAGCAGTAAGCCCTGCCTTCCTGAAAACATTGTTCAGGTCAAATTAAGTGTGTAAAAGCTCTTTGTGACTATGAAGTGCTCCTCATACTAAATTCTTTGGTTCCCTTCACTCAGAGCATAATCTTAGATAGAAAGTAGCTATGTTCTATTTATCCATAAGCATGATCGTATTTCATATTCTTTGCCAAGACCCATGACTGGCAATTAGCTCTTTACGCAGTTTTCAAACCATGACCTTCGCTACCACCTTCTTAATAAAATCAATATAAAGGTCATTAAAACATTTAAAATCAGATATTTCATCCAAGATATTGTTGTTTTTAATATATTTCCATGTTGAATTGTGTTGTTTGCCACAAAATATTTTTTCCCCAAAAGGGGACACAGTAAATATTCAGTTGGTTGTTGCTATCTGAAAATGTCCAATTTAATTACCTGATGGTATTCAATTTGATAGACATCTTAGCAAATAAAGAGCTGCAAACTAAAACTAAAACATATAATTATTTTTAGAGTTTCCTACTAGAAGATTTAATAATCTCACCTACCTTAAGTTAATAAGCTTGGTTTTATCCAAGGACTTGGATTTCTGTGAACCATGGCATAAAATCACTGGCCTAAAGGGTATTTAATTGAGCCTATTTCTCTATTTTTAGAATTTGTTTTGTATATATTTGCTCTAATTTCTTCACTTTCTTTCTTCTAATCTTCTTAAAACCATGGGGGGTAGTTTGACATTCACTTCACTGTTATATCAGACAAAGTAGTATTTCCATACAACAGATGAAGCTTACATAGTAGTTCTAGCGTGTTTCAAGGAAAGACTCCAAGATAACAACTGAACTAATATGTTCAATTTTCTTTATGAAATTAATAAGCTACCTTTTAAAAATAGTATTTATGTTCTTTTAACTACTGTATTTACACATAATTTGTTTTCAAAGGACGTAACATGTAAAATAACAAAGTGATGTTTTCAGGTAAGATATTCCTTGTATTTTTTGCTCTAACTCAAAGCCTCCATTCTCTCTCACAGTTCTAAAGAACTTACTTATTTGTCCACACTGACAGCTAAAAAGACTGAATTTATTGATCAAGTTATTTAATTTTCTGCTGTTAATTTTGATTCTATATTGCTTTGGTATCCAGGGTAATCTTGATTTTACTTTTTAAAAGTGCTTTCAAGTTCATAGAATAATAGGAAATAAAAATGATTAATGTGTTTATAAGCCATGATTTAAGTGTATGCTAAAGTTATGTACTTTTTTGTTTTTAACACAAATATCAATCAATATATTATTTTTCCTAAAGATATAAAGAATATAAATAATAACCCTATTTTTCCTTCGACTGTCCCTTCCCCACTCAAGAGGAAGCCACAGTCAGTAATTTGTAGTACAAGTTATCCTTTTATCCAGTTATCCTTTTATAGACATAGAATTTTTTTCCAAAAATGCAAAAAAAGCAATCTCACAGTGTTTTACAGATTATTTCTAGCAACATTTCAAGAAAATTTTTAAAAATATTTATGTATAAATACCTAGAACATAGAAAAAGATGATTATCTTTTCTATTTATCCTCTTAGCATAATCCTCATTTAAAAAAATGCATATAGATTAGTTTCTATCTAACCTAAATATAAAGGCAAAATATTACTAAATGTAAATCAGTGGTATATAAAAATAGTAGTATGACTCACTACTCCCATAGCCATATGACTTGCAGTACTTATATGCATTGTGCCATAAATTACATTAATTTCCTAGTTTATTACATTTCCCCTCCTTCATAGTCTAAAGACCACAGGTCCTGCATATTTTCAGCTCCAGTCCCTGCCAAGACTACAGCTACATCTAAAATTCCCAGAGCCTTCCAGAGCATCAGCTCAAGCTTGCCATTTTGGCTTTTATTATTCTCTTCAATTCTTTAATCTGAAAGTTTCTTATTTTGTAAACTCACATAGGCATCTTTAAATACTGTTTTCCATAATATTAAAATGAGATTGGAGAGATGCCCATATGAGTTAGATTAGTCCACTGGAATTGCCAAAAATTTAGAAGTTTTCTTAAAAAGAGCATCTAGTAACATCCCTAGAAATGTACAATGATATATGTGAAATACCATAAAATAATCCTCATGAGCTTCATGATTCTTAACTACTTTCTGAAAAGTTCATATTTTATTTATGAGAGTTATTGCTTTGTATTTTATTGTGTTTTGATTCTTTGGCATTTTGATTTCTATGTGTGAAGTATAAGGTAACCTACATTTAATCAAATATCACTACAAACTGCCCCTCCGCTAAATCTGCGAAACATAGAGATATATGGTTTACATTTCTATGACCCATTTGGCTTCCATGTATTCTATTTACAAGACTCAATTTTACAATAGTAAAAAGAAATAGATATTACAAATATTACAAAGTTATATTCTATTTCCATAATATTTGAAACATATATTAAAGCCACATGAACCATGTAAAACATATAAACTGGGCTATAGCTTTGTTATTTAGAAACAAAAAAATGTCTAAATGTCTGTATCCCATTTCAAAGGTTTGGAACCTAATGAGTCTTACTTAAAGCTGTGGAATACTGAAAGCTTACCCTTCGTAATTATGCTAACAAATTTTAGGATAACTCTCTGCCTGTGGCATCTTATCATTAGCTGAGTCTAAGGGAAATAGCAGAATGTGAACAGGCAAAACAACTCCTCTACTTGAGATTTGACTAGATAAAGCATATACTTTGATTAGCATGATTTATGAGTGAAACTGAGAAAAGTTAGATGTTTGCTTAAAGGGTACAAATGAGCACATTCAAGTTAACTCTAGGTTCTACTCGCTAGAAAAATCCCAGAATATTCATCTCCTCTATTTCTCATGTCTATATATAGAACTGAAGATAGTTAGGCATAATGTCCAAAATTTTAAGGAAAACCCCTTTCTCCATAAATTTTTTCTGCTCCTCTATATCAAATTAATTTCTCCTTATGTTCTCATTGAGCAACTTATGATTCTGTTATTGCATACTCCATAGATTTATATTTATCTGCCTTCCCCCCAGATGCAAATGCTGTCCATCTTCCCTCTTTTGAAGCAATTTCCAATTGTGTGAACACAATGAGAGCTTCTTTTTGAATTAAAATGTGATCTAACATGGTTAGATATGTAACCTCTGATTACAGACTTCTTGTATTTTTATAATTTGCTAAGCTACTAGAAGACCATATATGAAATAAAATTATGGAAACTGACAATGGCTATATTGTAGTTTATAATATAAGCATTAAGAACATAGCATACTGACTTGCTCCAATTCTGAAGACAAATCTTTGAGTTATAGTCTTGGCATCGAGACGAACATGCTTGCAACTATTAACTCTTGAATTCAAATGCTATGTTGAACTCATAGTAACTTAGTGACTGATACCAAAAATTAGATAAAAGTCAAATGTCTATGAATGTAGAATATTTACAAAATACTAGGCCCTAAGAGAATTTTGTGCCTCCTTTCCATGTGATTCACCTGGAAATACCATTATATTATTTGAAGGATTGCAAAAACACAAACGTTTTATCTAAGTTCTTGTGTGATGCCTATAGTTGAAATAGAAGTCAGTGAATAATATTTGGTTTTTGCCTCCTAAGAAAAAAAGGAAGTGTCTAATTTAGATAAAAAAATATGTATTTCAAAGCAAGAGAAAACACAGAGCTTTTGACAAAAATAACATATAGGAATCTACATGGCTAGAGAGGGAATGCATTATGACTTTATTAGAATCATAGTGCAAGTATTCTACATTTTTAATAAACCAAGGAAAACACTAAAATATTAAACTAGCCCTTTCTTTAAAGTGCTATTAATTAAACACCTACATTTATTTACTCACATATCATTTCATACACCATAGCTTCTTCATGAAAATGTAAATCTTCTCTGTTGTACTTCTAAAGGGTAAAGTGACCCTCAGAATCAGGATAAATAAAAGGACAGTCTACAAGTAATGTTTGTCCTCTGAGAAAACACTCTAACACATCAGGTTATTTCCGTTCATCAGAAAACAAAACATATTAAAGCATATGAAAGAGTTAGAAATAATTAAAATTTCCACTATCACTATTCCAACACCCAGCCTGATCCTTAGTGGGTAAGAATTAAATATTACTCCAAAACAGATATAAACCTTTTATTTAGTCATGTAAAATCCAAAATGTCTAGTAATTTTGCAAGTTCCTTAAGATTAGTAGAATGTTGGGTCTTAATGGTTTCACCTGTAGGTCCTCACAAAGATCTGGAATATTCAAGTATGTTCTGGAAGACTCTTAACCTAGTTGTTGTTTTAGGCCTCAATTAAGACTCAATATAATTTAGAGATTCAAACTGAGGTTTCAATGAGTAATGCTCATTTATGTTGAACTAATATTACAATCTAATTTTGAAAATAAAGGAAGTTTCAAAAATGTAGCCTCAGAAAAAATGATTTGACATCTAAAAGTGTTCCTTCCAAATTTCTAACAGATCATATAAAACCATTTCATAAACTGAGCCCAATTTTGAAGCTCATCTCCCAGCAGATAAACTGGAAAATCAATTTTAATATGGAATAATTATTAGACCTTTAACCTAAGAGTCCAGCTATATTTCTAATCGTGCTATATCTGAACAGTAGTGTCAGATCCAAAAGTATCCTCAAATGTGTAATAATCCTCCCATAGAAACTTCAAACTGAACAGAACAATAAGAAAGATATTTCTTATATTGAGAATTTTATGTCCAATAAATAAAGCTTATAATTTTGTTGCTTATCTCATCCATATCTTTATTACTATATCAATGACTATAAAAAATGCACTAGTATCTCCTCCCTTGATAGTAAATTTGTTAATTTCATCTTATAATTCTTTCAATTTTGCTTTATATATTCTGAGGTTATTTTTATTAGGCACTTTCAGGTTTAGAATTGTTATTATGATCTTAGTAAATCAAATCTTTACATGAAGTGGCTCTGTATATAATAAAACCTTTTAAGTTAATAAGGTCTATTTTGTCTCACATTGATATAGTTAACCCAGCTTTCTTTAGATTAGTACTCACTTGGTATATTTTGTAAATCCTTTACTTCGAACATTTTCATGCTCTGTGTTTTAGGTGGGCCTTTTTAAATAGCATATTGCTAGATTTGTATGAATCCAATCTCAAAATTCAGTCTTTTAGAAAGTCACTTATTTTATGAGGTACTTCAAAGAAAATTGCAAACAGCATATTCTACCACTAAATTCTTTAATATAGATCTTGAAAAACACTTTCTTACACAGCAAAAAAAAAAAACAAAAACAAAAACAAAAATCATACCTCTTATGGACTGAATGTTTGTGTGCACCCAAATTCATATATTGAAATCCTAACCCCCAAGGTGATGGTGTTAGCAGGTGGGGCCCTTGGCAAGTAATTAGGTCATGAGGATGGAGGGCTCATGAGTGGAACTAGTACTCTTATAAAAGGGTCCCCAAATACCTCTCTCACCCTCTTTCTACCATGTGAAGATACAACAAAAAGTTGACAGTCTGTAACCCAGAGAAGGGGCCTCACTAGAACCTCACCATGATGGTACCTTGATCTCAGACTTCAGCCTCCAGAACTGTAACAAACATGTCTGTTGTTTATAAGCCACCCAGTTTATGATATTTTGTTGTGGTATACCAAGGAGATTAAGACAGCACCTGTAATAGTTAACTTTTTATGTCAACTTGGCTAAGCTATGGTACATAGTTGTTTGATCAAACATTAGTTTAGATCTTGCTGTGAAGGCATTTATTTATTTATTTATTTATTATTTCAGCATATTATGGGGGTACAAATGTTTAGGTTACATATATTGCCTTTGCCTGCCAAAGTCAGAGCTTCAGGCGTGTCCACCACACCCATTAGGTGTGAATATACCCATCCCCTCCTACTCTCTTCCTACTGCTGGTGGGACTGCAAACTAGTATAACCTCTGTGGAAAGTAATGTGGAGATACCTCAAAGAGCTAAAAGTGACAGCATTTTTTAGATGTGATTAATATTTACAATCTGTTGACTTTAAGCCAAAGCAGGTTACCTCTAATAATGTGAGCGGGCCTCATCCAATCAGTTGAAGGCCTTGAAAGCAAAAACTGAGGCTTCCTGGATAAGAAAAAATTCTGCCTTAAGACTGCAACATAGAAATCCTGCTCGAGGTCCAGCCTGCTGGCCTGCCCTACAGAATTCAGACTTGCCAGTACCCACGATCACATGAGCCAATTCCTTGAAAAAAATCTCTCTCTCTTACTCTCTCTTTCTGTGTATATAGATATAAATTAGATATATAGATATAGATATAGATATTTCCAATTGATTTTCTTTCTCTGGAGAACCCTGACTAAAAGAATGTAAGAATTCCTTTATACTACCTCATACTCTGTTCATAGCCAAATTTCTCTGATTCCTATAATGTCTGTCAGTGTCCATTTTAGGAGTAGACATTGCATCATGTTCTGCATGTTGTGTCCCTCAACACTCTTTAATCTGGAATAGTCTTTTTTTCATGATACCAACTTGCTCAAGTAATGTTAACGGTTGTCCTATACAATGTCCCACGTTCTGGAGTTAATAAATTACTTTCTTGTTTCTGGTGATCTTCCTTTATGTCTTCTATGCTCTGGATGTTAGAACTAAAGTCTTCATTAGATTCAAGTTCAACAGTTCCAGCAAGAATTTATCACAGCTAATGTTTAAAACTTTGTATTGCCTCATATCAGGAGACATATAATATTTGTTTCCCACAATAAGGCACGTATTGGTTAGGGTAATAACAGAGTTATTTCTTTTATGTAAAGTTGTGTTTTTTGTCTTGTAATCAGAAAATAATCTGTGTGGTGTCACTGATTACATTGATGATAATGCATGATATATATTAGACCTCTGTCAAATTTTTATTTTTACTGACTTTTATAACTTTTTTCTTTTATTTCCTCTTTTAAGTTGATTTTTATTTTCTTATTTTAAGTCCATCTACACATATACTTTTTGGAATTCATAAGCCTATTCTATTATTTTAATTATTAGTTAACCTTGAATTTTACCATTCATACTTAAGAAAGTCTCAACTTATTAAAATCCCTTCCAAAAATTTTATATGCCGTAGAGCACTTTGATAGCCTCACCTTGACTCTCAACTTATGGACCATGATTGCCTGATTTTGTCTTCTGCTGTTGTAAAATCTCACAGGAATCATTACTATTATTATGTTATGTAATAATGGTATGTTTAGATTTATAGACTTACATATTTCTTCACTCATCATTTCATCTTGAGTCTCAGATCTTTTTTCTAAAATCATTTTATTTCAGCCTCAAGAATAATCTTTAAAGATTCCTTAAGTCTATTGTTATAATAAGCTCTTAATTTTGTGTTTTAATGTTTACCTGAACATTTCTCCTTTTATCCTCTTTTTTGAAAATAAATTTTGCTGAATGTACAACTCTTAGTAGGCAGTGATTTTCTCATGATGATACTATTATTCCAGTGGCTTTTAGCTACTCTTGAAAAGTCAACTGTTTATTTAATTGTAGTTCTTTTGAAATTGAGCTGTCTTTTTCTCTAGAACTTACTAAAATCTTGTTTTTGCACTGATATTTTATAGTTTTAAAAAACTGTATCTTATGTGGACTTTAGTTTATTTTACTTTATTATCTTAATATCTGTGGATTCTTATCTTTCACAAATTCAAAAAAAATATTTGCTGTTTTCTCTTCCAATTTCTCTCTCCTTTATTTTCTCTTTCTCTACTTTTGGTGCCTTGATTATACATACATTAGAACTTCGTATCTCTTTCAACTCTCCTTTTTTCCATCTTGTATTTCTCTTTACTACTTTATGGGTCACTTCTGATCTATCTTCCAGATAATTCATTCTCTCTTCAGCTGAATCTCATCTGCTGTTCAGTCCATTCCTCCCTCAAAGTCATATATTGCATTTCCAATGTTTCCATCTGGCTACTTTTTTAAAAAATTTGTCTTGTATTTTTGGTAATATCATTTACTCCTATCTGTGATTCCTTTTTTAAAACATGTCATATATAAATATTTTATATTCTATATCTGACTATTTTAAATCTTTGTTTTGGAGGAGTAGAGGTTTAATATTAATTTGTTTTGCTTGGTCTCAATCAAGTAGATTTTTCCTTGGATTCTTGGTGATTATCTTTTAATCAATGAGAGTCCTGGGAGCCCACCTTAGAGATGCTTTCTCACAGAAATACATTTACATTTCCTTCTATCAGGGCCCAGGAAGTATCACTGAAGTGGGATTTCCTTGGCCCCTTTCAGGGTCCACAGCTCAATCCTGGCATTCCTAGATTAGGTCTACACACCCTCTCCCACAAGGATCAAGCTGCAGATTGGTTCTACATAGGCCCTCAGAGGAAATTAACTTTCACAGGAACTCCTGTTCTCACAGTTCTGTATTCAGCTCATGACTTTCTCGCTCTCTTATCTTACATGGCGAGATGGAAGAGGTTCTTTTATAATACCCTTACCATTTATAAGCAGCCCAGCAATACAATGCAAACTAAATTACATTAACTTTATGGAGATACTAGTTATTTTAGAATGAAATAATTGGTTATAACATCTAATCTGCCATAGTGCAAATGGCCAAAACTAAATTAACATTTTGTTTAAAAAATTTTTCGACTATTGCAATCTCAAAATAAAGTACATTGATATAAATTATTTCCATTAATATCTAAAATTGCTATAAATTATCTTATCATATTAAGATTTACATGTTTACTGGTATTTTATTAGCTTTATAAATAACATTGTCTTTTCACCTATGGAATTATAAATAAGAAGATTTATCTTTGGGAAATTTAATAATTGTAAAAATTTTAAAAAAACTATGCATAGTAAAGGCAGATGGTCTTAAAACAGCTAAACCTCTTTTGACTCCTTAGAAGTTTATTCTTAAGTATTTCTTTTTCACTTGCAGTTCTATCTACACCGATAATCAGCCCTGTTTTTCAGAAAAATAATTGCAATGAAATCTTACTATAGGAGATCCAAAGGACAGAAACCATTTCTGTCTCTCTAATGGTTTCACTCTTGAAACTGAGATGTAGTCAAGATTTTTTTTTTACTTGCAGAAAGCAATTGAGATTTTTTTTTTTTAATGTCCAGTTATTTTTAGTTCCACCAAGTAAAGAATCAGTCCTTTGGCCATAAAAGAATTAGAGGCCTGTGAAAAAAAAATGTGTCCTTACCATTCCTAGAATTAATTATAGGGGATTAAAAAAAAGAATCAGTGTCAGAGTTTAGGCTTTGTCTTATTAATAGTCTGGAAATAAGTGTTAAGCAACACTGATTTCCTCTTGGTTAATTTTTGCATGATGAGTTGTTTTTGGTTTTTTTTTGAGGTCAAAATCCACTGACTTTCACATTTATTCATTGCTACTTGACATGACTAGAGTCTCTGAAATCTTAAGTGTGTTTCTTGTCAAAGGGAATCTTAAGTCATGCACATTTGAGCAGATTTATTTAAAGAAAGGTATTTTCACCTCTTCTTAAAGCAATATTCCCAACTCAGTAACTGATGTTCAACAGATGACTAATGAAGGTCTTACAATAGAAATTAGCCTCTTCACTACCTCCTGGATTCAGTTACCCTGTTGAGACTCTCAATCTGCCCTCTACCTTTAGTTGGCTCCCTGGAGAAAGCTGGAAACAGGTGCTAGGAATCTTGTCATTAATTCAGAATCAGCAGTGTCAATTAATTAAGTGGAAGTTCTTTAATCCAGTCTCTAAAGGCAAAGATAGCTAAGAGTTCAAAACGATTAAAATAAAATACAGTTTTCTTTACATCTCTCAAGTCAATATTCTTCTTCCTAATTATATTCCTTACATTTTTCCTAGGTTTAACTCTTTAAAAGTAAATAAGTAAATATGGCCAATATAATGGGGGCAGGAAGATGAGATACCTCTTAATTTACATATGCGTAGAATATCATGAAAACAGTGTTTTCCAACAAAAATTCCATGCATCATTCCTTCCATAGGATGTAACTAGCTATATCTTGGGAGGAAAAAGCTGTCATAAAACTAAATAATATCAGAAATACTGGGTTTACTGAATATTTTTACAGAGTTTTACAAAGCCTAAAATATTGAATATGCTATATAATGCATGTTGTTAATATACTAAATTAATAAGAAATGGATACATTATATAGTGCTTCACATATATGTAACATGCATACAACAGTAGTAGTTATTTAATCATAAACTGTATTTTTAAATTTTTGAGCATTTTTCAGCAATAGAATTTTATAGGACCTAAGAAAATTCTTAATTGTCCTTTTTCAGAAAGTTTATGTAACATTTTTGTCAATATATATAATTTAACTCTTTAAAAAAAAAATTCCCTTGATTATTCTTCTGTGAATTCCACATTAAAGGTTGGGAGGGTTTCAATTTCCACATTTCCCTTGGTGCTAAGACAGACTCTTTTCTGATATGTGTTCTTGTCAAGGCTGAACTGTCCACTTTATTTTTCAATCTATTTTTCAAGTTTTTATCTATTTGACATCAAAACACAAAAAATAAAAGGAAAAGTTTCCTCTAGCATTTAATTGAAAAGTATGAGATTCCTTTGAAGAGTAACCTGGGGCCTATGTACAAAATAGAAATAGGAATCCCTTCCTCCAGACCCTACTTCCATCAGTTGAAATACAATGATAGACTGAAACATGAAACCTTACTGCTATCTTCTGGAAAAGTATTCTATGAACTGAATTGTGTGATATGAATTGTGCCCTTAGGATTGTGCAGTGCACAACATAAACCTCTCTACACAATGGCTCTGGAACAAAATTAAAGGCAGTTTAAAGGATGCACAAGCTTATAGTCTCCTCTGATATAAGAGGCTAAAGCGCGCGCGCACACACACACACACACACACACACACACACACACCCCTGATTTTTCAAATTTGGCATTTTTAACTTTTATTTTTACCCTTACCAACCAGTGTCTTGCTGTTTTGAGCCCCATATCACTATACCACACAGAATATATGCCTTTTCCCTGTTAGTTGATTCAATAACCCATTTTTTTCACAAATACCCATTGCCTAGATTCTAGTAAAGGAGGCTAAAATGTCATTAATTGCTTAATTATTTCTCCCTCTTGATGACCTTCTTTGGTTTTGGGTCTTAGGCTCATGATAATTCACATTCCAGTGGACAATTAACTTATGCAAAATGATACTTTGCAACACTTTTTAAAAAGATATGTCTATTTGATTGTCAAGATTTTTAACCATAGCAAAGTAGATGAAATATTTTGGAATGTACCTTTGTACAAGTGCAGCACTCGATGTGATCAACTAGAATTCATCTGATCAAATTAACATAGATTTGGGAAGTTCTTACTATCATACCCTTCATGTGCTGCTGGTCTAGTCTAAATTATGCAAAAATTTTTAGACAGAGTTATATGGTAGAACTACTTTTTGAGGGCTGGGGAGAAAGAATTCGTATGGTAATTTTCATCGTGTGTTTTAACTTGAGCTGTGTACACCTAAAATGTTACCATTTGCTCCTTTGAGTTGCATCATCTTTGTGCTTTCGTTTCCATTATAGTATTGATAAGATTCTTATGGAATTGTTTTCATCTCTTTCCTTCCCCACTGGATGCTGACATTTTACAAGTGGCAGCTCACTTATTTTTCTTTTATACTGCCTCCCATAAATGCATGTTGAATGGGTCACTAAGGGTACAGCAGCTCAAAGGTGAGACCTTGTCTCTAAGAGTAGAGTACTTTTAAAGAATTCAGAGAAAACATCCCTGTCAATTGACCTATCTTTTTCCATACTTTCAAGTCCTTTTTAAAGTGTTTTAAGTTTGTCACTTATAAAATACTTATGTTACTTTCATGAGACCTCTAAAGTGAAATTAATAAAAAAAAATCACTAAATGCCTGAAAAATAGAAACACTATAAAATAATGCACTTTGTTTCATTATATTTCACTTCATAAAAACCACTGATGGAATTCTTTGAGAAACACATGTTTTCTATCTGCTGAAAAATTTAAAATAAATATGAGATAATACTTCATAAGCATGGTTGTGTTAAGCCAAATGATTTTTATTCAGTTCAAAATTTTTTTAACATTTGAAAATCAATGGCATTTATCCGGATGTAATGCTGTCATCTAGTCTCTTCTTAAAGTATTGAAAATCGGGTTTTTATGTTGCAACACAAATCACTGTTTATTTAAAACAGACTTGATTAAAAATAATGAAGTCCTTCACCTTCTCCTTTCTTATCATTTGTATGAACTCTCTTTGATGATTTACATTTGAGACAGATATTGATTTCTGTCCTCCTGCTTTGCCCTATAAATGCTACTCTATTTTCAGCTGAGTGTGATGGGCATTAGGTCAGCACAAGGATGGGATAAATAAACCAAAATAACTTATTTTTAAGAAAGTGAAGCAAGAGCATCTTCAAAGCACCCATGGTTTTATATAACCCGTCTTTTGACTGTCAAGTAATGAAACTACAAAATTTGCGTAAATCTTAGTTGTTTTGATATTTCTAAGAAAGTCTACATTTAACATTTTATGCTTTCTTTAGATCCAATAAAATTTTTTGATTGTTCTTAAGTGTCATTTTTGGGAGGAGTATTCCTAATACCAATTAAAACCATCATAACTTCCTAACATTTGGGGAAAAAACAACACAGGGTATGGGGACAAAAAGAAATTAGTTCCTAAAATTTCTTTTCAGGTATGTTACAGTATTCATGCTAAGATTCAATTTGTTGATTAAGTGGGAGCCAGAGCCGAGGCTTCATCACTAAGGTATCATGATCTAGCAATTAAGTTACAGCCAACAAACTGGGAGCTCTGTTGCTATTGAAAAGTATACACTCTGTTTGAAGGAAGAAAGTATGCTGAAATAAATATGCTTTTGAGGAGTGCCTACACAGAGGTCATAACATTGCCTTATAAAAAAGAAAAATGTTGGCTAAGTAATATCAAGGGCATTGACTATGAAAACTCTGCAATAATAAAAAAAAGACCTCATTCCTTTGCAGAAAACTCATATACCTGAGTGGAAAAACACAGACTGTATTTTTTCCTCTGCTCTTACCCCTCAACAGTCAACACAAAAGACTTCTATGACCAAATGTGTGGAAATTTTTCCCCCATACACCAAGCAATAAATTCTGCAGTGAACACTAGCTAAGTGTCCTCCAATTCAATTCCAATACCTATTTACCTGGAGATAGTATCAGATCACACAAGTTGAGGGATCACTCTCACAAGACTGCCCCCCACTTTTGATGCCAATCCCAAGATTCCAGTTGTTTTACCTATAAATTGGGTTTTTCCCAAACCCCTCCTTAGTTTTAATCTTGCTAGAGTGGTTCCCAGAACTCAAGGAAATAATTAACATTTACTGATTTATTACAAAGAATATTACGAAGACTACAGATGAAAAGATGCATAGGGCAAGGCGTATGGGAAGGGGCACAGAGCTTCCATTTCCTTTCTGAGCATGCCGCCCTCTATAAACCTTCATGTATTTAGCTATCTGGACACTCCCCGAACCCTCTTCTTTTGGGTTTTATGGAGGCTCCATGCATAGGCATGAGGGATTAATCCATTGCCTACTGGTGATCAACTTAACCTTTTGACTTGTTCCCCTCCCCCCTCCCTAGGGTTTTGGAGTTAGGGCTGAAAGCCCAACACTGTAATTATACCTTGGTCTTTCTGGTGACCAGCTCCCATCCTGAATCTACCTTGGGGCTGCCAACCATCCATCAACTCATTGGTATACAAAAATATATCACTTTTGAGATTCTAAAGATTTCAGAATTTGCTCAGGAAATGTGGTTGATGACCAAATATATATTTCACAATATCACACTATCAGGTAGCAAATATAAGCATATTATTTATTTTATCATGTACTGCTTTAATCAAGGCATCTGTGGTAGACAGAAGAATGGCCCCTCAAGCATGCCCACATCCTGATCCCTGGAACCTGTGACTATATTAGCATACATGGTAAAGGGGAATTAGGGTTACCGATGGAATTAAGGTTGTTCATCAGCTGACCCTGAAATGGGGAGAGCATCCTGGATTATGCAAGTGATGAGCTCAATATCAACATAAGGGTTTTAAAAAATGCAAGCAGGAGGCAGGAGAGAGACTCAGATGGCAGCAGGAAAAGGGCTTGGCCTGATCTCACTAGCTTTGAAGGTAGAGAAATGGGGCAATGAGCCAAGGAATGCAAGCAGCTTTTACAAAGAGGAAAAAGCAAGAAAACGGATTCTCCCCTAGCACCTCCTATCAGTACCTTAAATTTAGCCCAGTGAAACTCATCTTGGACTTCTGACCTCCAGAACCATAAGATAAAAATTTTCTGTTGTTCTAAGATGCTGTCTGTGGTAATTTGTGACAGCAGCAATAGGAAACTAATGCAGTGACTAAGGGCAAATTTATGTCAGAGCAGACTTAAAGGAAGCCAGTCAAGGATAAATAGAATTCTATTATTCTAAATGAAGTGTGCTATTATTCAATGAATCTCTTTTCTCTTTCTTTCTTTAGTTTGTTTAAGCAAAGTGGAAAGCGTATTCTAAAGACTTGCCTGCATGATCCAAAAATCTGAGTCATGTAAATGACTAAGGAGTTAACTCAATTCTCTTTTCTTTCCTGAAGAAAGAGTCTCCACAGTCAATACTTTTCTTCATATATATCATCACATTTTTAATTTGATTAATGAGTAACGGGTGGGCTAATAGAAATTTTAAAATATTACTCATTAATAGAGATAAGTATGATGCTACTTTTAAAGAGAAAATCATTATTTTATACATTAATGATTTGTGAACATTATTTGTAAAAGTGATTTATAAGACTGATGTGGAAATAATGGAAAACTTTTCAATGCTTAGACATAACATGAATATTATGTCTTCAGAACCGAATATCTAAGAGACCTATATCTGCGTGTCAACTTAAAAAGCTACATGGCTGGGTGTGGTGGCTCACACTGTAATCCTAGGACTCTGGAAGGCTGAGGCAGGAGGATAGCTACTAAAAATAGAAAAAATTAGTCAGGCCTGGTGGTGTACACCTGTAGTCCCAGCTGCTCAGGAGGCTGAGGCAGGAGGATCGCTTGAGCCCAGGAGTTTGAGGTTGCTGTGAGCTAGGCTGATGCCACAGAGCTCTAGCCAGGGTGACAGAGGGAGATTCTATCTCAAAACAAATGAAAAAAAGAAAAAAGCAATTAAAAAGCTACAAAGTGTTAAAGTCATAATTTTTCCCTAAACTTTACTGAAGTGTCCTAAACTGAAAAAAAAAAAAAAAAAAAAGAACCCTAAAAAAAATCCTTTCATTTCAGTGGTTTCAGGAATTACTTGCTGACTCAGTCAGGACAGTAAAAAACAACATCAAGGGTAAACAAGCAAAAGCAAAAGAAAGCAAGAGCCAAGCTCCTTCTTTAGGGCCTTTGCACGTTCCATTGTGTTTGTCCAGAATAAAATTTCTCAGCCATGTACATGGATTGCTCTCTCATTGTTTTAGGTCTTTTTTGTTAGTGAGGTCTTTGCTGTTTACCCTATAAAAGTTTAATGTCCCACGGTGACTTTCCATATCTCCTTTCCCTGCTGTATTTGTTCTTTTTTTAGCACTTAGTACTATATAATATATTATTGGTTTCTTATTTTGTTTTTGTTTTTTTGTACCTACTAACATGTTCAATGTTTATTCCACCCAACTAGGAGCATTCAAAGTTACAAGACACAGCAGGCTTTATCCTACATCATGATTACTATGATTTCAGGAAAATAGACCATACATAAATCACCATGTACAGCAACAGCATAGAAAAAGTCTCTTGTCTCTCAGGCTGTTTCCAAATGGCTTGTCATTTTACCGGGGATATGAGGGGTTGTGAGAGATGATAGGGAACGAGTGCAGACCAACTCAGATCATGGAAGCCACTGGATCAGAGCCATTTTTAGCTTTTATCCCTTGCCTAACTGTATCTCTTCATGGGAATGTGATTAGTTGCCATTCTCTAGGGAAGTTGCATCTGTCAATTACATTATTAATTAAATCCAATCTTTACATTAAGGTACAAATTTGATGGTGGTACATAGCATTGATGTTGAATTCTGTATTCTTCTGGAAATTCCTTCAGTAAATATTGCAAGGAAGGTTAGACTAAAGGTCACATTTTGAAGATAAAAGAAAGACCACAGAACTAGGTTCCAACATGTACAACTGTCTCAATGACAAAGAGGTTAATAATCTCAAACTCTTTGGTATCGGGCATTGGTGGTTCGTAATTAGCAGGAATATTTAATATATCAAGAATGTTTGAGACAAAGAGTTCATATTAAAGACTACTTTAGTGAAAGAATATGCAGAAAGACCTGTAAGTGACCCACTGGGAATTTCAGAGAAATCTATCCCAATTTACCTGATAAAGGAGAATAATTTCTATTAATAGGTAGATTTGTGTTAGTTCCATGCTTTAAGTTTTAAGTAAAATGCTTTTTTTTTTTACTTCAATGTTTTTCTTCCTGAAAAAATTTAGTAAACATTTTGTCCATAAAATTAAATCATAATCAATATTATACAACTTTTCAAAATTTCACATACTTATTTTACAAAGTTTCCATCTATTATATTATAATGGCTTTCCCTGCTTTTATAAATATTATTCTCAAATTGTCTCATTTAAAAAAAAAATTGTAAGTGTTCTTAACTCTGTTTCCTTTTTCCTGACAAAATTTCCTAGCAGTAATTTTCCTACTGTGTGAGTGAGGAGAAATAATGTATCACATCAAGTCCAACACGATTAAGAGCAGTATGGTTCTACCACATGCTCTTTGCTGCCCATTTGACTGAAAGTGAAGCATGCTGAGACGGCGTGCTAGGGGTACCCTGGGTTCCTGGTTGCTGACTAGAGCAATGTGGTGCAAGAATGCAACTAGCTGTTTAAAGTCACTGACAAGATATTTGTATATTTTGGCAGCTTGTGTTAGTTATCCTGATCAACAGAGAGAATAGTAGCAAAGGAACCAGTTGGTTTAGAGGTTTCAGAGAAAGATGAGATTCGTTATTGACTATCCAAAGAGAATAGTCAATGACAAATCTGTTACCTGTTGAAAACTAATATTTGTAGGATTTCAACATAATTAGTCATGTTTCTTATAATCACAGCATCATGAAAAGCATTGAATAAAAGCTTTACAAAGGTCAGGGTTTTTAAGAAAATAAGCATTTGTTGTGTGCTTTTGTATGATTATATGATGGAATGAATGTCATTTATTTACATATTATTATATAATATGCATTTGTAACTAACAAAATACATATGCACAATAAATGCATTAATTTCTTCACATAAGCTTTAGAGCAATATCATTTCACAGAAGAGAAAACTAAAGTTGAATGTTGATTAGTCACTTGGGCAAGATCACAAATAATCGTAGTGATAGATCCATGATTCTAGCTTGGGTCTCTGCAGTGACAAAATCCTCATTTTCTCTAAAGAGCCATAATGTGTCTTAACCACAAATATTCTTATGCACACACACACATTCCTATAGGGGACGTTATTATTCTTGATTATGAATGAAATGTCTCAAAGACAAAAATATTTGTTACTAGGAATATTATGTCTACATATAAAATGTCTTTTTTCTTTTGGGATATTAACTTTAAAACATACAAATGATAGGAGATTTCATGTTGACTGTTGCTATCACTCTATCATTGTATATTCATGCAATTGTGGAAAAAACAGTGGATGCCAGTGTATTCTGTGTAACAGTAAATATTTTCTACCTCTGAATTTTGGATAGATTGCATCAAGTCATTTTCGTTAGTGACTGTGTATTGTTTCATAATGGAGTATAATGGTAAGGTTGAAAAGGTAAATTGGATCCCAACGACAATGCCTTAATAAGAATCTATGACATTTGGATTTTGATTCTGCAGGTTAGGCGTCTGAACACTGTGGCCACTGTGGTAGGTTAGGTTTTTGCACACTATCACTATGTGTTGTCCTCTGTTTTAGTTTTCCTCAAAAGAGCTAGGACCACTTGACATGTAAAAGCTTATTTGTTTTATGACTACCTCCAATAAAAAGTAAGCTCCCTGGGACAGGGAGTTTTGTCCGTTTTATTTGGCACCATATCCACAGCATGAACAATAGTTCCCAACCCAAGGTAAGTACTCAATACATATTTATTGAGGGAATAAATAAATATATAATAATATATTTTGCAAGGGGCATTTCTGGAAAATCATAATATCAATATGTGAAGAAGAACAATAATGATCAAAGATAAGAAAAATGCTTGAAATATAGCTTAGAAATATTATCATTAAGAAAATAAGCCAGTCAAATAGTTGAAAGCAGGGGAAAGGGATTTTTTCCCCTCTACTAACAGGTGAAATAATGAAGAGTCCAATTCTATATATTACCAGGTGTTTGTCATGGCAACTGAGAAGGTTATTCTTTGAATGTGCAACCTGCATAGTTTTGTCAACTGCTAAAGACTAATCAACATTGGTTACAGTCAGTGACTGAAATTGCTAGAAAGAAAAAGAGCTTGTCAATTATGCAATTATGTTTCACTTCAAAAATGCTGTATAGTTTCAAACAGACATTTGGCAAAAGAATTGAATGAGAAATAAGACAGGACATTGTAGGCACACATTTTTTTTCTTTTCTATAGCATTAGGGGTTCTGCCTGAAATTTGTTTGCTTTGTGAGATAAATCCTCTTCTCAAAAAGGCAATGGTGTTATTAATTAAACAAAGGAAGAGGGAACTGAGGTGGGACCATGCTATGCCAAAGTTGTTAAATGAATATGAGTTCTCGTACAGAAAAGTTCCCCAGTGGTTAGCTAAGCTGTCACCATTTTAGCGCATCTGAGGAAATGTACTCCAAGATTTCTGTTAGTGTTGGCAAAGAAGTGAACTAATTTTAATTCGCTCAACTCCTAAATCTGACATCAATCCAGAAACTTTGCAGCTAAACTTGTCTGTTTGCTGCACAGACAATAATTACATTAAGAATATTACATGGGAAGCCAGCAGTCTACCTAGTATAAATGGTAGAAGTGAAATTTAGAAAAAACCCTTTATTTTCACTTTCAAAAATTTTCAAGTCTGTCAAAAGTTCTGATTCCTAGAAGGTCATAAAAGGACTCATAGAAGATTTATTTTCTCTGGTTGCTCAACTACTACAAAACTAGATTACTTCCTGCTACTTCTGCCAAAATAAATAATATTAAAATACCGTATTTCCCATCTGCCAGTCAGAATCAAAGATCCATGAAAGATGGTGTTTATTTGTACATGTGCACCTTTCCCACCATACAACTCACATTAAATGTTGCAATATTCAACACAATTTCAGCTGTTTTTCGAAGCTGGTCTTCTCACATCTTTCTTCTTACTCATAACATGTAAAATATCACTGATTGTCCTAAAGTGAAAATTTCCTTTTTCTTAGGAATTTGTTTAAAATGAATCTTTCTTCTGCATATGACTAAATATTCAAGTTTTTTGTCACTGCGATAATAAAGGTATGAATAATTGCTGCTTTTGGAAATTGTAAGAGACTTAAAAAATCTCAATTTTCTTAGAGAGGATTGCATCAAAGAGGATGATACACGCTGAGAACAAGGAAAAGATCCAACTGATTCTCTACACAAAAGATGGATATGATTCAAGTAGATTTCAAGTGAAGGAAAAAAGATTATTGCTCTACAGTTTAGTACTGGAGAAAAGCCCCAATTCACATAACACTAGCTTAGTTGATTTTTAGAATAGCTAGGTTTTAAAGGTATGCTTTAAATTCTAATTGTAAGAAAAAGTTGAAACTATTGATGGTGTTAACTTGTGAACCAAGATACTATTATTGTTAAAAAACAAAACAAAACAAAACATACACAAAATCTATCTCCATTTTTCTTGCTGTTATCTTTTGGATCATGCCACATCTTGATTTTGCCAATAGAGGGCAATAGTCAAACTAGGATAGACTACATCTATCATTTTTGCAACTTCTAATGAGGTAAAAGGACACATAGAATCCTCATCTGCTTTTATGGATATTGCTGTGTAATTGCAGTGTAATTATGGCACACAACAGCTTCAGAAAATTATCTTTCAAGAAAACAGCTGGTTCTTTTTAACAAACTGAGATGAAATCTAGTCAATTAAAAAAAAGTCCAAAGAAAATATTCCAAAAATATATGCTGATAATAAACAAGCAACAAAAATGAAATAACATAAAAATTTTAAATGGATAAATCAGAGCTGCTGATATGAAAAATAAGACAAAGATACAAACATAAGAAAATTATGAAAGTAGAAGGTACTTCTGATGTATTTTTTTATATAACAGTGTACACAGACTTCTTGGAAACATTTTCAAATATGTTATTCCATTTTTCTCTTTTCATTATGTGTGTAATTATGTAAATGCATGGATATATACTCCACATATGAGATACATACACACAAACGCAGAAAGAGATATATATATAAAGTATAAGGTTTTTTTTATAACCAGTGCTTTCAAAAAACTACAAAATAATTAAGGTTGGGCACTTACTCTAAATTTGTAATTTTATTAAGCTTTTAGACATGTCAATAACCCAATACATGAGTGTCTCATTCTATAAAAACTCTATATACAAAAATACGAAGGCACTAAAGGGACAATTATAGATAATTCACTTTGACGAATGACTTATTTCAAAGTTACTTTAAAAGTTACATGCTTAGAGTGGCGTAGAGATGATTGGATTTATAAAAAAATAAAATTCCCAAGGTCAGAAACATAGATACTAATATTGAAATGCTCACATCCTCCATTTGATTAGATATTTTTAGGTAGTCAATTATATTTAGACTCTATGTATGAAAAATAAGAATTGGTGTTTTCTTGACTCACAGAATGACATCTCATGGCAGTATCATAGCACTTGAGGCAAGGTTCCCTTATGAACCTTACATGTAGAAACTATTTAGATTAACAACAAACATTAACTGAGGGTATATCATTTAGCCTCAGTGGAATTGATCTCTAAGTGCTTAAAATTAAAACAGCTAAATACCATATATGAAATTATAAACACATAGTATTTATATGCATTTATGACATACATGTGAAATACATACACAGAGAAAATCAAATAATAATTATATTCTAAATTTTGTTTTGTTTTTAATTGTACAAAGTAAGTCGAATAACTAGCAATAATACTCTTAACTGGTTCTCAAAGTATGATCTCTGGACCGTTAGTATCAGTGCCCCTAGGAACTTGTTAGTTCCCAGACCAACTGAATCAGAATTCCTGGGGTTGGTCTCCAGCAATCAATGTTTAAACAAGCCTCCAGGTGATTCTGATGCATGTTAAATTTTGAGAACTACTTCCCTTAGTAAGTATATATATATATATATATATATATGTGTGTGTGTGTGTGTGTGTGTGTGTTATTCTCATAATTATTACAACTTGAACAGTATGAATTCCAGATTTCATCCTGTCTCTAGGCTTGTTTTCAAAGTTCTAAATTTGAGTATACTTAAGATATTCTTATCAGATTGATTCTTTATTACTACTCACTGAGTCTTTCAAAAACTGGGCTTGTAATCAAATCTTCACAGAGTTTCTTATATTAGCTATGGAATTTAGGCCTTATGAGTTCTTAACAGTCATCTAGCATTTAGAAAACTAGAAAACTTGGAGCCAAAAAGGCTAAGAAAATTTCCAAATATTAAAAGGCAGTTTGGCAATGAACTTGAGTTTAGAACCCAAATCTCCTAACTTCTGTGTTGAATTTTTTTTTTTTTTTTTTTTTTGAGACAGAGTCTCACTCTGTTGTCCTGGCTAGAGTGAGTGCCGTGGCGTCAGCCTGGCTCACAGCAACCTCAGACTCCTGGGCTTAAGCGATCCTACTGCCTCAGCCTCCCGAGTAGCTGGGACTACAGGCATGCGCCACCATGCCCGGCTAATTTTTTCTATATATATTTTTAGTTGCCCAGATAATTTCTTTCTATTTTTAGTAGAGATGGGGTCTCGCTCAGGCTGGTCTCGAACTCCTGACCTCGAGCGATCCACCTGCCTCGGCCTCCCAGAGGGCTAGGATTACAGGCGTGAGCCACTGCGCCCGGCCTGTGTTGAATTTTAATCAGATTAGGTTGGAGCTATGGCTTTCAACTAATTTTCTGTATCAATAACAAGATAACTGTCAACTCATGACAGACATTTTTACACTAGACACATTTTCAAAATGGCTGAATAATTTACATAATACAGTTGTCAGTCTGGGAATCTGGATGTTTCTCTCTCTTTCTCCGCATATGAGTACAGTTTCTCTCAAGGTCTTCTTTGCACATTTCAACAACCCAACTTTTAGCCAGAGAAACACCCTAATATTAAGTTATTAAGTATGAAATGTCCAATTTCGTTAAGTACTAACTTTGGCAGTTGATATCTCTGACATTTCACTTTCACACTTCTTGTTTTATTTTCATTGTGGAGGTACATCCTCAGTCTTTCAAACCCACATTTCAACTTGTGATTATCTTTCATATTTTTAGAACATTTTTGTGAAACCCTGGATAAGTAAAAAATTAGTGTTATTTTCCCCTATGAGTTTCATCCTGGAAGCAATACAGTGCACACAGCTTGAAATATCAATGAGGTGTTTAGGAAGGATGTGGCTAATAAACACACAGTATGTCCATGGTTTGTGAAGTTCCATACTGGTGATTTTAGTCTTGAAAATGAGCCATGTGGGCGACCTGAGACCAAGGTGGATAATGATGAGCTGAAACCTGTAGTGGAAGCAAATCCATCTCAATCTATGCGTGAATCAGCAGCAAAGTTTGACGTTACTATTTCAACAATATTGGACCATTTAAAACAAATTGGAAAGGTAAAGAAACTTGACAGATGGGTACCACATGAATTAAACAAGCATCAGAAGAGAAATCATCCCCAAGCTTGCCTTTCTTTGCTGTCATGACATGGACTTTGAGTGTAGTACTCTATAAATTTGGAAAGTCATTACACTTAGTGAATTTAACTCTGCTATCTGATCATAAGGAGATAAACATCACAACAATTTTGTTTATCTTAAATGTTTAATAACACATATAATAACCATTCCTTTAGAACTGCAGAAATACCTCTTCAATGCATACATGATTAATTCCATCTTAAAAAGTAATTGTATATTTAATTACATAAATTCTGTTAATACTTGGGTAATTTTATTAACATAAAGTGAGAACACATTCAAACACACTATAATAAAATATAATAAAAGATATAAACAATAAAAGATTTTATGGAAATATAATAAGTTATAATATCAGAAAAATTATTGTGAAGCAGTGTTCAAGTGACAGGACTGTATCAACATTATATCGGCAAAAGAATATGGTTATGTATTAGGACTCATTGCATAATGCTGGAAAGAGTTTATGAGAGATTTCTGAGAAACAGGTAGGCATTGCTTTAACCTTACATATCCTTTCTCAGAATGCAAGTTAACTGAAATATTAAGTGGATAAATATTTAATTCTTGTCTAGAGGACAAGATAAATTAACTAGAATAATAGCCGTAAGAAAATGCACTTGGAATGATGCACCACAGTGGTTAATACCACATGAGGGAATATAGGCAAATGGTTTAATTGAACCGAAAAAAATAAAATTGCATCAAAGTTCACAGTTCTAGAATGTCTAAACCAAAGTCAACTTTTATTGATATTTAAAGGAGTGAAACTACTTTCATCGATCAATTCTGTGCGGTAGATGATGCACTATAAGAGACACATCCATAATGTGCTGTACAAAGCATTGTTAAGTAGTGTTGGCAATACATTAAAAATAATGTTGATGTTCAAAACAAGTTTTGACTGATAGTTAAATTTTGAAAGTAGATGACTTTATTTTATTTTTTATTTTTTTTATTTTTATTTTTTTTTGAGACAGAGTCTCACTTTGTTGCCCGGGCTAGAGTGAGTGCCGTGGCATCAGCCTAGCTCACAGCAACCTCAGACTCCTGGGCTTAAGTGATCCTACTGCCTCAGCCTCCCGAGTAGCTGGGACTACAGGCATGAGCCACCATGCCCGGCTAATTTTTTTGTATATATATTTTTAGTTGGCCAGATAATTTCTTTCTATTTTTTAGTAGAGACAGGGTCTCACTCTTGCTCAGGCTGGTCTCGAACTCCTGACCTTGAGCGATCCACCCGCCTCGGCCTCCCAGAGCTAGGATTACAGGCGTGAGCCACCGCGCCTGGCCTACTTTAAATAGTTCCTAAACTTATTACACCATGGACTTAATGTTAAAAGCAGAACTTGCATTCCTAAAAACTGACTCAATTATTAGATTAAAAAGTTCCTTTTAATGTAGACAATTAAAAGTAAAATTTACCACTAGTATGTGGACCAACATTTGAGTTCCTTCTGTGTGTAGAAAACTAAATTATTTATTTTGAGGATTTAAACAAGAAATGTTCAACATAGACTTCCTGGATTGAAATTAGAAGTTTCAAGAAATGTATATACACACACACATATATTGAGAAAGACACAAATGCACACATTATACCTAAACACATACATATAAATAAATGTAAAAAATGTTGCTAATCATTCATCACTTTTTTAAAAATTAGTAATAGTAGCACAAATATACATCAGAGCCAGATTATTTTTAATTCATTTTATCCAAGCTTCTATGTAGTCTCTAGATTAATATAATTTTGTTTCAATGTAGAATCACAAAACAAGTTTTCCTTTTCATCTCCAGACAGTCACACCTTCAAGCCTTACACTAATAATATGAAACCTAGGAATTCCAACAAAGTGAGCAAAACACACACACATACACACACACACTCCCACACACACAGAGCTAGAAAAATTTCTTGCCTGTTATTATTATTATTAATTTGAAGGTAATTATTTTATAAGGGCAAAATTTAAAGATTTATATTTTGGAGGAAGGAGGTTTATCATTTGCTATAGCAACATCCACCACAATTCTACCATAACTGTTGTTCTAGCTCCTGCAGAAATTTGTTTTCTCCTTAAGACTTTCTTAATTCCATATTTTCCAATCTCCTAAGATTCAGGTGCTTTTGTGAAAGAATATACTGTTTGCTTCCTCCATACTTCCTTCTTGATTGTAGGTTCATAAAGAAAGAAACTGGCATTATCTCAGTAATTACTTAAGGTTCTCATCTACTATATCTTCTATTTGTAATTCTGCAACTTTAACTAGTTTGGTCCAGGAGCTTGGTAAGTACCTGAAATCAAACTGCTGCATCTGTTGTAAGGCTCGTCTTTACAAGGTGCACCATTCATGAAAGAGTTAAAAATCAAGCTCCAATCCCTTTGATAAAGATTAAAAATATTTACTGAAGTCTCTTGAACAGGGTGCCAAGAAATTGTATTGTCCAACAGAGAGCAAAACTTCTAAAACAATTATTTTCCTCTCCATTTCTCTAAAGTTCAATATTGAGTGGTATGCAGCTAAGCCACTCTACTTCACCCTCAAAATCCTTCAATAGGTCTCCCCATCCCCACGCTGGTTTTTCTCTCATACTTATTTTTCCTCCCATTTTTGGAAACTTTTTATTATAATCCAGTGCTATTAGTACTATTACGTTATTACTTATAAAATGTCCGATTTCCTTAAGTACTAAGTTTGAGGGTTAATATCTGTAACATTTCACATTGACACATCTTTTTTAATTTGTATTGTGAAGGTACATCCTCATTCTTTCAAACACCCAGTTTGGCTTGTGATTGTCTTTCAAAAAAATTTTAGAGCAGTGTTTGTGAAACCATGGATAAGTAAAAAATTAGTGTTATTTTCCAATATGAGTTCCGTTGTGTAACTACACAGACAGCTTGAAATATCAATGAAGCGTTTGGGAAGGATATGACTAAATGGTACGTGCATGGTTTGAGAAGTTCCATTCTGGTGATTTTAGTCTTGAAAATGAGCCACATGAGCGACTTGAGACCAAAGTGGATAATGATGAGCTGAAAGCTGTAGTGAAAGCGAATCCATCTCAACCTACACATGAATTAGCAGCAAGGTTTGACATTACTATTCCAACAATATTGGACCATTTGAAACAAATGGGCAAGGTAAAGTAGCTGGAGAGATGGGTACCACATGGATTAAATGAGCATCAGAAGAGAAATCATCTTGAAGCTTGCCTTTCTTTGCTGTCACAATGTGGCAAACCATTTCTACACAGTGTTGTTAAATTTGATGAAAAATGAATTCTTTTTTACAATCAGAAGCATATGGCACTATGGCTGGATAAAGATGAAGTGCCAAAACACAGTCCAAAACCAAATATTCATCAAAAAGAGCTAATGGTGTCTGTTTAGTGGTCCAGTGCTGGTATTATCCACTACAGCTTCATGAAACATGGTCAATCACTTACAGTGGATGTCTACTGCAACCAGTTGGATGTAATGATGAGGATGCTTGCAATTAAGCACCCAAGATTGGTTAATAGAGACAGGCCAATCATCTTGCAAGACAACGCTCAACCACATGTCACGCAAACAACACTGCTCAAACTACAGAGGCTGGACTTGGAAACTCTCTGTCATCCAACGTATTCACCAGACCTTGCACCAACTGACTACCACTTCTTCCAGGCTTTGGACCATTTCTTCCAAGGACAAATATTCAATTCTCAACAATCTGTGAAAAACACCTTTCATGATTTCATCACCACTTGCTCTCCAGGCTGCTTCTTCACCTCTGGCACAAACAAGCTACCAATAAGATGGCAAAACTGTGTTGATAGGTTAGGTGCATACCTGGATTAATTGTACTGCCTCTTGTTTAAGATATAATAAACTAAACTTTTGAATCAAAATCAGACATATCATATTTAATGACCTAATACTTATGTCACCGTATACAGCATTAAACAACATAAAATATTAAACTAACAAAATTTTTCCTTAAAAAAAAAGAGGAGGAGGAGGGAAAAAGAAGGGAAAAAGCAGCAGATATGTACATTATTTTTCACCTTTTTTCTATATTCCCACACCCAACATGCTTGCTTTTGAGCTGTTTGTCTCTAAATGTACATTTTCTCAATTGTTCAGTTGTCAGCCTTTCTTCCAGGCTCTTCCATCTCTCCTTCCCTCTTTCCTCTACTACTCTTTCTTCCCCCTTTCTTTCTTTCCTCCTACTTGCATTTCATACAATTCACATGTAAGGTGATGGCCCACTGCCATTTGAGAATAACTTTTGAGACAGAAGTTTATAATTTATGGGGCAGCAGAATTGGAAAATGGAACAATGGAATAATGCATCAGAACACAAAGGGCCAGTGGAGTTCATGAAGGCAAGGTGTTTACAGAATGCCTTGATGCAGGGAATGATTTTTCTTATAGAAGATCCCTACACAAGCTCCTCTCTCTATCATTTCTTTAGGCTTCAACTCTGTACATACCCTAATTTGTGAAACCTGTCATCATGAATAATGTTGGCAGTGTTGCTTCACCCAGGTAACACATTTGAATTCTGACCTTTTTCCTCTGAAAACAATGAATGAATCTAATGGTTGGTATTTTAGTCATTAAAGTGGGCTCATAGAGGCAAATTGGACATTTTTTATTACTTCAAATCAGATTTTTAGGTGATTTCCTCTCATTCCAACCACAAGCATCCACATTCGCTGGGACTGTTGTACCTACCATGTTCCAAGCACTATGATAAACATTATGTGCTTTACATAATCATCACATTCGAACCTTAGTTTGTAAATTTCAGATATCATCAACCTTACCATTGTATCTTCCACTGTGGATCTTCATCTGCCAAGAAATTTCACACACCTCCTATTTTTATCTTCATTGCCTTTCTCATTTTTTTCCCCCTGAAAGTGTCTCAGGTTTGATCAGTATTTTATAAAGTCAGTGATTTGTCTTCTCATTCAAAATGGCACAGTCATGTGATCTACTAAAAGCTCTTCTGTGGTAATTGATTTATCATTCTTATCATTTAATTCAGTACATAGGGCTGAAATTTTGGTTTAATAGCTAAGTACACTCAAGTGGATATCCTACATTAATGTACAGCTGTGGCAAGTTCTTAGAGTTCTGAACTTATAAAATTGACAAAATATAATGTAGTCATTACGTGGTATGACTTTTCTGATGGAAATACATTAATGAAGAGTAATATATTTAGTTAGCCTTGTAAATATCTACAAATGAAATAAAAATAGAAATGAACCAAAAGAAATTACCTAACTCTTACAGCAAGGAAGAATGTTTTTGGCCTTAGGCACATGTGAGGAAGATCAACTGTCAAAAAAAATGCTGTGAGGAATCAGTAGGCATTTGAGAGTAGACAAAGCAAAACATTGTCATCTAAGTAGTTTGGAAAATAGAAAATTCCTTTCATCTCTTATTCCTTGAACTCCATGTGACCATAATACAGGAGAAATACAATCCATCTAATTCGATCTTTAGGACAAACTGTTTTATGGGTTTTGTGGAATTTTTCTCTTTTTTGTTTATTTTCTATTATGACTCTATTATAAAGTACCACTCATGTTTAAAAACATTGAATATCTTCTTTCTTGCCATTTCACAAGGGATTAGAAAAAAAAATATGCCTCAGTTTGATAGAACCACATATTTAGGCTATATGTTAAATATAATTGTTTGAAGAGATATTTTAATTTGACCAATTATTTCAAAAGTAGTTATAAACTTGGTACTAACAGTTTTCTGCGCTGTATGTGTGGCAAATTATGATTTAAATAGACTTCTGGGAACCATATAATAGTACAAATACATCTCTTAGTGGCTTAGAAAAGCAGGGTAAAAATGCAGAAATGTATATTATTTTACTTTCTTGATTCTGTTTTAGTATTTGTCAGTTACAAAACTGTTCCCTTCATTATAAAGATCAGGGTCACAGAAGAAAACATGTGCATTGGGTGACCTAACAGACAAAGATGAAAAAAAACATCTTTGAAGTTTTACTTATAATGTTTCACATGTGACTGTTGAAGAGAAAAATAGTTAGCTTTACATTATAGTTATAGAAATCATTTCTCAAAGAGAAATGTTCACTAATGGGGTTCAGGACATGCTACCCCATAATATGGTAACTTTTCGTACTGATTATTTTAAGCTAAAGCAAATTGAGAAAACTTCAGAAGCAGAAAGGTCTTTCTGACCTTCTCCTACCCTTCTCTCCTGAAGCAGGCAATGAAAACTTATAAATGACCTTCCTGTGAAATAGGTCATTCCAGATGGTCTTCCTGCTACCTAGCAGAAAAGAATGTCCTTATCTCTGAAGATACAGGGACACAGAGAAGAATCTAAACAAACAAGGCATGCTAAGTTCTGCCCCCGAGTTTATTATTATTAGATCATACAATTTGTCCTCAATCATATCTGCATACATGTCTATAATAATACAGTTTTCTCTGTTTCTTTGGTGTCTTCATTTCTGAAGTCTCTTCTATTATGTAAAATATCTGTTAAATAAATTTGTATGCCTTTCTCTTGTTAATCTGTCTTTTGTCATACGGGTCTCAGCCATGAACCTAGCAATGGGTGAGAAACAATATTTCTTTTCAATATCTACATCACAAACAAAAATAATTCTTCCAATAAGTGTTCCATGTTTTAGACAATTTCTTCAAAGTTTAACCTAATTTGTTACAAGGTGCACAGTTTTCAAATTTATAAAATCAAAATACTCCTCCAGGTATGCCAGCCACGCAACAGAAACATCCATTTTTTAAAAAGTAGTTTTAAATACCCAGTGATGTTACAAGAACACAAAATTATCTGAATATGCTGGAAATTTAAATATAAAAAATAAAATCATAATTGTATTTCTGGGTCACTAAAATAATGTTGCATGGTTAAGACTTATATTAAAGAGAGAGGATCTACCACATTTCCTTCATTTTAAAAGCACCAGCACCATTGAGTATCAGATGACAATTTAGCAACAGCTGTTAAAAGAAAAATTATAATAAGTGAATTTATAAATTATTGATGTATCAGGATTTTAGAACTATTAGAGCATTGAGATATATGATATACAGTACATTCATATAGGTATATATGCACATATATACATAGACATGCACATGGGCACACATACATATATATAATTATTTCTAAGAATTCCTTGCATGTTATTACAGATTCTTGCCACCATAAGGAGGAAGGAGAAGCATAGCTTAGTGAGCGAGTTCTCCAGGTGTAGTGGACACAGTTTCAGATGTAAAACACATAGGCATCCATGTCTGCATGGAACTGTTCCGCACCTTTGCTATTTGAAAGGACACCATGATTGACACAATGATTAACATTAATTACACATGTTTATATCTAGAGAAAAATAATACATTTAAAGTAGGTATAAAAGAAAAAAAACACTGGTGAAATTAGCAACTTTCTTTCTATATCAGTGTAATCTTCTATGAAGATTCTTATAACTCATAGAAGACTATCTACTTCTACATGAACTCAATAGAGTCTTTGTTCGTTATTTGATGTACTTATTATGCTCAAGTTTGTTCTGTAGCCATCCATGTCTCCACTGGCACAGTTACCATTTTTTTTCTTTTCCAGAGATTTGCAGTCATGTCTTAACTCCTTGTCTGAGGTCTGAAGCACTTGGCAATTGCTTCTCTTAGTGGAAAGAGCTGTACAAAATCAGCAAGCTAGTTGTTGAATGGCTTCACAACAGTTAAAAGTAATATTCCCAAATAAGTGAAGCTAACCACTCTAGCAAGATGTTCTTTCCATCCAGAAGCAGAGTTTTCCTACTTGCAATGACTGCTATCATATCTTTTGTGGCTACTCAATTCAAAAAATCCCTTTCTGATTCACAGACATCTTGTCTTTCTTTGAAGCCTGAAGATTTTGTCCTTAGAGTCTACTGTCCTAACAGAAGTTCTGATATTTTAGTTTGTTCAAAGCACTTTGTATAAGTAAAACCTAAACAAACCAATAAAGACAACCCCACTTGCAAAAAAACACAATCAAGCCCACTACTTAATAATTATTATTTAACAATAATTATAGTTTCCTCAAAAAGTTAGAAGAGGTATGTCAATGAGATAGAATTCATGTTCCATGGATAGTATTCCAATATTTTTATGAAGTAAATAGTAATCCAGTTTCTTAATCTTTAAATTTTCTTGAAATATTTATAAGCTGAACAAGATACAAAACAAAAAATCAGTAATTCAAGTGCAAAAATAATTTACCATATATGCATATCTATCTAGATTAATGGATTCTATCACCTGTACCATTTTCCAGTTTCTATGTTGTACTTACTTGTACCATGAATGATTTCAAGCTACCAGTATTCATAATTAGGAAGAGACATGCACAACTGGCTCTTGGGAGGTAGTACTAGCCAGCATCAGCATATCACAGATCTAAGTGATTATTCTTATATTTCATATACTGTGTAATAGATTATGAACATATAAGCACAAAAATTTCACATATTATAAAAATGTCAATATAAAAAATTAAACTTATGACTCTAAGAACTCTTATTAAAATAACTTAAAGATTTCACAAGGTTTTAAATCAAAACCTTAACATGTGATAGCCTTTTATTTTCATAGCACTTTTTACTACCTGAAATTATAACTTTTATTTATTGATGTTTGTCTGCCTCTCCATAGCAAACTGAGGAACTTCATGAAAATTGGGATCAAATCTGTTTTGTAGAATTGGTATATCTAGTTACTAGAACACTACCTAACACATCATGGGTCCTGCATTAGCATTGCTAAATAAATAAGTCAACCTTTCAAATTAAAATGCTACATATTTGGTTCCAAGTTAAATGCATAAATTTTATTTTATAAGTCATTAAAATTTTTATTTTATTTAAAAAATTTGGTAATATAGATTTGAGTGGATATATACCTTATTGCTAACCTTTAGTCTCACTTTTTATGCAAGTATCTCCTTTGTAAAGAATAGGTTTATATTTAATGAATGAACTCCTTTAATAGGCTACAGATGCCAATTTGTAAGCATACTCTAATGCCTACCTAAATAATAATATTTTGACAATAATTAAACTCCTGTAGAAATCACATTGGGCCATATGACTGTGACACAGGAATAGGAGGGAAGAGAGAAGTAAATATCATTTATATTGCCACTTAAACATGGATTTAATTTGGGCTTATTTAAAAATCTCTTAGCATTTTAAATTTAATACTGTTATGATATTTATTCTTTTTTTCATTCAGTTAAAATATTTATTTAGCATTTACTGTATGACACTATTTAATGTATAGATACCATAGTGAAAAACACAGAATATTAATCTTAGAGGAAAATATTTTAAGAATGAGATAGAATATTAACAGGAAAACAAACAAGTAAATAACAGTGATAGGGGCCCTGAGGATGTAGACAGGATACAGGGGCAGTTCTATATGTCTTAGATTATATTGAGCAGGGAAGTTTTCTGTATAGAGTGACATTTTACAAGAGACCTGAAAAATATGAGGAAATAGAGAGGCAGGTGGAACAGCAGGTAGGAAGGCCTTCAGTTGGAGTGAGATTGGACTGTTCAGGGAGCAAAATGAATACCACTGTGGCTGGAGCACTGAGGGAAAGGTGGAAGGGTGGTGGGAATTAAAGCCAGAGAATAGGCTGGGTTATTTCATTTAAGTTTTTATGGATCATGTGAAGGAGCTTGGATTTTATTGTAAACATAATACAGAACTTGTGGGGACTTGCAAAGAGATGAGTGATGAGAAGTGAAGTAGAATGTTTAAAGATTTCTCTGACTACTACGTAGAGAATAGATGCTGGGGAAATGTGGAATCTGATGTGGTTAGGAAGCTCTTGCAGATGAAGGATGATAGAGATGTCAGAAATCATTCTGAAAGTAGAGTTGCAAGGACTTGGTAATAGATAATTATAGGATATGATAGAAAGGGAAGTTAAGAATAACTTCTAAATTTGGCCTGAGCAACTAGAAGATTTATAGTGTTGTTTACTGAATTGGGAACACTGGGATTGAGTAAATTATGCCCACTAGGTATTTACTATATGAATCTGCAACTCAAGGAGGAACTCAGGGCTAAAGATTTATTCTTTGGAGTTAATGACAATGATTTCAGATGTTATTTATAGCCTCAAGGCTGGTTGAAATCCTAGTGAGTGAAGAGAGCTAGAGAAGAGAAGAACCCAAGGACTGAGCATAGGAGCACTCCACCTTTTAGTGACCCAAACTAGTAGGAAGATCTAGCAAGAAACTAAAAAGTTGTAGCCAGTAAGAAAACCACTAGTATAATCTTCTAAAACCCATGCAAAACTGCAAAATAACATAACAAAAATAACATATGGCAGAAATTATTTCATAATATAGAGAAGCAAGGAATCCTCCCCAACTTGTCCTACGAAGTCAGTATCACCCTGATACCAAAGCCGAAGAAGGACACAACAATAAAATAAAACTACAGACCAATATCCCTGATGAATATAAATGCAAAAATTCTCAATAAAATCTTAGCAAACTGAATTCAGTTACATATCAAAAAATATCGTGCCATAGTAAAGTAGGCTTCATCCCAGAGATACAAGGATGGTTCAATGTATGCAAATCTATAAGTATGATTCACCACATAAACAGAAGCAAAAACAGAGACCATATGATCCTCTCAGTAGGTGCACGAAAAGCATTTGACAAAATTCAGCACCCTTTTATAAGAACTCTTAAGAAAATAGGCACAGATGGAATATATACCAATATTATAAAAGCCATATACAAAAATCCACAGCCAACATCATACTGAATGGGGAAATACTGAAAGCATTCCCACTTAGAACTGGAACCAGACAAGTTTGCCCACTGTCACCACTTCTGTTCAACATTGTGTTGGAAGTCCTAGCAAGAGCAGTCAGGCAAGAGAAGGAAATCAAGGGTATTCAAATGGGGAAAGAAGAGGTCAAACTATTGCTCTTTACTGATGATATAATATTTTATCTAGAAAACTCCAAAGATTCTCCCAAGAGACTCTTGGAAATGATAAATAAATTCAGCAAAATCTCAGGCTATACAATAAATGTGCACAAATCAGTAGCATTCCTATACAACAACTTCAGTCAACCTGAGAATTAAATAAAAGACTTAATACCTTTCACAATAGCAACAAAGAAAATAAAATATCTAGGAGTATATTTAACCAAGGAAGTGAAAGAGTTCTACAGGAGGAACTATGAAAGACTGAAGAAGGAAATCACAGAGGATATAAACAAATAGAAAAATATATCATGCTCATGGATCAGCAGAATCAACATTGTTAAAATGTGTATACTACCCAAAGCGATTTACAGATTCAGCACAATCCCCAATTAAGTACCAATGTCATTCTTTGTATATCTACAGAAAATAATTCTACACTTCATATGGAACCAGAAAAAACTCCAGATAGCCAGAGAAACTTTAAGCAAAAAGAATAAATTGGAAACTATCACTTTACTAGACTTCAAGCTATACTACAAGGCTATATAGTCACCAAAACATCATGACACTGGCACAAGAACAGAGAAATAGACCAATAGATCAGAACAGAGAACCCAGATATAAAACCATCATCAAATTGCCATCTGACCTTTGACAAAGCAGACAAATACATACACTACAAAACAAAATGTTTATGCCTCCATAATATTCTGAAATTGAAAAAAAAGGAGTGGGATGGGCATGGTGGCTCTCATTTGCAGTTCCAGCTACTTGGAAGGCTGAGGCAGGAGGATTGCTTGAGGCCACGTGTTTAAGATAAATGTGTGCTATGATGATGCCTCTGCATTCCAGCCTGGGTGACAAAGCAAGACCCTAACTCTTAAATTTAAAATAAATAAATAAGAATGAATAATGAACTGTATCTCGTAAGTCATGTAAGAGAAGAAACACAGGTTGAATTTTACAATTATATTGGAACAACTTTATTAGAGTAGTGGAGAAGAAAATCTAATTGAACTTAAGAAAAAGCAAAAGAAAATAAATGGATAGAAGCAGGGTATAAAATTCTTATTAGCAGTTTTGCTAAAGAAGGGAGTAGAAAAATGAACAGGACCTGAAGAGAATTCAAACAAATGGGTTCAGGAAAGTTTTGTGGTTTTATTTTTTAGTAATGACATATATTTAAGCATATTTGGATATTGATAAAAATGTTCTAGCAGGACAGAAAAATATAAGGAAAATGCATAAAGAAAACACTTGAATAGAGAAGAGGAAATTTAATTTAGAGCACAAGTGGTCAGAGATAGAAGCAGAGAGAGTTCTTTCATTATAACATGAGGAAAATAAAGCTGAATTCAAGGTGGAAAGGTAAGGTATGTCTCTTCTGGTTGCTGCTATTTTGGCACTGAAATAAAAAGTGAAGCTATCGTCTAACAATGGGAGGAATTGAAAGAATTGATGCAGAAAGAGAAAAAAGGAAGGTACGAAATAGTCAACTCAAGGGTTTCAGAGTAAATGATGGCAAAATTGCTAAGCATGCTTAGGGGCAGCTTAGGATTTGTTGTCATGAATGAAAATGAGACCGCACAGCATAGGTGTGTGTACATGTATGTGTGTGTGTATTTTGCAACTTTAAATACTCAGATAAATTCAAGAATGATGTTTAAACACTACATAGAGGAATCCTTTCTAATTAGTCATGTTAAATAGTTTGTTAAATATTTTCATTAATGCTCCTGAATGCAGGCGAGGTATAGGTAAAAAGCTTGTTAAATGTGGATTTGAATTTGCTAGGAAGGTACAGCTGAAGTAGAGATTCACAGAGCTTTTGAACATGGATTGAAGGGCATGACTGTAGTAAAAAAGCTATCATCTAAGCAAAAAAAGGAAGTGAGGAGATAAAGAAATAATAAACATTGAAAAAATGTAGGAAAATATGTCAATCAATTGTTGGAGTGGGATTGTGGTAGCTTCTTTGGAAATACGGCCACAAAAATCATTTCCAACCACGTGCACACATTCATTTTCAATATGACTTTCCACTACACCCATGAAAAGTGGAATCTATTTTCTCACTCCTTGAATCTAGGTCATCCTTGTGACTATCCTTGACCAATTTAATTCAGCAGAAGTGATTCTGTGTAACTTCTGAGCCTAGGCTTCAAGATGTCTCATTGCTTCTTTGTTTGCCTTCTTGAAACACTTTGGCTCCCATGTAGAAAAGTCCATGGTAGCTACCTAGGGAATGAGAGATCAAATATACAGAGGGAACCAGCCAACAGCCAGAATTAACTATCAGACACTTGCCAACACACAAACTTATCAGCTCATAAATTGTTGTTTGAAGCTATTACATCTTTGAGTGGTTTGTCACCTAGCAATAAACAACTAATACAGGGATATTAGAGCACATGATCTAGAAAAATAAAATAGAATGGGCTGTGTTAGTTATTGCTCCAATTCAGTTATAGCACCATCTAAATATCCCATCACATACAGACTAAATTATAATCTTTTTAATTTAACTTGTATGAAATAAAAAGGAGGAAAAAGAAGAATATAGTTGATACATAGAATACAAATATTGAATTAAAGACTAAAGCTTAGTAGCGTATTTTTGTAAATGCTCCAGAGAACACAGAATAAACCATTATATATCATGGTCTTTATATTCATTAATACTGACTAACATTCAAAAACACGGACCATTCAGTTCTCCTAAAGTCCAGCATCAGTCAGCACTTTAGCAAAATTTACCACGAGTAATGGTTTGCATAGATTACTAGCAACCCATTTCTCATTGGAAAGGAGCTCAACCCACTTTCAAGCACAAGTACATGTACAAAACTATTCTAAAACCTCAGACCTAAGTGTCTTTCTTGGGACCACTCCTGATACCAATTTCTGTACCAGGTCCAGGAAGCAGATAGAAACCATACCATTTATTTGAAGAGAAAAAAGAATGTAATTTAAATAATTATTAGCTAGCTATCTAAAAGTGGAAAAAGAGAACTCTACAGCTACACACATAAAGTGTAAAAGTTATAGCAATTACAGGTAACAAGTAACACCCCCAGACATGAAAGAATACAAGAAAGATACTGAAATTATGAAACTTTATAGGAAAGACCCATAAGAAGCTGAGTCTTAAACCTCTGAAGAAGAGTTCCTATTAATACGCATCTGATGTTGATGTTTTCAAGCTTGGGAATCTTATAAGTTTGGAATCCTGACTTCTAAAAATCAGGCACCAAGTTAGCGTTGGTCTCTCTGGGAGTGAGATAAAATAAAGCTGATGATTGATGCAAGGGTTGGAAAACTGCAAACCAGATGTACCTGCTGGTATAGGAAGAAATTGGGGAAAAAAACATTGCTGCAGTGACTCAGGGATCATAAGTAGATAAGAAGCCCACAGGAAACCACAAAAACAGACAGGAGGAACAAGCAAGTTTCTCTTCCTTCTCCAGGCTTGTGATCTTTCCATAAAGCACCTTTTCGGAAGAGCCAATCATTGAGCCAGTCAACAGAGCAGAAATATGTTTTGCAGATTTCCAGTTTCAGTATCACAAAACAAAGTATAGAAGAGGGAGTTTAGAGATAAAGACAATAGCTTAATGAACTGAATACAATCCAGGGAAGAAAAAAGAAATAAGGAAATTAGAGTCAGGAAGATAAATTTATGGGTGGAGCATTAGTGAGGGTTTAATGGTACAACTCCATCACTTTTTGCTGATACACTGTAGTGGTGCACCCAAAGGTGCAGAAATAGAAACAACAAAAACAACAGAAGATAATTTCTAGTAGGGTCTTCAGCCAGGCTGAATCAAGTTGATTTCAGATTGCTATAGCCCAAAGTACTAATAAGAAGCAAATAGAAGATTTATCTATAATAAAATAATATTATCATGAGTATTATGTCTTTTCTACAAATTATTTCTTAAGAATATATTTTTCACATCATAAATATTAACTAAGATATGACTGAGGACTTGCAAGAAGGATACAAAAGAAACTACTGTAACTCAAGAATAGAAAGGTAAATAATTTTTTAAAATGACATTTGTACTGTAAAAAAGAACATGTAAGAGTGTTTAACATCATTAGCTATCAAACAAATACAAATTAAAACTTTAATTGAATTCCACGGTATATCCAAAAGAATGAATAAAAATCAAGACTGAAGAAAATAAATATTGGTGATTATATGAAGCAACTAAAATTCTTATTTATCATTGGTAGAAATGTAAAAGTCCCTGGTAATTTCTTATAAACCAAAGCATATGATTCCAAGTCTAGGAATTTACCTAAGAAAAATGGAAACATATGTCCAGAGAAAAACTTGAGACAAATGTCATAGCAATTTTATTGATAATTTCTAAAGAACTGAAATATTTCAAGGTATCTGTCAATAGAGGAACAGGTAATTTATGATATACTCATGCAATGAAATACTACTTAGTAATAAAAAGATATAAATCACTGATACATGTAAAAACGTGGATGAAACTCAAAAACTTTAAACTGAATGAAAGAAGCCTTTTGACATAAAATATAATACTATATACTGTATGATTCTATTTATGTATGGTTCTCAAAAAGAAGCCACAACAAATCTATGATGAAAAAGAAAACATGATTTTAAAAGAAAAATGAGATCATAGATTGACTTGGAAGGGTCATGAGGGTAATTTTTGAGGTGATGGTAGTTTTGTATATCTTGATGTGGGTTTGAGTTACTAAAAAAAATCTTGAAATGACAAATCATTTCATTATGTAATTTGTACCAAAAGAATATAAAATCTATAAATAAATATTGAACTCTAGTTAATGATATGTATATCAAAAATATTATGCAGAAGAATATTGATATCTTCAACTTCCTTTGAAATTAATAGAAAATAAGACTCATGGCTATAAGAAGAAAGTATAAAATGATAAATATGTGATAGTGATCAAATAAATATCTTAAAATGTTAAGAGTACAATGTAGTGTTTATATGTGTATTTACCGTAACAATCTTCTAATATGTTTCTGTGTTGAAAACTTTATATAACAGAAGTGTTAGAAAAAATGAAAAGAAAACCGTGCACAGCAGAAGACAAGTGAACATGAACATTAACTTGCAAAACAAATAAATAATAAGCACCAGCCCATGGAATTTCAAGATTGGGTTATCAATCAGAAGCCTTAAGAAGCTATGCTCAACGTGTGCAAGGAGATAAAAAGCAAAATTGAGAATTTTTATCAGAGAATTAGAAATTATCTTTTAAGAAGACCCTAGCATGTTAGAAATAAAAACAAACATACTTTTTAGAATTAAAAGTGAAGTAAAAATCTCAGAAGATGAATTCCACAGGATATTTAACTCAGTTGAAAGGAAAATTGGTGAACTGAAAGATAATTTCAGTTTATCTCTATGCATAAGTCAGAGATTTTTCTGACTTATGCATAGAGATAAAATGTATGGGAAATACAGAAAATAAACTAGGAAAACAGTAAGATCTAACTTTCTATAATTGGTTAGATTATAGAAAAGAAAGATTAAGGAAAAGAAAGCATTATCATGCTGAAAAATGTATAAATTGTTCAGAAAAAAATAAACAAAACATTCAGGCATTAAAATAAGAAAGTGTCTGGGGAAAATTATGCTGTATGAAAAGTAAAACAAAGCTCATGTAGTTGCACTGATATCAAATAGAGCATATTTTAAGGCTAACACATTTCTTTAGTTGAAAATTAATATTTTATAATAATAAAGTATCAATTCAGCATGATAAAATGAATTACTCTTAGGCATAAAACAACTAAAAAGATATTTGCCTACTGATCAGAGGGTAGAAAATTTCAGTTTGGCAGGAAGAATAAGTTCAACAGTTCTATTATACGATATGGTGACTATAGTTAGTAACAACGTATTGTATTCTTGAAATGTATTATTGAAAATCTCCAAAAGAGAAAAAATATATAAACCTAAACTTAACAGAACATCAGAGAGATAGACAAATCTATAATCTGATTTCTCACAATGAACTCAAAATATAAGTGACTAACACAAAAATAGTCAATAGGCTGTAGAAAATTTAAACATCATTGATTATCTGGACTATGAAGACATATAGAATCAACATCTACAGAAAACACATTTTTCTTAACAGACATGTCACATTTACCAATTGCTGGGCCATTAACGAAAATTTTAACAAATTTTATATGATTTAAATTGTATAAAATATGTTGTTTGACCTCAGAGGAATTAAGCCAGAAATCAGTAGCAAAAAGAGAACTAGAAATTCAAAACTAAGCAATACATTTCTAAGTAATCTAAAGCTAAGAAAGTATTCAATATCATTAATCATTTGGAAAATGCAAACTATATTTGTAACGAGATACCATTGCACCTCATCAGCATTGCTAAAATTAAAGATGTTGACAATATTAGATTTGATGAGGATTCGCAGCAACTGGAATTCTCATACACACTTTTGGAAGTGTGAATGAGTACAACTGTCATCTACTGTTTGGCAGTAACCATGAAAGCTGAATATACGCATGGCCTTCACCCAGAAATTCTACTCTGGATATAGAAGACTGTATAAGTGCACCAAAAGACATACACAAGAATGTACACTGTAGCATTATTCATAATAGCTAAAAAATTAAAACAACACAAAATTGTAGTATATTTCCTACAATCACATAATATATACACAGTAATGAACTAAGGATAATACAGCCACACATACAATGTGGATGAATCTCATGAACATAAAGTTGACCAAATATTCTAGACACAAAAGAGTATATGTTATCTGATCCCATTGTTATGAAGTTCAAAAACAGTGAACTGTAGTGATAGATGTCAAGATAGGGGTTACCTAGTGAGTGAGGTGGGAGAGTTAGAGGGCAAGGTGGGGACTGGGAGACAGCATGAAGAGAGGCCTTCTGGAGTAATAGGTATGTTCTAGTTTCTGATTTGAGTGATTGTTGCATGGCCTTGTTCACTTTATGAAACTTTATCTATGTGACAATCTTTATGCACCTATGTTTACTTATGTTATATCTAATTTAAATAGTTTCCTTTTTTAAAAAAATTGAGACGATGAGAAAATGGTGGAATATGTATAACTACAGAGGATATATGTGCCTTGATGTAAAATTAAATTAAACCATGTAGTAAGGCCTTCTGCTCTCCAGCCAGCCCTTCACCTGTGGTATTTGGGCCACCTAAAAGTTGCAGAACAATGTTGCCATAATCAGGAGTGCCGAAATGACCAGTGTGCCAGGAAAGCCGGTGGGGTGGGGGGTGGAGAATGAAGAGGAGCATAGCCTGGGACATCGTCACTTTGAGACTAATGGTGAGGGCCCTGGGTATCAGAAACAGATGCCAGCACAGTTCTCCACATTACCAGGTGGGACTTGTTCTATTAGCAATGAACAGGTTGTACTTCTACCATACGGTAGGTAAAAAATAAATAAATAAATAAATAAATAAATAAATAAATAAATAAATAAATAAATAAATAAATAAATGAAAGACAGTATTTGACATTATATGTTGTATTCTGCATTACACCATCATTGTCTCCCTGGCACCTAAATTCTTGACCATAATAATCTTTCCATAAATGTGTGCTCATTTTAGTTATGTTTTTAAGAGAAATATCAGTTCTTGCTAGAATTCTAGGGTCCTTGGTAGTTGATATATTTCATAGAAAGAAAACTAGATAAAATAAAGTTTAGATAAAGTCAATTTTCCTTCTATGTGGCAAAGAGTCTAACAAAATATTTAATTATTTGATGTAGTGGTACTTTTTGCATTGTAAATGTACATGCCTATGAAGAGATTGTAAGCATTATTTTACTTGTAAAAAAAAAAAACTAAAAATGGTATTCTCCATAGTCTTAAAGATAATTTGTTTTCATTTAAAATCATTTGTTAAATCGTTTACAACTACCTATCTTTGTCCTAGTGGTTCCCTAGGCTGCCTTTTTTTCTTTTTTTTTTAATTTATAATTTTTTTTAGAGGCAACCTCTTGCTCTGTCACCCAGGTTGGAGTGCAGTGGTACAAACATAGCTCACTACAACCTCTAACTCCTGGGGTCAAGTGATCCTCCTGCCTAAGTAGCTGAAACTAAAGGCACATGCCACCATACCTGGCTGACTTTTTTTATTTTTTGTAAAGACAAGGGTTTGTTATGTTGCCCAGGCTGGTGTTGAACTCCTGGCCTCAAGCAATCCTCCCAACTTGGCCTCCCAAAATGTTGGGATTATAAGTGTGAACCACCGTGTCCAGCCCAGGCTGACATTTTTAAAAACTTTCCTGCCATTCTGATTGTACCAGCACCAAACTCTTCAATTTTATGCTTCTTATGATAGTCACAATTATCTGTTCTCTGTTCCCTAGCAATGGTGTTTCCTTGGCAGTATCTGCTACAGTGAAGGCATTTCTCACTTGCTTCACTCTTAGTGACCCATGTCCACGTGTGCTTCCAGAATCTGTCTCCATCCTTGCAGTCCTAGGTCAAATTTTGCTTGTCTGAGTTTCCTCATTCCTTCATCCTCTACTCCTCCTCACCTATTACAATCATAATTGATCTCTTACTTCCATAGTTTCCTCTAGAAACTTAAATAGTGCATTATTTTTAATGATTTTCATAGCTTTCCTTTTATTAATATTAAATTTACTTATATACATAGTTGTCTGCCCTTCTAAATTTTGAGATCCTAAGGCCTCATCTTAGTTAACTTTGTCTTTCCCCCTGAATCAGAGAACTTTTTAGGTGCTCCATAAAATTTGGTTTAATTTCTTTGGCTTAATTTGGTTGAACCTCTTATAATTCCAAACCTTTACATATTTTGGATTATTCAGGAAAGTATAATGCCTCTAAAATATTTACATCTTCCATTGAACATCTCTATTCATTTTTTCCCCATTTCTTCACTTGACAATGTTCATAACTGGCCAGGAGCCCGGTTACTGAGAGATCTTCTTTACCAACATATGGCTGAACTGAATGATTGCGCTGGACTTAAGTGTGCTCATTTAAGTCTAATGAGGTCCACAGAGGTGACCGTATGACTCATAACATGAAGTCATTTTTCCAATTAGCATTCTGACAAATGCATTAGAAGGAGAACCCTTTCAATAGATTTCCCCAGCTGCTGAAGAGATCAGGTGTCAGAAGATTTTCAGCTTTGTTCTGCTGTTCTGGTCAAATAACGTATTTTTACCCAGACTTTGCCTCTTGATGCAGCTGGTGGTGATCATATGTCATCTGAGTCTGAGGCCAGTTTTAAAATGGTCCTTGTTACAGCATTGTGACTGAAGAAATTTTAAGAAGGATCAGCTATAACTTTTGATTGAGTCATTAGTCTTTCCAAAATGAGATTATTTCCATATAGTATAATACGAAAAAAATTTCTTTAAGAATCACCCAATTCATGAGGTTTAGCACTTGGCATAAAACACATATTTTCAGGCGTAATAAAAAGGATTAGAGACATAGAGGTTATCCTAAAATAACACCCAATTCTGCTTTGGCCTTCTACCACCTTTGTATTCAAAGTCAGCACATATGTTCTCATTTGGACAGAAAGAAGAAAGGATTTCAAAATCAATATCACTTTTCCAAGCCATTGAAACAGCACTGATTTATAGGGGATTCTCCTTTGTATAAGGCCGTGGGACGCTTAAAAGTATGAAGGAGAACAGTACTAAGGTAATGATCTCCATTTTTCAATGTTTGATGTTCAAGTATATATATTAGTATCTTGGAGAAATCTGAATTATATACATTTAAAAAGAAAGATGATTTCTTAGGTGTATATTTTCCAAAAAATTAGAAATTCTAGATTATCTGCAGCAGTTTGAATATCATCTTTCCAGAAATTGGAAGTTGCTCCATTTGTTATAGGACAATTAAAATGTACTTATTTTATCTGGAATAGCAAATTTAATTCCAATAATTAAATGGGGTCTTTTCTAATGATAGAGATTCTTGGTTATGATTTTAGAGATGGAAAATTAAACCTCACTCAGTGTAAGAGATAATTTTTTAAAGCATCTAGTATAGTGCCTAGCCATTAATACACACAATGAATAGGAAGTACTGTTATCGTGTTATTATTTGTTACTATTAAAATAATAATTTTCTAGGTAAATTAAAAATAAATTACAAAACAGCAAGTCAACATAATTTTCTTCCTTCCTTTAGCTCATCAAAGCCAGTTCTTATAACACGTCTTCCAGAAAACCTTGTTAAAAGTTTTACTATTTTATATTTTTCTCATTAATGTCAGAAATTTCAAATTTATACTATTTTTAGCTAATTTTATTTTTAAAATTTATTTAATTTTGTTTAAACTGACAAATTAAATTGTGTATATTTTTCACGTGCAACATGATATTTTGAAATATATGCATACTGTGGAATGTCTGTATCAAGCTAATTAACATATGTATTACCTCACATGGTTATCATTTTTGTGGTGAGAACACCCAGAATTTGCTCTCGTAACATTTTTTAAGAATACAATATATTGTTATTATAATAACTGTAGTCACCATGTTATACAATAGATCTCTTGAATTTATTCCTCCTGTCTATCTGAAATTTTCTATCTTTTGATCAACATATTCCCAATCCCCACCAGTATCTACTGCTCCAGCTCTGGTAGCCACTATTGTACTATCTACTTCTATAAGTACCACTTTTTCAGATTCCACGTATAAGTGAGATCATTCAATATTTATCTTTCTATGCCTGGCTTTTCACTGAACATAATGTCTTCCAGGTTCATTCATGCTGTGGAAAATAACAGGATTCCCTTCTTTTTTTGGCTGAATATATGTGTCACATTTTCTTTCCATTTATCCATCAATGGACTCTTAGTTTGATTCCATATCTTAGCTATTATGAATAATGCTATGACAAACATAGGAGAACAGGTATCTCGTCAACATACTGATTTCGTTTCCTTTGGTTATACACTCAGTAGTTGGATTGCTGGATCTTATGGTAGTCCTATTTTTAATTTTTGAAGAACCTCCATACCCAATTGATTTTAAGTAGCCTTCAGTATTTTTCTGAACCTGAACGGGCTGCTTTACATTATAAGAACATTCTCTCAAAAGCAAAATTTTAAAAATCAGTCTTATTAATTTGAGCATCAGTCATCTGGAATATTCCTTAGATTGAAGCTACTAGTATTTTAGAAATTATTGGAAATAGTAACAAGAAGTCCTCTGGGAAATTATTGCATTGGATTCTTTAATCTTTATGAGAAAGGAGAAAAGGTAAGTTTTCCCTCAAAAGTGGAGAGTTCTAGAGAGTTAGTAAAACACTTTTTAAAAAGTAATAGAAAGTAATTGGATTATTGAAGTAGCAGTCAGGTGATCTCAATTTGGCCTGTTTAAAAAAAAGGGGGGGACATACTTTTAATTCTGGCTAGAACCAGGGTCTCATTACCTAGGTGAAGATGAAGCTAATTCAGCTGATGTGTTACCACTGGACCCCTGTGCTATAAAGAGTCAGAATCCACAGGCAATGCTCAGACCCTCTTCAGTCCTGCAGCCCACCTTGAACTTCTAGGAAAACACCTGAGCTACAAAAAATTATTCTACCTACATCCCTTGGCCATATTTACTAAGTTTGTGTTAATGGAAAAAAAAAAAACTCTACAAGATAATTTTAAAGAGGTTTATTTTGAGCCAATATGAGTAATCATAGCCTGGTCATCCACAAACCTAAGAAACCTTGAGTTAAGTGTTCCCAAGGAAGTTGGGTTACAGTTTGGTTTTATACATTTTAAGGATATAGGAATTGTAGGTAAAATCATAAATCAATGTATAAGAAGATATACATTGGTTTGGCCCCAAAAGGTGGGACATCTAGAAGTGGGGGCAGAGGTTGCAGATTATAGGTGGATTCAGAGATTCTTTGATTTGTAATTTGTCACAGAAATAAAGATCTAAAGGCTTGGAATCAGTAGAAAGGATTAAGTTAAGGAAGTCTATTAATCATAGAGCAATCTACAATATACCACTCATAGTGATCTGTTAAGCAAATTGATGGTCTACAGGCATGAATTAACCTTTGCTTTTGTTCCCTCGGCCAATAGGGGGGTCCATGTCCATTCAGTCAGTGGGGCTTAAGATTTTATTTTTAGTTTACACTTGCTTCCTCATTTCCCGATGCCTCCACCCAACAGTCTTCTATATCCTTAGTCATCACAGTTCCTTCATTCATTGAAGAAGTATCATCACTTTTTTTTTTCCTCTAAGGGAGAGGAACTAGAGAAGGGGAAGACATTTAACTTTGGAGAGGGCAAATTTTTACTAGTTACACCATACTGTTTCTTATTTTTCTAATGTATGTAAGTTGATTGTTACATTGGCTTGCATAGAAAATATATAATCATGTAAAGAAACTGAATTATAATTATTTTTCCTGTAACCAAAGAGAATAACAAACTTCTCTCTCACCTTCCTCTCTGTTACTATAGGTGGATTTTTCATGCCTTCCTCTAAAGCCAACTCTTCTACTTGAGCACTGGATCTTATAATCTCTCATCAAATAAATTATACTGCTCCAAAAATTCTCCCATTTTTCTTTCGTGATTTTTTTTAATCTCTTCTAAATTATTATGTTAAACATACAATAGCCAGTTCACCAAAACTTCTGTTGTCAAGGTCGCCTACAGGTTGCTAAGTCAAACTGCCTAGTTTTATGTCCCCAGAGTATTATCCTACCTGGTTGCCTTCCTCAAATTGAATCCACAAGGTTTCAGGAATAAAAAGTCACAAGTGCCTCCCTGGCTATTCAGTCCTTCTTCAGTGGATTTAAAGCATTAGCTATGACTCTAAAACTTAATTTTAAGTCAACATATTGCCTGAGCCAATCAAGATTGCATTTACCAGGAAAAAATGTAAGGTACAAACTCATTCTCAGTGAACAATAACTGCCCCAGAAATACCACATTAGTGCTTTCCAAAATGTGAAGGACTTTACATTGTGTATGAGATAAAGGGTTTAGTTATAAGAACTATAAAGAAGAGGGGTCTTACAAAGGTCATAGTAACCCCATCGAAATGACAGGACTTCAGAAAATGATATTATGATATAACAATGGTATTAATTATAACGGGTTATCTAGAAAAATGAAGCTGGTGTTATATTTGATATTATGTGCATTTATAATATTCCACATATATTATGTGATAACACATTTAGAAGCTAACATAGACAAAGTAAAGCAGGTGTAGTGAATAATGGTGTGGCAGGTATAGTAAATAATGAAGGAATTTCTTTTAAAATACTCATTCTATATGAGGAAAGTTTGAAAGAACTAGGAATATTTAGCCTGATCACAAAAAGATTTAGAGGGGATGAAATGATGTTCATATAGAGGCTCCCCTCTTCCATATAGAGTGATAACGAACCTTCTTTTAAATAGGAGGTAGCCCAGCAAATAAGCAAAGTCCTACATCTAGAATGGAAAATACATGCATCCTGGAACTGGTGCAGGAAAGCGGGATAGGGTATTGCCACTTGTCCTCCTTTGGATTAAGCATGGCCCTCAGAAGCAGGCTTAAGTTAAGCCCCTAAGAAATAGTTTATGAGAGACTCTTCCTAGCACCCCAAGGTAAGTATGGTAATATAACCATGAGTAAAGAAAGCAGGGTAAAGCAGTACGTCAAATGAGTGGGTCAGGTGCTAACCACTATGCATGAGTTTGCCTCTTTCAGGTCTCCACTCCAGTTGGTAGCAGAGAAGTGGAAGGTACCCTATGAAGTAACTCTAACAACCCACATCTCATTGAATTGTCAGAAATGAAAACCTTGAGTCCATCATACCAGAGTAAAGAGGTGTCCAGTGGAAGAAGAGGACTAATCTTCCAGTGGATGGGCCAGCCTTTGGGTGATCTAAAACATTTGTTTAAGGAGAAGGAAAAAAATTAAAATATTGATATTTTTACTAACATTTCTTTGATTATTTGTTCTGTCTATAGGCTAGAGAGACAACTCTTTAGTAAGAATTTCCCCAGGCTATCACCTCTTCTGTTAATCTGTCTTGCTGCTGGGTTTGTCATCCTAAACCTTGTTCAGTGCTGCATATGATTTCTGGGATCACCTACAGGGTGCAACTATAGCTCTGCACTCAGAGGTCCCATGTTTCTTTCTAACCCAGCCCTGTATTGGACATTGTGTGCAAGGCCACAGTCCATTTTGCCTTGGCAGTCCTCACTGTTGTAGTTATTGCTTATAACTTTTTTCACCTGGTAATCTGTTGTTGTAAATATACTGCCAAAGCTTTTCAATGGCATGTGTAAGTATAAACCTTCTATCTGGAACATCACCCCAAATCAGCAGGAAGTAGCTCGATGACTATGTCACCCTCCTCCCATAGATCTGGAAGGGGAATATATACCAGAGAGAATGGCCTGAAAAAAAAATGACAAAAATATTTTCTGTCTCTTTAAAACATCCTCCACTCTTTTTTGAGAATTAAAACCTGCACTCCTGTCTCAGGCCAGTGGTTGGGAGGGGCAGAGTAATGTCTTTTGTTCTTTGTGCTACAGGAGCTGACTTGGCAGAGAGAAGTACTGGGTGGAGGTCACGAGATTGTCTTCAGTGGAGATGGGACACTTGGAATCATCAACTGCAGTTGGGTTGAACAGTGATTACCTGAAGCTGAGAATCCATCCTTTAAAAGCTATGTAGCTCTGTATTTCTGCTTATTATTAGGACAATGGCATTTTTTTTAGGCAGTAGTCTCCATCTTCCTCATTTTCCAGCAAGGTAATAAATTTCTTTCCTTTTCAAAAAAAAAAATGGTTTTAAAATACCTAAGGAACACCATTAATAAAAGGGATTGAACTTGTTTTTTAGGACTCCACGTAAAAGACAAGAGTCATTGCATAAAGTTGCAAGCATACACATTATTTTTCAGCATAAGATACATTTACATACTTATAATTAGGGAGGATGAAAATAGGGACCAGCTGCTTCTGAACCCATTGTAGTAACTCCCCTCTCACTAAAGCCATCCCAGCACAGGCTGAGACGTGGCCTGACAAGTAATTGTACTGGAGATTAAAATGTGGGTTGGGTGGCTAAATTAGATGGATTTCAAAATGATCTTGACTTGCCAGATTATCTCACAAGTTATTCTTTAATCAGATGCAACAGACAAGCATGTTCAAAATAAGCAATGCAAAATATTAAAATATAAATCTTAAGGCTCACAATGTTAATGTTGTATACTAATTTGTGGAAACTAGACAAAACAAGAATTGAAAAAAGACCAGAGTAAATTTCTTTATATGAGCCAGTTCAACTCAAAAATATAAATTGAACATCACAATGTTATAAATTAAAGTGGATAATAAGGATTTATTTTCACTAATAGTATATATGCACACAAACAATAGCAACTTTCCCTCAGACATACATATTTAATAATAACTTTTACATCTATTTATGGTAGATAACACTTTGACATCGAAAAAAAATCTGGTTCCAGAAACTTAAAACAATAAATGTGCTTTAATTAGCCACAAGCATTTGACTCCTTTATATTTCATGTAGAAACAGACGAAACCTCCATTAGATACAATAGGAAAAATTAAGAAGAAAGTAATTTTAATAGAACAGTTGATTAGAGCAACAAACATCTACTCTGCTCAGGAAGTTACTAAATGAATGCAAGGACAGGTTAGGTCCTTTCCTTTCCTTCAACATGTGGTGTAGACACTTCCTCCCCATCACCTCAGTCCCATCCACAGCACTGCATTAGACAAGACATTGAGACTAGAATTATTGAGTGGTTTTGTGTTTGAGATTCTGGTCATTTCTCTAAATGCTTTTTAATGAATACCTTAATGGACTTCTTAATCTATAGTTTCTCTATTTCTTTTTTTATCCCTAGAGATTAAAATTTAGGTAAGAAATAGTACAATCCTTTTTAATTGCCAGATTTTATTTGTAATTACCTTCCTTATCTGTTAATATTCTAAAAGAATTATTTTTGGCTTACTGTTAAGGCAGTATTTTTGGAGTCAACATTCCTCTAAAATGATGACTTATCGGAGGAAGTAATAGCATACAAATATACTAGTACATTAAAGCAGGTATGAATTTTGAAATGGGTTTTACTTATGTCAGGAATACAAGGCAAATGCAAATATTCCCCTGTGTAAAATAATAGCAAATGAAAGGAAATAAACATAAACTACTGATTCAACTGATTGCAATCAATGCTTGTAAGGATGTAGAAATAGACAGTTTAAAAATTTTCAAGAAGGTTACACAATACTAATCCACTGTCTTGGGTTCTTTAATATGTCTTCAATAGATGCACATGCTGATGTATCTTTATTTATATCATATAATTAATGTCCACTTTACATATTTTATTACTTATCTAATAGTGAAAAAAACAATTGCAAGTTAATTTTTTAAATTTCTCATTTTTATTTAATTATCTTCTGTTTTATTTCTATAGCCCTCCTCTCACTTATTAAAAATTGAAGTTGGTTTGTGAAAATTAGTACAATAATATACTTTTGACAAATTTAGTTAACAGACTATAATGTTCTTTAAAAAAATTCTCCTATCTATACTACATTTTTTACAATTACAGTATTAATAAGAAAAGATAATACATTTTAGTTTGTATAATTATTATTGATTTGCTTTCACTTTTTAAATATACCTTCAAAGTAACACAGTGCTCTGGTGCTACTACTTTATCAGGCTTACAGACATTTTTGCAAAGTGATTTTGGATCTTAGAATTGTTTAAATAAAGTGGATTGATAATCAATAAAAAATTCCTATATGAATTGTTTTGATCTATCTCTATATATATTGGTTTAAGCATTTGACCTGATAGCACATTCTCAAAGACCATATTCTGAAGACCGTGTTTCATTTTTTAAAACTGTACATTAGGAAAGTAAGGAAGACTTTCTGATATATTTATGAAGTGCACAACTTTAAACTGAATTGGAAATATTGCTTGAATCTTGCTTCAGAATTCCTTACTTAAACATATTATATTCATTCTTAATGGTGCACCTATCCCAAGTATTAATGCCACACACACTGAAAGATAACAAAAAAGTAGTTTTGTTATCCAGTAAGCATTGGTAGGTGTGCTTTGGCCAATGTGACCAATAGTCCACTCATCAGGCCTTGAACCCTATCCTGGGACTGCACTAACCAAGAAAGAGGGAATTTTTTCTTTGCTAAAAGACAATTTCATGTTGCCAAGCATTGTACATAGAAGGCCAATCCACCCAGATAATGTGTGGTTTCTGTTGCATCCATCCATAGGTGATGTCTTCCCCTGAATCACACAAATATTAAGAATAGATCGTGGTTATCATAGACTACTCCAGTGATTCATCAGGGTGCATTGCCAAAGGAAAAGAAGGAAGGAATACAGAAACCCAGAGAGAAGTAAGAAGTCAAATTATTTGATTTGGATTCAAAAACAATCTTTGAAATTCAAGAAAGATACTATTGCTTTGATAGGAAATGCTTTGATTTACAAGAGCCTAGTTTTTTTGAGTTTCAAAAGGCTAAGACCTGAAAGTTATAAAAAGAGATTGAAAATAGAGTAGATGGAAATCTGAGCTAACCCAGAAAAGAGGTAAATGTTCTCATGTTAGCAGAGAAAGGACTATTTGAAGGGAAGAATAAAACTTAGACACTGGTAGGGCCTTGATAAGGGATCTCTACTTTTCCCTCTCCTCCAGGCTCAAGTTTTCAAAAAGATGAAAAATGGATTCCTCAGGTATTTGGGATCCTAAAAAGAATAAAACTTGTTTTTTGACTTCCAGAACAAGTCCAGGGACATGACACACCTTGCAGAGTTTCCAGGACTCAGATGCAGCACATCAGCTATAGTTGACATGATGATAATGTACATAATCATAGTGGATTGAAATAGAACATGTTACTTTCCTACAGCTACCAAACAACTTTGCTGAATATCCAAAATATTTTTTTGTTGTTCTGAGAGGGGAATCAAAAGGGAACAGAGATCTGGTGATGTGAGGAGGTTTGATAGATTGAGGGGGAGGCAGTCTCTAAGGAGCTGGACACCAGACAGATAATGCAAGTAGCTCAAGCAATTCTAGCTAAGACAACTCAGCAGGTGCTTTCCTGCACTAGTGCCTAGACTATCGTAGCCAAGAAAAATCTAGATGTATATAGAGAAACTCATTTGACTGAGAAAACTCTACATCAATTAAAACATTTTCCTCTACTTGGGCACGTAAGGTATTAAATTTAATTATGAGTTTAAATAAAGACAGTTGCATTTTCCATACATCTCAAGTTAGTGGCCTGTGAAAATTCATACTCTACAGAAGGATATAAAAAATTATAGAAGAGAATCTGCAGAATTGTTTTTAAATAGCCATTGAAGTATGATTGCATTTTCCAAAGTTCCATTTACCTACAATATTTTTGGGGACTTGACTGTCATCACAGTTTATTCATTTATGACTGCAACTTGAGGGGGCCTTGTTACTTAGCCAGAGACATCTTTGCATCCAAGGTGAGAAAAAACGAATTGAAACAGATGCACTGACTTGTTCAATTTGTGGCTGAACAAGGCTAGGATTTAAACCTCTAGGTTTTGCCCCCATAATACCCTTTCCAGTTTTCTCCCACTCTCCCACGGAAAGTGGTAGAGACCCATCTTAAATTTCTAGCAGATATCCCTACCTTAAACTAACAATCAAGTAAACACATGGATAAAAATAAATTATTTGTCCAAAAACCAGAGACATTGTTTTGTTTATTAAGATCAAAGAAACACAAAAGTATTAACAACACATATTAGTTTATAAGTGGATATAATTAGATGGATATTTGTCTATATACTATGGGTATGTGAGCAGCAAATACATTTTTCAAGCTTGCACACAGCTATATCCATTGATCAATTTTAGAGATATTTCTGCAAGGTGAAGTATTGGTTAAAAAACAAATGATTCCAATCTTCAAAAAAATCACACTGTTGCAGCAAGAAGATTCAGATAAAGGAACCAACTTCCGTTATAGCAGTGTCCCAACGTGTAAAATGAAACATGGCCTTAGGAATCATCACTGCATATTTTAGAAAATATAATCCTTTTTCTTGAATGTATTTGCGTAGTAAAATCATTTAATTATAATGTGTGAATGTGTATATAAAAACTTCAGTGAGAACACAAAATCTCTCAGAAATTTCACCTAAAGTGAGATTGTAGATAAAATACAAGGCATTTTTATGCTGGGTGTGAAGAAGCTGACTAAAATATTTACGTATTAATATCCCATTGCAAAGATCACTGTTAGCTCATTGGCCTTAAATTATTCACTAAGTTCAATTCAATGGTTATTATTTTTGGCTGCTGCAGTCAGACCTTATAAATACATTTCTAAGGTCACACACTCTACTTTTCATCTAAATCTTTCTCCACCTTTTCTGTTTTAAAAGAGAACATTAAATGAAATTATCTGACATTCAACCTTAGTGAGTCAAACAGTTTTTTGAACCACAAATGAAACTACAAAGACATTATGTTTTTATATTATTAAAGAGTGATACGGAAGCCAGGAAATAGGAGATTTTAGTATCAACTTTAATAAATGTTATTTTTAAAATGGCAATTGCAACAGTACGTCTCTTGTTTAAGAACAAAAATTATCATATCAAAATAGAGTTTCCAAGTAGATTTTTCAGATTACTCAGAGTTATCTCAAATATATCACTTATCTTTTTTGTTGGCATCTTTTCACAATAGATATTTTAAAGAATTCTGTCCGTGTGTGTCATCATATAATGACTGAGCTATGACATGTAGTAGTTTGAAAAGTAGAAATCTCAGATCACTGTGGAGCTGGAAGGACCTTTTTATTTTGTACCACTCAAATTTCACTTTGGCTTTGAATTCAAACACAGTAAAGGATATATCTTCTCTTAGTGGGGGTGCAAGGACCTGCCGAGAATAGCCTGATTCAGATCAAAAAGCCAAAGTAGAATTTAGAAATAAGTGCCCCTTTCACCTAGGAACAAGTTTGGGAATCTAAAAGATAAAACTAAACTCTTGACCTGTAGTTGATCTGGGGAAGTCAGTTCCCATTTATGCTTCAGTCAGGTTACCTGTGATGTCAAGTAATCTCACATTACCAACCACAAGTACCAGGGAAATGTATTTCATTCTATACAGTGTGCAATATGCTTTTCAACTCTTGTTATTTTGGGCATCATCTCTGAGTCAAATGCTGTGTCATTTTTCTCTGCTTCTCCATGCCTCTAAAGGTTTCTGCCTGATTATGAGGTACCTTCTTTCATGTCTAACCTGCCAATTCACATCTAATCATGAATTCATTAGACAAATATTTGTGAACATCAGCTGGGTAGTAAGCATCATATCAACAATGTTTCCCATGTCACTCAGTCCTAAAACTGAGCCCCAAGCTTCCAGAAATATTTATTTCTCTGGTTCCATACCATTTCTCTTCTGAATGCGTATCTCTGCTTTGCCTCCAGCCAGACCTCACATTGACCTTTCCCCCGTATTTTCAACTCCCCATGGCCACTCTCTCAAACTTTTTCTTGGCCCAGGAACCTCCTTTCCATTTCCTCTTCAGTTCTCTAAGGAACACTCAGACTCTGACTGCCAAATGGATAGGCTGCTTTTTAAGGCACAACATTAAAAGAACGAACACTTGGTGAATGAGAAGAACCAAACCTTAAAAGAGAATTTATTAACACATGCCTTGGGAAGCTTGGGGGCCACAAAGTCATAGTGGCAGAGCATCTGGACAGCAAAATAGGATTTTGGTTGTTGTAAAAAAAAGAAAAGATTATAACTGATCATCAAGATATTGTTCCCACTAGGAAAAAAGGTGTGTTAAAGGAAGAGCAATAGAGGGAAAGACAAGACTGCATGGAATCTATAACTCTAAATATAGGATGAAAAAAAAGGAAGAACACGGATGTTTATTCAACAAATAGTTACGAAGGACCTACCATATACTAGATCCTGTGCTGTGTCCTGGAAATATAAAGTGAGCAGCCAGGGAACTTAACCTTAACTTGAGTGTAAGAAAATGCTTCTTTGAGCACTTGACCTTTAAGCTAAAATTCTAAGTCAACACACAGATGCTTTGAAAAGCATTGCAGTGAGTAAAGCCATGCTCTCTATCAATAGAACTTTTATCTCTCCAGCCATAGCTTGGAAGAAATATCCCTCAGTAATATCTAACTGCATTCCCTCTGATTTCAGGATCACCAAACCGCGGTGTAATTACTAATTATCCCCCAAGGTATCATAAAATTGGAAATCAGACACTTTAGGCCACAAAAATATATACTAGTTACTGGAATTACATACCTATACAGTCAATTAATAAATTGGCACATTGTCTTATTCATCAGAGCTTTTTGTGACATTAGTTAGGAAAGAACTATTCTATAAACCTGTGATGCAGAGTCTGTATTACAGCTGGAGCCTAAGAACTGTCTGAGCAGCCAGTAAGGCTCACACCCGCTCTCCACATTCTCTCATTTAACTATTGAATGCTTTGGGACTCTAGGGACTGAGCACCCCTTTGAGAGGCAACAGATCATGGAGGCAAACAGAGCAGACTCTGGTACCAGGCCACCGGAGTTCTCGGTCTTCTTTTATCACCTAAATGATCTCTAGGCAAGTTGCTTGACCTTTCTTTGCTTCTGTTACCTCATCTGAGAAGGTCAGTAAGCTATTACCTACCTCCATGTCTTTTAGCTTCACTTTTGTATGTCCCAACAAACACATCGTTATTCTTGAATTTCTTTCCAGCTGCCTAATCTGGAGCTGATCTGCATTTTAACCCATCCTTTCAGTTATTAATTCATCACTTTCCACAAAGTTTTAAATTCTTCCTTTCATATCTACCTGGTCTTTTTATATAGTCCTATTTTGTTTGTTCATTTATAACTCCATCTTTTATTTTTTTAGACATTTTCCTTAGACGCTATTTTTTCTGTATGTGTATGAAATCTTTGAGGGTATAACTACTATTCCTTACTGAGTGTTTGTGGATTTTTTAACAAACTTTATTTTTTAGAGCAGTTTTAGGTTCACAGTAAAATTGAGCAGAAATACAGAGATTTCCCATACTCCATACTCTCTCTGCACCCCCTACACTCACAGCCTCCCTATTATCAACATCCCCTATCAGAAGGATATATTTTTCCCACTGATGAACCCACATTGATGCATCATTACCATCTATAGTTTACATGAGGGTTCATTCTTGGGGTTGTACATTCTATGGTTTTAGACAAACATATAATGACGTTTTCATCATTAACAGTTTCCACACTGTATTTTCATTGCCCTAAGAATCCTCTGTGCTCTACCTATTCATGCTCCCTCCCCTCAATCCTTGGCAACCACTGGGGGGTTGTATGTTTATTGATGTTTTAATGTAAGCTTTAGTTAATTTATTTTATTTATTTTTTTTTTTGAGACAGAGTCTCACTTTGTTGCCCGGGCTAGAGTGAGTGCCGTGGCATCAGCCTAGCTCACAGCAACCTCAGACTCCTGGGCTTAAGCGATCCTACTGCCTCAGCCTCCCGAGTAGCTGGGACTACAGGCATGCGCCACCATGCCCGGCTAATTTTTTTGTATATATATTTTTAGTTGGCCAGATAATTTCTTTCTATTTTTAGTAGAGACGGGGTCTCACTCTTGCTCAGGCTGGTCTCGAACTCCTGACCTCGAGCGATCCACCCTCCTCGGCCTCCCAGAGCTAGGATTACAGGCGTGAGCCACCGTGCCCGGCCAGCTTTAGTTAATTTATTTGTTTATGTGTTTGTTTAAATCCTTGGAAATTCTCAAGACAAGTTGGGAGTGCTTTCCTAAATAGAGGATTTGCATTTACTTCTACAAGAACCAAAAGTATATTGCCAACTCAGGAGCACTCTGGGTCTCTTCAGGGGCATTGGCTCGTGGGTGTCTCAGTTTAGTTCTTCCTTTTTGCAGCTGGATCGAAGCTGACTTTCCATATAGCAGTGCTCATGTGGGCTTTTCTCTCCAGCAGTCCTGCCTTTCACAACTGCTCATAGCTCCACAGCTATGTTCTAGTTTCAGCTCAGGATTTTGTTTCATTGAGATATTCTTGCAGATTTCACTTTCTTCAACCCCAGAAATTCATTAACTGTGTTTTATCAAGACTGCGGTACTTTTTATTTCAAGTTCTATTCAGAGCATTTACTCAAAGTCCACTAAATCTTTTTCCAGTAGTGTCTAATCTGCTGTTGAACTTGTCTATTGCACTTCTAATTTCAATTATTATATTTTTTCATTTGGGGTTATTATAAATGGATCATCTTCAAAATCTGCTGGTCTATTTTTGAGAATCACTTGTCTTTCATAATATTTCCAATGCCCAGTTTTATTTCTTTACACATACATTAAAAGATATTTATATTACATTTTGTATTTGGTAATACAACTGTCTGCACACTTTGTGGATTTGAACGTGCAGCTTGAAGATTTTGCTAACTCCCACTTATGTGGTGGAGCCTTATGCTTTGTTGTTTTTTAAAAAATTGTGAACTCATGTTTCTTGGAGCTTTATTTGTAGGTACCTTTTGTGGCCTGACTTTGATGTTCATTCCTCCAAAGAGGGTTTGTGTTGCCTTCTTCTGGAAGCCATTGCCACTTTCAACCAACAATTACTTTAAACTGAAGTTTTCATTAGGCATTTATTGGAGCTTGTAAGTGGGGAGAATTCTAGCTCTGAGCACACTGAATAGAAATTGCAGTTAGAATTTTCTAGGGACACTTTTTTTATTTTGTTATGTTCTATTATGTTCTAACATCAGCCAAAGCCACTATCTCTCTCTCACTGGAAAAGATTTTCCCACTTACCCACCAAAGACAGGGGCTACTTATTTCCCTATAATCATATGTTCTTCTATCTGGCCTCATAAGTTATACTTAACTTCCTTACCATGTCAGACATATATTTAAAAATATTTTTCCCTAGTATCATACCCCTGGTTTTCATTTGCCGTAAATAAAAATCTCTGCAACTTCTTTAGGAAATACTTCCCTAAGACCAAGAACTAAGCATGATTTCTTTTATTTTGTTGTATGGGGCACAATTTAAGCATAATTATCATTACTTATAGAGCTAATATGAGTTTAGGGACTCTGTCTCTCTCTGTAGTTTTACTTATGTGAATTCTAAAGTGCTATTCATTCTCCAACACACATTTCACATTTCCATTTCCATGAATTCTTTTCTGAACCTCTCCAGATTCCTTTGGACCATCATGTGTAAGTAATTTCAATAATTTTTTACACCCAGACCCAGTTCTTAGTAAAACTGCCTCAACAGAGGCCCGAGATAGTTCAAGAAATCAAATGATCTATACTTTCATCATATTTGAATGGGTAACTCAATGGTGGACATGTAACACAAGCCTCCCAATCACATTCTGTTTCTGCAAAAGTAGAAATCTGGATACACAGAAAGTCTGGGAAATGTGCGAAAGAGAACAGCAATCATCTAGGAATGAGATGTCAGGTTTTTAAATTAAAGTAATATCTATTCTATTTCTTCACCATAATTTTCTTGACTACTTATATTATTTAAAGCAACAAAAGATATAAAAGTCTAGTGATTAAGCACAGACGCCAAGACAAAAACTAGGATCTAACCCCAGCTATATCATACACTAGTTTAGACATTAGGTTATTTAACTATTTTCCTTTTGTTGTACTTATTAGTATAATGGGATAAAACATAGCATTTCATCCATAGAATTGTGACAATTAAATTAGTTAATGTGTAAAGTATTTGAAACAGTATCTAACACATAACAAAATGTTCAATAAATATTAGGTATTTTGTTACTACTTTATACATATCAGGTGTCCAGCAGAGGACGTGATCCACAGTTCATGGTTCAAAAATGTAAGTTGTGTTCTCTATCTTCTCTCTGAGCTACTTATCATTTTTGGTTATTGTTTATGAATCTATATGTATGCTCTTTTTCTAATATCAATCTTTGATTTCCTATATCTATACTTACTTTCTCTTTTTATTCAAAACTTTCCCATCAAAGCCAGATATAGAAGAAGTCTTAGCCCTATTGAACAAAATATCCGACCATATCCATGTCACATGAATTCTACATATTCAACATTCTATTTATGTAATTTCTAACATTTGTCTATGATAATAATATAAGCAACAATAATAATAACATTTAAAATATAACTCTACACAACATGTTTATGTAGATAAAGTAGGTATACTCCATCTTAGATTACAAACTTGAATATTTTTTGAAAATTTTATGTGGCTTTGTTCACCATGACAATTTGATGTAGACTAGAGAACCATGAAACAGAAATGGACAAAGTGGAAGTAAAGCATTTAGTACCAATTTTAATTAGATTTAAGCTAATCAAGCATATATTTTTTCTAACTGGAATGGCATTCCCTGCAATTAGGTTATGCTATAGCTCACTTTAACAACTTTGTGGATCTACGTATCTAGGATTCAAAATTTTATGTGTCAGTGAAAATGGACCATAACATGAAAACAGATCCATCCTAGGCAATTTTTCTGTTGATAGGTTTTACTATATCTCATAGCTATGCTTTCAAATTTTAACTGCTCTTATCTGTTTTGTTAAACACAGATGTATTTTTTAGCCCTAGTGAATTAGTTTATAATCTTTTTCTGCTAAACCTCCAGTTAAATTACAGCAAGGCAGAGAAACATTGAGTTTCTTTAGGAAGGATGCTAGAACATACTAAACTAGAATATATCTCTCTGCCACATTCTCTATCACTGGCCATGATCAAACTCAGTTGAGGCAGCATGGCCAGTCTCTTCATTAATCATGCCAGATTTGGGTTCTAGGAAAATATAAAATTTCCTGGCACCTGTTATGAAAGGAAAATTAATATCGCCTTAGAAATAATGTCATACAAAATTATGCAGCCCCCACCTAGCATGTGTTAGTTCTTCAGTAAGTACTAACTAAAAATAGAATTTTTGCTTTTTTTTGTTTTTTTGAGAAATCAAAAGTAAGAATAACTAGCCTATGTTAAATTTCTACTGTGAAGCTTTGTTATATTTTTGTTTACTTGAGAAGAATAGACCATCAAACCTGTTGAATCTAACTTTCCCTTGGATTGTCCATTGTTACAAGAAACAAGGAAATAGAATCTGAAACCCATATTTATGTTGTTCAGGTAATTTGAGTAAGATTTTTTCCTAGAATAAATACAGGATTTCTACTAAGCAAAACTTATTATCTACTCAGATTTGAAAGGTATGATTTTAGAATATGAATTGAAAAGCATAATTTAGAGAATCATATGACTCAGCTCTAACACACTTTGTCACACAGGAGCCATGGAGTGTCATTTTAAATGTGAAAATGGCATGATAAAACTCCCACTCTTCTAAGAATAGAGCTATCACTGGACCCTGTTATCTCACAACCCCAAGGTACAATATGATAATGATATCACTTAACATCAGTGCTGAAGTAGAAAAGAAAAGGAAAAGCTGCAAGCATTTTAACTAGAAAGAAAATCAAATTAAAATATTAATTTACTGATTAATATAACATTAGCCGACCTATTTTCTCCAGCTTTTTAAACAACAAAAACTTGTGAAGCTAAATAACTGCCTAAAAGATAAATGTTTTAAGAATTCCCACGGAGATGTTTAGCTCCTTTTTAAACATCATTAAAGATAAGCCTTGCATATAGCAGGCAGTTTTGTGCTTTCTGCGCTGAAACATCCTGTTTACACGTACTAATGCAGCCTAAAGAATTGAGATTTGCTTAGGGCTTCCTCTTAGTCCAAAACTATGACCAATAGGTGTCAGTTTTCTTCCCCTTAGTGACTCATTGTAGAAATGTATGAAAATTCAAAGTCTTTCAAGAAAGTGAATCAGGTCAAGCTTGGAAATTTATTTTCTTAAACTATTCATAGTTTGAGATAATATTGATTTTAAGAATAAAAACCAGCAAGCTGCTGTCCACATGCTAACAGCCCCAGGACCTAAGAAATCCAAGTTGGCCTTCAGAGAAATGTATTGAAAGGAAAGAAGGCTGTTTTTTGTATTAGGAGAGCTGAGTTTCTAGTACAATTTTGTTACTAATGCCGTGTACTGCTAAACCACATTTTTCTTTATAAAGTAAAAGATTTTTCAACAAAATTTCTTTCTTGAGTTGAAACTTCCAGTAATGTGATCAACCCAAGAAATAAAGCTCACTTTGATTTTCTGTATTCTGATGCATGGTCTGAAAAAAGTGGAACAGTCATTTCCGGATAGTCCAGTGGACACATCCATTGAAGTAACGTGAATGGTTAAGATGGGGTATAGTCAGTAAAGCATAGATCCTAAAGATTTGGGTACAGAGTTGAAATGGGTTACCCAAGTATAGATTGTTGGGAGTAATGAAATGAAAAAAAATTTTGATAATCTTCTTAGCTCTTCAGAATATATTGTTGATTTATAACTCATTCTTATCATAATTTGGGGGATACTGTTGACTTTTTGCTTAACATTTTTATTGAAACTGTATCCTTTAGCATAGGAATAATGTGATTTTTTAAGCCAATTTCTGTTATTAGGGACTCTTCCAAAAGTGTCCCCAAGGTTTATGAAGCCTTGAGGACATGCTGAGTTTTAGTGACTGTATTAAACCACAAAGCCTACAGAGTTGTCAGTTTTCTCTCTCTCTTTTTTTATTTTGGTCTTTGTAAACTTTAATTTTATAATGTATGTTTTAAAAATAACATTTTTGTTTGCTCTACTTTCATAGCTGTTTATTGCTTTCTAAGTAACTGTTCCATTCCATTTCAAAGCCTATGTTCAGCCTATAGAATATTCCTGGAGCTCACTGAGACATGATGTTTTGTGTCAGTTGTTAAACTGTTTAACTGAAACTTCTCATCCTTTATTTTCTCTCTCTCCCTTTCTCTTTCTCTCATCCACACAAAACACACAAATCTTTTGAAAATTTGTTAGAATTGGTAAGTATTAGGTATAGTACATGCTCCACTAAACTACTATCTTAAAAAATCAGAATAAATACAGTGGTACAGTGGTATGCACATAAATTTTAAACAACCAATTCTCTGGAATGAAAAAAAAATAAAAAAAGCTCTGATATTTAATTTTATTGTTTCTCTGGTGTAAGTATTCTCACCATGGCTGACTTCAAGCCACTGAGGCAACCTCATTGAACGTGGATTTGGGACAAGATGTGCACAATTGGCTCTTGTGAACTGGTAGAAGTTGGATGACTGCTCTTTTACCTGGGCCTCTCTTGAAGTTATGGATGCTGCTGGTAACCTTGAAATAATATGTGCATATCTCCTCCCACCACCCATCTTCCCCCAGCAAAGAGCATGATTACTTACAGCGCAATAATAGGGATAAATTCCCCAAGCTTAGCATCCCTGAGCTGTGTCAGAAGTCTATTATGCATATAGCATTCATTTGGGCCATCCATGTCACTCACGTGGAACTTAGGGGCAAGAGGAATCAATGCAACTATGCTGCTGTTCATGTCAACCACTGTACCATAAAAAATAAAATCTTTTATCTCTTAGCCAAAAGTTTCCTGAATTTGTCACCATACAAAAACAATTATAGGTTAACTTACTAGCTCATAAGTACCTTAAAATCACATTCCACACCTGCCAGATATCCTTTATGTTGAAACTAATGGAAACATATATATTCACATAAATGCAAAAAAATAGTCTTTATATATTGGCAATATATAGGAATATATTTTCATTGATCAGAACTACTAGAATAGTATGAAATATTTTAGGAGTACAAAAGATTGTTGCCGGGAAATTTCAACTTCTAATACTATAATTGTACATTTTTCACTTTGAAGCATTCATTGACCATTTATGTACCAAATTACTCCACTGGACTTTTTTTTTACCTGCCACTTTGCATTGTCATGACGTGATTTTATAAAGTTAAACATCTATAAACACTGATGCAGGAATATTATAATAGAATATTCAATTGTATGTCTCAGTCCTAGGTCAAAATGAAAGCTTTAATAATCAAAGTTTTAAACATTTTATTAATATACAAAGACATATTTCCACTGGATTGAGGATTCCTATCTGTATTTCCAAAGGCACATTTACAACATTGAAAATCATTTATTGAAGATATTTTTCAGTTATAATAAATTCTGGGTTGAACTTTCTTGACGCAAAAATATACTCAAATGTAATAGAGAGGAGGGGATTAGATTAAATCAGTACTAGAGATGTGAGCTTGCTTCCACTCTACTCCCGGGCTGCATCTGACTGCAGACTGCTTTGGAACACCAAAGTACATCATTTCTTCCTTTCTCTTTCCCCTTCTTTTCTCTTCCTTCAGATTTCCTTTCTCAGCAAGTTGTTACATAACATTTCAGAGCATCATATTATACTCTATAAATATATATAATTTTTATTTGTCAATGGAAAAACTTAAGACTATAAAGGGTCAAAAAATTAAAATAAAGTAAAATTACTATGTAAAAGATTTAAAGTTTGAGATTTGATTATTATTCTTTTTCTTATCACTTTATACTCCAGAGTAAATGAATAAATGTTTGTTAAATTTTCGATCAATATTACAATTCTGAGGATGTCCCTAAAGATATTAACATAACCTAGTGTTTCTTTAATAGAGTATTAAACATCAAGATCTTGATAAAACAGTGCAAAGCAGACATATAATAAGCAATAAAAACTGTGCACATATTAAATCCTAAATGATACTCAATTCAGACTAACAAAAATTGTTGTTAATCAAGTAATGTTAGTTAATGATACTGTGAAAACTCTTCATTTATCTCATATTACCAGAAGTAAATATAACTAATTATATTAAAATAATACAATTTAAAACATATTAGCTATAGCATATTAGGATTTTATCTAGTTTGCTTAGTGTTGTGTATCATCATGATCAAAAGTAGTGATGTCATTTTAAATGATATTATATCAAATACGGAACGTGAAAGAAACCAAAAAAAAATTCAAGTGTGACTTTTAAAGGTAAATGTTGATCTATTTTTAACTCCTTGATGAATGCACAGAAAATAAATTTTTTTTTTTTTTTTTTTTTTGGCTGACAACATCCCTTTCACTCACACTCAAATCCTACTTGAGTTCCATCCCATTGCTATGAAAACATCATGTGGTATTCTAATAGGGCCATGCCCCGTACCCATTAGAAATAGTGTATGGAGAAATGGTGCCAAAAATGTGCCAAATAGAACTCTAATATTTATTTCAGTTGCTTATAATGCATATGAAAAATGCTAGCTTTTAGTGTCCTCTTTATCAAGGTCTTTGTTCTAATATTCACTCTCAGGCTAATTCACTCTCTTTTTTTACCTCTGTCCAGCTCTATTAGAATCACACTCATACGTGCTTTAACAGCAGTTAGCCCAATGATATCAAATGCTGTCATAATCCACACACAAGCTGGGATCTACTTGGGGTGGAGGCATTTGTACCAGGATTTTAGGAATAAGTATATAAAAGCCAATATTGAGGAACTCTTCAAAAAGGAGCCATCACTTCAACATCTACTCATTTAGTTATTTTTATGATAACCTCTTTTACTTTGCAGAACAACCCTGCAAGTTTGATATTTTTAATGCCATTTTAGAAAGGAAAGACCTTGGGCTCAAGTTCTCACGGTTCAAAGTGATAGCGTAAGAATACAAATACTGTATGTTTTTCCCACATCTTTTTGTTTTTTTTCATTATAATTTAATAAGGTTAGGAGGAGTTGGAGCAAGATGGCCATATAATTGAACAAAGTTAAAAAAAGGGGTTATTGAGTTCCCGATCATGCCTTGTTTTTATTTTTAAAACAGATCAGCATCTCTGTAGGAGAATCATACTTAATTTTGGCAAAATCATATATTGGATACCGGAACACAAAATATTTGGTGGAATAACAGAATGTTGAATGATCTCACACCTTACTTTCCAAAAAGCTTATTATAATTTAGTAAGAAATCTAGGATAAATATTATATATAAAGCAATTTCTAGTATACCAGTAACATATTTTAAACATGTCCATTTTTTAAATATTTCACAGACATGGTGAATCATACTACATAGAACAATATTTAAAGTAGAATACAAACTAAAAGAAATTCACCACTAAGTCAAAATAGCTATATTTTATACATTTACATGCTTTTTAATCTGCTAGGTAATAACATTTATCCATTTTTGCTTTACCTAGTTGTTATTTTATCTGTGCATTCTTGGCTAAAATTCTGATATATATCTTTATTTAATATTTATTTTGTAATATAAATAAGGAGAACTCCTGTTTCATTAATATTCTGCTATTTAAAGATCTGATCTGTATATGTAGCTTTATGCTGCCTTTATGCAAGAAGATATGAAACATGTAAATCCAAGCTCATTTTATCTGCTAAAAACCCCTATTCTCTTTGTTCTTTATTTTTCAAACATTCAAACATTCTTTCAGTTTCAAAAGTAGAAAGACATAACACCTAGCAATTTTTATGAACACTATTTGAGACTATGCTTTTACATCAAATTAATCTTATATAAATCAATAGAGTAAAAGCAAATATTAAGAAACAGTAGAGTTGAATCTACTTAGCATCTGGGTTTGTGAAGTTCATGTTTTCTCACCAAACTTTTGATCTAAAAATAAAATAGAATCATAAATCTCAGTGAATTTTTCACATGTGAAATAAAGACTGAAACCAGAGGGGTAGCAATAGATATGGTGAGTTTTCATGGCAACTTTATTATAAAGCTAAAGCTGAATAAAATTCAGAGACATCAAGACATAGCAAGTAATAATTCAAGTAAAGAGCCTTAAGAGAGCCAATGTATATTCAGGAAAATCTTCCTGGCTTATCAATAAAATAATTTTTCATCAAGGTTTATATGGAAATCAAAAAGAATTAATGCACTTGGCTTATCAACAAAAAAGAGCTAGCTTGTGAAAAGAATGAACAAAAATCAAGATTTTCAGAATTCCTTTCCATTATGCAAGCTGGGATGCCCCCTTCAACCCTGCTGCTTTTCATAGTTACTTCTTCTCCTTCTTTTTCTTCTCTCTTTCCCGTCTTTTAATTCCTGTAGTTTTTGCCAAAAGAATTTAGTTTTACCATAATAAAATACTGTTTTATTAAGTTCTTCTCATCGCTTACCTACCTTGCCTCTACCAACGTAACAATTTCATGATGTCATTTTCCTGTTAGATAGGTTAAAAGGGAGCCTAAAATCCTAAATAGATTTTAGAGACATATTAAATCATCTTAGGAAATAATTTTATGACATATGACAAGAAGCAGTTGTGTATCTATTTTAAATATTATGTTCTGGGTATTTTAACATGGTATCAAGCACAAAGAAATTCTCCTTAAAAATCTACTTGGGGCCGGGTGCGGTGGCTCACGCCTGTAATCCTAGCCCTCTGGGAGGCCGAGGCAGGTGGATCGCTCGAGGTCAGGAGTTCGAGACCAGCCTGAGCGAGACCCCGTCTCTACTAAAATTAGAAATAAACTATCTGGACAACTAAATATATACATACATATAGAAAAAATTAGCCGGGCATGGTGGCGCATGCCTGTAGTCCCAGCTTCTCAGGAGGCTGAGGCAGGAGGATCGCTTAAGCCCAGGAGTTTGAGGTTGCTGTGAGCTAGGCTGACGCCACAGCACTCACTCTAGCCCGGGCAACAAAGTGAGACTCTGTCACTCTGTCTCAAAAAAAAAAAAAAATCTACTTGGTTAAAAAGATTACTTGGTTAAAAAGGCAAACTTTGAACTCCTGGAATAATACTTCTTGTCTGTTACTATTCCTACATCCCCTTCCTCTCTTTCTTCCTCTCTCCTATGCCTCCTCTCACCCTCAGAAGTTCTAACCATTTATTAAGTGCCTATTATTTGCCAATTATTTTGTTAATATTAGGTAATTTATCTTGTACTACATATAATCCATGTAATTATCCTATGAAGTTGATGTTATAATCCTCATTTTAAAGTTGAGTAGCGTAAAAATCTAAGAGGTTGAGCCACTAAGAAATAAAGCGAGGATGTCTCTTTGTTCTACCACCTAAAGAACTAAGGAAATGGAGATGTGCAAAGGAGATAAAATCAGCAAAAATGTTAGCATCAGTATCAGAGGCTATCATAGACTTAACATCAAGGACAACCAGATTTTTCCTGCTCACCCCTATACCATTGTCAGTGTTGAATGTGCCCAGTGTTCAGATGAAAGACAATTAGGGAAAGGTGCTCAGTATTATTCCAGTATCCCAGAGAGATATCTGAAACATAATAATAACAATAAAACAAACAGGGATAGAGATGAAAAGCTTTTTCCCCCCAGCCTTGGAATCAACTTCCGCTACTTAGCTAGCACAGCCATAATTCATCACTAAAGGAATTTCAAAGCAGTGGAACAAGTGTGAGTCAGCACTTCATACTTTTCAGCTAGAAAAGAGCTTACCTTTGTCTTATTTTATTTCTACTTTCTGCTGGTAAGAAAACTGATGAAATGAACTGCCTGTTGTATAAGTGACAATGTTGAGATCAATCCTTAACTGTAGTACCATGTAAAGTGTACCCCATTGCTACCACCTTCGAGGCTATCCCAGAGTATGGCTCATTCTTCAAGACATGAAGCGGCAAAGTACAGATGACATGAGGATAGGAAATCTGATATTTCCAAATATTGTAAGTGATAAGAAGGTAAGTTTTTAAAATCTAAATTTTTGTCCAAATTGTAGCTCAGATAAAATAGAGTCAGTCAGTAATTTTTGCCCTAAATTCCAAATTTAAAAAAAAATCTAAAAATAGCTGAATTGTATAATAGTCTCTGAATCTAATCTACCAGAATCTAATGAAAATTTGACATGATTCATTCCTAACTATGGGAAAAGCAGCTAACAGATGATAAATAATACCAGAATAAGGTTCTAAATTCTCAGGGAGATACATGAGATGTTCAACTATATGGTTTGACCAGTAATGCTCCAGAAATTGTCCCTCAGAAGAGGGCATTATCATGATAACTTAACTATAAACATTACTTATTTAATTATTGGAATTCCACTTCAAAGTACAGCTTTATCAAAGAAAAGCATCTATTATTTAAAATAGGTTATTGAACATAATTCCACATTTAATTTTTTCTCAAATTAAATGCTATATCAAAAAATATATGTAAATCGGTTTAATTCATGAGAGTTGCATAAACTTTAGCATATATTTTTCAAAATAATGGGTTATGTCAAATTTTTCGAACAGAACTTTCTTGATCTTTTGGACTTTACAGAGGTTAGTAGGACTGAGAATAAAATGACAGGAGAAGGTAAGAAAGAGTGATATGTAGTTGTTTATATAAAAATAATTGATGCCAATGATAAAACTATTATTTAGTTATTATAGTGATCATGAAAAAGCAAAGGCCCATAATCCTTATTATATGATAGGTTTTCATTTTATTAATACAAGAAGATGCTTGGCCTGTAAGTAGACAAGATACTCCCAAGTAGACAGCAATCAACTCACAGGCACGGCTAACTGGATCATAGTGATTGGTACATTTTTCTGTTGAACTATTATTTTATCACATATAGAACTCTATAACTCTAGGTAAATATCTAGAAATAATCTGAATTATAACATAACATCTGAACTGATTATCAGTTGGTATATTTTAACCTGAACTAAAATTTGTTTTAAAAATATAATATAAAGACAGTTACATAGTTAGAGCTCTTACTAAGTAACTCATGTTAATTACTTGACTAATTTAGTGTGACTGTTTTTTATTTTGTGTTTAGTTAACTAACACATATCATTAAGCATAGAGTTAAATGAATTATCATGAAGTGAGCACATCCATGTAACCACTACCAAATAAAAGATAGAAAGCATCAACAAACACACCAGAAGGCTGCCTGAGGCCCCCTCCCAATCACTATCCTTTCCTACCTCAAAGTTAGCACTATCTTGATTCTTAACATTATTAGATGATTTTGCTAGTTTTTTAACTTTATGTAAAATGAAATCATATGTTATATATCCTTCATGTCTGGCTTATTTCCCTCAAAGTTATGTTTGTAAAATCCATCCATTTTGTTGTCTATAGATATATAGTATTTCATTACCATACTGAATTTCTTGTATAAATATCAATATGTCATGATTTGTTAATATTTACCTATGCGACATAATGAACACATCATTTACAGTTTGGGACTACTATGATGATGCTTGTATGAACATTCTCATATATTTCTTTTAGTGCCATGTGGACACATTTATGTTGAGTGAAATTGCTTTGACACTGTGTGCATCAATCCTGTCAACAAGGCAGAATTTCCAATAAAGTTTTTTTTTATTATTTATTTGGCCATACTAATCTTCTCTGTATCGTTCCAATTTTTAGTATATGTGCTGCCAAAGCGAGCACCTGATAAAGTTTTTAAGTGTGTATTTGGTGGTCTGTTAATGATTCCTGAATTCCAGTAAGTGATTTTTGTGTGTGACAGTTGAGTCAAAGATGGCCTAAAGGATTGTTTTGAAGCTTGACTCTCATAGTCCTTTAAATAAGCTGAGAAGATAAAAATTATCTCTCTCCTAGAATCAGTTAAGATTGATGGAGATTGGGGTTGTGGCTGGGAGATGGGTACTAAAGATTGCCTCCCTTCAGCCAGATGGGGCTAACACTGAGGCCTAGTCCATGATTCTGGAGATTCTAATACTATATGACAGACAGAATTTGGGATTCTATAGTTTTGTTGTTTTTAAAATAACAGCTTCATCAAGATAAGACCTATCTTCCAGGAAGTACTCAGAACAGCGTTACACACAAACCAGCACAATAAACACTCACCAGTGTAAAATCATCCAAAAACTAAAGGTCAAAGGCCAGATACCACAATGGCTCAAGAGAGAAAACAAAGCAAGAAAGTTCAGCTCAACAAGATGAATAGAAATCTTCCAGACTTATCAATTCTTTTAATAAATGTGAATGGCTTGAACTGTCCACTAAGAGACATAGGCTGGATGAATGGGAAAATATACATAAGCCAAGTATTTGCTGTCTTCATGAAACACATCTAACCCACAAGAACACATTCAGACTCAAGGTGAAGGGATAGCAAACAATATTTCATGCAAATGGAAGCTAAAAGAAAGCTGGAATAGCAGTTCTGATTTCAGATAACTTAGCCTTCAAATCAACAAAAGTAATGAAAGACAAAGATGGTCACTATATAATGGTGAAGGGTACAATTCAACAAGAAGACATAACAATTCTAAATATTTATGCACCTAATTCAGGTACACCCAGATTCATAAAGCAAATCCTACTTGATCTGGACAAAATGATAAACAGCAACACCATAATAGCTGGGAACTTCAATACCCCTCTGACAGAACAGGGCAGATCCTCCAAACAGAAAAGAAACAAAGCAACAATGGACTTAAACAGAACTCTAGAACAAATGTACCTGACTGACATTTACAGAACATTCTACCCAAAAATCACTGAATATACATTTTTCTCATCAGCTCATGGGACATTCTCTAAGATGGAATGCTAGGCCACAGAGCGTGTCTCAAAAAATTTCAAAAAATAGAAATTATACCATGCATATACTCAGACCACAGTGGAATGAAATTAGAAATCAACTCCAACAAAAACTCTCATCTCTACACAAAGTCATGGAAACTAAACAACCTTCTGCTGAATGATTATTTTGTTAAGGAGGAAATTAAGATGGAAATCAAAAGATTCTTTGAACTAAATGATAAAGGAGACACAAGTTATCAAAACCTGTGGGACACAGCTGAAGCAGTCCCAAGAGGAAAATTTATATCCATAAATACCTACATCCAAAAGACAGAAAGATCACAAATACAATGAATTGTCTCAAAAAACAGGAAAAAGTTGACCAAACCAACCCCAAACCCAGCAGAAGTAAAGAAATAACAAAGATCAGAGTAGAACTAAATGAAATTGATAATAAAAACTATATGGAAGATTATTAACAAGAAGTTGATTCTTTGAAAAAATAAAGAAAAGTGACATGCCTCTTGCTAGATTAATGAGAAACAGAAAAGAAAGGACTTTAATAAGCTCAATCAGGAATGAAAAAGGAGAAATTACAACTGATACCACAGAAATACAAAATGTCATCTATGAATATTATAAAAACCTCTATGTGCATGAACTTGAAAATGTGGAGGAAATGGACAAATTCTTAGAAACACACAGCCTACCTAGGCTCAATCAGGAAGAAATACAATTGCTGAACAGACCAATATCAAGTCCTGAAATTGAAGCAGCAATAAAAAATCTTCCTAAAAAGTCCCAGACCCAATGGTTTCACACCTGAATTTTACCAGACCTACAAAGAAGAGCTAGTGCCTATCCTGCAGAAATTTAACCACCACATGAAGAAGGAAGAAATCCTCCTCATCACATTTTATGAAGCCCACATCACTGTGATACCAAACCCAGCAAAGGATGCAAGAAAAAAGAAAACTAAAGAACAATATCCTTTATGAATATAGTTGCAAAAATTCTCAACAAAATCCTAGCAAACAGAATTCAGGTGCTTATCAAAAAAATAATCCATCACAACCAAGTGTGCTTCATCCCACTGATTCAGGGATGGTTCCACACATGTAAATCTATATAATTCACCACGTAAATAGAAGCAAAAACAAGGACCATATGATCCTCTCAATAGATGCAGAAAAAGTATTCAACACAATTCATCACCCTTTTATGATAGGAATGTTTAACAAAATAGGGATAGAAAGGCCTTACCTAAAAATGATAAAACCCATTTATGACAAACCCACAGCCAACATAATACCGAACAAGAAAAAAATTGAAAGCATTCCCACTTAGAACTGGAACCAGACAATGTGGCCCTCTATCACTGCTTCTATTCAACATAACGCTGGAAGTCCTAGCCAGAGCAATCAGACAAGAGAAGGAAATCAAAGACATCCAAATGGGGGCAGAAGAGGTCAAACTATCACTCTTTGCTGATGATATGATTTTTTATCTAGAAAATCCCAAAGATTCTGCATGAGACTACTGCAGTTGATAAATAAATTCAGCAAAGAATTGGGTTACAAAATCAACATACAGAAATCAGTAGCATTCATATATGCCAACAGCAGTGAAATTGAGAACCAAATAAAAGACTCAATATCCTTCAAAATAACCACATAGAAAATGAAATACCTAGGAATATATTTAACTAAGGAGGTAAAATACCTTTACATGGAGAACTAAAAAAACACTGAGGAAAGAAATAGCAGAGGACATAAACAGGTGGAAAACCATACCATGCTCATGGGTCAGCAGAATCAACATTGTTAAAATGTATATACTACCCAAAGTGATACACAGATTCAATGCAATCCCTATTAAAATACCAACATCATTTTTCACAGATCTAGAAAAAATAATTCTATGCTTTGTATGGAACCAGAGAAGACCCAGTTTAGCAAAAGCAATCTTAAGCAAAAGGAACAAATTGGGAGACACCAATTTACCAGACTTCAAGCTATACTACAAGGCTATTGTAACTAAAGCAGCATGGTACTGGCACAAGAACAGAAGCATAGACCAATGAAAGAGATCTAAAAGCCCAGACTTAAAACCATCCTCGTCTAGCCATCTAATCTATGACAAAGCAGAAAAACATAAACTGGGGAAAAGAATCCTTATTCATTAAATGGTGCTGGGAAAATTGCATAGCCACGTGTAGAAGACTGAAACAGGACCCGCACCTCTCACCTCTTGCAAAAATCAACTCACAGTGGATAACAGACTTAAACCTAAGGCATAAAACTATAAGATTCTAGAAGAAAATGTTGGAAAAACTTTTATAGATGTTGGCCTAGTGAATGAGTTTATGAAGAAGACTCCAAATGCAACCACAGCAACAGCAAAAATAAATAAATGGGACCTGATCAAATTAAAATGCTTCTGCACAGTCAAGGAAACTAACATGAGAGTGAATGGACAACCTACAGAATGGGAGAAAATATTCACATGCTACACGTCTGATAAAAGGCTGATAACTAGAATCTATATAGAACTCAAGAAAATCAGTAAGAAAAAAATCAAACAACCCTATCAAGAAATGGGCAAAGGACATGAACAGAAAATTTTCAAAAGAAGATAGACTAATGGCTAACAAACATGAAAAAATGCTCAGCATCTCTAATCATCAGGGAAAGGTGAATCAAAACCACAATGAAATATCATTTATCTCCAGTGAGAATGGCCTTAATCAAAAAGTCCCAAAACAATAAATGTTGGTGTGGATGCAGATAAGAACACCCATACAGTACTGGTGGGAATGCAAACTAGTACAACCTCTGTGGAAAGTAATATGGAGGTACCTCAAAGGGCTACAAGTAGAACTACCATTTGATCCAGCAATCCCATTACTGGGCATCTACCTAAAGGAAAAAAAGACATTCTATAAGAAAGACATCTGCACTAGATTTTTTATAGCAGCACAATTCACAATTGCAAAGATCTAGAAACAACCCAAGTGCCCATCAATACATGGGCGGATTAATAAAATATAGTATATGCATACAATAGAGTTCTGTACATCCACAAAAGCAATGGTGATATAGCACCTCTTGTATTAGCCTGGATGGAGCTGGAGCCCATTCTATTAAGTGAAGTACCCCAAGAATGGAAAAACAAGCACCACATGTACTCACCATCAAATTGGTACAACATTTAAATGCATATATAGTAATAACATTCATTAGGTGTTGGGCGGGTGAGAGAGGGGAGGAGACAATGAGTATATACACACCTAATAAGCATGGCGCTCACTTTCTGGAGAATGGATATGCTTGAAACTCTGACTCAGGTGGGGCAAAGGCAATATATGTAACGTAAACGTTTTTACCCCTGTAATATGATGAGAAAAAACAGCTTTATCAAAAATAATCAATGTGTAATAATCTGCACATATCTGCACCCATAAAACAATCACCAAAAAAGAAGATAATGAACATGATTCCCAAAAGTTTCCTTGTGCAATCCATTTCTCCCAGTTCTTTGCAAACCCCTCACTTCTTCCACTTCCCTGATCTTTCCCTGTGAAACCACTAATAAGCACTTTGTCAGTGTAGATATGCTTTCATTTTCCAGAAGTTTATGTAAATGAAATCACACAGTATATATTTTGTGCAAGCTTTCTTTAACTCAGTATGTTTATTTTAATATTCATATATGAATCAAGAATCCATTTTTTAAATTTTCTGAGTAGCACTTCATTCTATGGACATAACACGATATGTTCATTCATTCATCTGTTGATGGGCACGTACATTTATTGAGATGATCTTTTTTTATCATTTGTTAACATTGTGAATCACATTGATTTTTGGATGTTAAACCAAATCTGCATTCCTGGCAGAAAACTCCCTTGGCCAGGATGTATTATTCCTTTTATATAATGTTGGATTTGAGTTGTTACAACTTTGTACAAAATTACTGCATCTATGTTTAGAGGGTTATGGGTCTGTAGTTTTCCAATAATGTCTTTGTCTGGTTTGGTAATACTGGCCTCTAAGAATTAATTAGGAAATCACTTCTTTCCTTTAGTTTTCTGGAAGATCATTATACAAATTTAGTATTATTTCTGTTTTAAATGTTTGGTAGAATTTGTGAGTTAAGTCATGTGGGCCTTAGTTGCCTTTGAGGGAGTTTTAACCATAAATTTAATCTGCTTAAGAGTTTTCAGACTACTTATCATCTCCATTTTATTTTGAGCAAGCTACAGTAGTTTGTGTATTTCAAGGAATTTGTATATTCTGGCTAAATTGTAAAATCTATTGGAATAAAGTTTTTTGTAATATTTTCTTATCCTCTCAATATCTGTAGAATCTGTAATCACATCATAACCTATCTCATATCTGATATTGGTAAGTTGAGTCTTCTTTCATTTTATTCTCTGCAATCTGGCTAGAAGTTGTATGCATTTTATTGATTTCCTCACGAACTAATATTCGGTTTAATTTATTTTCTCTATTGCTTTTCTGCTTTCTGTTTTACTAATGGGGGCTCTGATATTTATTACTTTCTTTGCTCTCTTTCTTTTGGGTTTGACTTGTTCTTTTCTAGTTTTTCAAGGTGGAAGATGGGGCTTTTGATTTAAAGCCTTTCCTCTTTTCTAATATTGGCATTAAGTGCTTTAAGTTTTCCTCTAAATACTACTTTAGCTACATCTCACAAATTTTTATGTGTTGTAAATTCATTTTCATTTACCTACAAATACTTTATAATTTTACTTTAATTTTCTACTTTAACTTGTAGATTACTTTTAAGTGTATTTTGTTTCCAATATTTGGAACTTTTTGATATTCCATTTTTGATTTCTAATTTAATTTCATTATGATTAGAGAACATACTTTGTATGATTGGACTATTTTGAAATATGAGACTAGTTCCATGGGTTAGTACAGTTTATCTTAGTAAATTGTCCATGCACTCTCTACAGAAATGAGTGTGTTCTGTTATTGGATAGAGTCTTCTAAAAATGTCCATTGGATCAAATTGGTTGACAGTATTGTTCAAGTTCTTTTTACCCTTACTGATTTTTTTTCTGTCTGCTTCATGTGTTATTTATGAGAGCAATATTGATTCTTTAAGTAAAACTGTAAATTTTCCTATTTTCCATGCAGCTCTGTCAGTGTTTGCTTTGTGTATTTTGAAGCACTATTTTTGATGTATAAGTGGTTAGGATTTTAATGTTCCTTTGATTAATTGACCCCTTATCATTATGAAGTGTCCCTTTTGTTCCTGGTAATAATCTTTGTTCTGAAATCTACTTCGATATTATAGTCATTCTAGATTGCTTATATTAATGTTAGCTTGGAATTTATTTTTCCTTCCTTTTACTTTTAGCCTCTTTGTGTCTTTATATAATATATACACACACACATATATATATAATTGTGTCTTTATATATATACATAATTTCACAATATTATGGGGTAATGTTTTGGTTACAAGGATCGTGTTTGTAATGCTTTAGTCAGGGTTATAAGTGTGCCCATCAACCAGATAGTGTTCATGTTACCTGTTAGGGAGGTTTCTGTCCTTCCCCTGTCACCTGCAGTTGATTTCCATTGAGTTTTACTTCCTTCTATGCACATGTGTGCTCAATGGTTAGTTCCAATTTAATAGTGAGTATATGTGGTGTTTGTTTTTCTATTCTTTAGATACTTCACTTGAATGTTTATTGCAGCACAATTCACAATTGCAAAGATGTAGAATCAGCCCAGATTCCCATCAATTCATGAGTGGATTAACAAAATGTGGTATATGTATACCATGGAGTACTACTCAGCCATGAAGACAGATGACTTAATGCCTTTTGCAACAATATGGATGCACCTGGAGACCATGATCCTGTGTGTCTTTATATTTTATTTTTTTTAAGCAGCCTATCATTGGGTATTACTTTTTTATCCAATCTGACAATCTCTATTTTTTTTAAGTGCAGTCTTAAACCATTTACATTTAGTGTGATTATTGATATGGTTAAAGTTAAATCTGTCAACTTGCTATTTGTTTTCTATTTGTCTCATCTGTTCTTCCTTTTTTTCCTTCTCTTTCTACTTTGTTTGGATTTTTTTTATTTATGATTCATTTTTCTCCTTATGTTTATTATTAATAGTAGCTATAGCTCTTTGTTATTTTTGTGGTTATTTTAGGATTTGTACTACACATCTTTAACTTATTACAGTGTACTTTCAAGTGATAGGGTACTGTTTCATGGACAGTGTAAGCACCTTAAAATGATTTTTTTCCTTTTCTCCCCTCCTAGCCTTTGCATTAATTTGTCATACATTTTACATATACATATGTTATAAACTCCATATCACATTGTCATTATTTTAGTTCAATTATGTACTAACACAGTTATATATTTTTTTAAATATTATATATTTTCCATGTAATTATTATTTCTGATGTTTTTCCTCCCTTTTATTGATTTATATGTCCATTTTCCTCCAGCTTGAAGGACTTCCTTTAATATTTTTCATGATATAGTCCTGCTGGTTATGAATTCTTTCAGCTTTTCATGTCTGATAAATTATTTTATTTTTGTTTTTATAGACATTTGGGTAACAAATTTTAGGTTCATGGTTTTATTTTTTTCTTTTAGTATTTTAAAAATGTTGTTCCATTGTCTTCTTACTTGCATTATTTTGATGAAAAATTTGGTCCTCTCTATAATGTGTCTTATTACACACATTTTTCATGCTACTTTTATGATTTTTCTCTTTAATATTTGTTTTGTACAATTTGATGATGATTCATTTTTTTGTACTTTTCTTCATGTTTTTTATGGTTGGGGTTCATTGATTTTTTGATCTAATGTGTTTGTAGGTTTTAACAACATTGGAAAATTTTTAGCAATTATCACTTCAGATATTTTTCTATCGCCTTTCTTCTGTCTTCCAAGGACTCCAAATACATGTATATCAGGCCACACAAAAGTGTCCCAAAGCTTACTGATGTTCTCTTAACATATTTCATCTGCATTTCATTTTAGATAGTTTCTATCACAGTATCTTCTCTTTGTGGATATTTTCTTATTTCTTTGCATGACTCTTGATTTTTTATTATACCAGCCATGGTAAATTGTACCTGGCTGACTTCTGGATAGTTTTGAATTTCTATAAATATTTTTGATCCATTTTCTAAGACGTAGTTAAGTTACTTGGACACAGTTTGATCCTTCAAGTTTGAACCTTATTTTTAAGATTTTTTAAAGAGAGCATCAGAGCACTAATCCATGGCTAATTTATTTCCCACTACTGAGGGGTCCTTTTGGTTCCTTATCCAGTGCTTCATAAATTATGGTATTTGTCACTTTGACTAGTGAGAACAGGCACTATTCTGAGCCCTGTATATAATACAATAGTATTGTTCCTTTTAATCCTTTGAGTTATTCTTTACCCAACATTTAGTGACCTCACATGCATGTCCTCATCTATTGCTAAACAATCAAGATGCCTTTTACAAATATCTGGAATTCTCTCTGTGCACAGTTCTCTCTTCTCTGATACTCTGTTCTGTGAACTTTAGCTATCTTTGCTGAACTCTCAACATCACCAGCTTAATTCAGGGAGTCCACCAGACTCTGCCTGGATTTCCTCTCCTTGCCAGGAAACTCTCTGAAGACATTAAGCTGGGGCAATTGTAGAGCTCACTTCATTTAGATCCTTTATTTCAGGGATCATTTAATTGCTTGATGTTCAATGTCTTGAAAACCATTTCTTTAAATATATTTTTTTCTATATTTCAGGGTTTTCTTCAGACAGGAGGGTAAACACAGTCCCTGTTCCTCTATCTTGTCCATAAGCATATATCCCCACATCTTTACAGTTTATATTTTCCATGCGTGGCTTATTGGGTAGCCAGCATTGAGCCACTGTTTCAGATGTGCACCATTCGGTTTGCATTGGGCTGGGGTAATTCACATATAATAGTTAATAAAATGAGCCTGCACTTTTATGAGATTAAATAAAAGAGGATATATAAAGTTCCTGATGCATGCTTCAAACTCAACAGCTATGATTTACCTTTCATCTTCTTTAGTGTATCCGTGAATAAAAAAGATACTGTTTTATAATAGAAATAACCAGCCATAAACAGGTCTTGAATAACTTAGCTTCTAGTTTAGTTATTGGCTTCCTACCTACTAGTATTGGCAAACCATTTAAACTACTGAAGTCTTGTTCTTCTAATCAATTCAATGAAGGCAGAAACTTTTTTTTCCCTTTGTGCCTCATTGGCAAGATTAAGATATCAAAGGTGAAGATCCTTTTATAAATTGAAAAATGTTTACATATATGTGCTATATTCTCAATCTTTTCTTGGTAGCTTTCTGTTTTGTTTTGTTTTAAGTTCTACTTTACCATGTGTTCCACTTTTCCCAAATGAGCTATTTGTACATATGAGATTTTTGAAGGAAGACCCTTAAAAACAAATATTTTGACAAATTTTTAAAACTTTACCTAGCACAAAAAATTTTCCAAACATTTTTTGTAAAGTTAATGGAAATACTTACTAAAAAAAAAAACCCTAGAACAAAGTGAAAAAGCACAGGAACATTTTCAATAATGTGCTATGGTAACTTATAAAAATAAATTGATATGGTAACACTATTACAATAAAAATTATTAAAAATGTTTCCATATATGTATATAGATTTTAGATATGTTGGGATATTTAAATGTATTATTTCAATGCCAGTCAATAATGTTTATCTATGGCAGAAGTACTCTGTTTTGTGGCAATCAAGATAGTTATGCTTCAAGAGACTTAATTCTGGTTTTAGAATTATAATCACACAACCACAAGAGCACATGTTTATTTGAGGTATGGTCCCACTTGTATTCGGAATGCTTTGTAGTTAACGATAGCCAGACTAAATTGCCGTGTAAACACCAGAAGCAAAGTTGCAGGTACAGCACTCCTTAAGACCGTCTATCAGAAATGTTAAATGTCATAGTGCATAATTTATCAATGCTAATAGCCCTCAGCACAGATCTGAGGGAATTAACCTATACAGCCAAACTATTTATCACATCACGATACATAAAATGTACTTTTAATTAATAAATGGACAATCTATTGCCTTCATGGATATAGCTGATCAATCCTTTTTTATCTTCTGTCTACAGTTTGGGTCCTTTTAATGGGTTTTAATGGGTTTTTCTGTATACTTGCACTGCTAAGTTTATGCACTTACTTCCTGGAAGAGTTTCTGTACTTTGTGGCATAATCTTACAGTCTCTTTGGTATTTTTCCACAGCAATATCAGTATGAAAATAATCATGCTCCTTGATATTTTAAAATGGTATTCATTACTCTTGAGGTGACCTCACTGGCACTAACCTATCTGAAAGTCATAAAATTAGTATAATGCAGTTCCCATCAATATACTAAGTCTATAAGGACCTGAATTAATTGTTTACATGGGCAAAGAATTTTAAAAGTACAATGGTTCACTATACTCATCAAAAATGAAGCAACCATCTACATCAGGGAAACAGTTTTATACCATTGTTACCAAATCATCCAAGTTATTACTTAACCTATTAAGGCAATTACTGAATTCAATTGTCTATTTACACTTGGCATCAAATCAAATTTAATAAATTTGATGATTCTGACTGATTGCCTCTTCCAGATTTACAAGTAGGATGTACTTTATAGGAGTTTGAATAAAAAAATTACTTTATAAAATTATTTTGAATTTTGGAAACTATTATTGATGGTTTCAGTACTTCACACTGAGACAAGCACAAATATTCCTACCACAAATTTAAAAATGCGTTAAAATGGACAAGAATACTTAGCATGTTTTCTATTTTTATTGCACTATATTCCTATTATAATATTGTCTGAAATATATTTTGACTCAGGTTTATACACTTTTAGAAAAATTATTTTAAACTTTTCCTTTTATGTATACCATAATTTTTAGTAAGAGACTAAATAATTAAAAGGCAAAAATCTTTTACTTGTAAGTAATCATGTTATTATAATCACTTGGTTTCATAAGAAGATTATATCTTATCATGGTGCCCTATCATGTCCTTATGCCTTAATACTCTAATTTTCAAATCCAAATACCAAGGAAGACAGAACATCTTACAATGAGCTCCATTTTCCAGATTAATGCACCTGAGAAACATTTTTCCTTATTTAATATCCCTTACTCATTTCCTCTCCTGTTATAGGGATAGCACAGCTGTTTATCTGGCAATTATCTTTGAATCTATTAGTGAAAATGTCTAAATTAATCATAAAAAGACAAGTGCATCACAGAGTAACTGTGCTATGAATGCAGGACCTCGTTGTATTCTTTCTGTCATTTCCACTTTTTTCCATATGGCTGCATTGGCTTCTTGATACTGTAAACTGTAAATTTGTTTCTAATAGAGAAAACTCATATAGATTTATTAGAATCTACTATTTAGTTCTATTAAGCTTACCATTTACCTCCAGCAATTCAAATGTTCTTAGTTATAGCGACAGAATACTTCCGTGCAGTCAACAAAAAAAATTAGATATCGGGAAATTGTGGACAATGTGCTTATTCGACTTAAGTAACTCATCCAGAAGTTTGACAGATTCAATATCTGTATCAATGATAAGAAAATAGCTTTCATTGAATTTAATGAACATTTGCTTGTCATCTTTTTAATGTGTGGTGGGCAATCTAAAGATGGGGTAGGGGAAAGATCCAACATATAATCTGTCAATTAGGGAAATCAAATAAAAAGTGGCATGTGGAGCATCCTGGAAGATAGGTGTACACCAGGTTATGTCACTAATCAGTTCGTTCAATTAAAGAATACTAGAGTTTACAAGATGAAACTTACGCTTTGCAACTTGTGAAAATAGATAAGACAGGCTTTTTTTTTTTTTTTTTAATCATGGAGTTTAGACTCTGCTACGGACAACAGCCATATAAAGGTATAAATTATAATAGACGTATAAGTGATATCTCTGTTACAAGATCAAAGTGTGTAGGAGCACAAAATAAGAAACCCTTATCAATAACAGAACAAGCTTCATGGAAGGGTGACATTAAATCTAGTGCAACTGATAAGGTCATACATGGACTAATATAAAGAAAAAGAAACAGAACCACAAGAATTACTCTCCCAAAGAAGCCTAATGCTCTTCCCAGAAATCAGGGAAAGGGAATGCAATAAGGTCTTCAGACATAGGGATGTATTCAGTCATGTCTCACTGACAAAAATTGGTTAAGATAGAGTGGCCTTCAGAGTTGAGAATTCTTCTCTAGTCTCAGGCCTTAGCTGGTGTGAACTGAGAAAGAGCCATCATCTGTCCTGTGTATTCAGGATTTCTGAGGTTACAGAGAAAGGAGAAGTCCAAGCACTCATATTTTTGCACACATTACTTTAACTATCTTTGTTTCTCATATTCACTTTATAATGGGTTTGTTTCTGTGCAGGTCTGATTGATAAATACAGCTGTTCCTGTATTGTTAGAGGTTAAGTGCAATATAGAATAACATAACAGATGGCAAAATGGTTTTACTCACATCCCAAGGGGTGTTGCCTACCTGGAGCCCTATATTGAGAAGGAGTTGGAGGACATGTGTCAAAACCAGTCAGCAATGAGGGGAAGAGGAGAGTAGCAGTAAAAGGGCCCCACATTTACTGGCTGTAGAAATCAAACTATGAGAGAAGATTTAAGAGTCAGGTAGACTTGGATTCCAATATGGACTTTGTCACTTACTAGTTGTGTTTAAACAACAAACTTAAACAACTTGCTTAATCTCACTAAACCACAGTTTTGTTTTTTTTTTCCTGTAAAACAGGATTCACCATTGTACCTACCCCATGTATGCATACAGTAATAATTAAATGAGACAGCAAAGAGAGAGTGTTTACCACAGTGCCTAGCACATATAATCACACTCTATCAATATTAACTAGATTAAATGAGACTGAAAAGCATTACCATACTGTAGAGCAAAATGATTAATAGCCTTAGTATTAAGTGAAGAACTTAAAAAATAAACATACTTCTCCCAAGGAAACACTTTGAGGTATAAGTGCACTGGCATGATAGTAATTCACTAATTCATTCACTCACTCATTCATTCATTCATGCTGCAACCTTTTATTAAATACCTACTATATATTCATTCCAAACACTGTGGGTGAAATAGAGTGACCAAATTTTTGCCCTTGTGGTGCTTCCATTCTTATAGACTCTTAGTCCCACAATTTAAACCAATTTACTTGCAGTCAATGACATTTCAGTGCAAAAAAGAATAAGTAGCTGTTTTATATATTGTTCTGATATTAGTCCTGATATTATGGGACTATTAATCCTGCTTTACCAAAGATATTTTCAAAGCAGTAATAAAGGTCTTCAACCTTTTGAAATCACCTCTACAGTAATCAATTAGTTCGTTCTTTGCCAGGATGTCTGGACAAAGAGTTCTAATCTCCTAATCTCCCTAATCCCCTAGGAAGACCTGCAAAACCACACTGAACTTTTGGTGCAATATAAGCAGCAATTGAAGAGATTCATTGAAGGGGGTCTTAAACGGCTGCAAAACTAGAATCAAAACTGAATGTACCTGCCTCTCTTTTGGGTTCATAATTCTGAAGAGTGCTGGAATTATGATTTTTAATGGCGTCAATGTTTATTAATCCATCTAAAGAGGGTGAATAGTGCTCTAATTTTTCTTACCCCTAAGTGCACCTGATTTAGATAATCACTAGATGCTCAAGTTTTTTAAGAAAAAGGCTGAGAAAGAACGTTATTTTAAATTTAGCTTTATACTGAATTCCTAAAGACAATACACATCCCAGTCTTGAATACAATGGAGGGTTAGATGATTGTAAACCTTCACTATAAATACACATTTTTTAAATTATTAATACGTTCACTTAATGGAAGATACAATAGTTTAAACTTCATAATTTTACTCCCAGCAAAATAGCTATTTTGATTTTCTGTAATTTGTAAAGGACCATTTCAGAAATAATCTCTACTGATGTTGTTTCCCTACAACTGATGTCAGCCAGGTATTGATATTGACTTTGCAAATTCTATTTATTAAGGAGTACTATTTGAATTCTATCAGGAGAAAAATATAGATTTCAAAATTTGTTATACACTGTTTATAAAAGAATAAATTCAATTATTACAGAAGAAAATCAGGTACAAAGCAGAAGAGATTCATTTGAGTATGTTTCTAATAAAATTATAAATGCTTATATTATTAACTTGAAAGTGTGGATTAAGACTACTAGATGAACCTTCACTTGTAAATCAATATCAATTAAAAATAATCACCATCAGACGACTAAACTAAAGTCTGTACTGCTGATAAAAGGGTTTGCCCTAGTGACAGATCATTGCTACAACGTCTCACGCTATTGGGTGATGTTTACCATATGTCCCATGATTGATAGTCGGATTTAATGAGTTCTTACAAGCAATTAAATAATCAAGAGTTCCTGCTGTTACATGGCATAGCTTGATAGAACAGTGACAAATGAGAGAATATCTACAACCTAATCAAAGGGACATATTTCCTTGGGAACAAAATAATATTATCCACCAGTGCAATCAAAGGACAAAAGAACACAGAAAGGACACCAACAGAATGAGATAAATTATGTCATCTTTTCATTATTCCGACTGCACAGTTTCCATTTATTGTGCCCTATTAAATCAGAAGGAAAATTAGGCTTGTTAAATATGTTTAACTTATGATATGTTATTGGATGGTTTATATATATACATACTTAATTTTTCAAAAGGAGCCTATTGTTAAAAATCACTAGCAGTACAGTGTATTACTCTTCAGCCCTCCTAAGAAAAACATATCAAGAATAAAGGCTAACATGCATGCCAAAAAGTGCAAGGCTGCCTTAGGTGGTTTTCCTCAGGTCTTCAACATTAAATGTTATTTCTACTGGCCCCCTTGGTGTTCAACCCAGGTAAATGTAACACAATTTTGTTTTTGCCAGTTCATCTGTAGGTATAAAGTTACAAGAAAATGACCCATTGCCTTTGAAGATTCTCCACATAATGTATTATTTCTCCACAGTAATTTCCTATAAATTTCAAATAAAATGTCTTTAACGCATATAGTATTTCATGACATAATTGTATTTATTTCCCATATTGTTAAGAAAGTAGAGAGTTTTGTCCTATTAAATTCTTATGAACTAAGAATTTTTAGGTTCATTCATGATATCCCAGGTGGTCCATATTTTTTATGCATCCCATGCTGGCTTTCCTAAAATTTAAGTAAATATGTAAAATAATAAGAATAACAACAAATGTTTATTATAAAACCTATGCTGGTATAGTATATTTGCTTATTTTATCTATAAAAAACTCATCACATGTACTGTATTACCATCCCTTTTTGGCAGATTGAGACACAGATTTTAAGAGTAGTCATGTAGAGCCCTAATCTGGCAAGAGGCAGAGTTGGAATTTAAATTCTTACACTTTCAATATAGCTCCGTAGTAAAGACAAGAATTCTGGAATTAGATATGCCTGACGTTAAATCTGGCTCTGTCGCTTACTAGCTGTTTGGCTTTGGGCAATTTATTTATACTCTCTGAGCCTCAGTTTCTTCAGCCAAAAGGAAGATAATATGCAACAACTCATCTAACACATGTAGCAAGTTACTGTTCAATAGCTAATATTATTATGTATTACCTTATTCATACATGTATTAGCTAGTTATTATGGGCCAGCATATATGTATGAGACTGTTCCAGCCCTCAAAGAATTCATAATTTAAGTGAGGATAATATATAAGTAAATAGTAGATTAGAATACAGACTATCTGTCTGATACATTCTTTGATTAGAGTAGGCACAGTGCAGGGTAGGTAAACAAAACAACTCAAAAGTTACATGAAGAATGACAAATCTGGGTTGACGGTAGGACTGGTAAGTTGGATCAGCTAGAAAAGGTGGATCCTGAAGGCTCAATAAGCATGAGTCTAGAAAGAGTGAAGTTAATGTTAAGTTAATGTTAGTTCATGCAAAAGGAATCACGAAGACCTGAAACTGAATTAGAGTATGGTAGATTCAGGGAACTGAACATTGTTTAGTTTGGAGCTTGGAGCAACTCTCTGGAAGTAGTCAATGTTTAAGATGAAGAAATAAGCAAAAAGCAAATCATATAAATAAATGCCAAAGGTTTGATCTTCTTCCTTAAGGACGTGGGGAGCAATAGAGGAATGTCGGGCACTGGAATAAGAAGGAAAGTTAAAGTGGAGTCATTGAATTAGAAGTCTTTGACAGCAATCTCAGCTAGAGATGATGGTGACCCACATAAGTATAGTTACAATGAGGATGAAAACAACTAAACAGATTCAAGAAACTTTTTAATAAAATACCATCGTCTCCATTATATGAAGCTTGGATGGGGATAGTGAAGACTGATGCTGTGTTAAGAAATACAGGACAAACAGATCTCCAGGAAAGGGAAGAGATGGCTAAAGATAGAAGTCCAAACAATATTTCAGTGATATGTAAAGAAAAGGTGGCATATAAAGGATAAGGGGTCACTGAGAGATAAGAGCAGAGTCAAAAAAGATTGGTTTCCTAGAAGTCAGGGCAATAATGAATTTTATAAAGCAGAAAATGTTCAACACTGTCATGAAACAGCAAGAGACAGGCAAGATAATGTTCTACAATGAGTATTATATCTCCTGTTATGAGCCATTTCAGATTCTTTTGGCCTCAACTGTCTCTTGGGCATTTGGCCCTTTGTGCTTGTCCCAGCCACTAGGAATAAGCTATTTCTGCATGACCTTTCTATGCACAAAGAAGGGTCTTGGGGACTTGGAACTTCCCTATTGACAATGAGGCATGAGACACCAAAACCTTTGGTGCTCGCAAGGTTTGGTGACCAGTGGGAGAAAGGTGCTGGTGAGTCTATTCTTTTCCCTTCCCCTCTTTTTATCGGACTTCCATGAAAAGCAGTCATTTATAAGACATCTCAGATTGAGTACTTTGTGCTTTTACCCAAGTGGTAGTCAGGTTGGAAACACATCCTGTCATTGGCTCTACTCCTTCTCAGTCACACTCAGTTTTTCCCTCATTTCTGCTCCTGGGATGGCATTCTGTAATGAAGGAGTAGCACTTAATCTTTTGATTCTGGAGAAACCAGGCTAAAACAAGTATATATCATTGTTGTAATCAAAAGGTGTAGGTATTTCCTTTGATTTGATAGGACAAAATAAAAATAATTCATTTTCCTTCTCTTCTCACCCTTGCCTCTGGGAACCTATAGTTAAGAAGAGAAATTAGTGAGAAGATATCCATGATATGAGTAATACAGACTATCATCAGAAAAAAAAATAAAAATATGAGGGTAAATTGAAAAGCAAGCAAAAATATTTAACCAAAAGAGAACTAACGTCATATTTAAAAGGAATTCAAAGACTCAGTTATTTAAATATGATAGAGAAGAAACGTGGAAATGAATTAGGAGACCACTTGGGAATATTAAGCCTAAACTTTCCCCAGGAAATAGAGGTAGGTAGCTTAGTCCAATTGACCTCATTGTCTAGCTCTATACTAATGGTCCTCAAAGTGTGATGGCCTAATGTGCAGCATTAGCATCACCTGGGACACTGATAGAAAATTAAATTCTCAGATCCCCACCCCAAGCCTACTGAATAACAAATTCTGAGACTATAGACAGATAATCTGTGTTTTAACAAGCCGTCTAGGGGATTCTGATGCATGCTAAAAATTGAGAACTGCCACTGTTTTATATGGCATGATCTACTTCATTTGGGGTAAGAATAACAAAATTAAACAGCAATAGACTACCTCCTCTGTGAAGCATTCTCTGATTCCCCAAAACGAAAATAACCTTTCCTGCCTCTGAATTCTCATAGCTCTTATATATTCATCTTTTTTACATCCTTAAAACAAAGACAATATTTGAACAATTTGATACAATAACCATTTGAGTAGTCATTGTGAATTCTAACTTATCAGTTCCCAAAAAGAATGCAGGAAACTAAAGACATCCTTCACAATGGTCTCCTGGAAGAGTATACAGCAATGGGTAAGATCACAGAATGCTTATTAAGAAAAAAAATTCTAATTTCTGTAAGGAAAAATAAACGTAAGTAATACTGAAAAATTGTACAATTGAATGCATAAAGAATGAAAAGTAGATGCTATTTTCTCTGGTGTTTAAAATGCCTTAGACAAGGTTCTACACTAAAGGTTATTGATCATATTGAGTCAATATGGGATAGAGGGCAATGTTTGGTTATAGGTAGGAAACAAACATAAAAACCATCAACTCTCCATTAGGCACATGTGGGTTTTTTAGTTTGCTGGTCATCTATATCCATGTATGCACTCTGGACTACTGATTCCAGTTTTAATTGATAGATCCCCAAGGAATTAAAATAAGTATCAATATTTGCGAAACCAAAGGTTTTCAAATCTGTTAAGCAGGAAAACAGCCTTTACCTTGTTTTTTGTTGTTGTTGTTCCTTAAAATGAAAATTTACCCGGAATCCCTCAGTGTGAAAATTAAATACATAAAAGCAAGATTGTTTTGGTCTCTGTCTTTTAACTGCCAACAAGATCTCTCTCATTGAGGACTTTTAAGGTTTGCATGATGACTGGATGCTATGCAGCCACTAAGTTTAATTCTAGACAGGCTGTGAGCTAGAGTTTGAATAGCCTTTCTTTGAACAATTTTAGCAAATTTCTTTGAATAAATTTAGAAAAAATTAACTTCAGTGTTATCAATATGAAAATGTAATACATGTCATCTTTATATAATTCAAATAACCTGTTAAAAATAAACATTTTAAACATCATTTAGATTGTGTTGGATCAGTTACCATTAAACATTGTGCTGCGGTTGATTATAATATGTAGTGCTCTATAATTGATTTTTAAATTATATTTTTTCATATAACTTACTGAAATATTTCACTCTATCAGACCTCTTGGATTTCAAGAAATAATAGAGTACAATGGTTTGTCTAGTAAGTTGGCTGCATCTTAAATGACTCAGAAGCTGTCTTAACATTCCAGAGCATAAAAATACTGTCAAGAGACAAGATATATAATTCTCATATAGCTAAAATAAGGCATAATGGATCTAAACACAAATCTAGGAGTTCTCAATTATGCAATTCAAAAGAATAAATTAATTGAAATGATGAAATACCTGAAGATAGAGGTATAGAAGAGTTTTAATAGGGAGAGGAAAAGACTAAACTATATCATCTTCCAAAGACATTTTCCATGTACATTTAGAGAAAAGTGGTTCACGCATAATAAGAGCAGTACAAAGAGATCAACAGCTGGCACTAAAATATTATTGTCTTTATCCAAGATAAATGAAAGGTAAAAATACCAAAGTTCAGTAGCATTAAAATCTTTGAATCTCTCAGAATCAATAAGTTCACGAAAATTACATGCCTCATTAAATTCTACAGAGATTGCAAAGCTAGCTATAATGTAAAAACAGGCAGACAGTCTGTCTCAATATTATTACAGGAAGGGTTGGTTAAATTAATAGCTTCTCATTGATTAAAAAATCTTGCATTTTACATGTTCTTAAGTTGGTTCCCACCATTACCTTTCAATAACAGAATGAGTCTTTGGAGAAATGTGGTTATATTGAACTACTCAAATACAAAGGTAGACAAAAGATGTTTACAATATCCTATCATTGTTTCCTGTCATAAACTGCTATCCGCCTGAAAAGATGTTTGCTTCCATATATTCTTAGTGATTTTTTTCATGCTTAAAATCTTCTATTGCTAAAAATGTAATTAGTTTGTAAATGATAACTAAGCATAAAATATTATTACTCCATCATAATTTTCCTAGGCAAGACATCATTTTGTCCAGGTAATACAGCATCTGACATTGCTTGTGATAATGCCACTGGGACCTTGTCCATTTGTAATCACTGTACATTAGGAAATGCTCTTTTACCAGACTACCAGTCAACTGCATTTTGCATATATTCATTTAGCTCATTTCCACTTTTGCTCATTTAACAAAACATGGTAATTATATGACTTACCTAGGGAGATTTGTTTTATGAATGTGGATTCTTATTCAACTTACATGCTCACTTCTATTCAGTAGAAGCCGAAATGTTTTTAAAACATGTAATCCTTTATTAATTCAGTCTGCTTCTTACCCTGAAGGTTATCGGTAGATAATTTACCTTCGTTATTGTTAAGGGTACTGGAGCACATATATTTATTATGTACATCTAAGTTTATTTAAATTTCAGAAGATTTCATCAATCAAAATTTAGTTGATCATATTGTTATTGATAGCATTGGTTTCATTATTTAGTCCCTTTCACTGATCTCTTCAGTTAGATATGGTGCCATGTCAAAATCCGTTTATTGGCTCTGAAGCAGCCTTAGATTGCACTTTTATCTGGTCATGCTGTATATTTCTTAAATTCCTTTTTATATATTAAAAATTAATATATTATACAATTAATACTGTTATGTTAATGTAAATAACATGTAATATAACATTATTTATGTGTTCTATAATTATATATCTTTCATATGCATGGATACATATATTTAAATCCTTAATAAAGGTAGTTGAAAATACAATCTCTTAAAGTGAGATACATTTTAGCATAATCTATTACTTAGTCAATAATGAAATTCAGTTCTGAAAGATATATACATGAAATATATATACACAAAGCTCTGAAATGATACACTATATTATATTCCTTTATAATTAGAGGCATTTAAACAAAGCAAAGTCAGTAAATAAAGGTTTAGATGTTTTGAGATTGGTTTTCTTATTCTTACAGGTAATTAATCTATACATTTTCAAACGTACTTTAGAAACATAATTTTAAAAATTTTAGGGTTTTAGAAACTGCAATTAGATTTCCAAAAAGTCATCTCCACAATGTCAGCACATTTATCCATAACCAGACACTAAGATATTAATTTTTCACTTTTCTTGAATTTGGAAAAAGTCAACATATTTTGTTCAGCTACAGAAAAAAAAAATGCTTTGTGTGAAAAGATGAGCTATAATCTATGACACCAGTGCTTTACTGAGATTCTTTTTCATCTAATGTGGTATTATTGAGTTTTATGTTTTGAATTTAATAGCATATATTCAAATTTATATAATATTTGAGGATTACATAACAATACTCATTATCACAACCCAGTAACATTTGGGCTTAATGACAATTATCACAGCTAACTAGAGATTAAAGCATATGTCAAATCCTTAATAACAACTAAAGGCCATCAAGTTCATGATGACCATGTGTTTTTAAATTATAAATAGTTTCTATGCATTCTTGATATTGCTATTATGGCAAATAAAAATAAAAACCTGCCAAATCCACAAGGAGGTAAACTTGATTATTCCATCATGAAATTTGAAGCTATTTTGTTTTTTCTTACTTTTTGATATTGAAACTTAATTTTTAAAATTGTTATCCTAGTTGTAGAAATTATTACATGACATTTGTTACATCCTGGTAGAAATTCATACATATCCTGAAATTTCAAAATATTTGAATCATAAAAGAAATGAATCTGAAAACTTAACATTTATAAACTTAGTTCATTTAATAAAGTGATATCCTTAATAAAATATATAATCAGTTGGAAGTTTTTGTTTATGTTTGTTGTTTAAAAAAGACTGGAGAATAGAAAGTGAAACAATGACACAAAGGCACAATTTAGGAATTATTTAATTTTTCAGCTTCTACTCAGGTCATTACTGAAATTACTAAGAATATCTGCAAAAAATTAAGGTCTAATGGGCTAAAAAGGGAAAAAATTAAAGCCAAATGTATATACACACTCACGGTTTTTATAGTTTTTTCCTCATAATACTGAATGTAAGTTATGTAAGAAAGCTTTACTAAATAAACTAAAACTGGCAAATTAATTAGCAAAAAATGAGATAATAATTATGTAATTATCATCATTTGGAGCAAATTTCTATTTCATTGTAGTGAATCATACTTTTTGTGCTCTAGTGTTCAAGATAATTTGTGTATGTATCTGCTATACAAGAAATAATTTCTTTAATTTGTATTGAAAAGTAAGCATAAAAACAATGCCTGTCAAAGATTGTGCTATGTGTGTAATTACTGAAGCATCATAAATATTACTTTGTGTATTATTTGTGTTTGAATAATAATTAAATAACTGTCAAACATATGTGTCAGACACTAACTAAGCACTTCTGTATTGTCAGTGTTAACCTCAACAAAAATCATATAACATGACATTATGGTACCCAGTGTACATATGGAGGAATTGAGATCTAGAGATTAAACAACCTTCTTGCATGTCTCACAGCTAGTAAGTATAGGAACTGGAATTTGAACATATTCTCATTCCAAGTAAGTGCTCTGCACCACTACATTGTGGAAAAGAGATTCTAAAAAGACGGTAAGATCAAACTAAAAATCTTTTATGCAGCAAAAGAAACAATTAACAGTGTGAAGAGACAACCCTTGGATTGGGAGAAAATATTGCAAGGCATACATACATCTGATGAGGGGTTCATATCAAAAGTATATCAGGAATTCAAACAACTTGACAGCAAGAAAACAAATTACTCAATGAAATAATGAAGGGACCTGAATAGACATTGCTCAAAAGAAGACATACAAATGGCCAACAGATATTTGAAAAAAATGTTCAATATTGCTAATCATTCAGGAAATGCAAATTAAAATCACAGTGAGATATCAGCTTACATCTGTCAGAATGGCTATTATCCAAAAAGAGGAAAGATAAGTGTTGGCAGGGATGTAGAGAAGAGGGAAACTTTGTACATTGTTGGTGGGAATATAAATTAGTACAGCCATTATGGAAAAAGGTACGAAGGTTCCCAAAAAAGAACTAAGAATAGAACTACCATCTGATCCAGCAATCCCACTTCTGAGTACTTACCTAAAAGACTTTTAAATTAGTTTGTTGAAGAGATGTCTATACTCCCATGTTCTTTGCAGCACTATTTACAATAGTCAAGTTATGGAATCAACCTGTGTCCAATCAACCCAAGTGTCCATCCAGATGAACAGATAAAGAAAATGTGGAATATATATATATACACACAATGGAATTCTATGCAGCCTTAAAAAGAAGGAAATATTGTCATTTGAGACAACATGGATGGAATTACAGAGTATTATTTTAGGCAAAATAAATCAGGCACAGAAAGATAAATACTGCATGTTCTCACTTATATGTGGAATCTAAAACAATCAGATGCACAGAAGCAAAGCATAGAATAGTGGTTACAGAGGCTGGGGTTGGGGGGAATGGGAAGATGATTGTTCAAGGGTACTAAATTTCAATTAGACAGGAGGAATAAGGGTTTTTTAATAAGAGAAAAGTTATAAAAATGTATTTTAACATGTATACTTGGGAGCCCTATAAATAAAGATTCGCCTCCTCATGAGATACAGAAATTATTGTATACCTTCCTGGTGAAATGGGTTATGAAGAGAGAAAAGAGGAATTCTATTCAGGGGCAATAAAGGATTACTAGGGTGGGTGAATGGATAGGTAACAGATTAACTGGTCAATAGTTATTTTTGGAACTTAAATGAGTCTTGAGAAATGGGACATTATCTTCTTAAAGAGTCAGTTCACATGTGGTCACATTCCTGGTCTTACAGGGAGGGGAAGTAAAGAACAATTAATTGTTCTCTTAGGCAAATGGGTCTAGATCTTAGGCAGATAAAAAAATCTTTAATGATTTTGGGAGAGCAGATGGTACAGGAGGGGGAAAGGTCAGCAAGACCTTGAGGCTTATTTATTTTTAGCGTATCATCCCATGTCTTTAGTCAGTCTCTTAGTTCTGTGACTAAGTCAGTTCAGTTAAACAGCTGTTTTCCGTTGCAGAGGAGGTTTCAAACAGAGGAAAAACAAAGGTTGATATTTGGAACAGTTCTTAAACTAGTTTTCACAGAGTCTATAAAGCATCCATCTGAAGTGTCTGGATGTTAAACTCAAAGAAGCATCTTCAGTGAAAGCGGAAGTAGGCAGTGGAAATGTGACAGATTCTGGTATCACCAAAACCCAAATAGGCAGTTACAGAAAGTACAGCACTTGTCCCCAGGGCCACAACATAAGAACAAAGACAAGTGGTTTGAGAAAGAAAGAGAAGTTTATTAATTTGCCAGCAAATGAAGAAGCTGGCTGACTTCCATCTCAAAGTACCAGCATCCTGCTTCTGAGCAGCAGTACAGAGCTTTTAAAGGTTCTGACCAAGCCCATCTTTGGCTAAGACGGTCTCGTGACCTCTGGGCAGATTCATCCCATCTTCAGTTAAGAGGATCTCATGACCTCCACCCAGACAATTCCCTTGAGCCATCTCTTGTGGCTCAAAGAACAAGACATTCCCCTGCACCTCCTAACCACTGGCCTGAGGCAGGGATGCAGGTCTAGTTCTCCAAAAGGAGTAGGGGATGTTTTAGAAAGACAAAAACATTTTTGCCATTTTTTTCAAGCCATTTCTTCTGTTACATATTCCCCCCTGTCAATATTACCCTTCCATATCTATGGGAGGAGGGGCGACTACTCTGTTACAATAACAGGATACAAAAGAGAGCAGAGTCTTTATATCAGAGAGGAATCTATCCATGACCAATTATACTTCACAAGGAAAACCGAAACAACTCCCCCCCCCCAAAAAAAGAGGGTAAGTGGTGCCTTTTCCTGAGTTCCTTAAGGGGTCTGAGCCATTAGAATGTTCCTCCAGGTTTTGTGTGTGATACTAAAGATGGCAATAAGGAAAGAGGAGTAGAGGGGAGTAAAAGTGAATGGGAGCAGATTTTAGCTGTAACAAACCAGGAGCCATATTTTCTAGGATCTCAGCTTCTCAGCTGACCATTTACATACAAAAGCCACAAAGCCTCCTGTGCCTCCCACACGTGGACGAGAACAGTAAATTAAAGGATGTCTATGGAAAGGAAAGGATCAAATAATGGCAAAAGTCGCACAAATATCAAACCAAAACAGACGCATTCCCTAATCAGGAATCAAACCCAAGCTTCTAGGGTGAAAGCATAGGCCACAAAGTGAATCTAGTGTACAGTGGATGTTCCCTTTCTTTTTAGCTCAGATTTTGTTCCTTATTTGTCAAGAGAATTTTTAAGGCTAGCCATGATGTAATTACATGTCCTTCCTTTAATGCAATTCTTCTATTGATACAAATAAAGCAATTGTTCAGAATAAGAGATCTCTAAAATTCATTTTCAAAAATGTATAAGTATTTCTAATTTAAAGGGTCTACCTTTGGCCATTCATAATTAGAATTCTCAGCTCTGTGCTTATTCCAAAAGCAACTCAATCCAGTAAGCTTCTTCACAGAAAGCCCAGGTGTTAATTTTCCAGGTTTAGAGCCAAGAGGTGTTCCTGGAGAGGATATAGAGGAAGCAGTTTCCATAATTCCCCAAAATTGACTCTCAGAAATAGACTTAAGATAGTAAAGATGACAAAGAGATGAGACCTTATAAGACAAAAACACCTCCGAGAGCTTGACACGTTTGGTACAAAGAATGTGCTGCTTAGAATCTTACGTGCCTGGGATTCCTAATCTCTTCATACTGGCTGCCTGGCCTGATTCTGAAAAAACACATCTCCCAAATGGCGGAGACCAAGAACGAAAACTCCCACTGGGTCACAAGGCAAGCTCTCAGGGACATAAAACACTATAAGACGATAACCTCATCCGGTTTTTACTTTGGGGACCTGCAGCACAGTTTGTCTTAATAGATGACAATATTATCTTCATAGTCTAGTCAGAACCGTTTAACGGACTAGCCTGCTGGGCAGGCTCCAACAGTGGGCTTACGTGGGTCTAGGCCTGTGTTCCACCCTAAGGTACCCCTTTGTGTGACAGAACAACACAGACACACAATGACAAAGGAAAGCCACAAAAAGACTATTTCTGAGAGGAAAGTAATCAAAAATGTGAATATCTATACCACAAAGTATGAAAAAATATACCAGAGTTGCTTTACCAAGACTAGTCACACAAAATGGTTTTCTCTCACTAATCTTAAATTTGGAAAGGAAAAAGGAGAGAAGGATTTTTACCGTCTGCTCAACCAGAGACCCCAGAGAGAGAGAAAGGGGGAGGCTGACTGCTAAGGAGCTTTTTGTCTCGGTCATCAGGCCCTGGATTCCCTTCACTGAAGCCTCCAGAAGAGCAGAGTGTTCCCTGCATCACACTGTGGGAGTCAAGGGAAAACTTCCCCTTGACCCTCGAAGGTTTGCTGAAAAATCAACTCACAATAAAGCAGATTAATAAAAGAAAAGCTACACAAATTTATTTTAATGTGTATACATAGAAACCCTCAGAATGAAGATGCCTAGACAGAAGAAATAAGTTTTTTATTGAGATCTATTGCACAGCATCATGAATATAGTGAATATTAGTATATTGTACCTGCCAGAATTACTAGAAGAGCAAATTTCAAATGTTTTCACTTCAAAAAAATAAGCGTTTGAGGTTAATTAGCTTGATTTAATTATTCTGCATTGTATTCATAAATATAACATCACTTTGTACCTCATAAATATATACAATTATAAACCATTAATTTATAATAACACATTTTAAAAGAAAAAAATAAAAGGATGATACAAGGTCTAGTTGAGGCCTCCTAATGTCCTGCAAACTTTTGTTTAACAGAATTTTATTTTCTTGCAGCTTAATGACACAAAATTATTCCATAGCTTTTTACCCTTCACTTACTAGAAAGGGCTAAATATTGTTAACGTGTTAAAATAAGTTAATAGTATGGGTAACTAGTACTAAATATTCATGATTGGACTTCATTGCTTTACTGGAATTAATTGAGACGTCTATTTCTACCTGAATTAGGCTTTCATAACTGGGGTTGCCAGATTTATATATTCAAAAAAAGATGCTCTTATAGTTTTGACTAGCACCCCTACACAATACTGCAATGTTCTGTGTGTAGACGAAATCCCTGACATTTTCAAGAAAAATGCACGCACTATTATTTCTGTTCCATCAATTATGTTCTGGACTATCATTTCTAGTTCTTTATTTCTTTTAAAAAATATTTATTGAGGTCTAATTTTTTAATATGAACTGCACATATTTAAAGTGTACAATTTGATATGTTTTGACATATACATAAACCCGTGTAATTGTCAACACAATCAAGTCAATGAACATCACTACCAAAAGAAGTTTCCTCCTACCCGTTGGTAATTTCTCTCTACTGTCCCCAAACCCCTCCTCCCACTGGTACACAGGAAATGACTGACATGCTTTCTGTCACTATAGATTAGTTTACATTTCCTAAAACTGCATATTTATGGGCTCAAAGTGTACATACTTTTTTGTCTTTCTTTCATGATTTTTGTTTCATGTATCAATAGTTTCATTTTTATTGCTGCATTATATTCCATATTCTCCTGTTGGTGGACATTTGGGTAAAAACCATACAGTTTCTTACTATTACAAATAAAACATTTACAGATATTCTTGTAAAAGTCTCTGTACCTAGGGATAAATGCTTTCATTCATCTAGGTAAACACGAAGGAGTGAAATACCTGGATCATATGGAAGATTTATGTTTCACTCTTTAAGACATTGTCGAAAAGTTTTACAAACTGCTTGTACTATTTTACATTCCTATCAGCAGTGTTAGAGATTTCTAGTTGCTTAGAATTATCACACATTTGGTGTGGTCACTCCTTTTATTTTAGACATACTGACAGTTGTGTACAGGTATCTCATTGTGATTTTAATTTGTATACTTGTAATGACTAATTTTGTTGAGCATCTTTTCTTGTGCTTATGTGCTATCTATGTATCTTTTCTGATGAGATGTCTGTTTAAATATTTTTCCCATTTCATTATGAAGTTGTTTATTTTCTTATAAAGTTTTGACAACCTTCATATATTTTGAATAAAGTCCTTTATCAAATATGTAATTTGCAGTTATCTTCTCCAAGTCTGTGACTTGTCTTTTTGTTCCATTAACTGTTTCTAAGGGAAAGGAAAACTTTTAAAAGGCATTATGTAACCTAAACATTTGTACGCCTGTAATATGCTGAAATAAAAAATTAATAAAGAAATTTTTGCAGTCCAATTCATCAAAGTTCAGCATGTATGTGTGCATTTATTTTTCAACACTGTATTCTGAGCTATTGATCAACTTGTTTATCTCTGTGCTAGTACTATAATGTCTTGAATATTGTAACTTTGAAATAAGTTTTTAAATTAGATATTTTTTAAGTTCTCAAAATCTTTTTTTCAAGATTGTTTTGGCAATTTTAGGTCCTTTACATTTTCTTATTAATTTTAGAAACAGCTTGTCAATATCTACCAAAAAAAATAAGCCTCCTAGGATTTTGACTGAAAATTAGTTGAACCTATATATCAATTTGGGGAGAAATGACGTAGAATCAATATCAAGGTTTCTATACATAAACATAGTATATCTCTCCTATGATTTAGGTCTTCTTTACATTCTAATCAATATTTTTAGTTTTCAGTGTACAGTTTCCATCTTTAGTCATATTATTCCAAAGTATTTTATATTTTCATGGCATAGTTTTTCATTTTTAATTATTCATTCTTACAAACAAGTATTTATTCAAGTAGCATTTGAATAGATTTAATTAGATTGTCTACATAGATGATCATGTTTTTGTCAAAATAAGACAGTTTTTTCCTCTCCAATCTAGAAACTGTGTTTTTAAGAGATGAAGTCTCACTTTGTTACTCAGGCTGGAATGCAGTGGTGTGATCATAGCTCACTGTAGCCTTGAACTTCTGGGTTCAAGGGATTCTCCCACCTCAGCCTCCTAAGTAGCTGGGATTATAGGTGTGATCCACCATGCCTGGCTCAATCCAGGTAATTTAATTTTTTTATTTGCCTTATTGCAAGACCCAAGAAACATAAACTGATTGCAAAAGAATATTAGGGCAGAGATAACAGTGACCTGGGTTCATGATATCTGTCTTCACACCAGTATTATGGCTAGTCTGTTTTCCAGAAAGACTGAACACAAATTTAGGGGTTGTCAATAAGGTTGGAACCCACAGCATCATAGGGGGAAGAATAAAATACAGAGGGCAAAAATTTATCTCTGATTTCTCTCAGGGATCAAAGCCTACTCAGTGTTCATTGAAGACTTACAATTTCAAAAGAAAAAAAGAAGTCATTTTCACTAATGTATGAATTAGACAGAATAACAATAATAGCTAACATTTGCTAAGCATTTATTTTGAAGTATTGTACTAACTGTTTTACATGAATTTTCTCATGTAATTCTGAAAGAACTCAATGGGATATCTCAAATAACTTGTCCTTTTTTGGATGAGGAAACTGCAGCATAGAGAAGTTAAATAGCTTGCCAAAACATGCATCTGACAAAGGATAAAATCATAGCAAACTCAGGTCAGCTGATTTTAGAATCTGTGCTCTTAACAAAAGCTTATTTTCTTCCTAAGAAAATGTTCTCTGTAGAATTTTGGCATTGTCACAGTGAATAGCAAAAGAGCTGTGGAATAAAAAGAGGATATCATCTCAGGATTTTTAGGCAAACAGATCACCAAACTACTTGGAATCAAACCAAAATGCTGCTCCAGAACTGATGTATGTATTAGGGTATCCAGAAGGCTCACCTTGGTCCTCCTTTTCTCCCACAGATTCCACTTGTACCACAACTCCTATGCCACGGGACAAAGCCATTCATTGTGCCCCTGGAAACATTGACTTAAATGCAAGAGCCTCCAGTACACATAACACATGGAATTAAATATACTTTTAAAAAAAATGGTAGGAGGACTACTTTCCAAAGAGCAGATCATGATACATAATGAAGAGCAAGGAGTAAACACAGGCAAAGAGGGCTGTACTTCACAGTGTGGAGGGAGGGGACATAGAATGAGAAAAAGGAGGACAGGTGTACCCAAGATAAACTAAATGTGCTTTGCAATTGAGCTCTGGGCCAATTCAGTAAAGAGCAAATCCACTACAAGAATCAAATACAAAGACAAAGTCAGTAAGAACTGCATGTGTGTTTTTGGAACCATTATTAAAAAGATCTTGAGGATAGATGTGTTGGACCTTTATTCAGAGAAGAGTAACAAAAGAACAGTATGTGAGCTTTATATATGCAGCCACTTGTGATTTATTTCAAAAGAGTTTGCCAGAGAATATTGTGATATTCTCTGTCTGGCTTTGCAGTTATACCAGTCAGCAGGCCAAGGATAAAGATCACTTAAATATTATTTAGAAATGAAATCACTACTAAAAAAGAATATAGTCATATGTTAAAGAGACACCAAACCATTTTGAGTCAACTAAGTTAGCTCTAGGGGCAAGAATAAATGAATATAAATGTGAGACAATATTCTGGTAGATATAGTACTTTCACAGAGTCTTCTGTCTAGAGTATGGAAAGGCCACGAGGAGATAGTGAGCTGTCAAATCCCTGTCATAGACATACAATCTAAGTAATATTTAAGTTGCCTGATATTTAAATACATCAAGTGAAAGATAGCATCTTAGGGTCCAATAAAAGCATATGGGCGTAACTGTTCAACATTAAGGAGAACAGATAGAGAAAGAAAAACAGTCAAAGCAGCAAGCTTAATCAAAATAGAATTTTCAACCTTGCATAAAGATTGAGAGTTCAGAAATATAAATCAGTTTGCCTATTCAAGTTAAAAGACAAATTAGAGAGGCAGAAAGGGATGGCAGAGAGAAGAAATACATAGAAATCTACAAGTTTGGTACATGAAAAGTGGCATGTACAAAAAGGAAATAAGAGCAGAAATTATTCCTAAAATTTTCCTTATAAGAAAAGCAATAAAATTTCAAGGAGGTTTTAGTAAGTGTACTCTAATATTAATTTCCAGTTCTTGAAGTCATATGTTTAAAGTTTGAGAAACCTTCCTGATTAGTCGGTGTTCTCCCAAGGAAACAGAATCAATAGGAGAGACTGAGAAAGTGAGAGAGAGAAAGAGATGAGAGAAGATGTAATAGGAGAATTGGCTCACATGATTACAGAGCCCGAAAAATCTCATGACAGGTCATCTGCAAGCTGGAGAACGAAGGAAGCCCATAATATGGCTCAAACCAAGTCCAAAGACTTCAAACCCAAGTAGAGCTGATGGTTTAACTCTCAGTCTTAGACTGAAGGCTTGAGAAACTGGGAGGGCCACTGGTGAAAGTCCTGGAATCCAAAAGCCAAACAACCTGGAGTTCTGAAGTTCTGATGTCCAAGGGCAGGTGAAGGATGTCTCAGCTATAGTAATGACAGATAGACAGAAAGAGAGAGAGAATGCGTTTCCTCTGCTGTCTTGTTGTATCTAGGCTCTCAGCTGATTGTATGGTTTCATCTAGCTGGCTCGGTAACTGAATCTTCAAAAGGCCATTCCACTGTTCTGTCAACCCAGGTGCTTCAGAATGGTGGGGACCATGGGAAGACAGACCATAAATTCCACAAACACAAATCCAATGCTTCACTTCTTTGGCTACGAAGTGAGTTCTTTTGTCATAAGCAATACTGTATGAAATACCATGAGGGTGGATAAAGTACTCTGTGGCTTCACAAATGGTAGTTTAGATAGAAGCATCACATACAGAAAAGTGAAATTTATATCCAGAGAAAGTATCTGTTCCAGTGAGGGAAAAACACAGCCCCTTCCATGATGTAAGTTTCTGCCCGGTGTAATCAACTTGCCAACAAGAGGTTTCTGCATTCCTCAGCATTCCTTCCCCAAGACCCCAAACCTGTAGAGCCACAATCCTGGGAGAGCCACAGGCATGAGACTCCAGTCTGAGAGGACTGCTGCATGCATTGAGCCCAGCAAAATCATGGATGTGGGGTCACCTGAGGTCATGGGAGACACACTTGCCCCAGTGTGTCTGGAAGGCAGGTCATGGAGTCAGAGATTATTCCCAAGTTTCAAGCTTTAATGTTTGCCTTGTTGGGTTTTGGAATTACTTGAAACCTGTCATACTCTTCTTTCTTTTTGCTCCCTTTTGGAATGGGAATGTCTATCCTGTGCCTGTACCACCACAGTATTTCGGAAGCATATACATTGTTTGATTTCACAGGTTCACAGCTGGAGGAAAATTTGCCTCAGAATGAATCATACCCTTGAGTCTCACTCATATCTGATTTAAATAATATTTAGATGAGATTTTGGACTTTAAACTTTTAAGTTGATGGTAGAATTGGTTAAGACTTTGGGGACTATTAAGATAAAATGAATGTATTTTGCATATGAGAAGGACTAAATTTGGGGGCGCCAGGGGCTAAATTCTGTGGTTTCAATATTTGCATCCCCTGTAAAATTCATGGCCTGGAAGTGAAGTCCTATTTTGACTTTTTAAAAATTACTTCCCCCAAAGAATATAACAATGAATCTTCCTTTTTATCTACTTTCCTACCTAGCATTATTTAAGCATTCTAATATTTCTGGAGATTTTCATAGATGTTTCACAAGGAGGATGTTAACCAAGTACATTTGGGAACACCTGGATTAAACGAGATTAAAAATTTTTTAACAATTAATTACTTTTTTTATGTAACACTCCAAAGTAAGGTTGCAGGATGTATTATATTCACACCTGTTTAGTCAGGCAACATTATCTATATATTGGGACATCTCACATATTAGTATTTAGTAGACATGGATGACATCTGCCACTGCACCCTATTGCATGAAAGTCAAAGATGATGTGTTTCAGTTAGTTTGTACTTCTATTAAAAAGCGCAGACTGTGTAATTTATATATACATATATATACATTTTTTTTTTCAAAGTTCTGGAAGCTCAGAAGTCCAAGATCCAGGCATCGGCAGGTTCAGTATTTAGTGAAGGTTTCTTTCTTTTTTTTTTTTTTTTTTATTTAGCTCATCATGGGGGTACATAAGTTCAGGTTATATACATTGTCCATGTCCCGCCCATCCCCCTGAGTCAGAGCCTCAAGCATGTCCATTCTCCAGACAGTGCGCCTGGCACTCACCATGTAGTCATACCTCCATCCCCTCCCCCCCCCCCCACCTCTGCGAGTCAGCACCTTCAAGCATGACCATTCCCCAGAGGGTGTGCAACGCTTCATCCTTACATGGATATAGAGCAGAGAGGCAGAAAAGGCCTGTCTAGTTCCCTCCAGACCTTTTGTAAGATCACTAATTCCATCATAACTTAATCATATCCTAAAGATCCCACCCCTTAATACTACTACACTGAGGTTTATGTTCCAACACGAATTTTCCTGCCATAAATATCTAAAAAGCTGTAGAAAATTTTTAGTCTTTCAAACTGTACAGAAGGTAGCATGAAAAGATTATCACTAAGAAAAAGTAAACAAATGACGCAGATCATGTGATCAGCTCAGATTTCTGCCTGCTGACCATTTCTGAACTCCTGTATAGAGACTAGAATCCAAACAGAACACAGCATTCTTATGTAATTTGGAGACATACACTGTAATTTGAACAGGATAAGATGGATAGAATTTTTAGGGCAGAGTACCAGAGAAAACACGACTGTTCAGAAAAATAAAATTTCTAGAAATCTTTACAGTCTTCTTAAATCTTTGTCCAAATATAAAAATAATCATGCATAGGATAAAATTCTATGAGGCTGAGCAAACAACCAATTTGTTTGCTGTGTGGAAAGAACAATTACTAAAGAGCTTTAAAGCAATCAAATCTCCGAGCTTACGTAGGTATCATTTGTATTTTCACCACCCTGTATCAGGTGACTTAGTAAGCTTAGTAAATATGACTAAGGGATGTAGGTAGAATGATTTCTTGTAGCTCAGATGTTTTCCTAGAAGTTCAAGGTGGGCTGCAGGGTTGAAGAGGGTCTGAGCATTGCCTGGGGCTTCTGACTCTTTATAGCACAGGGGTCCAGTGGTAACACATCAACTGAATTAGCTTCATCTTTCCCTAGGTAATGAGACCCTAGTTCTAGGGAGAATTAAATGTCTATTTTTATTATTATTATTTTAAACAGACCAAATTGCATTCTCCTGACTGCTATTTCAATAATCCAATTACTTTCAATTACTTTTTAAAAAATGTTTTACTAACTCTCTAGAATTCTCCACTTTTGAGGGAAAACTTACCTTTTCCCCTTTCTCATAAAGATTAAAAAACCCAATGCAATAATTTCCCAGAGGACTTCTTGTTATCATTTCGAATAATTTCTAGAGTTACCAGTAGCTTCATTATAAGGAACATTCCAGTTGCTTAGAGGCTTGAAGTTGTGTTTTGTGCTCTACGTGACTTTAGTAAAGAACAAGCACTAAACATGACGAAAAATACACAAGAATGGTGAGAGTTAACTTTTTACTATGATAAACAATTTACTGGAGAGCCGAATTGCTCACAAGGAGATGATTAGTTTAACATAGCATTAATGCAGATGCTGGTAACACTTAAGTTCATAGCAATAGCAACAGGAAGTGGCTACAAAATTATTACTGTACTACAGTATATGCTCCAGTTAATTTTATGCAGTTACTATTTAATACTGCATTACTGTATTTGTTTACACTTTCAAAATTATACCATGTATAATCTGTAATCGTGTGCAAAAATTTTCATAAATTTTAACTTTTATAATAGATTTGTGGGTATTTTATGGTAGTAAATGGTAAAACAGATGAGCACCTACAAATATTCTGTGCATTCATGGCATACGTAATTTTTCTTAATTTTATCGATAGCCCTAGGTTACATAGTTCATCTAAAAGTTTTCAAATTGTTGCAAATATTCAAAAATTTTCCAATATATTTATCGAAAAGAATCCATGCATAAGTGGACCCATGCAGTTCAAACTCATATTGTTCCAGGGTTAACTTTGAACAGATTTATAGCTAAATCTCCCATTGCTTCTGTTTCTGTAGAAAACCATAATACAAATACTTAAATGGTAATTTTGATTAACTGCTAGAGGATGAGGGTGAACTAGAGTGAGTATGAGAAAGTCCTGGTGACTGAAGTTCTTAGTGGGATTTACCTCTAGTAACACCATTAGGTTTTCACATTGAAGAGCCAACAAAGATACCTTATAACTATGGCGGGGAGAGGGTAAGTGTAATCATTGTGAAATAGGTGTAGACACTACTCCACCAAAGTGCTTGCTCTCCAGCAGGAAAGGTTTTACCAGAGCCTTGCCTTAGAGCCCTGAGGGAAAGTACATTTTTCTCACTCCAGCCACCTCTAACCTTCCTGTCTTACCTCAAGAATGGGGAAAGCTATAGAAGAAAAAACACTTGTACAGGTCATAGGCCAGAGACAGAGATTCATTAAAAATCTAAGATTTCATCGTAAGATTATTAATGCTTCCTCTACCCCATATTTTGCTACAAAGAAAAGGACTAGTACCTGATGGTTTCACCAGTGAATTTTACCAAAACACTTAAGAAAGAAATGATATCAACACTCCACAATCTCTTCCACAAAAAAGAGATTTTCAGATGGCAAAAGTCAGGTTTCTCATTGCTGGTGTGGGAATTTACAGTTAAGCAAGGCGAAGGAGGCTAGAATGACTCATGTGGTGATGGATTAGAGTTGGAGATGTCAGCATGGATTCATGTTTAGTTCAGTATAGATACAGATGGTTACATTTGGAAATATTTATTGGTATGTGCATTATGTGTGGGTTAGCATACAGACATCTGAAATGTCAGCAGAAATAACCTAAATTAATGACACCCCAGTAGCAGGAAGCATGCCTAGTACCCAGACCTTGATTTCTGTGACTATTTTCCCACAAAAGGATCCAGGACTCCCTGGAGAATTAGCTGATTCTAGGACTGGGGCATAAAATGTAAGAGATGAGCCTGGAGAATCTTGTAATGCCAGAAAGTAAGAAAGTGCTCCACAAAAACCAAAAAAAAAAAAAAAAAAAAAAAAAAAAAAAACCACAAAATAATGGGTATAAAAGACCTTTGATTCCTGCCAAAACAGCTATGTTGCCAACTTTTGTAGAGCCTGAGGGCAAGCTCACCCAACTTGCCCCGCCCAGCCGCATTCCCCCATCTGCCTTTGCTGTGGCAGAGAATAAGGACTCACCTGGGAGTTCCAGGGCCCCATCCACCACCTGGAGCATTCTAGACCCTCTTCTGAAGAACTAGAGTTGGTCACAGGACCCAAAAACAACATTGCAACTTGTTCTTTCTGGCAAGCACCTCCTGCTGACAGGGAGGTCAATTGGGATGCCCTTTACAGTGTTTACTGACTCAATTTTACAGGGTGTGTGGGGGTCCAAAGGGGTGGCCATTTGAGGGAGCACCTACCTCTCCCCATAGAAAACCTGCACTACTGGATAAGGGTGGAGGGAATCTAGCCCGGGGGCTTAGCATACAAGCATTTATACATATCCCTTCTCCATGATCAGCTCTCCCGGTTTGAAGAGCTTGCACTGACCCTCCTATCATGGGCTCCCCCTAGTGGCCATAACAGGAACTTCTGGGCCTCGTTGAGGTGTTGCAAAGCCTTTCAGGCTCCCACAACCCAGCCACAAACCGCCTTGCTCCTCCCCCTCCTCAGCAGTGGACAGTCTCAACCATGTGGTCTTTAGGGTGGTAACATTACATTGGGTTTGTCAACAGCAGGTTATGAGTTGGCATTGGAGCAGATCAAAAAGGGTCCACAAATCATCAAACCAGTAGAGAATGAGGAGGCGGGTACACAAAATATTTATTTTTTCATCTAATAACATGATATCATTCATTCCAAATATTGGAAAGAAAGGAGGTGAGCACATTGGGCCACTGGAGGCAGCAGACCAGAGAAATTGTTAACCTCTCACTTCTCTCGTCTCTCCAGCCCTACCAAAAACACCCTCTTAGTCCCTGTATTTTCTTTTTTCATCACCATAAGCTATAAAATTCAGATTGCATCTTGATTCTGTTTTGTTCTTTAAAGACCACAGCCGGTCATTTACTAGAAGCTGGCTTTTCTATTGCAAAGATTCCTGACTATATACTGTTGTCTTTTTCCAGGTATTTATAATCTCTTATCTATATGGATGCATTTTTTAAATTTATTCACCCAGCAGTTATTAATCACCTAACTATACTAGTTATGGGAGAAACACCATGATGAAAAAGATGGACATGAAGAAGACATGATTCTTTATCATTTTTATGTATTGTTAATAGTGTCGTATGATTAATCAGTGATAAGTACAATGGTGAGGAAGAATAGAGTTTTATTAGAAGGCCCTAGGAGAGTCATTTGTTTTTAACTTTGGATATTGGGCTTCCTGAAAGAATAGTTCTAAACTAAAATCAGTACAATGGGAGGGAGTTAGCTAGACAGAATTAAAATACCGGGATATAAAAACATTGAAAAAAGCAGCACACTGAAAATTCTTTTATATGTCTTTTTTATATGTATTAAAAACAAAGCACTTATAAGAAAAAAATTTAAATGGTAATATTTTCCTAGGGATGTGTGTGTGTGATTTTATTTATATAATATATATGTATATATGTATATATACACATACACAATTATAGTCATTTGCTTTTTTAGTAATATAGTAATATATATTTCTTTTGATTATATATTTCTAAATATACAAACATATTTATAATATGTATAATATATATTTTTTAAAGATACAGGCAACTATCTGCTATTTAACATAGCTGGGATTTTTTTTTTTTAATGTCTAGAAAGAATTTAGGAGGAAAATGAATGCAAATTATTTCCTTTCAGGGACAATTCAGAACCATATGGAAAATAAACAATGTAACTATGACAAAGTCCTCCCTGTGTTTGCTGACTAGTAAGAGAGCAGTGCCGTATGCTTTCACGTACATTACCCCAGCAGGGCAGTGCCATATGTTCACACGTATGTCACCCTTCTTGGCCTTCTGTATAAGGCAGTGTCCCAAGGGGTATGGCGAATGGCAAGAGAGAAAGCAGCCACAACGTGAATATGAGAATGTGGTGTGTTTTCCCTGTTGACAGATTTTGTCAGACCATCACTTCAGTTGACAAGCACCCAGAACAGCTGCTTTACCCTGGAGCAAAAGGTCTTTGTGATACCACAAAATCTCCCCCAGTGAGTGAGACAGTGCAGGGAAGGTGACGTGCCCTTTGGGAGTGGACTTTTCTTCCCCACTGTGGCGTGTGAAAAAGGCAGTAATTACCATCAAAGACGTTTTCTAGGTTTTGTAATCACTCTCTCCTTTGCCATTCAATTCTGATGAAATGGACGAATATCTATGTACATGTCACTGAAATCCTTATATTAAGAATAGAGATTGAGACATTTAAAGAACTCTTGATCAAACTTTGCTTCATTATAATTTAGTGATTGCATACATATGTTTTTTAAAGATCAAACTAGGTATATATCAAGGCTGTACATATGTGATAGTTTGGATCATAATTATGTTCTATCATCCCACAAGCAGCAAAAATGGGAAAAAGTATTTCACAAACTCATTCATAGAGTGAGTCACCAGGATTTACAGGCTCTGTAGGGCCTGCTGAAAAGTAGCATGGTTTTTTTCATCTTGAAAGCAGTCATCAGGAATAGGCGGACAGCGTATTGTAGAGCTTATCTCAAAATACTTTGTTTTCTTAGCTGTATTTCCTCTATAAAATTTTATGAATATATGAACTTATCTGTATTTAATACATACTTGGCCCTTCTAAAGTGAATTCATTCAAATATATTTAAAGAATTAATAAAACACTATCCATGTTTATATTTACCAATCTATGTACATGGAGAAAATGTTAAATGGTTCATAAATCTAGTGTCTACTATTGCGTGTAGTGAAATATAGTTATTTAATGCCATTTGTCATTGCTTCCCTTTGCATTCCTGCTTCCATCAAAAAGATGTAAGATATACTAGTAATAAAGTTAATATCTGTGTTCAATAATTGAATTTCAGTTTTATCTACAAAATTTTGAGTCTCAAAAGATTTTTCTCTTTGCTATTTTTAGACAAAAATAATTTGAGATACATATTTGGAAGAATCTTTTATTATTGAAAAACTTTGAGGAAGTTTATCAGGGTTTCTACCAGGAAAAAAAATAGGCAGTGTTATTACTTATTTTACAGATGTGAGGTAAAACTCTCAGGAAGGTTTTGCAACTATTCTACCTAGCAAGTAAATAAGTAGTAGCCAGATATAAACCCAGGTCCATTTGACTCCAAAACTGAGATTTACTTCTTCTCCACACCGTGTGATATGTTAGGTTAATGAATCAATATTTCTCAATTTGTTCTCCCACATAGACAAATGGATAGTTCCAAGATGCATTCCAGAAGGCTGTTTAGAAGGTCTGAGGTATTGAGTCCTAGCCATCCGTAGTAACTGTGGCCACCTTGATAATCAACGGTTGTGTTGTTTTTTTCTTCCTTCCCTTTTCACACCCAATGTCCTTCACTACAGTTACCTATGATCACTTCTGAAGTAAAGCAACTGCAAGCAAGTCTTAGTCTCAGGCGGCTGCCTTATATGCCTTCTCTTTCCTCTCTCATGCCCCATTGTCCTTCCAGTGCCTCCCAAATTACTGCCTTCCAAATCAACTACTTCCACTGGAATCATTGTCTCAGAGTCTGTTTCTGGGGAAACTCTAAAAACAAGTAAATGTTTTTTTTTTGAAACTCCTTTTCTTCCATTTCTCTTCTTCTCTTCCAATCTTTCTCCCCGCCCCCGCCCCCATCCTTCTTGGCTTCCCTTTGTTTTTGAATAGATGCTCTTGGTTCTCATGGTCTCTCAATATTCCTTTTCCATCCAAACCTGCACTCATAAAAGGATATATTAATTTGGTTTACTCTAGAGAGTAAATTACTGATAACACTTAGAGTCTTGAGCCTCTTTGTGGTATTGGCCCAGACTGTACCCAATATTATGAAACTTTCAACCTAGAACTTTAGTTATTTTTAATACTGGGGATAGAAGATTGTTAAAGATTGTGGATGAATCCAGGAGTTTGCCTATAATCATGGCCAACAAATAAATGGTCATATAGCCTGTTTTCTTGCAAAACTCTTATGAGATAATAGAAAATATTAATATATATACAGCTTTCATCAATATTCATATGTATATACTTTCATTTTTTGGCATTCAAAAATTCATAAACTCAAAATTTTATAAAATATATTTTTTCTTAAGCCTCTAGTTTTGTAGCTAACATTGTATTTTTTTCTAAATGCTTATTTATAGTTAGTTTTCATTAGGTAAAATCGGTTCCTTCATGGCACATGACCAACCATGAATCATAATATTATTTTTGAAAAAGGCAATAAAAAGTACCAGTAAAATAAAAGCAACTCACTCAGCTGGACAAAAAACAGAGTTCCTAACATACTGCATAAGATTTAATAGCAATAAAAAAGATTATCACAATTCACATGAAGAAACTCAGATGGCCAATCTGATGCCACAATTTGTACGCTGTGTCACAGCTTAAATGCTGAGTAGTAAACATGGCATCAGCTTCACTGTTGGCAAAAGTATGAGAACATGGAAGAAGCTGCTAGATCACACAGCCTGTGATGTTTCCACACTGAAGTCTGACTTGCTCAGATATCGCTGTGCCAGAGTAAACAGGAAATCACTCCAGACACATATCATTAGAGCATCCAGTTCCTAAAATGTCTAGCAGAGTTTAGTACACAAAAACAATGCTTTTATAGGTTCTACCCATTGAAAGTCAAAAGGTTATGACAATCCCTACTAATTTCTATCTAGTCTCTCAATAAACTACATGGAAATCAATTTTCAAAGTTAGAATTTGCTCTTAGAGTTCAAAGAGATATATGATACAGATATTTATTATAGAAACCAAGTTCAAAAGATGAAATGGGGATTTAAAGTACCTTGAAGATCAAGTTCAAATCCTTAAGGTAATTTGCTGTGACAAATATAAGTTTTAATAAAATTAAATGCACACATGGCAAAGTTCAGATTATCATCTATATCTTCACTTTGACTCAGACAAGGAAAAGAAATACTAGAAGGCCAACAATTTTCTCTGAATATTTGTTTCAGCCATCTGTCTTCCCTCCCTCCCTCTTCCTTCCTTCCTTTCTTCCTTCCTTCCTTCCTTCCTTTTTCTTTCTTTCTTTCTCTTTTTCTTTCTTTCTCTCTCTTTCCTTCCTTCCTTCCTTCCTCCCTCCCATCCTTCCTTTCTTCAAATTCTCAGTTGTTTTCTGCAGACTCTCAAGATAAACATCAACTAACACACAAAGTCAAAGAAAAAAGGTAAATCACTTGGAATCCCACCACACAGAGTTTATTAATCTAATATGTAAGTGATCAAACATCTAGAACAATTACTATATATACACAAATGGGTCTATACAGAATTTTACAGGTTTAACACAATCCCTCTCATTCTATAACTATTTTTACTCAAAAATATACACTGGACATTATTCTATGATACAAATAATTATGAATATAGGATATCACCTTAATAACTGCTTGCATTTTACTCTATGTCTACCCCATAATTCGTGTCACTGGGTTTCTGTTAGACTTTAAAATTATTTTCAGTTTTCACATCTATAAAAATTCTACTGTTCCTCATACTTCTGTGTTTTTGAATTTTCATTAGGAAAACTTCATGGAATAATGCAAGTTCTAAGAATATGTTCATTTTGGATTTAGATATTTGTGATTATAGTGATTTCTGGATAAACTGTAAGAATTTAAACTTTATGGGTGCAATTCCCCGTCGGCAACACTAAGAAGAGCAAAGGAAACAGCCCTCTCTTGTAACTGCATCTGTTGCTAAATCTTTGTTTCACATTTGGAAACACCAAAAAATCCCTTCCTCAAAATTTTTTGCTCATATTCTAATTCAGGCCACGGTAATCTTTTAGTTTAAATATTTAAGTAGCCTATCATCAAAGTGAACTTTTGCTGTCAACCTGTCAAAGCAATTTTCAGTGCCATTGTCAAAAACCTCAAATAATGTATGATAAGACTATATGTCACATTAGATACTCTCTTAAGACAGAGTTCAGGTCCATGGAATTTAGTGAAAGTAGTAATACCAGTTGACCCCATTTTTATCTTTATTGCCACTGATAATGCTGGTGATTAAATCCAATACCATCAGCTTAGCCTAGGTGGTAAAAGCCAGACCATTCCTAGTTTAGAATCTAGGCTCCCTCACTACTCAGCTGGCAGACTTAGGCCATCAGTTAGCCTCTCAATTGCTCAGTTCCTCAATAGGGATTATATTATATACTTTATATTGTTTTATTAGATTTAATAAATTAATCTACAGAAAATACTTAGAACAGTAAATGTTAAGTCAAATAATTAATGTTATTTTACCTAAATTGTTAATATTTCTCATGATTTTGATTTCTATAAAATAGTTGTAAAATGTATAGGTCATGGACTCTTAAATAAAAAAGTCTTTAGTCTTAGAGTTTACATGATCAGTATTTTATCTGTGTTTTTAGATATTTCTGAATTTTACAAATTATTTATGAAATTATGATAGTGTCTCTCTAACAGACCCCTACAGAAGTATAATTTCTTAGACTTTTTTCTAAGTCCAGTTATCACCTAAATTTGAATATTAGTATTCCTCACAATTTATTTGAGTGATTCTTTACTTACTATCTCAGTTATCCATTGTTAAGTAGCAAACCTCAAAACCCATTGGCTGAAAACAATTTATTATTTCTCAAATTCACATAGGTGAGCAATCTCTTCTGCTAGTCTTTTCTGGAATCATTCATGAAGCTATAGTCATCTGACAGCTCAACTGTGGTGCGAGGATCCCAGATGGTCACACTCACATATCTGATGCTACAAGTGGAATTTCTGAAATTGCTGGAGACTGGCAGTTTTTCTCTTTCCTCTCTTTCCTTTCCTTTCATCCTCCAGGTCCTCTTTTCCACACGGCCTCTCATCATCTCTAGGTAGTTTCAGTCACTTCTGCAACATTTTATTCATTAAAACAGTCCCAAGGCCAGCCCAAATTCAAGGGGAGGGAAACAGGCTCTACCTCTTGATAGGAGTGGTAAAGTCATATTAGAAAGGAGCATGGTAGGAATTATTACTGCCATTGTTGAAACAATGTAACACAATCTGCTTTTTGGGCACAGCAACATGCAACTTTCCTGATTACATAATACCCTCTTTTTCTTCAATATACTGTCTCCAATCACTTTTACCCAGTTATGGAATTAAGCTCAATGGCTAGGCTCCTGGGCCCTGAATCAGGTCTGAATGTGGATGAGGACCCTCAGGTACTGTTCATCACTGTGGCTCTTCCTCTTGATCTACAGACCTGTGAAATTAAAAGGCAATTGATCTTCCTCTCACACACCCAACATGAAATGAGAAACACAGAATATAACCTCAAGAACATTCCATTCAAAAAAGGAAGGAATAAAAGTCACATAGTAACCACTGGTTCATCGCAATTCTGACATCCAGACAAGCACATGTTTTCAGGTTTCCCTGCTCCAAAGGCTACATTTTCTTTCCTCCAACCTATTTCCAGCTACCACTAGAAACAGCCCTCTACTTGTAGTTCTCCATGCCTGAGGAACTCTAAATCTTTATATGAATGACTCCTCTTATTTTTAGTCTTGGGTCAAATGTTACCTATGGTTAGAGGCCGACACTGACAACCATATCTAGGGTTGATCAGCCCTTTGCGTATTTCCTTCATAGAACTTACTGCATTCTATAATGTTTTCTATGTTGATTTATTTACATAAATATGCTTCTATCCACCATTATAAAAACTCATAAGGGCACAGATGTTTCTTTCTTATTCTTATATTATTCCCCAATCCTAACACAGAGCATACCACTTGACAGATGATCAATAAATATTTGCTAATTGAATGAGTGAATAAGCTCTCACAGCCAACTTGTAAAATAGACACTTCCCTGTTTTAACTTTAAAGAAACTGAGGCCTAAATAGTAACTTGACAAACGTCACACATACTTAGTCAAGAGCAGAATCTAGATTCATCCCAGCAATTATGTTACTCCCACAATTTCCCATTCTTTATAAATAGAAAAAAAGTGCATGTCCTTCAGAAGGTTGACATTGTTTCAGAATCTTCCCTTCTTGCATCACTTCACCATTTCATGTAACTTCAGGTCGTATTATATCAGACAGCTCAAGAAGAATGCCAGTGACTTTCACCTGTCTTCCTTTCTGGTTATAACTTTTGCAGACACCGTGTATTATTTAATAAGTAGGCAAATGGAAAGTGGCAGATGAACGTACCCCATGATGAGGAAAAAGAGAGTGAACACATGTTCTCTGCCTAATTCCAGTGTATTGGAGTCAATCTGGGTATTCCTCTTGGAAAGAGTATCTTTCTTTATTCTTTCTGATTACCTTTAGAGAGTGTGTATTCATTTATGTAATATCTCTATTTTGATTTCCAAGCATATGCTGCCACAAGGTATAAAGAAGAATAAGAACAATTTCAAATGTGAAAACAAAATTTTATATTAGTCTTTCCTTAGAGGTGCAGCACTGTTTAAAAAAATCAATATTGAGACATCATTAATTAGCACAATTTCAAAAAGATTTTGAAAACTAAAATTCCATCTTTTCAGGATTATCTGAACTTTCAAAGGTAAATAACCTCACTCAAACACACACACACATTTGAATATGCAAACATATTCAAATCTATTCTCATCATTAATAAGTATAAGTGAGTACCTACTATGATCCTAGGACTGATCTTGGTGATTCTTATTGTTTGCTTAACCGTGCAACAAATCCTGCATATAGTTATTTGCAGTCTTATTTTACAAATGAGAACCCTGTGTCTCAAGAGCTATTATATGTTAGCAATTCTAACCTAGTTTTGTATTTTTTTCTGATATAAATACATACCAGCCCCAGTTGAGAAGATCAAACCTTTCTTTGCAATGTGTTGGTTTTTCCCTCCTCCTCCTTCTTCTTCACTTTCTTTTTCCCTTGTTTTTTTCTTCTTGAAGAAGGTAGTAACAAAGTCCACTCTCCATAAAGTAAGTTTAGGATAATTACTCATTAGATAATAAAATTATTTAATTAGTGCTTGCCATAAATATTGATGGCTAAATGTTTATTAGATAACCTAAACAATAAACATATAATTTTACAGAAGTAATAACTCTTTTTTCTATTCAATGTAAATATGGGAAGCATTTCCACCATTAATATAAACTTACCAGATCGGATGCTTTTAGCAACAATTCATAGAATCATCAACTCAAGTTGCTTTTGTAAATGAAGGGAAATATGCTATCAAACACCAGAATGTCCACAGGCTGGTTGGTGAGAGAGCTACAGGCATTGTACAATCCACTATTCAAAGATATTACGAAGAAACACTGGCAAATTATTTTGCTCTGATGTAAATTGAAATGTTATAATTTAGTTTGAATAATTTCTATGCACTGTAAGTGACTACATATTTAGAAAGATCATTCCTAAATATACCCCCTTAGCTATATCACTGAGTATTGGTATGACATTTGACAATTTGCATAAACTTGCTGCCCGTTACATTTCTCATCTGTAAATATTAATAGTCCCTGTGTTATAGATTATTGTGAGTAATTCATAAGATAATCTATGAAGAATGTTTATCACACTTCCTAGAAAATTCTAAACAGGAAATAAATGTATATTATCATAATAATAGCTACCACTTCATTTCTGAAAATGACTTTATTAAGGTAAATTTCGTACATATAAAATTTACCTATTTCAAGTGATTCAAATGGTTTTAGTAACTTTACTGAGTGAGTGCAACAATTGCTATAGCCCATTCAGTTTTAACACTTTTATTTGAAAGTTTTTGATTCACTTTAAAAATCTGTAAAAAGAAAAAATAGGATGATTGTCAATATTAAATGAAATTTAATATGTATATGTATGTTTATATATAGTTAAATCAGTAGATAGATAACATACATAAATGTTACCCAGTACATAGAAAGAATTAGGTAAAGTTTTGTCTTTCTCTGCCATATCTGAATTGAATTTGTGAAACAATCACTAGTTCCCTCAGTAATTTAGGAATTAACATTTCTCTGTTTCATAAAATTATAAATATAGCTTTCACTAAGATATATTTAAAATTGTGCCTGCGTATGCGCTCACACATGTATATTTGTGTGTGTTTGTGGTAACAGCAGCCAATATTTCTTTCCAAAGTGAAATAATATATTTCACGTAGGAGATGCCTGGCTTTGTAGTGTTTTCATTGCAGAAGGTCCTGAAAATGTTTATTATTTCTCCCTCTCCCCTGTGTGCACTTATCTATTAATAGTCAAAAACATAAATAATTCTGAGAGGTGGATATACAAGAAACAGAAGAAATTTACATTTTAAGTTTGACACACACATATTTATTTATTTATTTTTTTAATTTTAAAGAGATTTATTCTGAGCCAAATTTGAGGACCATGGCCCGGAGCTATGCCCAAGAAGCCTTGAGCAAGTGAACTCCATTTATTTTACACAATTATATGTTCATATTATTTATTATCAAATTATTACCTTATATATAAAATATATATTATTGACAAAATTGAGCAAACAAAATTGGAAAAGTATCTATCCAGGACCCAAAGTTTACAAAAACTCTTTAAAATACAGCTGTTTACTCAGTTTTCCAAGGTTAATAGCTCCATTTTATGAGACATGATTGCTCTTTTATACTATTATTATTGGTACAAGAACATTCAGCATCTTGTTTCCTGTAAATAATACAAAATATAAGTCCTGAAAAATAAAAAATATAATAATAAAAAAAGTGGAAACTAGTTTTATTACCACCACTATCCACCAGAACCCATTAGAATACAATTTTACCACCTATTTAAAGCTTTCTTTTAGTCTTCTTTTCCTTTGTTTTAAATTTCCTTTGCTACTGTGGTCAGTCACTAGTCATATTTCAGATCATCTTGTTCCAGCAAAGATTCTAATTATAACTTCCAGAATGTTAAGTAAATACTAATTACACACTAAGGGCCAAGTTCTTCCCTTGAATTTAAACAAAGAATTTACAATTACTTCAATTAAACTAGACCATCTAACAGATTTATTACCAAAAATTTTTCACGTAGAGAGTTATACAGACATAAGATGATATCACTGTCCAGGGAAATAAAACATTTAGCTAAGTATAGTTTGAACTGGGTATTAGGTGTCACCAAGAACATGAGCATCTTTTTATTTCACATTGAGCCTCTAAAGTCTAAAATTCAAAGGTAAATGAGATTTACTCATAAAGATCAAAATATCATAAGTGTCAACATTTTTGTTTTGGGAATATTTCCTCTTTTTTTCACATCTTGAAATTCCTTCAGAATTCTTTTAGGATGAGAGATGAATTCCATAAACAAAAAGGGGAGAAAAATTTTACCAGGTGAAGGTGGTCTCTTCAGTGGTAACCCTGGAAAATCATATTTTGAAAGAGAGGTAACAGCAAATATCTTGGATTGCTAGCAAATAAAGTTTAAGTATCTGCTTGTTGATAGTGATCTCTAGGAGGAAACTGATGTAATAAAACTGTTTTGTTTTGTTTTGCTTTGTTTTTATACACAAAAGTTTCATGTAGAATGAGAGATTCTCTCTTTTCTCCACAAAATTTAAAAATTTAAAAAGAATGAAATCCAAGAGAAGTGGAGACATACGAATACACAAAAACATGTATGCTGATGCTCATAAAAGCATTAATCATAATAGCCAAAAGGCAAAAACAACCCAAATGCCCATCAACTAATGAATGAATAAACAAAATGTGGTATATCCATAAAAGGGAATATTATTGATGGGTACTATCTTGAAAACATTACTTTAAGTGAAAGAAACCAGTTATAAAGACCACGCATATGATTCCAATAATCTGAAAGTTCAGAATAGGGAAATCTGTAGAGATAGGAAGTATATTAGAGGTTGCTTAGGGCTGGTGAGTGAGGATATGTGACAGGTGATGAAAGCTAAAGGGAATGGGTTTTCCTTTTTAGATAATGAAAATAAAACAGACTGTGGTGACAATTGTACGTATCTGTGAATATACTAGAAACCATTAAATTATTAAATTACATACTTTGAATAGATGAATTACATGTTATATGAATTATATCTTAATAAAGTTGCCAACAAAATAAAAAAGAGAATGAGGAAAGAGAAAGTTACATAACAACAGTCTAATCCAAGTCTGATTTATGGGAATGTCTCAGAAGATTGGATGAATATAGCACTAGAGATTTTGTGTGTGTGTGTTTGTGTGTTTAACTGTTTGTTGTTTTCCAGAAGTCTAATATTTTGAATTATTATTTTAATATAGAGTTTATATTTTATAGTTGTCTATTTTTAGGCTAGAATCCATTGAAAAATGACTTTAGATGTTGAATTACATAAAAATGACCTAAAATCTTTTTCATACATAAATATTATTTGTCAACATGTTTTGCATTCTGTGTAATAAATTATCAGAATCTGTTGCTCTGATCAGTTACACCATACCATGCTATTTAAAGCTTGAGGCCCAGCAGGGATTTTTTTTTTAATTTAGTATAATTTTAAACATTATAAAAATAGCTCTCTTGCAGCTCCCCTGCTGTGTCTCAGATTGTTGCCAAGGCTTTTTGTAATATGTTATCACTAGAGTAACATCCTTCTATAAATATTTCATCCTTGATTCTAATGTCACCCAAAATAGCAACCTGATATAAAGGATACAGAAAGAAGAAATATAAAGAAATGAACTATAATTTAATTTTTTCTTTTTCTTTTTCTTTTATAATCATTACAACTTCCATATCATCATGTCTTCCCACTTATCTGCATACTTTCCAAATGTTAAAGTCTCCCTTGGATCTCAGGATATTTTTTTTTCAAGCTCAGAAGACTTTCCTTTAGAAAAGTAAGCTCAGTTGGATAACTGATGTGTCATATGAATAGAAAGTCATTGAACTTTGTTAAGTACTTTGTAAAAACCTTACCAGCCAAGTCTCAAATGGTTGCAGATTGCTCATTTCAATGACCCATTCTATGAAGCAATTTCTTCACTGTATATGTTTTAAAGACAGAAACCAAAAATTTCTTTGGATATAGCCTGAATCATGATGTTGTGGAAACCATGAGGGGGTTTCGGCCTAGGTCTAGTTGCTTGTTGCACAAAGATCCAATTACTGAGACAGGGAGGACTGCCAAGGAAGAAAGGAATTTTTAATAAGACAAAGCTCTTGTTCGGAGAAGAGAGAAGGTGCCTCAAATCCTCTCTCCAACTAAGGACTAATGGACATCATGGGCTTTTAAAGGAAGGTCCCCATGCCTTGAGGCAGGTCGTGGTGTAACTAACAAGGGGCTACATGCATGGTGGGCAGATTGTGGGGGAGGGTGAATCTTGGCTCAGCAAGTCTGCCCAGGGGCCTTCAGAATCTCACCTCCTTTGTCTTGCAGAAAATCCACCATTTCTGGGAAACAACTGAAAAGGTCAAGTAGTTAAGGAAGAGGATTATAAGGGGTCATTGAAATTTGTTCAATGAGGGCAGGTTATAATGACATGAATTCTAAAGAGAATGGAGTTGACATAATGTGCTTTACTTTTTATTTACTCTGAAATATTAATCTGTTATGTATTATGAGGATAATTTATTTCATATGTGACTAATCATCAATCATATTTCATCCATCAAACTATATTTGAAAGAATCTACTTGAGGTTCTAATTCAAGTAGCTTTTGAAATAGACTTTGAAAATTGTTTTTCAATAAGCTATTAAAATATTGTTCTTGAAAAAGAGGAAGATGTTATTCTGGGCCCAAAGTAATAAGACACATGTAACCTCAACATTTGTACCCCCATAATATTTTGAAATAAAAAAAAGTAACTGACTAGAGTTATATACTATTTTCTAATGATTGCCTTCTGTCTATAAAACTTTTAGAGTTACAAAAAAAAAAAAAAAAGACTCCAGTTCAACTTGAAATACTAAACTCCAAGTGCTTAATAATTCCTACCTCTAATAAAACCAATTTGAGCATCCCATTTTAATAAACTTGCTCTTTGGAACAGACCTAAGCATATGTGGCTATGGTAGCTGCCAACTTTTGTATCATGAGAGTTTCATAGTAACTACAGACTGACTTTTCATTCCTGGATAATAATCTACTGTTCATGTCAGCTTGATTATGGCAGATATCTAGATCAAAATTATTTCACTCAAGGTCTTATGGAGACATTTTTTAGCCCCTAGCAACTCATCAGCAAAGTTAACCCCAAAAAATGCAGCCAGAAAATTAATTCTTAGATTAATTACATCATCATTAATTTATAACATTAGATTTAATCCTGTTATCAATTGCGTATGCTTGTTTGAAACCCCATCATTACCATCCTTCAACACCTTATGAAGTAAAACTACAGAACAATGGCAATAATTAAAGTGCATAAAAAGAAGCAGATGGGGCAGGGGAGAAATGGGGGACAACAAGTTTGAGATTTTAAAAAACCACAACGGCAGTCATAGAAATAATCTAGAACCACAAGTTGTAGATTTATTATCTACTAGAGAAGAATCTGAGAATGGATAACTTACTCATAGAAAGTAAGGAAGGATGTTTCATGGTTAAGACATAACTCATCTCTGAGGGATCTATTCTAATCTAGCACATAAAAGCAGTAAACTCAGTTTCTTATATTTTTCCATACCACATTCCTACTTTCTTGCTCAAATGACCATCCTCATACATCTACAAGGGTATTAAATCTTATGACATTAAAGTACTAATTTTGTGTTTGTTTGTTTCCTTCGGGCCCTTACTGAATTTTTTAACTCATCTTCTACTATTTACTAATTTAGCTACCTGTAACTCTGATCTCTGAATCTCCCTTAGTTCTAGTAACAGATACGTCCTCTGCATTTCTACACTCCATGGGTCCTACACTGTAGAGGTACCTAGGCCACCCCCTTGCATGTATGGAATTGAACATGGTTTTTAAAGTTTACCATGACTTCCATGTTAGTATCAATATCTCAAGTACCAACCTAATTCCAAGAGCTACCTTCCACTTTTACCGCTGGAATAGTTAAGTAAATGTCTAAAGTATGGGGGAAAGACTAATGTTATTGACGTTATATTTAAGTTTCCTTACATTTTTTGTGAAGAGTGATACTTTAGAAAAATAGTTTGTGCTTAGAGAAACTGTATCTCCCAGATATGAAAATGTTTGAAATTGCAAAATATGAGTTATAGAAATTTAAGATACATTTTGGATATAACCAAAGATACATTTTGGATAAAGATACAAAGATACATTTTGGATATAACCATTTTGTCTCCATAATGTGTGCAATAGTGTCTTAGCCCAGGTTTCCCAAATCCTAAGGCAAAATCCACATGCTTTTATTGGGCAGTTTTAAATTCAGGGAACCAAAGATGGAAAAAAAAGACAATGAAGAAAAAAAATACAAAATGAAATAGCTTCCACCAAAAGCACAGTTGTCTGCTTCATCACACTCACGTCTGTATTAAGGTGGTGTGGAAAAGCTGGTCCTCATAAGGTCTTGTTAGGAAGGAAAGATGGGCATCATTATGTTACCTGGCTTCTTAGGGCTATGGAGGCACCATCCACTGAGAGCAGTAACATCATCTTCTTTGATGTGATGCATACATGTGCAGGGCGTGCCAGCAAGTGGCCATGAGCCAGTACCTCTACTAACCTTCCTAAAGCTTGAAGTTTTGATGCAACAGGGAAGCATGGAGGCTAGAGCCAAGGCACTCTAAGGGCATGATTTGAGAGACATGGAGGAGATGCTGCAGCAAGCCCAATAGACTGAGAAGACAGAATGAACACATAAAAATTAGTTACATTTCTATATAGTAACAATGAACAATCTGAAAAAGAAGTATATGAAAACAATTCCATTTACCATAGCATCAAAAAGAATAAAATATTAACACTTAGGAATTAACTTGAACAAGAAGTGAAACAGTTATATGATGAAAACTGCAAAACAGGACAGTCTTTTCAACAAATGGTGGTGGGAAAACTGGACAGCAACATGCAAAAGAAGTTGGACATAACACTACATAGAAAAATTAACTTAAATGCATTAAATATCAAAGTGTGAGACCTAAAACTATAAAAGTCTTACAAGAAAACAGAGGGTAAAACCTCCACAAAATTGCACTTTGCAATGGATTTATTGGATATGACACCAAAGGCACAGGAAACAAAAGAAAAAATAGACAAATTGGACTTTCTGAAAATTAAAAAACAATTGTAGATCAAAAGATTGATGTCAACAGAGTAAAAGGGCAGCCCATGGAATAAGAATTTATATCTCTAGTAAGGGATTAATATCCATAATATATAGAGAACACCTAAAACTCAACAACAAAAGGGCAAACAACCTGATTTAAAAATGGACAAAGTATTTTAATTGACATTTTTCCAAGAAGATATTCAAACTACCAGCAAGCACATGAAAAGATGATGAACATCACTAATCATTGGGGAAATGAAAATTAAAACTGTAGTGAGATATCACCTCACACTCATTATGATGATCACTATTTTAAAAAAAACAGAAAATAACAAGTATTGGCAAGGATGTGGAGAAGTTGGAGCCCTTGTGCACCTGTGGGTAAAATGTAAAATGGTACAGCCATGGTGGAAAACAATATGGTGGTTCCTCAAAAAATTAAAAATATAATTGCTACATGACCCAGAAATTCCACTTCTGGGTAAATACTCAAAAGAATTGAAAGCAAGGTCTTGAAGAGATGTATGTAAACCCATGTATTATTTGCAGTAGTTAAATGTGGAAGCAACTTAAGTATTTATCAACAGATGAAAAGACAAGCAAAATGTGATATAACATATAATGAAATTTCATTATGGAATTAAAAAGCAAGGAAATTCTGATATATGCTATAACATGGATGAACCTTGAGGACATTATGCTAAGTAAAATGATCCAGTCACACAAATATAAACAGTGTATGATTCTACCTGTGTGATGTACTTAAAGTAGTTAAAACTGTAGAGACAGAGAGTAGAAGGCTGGTTTCCAGGAGACGGGGGGAGACGGAAACGAAGAGTCATTATGGTTATAGAGTTACAGTTCTACCAGATGAAAATTGTTATAGGGATGGATGGAGGTGATAGTTGCACAATATTACAAATATATTTTACACCATTGAACTGTACACTTAAAAATGTTCAATTTCATGTTATGTGTATTTAACCACAATAAAAAAAAGAAAAACAAGATAAGCTAGAGGTTGTCAGGGCTGATTGTGGGGCAGAGGTGGACCACAAGGGACACGATTATGGATTTGTTCTGTATCTTGATTTTAGTGGCATTTACACAACTTTATGTGTTTGTCAAATTTTACATTAAAAAGAATGAGTTTACTATGTGTAAATTATATATCAATAAAAATGACTAAAAAATTTAAAAAATACAATCTTCAAATGAAAAAAAAAATTACATTGACCACCCTACAAAATCGCAACCTGATGACTCGCTGCCCTCCGCTGTCATCAGCATTCCCAACCCACCTTCCCAGCTTCTCTTTTTGCCATGACACTTACTGCTCTCCATTTTAATAAATGATTTGCTTACACACCATGTTTATTGTTTATTGCCTAATTAATCCACTACACTAAAAATCCTCAAGGGAATGGATTTTTGTCTTTTGTTGACTGAATAATCCAAGAAACCATAATAGTGTCTTTAATGTCGTAGACATTCAATATATATTCATTAATTCATAAGTTAATTAATGTGAAGAAAAAATATATTATATAAACCCTAGCTTATTTTTAGCCAAAAGTAGAAGAAAACCCTACCTAGAATGATTACCAAAAAACAGGTATTCAGCAGGATGCAGTGGCTCATGCCTATAATATCAGCATTTTGGTAGGCTGAGGCAGGAGGATTGCTTGAGCCAGGAGTTTGAGACCAGCCTGGGCAACATAGCAAGACCCTGTCTCTACAAAAAATAAATACATTAGCTAGGTGTGGTGGCATGTGTCTGTAGTCCCAATTACTCAGGAGGCTGAGGTAGGAAGAGTCCTAGAGCCCAGGAGTTTGAGGCTGTGGTGAGCTATGATCTCACCACTGCACTCCAGCCTGGGTGACAGAGCTAACTCCTCTCTCCAAAACAAAAAAAAAAAAAGTGGATTCATTTGCTCACGTGGCTGAAAAATCCAAAATAGGTCTAGCTTCATGTACAGCTTAAGGACTATGAAAGCTGTCACCAGGCTGTTTCTTTCTATCAGTGTTTTAGTCCATTCTTTCCCTCCATTTTTCATAGTCCTAAACTGGCTGCAATAGCAGCTCACAACTTCCCAGATCACTCTGTTGTAAAAGAGAAAATACTTCTTCCCTGATACTCAATTAGCTGTGATTTAGGCTTGATCCTGTCCTTTGGGGCCAGGACACTGGGATGTGTCAATGACCAGAGGCCTTGGCCACATACCCCACACGTAAGGGAGAGGGCAGCATCATCCTAAATGCAGGGATTTAGAGTAGTGCTTTAGAATCTTGTATATTTTAAATAAAGTCCTTAAGAACATGAAAATATGAAAATCATCTCCGTAGTTAAATATAGATTACTTCAGAGATTGAGCAGAAATAACCCTGAAGAAGGGTTTGCAAATAGGGTAGCCTCAGCCAGCCCCAGCCTATTCTACCCTGGAGGTCTCCCATTTGATCCATAATGTCATCTCATATATGTGTTTTTAAAAGCATCACACAGGCATTAAAAAATGCAAAAGAAATTGTAGGAGAACATAAGATTAACTATTATGAAGCAAAAAAAAAAAAAAAAGAAAAATTCTATCCACACCAGTAGTCTTAGTACAAAAATAAAAAGAATTTTTATAGATTATTGTTTGTATTCTGAAGTATAAATATATATACCCAAATATTCCAGCTTGTATTTATTACCATCAAGTTCTAAGGCCTTCTGATAATTTTCAAGCTAGTGTTTATAAAAAAGAACTCCTAATTTAATTTTTAAATATATGTTAAATGCTTAAAGTAAAAAAAAATGAAATATGAATTAACCTTTCTCCAATTCACATTTAGTTCATTTATTATATTTGCCTTTCCTAATACAGACCTTAAACCATTTTTGGAATAAAGCAAGTTTAAACAGTATGAACAATACTTAATATCCTGACATGACTCCCCATTCTTCTTAAGGTTTTGTCCCTTCTGAATGTTTACAAGTAAATGTGCATGCATGGTTGGAATTTCACCTAATGGTATTCTATTTTAAGTCTATGTAACCGGGAACAGATTGCATCTAAATACAGAGAGAGAACAGCGCTATTATATTTTCTTTAGTTTAGCTTTAAAACTATCAATCACATTAGTATTATAGATCAATATATTTATCTTAAAGTAATATATGTCAGCTAAAGAGTCTTTTCCTATATAATTATCTCATTATAATCAGTTAAATGAGTATTAATTATTTTGGCATTATCTCCCACGGAGTGAACATTTAAATAGAAGCCTCTCGGGCCGGGTGCAGTGGCTCATGCCTGTAATCCTAGCACTCTGAGAGGCCAAGGTGGGAGGATCACTCGAGGTCAGGAGTTCGAGACCAGCCTGAGCAAGAGCAAGACCCCCGTCTCTACTAAAAATAGAAAGAAATTATCTGGACAGCTAAAAATATGTATGGAAAAAATTAGCCAGGCATGGTGGCACATGCCTGTAGTCCCAGCTGCTTGGGAGGCTGAGGCAGGAGGATCACTTAAGCCCAGGAGTTTGAGGTTGCTGTGAGCTAGGCTGATGCCACGGCACTCTAGCCCAGGCAACAGAGTGAGACTCTGTCTCAAAAAAAAAATATATAGAAGCCTCTGTTAAATTTATCACCCTTGTTAAAGAGTAGTTCCCTGTGTATCTCAGTCATAGCACATTAGCCTTGGAAGGGACCCCAGGTCATCTAGTTAAAAGTTATTCATTTGACAGATAGGTAAGTTGTACTCACCTCTAACAGAATTGGCACTAGAAGCCAATTCTTATAATTCAATGCTATGGTCCAATAACTCAGATTTCTTTTCATTCTTATATTCCATCATTTTATAAATAAGGATAAAACCTATAATGTATGTTCAAGTCTTTCTTTAAATTTGGTTAGTAGTTTAAAAGCAAAAGTTTATACTTGATTTATATGTAATTTAATACAACTCAGGGTTTTTTCTAGGCCTTTCTGGACCATGTATTTTAATGAGACATGCTGCCACGTGCATAACATTGGACTTTCACGTACTCTAAAATCTCACCCAATTATTACTGGGAGTCACTGGGGTGTTACCTACAGGTCGTTGAGTGTTTATACATCCACAGTGTGTGAGTATCCCAGTGTGAAGACCTCTACGCTGTATCACCCCCAAACACATATGCTACATACTTTACCATACTATCAGTAGACTTAGAATTTTTAGTTGAATAAATATTTAAATTTCCTTTTATTATGCCTGTGTAAGCATTACACACTAGATGCATGTAGCATATAATGATGATAAGTTCTTTTTTTGTATTAATTTACTTGGCATCTGATTTTTTAAAAAAATACTTTTTATTGAAGAATAGACATGTGAAAGTTACGGCAATTGTACATGAATTTTTGCAAAATGAATGTACCTGAAAATCCAGAATTCAGATCCAGAATTATAATATTACTAGGCACCCAAGAAGACCCTTTGGCTGCCTCCCAGTCATTACTACTCCAGAGATAGTATTCACTGTCCTGACCTTTAACACCATTAATTAATTTGTCTATCTTCTTTTTTTAATTTACACAAATAGATTTAATTTACGCAAATAGATTTGTCTCTGGCTCTTTTCACTCAGCATTACCTATGTGGATTCATTTTCTGTGTAGCATTCCATCACATACATATACCACGATTTATTCATTCTACTGGTGAACGTGTGAATTATTTTTAAAAAGCTTTAGGCTATAGCAAGTAATGCTTTTCTGTTGGCTGTACAGCTAGAGTCAAAATGGTTGTGGTCATAGGGTTTGCATATGCTTGGATTTATAAACATTACCAGTTTTCCAAGTGCCTGTACCTGTTTATTTTGTTATCTATTTATTTACTTTTAATTGATAAATAATAATTATAAATATTTATAGGATAGAATAGGGTGTTATGATACATACGATACAATACATATGATACAATGTATGCATTGTAGAATGGTTAAATCAGGATAGTAAACATGTCCATTCACTTCATCTACTTATACTTTCTTTGCAGTGAGAACATTTAAAATCTCTTTTAGCAATTTTAAAATATACAATATATTATTTTTAACAATAGCCATCGTGCTGTGCAATAAATCACTAGAACACTAAATCACTAACTGAAACTTCGTACCCTTTGACTGACATCTCCTTTCTTGTCTTCTTCCCCAGCCCAGAGCCACCATTCCAAGCCTCTGGGAACCACCATTCTTCTCTCTACTTATATGAGTTCAACTTTTTCAGATTTCACATATAAGTGAGATCATGCAGTATTTTTCTTTCTTTGCCTGGTTTATTTTAATCAGCATAGTGTCCTCTAGGTTCATCCATGCTGTCAAAAATGACAGAATTTCCTTCTTTTTAAGGCTGAATAGTATTCCACTCTATACAGGGCCGTCTGGAAAGTTTCCAGCCGTTTAAAATAACAAGAACAGTTACATGGCTGGATACTTTTCCAACAGCCCTCGTATATATTACATTTTCTTTTTTTTTTAATTTCAGAATTTTACGGGAGTGCATACATTTTGGTTACATAATTTGCTTTTGTACAGTTTGAGTCAAAGTTATAAGTGCTCCTTTTAGCCAGTTTAGTGTGCATTATACTTGTTAGGTGTGAATTTACCCAGCTCCTCCTCCCCCCTCCCACCTATTTGATTCCCCTTGAATTTTACTTCTATATGTGCACATTAGTGTTGATCGATTAGTTCCAATTTATAATTGAGTGCATGTGGTGTTTGTTTTTCCATTCTTGCAATACTTCACTAAGAAGAATGGCCTCCAGTTACATCCAGGTTATTACAAAAAGTTGGTTCTTTGAAAAGATCCACTTTTATACTACATTTTCTGTACCCATTCATCCACCAATGGGCACTTATGTTGTTTCCATATCTTGGCTGTACCAATTTAGACTTCATTTAGTGAAATATGAGAGTGTTGATTGTACCATACACTCACCAACAATTATTGGCTTTTTTCTGGCTTTTAAATTTTATCCATTCTGGTACATTTATAGTTGTGTTTAACTGTAGTTTTGATGGTGTGTTTTTGTTTTGTTTTGTTTTGTGGAGCATTACATTTTATCCCTTCAAAACAATAGAATACAGTAAATCAAGGCAAACATTTGCATGCCCTACAAAAACCAAGAATCCAAATTACACAATAAAACTGGAAAAAGTGCTCTTACTGGGGTGACTATATAACTTGTTATCCACACATGGACAATAGACAATAAACCAGACATTTATCACCTGTACCTTCAAATTAGATTTTTTTCCTTACAATACCCTACTATGTGCTTTGAATATGGAAAAATATAATATGTAAACTGAGCTTGACAATTTATAAAATTTCCTCAGAAAGCATAGCAGTTAACTCTACAAACTGCAGTTCTGACTATTGGATCACTACTAATAAAGAAGTTAATTTTTTTTTTTTTTGGATAAATGTACTCTACTTGGCGTTTTAATGTACATTTCCCTGATGACAAATGAATTGGAGTACTTTTTCATGTTTATAGGATATTTAGATATCCTCTTTTATGGAATATTAATTCCAGTCCTTTGAATTTGAACACAAAATATAAAATCTAACAAATTTTCCATTTATTCTCATTGATTTATAGGAGTTCTTTATATTTTTTGTAAGAGTCATTAACTATATACATATATATATGTATAGCCTAGCCAATATTTCCTTTCATGCTGTGACATGTGATTTCACTCTTTAAAAGTGTCTTGATAAACAAAAGTTTTTATTTTAATACAGAACAATTTATCAAACTCTTTTCTTTATAATTCATGCTGTTTTTTCCTGACTTCAAAAGTCTTTCCATATTCAAAGGTCGGCTATCTCTTTTTTTTTTCCTAAAATCTTTATTGTTTTACATTTTAGCTTTAGATCAAAATCTATCTAAAATTGATTTTTGTTTATGGTATGTGATAGGAATTAGGAATTTCTTATGGTCAAATGCCTATTCAGTTGATACAGGATCACATACATCACTTATTAAACAGACCACATGTTCCCTCAATGCATTATGGTGCCAGCTTTATTCTAATTAAGAGATGGTATGAGTATGTGAGTCAACTTCTATTTTATTGATTTATTTGTCTAACTTGTGCTATTGCACAATTTTTTTCATCACTGTAGTTTTATAAGTTTAATAAATGACAATGCATGTCCTCCACTTTTTTTAATCTTCTTCATGATTTTGTTTGTGCTTTTATTTCCATATAAATTTTAGAATCATCTTGTTAACTTCAAAAAGAAAATTTTCTAAAATTTTTATTAGGATTGTGTTGAACCTAAGGATCCGTTTAGAAAGTACTGACATTTTTTCAATACTGAGCTTCCATTTATGAAAATGGTATTTTCCTTCATTTATTGGTATAACCTTTAATTTCTCTCAATACGTTTTATAGAGTTACTGTGAATCTGCTGAATTTTATTGGGAGCATTTAACATTTTTAATGTTGTTGCAAATGTCATTTCAAAATGTTATTTTCAACCTATTTATAGCTATAACATAAATGTAAAAGTAGTTTTTGTATGTTGACATGATAAATTATCCTTTAGCTTTAATAATTTCTATATAAGTTCTTTTGGACTTGGTACTTACACAATAACATTTATCTGAGTAATGATGGCTGTATTCCTTCCTTCCCATCTTTTATACTTTTTAATTATTTTCTTGCCTAGTGTCAGCTATGACTGCTAGTACAATGCTGATTACAAGTGACAAGAGAGGGTATCCTTGTATTTCCAGTTCAGGGGAAATTTTTCAAAATTCCACTACTAAGTATGGTGCTTTCTGTAGGATTTTGTAGATATTTTTCAGATTAAAGATGTTCCCTTCTTTTCCTAGTTGGATAAGACTTTTTATTATAAATGGGATTTGGACTTTACATTTATCAAATGATTTTTCTCCTTTGTTCTACAAGTATAGTAAATTACACTGATTTATTTTCAGTTGTTACACTAACTCCATATTCCTGGAATAGACCCAACTTGTTGTGATATATTACCTTTTTTATGTATTACTGGATTCACATAGTTATTTTGGAGGAGGGAATCATGACAGAAATTGGCAAGCATTGCATTTTTCACAGCCAGCTACCTTAACACTTGGTGCATTTTTTTTCAACTTTCCTTGATTCTGTAAGAAGCCCTGACCATCATTCACCTACGTTCCTTCTTTGATAAAAATGCCATCTTATAAAAACAAAAAGGACTTTTAGCAACCCCAAATCTATTCTACAAACATAACAAGACTATAAAAATGAAAACTCTTATTAGTTTTTTAAAAATTAACTTTTCTTACAAATACCGTAATAGTTATTTTAACTCTTAGACAAACATCTACTTTCATCTGTAGTTGTTAAAACTAAGATCATTAAAATGTTGAGGCATACTGTTCTTATTAATAAGGCCTACCCATAGGAGAAGCTGTTTTACCAGAGCCCAACCTGCTGGGCTTTTATCAGAGTCTAACTAACATACCTGAGGGAAGGGGAATGACCAACTTCAGGCCCCTCTCACCCTCTGGTTCCACCTAAGGGTGGAGAGAGATGCTGAGAGGCACTTGTGAAGTTCGTAGTCCTGAGATAGAGGCTCATGAAAGACTGAGACCTCATCATAGGACTATAGAATGTTCCCCTTTCCCACATAGCTTACTACCACATTACTACCGGCCTACTGATATCATTTCTTACTATCAACAAAAAATTACAATATATACCATACAGCAAAAAACACAGTTTGGAGAGGCAGAGCCAGTATCAAAACTAGACATAGAGGAGGTATTGGTGTTATCAGACCAGGAATTTAAAATAACTGTGATTAATATGCTAAGGACTCTAAAGGATAAAGTGGACAGTGTGTAATAACAAATGAGCAATGCAAGCAGAGATGTAAATCCTAAGAAAGAACCAAAAAGAAATTCTAAAAATCAAAAGCACTGTAACAGAAATGAAGAATGCCTTTGATGGACTCATCGGTAGACTGGACATGACAGAGGATCTCAGAGCTTGAAGATAGATCGGTAGAAACTCCAAAACTGAAAAATAAAGAACAAAAACAAGACTGAAAAAAAAAAAATCCAGAACAGAGTAGCCATGAACTGTGGGACAACTACAAAAGGTATAACATACATGTAATGGATATGAATGAAGAAGGGAGGAAGGAAGAGAAGAGATATTTGAAACAATAATGACTGAGAATTTCCCCAAATTAATGTCAGACACCAAACCACAGATCTAGGAAGCTCTGAGAACACCAAGCAAGGTAAATAACAACAACAGCAAAAAATACTACAGAAAGACATATAATATTCATACTACAGAAAAGAAAAAAGAAAAGAAAAAAATCCTTTAAAAAGCCAGGAGTTGGGGGACAACTTACATATAGAGGAGCAATGATAGAAAATACATACAACTTCTCCTCAGAAACCAAGAAAACAAGAAGAGAGTGGAGTGAAATATTTAAAGTGTTCAAAGAAAAAAAACACCATTAGAACTATACCATGTGAAATTATCCTTCAAAAGTAAAGGAGAAATAAAGGCTATCCAATGAACAAAAATTGAAGATATCTGTTGCCAGAAGACCCATCTTACAGGAAGTGTTCAAAGAATTTCTTTAGAAAGAAGGAAAATATTGTAGGTCAGAAATTTGGATCTATCTGAAAAATGAAGAGCATCAAAGAAGAAATAAGTGAAAGTTAAAAAAAATATTGTTAATTGATAGAAAATAGTTTTTCCAAAATAATAATAGTATTTGATTATGTATGCTTATGTGTATATCATATGTATAGATGCATGGGGATGTCCAGAAACTATCCAGCCATTGTTAATATAACAAGAACAGTTACATGGCTGGATACTTTCTGGACAGCCCTTGTATATTCTTGTGTATACTTATATACGAGTAAAATGAGTGACAGCACTGATACAAAGGGCTGGAGGAAGGATTTAGGATTTTTTTTGTTATCATAAGAACCTCATACTACTCATGAAGCAATAGAGTGTTATTTGAAATTGGACTTGGGTTACTTCTATATTGCAAACTATAGGGCAACCATTAAATAAAGTAAAAAAGAAAAAAAAGAAATACAATGATATGCTAAGAAGGGAAGGGAAATGGAATAATATAAAATGCTCATTTAAAAACCACAAAAGGCTGAAAAAGAGTAGAAGGCAAAAATAGGAAAAAAGAACAAGAAAAACAGTAACAAATATGGTAGATATTGATCCAACTACATCAATAATCACTTTGAACATCAATGGTTTAAAAACAACCTTAAAAGATAGAGATTATCAAAGTAGATTAAAAAAACAAGACTCTATAACATGTTGATTACAAAAAACCTGACTTATATATAAAGCTGGTGGGAACCCAAAATGGTACAGCCACTTTGCAAGAGAGTTTGGCAGTTTCTTACAAAATTAACATACTCTTACCATACAATCCAGCAAACATGCTCATTGGTATTTACCCAGTTTTAAATTCTTATGTCCACATAAAAACCTGCACATGGATATTTATAGCAGCTTTATTCATAATTGCCAAAACTTGGAAATAACCAAGATGTCCTTTGGTAGGTGAATGGATAAATAAAATATAATATACCCAGACAGTGGAATAATACTCAGCACTAGAAAAAATGAGATATCAAGTTATGAAAAGACATGGAGGAAACTTAAATGCATATTTCAGTGAAAGAAACCAATCCAAAAAGGCCACACACTGTATGATTCTAACTGTCAGACATTCTGAAAAGGCAAATCTATGAAGACAGTTAAAGAGATCAACAGTTGTAAAGAGTTAGGGTAAAATTTCTAAATAGGCAGAGCACAGAGGATTTTTAGGAAAATGAAACTACCCTGTATGATACTAGAACGGTAGATACATGTCATTACACATTTGTCCAAACCCATAAAACGTATACCACCAACAGTGAGTCCTAATGTAAACCACAGAATGGGGAATGGGTGATAATGACGTGTCAGTGTAGGTTTATCAGTTGAAACAAATGTCTCACTCTGGTGGAGGATGTTGATAATGGGAGAGGCTATGCATGTGCAGGGGCAGAAGATCTATAGGAAATCTCTGTATCTTCCTCTTAATTATGCTATAAACTTAAAACTGCACTAAAATATTGTCTTTAAAGATTTTCAAAATGTATTATGCAAACATTCTCAGATCAAGAAATTTTTAGCAAATAAAATATTGAGGATAGTGTAAGGTAAAATTTCTCTAAGATATTTTGCAATAAACTTGGTATGAAAAAGTTTTTAATAATCAGGAATAGGAAGGGCTCCAAAAGAATAAAACTGGTAAGAAAGATTGAGTTTTTCACTACAAATTGTTTAAAATGTTCTTACAGTAAAAAAATACACACACACACACACATACACACACAGCAGAACAAATGTCAAAGGCAAATGACACACCAGCAGAAAATATTTCCAACATATGTTAGCATGAAAAAGTAAATATTAGTCCTAAGGGATAAATAGTTTTACAAATAAATTAATCATATAAATAGAAAAATGAACAGGTGAAATGAATCAATAAGACAAAAAATAAGAAATATAGTTAATAAATATATGAAATATATTTTAGTAATCAAATAAATATAAGCCAAGAAAAAGAAATACCATTTTTCAGCCAAGTGAAAAATTATAACTCATACTGTTGACAAGTAGAAAAGAGAAATGAGCATGTTCCAGTTCTCCTAATATAGATATAACTGTAAGTACAATTTCTAAGCAATTGTGACAATTTTAATAGAAAACTTTAAAATTTGTATTCATACACCTCTATCTAGTAATTTCACTTATTTCATAAATTCACTTATATCATAAGAAAAATGTCACTGGAACTTACAAAGGATGATATGAAACTTTTTAATATAGCAGAGATACCATATAGTAAAGTGGAAAAATACAAATGCTATATTATTGCATTAAAAATAAGATATTATATTAGTTTCCCATTGCTGCATAATAAATATCACAAATTTAACAGCTTAAAAAATGTCCATTTATTGGCTCAGAGTTTTGTAGGTCAGAAGTCTGGCAAAGTGTGACTGGAGTCTGTTTAGCCTGGTTCTGGTTATCACAGGCTGATATTAAGGTATTGACTGGAGGCGCTAGAGAAATAGCCACTTTCAAACTCATTCTTGTTATTAGCAAAATTCAGTTTTTTTGTGGCTATAGTACTGAGTCCCCTGTTTCCTTGTTAGTTGTCAAATGAGGAATTGGGGGCAGTCTCAGATCCTGGAAGGAGCTCCTCGATCTTTCAGCCAGAAAATCCTATGTATCAAATTCTTCTCATGCTTTGATTGACTTCTTCCATCTCTGACATCTAGATTCATATTTGAAGGGGTATGATTAGGATAAACTCCAAAGCTTAAAACAAGGGATTTGGGACATTAATTACATCTGCAAAATTCTTTGATCAACTGATATGGGACCTTAATTACATCTGCAAAATTCCTTAACAGCAGAAGCTAAATTGGTATTTAATTGGATAACTGAGAATGTGCGTGTAACCAGTGGCAGAAGTCCTGAGGACTATCCTAGAATTGTGCCTACCACAGAGCCAAAACAGACCACGTTATGGCCCCCCAATTATATATAGATGAAGAAATACATATAAAGTTACACATTTATGCATGCTTTCTGTAAAGATAGACACAACACAGTTAACAGTGTATAGATGACAGAAACAGTTACATATAGTATATATATTTATACTGTATATGCATATGCATATGTGTGTGAGATAATTTGATATATAATTTTAATGTTCACCTTCTAATTATTAGTATTGGAATTTTTATATAATGTGTGCTATTATAACTGTTTTTAAGAAATAAATCCATTTTGGACCCTGTCTAGAAGTTTATATCTCCAGAAATAAAAGAAACTCTTTTTAACACATTTACCTATCAAATGATGTTACCAATGTTAAGCTTCCAAACCAGAGTCCATATTGACAGTATCAGAGGGAGCTTATATGGAGGCATGAAAATACACTTAGAAATTTTTCAGTTACTTTGAGCAGTTAAAATCCTGTTTAGATGCATGCTCAATTGAGAATTAAAAGTTCAAATATTGATTTGCATAGGAAATTAGCAATTAAATACCCATAAAATTAACTTGCACCTGCCAATTGATAGACCAATTAAGTTTGCAGATACCTTAAAAGAAACTTCTTGAAAATAAATTTCTGACATTATTTGACAATAATCTGTTGTAGATGTTTGAAAGTACATAATTCTGCAGAAAGGTACATGTGGTGGACATGAGAATGGACCCTGTAGACATCCAACTATAGAGAATATAACTGACCAAGGGCCCAGCTGCCATGCTCTGAAATTCATCACCAGGTTGGCACACAGGTTAGACTTCCTATGGACAGTTCACTGCCAGTGATTGAATGCAACAAGGATACTAGTGCAAATCTGTGCTTAGGATACCCAGTACTTCAACTGCTGGCTTTGGCTCAAGAGCCACTCAATGACTACCTTGTGACCTGTCTTTGGTTGAATTTTGTCCCCAAAAAAGATATGTTGAAGTTCTAAACCTGGGTAACTGTAAATGTGACCTTTTTTGGAAATAGATTCTTTGCCTATACTACCCAAAGTGATTTACAGATTCAATGCAATCCCCATTAAAATACTAACATCATTTTTTGCAGATCTAGAAAGCATTTTTGCAGTTTTAAGACGTCCAGTTTGTGATAATTTGTCATGGCGGTCTTAGGAAACTAGTATACCACCTGATCATCCTTTCTTCCCCCCTTGATTCAGAATCAGATTTATTTAATAGTTTGACAACATTCTCAGCCTTACTCAACCACTGCTTCATTTTTTCTTACACAACCCTTATATGTTTAATCCTATTATGGCATTTGCTTCTCAGAGACCCTACACTAACACAATACACTACACAGAAAATGAAGAAAACCATATTTAAGTGTACATTAAAAACACTTATTAATAAGATAAATTGGATTTAAAATTTTTATTTGCATTATTCCACTTATAGTACATCTGCCTATGTTCATGGGCCATCAGATATGCCATAGCAGTACATTAGTTCCCCTTATTCACTGTTTCCCTTTCTGTGGTTTCAGTTACCTGCAGTCAACAATGGTCCAAAAATATTAAATGGAAAATTCCAGAAATAAACAATTCATTAATTTTAAATGGTACACTACTGTGAGTATTGTGATGAAATCTCATGCCACCCTGCCTTTCTCACCCAGAATGAGAATTGTCCCTTTGTCCAGTGTATCCACACTGTGGATGCTCCCACCCCGTAGTCACTTAGTAGCAAGCTTAGTTATTATATTGAGAAAATATATTGTATATAGGGTTTGGTACCATTTGTGGTTTCAGGTACCTACTGGAGGTCTTGAAATATATCCCCCATGGATAAAGGGGGGCTACTATATATACAGAAACCAGGACTATCTAGCAGTAGCTTAAATCATGGTGGGGGCTACCTTCTCTCTGGTGGGAGAAGTGGAGATTCACTCACTAATGGAAAAACTGCTTGAGTTAGATAAAGAAGGAGAAATATCCTGAACCCTTCCTCTCTTCTCATAAACAATTTTTTGTCCGTGGCCCTGGTTAGCCTGACATTAGGGAGCAAGGGAAGCACAGTTTGCAAAAGAAAGGCAAGGGTGACCAAAGAAAGAAATGACCAGTACTAGACCCTTTGCCTATTTTTATATGTAATTAATAGTCTCTTTGCTCTAATTATTTGCATAAAATGTTTACATGCTCTGAAAATTTTGTGTAATGAAGTTTAGATGTCCTTCTCTCCATGTTCATCTTTTGCATAAGTATTTTCATGAAATCTAAATTTCTTTTACCTGAAAGTTTCCAGAGTTCATATTGTACTTTGGAATGTGTCCTGACATCAAAATTGTGAAAATATTTTTCTTTGTTTACATAACAGTCATGCACCACATAATGGTATTTCAGTCAACTATGGACTGCTTATAAGACGGTGGTTACATAAAATTATAATAGAGCTGAAAAGTTTCTATTACCTAGTATTTACTATACTATTTATCATTATCTTAGAGTACAGTCATTCTAGTTATTTAAACAAGTCTTAACTGTAAAACATACTCAGGCAGGTCCTTCAGTAGCCATTCCAGAGGAAGGCACTATTACCACAGAGATGACAGCTCCATGTGTGTTATTGCCCCTGAAGATCTTCCAGTGGGACAACATGTGGAGGAGGAAGACAGTGATATTGATGATTTTGACCCTGTGTAAGCCTAGGCTAATGTGTATGTTTATGTCTTAGTTTTTAACATAAATGTATAAAAATTAAAAAGTTTAAAACTTTTTTTGACTGTACCTTTTCTATGTTTAGATACACAAATACTTGCCATTGTGTTACAATTTCTCACAATATTCAGTACAGTAACATGCTGCACAGGTTTGTAGCCTAGGAGCAATAGGCTGTACCATATAACCTAGGTGTGTAGTAGGCTGTACCATCTAGGTTTGTGTAAGCACACTCTAAGATGTTTGTACAAAAACCAGAATTTCAGAACATATCCCCGTTGTTAAGTGATGCATGACTGTAGTTTACCTTAATAGTTGATAAATTTTATTTCACTTGGATTTTAGTACACACACACACAAAACTTTAACTTGTTTCTTAAGAAGGACTGCTGTGGCAGAGACAGTGGGGCTCCTCAAATATTTTCTGTCCCCTCCTGTACTTCCCAGTCTCCATGAATTCAGTCTTGGACAATAGACTATGAGAAGAAGTAGCATGTTACTTCATCCTGTTGCTTAGCACTAGATGAGAGTCCTATGTGCACTCTTTTTTTCCCCAGATACAGGGATTTATAAGTCATATGCTAAGATAGCATTATCAAAAATTGGTAGAAATCTGAATCCCAGAGGCACCAAGTGGAAATGAACTTCTGTCAAATCACATTCAACTTTTATTATATAAGTGAGAAATACTCTTTTGCTGTGTTAGGATATCTTAGGTCAGGTTCTTGAAAACCAGAGCCTGTGACGGGGATGCATGGACAAGTGATTATTGAGGTGAAATCTTTGGGTGAAACCTGCAAGGGAATAAAGGAAGGATAGTACAGGGAAGGAAGCTGAGGACAGACGTAGCTGACATCTAGCCTCAGCCTGATATCATTAATGGAACCAGAGGGTTGGGCCACCCAAGATGCTCCCGTCTCCTAAGGGGGTGCAGCTGAAAGCTGTTCAATACGCACAGTAGCTGGAACGAGTGCACCATTGGTAAAGAATATCCAGTCTGGGCCCCAACAAAGTTGATTATGGTATCAAAGATGTTAGGGTTAATTTTCTACCACAATGTAGCCTGTCTTGGCCTAGCTGAGCCTATGTTGGCCAATAAAATTGCTAGTTGTCCTCAATACATTGATTGAATAGCCCTTCCCGTCCACCTTGACTTGAAATGCCACCATTAATATATACTAAATCCCACAGATAAGGGATTGTTTCTGGGATATTTTAGGTTATTGATGTTTGTTTCTTCTTTTGCCAAAAGCATATTGCCTTAATTACTATACGTTTAGAATAAGTTTTTTTTTTAAATCTATTGAGGTATTAAAAAACCACTGATCTTTGTAAAAAAAGTTATTGGCTATTCATGTGAACTTTAGCTCTTAGATAAACTTTAAACTCAGACTGTGAAGTTATATCAAAAGTAGCCACTGATTTTACATTGAATTTATAAATTAATGCCTGCAGAAATCACATTCTTACAATACTTAGTATCCATATCCACGAATAAAATATTCTATTTATTTGTCTTTTGTGTGACTTAAAGTTAAGGCTTTGTTGTTGCTTTATTTGTTTCCATATGATTATTTCAATTTCTATTAACTTTCTCTCAGTTGTTTTTTAGTCTTCATTACTATCTCATATGAAACATTTTTCCCCACTGTATTTTTAATTGGTTATTGCATGAGTATGGTAAATCTCACGCTTGTACATATATTTTGTCCAGCACCTTCTGAAATCTCATAAGAAATTGGATAATTTTACCTTTGATCTTTTTTTTAGTTCTAGGTCACATGATAATATCCTCAATAAAATAAATTGTTCCAAACACCATTCTGGTTAATAAGTTCATCATTTACAGTAAAGCTTTAGGAAAATAAGCAGAGGGCTGGAGATAGAGTTGTAGGAATGCCTGGCACACATAAAAAATATAAAAACTGCTCAGGTGAGATCCCATTAAGTAGCTAGTGAGTAAAATAGAAGGAAAAACAGTAAAAAGAGGAAATTTCCATGTTGCCACTGCAAATCTCTGTATGTTTACATACCTCTTTAGTCATAGTGTTTGGAGGAAGGAGGGAAAAGAATATCTTTCAAAAATATTAACATTATTCTTCAATTTTGAGAAGTTATCATTTGTGTGAGGTTGATGCAATCACATATTGCTGAAATGAATAAATGACTGAACAGTTTTTTCATATATTTGAGAATGATTTTGGAGTCCTCCTTTGATATACTACACTCTGGGTACAGAGTTGACAAGGGCAGTGTCGGGCAGCCCCTAATGCTTGCTTAGAATTTTACAGTTTACAAAGCCCCAGTGCAATAGACTTCACATCAGTCTGCCAGCCCACCTCTATTCTCTTTCCAGGAGATTTTTTAAAAAGACAAACCTGACATTATCACTTTCAACTTTAAAATCTCTTCACTCTTCATTGCCCTCAAGATAAAATGTAATCCTTTTATGGTGACATAAAAGAGCCTTCAAAACTCAATCCCAAATGATCTTTACAGTCTCATATCCCACCATAAACTTCCCTTCTAATATACATTATACTCCAAGTTGTCTGAAGAAACTGTGTGTTTTAATACCTCTGGCTTTTTCATTGGCTGCTTCGTATGCCTAAAATTTTCTTCCCATCCCTCACTGAAAACTTCTGCCCATCTTTAAAGACCAATTGGAATATTATCTCCTCAAAGCAGCACTCTATAATCCCTAGAAAAGGCCTATTATCATAGCTCTCCGTAAATGTCTACACCAAGATGATTTGTAACTCATTATGATCTCCTTACACATCTATCTCTTCCAGTAGGCTATGATCTTCCTGAGATGAGTCACTATGTTTTCACGTCTTTTGTATCACCACTCAAATATGAGTGAATGGATGATGCTTAATTGTGTGATTTGAACTTTGAAGTGTGCAAAGGAAGTATGACTTGGCTTCTCATTCCATTTTAACATCACGATGTAAAAAGAACAGAGAGTCCCCGAGTGGGTGCCCATTCTCTGCCTAGGAGGATCTTATGTAACACTACAACTGGCATTTTGCCAGCTTGTGAAGTAATGACAACAGGGATAATGATTGACATCATATCATGACTTCCCAAACATCCAGGCGTCCTTTGATCTGAAGGGAAGCAAATATTCCTAGGAAGTAGAAATTCCTAGGAAGTTATTGGAGATAGTCATAGTTTGCCAATACTATTTGAATAAGAAATTACTTGGAAGAATATCAATCTTCAAGTATTCTTATAATCCCTTTATTCTTGTAACAAAAGATTGTAACTGGCTCTATGCCTTTCCATTTACCTTCCAAATCATGGCCCTGTTCCAATAGAAAGCTTTCTTTGCCCACCTTGGGCACTTCATGTCACTATGCCTTCACAGTATTTCACTCCATGGCTATCACTATACTTACTATTGTTTACAGGTTGTGAGTTTCTCAAAAGAGGCTGGATCTTAGTCATCATTTAACCCTACTTGCTAACACAGGTCCAGGGGAAATTATCAGCATTCATTAATATATGCTGGATGAAAGCATCAATCAATTAATCAGTATTATAAAACTTAAACGTCTAGTCCAGGGATTATAAAATCTACCTAGTTACCTAAATCTTCATGAAAAATTGCTGTATCCTTTCCCCATAGGTAGGATTTTTTTTAAAAAAGTTAAAAAAATTAGAATTCCTAAATGTGAGAGTTAAAATTTCCACCTTCAGCTCTACACAAACATGTTAGTTATACTCCTATGCATTGGCTAGAGTGCCTAAATGGGGTTAAGATACTCTGTTGTTAGGAAAGAAAATATTAAAAATAATAGTATATAAATAAAATGCATGGAGTAAAAAACATAATATATGTCACACTCCTTTAAAACCTGACAGAAAGTCACTGACTCAAAACATATTTACAATTTGCTACATCATTATTTGGGTATTTGGGGGCACAGTTTAGTTTCTAATTTCATTTCTAAGTTTTCTTTTTTTAAGTACTGTGTTCTATAAGAACTAGAATAACCTTTTGGAGCTGTTCATAATACCACATTTGGACTTTATAGGGAAACTTTACTACAACAAAAAGGCTAAAATTATTTTGGGAAAACAAGAGTCTTCAAACAGATAAGCAGTTTCTATGAATGAGGCTAGAAATACACATATTTTTAATATTGAATATACTTGAAAAAGAAAATGACATGGATTTGCTACCTTTTCCATTCGGGCTATAGAGCCAACAGAATAACAAAGGAAGTTTGTGTTTATATAATCCTGTTGGAAGGCTAGAAAAGTAAGGATCTAGGATCCAAAGATATACATGAAGCAACATAGAAGTATTGTGAGTCCTGTGAACAAGGTTTCACTGTTCTAAAGTTCTTCGTGGCTTATGAGTGGGGTACACAGAATAAAGAGGTGCTTTCTTTCAAACTTAACTATCTAAGAGGAACAAGACCACTTCCAGGACAGTTTTGAGATAGCAAATGACTTTAGCAGTGAACTTATACTTACTAGATAGCTATACCAGCATTCTCTAGCCCTTTTCCCCTGGGTTCTTACCTAGCAAAGAAAAGTACCTTGTTTTCTTAAGGGTTATTGCTGTGTGATATACTTCAGATCTCTTTACAGGTATAGTCACTCTCATGGTTTGAGTATTTACTGTAAATACTCAACTTTGCTACCATTATAATAAAAAGGGCATAGTTTTAGTTTAAAAAAGACCTGGATTTGAATACCTCCTCTATCATTAATAAGCAATTGTGTTTGGGCAGTTGGAATAAAAGCAAATTTTATTATACTGTTAGCAAGTTTAAAATTATGGGAATGCCAATTTTATAGACTAAAAGGAGAATATATACAAAGAGTCATGCACCTAACACATAGCAGATTCTTGTTATTGTTGATATTCTAAAGAAGGCTATAGTTAATCACTTGGAACTTAGAGCAGAAATACAATCCCCATAGGAGAGTTCTCTAGAAATGGAGATGAGAAGGACGAGGCTAAGTTCTTTCCTCGCCTACCTGAGAGGTACTTGGGTAGCATTTCTGTAGTGCCCAGTAATCACTTGCAACCCTTGGTTTACTCCATCATGAATTTGGAAGCTTCCACTCTCAGTTTTAAAGTGGATGTGAAGTATAGAGATGAATGGTCCTTTTCGTACTGAATGGCTTTAAAGATATCTTTGCACAGGATAAACTTATCAGGAATGGCAAGTGATAAATGAGGGTTATAAAAATTTAGGAATCTTTTACTTACCCTAATTGATGGCTCTCACAAGAGGATTCATAACTTTTTTGTTAGTTGCTCTTTACTTTCTTCCATGTCTGAAGTCTTACAATGCGGAGAGTTTGAAGGGGTTTTGTATAGTTAATTAATGTTAATTGTGTCATGAATTACTTCAAGGAGTCTGTGAGTGATGGACCCAGAGAAGAGGGTCGATACCATTTAATGTTCAATAGGGGATAATGCTGGTCTTTGGCACTGGTTCACAATCATTAGGATGTGCTGAAGCTTGTCAGGAACAGCTCTAAAGATCAGTTGCTCATGGCAATTAAAACAATTGAAAATGACCTGGTATTACATTATACATGATGCAACACTGCTCCCAGTATGAACAAACTTTCATTCCATTAGTGATTTTCAATTTCATACCAAGCACTGCAATTTATTTTTCTTAGTTACCTTGCTATGACTGTCTCTGTACTTCTAGCAGGATATTATTAATATTTATCCTATTATCTCATACAGCATTTCATGCTTAAAGCACTTTGCAATCTTAACTAATTAATCTTTATATCCTGCCTAAAAGGATGGTAAATACCCTTTTAGAGTTAGGGAAACTGAGTTGAGAGTGGTTAAGAATTGTCCATCAAGAAAATTATCTGATAGGTTATAGGGTCTGGGTTTAGGCTTTTTTTTTTCCCTCCCCTTGGAAGTAAAATTAATGAAACTTTGGTCCTGAAAGAACATACTCTGAAATATAAATGACCCCTGCCCCCCACAAAAGTAAATGAAATATTTTTTTAACAAAATTTGTTCCTTAGTCAAAAAGAAAATTTGAATTCAGAAGTATTTGTTTAAAACAATTTTGTCTAGATGACTGAAATTTATTCTAAAATTATTTCACTTTGTGTCTCTTTGGAAATGCTAAATACTGTGAGGTGCACATGGAAAGAGACCTATTGCTGGTATGAGGATTTGCCATGGGGAGACCATTGTGCTAACAACAAATATGTTCATTACATAGATAGTTAACCCACACGAAAGGGAGACAACCAAAAAATCTAATAAACCAGTAGAAACTGCTTCAACAGAGGATGGTTTCTGTTGCCTGAAGATCTCTATCCCTCTGGATTCAGTTATTTAGGAACTATGGCTGAACCAAATACTTCTGAAAGACAAAAATTGAAAATGTTGAGGTAATGGAGAAAATCCAAAGAGATGGAGAAAAACCAGCAAGGTTGGATAGTGTGTGGAAACAGGGAAAACACTAAATAAACAACTAAATAGTTTTTATGACTATTTGACCAAGGAGGAACTGGAATGAACAAAATTATAGGTTGCAGTATTCTTCATGAAATGCTGTGCATTATATGACTAAAATCTTCCTCAACGACTAAAATAATAAATAAAATTCTGACTGTGATTGCATATATTTTTTCTTCCTCTTCATCCCAAAGTTTATTTTGATTATGTTCTATATAAGATCAAAAACATAAAATAAGAGGTAAAAAATGTAACAAATAATACAAATGTTTCTAAATATGTATTTTATTTATATACATTGCATTGTACATTTTTAGTCTTCTCTGTTCTTTTCTAGTAACCCAATTCTGTTTGTCTTGTTCCTGTTTTATTCACTCACATTATTTTCACCTGTGTGGTACTATTTTTACATTTATTTTTGTGTCTTTTGGCAAGGAAGAAGAGAAAGCTGAGGAGTTATTTTCAACTTTTTGATGAAAATGTTTAAAGAAATTAACCTCTTATTGATACCCACAATATGGACCATCCTGTGTTAAACAAGGGTTCCAAACAAGTAAGGCTGTGGGTAGAGTTATTAGTAAGCTTCATGCTTATTATCTAATTGAGACAATGACACTTGAAAACATAAAACTATAAAGAGTGATTCTGGTAAATAAATGCCCACAATAAATGAATATTACAGTCAGAGACTACCATAGAAATAGTGAGCAGGCAACATCACTTTCAACATTCATGGCACTCGTGTGTTTACACTTTAATTCAAGAAGAATTAAAAATTTAAATGTATTTTTAGCTTAAGTCATTGAAGTAGTGATTCAACTTTTAGAATCCCGGTTTATACATTTTCTGGGAGAAAATGTACACACTTTATCATATCCATATGTTAGGTTTCAGTCTGAAACCGTTGGTTCTTGGTGCGCCCATGGCTGAAAAATGACCAGACACACCAAAGTTAGGCAAGCACGAAAATGAGGTTTATTGTGGAGAGAAAAGAAGAATTACAGGGCAAGAGCAAGATAATTGTTTACACAGCATGATATATATGCCACAGATGATGACTAGACCCATTGTCACAGCAGGACAGGCAAGAGGAAGGGCCAAGAGAGAGCTTGGCTATGGTCTGCATCCTATTTTACAGTGTCCGGATAGGGACCTCCCTTGTAGTTCAGAGGTCACCAGGGAACCATTTTGATTAGACAGTTGGCAGTCAAACGACCTGAGCCTTAACTATGCATGTGGCTTCTAGGTCACTTTCCGGACTTTATGGTGCTCATGTGGCTTGGCCCGGGGGCTAGAGTCCTCTGCATTCTTTTGCAGCTGGCACACTGAGTTCTGATTGGCAGATTCATCAGGTATGCCCTCCTCCCTCAGGTATAAAGAATTAGGGTTAGGCAGGACCAAGATGGGGCCAACAGCACCCACTTTCATCCCTAGGAGACCCAGAATCCCTCACTGTCTACCTAACACACACATTTAAATGTTAAGGAAAGTAGTGTGTCTGATGTGAACGGAAGATATGAGACTATGTCTTGGATTCGCATTTATTCTCTCCACCTCATGAGCTTATCCAGCAAATAAGTGTCACTGCATTCTAAAATCTGTGATAGATACTCCAGAGTATCACATGGGTGACTCTTGTATAAAACCAGTGCATTGTCTCTGTCTTAGTAGTAGAGTAACCACATCAAGGTGATTTTTCCTGCTTTGTGGATATCTAATAATAGTGATAGGAGGTAATTGTGAAGAGAAACTCAGAACCATTTTTGGTATAGACCACTTTTTAGACAATAGTAGATGATATTTAAAAATGTCATGGCATAAAACACTATATTATTGAGCCTGAATTATTAAATCTAATATGCAATATTATGTGATACTGGTTTTAGTAAAGCTGAGGTTGGAAGTTGCTTTCCTGGGGACACTGTGAACTCACATAAAAAGAAAAGTACAGGTGCCTTAGATAATGCTCTTCCAACGTATCAGACAATACAGATGCTCTGTGAGCCTTTTGACACCAACAAAAATCAGGCTAGCTAAAGAAAAGGAAAATAGAGCCTAAGACATTCACTTACTATTTTTAAAATCTCTTCCAGTTTTCATCTTATATCAAATTACTCCCATATTCTATCAGTATTTCTCCATTCAAATGTTTTATAATTTATATTAAAATGTTAAGCTAATGTTCTCTGTAAATGGATTTATATCTGACATCCTACAATGTACTGAAATAGTAGTTTTCTGCTATTAAATATATTGCTTCTTTTAAAGCCCTGCTTTCTTGTACAAAGGACCAAATAATTTTTTAAATTATACCAGAGAATAACATGCAAATTACTGAGAACAAACTGGTAGAACTCATCTTCTGAGTGAATTTGGAGCTGCCTATTTGTTCCTTCAGCAATACCTAGTAATGCACAAACAGTTCTGTATTAGATTATTTGTCAATGTTATTTTATGAAGAAATTTAATAAAATTTACTACTCTGCAATCCATTGAGCACTTCCTAACTTAATTGTCATATTCTGCATTTCCTGAGATTTACAATTAAAATTGTGATGAGCCAGACATACAAACTATTCCTTTTGTGACAAGACAGGTTGTGTTTCACCAAAAGTACTTGAGATTTTCATTTATAAAATAAAAATTCTATTAAAAATTGATTTCACTCATCTATAAGTACCTATATGTGATATGTTTTAAGTCTGAATATTTTTCAACCCAATTTTCTCTTAATTCCCACCACAAAAAAAGATAGTTCAATTTACTATTTATGTCCATGCCAGATCCAGTTAATAAAAAATAATGGCCCTGACATTTTATATTTTCCAAGGATGATCAAATAAGAAATGGTCTCCAGACCAGAGTGAACATTTATTGTGATTAAGAAATGTTTAGTCTTCCTTATGTTATTGTCACTAGTCACCAATATTACTTCCTAAATCTTTGAGATTATATCAATGTATTAACTTTTAATATTTTTGTGCCATTAGTTTTTTAAACTTAAGTTTAATTTGTAGAAAGACCAATACAAGTATGAGAGACCATGTTATAGATATTGCTATTTTATGTGATAAATGTTTTATAAATAGAAAATAGTATAAAACCAAAAATCAAGGATTGATTTTTATTATATTCCTCCAAAGATAAATTTATCTTTAAGTACTTATGACAATTCCCTACTAGATCTTTTTATAAAACAAGATAATTTTTACTTAACAAAGATATAAAAGTCCACGTTTCTTCATGCTCATTCTCTTGTTTGTTCTTTCTGATATCTTGGGTGGCTGCAGTGGGAACAAAAAATGTAGCTTGGTTCATGACTTGGTATGTGATTTTATATGGACATTAAATGAAAGAATCAACTTTAAAAATCATTCATTCATTCATTTCACTACACTCTCAACAATTACCGATTAAATTCCAGATATTGGACTTGATGATAGGCTGATCAAGAAAATGATAATCCTGTTAACTGAGGATTTTCAGAAAACGAGACCATTTGGAGGTAGCATTGATAACAATCCAAGTTCCATCTTAGAAGTGTCTTGATCAGTTTTGTATTTGCTTGGAGAAGTTTTGGTCACGTTTAAAAAGCTTTATGTTTGACATTTGAATATTTGTTTCTATAACACATTTAATGGCTTGGAAAATTAACCTCTTTGAGAGTCAGCAGCCTACACATAAAATGGAATTAATACCTTACCATATTGGTGAAAAAAATCACATAGTATATATGAAGGTGCTTTGTTGACTATGGAAAGTTACACAAATGAATTATTTTTCTGGGAAGACATTTAATTGGAAATATCCAGAGGGCATTCATATAAGTAGAACTTGAATATAGAGGACTGTAGATTTATAAATTTAAATTTAAAAAATAATTTTAATAGAAATCTTAGGAGCAATTGACCTCTCCTAGTCAAAAAGGGGAGGGGGGAAGTGGGAAAAAAAGGAGCAGAAGCTAAAGACTGAATCTTAGAATATATGAACAATTACAAGGGAGTAGGAAGAAAAAGAAATCAGATCAAAAAGTGAAGTGATGTCCAAATGTGAAAGAGAAATAGGACAGTACAGTCGTGGAAGCTAGAGGCACCAAACCTAAGTGACATTAGGCCATGATTGAAAACCACACACCTCATTGAAGATATACAGGTGCTTCTTTATATTCAATAAGTTATTTTCAGTGAATAATCATGAAGAAAGATTAAGAACTACAGATGGAATAAGAAGTATTGTCTTTATCAAGTCGCTGTCCTTTATCTCTAAAGACAATCACTTCCCATATCCAATAGTTTCTGTCTGAACAAATATCTCTTTAATTAATTCCCTCCACTGTCATGAGAACTTGAGGGGAATGAAATTCTAATAGATGCTTCCTACTTTCTCAGACCTCAGACTTGGAGAACCAAATCTCGAGAGAGAGACAAAGAAGACATACAGAACTTCAAGATAAGAGTTCTCCAGGCCTGTGAATGTGCTCTGGATGTCATAGCAAAATAGCACAGGTTGGGTGTCTTAAACAAAAGAAATTTATTTTCTTATAGTTCTAGAGGCTTGAAGTCCATGATCAAGGTGCCGTCAGGGCTGGTTTCTGGTGCTGCCTCTCTTCCTGGCTTGTAGATAGCTGCCTTCTCGTTATATGTTCATGTGGCCTTTCTTCTGTCCACACATAAAGACAGAAAGATATCTTCTGTTTCTTAATTTTTTTGTAAGAACACTAGTCCTATCAGTTTAGGGCTTTACCTTTATGATTTAATTTAACCATAATTCCTCCCTAAAGGGCCTATCTCCAAATGTAATCATGTTGGGGATTAGGACTTCAACATGTAAATTGGGGGCAGTGGGCAGGAGAGACACAATTAAGTCCATAGCAAGACTCAAGATCACCAAGGGCATATGGTGACTAATGGTTGATAATAGTCACTACCATCTAACATCTAATACATGGGTTGGATAAGTGTTGAATTAATGAAAACATTTTTCTGTGAAGGCAGTAATTTAAAACAAGATATCTACTTTTCTCCTACTGAAATATCTAACCAACATTTCTCCTGTGTTTTCTGTCTTTGACATTCCAAGCTGTCCTCTACATAGCTATTGAGTTACTTTCCTTAACTTTAGGTCGAATCATTTTACTCCTCTCTTTGAAAATCTTCAATGATTCCCCACTGCTTAATGAATAAAATCTAACGTTTTAATTATTCATTCAGTTCTCAACAGCCTGGCTCTAACATGTATTTTCAGTCTCATCAATCACTCTACTCTCCTACCACAAAGGACTCCTCACTGCTACCTGAACTTTCCATGCTTTTGTTTTTACGATGCTATGTCTCCTCTACTAACCTGTTTCCCCAGCCTGGAACATCCTGTCTCTCAAGGCTAACTTCCAACTTCTAGGGGTTCAGTAAAGCATTGCTCAATGAGAAATCACTCCCAAAACTCTTTGGGCATAAGTTAATGGCTTACCTGTCTGTCTGTTCCAAAATATTCATAATTTGTCAGGGCAGAGAACACTTATTCATATTTTAACTAACATAGCTAAAACAGCAAAGAAACCTTTCATATAGTAAGTGCTAAATAATTGCTCCATGAATGAATGAATACATAGTGAGGAAATGAGAGAGGCTATACAGAAGAGTTCTCAGAAATATTTGATAGGTAAACAAAGGTGAAAATAAAATATATCCCAAAGAAGCATGTAAGTTGTTACTTTTCTCAAGAGGGAAAAACTATCCTCATTTTATAACAAGAAGCTAAGAACATGCTTCCTATGACCACCTATAAGAAATGGCCTCATAAATGAGAGACAACCAGACTCTAATTTGCTAAGAATTGCAAAATACAGCTTGGCTCAAAATGATGGACATATCATTTTCCTGTTCTAGTAATGAGAACAATACCAAAAAAGGTAGATACTAGGGGAAACAATTAAAAATATGCCCTAATTTGTTTTACTGCATAAAGTAAAAATCCCTGTCCCTCTCTACATAACCCATGAAAGAGTGAAAAAGTGCCCATGGAAATATAGTCTGTTGTAGTAAAAAAATCTTGTTCAGAGTTCACAGTATTTTTTCAGAAGAAATTATATAGCAGTACAATTAAAATGAAATACTAATTGTAACAAGAAAAGATGGTGGCTGCAGAATATAACTCAGACTTAATAGATTTTCTAATGCCTTTCTTTATACCAAAGGGGAGTACCCCTTTAGCCAATAAAGTAAATTTTCTGATCTCCAAATGGATATTTTATCCTTATTCAGGCTGATATTGCAGCGACATCATGAATTTCTCAGACAGCTTTGTGAATCAGCAGAGTATTTCAGAGGAGGAGAACACTGACTACTAAAAGCAAAGTCATTTGTTAAACAGTCTTTAAATAAGTAGATGAAACATTTCATTTTGGGTCAAGGATGCATTTACTCCAGCAACCTGGAAGAGCAGAGAGGGCCAAACCAGTTGAGAAGGAATAGAATAATGTTACTGTATCAGCCAAACCTCAAATTATATAGTTTTGCAGGTCAAACATTTTTGACTTTTTCTTTTTTGTATCCATGTCTATAATTTTTATTTCCAAAGAGCTTAAACATTAATATTCCATGAAATATCATCCTATATTTCTAAAGTATCCTTGAAGTGCCATTAACTAATTTGCTCATAATAAACTTTGAGGTCTAGAAGAAACTGGTTTTCTTTCTACTTAATCTTTAAAAAAATAAAAAAGAAAAGAAAAAGAAAGGCAAGAAAAATGAATGCTTCCTAATGCAGCCATTCAACAAATTTTCTGAATGTTTCCATATGCTAGCACTGTAGGTGCTAAGAATACTGAAGCAATAAGACACAGTCCTTTTCCTCACTCCTAATTATACTAAAGAACAGTGACTCATACTACAGTATATAGTGTTCAAAAGCTAATTAACTGGACTGGAGGCGGGGATACTGCTCTCTTTCATTGTTCTGGTGCATTTATGAGTGTTTATGAATGGTTTCAAGGGGAAAAGTTGAGACTTAAGTCAGCTTAACGTAGACTTAGCTTTTAATCAAAACTTGCATATATTTCACTTTACATTTTTTATTGATGTAAATATATCTTAGTTTGGGAGTTCTGACTTCATCAAGCAATATCTTTAGTATTTTGTTGCGTACAGAATGGGGTTGAGAGTATAGCATAGGATATTTATAAAAATATCCAATGCTAAAATTACATGTGTTCAGAAAATACCATTTTCTTACCCAAGATAAATTTTGTATATGACTGACAAGTTTCCTCCTCTCTCTCTCCTTTTCTTTCTTATTTATTTCTTTCCTTCTATAACTATGTGTACCCCTCAGTATTTACATATAGATGTAATAATATATAGTATATTAAAGTGTAGTCATATATGTGTCACTTAAGCCAGAAATCAACAAACTTTTTCTGTAGAGACAGGTAACAAATAATTTAGTGTTTTGGGGGGGCCCAGAGTAGTGTATGCCACAGCTAATCAATGCTGCTGTACTCGGGCAACAACATTCATAGATAAAAAGTAAGTAAATGTGCATGTTTGTGTTCCAATAAACTTTATTTTATATGTATATATATACATATACTTTATCTACCATATATATAACTCTACATATGGTAGATAAATTATAAGAACTATTTAACTAATAGTTACAGCATTTTATTTTCATTTAAAAATGCCATTTTAAATTATTGCTACTTTTTAAAAATTTTTTGCTTGTTTCCCAAATAATCCAATCCATTTCCACATTTTAAATCTGGACACAATTAATATTTTTTATTTCATTTTCACAAATTTTGGCATTTCTGTGCTTTCTAGATAATGATTATTACTGTTTCTGATGCTCTATTTTCTAGCCACTTGGTCCAAGTAATATTTTGTAACTGTGAACTTTTGTAACTGTTGAAACAGGCAGTCTAGATGGGACCATTGGACTACGAATTTTAGACCCCTGATGTAGGCACGTCCCACATAACCAATGATAGGCATACCATTCTTTGTGAAACAATGCTTTAATATAATTCTTGTCAATTATGAGGCTAATGTGTATCTGGCCCCTTTCTACTTCTTGAGTAGTGTCTGGCCCATAAGTATGGTGGGTTCCCGTTAAGATCTGTACAACAGCGAAGAGATTGAAAGAACCCATGCTGGTATTTTTGCTCAGGAAAGGACAAAGCAAGCTTTGCTGACTGGTATTTTAAAACCCTTCTAAGTATTTTTGCTGGTAAATTAAGGAAAAATGGTGTAAGTGAGCAGGCTTAGAAATCTTAGAGTAGACGTTTTTTTTAAAAAAATAATTCTCATGTTTATTATTTCATTAATAAAATGTGTATGTTGGCTACATATAATACCTTTACTATTAAAATGTAAACCTTGCATATTTGTTCTTGTTTCCCATACATTCCCGTGTACAGCAATTTCCTGATAATTATTCATTGAAGGAAGGAGTGATAAACGAATAGTGAAGGAATAAGAAAATGGTAAAAGAACAGAATCAGAGGAAAAGAAACATTTAAGTAAATAGTTTATTCAATTTATTTTCAGAATTAAGATTTCTCGTTAGGAATATAAAGATCAGCCATGGCATTAGAGATGGACTGTAGGTACGTGAAAAGCAATATATTAATTATAGAATTAGAAAGCAAACTGTCTATAACAGATAATACATGTTCCCAGAAAAATAATTAAATAACATCTAAATGCAATCTTCTCATAAATAATAATGTGATACAATTTGAGCAAACCTTAATTTTCAATAGAATGAGAGTATCTGAAAAATGAAGTATGTTGAAGTTTTACTGTTCTTTTAATTCATTTTTTAACATGGCATGTAATTTTCTTATTACATTAACTAACATCTTATTCTTTTTCTTCTAGCAAGAATTAAATTTGAGACACCATTTGAGGAAGCACAGTATTTATCAACCAAACATTAAAGTATCACTCTAGGAGATTTTTTTAAAATTACTTTTAAGTTTCAAATGATTTTTAATATTATCGTTGATAAACTAAATTATAACTGAGTTCAAGTTTTGAAAAAGGACTCTGTTGAATATGTTTCATTAAAATTGTATGTCATTTTTCACAATACATGCACGGTTCTTACTACTCTAAAAGTGCTTTTACAGTTTGTTAGCCAGCTAACATACCATTTAAAATAGATTGTACTCTCTATTTACTCAATATACTATATCAGTCTCAAACGGTTATGGGTAATGGTTTAAAAAAGTAACATACTTTAAAAGCAGCTTTGATAAATATTTACTAGACTAGCTATAATGGATCTGACAGGTACTTCCATTAAAGGATATATATTTAGGGGGGTGATTTTATCTAAGGGAAAAAGCTAACACTAAAAATAAGATAGAAAATATATTGACAAACACATTAGAACAAATTGCCCTCTACATTTTAATATCATCTTTGATGTTTAAAGAGTTGACCCTCATTTAGTTCACAGTTACAAAATATTACTTGAACCAAGGGGCTAGAAAATAGAGCATCAGAATCAGTAATAATCATTATCTAGAAAGCACAGAAATGCCAAAATTTGTGAAAATGAAATAAAAAATATGAATTGTGTCTAGATTTAAAATGTGGAAATGGATTGGATTATTTGGGGAAAAAGTGTAAAATTTTAAAACAATAGCAATAATTTAAAATGATATTTTCAAATGAAAATATAATGCTATAACTACCAGTTAAATAGTTCTTATAATTTATCTACCATATGTAGAGTTACATATATGGTAGATAAATTACATGTATATACATACATATACAATCATAATTATTTTAAGACTATTGAGAAGCAGATCTTTTTACTTTTCACATGAGCTGTGTTTTCATATTCATTCACTGGGCAGTGTAATTGCAGGGAATTTTCTTCTTCCTTTTTGGCTTATGTATCTTTTCTAAATTTCCTAAATGGGAAATATACTACTTTATAATAAAATTACTTATATTTAAATATACACAATGTAAAAAAAAGTTCATGGGCCACTTTTTTAAAACAGTTAATACTGTATATCAAAACCACAACTGGTGGATACATGACTCAAATATTAGTAAAGTATAATATTTATTCATTCTTTTTTGTCTCTAATGCTTTGAAATGTCCACAAATTTATAGTTTATATTTATTAGAATTAAACATCTAAAAATTATATAATTATTAATGTTAGAACACAGTTTGCCTTAAAAAGTAACTGATCCAAGTTAGATAACAGGACATCTGGTGGCAGCCAGTATCCAAAGTATTTCTAGGCAGATGGTGAATACTAATAGAGTTTTTAAAAAGATTCTCATTAAAAAGCTCAAATAGATCACACTTGAAGAGTCAGGTGGTTGCATTCGAACCAAGGATCTACACATACAAAAATCCACTATTAGGGAGTTCAGCTGTTCAGCTGAATGTATTAAGTGAAGGATAAACTCACCTCAACTTGTTGCACTGGTATTTATTTTAAGGTTGCCTGTGTTTAGAGTTTTTAATGAAGAAAAGTCTAAAGTTAACTTTTGCTTATAGAAAGAATAGTACAGATCAGATCAATTACATAATATTTTTCATAGAATTCAAGTCTTAACATAAATTAAAATCTTTAAGATTACTCCAGAAGTAATATTTTAGTCTCTGAAATCAAGTATAACAGTAACTTATTTTCCCTCTTCTGTTGCCTCTGCTCCTTTCTCCTAGGTTCATCTTATTTGCAACTTCAGAAGTTCTTTACTTTAAAAACATTCTAATTTCCATTTAATCTGCTTACTTTTGCTTTGATGGTAGTTGATTAAAAGCATTTAGAATCTCAATGCTATGAAATGTGATTAGAAATGTCATACTTCTTAAGGTTATTTTGTTAACACTTTGCACATGGAATTTAGATCAAGTAATAGATATTATTATCTTGTTTACACATCTGAGTCTATGGTAATTGTCATAAAAATATAGCTCTAGTTTAAATTAATAATTGATCCAGCAACTGGAGAAATAGCAAGCCATTTTATTTAATTAGATCATTTCAAGAGAATTGATATGAAGACATTTTAAAATGCACTTTACATCTCAGGAAATTATAAGATACCTTAAACTTTACCCATTGATTTGCTACTGGAGGGTGGTAAACTGGGAGAGGGTACCTTTAGGGTGAAACTTCTAAATAAAATGTTTTACTATATGCTCTGGGAACCCAATCCATAGAAACAGATCATTTTAATCCTATATCTTTTTTGACTTTCTTCTAAACAAGTGATCTGGAGTCACCAGGTCACTGTAGTTTAAGACTAATTGCTTGTGCCAAACCTTTCCAAGTTTGGCAAATAAATAGTAAATAATTCAACAGTAGTCACTGTGATGGAAATCATTTTCTAAAATGGTTTCTTCCACAAGACACTCCAATATGTTGCCACATATTTAAGAAAACTTGACCATGCCTCTAGGATAATTTCACTCAGCTGCCTGAAGAGTTAAAAAAAAAAAAGTGCTATGACATGAAATTAATCAAGTTGTAGCATGTATCAAATTATATATGAAACTATTTTTCTTTGACAAATAAAAAAACCACAATATCCAAAAGTTTATGATCATTTTTATTATGCTGTTTGCCTATTCCTTGCAAATATACATAAATTCAGACTTTAGAAAGTTAATTTAAATCAGATTCACAAGTTTGGAGCTACTAAAATGAGTTTGAAGTATTGAGCTGTTTAGCTCCTTATAATCAGATGTAAACACTAGTGGTGAATGTGTCTTTCAATCTTACACCAATTATAATAAAATACTTTTTCTTTGTTATTTTTTCAAAGATTATGCTGCAATATTTCACTGATATGTTATACATGGCCACAAGGGAGATAGAAAGCTAAAATGGAAAGCATTCAATATTTATTTAAAGAGTATAGACTATTTTCAGTGAATTTCAAAAAGGGATACGCTATTTGGAACACTATTCTCTGCAAAATCTTGAAGACACAAAGATGTCACAACATGGACTAAGCAGTCTTATTCTCTTGTAAATGTACTACCATCCAGATCTTTAACCTCAGTTATTTATTTCACTTAATTCAATTAGTCAAACAATCAAATGCTTTCATATGGGCCTTACCAGAGCGCTACTTATTATCATCAGGAAGGCTTCTAAAGAAGAATGGGGGAGGGGCCAAGATGGCAGACTGGAAGTACCCTGAACATGCTGCTTTCACAAAGAGGATCACATTAAAGTGGTGAGTAGATATACATTTCCGATCGATTCTCTAAGAGAGAGTATTGGGAATCAACAGACAGGAGACAAGGAGGCACACAAAGCGAAGGGAAGGGAAGTGGGGCAACCCCTTAGGCAGGATTGGAGGTACCCAGTGAAGGCATCCACACATGGGGAAGGCACAGAGGAGAGAACCCTGGGCTCCACACTACTCCTGTGGACATTGCAATCTGAGCTGCAGGAGGAGCCCTCCACCACAGTAGGCCTCCGGACCGACACAGGGAGCTGCCAGAAGACAGTGCAGCAGCCTTCCTCTGAAGGGACACACTGGCTTCCAAACCCTGGGCACTGCCATCCTGAGATCCCAGACCCAGAGTGCTGCATCTACCCAGGGGTCAGCTTAGTTGCTCCTGCTTCCCATCACCGCTGCTGGGCTGGGGAGGGAGCTGGGGAACCAGATGTGCTCACTTGCCCTGTGAGCAGGTGCCATGCACCCCCACTGCAACTGTGGGACCCAAGCAGAGCATGCACCCATGGCCCCTGACTCCCAGTGCCACAGTTTGGATAGTGCAGGTGCCACCACCACTGACTGGGTAGCACTGCCACTGACAGACCTGGGCAGAGCAAGGGCCCATGTCACCACACACTGCCACATGCCACCTGCCCACCACATGCTGCTGTATGCTGCATGCCCCTTGCCTGCCTACGATGCACAGTTGTGAATGCCCACAGCCCTGGCACTGGCTGCTGCTGCCTAGGTAGCCCCAACCAGTCACCACTGCCACTGCTGGAGGAACTGGGTGGAGCAAATCCCCACAGCCACCTGCCTGGGCAGAGCGGGACCCACCTTGCCTCCACATAAGCTTTCAGCAGCAGCCTGGGGACCAGCCCACTCCTCCACACAAATATCCTCCAGCACTTGCTAGAACTGTGATAACCACAGGGCAAAAGTGATTTACAGATTCAGGGCAATTCCCATCTAAATACCAACATCATTTTTCACAGATCTAGAAAAAACAAGCCTAAACTTCATGTGGAATCAAAGAGAGCCCAAATAGCCAATGGAAACCTAAGCAAAAAGAACAAATCTGGAGGTATCACATTACCTGACTTCAAATTATACTGTAAGGGTATAGTAACCAAAACAGCATGGTACTGGTATAAAGGTAGACACACAGATCAATGGAACAGAATAGAGAACCCCTAAATAAAGCCATATGGCTGCAACCAACTGATTTTTGACAAAGCAGACAAAAACATACACTGGGGAAAGGACATCCTATTCAATAAATGGTGCTGGGAAAACTGGATAGTCACATGCAGAAGAATGAAACTAGATCCCTACCTCTCACCATATACAAAAATTAACTCAAGATGGAGTAAAGACTTAAATGCAAGACCTGAAACCATAAAAATTCTAGAACATGAAGGCAAAAATCTTCAGGGAATTGGCTTAGGCAAAGAATTTATGACAAGCCACCGAAAGTAAAGAGAGCAGCAACGAAAATAAATAAATGGGATTTAATTAAACCAAAAGTTTCTGTCCAGCAAAGAAAATAATCAAAAGAGCAAAGACACAACATACAAAATGGCAGAAAGTATTCACAAACTATGCATTTGACAATGGGATAATATACAAAATCTACCCTCAAACCAACCACAAGAAAAAAACAAATAACCCCATCAAAAACTGAGCAAAAGACGTGAACTGATTTTTATCAAAAGAAGATATACAAATGGCCAAGAAACATATGAAAAAATGTTCAACATCACTAATCATCAGCGAAATGCAAATTAAAACCACAATGAGATACCACCTTACCCCTATCAGAATGGACATTATTTTCTTCTTTTTTCTTTTTTTTTTTTGTTCACAGACAGGTAGAAGAATGGCCATTATTAAAAAGTCAAAAAACAATACATGCTGGTGCAGATGTAGTGAAAAGGAAATGCTTATATACTGTTGGTGGGAATATAAACTAGTACAACCTCTATGGAAAACAGTATACAGATTCCTCACAGAACTAAAAGTAGACCTACCATTTGATCCAGCAATCCCATTTATGGGTATCTACCCAAAGGAATAGAAATCATTTTACAAAAAAGACACCTGTACCCCAATGGTTATGGCAGCACAATTTACAATTACAAAGATACAGAATTAACCTAATTGCCCATTATCTGATAAGTGGATAAAGAAAATGTGACACACACACATACACACACACACACACACACACACACACACACACACCATGGAGTACTACTCAGCCATAAAAAAGAATGAAATAATCTTTTGCAGCAACTTGGATGGAACTGGAGACTATTATCCTATGTGAAGTATCTCAGGAATGAAAAAACAAATAACACATGTTCTCACTTATAAATGGGAACTAAACAAGGGTTATATAGGACCATAAAGTAGTGTAATGGACATTTAAAACTAAGAAGGGGGAGTGTGGGAGGTGGGTGAGAGATAAAATTCTACCTGACAGGTACAGCGTACACTATTCTGGTGATGGGTACATTAAAAGCCCTGACTTTAGCATTTTATAATTCATCCATGTAACAAAAAACACTAGTACCCTCTAAATCTATTAAAATAAGCAAAAGTTTAAAAAAGAAAGAAGTTTGAGACAGAGAAAAGCTCATATTACCTACAGAAGAAGGCAGTATGTATCCAAAAGAAGAAAAAAAGTAAAAAAGAAAGAATGACATAAAGATGGAAGGAAGGAAGGAAGGAAGGAAGGAAGGAAGGCAAAGGAAAGGAAGAAAAACTGACCATGACTCATTAGGAAGACAAACATATAAAACTGAGGATAGATTAATGCACATGGTAAAGGAGGATTTTCAAAATTATGTGTTTGTATGATGAACTAAGGTGAGGAGTGAAAGTTGAAGAATTAAAACACAGTAAGAGAGCTTTCTTTTTCTTATTTTAATGATAGTCCTGGGATTTCTGTTCAAAAAACATGGTCTTAAAGAGAGTTTAAATAACCTAGGGCTCATAAAGCATGCTATAACCTCTCATCCCTTTCAGACACAATGAAAAAAGAAATCAGAAAAGCTTCTATCTGTTGCCTGCATGCAACAGAGCTAAAACTTTGAGAAATCAGCCTTTGATAAAAGAGGTGCAATCCTCGTAGTCTAAATATCTATCTAGCCCTCTCAAATCTTGAGATGCCCTGTTATAAACCAGTTTTCTATCTAACCATTTGTGCATTAATTATCCCATATTAGTTTAATTTTGTCTGTCCCACTTCTAGGATTTTTATATTCACCTAACCTTTCCTCTTACAAAGGCCTCTGTTATTTTATAAAATTATCACTATAATACAAATGAGTTTAGCAAACTTGTTTTCCAGATCCCTCTTCTCTGTGAGTAAGGTAATTCATTTGTCATCATCACGTCTTCCGTAAATCTAGCTCCATTTATGAACCACTGAATATCCTCCTATATTTAAAATTCTTGCCTCAAATGGCTGTGAGTTTCCTGACTTACTATTTTTTGGCACCAAAACATAAAATAACAATTATATTATCATAAGTATATCCTATATTTTCGTGAAATAAAGTTGGCTTCCCTCAGAGTCACCAGTGCTGCTGTGTCATAAAATGCAATAGCTACTGCCCTTATCATGATTTCTGAAGGAAACAAAAAGTTGTTTCCATTGTTTCCACATGTTTTTATTCCAGAAGTAATCTCATCTTATTTAAAATATCACACATGCTTTTATTCACCCATCTGTTTCTACATAAATTCAAAATATACTGTTTTTAATATTGCCATGTTCTTGATTAATGCTCAAAATATGACATGAAAAGAGTAAACAGGTCCTTTGCCTTATGAGATGATAAATCTACACTTGGGATGAAGACAGATTTTGAACAAGTAATGCTATGTATGATAAATGGAATAACAAAGAGTACTCAAATTGCTTTGAAAATAAAAATTAAGAAGTCCAAGCTGGCCCTGAAGTTTACAGATTAAGGAGGGAGATTAATTCCCATTAATTACATGAGAAACATGGAAGAAGGAAGAAGTTGCCTCTATTGTAGAAGTCAGGATTACATACGTGATACATGGGAGCCAGTTGAAAATAAAAATGCAGGGCTTCTTGTTGAAAAATTATTAAGAATTTTAAGACAACAAAAACAGACCATTAAATCAAATGTGGCATCACCTAAATGTAAGGCCCTGTGTGACTGACTGCACATGTTACATGCCCATGAAGTCAGCCCTCCTGCCTGTGAAGCATCTAAGTATATATGTCATGTAGACAGTAGATTATACACTTTAGAGCTCAAGAGAAATATCTTGTTACAAACAGTTGTAAGTTGTGACAGATTAAAGATGGCCACAAACTGTCACTCTAACAGTCGAGAAAGAGAGTTTATTTTCCCCCTTGAATTTGAGCTGGCCCTATGATTGCTTAATCAATAAAATGATGTGAAAGTAATCTTGTGGTAGTTCCAGGCCCAGCCTTTAAGAGTACTGCTTCCTCCCTTTTGAAATGCTCACACTTGGGACACTTTCCTCTGGAACCCAGAGGCTAAATGGTATTGACTCTTAGTTGACAGCCCCAGTTGTTGCAGCCAAAATGCAGCATCAAGAATCAGCCACATGAGTGAGCCCGTTTAGATGTTACAGACCAATTGAGCAGAAGAACCACCTAGCTGAATCTAGTCTATCCACAAAATCAAGAGAGAGAACATAATGGCTGTTGTTTTAGGCCACTAATTTTGCAGTGGATATACAGTAATAGATAACCAAAACAGAAATTAGTGAGGTGTTGGAACAACAAAAACCTAAAACACTTGGCATTAAAGTTGGGCCTAGAAAGCAGGTAGAAGACAGAGGGCCTGAAGTAGGTTCCTAGGGGAAAATGAAAAGATAGGAAGAAAAATTGTAATTTGAGGCTACAAAACATGATTTGTGTTTCCTATGGAAATACGGAAAATAGAAAATAAACCAAATGAATTTGTGGATTTGTGTCACTTTTGTCTAAGAGAACAGACTACAAAGTTTCTACAGGGATTAAAGCAGTTTATACTAAAAAGAACAGTGATAGTTCAAAATTAAGAGGTCTTTAAGGGCCCCCAATTTCTAACAAAATGAACACAGCCTAAGACAGCTACACAACTCTACAGGTGGGATGTTTCTTAGGGAAAAAGATGAACCATATGGAAGAGCTGGAAGCCCAGAGGATAAAGCCCAGAGGCATAGATAATGAACCCAAGAAAGCTGGGAGAAGCCCTAATCAAGGAATTGACATGTGCTCACCCAAATTTCAGGATTTTTATAAACCAGTGACTGCTATTTGCCTCTCAGAGTTTTGAATGGATGTGTCTATTAAATTCTGGTGTATTTGTCTCAATATTATATATTGAATTTGTGGGGGTCAAATAACTTGTCTTCTAGTTCATGCTTCTTCATATCAAGAGGAGCCTGAGGGGCCTCATCCATCCCTGGACCTGGTTTAGATAATAAGATGCTGGACTTTAAGCCCAATGTTGTAATGGGATGTGACTTTGAGGGTCATGGGGAGTGGTAAGAGTATTTTTCATATAGGATGAATTTAAATTGTGGCTGATTGGTAACTGTGGTGGACTACAGATGACCACACTCTTGTTATTAATCTTTTATCAGACATTCGGAGTTTACTTTCCTTCCCTCTTAAATCTAGGTTGGTCCTGTAACAGACAGCTTAACAAATATTATAGAATGTGGTGGAAGTGATGATACGCCAGTTACAGTCATACTTAAGAGGACTTGCAGCATCTATTTTTCCTTCCTCCAGCATTTCTCACTCTTGGAAGACTTCTTGGAATTCAGCCACCATGCTTTGAGTAACTCACGCTACATGTATAGGACACATGTTGATGTTTCAATTGACAGTCTCAGTTGAACTCTTTGCCAATAACCAGCATCAAACGCCAGCCATCTGAATGGGAAATCTCGTCTGTCCCAGCACAGATGATCCCACAGATTATCCCACAGATGATGCAGCCAAATCCAATTTCATAGAATGAAAGCAACCGAGTTTGGTCCAGTCAATATCAAGAATAGTGAAAGATAATAAAATAGTCATTGTTTTAAGCCACTACATTTTAGACTGGTGTGTTACGCAATAATGGAAAATTGAAATAAGAGTCTTCTGTGTATAGAAGTTAATGAAGCCATGAGAATGAAAGGGACTTAATAGATAAGCATGTGACATCAAAGAAAAGAAGCTGTCTTGGTTTGCTTTCTATTTCTATAACCAAATGCCATAGACTGGGTAATTTAAAAAAGAAATTTATTTCTTATGTTCCAGAGGCCTCAAAGTCCAAGAGTATGGTGACTGCTCTTGGCCTTCTTCTTGTGCTGTCCCATGGCAGAAGAGCAGAAGGGCGAATGAGCACAAGTGAAAGAGGAAGTACATGAGGCCAGGCTGGCTTTATTAACAACTTACTTTGAGAAAACTAGCCCAGCCCCATGATAACAGCCTTAATCCACCCATGAGGGCTGGCCCCATGATGTAATCACTCTTTAAAGACCCCCCATGTTAATGCTGTTACAATGGCAATTAAATGTCGACATGAGTTTCAGAGAGGGCAAACATTCAAACCATAATGGAGGCTTTGAATAGAATCCTGGAAATCTCAAACTTGCTAGACAGAGGAAAGGAAGCCAGTAACAGGATCTTTGGAACATGTTCAGGTAAAAGGAAATTCAGTAGACTGTCAGTGACCTGTGAGCCAATGGAAGAGAGAGGCCACAGAGGTGAGTGCTAATGAGAGATCAAATAAGATATAGCTGATAGTTGCTTGTTACATTTAATGACATAGAAGATAAAAGTGGCCTTAGCAAAAAAAAAAAAAAAATTAAAACTGATAGGGAGGAAGCCAGATTGGAGTTAGAGAGGTAGTTGGAGAATGACAGGGAATGAGTAAGGAGAAACAGGGAGTATAGATTCTCTTGAAGAGCTAAGAAAGTTGACATGAAGAAGCTAAATATCTCTCTCTCTCCCTCTCTCTCTCTCTCTCTCTCTCTCTGCATGTGTGTATGTTAGAGAGAAAGACAAAGAGAGATCTTAAAGTGTTTAAATTATCTTTAAGTGATGGTGAAAAGGGAAGAAATAAAGTCAAGGTAAGAGAAAAATATGAGTAATATTTTAATCTTTCCAGAAAGGTTCCTCAAACCACAGAACATCCATTTAGGCACTATCTACGTCCATTGTCCAAACACGCAGTAACCTCAAAGAACATTTGCTATAAAGTAGACTTTGTAATATAACTTAGCTGCATCATGGAGTCAAAGGAAATGATTTACTGACATATCAAAATGGCCTTGTTAAAATGCATGTAATAGAATCTATAGTAGAAATTTAATCTTAAAATTTTACAGCTCAAAAAAAAATCCATCTTTTAAAATTTTACATAGTTTCCTTCCTCTAACAGTGAAATTTATCTTTTGGGTAATCCATGCCTTATTTGGCTAATAATCTTCAGAAGTATGAAATCTCCTTACTGATGTGAAAAACAATATACACAATTTTTGCTTAGCAAGCTTCAGAGGACTATGTAAGATTGTGGATAAAGTTAGATGATGCCCTTCCCAAATAAATATGTCTGTTCATCAGTGAATTTATACACATGCAGAAGAGCCTTCTGGGAGCCGAATGGTTTGTATCCTGGTTCTTTCTCTGGGTATTTCAAAGATATGAAAGCAGGTCTGATGGAATAAGTTGTCGTATTTAACTAAGATCAAGGAATAGCAAAGAAAAATGGTACGAAAAGAGAAGACAAGGGAGGAAAGCATTCCAGACCAGTGACTTGGATCAACACCAGGACAGGATGGTTAGAGAAAAGAGTTTCCTGTGCACATTATGTGGCTTGATGTAAGAAGCCATCCTGATCCAGATACCCTGGTACTAGGGGGAGGGATCTTGGGGAAATTACTGTGAGTGTGAAGTGAAAAATACTGCACTAAAGACCAGTAGGTCATTCCTCAAGGTGAAAGCAACTGTCCTAGACACATCTTCAAAGAAAAGAGATCCATCCTCTTTGTTCATGGAAATTCCTTGCAATCTGTGGAAATCAGTATGCTTCAACTTGAGTGAGTCAGTCCACTGGCAGATTTTTTTCCTATATTCCTTCCTTATTCTGACTTCCTAATTTCAACTTGTTCAAATTTTTTTTCCTGACCCAATTTCTTCATTATTTAACTTAGTCTTTTAGGAAATTAGCAAAGCAGGGAATTTTCATTCTATTCTCTTCCTACTTTCAGAACTTGGAACTTTCAATTTTCAGGAAACCATAAAGAATGGCTTAAGTAAAATTCTAGGACAAGTTAACAAGAGCATATAAAATAATTTGTTTCTAAAATAATCTTATGAGGGAAAAGCACAAGCCAGAGCAGATTTTTTCAAAATGCATAAGCAACACTTGCTCAGTTCCACCTGCTGCAGTTAAAGAAAAATAAGCAAAAGGGAACACTGACAAAGTAATTCTTTCAAGCAATCAAATGTCCATTCATTGATTTCTTGCCCAAGCAGAGCAAATCAGGAAGTTTCCATAAGCTCAACGAGTTTCCAAAATATAGTACGTCTGTGCTGGCTCCACTCCTACCAATTACCACAGTCCTTAAGCATCCTCAATATTTTGACAATAATTGCAAGTGCTTTCAAAGTGAAAATAGGTGCATCAGAAAAATATGTGCCAGATAGCAATACTTGAACACTTTTCACTAAGTGCTGGAAGATTTTCGTTTTGTATTGTAATTGTTAATGCGGATCAAAGACAACAAATAAATCACAATTATAATATGAATTGTGCTACCTAACTGACTTAGCACCAAATCACCAATACTGAGAGACATTTTCAAAATGTTAACCAAAATCCCCCCAAATTAAAATGAAATCAATTTCCAAATTGTAAAATTTGTATAATTAGAGCAGTGGTTCTCAACCAGGAGGATTTTGCTCCCCGGGGCACATTTGGCAATTTCTGAAGACATTTTTGTTTGTCACAACTGGAAAACAGGGTGCTATTTGTGTCTAGTAGGTAGAGATCAGGGATGCTGCTAAATATCCTCCAATGCACAAGGCAGCCTCTACAACAGAGGATTATTGGCCTAAAATGTCAATGGTGCCAGATTTGAGAAATCCTGACTTGGAGATATCATAAAGTCCAATTTCTTTTCCTTTGTTTATGAAGCCCCCTCTGGATCGGGATAATAAAATCATAGTATTAGCATGTAGGAAGAAATATATTTTCCAAACCATTATGTTTTTCAGGGAATTGAGAGAATTACTATTGCTACATCTGAAAACAATACCAGGCCATCAAGAATTTAAGTGAAAACCTTGTATGAGTAAGGTACCTAGAATAGGCAAATTTATAGAGACAGCAAGTAGATTAAAGGGTAACAGAAACCTATTTAACCATTTCTAGAAAGTCACAATTTTTTTCAGTTGTCCATTGTGGTCTGTAGCACCAATTGACATACTGTAGCATTAATGTCCTGAGTGAAATTTGAGGAGTAGATGTTTAAAACATGAATCACTGGATATCTGTTGCCATGTAGCAAATTTTATTATACCGCAGTCTCCATGGGTCAGAGAAAGGGGAATGGAAAGTTATTGCTTATGGTTATAGAGTTTATGTTTGATGTGATGAAAAGTTTTGGAACTAGATGGGGTAAAAATTATACAATGTTGTATATATAATTAATACCACTGAATTGTACACTTAAAAATAGTTGAAATGTCAAATTTTATGTTTTATACATATATATTTTACAACATTTAAAAATATTAATAATGTAATATACCAAAAACCATTGAAAGGTGATTTGTAGGGTATATGAATTATATTTCAATAATGCTGTTAAAAATAATAAAGTTGCTACTGAAAAAAAGAAAAGAATTTAAGTGAAAAGGAAGTGTCTACAGCACTGGAATCTTGGTACTACTTAATCTTTTAGATAAATTTGAAATTTAGAAATACTTTAAAATGTGAGTAAGCTCTCAAATATTCTGAGTTTACAAGGAACTTTCTCGCATATTTTAAGCAGTTACTTTTTTTATGCACATACCAAATGAGACACTGAGGTACTTACCAGGAAAACTGACTCCATATTTTCATAAATAAGTCTAATATTACAAAGGTAGTTTAAAGTACTAGGCTAAAGGAAATTAATACTGTAGACTAAAATAAAAGTCTTGAATTAATTCAGTTAAACTTTATTGATACCCACTTCCATTAGTTCTGTTTTTGCAACCATTCAGACTTATACGTTAGTTTCTAGAGGCAGAAAAAAAGAAGAAAAAGTTGTAAAAATTCTTGACATCGATTCCAGGACAATGATCTCAAATGGTGCAGTGGGAACCAGCAAATGTAAAGAGGTAAGGAAAGCAAATTGACTCACTGGGAACTTTATCAGGGAAGAGGCAGCCAGGCTTGAACAATGGTCCTGCCATTGAAAAGAAGGAAAGTCTTACTGGCAATATCTCTTATTTTCCAGCACGTTTTATCATGTGCATACACCTACCTTGGCAATCCAAATGATGGGCTAAGGGTTAAGCCATACTGGGCTTTAGCATGGAAGTCATCAGAGTACAAAACTTCAATTCTCTTTATATTTTTTAATTGTAAGAGTTCTACAGTGGATAAGAGTAATTTTTGGGGGGGAATTTATTGAAATCTCCATTATTAGAGATTAATTTCTTCTGGTTAAAGTCTTTTTCTCTCAATGTTATATCTAAATAAAAATACTCCAGAATGTTTAACACATTGTTCTAGCAACAACCATTAAAATCTTGACTTGAAGTAATTTATTTAATCAGCTCAAGTAGCAGATTCCTAATTTAGAGAGACAGGGTAATGCTTTTTAAACTATGATGATGAATTGACTCTTAAATTCCTTTTCTAAAGGGGATTCCCTGGAACACTACTTTCTTAAGTTGCCATATTGAGAAAAAATGGTTCAAAGTTTTAAGAAGTTCAGGACATACTGCCTATGTCAAACCCTTTTAGAGATTCACCATGCCTATTAGAAAAGTAAAGTCTTTGAGAAACCTATTTAAGTATTTCTAGAAAGTCACAATTTTTTTCAGTTGTCCATTGTGGTCTGTAGCACCAGTTGACATACTGTAGCATTAATGTCCTGAATGAAAATTGAGAACTAGATGTTTAGAACATGAATCATTGGATATCTGTTGCCACGCAGCAAATTTTATTATACCACAGTCTCTATGGATCAGAAGTCTAGGCACAGCTTAGCCTAGCTGGATTTACTGCTCAGAGTAAAAGGCTGAAGTCATAAAATCAGTGTGGACTGGTGCTTGAGTCAGATCTAAGGCTCAGGATACTTTTCCAACCTCAAGTGGTTGTTGGCACAATTCATTTCCTTGCAGTTATAGGACTCAAAGTGGTTTGCTTCTTCAAGACCAGTAGGAGAGATTCTCTGCTACTTCAAATCTCTGACATGTAGAACCTCTTTTGAAGGGCTCCCCTATTTAGATCAGGCCCACCTAGAACAATCTTTCTTTTAATTAAATCAACCAGCTAGAAACCTTAATTGCAATTGCAAAATCCCTTCACCTTTGTCTTATAACATAATCTAATCACTGTAGTAACCCCTGTTATATTCACAAGTCCCACCTACACTCAAAGGCAGGGGCTTTATACAAAGTCTTGGGTACCGGGAGGAGGGAATCAGGGAGCCATCTGGGGACTCAATGAAGCATATTGAGGAACTTTAAGGGAAGGAATATACACAGTTTAGAGCTCGAAGCAGAGGACAAAACACCATAAAAGGACCTTAAACCCACAATTATCCTGTTTCCCAAAGGTCTACCCATGGTCAATGTTCCCATGGAAATAATTACCATGTCATTGATTGCATTCTTCAGACTATTTCATTCAAAAGACAGATTAGTTTTAGTAAGACCAGTGGTAAAATAGACCATATTTCTATTCAAGTGCCTACTGCTGAAACTTTTAAGCCAGGCCTAAAGTGAACATACAAAAAAATAACCAATATTTTTTTGGCACCAGTTAAAATTTTCTAAGATAATGTCATTCTGGCATTTTCTTCTAATAAACATTTAGGTCCATTATAGTAACACAACAGAGTAAAAATGTGTGACAAGCCTAGCTTGTGATGAAAAAAAAATCATACTTTTCTTAAGAAATGGAGATGATAGATAGGTATATAGATATATATTATCCATAATATAAACTAAAAGCTCAATAAAATTTAATTTCTAGTGACTAGAATCTAGATTTCCAAAGTCCTGTATTAGCAAAATTTACCTTCATTAAAAGGTTGCAAATTATATCTGATGATAGCCACCATTTAGAATTGTTTTGCTATCTTGGCATCTATTAAATAATCCTTTTAAAATAATTTGTTTAACTTTTATATTATATTTAAACTTAAGAGGAAGAAAAAAGCAATGGAAAAAGAAAGAAAAGGATAAAATACTATTTTTATCATGTTAATTTTCTTAAATAAATTTATATATTTAATTCAGAAACACAAACCATACAAAATAACATAGACTGAAGCCTATTACTACCTTTATTGCTGTATTAAATCGTATGTAATATACTTTTTAAGTGAAAGAGAAGTCTCATTCCTGTATTTACAATGACGGTTTTTAGTCTATTGATTTTAAAAAAACATTTGCTTCTCTTTTCAACAGGAAGTATGAGATCATTAATAAAGCTTAAGCTCATATGTCTTGATAGAGCACTATTCTTTGTACCAGTTATACACTGTACATATTGCATATTTTAAATTATTTATATTTCAGAGGAAAGAGTTAGCTACGTGATTTACGTACTAGTGATAAAATCCCAGTCCACAAAACTAGCTGTACATAAGACAATTGAATCTTGCTTCTGAATATTTATACATCATTCCAGAATGATGATAATAATGTGATTTTCAAAAATAACATTGAAAAGCAAGAAAAGTTCCTTTTGGAGAAATAGAACTACAGATCCAAGTTTCTAATCCCACTGGAGTAGGACATAAATCAGGTAAAAATATATAATTTCATACTGAGCCAATTCTCTATTAGAAAGGGGATGTGGGTTCTGGGAGGCATGCACTTAATCTGACTTATGCACACCACAGCGCTGTCCATAGAATGTACAAATAGCCTCGTGAAAAAGGTTAATCAAATGTGCAGTGTGACTTAGGATAAAATGCCTGGGATGGCTGACCAATTCGATTCATATCTCCTAGTGGAGATCCATAATGTCTCAATTCTTAATTATCTAGTCTTTTGTACATTTAAAAAAATGGCCAATAAAATGTCAGCCAAGAAACACACTGTTCATTCCTTTCAGGTTTATTTTAAACCTATTGCACTTAGGCTAGAGCTAAATCAATTTTTCATGAATATCTACCCCAGTAGATTGCACCTCAAGCCAGTTCAGATCCCCGGAGAATTTTAAAAAAAGAGATTTATCAAGTAACATGTAACACCTCAGGAAAAAGAAACAGGGTTTTTAATTGCTTTGTGCGCTCCATAATTGAAGGCAGGCACCTTCTTGAGGCGCTCGCTGCCAGGAGGAGTGAGACTCCACTTGGCCCTGCCTAATTAATCCTGTGATACAAACCTTCTGGCTTCAATTTTCACATTTCTGTCTCTTTTTAGAGGTGATAATAAAACTAAAAATTTATGTTGGTTACTGTATGACTATAACTGTGCCAGCGGAACACAAATAAAACCATATGGGCTAAGGAGACTTGGTCTCCACGTTTCTGGTTTCCCTGTGGCAGCAGGCACAGGGCCGCGCTTTGTGCTAACAAGAAAAGGTAGGGGGAACGCGGCAGCAGGGCGGAGTGCAGGTCAGCCCCTTCTTGTGAGTTTGCTCTGCAAGGATGACTCATTGAAACATATGCCTTTTTATTGACAAAAAAAAAAAAAAATTCTCAAGATAGAATCATACACTCGGAAAGCTCAACGGCTCAGTGACTGCGTATCAACACTGCACTAGAGCTTTTAATGAAAGACAAATTGGGCAGCTTAGCCTTTAAAAAAGCTGTTGGAGTGACAAGTGCACGGTCTATTATCTTAATGGCTTACATATTAAGACAAGTTAACACATCTTTTAAAACATCGTCCATGACACCAGCGACATCCGTAGCTGAGCTGGATGCATAATGCATCCCACATGGTGAACTGGCTCCATTGCTGACACGGGTCAAAATTATTTTGCCTTTATGGAGACCTGACTTGTAATGTGACATTATTCTTAGATGTCTGGTGGAATGATGCTTATATAAAGAGGAGGTGAATAAATGAGAAAATAGTGGTAACTATGAGGTATTTTACATTGAAAATTAGTATTTTCAAAGATTGGAGTAAAAACCTGAAAGGTATATTCTACCATGCTGTGCATATATAATTCATACACTTTTTATAAACAGAAATTTCTAAAGATGATGCTACTTGAATTATTTTTTATATGTGCTTAAGACTTTCACTGGTTATATCACTTTAACTTTCCTTTTAAATCTTTGTTTATTTATTTTGAATAGTTTTCACTCTTTCTGCTGAATTTTTAAAAATATGGGAGCCATCTGGTGGTCAACAATTATATTTTTCTTAAAAATAAAAACAATTTTGTATTTATTACAAAATAAAGTGTTGTCCTACTTTAAAATATAATTAAGTTCTTTTTACCCCAACAGAAGTATTTTTAATAAAGGCACTCATTCTCTACTCCTATAGGCTTGGTTAAATAAGTTCCAAAGATGAAACTAACTTTTCAAATATTTTGTTTTCACTGTACACATCACTCATTTTCCCACAAATATCTAATGGACTATTCTTTTCATGTAGTTCATGTACTTCTCAATAAGTGATTTAAATCATGCAAGGAGTTGAGAAAAATACAAACATATCTTTAAAAGCCTTATAATAGGCTTTCATGCTTTTAAAAATAAAGCAAATGATTTTTATAGAATATTCTTTATAAAGGGGAAGCTTTGGGAGCTAGGTCCAGGATTCCATAAATATGTACAGATATGGAAGAAAATTTTAAAAGGAAAAGTTGGAGTGCAAATATTATAAAAGTTCAAGTTCTGGCCAGTGATATGTGAAACATCAAAACAGAACTGACATTAATAGCAGCTGTGGAAATTCTACATGCCTTGTTCATACAGATTTAAAATAAGCTGTTCACCTTCTAAACTAGTATATTGAATGTGTGTATATATGATACACATATAAATTACAAAATGTTAAAATATTAATATATTATTTATATTAATAAATGACTATTCATGTATTGTTGTAAATATATTGGCAAATGGTGATGTCACTCTAATCTCATGATTGAACTGTAGCATTCTTTTTGTTGTTATCATTAAGCCTGGTTAATTGTTCTTACTGTTAGTTAACATATATTGATTATTTGCTCTTTGGCAGATTCTTGATGAAGACCTTTTGTAAATGATCCCATCAAGTCTATGTAAAATACTACCTCATAGGTACTATTATTCTCACACTCATTCTCTCAGGCATCTGAGACTCAGAGAAGTTATGAAATGCCAGTAGGAGTCAGGGGTCCTGGCTACACCCCAGTTCTGACTTGAATTTCTATACTTTTATCTATCATTCAAAACCAAAGTGAGGGCTAGACCTTCTAATTACTTGTAGTTTCACTGTGTTTTCAACAACATAACTATGTCCTCAATCAGCTTTGAATTAGAAGGTAAGGCACTTACCTCTAAGGCCTTATAAGCCAAATCTGCTACTTATCTATCAAGTCATATGAAAAGTAAATTAATAGGAAGAAATCTAATGTCTGTGTAATTGTCACCTAATGTTTAGTCTGTTAGGCAATCTTTCTTCCTCCTCTGCTGGATCAACCTCTTCCCCTTCCCTTTCCATTCCCGCTCAGCTCCTCCTCCCCCAACTCTGGAGTGCAGGAGGCAGTGCCAATCCCAGCACTCAGGGAGTGGGTATGTAACCCAAGCCTAGCCACAGTGACATGTCCAGAAGACAGCAGGGGACCCAAGCCACCACAAACAGAGGCATCCCCTGTGATTTCTTACCTTTAGTCTGGAAAAAAGGGCGGTGAGTGCTCTTTCCTGCCAGATCTCTAAATTGAGATGCTATAGGCATGAAGCTGTGCTCACCCCTGTGCCCCTTGCAGGAACTCTCCACGCCCACTCCTCAGTACTTGGGGGAACAAAAGAGAGTGAGATGAATACACATGGCAACAAAAAATGAGAAATAAAGAAAAACAGCCTTGAGAATTTCACTTGATCCAGTCCACTTGTCAGTCCGTAAGAGCTCCGAATCAGTGTTATTCCCTCAGAAGTCCCTTCAGTGTTTGAGCTGAATCCTTTCCGTAAGCTTGTGTTTTGTCAGGTTTTGTTTTTGCTGTTATTTTGCCTTAAACTAGCTTGAGTTGGATTTTTGTCACTTGAACACAAGAAGTCATTCAATTGTACAATTATAAAATATTAGGTTCCTCTATGGCAGAAAACAGGGATAACCACTGTTAGCCAACAGTGTCTTTCGGGTGGGTTGTAAAATAAACAATTTCCCTAGGAAAAGAGCCAGTATGCCTGCGTAAGGCAGGGAAGTGTGACACAAGGCACCAGTCTGGTTTTGGCAAACACAGGGATGAGCCAATTTCCAAAAGCTCAACATTTTTAATGCCCACTGGTGTGCAATTTTTGTTGTTATCTCTCCCTTCTATGTATAAAACTGGACTCAAAATTTTCACTCTTAAGGAAGAACACACACACACACACACAGAGCCCTTGATTTGATATGATCTCATTTGGGCCAGAAGTAATTCTTCCTAAAACTCCATCTTCATAGGCTACTGAGAAAGGAAACTGGCACATGTATTGTAAACAAGAGTATAAACCTGGATGAAATCAGAACAAATTTAGCTATTGTGACTAGAGACACAGATGCATTAAGCCAAAAAACACGTTTTCAAGTTGGCCCTCTTTAGCTTGGGGCCCCAGCTTTGCCACTTTGCTGTGTAAGTTGGCTAGTTCCTCAGAATGCCTATTTCCTTTTCATTATAATAGGGGAGTACCAAAGTCAAGTTCAAGACTGGTGATGATCTATAAAGTGAACCTAAAATGGGTGCTCAATAAATGGCAGTTCTTGCTGCGGTTACTGATATTATTATTATCAGTGCTATTAACTCAGCATATACTTTTGTTAACTATAGCACTGAAATAAAACATATGGCAAAGAGAAAAAAAAACAGTCTGATCCCTTATTTGCCAGTCTTGCCTTTTCTGGGTATTCACAATAATCTTCTTCTAAAGGCACTCACAATTAAAATTAATAGTTGGAAAATGCAGTGCTGAAGGCTCAGAGTATTGCCATTACTGCAAACATATTAGTCTATTGTGACTCTGTGTTTTTTCCCAGTGAATCTTATTATTTAAACTAAGAGATGTCTCTCCGAATACTCTATTTATCTTCTGTTTTTAGCACATAGTGAGAGAGATTAGTCTCAGAACCTGGGCCTGTGACATTCATTCATAACAAGTGCAGTGCATTATACAATTCCTACTCAATCATTGTTATGTATATATTTGGACAAAATTATTACATGAAATTTTTAATCTGAGAGCGATTTATTTTAAACAGAGTAAAGCCACATTTGAAAGTGATGCCCAAATATAATATATATGATAAAATAGCTCCATAATTTGCCTGCTTGTTCGATTTGGGAAACGTCAGAAAGTCCTCACACCTATGTCTCATTCCCCACCCACCTGTTTGATTATCATTTAATTTTCTGGATTAAGGCCTTGGCATTGAAATCCTTAAAAGACTTCCAGGTGATTCTAGTGTACAACAAGTTTAGGAAACATGGGCCAAGCTTCCTCACTATGTCTCTCTTTTTGCTCAAGCAGTTTCTAGCTGTTTCACTGATTTTTTTCTAAGAATAGGTACATTAACTAGGGAAACTTTTGTAACAGAAAGTGAAAACAAAATAAATTCTCAATCATTCAATTAAATTAATGTGTACCGCTTCTTTAGCATTCAATACATTCTGGTAGGGACTGAAGACAAAAAAATTACAACATATAGATTAGATTCGGTCTAAAATGTTTTAAAATATTTTTCATGTGATAGAAGAAATATACAGAAAAAGATTAAAATTATATGTCTCTCCTCAACAATAATAATCCTGAAAGGCCTCAATCACTTGAAAACAGCAAAAATATATGATAAATGCAAATGGACCACATAACAGCAGCCATCAGAGAGGAATTCCCACAGAATTTTTCTTATACACACTCACATTTTCTTTGGCAAACTTCACTGAAGTTTTGTTAAAAGTGAGTCTGTTTCTTCATCTGATATCTAGAAGCTGTTTGATTTTTTCAATATTGAAGGTGACCAGACATCTTCATATATATGCAGCCATTCTCTGATTCATAATAATTTGTCCATTCCTTAAGTCTACCATCTAGCCCCATCTGTGTGGACACCAAGACTGCCATGGAAGGGAGGTGTTGATATGTCCATAGTATCCATATTCTTCGTATCATATGAACAATGGAAGAAAAAGCCCACATTTACACAGATTGTTTTACTTCTTTTTTAAAAATCCCAACTAATACTACACGTTGGCATTAATAAAAGATTTCTAACTTTTATGTCCCAAGAATGAAATCTCTACCTCAGACATATAATGAGGATTAGAGATGACAATGAAAAAAAGAGCACTTAGCCTTAGCTCTGTCCCCAGTACATAGTAGTCACTCAATAAATGTTTGTTTTCAAAACAAAGACAAGGTCCAATTTCACTATCTTGAAATGATAGTGCTTATTTTAAGAGTGCTCATAAAAAATTCCTTGAAGTCATTTAAAAGAGAAGCACTATCTCACTCTGTTGAAATTAGTGCCCCTTACTCCCAAACATTCTGAGTTTTTTAATTTGGAGTAGGTCTCCTTTAATTGGGGTCCAGTCTTTCAAAAATAAGTAGTTGTAGATTCCTAAGTGGTGGTCTGAATCTACCCAAAGCTATCCTTGCCTAAAGCAGGCTGAGAAAGGGATGCATAAATAATTAGAAGTAGAATAATAGTTTACTGACGTGCTTTGTTAAGTCTTCACTCCTTTCCCAGCAAAGCTAGAGGAAAATAAAATCATGGAAGGTCTGAACTCTGTCCAAACTTCAGTTGTATTTTATAATTTCAGGTTAGAATGTATAATATATTAATGCTATACAACTTTTATTGTGTTCACTTTAAAATTTTTATTAAGTAGATTGCTACATTATGGTAATGTACTAAATTACCTAAAGCAAAGTAATACAATGATTAACTGACTATAAACATTGGTTTATGGTCAGTTTATAAAGTATTACAATGATTAATATTATACATTTTCATAACAGTAGAAAATTGCAGGATGAAATATCTGTGGATTGACTCAGTGCCATTAGGAATAATAAAACAGTGATATAACTCAGTCTCAAGTTACATCTTGAGAGTAAACTTTGTTTTAAATCTCCTCTCTAAGTGGTTGGGAAATTCATTAATTTAAAATTCCCAAGGCTTGCCAAACACAAGATAAAGAATGCAAGTGTTCATACAAATATATTAAGTAAAATAGGGCTTAACTAACATTTTTTCAAAAAGTACTTTTCTCCAATGTTTTGTTGAAGAACAACCGGAAAACATTAATTTTGTTATATCCTCTCAATGATAAGAAAATAGGTAAAATAGATATACTCAAGATTTAGATCTTACCTTCTTTCAAAAGTAGATTTGAATGGGTTATAACTAAAAAATACACTTTTAGATTTAGAGAAGCCTAGATCATCTATTCTACAACATGATATAGCAGACTGATTCTTTATGGAGAAACTAGACAACACCAAGAAAAAAGGTGGAGTCATAAATTTATATTGTTCTTTGATGGCAAAGGGCTGGAATATAGGTGGGCACCAATACAGAGGATTATGGCACCACCAGGGAAGAAGTCTATGGAAAAATCACAGTGATAGACTAACGCTAGAGAACATTGCAGCAGAATTGCCTGGGCTTGAATTCTCACCTTGCCACATCGCTGCTGTAAGTCTTAGGTAAATTACCTTAATTTCCTCATCTGAAAAATGGATATAATATCTTTCAGTTATTGAAACAATTAAATTAAATTACAAAATAACTGACCCATAGTAGATAATCAAAAAATCACAGTTATTGTATTAACATTATCATTATAATTATTACTAGTTGATTATAACTGGTTGATTATTACTAGATTCTAATGACAAGGAGTAGTCCCAATAGGAAAAGAAATACAGTGAAGATTGGTAAGACCAGGTTAAGAACACTGACTGCTGAAAATGATACAAGCTCAGGAAATTATATGAAAACCCTGAAATACTTATGTTGATTGTTTCATATTGCAGAGCCTCAGACTTTCCATGATAATACCTGCATAGTCTTTGGGAGAAGTTGTGGAAGTGTTCGAGAGCCTTTCCTGAAACTAAACTTCGGTTATAGACAGTGCTTCTTCAATGATTAATACATCAGGTTACAACCACTTGTATGTTTTTGTCCACTTTTCCTTGGGCTATGAGCAATTTTCACATAGGAGTTCATGTCTTCTACAATCATAGCCCCCGACACAATTGTTGGCTTATATTAGATACTCAATAAAGATGGGTTGAATTAACAAGTAATGAATAACTGAGGAAAAATAGAATATTTTCGAATTAATGAATTTTACTGTTAGTCTATATTTAATTAATGTTTTCAATTCCATTGGTATTCATATATCCATTTCATTAATTTTCTAACTTCAATTAGCATCCATATATCCATTTAATGGTCATTTGAAAACCTTGTTCCTGCTTCCTATTGTCTACATATAATATCAAAGGCAAATATTAACTGAATAGTTCCATCACCCTTTTTCCATGCTATGTTTCTCAGAGTACAGAATGTACACTGAGAAATATTCATCTGTATAACATGGCTACTATAACATAATATTCAAGAAAATAATAAAAGTCAAACTCATTGGTTTTTGCTGCCAACAAGAATATGTCAATGTAATTAATGCTCCTCAAACGGGGAGGGTTGTGTGACAGGCAAAATGACATCAAAATCTTTTGTATCCAGAGAAACAGAATTTTAATATTCCTTGATAATTGAGCTTTATAGGCACAAAGTTTAGAATTTTCTTTTTTTTTTTTTTTCAGTTCCACATCATTCTACATTGTATCCAAATGTCCATTGTTGAACTAATTTGATTGTTTTCATACCCTTAAAATGTTTGGAGAATAAGTTAGTATCATTATCCATATATAAACTAATTCCTAAAGCAAAACTCTCTGGAAATATGGTCCATAATCTATTTTTATTAGCCTGCAATGATAAGTACAGAAATTTTAATCACCCCCACACAAACTTTTAATGAACAAAATGTACAGTTTTTGTGACTCTTTCCTCTCTCCCTATGTTATGTTTGTTCTGATTATATTTATGGAAATACAATTTTATGACTGTTGAATCTAATAATAAAAAATGAGGTTTTTACTTTTTATGTTTGTTCTTTTAAAGTTTATTTTCTAAGTAATTCTTCTTTATTGTATTTCATAAAAGTGTCAGTCTGTGACAGATTGAAAAGAAAAGAGAAAAGAAAAAGAAAACTAGTCCTTCACCACAGACAGCTTGAAAACCACCGTCCCAGAGCATGGTTGCCTTTTCCCCATGTTACATATTTTCTTTTTTTAAAAGATTTTTTAACTTGTTAAATATTATGCAATACTTTTTTTTAAAAAATCTTCTTCAGGTGCTGGATTCCATTTGTTATTTGTGCTGTCTTTACAGACATTTCTTTAAACCGTATAGTATCAAGACTAAATTTAACCATAAAAAAACTCCAAATATGACAATATTATTTCCCTGCTTAAAATGTTTTAGTGATATCTCCTTAACACATACCTTTAATGATTTTGAAGGCTTAAAAGACCCTCCAAGATCTTCCTATGGCTACTTTTTATCCTGATCTCCAACTCTCCACTGCAGACCATAAACATATGCTTTCATCTCTAAGCCTCTGAACAGACACTCTGTCACGTAAACTTTCTCTCTCTCTCCTTCTGTATTTCTCACTGTCCTCTCATCTCTTTCTTTATCTCCTCTCTCTATATCTCTACACACACACAAGTAAACGTGCACACACACACATACTTCTGTGATTCACATTTGGCAATACCTACTCTTTCATTAGGTGTCGGGCTGCAGGGAACTTTGTCCCAAGTCCTTGGCCTCTTACTTGCACCGTTAGAACTTTCTATTTTCTTTCCATAAAACTCACTATATCTTAAAAATGTCTTTAATAGCCCTATTTTTCACTGGATCATAGCTCTGTAAGGGCAACGAACTGTTTTTTTGCCTCTGCTTTAGTATTTCCAGAACTTAGCACAATGTCTGCCACAAAGTGGGTTCCAAGTATTTCTTAAGTAAATTAATGCATAGAAGAATACATGAACTGGTGATTTATAATGGCAAATTCTTATAAATCCTTCTTTTGCTTCATATCCTTAGGCAATGCCCCACATAACAAAGCCATTATAATTACATTGCTAACTTATAGAAACAATATCATAAGTCTGAGTCTTTTTTAATATTATTATTACTTAGATCTTCTTTCTACAATATTTGCTGTACAAAGAAGTTTGTTATTGAAAAATTAAGCTTGTCATTTCTGGAAGTTTATTTTTCCACCTCTTTAAGGATATTTAAAATTCAAATCCTGTTCCTCAATGTGATACAAAAACCTACTTATTAAGGTAAACACTAATGAAGGGGGTTGATAAAAGCTCTGGAATTCCATGTAGTTTGATCTTAATTTAAAATTAAACTCACTATAACTTCATTATTTCAGATTAATTTACACTAACTTCAGCTGTAATTTAATCCTCAGTGCATGCTGCTTTTTTGCATTGGTGTTTTCAAATAACATCTATTTTCTTTAATTTAAGTATTCATTTAATAATTAACTCAAAAACATTTGTGCTTGCCCACCTAGCAGGACAAGACACTACAATAAGTGTTTTCCCACAGACTTCATACTCATGGTACTCCTCTCAGACTGTCCCTATTATTTCTGAGAACCTGAGTCCTGAAGCGATTTAAGTAATTTGTATGAAAACAACCAGCTAAACTCTGGGAGAGCCGTATCAACCCAAGTTGTCTGACTCCATACCTAGTATTTTTTCAAGTACTCTTCTTATCATCGTCACTAATATTTTCTAAAAATGCATATGATTTCTCCAGCAGTTCTTTTAAGGTTATAAAAATGTAAAATAATCACCCTCTCAAATTTATAATCTAAAACACGCTCAGTACATTTGTTAAACTAATTGGAAACCACTTGAAAGCAAAACATAACGAGAAAAGATTAGTGCATAAGATAATTTTTTGGTGAAAAGTAAGAAATAATGAGTAACTGAATCACGTGTTATCATGGCTGGCTTGATGGGAAAGGAGCAATAGTTCCTTCTGCTCATAAGTGAGTTGGCTTCATGACAGTGGACAACAGTATGTCTGTCGCAATTTAAATTCAAACTTACTTTAATAATTTTCAAAGCAGGAAAATCTAGAAACCTATGGATTTCTCCTAAGTATGGTAATATGTCAAATGTGGGACAGAGATGTATTAACTTGGTTTACTTTACTTTCCTATGTGACATTAGTATTTGTATTTGTGCCAGACCCTTCAACTCTATTCACTCTTCTATTCGAGTATAAAGGAAGAGAAAGACACCTTTAGAGAATGTGCTTTCTTGTGACATGAAGGCCACTTCCAAAGAAAGAATAAATCTTGTCCACAGAACAGCACATTATTCAAGTTCTACAGTCTAAGAATGTTGGTTCAGTTGCTTAGAACTTACTCCAAATGAGACCACATTGATTATCCAATCACTCAAGTACAAATCAAGTTTTCTCTTGCACAGCACATTAGGTGGCCAGCTGTGCCACCAATTTGTGCTACTGACCATAAGTAGAGTCAGATCTGAGAGGCTAGTTGACTACAAATATCAGTTAAAATATATGGCCTTCAGTTATTTGTCATTACACATGAGACAAAAGTCTGATAAGATATCTATAGAAATCCCGATAATTTAAGCCAGCAATTATGGATAGTCTCTCATATACATATTAATTTCATTATATTTGCTCATATAAATAAATTCGCCACTTGCATTCATGCTAAACAATAACAATGATTTTAAAATCAATAAATCAAATACCCCTCAAACTATCAAGTAGATGCTTAATTTAGCATATGCGTTTTTTTCCTCCCCTTATATAGCTTTTCCTCCATAAGAGCAAAGAACGTTCTTATAGGAAAACCTCACAATATATAAACAGATAACCAGAAATTTAAACCAAGTTATGGTATAATAAGGCAGATTGGCTGTTGGAAAATGTACAAATGTTCTTCACAATAACATTCACATGAAATGTATTTTGATTGTTGCTTTGATCACAGGTTCAGAAGTGATGGAGGAAATCTTATCCACTATACAGGCTGAGTGTGGAAACCCATATTAAGCAATCTCATATGCCTAAGTACAAAACATTAAGTCTCTAGAAATACCTTAAACATACACCTGAAATAGCAGAAAACAGAAATCTTCAGCCTTGAATAAATATATTTCTACTACTTTCAATTTATAAGAGCAATTACTACTATAGGAAAGGATATTTCATAGAGATTAATGACCAACTGAAAATAATGATTCCTACCCTCATGTTAGGCCATCAACTCCCTTCAGAAATGAAACCTAATCAATCTGTCATTATTGCACTGATGTTATATAGATACAAAAAAAAAAAAAAAAAAACACCCTACCTCGTTTGATGCCAATAAACTCCTGAAGATACAGGAATACAATCCTCTTCAGCAGGACCCCCCTGAATGACTTTGCCCTAAAAATCTGTGGAGAAATGTAACAGGCTAACTATAAAGCTAAAATACTTGTCTATAGCCACATTCACATTAAATTACTGATTGTACGACCTTAGCAAGCTACAACTTCTCTGTGACTATGCTTTGTTTGGAACATGAGATAACAATTGCTTTCACCCACTTAATAAACATTTATTTTGGGAGACAATTAAGCACCAAGCACCATCTTAGGTACTGAAAATACAACTTTGACTAACGCACAGTCACTACTTTCCAGGAATTTTAGTCCACTGGGGATGAGAGCCAAGTGAGAAAGGAATTCCTAAACAAAATGCAAAACATTCCGACGAGGGGGCAGTTTAGAGGTGTGAAGCATATAACCCAGTCTTTGGAATAGGCATGGGAGGTGATTAGAAAAGCTTATCCGTAGGAAATGTCCTCAGAATAGATAATAATCAGGCTAAAATGTGGATCTCCCAGGCAGAGGTGATAATACATGCAAATGCTTAGAGATAATTAAAGAAAAAGCAGCACACTCAAGCTACAGCAAGTTGTCCTGTGTGGCCCAATAATTCAGGGCTTGGGTGAGGAGAGATGCAGTAGGAGAAGGGGAGAGTAGAACATAAAAGTCCCCTGTAAACAGCAAGAAAAGGTCTTCTCTTAAGAACAATGGAAAATCACTTGTGGGTTTCGAGTAAGGAAATAACATGATCAGATTTTAGAAAGTTAATTTTGGCTGGAGGGAAGCATGGATCAGCTTCAGTTGAGTCCACTGAAAAGCCAGTACTGCAATGCAGGCAAGAGATGACAGTGGCAAAGGAAACGGAGAGACACTGATACTAGCAAAGAATAATCAAGAAGTAGGATTTACAGTTTAATGGGCATGAAAGAATGGGGGAGGAGGTGCCATTCCTGAAGAGAAGGGGAACAGGAAAAGCACAAATTCATAAGGGTTGATAAGATTTCTGCTACAGAACTTGTGAAGTTTTAGGGCAGACATCCAAGTAGAGGTGTCTGTTAGGTATGTAGACAGAAAGGCTTCCTCCTGAGGAGAGAATGCTGGGATAGAAATACACATTCGGTAGGTATCAGCACATATATATTCTGATTGAAGCGTTCAGAGTGGATCAAATTGCCTAAGGGATATAGTGAGATAAGAAGAAAGAAGATGGCTGAAAACAAAGCTTAATATTTGAAACTATTTAAGTGATGGGGATAGACAGTACATAAGGAAAGTGCAAAGAAGTATATAGATGGGGTAGGAAACCATTAATGAGTTTATATTGTCATAAAACTTCTAGTGGAATTCGTTAGTTTTTATTCCCAGAATTCATTCTCTCTTCTTATTGTGATGTGATATTAACTTTAATTTGGGTAAAACCTTCATGCCATTCTCAGCCATGTCTTTTAGACTTCACCCCTAGGGTCTAGGAGTTGAATAGATCAAATAAGCAAAATCAGTCAGTCCATTCCCTTCCTGTCTACAATGTTTGGCTCAAAAGTAGCCACAGGACTCAAATCAAATCAATCAGTGTCAATACAATTCAGTTATAAAATTCTGAGTTACTGGAGAAATAGATTCTTCTGAACTGATATTGTGATTCTGTGAGCCTGAAGATTGTAACTTTCCTCCACAGAGTCTAGAAAAGAGTCAAGCCAAGGGTGACCGAGGAAACTGAATCCTACTTACCTCATTTGAGTCCTTAATCAAAGGCAGGTTATAGTTTGAAGTTCATTCTCCAACGTTCTACCAAGAGTCACTATCCCAAATGGCCCAATGTTTCCATAATTTTCTATAGTCAAATCTACCTAGGAAACTGCTTTCTTATTGACTTTCTTATTTTCATTATTTCAAACACTTTCTTCTAACTGTGAGAGAAATATAAAATCATGGGGAAATTGAATATTGACGAAATTACAAGGAAGAGCATAAAAATTAGTACTAATCCCACTCTTTAAGGGTACTCTTAAAATTCCAATATAAAATAGTATTTTAAATTATACATGATGGAAATTAAAGAAAAACACTCTGCCAAAACCAGAAATAGACCATAAGGATGCGTGTTGAAATGTCAATTTAGGCTGTTTTGAATGACAAGAATGCAGATGAATTTTCTTCTTCTCCCTGCAAGAGTTAACATGTCATCTCTGCATATTACATTAATGTGAATGAATTTCAGGTTTTTTTTTTTTTCCTTTTCCATATAGTATGGTTCTAAGCCCTTTCTCTCAGAGATTGGGAAGATCCAGAAATGAGAGAGTCAGCATCTATAATTCTCCCTTTCTCTCTAAAAACGCACAAACTTTGTGGTTGAAGCCATAAGTACTTCAAGAGGAAGTTGGTGTTTTTAAAATAAAATCAATATACAATATACATACAGTGTACAACAGAACAGTTCCATGCCATCATCAGGTAGGTGTGTGGGATTTAGAAATCTTCCAATAGAGGTAGGTATGACAACAGACCATGTGTTTAAAAATGTTGTTCAAAATCAGTGAGTTTGCATAAATTTATTGAGGTTTGAATGGTGACATACAGAATTACCAATGTGATCTTGAAAAAAGAATATAGGGTCAGCAGGTTGCAGTTCTGGGAGCCTAGAATCTAACATCAACCAGCTTGGGAAAGTAATTTTGTCTACTTTTATAAAGCAAGGAGTTTTTTGTCTGTTCTCAAAATCAGGGGACAAAAAAAAAAAGCTAAGTTTTTGCAGAGCTTAAAATTAATTCTCTGTTTCTAGCATTCAATATTTTCAATGAGAGGGAATTCTTTTTACAAATCACATTCTGTAAAAAGAAAAATAAACATGCTGCATAGAAAAGTACACTAAGACAACCCCCCAGCATCTTTTCTGAATAAGAAGTTGAACTGCTAATGCAATGACATCTTAATTTACACGTAATTTTCCATGCAGTTGTTTGGAACTTAATAATAAAATAACATTTGAGCAATAAATAATATATCAAATGCTTTCTCTTCTGATAGCCCACCAAAATATACATTCAGTGTGCACTACCTCTGAAAGTTCAAGTGAGATTTAAGATGACGCCCAGATATTTTAATTCTGTGATATAAATTAATGGCTTTGGCAAATATTCTAATGTTACATTCTCCTTACAAGAGTTCTTTCAACAGTTGATGACTCCTAACCAGGCCTGATATTAAATTCATGCTCTGGAGAAACATAATTTTATGTCAAGTGGTTCAGATCCTTTCTAAGATAGAACGAGGATTAATTTCATTTAAGGCAATAAAATTTGCTGCATAAACCAAAACTATGTAGAAATTATATGGGATTCACTGTCTAACTCCTGAATCAGAGATGCCCTAAGCATGAAGAGTCTGTGGTACCTTTCTTTTCTGTCTACTTCAGCCCCTTCCCACAATCCGGGGACCGGCTTTCCACCAGGTTTCTAGAATGTCCTCTCCCTTACATATGTGCTTGTCTTAAGAAAGAAAACAAAGTTTTGTTTTCATTTTTAATGAACAGACGACTAAAAACTATTAATTATCATTCAGCATGTATGTTGTGATTTTGAAGACATCCCAGTAAGGAATTCACAATATTTCTTAGGCTGTTGTGGATTAGCTCATTTACAAAAGAGGTAGCTGCACTGCTTTAGATATTATCGGCTAAAGTACAGCCTTGTGCAATTTTAGAAGGTCTTGGGAAGGTGGCTAAGATTTCTTTTGTTCAGGACCTCCTTTCTCTTTAACACCTTTGGGTATTTTGGTCTCTTTTAGGTCCAGGCCTTGAAGCTCAGTGGGTTGTGGAGGGAGGGTGGGAGTGAGGTTCTTCTACCTTATCATAGTTATCCCAAAACTCCCTGTGGAATTTGACTCCTGTTTGAACTTAGGGAGCAATTAAAATACAGTCATGTCTAACTCTCAACCCCAGCCAAATGCTTTACACTTTTCTATTACAGGAATGCTCATCTCAGAAGCCAAGATTCCAGCCTCTGTTTGTCCCTAGGCTGGAAAGTCACTTCATTGACACAGCTGTTTAGATGAAACGGAGATAGTAGAATGGAGTCCTGACCTCTCGCTCACCCTCCACCACAGCCCCTGAAGGACCTGCATGAAACTTTGGGGCTTTCTGAAGCACAGTGTGTGAAAACCACTAGTCTAGAATGACCTTCAAGAGTCCATCCTCATCCCAAATCTTTGGATTCTACATAACTTAAGACTATGGAATTCTTTGAACAACACATATCCTAAGTAATTAGGATTTTAGTATGGTCCCTCATGTTCAAAAATATGAAAATTGCACTAGGGACCAAATTTCCTATATATTCACCATGATTTTGGGACACAGCTGTACAGCAAGCAGATTGTGGCTTTAATCCATTAAAAATGTCAAAAATTTGGTTACCTCTTATGGAATGAAGTAAAAGATTGTGGTAATAGGTCAATATAGGTAAATAGCAGAAAGGGAAGTTTAAAGGTAGTTTGTCTGTTGAACATGCCAGCAAATTTCCCCTTTCTTTTAAATTAAGATCAAGATGGTCCCCACGGCTGGCCTACAGTGCCCTGAGGCCTGGGTCTACTGCTGGATGAATATTCAGCTTTGATCTTGTAACTGGACCCAATACATTTGTCTGGAGCTGATACTGCCCTCTGGCTGCCGCTGTGAATTAAATCCTTACACAAACAGCTCTTAAGTTTCTTCAGGGAAAAGCACCTTCAGTTTTCAGTTTTGGAACTGAATCTTTGATAATATTTTCTAAGAGTCCCTTATTCTGGATCATGGAGTCAATACTTACTTCAATACTCTCTTAACAGTGTAGCACTTCTAAAGGGCCTCATCTCAGTTCTCTCTGTTTCAAGCATTCAATATTTCCAATGAGAAGGATTTTTTTTAAAAAAAATCACATACTGTAACTATAAAAATAAACAAACTTCTTAGAAAATCACAATGAGACAAATTCTTTTACCAGTGTCTCTGGATTTCACATGTTTTTGCATAATGAAAGGGCTAATATAACATAACAAATCCTAAACTGTTTTCACAAGGAGTGGAAAAAAGATGTGTAAAAGTATGCTCTGTCTTGCTTCCTTCTGTTCACAATGTATCTAAATAAAACAAATGGTGTTCTTGCTCTTTCTGTCTGTTTCCCAATCTGTTTGGATAGTAGCCACCATTCCACAGCCAACGATAATATCTGACACTTCCTGACATCATGAAAGCCACCATCTGTCTATCACCAAAACCCTGTACTTTTTAAAGACTACTTGGCTTGATCTCTAATGAAGCTTCAAGTTGAATGCACAGATCGGTTTAGAAGGAATTCAGGGAATAATTGACAAGTAATCTGTATAAAATCACGTTTTCATTAGATTTCATCTGAAAACATAAAATGAAATATTAAGGCAGCTTTGCAGGCAGAAAAAGCTTGGTTTAGTTTCAATTGTGTTTCATTTCCGATTTGCCTGTGAAAGTTTAGACAGTGTTGAACACCAGGAATAAACCTAAACTAAAACCTAAGCTTTAAATTCAATATTTTCAGTCTTGTAAAATTAAACAGTTAGACATGACTTTGCAGTGTGTATATTTGAGCTATGGAAAAAGAAGAAGAAAATCCATCAATTATTTTCCCAAGGCTTGAGAAAATCTTGCCATTTAAAATTGAATCAACTTCTTCTTTAACACCTGAGCGATTATCCAGGAAACAAAAGAAGGTTCTGTATGTCTTCACTTGTAAATGTCACAGGTGAACACAAACAACCCAGTGCTGGCAATGTCAAGTCACTCTTTGTTTTATTAAACTGTTGTACCTCTATGTGTGCAACAAGGGAATTAGTTAGCAGGGAGACAGTGGAAGACTATTTTCCCAGTTGATATTAAGTTCTTTCAGAAAAAAGTAAAGCTTTCCAGGGAGAAGACAGAATAACAAGTTTCATACATAAATATCATTACTGCACTCCATTCCTGTGATTATATAGGTTGATTTCACACTAATGTCTTTCTTTTCTCTGCTTACTCAAATATTGTCCTGTGGTTCCGTTAGCAATCCCATAAATCCAAGTTTTGTGAAGTCACGGATATTTCTATTATCATATATGTTTGTGTATATTTCAAAGAAAAAACTGTGTGTATATATAATATATACATATAGACTATGTTTATAAATGTGTATGCATGTATGTGTATATGTATGTGTGTCTCTGTGTGTGTAAATATATATATGGACAAAAAGAAAATGAAATCGAGAGAGAAAGAAACAGACACACAGCAAAAGACTAAGTGTGTGTGTTTGTGTGTGTGTGTGTGTGTGTATGTCTAGAGCAGCTTACATTTACATCTTAAACTGAAGGAAAGCTATTTATGGAGTTCCATAAATAGAGTTCTGTATAAGAGTACTTGTGAGAGTTGAAGTTACATTTCTTCAGAAAAGAGCTTGGTGCAATAAGATTTATTAAGTGCTTATTCTATGCCAGGTACAAGGTCAAGCACTTTATACTTGTTCTTCCATTTGATTCTATGTGTTGGGCACTGTTACTATGCTATATTTTGAAGAGGTAATTGAGGCTTAGAGAGGATAACTCATTTGCGCAAGATCCCGTAGCTAGTAAATGCTAGATCCTGGATTCAAATCAAAATGGTCTGATTCAATGTGTGTGCTCTCTCCCACCACTATTGTGTGCTGCCTCTTGGTTAGACTAGCTATGAGATTACAAAATTGGGGGCAGCAGTGAGGGTAGGATGAGAAAAAAGTAGAGGTCAATACCTTCACCCACATGAGCAATAGCCTTCCAAATCACCACCGTGAGAGTCTAGTCACTTATACCTGCAAGGTTGCTAATGTTCTGGAAAGGCAAGTGATTCCAAGCCATTTTATCAGCCTTAAAAGAAAAGATCTTCCTGCACTTTGGCTCACAGTGTATATACAGAACGGGCCCTCTGATGGCTGAAAAGCAGCCTTGTTGCTATTCTTTGCCCATCCACTCTACATCAATGTGTTTTCAGATGGAAAGCAAAGAATGAATTATCCACTTGAAATAATAGCGAGGAAGGCAGAATGATTCACTTGAGTAGATAGTCTGTCATAACACTAGCCTCTTACACCACTCAAAGCACCATGATCCTTAAAACCGATAGATACTCCAGGGGAGCCATATTCAACATGTCGTCCAAGGTTCTTCCTAACTCGTCACGGAAATAGCTGTAAATTCTTTTCCAAACTAATTCAGAACAAAGCATATATCTTCATATCACTGAGTCTTCTACTTTCTGCTTGTCACCTTACCTACTGAAAAAAAGTTAGAAAGGTAAAAATATACAGCCTTGAGCTGAAACATAAGCAAAACATGTTGTTAGTCTTTTTCACTATGTGTGTGTCCTGAATAGTACTGGGACTCTCTACAGACATTTGATTTTACCCTTTCATTTAACAACGTTTAATTGTTTCTCATTTGTTACATACACACACATTTATTTCATGTCACACTTCCCTATGCTAGAGAATTTGGGCTCATGTTTCTCAACTTGGAGATGGCGCATTGTAGTTTTTAGAATAGAAACAATACATGAGAAAAAATAAAAGCAGACTGTTTAAATAAAAAGTGAATAAATTATTCAGACCAGCTGTTTGAATTTGGAAAGAATTTTCTGCATTGATTAAAACCTCTTAATTTCTTTTTTGCTGCTGTGAAAGAGCAGAATGTAAATAAGTTGGGACCAGAATGCTGGTCTCTGCCAAAATTACCTGGTCCAGCCTGAATAGATACGGCCACCTCAATACATCTTAAACTTAATATTTAGAACAATATGGGAAAACAGTTCTTATAATGATACATATTTTTACTTTAAAAAGATCCAAGTGTTAATGCAAAAAACAAGGAAAGAAAAGAAAAGAGTGGGGGAAGAAATCCATGAAGAAATAAATAAAGTGACTGATGATATTTGTCCATCATCCTCCTTGGACTCTTTTAAAAGCTATGTTGGGAATTACTAAAAGAAAAAAACATTATCCTCTCAAGTTAAATTCTACTTTGCCCTTACCCTTTAAATCTCATCTTAATACTCTTTCCACATAGATTTATTATGTTTGGTTCTTATTAATTATAGCCTACAAATTGTCTTTAACTAAATGTATTAAATATATAGTCTCTAAGTATTTATTGTGAGGATTATCTTACAAGATTCTCATTTATGTATCTAATACCATAAATTTGACCTTTCAAACATTCTTTTTTAAAGTAATACATATAATAGATGATTCTTAAATAAATTGAAGTCTTTTGTGATTATAAGCTGAAAGCAAGAAACTCTCTTTACACTAAATTCCTGTGGAATTGTGTTCATAACGTCTGTGACTTTCATATGCTTGCTTAATAAATTTTTGAAACTTAAAAAGCAGAATGATTTTTTAGCCTATTGATGAAAATGGTAGTAAAATTTATACCATACTAATTATTGTCAATTTTTTCTTTTACAATGTTTTTTGGTAGTATCAATGTGCTCAAAAGATAAAATACAAACCTTGGTTTTCCACAGAGACACCCAGGAAAAAGCCCTGTATCTAATATTCTTGTTTGGAGGAAGCAACTGGATAAAACATCTGTCATCACCCCATCAGGTTTTTTTTGTTTTTTTTTTTGGTTTTTTTTTTTTGGTCTTTTTTTTCCTAATAAGTTGTTGTACAGAAGCCATTTATTGGGTGTGCAGGCTATTTGAACAATGCCTGAAGTATAAGGGTGAGCTAGGGAGAGGAAGAAAGAGAGGAAAACATTCATAATTTATAAATATTATTCAACTTAAACAGCCCCAAAGATATTTGCAGAAATGCCTAGAGTATAGGGAGTTGTGTTGTGGGCTGTATATTTTTCATTAGCTATGCAAATTTACCAAGGCAAGTTAAATGGGGAAAAAAGTGCATTAATTAAGAATGTTTATAACATTTGAAAGTATCTTCTAGCTTTGATGTAGTATAGTACATTTTTAGACTTCTATATTTCTTAAACACAGGTAGCAAGTCAAAAGTAGCTACTCTGTAGCAAAATAAAGATGCTGGTGTTCCTGCCTTCAAAGACACTACACAAATGAAACAATGTTAAAAGGCAAAAAGTCAAAAAGGGACATGACACTGAGGACATTTAGATTACTATAATGATTTGAATAATGTGGAACTAATTGGTAATCTTAGGAAAAGGATTTAGACTTTTATTAATATATTAGAATATTAAATGACAAAGGAAATGTCTGAAATATATCATGTGAAAAAACCCACAAAATAATTTATACATATGATTTTTAAAAGAATATGCATTAAAGAGAAAATAAAGACTGTAAGAATATAGACCAAAATCTGAATAGTAATATTTATAGATAGAAACTCAATAGAAAATTTTTTTACTCTTTTTAGTTACCTATTTTCCAAATCCCCTACCATACACACACACACACACACACACACACACACACACACACACATACATATATAATACACACACAAACTTTTGTAATGAAAAAGTTTACTTACTTTTTAATTTTAAAAGGGGGACTTTATCACACCATACTTAGGCTATAGATAGTTATGTAAAATTATTCTCTCAACTATTGTCATTTTCTTCCACAGTTAATTTCACTCAAAAATACCTTTATTTGCAGAGACGTTTTCTTACTTGCCCTGGCTTTTTGGAACACTAACTCTTTAGATTCTACCAAGATAAGTGTGACACACTCATACCTACGACTATTGTGCTGATTTTATTCTTAAGTCTCATTACAAATATAATTGTAATGAAAGGATTATTTTTTTCTTATTCCTTATTTCTCATTTGAAAGATTATTTTTTAATTTTAAAGTCGATAATAACCTAAGGTTAAGCATTTGACACTATTGGACAATAGCGTAGGGATATAATGAAGACTTCTACCTTTTTAAACTTAAAAGTAGATTTTTTTCACATTATAAAAGTAAGACATGTATATTTTGGGGCACTTAGAAAATATAGGCAACCAAAATAATGCTATAAAAAGGTTCCTTAGAACATAAAGCATAGGTTTTAATGTATATTCTTCTAGTCTTTTTTCCTATAAATTCTCTGAAAAATGAAATCATATAATCTTAATGGAACATAAATTACAAGTACACTTACCTTTCTATGTATCTACTTGACTGTCTGAGTATGTCCAAAGGAAGATGTTAAATTAGTTTCTTGATTGACAATTTATCTCTACCATGTTCAATAACTTTATTCCTTAATGGAGTTGATAGATATTTCAATGATTGAAAAGAGATTTTTAATGGTAGAGCATTGATTGAATAGTTCTTTGTTATTTTCCCTATTTTTTATCACTAGAATATCCATCTTCATTTCTCTACTCACAAATCATAGTATTCTGTCAAAGCCCAATATAAGTCTTATATCCTCTGTAAAACCTTTCTTTTAGCATTGTCCTAGTTTCCCAGGACATCTTTTATTTGTTTGTTTTATTTGGTTTCCTTACATTTTACATGTGGTAAGGACACTGGTGATGTCACTGATGATGTCAAGATGACAATTTCACATTTCTCTTCTAGGTCCCCCATTTATTTTATCCTTTCTCACCTTCATATTTTTAAGGTTTATGTGCCCATAAAATGAGTGTCTACTACTTGTTGAATTTTTTTGTGAAAATTTAAAAAATTTCTTTTTTTTTACAACCACATCAATTACAAAGTTCATGTTATATGATAATATATAGTTTCATTCTGTCACAAAAAACCTTATTGGCTTTCTTAGCCTAACAATAGTTTCTTTCACTATTGTTTTAATGCTCTTTATCCGGTGCTATACATAATTAACAGTAGTAAAAAAAAATTCAAAGACATTAGGTTTTTACTCTGTTTCAAAATAAGGAAAACCTAAAGGATACAAGAACACAATGATTCTTTTAGATTTACAAACTTCTGAATTGACTTCACTTCTTTACCAGTGATTTTCTAAACATAGCCAAATATGATCTCCACAGAACTGTGTTAAAAATCTCTTGTGATTTAATCCAAATAACTCAATAACCTTTTAACACTACAAAATAAACATATTGTTTAATGCACCTATGATGATGATTTTTTTATAGAATATGATATAATAATTATAGAAATTATTGCAATTTATACCTTATACCTTAGTTTAAGGAATTAGATACAGAGACTAGACTATAAAGCAAAAAGTGATAATTTAACTCAAATATGATCAAAGATGAAATATATAAATGATATACATAAATATGTCTGTAAAATATTTGATGTGGGAGAAAACTCTTCCTTTCACTGAGTAGATTGGATATCAGTGTTTTTCAATGCATATATATGCAGCAGGTGTTTCAGTTTTCAATACACAGCCATTATTCTTAAAGAGATAAAAGATACTTTGATTCCAGTGCTATAATAAAAATGCTTTATCTTGCAATATGCATATCAATATCATAAGTTTCTACAATGTCTTATATTACTTGATTTAATCTACTTAAGCAGTGAAGCACAGAGGGGGAGTTCCTCTCCAAATTTTACATCTCCCAGTATTTTTCTTCCTCTAATACTGTTTCATTTTACAAATCAAAACAATTGCAATGTGGACATCTGCATGCAGACACTCTCATTTGCAAGAAACTACATTTACAAAAACAAAACGCCAGGAAACGTGAGAGGGAAAAGAGCTGCCACCCAGAATCCTGTAGCTAAGCAACGGGATGTCTTCTCTTCAGTAACCAAATTATTCAATCACCCAATCACCTCCTGTGGGCTCCAGAGCTCTAAAGGATTTCCATCGTTTGACTTTAACTTAAGCCATTTCTGGGCTTTTTAACTTTAGGCAATCAACACTATTTTGTTAACTTTCTGGAGTATGGATTTCCAGCTCAAAATTGGTCACAGCAATCCGCCTGAAAGTTCTACTCTCTAACAAATGATTTTATGGGATACTTGGTAGAACTGATCAAAATAACATGAATGAAAAAATATAAGTATCCTTGAAAAAGAACAGCTATGATGAATGCGGACTGCTTATACATAAGATAAGCAAGCAATTATTCGTTCTAAGTCTCAATGAATTTTTTTCCACATGCAAATTTCCCAATGTCAAACATAAGAAAGGATAATTATATCTAAATTTATATATTAGTGATAGAATTGCATGTAATAGCCTGCCAATGAAATTATTCTCTACGAGAAAGCACCGTAAGCTAAGCTCTCAGGATTCTTTTTTTTTTTTTTTTTCAGTTCTGGAAAATACCTTTAGAAATGTATACATATGCCAGACACCTAGGACTTCTGGAACCTGGCAAAACAACTTTTTTTTTTAGGAACAATGCCATCTTAACAGATGGGTGTTAGTGTAGGCATGCCAGGGAATCAAAATGTACATCACGTTCCACTACAAGGGGGCAGAATCTCATCCAGAAATGTCCGTCTGTGCCACTGGCTAAAGGAATATTCCATTGCAACTCCACCTCAGAGCCAGATCACTTAAAACAATATTTTCTAAAGCCACAAAATAGGGTTTCTCTCTCTCTCTCCTTTTTTTCTTTCTTTCTTTTTTTGGCTTTTGAGTATAAAGTTTCACATTCCACTGGGAAAAGTAGAATGGGAGCCATTGCAATGAAATTTTAAGCAGCAAAAATGCCATTATGGCCCATTTTATTTTTCGACTGAATGGCTTACCTAAATAGAAAAACCATTTTGTGGAAGCCAGCATATAATTTCTGTTAAATAGAACCCTAGAGGTCCTTTCTGAGTTAACAATTATTTTGAAGTATTTTTTGCCCTTTTTTGGAACCTATAGAAAGCCATTTCAAATTGGGAATAGTTTTACTAGAACTGCCTTACTGAGCATAATTGAACTGGCTGCACAGAACCCAGCCATTGGTGCGAGGATATTCACCCGAGGTAGTATTAAAGAGCCTATTTGTAAATTTTCTGGCTTTGACTGGAGTGTAAGAGAAACATTGCCTTGAAATAATAGAAATTTTGAGCCTTTATATTTTAGGTCCCTTGTCTCCCTTGAATACATGAATTCATAACACCTACCAAAGCAATCTTTCATTCTTACAACAAACAAATCATTCATGTGTAATGGGTTTAAATTCTGATCATACTGCTGAAACTAAATGTTTTGAACTTGGGTGATAATGGAAGCTTAAAAGGTATTATCAATTACAAAGAAAAATAGTTTTTAGAAGTTTGGCCTGAAAACAATTTCAGCTAAAATTTGTACTGCTCTTACCTATACCTGTTTCCCTTACTAGTCAAGTTATACTAGTTAATAGTATATTAAAATAAATTTCACTGTATGAATAGTAAATATTTTCATTAAATTATTTTAAGTCATCAATTAATATGCATATTCTAATAATTGTTAATATAATGTACATATATTTTCTTTTCTTTTTTTTTTTTTTGAGACAGGGTGTTGTCCTGTGGCCTTGGGTAGGTTAGAGTTCAGTAGCCTCATCATAGCTTACTGCAGCCTCAAACTCCTGGGCTCAAGTGATCCTCCTGCCTCAGCCTCCCAAGTAGCTGGGACTTACAGGTACATGCTACCACACTCGGCTAATTTTTCTATTTTTTTGTAGATGAGGGGTCTTGCTCTGGCACAGGCTGGTCTTGAACTCCTGACCTCAAGTGATCTGCCCGCCTCAGCATCCCAAAGTGCTAAGATTACAGGAGTGAGCCACAGGACCCGGCCCATATTTTTATTTTTAAGCATGTATTTTAAAATGCACACTAAAGCCTTTTAGATACCTAGGGTTAGAGAATAATATCAAGAAGCACTGTAATTTTAAGTCAATCCTCACGAGTCATTTAGTCTTAGATGTGACTTTTTTGTGATTTTTTTTCTTTTAGTTCTACAGAATTGTTTTTTTTTGTTCTTATTGTTATTGTGGTTTGTGAGGAATAATATCCCTTTTCATAATTATGGCAACACAGTTTAAGTGAAACAAATTCATCAGATTGCAGCAAGTATTATAATATTAATACATAGCATTCTATCAGAACAGTTCTACCTAAATATGTTTGGTACATGTTGTAATACTATATTTATGGTTTCAAGGAAGAATGAAATCTGGTATTAAGATATATGGAGACTCTAGTTTTTAAATTAAGAACAAATCAATTATTCTTGGTGAAATTCCCAAAACTAATATCTCTCCCATCAACCGAATTAGTAATTAAATATGTTGCTAGCATTGAAAAGGAAAGTGACATATAAATGAAGTTGCATGAACTACATAAAGGTATAATTCTCTTTTTAAATGCACATATCCCTACTAAATTTCTTTCACAACATGACCAAAAATCACCTGATAATTAACAGCTGTAAACCAGACATCATTATTTCATCATTTTCAGAATATATTACTCTTTTAATGGTAAACTACTGTGGAAATAAAAAGTGCAGCTGTTGCACACCCAAAGTTATCTCCCATTGGCTATGAGAATTATCTAAATATTACTTGCTTTCATTTGCTCTTCTCATTTGCAAATGTGCCAAGTCGACTAGCCTTTCTATTAAAATAAAGACTACCTTAGCCAAACAAGAAATTGGACAGATTCTCAGCTTTGTCTGCAAACATGAAGAGGAAAAATACACTAATGGAAGCAGCATGATTCTTCATTATGGACCCCTCCAGGTCTTGAAAATCATCCAAGGAGCTATCTCATCAAATGTTGAAAATCTTCCAAGGATCCCTTCACACACACACCCTTTTTAAGTGGTGAGTTCCGATCAAAGATTTTCTCCATTGAAAATGGAGACAGAGGTTTCTGGAATGATTTTCATTTTCTAAATCTTGTCCAAGTTCTATCCAAGCACTGACAAAAGATCAACATACCTTTTTCACTCTTTTTAAGGATGGAATACCTCCAAGGAAGAAGTGACCTATTCCCATGATTTTCAAGACACATCTTGCCTATCGTTTGATAGTGGATTCTGTCTGCGTCTCAATATATATATTTTTCTACATCCCTGAGAAATGGCTGTTTTCTTAGGTCTCTTTTTCTCAAGAATCTCCTCACACTTACATACACATCACAGACATATCCCCTGTTTTACCACTGAAATATTTCCAGCTAGGAACCTTAAAGACATGAAAAGCTTTTGCCAACAAGAAGTAAATCTCAATCATACCATGTTTTTATTTTGAAGTTGCATTTATGTTTCAAGTACTCTAATCTATTTTTAAATACATTATAAAGAAATTGATATAGTACTTATCTATATAAAGCAGAACTTTATGAACTATCCATTATAATATTTATATTTTATATTTATTTTAAGTAATTTCTACTTATTTCTTGCTGTTCTAGATGAAATCAATCTAATAATAAAAATTGGAATAGGAAAGGAAAATTATGAAATCATACACTCAAAGTTGCAATTGCCGACATTAATTTAACTAACCCCAGATCTAGTTTCAAGTGTTTGTGAAATCTTTCCCTTTGCTTTTAATGTGTCTCCTAGGCCATTTTGAAAATGTTCAAGATATCAAACTCTGTCCCTTTGGCCAGAATCTAATTAACTGCTTTGGGGCCCCCATCCTTTGGATTACTTTTTACCATTTAATCGATCAGTGCCTATGCAGTGTTAGCCATTGCTGTGGACTCAAATGGCAAGTAGTTAAAGGTATGAACCTATCACTTGTCCAGGTTTGGCATAACCCTCCTCCATCCAGAGCAATTTGCCACTAGACAATATTCTCTTATGATCTAAAATCAAGAGAAACTGTAGCACCGGGCTTCATTATCAAAGTAGTCTGTTTTCTGTTTTTATTTGTTTGTTTTTAATTTACATTTTGATTTTCTGGTCTGGCTGGTTAGCTTTGCAATTATAATCAGTTATTTGTCAACGTTTTGATTATTATTATGCTAATTTCAAATAATTTTAAGTCATATTTAATGTTTTTCTTTCTATGTTTGATTACGAAGTGGAATACAGGATATTTTTATAATATCTAATGTTTAAATTTGACCTAAGTTTTACTCTTCTTGTCTCCATAATGTTCAGAAAAGCAGAACACATCCTTATTCATGCTATATTGTCATCATCACCATCATTAAAGCTCATGTTTATTCAGAGAGTAACATGTGCTTTACAGATATTATTATAATCCTTACAATCACCCTTTCAGGTAACTACTTAATACTACTTTTATCCCATTCTACAGATTAGGCTATAAGCTGAGGCACTGAAATAAAGTAAATTGCCAAAGATTACACATCTCTTACCATATGGTGCCAGGATTTATCACAGACATTTTTGAACCTACAACTCACATAGTTAAACATCTCATTATAATTTTACTCAAAGTATAATAGAAGGAAGTTCCTTGACTAATATATTGACTATTAAAATAATCTACAAAAATATAATATACCAACATAAAACATTATACACACATTTAGAGAGAGAGTGACAGAGTTCAAAAATTTTTTAAAATAACAGGCGATGCTGAAACTAGTCTTGATTCAGAGTCAATGTTATATTTTTCCAAATGCCCAATTGTTTGTTTGTCTAACCTAGCATCCCTGTAAAGCAACTATCATAGACACCACTGTGAAAGTTGTTCTCCAAATGCTTCAGTGGGTTTATAATGCTTTTAGTATTTACTTTAAGAATGATAAAAGAAATTTGATTCCATAAGTACAATCTCCTCTGTTAATATTTCACCTTTAGTGTTCTTTATTGGGGCACATTTATTGCTTCAGTACTTCTGACGCTGGTTAGAAAAAATATATTGCATGTAAGTTAAAGTGTCTTCCAGTGTGCATATTGCTTCAGAAGCATCAAATGCTGCATATGTTGATGTGAAACACACCTGGGATTTATTGATAGTTCATTTTGTCCAGGTAACTGTGGCCCCATATGTGGTCCATTTTTGGTAATTAATTCAGAGGTTAAAATGGAATAAAATCTGTTTACTATTTATAACATAGTTAAATGAATGAATGAATATTCTGTTGTATTTTCTCTTAAAAGAATCAGCCAAAAAGTTATGAATCAAAAAGCAAAGATAATCATTATTTCTAATATTTACAATGGAATGATGAAGAATATACTATTATTGAAATAAAATGCGAAGAAAATGTATTTTTATCTCCAATATTGTGTTGGCTCCTCAGTGGCCAAACCAAAATTTCTGAATAGCCCAGGCACATATAAAAGACGTTTGCTCTGGGATTTTGTTTTGTTTTGTTTCTAAATTTCCTAGTAATCTGAATACAAACAATAAGCAATTGTAAAAGATTTAGCAGTGAAAGATAGTTTCCAGAGTTGATCTAACTGGAACATTATCTTTGAGTTGACTTCCATACCAAGTCTCCCAAGTCAGAACTTCCACAAAATAGATAATCTAAAATAAAATTCTTTAGAGTATTTTTACTAGTGATAGTTGAAATTGAATTTTTGGTTTGGACAATAAACAGTTGTAACAAATTCAGCAAGTTATCTAATATTTTAAATCTTTTTTCATCTTAGTGTTCTCATCTATACAATCGAAATAAAATTGAAAGGCAGGTGTAAGGATTCCATGAAATCATAAATGTTAAATGCCTAGCCAAATGTTATTTCCTGGAAATTAGGAAATATTCCATATCCTGGAAATTCCCAAGTGTTTCATATCCTATAAATTAGGAATTGGGTATTATGATGAAGATCCCAAGCCTTGGCTGCCACTCTGAACTTAAATTCTTGCTTCACTCCTTACTCCCTATGTGAGCTGAGGACTTTGTAGCACTGAGAAGAGCGTTCCGTAACATCAACACTCAACCGCATCATGACTTCTCTGCACTGTAGTCACTATCAACAAGCCCATCCCACCCTCTACTATCCCCTTCTCCCTGCCCTCTCCCCAACTCCAGAACAGAAACAAAAACATACAGGCTAATACAAAGGAAATTGCCTTATTCCCCCTGAAACAGTCCAACCCAGGCGGTTGTGCCTCATCAACAGAAGTTGTGCAATTTTAATCTCTTCCAATTAGTTCTCTTTGAAATAGCCAGATGTTTTATTTGGTGTCACCACCAGACAGATCAACTGAAAACAATAAATACAATCTAGCCAAAAGGCCTAGGGAACATCATGTGACTTTCAATTAGCAAGGTTAACAACTGGAAAACTGATGCCAACTTATAAAGAAATCTATAGCTACTGAATACTACTTGACAGTATATTCTTTAAAATAAGTCTTTCCAAATCTATCCACTTCAGCTTCAGATTTTATTTTTAAAGCCAGTGTTCTTGGAGATAACCTTGAAAAAGAAAAGAGCTGCAATATCTATTTACTTAAAGGAAGTTAAATGGTGCATGTAACATCTCTGTTACACAGTACACAACGGTGACTGACTTTAGCCCTTAAATTACATTTGTCCCTTGCTTTGAATGCAAAGTGACCTATACTTATTTATGTTGGTTTATATCAGATAATGCCCTTCAGTTTTCAACCAACACCGAAAAGTAAAGACATGCTGGTTAAACAAAGAAAATCCCTGTTAGCCAAATACCAAAGTAAGGGTTAGTCTGCAGCATCCAGTTTTACAAACGTTTACAGAGAACAAAGCACCAAATGGTGACTTCTAGATTTTTCCATTACTTTCCCTCTTTCTTCCCTAACACTTAATGGAAAAAGTGTAAGCTTTGATTCAGTCTGTATAAATACAAATCCCAGCTCCATTACTTAATAGTTTTGTGATCTTTGGCAAAATAATTAAACTCTCTGTGCCTCAGATTCTTCATCTATAAAATAGAAATAGCAATTACATAACTTCCTGAGAAAATCGTGGAGAGAATTAAGTGCGATAATACATGTAAAGTTTTTTAAACAATTAGGGTACAGTAAGTTCTCAATAGGTGCTAGGTTATTAACACTCTCAATAATAATGTCATAAAAAATGTATGCAGTCTGCTTACCACAAAGACTTCCCTTGCCTACAAGAAGAGCAATTTTTTAAACTAGCAATTTACATCAACAACTTAATTCTTAGTATCATCTGAACAAAGTGTCTGATTTTAGGTCTATATTCGAAAGTTGTAACAGAAAATTAGGACTCAAATTTGTGACTCAGAAAGATTCCTCTGGCAGCATTTGAAACACTGAAATAAGTCTATATATCACATTATGGCAACAGTCAAAAGGAATGATGATGAGGATCTAAATGCAAGCAGTGGCAGTGATTATGAAAAGAATGGGAGAAACATGAGAAGTATCAAAGGGACAGAAACCATATATCACTGACGTAACATGAGTGATGCCAAATAAATCAAATTATATCAAGTTAATTTTCAAGCTTTCTAGAAACAGGGACCCATCTTATTTTTCCCTAGTACATACTTCATAAAACAATCATTAATCCAAAATGTATCTCCAGTCTCACCTTTTAAAAAATATAATATGTTGCATTATAGAGGATAAAAAGAATGCTTATAGCTAGTAAAATATGATTAGCTTCCTTGGTACATCAGGCTAAACTATCCATATGTTAATCAATATATTTATGTTAATTGCTAATTTTCATGTCTCACAACAAAGGTGCAAATTGTGCCATCATCTGACCTTCAAGGCACATATAATACCAGTGATGCTTTCTTTTTCTTACTAAGTTGTGCAACTGCTAAAATTAATTGCACCCCAGGGCTATTATATTATGCATGAATTGTCACCCAAATGAATGACAATGTTCGAGAGAGTGAAAGAATAGGGATTTAGATGTGTTCTCAGTGAATGCTGCCAGCTACATGACAACTGACATGATACTCAATTATAAGATCACTAATTAAGGCTATCAAATACGGCTGTGCATTTTTGCCTGTCACTAGGATTTTCAACTGCAGTTTTTGAATCTTCTTTCAACAAATGGGAAAAAAAAAAACTTCTCAGAGTAGTTTTTCTTAAATTTCTAAAACTAGAATTAGTCACTTGGTAAGTCAGAAAATATGACAATTTCTCTATGCCCAATTCTAACACATAACAAAATAGCAACAATATGCTTTGATTTTATTTTTCCTGTCTCAGAAAGATAGTTAAGAGAGTCAGGTATATACTTCTTCTTTTAAGACTTAAGTAATGGAAGTTAAATCTCAAGTGTATTCCCTTTGGTTTCATGGGGAATACAAGGACATGTTACAGAGAAAAGAGCCTTACAAATATACTATTCATTATCTTCTGTCTTAGAAAAAAAAATTAGCTGGTTAAAAGTACATCTTTTCTATCTGCCTTGTTCAGATATAAGATGGTAGCTTAAGTTTCTCTATATGCAAAGTAGAGCCAACTTTTATTCCACAAGATAATATTCAATAAATCTCTTAATCCTTTGGATGAAATTCTTAGACATGTGTGTATATGTAGACATACAGGAATTTTTATATATATTTATAAACATCATATACACACATATACACACATATTCATTTTGTCATATTTTAATACATATACTAAAAATACATAGAGATGCACACATATAATTTAGTATATATTTAGTGTGTATGTTTATAAGATTTTCACCAAAGAGACCTACAAATTTGTTCAATATTATCTTTGTTTAAAGAAGAAGAAGCTTTAGACAAATTAAACTTAACAGAGTTTAATTGAGCAAAGAACAATTTGGGAATGGAGCAGCCCCCAGAACCAGAACAGGCTCAGAGTGGCTCTAGAGCTGCCACATGGTCAGATAACATTTATGGACAAAAAAAAGATGAAAGTGACATGCAGAAAATGGAGGTATAGACACAGCTGGCTTGGTTACAACTGGGACTTTGCCTTATTTGAACCTTGTTTGTACAGTTGGCTGCCTGTGGTTAAATGAAGATCAGCTGTTGTTATCGGCTGAGGCTGGGCTACTTGTCAAAAGAGTGGGTTACAGTCTGTTTACACGTCAGGCTGGCATACTGTTCGCTATGTACAAAGAAACTTTAAGCCAAACTTAAAATATATAAGGAGGCAGCTTTAGGCCAAATTTAAATGAACAATTCTTTCCTTTTGGTCAACCTCTTAATTTAGAAAGATTGATCAAAACTTTTAGACATTGACATGACTCTATCACCATTATATTAATAAATGGGCTTATTTGATTCCAAGTCCCACTGGAAAATAGCAGAACAATGAATTTTGTAAGGTGGAGACAAGGAAACAGAACAATAGAAAAAAACTAGTTAATATCAGGTTATTTCTCGTTACTTTTTTGTAAGGGTTAGAGCAGACAGACTTATTATGCTAGAATTTTCTGTTTTCTGAAGGAAAAAAAAAACTGGTTTGTTTTGGGATCTGTTTCCTTAAAGTTTTAGTTTCATTATGTGGTACTTAGCATGAGTGACTCCATTTTTGTTTAATATGGTCTGTACTTGTAGCCCTTTGAGGTATTTCCATATTACTTTCCACAGAGGTTGTACTAGTTTGCAGTCCCAACAGGAGTGTACAAGCATTCCTTTCTCTCTGCATCCATGCCAGCATCTATAGTTTTGGGGCTTTTAAATAAGACCCATTCTAATTGGGGTTAGGTGATGTATTATTATGGTTTTGATTTGCATTTCCCTGATGATCAGTGATGCTGAGCATTTTTTCATATGTTTGTCGGCCATTTGTCGATCTTTTGAAAAATTCTTTTCCTATCTTTTGCCACTTTTTAATGGGGTTGTTTAATTTTTCTTGCTGATTTGAGTTCTTTATAAATTTTTGATATTAGCCCTTTATCAAATGTATAGTTTGTGGACATTTTCTCCCATTAGGTTGGTTTATTCATTCTGTTGATTATGTCTTTTGCTGTGCAGAAGCTTTTTTAATTTAATCAAGTCTATTTATTTTTCTTGTTGCTATATTTGCTTTTGGGGGCATGTTATACATTACTACATTTTCTTCTAGAATTCTTATGGCTTCATGCCTTACATGTAAATGTTTTATCCATCTTGAATAATTTTTATAAATTGCTAGAGTTAGGCATGCATGTGTATGCCTCCCCACAGATCCCTCTGATCTTGCCTAATGAATTATCCTTCATACATTTCACTCTGTGTGTCCCCTATCACTTCTCTGGAGTTTTACAATGTTCTTTTCAAGAAGAGCCATCTGTAGGTAGGCATCTTTCAATCCTCTTCTTGTGAGCATCACATGTGAGATGCTGCTAGTCCACCACCTACCCCCACTCTTTTCTTAGAAGAAAATTCAGTTCTTTAAGTGTAATCTTCTATATACATAGCTTTTCAGTATTAAGTGTTTGTTTTATGTAATTGAATAGAAAGAATAGGAACTTTAGCCCCAATACTAAGCCAAAATTATATTGGATTGCCCACACACTAAAGTATGATTTGAGTATTGTATATGAGTTCTGTTAGTCTTGCAAATCAAAAACAAGTCAATAGTGTTTACTTCCAAGGTTACAACTGAGTGCACTATATTTTTCTGTCTTCCACTCTGTAGCAGATGGTGAACTCTTAGATGAAATATTGTCAGGGAAATATCTACTTAGTATATAGTAAAATCATAGATAAAACTAAAAGTTCCTCATTATTAGATGAGGACATTCCTGTCTCATGGTAAAATACACTTTTGGATTTGCCCAAGGTGCATCTTTGTCAAGCAGTCTTTATTAAATGTTACCTTGTCCATTTTCCCATGTAGAATAGATGAAGATGCATATAAATAACAACTATTTACAAAAAAGTTATCATGTTTTGTCAATTCCAAAAGTCCTAATAAAAAGCTTGCCAGAAACCATCATAGATACAGCTAAGTTTTAAGAGTCATGTATTTAAACTCCTTGGTTGCATCAGAATTGTTAATAAAGAACTTGCTATATTTTAGATACATTTTGGAAAGTATGCTCCTCCCTAGTACCAATGAGGACATCACACATTTTGTGCTCTTACAAAAATCATGCAAAATTAAGAAAGCTTATTTCACAATTAAAAATAATCACATTCCTACCTTGGAGGAAGAAGTTGTAGCAAGAGAGTGATATCCATTAGATTCAGCTTCAGCTACCATTTGGGGGGTCACGTGACAGACACTTTCACTACCTTCAATCATTTAATCCTCCAAGCAGTGTGAGGAGCAAACATGACTATCATCTCTTTTCCATAGGTAAGGAGTCAAAAATATACATGAGAAAAATGGTTACTTTATAAAAGAGAAAGCTCGCAGACACTACCTGTGGTTGGCAGACCAATGCCTTCCCCCTCAAGATGTCCACATCCTAATCACTAGAACTTTGAATATGTTATATTATTTGGTAAAGGAGAATTAAGATTGCTAATCAGGTAGCCTTTAAAAAAATGGAGATTATCCTGGATTAACCAGATGTGCCCAATGTAATCAGAAAGGCTCTTAAAGGAGAAGAGGGAGGCAGATGAAGAGATCAGTTAGAGAGAGATTTGATGATGCTTTGATGATGCTTTGAATCTGGCTTTGAAGACAGACAAAGATGAGCCAAGGAATGCAGGTAGCCTCTGGAAACTAGGAAAGGCAAAGAAACAGATTCTCTCTGACAGTTTCCAAAAAGGAACACAGCTCTGCTGACACCTTGATTTCAGCCCGGTGATACCCATGTTGTACTTCTATGTAACTATCAGATAATAAATGTGTTAAGCCACCGAACTTTCATAATTTGTTACAGCAAAAACAAGGAAATGCCTACATCATCTTAACCAAGTAACAGATTTCACATCACCAGTGATGTCATGTCAATGTCATGTGCCCCCTGATATAAGGCAATGAGGAGGGAGGGCAGCTCTTCTCTGTGGTATTCTTTCCAGAGATACATTATCCCAGTCTGATCATGAGAAATCATCACGGGAGTCAAAATGGAGAGACACTATAGAAAAATATCTAAGGAGAATTCTTCAAAACTTTCAAGGTCAGGAAAAACAAGGAGAGCCTGAGAAGCTATCACAGTTCTGAGAAGAGTAAGAAGACAACTGATAAATGCAATGTGATATCCATAATTGGATCTTGGAACAGAAAAAGGATGTTAATGGAAAAACTGGTGAAATATGACTAATGTCTGTAGCTTAATTAATAGTATCGTGGTAAAGTTAATTTCTTAGTTTTGACAAATGTACCGTGGTTATACTAACACACACATACACACACACACACACAAAAAAAAAAAAAAAACAGGGTGAAGGGGAAATGGGAAGTCTCTGTATTTTGTGACTTTTCTGTAAATCAAAAATTATTTCCAAATGAAAAGTTTAAAAAATAATTAAAAGGTTTTAAATCAAAGTTTTTAACCAATGACACATGCCTGAGAGAGTCAACTTTAGAATCCATGTCTTCTAGTGCTAAGTTCTATTTCCTCGTTTCCTCCCCAGTATATTGTTCTGGCTGAGACTTGCAATCCACTCAAGCTGACCTTCCCTGACCTACCGCAGCAATAATTTAATTAAAGTCGAAATTATCTGGTTAAAAAAGAAGAAGGTTAAATTACCTGCTTTAAATTAGCAAGTTAATAGTAAAACAACAACAAAAACCTTAGAAGTTCGGAGAGCAAGGACTCTATAACTAACTTTCTTTTTTTTTTATGCACAAATGTTCATACCAGCTTTATTCATACTAGCTGAAATCTGTAAATAACCAAAATATCCACCAATAGGTAAATGAATAAACAAATTGTAGTACATCCCTACAATGAAAAATCATACAGTAATAAAATGAAATAAATTAGTAATGCAAGCAACAGCATGAATGAATTTTGAAAACAAGTATAACAAAAGAAGCCATACTCAAAAAGTACATACTGTGTGATTCCATGTATACAAAATTTAGTTTAGGAAAAACTAATCTACTGGGACAGAAAGATCAGTGGTTTCTAAAAGCAAGGATAAAACTGACTGGGAGGGTACTAGGGTATATCCTGGGGTGAAGAGAATGTTATATATACAATATATATATATATATATTGTAATGTCGGTTACAAGGATGTAGACATTTGCCAAACTCAGTAAATTATATAACTAAAATGAGATTATTTTATTGTATGTATATTATAACTCAATAAAGTTGATATTTATAAAATGTGGTATATGCTCACAATAGAACATTAAGTAGCAATTGAAGATCATAAATTTGATGTACACATGGCAACATGGAAACGGGGGAAAGAACCAAGTGGGACATACAACACAATACCTTGGTTTTTTTTTTTTTTTAATTTCAGCTTATTATGGGGGTACAAAAGCTCAGGTTATATACATTTTCCATGTCCTGCCCATCCCCCTGAGTCAGAGCCTCAAGCGTGTCCATTCCCCAGACAGTGTGCCTGGCACTCACCATGTAGTCATACCTCCATCCCCTCCCCCCACCCCCCACCTCCCCGAGTCAGCACCTTCAAACATGACCATTCCCCAGACAGTGCGCAATGCACTCATCATGTAGGCATACACCCAACCCCTCCTCCCACCCCCCGCCTCAGTCTGATATCCAGTTGGTATCCTTCCCCAATGTGCATTTATTTAGGTGATGATCAGGGAAACCAATTTTCTGGTGAGTACATGTGATGCTTGTTTTTCCATTCTTTGGATACATCACTTAATATAATGGGTTCCAACTCTCTCCAGAAGAACCAAAGAGATGTCGTATCATATAACTAACTTTCTTTTCCTCAAATTCTTACTTTTTTCCTGCTTAGTTAGTTCTGTCCTTGTGGCATTTCATTTTGAATCAGGAATAATCTGTTTAGGATAGTCTCTGGAGTTGGTGTTTGTCTCAAATTCTGGATGTCCTGAAGCAAGTGCTAGGATAGAGACATCTTAGTACATTATTGGGGTTAAGTAGAGAATAATGAAAGTTATAATTATAATGATAGTTAACAATCATTGAGTTTCCTGGCTTCCAGGCACTTTTCTAAGCCCTTCAGATGTATTTGTCTCATTTGATCCACAAAATAATCTTATAATGTAGGACCATCTTTACTTATTTCCAAATGTAGAAACTGAGCCACAGGAATGTTAAGCAAATTGCTACAAGGCCAATATATGGTAGAACGAGATTTTAAGCCTTGGCAATCTGATTTTAGGATTGAGTATCTGACTATAAATATAATAGCATTTGGATTAACAGTCTCTTTTTATTCTGGAGACCATCCTTTTAAACGAAGTATCATAAGAATGGAAAAACAAACACCACACGTATTCACAACTAAGTTGGAACTAATTGATCAATACTCATATGCACATATGGTAGTAAAATTCAATGGAAATCAAGCAGCTGGGAAGGGGGTGGAGGGGATGGGTAAATTCACACCTAACAGGTACAATGCATACCATCTGGGGGATGGACACACTTATAACTTTGATTCAAATTTATAAAAGCAATTCCTGTAACTAAAACATTTGTACCCCTATAATATTCTGAAATAAAAAAATTAATTGGAAAAAAAAAGTAATAAAATCAAATAAATGCAAACAAAAATATAAAATGTCTGTTTGAAATGAATAAGCCATTAAATTATTTATAAAAAATTTGTATGCAAAAAGACCCAAAAGATTAAAAATGGATGCTCAGATGTATTAGTAGTATAAGAATAGATATCCATATCAACAACCTGTAAATTAGGCTTTTTTCAACTAGAACTCACATATGTGTAATTAACTCTGCTCATAGAAGGCAAGGAAACAGAATTCTGTGTGCAAACATCTTTGTGAAAATTGATATGCTGATATATTTTTATATATTTACTGCAGCTCAAATAATTGAATGGTTAATTTAATTATCATGAATAACCCTTCAAAAAATGTTTCACTTTTTTTGGCTAATTTAACAGCAATTGAATAAACTCTTAAACTTTTTTTTTCAAAATTACAGAACTTGTCTTGCAAGGCTTTTGAAAGCCTCCAATTTCCAATGTATCAAAGAGCGAACCTTACTCTTTCCATTTTATATTTAACAAATGCAAGCTAATTGAGACAATCTAAAGAAAAGTAATTTTAAACAGGATTACACAGGAATGTGACTAGAAGAATTAAAAGGAGCAGGATGAGGGAATGAAGGCAAAGGTGGACAAGAAGGGCAAGAAGGAGGAGGCAGAGTTGGAGAAGCTTGTTTAAGATTTAACTGTAGAAATAGTAAATAACCATAAGGTCACTAGAATTAAAAAACATTTTAAATACTTTGTAATCCACTGGTCTTCAGATTCACATACTTCTGCAAAGCTGCTAACAAGGCCCACTCTTTCCATAACTCTACTTTCCCCTTGTCTTTAAACATGAAGATGAGAAACTAGCAAATGCCTTTCCAAAATCAAGCTATAATATTTCTATAATAGAGCATGCCCCAGATTTTTTAGTCCAATAAACATTGCCTAAAAAGGGAATGAGTTTGCCCTAGCATTAGTGTCTAGTAAATTTATTCTATAATCACTGCATTCTTTTATTGGATTCATGAAGCATCTGTTTATTAATCCATTTAAGAACTTGATAAGATGTTGATGTCATGGTGACACACCAATTCTATAGTTTGGAATTTTTTTGCTTTTTGATATTTGCTAGATTTCATTCTTTGACACCATATCAATGGTTTTGTAAAGTTTATTCCCAGTGGTAAACAATGATAAAAGCTATTTTTATATGAATTTTTCACTGTATTGTATTATAAAAATTATTTTCCTTAGTGAAAATGACATTTGTCAAATAGCAGAAACTCCATCCACAGAAGTATTCAGGCAAACACTTGCTGAGTTCATGTCGTAGAGTGAAGTGCTGCTGCTTTCTCTCTGTCAACCATGGATTCTGCAGTCTTTTCAAGGGAGTGGTACATCTACCCCAAAAATATTATATATGCATTCATTCAACAAATGATTATTGGGAAATAAGTTTTTGCTTGACTACTCTATACTAACTTCTGAACTAAGCAGTGAGAGGATGGAGCAATTTTTTTTTTAAAAATCTGGGTGTATAGAGCTTACACTTTTCTTACCATCACGAAAACTCATTTTAATTCATTGGAAGACATATTGTCTTTGTTTGTGCTGCTATAACAGAATACCTGAGACTGGGTAATTCATAAAGAACACAAATGTAGTTTTCAAAGCTCTGGAGGCTGCGCAGGCCAAGATCAAGATACCAGCATGTTCAGTGTCTGGTGAAGGCTGCTCTCTACTCTCAAGATGGCACCTCAAACACTACCTTCTCTGGAGGCAAGGAACACTGTGTCCTCACATTGCAGAAGCTGGAAGAGCAAAAAAGTTCTTTCATAACAGCATTAATCTACTTATGAGGTCAGAGCCCTAATGACTTAAGCATAGCCCCAAAAGACTCTACCTCCCAATATTGTTGCACGGATTAGTTTGCAATGTATGAATTTTGAGGGATACATCCAGATCATAGCACCCATTAAATAAGAATGTTTTGTAAAAAAAAATTTTTTAATTACATTAATAAGTTATTAACTAAAATATAATCACCCAGGAATATTCCACTATAGGACTTCTCAGAGCCTAATATGGTAATATGCATTGTAAATCTGTAGGAGCAGAATAGAACATATAATGTTTGCTAAACTTATATGGCCTTGGAATCCCCCTTTTCTCCTTAAGACTTGTTAAGGGAGTACAGTTTTGTAGAAAGAATCAATGCTTCCAATCTGGCTGGGAAATGATAGGCATAAGGAGAAATTTGTCTTTAGAACTGTACTGTCTCTTATTCTGTCATCACCACAGAGCAACACAAAGGTAGTTCCAAGGCAATCAATGAATAAGTGAATGAGTGAGCAATGCAGACCATATGCATGAGGAAACCAACTTTACATAAAGATAATATAGAAGAAATAGAAATCCATTTTATATTAATGTGAGTAGCTTCAAAATGTATTCTGTACATATGTACAATGATTCTCATATTCAGGAATGCCTATATACAAACTGGATGGTGAATTTTTGCATCTACATGACCTAATTTTTCCATCACTCAGATGTTTATTTTCATTTTAGAAAATCCTTTTGAACTCTTCAAACAAAGCTCAGTACCACCCCTTTAAAACAGTGATTTTCAAACTTTCATCTACAGTATATCTATGACAAAACTCTTGGGGTGCTCATTAAAAATTGTGAATTTCTTAATTCTACAAAGATGGTACCCAAAAATTTGCATTTTAAAAAAGAATGCTTCTAGTGATTCATATGCACAATAAAATTAGAGAGGTACCTAGTTAGGGTCCAATCTCTCCTACTTTTGTTCTATAATTTTAGGAAACATCTTCTCATAGTTTATCATTTTGAATCTCAAGGGCAATGAGATAGCGTATCACTACATAGATACCAGGAATCCACACATGAATTAGAAGCACTGTTGTGTCAAGAATGGCAACCTCATTAAAATTCAAACCTTTTAATCAGGAAAAAATTTTTTAAGAAAAAGATCACTAGTTTGGGATTAATTTCTATCTCATTATTGCAAATTGGGAAAGCTAAGAAGTCTGAGGAAGGCAGATGATGAAGATAATGAGGTAATATATTTCTAGGTGTCTCTAATACATATTTACTTCTTAAGAAGTTAAAATTAGGATATGGAATGGAGGGTTCTGGAAAAATGGCTGCCTGAATTCACATCCTTGGCCCCCTTGTTCTCAGCTCTTTGTTAAAGAAGCTTAATAAATAAATTAATCTTGCTGGTAGATATTCCAGAGAAAAACACAGTCAGGTATTTCATTGTTGGTAATGCCTAGGAGAGAATCAAGAAAACAACAGAGCTTGGAGTTAAGGCTACTGAGAGGTTTGGTGTCAGGCACTCATAGAATCTCTGCGTGGAGTGGGAAGGTAGATTCTGCATTTTGCTTTTCTCTGGGAATGGCTTATTTAGCTAATAAACAAAATCTGGTAGAAGGTGTACTCATAACCGAATCATTTGTGGCCCACTGGTCAAGAACAGCCATTTCTTTTCTGCTTGGTACTGAAGAGGTCTAACCTGAGAAGGGCTTCTCTCTATTCCCCAATAGAATAGTCACAGTTTTTCCTGCTACAGAAAGTTCTCTTTGATTGCCACAGCCTGAAAAGTCCTGAAACATGTTTATACTGTGCTGAGATTACTTATACCTATAATAGGCAAAGGAAAATTATAAACCACAGATGTAAATATCATAAACACATTGGGAGAAAATATTACATTATATGTTAATAATGAAGAACTGGTATCAAAAAATATAAAGAGCATTTACAAATCAATAAAAAAGTTAAACCACCCAATACAAAATGTGATCAAAGATTATGAAAAATCACTCACTTAAGAAAACACTCATTTAAGAAAAACTCATGCACCAGTCTATCAATAGACATCTATAGGAATATGTGTTTCAGAATTACAAAAAAAATGGAAGCAACATATTTTTTAAACTGTTGTTTCTTCATATAGTTGAATACCGAATTAAAATTAATGCAATAGAGACATAAATCAACATGGAAAAATCTCAAAAACCTAAATAATACATAAAAAAGCAAGTACATGATTATGAATACGTGATGAAATTATGTACATAAATTTTCTTAACCATAAAATAATACTGTATTTTATTTATGCATGCACAGACATTTTAAACCTACATAAGCATAACAAACAACAAAAAGAGGAAAGAAAATATGACCAGACCACTTAGTGCCACTAGTGACTCTCTAATGCTTAACTTCTAAAAGAAACCAAAAATGGGAGAAGAAAATAAAGCAAAATTATGTGTTCATAGATGTTTATTTTACTAATTTTTTCATATTTCTATATGCTTGAAATATATTATTTATTGTAAGAAGGATATTAAAGACTTCAGCTTAGCTAAGTAACAAATTAAGTTTTCAATTTGGAAAAAAAATTACCAAACCCCAGTTACACTAAATAAGAAAAGAACACTGAGACACAATTTATGGAGTAACTGAACTCTAAGGACAAAGAAAAACTTTTACAGGCTTTCAGGCAGAAAGAATCAACTAAAACAGAGAAAAGAAAGTCAGACAGGAAACATTTCTCATCTTCAACTCTGGACAGCAAAATATATATACTTATAATCTGTTGTATAGAAAGAACTTTGATTTCAAAGTCCTACTACCCTTAGCAAAGACATAATTCTTACATGAAAACAAAAGAAAGACATTTTCTGACATGCAGAAAATAATGTACATGCCTTCTATAATCATTCATATACTCTAACGAAAATACTAGACATGTTCCTACCAAGTGACAATTCAATAAGAAGTTAACAGAAAAAGGGAACAAAATTCAATGAAAGAGAGGAAAGCAATAATAAATATATATATCACATATATATTTAAATTTTAATATACATGAACTTATGCGACTAGGAATTATAACAAAAGAATTAAATAATGATTCTCAATATAAGGGCATTACTATAGTTCAAAAATAAAAATTCCAAAATCCAAGAGTCTTGGTAGCAAACGCATTCTAAACATCTTCCTCAGTTTGTAAAACTGGTCATGTAAAATTTCCTGTGCAGGCTTAGTAATTATTTACTGTTTGCTATGATTGTAGATATATGTTTACAAATATGGTTACAATGGGAATGTAACCAGTAATAGAATGAGAAATACATAGTATTTCTAACTTAGAGAGGAAAAGGGGAGCAGAAAAAAAACTTAAGTCAGCATATAAAAACAAGTTGGAAATGTGGGGAAGCAAAACAAAATACACTCAATTAACTTAAAATATAATAAAATATTTTAAATTATTAATCATAATAAATATGAAGAGTTGAATTTATTTATGCAAAGGTAACATACTAACAGATTGAATAAAATAAGGAAGTATCCATAAGTGGATATCCAGCAGTATCCATTCACAAGTGACAGTAAAACCAAGTATCAAAGATAAGTTGAAAACAAGAGAATGGGCAAATCATAGAATCATAAACAAAGAAAAATAGAATGGCAATATTAACATCAGATAGGCGGCATTCAAGGACAAAAGCAGGAAAAGAGACTAATCATATCTGATGATTACTTCATACTTACTATTTAGGTAGAACCATATAAAATTGTCATTTTTAGATCAAAAGTAGTCAAATATTGACAATTTCAAAAATGTCAACATATAAATGTTAAAAGTCTTTAAAAAGTAAATAAAATCTATCAATTATAATTCCAGTAAAGCAAACCTTATTCAACTTTGGGAAATGGTTAACATTATTTGTTAAAAAATAGATTTTAAAAAAACCCTAAGATAATATTAATAGATGCCAAAACACATTTGCTAAAATTCATCAATCATTCCTAACAAAACCTCTAAGAAAGATAAAATTAGAAAAAAAAAAACTAAGATACAAAGAAACTTATACAATCAACGTTAAGTATTTATTAAACTATGAAATGATAAAGACAAAACAAAAAAATCAGAAATAATATGAATATGACTGCTATCATATTAATTTAAATTGCTTTTAATGAAACGAGGGGGGGAATTTATAAAGAGGCATAAATATAAGAAATTGAGAAAAAACGATATTTTAATTTTCCAATTATATGACTGATTCTGGAAAAGAAAATTCAAAAGATTCTTCTGAAAAAATTTAAACAATAAGAAAGATTAACATTTTAGCTGAATAACTCAATATGTTTTTGTTATAATTTTATTGGATAGTTAAAAACAAAATAGGACAAAGCCAAATGGACAAAAAACATAAAAGAATGCTTACTGTATCCAACTGTCAAGGAAATGCAATGACACACAATTTTTTATGTGTCCAATTTACATAGAAAGAAAGAAAGCACCCAATAGGCTACATATGAAAATAGGCATTCACATTCTGTAAGAAAGATCATGAATGCCACAGCTTTTTAAAAGTCTTCTAAAATAAAAAAGATACACAATTTGAACCTGCAAATATCCTTTAGAGGATTTCTCACACAAATATAAATGTACCACTTTATAAGTAATTTGTACTTGTAGGACGAATTAGTTGTAATATATATTCTATGTATAAATTAAATATAATTTAATTTAATTATTTACATCATTTCTTATTTTTGTGGTTTTCTTGCCAGTTAAAAAATATAGGATTGTCATTTAATAGTGAACAGTTGTCATGATTTTAACTCTTCCTATAATAAGACAAAGATTACCATTTTTCATCAAGGTAAAAAGTTAAAGACAATATATACACAAAGCTATTACTTCACATTCAGTATATCTGGAAATTTATCTACAGCCACTTTCCATCTTATCAGGTGTCACTCTTTTCTTAACGTATGCAATTTCAAAACTATGTAAGTATTTCCATAAATTAGTCAACATTAGATCAAAAAAAAAAAAATCATAGGGTTATCCCCAGCAATCCCCATCCTTTTTGGCACCAGGAACCTATTTCATGGAAGACAATTTATCCACAGACCCGGGGCTGGGGGTGGGGGAGATGGTTTCAGGATGATTCAAACACATGACATATATTATGTACTTTATTTCTATTATTATTACATTGTACTATATAATGAAATAATTATACAGCGCACCACAATGCAGAATCAATGGGAGCCCTGAGCTTGTTTTCCTGCAAGTAGATGGTCTCATCCGCGGGGGATGTGAGACAGTGACTGATCTGACAGGAGGTGGAGCTCAGGCGGTGATGCAAGCTGTGGGGAGTGGCTGTAACTACAGATGGAGCTTCACTTGCTCACCACTGCTCACCTCCTGCTGTGCAGTCTGTTTCCCAACTGGCCATAGATGGGTCCCAGTCCACAGCCTGGGGGTTGGGGACCACAGGAAATCCCCTTTCAACTTTACATTCCATATATTTTAAGTGTAGTATTATCTTTTCACCAAAGTTTCCCTTTTTTCAACAATTCCATTTCTATGAATCTTCTCAACTAAATACCTGAAAAATCATCTTCTGTTTATATACAATCTGTTTCTATGCCCTACTACTCTTCATTGGAACAATGTTTTGCATTTATATCTTCTATTTTATTCTAATAGTCATTATTGTTATCAAAGTATTTACCATCTTACACCTAAATAAATTACCTAGTTTATACCCAATCTTCTGACAGCTATTCTCTTTCTTGGTACCCTCTCTCCCCAAGTTCTTTTTCAGACCACTGTTCTACTGTCCTTCTCAACTACGTATCATCATGGCTTAATACAGCAAATCCCAATCTCTCACTTTGTCTAGCTTTTAAATTTTTCTATGCCATACACTCATTCTCCCTTAACAGTCTTGTTCTTCACAATAGTGGCCTTCCACTTCCATCCAGAAGAGCATCAAGATCATAGCATGGGTAAGGATACTGTGCTTACCCCAGTCATGCTAGCAATTTATAAACCTTATAAAATAACAGATTGTGACTGTTACATAGAGCAGAGGCCGAGTGCAGTTTGAGAGAAAGATGGAAAAAGACTTTCTTCTCTATCGTCCCAAGCAACTTAGTTCAGTGCCAAACTTACAATACTGCCCCTCCCAGCAGGCCCTGATGCCTGCCAGATCTATCCTCTAGAAACTAAGTTTTATGATCATCCCCAGTAACTCCAGTTCTTGTCAAAGTACTCTTCCAAAAAACGTATTCATTCTCTCTGAAAGAGAGTCTAGAAAACACATTTTTTTCCATCACTGTATTTCAAATGTGTTTTTTTCTTTTCAGTGTTGTTTCAGCTCCACTTAGAGATGGGCCCCAGAAATGCTTCCTGTTTATCCTACTGCTTAATCTGCCCTTATGTACAATTCTTTTTCACTACACACTTCCGCTCTCCCCACATGGAAGGTTTCCCTCTTTCCTGTTAATATAGGAAAATAAAATTTACTCAGAAGAATTAACTCAAATTTTACTCTTGCCTAAAGTCTTTTTTGACTAAATCAGAATATATTTTTCCCCTTTGGTAAATTATTGTTCTTTACTGTCTCAACTATGCTAGTTTTGTCTCCCTGCAGGGATTTCAGTTTACCAGAGATCAGGCTGCCTGTGTTTTCTTTCTTTCTTTTGTGTCTCTCTAATCATGTAGCACATCCACAGTGATCAATAAGTATCTTTTTATCAATTGAATACTGTAAGCCATAACAATGTATTTGACAGATTGATGTAAAAACAAATTCATAACCAAAAGTAAGTTTAATTGTTAATTATTTTGTTATTTTCAATAATCTTGCAATATCACAAAAAGTCCTCATCAAAGAGAGTATAATTCAAGAAGCAATAGACTCTTCGCTATTTACCGAATATATTTGACAATATCACAGTGAAGTGGAATTTTATGTGTTAGAATTGTATTTCCTGCCTCAAAGGTTGTACCTGCAAACACCCGACAACTTATTATGTTTCAGTTGCAATAAAACAATAGGCAAGGGAAATGCAGGAGTCCAAGAAACACTTGGTGAGAGAGAAAACTAGGGAAAGTTTCTATTAATATGCTCTCTAGTGTTCCTATATCTTCAGGTTTAGTTCATAATCTCAAAAGACATAATCTTGAATGCCATGATCCTGATTGTTAAAATCCCAAAAGATCAAGATCTCTAAAGTCTAAATCTCTAAAGCTAAAATCTCTAGTGTCTAAAATCCCCAAAATCACAATCTCAGTATAGTTGTGTCATGTTAGACAGAACTATTACTTTTTTATTGTCTTTATTTGAAAATAAAGTATGTTTAAAGAGATGCACATGGATGCTTAAGTTGACAAAGGGTGGACTTGTGGACTTATTAATAATCTTAGGTGTCAACTTGATTGATTAAGGAATACCTAGAGACCTGGCAAAGCAATATTTTGGGTGTGTCTCTAAGGGTATTTCCAGAGATGAGTGTGTAAGTGTAGGTGAATTAAGTGAGGGAGGTCTGCCCTCAGTGTTGGCGAGCACCATCCAATCAGCTGGGAGCCCAGAGGGAACTAATATAGAAGAGGAATTGGTCTCTCTCTGAGAGCTGGGACAGACTTCTCTGCTGCCTCGGATATCTCAACTCCAGACTTGCCAGCCTTTGGACCCCAGGATTTATACCGGCACCTCCCCCTTCCCTGGGTCCTAAGGCTTTAGGCCTGAGCCACTCTACTGACATCCTAGAGTCTCCAGCCTGCAGATGGCCTGTCATGGGACTTCTTAGCCACCATAATTGTGTGAACCAATTTCCCTAATAAATCCTCTCACATATATCTATATACATATCCCAGTGGTTCTGTCTCTCTGGAGAACCATGACTAATACAGATTTGGTATCGAGGAAGCCAAATACCATTTTTTCTTACTGTATTGTTTACAACACAATGGAAGAGATCTGGGAAATTATTCCCTGTGATAAGTGTATGAGGCTACTTAATGGTGAAAAATAAATGTTTAAAAGATAGTTATTATTGATGCTATGAAAGCAGAACATCACTTAATTGCCATGGCCAAGCAATAAGCAGAATTTCAAATGGAAAAGAAGCATACAAAAGTTGTGGACCACAACCACTCTCCAAATACAAGTGCAGGTAGTGTTTTGAAGATCATAGAAGTGAAAACGCTGGAAAAAATACAGAAATATTCCCTACCAAATTATTTAATTTTGTGACACTTCTGCCCCTTCACACATAGCACCGTGCTTGTCTTCAAAAAACACCCTTCATCAGAGATTAAAAAGAATTAGACAAACTCAGTGACTTTCTGAACCAGAGACTTGCTGATATTAAGGTTTCTGTAGTGATGCAAACCACAATAAATGGTGAACTATTCTTGATTACATATTTTACTGTCAAAGAAGATAGACTTCTTGTACTTACCACTAAATCTAACATAGAAAAACTAGCACATGCTTCACTTTGGTTAATAGACGGCACTTTCAAAATTGTCCCCACTGTTTTTTTCAAATCAACCATATATAATTCATGCCCCTGTTGGATTAAAAAATTCTAGAACTTATCTGTTTATTTGTGTATTAATGACTGGAAAAAGTGAAGGACTTTATAAATGCTTATTTGAAGATTTGGTAGACTTCACAGAAGAAAATGGATTTCACTTGAATCCCTAAACCATAATGACAGATTTAAAATTAGGTGAGATCAAAGCTTCTAAAAGTGAATTTAAAGTCTTATCAATAAAGTTTGTTTTTTCCATACAGCCCAATCCATTTGGTGGAAAATTCCGATGAATGAATTTATACACAATACAACAAAGAAAAAAAATAGTTCAGTTTAAAAATGCATTTGCCTGCATTGGCATTCCTTCCAACTGGTGACATTCCAGGAATTTTTAATGAATTAAAGCTGAATTTACCTGAAGAAGCTACCAAAGTTACTGACTGCTTGAAAAATAATTATGGGCATGGTAGGATAAGAAGACACACAATGGTGCTGCTGTTCAATCATCAATATCGTTTCCATTTTCATTTCTGGTCTGTCTATGAGCACATGTGTAATGGATTTCCCCATACCCAAACCAACATAGAAACATGGCACAGAAGATGGGAAAATTTAATAGAGGATGCTCATATCAGTGTATATAAAAATCATAGAAGAATTTTAAAAAGAGCAGTGCCACATAGAAAATCAACGTGAAGGCATTCTCTGAGGAATGCCATGTCCTAAAAGAAAAAGAGCAGCTATTCAATGTCATGATGCAAGACTTCAAAAAATGGTTAATGACTGTGAAGGTCAGCCAGCTCTAACGGATGGACTATACCCGATGCAATTGCCCATCATCTAGCTCTGTAATACATAGTGTAATACACTTCTTTGTATGTCAAATTTTCTTTTCAGGTTTTTTTTTTACTTTTTATTTTTCTTTTCTTTTGCTTTTTGGGTCCCCCTCCCTCACTATTTTAAATTGTCAACATTTTTTCTTTTTTTACAATTCACTATGGAATGTATTTCATCTTTGCATCATTTTCAATACTGGAGACTATGTAAAGACTTTTGAAGAGTTCCCATTAATTTTATGCATTTTTTTGCAAATTTGACTCCACAAAAGTGCGTTATCACAACATTGCCTTTGTGTGTAAATATTATGTATGCATGTAAAAACGTTGAAACTTCCTCAATAAAGAGATGTCCTTTTTATATGTCTGCATTTGTGAAAGATAAAAGTTTTTGAGATCTTGGCTCTTTGGGTGACTGCACCACACTTTTTGATCAAGCTCCTCAGAAGACTTAAATTGTTCATCATGGTGTTATAGATAACCACAGTCATAAAGCTGAGTGCATATAATTACTAACCGTGCGATCTGTGTTTATACATTTTCCTTTTTTGACCTATTTCTTTATGAATATGGTTTGTTGGCTCATAACTATTATACTTATGTGATTGTAGTTACTATACCTGATTGATTGTGCTTGCAAAAATATGTGTTATTATTGCCTATTTTATTGTGTAGAGTGGCCTGTAAAGTTTTCTGCCATGAGTTTGTATGTTTCTCTAAAAAAAAAAAAAAAAAAAAATCCCCTTTTAAAAATATAAATAAATATCTTTTAAAGAATTTTTTAAATTATTTTTTCAAAATTAGATTTTGGGGATTTTGATCTTTTGGAATTTCAGCATTTGGGATTGTGTTATTCAGGATTGTGTCTTTCAAGATTACGATCAGCTCCCATATTTTTGATATTGCTAGAAGTGCTAGAAGAGAAGAATTAGCCATCAGTGATGTTCCGTGAACATGGTGACCTGGGGAATTTGTATCAGAGCACAACGATATGCATTCCAGGTAAGAGTTCTCAAAATTCCTCCAATTGTTTTCAGGTATTTAGAACAGATATATCTTTCCATGGTTTTCTTTTCTCTTTAGCATTTAAAAATTGACTTTGAAATTTGGGATCAATTTACATATTTCCCATAGTGTTAATTCACTTTCTATAATACTCTACTTGAATTAAAAAGAATATTTTTTATTTTATGACAATGAAAGAAATGCTTTTAAAATATAAAATTGGGGATTTATTATGATAAGGAAAATAAGTAATATATTATGTTTGAGGACAATCTGTTCCACTTTGAATTCTTAAAAGAAAAAAGAGTCAATTAGTAAAATTTACCTATAAAACAGTGTAATCTAAAGTTAATTCTATCTTTTATTCAAAAAATCATTTTTAATTTTCTGTCAATTGTCTAGCTTTTTCTAATTTAGTTATGCTTGAATTATTTTTATAATCATGTTTCAGAAGTATGACTTTAGACTTCAGTTTAATGGTTCTGAAATTACGAGTGTTACATCTAACCCTTTAAAAATATAATGAAACCAAAACATTTTATAACAGACACTAATATAAAAAATAGGAATGGATGTAAAAGGCAATGCAAATGAAATTTTACCACAAAGTGGGAAAAAATCCACATAAAATTACAAAACATAGGTAGGAAAAATCCGTAGTTTCACTGGCTCCCATAAAGAGAAGAGTTTGTATATTTACCAATACAAGTCAGAATTTTATTGAAGAAACGATTTTCCTAATAAAATTAAAGATGTAAAAATGTAAGCAGAAAAATCTGTATTAAATACATTTGTTCCTTTTCCATAGTAGAACCCTCCATAGCATCCTGTTAATGAAAACTTATGTTTGACACTTCTTGTAGGTCATTTTAGATATAAATATTATAACTATTATATTTACTATATTTCCTCCCCAAATTAAAATCAGTTATCTTTATTATTCCTAATTTTATATCAGACAAATACCCACTATAACCATCAACCAATTACTGAGGATATGTTTAAGATTTTAGTTTACATAATAAGTACTCCATCACATTTTAGTTAAGAATTGTTCAAAGTTGAAGCTGAACTAAATGGAACTTTAGATTTTTAAAAATATAGTAAATATTGCTATTTTTTTCTTAAGACCTCAATTCTACTTTTCCTTTTAGTGATATATATTTAAGTTTGCAAAAGTAGCTCCAAACTATGCCAGGGAGCTGGAAATTTATGCAATTCTAACCACCTTTTAATAATTAGAATTCAAGAATTCATGAAACATTTTCTTTCCCTGAAATTAAGCAACAGTTCCACCATTGCTTGCTAATTGATCACAATGTGAGTGAGGGCAGAAGTAAAGCTCAACTATCACACAGTGGTATCCATAACATAAGCATAGATGCAATTAGGAGCCTTTAAAAAACAAATTCAGTCAGGGTTTGGTTTTCTTCTATTTTCAATGACTGACCATGAGACCTTCCTTCCAAAACCATATACAATTTGCCTCTCTATGTGGTTTAAGTGAGGTGGGGAGTTGGTTGAGTTTAAGCTTAAAGCATGTGCTTCAGGAGCTAAAATTTGCTTTATTTCTTTGCTAAATTCCCTGGGCCTATGGAAACTTTAGGTCTCTTTTCAACGACATAATAAAACCCATAACCAACCTTAGAGACATATTTAAGAGAAGATATTTCTCATATAATTTTTATAAACATTTGCTCATATGAATTTTTCTCACTATATGCCAGATCATGACCTCTGATAACTAGTCCCTCACTCAAAGCCCAATAATCCACTTTAGTAAGCAAGTACACTGTTATAAGGAACTTTACCAGGGGAAATATAAATGGTGGTGCAAGAACTCTAATTTACTCAAAAGAAAAAAAATTATATACATATATATGTATATAACAACCCTTTCACAGTTCTTATTACTTCAGAAAAAGTCTTCACTAAAAGGTATTTGTTCATATTAACTAAGGGCTAACTTTAGTGTACTCACCTTAACATGCAGAAAAACACATAGAATACTAAATATGATTATATTTGAGGAATATGATTTAATAAAAACTCAATTTTTTTCAAATGACTAGTATCAAATCTGAGAAACTATGTTAATCATAAAAACAGAAAGAATAATCTCAGATCATAATTATTTAGTATTTTAATGAAATGTTTAATAGAAGATATGCTCACATGTAGTTTTTTTCGTTTAAAAGAGTGGCATTAACAGAAATGGAAAAATTGAGATTCGAAAAATAACAGAATTGACTTAGGCAAGGTAAACCTTTTGTAGAAATAAACATATTTTCGGTGATCTATATTACCTCCATTTTAAAAATTCTAGTGATATAAAACTTTCCAAACACTTCCACACCAGGAGAACATGTCACAGTTTGGTGGGTGAACTGGTTTGGGTTAGGGACTGACAATGTGAATGGGCAAACGTCCTAAGTTAAGCAAAAGTGGAGAAACTGGACATATATATTGATATAGTTAGGCAAGAATTAGCCAAAATAAGAGAATATCATGAATCAATATGTCCATGCTGAACCCACAGTAGACAGGGTTCTGAAGTCAAAAAGATCAAAGAATAAACATGTGCCCTCCAATTCTACTTCCTTCTTGCGGTGGGCATCCTTGGGCCTACAAGTACTCAACATGGCCAGAAATTGGTCAGAAACCTATAGCTCAATCTTGCAGCAGGATAATGCTACTTAGATTCATTTAATATTCATTGCATGATTATTTATTGAACATCAACCATGTGTATGGTACTCTGCAGGGTACTATGTATACAGTGGAGGGCAAAACACACGTGGTTCCTTCCCACAAGAGCTTATGATCTAGAGGCAAAGATAAATAATCAAAAATACAGGTATACAGATAAAGACCTAGACAGTGTAATAAAGGAAAAGTATAGAGGGCTGTCATCCTGAGTTCTCTAGAAACAGAGCCTGCGCAAATAATTGAGGAAGCGTTCTTAGGAAAGCAGGATAAACAGGGAAAAAAGCTAAGCAAGAATGTGGTCTCAGTCAGAAAGTAGCCTGAACTTGACCCCATAGGGAGCTCTGGAACATGAATTGCACCACTGGGTGGTCCCACATTGAGGTTAGGAGGTGTGCTTTTTGAAACCCTGGTCATTCAGTCGCTGGGTGAAGGCTGTCAGGTGGAGTTGTGGTGGCAGGAGGAAACACTTTTTTGGAATGATATCCAAGGTAAAATTTGAAGGTTGTATGGTATTTGCCTTGGAAAAGAAAAGGACCAAGAACGTTCAAGGTAGTGAAAGAGGTCAGTGATTACCAAATATTAATATCATGATAAGGTGGTGCCAGTGTAGTGCGGAGAGCCAGAGGAGCAATAGATTGTGCAGAATCATAGAGGCCAGGTCAAAAAGGTTGGTTTTTATCCTAAGAGCAATGGGCATCTTTCAAGAGTTAAAAGCAGGCAAGGCACTCAACAAAATGTGCATTTTAAAAAGATTATTAGAAATAAGGAATTAGAGTAAGTCAAAAATAGATCTTGGAATATCAGTCAGGAGAGAATCTAGAAAGAAATAATGGTGGTTTGAACTAGAATAGTGAGAGTGCCCAGGAATAAGTATAAATGGATTCCAAAGATAATTGCCAAGCTAAACTGATGGAACATGGTGATGGGTGGAAACCATAAAGAATATAAGGAGGTATAATGATACCATACTAGTCTGCCATCTTGCATTACTTTCCTCAACTATGCTGTGATATCCAGGAACTGCCACACATAAGGAGGTCAGTTAAGCTCTACCGGAATTGATTATTTGTCATAAGTGCAAATGAAAAGGCAACAGCAAGAAAGTTTAGGTCACTGGTGAGAGAGATATTCAAATAATGGACTGTAGAATCCAAACTGGACCAAGAGGAAATGAAGAAAGAATGGGGTTACTAGTAGGAAGAGATAGAAGCATCAACAGGCTACAGCTACTGACTGGGCAGCATAGATATTTGTCCTCACCACTATGTAGAGTTAGTCTTATAATTCTAATTGTAAAATTGTCCAAATTAAATAAATTTAATTTAATACTGATAAGTCCTTGGAATTATGCATAAAGGAAATTACAGATGATTTTTACAGAGGAGAAACATTCTGGTTATGTACTACCAAATGTAGACATGAATCAACAATGTAGTGCAATTATACTCAAAGCAAAGCTATCACTGAGAAGATAGATTGGGAAGCAGTGTGTACTAGTTAGGTACTAGTTATGCCATATGCTCGTCATGGCAATTATTAAGACTGGATAGTGAATTCTTCATGTCAACACTGAAACAGTTTAAAATGAATTTGTAAAACCAGTACAGGCATATAAGAAGGAAGGTAAAAATAATCTTGGAATGTGCTAAGGCATGAAAACTGAGGTCACAGTGATCTTGCTGTTTGACTTGCTTGGATAATTGCTTCAGTCTTCATTTTTGAATCTGTACACACAACCTTGGTGGGTTTTGTGTACATTTTGAAGTCCTTGAATCCCACTAATGTCCAAGTAAAGGGAAACATGAGTGGAATCAGGAAGCAAAATCTGCAGTGTGTTCTTTCAGAATGGTTTGGAACTGCCTGACAGGCTGCCCTGATTGGCAATGTGCAACTTGGATCCATGAAAAACACAGCTGTGTAGACCAGGGTGTAGATCAAAGGCTGGAAAACCTATTTTTATTTTAATGTTGTGAAAAACTCCCTGGTCCAAGAACCACATAGATTTTGACATAAAGGCTGCATAGAGAGAAGTCAAAAGGCCTTCAGTTTAGAAGTCCCTCGGAAGGATCACATATTAGTGAATAAGTGGAAATGAAAGTACTCAGATTAAAAAAAAAAAGAAACACATAAAATGGCAACTTGAATTTGGGTGTTTAAAAATACCCTCAACACAGGCAGAATGAATTTTAACATGTTCCACCTAAACTTTTACTTCTGGAAATAAATAGCATGCTGTTTATAGCAACAGTGAGTTATTCTGTATTTCTCAAAGGTGATCATAAATGTGTCAAGATTACACTGGGGTTCCAGAGGCAGAAAATTTTCATTATCAGAAATTCTTTTTTTTTTTTTGCTTGCCTGGGGCTGTGTCTGCATTAATTCTATCTATGAACAGGTAAATTAGGAACATCTGATAAAGCTATGATCTCTGCTACTAAAATAATATTTTCTCAAAAAAGTAGCAGTGCTGCACTAACTCATTCCATGTCCCTTTACCCTGAGACGACATCACATCTTCTCCAACTCCCAATGCCCAAAATAGTCCAATTTCTGTCCAAGATATTTTTCTGAAGCCAAGAAAAGCTACAAAACTGTTTCTGATGACTAGACACATATTTATCTACGTTCTAAACAGAGTCCACCCAATCATAATCTCCTGCAATTGGATTAAACCACCATTGCTCAATACCTTTTTAAATAGAAACTGAAACTGTTGAGTTTTGTCTTAAAGTATGATACCAGAGGTGCCAGAGTCAATACTGAAAGGAAGCAGGTCCAGCAATTGAATACAACAGAACTTTCCATTCCATAGTGGTTCAGCAAGCCTGGGAAAGGGATGGCCTGCAGTTTATAGAGTTAGCCTGAGTAGCTTGCTGGCTCATTTATTTTTATAGGTTCCTAGTTTTTTAACAGCGCATTTTTTTTTTTTTTTTTGGCAGTGCTTGAAACTCCTATTGAATGCCAGTTCTCAAAAATACCTGGTAAGAACTAAAACAGTGCAGGAAGATCAATGGACTCTTTTAAATAGTTTCTAAAAATGTCATATTTTTTTCTGTAATCAACGTAATATTTAGGGAAATCTTTATAGCATAGTAAGGGTACTTGTGACATAATGAGGGTTGGACTTTAATGTGTTACAGGTATATGTCTTAGCAACTTTTGTATACCCCATGCCTTTAAACTGATGGGTATATTACAAAAATGATTTGCTTTTAATTTGAATAAAGTACTATCAGAGCAATGTATAGTTAAAAGAGTTTTATCTATAGTTAATTATCTAGCTCAGGGATTTAAAGCTGTGTGGTAAATGAGTTTCTCATTTTTCTTAACAGAAGGTTAGTTTAGGCTTTTTAATACTACCACAGGTTGGCAGCCAGGCTCTGGTTGGCCTCTGTTCTTTCAACTTGTTACAGGCTACCTGCTATCAACTTCAATACGTAGGTCTGCCAGGTGCTCTTCATGTATTCTGGGTGGCTTCATGCAATGCAGCTATTATGTACAATTATACAACCATTCCCAACCACTTAAATCTGACATTATCCCAGAGTGACAAAGGCAAATATGTTCAGATCTATCCCATTCCGTGAGGGTACTGATGTGTAAAACGATTTTAATAAAGGTTTTATGTCACATTTATTAGGTGATTGTGAGAAAAATAAACTTTTACCCTGTGTAAAATCAGAATTGTCTGTCTCTCTCTCTCTCGCTGTGTGAATATGAATATTCTGCTGAAAACTGGGGTAGCTGTTGCTTTCTGTTGCTTCTCTGTTACTCATGTTTTCCAGGCCTGGGAACAGATGGTGCACCACCTGACTCAGAAGAGTCTAATGTAAGATTCATTGTGCTTCACAGGAAATCAAAGCCCAAGCAACAATACAGAAGGTGACGCAGCACCTCAGCAACCAGTAACACAGTATGATGCAGTCAAGTGGTAAAGGGAGAGGGAAGGAGAGAAAGAAATGTTCTTTTGAAAAGGAAAAGACAGAGAGTGAAATATGTTCACATGCTTAGGAAACAAAACCTTCAGCCCTTAAAGGCTAGTATTTGAAAATAAGAAGCAATCTTCAACCCAGATCTTTGTCCAAAACAGTAATAACTTTCTCTCCAGAGGATTTTAGTTATCTGATTGTTATCAGCACTAAAAGACTGTTCTAGTGTCCTTCAAGAAATGTCTTAAATTCAAATCACCTTTAATGCGTAATAGTGGAGGATGATACTGACAAGTGTATTAAATTTATAATTTTAACAAAGCTATGGAGAAGGGGCCTAGGACAGAATAATTTGTATTACATGGGCTAAGGTGTCCTCACGGCTATCAAAAAGGGGTAGCAAGTGCAGCATACAAGCCTTTGCAAAGCCTTCTTCCACTCGACCTAGAAGAAGAGTTGGCAAACTGTGGCCTACAGACCAAATTTGGCCCACCACTTGTTTTTATAAATAAAGTTTTATTGGAACATGGGCATGATCATTAATTTGTGCATTGTATCTGGATGCTTTTGTGATACCTTAGCAGAGATGAGTAGTTATAACAGAGGTCATATGACCAATAAAGCCTGAAATACTTACCATCTGACCTCGTGCAGAGAAAGCTTACTGAACCCTGGGCTGTAACGTATCTCCCTCTAACATTCTTCATATAACCATGAACTTTCACCCAATCCGAGAAGTCAGAGAGAACCCCTATAGTAATAGTATAGTACATATTTGACTCACATTCTTTACCTTTGGGAAAGAAACCAGTTTCTTTGAGCCTGAATTATCTGTGTCACCTGGAAGTGACGTTATATCTCTGGATTCCCCACCCAGCACCACCCACCATCACAGAAAGTTCACAACAGTATTATCAGAAAAGATATTAAGATGGTCTCTCAACATTCGAATGCCAGCATCTAACTTCCTTATAAAAATAACCTACATCCACAGTGCCTTTGGGCAACTATATGCTAATTTGGAGCCTCTCTACCCTTACACTGCTAAATCTTGTTGAATCGTTTGTTCCTATCAGGCTGTCACAACAAAAAAAAGTTTCAGGCCCTAGACAAATACCACATGAGGATGTATTCCTAACCTCGTTATCTCTGTAGCTGGTTGTAACACAGACTCACCCCCAGAGACAGAGTGGCATTAAAGTGCAGTCAAGACATTTACAAATAAATTACTGCCTGAAAAAATCATAATAAGTGAAACAGCATTTCATCCACAAAGAGCACACTTGAAAATCCGTTATCGATGTCAATTTGCTATTTCCACCCTACATTAGCCTAATATGATGCGCACGCGGCCCAGTCGGTGGTGTTCCAGCACAGACTCTCCAAAAAATAAGCCTTTAAGGATTTCAAAATATCTGAGAAACTGCATTACTGGTCAAGATAATGGCATTTTTATAACAAATGAAAAATAGCAGCTGAAATGCACAAGGGCATGAGATTGGGCATGAACAATCTGGTTGAAATACAATCCCACCATCTGCCACTTCAGGGATCATTCTGAAGCAGGTCAGTGCTGTACCTATTTTAGGTTTTAAGTCAATATCAGCTAAAGGGACAGCCATGAGACAGAGGAGTACCTTTTCTCACTATCCTTCTCCAGTATCGCATTGAGAATGAAAACATCGCCTTCTGTGCCCCAATCTAATCTTCCCCCCAACCCAAAAAATACTTTTCTCCCAAAAGAACAACATCACAGTAGACAGACGGGGGACTAGTTGAAAACAATGAGGACGATTTCATTCTACAGAAAAGCCTTTACACACTAGAACAAAGAAAAGGTAGAAACATTAATTGAATGATTTGTAGCACACATATTTCTTTCTGCCAGTTCAGCATTCACATATATTAGATAACCAGAACATCAAAGGTTATTGAAAAAATGGCTAACCTGCTAACCTTTTGTTTCTCTCTTTGAGCATTTTGGGGAGTTCCAATAAAAATCTAAGTGGCTCACTGCACCTGCCTCTGTGAAATTAGGACTGGTATTAATAGGGTTTTCCACCAATGAAAATCACTTTGTTAGGGATGATCACTTTAACAATATGCTCCATGACATATCTATATATTGCATGTATTCCTCTCTGTATCAAATATTTAATAATAAAATAGGGAGAAGGCAAAAATTTTAAAAAATCTTTTGAAAAGTGATGATCTGACTCTGTTAACTCACTGATATAACTGAAATTGTCAGGTTTCAGTGTGAAAAATGTCTGTTCTTGACGTGCTCATGGTCGAAGAATGATCAGACATGCCGAAGTTAGGCAAGCATGAAAATGAGGTTTATTGAGGAGAGAGAGATAGGATTTTAGGGCAAGAGCAAGATATAGGTTTACAGAGGATGATACATATGCCACGGATGATGACTGGACCCATTGAAACAGCAAAGGGACAGCAAAAGGAAGGGCATAAAAAAGGGCTGGCTATGGTTTGCACCTTGTTTTATAGTGCCCAGATAGGGACCTGCCTCATGGTTCAGACATCACCATGGAACCACTTTGATGGGACAGTTGGGAGTTGCATGACCTGAGTCTTACTATGCATGCAGCTCTCCCATGGGCCTCTCTGAAAGCCCATTTCGGGTGGAGGGTGGATCACAGCAACACCCACTTTCATGCCTAGGAGACCCAGAATCCCTTGCTATCTACCTAACAAAATGACAGCAACAAATCTTAGAGAATTTCTTCAGCATCACTATCCTTGATGAAGTGGGCATGATATCTATAGAGGTCTTTGCTTTTGTTCTTAGAAGAATCTCAATCTATAAACCTTTCAGGTATGTCTTCCAAACCCTGAGACCCTCAAAGATATAGTCCAATGGGAAAACTTTTAAACAAGGTAAATTATGACTCAAATGCCCCACCAATATTGTCTTCTGTAGGAGGAAAATATACTGCTGAACATATTGATGTAACTGAAAATTCATAAAAAGAGCTATCAATCTCTCTATTACTTGGTATCACTATCTCCTGACACATTATAGTTTCATTTTGAGATTGAGCCTGCTGGAAATGCTATCAACTCGCATACCAAACTAAGGAATAAACTATTTAAATTATAGCACCTAGCCATAATTTAATCTTTGATTTCCCAAGTTTAAACAAATATATATAATTTGTAGCTTTTATAGAAATTTTATACAAATATTTTCTATTTACTCAAAGAATAGCACATAATGCTAACCTATGATGCTATAAAGAGAAACTAATTATATAAAGGTTAAGAGCAATTTTCCAAGAGGAGAAAGGAACTCAGTCTTCCTTTCATAGCCCCACATGGAATAAATCAAGGCAGGGGATACTAATTTTACACTGACCTGAAAATTAGTACTTCTAATATTATGTTGATATGTTTTCAGATTGTTCACCACTTAGATCAACAAAATGAAGTGGAGTAATTTATTCTACAAATATTTACTGAATACTTGCATACCCTGTGGGAAACGGGGGACCGTTTGCAATAAAAGGTTTCTGGAAAAAAGTGACACCTAAGTGAGTTCTTAGGAATTAGCGAGGTCAAGGCTGGAAAAGGAAAGAGTTTTCCCAATAGTGAAAGCAAAAACACAGAGCAAAGGAGCTAAAAGGTGTCTGACAAAAACACCAGCAGTTTGGCATTGCTGAGGTATAGAGTGCAAGGCGGTGGCTAGCTACAACTGAAGTTGTAGGCAAAGATCTAGATAAGAGAATTTTTGCTCTGAGTTAAGCAGGTTGAGATATGTCTCCTAAATCACAACAAGGCATTGAAAGATCTTAAGCACAGATTTTCATGTGTTTAAATCTGCATTTTTGAAGGATCATTCTACCAGTGGGTTGAAGATGAATTTGATTGGGACAAGAATGGAGAAAGAAGATCAATTAAGAAACTAATCGAGAGGAAGCAGCTGGATGAGAAATAACGAGGATGGAAACTAAGGCAATGACTGTAGGGATGGATTAGAAACGATGGACTGGGACATAAAAATCAGCAGTACTCTATGATTCCTTCTGGTTGGTGTGTAAGACGGAGGAATAAATTTATTACAAACGTCTTTCTAAATTTCCTAGCCACCAACTAAGCTAGAAAATATGGGATAAGGAGAAAACTTTGGTAGATGAAAACAATTTTGGTTTTCAATGTATTACACGTTTCCTAGGAGACAACTATGTGGTGATGCCCGGTAGACGGTGGGATAGATAAGTGTGGGGAGCAGTTTGGGCCATACATCTAAGATTGGAAGATGAAAGTGTGCTAGTAGAAGAGATACTCCAGTGAGTATGAGAAACTAAGGTGAATGAAAAGAAGATGAACAAAGAGACAAAGAAGAAACAAGAAAGATAGAAGACCCAGGAGAATGCCTGAACACAAAAGCCAAGTGAATAGAGAAGGATTCACGTGGCAAATAACAGCAGAGAGGACCAGAAAAAAAAAAAAAAAAAAAAAAAAGACCAGGAAAGGCCTCAGTTTGTAACTTTGAACCATTAGAAGCCATATTTTAGTGGCAATAATAGGGGGTGAATGTGTGTATTATTATGGTTAGGCAAAATAATGAGGCAGATTCTCTAATATCAGTAGTAAGAAAACAGAACCTAATATCAATTTTAGTTATTTTATCAGGGACCTAGTAGTATGTGATAATTTTTTTCTAAATCCTTGATTCTATGCATAATGCACAATTGATTATAATTGAATAAATTTTAAAAGATGGAGAAATACCAACATTAGAAGGCAAACAACTTGCTACATAATAGAAACAGTACCTAAGGATAATGGGAGTGAAAAGGAAAAATAAACAAGGGAAAATTGGGGCATGGCTTGTGGTTAATGGCACATTATAAATCTTGAGTCTTTTGAAAGCAATTCTCCACAAGAATATTCTCACAAAAGGCCAATTTCTCCCCATCCTTTGTGTTGTAGGAAGTGCCTTATGTTTATATACCAGAGGAAGGACAACACAATTCTTGCTTTGGGGACATGTAACATTATCAAGCCACATTAAATTCTGAGCAAATGTGTTGTCTGAAATATGACCATAGATTATGTCAGTATATTTTCTTCCCATTTCTATTTTTTATTGAAGAGTAGAAGACAATCGTAGTATAAAATCTGATTCATACGCAAAAACTGCTTCCCTAGAAAAGAACCAATTTCACAAAGCCACTGATGAAGTTCAGATGATTCAATCACCAACTTCAACTTCTAAGTGAAAGTCGTACTTTTCCCCTCACTTTGACCAGAATATATTACTGCTGCAAAGCAATTTGCACTTTGCAACTTTAAAGAGAGCAGAAAGGACTAGACTTGCCAGAGGCACTTGGGCAATTGTCACAGGCAGATTGTTTATTCTAACCAGAGGTTTATTATTATTTTCATAGTATTCTGCAAAGATCAAGAGAAAGTGCTAACAGGCTCTGTTATTTTAAAAAGGTGGAGTTTAAAGTATTATAAAGCATAAAAAACAGCAAATTGCTTGAAAGTTTATACAGGTAGGTTGTTCATATAACTATATTAGCAGGGAATGCACTTTTGTTTTATTAGTTCCAGAACTGTGTGGCCCAGCCAAAAGAACAACCAGAAGGGATTTTCTTAAATTTTTCTGAAGTTTAGCAAAACTCTGCAAGTCATTCAATGCTAGACTGAAGTAAACTAATAATGTTTGAAACAAGAATCAATGTTCACACCAGAAATCATGATTCTGTCCTTTTTCAACTTCAAAAACAACTGATAAGAATTACAAAATTTCACAGATGAAAGCAAATATCTCAGAACTTATGCGGAAGGTAAAAAAAAAAGATCTCCCTTTGTAATGCCACATAATGAGAAGAAATCAAGTTCATATCATGTCTTTTAAAATGACATAAAATTGCTCAAGCTGGGGACCATAGAAGCATCTGTATTATTAACAGTTTCCTACAGGTGCTGTAACAAAGTACCACAGACTGGGTTTGTTAAGCCACCCAGAAATTTATTGTTTCACAGTTCTGGAAGCTATTAGCTTGGTGCAAAAGTAATTGCAGTTTTAGTGTTGTTGAAATTTGCTATTTGATACTGGAATACATTCTTAAATAAATAAATGTGGTTATGTGATACATCATTTTAATGCACATTTCTCACTTTTTGTTTTTTTGCTAATGACTTATTACTTGCTGTTTATTTTATATTTATTTTAGGCTATGGAAATGATGTTAGACAAAAGGCAAATTCAAGCTATACTCAAGTTCAGAGACAACTCGCAACATCAACAACGCATTTGGCCCAGGAACTGCTAAGGTGGTTTAAGAAATTTTGCAAACGAGACAAGAGTCTTGAAGATGAGGAGTGCAGTGGCCGGCCATCAGAAGTTGACAACAACCAGTTGAGAGCAATCATCGAAACTGATCCTCTTAAAAATACAGGAGAAGTTGCTGAAGAACTCAAGGTCGACCATTCTATGGTCACTGAAGCAAATTGGAAAGGTGAAAACCTCAATAAGTGGGTGCCTCATGAGCTGACTGAAAATTGAGAAAATCGTTGTTTTGAAAGTATGGTCTTCTCTTCTTGTAAGCAATAATGAACCATTTCTCGATCGGATTGTGACGTGCAACAAAAAGTGGATTTTATACAACAATCAGCCATGACCAGCTCAGTGGTTGGGCTGAGAAGAAGCTCCAAAGCACTTCCCAAAGCCAAACTTGTACCAAAAAAAGGTCATGGTCACTGTTTGGTGGCCTGTCACCTGTCTGATCCACTACAGCTTTCTGAATCCCAGTGAAACCATTACATCTGAGAAGTGTGCTTGGCAAATTGAAGAGATGCACCGAAAACTGCAAAGCCTGCAACTGGCATTGGTCATCTGAAAAGGCCCGATTCTTCTCCACGACAATGCCCCACTTAACATTGCACAACCAACACTTCAAAAGTTGACCGCCTTGGGCTACAAAGTTTTGCCTCATCCACCATATTCACCTGACCTCTCACCAAGAGACTACCACTTCTTCAAGCATCTGGACAACATTTTGCAGGGAAAATGCTTCCACAACCAGCAGGATACAGAAAACGCTTTCCAAGAGTTTGTCAAATCCCAAAGCACAGATTTTTATGATACAGGAATAAACAAAATTATTTCTCTTTGGCAAGAATGTGTTGATTGCAATGGTTCCTATTTTGATTAATAAAGATGTGTTTGAGCCTAGTTATAATGATTTAAAATTCATGGTCCAAAACTGCAATTACTTTTGCACCAACCTAATAGAAGTTCAAGATCAAAGTGTCAGCAGGGTTGATTCCTGCTGAGAATTGTGAGGGAGAATCTGTTTCATGCCTCTCTCCTAGCCTCAGGTGGTTTGCTCCCAGTCTTTGGCATTCTTTGGCTTCTAGACATATCATCCCAATCTCCGTCTTCATATTTTTATGGTGTCCTCCTTGTGTGCATGTGTTCAAATTTCTCCTTTTTATAATGCCACTGGATATGTTGGAATGAGGACCCCCCTACTCCAGTATGGCCTCATCTTAACCAGTATCTACAACTACTCTGGGTACCAGGAGTAAGGACCTCAACCTATTAAGTTTGTTGATGGGAGGGACACAACTCAACTCATAACAACATCCTAGATGTCCCCATATTTCTGCATACTATGGTCTCAAAGTCCAGGTTCATCTACCTTCAAACTTCTCTTGTTTAACCCTTTCTTTTCAGCTCCATTGCAATTGCCCTTGCAATATCTTATCTCATTATCACTAAACAGTGATTCCATGAAGGTGGAGCCCATGACCACTTTTTTCCTCTATGTACTCCCAGTGACGGGTCTCGGACTGCCTAGCTCTTAATATAATATCTGTTTAATGAGTTTTAAGTAAAAGACTCTTCATTGATTATGAAAATTTATTTCTAATTAGATTTCCTGTTTTTAAACTTAATCTTACACTTCAGTACCTTTCCCTCACTGCTAACAGACAGATCTTTAAAATATTTTTACCATGCTCAAAAATGTTCAATGGCTTCTCATGACTTACAAGATAAAAATCCACTCCTTAGCCTGGCACACAAGGAACTTCATCTTGGCCTCAAATTACCCCTTCAGCCTTGTCTCCTTGACTTCTTCCCCTATCCCTTATCCAATAAAAACAGTATTTGTAGCTTCTTGGTAACCTCATGCTCTCCCGTGCTTCCGTGCCTTTGCAAATCTTCTCTTTGCCTGGAGTATATTCCTCACCTCATCAGCCCAAACACAACCTCCTATGTGAATTCATCAACACTTCCATTACATATTTTATGTTCACCTGTATCAAGACAGCCTACAGATTGTCTATTTATATGCTTGTTTTTGTGTCTCACTTTCCATGAGATTCTAAACAACCTGTGCTTCTTGAGGACCAGACACAGGCATTTTTTTCATCTTTGTATTCTCAGCATATATTATAGGGTAAGGGCAGGCACTGAATAAACATTTGTGAAATAAAGAAATACATGGAAGGGAAACTATGTGGTCCGATGTTCATTTGCAGAGCTTATTTGGTACATATTTATTGGAAAAATGATTTAAAGTGATTATAGCTCTTCCTCTAAATTAGGAGCCAGAGTCAACAGAACACAGACTTCAATAATGACCTCAGTGTCAGCATTCTACCTGTCAAATCCAGGCAAGCCAGTGAGGACAGAGCACACAAAGGTGCAGCTTAGAACCCTGCTTTGTTCCTAATGCTTTGCAAATATTTCCTGAGACTGAGCAAGGGAGGAAAATTCAATATACTTAGGCTTATAATCTAGTGATGCCTCTAAAGGCCATGACTCTAAAGAATTATATGGCAGGTGAGGGACAATATTTGTCCTTTCTTAAGCCATATTAATTGAGCAGGGAGTTAACTGACTGTTGGTCCAGATATTATAATAAAATCAAACCAAATACCCCAAAAATAACAATGGAAGGAGAAGGTGTGTGTGTGTGTGTGTGTGTGTGTGTGTGTTTGTGTGTGCATGTAGAGTAGCTATACTTCATAGCCTAATCATGGTCCATACAGAGGTTTTTCCATTTAGTGTCAATCTTTGAATGTTGAGGGTTATGTTTATTAAGGAATACAGTGGGCTTCTTTCTACTGAAGGCAGCAGTGACATTAGCAAAAACTCTCCAAGGGGAAGGAGAATTTGAAGGTATGTACCTATGAGACGTAGGTATCATTACCATGGACATTACTCTTCTATGTCTACCTTTTGTCATTCAGGCATCATTTAATTATGGGAGCTGGTGGATTGATTTTTCACAGCTCTGTTTACACATGGTGCATGCTATATGCAAAATGATATCCCAGGCATTGGAAATGAAACTATCGCCTCTTTGCTCAAGATCACAACCTATTGAGGAAGGTCCATCTTCAAGTGAATAATGTGTGTCACATGAACTGTGTGAAAACATTTGACATAAAGTATATTGTGATCTGAGAACAAGAAGTAACTAAGAGTGTCTCAATTGTCCATGAAAGAAGAAAATAAATCAGGGTTACATGAACCTTCTTCACATCTGCATTATATCACAAGAATATTTCCCAGTGCAGAAGAGGGGGGCAGGGAGAGGACATGGGTGGTGCTTCTGCTTGAATGTGATCAAAGGGAGGTGCCAGTGGCAAACAGGAGGGCAGAAGGAAGACGGAAGCCAGGGTATCTCTGTCCTTCTCTCACTGCCTTGGATAGCATCTTCAGTAGTAGCTATGTCTCCTCCATAATTCTAGCACAAGCCAATAAGTCCTGCCAGGTTTCTAAATTCCATATCACCTCCATATCAGAATGTCCTTCAAACCAGTGAATGGCAGCAGCCTCCTACTGGCATTAATCTCTGGGTTGCAAAACCATCCTCTGTTTTGTCTCCTTGATCTTCGATCAACTGTGTTAGCTATTCTAGGTGTTTATTTCTGTCTGTTTAAAATATTTTGTAACTTCTTTCCTGTTGGACATTGCTACACTATTGTGTGTATCAACAAATAAAACTAAGAATGGAAAATGTGAACTTTTAAATCTAGAATCTTCTATGTGCAAAGAATTGAGTGGTTAGAAAGCTTAGTAATAATTATCTCATTTCTTATTTTACTCTTTTATACTTTAAGATCAACTTTTGATTCCAAATTACTAATATAGGTTTTTTAAAAATCAATGTCAGACATTCTGAGATTTCTTGATATGGGATGTTATACATCAGTCAAATAATTAGAATTTAAAGACTATGCACAAAGGCTAGCACAATGTCAGAGAAGAAAATAAATAATATTTGAATTTTTATAAATAGAAAATGTCAATGATCCCTCTTTGAATTCCAAAATTTGCTAGATCTTTGACATCAGTAATAACACTATAATTATAAGAAGAGGAACTCAATTTCTTTATTCAAACTTAATAACCAGAAAAATATAATATGAAACAAAAATTTAATACTAAAACCAATAATGATAAATGATTTTAAAAACTATTAATACCAATAATAGTAATAACATAAAACAAATATTAATGAATTTTTTTTGTGCTAAACATAGAACTACCCTGAAACACTTGGCAAAGGCATCAACTGTCTGGGCTTTAGGTTCCTTGTGGGGAAACCAAAGAGCTTAGATTGAAATAGTTTTTCCCAACATTGGTTCACAAGTGTAACAGTCTGTATAACTGAAGATAACAGAAATATCTACTGAAATTTTTATTACTTAAATCAAAAATAAAAAATTATTTTGAAAATGTTTCATTTGGAAGAGAATCATTTAAAACTCTTCATGTTTCCTTACATGAGCATATTCAGTTCCTAGAGGAGGTCAGATGAGCTGGCTCATGACTCAGTCATTTGATTTTTGACTTACTTAATAACCCCTAGCTAGTACATTAGTTTTAAACAGCACATTGGGTTTTTTTTTTAATTCTCAGTCAAATATTGCTTAATTTATATCCATAATTGACCATTCATTAAAGGCAGGAAGCACAAGAAACACTGATGTTGAAATGCAATAAGGAAACTAGGAGTATAATGATATAATTCTGCAAATTTTGTTCAATTTTCCTTTCATCAGATCAAAATTCTTGTGTATATTTAGTACTTCAAAAATCAATTTGAAAAGCATAAACTAATGTAATGATTATTAAATATGGCTTTGAATTATGAGAAATAAAATATTCATCATACAATATGCTATTTGCAGACTTTTCAAAAAAAAAGTTTGAACTGCCTCTTATCTATCCAGTTAGAATCAACGTGTAATAAGCATAAAAAATAAACCAGTTAATTCATTTTTTGAAGTATAGGGCAAGAATTCTGCACAGCTGGTCATAATGGCAGCTTTTTCTCATATACTTTAAAATGTAACATGCTTTTTAAATTGTATCTTTCAATTACACTAATCACAAAATCAAATATGATCACTATTAGCTTAAGTTTCTTTTTCAACAAAGTAGACCTTTAAAATAAAGTTAAAATAAAAACACTCACTTTAAATGGAAAGTTGGAAATTTATATTTTTATGTATTATTTCTGTTCTTAAGGTTACACTTAAATATGTTATATTCTAAAATAATTTCTTCATCCAAAACTATATATATTTACTTAAAATATATATATATATTTACTTAAAATATATTTATTATATTACAATTAAAATTATTTTTAAAATTACAGTTCTAAACTTGAAAGGTTTGAGTCAAAGCTGTTTGGAGAAGGCTTAACTTGGCTAATCTCTGAGATCTTTCTAGTTAGACTTCATTAATCCAGTGGTTTTGATGATCCAAACTGAACTATTCCCAAGGGAATTCTAATATCATTATTTAGTTTCTTAAATGTGAAACCCAAAGAGGAAATTGAAAGAAAAGAATTATTTGCAGGAGAACCATCCATTAAAAATCTCTTCTCTGTCTCTACGTTCCTCTCCCCCTCTCCTCTCATCATGCCCTCTTTTTGGGCTGTGTGATCCAGTTTTGCACAGTTGGACACAAAAATCATACCTTATAAAAACATTCATGTCATCCAAAAAATTTTTTATAGCAACTTACTTTTTTCACATTTGGAAGATAAGAAGGGTTTCTGTTTGAAGCCTTTGAAAATCTGGTGCCTGGTATTTAGTATGTCTATTTGCTCTTTTCCTCTTTTATTTCTAACTTTACAAAACAAAAATCCTGAATCCTTACCCTTAGTCATAATGGCACTGAACTTAGTGGAGAATGATCTATAGATAGTTGCAAAATGTTCTCGATACATCAAGATACATTATATGGAACTTATGGGGTGCACGAAAGAAAAAAAAGGAAAAAAGAAAAGAGCTCTCATAAGCAGCATGTTCAATGGTCAGCCCAATCATTGTGTATAAATTACAGAAAGAAGATTAGCAATTAATGTCTATATGACAGAAAGAAGATTAGCAATTAATGTCTATATGACAAAGTTTTGTTTTCCAACACCAAAAACCTACTATCCTTGAAAATTTTTTCAAATGAAAGTATCTAATATTGTGCTTCTATGCTGAAAATCTGTGTACCGTGGGATCATACTTTAAATAATGACTCTCAAAGTAATGCTATCACTCTTGTTGGAATGGAGTGGGGACACTTGCTCTCTCTCCTTCTTGGGAAATAAGGAAGAAAACAACTATGTTTCAGAAATGTTGCCCAGGTAGCTGAGACTGTAGTTTGTGTTTAACAGCAGGTGTCTTGCATTTGATAATCATTACTAACACCTAATCTGCTACCTGTCTTTTTTAGTGAATGGAAATTAGGGCAATGGTTCTTCAAGAGACTGCTGGGGGTAGAGGTAAAGCTGCACAGAGATGAATTATTCTTTTAAAATGGGCCTCTGCATATTGTATCTTAATACTTTCTGATGAATTTCACCAGTGGAATTTTGAAATGCATAAAAATACCAACACAATACAAGGGGATAGGGTGCTCTTATTATGCAACACTAATTTATAAGGGCATGTATTCTATTCTACTGACAATGAAGTGATTTCAAAGTATCTGGATGAAATAAAATGCTCTCAACACTAAAGCTATGTTGCAAACTTCTAACACTTGCAGGCCCTAGAATTATCATGAACATGTATAATACCTCTCTATTGATGTATTGTATTTATCATATCCTTTATATGTCACGAAGAGGATATTTTTATAGTGATTGTTTGATTATTTCAATACTGAGTAATCCAGATATAGTCATAGTTGGTAATAATAAATCAGTCAAAACTACAATATAGGCAAATACTTTATACAGATGCAATTCGTTGGAAATCTGAAATCCCTACATTCCTTCCATTTTTCTAGTACAGCTTTACCTAACATTTAATGTTTATTCTAAGCTAGACAAAGCTATGGATTGATGTCTACATAAAACATTATTTCATTTAATCTTATAACAATATTATAGGATAGGAATAACTTTTTATATATATGATTACAAAAATCAGAAAGTTTAATATTTAGAAAGGAAGTAGAAAAAACAACCAAGAGTTCTGGCCTTATATTTTCCTGACTGGTGACAATTTTATGGAAATGAGTATGGTTTTCCAAGAGTTACCTTAGATACAGGGATGATTGTAATCACTCTTGCTGGGTGTTGATGTCCATCTTTGAACCAATTGCTATGTCAGGATGATGGCACCCTTTCCCTGCACAAGCTTATGTCTTTTGCACATGCTTGAAACTGGAGGATAGAGGTGGGGTTTGCCAGGCTGTCAAAACCACATGGACTAACAATAGGGAAGGGGTTTTCCCCACAGAGATTCTGGGCAGCACACCAAAATAAAACTATGTTTTTATTATGTTCTGCTCTTTGGTTGCTAGCACTCACTCACATTACTCTCCAAAAATAAACATTCAAAACTGCCTGGCCTTACATGGTGCGACTATCCCATAGACAACCAGAAAAGTCTCACTCTATCCCACCAGGGGAAAACTCAAAATTTGGTCCTGTTGTTATATCCTGATGTCCAATAAACAAACCACGAAAAATGATTAAACACCCGAAACACAATCAATATACCGTGGTGGAGGGTAAGCAAGATAACTTTGATGACACTCATCTGGAAAGTGGGACAAAGGGAAATAAGTCTTCTTAGTCTGTTTGAGCTGCCATGAACTAGTTGGCTTCTAAACAACAAGACACTTATTTCTTACAGTTCAGGAAGCTGGGAAGTCCAAGTAAAGGCCCCAGCAGATTTGGTGTCTAATAAAGGCCTGTCTTGTTTATAGATGATGCCTTCTTGCAGTGTCCTCACATGGTAGAAGGGGCAAGGGGCTTCTTTTATAAGGGCACTAATCCTATTCATGAGGGCTCTACTCTCATGACCCAATCACCCCCCAAAAGTCCCACTTCTAATACTATCTCATTGATGATTAGGTTTCAACATATGAATTTTGAGGGAATACAAACATTCAGACCATAGCACAGTCTAAAACATAGGCCATATCCAGGGGCTGGGGACAGCAATGACTCCCTGCCCTGACAATGAGCAAGTTGCTCAGTTAAATAATTGAGTTTCTCAAAATTCTGTTCTCTGGTAAAATCTCCCTTGATCTTTACCTTCTTGATCAAATATGAGATGGCATTGGAGGATGATTTCCTTTCTGAGGGCTAAAATCCTTTGAAAGCCTAGATCCTGTTGGGGTAAGTCACCAGTTTTGCTTTAAATGTAGAGTAACAATGTATTAATACTTCACTTATCAGTCTTGGGATTTCTCCCATCCAAGTACTAACCAGGCCTGACCCTGCTTAGCTTCCGAGATCAGATGAGACTGGGCGCGATCAGCATGGTGTGGCTGTAGAGCAGTCTTGGGATTTTTCTAGCAATATAGGGTCAGCCTTCCATATTCATGAGTTCCACATCTTCTGATTCAACTAACATGAGATTAAAAATAGTTGAACAAAATATGAGTGATTATGTCTATACTGAACATATATAAACTTTTTTCTTGTCATTATTCCCTAAATAATACCTTATAAAAACTATTTACATAGCATTTACATTGCATTAGGGATTGTAAGCAATCTAGAGGTGACTTAAAGTTTACAGGCGGATATGCATAAATTATACACAAACACTAGGCAATTTTATATACGGGACTTGTGCATCCAAGAATTTTGCTATCCACCGGGGTGCATGGAACCAGATAGTGAGTGACGTAATTTCTTCAACTTTGTAACTTTTTTACTGTTTATGTTCAAATTCCTTATGTATTTTATATATTTAAGTTCATCAATTACAGTTTTTAATTTGCTCATGTTATTTTTTGCAACTAAGGGTGATGAAGATATAAAAAATATGAGTTGAAATCGCCAGATCTTAAATCCCTCAATGTAAAAAGTACTTGCAGGATAAATATTAAAAGTTTATATGATGAAAGTGCCTATGTGCTGTTGTTATTGTTTATTTCAAGTCTTTGATTATAAATTACTTCTTAAACAAACAAACAAATTCTATGTAGCAATTAGTTGTAGTGTTTTTAAACCCCCAAGTGCATCGTCATGCTTTTGTCTATAATTAGGGGATGAGGGACCATGTAGTGATAAGAATAGCAGAGAAAAGTCAGGGAATATGTCAACAGTCTTTGCTAAGTTACCTAACCCCTCTGACTGCTAGTCATCCGGGGATAATAAAGATTGTGGGAAATTGTGGGGATCATTAGGACTTGTCCAAATATATTCTCACTTTCTTCCCTCCACACACACAGTAAGGTTGTAATTTCCTGCTCCCTTTAAAGTTAGGTGAGGCCATGAGATTTCTTTTGGCCAAAGAAATGCGTCATGCTGGATGGATGACTGAAGAGGCAGGGGACAGTTCTCTCTGTTCTCTGTCTCTGTTGTGATTGTCACAGCCACCATAAAGATGAGGGTCACCATCCGTCTGGGTCCCTGAATATGTGCAGTCTTCCCTGCCAGCCCATGTCGGGTATGCAGAGCAAACAAGAAATATCTTCTATTGGATTAAGCCACTGGCTTTTGTTTGTTACAAGAATCAAATAAGACAGTATGTTAATGGTTGCATAGTTTATGATACTTAATAGAAACACATAAATATATGTTTCCTTTATTCTGGCCAGAACTATTTAATCTTGTTCAAATACTCTCAGTTTTTCAATATGTAAAATTGAGATAATAATATCAATATCACCTAATGCAAGTGTGTTCTGTGGAGCTCAATTAGAATATAAATGTTATTTTTTTAATATGACACTACTTTGTATTATCAGCTAATTAATATTTCCTTAAATTCAGCTATCTTAATTTTCATATTTATTCTTCTCTAATCTAGCTCTTTCAGGCCCAGACATTGTCACTGATAAGACATTTTCTTCAACATATTTTAGAAACATGTCCTTTTTAAGCTGTTAAAAATTACTTATTTCTATTAAAGAAATAAATCATCAAATTTGAGTTGATACATTCTCAGCTACTGGAAGGAAGCTCCAAGTCCCTGAATGATGACATTCATCATTAAAATGGACTTCCAGAGGTGAGCCTACTGAAAACAACAGAGAGAAAATGTTATACAATATTTAAGAACAAGAATTCATCCAGAGAGTAGATTTGTTAAAATAAGAATGAATGAAAAGAGATAAAAGTATAATATGCAAAAAAGTTTAATCCTTGGAAGGATAACTTTCACTTTTTTTCTACTTAAAAATTCATGAACTGATTAGCTTACAGTTCTAAACCCTGTTGTTTCATTCCCTGGTCTTTGTTTTTCCCCATCGTTTGAGTGTATATGCTGGACTTGTAAACATTCTACAATGAGCTTTTAAAATTCCATTTCTTGGCATATAGATGCAGTATGTGAAGTGTTACAGAGATCTCTTCCAAACGTGAAAGTCTCAACATTGAGAGTGAGCCAAGGGAGAAGAGAACATGGCAAAAGATAGAACAATCACCTAACAAGCTGGCCAGAAACCATGGTTCCCAAGGAGCCACTACACAACATATAGTCAAATAAGAGATACTAATATGGTTTTCTCAACAGCAGAATGTTATTTGTAAAATGTTTCCCCATTAATCTGTTTATCTCATATAAGGTTTTTCACTTATTAGTCAATGAAACATCAGCTCTGTGATCTCTTTGTTTCTCTTAAACTTCTATTCCATCCTAGTTGCTCTGGCTTTTCTCACTGACATGCCTTGTTTTCAGGGACACAAAGAACTGTTTTAAATAGGTAGCCAACATTTGGGTGCCAGACAGCAGGCTGGTGCCACAGAGTACATTCCATAGTGAAACTGCAAACCAAGACCTTTCTGTGCTAAACGGCATGGTATCTCCTGTCCCACTTCATTAGAGTAGATTTCCTCCACGATGCCAGCTGCTTTTCTGGCACCAGACATGAAGACTCAGGCTAAATTATTCCCACTAAAACTTGTTGGTGTCATTGTGCCAGACGCACCACTCTGACCTCTCTTCCACTAGACTAAGTTAGAAATCGTATTTCCTCCAGGCCTGCTTTAGATTTTTCTTGTTTTCCCTGGATTTTGTACTTTTGCATGATTCTTGTGGGCAATGTGTTAGATAAACAAGTTGATTGCTGTCATCCACGAATGAATTTCACAGCTCTTCATGCAGAGACTTGCTGCCTTTTTTTCATGGCATTCCCATAATGAGAATGATACAGTTCAAAGAATCACAAAGAACTAGGAATTAACAATTTCCTCTCAAGGTGAGACAAAAGTCATTGTGTTGTAGAGAATCTGTCTGTTTACAAATGTGTAACTCCATGAATGATTTTCAACCAGTCTTCAGTAAATTATTGGTATCCTTGTTACCAATACAAGGTTACTTATATTGTTTGGGGAGTATTTTATAACCCTTTTACCACAAACAGAAAGATTTTATAATGTTCATTTCTTTATCTAACTTTAGAAACCTAATCACTTTCACTGTCTTACAATGTTAACATAAAGGCAGAGAGCCAGAATTGTCATTCTTCACCAAAGTTAAACCACAAGAAAGAGTTATTTGGGCATAGATCAAACACTACAAGACAATATATGCACATCTGAGTACAAAAGCAAGAGAAAAAGACTGCAGTAATGATTGGGGACCAGCTGTCATCTTACAAAGAACTTTGTTTTTTAAGAAACAGAAAATCAAAATAAAACTGGCTTAGGCAAAAAGATAATTTATTGGCTTATATGTGTGGATGGTGGAGAGTAAATAGAGCTTAATCAGCAGCCACAGGATGTCATTAAGGTGCTTTGTTTTCCTCATTCCTTGACCTCTTTGGACATCATCTTCATTCTAAGACTGTCTACAGGCTGCCACAGTTCCAAGATTCATACCCATATCCAATACCATCCAGAAAGACAGAAATTGCTGGCAGCAGCTAGCTCTCAGAAGTGAGGAACTCTCTTTAGTCACTCAGCTACATCCACCCATGTTGGTTTGGCCCAGGTTGCCAATTCCTGAATCAATTTCATTGACAGGACAATGTCATGGGAAGCTAGGGGTGCACCCTGTGAGACAACCATTGTGGCAGGAGGGAGGAGGGGGTGTAGTGAGGTGGGGTTAGGGTGTCCTCTAGCCTACCCCAAACTCATTGCTACTATACAAAGGAGAATGAAGGGAGTGGGATAGGAGACAATTACAATGTCCGTACTCTCAGCAATTACTACACACATCCTACTTCTTGGGAGCGTTGCTCAGTGCTTGCTTTGGGGGAATTTCCCCAAGATTATGCAAAACTCACCTTTGTCATTGAGCTCTCTCAGGACTGAGGAAACCAAAGGCTTCTGTTCCACATTCAGGGTAATGGAACTGGTGAAATGGAATCACAAATTAACCTAAAATACTTTATAATCTTCAAAGATAAATTCAAATGCTTGAAAGTGAACAGTTTAAAAGCTTGAAAATTTCCTGTTTGAGGAACTATCTTGATCCATTGATTTGATGAAAATTCAGACATAAAATAAAGAATAGTATCATCTGTAGAGTCAAAGAGTAAACTCTACTTCTTGGTTTTTTTTTTTAAATTGTTACCCAGGGAACATATAAAAATAAACATACACAAACACTTGTGTGTGTATACATATGTATTTTTTCACACATACACACATATATATACACTTTAATCATCACATACTTTTTTTTTCATTTATAAAGAAACAGGAGGGAAATCCTAAAGTCGTCTTTAACCAATGTGTTTCTCAACAAATTCTTGTTTCAGTTTAGAGTATCCATCGTAGATTATACACTGAGTTTGGCCCACAGATACATCCTGTTTGATGTCTATCTAGGCAGGGTTTTCTCTCTCTGGTTTGACCAAAAGCCACAACACCCTTTCTTACAACATACCCAATTCAAAATACTTTCACTCTAGCCTCTACAGATATTAAAGAACAAAGAACACCATTACAGACGTGATCAAGATGTGGTCAGGCCTATCTGAATGGAAGTATAAAGGTAAATTAATAATTAGGCAACCCACTGGTAAGCAAGAAAAAAAAAAAATAGGATGGTGTATTCAGGCCACAATGAAGATATTCAAAATTAGCTTTGCCTCACAACCAGAGGTTTTGCTGTCACTCTTTGTTTTTCTAGGTTCTTTTATAATAACACATTTGGTTTTTTCTTATTGTTGGTTTTTTGTTTGTTTGTTTAGACAGGGTCAAACAAAATTGAGTCTATGATAGCTTTAGCCATGTTATGGCAGTCATCCAACATTCTAGTCATGGAAATTTGTTATTAGGTGTTTCTAGACTCTTCAGCCACAGATTATTGCTTTAGTTCGGTTATTCCTATAGATGGCTGATCTCAGTTGTTTCATGACTATTGTGTCTAATTTCATTCTCAGAGGGAAACCTTAATTCCAAGAGCCAAGGATTCCTAGCTGTTACCTCCTAGGTACTAACTACAATTGTCACTGTGGGTGTTAAAGTCAAGATTTAAAAATATTGGTTCACTATCACAACATGATATTAAATTGATATTGAGTTCCCCTCGCTCTTTTAAACATTTTCCTACACAGAGAGAGTTTGCTCTCTTTGTAGGGTTATGTTTTCTCTTTTAATGAAGTATGATAACACATTTTTAAAGCATGGACACAACGTGATTTTCATACATCATCCTCTGTCTGACAGTCTTGACATCAAAACAATGTGTTCACAACATTCAGCATTTGGATATAGCAGGTCATGCCTCATTTGCTATGCTAAGTGAAGGGGTTTGATAAATTGTACAAACTCACATACCTTTACAAGTTAAGAGGTGGTATAAAAGGTTTGTAGACCAAAGGGGTTTGAACCACATTTCTTAAGGACATTTTCCTGTTCTGCATTTTACCCTCAGTAACTAGAACAATGCCTGGCACACATAGAGGTTTTGATAAATATTTTGGAATGAACTAATTAATTATAAGAGTCAAAAAGAAGCTCAGAACAAACATTCTCCTGCTGAGGTACTTAGAGTACGGGGAAATTTTTTTTTTTTCCTGAAGAATCATGTCCAAGGTGAAAAACAAGTAAAACAATGAATTAACAACTGATTTCTCCACTCAAACAAACATACTTCCAAATTACTGTTTAATGATGAATACTACTTTTTGAGATTCACAAGTAGAAACACTTAGTTTCTATGATTTCTCAGGAAACAAAGTCACAACTTTTTGAATAAAGAGTCTAAATTGTTAGAAAAAGGTTTTTGTGGACTTGACTACAGAAATATCATATAGTCTCTTTTTAAGAGAAGAGAGATTAGGAATGAAAATAAAATAATTCTGAAAGTAGATATGGACATTGAAGTATCACAAGGGTTATTTGTGTTGTCAAAGCCTTTTAATTTATTTAACTGTGGCATTCATGCTTGGAGAGTACATTTTATTGTACATATTTTAAGTATATTCTTAAATACATACAGAAAATCAAAATCAAGACTAATACATTTTAGATTCTTTAGGAGTTGGAACTATAGACATGTTTCAATTCAAAGTGTTTATTAAAGTATAATCAGTCTTTTTTGGGGGTGGTGAAAGTTAGTTGAACACTTATTAGACTACTATAACATGAAAAAATAGATGACAGAACATCACCAATACCACCTGTAACTTTCCTTGGTTTAATCAATTTAGAATACAACTTTCTTTTGCTTATAATTCCAGTCTGAATCAAAGCGTCTACTACCTCAAGCATCAATGCTCTTCAATATCTAATTTCACAGTTTTCTTAACACGTATCTCATGTTATTTATTATAGTCAGAGGCATCCAACACCTTTGTCTATCCTTGCTACCTTTTAAATGGCTTATCTGGCAAACCATCAATCACAAATCATGAAACATGTTTTAACTCAAGTAAGATCAGTTAAGAAAGAAAACAAGGCTTGTGTGGCCTAATTGGAAACATTACTCACATCAATAAGTGATAAATGCTTGTTCTGGGAAAGAATATTTATCCCTCAGATCTGTCTGTAATATATAATATGGACAAGATTAAAATCTCCAATCACCTTTTAACTTGAGGCCATAAACATATTGATAAAAACAACTGAAAGCTTTCGTGAAAATAAAAGTTTTCAGAAAAATTCAATTTCAGGTTCAGAAGATTGCTTGTATTACCAAAGAAATAAACATATGTATTTTATTTATAATTTATTCTCTGGTTAAAACCCGAGCACATAAACAACTTGAAAAAAATCAATAAATGTATGCAAATGTTTTAGTATGTTTCAAAAACCTTAGAGAATTAGCTTATTTGGCTTTATCCTGAATGACATGTGCTAGAAGTTTTCAATAATCTTTTATTTGACATTTATGCTATTAAATAACTTATTAATTATAACATTTATAATTCAAAATTCACTGATATTACATATACTATTTCTGTGTCTTTTGGAGGATATATTGAACACATCTAAGTAAATATATTTCCAAAATGGAAAAAGACATAATGTTTCTTTCATAAAATTTTAATTTAAACAACATTGATGTGCTCACTTATTCCATGAGGTCAATTGCACTACCATAACCACATTAACCAGGTGATGTTCATTCACTTTACAGGTAATTTATTATAACTGTGCCACTGTCTCAGGGACGGTTCACACAAATAATTTAACCTAGGTAAACACCATTTTCCAGTAATGATAGGACAAAACAAACTTTAGGAGCTTTTATGAACAGTAATGTCTCACTCTCAGTACACATTTGTCAACCGATCTCTGTTGTTTGCAAATGAATTAACTATGGCTTGAAAAATCATTAGAGCCATCTGCTTTGATGGTAAAGAAGAACTTCCATGATCATTTTCATACAGGAACAGACACTAGAGACTATTTTAGCATATTTTTAGCATCATTTACCCTAAATTTGATATGCTATCTAAAAGATGAACAGTATTATCCATTCTCCTTGAGGATCCTTGATAAATTCATTTACTGAGAAACCACTTTGCACAGGTAACCCTCTATGCAGTTTTTAAAAGATGTTCAACATGGAAAGTGTCAGTTTTTCCCCCATTAAAATCAGTCATTACAGTTACCAAAGTACTTATTTTCCAATATATTTCAATCCTTTAAGTAAGAACTGATGAAAGACATTAAAATTTGCTTAACAAATTAGTTCTTTTCATTGTTTTAAAAGAGTCAATGGATTCAAAATGTACTTATGTTTAATTTATTTTCTTATTCAAACATTTTAGATGAGTGTTATTTTCAATGCTACCAACATCTGAATAGCACCTTTTTTTCCCCAATTGCTTAAAAATTGTCTATGTTTACTTTCTTATAAATTCTTGATTCAGGAATATGTTTGTAATGTGATAGTTAGTATCTCCTTATAATTTGGCAGGTCTAAGAAGAGGAAGGTAAAGCACATGCACCCACACACATACAACATAAACCAAGTATTGTATGTCTGTTTCTCAAGGATGTGTGTTTGTTTTCAAAAGAAAGGAAGGAGAAAAAAAGAAGGGAGGAAAAGTGAAGGAAGGGTAAGAGAGAAAGTTCACTGATGTTTATTTCCTATGGAAATTTTCCAATAATCACAGGGTTTATATACTAGTTGATTCATAATGTTAAGATACATGCTTTACCATAAAAATCTCTTTTTCCTTCTATATCTTAGGATGGTGGTGGTAGAGAGATGACTGCAAAGAAGGACCTGTCCCTTTGCAAGTATTCTTGAATTCAGTTGACATTCAGTAACCAAAGATATGTTGAACAAATGGCCGGCTGGCTGGATGAATAGATAAAAGATACATTAAACCATTTTCTAAAGCTTAATAAAAAGTTAGAGGAAAAATATCTGCTTATGTATAACTCTCTTCAAATTTAGAAGAGAGTTTTCTCTTATCTGGGTTTGTAGCTTAAAAAGGGACAGATATATAGTCATAATCCATCAGATTAGCTGATTTAAAGCTCTGAATCTATGGGGTGAGAAATATACTCAATATATCTTCACTATAACTACAAACACAATTATCTTTATCAATAGTATACAAAAAGAATAAGCAGATTTTTATAAAATTTTATAGATTTTATAAAATTTCTCATAATCCTAAATGTAAATAACAAAATAGCATATATACTTGCTTAAGACAGTGAATATAAAAGCATATATCCTTGAAACTTAGATTTGTGTATTCAAAATGGAATTTCACAACCTGATAACCTTTTTTCCTCACTAAGAAAAACAGCATTACATACTATTAATAGTAGAAGTTTAAGTCAGTGAAGCCAAGAGCTGACCACAGGCCTCTGGTTGGCCAAGCAATCTGAGAGAGTGAAGGAGATAGGGCCCAAGATGGAAATGGCTGTCTTTTTATAACCTAGTCTTAGAAGTAGCACCCCGTCACTCAGGCAGTGTTCATTAGAAACAAGTCCTGCCCACACTCAAAGAAAGGGGATTAAACAAGGAAATAAATGTCAGGAGATGGGGCTCCTGGGGCATCATGCTAGAGGCTGCCTACCACAACTCCTTCAACCACAGTCAAACTCTCCTCCATTAATGCATTCCAAGGCATCCCTCTTCTCTGAATTTTATTAATTTCTTTTAAATTCAAAACTGATACCAATTAACTCATCTACAGATAGGCCATTCTTTCCTCCTTCCCATGGATCCTAGAGAAACACCTTTTTTCTTCCCTACCCTATAGAGTTATTGAAATATTAACGATGACAGTGAGGATCCAACATCTGCTAGAACACCTATGATATCTAGATGACCTCTTGCCGGGTCGTCTTTATTATCAACATTGTTAGTTTGCTTGACATTAATCCCCACACCTGGACTCTGGAACCCATTCCCACAGGTTCCTGCATCATTATCCACTTTTCTGCCCACTCCAACATCAGTTACAGGCAATTTCAAGTCTCTACCACTTTATTTATCTATTTATTTATTTTCATTTCAAATATTCCTTCTCATACCCTTCTTCTTTTGCAGCTACTGCCCTATTTTCATTGTCAAACACCTTAAAGAATAAATCGCTGGGCTCACTTTCCAAACTCTCAATAACCTCCCTGAACTCCAGTGCCCCATCCCTACTACTCTTCTGTGGCAAAGATTGGAAGGGGTCTTCAAACTGCCTAAACCAATGGTTCTCCAATGTGGTACCTGGACCAGCAGAATCAGTATTGCCTGGGAACTTGTTAGACAAGCACATTTGAGGCCCTACCAGAGACCCACTGCAAATCAGCAGCTGAGGCCCAATAATCTGTTTTAACTAGCCCTTCATCTCATTCTGATGCCTGGCAAAGTTTGAGAACCATTGGCTTAGCCCATCATAAAAGAATTGCTGTTTTAAATTAATGAGCGTTCTTTAGTCTTTATCTAACTTTGTTTTCCAGTATTTAAAATGGATTTTTTGAAAGTCTCATTATATACCCTCCAAAACATTCTCTTTTCTTTCTATCTACATACTTATTCTTAGTATTTTTTTTGTATTTGTCTTGCTCTACTTGTCCCAAGAATGATGGATTCTCAGTTTTTTTTCTTTTACCTATATATGCTTTTCCTAGTAATTTTGCTTGTTCCATTAATTTATATCTGAAGCTACTAATGCCTCTCAAATTCATATCCCTAGCCCAGTCCACTTCCCTGGGTGGAGACTCATATTTCAACACCCAAATCAAGATCACAAAATGTTCATCCTCTATAAGTTCCAAGTCAACACATCCAAACCAGAAATCATCATTTTTCCTCCCAGAACTCCCAAATCTATTCCACCTATATCCCTTATCATGATAAAATTCAAGACCATTTTTATAGGTACCCCATTCAGAAAACTGGCATTCACACCAGCAGTCTACCCTCTCACCATACCTTCATATGGTCAGTCAAGAATTCCTCCAGATTTGTCTCCTCCTCTTTTATCCTAAGCCTTCTCTAGATATCCACTGTTATTCCTAGAATGATAGTTTTTCTCATTTTATTCTTAAAAAGTTATTATTATTCTTACGGCCATTTTTATAGGAGGAAACTGAGACTTAATGAAGTTCGACAACTCACTCAAAGATAACACTGCAATTAAGCATCTAAGCCAAGTTTTCAAACTAAGTAAACAGGTCTTGAGTGTATTGCTTTAGGACACTTTTATACTATTAAAAGTTATTAAGGAATCCAAAAAACTTGGGCTTCTGTGGGTTTGCTTATGAATATTTACCATATTAGATTTAAAACCTGGAAATTCTAAAAGTACTTTTATTAATTTAAATTTTATCATTTAAAAGAGAAAATAGCCCATATTATGCTAATAATTAATGATTTTATAAAATATAACCAAATTTTCCAAAACAGAAATATTTAATGAGTATAGTGCTATTGTTTTAAATGTTTGAGAATTTCTTTAATGTCTGGCTTAATAAAAGATAACTAGATTCTTATATCTGCTCCTGCATTTAATCTAATATAATATGTTGTATTGGTTGAAGTAAATAAAGAAAAACATGCCTCATACTGTTATGTAATTGAAAAATGGAAAAATATCTTAATAACCTTGTTATATAATTGGGAATATTATTCTTTGATATCATAGTGAAACTCAAAAAGTAGTAGTTTCTTAAAAATTAATTGTAGTATGTTATCTGAAATCATATCAATGAACTTTTTGGAATGTGTTACATTAAAATCCATTTGATTATTATGCAGTGTGAATTTATCTATTAACCATTCAAGCCTTTGTAGCATCATTTATTGATCATTTAGAATATATTAATCTATTCAATTTTGCAGATCTTTCAAATACTGACATAGTTCATTAAATAATCACATTTATCAATATCACCTCTAATCTTAGAAAAGTCTTTACAGGAAAGTGGTAGATACACGTTTTATAAAATTCTAATTATCATTTGAACACTTAAATTTTATTATTGATAACAAATAACCTGACGGTTGTTTTATTTGAAGTAACAAGCTCACTTCTTCCGTTTTTAAGAAAACTTGTCTGCTACTCAAGTCCGAATAGTCGTAGTTTTTGCCTGTCAGCAATTCTTTCAAATAAAACCAGTGTTTCCTTAAAAAATGTGACTAGTTCAGCTTGCTACTGAAACAGTCACTCTGGTGCATTTCCCTGAAACAGTTTTCATACTTTCTTATCCATATGAGTACTTCTCATTTCTTCATACAGACTATTAAACATACATGAACTCAAAGATAAAGATTTAACAAACATGTTTAGGGCTTCCTCTTCCCCACCCCATGAATAAATGATGGCAAAAAATGCAATGACTGCTAAGTTTGGTGTCACTGCCTGTATTCGTGCTAAGACACCAGAATGTTATCCACCACTGCGGTCTCTGAGGTTAGAATGCTGAGGTTGGAATCCAACTGAGCTACCTATTGGCTATGCAACTCTAGGCAATAAATCTTAGCTATAATTATTATTCCAGATAAAGAAACTACAGCTGAGTAAATTAATTAATCCAGGTTTGTCTTCTGGGGCCTACATTTAAAATCTTAAGTCTTTTATGTGACATAGATAACTCCCTCCACCCTCCCCACATAGCAAGTTTCTTGTCTCTAGTTTTTCCCTCTCCCTTCCTCTGATCTCACTGTACTGCCAGGCAGCCACACACTACGAGCCCCATTACTAAACTGCTTGTAGTCTTGACATTTACAAACATATCAGACAACGTATTTTAACATCCACTTGACCTATGTATACTCTCTTGGTGGTCTCTCCATCTTCAATACTAATCCTAGTTACAGAGCCCTACATATTTTTGTAAGAGCAGTAGTGCATTTGACTCCACTTAAACGTCTAAATAACTGGTTTCCCTTTCTTATGGGCAGACATCTTTTACAGTGGACTGGGTGAAATAATAATTATTTTTGTAACCTCCAAAGACTTCAAAATTTAATGTAGGTTTAATTTAAAAGATAGAAAAGAAAGGGATTTATAACAAAGCACTCACATAAATATGTTGGCTTTCAAAGAAATTATGAGAAAATTTCTTACAAAGGCCTGAAATTTTCTCTTGTCTAGAGATCAATAAGTAGTTTTAAAAGAAATCTGGCTAAATTAACACATCTAAAACTGGCAAAGAGTAAACTAAGTTACCATATATAGAGAAAAAATATGCTGATCTGGAAGGAATGAGGAGGTAGAAGCAGGTCTTAATTGAAGGACTAAACCTGTCTAGAACCAATTATGGCAATCTCATAACTGGTAAAGGAGATACGTTAAACTGTTAATAGTATTTTCTTTGAATTGCAGAATATGCACGCATGATTTTTTTCATCATATCTTTATTTTTCCACAAATTTTTTACATTCACAAATATATAATTTCAAAAATGGTATTTTGAAAAAGAAATAAGGGAAAAAATAGAGAGTTGCCCAATCAATAGCAATTTTAAAAGTCTTTTTGAAGCCATTGGTTTTAAAGAATGCCATATCAATTATCATAAGCATCAAAACACTGATTTTAGATAATGAAGAAACTGTGTTATCATTGAAGGTGTTCAGGACACACTACCCCAAAATACGGCACCTTGGCATTTGAGAAAAGAGCAGAAGCAGGAAGGTCACTGTCACCTTCTCCCGCACTTCTCCCTTGAAGCAGACCATATAAGAATTACCTTGCTCTGACATAAGCCATTAGACCCTCATTCTAGAGGTGCTCTCTCTATAGACAGAGGAAGGGATCATCCTTATCTCTGAAGACACGGGAACACAGACAGGAATCTGAGCAAGTAGGCCTTGCTAATTTCCCCCAATTTATTACCCCTTTTTGCCCATTCACACTTTCGAGTAACTATCCATGCTTCATCAAAACTAAGCATAAAAATACGTACGTTTCACTGTTTCTTTGGATCTTCATTCACAGACTCCCATGTCCCATAAAACTTACATTAAATAGATTTGCATTCATTTACCTTGTTAATCTGTCTTTTGTTACAGGGTCTCAGCCATGAACCTACCTAGCTATGAATGAGGAAAATATACTACTTTTTCTCCCTTATAATTTCTGGCACCAAATGAATCTTTTTGCCCCAATACTATCCTTATTTTATAGCAGGTAAAGGTAAAGTTTAGTAAAGATAAAGATACAGAGAGGTTACTTGTTTAATCACAGGACTAAAAAAAAAAACATTTAATGGAAAAGCAAAGGCAGGAAAAAATGTTCAATGACATTTACCACTGACATTTACCACCCTTAAACACACACACAAACACACATATTTTCAAGTACTTCTAATATTCATCAGGATATTCAAACAAGGCCCTGAGTGTCACAACCATACCTGGTCTCTCTATAACAACTGCACCAGGTCTCTATAATATCTACTGCAGAGAGTTCCTCTGTGCAACGTGAGTGATGGAGTGTGGGTAGAAAAAGTTAAAGTACATATTTACACCTATATTTTTCTCATTAATAAAATGAGGTTAACAGTAGTACGCATTCCATAGAATTGTTGCAAAAAGTATATAAGTTAATTCACAAAAAGCACTTAGCATAGTTTGGGAGAAGTTTCCTTGATCAATAAATGGTAGCAATTATTGTTACTACTATTGTTGTTATTGATTTTTTAATGACAGACAAGTTGAGCTTTACCTATGTTTATATCATGCGACAGCAGTGACAACTACAGAAATACACAAATCTTGGAGGTTCATATTCAAAAATGTTTACTGGTATGTTTCACAATAAAATTTTGGAGACAACTGACATACAGAAAAAAAAAGATCAAACTAAATCTCACTTCAACCCAGTGTGTGCCTATATTCAGCGAAGGAGACCTGCTCTTTTTATATCTTTCTAAATGCAGTTTCTCCAGCCTGGAATTCAATTCTACCTCCTCTTATCAGCTGAGTAATTTCTTCTATCCTCAATGTAACCACCTGTGGATCTCTCCGATTCTGTATCTCCCTTTCTTCCCACTCCTCTCTTCTCATAGCAAGTTTATATATATATATGTTTCATAGTACCTATTCCATTGTATTGTAATTGATTATGAATTTGTTTATATTTTCTGATTATAAACTCCTTGAGAATAGAAACTTTGTCCTAATGAATTTCCTTTCTCTGGTAACTAAGACAAAGCTAACAGTCAACAACTGTCTGCAGAATAAATATTAAATGATCCCCCTCTTTCTATCAGGAATGGATTAATTTCTTTCCCTCTAGGGTGGTGCAGGAAAAGCAAACATTTTTATATAAAATTTATAAACACATCTCTCTTTTTCTTGGGCTTTTAAAAATCTAGCCAGAGATTAATTGCACAATGACATCTCTCCAGAGGTGAAGAGTTTAGTTTTCCTTCACTTCTGTCTTACTTTAATGTCTGACCAAGATGCTCAAATTCTTAACCCAGAGAAGGTTCCTCACACGTGTGGGAGAAAGGACATACTTTAGCATCATAGAAAACTTCACTTTTCTTGCTGGCTCTACCTCTAGGGAACAGTTTTTGAGAAGGAAATGTAAACTTTTCTATTCATATGTGACTTTATCAATAAATTAAAAATTATGAAGTTTAATTCATAGTTTGCTTTTTTTTTTCTTTTGAGAACATTAAATCACAGATACTATCTGGCATAGATTAGTTTCATCATACGTGATAGATATCACTACTGACACTCACCAATGCAATCACCTCCTTCTTCTGGAATGGGGCTTGTGTTTTTTTAATTATTTTTTTATGTTAGATAATTACCTCGTTTCTCTGAGTAAGCTGCTTGATCAGCGGCCCCAACCTTCTTGGCACCAGGGGCCGGTTTCATGAAGACAATTTTTCACAGGCCAGGGAGGGGCGGCGCTCTGCAGCCTGGTCCCTAACATGCAGGGGACTGGTACCGGTCCATGGACTAGGGGTTGGGGATCGCAGTGCTTGATGACAGACTCAGGCTCTTCCTTCTCTTTATTATCTCCTTCAGTGTTAAGCCTAGGGCAGAGTGCTTGCTCAACCACTATTTGTTGCTCCAACGGAATTGAGCTGGGTGGTAAGCTTTCCCTCCACTTCTGGTTGTTTTCAAAGTGGACTAACGTAAGTGAGCGCAGGATGACCCACTCCCTCACATACACATGTGCCCTCACAAAGCCTGCCAGGCTCTGATCACCAGCCAATTTGCAGCTGCAAGCCGGTAGTGTTTTTTATTCTGGGAAGTTATAAAAATAACAATTCTGCCATCACTTCATCAACTCATAAAGTGACTTTAGTCTCTTGCTTTCTAATTCCTATCATTTCTCCTTTATAGGCCTGCCAATAGCCCGGGCCTTTGCTGGCCTTACATATTTAATCAAAGTAACCAACGCTGAGGATTTTTACCGGGAATGAAGTTTGATTTGTTTTGAAACATTTATTTATTCCATATGGCACTTAAGTGACTGAATTATTTTTGGTGTTGGAATGAGGTTGCATAAACTAGATTCAAATTTTAGGGAAAAAAACACGCACACATACACACACAAAGCTAAAGCCTAGGAGTAGTTTTGGAGAAAATATCCACTGTAAAAGGAAAATGAACATGCAACTAAAAAAGTATCAGATTAGGAGATTTGGCAGAATCACAAAGGTAATTTTGCTAATGCTGGAGTCACTGACATAAATCTCAGTCTCAGGCCAGTACCTGGTTGCATACTATATGACATTGTGGATTTCTCCCCTGCAAGTGCCATGTAAATGCAGTGCTGTAGTGCCCTGGGTTTAGCTGACTCTGGCAGTGGAAACCCTCTCTTAGCTCTGGGGCATGAGGTGAGAGGGCTACATGGCCTGGCCCAGTTGGTGAACTGCTTTCGCTTTCACAGGTCCAGGATAATTAGAGGTCCGGTCCTAAGCCCGGCATTGTCCGTGGTGATTAGTGAATGGTTCAGAGGCAGAGATGTGACCTAATTTTGTCCGATCAGTAAAGCCTAGTACTTTTATTCAATAGTTGGATAAAGATAAAAAGCTCTATTATTCCAGATCCTGTGGCTAGAGATACGCCTCCTGACCCACAGCCATTTTCCTACTATAATAAAACAAGCAAACACCACCACCAACAATGACAAACACCTAAGAAAATTAGAGAAACACAGGGCCCAAGCTTGATCAGCAAACATTGCCTAAAGTCCACTAACCTGGATGTAAACCAAATATTGGCTTTAGTGTTAAAGCCAACATGAGGTGTTTTTTTGTGGTGGTTTTCATATTGTTGTTGTTTTGCATTTCGACTGAAAACAAATCCTTATACAGGAGCAGAGATGCAGAAAAATAAATGCAATAATTATAAAATTATGCTGGGGTTCTTCTGCTGGGGCCGTTGGAACACAGTATGTATTATTTCACACGTTCCCTTATTGAAGTAAAATTGCCCTTCAGCCTGTAACGTGCTCAGTGGGAACGACTGTGCTGGGAAGGCCACTATTTCTAATGTATGTTACAAAGTTGATGCTAACAAGCATTTTAAACGAGTTAAGTGCATCGCTGCTGTTTCCCCGTGGTTAGAGGTGTGAGTCATGCTTCCTGTTAAGCCCAGAGACAGTGCCTCTGTTTGAGGTTTTATTATTTGGTAACAAAATGGAAAGCACACGGGCGCTGTCAGTGAACTGGAAGCAATCAACATTTACTAGGCTTACACACATGAGAAATGCAAATAGGTTTCATTTGCTGGGATATGGGTTGGTGGCTTGACTCAAACACTTCATCCCCCCAAGAAAAAGGAAGTTAAACCACAAGCTTAATCCTTGACTAAATCTTGAGGCATTTTGAACCACAAATTAGAAAATTAAAACCAAAATGTGTTCTGCCATTCCCAAACCAGAGAGCTGAGCTCTTACTTCAGAGGTTGGCAAACCCTACCACGTTGGCCCATTTCACTTGATTCTTACCCACTGGTTTACTTTTACTGGCCTACTGCCAGCCTCTGTAAAGCAGAGCCACAAAACCATGCTTCTCAACTGTGGAACCAGAGACCAGGGAGCAATTAGGCTTGAGAAGACACCGGGAGCTTCTAGTGATAAGTAAATGCTGAATTTCTGGGGATAATTACAGGGTGTCTTTGGGCTGTCTGGAAAAAAAAAATATCAACCTGAAAATCGCAACCATCATAGTTGTAAGAATCATTAATTATAGAGTTTAAAGTAGTCATATTCCAACAGAGATGATAATGCAGAAAAAGTAGAGAAGAGGTAGCATCTATGCCATTCAGGATACAAGGTTCACAAGCCAATAGTAGTTGATAGAGATAGTGCATTTATGTTAAGAAAGCAGAAGTAGCAGTCCCTTGAACTCATTTTGTAAATGCCTGATTTTATTCCATAGAGATTTTACCAGGACAGTCAGAGTATTAAAAAAAAAAAAAAGCCACTCTTTTTAAGCATTGCTGAATTCTTAATATAAAATAAATAATACAGAGAACAGAAGTTGCTTATGATTCTTTTAAGAAATGAATAATTTAGAAATAAGGAGAGAAAAGTAGGTAATTTATACTGAGAAACTGTAACCTACAAGTTACTTCACAAACTTTGGTTTATTTAGTCCTCACAATAAAAAAAAATCAAAATGTCTCCTAAATCAGAATTTCAGAGATAAAGGATATTGATATGCATTTCCACAAAGGTTCTAAGACATTGTAACAAATGTTTGGAAGAGTTGAAAACAATATGTATTTGGATTTTATATAATTCATTCAGCAAATAAATATTTATTTATTTACTGGGTGCTAATATATTTGCAAAATGTATACAGCTATTGGACTACAGAAGGGAATGAAATAAAATTGAAATTCTTGTCTTCATGAAGCTCATCACCTAACAGAAGAAGAAAGGGATGGAACTGGATACCCCTCTTTAGTATTTGAGCTGCAAATTGTGTGCCCCAGTTGTCAGGTCTGGAATTTGATTGTATCCTACTTAAAACTAATAAGTTAGCCTGTTTCTGCTTCATAGATGCTGGCAGGAGACAGGAGACTCCTGGTTTTGAGACAAAGGACTTCATTAATCATGCATGGCACAGCAAGTAATAATGGCATCAGCATGTTTGTGTCAATTCCTCTTGCTGCCCCCTCCCAAGTCTGTGGGGGTGATACAGTGTATCCAGAGAGATGCCTACATGATCTGTGGATTGTGTTATAGGGGAAAAACATGGAGATTAGGAAATCTACTACTTTCATGGTAAGCAGTAAGCAAGCCTGCTGCTAGTCCTGGAGAAAGACTTTACCTAATCCCCTAAGGCTGCTCTCTGTAAACACAACCCTGAGAAATAGCTCTCTTAAGGAGCAGTCAGTATCTTGCATTCTTGTCATACTAGCAAGACATGCAGGAGTGCAAGAGACCCCTGAAGGGCATTCTCACACCAGTCAGGATCTAGAGTGCAATGTAGAAAATATCATGTGTTAACTGAATCAGGAAGTGTAGTCTATCTACCTTCAGTGTTTCGACCATCTCCTTTGAGTACATCCAGGCATCCCCAGGTTCTTACATGGGGATTCTCTTCTGGAGTAAAGGAAGAATCCAGTTTGCTATTGACATGGCTCAGGATTCTAGTTGTGAAATGGGGCTCTGACTGCTGGGTAGAAAATAGACAAGGCACAGCACATCCATAGCACAAATCACAGTACAAAGTGACAGTTCTGTGCTTGCAAGGCCAACACGTGTTAACCACTGTGTTGAGAGGTCTCTGCCAAAGTGTCACATGTTCTCAGAGTTAAATCTACTTTGTCTCACCAGCAGCAAATATGGAAACACCCTGCTTAGTCGGGGAAAGGAAGTATAAGGAAAGAAGTGGGTTGGCTGGAGGCTGGGATAGAGCAGGCTGTAGAGTCAACAGAAGTAGTTACTCTAATAGAACTTCCTAATTCTACATTATTAAAGATTGGTGTATCTACCAGAGTTCAGTTAATAAAAACAAAAGCTACTCTATGCATTCTAAGTTTGAAGAGTTTTACTATAGGAAATGAAAGACTTATACAATCATTGGAAGGGCTAGGGAGCTAAGGTCAGGGACGCTGCTCTTTCAATCTCAAACTAAAGCACCAAAAGGATGGTTCTCAAAAACGCTCCAGGAAGGTCATGCAGTTCTCTCCGGAATGCTCCCCCTCCCGCCCCCCCCCCCTGCCCGCTACCAATAGCTCAACTGCTTTGGACTGAATGTGTACCCTCCAGATTCATATGTTGAAGCCCCAACCTCCAATGTGATGGTATTTGGAGATGAGGACTTTGGTAGATAGTTAGGTTTAACTGAGTTTATAAGATTGTGGCCCTCATGATAGGATTACTACGCTTATAAGACACCAGAGGGTTCTCCTTCTCTTTCAGATGAAGACACAGTAAAAAGATGAGCATCTGTAAGATAGAACAGGACCCTCACCAGAGCCTGACCATGCTGCCACCCTGAACCTGGGCATCTCAGCTTCCAGAAACTGTGAGAAATGTCTGTTGTTTAAACCACTCAGTCTATGATATTTGGTTCTGGAAGTCCACGCAGACTAAGACAATCAACCTGGAGCTACAAAGTGAGTCACATCTGTCCATATATCTGGCTACTTCTGCCTGTGAAGAATAGCAGTCACTCCTCTTCACATTGTAAATCTCATGGAAGTATTTCATGTTAACAAACCCAGGGCCTTGCAGGGAAGGAAATTCTGAGAAATGTAGTTCCAACCTCTTCTCTGTGATAAAGGGAGCAATTAGGATGCTGTGTTGATAACAGATAATCCACATAAATTGGATTATCAAACTAATAAGCAGATTATAATAAGTGCCACATGAAATGAATTAAGTGATGTGAGATTGATAGTGACCTAGGATATAAGTGTACTTCTGATCCACCTACAAGCTGGGTAAGCTGTAATATTCTAAAGCAGTAGACACACTTCAACCTATGACCCACGCCACTCTCTAGGCCCTTTCCACCAGAAAGATGGCTCCTTGAACAAAGCAAGAGAATTTGGTAAAACTATAAAGAGTGGAGACTCATTCAGGACACTTCTGGAAACATAAAGGGAACGGGAGAGAGAATGGAAGTTTGCAGGAAACTTGAGTCATTCACTGGCAAGTGGAAGCAAGCATCCTAAAAACATTCATTCAAAAATAAATTGGATTTAATCAATTTTTTAAAAACCAATGGGATTTAATGATACATTTAATGAATTACATCTATTCCAAAGCATACAATGAAATGAAATAAAAACTTTCTTGGAAATGATGGGAGATGATGTTGGTAAGATGGTTTGGGAGATGAGTGAGTTTGGAGAAGCTGTGAAAGACTAGGTTGAAGAAAACAAACTTTATTCCGTAGGGGAATGGGGAACAACTGAAGATTTCTGAATGATACAAACTAGGCAGCATGCAAAATGGACTGAAAAGAACACAAACTTGAGGCAGGGAATTGAAGTAAAAATTAGGCCATTGTATTATTAAAAGTGCATGTTAACCAATGTTTGACTGCAGTGATAGCAATAAACAGTGTGAAAAGAGATTCTTGGTTGACATTGTGAATCAGCCTAAGTTAGATACTTGGGAAGTTATTTTTTCTGAACTTTGGAATGTCCATCTAGTCGTAAAAACTTGTATTCACTGGAAGCAGTTTAGTGCCTTTTAACCATCTCACTGATCTTAGATCACAATCCCACTTCACTATGATCTTGGCTTCATTTTTAACAGGATTCTCCTTTCAACACAAGATAGAATAGGCATTCAGCATTTCCACTTTCTCACCAATGTAATCTCTGCTTGAGTGCTGAGCTTTCCTGATCATCTCTAGATCTGAATAAGACTGATAAAGTCTTTGGCATGTTCCATTATGTTTTTCTCAAATTACATTTGTTCATTCTTTTTTTAATATAATTTGTTTTTGTTTTATTGTGGTAAAAATACATAACATGAACTCTGATCTCTTAAGAGATGTTTCAGTGTGCAACACAGTATTGTTGTCTGTAGATCTCTAGAATTTATTCATCTTAAATAACTGTAATATATACCTGTTGATTAGCAACTCCTCGTTTTCCTTTTTACCCAATCCCTGGCAACCCCCATTCCAGATGTGGAAAGTGAGCATAGTGGGACCTGGAATGCTAACTATTTAATTGGTCCTAACAACAACCCTATAAAAGAAGGATTATTATTACACCGACTTTATTAATGAGGAAACCTGAAGGTTGAAGAGTGGCAAATATCTATTCCAAGATCACAGAATTAGTAGGTAGAAGAGAAAGTATTTTAACCCAAGCAATCAGATTCCAGAAGCTGAGAATTTTTTAGAATTATGTTAGAAATCCTCTAGGGCAAAGGTCAGGGATCTTTTTATTGTAAAAGGCTGGATAGCAAATATTTTCAGCTTTTGGAGCCATATGGTTTCTTTTGCAACTACTTAATTTTGCCGTTGTAGTACAACAGCAGCCATGGGCATATGCACACAAATGGGCATGGCTGTGTTCCAATAAAAGCTTATTTCCAAAAACAGAAGTCAGCCAGATTTGGCCCACAGGCCATAGGTTGCTAACCTCTGCCTTCTTTTAATTGCCATGGCCAAGGATTTGCTCAATCTTGTGAAAACATGGATTATGAAAACAGCATTTGAGCCTGCGTCACCAAATTTCTTTTCCATTACTGTTAACCTCTCCTAAACTGCTAGATGTTAGTAATCCAGGCTGATTTGTTTCAGAGAGTGAGACAAAGGTAATGGAGCCAGAAACAGACCCCTGCTGTGACTTTTCCATAATAGATCATTAATTTTTGCACCTCTCGCTACACCTGTTCACTGCCTGCCTGCTGCCTGCTCACGTTTACCCTCATCTTTTCCTACACCTGTTCTATCCCCTCTCCTCTTTTCCTTTTTCTTCTTAGCTGCATTCTATTTATTTTGGGGAAATGTTAATTTGTTTCTGAACTTTTTATTTTTTCTTTAATTCTGTGATTTTACTCTATTTTGCTGGTTTAATCTCCCTTACATGGTTCTGGTTGCAACACATTTATTTATACTTCTAGCATCTGTGACTCAGCGGCCATCACATAAATCCTACGAGCACTTCAAATGATTAGGGGATTAGTGTTAAGTAGGTAAACTCTTAAGAGTTTGATTTTATTCAAAAGTTTAATTTTGTTAAGACAGCCTAAAAGTACCGAGAAAGAGATTTAAGATGAAACAAGACACATCTGAAGTCAAAGTAAACTTAGCACATTCCTCAAAAAGACTATTTATTAGAACTAGAAGAAGTGTAACTATCAATCCATTCACCACTTTCTTTCATAAAAAAGAAATTGAAATACAGAAATTGGGAGTAATTTATCTAGCTGGTTATATACTGTAATTCATTGCAGAGCTGATTATGAAATCCAGGTCTGCTGATTCACTGTCCAGGGTTCTTTCTAGCTTCTTAAGACCTGAACATGTAGAAAGAGAGAGAAGCATTTCAAAAATGTTTTTCCTTTTATTGATCTAACATATTGCATCATTATTCTTGTTCCAATCCCTCAGGCAGAATGGCTGGAGCTGTTCCTTCATCTACATCCCTGTCTCCTTAGTGGTTTATAAACATGAAAGTCAGAGTTGTTATATCCTTAAAGCAAGTTCAGTTTTACATAATGTCCTTAAGTCAAGCATCCTTCCCTTCTTTTTCACTAACTTTTAGCTACAAAAGAGTCTCAAGGTGAGCTAAGCCTGCCCTTTGTCAGCCTTCCCACATATGATGTTAGATTAACTTCACTGAAGCACAATTCTGAAAATGCCACTCTGCTGCTCACTCGCAAACATGCAGAGGCTCCTCACTGCTTCCTCAGACTACAGGTATTTCCTAATCTTTAAGTTTTGCTTTTCTTTTTCCCTTGCCTGAAAACAAAACACAATAAAACCAAAAAATCTCTGTATCTCTCTCCCACTATTCTTGTCAAAATCCTTATATTCATTTGCTAGGACGGCCATAAGAAAGTACCACAAACTGGATGGATTAAACAACAGAAATTTATTGTCTCACAGTTCTGGAGGTTAGAAGGCTGCAATCAAACTTATCAAATTTCCGGAAGCCTGCTTGAAAGAGTTGGTTCCTTCTAAGGGCTGTGAGGGAGAATCTGATCATATCTCTCCCCAGCTCCTGGTGGTTTGATGGTGACATTTGGCATTCCTCAGCTGTGGTAGCAAAAATCCTATCTTCACATGGAGTTCTCCCTGTGTCTCTGTGTCCACATTTCCCCTTTCTATTAATATAAGAACATCAGTCATATTAGGTTAGAGTCTACCTTAATGACTTCATCTTAACTTGTCTATATCTTCGCAGGTCTACAAGTTTTGTAGACCTTATTTCTGAATAAGATCACTTTTTGAGACATGTGGAATTACAGTTTCCACATATGAATTTGGGGGAAAACACAATTCAGCCCATTATAACCCTGTTCGTATTACTAGGCCTTATACAAAAGCAATATCTTCGATGAAACATTTTCCTACCTCTAGGCTGGAGAGATGTTTTCCCCAGCTGAGGCCCTTAGTGGCAATTTTCCTTTTCCACTTTATGACAGATTTCTTGAAATGAGGGACTGTGTTTTTCTTAATTCGCCACTTTACTCTAAAGTCTATCATGCCATCTGACACGGACCAGATATCAAAAAATGTTTGCTGAGTTAAAGAGAAGGTCTTCTATCCACTTGAAGGGGTAGAAGGGATTTTAATGCAGTTGAAATCCGAGTAAAGGTTCTACACTTCTAGTACATATTTACACCATAGTTCTGAGAGACAGTATAATACTGGTTAAGAAAATGGACTTGAGTTCAAATACTTATTTTGTCACTTATGTATGTATTTATGTAACCTGATAACAATTCTCTCAAATTTCCTCATTTGTAAAGCTTGATCCCTATCTTGAAGGATTTGAATGAAAGTTGATTAAGATAATACATTCAACCTCCTAACCAATGGTGAGTAAAAATATTGTTATCTAGGATGGCTACAAGCTTAGAGTGCTGATGACATTTCTAAAGACTTGCAAGAAGTTTTTAAAGACTTTAACATGACTATAGGTCACAGAGAGTCCTCCATACACACAAAGAAAAACTATTTTTAGCCAGATTCATGAAGAGGAAAACAAAATAAGAGACACTTTGTTTAACATTAAGGAAACAGTGGTCACTACTGGTCAAGGAGAACAGAGAACAATTGTGCCGAATTAAGCTACAGATCCTACCTTTGACATTTTAGTCACGGCCACACAATTAGCCAGAAGAGCCGTTTTCAAATATCAAGGGCAATACAAATAGAGTTATTATCATCACTCACTCTTCAAAGCATTGACTTTTACTTTGGGCTGGTTTCTTTGGCAAGAAAGTTTGGCATGAAGCTGCTAAAGTAACGTTAAACAGCAAAAATCTGTCTTGTGACTATGCTATCTTAATAGCAATTTAACAAAACATCTAATTTCAGGCTTAGATGTAAAAAACGCTGAAGCAACCCACCTGAGACTCCCAGGCAGCGTATTTATCAAAAGGAGTTAAAGTCACCTTCTGAATAATTGCCATGGAGGTGTTTTCACGCAGCAGAGAGGCACATTTTCTGTGGATTGAACGATTGATCACTAGGTTCTTGTAACAGGTGCATCTTGCTTCTGGGGCCTTGAAACATGACAGACTGTAGAAAGACTATTAAAATAGCTTTGCTAACAAAGAAAAATCAATTGTTCTCCACAAGGAGGTGCCCTCTGGCACAATCGATATACAATAGTACAATGCAGAGCTGTAAAGCCTGTGAACAGATTTAAGCTTTTGATTAGGTAAAAGGTAGAGAGGGGAGCTGTTTTTCATCTCTCTGATAGACTCAGAGAGATAGAGATGTATTTTGCTGCAAGTTGTATTTAGTTCTTCACGAGTCCAACTTGTTAAAAGCAGTTTTTTTCTTTTGAACATGATCCTTTATAAAGTATCATTTTACCTGTTTTCGGCTCAAGGTATGTTGTGGAGAGTCGGAGTTGGTAAAGGGCATACTTATGAGACTAGTCCAAGAACCAGAATGGAAGGACACATGAGAACAAGAACGCTATCAGTTCCATTGTTAAGAGCGCTAGCTGAAAAGTAGATAACATTTGTGATTTTTCTGCTAAATGTAAGATATATATGAGTTAAGATGTCAGTCAGGTCTTGGTACTTTTTGTGCCTTTTTCTACCAACGAATCAATAATCATCTGTCATTTATAGACATATGTTTCAAGAATAAAAAAAATGGCATTTACAACCTCTATGTATTTTCATAAAGCTTTGCCCGTGTGCCAACAATCTTTGAAGCAGATACAAAACTCAAAATAAAACTCAATTCAGACTGTTCAGAGAGAGGGAAAGCACACTCTCAGTAACAAAGAACTTTATGCTGAGAACATGAAGTGCTTTTTTACTCAAAAGAATGTTATAGCTGAATAATGTGGACAAATCCCATTGAACAATTGTCAGTAACTTTTTATACTAAGCTAGAATGTGTATACATGAACAGATTTGGAATTCAATGTTAAAGATGTTAAATGGTCTTGATTTTATAAAACCAGCAACATAATTGAGCATTTTCATGGAAAATTAATTACGTGTATTGATTGAGTATAAAACAGAAGTAAAGATGTTTTGTAATTTACATGGTGTTGGGGAACACGCATTATTTATTGAGTAATTTTTGTTCAGTATAAATCAGCTTATAAGTATCATTCACTACAACTTCCAATCTCTTGAGTTTGAGTTTAATGAGGTTAATCTTGTCCCTGTGAGGCTCTTTTGGCCACAAAGAAGTCAAGTAAAGCAATGCAATTCTCAGTCCAGGCATCCAAAATAAAGATATGAATCCATATGCAGAATGAAACACTTATCTCTTACCACATCCAAAAATCAAATCAAAATGGATTAAAGACTTAAATGTAAGACCTGAAACTGTGAAACTACTAAAAGAAAACACTGTGGAAACACTTCAGGACATTGATCTGGGCACAGACGTCTTGAGTAATACCTCTAAAGCAGGCAACCAAAGAAAAATTTTACAAATGGGATCACATCAATCTATAAAGCTTCTGCACAGCAAAGGAAACAATAAAGTGAAGAGACAACCCACAGAATGAAAGGAAATGTTTGCAAACTACTCATCTGACAAGGGATTAATTAGAATATACAAAGAGCTCCAACAACTCAATAGGAAAAAATCAAATAATCCAATTAAAAATGGGCAAAGGATCTGAATATACATTTCTCAAAAGAAGACATATAATGGCCAATAGCTATATGAAAAAATGCTCAACAATGTTAGTCATCAGAGAAATGCAAATCAAAACTACAATGAGATATCATCTCACCCCAGTTAAAATGACTTTTATCAAAAAGAAATGCAATAATAAATGCTAGCAAGGATGTGGAGAAAGGAGAACCCTCGTACAGTGTTGGTAGGAATGTAAAGTAATGAAACTACTATGGATAAAAGTATGAAATTTTCTCAAAACCTAAATTTAGAGCTACCATATGCCCCAGCAATTCCAGCTCAGTATAAATCCAAAAAGAAGGGAAGTCAGTATATCCAGCAGATATCTGTACTTCCATATTTATTGCATCACTATTCACAATAGCCAAGATTTTGAATCAACCTAAGTGTTCATCAATGGATGAATGGATAAAGAAATTGTGGCACATACACACAATGGAATAATATATAGTCATAAAAGAATGAAATCCTGCCATTTGTAACAACGTGGATGGAACTGGAGAAAGTTATGTTAAATGAAATAAGCAAAGCACAGAAAGACCAATCTTTTATCTATTCACTCATATGTGGGAGCTAAATATTAAAACAATTGATCTCATGGAGTCAGAGTATAATAATTGATTGTTACCAGAGACTGGGAAGAGTAGCAGGACCTGGGGGATAAAGTGGGGTTAATGGGTGCAAAAATATAGTTAGTTACATAGAATGAAAAATATTTGATAGCACAAGAGAGTGGCTATAGTCAATGGTAAGTTAGTGTATACTTTAAAATAACTAAAAAAGTGGAATTGGAATGTTTCTAACACAAAGAAATGATTAATGCCTGAGATGATGGACACCCCAATTACCCTGATTAATACACATTATATGCCTGTATCAAAACATCACATGTACCATATATATATACACATTTATATATATATGTATATTTACACACACACAAATATGTACCCATAGTAATTAAAAATAAAAATTTTAAAAATAGTAAAATAAATGCCAAAAAATAAAATTTAAAAAATAACAGTCTGAAAGTTTCACAGGGATTGTTAGGGACTGAGTCCAAAATTTGAACACAACAGAATGCTAGATAGTCAAAAACCAGAAGAGAGCTATACGAGTGTTTGCCTATGTACTGCTGCCCACTTCTCAACTGGAACAGCTCAGGCATAGCTGTAAATTATCCCTGATCTGAATCTCCAGAAGAGGGCTGTGTTCATCTCCTACCAGAGATTCTCTCTCTTCATGCGTTTTCCTAAGAAAATACCAAGTTGAGTTCCTCTGGTAGAGGAAATTAATAAAAGAGGAAAGCATAGAAATGAAGGAAAAATATTTGGAAGAGCAGCAGTAAGAGTAAAGCTGTAGGCAAACTTTAATGAATATTGACAATGTAAAAGAAATATAATGTTTTAGGCTTAAAAATATATATAGTTTTAAGGTCACTGTATCATCTAGAAAATGCACTAATTTACATTAGACTTTCATCAGGACTGTCATAATCTCTAGCTTAGATGTTAATATGTCAAGAAATGTTACAGTTGTAAAAATAGTAAAACAATGTGTTACTAATAAGCTAATGGATGTGAAGTTTAAAAATTAAACAAAAGCAAAAGAAGGCTTAGAAGGAGAAAAAATGTACATAGAACACATGAAAGTAATAGAAAATTGCAAGATGGTAAATTTAAATACAGTTATATAAGTAAATACATTAAATGTAAAGGAACTAAAATCACAATTAAAAATGAATATTAAAATACTCTAAAGAAGCTAAACTCAATGCTGCTTACAAGAGACATACTTTCAATATTAAAATTCGGAAAAGTTTAAAAAAGCGTGGTGAAAAATTACTGAGCAGCATTAAAACTCTTGAAGCATTACTAATAGACAAAATAGAATCTAAGACAAGCCATATTATTAAAGATCAAAGAGATATTTCATAATGATAATGGGATCAAGCTGCTAGGAAAATAGAATGATTCTAAATTTGTACACATCTAATAACATAGCCTCAAAATACGTAATACAAAATTTCACAGAAATACAAGGAGAAATACTCAGTTTCACAATTATGTTGAGAGATTTTAAAACAAATCTCTCAGCAACTGATAGGACAGGCATATATATCAGTAGGGATATAGAAGATTTGAACAACATAATTAATTTGATATAATTGACAAATATAGTATATCAAACCCAACCATTGCAGAATACAAGCTAGATTAAGATCCAAGTAAAGGGATTTTATTTTGCTTACTATTACTTATTATAACAGGGAAGTCTGGGCTTAGATCTTTCAGATATCATTAGATCAGATATCATTGGGTTTAAAAATAAAATATTATATGAATTTAAAAATTTTTTCCTAGTTCAGTTCTGCTTCGCTTTGCATATTTGATCTCATTATCTCCTGGGCAAACATACTGTCTTTTTAAGATGTAAAAATATGGATCCCAGCAATTCTGAGTTCCTACTAATTTTTATATGTTGATTTTGGAACCTGCAACTTCACTGAATTTTTATTAGTTCTAACAGTTTAACAATGTTGGATATTTAGTTTGCTCTTTTCTTTCTATACTCATTTTGATCTTATACTTTCTGTACCTTTGTGTACCACACTAGACTATCAATTTTCTGTGTCTCCTTTGGACAGATTGTTCTCTTATTACCCTCTGCTATTTCCTTCTCTCATTCCTCCTCTGTGTTGCTGCCATCAAATCTAAACACACAGTTGGTATCACTACTTTCTCCTGCTATAGCTACACCACTGTGTCTATCCTTTTCCGATGCCAACAGTTATGGTTAGGTCTGCATGCATTTTTGGATTCTATGATTCTCTGGATATGAGATATTATTCACTCTAAAAAAAATTATTTTTTCCTCCAGGATTAGAAAGGAAACAATGGTCCTGGGACTTCACCAATGTTCTTCCTAAGTCCAGAGTGTATTTCCATTTCCCTTTATCTAGAACTAAGTCAATTACTCTAATATTCAATAAACCACCCTGAACTTCCACACTCACCTTAAGTAAAAAGATTTCATTGATTTGTTTTTGCATGATTTCCTTTTATTCAGGAATATGGCTTTGCTATTTTCTCTAAAATGACTTTGACATGGCTCACCTGCTGGTTGATTAAACTTCAACAACAGTTAAAATAATGACACAACAGCAATCCTGTGACCCAGCACGTTCACTTCTAAGAACTTAACCAAAAGGTGTGAGATAAAAATACAAAGATAAATCTATCTGTATTTTATAATAGCACAAAAGAAATAAAAACAACCCAGAAGCAACTAAATGTCCAACATTAAAAAAAATGGTTAAATAAATTGTAGAACATCTATACAGTGAAATATTACATAACTTTTAAAATTATACTGTACAACAATAATCAAGAACACAGACTGTTGTTCAGGTCAATAAATCAGATTATCAGTTGGTTATTCCAGAATTACTCCCTGGTTAGGTAGCAAAAGTTAGGACTAGATAGGATTTCTTGCTCTGAAGATAGAAGGAAAACAGAAGCAAAAGTGGAAACTAGGAATGTTCTTGTGGGAAACTGCAGATAAAGTAAATGAAATTCAAAAGACTTTTCTATTTTCTATCTTTTCTGGGCCAAAATCAATTTAACAGTGTCTTATGTATTAATAAACCTTCAATAATAATATATTTTTATAAGAAGAGCTTCCTCATGGCCACTTGACAGGTTTCGGGCTTCACCACAGTCACCTTCCCTGCGTGTCACACCGAAGATTCAACCCAGGACCTTACCAAGCTCAGGGGGAGGATCAGACGCTTTCAGCAGTGTATACAGTTTATATCCCTCTTCTCTAACCTATCACTATTGGTCAAATGTCATAAGCACGCTTGCTAACCAGTGCAAGTATAGTGGTGAAACAAAGAACACAATTCTTCCTTTAACTTCTCCAAGTCAACAGGTGAAGTTGGGATATATCTAATGTCAGAGCCAAAATGATTGAGTTCTCTTGAGGCAGCAAACAGAAGTTATATTATACCCTCTACATAAGGGCTCATAATATACCTGGGCAAGGTAAAGAAAAGCAAGTCATGTCTGAAACATCCAGTCAGCACAACACAGGATGATCTTTTTTTCTTTTTTTAAAGTTTTTTTCAATATGGCTTCACAAATTTGCAAGCCATCCTTGCACAGGGGCCATGCTAATATTCTCTGTATTATTCCAATGTCAATATATGTGCTATCAAAGCAAGAACCACCCAAGATGGTTTTGCAAATGATTTTTATGGCTTTTACCTTCTGTTTAAGGATGGTGGAGGCAGGGGACAGTAAAGAGAAGTTAGCGCCTTTCCTGGGCCACATGCAAAGGAAAGACTTGCTATAGACTGTCCAGCTCATTTATACCTGTTCCTCTTCATGCCTATATACATAGAAAATTTGGAACTCCATTATCCCACTGTCCTCTTGTGTGCTCATCAAACTAGCTCTGGAACATGATTATTCAATAATTGCTTGATACTTTATTAAAGTACATCTTGTAGATGGTCAAATTTAAATCAGTTATTATTTCGATTAGTTACAAGACACCAATGCAGAATACAGAATACAGATAGAACAAACACAGAGATATAGTTGGAAGGTGAGTCTTAGAAGTCTTCCAAAAGCTGTGTAACATTAATTTCTGCCACTGAAGATGCCTCTGCACATTTGAATGATTCCCATTATATGGCACTGGACACTGATGCTGACCTGCCAAGTTCAAAAAGAAAGTTAATGTAGGCTTAACTGTGTTGACTCATATGCTTATTCTACTAATATTCCTCAGTTGTGTTTTCCAAGGAGCTAGCTAATTTCTACAGTCTCTATTCTTTTATTCTCCATTCACATTTCTGAATGAAAATCTCTTCTGGAGCTCATCTATTATATAATTCTGTGTAATTGAATCTTTAATTTATTCTCTAACAAGGAGTTTTCAGTAGCTGAGCACAAAATGGTAACCAACACATTATAATCAACAAATTCACCTTGTGCCTTTGCCTCTGGTGATTATCTCGAAGATTATTAGTAAATTTATCTTATATTGTCCGTCTCCCCATATCCTATCAGTGGGACTCATGTGGAATTTTATTGAACTAAATAATGTAGGCATCTATGATTTTCTTCATCTGGATGGACTAGTTTTAAGATTGATGGGCTTGATGTTACTATTCAGTCACATCCCACCATTCAAGCTTCAAACACCGCAGTGAAGTAGATTCACTGTGCACAGCTAGGTTACCAGCTTGTCTGTGTCTAGTGACACAGAACACCCACACCCATAACAGCTTATATAGAGTTTGTTACTTATAAATAGGCAACAAATGACAATAGAAGCCTAGGATTCATTGTGAGCCCATCCCCCAATGCTAAGGAAAGCTGTCCGAAAAGGATGGCGTCTCATCTGCATGTGCCCTACCTAAACTGCAGCTGAGGAACCCCAGAAAGCAGCCCACCCTGGGTTTTATACCAGGGTTACAGGATTTTCTGGGCTAAAGCATTGAAGACATCCTATCCTAGAGGGGGGAGGGAGACTGGAACAGAGCCTGGGCTGTTCTGGCCAGTCCCCTGCTATCTCAAGATGTGCATTCTCGGCACATTCTAGAGTTATTCTTGAGAACTGCAAGAGAGAAAGCGGGGAGAGCTGGGTCGGTCCACAACCACTTAGAGAACTGCCCTGCAACTACCACTTACAACTGAATTTGATTTGATATATTTCTTTGTAAAAATAGATCTACTTTTTCATCTCATTCATTTCACTGCTGATGGTATTTATAACTCACATTACAGACTCCCATGATTATGAATAAAATTATTAATAGTAGTCTACTTAGCAAATTCTGTTAGTCATTAAAATTGTGGACTTTTCTGACACTATCCTCAGAGACACCATCAATACATGAATTTTTACCATATTCCTTAGAATGTATAGGTCATACTCTCCTCCTTTTAAAATTTTATGTCTAAATGAACAAACTTTGCATGGCCAAACTCAATTACTTTCCTCAATCCTAGAATTAAGCAAATGAGTTCATTTTTGTTTGTTTTACACCTTCATGTTCTTGACCATGCTCTTTTTTCCTATGAGGTGAGTTCCTACTCGCAGCTCAATTACCAGGTAGCGCGTTTTCTTCTCACTGTCAAAACAGAGGTGTTCACTCCACTTATAGTCTTATATTGGGGTAAGGTGCCTCCCCTAATGTATTATAAGCTGTGAGGACAAAGACCCTATCTTACTCAGCTCTGCATTTTGAAGATCTATTACACTGCATGCCATAGAGATGAAGATCTATAAATGTTAGAAATGATTAGACTCTCTGTCCTGAAGCCATTCAAGAACTGGGTAATTCCTGATCGAGACTAACACCCAGTTTGAAGACTTCTTAGTGTTACTAGTTCACTGAAAGGCAGTGTGAAGGATCAGGACTCAACTTCTTGGGATTTATCCTGAACTTGATGAATATGCATATTCAGCCTATGCTAATCTACTCCTGTCCTAGTCCTACATTGCAGGGTTTCCCTTTCCCAGTGGGACTCAAGGATACAGGTTTGTGGAAGAGAGTGGACTAATCAAATACAGAGACTCTAATTTCTGGCCAGGATCTGGCACAGAGTGTGTGCTGAATAAATATTTGACAATTTAATTATATTCCCTTAGGGTTATTAAGATGTCTAACAGTCCTTGATATATGACAAGAAGTTAGAACAGCAAAGTAACACAGAGACATTTGGATGCCAGATATCTGAGCCATACTTTGTTTCAAACTGCTATACTGCTACTAAATAATCCATTTTAAAAAATACTAGTTTTATAAAAGAAGAACACGAAAGTACTTTTCTCTTATGAATCAATAATACAAATAGCAGTTGTGATTTTCAGTTCCAAACTGAGCTCAGATTCTATTGTCCACTGATAAAACACTACTTAGTAGGCAATAAACTCATTGGCTAAATTTATAAACCAAGTTAATGCTAAACAAGGAGTTTATTATCTTATACTGGTATCTTACTAGTGGCTAATAGGATCTGAATTCTATTTGAAATTTTAAAATCATAACTATTTACCCCAAAAGTGTCACAACTCAAAACCAACATGTGTGCCGAGTGAACCAATTACCCACAATAGGTGAAATTTTTATGCACATGTATGAATCAAAACCTGAGGAGCTGGAAGAATCTAGAAGAGTCATTACAAAACAAAAATGACATTTTAAGATAATACAATATTTGCAGTCCACTGAACAAAATTTTAATAGGAGAAAAGGTAGAAAGATGAAATTTGTGCCTGGAGTTGATATATTACTGCATGCTGTATTAACCTACAATAACTTTAAAAGGAAGACTAAATTTTTTAAGTGTAAAACATTCAGTTCTTCCCCACTAATGAATAAAGCTTGTTTTTGATAAATTTATTCTTTTACTAACTCTTCCTCCTCCGAAGCAACAACTATGCCCTTCCTTCATCAGCACCAATAAGCAGCTCCCTGGGTTAGCAGTTGAGCTTATGTGAACATTCACTTCATTTTTTTTTTTTCTCTCCTTAAATTTGATAGACTTCCCTTACGTGGACCAGCAGAGATTTCATTCACAAATTTCTTTCTGTGTCCTCTGTGCAGAGCATAGAAGAAATTTGATGTGGCTGACCAGGAAGTGTGTTGTCCCCTTGGACTGAATGGAGAAGACATGACAAAGAGCCTGCTGACACTCAGCAAGCCCATGACCGGGAGACACTTGTATTGATTTGTGTAGGAGCTTGGAATTCAGTGAGAGATGCCAGGGTTATCTTTCTACCACATCTGAGGTTCTGAGCGGGGAAACTAAATGTTTTGGCATACAAGTGACGTTCTTGCTATTCCTTCATGTTATGGGCAGGACAGAAAAACGGGATATGGCACAGTGAAAAGATAATTGTGCAAAATAATTTTCAAGGAACAATATGTGGTTTTCTAGACAATGGACCATGAAACTGAAATGTGAGTGGAAGGAAAAAATATACAAATGAGTGTCAAAATATATAAAATCAAAAAAAAAAAGAGAGAAAAGAAAAGAAATATAGAGCACTTTTCTTAAGAAGAGTTGAGAGGAAAGAAGTAAATTAAACCAAGAAAAGCACTGGGTGAAGATAAAAGGCTATATAGGTTGGCTGCTTTTGTTGTCACTGCTACTGTATACCACAGACTTTCCAGAAAGGAAAAATCATATGGATCAGTCTTTCATCATACAAACCACAATCCTAGCAAAGGAGCCTCAGTAAGTTGTACAATTAAATCAACAGCTATGAACACATCTGCTAAATTCACAGTACAGAAAAACATCTTTTGTTTTTATCCTGAGAAAGGCTTGTCTCCAATGGATAGAAAAAGCAACAAAGGAACAACTACCCTGAATATAATAAAAAAGGAATCATAATAATAGCAGCCTCTATTATGTGTTGACCTCTTCCTGCCTAGAAGATGCTATGCTAACCACTTTGTGTACATTTTATCCTCAAATTCCTCTATAAGTCAGGCACTGGTTAAATGTATTTTACTCATGAAGAAATCAAGGCTCAAAAATAACAATTTAGGTTAGTTTGCACACAGTGTTAGATCCAGGCTATGATCCCATGTCTACCTGACTTTTAAGTCTGTGTTCTTAACCATTATGCTGTACAAAATAGGGATAAAAAGTGTTAAATGGCATGATAACAGCAGGAACATTTGGAAGAAAGTGGCAATATTATTCTAGAATTTGTTCTGGCTAAGGAACACAATAATGAGCATTCTCTCCAATGTAGAAAGGCAAACTTGATCCTCTTTGGAAGAGGTAGCTTGGTGAAGAGAGTTAAAACCACCCAATAGACATGGTTTTAACTTAATATAAGCATCATCCTATATTTATAGATAAACTTGAAGGAAAAATGGACTGTTTACAATGGGAATAAAAATGCTTTATAATGGCACAGGCCCATCTTAACCAAACTGCTATGTATCCACAATTCCAATTTTCACATAAAGGAGAAGATATTGCAGGTACCTACACAGCATGCACCACATTCACACCTTTTCCCAAGGTTTTGTAGGCAATTTGGTTAGAACTGACCAGCCTCAGTTCCAAGAATGGGCTATAATTGGAATAAGTAAATTAGAGGAATTCCACTATTCTTGTCTCAGTGATTCACTCATGGCAGAACATGTGATCCAAATTGGTCCAACTAGGGTAAAAGCAAGGATTTGTGTCTGGGGATTTAGAGGAAGAGAAGAGCTCTTTTTCTCTGGAGAGTCTGGTGAATGACAGTGAGACCTTGAACACCAGCAGCCATTTTGCTACCACAAGGAAAGCCAAATCAAGGATGAAGCTGACACAAGAAAAAGGACAGAGTTGGGAGAACTGCAGAATCAGTAGTCTTGATCAAATCATTTCTGAATCATGCACTTCCTCTTAACTTTTATAGTTACCTACACCAAAAAACTACCTTTGTTTTAACCAGTTAAAATTTTTTTATTTTTGTTTTTGTTAACTCAGTCCAATGCACCAATATATAGTGTTAAGAAATCAAACTCAATACCATTCTACATGTTGAAAAATCAAGTTTATATTTGATGATGCCAACTCTTCCCCTTTGAGTTGATATTCCTTCTTGAACTGTTTCCTAGGAAATAATAATTGAACACTTCCTACCACACAAAGTGGTGGTTGTATCAGCCTACAAATTTCAGACATTCTAGCCAAGAATAGGTTGTACCTCTACTGGATGTCTAGAAGATATCTCAAACTTAACATGCATAAAAATGAATGCCTGATCTTCCCCACTTCACATCTCAATTGTTGGCAAGTACACCTTTCCAGTTGCTCATGTGCTGCTACTCTCTCAAACCTTCTTCCTACTTCAGTCATACTGGCCTCCTCCCTGTTCTTGAATAGGGCAGGCATTCACCACCTTAGCATCTTTCCACTAGCTGTTTCATTTCCCTGATATTTGCTTACTTAATTCACTTCCTTGCTTCAAGTATTTTCTCAGATGTCATCTTCTCCATGAGGACTACTCCATCCACACTACTTAAAAATTTTTTCTGCCTCACACACACACACACACACACACACACACACTCCCAAACCCCTTCTCCCTCTATCCTTTCCCATATGATTCAACACTTTCAAATATACTATTTACTTTATACTGTTAGCTTTACTACATGTTTTCCATCTCTTTCCACTGGCATGTAAGATCCACGAGGTATGCATTTTTGTCTTTGTCTTAACTGATGTATCCCAAGTGCTAGAACATGTGGAATGAATGAACGAATCACTCTGCCCACAGCTATCTGTCATAGTTATCCAGTCCTAAGAATGGTGGGCACACCAAGCTATCAATTAAAGATATTTCCACTTAAACTGATTTGGAGGGGCTTCCTGCCATCCCAAAAAGAACCAAATTTAAGCTTAGAGATACCAAATTCCTCTAAACAGATACATGGAGAGTTGGATGACTGAGTAACCCTCATCTGTCAGTCCCTGATGGCAGGTTAACCCATATGCCCATCTTCTCTGATTGTAGTGTGCTCTCCATTCACTTTGGGTTTGCTGTAGTAAATACTCTAGGCTTTACTGTATGAGTCTCGTAGGTTATGCTAGTACACAACAAATATTGAGTAACGTATGGGGTCATCCTGGACAAGAAATCATTATCATACCATAAAGTGTTTTCAAACCAAGCTTGTTTGATATGATCTCAAGTAAATGATCTATTCATTAATTCACTCAATCTTTCACTTGTTCATTCAAGAAATATTTTTGCTGTGCATGAATGAGAGTGCTAAATTATATGATAAATAAAACAAAATATTTGGCTTCAATGATTATAATAAAGTATTTTGGATTTTGGTAAAACTAGCTACAGTATACTTTCTGAAGAAGAATAGTTCATTCATCCTGTGGACATGGTTCAAGAGAAAAATCTAAGAGTATGAAGAAAGTCTTGAATGATGAGTAGGAATTAGAGAATAAAGGAGGAAGAACTGCAAACAGAAGGAAGAACACAAACAAAAGCATAGAAGCATTAGGGGAAATAGTGTGTGTTCAGGAAGCTGCAACTTGTTCTGTAAGACTGGAGGGAAGAAGGAAGTGTGTGGATCTATGTGTGTGGGGGTGAGTGCATGTAATACAGTGAATTCCTCTAGAAAGATAGCATAGGTATGGTAATGAAGCCTTTTGACTAATATTCTAAGGAATCTGGTCTGTCTTTTGAAAATGGTAGCCATTGAAGAGTTTTAAACAGTGGAGTTACAGAATTATATGCAGATTTTAGAATACTATAGGAATGCAATTCTGAAGAACACATGGAAAGGGAATAAAACTGCTGGCAAAGAGAGCAGCTGGAAAGGAACCATCAGAGCAAGACATGATATGGACTATAGCAGAGCAGTGGCAGTAGAAATGGCTATGAAGGGATTGATTCTAGAAGCATTTGCAAATTAGCTCTTGGTAACCAACAAGATGATAGGACAAGAGATGCTCTAAAATGCTCCTTAGATACCTGAATCTGGGAAGGGCAGATTGCCTATAGGAAGAGGAATAAATGTAGGGTAAGGTATGGCACCAGCACAGTAGAACAAAGGGTTGTTCAAAGATGCTTGTTTTGTTCTGCTTTTGGACACGTGATCTTTGAGAAATTTGTGGACTATCCAGTCTGAGATGTCTAGCAGTGAGTTTGAATTAAGGTTTGGAGATAAGGGTAGGATTTAGGTTTTTAGAACACATCAGAATAAGTGGTAGTGGGACCATAGGCTTCAAAGAGATAATCCGAGGGAATGCATAAAGTGAGACTAAGAAAAAACCAAGGAGGCCACCAGAGCTAGAAGGACTCGCACAGGGAAGTGAAGGCAGTGACCCAAAAGGCAAGACAGAGTAAAACCTGGAAGCCTCATAAAGACAGAAAAAGTAGTCAAGTGAAGAAACCTTTATTTATCTCTAGATGTTACACAAGTCATCCTAGAACTGAAATTTCTATGAATGATAATTAAAAGTATTTTCATCATAACATGCCCTCTCCTCACAGAGGAGAAATTGCCCCTTTTGTTCTGGAGTATCTGGTCCATAACAAGAAGGTTCCTTTCAGTTTTCCTTGGTGTAAACTGCCCACCTGTGTTGACAGTGACGGTAGTCAATCTTTAGGTCCTGTTACTATCCTTCCTGTTCTGCTGGTTCTTGCCACCTTGGCCAGCTACACTTATGTTTTGACTGTTCCGCACTCCATCACTTCCAGACCTTAGTCCGCAACTTACCTGATTTCTATTGAATTGCTGTTGTGGAGAACTTTTTAGGGACCAGATTACTTATTCATCCCAGACCTCCATTTTAACAATTACCACACGTGATTTTTGCAATTTAGCAGTTTTAGAAAATTTTGTCCCAAGTAAGTGATTCTTTAAACGACAGTGTTCTTAAGAACCATGTCGGGGCTATTATTAATGTGTCTCAACTCCAAACATTCTAATTAAGTGCATAGTCCTTGAGAAACGTTGGCCCACAGGCTATAATCCCTTCTCTTTACCTTGCCATCAAAGGCCTTTCAAGCTCTGGTCTCAGCCTCTTTCATTAGCCTCATCCCCAGACATACTTCCCCAAATCACCAGCCCTGATCAGCAAGGTCAATGGATCACCTGTAGTAGAATTATGTGGGAATCAGATTCCTGGACATACTCAAGAACTGAATTGGAAACCCAGGGATTTCTATTTTCAAACAAATCCCTAAATGATTTGAATGTTAAAGAGCCCGGCACTAATAGTTCAAAATGTGGAGCAGTGGTGGTTTTCAAGCAGGTTGAAGGTGCATTAGAATCTTGGAAGCTTGATCAGAATGAGCAGGACACCACCAGCTTTTCTGTTGTATCTTTGGGATTGGGGAGTTGGGGTGCATAGTTTAAGAAAGTTTTCTAGAAGATTCAGATAATCCCAGATATTTTCCGTCTCTCTTTCTCCACCTGCCAGTCTGTTATCCACCTGAAATTGTCCATCAAATTTATATTCTCAGATCATATATCAACTCCTCTATAAAGATGTCTCCATATCCACATTCAAGCAAGATTAACTGCTCTCATAACTATACTAAAATACTTATTAGATATTTATAATATCAAATTCCCTACATTGAATTATAGTCAGTGGCCTCTGTGTCTTACTTGTCTACTAAATTGTAAGTTTCTCAAAAGAAGGTGCTGTGTCTTCTTCATCTTCGTTATGTCCAGAGCTTGTTTGATAAACTGTTAAAGTAATTAAGAATTACATGTTTTATAAACACAAAAGAAATCCCTCTGAAATAGTAATAGAGAAATGAATGAGACAAGTTCTAGTGTTGCAATGTTGACCCTCTTTTCTTCAGCAAACTTTGTGTGGCCAGATGCAAAGTAGTTCTATCCGTGTTTTCCTAAATTTCTCCCTATGAGTATCGGTGTGGTGACTACCATCTCCACTATGGGAAACTTTATGCTGAATTCCATTAGCATAAAGGAATGCTTTATAGGCCCAAAGGTAGATTGTTTTTATATATCAAATGCCCATTCCTGCAAAAAGATTACATATGCCCAATCACTGGAACTTAAGCACAGCCATGTGACATTCCAGTGGCCAATCACTGTGAACAGAAATGCTGAACACTTCTTCAGAGCAGAAGCTCTAGAAGCCAGCAGATGGTGATCAAATTCTTTTTCCCTATGTCATAACAGCCATCAGTGTTCTGGCTTGAGATTATACCACTAGAAGGAAGACTAAAACATGATGGCAGCTGACTCATGGTGGATATGTAGAGAAAGAATGAAATTGTGTTTTTGCAAACTCCTTAGCGTAGTTTGGTACATCTTGACTAATAAAAGTGCTCTTGTGAGCATTTGGACCCTTGAATAAGCGTAAGCATCTTAGAGTTTACTAAGCAGGTATGACAATATGCCAATATACTTGAACATGGAACATAGAGACCATTAGGTTTGCTATGGTAAGTTCAAAAATATTTTGAGCTTTTTTGGGGGGAGGACAGGGATACTTAGATATGTGTGTATTGTATGCATGTGTGTGTTTGTGTGTGCGTGTGCAGGGGCTTGGCTGTTACAGTTACTGGGGGACCTCTGGCATGTAGTGTCTAGGTGCTACAGATGCAATATATCTTATAAAACAGAAGAGAGATCTGCCAAGAAGAATTGCCGAGGCCAAATGCCCATTGCTCTGGCAGAGAGACAATGGACTATGCAAACCAATGAAAAACATGCAGATTCAATAGTTGTGTTCATAGTGGGTTTATCAAAAGTGTGTACTGGAATTTGAACCTTAATTCAAATAGGTTAATGAATTTATCAGTTTGTCAAAAATACTCTCATGTTCTTGCCAAACCCTTATTCAGAAAGTCATTACATTTCTGATTTTATGGTACATTCTCAAGGCAATTCTTTAATCAAAGGCTTTTGTCCGGACATACAGTGTTTTCCCCTTATTTAGATTTTAATTGTTACTAATGTAGGTGTAAATTTATTTATATCCAGTTTTTCCAGTTTTATGTTTTTCTTCCATTTAGGAAATATTGATTCTCTTTTGATACAAATCTTAACAGATGTTATACACCTGCAGACTGACTTTATAGCTTCTTTCCCTTTTGTTTAACAATACCATACATGTTTTGATCTTTCATCATAAGTTAATTCTGCCACTTCATCATCCTTGTTGCTATGCTCTGATTTTCCTCTGTACCTTCTTGTTATTCTAGAAAGAAATGTTTCTAGAGAGAATAAAGTCTGTTTTCCAGAAGGGAATTTAGTATTATATTCAGAAACTGATAAATCTTTTTTAACCTCATCTAATAGATCAAACATCATGTTATATCTCTTGGGTGGTACCTGGCATTGTAAACTCATATGCAAGTTGTTGTTTCCTGTCAATCTGTTGCATATTCTCGCTGCATGTTTCTCTCCCTTGTAAGTTACTCTTGTGCTTTACACTTAATGTATGCATTTCTCACTTGTGCCAGGGTGTTGGTATAATTTTACTGGCCTCACTGCTTTTAGTAGCACCTCCCAATTTGGTATCAACTGTGAATTTTATTGGAATATTTCTACTCCCTTCTATTTATTTAATTAGGTATCATATTTAACTTGCACCTTGTAGGCAGTATCTAACATGAAGTATCTACACACTTTAGTGAAATCTAAGTATCCTGAACATGAAAATGTCAGGCAACCAAGAAAACCTGTATTATCTTTTCTATGGCTTTTTAGTATGAGTCCAGACAGATTGGATGACAAAGAATTGGCTTGTCCTGAGACACAGAAAAAGATCAAATAAATGCATTCATGACAGAATTTTAGAGCATGAAGTGAATTAAATGATCTAGTGATATAAGTAACTACTTTCAAAAGCAGCAAAAATCTTTGAAGCCAAATCTATTTTCCTCTTACCCTAAATCTGAATTGATTTTATATATTGTCTGAAGTCATAGGGTGCATTCTGAGTCCTTTATTCCATTTCTTTTTATCAAGCCCAAGAAAGCTGTGTGAATGTTAATATGTTCTGAATAAACCCTGTGATCACTGTAGCACCTTATAATGATGTGTTCCCAAGCTGCCATATCACGGTTGATTATTACTTCTCTTTCTTTGCAATCCTTCATTGAATTTCCATTCCCTGCCCCAGTGTTAATATTCTTGACTATTCGAATTCATTTTAGAGTTCATGAGATGCTGTTTTGCTAAAATCCAAACGTATTGCATCTCTCACGTTGCAGTCATCCACTAACCTCATAATTCAATAATAATAAAAAAAGCAATCAGATTTGTTTGGCATGATTTGTTCTGTGTAAACCCATGCTGCTTATTGTTCAATGGTGCTTAAGTGATAAGTAGTGCTCAATGCAAATTTCCTCATCTAACTTCTCATTTTAGCTCAGAAAAGCCTATAATGTTTTTGTTCATAGATTTCCTCCTGGAACAGGTCTAGTTTCTAGATCCTAAAAAGCAGAGTACAGAAAGAGCATACTAGCTGTATTATAGTACCATTTTTTCTTTTATATTACTCCTTTTCCTATTTATTATACATACATTTTCTTTTTTAGATTTTAAATTTATTACATGATTATTCTCTTATTCTTATTTTCCTGTAAAAATTTTTAAATAAAAGTGTTGATTAGTGAAGGGAAAAGAAGACTATCAGAGTAAAATTTATTTCAAGCATTTCCATTGAGAATAAAGACCAATGCTTTGGTTATAGTTATACAAATTTCTTTCTCTATATTAGTCATGTAATATAAGAAAGATGTAATTGCAATTTATCTCTTATGCATGAATCTCACATATAACGCATGGCTATCATTTCATTTTTATGGATTCTTTCACTTTCACTTGACCATAATTTAAGAACGTGTCATAGGTTGAATTATGTTCCCCCCAAAAAGATAGGATGGAGTCTGAACCCCAGTACTTCAGAATGTGACCTTATTTTAAGATAGAGTCTTTACAGAGGTAAGTTAAAATGAGGTCATTAGGGTAGGCCCAAATTCCCATATAACTGATGTCTTTCTAAAAGGGAGAAATTTGGACAGAGACAGAAATGCATAGAAGTAAGACCATGTGCAGAGAGATGGGGAGACTATAGCTATCTATAAGTTAAGTAAAGAGGCTGGAACATATCCTGCCCTGAGAAGCTACTAACCTTGCCAACACCTTGATTTTGGACTTCTCTCTACTGGGCTCTGCATCTTAAGTGAATGATGCAAGAATGGAAAGATAGTTGGTGACCATTGACTTCAGCAATAGTGACCTGAATTTGGAATATGATTATTTTCTGCTATTAGGAATTTTTTTTTAGCTAAGTTCTTTATATTTCCATTAGTTTCGCCATCTACTCACTATGCTTCATGCTACATTCATTTTCATAAGAATATATCTAAAGTTCATAACCTTAAAATCTACCCAGTTCAGCCTTATATAAACCAAGATCCAATTGTCCTTAATTTCTATAAATTTCCACCATTCCATGACTGAGAAAATGTAAGATGTGGGAATGTGAAAAAAAATAAAATTCATGATAGCTACTGAGGGCCACCACAGATATAGAGGGGGAAAAAGGTTAATTATGTCAGGCCAAGAAGTTTCCTCATTAGGAATACTTGTTGTGGAGAGGTGGTATGATAATTCAATTGTAAACATTTCTCCTGGGAGGCAACACAAGGAGAGCATTTCAATGTACGGTGCAAGTAAAGAGTGAATTTATTTTCCAAACTTTGATAGTAAAAGTATGAATAATATGCTGGGACAATAGGTGTAAGCAGGAACTGTCCCAGGCAAACAGAGACTGTCCCAGACAAACTAGTACTTAGGTAGGTACCCAGTTATGAACTTCCTGCTGCAAAATAGTCACAGCCACGGACAAGTAGATCAAGGACTGGACTCACTCAGTGTTAGAAAGATCCATTGACTCATCTCTACTGCTCTTTCTGAGCATTAATGGTAGGGGTGGGACAGGGGGCCAGTTGTCAGGGTGTGTACCATAGCATCTACCAAACGGAGCCTCTTGGCTTTGAAAATCTCCTAATCAGTTAGTTATTTTTTTGCTTGGAATTAGCTAACACTAGCTAATGCAATGAGGATTCCTAGTCACAACACAATGAGGATTCCTAGTATGCAAATGTGCATAGCAAGTGGGCATTTGATAAATGCTTTTCATCAACATACTGAGGGTCAAGGCAGTCCTGAAGTTAACGATTCAACAGTCTGCCCTGCCTTAATTTTTAGTTAAATTTTCAACATCTTATTGAATTATGTGCCAGATAGTCTTATACTCAGCAATTTATTAAATCCTTCATTTTATAGCAACAGGCATGATTAAACTTAAACACTCATGTGGAATAAAAGTATCCAGGCTTCCCATTGGCATCAGAAATCTTAGGGATACTTCTTTACCTTACTCTTTTTACATGGGGTCTAAACTATGTTATTTGGTATTAAATGGATACCCCATTATATAATCATCCAAGTGTGTATTAGATCTGTGTGAGTTTGTCTTGTTTGAAGACAAGAATCTCTTTTTATAAATCTATTGTATCTTCCATACAATCTATCTATGAGGTGGAGCCTTTAATCTAAACCCAAAGAATATACAATCAACTGATATTTTAGCAATGTTTAATACTGATTTGTAGACGATTCATAGCTGATGATTTTGAAGGATTGAATAAATGGATTTCCCAACATAGAACAAATTGAAATAAATAATCCAGAGTCTGTTCTAGCATGAGTGAATTAATATCCATTCAGTGAATGAATCAGCGCATGATGTTTTTCTCTTTCAGGATCTAAATTATCCAAATGTTTCTTTTCAGATTTCTCCTTATTTTGGTTTTAGAAATACTGCCTCAGTTTCTACATAATCACAAATTTTTGTAAAAATAAGTAAACAATAAATTCAGGGGAAGAAGCCTTTTTCATTTGATTCTATTTCATAATTTTCTTGATATTGAATATCAAAGGTAAGCATGTGAAATAATTTGAATAAAAATTTTATGAGTTATTTGTAATATTTACCATTTACACCTGCAAATCGAGCTCTTCATAAAACAAACAAGTCAGAAATAATAAAAAATTTGGAATGTACCCCATTTGGGCTTGGTATTACAATTGTCCCTCAGTATATATGACATGATGGGTGTGGCTCTAGAACCCCCACATGTCCCCAAATCTGGGCATACTCAAGTCTTGAGTCCAGTCAGCCTTGCAAAACCCTCATATGTGAAAAGTTAGCCCTCCATATTTTATCCACGTTCAGTTGAATCCATGCAGTTCAAATTCATATTGTTCAAAGCTCAATTGTACATGTTTGAGAAAAAAAATTAAGCATAATAATATAATCTTATCTCTTAGATTCTATTAAAGATAGAATTTCAAATAAAAGATTTAATTCAATAAAATCCCAAAAGTTTAATCCAAAGTGAGTGATCCTAAACAAGAAACCTCACTCTAAATGTGATTAAATACCATACTTCAAGAAACAGAAAGAAATAGAATTTCCCTTGAAAGGAAACTATAAAATTTGAAAAGTCATGAAAATATATTCAATTTAAGAAGAAGTTCTTGGTGTTTAAACCAAAAATATGGTGAGGGGTTAGTGGAGAGAGGTGCAATTTATCTTAGTAGTCTAATTTCACATAAATACTGTTATTAGATCTAACATGTTTCGGTTTCGAAATTATTTCCTAAAAAAAAGTTATCTGAAATTATTACTGTCCTAAAAAGTTTAATCATAATCTATAGCTTCAATATGTTTGTGTCTTTATGATATGTTAATCAATCTGTCAGTTCAAACTAAAGAGACATGAGTGAAAAATATTTGTTTGTTGTTGTTTGATGTGGTTTGTTTTAAGGGGCTGTTTCTATCTGTTAAAGTATAATTTAAGAAACCAAGTGATTTCAAAATATCCAGTAAGCTGGTTATCTAAATTAACAACCCAGTAATAATTACTGAAACTATGTAAAATAGAGTTTTACACAATAGTGTTTATATACAATGTTAATCTTTTTCTCTTTAATAAAGCTATTAAACTACAATATAAAATCAAGGCCAATCTCTTAGTAAAGGAATTATAATTAATTTAAATTATTAAATAGCATAAAATTGTATTTTTAAATTTCTAATTGTAAGATATATAATAAAATATCTTCTGAAGTATTTTTAATAATGCTTTAAGAACAAAAAATGTAAATATTTTGGAACTAGACAGTGGTGATGGGCATACAACACTGTGAATGTAATAAATACCACTGAATTATATACTTAAAATGGTTAAAATGGTAAGTTTTATGTTATCTATATTTTACTACAATCTTTTTAAAAGTCTAGATAATTAAAGGAGTTGATATTGTCACATATTTTTCAGAATAAAAAGTATGTTTGTGGTCATTGAAAACATTATAGCATTTTGCATTTTGCAGTGTAAAAAGCAATGTCACATGCATAATCTTGTTTTTTTTCTTCTCACCCATCCTGCCAATTAAATTCACATTAAACTTTCTGCAGGACAAATAGTTTTACTGGTTATTTTAAAAATTAAAATGTTTATAAGAATGTCATATTTCCCTTTTGCAGAAATATGACATTGTTAAAAATTAAGATTTCTTATACAATGCTTTCTATGATTTTTGTTATACTTCCTGCTTTAAAAACCAATTTTTCCTTGTTCTGAATCATGTGACTTTGAATCTCATATGCTTTAAAAGTTTTCTTAGAACTCTTATTACTGTCAGACGTCATGTCTAATCGTGTAAATCATGAGGACAACGTTTATAACTTTCCAAAGGATTTGATGACTATATGTTTCTTTTGGGATCATTAAGCTGTACACTTTTTCAATGGAAAATAACAAAGAGGTATTTCAATCAGTTTGATTTCTAAATGCTTAAAAAGTCTTAAAAAAAAAAACAAACAGCCCAAACTTGTTTGTTGTTGCTATTGGTTAAATGGTGATTGATTTCCTTTTTAGATTTGTCTGTAAGGAATATCCAAAAATGGTAAAAAAAAAATTTTTCAAATCACTGTGTTTCAGCAAAATATGTCATGTTATAGACATTTTTGTCATTAGAAATTAAATCAGGAAAGTAGCGAGGTCCAAGTTTATACAGAAAAGTAGAGTTTATGAATTTGCCTGTGATCACATGACATCTTGACACTTTGGTTTTGCCATTAGCCTCAGCTTTTCATGGGACGAAGCCAAGCAATGTCGGAGGCAGTGACATAAGGCAGGTATCCATCCTGTCTGGCACATGAAAGGCACTGAAATAATTTAGATAGTTCCCTTCCCAAAAATTCTCCCTGATATATTTATTAAAGGGATTATGTGAAATAAAGTATTTAAAGAGATTGGAATGTAGAATTGGAAGAAGATTTATCAGGTGTCCTGGTACCTAAGTTAGCCAGCAAGAGAATAATATGTGGAAATGATAGAAGTAGTACAAAGAGATTACTCAAGTGCCTTGGTCATAAACTATTAAAAATGACAAGATGATTAGAAGGCAGTAAAAAATTTACATGACATTTATCAGTTTTAGATGTGCCACCTTTCAGAGTGATCACGACAGTCCAATATTTTCAACTTCTGGGCTTTTATTTTAGGTTTAAATTTTGAGTATTTTTAATTTGCTATAATCACATGATTTTCATAGCATGTTTTCTCAAACCGTAAGTATAATTTTAATACAACCAAGTGAATTAAAACTTTCTTCCCCTTAGAAACATAAATATAATTTTAGTATGGAATTAAATAATATTAGACTCTATATGCAAAAGAACCTCCCTTACATATGAATTCATAAACCATAACCATTGTATATACACTTTTAATTGAACATTCTAAAATCATCGGTATTTCTACAAAGGCATCCACTAGTCTAATCAAATTCTCTTCTTAAACTATACTTTTCCATAAACTGTTTTTTAAATATGTTTTTCTAAGTGAGTCTTATGTTAAATAAAAAAATCAAGCCCTAAAATTACTAGTTGAGTTCTGAATAAATTGGGTCAAATTTCTTAGTATCACGTTCAACACTAATTTTTTTTGAAACTTGGCTTTTATATAATTATCATAATTGCTTAATATGTACATTTGCCTTCTTTAATTTCTTCCCACCATTATTTTCACCCAAATTATATGTTTTTTATAACTTTCTTCTCCATACCAAATTGCGACTGGAAAATAGCTCACTCATTTCTTATATTTAAGTTTTAGTTTTTCTCTTTTACAATTCCAAGTAATAAACATGTAAATGGCCTTTTTCTCTATAATGTTTTCTCATTATAAGCTCTGAAAAGGCTACATGACAGATAAAGTGGCTCACTTTAGAAACTCCTATGATCTGGCCAAATACTATTTTAACATAACATCAGGCAATATATTTCTTTCCTTGTCACATAAAGATAAGCTGACTCATTTTTAGAATTGTTCTTTTGAGTAACAGAGATATATCCTATATAACATTGTTCTTACCTAATAAAAAATAATCACTTGCAAATGTTAAGATCGCATAGTAACAACTCATTGTAACACCAAAGGAAATTTATTAAAAAAATATAATCTGGCTTGGACCACAAATTTAATTGTTCTATTACTCTGTTATTATCACACCTTATTTTCCCCCCTCATTACATAGTATTTATCTGAGGGTGGGAGAAGGATTTAAATAATCTAAAGGCTTGATGTGATTACCAGATGCTTTAGTGGGATAGAGGAACTTTAGTACAGCAAGCTTTCAAAACTACGCAGAATAAGGGGAGAATATCTCAGTGGTAAACTGAAACATTTCTCAGTACTCTAAGTACTGAGCTCCCTCAATAGAACTTTCCTGTCTATGGGTAAATCAATCAGTATTTTTGCTACAGAACGTCTTCATCTATGTGGCAGTCTGAGTAACAGCCCTGCCTGCCATCCCCCAAGCCCTCCTCCCCATATTCATGTCCTAATCCTGGAAACCTGTGAATAATTTATCTGTCAACAGGGATGTGGCACATGTGATTAAATTAGGGATCTTGAGGTGGGGAGATTATCCCGGGTTATTTGAGTATAATCTAAATGTAATCACAAGTGTCTTTATAAGAGGCTGACAGAAGGAGATCTGACTGTAGAAGAGGAAAGGAGGTTGTGAACATGGAAGCAGAGATTGAAGTGAAGCCAAGAACCAGGGAATGCCAGTAGCCTCCAGAATTGCAAGCAAGACTCTCCCCTGGAGCCTCCAGAAGAAACCAGACCTATGGACATCTTGGTTTTAGCCCCTTAAGGCTCATTTTGGACTTCTGACCTCCAGAACTATAAGAGGATAGATTTGTTGTTGTTTTAAGTTACTGAAGTTGTGGGAATCTGTTACAGCATCCATAGGAAACCAGACCTCCAAGATCCTTCTAGGATTTGAGAAAAATCTGTACTGTCAACTTTAGGGATTTTTATTTTGAAGCATTTATAGCTATAACTTAAGAAAAATCATTTTTCACTAGGTATTTGGAATGTAACATTCTTTGCTGTAATTGATCTATTGGGTATTAGCAAGTCATCATCAAGAGGCAGCAAAAAGTACTGGAGATATTTCTTTTAGTTTCTTTTACCAAGTTGAAAGAAGACATATCATTAAGGAATGATTTCTATGTTTCAGTAGCCAATTCATTTAGAAATTCAAAACACAAGAATCTTGCAGAAATCAGCTGCCAGATTTATTAATCTACCTGAAAATAAAAACATAAAAACACAACCAAACAAAAAGTGGAATAAAAACAGAATTAAAAAAAAAACTTCAGATACATTTTTCAAAAGAGTTTATGATGCAATATTCTGAACCCTTCTGTATTGGAAATATACTTAATGTTGGCCAATTACTTATGTAGTTCAGTGAGTCACTACCTTAAACAGCAAAATATATAGTTTATCTTTAAACATTATATAGTTAGTACCATTTCTGCCTTTGATCTATTAAGATAACTCATGGTCCAATTCTTCCTCACTGACTGACTTGAACTAGACTATTTAAAAGAAGAAAAGAAAAAAGGAAAAAGACCAAAAAAAAAAAAAAAAAGAAAAATCCTCAATACAGTTTTTATTTACAACACATTTTAAAGACCCAATTAAAATTTCTCCTTCAATGTTACCAAATAATCATATATCTCAATTCTCTTTCCAATAAAACTTTCACTCAATATTTTAACATCTGTTTTTATTCTAAGCGCTGTAAATGGCCACATGAGCATAGTGGGGAAAAAAAGTTCTGATTTTTAAGGCATACTTATTAGCCCATAAAGGGCCAAATTATATATGATGTATATGTAGAACAGTCATTGAAATCACAGGTTACATACAGATTTTGAAATTAGAGTGTTTTGATTGTAGGATTAAATGCGAATAAGTATTGATTTTGGTATATAGACTTTTCAACAACTGTTCAATTTAGAGAAATGAGCTGTGACCTGTGTAGTCTTGGAACATGGGTAGCTGCAGGGGATCATCTTTAAGAAATCTTTCCTGTGCTCATCATGAAATGCTTTTATAGGTTTATTTTGGCTTTATGTTTAGGATTTTTTAAAACATTTTCCTAGACTCTTAAAAAAAGGTTGTTTCTCTAGGATATTGGTAGATTGAACAAAACTCACGTTCCTTGCTTGGCTTGAATCTTTTAACAAGCTACTTAGATACTACGATACCATTTCATTATGATTTTTCCAAAGTGAATAGAACAACATATCCTGCTTTCAATATTTTCTCCATATGCAAAACAAAAACAAAACAAAAAAAGCTTTGAAACTTTAAATGTTTAAGTCTTCTTTCAAACAATCCAATCACATTTATAGGAGGGTCCAAAACGAGATGTTGGACAGTATCAGTGCCAGCACTATGTCATACAGCAACTTCCTCAAATTCTTTGACAGTTTGTAAATAAATTTCCATTTCACCAAAAGTTACAAAAGTTTCCACAGTTTCCCTTAGCAAGCTGAAGCTTACTCTTCATTTGTCAATGTGCATAAAAGCTGTTTAGAGCATAGCATGGCATAAGCTATTTTTTAAGCAATAAATGGTTCGAGTCATCTATTTTGTCCTGAAATGCTATCTGTAGTTAACTGCATTGCTTATAAATGGTCATAGTAAATTCAGCATGAAAGAGAATATTACAGAAAAGACAGCAGCAGAAGCATTAGCATTATCTAATATTTATATATGTTATCAACATAACACAGCAGTAAAAGGTTTAAATGCATATCAATGGGTACCATGTCTAAAAATTACTATAGTACCTATTTAGTGTATTGGATATTTTTCTTAAAGAGTGCTTGCTGTAACTAGGACAGCATCATATGTGATTTAGTACAGTTAATTCTTATTGATTAAATAATGTATTTATGTACTGAAGGAAGTGAAAAGGAGACAGATATTTTTTGCTTCATTGTGATCCCAGATTTAACGTTTAAGTGAATATTTCAAAGGACCACGACATGTCATTATTTAACTGAAATGGGCTTCAAAATACTTAAAAGACAGTATGATTTGTATCTAAACAGCAAGGTGGCACCAGATACATGTAATGCTACTGGCCTGTGACTCAGTTTGGAGCCAGAGTCCAAAATTGTGCCCCTCATTTACAGTCGTGGTGATTATTCAACTTCAGAGAGAAATATCCATTTTATGGTTATCCTCTGTGAGTCATATATAAAGCAAAACAAAATAAAACAAAACAAAACAAAAAAACGGCAAATGCAATTGCTAAATACCTTTTTACAAGAGGTGCAAAAACAGTCATTTCTAACAATTAAACTGCCATTTACAGTAGATTGGGTTTTCTTTGTACACCTGCAGAGACTCAGAAATGATGGGGGAAAATGCCCAAGGCAAACAGTCTCCAAGCAGCAGATATTTACACAATGTGAAATTAACTGTACCATAGATACCCAGAGAAAATAAACATTATCTTATGTTGTTACGAAATCAAATAGACATGATATAGCTTCATCATACTTAAAACCTGTAGGACCCCATCCCAAGCCTAAGTAAAAAGTAATCCCTAAATCCCTCTGCCCGCTCACCCATTATCTTCCTGTTACACAGAATAAATGTTTAGGTTACTCCCACCCACCCTCAAATAAAGTGCGCAGTCCATGGCAGACCATAGAATAATGCAACAGGAAAAGCCCCTTTTTGTGTATTATTATTTAAAAATAAAATACAAACAACAAAAATAAAACAAAGATTGAAGAGAATTCAGCAATTCTCTGCATCTTGCAGAAAAAGGAAAAGCCCGGGGGACGCCCTGCTTGACTGTCACTTGTGTTAATACACGTAGCCTTCGTTGTAGGGGTGCGGGTTGCAGCAGCCCCCTTCTGGCATGTAGGCCATGCTCTCATCAAAGTGAGACAGAGGCACCGTGTCCTCCTCATTGATGTGACGTTCCATGTCCGTCTTCAGCAGTGGGCGCTGATTATCCGGAAAGGCCATGGAGAAAAGGGCTTCTGGGTCGCACACAAATTTGTAGACATATCTCTCTCCAGCCACCTGATGATAATACCGCAGAGATGGGGAAAGGCAAGGAACGAAAAAACAAAAGCATGGTTTACTACGTCTTTCTGGTATACTGTTACCTAATGGATAACAACAAAAAGCAACCGAGCTTTACAATAGCACATACATATAGTTTAAAAAAAAGTCCTTACATTGCGGAATAAACTATGGTTCAATTAAGGGAAATGCGAAATGTTAACCTTGAGTAATAATTAATTCATTCCAGATATAGCTGGGAAGCTCAGAAGTTTGCTTGGTTTAATTTAAAGGTAAATGTACATTGTTATTCTGGAAAAAAGAGGACAATTTAATGCAAACATTCACAATGAAATTTTTTTCTCTGTTTTGAAAGATACTATCTATGCTTGTAAAAAGCCTGTACCTTTAAGGTGTAGTGTCTCCCTTCTAAAACTACATTTCTGAAATGGTAGAAAAACTAAACTCACAAATCTTAAAAGAAAAATGTGCTTTGTTCTAAGACCAGACTAGTAATTCACTGATTCACAGAATAAACTACTTTTTTTTTTTTTTTTTTGGCATTGTGTATTCTCACCTAAAAAAGATACATGGCCTTATTTAAATGAAAGATGGATCAAGAGGAGAGCATCCTGGGTCCATCACTTTTAAAAATGAAGACATGATACATTAGACAGAAGTTAAGGATGTGTGTAAAGTGTCAAATTGAAGTAAGAGGTGTAAAACAGTGAAAGGAATTTAAAATACACAATGCATAGGGAGGAAATGAGAAAGAGAAATGTGACAACTGCCTGAAATCAAGGGGAAGTAATATAATTTGTTGGGAATGACATATCCCAAACTTAAATTCTGAAGAGTAATGCTTCTCTGGAAGATTATAAACAATTGAGTGAGACAAATATGCCTTGCGTTAATAGACAACGCTGAGATGCTCAAAACCAAAGGGGGGGCGTTGGTGGACGGATATGGTCTTTGTGTTAACTTTGATAGTCACTTTGTAGTGTGTGTAGAGTTCAGAAATTCTCAAAAGCTAAAAATTATTCAACACTTCCTGTTCCCTTGTATCAAAAGGTATTGTTAGTTGACTAGTTGACTTGTGACTTGGGGGGAACAGTGTGTTCATGCTTTACAAAGTATCTATATATGTCAGGAAAAAGAAACAACTGCCAAAGAGCACTGCTGCTCTGGACTCAAATTTACAACATTTTTTGGCCTGAATTTAAGTAAAAGGAAACACTTTAGAAAATTCAAATAATCCGAATATTCCTAACTTTGAAAGAGTCGAGTAGTTTTTATGAATATGGACACATTTCTTAAATTACCCCTCAGTTCCCTTTTTTTTGTAAAATGGTGACAGAAAGGGTTCCTTGGCAAGCCTGTTGTGAGGTTGATACGGAAAGTCTCTAGCACAGTGCACAGCAAACAGACAAGCCTGGCATAAGTTTATTTACTTCAGCCCTTCAGATGAAGGGAATTAAGTTCTTAAAAGTGAAATGGTGAAATTACCATAAAAATAAAAATAAGCAATATCAGAAATAAAGCTGAGGGAATACATTCTAGTTTTCCTTTCTTTTTTCTCTGTTCAAGATATTTTCAGAAAAAAAATAAAGTCAGTATCCTGCATATGTACGTCTGAGCTTTTTATAACCTGCTTTGTTTTGTTTGGGGCTGCTGCGGAAGAGAGATTTGCTTTAAGCACAGAACCTTTTTTGTCCAACCTGTTGCTATTGGCTATAGTTAAAAATGATGTGATTAATGAATTAAACTATATAACATGCAGTTGAGATAATAAAATCTCTTAAGGACTCTGTGTTTACTCACTGCTTCCTTCTGTTTTCCTTTTGAATAACCATTTTTAAGGCTAATACTGTATTTACTGGACTATGTTAAAAGCTGCTGAATTTAGAACAAAGGCTGATAACCAACCATGGGAAATGATGTCTTTCATTATTAGTAATACAATTGTAATGTGAAAAATGCTATACATTAAGTATGTCTAAATTACAACACTGAGATAGAAAAAACAAGAATTTTGCAGGGGAGATGAATCAGAAGTAAACAAGGATGTAGATTTTGAGCTTGCTTTTCAATGGCTGAATAAATTTTGTTTTGACTTTTAAAATTCCAGAAGTCATACAAGGAAATTGGATACTAAATTAGAAATTACAGATTAAGCAAAAAGAAATAATAGTCTATAATTATACCATTCACAATATAACCACTGCTAAAATATTGGTATATATTTTTCTAGGCATTCCTAAATTTTGAAATAGAAATACACACATGCACTACTCCACTGTTTCTTATTTCTTTCATAACTACTGACATTAATTACCAGTTTTTAATTTTTTTTACATGTTTAGGCCCACTTGGTTATTTTTATTTTATTCTCTAATCTTTTAATTTAATTTTTTACATACACCACGTATGGCTATAGATAGTTCTAAGTCAATGAACAAATGAGGCCATATAAATATGTGGCCTACATGTTGAAATATATCATTCTATATTACATATTTGTGTGTGTATATATATATATGTGTATATATATATATGTATATATATATATGTGTATATATATATATATGTATATATATATGTGTATATATATATATATGTATATATATATATATATGAAGACAGCATAGTTTTCCTTTTGAATGATTATACCAGCATTTATTTAACCATCAGAATGGCACAACATGTGAGAGGGGCAGGGCATTCTAGAAAGAATGTGACTAGCGCAGCACGGTGGAGCACCCCTGTAGACCCAGCTACTCAGGAGGCTGAGGCACGAGGATTCCTGGAGCCCAGGAGCTCAAGGCCAGCCTGCGCAACATAGTGAGATCCCTTCTCTTAAATAAATGAATTAATTAATTAATAAAATAAAAGAAGAAATAATGTGAACAGTGCACTGGAGGAATCGTGGGTGTGTCAAGGTACAGCCAGTAGAATGTGAAGAAGGGTAAAACTTGTTAGGGGCCTTGATTGCTGTGCTAGTTGCAAGTACCTACAGGCTTTTGATTTTTGAATATTTGACCATTAAATGATCTGCCCTTTCTTACATTATACAGTGACCCTGGAAAAGGTCTGTCACACACAATATTTCCTTTTTCTACATTAGCTGATGAATGGGTTGTAAATAGTCGCCTTTGGTAGGTATAGCCTAATAGGGAAAATGTGAGGAACAACAACATTTTTATCTGTAGTTCGGTGTCTATGTTGCTGTTTGATGGCATTTTGGCTTATTCATTTATTAAAATAAGGGGATATATAAATAGAATATGGGATAAGAGGATAAGTGGGAATGTGGAAGTGGTGAACACTTGAGACTATTTAATACCTGGTATGACATCCTGGAGATACACTGTCAACCACTGTGTCTAAAAGCTGAGGTGTCATTATTATCTTATAATAATTTTTAGCTCTCTGTGAATGTTCCCTTTAATAAGAGACTTAATGGTCAAGACACACAAACCAAATATGCCTTGGCTTACACTGATGTCAGGATATGAGATGCACTAAGAGTCACCATTTATTGGGGACTTATATTGTGCCAGGTACAATGCATAATATCTCAAGTACGTTATATCATTTAATAATCCCAGCAACTTTAATGAAGTAAGAATGTCACCATTTAGTAGGAGGAGAATCTGTTCAAGAAGGTGATCCAGTGAGAAGCTAGTGTGCAAATCTAAATCATGACAGCATTATCTTTTATTCCTGTTCAAAACTGCCCAGGGAAACTGCTAAGCATGTGCTGGGAGAGCACAGTTGCTGTACCCCTGCATTAAGGTGGTGGTGAAAATGAGGATTCAGCTATAAATGGGTATGTTGGTAAAGAAAGAGAGGAATTTAAAATGACCCCAGAGTTGAGGTGGAAAAGACAGGAGGAGTAGGTAGAAATAGTTAAAGGTTTTGAAAGCAAGATTCAGAAAACAGAAAGCAAGTGAAAATTTAATTCAGCCTTATCTTTGAGGATTTTAGAAGTTCTAACTTCTGAGGTGGCAAAATCTAGAACACCGATTCCCTGTGTTCTAGGAAACTCAACATTGCCATTTCCGTCTGTTCTATTAAGTTTCATGCAGCATTTAGTATAGCTTTTCTTAGTTTGTCTATGGTGATACAGAATATGCTGCAATCTATAACATGAAACTATGTTCGTAAACCCCAAAATAAACAAAGGATATATAATAAAACTGTAATGTTCCAGTGGATAAATCATAAACTTGGTTCACAGTGAAGGCAATTAGATTTGAATACACATGTGAGGCTGAAGGGTGTAATAGTATCAAATATCCAAATGTTTTATCTTTATTTATTATTTTCTTCTAAAATTTTATAAGTGTAATTCACTTGTTTGAGTTCTGCTTTTTTTTTCAATTTAAAATATTATGGAAGTTCATTTGAAATAAAATATATTGAACTTCATTTTACCAACTACATAACAGCAAATATATATTTTTTTAATAAATGGTTTAGGATGTTAAGCTGTCAGATGATACAACTAGGCAAGATTTCAGAGAAGAAAAAAAATGTTTTTACAAATGAGAACAAGAAATATCTGAATGGTTTAAGAACGAGAATAAGAAAAAAAAAGGTAAGAATTAAGTTAGTCTAAAGTTTTTTATTTTCATTGGACTCTATAAATAAAAGCACTTCAAAATTATATAATTGTGGAGAATGCAGCAGAATAACAACTTCTAGAAATATATAGATGCAATATTAATACTGAAACCACCTTTTTTTTAACCATGTACAGCATAGTAGGAACTTCCAGAAAGCCCATTATTTTGTACATATTATTACACATTTATCTACAATGTCCATGAATTTATAAATAGAAAGGCTTATAATACCAAAACCAAGAGCTAAGCATTTGTTAAAATGAGTGAAAACCTTGCTTCAGCAATGCAATGATATGTGGCTTTTAAAGTATGACGTGCAGATTAATGCGCAACATTTCAATGAATTTTAATGCTGTATTAGCTGCTCACCTTTTGCATAATTCCCTTCTCATAGTAATAGCGGAGTGAACGGCTGAGTTTATCATAGTTCATAGCTGGCCTGTTTTTCTGAATGCCCCAACGCCGGGCCACCTGCCACCAAAACAGAATTACATTGTAGTGTTAAGTATTAATTTGTCAGCATATTTCACAAAAATTAATTAATTACTTCCAAACCCACCAAAACACGTCCAAATCAAAGATATAAGTAAAGTATCAAAAGCTATTGTAATCTGAATTTCCTGTGTCCTGGTTCACTTTTTAAACCAGGCATGCAGTGATCATTATGAAACATCACAATAGAATTCTTTGTCACTATTGTTTTGGACACAAAATTAAATGGAAATAAGGGAATGTGTTTACAACAGGGACGAACAAGCTGCAATTCACCAAAATGAGGCAAGTTTTCCATTCTGAGATATGCTGTTTTTTCCTTCATTTTTCAGACAAAAACTATACATTAAAAACAGCTTAGTGATCTCTTTGTAAAGATGTTTTATTGAGGTTATGATCAATCAAAGAAAAAAGATAGCCTCCTCAATAATATATAAAAGAGTGAACAAATGGCAATGTGTGTAGCAGAGGACACAGTATACAAATTAATAAACTGAACTACAAATAATTTTTATTCCCCGAAGCAGCATCAGAATAAATTTGTAGCCAATGCTAAATGGGAGAATTAAACATTCATTTAGAGAACAGTAATTGGATGCTAAAAATAAGAAGGAAGTGGAAAAGGTCATCATGTATGTGAGTCCACAAACAAAAATCTCTAAAGCAGAATGTCTACTTTGTTGTTTAGTAAAACAATCTTAGAGCTTTTTATTATGTAGCTTTGGAGGAGCGATGTGTCTGATTAAGACAGAGTTCTTCAATAGAGCTTTTAAAAAAACCTCCTTCCTCAATGTATGTATGTGTATATACGTCCCTACCTCATCCCCACCCCGGGCTAGCTGAAGCATGATACAGGATAGCATAGCCTGCTTTTGCTACCCCAGCTAAAGTCACTTGCTCCTTAATTTCCACTTTTTTATTAGTCTGAGCAGAAACTGCAGCTGTCATGCAAACGTAGGCAACTCCAGGAGAGCATTATCTAATAGTAACCAGTGTGTTCCTTCATTTCCATGAAATTCCAAGTTGTTGCTATCTCACATACACTAAAATAGAATGCTTCTCAAACGGATCATTTTGTTTCTCTTCACTTTATTAGCAATAACCTTTCTCCAGGGTTGTTTCTTTTTGTTTTAAAAATACAGATCCTTGCTATTTTCTCCCTCACTAATTTGTATTCTCTGAATGAAGATACAACGTACTTTAGTCACATGCAGCAGTCTGCTTTCTTAAGAGTAGAAGGATGTGATGTAACAGGGACAAGATTATATATTCAAGCAGACAATCACGGTGGCAGGTACATCTTATTTTTCCAAAGATAAACTTCATTTTAATGTAAATGTTCTGAACAATAGTGAAATGAGAGGTGGGGGTGGCAATAAGAAATAGAAGCATTTTCTAAATAAAATGTCTTTCAAGAACCTAACAATGGGCATCAGTGAATCTTTTATAGACATGGTAGCTGAACAGCATGCAAACCTGGAGGGGCTATGAAAATAAATTATTAATATCTCATTAAATTAAACAATAATTTCTGAATACTTATTCATTTATAAATGATTCCTTTTTAGAAACTCAACAGGATGCACCGAAAAAATAAAATACTCTCAACAAACTTTAAGGGAATATTGTGGAGGTCTCTAGGGGAGAGAAATACGATTTTTAATGCCATAAAAGAGTCTGACACTTAGGATGCCAGTTGATTCTCAGCACCGTGGGTATTAGTAGACATTTTAAAACAATATAATGTATTTTTAGAGTTGTTTTAGTGTCATATTCTTTATCAAGTTGAGGGAAATGGGACATTCACATAGGACCCATCCATCATCACTGTATCCAGCACCACTGAAAACCAAAGCATGATTTTCAGTATGGAATGGGAGCGATGGGGGGAATACTTCCAGTGACTAAAGTGAAAACCTAGGCTGTTAGTGAGGACAGTAAAAAGGTGACGGCACTATGGCATTCACCCTTTTTATCAAATGGATAACCAGGATGATGTAATAGTTCAAGCATTATTCAACTTATTTTTAAAATTCGTGCCTGAATATGTAACAGTGAACCAGAAACCATACTCAGAGCCTGGCCATCAGACTTCCTGCTAACTCTTTGAGCTTAACAAGCTTAATATCATCAGAAGACTTAGTTTTACACTGAGTCCTATAGATGCCTTACTATGTGAAGAATTATTTCCTGGAACAATTCCCTAGGATTCATGATGAATTTGAAAACAACATCTAATTATCTCAAATATATAAAAAAAAAGAGATTTTGAAGATTATGTGTTTGCTACAGTTATCCAAACACACGGAGCAAATAATCAGTGCAGGTCTAAAGTCTCACTCAGTATCGTTTTAAACTTCAAGATGAAATATAAATAAATGGAACCCAGGAGTAATTACGACAGGGTGGCTTCAGAGACATGTTTCAAGTGTTGCACTGACAGACACCCAAGGAGCTGCTAGGCAGTAGAAGGAAGAAGATGACCACAGGGCACAAAGGCTAAACAAATTTCACAAACACTTTCCCAAGAAGAAATTTAAACAAGACACCACAGTCATTGCCTGATGGAAGTAATTGCAACAATGAGCAATGCAGCGATCAGAAATGGGATGTTTCATTTTGAACAAAAGCCTTAGGAGACATTCAGTCCTTATTGCACAATTCCCATTGAGTTAGTTATTATTTGGAAATGGTCTACTGACTCTGAATTACCCAGTCTTTTTTTCACTTTATAAGTCTGCTACAAAAAAGTTGTTTGAATGTCTGTGTATGTATTTCTTCCCTGCATGTAAAAATCACAGAAATTCAGAGTTTGGTGGAACTCAATGGTCATCTAGTCAAATCTTCTACTTATTCAAACTTGATCATCATAAAAGTCAACAGTGGCTACATAAAGAACTTAATCACTTGCAAAAGAATTTTCACTCTTCGTAGTGGTTCAAGAACTATTGACATAATTCCGTAATATTCCCTATCTTAAGAAATATTTGGCAAAAATAAAAAATTCTGTTTCTGCTCAGTTTATTTTAATCACAGGTGGAGGGAAATAACTGTTTAACTGATACAAATCCCTGTTGAATGTCCCCATTCCAGCATGAACCAACTCTTGCAGTGATTATTAACATCTTCCATGAGGTGAAGAACATACATTCCCATCATGCTAAAGGGCTTTTAGATTACTTTGTTAAAGTGTTTCTGGTTTTAATTTGTTAGTGTTTCCACATTTTTGTGGTTCTTTCACTTACATGATTTAAGTACATCTACAGAAGAACTAATTTTCTTTGACAGTTAAATTAAGCTTTAAACACACTGCAAAATTCAAACACCAAACATCATCTTAGATAATGGATATTTTCAAATTTGGATACTGAGCCCTCAGTGTGTATGTTTGGTGTGGGACAAGGGAGATACTGCAAAGCTAAACCCTAGTGCTACTCAAGTATTGATATAAACCGAAGTAGACTTAATTTTGAGTTAACCAGCTCCTCTTATTTCATACTTTTAATGCATTCCGGAGTCAGATCATCTCTTAAATTTTAATAAGTGATGTAACTTTATCTTCTGGACATCAAATTAGGGCATATTACCTGATTATGATTGAATACATGGTTTAATAAAGACAGAAAATGTAAGATGGATGGGCCCAGCAGCTTAGGTTGTGGATGTCCAGTGTATATGAAACTAATCACTTTGGGTTCAAAATTTTTTCAAACTTACTTAATCTTTCCATATTACTGAGGCTTAGATCCCATCGCTAACATAATCAGTCACAGGTATGTTAGCTAAAAATCTCCCATTGCTATTCTGGCGGATATGAGCTAAATTCAACTTTAACAGTGAGACAAAAAAATTCATATAATAGTCACCTTTCCACAGAGGTCCAAAATGCTACTGATGAGTTATGTTATAGTAACAATAGTAGCCTTAAGCCTAAAGCTAGTCCTAGGAAGATAAAAATTGAACTGAGAAATGGAAATACTCCATTTGTATGTGGGGGAGTGGGATGGAGATGATAGTTGAACTGTTGGTTCAGACTATGTTCCATTTATCCCTACAGTATTATCTGTTTGAGTCCTCTCATTTTGGTAATTTCTTACGTACTAGGGCAACATTTTAAACTTCATCCCAACCTTCCAATGAGGTGTACACAGTCCAGCTGACTCCAAACACATTGTCACTAACGAAAGGAAACCACATTTCCATCAGACCTATTGTCTCCTAAAACTGCGGCCCCCAACCCCTGGGCTGCAGATCGGTGCCAGTCTGTGGCCTGTTAGGAACCGGGCCACACAGCAGAAGGTGAGCTGCAGGCAAGCGAGCGAAGCTTCAACTGTATTTACAGCCGCTTCCCATCGCTCCCATCTCTGCCTGAGCTCCGCCTCCTGTCAGCTCAGCGCGGCATTAGTTGCTGGAAAATAAGCTCAGAGCTCCCACTGATTCTGCATTATGGTGATTTGTATAATTATTTCATCACCTATTACAATGTAATAATAATAGAAATAAAGTGTACAATAAATGTAATGCACTTGAATCATCCCCAAACCATCCCTCAACCGCCGGTCTGTGGAAAAATTGTCTTCAATGAAATTGGTCCCTGATGCCAAAAAGGTTGGGGACCGCTGTCATAAGAGACACTTAAGGACTGAGAATTTTCAGTTGTGGCCTTGGCATGCCTTTATCCCCCACAGCTGTTCCTCACCCATCTTCTCTTGCACATGACTTTGGTCCCTAAATGCTCATCTCAAACCCGCTTGACAAAATCCAGATTATCCAAATAATGACTGCTAATTTGAAAGAATAATTCCTCCATCTCCAGATGTAGTTGAACTTTAGCAGATACTCCTCCTCTCCCCTAAGGACCATAAACCCTCCTGCCTCCTGCTCTAACTTAGTTGCTCCATTAGAAACTTCTCAAGCTGGGCATTCTTGAATAAAGGCTTAAGCTAATGATGCTCTGGTTGACTTTCTTCAAAATCAATTCTGTAGGATTGTATTCAGCTGAAAAGAATATGCAGTACACTGCTGATTTCAAATGTAGACATGCTTTTTTGCTGCTTACATGCTAATTCAGAAATTTTCTTTAAAGTTTTAAAATTTAAAAAATATATTTTTGGTATATTAAACATATCAGTTTCTTTGCATTATAACAAATCTGAATTTTCTAACTAAAATCTACAAAACTAACCTCTTCAGGCTCAATCAACTTAAATTCCATTCCTCGGCCAGTCCAGGCAATGAAATGAGAATTTGAAGGGTCATCCAGAAGAGCTACCAAAAACTGCCAGAGCTGAAGCGATCCCCGCCGCTGGTACGTGGGTCCTTCCCGATACATTCCTGGTTCTTGTTTGATGTCCCCTGAATTAAAAAGTTTTAAAGTTTCTTTTATTAGAAAAATTATGTTATTTAAATAAAATTTACATGAAATCAATCACTAAAATGGTTAAACCACCACCACTTTATGGGTTTCTATGAAATATAATGCTCCCATTAAACAGGGATTTAACGTAGTTAAATGGTTGAATATAAACCAGCAATCTATACAATCTTGCAGGCAATGATATATAACACACACAGGTCAATATAAACGCACACAGGTGCAGAATAAATCCCGTGTCAATATAAAGGACACACAGATGTCATTTATTTACAAAAATTTTATATAACTATCTTTATAAAATTGATTTCTTTAGAAACCATAGTTGGCAATCACACTTCATTGCTGTTATTGTTAATGCCATTATTCACTGCTCTAAGCAACACTGAAGGCGGGTAATCAATTTTAAGTTCTGGGAATTTTATTTGTACAAATTAAATTCTATAAACTACAACCTGGAAACACCTCACTGACTTGCAAATGACAAACTATTGAAAATTTTAATGCAAATATTTCAAAGAAAATTTAATAAAATATAAGACAAATACAATAAGGAATCTGCACTTTTATAAATTAGAAAAGTCTTGTGGGTAATTCGGGGCAAACTGGATTACCGTCGTACCATCTTTCCTCTACACTACCACTTTTTCAACTGGCAACAAACGAAAAATCCCTTCTTTTTTCTTTAACTCCTGTTTGTATTTCACTCACTTGAATTTAGCTTGCTATTCTTTTTCCTGAAAGTCCAATTTAAAAATGCATACATCAGAGCTTTCTGTGAATGTATATTTTTAAGCAAGAAAAGTTTGTGTTGCATGTATTTGGTATTGATATATGGTGTAAAAATCTGTTAAATAGATTACAGCAATAAAGTTGTTAGAGTTGCAATGCTTCTGGTATAAATCTGGTCATTTATTTTGATTTTACAAATGTGTATATACATACATATGTATATATATGTATACACACACACTCAGCTTTGTGACTTTTGATTATTTACTTCTATCTCCAGCCAACCATCTTAAAAATATGTGGAACTGGTGACATTGGGGATGGAGTATATACGGTCCTACACGTATATCACTGTTAATGCATAAATCACTCCTCTTCATTTAAGAAACAATTCAGACAATATATTCAAGCTGATCTAGTCACATTAAGTGTGAATTATAAAAGAGACTAAATCACAAGCTTTCTAAAACTTTCCTCTGTTCAGTAGAGAGAAATATCGCTCTTAAAATAGTTACAGAAAGAGCAACACTTTAAAAACTGAAACCAAATTTAAAAAAGAATTGTTCAGTCAATAGCTGCTAAAAATCATTGTACTGTTTTGGTCTTAACTTGATATTGATTTCAGTGACATGTTGATTTCAATGACAGTTTTATTTATCTGTTTTTCCTTCTGAGATTCACAAATTTTTTTATGGGAGTAATTGAGAAGTTATACAGATAGAGTGAAAGACTTAAATTTTATAGTCTCTACATTGCTTCTGCCTATAAATGTGACTGATCACACTGACCGCGTAAAATGAAAAGATAACCCCCTCATTTTTCTTTCTTCTTGTTTTCCATTACCTATAAAATACAAGACAAATACTATCTTGCAGTTTTAGTATAAAATTGAAGAGTATTTAAAATTCAAAGGGAATAAATAATCAAGGCAGCTAGTTTCCTAAATATTAGTATGACTGTGGCAAGCCACACTCATCATTCTGAGACTTTTTTTCCTTTAACATGCCCTTACTAATTTTCAAGATTTCTGAAAATATGAAGCTCACCAAAAATGAAAGAAACTGATGAAGGTTATTCCAAGAAGTAGAGGCTTCCTATTTTGGCTCAAGAGAAAAAGCTGTATTTTAAGTATTGTGATGTTCTGCTAATGATGCTAAATAATATAGTTCACACCTCTGAAACATAAAGCTTAGAAATAATACCTATTGTAGAATAAGACTCAAAAAGTGACCCCCATTGAGGTTTTGACCCCTGGACCTTGAATGAATTGAGGAATTTAAAGGGAGGCTAAGGAAGTATATCTTCTCAAGACTTTCCATTCCTTCTGAGAAGTAGTAAAAAGCTCAGGACCATAGGGGAGTCTTCAAGCAACTAATTAGAGATTGAAAAGCAATCTGAGCATGTACTTTGCTGTTTAAATAATGACAATTAAAAACTTCTGAGAGCTCCCAAGTCATTACAGCCATGATCCCCAAAGTTTGTGCAATCAGCTAATCAGAGTGCCCTGCTCATTTCCTGTTAAACAATCAAAGCAGGAAATACAGAGACTTCTTGGAAGAACCACTAAATCAATTAACTGTTCACTTTTTACCCAAGCTTCCTAATAGATGCCGACTTTTGCCACCTTTGTCCAAAAACAATAAAGATTCTAATTTGATACCCTTTTCTAAGATCTGGGAACTTTCCATTGCAACATCGAGTGCTAATAAAAAGATAATGCTTTCCTAACCCCCTTTTAAGCAGTTACAAAGTAATGCTACAATAGCAATGTACAGTATCTCAGAAAAAAAAAAAAAAAAAAAGGAGGGACTAACAATCACTAACTAAATGGGCAGTTATGTTGTTCCTGTGTTCCATAATGCATCTTTTCACAAACAATAAAAGAAAGGAGGCTGCATTAGTCATCAGCGCATCCACAGTAGCATGCGTTCTGCTCTGCTTTGGATCAGCTTTCAATAAATCTCGAGTAACAAGCTGCATGTGCTCAGCAGAAAGCCCCCTCTTGTGCTACACAAAGCTCAGCAAGAATGATGCTCTTTGGCTATATTCCCCAAAATGGTCTCTCTCATAAGACAAAACAAAAAGGTTTCTTAATAGGGAAAGGGGAAAGACAAAATTTGTAATAAGTTTAGCTAGAAACAGTGCATGATAAAGGATGTGCATAGAAATCTTTAAGTAGGGGAATCCATTGTTTTCAGAAGAGGCAAGGGTAATCATTCCTTTCTACAACATCAAACCTTGAAGCACAGTGAAAAACCTACCATCGAATTTTTCTGGGACAACACAGGTGTCATCATAAAACTGCCTCGGGCCCTTTTCAAACATACAGCCTGTGGGGGAAAACAAAATACATTTATTCCTGAGAGAAATGAAGCTCACAAACACTTGAAAATACAAACATTAACACAAAAATTGTGATAGAAAATGACTCTGCCACTTTTCAGCTCTTTGACCCTGGACACATTGTTTAACCTCTCTACCTCAGTTTCTTCATCCATAAAATGGAGATGATAGCTCTTGAAGAGTTTTAATCCCTTGCAGGAATTAAATGATTTAACATATCAAATTTAGAGTGTCTTCTCATACACAGTGATATATAATAATATATTACTACTGACCCAGGCCAGAGCTCATGCAAACATTGAAAAACCTTGCATTTATAATGTATCATTTACTTCTTCAGTTTTGTCTAAGCTTCATTATTCAACAAGAAGAGAGGGAAATCAAAGTGAAATACTAATATTTATCTTGCGTTATTACCCTGAGGCTCTGAAAGAGATTCATTTTATCCCCCTTACTACCTTATAGAAATATTTAGGTAGGTTACCTTTCTTTTCTTCAATAAACAAGATAGTGAAAAACAAAACTTCCCTTTTTTTTTTTTTTTGCTGTAACATAACTAAGTCCTTAGAAAAATGTAAAATATATTCACAGCTTTTCACAATCATTTTCTATCCCAAATATCCTTGACTGTGGACTTTATTCTAATTGTTGTTAGCTTTAATTACCAGGAATAAATTTCATATAGTTTAGTCACAGTTTTATTTCTCAAATGTATAGGTCTCAATGGTGGGTGCATAATATTAACAGCAGCGACAATAATTACATTGCATTTGTGCAAGACTTTTGGTCTCACACTATGCTTTAAACTTCTATTAATATCATTTATACAAAATAACCAATATTAGACCTAGCCTAAAAGAATGTATCTAAGTCAGTCTTACTGAAGAGACATAGAGTGTTTAGGGCAGGAACAATACATATATTTCCAGAAATTCTTTAATGGGGATTATATCTAGATAAAAACCATTTTTATCGGTTACTTTGCAGGTACCAAATTCCCTTAAAGCGAAGCCTTCCCACCACGGTTACCACAAACACATCCACAATAAAAACCTCTTCTCTAGCCCTCTTATGTGAAATTTTATTCTTAACAATTACTTGTCCAAAAAATGTAAAACCCAGGAAATTTAAAGGTTAAAACTTTTAAATCTACTGTGTTTTACTTCAAAACTATTAGTTAGTTCTGAAAAAGCAAAACCGAATATTCCTTGAAGATACATTTCAGTAGAGCCCTGTGAAGGTGGGCTAATCGATAGAAAGTATAAGTTTAGGTTTAAAAGAATGTGATTGTTGGCAAAAAAGAACAGAGAAATCCACTTTTCAGCTGGTTCTATGCATATGGCTCATGTAAATACAAGATATCATGACTTGAAAAATCTTCCTTTTACTTTAAACAGATCATTTTAAAACAATGGTTTAGGGAACATAAATGATTTCTTTCAAAGAATATAATAGTTAATTAAGTGACCACAAACTTGGGATGTCTGATTATTCTAAAAGATGTGTACAAGGAATTTCAATGATGGAGAACTTAACTTCTGTTCTGCTGGGATGAGCCAGGAAGCCTTCTTGCCTCATATAAATGGAGTGGCAGCTAGGCACTTCTGAAAGAGGAAAACAACACTGGTCAAAGAAGAGTCTGGAGCTGAAACTGTGCTGTTATCAATGGACAGGGTGCAGAAGGAAACGTGACAGAAACTGACATGAGTCACCATGAAGGGAACCTGTCAACATGTAACCAATATTTCAGGCAGAGCACACAAAAGAAATGGAAAAGTGAAGAGTTTATATCATGGTGAATACCGACTCTGTTGAACAGGCATATGAAATCAAAGTTTTACCCAAATCAACTTTGCTAAATATTGGCCCAGACAGCAACCCCACATGAATATGATGGTGTCTTTGCAACAGTTTCATGAGTTACAAATATGCCTCAGAATATTTATAGAACAGATTTGTATATCCCATAGTAGTCTATGTACATAGCAAAAGCATTTAATATCAATTACATTTAAAGATGGAACATTTGGAATATTTAAAATACTATAAGTTGAAAATAGTGTAAATTATGATCAAAAGTTTTACCATATCATGCCTTCTTTACAGAAAGTATTATGCAGTACATAATTTTGACCTTACAAAAGGCAGAGTTAACGTCGTTTCCTGATACCTGCATTTATAATAGGGTTGCATTGTAGTTGATCTTTTGGGTTACCAAATAGTTAGCAATCCATTTTAGCCCACCTTTTTAATTAATGGTACTTCATATTAATTTTTAATGTTATTTTGATTTATTGCCAGGCATAAGGTCCCTCAAAGCAGCTGGGCCTGGAAGGGACAGTGCTAATAACTCTGCCATCAGCTCAGCAGCTGCGTGGAGGCTAGCATTTTGTTGTACCAGTGTTGACACCCTGCCACAAAATACTTTTATTGACTGCTGCACACCTGCAGTGTGGCTGTAAAAACAGCTGGCTGGCTCTGGAGGCAGCTAGAGGAAAACACATAGGCTAAATTCTATTACATATAAGTGTGACCAAATGCAGTCTTTTCTTCCCAGAGGGGGAAAAAGGAGGAAGGAAGGAAATACAAACATTTCAAACATTTCTGAGAAACCCGCTATTCAAATTTGAAGGAACACCTTATAAAAAGCATTTTAACATGATACAAAATTAACATAATCCTGGAAAACTAGACAGTTGACATCAAATATAAGATTTGACGGATAATTTCACTAATATGTATCTACTGAAAGAGCTGATTTGTTTGTTGCTGTATTTACTCTGTAAAATTATTCTCAATTTCTATTAATCTATGATATTTTAAAATATATCAATTTAAAATTTGCAATAAATTAATAACTTATATGAGGCTAACACCAAAATCTCCATTATAATTCCAAAGGCCTAAATTGTGATCTAAATTCTAAAAAAAACAGTGAATGCCAATTTAGAAAAAAAAAATCATATATGGGAATATAATTGTGTTTTTGCCAATTCCTGATACTATTTATTACATTACAATCTACAATAAATAAAACTAACATCTAGCTCTTAAAATTGAGACACTTGGCTAGCATTGTTTAAATCCAGTCTATCCTTAAAATTGGTGTCCTTTATACAATTCAGAGAAGCCTGAAAAAATATGGCTAAAAGGAGTTTATTCTCATAAAGTAACTAAAGTCATGTTATCCTAAAGTGATATCAGTTAATTTATGACTATCAGAGTGGGTCAGACTCTAATCAAATTGTAGAAACATTTCCAAAGTGATTATTCAATCAAATGACTAACATGGTTAATTAGGAGCCATAAACATTGCTCTGAAGTTCATCAAAGTAATGACTTGCCCAGAAAAATTACTGCTAATTAAATTGCCTGCTGCTTTCATTTCTACCTTATCTAATAAAAAATCCAACCAATGAAGTTTGGCATTACATTTTAACTTTTTCTAAATGCCCGACTAAGATCCAAACTAGCTAAGTGGCTACTTCAAAGGCCAATGTTTTGTAGCAGGGAATGGAGGCATTACATTTGTATTCCCTTGTGTTTTTTCATGAAGAAAAGTTACAAAATTCAACAACAATAATAAGCTGCAGTTTAGCCTATGCAACAATGTTAAGATGACAGCATATTTACACTGTCTCATCATGCAGCCATGGATTATAACTTTAAGATCGTTAGTACAACACAGTGGTTATATAATCATGCCCCTTGTCATCTAATAGACCTGATGTTGAATCTCAGGACTGACATTTCATGGGAGTACCCCATTGTTATTTAACATCTCAAATTCTCAACCTCATCTGTAACTTGGGAATAACAGCCATACCGTTAAAAGGTTTGCTGGGAGGACCATGTGGGGTTAGTCACGTGCAACATTTCACACAGTATATGCACACAGTAAGAATTTGATATATGGTACTTATTAAAACTAGAATCTATTTTTAAGTGATCCTCACAAGTATTTAAACTGAGTGAACCACAGTAAACCTAGAGATAATTATGTATCTAAATAAGTTATATTTGTATCTTAATTTGCTATTCTTAAATCACATAAGATGGCTGACTTATTGCTTATTAGTGTTCTTATTCTGGAATTTTCTTCACAAATCTATTAGTTTATGATAATTAAAATACACTGATTTAAAATTCATTATAAATTTATCATTTGTAAGGTTTAAGCCAGAATCTCCAGTAGATTGTTTAACTATAGGGGTGCCTCTTTTAAGCTTCTTTTTACAATATTACCCCCTAAAGTCAGGTCCTAGATGACTTTGGCTTAAAAAGTTTCAAATTCAATCTAAAAATTGAATTATGTAAATTTAATTTAAGACAAAGAATTTTATTTATTTCAAAACTTGTGGATCAAAGACCTCTATGACATGCTATTAGAACTGGCCAATTCAGCTTCCAGAACTTTAACTGCCTATAATTTGTTACAGATGAGTTTATGGTGATGAAAGCTGATCTAATATGCTGCAAAAATTCAAAGGAGCAAAGCACTGTTGTCATTTTAATGCACTGGTCAATGTAGGGGAAGTTAAGAAGAGTAAACTAACACTCCAAACTACTCGATTTGATTAGCCTTAACCTTTAGTAATATTACTAAAGCTCTTTTCAAATTAAGATATGCAGGCAAGAACCTTAAAAAAAAAATGTGGCTTTCTCTGTCTCTTGATTTGCATTTTCAAGCTGTGCTGGGAAACATAATACTGATTTGGGAAGCTTTACCAAGGGTTTGACCACTAAGTGCAGTTTGGAATTTGCACATGTAATGCTGCTAGGCACTCTGATTTGCATATTTGCTGCCCAGTAGTACAGAATGGTTTGTCTAATCTTCCAGGAGCTACAGAGACGAAAGATTAGCCATGATTGTCTGAGATAGCTCTACAGAGGTGGTTAAAATTGCTTTGCTATCAAACAGTGTGCAACCTGGAGTTATTTCATATTATAAACTCTAAATAAGCAGAGAAAACAAGTCTCTTTCATTCGAGGCTTCTGGTTAAATTCCTGTAGCAATAAGCAGTGTGTAAGTTAAGCATTGATATCTCTAAGATTAGACAAGAATTCCCAGCAAAACAGCAATAAGTTTGATGTTGTACTTTAATGTGGTTTCGCTTTCATGTAAGTATACAATGCAAAGATAGATTGACAATACACTTGACTCACTCCTTGTGGAAGTGATGTGACAAAATTCAAGTCCATATAAACTTGTATATTGATGATGGCAGAAAATGTGGCATATTAAATATCCAGTGGGAGTCAAAATGTATATGTAAACACACATCTGCAATTATTATGTACCCAGTAAAAAAGAGTGTGGGTGTGTGTACTTCAATGCATACTTCAGAGTTTCAACTAGTTTTTCGAAAACGAAAACATATATCTATTATGTAAAAAAATATTGATTCATATTAAGATCTAATGACACCAATCTCATTTAAGAAAGATGAGCATTAAGACATGTCTTGCCAATGTCTTTTCTGTTAAACTTAGTACTTTACTGTTTTTTGTTTGTTTCTTCTTATTTCCTGGTAATTTCACAGTACATGCTTAAAATCCAAAGGTTTTCTAGAGTGTATAAATAACATGAGCTTCATGAAGATGCATTTAAATGCAAATGCATCACATACATGCTTTTAGTCTGCTTTTCTACTTGTCACATATAAATTTGATGTAGTCCATCAAGAGAAATATACTTTATAAAGTTTCCTTGAAAAGATGCTAATGGGAAGAAAGTCTTTACACCCATATGATCACTCTACTATAGAATAAATCTAAGAGTAATTATAATAACTCCGAAAATAAGGCCCAGTATTAGTATACCTGAATTCACATGAGAAAGAAAACAAGTGTGATTGAAAAAAAAATTAAGTTTTATAAGACCTATTTGCTGTTAGTTATAAAACCCGATGTGAATATAACATCTTATGTTACTGAACCTCATGTGTAGAAGGCAAAAAGTTGGAGATGGTTTAAATCTTAAGAAAGGAGTGATGAATTTAGTATTACCTCATTCACACTTAGATGGGATCTTTCTCTTCAGGGTTTTCAGTAAACTGTGAATATAAATGATGTAAAATCTGCAGAGATATTTCTTTCACAATAGCTCAGATGTACTGAATTTACTGTTGATAGACTTTAAGTACAGGGAGAGAACTATGCTAGTTTTTATAAGTCTACAATAGCGTTTACAAAATCTTAAAAAAATAAAAAACAAAAGAAAAAAGATAGAAAAAGTAAAATAAGTGAATGCAGTGATCTGAATTCAGATGCTTTAAGGCTACGTAGTGTCAAATAACAGGATAGAATTTTACCTACGAAATCACACATCTGGGTTTTTTTTGAGACAGTATCCCACACAAATTATGACCAGATCCAAACAGGATTAGCCTATATGATCTACTAGGCTCACAATTTTACAAGTTTTACAAGTCTGTGATGGTTTTATTAAGCTGAAGTTAAAAATAAAGTTGAAGTGATAGGAAACATAAGCACAACTGTAACTTTGAGTATTTAACAGATATCACCAGATTTGACAACTAACAGAGGCTTAAAAGAAAATACGAGAAAGGATGCCATTAGCTGCCAAAATGGACCACAGAAAAATTCTGAGACAACAGGTTTTAATGTTAAGTTTCAGTCCTGATTTTCTCCCCTGCTGGAATCTACATAATTTGAATAAAACACACCACCAACATCCTTGCCCTCTCACTTTCTTCTCTCCTTGGATCACACAACATTCAGATGACTTGTTCTATTTGCTTTGAACATGAATAATACTAGTAAGAAGTTCAGCATGAACGTTTCCCTATGTCAGAAACAGCATAACAGTACCTCGCCAGACTTGCACAGTATGATTGCTTTAAGAGTATCTCACTTACTTTAAGTTATTCTCTAGCTTCAAATAGCATATTGTTAATTATTGGAAATAATAATGGCATCTTATTAAAGGACTAGCAGTCTTTGAAGAAATATCTAGACAAAATAAAACCGTACCGACGGAAATCCTTTATAATTGCCTACACCCCTAATATGTGCAGTCACTTTACAAACATAAGCATATTTAATCCTTGCAAAAACACTAAGAGATGGGAGCTATTAGCCCTTTTTTATAAATGAGGAAACTGAGGACAAAAGAGGTTACAAAATGTACTCAATATGGCACAACTAATACACAGATGTCAGGCCCAGGATTTAGTATGTTTCCAGTGTCTTATTTTTTAGTGCTAACAATAAATAAAAACAGATCATGCAGATGAAGCAGTGAACTGTAGTGATCCACACACTAAAAAAAAAAAAAAAAAAGTTATCAGAATGGAGAGTTCACAAACAATTCTCTAAATTAAAGAGAATATTTAAATAAATAACAGTAACACATGCTTGTCGTTCTTTTGGTTTTGTTTTTTGATTCTTTTTATATTTATCTTTGAATTACTTCTCCAGACTGTATTAGAAACCACTAAAAAGAAACTACACACACACACACACACACACACACACACAGAGGCACACCCACACAATAAAAACAATAATCATTTATGTAATCTGACTAAAATTCCTTGAAAATCATTTCAAGTTATTCATATCCTAGATGAAAATATTTTATGAAATAAAATGTCTCCCTTTTCCTCAAACCTACTAGTTAACTCACTTAAGTGCAAAAGTCCTTTTAGTGTAAAAAATTCCATAACTATATTCTAAACCTAAAAACATATACTCACGTATATACATATGCTTTAAAAATGTTATTTTCTTCCTTCTTTTGTTCACATTCCTGAAACACACAGACACACACGAAGACATCCAAACATTCACCTTTAAACTGTCTCATTTAATTTCAAATCTCCGTTCCATTTATAACAACAGTTGTATGTGCATTTCACCCACTTGCCATAAGCAGTTCTGGGCCTAAGAGTCCTGGTTGTTTTATTTAAAAATAAAAAATAAAAATCCCACACTATAAATGTACACTCCACCCCCTTCTAATTTCCTTTTTCCAAGTTAGTCCAACTCACAAGCAGATTATCCCTCCCTTCCCCCTTTCCTGCCTGTAAAATCCAAGTTAGACAAACACTGTGAGGCTGAAATGACATATTTGAATGGAATTCAGACCCACCAGTTCCTGTTTATGTTTCTGATTTGAGAATGTTGTCTTCTCATTCACTATACATTAGGAACACTGCGAAGCCATAAATAGTGTCGGGTTACAGGCAAGCAGGACCAATGAGCATTAATCATTACTTCCAGTCAACTGGCAAAAGCAGCAGCTGATGGAACACTACACCCTTCAGCTCTGTATAAATGGACATTCCAGAGAGGGAGAGTGTGTGTGTGTGTGTGTGTGTGTGTGTTTCCTTTCAGTCTCCATTTTATGAATGAAACTCTGGGCTCTATAGTGTCCATTCATGTAAGAGAAATGCTTACAGGGCTCTGCCCCTAGGGATCAATCAGTCATGGGTAAAACTGATATGATTGGTTTAAGACAGCGTTCAGCCTTCCATTAGTGACTTAAAATGCAATCCCTGTCCATTTGACCTGTGGTAATGCATAAAGAGTAAATCCAGACTCTAGTCTCAATTCTCAAATCAAATCACTAGCCAATGCCACTTACTGTAACTGTAGATTTAGGGCATATTTAAGTATTTCTTAGAAAAACTGATACAGTGGACCAGAGTACCGGTTTGGGAGATTTGCAATTTTAACTCAGAAAGAATGAGGAAAACCCATATGAGACACGCTAAGCAATAAAAAGCAAAAGTCAAATTGCGAGGGCAATCCATGACCTCTATTATCCTCTATTAGAATAACAACATCAATTAGGAAGACATCACTGTCACTTTTCACAACTGAAGCACCAAAAAATCAGAGATTAAGTGATCTACTAGTCCACAAATCACTGGCTGAGTAAAAGAAAATTATCTTTAAATGTTAGAGAAACAGATAGGATGTTAACATTTGCTAAAGAATCAATAGCTCATTCTTTAAAGTTCCCAAGTGATTCTCCACTTGAATTTCTTTAAGCAACAGTTGTAGAGTTAGGAGGGGAAAAATGAGCTGCCATGTTCCAGGAGAAAATGTAGCCATAAGTAAATGATGCTTTGGAATACAATAGGGCCAATGGCTGGTCTTTGGGAGTGTTACATATCAGGTACAAAAGGCCAAAATACATGAAACCATAATCATTGCTGCACTGGAAATTATACTAGAGCTGGTAATACTTAAAAACATCTAGAGTTTTTAGAGGGAAAAAAAAACAATTTATGAGCAATTACTGAAATGATTTATGAAGAGTCAGTCCTATACTGAATAGTGTTAAATATATAATGTGTTTTATCAGCCATCTGTAATTTGGTCCTTGACTGCAGAGGAAAGAAAACACTTCTTCCTTCCAGTGATGTGAAACTATGTGGGAAAAAAATTTACAGTCAACAGTCCCTGTGAATATCTCTAAATGACTGATGATGGGACCATTATCATGCCTGCAGAAGAAGGGAAGAGGAGAAACATAAAAATTGCCTAGTCTTTGAATTTAGAGCATTGAAGAATTGTCTACTATGTCATTATGACAATTTCACATTTAACTTCCAATTTATAATATCTAGCAAATAAAGTGGTGAAGAATAAAAATAAATTTATGGCCATATTTTGGAGCTCAAACTTGACACAGGTAGGTGAGAAGATGACCCATATACTTCACCATCCAGAAAAAATATAGAACAGAACAAAATCACTGAAAAGGGAACATATATTGAATTATTACTTCCTAATGTATTTTTTCTCCAAGGCTTTAAAAAAATTCAGTATTCTTTTAGGAATTACTCTTTCAAGAGGTTCAAAAATATATAAATAAAAGATGATGAAATGAACCTGAATATTCTCAAATGCAATATCTCACATTTTAAAACATTTTAACATGTTACATAAGTTTCTTTATTCAATATGTTTAAAGTCTGACAACCCTAATACATGGAATACAAGTTTATAATCATTAGGAGCCAGATATAAAATTCATAACAGATTGATTTGAGAAGTTATGTTCAGTATCTATGCTGAAATAACTTTTTTAGGTGTCAAGAGTTCTAGATACTGTGGTTTTCATAATTTTAGGCCTTCCCCTTTACTTATATAAAATAGAGGCAGGACTCAAGAGAAGACTGTTGTGGTTGCTCAGAAGAGGTGAAGACATACAGTGGCCAGAACTTGGTAACTCTTCCATACTTTTTAAGGGACTATAAGTAGATAAATACTATCCCACTTCCTTACCCCCTTTAGCTATCTAATTACAATCCCAACTGTGTTACAATTTAAAAAATGACTAAAATATGAAAAATAATTTCTTTAATGTAAAAACACTGAACTATAAGTGACATCTGAATGTTCAAGAGGGATAAATCATTGATCATGGTGGGACCTTCCATTTTGGAAATAATGAAACTTTCTAATTTAGGGCAGGCCTGTGATATTCAAAGTAAGTATCAGTTCCCTTTACTTTCTACCCTCTGTGTTTCATTTGACTCTAACTAGCATCTTTCAACAGCTTCCTTTTGTAATCACTACATTCCTTGTATTTCCTGCACAATATTTTCAGTCGTTTAGATGTGCCCCAATTGTTCAGAAAGAGGTAAGAAAAATTTATTAGAAAATATTGTATGAGGTCAATTGTCCTAGAACATATATCTCCTCTTATAAATAAATAATAAGGATTTTTTTTTTTGAGACAGATTATCACTCTGTTGTGTGGGTGAGTGCTGTGGAGTAAGCCTAGCTCACAGCAACCTCAAACTTCTGGGCTCAAGCAATCCTCCTGCCTCAGCCTCCCTTGTAACTGGGACTAAAGGTGTGCACCACCAAGCCCGGCTAATTTTTTTCTATTTTTAGTAGAGACGGGGTCTCACTCTTGCTCAGGCTGGTCTTGAACCCCTGAGCTCAAGCCATCCCCTCCCACCTTGGCCTCCCAGAGTGCTAGGATTACAGGTGTGAGCCACCACATCCAGCCAAGAAAAATTTTTTAAAGTAATATATTTCTGAGATATTGCTATACTAATAGTAACAAATGCAATAGTAACATTTTGGAAATAAACTACTGGGTAGTTTCAGCCTTATGATTTTTTTTTCTTTTGTGCAAGTGAAATCAGTTGATTGAGGCTCTTATAAATCATCTTCAAAGACAAAAAGCACTATTTTTTTGTATTTTTATATGGCTGCACAAAATAATCATGTCATTCTTGCTCTGTTACTCAGTGATTTCATCATATAACTGTCACCTTAAAACCATATTATAAACTCTGCAACAGGAAGTCCAAGCAGTGCTTCCTGGAGGCAGCAGTAGGAATTACTCCCTCACTTTCCTAATTGATTAGGATGAGCATCCACCAACATAGCAAAACACCGCATAATGTTTATAACATAAAAATCTTCCTCTCTTGCCATTTCAGAAACCCAAGGGAATTTAAATCTCTTGATTAAAGTGCCAGCTTGGGTCTATGTGAATACCAGATATATTTGTTAGCTCTGACGGATGACAGTTAAACATATTCCAGTTTTAACATATTTAATATGAGGTAAATATTTTTCAGTATTTATTTCATCATTTTTCTGCCTGCACATAATTTTTCTATGCACTAAGGGCAGATAATCATTCTCTAAATGTACCAGCTTTTCTATTGGCTTCTGTCAAAGCCCTAGGGTAAGAAAGAAGTATATGGGGGGTTTGGCAGGGGTTGCTGCAGTAAAGAATGGATGGATTTAAAATGAGGAAAGGAAGAGATGCACCTTATTCTTCCAAAATAGCTTTCTTTTACATCTGTTTTAGGCACTGCAGTCCCTCATAGTTACTTGTGAAGAATGGAGTGAGTTGACAAAAGTTTGAAAAATACTATTCAAGTTAAGTTGTAAACCACTGAGCTATCCAAGGATATTAAGAAAGAAAGAGTGAAGTCTGATTAGAAGGCTCAGACAAACCAAGTTCATGTAATCAAAGAATTTTAGAACTGGATGGGACATTAATTTGGAACTTTTTCTACTAATCATTATTTAAAAAGAAAATTATTTCTTTTTTAGAGACAGGGTCTTGCTCTGCTGCCCAGGCTGGAGTGCAGTGAGGCAATAATAGCTCACCGCAATCTCAAACTCTTGGGCTCAAGCCATCCTCCTATCTCAGCCTCCTGAGTAGCTGGGACCATAGGTTACAGGCCCACACCCACCATGCCTGGCTATTTTTTTTTCATTTTATGTAGAGACAGAGTCTGGCTATGTTGTCCAGCTTGTCTGGAACTCCTGGCCTCAAGCTATCCTCCTGCCTTGGCCTTCCAAAGTGCTGGGATTATGGGACTGAGTCACCGTGTCCGGCCAATCTCAATTCTTCACCTTTTATGAAGTTTTATTTTTCACAGTTTATGGTATATTTTAAAAAAGAAAGTAGAAGGCATCATAATCTTTATATCATTTGAGGCCTCTATTTTTCTACCTCACAGCAGTAAACACCTAATAATTAGAGTAAAATTTGGGTGCTAACATGAAAGGTACTCAGCCCAAATTAGGGAAAGCACACATGCTCTTATTTCTCTGGATCATGTAGAACTTTTAAAAAGCACACAAAACTAATCAGTCTAGATTATAACAAGGAATTAATAATATATGTAACAAATTGTAAAGTATTTCCCTTTATTATGAACGATTATACAGAAAGACAAACCATGACGTGTGCACTAAACTGAGAATTAGAAAATCTTGATTTTAGTTTTTCGCTGCTTCACAATATATCTGTGTAACTGATGGCAAGTTACATAACTTGTATTGAGCCTCAACTATTTATCTGTAAAACCTGGGTGGGGAGAAGGAATTTGACATCGGTGAGGTTCAGGAGCTTTCAACAGTATGAAAATTTAGAATTCTATGAAACATCTATTTGTGTCAACTTCCCAATTTAAAATAGTACCAACAATATTTGTCACCTGATAAGTATTACCTGCTTCCAAATTGAAAGAAGGCCTCATCTGTGGTGGCAAGAGTGACCCTAAAAATCACAATTAAAAAATGCAAAAACATTTTCTTCGGCAAACACATGACGCCAGGCTCTCTCTCCTTTCCTCCACCTAAGCTCAAGGCACGTGGTGCTTTCCTTCATTTTCTTATTTCAGCCACCTTCCTCCTGTCCCGGAAAGTTCTTCTTTAGCCTTCTACATTACTCCACCACGTGGCTGGGAAGCATCTTTAAACTAATTAGAACAATAGAAAAGGCCTCAAGGGCTTAAACCATCTTTCTAATATATTACCCCTGCAACCCAAACCTAGTTTAAGACTTTTAATACCGGACAAAATGCCAAGGAACGCAGTACTAATGTTGGGATTGCAAGTACTGTGGGGAGATGAACATGAATCCCACCAATTAGCATTATAAATTTTGCCTCCCTCATCTAAGGCAGTCCTGGACACAAACTAATAGAAAGTCATTTAAGCTTGCAATGTATGAGACTATAATATTATCCTTCACTTAGCATTCTTTTCACTTATAGGACTGATGTGATTAACTTGGACACTTGGCTTATTCAACTCTAAATGGGTGAATATTTTTTTAAAATAATACTTATCCTGTCTGGTTAGGAAAGCAGTACATAAGCATTGTTAAAATACAAAGCCCTTTACAGACACAACAGAAATCACCTATGCATCTCTCAGTATTTTTTTAGGATAAATTCCAGAGAGTGAAATTACCCCATCAAAGCATCCGAAAATTATGTGCTGATATTCTCCTAAGTCAAACTTTACTTTCATGTGCCCACTATCCCCCTAAAATAACACTACCGTAAGATATCAGAAAATAAAATAAAATGAAATGAAACAAAATAAAGCAAAATACCAACCAAACAACAAACATATACAACTCTAATAAAATATATTGCTATAAACATCTAAAATATCTGCCTCACTGGGCATTCTGAACTTGCAAAACCTCATACATGGGCATGAAAATAGCCATGACTCTATAACAGTGGGATATTGCATAAGGGATTCTGCATGAAGCAATCCAAATGTAGCATTCAACACATATTTAACCCTTTTTATGTGGTCACTTGTCCATAAGGGTAAGAAAGAAAAAAAAAATCACACTGAATTTAAGAAAACCAACCAACAACAACAACAACAACAACAACAACAAAAATACTGTACTGCTTTGTGCAGCACTATTAGGCTAGAAAAGAGGAGAAGGAAAGAAGAAAAGCAGGACAATAGATGTATTTATTGTATTGGATCTTTTAGAATTTACTATCAAGATAGAATCGTGATCCCACTGTACTGGTTCACCAAATTGGCCCTAATTATCTATTTCTCATCTCCTCACTGTCTTCTGATCCAAGTATTCTCTTCTCCTGAATAAAAATTTCTACTCTACTAACATAATATTGTGCATTTTTTATCTTAAATATATGGCAGTTGAAATTGCATTCCTATAATTATAACTAATAGACCTTCAATTTCCCTTGTCATAATTAATGTCAGGCTGTATTAGAACACAATCATGCTGCCTTTTCCCTTACAAGGCTTCTTTCATTTTCACAACATTCATGGTATATTGAAATAAGCAATAAAGAGTTCTAGGAGCCCTCTGAAAGGATAACCTTTCGATCATAGATGCTGAGTTAACTGACTTTGAAAATAGTTTTTGCATTGTTTTTAAGTCAACTATAAAATATTTCTCAATGTGCTGTTTGTTCAAGATCAATGAGTGAATAAAGAAATCAGTGATTCAGTGATAAATACATTTGATTTCATAAAAGATTACTTAAAATACTCTCAGCAAGGCTGAAAGAACTAATAGACAATAAAACAAAATAGAGATCATACTTGTTGATTTCAATGTATGACAAATATAGATGTGTCAACTTAACTGCAGCAATTTGGTGGCCAGTAAAATAAAATACATTTTGATACCCAAAGATTAATTTTTCATAGGCCCTAGTTACATTGTTACTACATTTCTTTTAAACCATATCCAAAAGATACAACTTTACCATTTTACTGTTCATGCAAAACAGAACTGTATCCTATTGGCAATATCAAAATTAGAATTCAAAGGTGGGGTACATTTTGGCAATTTGAAATATAATTTAGAGAGGAGAAAGTAACATAAAATTAACAGCTTTAAAGATACTAAACAAGTATTTTACAACTCATTTACAAGATGTATGGTACACTTACAATGGGGATGCTCCTCATACCTTAAAAAAAGGATGTTGGACTATACATTTGAAGGTTAGGAGTGAATTTGTGCTTTTGAGGGTCAGACAGTGACTGACTCTGAAGTCCATATTATATATGGCCAACAAATAGTGCAATTAACTCTTACAGCACCAGCTCCTATATAATCTCACAGAATCCTCATTAGAATCTTTAAATCTCTTTTCCATTGGGGTTCACATATCTTCAAAAAAAGTTATACATCCTTAATATCATGCTACATATAACCATATGTATAATATAAATATGAGGAGAAAAACCCTTTCTCCTACTACTTTGTACTACTCTCTAGTTCACTGTGACAAAGCTAGGCTCTATGAATAAACCGTAAATCCATAATATGCTATTCTTCTAATATGCGAGAGTTCTTATTTATGGACCCTCAGAATCGTTGCCACCAATAAATTTTTCTTAAAGGAGTTATAAGCAATAAGTGATCCAGTTCACAAGAATATTACTTTCTGTAAATATTGCTATTAAATAGCATTGCAATGGTAAAATAGAAAAAAACCCCACAGAATCAAGAAAAAAATTGCAATGCTCCTCTCTTGGGCTAACAGCAAGCATAATTTTCTAAAGTGAACTTTTCTTAGGACTGGTTTCATTTCTGGACACTATATAAACCATCAGCTCATGCCAAAACAGTTTGATATTCCAACCTTTCATGTGTAGATTGTTTCACATAAGGGATAAAATCGGAAAGATCCCACCAAAAAATGGCCAAAAGCCACGCAATCTGACACCAACAGTAACCAAAGTGACAAAGGAGGCAAAAAGATGCCGTGAATGTAATTCCATCAAAACGTGGGCCTACCTGAATCATATGCAAAATCTCTGGGTTCCTGTTTAATCATCAGAGGAGGGGGGAAGCTTTGACTGGCTGCACCGCCAACCATGGTGTTGTGTTCATACACTGGGTCGTGGTACTCCTGCTTAAAGCCTTGTGGTGGGAAGGGGATGTTTGGCTCAGACATCTGGCGTTGGTACATAGGACGTCCTTCCCTTGGCATTGTCGGCAAAGGAGGAAAGGAATTACAAGGTTCAGAAAGCTGGCGGCGAAATCTAGGGAATAAGAGAGCGTGTTTCAGATGAAATGGTAACATGGAATACTCTTTAAAATATTGGTTCAGTTTTTCACTGTTTGGTGAACGAACACAATGCCAGCTGAACCAAAGTATAAATCCTTAAAGAACACTAGATTTCTCTTTCCTGGGTCAGTAGCACTATGCTTTTTAATCATATCATAACTTGTGTTCCTCTTCCAACCGGTCCCTTGCAGCACCATTTTAGTATATAAATTAAAGTGTACTTTGAGTAGAGAGAGAAGAGCAATGCACTATTTTGAGGAAATATATGTATACTCTAATGGCTAAAATGCACAGTTCTAAATCAACTACATAATTTACATACCTTCATATGAAAAGGGTCTCAAATAACTATATAGAAGAATGAAAGAGAAAACAGTCTGATCTCAAACTGCATCCTCTTTTAATTCTGTTATCAACCTAATTAACAAACAAACAAAAAACCTACCCAACCAAAATGTACTTATTGGTTTTCCTTCCATTACCATGAGTTACTGAGGAAGCAAGAGAGACATGACTCTTCTCAAATTGGCCAGACTTTTAATTCCTCAGCAATGTCCTAATTAACATTGTGTTCTAGTGAGAAATAAAACTGGATATTATAGGATATTAAATACAAGCCAGTTTGAAAAAAAAACAAAACAAAACACTTCTTTACTGTCAATCAGTAACACAAACCATACTGGCTTCCAATAGCTTGAAACAAAATATCAGGTTAATAAAAATAAGCATAAATATATGGCTGACATCCAAAGATGAAAATAACATGTATGTGGTGCGTAGATTTGGGGCAAGTCAAGCTGTTAGGTCAAGAGGAAGTTCTGAGGCCTGAGCAGATGGCTGAAAGGAAGTCCTATGCTCTGTTGTTCTTGGTTATACTATGTAACGATTAGCTAATCACATCGTTTTGTTCTGTATTTCTCATCCATAATATCATTGACCCACCACAAAGATGTGGATTAATTAAAGATTTAAAAGTGCTCTAAAAATGCCCCAGGAGTGCTTAAAAATAACCTATAAAACATTTCTATGAGCAAATATAAGCTTATTACACCCCCACCCCCACTAAAAGCATTCCTAAGACTTTAATTCAGAAAGTTAGCATTTAATTTCAGTAATGTTCAATGAAAATAAGGTAAAAGCTAAAGAATGGCAAAGCGATTCCTTTAGCATTTCTGAGAACACTCCATCCTGTGATTTAACTCTAGCCTCGCTGGTGGTCACGGGAAGCGCTGAAATTCCACCTACACCTGCAGAAAACAAACTGAGAACGCGGCTATGGCAAAACAGGCTGACTGGCACCGCATTCATTTCCCTTCTCTTGCTTATTTCATTAGCCAAAAAAAGAAACAGAAATTATCATTAAGAACTGTCAAGGAGTGAATCAGAAAATCGTAACTTGAAGTTAAAATAAGAAACTGGCTCACTCGTGAATCCTTAAAAGGAAGTTAATAATACTTGTACTGAAAGCTTTGTAAGGAATCAAGCCATTTGTTTTCACGAGTCGACCTGACTCCAGTTGGTGCCTGCTGGGGACACGTATGTGTGAAGCACACACACTTGCCAGGGAGCTGCACGCTTCGGGTGCCATTCTTAGGAGCCACTGACCAATAGTGAAGAGAAAGGGATTCAAGAAACTTCTGGAAGAGAATTACAGGGTAAAGGGAGCATGCCGATGAGCTCTTAGATAAAGAGAAACGGGGTATAAGTGGTGGAAACACGGAGAAAAAGAGACAGGGCTCCTGCACGGTGGGTTGAGGGCAAAGTGCCAAAGGGCTGGCCCGAGGAGCGGAGTGGGGCTGCGGAGAGGAAGCAGGGTGCGGGCCAGTTGGCCACAACGCATTCCCAGAGTGAAGTGGGGTGCCTGGGCTGGAGGGGACATTCTGGAGAAAAGATCTGTTCCCAGAGCAAATTTGCCATTTATAACTGAGGGACTGTCATTTGTTGGCCAGAGCCCTCTAAGAAATCCTCCTCAGAAACATACGGCTCCAGAGATTTTCCTGGGACTGGCCAGCTGGTACTGTCCTCAAAACTCAGTCGGGGGGCAGTGGGAAAAGACCCCGAGCTTCCCTCTTGGAGTTCCGGGCCGGCTGTTCTCAGTCTCAAATATTTGACCTCAAGTAGAGAAACTAAAATGGATTTGGCTAGAGCATTTCAAGTTAGGTCACCTAAAAACAGGCACACTGCTTATTCAGCAGTCCCCTTCCCTAAGAAACAGCTCGTCTGCGCCCAGAGGAAACTACACGATCTATAATGCTGGCACTCATGTGAAGAGTGAGAGACGCAGTTATCAAGAACGCTGGAGAGGTACCAGAAGTGGACAAACCAAAACTTGTTTTTCTGTTCACACTCTTTTTCTCTTTTAGCCCTGCACAATGTGCATCTGTTGAATGGCCCACCCTGCAATAAGAGTTCTTTCATCTGTATTTACGAAACTGTTTACACAGATGCACATACCATCACACTCTGACAAAGTCTCAAGTCTACGGGGTGAGAAGAAAAAGATACCAGGAAGCATTTAATAACTACAGCACAGGAGGACTTAAGTGATGGAAACAAAGGTAGAAATGATACGGCTTAGTATTGTGAAGAATGCTTTCATCTCATCCCTTTATACCAAAATAAGTCACTGAATTTGAGATTGAGTCTCATGAAAAAAACCTACAAAAAGAGGATTTGAGTGCTTTCTTATTTTCAGAAAGTTACCAGTGGCACAACTTCTGCTTTCCTCTGCTGATCTAGAAGATTCCTTTGGCTCAGTTATTTTTACATGGTGTGTCAGAGCCACTTTTCACTGGCTTATTGTTAAATTTGCAGGTATTTTTTGAGCCAATTGTTAAACACGGCCATTATTAAGAATTAAGTTATATAAATTAAAAATCAAAAATATGTTAAAAACAAAGGCAATAAAAACTCAAAACTCATCACTTCCTGATTACTGCACTGTACTGTACTACTAATTATGCACTTGAGGTTATTTATGTCTACTGTATCTGAATGACAGAAATACTACACTCTAGTGCACTATTGCATATCTCTTTGCAACTCCACATTCAGGGGTGTCACAGAGATAGCTCATAGTCAGCTATGGGGGCAATATTTATATCACAGACTCAGCAAACGCGACAGATAAGGCCTTTTTGTTTTTCTCCCATACAAGTCTGTTAAACATTTGCCAGTGCACCACTGGTTATGTAGAAGTACAAAGTAGAAGGAAGGAGGAATGCTGTATATAATCAACCTTTGTTTTAAGTTGTATATTAAGGTAGTATCTCAGGACCTCTAAAGATCTTCCAGTATTTTATTTAAATATGAATCTCTTCATCTCTAGGAGTCACGAATTACACACCACAGCGTTCTCCCTAGCTCTATGTTCTGGTTCTTGTCTTGCTCCTTTCTAAATGAAACTAATTCAGTCTCTATCTCTTTAACTGTATATTCACAGTGTTCAGGGTCATATGTCTACTGACATTAAATATTCATCACTTGGAAGGGATGGTAAATAGTTTTAATCAAATAAATTCTATTCTGCAAAACTATGTACAGCTAAACCATTCAATATAAGGTAAGGAACCTAATTCCATAAGCCACCTACTAAAATTAGTCTCAACTTTATAGAACAAGTACACGCATATGCTCATAAAAATGGGATGATCTGATTTAAAGTTTAAGTGAAGCAATTTAATTCAGGCAAAGCAAAAGGGACATGTTCAAATGTCAGTAGATAGATTAATTTTCCATTTTAGCAACCAATTTAAATGTTTATAAAAGGAATGTTTATAAATGACCTTCTCCACAAATTATTTATAAGTATAGATAGAGCAAGCTCTTTCTAAAAATAGTTTGCACAGATGTGCAAAATTAATACGCTCGCTCACCTTAAATCTCCTATAGGTCTTCAGAATTGGTAATAGCAATTTCTTCCCAGAGTGCTAAAAACATTTTTTATGAAACTGGTATCTGCAGATTACCTGTGGTCCATGGGGTAGCTGCTGTCTGGTATGGACTGCGATGGGGGGAGGTGAGCTGGGAAGGCCCGATCAGGTTTCGGAGTGTGAGTTGAGTTTGGAGATGCATGATGTAGTGGAGACACTGGAGTACTGGATGGTGTGGGGGGATTGGAGGGCCTCATTCCCACTTGTGGCTTCTGATCATAGGCACTACCAAGGCAACAAAAGAAAAGAGAACATCTGTTTCTTTGGTGCAACTAAAAAAGAAAAATTTCCAATCGAAGGAAAGAAAAAATATTTTAAGTCAAAAAGAAGTTAAAATTTTGTGTTTTTTTTTTTTAATTCCAGAACATGTACACTTCAAAATCACCACACCCTTAAACAGAAAATAGAATAATTAATACACAATCTTGTAAGGGCACAAATATAAAATGTACCTAATATATATTCAAACAACTTAGTATAGGGAAAATCACTGTCAACAAATGCAGCGGTATTATTTCTATCTATTCCTGATGTATCTCTTTGAGAAAATTTGACAGATCTTTCTTAAATCATTAAATAATTCTGACATTATAATTCCTCTATATTCCATAAGATTTTATAACAAGAACTAATATCAGCTTAATAACATGGAGACTATACCTGGCTTGCTTTTATTTGTGGTAGAATTTTAAGAAGGCAATGCTTTTACTTTATTTTCATTGTATTATATTAAATAAATGATGCTTGGCATTAACTTCCTCACATGGGATAATGAAGATTAATGACGTAAATTAAAATGTCTGTGACATATTTAAATTATACTTTCTTGGAGTATAAGAATGAATACAAAATAATGTTATTAAGAATAAAATCCTATTAAAGTCTAACTTCTAAACACAATTACAAAAGAATAAAATAAGTACAGTTGATCTTATATTATGAATTTAAATCATATTCCTTTGTGAAGCTTTCAGAAATGTGATTTCTCTAATTTTTGTAATTAATAATTTACAAAAACCAACTTTTATTTACATTTCTGAGCAACAGGACATTTCTAGGTTAAAATGTTGCATTTCCTTTTAAAAGAAAACAACTTTCATCAATATACATTTTTTTCACTAAAAGGAAACATTTATTTTTGAATTGATATGTAATAGTTTATTATGTTACACCATCAATAAAACAGAATTATATCCAAGTGAAAAAATAATTTACAGAAGTAAAGCAGTATGTGCTGCATAAGCCTACTCTTGCTTTAAAGCAAAGTCAATGGTACTCATGTAAAGAACCTTAGGTTTGGTTCTACCTATGTTCTTTACCAATATTTCTGAATAAAACCACAGTTCTTTATAAAATGGTTCATCTGACTCACTTCCATGAATGAAGGGAAAAAATGATGCATTTTCTGTCCTATGATATTACTTTTCCCCCATGAAATGTTGTACTAAATTATACTGTTTGTATAGAGATGGAAGTATTAGAATTATTGCATATACCATATATCAGTGTGGGAATTATTGGTCCCCAAGAAGAAACTCAAAATATTCAGGCAATTTCTTCACTGTTAATCTATGGATGGCAGATATGTTATATAAAACAGTGGTGATTTCACAGTCACAATTCTGATCAATGCTGAAATGCAGTAACAATTCTATAACAGATTCAATGCCTCAAATTCCTCAATATGTTAAATACTTGTGCTGTGGATACACAGTATTTGTAAAGAGAAAAGCAAAAATAAAACTAAAATATAAAGTAAAACTCAGATTGATAAATATTGTCTTATCTAACCTCAGTATGCTTTAATAGGTAGCTTCTACAAGAGATCTTTTTTATAAAAGCTTTGCAGTTGTAATTGAGCTGGCTCATGATTGTAGGCTCTGATGAACCTCTCAGAAGAGCAAATATGAAAGATAAGTTTGCAAGAACAAATAGGAATAGAATATCCAAGCCTTGGCCAGCTGCCACCATGACACAATTCTTAATTTCTTGCATCTTATATATCTTGATATAAACAGTGTATGTCGTAAACATATGAGGAAATAGAAGACCCTTTTGGATTATAATGTACTATGAACCTGAATTGATAATAACTTATAAAACAGTGCAAATATTTCTAATCATTTTTAGAAGTTTCCCAACTAACTCCTTCTAAGAACTAAGTTTCTACTATAATTGAGAGTAATAATACTTAATAGACAGAGCCAACTTTTTCTCTATGCAATCAAAGACCAATATGAAAAGTAGCAGCATGCAATTTACTGTGAAGGGTTTTTAATGAACATATATGTTATCAAATTTTCTAACAAATGAACAATGTACTTTTACTACACCACCCTTTATTATCATCAGAAGAACAACTGGCTTTTTAATAGATAATAGCCTCTGCTAAGCCTTATGAAATTGTAGTTTTATTGCACTTGTCCATGAACTCATCTTATAGATCATCGGCAAAGCCTGTCAGATAACTAATGTACTGCTTAGACCTGCCAAATGTTTCATTTTTTTTCCTACAATCTCTCTATCTAAAGTGCATAATGCATTCATTCTAATGGGAACTTTCAAAAGCTGCTTGTGCCAAACAAGACCCCTTTTTCAAGCCCAAGATCCATCACTACTACAGTAGAAAAGCAACTAACGATTTGGATGAAAATTATTGCTTTAAAATGAATCTAAGAGTGTGTGATTGGATGGTAAATGGTTCGTTAGAGTTCTGCTAAATGCATTACCTAATTAGCTTGTTACATAATAAAAATGTAAGTCATACAATTTGACTTGAGATTTTATATTATTCTGGATTTTTTGTTTCAATAAGAACCACCATTTTACATACATACGCCTGGTTGCTTTACCTGACATTGTACAGGCACTTTTCTCCATAGCTGAATTTAAAGGGCTGTTCTTGACTGCAGGCAGAGCCGAGTTCTGAACATGGACTGTGGGGTTCTTTCTTGATCTTCAGTGGTAGGCCATGAAAAGCCACTAGAAAACAAAACAAAAATGCCCACAAAAATTAAGCACAGTTAGGAATTAAGTATATTAATTTATTTTACTCTTCTTGTTTAAAATGTCACTAACATTTCATATTAACTTACATATGTAAGAAAAACCACATTTGATGCATTTCAATGGCAGAAAAGATTCTGGCGGTTCTTTGTATACCCCATTTCTGCTTTTATTGTATAATAAAATACATGCTTGAATTTTCTCTCATTACTTAAAGTGAATCACTTGTCATTTGCTCAGCTGCTATTAACAATGCTAAAAGCTCAGTTCAAGAAAGTAAGTTTGGAAAACATTTCAGGAAGACTTCCAACGACAAAAGCAGAAAAATAAAACTGATTAGCCAAGAATCAAAACAGAAGACCAGAATATGATTTTAAGATTACTGAAAGGAAAATCATAAAGGTTTAATGGAATAACAACTACACTGTGATAATAAAATCCAGGTGCAGGTCTCGAGGTAAGCGATGATACTTTGAGCAAAAAACTCAACATCTTTGAGGCCTGTGATCATATATAATATAGAGATCAGGCCAGGAGTGGTGGCTCACTCCTGTAATCCTAGCACTTTGGGAGGCCAAGGCAGGAGGATCTCTTGAGCCCAAGAGTTCGAGACCAATTTGACCAACATAGAGAGACCCCATCTCTACAACAAATTTAAAAAATTAGTTGGGCATGGTGGTATGCACCTGTAGTCCCACCTAGTCAGGAGGCTGAGGCAGGAGGATCACTTGAGCCCAGGAGTCTGAGGTTGCAATAAGCTATGATGATGCCACTGCACTCTAGGTTGGGTGAGAGAGTGAGACCCTGTCTCAAAAAATAAATTAAGTAAATAGAATAAGATAATATAGAGAATAAAGTACCTACTTAGCAGAACTGGGAAGATGAAATGTGAGAAATATGTGGAAGTTGTTTGTCACATGTAATCCACCATAAAAGAATTATTCCATATCAAATGTTTTTACTTATTTTCTGTGACTTATTGTATGGTTATGCTTCTATTAATTTATGCTTAATATATCACAAAGGTTGTATCATAAAATATGAAGACTAAAAATATGTATATGGGAGAATCATAGATTTAAAACTAATAAATAACATCCTAAATATTTTTTATTCCTCTATATGAAACTAAAAAATACATGTTAGAGATCCTATCAGAATAATGAAAGTTTCAGTATAAATGAGAAATTGGTGTCAAAAAAGTAAAAACAGGCATAAGAATGAATTTTGTTTTTATGTTTTTATGTACAATATCCACAAATATGACTAATCAGGCATAAACATAAAAAAGACATACGTTCTGGAGCTTTATTCTAACTTCTACAAAAACTGGAATTAAAGTACAATATGTGAAGTTTGCATTATATAAAGGAAGATATGACAAGAAAAACTTTGTGGTTTATGATGTCGTTCAATCTTGATGATGCTTTTACAGTATTATAAACCCGTATTAGCTTGAATGCCATATAATTTTTAATACAAAATTTGATATTATGAACTCCTAAGCTTCAGAAAAACAAATACTATTTGTTTCTACATGGCCCTAATTTTGATAGAAGTGTTCAAAGGCACTTAGGAGTCATCTGAAACACCCTGGAAAACAAACTTGCCAAATATGCAAATTTTACTTAAATTAGTGACCTAAGAAAAACTTAAAAAATAATAAAGTAATTACATTGGGTGTTCTGTTTCAAACTATTTTCTTAATGTGATGCATGTATGCGTGTGTACACGTACATGTTTAATATGCCTATTTACAGTTGAGAGAAAAGAAACAGAAACAAAAGAGAAATTATATGTATCTCCATATGTCAGGGATGCTTACGTGCATTAACTTCACTAAATCAAACGTTTATAATTTACTAACTTCTGACAGAAAGACTTAAAAATCTCAAGAATCTAACATGAGAAATTATTTGGACTCTGATTTGTACAAACCAACTATAAGAAGACAACTATGCAATAAATAAGATGTGAATACAAACTTGGCATTAGATAGTTTAAGAAATCATTGTTAATTTTGTTGGATATAATAATGGTAATGGTACAATAAAAAGTTTAATGTTAGAGATTCACAAAGTATTTGCAGATAAAATCATAAGATGCCTGGAATTTTCTTTGAAATACTCTAGAAAAAAATTATGCATGTGGGAAGGTATGAATCAAATTAGAAGACTGCTGAGAAATGTAAAAGGTGATTGGTGGGCAGCTGGGGGTCTATTATATTGTTCTCTTTACATTTATCTATGTCCTAAATTTCCAGGATTAAAAGCTTTTAAAATGGAAAAAAAAAAAACACAAAGGATTTAAAGCAGTATTTTATAAGAAAATTGTCTTCCTGTGTATATTTGTGTGCTCTGTATGTGTGTGTATACTACATCTTATAGTAACACATACTGAATGACACAACCTTTGTAATACATTAACCATGCACATGTGGCTTTTTTTAAACAAATAGTTTTTAACTCTTTGTTACATATTTGAACATACATAGCAAAATGTACTTATCCAAGTTTTAGCACTTTCGATTAAGTATTGGGTTTTACATTTTCTTAAAGAAAAGCAGTAGCAACATACAAGGTATTCAATTTAAACTAACAAGTGATACTATACCTGAGAGATCTGATTGAATTTATATGAATAAAAATTGATAAGACCTCTGTACCTAATAAATAGGCATTATGATGCAAAGTTTATACTGATCAAAAGGTCAGGCATATGAGAGACTATTATGTTTAATATTACTGTATTTTAACTCTTGGGGACCATGAAGTAAGAAAAGATTTATGAACAGGATACCAAAAGCACTAACCATAAAAGTAAAAAATCAACAAGTTAGGCTTCATTGAAATTAAGAACTTCTCTTTTTCAAAAGACACCATTAAAAGAGTGCAAAGTAAGCCACAAGCTACAATAAGATGTTTGTAATAGAAGATTTTGAAAAAGAACTCATATATAACATAATAGGAGTTGCTACAAATCAGTAAGACAAGACAAATGACCCATTTAAAAATGGGCAAAAGACTTGGACAGGTAGGCAGTTTATAAAAGACAATATGCAAATAACAAATGCCAAAACAAACAAATGAACAACAATAACAATAAAAATATATGAAAAGGTATTCAAGATCTTTGCTCATCAGGGATATGCAAATAAAACCATGTGAAATTATCACTATAGATCCATTAGGATGACTAAGCTGCAAAAGACTAACATTATCAAGTTTTGGTGAAGACATAAAGCAATGGGAACTTTTATACATGTTGTTGAGAATACGAACCATTATAACCACTTTAGAAAACTTTTTGGCAGCATCTACCAAAGTAACATAAGTCTACTCTATGATCTATTATTTACACCTTTAGGTATATATCCAAGAAAAAGGTGTTCATATGTTCACCAAAATGTGTGAGAATGTTTGAAGAAGCTTTATTCATGATAGCAAAAACTGGAAAAACTCAACTATTCATCAGTGGGAGACTGGATAAATAAATCATGGTATATGCATATAATGGAATGAACACTATGCAGGAATAACAAGTGCCAATTACCTGCCAATACGTGCAAAAACATAGATGATCTCATAGGTATGAAGTTGAGTAAAGGAAGCCAAACACAAGAAGTATGCAGTGCATGAATTTTGAGAACAGACAAAATTAATTAAGAGTGAAAAAATCTTCTGTTGGTAGAATGAAGTGTAATTTACTGGGAAAAAGCACTAGTAACCTTCCATAGTGCTGGAAATATTTTATATCTGTTCTGGGCGGTGGTTATGTGGATATATACATATGTAAAATTCGTCAAGCCACACACTTAAGATTTTTGCATTATAATGAATGTATATACCAATAAAAAGGTGAAGAAAATCTGAGGGGCATCAATGAAAGCTACACAAATTAAGATATTTGAACATGTCTGGCTTCCTAGTCTAGCATGGACATCTGACAGTGTACTTCAACTTCACAGGAGAAATTATTACAGATGGGTAGGTAAAGCCGAGTAGGGGAGGAATGACAAGTCTGGAGCACCATCAGGAATGGTCGCTAATGTTAACAGTAGCCTCCTATCAAAATGTCCACTAGCATTAACCTAGAAGCAAAAGGCAAGATCCATCTTAATGGCTGTATTGTTTGGAGCTTGACTGTTTTCAGATTGGTCCTATGAGCTTCCTGAAGTGACCTTAGAAGAAAAAGCACATCCTAACCTGCTATAACAAAAATACCATAGACTAGGGTGGTTTATAAACAACAGAAATTTATTCCTTGGTTCTAGAAGATGGGAAATTCACATTAAGGTGCCAGCAGATTTGGTGTCTCATGAGGGCCTATCTCCTGGTTCACAGATGGCCATCTTCTCCCTGTAACCCCACATGGCAGAAGGTGCAAGCAAGCTCTCTGGGGTCTCTTTAATATGAGTGAACGTATAAGGCACTAATCCTATTCATGAGAGCTCCACCCTCATGACCTAATCACTTCCCAAGGGTCCCATGACCAAATATCGTCCCATTGGGGATTAGGTCTCAATATCTGAATTTTGGGGGACATAAAAATTCAGTCTATCTAAGGACATAAGGATTTTCAAAGTGCTATCAGAGGCAAGCTGACCCCTACACACAAGATCCCCAAACCTGGCCCACCGTTAAATTACCCAGGGAGCTTTTGAAAAAACATGGATTCCCAGACCCCATTTGTTACAGGTTGAATTGTGTCCTCTCAAAATTCATATGTTGAAGTTCCTGTACCAGTAGCTTGGTATCTGACCTTATTTGGAAAATTAGTTAAATTAAGATGAGGTTGTTAAGGTTGGCACTAATCAAATATGACTGGTGTTCTTATAAAAAGGGGAAATTTGAATATAGAGACACGCACAGAGGGAGACTGTCACATGAAGATGAAGTCAGAGATAAGGGTAAGGCTTCTACAAGCCAAGCAATGCTGACGATTACTATAATAGGAAACTATCAGAAGCCTGGGGAGAGACAAGGAACAGAGTCTCTCCCACTGCCCTCAGAACCCTGCTGACACCTCCATCTTGGACTTCTAGCCTCTGGAATTGTGAGACAACACATCTCTGCTTTTTAAGCCACCCAGTTTTTGGTACCTTGTTATGGCAGTCCTAGCAAACTAAGATACCACTCACAGAAATTCTGATTTACTAAGGCTGGGATGTATGAGGATTCAGTATCACATAAAAATTTCTAGGTGATTCTCATACTTGGGCAGATTTTGAATCCATTGTGATGCTTGACAACATCTGGCTACAGTGGTTCCTGCATTCAAATAGGTCCAGCATTTGAAAACACTTAAAAAAAAATCTAATAATGTCTTCTTTTCCCTTAGATTCCTGCACTCAAGCATTCTTATTAGTTCTCCAACTTTAGCAGTTTGGAGCTCCCCTAGTCTCTCTATAACATGTTCAATATGTGTGGGCCTCTTAATCATTATGAGCCTTTGAAACTGATTTTTTTTCTAATCATAAGCCAAATAAGTAATCCACTGAATCCAAGTTGGCAAAGACTTTTTTTTTTTTTTTTGCTACATGTGAGGAAAAAGAGAGAAAGCTAACCTAAAGATCTTCAACTTTTTGCACAAGAACCACAGGCTACGTTATTTTCCTCATTTTAACTTTCTTGCTTCCTAGAGACTCTATGTCAAAAAAAAAATGACTTCTTTTATTTATTCTTAAATAAGGCTAGCATAGAGACTCCCATCAGAGAGGGCTGAGTTGAAAACATGTTGGGTATTTCATCACAGGGCTGAGAGTCTGAGTCTACTAACAGGCGGTTTTCCAGTTCATTGGCACAGGCACAAGCGAAAGCAGCACATTCATTTTGTGCAATTTGCTTTACCTTCCCACATGGAGTTGGTGCATGTAAAAGGCTGTTAAGTACTAAATTATTCCTTATCAAATCACCATCATCTGGAGTCATGATCAACACTAATTAAATTACTTTCGCTGAACACGGCTCCAGCCTGCTGCCGAGGCTGCTAGGTACATTTCATTTCACTTACAGTACAGTCCTTGCTGGGTCTGGAACAGAGAACTACAGGCATCTGCATTGTTTGTAGTTTTAATTAAAGTGAATCTTTCCTTCTTCAAGTGTATCAAATCAAGTGAGTTAACTCCTTCATTTCATTTGCAAAGAAATGATAGCTCAAAATGATATTATATCCCTATCCCTGACTTCAGACCATTCAGATAATTTATCTATAAAATCTGCAGTCTTCCTCAGGCATTGCTCAAACATATTTTCCATGGAAACCTTTAAGATCCACAACTCCTCCAGACAATCAGATTTGGGGGAGGAAAGGCAGAAAGCACACTCAAGAGATGTGTCTTGCATTTTTTCTTGGATGGAAGCTTGACCTTTAAAACCACATCTTAAGGCTGACTAATGATGACTGAATTCTTCTAACGGTTAAATTTAAGAGCTCCAAAATACCAAAATACCAGGACTTCAAAAAAATGCACTTACAAAATAAACTGAACCACTTCTTAATTCAAAAGTTTACTTGAGGTTATGGTATTCATCATGAAGTGTTTGTTAAATTATTAACTGTTTTCATTTTAGAACTATGAACTATAGCACATCATCTTGCTTCCATTTTTTGCCACCTATATTTTAGAAAGGGGACACAATCTTGTCACCATCATTCTAGAGCACAGAAATGCCCTTAGCTTTCCAAGAGCAACAATGCTTATAAACAACCACGTCTTTGGTTAAGGGTAGATACAGAATATAGAGTCACGTTTGAATAGCTGAACTATAGATGGAGATAATGAATTTAAAATTTGCTCATAGCAATTTCCCAAAAAAATCATGACACTGGAGCATTATTTGTATCCTTATATTAAGAACAGATCATGATTATTATTAACTGACTGGATGATGTTAGTCCAGAGAATGAGCAATGAAATCTGTGAATCATATGTTTTTGTTTCTATTTCTACAGCGAAGATTATGATATCTTGTTAATTTAAAAATGATAAAATGTTTAACTTTAGATGCCAATTTAACAGACTCTGAGTGAGTTTGGAATCCTAACAGAAAACACTAACTACAATGCTTTTTTAAAAACACCTTCAAATTTACAAAACACTTTACAGTTTTCAAAGAGTCATTACATATTCTATTTGATTCTCATCCTTCAGGACAAGAAAATATATTATCATTCCCATTTTACAAAATGTTTAGTGGCATAAAGAAGCTAAGGGTCATGTCTAACTAAAGACCTAACATTAACTTATAACAGGTTAAGAATTAGAGCCCTGAACTTTTGGTTGTCATTCTTGAACCCTTGAGCATATAATTCAAATTTATTTACAGACACACACTTAAGATTTCCTTCATGCATGAGCACCACTATAACATTATGAGATATATCTTTATCCATTCATTCCTTTGGTAATTAATTCATCTATTATACCCCAGATACTATGCCAGGTCCTGAGAGGGGGAGGGAATATAGAGCTATGGAATGAAGATACACAGTCCTTACCATCAAGGTTCACAGAAGTCCACATAGAGCTCTATTTAGTCTTTTTTAATTCCCTAATAAAGATATTGGCAAGTAGTTTTTAACTTTGATTAATTCATGTGTGTGCAGCACATATATTTGTATATATGACCTTAGTAATATATTCTTAGCACTCACATCTAAGCGAAAACTCTTCTCAGAGCATTCGTGCTTGCTTGCTTTTAGGCATTCTGCCTTCTTTCAATTTATTACTGTGACCAAAAGCATTTAAAAATTCACACCACTCATATTCCACTGAAGGAAAAGCGTTGCTATTCAACATCTAAAGCTTCCTCTACACGCTGATAACCAAAATGTCACAAGTGATGGAAAGGTCTCCTTCTCCATGTGGACAGTGAACATAAATACAGCGATAGGTTGTCTTGGCTCTGACCTTTCACTCTGCTTCCCTCCAACCCTTATCATAAGAGTGAAATCAAGTAGCAATTTCTGGTAGTACAAAACAATTACCCTGGGAAGATAAACACATCACATTTTTAATTCTTCTCTAAACAAAATCATGTCTTTGAATCAAATCTGTAGTTTTAGAGGAAATCTAGCTAGGAATACAGTCTTGACGAGAGTCTCCTTACTTTGATGTTGAGATTTCTGGTCTGTTCAAAAATTCTGTTTAGAATAATCTTCTGCGTGTTGCTCTAGAACAGGGGTTGGCAAATTACAGCTCATGGGCCAAATCCAGCCTACCACCTGTTTTTGTAAATGAAGTTTTAGTAGAACATTCTCCAACCCATTCACTTAGGTATAGTCTAGGGCTACTGTGAGCCATAGTGGCCAAACTGAGTAATGCCACAGACCATAAGACCCGCAAGACCCGATATATTTACCATCCAACCTTTCACAGAGAAAAGTTTGCAGATGCCTGTTCCACAATACAGTCTACAATGAAACAAGGAGAAAGAAAACATGAAAGTGCCTGAATGGAACAGTGACACTTGCTAGTGACAGGAGACAGCTAAACTCGTCACAAAGGACACTTAATTTTAATCTTTTAAAACTCTTTGTTTCCTCTGAGTCTCAAAACCAAAAGTGCACTACCTTCTGTAGCCAACTTTAAAAGGATAAACACAAACTAGTTAATAAAAAGAAGACAAAATTGAGACTCTAAAAAACTACAAATTTATGTGTTTTGAGGAATTTCAAGGCATTTACTTAGACCGGGGTGATGTATAACATGGTGAATTTTTTACACCTATCTAAAAAATATAACCGAGAAAGTGAAAACAAATCATCCTTTGGACACCGAAGTGCTTGTAAAAAATTTTTCACTTGGCTATAGCAGCAATTAAAAAAAAAAAAAAAATCACTGTTAAAAGGAGGGAAAAAAAAAAGTAAGTGGCGTACATAAAGTAGATTATTTAAGACCAGATACAGGCATGGCATGAAAAATGCATGCAGCCTTTTATACAAATATATGTAGTTAGGAATACATTCAGTAGATGAAAAGCATTCACTTTAAGTTAATATCAGTTCAATTTCAGGTGATAAATGGATGGCAATGACCTCAATTAGTGCACAGTTAAATACCAGAAGCAAAGGGGAAGGCTTGTGTACAAATAAAGGCAATAGTGTCACATGCTTTGTAAATCCATCTTCCAAGATACAGAAAAGCAGAGGGCACTTCAGCCGCATCTGAGCCACTCAAAGATTCTTTTCCAGTACATTTACCTCTTCCAAGCCCTCCCCATCCCCACTGTGTACATACACCACTCACACATACACACACCAACATCCATTACTAAAGGGCCTAATCTCAGCCATCAGCAGAGTGCCTTTATGGGGCCATTAAACCATTTCTCTTGTTTACAGTGCCTGAAGAAAGATGTGAATTATGGCTGTGACAAAACAAGTGATAACATTTCTAAACTGCTATCAAAATGCAAACTGAAACACATTTAAGGACAGGGACCCTGATTCGAGTTTTCATGATTTTCCATTATTTGTAAGCATCTGAAAATAACATTCACCTCTAATATTTCTGAGACAGGAATTTAGACCATAGCATAGAAAGCTGGTATTTATTTACTTTTCTTAAAAAATATTCTTTAAGTAAAGCAGCTATTAAAAAAAATAAAAAGACACCACAAAGTTTTTAAAGGAATAGTATCAGTCTGTAGAGATCCCATACCTAGTTTGCCCCTGGAAGTTATTCTGGCAACATCAAAGATGTGACTCTTGCCCCTTTCTATGAACCTCAGGATGTTTTAATTGAAGTGGATATTAGACTTGATCATGTTTTTAGGACTGATCCCGGTGTTTATTCTAGTTTCAGAAACCTTTGTACTGAAGGAATCAGAAGTGGAAGCCCAGTGGGCAAAACAGATTAAAGTGGAGCTACTTTTATGGGGGAAGGCAAAGTCATCAATATGTTCCTACCTGCCCCCTGAAGTAGATCCTTAGCACTTGCAAGGAACTTCCAGAAAAGATTAAAAACCAGCACTGAGTCTCAGAAAAGAGACTCATTTCTCAGGAGAGAATGTCAGAAGAGACTTTTATTCAGCAGTTGGTGGGGGGGATACCAAACTCCTATAAGTGACAGCAACTGCACACTGCACTGCAGGGATTCCTAACTGACTTTCCAGGGCTCTACCTGAATAAAGGAGGGATATAGTTTGAAAAAGTCCGGGAGGTGACCGTGGACTTCACACCCCCATGTAGTAGGAGGTGTCTACAGACCTGGAAAACAGTGCTGAAGACAGAGCTAAAATCAGAAGCCCGGATTCCTCGCGGTCTACAGAGTGGAGCCTTCTGATGGATGCTGTGGCCTCATGAGGCAAAAAGAGACCTAAAAATTCAGTCTATTTACACTGCAGAACACCATCATAACATCTTAATCGAGAGACTAGAATGGATAAGTATTCCAGCTTTGGGTCTCTCTCCTCTCTTCGAAGAACTGGGGGGATACCAAGATGTGGCCAACTCTCACTCCCCCGAAGGTCACTTTTTCCCCAGTCCTAATTTTCTAAATCACAGGTTGCCAACATTTCTGTTTCGTTCACAGAGTAGTTTCAAATAATTTCAATTAGCTGTGAGCGTTAAAAAATCAGCTTCAAAATCTTTTTCTGGCTTACAAACCCAAAAGTTCTGGCATCTCTAGAAAAAACACAAAAGCCAGCAACACCGGGCCCACTTTCCAGCTTGGAAAATCAGTCAGCAATTGGCTGAGCCAGTATCACCTGCTCCGTTGGCCCGGACCTGTGTCTTCCTATCTGCCACTGTCCCCACTGTCCCCATCACTCCACTCCCCATATCATTTGCACTGAATTCACTTGATGCACTTATCTGCTTGGCACAGGAGTACCCCGCCCCTGATCTAAACATAGCTAAGAAATCATCAGTGACTGTGCGTCCACGTGTGGACGTGAATGTGTATGTACACTCCACACACAGGCAGCACCTCTAATTGGCAGAAATAAATATAAAACTTGCATTACACTCACGGGTTAGCTATGCAAGTACTCATTCTCAGGCAACAAGGCATAGTGGCAAAGTTAGCAGGCACTTAAATATGCCTGGTTCCAAATCTTGCCACTGCCACTTACTAGCTGTAAGACTGGGCAAGCCACTTAACCTCTCCGTGCTTTGGTGTCCTCATGTCTAAAACAGGGTGTTAATGGCACTCGCCTCACGGAGTTGCTGGTTGGGCTAAATGAGACACTCTGTGTAAAGTGTCTAGTGAGTCCTTAATAAAGTTAGCTGCTGACGTTATTGTTCAAACACAGCCATCAGGCATTGCAAGTGGAAGAGAACACACAGATCCCCCAGACACATAAGAGCAGAATGGTTAAGAACATGAAGACTGAATCTTGCTTTTCCCACTTACTAACTGAAGGACCTCTGGTGAGCTAGGTAACTTCTGTGTTACTCAGTTTCTCCCTCTGTAATACAGAGATTATCACGGACCTTCCTCATGGGATGTGTGTAAGAATTCAATGAGGTAACACACAGGAGGACTTAGAATAATACCTGACCCATGGTAAGTGCTCAGTAAATGCTTATTATTACTATTATTACTCCAACCACTTCCTTAGACAGAAGACAAAATAACTTACAGTAGAAACAGAGCTTCTGGCCTCCAGTTGTTACTTCACTACTTTTTCTATTCCATCTGTTTCCAATTTCTCTTTGTATCAGTCAACTACACACTAACAGCAAAAAATTACACATGGAGAAGGAACTATATTAGGGCAATGTATCCCGACAGAATGAAAAAGAAAAGTGTGGCCTGGTAAAATGAGCACTGGATTAGGAGTCAAGTAATCTCTATTAGCTGTGTGACCAGGGGCAAATGGTGCAACCTCTCTGGGCTTCTGTTCCTGATCTACCAAATAAAGGCATGAGACCAAGTAATCTTTTTTTTTATAGTTCTAAAATGCAATGCCTGGGTGTAAGTACCTGCTTACTGATGTAAGAGAGAGGAGAAAAATGGAAAAGATCTGATCCAAGAATTCTGAAGGCGTAACATTCTCAGGCCATTTAGAAATAAGGGCAGAGAATGCTACATGCCTCAGTAATAACTGAGGGCATCATTGCATTTTGGCAAAGGGTAGTAACTAACATTCATAATGATGACCCTTAATCATCATGAAAAAGCAAACTTGGGTATGAATACTATACTTAAAAAGGAAGGGCACATAATGTACATTAGAAAGCGGTACATGCAAAATGGTTAACATTTTAAAAACCTGATGCTTTAAAATTTGATGACACACACCACCTATTTTCCAGTTGATGTGGGAAAGGAAGGTGTTCTTATATAAATAAAAGAAAAAGCAGAATCAAAAGGCAAAGTTATATTCCTAATTTTAAAAGCATCACAAGCATCATTAATTGAAAAATAAAGAGACCAAATGCAGAATGTGTTGATTCATTCCTCTAAATTTTAAAGCTCAAACTTAATATAATGGTACTTCAGCAATAGCGGTACTAAATGATCCTCATCTTCACAGTCTAATTGCCAGGAGAAAGTGCCCTGGGAGGAAACTGGTTCTTCCATCTGGAAAAGGATAAGAACAGGGAAAGGAAGGCCTAATGTCTGAACAATCCAAATCTAATCAGTTTTGCATTTGGCATTGGCTTCAAATCAGATCTTCCTACCCCTACTGGTCCAGTAGATGGAAAGCAGCACGACACTATTTTTTTGGAAACAAATGCTGTACAGTGAGCCCAAACATACAGTACTTCATATCCAACTGGCAGGAATAAAACCTGAACAAGCTGCAGCTATTTGAGAAACAGATCTAATAAATTGAAATGAAGTTCCCGAATCAAGATGCCCATCCAAATCCACACCTCTGAAAAATTGCTATACTTAATAAATCACCTATTTATGACCTCTATGAATATGGAAAACACCTCTTCTCCAGAAATTGTCCCCCTTTGCTTTAATATGAATCCTCCTGAAGCCCTGCAAAGCTCTAAAGATAAAGATTACTTCTCTGCCTAGTAATTCTGCAATTTCTTTCAAAGAATGGGCAACACGTATTTGGAAAAGACTGGGCAGTATTTGTTGTTCCTAGCAGAGTAGGGCCTGGAAGATCCCAGTACTTCCTGGTGTTTCTCAGGCCAGTATGAAGTTCTGAGGAATGTTACAGCAGATGGGCTGAGGAATGTCCAGACACCAAAGGTGCTCTTGTCCTGGCCACTGAGTGACCATGAAGACAGGTTCCTCCCCCAAGGACATGTAAAAGGGATACTTCCTTCTACCCTGCATCCCAGGCCTCCTCCAGCACTCCAGAACAAATCCCAAAGTGCTATCCTCTGTAGATAATCTGTATAAATCTCTAACAGTTAAGAAAAAAGTGGTAAATGTATTCTTTGAAATCCAGTGCGACAAAAAAGAAAGCAGACCATAAAAATAGACAATAGACAATAGTTGATGCAGACAGTAGCATCTAAAGATATCCTTTTAAAAAGTAAAACGATAAATGTGATCTTTAATTTTCCTTTTTTTTATTAAATCACAAACACAGAAGCTCCAACCTAAAATTTTATATTAATTACTTTAACTTCGGGCCACAGTAATATACAAAACAAAAGTAAGATAATATTGCATTGCCACAGAAGACTACTAAATACTAATATGCATGTCATCACTTTGGAATAATAATTACTAAAAAGGAGTTTCTAAGATTTGTAAGTTTTTCTCACTAGGAACAAGTAGTCAAATAAATGTTATGAAATAAAATATAACCAAACCATTTTCTCCAGCAGTATTTTAAAAGCAATAAAATAAGTAATTAGTGATGCAAATACTTGCTTAAATGAATTTATTACTGTGGCCTTCAGGACCACAGCAGTATAATTTCAAATTTAGAATTCATCTCACATGCATTAGCATGATCTAAACCATTTTTTAAATAAGCCCAGAGGTAAGAGACATGGTACATGGCCTATAGAGTGAAGAAGACTACAACTCCAAATCTACACACCATACTTGTGAGTCTAGAAAAATTCTATTATTATTCCATTTCTTCAAATGTTTGTGCATTACCTGTTTTAATATCTACCCCCTGGAAAGGATCTTTCAATTTCCATTTGGTGAAACTTTACTGCTTGAAAAATTCTATTTTCTTTGGAGTTATCGAATCTTCACTTTTGATTTATAATTTCACAGAGTTTTCTTCCAGTCAGTATGTGAGAAGAACCTGTAATCTGCATGGTCTTAAACTGAACACTTTAGCACCAAAATGATACGCTGGATAAGTAGGAAGCAACCCTCAAATGCTTGAAGTACACCTGCAGCATTCTGATGTCACCCTACTGAAGACATAATTGGGATCAATTCAGACATTTCTAGTCACTTGGCTCCTTGTTCAAAAAAAAAAAAAAAAAAAGCCCATCAGTAGACAATCAAAGATGAAAATATGTTCTGAATACCAGAGCTAGGAAAGTTTGCCCAAAAAAAGAAAGCCAGCTGGCTAGAACCAAAAAAAGTACCTTTCAGTAAATGCCAATAAAACTTTACAAGCTGCCAAAATAACAAAGATAGACCAATTACAAAGGAAACTTTGCAATTTTCCTGACAATAAACACCTTCTTAAAAAGAAATTGTCTGTCACCTGGCCTCAATTGTTACAGCTGTTAATACTAGCTGAGGTAAGTCCCGCAAACACATTTTATTTAAACCAACTACTAATTTGACACAAAGTTTTATAATTTCTACCCCTCAAAAATGTGGAGGATGTCCTTTAAAAATTCCTTGCAATATATAATTCAATGTATATTAGAGGAGTTTCCATGAGGAATCACCTCTCTTAAAGAAAAGCTTCCACTCAAAGTATTTCACCTTTCTAGAAAAATTTTCATTTAACTCTATCAGATTAAGAATCCCCCAAAAAGAAAAGGGAGATGTATGAGATACAAAATACAAAAATAAATACTGTAATTGTGGGGGGGGCACATTTTTTAACCAATCAAGCCCTTTTGTCATTTCTTAACAATAAAAATTAACTTAAAAACATTTACAGCACAAGAGTGATATTTGAATAATGAATTATAAGGTTTCTAGTGACACAAACCCAGCCTTTCTCAATAAAAAAAAAAAGAAGCAAAATAAGCCATATTCTGATTAAAGAAATCAAGCAAGAAAGCCTTGGGATAGACTTAACCATGGTCATGAAATAAACAGTGAAGAGATAGCATGTAAGATATCTAGACTTTACTTTGCAGGTATTGTAGAAAGCATGTGTACAAGTCAGTGAATAAACAGATCACATTTCCCTAGTTAAAGGATATAATCCCAAGAAAACTATTATTGGAATGAAGAATTTTAGAATTATATTAGCATTTCCTAAGTAATTTTTGTGATTTCTTAACATACTCATTTTTTTCCCTAAAAGCACACATCTCTAATTTTTAATTGGAATTCAGTGGGAGTTACCAATCACAAATAAACCAAGTCACATTACAGTATTTCATAAAGAGTTAAAGAGATTACACTTGTCCACCTTCAGAGTCTTCAGAATGAGCAGTTATTGAGAAGTATTCTAATCTAGATATACAATTTGTTAAATCTGATTTGAATACCCTGCATACAATTTATACTAAGACATATTTATACAAAGTTACAATCATATTTGACTTAGTTGATATGATCTCGTGATAAACAAATGTTACAACAGCTGAAAATATGAAATCAAGTATTATACAACTATTTATTAACTATATACACTTGTAACCTATGAAATGTTCTTAATTTACACCCTATTTATAGTACTCCAGAAAGACTTCTTAAATATGTAGACAATTACCCTTAAATTTTTATTACACTTTATAGAGTAGTTGATGAAACTTCCCAGATGCTAGTTCAAAGGATTTCTGTTGTTTTTTTTTGTTTTTTTTTAAGGGCTCTAGGGTCTCCCTACTATGCTGTTCTACTAGTGCATCCTTGAGGCTACATTACAGGAAAAAACTCCATATAATACGATCATTCTGATCCTTCAGGAACCAAGCCCTGTCTGATAGAAACCAAGATATCTCACCTGTTACTAAACCTGATTCCATAGCAATAGTGTCATGGCAACATTCCAATGTATATTTTTTACTTTGACTTGCTAACTGCAAATAAGAGGAAATTAGATTACCACATTAAGCATAAAGTGTAGAGCACAACTAGGTACCAGTGGTGTACAGGTGTTATTGGAAATAGAAAATCACAGCATGGAAGCAATAATATTTGAACATTACAAATCTTTTTACTTCTATCTTGGGCAGAGTATTTTGTCGTAACATCAAAATACATTTCAAGTTATACTAATCTTTGCACAATGCAAGTCTTTATGTTATTCATATTATACAGGGGCACTAAATGGGAAATAAGTTCTGCATTTGATTTTATTTTCACATAAATTTCACTCAAATAAATATCAGTTACTGTGGGTTTTTTAAATTTTAAGAAGTCCAGAAGGAAAATTGCCAAATGTTAAAAAAAAAAATTAAGTATATTCAAACACTCAAGTATTCTAATGTTTAAATGCCTTTTTTAACTATCAAACTTATATTTACTGCTTTGTCAACCTAAAGTACCTATTTAAATGTCATCATCTGAGACAAAATGTAACCGTTTGAGCCTGCCACGGTGGTCACGCCTGTAATCCTAGCACTTTGAGAGGCCGAGGTGGGAGGATCACTTGAGGTTAGGAGTTCGACACCAGCCTGAACAAGAGCAAGACCCTGCTCTACTAAAAATAGAAAAAAATTAGACAGGCATGGTGGTGGTGTGCACCTGTAGTCTCAGCTACTCAGGTGGCTGAGGCAGGAGAATCACTTGAGCCCAGGAGTTTGAGGTTGCTGTGAGCTAGGCTGATGCCACGGCACTCGAGCACAGGGAACAGAGCAAGACTCTGTCTCAAAAAAAAAAAACGTATTTGAGACTCTTAGATATTAGCACTATGCCCATTTGAATGAACAGATATTATAATCTTTGCTATAGATCACAGATTAATTACAGGGGTAATCATTTTTCTATAACTTGGTGATCAAAGAGGATAAAAGACAATGACAACAAACAGCATTGTTGTTTACCAGCACAACACAACGTAGAAAACTTGTATGTAGGAAGGATTTCTTTTTTACATTTCTCTTTTATTTTATTCTCTGAATTATAATCTAATTCTTTAGAACACTGAGTTCTGCCAAAGCGTCTGCTGTTAACTCCAGGTGTAAGGTGCACCAAATACTGTAGCCAGCTGATATATTCAGCAGCTTATATTAGCACTTAAACTCACAAAGAAGATTTATACAGCCCTCCTTTGTAATTGATAGTTTCAAGAAACTAGAAAAATATGAAGATGAAAGAGCACTCTGCTCTCCTTCCAAGTGTGCAAATAGAAAAGATGAGTTTTGGAGAAACACATGGATGCCACCTGCAAAACAATCGTATGATCACAAACATGATAGGCCTGGTTTGCATTCCCCTCCTCGCCCCTTTGAAGTAAATAGGAGCTTTGTAAATTGAGGGTGTGCATAGGGAAAAAATTAGTCAGATAAAGCCTGATTCTCCTCTTCTCTTACAATGCATGCATAAATTCTTAGCCAGTGCATATTTCTTTGAATTACTACATTAGATTACACTGACATAATTTATAAAATTTCTGATATATATGTATTATTTAGCATTTAATTGTTTCAAATGTGGTTAAGTACAAGTATGCCTATATGTTAAAATCTATTTACAAAAAATAAATTATATCCCTTTGTTTTTGTTTTTTCCTCTCTCCACTTTCTCCTCCCCAATAACATGACATCTAATTTCATCCTTGGAAATTGCCAAGCTGGCCCATTTGTTCTTCCGATAAACATCAAATATATCTGATTGACTTTTGCTAATCTACGAAGTTTGACTTACTCTGACCTATCAAACTTCATCCCCACTGCAACCTAATGCACATCTCTATAGTTAAACACTGTTCCCATTCTCTCTTAAGAATAGAAAATGTACATTCCTACTTCGGAGCAATTACCCAACCTAAATCATACAAATCTTAAAAAGCCAACTGATGTGTGGTAAGCAAAGATATATTGAAAATTATAGGTACCAAGAAAGATTAAGTTCCAAGGATCGTCTGTCACCACTTGTGCACTATTTGTCAGCTTGGGCACTGTTCTGCCCCTGACAACCTTAGTTTCGGGACACAGCTCTACCTGAGAGACAGTGTGGCACAGTGGTTAAGAGTGTAAATTCTGGAGCCAGGTCTACAACGTAACTGCTGTATAACCCAAAACGATCCATTTAACTACTCTGTGTCTCAGTTTTCTAAACTGCATTTGATTGATCCAGCTTCAAATCTTTGTTTTCTAAAGGGTATTAGAACAGTTAGGATACCATATTTGTGCAATGAGAATAAAATAGGACATTCATAATTATTAACACCATTACTATTATCATGTTAACAATAAAAAATGCTACCTAACTACAAATTAAATGAATGGTATTTAACTAGGAGATAAAGTGACTTACCAAGTTCACCTAGCTAGAAAATAGTAGAAGGGACATTGAGCATAACTAGTAGGAGTCTTCACTCTTAGCTGCTGTGTTAACTCCCACTCCACCGTACCTTAACTATTCTTAGCATGTTTCCCCTTCTTCCAAACTTCCTAGTATACCTTTTGAAGGCAGGAATCAGGTTTTTTACCTATTTTTATGCGTAAGAATTATATCCCATATAAATAGATAGTTAAGTATTTGTCTATCTGGGCATTATAATTATACACGTAATTTATATAATTTCTAAAATGGAATGATTCTCAAATTAAAACTCTGCCTTAAAAATGGTTCATTCTCTAGTACTATTTTTTTCAATTGAGAGCCATGAATACATTATTTGCCTTTCTTAAAGGAAATATTTAGAGCACTGTGCATAAACAACCCACCACACAAACCAGAGAAAGACCAGGATCACCTACAAATTTATAACATATATGCTGTTACATCTGTAGTATTTCCTCCTTTTGAGTAGGTATTGGACCACAATGGAAAGGAGGCTGATATTCACTTTTTGGAGAACAATCGACAATGAATAATTACATCTTTCTAGGGAAGACATGCTACTAGCATGTGATAGCAGGAATGACATCACAAACCAAACTCTTTCACTGCTAGATCAATGAAATGCAATCATCTTAAATTATTTTTAACTGTATTATTGACATTACTATTCTGAATCTTCATTACTGTTACTGTAGCTTATGACATCCTCTGGCTTCAAAACAGTATATACCTGAGGTAGATATTGATATTGTCTTACTTCAATAGAACTACTGAGTTATTCAATACTCAATATGTGCCAAATCCTTGACATAAAATATCTCATTTAATCATTACATCAACCCATTCACTTTCTTTTTTACTTACGCAGCTCAAAAAAGTTAAGTTATTAGCTTAAAATCATAAAAATGGTAAATGGTAGAACTAAGATTTAAACCTAGACAAACTGGACTCCATAGCTCACACAGTGCCTTGTGAGCTTATAGCTACTTCAAGATCTTTACTTCAGTGCCTAATAATCCTTGAATGCTAGTAATTCCATTTGGCGAGGGAAAAACTAGAATCTATTTTTCTTAAATTTAGCATGCAGAGTCCAATTGTTGAAACTCTTAAATTCTAAGTTGTTTTGTTGTGGTTGTTGATTTTCCTTGGAAGCTGAAAATACAAGAATCTGTTACATATAATAATGATGATGCTAATATTCGTGAAATACTTTGAGTCAAACACATCTGGTCCTGCAGAAGCCCAGCCACTACCTAATAATTGATTCACTGGAGAAGTAGCTGTTTTATAAGGGTGATCTTTGGTCATTCACAATTTAAGCACCCAATTACTTTTAAATGGGCTTCAAGAGGGCCATATCTAAAGCCGAATAGCACTTCATTGCACGTAGTGTTACAGCAAGGGTCCCGTGGATTCATTTTTATTATTTAAATACAGATGATCATAAAATTAGCACCCTTCTAATGTAGTTCTCATCTTGATTATTGCTATTTAACTAGTGAAATTTTTTCTTCAGGCTGAGTGAACACTATAATTATTATTGCTTTGTATTGTAAAGGTTGCATCTTAATTGAAAAATCAACACTTTTTTCCTTTTCAATGAATACATCAACTTCAAAATCAACAAAAACACTGAAGATGCAAGCAATTTTGCTAGACCCACAAATTAGGGTGTCCCTGATCAACCAGTATTCATAACCCATAATCTTAAACGTAAGATGTTGACCGATCCTCTAACTGAGCCTGAATTACAAGTATCAGAATGTTTCCAGCTCAACTTTTTTGTTTATGAATCTCTATGGTCAAAGATACAGTAGCCTTGAACAAACACCACTTCTGAGTTTCTTCTGACAGTATCACTATAGATACGCCCTGAACAATAGTGTGATCAACAGTTAAAGGTCAAGTTGTTCTTATAACTATTTTATACTAATAGTATGTGTAGATATAGCTTATAGGTTGGGAGGTGTAGATATAATTTCTGAGCATGAAAAAATAAAGCAAAAACTGATCAGAAATGAATCCACTCGTGATATAATATGAATGATAATTTGTATATTTCATATATCTGTATATTTTTATACATAGAATAAAAGCTTACATAGTGTTTTCTATATGACAAATATATTATTTATGTGTTTCATATAAACAGACACAATGTTATGCAAACACACACACACATATATATATATTCACTTAGTACTCAAGTCACCCTAAGGGAAGATAATATTATTGTCCCCTTTTTATGCAAGAGTAAACTGATCTCTTGCACAATGATCTTAAGCTGTTTGTACAAATTTACACACCTAGAAAATGGAGATTTGAACTTAAGTGGCTTAGGTCCAATATCCTGCTCTTATACAGTATGCTGTACTAAGTCCTCTGAATAAATCCTATCATGTTTATATTATATAGCCTTAGCATTTATAATATCAATACTATCAGTAGATTGAATGACAATAAAAAAGTAGTATCAGACAAAATGTCAAATGTGATGTTCAATTAATTTCAGCAAATATTAGCAAATGTTTCTGGCCTACTTATATGTTGCCCAAAGATAAACAGTGTCCAAACCAAAATTTAAAAATTCTCTTTTGGGAGCATTATTATTTTGTTAAGCAAACGTTCAGGATTCCTGGAGCTGAAGACCTTTGTATACACAGGACTTAAACACGCTTCTGCAATTCAAAGCACGAAGGTGAAGATTTTCATAGAGTAATAGGGAATTTAGGGGAACTACTCCACCCCTGCTTTCCATATATGTCTTACTTTGTGCATTATGTTATAAATAAGAAGAATTCTATAAATAAGAAACATTTTTGATAAGTCTTCCATTTTTCCTTTATTGTATTATATAAACATACAATTTATGTGTGTATATATTCATGTGGTAAAAATACTTATTACATGTATTTTATTCTCTTGTATATTCATAGCAATTCAACAGATGACAAGTTAGCACATTTTCCTGGAATGTGCGCAAGAAAGAAAGTTACAAGATCAGTCCTCCTTCTGCCATTCAATACTTTTGAGATTTTGAGAACCACAGTAAACCTGTATGAGCCTTGTCCACTCTAGCTACATCCCAGGGTCACTGTGAGAAGTAAATAAGATGTAGGATGCGAAAATGGTCTATGAACTCTAAAATCTAAATCGAGTACAAAAGATTAGTGTTATTATTGCTATTAGTGTGTTTATCATTCAGTCCACAGCACCTAGCACAACGCATATAATGCCTAGTACTTAAGAATGTCTATTGGCTTAACTTACTTTTCATTATGAAAAAAAAGCCATGTAAGAATTTAATCAAAAGGACAAGCTGCATTTTACCAAAATAAAGATGCCAATCTTAAGAGTCTAAATTGTAATCCACTTCATTACACAATTAATGTGAAAATAAGAGCATATCTTTTCCAATTTTGTAATCATATCATTCATGTCTATTTTCCTATGTTTACACAATTATTGAAATTTTACAGAGCAGACTTAGGAGGCATTTTAATACCAATCAGCAAAAACAGGACATATATATGGAGAGAAAGGGAGAGGTTTACTGATGGTCAGAATTTGATGAAAAGGAAGAGTGTAATATTTTAAATAAAATTTATAACTATAGGTGTGCTTATATGTACATCCCACACACATAAATTCACATGTGCACCTTTACATAAGACCTATACGTAAGAGGAAAGGTTTATACATTCCATAAGCCCATTATCCGAACCTTCAGAAATTGCCCTTTAAAAGCCAAGGGCCTAAATTTCCTCTTTGATCAATGGGACAGCTTTATCACAAGATGGGATGACTGAAGTTTATTGATTAGCTGATAACCTTCTAATGCACCAGCCTTTAATCTGCAATAAAACAGTGAATGAAAATAGAGCTTTCAGAAAGGGAAATAGGGTTTGATTATCCTGAAAGAAAACAAGAACGTGCAGCGTCACGGGAAGGCAAAAACATCCAGAAAAACAGAGCAATAACATCCAGTTACTTGGCTTTCTGTACAGACCTGTGAGTTAAGACAACTGCATCACCTGACATTCTGGCCCCAGTGCCAAGGACTAGCCAGTCAAATCAAATCAACATAATAAGGCTGTTGTGTCCATGAGGATAGAGAAAAACAACATCAAATAGCAGTAAAAGTTCACTTCACAGCATGACTGCCATTTCAAAGGAAAAGCTAACATTACTGAGAGGTTTACTTCAATACTATCCATATATCTTGATAGGAATGAGCCATTTTTAACAAAGTCCTGTAGCCTTGATAGTATTTGACAGAACTTTTGCTGGGAACTCAGTAGCTGGAAGGAATTCTAAGAAAAGCATCTTATGGTTTAGGACTAAATGTCAGTGTTCAAAACTTCAGGGGGAAAGGCAAAACAGGGAAATAAATGCTTCTTTCTAATCAAAATTTATCCAGAATTCTGTACTGGTTTATAGATCTTGATAATTAATGGGAAAAATCTTAATAACAGTAAACTAGTAATTATGTGTAGATACACTAACACTGAAAAAGTAAATAAACAAAACTTGGCATAAGATGTACCGAATTCATTCCTTCATCTAACAAATATATATTTGTGCTATCAAGATAGCAGAGTTTAAAATTACCTTTTTAAACAAGAAAATGGGTGAGAAAATTATTTCTTATTTTAGTGTCACAAAGAGAGAACTTAACAAAGAAAAAGTCACTAATAAGTGAAAGTATCTGGGTTCGTATTTTTCTTATTTGTTCTTTTCCCAACACCTGACAAAAGGCACACAATCTTTCTCCTTTTAAAATCAGAAAGCCCAATAACCTTAGTGGATTTCAGTTTTTGATCTTTGAAGTAAAGGTGTTGATATCATTAATCTATAATGTCTTTTCAAACTGCAGCTTTGGGATTTCCATGACCATTTACTACTACACTGGGATTTCCATGGCTACTACTAATCTACTATTATAGTACCATTACTAATACCTCTGCTGCTGCTGCTGCCGCTACACTACTGCCTCAATTGCCCGAATGCTTCCTCTCTTCCAGTGAGGAATATATGCCATGTCTAAAACATTTCTGAGATCAAAACCTGTGCATAAACAAAATGCAAATATACAGTGTTATCATAAACATCTCTCAAATTCTGAATAAATAAGAGAAAGTCTTTCAGGCAGAGAAATGCAAGCACTCTAGTCTAGACAAGGATTTGAACAGTTCCCAAATATCAAGTCCTTCCATCTCGTTTTCCCACAGCTCTTAGCTCAGGTGAGTTCACAGAACATCTTTCTTGGGACAAACCTCCATTAGATGGTTCTCTTGGTCTCTCTTAATATATCATAATTTCATGACAATAATTTTCAAATCCTGTCAATGTCCTATATGAAGAACATTCTTTGTTAGCCATGTAGATTTTTCTTTTTCAGAGTAGAAACAGCTTTGGGACTTTTACAAGCAGTCTAAGTGCTGGCTGTCAGGAAAGCAAGATCTCCATCACCACACAACTATGAGCCGGGGATCTGAGCTGTGTAATTTCAGTCATCACATGCCTTAGTTATTTGATTATTTTATGCCCTGAGATTCCCTTTATGTAAAATGGGAATAATATCAAGTTATTTCAGAGCATTTTTCCCAAATAGAGATTGAGAAATGTATTGTGAGATAGGAATATTGAATAATATTTATTAGAGAGCCCTAATCTGATAACTGAGATTTAGCTCTAATGTTACGTAAATGCAAACAGCTTTCCATTAAACCTCAAAGAAAAATGAAACACAGGAAAATAAAAGAAGATATTTGCATTAGATTTCAAACAATTCAAACCACCTGTGAAAGAATATGTTAAAAAAAGATTCTAAATACTCAAGAAGCTATTCATTCAATCCAATTCAAAATCCAATGAATACCTACAACATGTGACTCATACAAACATGAGTAGAACATGACGTATCCTCTACAAGCCAATCAAAACAGGACTGAAATTAGGATGTAGACAGAGTACTTATTGGCACATGGAAGTTGTTATTTCTGACTAAGGTAATCAAGGAGTAAGGGACATCCAATCTGAATCTTAAAAACAAATACGATCTTAACAAGTAGAGTTGGACAATACTTCTGTATATAGTGATAATTAACATTGAAGTACCTAATTTTCAAAAAGCCATATGATGTTCTTCTTAGTCCCCTATCAGAGGAATTGTAGCATAGGCCAAAGTGGTGTGACTACAGACAATGATAGTCATCATTCATTGTAAATCCAATGGCCACACCTTTGGACAGAGTGCATTTTGTTGAAATAAACATAAAATTAAAGAAACAAAACCTAAGCACATTTTCTTCAGAATTTAATAGATCAGAGTCTGAATACACAATTATTATGCATAGGCATTGACCTTCATACAATTCCACATCACTCAACATGGGATAATACCACTTCACTTATCAGTTACATGCAGTAAGAATGTAAGCTCCATGATAGCAGAGATATTTTTCTGGTTTGTCTACCACCAGGGGACACTAGTATTAACCAGGACCTAGAACAGAGCCTGGTACATAACAGGGACTCAAAACATATTTGTTGAATGAATAAACTTCTAGAGTCTTATAAACCTACTAAACATGTAAACAGACTACAACTGTACAGATGTATGAACTCAATAAATAAATTACTAAACTAAAACTCATAAGTAAAATAAGAATTGTTACTGTTAATACTTATTATTCATATTAAAATCATAAAACTAAAGATAATGGAATGGATCTCAGTTGAAAAAATGCAATCATTCCAATTTTGTAAGCAGAAATGTGAATTCAAGATTCCTTTACAATAAGAGATAAGTAAAGGAGCCATCACATTCAAACCTCTTCTGCAGGATCTAAAAGCCACTCATAACTGGACTGTAAAGCCAACAACTAAGAGTAACTATGAAACAAATCTCTGTATAGTTTAATAATGTCACATCTACAGCAAAGAAAAAAAAAAAAAACCTTCCTTGCTAAACTCTAGATTTCAATAAGATTCCAAAGACTGCATACAAAACCACTGCACAAAAGTACTTTTCTTATCTTAAAAGCTTAATCTGACACTGCATAAACAGGATTTTCCATTTAGTCATTCCTGATATACTGTCAAAAATAATGGAGTTCTTGAGTTAACTTCACCCTTAGCCACTGTCAAATGCAAGTGGTGCTTGTTGGGGTATAATTCCTTTGATTTAAAAAAGCAACAACATCAAACCAACATTTTTACTTAGTAAGACACAGCAAAACTCTCATTAGGACAAAATTCAATAATAGGCAGAAGCAAATATGCTTTGTGCATCTTAAGTAGTTGTTTGTTATTATAAAAAGAAAACAAAATAGAAAAATGATGATATAAATAAAAACCCATTACAAAGACTAAACACATAATTATGACATAAAAGTCCACATGTACTAGTTTAGCTCATATTATTTCTTCTTTATACCTGATTTCAAGAAAGTCACATATTATATGAAATCATAATCCCAATATATACTTATTTCCATGACAGCTTTGGGCTTAGTTTCAAATTCTAATATTAATAAATATTGTGTTTACATTTTTACACATCATGATATATATGTGTATATGTATAAATTAAAAATATTAGAAGAAGGAATATATTTGGTTCTGCAATAATTTCCCACCCTCATCCCTTACTTAGATTTCTTCAATAAATATTTCTGTGGTTGTACCCCTCATAAGTCCAGTTACTACATAATTATATTCCTATTTAATATGGGGTAAGTTTCAACCAAAGATAGCATGGATCACTTTTCTCAAAATAATTTGTTAATAATATAGGAAAGTGAGTCAAAAATATTTGTTGACATACTTTCTTTTTGCATGTTTCAAAAGTTAATTTCTAGAATATGCTGTTATACTAAGGGCAAAACTGAAGGATAAGTAAAATAGGAAAGAAAAAGCCAAAGACGTGGGTTGAGATATAGACTTTTAGCTTTCAGCTATAATGGAACAGCAAACCCCAATTTTGTAGGGTTTTTAATTTTGTTTTGTTTTTGGTTTTTACCTTGGCATGAACTCTGACCTATCTACCTTAACAAGAATGAACTGGTAAAACCAAAAACATTGAAAAGTATATAGTAGAGCATACTTCCTAGGAATTAAGACTGATGAAATTTTCTAGCTATAAGTAATTAGTCCTTTATATAGTTATTTCTACCTACAACATTATTCCCCCATTAATATGTTTTTTATAAAGTACACTTTTAAATTCAAGTATGCATTCATAGTCAGAGGTTATCCTTTCTCTTTTCCTTGAGTGTGGAAAAAGTATCACAGAATCATAATGTGGGCTGGGCCTGAGAGATTTATTTCCCTGTCAACTTACATATAAATAAATAAAGGTTAAGTGGCATGTCCAAGGTCTATGATTTAGATTTTGTTTCTTCTATTGCACTTGATGGATTCCTGGGAAGTTATCCTAAACCAAAAGTTCTTGCAAGATACAGCCTATTTTCCACTGGATTTATATTTTGATTTGAAAAATGTATTCCTTGTGAAAAAACAAGCACCAAACTAAAATTTTTGCCTTGCTGCCAAGGTGGCTGCTAGGCTCTAACCTGTGACAGACATAAGACATATCTGCATCAGTGGAAGAGTAGAGCACCTGATGACAAGAATTCCTAGCAGACACACTTAGAAAGGCTTGGTCCAACATCTTGGTCCTCTCTAATCAGCAACGGGAAGATTTACAATTTGCTAGTTGTGCTTCTAAACTATACGTGATTGCAGTATGACAGAGATCTACAATCAGCAATGACTTTCTCATAGGTAAAAGTAAGAGGAAATAGAGAATAATCTTTGGAATTGGAAAATACACATAACTCTAGCAAAGATGATAAAAAAAGAAACTATTAAGAAATATTATTATTATATAGACTTTATTTTTAATTTCCTAGAATATTTAAATAATAAAATGACAATACATTACTTACATAAAATTTTTCAGAAACTGATCGCCTCTGTTATATAATATGTGTAAAAATAGCAGGGTCCATCTTACAATTTAATTGCAAAAGACTGATACTGTTGTCTTTGTCTTACAAGTAAGTAAATGACAGGATAAGCAAACTGTGTAACCTTGTGTTCTGCGGAAGGCCTGCATCAGAATCATCTAATAGCTCCTTGGAGACTTGAGAGCCCAATTCTAGATCTAAAATGTCAAACTCTCACAGGACAGGAAACATGAAGCTGCACTGGAACAAGCTTCCCAAATGATTCGTATTCATACCCAGGTCTAAATAAGATTACTGGACTCAAGTAGAATTACACAGCTGATTACTGGCAGTAAAATAATTGAAAACTAACTAAAATGTTTATCCATCTTCACAGGGCAACAGGTAAAATCTAAACCTGAGAAAACAGGCAGTTCCAGTATCAAGGGAGGAAAAATGGTTTCCTCCGAAGAGGGCTGTGAGATGCAGAGTTGCAGGGATGGGGAACAATTTTATTTGCATTTTTTCCTACTCTATTAATATATTACTTTAATGAAATCTGAATATATTGCTTTAATGAAAAAGAAAAAAGCAAAGGACAGGAAGACAAAGCAACAGCAACAACAAAAAGCACACACAGAGGAAACAGAATCTTCACCAGCTGGCTGGGGCTTAGATCTCAGGACTACTACCTCAAGTGGAGAGGCATGTGGCTATCCTCGAAATGGATAGTTTGAGTCTGGCTATGGTGACATGTTTAAATATGCTTAAAATTTTTTCTTAAAAATAAAAACAAAACATAGAAATGAGCTTATATTCTTAAATCCCAGAAATGCAATTCTTCTTTGAGTATGTGCTCTTTCTAGTAAAAACAGTCAGAGGAATGAACGAAGACAGTCTTGCTGACCAATTCTATCCAAAAATTTAATCAGGCAAGAAAGGTTTCAAAATTAGTAATACAAAATGAACTTTTATGAAGTCCTCACTGTATATGTAGAAAGAAACAAAAAGGTAGCTTAGTAAAAAGGCAGATAATTAAGAAAATATGTCATAAAAGGAACTTTCCAATCCTGGACAAGTACATGTTAACATAAAGTGTCACCCTTGTAATAGTGGCTCTAAACAGTTGAGTCCACACACTGGTTCATCTTGATTATTTTCAGATGGTACCCTAGTATCGTATGGTAAATATCAGATAAAATACAGAAGTTTGCAAAAGATTTACTTTCATACATATTAGAGAAGAGTCAAGGTTATTACTGACTTGCATTCCAGTGTGTGTTTTTGAGTGTAAGAGAAAGGAGTAGAGTCACAAGGATACTGTTGGGAATTTTGCATATCCCTGGGAGTGTTCTAGGGAGAATGTAAAATGCAAATGTGAACATCATCTATCATGCATCATCTATCATGTGAATCACTGAAGAGAAAAGCCTGAAATGAACTAATGTAACCAAATGGAAACAAATAGTTACAAAAATAACACTTAATTGTTATAAAGAACAAAATGAAAGGTTGTGGATTTAAAAAGATTTAATGATATAACTAAATTTAAAGTATATGATTTAAAATATAAGATTATTGATGTAATTGAATTTAAAATACATCATTTACAAAAATACAGTTTATATACAAATATGCATCTACTTTAAAAAGATAAGGCTCATCTAAGTTTGAAATACTCTTTAATTTCTCTTTTCTAACATGATATACTTCTGGACGATAGCGTATCGTAAAGTAATCCTATTTTTTACAGCAGAGTGTCAGTTATGAAAAGATTTATTGCTAAGAAACAAACAATTTGTTAGAATCATGTAATTGTTTCTTTTAGCCTCATTCATTTCCTGGCACGGACTTGTAGGAAGTTGTTTGTTTTCATTTGATTTTAATGTCTGTACTTGCTTCAACGTTTAGCATCCTTCAAAGTTTAGCAAGCTATAGTGTAACGACATTGGGTTCCAGATTTCTAACTGAAATATTTTGTAAATAAAAATAAAGAATACTCAGGAAAATTTTTAGAAAGTTCCCAAGTGTTATGGTTTAATCTCATTTTCACAATTTTTGGATGCTGTCTTCTCTATTCTTCTACATATATTTCAACATGCTCCAGTCAAATGTATGTTCTATAATCCAGTGTTGAGCAGAATTTTGCTGTTCATTCTCCTAAACTTTATTTAACAAAAGACTAAATCAATAAAAGCAAAAGCAGAAGCATCTTATTTCATTGGGGTATGTAAGGAAATCTGATTATTCTCGTTGAAAAAATAGCCCTGTAGAATTTATAGACAGGCCACCCAGGGAGGATGCAGTTTCTATGTCTGCAAATAGGATCCCTCTGCCCCCATGAAGCATCCCCAAACAGACAAGAATCAAACATTTGTAAAAGGCATTTTGGAGAGCATATAACCTCTCAATTCCAATATGTGATAACCTCTATCCAGATATCCCCCTTACAATCTAATCCAGATGCCCTATTCTTCTTTTTAAATCATTTTCCTCTTGTTCCCTCTTTAGTGAAAACTGAAATTAGCAGGTGGCCATGATATGAAACTTCAAATAAAATACACCTCCATTTGCTCTTTATTACATTATTTCAGATTTAATTTCACCTTGATCTATAGGCTTCTTTTATAATTAGGTGTTTTATTTGCAAGTCTCAAAGCCATAATGGTTAAACTGTAAATATTCACTAATTGAAGTAAAACTTCACCATTTTCAAAACATTTGGCTAAATTTTCATGGTTTCAGCAAGTTTTCCCAGAATGAGACTACATATGTTTTTTAAGGCATGATCATATGTTTCTACCTCAAGAAGGAAATTAGGACTCTGACGACGCTTAGGAGGAAATAAATGCTAAGAGGATGATCATGAATGCGATGACAATTTTACCTATTGTGCTTCTATTCATATAATATGCAAAGCATGCTTAATGTGACATGCTTCGTGAATCCTCAATAAGTTCACAATCTTATCAAAGACACATATGTATCTAAAATACAATAATATAATAAATACAATATACAAGATGCTATAGAATCCAGCTAACTCTGTAGGATAAGGTGGCAAAGAAAGGCCAAGAAAGACTTTAATGTGGTGAAGTCTAAGCTGAGTCTGAAGTAGGAGGTTCAACAAAGTGCAAAGCAACAGTGAAAACTATTAAAGCAAAATGAACACATGATTGAGCAAAAAAGCTTCAAACAGCTCAATCTGTTTAGAGAATTAAAAAAAAGTGCAGAGAACGGGGAAAGTAGCAAGAGTTAAAACTGAAAAGGTAGTCAAGGCCCAGGTTATAGAACAATTTTCTGTACAGCTAAAGAATTTAAAGTTTAAGGAAAAAATTAACGAGGCCATATAGCTGTGTGTTAATTAAACTGCTGCAAAAAGTGAACTGGGAGGAGGGAAAATCGAAGACAAGAAAAACCAATCAAAAGGCTGATCCAGAAGTTCAGTCAAAGCAGACTGTGGGTGTGAACCAAAGCAGTGAAATAAGGATGGAGGAGAGGCCACGGAATTAAGATATTTTTGAAAGGTAGAATCAAAAACTTGGTTAGTAATTGGAGGTCTATGGTAATGAACTGAGGGAGCTGAGGATAAATCACAGGTTTTCAGCTTGGATGGTGACGCCATTAACTTAGAAAGGCACCAGAAGTAGAAGAGCAATGTTGTTCAGGAAAAGTAATGATTTCAGCATTGGCCTTGCTGACTGTGAATTGTCTGCAGAGCATCGCACTGAAGGTTGGAGTTGGTGTTTTACGCCATTGTACAGCTAAACGGTGTAAATGGTGTTTTATGCCAATGTGCAGCTAAAGGCTAAGGGGATGAATCCAGAGGTGTTGCCTTTTTCTAATTTGCACAGGGCCCTTAGTGGTGGATCAGGTGAGGACATCCGGTAGACAGCTGCACAGGGAGACCCAGGGTGGAGATAAGCACACGGGAGACATCGCTGTTCAAAACTGTGCTGACCAGTACAGTAGCCAATAGCCACACCTGTCTAGATTTAAAATAATCGAAAGTAAATACAGTTAAATATTAACTTTTTCAGGCCCATTGGTCCCATTTCATGCATGCCAAGGCCAATGTGGTTAGTGCCTACGGTACTGGGCGCCACAGAGGCAGATCATTTCCAGCAACACAGAAAGTTCTATGAGAAGGTGTTGGCATGGAGCATGTAAAACAAGAGGAAAGATTTGGGGAAAGAACCCCAGGGGAAGAAGAGATACACAAAGAGGAGGGAAGGAAGATAAGTGGAATGAGAAGGAGTGATCCAAAGAGTGGAAAAAAAAAAAAAGGCAAAAAGAATCACACTAGTGTGGCTACAAGAAGACAGTTCAAAGAGACAAAATACTCAAGAATAAGAAAAGCTGAAAGGAAGTCAAATAAGAAGTAAAAATAAATTATCTCTAGGTAGTTTATTTTACCCTGACATTTGATGTATTATTGTAATTGTTACCAATTTCTTCAGATGTAAAATGACTCAATGAGACTAATTCTTGCACTCAGATGACAGGTTTAGCTTTTAGAAAGAATTGAAGTGCCCCACGGGAAGGGAAATGTTAGAAATATGACCATTTTCTTCCCACACTTTAATCAGGCAGGGAAGGCCTTGCCTACAGATACATCATGCTTAGCCATTGTTCTTCTGGGAATGTTTGTGAGGGTCTCTAATTAAGGTCTGTATCACTGCTGAATGGGTTTTCTTGAAAGGGTATGTCAAATACCTGTACTCAGACATCAAACAGCACACAAAATTCTCTGCTCAGATCAAAAATAAAGCTGATAAAACAGTAGTTATGAGGGACTGGAGGTGTGGGAATAGGGAGTTATTGTTCTCTGCATACAGAGTTTAAGTTTGGGATGATGAAAATGTTCTGGAAATGGATAGCAGCAATAGTTGTACATGTGAATGTGTTTAATACCATTGAATGGTACGCTTAAAAATGATTAAAATGGTAAATTTTATGGTATGTATATTTTACCACAATAAAAATTTTTAAAAAAATCAAGCTGAACTGAAACATGTAACATGGGAGAGAATCTGGAAGAAACCTCTCACAACCCTCTACCCCTGGAAAATTTCAGATACCAAACATAAATGTTGAAAGCATTGCCTACAAACATCTGTTACTTGAAGTAATATAGGCATTTGTATTAGATTTATGATATTAAGGTGGGAAAATACGGGTTGGATAAGTTGTAAAGTATTAGGCATCTCTTGTTACTGTTGATATTGCCTTTTCTGATAATGTCAATGCTCTGAAAAAAGGAAACAAGTTAAAGCTTTAAATGTCGCTAACAGAACAAAATGCATTAGGCTAGTTTCATAATCAAGATGGCATTTATAACCTTTTCTTTACTATTTGCTCCTCAGGTCAATAGCTGCAGTTAGCTGGTAGAATGGCAAAGTATAAATATCAGCAGCAAACTCGAGGCAACGATGTTTGTACAGCCTAAATGCTCACTCTGTGATTAAAGGAGGGTGAGTATCCCATGAATCACTCCTCATGTATTCTCTGACAGTCAAGGGACACAGACGGGACCTTAAGAGAAGCCAGTTGCTACTTCTACTTGTGTTATTGCAACCAGGAAGCAGAAAATTTCCAGCTACAATTAAAATCAAAGCAGGTGACAGTTCATGAATGTAAAATCGTACAAAAAGCCAATGCATGTTTGGTCCAGAATTTTTTATAAATTACACAAAAACTACTCTCATAGGGATTTTAACTCTGTCTCCCATCAGCATCCAGACTTTTCTTTGTAGGCACATTGGCAAACTGGAAGTAAACACTTGCACATTCATCATTGCACCCTGGTTCCTTTCCAAGAATATTTACCAAATACAAAGAACAGGACCATCTTTTAATCATATTCAGTCTTCCTTGCCTACTTGTGAAGACCTGCTCAGATATACAAAATACAGGGATTCTGCTCAAAATACAGGGATTCCGCTGGTGTAACAACCTGACAAACCAAATCATCTCATGACTGCAAGCTAAAAATGTGCTCGCACAATGCAAGAACAGACACTAGAAGTGAAAACCAATCAAAGAGAAAGAATGAAAGAAGGAAACAAGAAAGACAAAGAAAAACAGAAGAGATGAGTCATACTATACTTACAACTTTCAGCCTGATAGTCTGGCACAAACTGCTCATCATTGTCAGGTACCTGAGCTGAAGAAGAAAAAAAAAATTAAAAAAAAATTTAAGAGAGAAACTGCCAAGGCATAAGGAATGTCAAGCAAAATCTGTCAAGATCTTTTTAGGCTGAGATCAAACCTATGATTATTTACCAATGAGCTCCTATTTAAAGTGGTATTGACAGCGCTACTTAGGAAGGGAAATAGAAGGGATCATTGATGTCAACTACAAAACATATACACTCGTACGTCAGAAATATGATGATGGCAGGTGTAGTCCCTCTGAATTTCACCTGCCAGATGGAAATAAAAGAGAAGCAAAATAAAAGCTATAGGATTTCTATTTCCTGTAGAGTTGTTTTTTTTTTTTCCAAGAATGGAGCAAAAGGTATTTCGATTCACCCACTGCCAGTGCTTAAGCAGTAGCTCTAAATTAATACAATTTTTTAAGTGATGTGCAGTTATTACACATATCCCTATGCTTTCTTAGAAATGTCTGCTTTTGGTATAGTCCGTCCCATGCAAATTATACCATAATTAAAACTGTTTGCCGTAAATGTGGCCAATCTGCTACAAAGTTTTTAGATGAAAGAACTGTCCTTGATTTGGGTCATATATAAAAAAGTAATATATTTCAATGACTATATTCATAATAAAAATAATAAACAAAAAAGCCATCTTTTTATGCAAAATATTTTCCTGGCAACTATTCAGCACTATTTCATCAGTCCTAATGTCAAATGTCTTCCCTATTTTTAGTAAAGGAAAAATACTGAATAACAAGGACTTAACACATTCAGCAGTAATCAAAACACAAGTGCACTTTTTCACTTCTAAAATGTTTCCATCACAGTTTATTTTTATATTAAAATAACCTATTCTAAACTTACAGACTATTACTAAAATGAGTTTTTACAAACACATACAAATATACACACTCACACATATATACTACATAAAATAGAAGTTAGGCTACTTTTAATTTGGTAAAAATATAATGAACTATCATCCTAATTAATGCTAGCTATGAACTGATTAGCTAGTGTTATTTTAGTAGTATTATATAATACTAAAACTTTTTAATCCAGTCAAATCAGATTAAAACTTTTGTCAATTTTTTTTAAATGAGCCTATTCCATATGGGAAATGCTTATTAAAATAAATAGTCTGTTGAAATTGTTTCAAGGTTAGTAATTGAATGGGTTAACCAAAAAACTAATTAAAAAGGAATTCTATGTAAAAAACAAATCCTATATAAAAAGGAATACAAACTCTATAGAATTAAAGTTTCTTTTTAACAGTTTATCTAATAGTATTTTTTAAAAACAAATATTTGGCTGAATAAAATTTATGTTATATTACGACCATTAACTATTCTATTCAATGATAATCTTGCCTATTATTAAAATATATACAGTTTGACATTCAACTGTTTTCTAACAACTTTTTTCCTAACCAATACTTCTTCTTAAAGACAAACTCTATCTCCTGCCACCAAATGAAATCAAACAAATTAAGAACTTTTTCAAGTTATAACTGATGCCTAGGTGATCAGCCTACACTGGAAGAAGAATTTTTTTTCTCTTCATATTCCAATAATGTCTGATACTGTGGGTAACAACTTAAAAGTCAGCAAACTTCAAGTCATAGTTCTATGACATGCTAGCTGTGTAATTTTGGGTAAGTTATTGACCTCTTTGGAACTGCATTTTACTCCTCAGTTTAATAGTGATAATACAGATTTTTTTTTGTGAGGATTAAATGAAATAGTCGAAACACAATGCCAGCTACTCAAGAAATGTTACTCATTTCTTCTTTCCAATCCTCCACCATCCACCCTTTTCTTTCAAGTCATACACAAAAAAGCACTTCAGTCATTACAAGGCCCAGTTTAATATCTTTACTTTTAATGAATTCTATTGGAGAAGGAAAAAAAAAACGCTAAAACTTGTACATTAGAATTCTCTCACCTATTAACACAACGTATCTTTTGACTCTGCAGTAAAAATTTTCTCATAGATTCCTAAGTTATAAGTGGAGGAGTACACTTTAAGTCTTCACACCAAAAAAAAAATCACAAGTGTTTTTAATACATATTAATAAATAACAGCAAGTAAACATTCAAATCCTGCACATTTTTTCCATCATTTCCACATGTTTTGGTTTTCCCTCTAAATCAACAGCTAAACAGATATAACTGTTGAGATGCAAAATTATCAACCACAGCAATTACTATGCTTTTAAAAAGCCAACATTTACAAGAATCTAATAAAAATGTAATATCCCTTTACAGGAATAGTTAAAAATAGCCGGTGAGTAACAAAAGTATATTTGTAATTGAATATGCTGGTATGAATACGCTGGTATGAATGCGCAAAAGGCCAGATTTTTTTTTTCATAGTATCTTAAGACTAATTTCCAACTCCATAATATATCACTGTAAGAGCAGCCTAAAAATCACTGATGGGTGTACAGTGTGTATTGGAATATGTGTAAGAAAAAAAGGCAAAACTTTAAAAGTAGAAGAATCGAGAAGTTATACCTCACAAATACACTGAAAATAGCTGCATACTAACAATTTGTAAAATTTGTGAGTAAGAATAAGAATTTCTATTTCTGTTCTAACTCTTTAACATACTGAATAAATACTTCACACTTATGTCTGAACATATTATCGAATTTTAACAAAAAACATATGACTCACATTTTCACAGAAGCTAATCTTTAGAAATTGAACAGACCAAGTGAAGCAGCATGCCACTTAAATAGACAAAGGCTTAAGTATACCTCTAATTTCAAGTCAGAGTAAAAAGGAAAGCAGTTAACTAAAAACATAAGTTGGATCTAGGCAAGGAAAATATGACAAAGTATTGCCACACTCATATCATACATTTCCTTTTTTTCTTCCATTCAGAGGAATTCTGTGAAGGAGCAGACTACAGCTGCCTGAAAATTTGTGGCAAGCCATACCAACTCCAAAGCTGAAAATTAACAACAGAGGTCAGCCTAAAAAAGAAATGTTTTTTTCACTACTATCTATTATAAACTATGCTTGAAATTACCACCTCCGGGGAATGGAAATGTTTCCCTACACTACATGAGTAAAGGGGAAGGGAAAAAGGAAAAAAGGAGAAGGGGAGAAAGCATATACCAAAAGACCAATAAAAGGCTTTCAAGAAGATTAAGCATGTGGATTTTATTGGTAATAGCTGGAGCGGCTCTATCAGTTCATTGCACATTAATAGACAAGTTGCCATCAAGTCTCAGGATCTCAGCTTTAAAAGGGTGGTATCTGCACTCTCAGCTATTTGCTTTACCTAGATTATTATCCAAAGTTGTTCTTTTACTTTCTCTCTTTTTAGTACATAGCAATACATATTATGAGAAAGAAATTCATAAAAATATTAATCATGACCTATATATGTCACAGAATCACCAATTTCTCATTTTTTAAATATTAATATCCTTTCTTAACTAACATCGCCTTGGGGGTAGGCAATGTTAAATATAGTTCGCCTTTATTTTATGCCTATTTTTAACTTTCAATTGAAATAATAATCCTTTACTTAAAAGGTAAGCATTTAAAATATTCCAAGGTTTGCTGCAGGCAAGAAAAAAATTCCTTTTCCTTACAAACTAATTGCCTGCTGGGTTTTCTTCTAAAGCTAGGAAAAAAGTAGAAATATTACAAATAAAACAAACGTCAAGTAGAAAAGGGGTTAATATTTAATTAAAACCAGTTCTATCCACTGTAACAATGACCTGGAGCCAAACAAGGCGGAAGATGTATGAGTCATTCTTTCTGCCCGTGAATGAGACAGCTGATCTCCTCAGCTATTCCTCAAGACAAGCAGGCAGAACTGGAGTTCTGCCTCCATTCACAAAAACACAGTCCAGCATGAGCCATGTGGCCCAACCACAATCTTTTCATGTCACACCCTTCCAGAGAGCTACAGCAAGTAAACTTGAACTTGCAGTATAAACACATCAATTTACTGCTCTGTCTCAGAGCTCAGATCCTTTAAAAGAATATATTTAAATAAATGACAAATTATATATATAATATAAATTATATATAGAAAACATATACACACACATACATACAGACACATATTCCACCCTCCTTTACAAGGTAACTTGTTACAGCAACTTGAATGTACAAAACTAAGGAAGGAAAGAGAAAGAGAAGGAAGGAAAAAGAAAAACCATTGAAGAAATGCTTTATTTTTCTTGCCGATTATTCAAATTTTTTTAGCCTAAGAATATGGTTGATTATTGCTGAATTTTGTAGCATTTCTCTTTGAATCAAAGGGTTAGAAACAAATTTCTCTGAAGAAATTTAAATTTTATTTTAAATAAAAGTAAAACAACAAGAAAAATGAACCTTTGCACAGTGATATTCTGTTTAATCCTAAAATGAAGCTACAGGCCATGGAACAAAATAATCATGAGTCCACTAAGCCTGGTTTTACACCACATCCGCTTTTAACATTAAAATGATTGTGCCAATGTAAAAGCACTAATTAATGCTGAAGTATAAACATATTTAAACAGACAAAAAAGGAGACTATTTCCTCATGACAAAAACACCTTTAATACTTGATAAAGACATTCTTTCTATATGCTCTAAAAGAAAGGATACAGTAAAGTTTTAGTTGTCTTGAGTCTCAAATTAGCTTCAATTCCTAACTAAAAATTGACCTGCAGTGACTTGAAAACTTAGGAAAAAGCTCAGAGCCAACTAGTTGCTGTTCCTTGCCAAACATTTTCTCTAAAGTTATACTATAAAATGCAAGAAAGTACATATTTCCTATAAACAAAATAGAAAAGCTCAGCAATAGTTCATTTATTAGGAACCTCTGGAAAAACTACCCTATGCTACACCAAATCTAATTTTTTTTATCTTTTTAAAGAAATTCTTCTACTTTGCAAATACACCACAGATGAAAAAACATTTACGTAATTCCAATGAAGATTCAGAAATAAAATACCCTTACTCTATCTGCTATCTTTAAGTTCAAATGGGAACTCTTTCTTTCGTATTTTAGATTATATCCTGATACAACAAAGAGGGGTGGTGCCTACCCTACCCACACAAAATGTGAAATGACTGTTGCTTAATTCTAAGAAATTGTATGGACTTCTATAATTTTATGCTTAATTCTCAATTCCTGTCTTATTTAAATCACATAAAAGAATGTAGTTTTTAAAGCCTTTACTCCTTACTGAACTACACCGGGGGAAAAAATTCATGAGCATATATACAATTTTATGTTCCATTTAAAAAAGAAACAGTAGAATTTTTGAAAAATAAAAATGAGTGCATTATGACTATTGTGTATTATGGATGACATTCTACATAGTGAGTAACAATAGCACATATTGTTTAAGAAACATCATAAAAAATGACTTCTAATATAAATTTAGCATCAGGCACTCAAGTGAATTGAAAAAAAAGTAATGACATCTCTACTTTTAAGTCAACCTGACTATTATTTGAAGGTCACATAATACCAAAAGGAAAAAAGCCTTATTTGCATGAGGTAATAACCTTTGGTGTAGAAAGGCTGTTCTTGGAGATAAAACTTTGACTCCAAGTGTGGCGGCAGCATTAAACTTGACTTATTACAACACCATTGAAAACCATTTTAACTGTTGACAGGGAATCACTGTTGACTTTTTCTTTAATATTACTGATGAAAGAGAACCTGAAAGAACATCTAGACCGACAACAAAATAACAGTCAAAAGAGTAGGTATGTATTTAAATTAGATATATGCTAAAATTTATCATTTCTCTTTAAGTTGTATTAGTAGGTAAGCTTTAATAAGCAAGTTTAGAAGAATGCAATGCTTCCTAAACTCAATTTTTTTTTATATCTTTCTATTTCTGTCCCACCCACACAAGAGGTTCCGTTTTTAACTATGACCTTTAGGTGGTTAAGAATAAGATGTCGCCATGATATTGATAAGATTGATATTTGAACTTATTATTTCATGGGATCAAATAATTGCAATTCCCTTTCTGTCAGTAGCAATCTAATTCAAAAGACAACGAATCAATAAAGAATTGTACATAGTAAAATTATAATATAAAGTAGCTAAGACAAAATATAAAATAGGCATATTCTCTGATTTTTTTTTAACTGCTACTGTGGTCACTAAAAACATTAGCTTTTCAATCTTCTTCAGAAAAAGATGATTATTTTAAATTGTAGTATAGATGTTAAAAACCTTTAAACTGCAGTGTTACTTGGAAAGTGATATAAATATAAAGTTATATTCTTTACAAACATATTTTAGATCCCTGTATCCAGGTATGAAAATTAATTTTTTGGGAGAATGTAAGTATATTTTCAGAGAGCACTTTAGTGGATTGAAAATACTGGTTCCATCCCCACCCTTAAATAGTCCTGCCTTAACTATTCCAACTTCCCCTTAGAGATAAAATACATTTCATAATCCATAATAATTTACTCATGACTAATCCATATGTTGCACTTTGGGTCAAATTTATAAAAATTCTTACAGCAAAAGCCAAATTATATATGCTAAGATATATCATTTCCCAAGTATTTAGGGACTTTTATATATATATTTTTAAACATGACTATCATATTACACATTATAACTAACTTGACTCTCGTGCCTAATAAAATTTTTAGACCTTTTTAACTTCCCAGTGGGATTCTAACTCATGGGAGAAACTTGGTTAATTGCCAATGATCTTTTTTAAAAGGGTCAAAATGTCTTAAAATTCCATGGTCACTTTCTTGGCTATGAAACATTATGAAAAGAAATATGTAAACGGTTCACTTTCTGCCAATTTGGCAATGTTTTAATTTCTGAATGTCCAAAAGAACATAAATGGACAAATCTAGCTACAAATAAACCAGGGTAATTCGGGGAATCTCTTCTTAGCTATTATTGTTCAAGACGTGGGATAGGTCAAGTTAAAATGTTAGTGCAAAATAATATATCTATATTTAATTGCTAGATGCAAAAAAAATGTCTATTAACAAGTAGTAAAAAAATACTCTTCTCACTATTAGATTTCTAAATATCACAATAACAACTTTTTGCTTATATGATTAGACAAATTAATGTAAACTATTTTGAAAATGTTTAAATAATTCTAAAATGCAATCTTATCCATAGTTTGTAAATAATAGCCCACCTGGGTATTCAACAAAACACTTACAATTAATTCTTGAACTTAATTAGGCTAACAAATTCTTTTCTAAGTAAAAGTCTACGTTTCTCCAAATACATCTGTCATTTTCTAAATTGATTTTAAGTCTTCAGATTTTATTTCCAGGTATGTTAATAATCCCGGGTAAAACTATTCTCTGAAGAATTTTAAAAGATAAACTTGGATAAATTATTCAAATCACTTATCCGAGCTATAAGACACAAAACAAGTCAAAAGTAAAAAAATTTACTGAAACTGATTATAAAATGGTAAGAGTCTGTCACAGATTCCACATTTTAAAATTCCAGAAACAGAGTTGCTATGCACATTCAAAATCTGCCAGCAAGTGCACTGACTTGGAATCAATGAGATTTAAACATCTTAAGAACCAATAAACCTTCCAGAACAATTAAAATAGATATTTTAAGTTATTTTGGATAAGCAAATAAATTTCTTCATAAATGTAATGTCCTCACAACTTTCAACATTGCAAAACTAATAGAAAAAAAGTTAGTACAAGAATCTCTGTGCAAATTTCTCATGAAAAAGTTGTTTGAATGTATGGCTTATGTTGCAATAATAAGTAATCTATTGCAGTAAGTTTCATTTACAGAGACAAACAAAATGACCTTTAAATATAACCAAAACTTGCACTAATACCTACCTTTCATTCAAATACAAATACAATCACCCTTTCAAAGGACTCTTAGGAAAGCTATTTAACTTAAAAGATTGATAAAGATTGCAAAAGCTCTTCGGAGAACTAGAATATCAGCAAAACAAAGAAATTTATTGTACATGCTAACATCAACTTGATTAACTGCATTCATGACCACCAGATAAAACACATCGGACAGCCTCAAAGTAGGTACAACACCTGGGTTCCATTTAAAGAGACCCCCTCTCTCTTTTTAACCATCTTAAAAATCTATTCCAAAACTTGCATGTTTCCCATGTAATGTGAACACACAAGTAACACAGTTACACTCAATGCTTAAATATCTATAATTTTCTCTTCGTGTTTTCCACGAAACACATCACAAAATTAATATTTCACATTTTTATTGCCAAATCCAAAAGAAAAATTTCAAATTATGGATGCCAACAAAGGTTCCTCAATATTAGGCATTTCTTAAGTTTTATAAAGCTTTACTGAAGCAGTATCTCTTTATTCCTATAAATAAAGTTGCACACAATAAAAAATATAATAGATTGCATCAGAAAATTTTACCAAAAAATGACCCAAAATAAAAGTAATGCCTTTAAATTTCTTCTTACTATATTAAATAAATCTTAATAAAAGTGATAAAATAGCAAAGGTTAACTTCAACAAACATTACATGAATAGTAACACATAGAAAACATTAAAAAAATCCTCAAATCCCCCAAAGATTTATTTTAAACCCACAGATTTCCTAAGTATTGGATACACACCTAACGTTCTGTGTTGTGAGCAAGGTGGAAAGAAGACACTTGCACTTAAATCTTGAAGCATCCCGTCCTGATGAACCCAGAGAAACTAATTTCTGCCATCAGAAAAGTCCTCCACCAGAACACCAAATAATGATATGCGCTGCTCTAAAGGAAACAGCAAGCCAGCCGGGTTCTGGCTCTAGGAGGTCTCTGGAGGTACAATAATATAAACCTGATCAATTGCAATTAAAATCTGAACAGAGGCTTAGAACTTGAAGTCTTGGTGCATTAGTTCTTGCCAAAAGCAGATGTGATTGTGAGCTGGAAGCAATTTCTCCTGGTAATTTGTGATGACACTGGGTAGTACAGCCCCAGAGTCCCCAAAGACAAACTCATCAGAGGCTCTAATGTATGCATGACACATGAGGTGGCTCTTTTAGAGCTCAATTAATTGGGCTGAACATTAAGACAGCAAGTTCAGGACTTTTTTTTTTTTTCCCCTTCTAGAGTCGCTTTTCCCCTCTTTTAAAGCAATTTTTGCCTTACCTTCTGCAAGCCATGTTTCTTGTAATTGACTTAGATCTTGAAAGAGTTCTAAAAAACAAGTCAAAGACATAAACATAAGATTTGCAAATCTTTAGTCTTCATTAAATGGAAATGTTTATCATGAAATTGGTATTAAACAGCAACTTAATTGAGGAGACGGAGCCAATATAAAAAGAAAATAGGATTCATAACTTAAATATCTCAATAATCCTGCCTCCTTTTGATGCCTATTAAGCAACACTTTAAGAAATTCTTTTAGTCAAATAAATAATAAAGTCAATCATCTTTTCTTTCTCCTTTTTAACAAATGGCTTAATAAATAAGCTCTGGCATAACAAGCAACACACATACACCAGGATTCACAATAGGGCTGAGATGAAGGTGTGTCTATTCAGGAAAACCTTTTTAAATATATTCCACTCTTGCTAAAATAGTACTAGCAGAGAGATTAGAAAGACTGAAAAGCATTTTATTGATATCTTCTGGATCTTATACAAAAGATGTAACACTACATGATATAATTTTCAAAGTACTATGTTTTCAAGTTTAACATGTCAAAACTAAAGAAACTACTTTATATACAAGTTTTTAGAGGAAAATTTCGACATGAGTAGGTTTACAAAAGTCAAAGACTGATAATTCCTTGGTACCAGGTTTATTATCAAGTCCAAACTGTGCATTGTCACGTTGGGGAGAGAGGGAGGTATCCAATAAGGATGAAGATTTGAGGAAGTTTCAGAATTCAGTATAGCTAATTAAAATTGCAAACTGAACTTTGATAATTAAATGTAAGTATATTAAGTTTTTTATGAATGCCAATTTCATATGGCTGAAATAGTTTATAATATACTGACTTCCTACCAGCAGTTCATAAAAAGAATCTGCAACCTAATTTTCAAAATAGTATTATAATTATTAATTAGGCCCTAAGTATGATTCAGTGAACACTTTAAGGTCTATAAACAAGATACTATGATCTCACAAAGTGGTCATCAAAATTACCCATAAAAATTGTGATAATAGTTTATGGTTTTAGTGTAAAGGGGATGGGAAATCAATCATTAATATTGTTTAACTTGAAGTAAAGTAGAAAGAAAAAAGCAAGCAGTGTACATAGCTGATGAATTTGTCTCACTGTGTTAGATATCTTTAAATTGTTATCTTAGTGTCTGAAAGTAGTTATATTCCACACGGACAGGAGTATTTAAACACAAAAGAATGATTAAAAGAAGGATGTCACTGTTAAGTTTTTTATTTCCTTCTTTCATTAGTTTGTGACAGGCTATAAAATATTCTCTAGTGCAAACTGTCACATTATGTAAATTGCTCCAAGTGAAAGTCTTAGTTAAATTCAGTAATTTCAAAAGTTTATTATTTTTAAGATAAGATTGAAGTGTTCCTGTTCTTTATGAGGGTGGAGAGTGTAGGTAAAGAGTGGGGATTCAGCCCAAAATCAAACCTCACCTTCTGAATCATGAGCCAGATCTCTGTTAATGAATTTTCTTTTCCTGACATTTGTTGGTTTCTCGTTACAATTTCTCCCACGCTGACTCTACAAAGGGAAAGATAAAATCCTTTAAAAGAATGTAATCCTCAGATGTCACACACACACAAAAAAAAACATGCATACATAAGTCTACTGGATCCTCTTTCTGAATAGAAAAATAAAAGTTCATAGTATCAATTCTAATATTCATTTTCTCCATTTATTTGACAGTGAAAGCTTATGCTGAGAATTTAACAGCCAGGGAGAACTGTTTCCCAGTGCCGATCCTAACACGCTACTATTTATCAGTCATACAGACATGTTATCTCAGCATCAAAACAACATTAAGCAATTACACTTAAAGTTGTTTATAGGCTGGATCAACGTTAGATTAAAATACAGTGAATTTTATTCTCTCTCGGACAGCCCCCCAATAAGCAAAAAGAGTGGAGAAATGAAAAGAAAAAAAAAGAAAATGAGAAAAAAAAGAAAGAAACAAAAACACCCCATATAAACAAAAAGTGTCAGCATTTGTCTCAACTTCATTCTTTTCAATGTGGCAGACAAACCCAGCCAAAAACTTTGAGTGCAGCAGCTGCTGCTGCCCTCCATCTCCTCTTCCACTCATCTTGGGCACTTTAATCAGAAAAAAAGGGGGCTTAAAAACAAAACTATGCCTTATCCAAATCACTGAAAGGTAAGCTCATTTTGAAGATTGGGCTTCTAGAAGGAGAGTCGCCCTACAGTGGCAACAAAGCAGATAAGTATCTGCAATCCCAACCCCCTTACCCCCTCCCTTCTCCTTCTTTCTCCCCACCCCCGTCGGAGTCAAGTTTATAAACAGCAACTTTCAAACTGATCACTCACAGTGGTGACCATGTAAGGCACTTGCTGGTCATAAAATCCATCCATTCTGCTGCTCTTCGCAAATCTCAGCTCAGAATTTTATATTTTGAGCATTTAGCTGGAGATTTCCTCGGGATCTGGACTTCTATCAACCTAGAGGGGAACAAGATGGCTTTTAGGCTTAAAAAAAAAATCATGAATGAAGCTCTTGAATTTGCATAGCTAATTACCCTCCGACAGTCCCATTCACAAAAATAACCCTCCCTACACCGCCTCCTTCACCTGGATCCAAAGAGAGCCAAGAGAGTTCACAATTTACATATTTTCGGTAGTAGCAAAAATCCGAACAAGAGCCGATGTATTTATTTACACTCTCGATGTTTCCCTGCGCGGTCGGTGTACCCCGGGCAGCTCGGATTCGCAAACGTGTGCAAAACTAGCAATGGCGATCAACGAGACTTGCTTTGCACCTAACGGGACTAAAGAGACGGAGACACCTCTTTCATAAGGACAGTTTTTGCGCCCCACAACCATGCAATTATCTGGAGAGACATAAAAAGTTGTTGGAAAGACCCACCTGAAGGCCACGCTAGGCGAACGGCTGCAAAAAATTCCCTCCAAATTTAATAAAAACATTAATTATTGCCCAGCACTTCCCCCTTGGAAGCCGAAAGCGCCTCTGACAGAGCTCAATTCGGTGGTTTTTCCTCTACTTCTCCTCCAGGGGCCTCCAATCCAAACTGATGGATCGCTGCCTCCCATTGGCTCCGCGTCTCTTTCACAAGATCAGATTTCGGGCTGTCAATCAGGCGGCTTGCTGCCCCTTCCCGCGGGTCTCCCTTGCCCCTGTGCCCTGGTGGGTGCGCGGCCGGCAGGCGCGGGGTCCGCAGGCTGCAAACGCCACCGAGGAAATCGACTTCCTCCCTAACCCGCTGCTTATTGTTAAGGCGCCTGGGGATACTGAAATCATGTGTATCGAGTCGCCACTTCTCATTACTGGTGTGTTTGGTCCACTATTGGGCTGACTTCCTTCCAGCACTGTTGTGCGGTTCAGGCACAGACGCCGCAGCGCGACCCGCAAAGCCCGCACCTCCTTACTCTCCCGCCCCCCCAAGACCTCCGGCCCCGGTACCCTGGCCCGGGTGGACCGGGAGCCCCGCTCGCGCTCTCTCGTTCGCTCCCATCCCCGTTCCCACTAAGCTTTCGGCCCAAGTTCTTTTCCCGTTTTTCAGCACCCATCACCACATTTGGGTTTATCAAAACATTTTTTTAACAGCCATGCTTAACTAAAATTCTATCCTATCGTTCATGGGACAGGACAATAAATAATCTATGAGGAAAGCACCTAGGAGAAGCAGAGGAATTGCTTATTAGGAGAGGTCGTGTTGGGAGGGAGAACTGGGAGGAATATAGAGCAATCAAGGTGAGAAAAAGTATAGCAAACCAATGTGTCCCGCCGTGTGCATGGGGAGAAGGTACTTCCAGTCCACTGTGGAGGTCGGGAGAGGCAGGGAGGGGCAGAGGGGCTCGGATATCCTAGGGACCCGCACGTTTCCTGAGCTTTTGTTGTGTATACACAGAGGCGGAGGGTGTCACTTACTGTACTTGACGCTTTCACTTCCTCTCCAGCTTTTAAACAGCCTGAGCCCGAGGTTGGGGACGAGCGGTGAGAGGGCTCAGGTTTCAAGAACAATAACTAGAACGTTAAGAAGCGAGGGGCTGCATCTCTAAAGCCACTTGCCCTGACTATGCTCTGGGGCTTGGAGCCATAAAGCGTCACTCAAGAAGCCACGATCCGGCCGGGGATGGGAGGCCGCGGGGACGGCACCAGGGGTTCGATGGCGTTGAGATTCAGTTGTGATCCTGGTCAGCGACCAGAGCTAGTGACCCAAGGACGTTTCCGGCAGCTGTTCCGCCCGTTGGGAAACGTGCTGCAGTTCTCAATTTCTATTTGAAAGTTTCCTTCCTTAAATGCAACGTTATGGGGACGTTAAAATGGAGTGTGAACGCACAACACTCAACTCCGGACTCACCGAGGAGGAGAAAGAGCTGTGTCAAAAACAAAAAATCAACAGTTATTACAGGGGAAACAACCGATAACTGTGGACAGCAAGGACACATACTGTTCACTCCCTGAAACTAGTAAATCAGTTCACATCGCGCGCACCTACACGCATTTTGAGCGGGAACTGAATTTTAACCCGGGGCAGGGAGGGGTTCCGGGCGCAGCCTGGCCCGAGGCTGGAACAGTGAGGCTCTTGGGTATTTTCTGAGGGTGCGACCAGGCGGAGGGCCAAGAACAAGTGTGTCCCCCCACCCTGCACCGCTGGGATAACACGGCCCCAGTAATCTGAGCAAGTTTGCAAAGACCTTCTCTGCAGCCGGAGCCTGACGGGTATCCAGGGTAACCGCAAGGGGCGGAGCTTCGGGTTAGGTCCCCGCGAGGTTCTCCCCACAGCCAATAACGAACCGTAAATTCCCAGCCCATTGTTGTTTATTGCTGACCCCGCAGCGCTCCGCTAGGAGATTGGCCGCTTTAGGGAAGGGGGCGGAGTCCTCCCGCCCCCGCAGCCACCTTTCGGCTCCATTCACAAAATTCCGGCCTTTCTTGGTCACGTGGTTGGGGGCGTGGAGGGGCAGGGGAAATGACACAACAAAGGCCCAAGTTTCCCAAACCACAAAACTTTTTTCTGCCTCGCTACCTCCTCTTTGTCCCGTCCCTGAAACAAATACTAGATGAGGAAAAGGAGCTTTAGGCTTGGGAGTAATAACGAGATTAAAAAAAAAAAGTCTGAAGTTAAAGGAAGGCTCTCGGGGATAATTCCCGAGGACACTGCTTAGGGGAAAAACTGTGCGAAAGTAAAAGAAGAGAATTGAGAGTGGGGAGAAAGCTCTAAGGAAAGACTAGGAGTTTGTGCTTGCTGCCTCGTCAAGTCACTGTTTTTAGAAGTGAAAACTGTTCGATTGCAGATGGATTTCAATTTTCTCAACCTCACGTTCTGTAATGTTCATTTCTACCTTTGATTTATTCCACAGTGTCTTGTTGGTTTTTAAAAGCGTCTTTTAGGAATATTGCAGGTTTTCGCTGGCTAACAATTTTAGCTTCCATTTCCAAAGTCCTCTAACTCCTTCACAGGCCCTCATAAACTCCCTGGATCCTCCTTCCTCCCAAAGGTGGAAGCGCACTCGGGCGCTGTAAGCCTCTGATGCTACCACACATTGCAAGGGCTCCATGTTTTCCCTTTTTTGAATACTTTAAACGAGCTTATATCTTTCAACTATTTGAACTTCATAGTAACTAAAAATGATGTTGTCATGTGAATAAGCGTATAGTCTCACTGCAGTTTTGTTGAAACAGAATAAAATTTTGAGATAAATGTGTCCCTCTGGCATGTGAACAATTGAATCAGCCTCTTTTCTTTCTCTCACTTTTCTGTCCTTTCTCTGCATTGATACCTAAGGAAGACAGTATCTCTTCTGTCCTTTCTGTGCCTCGATATTCAGTGAGACACTTAGCTTCTAGTTTGGCGACTGTTTATTTTCTGTGCTTTGCACTGGGAAAAACCAATAGACCAGTTGCTGAAGAAAGTGGAAGGGCTCGACATTTGTTTTTCAGAAAATGTTACTCTGGTGGAAAATATCTACAGAGACAGCTGTTCTATCTACAAGAGAAGAACATAAAAAGTTGCACAAAGTTTCCACTACTTTTGAGAATGTCTTTAAAAATCAGTTTAGCAAATGCCAGTTCTTTGAATTTGAATGGAAAATTTCATTTTGGCAGGATTTCAGGCATAGAATGGCAGAGCAGAGGCCAAGAGGCTTTGACATTTATTTACTTGTATTTTGAAATCCCATTTGGGTTTTGAAATAAGAGCTCTTGAGAGAAAGTCCACTCCCCCCCTAAAAAAAAAGGTCCATTTTTGAGTTTGGAGAGCTTTTAACTTGTGTATAAAACTATTTAAATCTTTATAGTTCCTTTGCTGTTATTTAGTAAAGTAAAATAATATTCATTAGTGACTTTTCTGTAGTTAACTTATGGTATTATGCTAAAAATGCATATAGTTAAATAAAGTGAATTTTTAAAAGCAGTTTTAAAAAGGAAGCTAATATGGCACTTCTTGTTTTAAATGGTTATTATGATTAAAATCAAATGAAATTTTCTCAAAAGTGAGTAGATTCTTAAGTAAAATAGAACTTTTATAATTTGTTTTATTAAAATACTACGTAAGACAAATTGTTAAAGGCCTGTTTGCACAGAGCTACATCAGTTAGATCAGAAAAACATAGAATATTAAATAGCAAAATTGGCAAAGGAAATGAACAAGTGAAAATAATCCCAAAGGAAAACATAGAGCCCTAAGAGAATGGTGAAATAAAATTAGTGGACTTAATGGGCTTTCTGTGGGAAGAGAAGCAGAAATTTGGGAGACGGGTGGAACCTAGGAAGAAGGTAAATGTATGGAGGAAAGTGACACTCTGTAGAAGATGTTCCCTCTCCCCCTGTCAGCACTGCCATTGTCAGCTGGCGAATATCTGTAAACTCCCTCAAGTAGCGGAAATGCAAACAACTTATAAACCTGATAAAAAAATTCTTGCCTGCACTAAAAGTCAGGATATTATACTGTACACTTAAAAAAGAAAGAATGCTTTTAGCCCATCAAGTTTGAAAAAAATTTATAATATCCAGAGATTCGGATCTTAGGATAAGGAACATACATTGTTGGTAGGAATGTGACTTTTTGTAACTTTTTTAAAGTAAGTTTACAATATCTACTAGATCTTAAAATGCACTGTATCTATTAGACACTAAAATTAGACCCCAAAATTCCCATTTGGGAAATCTATCCTACAAAAATAAAAACAATGTTGCCTAAGGACATTTATTGAAGTATTATGCATAGAGGGAAAAATCTGGCAGCAATTTCAATACCCACTAATAGAGGAATAGATTTAACAAACCCACATCTGTAGTGCCAACTACTCAGGAGGCTGAGGCAAGAGGATCCCTTGAGCCCAAGAGTTTGAGGTTACAGTGACCTATGATGACACCACTGTATTTTAGCATGTGAGACAGATTGAGATTCTGTCTCAGAAAAAAATCTGATTCCAGGGTGGATCCATAAAGTTTCCGATTCAGTAGGCTTGAGCTGGGTTGCAGGAAACACATCACTTGGGAATTTTGTGGCAGGAGATTTTGTTGCAGTTGGTCTGTCAACATTTCTTTGAGAAACCCTGGGTTAGACTTCTGGTAGAAGTCCAAAGGGAGGCCTGCTATGTGTGCTAGTGCAGACATGTTTTGCTTGCCCACATAATTCTGACCCTCATGGGGAATTCAGTGTCAACATTTAAAATTCAGATTACACATAAAAATCCAGACTACCAGTATTGCTTGAAAAATCAGAGAATATGATAACACTGGGTCCAAATTCCCACATAGCAACCATCAGCTGGAGCTGCTGTAAAGGGCTGATGCTCCTCGTAAAGCAGCCTGGGCTCTCAATTTTGCCATGCTCCCCACTCTTTCCCAATCCCTGTATTTCTTGTTTATGTTACCTACCTTACTTTTGTATGATTTGCATGTGACATAGCATGTTAGGCGAAAAAAGCAGGAGACACAATAAGCAGTATCATATGTCCCATTTTTATTAAAAAGAAAAAATAGTATACATAAAGGTGTGTGTATATACACTGAAACATATATATATAACATATATATATAAAAAATCTATCTATCTATCTATATATATATATACACACACACACACACTCTCAACATTTTTTCATTATTGCCCCTGAAGGGGCTTTTTTAGCCATTTTTTATTCCTAGTCACCTTCCTTCCATTACCTTTTAATACCACAGTTATACTGTATATCTGTTTATGTCCTATAGTCCTTTGGAGGGTCACAGACCATTGTGATACCTAAAATCCTCTAACAACCAATTTTCAACACTTAGGGTCAGTATCACCCCCACGGAGAATGTATAATATATACCTATTTTTTTCTTTTTATAGATACTGTATTTACCTATGAATACTGACTTTTTTATGATCAAAATGAATGGTTTGGAAGGATGCACATCTGTCTTTTATCATAATTTACATTTGCCTCCAGTAGGTCAGATTGAAGGTGGGAAGTAAAAGATAATTAAATTTTTTTCTAGTACTAGAAATAGTTTGTTACAACATGCATGTTTCATAGTCGTATTTTTTTTAATCCACTAAAAGAAGGAACAAATTCTTGGTATAAATTAGAGTTAGTTTTACAAGGAAAACAGAAATTTCTATTTATAGGACAGCAATATATCTAGATGGTCATGGGTCTAAACTTTTGAGTGATACATAAAGTTTGGAATAACTAATAAGCAAGGAACAAAACATGAACCCTCTACCTTCCTTTAGAAATAAGATTATTTGCATTTTTTTAGAATGGAAAATATGAGTTTGGTGACTTTAAAATAAACAGTAAAACATTAGCAGACTTTACCAATTTCCACTTCATGTAGTTGTTTTCTGGACAAGAAAGAGAGATGCAAGTGTGGTTGCTATGGTTTCTTCAAATGTAAGAGACAGGATAGTAACTAAGACAGAAAAGGATTCCAAAAGTTCCTTTAAGAAAGAGAATTTTATTATCCTGAGTTACAATTTGATTTAAAACAATTTAAAGCACTAACAATAAAGTTAACCTTTTACATGTATTAAACATTAGAAGAAATACATTTCCACACTGGCTTCCCAAAGTATCTCCTCTGTAAGTTCTTTCTGGAATATGTTCGTTTTTCTCCACTCCTGAAAGCCAAAGTAGCATTAAGGAAACTCCGTTTTGTGGACTTTCAAAGCAGGCATTTCTCCATAGCCCTGCACTTTGCATAAATGTTTATTACTGTCTTTTCATTTAATAAGCTTTTTTTAGGACCTTGTGTTCTTAGTGACTGGCACATAGACACTGTTTAATCCATGTTTTTGATGAATTAATGAATTAATGAATGGAAAGCATGCTTTTGAACTACCCTCCCCTCCAAATATAAACCAATTTCAAATATTAACTTAAGCAATGCTGTGGACAGTGACTATTCTGAAAATGAACAAACAAACAAAAAATTATCAGACATCTAAGAAGTCATGAATATCTGAGGCCAGGCACAGTTTCTCACGCCTGTAATCCTAGCACTCTGGGAGGCCAAGGCGGGAGGATCCCTTGAGCTCAGAAGTTTGACACCAGCGTCTCGAAGAGCGAGACTCCATCTCTACTAAAAATAGAAAAAAAATTAGTTAGGCAACTAAAAAAAAATAGAAAAAATTAGCTGGGCATGGTGGTGCATACCTTTAGTCCCAGCTACTTGGGAGGCTGAAGCAGGAGGACTGCTTGAGCCCAGGAGTTTGAGGTTGCTGTGAGCTAGACTGATGCCATGGTATCTAGCCCAGACAATAGAGTGGGACTCTGTCTCAAAAATAAAAATAAATTAAAAAAAAAAGTCCTGAATATCAGAGTACAAATAAGTTATAGTTAAAAGTTTGTTCTTGTTCTTGAGAGATCTTAAGTGTTCTCACCACATTCCCCCACAAAAAAGGTAACTTTGTGAGTTGATGGATATGTTAATTATGCTTGATTGTGATAATCACTTCACAACCTATATGTACAGTCATGCCTAGCTTAACCATGGGAATATGTTCTGAGAACATTTGAATGATTAATTCATCTTTTCCCTTCATCAAAAATAATTTTTTTAAAAAGTACAATATCTATGCTCCTCTGGCAATATTCCCTATTCAGTCATACCTTACTTAACAATGAGGATAGGTTGAGAACTGAAGCACTAGGTGACTTTATCATGGTATGAACATCATAGAGTATACTTAAACCAAGGTATTATAGCCTACTGCATACACAGCTAGGCTAAATGGCATAGCCTAATGCTCCTAGGCCACAAACTGTACAGCATGTTACTATACTGAGTACTGTGGGCAATTGTCACACAATGGTGTGCATTTGTGCAGCTAAACTTATCCAAACATAGAAAAGGTACAGTAAAAATATGGTATAAAAGAAAAAAATGGTACACATGGATAGGGAACTTAGCATAAATGGAGCTTGCAGGACTGGAAGTTGCTCTCGGTGAGTCAGTGAGGGAGTGTGAGTGAATGTGAAGGCCTGGGACATTGCTGTACACTACTGTAGATTTTATAAATACTGTACACTTAGGCCACACTAAATTTATTTTGAAAAATATTTTTTTCCTTCATTATAAATTAAACAGCTTATAATAACATTTTTACTTTATAAACTTTTTACTTTCTTTAATGTTTGGACTCTTGTAATAACACTTAGCTAAAACACAAACATTGTACAGCTATACAAAAATATTTTCTTTATGTCTTCATTCTATAAGCTTTTTCCTATTTTTGAAATTTTTATTTATTTTTTACTGTTTAAACATATTTGTTAAAAACGAAGACACAGGCCAGGCGCGGTGGCTCACGTCTGTAATCCTAGCACTGTGGGAGGCCTAGGCTGGAGGATCACTTGAGGTCAGGAGTTCCAGACCAGCCTGAGCAAGAGTGAGACCCCTGTCTCTACTAAAAATAGAAAAAAATTCGTTGGACAACCAAAAATATATAGAAAAAATTATCCAGACATGGTGGCACATGCCTGTAGTCCTAGCTACTCGGGAGGCTGAGGCAGAAGGATTGCTTAAGCCCAGGAGTTTGAGGTTGCTGTGAGCTAGGCTGACACCATAGCACTCTAGCCCCGGTGACAAAGTGAGACTGTGTCTTTCAAAAAAAAAAAAAAAAAAACAAGAAATCTAAGACACACACACACACACACATTAGTCTAGGCCTACACAGGATCAGTATCCTCAAGATCACTATCTTCCATTTCTACACCTTGTCCCATTAGAAGATCTTCAGGGGCAATAAGCATGGAGCTATCCTAGCCTATGACAGCAATGCCTTCTTCTGGAATACCTCCTGAAGGAACTGCCTGTGGCTGTTTTACAGTTAACTTTTTCTTTTAAGGTAGAAGGAGTAAACTCTAAATAACTATGAAAGGTAGAGTATAGTAAATGCATCGATTAGTAATAGTTTATTATCAAGTATTACATACTGTACGTAACTGCATGTGTTCTAGTAATACTTTTTATTTTAAACTTTACTTTTTTATTGAGGTAAAATATACAATATATATAATTTACCATCTTTACTATTTTGAAGTATACAGTTCAATGGTAATAAATACATTCTTTTTTTCTCTTGTTTTCCCCTCTCCCCTTTGCCAGAAATCTCCTAGTCTCTGGTAACCACCATTCTACTCTCTATCTTCATAAGATCTACTTTTTTCGTTTCCACATATGAGTGAAAACATGCAATATTTGTCTTTCTGTTCTTGGCTTATTTTGCTTAATATAACGGCCTCCAATTCCATCCATGTTGCTACAAATGACAGAATTTCATTCTTTTTTATGGCTAATTAATATTCCATTATTTATATATTCCACTTTTTTTTTTTTTACTCATTTATCCCTTGATAGGCACTTAAGTTGACTTGGTATTTTGGCTATTGTGAATAGTGCTACAATAAACATGAAAGTGCAGATAATTCTTTGATATATTGGTTTCCTTTGTGCTGTATTTTTGATATGTTAGTTTTGTTTGCACCAGCATCACCGCAAACATGTGAGTGATGCATTGTGGAATACTAGGATATCACTAGGCCATAGGAAATTTTTAGCCCCATTATAATCTTATGGGACCACTGTCGTAAATGCAGTCTCTTGTTGACTGAAAGGTCACTATGCATTGCATGACTGTATATCAAAACATCACATTATATGCCTTAAATATATATAATTTTTATTTGTCAATCATACCTCAATAAAGCTGGAGAATATAAAGAAAAAAGTTTCCTCCTAAAATCATTGTTGAAAGAAAATTAAAAGCTGCACTGAGCTAAATATAATTTCTCTAATGTGTAGGTTTATTTTTTGTGTGTGTTGTTGGCGCAGAAACACATTCTTTGTGATTTCTAAGGATGTGATATTTATGTGACCAACAACAAAAGTATCTGAAGTATATAATTCAGAATCAAAGCTTGTACTAATGTGACCTTTCTTTCTCTCTTTCTCTTTTTTAGTTTATTAAAGAAAAGACTTTGTACTAGATGTCCTTGAGATCTCTTATAAAAGAAATCTCTTGACTTTCTTATTTTTAATCATTGGTTATGTTGAGCTCACTCAGGAAAAAAAAAACAAAACAGTGTAGTGGAAAGAGGATTTGACACCAGACAATCATGGATTCTAATGCTAGCTCCAACACAGGCCAAATTACTTTCTCTCTCTGAGCCTTAGTTTCCACATCTGTATAATGGATATAGATCTATTTTCCAAAATTGCTGTAAGGAAAGAATTTAGCAGATGTATTTAAAGTGCCTAGCAGAGTTGACACTCTATAAAAGTTGTCATTCTTGTTTGTTAGAGCTTTTCTCTAACTTATGACAATGGACCTCTGCTCTCTGGGTCAGCCCTCATTGGCCTGATGCCATTGAGATCTTCCCATGTAATCTTTTGGATGGCTTTTAGGACTGTCCTTGACACCTGGGAATAGCCTGCCATTCTGCCTATGTTTAAAAAACTTTTTTAGCTTCCCTTGCACGTAGGGGCCAATTCCTGGTTTTTAATACTCACCCTGCTCAGACAGAGGATTGACACATCAGAGTCCTCTCCCTGGTCTCTGCTAATCAGCTGACTTGATGCCTGACACAGCACACCAATTATATTGCAGTTAAGATCTCCTTACTGAGTTCAAAAAGTCTAGCACAACAGGAGCATTAGTTTCAAGAAAGTAAAACATAATAGTGCTCCAAAACTGAGCAGTTTTTGAAAAGGGAGCCAAAAGAATGGCCTTATGTCCATCACTTCCTTAAACCCCAGAAAGTATCCCCTAAATAAGGGTCACCAATGATATTTAAGTCAGCTTCTTGGTATTTGAAGAATAATGTGTCTTTGAACTTTGTAATAGTCATTTCACTTCTTTTTGATCTTCCTGAATTCCCTTTTATATTTAAAATGTTCCTTTTGTCCTGAATTTCTTCTCAAGTTTAAAAATAGCCGTTTGACTGCAGTCATTTCATGTGAGCACATCAAAGAAAGCTACAAATCTTCTTTGTATCTGTATGACACTCTAAATAAAACTCAGATTTTTGTTCTTGATTCACTTTTATATTGTTAGTTGAAATTACTCCTTAATTCTATTGTGTCAGGTAACATCAATGCTCATTGGTTTATCAAATATATTTGGGAGAAACACGGTGTCCCTGGAAAATAAGTTATTTATGAATGAGAGTCTTACCTTTGTTAGGAAAAATTTGTATATAACACTCTTGACATCATTTGAGTCAATAAAGGAAGGCAGCATTTTGAGAAAGGCTTAGGAAGCAGAATCTCATTCCTTCAGGTACGTGTATGGATGGGATCTAAAAATAATCTTTTCATTTAGAGTTAAAACAAAGATTTTTTTTTTCTGTATATACACACGTTGTCACACCCACTCCTAAAATCTACTCGCAATTCTTAAAATAATGTGTTAACAGTTAAAATAGAGGAAAAGGCCATGACATTTATTATAAATAGCTCATTACTTGACTCATTTCTGCTATAATAGGGTTATCAGTGCTTAGATTCCGGATAATTCAATCTTAGAACAGGAAGAGGCATCAATAGCTCATCTAGTTTGTTATCCATGCCATAACTACTCTTCTTATTTTCCAACAGATAGAGCCATACTTAATAAGAGCTTGTCAATTCTTAAGCCTTCAATATCTGATCATCAGCCAAGAAGACTCTAAATTATTGTTTCTCAAACTATCAGCAATGAAAAGACCTGTACTAGTTATAATAGAGTTACAAACTAACCCAAAATTTAGTAGCTTAAATTAATTCACATTTATAATTTCACAGTTTCTGTGACTCAAGGATCTAGGAGCAATTTCTGGCTCAGGGTTTCTTTTGAGGTAGCAGTCAAGCTGTCGAGTATGGCTACAGTCATCTGGGGCTGGGAAATCTGTTTCCAAGCTCACTCTTGTGGTAGTTGGCAGGTCTCAGTTCCTTGTTGATTGCTGGCCATATACTTCAGCTTTTTGCCATGTGAGTTTCTCCATAAGGCTGCTGACAACATGGCCTCCCCAGTGTGAGTAAGCCAAGAGAGAGAGGCCAAGATGGAGGCCACAGTCTTTTACAACCTTATCTTGGAAGTGACTTACTATCACCTCTGCCATATACTATTAATCACCAAACCAATCTTGGAACAATGTAAGATGAGGACAACACAAGGGTGTGAATACTAAGATACTGGGATCATTGGTGATCATCTTGGAAGTTGGCTGCAAGACCTTTTTTCTTTCTAACATCTTTAAATCCATCTCAGATTTAACACATTTATTCGCTGTCCTTATTTATGCAAAACTGCTTCCACAATTAGACCTAAGATTCCAGGAGTACAGGGATTTTATCTTATCCATGACTGTATTCCCTTCACCTAGCAGAGTGGTTGCCATATAGCAGATATCCAACAGCTATTTGTTGATGGAATTAAATATGTATAACACACTCTGTTTTTAAAGCTGCTAAAGCAAAGGAAATACAAAAGTTCAAGTTACAATAGCATTTAGGGACTTAACATCTTGGGGTCAGGATAAACTATTATGCTAAAGTTTAATTTCTTTCCATTAAATTCTCTATTCAGCATTCATCATCTATAGTGTATAGGCATTGTGTTGTATTAGGAATATATTGCACTCGTCCCCATCAAATCAAGAGCATAAACTGAAAGGAGAAACAAAACTGCAAAACACCTCTTTAGTAGGGCCTTCCATGATCCCCCTCACATTTCCCCTGCTAAAGAAAAGACGGCAGGACAAAAATGGAGTCACTCGTGGTAAAGTTCAATGTTACCAAACTGAAACTTAAGTTGTTTCCTTGCGAAAACTGATCTTCCAAGAAGTTGGAAGTTGGCTACAAGACCTTTTTTCTTTCTAACATCTTTAAATCCATCTCAGATTTAACACATTTATTTGCTTCCTTATTTATGCAAAACTGCTTCTACAATTAGACCTAAGATTCCAGGAGTACAGGGATTTTATCTTATCCAGAGAGAGAGGATAGATAGTCAAATATCATTCAGCCAACAAATTTTACTTACACCCTTAAAAAGAAAGCAACTTTGAAATGACCAGTCCACTATTTGTTCCTATTTCCTGCTTTCCTTTTCTTTTTTCCTCCCTATAAAGCGTATTGACTTGGTTTACCTCATTGGAGCTCCAATCTACTTTGTAGACTGTATGCTACCTAATTCAAGAATCACCAATAAAAAGCCAATTAGATCTTTGAAATTCAATTGTTGGGATTTTGTTCTTTGATACTGTTAACTCTAGAATATTAATCTGTTTTATTTCCATCATAAGACTCAGCCTGTTCAAGGCAAAATGGAATCTATTACTCTTTTGTATAAATCCTGTCTCAGACTGTCGATGATGAAGTGTAAAATACTGTTTTGTTTCATTTATGCTTTAAGACTTAAGGTCTTACCTCTCAACATTTTGATCATTGTTTTATTTTTACTATGAATTCTCTCTGTCTTCCTAGTTGTTTTTTTTTTTAATTTAAGTTGTAGAGTCACAGTATGAGCATAAGATTCTTGTGTCTGTTCAGTGATTCTGCTTTTATAATTTACATTACCTAATTTAGTTTAGAGCTAAGTGATGTCAATGGGAGTCTTGCATGAATAAGGACTGTGAATGAATCTGTTCAAATTAACTGGAAATTAAAGAGACATTTTCAAGGACATTCGTTCTAAAAATTGATCTGCTTTGCAATTAGCCTCATGTAAAATTATTTTTCAGTAGTCATGGAAATAGCAGGTAGTCCACTAACCCAGGATGAGTAGACCATTTTCTTGGAATTTATAAAAGTTTGGATAGGAGAAGCTTTTTTAAAAAATACAATTTTGGATTACTCTTTAACTGTTCATTTGTAAAATGTGGAGAGTGGTGGAGAGCTGAGAAAACACATTAATTGGAGTTCTGCTCTGTGCTAGGCTGTGTACTAGACACTTCCATAAACCCCATGAATTCTCTCACTGGATCTTTAGAACAGCCCTGACTTGCAGACTAGTGTCCCATCTAACAGCAAAGGAAACAGATGCTCAAAAAAGTGAAAGGGTTCACCCAAAGTCATGGAACCAGAAAGTGGAGGAATAGAGCCCCTCAAGACTATGAAGAACAGTTTGCAGGATAATTGCTAAGGTCTGATTTACAGCACTTTCTAATGTACAGTCTGGACACCTGTGGTTACACAATAAACAGAGGGACACAGTTTTTCAAAGTATGTCTTGTGGGAAGGACATTATCTTGGAATGCTAATAGATGTTATTTGGAAATGAAAAATAAAAAGTTGCCAGTGTAAGTCTGAAAATTTCAGAAATGCTGGGTTGGACACAATTAAACTAATTTTAAACAAAATTAAACAAAAAAACCCTCTGGTACTCATCAGAGCCTTTAATATGTTAATGTTCTCTGTGAATTAAATCTTAGTGTAGGTGGTTTGGTGGGGAGGGTGCCTCCAAGAGAGGAGGATAGGAAGTGGGAGTGAGGTTGGAGACACACTATACCAAACTTTCTGGATGTCTTTGATCATCAATTTTTTTTTTCCCTTGGCAGGGCATCTAAAAGGACTAATGCTGTATGGATGATAGTTTGTGAAATACTTGTGTAAATTATTAAAGGAAAAACAAAGAAGTAATTTTGAGGAAGTTTACCAGTAGAACTTCTAAATGCATTGATTCGATATCACCAGGTAGACATAAAAATTGCCTTTTTCTAGGAAAAGGTTATAATAAGAATGGTAGTAAATTGGTACCAATTACTATTATCTGAAATGATTGCTAGAGGCACATCTTCTTCTCTCTGTCTTTTTCCCCATGTCCATTTTTTATTTTTATTCTATTGTGCCCTAAGTCTATATGTCTATCAGGCATCTATAGTCCTGATGGGCCCACTCAGGAAAATAGAGAAATTGTTTCTCACTTTGAATACCAGGGAGAGTCCTTTGTAGAGATTTGATGGTTCCTCAATAGCTAACTCATCAGTTTACTCAGATTTGGATTGATAAAATTTCAAAAAAGGAAAAAAAAAAAACTATATAAGAGTCAACACTACCCTTAACAGCATTTTATTTTGACAGATTCGAACACAACAGCTATTTTACAGCATGGTGACTGTAGTTAATAACAATATAGTGTAATCTTAGAAAACACTAAGTAGATTTTAAGCATTCTCACCATATAAATAATAACTATGTGAGGCAGCACATATGTTAATTAACTCAATTTAGCCAGTCCACAATGTATATATATTTCAAAACATCATGTTGTACATGATAAAGGTTAATATATTATATTTTATTTGTCAGTTTAGAAAAGCACACAACAACAAAAAGGTGGGAGGGGGCATTATCTCCCTTTGAGTATCAAATAATTTTATGAAAGAAGAATGCATTTATTAAATAAATTTATAGGAGACCATTAGTTTTGACTGAGCTCCGACATTAGGCCCAATTGACCAAACTAAAATGGAGTTATTCATGCTGAAGTTCCAGGCCACCAAGCAGACACTAAGTTGTTTATCTGACCTTAGGAGAAATCAGGAAAGAGATTAATAGCCAAATCCCCAAACAAGTCTGTTTTAGCCAGCATGATAAGAAATTTCCTCTGCTTTAACCTTTACAAGAAAAATAACTTTGGAACTACTAATCTGCTTTTGTTTTCTATTTCTGCTTTCCTCAGCCCTTTTCTGTCTATAAAACCAGGCTTCTCTGCTGGGCTCATCAAAACACTCATTCTATTTTGTGAAATAACGTGTTGCCTGATTCTAGAATAGCAAATAAAAGCCAATTAATATCTTTAAACTAAATTTGTTTTAATTTTGTCTTCTGACACATTTTAGCCAAAATACAAGGGTGCAGAAAGCATATACTTAGAATAAGTTCTGCATATTAATATTAAACTATATAACCTTCTAACATCTGTGTATGCGTTCTGTGTGTATATATTTCACTTTGCCTCATACTTATGAAAACTTTTTTTGTATATAGGCACTTGACTGTGGGCAAGAACTGGGAAACTACTATTAATCCCTAAACTATAGGGATTAATCTCTTATTTGAAACTCTGGTTATTTTTCACAGTGTAGAAGAGAAATTTACACCTCAATACACTGTATATTGCATAATACTCAAAGAGTATGGGACATCACTCTGGAATCTAATACAGTAATATTTCTGCAGAAAAACATACGGATATTCACAAAAAAATTGAAAAAAAATGTAGATTAAAGCCCTATTACCAGTTTACATTAGGATGCATCATCAAAACTACCTTCGGTTTTCAGAGCAATTTTTGACCTCTGTTGTCCACCTCCCCTCAAAATCTGGCTTTCCATTAATCTGGCCCAGTAAAAAAATTTGTATAATTTTTTTTGTAAAATTTTTGTAAATTTTTTTAATTGATCCAAGGTGTATAAAGAAATATGAAATTTGAAAACAAAGGCAATCCTACAATACACAAACTTTTTATCATTATAAAATTATCTTTCTATCTTCTCACTAATTTCCACACACACAAATCCATTCTTAATGTGTAATGTGTATGATCAAAATAGAAGAAGAAAAATGAGTAAGTAGGAGAGAAATATTAGGCACAACTTCCAATTACATTGGCTGTATATATCATTGGTTCTAAAGAAGAATCTTAGAGAAAAAACTACTACCAAGAATGACTGAGAAGACATTTTATACAAGCCAATCCTAAATATTTTCAAGACCTGGGACAAAAGTACCAGTGGAAGCCCGCAGACCACATTTCTACGTAATAACAAAGTGGTGAATTAAGCTAAACCCACAACAGCAAAAGCCTTCATCCCAAGACAGACCTTGTGCTAGAGGCCACAGGAACTAAGCGCTGCACCTATTAACCTGAGCTATGGCTGGGCAGGCAGGGTGGAAGTTGATACAAATGGAGACTGGATCTGCTTCAATCCAGAAGGGGGACTGTCCCAGTTCAGCTCTTCAAAGAGCCAGGTAGGTAGGTTTTCCTTTCCTGCATCTCACTTTTCCTTTTTAGGATTTGTAGGCAGTTTAAAGAATCTACCAAAACTAGATCAGCCCAGGAGAGGAGAGGAAGTAGTTATCTGGGGAACCCAATCTATCTACATACCTCTCATGGGCTGGTTGGGTGTTGCCTAGTTTAGACAAACCTGCCACTCAACCCGTGTTTCCCAGGGCACAAGCTATACTTCTGTCTTCTCCACCATGCACTGCTGTGCTCTCAACCCTGGTCCTCTAGCCTGAGGACATCGTCTTCCACAGTTTTCTCTTTGGTAATTCCTGTTTACTCAATAGGGACCAAAATTTTTTTAAAAAGCCCTTTTTTATGTGAATGAAAATTAAAAACAAAAGAAACATAAAAATATTATTTTTGTGTTCACATGTATATGATATGTGGGACCTTGAAGCACTGCGTCCCTCTTATCTAAGAGTAGAACTCCTTCCAGGCCTCATAATTCTCTCCCAATCCCTTCCAGTCTTCCACTCTTTTAAGAATGAAAAGGGGTGGGAATGTATGCATATATTTGGTATTCATAATCTCATCCTAATGGCTGGCTTGTGTTCAAACAAAGTCTCTAATTCAATGAAATGGCATATCTTTAATGGAAGGATTACAAAGAAATGAAATTTGCATATCCTGTCTAGTAAAATGAATAAAGTATATAGAATTTAAGAAGTGGTTGCTAATATTGTCAGGATGTGGTTTATATACTATTATAAAAGACTTGCTTCCCAAGTGAAGTCACATGTAGGGGCTCAATTTCTGAGTCTATGAAAGAAAGAGTTGAGAATTGTAATGCAAGAATTAAGATAAGTCTATGTGTATATATATATAAACTTATAAATATAAATAACATATTTTAAATATAAAGACACGGTGGAGAGAAAACATATTCATGACATATTTGTCTATTCGTAAAAAGTTTTCCTATAGTTTAACAGCTTAGTTATTTTCTGTAGGTTAAGGAAGCCAAAGATATGATTTCTTTGGTGTTCAATATAAAAATTTCATAGGACACTTCAATAGGAGAGGCTGCATCCACCCATGGTGTTGTTGGGGCTCAGAGCTCAATATCCCAAAGTATAGAGCCTTGGCAAACTGAGCACTTTGAACTGAAAGATATTGGAAGGACCCCTGAACAAAGTCTCCCTGATCTTCTCCCATCATCCTGTCTCCTGCCTGTCTTTCTTTACCTAAGTGATTCATATAAACCAGAACTTTTCTTCCCCAAGGTGGATCATAAATACTAGAAGCCCTCTCCCCTTAAGCAAGACATAAAACCTAGAAAGATTAGTTTCTTCTTTCTCCCTTACCCCTTGAAGACCTTCGTCCCAGAGAGTTCTTGCCCCCATACCTGGAGGAAGAAATGTTACCCAAAGTGGCTGAGAATAATGTGAACAGACGAGCACTGCAGACAAGATTTCCCCCTCAATCTATTACCATTAGATCATATCCTTTTGTCCAAACACATTTCTACATGGCCGTCCATTCTTCATAAAACCCAAGCAAAAAAACAAAGTTTTCCCTGATCTTTGTGTGTTCATTTCTGAAGTTTCCTATATTGTATAAAATTCAGATTAAATCAGTTTATTGTGTTTTTCTCTTGTTAACCTGCCTTTTGTTACAGGCATGTTGGCCGTGACACTTATGATGGGTGAGGAAAGGTATTACATCTTTCTATCCCTAGAGTATTCTCTATTTTGTATCAGTTATTTGTATTATTGCTTCTTTAGAAAATATGAGAAAACTTACAACTTTATTGGCTAAATATTCTTGCCCTTCAGTAATTACAAAGCCAGAAAGGTTTACTGGGAGAATTAATCTATCTGGCCTTAATTGTTGTATCTATTTTCTTCAAATGAAAGGTAAATCCCATAAGATTCTATGTGTTCTAAACTAAATAGTGCTCACTCCATAACTTTGTAGAACTTATTTAATGATGTCTCAGTGTCAGTTTTCTGAACTATAAAATGGAATTACTATCTTTCTATGACAACCTTCCCCAAAACACATGTGTACAAATTCAAATATTTGGAGTTCAAATGAATGCCTTCATCTTAATCTCATTAAAGACTATTACAAACAGTTCCCATTTGTAAAGGCTAATGTACAAAACATATATATGCACAGTATGATTTTATAGTGACTAGACTGATACCCAGAAAATATTTTAGAACTTTAAATTCAAAAGAACTCTGGTACTTTGATATTGTGGGTCTTCTCTCAGCAGTCAGCACATATCTAATAGATCTCTCTAGAAAAGGTTGTTTTTTTTAAAAGACAATCATAAATAAGACAAATGCACTTTTCTTATTTTTAATGAATTGAATAAAACATATATAGACTAAAAGATGATGCTTATTTCAACAGTGTACCGTTGTTTAAAACATTTTCAAATCTCATCCTTTGAAGCTGGTATCAGTGCCGGCCATATATTTTTGTTGAATGATTTTAATATAAGTCTTTAGTGTAGATTCTCTTTGAAACAACTTAAAGTTTTTGGAGGGCATCTTGTGGATAAAATAAAGTGAATAACGTTGACTTTGTTCAATACTGATGTAAGTTGAACTGGTAACATTAAGACCATGTTGTGAGTATTACTCAAATGGATTTTGAAGACAACATGAAAAGGGAACTCTGAAATTGCTAGTTGATGAGAGATTCATTACAGTGACTACTTTAACAGGCAATATTTTTTTACATGAATGACAATGGAAATGATAGGTTTTGGGATATTTGACTAAAGACCAGGTAAATAAAGTATTGGGGAAAATTAACATTATAAAAGAAAATTCAAGTTGGTTGAAGCCTTAGAACCTCTGATTACAATCTTTTTATTTAATTTCAAAATATTAAGGGGGTACAAGTGTTTTCGTTACATGGATACTTTTTATAATGATTAAGTTGGGACCTCTAGTGTGCCCAATACCTAAATAGTGTTCATGTACCCGATAGGTAAGTTTTACTCCTCCCTCCTTCTCGCTTCTTGATTTCCAATGACTTTTACATCTCTTTGTGCCTGTGTGTGCTCATTGATTAGCTCCCAATTATTAGAGAGTACATGTGGTGCTTGCTTTTTAATACCTGAAATAATCAGCTTAGGATAATGGTCTGTAGTTCCATCCAAGTTACTGCAAAAGACATTATTTCCTTCCTTTTTATGGCTGAGTAGTACTCCATGATATATATTAATATATACCACAATTTCTTAATCCACTCATGAATTGATGGATTAGGTTGATGCAACATTTTTGTAGTTGTGAATTGTGCCACAGTTAACATTTGAGTGCAGGCATCTTTTTGAAAAAAATGACTTCTTTTCCTTTGAATAAATAGCCAGTAGTGGGATTGCTGGGTTGAATGATAAGTCTACATTTATTTCTTTATGGAATCTCCATACTGTTTTTCATAAAGATTGTACTAATTTGCAGTCCCAGCAACAGTGTATAAGCATATTTTTGTCTCTGTAACCATGCCAGCATGTATTGTTTTTGGACTTTTTAATAATGGCCATTCTGAGTGGGGTAAGGTAGTATCTCATTGTGGTTTTAATTTTAATTTCCCTGATGATTAGTGACGTTGAGCATTTTTTCATATTTTTTTGGCCATTTGTCTATCTTCTTTTGACAAACTTCTGTTCCTGTTTTTGCCTACATTTTTATGGGGTTGTTTTTTAATTGTTGATTTATTTGAGTTCTTTATAGATTCTGGATATTAGCCCTTTACTGGGTGTATATTTTAGAATATTTTCTCCCATTCTATAGGCTGTGTATTTACTTATTTGATTATTTCCTTTGCTGTGCAGAAGCTGCTTAATTTAATCAAGTCCCATTTATTTATTTATTTACTTATGTTGTTGCTATATTTGCCTTTGGGGTCTTAGTCATAAATTCGTTGCCTAGGCTGATGTCTAGAAGAGTTTTTCCTACATTTTCTTCTACAATTTTTATATTTTCATGCCTTACATTTAATTCTTTTGCCCATCTTGAATTAATTTTTGTATATGGCAAAAGATATGGGTCCTGTTTCATTCTTCTGCATGTGACTATCTAGTTTTCCCAGCAGTATTTATTGAATAGGGCTTGCTTTACCCAATGTATGTTGTTGTCTGCTTTGTCAAAAATCAGTTGGTTGTAGGTAGATGGTTTTATATCTGGGTCCTCTATTCTCTTCCATTGGTCTGTGCCTCTACTTTTATACCAGTACCATGATTTTTTGGTTACTATAGCCTTGTAGTATAATTTGAAGACTGGTAACATGATGCCTCCAGATTTGCTCTTTTTACTTAAGATTGCTTTGGCTATTCAGGCATTTTTTTTTGGTTCCAGATGAAGTACAGAATTATTTTTTCTAGACCTGTCAACTATGATATTGGTATTTTTTTTTTTTTTTGGAGTACACCTATGCTTTCTTTTCATATATTCTGCCAAACATTTTCCAAAACAGTGGTACCAGTTCTAGTTGTATCATATCCTTGTAAAATACCTGGTGTTTTTGTCTTTATTATTTTAGACATTCTGGCGGGTGTTTAGTGATATCACATTTTGGCTATAATTTGCATTTTTCTGTGAACAATGAAGTTTAGCATCTTTTCACAAATTATTTTGATGGGGACTGTGTTGAATCTGCAAATCACTTTGGGGGGTATGGCATTGATTCTACCAGTCCATGAGCATGAGATGTTTTTCCATTTGTTTGTGTCATCTGTGATTTTTTTCATCAGTGTTTTGCAGAGAAACCATTCGCCCTTTTGTTTAAGTATGTTCTTAAGTATTTTATTTTCTTTATACCTATTCTGAATGGTAGTGAGTCTTTGATTTGACTCTCAGCTTCACTGTTATTTGATATGGAAATGCTACTGATTTGTGTACATTGAGTTTGTAATGTGAGACTTGGCTGAATTTATTTATAAATTCTAGAAGTATTTAGGTGGAGTCTATAGGGTTTTTTTAGATAAAAGATCATATGGTCAGCAAAAAGGGATGGTTTGACCTCCTCTTTCCTGATTTGGATACCCTTTATTTATTTCTCTTGACTGATTGCTCAGGATAGGACTTCCAGTACTATGTTGAATAGCAGTGGTGACAGTGGGCACCCTGTCTTTTTCTGGTTCTTAGGGGGAATTTTTCATCTTTTTCCCATGCAGCATGATGTTGGCTGTGGGTTTTTCATATATGGCTTTTTTTTTTTTTTTTTTTTTTTGAGACAGAGTCTCACTTTGTTGTCCTGACTAGAATGAGTGCCGTGGCATCAGCCTAGCTCACAGCAATCTCAAACTCCTGGCCTCAAGCAATCCACTTGCCTCAGCCTCCCGAGTAGTTGGGACTACAGGTGCAAGCCACCATGCCCAACTAATTTTCTGTTTCTATTTTTAGTTGACTGGCTAATTTTTTTTCTAGTTTTAGTGGAGACAGGATCTTGCTCTTGCTCAGGCTGGTCTTGAACTTCTGACCGCAAGTGATCCTCCCTGCTTGGCCTCCCAAAGTGCTAGGATTACAGGCATGAGCCACCATGCCCAGCCCATATATGGCTTTTGTTGTTTTGAGTTGTGTTCCTTCTATGTCTAGTTTATTGAGAATTTTTATCATGAAAGGATGCTGATTTTTATCACATGCTTTTTCTGCATCTATTGAAATGATAATATGGTCTTTGTTTTTGATTCTATTTATGTGGTGAATCATAATTAATGATTTGTATATGTTGAACCATCCTTGTATCTCTGGGATAAAACTCACTCACTTGATCATGGTAAATTATCTTTCAGGTGTGATGTTGAATTCAGTTTGCTAGTATTTTATTGAGGATTTTTGCATCTATATTCATAAGCAATATTGGTCTGTAGTTTTCTTTTTCTGTTGTGTCGTTTTTTGACTTTGGTATCAGGGTGACACAGACTTCATAGAATGAGTTAGGGAGGATTTCCTCCTTCTTGATGTTATGGAACAATTTCTGTAGTATAGCTACAGCTCAGTTCTTCTTTGTAGGCCTGATAGAATTCAGCTGTGAATCTGTCTGGTCTAGGGCTTTTTTGTTGTTGTTGTTGTTGTTGGCATATTTTTAATTACTGCTTCAATCTCACTGCTTATTTTTGATCTGTTCAGGATTTCTATTTCTTCCTGATTAAGGGTTAGGAAATTGTATGTTTCTAGGAATTTATCCATTTCTTCTATGTTTTCTGATTTGTGAGTATAGAGGTTTTCATAGTATTCTCGTATGATATTTTGAATCTCTAAGTTATCAATAGCAATAGTTTCAGTGTAATGTGCACATAGCTCTTCCCTTCACCTGAAACCAAGTTAAACCAATCAATAGAACATTGAATTATACAGAAATAACTTATTTTCATTACAACTTGCTTCAAATTAGAACACTTATCCTGCCTTTCCACCTACCCTTTTAGAGACTGCAGAAAATCAAAACAGGAATAAATGAATTTTTTGTGCTTCTTTAATGATGTAATGAACTTTTGAAAATGGGGCTCATTTTCCTCTGGGATCTCCCTTACCAATTCTATAACTATGGTACTAGGGGTGAATAATAAACCTAATGAGTCACCTTCTGCAGAATTCCTGGAAAAAAGAGAGAGAACCAGCAGTTATTAAACCATATGTGGCAAAAGTAAAACAAAGAATGGTTAGGCCCACTTTGACATGAAATTTATTACCTAAGCCATTTTTTGTTGCTATAAAAAAGTACTTGAGGCTGGGTAATTTTTAAAGAAAAACGGTTTATTTGGCTCATGATTCTGAATGGCTAGAAAGTTTAAGATTGGGAGTTTAATTCTGGTGAGGGCCTCAGGTTTCTTCTACTCATGGCGGAAGGCGAAGGGAAGCTAGCTACTGCAGAGATCATATGGCAAGAAAGGAAGCATGGAAGAGGGAGGATTTGCCAGGCTCTTTTTAACAACCAGCTCTCATGGGAACTAATAGAATGAGAACTCACTTGCCCAGTGCATTAATCAATTCATGAGGAATCCACCCCCACAACCCAAACACTTGCCATCAAACCCCACCTCCAACATAGGGGATCAAATTCCAACATGAGATTTGGTAGGGATAAACAAATTATATTCAAACTATAGTATTTAAAAGAATTTTTAATAGCCAATCTAAGCAGATATAAAAGAATACTTAAAGAGAATTTAGTATTTAATCTTTAAATTTTGCTATAGTAATACACTTTAAACAATTCTTTAACTTAAATTTTCAGCTTCAAGCTTTTACATGTGACCATTGTAGAACAGTTACCAGTTGCATTTTACTTAAAAAAAAAAAGTTAGTTAAGCTCTAAATTTCCCTCATTGTTTAGAGCTTTTTAATACTATTCCATCTTACTTAAAATGAGTTTGAAAAAACTTAAGGGTTTTTCCATCACAGTATTAATGAAAATTATATAGAAATGCACAATCATGGATTTTATTAAGTATCATGGCAAAGTAGTAAACTTTCTGAAATAAGATTGCATAATGGCCCAGCAAAGTGTTTTTATATATAATATTTTGCTTAGATTATAGACAATTATGCAAGGAGGCAAAGATTAGGTAAAATTACTAAATGTTGATTATTTTGTTTAATGGTGTCATTTCACACAGAAAGTCTACTTAAACGTGTAACATATTCTGCAGTGTATTTATATAAACATGCTCCATGAAGTTTCCTTTATGGAAGGGTTTACTGAAACTGATTTTGAGCAACATGTATCAGAGTCAACCAAGGTAATTGTTAAACATTCAGATCTTAAGCAATTTTCTGACAAAATTTATCACTGGAGTCTAAAAATTGTACCTCCTTATTCTTCTGTTTGGAGCAATCAGGAAATGGAATCCAAATCCATTAATATTTTTAAATATAGTTTTGCTCATTTAAATTGTTAGCTTGAGTGGAATCAATGTAACTTCTCACACTAATAGAAATGTAAGTAATAAAGAATAATTATTATGGCCAGTCATATAAACATTCTGTCAAGAATGAAGTCAAAATTAAATATACAGTTTTTCAAGTTCCATAGTGGGAAAATAGAAAATATATTTCTATGTAGTTAATTTTCACTTATTTTCCTACAAGTTACACTGTGTTACAAGGAGTCCTTATAATTTTTTCTTTATAAATGAACTATTTTGACATGCTGTATTCACTTTTAAGATATTAAACATAAATGCATGTATAATAAAAAGTAATTGTAGAGACATGTAGTAGGTAAATCATTGTTCTCAATTCTTCACATCTTTTCCATATATCCATGCACTTTGCCACATGACTTTGGAGTTCCCTCCACTAGAAGCAATGATGTGGGCTTGGCCAAATTATTTCTTTTGGCTTTTGGAAAGTATGAAGAAATGATGAGGTACAGTGACATGCCAAGAAAAAAAAGCATACCCCGGGTAGTTACTGCCTCTTTAGCTTGGCCCCCAGAAAGAACATATGTGAATAAAATCTTAAACCACCTGTCACTCTGTAGCTACCCACTGACCCAGGGTAGTTGAGCTGAACCACAGTGGACCACAGGCTCCTAAGCATGAGGATACATGCTTCTTGTATGCCACTGGAACTCTGTGATTGCCAATCATACAGCATTGTTGTAGCAAGAGAATAAGCTTATTTAAAAGTAAAAAATATACTAGTGCATGATGAAATAAATGTATAAATCATTTGGACAGAGAATTAGTCTGAAATACTTCTGGTCCCATTGTCATTCTTAGCAATATGATTTGAGCAAGTCATTACCATTCTCAGACTTATCAACTCGAGTGATAGTGTTGGGTGGGGTGAATTCTAAGGTCCATATACTTTCAATAAAGCACAAATGCCATTTCATTTCAAAAGTAATTAAAAGTGCCTAAAGATAAGTATTTCATAAGTTGAGTGTCTCTAGAAAATCATTATTGCAAGTTACATGTTACTATCATTTACTCATTCAGCGGTTACATTGTGAGCCAAGAATTATACCAGGTACTATGAGGAACTGTAGGATAAATAGGTGAAATCCATAGTTTTCACCTGTATGAAATTAAAAATCTAGTAGGGAACATATCAATACAAAAAGGAAAATCTAAATGTTATAAAAGTGTTGCAAATCAAGGGCTTTAAGAGGGTAATTTCCTACAGCTGGAGAGATTAAAAAAAGCTCTTGGGAGAACATGGCATTTGAGCTAGGTCTTAATGGACATGATTTCAACAGGCAGAGATGTAATGTCATTTTTTGACAGGAGGAAGGGCATGGAAGCAGAGGAGAACAAGCTATTTAAAATGGTGAGTTTTTCTATTTCAGTGGAGTATACTGTGTCAGTAACATATGGCTGAATAGAGAGGTAGGGGCTATATTATTTGAGTATTTTCATTTCTAAGTTCAGGAGCTCAGAATTTATCATGTAGAGAATGGTTTACTACTAAAAGATTTTAAAAAGGAGAGTGTCTAATTCGTGTTTTAGAAAAATCCAACTGGTAATGTGCAGGAAGAAAAGAGATGAGTAAAACTTAAGAGAAGATGGCTCCAGAATGGCTCCTATGTGGATCTGAGCTTGGATGGGAGTGGAGGTGGGCATTTTAAACAGAAAACCCAGCAATATGCATTTATTTTCTTCCAGGAAGGCAGCATATCGATAAGATAATATGAAGCAGTTACTCAAAAAAGGCTTTATGGTACTGGTGCTAGATTACAAGAAAACAATATTTAAAAACTGAAATTCAAGTATTTGCATAAGAGTCTTGAAATGTTAATGTGCCTAAGAATCATCTGGGGTTCTTGTGAAAAACACAGATGTCTGGACTTCAACTCTAGAAATCTTGAAACAATGGGTGTTGGGAGAGATCCAGGAATCTGTATTTTAATAAGTACCTTAAGTGATAAGGAAGGAGGTGGTCCATAAGTCATTCTTTGTCACTGGTTGGATAACATAATAGTAATAATAAAAGCAAACATTTATTGCCCACTTTCTGTGTACCCAGCACTTGGCTAAGTGCACACACACATTACCTCACTTCATTATCATAGTAAGCCTAAGAAGTGGCTGTTAGTATTATTCTCCAAATTACTGCGAAATCAAAGATTGGGGGGCTTCAGCTGTACTTTGAAAGTCATAGAGCTATTAAGTGATGAATTTAGGATATGAACCAAAACTGCCCAACTTTACAACTCACACTGGAGAAGTTTATGATATTAAAGAGTGTAGCTTTTGTCTTTCCTCTTGTACTTTCTTTTTTCAAAACTTTCAACTGATTGGGACCAGTGCCATATTTAACAAGATTGCCTGATTAAATTTACTCCAGTAAAAAATTTCATTCCTAAGTAGAAAAAGACCAGCTGGAACATAATCAGTCATCATAGTGGGATGCCCTAGATATGAAGATGCCCATCCTACCAAGAATAATACATATGCACATAGCAGTAATTCCAAAATAAATATAGAAAATTTCTACAGCATGTGTTATTATAACCATTTAAGCAAAAACACAAGAACTTTAAAGTGGGACGTTAACATTGCCTTGAACATTTTTTTCCTCCCTGTCTTAAAATTGACATCTCAAAATAAATTCATGATCTTGAAGCCTAAGCATTAATTGTCTAAAAGAATAACCCACAATAAAACATAATAAAAGTCAGATTTAACTTTATTCTTGACTATATTTTGATTCCAACTACTATATCATTTTAGTCCCAAAGGCCACGCATTTACCTTCATTTCCTATGATAATGGAAGCAATAGTAGCTTATGTTTCCTCAAGAGAAAAATGTGAGGTAACATACGTTATGAGTCATATTCAAAGTCCAGTCAACCCATTGCAGATGTTAATTATCCCCACTTTGAGAAACAGGACTAAGGACTGAATCATTAATAGATATTTTCTCCCTTAAGTTGATGAAATAAATAAAAAAACAAATTTCCATGAGTTGAAGTAGCAATGGGTATCTGTTGTCAGCTGTAATTTTCCAGTTTTAAACCTAACAACTCTTCATTGTGATTTTATGTGTTCTTGAAGATGGTGACCGAGGAAAAGTGGTTGTAACACAGTGTCCCTTTAAGCTTTTAAGGACTTTTTATCAGCGATGTTTTTACATGTAGTAATATTTTCCCTTTGTCCCCAGAAGTGAAAATGGCAGTGTTATAAAAAAGTTTCTTTTAATTTCAGACTTATTAATCAAAGTCAATTTATTGAGTTCTTCTTATTAATATTTTTTCTAGGCCTTTTAGCGATGGTTTTTGTTTAAAGTTTATTCATAATAAACTATTTCCAAGACACTCTGTTGAACCAAATGCAGGGCACCTGGGGACACTGATTTCTCTGTTCTCCTTTTCTTTCTATTCGTATCCAGCTGGTTGTGTAACTTCTTATATCATCAAAGAACTTATTAACCCTGAAACAATTAGGGGAAAATAAAAAACCTAATTAATACCATGAGCAGAAAGTTTGAAATATAATAAAGAATATGTATTTGAAAAAAAATCATATGCAAGAGTGGTAGATTTAAAAAATTTCTGTAAGAGAATTATTCATCACAGGTGCTGGACGTTTAACCCTGACAGACGATACCTTGGATAACCTTTCTTCAAGTTCCATTCCACATATATCCTCTGATCTATACTTTAGTACATACTTCTTGATTGGCTCATAATGTGGAGACAGCCTGGCAGCTTTTTATAGAAATGGGAGACTGAGAACAGAATGTCAAAATTATTATTTACCTAAAATATGATTATTTATTGAGAAACCAAAGAAGATCAACTGAAACAGCTTAACACTAATGTGTAAATATAAAAGGTGAATAAAAAATACATACATCTATATCAATAGCATCCTTACAAATAACCAAAAAATAGTTTTAAAAAAAAGAGCCTACTTCTAATAACAACAGAAAAAACATCCAGTATAAACCTAAATTAAATGGACAGTACTTATGTGGAAAAACTATAGAAAATTGATGTCTTTTTTTATATAACAAGTACTTATAAATGGAGAGATATCATGAGAATGTTCAGTATTGCAAAGATGTTGATTCATTCCAAGTGAATCCATTTTTCTTATAAAAATGAACCATTAAGAAAAGGCCCTAAAAATCTGGCTTAAAAAAATCATTTGAGGTAAAATTTAAAATGTATTTTATATCATTATTAATGAATACAATGTGATATAGACACAATCATTAATAGGCAGATAATTGGAATGGAAGAGAAAACCTAGAACTAAGTATATATAATAAGTCAAAATTTAATGAGATAGCTCTTGACTTATAGACAGCATAATTAAATATTTGATATTGGGATAACTGGCTAATCATTTAGAAAACATACATAAATAGTTCCCAATCTCATACTACTATTATTCTATTAGATTTGAAAAAGACTAAAAATAAGAATAGCTAATATCAGTTGGTTAAAAAACTTGAACAAAGAATTTGACAACATATATCAAAAATTTCAAAACACACGTGGACTAAAAATTCAATTCATAAGAATTTATATGAAGGCCAGGTGCATTGGCTCACGTCTATATTCCTAACACTCTGGGAGGCCAAGACGGGAGGATCACTTGAGCTCAGGAGTTCGGGACCAGCATAAGTAAGAGCAAGACCCTGTTTCTACTAAAAATAGAAAAAAATTAGCTGGGCTTGGTGGTGCATGCCAATAGTCCCAGCTACTCAGCAGGCTGAGACAGGAGGATCGCTTGAGCCCAGGTTGCAGTGAGCTATGACCATGCCACTCCACTGCACTCTACCTGGGGTCACAGAGTGAGACTCTGTCTCTAAAAAAAAAAAAAAAATTATATTAAGAAAAACACTGGACATGTGTGAGAATATGTATGCATAGTAATTTAGCATACTTTCTAATAGAGAAAAATTAAAACTGACTAAATGGCCAAGTAGTTGAGCATTTCTTTGACAAATTATGGCACAATCATGCCATGGAATATTATGCAACCATTTAGACTGATTTATTCAATCTTATTTATTCAATTTACCAACATTTTCATGTGTCTGTATATATAATTTTTAAATGTTTACAAATACAAATACCTTGAATGAAATAAATAGAAATTTTAATACTAGTTAGAGTTATCTCTTGGCTGTAAGAACAGTAATTTAATTTTTTCACTCTGTTCATATGAATTGCTATATTTTCAAACATATATATGGTTTTATGCTTTTAAAATTAAAAAGAAAAAATATTCATAATTTCCTCTATTCTGGAAAATGAAACAGGTGAAAAATTAAGAAAATAAATATCCTTTAATGCAAGCTAAAATTTCATTGCCACTCTGATGGACTTCCCACCCACACCAATATTGTGGGAGTGAATTCCCAAATTATTGGTACCAGGACTCATTTACTGAGTTCTAGAGATCTTTCAGTATCTCAGGGTAACACAGAGAAAGTGGAGCCATTTGACTTGGAGGATCCTAGGAGATTTTATTGATTCTGTTACATCTATTTTGCCATGAGAGTTAGGCAGCACCTTTGCATGGGACAAACATAGAGGGTATGTTCATAAAAACTTGAAAAGCCTTAGTATACAGTGTCTCGTCTAGTCTCTTCCAAATTTAAGTTTCTTCAGTCATAACCCACAGAACAAAAGGGAAAATGGAAATTTTTCTGATGTTTACCATGTCACAAGCATCATTAACTCCTCTCCGATATGCCAGGGGCAGTCACCTGGACATCCCATGCCATGCATTTCAAATCTTAGATTATCTTGATCATGTCGCAATGACCATGTGTAAGAACTCTGCAGTCGGTAGGTCTGGATTGAAACTCTAGCTTTGCTGCGTAAGCAGTTGTGCAATCCTGAGTACTCTGTGCATTGGTTATCTCAGATTTTATATGAATTTTTCTGATTTTTAAACGTTAACTCAAGTTTCCTCTGTAAACACTGTGTTATTTAAACTAAGTGTATACATATGCAGCTGAGTCTGGTCCAAAGCCCTCCACATTATCGATTTCCTAGGGCTTTCAGGATAAGCTTTAAATTCCTTGGCTTGGCATAAAAGATCTATCTTTGATCTGACACTGTCTTTCCTCATCTATTGCTTTAAAATTCCTAGGCTGCTTTTAGTTTCTCATACATAGTACACTCCCTTCAATGCCTTTGCATATTATATCCTTCTGTCTAATTTCTATCTCAACTCTTCTCCTTTCCTGAACAGCTCTTCTCATGCTAAGCCAGGCACCACCCTAGGAAGCATTCCCAACTGTCATCTGAGTCTAAGCTGGGTTGCCTTCCTAGATTTTCTCAGACCATTATGTATATTGTTCTATCATATCACTGAGCAAATTATATGGTAGTGGTACATTTATCTCTCCACACTAAACTATACATTCTTTGAAGACAGGCACTATGTCTACTATTCTAAGTTTCTAGCCCCCAATAGATGTCAATAGATTACTTGTGTTTCTGTCCCTTTGCACCTGGCAATGATAAATAAATTCACACTTAAGTGTTTGTTTCTCACAAGGCTTAAGTATGGCTCATTCTCTGGTGTTTGTATTAATTGGAGGTCCCCTACCTTATATCAGTGTAATATAATACCACTAATGACCAAATACTTGTCACTTTATTACGTTATTTCTTCAAGGCCAACTATTTGCTGCTCTACATATTATGCTACTCAGAAGACACATACAGCATGAAGGATTCTAATTTTATGGTCATGAGCATTTTGTTTTTATATTTGCCTTCTTTCTCTCTTTTCTCTCTGGTAGGCTGTCTGTTAAAAGGTACAGAATCTAACATTAAAAGGATAGATAAGAACTCACTTGAAAGGAATATGAGTAATCAATAAATTAGATAAGTTGTTCTGAATATCCGAGAATTGGCTACTTAAAACGACTACAACTCCTCTCATTAAGAGCAAATATATGTAGTGTTATAAATTGTTTTAAGCTCCTATTGGTAAAGACACTGCCCCGTCATGTAGGTATAAACTCTAAAATGAAGATTCATAAATAATTCTCCAATCTTAGTTAAGGCTAATCTAATTATTCTCTTTTTGTGTGTGTGTGTTCACAGGAGATATGAAATGAAACAGAAACAAATAAATAACATAAAATATGCTTATATTGTATTCCAGTACCATGACCTGAGTCCGTAGACCCTGGGACCTTCTTCAGTTTTACTACCGTCCTCATCCTTGCCTGGCCCCCAACGTTATAGCATGCCTGCTCCAACATCTCACCATAATCTCCAAAATCTACATTAGTAGGTCTAACTCTATTAAGAGTTTCTTGTCACACTTATCCGGGAATATCTCATCAGAATCATCTGGACATGTTTATTAGAAATGCAAATTCCTTGGCACTATCCCAAACCTACCAAATCATTTTCTGAACATCATGAGTGGAGAATCTTCACTTTTTCATGAGTTCTCCAGGTGGTTATTACTCACAGTAGAATCTGAAAACTACTGCTACAGATGGAAAAAAATGCTATGTAGTGCTGCATAATCGTGGAAAAATTATAGAAAATGAAAAATAATATCAGTTGCACAAACTATGAATCATGGGCCATAGCTTTACTTGTTTACTTGTTTCTCAACACCAAAAAAATCATAAATATTTTATTAATGGATTAAAAATACAAAGAGAGAGAGAGAGAAAGAGGGATTATAATAAAGAGATTTATTGCTTTCTCATCAGATTGTGCTCCTGATTGCATTTTTTTTCCACTCAACACTCAGGGTAGAATTCAAAAAATCTGTTCTTTTAGCTTAAAAAATAATTATGACAGACTAGTTTCTTCCTTGAAATTAGTGCTTTTTTTCATGAAATGACTTCCTACTTCCAACTTTTGCTTCATTTTCTGGCAACTATTTATATTCTTTAAATGAATTATCAGCATGCAAACCTCCTGTTATTTTTCCCAGTTTAAAAAAGCCTCTCTCGACCTCACTTATTCCTCGAGCTACCGCTTGTTTCCTCTCCTTTTCTTTATAGCAATATTCCATCAGAGATTTGCTATACTTACATTTAAAAATCTCCCTCTATCTAGTCTTTCTCCAATTCACTCTAAGCCTCCGCTGCAATGCTGTTCTCAGGGCCACCAATGATTTCCATCTTGCTAAAACTAATGGTCCATTCTCAGTTTTTTTTGTATGTGACCTGTCAGCAGCATTTGGCAGAACAGATGCTTTTAAAAACAACTTATTGCAGCACTTTTCTCTTTTGACTTCCAGGATACTACACTTCCATGATTTTATTTCCTTATAGTCTGCTTCCTCTCAGGTTCCAATTATGCATCCTCAGCACTCTGACCTCTAAATTTGGGGATGATTCCTGGTTTGGTACTCAGATTGTGTTTCCTTTGGTTGATACGAAGCTCTAGAGCATCTTTTCCAGACTCAAGGTTTTAAATCCCACCTATAATCTGAATATTCCTAAATTTATGTTTGCAGTTTGGACCTCTCCCCTGACCACTTGAAGCTTCACTTGGATTTCTAAGAGATATATAAAATGGGACAGGCCTCAAACTGAGCTCCTATAACCTTCACCTCCAAACCTACTTCTCTCATAGCTGTCCCCATCTCTGTAGATGGCAGATTCATCCTGCCAGATACTTTGGAAATATTCTTAACTTTTTTCTTTCTTTCTCACACCTTACCTCTATCCCATCAGCAAACCCTCTCGGCTCTTTCGAATGTATCGAATTCTGACCACTTCTCCTCACTTCCATGGCTTCCACCTGAGTTCAGGCCTCCATCATCTCTCACTTGAACTAGGAAAGGAGCCTCTTAGCTTTTCCTAGTTTTTTCCCAGTGCAACAGCAAGAGTAATACTTTTAAAATGTAAGTCATCACTCCTCTTCTCCAAACCTCCCAATGGTTTTCCATCTCACCCAGACAGATGAAAAGTGGACACAACAGCCTATAAAATCTTACAGATCATATTAGTCATCTCTGACTGCATAGCAACTTGCCCCAAAACTTCACAGCTTAAAACAACAAATATTTATATATCACAGTTTTTGTGGGTCAGGAATCTGGGTGCAACTTAATTGGTTCCTTTGACTGAGGGTCTCTCATAAAGTGTCACCTGAGGCTGTTGTCTCATGGGAAGAATTCACTGTGGAAGATCCACTTCCAGTATCACTCGTGTGATTGTTGGCAAATTTCAGTTCCCCATTGGCTATTGGATGGAGGAATCCCACAGTTCTTGCCATGGTCCTCTCCTTAGGTCAACTCACATCATGGCAGCTGGCTTCCATTTGAGAGTGAGCAAGGAAGTAAGAGAAGGTAAGCAACATTGGAACCAGAGTCTTTTTGTAACCTCATCTTGAAAGTGGTAGCCTATGATTTTTGCTGTACTCTCTCTTCATTAGAAGTAAGTCACCAGGGCTAGCCCACACTCAAAGTGTGGATATTAAACAAGAGCATGAATACCAGGAGGTGGGCTACATTAGGAGCCAGCTTAAAAGCTGCCCACCACAAATAAACTGCACCCCTCTCCTTACATATCTGACTTTTGTCATCCAACTTTCTCCTTGATCATGCTGCTTCAATGACACTGGCTCCTTTGTTATTCCATGTGTGAGTCATACTTTTTCATGGCATTTGGGCTAGACATGTGAATAAAGTTTTGACTTTTAAAGGTTATATCCAAGTCCTAAGAAGTTATCTGGTACAATTAGGGTGGTGGTGATCTCATATCAGCTTTATAGGAGTCCATTGTTGTCTTGAAGTCAACAGCATGTTTAGAATCTTATTGCTGAGAGTGGGCTCTGTAATGTATTATATTAGCATGAATTTATAGCACCATGCATGGTGGAAAGCATCTCAGGAGTCATATGGAGCTGGCTTTGTGAACTCTAGGATTCTCTTGGCCAGTTACAATTCTATTAACAGGTAGGAAGTGAATTTCAATTATCCTGGAGCTTATTCATTGGTTAAGATAAAAATTTCATGGTAGCTGCAATGCTCAGAACGATCCAAGGAGAAACACTGTGTAAAACTTCAAAGTAAAAGATCAGATGGAAAGCAAAACACATACTATATAGCTAAATATAAAAAAAAGATGAAGAAAACAAAACTGCTAACCAGATTGAGTTAACCAGATTGAGCTTCACAGGAACTTGAAGCAGAGACTATGGGTAACTTAGAAAGTCTTCACAAATTAAATGCAAAACTTATGAAAGGATATGGGTAAAACATACCATTATTATACGAGCGAGACCAGAGATATAGCCCTACATTACAACTGTAAAGACAATGTACATCAGTAATCTGTTTTGCTGGAACAGTGATAGGAAATGAAAAAGTCCAAGGAGCAAAAATATTTTTATAACTCCATTTTGGTAAAATATTTGTCTTTGTTCTACCAGACTTTCCATTAGTACCTCCTTATAAAGGTTGGTCATGTTGGTATACACTCCTTCAGACAGAAATCAGGTTTTGTGGGTTGCCAGAGAACTTTATAGATGCTTCATAAATATTAAATAATCAATTTTAACTCTGCAAACAATGACAGGATTTTCAACAGCAGCACTACACTTTCCCAACCATTACAGTGCATACACATAAATGGATTTTTAAATAAGACTCAATAGCATATTTATTTAAATGATTTCTTTTTCATTAATTAGCTACCACAAAGCATTTATAGCTCATTTAATATGAAGTCATGTTTTCTACTTAAATATCAGCATACTTTTTGAGTAGTATTAATATAATTACTAGTGTAAGAATCAAATGTTATCAAATGCTAACAATATTTTTAAAAGTGCAATTTCACCATATTATTAAAAAGTCTAGACCATTAAAAATTCTTACTCTGTAAAAAATTTGACTCTAAGTTAGATTGCTAAGGCAAACATTTCTAATTGCTATGTAGTGTACCACTAGTAAGGCTTTTAATATTATATATTAATGAGAAGGGGTCATAGTTTTGATTAAAGGTATCTAATACTAGCTAATCATATTCTGAGTTCTCTTTACACAACATTGTTTACCTAACATTTAAAAATGAAATAGAAAGAAATGCATCTAAATCTATGCTACACATTTGAAATTGATAGTTTTTATTTGGTATAAAAGAGATGAAATTTATAGTCCTGGGTGACAATTTTATGTAACAAGGCATGAGAATGTAAAATTCCATTCAAATTCCTTTCTTATCACTATTCATGAAAACAGCATTTCTCAGCTGGGAAAGCTAACAGTGATATTACATGGTGACATTATTTCAGAAGAGTTGTCTACAATGCAGAATATCTAATTTTTTCACACATGAGTAAGGACTATGTAAAATTTAGCATTTAATTTGCATTCTATATGCAATCTTTTAAAGGGCAAGGTTAAGTATTTTTTTGAAATATTATAATAACCTGAAATTAACTTAAAAACAAGAATTTAATATTTATGTATGTCTTTTCTTCCAAGTCTTTCCAAATAGCTTTGCCAAAAAGAATAGTATATCTTGATATACTAAAGATACAAACACTATTATTGCTGCTTTAGTAAAAAGGAAACTGGAGCATGGAATTGCATAAATGATTTTTTCTAAGGCAATCCAAATAAAGTTAGGAGCATAGGAATCATATTATAGTTACAGCTTCAGTATGCCTCATTTTAGTGTTTGATGCTTTTCTTTAAAATATTAAAACCAGTGGAACAGCCTAATAACAACATGTGTAAAGGAGAAAGCAGTTAAGTGTACTATTTGCACAACCTTATAGAATCACAGTCAATGCAAGATCATGAAATTTAATCCCCTGACTTTGTGGACAAGGAGCCTTAAATCTAGAGGGATTGTGACTTGCCCAGGGCCATGGAGTATGTTACTAGCACAGACTAGACTCAGCCAGGTGTCCTTTATTCCTTGTACAGTGCTGTGTCCACCATGATTAAACTCAAAGAATTTATTCAGTTTCCCAGATACATTGCTTCTTTAATGTGATTAGATTAAAGACTTTTGTTACAATAGACTCTGACCTTGATGTGATTCAAATATAATCTGCACGTGAGATGTTGTTCTCACTCACCTTTTATACTTAAGAGGTGCCCTAATTTTAAAAATCTTTTTTGCTTAATTCAGGAAGATAAAATATCTGCTAATCTTCACTTCTGATTCTCTACTGTATTTACTTATCTAGTTATTTACCAAACAGCACCAGTAACTCTTGTAGTCCAGCAGTTCAATCATCTAAAGCAGGGGTCAACAAAATTATCTGTAAAGTGCCAGATAGTAAATGTTTTTGTAACTACTCAATTCTGGTGTAACTACTGGTCTTTTTGTAGCACCTAAGCAGCAATTGACAATATGTAGATAAATGTAAGTGGCTGTGTTCCAATATAACTTCCTTTACAAGAATAGGTGATTGGCCCATGAGCTATAATTTGTCTACCCTAGTCTAAAGCATACTGTTTGCACAATGAATGCTCAAGATGATGATGTGCTGTGGTATTTCGGTTCAGGAGTATTTCAGTTCTGTAATAAAATCATCATCAAAATCAGGAGCTCCACTTTTTCTAAGTTATGTATATAGACCTGCTGAATTGGCATACCTTTTTAAAAATAAAACTTATCTTTATCCTCTCTGAGATTTCCTTTTTCTTTTTTTGCAGAGTTAGCTTTACTGCTATCATTGGCATATTTTTTTTAGAAGAGAAAACTGAAGAATTAGACAATAGCATACTATATGCTTTCTTAATTTATGCAAAAATATTTTAGAACCTTTGATCCTCCCACCCATTTGTTTCCTCTCTCACCTCTGCCTCTTGAGAATCTGTATCAAATGCCAATAAAATAATTTTATCAGATATAAACCCACATGGTTTTAGACAACAGGAGGAGATAAATTGATAGACCAGAATTCGCAGCACACTTGTGAAAGGTGGAGAGGGGGAGTGCTGGTGACTCAGATTAGTGGGGGAGGCCAAGCATCAAATGCTGCAGAAAAAGACATGAATGAGAAATGGGCCAATTCAAGCCTCAAACTGCAAAATTTCAGGGAGATTCAGTACTTGAAAGCACCAGTTAACAAGGAAGTTAAGATGTGAGGCATGAGAATAAAAGTAGGAATATTGGTTTAAAGTTTGCACATAAAATGCGTCATTGACTCCTTTTCCCATCCTGATCTCCAATTTTTTTCCACCCTCCACATTCCACCAAAACAGTAGAATCTGGAAGCTTACTCTAAAGAAACTGAGTCACAGAAGCCCAGGGCCCAGGTACACCCAGCCCAATAGGGAGCTGGAGAGAAGAATGGAACAAAAAGCATGGGGATGAAGTCACAATCAGCACAGTGAAAACGTGAGATCCTCCAGGCTTCTTTTTCTACTGTGTACCCAGAGCATTAGCTACAAAGCCAGAGGAGCCTTCTCTTGCAGAATGCATGGTCCTGGAGGAAAAACAGGAAAACAAAACCACCTACATATTGACATACGAGAGTCCCAATTATCTAACTTTAAGTTACCAAACTTCTTTCTCCCTGTCTTTGCCTGTCTTCAATATCTTCCTTTCCTCTACACCTCCTGCCCAGTTTCTAGCAGTTTTTCAGCACCCTGTTACTAGATGTGATTTTTCAGCCAAGGATCACTAATTGTTGTAAGAAAGTCTCCAATACATAGCAAAAAGATACCAAATAAAAAATTAAAAACAAATCAAACCCCAAAACAGGAACCCAGAGGAAACAGACTCAACACAAGAAATAAATAGGATATAAATTTACAATTAGTATCATCAGAAAGAAGAAAACATGCATTATCTCTTTGAAATGGGAACAGAATGTTACTATAAAGCAATAATTATAGAATAAAGAGAAAGCTCTTAAAATTAAAAATATGACAATGAATATAAACCAAGGGTAGGAAGATTAAAAAAAGGAAATGTCATAAATTAGAACAAAGAGACAAAGAAGTAAAAATCAAAAAAGAAATCAACTTAAAGAATTGTTTCTGATTTGCCAATGTCCAACAAATAGAGCTTCCAGAAAGAGCCGAGACAGGAGAAGGGAAAAAATTATCAAAGAAAGAGTAAAAGAAATTTTTTTTTAATTTCAAAATATTAATTAAGAGGGTACAAGTGTTTATTACATGAACATCTTGTATAATGCTTCGGTCAGGGTTTTAGGTGTGCCCATCACCAGAATAGTGTTCATTGTACCCAATAGGTAAGTTTTGATCACACACCCACCCTCCCCAATCCTTGATCTCTAATGTGTTTTATTTCACTTTGTGCCTGTTTATAGGTGTTTGGTTTTCCATTCCTGGGATCACTTAGGATAATGGTCTCCAGTTCACTCCATGTTATGCAAATGACATTATTTCATTCCTGTTTATGACTGAGTAGTACTTCATGGTGTGTATACATACATACATACATATATATATATATATATATATATATATATGCTACAGTTTTTTTATCCCCTCATGAATTTAAAAGAAATATTTTTAAGAAATTATTCATATTTTAAAGACATTCATGAAGTGTCTTAAAATATTTTAATATTTTCTAGTCTATATTATTTTATATAGAGAGAATGGTTGTAATTAATACACATCAGAAAATGTGATATTATGAAATTTAGAGCAGGTTTAAAACTTTGACAGTGGAAATCAATTATGAATAATGTAGGAGAGGCTAATTTTGATATATTCTGCTTTAGTCATATCACAAATGGGAATAGCATATTCTGTGTTGCGTACCACACTTTCAAAATGATAGAAACTCTAAAGAATGGGGGGTAGTGGGAATGGGAAATTTGTGGTATCAGTTATTTATTGTTGGGTACCAAAACCCACCAAAACTTTGTGGCTTCAAACAAGAATCATTTCACTTGCTCATGGTTCTGGGGGTCAGCAATTTGATCTGGGCTCAGCTGAGCAGTTCTTCTGCTAGTCTTATCTGGGGTCATTCATGAAACTGTAGTTATTTGGTGATTAGACTGGGGCTGGATGCCTACTCTAACTGTCTAAAGGTTGATAATGGCTGACAGCTGAACTATTCTCTCCACAAAGAGTCTAGCCCAGACTTTTCCACATGAATGTTACAGGTTCCAAGAAAGTGAGAGTAGAAGCAATAAGGCCTCTTGAGGCTCATGCTTGAAACTCCCATAGCATCACTTCTGCTATAGCCTATTGGTCAAAGTAGATCACAAGACCAATCCAGATTCAAAGTTGTAGAGCCATTATATCCCTCTCCTTTTGGGACAAGTCGCAAAATCTTACACATAAAAGGATGGAAAGAATTTGTGACTATGACTTTGCAATCTACTATATTTACCCCAAATCATGTCACATGAAGAATAGTTCGAAAAAAATTAGGCCTGATTAGCCTGCAGGGTAGTACTGGAGCTATGGTAACTAGTTTTGGACATTTGTAATGTGGAAGAGATATTACTTTTTTATGGACACTACAGATCAGATAAAACATGCGGATGGAAGTTTCAGTGAGCCAATTTCTACTCAATACAAGGAAGAACCTTTTAAAAATTGTGAAATGTTGTGTCACAAGAAGGCTTTAGGTTTATGGTAGACCACAATTTGTTTAGGATATGGCAGAAGGGATTTGAGTGTAGAAGGATGGCAAGATGGCTTTTCATGTCTATTCCAATGTGAGCCTTTACAATTGTAGGGAGCAGAAGTCAGTAGTCAGGACTAGATATTATATTTTAGAATGGTCTGTAAATAAATGACTCACCTTGGTTGTGAGTTTATGAACATGGAAAGGAACCAAAGAGAGAAGGATGAGAAGCCTGGGTGATACTGAGGCTCCAGGGAAGGAAGAAGAAGCAGTGCCAAACCAAGGAGTAGCAGAGGAAAGAAAAAAAATCGCAATCACCACTTTAACATAGTATGTTACCTCCACATTTATCTCCACATGTAAAGTTTTGTGCCGCATTCAGAATATCTATTTCACCTTATTCCTCTCTGATACATAAATCTTTTTCATCTGAAATCCCTATTTGTGAAGTTATTACTTGGCTTCAGAGTTATTCAGGCTCAAATGGCTCCCTCCCCTCAGTTTTCCATTTATAATAGCATCCTAACTAGTATATCTTTCCTGGGAGGATAAATTACTACAGCTGTGGGTTTAAAAATCTATGGTTACCTTCCAACCTCCTGCATTTTTAACTGAGTTTATATTCAGGCTCTTCAGAGAGAAATATGACTAAACAACCAGGAGAATGTTGCATTACCTAATCCCATTGTACATTAGTGGCAGGATAAAGACAAACTCTAGGCCCAATAAGCAAGGTAGACAATTTCCTGCAGGCGCTTGTATCTCCTCCTTCGCAATTTAGCTTTTACCTGGGACTGATTCCAGTATGATAATGGTGAAAGTTATTGATAAAGAGACATCAGGTTTTTATGAATCCCTCCCTACTAATATAGCAACAAGACCTTTACACTGTAAATTTAGTAGATGAAAGACCACAGAAAGAATACAAAGAAAACTGTCAATAAAAGATTAATTATAAGAAAGTATTTTCAAAGGGAATCATGCAGCTTGCAAGTAAATCAGGTCCAAATAAGTGAGGTAAATTTAGCATAAGCTGGAGAAATTATGAGCAAACAAGGCCCGAGTGAGGTTCCTTCCGCAATCAGATTTTAGAATTAGATATAGTTTGAATGTGGGTGTGTCATTTTAGTGAGGCAGGTTAAGTCAGGTGGAAAGAATTGCTGGTTCTTGGTAAGATGGCATGGCTTGGTCTCACACATTCCTCAGGCTTTGCTCAGCGATGACCTAACCGTGTGTATGTGTGCCTGCCTGCTCGTCTGGTTTCCTACCTGGAAATTCCCTGGCTGGCATAATTGGCACTTATTTCCTTGAGGAATTTCTGTTAATGCAGATGTGTGCTCTAAGACACCCATTACTAAGGTTTCCCTGTATTCTCTAAACTATACTATCTGTCTAAAGAATGGACATTCTTCTAAATTTGTCTAGATTCTTACGATGGCAATCTTCTGTGGCAAGGTAACTCATGTAGTGCCCTTTTCCCCTAGTTTTCTAAATATATTTCTAATTTTGAATTTGGATATAAATATATATGTGTAATTACTTCAATTTTATTTTCCTATATCTTGTGAGGTTTTGAAAAATCAAAACAAGTCTTTTAGGATTTTAAGCAGAGTTTCCTTTCTGGCTGCTGGGAGCCTTGGTGTTTGTCCTCAGTCAATAACAGTGACAATACCCAATATTTTATTTATACTCACAAAATAGAAAACAATTTAAAGTAAAAAATGATCATATTTCAATAACTCCAGTACCTAATCTGTGTATTTTTCCAACACTTAAGCAATCCAGCCTTCAAATACTTATTGCACATTCCTCAGATCAGCAAGATACTTCTCATTTACTTAATGTCACTAGTTATTATTTTTGTCAGTCCATGTTTTTATGTGTTATTATTGGTACGCAACAACCCATATTTACAACAAAATTGAGGTAAATATATCAAGTAAGAAGTGAAAATTCCTTACACTCTTCCACTAAACCCAAGCCTTAAAGAGAATCACTGTTAATTATTTAATGCCTACCAGAATTTCCAACTCCCCCACCTTGTATTTGTATTCTCCCCATTAACTTGTGTCATTCCTTATATTTTGATTCTGATAACTTTATATCATTGACATTATTCTGGATTAACACAAGTGTTTCTATCTCATTATTTTAATAGCTGCAGAATAGTCCTTTATCTTATTTAATAATTTCTTTATTGCTAATAATATAGGATGCTTTTCTGCTATTCCCTATTATAATATTGCAGTGAAAATGCATACATGCACACATATAGGCACAAACTTCAGAGAATTTTTACTATAAAGCATAATTCTTTAAGTGAAATTGTTTGTGTTATAAGAAAAAAGTTTACTTGCCAAAAGATATTGCACCATTATCTTCAAGAACTGTTTTTGTGTGCACACCAACAGTTCTTGAAGATAATCTTTTCTCCAATAATCTATGTTAAAATATTTTTACATTTTTTAACTGATGGGCAAAAAAATTAACTAGTATTTATTTAATTTTTAATGGGAGTAACCATTGTTACATATTTATTTGCCATTTGTTAATTTTGTAACTTGGCTGTTCATGTCCTTTGCCCAATTTTGTATTGGTTTGTTCTTTTGTATTGATTGGTAGGCAAATTTTGTAACTAATATTTACATTTATATCATGACAATAGTTCTGTTATCGTTTTTGCAAATATTTTATGCCTGAAAATAAATGCTTTCCATTTTTTCCTTATGAAAGAATGCTGTGTCCTGCTGTCTAATCATATCCCCTTACTTGCCCCTACTCCATAAAGGTAATCATTGTCTTGTTTTTAAATATAGTTTCACTGTACACACACACACACACACACACACACACACACACACACACTCCTAGGCAATATGGTGTTAATTTTGCTTGTTTTGAACTCTATAACAACTGAATTGTTTATATTCTTCTGTACCTTGCTTTTTTCACTCAATAGTATATTTCTAAAATGTACTTCATGCTGATATTTGTAGCTGTAGTTCATTTCTTTTCACTAATTGGTCTTATGTTCAAATGTCTTTTGAAGACACAGTTACAATGCCAGCTAGGTGATAATAGTTCATAGGGCTGGGGCAAGATTCTCTAGAAGGATGTCTATGTTCTAAATCAGTGTCAAATATATGCTACTGTTTCTCCCATAGCCAGGATTCAAGATACCAACAGTATCATCAATTTGGGAAGAGGTGTGCATAACTGGATCTCATGAAGCCTGTATGAGCAGGGTCCACTAGGCCAATGGGTTGTAGGCACTCTAGTCTAGTTTCTAACGTTTTATCATTAGATTAGATGTTTGCTATAAGTTTTCTTTTTCCAAAGATACCTTTGATACGTGAGAGAGTTTTCTTTTATCTCAAGTTTGCTAAGTTTTCATCACAGTTTTTGGATGTTCCAGCAGCATTTCTGTACCTGGTAAGGAGATTTTGCTTTTTATTTTTTTCTTCTTCCTTCTTTAATCTATTAGAATATAAATTAAGTTTATAAATTTGCTGATACTCTTTTATCCCTAGGGGCAACTTGATAATTTTCTATTATCTTCTTTACATTAATGCTAGAGTCAATTAGTATGATTCAACTGTCTAAATTTACATTTTTTATGTCTCTGGGTTCAAAATTCCACCTCATCAGACTGGAGTATCTGATTGGCACTACTTGGGTTTCCAGACACTTCTGGAGCAATCACTCAAGGCTGAAGGTGACAACATATATAGAGTAGCTCTCATTGCTGGGGCATATCACAGCGAATTGAAGTTTTCTCCAAAGAAAACACCATTGTCATGACATTGGCAGCTGTATTGAGAGATGTATGCTTATTCAATATGAAGAGCACTCTGAGTATGATGCATAGTAGGCATATTCTAGTTTTTGTAGTACATTAGAGGAGAAAGTAGTAAACACCATTGTGAAGTAAATATTTCAATCTCAAAAAGGCAATTCAATTATAAACACTAGATTTGCAGTGCCTTATTTCTACATACTCAAAATTCTTGACTTTTCTTTTGAATTTACCACCTTTTTTGTTTTGGTGTGGAATTACTGCCAAAATGTATGTTTTTAAATTTAATTTAATATAATATAATTTAAATTTGTTGGCCGGGCGCGGTGGCTCACGCCTGTAATCCTAGCTCTGGGAGGCCGAGGCGGGTGGATCGCTCGAGGTCAGGAGTTCGAGACCAGCCTGAGCAAGAGTGAGACCCCGTCTCTACTAAAAATAGAAAGAAATTATCTGGCCAACTAAAAATATATATACAAAACAATTAGCCGGGCATGGTGGCTCATGCCTGTAGTCCCAGCTACTAGGGAGGCTGAGGCAGTAGGATCGCTTAAGCCCAGGAGTCTGAGGTTGCTGTGAGCTAGGCTGATGCCACGGCACTCACTCTAGCCCGGGCAACAAAGTGACACTCTGTCTCAAAAAAAAAAAAAAATAAAAAAAAAATAAATTTGTAATTGAAACATAATAATGGTATACATTTTTTACATTAATTGTATATATTATGTGATGTTTGATATATGCACATGTTATATTACAGAATGACTGCATCAATCTAATTAACATGTCCGTCACCTCACATACTTACCTTTCTGGTGGTATGAATATATAAAATCATCTCCCTTTGCAATTTTGAAATATACATTACGTTATTATTAACTATAGTCACCATGCTTGCCATAGTTTTCAAGAACTTATTCCTTCTGTTTAACGGAAACTTTGTACCCTTTGTCCAAAGTGTCCCCAATCTCTTCACCCCCACTCTAGCTCCTAGTAACCACTATTCTACTCTCTGCTTCTATGAGTTCAACTACTTTAGATTCCACATATGAGTGAGATCATGCAGTATTTATCTTACTGTGCCTTGCTTATTTTACTTAGCATAATGTCCTCCAGCTTCACCCATGTTGTCAGAAATGACGGAATTTTATTCTTTTTGTAAGGCTGAATATTATTCCATTGTGTATGTATATCACATTTCTTTGTCCATTCATCTGCTGATGGACACTTAGGTTGATTCCATATCTTGGCTATTGTGCATAATTTTGCAATGAACACGGGAGTGCAGATATCTCTTTGACATACTGATTTAATTTCCCTTGGATATATACCTAGTAGTGAGATTGCTGGATCATATGGTAGCTTAATTTTTAATTTTTTGGACTCTCCATACTGTTTTCCATAATGGCTGTACTAATTTACATTTCCACCAAACAGTGTACAAGGGTGCTCTTTTCTCCATATTCTTGCCAACACTTATCTTTTATCTTTTTGATGGTAGCCATTTTAATGACGTGAGGTGATTGCTAATGGTTTTAATTTTCATTTCCCTGATGATTGGTGATATTGAGCATTTTTTATATACCTATTGGCCATTTGTATGTCTTCTTTTGAAATATGTATATTCAGGTTCTTTGCCTATTTAGTAATTGGATTATTTTAGTTATATATTTTGGATATTAACACTCTACCAGATGTATGGTTTTCCAATATTTTCCCTCAATCCATACATTGTTTCTTTACCCTGTTAATTGTTTCCTTTGCTTTTTAGTTTGATGCAATCCTGTTTGCCTGTGCTTATGGAATAACAAAATGTAAATGATCCCTTAAAAAGATATTGGTAAAGGAATTAAATAGTAATAGAAATTAAATAGTAAAGGAATTAAACAATATTAATTTCACTAGAAGGTCAAATACTGTAATAATATCTTATGCATTTATGCTTGTTATTATATAGTTATTCATTTAATGGATATAGCAGTAGATTGAAAACCAAAATATGTTACTTTACTTATCTATGAATGGAGACTAATCATTTTAAACCGTGAAAAGAGAGACTGTGAGAATTAAGTAATGTATTTAGAAGAATTTAAGAACAAAATAAAAGCTGATAAGATGACATTGTAAAGGTTTATTCATGGTGCAGTTTTTGCTGAATAGTTTTACCAGATGATTTCTAGATTGTGAACTCCCTACGGAGAGCAATCAAATTTTTGTCACTTATTATCCCTAAAAATTGTGGCAAATGTTCAATACCTGTGTTTTTGATAGAAGGAAAGTGGTCCTAGGAGAAAAGAGAAATGGAATTACAATACAAAATATACTTAAAATGAGACTAATAAAATCATAATTGTAGAGGTGAACTGGCATAGAAACTGAACAGGAATGTGCACACAGAGGAAGCAGAATGGGAGTAGAGGTCATACCCAGGCTGTCCCAGGTAACAGGCACACATGCAAGAGGACTTGATCAGCCCTTAAACTCTGCTACCCCAGGCAATTGTCAATTTTCCTCTTGTGCTTGTGCCAGCCTGTCACTCTCTTCTGATTCTTTGAAACCATGTAGATTCTATAAGAGGCCAAGGAATATTTCTCTTTTATGGCTTTGAGTCTTTAAATCATATTGGGTTGATATTTGACATACTTGTTGACAGCCTAAATGGATTTTTTTAATAGTGTAGCTCAGATAAATCTTTCTTGTGTTGTAGGGGAGCCAAAAATGTTTTTATGGCTAACTCTAGCTTAATAAGCAGCCGGAGTTTTAAAAAAATGCAACCATTTAATTTTTAATATGGATTGGTTCCTTTTGGTAATTAAAAACAAACATTTTGTAAAACTGCCAACGTATTAATCAAAATAATGTAGGATTTTGTATGTCAGGCATTTAAATATGTTTTAAACCCTTCTGAGATGGAATCGTGAAATAAAATTAAAACAGATTGAAACAAGGTCTTTTATTGCTTATGCTCTATGTAAACCAAAGGTCATATGTAAAGTTCAGCAAGAACCATATAAAATTTCAATAGAATCTAAAGTTAACTTGGGGTAATGCATATCTAAATGTTTGTATCACTTATACTAACATGTAGCTCCAGGAGATAAAAGAACTGTGCATTGCCTTGGTTAAGCAGGCCTCAATGTTTTGGCCACTAGTCAAATTTGATCAATGATACCTCAAATCTTTTCCATTTATTTCATTCGTAGCAGTGCTAATATGCAGCTTTTAGGTCAGGATAATGATGTAGTTAGACCTTTTTGGCAACTAGAGCTAGAAACTCTCTGGTTTAGCCAGAGACCAAATAACAGAGCCCAAGAAGAGGGTTTTACTTCCTTTGGTGTGCCTAGAAGTCCATGTTTCCAGTAAACATTCAGGCATAAGGATTATAAAATACAGCCATTTCGAAGGTCTTGAAATGTTTATGCTTTGTGCACTTTTATACAGTGTGGTGGCATTTCATTCACTTCTACTATCTCTGTACTTCCAAGAGTATTTCAGAATTTCTTTCACCATCCTAGCCATTATATTAGTAAAATAGAAATCAAATACTAGTTACCTTACATTGGGCTGAAATAAAAGTCAACAAGTTAACATTCTTAATATTAATCATCATGTGTCTTACTCTTTTACTGATACCTTCCTAAATTTTCAATATTAAATCCTAATTATTAAATATATATTCTATTATGCTGTCTTGACAGCTCTTTTGGCTTAATCAGAATCTTAGATCATTGGGATAGAATGATCAGACATATTCTGACTAGGTCAGTTTCATTCTTTCAAAAAGTTAAGCTGAGGTCGCAATAATTCTTAATTCTGAACTTAATGTTCCTCAATAAGTAAAGGTAGCTTAATAATAGTTAATGATGATATTCAATTAAATAATGAGCTTCAGTGAGGTTAGTTTGACAAACTGAATTCAAAAAATGTTCTCTCTGCTCAAAGACAATGCAGCATAATTAATTTTTAGAGACCTAAGTGGTTCTGAGCACTAATAGTTTGGTCTGCATCACGTTTAGAAGTTTTAAGCACTTTGAAATAATGTGAAAGCATGTGGAGATGGAGTTTGGCCTGAAACTTGAACTGCTGTATAGATCTGTCTGCTTCCTCCTGACTGTTTGTTTTTCCATGTATTTTTGCCGTACTATGAAGGTGAAGATCACTAGACTCTCATTTTCTTTATGTTGATGGAGCCACTGAAAGCCCCAAACCACCACAAAGTCAGGAAATGCAAAGTGTGGTCACTTTCCACAACCTATTATGAAATAAAATTGCATAGTATTCTTGTGTTATGTGAGGTTTTAGTTATTGATCTGGAGCACACATCATCAACAAACAAATAAGTGAATGTGGCCCTCTTTCCCCACTTCATTTTCTATAAAGAATCAACCTGATATTATAGCCCACCACAAACTTTTCTCTGCCCCCAAAATGATTAGTGTAGGCATGCTACAAAAAGCAATGATTAATGTGTTTTTTATTATTGTATATTATTAGTGCATAGTTCATTTTTGTGATGAGGTTCTAAAATTATGATTTTTTAAAGGTTAGCTATAGTTTCTGTATTTGGGAAATACAGGTATAAACATCAAGACATGCTTCAACTGAAATACTTTGTGTTGAATTTTTGGCCTTTGGAGTTTAAGTCAGTTTTATACGTGCCACTGACCTGAAATGATCCTCAATTATTAAATGACCAAAAGATAGAACTTATACTTTTCTAATTAATGCAGCTTTCCAAATAGAAATGTGTAGACCAAGGCCAGCTTCCATGTAAAATACATTTTCTCCACAGTGTAAACTAAATGCTCTTTAAACTTAACTTCATCTATTTTCCTCTGAAGTGATCTGTCTCCTTTATGCCTGTGAATCAAGATTGTTATGAAACATATGGAAACTTTTAACAGTCTCTCTAGGGTCCCCCAAAGTCTATGATACAAAGCACTATAGGATTTAAACTTCTTCTTTGTTTTAACATCACTCCACCCGCCCCCCACTTTAAAAAACACAACAAATATACACCAAAAACAAAAACACTTACCTCTCGAAAAAAAAAAAATTCTGTAATTGCAACATGGTTGCTGTTGATTATGCAGAATTTTGAAGCAGATGAACTTGGGTTTGAATCTTAGCTTGTTTGTACTAACTTGGATAAAATATTACCTTTTCTAAGCTTCAACTTTATATGTAAAATTCCAGGCAATGATTGTGTTAACCTTAGAAAATTCTTGTAAAGATTCTCTGATATAATCTACTTAGCAGAGCACCTGGCACACAAAACATAGGGGTTATCAGGCAAAACGCTTGTTGGCTCTTACCTTTGTCTACTCTTAAGCGGTGAATTGTATGTCTGCAAGATTCATGTGTTGAAGTGCTAACCCTTAGTACGTCAGAATGTGGCTGTATTTGGAGATAGAGTCTTTAAAGAAGTAATTAAGTTAAAACGAGGTCATATGGGAGGGCAATAATCCAATACGATAGGTGTCTGTGTATGAAGAAATGATTAAGACACAGACATGGGCATGCACAGAGGATAAACCATGTGAGGACACAGCAAGAAGATGGCCATCTGCAAGTCAAGGAGAGGCCTTTGGAGAAGTCAACCCTGCCAACATCTTGATCTTGGACATATAGCCTAAAGAACTATGGGAAAATACATTCCTGTTGTTTAAGCCCCTCAGTCCGTGGTATAGTCGGCCCACCATATCCCCGGGTTCTGCATCCTTGGATTCAACCAACCACAGATCAAAGATATTTGAAAAAATAACAACAATAACAAATCAATATGGTCTTATAACTATTTACAAAGTGTTTAAATATATCAGATATTATAAGTAATCCAGAGACTATTTAAAGGCTGGGGGAGGATGTGTGTAAGTTATAAGCAAATGCTATTCCGTTTTATATAAGAGATTTGAGCATCCGTGGATTTTAACATCCACAAGGGATCCTGGAACAAATCCCCCATGGATAATAAGCGATGACTGAATTTTTTATGATGGTAGCCCTAGCAAACTAATATATCTACTTAGAAAAACTTTCGCTTCTTGTCTGGGGAGCAGAGTTACTGCATGGGACAAAAGTATTGGGCTTATGACTATACTAGACAATGGTCATAGCGTCCTATAGTAGCCACAGTCATTTGCTCAGGCCCCAAGCAGGGTTAGTCAGGGTTCTCTGTAGGCTTTTTCTGCTGAAGGATGTGGGATGGTTCTGCAATTCTTTACTTAATACTGTGGTCCTAGAACACGTACCCAGTGATGCAAGGATAAGCCCGAGAGGATATGGCAGCTACTCAGAGAGAAGCAAAGGTGAGAGGCAAACAGGGAGAGTCCCAGAGCTGCCCTTAGTTTTAGCAACTCTCTTTAACTTTGTAAACTTGTCTCAAAAAGTTTTCTTTATAACTTGCACTGCTTTCACTTTTGGCTAAAAGAATCCTGACTATTCTTTTTTACTTTTGTTATAAAACTGAACACACAGTCCATGAGAAAAAAGAATTCTTGCATCAACAGAATTGATATGTTATGGGTTGAATTGTGCATCCACTTCTCCTCCCACCAAACAAAAAGATATGTTGAAGTCCTAACCCCCAGTAACTTAGAATGTGACCTTATTTAGAAATACGGTTTTTGCAAATATATTTAGTTAAGATGAGGTTATATCATAACAGAACCAGCCTCTAATCCCATAGGACTGGTGTCCTTATAATAAGACAACCATGTGAAGATGCAGAGACACACAGGGAGAATGCCATGTAAAGATGGAGCCAAAGATTGGAATGATGCCTCTGCAAGCCCAAGAATGCCAACAAGTGCTGCAGACTACCAGAGGCCAGGAAGAGGAAAAGAAGGATTCCCTTACAAATTTTAGAGGAAACATGGCCATTCTGACATGTGGATTTCAAATTTGTGGCTTCCAGAACTGAGACAAATTTCTATTGTTTTAAGTTTCTCTGTTTGTGGTAACTTGTTACAAAAGTCCTAGGAAACTAGGACAGCATATGAGAAAGGGGTCAAGATCCATGACATTTTGAATCTTTCATTGAGATCCCATGTCTTGAACAAGAAGGCCTTCCTCTGATCTCCTCTCGTCTTTATTTACACTCGTCAGTTTTTAAAAGCATAATGCAATTTGTATTAGTGTTTTAAACATTTTTCCTATGTCAATAACTAGATGGTAAATCTTTTGAGGTCAAGACCTATGTCTTTTCACTCCCCAACTGCCCAGCACAGAGAATAAATTCATCTATATCATTTTGTAATCATCACCATCACTGTCACCATCATCACCATCAACCATTAATATAGCTACTGTTCATTTATCATTATAGGAGTTAAGCAAAATGCCTTTCATATATTATACCATTTAACCTTCACAAGTCCCGTGTTAAAAAGATATTAGTCTATTTAATGAAGATGAAACTGTTGCCAAGAGAAATTTGGGAAGTAATTTCCCAAAGTTCCCACAGTTGATAGGAGGGAAGGATTTAACATAATTCTAAAGCTCTCCAAAGTCAAAATCTTGAAGGTAATGTGATTGTTGTTTTGTAATTCTTCTCTAATTTTGCAACTATTAAACATTCTGTAATCTAATCCATACTCTGAATCACCCAAAATGATGCCTTTATAATTTTGGGGGAGCTGCAACTCAAAAGTTTCTACTTTTGTTATCCTAAGATATTACTATAAAAATTAGACTAGTAACACTGATCTCTCTCTCTCCATCTCACTCTTTCCTCTAGATTTATCTATTCTCATGGCCTTTATTGTGGTTTAGGTTAGGTGAAATGAAATTACTATTTTTTATACTATATACATTTAAAATTCCACCAATGAATGCTCATGAACTGAATAATACAGATATTAGCTACCTTTATAATTTCCAGGACAAAATAAGACTCCCATAAAAATCACTGGGACAACCTTGATTCCCTTCTGGTCCCAACTCTGGACTAAAGTTGCTCTGTAGCGTTACCCTGGACCTCAGATCTCTCAGCTCTGTTACTGTTTTCTCAGTAACTCTTCCTTGACTTTGTGTATCAATATATTTTAATAGCACCATGCAATATTCTTTTGTAGGAATTATTATTACTTTTTAAAAATTTATTTGTATAATTTTTTTGTTTTCTTTATTAATACTGACATTCTCAACTTTTCCGTAAATGTCATGAAGGCATGACTACTTCTACCTTTTTTACTCACTACTGTCTCCCTGGCGACTAATTCAGTTCCTAGTATGCAAGCAGTATTAAAAAAATTGAACAAATGGATGAATGAATAAATGACCCTAAGTTTATGTCCCTTACTTCTTCCCAGCTCTCATTCTATTTAGGGTCTCTATGATTTGAGTTGTTGAGCAATCCTCCTTCCTCAAACTATCTTTCACTTGGTTTCCATGACATAGTACCCTGGGCTCTTCCATTTCTGTGTCCACACTGTTAGCTGTTTGCTGAATTCTTGCTTTCTTCTTGTTTCTTAATGTGGGCATTCTCACAGTCTATTTTTTTTCCTTCCAATACCTCCTATTGCACAATCAGCCTCAGTTGTCATCCCGTCTTTCCTCCTCACTCAGTGCTTCCTCTAGTTCCCAGATTGCAGCCTGCATCTGGTACAGTCAGGATATTTTCATCACGGTATGAAAGCTTTGGATTTCATAGCATTCCCTTGCTTAGTGTGTCTGTCCTCCCCTCTAATGTTCCCCTAAGTGATGAGAAGGATTTATGCTTTGTTTTATTCATCATGGTGCCTTATACATATATGTCAGAAAGAAGGATTGAATCAGCTTCTTGCTCAAAAGCTTCCCATTGTGTTTGTCACACTTAGAATCAAACCCAAAGTCCTTGGCATAGTCAAGTTCTGAACTCATCTCTCATCATCTGCTCTCTTACTTACCTCAAGCCAAAACAGTCTTCTTGCTATTTTTGGATACACTAAGCACATTCTCATTTTAGGACTTTTAACCTGTGGTTCCATCAGTCTTGAATCTATCCACAGATAGATTTTAGAGCATCTGTGAACCTGTTTCCACCATATATTCCTACAGCTTATTCTAATTACATCTCCAGTCAAATACCATCTTCTCAGAGGAGGCCTTTACTGACAACATTATCTAAAATAGCATCACACTTCACATTCTATCCCTCATCCTACTCTGTTTATGTTGCTCTTCATAGCACTTATAAATATCTAATATTAGATGTTTATTGCCTATTTATTGTTTCTCTCTGGTGTGAGAATGTAGGCTCTGAAAAAGAAGTGACAAGTGACATTGAATATTATATTCATTGCTGTGTTCCCAGCATTAAAAAGAGTCACACAGTAGGCATGCCACAGTTATGCTGAGTGAATGAGTCAATCAGTATTCTCAAGCTTTTCAACGGCAGGCTTCATTTCACACTCCATTTTTATATCAACAATCTGGGTACCTTGTCTCAATATAGTAGGTTTTCAAAAACTATTTGTTGAAGCTATTTTCATATGAATTTTCATATGAAACTATTTCTCAATTCTATGAGTGGTAGGAGCCCCAAAATAGGTTCTCTTTGAAACCTTGGATCACTACTCTATTAGGTATCAGAAGAGGATCTTTCCCTAGAATTGTTGATTCTGAATTTAGTCTTTGCTTTTGTCTGCTATTAAATTATTTTATTCTCACTCTCCTATCTTATTTTTCAGTTTTCAGCATGCCATAATATTAATTGTATGAACTGTCTAAATGAATGAGCACATTTCAGGTCTGCAGTGGAACAGGGTCTTTTATCTGGGACCCCTCAAGTCCTGACAAAAATTGTAAACACTTTCATATATGTTTTAGAAGGAGTCATGGTAGATAAATTCTATATAATTAAGGAATGGAATTGAGTCTTTTAGAGAATAATTCTGATTAATCATTATAACTTCATTCTTTAAGGACAAAAGAAAACCATAATAAACTATGCTTTTGATACCATGTATATGACAAATATCGCCCACTTAGAGAAGAAAGAAAAGGCATAATTTCATTAAAATGTGTATACTTCTGGCAGATAGCTTAGAAAATATTTTATATAGTATGACTGTGAATAACAATCCCTGAACCAAATTTCAGAAAATCAGATTGAGGTTTAACTGTATAATAATTGTGATTTAGAACTAAATGACTAAAACTCTTAGCATCTCAGCTTGTTATACGTTGTCTTCAAAGCATCTCATCAAGATAAATAAGAAGGAGAGCCTTATTCATCTCTTCTTTGAACAAATACAAATTCATACTTGCATGTGAGGGTTTAGTACTTTCTTTAAAAGCAAAAATCCATGGCACAGACAGCCCAGGGAAGTTTCCTAAAATGAAAAGTTAAGTAGATACATAACTTGGCACTCAGTAGGGAATCCAGGCTGTGGTTTCCTCACTTAAACTTTATGTTCTGGTCATAACATGTAAATGGAAAAAATGAGACATTTTTGCCTCCTTTCCAATTGGCCAAGCAACAAGCACTCAGAGAGTTTTCCATCTGAGTCAAACACATTACTAGCTAAAGGGAGGGGAAGAAAGAAAAGGAAGGAATCAAAACTGTGTTCACTATGAAAGGAATCTAAAAAACTAAACGACTTAGTGGAAAATACTCTAAATTACAGCTATCACAAGGAAGGAACTTTTTCTTTCATTTAAAATTTTTTGTCAGAGGTTCATAACTTCAGGTCCACCAGCCCCAGGGGCCGTAAATTGATTTTAAGGGCTGTGTGAAGTTAGATGGGGAAAAATTACACCTGTAATCTCATTAACCTCCAATGGAAATTTAGCGTTTCCTTCAACCGTGAATGTAGACCATAGTAGTAGGAGCACTACTAATAATTTTATCACCAATAGACATCAGAGATATTTTATTAATAAAATCACATTACAGTTCTTGGTGGTATCACAAATTATTTATGCTCATCACTGCTTTGGTGGTTATTTTACACATTGCTAAGTCTTGTTATTTAATGTGTTAATAGAGTCACATAGTTTTGAAAAAGATTTGAATAACTGTATTGCAATATAATCATTTTCCTTTATAATCCTATGTAATTTGTTTTATGCATTTCAAAACATTTTTCTGAGAACTTAGAATTTAATGGACTACCAAAAAAGTCCATGCTACTAAAAGAGGTTAAGAATCTCTGATAATTTGGTATTTTGTATTAACTTATATACTCTGCTGAGATTTGGTTTTTAAACATTTTAAAGTAAAAATAAGAATTGGGGAAAAATATTTCTTGAAAATAACACTGGTGGTGTAATGAAGTCAATACCAAAAAGCATTATTGGAAAGCATATGGATTAAACTTATAAATTTATATATTATAAAGTGAGTGAGAAGGTAACTATCTTCCAAGAAGGTGTATTGATGTAATTCTGAACACTGACCCTGTGCCAAAAAGGAAAGCTTTAAAACCTCTTAAAACACAATTTCTATAATATGGATATGTGCCTACCAAAGGACAGATAGAAAGACTTTCCATTGCCTTTATACTGCCTTTGAAGTTACACATGTGAAAATCACTCGAGGATGATTAGGTTTCTTAATATTTTTAACATTGACTCCTGTATTATTTGCACATTTTTGGTAAGAAATTTCCCAGACAATATTCTTGTGATGAAAACATAATAAAAAACAGGTTTTCTGTTAAAAACCTAAAAAAAAAAGGACATTTTAAATGCAACATTGGATTTGAGGCACTGCACATATGATGCCTTTCAATCTCAACTTTTAAGGACATCTATATTTCTAGAAAAAGACAACTGAAAATTTTCATTTAGTTTTTTAATTTTGAGGAATTATTGAGATATGGTATCTGAATTTTTTTTAATGGCGGTAATAATAAAATGAGTTGTATGTTAAGCATGGCATTTAAAACATTTGGATAGGGTGGTGATAAGTTATCAGATTGGTTCTGAAGATGAGAGGAAAACATGTTGACAAACAAAAATAAACCCCAAGATCAATAACAAAGGAGATTGATAGGTCAAGGAATTGCCTAATTCCAAAAAATAGTGGGCTAAGAAATAGGATAAAGGCATCTCATTTATTTTAGAAAAGTCATATTCTGTTTCCACTAAATCATTTGCTTATTAATTATGATTTGCACAAAAATGTTACCCAAAGCCTTCTAGTTTCTTTTTCTCTGTATTTATCTTTATTGAATTTATGGGGAGCAGTGAAGAGATGAGACAGGAGAGGAGGGATGATGATGAGATATTTTAAAAGTTGTCTTTAATCTTGCCTGAAAAGTTGATGGTACAGTAGATGCCATTTTTCTCTAACCACAATCTATATGCTAAAACAGGTGTTATGATGCCCTTTAATCTCTCCATAGGAAATTTTTAAAGGTGAATTTTATGAGAGGTTAAACGAAAAATAAATATACTTTTTTTAAAAAAAGGGTAAATATATTTAGAAATTATGAAACTAAAGGCACATGTATTAAACAACCATCTTGTTTATATTTATTTCTCTGCTTTGATAAATAGCATATGAACCACAAGCTGACAATAAAATATATAGAGAGAGTTCACCAAAATTAGCACATGGCTCACTGTCTGTGCACAGTGAAAAACATGTCACTTTTTGAAGTGTTAGTAGTTAACTTTTCCACCATGTTTCTTCTTACCATGGAGAAAGGACTCAAAATCAAATGATATCCAATATTCCAAAAATAACTAACTCATAACTTAAAGGAATCTTTTAGAAGTTTTATAGTTGGCCCTTCTGTGTACAGATAGCAGCATATCTAAACACTAAAAAAATAATAAAAGAGAGTAAATTGATCAACTTTTTCAATATTAAGTGAGAAAAGGTTAAACTCTTCCGTATTTATGGTCAGAAAGCTTTTTCTCTATTTCACCTAAGGTGAGAAATTTAACTTGTTCATTAACTTGTTACTCATTCTCTGTTTGAGGCTACATGGTAAATTTCAACACAAATAAAGCAGGTACTGTATCTTTTGCTTCCCTTGTTTCCTCTATAACATATTGAAATAATACTTTACACTTGTACAGCTTTTTAATAAATATAAACTCTCAGTTATTATTTTATCTAACCCCTACTAGAGGTCAGGCATAGGTACAGTGATATGGAGTCAGCTTATCTTTCCTGGAAGCTGATTGTTATTGTTATATTTAAATAAAATTAGTAATAATTCTAATCAATTTAATTAAAATTAATGACAAATAAAATTAAATATTAAATTATGTAAACTTACTATTAAATAAATTTTGTTTAAAACAAAGGAGTTAAGTCCTCAAGACTCATCATTTGCTAATTAATTCTCTACAAATGCTGTCAATGGGAGCTCTTTTCCTTATACTAAGTAGCTATTATCACTCTTATTTTACTAATGAGAAAAAGGGAATCTTAAAGAGTAGAAGTAAAAAACTTATTCAACATAGCAGGGACTAGAGTGAGGCCTTTATTGCATATCTACTCACTTTTTTTTTGTCAGCTAGATTGTCAGCAAATATTGAGTACTGTACCTACTAAATGAAAGGCATAATAATTGGGAATTTACAGTAAAAGCCTAACACCTCCTGCTCCATCCTCATGCTCAGCTGATGACATTGTTTTTTATTCCACAGTGAAAACAGGAAATCTCAGAAGACAAATATCTCAAGCTTCCTCAACCACATTTTATCTACTCTTTTGCATCTGGCCTTCCTATTAGGTGATTTATTATGTTAGCATCATTTGATAGCATGGATTATTCTTCTTTGAAACTTTTGTCTCTGGGCCTCTAGGATATCTCTATGGGCTGGTTTCCCTCCTTACTTTTCTGACTGCAACATCTCATTTGCTTTTCTCCTCATCTTCAAGCCTTTACTCAAAAGAAACCTCACTGAGGCCTTCCCTGGCCACCTTATCCAAAAATCAACCCTCTTCCCCTCCTTCAGTATTTCATACACCCTTTTTCTGTTTTATTTTCTTTTTCTTCTTGCATTATCACTATCCCACAAACTATATTTAACTTTCTATAATGGAATTTTCAGGAGACCAGGGATTTGTTTTTGTCATTTTTTGTTCAATATCCTACCCTAAAACCTAGAGCAGTACCTAACGCATAGTGGTTGCTAAATAAATATTTGTCAAATAAAAGATTAAATAACAAGACACAAATATGGAAATTAGAGCAATGAACTATCTAGTTAGGTTTATATTAGTACAGAAATGGAAACTTAGTCAAGCTTCTCTGTGCTATGGGAAAATGATTGTGAATACATACACCCAGGAAGGCAGGAATTTTGAGGTTTACTATGTGGAAAGTCACATCAATTCAGAGGACTCGAACAGTAAGAGTTTGTGGATCCTTATTCTAACACTGAACCATCAACTCCATTCAGCAGCTCTGCTCAGGACTTGCTCTTCTTTCCCGCACCCAGATGCACAACATGTGCAATATATCTTTTCTATGTTTCCTAGTTTTTATTCTCTCATGCCTTTGGCTTGAATGTAACCCTGTCTGCCCTGCACCTGACACAACCACACTCACAGCTCTGTTTCTCATGAACATTCAGCTTCAGTTCCCACTACTAACTGTTTCCATTTCTCTGTATTCTTTATGGGCATTATAATAGAGAGTATCTTATTTAGGAAATACTTTTATAATTTAGGTAATTAGCCAGTCTCTGAACTGGCTGTCTTCATACAAACTTTTGTGACATCATCGATGGCAATGGCAATACTGTCTTATACTACAAAACGGTTTCCTAAGGACTACCTTAGCAGAGGCTATAACCAAGAAATGGCTGCTTAGAAGGAGTCATGAGAAAATTATGATATCAAGACTGTCGTATTCAGTAAAACCTAATGACATAAAAATATCACAATTATCTTAGTGATATCACAATTGCCCCAATGTATGCTAGAGTGATCAGTCATTCAGCACATATTTATTGAGCAATTTTTATCTCCATATACTTTTCTAGGCACTATGTCATCATAGGGAATAAAATGGACAAGGTCTTTGCTCGTGTGACTTAATGCTGTAGGATGTTACAGACTACAAAGTAAATAAAAGAAATTCTGATAGCAGTAAGTGTCATGTAGAGAATTAAAATAAGGTGCCAGCTACTATTTTAGATTGAGAAAGAAAGTCCCTTCAAGATGGGTATTAAGCTAAGATGTGCACAACAAAATGGTACCAGGACATGAGTATTGTGGAGATAACATGATAAGCCAGTGTAATAAATCTGGTAAATTTGAGAATGAATGATAGTGTGGTTGGAACACACTGGTTGAGGTGAGGAGTGACATGCCATGAGACAAGAGAGATGCTCTAAAGTGAAGATTTGGGACTATACCATAAGTAGGTAGGATTGAAAACCATAGAAATTTCTTAGGAAGGGCAATAACAGATTTCATTTACATTTTTAAAGACCACTTTGATTGCCTTTGTTTTAGTTAGGCAAGAGTGGAAGATGGGCTACAAATTAGTGGCCTGTTGCAACCAGCAACCATCCAAGTAAGAAATGAAAGAGACCTAGTCCAGGTGGTGTCAGTGGAAACAGCAGAAAGGGGAGACGTTAGGGTCCTTTTAGAGGTTGAGTTGATAGGACTTGCTGATGGATTGGGTGTGAGTTATATATAGAAAAAAAAATAATGCTAAATCTTAGAATTTATCTTGAATATTATTTACCAAGTTAGAAAGACTAAAGAGTAAGAAGTTTGGTTGTGTCTAAATATTGCTTATTGATTCCCAGAACCTTCTGTACCCTTTTAAATTGTCTTCTGTATTGCAGTGGCTAAAAATCTGAAATTTACCTTTTTCAGACTCATTTGCCAGCATTTACTGGTTTAGGTTTTGCCAATGAGGAACTCCTCTGTGAGATTTGGAAGGTGAAGAAAGAGGAAAAGCGATTATTCTTTGGTGGCAGTGGCAGATAGCAGGAAGGGCATTGGAGATGGCAGATGCAGGATTTCCCCCCGGTTGCTTCCAGATGTCCTCCTGAGAGTCACGTACTTGAGTGCTGCAAGTAGCTGAGACTATTAACAGTGGTTTCTGTGTTCCCTGTGTGTCCTGATTTCTTGTCTCTAGTTTTGACTTCCCCAGCCCTGCCAATGGTTGTACAGCAGTTTTTGCTTATCCACAGGAGGTATTTTCCAAGACCCCTAGAGGATGCCCGAAACCATGAAGAGTACCAAACCCTATATGTATCATTTTTTTCCTATACATACATCCTTATGATAAAGTTTAATTTACACATTAGGCACAGTAAGAGACTAACAATAACTAATAATAAAATAGAACAATTATAATAATATACTGTAATAAGAGTTATGTGAACATGGTCTCTAGCTCTCTCTCAAAATATCTTACTGTATGTCATATTTTTGGGCTGCAGTTGTATGTAGGTAACTGAAACTGTGGAAATTGAAACCTTGAATAACGGGGGAATGCTGACTAATTCTCTAGTTCTCCAAGTTAAGTCATTTCCTCTGTGAAATGCTTGGCATGGTTAATATTTTCCTGAACAAACTCTGACTGATAGAGGGAGAATAATCAATAGGCATCTGGCCTTCAAGAGATCAGAGCTAGTGATAAAGATTTTAGCATCCCCAGTGTTTATATAATAAACATGGGGCCAGATGAGGTTTCTTTGCAGATCAGAGAGTTGGGGCAGGAGAGAATCCTGCGGGTTCAAACTTTTTGAAGTTAAATAAAACAGAAGTTAGAAAAGAATACCAAGCAGAAGACGTCAATGAATCAGAAGGAATCTAGGTGGGTACGGTGTTATAAATGCCATGAGAAGAAAGTGTTTCCACAAGGAGGGAGGTCATTGAAGACTAAACAGGTTAGGGAAGATTTAGCTGAAGAAAAGGGGCCTTGAAAAGTGAATATATTTTGGATTAGAAAGGACCAACTGTTTAGCTACTTATTGAAGATAGCAAGACAGGTTTGAACATGAGAGCACAAGGGCTAACATGTGGAGTCTCTGTGGATGGAGTATGTGAACAAGAGAGTACAAAAGAAAGATTTAGAAAGGCATGGATGGCCAATCGTAGGTGGCTATGAAAGCTAATCAAAGAAGTTTGGACTTTTTTCTGTAAGCCACTAGAGTCACTAGAGGTCTCTGTGGTGGTTTTAAGTGGGGCAGACCATTGAGAAAATAAGATGAGATAAGCCAAAGGCATTTTGATGGAAGACACGTAGTAGGCTTTGATGACTTATTAAATATTGACATAAAATAGATCATTTTAGCAGTTTTAAGTTGAATTGATTAGAAGTAGGATAACATTATTGACAAAAACGGAAGTTCAGAGAAGAAACTAATACTGCCTTTTCTGAAGAGGTGACATTTTTAAACACAGAATAATAGTCACTCAGTGGAGTCAATAGTTAACAGTCATTTAATAAAATTTTATTTGGAATGAAATTGGTTTTCTCTTTTGCTTTCTTCTTCTTATGGACATTTCAAACAAACACCAAGTAGAGAGAAGAATACACTTAAGTCTTTGTGTTTCTAATACGCACTTTGACAATATCAACACATGCTCAGTCTTGTTTCTCCATAGCCCCACCTACTCCACGTCAGCCTCCAGATTATACTGAAGTAGATTCCAGTCATTATATCATTTAATCTGTATTTTATTATGTGTCTCTAAAAAAACATAGTCATAAATGCCGTGCACACCTTAAAAATTGACAATAATCCCTTAATGTCATTCAATGCTCAATCAGAGTTCAAACTTCTCTGATCTTCTCATAATATCTTTCACTGGTTTGTTTGAATTAGTATCCAAGTTATGTGGGTAATTCTCTTTTGAAAAATTATATAATATTAACAATAACAAAATATATGCATATAACATATATGTAAGATACGAAGCATAATAATAAAACAAATACTGTACATCTGAAATCCTGACTCAAGAACTAGAATTTATCAGTATTAATGAATCTACCTGTTTTCCCTTCCACTATCCAAACCCTGTGCCATTGTATCAAATGTTAGTACTATCCTAGCTTTTATATTTATTATTCCCTTGCTCTTTTTTTGCTTTTTTAAAATACAGTTTTACTACATATGTATGTGTTCTTAAACAATATGTTGTTTAGCTTTGGTTGTTTTTAACCTAGAAAAATATATATACTGTAATTTGCTTTTTTTTCTTAACTCAACATAATGTTTCTAAAGTTCATCCAAACTGTTTTGTGTAGGCTATAGTTAATTCATTTTCATTGCTGTATAATCTTTTAAAAAATGACTATCACTGTTTATTTACTTGTTGTTCATAGACATCTTGTTTGTTTCTAGCTTTTTCTATTATGAAAAATGTTTATGAACAATATACCTCCTAGAACACATGTAAAAAAGTTTCTACAGTATGAACCAAGGATTAAAATTGCTAGATCATAGATGACTGTGACGTTCAACTTTGCAAAATAATGCCAAATTGTTTTCCAATGTAATCACACCAATCAACATTTTCACTAACAGTTCATTATAATTTTCATTGCAGCACACATCCCTACCAAATTAAGAATTTTCAGAATTTATATGTTGCCCATATAGTTAGTAAAACAGAATCAAGTCTTGATTTTAATAAATACTTTTCTGAGCACTCGTGAGGTTGAACACTTTTTCATATAGTTATTTACTATTCAACACTTTCTGTCTTATGAAGACTGATCTTCTATTTTTCGTTTTCTTTTCTTTTCTTTTTTTTTATTTCAGCTCATCATGGGGGTACAAAAGCTCAGGTTGTATACATTGTCCATGTCCCGCCCATCCCCCTGAGTCAGAGCCTCAAGCGTGTCCTATTTTTCGTTTTCTTTATGGGTTATTTGGCTTTCAAAAAGTATTAATGTGAAGGCATTGACATTCTGGAGAGTAATATTTTATTATTTACATGATTTAAAATATTTTCCTCTGGGTTGTAGCTTCTATTTTTGTTTCCTTTGTGGTATTACTTGAGGAATAGAAATTCTTAATTTTAATGTAATCAAGAGAATAAATTATTTTAGTGTTAGTTATTTGGGGATCTTGTTAAAAAATCCTTTTTACTTCAAACTCTTAAAAATTATTTTATATTTCTTTGTAAAAATTGTACAGTTATACCTTTCACATTTACATTTTTATTTCACCCAGCTCATGTTGAGATAATTCCAGAATAAATCAAACTTCTTAAAAATGTAAATTATTTGATATAAAATGTCTAATAATGATAAAATGAATGCTGTAGGTCAGCTTGATTCTCAGGGAAACAGATATTTTTGATAAGGGGTTTATTTTGGGAAAAACACCCCCGTGAAGGATGAGGGTGGCTAGATTGGGCAGAAGGAGAGGTTGAACTGTGGTGAAATTACAAGTATCTCATCCATGAAGTAGCTCTGGAAGCCAGGATGCCATTCTGAGTGGTCCCACGTTGAGGCAACTGCCAGGTTCTTCATCAGCTGGTCATTGGTGCAGGCTGATAGGGGGACTGTAACTTTAAACAGGCAGCCTCCTTAGCTGAAAGCAGTTCCTGGAGAGAGACTGAGGTCTGGGCTTTCAGTGCCTACAACTTTTGGCAATTGAGGAAATCATCCCCCTGAGGGGAATTTGAGCAGCACATCAATCAGATAGACTATAATGAGTTTACAAGGTAAGGTTAAAAAATTATGTTCACTGCTGTATCTTCAGTAACAACACAGTGTCAGCAACATAATAGGCATCCAATAAATATTTGTTGGGAGAATGAATGTAACATGAAGTAGAAAGAAAGGGAAAATGTTTCCAGTCCCTCTAAACTGCTTTGAGCCATGTATTAAATAATTCAATGCATCCCATTGAATGTGGAAGCTTACATTTTGATCATTTTAATTGTTAATTATTGTACTCAGTGGGACTGTGCATGCAATGGAAGCTCAAACTGAACTAGCTTAAGCAACAGAAGGAAATTTATTTCTATTTACAGTAAAATAAAAGGCCAGCAGATATTTCAAGTATGGTTGGTGCTAAGGGCTCTAATGAGATCAAAATGACTATTTGACTTCACCTACTAATTCTTTCTTTATTTTGACTTCTTTCTTTTTCAGCCTCTCTCCACACAGAAGAAAGAAAAAAGGTGGCCATGAGCAAGTCAAAATCAGATCCTACTATCTCAGCAACTTCATAAAAATTGAGCTTAGAAGGTCTAAGGAAGACCTAAAGTGATTTGGCTGTGTCACATATGCACTCTTTAGTCTTTCACTGTAACTGGCTGAAGAGAATACTCTGATTGAGTAGGCCTGGCTCACATGCCTCCCCATGGAACGCAGAGAGCCGGAACCCACCTCACTGCAACTACACAGACTGAACAGCACTATTCCCACTTGTGGAATCCCTCACAATCATGTGAACTAAACAGCATGGTGTCCACTTCCCCCCAGAAACATAGACTGAACACCATTGTGTCCGTCTCACTCCAGCCACGTGGATGGAACAGGATTCTTATGGGGAGAGATGGTTTCTCAAAGTTTATTAGGAAGACATACATAACTATTTATGTACTTATATTTATCTTTTATATAAATATATAAATAAATTATATAAAATTTATTTTATATAATAGAAACAAATAGTTCTTGCAAAATGGAATAATAATATTATGCCCTTGAGGTATTTTAAAATTGTCATGTTCATTCAAAATAATATATTATTTATTATACCTCTTTTAAATGAAGCCCTTATATTTAAAAAAATTATATGCCTGCTCCATCATAATATATTCATTAGTAACATATAAAGTGATAAAGTTTATCATTTAATTTATTTCCTATTTTAAGCTATAACTCAATAGGTATTTCTTTATTTGAACATATTGAAAAACAAGTATAATAAATACCTTCAAATATAAAGGAAGGCCCTCTCTGGCAGCATTGCCATATCAGGATATCTGGATTGGCAAATTTATCAATTTGGAAGGATTTGAGCCTCTACACTAGAAATAAGGATCCTTCAGGCAATAAGTATCCCATTTCTAGTTTCTAAGTCAAGTTTTGACAAATTGTCAATAGCTTTTATAGATGATTACTTCTCCCCTCCCAACTTATCCACTCACCCAGTTTAGCTGCACCATATGCCCTCCACTGAATGACTTGTTACATTATCATTATATCAAACAGTCATAAGATTTAGGCCGGGGGCTTTTTTTTTTTAAATAAAATGATATGGGCTGGGCGCGGTGGCTCACACCTGTAATCCTAGCACTCTGGGAGGCTGAGGTGGGTGGTTTGCTCGAGATCAGGAGTTCGAGACCAGCCTGAGCAAGAGTGAGACCCCATCTCTACTAAAACTAGAAAGAAATTAGCTGGCCAAGTAAAATATATATAGAAAAAATTAGCCGGGCATGGTGGCGCATGCCTGTAATCCCAGCTACTTGGGAGGCTGAGGCAGTAGGATCGCTTAAGCCCAGGAGTTTGAGGTTGCTGTGAGCTAGGCTGACGTCACGGCACTCACTCTAGCCCAGGCAACAGAGCGAGACTCTGTCTCAAAAAAAAAAAAAAAAATGATATGATATTGATTAATTATTATTAAGATAATTATCAAGATAATGATTCATCTTGAAATATTTCACCTTCAGTAATTCCATCAGGCCATGAGTGTGGTTTTGCTTAATAAATGCCTATCTCAATTAATGTGTATAGAACACAATACTTGTCTGAGTTATTTCTGTTTTTATATATGTGAAATTGGTAGAAATAGGGGAGTTTTTGCCATATTTCATATTTTCATGTGGCATCCAAACTTGTAACACCATACAATCTATATTGAGAAGGCATGGTAAAGACTCTTCTACAGTTGCTAATGAAGTTCCGTTTCAGAATTTGTGATATGTTGGATAAGAATGGCTAAGTAGAATTTTGGTTTTATTTTCCAAGAGAAACAAAAGGACTTGCTAAACAAGTGAGCATTATGCATTACATTACAAAAGAAAATACTCTCTTAGAAGAAACAGATGCTTTCAACTCTTGATGAATTTTCCAGTAATCTGAATTATATCTTCATTATAAACCATATAATTTTAGTCTTAGACAGGTATTGTTCAGTTTAGATTGGCATTTTCTCATACTCATTTCAAATAATTTTCTGCCCACTAGGGCAAATAGTAAATTTTTTTGGTTAAGCTTCTTGGGTGTTAAATAAATAAATATATCTTTTTAAAACAGCCAAACATTCTGGTTTTACAGTATTCTGAACATGTTTTCTCCTGTTAATTTGAATTCACAGAATTTTTTTAGATGACTTAATTCTTTTGTAGGTGGGAGGAAATAGTAGAAAAGAAGTGATACACTGAGGAGAGTAATTACCAGAGCTTTGTGAGAAGTATTTTTACCCAAGACAATCAAATATTTTTTAATCAAGCGGTTATTTATGGGGATAAGGAAGTATATGTGTAATTTTTCCAGACATTTGATTTCCCTTCATATGACTATATAGGACATCGATGAAACTGATGGCCAACATTCCCTTCTTTTTAAAATTACCTCCTATCCTCATACATGTGGTTATGGGGGAGGAAGGGAGAAGATGTGGAGCTCACCTTTTGTCCATCCAAAGGTGGGTATTGGACTTCAGTCTGTTGTTCAGAAAACTGTCTCAGGATTTTGGAAATTGGCCCCCAAAATACTGTTTGTCTCTTTCTAATGGCAACTGTTTTTGGCTAATCTGAAGTGAGGGCAAAGAATAAAGCTGACAGAGAGAGAAGAGCAAAGTTGGGAGATACAGAGGATGTTTGTGGGCTTTTGTATCCCTGTGTCTCGTTTCCTCTTGCCCAGGCACATTCCTCTTCAGTTACATGAAACATAGTGTCTAGTCATTAATGATTTTTATTGTTGGTTATGAGTGATGAAATTCGGTCTATGTCACTTCCAACCAAAAGAGTCCAGCTTAACACAATTACTGTTTCCTTAATGAGCTATAAATGGAGAGACTAGGTTTTATTTTGAATGCCAAATTATAGTCCCTACTGGTATTGGCTGCCTGGGATATTGTGTTGAAAGAGAGTCTTATATGACAGAGAGACAGAGAGCGGAAAAAGGGGGCATGGTCCTATAGAACAGGGCTTCTCTTCTCAATCTCAGCACAACTAAAATTTCGAGCCAGAAATTCTTTTTTATGGGTGGCCATTCTGTGCACTGTAGGATGTTTAGCATAACCTTTGACCTCTACGACTATATGCCAGTAACACCTTCCCGCCCAGTTCTGAGAAACTAAATGTGTCTCCAGATATTGTCAAATGTCCCTGGGGACAAATTACCCTTAATTGAGAACCACTGGTATGGAGATATTTGCAAGGATGGCAAAGTGGCAGTAAGTAAACAAAATATTTGCCAATCCCAATTTAGACCACGCAAAATGTGGGTCCAACTTATGGAAAGTTTATACATAATGGATATCTATTTATTTGCAAATTAGCTGCTCTTTCAGTGAAAAAGGTGGTCACATGTATACATATTAATACAAGCTAAAAAGAATGCACAGAAAAGAATGTGGGCAACTTTCTTTTTACACTTTTGTTGCTTGTATGTGTAACCTGACATTTGTTCTCCAAGCCTTCTACTACTCACTACTGTTCCTGTGGGCATCAACCATTGCCTGCTATTGCTTTGATATTTGGTTAAAAATGATATATCTTGAGTAGTGAGGGCCAGTATGTACAAAGAAATTATGGAGAATGGAGGCATTGCAGAGAAAAGCTGAGCTGAGAAATGGATAACACCATGTGAGTTTGGGAATCCAACAGTAACTGGAGTCAGTATTTTTCAAATACACGAGGCAATGAATTTCCTTTTCTTAATTAAACTGATTTGAGTTGGATTCATTCACAGCTGTAATGATCTCAAGCAATGCAGAAAGGTGTAACAAAAAAAGAATCAGGATATAATTCTTCCTTTACAAATTATGTTTCTTAGATCAATTTTGATGTTGGCATACCAAAAAGAGAATTTATAAAAAACTGAAGATGATCCAGTGAAAACAAAAACTGTTTTATGATGTAGAAAAATGGATCTTAAGAAGTTTATAACATACCTAGAAGGGATAAAATACAAAACTGCTTAGATTTAGTTGACTGTTTTCTACAAAAAATTTTGCCACATGGATGGACGGATAGATAGATTATCTTAGTCCAATAAGGCAGTGATTAAAAAAATAACATAAACTGAGTGGCCTATAAAAAACAAAATTTATTTCTCAGAGTTCTGGAGGCTGGGAAGTCCAAGATCAAGAGGCCAGCAAACGTCTGGTGAGGGCTGTTTTCTCTTAGATGATGCCTTCTTGCTCTGTTCTCATATGGTAGAAGAGGCAAAAAAAGCTCCCTCAGGCCTCTTTTATAAGGGCACTAATCTCAGTCATGAGGGCTCTGCCTTCAGGATCTAATCACTTCCAAAGGCCCCACCTCCTAATATCACCTAATATCGTGAGGGTTAGGGCTTCCACATATGAATTTTGAGGGGACACATTCAGACCATAGCACGTGTGTGTGTGTGTGTGTGTGTGTGTGTGTGTTTATCCCAAATTTAGAGATATCATCAAATCATCAATCACTCTGTCAGCCATGGCCCCTTGTAAAAGAGAACTGTTCATCTATGGACATCTATGACAACTATTCATCTATGCTGAAGAGGCTTTCCTGGGAAACATGTTTTCTATTAATACCATGTGGCCCACCTCTAGGTATAGAACCAATTAGACCAGGAGTGGCCCTGGGACAGTTAACATGTAAGCTTAATGAGGCTGGTGCAAAACAATGAGCTTTGTTAAATAGATCTTCTCTTTCAAGAACTTAAATAGATCTTCTCTTTCAAAAAGAATGAGCTTTGTTAAATAGATCTTCTCTTTCAAGAACTTAATGTCCCAAGTGCTTGATTTGAAATGGATGGTGAAGTGAAATGTCTCATACAGAGAACAGTTAGAAAGACCATGATGGTCAGGTACAAGTTAAAATTATAAAGAAGAAACTCAAACATAAGGAGAGAAGGGTAGACTGAGAGACACCTTGAGAAAAACCTCACAGTTGAGAGAGAGAAACAAAAAAAGAACTGGCCCCTAAGGGGAAACTTGATTCCTTATGATTTTCTAGTGTCAGTTGATTCCATTCTAATTTGTGCCAATTGTCACTTTATTGTCTCTCAGTTCCAAATTCACCCTTCAATACTCGCACTGCAATAATGCATTGGACTCCAAGCATTTCTCCATTATGGTGAACACATGTTAAGTTGTGTCAGTAGAGGGCACAGCAGAGTCATTGAGGAAAGAGGAAGAATTCTGATTCTGTGCACCTGCCAGAGTTTCTGCTCATTTGTATGACTGGAAGTGCTGTTTCCTGAGACCCAGTTCTTATGCAAAAGCCCCACCCCCTACTCCCTCTGGATACATCTGATTATGAACCTTGGCTCTCTGCCACCTTATGTCCTCCATGCCCAGCCACCATGGACCAGCCCTGATCCAAGTGACCTAGCAGACTTTCCTGGGGGCTACAACCACACCTTCTCCAAAAGTAAATCCCACCTTGGAATTCCCCCTTCTAGCCTTCCCTTCATTGCATACTTTCCCTAAGCCCTAGGCTACTCTGCAGAGTTCTTGTTACATCCTTATAATTACTCCCCTATCGTAGTTTAATAATTCTTTATATTAAAATTTTCCTGTTTAAATTACTGTGGTTTCTTTCCCCTGATTGGATCCAGATGGATACAACCACCTTATAATAAATTCCATTTCTCTTGAACTAACTTGAGTGGATTTCTGTTTCTTGTGATCACAAGAGCTGGCTTCAACCAAGCAGAACACACCATCTGATTTTTCTTTCTCTTTGAGTTTCAAATGCTTCTGTCCTTGTCCTTTGACTCCCACTGAATTTTGTGAAACTGACCTCAAGGCCTACAACTGACTGCACATACCAAAGTGCAGAACACTTAGATCAATTTTGATGAACACAGAGTTTGACATATTTGTCAATAATACCAGGAATAGTTTTGCATACTATAATATTTAACAGCCACAAAAGAAGGGCAAATCAATATAGTTAAGGTTAAGGGTATGTGGCAATAACTGACTAAGAGAAGCTTAAAGTGTCCCTTTTTCTACTTTAACTTGTTCAGGTTCATGAATCAATGAGCTGGGGCAAAGATATGTAAAAAGAATACATATCTAAGCAGGATTTGCTTGAATTTCCCTAAATGGATTTTTAGGAAGGCGTGTTCATTTAACCTTTGTGAAAGCATGCAGTTTTACTGATATATCCATATGCTTTGGGGTTACAAATAAATTTCTTCCATTTAAGAAAAAAAATCACAAAATATCTTCAGTGATTATTCAATGATTGATTTCATTAGGATGTGTACCCAGCAAATTTATGCAGAATTAGATTCATAGATGTTAGTCCACTTTGGCACAGAAAACTTTAGAAAATGAAGAGTAGGAGTAAAGCTCTTATAACATCTTATCTATTCTACATTTAAATGTGCTTAGTCATGATTATCTCACTAACAGGCTCAAAATTTGCTGTACAATCTGTTTGTTGATAAACATTGATATAAAGTATGGATTAGAATTAGGAAAAAAGTTTTAAATACAATGCAATGTTTTTGGGATTTTAAAATATATTAATAATTTGGATTTTTAAATGATGTAGTTTATACTAGCAAGAGAATTCAAAGTAGTCTACCAATCAATAATTATGCTGTAATACTGGAAAAAGCAAAGTACAATCATTTTCTGTATAGCTGACTCTTTAATTACAGATAAAACATCTTACAGAACATGAAAGGATGAACAGCATCTGTGCTTAGAATAGCTGATTAAACATTATAGTGTGCAATCAATATCATATTTGTGGAGCATCAAAAATTAGTACCTAAATATTAACTTCCACAAAGAAAATTATGACTAGATCATGCCACATTAGAAAGTGACATTGAAAAGTGGATGTTAAACACTGTCTCTCTAAATAATTTACTTTTACAAAGTTGAAAATTATGAGATTAGATTATAAACAACAAATCAAATGTATGGAAAAAGTTTTTAAAATGTCTTAAAATATAGTTTTGAAATAGCATTCAACTGAAGTCTACACTCCTATTATCTGGAGATGAAAAGAATAAAAGTGTGAATGGTTTTGGTAAGGAGAGGTAGAGAAGAAATTTGGATTAACACAGAAGTGCTTTCTCGTTAGTTAAGTAAATAAATAGTATTTGTGTATTTTATAGAGAGTAATGAATTTCTAAAACAAGTTACTTATTCTAAAAAACTTGCTTTTATGCAATGTTTTGTCGGTATTTTCCTTAACTTAAACATATTACTTATAAGTAGAGTATATATTTAAAGTATAAATCAAAGATGTTCAGATATTTTAAAAGATTCCAATAAAATTGAAATAAAAAGAGAATATGGTAAGAAAACTCCCCCAAAAGTAAGCATTACAGATTATTAGTGAAAAACATTTAAACGTGAAAAGAAAAAAAAAATACCGAGGGAAAATATTTACTAACTCATACCCTAGATAAAAAGGAATTTGTGAAAAGAACACAGTGAAAAAAATAGACATTTCAAATCCAGTTTCTCTGCATCCTCTCTAGCATTTGGTATTAACACTGGTTTTATATTTTACCATCATCACAGGTATAAAGTGATATTACATTATGGTTTCAATTTGTATTTCCTCGATGGCTAATAATAGTGAACATATTTTCACATGCTTATTGGCAAAGGATTTTTATATCGTCATTGGTGAAGTATCCCTTTATGTCTTTTGTCCATTTTCTAATTGGATTGTTGTTGGTTGTTGTTTTTTAACTTTTGAGTTTTGGGAGTTGTTTATCTATTCTAGATGCCAGACTTTTGACAGATATGCATTTTGCAAATATTTTCTCCCAGGCTTTGGTTTGTTTTTTTATTCTCTCATCTAGGTCTTTTGCAGAGCAAAACTTTTTACTTGTGATGAGGTTGAATTTATAAAATTTTTGGCTTTATGTATGGGGCTTTTGATGTCAAGTCTAATAATTCATTGCTTGATCCTTGATCCTAGAGATCTTTATATATAAAGCTATAGAGTAAACCTTAGTATTGGGTAGAATGATTTATCTCACATTATTCTCTTTTCTTCTATTTTTCTTTACTTTTCCTCTTTGTTGAAATTGTTAAAGCTATTGTGAAGCCTGTGGAATTACGTGAAATCTATAGACCAATTTGAAGAGAATTGGCATGTTTATTATGTTGAGTCTTCCAATCTGTACCAATTCATACCATACCAATTCATGCATGGTATGTTTCTCCATTTATTTAGATATTTGTTCATTTCTTTCATCAACATTTAAAAATATACAGCATATGTATCCTGTATATACTTTGTTGAGTGTAGATCTAAGTATTTCATTTTCTTTGAAGTGATTACAAATGGTAGTGTTTTTAATTTCGGTTTCAGAATGTTCATCATTAGTATATAGATATGCAACTTATTTTTGTGACTCAATCTTTATTCTGCAACCATGTTGAACTTACAGGAGCAGTTCATTTCTCCCTCTACAATCTCTATACCTTTTATTGCTTTATCTTGCATTGCTGCAGTAATTAAAGCTTCCAGTAATGTTGGGAAAAGTGATGAGAGTGAATATACTTGCCTTTTTCCTGATCTTAAAGAGAAAGTATATAGTCTTCACCCATTATGTATGATGTTGATTGTAGGTTTTCATAGATATTCCTTAGCGAGGTAATTCTCTTCTATTCCCAATTTGCTGAACATTTTTTATCATAAATTGATGTTGAATTTTGTTACATTATTTTTGTGAGTCAATTGATATGTTCATATGATTGTTGTTAGCCTCTTTATATAATGGATTACACTGATTGGTATTTGAATGTTTAATCAGACTTTTATACCTGGACTAAATATAATACCATTTGGTTATGGTGGATAGTTATTTTTATACAGTTTATTGGATTGGGTTTACTTAAATTTTTTTGGTTAAGGATTTTTGTGTGCAAATTCTTGAGACATAATGATCTGTATCTTTTTTGTACTGTCTTTGGCTTTGATATCAGGATAATTCTGGTATTATAAGATAAACTAGGAAGTGTCCCTTCCTCTTCTATTTCTGAAATAGAAAGTGTAAAATTTGCAAAAGTAGTGTTAATTTTTCTTTAAATGTTTGGTGGAATTCTCCAATGAAACCAGAAGAGCCAGAGGGTTCCTTTTTGTGTGCTTTTATAATACAGATACAATTTCTTTAAAGTTATAGGACTACTCAGAACCTCTCTTTTCCTTTGGCTCAGTTTCGGTACTTTACGGTTTCTTCTAAATTGTGAAAATTATGTATGTGAAGTTGTCTGTCATATTTCCTCATTATTCTTTTAATGGCTGCAGAATCTGTGATATCTCCTATTTGATCCCTGATATTGGTGATTTGTGTCTGTTTTATTGTCAGTCTTGTAGAGATTTATGAATTTTACTGATTCTTATCTGGAAGAACCAGCTTTTGTTTAATTGATTTTTTTTTCTCTATTGTTTTACTATTTTTGATTTCTGCTCTTCTCTTTATTATTTCCTCCCTTCTGCTTTCTTAGGGCTTATTTTGTGCTTTTTTTCCTCTAAATTTTCAGGTGGGTACTTAGGTGTTTAATTTGAGTTTTTTCCTCATTTATAATGTAAGCATTTAGTGCTATAATTTTTCTTTTTCTCATCATCGTTGTGTATATCCTACTTACTTTGCTATATTGTATTTTTATTTTCATTCAGTTCTATGTGCTTTTTAAATATTTCCTTTGAGTTTTCCTCTCTTATTCATGAATTTTTTAGAAGTATGTTTTTTATGCATTTAGAAATTTTCCTATTGTATTTTTGTTATTGATTTCTAGCTAGGCTCATTATAGTTAGAGAACATACTCTATGATTTCAATTCTTTTAAATTTTTGAAGGTTTGTTTTCTGGCCCAGGGTATGGCTTATCTTGGTGAATTTTCTATGGTTTAAAAAAAAGTGTGTATATGTTGTGCTGTTGTTGGGTGGAGTATTCTATGCATATGATTTTCATCACAGTTAATTTTGTTGTTCAATTTATCTATATCCTTGCTTTTGTTCTATCTAGTTGTATCATTAGCTACCAAAAAGGAAGAGTTGCAGTCTCCATCTATAATTCTGGATTTGTCTTATTTATTCTTTTAACTCTGTCATTTTTTGCTTCATGTATTTTGAAGCTTGCTTTCTTGGTGCCTGTATATTTTGGGATCATGTGTATTCCTGGTAGAAACACTTTTTAAAAATTGTTATATTTTTTCCCTCTCGTATCTAGTTTTCTTTGCTCTGACTTTTATATTACTGGATATTTATATAGCCACAGTATCTTTGTTTTGATTAATGTTTGCATCATATATTTTCTTTCATCCTTTCAGTTTCAACTGACCTATGTCATTGAATTGACTTTCTTATAAATAACATACCACTGGGACAAGTTTTCTTAAAATCTTTTCTGATAACTTCTTTTTATTGACATCTAAGGTGATTATTCATATGTGAGGGCTTAAGTCTATCATTTTATTATTTGTTTTCTGTTTTTATTTTTATTTTTTTGGCTCTCATTCCTCTGTTTTTTTCTTCCTATGTATTACTTGAACATTTTCTTAGGATTTCATCTTGATATATTTATACATTTTTAAAGTGTACTCTTTTTATAGTTTCATGTTAATTTTCCTAGATAGGACAATATGCATATGCCATTTATCACTGTCTATTGCTATAGACATTTTATCACTTAAAGTGTGAAATTCTTACTTCATTTAAGGTACTTTTTACCTTCCTTACTTTTAAATGTCACTGTCTAGAGTATCAGTTGGTGCTATGTTTTGAATATGTTCTCTCCAAATTCGTATGTTAAAACAACCATAATGTGATAGCATTATGAGGTGGGGCTTTTAGGAGGTGATTAACTCATGAAGAGTTAATTCATGAATGGAATTAGGGCCCTTATAGAAGAGGTTGAAGGAAATCCTTCACTGGGAAGACATAGTATTTGCCCCTCCACCATATGAGGACACAGCAGCAGGGAGCTATTTATGGAGAAGAGAGCAAGACCTTATCAGACACTAAATCTGCTGGAGCTTTGATCTTGGACTTCCTGGCTTCCAGAATTGTGAGAATTAGATTTCTCTCGTTTATAAATTACTCAGTCAAAGGTATTTTATTATAACAGCAGGAATGGACTAAGACAGATGGTATTATAATTCTATTTCAATATGCAAATATAATTATCAAATTCAGGAAAGGATAGTCTATTATATGTACTTACATTTTTGTTCTTTATATTGTTTTGTTCTTCAGTCCTAATGCTCCAAGATTTTCCCTTTTATTATTTCCTTTCTGTTTGAAGGACTTTCTTTAGACAGTCTTTTAAGAACAGAGCTGCTGGTAAAAAACTTCATTAGTTTTCTTCATCTGAAAATATCTTTATTTCCCTAAGGGGAATTCCTGAAGAATAATTTTGCTAGATATAGAATTCACAGTTGACAGTTCTTTTCTTTCAGCATTTGGAAAATATTGTGCCATTTCCTCTGGCCTTTATTGTTACTGATGAGAAATCATTTGAATTCGTATTCCCCTGTAGGTAATGTGCTGTCTCTCTCTAACTATTTTCAGAAGTTATTTATGATGTACCTTTGTGTGGATTTTTTGGAGGGTTTATTCTGTTGACTTCTTAGATCTGAAGGTTTGTGTCTTTTGTCAAGTTTGCAAAGTTTTCAGCACGTATTTCTTTAAATACTCTTTTAGTTCCACTCTCTTTTTCTCCTCTATGAGATGCCAATGACATAGATGTTGTATATTTGTTTTTGGCCAGGTGTGGTGGTTCACACCTGTAATCCTAGGACTCTGGCAGGTTGATGTGGGAGGATCTCTTGAGGTCAGGAGTTTGAGACCATCCTGAGCAAGAGCGAGATCCTGTGTCTACTAAAAGTCAAGAAAAATTAGCCAGGTGTGGTGGTGCATGCCTGTAGTCCAAGCTACTTGGGAGGCTGAGGCAGGAGAATCACCTGAGTCCAGGAGTTTGAGGTTGCTGTGAGCTAGGCTGACACCACGGCACTCTAGGCTGGGAGGCAGAGCAAGACTCTGTCTCAAAAAAAAAAAAAAAAGTTGTATATTTGTTTTTGTCCCTCAATCTCTGAGACTTTGCTCATTTTTTCTTCAGTCTATTTTTCTGTCTGTTATTCAGATTTGGCAAATTCTACCGATTTTCCTTAAGTTCACTGATTCTATCTTCTGTCATCTCTAGTCTCATATTAAATGAACTCAGCAAGGTTTTTATTTCTCTCACTGAATTTTTCAGTTCTATGTTTTTCATTTGCTTCCACTGTTTCTTTATAACTTCTATTTCTTTCTTGGGTTTTCTGGTTTTTATTTATTTCGAGAGAATTTATAAATTGATGTTGAAGTGTTTTTATAATGACTGCATTAAAGTTTTATGTCAGAAAATTCCGTCACCTGATTTATCTTAGTGTTGGCATTAGTTGATTAACTTTTTAATTAAAACTTTTATTTTCCTAATTCTTAGTATGATGGATGATTTTTGATTATATCTTGGAAATTTTTCTATTGTGTTAGGATATTCTGATTCCTATTTAAATCTTTTATTTTAACAGTCAGTCACACTATTAAACTTTACCCCTCAAGTTCTAGCCTACTTTTGTGAGCTATTGTTCCAATGATGTTTAATTTTGTAGTTTTTTGAGACTTTATGGTTTTATTTTGGACTGTTTGGTTTATTTGGTGCTACTGGGGCTCTGAATTCTCCCTGTTGGTACTGCCTGAAGCAATGAAATGGGGAGGGATTTAACCAGGTCAGGCTGCCTAGTGTTGCTAAATGGAGGAGGAAATTCACGGGCCCACAGGGACAAAGGGGTTTCTCTTTCCTGGAATTTGTTGTGGTGGGATAGTCCCAGATCATGACCCTCTACCTCTATAGAAACAAACTCGTTATGCAACGCTTGCCCCCTACTCAGCTTATGATTGGCAGGGCACTGTGAATGGTTTGCTATAAAAGGAAAGCTTTTACCTCTCGAAGCTGTAAAAGAGACAGTCACAGATCTATTTCTCCCCCTGGCTTCCTCAACTGCAACATCAAGATAATAAAAGGGGCAACTATTCAGCCTCTACTAAAGCTCAAAATGTTAAGAAAAATTGTCCTATTTGCCAACAGAAAAGGCAAAATCTGCAATTTACCCTTGCCAGCACATAGCTGGCAAGTAGATTACATTGGCTACTGCTGCATAGGAGAGTATGTAAATGGATATTGACAGGACTTGATGAACATTCTGGTTTGGATCCCCATAGTCACTTACTGAAGCCAATGCAGCTTATGCTGTCAAAGAATTGGTAAAAAAAAATATTGTATTGATTTGGTTCTCCTAGTTACATTTCATCAGATCAAGGCATTGAAGGATTGGTCTACAAACTTCTAGCCTTACATTTTGTAATTTAATATCAAAAGGACTAATTATTGGTCTTCATTAGATAAATTGTTATGCATCTGTGATGAAATTGGAAAATAGGAGTGAGAGGATGTTTGTAACACAGCTTACAAACAAGTGTTCCCTTATATGTAAACATTCTCTTTTCAATGCCAACCCCAATAGTCCCTAGATTAGAGTTACTGTCCCAGAGACTGGCAATATTCCAAAACAAGAATAATTAATCTGAATTTAACTGAAACAGGATTCTAAAGGGATTGATGGGGTAGATTATTTCTTCTCCAGACCTTGCCACATTGGGACTGAGGGCTGCAAACATTTTTGTATAATGGCCCCATTTCTCTATACTTACCTAATTCAACTCACTATGACTGCGAATGCAACAAAAGAGGAAGAAGCCCTAGCATGTATCTTCTTGCTACCAGCAACATGGATTAGACCATGGCTGGACCAGAGAGACTTATCTCAGCAGCAAAGCTTTAATAAAAATTAATGATAAATGGAAAAAAAGGTGAGATTGTAACCAAGGGAGAGTCAATTAATGGGTGTTACAAAAGGGAAATGCTAATATAATTTTCTCTCTCCTGTGAGAGGCTTGGAGCAAAAGAATAATAGCTCTTTTAGCTTAGACTTAGATGCCCTTGGGACAAAGTATTATGCTGAAACCTCCTCTAGTTCCAAAGAACTAAAGTGAGCTGGATAATAGCCATCCTAGCAAACACATATTCAGGAGTGATCTATGTCCTCAAAATGGATAAACTGATAGGAGCTCTGATATGACTATATGAACTAATATTTATAATGGCTGTATATTCCTATTCTCATTTCTCAAGATGTGTCTATTAACAAGGACTCATGAAAGGAACCAATTTACAGGGAGTATTTACTGAATGAAATCTGAAACACACAGATTCTTAATAATCTGAATGACCATTGCGTGGCCATTAATTGTGATAATGAAGATTTAAAAAAGGTGCTGGGATATGATCATAGAAGATTATCTGCTGCATGTCCCATCTGTTATACTATTATCATTATTGGTTATCTCATGAGGGTCTGTGGGGAGGGAGAAATGGAGAGTTTTTGTTCAATGGGTATAGAGTTATAGTTTTGCCAGATGAAAAATTCTAGGGATCTCTTACACAGCAATGTAAATACAGTTAACTCTACAGGAGTGTACACTTAAAATTGCTAAAGGAGTACATTTTATATCATGTATTTTTCACCACAGTTAAAAATTAAATAAAAAAATGATGTCAATGTCAAATGCATTGGCAGATTAAATTAGAACCGCCTCAGATAATCATGTCTATGGAGGAGAACTGGATTGAATAAGTTTCAGGCTTGTTACCAATAGATTGATTAGTAATCATTCAGATTTATACCACAAAGTACAGATAGCTGAAAATCAGAAAGGCCAAAGACTTATAAAGTTAGTACAAAAATATCTATACAAGATACTTTGTGCTAATTATGATGGATGAACCAGCTATCTGTTTCAATTCATACCAGCTTTTAACAAGCAATTACAAAAGTCCAAAAGGTAATCTGTAGGTGAATTTTGATTATTTATTTTAGCAATGTTGTTAGGACAAGTGGATGTTTAATGTTATTATACTATTATAATGATGCTATACAATTATGTAATAATTGTATTATCCTGGATGGAGCTGGAGCCCATTCTACTAAATGAAGTATCACAAGAATGGAAAAACAAGCACCTCATGTCCTCACCATCAAATTGGTATTAACTGATCAACACTTAAGTGCACATACAGTAGTACCATTCATCTAGTATCGAGTAGGTGGGAGGGGGGAAGAGGGGATGGCTATATTTACACCTAATGGGTGTGGTGCACACTGTCTAGGGGATGGACACGCTTGAAGCTCTGACTCAGGTGGGGCAAAGGCAATGTATGTAACCTAAACATTAGTCCCCACGTAATATGCTGGCATTAATTTATTTTTTTTGGGGGGGGGAGGACACAAACCTTCAGTCCATTGCAACCAGCAAGTTTTTCTGAAATGACAAATACTCAGGAATAACTCTGATTTGCTGGCCCATCTGCCCCTACCAATGGGATTCTGACTTTTGAGTTCTATTCTTTCTTTTAGGAACAGTGAATGCTGGTAGATTTGCTGAAAATTGGTAAGATTTTAAGAAATATGGTGAAAGGTCCATTTCTTCATTTATGCTAAATGACTAAAACTACTGTGATAGTAAATCTGAAACTTCTTTACACTTATTGTACAATTTTTATGACATCAAAGCTGGAATTATAATAAATTATTGCTACATTTTCCACAGTTTCACTGAAGGACTTGTCTGTTCAGCTGCCTTCATGGTCTTGAGACTTTATCCTTAGTTAGAATAGGTAATACAGTATTGGATAATGAATATGGACTATAACTTTCTTTTAAGTTTTTATTTTTTTGATGAGATTCTTATTTAGAACATTGGGGATAAAATTTTCAGTACAGTTTTATGGAAAAGAGAAGTGTCAAGTAAAAAGTGGTGTAAAGATTTCTACCAGCTAACCTAATGCATATCTAATTATCTAGCCAGTTCTTAGATTATACATATGTATAAACTGAAGCTATAATTATCTATAGTCATCAACCAATCTTTCCCTCAAAAATGACATATTTTTACAAAAGTCTCTGCAAATAATTTAAATAATATTGTCCTGAATATAAGTCCAAAAAATGATACAAATTTGTTGCTTTCTTGCATTTCTTTAGTTTGTGTGTATTTTTTTCAGTTCTCTAATTGGTCCATTTGAAAGTGTAAAAAATTGAAATTAGGAGAAACTTTTCTAATTCGCTCACGAATTAGCTGAAAATCAGCTTCTGGGAAAGACACATCATATTTATACCTCTCTCTCTATATTTTTAATTTCTAGAGTGAAGCATTGATAGCATCAATGACTTTTACATTTCTTTTTTAAGTCATGGAAAAGTTTATTCAAATCAAGTCTTACAAAGAATCTTAGCATTTAGAACAGATGAAAATCAAACTTTTCCTATGAGGGTGTAAAGGCCTATAGGAATCCCACTTACTTACTATCCCACCCTGATTTCCATCAAAACCCCACCCAAAGAGGCTCTTCAAATTACCAGGAATTTAGTTAGTTCAATTAGAAAACCTGTGGATTCAACTATTTTCAGTTTCATTTACTAACCTAAAATCCTAACAACAAAACTCAGTTTACATTTAAATGATTTACCTAAAAATCATTCCAATATTTTAGCAAATTTCTAATTAATCACACAAAGGAATGAAATAGAATGTCATTCATATTTTGTCCCTGTAAGCCTTCAGGACAAAGTAATATAAAAATATAACAATGTGTTGTTTTATATTTCTGTATTAAGGGAGACAGAATTTGAGATACAGTACTCTAGAGCCCCATAAATTAAGATAGTGTGACAGCCACGAGAAAGTATGAGGTGCCTAAATCATTTTATTTAATTCAAGTCAAAACAAGACTAGATACAAAAAAGAAATGTGTTGTTTTATTAAAATTCAGAACTCATGTTAAGAACCCTAGCTCCATCAGAGCATTTAAATTTAAAATCATTGTTGAAAGGGCATTGGAATATTCTCATTTTCTGTCAGTGGCAATTCAGCAACATGGAGTAAAAAAAGCACTGAGCCCAGAAAAGGTAAAACAAATGCTTAGATGAAATGAGGTACAGAGATGCTTTGGGCAACCATGTCACGGGTATTCTGATCCTCAGTTTTCATTTCTGTTTCATTAGACCCAGATGGTGCCGTTTCTCCACATACCTAGTGGAAAAGCAAGAGCAAGATGTTCACAAACTAACAGACTTCCAGTGATGAAAATGTGACTGTTAATTGCAAGGTTTTATTTCCAGATGTTCAGATAGCTGAGGGCTTTTCAGATAGCACAAAAAGCTTGGCAGAATAGCTCCAAGAAAGTAAAATAAGACAAGAGATCAAAAAACTACTGAATTTGAGAAATATGAAGCTACCATAAAAAAGTTGATATTCAAAAAATCCTAGTGATGGGAACGTCTGGAAGATATATAGAAGGTGCGCTAGGAAATAGAACAAGTTTAGGTTCCACTATGTGGAAATTAAAGCTCATGACAATTAATTTAAGCCTATAGTGTGAATGTCAAAAATTCAAGAAGAAAATTCATAAGTTGATATATGTTTAAATAAGCAAAATGATTTTATGCAAAACATACATGCTTCTTTTCTTTTTTTAAGCGCTCCTATAGTTCTTCGTTCTTTAAAAAAAAATTTCACTAGTGCAGAATATTACTACATCTTCTATTTAAGGACAGTGAGAAATATCTATGGATAGGTATGTCCTATAAAAAGTGGATTCTTCATATGTATAAATATTTCTCAGGAAGGACCATTGAAAGGTTTGATTTCATTTCAAGTAGATTTGTGAACATGCTAAGAAATTAAATATATGTGACTTTTGGAAAAGTGAAAGAAGGAAATTTTCATGAACAGGGATGACCAAACACTATTGATCATATGCTAATATCTGTAAAACATTTAAAAAATATGCATTCCTGGTATGTGTATATATTTTGGTAATGAAGAATAAACTTGTACCTCTACTCAGCATTTAAACTACATTGTAAAGTATATTTTAAATGGTGAAGTTAGCCTCTAGGTTGGATGTAATACATGTGGAAGGTCTCTCCATAACTACTAAAAATTAAAAAACAATAATTTCTAAAACAACAATTTTGAGAAATTCAAAGTACTCTGGATTAGTGAAGACTAGGTGAAATAAAATTTCAGAAACGAAAGAGACTTTCCTGTGAGAGCTCCAACTTCCAGATCTCTAGCTGATTTCTCTCCTGGGGATATTTAGAAAACATATATAAGGTGAGGATAGCTTGGATTAGGTAGAGGGTCTCTGCTTGGGGAAAGAGAAGGAGGCAAAGCTTTTAACAGCTGTACAATGTTTAATTATGGACTGATATTTGGGGAATCCAAAATGTATGGCCAGCTTCCACCCTGAGATATTTATTAACTTCTGGGGTGGTATTGGGGGGCTGAAAACTGTACTGAATGAGATATTCTGCAGTTTTTTGGTGCTTAGGAGACAATGTCTTGCCTTGAATGGCTTCAAACCCATGGTCATCTCTGCCTTAAGATATACATCATATTTTGAATCTCCATGGCATGGAAAGTTAAAAGCGAAGCTCAAAACCTTTTAATGGTGGAAATTAATCCCCCACGGTGTTTCAGAGCCAAGGAAGCAGAGGTCTGCCAGGTCCTCAATCAAAACTCAGATGAAAGTCTTACTAAAACCCAAATTTACCTAGACCCACCTTTTCTTTTTCTTTCGTCACTGTAAGTAATTCATTCCACTTCTTGCTTGTGTGGTTTCTGGAAAATAAAATTGACATCCAATTTCCCATCACATCTATGAAGTCAGACAAAAATAAAAAAAAGTAACCCGTCAAATCACTCTACAAATATAATTTTAAAATTTGCTCATTTCTTGCATTGCATCACTTTTCTATGGGTTTAAGCTTTATTTGCTTATTTTTCTTGGTCCTTTTCTTTCCTGATGTTGATTTTCCATAATGACAAACCTTAATCATCTGTCTATTTTTGGTAAAGCAATAAGTGGAATTTCTTGACTTTTATAAATGGAATGCCTAGGGGTGGTGAAGCATGCTGAAACAAGATCTCTCTCTATTTCTAATCTCTGTTTTCTTATCGGTTCCTTTTGTTTTCACACAGCAATCTCCTGATAGAAGAGATGGCTTCTGAAAATTCCAGGCTAATGTAATACCATCTACCAACTTCAACATACTAGCTTTGCTTTTGAAAACTTCAGCAAATATTCCAGAAAATAATCTGTTTATCCTAATATAGATCACATACCATAAATCTATTTTAAAACAATTACCAAGGAAATACATGTTAATTATAAAACATTTCAGTCTTAAATCAAACACAATATTTTTTTCAAAAATAGTCTTCCCACTCTTATTTCAAGCTATAAGATAGATTTTTTTTTTTTCCAAAGTATTGGGTTATATGAAGTCAATTATTTTTTCTAATGAGATTTGAAAAGTAAAATGTTTCTTTTTCAAATTACTGTCACTATTTTCCATATAATTCAGGCTTTAAAATTTTGTCTTTTGATACATATGATATCATAAGGAAGTTTTCTTCTATTAGAATACATGCCAAGGTAAATTAGCTTTCTTCATAGAACACAGATAAAAGGATAAAACCCTGTGAAAATGCAAAATGGTGCAATTTATTTACATTTTCTATATTTGAGAGCCTTATTCCTGAACCTGTATCATATACTAGAACAAAATATTGACTGTAAACTATAAGAAGCAGTTATTTTTTACTATAATTGGTTCATAAGCTCACACTTATTAATATAATAGGATTTAGAGTTCTATAAAATTAAAAAAGATTTTATATAAATTATGACTTCAAAGAAAGACAACTCTGTATGATCTAATCCATGTACTACCAAATCTATAATTTATTCAAAGTTCAAAACACCAGTAGAGTTATAGATTAAATTGTATTGATATAGGATAGGAGGACTAGCCTATTGGAAAGGGGAATATTTTCAGCACAAAGAGATTGCTACCAACCGGTGAGAAGTAGAAGAAAGAACCATGACGATCAGCATGAACCTGGGACAATTGCATAAGGAACTGAAGAGAGAAGCTCTAAGCTAGAGATAAAAAGCCTATTTCAGAAAAGGATCAAAGCCCCGATGACAGAGAGAAAAACTGCAAAGAGCAAATTGCTGGAGGAGATCACAGAAATAAGCTCTCTTCTCTTGGAATGAACTTGCTGGAATTTCGTCGTACTGTTCAAAAAATGCTTTAAATACATCATTGAAGAGCTTCTTCAGAGACTCAAACTAACAGCTGAAACTGTTAAACAACTTAGTTGAAAGAGGGAGAAGAACGGGTTTTGTTATGTAACATGCTATGCTTGCTTTAGAAACTTCTGCAGGCATTGAATTATCTATTGTGTATATTTACAGACTAAAAAAATGTACACAGGGACACACACCTTTTGTAACCAAACTCATGCTAATTCAAATGGGAAACACCACATGCTGAGGTGTAGGCTGGAAGATGTATGCAATAGAATATAGGACATGGGAGATTCAATACACTGCTTTAGATTATTTTTGAGAGACTCTAGGTCTATGTCTTAGTTTATTTTCTGCTGCTATAACACAATATCACAGACTGGGTAACTCACAAAGTAAAGAGGTTTATTCAGCTCACTGTTCTGGAGGCTGGGAAGTCTGAGAGCATGGCACAGACATCTGGTGAGGGCCTTCTTGCTGCTTGGTCCCACAGAGGAAGGGGAAGCGAGCATGCATTTGGACCAAACTTGTCCTTTTGTTCAGGAGCCCACTCCCACCATAAGTAACACACTCCCACAATAATAGCATTAATTCATTCATGAGGGCCTAATCCTCATGACCTAATCACCTCTTGAAGGTTCCACCTCCCCAAAACTGTTATGTTGCCAATTAAATTTTAACATGAGTTTTGCTGGGGACAAATAAACTATAGCAGTCTATTATTATATAGCAATTTGTACTTTTGCCACGAGTGAGTGAGGTGACCATTGAGCACTCACATTTCATGTGGATTTGTGTTCTAGTCTCACATTTACAGCATATAAAATTCCAGTGAAGAGTTACAAAACTGTGTTTCTTTGTGAAGAATGACTCTGGAAAGAAATGCAGGTACTAGTGGTGGCGATTCATTAAAAGTGTTAAGGGTTTTATCCAGAAACTAACATTTCAATAAATTAAACCTTGATTGTCAAATTATATGGCAGCATAGAAATTTGAAGTTGTCAAACCCTATAAGCTCTTGGAAACAAGAAAAAGTGATTTGTGAATCCGATTCAGCAAATGTTCTAAATAGTCCAAAATTTGTTCTTATTGTGAAAGACAAAACTTCAGTAAAATCTAAAAAAGCAATTAACTTGTAAGATGAAACATGTAACTTCTTTAGAAGGAGATGTGCCCTTGGAGATATTTATTTTAATAGCTGTATAAATAAACTCTGGTCCCATATTATAAATGCATTTCAAGTCTGAAGGTATCACTGACATTTTTCAGTCATACTCTATTGCATTTGAAGAAAGAAAAATTGTGCTTCTTGAATTAAAGTTCTCAGAAAGCACTTAACCAGAATTTGAAGGGTGTACTATTATTCCCTTACAATTACCAGGAATAATTCATGATTTAGTAGAAGTAAAATATGATTGGAATCCAAGAAATCTGGATTATAGCCTTGAGTTTGCTGTGGGATAGATGTGTGATTTTGTTCAGCCCATTTGATCTTCCCAGGGTTTGTACTCTTTAACTGCAGGGGATGAAGTAGTAAATTCAGATGCAACCCTCTTAATTCTAACTCTTAAGTTGCTATGCTTCCTCTGATGTTCTTTGTACACAAAATAAGTTATCAATGTCCCAAAGTATGTGTGGATGATTATAAGCCACTTCAGCTGCTCCTCACTTTATATGTTGGCAGCACTACAACTAAAAAAAGCTTTTCTGCCATGAGATGAGTAAGAGATTGAGATCCATCTACTCTGCGAGCAGACTGGCTTCTCTTCTCTCTGCCATACGCCCTCAGAATGAGTGGGATGCGACTGCCAAACCAAACTTAATGAAACTGTAGATTTGAACATTAGCCTAAAATACAGAAAAAGTTACATGCTATTACAACTGCCTACAGTTCCATGTACCCTTCAGCTAAATAGTCATTGATGGGGTTCTGTCATTTTAATACATTTTGGTATTCAAATATTTCTGTAACTTTCCCCTCTCATCCTTTTATCCTTGAGAATAATGTTTGTGTCATTTTCTTTTATCCATGAAGAAATATAAAAAGGGGGATATAATGGGTTTGATAATACAAATCACTTATGCTCTACATTCATCCGTGACTTTTGTTAGAAAGAATTAAAGAAGAACAAGATGTCTAGAGCTGGTGGTAACCCCATGCCTCCACCTCAAGTCCCAAGAGAGATGTCAAGATAAAGGTTCATTATAAATTTAATTTTACAGGGCAGAGATTTTTATAATGCTCCTTGATAATGAGAATAGTTAATATTGAAATAGGCTGGGTTTTTCAGCCAGGCTTCAAGGGTCCATTCAGATCTGAATCTCTCTGTGAATCTGGGCTGACCCTACTGAACAGACTTGTTTGCTCTTTACTGGCTCTGTTTTCCACTGCACAATATATTTTGTATGCACACATGCATCATGTTTTAATGCAAAATATGTACTTACCTGTTTTCTAATACAATGGAGCAATTTTTGAGGACAGACTTACTCATTTCTTCTAATCTAAACACTAAGAGCCAATTGGTACATAGTAGGCACTTCATAAATGCATGCTGAAAAAGTGCATAAGTCATGTTTCCCAAATTCTAGTTGTACCCTCTGAAAATTCTTTGTCAGAAGATCTATGATAGATGATGGTGGAGCTTTGTCCAACAAATTAATTGCCAAAATTTAAGAGGGATTGAGGTTGCCTTTCTGAAAATGAGAGAAAAAAAATTATTTAGCTAATGTTTATTCTAACTAATATTCATAGAGAGCTTAATTTATGCCAGGCTCTGTCCTAAGTTCTTTACATATATTAACTAATTTAGGCCTTACTCAACCATATGTGAAAGACACCATTATGATTCCCATTTTAGAGATGAAGAAACTGAGACACAGAAAGGCCAAGTAACTTCATCAAAGTCCTACAGACATTGGTAGAGCCAGGATTCCAAGCCATGTAGTCTTGTTTCAATATTTATGTTTCTAATCATTATGCTATGGTTCCTTGGAACTGTACTGTCATCAACCAGGTGCAACCATACTTTTAGGATCAATAAAGATGACTTAATATATTATGATTGTAACATATCATTCAGGGGAATCCTTAGCTATACTGATTAATATATTTAATTTAGAGTTGTTTTTATTATTTAACAAAATAATTAGCTCTCGAGGATAAAGGTAAAGAATCGCCGCATTTAAAAAGAGGACTGGTATCATAAAAAATTTTCTGCCATCGGTTTCATTTGTAAGTCTGAGACAATATACGACTCAGTTCTCCCACATAGTCCATTGTAGTAGCTAAGTTTGTTGAACCAAGGAGCAATTCAAGGAAACTTTGAAAATTCCCATACTGCCCGCCACTTGTGATTTTGTTTTCTGCATTGCTTTACTGACCTGCCAATACTGTGTCGGCTGCTTGATGATCCTTGTCAAAACAAGAACAGAGAAAGTATGCTAATGCTGATTTCTGTGGCCAGACATTGATAATACTCCTGTGACTCCCATACTGCTGGGTTGCATTTCAGCAGTGGGGCAAATATTTTGTTAATCTAGAGCTGTCTAAAGAAATGGAAGAGAAGGGGAAAAAAAGCCAAGAGTAAACACATAACTTGGCATCAAGGCCTTTATTGTAAAACAAATTTTGAATTTTCTGGGTTCAGACATCATTACGATACTGATCAAATAATGAATATGAATTTATGCTGTATTTTTTTCTGGAAAAAAACCGTTAATAAAGCTGTCACACTTGAGAGAGACATATCCTAAATTGCTGAAAGGTTTCCTATTTCTTTAACTCAGTTTCTCCTTGGGAAGCCCTAATTATTGTAAACCAGTATCTCAGGACCTGGCAGGATCAATAGTAGTTTTAAGTTAAATTCCTTTTAGTGATTGAGTTACGTTTTCATTACTTTGAGTGGTACTTTTTGGGGTTTTTTTGCAAAAATACAGTCATTTAATGTAAATTTATTGTACATATAATGCATTTTAATTAGGTAATTGAAGTTTATATTACTAACCCAGAAAGGTGTTTACTACAATATGTCATATCCTGCACAATGATTACCTGTGTTTATACTAAAAAAAATCTGAACTAGCACTTTTTCTGAAAATAGCACTTGCAGAGGCTGATTTTTCAGCTTTTAAACTACCATACTTAAATACATTATCCAACCATGTTATTTAAATTAATATGACTGAAATAAGCAATGTTTTTAATAATAGATTATGAATACAGTAGTAAAATTAATTCATACTTGAAAAATTAATATATTCTTGAGTATGAAAGAATAATTTTCAGTGTTCCAGAAACCATAAAACTTGATAAGGTCTCATTTCAGAAAATTCTGCAACTACAGAAGTAGGAAATATGTATGCTCCATGTCATAAAATCAACTCATAGTCTGAATCTTCTTGCTTATTTATTTGTCGGCATCTAGCATCTTTCCATACTATGGTTGTTAGATGGTCGTTAGATGTGGCTTTTGTAATGTGGCACTGAAAGGTTTTTTCATACTTCTTTGGTGGCTTCTTTTCAGTCTGTTTTGCCAGTTCTTCAACCTCCACCTAGCCCATAAATGTTTATTTTCCTCTATATCTATAGCCCAAGCATCTCTCTTAATTTTTTTTTTTGCAGATCTTTAACCCAACATCCCCATTTGAATGATCAATTCATCCTTTTCTTTTTATCAAAAATAATTTTAAAAATCCAACCTACAATATCTATTCTCCTCTGGCAATGTTCCCTATACGGTTGTCATTGCTTAATAACAAGGATACATTCTAAGAAATTATTATTAGGTGATTCCGTCTTTGTGCAAATATCATGGGGTGTACTTACACAAACCTAGGTGGTATAGCCTACTATACACCTAGACTATATGGTATATGTAGCCTATTGCTCCTAGACTACAAACCTGTACAGCGTGTTATTGTACTGAGTGTACAGTAGGCAATTGTCATACAATGGTAAGTTTGTGTTTGTGTATCTAAACATATCTATACACAGAAAAGGTACTATAAAAATATGATATAAAAGATAAAAAATGGTACACCTCTATAAGGCACTTACCATCACTGGAGCTTGCAGGACCAGAAGTTGCTCTACTCTGGGTAAGTCAGTGAGTGGGCGGTGAGTGAATATAAAGGCCTAGGACAATGTTGTACACTACACTAGACTTTATAAACACTTTACTCTTAGGCTTCACTAAATTTACAGAAAAAGTTTTTCTTCAATAATAAGTTAACCTCAGCTTACTGTAACTTTTTTATTTCTACCCCTTTTAGTTTTTTAAACTTTTGGACTCTTTGTAAAAGCACTTAGCTTAAACTCAAATACGTTGTACAACTGTAAAAACTATTTTTTTCTTTATAACCTGATTCTATAAGCTGTTTTTCTATTAAATTTTTGTGTTTTACTTTTTAAACTTTTTTTGTTAAAAAATAAGGCACAAACACACACACATTAGCCTTGGCCAACACAGGGTCAGGATTAATAATACCACTGCCTTACCCTCCACATCTTGTCCATTTAGAAGGTTTTCAGGGCGATAACACACATGAAGCTCCTGTCTCCTAAGATAACAATAGCTTCTGGAATATCTCCTGAAGGACCTGCCTGACGCTGTTTTACAGTTAACCATGTTTTTTTTTTTTTTTTAATAAGTAGAAGGAGTACACTGTAAAATAACAGTAAAAGTGTAGTACAGTAAATGCATAAACCAGTGACGTAGTTGTTTATTATCATTACCAAGTGTTACGTTCTGTACATGATTATATATGATAGACTTTTATACAACAGGCAGCACATTAGGATTGTTTATACTAGCATCACCACAAACACACGAGTAATGCCTTTTACTATGACATTATGATGACTACAATGTCACTAGGCAATAGGAATTTTTCAGCTCCATTATAATTTGATGGGACCACCATGATATATGTGATCCATTGTTGACTGAAAGGTTGTTAGGGGACCCATGACTGTGTTTGATGATGACTCCAATAGCCATTCCATTGCTTAAACCACAAACAAGGAATCATCTTTTTCTCCTCCTCCTCTCTATCTCTTATAATCAATCACTAATAACTGTATATTCTACCCTTCAAATGTTCTCACACTTGTCCCACTTCTTTTACTTTCTCCATGTTCTTTTTCTCTCATGATAGGAACAGCCTCTTTAGAAAAGAATTCAGAATAATACTAACAGTATTGCCTCCATACTATCCTATAATCCCATTATACTTTTTATCTCTGTTCATCCCAGTCACCGCTTACCAACAAATGTTGGAGATTTGCAGTTTATATGTTATTATTCTAGTCTTACCTCTGTACTACTCTTGATATCCACTAAGCTAACCTAAGCACCTACAAACCCCTCCACACAAACTCTCCCACAACCACTCAATCCCCCTCTCTGTGATCAGAAAGCTCCCCAATATCTTCAACCTCCTCTTGGAATATTCTTCTCTTGCTCTTGCCGAAAGTACAACCTAGATATCTACTGAGTTCATTTCTTCTTCCTTTTTTTAAATTGAAGTTGTTTCACGTCTTACTCACCACATGATCTAGGTGTACTACTTAGAATTTCTTACTTTCCATTGTTAGTTACAATTCAGTACTTCTTCCATCTCATTTTTTGAGATGGATTCCTCTGGATAAATTACCTTATTGATCTTATTCATTCTGTCATCTAACAACCAACTTTACACCAAATTTTTTCATGGAAAACTAGAACTTATGACTGATAATTTTCATCCCTACTCATGTCAAGTTTCTTGATAACATCAGTATGTATAAATCCTATCTCCTGGCCTCTCGGTTTCCTTATTTCCTCTTTTCTAATAACCTTTTAATGTATTCTATTGCTACCTTTCCCTCTTATGATAATATGCATAATCCCTGTTATCACCAGAAACCTTAAAAATAGAGAGTCAAAGCAATTCACTCTGAGATAACTTTATTTTTATAGCTGTTCTATCAAATATTTCAATGGCCACAAATATCTGACTTCATTGAGATCCCCAATGCATTGATTCCATCACTTTTTCAATATCCATCAATTTCCTAGATCAGCCTTGTTTCAATGGTCCATAAATAAAATTTCTTTTTTTTGTAGATACATTCAACTGGTTGTCTATTTCTCCCCTTATTTTACTCACCTAAGAAAACACAGATCTAGATAAAATCTGTCATTTCTCTTTTCTGTGTCTAAACTGATCTGCAAAGTTTGGAGGAAATCACCCAACCAAGCCAGGAGGTTTTGCTATACATTTTGATTAAATATTTAAGAATATGGACTTAAAACCTTTTTTATTGCACTTAGCATGGCCCACCAATCATATTATATTCTAAATAGGCTGATTTCCTTAACACCTGAAATTATTTCATACAATTGTCTTGATCATCAAACATTTAACTGTTCTTGAGGCAGAAACTAGTTGGCTTCTCTTCTAACCATTTCCTCTTCCTCGTAGACTCGCCAAAGTAACTACATTTCCCAGCCTACTTTGCAGTTAGAAATAGCCATGTTACTGAGTTCTAGCCAATGAAGTGTAAGCAGACGTTCTATCCATCACTTTCAAATCTGTCCCATAAAATATCACCTGCACACGATCCTTCTCTTTCTTCATCTGCTGAGCAAATAGAGAAGATTCTGAAGACCAGAAAAATGGGGAAGTCACAGGTGAAAGAAGTGGGTCATGAGTGACTATGCATAAGATAACTTGCCCATTAAGAATACGCACATTGGATTTTGTATACGCAATAAATACATTTTTGTTCCTTTAAGCTACTGAGAATTTTGAATATGTTTTGTTATATTAACTAGTATTATTTATCCAAACTAATACAATATCCTCTTCTCCTACTGTATTCAGATAAGGATCTTGTGAACTAATTTATTGAGAAAATTGAAACCACAAAAATTAGATTCTCCATATTTTCCAAGCCTAGACTTACAACCTGCTTATATTTGTACCTATTTTGTTTCCTTCTTCCTGTATGTTACAACAGAATAACTGACTAACTGGCTCTTCTTGTTTCCAAGGACAATCACTGTGCTAGTGGTCTGGATCCCATCCTTTATAACCTCTTTGAAAAATTATCTTCCTTCATGCAGTTATCTCCGTCATCTCCTTCAGCATCGATTGTCTAAACACTTAGGGTCCTTTGCATCAGCATAGAAACATGTTCAATTTTCTACTATTTTAATGAAAACTCTACTTTAAGTCCATGTGTCCTTTCAATGATGGGCTTTTCTCTGTCCTACTCATAACCAAACTTTTCCAAATACTTTTCTACATTTAGTCTTTTTTGTACATTTCCTCACTTTACTCCCATGCATCAGACTTATAATTTTTTGACAGTGGGTGAGATGAGAAACCCAAAATGGTATAGAAAAACACAAAGAAGAAAACAATAATCATTCATATTTTTATCATTTTTAATTAATTATGTTTAACAACGTGAAACTTTTGCTTTTGTTTTATTATTTTTGCTTTATTTTACTTTTTAAAAATCACTTTATTATTGCTGCAAAAGTGATAAATACTAATTATAGTTTTCAAATTATGTGGAGAAATTATAAGAATAAAAATCTTTTAAAAATCTCCGGAATATCACTCTCCTGAAATTACCTTCATTTACACAAAGCCAACACATATATCATTCTATACATATAAACAAAAGAAATGGCTGAAAAATTTTTATAAAAAGAAAATTATAATGTATATATTATTTTAAATGCAATATTGTTTATGTTAATTGGATTTTATTCCCTTCTAAGTTTTGCTATATTAGTGTTCTATATGCTGAAAATTTATGACTACTTTCTTCTATAGAAATGATAATTCTTAATTAATATTATTTAGATTCATTCTTCTATTTCATTTGTTTAATGCTTACCACAATCACTGTGTTTCTTTTGTGTTCTCCATATTGATCTTTCTCTAAATTTGCTGAATTTCTTTGTCAAACAAATTCTTTGTCAAGAAGAGTTTGTAGGTTGCATATTCTGTGACATTTTTCAAATCTGAGCATATATGCCTCTGGGCTTTATACTTGACTGATACTTCAGTTGGTCATAATGTTTTTGGGTCACGCTTTTCCAAGAACTTTGTAGAAGCCACCTCATTGCATTCTGGCTTTGAAGGTTGCTGAGAAGAACTTTGATGTGTGTCTGATTTTCTCCTGTTGTAGATGATTTAATTTTTAATTTGAGATGCCCCAAAAAGACGTTTAGAAAAATAATACTTAAATATGTAACTTAGCATATAGTTTGGTCTTGAGATTTCTACAGCAAATTACTCTGGAGCAGTGTTCTCTTTCAATCTGCAGATTTAATGATTTCTTTATTTCCCGGAAATTCTCTTGCATTAAATTTTAGAAAAATTTTTTTTTTCTATCTTTTGTTTTTTTTCTATGTCAAGAACACAAATTATACTATGTTGGCTTATCTTGCCTTATCATCTGTGTCCAATTTGTTTCATTCTCATTTCTTTAATCTCTGTTTTGTGCACTGTATCTCAAACCCTTCCACTACGTCAGTAACCTTATTTTTAGTTGTGTAATTTCTGTCCTTTATTTTTTCAGATTAAATTATTAATTCTATTAAAATAATTTAATCATTTTTCCTTACATTTAGAATTATTGTCATTTTTTTTTTCTTTTATCTTGGAGCTCTTATTTTATGGAAGCTATATTTTTCTTAATTTGTTCTACTGTGCTAAGCAACTGTAAAGAATTTCCTCCTGTACCTCAAGTTATGTTTTAACATTGGATAGGTTCTTTTCTTTCTTTCTTATCTAAAATTGTTTTGCCTTTGTATGTTTGTTTAATTGTCATGTCACTTTCTTTCCTCTTTCTCCTTTATCTATACCTGGTTGTCTCTGCCTAGACATTCCATTTGTTTGGATAGTTGTGAGAGTAGGTGGGCCCTCTTCCTGAAGTATCAAGGCCAGCTTCTTTTTATTTTCTTCATGAGATATGATGTGAAGTCTGGGTACATTTTTTCTACCCACTTTTTGTGGGATAAGGAACAGAAATGGAATGGAGGAGGTGGTGGTGTCATTTGAAGTGGAATGTCTGCTTCTCCCTTTATACATCTTATGTAACATACCAGGATGTTCTCTTCCGAGTTAGAGACAAGAGTGAATTAGACATCAGTGAGTTTGCACAAATTTAAGGGCCCTCATTAAGGAAAAGAGTGCCAAATTACACAAATGCAGAACTAGGTTCAGGGTCTTAGAAAGGACTCATGTTAAGTGAGGAAAACCTAAGGATTGAGCTTCATTAGAGTACAGTAAATCCGCCTTAATGAATGCATTCTGTACCCATCAGACTTTAGATTTTTTTCTTATGGAACATTGCAGTCCTGAAGGCTTCTCTTCTAACAGGGTCATCCTCTTTGTTTCTACCCCTACTCTACAGCACTCTTTCCAGATCTTGTTTCCTTTGCTTCATGGTCACAAGAAGAAAAAATATAATATACTACCTTTTGTTTTTTCACTAAAGATTTTGAGATATTGCTCAGGATATTTTTTTGTGCAAATCTCAGCATGATTTTGGGACACAGGGAAGGATAGAATCCTTAAAGGGCAGAGAATTATTGATTGTCATTTCTTAATTTAATTTATTTTATTTTACTTTATTCTATACCAGGTCACAGAAATGTTTTTTAGTTTGGGTATACTCCCATTCTTATATTGTCATTTTACTCTCGCTTTCTTTTTTCTTTTCTTACAAGAAGAAACCTCAGTTAGTTTGTCCTTTTCAAATCTCCAAAGTTGTAAGGCTGTTTTCATGTACAAACAAAACCCATGCCATACTCAGATAGAAAACTTTTTACAGTATATTGAGCATAATTTATGTATTTAATGGGCAAGTATTTGCTCCCCAACACTCAGGGGAAAGAAGTACCACATTATTCTTATTTCAAAGCAAATTAAGTTGGATTCCTAATGACGAGAATCACTGAAGCTCACGAGGTGCATCGAACAATGGGGATCATTTGATCCTCAAGCTGTGGTAAATTCCATCGTTGGTTTTTTTTCCTTCTACTGCATACCAGTGAAAACCTCTTTCTATTTCTATCAAGCAATATTGCCTCTGATGGCATCAGAAATGAATTTCACTCGTAGCAAACTTAGTCACCAAGAAACTTGCTGCTGCTCTCAAGGGCTGTGTTTAGGAAACAGGCTTTACGGGCATCCTGTGTCTACTTCTGCTCTGGCCTGCTGAGGACAACAATGGCAGTACCCATCACCACGTGATATATCATTCCTTAAGGATCTACACTAATCTCCTCAAAAACCTCTTCCCTGAAAAAAAAAAGCCTTTTAGATTGACTTGGACCCCAACTTTCAGATACTTCTTGAAATGCAATATCCAACAACACCCCCATTCCCTAATCCACATGAAATGGCACAAAACTTTACAAGGTAACTGTTTCCTACCCACTTCCCATGGGCTATCGATAGTTTCTAGTGTACTTCCATACATAACCAAAATCATGAAATGATTTTAATTAGAAAATTACATTCATAAAGGAATTTTTTCTTTTCATTAGCTGGCCTTGTTCTATTTATGAAAAAAAAAAAAATGGTGGCAGTGTCTTGTTGTAGATATTGACTCAGCCCTTACCCAAGTCTGTCAAAACTAAGGTAGGGCTTCTATTGTTGATCTTGTACCATCTTAGACCTTTTATTATTCCATGTTAGAAAAGATTAAGGAGGAAAAGAGTCATAGGATTTACCTCGTGGAGTTTTAGAAATTATCCAAAACTTCAAAGTTTTAGTTTTTGTGCTAGAACGATTTTCTGGATGATGAAATCATCATTTAATTCAGGTATTATCTTCTTTCGTAGAATATTACACTACCTAAAACGTGCCTTCTTCTGGAAAATGCTTAAAGTTAAACTCAATGATACAGTCCTATCAATAGTCTGTTTTAGCCCTCTGATCAAAAAGACTACTATTGTTTTATTCATTAGAAATGCTTAAATGAATCCTTTCGATTTCTCTACAGTTCTTTTAAAATCCAGAGTCCTAAACAGAAAGATGAGCCTAGAAATTAATTATCAGTTGATAATTTCTTTTTCATAAGTCATGAAACAGTCTATTACATTAACTTATCTTATATTAAAATGTACTTGTACTGCCCAAAATACAAAGCTAGTCTTGCCTTTATGCTCACAAGGCATTCTTATTTTTGTAAATTGTGTAAAATAAACATTGAGAATCATGCTACTTTTTAGCAATTGGCATTGAACTTATTTTTAGTAAGACACCACTTAAAAATTCTTCAAAAGCAAGTTGGAATAAGAATACCTACTTTATAACCAAACTATGGCAAAATTTTTCGGATATCTGGATGTACACTAAACCCAGCAATTCTTGGATAGCACTTTTCATTACTTTCTTATTCTAGTAGCACTATTTTTGAAGTTTCTGACCTTCTGTGCCAGTGAAAGTTCTCTTGATGCCAGTCTTTTATCCCTGTGTACTGTCATTCAGATGGAAAGTACAGCATAAATCCAGTTTGAGAGTAGCAAAGATATTTATATATTTAAAAAAGTTTTCTGGTCTTGGCTAAACATTTTAGGTTTCAAAAACAAATTTACTAGAAATTAAACATGAGGTATAATAATAGTATATACAGTAGCTCTACCAGGCTGCTTACATTTTATACTTCATTAATAGGCTATTTTACATCTACTGCATGATATTCTATGAAAATCTGAAATAATATTTTTTCTTTGCTCTCTGTTTTGTTGTTTATAGAGAATGACTCTCTCAACCCCTGCTTCTGCTCACTATCTAACTTTCACCCTTATCTAAAACAAACCATGATGTGACATCACCTCTTAGCACAGACAGTAATATATCCTTTTGTTGTGGAGAGGTTCAAAAAGTTAGCCACGCTAAATATGGTTTTGGTTTTTATTATATAACAAATGCCACAACCTGTATTGACAGCAGAGTCACATCTCTGTACTGCAGATAGAAAATGAGAGAATTGGAACTTGCTCTGCTAAACTGCTGAGATCACCATCATACATTATTAATTAAAATAAATAAGAAATAAAAGAAAAAAATGACTTTTGCTCCTGCTATTTGAAAGGTCTATAGTGCATTATCTAGTCATCAATTCAATTTCTTTTACCACATCATGCACCAAATTTATAGTATGTGGGTGCCAAAATTCTGTCTATGACCTTGTCACTTTAAGTTTTCATAAATTCCCCCCAACTCAGTATCTGTCTCATATTCACTAGAAACTCACTTCCCTGAATTTTATATTCATAATCACAAAGCCTAGGAATAAAAGCCAAGCTGCTGTCATTGATGGGTTATTTCAAAATAACTGAAAATTATATGAGCAAATCTGTCACTTAGAAAACTTAGACTGAGCTTCACATTTTGTTGGGTGACCTTGGCAGAAACACTTAGGTCATGTCTACTAGATTCCAAAACAGACAACTGAGGCTGTCAATTGAGTAAAATAGCAGATTTTAGAAGAAAGAGGAGGAGAAGGAAAGGGAGGAGGAAGAGAAAAAAAGAAAAGAAGAAAGAAAAATCAATTTATGTCAATTAAAACCAAATATGTTTAATGATTTTACTACATATCAGACTAAAACAATGCACCTTCTAATTTTTAAAAAATGAGCAAATATTAATCTCCCTTGTAGTCTTTGGTGATTTCAAAATATTTCTGCAAATTCACTGCCATTCTTTCTTTAAAAGGAGAAGACTAATTTCTCTACCTTTGAATGTGGGCTGGACTTGTGAACCACTTTTAATGAACAGAATGTGGTGAAAATCTTGCTGGGTGATTGGGTCATAGAAGGGATGGCCTTTGCTTGGTTCTAGCTTTGTTGTACCACTTTGGAAGGATGCTAGTTGCCATATTGTAAGGATATTCAACTGCCCTGAGGACGGTTCATGTGGAGAAGAACTGAGTCTCTCGACAACAGCCAACATCAACTTGCCAGTCATAAGTGAGCCACCTTGGAATTGGATACTTCTGCTCTAGTCAACTATTCCGTTGACTGTAACATCAACTGAACATCTGACTGCAACATCAACCAACATCATGGGAAACCTCAGCTGGAACTGCCCATCCAAGCTGTTCCTGAATTCATGACCCATAGAAACTATGAGAGATTAAAAAAATGTGAATTGTGCAATATATACATAGCAATAGATAATTAATACAGAGTTACAATATTAATATTTTTATTCCTGTCTTCTCTTTGAGTTAAAGATGAAGATAAATGTCTATTATTTTACGCACCCTCTACTAACAACTTAGTTCTTATAATTTCTCCATTTAAATTGTAAAATATAAAAAATGTTTGATGGAAACAAATATAAAAGTCAGTATTAAAGATGGCTTTTGGATATGATGTAGTAAGCAGTCTCACAAATAATGCTTATTTCATAACTATCACCTTGTGTGGATGAAGGATAAAATCTTACAACCGCAATTTTTCCAGGAATGGTTTTTTTTTTTTTTTTCATTTTATTTAATGTTATGCCACTTTTTCTTTATATTGTCCATTTTTCCTTTTATCATTCTTATCTAGGGTTTATATTGGTTAAATATTTATAGGAAATCAGTTATAATGCTGACTAATGTCTAGGGAATGGTTGAGAGAGAGAAATATCTAGCCAAATATGGTCCTTTGCCTGAGATTGAGGAAAGATAATAAATTTTTATCATTCGTTTTGTTCAGTATAGGTATTTATTTTATTTCATTTATTCATTTGCATTCTGAAACAAAATTGATGTTTGTTTAATATTATTTATTTAGAACTCCAATTTTCAGCTACATAAACAAATATAATTTTCAAATACCTTGAAGCAGAATAAGTAGAAAAGAAAGTTGTGCTATGAAAAATTAAGTTGATTATTTGCCTTGTCAAATATGAGCATTTTCGAGCCAGGACCTAAGGATTTATCTGGTCTGACTCTCTCAGGGCAGGAAAAATCAAAGCCCAGAGAAGTTGAACAAACAGTGGGTAAATAATACCATCCAAGTCTAGTAGAGTGTTCTTTCCACTTTACCATGTTGCTCCCTGTTTTGAATATATTTTATCACCTTACCAAATTTATGTTTTCTACCAGAGTCAATATCTTATTCTCAGAATCTTACACCATTATTTTACTTCCCATCTGACTAGGCTAATGAAACTCAAACTTTTGTCTATCATAAAAACATTGTGGAGCTATAGAATTAGAAGTAACTCATAAAGCCCAGAGGCTGCTCTGATTCTGTGCCCTGGGGTCTGTCACCCTGGATTGTAGTGCATGGCCCTGGTAAATCATTAATACAACTGAATTGTGCTCTGGTTCAGTGGTACCTGCATGTATGCAGGTTGATTCTCCTCTACAACTATTTTCTTGAATATATAATCAAGTCACTAAAGAATGGAATATGAAAATATGTATTTGATTGTTCTACACATAGTTGGTCATTACCACAGACATCCACACTCTCACATGGTGACCAAACTCTTCACTTTCTTGCTCTATGTTGACATCTGCTTCTTCCCTCAGGACGCTGTTCCCCTGTAGTCATCTCAAGTGGCAGAAGTTTGCTCCTTCACACACTGCGTATCCCCCTTCCAGAGGTGCAATAGGCCTTGTTGCTTCTCAGTATGGCTTGCGGACAATTCTCCTTCCTTCCTTTCAAAAATGTCCAGTTTTTAATCCCACAATTCCATGCCATGGGGCTATCCTGTCCAGTATCCCTCTTTGCTGCACTTGGTATCTGACCGTCTTGTCATTTTCTTTCATTCTTTGAAGATATTAGCTCCCGGTTCATGGTCATTCTTTCCATCACAATTCTTGACATAATTCTTAAGAACTTCAATATCCACCTAGATGATTCTTTCATTATCTTGGCCTTAAGTTGTTTGTCATCCTTTCCTTCAATACCTGTGTCCCCAGTTACTCACTCGCAAGGTCACACCCTAGAACGCGTCATTACCAATAACTGCAGTCTCTAAGTTTCATTCATAAGCATCCCATTTTCCAGCAATCACTTCCTATCTTTCCACTTCACTTGGTTTAGAATCACAAGTCCAACAATCTCTTTAACTCAAGAATCAACAATCAGCTGATGCACTACTTTTTCTTATCCCTTATCCCTTCTCATATTTCTACTTCCTTCTTTATCCTGCTTAAATTCTATCTTTAGTTATTACAACCATTCCCTGGCTCCTATGCTTAGCTCCCTTGCCTTCCACTCCCTTTGCTCTATACTCTCTTGGCAAAGCCAGTGTGCAGCACGTGTGCATCCAACTCGTCTCCCTCTCTACTTCTGCCCAGACAGTAGCACTGAACATGGCTGGAGAAAAACACACCACATCACTTTAAATATGGCTACAAATTTAAAGTGAGCTTTTAATGAGGCCTGGAATTCACACTGTGGTTTCCTAAGCGAGTCACTCTCCCCTTTTCCTTACTGACGATTGCAAATTATCTTTTCTCTCTTCAAATCTCCAACACCTACTCCTTTATGTTCATTTCAGTCCATGACCTATGATGCTATTTTTCTAAGAATTTCGCAGCAATAAGAAAAGAATTTCAAAAACCCTTACCAAACACACCTATTCACTTATTATCACCTGTGTCTGTTGCCTGTGAACTTTGTCTGTTGCCTACTCTAAGCAATGACTAACCCTTCCACCTATATGCCTGTTTCTACTTGCCCACTCAAGCATGTTGCTTCTGAAAATCTTCTCCCCTTACTTATCATTGTGTCTTTCCTCTCTATTGAGATATTTCTCATAAATCAAATTTTCTGTAATTTCTCCCACCTTAAAACAATTCTCCTTTGATCTTTCTCTTCTCCCAGGTTACTGCATCAGATTTTTTCATTACTTCAAAGAGAAACTTCTCAAAACAGTTGTCCCCAGTCCCCTCTAATTTCCTTGCCTTTATTCTTCCTTGAACTCACCACATTCAGGCTTTCATACTCACAGCTTCACTGAAAATTGCTCAAAGTCACCAATGACCTCTGCATTGCTTCTATTCTTAGTCCCACCTACTGACCTGTCACAGTATCTGGCAGAGTTGAAGGGCCTTTCATCCTGAAGATGCTGTCTTCACTTGGCTTTCAGGATCCTTCACTGTCATGGTTTTTCTCCTGAGTTGAGGTTGCTGAATCTCAAACTCTTTTGCTGATATCTCCTCTACTTGCCTGTCTCCAAAATTGAAGTGTTCCAGGGTTCGATCTTTGGACTTCTTTTCTTTTTTATCTACACTTTACCCTTAGGTTTCATAAAATCTCAACTTTAAAGGTCATTTAAATCTTGACTAGTCCTAAATGAACATCTTCAGCCCAGACCTCATCCTTGAACTTCCAGTTTGTATAACTAATTGTCCTCTTGACATTTTTACCTGAACATCTAATGGTCTAATGGGCATCTCAAAGTAGACTGATTTTTATTTTACTTCCATATCAAAGTCACATGGATTTTTGAAGAAAGGTATTATGCCACTAATGTCGTCTTTTCTCTCAGGCTTAGCAAACACAGTTCTTTCAATGATTCTCACATGACATGGTCCTTAGACTCCTTGTTACCTTCCTCATCCATCACTGAACGTGCTCCCAGTTGCTGGCATCCCTCTTAAGATGCAATGCCCACAGTACCACAATATTGTTTAGTAAATATTGACCACTTAGTGCATGTCACTGCACTGGACAAGACTCTAGTCAGTCCTGTGCTTAACCAGGGACAAGTATAGATGGCACTTTTTCTTTTTTTCTTTTCCCTTATAAGTGTTTACCATTCATTTTAAATAATCTGAAATTTAGGTAGAAATGGATGTTAAGCCTCTTGATCTATCAAGACTGTTTCTCAGAATTCTCACTGATTGGTCTCTCCATTGATCTTCATAGTGCCTCAAATATAATGATAGAGACTCTTTAGAATCCTAGCATGTTATGTTTCTGGACCACAGATGAAACTTCTTATAGCAGTCAGTGCCCTCTTCCAGAGCCCTTATCTATTTTTACTTATATTCAGCCTGACAAGTGAAGGGTTTGTCAGATGCTACAGATTCTTTTGGAATACTAATGAAGTAAGACTCCTTCATCTGTAACACACACAACTGACAGAAGATTACTATTCAGAATATGTGAAGAAATTTCTAGAGATCTACAGAAAAGAACTTACCAGCAGATTGATGGGCAATGATAAGACTATAAAATGCACAGAAGAGGAAATCTGCATAGTCAGTATACCTCCTGAGTGATCAGGGAAGCCCTGTAATACCTATGTGGACATATGTAGTTACTTACAATAAAATTTCATATTTTTCTTTATTTATCATTCCTCCCTGGCTATTTGTGTATAAGAATATGGTGCCAAAATTGTGTTCCTGACACAATTGTCTCTGTACTCATTACTCTTGTTTTTTCTTTTTTTATTCATTTTTCTGTGTATTTCTTTTTCTGTAAACTTAAGATGCAACCATCACATTTTATTTAAATCTCTTCTTTAATCCTATTTGTATGTGTCACTTCTAATTTCTTTATTTCTCTTCCAAACCCCTAATTTCCTATAATAAAATGTTTGAAAGCATCAACAATGCCTACATGATTTCCAATTTTGTATCACAGAAAGATGCAAGATGTTCAAGGTCTCTTCTAGAAACGTTCCATCCTTCAACATTGTAGAAACTCAATAAATATTTGTTAAATTGAATTAAAATGCAGGATTTACATTTGGTCTTTATATTAAATCATAAAATCAGGCAGCTGTGAGTAGAGCGGACAAAGAACGTGTTCCTATTAGTCATGTGACAAAGCCTCTTGAGGAGCATTCATCAAGGAGTAGATTAAAATCTACTTGGTATGAGAACTGGTACGACAATTCTTCATCTCTACCATCACCAAGGAGCCATCGTTTTCACCTGGGTTTGCCTTCTTCTTCCCAAGGCCTAACTGAAGTTTTGCAAATTAATATCAGTAGATCATGAAATAAATTCACAATCAACAATTTTTAGACAGATTTTGTGACTTTCTTTTCTTCAAAATACTATGGGGGTACAAATGTTTTTGGTTACATGGATCACTTTTGTAATGCTTGAGTCAGGGCTGTAGGTGTGCCCATCACCCAGATAGCTTTCATTGTACCTGTTAGGTAGGTTTTCACCCACCCCATTGTCCCCCTCCCCCTGCTTGATTTACACTGAGTTTTACTTCCTTCTGTGCACATGTGTGCTCATCAGTTAGTTCCAATTTAATAGTGAGTACATGCGGTGTTTTTTTTTTTCATTCTTTAGATACTTCACTTAGGATAATGGTATTCAGTTTGAGACACAATCAACATTAAAAAAATATCAAATGATATCCTAACCTGGGTTTCCCCCAAAATAATCATTGAAACTAGAGTATATGTGCAAAAGGTTTATTTGGAATTTGAAGAAATAATAGGGATGGAGACTAGTGAAACATGGAAGAAGAAAAAAACAATCCTCAGGTGTGTTATTCTATCATTACTAAGTGCATCTGGGTCCAGATTGTGACTGCTGGAACTCTGAAAAATTGTGAAACATGTGCCTCAGAAGAATGAAAGAGGAGTATTTTCCACTGGCCCTGGTCCCCTAATAGTCAAGAATTACTCCAAAATATGTTATTTAGCTCACACTTTCAGTTTTATGCATCAATCAGAATTGGTGGTGTTTTCATCAAGTCCCAAGCAGAGGTGGTTGAGAAGATCCCAGGATAGAAAGCAAGAAATACTTGACACAGCTTAGGCAAATACTACCATCTGGATGCACAGCAAAGGATACAGTATATATCAGGAGCATAAAAGTTGCCCCTACACAAGTGCAACAGAATAGAAGAGGATGAGATAAGTTAGCATGGGATAGATTCGTTAGAAAATACCAGCATATGTCCTGTATAATGACGGCAAGTGTTATTTCATGAAAATTGTAGTTTAGCTCTTTCTCTTCGTATGAGTATGTATGCGTGTTTATGATCGTGTGTGTGCATGTGCGCATATGTTACTGGATAATGAAGAAAGATATATTTCTTGCTCTGGTCTGTGTTCAAAAGTTTGAAAGGCACGTGTGCCATGCTCTTCTACTCTTGCACATATTGACTCTACTTTAATCTTTGTCTCTGTAACCCAGACTGGTTTTTTTCTTAGTTTCTCTATGATGATTTTATACTGAACCATCATAACCTCGAATAAACAGAACCATACGAAGCAGTTCCTCAACGTTATTCATTTCCTTCTACCATTTATAACTGAGCATTTGTAGTTTGACTATTTTGAATCAGGTACAAAATAACATTTGGACTGGAGCATGGTTTACCCAGAAAGTTAGGCAAAAGCTACACATTGCACTCTGTTCATAGCTGAGGAATAATGCCTACACCTTGGAATACACTTTTGAGAAAATCAAACAAATGAAATGTGGGAAATGAACTGAATTAAAAAATAATTGATCACCATGGAGTATTACTCAGCTATAAGAAATAATGGGGATATAGAATTTCTTATGTTCTCCTGGATAGAGTTGGAACCCATTCCACTAAGCGAAGTATCCCAAGAATGGAAAAATAAGCACCACATGTACTCAGATCAAATTGGTTCCACCGATCATCACCTAAGAACACATTCAGGAATAACATTAATCGTGTGTTGGTCAGATGTCGGGGGGGAAGGGATGGGTGTATACATACATAATAAGTGTGATGTGCACTGTCTAGGAGATGGACACGCTTGAAGCTCTGACTCGGAGGAGGTGGGGGGGCAAGGGCAATATACGTAACCTAAACTTTTGTACCCCCACAATATGCTGAAATAATAAATAAATAAATAAATAAATAAATAAATAAATAAAATAAAAATAAATACACAAACAAAAAAAAATAATTGAGCTTCTGGAGTCTGAATACCATTATTGTAGAATGATTCCCATTTTAAGCACTTGCTTGATACCAAAGGGGAAAAAAAGCAAAATAGTATTTAAAGGCCAATAACTAAAAGTTCTAATCTTTAAAAAAAAAACAAAACAAAAAACTTCTGAGTTTTGATTATCAGATGATCTTCTCTGATATCCTGCTTCATACAAGGGCTTTTAACTACTGTTGGGATGTTTTCCAAACAGTGGTAAAATGCTTGAGCCTGAAGAAAAACAATGAGTTGGATCTTTCACCTTGCATGGGATTTTTGTTGACAGAGTACATTAGAAAATGTGAATTGATGGATTTGAATAAATTATTCAAAACATGCTACATATTTTGGTTGATCAGGAGCAGAGCCTTTTTCTACAAGGTGTTCTTCATGGCCTTCTGCAGAGGAATGCCTTAGAGGTTAGGGAAGTGTGTAACCTAGCAGGGAAGCTTTTGTTTCATGCTTAACATATTGATATTATTGATAATGCAATTACTGTCAGGTAGACTAAGGAAAGATTGTGATTTTGAAATTTTCAATCTTGTAAAATAAAAAAAAGGAAATCTGTATGTTTCAAGGGTCAACCCATCTTTGTTTGGTAAACATTTGCTTAGGCGTTAAACATTTTCTGTTGGTAATATATAGGCTTATAAGCATTTTATCTATGATTGTAAGCACCAGAAGTCAAATATTAAATTGGATGATTTTTCTGCTTTGGATTTGAACATTCATGTGTCATCAGTGTGACACTCTCTTACTTAGTACTTGGGCATCCCTAGCTCTTAAATAAGTTAATACTTTGTCACTTTCTATTTTCTGTTACCTTCAAACAGCTTGAATGCTAATAAAGAGTAGCAGCCACTTCTGTAAAAGGTGTGTTTCTGCTCTAAAATGAAATATTTGACAGCATTATTCAGAGACAGGTTAATCAGTAGCATTCCTGCTTTGTATTTATGGGTTTTTGAACTGGCATATCATTAAACTCACCAGGGAAAAGGGACAGAAGAAGTTTTAATAATGATGAAAATTCTCTCTGCTGAGAAAAAAAAATAATTTGAATATAGATAGATACATAGACATAGATACATAGACATAGGTGAGAGAAATGAGAGAGAGAGAATATTGACATATTAAGTCAATAACAAGAATCCCCAAATCTCAATTTTTGATGACTTCCCAGTGTTTCAGGCTTACCAAGAAAAGTTACAATAGAGAATGGTGCAAATAACTCCAAATGCCTATTTGTTTTTTCATCTTCCTGAAGTAGGCTGGATCTTGTGTGAGCCAAGAGAATTGCTGTTGCTGCTTTAACTGAAGGCTCAGACTAAGTCAAGCCAGACAGTTTACCTTGTTCTTTTTCCTGATCTTAGATCTGAAGATTTACGACCCTCATATGTTGAAGAAGCATGAAAAATTTAGCTCACCGAAAAAGAATGCCTATCTCCTTCAGAAAGAAGTATGTTCCCTGTGGTCCAAACCCCACCTGGACATGCTGGTCTTTTCAAAAGCAGAGAAGCAAGTCTATGCTCATCTCACCGCACTCTCCATTTGAAGCGGGACCATGAAGAGAAGACCAAGAATGCTGTCCAAATTCATAAAACGAATATAATACCCAACATTTTGGGCTCTTACTGTGCCAAAGTACTTGCAAGCTCTTTACATATAGTATCTTATTCTATTCCATAGGATGTAAAAACAATTACTATCCCCATTCAATAGATTAAAAACTGGGAGTGCTGAGCTTAGTGAAATTTCAGTATCAAAATATCTAGTAAATACAAGAGCTGGGGTTCAAAAGGGAAGTTTGAGAATGTACCAAAGAAAGGAAATGCTTTTACCTTTTATGACTTTTTTTTTTTTTTTTTTTTTTTTAGAGAGACAAAGTCTTGCCCTGTTGCCCTGGCTGGAGTTGAAATGCTTTAGTCACCTCACTCTTCTCACCTAAAGCCTGGCCCTCTAGCCATGTGGCTCCACTGTGCATACTAAAGTCCTCATACTTAGGGTACTGTAGGGACATTCAGAGAATTTGGCCACAGATAGAGAGACTTTAAATGTTATCATTTATTTTTTATTATTTTATTCTTTCCAATTACAGAACTTCCATAGATTTCCAAGGAGGGGAAGTCATAGGTTTCTTGGTGATGGAATCTGTTGAATTACATGTATTTACTGAGGTAGTTCTACAAACATTTAGCTTCAGTTTAATACCAATGTCAAAACATCCATGTGTGCTCCCAGAATCGTGCATAGCTAATCATCTAAAATACCTATTCAGAGCCTGTGCCATTGAGAGTTAGCGTCCTATGGGATCGTCTTACTTAGGATGCAATTTTAAAGGGAAGAGATATTTTTACCAACTTTGTTTTTAACATTTATTTTACTCTCCTGATGAACTTGCTCTTTCAAATATTCTCTAAGGACAGGAAAAATTAATAGTAATGAGCTCATTTGGAAAGAAACGGGCTCGTGATCATTTTGGCTTTTGTTCACTCTGCAGTAATGGCTCCTGCTCATTTTATTTTAAGGAATTTTGCTTAGGCAAGATGCTGAGTGCAGCAAGGTGGTTTTCACTAAAATAAACTTATTGAATTTTGGTGAGCCTCTGGGACAAAAAAGGAAAGACAATTGCCTATAAAACGTGGAATTGTTATCTTTTGGCAAAGAAGAACAGTAGGTGTATGCAGCTCCTAAGTGGTAAACATGTACGTTTCTAACTTCATTTGTACACCTGCCAGCTCTCCGCAGCAGCTGTCTTTATTACAGCCATCTGAGCGCTAATAGAACAAGTCCAAAATTTCCCAAACAACATGCATCATAACTAAACTTTCAAAAGGTTTTTATATCATCTGTTGGAAGGTTTCTGACAGCCTGCATAGTAAGTGTTACAGTGTAAAATTCACGGAGATTTTTATTTCTTTTGTTTCACATAAACACTATGGTTTCAGAAGATAGTACACTTTCAAATGAGAAAAGAAACAGTAACAGAGTTGTTTTCATGAAGCAAAAGATCTGTTACTGCTCAGAGAGATGTTGGCTAGTAAGACTGTATTGACCTAATAATCTTAAAGAGATGATCCTATCATAGCACATGTTCTAATTGAATACCTGATTCCCTACGTTCTAGTTGGGAAAGCTGGGGGAACATGGAAGGAGGAAATACACCCTCCATATCTGGTGGAGATTCTCCAAGGTTGATAATCAAGTCTGACCAGCTCAGGAGTTGGCTTACCCTGTGTAAGCCTTATAAGGTAGAACCTGAAAACATCCTTACAGGCTTGAGGTTGTAATCCTCTACTCAGTAACTGTTACTTTGGGTAATTTCCTCTGGTTCCCTGATTTTACCCATTTGGAAAATAGGGATAAGGAATAGCATCAACTGCATACAGCTATTGCAACTGTTAGTTATGTAATGTGTGCAAAGTGTTTAGCATATTACCTGGCATATATAGCTAAAGGAAGGCAATAATCCTCTCACTATGTGAAAGCTGAAGAAACTTCTTCATGAATTGATTTTCAACATCTGGAATTAAGGAATTATTTAACAGGGATTATGGAAGTCCTGAGAAAGTGTCCTGAATGCTGTAATGCTTTCCGTAGTCATTCCTAAAAGGGGATTGATCAGAGATCAGGCTATGTTGCACAGTGAAGCATGATTCTTATCAGAAAAAAAGCCCTAGCCTCTCAAAAAAGGAATGAGGCAGATGGTTCCTGGTGTGTATATGCATGTGTGTGTATGTGGACAGCATGTGTGTGTGTGGCTGGAGGTAATGTCATGTTTGCATTTGATATTTAATTGGGAGAAAAACAATACAAAAACATGTGAGGTTACAGCAGACAGGAGCTTCAAAGTCCTAAGTCCTAAGTACTGCCTCATCAGGTACAGTCCAGTGGAACTGGGATCAGTGTTTAGAAATTGATTCCCAGTCATTATTCATTAGTGTTGGCATAGAGGGATGGAATTGTATGTAATTTAAACAAAATTGGTTTTTCTGCCAGAAGAATAAGATAGAATTTTTTTTTTTAATTTTTAAAGTTGCATGACCTTTTGGGTTTTGAAATCTCCCAATAGACTAGAAAATTGATGGGCTTCTAAAGCAGATACAGTTAACTTTGAATTCAGCATCTCTTATATTGCTTGGAATTTTGGTCGAGTCAATCTCTTTGAACTGAATGTCTGTGCTTAGACAATGGGGGGTTTTAATATCTACCTTATAGGATTACTGTGAAAATAATTTGAGTGATATATGAAACACCTATGGCAATGTTTGGATTATTGTAGATGCTTGGGAGATATTATATTAGTCTCTTTTCCTTCAATAATAATGGAGTTATTGTAGTTGAACAAGGGGCATATGGTAGCTAAAAATCATGGATGTGAACAACATGTTTTATATAAAATAGAGTAATTGAATCAGATAATATTAGAACATGATGATGATTCAGTAAAGCCAATCACAATAGCAGTAATTAAATACTAGTTTATTGAACTCTTATTATGTACTAGACACTCTTTTAAATTCTTTAAATACATTATCAGAATCAATCCTCATAAAAGCACCATGACATTAGTAACTACCCACACTTTATAAATGAGCAGACACACATAGAAAGATATAGTGCTGTGCTCTTCTTTTGGGTTGGTGCTAAATATTGCTCTCATTACCTACAGAAGATAAAGAAAAAAACCGATGCAACCCCACGTTCTTAAATAGGTGGACAAGTTTCCTTAAATGTCTTGATTATTTTCTAATCTAACTAAGAAGAGAAACGTAAGTCGATTTCATATTTCGGTTTCCAGCTAGAAAGACATTTAAATTACCGACAGGAAGTCAGATAATTGTTTTGAAGTACTGTTTGTTTTTAATAATGACACCTTAATGATGATACCTTAAACCAGTCTGTGGTGCGTATTTTTGAGTAAGTTTTAGAATTTCACAAATCTGCTCTCACAGGACCCCGGGGTTTTAATTCCAAACCCACTGCAATCTAACTTGGAAACTTTGGGAAAGTGAAAGTTGTTGGACTTCTCTTTTCTCAATCATGAAAATAAGATCATGGGCTAGATCTTCTGCTAGATCTCTTCTCATTCTAAAGATGATTTCAAGGTCACATAAATAAAACTAGCAAAGAAATATTTGAAATGGTTGCTTATCAGTATAAGGACATCACCACAATAAATCAGCAAAATGTTTCCCGCTACTGTGAAGAATCTGCAATTTTATTTCCACGACATACTAAAATGAATAATTTAAAATTATTTATAAGATATCCTTACAAGAAATATTCAATTCAATTTGTAATTTGATTCTTTCAAGGGTTTCAGGTTGGTTATGTATATGTTGACTCAAATTACATATACATTTAAGTTCTTTTATAGTTAAATGCCACTGTTGAATTACAGATATCAGTAAAACCCTTTCCAAATCAATTTGTATTGATGGTTTTCATAGTCTTATTTGTTTTTGTCATATTAAATGTACATTTTCCTCTATGAATTGCATGTGATTTATAGTGCCACTAGTAATGATGCATACAAAAGGTGTTCTATAATCAATTGATATTGCATATTAAATTTATTCCTCTACCTCTTTCCAGAAGAATGCTTAAAGTTGGCATTATAACAAGACTTTTGTTTAAAATTAGAGGGCAAGTGGAGTGGTTTCAGATTCTGATTATATGAGGGAAACATTAGCAAATGAAATAAAGGTGATCTGGTGCTTTCTAGCACTTAGAGGCATCACTCACTTTAAACTCTAAATTATTTATGGCACAGAAGGAGACACTTGGTAAATAACAGGAAAGGCACAGAAATAAAATGCAGATTGTGGTCTTTGCTAACTTTAACACTTGGGTTACCAAAACTTATGTCTGGTGATAATTTATTTACTCTAAATTACACACCAAAGAATATTTATATTGCTGGATGAAAAAATAAGACCATTAGCAAATGACTAAGAAAATAGCACATGGAAAAAGAAAATAATCATTCTGATTTGATGTTAACGCAAGTTGTATAAAGCCACCAGGAATCTGAAAATATTTTTTTGTTAGCACTGATGAATGCTTGATAAATAGCCAATCTTACTTCAGTACAAATTAATAATGACAGCTACCTATGAGATGCAAGATATCAACACCAGGGCAGTAAATATACAAATACAGGCAAGTTGGAAAGCTAAGTGAGTGTATGAATTGTTACATATGTGTAAGTAAATAAATATATGTATATGTATGTATATATATCAGAAATTTGAGAGAGCAGTGACTTAAAAACAAAAACACTGTGTGCACTACCCTAAATTAAAGTCTACCTATTCCAAACCAAATTAGAGTTACACAAAATTTGAACTCTTGAATTGTCTCTTTCATTTAATGCATTTCAATCTCCTCTGTGATATGCAAATAACTATCCAGCACTTTTTAAGCATTTTCCTTTAGAACTTCTCAAGAGTTTCTCTGTTCTTCATTTTAATTGGTTTCTACTTGTGGGTTTCACTTCAGACACCATGGGCTTGAATCCCAAAGAGCTGGCTGGCCTCCTTTTTCACCGAAGGAAATGGTCACAGATGATGCTTCCTTCTATTGAATTCAGCAGTAAAACCTTTCATTGGCATCTGCTTCTGATGACATCTGGATTATTTGTTATGTAACAGATTTACTTTTTAAAATGGTTGAAGTCAGAATACTTTCTTCCTCCTGGATTTTCCTTTGATGTTTCACTATGTATAACTTCTAAAAAATTCAGTATTCACTGTTTATGCTGCTCAGGTTCATGGCAAACTCCCTTTAAAAACGAACTACATCATTCATTTCAGTTTCCACATGGCGGAGTCCAAATACAACAATAACTATGAGCACAAGAGCAGCTTTTATATCTTTTCTCATTCATCATTGCACACTTATTTTGTTTCTTCTTTTCCTTCTCTTTTTATTTTCATTTTCTCAGGATTTTGGAATTAAGTCTACCTCACTGCAAACCCACTGAGCTTTCTGCTACCCAGGGCTGTTTCTTCAAGGAAGCACTTTGTAAAAACTGAACCCCTAAATATAAAATATCTGGTCATAAATATTCCACTAACATAGATGACGTTATCAATCGCTTGATCCCTGAAACAGTAAGATCTGTTTCAGTGGGAAACATTCATCATTTTTGGCAGGATGCAACAATCTATAGCTGACATTGGCAAGGGAATCCTGAAAGAAGATGAGAGACAGCGAAGGAAGATAAGCTTTGCTGACTTCGCAATTTTGACCGAGGTCCGTCCACGGTTCACATATTGGTATAAAAAGGATGCTGGAGCAGGCAAGCTTTATTTATTTCTGTCTTCCAGGAGAAGCTGCAGGTAAGTAGATTATGAAATTTGAAAGGAAGGAGTTCGGTGAGGTGGGAAACCTGTGAAAGGATATAATAGAACTTCTTGTGACTCCATGATGAGTATGATTTCCTGAGGTCCTTGCTCTTCCTCATTGGTCACAGAAAAAAATAAGGTCACTGAGCATGATTGTGAGAGGTTGGATAGGCTCTCAACTCTTTGCTTCCTAAGATTTAAAGGGGAAAAGATGAGAGCAGAACAGGATGTTTTCAAAAAGGCCTACTGCCAGGGAAAGGAAACTAGGCTTCTAAAAGAAATATCTTCGAGGAAATGTAGACTCTGAGCTAGTGTGTCAGCTTAAGACAAAGGTCTAAGCAGTAATGGAGAGTTGGTAGGAGCACAATTTTTACAGGAAGAAGGAAGCCCAATCCAACAGAGCAAACACTGCCTGGTGTTATATTTGGGGGAACAATGGCCAGGCATCATGGCTGAAGAAATAGAAATGCAACTTTAAGACCTACATTTGGGGTGTGCTCACTCTTGCAGCACTGTCAAGCATTCACACCAGCACAAGCATCATTGTCACAAACAGCTTGTTGGATTCTGCAAAAAAAAAAAAAACTTCAAAGGTGTCATCCAGTGGGTGCATCATTATGTTTTCTTCTGATGTTGTTGCTATTTTTTTAGTTATTTCAATTATAATGATTTGGAGTTTTGCATTTTATCCAAGAAATAGATTAAAATCCTAAAAAAAAAAAAATTGCCAACCACTGTCAACCCCACTCTTCAATTATCCCCATTATCATCAGGCATTGTTTATTCAGAGGAAGCAAAGCAATTTTAATATTTGCCTAATAAAACATAATTATGTAAACTCCCTCTAAAATTAGTCAAACTGTACTCTAAAACCAAATATTTGGAAATAACTGTTCTACCATTCAGCTTTGACTATAATTCTTTTGTTTTAAAAGTCTCAGAGACTTTTTTGTGGGTGTTTTTTTTTATTGCCAATTTGAATTATTTCTGGAGATAGGAGCAGTTCTGGAGTATGTGGGATTCTATTCGTAGCTTTATCATTAGCTAGCTGTAAGAATGTGGTCAAAAACCATAAGTTTACATAGGCATAATTAAAAAAAAAACGTTTAGTAAGGAGTTCTTCCAGCTCTAAATAATATTTGATTGTAAAATGTGCAATTACAATTACGATAGGAGTTAAACATATGATAGAAAATTGGTAATACTGTTGTTCGATGAAGATACTAGAGTATGAGAATAATTTTTAAATATTTGGAATACATATCCCCACGACATAAAAAAAGAATAAATAATTTAAAAATTTAGATGAGATAATATATTTTAAAAAGGTTTTCAAATTTAAAAGTAAAATTCCAAAATAACTGTAAAGTAAAACTGAAATTTTTATAGTAGCTACAAAATTAGATGTTATTATGCTTTTCAAAAGATAGTTTAACTAGAAACCAGTGGAAGATTGAAGTCTAGGAAAGAAGATTAATTTGATACTATTGTTTTTAATTTTCAAATTCTATTTTCCTTTCTCTTAAGTTGATAGAAGTTTTTAGTTTGGAGCATTTATAGGAGAATAATTGAAATCTAAAATAAGATCAGAAGAGCAAAGTGTTTATTCTTGAATTTTCAAATTTCATTGTTCTAAAATATTAATACTATGTGTTTTGTCGCAAAAATAAGTTATTTGAAACCAAAGGATCATGTAGAAACCTTCATTTATGCATTTGTTAAGCAACAAAATATTTTTATTGTAGAGTCACACTGATCTTTTAGTTGTATAAAAAAAGGAAGAATTCCCTTTTTGCCTATGTGTTTTCTTAGGCTACAAAAAGACAAAAGGGATATAAAGTTAAAACCAAATGAGCATTTTCCAGTAATACTTTTAAATTCCTGTTGTTAATATGAATTTCAATGTTTTATGATGAATATAATGAATGTTTTATATATGACTGAAATCTCTTCCATTCCTCAATTATATTTACTTCACCAAACTGTATGTGAGGTGGCCTGTTTATGTGTGTGAATAAACAAGCATTAGACAAAACTTGTCTTTCTCTAAAAAAGTCTCTAAAAGTTAGAATATACATATTGAGAACAAGAAAAAAAACCCATATCTATGCTATAACAACATTAAAAGAAATGCCAGATATTTAGAACTACATCTGTTAAGGTAATGTAAAACATTACAAGCCAAAACCCAACTAATTCTTCACGGTTGTGCAAATAGAGCTCACAGCATGTTGCCAGAGAGCATAGAAAAAGTTGCAAATATGTATCAACATTTTGAAAATATTATTTGAAAATATTATTTAGCCCATCTGCAGCTCTTTAAAGCTAAGTGCTTTAAACTCTTATTTGGTCCATTTTCTTGCACCAATTCCATTATAAGTCACAAATTTGTTTAATGACTAGATACAGTGAAACAAGTTTTGAATGCATTAGCCAGTTTTCTAGCAAACAACCAGATATTAAAAGATATGCATTTTCTGAGCTTGAAAGAATAGAAGAGGGTAAAAGAAATATGATAGAAGCCTTGGAATTTGGTAGAGAGTTCTGAGTTGTGCTAGAAGGCTCTTCGAGGTCAGCTATTATCCAACAGATTTTTCTATCAAATTGTTCTATCCATTCTTCACTACCATACACTTAACTCGACTCTGGACAGTGATTCTGATAAAATATTGTTGATGTATATTTCTATTATTCTTGTCCTTTCCTTGCTCTTTCAAAATAGATTATGCAAATGCAAGGGAGTAAAGACACATTATCATATAAGAACTTTGAGCCTACTTCACAAATATATGAAAAATTAATAATTCACTTTATTCAGAGTATAGTCATTTTCAGTATGTATTGGCAGTATATTAGTAATTATTTTTATCAAATGGCTTATACTTTATAATTAATTATGTCATATCATTTATTCATTCTCTTAATATTTGTTTCATGCCCACTGTGAGCCAGGTTTTATGCTAATTGTTGAATAAAATGAATTGCAGTATGAGACAATTTCCACTGTCTTTATGGAAATTGCATTCTTTTGAGAGAGATATTAATTTAAAAATATGTGAGTGAATTGCAAAAATGATAGATATACGAAGTTGAGATACATAATGCTCTGAGAATATATAGCAGAATTTTTTCAGATTGTCTGTTGGTTATCACTCCATATGTATTGTCTTTTGTAACTCCAGGACTAGAAGCTTGCAAACTACATTTCTTAGATAACTTTGTCATCTGGCATCTTTACTAATAGGAGTCACTTGTAGGAAGCTCAAGCAAACAAACAAAAAGACAGAAGACTTTTCTCCTGCTTCTGGTTTCTGACTTGCAGTGGTGTAATAACAGCAAAAATATGACTACATGAGACTGCAGGTTCCAACAACATCAGTAAGGATTTGAGCTAACACCATTGTAAATCTGGACTCCTGAGTTTTTGCTCATTGGGGATATTGTGATTCCAACACCTGTAGTTGCAACAGTAATACCTCCAACAGTTTAAAAACAGCAAGCCTAGGAAAAGATTTTATTAGAAAGTGATGTTTTAGCTATTAGAAGGTACATGCTCCTTGCTCCACCTAGAAGATTCTCTTTTCTTCCCTTGTCAAAGTCACAGGCTGCACAAAGCAGTCCTGTAAGGAGGTATATTTTAGGGATTGAATGAAAGCCCATGTGGCTGAAGAACAGAAAGAAAAGAGGAGTAGTAAGAAGTAAGATTGGAGAGGAAGGTAGCTGAGAGAATATGGGGAGAATTCTAAGTACATTCTGATAGTATAAAGAAGCCATAAAAAGATCTGGGACATGCATATTTTCAGTTTTTTATTTCAAAATTTTAACTTTGCAATTTGAACTTTGCCATCAAAAGATAGCCACACAATATATGGGAAGTTTTGTTCTAGATCACTTGAAATGGAGTACTTATTCTTCGGGAAAGGACAAGATTTTGTTTGTCCAACTGATCTACATATTGACAATAATAATAATAATAGCAACACAATGTTCATAATACTGTGCATAACAGCCCTTGATTTTGAGCACTTTCTTTGTAGCAGATATTGTTGTAAGTCTTTAACTTGTATTTGCAAATTCTAATAGAAACCTTGGTGAAAAATGTTATTTTTTTCCATTTTACAAGTGAAGAATTGGAACTTTTAGTATTCTTAAGTAACTCTCCAGAAGTCCAATTGCTAAAATGGTATAATACTTTCCCATTCCCTCTAATTTCAGCTTGGTGCTTTTCTGCTCTCTAATCACCTTCTAAAAGAAAGGAACAGATATGTTACTAGTCATTGATATTTTGACTCAAAATAATTTATTCTTTTTTTTCCTCTCTTTCATGTGGTATTTCAAAGATATTTAATCCCTGGTTACATCTGTGTACATGGTAAAATAAAGAGTAAGTTGATTAGAAAAGATGGGGCATTATCTTTGCACAACTAAAAGAATGATACACATAAGGTTATTGTGATGGTTACAATGTTATACTTACTAAATTATCTTTTAATTTCCTTTTCAGAAAATCTAGATTTTTTTTTTCCATACTCCCTTACAGTTAGGTAAAGGCCATTTAGGTTGGTGCTGGTGTGACCGACTCTGCTAATGGGGTGTGAGTAGATGCAAGGCAAGCTAATTACGTGCCTATTTGTAAAGGCTCTGTGTGCTTATTCACACTCTTCTTCTTTTCTGTAGTGACCCCTGACCCCGGAGGCCATATGCTTAATTGGAAAACGTTATATCATTCAATTCATGAGAAATTATGATGTGAATAAGAGAAACATTTTTTTTTGTTTGTTTAACCATTGAGATTTGGTTTTTTAAAAAATATGACCTAATGTTAAGGACCTTGGGCACTAGAAGATGTCAGCTTTAGTTGATTTAAATATTCCTTACCTTCTTTGAAAGACTCATTCTCACTACAACTGCTAGACTCACTGTAGGATTAAGGCTATAAAACTGAATCCTGGAACCTAGTGCACCTGCAAGATCTCCTCTCTTCTCTGCTTTAATTCAGAAGAATTCCTGAATTAGGTGCCCTGAGAGATTTAGTTATACTTAATAGTATATTCATTTCTACTCTGTTTTCTGTAGTTTCCCATACTGCTCTTTTTGTTCTGAATCATATCTAAAATCACACTTTGGTGATCATATTTCAATCTCTAGAAAGACATTCATTTATCTTTTTAACTTACTGACGTGTGTTTCCAACTCCATTTAACTCAGCTGAAGAAACGGGGGTGGGGGGGGCGGGGGAAAGCAGCTGCTCAAGGACTCCTTAGATTTAGAGGACAAGAAGATGCTAACAACACATGAGCTGAGCAAGAGACTAGTGGCTCTAATGCGATAAGGAACTGACATTGGAAATAAGGGGATTATTACTTTTTTTTGGAGAGGGCACAAGCTATATAGATATAGAGATATATTTTTTGTGTGTGTGTGGCGTGCTTGTATGTGTATCTAATATGGTAGATGCTGGGAATGTAAAGATAAAAAATGATCAGTTGTTACCCTTAAGAAAGTCCCAATCTAGTGAAGAATTAGATATCTACATAAATTATTGCAGTAGTGCAATAAAGCACAAAATTCACAGGATGGGATTAACAGATTCTATATTGGGAAAAACGATCAGAAAGGGTTTTGGTAAGATCATTAAGGTGACCAATAAAAGAGAAATAGAAATTTGCAAGGTGATCAGGATGGTAACTAGCCAAAACAGAATGTCTTATAAGATGGAGCCTCTTGGGAATTGTATTACAGAATGACCTGAGTATAGACTGTTGGAGGGGTGAAGTAGCAGGAGATCAAACTGTATAGGAAGACATAGGGTAGATCATTAAGGGCCTTGGTTACTGGGTTAATAAGTGTAGATTTTATAGTAGGTTATGGGCAGCCAGTGAAGGGTTTTGAACAGGTAAATGGCATGGTAATATTTACGTTTTAGAAAACTTCTTGCACCAGGTAGTAAGATCAACTGAAAGCAGAAAATACTGAAAGCAATTACATCAGGTAATTTTCAAAAAGGTTCAAATGAAAGATAAGGACTGAAAATTAAGACAGTAGCAGTAGGGATAGAAGATGAATGAAAAGATGTGAAATAATTTGAATAGAAAAGACTTAGTAACTATTTAGGTAAGAAAGAGTGGGCCATGCTTCCATTAAGTGAAAGAGCAAATATAGACAGAAGAGCAAGTTGTCATGTGAAAATGTGGATGAGTCAAATTTTGAGCATGTTGAGTCTGTGACACCTCTGGAACATCCAAGTGGAGACACAAGTAGGTTACTGGTATGTAATTAGAAGTGAGATCCCAGCTGCTGGAAAAGATTTGGGTATGAGTCAGTGTTTTCTCAAAGCATATTCCAAAATCTGAGTGCATAAACCAAGGAGCTTGGGGGAATAATTTAAGTGACCTATTACAAACATGAAGTTTTACTTTAATTTGTTTCATTTTATTTGTTTCATCTTAAACATATGTATAAATTTGTGTTAGTTTTTGCATAAAATTATTGATTTTTCCCTAATCTTAGATAAATCTGGGATCCAAGAAGATACTTACTTTCCCCTCTGGCATAGTGTTACCTACCCTACCTGGAGAGGCACTCGTGCAATGAGTAGTGAAAAACATTCCAGAGAGAGTCAGGCCTAGATTCAATTCCTGGTTCTAGCTGTGTCATCATGAGGAGATTATCCTCAGCTCCAATAATAATAAAATAGCAACATTATATAATGTAAATAAGATCTCCTACCACGTTGCCTTTCTATCCCTTTTGTTTCAGGATGTAGTAGTGGTAAAAGTCCTGAGTAAGAATCAGTTAAATTGATTAGAAACACTGAGTAGAATAAGGAAAGAGCAAAGGATGAGACCCATATTGCAAACCTAACAAACAAATAATATGATAGGAAAGCTATTGCTTCTGTTATAAAAATACTTACATGAAAGCTTCCCAAATATAGCACAGCTCATGAAAGTTTTTAATTATATTTGTTAAGATTAGATGACGCCATTTTAGAAGGTTTATAAAGATGGCTCAATAGTTGTATCTGTTAGAATACAACCCACATGAGGCTGACAGACTTTGGCCGTTTTATTTGTGGTTGTTTCTTGAGCTCAGAGGCATTCAATAAACATACACTAAATTTGTTAAAGGATTCAACAAAAGATATACAACATTTTTAGTTCATCAGTGTTTCAGTGCATTTAATCTCAATTGAAACAATTCATGGAAACTATGAGCCTGACTTCTTGGCAGAGAAATTGGAGCTGATAAGGCAGTAATGAGTCTTATCATTATCAGATAGACATACAATTCAACTCCTGACTTCAGATCTGATAGTTTAGGGAGGGAAAAAATTCTTAAATGAGAGGTGATGAGAACTTAGATTTCATAGGTTGTACAAAATTTACAGAAGTTTTTTTTTTTTTTCTATTTGTCACAGCATTTTGAAATTAAAAGACTTCATATAAAAATGTTAATTTGACATGTCTCTTGAAAAATAGAAAAAATGGCACTGCCATTCTTTTTCATTTGGCAACAATTTGCTTGCCCGAGTAGCCACAACCTCTTTCAAACAAGGTGTGCATGCTGCAATTGCCATACAGTTCTCATCATCATCTAATGCCCACTTATGCAATTTTACCTAGTGGGCTTCACTCCTTAGGTCACCCTCTTTGCCTCTTGAGGCATTTGATTTGCAAACTTTCTTTTAACCTTTGATACTTAGGTCTCTTTGAAAAAGCCACAAGCTTAGGCTGAATATTTATACTGTCTTTGAGTTTCTGCAATAACAGAGCTTGAGACAAGGACTTGGGAATTGCTACTTTATTAGGAAGATAAAACCAGGAAGCTAAGGTGAGAAATACGGAAACGTGAAAGAGAAAGGAAAGACAAGCAAAAAAGGGTATACTAATGTGTGTGTTGCTGCTTTGGACAATTGGAGCTCAGTTCCACTGAAAAATCTTCTAAGAAACTGAATGGACCACACCTGTGAATTTTTAGACCTAAAAGAACAGGGAGGCTGGGATATGTATCAGGGGACTCTCATCTCTAATTGGTTGAGGGTTGGGGGGATATTACTTTGATGTACTTCACGGTTGAGTCTAGGCATGAATTAGCAAGCTTGCTTCCTTAAAGGAGAGTGTTCTGGGGAAGAGAAATGTTTAGTGTGCGGGGAATTTTCCACAGCCTCAAGGAAACTCACGTGGGGCCTGGGGACTATGGCCCTCTTAGCACTGCTGGTGTCAGGGAAGTGAAATCATCACTTGAAGCTTTGCATGGGCAATAACAATTCTTTCTACCTTCTAAATTTCAAAATTATTTTTTGATTACTTTTACTCTACTTAAATTAAAATGTAGGGTGAATAATACCCTTAAAGGAATATTATTTTATGTGATTGGAATTTTGGAACATTCCTTAGACTCTGATAATATACTACCATTTTGCCACTCTTCTATTATACTAAAGACTAGATTGTACTGAAAAGACCACTGAATTGATTAATTAATTTCTCCCACATGACTGGATGACAAGAGAGTCTCTAATAGCTATAAAACACAGTTACAGTAGTGAAGACTCTAGAACAGGAAAAGGACTCAAGTTAAGAATATGCTAAATTTTCATCTGGCTGTCAACTTTCCCTTGACTCAGAAAATTCTGATCTAGGAACGAAACAAGAAGTCTAGAAAGTCCTTTTAACTGAAATTATTTGCAAAGTACTTTCATTTTTTCTTCCAAACACCTAGTGATTTACACATAAACTAGTTTGTCTTCATTAGCATCTGTCAGCACACTCCTCTTCTAAAGCTTCCACTGGGATAGTGATCCAGATGCAAAAGTAGGACTCTGACTCTGTTCAGCTGTTGCTTCTGCTGAAGCTGAAGTTATGAAATGAATGCATGGGAAAAGGTGGGGCAGGCATAACATAAACAATTTAACTTAGGGAAAGTACCCTAATCCTCTCGTTTACAGTCACCTTTATTATTTTCTTGTACCTACAGACCAAAGTAGAAAGTGCCTTGTGTCCTGAGAATGGGGGTTCGGGGGAAGCATTATTATACTGCAGATTTCTAAATACTTAAAACCAGAATTAAGTATAGCTAGCATCTGAAAAAATAAATTGAGATAGTTGTCTTCAGTGAAGTAGGTCTCATCACAACAGATGCTTTTATTCTTTTCATTTTCCCTTCAAACCTCCAGAAGGAGCACAGCCCTGTCAACACTTTTTAAATTTTTTTTTTTATTTCATCATATTACGGGGGAACAAATGTTTAGGTTACATATATTGCCTTTGTCCCACCCAAGTCAGAGCTTCAAGCGTGTCACTTTGATTTTAACCCAGTGGCATCCATTTTGGATTTCTGACCTGCAGCTGTAAGATAATAAATTTGTATTGTTTAAGTCACTAAATTAGGGGCAATTTGTTACAGCAGCAATTGGAAAATCATACAGGAAGGTAGAAAAATAGGAGCCCCATGTTCAGAATTGCTCCTTTAGATAAGCAACTCTACTAGGCATGCAGATCCTCAACTGGCCCAATGATTGCCACTATGAGTTCGTGTGTGCCATATTGGCTATTGAATTAATTGAAAAGTTAGATATGTTGGGCTATTGCATCCAGAAAATGATAAGAGGTGAGAAGAACATCAGAATGAGGTGGAAGTTTATTCAGCCAAAATTTACCTCTTATGTGGTACTGATATGAATCTCTTATGATTTACCAAATACAGACTGTTTAGTTTTCTTTTCTTTACATGTACTTTCTTCTCAAACAAGTTATATATTTTATTGAAACTTGGGAGTTGTTTTGGTGGCTGTCTGATATTTATTCATTAAAAATTATTGAGATGATATAACATGAGATGGCCTGAGGTGAGTAGTAGTGAATAGGACCCAGGACTAGCTTCCAAGTGACTCACCAGTTTAATGAGAGAATCACACAAGTAACCATTGAAAACAGAGTACGAAGAACGTTAGCATGGCTGTCAGGAGGTCTGAGAGGGAGTCTCTCTAATGCATTCTGGATCAAAGTGGTTCCAGACGTTCTTCCAAAGGGGGTGACCCAAACTTTAAGAACGGGGGATGTGGCAATGACTATAAAATTTGCTAAAGTACCCAGTCACCAAAGGACATGGCAGAATGCAACTAAAGTAGTGGAGCTGGAGCTCAGTTTGCAGATGGGGATGAGAAAGGAGATGTTACATGCAAGGTCAAACAAGGTCCAGCTCATGAAAGCCCTTGCTTACGAGGATTCTGGACTTTTATCATACAAAAAAATGGTTACCCAATAAGGGAGATCACCTATTTCTAGAAAAAAATAGTTGAGGACTTTGTTGCTACTTGCTGATAGGACGACTATAACTATTACTACTACTACAGTTACTAATTCCATTTCAGCTAAAAAATATTATTTGAATGCTTGCCAATGGGAAAATAATTTTGAAAATTGTCTATTTAAATCCTTACAACAACCCTGAAACAAATGCTATACTTATCTTTATTTGACAGATGAGAACACTGAAGCTTATAGAGATTAATTAACTTTACCCTGATACATATTCTGTGAAGTGGGCAGTTGGGATTAAGGTTTTCACCTTTGTCCCCAAAACCCTCTTACAGCTCCCATATGTTGACTAACCTTGGAGTTCTCAAGCGGAAGCCTGCAGTTCCCTCACTTGCATGGGTCCTTTCCCAAACTCAGTGACTACAAAGAGGAAGCAAGCGCCCAGTTAGTCACATGGCAAAGCCACAGTCTGCTGCCACACTCTGAGGCCACCACATCCCCCAGGGCTCCAGACAATACCCTGAGTAGCTCAGATGAGCATCTGCACCAATCTTGACCCCAGGTAGAAAGATTCCCAAAGAGATAGATGGTGCTGTACTCCATGCTTAATGGTCATTTTGATGCCAGCCTCCTGTCCTCCTGGCCCTGTGAGGACCTGAATGAGCTGGACCATGTCTACTGAGGTCAAAGAGCTGGAATTCTCAAAGGCGCCATCTGGACAAAGGACTTGACAGGGATTACTGTTGTGACATTGCCAACAAAAGTTAGGAAGCCAAAATAAATGTCTAAACTATCAATTTTAAAACAGGATCAACCAGCCTAGAGAAAAGACTGAGTTTTCATTATATTCTCTCTGGAGAAAAATATTATAAAACTGTTGTCTATAAGGAGAGGATCAAAGGGTATGCAGCCAAAAAATATGGAAGTGGGTCAGGCAATTAGTTTTCTTTCTAAATAAATGTTGTGCTTTGTACTTTCATTTTTCTTTTCTTATAGAGATCTTACCAAATTTTATGAGCTTCAGGACCCACAAAATCTGGATTCACCCCTGACTACAGCTATAATTTAAGCAGGAAATGACAAGGGTCTGATCAAAGACCATGGGGGTGCTGAGGAGGAAATGGGCTTGATAACTATTAAGGCACTAGAGTAGATGGAACTGATAAGAGTGGAAATCTAGAAGAAGATGTGGTTAAGGGTTTTCCTGGGATTCTGACTTGGGTACTGGCAAAATTCATCGAGAAAACTAAATAGGAGGTGGGACAAACAGGTTGATGTTAGGAGGTGAGGGATGTTTTACTTTGATGAAGTTTGGTTTAATATGTCTGTGGGGTATTCAAATAAGGATGTGAGAATAGACAGTAAAATATAGACTGAGTTCAGAAAAGGCTGGGTTGGTGATACAGACTTGGAAGTCCTAGGTATATAGGTATATTTAAAACCATAATATCTGTCCAGTAAATGTTTATATATACATATATATGTATATATGTATGTATATATTTATATGTAAAGAATAGGAGAAGAGGTTTAGGGAAGGTAAGATGAAAGAGCACTGTTTAACTGATAAGCCAATGAACTAGGGCTGAAATTTGAAGTATTCAGTGGCCTACACAAAAATGTAAATGGATTGATGAATCAAAATTGTTTTAAAATTCCCTTTAATTCTCCAAAGAAAATATCTATCATCTTTCTATCTACCTATCTATCCTCCCATCTATCTATCCTTCAAATGATATATATTTAATGCAATTAATTCATCAAATTATTCTAATGATTTTCAAATCCCTTAAGTTTTAGAAGTTGCTGATGTGATCTTTCATGTGATGTGGTTGTTGGTAGTTGAATACTACTTGCCTCTAAGCTGTGTTTCGACATAAGTAACAACAGCAAACTCTTCCAACAACTGCCCTACTAAATTTATAGTCATTTGGTAACTTGGAGTTTCAATAATGTTCTCTTAAAATCAATGATACTGTTTATATTCTTGAATATTCTTGTGGCAACTGCCATAATAGTAACAATTAAATTAACTTTTTCTATTCATGTTATGAGATGAGAATTTTATAATTTAATATCTCTATTACAAATTAACTAATGAATATAGTTTATCATCATGTTGCATTGAAATAAATTGAACTTAATCCTGCAGGCCGGGTGAAAGACAGTGTAGCATAGTGATTATGAAAAGACAAGCTGTTGTTGAGTGTTGTGGTGTTTCTGGGTTCCACTCTTGATTCTGTCACAGAAGTTTCAAATAATTTCTATGGTCTCCAGTTTTCTAATGTGTAAAATAGGAATGATGTTGATAATTATAAAAGTCAAATGAATTAATTTGTTTATAGAATCATGCCTGGAACCGAGCAAGCACTATATAAGCATCAACTTCTACTTTTATTAATAAAAATAACATTGTTAATGTCTGTAATGGGTAAGATTTTGGTGGATTTTAACAAATTCATCCACTTAAGTGGAGATGTAACTCATTGGGAAAGTGCAATGTAGGACGCATGAAAGGGGCCACCCCTAACTTCACACTGCTCCACCGACTGCCTCTATATGCTACTGCCTCCTTCATGCAGCTCACTGCCCTGCTTATGCCACAGTGGCCTCCCACTACTGCCCACACCCCTACCTTTCCAGCCTCTACCCTGCTTTCTCACAGCCAAAAGTCTGTGGCTCTTGCAGTTTCCATCATGGCACTTGAGAAGGCAGCTCTGGGGACGTGCAGGCTGGCAGGCTGAGCTGTGTTTACTCCCCTGCTGGTATCTGATGGGACAGGGAGGATAGGTACCAGTGTGAGAGCACCTTGGAGGTGTGACAGGCTGTGGACACTAGCTCTGTGCTTGGTGGTTCTCTTGCAGGGCCTACCAAGTCTGGCTACATGGGTATAGCAGGAACAAGGGGAGCTCTCCGGATCTCTGGGGCTGGGTGGGGAAGGGCTGATAAAAGCAGTGCCTATGATGCGAGGCTTTTAGGATTTGACAGGCACGGGCACAAATCAACTATTATAGGTCCTGGTGTTTTCCAAAGAGAAGTGGGCCTAAGGAATGCAAGAGGTCAGATGCATACTCAGGGCAGAGTTTGAGTGTTGACAATTAAATGTGGATACAATTAATTTAGGTTTGAGGTTTGATGTGTGGGGTGGAGGGAGCAGCACAGAGAAGAACATGAACAAGAAGTTAATGGAGACTTCAAGAAAGCCATGCCTTTGGACAGCGGCCATGGGTTCTGGTGATGTGTCTCATGATGACCTAGTATTACTTTAGTCCTCAAGATGATACAAAGTTGTCAAACTATAGACTTCTCTTGGTGGCCTAATGACATTTGCTTGGATTTACAGTTTGCACATCTGCATATGTCCAGATAACTTTGTGAGGGAATTAACTTAGAAATGTAAACCTATGTAAATAACCTGAACATACAATGATGAGTTATTTTGAACCTGAAGTTGACAACTGTTTTTCTAACAGCTAAACCAACCAACCATTTGTGAATTGTTTTTGCAGAACAGAATAAAGGTCTTCTGCACCATGGATTTTTCTTATCCTTTGTGTGCCAGGCACTGCTCTAAATTATTTGATATATTTATTTAATTTTTAACACATATTTCAATTTTACGATTGAGAAAACTAAGGCTCTGAGACCTTGAATAAGTTGACTGAGATCACACAGCAAGTAAGTAGCAGATCCAAGAGGTGTACTCGGGTCTGGCTTCAGAGCCCTCAGACTTAAACATCTCAATACCCTGCCCTTCAGCTGCGAAGCTGGAAAGGCATTGGGAGACTCACAATGGGGTGGTCTTCAGCCTTTTAACATAATGTTGAAAACACATTTTGTGGGGCTATAAAGTGTTTAATTTTTCTGTCCCTTTCAAATCTTTGAGTAGCAAAAATGGTAGAGAAATATCCTTTCTTATTTCTGGTACAAACTGAAGGTACAGGATCTTAAAAATGTGACTATAGTAAGAAAAATATTGTAAAGATATGCACATTGGATAATCTTTCAGCTCAAATACACTTTCTAATTTTTCAAGGATAAGCTATACAGTCCCTAATAATTTAAGGGGTATGATTATTATTATTAATACAATTTTCATCAGAGATGTTTTTGGTGAGCTCAACTGACTTCAGGGAATGAATGTTTGGATAATGAAAACGGAATAAAAGAGAGAGAGTCTTTTGGATCTGTTACTGACTCTGCCACCAGTTGTCAGTTGTCAGAAAGACTTAATATTCTATTATGAATTTTTAACATATAATTTTATATGTATTTTATGATTTAATTTTTTTATACATTTAGAATCAACACATTTTACAATTGGTATTCTTCATTGAATTTTCATGAGCTTTGGAGAGTTTATAAAGTTACTAACATTTTAAAAATATTATCTAATCAAAACTCCTTGGAAATATAGAATGGTCAGATGTTATTTTGAGGCTTTGTAAGTCATACCACCTGGGATTTGTTTATTTTTTCATTTTTTTTCTCTTCCAGAATGGGAAGTTAATTCTCACAGCCATCTGAGTCTAATGTTGGCATCTGCCTTTATTCTCTCCCCTTCCCTCACTTACTTACTTGCTTCCCCACCTCTTTCTTCATCTCCCTTCTTTTCTTGCTCCTTCTTTTCGTAATAATTTTAAGCAGAAGTATTACCCAACTGCTTCAGCTATAAAATCTCTAACATTTTTTTATGAGATAAGGCACCAAAGTATTTAGGACTTGATTTCTCTGCCTGTGTTCCTACTTACCTTTTCTTATTCTGAATTTCTTAAAATTTGACTTCGTTCCTCAATGTATATTTTTTTTTTTTTTTTTTTTGAGACAGCACCTCGCTCTGTTGCCCGGGATAGAGTGAGTGCCGTGGCGTCAGCCTAGCTCATAGCAACCTCAAACTCCTGGGCTTAAGCGATCCTACTGCCTCAGCCTCCCCAGTAGCTGGGACTATAGACATGTGCCACCATGCCCAGCTAATTTTTTCTCTATATATTTTTAGCTGGCCAGATAATTTCTTTCTATTTTTAGTAGAGACAGGGTCTCACTCTTGCTCAGGCTGGTCTCGAACTCCTGACCTCGAGCGATCCACCCGCCTCGGCCTCCCAGAGTGCTAGGATTACAGGCATGAGCCACCATGCCTGGCCAATTATAGCTTTTTAAAATGCCATTTGTAGATTTACTTTCTGTAGAGGCCTTTTCAAATTTATTCACCAAATTATCTTTTCTTCCTTTGAATATGTATGACATTTTACTTACCTTGGTTCTTACCCTATCCAGTCATGTAGTAGGGTCATTTATTTACTTAACTCTTCTAAAACATGTAAAGACATTTAGAAAAGAGATTATGTCCTATTTAAAAAAATTTTTAATTGTTCCAGCCCCTTTGAACATATCTTTCACCTACTCAGTGTTCAAGATATACTTGTTTAAGTCTGTAACACAAAATAGAAATAGAAATTGATTTCATCTAGAAAAGTCAACTCAAGTTCCCACAGTTCCGTCATCCAGTTTGTTGGCTTACTTGGAATCTATGACGTAAGTATAATATTCAAAGCAGTAACTTGGGACTCAAGGCACCACAAAAAAGAATGAGTTGGTTCTTAGTGACACAGAATTCAGTCTCCAAATACTAACAAGAGGCAGGGTGTCTGGCCTCGAACTCCCACTAAGTATGTTCAGTGGAGTAGGTAGACTTTCCAACTGCTGAAAGAGTTCATTTAGAGACAAAACATGGCCAAAATGGCAGTAAGAAATGACACTTAACTGAGTGGTTAAAGTTTTTATTTCAAAAAGCAGGATTTTATATATATCACTTTCTGAGAAAATAATTAAGATACTCTAATTAAATGAATTCCATATTTTTCAACACAATAAGGATGTACAGAATCTTCCAAATGTGAGTTTATTCAAACTTTATTTAAATACAGTACAATTTATTCAGGAGTTTTAAGGATGAATTCTGTCTTTCACAAAATGAAAAGTCTTTTACAGGGTTTTATTTTCTTAAAGTTTACAGGCTCATTGTATGTTACAAGGGTTTAATCTTTTAATGGAGATTATAAGTTCTGTATTGAATAAATCTTTGGGGGTTATATGTACCATAAAAAGTCTGTTTTCTGTTTTATAATCAATGAACAACAAACTAACACTAACCCAAAGAGAAATGGAACCAACTGAAAGTCTTGCCTTATTCAAGTAGCAGTCTGAGATTCAAAACAGATTCTTCCTTGAAAATGGCAATTGCTTCCTATCCCCCTAAAAAGGGAAAACAGACCAAAATGTGGAAAAATGTATGTGATTCATTAGTCCTCACTAGATTTAAATTTCTGCCTGCAGTAGACTATCTACGCTAAACATCTGAGGCTTTTGCTTTATTCTGGTCATGATCATATGAGCCTATTTAAAAATAAAAACTGTTAAAATGTTATTTTTTTCACTTCCTACAAGATATAGCCTTCCACCACAATAAATGGATCAGCATTTTGAATCAAACACACATGGTATACACATGGAAGTGGAAAAATACATTTATGTCCTTTAAAATTTCTGCTTCTACGTAGGTAACCTCCATTCCTATTTCTTAGAAGTGTGGATATGTAGGTTTATTCTGGAATCTCTCTCTCTTTACCAATGCAGTGTATGGCAACATTTAGCAAAGTGCCTATATCTTTTCCCCTTTTTCTCTGACTGCTCTAAGTCCAGTGTTAATTTTCACTTAAGAGCTTCATCCACTTAGAACTTTATACCACTATGTCTACTAAGTTTAAAAGAGGTTGACTCAACAACTCAAACTCTCACACACACATAGAAGAAAAGTTCTCATATAAATCTAACCTTTATAACTTAACACATTTTAATATACTATAGAGCTTTCAGTTTAGAATTTTCTTTAAAATATATAGCCCTCACATGAAGCTGTCATAAAAATGGGAAGAATGTCTTCTCTGATTTCAAAACCATCAAAGTAGGTTTTTAAAATCTACTTTCCAAACCACAGGAGTAGTGCACTTGAAGGGCAAGTACATTAGTATCTTTAGAAAATGAATTGGGAAAAGTCAAATTAGATTCACATTTGAGAGTTTATTATGGGTACCAATGAATCCAACTGACTGCAAATATAACTACTATTCGCACTAATTATGGTTATCTAGCTACATTCAAGAGAAGCTACATCCCATTATTTCAATTATTGAAATCTTACAGGCAGGTTGTTTAATTTGTCTTATCCCACTGTCTATCCAACAGCTTTGCACTGCACAGATTGTTAAGAATGATTCACAAACTGTTGCAGTCTTCAAACTATAAAAGGTAGCCAAGAAATAATTGTATGTTGTAGCGAACATAAAATAATTTGTGGCTTCAAAATATGTTTTTGACATAAAGCCTGCCTGCCCATTGTAGAAAATTTTGTCAATTCATGTGAAAATATTTATTACCTGTAACCATAGATACACAAAATCGATGTGTGTGTTATGTAACATTGTGTCAGTAATGCATTTGTTACTGTTTTGAGATTTCTTTTGGTCTAGATTACTGTTCTGCCAAACAACTCTTTTTTTTATTATACTAGGGCAAGTGATTGCTGTACTAAATGTGCAATTGTAATCATAATGTTCCTGGGAATGCTAAAATATGTCTTAATTTTATTCAAAAGCTTTTATTTTTGAAGCAATTAAACTTATTGTTGATTGATATTTACCATCCAATATTTCTGGAACACTAAAAGAATACACTTTATACATAATCTTCCATTATAGTGCATTGTTTGAGAGTAGCTATTTGATATAACAGCATTCAGTTGAGTTTTCAAACCAAAGAACTAAAATTATAGCAATTTCACTTGAAATCCATAAATCCATGCACAGGTTTGTGTTCAACAGAATCACTAAATGCTATTTGTTATTCAAAGATGAATGAATCAATAACAAAATAGAACTGATAAATCATTAGCACTTTAATGCAGAGTGGAGAGAGAAACTAATAAATCATGCATTTCAAGCACTCTTTTCTTTATGACATGTTTGAAAACATAAAACATGCAGTGATGAGATAGATGCAGGTCAATAGGAATGAACAGTACCAAGACAGCTCAGAAGCATTTCATTTTATATCACAGGCTTAATGAAACAATGAGAAAAGTACCATTCCTTGATTTCTTTAAATAATCAGAGAATCCATCCATGCCATGAACACCTTTCAGCAACGATCTAGGCCATTATTTCCAAATAAACATTTGAAATGTCATAGAGATGGGAGTGCAGTGGGTGAGGGGGAGGGGGCTAATTGCATGCATGATTTGCTTCAATGAGCTCAAAATTATTACAGGTACCAATTTATACTAGAAAGGAACTGATACAATCATTTACTTCCTTCAAGTGTACTTAACTGATCCATTAAAAATTAGACACCTATGTTTAAAAATGACCCAAAAAAGCAAGAAATCAGTTATCAAGCTTTGATTGTGTTGTATGGTCTATTGTTTGTGAAAGGTGAGAATTTTAATCATAATTAATGGGTAACTCACTCTCAGCATTTTAGTGATCACAAAATTAATCAGAAGAACCATAAATTTGCTCCACAATGCTTAATTAATTATGCATTATCTCATTTCTCTCAAGCATCTTTTTTTGAATCTTTGGTGGGAAACACATTAATTAGGCACATGGTTTAAAATATCTATTTGGTTACTGGTGTGATTATGAATTCTCTCCTAGAGTCTCATGCTGAAAGGAATAAGGCTTGTCATATTACCACACTTCACTGCCAAGTAACATGTTTTCACTTATTTCTGGAATTAAAACCAAAGCTAAACAAAATAAAAACTACTTTCTATTTTTCAGCACAAGATAACTTTATACCTGATATTTCAAATTTCAATCAGAAGAGTTAAGATGTTGAAGAAAAACTATTTATATATAGCAAGGTATCGTACGTAGACAACTATGTAATAAAACATTTGAATTAAAAGTTTCTCTTCAAGTCACAGGTCAAAGGTCATTGATACACTGATTAAAAGGGAAAAGTATAGCAATCTGCAATTATGGTCATTGTAGCATTACTGATTAGTGCTTAGTAATAATTGGAATCAAACTGAGAATCACATTTCCCATGGTATTTCCTTTTTCATGTTTCATAAGTTTTTCTCACAGGGTAGTAAATGGAAATTGGGGAGGAGATGGGTTGGAGACATAAAAATCAATGGGAATGCATGCAACAAAAATATGCAATATCACTTCATGTAAACTTCTGCTTTCTTCATGCAAAGATTCCTATAAAAACTGAGACAATAAATTTTCTAATAGCTGAATTTTACATTAGCTTAGTAACAAAAACTGTTAAACCAATTCTATAATTTTGCATGAGCAGGAGACTTGAAATGGTTCAAAGATTTCCAGCATAAGTGTTCCATGGCCCAATTATGCTATTTAGATTTCTAAGAACAAAACGATACAGAACTATTCCTTGCTTCGGTTTCTTGTCCTTTTGACGAGAGAGCAGAATAACCCGGTTTTTGGAGGAGGTCCCATCAGCATTGGAGCCTGGTTCTTGTGTGTAATTTTTATCTAGAAAAAAAGAGAGTAGAGTAATCTTCAGATGCAATATCGATTTCTGAGAATCTCTGTTAAGGTTAATAATATCTCCTGAGTTACTGAAATGCCACGAGTGTAAAATGTACTTTCAGAGTTTTCATGAGTTCAAAAACATTTTTAAGGGAGATAAGGATATGCATTTAAATAATCATATTTCACAATGCTCAGGATACTAACAAAAATAAAAATGAAGTCACATTTTAAAGATCATGTTGCCTCTAACTTCACTTGTAGTAACACACAAAACTCTTTATTTAGGCTACATAATTATCGAGTATGATTTCTCAACCATTAGTTATGCATTATTTATTGAAGGTAGGAAAGGATGCACCATCACAGTATTCAGAGTCCCAGTTACAGCCCAGGTATCCAGGCAAGCCTTATTTATCTTGCTAATCAGATTGTTTCTCTCTTTCAGCACGAACTGCAAGGCTTAATTTCAAAACAATCATTAGGAATGAAAGTCAAAAGTTAATGTGCATAAAAGGTCAGAAATGATGAACTAGCTTTCTAATTTGTTAATTAATTGGCAATAGAATAGAATCAAATATTGAAAAGCCTGCTTAAAACATTTTGAGAGACTGTTCTAAAGCTACTCGTTTTGATTTCTTTGATATAAAACTACGAATCACCTTAAATGAGACAACCTTAAAGTAGATTATGTCTGCAATTTTCTCTAATTCAACTCTAAATTAGAGAAGACATTTTATGAATATATGCTATGCTCAAAGCTAATTGAAAGCAATTATCAAAGTGGCATTTTGTCTGTGACTTTAAGATACATTGTAAGATAATAAATGATTCTCATTATGTAATAAAAAGGTCACATCTTGCCTTTGGGCTAGTGACGCTAAGAGTTTTTCAAAAGCAATCTGAGACATTTTCTTTAGTGAACTGCTACTAATACAAGAGCCATCGCTTATTAAATATCAGTTGTCACCTGCACAGCATTCGCATCAGAGATGAGTATTTCTTTCAAAAAGAAACACTACCTCATTAAAAGCTGCAAAAAATATATCTCTTAAAGTGCATACCTGACATTTTCAAGTTAAAATGAATATCCTTCACTTGTCATTCACTAATAGCAATGCAACGAAAAAAAAATGTATGTCACATGAACAGGATCATTAAAATCGTCAGTGGGGCTTTTGGGAAATGGAAATTTTCTTCGTAGTCTAGAAAGACAGAAGTTATGTGGAAAAACCTTGAAAGAATTTACAACTTTATTTAAGTTTGTTGGAATAAGGTTATTCTGGAAAGATTCAGTGTTCTTTCTAGTGCAAAAATAAATTGCATCTGTAAAAGGCCAGTAGGCTAAACCAGCTCCAAACTATGAATATCCGACTTTATTTTATTTTTTTTAATCTTATGAGAACTGGGGAATTGATAGCCAGACAGTTAAAATCCTATGATGCACCTATTTATGTAGATTGAAAATGATCTCTACCAGATTTTCTCTCTCACCAATTCAACTTTAGATTATATTGTACCTTATTGCCATTGATTTTTAAACTCCTCTGAAATCCTAGCTTTAGACAAGATTTAATACTGTATCATTCATCATTTATTCCTTTCACAAAATTATTCAGCCCCTACCATGCTTCAGACACTGTACAGGAACTTTGAATAAATAGACAATGCACAATCTCTGTCCCCCGCCCCCCAAATTATACTCTAGCAGTAAAGAGAAATTGGACAAGCATGTTCAATAGTATTATAGATGCTGAAATAGAAGAGTAAGTAAAAGATACTATTTTTTAACACTAAAAATGAAAATAAATCATTTTACATACAATGTCATCTTTAAATGAGTACCTGGGGAAGCAGGTATCATGTATTAATATTTCTTACATGATAACCTCAGATTCAAATACAACATTAGTAGCTAAAATAAGAAGGTAGAGATTTCTGATTCATAATTGCTGGACTAAATCCTTTAGAGGGTGTAATAGTATTAGGGCATTTTGGAAAATTAGATTATCATTATCAAATAGTTACTCAGACTTTAGAGGAAATGTATCTTTCTAGTCACTTATATAAAGTTAACATCAATTTATGACAAAGTATAGTTAAAATGTTACATAACTTTGATTTAGACATTCTTTGTGTTTTTTAAGATATTTGAATTTTGTTTGATTGTGACTACGCTTATACTGAAATTCTTTTTTGAAAGTAATTACATGTTCTTATTCCTTTGGAAAATAGCACAGTATCTCATTCAGTGCTCTTGATACAATGGGACCTTTAATCTATGTTACTGACTAATACACAGTTCTGGTTTTCAGTTTCTAAGCAGAATAATGGCCAGTACTATTTTTAAAATTATCTATAACCTATCTTGTTGGTTGTTTAATCACTCCTATGGTCAAAGTACACAATTCTTTCTTTAATCTAATTTTAGTTCTGTAAAAAATGAAATCCACATCCTTTTTATTACAAAAATCAGAAACAGTTAGTTATATTTTCCTCTTGGTCAGAGGAGATAACATGGAGGAAACGAGTATTCATGAAGTGTCTGTTATGCATCCAGGCTCTGTGCATACATTATCTCATTGGATAATTACATGTGTTTGTATATTTGGGCAGAAGGAAAACTACTCCATTACAAATGAGAATAGTTCCAAGCTGGGTGGGTGGTTGGTGTTGTAGTCATAGACATTCTAGGTGTAGGCTGTGGGAAGCTGTAGAGACTCGAGTACAACCTCAGGCTCAGATTGCTCATGAAGGGAAACCCTGGTTAAGGGGGCCATGAAAGACCTATAAAAATGACTCAGATGCCTGTTTTGTACACATTTGACACTTTCATATTTTTATTATTATTATTTTCTAATTTATCCAGAAAGATTTTAGCATATAGCAAGTTTCAGCAATCTGAGGACATGAACCAAATATTGGGCTCTCTTTAAGTGTTCCCATCTGTAGGAGTCAGGTAGTTACTTCTTAGTTGTTTCTTTTTTCTTTTTTAATCTTCATAACATATTTTAATGAAATGAATCTTATAAAACAATACACATACTATGATTCAAGTTATAGACACCATATACATATGTCTATTTTAAAATAGAAAATAGACTAGAACAGTAAGCTTATAAATGTTAAGGACAGTTATTATTTGGCAGTAAGATTAAGGGTGATTTTAACTTTTTTTGGCTTATCTATTTTTCATAATTTATTCAAACGACTGTATTATTAAAATTAGAAAACATATAATTATTATAATTGCAAATTTTTATTAGATTTTATTCTGTCTTGTTTGGAAATTAAGATTGCAAGTAATGAATAGTTTTTGCATCTTTTAAAATAATCTTTTTTATATTTTTTATTTTAGAGTATTATGGGGGTACAAACACTTGGGTTACATAAATTGCCTTTGCTGTTAGTTGTTTCTTAATACATCAAATATTTATTGAGCACCAGATATGAGCAAGGCATTTTGAAACATGATTTTGATTGTTTATTTTCTAGGAGAGTCTGAGATTGTTTGAAAGAAAATTGTGGGCATTCATAAACAATGGTTATGGGGCTTCTAGAAACTGGAATGGCTACATAAAGGTAGAAGAGCATTGCTTAAAAAAAAAAAAAAGCAAGATAATTTAATCAAGCCCCATTTATTAATTTTTGTTGTGGCTGTGATTGCCATTGGGGTCTTCTTCATAAATTCCGTGTGTAGGCCAATATCTAGAAGAGTTTTTCCAAGATTTTCTTCTAGAATTCTTAGTTTCATGTCTTTGGTTTAAGTCTGTTATCCATCTTGAATTAATTTTTGTGAGATGTGAGAGGTAAGGATCCTGTTTCAATCTTCTACATGTGGCTATCCAATTTTCCCAGCACCATTTATTGAATAGGGCTTATTTTCCCCAGTGTATATTGTTGTCTGCTTTGTCAAAGGTCAGATGACAATAAGAGTATGGTTTTATAGTTGGGTTCTCTATTCTGTCCATTAGTCTGTTCTGCATAGCCAAAATCAACAGAGCAAATAGACAACCTACAGAATGGGAGAAAATATTTGCACGCTATACATCTGATAAAAGGCTAATAACTAGAATCTATGAAGAACTCAAGCAAATCAGCAAGAAAAAATCAAACAACTCTATTAAAAAGAGGGCAAAAGACATGAACACAAGCTTTCAAAAGAAGATAGACTAATGACCAATAAACATATGAAAAAATGCTCAAAGTCTCTAATTATTGGGGAAATGCAAAATCAAAAACACAATGATATATAACTTAACTCCAGTGAGGATGGCTTTTAACAAAAAGTCCTGAAACAACAGATGCTGGCATGGATACAGAGAGAAAGGAACACTTATACACTGTTGGTGGGAATGCAAACTAGTATGACCTCTATGGAAAACAGTTTGGAGATTCCTCAAAGAACTAAAAGTAGACCTACCATATGATCCAGCAATCCCACTACTGGGTATTTACCCAAAGGAAAAAAGTCATTTTACCAAAAAGACACTTGTACTCGAATGTTTAGAGCAGCACAATTCACAGTTACAAAGATGTGGAATCAACCCAAGTGCTCATCAATTCATGAGTGGATTAATAAAATGTGGCATGTGCATACCATGGAGTACTACTCAGCCATAAAAAAAAATGTTGAATTAATACCTTTTGTAACAATCTGGATGGAACTAGAGACCATTCTCCTAAGTGAGGTATCATAAGAATGAAAAAACAAACACTACGTATACTCACTATTAAGTTGGAACTAACTGATCAGCACTCATGAGCATATAAGAAAGTAAAACTCAATGGAAATCAAGCAGATGGGAGGGGGAGGAGGGGATGGGTGTATACTTAACAGGTACAAGGTTCACTATCTGGGTGATGGGCACACTTATACTTTGACTCAAGCTGTACAAAAGCAATCCATGTAACCAAAACATTTGTACCATAATATTTTGAAATTTAAGAAAAAAAACAAGATAGAAAAAAATGCAAGATAAATATTGTCAGCAACAGAATGGTATCCTCCTATCAAAACCCTTAATTTCTATTTATCACCCACTCCTCTGGAAAGCAATGTGGCAGAAATAGGCACTTCTGCCCATGACTCTTTCTATTTTTGTCTTCCTATTTCAAATTAAGATGGGCCACATCTAAAAATATAAACATGAAAAAATTTAGGTTCAGTTTCACAATTATTCAATATGTAATAAGGACGCACACATAGAAACCAATAACCAGATCAAGGATTACAAAGCATAGTTTTCTTGTTTCTATTTCATTGTTAAGGTTACATAATGTGATAATTCCACCTCATAATTGTAATGTTAAGAATATCAGCAAGAATAAAAAGTAACAAGACTTATTTTGCCAAGTGCTTTACACACATTATTTAGAATGCTACATATTTCATTCACCTGTTTGAATTTCACTCAACAAAAGCCCACTCCTATAAAAAAAAATTAATGTTGAAGAGTGTGAAGCTGAAGTATGATTTCATAAAAGGGATAGAAGGAGAGGGGATTTATGTCTCATGACACACAGCAAATGATGTTTATTCCCATTAGACATTTGTGTTCTCTCCAAAGACCTTCTTCAGCCCAACTAAAATTAAAGGGAAGAGATATGGGTCTTCCCTGATTAATTTTCTAGACAGTATTTGGCCCAGCTTCTTGGTGATTTCTTTCCTGGTTCCCTGTCTTCTAGCATCAAATACAGTATTTCCAAAAGCCTTTGTCATAAAAAGTAGTATTTATTTTCTTCATGTTATCTGAACACACTCACTCAACACCCTTTCCCTAAGGGCTTATCAAAGCATTCTGATAAGATCTGACAGAGGTGGATTTATTCTCTTCAAGAAATTCTCATACCTGCTATTGAAAGAATACTTTTTTCATAATTTAATTTGTATAATATCTAATTTTGTCCTCCTAACAACCCTAGGAGGTAGGTGTCAACATCCTCATTTAAAACTAGAGGACAAAGAAACTTAGATGAATTCTGTAACCTACATAGCACCCCTCAAGTGAGTAAGTGCAAGAGCTGGGTTTGAGAGTCGACGACTCTCAAATCTCCCAAGCTCTCCATGCTAATTCCCACCTCTGCACCTTTGTGCTAGTTATTGCCCTAGAGAGCATTCCCTCTCTTTTTTGCCAATCAAATTTCTATCCCTGTCCTGCCCAGCTCAAATCAAACATTATTGTAAAATGTCAAAGCACAGGGATAAAAAGAAGATTCTAAATATCATCAGAGAGGAAAAATAGGTCACTCACAGAAAAATAAAAATCAGCATGGCATCAGGCTTTTCAAAAACATTAGTGCTAGAAGACAATGGAGAAACACCTTCAAACCTCAGAGGAAAAGTTAATTTTATCCTAGAATTCTATACTTAGACAATGTATTGATGAAATACAAGGGTAGAATGAAGACCTTTTCAATCACAAAAGAATCTAGAAAATTTACCTCTTATATGCCCTTTAAAACATATTTAGGGTGTTCTCTAGCAAAATAAATGAACGAACTAAGAAAGAGATTTAAAAAACAGAATTCAACTGAGACTCAGGAGAACAGATTTGCAAGAGACCTAGAGAGAGACACCTGAAGGGAAGGGCTTCTGCCATATAAAGAAGAGGAGTGAGGATAACAGATAAATGGATATGGTGGAGTGGACTGGTTTTTTGTTTTGTTTTGTTGTTCTTTTTTTTTTTTTTTTTTGAGGAAAATGAGAACTACAATAAAGATCACTTTGCAAAGAGAAGAGAGAAAGAAACTCTAAAAGCTTTATAGGAAAGAACACGTGATTGTGGGTCAGTATTCAGCTCTACAGTTGATAACATTTTTATGGTCTTAATGATTATATATATATAGTTTTTGTTGATTTAAATAAAATTATTATATCATTCTTTTCAGCAGCAGAAGAGCTTAATGGCTGGCTGGGTCCACCATTTTCTATCTGGTGACTTTGGGCAAGTTACTGCGATTCATTTCCCTCATCAATACTATAGAGCTTTTAATATAGTGTCTCACTGGCTTCTTGCAAGGACTAAATCAATGATTCAGTGTACACAAAATACTTACAATGTTACCTGGCATGTAAAAAGCACTCAGTAAATGTTAGCTATTAGTAAGAGAATTAAATTAATTAATATGAGCGAGTTAAAAACTATCTTTCTATAGCATGAAGTAAGTAGAGTATACCTAATACTAATATATCAAAAAATAACAGCAAAGCATACTTTCAAATGTGGAGTAAACTATAGGAAGAAACAGCCAAAGAGTCAAAGTGGTTGCATCTGATGAGCAGACTGGTGACATAGAAATGATGGCACAGAGAATGGCTATTTTTCTTGCAAGTCAATACATTTTGTTTTGTTTTGCTTTGTTTTAATGTGCATATATTATTTTGGTACAAATGTTAAATAATTTTTTAAAATTCTCTTGCACTCAAGTGTTTTAGGTTTTCCAAATGTGATCCACAGACGAGGAGTGCAGACATCATTGTTGGAAATACAGATTTCCCAGTCCCCCACCACACCATCTGAATCAGATTCTGCTTTCCAACAAGAACCCCAGGTGGTTTGTATACATGTTTACATTTGAGAAGCCCTGGTCTGTTTGTTATTTTAGTTCCTTTCCTAAGGGGCAAGGCTGACTACATGAATGAATAACAAGCACCTTTTGGTACTCACCCCCAAAACATATGGATAAGAGTAAGCAGTAATAAAAACAAATATCCTAATTTACTCAACTTCAATTACTTTTATGATTAATCTATTATGTACTCACTTCCGTTTAGTGCTGGGGATTCTAAGTTGAATAGACATTTTTTCAACCTAACTGAGGTGCTTGAAGTATAATGATGCTATCAAATATGCAACAGTAAAATGTGATACATGTTAAGCTACAGAGATATGTTCAGGATGCAATGGGAGCACAAAAATGAATTCCATTTATATAACGGTGGAAGGACGGTGGCACAATTAAACCCAAGTTTTAGTCACATCACTCTGACTCTGACAGCATTGATTAGGGGCTGGGTGCCATACAGAGACAGAGAGATTAGATGGAAGATTAAGGTAGTAATCCAGAAAAGAAATGAAAGGGACTTTAGTTAGGGCGGTGCTGATAGGAACAGAGTAGGGGCAGATCTGAGAGATATTGAGGAGGCACAATTTACAGAACATGATATTAACAGTCGATTGGATGTGTGGGGTATTGATAAAAGGGGAAGATTCCGGTATTATGTCCATGTTTTTGGTTTTAGTTGTTGTATGCATAATGATGCTTTTTATAGAGAGAGAAGCATTTTTGGCAGGCGTGGAAACCAAGAAGTTGGTGCCCCCAGTATTAGGTGAGACAATATGAAGGATATGTTCAGTCTGAAGGGAGAACAGGTCTTGAGAAAGATTTGAGTTGGATGAGCCATTAATAATATCATCAACTGAGAAGAAATTACTGAAGGACAGTGTGGCAAATATGAATAGCAGATGGTAGACTTTGCAACTGGGGAATAGTGACATTTAAGTGTGTAGCAGAAGAGTGATAGCCTATAAAGAATATGAGTACAAATAGCCAGAGAGGTAGGAAAAAACCGAGACAAAAGTGCTATCATATAAACATTTCCAGTCAGTCTTCAGTGTGGCCTATTCCTCTTTTATTAATTAGGAAGAAACCTTCAAATTTCATAAATGTGGGCTAGGCATGCCTCAGTATTTCAATGTGGACTGCACATAAGTCATGTAAGCTGTTAAGTTGTTTAGCCTAATTTGAAATATAGAAACATTTATATTTGAAGGCTACATATTACAGGATATCTAAGTAGATATCCATATAATTCAGGGGTTAGCAAGCATTTTTTGCAAAGGACTAGACAGTAGATGTTTTAGGCTTACAGTCTCTGAACTATTCAACATTGCCCTTGTAGAGCAAAGGCAGTCTTAGACTGTATGTAAATAAATGGGTGTGGCCATGGTCCAATACGCTTTATGTACAAAAACTAAATTCTAATTTTCACATTATAAAATATTACTCTTCTTTTCATTTTTCAACCATTTAAAAATATGAAAACCATTCTTAACTCTTTAGATACGTAAAAACAGGCAGGTGACCAGATTTGGCCCATGGGCCATAATTTGCTAAACCTTGGTATAATTCAGTCAAAGGTTGAAAATTAAATGTAGAATTATGGGGCATAAGGTGAAAGAAAGAAATTTTAATTTAAAGGCATGATTTATTGGGTCAGTAGCTAAAAGATGGATGAAAGTGGAAATAATTTTCTTTGGCATATCTTTGCTATACTACGTGCCACCATTCAGAATTCATTCTGTGAAAATTCTGAATTAGAATATATACTAACATGCCTCCATTTTGGTAATATACCAACTGATCACATTTGGCTCAAACGAATAATCTCATTAATTGATTCTCATGCTTTACACCAGGGTGGGCACAATAATATTGTGGTTCTTAGAAAGTACCTCAGCAGGTAGCATTTTCCTTTTTAAATATTCTTACTGTATCTAGCCAATTTTTTTCCCCCTGCTTCATCTTCTTAAGAATTTCTTATCACTGAATTTATTCAGCTACCTTAAAAATGAATGGGGTTTTCAGAGCAAAATAAACACCATAAACTATCTGTGAAGAGAGCTTAATTTAGCAACTATCTGGAACATTATAAGTTACCTAGCTTGATTCTGGAATAAGATTGTCTCCTTCCAATAATGGAAACCATTTTGAATTCATGTGTGTAGCTGAGCCATATGACAGCGGGAATAAAGTGCATGCTAAATTTTTCAGGTCCATAACTGCCAAAAAAGCAAAGCAATGAAACATAACAATTTTCTAAAATTCCTTTGCCAGATTTTTTATGATTCTAACCATTATTTTCTGGAATGATAATTCATTCCAGTTTAATGTTAAAAATCTTTGATCTAACATAAAATTCGGAGAAATCATTGCGAAGATTTAAAATAAAATCTTTAAAAAATGGGGTTAAGAAGTTTACTTCCTGATGAAATCTGCAGGAAGTTTAAATATGTATGGAAAAGAGAAAACTTCTTCGTGAAAATGATGGATTATTCGGCCACATCGCAGGGGAAATATTCATACCTGGATTTGAAACTTCTTTTAACATATAAATTTTATTCCTCCTTCCAAAATATTTTTGTGGTTCTAAGTTGGTTGCCAGGGAAGGTCAAAGACATTTTAAAAGCATTTTTATTACTTTCACATCTCTATGAAGAAATTATACTCACAATTTTAACCCAGTAACTGTTTATCTTTTCCTAGGGCATCTCCAAATCTTTGGTCACATGAAAAAACAAAAACAAAATGAAACAAAACAACACAAAAAAATTCCTCTCTCTGCCTATAACCAGACAGTATTCACAACTTGTGGTTTTACTTTTCTTAATAAATAATATGTCATATAAATTTTTCTATACAGTCTTTTTTATTTAGCAAGGGGTTAAGGACATGGACTCCAGACATGAGGCAAGGGTTCGATTCCCAGCTTGGCCACAGGCCAGCTATAAACCCTGGCCAAAGAATCTCACATTTTTGAGCCTCTGTGTCTGTTTGCTAAAGGAATATAATGAACACAACTGTTGATAACTTATAAGACCACTGCAAGTACCAAATGAGGCTAGGCATGTCATATATGTACATAATAAATGTTATTTATTATTTTTAGTGTAATTACATTTAGTTCAGTGGAAAGTATGTTTTGCTAACCCCTCTTCTATCTGAGACAACAAGGCTTTCTGGATTCCTTGGTGGCATTGGGAAATGTCATATTATGGCCATCTGCCTTCTCCCTGAAGCACCTGGCAGCATTCCTGCCACATGTCAGACTCCACTTCTACTCAAAGGAAAGATTAGGAAAAAAGATTCATGTGGGGATTTACCAACTGTCAAAGAGCATAGATTTTCTTTGTTTGTTTAACCAGTGGAGTCCAATAAGCTCACACTGTCTTATAAGAAAGAATTTCTGTAATGGCTTAGTTCCTACACTCAGACCTTGGCTATTTGGAACATCATAGCACTGGTTTGAAAGGTTTTCCCCTCAATGTTAAACTAGACCATGGTAATCCAATTGGATATGGATGTCCAGTTTTTCCTATGCATAACAAAATTGCCAGTCCATGGTGTAATGATAATTGACATTTCTAACAATGTGCTTAGGACATTGATTAGGGAGGAGAATATTGTTGAACTAGTACTAGAATGGAAAGGAAACTACCTGATTGTTTTCTAGAGTCTCCTATTTCAAGGAATTGTTGTATCATTTATTCAATCGCTCAAAATGATCCAGAAACCTGGATTATTCTCGATACCTTCTTTTCCTTACCTCCCCAAAATAATCTGTTACTCAATCTGATCAATTTTATCTCTCAAATATTTTCTGTATCTGTTGATACTTTTTTCTCTTTACTACCACTGTCTAATAATTTTACAAGCCCCTAACTGGTCATGGCCTCTCCCTCCAACTCATTCCCCACTCAGAATGATCTTGTCACCATACACATCTGCTCACATCACTCTCCTGCTTAAACCTCTCTCTAGCTCCATATGACTCAGACTGAATCTAAACATTTCTTCTGTGGTCTTCGAGGTCCTGCTGCTCTGATTCCCACTGACTCACCTGCCTCACCTCACACCTTTCTTCTTTCTGTTCCACATTTGTGGTGTCTTCTTTATTTTTTTTTCCTTTTCTATTCATCAAATATTTGTTTATTCATTGTTTCTTTTTCTTTTCTTTTTTTTTTGTCTCTTTTTATTGGAGAACTGAGTTCATTACATTCAGTGTTATGATTGATAAGTAAAGACTTACTACTGCCATTGTGTTGCTTGTTTTCTGGTTGTTTGGTAACTCTTTCTTTCTTACTGTCTTTCTTTGTGGGTAAGTGATTTTGTCTGGTAGTATTTTTTTTTGTTTTTTGTTTTTGAGACAGTCTCGCTGTGTTGCCCGGGCTAGAGTGAGTGCCGTGGCATCAGCCTAACTCACAGCAACCTCAAACTCCTGGGCTTAAGTGATCCTACTGCCTCAGCCTCCCCAGTAGCTGGGACTACAGGCATGCGCCACCATGCCCGGCTAATTTTTTTTCTATATATATATTTTAGTTGGCCAGATAATTTCTTTCTATTTTTAGTAGAGACGGGGGTCTCGCTCTTGCTGAGGCTGGTCTTGAACTCCTGACCTCGAGCAATCCACCCGCCTCGGCCTCCCAGAGTGCTAGGATTACAGGAGTGAGCCACCGCGCCCGGCCTTCTTTTTCTTTTTAATTATTATGGGTATGCAATAATTGTATATCTCTATAGGGTACACGTGATGTTTTGATACAGGCATACAATGTGAATTAATCTAATCAGGGTAATTGGGGTGTCCATCACCTCAGGCATTTATGATTTCTTTGTGTTAGGAATACCTTAAAATAACTAAAGGAGTGGAATTGGAGTGTGGTGTCTTCTTTCTGACCCTTGTACATACCATGATCCTTCCCACACTGTGCTGTTTTCTCTGCATAGGACATTGCTCCTTCCTTTGTGCCTAGTTCTATCTTCCTCATATTTCAGTTTTTAGGTCAATTTTAAGTTCCTTTGAAAGCTTTCCAGGACCTCCTGGAATGAGATCAAATCCCCCTGTGTAACTTCTTGTGGTACATAAGCACCACAGTAACATGATATCACAGTTCATAGTACCATGAACCTCTCCTTTCACAGACCTTATATCATTATTGGAGTTTTATATTTGTGTGACTGTTTGAGTAATGTATACCTGCACTGAGTTCAGAGATCATTTTTTGTTTTGTTTTGTTTTCTCTCTGTTATAACACAAGGACAAGATTTTAGCACTTTCATGGAGAAGGAATTCAATAAGTTATTGAAGGAATGAATAAATAAATCATTGGTACTCTTGGCCTGGACAAATAGTTATAGTATCTTCTTAATTTGTATTTATTGATTAAAAATCATGTTTAATAATATCCATGTTGTTCACCCCACAAAATTGTCATGAGGATGACACAAAGTAATCTGTTAAAATTCTTTGAATTTTTCAGGTTTCCTCAACTGAAAAATGTGCAACTGCATTCTGAATATTCAAGTAAATAAAAACTATAAATTAGATTCAGTTTATTTTTAGTAAGAAAACATAAGTTCAAATGTTTATTTGAATTTGGTAATGCATCCCGGGAAGACCCCTATGAAACATTACACTAGTTCTCTACTAGTGGATAAGAAGACTTGGTCTTTAAAATTTTCAATAATACAGATTGTTGCTTTTTAATGAAAGCTTATAATATGTTAGCTTTATTTTCTAATTTTAATACACAAAATCAGAGATAATAAACAGCTAAATAAGGTAAGATCAGAAGGCAAATTTGAGAGAAAAGTCAGGCTTATGCCTTATGATTCTATAGTTTGCATCCATCAGAAGAGAGATCTCTAACTGCATGAAAAAATCAAACCTGTATATTAGGTTTGATGATTCCCATCAAGTAGGAGATTACTTCTAACTTTGCACATTCTAGAGGAAGATATTCAGTTTTGAATTAAGTGTGAATATTGGTCCTCTTAAAAGCTAATGACAAAATTCTGTTAAGTACATACAATTTTATCACTTGTAGCATATTTACAGTCTTAGATCATATCAATATCTATGCATAAAGTGTTACATATTTGGCATATTTCTCATTTAATTTTTTGCCCTTAGGCATTTTTAGACATCACGTCCAATTTAGGCTTGGAGTTGTTATCAAAGAATATGACTATGAGAGACATTATTTTCTGTTAGCTGAAATGAAGTTAATTTTTTGAAATTGAAAGTAATAACTAGATTAATTCAGTCTTCAAAATAAAGAATAAAAGAACAATTTAGGCTTATTTTATAGTATTTCAATTGAATGTATTACCATGAACAACTACAAAAAGGTAAGTGTAATTTAAACACAATATTTGGATAACTTTTAAAAAATACTATGGCAAGAAAAAAACTTTAAAATATTTTTGTGGCAAAATGCAATCAAATCTAATCAGTTTGGCATTAATTAAGCCCTAACAATGAACTTCAGAATCTTTCATAAGTAGTGCGATCCGTTTCCCCTTCATCCAGGTCGATTTGTGCACATTATGGTGTCATCATAATTTTAAAACATACTGAGAAAATGACAGAGCTGCAAAATTAAAATAAATGATTAATGGTATTTTTTTTCATGTTTTGTACTAATAGGTATTACTGAGCCTTTAAATTAATAGAGCTGTCAAGCTCACGGGTGTTACAGATCCAGCAATGAACCAAAATGGAAATTATATATTCCAGAGACACCTGAAGATGACACTTTGGAATATTTTAAATTTTAATTAGTAGGGGCACTGGCTTTCTTCCTCCATAACCACTGCAAATTAATTGGAAATTAGTTACAACCAATCCTTTTTTAAACAATCTGAAATGAAAAGATTGGTGCTTTCCACCTTAACATTCTTGTTTGGGGGCCAGAAACCACACATGCAGTAAATTGCATTGTCAATTACAAAAACAACAACTGTTGTGAAATTAAGAAAAATTATGCACAGGTAAACAAAACTAATTAATGCATAAGTAACAGAGGAACACACAAAATAATGCCCAACTAAGCGCTAATGTGCCAGTCTTTGAAAAACAAAATTAAGGTTTAGAAATGTAAATTTATGCAAAAGCATTTACCAGTGAAGACTTAGGTAAAAAGAGGCTTTTAGTTTGTTTTCTTTAACTGATTTATTTAACTGATTTTGGGGTCTCACTACCTCTCATACCTTAAAACATACTCACAAGAACAGCAGTAGTCTGCTTATGCAAGTATGTTTCAAGATGGCAAAAAACTTAATTCTCTATTCTTTTTTTGTTTTTTTACACTTACAATATGTGCAGTTTATTGTATGTAAATTATGCCTCAATAAAATGTTAAAATTATCATTATAATTTTGAAAATCTAGAAACACATTTAAAGTCCAGCAACAGCAGATCAGTCACATGTAGCACAGTAAAATTCATATACTGGAATGTTATGCAATAATTGAGAGCAATGTTTTAGAATTAAATGTATTGACCTTGAATAATGTCTACAATATATTGTTAAGTTAAAAAAACAAGTTGACTAATTCAACCCTGTTTGGTAACAGAACAATATTACCTATGCATTGAAATAAATTGAGAAATTAAATTCTAAATATAGTTGGTTTGGAATGCAAGGATTATGAGTAAGTTTTATTCTTTATAATTTTCTGCATTTTTTCATCTACTTAAATGAATAATTGCATGATAATATATTTTCACAATCTTAAAAATATCAAAATTGTAGCTCATGAAATATACAAACTGTGGTGTTTCTTTCTTCAACAGGTATCCTTATTCTACGGTATTTAAATATTAGGCAAAATGCAATTTCTAGGCACATCAGAAAAATATTCATTACCTACATCTACCTGTTAAGCATTTTTCCACTGATAATTTATGATTTACTCGTTTCTTTCATCACTAAAAATACACTTGTTCCTTTGTTGGTTTTTTACCTCCCTTCTAAAGTAGCCAGTAGAGCACCTTAAGATTCTTTAAAAATGGTATATCTACCATGTCAGCAAGGGTTAAGTTACAATAACTGTGTAATTTTTAATGAGAATATAATATTCTTATCAAATTTTCAAAACAAGACTAATTTCCAGGAAATCAACCTGGTGTATTAATAATTATTTAATAATATTTAAAGTTAATCCAATTTAATGCAAGGGTCTTGGGAGATTCAAGAGTTAGGTAACTCTGCAGATAACTTTCACAGCACTATTCTATTCTGGGTGAGTTTAAAAATAATTGACTTTTTAGGTAGTTATTAAAGATGTTAAATATTATAGTGAAATGGTGTCCTTTCCAATAATGAGTCCATCTGTAGATGATAATGGGAAAGCAATGAAAGTTGCTGCTAAATTTTCTGTAACACTTTGGCCAAATCTCAAAAAGATGTCAAATTTTGTTCCACCATAAAATAACATGGGTTTAACTTTTTTGTTGTTGTGATTCAGGATCACAGGGAAGTTAGTCTATATTAATACTTAATATACACCATAAAATAACTAATGCTTTCTTAGTGTTGTTAAATGTGGTGTGTAGTAATTTTCAACAACCCTTCAATACTCTTTTATGATTTGAAGGTGGCTGGTTTTGGGAATAAGGAAATAATTTCAAGAAGATTATGTCGATTATGTCACTGACACAACAAATGCAAGACCGTGGACTCGATTCCTCATTCCTGTAGTCTACCCATTGAAATATACTTACTTGGCACAGTAATCTTTCTAAGCAGTTTTTTATCCCTCCCTCCTTATAGAAATCCCACAAAACATTGCTTTCAAGGAGTGAAAAATATTTTTAACCTCAGACTATATTGAATTTCTGCTAAAGTGCTAGAAAAGTTGACTATTTCAGTTGCAGATGCCAGCTTTCTCAAAATAACTTTTAAAATAGTACGACCTAGAATGGATTTTAAATAAAATGCTGGTAAACAGAAGTTTTAATAAAGTGGTTAAGATGCTTAACAAAAGAGTGGTAAAGTTGCATAACTTCTAATTTGTTTTTAGTCCCTAGGTCTGTGATCGGTTAATTTAGGTAGTGGTAAAAGGAGACTCACCTATCATAAAGAAAGGCAAATTCTAGCTATTTTTCTACTTCTCAAATTTGTCCTATTCCCCTCGTAAATCTTTTACCATGTACTGTTTATATTTAGGCTTAAGTAGTTCCTTGTTAGGAAACATAGTTCTGTTCCAAGTTGACTTTAAAATACTTATTGTTTCTTGAACTAATAATTGAGAGATACATAAGCACATAAATAATGAAAAAAGTGATCAGGAGATAATGCTATATTTTCTAATATAATCTTATGTGAAATGCTCATTTAAATGGTATTCCCAAATAGAAAGGATTTTCATGATATTCAAAATTGAATGGACCTTTGAAAGGACCATTTAAACAATCTTCTCTTAAAATGACTTCTTTGGCTTCTCAAGTGTAAATGTCCTATGTTGGACTTGCTAAGGTTAGAACTGACAGAAAGTCAAAGTGTAAAGGAGTCTCATTGTCCTAGCTGCCCATTTTATACCTGTGCTCCTTTACTCACCACTCTGCATTTCAGAAAGCTTGCAAAACACAGTATTTCCTCCTCTCTGAACTTTTTATCCTTAGGCAAACAAGCTTAATGAACTGATGACAAGTTTAGAAATAGAAAAACAAGTTAGGAGCAGTTCTGGTCATATAACTCTTTGCTTCATGACCTTGGACATTCACCTCCACAGTCTAAAAGTCTCCCATATTAACAGATAATTGACTTGCAATAGTTCTAGCATGTGTTTGCCTACAAAGTATTCTGAAAAAAAAATATCCCCTGGAGGATTTCTTGAGGTCAGGAGTTCAAGACCAGCCTGGGCAACATAGCTAGACCTCATCTTAAAAATAAAATTAGTTGGCTGTGGTGTTGTGAGCCTGTAGTCTTAGCTACTCAGGAAGTTTAGGTGGGAAAGTGGGAGGATCACCTGAGCCCAGGTGTTCAAGGTTACAGAGGGCTATGATCATGCCACTGCACTCCAGCCCGGGCAACAGAGTGAGATATTGTCTCTAAAAAATAAAAAATAAAAACAACCCACATAGTCATCCACATCATCACTGGCCTACTAGCCTAGAGAAATATATAAGACCTTAATCTTATCCTTATAAGTGAGTAGGCAATTTATGCTTTTTTGGTCAATTACTTTCTCTCAAACAATAAGATAGGTGTTGTCTCAAACTACTTAAGTAGGACACAAGAATGGAAAAAAAAAGTGATATTTTTATCAAAATGGATGAGATTTAAAATTCAAAGTTTAGGGCATACTTATTTAGTATTTTTCTAAGAGATATGGAAATGATGAATAAACTTTTAAGGAGATAGGCACTTCTGGCCAATAATATGCCAACCCGATGGAGAGATTTTGGTGGGATCTCAATATAGGTATAAATAATAAAATTTAAAGGGAGGGGGTAGGTTCCAGTTTCACTCAAGAAGGGGTAAGTACACTCTACTCTACCTCCCCCACTGAATGCAACTACAAACCCTGGAAAAACTACGTGGAACAGATATCTGAAATTGCTGAAATGTAAATAATAACAGGTAGATTGAGGAAGAAACCAGATCATGAGATGCCACAAAGTTAGTGATGAGTTTTCTGGTTTCTTTTTTTTTCCCCTTCTTTCCTTTTGTATCTCTTGTCCTGGACTTAAAGGCAGGCCAAAAACTATAACTGTATACCATGTACAGATAGAAAGCTCCAAGAAAAATCCTGTCTTGCTGGTTCAAGGAGTAGGAAAAGAGGGCCCTACAAGTCAGAGCGAGTGGGAAATATATCCTATTTTGTTTTTCTCCCCACCTAATCTCTCCAATCCCAGTCCCTTGGCAATTCCTTGACAGGTGACTAAAACTCCAATGGAAACCTTTTCTCTGACTAGAGAACTATGGGCCCAAAAGCATAAGGGGAGAAATCTTTGTACTTCTTTCCCTCTCTATTCCCTTACCACATGGCTCTGGAGGCAGATGCTATATCAGGAAATACATGGCAGAGCAAGAAAACTAAAGCCTTGGATAACTAGCCAGAGGAACTATAAGAGAATCCTGGGAGTCAAAAAATATCATATCAATCAAGGGAGAGGAGGAGGCTCAAGAAAGTTATCCCATAAAGTTGTGTATGATCTCCTGAGTTTACCCCTGAACTGTGTATGCATAGAGTTGACCTTCAAAAGCATACTGATGACTTTGAGAACTGACATTGGGTAGACCATCATCAAGTTTTCAGACAGGCCTATGGATCTTTTATATGAAAAATAAATCTGAATGACAATGAACAACTTTGAAAACTGTACTGATATTGGAACCATAACTCACAGAAGACAGATCTAACAAAGTCAATTACCTACTGAAATAATAATAGCAACAACAATAAATCATCATTTCCCACAAGAATCAAACAATGCTTAGAGTTTCATAACATGACATTTAAAATGTTATAACCCCAAATTTCTCAGTATATGGAGTGGCAGAAAAATCTCAAAAATGCACAAAGGGAAAGACAGCCAATGATGCAAACCATGAGATGATACAACTGTTGAAATGAACAAACAAGGATTTAGCAGCTATTATAACCATGCTACAAGAAGTAATGGCAGATACTCTTGAAATGAAAGAAAAGACAAAGAGTCTCAGCTGAGAAATAGAGGATGTTATTTTAAAAAATGACCCAATCAGAAATTTTGCCCCTGGAAAACAAAACACAATGACCAAAATAAAAAATTAACTGGATGGGCTCAAGAACAGAATGTAGATAAGAGAGTAAATTGTCAGTGAACTTAAGTATGGATGAGTAGATATTATCCAATCTAACCACAGAAAGACCAAGATGAAAGGAAAAAAAAATGAAAAAACAAACAGAATCTGAGATCTATGAGACAATACATAAAGTGTTTAACACATGTCATCAGAGTTTTAGAAGGAGAGGAGAAAGAATGTGGTGTGGAAATCAATATTTGAAAAAAATAATGACTGAAAATGTCCTGATTAGGCAAAACATAAAGCTACAGATTCACAAAGCTCAGTGAAACTAAAACAGGATAAGCTCGAAAAATCCATGCCCAGACTCATCAAAATCAAACTCCTGAAAACTAAAGACAAAGAAAAAAATCTTGGAAGCAGCCTGAGAAAAATGACACATTATATATTGTGAAGCAATTATTAAAATGACAGTGGATTTCTCATCAGAAACCAGATCATGTAAAAGACACTATGCAAGGTATGAAGGTGAATTAAAGACAAAACATGCTTACAATTAAGTCAGAAGAGCTGGACACATGCATACGTAGCCAAAATACAAGGCTGTGAATTGGAATGCCATTAAGTGGATATCAACAAAGAGTCACAGGAGTACAAAGGATCAGGCAAATATTTTAGACAGATGGGAAGTTAAAAAGGCTTCATGAGGAAATTGCTTCTAAGCTTGGCATTGAAGGAGGAGATTTTATTTTATTTTTAGTCTGTATGTATTTATATTCCATTGCCTTCCAGAAAGATTTGATGTAACATAAAAAAACATATATCCCAATAGATAGAATAATTAATTCAGGCAATCTGAGTAAAATGAAAAAGAAATCAAATATATGAAAATAATAAACCAGAGGTAAGATTAGATGAAAGAAATGCAACCATGGGTCCTAGAGAACTGCTGGAAGAAGTCACAGATTTGCCTTGTATCCTCCCTGGAGGCCAAAATGAATTTATTTCTAAAGCAGAAAATAGAGAATGGGGATATTAGGCACAAAAGGAAGCAGTACGCACAGAAGGTCTCTGGATAGTTGTCCCTATGAAGCATGGCAGGCTGGTGCCAGCCTTGGGAGAATAATTTAATGCCGTGACAAGGATTCTGAACTGTTTCTATGTGAAATGAGGAGGAATTGAATTATGAGATCAGCGGAGCAAGATTATCTTAGTTGTGTTGTTCAGTAGTAATTCTGGCAGCAATATGATAGACAGCTTTGGCTATACTAGGAATCAACCTATAATGTATTAAATAAAAATTAAAATTAAAAATAAGCTCAAAATGGATTGCTTTCTGTTTTAAATGATAGAGTTTAGCTGATTATTAATATTAGAAATACACTATGGTTCTGAAGAGTGACTGAGTGAGGCAGCATAGGATCATAAGTAAGAGATTAGAACCCAATGGCCTGTTTCTACCTCATACTGTGTGGCCTTGGGCAAGTTACTTGATCTCTCTGGCTTCAGTTTTTGGGTTTTTTATTTTTTTATTTTTTTTGGTAATGATATGGGAATCATAATAACTTTACTGACTTCTTAGTGTTGTGAGGATTAAATAAGCAATGAATGACTATCAATAATAGAACAGAAACTAGTACATGGTAAGCATGGTAAACATCGTATCTAGGCATCGTTACCATGGTTTCCTTCAAAAATCTCCAGGCCATTTGAATGTCTTGAAAAATCCATCAATCTTCATTAAGCTGATACTAAATGTGATGATCTGGAAAAACTTAAATTTATACAATCTTTCATTTTATATGGTAATGGCCTGAGATTAATTTGTATTTGGCAAGTGATTAAAGATTAAATAACACTTTTAAAGAATGATTATTTTAATAACTGAAACAACAAACACACAAACAAAACATTTAATAGCCCCCAGAACATTGTTTCTCCTTTTAAAGAGTTTTCATTTTTAAATTGTGCTAGAATTTGTAAAAACAAGTGTCAAACTGAAGCTAAATACCAGATAACTGCATGGCTAGGGCAATGGGGGAAAGATCCGGTCTTCCTAGTACAGAGTAGACAAGGCAAAGCAAGTGTCCAGTACCCAAGTCAAGGAGGTACTGGTGCCAGGGAGGGGAACTTGCATTAAAGTAAAAAATGGCATCTCCTAGAATGGTTCACAGGTGGAAATCAGGGCAGCATGCACCAGGTGTTCTTACGGTACCCAGGAATGCAAAGAATCAAACTTAAGACAGCAAGACTACCAGACCTGGCAGAGATTAGCTGAGTGCTAGTTCGAAGCTAAATTGCATGTTGAAGGTAGCTGTGACCTAGGATTAAGCAAGCAAGTTCAGGTATTTTACCAGGAAAGGAACGTTACAAGGCAAAGGGAGACCAAAAGACATATAAATGCCTTCAAGAAGTTGCTATGCCTTCAGCTATCACGTTGAAGAGTCTTCCTATTTTACCTATGGTCATTTCACCATTCAATTTATGATCTGGTTCATGACTTTCTTTCCATTCTCTACCACATAGAAGAAAGTTTTAGGAATCTTCTCTTTCTTAAATCATAACAAAACACCCAAGTGATATTGCACTAAAATCTCCTTGGCATTACTTTTCATAAATATACCACAAGTAATAACTAATACGTACCTATTAATATTTCAGAGAATTAACAGAATGCAGACTTTAGAATGTATAAAATGAATATACAATTGATAATACAGAGGGAAGTGGCCCAGAGAAGTTTCATTGTATCACATAGGAAACAGAAGGACAAAATCTTTTGAGGTTGAGGAAGTATTTCTTCTCTGATACATTCAAATTTTTTGCTTTGAGAATATAATGAATAAAGATAACTCAAAATAACTTTTACATGTATTTATATATGAAAAATATGTGAATGAATTGCTAGCCAACCTACATTATGTTCAGTGAAAGATTTGGTAAAAAACATTTTTTTTAAATGTTTTACTACCCCGAGAAGTATTTGAGAAATTTGCAAATTAAAAATGTACTTGGTATTGGCAATCTAATTATGTGTGAGGCACAGTGCTAACCTCTGAGGGTCCAAAGATGACCAAAATCATGGTTCATGACCTCAATAAGCTTGTGTCTACGAGGAGTTAGACATACAACCTGAAAACTTCAATGTAATGCTGTTAGTGCTTTGATAAAGCTGTCAACCACTGAGGCTGAGCTTTGAGGCTATTTGGAGAGAAGGAGGGGGTGAGGCAGTGGAGCGGGGCACACACAGGAAAGGAGTTAGGGAGGAGGGTTAGCAAAGAATGAGTCTCAAAGGATGAGTTGTTTTACTCAAGTGAAGACGAGGAAAAGTTTGGACGTGAGGGAAAAGTGGATGAAAAGATAAAAATGAAGTAAAAGATGATGATATTGGTGAAAGAGGAAACCTGGCTCAAATTATATTTTATGAGATAGAAAGTAATTAAAGGATTTTAGGTAGAAGAGTGTCATGGGGGGATTAGAGTAACCATTCTGGTGCCAATATGAAGAATGCAGTTAAATGCAACAAAAATGGAGATGCGGAAATATTGATGTGGCTTTTGCCGGGAGTGAGAGAGAAATAAAATGTGCCAAATCTAAGACAGCGGTAGGAGGGATAGAAAGAAAGAAAAAGATTCCAGAAATAGTCTTATCAATAGGTGGACGTGTTCATTGGATTTGAGGGTATAGAGAGACATATAGGATAACTCTCTGAGTTGTAGCTTAAGAAACACAGGGTGCAAAATGGTTTTACTAGCCCAATAAGTATAGGGAAGAACTGCAGATCTAGGATATAAGATGACCTTATTACTTGGGGTGGGAGGGATATGGGGAGGCAAATGCTGAGACTATGTTGGTTATATTGAATTTGAGGTTCCTAAGGCTTTGTATAGACACTTCTCACTTAATGAAACTTTACTGGACACCTATCACTTGTAATAAATGGTTGGTAAGGGGGTGCTGGGTGTACAGATACAAAAGGGAATCTGACCTAGTCTATCCTCCCTAATGCTGTCATTCTAATACCCACCCCTAACTGTTCTTCTTTCCCCGCATAATAGGAACATATTGACTACAGTGTTATGTGCTCAGGAGGAAGGGTCAGGGGGAAAAATAGTTAGTTAGAAAGGAGAAAATAGGCTCTGGAGTCCAGCCTAAAGACAGGCTCTTCTACAACTATTTTCAACATACATTCTTCTAGAATTAATATTCTCTTCAGTTTGATAAGCTTGTTAACATTATCAATAGTTATGTGGCTAAAACTCATTCTGTGTTAACGCAGTGATTATTACAAAACAATGAACACAGCAGCACTTAACAAATTTCTGTGGATTGCTCTACAGTGACAGAATTTAGAAGATCATAAAAATAATTACAAAGTACATATTTGAAGCATTACTTTCAAGCTTTTTGGTTTTTGCTTTTCCTGATATTTGAACTCAGGATTGGTGAAATTTATAAATAAATATTACATTGATCTTTTTTCTCAATTACTTTGTTATTGTGATCAAATATATGTAACACAAAGTTACCATTTTGACTTACATTTTTAAGTGTTTGGTTCAATGGTATCAAATATATATTTGTATTGTTGTGTAACCATCACTACCATCCACCTCCAGAACTTACATTACCTTGATTTTTAAGAAAGCATTAATTGATTTAAAAATCAAGACACATTTATTGCCTGCCTTTCCATTTTACATATTCCACTTAAAGAAAAACAGCTTCTCTTCTCTAAAATTATATTTAGAGCAATTCCTTCATAGATTGAATATCAGCTTACAGATATCTAGATTCAGCAGAGAATTTTAACATTCTACCAATTCTTATGTTCAGTGAAAAAAATGTTATTCAATTGAAACAAAAAACACTCTATAGTTAACCATACCAATGCTATGAACACCAAATATTCTCTTCAGTAAAAGTGTAATAAGTTCTAGAACCCCATGAGGTTCTAGGAAAAGTAGAGTATAACAGAATGTAATAAAAATAATGAGCTATAGTCTAGTATAATTCTTGGCCCACTGTAGGCTACAATTAATGTTTTAAATGAATGAGTTTACAAAAAAAGAAAATTAAACATAAATGACATAAAAATTATTACTAATTTAATAATTAGTAGAGAAATGAGTGGTCTCATTACTGATTGAAAGAAAAGTTAACAAAAGTATTATTAAAAGTGCTTATGTGAAAGAAGCTGAAATTATTCTAAAGCACTAATTAAATATCGATAGACAGACATTTTAAAGCTGGCGAAAGGCAGTCAGTGGTTAGCAAAGGTCACACTCTGGCAGGGGATCTCCAGCAGGCACTGAGCCCTTCTCAGGGTGAGATCCACAGCGGGGAGGAGGGATGAGGCAGACACTGAGGCCAGGCTGCCCGGGTTTCAATTTCTTCTCGGCTATTTATTAGCTGTGCATAATCAAACAAACTATTTAACCTTTGTCTTCCTCAGTTGTTTCATTCACAAAATGAGGCTAATCATAGGGTTTCTGTGAGAAATAAATGTGTCGACACAGGTCAAGTGTCTCCAACTGCACAGGACACATACTAAGAACCTAAATGTTAGATAGTATCATAGCCCTTCCTGCTTCTTGACTCAAAATGTGGCTTAGGGACTAAACACCCTTTCTCCCTGAGTCCAAAGAATACAAAGAGTACTTATAGGGGTATTTGGTTTTACTATTTTTGTTTTACTTATTATTCTCTTTGCCACCAAGGCTGATGAAAAGTAATCTTTCATGAGAGGCAAGAATACTACTATTAAATACAACCACCACCATCCTGCATCATAAGCACCACCATTGCAACTACCATCACCACCATCACCACTAGTTTTCCCCCATTCCCATCACCACAAAAACCACTGTTACCCTACCACCACTATCTTAACCATCACTACCACCACTGCCACCATCCTGACCATCAACACCAGCAACACCAACATCACCACCATCACTGCCACCATTGTCACCACTAACAACACCACGAACAAAGACAACACCTTTGACAGCCATGCAAATATAATAACATGAATTTAAAAGTATCATTTGGAAAGTGAAGATAGCAGACAAGATGTAAGTGTATACCTTCTGGTAGAGGGAGGAAAAAACCATGGAGAACAGGTAGCTAAAAGGTATATACCAGAAACAAACAAACAAGAAGTTATGTTTATGTGCTGTACACAAAATTTGAGCCAAGAGCTTCAGAATAAAACCATTAGAAAGGTAAAATTAAGAATTCCCTTTTGCATGCTAATCTGTGCTGTTTGGAATCTGTAGTTAAAGTTGTTTAAAATAGTTAATGAAAAAATGGGCTTTAATTAAAGAGTCCTGGGTTTTCATTCCATATCTGCTCCATACCTGACCTTGAATATGTTATTTAACCTCCCAAAGTCTCATTTTTCTCCAGCTGAAAAGTGGCAATATTCATTATTTAGAGTTTGTGTGAATATTTGATAAATACTCACATATAGCATAAACATTTAGTACAATGCTTGTGCAAGATTAAGACCCTCCCCTATCAATCACTCTCTAACCAGTTTCCCTCCCAGTGCTAACTTACTCAGTAAATGACACCATAATTTATAAGTAAGAGTTAACTTCAATTCAGCTGTTTTATCTGATCCACCATTCTCCACCCCCAGGTAAGTACTAGTAAATTCTTCCTATTATTCCTCCAGAATGTAGCTTAAATCCATCCACTTCATTTTCCTTCCCTGATGCCAACCTTGCCTAAGCCCACACTACTGGGATAGACTTGTTTCCCCATCAGCAATCAGTAAAATCCATGCTCCACAGAGCAGCCAACGTGAACTTTAATAATGTAAACCAGATGATGTTTAAGGCCTGCAATAGTATTGCACACCTATAGCCAGGACTCAAGCATAACAAAAATGATCCATGTAATCTAAAACATTTTTACTCCCTTAATATTTTGAAATATTAACAATGAAAGAATTGAATACTAACTTTTTACCATCATTTTTTCTACATGATCTATCCCCGTCCACCTTTTCTACTTTACTTCTTACTATTCTCCCTGTGATGCTAGTAGCTTTGGTCACACCATTCTCCTTACTGTTTCTTCAACACGTTGAGCTCTTGACTGTGTCCTTTCAAAGAGGGCTTCCAGATCCACTTATCTAAGGTAGTATTTACCATTCTGCCTCCAGTTCCTCTTTGTTATTTCACCTTACTTTTTTCATAACTCTTGTAATCTGAAGTTATATTTATTACATATTTGTTTATTACATATTCATTTAGTGTCCTAGTATCAGAATTTTAGTTTCTTGAACACAATTATATTGTTAATCTTGTTCGTGTTTCTATGCCCAGTACCAAAAGCAACTCACAGCATGTTTTTGAAATGCAATGAAATATTCACCACACAAATGAAAATTGAAATTTTGGGGTGGGGCAAAATGTCTGATTTAAATAATATATGATTGTGGAGAAAACACCTATGGTAAAAAAAAAATAGAGGGTATTTTTACTATGGGGAAGAAAATCTTCAAATCCCCAAGCAGAGACAAAAGAACAGATGCATGTCTGACGGTCCCATAAATAATTTTCTCATAAGGTGTTCTAAAATAAATACAAAAAAGTTTAAGAAAAACTATATCAATATTTTGTTTAGTTCCAGTCTTTATAATTGATCTATGGTATTTAAAAGCTATACTTAGGCTAATACAAACATTCAAAAGCTAAATCATCGCCAAGGGCATGTAATGTCTAAAACCTGAATGTGGTGTCTCTGACACATAAATAAAAAAATAAAAGATATTTGCTGATAAGTCCTAAAGAAGTTAAAAAAGGAGATCAGATATTGTGGTTATTTATAATGGTTATAGGAATATACATATATGGAAGGCAAAATGAAATCAACATAGCATTTCAAGTACTCTGTACTCACTGTGCATGGCGTCTGCATCCACGGTTCCCCATCGATCTGCATTGGCAGAGACTTGCTAGTCCTGGAGGAAAATATTTCATTATACATCTAACACTGAAATATTCTACACTACAGACTATATGCAAGATATAAGATAGTGAGACCAGGGAAGGCAAATTGGTAATAGCTGGGCTCTAAATTTATCTCTTTTGAAAGGGGCTTCAACTCTTCATTATTAATGAATACCCTGAAAGGTGTCTTGGTCACAGGAATATTAAGAGCTTCATGGTAAATGTGATGGTATAAACAAAAATTCTCCATGCCAAAAGAAAAACATCAGTGTTTACGTTTAATGAGACAATCAGAATTCCTACAGTCTCCTTGCTTTCATACCTCCACATGGCAAAAGGTACTTCATGTCCCAGATTTCCCAGTACCAACATTTTCAAATAAATAACATCAATTATGTCTATGCTACAATATTTTGTTTCACTTTAGGGTCAAAATAGACTTTTTTTTTTTTTTTTCCCTTCAGGTGAAATTTTAGAAAAAAAATTCTTGAAAAGGTTTACATTTAATCCATACATAAGATCTTACTGTGCAAAAATTCATTATTTAATTTTACAGAAACAATGTGGCACTTTAGTTCAGGAAAGAATTTAAGTCAGTGGTGCGTCCACTGTGGTTTTTTTGGGGCTATTTTCCCAGTAAGTATTTAGGTGGTTCAGTAGACTAAAATGAGTATGAGCTAATTTGGAAGGATAAAATTTGCATGTTAGAATTGATGCATCAATGTGTCCATGATAGTTAACAAGAGAGAACCAGATTTCAGTGAATCTGATAAGCAATAGCTAACCAATACTTTGTAAAATCTGCCAGTTTCCATTACTTTGAAATACATCAGTATTAATAGCTGAACATTTGAAGTGCAACTAAGACAAATGTCACTATCAGAGTTCTGCACACTTTTAATGATCTTGAGGCTCTGCCATGTCAAATCCCTTTGTCAGTTACAGAGAAAGAACTACCTGATGACCACGCAGGAGCACTGAGCCAGTCGCCGGCCAGCACTTTTCAGTCCTGTGTATATTTGCCCCATCTCCATGGCTCCTTCCAAGCCAACCACCTCCAGCAGCTGGTCACTCAGATCTGAAAGAAAATAGATGCTTTGTCAGTAACAGTGCGTATACCCACAATTTAATGCCATTAGATATTATGGAGATAAAAAACAAAAAACCTGAAAACCACTTCACAAAAAAAGCTTCTCTGTCTTAGAAACTAAAAGTAATGAAACGATGGCCTACTTTTAGGTTTAGTTAATGTTCACTTTAACTAAACCTTGAGGTTCTGTGGAAAATGATTTGCTGTCAGCTTATTCTAAAACAAAATGGGAAGAATGCATTCTGAGCCAAATAATACCAAGAAATATACCAGTAGTTTTTAACATCAACAAACTTAATGTTATTCCACATGTATATATGGAACATTTATATATCCCACATCAGACATTTGGCAGCAAACACATTTCGACACTATAAATAAAGTATGAAGATAAGCTGTCAAACATGATTTTGTTAAATTACTCCGTACAAGAGACCTTAGAGATCATGGCGTTGAAGCTTCTCATTTTACAAATTAGAAGACTAAGTCCCTAAAATATTGAATGACTTGTCCACAGTAATAGGTAGCTTTGTGTAGAAGTTCAAGAGATAATAGTAGTTTTTTAAAATGTTTTTTCTAATGTTAAGGAATATTCTACCACAATACTGTTTGGGAGTAGACTAGATAATTAGCACAGGGCAATCATTATCATTTTTTTTAACAGAGGACATTAGAAAGGGGTTAATAATAAGAGGTATTGCTTATTGAGGGTTTACTAAGTGCCGGTCACTGAACTAATCACTTTCTGTATTTTAACTCATTTTCTCCCTTTTAAAACAAATTTGAGATAAATATGATCATCCTCATTTACAGATACACAAGCTGAAAATTGGGGACATTAATGACTTTATTCATATTCACATACCTAGGAAGTGACAGAGACAAAATTTGAACCAAAAACTTTGATGCTCTATGCTACATTTGATAAATGAAAAGGACAGACTTTATAAAAAATTATAGAAATGTTTCTTATATAGGGATGGAGATTGGGACTAAAGTCCCAGATGTGTGCCTGGTGATATTTACAAAACAACAGCCACCACCACCACTACACTGTATGAGCTTCAAGGTCCCTTTCCAACCTGCAGATTTGCACTCAGAAACCATGTGTTAAAACTCACATCAGTAGAATCCTAAGGAGTCCTGCCCCAAGACACAGTGAGCCCATCTGCTCACCTATCTGCTCAGAGTGCCAAGACCCTTGATTTGGAGGCAGGAGTCTAGGTACACATACATAGTTCTTTTTAATTTTAATATTCCTATATACTTTTGTGTATTGTCAAATGTAAGTAAATAATTTCATATTGTTTTAGTTGCAGAAAAAGCTGGGGGGTTAGCATATAGTAGGAGGTATGATTATGACATAAGATAATTATATAATAGCTGGTCATAGCTGAAATTGGACTCATAAAAAAACAAGCAAATCTGTTTTGCATGGAATCCATTTTGTACAGAAAGCCCTTACTCCTCATTAATGAATGCATTTTAGCGTGGAGAGCAGAGATGTTAATGATTCCTTTTCATTGTAGTTCAGCTGTATGGTGGCAAATAGTGCTTTGAAATCTCAAAGTTCATTAGCCCCAAGATCATTACAAAATTTAATATAGCATTTAGAACATGTGACAAAACCATTATATTTTTTAAGTTAATGATAAAAAATACTATTAGTTTTTAACTTTACCTGCAGCATGAGATTACTTGCAAGGAAAAGCAATCTTACAGCTACAAAATCAAATGTATACAAGTCATAATAACTTAGAGCATCCACCTTGCTGTTCTAAATCTTATTTAGATTATTTCTCATGAAACTTATTCTGCATTTCTAGTTTAAATTTATGTTGCCAAGAACAGATGGACAAGGAATGGAAACATATTCTTTCAGCTGTAGCCGGCACTAAAATGTGCTTGGCTCTATAGCCTGGGTGTTAATATACGCATTTCTTAGATATATGTCAACCAGAAAACGACACTGTGGCAAGCACTAAAGTTCCAGATGTGCCTGGTGATATTTATAAAACAACAACCACCACCACCATGACCACTACCACAGGATTAGAGTTCACATTTAATGCTATACATTTTGCACTGCCTGATTCCTAAAGAGGTGAAATTTCGTGCTAATTTTTGTAGTGATCTGAAGCTTGTTGATAGGAACTATTCTATAAGAAATGAAACACTTTCTCACGACAGAGTTAATCTGTGAGCCCTAACTTTTCCATGAATCACAGGGATTTGTCTATACCCACACCATATTGCTACTGTCTACCACCCTCCTTCTGATTTTTTTCTTTCTTTTAATTTGTCTTTGTTTTTTCTCCCTGCAAAAATGCCCTGAAAATCAATTCTGCCACTAATAAGCAGTAATGAAGCTATTTTTCATGGATTTAGAAGACCTAGGTATTTAAACTTTTTTGTTCTTGCTAATATAAATAATTATATGGGAATAGTGGAATGTTAGTAACTCTGGCAAAGGTAAATAAATACCATATTCCTTCTAATTAGGTGTTCAAGGGGAAAAAAAAGAAATTCTAAATTTGTGCTGTACAAATTTGCTCCCATAACACTTCCACATGTTTTGATGCAGCACAATCTGCAATGTGTACACACAATTAATGCCTCCTACCTGTTAGCTTTGAGATTAAGGTCCTGATTGATTTCAGACAAAGAGAGTTTCTACCTATATAATTTTGAATTCTGTGCTTGTATGTGGTATCATCTGAAAATGTCAAAGACTTCCTCACCTCACATTCTAGCTAAAATTTATTTTAAGTACAGCTCTCCTTTGGATGTTCTTACCAACTAGATTAACCTACTTAATTGGTTTGCTACCTGGCTATTGATTTTACAATATATTTAACAGTAGAAGTAGCAAACTATGGCCCATGGACCAAAGCCAACCCACTGCCTGTTTTTGTATGGCTCATGAAATAAGAATGATTTTTATATATTTAAAAAGTAGAAAAACATTTCAAAAGGCATAATATATTATGACATCTGAAAATTATATGAAATTCAAATTTCAGTGTCCATAAATTAGTTTTTCTTGGAACATAGCCACACTCACTCATTTAGGTCCTGTCTATGTTGACTTTCATACTGCAATGGCAGAGTAGAGACCAGATGCCCCACAAAGCCAAAAATATTTACTATCTGGCCCTTTAGATTAAGAGTTTGCCAACCTGTGCTTAAGCAAAATATGAACTCTTTCAAATCACTGAGGTTTTGACTTTAGTACCTCTGCTATAAATGCTAAATGGTGTTTTTATGCCTGCAAGATACAATGTTTGAGCATTAATTTCACAGTATATGTGTCCATGTGTAGAACAGCTGTTCTCAACCATGGAGTGTCACCACACTTGTGTACTATGAGGTTTACCACAATCCATTTGTTATTTATCATGGAACACCAAAGTTTCCAAAAAACTTTATTATAAAATAAACTAGAACAGCTTAACATTCAATATTATGTTCAATCGTTGCATTCTGGTTGGCTCTGTTGAGTGTGAGCAAGAGTAGTCATATATAGGAAGGCAGAAGTTGCAACCATACCTGGAGATCCAGGTGGGGGTCAGCTCTACCTTCAAGAGTCATATGTCAGCAATGAGAAATCCTGACACTGTGACCTTGAGATGTATATGTGTCTATCTAAAGGAATATATTGCTTTTGTTCAATTCAATGTAATGAGGCACACTTCTGAAAGGGAAAATAGTAGGTTTCTGAAATAGTTAACATGTCTTCCAAATATCTCCATGGGGATAACAGAGGCAAGAAAATCTTTTGAATTAGGTATTTTCATATTTAAAATAGAAAGTCTAGAAGAGGTGCTTCAGAGGGAAAATAAAACTTAATAAAACCATCAAAATTGGGTCATATCAGAGCAGAATTCTTAACACAGGGTCTGTGAATTTGAGTGTAGGAAAATATAACTTTATTTTCACTAAAGTGTAATTGAAATTAAGCATTACTTTTCAAGTATAAATTTAGGCAAGAAACCGTAGTTGTAGGAGCAATACCTGGGACTGTCTCACTGATAGATATCACAGGCATTTCCATATCACATTATAGGTATTACAATATTTCCTTTTAAAAAATAGTACTAAATTTTAATTAATCACAATCTCTAAATATCTTCAGTAGTCTCTATAAAATAATACTTTAAATTTCATTTTATTTACATTTTTATTTGTATATATTTCAAAATGCTATTTATATTCATTGTTATATTGAAATTTTATAACTATTGAACTTCTGATAGTTTAAGTTTAATTTGTTAATAAGAAATCACATATATTACTTTCTTTTTTAGTTGGTATATTTTATTTTATGAATTTTAAAACATTAGTCTGAGAAGTCAGTAGATTTCACCAGACAAAGTGGTAAGAAACCCTACTTTAGAGTAAAATTTGCCTTTGACTTTATAAACCTTTTCCTGAACATCGTTAGTACTGCATTAGTTTTTTGTACAGGTAATGAGGGGCATGGATGTAAATCTACAAGTCAGGAGCACGTATAGATTAGAGAACACAGTAGCAACACAGCTATTAAGTGGGTAATATTTATTCATAGCTTAGTCTCTTCATTTTTGACAGTTATGCCCTATAATATGTCTCCTTATGTAATTGTCTGAGACTGCCATATGTGAAGGAACAGAAGAGGAAGAATCACACACAGACTGAATGTGGGTTGCAGCATTTCATAGAATATAGTGTGTACTGAGGAAAGGGGGAGGGGAGGTGGAGCAGGGCAGGACAAACCCCTCGATGCATGGTGTCCAGCAACATTCTGCACCACTGTGGGAGGCCAGGTAGAAGTACACTCATTGACTCTGCAGGGGCATTTTGTAATCAGCATAAATTGCTAATTATAGGGCCACTTACTAAGTCCTTATTTGACGACAGTAAGACCAAGCTAGCTAGGGAGTTGTACATTCTGTAGATTGTACGCATTCCAGTGTTGCTTCCTTTATCTAGCAACGATTTGAAACATGGCTGAGGATCCAGAATACACTTTAAAAAGCCAAGATATATGTGAATTCCATCCACCAAAGTGAACAGTTCAAATATTCTTCACATGTCCATCTATTTTCCATTGATTCCTAATTTAGATGTGCTTCTCACAAGCATAAATAGCTGTTTTCCCTAATCTGCATAAATTAGAAGATGTGAATTTAAAAAGGGAGTGGGTAGAGATAACAATAGCAAAAATGTATTAATGTGGACTCTGTGTTCCACAGTAAAAGTATGTAAACATAAAAGCACGCTTTTGACACCTAAAGGAATATAGTATACAATTGTAGGTCTATTAACAAAGGAGAGAGGGTATAGAGAGGGTATATATATATATATATATATATATAGGCTCACAGTGAACTATCTGCAAAAGAAATCAAGAAAATAATTTAGTTTACCCTGGTGGTAAAAAAAAGGTAAGATATCTAGGAATACACTTAACCAAAGAAGTGAAAGATCTCTATAATGAAAACTGCAAAACACTGATGAAAGAAATGAAGAGGACACACACACACAAAAGGGAAAAATATCTCATGTTCATGAATTAGAAGAATTAATGTTGTTAAAATGTCCATACTACCCAAAGTGATCTACAGATTTAATGCAATCCTTATCAAAATACCAATGACATTCTTCACATAAGTTAAAAAAATCCTAAAATTCTTATGAAATGACAAAAGACCCTGAATATCCAAAACAATGCTGAGCAAAAAGAACAAAATTGGAGACATCACACTTCCTGACTTCAAAATATACTATAATACTATAGTTACCAAAATATCATGGTACTAGGATAGAAACAAACACACAGACCAATGGAAGGGAATAAAAAGTCCAGAAATAAATTAACACACCTATACCAAACTGATTTTGGACAAAGATGCTATGAGCACACACTGGGGAAAGGATAGTCTCTTCAATAAATGATGCTGGGAAAACTGAATTTCCGTATGTAGAAGACTGAGACTAGACCCCCAATTCACACCATGCATAAAAATCAAATAAAGCTGGATTAAAGTCTTAAATGTAAAACCCAAAAGTATGAAACTACTAGAAGAAAACATAGGGGGAATGCTTTATGACATTGGACTGGGCAAGGACTTTTTAAATAAGACCTCAAAGCACAAGCAACACAAGCAAAAATGTAATTGAAATTAAGCATTACTTTTCAAGTATAAATTTAGGCAAGAAACCATGGTTGTAGGAGCAATACCTGGGACTTTCTCACTGATAGATATCACAGGTATTTCCATATCACATTATAGGTATTACAATATTTCCTTTTAAAAAATAGTACTAAATTTTAATTAATCACAATCCCTAAATATCTTTGGTAGTCTCTATAAAATAATACTTTAAATTTCATTTTATTTACATTTTTATTTGTATATATTTCAAAATGCTATTTATATTCATTGTTATATTGAAATTTTATAACTATTGAACTGCTAGTTTAAATTTAGTTTGTTAATAAGAAATCACATATATTACTTTCTTTTTTAGTTGGTATATTTTATTTTATGAATTTTAAAACATTAGTCTGAGAAGTCAGTAGATTTCACCAAAGTGGTAAGAAACCCTACTTTAGAGTAAAATTTGCCTTTGACTTTATAAATCTTTTCCTGAACATGGTTAGTACTGCATTAGTTTTTGTACAGATAATAAAGGGTATGGATATAAATCTAAAAGTCAGGGGCACATATAGATTAGAGAACACAGTAGCAACACAGCTATTAAGTGGGTAATATAGATGTTCCTTGACAAATTAAAAATAGAACTATTAATACCATATGATCCAACAATCCCACTACTGGGTGTATATACAAAGGGATTGAGTTCAGGGTGTTGAAGAAATAGCAGCACTCCTGTGTTTATTTCAGCATTCTTTACAATAGCCAAGATATGGAATCAGTCTAATTATCCAGCAACAGATAAATGGATAAAGAAAATGTGATATATATATATATATATACACAATAAAATACTATTCAGCCTTAGAAAAGAATAAAAGCCTATCATTTGAGACAACATAGGGGGACATCATGTTAAGTGAAATAAGCCAGGCATCGAAAGACAAAAAACAAATGATCTCACTCATATGTGGAATCTAAGCAAACAAATGAACAAACAAACAAAACAAAGAGTTGATATCATAGAGGCCGAGAGTGTAACAGTGGTTACCAGAGACCAGGCACTGGGGAAGGGAGGTGGGAGGAGATAATGGGGAGCTGTTGCTCAACGGTTACAAAAGTACAGTTAGGTAGGGGGAATGAATTCTAGTGTTCTATTGCACTGTAGGATGAATAGGGTTAACAGTAAAATACTGCACATTAAAAAATAGCTAGAGGAAGGTCTTTTAAATGTTCTCAACACAAAGAAATGATAAATACATGAAGTGATGGATACACTAACTGCCTTGATTGGATCATTGTTTGACATAGATATGTAATGAAACATCACATTGCACCCCATAAATATGTACAATTATAATGTGTCAATAAAAATAAACAATTTTTTAAAAAAGAAGACTAAAAAAGGCAAAATACTTTTTAGATAGATTTTTAAACAAAATAGTTAAGTAAAAACTAAAAATATTAGAGTCCGGTACATGAATGGTTTAACCTGAGTTATTTGGAAAATCTAACAATCTGAAATATCCCATTTCCTTTGGAAATACGAAAAATGAGGGTTGAATGTATATACACAGAAATACATATACATACACACACACACACACACACATATATACACATATATATATTCATAGTGGAATCACATGGTTGACTTTAAAAATGACTTTTAAAGAATGGATTTGATTATCTCTTTAAAGCCATCTGGTTTTTGAAAACAACCAGCCAGAGCTGACTATAGCATTATGTTTTTATTCTTAAATTCTGAACTTCCATAAATGGATCTTTAAAAAAAGGAAAGACCAGAAATCACAGTATGGCATATTGTCAACAACTTCCCTATTGTGACCAAAGCAGTTCAGGACCTGCAAGTCACTTTGTTATAGCGTATTTGAAAAGGGAGCTTCACCATGGGACACATAACCAAATAAATCATAAGTATTTCATTCAGAAGACCCACAGAGAACCAGTTTAAAGACTTCCCACAGCAATCCATTGCTGTGACTGGCAATGTATATTATCAGTCAATGTCAGCAGAAAGTTTATGAGCATAAGCCAGTGGTGAATATGAACACTGCTGCTTCTGGATTCTTGAGTCAGTTTGTTCTTGTTAAGCTTTGTGAAGGGACTGAAGGCTCCTACTTGTTTTCTGTGTGAATGAGCCGTTAGTGTGTGTGGGAATGTTTTCACAGCACCATGCCTCTTCTGCCCTCTTCTATAAACCAAGCCACTTCACGTGTCTCCTCATATTAGTGCCATCACTAAACAAAGCAAGTGCTCATGAATGAAGGCTGATGTCAGCAAATCCTGAATAGCTTCTGGAAGGGCATCCTGCACCCTGATGCTAATGCCAGCTAAGGGGATGAAGTCACCAGGGAGATCACCAACACTTATCTCCTAACAGTCAAGCAGCTTCAGCAATTAAAAGGAAAACACATACAAAAATACCAAAATGAAAATCTAATATTATAGGAGAATGTGTGAATATTATTTTGCATATGACTAAGTAGTCTTTACACTCAATATCCAGAAGCACTATGAAAATCATTTGTTTCCTTGAAATATATTATAGACTAACTACAATGAGATGTTTCTACTGTCCCTTTTAGTTTCAATGAAATGTGAAAAAACGTGAAAAACAATAAAACTGTAAAAACATGGTAATGCGTTTGAACTCATAAACTCAATGCCGAAAATTAAAATAAGGACAAAGCATAATGATGGGGAATAGTGATTTACACTAAACTTTTCCCTGTATAACAGAGCTTGAATTGGTATCCAATCTGTCCTGGTTACATATAAATACAATCCTTCTAGCAAGAGATTGACAGCCTCTATTATATTGGGGGATTATTGAGCATAAAAGCATTGCTGGTCAGAAGTAAATCTTACTCCCCTGGCAATTTGTCTTCAGAGAAGAGGCTACATGACTAAACAGAATTAAATCTCGGCAACCTGCATTTAGAACTTTCTGGCACCAGTAAAATATAGGACTATATTATGAAGCCCGGTGTCTTGCCAGAGAATCCTTGAAAACCTGCTGAGTTCAAGGCTCTGCACAACCAGAATGTCATAGTTTCTGCTTAGAACAGTGTGTGTTTAAGGAGTTTTACTGTTATTGCAGTACTGAGGATTCGTTGCTCATGAACTGAACAGGGACTGTTACTGTCTCAAACTCTAAACATACTTCGGATCATCATTGCCCCGCCATTTAAAGAGGAACAGTTCTTGACTCATCAATGCCTTTAGGAAAGCATTCTTCAAGTCAGAACAGATTCTGGTTAATTTATCATTGTTTAAGCGTATAACAGACTGTGGACAGACATACCACCATATCCAATAAACTACCTGTTAACAAGTAAGATAGTTTAGTATACACCTGAATACTTCTATTTTGTATATATTCCCATTCCCCTCCTTTCTTACGCAGTAAGGTAATTTTATTTCATGACCTTATATCTACAGAAAAATAATTATATCACCGTGTTGGATTACCAAATTGAATTAATGTTGACATAAATAGTTTTATTTATATGGAATTTCTACATTAATTCCATTTGTAAATACTTGTAAAAAATGTAATCTCCTTTGTCACATTAATTACGAAGCTAGCAGAGAAATCCACTCCACACATGAAATCATTTAGAAGACAGAACTTGCAACCCACTACAGTATAGGACAGTTTCAGTGTCTAGTCACCTCATGGCACTTATTAATCATGTACTGACAAGTTTCCAGAGAGATTGAATTAAAAAAAAAAAAGAATAAGCCTTTGTATATAGACATGTTGAGGGATTCAGATAAATACAAAAAGTCTCTGTGAAAAAGTTTTCCTTTGCGTTTTAAAAAGCATGTCAGTTTATCTTTACAAAAGAACTGCACTGATATTAATCCAGCTTTTAGAAAATACTACAACATTCATGACTAACAATAATGTGAAAAGTACAAATGGAACATTAAAAGTACCTATACCCCTAGCAACACTTAAAAACCTAAGAGAAGTTCAAATGCAAACTTTCAGATTTCCAACTGAGAAACTAAGGACTTTACCTACTTTGTCTTTCAAGAAGTTGTTTTGGGGGTGAGGAAAGCTGAAATATCTTTTGTAGCACAAACTTTGCCAATATATCTCATTCTTCTACCTCCTCTTACAAGAGACATATCCCCTTTTTAATAGTTTTTATTGCAATGAAAAATTCCTAGTACAAAGAAAAATTATTCTATTTAGTCATATTTTTTTAGAAGTTATTTGTTTAAAAGGGTTTCACTGTATTGGTCTTGTAGCCCTTCATACAACAGAACAAAAGCAGTTCTATGAAAGAAGACTAAACTCGGACAAACCGTTTAAAAAAAAAAAAAAGCAAAGTTCCTCTCTGTTTTTATCAAATTTGATTGCTGCAGCTGTTCCCAGTTTCTGTATTTTAAAAATAGTCTTATTCAGTGCCTTGTTGGCTAAAGGCCAGAGTGCCATTAGAACATGCTGTACGGAAAACCTCTATTCAGTTACAGATACAGAAATATATTTAAGATCAGTGGGGGTCATCTGTAGCAAACACTTGTAAAGGAAAATAGAATTTTAATGTGTTTGGACTGATCGCCACTTTTACCAGATAGTTTAAAGCTCTTGTACAGAACCTTTCTAATATTTTTTTTTCTGTTAGGTAAAAATGCAGAATGAATATCAACTTCATTGGAAAAATATTATTAGAAAGGTCTGTTTCTCAAATAACAATTGTATAGCTGAGATGCACATTTCAAAGAATACCTACTAGCAATTTCTGTTTGACAAGCTCACTGGCATTCATCCAGTGGAAAGGTTGATATTTTTGAGCAAATGCTCCAAATGGAATCATAACTTCTTTCTGATATAGGCCACCTAACTAAGGTCATCAGGTGTGAAATAGGCTGATCTGCCCATGAAAAATGAGTCTAGGGACTCATTTTAGATGGATAAATTCATACCTGTGGGCTCAAAGTGTGTGGGGATGGGGTCAAATAATTGAATTATTCAGTGAAGTTTCAGAGTTGACCTCCACATCTATTCAGTTCTTTTCTTTATCTCAACAAAAGACTGAAACTAGCATTTGAGACTAAACAGATTCAGGCATGAGTGTTAATTTGAGTTACAAATGAAAAGAATCTGTTCTGCATGGATCATCAATGAAAAGAAGGAATTTTGAATCCTAGTGGTGAAAGTATTAAGAAAAAATTAGAAAGCAGAGGTCTAGCGAGAACTTTGGTAAGAAGAGAAACTTTTCCTAGGGAAATGGATACAAGTTGTCAAGGTGTGAAACATCTGAGATTTTACCTTTCTTTTTTTTTTTTTTTTTTTTTTTCCGAGACAGAGTCTCACTCTGTTGCCCAGGCTAGAGTGAGTGCCGTGGCGTCAGCCTAGCTCACAGCAACCTCAAACTCCTGGGCTTAAGCGATCCTACTGCCTCAGCCTCCCGAGTAGCTGGGACTACAGGCATGCGCCACCATGCCCGGCTAATTTTTTCTATATATATTTTTAGTTGGCCAGATAATTTTTATCTGTACTCTTAGTAGAGACGGGGTCTCGCTCAGGCTGGTCTCGAACTCCTGACCTCAAGCGATCCACCCGCCTCGGCCTCCCAGAGTGCTAGGATTACAGGCGTGAGCCACCGCGCCCGGCGATTTTACCTTTCTTGAAAGCGAACATGTTAGCTGCCACAGTTTTGTTGAAGCTGGCGGAAGACATGAGTCTCTTGGGTCAGAAACGTAAGACTTTATTAATGATAACAATAGTAGTAGCCAGAGTATTGACATTTGAATTAGGCCCTAGAACTCCTATTTCCATGGGGTGAAACAAAGAGGTCCAGGAGGTACCTGTACACCCTGTGCGATGCATTATAGAAGAGGAACCCCTAGCTTACAGAACTTTGAACTTTTATAATAAGCAATAAGCCTGCCTGATCTTTTCCTGGCTGCCAAACTGATTAAAAAAATATAGTTGTTATCGACACGTTTCTGGTCATGTGTGAATTGCCACCATGATGATACTGAAGTAGGGGAGATAACAAATTATTTCGCAGTCATCAAGAGCACTAGCCAATCAGAGTAGACCCTACTTATTGCAAGGAATCAAGGTCTAGAGGCCTGGCCTCTGTAATTGCTGGATCTGGAGAAGTCTGGGATGTCATGGACATGGGTAACCTAAAAGACCAGGGCCAACTATATGGAAATATTTAACATTTGGCATGGTTATGCCAAATAGCAGGTCTAAGTGGAAAGAACTAAACTCAAACATGTCTTAGAAGCTCAGTCCTAACTTTTGACTTAGCTACAAGGGCAAACTCAGGCAAGCCATTTAATATTTCTGGAACCCAGTTACTCTGTCTTTAAACGAGGAATGGTACTGATCTTACCTTGTGATTAAATCCCTCTTTCAGTCAGTTTCACAGTAATTTTCTTGCTCATTCTCTTTCTTTCTCTCCCAGACTAAATATACTGTATGTATAAGTAATGCAATTATGAACTCTGTGAATGCTACACTTTTGATGGATCAGCATTTCCATGAGTACAGTTTGAAAAAAATCGGAGGTAAACTAATTGAAGGTGGTGGGGCTCAGATGGAAGACCTACGACTACAAATATTGAAGTGGTAGGGAATGCAGAATAAATAGAAAAGAATAGAAGAACAAAAGAACAAATAAAAAAGGTATGATCTAAGAAAACATTTGGGTCAGATGAATGGGAAATGTAATTAGGCTGGACACCTCAGGAGAGGGGCAGAATATGAGCATCACACCATGATATCAAAGGGGGATAGAGAAACTAGGTCATCACGCTGCAGGCTGCATGGGACAGGATTGGACTCACTGTGAAGCCAGAAGCAGAAATAAGAAAATAAGATCCAGACTAGTCTTATTTCCACAAGAAATGGGGACAAATAGACAATACCCAAGTGTTCTAGGTGTAAGGCATAGTAAAACCAGAAAGTTCAGTAGGGTTCAATTAGTAAGTAGAACAAAGCTGGACTATAATTGGGCTGGTGGCAGCCCACTTTAATGAAGCTTTTTATTTGGCTATTAATTTAATATGATTATTTTATGATATTACTGCTTTATGATTTCTGAAATAAAAGTAGTAATGATAACAAAGTATACAATTTCTTAGCTCTCTGAAGAACAATTTTGCAAAACAAGACATTTGTTATTTACCACATGCTCATAACAATCTCAGAAATTATAAAAATAAGTGTTAAAACAAAAAAAATTAAAGAAATATATTAAAATCACATGTATCAGTTACTAGGCTAGGTGCTGAGTATATAGTGGTGAGCAAGACATAAACAAAGACCCTCACTACAATAATTGGAAAGGAGGTATTCACATTTCACTGTAGGTTCTGAACTGGCCACAAGCCTGGAGCTCCTAGAGGCCAACTTCCCACTGCATGGGAGGAGTCATTCTGGTTACTAAATTGTTTGAGTACTTGTATTCAGCCATTCCGGACCTAGTCCTGGATTGTTCGGTTATATGAACAAATGTATCCACTTTGTATCTTTTAAAGTCATTCTAAATTTAAATGTTTAAAAATTTTTTTAAATAAAGGTCTAGTTTTGTTTAGCCAGTTGAGTTGGGTTTCTCTAACTTGAAACTGAATGACTCCTGGGTGACATGACTTCTGGTTCTTACTATAGCCAGATTCATCATCCTCAATACACTTTAGTGATGTCATTCTCCTTCACTGATACCTTTAATTGATTTGTATTTCTTAAAGAGCAAGAACCTTGCCATTAAACTATTTATAATCACACCTTTATTTCCAACAGTCCTCTATGAAACTTTCAGACCTTCTCCAAATTATTTTCTATTCCTTAAAGAGGCCTGATTGCCATCATCCAACAACCTAGAAAGTTTTACCTCCCCTGCTATTTAAATGGTTAGTCCTGTAAGGCTCAGTTTAATAACAACTTTTCTTTAATGCTTTCTCTTATGTCACCAGCCCTCTGCTAAATGTTATATAAAAGTACAATATATTTATGATGCCTTTGGTACTTAACCTACAGTGTGAGGCAGCAACTAGAGAATCAAAAATTCACATAGCGTTGCCCCCAGAGGGCAAGACTTAGCAGTTAAAAAAATGATACGTATCACTTTGCACTTTGGCTGTCTCATCACCTAGTGGACTATATGACAGCTCCTCATTGCAGAACATGATAGCTATGAATACTTTAGTGCAATTCTCATTTCTCCTCAACTTTACCCATAAAAGTAGTCTCCATTTTTACATAGCTATTATGAATTTCCAATTGTCTCTTTTTGTTTCTTCTTGATTAGGTATTTTGGCTAGCATTTTTATTTTTCTGGCTTAAATTTTAACTCCATATTCATTTTGTTATATCATACACATTGTTTCATAATATTATATATAATTTCTTCATTCATTTATCATTTGCTTCATCCAACAGAATTATTTGGAGTACCAATAGATGCTCAGGAGATCAATACATGCCAGGTACTCTGGAAGGTGATTGAGATGGATGCAAAAAGTCACAGTTCCTAACCTAAATTAGTCTCCTTGAAAGCACTGAAGTGTAAAAAAAAATGTTGTATTGCCAAAAAGGGAGAGTATTTAATTCTGTGGATGGTCGTTGGTTGTGGGGAGAGTTGGGATGGAAAGACTTTAGAGAAAGCCTAAAGAGTTGTGAGAAATGAGGTAATGAGAACTCAGTCATGAGGGGCCTTATGAACCTTGCCTGAGAGCTTGACTCTTCCCTGCAGTTGACTGGGGGGCAGTTAAGATTTCTAAGGTAAGTAGAGAAGTGGTTAGATTGCATTTTAAAAAGAACATTTAGGAAGTTGGAGAAGATGATATCATAGTCCACTCAGGTGGCTATAAAAAATGCCATAAACTGGGTGACTAATAAACAACAGAAATTTATTTCACACATTTCTAGAGGCTGGGAAATCCAACATCAAGGTGACAACAGTGTCTGGTGAGGGTCTGCTTCCTAGATGGCTATCTTTTTATTGCAATGTCACAAGGTGAAAGGTTTAAGGGATTTCTGTGGGATCCCTTTTCTAAGAGCATTAATCCCAATTATGAGGGCACCACCATCATGACCTAATCAAATGCCCCACCTCCTACTATCATCACCTAGGAGGTTGAGATTTCAACATATGCATTTTGGGGGGTAGGGCACAAACATTCAGATCATTGCAGATGGATAGGAAGAAAATAAGGTAATAAGCAAACCGATCCCTTAGAGAAGCACTGAAATATTCCTGGTTAGAGATAACGGGGAGTTAAGGCTGTGACCAGGTGCATGAAAGTGAAAGCCATTTAGGAGGTAGAACTGACAGCACCATGAACAGGTAGGTGGGAGTGTTACAAGGTATAAGGATGCCCACCCAGGTTCAGGCTTGTTAGACAAGCTGATGGTCATGCTACCAACTAAATTGAAAAAAAAACTGGGGGAAAAACAAGTGGGAAAGTAGAAAACATGATAAGATTGGCTTAGGATGTGCTGATGTTGTGGGCTCGGTGGGACAGTCACACAGAGGTCTTTCCAGAGAGGACTGCTTAGAGAATATATATCTGCAGATGTGAACACCATTTCCAAATTAATTTAAAATTTCTAAGGAAGAGAATCACATGTTGTGTTGCTTTGGAGTTTATTGTTTTGTTTTGGATTCCGAAATGCATAACCTGGGAGCAATCAATAAGCATATGTTGAATTAGTAATAATGTATTCTTTTAAGTACACTTGAAACTTTCCTCATAGTATTCTATAAGAGGCTCCAAAAGAAGGATAGACTCATCTTTAAATTTGGTTTACAATGAGTACTAGATAGGAACAAAAATATTGCTCATGATTTCATAGAAAATGTCCTTTTTTAGAATATTACACACTGGTACAAATGTTTTGGTTACATAAATTGTTTTTGTACCATTTGGGTTAAAGCTATAAATGTGCCCATCACCCAGATAGTGTGTGCATTGTGCCTGTTAGGTGTGAATTTACCTAACCCCTGTTCTCCCCCATCTGCTGGATTTCTGATGAAATTATTTCCACTTATTGCACGTGTTGATCGATTAGTTCCAATTTAACAGTGAGTACATGTGGTGTTTGTTTTCCCATTCTTGTGATACTTCACTTAGAAGAATGGTCTCCAGTTCCATCCAGGTTAATACAAGGGATATTAGTTCATCACTTTTTTATGGGTGAGTAATAATCCTTGGTATACATATATCACATTTTATTAATCTACTCATGTATTGATGGGCACTTGGGTTGTTTCCACATCTTTGCAATTGTGAATTATGCTGCTATAAACATTTGAGTGCATATGTCTTTTTTATAGAGTATCTTTTTTTTTCCTCTGGGTAAATATCCAATAGTGGGATTGCTGGATCAAATAAATGATAGTTCTACTTTGAGTTCTTTGAGGCATCTCCATACTGCTTTGCATAGAGATTGTATTAGTTTGCAGTCCCACCAACAGTGTATGACTGTTCCTATCTCTCTGCATCCACACCAGAATTTGTCTTTTTGAGACTTTTTGATAAAAGCCATTCTCACTGGTGTTAAGTGATATCTCATTGTGGTTTTTATTTTCATCTCCTTGATGATTAGAGATGTTGAGCATTTTTCATATGTGTGATGACCATTAGTCTACCTTCTTTTGAAAAGTTTCTTTTCATGTTTTTTGCCCACTTTTTAATGATATTGCTTGATTTTTTTCTTGCTGATTTGCTTGAGTTCATGATAGATTCTAGTTATCAGCCTTTTATCTGATGTATAGCATGTGAATATTTTCTCCCATTCTGTAGGTTGTCCATTTGCTCTAATAATTGTTTCCATAGCTGTGCAGAAGCTTTTTAATTTGATCAGATCCCATTTATTTATTTTTGTTACTGTGATTGTTTTGGGGGTCTTCTTCATAAATGTCTATCAGAGTTTTGCCAACATTTTCTTCTAGAATTATTATGGCTTCATGCCTTAGGTTTAAGTCTATTATCCACCATGAATTAGTTTTTTGTGAGTGGTGAGAGATGCAGATTCTGTTTCAGTCTTCTACATGTGACTATCCAATTTTCCCAGCGCTATTTATGTAGTAGAGATTCTTTTCCCCAGTGTATGTTTTTGTCTGCTTTGTCAAAGATCAGATGGAAATATGAGGAAATATGTTCTGTAAATATCTGTTAGGCCCATTTGTTCTAGAATTCCATTTAAGTCTATTGTTTCCTTGTTTATTTTCTGTTTGGAAGATCTGCTCTGTTCTGTCAGAGTGGTGTTGAAGTCCCTGGCTATTGCAGTGCTGCTGTTTATCCTTTTTTTTTCTTTTTTTTTTTTAGATCAAGTAGGATTTGCTTTATGAATCTGGGTGCACCTGTGTTAGCTGCGTAAATATTTAGAACTGTTATGTATTCTTGTAAAATTGTTCCCTTTATCATTATATAATGACTATCTTTGTCTTTCTTTACTTTTGTTGATTTGAGGTCTATGTTATCTGATATGAGAACTGCTATACCAGCTTTCTTTTTGCTTCCACTTTCATGGAATCCTGTTTTCCATCCCTTCACCTTGAGTTTGAATGAGTCTTTGTGGGTTAGGTGCATTTCCTGGAGATAGAAGATGCTTGCCTTGTATTTTTTTATCCATTCAGCCAGCCTATGTCTCTTGAGTGGGGAGTTCAAGCCATTCACATTTATGAAAACATTGATAAGGGGGGTGGATTTCTGTTCTTTCTATTAAGTAGAACTTTATTATTCTGTTTTACCTCTTAAGCCATTGTGATGACTGGTTTCTGACCTTTAGCTTTTGGTGGTTTTTACACTGGTGAGCATCTATTGTGATCCATGTACAGTGCAAGTCTGAGTACTTCCTACAGGGCAGGTCTGGACTTGGTGAATTCCCTCAGCATTTGCTTGTCTGGAAGAGACTCAATTTCTGCATCAAATGTGAAACTTAGTTTTGCAAGTTAAAAAATTCTAGGCTGGTAGTTGTTTTGTTTAAGAAGATTGAAGATGTGGCCCCACGCCCTTTTGGCTTATAGGTTTTCCACTGAGAATTTTGCTGTTATCCTGATGGGTTTTCCCTTGTAGGTCAGTTGTTGCTTATGTCTAGCTGCCTGTAGAATTTTCTCTTTCACTTTGACTTTGGGTAGGTTGAAGGCTATGTGTTGTGGAGATGTTCTGTTTGCTATGAATCTTCCCAGAGTTTGATGACCATCTTATATCTGGTTGAATGGATCTCTGGCAATACAGGAGAAGTTTTTCACAATAATTCCCTGCAATAGATTTTCCATCCTTTTAGCACTTTTTTCTCCCTCAGGGATACCTATAATTTGTGTGTTTTTTTGCTTCACATAGTCCTATATCTCTCTAAGTGATTGCTCTGCTCTTGTTCTCTTCTCTGCCTCTTTAAATGATTGGGTTAGCTTGATAGCCTTGTCTTCAAGCTCTGGGATTCTTTCTTCTCCATGGTTTAATCTGTTGCTACAAGTTTGTGCTGCATTTTGAAAATCCCTGAAAGACTCTTTCATTTCTTTGAGTTCTATTATAGCCTTCCTAATTTTTTCAAGCTCTTTAGTGACTTTTTCATTAATTTCCTGAAATATTTTTTGGGTTTCTTTTTGTTGGTTTTCAACATTCTCTTCAATTTCATTCAGCTTATTTTCCATTCATATTCTGAATTCCGTATTTGTCATTTCAACAATTCCCTTGTAGTTGGAGTTCACTGCTGTAGCTCCATTGTGATCCCTGGGGGGTGTTGATCTGTTTTGATTTTTCATCTTGCCAGGGTTCTTGTTCCCTGTTCTTTGCTGAGAACTCTCCAGATAGTTGTAGGATGTTCAAATTGGGAGCAGGATGAGACTTTGTTCACTGAGGCTGGTGTGGTGATTGCCTTACCAAGAGTCTCCCCACAGAGGTAACTGCAACAGTTGGAGAAGGTTGTGTTGGGTTCCCAGGATGTGGGTGATTGCTCAAAGCAGGTCACTGTGTGTTGGTGGCTTTGAGCTTGGGGTTCCCTGGCAGGGCATTGGACTTTGGAGCTGCTTATTCAGCCCTGAGTTGATGGTGGAGGCTCTGGGGTAGGGTCTTGGGGTGTATGTAGGTGCAGTGCTGGAGACTTGCCCATGGTGTCTCAGGCCTGGGCAGATTTCTGGAGACACAAGAGTGGAGCCTCAGGCTCTGGCATGGGAGCCTCACAGGTGGGACTAGGAAGCAGGTCCAAGCAGAACCTCTGAGCAAGGTCTCTGAAGCAAAAGCAGCGCTTCCCAGATGGTGGGCCAATTCGACCTGGAGGGGCAGTAAAGGTCAGGGCCAAATAGGCAGGAGGTAATGGAGGGCCCAGAGGGCAGAGTCAGGGCAAGCAAGCAGCTAGCTGCTCTAGGGCACCAGGGTCCCACTAATGCCAAGTCAGGCGGGTAGTTGTTGGCTCTAGCAGCCCAGGGACCATGCGGCTCTCCACCCACCTCTCAGTGCCTGCCATAGCAGCCACCCCAAGGCTCTCAGTTTGGAGCCTCCTGTGCCTCAGCATGAGAGTCTCAGAGCAGGGACTGGGGTAGAGCTGGAAACAAGCCCCTGAGTAGGGACTCTGAGCCAGAAACAAGGTCTATGTAGATGGGGGCCAACACAACCTGGAAAGCAAGGTCAGGGCCAGACAGGCAGGAAGTAGCTGGGGACTGGAAAGAAGATTTGGGGCCGAGCAAGCTGCAGCCTGCTTCTTAGGCACAAGGGTCCCATGGATGCCAGGTCAGATGTGCAGAGATCATAGCTCTTTATGCCCCACCCAGAATCCGCCAAAGTTTTTGCCCAGAGCCTCTCAGATCAGGGCCTGCTGCTCTCCAGTCACTTCCTGTGCCCAGGTCCTGCTGTGCTCTAGGGGTGAAGCACCTGGCTTTAAGTTCCAGAGTGTGGCTGAGGGAAGCCACAAGGCAGTCCACTCCCTGCCCAGCCTGGTGTAGACCCGGCACAGTGCAACCAAGAGTTCAGGTTGGCTTTAGCTGTTGCCTAATCCTCACAGTGCCTATTGTCTAGAGCAACAGCTCTGCACAGACTCCAGGCATGTCCCTGTCTGAGCAGGTAGGAGGTCTGCAGGGGCAGTGGGTGCCGTTTTGCAGTTCAGTCCACACTGCCCTGGCAAGGTGAGCATGCCAAGCACGGTGCTCCCACGCTCTATTGTACTATTATTCTCCTAACTTTCTCTAATCTTTTTATATTTATCACCCCATCACCCTTTTTTCCACAGAGTGTCCCACATTGCTTCTCTGTGAATTCACAATGCTGCTTCCAGGACGAGAGATCCATATGTAGGCAGTTGCCTACACCTTTCACTTCTTTCCTTGGGAGCAGAGAACAGGCAGGCTGCCTCTAGTACGCCCCTTTTTTTTCTCCCATAGAAAATTTTTTGATGCAACCAATGTATTTCTTTTGTTTAAAGATAAACTTTGATAGATTATCTTTTATGTATGCACTATCTTATATTTATCTAGCTCTGTTTAGTTTCCCATGCTTTTCCATGATTTAATATACTCATAGTACTTACACGCCTAAGCCACTGTTAGCTGAATTTTTTTTTTTTACTTGTAACCAAAAGCATTCTTTACTAATACAATTTTACAGGTGGGGAAAGAGAGTCAGAAGATAAATTATTTGCACACAGTTATACAGCAAGTGTGTAGAATTCTTCCCATGATATTACAACTCCTCCTTACATCTCAGAATATTGGTGGACAGATTCTTTAGATGTTTGTCATTAATTGCTAATATCTACCAAGATACTTTTTAAGGCAAAAACTGTTATTATCTAGCCATTCTTTTTGTTGAAAATTCTTTTGTCATTACTAATTCTTCTCAATTCTCATCACGATTCAAGGACACTAATAATTTTGTTATTTTTATTGTATGCTCTAAAGACGGAAATCAATTTGCCACATTCTTTGGTATCTTTTAAAAAGAATAAAGAAAGAGTAAGTCTGTAACAATATAGTAAAATGTTATACACCTGCCTACTAAATGCTTTGTGTTTTCAAATATTTCCAAAAATAATTAAAATTTTATACCATTTTTAAAACTTAAAAATTATTTCCTTGAGTCAGAAATAGCCAGGCACTTGTGATTATAAAATGACATATATGATATAATCATACCATCAAATTGCTAGTTGTTAGAAGTGTTTTATGAATTTTTGAATTCTATTAAATGATGATTTATTTTTTCCAGATAAGTCACCATGCAAGAGGCACTTACTTATTACACATGTTTTTCAGCATATGTTGCAAGTTTATTTTAATGCTGAAGAGGCACATTATGATCAAAGCAGAATTCTGCCCAATTTAAACTGTTCCAAGCTATTTTCATACATTCACTCATGTAATACTGTAAGATTTACATTAAAATGAATGTTCTACAATTAAGCGATTCAGTCAACATTAAAAAAAAGGTGCAAATGTGTGCAACGTGAAAAAAAAATCAACAGATGTGCGAATAATCTCTGCTTGGGGACCAGTATCAAAAAGAACAGTAGCCAAAAAAAAAAAAAAAAGTTCCAATGTTTATTCTTTCTATCCTCTAAGATTTTTCTACACCTAAGTCAAAGGACACACACACACAAACAGTGATACAACCCTTTCTCTCTGTCCCTTATCATCATAAGGAACTTTTCCTTGTAATGATAATTGGATTAGCCCATAATAAATTTGGTTGAGGAGCAAATAATAAACTACAAAATCCACAGAACTTAGAGATGGATATGTATTTTGGTTTCTTCTCATTCTTATACTCCTCTGTTCTGATAATGAATAAATTCCAAGGCAGCAATAATTCACCCAAGTTCAGAGAAGGTTACATACGTACAAACCAGAATATTTAGCATTCAAGCATTTAGATAGGAGTTAGCTAGCTAGGATACAATAACAACAGCAACAACAAAAAGAGCTTCTGATCCTAGAGGCCCATAAACCCGCAGGACAGTGTGTACAACCAGCTGTGCAGGCTGTATACTATATAACCCTAGGAGTCACCATTCACATCCTAGTATAAGTGAATGGCAGCTTCTTGAATTTTATAGAGCACATCCTGCACAATCATATTCACAGTGTCCCTGAAAAACCTTATAAGACTGTAGGTAATGTAAAGAGGTTAGATGAGAGGGGATAATTGAGACCAAAGTGCTTCATAAAGTTTCATCTCTGTTTCCATGAGGTGTATTTTGTTGACCATTGGGAGAATGTCCAGTCTTCATTTACTTCAGTAGGTGTGGAAAAAAGAAAAACTTGATACCAACTGGCAATCTGTAACATTAGATAATCTGAAGTTTCTGGTCAAATACAATTGACAAAAAGTATTTAAGTGTCATCCCTATTCTCTCCTCCCCCAGTTACTTAATCACAGGATACTTCTCCCTTCATCATTTTAATTGAGCTTCTCAGTAATATCTGAGAAAATATAGAAGTCAAAATGGCACTCACTGACAAACACATTCCTAGATGCAGGGGAAATGAATTGATGCAATTGTACTTAAAAATATTTTCCACTAATGTTTTCTCAACATTCCATAATTAACATTTATGGAAATCATTGATCTGTATTATATTAAATCACATACTATACTTTAAAATGAGGACAGTGCTTTTGTTCAAAAATTCAACATGCTCTGCCATGATAGATGAAATTTTAACACGTGGAAACTTGTTACTGAGGGGCTCAGTATATGCGCCCATGTTCACCTCTGATGTTACCCAAAGCTTCAACTGTTCTAATTTATTGCAGCTCTTCTACACAGTTCTACAAATACCTTGGTGAGCTGACATACTTTTATGTGTATCTATATAGAAAAATCTGGGCAAGAAAATGATTAGCCTGAAGTCTCTGGTTAAATAACTGACCATACTTCAATCCATTAGATAAAACCACCTCTCCATACATATTTTAAATTGGGAAATATAAAACTGCTGAGAAAATATAGGGTTTACGGTTTGGTGAGGAGTCAATATAGCCTAAATTGTCTCATAAAAATCTTTGTTGGCTCTTTGCCCATGAGAACAAAAGGTTCAAGTGTGTAGTCGACTGACTAAAAGAAAGCATTTGGGGAACATTATAAAATAGCCAAGATTTGTGTTGTCACATGATAAGATGGTAATTATTTTCCACACACACAAAAGAATGTCAAAAACAGGGTCAAAGGGTATGAGACAGGGAGCTATGCTCATGTGGATCAATTCAAGGAAAAAAAAGAAATGTATTACTATGAATCCTTTTTGTGTCTCACCTCTGGTAGTTATTTTGTAACAATTCTTTGATATGAGCAAATGTGTTTTTATTTGGAAAAACTTTGAGCACTTGAATAAGCTGTCATTGTGACTGCACACATTAGGTGTTCATGAAATATATTTTTTTCCTTTTAATCAACTTAATTGTGCATCCATGTTCCCATTACTCCATTCAATTAGTAAATTCCATCTTAAATATTTAAAGACCAATTTTCTTTCTAAAGATTTATTGTATAATAGTCAGGAACATTTGAAAACAGCCTCTCATTCTTGCTGTGTTACACTGCCACTGTTATTCATGTTATACAAGCTTGCACTCTGATGCCACGTGTATGTGGGACTCAGGAAACTTGCTGAGACTCATCCTGGGTTCTGCCCCTTAGATACATTCACATCTTTTCCAGCTGAGAATGTCTTTCCACTTCTTTAGGACTCTTCCAAGGAGGCAGCTGTGGTTCTACACTGTTCTTGGGACACACACACCAACCATCTCCTCTCCCTGGATCATCAGAATCTCTCCTATCCCTTTCCTCACCTCTTAAAACTTCTCTTCCTTGGGACACCTCATGTCATTTCTTTTGAGAGCAGAAGTCACAAACTCTTGGCCAGAGGGCTGAATCAGAGTCACAGAATTGTTTGGCTCATACCATACTATGATCTAAAATTTTCAATGTCTGATAACATTTTTAAAAATAAGTAGATTCCACATAAACATGTGATTCTGATACTATCTTCAGAGATTGGATGATCTGAAAGCATTGGGCCAACTTGCCCTCCTTGTACACCTTCTTGCCTTTAGACAGGACATGCCCTTTCCAATTCACCCAAGCTCCTTCCCAGGGGGATTCACTTCTGGACTCACCAGGTCTTTGTGATTTTGTCTTCTGAGCTTAGATTCCCAACCTTATATCTTGTACTCTGCAAAAAGTCCCAGGACCAGAATGTGATGAGCCATACTCCATCTAGGAAGTAGAGTCTCACTAAATCTTACTAAAACAGAACAGCCAAGTAATAATACAGTATATGTGTGTTATATGAATAGTATATAAGATAGATAGAGGCAAGAAAAACTACAGACTTTGAATAAGATCATTTCTGATATATGACACTAACCAGTTGATAATTAATTTAATAATACACATATTCAAATAAAAATTTGTGTGCTAACTACAAGATAGCAATTCCTTAAAGAGTTCATGACTGAAATGAACTACCCAGATATAGTATGTGTCCTTGTAGATATTACAGTCTGGTAAAGGGAGAAGGTGGTACGTCTAATCCACATAAGCAAACAGGTAATTGAAACACCAATTAAAAAATGTGATAAGAGTTATGACAGGGATAAGTTCAAGGTGCTAGGTAGTTTGAGGAAGGGAAATTAAAAAACCTTAAGGGAAAATTTCCCTGAGGAAGTCATGTTTAAGTAACAACCTGAAGAATATGAGACTCCTATTTAGGAGAACAGGCAGGTGATGGTGAATTCAAGCAGAGAAACAGCATGTGCAAAGGTACAACAAAAGGTGAGGTGAAGCCTGGTGCTTAAATTGAACTACAAATGATTCAGTATGGCTGCAGCACAGAATTTCAGGGGCTTCAATAAAACAAACAAGTGCATGGGCATATGATTTTATAAACCATGTTAAAGAGTTCAGACTTATGTGAAGGACTGTTGGCTTTCACTGACATAGTTTATAAAGTAAACAACATAATCAGATATTTGATGTTGAGAAATCACATGACCCTTCTGAAATTTAGATTCTTTATCCATAAAGTAGAAATAATGTCATACATCCTGGTTGTCTCATTGGATTATTGCAAAGATCAAACAAAATAGTACATGCTAAAATTCAGCAAACTCTAATAGATATGTGAATCTTATATTGCATAAAATTTATTTATCGTTGCAGCTATTTTTGTAGGAGGTAAGTTAGCATGATCTCTGCTAGGTAAATAAATTTTACTATGTATGACAATGGCAGTAAAGCACAACTTATATTAATTACTAGCAAATATTGAATTAAGGGAAAGTAGATATGATACAGAAAGAAAACCTAAGCATTAGGGTAAAAAGGTGTGAGATGGAGTTTATAGGTGTTGAAAATAACTTTTAATTAATCTTTTATTATATTGTTTTTCTTAGGGGGAGTTGAAGACTTTGTCATGCTTTCTTGCTTTCCAAAACTTTCTGAAACTTATCTCAGGAATATAAATTCTAGCTTCAGAAGGAAGCAGCAGCTCATTCCCCCTGCCTCCTCTGTGATCCATCAGCGTGTGATTCCTCAGTGTATGATCCAATAGCACGTGGTCCATCGGTGTGATTGCTCAGGGTGGGATCCATCAGAGTGGGATCCATCAATATGTGAGGGGCACCACTGTGACACTTTAGCTTGGAATGCAGTGGCTTGACGAGGGAGGTACTAGACAGAAACAATTCTGGCCAGGAGGGCATGGAGACATTCTGTTCTCTGAGGGAGCAGTGTCAGAGGTCCTAGGGGTAGCACCCTGTGTCCAGAATCTCTAGGGTGAGGCATAGCGCTTGTGTATGAAAGCACAGACAGAAAGGTTCCCCGTAGAAAAAAAACCATGATTTTCATCCTGAGGTAGCAACCTTTTTAGTTCTACTCCTTTATTGTACGTAGGAACCAGGACATTAAAAACAGTGAGGAAGGGCATGTAAATGTGGAACAAAAGAGGAGAAAGAAATGGATTCCAATACTCTTATCTTCAAAGTGAACTGTAGAATAATTTTAAAACTAATAACCTCAAAATTTAAATATAACTTGTGGACACAATTTCTCACGGGATCTTTGATTATTTCTGCAGAATTTTGTTTGGAAAGCTCTACCCTATAATATTCTAGGTAAAGTTTTATAGTGATTAAACATGCAAGCTTTTTATGAGTTCTGGGTCCAGATTGTTGTTCCTTAAGTTAATTGTGTGACTTTGAAAAAACTATTTAAGCTTTGCAAGCACCTGTCCTTTCATCTGTAAAATAAAATAAAATACCTAGTGAGAGAGTCTATTTTCAACACACCTAGTACCATGTTTGGCCAAAGACAGGCCTTCAATAGTTACCGATAATATAATTAACAATGAAAAGCATTTAGTTGAACTAGAAAAATATTCCAAGGGTGGAACAGAAATAGAGAGCACCAGTAGTTAGGATTCTTGAACTGCTGGTGGCAGTGCTGTATTAGAAGGCCTTAAAAACTTGAAGAGAACAAAGACTAGTCTAGGGTAAAGAAGCATATTCTATTTAATCTTTATGTTTGCAGTAGCAGTCAGGAAGGATTAATGGGGGTTCAAGTTCTACTTTAAACAACTCCCCTTTTCTATGCTGTATGCAAGGGACTGTAAACACCCCAATTTTTCTCTCTTTATACATCTTCTCTTTTCTTCTTTCTTCTACTTTATGGACTGATGTTTCTTTGTGCCTGTATGTACACATACACCAGTATTTCTGTATTGAACAAAAGAGTTCAAAATAAAAATATTTGCATTAATTTTAGAATTTTTAAAGGAACTAGCTTTTATTAGTTCTTTTCTCCATTTTTATGCCTTCTACCTTTATCTCTTTAATTTTGGAACACAGGAGTACTAGGTAGCCTCTGCAGCTAGCTTGATGGCCTCACTACTCACTGAAAACACAGCTAGTGTTTGTTCAATCCTATCCTAGTGCTCCAGGAGTTGTTAGAAATAAACAAAAGAATATTCACATCCTCCTGGAAATGGCTAGTTTATTTTGTTTTTTCATTTTTTTTTTTTTGCTTCTTCCTTCTTCCTTTTGGATTCACCACTTCTTTCCACTTTATCTCTTAATTAGCTGGTTTCTTGGTAGCCTATATATTCTACACAATGATTTGCTAAATTACGGGAGTAATAGTGGTATGATGGTGTACATTGCTTCTCTTTTCTCTATGGGCACATGTCTCAAACAGAATACGATTATAGCTATATGCTAAGTGGGAGACAGACAGCCCTCATATATTGAGGACAGGAATATAAACCTGAGTAACTATTACTACTGATAAAAAAAAAAAAAACACTTACAAAAACCATCACCACTCATCAATTTTTAAAATGTATCTCATGTTTAAACATTTATTTGCTTCAAATGAATAATTAAAGGCAGTCCCATCTCCCCACAAACCAAAATTAAGTAGCATTGAAATTTCTTTTCATAGAGAGATATATGACAAAATTAGGTATTTGGAAAGATACAGACACTGCTTGCAACTATAAAAACAAGATCAAAACATTTGGATGCCCTTTCCCCACTTCAGTAGGACAGCGACTACACAAGGCTATTCTCTGGAGTAATGATCTTGTCTCCCTCCAAAGGCTTTTTTATCCTATATTCACGAGGTCATATGCAGTCTTCAGCTGCACAGAGCTCCACTCCTATTAATTTAAAATGGGGGCTCCAAAGGTTCACATCCAGCAAAATCTGCTCCTTAAGAGGTAAGCTCTATCCATCTCCCATTTGAAGAAAAAAAGGAGCATTTTTATCTTTGGAAAAAATAACTTTCTTATATAATCTATTTCTTCACTAATAAATAAAGAAAAGCTTAAAACAGAAATTAATAAACAATCTTTTTGATTAAACATAGTTCACTTTATTTTCATATTTTAGTAACATTGTTTTAGTGGATTGGGGGGGCTGTGATATTGTTATTTTTATCATTATCATCATTTTGTTAAGCTATCTGGCAAAATTCAAAAGGTTATTCACCCTATGGCTGCCTTTTTTTTTTTTTTAATGTTGAGCATCCATTGAAAAGAATGAAAGAAATCTGGTTGAAGATGCAGGTGCACTAATAAATGGGTGGTCTTTGGATTACAGTATTTATGTGTACTATGGCAAAGCTGAACAGAAACCTAAATGTTACACATACAAAGTGGTACAACAAGAACATCTGTGTTGGGGGGATTGAACTGGCATGGCTAACACCTCCAGTGCCAGGTGCAAAGGAAATTTCAATACAGCTTGAGTAATCTTGACTGCTAGCATCTGCCTGCATCAGATTATCTCCTATGTTCCTAGTCCACCGCTAGCCATTAGAGTATTTATACGATACATCTGGTGGTGCAATGGCCAAGCAAGAAGTAGCGATGCCTCCCTTACTGGGGGCAAATGCCTGACTCTGTAACTCAATACAAAGGCAAACAGGAATTCTTTTCACGCCCATGGGCAGCTAGCCAACTCTTCAAGACTAATTAGCAGATAGCACTCCAGCGTGATGGCTGCTTTGTCCTTTCAGTTTAGTCACATATCCATGTGCATAATCTAAAGACATTTAACTTTTCAGTTGAAAATCCTGTTTCTAAATAGTGTTGCCAGGAAAATAACAGGGTTTTAATGTGCTGCCAGAATCATAACAGAGCTTTAATGTGACTTGGCTTGATCCAAAGTCTCAACATACATCAGATTTTCAGAATGAATCAATGTGGTAGGGTGAGAATGATGGAGATTATCAGTCTATTAGTTTCCACAACATCAAGCCTCACATGTCCAACAGCTCAAACATTATATCCCTGTCCTCAAATCTTCAAATCCCTCTCACCCTCAAGAGATGGCCATGCCACCTAATACAGAGAAAATAGAAGTCACCAGACTTCTATTTGATGGTCACTGCCTTAGCATTTTACCATCTCAGACCTACACAAACCAACACCTACCCTTCCCCTCTGCTTCCTGTTACTATAAATTTGTGACACCACTGTCTTTATCTTTATAAAGCAAACCCATCTCCTCTAGTTTTATGTCCCCACCTTTCCCTGATTTCTCATGCATTCTCCCTCTCCATTGTATCCTTGTCATCTGAATTTTAATCTGCTCAGAACTCTCTCATTCAAAGAATACCTCTAAAGATGCTACATCCCCCTACAACTATCACCTTTACATTGATCTCCTCTTTCACCATTCATCATCTTTACAAGTTTCTTTACTGTGTTCTCCTCCTATTCACCTCTCAAACTATTCAAATATAGCTTCTTTCCCTAACATTTCATTAAACTTTATCACATTAATTTCATAGTCTTGTCCCTTCATGCTGCAAAAGTCCATGGTCTTTATCATCCTAATAGATATTTCTGCAGCATTTGACATGGGTGACCATTACTTCTTCATGCAGTCTCTTGCCTTAGCTTCTGCTTTGGGATATTTACTCTTGTGTTTTGTTTTCCCTACATCTTTGGCCACTTATTTCTAGTCTCCTTTGTCATCTCCTTTCTTTCTGTTTAACAATTAAAGGATGGAGTTCCACAGGGCTTTGTCCTGGGTCATTTCAATATACTCTTTGCTCAAATTCTCATTGAACAACACAGTTTCAATTGCCATCATTTTGCAGATGACCTACCCATTTAATCTCCAGCTTGGAATAAATCTGATTTCTACCCTCAAGCCCTAACATCAAACTGTTTGTTCAACATCTAAATTTGAATGACACATAAATACTTCAAATCCAATAATTCTGAAATTAAGTCATCATTCCCATTCCCCTCAAAATACTTTTTCTTTTTCTAAAGTTCCTAGTGTTTCCAAATTTTACTACCACCCATCCAGCTAGATAACTTAAGTCATTTTTACACCTCTGTCTTTCTCTTTTCCCAATCTATTAATGACCAAGTCTTGCCAATTAACTTTCTTAAAATTAAACATCATACATGACTCTGTACTTTATAAAAATGGCAACAATGTCATTTCATCATCACTACTAATTCTTAAGTGTTTTTCTTTACCCAGAAGTAATACTAATTATGAAATATATCCATCCAAACATTTTGTCTATTCTTATATGTACTCATATATGTACCAGTTCAACTTGAAATATATGAATTAGTTTTGAATGTCAATTTTTACCAAAAATGAAAAAAGGTAACATACTCTTTAATCTGGTTTATTTAGACAAAAACGTGTCCTGGAGAGCTATTTTTGTACATACATAAATTTGACTCATTTTAATTAATGCATAAAACACAAAAGTATGGATATCCTACTGTTAGACTTTCTTCTACTTAAGGTTGGGCTTTCTTCTTTTATTCTGTTACAGTGCTGCAATGAATATGTTCATACATGGCTCCTTATATGAGTGTTTCTTGAGATGGAGAAATTACAGATTTAGATACTGCCAGATTATACTTCCAGGTGGTATTGGGAGAAAATTCTCCATGGATTTGTCACATTTCTATATGCCTGGCAAGCAGGGCATTGTCTATCTTTTGTTCCTCACTATCTTCTCAAAGATGTGTATTGAACAGCCGCAGAACATAATGCATCTCCTTCCAGAGAGAAGGGAAAACATGCTTATTCTCCAGTATGACATTTCCCTTGAGCTCAGAATTCATCTCCCATAATGCAAAGCATTGCATGAGCCTCTTGGTGTCATCCTGTGGGAACTGGGCCTTGGGGAACCAGTGCAAAAGTGCTGATATTCTGGCTACTGCTCTTGCTGAGTAACAAACTGTACTTATCTCTGTCCCAGGAGTCTTGTGCTTTCCACCAGTATTCATGAACCGTGGCGATCGCAATGCTGTTTATACTCTCATCATAAGAATATGGACAATATCAGCTTCCTCACATTATAGTCAATCATTGATAGTAATAATTTTTTTGTTTCTAATCAAATAGAAGGAAAAAGTGGTATCTTGTTTTAGTTTGCATTTCCCTGGTTATTATTATAGTGAGGTTGTACATGTTGCTTTCTCTCCCTCTCCCTCTCTTTCTCCCTTTTTCTCACCCTATCTCCCTTTTTCTCTCTGTCATTTGTCCCCTCCCAAGTACTCCTCACACTATCTCTAATGTCATTTTTGTTCATCTCTAATGTCACCACCCTAGTTCCAAGTAACTGCAATAGCTTCCTAACTGGTCTCTCCACGTCTACTCAGCCTCTCTCAAACAGATATCACATTGCTTTCCTATTTAAAAACACTTGGTCTTTCTGACTCTCCTTAATATAAAACTCTAAACCTTCAACAGAGCCTACATGCCCCAGATGACTTTGTCCCTGCTCACCTCTCTGGTTCTATCTGTTGCTACTTTTGTCTTCATTTTCTACTCACACATAGCTTTTCCCTTTCTTGGATATGTCATACTCTTTCTCCTTTTGGAGATAATACATCCATTTATGAAATAAAATTCCATGTGCTATTTCAAATTCATGTTCTCACAATGAAGAAATTTATTACTATTTCATGTTTTTGCAAATAAACAAAAAACATATTTTGGTTGAACATTGCAAAAAATATATAGGAAGAAAACATACAGAAATGTTATATGGCAGTTATTTATGGGTAGTGGGATAAATATATATTTCTCACTTTTGTTCTTTTCATTTTCCATGTTCTTCTTTTTTTGCAACAAACATATTTTGCTCTATTAAGTAGAAAGAAATTGTCTAAAAAAGTTGCTTTCTTTGGCCTCCATCCTGCTGTCTTCTATTACATAATTACAACAAAGCAAGTAATAAAGCCTCAAATGTAGTGACTGATTCCACCCGCAAGAAAGTAGCACAGTTTCAAAAATACCAAGAGAAGACTAAATGCACAAACAGCTTCTTTGTCATCACCTATGTTAACTTCAAATTAGTAAAACTTAAGAAAATACAGTACTGAGTTGAGAGGAAATTCCAACGACAGCTCCCCCTGTTTTAGAGTCACACCAACACTGCCTGACTTCCATTTACTTCTTTCTCCCTCTCAGACTCCTTTGCTTCTTCTCCCATTTGACATTTAATAAGCCCCATGTAAGTGCTGCTAAGTGGAAGTCCAAGAAGTTCATGGTGAAATGAAGGAGTTGATCTGTAAGTACCTACCTTCGTCATTATGGCCAATGGTAAAATAAAAGCATGAAGGCAATGACCATGATCGGAGTTCGCATTTGAATGGAGTCTTGAGGAAAATGTGGGCTCTTGCCTCATGGCTGAGGGATGCAGTGAGATTTCTCATACAAGGAAAACAGGGAGAATATGGCAAGCTAGGGCAAATATAAACAATCTTATAGGAAAGGAAACTGTAGTATAGGTATGCATGGATGTTTAGGTGGTTAATGACAAACCTGATAGAAAATTAAAGTTTTTTAGCCACATTTTTCTCAAGGGTAAAATAGAGATAATGTATTCGTAAAGTGCCTCACAAAGGCCCTGTGGTAAGCATACATATTAGTCCTTCTTCCTCTTCTATCTTTTACATGCACATTCCCTTTCAAATTTCATAAAAGTCTATATGGTATGTAGATATAACCCAAATAATAATAAAGATGGTAATAATAACAATAATAATTAGTAATATTTTGAGCACTTAGTATGGTTAGTGTGCAAGTGTTTTACATGTTTTATCTCATTTAATCGTGATATAATCCCATAAGGTGAGTACTAGTAGTATCCTTATTTTACAGATGAGGAAACTGAGACACAGAGTTAAGTAACTGACCTAATTAATTAGTGGTGGAGGTAGGATTTGCAATCAGGCATTCTGATCTTGGATTTGAGTTCTAACCTAGTAACATTATTAATGTTACTTCTCTGTGCACTAAAGCTACATGTAAATGGGAAAAAGAGATTTGAAAGGTATGCATTTTATTTACAAAAGTCAGACACTTTTAAACATGTTTGTCACTTTATACAAGGCTAAGCACAGTTCTATGTGTTTGCCACTGTGTACATATGACCTGGATATTATTTATTTAAGCAGATTAATTTGCAGATTCATTCACAAATAATTACCAAGCTGTTACTACGTGTCAGGTTTTGTGCTAAGATTTTAAAAGGTTGAAAGCAAGCAGATATTATTCTTGCCTTCCTGGAGTTTACTGGCTAAGGAGGGTAACAGATTTGAAACAAAAACTAAAATATATAATCGCAAATTATAATAAATGCTATTAAAGAAATTAAAAATATAAATATGCTATGATGAGAAAGAGTAATGAGACATAATTTTTATTTTTTTCTTTAACTTTTTAATTTGGATAGAAGCTGGAGGTAAAGAATTGGCTTAGAAAAGGAATAAAATTATGGTGAAAAACATGGTTGAATAGTACTCAAATCTCAGCCATGTCCAAGACTTTTTGGACTTCTCAAGGTCATATTAGTGTATTATTATAAGTCAGGAATAATAAATTCGGTTTATATATAAGCCCAAACTATAGAATAAAAAAGGTGGCTCTGAAAATACATATAGCAAGTTACTTCTTTTCTTAAGGTGTGTGTATGTGTGAGTGGGGAGGGACATGTGTCTGTTCTAAATTAACTTAAAGTATTTACACTAATGTGTTGGTAATAGTTGTCTTTGGAAGATGGAATTATGAGTGATTTTTTTGTTCCTTTTCAACAATCTACAATTTCTATTTTCTATATATTTTATCAGTGTTTATGCATTATAGTTAATAAGAATACTGCACAAATGTATTATTTTAAAAAGTTTTTCTAAACCTCTAACCTAGCTAGCTTTTCATTGCATCTCACCCATCGCATGAGAACTTCAATGGATTGAGAAAGTCCCTTTACTACTTACAGCTCAGGGTCCACATCAAATGACAAGAGAGGGCTGGAGAGTCCCTAAGGCCCCCTAGAGATCCAGAGTTCACTATATTTCTGAAGGATATGCATGAGGATTTAAAGTACTACTTGGATATTAAATTTTTTGAAGTGAGAATAATTCAGTTTTATTTATAAATATCATATTTTCCAGTAATAATTCTTAGAAACAACTGCTCATTAATTTCCTCTACCTTTAATTGAACTTAATGTTTGGATTTTTGTTTACTTCTTTGATGCATGCGTTTTTTCCTAGATGCCAAATCTCTGAAACTAGTACACTACTTTAAGTTGCAATCTCTATACTTTCACTTTTCCCATTTTTCCTAACATTAAAGAAAAAAAATTAATCACAAATATTTATGGTTGTTAATCTGGACCAGCATTCTCAACTATTACAAAGCTCTAAGACCACTTTCAACTTCTAAAATGAGTAATTATACCAAGTTTATATAAAAATCACATGTTGACCCATCCTATGGGAAATTCCAAAAAAAACCTAGTTAGAATATAAATGGGAAAACAGACCTCAAAACAAGCTAAAAGCAAGAGATGTAATCAGGAAAAAAATAACATCATTCTTCAAAATATAGACCTGTATGCATATGTTCCACATAGAACTCAAGCTACGTATTATTCTCTTATTCTCTCCCTGGGAAGTCACCACAGGCTTAATAAATGGATTGACGCTTGGCAGAAAATTATGCTCCCCTGGAGCCCATTCTCCTAAGGGAAGTATCCCAAGAATGGTAAAACAAGCGCTACATGTAATCACCATCAAATCATTATTAATTGATCAACACGGGCACATACGGTGGTAACATTCATTGGGTGTCAGGCAGGTGGGGAGGGAGGAGGGGATGGGTATATACACACCTAATGGGTGGGGTGCCCTCTGTCTGGTAGCTCTGTCTTGGGCATGGTAAAGGCAATATATGTAACCGAAACATTTGTACCCCTGTAATATGCTAAATAAAGCAAAATATATGTAAAATTAAAAAAAAAAAGAAAGTTATGCTCCCCTCAAGGCAGTTGACTTTTCTCTTTACCATTTCCTCCCTTTGTCCATTGCAGTCTATCTAGGTGGTGACAACTGCATTGCATCTTAACCCATGGTCCTGCTCATATCTTTGTAATAGTAAGTTCCTTTGTAAATAAACCCTCCTTAAGTTATCCTAACGTGAGTGTTTAATCTGTTTCCTGTTTGGGCCCTTACTAATAAGCAAATGTTATATTTCATTTGGCTTTAAAATAAACTGAGTTTTATTTGGAAAGGTGGATTCATATAAACACACAGACACACCTCCCAGATGGAACTTTGTGTTCATAAGACTGCAGTCTTCAAAGAGTTCAGATTATGTGGAATTTGAACAAAAAGAATAATTTTCAATATGAGGTATTCCAATATTAATATGTTCAAAATAGAGAACAGAAAAAGAAATTTACTGGTTTATTCTGAGGAAATGGAAAAGGAATTTAAAATATTTTCCAAATAGATAATAAATTTGAACTCTAACTTAACTTAGCCATGACACTTGAAGTCAATAGTTATAAGGTCATGGTTTAAAAAAGAGTTATAAATCTTGATCAACATTACTGTATTTGTCTTCACACTAAAACCATCTTGCAAAAGTACTGAATAGTTAAATAAAAATATCTTTCTAATGAAATACTAGTGAAAACCACAATGACATTTGCTCAACCTCGTAGGTGAATTTGTTGGTGGTCTAAGATGTCTGCCAACAAAAGCTCTTTTTGTACTGTGAGTTGACCAAAGGCCAAATGCTGATGGAAATGAAGACCTAATCTGCTTTGGAAGTGGCTTTTGCCTATTATGAATAAGAGATAGCTTGAGGGAAGATAAGGGGAAGCTGGTCATACTTTTGTCCATTTATGGGCTTTCTAAACTAAACTACTACATTATATCCTTTGCGAAAGAAGCTGAACCACCATTCCTGGGACAGAGATTTTTTTATAGCTTTATTGAAATGTAATTCACATATCATTCACCCATTTAAAGTGTGAAATTCAATGTTTTTTTAGTATATTCAAAGATATGTGCAACCACCACCACAGTCAATTTTAGAACATTTTCATCACTTCAAAAAGAAACCCTGTATCTTTTATAAATTGCTCTCTTATTCACCAATCCCCCACTTCCCCTTCTCAGTCCAACTATCCTCCCAGCAACTAATAATATACTCTCTGCCTCTATGGATTTGCCTATTCTGAATATTTCATATAAATGAAATCATATAATATGTGGTCTTCTGTGACTTGCTTCTTTCACTGAGCATAATTTTTTAGGTTTTTAAGATGAGTCTAGGTTATAGCTTGTATCAGTCCTTTATTTTTTTGTATGGCTGAATAATATTCCATCGTATGAATGTACCATATTTTGTTTATCCGCACATCCACTGATTGACATTTCATTGTTTTGACCTTTGGCTATTATGAATAATGTTGATATAAACGTTAACTGACAAGTCTTTGTGTGGACATACGCTTTCACTTTTTTGTGGACATATATATACCTAGGAATGGAGTAGGAGGGCCATATTCTAACTCTACATTTAACCATTTTTGGAACTGCTAGACCGTTTTACAATCCAACCAGTAGGGTATAAGGGTTATGCTTTCTCCACATCCTTGTCAACACTTGTTGTTATCTGACTTTTTGATTCTTGCCATATTAATGGATGTGAAGTAGTATTTCATTGTGGTTTTAATTTGCATTTTCCTGATGACTAAAGACGTCAAGCACCTTTGCATGTGCTTATTGGCCATTTGTATATCTTTTTTGGATAAAAGTCTATTAAGAACATTTGCCATTCTTGAATTGGGTTATTTATCTTTTTGTTATCAAGTTGTAACTGTTCATTATATACTGTAGAAATAAATCTATTATTGGAAATATGATTCACAGTTGTTTTCTCTCATCTGTGTGTTGTCTTTTTACTTTCCCAATAGGGTCCTTTGAAGCATACATTTTTAATTTTAATGAAGTCCAATTTATAATTTTTTCTTTTGTTTTTTACACTATTTGTATCATGTATAAGAATGTATTGCTGAATCTAGGTCATGAAGATTTGTCCTATGTTTTCTTCTAAGAATTCTCGGGTTTTAAATCTTATATTTATCTCTTTGATTATTTTTTAGTTAACTTTGCTATACAGCTATGTATCACATAATGACAGATATACTTTCTGAGACATGTATCAGTGGCTAATTTCATCACTGTGTGAACATTGTGAAGTGTACTCACACCAACCTAGGCGGTATAGCCTACTACAGGGTTAGGGAACCTGTGGCCTCAAGGCCAAATCTGGCCCTGTGGATTCCCCAGTGTGGCACCTCGACCGAGTCCAAACTTCACAGAACAAATCCCTTTATTAAAAGGATTTATTTTGTAAAATTTGGATTCAGTCCAAAAGCTACATTCAAGGATTCAGAAGGCCACATGTGGCCCCAAGGCTGCAGGTTGCCTGCCTTGCCCAGACCTGTTGCTCTTATGCTAAAAACCTGTACAACCTGTTACTATACTGAATACTGTAGGCAACTATAAAGCATGGTAGGCATATGTGTATCTAAACCTAAACATAGAAAAGATACAGTTAAAATATGGTATTATAGTGTTATAGGACCACCATCACATATATGATCCATCAGTGACCAAAATGTTGTTATGTGGTGCATGACTGTATAGTATGAGATAAGGGTCCAACTTCATTCTTTGTATGTGGCTGTCCAGTTGTCCCAGCATTATTTGTTGAAAAGACTATCATTTCCCCCATTTGATGGCCTTGGCACTCTTGTCAAAGATTAATTGACTGTCGACACATGGATGTATTTCTGAATTCTCAATTCTATGCTATATATGTCTGTCTTTATGCCAGTACCACACTGTCTCGATTACTCTTGCTTTGTACTCTTGTTTTGAAATTAGGAAGTGTGGATACACCAATATCGTTCATCTTGGTTAATATTATTTTGGTCATCTCGAATCCCTTACAATTCCAAATAAATTTTAGAATCAGCTTGTTGATTCTAGAGAAATGAGCTGGGATTCTATTGGTGATTGCATTGAATCTGTAGACTAATTTGGGGTGTATTGCCATCTTAACAATCTTCTAATCTATGAACATGAGATGTTTACCTATCTATTTAGATGTTTAATTTCTTTCAACAATGTTTTGAAGTTGTCAGAGTTTTACATTTTGTTTGTTAAATTTATTTTAAGTATTTTCTTCTTTTCTGTTGTTATTTTAAATAATATTGTTTTCTTAATTTTATTTTTTAGTAGCAAATCACAGGGATTTAGAAATACAATTGATTTATATGTATTTACCTTGTCTTTGAAGCATCCTAAACTCATTTATCAGTTCTAATAGTATCTTGTTGAATTTTTTAAGATTTCCTATACACAAGATTATGTAATGTGCAAATAGAAATTGTTGTATTTCTTTCTTCTCAGTCTGATGCCTTTTATTTATTTTTCTTGCCTAATTGCCCTAGCTAAAATTTCCAGTACAATGTTGAATAAAATTGATGGAGCAAATGAACAACCTTGTCTTATTTCTGATCTTAGGGGGAAAGCATCTAGTCTTTCACCATTAAGTATGATCTCAGCTGTGGGTTTTTCATGGAAGCCCTTTATCAGGTTGAGAAAGTTCTCTCTTTTCCTAGTGTGTTGAGTGATTTAATCATAAAAAGATGTTGGAGTTTGCTGAGTGCTTTTTATGTGTGTACTGAGATAATCCTGTGATTTTTGCCTTTTATTCTATTGCTTTGGTGCATTACATTAATTGATTTTCAGATGTTAAACCAACTCACATTCCTGGGATAAATACCACTTTGTCATGGTATATAATTCATTTCATATATTGTAGATTTGGTTTGCTAGTATTTTGCTTTTGGTTTGCTAGGATCTTTCCATCTGTATTCATAAAAACATATTGGTCTGTCATTTTCTTTTTTTTTTTTTAATTTTAGAGACAAGGTCTTGCTCTCTCATTTTGGCTGGAGTGCAGTGGTGTGATCATAGCTCACTGCAGCCTTGAACACCTGGGCTCAAGTAATTATCCTGCACCAGCATATCTGGTTAAATTTTAAAATATTTTTGTAAAGACAGCATCTCATTATGATGGCCAGACTGTTCTCAAACTCCTGGGCTCAAGTGATTCTCCCCCTTCAGCCTCGCAAAGTCCTGGGATTACAGGTCGTGAGCCATCCGGAGTCTGTTATTTTCTTTTCTTGTTATGGCTTTGCCTGGTTTTGGTGTCATGGTAATACTGGTCTCATAGGATGAGTTAGGGAGTGTTCCCTTGTCTTTTATTTTTTGGAAGGATTTGTGAATAATGGGTACTAATTTTTCTTTAGCTATTTGGTAAAATTTACCAGTAAAGCCATCTGGGCCTGTGATTTTCTTTGTGGGTGGATTTTGATTACTACTTCAATTTATATAGGGATCAATTCAGATTGAGTTTATTTCTTCCTGAGTCAGTTTCCTGAGTAGTTTGTTGTCTTTCTAGGAATTTTTCTATTTTATCTAAGTTATCTGGTTTATTAACATATACTTTTTTATGGTATTTTGTTATAGTATCACCTTTCATTTCTCATTCTACTAATTTGAGTCTTCTCTTTTTTTTGGTAAATCTAGCTAAAGGTTTGTTAATTTTCTTAATCTTTTAAAAAATAGTTTTTGGTTTCATTGGTTTTCTATATTTTTTCACTGTTTCACTAATTTCCACTTTAATCTTTATTTTTTCTCACCTTCTACTTGCTTTAGGTTTAGTTTTCTCTTTTTTTTTTTCCAGTATCTGAAAATTGAAGGTTAGTTTATTAATTTAAGTTAATCCTTCTCCTCCACTACCTCCTCCTCCCCTTCTCCTTCCTCCTCCTTCTCCTTTAACACAGGGTCTTCCTCTGTTGCCCAGCCTGCAGTGCAGTTGCATAATCATAACTCACTCTAATTTGAATTCCTACACTGAAGCAATCCTTCCACCTGAGCCTTGTGAGTAGCTAAGACTGTAGGTGTGCACCATGACACCCAGATAATTTTTTTTTTATTATTTTTTATTTGTAGAGATGAGATCTCTATGTTGCCCAGATGGTTTCAAACTCCTAAGCTCAAGCAATCCTCCTGGCTCAGCCTCCCAATTTGTTTTCTAATATATGCATTCAATGCTACAAATTTCCCTTGATATGTTGTGTTTTCATTTTCATTCTACTTAACACATTTTCTAATTTCCTGTTTGATTTCTTCTTTCACCCATTGGTTATTTTGCAGTATGTTATTTAAATTTCCACGTATTAGGGAGTTTCCTATAATTTTCCTATTGATTTATAGTTTCATTCTATTGCAGTCAAATGTACATTGTATTATTTCTACCTTTTTAAATTTATTGAGATTTATTTTATGGGCTAGCCTATGGTCTATCTTGAAGAATATTCTATATGCACCTGAAAAAATTATGTAGTCCACAGTCAGGTGTAGTGTTGTATAAGTGATGTTTAGATATTTGTTATATTGGTGTTTGTAAAGATGCTGATATATACATAGTGTGCTTTATGGTGTGCAAATTTTCTATTTCCTTATTGATTTCTACATAATTGTTCCATCATCACTGAAAGTGGGATATAGAAGTCTTTGAATGTTATGGAGCTCTCTGTTTCTCTTTTCATTTCTATTAGTTTTTGTTTTTGCTTCATTTTGATACTCTATTGTTCTAGCATATATATTTATAATTTCTCATATCCTAATGAAGGATTGACACTTTGGTCATTATTAAATCTCTCTCTCTATCTCTAGTAACACTCTTTGTTTTAAAGTCTATTAGTATAGCCAACTGAACTCTTTTGATTGCTGCTTGCATGATATATCTTTCCTAGCCATTTACCCTCAATCTACTTTTACCTTTGAATCTAAAGTGTGTTTCCTGTATACAGCATATAAATGTTTCTTGGTGCTTTTTCCCCCATTCTGATAAACTGTGTCTTTTGATTAGGTTATTTAATCCATTCACATTTCATATCATTGTTAATATAGTTGGATTTGTGTCTACTATTTTTACTTTTTGTTTTGTATGTCTTTTGTCTTTTCTGTACCTCTCTGTTGCTTTGTTTTGCATTATAATGTAGAATTTAAATTACTTTAATGATTTTTTTACTATCTTTTCTTGAGCAACCTTTGTGGTAGCTCTAGGACTTACCATCTACATCATGACTTATCAGACTCAGCTTCATATTTATACTAATCTAATTTTAGTCATATATAGAACTGCTCTCCTATATAATGCTATTTCCTTTGTAAATTTTTGTGATATTATTTTTATAGCTATTACATCTATAAATATTACAAATACATCACATTGCTATAATTATTACATTATATAATTTTGTATCTTTTATTAAAGCTGAGAGAAGAAAGAACAGCAAGTAAATATTTACAGCTTTGCTAATGAATTTTTTTATTTATAATTTCTGGATCTCTTCATTAGTTCCTGTTGATCAAGTTACAATCTGAAGTCAATGTCTTAGTCAATTTCAGGCACCTTCTTTGTGCTGTTATTGTCAAATATAGCATGTTTGTACGTTATAGTCCCAATAATATGTTATGGAATTGCTTATTAAATAAGCTAAGAGAAAAAGAAGAAATGTATTTATACTATCTTTTATAATGACATAATTATCTTTATCATTGGCCTTTCTATTTTAATGTGGATTCAGGTTATTCTCCAGGGTCATTTGCTTCCAATCTGAAGATTTTCCTTTATTATTTCACATAAAGTTAGTTTTGTTTATTTGGAAATGTGTTTATTTTGTCTTCATTAATGAAAGAGAGTTTTACTCAATATAGAATTCTTGTTTGACTTTTATTTCTTTGAGCCCTTTAAATATGTTATCTCAGTGCTTTTTGACCTCCATTGTTTTTGACAGAAAGTCATCTGTTAATCATATTGGAATTCACTTGTAAAGTATGCGGGATGTTACTTCTTGCTACTTGTAAGATTTTCTCCTTGTCTTGTGCTTTCAACAGTTTTACTGTGATGCATATATTTGTGGATCTTTTTATGTTTATCCTATTTAGTGTTTATTCACCACACTAGATATGTAGATTAATATATTTCAATAAAGTTTAGACTTTTCTTTTTTAATTTTTTTTTCCTGTTCCCTTCTCTCTCTCTCCTTTACTTCTGTCATTGGTCATGTGCTTGTTGATTTCCCATGTTTCTCTGAGTTGCATTTTTCTTCCCTTTTTTCTTTATTCTTTGAATTATATAATCTTTATTGATCAAATTTCAAATTACCAATTCTTTCTTCTGCCAATTTGAATCCAGTGAAGCTTTCACTTCAATTATTATATTTTTCAACTCCTGAATTTAAATTTGTTTCTTTTTAAAATTTCTATCTTTACTGATAATGCATTGATGTTTTTTATTTGATGTATTATTGTTATTGTACCTTCCTTTACTTCCTTAATCATGGTTTCATTACTTCTTTGAACATATTTATAATGGCTACTTTAAAGACTTTGTTGAATTCAACATCTGGTTGCATTCACAGGCAGTTTCTGTTGCCTGCTTTTTTCCCCCGTGTATGAGTCATATTTCCCTGTTTCTCTTTAGGTCTCATACTTTTTTATTGGAAATTTGAAACATTAGGTAATATATTTTAGCTACTCTGGGTACTTTCTACCACCACAGAGGCTTGTTATTTGCCTGTGTTTTTGTTTTGTAACTGCCTGGATTATCTTGGAGAAGTCTATTCTATTAATACTCCCACCATCAAATGTCCACTTTTGCCCCTTTATGGTGTGAAATTTCTGATATTCTGATATTCCCAAGGGAATGCGCAGTCCTGGATATGAGTATAATCACCCTGCAATGACAGTGATTTTTGCAGAGTCCTCTTTGACTATCTCTTTCTTTGACCACATCCAAACCCACTAATTGATAGCTTATATTATGCTCTTGTTTTCAACATTGCCCTGGTGTATAAATTGTTTCACCAACATAGCCAATTAAATTCAGGATCATTTGAAGAGATAGTTCCTAAGTTCACTGTTTCACTTTTGTTCTAAGCCTAGAACAGGCACTTCTAAGCTGTCTCTTTCCCTGGTTCTCTCCAGAAAAATAGTCAAGCTATAGTTTAGGTTATATTTCCAATGACCCTACCCAATCACCTCCCAGTTGCCTTTCTCCATAGTCTTCACTGATTTTGAAAGCATCCTTAGGCTTGAACATCTTCACAGTCTATTACAAATGAAGTCAGTTCCTGTGGGAAAAAATAATGGAGCTCTCTGTTTTACAGCTTGTTGCTTCCCATTGCCAAATCTCTGAATTACACCTTTGGAGCTGGAATGGGGGCAATAACACACTTCTTTCTGACAAATGCCTCAACTTTAGGAGCTGAGTGCTCAGTGTGTGTGTGGTGTGTGGGGAACACAATAGTTTTAGTAAATTTTCTTGACTAAATATTTATTTATTTATTCATTCATTACATGATCCATGTGTGACTTTCTTAGGGCCATTTCAGAAATTTAGGTGACCCTAAGACCATTTCCAGAGACTTAAGATTTTTTTTGAAACAATTTTTACCGGTTTCTCTAGGGATTGGATCCACAGAGCTCCTTGTGCTGTCATGTTGTAAGAAAAATTTTGACTTCTTTTTTCAATCCAGCTACATGTATTACTTGAAGTGTCTGTCCTCTTTTGTATAGCTTGTATGCAGTCAAGGCCACAAAACCTAATAATTATTATATATAGGCTTTATCTTTTATGGAATATAATGATGGATTAGTTTTGATCAGGTTAGTTAATGATATAGACCAGCACATGATCTATTAAAAAATTGATAGTTAGAAATTAAGATAATAAAAATTAGTGGATTAATTGAGTATAATTTTCTACTGTCTGCACAAGACAAAGATCTAAATTTAATCTCTAAATATAGTCAGTTAAGTTTATGATTGTAAAATATGCTATTGTTATATAAAATGAATTATTTATTTTTTCCCAAAGAATTCAGACCATTTAATGTTATAATTAGTTTCTCTAAAATGAATTAGACAAATATTGCTCTCTTTCATACTTGATAGAATTTCTGTGTATTTTTTCCTCCCCATGAGTCACAGATTTCCCAGTTTCTAAACTAGTTAGTAAATTTCCATTTAAAATATCTGAAGGTCAAATTATTACTTGGCTACGGAGATCCAAGGATTGAGAAAATGTTCAATCACATCATAAATAAACCTTTCAGAATCCCAACAAGGTATAATCAAAATGAAATAAGTAAAATAAATCCACACACCCACAGACAGAAATATATAAGAAATTATTACAGGAGAAAAATGCTATTACAAATATGCAATCCCTATTTACTCATTTTTTCCTTGATTCTTAGATTTAAAGCCAGATTCCTTCATTATTTCTGACCTGATATGAAACACCATCTGTCATGTGCATGTTAAGAGGATTATATGTAAGCAAAATAGATATTTTTTTTTCTTTTGGACTTTAAGACTTTTTAAAGGCATTATAGATTATGTAGATTATTAAATATGAAAATTAAACTGGTAAAGAGAAAAGATGGTTTCTATTGATATATTTTTTATATTAAAGTAATTATACATTGCTTTAATAGTTAACTATTTTATTGGCATTCTGCAATTTTGCTTTTAAATTTTAGGCTCATGACTATTTTCCTTGATCATTATAAATTGAGATTCCCCAGAGGAAATGATAAAGATTTTTATAATTATATTATGATTTATACACATGTCAAACTGAATCTCATAGAGCTCTAAATCTATGTTGGCTAAATTTCCAGATAATTATCAAACATTTATCAATATCCAGTTTCATTTTACTTATAATACACAAAATGAATCAATTATGTGGAAAATATAATGTAGCATTGGAATCCATGTTTGTGATTACTTTTGAAGATGAAGAATTTTTGCTGTTTTTGGCATTTACTTTGAATCATAAAAATTTAAAGCTAGTATATGATGGATCATGTGGTTAAAAAAGAATCTCATTCAAAAAAAAGTTTTTTAGAGACAGGGTCTTACTATGTTGCTCAGGCTGAACTCAAACTCCCAGACTCAAATGATCCTCCAGTCTCAACCTCCCAGTAGCTAGGATTACAGGTGTATGCCACCATGCCTGAAAAGAAATTCATTTTTAAATAAAAAAGCTAAACTGCAAAAATGGTTAAATAACTTATCAGAAGGTCCACAGCTTTGGTAAGAAGTTAAGGGTTAAACTACAGATTGTTCAAGTCTTGGTCCATTCTATTAATACTTTGAAACCTCTTGTGATTCTTTCACAACCCTGATGAACTTTTTGTCCAGAAAATTTCACTTTGGAAGGCCTGAGAATACATATAGTCGCCCATCCTCATGTATACCCCACTGGAAATTGAACTAGATTCATACTTTGAAAAGTAATATTTTCCTACACTTTTTACTCAAACAATCATAGTGGCTAAGTGTTTGAGTTTCAAAACATTTCCCAAATGTGCAAGCTACTAGAGAAGTCTATGAGCAAACAGCAAAACAAAGCTAGCCAATGCAAATAAAAAGAATAGATCATAATGAAAATGTCCAGAAAGGATTTGCCAAGGTCAACTCTCCAGAAATGAGTTAACTAAATTTTTATTTCAAATATGGACTAACTAAGGCTTATTTGACTCTATCTTGATAAAATTGTCTAAGAAGTGAGCCAAGGAAGGAGGTAGGCAGAGAAAAGAAAAACAATCTTGTTTGTTGGTCCATATGCAAATACTAAAAGCATGGAACAAAGGTATATAATTACACATATTTCACACATATCTATGTGATAATATTTATCTATCATTTCATGAAAACAAAAAGCAGCAGGAATAATAAAAGGGCACTTAAGATTTGAAATTCTATTAAAATTTTATATACTCTGTCTCTTGCATGTAAGATCACATCTGTCTTCAGAATTCTAGATGACCACATCTAGAATTAGATGTGGCCACTGGAAAATATAAAATAAAAGAGTTTAGCGACTGTCTTGTTATTGTTGTCAAGGTGTTTCTGACAAGAATATCAATTAAGACAGTGTTTGTTAAGCCATTATCTATGTTGAACTGAATACTGAATAGAGTGGCTTAACCCATATGTTATAAGCTCAGAGAATTTAATTTCAGGGTCATAGAGAATTTCTGGCTTTGAAGACAAAAGTTATCATATCATCAACTTCTGTAGCTCCCTAACTCCAGTGACAACAAAGTTCTTTGGAATATATTTTTATTCCATTTTTACAACTGATGCCTGTTAGACTTGTAGACCATAGAATAGAAACGAGCTGCAGTTCATGTTATTTCTTCACTTTGAAGGAAACAAAGGAGCTGACAACACTGAAGGACAAAGACCAAGTTATATGCTGGATACCATGTGGCCCTTAGGCCACTTTCCACAGCAAAAAGTTTTCAATTAATGCACAAAATGTAGTCATTGCTATTTTAATACTGTAACCTTTGGAAGTGGCCTCTCTACTGTGATTGGGAATTTTAACTCATTATTGCTTTTATAAAACCTAAGACTCTAACTTGAAAAGACATGGAATTTAACATAAGTAATCTGAAAACACCAATACAGCTATGTTTATAGCATGTGTGCATACATGCACAAACACACAAAAGGTATAACACTGTACTGGGTGCATCATTACGGTGGCCACTCAGACAGTGCTACCTACAAGGCACAGTGGCTTTGTCCACACAAGTGAATGAGAGCAGAAGTGAAACTGGCAGATGACTTTGCCCTTTGTGGCAATCAGAAAAATCATAACAGAAAAAGGAACAGGGAGGTTTTCAGGGTCAAATACATATTCAATCTCTGCCATTGCTCTGGACATATTAAACAATTTTTTAAAAACTTATTATTTTGTATTTCAAAACTCATTACTTCTATCAGCACCAAAAAAGACTAAAGTTTAAGCTTCCTAGTATCAGTTATCCTTTCTGTATGTGAGTGTGCAAGTGTGTTTAAAAATATTTTCTTGTGAATGATAGTAATGAATTAAGAACAATGGCATTTAGGATTACTCACAGCAAATTTGATCATATACATTTCAGTAAGAAAAGGATCAAGAGGTGCTGACATCATACACACACACACACGTGTGTGAATGTATATATGCACAGTAATTAAGATTCAAAAGAAAACCTAGAGAAAAGAGAAAAACCAAAGTATATATATGCATTACAAAATACCAGGGCAGAACAAATTTTATATTACCTCTGAATTAATTTACTTACATATGAAAATAAGCAGATTAGATTATTTATTTGAGATGTTTTCCAATTTTAAACATTCTACATTATTTTACATGTTTATAAATGTTGTCATTATTATTGATATATATACACACACACATATAGAGTCATATATCACTTAAGAACAGTGATACATTCCCAGAAATGTATCATTAGGTGACTTTTGTCATGTGAACATCATAAAGTGTACTTACACAAACCAAGATAGTATAGCTTACTACACACCTAGGCTATATATATGATATAGCTCATTGTTCCCAGGCTACAAACCTGTACAGCATGTTACTGTACGGAATACTGTGGGCAATTGTAAGACAATGGTAAACATTTGTGTATCTAAACATATGTAAATGTAGAAAAGGTACAGTAAAATTATCATATTATAATCTTATGAGACCACCATTATATATGGGTTCTGTCATTGACTGAAATATTATGTGGCACATATATATGGATATATAAGAATGTGTGTATCTATATTTACATTTATCACATTCATTTTTTTCATAAAATTTATAGCTCACAGAAATGTGAGAAAACTAAACTATCCAAGAAGAAAATTTCTTGGGTTAATCTTTGGGGATTTTGTTTTTTCAACAATTACAAAATATGCCTACCCTTTGTTCAATGACCATCATTCATTTCCAAGAAAACTGTATCTAAGTAAAAGTTGTTAAATAAAATTTTTTACTTAAGTGTAGTAGGATAAATTATGATGTATTCCATCCCATACCAAGATAACCAAATAATTTTTACTGATTGAAAAAGTATACGAATTAAATATTAGATAAATTTTTATATGTAATAAACAGTAATTCAAAAATAAATAAATACAGTTTGTACATAAATGCAATGTAATGAAATTTTATTTTCTTTGCCAAAAGACAAAACTACTTCACAATGAGAGATTTGTGAAAGAGAATTGGTCGTTGGAAAAGTTAATTCTTCTTGTACCATTTTTCCACTATCTTTACCTCATATGGGCTCATATTTATCTCTTACTAAACCTGAACTTAACATTATTAGGGCAAAACAAGTATTTGACATAGTGCCTCAAAACAGGAGGAATGGAGTTCATGTGTAATACACTAAAGTGTTTTATTTGTCTTCATTCTCTCACTTGGCAAAAATATACAATTCAAATTCATTCCATATGATCCTTCTTCCTAGAAAATGTGGCTTCACATAAATTGGTGACTGCATTTTTGCCTAAAACAATAATGTCAAAATAATGTGTATTATAGCATAGTCACTTAGTGTGTTTTGGGGGAAAAAAGGGAAGTTTACCTGAAAATGGTAAATATTTTCCAAAGCTGTTATGGTAAACAGTCATTAATTAAGAGTTATCATATGAGGTAATCTGTAAAGTCAAAAGTTTCAGCAAATTAAGAAAAAGGGGTGGAAATTAATGATGTCAAGTTAATATAGGACAATAACTAAACTGGTAAAAAGTAAAAAACTGGCATGATCAGAGAATTTTTATAACATTATCAACTTTGCCACATTTATTATACCTCTATAGATTCAAAAGTATTTAAAAATCTTAGCTTAAACTTGAGAGTAAACTTTTGAGATCAGTAGATCACCTTTACTTGCCTTATCTCTTTTCATTCTCCTTGATGTTTACTTTGCTTATTTCAGTTCTTATAAAGAGCCAACTTCTTCTGTTCAGGGCAATCTTCATACATGTTATTTGTCTGGAAAGCTACCTACTCCATATTTCCTCCTAAGTCCAAGTACCCCAGGAATGTCTACCAGATGAGATGTGTTCCTAACATGGAGGTCTATTATAAATGTTTTCACAGCAACTAAATAATTACTATTGTTAGTATCTGTATCTTGACTATTATGCTATAATCTTCAAGGAGGACAGGGTTGAGTCTTTGTGATTCATTTTTGGTTGAAAGTTGTTTTAAGCAAGGTTAGAATAGATTTTGTAATGACTGTCCAAGTGATGTTATATTTTCTGATAACATTCTTTAAAATTCTTTAATAAAAATAATTTATTAGTATTTTTAAGAATTGACTATATCAGAAAATCATGAAAAGACTTCTGCAGAAGGATAATTGCCATATTGTAAAATCAAGTCTATTTTGTTGTGTGTATATGTGTGTGTATTGTGTATGTATATGATTACACACATGTGTTTGTGCGTGTGTATATATGTGTGTGTACACACACACACACACACACACATGTGATCATGCATTTGCTTCAGGAAAAAAAAAAAAATCCCATGCCACTTCATAGGGTAATTCAGACCATGAAGACAAAGGCAAGGGAATCATTAGAGTAGACCAAATACTTCTCAAAATTTATGAGATTCCATCTTAACCTACCTAGCATATAGCATGCACTAAGATAGGACCAACTCAAATTCCTAATTTGGAATTTGAAATTTTTTCAAAATTTTTTGCAAGGGCACAGTCCTATTAGAAGCACCCAAAAGACATTATTAATTAGAGAACAACAGCTAGTGTTAATTATCTTGTTATTTTACTAGTTTAGGGTTTCATTGCTCTGAAAAGAAATGAAGAAGTACTTGTAAGACGAGTGCTCACTAAAGAGTCAACTCCCAGAATTATGGGTGTGTCTGCTCTAAGAACAAATTCCAGGCTCCATCTTCCAAGCAAAAATTCTTTACAAGCCCTAACATGTCAGTTTCTAAGCTCCAAGAATCTTAAGATCTAGACTACATTCAGAGCAACAGGAAGAAGAATCTGCTGGCCACTTGGAAAGAGCATTTTGTCTTTGCTACACTATGACTATTCAAGCTTATTATCCATGCTTGTTATTTTGCCTTAACGGTTGCAAAAAGAAAGTTTAATTTCTTGAGGTGTCCGCTAGAGTTGGAAGACAGAGGGGAACAAATGAAGATCACTCAACACAATGCAAGCCTATGTGTAACAAAGGGGTTGCCTTAAGCTATGTGCAGGCAAAGAAAGAAGAAAGGGGACATAGAAAGGAAGCAGTGGGGAGACAATTTTTCAGACGATTCTCCACCCTAGTCTGGTTAGCCAGTGACAAATGGGGCTATCGGAAGCAACTGTGAGAGAAGAGCAGTGTAAAGTCTCTTAGTCTCTCTTGTTCTTTGCCAAGAGAGGATGTTCATATTTGCTATTTTGTAAAGCAATATTTCATGCCAGTGTCCTTTGTTCTTGCCCAAAAATTGAGTCCCAGAATTTCCTTTTTGAAGTCTTAGCAAGTGTGAGAGGGTGTGATTGGGGAAAATCTTCCCCCATAGAGGGTCCACACTGCACAGTAATAACTCTTCTCTTAAAGATGCTGTGACTGAATCATTCAGGAGAAGTTTATAAAGCAGGGATGCATTTGTATCCATTGAAATGAATATTCTACACACCTCTATAGATGTGCCTAAAGATGATTATCATCTAAGAATATTAAGTACAAGCTATTAGTGGGAGGGGAAAAGAGGTGGGCAGGTGATCCCAGAGGAAAATTGTCTGCATCATTAAAAACCTACTGTCAAGGCAGAAGAACGAGAGTGTGTGTGGGGTGCGTGCACCGGGAGATGAAGAGGAGAGCCCCTCTCCCGCCTTGCACCTACTCCCACAGAGGGAGAGAAAGCTGAAAATAAAGCTTCTGTTTGTCACCCCCCACATCACAGTTACATTTAACTAAGCAAAGGCCTGGCAAAGGCAATTTTAACTCTAAACCTCAGGGTGAGAAGTGTATCTATTTGGGATTCAACAAAAGAACCCCAAATGCCTAGAAGGAATCTTTGTGGTCCCCCTTGCAAGGCAAATAAAAGCCATTGTGAGCTACAACCCTCTGGTTATGCGGTTATGCTTTCTATGTCTCCTTGGGAGGAAAGTGTCAACTGTGGAGAAAAAGTAAGAACCCTTGCAGCTCACATTGAAAATTCAATACAATACAGAAGTAGTAAAGAAAAAAAGTCCTGTACTCCCCCTCACCAATAAGTTACATACACCTTTGTCATTCCTAATGGACTGGAGAATAAAGAATAAAGTAGTAACTATAGATTTAAAAGGAAAAGAAATTTCATATACTATTCTCCAAAAGTAAGTATAAGATTTTTTGAGATTTGCCAATATATATACTATATGCCGGCTTATGGTTCTTAAACTACTTCAGCTTATCTTAGCAGTAAAATATCCCCCAATAAAGTATTCTTCTACTTCTTGAAAACATGAACCACACAATGCTAAGTGAAATATTTGCTACAAATATTTTTTCCAGTGGCATAAACACTCCCAAGGCCAAATAAATTGCTAGGAATGAATAATATTTTTAAAAATAATTTTATGTGAATGGATTCTCTATGCAAACATAAATTTAATATTCTGAATCCAAATAATAAAAAAATCAGTCCAAAATATTTCCATTATATTTTACCACCCTATCTAGTTTTCACTGCCACTTTTGCCCTCAGAAAGTTTCTTCATGTTGATGCTTTTATATTGGCAATGGTAAAATCTTAAGGGATTTAGAAAAGGTGATGGAGGGGGTATATTCCCAATCTTATATCGTTGCAATATTCGCTTTAAAGCAATGTAATCCTTTTCTGTTTCTGCCCCAACATTTCATAATTATATCATTTACAAGAATTGTGTAATTTACATAACCACCTAAATTGTCATAATTGCTAGAAAGTGCTGAAAAAGCATACGGTAGGCATTTCAGATTCATTTCTGTTCTCTGTTTGAAATTCATTTGAAATGCCTTTTGCATAAAATTTCTTTTGGTCAACAAAAAAGTAACTTGGGTTTTATTTTTCAGGAACCCTCTCTTCTCCTTCTTGGGCTGACTTCTTTCTCTTCTTTCAGGAAGCCTTTTCCAGGTACTCTCCCTGAGCACTGGAAAGGTCACCAGGATAAATAAGCCCCTCCTCAATTTTACAGAAGAAGAAACTGAGATCAACGAGTTTAACAGATTTGATCTGAGTCCCACAGGTCACCTCTGCAGAGTCAAGGCTAGAAGTCACTTTTTTTAAACTTGCATGTTTTGTTCCTTGTCCCACACTGTTCTCCACTGCATTTAGAAAGAAGAAAAAAGGAAAAATACAAGAATGGAATGGTCTCTTCAACAGTTTTCTCAGCGTGCCATTTCCATTATAATTATCTTAACCATCTGTTTTGCTTGGAACAGGCAAAAGAATTTGATATTAAGAAACGAAACTGTCATTCTGTACCACAGAGAAAGGCCTCAGAACTGGGACCTTATTTCAGGAAAAAACAGTGGATGGCAATTTTATCAGAGGTTTCATCGGTGAAGTAGAATGCCAATATTTGATCATTACTGCTTTGAAAATCAGTAGTTCATGTAATTTTATAAATAAAATAAATGTCATCATAGCATATCATATGTAATATTTGCTAAACTGTAATCTGGAAACATGTAAAGTAAACAAGAGTATTGGAAAACGGCAATTAACTTTCTTAACCTAATTCTGCTTCAGTTTCTTCTCTAAAAAGCTTATCAGCCTTGAATACTTAAAAGACAATGTATTAATATTTAGCTTCCTGCTGCTAAGTTGGCTGTTATATAAAGCTATAAAATTTTGTGGAAACATAAGATATATGCATGAATAACAAACCACATTTCTGAATTGCTTACCTCTTGAATATGTACACATATATATGGACACACACTGTACAAAACACTCACACAGTTTATGCTAGTAATAACCCAGTGTTATACAGTGAACAAAAAAGAGCTGATTCACTTATTTGATTCTTTTGTCAAAAATGACTGCAAAATATGCATTTTAATTCTAATTAAAAATAAAATGTAAACAGTGATATACCTATCTTGCAGTTATAGACTTTTCAAATTATAGATATTATTTGAAAGAACCAATAATACTTTAAAATCATTATTTAAATGACTTGTAATTATGGCAATTTAACCAAGCTTCAGAACAAATAACTACCAATAGAGAGAGCAGCTTATCACTTTGGAGATAAACATGGGAGACAGAACAATTTTTATAGAAAAGTGAAGAGAGTATTTAACTCAATTAAGGAAGAAAAGAAATAATAAATTATTATTTCTGGAAAAACTTGAGAAAATAATAGCAAAGCTAAGAGGAATCAGAGGCCCTTTCAATATTAATGTCTTCCAGACCATAAAGTTTATCACAAAAACATTGAAAAAAAAGAAAAAAATAGAAACACCATATACTTTGATAAAAGAATAATTTTGTGTGCTCAATAAGAATCGAACTGAAAATCAAATTTTATGCAGCCAATAGATGTAACATAGTCCTGTAGTTTTAGGCAAGTAATTTTAGAAATGGTGGAAAATTTCATCTGAAAGAAACAAAATAAAGTTCATAATATTTTCTAAAAATATCAAAGCAATTAAATTTTACCCAACTACAAATTATATATTAGAAAGAAATAATTTAATTCCAAATTTCTTTTTCCTGAGATGAAAAATCTTATAAATTAATAACTTGACACATATAAGCTAATTCAATTCTTATACCAGCAATACTAGTACCTGATCACATCTCAAAAAATGAAATTAAATAGAAAAAAAAATGTAGTGAAAAGAAACACGTACACCCCTAAACATTTTCAGAATTTAATATTAAATGCTTTTTTTGCCCCCTCATGGTCATTTTTCTTTTTTCCTTTCCTAATTTGTAACGTTATATTTGCCTTCCATTTTCTTTATTTCTTGGCAATGTGATAGAAGACCAATAAATCAATCTGGCATACTAACTCTAGTAATTATTATGGAGTACAGAGAAACTTCTGAGATTGCTTACATTTATTCTCTTATCAACAAGGTTCATTTTCAAAGCCACAGGTAAAGTCCCACAGTCCAACATTACACTTGCCTAACACATTTCTACATTAGTCATGCATAATGTCCTGTTACTCTGTTTAAAACATATATATACACATACACACCTAGAAGTATTTATATATATACTACTTATGTATAAATATGAAGAATAAAATTGAAATGGACTCCTTCACTGGAACAAGGAATGTGAGATATGAATGGTATGCTCAATTTATTCATGTTTCCTTTTTCCCTCCCTCCTTTCCTCCCTTCCTCCCTTCTTTCCTTCCTTCCATTACTTTTGATTACCTTCTGGTTTGTGCATTGGCCTTTTCTCCTTTAAGTGGCGGGCTGTGAAGGTGCTAATAAATGAGCCATTTACTCTTTAAGGTAGTATGTTCAATCCATTAATGTACCTGAATAGCCACCAAATAGTAATTAATGTAAGACAATACTATCTTGAGTAAGTATAAATTATATATATAATTTCTAATATTTTACAATTATTCAAGATATTTTTTAAAATTACACTTGCATTTTGACTCTTATAAGATACATCCTTTACACAAGGTATTTTGAATATGAATCAGAAACAAGTCTGATGGCAACAAAATAATTTATATGGAGGCATCAACATGATGATGATGATGTTACCTGAGTTATAAAACAAGAAGTTAAAATGCACCATTGATTTGGTAACAAAGAATAGAAATTATCATTTTTTTAAGTTCACCTCTTTAAGATAACATGAAGAAACAAGCTTTTTCATTTTTTTTCCTTTCACATATATATTTTTCTTGATAATATTTGTAGTGTTCGGGGAATGTTAACCATCACTCAATATTGATTTAAACACAAAAAATTAACAAGAATTTTATTGTCCCTAACAGAGGTGATAATAGTTAAAGGTTATTTATATTATTACATGCATCACTAAAACCCAATGAAATAATTTTTATATTAATGTATTTTAAATATATTTATTAAATTGGTTGATGTCTTATACATACACAACCATAAGACAAATATCTCACAGAGGTTGGTAAAAGAAAGAGTTTCTCTGAAATTCATAAACTTCTTTTTATCAGAAATAAGAATTAATGAAAACTGTTTCATTTTTGACTTGATTTGCAGAAATTCCAAGCCTACATTTTGGGCTCAAGTACAGTAACTTTTTTAGAGTACATTGTCTGATTTAATAAGAATGAAACTTAGCAATGATTATAGCAAATTACCATTCTCAAAATAGTACAAGATAAAGGGTTAAAGCTTTTGTCTTCTGTGGGAAGAAGGAAGGTAGAAGTGAAATTGACCCTAGGCAGAGAAATTATAGGTAATTTCCTTTATGTTGGGTGTCTGGGTAGTGGTGAGTTGGTCCTCATGTTCCCAAGAACCTCCTGGCCCAATCACCCTGGATTTGGCTGGCAGGTGAGAAAATTCTTGGTGTTATTGCTGCTGGCCTGGAAGTCCTGGTGAACCACAAGACCTACACCATCTTCACCAATCTTTAAGCTGGAGGAGACAACTGTCTCTAAATACTAGTTGAGAGATACAGGAGGATGAGGATAGTATACCCACACCTATGAGTCTCCCAGATGGGTAGCTGTACAAGAACATCCAGAATCACTTCATTCACATCACAGTGATACAACTCTGCATTTTATGGAATTGGATTCAGCACATTACGGTGGGAGTTTACAGAATTTTCCCTTTTCTCAACTCTCTACCATTTAAACCTTTCACTTAGGTCTTTTTATTTGTATTTTAAGGATTTTCGATTTTATTGCATTTGTATCTTTTACTACAAATTTTGAAAATTTTATAGAAATGGGTTTAGTCTAAATTTAGTTTAAATTCAGGTATGATAAATTTAATAATTCTTGAGGTATTATACTAATCAAAGACCTTGTAGGAGATGAAAGGGAGAAAATCCATGTGAAGTGCACATAGTAGACACTTAGTAAATTATAGTTATTATAGCTATTATTATTCTTAATAAAGTTAGAAATATATAAATTTAACACAGGTTGGATGAATTAATCAAGTTTATCAAGACTGGTATTTCCTAGTAAGAACATACACTAAAGTAGCAGTGGGGTACCATTAGTTGATATATTTTATATTATATCTGTCACCTATTTATTAAGTTTTAGGTGCTTGTTGAAATATCATAGCCTAAGAATATTGTCAGGCTTTGTATTTGGTCTTAAATTTTTTTTAAATTTATAATTATTTATCGTTTTTATTCTTCAAAAAGAGGTAAATGTCTAAAGCAATGATTATATTACAGTGAAAAAGGATTTTGTTTTGTCAGCAGTAGAGCATCTTCCGAGGGAGATAGATGAATGCCCACTCCTGTTGCCGAACTTTGTAACTGCTTTTGCTGTTTGTTTCCTCTCATTCATTTTGCATTCGTGTTAGGCTTGCATCTGTTTATGTTACTTGTCTATTATTCATCTACAGGATAACTGCTCAGCAGTCATTACTTCCTTTCATATCTTTTCTGCATCTTTTGTTTCCATGGGTTGTTTTGGCAATAAAACCAAGAAAAGGGTACAAAGCTTACAAAAAAAAAAGTGCAGTTGGAACATCATGTTTTTACAGCTCTAAGAATGTTATGGCTGATTTCAAAAAGTTTTTTTAAATGTTAAAATGTATTCGGCAAAGTTTAAAGCTCATAGGTATGATGAATTTGAAAACTTCAGAGAATGGAATGTAAAAAGTGTCTTCTGAAACAGCTCACTACTGTTTGATCTTTCCGTGGCAGGCTGCCTTGTGCAATTTTCTGTTTACTGTACATTTTAATACCAAAATTTCGAGCAATGAAGTCATAGTAATTCGTTACATTTATATAGCACTTCATAATTTTACTGTGTGTTTACTCATTCATTATGTCCTCTAATCTTTCTAGGTAGATAATTAGCATCTTCATTTTAAGGATGAAAAAAAAGAGAGTAACTATCTTAAGTGATGTGCTAAGGTCAAAAGGTGAATGAATATCTAAGCCTAGACTAGAATCTACATTTACTTGACACCTACCCAGCCTGCTGTGTGTGGGCCAGAAGGATGCTGACACTATAAAGTTGCTCCAATCTTTCTGTGGGCCTAAGGGGTAAAATATGATTTGGAGGGATCTTAGATTATATAAGCATAGCTTTATGTGTGATTTTAAATCATTTTTGTGTCCCCAAGCCCTATAAGACTTTATCGATAATTAAGGTACATTACACTAGGACACAAAAATTTTGCCTTTTATGTCAAGGGGTTTATGGATTCTCTGAAGCCCTTCTGTACAGCCCAGAATAATAATTTCAACTCTGTATGATTACTTTCATCCACTCAAACTATATTGTTTCTACATTATCTTAGGAATCTTATTTATCTGATTCAATGTGCTAAGGCTCAAAGAGTAATTCCTAGATTATTTTCAGCAAGTACATTGAAGGTACATAAAACCAATTCAAAGAATCAATAGCAAGACATCTGTATAAGATCATGTATTCAGAATATGATATGCATTTCTTTCTGAAGCCTTCATATACCTACATGATGATTTGTAGGTTATCAAAAATAATTGTTTTTTTTTCCTTATTCAGACATTTGTTGATTTTTTCAATAAACCTCATAGCTAGGAAAAACATTAAGAGCCATTCAAAAACAACTGCAATGTTGTTCCTTCAAGTTTAAGGCTCTTTAGTCTTGAAAATATGAAATTTCTTAAATTTTGATAAGCATAGTATAAAAAGAAACAACAAAAGTCATGACAAAGTCCTTGTTTACTATTTAGGCTTGGTTGAGTTTAAAATGTTGAAAACGCCACTAAGAGTTGGTTCTGACTAAGGCAGTGATTTCTATCTGAATGATGCAAAATATTCCATGTCTTCCGAAAGCCTAAAGGACTTCTCAGAGTTAGAGCATCACAATTAATTATTTTATTAAGTGTCAAAGCCCTCCATTGTACCATTTGAGATGAGTTATGATTTCCAAAATAATGCTAAGTCAGGGTCACTGGTCATAAGATTATACCTCCATCTAGCCTGATTATTATGGAATTGGAGTTTAGTTGGTAAAGGGGATTAATACAAGATCAGAGTTTAAAGACAAATCTATAGATATTTATCTATTTTACCATATTACTATTTATGGACTGTTACAGGAAGATGTTTTAGGTCTTATTTTGACATATAATTTAAAAATATTTATTTTTTAATAAATAAATGTAATTGAAATAATTTTATCCCGTTTCCTTTCCAGTCACTGTATATAAGTTTTGTTTAAAACATGAATGGAAACGAAGACATGGGCAAGTAGAGAAGATAGCATAATACACATATGTTTCTAAATCTTCCCTCACTCATTATATATGCCTATATATGTACCCATTAGCCAGAAAACACTTTTCTGCCAAAGGGATTTCATTACTATCTCTCCCTGTTAATTATTTACATACTGTACATCCCACTGTTGTAAAAGAACAACCAAACAATCCACCAGAGCCTACCTTCCATTTAAAAGAAATTTTCTATTGTAATTACGTAGTACTTGTGAAAAATCATAGAATTTTAACAACCCATTTGGTTTGCACCCAAAACAACCAAGAAATGTCAATGTTTCAACAATTGCTTAATTATTTTTAACATTATTACCTTTGGAGTGCTTAAGCTATCATTAAGTGATAAATAGCAAAATGATATTATTTTGGCCTGTGCCATCCACAATTCTTCTAAGAAATGTAAATATGTACTTTCTCATCATTATCAGAGTCATTTCTGTCACCATGATGTAAGATGATTCCTAAGGAAAAGTGAACTACCTCCCTCTTTTAATCTCCTTAATTAGAAATGTCAGAAATCTTAACTACCTAATCTTTTGTTTCCTCCTCCCAAAAAAAGATCTTTGGTGAAAAGACGCAGTTTCTGCCATTGGTTCTCCTACTTATAGCAATAAAGAGAGAAAAAGTGAGCAGCTCAAAGACGCTACCTATCTGCTCTAACATCTTCATTATTGTCTTTCAGTCACTGACTAATTAATGCTGAATAAGCTAAGTGACAATAAATGGTTGCTGTTTTGAAGGATTGATATAAGTTGCTATTCAAAATATATATCTTATATTTAATAAGTCACAGAAGTCTCTGAAACTTTTTATATGTGCATCTCATTGAATTTGTAGAATCTGTGAGATAATCACTTCACAATCCTTTATGAGAACGTCTTTCTAAGTCTTTCTCAAGTAGCTATGGTCATAGCTATGGCCTTCATGCCAATTCAGCTTGTTCTTCCTTTTTAACTCCCACCATAAATACCTTGGAAACTCAAGCATCATCAAGAAATGGCCTGAAAGTGACTTGAATTGTATTCTGGCCTATAAGAGCATTAATAAATGTACAGAGCTTTCATCCTAGCTAGCCACATGGACATCTAATGAAAGTAAGTGCTCATTAATGTCATTTCTATAAATTATAATATTAATAATTCATAAACATACTGTATATAAGACAAAAATTTCACAATATATAATAAAAACAATCAGCAGCCCAATTTTCATTTAGTAGTTCAAACATACAATTTCTTCTACCTAAAATTTTTACCTTAGCATTTTCTTCCATGGCTATTCTATAAAGGTTATCAAAATTCTGAGCAATTTTGATCATGTGAAGGAGGGTTAGCTATAATTCTTAATATATTACATTAAATAAATAAATGTTATATTCCTAAACCCAAATCATACAGCTTAGTGTAAAAAATGACAGATAAGGAATATCCCATAGCCCTTATGTGTGTCATAAAATTGTCCTTAAGAAATAAGCTGACTTTTAAGCAGCTTTTAAATACTTAATCGAAAATATTACAAATTAAAAGCCTTTTTTCTTAAAAAAAATTGAATTTGAAAATGTTTTGTTTTAACTGGTTGGCTTTTACTTGGAAGTTGGAAAGCAAAGTAAAATGAGAAAGTAAAATTTATTTGCCTGAAATCCAGGGAACTTACAAATATATCATGAGAACATTTATGTAGATGAAAGAACAGAAAGAAGGAGAACATTAGAGATGTAATATGGAAAGTGTAGGAGAAGATATTAAGAAAAACAGTTTCAAAAACATTATAAAATGACTGCAAATTAATGATTAAGTAATAAAAACAATACTTTGAGCTAAATTATTTTTAGAAGCAACAAATATAACTAATTGGGATAATAAGACAAATTGCATTAGGATACACACACACACACACACACACACACACACACCCCTAAATATATATATATATATATATATATAAAATATAAATGGCCTGCAGTAATTTATATATTTTAACACATCTATGTAAAAAAAAGACAATCAATATTCTTTGGTCCATACTTATTAAGCAGATGTTGCCTGCTGAATGAAAAAACCTTAGCAGATTTTGTTTGATTCTGTCAGTCCTTGACCTGCCTGCAGGCTGACATAATTTTCCTCCACAGAAACCAGTCGCCAGTGGTTACCAATCTTGATCTCTTCCAGTGTACGATGAGTTCTCTTTGAATTACTGGAGTGGGGTGTATCCTAGGCTGGATAAATCAGCCAACCAGAAAGGCCTAACAGGGCAAAGAAGCAGTGGGGCAGTTGTCCTTGCATTGTCCTGAAAGTGACCTCAAGTGTGACTTTCTGCGAGGCAAGAGGTAATTCTGTCTCTACTTTGGCTTAGCTTATATCACTTACAGTAAAGGTCACAAATCCTGACAGTTTTCTGTGCTTGAGAATAAGATTACTGTTTGTCTGAGAAGGAGCAGAGAGCCATGAGACTTGATTCTCTTAGGAATCTAGGTCAGAATTCATTCAGTAATGCCACCCAGGCCCTTCAAAGCAATATCTTACATTGTGGAAATACTTTGAGCAAATCCTGATGGTTGTTCATAAATTATATTACAACCTGAAGGGAGAAAAAGTTATTCTGTCCCTTTTTGACTCCAGCTTTTCATAAGGTAAGTCATAAAATTTAATTAGTGACCTCAGAGCAAGGTCAGAGTTCTTAAATTCAACGACATCCTTCATAACCTCCAAGTCAATAATAATAACTGAAGATGATGTTAGTGCTTCTAAATTCAATAGAAGTCTCAGCAGCAGTTAATATACAAAAACCACATCCAAATATATGAAAGGTTTTTTTTTTTAAAAGTATATAAAGCTTTCTAAGTGTCTCCAAAATACTGCAATGTCTGGAATTTGGACTTCATATAAATAGGAAGCATATGCACATTTGAAGATTGGAGATTAGAAATGGATAAGATAGAAGAAGAGAACAATCTTTTAAAAAACAATTTCAGACATTAAATGTACATAAATGAAAATGTCTATGAGCAACCACAGTAAGCCTATTTTTAGGTATTTTACCTTTTCTTGGACAAAAAAAGAAAGAAAAAAAAGAAGTAGGAAAAAGAAGAGAAAAAAAGGAGAGACAAGTGGAAATTTGCTTATTGCTCTGAGGTTGTATAAATGTTGCCAAAGCTAGGCCTACTGCCTTCAAAAGTGTGGGAAACAGAATTGGCACTTAACAAAGAGCTGTGCAGTTGTGACTCTGAAGTCTGGAATCCTGTTGCTAGTGTGCATAGAACTGAACTTCCCATGTCCTTCAAGGGGCAGGCAAATCAAAGAAAGTGAATAAGTGATAGAAATTGGTGGTGAGAATACAATACAAGCAATACAGAGACATTTAGAAATTCCTAGAACCACATGGATCCTAACATATTAGCTTTTAATAATGAACACTAATTCAAATATTCTGATTATCTTTAAAAATCAAGGTCATATGCTACATCCACATAAGCCACTATTTGAAATATGGAAACCATACCTTTATACCCTGGTATGGCATTTTACTTTCTGCAACAAATATATTTTTGAATGCCTCTTTTTAAATACTTCATTCAGAAATAAAAATATTCCAGTTGGGTTATTTCCTTAGCACATTATGACTGACAAATAAAAATCTTTTCTCTTAATATTATTAATATCACTATTCTCCCAATAAAACTGAGAAGTCAATCATCTTTGAGTATAGTTTGAGTTAGTCCACAGTATTGTTAAATCTTTCTTCAAAATGACCCTCATGTTGTCCTTTTTCTTCATACAGCCATTGTCATAACTTGAAACTAAATTGGAATCCAGGATAATTGATTTCTAGTACCACATTTGCTATTTGGTAGTGGTCAAATCACCTAACTTTATTAAATGAAGGAGGTGAAGACCTCTAAATCTAAGTCTAAATTTCTATTATTAATATTTTCCTTCAAAAAAATGTTATAGGGGATTCTTTGAAAGAGAAAGAGGGAGAGAGGTGCTTATTATCACGTAAGGAGAGTATAGTAACTTCTGGAAGAATGATTGGGGAAGACATAAAGAGGAGATAGAACCTGGACAAGGCCTTAAATAATGAGGAAAATGTTAACAAGTTGGAGCACAGTGCAGTAAGATTAAATGTACCCACCATCATTGTTCTTGCCAAAATTTTTCTCAAAATTCATTTTACCATGAGATCTTTTAGTGTGATGTCACTCACTGTTACAAACTGAATGTTTGTGTTCACTCCAAATCGATATGCTAAATCCTAACCTCCAATGTGATGGCATTAGGAGGGTAGGGCTTTGTGTGGGGCCTTGGGTCATGAGGGTGGAGCCCTCATGAATGGGATTGCTGCCCTTTTAAAAGATACTTCAGAGAGTTTTCTTGCCCCTTCTACCATGTGAGGGCACAAAGAAAAGACAGCTGTCTATGAACCAGAAAGTGGGCCCTCACTAGACACCAAATATGCAGTTGCTTTGCTATTGGACTTCTCAGCCTCCAGGACTATGAGAAATAAATTTGTGTTGTTTATAATCCATTCAGTCTACAGTATTTTTGTTGCAACAGTCTGAGTGGACTAAGACAGTAATTACGTTCTGGCAGCTTTTATTACCCCAGGACTCTCATTACTTTTTTCTTTGTATCTCATGTGTGGAGAGAGAGACACATATGGAGATGTTTTTGAATGGAAGAAGGAATTAGATTCATGATGATATCATAGAGAAGTCTCCCAAACTTTGAAACTAATTTAGCCTTCATATTTACTGTATTTATACTAGGGAAATACACACAGGGACACATACATACATGCATATGTACACACATGCACACACACCCCGTGCTGAACTTTGGCAATAATAAGATAAAAGACTACTAGCTAAGACTAAGTGTCTTACTGAAAAGTTTGCTAAAGCCCCAAACTTTAATTATGATTATTTATCAGTAATGTCAGGTAAGGAAGATATGAATTTGAATATAATGGATTAAACAGTAATATAGAAATCAAGTTCAATTAAATATACCTTGTTGGGAAAAAACCTAAAAAAACTAAAAGAAAGGAGTTGGATAAGCCAGGTAAGCATAGGAAAAGAGGTATTATGGAGGTAGATTCTGGCCAAGAGGTGAGGAGCCTGTCCCCAGGTGGCTTCTGACATTTAAATATTGTGGTTTCCTTGGCAAGACTAATGGTATAATGAGTAATAGTATTTCTAACTATTTTAACTAAATGACAAGTTCACCAATAAAAATTATAATAATTTTTTTTCTCCATTTAACTTGCCTTCATGAAGAGAATATTCTGACTAGATTGAAGTGAAAGTAGAATTATTTAACAATTATTTCAAAGTTTAAATAAGAATTGGAATTCTGGTTACAAATTGGCTTTTTGTAAGACAGGAGCCTTCTTAAAGGACATTTCTTAACTGGTTTGTATGCAATATTCATAAAGCCTTCAGTCAGCCCAGGGATCTCTATATAATACTGCTCAAAGGAGTTTTCTATATCAATATATTATAAAAAATAAAATATAAGTATAATGGCTAATATTTTTTGAGTGGTGATTACTTGCCAGATGTTGCTTTAAGTGCTTCACATCTAATCTTTGCAATAACTTTATGTCATACATTTTAAAATTAATACCATTTTATAGCCAAGGGAAATGAGAAACAGAAATGTTAAGTGTATTGTCCAATATCACACAGCTGGTAAGTGGAGGAGTCAGAATTCAAAAGGAGGTAGTCTAGATTCTGAACCCACATTTTTAACTTCTGTGGCAAGCTGCTTGTTAGATTGTGCTGAAAATGCTTAAATCCATTTTCTGTGCAGAGAATGGCATATAATTCACTACAAACTATGTAACAAATTAAAAATAATATATTCAGTAGGTTTTGAAATCATACTCAATTTTTTTCTTTTTGGCTAAGAAACTAAGGGTAATGTGAGCAAATGTGGCTCAGAGATTAGTTCCCTGAGTTGTTTGTTTTCCCCCAGCTTCGTTGAGGTATAAGTGGCAAGTAGAAATTAATTGTATATATTTAAGGTGTACAACATGATGTTTTAATACATATATAAATTATAAAATGATTACCATGATCAATCTAATTAACATATCACCTCATACAGTTACCTTTTGTGTGTGTTTTTGGTAAGACCTACTCTCTTAGCAAATTTTAAGCACATAAAATACTATTATTAACTATACTGCTGTGCATTATTAACTATACTGCAATACATACTGGACATTAGATCCTCAGAGTATACTCATGATGCATAACTGAAACTGTACTGTTTGACAAACATCTCCCCATTTTCCCCATCACTAGCCACTGGAAACCACCTTTCTATTCTTTGATTGTAGAAGTTTGGTCTTTTTTAGATTCCACACATAAGTGAAATCATGCAGTATTTGTTATTCTGTGCCTGACTTATTCACTTATCATAATGTCCCCCAGACACATCCATGTTGTCACAAATGGCAGGGTTTCCTTCTTTTTAAAGGCTCAATAAGGTCCCATTGTTTGTGTGTGTATATATACGTGTGTGTGTATACATATATTTATTTTACATATTTTACAGCTCTTTATCTATCCATGGACACTTGGGTTGGTTTCATATCTTGGCTATTCTGAATAATGCTGCAATGAACATGGGAGTGCAGATATCTCCTCAAATACTGATTTCATTTCCCTTGGATATACACCCAGAACTGACATTGCTGGATCATGTGGTAGATCTGTTTTTATAATGGCTATACCAATTTACATTCCCACCAACAGCATACAAGGGGCTCCTTTTCTCTATATCTTTGCCAATACTACTATCTTTTGTCTTTCTGATAATAGCCATTCTAACATGTATCAGGTAATAATCTCATTTTGGTTTTGATTTGCATTTCCCTGATAATTAGTGTCAATGAACACTGTTTCATATACCTGTTGGCCATTTGTATGTCTCTTTTTGAGAAATGTCTATTCAGGCCCTTTGTCCATTTTAAAAATCTGGTTATTTGTTTTCTTGCTATTGAGTTGTTGTCAAATTAAAGGTTCATAAATTTTGTTTATCTTTTCCAAAAAACAAACTCCTAATTTCATTGATCTTTTCTATTGTTTTTCTAGTGTCTACTTCATTTATTTTTGCTCTGACATTTATTTGTTCCTTACTTCTGCTAACTTTGGGTTTAATTTTTTCTTTGTTTTCTAGTTTCTTAGAATGTAACATTAGGTTATTTATTTGAAATCTTTCTTTTTTTCTTAATGTAACCATTTATCACTATAAACTTCCATCTTAGAACTGCTTTTGCTGTATCACATGAGCTTTGGTATGTTTTGTTTCCATGTTCATCTGTCTCCATATATTTTTTCCTTGCATTTTAATTTCTTATTTTACCCAATGGTTGTTCAGGAGTATGTTGTTTAATTTCCACATATTTGTAATTTCCCAATTTTGCTCGTGTTATTGATTTCTAGTTTCATGCCATTGTAGTTAGAAAAGACACTTGATATGATGTCAATCTTCTTAAATATGTTAAAACTTGATTTTTGTGGACTAACATATGATATATCCTGGAGAACGTTCTATATGCACTTGAAAAGATTGTGCATATTGTTGTTTTGGATGGAATGTTCTGTACATGTCTGTTGATCTATTTGGTCAATGGTGTTGTTCAAGTCCACTATATCCTTATTGATTTTCTGTCTGTAGGATCAATCCATTCTTGAAAGTGGGATATCCAAGTCCTCTACTATTATTGTGTTATGGTCTATTTCTCCATTCAGTTCAGTAAATATTTGCTTTATATATTTAGGTCTTCGAATATTGTGTGCATATGTATTTATAATTTTTATATTCTCTTGATGAATTAACCACTTTATCATTCTATGATGATCTTCTTTGTCCCTTGTGACAGTTTTTGCCTTAAAATCTATTTTGTCTGGTGTAAGTAGAGCCACTTCAGACCTTTTTGGTTACCATTTGTAGGAATCATTTTACTTCCTTTAACTTTCAACCTATGTGTGTCCTTGAAGATAAAGTAAATCTTTTATAGGCAGTATATAGTTTGATATTATTTATTTTATCCATTCAGCTACTCTATGTCTTTGGATTGAAGATTTTAATCTACTTAATTTTAAAGTAATTATTGCTAGAACAAGACTTACTATTGCCATTTTGTTGTTTTCTATTTTGTAGTTTTTTTTTTCTTTTCTCCTCTCTTGCTGTATTATTTGTGATTTGATGATTTTTTTTTTTTTGGAGTCATATTCTTTGTTTCCTTTCTCATTATCTTTTGTGTTTCTACTACATAGTTTTGTTGTGGTTACCTTGAGATTATGTAAAACATCTTATAACAGTCTTTTTAAGGCTGCTAATAACTTAACTTTGACCATATATACAAAGTCTTCAGCTTCTCCCACATTTTATTTTACTGATGTCAAAATTTACATCTTTTTATATTGTGTATCCATTAACAAAAGTTTTGTCCATGAACTTTTATACTAGATTAAAAATAATTTATGAACTATCATTACAATATTAGAGAATGCTGAATTTGAATATGTTCTTTCTTTCATATGTTTTCATGTTGTTAGTATCTTTTTGTTTCAACTTGAAGAACTCTCTTTAGCATTTCTTATTACGCAGGTCTAGTGGTTATGAGATCCCTCAGCTTTTTTCTTTTCCTTTTTTTTTTTTCTGGGAAAGTATTTATCTCTCCTTGATTTCTGAAGGAAAGATTTGCTGGGAATCATACTTTCGTTTGGCAGTTTTTCTTTTAGCACATTTAACATACCATACCTCTCTCTCCTGACCTTCAAGATTTCTGTGGAGAAATCCACTGGTAGTCTTATAGAAGTTCTCTTGTATGTAACAATTCACTTTTCTCTTATTACTTTCAAAATTTTTTGTCTTTGACTTTTGAGAATTTTATATAATGTACCTCAGTGAAGATATTTATGTTCAATCTATATAGGTTTCTTTGGACTTCATGGATCTGGATGCTCATTTTCCTCTCCAGATTTGGGAAGTTTTCTGTCATTATTTCTTTAAATTAGCTTTATGCCCTTTCTCTTGCTCTACTTTTTCTGGAACTCCTGTAATGTGCATTTGGTTTGCTTGATGGTGTCCCATAAAGGCTTTTTTTGTTTGTTTGTTTTTAAAAATAGGGTCTTGCTATGTTGCCCAGGCTGGTCTTATACTCCTGGCCTCAAGCAGTCCTCCCACTTTGGCCTCCAAAAGTGCTGGGATTACAGGCATGAGCCATTGAGCCTGGCCCATAGGCTTTCATTACTCTTTTTCATTCTTTTTTTTTCTTTTTGTTCTTCTAACTGGGTAATTTTAAATGACTTGTATTTGAGCTTACTGATTCTTCTGCTTGGTCAAATTGGTTGTTAAACTCTTATAGCTCACATTAAGTTTCTTTAAGATGAATATTTTGACTTCTTTGTCAGGAAGTTTGCACATTATCAATTCTCTAGGGTTGGTTATTGGTGCATTATTTTGTTACTTTTACAATGTCATATTTTTGTGATTATTCATGATTTTGCTGCCTTTCATTGATGTCTGCTTATTTGACGAAGTGGCAGCTCTTCCAGTTTGGAAGACTGGCTCAGCCAGGGAAAGCTTTTCATAAGTCAACCCTTCCAGAGATTCTGGATGGGTCAGCTGGTGAGGTCCCATGGGCAGACTTGGGGATACGGTATTCAGGTAGGCTGGCTTTGTGCCTGGGTCAGTGCGCAAGCATCCCTGAAACATGCAGCCATAGGGATCAACCAGGTGCCTGAGTTCACACAAGCAGGCCTGGTACCTAGCATTGTGAGGGTGGGCCTGAATCCTGGGTCTGTGGAGCAGGTCTGGCTCTAGAATAGGCCTAGAACCTGGGTCTATGGGGGTTTGCCTGGAGCCTGGGAACATGGGAACCAGCCCAGTGCTGGAGTTTACTGGGGTGAACCTTGTCCTGGGCTTCATGGGAAGTTGGGTGTTCATTTCACTCTTCTCCCTCATGTGGAGGGTATCTCTCTCCATGCTATGCTACATGGACTTGGAGGAAGTGGTAATGTGGATAAGTAATAATGTTCTTCTTACTCTCTTTACTGTGTCTTTTCTTATTTCTGTGTTCCACTCTGGAGCTGTAATATGTCACCTGGGTTCCTTAGGTCTTGTGCAGGTATTTTTGCACGTGGAACGTTATTCAAATTGATTTTTATGTGAGAAGATGAGTGCTGAAAACTCCTATTCTGCCACTATGCTGAAGTCACTTGAGGAGTCTCTGAATTTTATATCTGCTCTGCTCAATACGTCCAGCTATCTGGCCCTGGGCTGTCAGCACTGGATTGTCTAACATTACCTTGTGGGCCCTATTGCTTTGTCTTAAAAATTAGTTTTTAACATCTGAAATAGCCACAGCTTCCTATCCCTCTATCCTTATTGCTCTTTTGTCTGAAATCTCTCTGGCATCCAATTTATTTTACCCCCTGGGAGATTAGATTTTTGAATACCGTCATGAGGATGAAATTTTAAAATACTTTCACTTAAAATGTTTTTCTGCTTAGAGTTGAAAATTAAAGTGACTTCCTCACTTTTTGTTATTTTCTCAGACGTATGCATGCACTCTGTGGATGTAATCTGACACCACCATACTCATGATTTAACTTCTCTCACTGTCCTTTGTCTCCTTCCCTCATCCTTCTTCCTCCCTCCCTTTCAAAGTGCACAAGAGAAAAGATTCATTTGTAACAACTTGTCATCTTCCAAAGTGGAGCACCTCTGTTGGGCAATTTTTGTGTTAGACTGAATCCACGGCACATGGTCTCCCAAATATAGTGTACAGATGTGTGTCTTTTGTTTAGATACTAATACTAGCTAATAACAGTTATGATCAGGTTAATAGGATCACATTAAAATAAATAGTAGTTTGTGCTCAGAAGGCAAAATATGGTTGCCTATTTCATGAGGGTTATGAGTAAAAAGCTTTTGAGTTGTTCATAGACTATATCCAGTATAACTATTAAACATTTTCTTAACATCAAGCTATTTATATTCAATTCTATGTGAGTTTTACTTTCATTGATGTAAACTCATGATGATGAAGAGAAATAAGGAGAAGGAAGAATAAGAGGAAAAGTAGAAGGGGACTATATTCTATGGATGAAAATTTGTTCATCATGTGAACATTTATTCTTCTGGAACATGAAACTTGTTCCAGAGAGAAAAGTAACTTTCCTGAGGGCATAGAACTAATATGAAGGAGAACCAAGAATTGAGTGGAAGGCATTGTGCCTGCCTTATACTCTCATGCTGCATCCCAGAATAGATTTCTGTTTCATTTTAAGAGACTTTCTCTGTACCCTCAATCCAATCTCATTGGAGGTATCTAGCCATTTGTTGAGGTGTGGGAAAGTATAAGCAGCTGGTGAATTACTGGACAAGATGACTCTATTACTTTGATTTTGACATAACATGATAGACATGGAGGTTATCCTCACTGAGGAGGAAGGGTAATATTCAAAAAGGAACATAGGATGTAGAATCAGATGATTTGCATTTGAGTTTCAATTCAGATATATACTGATAACATGTTCCATCACTTAACAACTCTGAATCTCATTTAGTTTACTCATATCCATATTGATGAGGATCATAATAATACTTGATCTATTTTAAACTGTTATAAAATATGAGAAACTGCTTCTCTGTATATTTTATCAACACTACACATACATACAGAGTACTTTTGTATTTTAATTATTATTAAGCTACTTCTAGATAACTGAAAAGCTTTCTTTATGTCAAAATTGTGTTTCTTTCTGGTTCCCTTCTTTGCCTCCAGAGCAAATGCAGCAGTGTGTGATCAAGTTTAATTCCAAAAGTAAGATAAGAAATAAAAAATAGAACCCAACTGAAACTGTTTTCTCTTACCTTATCTGAAGCCCTTCCCTAATACCTCATAAAGAATTTTCTTATCATGAGTATTTAAAAATACTGGTGATTTCCCTAGAGTGAACAATACTCCTTAGCATTGGGTAATTCAAACAAGTGAGTTTTTCTTTTAAACTTGGCAAGGCAGCCAATACAATTTGAAGGAAGTACCACATTTGATTCATTATAATAATTTAATGCAAAAAATACACAAAATGTTCAGGTAAATAATGAGTTATGAAAGAAGTGAGAATTAGGAAAGAAGACAAATGCGGAGAAGAATGTGATGAAATCTGAGTATGGTGTCAAACCAATTAAATAGCCTTCTCTTAAAACTATTCTCCATTACCTAAGAATTATTTGTAATCAACAAACTTGAGAAGTCCTATTGAAAGACAGATGTAAATTTGTACAAAAAAATGAAAATATTCCCATTTCAAGCCTTGGAAAAAATAAAATAATTTAATTAGAGGTGTTTTAATGATTAAATATTTTAATATTAATCACCCTCCTATTGCTACTACACATAATGCAATCAGCAGAGTCAATATGTGTATACTCTTATGATGATAAAGACCAAGACATAGAGTTCAATTAAAGACATTTCACTGTGCTCAAAGCATCTCCCTTGGCCCCTAATTAAGTGAGAAAAAAGAAACAAGAATAAAGAATTCTTTAAATCTTTTCAGAGAACTGTAAATCAAGAAGCATATTCAGAGATTACTTGGTGACCCCTATGCTACTGGAAAAATAAAAATGAACAACAAGGTTAAATTAATGCCCTTTCCAAAGACTTTCATGCATACAAAATAATACTATGCATACCTATACCTATTCCTAGCCCATGAGCTTAATTCTCTTTATTGATTGGTTCACTGCAGTTTGTAAAAACCCCCTTCATCTTTATCCTACTGTCCGCCCAGCTACTTTTTTCTCCTCTTTTCTTTGTAGGTAAGTTTTTAGCGTAGTAATCTGCACTTTGTTTTCTTCATTTCCTCACCTGCCATTTCATTCTTCTGCAAACTGCAGTCAGGCTTTGGTCATGTGTTCCAGCCACAGTGAACCTGTCCCAGCAAAGGCCAATGAGGTCCTACTAAGTGTGACACCTAGTGCACCTATTTCAGGCCCCGTTTTCTTGACCTTTCCAAGGTTTGTGAAACAACTCTATACGCCAGAAATCCTTATTTCTAGTTCTTTATGATAATGTTCTCTTATGATTCTCCTAAATCTTGGCACAGTTTTGTCCATTTTATTAGACTTTTGAATAAATAGTTTATTTACTTATTTATTCAATCTTTTTTTCTATTAAATCAATTTTACTCCTATATTTTATATTATTTTTCCCTTCCACATTCTCTGCATTTACTTTGCCATTTTCCTAACTTTCTGAGTTGATTTCTTAGCTTATTAATTTTCATTCTTTTTTCCTTTCCTAGTATGTCTTCTTTTTTACTACTTTCTTATTTCCTAGTACTTGTCTTATATTTATATTGACTTTTTAGCTCATTAAATTTTAGTCTTTCTTATTTCCTAATACTTACATTATTTTCCCTCTAAATACTATTTGAGATATTCTCTTAAAGTTAATCTATAGTATTTTATATTTAATTTCATTCTAATATTTTCTCAATTTTATTTTGATGCTTTAAAATTTCCTAACCTATGGATATTTAGAGTGCTATTTTTTATATTTTATAAAAAATTTGTAGTTGGAGAATAAACGAATCTGTTCTATGTGTTTTAAAAAATTATTCTGGCTGCTGTGATAGTTGATGGAATATAGCCGGAGTGGATGTTTGAAGACAAACTGGAGGTTATTATATAGTTTTTTGTTTGTTTGTTTTAGAGAGAAGATGGTGATTCTACAAGGATATTCATTGTGCAGACAGAAAATAAGTGGACAGATTCAAAATAGACATTGAAGGTACAATGGACAGGTAAGTATTATAGTAGCATCAAGAAAAACAATAAGAAAATGTGAGGGAAGTGTGAGCAAGGACAAGGATCAAGACACTTCTCCTTGATTTTCCTATATGTATCTCTTCTAATTAAATAATAACTCATATTACGTCTAGGCTTTAGTTATCTGAGCCCTAACTGCATTCTTGGTTTCCGCCTTCAAGAAAAACACAGATACAATATTTTATTAGCTTGGAAAATAGAATTTAAATGGTGTCAATACAAAAGAATAGCTTTTTTTATTTGGAAAAGACTGAGTAAAATAACCAAATGAACCAAAGGACTATGATGGGTAAAAGTTGACATACTTAATAGTTGGAGAACTTTCTTCTGAAAATAGACTTAATATAAATCCTGTTCAACATACTCTTTTTTGTAAACCATTTTGTAAACCGTTAGCACTTTGATACCAGTTATTCAATATGTATGTTTGAACTTAATTTTTAATAAGTACCCAGTAAAAAGATGTTATATGTTAAGGGAAGGAGGAATCATATTTGGAGAAGGTACTTTGGATAAGAAGAAGAATACCGATTATTTTTGTTGGTACATTATGATTTTTTTCAGTTACAAATCAGTAAGTAGTCTGGATTAAATATATTTTAGATCTGTTGACTAGAGGAATAACTAAAGATACATTTACAAGGACTACAGATACAATATACAAGCAGCTGAAATTAGGGTGAAATGCAACAGGGCATTCTCTGCCACTTTGTCCTATAGCTTTCTTGCATAATCCAAGAACATTTAATCAGTTCAAATTTGTCTGAATGGAAGAGAACAAAAATTGCTAGAGGGTGAAAGGGGATGGGAGGGAACAACCCAGAGATGGCAAATGCAGCTGCAGCTCTCCAATGGCAACAAGTGTTATGGAAATACACACAAGCACAATCAAGTCTATGTACAGCAGGAATTTGGTCTTTGGTGCAAAACAGAACAGACTTTTCACAGTTGATTTAATTTGTCCATCTTATAAAATGGAATAGTGACCATATAAAGGAATATAAAAGAATTCATAGCCCTAGGGTAAGTGTGTTGTTTTACCTAGGCCCACCCCTCAAAAGAATGTCATTACCCCTAGGAAAATTTGCAGCTTTTAAATTATTATTGGGAGGAACTTTTTTAAACCAAGAAAATTTTGATACTTAAAGTCTAATTTAAGTCCTGGTCCATTTGTAATGTAGATTTGGGGTGGATTTGTCTATAAAATGTGTTCAACAGATTCAAAGAAACTATCCTATAGCATAACTTTTATTTTGCAACTCTATACTATTCCCTGTTGAACAAGGTTTAAAAAAAAATCCCTTGAGAACCTATCTCTTTCCTTCTTTGCAATAGAGTACAGATGCATAAATGGGCATTGTCTCTGTCTTACATAATGAATTTTTCTTCATAGAAAGGCAAAAGTTAAATACAACTCAAAGAATTGTGCATAGTTGTGCAACTATGTGCAGGAATTGTTGACATGTAAGAGCCCATTTTATTTATCAATAAGAATTATTTAAAAATGCAATCCTGGCAATTTAACAAGGTCTATTAAGTTAACCCCAATTAAATCATTTATTCAAAATATAGTAAATTCTCATCTAGTAAACTCAATGTTTATTTAAAATATTCATTGTCATCGCAGTTGACTATAGAGCATGGGAGAGCCTCAGTGGATAGCTATGGGTTTCTTGTTTCTCATAAGCAATAAGAATTTCTGATATTGTCACTGAAACATTAAAATTATAGAAATATTTTATTGTTTCCTCCTATTTCTCTTTTCACTTTTGATCCAATGTTAAATGATGTTTATGAATTTCACAAGCATCTTATTTATGTAAAATGAACACATTTCAAGTTGTTGAATACTTTTATCTTCTGGGTTTGCAATTATGTGTGTCCTGACTTTGAAACTTTATTGCAGATTAAAAACAGATTAACACACACACCTCACATCCCTACACACACACGGACACAAACACACACACATTCACACAATCTTGAATTTGCTTAGGAAAGAAATCCATCAAAATAAATAATTCATGTTGGGATGGACTGAAATCTAGTCTTTTAGGAGGTGCCAACAGATGGTTTACATTTATAGAATGCACACTTGCTGACTTCCAAACAGAAATTAAAATTCATAAAGTATATCATTAGGAGTCCTTATAAGCAGCATTATGTTTACAATATGAATTTGGATTTTCCCAGGTGAACAGTTTTCCATCATAATTTTACTAAGAAAAAGTGAAACAAATTGCTTTCCAGTTACTATTTTGTGTTAGCAAGTTTAAAATTAAACCCTGCTGGTGATCACCCAGCAGCACAAGCCAACAAACTCAGAGTTAGACGAGGCTGTTGTTTACATGATGTTTATCATTTTATAAAACTATTTGGCATTTTTCATCATTAAAACAATAGGCATTACTATAGCTAATAAAATAAGGCAGCTTCTCTAGCTTTCACTTCCTATTACATCAGTGAGGTTAGGAACTTTCTATCAGTATAATTAAGAATGAGACTTCAGCCTATTAAAGGTCAGGCAACTAGGCATTTTTAGTTAATTTTAGCAACTCTTTGGCTTACATGGAGCCACTTAATACCACGGAATTATAGTAACATTTCATTTTTAGTGAACCTTGCTACTAACCAAAATGTTAACATTTAACTCAGGTAAGGTTATGATTAAAACATGCTTTATGCCCACAAAAAGAGATGATTTATTGCTCATTAAGATTTTGTCTACACAGTACAAAGTAAAGTGGAATATTGTCAATTATGCATTTAATGGAATCAAAAAGTCATGAAAACCATTAAAAACAAAACAAGCCTGGGACTTTTATTCACTAAGTGTAGCTAGTGGTTTACTTGATCAAATTAACTAAATAAATGACAAAGCCTCTTCAGAATGGCAGTATTTATATGTGCAGAATATAAAAAAATTTATAAAATGAACTGGGCAAATTGCTAGATGCTCTTCCCAATGTTTTAACTGGTTTAAATTATGCAGGCAATTGTTTTCATTCTCTTTTTAAACATGTTGGGTTACTCAGTGCCAAGGTAATTTAGACAAAAATTACAATGGAAAAAATCTGTAATTTTCAGTAACAGAGTAAAAATATAAATGTTTTGTATCAAAGATATAAAACAATTAGTGCTTTAGGCTGGATTTGTTGCTTTTCAATCAATAGTTTTAATAATGTATAGAGAGCCTCTTCATATGTTTATGCACAAATACCTAAGTGTTGGTATGAATCATTCCAAGCAAATATTATATTCTCCCTTTGTGAACTTTAGATATTATATGCTCTAGGGTGAAGGATGAGTGAGGAACAGAAGTTTTGGACACATCTATTCATCAAAAACAGTTAGGGTTGAGTTGATATTTTTGCCTTTTCAGTGACTGATTTGATATCTTTAATTAGAGGAAAAAATAGATATTATATTTAGACCCAATTAATCCAAAATCAATTCAATATGTGGTATATATGTAACCAAATATAAAATAAGATTTAGTAGCACCTTCTTCCTTAAATTAGATATAGGAAAAAAACCAAAACATATTTTATATAGATATAATTTTGATATTTTAATAGAGACACAATGATTTGGTGATATTCTAGAATTTTAATACCAGAAAATTTTATCTGTCAGTTATTTTTATCTGTCAGTTTGATTCTTTTAAAACTAGACACAGTATTCCAAAATCTTACATTCCATATTTTTTTCTTAAAAAGCGATTGGCATTAAATGTTATTAAGAATATAAAGCAGAAATAAATTCTTCTATGTAAAGTTTCTCAATTAAACAGCTTAAGAACAAGCCATAACAATACAAGTATGTACAGTAAAATGTGCTTTATATAATACAGAAGGCTTTGAATAAATCTTGGGTTGTGTGGTGAATAATCAATAACATGTATTTACCCTTACTGGACTTATGCTAGGAGAAGGTAAAAAAATAAGGGCAGAGTGACCCTCTGAAGCGTAGGAGCTCTTCGGATGATGATACAGCAGTCGAATTTTCAGCCTAGCAAAGAAAACTCAATAGCACAATGCTGTTGAATAGAAACAGCTTAGCATTTGTGAGCCATCTCATTTACCTTGTAGAACGGATGGTTCTATGGTTTGAATGTTTGTTTCCCCCCAAAATTCATGTTGAAACTTAATCCCCAACGTGATTGTATTAAAAGCTGGATGGTACCTTTGGGAGGTGATTATGTCATGAGGGTAGGGACTTCATAAATGACTTACTGTCCTTATAAAAGAGGCCCAAGGGAACTTGTTTGCCCCTGCTACCTTGTGAGGATGTAATGAAAATATGTCATCTATGAGCCAGACAGCAGGCCTTCCCCAGACACCAAATCTGCTGGCATCTTGATCTTGGATTTTCCATCCCTTAGAACTATGAGAAATAAAGTTCTGTTGTTTATAAGCCATCCTGTGTGTGGTATTTTGTTATAGCAGCCCAAAGGAACTGAGACAGATGGGACCCAGATGTAGTCACTGTTCCTGGAGGAGTGGTTTTGGAAGATTTCTGGGCTGAGAGGCAGGCACCTGCCACAGAGCTATTGCAAAAGCTAGTTCAATAGTGTGAAAATGAAAGATGGGGAATGGAAGTGGGATGGTGACTCAGAGTTATGGCCAAACCAGCTCCAACTAATCAGGCCACCTTAAAGTGGACTCAGGCTGTGGCTTAGAACACTATATGGGCAAGTAGGGAACCAAGGAAGTCAGAAGAGATTTCATTAAACAAGTCAGATTTTCCCTTTGTACTAAGATGTGGCTTGGGCCATAACCCTCCCATTGCCCATCAAGATCACATCTTGGAAGGAATCTGAGGAGAGGGACAGGTGGCTACAAACTCTGAAGGGCTGCAAATTTTATTTTAGAAAGACTTAGCATTATGTAAAGAGATCCATTAAGTGTCAGAAGAAGCACATTTTAAAATAGAACTATATTGTGTTTTTCTTCCCTGCTACTCAGCAGATAGAGGTAAATTAGACCAGATTAATTATTGATAAAATAAATCAAATGTTTTTTATGTACCTGAGTAAACTGTGAATGAGTTTACAACCCTATGACAGCAGGTAGTATTATTACAATTATCATCACCACTTTCATTTTATTATCTTACAATTTCCTTCCAGGCTAATATTTCTAATACTATATAGGCATACTTCTCTTTAAAATATTTTGGTATTTTGGTAGATACATGACATGAACTTTCACTTTCTCATACCCACTTCTCTCTCTAAATTCATCTATTTCCATTTGGCTTTAACCCACAACTCATTTTCTAGCCATACTTATATTATAGATATCTGTTCCTGAAGCATGCCATTTTCTCTCCTGCCTCTAGGTATTTGCACATGGTCCTCTTACCTCCTGCACCCTATGTCTGGCTAAATCCTATGTATCTATCAGGAATTCACTCAGATATTACCTCCTCCGGAAAACTCCCCTGATCTGTGTTGGCCACCGTGAGAAGCACAACACTCTTTCTTGCTCTTGAGGATTCCTCAGCATCAAGGCTGAGAACTGATCAATTTTAAGACTATTCATAAAGTGAAAAGCAAGATTTTCCTGGGTCTCCAGTCTCCTAAGAATTGCTCCTTGAACTTCGTTTATCCCTTAGGCAATGATGTTTTTATTTTATTTGTATCCTTAGGACAAAGGAATCCTTCATTTTACATGCAACTTAACACACTGGAGGTTCACATGGAAACATGAGATCTAAGTCTCCAAATGATAAAGATTATTCATTTGTAAAATATAGCAAAGCTTCTATAGGAGGGGAGAATATACACACAGAGTCCTGGCATCTAGAGAACAAAAGCTTTTCTGGAGCTATCAAGGTATCTCTAGGGGGAGGAGCCTCTATGGTTTGAAGTCAGTTATAGAGGGAATTCAGTTCTATTTTTGAGACCTATCCAAGACCTCCAACAGCTTGAGTCCGAGCTCCATGTGATCAAGATAGATTCATCATGAACTGCCAACGATAAGATGAGGGATTGAATGGTTAGGGACAGACATTCGTAGATAGTGCTGGATTGACTGTCATGTGTTCTCTTTATTGTGTAATGACATATCCTACATCAGGTAAAGGAGAGAACCATGAAAGACCAACTTCTTGGGATTAATGCATTTTATTAGAAATCTATCTGAAGTAGCCAAACCACATGCTCTCAGATTGGCCTTGGTTTCTACATTAAATAGGGCCTAAAAACAAATCAAAACACCTGCTTCTAGGGAATTCAGTAGCCTGATTGTGACACATTTAGGGATGCTCCTGCTGTCTTATTTTTTAGGGGATCCTGAAAGAATATTGATAAGTCCTGATCATAATTAAGGATCTTACTGAGAGTGCATGTTCAGCTTTTATGAGTGGAAGACATTATCAACAAACAGAGCCTAAATCTTAAGAAAGCCAAGCAGCTTTTGTTTTTGTACTTTTTGGAACTCTGAGTCACTCACGATATAAGAAGTCTGGCTATTCTTCTGGAGTGACTTTTAGAGATGTCACATGGACAGAATCCCTGAGACAACATAGAGGCCAAGCTGTCCAAGCATCCCAGCATATGTGGCAGCAATATGAGTGAGCCATCTTGGATATTTCAGCCCATTTGTGCACGCTGGATGACCACAGATCCAGCCATCATCACTAGGAGTAGAAAAGCTGCCAAGTTGAGCCCAACAAATGCACAAAAACATGAGAAAAATGGTGGTGTTTTTTTAAAGCCATTAAAATGTGGGATGGTTTGTTATATAGTAATAAAAAACTAAAATAGGAATTATTCAGAAGTAGGGTTTTGCTGTAAAATAAATAAAAATAATGTGGCATTGGCTTTGTAATGGTCACTGGCAAAATCTGGAAGGGCTTTCAGGAGACTCTCAATAAAGGCTGGGAAGGCTTCTTTTTTCAGATTTTCCCTTCTCCATCCGAATTTATGCAATAGTGTCTTAATCTTCCTGTCTGCAAACCAGTTTTTCAAAGCCAGAGATTGTTCTAAAAATAAATCTAAAACCTTCTAAGACACTCACTGAGCATTGAATAACATTTTTCAATTTAATACGAGGGGCTTCAAGCTCTGGCTTGGACTTACTTTTCTGGTCTTATTGGTTAACATACACTTTTGGGTTTCAGGAACCTTTTCCTGTGTTTGAAATGTCTTCTTTACTCCTGCATTCTCTTTTTAAATTTTTTTTGCTTAGTAGTCTCGGTTCACATGTTACTCATTTTACTGCTTAACTCTCCGTGCTTCTCTGACACTGTGCTAACTGTCCCAGGTCAGGAAATCTTTCCCCACTTCTCCAAGTTTGACTTAGATGACCCATCTATAACCATAATATCTCATCCTTGCTCCAGTAATTGCATTTTTAAACTACAATATAACTGCCTGTTTACATCCATCTTTCCCCTTAGATTCTCAGTATATTGAAGGCAAGGGCTATGTCAGTTTCTTCACATGAACCCACACACCAGGGTTGAGAATAGTATTTGGCATATAAAAGGTTCTTTATGAATATATTTAAAAGAAATTAATGAATAAAAAATAAATAAACAATTGAGCCAAGTACTTGTGTATTTTTTCCCAAATACCATATTTATTCCAGCAAAGAAAATATACATAAAACATCTCCCACATTGGGGTGTTTATCTGAGTTTTGGTTTGTTTTTTGCCTTTATTGTGAGGGGATTAGATAGAATAGTGATAAAATAGGGTAGTTTGAGTTGTTGTTGTAGTGTCCGTTGCCCCTGACCCTGACTTAGTAGGTTAAATGCTATTGTGTGCATGTTAGTGCTACATAAAATGCAACCTTTTCTATGGTGGTCTATTCTCTGTGCTCATTCAATTGTTATTTTTACAAGGCAAACAGCTATCAGTATATAGAAAAGCCATCAAGCTCTTATAGATGATTTTTTTTTTTTTTTTTTTTTTTTTTTTTTTTTTTTTTTTTTTTGAGACAGAGTCTCACTTTGTTACCCGGGCTAGAGTGAGTGCCGTGGCATCAGCCTAGCTCACAGCAACCTCAAACTCCTGGGCTTAAGCGATCCTACTGCCTCAGCCTCCCGAGTAGCTGGGACTACAGGCATGAGCCACCATGCCCGGCTAATTTTTTTGTATATATATTTTTAGTTGGCCAGATAATTTCTTTCTATTTTTAGTAGAGACGAGGTCTCACTCTTGCTCAGGCTGGTCTCGAACTCCTGACCTCGAGCGATCCACTCGCCTCGGCCTCCCAGAGCTAGGATTACAGGCGTGAGCCACCGCGCCCGGCCTTATAGATGATTTTAAAATACTGTTTTTAGTTTGTATGCCTTCAAATTGCGCCTAAATAACACAGTTATTTTTGACTGATTGATTCTAAGAATTTTGCTATTACAGCCAAACTATGACATTTTGCATCATATATTTTTAGCATTTTTAAAGAATGAAATGCTTTTCTATTTTTTAAAACGATTTCTTCATTTTGAGTTTCAGCCAAATATCTCAAAAATCCATAGCTCCTAGAACTCACAGAAAATTAGCAAGGCCAAATAAAATATATGTGGCTTGCTGCTGCAGCTGCATATTTTAAAGAAAGCTAATATATCGACTAATTCTTAGAAGAGCATCCATAAATTGCTGTCTTTGAAAAATGTTTGTAGCTATAAATGCTAGAGATGATGTCATTTTTGCTGCTACAGGTAAAGAGGCTTTTGTATGTTTGACCTTTTAAGTATTTCTATTGAGATTCTAAATACCAATGTACCAAAATACATATGTCATTATTTATCCAACAACCTTCAAGATAAAGTGATAACATTCTTTTACCCTTTGATTTTATTTTAATGGTTTGGTTCCTTTTTAATACATAAAGGCGTATATACATTGGTTTAACTAAATGGATAATGCTATTCATTTTAATATAGCTTCATAATATAACATGATTATTTTGTAATCAATTTCCTTGATATTAATGATCACCAATATATTAAAATACATTAATACTTAAGCAAACTGATGTGCTTCAGTGTAACTAAAGGTTTTTTGTTTTAATTTCTTGGTCAGGTAAACATTTACCTTATATTTTAAAGCCAATTTCATTTGTAATATAGATAGTGAACAAGTTAGTTTCCTTCTAGAGTTATCTGTGATATAGGAGACATTTTTGTGAATGAGTGCATTTCTTTGTGTATCTTCTAGGGTTCAGTGGATTAAAAATGCCACAAATTTTTCAGTGCTTTTCCTATCAAGTCTTAAACATTCTATAACTGCTTTAACAAAAGAAAATGACAGAAGTGAGTTGTACCAATGTCTGGGCTAGATCTTAGGAGAGACTGGCAGCTTCCACTTCCTGTCTCAACACTTGCTCTTGGAGCCCTGAGAAACTGTCTAAGAGACCCAACTATTCAGCTACAAAAAACCATGTGGAGAGGTCCTGAGTCTACATGGAGACAAAGATGGACCCAGAGGAACTCAGCCTTTTAGTCCACTGTGCTAAGGTACCTAAGTTGAACACTACCAAGTGACCTAATCATAGTCATGCCACATGGAGCAGAAAAATGATCAGCCAAATTACTGACTCACAAAAACATGAGTTGTAATAAGTGCTTGTTGTTTTAAGTCACTAAGTTTTGAGTGATCTGTTTATACAACTCCAGATAATCAGGACATAGGGTAAATTGTCTGATTCTCCAGGCTGACACTCCATTTTGTGGTGGTTTTTCATCAAACTATTTTAGAACAATTCTACTAACTAGGTTACAACAAGATAAACCGCTAAATATTAGACAATGACTCACCAAGATATACAGAAATATTGAAACTATTAAGTCTATAATTCCAGGGCTAATTAAAAAAAATCAGGGTTTTGCCAGCCAAGTATTATCCAATTTCCAAAAATAATTTTTGGAGATAAGTCAAGTCTGCTAGCTTACTATACAGCCCATTGATCTAACCACTGTGTAGAACTATCTGACTTTCAGATTTTAAAACCTCTACCTTACTCATTAAAATCTCTCTCTCTCTCTCTCTCACACACACACACACACACACACACACACACACACACACACACTCACTTCAAATACTTCTTTCACATAACCAGATTATAAACCCTTATAAAGATGTTGCAACATGCACCCACCACCCACAGGCAGCTGCTTCTGTAGAATTAATCTACAACAGCAATAAATAAATAAATAAACACAGAGTGAAAAACAACATACGCATTTTAGTATTCCTATATACATATATAAATACACAGAGATACTTGAAGCATATGCAAGGTTATTGATTTAGAATTCAGCAGGAAGAAGTGCCCAAAGAATTCTCAGAATAACAATGTAGAAGCACATAAGAAATTCTTCTTCCATTTGGTTTTTTCTAAGATTTAAAAATGAAATGAGTGAAATTTAAGAAATGAATAAAAGAAATATGTTAAAAGATACAGATTCTTTGACTGGGAATTCCTAGCATTACTAATCAATTTTAGCGAAAGTCAATTTTACTTTCCCTTTAAGAAAAGCATGTAAGTCTTAAGTTGGTTGAGCAATGTTATCTATTTAACCCCTACAAAGTGTAACATATTTAGAAGACATACTGAACATTTTGAAAATTTTATTTTATGTATCATTTCTGATAGAGAAGACTTGTTGAAAATAATGAGAATTAGAACATTTAATAACTTTGACTTTGATGATGCCTTTTTAATAGGTAAGAGCAGTGTATTAGTTATCTATTATGGGTAATAAATTACCTTTTAGTTTAGCAGCTTAAAATAGCAAATATTTATTATCTCACAGTTTCTGTTGGTCAGGAATTTGGAGGCAGGTGATTCTGACTCAGAGTTTCTCATGAGGTTGCAGGTTAGCTGTCACTAAACATCTGAAGGTTTCTGGGGTTGAACTGCTTCCATGATGGCTCACTCACATGGCTGTTGGCCAGAGGCCTTAGTTCCTTGCCACATGGACCCTTCCCTATGGCTGCTTGAGTTTCCTTATGACATGGCAGCTGGCTTCCCCCAGAGTGAGGTATTAGAAAGAAAGAAGGAAGCAACAATCTCTTTTATGACCTTGTCACTGCAATCACACACCATCAGTGCATTTTATTCTATTCCTTAGAAGTGAACCATTGAGTCCACCCCACATGCAGGGGGAGAGAAATTAAGCTCCATTTCTTAATTGGAGCAGTATCAAAGAATTTCTGGACATATTTTAAAACCACCACAGGTAGGCTCAACAATTTGCCAAGAATCAACTTCATTTGTCTGTTTGGTCCTGAATTAGAGACAACAGTATAAGTAGTGAACATTTATTGCTCTGAGCCATAGTTAGTGTATATTTCTGAAGGCTATATTCTTTCAGAGGCTTTCTCTGAATTCACCATTTCCCTGACTTCACCTCTGAGTCTTACAAAAATCAAATATATCCTTTCAGAATGCAACCTCATATTCTGGCAGAGTGGGAGCATTCCAGGTCAAGATGATAGCTAGATCAGAAGAAATAGTGCAAGGCTGAAAACAACCAGAATGGAATTGCAGCTCATGGATTTAGAAACTCCCTATTTTGATGCAATCCATACATATTCCTTATTTTGTTTGTTAGGGAAATTTTATTTTCACACCTGAGAAATATTGTAACATGATTTTAGTCAAAATACATCTTAAAGTCAACTACATAAAGAAGACTTTATAACACATATTCTTTAAATAGGTGGACAATATTCAATTATCTGTACTAAAATCCTCTAACTCTTCATAAGACTAAGACAGGGAATTAATAGGTAGACATCATGGCAAAATGGAAATGTATTGACCTTTCTGAATCATGGGTCATTGATTCCTATGCCTTTCACTAAGTTTATTATAAGGCTTTTATTGTTGTTGCAAAAAAAATGATATTCCTCAATTTACTTCATGATAAAGGGGTTTCATTCTCGATGTGCATGTGGATGGTAGTGGAAATAGAAAATTAAAGTCATCAAAAGTGATGCAACTCTAGCCTTAGGCTACTCTCTATTTCTCTCTCAAGGGCTATTGTACTCTGTCTCTCAAGGTACCCTCATTTTGACTACATATATGCTGCTTTCTCTTCTCTTTCCCATTCCTACCTAACCAGGTTCCTCTGTTTGCTCATTAGTTATTGCTCCCTCCAACTTTAGCTGGCATATGGGCCATTCTAGCCTCTCCTGCCCCTTCTTCATATCTTGTTTTTCATCTTCTAAGTCCTTGTCAGCCTATGATCTGTGGTGTATAATATGGGTCAGGGTCTCTCCCATCCTATCAACCAATCAGCTCCAGTTGGGGCAGACAGGGGCACAGGGTTCATACAGCACTGACTCTTTAGGATGGTCTGTGGGCAGATTTGCTCCTTTCAAAAGGGGGTTGTTGGTAGTGCAGGCATTCTGAGTCTTTGCCCATTTGATACAATAAATAGATAGGTGAATAAATAAAAACTATACTTTAGTTCTATCTCTTCTGCTGATTCCATATATGACCTTGAGAAAATATTTTTATGTATACATTTTCTTATCTGTCAAAACGAAATTTATTTAGTCATTGACTAAGTAGACATATTGAAGGCCTATTTCTTGTGAAGCCATGAGTTAGAATTTGTGGGGCCTTGAAAGATGCTTAAGAAGGTTCTTTGCTTTCAAATCCTTTAATGATTATATTAAGGAGAAGGTGAGGTATAGAAGCAAATTAAGCAAAATATGATGTAGAAAGTGATTTTTTAAAAGAGAGAGAACTTGAACATGTGGTTATTGGAGTTCAGATTAGAACTAAGAAAATTAGAGATAATAATGCCTTCCTTACTCACTTTACATAGTTAATAACATGTTAACTGATATGATATAGGTACAAGCTTACAAGAATAAGCTTTGAGAAGAAAAGAATCCTACAGGAATACTGGCTCTTTTATGAGTAAATAATAACTTAGAAATTGATAACGGAGCAAATTTTTTTTAAAAAACCAACATGAATTATTTAAAACATTTTTATAAGGCTCCTATGTCTTTCTCAAAAAACGTAGCTAAGTTTAAGTTCATTTTTCCTAATATTTTAAATATATCTGAACTTCCATTCAAGGAGTGATAACAGGAGAATCAGAAAATATAGTGGTCCAAGCTATGTTGCTCACTGTTTTCATGATCTTGTATAAGTCTTTTAACTTCCAAGGCCTCAGTTTTTCTTGAAAATACAAGCAGATTAGACCAAAGAATCTTGAAGGTCCTTGCAGCTCTGTGATTCTACCGAGTCTGGTCCAATTGGTCAACAGTTATTTGTCATTAGAGAGGCTGCGGTCTATACACACATTTTAGCACCAAACCACAATTTAATAACAGGGCACAGAGGCCACAAAACCTCCTGATTTTGTTCCATTACTAATTTATCAGGGGCTAAAAGCAACCGGACTTAGGATCCCAAGCAGACAATGGGGCCTTTGAGGGGCAAAGGAAGCATCATTTAAAAGGAGAGCATTACCATTCTAAAATAATGGCAAAGCACATGGCCTAAGTGCTCTGAAAGAGAGCACTACAGAAAAGGTATTCTCAGCTTAAATGCCCCAAACACAAAAGCTTTTAGTTGGGACTTAGAAGGGAAAAAGAAAATAGCCCAGAATAAATTGGATTCACCAGTATCCTTTTGAGTGTGTGTTGGTGCCAAGCGGGCAAGGGTAAAGACAAAACATGATTTTTCAAAATCTAACCATATTATGTTTCTTATTTAGAACAAAACCTTAACACTTTGCTAATGTGTATAAAGAAAGCAAAAAAGGTATTCTTATGTTCTTGCTTATTTTGGTTATTGATAGATGATGTGTACAACATGACCTGTTCTAAATTTGTATGTCTTCTTTCTTCTACTTTTCTTGATATTTTGTTTTTTTTTTTAAGTTTTCTGATAATAGCATTATATTAAAGTCAAACCATTTTCTTTTAAAAAAGAAAGAGAAATAAAGGGAGGGAGGAAGAAAAAGACAGAGAAAGAGAAAGGTGCAAGTGTTGGTTTTACTTCCTTGATATTTTGATATAAAACCAGTAAATGAGCATATAGTACTATATATGCATATATGACTTAATTTAATCTGATTTGAATGGGTAAATGAGATTAAAACCCAAATAACTCTTTCTAATTATGTCATTTATATACTAACCCCCATAAACAATATAAGATGATGGTATATTTATTTGGAGAACTAGACAAATTAATGATCTGTCAATTCAGAGCAATATCAAAGATGTATGTGAAGTAACCTCTTAGTATCCCAGTCAGGTGGGTAAGGTGTTTGTTCACAAATGCTCAGTACTAAAGTTCTTGGTGAAAAATTCTATATAATTCCAGCCATAATTATTATCATCTACATATATATATAATTATATTTAGGAAGGAAAATCTCGTACGATCAAAAAGGAAAGTGTTTTATAAATCTATATAAATGATCATAAACTATAAAAGAATACTTAAAGATTTAGTTCAGAAAAACATATTTTCCAACCATTTTCTATTGACATTTGTCTTTGAAGAAGCTATGCACACAATTACTTAAAGATTACATTTGTACAGTAGTTATTTTTATCTGCCATACTGTCAGCACCTCCTTAACTATATCTATTGTCACTCCGCTTTTATTCTCTAAACCAGATGTCATCCATGACTGAAAATATTTTCACATAGATGCATTAGTGTCTCCATATAACAAAATAAATCCCATAAGAACTAGGAGATGTTCATAAAGCACACTGTTGATTTTTAATTATTGAACAATTTCACTGAAGTTGCAGAAATGGCTGTTGCCCTAGCCTCTTTAAACAAAGATTCCAATTGCAAATCCTTTATGAATAATCAAAGTTTTAAAAGGAAAAAAGGATATAAAGTTTGTAGATTTTAGTATTGAGAACAGAGAACCTATTTGCCAGAGTAGATGGAATAGTTGAATGAAAAGATGTGTCTGATAATATCTGATATACTAGAACAGGGAAATGAAGATAATGTGACCAAATATGTTTGTTCCAATATTAGTTCTAAATTCATAAGAAAGATCACAATGATCTTCAAGAGGTTATATGATGGTTTGTTTGGCAGTCTCATTTCAGATGTAACAATAGAATATGAAAATGATGTGCGTGTATAGTGTACGAGTTCAAGCTCATTGCTTTACGGTCATAAACAACATATTTATATCAAACACTGTGGGCTTTCTGATTTATCACACTGGTAATGACCGCAAGGCTGGAGTGCTAGTTTTGAGAATATTTTGCAATATCAGTGTTCTGGTCAGCATGATTTCATGGTGAGTCTTCATGATAAGGTTCAGAGAATAGATTCTAACTTATTGCCAACTCTACATATGAATGTTGTGGATATCTCCATTGTCTAAGTTCATTTCTCTTTTTTTGAAAAGTAACCTCTTTTATTTACATTTTTATTATTTTTTTATTTCAAAATATTGCACAGGTACAAATATTTGTGTCAAATGTATTGCTTTTGTAATGCTTGAATGAGGACTGTAAGTGTGCCCATCATCCATAGTGTTAATTGACCCTGGTAAGTAGGTTTGTGCCTATCCCCTCCTCCCAACTCCCATCTGTTTGATTTCTACTGCATGTTCCTTCCCTCTGTGCACATGTGCGCTCATTGGTTAGTTCCAATTTGATAGCAAGTACATGTGGTGTTTGTTTTTCCATTCTTTAGATAGTTGGGATAATGGTCTCTAGTTCTATCCAAATTGTTGCAAAAGGCATTAATATGTCATTTTTTTGTGGCTGAGTATTATTCCATGGTGTACATATATACCACATTTCATTAATCTACTCATGAACTGATGAGCATTTGGGTTGATGCTACATCTTTGCAGTTGTGAATTGTGCTGCAATAAACATTTGAGTGCAGGTGTTTTTCTTCCACAAAGAATAAAACACAAAGTCCTTAGTCACAATTCAACATGAGTCCATTTCTTCAGCTAATCTAGGGTTACACTTAAGTCTTTCCACAGTTTTTTCCCCTCTAATAGCTTTTCATTCAGAGAGAGGAAAGTAACATTCAGCAAGCACTTAATTGCAGCATGTGTAGAATGAGTCAAATAGTGTCCATGTGTGGAAATTTTAATAGTTCTAATTCACTCAGGGTATCTGCCTGCTGGAAAGGCCATACTTCCTCTGCCTTGGGCATTTGACAGAAGACAAGAAACAGCTAACAGTTAAACAGTGAAACAATGAAAAACAAACAGTGTCACTTAACAAAATCCACTAGCAATTCCTAGTAGCCCTAGGTTTAACAATTACATAATGTCAATGATGTCCTGTCAGTAACAGACTAGAACTCCAGAAGTTTGAAAACATCTCCAGAAGTAATTATAATTGGCATGATAGGATAAATGAGGTCAGTCAGATTTTGGGACAATGCAAATTGTAAGTAACACAATGAGACATCATTTAGTCACGTCTTTGTACAGTAAGTATTTATGTGTTTATCTAATTTATCATACAAAAGCAAGAAGTTCTGAAATCCTGCTTATGTTTTTGGTTGCTAGCCTCATATACTATAGTGATAGACCTACTAGTACACAGGGAATTTTTTCTTAATATTCAAAAATCAGATGGTAAAATTACTGTAATATAAATAACTGAAGCTTTATTGTTTCTTAACTTGGGACAGTTATATGTAATCTGCCTTTGCTAAGAACTGCAGCCTCACTATTTAGTGACAGAAATTTTTCTAATCAATAATACCACATAGCACTCCATTATCTGTAATAAAGGCAAGTAAAGCTATTCATTATTTTTGTCGATTTGTAGAACTACATATTTCCTACATTATATTTGCTTACTCTTCAAACCAACATTTTTTAATAGTTTAACATTTCTTGATATCCTACTTTTTTCCAAAAAGCATTTTTTCAGTCAATAAAGACACGATCAAACATGAGTTAAATCAACTACAGTATACCTACATGATAGAATATTATAATGCCATTGTAATCCTGTTTTTAAAAATATTTATGACATAAAAGCAATACCCAGGGTATACGTTAAGTGACAATTTTAGTTCTGCAATATTATATGCCCAGTACTATTCTACATTTGTGTTGTATATATATCATAAGAAAAGTACTGGAAAATATACACTAAGTCATTATAGGGGTCATGCCTAAATTGTATTATTCTGAATGATTTCTATTCTTTCTTTGGTGCTTTTAAGTATGATAAAAATAATAGTTAATACATTTGGAGGATATGCTGGCCACTTTGCTAAAATATTTCCTATGGATTATCTCAGTGATTATAACAACCAAATGATGTAGACCCCATTATAATCTCTAATTTACAGATAAAAATTTAAATTTAAAAAATTATTATTTTAAACATTTACTTCTTTTATTAATATTATTTTTAATTAAAAATTATAATTATATACATTTTTGGAGTACTATATGATGACTTGATATATGTAAACAATGTGGAATGATTAAATCAATCTAATTAACATTTACATCGCCTCACCATTTTTTGTGGTGAAATATTTGAAATTTACTTTGTAAATAATTTTGAAATACAAAATACAGCATTATTGACTACAGTCACCATACTGTGCAATAGACCTGACAATTTATTCCTTCTGATTAATTCAAACTTTCTACTCTTTGATCAACAACTCCTCATTCCCTTCTTCCCCTACTCTCTACTTCTATTCATTTGTTGATGGACACTTATGTTGATTTCATATCTTGGCTATTGCTAATAGTGCTGCAATGAACATGGGAGTGCAGATATCCCTTTAATACATTAATTTCAATTTTCTTGGATATATACCCATAATTGGATTGCTGGAACATATAGTAGTTATATTTTTAGTTTTTTGAAGAATCTCTATACTGTTTTTTCATATGGGGTGCACTAATTTACATTCTTACCAACAGTGTGGGAGGGTTCTCTTTTCTCCATATCCACACCAACCTTTGTTATCTTTCATCTTTTTGACAATTGCCAGTCTAACAGATGTGAGGTATCTCATGATGGTTTTAATTTGCATTTCCATAATGATTAGTGATACTGAAAGTTTTTTCTTGAGCCTCTTGGCCATTTGTATGTCTTCTTTTGGAAAATGTCTACAGATTCAATACAATCCCTATCAAAATTCCAATGTCATTTTTCACAGATATAATAAACAACCCTTAAATTCACATGGAAGCACAAAAAACCTTGAATAGCCAAAAAAATCTTTAGCGAAAAGAACAAAGTTGGAGGCATCAAACTTCCTGATTTGAAAATATATTATAAAGCAATTGTGATCAAAACAACATGGTACTGGCATAAAAACAGACATATTGACCAGTGAAATAGGATAGAAATACCAGAAATAAACCTACGCATTTATGGCCAATTGATTTTTAGCATAGGTGCCAAGAACAACAATAGGGAAAGAACAGTCTCTTCAATAAATGCTGCTGAGAAAACTGAATATCCACATACTGAAGAATGAAAGTTGATCCTTATCTCATACCATGTATAAAAATCAACTCAAAATAGATGAAAGACTTAAATATAAGATCTGAAACAATACAAATATTTGAATAAAACTTTGGGGAAATGTTCCCAAAATTGGTCTGGGCAATGATTTTTTTGGATATGACCCTAAAAGCACAGGCAATGACAACAAAATAGACAAGTGAGATTGCATCGAGCTAAAAAGCTTCTTCACAGCAAAGGACATAATCAACAGAGTGAATGGATAGCATACACAATGGAAAAAAATATTTGCAAATTATACATCTGATAAGGGGTTAACATCCAAAAATGTATAAGAAACTCAAATAACTCAATAGCAAAAAAAACAAATAACCCAATTAAAAATGGGCAAAATGTTTATTATTTTAACAAAATATATTGAAAAGTTCTACTTCACAATACTTTCTCACTCTGCATCCTTCTAATAGTGCTTGATATTGCATCAAAATAACTTGATTTATTGCTAGTTCCTAATATATGTATCTTATTGATTTGACAATATACATACACCCTGCTGTAACTGAGCTTCTAAAATATACTGTCATTACATGGGTACTACAAAGTTGAACAAAACCAAAACATGAAACTTATTAGCATGTTCAGAGGCAAGTCATTGATTGATTCCACCACAATTACTGCAATAATAGAGGGGCTACAAATTACTATTGAAGCAGAGTAGTGGGAAGGATGTAGTAAGTAAATGTCTTATAGATAAGATGGCCTTTTTACTGGGTGTTTAAGTTGCTAATCCTATTCGTCTTTCTCAAGGCATTCCAAGCACAGAAGACTACGTGAAGAAAAAGAGCTAAAATTAAACATACAAAATTTTAGCAGAGTCCAGGGAAGTGTTATTATCAGAAGAAAGTCTCACAGACCACTTTGTGGATGGGGTCTTTATTGGCCTGGCTCACTGATGGTTGTACAAGAGTGCATCTGATAACTCACGTTGCATATTTGAATACCAACATGTGCCAAAGGATAAATATTAAATGGTTTTTATTTTTGAAAACAATTATGACACATATTTTTGAAGGTGCATCTATGTATATGGGAAGATGTTATATAAATAATTTAGAGAAACAAAGAACACATTTATGAGGCAAATCTGTTTAGCACATTTGAGAAATCCTTGACCTTAACATCCCTAATGGCAGTCAGCATTTTTGGAGTAGGTTCAAATATGTAAATATCACATCTTCTTTGTGCTTAAAAAATTTTATAAAAGGAGACCTGTGTTTGGAACTGCCTTTTCTGTATTACTAGAAATTGTATGTATCAGTGAACCAGTGTAGGCTTTTGTTGTTGTTGTTTTCTAATTCCCTTTAGAAGGTGACAGCAATTAGAGGGTGGAGAGCTCCTTGCTCACTGACCCACAAAGTTTTCAATGTCAGAAATCATTATTTATAATTAGTGCTGGTGTACAGCTGAGCATTGTCTGCAACCAGAGACTCTCTGCAACTATGAAGGGCTTTCCCATGAAAGCCCGTCATGAAATCTATCTTCTAGACTTCACACAACACCTGTGAGCCAGGCTCGCCCAGGGCTGTATGGCTTCACTTCCTACCCATCTGAAAAGTGTGCCTCACTGAGCATAATACTTTGGAAGGGCAGAATAGTTATAACTGGGGACACAAAGGAAACAATATAGCTTTACATGTTAGCACAGTGACAATATGAAAATTTTGGCATCTAGACTTTGAATAGTTAAAGAATACAGAGAAAGTTTTACTTGGGCACTAAAGTCTTGTACTAAAGGATATGACAGAAACCAAAATTTGGAATTGGATTTCAGAATCTCCTATGGTAACTATGGCTATTTAAAAAGGTGGAAGGAGCCGAATTAGGAATTGGCTAAATATTCATATAATGGAAAAGCTTGCTTAGCTAAAACCGATTTTGTTACTTATACTTTATATTTTTCATTGCCCTAAATTCTCATTTTTGTAGTCCTTTAAATATGTTGTAAAAGACATTTTTTCAAATCTTTCTGGATAGAAAACTTTTGTAAGTTGACTGAACATTAAATGTCTAGATAATTTCTGAGATTCCAGACTGTGTTTCAATAACTGTAGTTATAAATACCTAAGCATATTATAACTTAACATATTTTGGTTATTATTAGAATTATAAAATATGTGCCAAAAACCTAAGACAATTTTAGAAAAATGTTTCAATGGACAAAAAGGCATTAACAATATAAAATTTTTTTCACCTGCAACCAACACATTAGCCACTCTGATTACTTTTCCTATTGGTCACACCTTCCCATATAAAGTAATATATAAACATATGGGCTTTTACAAAACATGTTATTTTTGATGTGTGGGGGAAAATAAGACCATGTGATATCTACCATCTCTTTCAGCATTAAAATTCTATAAGATACAATACACTTGTCCATGAGAAAAACAGATTTTTTAAGTTCTTATTATGGTGGAATGTATTTATCAGACCCTACAGACTACAAAATACAAACATGACATAGAATAAAAGTCAGGTTTTGAATATGTTGAATTTATTTAAAAAAAAACAAAAAGGAAGCTATAGTTTTCAAGATTTTATTGGTACTTTTACCATCTGTTCTATTAATGTTTTAATGAGTTCTTGAGTTCTACAAGTCAGTGTTTCTCTTCTGTTAAGGTTAGCATTAACTCAGTGAAGTAGACTTTGGGATGCCACTTTTTCTTATACCCAGATTTTTTGTTTAAGTTTATTTATTTATTTCAGAATATTACAGGGGCATAAAACTTTGGGTTACATGTTTCATACAGTTTGAGTCAATGTTATAAGTGTGCCCATCACACAGATAGTGAGCATTGTACCTGTTAGATATTTCCGTTGAGTTTTATTTCCTTGTATGCAGATAAGTGTTGATTGATTACTTCTGTTTAATGATGAGTACATGTGGTGCTTGTTTTTCCATTCTGTGATACTTCAGTCAGAAGAATGGTCTCCAGTTCCATCAAGGTTGTTAAAAAAGGTATTAGTTCCCCAATTTTTTTTTATTTCTGAGTAGTACACCATGGTATATATAAACCACATTTTGTTAGTCTACTCATGTATTGATGGGCACTTGGGTTGATTCCACATCTTTGCCATTGTGAATTGTGCTGCAATAAACATTCAAGTGCACATGTCTTTTTGATAAAATGACTTTTTTCCCCCTTTGGATATATGCCCAATAGTGGGATTACTGGATCATATGGTAGGTCTTCTTTTAGTTCTTTGAGGTATCTCCGTACTGATTTTCACAGAGGTTGTACTAGTTTGCAGTCCCACCAATGCATAAGTGTTCCTTTCTCCCTATATTCATGCCAGCATCTGTTGTTTTATGATTTTTGGATAAAAGTCATTCTCACTGGAGTTAGGCGATATCTCATTGTGGTTTTGATTTGCACTTCCCTAATGATAAGAGACGTTGAGCATTTTTTCATGTTTATTGGCCATTAATCCTTCTTTTGAAAAGCTTCTGTTCATGTCTTTTGCCCATTTTTTAATGGGGTTATTTGATTTTTTCTTACTGTTTTGCTTGAGTTCTTTATAGATTCTGGTTATTAGCCCTTTATTGGAAGTATAGTGTGTGATTTTTTTCTCCCATTCTGTAGCTTGTCAGTTCGCTCTATTGATTGTTTCCTTGGCTATGTGGAAGCTTTCTAATTTGATCAGGTCCCATTTATTTTTTGATGTCATTGTTGATATGATGGCCTTTGGGGTTTTCTTCATAAATTCTTTGTCTAGGCTGAAATATATAAGAGTTTTTCCAATATTTTCTACCAGAATTCTCATAGTTCCATGCCTTAGGTTTAAGTATGTTATCCATTGTGAATTAATTTTTGTGAGTGGTGAGAGGTGTGGACCCTGTTTCACTCTTCCATATATCCAGAATTTTTAATGGAAAATCTCTAGGAACTTCTATGTTGTTCTAAATATTTGTCACCATAGTTGGTATTTGGTAGATCCACAATAAATGTTTGTTGAACTTGTGCCAATTCATTTTCCTATAGTTGTCTTTTACCTATCTCTATTGCATAGTCTACATGACAGATAGTGAACCCAAGCCACTGTAAATACATGGGTAGTACCTGTGGTAATGTGGTATTAGATCTTCAACAGGAATACACTGACAATTTCCAGGCTTTAATCAAAACTTTAAAGTGAAGCATGTATTTAAACTAATTGGGGAGTCATGAGGATGGCAAAGGAAAGGTGAGTAGAGTGATCTTTGAACACATGGGTCCTGAAATAGTGCTTTCCGGAAGTTGGTGCCCAATTATCATTTAATATTTCCTTAACATGTTTCGGTCTAAGACTTAACACTTTTAATTAATAGGAGGACACCTTGGTCTTATAGATGACACTGTGAAGTAAATCCAAAACGTAAGAATTTTAATCATAATTTTATCCTATGTCAATGCCTCATTTCCACATTGTTCGTGTTGGAATACACTGGAGGATATAACGCAGAAGAAATGAGAGAAGGAGCCAAAGCCATGATGCTTCAGGAATACTACAAGGTTTGTCTGCAAGTAGCTTTCTTAAGATTCTTATGTTGTTAAGATTAGGCATAGAGGCAATGGTAATCATGTCAGAGCCAGGAAGACCATGTTCATTTGCATATAAGAAATTGTATCTTGAACTTCCTGAACTGATTGGGCAGAATGTGAGGGTTATTAAACTTTTTGATAATATGTAAGTAAGGCCTGTCTCTTGAGTGTTGCTGTTGTTATTGTTATTTTTTACTGGTATAGCCCTAGGTTGGTGTGGCCTAGGAAGAAGGATCACAATATGTTTATTTTAAAATAATTTTTAGTGTCATGCTTATGGTGTATTTTATATACTGAATATAAATTCTTTATTTGAAAAGAACTCAGAATATATCTCCAGCAGTTATGCTTAATATACAATTGCTGTCATTTACTTCTGATCAACCTTATAGTCCCAGGAATAAAGTGCACCTTGCACTTTTAACTGTTACCCTCTTGTATTTCCTTCCTTGAAATTTTTTTTCCTGAATTTCTTTGTTTCTTTGCTTGCCTTTCAGCTACCCACCTTACTCACAACCCTTCTTTCTACTCTCTTTGCCTTCATCATTTTGTCCTTGTAGAGTAGCCAAAGTCAGCCTTTGGTTGTTAGTCAGACTCCATGGGCAATTCTCTCAATGTTTTCATTGTTTACATGAAAGCATCCAAATGTATAGCAAATAGACCAGCTGGAAACCTCCCCACAGACAGACGCATCCAAACAGGAGGTTCCTTGATGCGTTGTGGTGGGTCAGTCTGGTTCTGCTACCAGAAAGAACAGCCCACACCCATATGCACTGTTGCTCCTGAATGGAAGGCTTGTGACAACATCCACATGGACTGGGCCTCAGCCAAAACTTAGCCCTTAGCACATACAGCAACACAGAATGATGTGACAGCGACAGAGTTTTGGAATGCTGTTTGTAGCATGCTGTTCTTTGGCATACTTCTTCAGAATGTAAAAACAGATTTCTCCTAATTTTCCTAAGATATATTATTTATTATAGAATCAGGCTTTAAAATTGATTATAGATTTGAAGGTACTCAATCAATTTAATATTAAACTCAATATTTAGTGTCGATACTCTGGAAATTTATTTTGAAATGTTGCAACAGTGACTCATGTTGGGAAAAAAAAAACACCTCATTTTTAGTTTCATCAGAGTATGGAAAGGGCAATATTAGTAATGGGACAAATACAAGGACTGTTGACTCTAATTAGAGAGATGCAATTAAAAATTATTAATAAAAGTAAAATGTTTAAAAGCTGAAACAAATACATTTGAATGCATTTCAAAAACATAGGCAGTTTCTGAACACGAGTAATGTATTTGCATGAGCATGTATTCATAGTACACAGCATACCAAAACCCTATTTAAAAAATAAGCACTTCATAACATTTACACATTCTATTTTGAAGATGATCGATATGGGCTAATCACACGTTTAAGCAGTAAATATTTCTGTCACAAGTGATTGAAAGAATAATCCATTTTAAATTTCTATCTAAGTCACATCACTATGGCATGATAAAGAAGGATGATACCATTAAGAAATCACTGTCCTAGTTTCAGTTTTTAAAAATATCCCTTCCTTTACCTTCTGGAGACTCACTGTAATTTTAAAATAAAATAAGGTAACTATAAACAAGAAAATGAACACAAAACCCCTAATGAAACAATTCTATAGGGCCAATGTGGTTAGAGAAACATATCTTTAGCCTCTTCTAAGCAAACACCTTGATAAAGGCAAATGGGACTTTGCAAATAAAATACCATTATTAATAAGGGAACAACAACGGCATTTTTCTGTACTTTATGCTTGTTATTCCAGGTGGTTAACCTGATCTTCAAATTCAAGATGTGTGCAAAATCAAACGCTATATCCCAACTCAAAATACATGTAGTACTTCTACAAATTTGGCAGACATCGTAAACAACATGTGACCACCAGTTTGGGAGATCTGGAACCAATTCACAAACAAACAGCAGGTAACGCAGACCCTGGCCTGACCTAGAAGTCCAACACAGGATCTGGGGGAAAAAAATCTCATTTAAAATTGAGACTTTTATTTGGCTCCCATAAAAGTGATTACACTGGAAAATTTCCCCTTCAAAACAAAAATGTCAAGGCCAGGCGCAGTGGCTCATGCCTGTAATCCTAACACTCTGGGAGGCTGAGGGTGGAGGATCACTTGAGGTCAGGAGTTTGAGACCAGCCTGAGCAAGAGTGAGACCCCATCTGTACTAAAACATAGAAAAAATTAGCTGGGCATCGTGGTGTGCGTCTGTAGTCCCAGCTACTTGGGAAGTTGAGGCAGGAGGATTGCTTGAGCCCAGTAATTTGAGGTCGCTGTGAGTTAGGCTGACGCCACAGCACTCTAGCCCAGACAACAGAGTGAGATTCTGTCTCAAAAAAAAAAAAAAAATGTCAGAGAGACAGAGTTTTAAGCTTCTGTTAGAGCCCAATTCTTCAGGACCGACAAAACTATAGATTTCTTATTTCAAGCAGCCTGAGATTTTCAATGCATTTTATTCCTAGAAAGAGATACGGAAAATATAATAGAAGAGTAAAAATAAGATCTCGTATCTTTCTTTGTGAAGATATGAAATTCCAGAGAATGACTGATTGAAATTTAGTTATTTGACTTTCTCCAGTTTGCATATCTAGTGTACAGGTGACTTCTAAGACTTTATTTATGGCCTAAAAGTCTATAAATTATGAGAAATGGATGTTATTTCAGTCAAAAAAGGCTAGGTTAACCTGTCACACAATGAACCCCGATGTCTTGGTGGTTTACAACTATGAAGTTTTATTTTCCACTGATGTTCATGTCCATCAAAGGTGCGTTGTAAGTTGGCTGTACCTTTCCTTCCCTTAGCTACAAGTTGACTGGGCACCCACTACTGGGGACATTGCTGGTTGCTGTGACAGGAGGGAGAAAGGACACATCAGCTACATGCTAGCTCTTAAAGCTTCTGCCCAGAGGAGACACCAGCCACTTCTGCTCCCTTGCTATTGGGCAGAATTTCATGCCACAGTGGATGCTAACAATTCATAGGAGCAAATGTAACCTTTTCTGCTATCAGAAGAACATCTTTGTGGACAATAATACAATTTACCACAGGTAGCAACAGACAACATATATTCCAGCAGTAAGGTAGAGGGATGGCCAGCTATTGTAGACTTAAGTAGGGAATATTAGCCTCATAGATACTTGGATGGGCCATGATTTATATCAATAAAATGGCTACAAATAGCAGATCTATGGTGATGTCCCCAAATTAGTGAGGAGAAAGTGCCTAAGTATTATGCTACCCAAAAGTAGGGAAACCCTGTTCAGTGTTAAGCATGAAGAGATGAAATATTAAATAATTTTCTTACTTGTAAATTCAAGGTATTTCTTCATTTCTGACACAGATATAAGAAAGAGTTTTACTTACGTTTCAAGTAGCCATAAGACTACAATGTTTGATGTAAAATGAGTCCTAAAATATCTTTTCAGATTTTGGCTCTTTCCTTGGTGATCTCAAAATTGGTTCAGAAATTTTGAATCCTCCTCAGAGTGAATGTCCCTATTGTTATAAGGAAGCTATAGTTTGGGGTATCCTACAGACCTGGGCTCTAACAGAAGTTTGAAACTCTTTCTGTCTGACATTTTTGTTTTGATAAGAAAATTTTTCAGTGCAATTTCCTTTTACGGGACCCAGATAAAAATCCCAATTTAAACATTTTATTTTCATAAACTTTTATAGATTTTTATAGTAAATACCAGGAATACATGCAGGTGAAGTATTCAATGTAAGCAGAAAATTCTGCCATTGTGAGTGAAAATCACAAATCCTGTAAGTAGGCAAGAAAGATCTCGTTGCCCTAAACAGTTTACTTCTCTAAGCAGCAAGCCAAGTTGTCATTTCACACAACAAAGGAAACACTGGGATAAGGAAGCAAGAGCTAATCTCAGGAGTTTCAGATAGGTTAACTCTGGAAATTGTTTGTAGCTTCTACTATTTACCTCCTTTTCAATTTCCTCACAAAAGAAGCACTGTCTCTGAAGGACAAATGCTTCCTTTTGAAATTTGAATGTTATGTTTATCACTGCTATAGAAAGCAATAGAAAATATGACAATTCACTTGTTCTGTTTGTGAAAAGTCATTTTGGTTTCATATCTTGGGATCTAAAGAAATAATTGTGAATGTGTTTGGCGAAGATATTAATTATAATGTTTAAATTCAGGAGTCCCTCTGTGTGAGAAGTGTCTTCATCTGCTGCATTTTCATCTATGGTGGATATGCCATGATTCATTTATGTCGCCTTTTCTCCCTCCTGCTGGGTCTCCCCTTGCAAAATGGCGCTGCACCGTCAGCACTGACTCAGAATGCAGAATGTGGCGCGGCTGCCTTTCTCACAGTATTTTATGTGTATTCAAGCTGTGAAAAGTGTCGCAGCAATACTCCCATTCTGTGTCAGCTGAACTGTATCTGCCTATATTCATATCTTGAATTGACTACAATTCAAAACTGGTTATTTGTTTCGTTATCAATTGTCACAAAATAAAAGGCATATTTTAGCAGTGTTTTTGAACCCCCAAATAGGAAACCAATTTTTACACAAATCTATACCATTCCCTCTTTGGGAGTATCAATCCTTAAAGCAGCAGGTGAGACTACATTTTATTAAATGGCTCATTCTAATTCAGATCCTGGGGTGGTCTTACTTATGGATGAATTGTGCTACTATCCCAAGAAAACCATTTAGCCCACGTGCACTTAGACAGTGCCTCTGTGTACCTGCTGTCTGATTTCAAACCATGAAATGAAAAGCTTCTGTTCTTGAAATCAGGTTTTTCAGAGGTGCTGGTTTTGACAGTGGCTACTGCTTTATTAAAGAAAGAACAAGATAAATAAACAGAGCTTTTACAACTATCAGTTCCATGTTAGGCCATTTCAATATGATGCAAAATGCCAGATCAAAAATGAGTCATCCAGTATTTTAAGTTTTCTGGATGGCCAACTCAGAGACTAAGAAAACTAAAATGATTGCCCATAAATCATCCTTAGGATGAGAGACAGAAGAAAAAAATACAAAAGGAAACAATTCAGTGGACACATAGTGATATGCCTTTTAAGTATATGTGTAGAAATGATACTTTTTATATTTTGTTTAGAGATATTCTAACAATTCTATTTGTTGAATAAGCATATTATTAAATTAGTTTAATACATATAATACATTGTCCTTCACAAAATAACAATTATTGAATAATCTGGACAAAAGGCCTCTTTTATAAATTCACTCACATAAAAATAGGAAAACTCATCAGAAATCACTTTAAGAAAAAAGTTTTACCTGAATTTGCAGGTGCATGACCAAAAATATCTCAGTGCCCAGCTTCTATTTGTACCTGCTAAGATGAAGGCAAACAGATACAACTGAACTCTTCCAATCCTTTCTGTTTTCTACTCCATTCTTGGGTCATTCGTTGTCTTCTCCTCTCTTCACAGACTAGGAACTAACATCTTATACCTGTGGCTGATGTATTCTCCATATGTTATGCCATTGATTGTTATTTTTTAAAAATTACCATGCAAAATGTGTTCAATAAAGAAACTTGTAAGACAGAAAGAAATAAATAAAAAACACATAAATCATCTGTCATGTCACCACCAAAAATAACTAATGGTAACATATGGTTTGCCCTTCCGGTATTTTTTTTTTTTTTTCCTGTGTCTATGCCTCATTTCTTCCTTGGCTGCCTTCTCTTTTCTATCTGCATACTTTTTCTAGGTGATATCCTCCGGGATGCCTATAATCCATCCTCTACAGAATAGATGGAGTTTACTTTTTAAAACTCTGCAGTTTAAAACCCTCCAATGGCTTCCGGCTGCACTTGGAATAAATTTCAAAGTCCTTATGTTGTTCTTACTGAATCTTTTACAACTTTCCTCTCTGACTTTGTAAAGCATGATTTCCTCTCCTCCTTTCTTTTATTTGCTTTCTATTACTGAAACAAATTACCACTAATTTAGTGGCTTAAAGCAACACAATTTTTTTCTTTAATTTTTCAGGTCTAGAGTTCAAAAGCCCAACACAGGTGTCACTGGGCTGAAATCAAAGTGTTGGCAGGCTGCATTTCCTTCTGGAGGCTCAAGGGGAAAATCCATTCCCTTGCCTTTTCCAGCTTCTCGAAACCATCTGCATGGCTTGGCTCATGGCCCCCTTCAAAGCCAGCAATGTTTGTGCAAGTCTCATCCTGTCATCAGTCTGGTCCTCCCTCTTCTAAAGCTCCCATTTAAAAGGACTCTTGGGATTACAATGGGCCCACTCAAATATTCCAGGATAATTGCTTTACGTAAAATCAGCTGATTAGCAACCTTAATTCCATCTGTGACCTTAATTCTCCCTTGCTATATAACATAACATATTCATAGATTCTGAAAATTAGAATGTAGATATCTTTGGGGAAAGGCAATATTCTGCCTACCACACTCTCAAGCATTCCTTAGAAAATCAGAGACAGAGACCCACCACTCCCAACTGCACCAAGCATGCAGACCCTGCACTGGCCCAGTGGTAGCTACTGTGATGTGAGGATTACCATGTGTGGTCTATCAAATAAATTGAAAAATTGGAACTGCCGGAATATTGCAAAGGAAGTGTAAGATGTGAGGACATCAGGATGGAGCACAAGTTTATTCAGTCAAATATATATATTCCATATAAATATATGGAATAATAAAAATGCTTTTTTAATTGTCTTGACATCAGTTTATTATGATTTACTACATATAGACTTTATTTTTCTTCTCTTTTTATAGAAATTCCTCAGAAACAGGTGACATATTTTATTGCAACTTGTCATTCAATAATTCAAAGATTATTAAATATCTTGTATGGGATGGCCCTGGGGATACACGTAGTCATGAAAGGGACTAGGGCTGCCTTTCAAGTGACTCACCAGTTAAATGAGATAATCAGACAAGTGACCATTTAAAATACAGACTAAGAAGAAGTTAGCATATGTTTCAGAGTGTCTTGGAGTTCAAAACAGACTAACCAGAAAGAATCAATTTATATAGTTTAGATCACAGAGGTTCCAGAAATCTTTCCAAATGGAGATGAACCAACTATTGAGGAAGGGCATCTGTTAATGCATATCAAATTTCTTTCTTTATTGTCTTTTTCCTTCAACTACAAAGAGCTTCATGGAAGGAAGGATCTTACTTTTCTTTGCTCATCACTGTTTCCCCAGCATGTAGAATAGTTCCTAGCACATAGTAGGTTCTCTATAGATATCTATTGAATATGAGAATGATGAGTACATATATACAAAATATGCAGTTTTCTTTATAGAAAAGGCATCATACTAAATGTTCTATTTGGTAACATATTTGTTTTCAGTTAGCAATATGTCACCATCATTGTCTGATCCCATTTTGACTGAAATTCAATCCCAAATAAATATTTCTTCAACCAGGCCTTTCTATATTAGGTTTCTTTATTTATAATTATGGAATGACAGATATTGTTTCCTTTTACATCTTAAAGGGGATTTAGGGGCCAAAAGTGTGTTTGAATTGTAATTTTCCAAAGCCTAACATCTGCATTTGCTTAACATAAGTCTATTAAAAGCCCTTTGAACTTTAGATATTTCCTTATCTCCATTTCCTACCTGAGCTCGGGGGTATGGACCCTATAGCTTCACCTATTTTTTTTCTCCTAGACAAGGTTTTCTTGGATAATTTATTTCTAATACATTCTTTCGAAACTTTGAGTCTACTCTTGCTTCCCAGCAAATAAGCATCTCAACCTTCAATCCTCCATCTACCTTGTTTCAAGACCTGAAGGCTATTTTCTGTAATACTAACCAACTCTCATACCTCTACTTCAAATCTATCAAATGATAGTGAGGGGTGGCAATGGAAGTTAAGCATTGGAGGAAAGGTAGGTAGTGGCTGACAGAAAAAGTAAAGAGGCATTTTACATTCTTTTCAGGTTTGCTACAAATTTTCAGGGGTAAAGTAAAAGGAAAAATGCCTAGGTAGGAAAGTCTACATAATGTGTAGAATTACATTTCTATAACAAGAATCATTTCACCAATGTATCATAATTTCTAGAACAGATTTTGATGTATTTTAAGGACTCAATATTGAATGAGTGAATGGATAAATTATAGAATATGATTAGTGAGAGTTTGGGGAGAAGAGGTAATTTTGTTGTGATACAGAAAGCTAAATAAACTTAACATGACAAAGGTGCTTCATTTAGACCAACAATAGCAATAGTTAACAGGTGAAAAAACCTTTACCCACATTTTGGCCTCTCTTCTCTCTTTCTCTCTTTCTACACACACACACACACACACACACACACACACACGCACACAATATAGACCCATGATGATAATATTTTCTGAATCAAAATTTGAGTGCCATGATTTGACTGAATGGATAGGAAAATATAAGAGGGGAAGGGTTTTAGGAAGGGAAGAAAAGTAGCCACAGTGCATCAGCTCACTGGGGGATGCTTTTCCACTGCCATTACCCTCATATTAATATTTTGTTACATATCCCCCTGGGACACGCCCTCCACTCCTCATTTCTGAGAAGGGGTGTCCAGTGAGCTACTATTTTGAGCTACTATTAACTGTGTATATTATGTCTGTGAAGGTTATTGAGCCAAAGCAAAGCAAAACAAAACAAAAACAAAAAGCAAAAAAATCCCTTATTTAGAACCATGTAAAAATATTTGAAAATGGCATGGTCCCCTATAATATAGGACATATGGTCACTATATTCGTATACCAACTACTTCCAGATGCACATAGAAGAATGTGTAATCACACTCTTATGATTTCTGAAAGACAGCTACCAAAGTTATAAAATAGCTCCAGTGGAGTTTCCGAAGTCCACCAATATTTTCAAATTCGATGTGATATAAAAACTTTCTAAAAAATTAGCTCAACAAATGTTGTTTCTTATTTTAGATGTCACTGTCATTTAAAATAGCAAAGTGCACGTCATACTTCCTATTTTATTTCTTTCTCCTCACAAACCTGACTATTTTAGGGATGCCCCAGGTGAGGCATAAACTCACAACCTTGGCATCAATAGTATCACATGCTAACCAATTGCACAACTGGAACAATCTGACTTTTCTTAAATGGTCAATGATATGATTCATAGATTGCTACACACAGTGATACTGCTATAATCACCAAGTTTATCACTTATTCCATATTTAAAAGCCCTGCATGAAAAATGATCACTTATTTTTATTAGTAATTAATCATTACAAACCTATTTGATAAAGTTATTCTATAAACCTCTGAATAATTTCAGTCAAATCTAAATAGTCTCTTAACTTTATATTTCCTTCCTACATGAGATCTTTTTGTTGTTTTTTTAACACTTGCCACTTTTATTTTAATCTTAAGCATATTGACTTTCTTAAGGACATCCAGAATCTAGTTTTTAAAAATGTATTATTCATAAAAATGTCTCCTATATGGCTGTACTCTTTTTCCATTTCCTGGTTTTCAGTAGTCTTATTTCCATCATCAACAATGAACTTTAAGGTACCTCATTTCAACTAGAGCAAATGGCTGCTGAATTCAATGACTCACTCAGCACAGAAATTCATTAGACATTGGTTTATCAGTCAAAGATGACATTTGTTTTGAGCCAGATGGGTTTTCTTGAGGAAATCCTCTAACTGGATGCAGATTTGATTGGATTTTAGCTTTCCTACACTATTAGACATCACAGTTTCATATGGCACACACAGCCTGCAATACATTTGTATATATTTGATATGATTTTAATAGCCAAGCCTTTAAAAATAAAAAATTACACTTTTTCTTTAGTGTATCTATTTGTGGTATTTGATATTTTATTTGTTTTAACACATGTGGCATCTTATACATATATTTCCAAAGCCTAAAATCTTAGGTAATATTTTTAAATCAAATGTTAAACAAAACACCAAAGAAGAAAATCTCATTTGACTATGCTACCTAGTAATAATGGGATAGAAATGGTTGATCCCGTACATAATTTGTCCTTGCTTATCAATCTATCTTTCTCCTCTATTTCCTATATCCTGCATATCCTAAACAATTGCCAAGTCCTGAGATTTCTACCTAAAAGAAAAGAAATTCTCTTTTCACAGATACCCAGTCAAGACATCTTCATCTGTTGCACAGACAACAGGAATATTGATCTAATTTGCATCCTGTCTTCAAATCTTACTGCTTAAATCCATTCTCATAAAAACAGTCAGTAATCATTTAAAAAGATAAATTAGGGGACTTACTGCAATAAGAACTCGGTAATTTGGGCCAAACCTACCAATGAGGAAACTAGTACTGCTATATACATAGACATATACATATACATGCGTATACCCATCCATAGCCATACACATATCCAGATGCATATATGTGTATGTGTGTGTGTATATATTTGAAGATTTAGAAAGCTAATACGAGAGTAAAGAAATGGGGCTACTATCTTTCTAAATATGTAACTCTGGAGAGGGAGGCTACTTTTGCCCTGTGAGCTTTCATTCATTTCAAGAGGGGTGTCTATATTTCAGTCTATAAGGTATACAGTATTTTTGTCAGACTCATGGGACTGAGTCTAGAGTCTATCAAAGCAGGGTCCTGATAAATGCTCCTGGCCTTGGATTGGAGGCCCAGAGGCAGTGCCTGATGAATAAGAACAAATCAGAACAAATCTTCTCACAAGAATTATAGCTCTACTTTGATTCTCTCCATCCCTGTAATCACATAGAGCAATGAAGATGAACAAACTAAAGGCAAAGACAACAAAATAACCATCAATTCCACAATCACAATATGGCATAAAGGAATCTAGGCACAAAAGAATAGATATTAAATGATTTTATTCAAGACACAAATTAAAATATAATGTTTAGGAATACATTCTCAGGTGATGAAGATATATGGAAAATCAATAAAATATTTATAATAAAAGTTAGAATAATGGTTCCTCCGGTGGAGGTAGGAAGCTTTCAATTAAGTAGGGGACATAAGAAAATTTTCTGGGGTAATGCTAATGTTCTGTTTTTGGGTGAGGTTTACATAGGTGATTACTTTGTGATAAATCATTAAGTATATACTGTGTTTTGAAATTTGTGTACATGTGTGCTATAAACTAAGAATGCTAAAGTATAAATTAGATCATGTTACTCCCTCCTGAAAATCTTCCAATTACCTGCCATCCTCTTTGTCCTTGTCCTCATCTGGCAATGCCCACATTGCCCCTTGCTCATCTAACTCTAGGTACATGGAATTCTTTGCTCTTCCTCACAAAGACAAAAATCTCGCTCATTCCAGTCTTTGAATTTAACTCTTTTCTCTTCCTGCAATAGACTTTTATTGGCTTGTCCCATAATTGTTTCCTCATCTTTCAGCCTTAAATTAACTGTGGCTTTCTCAGAGATGCATTCCTGGACCACTCATTCTAAACAGAAAACTGAAAATCCACCAATTACTCCATATCACCTTGTTTATTTCCTTCACATTGGAAAGCTCTATGTGGTGAAACTCAATTTATAGTTTTTTGTATATATCTTTTATCTTTATGTGACATCTTTGCTGTGACATAGGATCTATGAGGGTAGGTATACTTTTGGTCTTTATTATCAGCACTGAATGAATCACTGGCCAAGAAAAATGATTTTGAGAATGTATTTTGTACAGTTCCTAAAGATTAGTCTATTATGCTAAGGGTGGTAGAAGCAGCTTAACATTTCATCATACAGTTTGGTTATTATAATTATGCTGCTAGGCAATATGGATATTTATTTAGCTCAGATATCTAGAATAATCTTAGATGAATTTTCGTATGTGTTCAGTGTCAATTTTCATAATGACATTGTTTTTTCTGACAACCCTAAGTAAAGTATTTCTTTCACGGACATTATGAAACAAGGAAAGGAAATTCCTCACTTTAAATGGTAATGACAAAGTTTTTATAATGACAAAATTTATTTGAAATATAATGATAAAAATTATTGTGTTTCTTTTTTAACTTGAGGAACAACATATGCCCTTTAAGGAACTTTGGTTTAGTGGTTATGACTATTTTTTCCTCCATGGTTAGCTTTTTTTTTTTTTTTTTGATAGAGTTGGGGTCTTAATATGTTTCCCAGGCTGGTCTCAAACTCGCCTCAGTGATTCTCCCGCCTTAGCCTCCAAAAATGCTGGGATTACAGGTGTGAGCCACTGCACCCTGCCCGTATTTTTTTTTTTTAAGGAAGAATGTTTCACCTTTCTATAATAATAAATAAATATTTAGTTGTAAATTAACAAACTATGTTTTTACTATTGATTATTGATCTTTTGACACTGTACCTTTGTCTGTTTCATTAAATAAAATAACTTCCCTGCCATATTTACCATTTGAATATTGATTTATTTCATTTATTCATTTTAATATTTTCTTTACTGCTTGATGTTACTTTGCTCAGACCAAACCTGTCTTGATCTGGCTGCACTGTGCTCGTGTTCCAATTCAAATACATCTAATGAATCCTGACGGCACTCTCTATCGCCTTACAAGCATCAAAGTAAGCCAGCCAGAACAAGGATAGAAAGTCCAAAAGTCAACTGCCACGTATGCTACTACACTGGCTCCAGATAAACATTTTATCATCTCTTTATGAACAGTAATGTGGCCCAGAAGCCTTATGCTGCAAGCGCCCCAGCAGGTGCTTCAAGGTTTTCATGCGCTTTGCTTGCAAACACATTTTTAGAATCATGAAAGTCACCCAAGAATTGAAAAGTCTATTAAATATTAGAGGAAGAAAAGCTAACATGTACATAGAAAATTTAATGTTTTAATGAAACTCTGGATTAGAACATGTGCTTCTTCACTCTTTTGTTATATTTTTAATGTTATCTGTCCATTATTCTACACAGTTTGCTATCATAGAACTAATTTTTCTCTCTCTCTCTCTTTCTCTCTCTCTCATACACATACACACACACACACCCCTTTACCTCAAGCAAAGAAGGTGGCAAATGCTCTTCTCAAAAATAACAAATCAGCCTGTAATTCTTCACACTAAAGTTAAGGTTTATGTATTTCCTTCAAGTTAAAATTACTACCTTTCAGATGAATTATCTTTTATTTTTATTTTTTATTTTTTTGAGATCCACCTAGGCTGTCAGAGTTCCACATTTGGCATTATTACACCCAGTTAATGTAAGACAGCTTATTTTTATATTGCGGTGTTTTATAGATTTTTTTATTGCACCATTAAGAGCATTTTGATTTTTGCAATATTCCCAGATTTTCTTGTCATAATACACAACATTCCACAGCCCCACTTTGTGCCAAGTCTCATAGCATTCACTTACATCTACTTTTCTGCCTCACAAGGCCAGGTAATGAGCTGAGCTTCGGAAAAAGAAATTGCTGGTTTCGTTTTTCACATTACAGCCCAAACAGATTGTTTTCTCTTCAATTGCTAGCCAATGTTCAGTTCACAGATATTTCCCCTGGTAGGTAAGCAATTGCCAATTTAGTGTTCAGTAGTGAGCTTACAGTTCATAAATGTCATTTGATTTTCAGTTTTTAATCTGAGAAATAAAACATTTCTTTCAATATTCTGTGAATTTTAATGGAAATTTCATGGAATTTCTCAACTGCTCAATAAAGTAAAACTTGTCCATTCATGAGATGGTAGGCCTATATTAAGCCTAATGAAACTTATTAAGGGATTTAATATTATTAACACTCACTAGTTTTGACAATATAGTATTACAAAACTATTTGAATAGAGACAGTCTCCAGCTTTGGAGTTTACACATTATTATGTATGACTTTTCACTCACTACACATATATATATATATATATATATATATATCTCACAAAGATATCATTTGAGATTCTCATCTCATTTTTAATTGACACATAATAGTTGTACATATTTATGGGGTACATACGGTATTTGGAAACATGTATACAACATATAATGATCAAATCAGGGTAACTGGGATATCTGTCACCTATTGTATATCATTTCTTATCATCCTAAATCTTCTCCTCTAGCTATTTTGAAATATATAATAAATTATTAACTATAATCACCCTATTGTGCTATCAAACACTAGAATTTATTCCTTCTATCTAACTGCATTTTTGTACTCATTAACCAACCTTTCTTTCTCCCCCTCTGCCCCCTGCCCTTGCCAGCCTCTGGTAACCACCAGTGTACTTTCTGCCTCCATGAGGCCAATGTTTTTAGCTCCCACATATGCATAAGAACATGTGATGTGTGTCTTGCTGTGCCTTCTTGCCTCATTTTGATGATGTTAAATACAAGTCTAATCTTCGGTAGTGAATGATTTTATCTTAGGGTCAAATGATTTTCAGAAGAGCAAAAACTTTCAGGTGCTTGGCTATATGTTTGGAATTGTTGTTTAGAGCTGAAATTCAGAGCATTCTGAACATGTTAACTGCAGCATTTATCTATAGGCCTAGTGCTTTGTGATCTATCAAATGTCACAATTGCCACTAGCCTCAGACACTAGAAGGTCTTCTTGGCAGTTGTCTCACACATTGCATCAGTATAATTTCAAGGCCCTGATTTGCCAATGATCTTATCATAATAGGGACCACTATATTCTCTTCAGGTTTCTCATTTTATAAGACAGATATTAGAAAGCAGAGGTTCTACGATAATGCCACAGGTTTGACCTTGTTTCTCCAGAGGTCTGTATTTAAATTTTTTTCTCATTTTCAATCCAGCAATCCCATTATTGGGCATCTACCCAAAAGAACAAAAGTCATTCTATGAAAAAGGCACCTGTACCCGAATGTTTATAGCAGCACAATTCACAATTGCAAAGATGTGGAAACAACCCAAATGCCCATCAATTCATGAGTGGATTAGTAAAATGTGGTATATGTATACCATGGAGTATTACTCAGCTAGAAGAAATAACAGTGATATAGAATCCCTTTTGTTCTCCTGGAGAGAGTTGGAACCCATACTATTAAGTGAAGTATCTCAAGAATGGAAAAATAAGCACCACATGTACTCACCAGCAAATTGGTTTCCCTGATCATCACCTAAGTGCATATTTGGGAATAATACCAATTGGGTTTCGGACTGAGGTGGGGGGTGGGAGGAGGGGATAGGGGTATACCTACATGATGAGTGCGATGCGCACTGTCTGGGGAATGGACATGCTTGAAGCTCTGACTCGGGGGGATGGGGGGGCATGGGCAATATATATAACCTGAACTTTTGTACCCCCATAATAAGCTGAAATAAAAATAAATAAATAAATAACCTCTAATAAACTCAAAAAAAAATTTTTTTCCCAAATGATTAAATGTTGGTTTGCATGTGAATAGCAGAGCATGAAAGCAGATGAACTGTCAAGAAATAAAAAGAATGGATGAGACCTAGAACCAGGCACCAAGCTCAATCTTGGGAATACAAGAGGAAACAAAATAGATATATTCTTTGTCCATATGGTGCTTAAAGTTTGTTAAGAAAAAAAAAAAGCCACATATTCAGGCCAATAATTAGCCAATTTTATTGTGATTTCATACTGTAATACCTTTGACTCTTCCAATGTCTCCTCTTGCCCTACCAGGAACCTGAAACAATATGAACATTCCTCTTCCTCTTTGCTTATCTAATTCATTTTCATTCTTCAGGCCTCACCTTTATATCATGTATTCTCTAACTTCCCTAATCTTTTCAACAAGATTTGATGCCCTTGGTATGTCTGCCTTTATCACCAGAACTTCCCCATTACAGCACTTATCATTTTTTATTATAATTACAGGTTTCATTTTCTTTCCCACCCTTCTTTCTCTTTGAATCTACCACATTTCTTAACACATAATATTATACAATGATATTAGTGGGAAAATGGATAAATAGTTGAGAGTTATTCTTAATTCTGTCTTGAGTATAGTAGGAATCCAATACCGAATAGCCATAATCATTTTCTCAAACTAAACCTGTTTCTAATTTCTAAAACAGAAGAATTTTAATAGTATAGAAAATGCTGATAGTCATTTAATATTTTCAGAATTCAATTAATTAAAGTCTTCCATAGAAAATTATGTGGTGCTATAAGCTTTCATCCAAGACATTTAATTCAAGTTTTAACATATTTCTAATGTATGACTGGGCATATTAATTGAATACAGTCAAATAACAGTAAAGGTTAAAGACTAGAGGATGTTCTAAATGAAAGATGAGCAGTTGGCTGCTATATGTGCACATAGGAAAAGAACAGCTGGAACTTCTCTTAGGATTAAAGAAATGTGCTTATATCTGTACAAATCGTACAAATCTTTACCATGGACAGTACTGAATGCCAACTTACAAATGTGCTAATCTGTGGACAAAACTTAGTATCAGTAGTTAATATGAATAAAAGTAATGTTATATAATTTAAAGCAAGTAATTTGTTTTACTTATACATCGCTAACTATATCTGTTGTGCTTTTTCCTAAACATAATATTGTGTCACTGACTTAGTTTTTCTTTTTCCTTTAGAAGAATCATATACTATCTTACTCAAACTTTGATATAAGCTTTTATTTTTTTCTACCATTCAAATATTTCCATGTTGACTTCCTTAAATTGTGTGTAAATTTCCTTGCCCTTGGCTCCTATGTATCAATCAATTTATCTAAAAATACTACTGGCTTAGGGCTTTAATGACAAATATAAATAAATTTTTTTAAAATAAAGGTTTGAAATAACACATTTTCCTGATTTTAAAAGTAATGCAAACTTAATTTGGAAAATCTAAAAAATGTAATATAATGACAAAAAAATCTATTACCCTATTTTTTGGGAAATGATCACTTTTCTTTTTTATATGAAGTACATATATATTAAAAATAAAATAAAAATACTCTTAGTGTAGCTTTAAACCAGGCTTTCTTCATGTAATTCCATATCATGAACATTCTCAAATGTTACTAAAATTCTCCAACCTATAGTTTTTAATCACTATGACACAATTAATTTAACAATACTCCCTAAAGTTGGATATTTACATTATTTACCCTTATGCAATAAATGTATTTGTACATAAACCATTTTCTACACTATTTAATTTATAATAGACTTCTTCTATGATTATTACATTAAAAGACATAAACTTCTTTATAATAGAATATTTCTAATATTAACACACCATTAAAGGGTCTAAAATATACATTTAAAAATATATCCAAAAAAAGATTAAAAAGATATTCAAATGAAATTTTTCTTTTAATCGCAAGTGTCTTCGCCAAATCTTATGACTAACAGAGAAAGTGATACCAAGTCATAAGCATCTTCTTTAATATGTGGCATGAATGGATGGAGATATGGAAACAAAACCACATACATTAAATAATAGTTAGAAGGCTGTCAGCTAAACTTAGAAACGAGTGTGAAACTGCAAGTATGAAGGTAGATAAAATGGGAAATGTGTGAGCTATATTGAAGACATCAAAGAGGGACTGGGTGCTATTAAACCTGGTGGGAAATTTGAGAGAAGAAAGCCCTTAGAGACTCTGCTAGGGCAAAATGAGGTTTTGTTTCTAGAATAAGTTAAACACATAAGGCACGTTTTTCTCAGTTCTGCAAATTGGTCTCTAACAATCTTGATGCTCTTTTGTTCTAGCACTTGAGTTAAATGGTCTGACTTTCTTCAGCTTTAGAAATGGTGAAATACTGCTTTCTTTGCTGATTATTGTTAGGATTAAATAATATAATCTGCTAGAGGCAGAGTCCTAACTGTCTTGTTCACCATGTATCTGCAGGAGTTAGCACATAGTAGATCTTCAATATAACATTGTTAATGGCTCTGTGTGAGAGCAAAAACCATACTGATTAATCTTTTACAAGATTCAAGGAAATCTAATTTTCTGCAGCCAAAGAGCAAGGAGAATAGAGGACCAGGTTCAGACCTTAATCATAAAAGCAGCAGACTTCAGAGAATTCTGGTCTCCTATTCCACGAGCAGAAGCTGACAGTTGTGATAATGATACATGGATATCTGGAGAGATGCAATTCAGAAATTAGAACTCCTAGATTCTCTCTGGGCCTGCAGAAGTAGTCCACTCCTCTTTTCAAGGGACAGCACCTTCTCAACCTCCATTTAAAGATCATATAGAGTCTTAAAAAGGGGTAGGTTTCTCATAAGATAATTCTTACCCTTTTTCTGGATTTACTCCCATTACTTTCCCTGACAACCAGACAAATATTGAGGGTCAAATGCTAGCACCGCCAGAACAAGGATGCTGTGGGACTGCTAAGAGAGGAGAGGGGCTGTCATTGAATTTGCTGAAGGATCTGCAGGAGCTGGGAGAGTGCACACAGCAGTATCCTGAGGGTCCTCGACAGAAGGTGACAAAGAATATACATTTGGATATAGCAGTTAATTGATATGAAAGCATCTACTGTGATATAAGATTTAAAATCCTGGCACATACCCTCAGAGATGGTGTTAATAGCTGCTAGGATGGTTCTTGGAAGCTTGGACAAATTTATGGCCCACTTTAAGTGAGGTAGAAATTTCAGAACTGCCATGGAAAATGAAAGAAGATGGGATCAAAGGACTCAGTGTATTGGGCATGACTGATAAAATATATACGTAAGGCCAGAAAACCCACCGGATAAAAATAATCCAAAGGATGAGCCACTGATCACTCCATTTACCAAACAATAAGGATTGTGGTATGGAGGACATGAGAATCATTGAGAAGCTCAGTGGTAACTGTCCTCTAAAGGCTAGCTGGTTGGAGATGGTATATCACATTATAGAACTGGGATTTCTGATAAAAACAGGAATGGTAGAATCGCTAAATAATAGATACCAAGAGGTGGTACTTAATTGCCAGAAGAAACATAGATGCAATTATTGTAATGAGCAGGAGAATAGGAGGGGCAAACATGGGTCTAACCTTTAGAAAACAAGAGAGTAATAAATAGAATATGGAGTTCTCACAGGCAAGACAGATGGGCAGCCACCAAGGGTGTTGCTTAATTTACACAATGAAATCAAGAAAAGATAATCAGAGGCTAAGACAGGTTTATATCTTCCCTTCGCCCCAAATCTCCATCTTTTGCTTAGCTTCTAGACCTGACCTGATTCTCAGACTTCTGCTTGAAGACTATTGATTGAAGGAGAAGACATCTTTTGGGGAAAGAAAGTAGGAGGTAGTAATTTTCCCAGTCTTTCCAAAGGGACCTAAGGCCATTTTACTCAAGTGACTATGTACCAGGTAAATAGGAACATTCAGAGCTTTTGAGGATTGCTGGATTCAGAATCAAAAATAGAAATTCGTAGCCTGAAACCCAATCTGATCCTATAGTCCACCTAATAGAATGAAGGCACATGGGAGCCAGATAATAAATGGAGTTTGGGCTGGCATCTGGCCCTCAGTGTAATCACTGAGTCCACAGCCCCACCACGTGTTCTTTTCCAAGATGTCCCAAGGTATTATTGGATTATACATCCTTGGTAATTGGCAAATCTCTCACATTGGTTTCTCATTCTGTATTTGAGCTATCAATTATTGTCCAACCCACAATTTTTTTTTTCAATTTTTATCTTTATCAATTTTCTTAACGTTGATATTGTCCACATTTTTCACAATACTTTCTTTTTTTGGTATAAAACTTAGACTTCTTTTACTTTACTTGTATAGTAAAGACAAATAATTTTGTTTTAAGCCATTTTCTTTTTAAAGAAGGCAGGGGTAGTGGTCTCTGGCTTATTCCTATTTACAACATCAGTCTAGCACCTATAAAAATAAAGATGGATCATGGTATATGACAGTGAACAACTACAAACTTATCCAGACAGTAACAGCAATTTTAGTTGCTGTGCCAGATGTGGTATTTTTTTTTTTTCTGTAACAGGTTAATACAGCCTGCAATGTGAAATATAAAGACATCAAAATATGGAATGCATTCACTTCTGTCCCTTTCAGAAAGGAGAATTAACATCAGTTTAGATCTATGTGGAACAGACAATAGTATACATATATGGTCTTAACTTGGGGTTCTACTAATTCTCACAATGCAGTGAAGAAGGATCTGACATTCTTATAGAATGTACACAATGTCACGCTCGTCCATTATATCAGCAGTTCTGCATATGTGGTTTGTGGACATTGAGGGGCCCTGAAACACTTTCAAGACATTAACGAGGTCAAAATTATTTTCATACATTTTGTTGACAGTTGCACTGAAGTGGCAAAGACAATGTTGTGTAAAATTTCTGGCTTCTTAACATAAAACAAGTAGTACCTAACTATACTAGTAATTAATGCATTGCTCATTTCCATGACTTACATGTTTTTTTTTTTAAAGGCTTAAAATGTCCTTGATGAGGTGGTAAAAATTTTATTAAATCTTTACTCTTCATTACATCTTTTTAATATTCTTTGTGGCAAAATGGGGAATATACATAAAGCACTTCTGCTACCTACCAAACTGTGATAGTTGTTTAAAGAAAAAACATTTGTGTGGTTGTTTGAGTTGTGAACTAAACTAGCACCTTTGTTTTTTTTAAACTTCAAAGAGCTATTGACAGTAAAACTATAGCTATTCAGATTTAGGTATTTGGCAGATATTTTCTTAAAAATGAAAGAAATGAGCTTGTCAATTCTATGGAAAACAACTGATAGTATTTGTTCCCCACAATAAAATTTAATCTTTTAAGTGAAAATTTGAAATTTAGAAAATTTTATATTTATCCATCTGGGCATGAAATTAAGAAGTGTGATTTTTTGATATTATATAATAAACTGTGACAATATTGAAATTCTGAACAACACAAAGAACTGATTTTTTTTAAATGACACAGGTAAGAGATCTATTCAAAGGTCAAGACATACCTGTATATTCTAATGCAACAGAGTGCCAAAAATGGATAGACATCTTTCCATATTCCACACTGCAACTAACTTTAAGAACTACTGCTTGTTGAATTTTGATACAGAGCCAAAGAATAAGATCTAACAGTATTTGAAAAGATTATTAACATACCACCCTTTGTTCTAATTACATATTTATGTGAGGCTTTATTTTTTTCAATTACCTCAGTTAAAAAAACATATTGCAATAGAAGGAATGTAGAAGCAGATATGAAAATCCAGCTTTCTTCTATTAGGGCAGACACTAAGAAGATTTATAAAAAATCAACACAGTGCCACTCTTCTTACTAAATTTTTCTTGTTGAAAATACAGTTATTTAAAAATATATGTATATTATCTACTAATACATTGATGTGTAGCAGGTTTATTAATACTTTTAAATGAAGAGATAAGTACTTTTAAAATTTAAAAGGGATGAGAAATTACTTACTGGGTACAATGTACATTATTTTAGTTGATGGTTACTCTAAAAGCCTAGACTTCACCATTATACAATACATCTATGTAACAAAACTACACTTGTACCCCGTATATTTATTCAAATTAAAAAAAATTGTCAGCTTTAATTTTGCATATGGTAAACAACAACAGATGTACCCCAGATAAACAAAAGTTCTTTATAGTCCTCAATGATTTTCAAAAGTGTAAAGGGATCCAGAGACAAAAATTTGAGAACCAGTGTACTATTTTGCTAATTGGGGTAGATGAGACCCACAGAATCTACAGTTACACTATTAGAACTGATAAGTAGCTTTAGAAAATTTTGTATTTCTGAACAATAGCTGATAATTAGGGAATAAATGTTAGCAAAGATACTATTGGGAATAGCATCCAAAAACATCAGATATCTAGGCATAAGACTTCTATACTGAGAACTATAAACCATTATTATGAGAAACCAAGAGATGCCAAAATAAATGGAAAGATAAACCATGGCCAACAATTGGAAGATTCATATTGCAAAATTGCCAATTCTCCCAAAATTCCTGTGATTATTTATTTATTTATTTGGAGAGGGGCATAATTAATAAGCTGATTCTAAAATGTGTAAGGAACTATAAATGATATGCTCTTTTTGAAGAATAAAACATTAATTAGGACAGTGTAATAATGGCATAAGGATTGATAGATTCATAGGGCAGAACAGGTGTCAGTAAACTGTAGCATGGGTCATATCTGGACTGCTGCCCGTTTTTGTAAGTTAAGCTTTATTGGAACACAGCCATGCCTATTCATTTAGGTATTGTCTTTGGCTGCTTTTGTGCAACTATGGCAGAAATGAATAGGTACAACAAAGAGTATGTGACCCACAAAGCTTAAAATACTTATTATCTGACACTACAGTAAAAGCTTGTTGACTCCTTGTGTGGAATTACGAGTCCAGAAATAAATCAACTTATAAATGGAAACTTGGATTAAGATTATATTTCCAGTAAGTGATGGCAGTAAGAGCCTTTTCAAGAAAGTGAACAATGACATGAAAAAAGAAATTATTCTTGATCACAATTGTAAACCATGTACAAAAATCAGCTCCATCTTAATGTTAAAAGTTCAGCAAATAATGCTTCTCAAAAATAGCATATGTTTGAATGTTTTTTTAAATATTCAAAGCAATAGATTAAAAGCAATAATGAAAAAGTAATGAAATAATGAAAAAATAATAATACATTGGGCTTTAATAAGATTTTGATGTTCTGATATTCAAAAGATATCATAAATAAAGGCAAGCCACACAATCGGAGAATATATTTGCAACCAATAGAAAAAAAATACTCTAGTTCTTTTAAATGTAAATCAATCAATAAAACAAATAAAACTAATAAAAATAGGCAAAAGACTTGAGCAGACACCTCACACACACACAAAAAAAATATCCAAATTATCTGTTCACATAAAATGGTGCTTCACAGCATTAGGCATCAATAAAAATGCATAATTAAAGCACAATAAACCAGTGCCTAAATTAAAAAGACTCATCATGCAAAGTGTCAGTGAGGATGAGGAGCAACTGTAACCCTTGTACAATGCTGGTTGGAATGTAAATCAGTACAGTCACTCTTAGCAGTTTCTACTAAAGCTGAACATGTATAGGTATCTTATGACCCAGCAATTTTTGTTACCTAGTGTATATCCAGAAAAAATATATAATATATATAAAAATATTAACATAATGTTCAACAATAATGTCCATAGCAGTAGAATTAATAATAGCTCCACTCTTGAAAAAACTGGATACTCATTTAATAAATACTTTCAAATAGTGAAAATATAGAATTAAAGAAGCCAGGCATGAGTAAATATATGCTATATAATTCTAGTTATATAAAATTCAGAAACTGACAGAACACAGTGATAGATGTCAGAATACTGTGGAGGGCAGGTGACTGTGGGTTTCTCTGGTGTTGGTAATTTTCTGTTTCTTATCCTGAGAAAGTGGTTACATAGGTCTCTTCACTTCGTCAAAATTGATTGTACATATATGATGTATTTACTTTTCTGCACATATGTTATATTTCATTACAGTGTTTAGGTTCTTCAAAAGGATAGCATGTAGTGGGAGGGAGATTAGGGGATGAGAGAAGATGGGATAATATTTTAGACAGGAGGTCAGAGAAGGCCTCTCCCAAGAGAGCGTATTTTAACAGCGACTTGTTTTCAGTGAACTGAAAGAAGCGAGGGAGAAGCCACGTGAAGCCACATAAAGCCATGTGAAGGTGTGTGGTAAGAATATTCCAGGCAGAGAGAATATCAGTGCACAGGCTCTGAGGTGGTGTCATGCTTGGTGTATATGATGAGTATTAAAAAGGCCACTGGGGCTTGAGTAGACTGAGAGAAAGGAAGAGCTGTCACAAATCAGTTTTGCTGGGCACATATGAAAACCAATGAGTGAATGACTTACATGCAGATTGACACTTCTGGTCTTAACGTGATTATTTCTTATAATCTGTCCATTAAATTTACATGACACGTTGTAAAATGGTCTTCAAAAACCCATCTACTAGCCTTAGAAAAAACAGATTTAACACAAGGGTAATCAGTTTGCTCAATTCAAGAACTAATTCTTGTTTCACTCTTTAAAGTCTTGTCCATCCTACACAATTCCTAATGAAGACAGAAACCATCAGTTAATCAAGAAATTAGTTAAGTTGAGAAAAAAGTGTTAATAAAAGCATAATCTGTTCATTCACTGATCATTTATGGAAAAAGAGCTAGATGCACATTTTATATATACATTTGAAAGTTTTATAGTAGAAAAAATGTCAGATTTAAGACATGATACCAACAACAATAGAAACCAAACAATAGAAAATCGTTCTTTAAAAGGCCATATTACTCTTAGAAACATAATTACCCTAGGGTTGAACATGCAATGACAATTGAGGCAACTGAAACTTATTCAAAAGACAAAAGGATAGGAATGATGATTATACTTTCTACATTTTATGAGAAGCTAGACACATCGTACCTGAACCTTATGAGATTTTTTCCTTTTTAATTCAAAAATAGCAGCATTACATCAGCACCAAGAATAAAACAATAACAACACATGCAAGAATAGAATACATATTCAAAATCTTGAGACTTAACGGAGTTTTCCTGGGAGTAGCAAATGACTTGCAATGAGACAGTGACCCTGCCACCTAGAAAGAGTTGCTTCAGAAGCAGGAGGTGCTAAACTTTAAACAAAATCATAGAACTCCTCCAATTTTTCCTCTTACTGAGTCTGTCTTAAAGTGCCGTAAGTCTTGCTGACAGTTATTGCCACATCTATTGACACACAGTCAGCATCAGTTTGAAAAGAGTTTTGCAGCATAGCTAGGGCCCATTACCTGTCCCCCATCTTCTCTTACAATTTATTTTCACCCCAGCAGGCAACACCTCACAATGTCATTAATTTGTTAGGCAGCTTGTACTTTTCCCGTACAGCCTATTTTAAAGAGGGCTCTTATAAACAGCTCTGTGCATCACCAGTAATGTAGCATACCTCTGGGAGGGCGTCAGAAATTTAAGAGCAGCAGGTACAACCTGAACTGGTTGCTGAAGTGACGTGGTCTCTGCTGCTAGATCAGTAGGGGTGGTCATGGTGATTACCCTATGTGGTTCCCAGGAAATCAGCACTGTGGCCCTAAAATCTTAAGAAAGTGAGAGATGGTAGATGTGCAACTTTTAAAGGGAAGGCAGGAAGCAAATAATGTGTTCTGTGATTCACCATGAGGAAGAAAGGCACCAAGAAATTACCTGCAAAAGCAAGATATTTCAGCCATCCCAATACCTGACAAGAGGTGAATGTATTCTAACCAACTTTTATTGGGACAAATCTAATAAAAAGTGCCCCATTCTTCAGAAGGGATGATAAAAAAACAATTTAAATCAAAAGTGGATCAGAAAGCAGTCTAATTCTCCATTAGATCTCATTTAAAGACTTTAAATCTTCAGAACTCTACACTTTAATCATAATATTGTTTTTTTTAGAAAAAGAAAAACTTTCCATAAACTGAAACATCGATATTATTTACTTTTATAATTCTGTGGCATCAATATTAATTCCTAGAAGTGTTACTTGTTCCATAGCTAGAGAATGACCCCTTAATTTCTGCCTCCTCTCTCACAAATGGAAGCCAAATTTTGAAAGTGTTTAAAATGTGCTAGAGTGGTAGTCCTGTGCATATTTTAAAATTTATGGAATAATAATAGGATCACCTTATATTTCTGTAGTAAATTATTTCTTAAAATGTATTGATATGTATAAAATACCCAATGAAGTAGAAAAGTCAGAAATGTTTATGTCCATTTCTATAGGTTATGAAACACCTTGGCCAAGATAATAATTGGTCTGAGGTCACAGATTTCTTTCTCTTTTTACCATAGAACTTATTACAGCCAGGTGTTTATATTCTAGGACACTAAAAACTGAAGCCCGTCTAGAAGAAATTCAGTAGTCTTCTATGTCCATGTTGAAAGTCTTTCTTATCAGGGGATGCTGACTTGGAAAGAAAGTAGAGGGAATGAAGGCTGGGTTAGATAAGAATTCTGTGTAAGATAAACCAATTGATGTGATATTATTTTAGTCTTTTTTTTTTTTCTTGCCCATGGAATATCACACACCTCATGTGAAGACATAAAAAGAAAGAAAGGTCATTACAGTATTGGGACTACTGCCTTCTGACAGAAGCTATTGTCTTCTGGTCCACAAGTAAGTGTAACGGTGGTACAAGGTTCTATGAAGAGAGTGAGTTGTTCAGTTACTGTGGCAGGAATCACTAAACAATGGCCCTTCTCATCTGGAGGAGAAATAGTGATGAAATCTGAAGAATGCATTATTCTCAAGGGATGACACATAGCGCAAGAAAAGGAAACAAAGACAGAAAAAAAGGAATTCCTTTCTCCTGTCTACCCATTTCCATCCTCCTTTCCTTTGGGATAATGGTGTAATTATTTGTTTTTTAGAGAACCTTGTTTTGTTTTCCCCCACTCTGGGTTCCCTCTTTGAAAACAAAACTAAATGCCCTCTGCTTTCCTCCTGAGTTAGTGCTTTGGTTCCCTGATTTTCTAATCAGGATTTGCAAAATTATTTGTGTTCAAGTAATGTACTTATTTTGTGCTTCATTTTGACATCTGCATATCTATAGGCCTTTCTTCATAAACCAAATGTCTATATGCAAATATATATACCCATGCACACACACACACACACACATGCACACTCTATTACAATATATATATACAAGGCATTTTATCTGAGTAATCACTAGTAATTACTCTTATTTACTAAAGTCTACCATAGGAGTTTAAAATTTCAGTTTTTTTAGTTTAATTCAACTTTTATGCCTAAAGTAATTCATTTATTTCATTTTTGGTTCTTTTCAATGTTTTGGATAACAAAATGGCTCTTGACTTGCTAAGGAAGTGAAATTTCAGTATCTTCTATAAACAGCACATTCATTCCTTTCCTCAAGAATGAAAACACCTGTTACAGTTCCTTTTTGATTGCTGACTTTTACAAGAACATTTGGATGAAAAGTAATGTTTACAAAGACAACTTATATATAAAATATTCAGAAACCAAACAGTAGAAAAGAAAAACAAAAAAAGCAAATAGAAATTTAAAGTAGCCTATCTTAACAAAACCAATTATGATAAGAATTTATTAAAATCTTTTAAAAGAAATAGTTTTCATTAATAAAAAAGAGAAAATATATTAATCAAGAATTTAAAAATAATACCTCACTATAAAAATGTACAATGCCTCCAATTGGAAATAACGCTGTTAATATATCAGCATATTTTAGTTATATACTTTTCAAATGAGACATACAGATTAATTCATTGCATATCTCTGAGAGCTCCTTAAATCCTACACACATTTTAAATAGCTATTTAAATTTGACACAATGACTGTCTTTTTAAAATCAAAAGAGTATTTTCATACTTTTAGACTGATTAAAAGATACATTGACACCTTGTTTCCTACTAAACTCACTAGATATTCTGGTACTCTAGGCTTGGTGAGCTGGCCAGGGTGAGGTTGTGAAGAAAAGACTATATGGGGAAGAAAGTATTCATCATCAAGCACAGAAAATTTGGCAAAACCATCACTAATGAACATATTTCATTTTTACTCAATTACTTACTAAAGAAATTAAAGTATACACTTGCATGTGATCATGGACAGCTTATTTCACAGCACCAACATGTGCAAATAGGAAATGACATGTCTCAGACCTATTTTCTATGGAAGTCACATTTTTGTGCATATGACTCTTTTTGATTTTGAAAAGACCTTTAATCATAAATTCCATAAAGATTTCTTCCAGTAAATCTAAAAATGGAATGTTCTATGATAATGGTTGTTTTTCCATTGCTTACTGGTTCTAACAGGATACTTTGAAAATTTGAATGCCACAGACTTAGTAAGAAAATATGTTTTATGTAGTTTTTTGGATGGAAAGGATTTGTAGGAAAAAAAGTCAGTATGCTAAGGGCTTTAACTATCAGATGAGATATGAATTTAAATCATTCTGCAAAAGAAAATTCTTTAATGCTTTTTGGTGTTCATTGCTTTTTTAAAATGTTGTTGTCTGTGTTTCATTCACAGAAATTCAGCTTTGCAAATAACAACTGATTCTTTCATTAAATCAGAACCAAATTACTAATCTCAGTATTAATGGTTAGCTTTGACATGTTTAAAAAGGGTAGAAAGTACTTAATAGACCTGTCTTCAGCCCTGAAATGAACAACTGTTCAGGGAAATGGAATTGTTCAAAGATACATTTTCTTTCTGCCAATCTGTGAAATATAATATAATTATTCTCTTTTAATGAATCTCTCAAGGAGGAGCAATCTTTCAGAGCTTGAACAGGTAAAGTATAATGATAATGGGAGAAGCTTTGTAAATAAAAGGATGAAATGAGATTGTTATTTTGTGCCATATTATGGGATAATTAGAATAACAGTGCAGCATTCATCAGGCATTTGAACTTTCTCGAAAAAGCTCCCCAGGGCTCATTTAAATTAGTCATGTTTATCCATGGAGATTTTTAGTCTTATTTCAAATGACTGTCACCTTATAATATTCAGGCCTCAATATTTAGCTTAATTTGATTAATAGCTGATACTGTACAGCAGCCAACACACTCTGCCTAAAATAGACATTGAAAAAAATCCCTGAGTTTATAAATTCATAGTTTATGAAAGAAAGAACAATGGAAATAGTTTTATTCAGCCAGGAGAATGATTATACAGTGTGCAGGGACTAGGGAACTACATGCACCTCCCATCTATTTCCACAAAAACAGAGTGGGCTGGACACTGTCCAAGAAGCTACCATCCATATGTTAATTAGCTCATATAACACAAGACTGTATTCATAGAAACTAAATTCATGGCAATGGAACTCTCGTGATTAGTTGCTTTGGTTAACTCAAATTCATGCAGTTTAAAGATAATTATGTGGAGGGTGGGATTTGATTCTTTCAAGAAACAGGTTCCTTTGCTCTCCACTGGACACTCCTAGCACCCTGCATGGTTAGATAAATGTGTGCAAGCAGAACCTGGTGGTAGAGTACAGCCATTTCATCACATCCATTAAGGTTATCCGAAAAAAAAGTTATAAAATAAAGAAAGGTAAAATATTAATAAAAGTCCAATATCTCGCCTGGTGTAACTTGAAATCTCTAAATGAGATGTCATTTCACAAGATGGTACAAATGAAGTCTTATTGTTAATTAGCTTATAGTTTTTTTTGGTTATTGTTTTCTGTCTTGATGGGAGAAAAAACATGGTTTGGAATACCAATGGAAAAAGTAAAACTGTGATTTATGTTTTGCATTTTATATAGTTGATTTCATGTCTTTTTGATAGTTTTTTCATGCTTACAATTTTAAAAAATCCTCCCTAATTTGTTGCCACATGCCATGATAATAGAAAAAATTGTTGTAAATTCCCTGGAAGACATCCATCACTCCAGCTTCAAATCATCACCCTCAGAGGTCAAGATTACTATAGGACTTTATATTTAGGAAATTTGTATAGATAGCCTCATATTTGGAATCTCTATGTGACTACTATTGGAAAGCATGCTCTACAAGTGTTACTTAGTTATTTAAGCATTATATAATTGGTCAACATTTATTTAGCTTGGAAATCTGTTTTATAATGCTACCAAAGCATAAGTTATACTGACTTAAAATTACCATGCAGCCTTAACCTGAGTAGAAGACCTGCCATAATTTCAACAGATACAGTATTGGACACATATGTCACAAAAACAAATAAGATGATAATTTTATCACTGATATCAGACATCAACATCTACAGAAAATGGCCCATTAATCTGTACTTTTCATCCTTCTCTGAAGTTACAAATAAAATCAATAGCTAGAAATGTAGAAGGATCTCAGAATAGTTTTTAGCATTTTGAAAAAAGAAGGTATTCTGCCTCAAAAGTCATATAAGATTAACAACCTGAGCCATAATTGTAACAAAAACCTCAAGTAAACAGGTTCCTTTCCTTCTCCCCTTGCCTCTGTTAAATTGATTGCAAAACCATGTATTTTTAAAAATGCAACTGCTACTACTAAAAACTCATTTTTCTCAAATGCTATTTTGAGACAGCATTTGCTCCTTGTTCTGCCATTCCTATCTACCCTTTTGGATTTTATCCACTTTCCTAATTTCAACTTGTTTTCAGCAATGAACTATTAATGGCAATGATTTCATTTATGTATTAGAAACACAATTATTATGTTAAAATTGTTACTTATCTGTTATATTCAGCCCAAAATGATTTTGCAGCCCTACCAATTCTACCATAAAGAGTTATAAAATTATATACAATGTTTACACTAAGATTTAGTTTCTAGAAGTATACTGCCTCTCAGGTTTTTAAAATTTGTTGAACAAGGGAAAAGAAAGCAAAAATGATAGCCATAAAAAGGTATGTATTTTATATAGCTCCAGAAGGGATATAAGAATATTCTAAAGATTGTCACCTAGTGGTTCAGTTGTTCCAAAAATATTAATTTATTCTTATTTCTGGCTTCTGCTTTCCAAATTTCTAAGAAGCTAACAGTTTCTGTGAAGTTTTTACAGTGCTATGACAAATAGAAATTTTATAAATTCTCCTTGATAATATATATGCTTTTATAGGCCAGCTAGACCAAAGATAAGAGTATTTACTCTTATATTTTAAAAATATTTTTATTTTCATATACAAGAAATATGTCTTATATTCTCTAATTTCTTTTTATTACTGCTTTATAAACTTTAACACTGTGTCCTTTTGGAAAAATATAGAGTTATCACATTAAGATGCCCAGGTATATGATATAATCTTAAAATGTAAACAGCAATTTTGATATTTAGATAGATTTATTAAGTATGTGCCATTATTTGCATTATCCATTGCTGAAAAACTTCAAAGGAGGCAGTTTAAAAACATACAATTAGGAACTCATTTTGAAACATCTTAAAGGTTACTAGATAGCAAATGTTTGGATCTATCTATTTTCAGCCAATGAAAATATCATGGTATTAGTATATGCATATATTTCTATGAAATGCAACATCTCAAATGCCATGATCTTTTTTCAACAATTTTAACAACCAGGTATAATAATGCTGCATGAAATCCTTTTCTTGTTTCTAAATTTAATTGATTTAATCACTGAATTTAAATGCTTGGAAATTGTTCTGCTTGCCAGTGTTTGAATGCCAAATACATCATCTACAGTTCTAAAATGAATATTGCATTTATATTTAGACAATTTAAAACATTGCTTTCTAAATTACCCTAAATAACCTATAGAGGCTGGGCAACGTATCTTATACCTGTAATCCTAGCACTCTGGAAGGCTGAGATGGGAGGATTGCTTGCATTCAGGAGTTCGAGATCAGCCTAAGCAAGAGAAAGACACCCATCTCTACTAAAAATAATAAAAAAAAAAAAATGGAAAACTTAGCTGGGCATGGTGGTGCACACCTGTAGTCCCAGCTACTCTGGAGGCTGAGGCAGGAGGATCACTTGAGCCCAGGAGTTTGAGGTTACAGTGAGCTATGATGATGCCACTGCAGTCTAGCCAGCACGACAGAGTGAGACTGTGTCTCAAACAAACAAACGGACAAGAAAGACTCATAGAAATGTGTGGAAAAATTAATAATAATACATGATAAATGTATATTACCATCAACTTTCAGATAAATATAACTTTTAAAAGGTATACAAAGGGTTAGAGTCTTACTATTTAAATGTTCTTTGTGCAGTTATCTGAGTAATACAATGTACAGCACACACAGATTAATCTCATCTCTTCCAGAACTCACTACCTCCTTTTAAGGATAAAGACATTGAAGCTAGAAACCTTATTTACTTATCTTCACAGGCAAAAGAAATTCAAGTTTTGCTAAGCTGTCACAGACATCATCTCATTTATTCTCTTTGATTAATTTGGTTTGGATTGTCTTGTTTTGTTTTTCTTCTTCATTTCTGGATGTTTTTCAAAAAAATAATAATAAAGTCACTTAGAGACTCTTTAATAGCCAATCAGATATATAATCTCTCCCTACGGTGCACAGAGAAATCAGATTGGGTGGGATGAGGGAATGTTTGGGATAAAGTACATGGAAAAGTTTACTCTGGAGGAAATGACACATACTAAATTTTATGCAAGAAAATGATGACGAATTTAAAAATGTTTACACTTAGTATTCACACAAAGCTATGCAAAAGATAGGAGATGGTGAAAGCTGCAATAACAGTCTAGTGTAGTTTTGTAAACTTTAGTCTTTGTGGGTCTCACCTTCACAGTTTTTGTGCTATTCAAGTTACCTTCTGTATTATTTTTTAGGTTAGTCATTCTATTCTATTTTTACTTAGATATACTGATTTTACAAAGAAAGTTTACATTATTAATGCTATTATAAACAATTTTTCAAAACTTCAGCATTCCTTACCACAAAGCAAAGACAGTTCTAATAGTAAACACAAAACTATTAAACTTTAAAATATTTGTCTGTGTAGCTGCTAAAACATCTCATTTTCCAGACATGGAGTGTTTGTTGGATTTAAGAAATTCTGCCCAAAGGAAAAAATGAGGACTGGTAAATGTGAATGAAATCATTAAAAATTTCTTGCAGTATATATTATGTTAATTAGTTTTTAAATAATTTTTTGTATGATAAGAACCTGGATAGTTGTATTCATATGCAGGGTGGACAGGCACCTACTTAATGAGGTTTCAAGCAAAAAGTCCAGCTGCTCCCAGCAGTACCTCCCTTAGCTTCTGGTAAATGCTTGAAATGCTATGATTTGAATATAATTGCTTTTCTTCAGTGGTTAACAAACTTTTTAATGAAGTCAACAATTTTTTTTTGAAAATGAAGCAATATTTTAAAAATCAGTGAATAAGTGAGAAAATAGGAATTTTATTTGTATTATACAAATACATTTAAGAGGTTCAAATTGCTAATGCATTCAATAAATCAATCTATGATAATGGAGTTATTTTTTTGAAAACAATTGCAATGTCAAAGCCATGTTATTTTTCATTGATTTCTGCATTTTGTTTTTGTTGTGTGGTATTGGAAATATCCCGATACAAACATATGTGTAATTAAGTGGTATGAACTTTTTACATCTCACTTAGTCATCTTGAACCATTCTGATTCCATTACTGGAAAATGGAATAGTCGGACTTGCATCTTCAAAGCTAAATCAGTTCGAATAACTAAAATGGTTCACATTCCTTGAGAGGTCCTGACGCTTGGTTAAAAAATTCTTTTCAACAGTGTCTTTTTTTTTTTAATATCAGAATATTATGGGGTACAAACATTTTGGTTACATATAATACCTTTGCCTCACCTAAACTGCAGACCAATATCCCTCATGAATATCGATGCAAAAATCCTCAACAAAATCTTAGCAAACTGAATCCAACAGCACAACAAAAAAATAATTCATCATGACCAGGTGGGGTTTATCCCAGAGATGCAAGCAAGGTTGGTTCAATATACGCAAATCTATAAATGCAATTCACCACATAAATAAAAGCAAGAACAAAGACCATATGATTCTCTCAAAAGATGCAGAAAAAGCATTTGACCAAATCCAGCACACATATATTATAAAAACTCTTAGCAAAATAGGCGTAGATGGGACATACCTTAAAATTATTAGGGCCATATACAATAAACCCACAGCCAATACCATACTGAATGGGGAAAAATTGAAAGCATTCCCACTTAGAATTGGAACCAGACAAGGTTGCCCACTATCTCCACTTCCATTCAACATAGTTCCTTTTTTGTTTTTTAAATTTTTTTTTTTTAAGTCCTCACTCAAGCACTGCGAGGACTTAAAAAACGTGGTGACTTGTTAAAAAAATTTCAGAGTATTACGGGGGTGCAAACGCTTTGGTTACATAAATTGCCTTTGTACCGCCTGAGTTAGAGCCACATGTCTGCTCATCCCCCAGAGAGTGCACACCACACCCATTAGGTGTGAATTTACCCATCCCCGGCTCCCCCTCTCACCTGCCCAACACCTGATGAATGTTACTTCCCATATGTGCACCTTAGTGTTGACCGATTAGTAGCAATTTAATGGTGAGTACATGTGGTGTTTGTTTTCCCATTCTTGTGATACTTCACTGAGAAGAATGGGCTCCAGCTCCAACCAGGATAATACACAATAGGTAGTACACCATTTTTTTTTATGGTTGAGTAGTACTCCATAGTATACATATACCACATTTTATTAATCCACTCACATATTGATATGCTTCTGAGTTGTTTCCACATCTTTGCAATTGTGAATTGTGCTGCTATAAACATTCAAGTCAAAGGTGTTTTTCATCTTTGACAATACAAGTTTATGACATAATATAACTTACTATTTCAGATGTTCATTCAAAGCTTCAATTAGTCAAATTTATTGTATTCTACACACGCACCTGAAATGTTTCAATTTCATTGCTGGCTCCTTAGCTGCAGTTGTGAGCATGTTTAATTACAAAATCTTCTCTGATAAAAGTCTGAGTGATATATAAGCCAGTACAAGCCTATTATTTGTGCGAGCTAGTTAACTAATACAATTTTTGTACGAACAAAAATACAGCTAAATAGTGATCTTCATTTGAAGTATAGATATTGTCACCTTGTTTTCCCTTCCACTGATGGTTATATACTGTTTGGTGCTTGTGCTAAACAAAAGCACCTGAGATTGCTGACCTTTTAATTGCATGTGGTTGTAATGCACTGTGGTGATAATGTGCGCAGTCGTACAATTTTCCTCATTAGATATGCAAAGACATTTTTAAATGACCATTGCAGAGCTATAGACTTTCTAATCAATGCCACAGTTATTTATTTATTTATATGTGTATAGGTATATAAGTGTGTATGTGTATTAACTATCTACCTATCTATCTATCTATCTAGAGAGAAAAAAGACAAGCAGGAAGAGGAAGAAGAGAGAAGTTGTTTTTTTCTGGTAACATAAGTTAATGATTTGAGAACTATTATTACAACAAATATATTTTTATTATAGACTTTTTTATTGTTCCAAAATGTGGCAATGAATTTGAACCAAGTTTTTACAGAACTGCTGAAGAATTGCAGTTATAACTCAATAGAACACAGTTTGAAAAATAATGTTTTAGCTGAAGGCCTTTATATCTTTTAAAATTCAAATACCTCTACTTTCATCTGCAATCAGTCATTTATACATTAATGTGAATAAATTTATTAGACATCTCTCTGAGGTTAATTCAGAAGAGGGGGAGGCAAAGATGAACTTAACAACTGAAAAACGTGGGAAAGATTTAATATTAAGGATAGGAGCATTGAAGAACAACTTGCCCCTACTTTACAATTTTGCTTAAAGACTGTGTTGTCTATATACAATACACTCGTTTCTTTTTATAAACACATACACATACAAAGAAATTGTCTACTGAATTGAGTGTCAGTGTTCATATGCTTCAGAACTGCCTCCAATTATTTTAGAATATTTTGCTGGAACAATAATGTAATTAAATGAATTACTTATAATTTTGTTCAACTCTGAATTAAGTCAACAGTAAAATTTCCAACCAATGAATTTATTAATTGCCAATATTTTGATCTTATTAGGTGAGTGTCCTCAAATATAGGTAAATGAATTGTGTAGCAGGAATCCCAGATCGTGTACAACTTAATACAAATGAAGATTTACTGCTCCAAATCCAATCTTGTACCTTTGGCCTGTGACATTTGTTTAAATTAGAATAAAAGTGTAAACTTTTAAAATAATTTAAATCCTTTTACTAAATAAAATAATTTATTTCTATTATATAAATTTAGTTATATGGTTCTCCCATTCTCACCCTCAAAACAGAAATTTTCTAAAGTTTGTGAAAACAAGCATCCATTCCAATATAGTAAAAATTCATTTAAAACTTCTGGTAATTTTTACAGAGTTTTTAGTTAATATTTTAAGAAAGTGCTTCTTGAAAAAGAAGAAAGTTATATTACCAAATTATTCATTTCTTTACTTACACATTTGCTAACAGTGGAAGTTATTAATTGGTTTATAGGTTTAAAAAGTGTTGGACTAGAGCTATATTTGTCATATTTCATTCTAAAGTTTAAGCTTGTAATAATTTTATATAAATTTGAGATTATATTTAGATTGAAAATACTGATTGACCCTCACATGTAATAATATTGCTTTTTTGTATCAAGAAATTGTAAACAAAATCAAGTGATAGAAATATTACCATTTAGGAAAGAGGCATATACAGATATTCTCAGTAGTAAATTACATTTTTGGCTATTAAATGTAACATTTAAGAATTAACAGTATAAATACGAAATAAAAATTTAGAAGAATTTTGAGATACTTTTGTCTATTCTTAAAATTTTTAAAAATTTGATAAAGTTAATAAAAAGACTAATTAACATACAAAATCTATTTTTTTAATATTCAGCTTAAAAGGTCATTCTTAATACTGAGTTTATACTTCTAAAATAAAACTAAACCAAAACTATAAGCACAGTTGGTTAAAAAGGGAACAAAAAATTGAGCATAATCAGTTATAAACATGCTTGTTATTATTCATACAATAAAACATGAAAAACTCTCTGATTTTCACTGCTTTTTTCCTCATATGTGTAATGAGAAAAATGTATTACAAAGTTACAAACTTTGCACATTCCCACTTTCTCCTTTCCCAGTATTTACTGGAACTTGGTCCTAATAGTTCCATAGTAAAAAGCAAGAAGACAGAAACCTAAGAGAGAGCTTTTCCTACAGTCATGAACACTGACAGTCTGTGACAATTCTTGAAGCTGGTTTGTCTGTGTTTTATTATGAACGTGCATTGCTGAAAAAAACATGCAAAGGAGGGTGAGTGAGCCCAGGCAAACGGCATGTCTGCCGCAGCTCTATAGAGAGTGTACAGACTTTTGTCTGGGTGGAACATGGCCATGTGTCTTAGAAACTTTCATTAGCTCCATGGGTGGATACAGTTGGCAGCTGAGCCACTGAGAATCAGTTGGGATAAATATCTGGAATATGTACATGCAAAGGAAATGGCAAGTATTGGGATGTAGTGACCAAATAGAAAAATCAACCTGGAAATTATTTTGTATATATTATTCTGTCTATACATAGTAAAAAATTTTTGCAAGGAGGGAAGCAATGCATATGTATGTAGTACATAATAAATATAGTCTTTAAAACTGAAAGAGATTTTTTTTTAGTTTAATCTTAGTATGGTCCTTAAGCTAATTCTAATACTTAGAAATTTGTCACTATTTTTTACTACTAATCTGACATTTAAATTTATATTTAAGTACAAATACAACCTTAAGGTCAATAACTTCTAGAAACTAATAGTTATATTTATTTTGCCCTTATTATTATCATTTTTACTATATATTTCCCCTTCAAAATGAAATACTATTTTCCTCCATGTTTTCATATAGTTTTATTCTATTCTGAGCATAAAATATCTTAATTCATTTGTTAGAAGCTTGCTTATACTAAACTATACAATTCTTTAGGATTACTTATACATTTTAAGGCTATCAAAACCACCTGTCATTGGCTGGTTGTAATAAGTATTTCTTTCAAGAGCATACCTAATACTTTCTCCATTAATCTTTGTCACCTTCATGGTACCAAATTCCATACAACAGAAGTCACTGCCTGCTGCTGAAACTTACATCAGGTACCCAAGGACATCAAAACATAAACCTATTGCCCACCACCATCCAACCCACCGACCTGTTTCACATTTTCCCTCCCTGTCTTCCTCCTCTCTGCCTCCCTCCCTTCTTTCCTTCCTTCCTTCCTTTCTCTTTTTTATCTTCTATTGGGCCCTTAAGGCTGCAATATTTTGTCCTTGCTACATGGAACTGAGACATGTTTTCTTTATTTCTTAATGCCATCAACGGTATTAGGTAATTCTAGAAGGGAAAAAGATACTATAGAATAATATACACTTATTGGGGAATGATAAGTTATTAGAATACCACCACTTTGATACCTTTATTTAAAAAATCAATCAACAAGCATTACGTATCACATTCCAATGTGAACTATATTACAATGGAGTTGAAAATTCTGATCCATAGCTATTCTATCCTGTTTTGTTAGTTCTTTGTTCTCTCTTTCCTAGGCCTCTTATGTGTTTTTATTTACTTTCTGGAAATATACCAGCAGATAATCAAAATTTATTGTGGGATATTTAAACATTCCATTATATACGGTACTTAGAACAATAGCTTAATGTAAGATAGCTTCAATGAATGACAAAAATCTTATAACTTCACCTTAAAAAAGCCTTAACTAGGCCCTTATTTTAGCAACTGAAATATCCTATCCAAGATGATCACATTCCAGAGGAGTTTAAAGTACAATATTTCCTATGTTATTATTCACTAAATACTCAACATGTATTTTATTTTTCTTTGGGACGAGTTATATCCAAAAAAGAATAATAAAGCAGAAAAAAAATTCATGAAAAATATAGCCAGTTTATCCACAATTTTAGAATGTATTATGATATAATTTTGTCACACCTGGGTATATGATGATAAGAAAAATGCAATCATATAAATATACACATTATTATAGTGTGATGGAAGCTCTTTAATTTGAAGGTAGCTTTTGAAAGCAGATTAAGTAGCAATTTGATAATTAATTGTTAGAAAACTTACCTTGACTTGCAAACTTCAACTCTTTGGCATCTGTGAGGGTAGTCCTTTTGTCGGACCCTTTTTTCTCTATTCTGCGATGGCTTCGTCTTTTCTTAGACTCTCCCCAAAGATTGGATCCTCCATGCATGCTGGGTATATTCAAAATAGCAATTCCTTCCAGAGAGATGTTTATTAAATCTATCTGGACTCCATCACACTGATCAGTAAAAAGAACAGAAACAATAGGATATATTATCATTCTCTTCTTGATTTCTTCTTTTTCATTTCCTTATCTTTTGATAAGAGCTTTTAAATCCATAATCTTGTCATTTCTAAATAAGCCTTTCAAGAACACTTAAATATTTACCCTAAATGTCAATATAAAAGATATTGCAGCCACTAACATTAATCAGTTATCATTAATAGTTCTTAAAAATGATCAAATTATATTGAGTTATCTTTGGTTATAACAGAAAACCTTTCGAACAGGCACATGTTAGTGTTTGCATATATAAGCAGCTGCAAATTTCCAGTGTGTGATAAAAAGGTTAATTCTTGGAAGTACAGTCCAATTTTAGGCAGAAATTTTAATGATTGCTGGCTATTTAGAACATACTACAAGGCACTACTGGGGGAAAGTAAAGAACAGAATTCATGATTCATGGTCTCACTTTTTTGGCTGAGAAAGAAGTGGCTTTAAAGATTTCTGTAAAAAAGGGCCTTGTGCAGTGGCTCATGCCTGTAATTCTAGCACGCTGGGAGGCCGAGGAGGGAAGATGGCTTGAGCTCATGATTTTGAGACCAGCCTGAGCAAGAGCGAGACCATCTCTACTAAAAATAGAAAAAGTAGTAGTCCCAGCTACTTGGGAAGCTGAGGCAGAACAGCTTGAGCGCAGGAGTTTGAGGCTGCAGTGGTCTATGATGACACCACTGCACTCCACTCAGGGCCACAGACTGTCTCAAAAAAAAAAAAAAAAAAAAAAAGATTTCTGTAAAAAGAAAAGTACAAAACAGCAACTCAAAGAGATTTCAATCACATTGGAGTGACCAAAAATAGTTTCTTGGATTAGATGAAGTTCTCAGCAGGATGTCAAAGGCAATGAGAAGCACAGTTGTCCAAATTGCTAAGGAGGACAAGACACTTTGAGTGAGGGAAATGCTGAGAGTAGCGGTCAAAGGACTCTCCAGCCAAACATCCCTTTATAGCTGCTGAAACAATAGGTTGAAAAAAATTAATCAGCCAGACTTTTTTTGTTTGCTTGGAACTTGCTAACAAACAATGTTTTGTTGTATTTAACGTGGTCACTTTTTTAATTTTTTGAATTTTGTGTTCATTTCTGCTGATAGATATGTGTAGAAAGTAACATGGGTAATCCATATTTTTTGAATTACTAATTTATTTATTTCTTTGCTTTCAGTTTTCTAAAATGGTAGTTATTATAAATATATCCCAGAAATTATTCTCCCAATTTGAATTACAAGTTAATATGAGAACAGATAAAAGCACATGGATTTTTAAAGAACTTATTAGGGATATGCATTACTTAAATTGAGGTCTATTTACAGTGGGATTGTTTCATTGCCATGTTTTATTACAGAAAAATCATTAATACCAACTTCATCATTTCTCATGGCAATCATGATTTTTGAACTCAGAAGGGGCAATACTCCACCAAAATGATGAAAAACAAACAAAACAAGCAAAAAAAACCCTCTCTTTTTGCACATTCGCCTCATCATACCGAATCTAAGCTTGCATCTTGTACACCAAAAAACAAAAACTGTGAAATAAAGAAACACATCTTGAGCCTACTTGGCAGGGGTAGAAACAAATTCTAGAGAAAGTGCCAAGTTTTCATTCAATTTGTTTCAAGGAGAGTGAAACCAAGGTCTGGATGATGCCTTTTTTTTCCCCCAGAAACAAGTGCTTTTTCCTCCTTTTCATGTACTAAATTAAGATGATTTCTTTTTACTAAAGAATTCTGCTCATGTGTATACTCACTTACCGCTATATATTCTAGATAAACAGATATTAATTTCATAATTAAAAGTAATCTTGTGTAAATACCCTGCAGGCCTCAATGAATCAAACACATACTGTGTGTCAGGCCTCCCACTGTCTTCAAGTGGAATGTACTGGCTGGATAATTAGATAGTACATATTTTTTAACCTTATTTGCATGCATATTATATCTTTTGCACACTGACAAGCAGCAGTAACAACAAAAGTCAGATTACCACAGGGAATTCCCACAAAGAAGTCTTCATTCCTTATAATTTGCAGCCTAAATTAAAATAATTTGATCTTTGACAAGGATGAAATGTCAAGCAGAAGGGGGTCCTCTACAAGCCACGGCCTGTGGCTTCTGAAATCTGCCTAATTTATGTCAGTCACTTCTTAATACATATTTAAGTATTACACGAAAAAGATGATAAATATGCAATCTGACACCTTTGGTATTTCCCTGCTGTTAATTTATAAAGGTCTGGCTTCCCCCAAACTGACTAAAATCATTTAAATAACAGAAGAATCGTGAAATAAGCTGGAGTTGGGGCCTGGCTTCCATTTTCACTCAATATTGAACACAGCAGGTAGTACACTAAGACAATTATTTGACTAGGCCTTAGAACCCCACTGTGACAAGTTACTTTCAGAATTAGTGAAGGAGGATTCCTTTGTTCATCTGCAGAAAAGGAGAGCATGTTGCAAATGGGCTTTTATTTTTTTTTAAATTGAACTAGTGGAGTTACATGTGACAACTGAAAAACATCAGTGCATACTATTATTCATGTTTTCACTCTTCGGAGTCTTGTCATGTGTAGTTTTAAGGAAACAGAGTAAGTCGCTCTCTGAGAAGTGAAAAAAAAATTCTCAAGGAGTCTCAAAGAACAAGGACTGATGAAGAACACATGGATGTTCCTTTGCGAGCAGGACAATGTACTTAAATAAATTGCTATTTATTAATGATTTGTTTCCACTAGTTCTTGACCCCAGGCTACCTTCCTCTGTTTGCTTGGACATTATGTTCATTAGTCTGGAAAATTTCAGAGCTGGTTCTGATGGAGACCAGTAATTGTAGCACGTCACTTGAGTGCATGAAAATAAAAGCTGAGGTGAAGGCTATGAAATATAAACAAGTTATAGTAATGTGGCAGATAATATTTTCATACCCCTTGAAGATTTATGACTTTTAAAAAGGTAGCTACAGAGGAAAAGAATGTAAAGGCTTAAAAGCTAACAGCCTCAGTTAGTCAATAAATCCTGAATATTTTTATTATGTAGAAAAAAGGTCGTTAACATATAGTACTATGGGAGCTATGTCTAGAATGTAATTCTGGCATGTCATTGTCCACTCTTTTCAGTGTTAAAATGGAAGATCTTATTCTAGAGACAGCTTTACCTGAAAGAAAAGAAGATGGTTTAAATTTTTCTGCCAATGTGTTTTGATCTTAGTTTACGAATGTGCCCTGGCCATATGATATAGAGGTGTTAAAGACAAGCTTTTGTATGTGAATTTAGTGTTTCAGATCCACTTAACATGTCAGTTGATAGGGATATTTAAAACTATGAAGAAATTTGGAGAGCTCTAACTGTGGATAGTAAATTTGATGAGATGCAATTCATGATAAACTGTAATTTTTTTCCATAGTGAGTCTGATTCTATGTCTGTATCAGATAAAAATTGTTCATAATTTTATTCAGTGAAATATATAACATTACTTTATAGCTGATTTTAGCATTAGGACATGTGGGGCAGGAACTATGCTTAGAAACTCTGCCCTATTTCCTTTAAGAACTCTATGTTTTCCAGGTTATTGGGCAATCAAAAGCTTGTCTTTCAAATCCAGCTAATTTATTTTGTGTTTCTGATACTACTCATGCCATTTGTTAATTCTTGAGATTATTTAGGTTTGTAGAGGTACTTAATCGTTTAGACAAATCAGTATCTGGGGATACAAATTCTTGACTAAAATTTACCAGCCTTCCCAGTCTCACTGACAACTGAAACACTGAAATAAATGCCTAAAGAATAGGCTTTTTTACTCTCTTATTAACTTTGCCTGGTACATAGAGCAAAATAAAAATTTAGGAACTTTATAGCTTCAATCCCAAATGCTGGCCTGAGTTTCTTAGGCACACACATCTGCCCCTACCCCATAAATACTTTAATACAAACTTAGCTTTTAAAATATTTTTGTATAATTTTAAAGTGTTTCATTTTATTTTTTATTTCTTTATATTTTGTAATAACATTAGAAAATAACTGAATTTCTTTCAACTAAAAATTTCTACTTTATGGATCACTATCTCTCTACATATATGTGTGTGTGTGTGTGTGTGTGTGTGTGTGTGTGTGTACATATGTATCTCTCTCCTATCCATTTGTTTCCTTATTAGATTTAAATATTTTGGCAGCAACATAATTCTTATTTCTCTTAAATTATTAAAGAAAACATTCATCCTTGCAATGGATATATAATAGTACATCTAATTCATAGGGTTTTCATGAAGACTAAGTCAGATAATATATGTGCATTGCTTAGCACCATGAGGTAGAGTTAATAATTGATAAATCTTAGTTATTATTAATTATTATTCCATGATATTTATATCATCTCAAATATTTGCACCCTTTGGAAAGAGCTCTCTGTATGTAATATGAAATAAAAATACACACAAAAGATGGGTTGTTTTTAAAAAAAAGCTGCCAATAAAATGTATATCCATTGCTTGAAATTCTGTTGTTACTGAAGTGGTTTATTTTGTTATATATTTTCAAACCATAGTAGTTATAATTTTAGGCCAGATAGGAAGCAACAACAAACAGAATCAAATTTCCGAATTGCTGTTTTTGTTATATTTAATTATGAAGTAACCTTGAGGGTAGAAAGGCATATTCTGCTAATATGATAGACTGGATTCATTAAAAAGTGAGCAGGGAGGCTGATTTTGCATTACTATCCTCACAGACACACACACACACACACACACACACACACACACACACCCCCCAAGATATGCAACAATACGATGGGCAGTGCACACAGTGCTGGCTGTGATTTATAAATGCTATGTGGCTCTCAGAATAAACCAGTGACACAGAGCTAGAAAGCCAGACTTGGAAAACATGTAGAAACATGACTCTAAGAAAAATAACTTAGTTCTAGTGGTCCAGAGTTTTTGGAGAACACTCTAAACAGTTTTTCTATATGATGTAAAGCTCTGTGGAACAAAACCAGTCAATTTTATCATTATTTAGGACTTTAAAAATCAACGTTTTCCACACTTATTTTCATTCAAATGTCTTTTGCTATATATTGCAACATTTTTCTTGAATATTTGTTACTTTATGACACATACAGTATTATTCTATAGGTCAATAGTTTTTCAATTTGTGTTTAGGACTAGGACAAGGAAAAGAAAGGTACAAGAGAATTCAGTGTCTCTACCTACATTCAACCAAAGCCACACTTTTATTTTTTTAATTTTTGGCTTCTGCTACAGATTTTCTTTGAGCCTAGATTTCTGAGGGTAAGAAATCTCCAAATCCACCATATAAAGCAACTTTTTAAAAATAATGATTTTGAAAGTAAAGGGGGACTATTAATTTTTTAAATAAATATGTATTACATATATAACTACATGTATGACAATGTATGACATGTAACTATATATACTGCATATATAACTTCATATAGTTTTATATATAGTTATACTATATATAGTCATATGTCATATATTTTATATATATGTACATATGTAATAGTATATATAACTACATACTACATATGTAACTACTTATGTATATATGCATACATACAATAGTTATATCCATACTCTATATTGTTTTATATATAGTTATATGTGTAAATAAATAAACATACACATACGTATAATTATGAATAGTAATCACAGGAAGTCCATGCTGAACTCAAATCCTTCACCTTCTGTGATCATATTCCTTTTGAAGGTTTTTATCTGATCCAGTTATGAAGGGCTTTTTATCATTCCATGGCCACTGATTTTATAATAATTCTAATATCTAACTCTATTTACTGATCATGATGAGATGAAAGTACAAAAAGCTTATGTTAAGAGTAAAATCATTTTTGGTATTATTATCAGTAACAGGAAATTAAAAAGTTAGGGTAATGAAGAATCCAGCCAGGTCATTATAATGGTGCATTATAATGTGGTCCATAACTATTTCTGTTTACTAAACTTATTACCTGAATAAATGCCTCTAATGCTTAAGTGTCAGTAGAGGATTTATGCATTTATTTTTAAAATAAAAAGTGTCAAAGCCAATATTTCTCAATTTTTATCAGCTAGTCATTAAATGTTCACGTTTCATAATTCTGTTCCTTTGGTTTTTGTCTTTACCATCTGTCAAAATAAAAGTTTTCCTTTTTATTTAACCCCTAAAATCTCTCAATATAACTTATTTTCTTTTATATCTTCAAAATTTTGAGTCCTACAGTGTCTATATTTTTTGATAGACCTATTTGCTCCAAGTCTTTTTAAAATGTGTCTTTTCTTGCTATCTTTGCTCTATTTCTTGGCATTTCCACTTTCTATAAATGTAATGGGGAAATCGCAACCTTGGGAACTGACAAAACCTAGTTAATGAACGGGAATGGAATGGAAAAGTACACTTTTTAACCTTTATTCATAAAAGTAAGTACAATTTTAGTGAACTGTGTTTTAAAGGTTATAAGATACTGAGACCTGAAAATAATAAGTTTTTTAATGTATCTTGCAACTTTTTTCTTTTTCTTCAACTACTTTCTTTTATCTTACATCTTTCTATCCACACTATGCCCAGTAACTTTTTCATTGATTTCCAAAGTTGTGTTCCACTTCTCATTTTTTTATACTATATTAAAACAACTCATGCCCACACTTAACATTATACTGGTATTTCAGATAGTGCTACATTCCCAGTAAGTGAAAGAAATGGCAATTCAGAATCTTGAGTAAATCTACACAGATTGCTTAATATACATTTCATTCCATGGGCTACAACACGAACATATTAACAACCAAGCTGAAGCCATTTCATAGGATGACAAAAGAGAACTCATTTTGCTTACTTCTATTTCTACAGATTCATGTAGCTTCTTGCAGGTGGCTGAGAAAGTTTCAGATGTGCCAAACTCAAAATACCAAAATTTGTTCTTCATTCTGAAAAAGGAAAGGAAGAAGCAACTTAGGCAATCATCAGTAACAGAAAGATCTTTTAAAAAATGGCCTCTCTCTTGTGTTATAACTAATATAAAAGGTTTGAGGACATATGATCTCTAAAATGTAACAGATGATCACATAATTTTCAAAGCTTAAATGTTGGTGTCAAATTGTATGATAGCCCTGAGGAGATTACAGGAATGTGTTGATCTGACAGACTCAAGTATATCTTTGACTTTTCTATTGGTTGATCAGATGTTTAAATATAGTTTTAATGCTCATAATTCTTAGCTTGTTCTTAGGCAATTTGACTTTAGTATTAACCACTTTATAATCAAAGAGAGAAGAAAAAATTAGAATTTTTCGTGGAAAAAAGAGACAAGATTTAAATATGCTAAATTTTTCTAGATGGCTAAGTATTCATTGGATATTCACATGATTGGACAGCATACTTAAAAGAAAAAATTAGTGGCTATCCATAAAGCTAAAATTTAGTAACTTTGGAATAAATATTAACTATTTTTTAAAGATATTATCCTCTTTAATACGAACAATATGGAAAATTATGATAAAGCATGAACTTCTTTAGTTGTTTCAAGAATTTTCAAGACATAAGGAAGTCATAATATAGCATTAAAGAATTAATAAAGTAATAATATATCAACATAACACAAGTTGCAAAGAAAATATAGTTAAAATTATTTCAGTATTTAATCCTAAAATAAAATGTTCAAAATGTATTTTCGCTTTGACCCAATGATGTTATCTTTGGCTTTTTGTACCAGGTAATTAAATTTATGAACACTTAATGTAATTTTACAAAGGTTGACTATATTTCTATATTATTCAGTATTAGATTTGAAAATTCGTTCATAAGAAAAAATGTAGTTTTTAATTATACATAATTTTAATAAGGTATCATGCCCTCAATTAGAAGAAAATACAAGGCAGGGCATGGTGGCTCACGCCTGCAATCCCAATGCTTTGGGAGGCTGTGTTGGGAGGATTGCTTGAGGCCAGTTATTGGAGACCCCTTATTGACAAAAAAAAAAAAAAAAAAAAAAGGAAACCCAAAAACCTATCCAGGCATGGTGGTGTGCGCCTGTAGTCCCAGCTACTTGGGAAACTGAGGCAGGAGGATCACTTGAGCCCAGGAGTTGGAGGACGCAATGAGTTATGATGATGCCACTGCACTCTAGTACAGGCAACAAAGTGAGATCTTGTCACAAGAAAAAAAAAAAAGAAAATATAGGTAGATAAAATGATAGATTTTCATATATAAAGGCAAAACTGAATTTTTTCTTAAGGTATACAAATATATCTCTCACATCAAATTACAATATTCTGTTTGACTTATAAATATCAATATCTATTTCTTACATTAACAATTGAAATATTTAGACAATAGGACATTTGACAAGCCAGGTACAGTGGTGCATGCCTCTAGTCCCAGCTACTCGGGAGGCTGAAGCAGGAGAATTGCTTAAGCCCAGGAGCCTGAGGCCAGCTGAACAACATAGTGGGGCCCTGTCCCTAAAACAAACAAACAACAAAAAACCAAACTGATAAAAGACATTTGGCAAAGGCCTTACTACTTAATTCAACCCTATTATGGGTTTGGAAAATGACACGGAACCTAACAGAGTGCTTATTATGACGCTATGTTGAAGAGTTCTCTGATATGAAATCACAAATATAAATTAATCTTAGATTAATCACCTAGATATATTCAATAATATTTAGGCTCACACAAGGTTTTTTTTGCTTACAAAACTTTCATGAGCCCTTTATGTATCAGCCATATTCGGGGTAGGTATTCAATACAGGTTTCATAGGATTCTAGCACCATCAATCCTTACCCTTTTCCAGAGAATATTTTCCTTAGGTTATGGCCTAATTTCATATATGTGAGTAGATATAAATAAATAATAGGTAGTTAGAGCAGAGGTAAACATTTAAAGTCAAGATCTGTGGACCTGTGTCTATATACAAGTCTATATTGAATTAACACAAATATCTACTTTATAAAATAGCTATGCTTTTATAAATATACCCACTGGGGACTGAAGTTGTATTAAATTAAAAATATTTTCTTATTGATTTATCATTCTGCTGAAAAATATATCATTCGATAGATTGAGAGGAAGGTATTGGTCTGTATGAAGTGGTCTCAAGACATTCTTAGTGGATATTTTATGACTGTTTGGAATTGTCTTTCTATATTCAGCAGGTTTTCTAATAACATTTTTGTGTTGGTCTTTTCTCCAGACCTTTCTGGATTCATTCGTTCATTCATTTGTTCAACAAATGTTTAATGGGAACATTCATTTCCATATGCTACTGTGTTAAGTTCTAAAGATACAAATACAAATGTAATTATCTTTGCCCCCAAGGAGCTCAGAATGTTGTAAGATTATGTGCATACAAAATAATAATAGTAAAGTTAGTTCTCTAAATGAAATAAGAACAAAGTATTATGAGAACACACTTCAATGATTCAAATAATTTTGCTGGAAGGAGTCCAGAAAGTTTTAGAAGAGAAGGTGGAATTTTAATAGATAAGTAGTTGAAGGCAAACAGAAGAAAGAAGAGACAAGTTCTGTATGTGTTTAGTAGTGCAGTATGACTTAAGAACACTCTGAGTGAAGACTAACAAGCATGGTAGGGTCTGTTTCAGAACACGTAAGCCAAAGTAAGGGTTTTAGACTTGATCTTATAGATTATTAAGAAGCTGACAGAAGTTTATTAGCAGTGAAGTGACATGGCCAGCTTTTTTAAAATAGGCAAATAGGTCCAGCAGAAATGAACAAGAGGGCTGGAATGTTGAATTGCTGGTGTTATTGAGAGAAATGTGGCTATTGGAATAATCCAAATGTAATATGATTGAAGGCCTAAACCAAGTGGCACGGAAAATGAAAAAGAAAGGCTCACTTCAAGAGATATAAATGAGGTAGAATCAATAGAAACCGGCGATATTTGATTATCCTGATTGATGCCATCCCTAGGTTATCTCTGAATGTATATGTAGGAATATCAGAGCATTATTGCAGCATAAAAAGGGCTATGGGCTTATATTTTGACAGGTTCTGTAATTTAATCTATATTGTATTGTAGTTTTAAAATTAAATAAATATATGAGGCTTTGGGTTGCAGATAAAGGATTATTCCCCATTTTTTTCCAGTCTGCCCATCAAAGTTCTTCATAGCTTAATTAGCATGATGTGGAGCTTGTATCAGTTAACCAAAATATGCTCACTTTAGCAAACATATCACAAGAAACAGAAATTCTGAGAATTTACATTCAGCCTTTATTCACCATATTAGTTAGCATTACTGCTCATGTGCAAAAGCTACTTTAAATTCCCCATTATTACAACCATTTTATGTTTCACTTAGATAAATATATGGAGGTAATAAAAAGCACATAGAATCAGATTCCACATGACAAATTAAAGGCTGTTAAATTTTATTTTTTTCAACCAAACTGGTTTTTAGGTTGTAGAAATGCAAAAAAAGCACATTTAAGCATGTATGCTATTTATTTTTATGGCTCACATTAGAAAATGATCCAAATAATTCAAACTCAAATTTGTCAGAGAAAACACATAGCTTTGGACTTCAAGAATATGGTAACTGGACATTTAACCTATTGTGAAATGGTCACACCAAAGTCAAATTTATCATATTCTTGGACAGATATTGTGACTCCAAGGATAATGACAAATGTCCTATAAACCCCACATAAAGTTATTCATATAATTATAATTTGAATTAATGTATTAAAACCTATTTCAATAAATTTAATTGTAAATCTATAGTTTTCTGTTTAATATTCAAAGTGCTTGGCTACCAGATACTCACGTAAAGATGAATAAATTAACTCTCATTTACCAAGCATTTTCTTACTAAATGTAATTTTGCTTCTTTTACATATCCTCAGAGAAATGTGAACTGTCAGAGGTTCTGTTCAAGCAAAATCATTCTTGTCACTATGAAATTTAGTTAATATTTAGTTCTCCAAGTTTTAAACTTTCAAATAGATAATTTAATTTCTAACAATTTATTTTTCTTGAAATTTTTCTTCCTGGCTTACATGTTTTCTGTTTTGGCTTTCATCTGCTAAATAATGTTAATGAAGCAAACATAAAATAAAACAAGCAAACGAAATGTGAGATGCCAGTGCATTTCCCAAAAAGAATACAAAAGAACCTAATTAGATACGAAGCTCATTTCTAACAGAGTTGCAACATAAAAATGGGGATGAAATTACCTTATTTGTCTTACTATAAAAAGCTCAAAAGTCATAAACATACAAAAAGCTTTAATTCAGTGAAATTACTCTTAAGTTAAAAGTTGTATGTTTATCCTACAGGCGCATTTGTTTTATTATTTTTTATGCATTTTGTGGGGATGTAGGTAATACAGGAAGATCATTTAATATGTACAAAACAGAAAAGATTTCTATTAGACACTTGAATCCCTTTCTAAGCATCCTTAACTAGTGGATTCTATCTACATTCTCATCTATCAAGAGGAGAAATTAAATCCCTTTTGACCTTTGCTTCTCAAATAAAAGCAAAAACATAATGTCCTAAATAGCTTAGTTAAAATAGAATTAAAATCAATAAGTTGGGTTTTTTACTTATTAAGGATGTTTCCTAAATCCCATCTTTTTCATTAGTTTTCTTTTACTTTTTTTCTGTTATTAAAATATTTAAGTCATTTCAAATCTGATTTAAAAATAATTTTCTCATGGAGAAAAAGTTTCTAACAATTCAATAACTTTATTTTAATACTAAAACTCAGTCCCACTATTCTATGGCATACCCTTGAAGCATAGCAGGAATTTGGACTTGGCTAACAATGTTGGTGGTGGGAGATGTAGCATTGGTGACTCAGTCATATTGCAGTGTAAGTGTTTAAAGTGGTGCACTTATGTCATGGAATCAATTCAGTTTTATTCATTTTTCATTACCAAGAAATATTACACTAAACATTGGTTATAGGGTTACTCATTTATTCCTAAATGTAGTGAGGTATTACTTTTAAAAATACACTACGAGTCAAATGGAAGGGCCCCATTGGGACCTGATTCACCAGTGAATTAGCAGTGTCTGAAAGCAAGCAGCTCAAGGAAGGAAAAGCATTCAGAGCAGCTGCAGCAAACAACGTTGTCAGGGCACAGGGGACCTTACCAGTGAACCAACCATAGGTTAGCATAGGGGGAAAGGTGGGAACATTTGTAATTTATGTTTTTTATCACTTCTTGAATTTTCCTGAGAAACTAAATGCCATATGAACTACAGTAGTAGGTGTTTGTTAAGAACTAAGTCCTGACCCAATTTGAATGAAATCAACAATTTGTTTCTTTTGATTGGCAACTATAAATTCACCAATAAACAGTTATGAAAAAGGTTGTTCAATGTATGGAAAAATAGAATTAGTGGAAACATTTACTTCAATTCATAAAAATTACAGTATCCAGCATTTAAGTGTATAAAAATATGTGATATGTCTTAGAAACAATACAATTTTATGGCAATTACTATTCATATGAACATATCCATATCATTTTATTTTATAAAAAGAAACTCTCAAAACCCATGCTTTTTTTTGTTCATAGAAATTTATACTTTTCTCAGAGTAAGAGAATAATGTTGATAATATTTTCTAAGGAAGAAACACTGCTATAATGACACAGTGGGGACATTTAATATTCACACCCAAGAGAGCAAACATTTTTCATGTTTCCAGGCAACAGGTAGAGATAGAATTTTTTTTTTTAAATGACATATAAAAATGCTTGTATCTAATGCTCATTCATAAGATGTGCTTGTTAAGTCTCAGGGAAACAATGAAACAAGCTATAGAAACTTCAGACAGAATCATATAATACTCCATCTTAGTTTGTAAGTAAAAAGATGGATATTCTAAAAACATAATTTTTAACCTGAATTACTTTTACAAGAGTAAAGAAAGTTTTTCATACATAAGTATATGAAAAGGATGCATCAAAGATCAAATATTTTAGTATGTTTTTCAAATATTTCAACAATTCTCTATAACAAAGAAAAACCCATGGTTATGTAAGAGAGTTTTTATGTATAAGAATTTTCCATCATAATACTAATTGATTATTTCTTATCTAAATGTTCTCTTTTCTACTATGTCTGGTACATTAGAACTAATTAGTAGAGTGAAAATGGAAAAGTATAAAAGCAGTAGTGATGCAACATTGCAGAGTTATACCAAAGACGTACATATACATTTCAAGTTCCTGAGAGCAATGATACATTCATAATTATTTGAAATATAAGATTAAACCTATAAAATGTTTAAACAATGATCAAGAATGTTTAGAACTGAATATCTTTCAATAATTAGATCTTTTCTATTAAAATAAATGTTTCACCATAATAAAATTTTCCCTAAGAAAATTGTTAGATTGAATGACATGTACGATAGTAATAACTGCTATCATTACTGAGCATGGCACCATGTCAGATGAGCCCACTGACGCTTAGAAGTGATTCTCCTAACGTTTCATGGGAAGTAGCAAAATCTAACTCAAGAAATCCTAGCTTTCTCCCATAATATCTCTCATTAAATACAATAATGAATGTAGCATCTCTTGAAACATTTTTTCTAAGCCACAAGAAAAATGTTACAGGTCAGACAGGTCATCACTAGATGACACCTTTGTTCATATTTCTGTTTAAATACTTTTGTCAAATATTTCCCTCTTCTGAAATAAGTCAACTAAAGATGACAGTGTAATCTAGAGCTGACTAATAGAACCTGAGAGAAGTATACTGCGGGAGTCTAAGAAAAATTTTCCTGCCTGATAAAGAGACACACACAAAGTGAAAGCTCTGACCCTCCTAACGGAGCAACATCTTGCCACCATGCAGGGAAAAAAAAGGGAAACCCAGAGATGTTGACCCAGATTCCTGCCAGAGTTGGACAGCCTAATCAGCCACCTTGAAACAGCCTGTCTCTGGATTACTACTCATGTGAGATTTATAAATAGACTTTATTATTTATTTTGTGTATTCTGTTACTTGCAGCTGAAAGCACACTCACAGCAAAGTTCATTACATTTTATAAGAGAATTTTCAAATATATTATCAATGAGTGATTTGGAAAACCTAAATGAAGTGATATGTTTGTCATACATTACTATTTTCCTAAATGTGAAATTTGGGTGGCTGAAATAGAGTTAAAGTGGAGAATTTCTGTTTGGCATAATTCCATGTTCTTATCTTGTGCCTAGAAATACAAATACCACTGAATATGCTTTTCCTCATCTGACTTACTGCCCCCCACAAATTTTCTAAGAATTATTGTCACACTTATATATGCTTGAAATAATTTTGAAAAATAGCATAAAATAGCCCTTTTTGGAGTGTCCCCAATTTGCATCTGATGCTTCTATGATTGCCAGTGAAGTCTCTATAGACTAGTAAGCAGCTAGTAAGTTCATACTTCTCACCTTCCCCCATGCCACATCCAATGACTTGGAAATAGAGTCACTTTGTGGTATTTTAATTAATAAAATATACCATGTCTGCGATTATCTGCAGAAATATTTAAGATATGGTATTTCTCAGTAATATAAATAGAAACATATAGAGCCTAGGCAAAATTGACAGACAAATGTAACAAGGAAATAAGATATGCCTCTATAAAAAAGAAAGCTGTAGTTTATTTAATAGAATTATCATATTCATAAATAGAAAGTGTCTACCACATAAAACATTTAGTAAGTTTAATAAGTTTAAAAACAAAGAAAGGAGAGCACTACAAATGCGGATATCAGCATTTTTCCAAGCCTGACTCTGGATGTCAGGGGAAGTTAGCAGGCTTCTCTCTCTGGTGGGATAGAAATTCAATTATTCAACATTCTGAGCACTTACTTTAGGTATGGTACTGTTGTAGGCATTGAAATTACGTTTATACACAGGAGGTCTCTGCTTGCATAACACTTATTTTGCATCACAAAAAATATATTAAATTATTTTATATGAATTATGATGAGTGCTAAAAAGGAGGTATACAGGATGATATTTGTGCACAGTAAAAGGGAATAGAGAGACTACCTTAAGGAAGGAAATTAATCAGGCTTTCCAAAGACTCTAGGTAATAGATTTCCTCAACCCATCTTTCTTTTGTTCTAATTCCAGAGTTACAAACCAACCCAGAAGTTAATTTGGCTATCTGTGGATTTTGATATCACTAATGTGATGTCTTGAATTATGGAATTGTGTATTTGAACGCCTGGAAAGGAATTATCATCAACTTTCTTCATATTAAGGGTTGTATCAATTTTATAATTGATAAAGTTGAGCAAGTGAATAAGAGCCTGATCATATCTGGGTGCCATGATTCAATTATGTCTGCATTTACCAAGGTAAGAGTGAAACCCTGGACTGTATGTGATCAAATAACCAAGATATTCCCCACTGGAAAGCCCAGATAACCTTCCTCGGCAGCAGGAACAACTAACTGGATAATGCTAATTGAATATGTTGAGCCATGTAGTGAAAGAATTGCTTGCTACATCCCCTCTCTTTCGGCCATTCACCAATTGACTTTCTTGGTGTATATGTGTCCACTCCTGTGTGCAAGTGTTCTCTCTCTGTCACTGTCTGTTTCTCTCTCCTCATCCCTCCTCGTTTCTTATTTATTGGTTTTTACTGAATACACTAGGTCAATAAATTATTTAAGCACCAGATATAAGAATATATAGTTCTTTAGTTTTAATACAGTTCAACAGATATTTAACGAATGCCTACTAAGTTTCAGGGAAGTTAATTAAATGTAGATACTTCAGGAGAGGTATAAATCTACCAATCCACATATCAGATCAGCTTTCCAACCTGACTCATGGACAACTCTTTATAAGTAGAATATATGTTGATTGGTAATTTTGTAAATCTAACAAATATCCAAAGAGGTCCCACATTATTAAAATAAATAACCTTGTTTAATAATATTTCTTTACATATTAAAATATGAATGACACTTAAAATCACCAAGCAAAGTAGTTTCAAAATCCAATATAGGGAGTTCAACATGTGAAAAAACAAATTATATGTGTATTTTTGAAAAACATATTTACTTTCATTACTGAATGTGAATGCCATCAATTAATACATTTCCATTATCCTCAGTGTTATAGAATAATTTTAAATCAATAATTATGTATCATTAGAACACATTTTACCTTGCTACATTTTAATCTGTTTCTCCTAACCAATTTTTAGATGCTCTGTTTTCTAAAACTTGCAAAAATCAAGATAAAAATTACACCTCTCGAGCTCCTTCACACATATTTTCCTTACCTATATTCTGTGAAGACTACCACAGCTTCACAACTTAAAAAAAATACCTCTAATAAAACTTGTTTCTATTCTTTGAAAATTAGTTAAGTGTTTTACCTTTTGTTTTTCTTCACACATCAGCAGTCTTTTTCCACTTTGGTAACAAGAAGCACAACTTTGCATTTTGAAAATGCTGTTCACCTTAAAACTTCTCTTACACTAGAACTGGAAAAAAAAATGGGACAATTCTCCTTTTCCTAAAGCTATGGAGGAGTGGTTTTACAAACACATTAATTATCTTATATAAAAATGAGAAGGGATAGGAATAATGACATGTAAGTTATATTAAAAATATGGATTTTTTCATCAAATTGAAGAATTATATAGTATAACACATGAATCAGGACATCTATTATTATTTAGATTGCCTTTTTTGTCACTGATTTACATCTTGAGGGACACAGATGACTCCCTGAAATATCATGATCTGTTTTTGTTTCCAGTCATGATGCTATAATTTATACAAAATATTCAAGCTGACTTATACATAAACTAATTGACAAATGTAGGCATTATCATTTGGGGATTAATCATTGTGAAATACATGTTGGATAATTCTAAGATGAATGTAAAGGAAACATTTCTCCTTTTGTCTCCAATATTATCTACTGTTTTATTTTTAAAATACGCTCACCCCTTGTACTCTTATCTCCTATTAGAAAATATATCCATATAAGCAGATAATAAGTACAAATTAATTCCAATTGGAAGTATTTTTATAAGATAAAAGTAGTTTCAATTTGCATTACCATCAAAAATAACCAAACCACCATTATTTCCCATGTTAAAATACTAGCAACATGTTGCATTCATTTCCCAGATTTAAATAAAAAAGTGATCTGTATTTTTCCACGAGTCAGAACAAAGTGAGATTCTTGTCCAAAAATGTAGTACTGCAATCTGAATCTAGTTACAGTATTGAACTCATCACATTCTGAATATTATTGGATATTTATGGTCACTCATTGAGGTTAGTGACTCATTTAGAGATGCTGCCTATTCTGAACAGATTACAGAGATTAGAGAAAATATCTTATTGTCATTTTGTACTTATCAATAAGAAAACAAAACCTCCTGGAGGCTCTTTTTAGTAGGTAGCCAAATGTTCATAAAATAAATTACAAAATTATTCTTACTTACATAATATGTTTTAGTGTCCCCAAATCTTGCCAGAGTTTATGATTATGGATTGATGGAACCACATATGTGAGCAGGACCTTTATTTCCTATTTAGCTGTCCCTCTAAAAATCTGGAACCTAATCATGTGAGACAGATGAGAACAAGAGGCAACTTCCTTAGGAATATAAAAGAGAAGACCACAGAAAAGAATGTCTATTATTTTTGCTCATTCATTTAACAAATATTTACTGCACACTTCTTATGCACCAGGTACTATTCTAGTTGCTAGAAATTCTTCAATGATTAAAATAGATACAGTTTCTGTCCTCATGTTCATAACCATTATGTATCTAAACATGAGTTTAGATTATCTATATCACTTAGAATTAATGATCCATTCTCTCTACCTCTTCTCATTCTTAAAGCAAATTGTTTATATACGAAAAACCCAAAACAAAATGCAACAAAACATAAAGCAGTTACTTCAGCCAATTTCTGGACATGTCTTTATAATTAAATGATAACTGCATTCATAATTACTTAACTATTAATATTCATTATTGAATACAATGGTAGATTATTTCCTGGGCACAAATTCCTCCCATTCCTGTATGTTTCCCTCTATGCAGTGGAACTGCTTGCTGCTTCTGCCTTCTAGAGGTAAACCTCTTTCTCCAACCCCTTGAATCTGGACTATCCTTGTGACTTACGTGGCTAATGGAACATTTCAAAAGTGATGTGTGAGCTCCAAAGCCCAGGCTTCATGGGGCTTCTAGACACCACTTTCTAACTCTTGGGGCATTTTCCTGAAATCTCCATGTTAACAAGCCCAGGATGGAAAACCACCAGGAGGGATACCCAGGATGCTGGCTGGGCCCAGCTTCTAGCTTATTCACTGGTTTAGGTGAATAACTGCCCATCTAATCCACAGAAATGTGTGAGGTAATAAATGGTTGCTGTTTAAAGCCACTAAATATTAGTATGGTGTGCTATGTAGAAATAGATAAAAGAAGCAAAAACTTATCATTAATATATATTGGACACTGTGCTAAGCACAACATATAGAAAAGTCAACGAAAATTCCACCTATAATCTCTACCCTACAGTTTAGTGAGAAAGATATTAATTCTTCAAACACTCACACAAGTATTGTATGAAACTGCTACAGTAATATGTGAAAGGAGGAAAAGTAGAAATATTTCGTGAGAGTTATAATCACTGGGAGGGAAGCACATTTCTGGCACAGATGATTATAAGTGCAAAGTCCCTGTAGTGGAAAGGAGCAAATCCCAGAAACCAACAGAAAGGTGGCCAGCGGGGCTGCAATAGAAAGTGTTAGCTCATTAGGAGATAAGATTGTGCTGGTTGGGTAGGGCTAGATATTTAGCTGTATAGCATATTTGTCTTATGAATAATATTGTTAGTGGCAGTGCTCATATGGAAAAATATATAGAAAATTTGTGTTTCTTTGTGCTTGTACATTTTATCTATTTGAGACAATCATTTGCTGCAAGAGCATTCAGGAAATGGCAGGAAAACATGCTCCAAAAAATCAGCAGAGGCAGTGCTTGGATTTCATTATTAAACCTTCTTTTGTATCCAAGCCCTCAGAGTCGAAACGAAGTAACCTAAAGAAATCTAATAATGAGAATGAATTAGAGAAAAATGAGCTTTGGTAATAGCAGTTGTATTTATCTTTCAATTGAACAATTAGACTTTTACATAGAAGAAAAGAAATATGATAGTGCAGTTAAATACAGCATATAACCAGGCAAACCAACAAGTTTCTATTGTGCAGGTTAACTCTGTACTATGTGGTCATTATCTTTTTAAATGCAGTATAAAACAAAGAGTATGCAAAATTTTGAAAGGGTGAAGAAATTTTTCAAACTGTTATTGTTCCTCATGAAAGAAATGTGTCAAGTGAAAAAAATAACAGTAAATTACTTCCAGAGAACAACTAGTGAAATATTTTTGTTAGAAACAAAGTCCTGCCTTCCTCTACACTCTAAAAATATAGACATAGCAATTAACAATCCTGAAGTTCCCTTCATTTGCCTACAATATTCACGATAAAATGATTGCCCAGAAGTACTGGCAAGTGACCAAAATGAGGAGGCATTTTGGGGGATTACTGGTTTAAGCAATAACCCCTTAAAACAGGGAAAAGAAAAGAAGAAAAATGCTGTATTCTTTTTGTTACAGCCAATCGTCACAATAGAGTAATTTTCTCTCATCATCCATAAATCTATCATCTTGCTAATACTTAGGTAAAATCATTTTCATTGTAGCACATAATATATATTAATAAGCTACTAGACTTTTTCTAATATTCTACTTTCCTTTCCACTTTAGATTTAACAATCATATAATAATCACTGTTCTGCTTGCGAATGAATCATATGCAATAGTAAGGAAATAGCTAAGAGGAGATGCCGCCCATGAGAGATTTAATCATAGGAAATGGCTGACTTTTTATTTCCAATAACCATCTGCACTCATGGTAAATCAGGTGCTAATGAAGCTCAGGCCCAGACTGTACAGGAGCATAAATCTCAAGAACCAAAAGTCGTGGAGCAACAGACCTCAGAAAAACAGAATTTTCTAAGGAAATACACCAAGATTATCATATAGAAGGTCACCATCTGCAAATGTGTCACATAGATGAATATATTTGGTAGTCCTAATACCACTTTATGACACTGGCTGTAAACACCAAATCTCTACTTTTCTTTTGAAACTTATTACTTTCAAATATTATGATCATTTGTAGTTTTATATCTCCTCCTAGACCGTCAACATCTTGAGGGTAGGGGCTCTTTATTTCAGTTTAATTTTTATCTCCTCCATAGTGCTGTGTACATATAAGTACTCACTATTTGGAGATTGAATAATGGGAATAAAATTATTAATTGTGGAACCTACTTTTAGAGAAAAGCACTGCAGAATTTTTTTCCCCCAGTGGATAAAGAGGCCAAGTCTAAATTGGGTAGAATTTTACCAGAAATAGAATCAGATTCAAGTAGTGTCTTCTGATATTCAATCAATATGTGTAAATCTTCTAAGAGTTTTTGTCTGTCAATCATTATAGTCCTTAACTTCATGCCTTGTTCAATCATCATTGTGGTGATATACATAATAGGAATCAGAACAGAGTTAGAAGGAGAAGGGGTAACCAGGACCTACAGCATAAAGTCAAATCCTGTCACAAAAAAAGATGTAAGTATTAGAACTTGACAAGATATTTATCCTTTCCTATATGCTAGTGTAAAACATGGACCACATAGACCCCTGTGATTGTTAATGATTATATTCTTAACCATTTGCAAATAATACAAAAGACCTGGAATCATGGAGCACTTGAACCAGCCTAAGTTTCCTGACATCCCCAGCCTTCCTTGACCTCATTATTCTCCACTTGTTTCCATGCATACAGAAATCCCAGTGAAGTGCTAAAAAGTCTTTTCTCTCACTTTTTTAAAAAATTAAAATTACAAAGCAAAAAAAAAAAAGAAAAAGATATCTAGTTCGGAGAAGAGCCAATTAGTCTGTAAATAGCTTTGTGAATTGCTTGAGGTGAATACTTAGAGCTGCAGTTCTCAGCTTTCTGTGGATCATGAATACCTGCAGAATTTGATGAGAGTCATGAACCTTCTTTCCTGAAATATACACAGGACATACATGTGCAGGATTATCCCTAAAATTTCTGGAGTTTTATAGTCTTGAAATCTCTTCATAGTGCCCAGGACTATGTAAGCCCAGGTCCAAAACTCTGATTATAGATAGTTGTATTTGCAAACTGGGAGATTAACAAGCATCTTAGGTGGTAAGCATCATACATGACGGGCCTTGAATACAGGTTATTTTTATTTCTTATTCAAAGTTAATTGTTATCAGAATGTATCATGCTAGATCATAAACACTATTTTCAAACCATGTTTTCATATATCTACATGAAATTCACATGAAACAAAGTGATCATTCTTTTCACTTAAAGCTGAGAAGACAGGCAAGTTTTACCATTCAATGTATATCTGTGGGCATGATATATAGAGTTATATTCAGATAACGTTATGCAGTACTAATAAGAATTCACAAAATTAGTGTTGCTTACATTTGATGAGTGGGTTTCAACCTTCAGAAGGTAGTTAGTCCACATTCCCGCCTCAGGCAAATTTACATTGCTGTATCTCAAATGCATTGGCATTTGACCAATGAAAACCTAATTTGCTGTTAGGGAGAAGAGCATTTTTATATGTTTCCACAATGTGTTATTTTCACATTTACTGCTTTCTTCTCTGTCATTTATCTTAATGCATGGCAAAGAATTGACCAATCTTTGTGTTATAATACAAATTATTGTACTTGAAGCCAAATCCAGGCTATTATCAATTCAACAGATAACATAAACTGAGAAGGGATGTTATGGCATCTAATATTATAATTAGGCATATTTTTAAAAGAACAAATTTTATATTGAAGATAGACGCTAGTATAAACTAAGTTTTAGATTTGAACTTAAAGTTTCCTTCAAAGATTTCCTCTAGAAAGGAACATACTTTCATAATTATATATTTTATTGTGTTAAAATAATCAAAAATGTATTAGACAAAATGTGAAAGAAATACAGCTTGTGATATAGCTTGTGATGTAAGTACAGATGATCTCAACTTACATAGTTTCACTTACGCTTTTCCTACCATACTTTGGATTTTGAATTTTGATCCTTTCCCTGGCTAGTGACAGGCAGTATGAAACACTCTTGCCGCTCCCGGTCAGACATACTGTCTTGAGGGTAAACCACTGACACTTTACATTGTACTGTATTGTCAGAGGATTTTGCCCAGATGTAGGCAAATGTAAGTGTTCTTTTCAAATACTGTTGCTCCCCTTCCAAGCTATTCTCCAAAAAGGATCCATGTTTTTGTTTGTTTCAATTTGAGAAGTAGCTGTTATAATGAATAAAAATGACTGAAAGGGTACTATCATAAACGACATAAATTTTGAAATTTATCTTCAAATGTATTCTGTATAGGCCTTTACCCAAAATAAAGTTTCAGGTCAGTAATTAAAATGCTAGCTTCATCAAAACTCCTAACCTAATTTAAAGTTGAGGTTTCTTCTCTGACTTAGCTAATGGCTGATGCAAGAGTAAGATTTGTGAAAAGAAAAGGTGGGAGGGTAGCTTCATAACTCATTTTTCACCTATGACATCTTTTTTCTTGCTCTTTTAATCCATATTCTCTGATCCTTCCAATTTGGGGCAAGGGGTGGGAGAAGAGGTAAGGAGAGTCTCCAAGTGAGACTTTAAACCTCCTCTTTTAAGTTCCGGTTAGGAGAGATTAACAGGGAGTGACCCCATTGGGAGGGGTCTGGGGGACCTGACAGAATACTTCCCTCAGAGACACCTCTTCAAAACCCTTTCCATCTCCGCCTGAGGGGAGGGGGCTTTTACACCTTTGGTAAAGTGCTTTCGCAGTCCTCAAACTGGTTCTGCATTAGCATCTCTCTTTGGAATGTGCCTCAGCTAAAACTTCTGTTATAATAATCTGTTTCAGATAGAAATCAAGTCTTGCCAACCCCACCTGTCTCTCACCCCCTCACCCCCCTCACATACACATCCTGATTAAAATTATTCAGTGACATCATTTGAATTTAGGCTACAATCTAATTAAACCTACAAAGTCCCACATAATCTAGAAGATCCTGCCAGTCTTAACAACCCAGTGATGATAAGAGCTAGTCACCTAAGTCGTCTTCTGTTTCCCTGAAATGAAAGCACTTTGGAGCCTTAGAGCAGGGTTTCTCAGTCTCAATGCCGCTGGCATTTATGGGGCAGATAGCTCTTTGTCCTGTGCATTGTAGGATGTTTAGCAGTGTCCCTGGCCTTTACTCACTAGATGCCAGTAGCAACCCCCCTTAACCTTGTTGTAACACTCAAAAATGCCTCCAGATATTGCCAAATGTCCCCTGAGGATCCCCTGAGGAGGGGACAAATTGTCCCTCTGTTGCCTCAGAAACTTCCTATATTATACCTCTGTGTATAAGCCTCTCTTTCACATTCTTCACTTGAAAATTCCTACTCATCTTTAGCCCTGAATGACTCTCCAAACTAAATCAGTTCTTCTTGTAATCAATCCTTTGTGACTAGGCAGGTGTTTTAAAATATTCCCTCTCCCCTCCAAAGACACAATTTTTGAACCTTGGTTCATGGCACATAGCAAATACCAAGGCCACTACAACAGAATGAGGCCTTTGATAATGCAACTGAGGGCTGTAGAAAAGCCAAGATGTTGTTGGAGAACCTTCTGAGCACTGTAACAGTTTTACTTTCCTTTTAGATATCCCATTTGCTGAAGCCTTTGCTTATGTTTCCTTTGTGAGTGGAACAGATGAAACTGAGTGAGTGACAATAAGAGCCAACATGTATTGAACAGGTACTATGTGCCATAAATAAAATAACACAGTCAATCCTCACAATGAATTGGCTATTAAGACTACCTTCATTTTCCAAAAGTCACAACTGAGACACAGAAAGAATAAATTATTAGTTCAAGGTCAGGTGTTGGCGTCATTGCTGTGCTTTGCTCTGACCAGAGACCTACCTTCCTTCTTGTACCTGCTATTCCCTCTGCCTAGAAATTTCTTCCCCCAAATATTCACATGCCTTTCCTCCTCACCTTCCAGTTCTCTTTGTAAATGCCACCTTCTCAGGTAGGACTTCTTGAGTGCACTATTTGAAACTATAAATAGAAGCTCCACGCCGGCATTCCCTGCCTTGCTTTCTTCCATAGTTCTTCCTGCCACCTGAAATGCTGACGTTTCACTTGTTGATTGACTCTCTCCCCTACAAGACTAGAAGTTCCTTGAGGGCAATGGTTTTATTGCAAGGCTCTATCCTCAGCACCTGAAGCATGCTTCACACTTGGTAAGTTCTCCATAAATATTTGTTGAATAAATGAATGAATACATTGAATGCCACCCTCAACATGAGGGTCTTTGTAGTTGAACTAGGTCAGACAACATAGAGCCCTGGGGGTGAAATGTTGGCTCAAACTTGTTTCAAGAGTGCTTTCATTTTACTTTCCTACAAACAAGGGTACGTCTGCAAATGGTATATAGATGATCCAGGGTACAAGACAGTAGAAGTGGCTCTCTCTTGGCTCCCTAGTTTCTGGCCAAGAGAAAGGAAGGCCCTGAGGCGGAACGCAGGTGGACACCCAGCTTGCACTGGTGGTGGCTGCCCGCCAGCCGCAGGTGAGTCTGAGTTGGCACAGAACACTCACAGCAGCTGGGGCCTAAATCGGACAAGGCAGAGAGGACTTTTTTGTGATGCACCAGGGTCACCTGCTGTGATAATCCACCATGGTAACATTCTATATTTCTCAAAACTCTTAATTTGCATAAGTAACCTAAACACATTATATTATATTTTAAATACATTTTCGATCCTTCTTGTCTCAGTAATTATGGAAACATGTATATTCTCATTACAAAAATAATCTTACATCAGATTAAAATTTTACGAGCCCATCCCCCCCAAATTAACAAATTACTAACTATGCAATTTTTCATTTTAAATTAAATCATAGGAATAATTTTCATCTCTCCCTGAACCCATTAAAAATCCGGTACTTTATAGCAGAGATGACATTGAATGATTCACAAATTAATGAAACCATTGTTACAGTGCTTTAAATTTTAGGGAATAGAATTATAAAAACCTTATAAAATCATGACTGCCCCCACCCCCAGCCCTTTCAGAAGCACATGTATTGCTTACTTGAATACTAAATGTGTGCAAAGCCATTATATGTACACTTTTGTGCTAAATAACATAACCTAAATAACTTTTCTAGGATATTTAAGGGTACCTAGATACTTCCACGGAGGCAGATTAATGAGAATATTCAAACTGTAATCTTGTTCCTTGAAGCAGAAATGAGCTTTCTATAAATGACCAAACTTAGAAGAGAAATAAGAGAAATTTTGCCGACTATGTGAGTGTTGGATTCCTTAAACCTAGGGCAGGCTTTCCAAGAGAACCATGGTGTAAGGCCACACTGTGCACTTTGTAATTTCAGCCAATTTCTGTGAAGTATAAGTACAACTGTCTCTGCATTTTACATGTTTAAGTAATATGATGTCACAGCATCTGCACTATAGAACAGGGGGTTCTGAACTATGCGAACCCCTAAATTTGAGACCATTTGTGTCATGATATTCTTAGCTTCTCAAGGGATTCACCTTTGACTCATCGTGTAGAATTGTTTCCTGATTAAGCTGTTTCAAAGCTAAAAGGGACAAAAATAGGGCTGAGCAGCCAGCCAGCCAAATGTACCTTTTATAAATCTATCTCTAAACTTGTAGAGAACTCTAACAATGGTTTCATTAATTTAACAATCACTCAATGTCATCTCTTTTATAATGTACTAAGCTCTTTAGAGAGAAAGAAAAAGGAAAATTGTTTTATTCCCATGATTTAATTTAAAATGAAAAATGAAAAATTGCATTGATGGTAGCCTTGTTAAACTTTTTTGATTTGCTTTATGATTTAAAGTATGGACTTTCTTTTCTTCAGGGCCATGCTTTTGTCTTCTATTTTAAAACTCCTCAGTGAACATTTTTATCTTTCTAGGACAGGTATGAAAACACAACTTAAGTGATTTTAGTAAAAACTTATCATAAGTACTTATAACTTGGCAACAAATACAGCCCAAAAGAGTACGTATTAAAACTGTATATCAAAACAATATACCCAGCCAGGACCCCCAGTTGTCTGTGGAAGCAATGTAGCACTGTGACCTCCATCACTAACCATGCACCTCACACTGGCTGGGGCACTTTCCAGATCCCTGGGACCTTCCAGACATTCTTGCCAAATCCGCATCCCAGCTCCCAAGGGCACATTGTACTCCCTTTGCCCGTGTGCAGAGTCCTCCTCAGCCATGGTTTCAATTGTCCCTTGGAAGGGTCTTTTTAGACAATATAGTAATGTCCCTTCCTCAGAGTGTTCCTTTGATAATGTCCTAGAATTCTGTCTTTGCAATCCATAAAGGATTTTCCTAGGGGAGGAATTTCCTGGATCTCTCAGCCTACTGAAATCCCCCTGTAATCCTAGAGTCCAGTTGAAATATCAGAGTCCCTCAGTCAGACATTCTTGAGATTTACGTGGGGTGACCCAGACCAAATTGTCAAATTTTGTAGCCACACAGGTAAAAGGCTTCTACTGAAAGCAGAGCAAAATGAAAGACAAGTGAATTTAATTCTAGGCTCACAGTGGGAAGCCCCTTTTCCTCCCTACTGATTTTGAAGTTGACCTCTGTATGAATATTGACTCTCTTTGGGGATCCAGTCCTTTCCAGGGGGAAAAGAAGACAACCTGCTAACCCATTTGCCCATATAAACAGAGTCAAAAGTATAGTAATGATAATTTCTTGGTTTTGAATATTCATTTTTAGTTTGGCAAGTGTACCATGATTAAGTAAGATGCTAACTTTAGGGAAAAATAGGTAAAATAGATCAGCTTACATGGGTACCATCTTGGTAAACTTTCTATAAATCTAAAATTATTCCAAAATAAACAAAATTATTTTAAAAAAATTTGTGAATGATAGAGGAGGTCCCCAGTCATTCAAAGAGTCTCTTAAATCCTAGGGAATGATGCAATCAGTATTTGTAGAAGATATAAAATTATTTAATACCTCTCCCAGATACATTGACTAAGATCAAATGCCTCAACCAACATATATTTCTGTGTAAAACACTCATAGATTTAGGGGGAGTTAGGCAATAAGATATGTATTGAAAACTTAAAACTCAAAAGGTACAAAAATCCTTTATTTTAAATAAATGGTATACTTGAACACATTTACCTACTCATTTTCTTCAGGCTTCCTTTTTACTACATGATTATGCAAATAAGATTAAAAAGGGAAAAAAAAACAATCTATGTTTTTGCTCCTGTCCATTATAAATATTTACATATTTTGGTGAAGTGAGAAAGTTGTTAGCAAAACTGATTTGGAAAGATGAGAGGAAATTTTGATTAAAAATAAAGTAAGGCATAATGAGATTGAGGAAAATGTCATCTGAGGAAAAAAACTTTTAATTTTTTTTTTTTCCAGTTTTTACCAACATCCTTTTTTTGAGAGTACTGGAGACAATTATGCCACATACACATTTTTAAGACTTTTTCGCATTACACTAGATTTCTTCCTTTTCTAAATTTGTTATTTGTAAATTGAATTCATTTCTCTGGCTTCATTTTCTTGTCTCATTATGCTGAATTCAGCGAGTGTTTGTTTTGCATCCCTCTTTAAATAAGCGCTCCCATTTCTTTTCATCATCTGTAAGTCCTTAACCATCTACAAAATCATTTTTGTTGAACCAACTTTCCAGTTCACGCACCACTGCTACTAGAAATTCTAGGATGAAATCCATCATTAGGTGACTCAAAGAAATTATGAAGTGGGTTTTTTTTCCACTTCCTGTTTCTTGCCAGTTCTTGAGAAATTTGGTGATTCAGAGAATGAGGAAAGAGAGTGGAGAGCATTCTGATTGGTGTCAACATACCCACTAGTTAATGACTTCAGCTGGCTTTAAGCAATTGCTTTTAATACAATAATTCCTCCCCTAAATTCATTGTGAGGCTTCTGTCAGGCATTTTGTTTTAGTGATTGTGAAGTCCAGCTAAAGTGCTGGTGGAAACTATATACTTACTTACTTACAAGCTCTCAGCAATTATAGTTATGCCCTCACTGAAGTGATTCAATACTTGATAACATACTTGGTTAGCTATATCCAAGTCTGGCAGAAATTTGCCTTCAGTGATTAAAACAGTTATCACCATCCAGAACTAAAAGGCTTATAAACACTGTTTAACTTTAAAAAGAAATTCTTTGTTTATCTAAAAAATAATGACAATCTGTTTTTAATTATGCTTAATTTAAAAAGGAATAAAATCATTTGGAAGTTAAAGGAAGAAAAGTGGGTAAAAAGTCAGATAATCAGTGGTTATTATGAAGAAAATGAAATTCTTCTCAATGTAAATCTTGTAAACACTACCAGAGTATTATAAAAATACAGTAACATAATCGTACTGTTTTGGCAAGAGTTCCTACCAGACTAAAGAATAAATATTACTCATATTGTTTTCATTTGTCTTTAAGTGTTCAAGTAGTATATTTATCAGCTCTATATCTTATTTAAATGTATAACCATATGGTTAATTATCATGATATTAATATAATTAGTATTGTTAACCTGAAATATTTTGTGATTATTAGAAAACTGAAATTAAAGAATAAGGAATATTCATTGCTTTCATCATACACTGATTAAATATATTTTCCTGAGACTCTATTCCCTACAAAGCACTACATGGTAATAGAATATAGTTCTTCAATTTTTTTCTTTCTGGCTAATTGTTGATTTCTTATTTCCTTAGAAATCAAAACATATGGACTATCTTTTAATTCTGTAGATATTGTGTTAGGCAGAATGGCTACGAAAACCCAATCCCTGAAACCTGTAATTATATTTTGGTATGTGGCAAAAGGAACTTTGCAGATATAATTAAGGTTAAGGACTTTGAAATAGGGAGATTAGTCAGACAAGCTTTTCAAAGTAGAGAACTTTCTTTGGCAGGAGCAGAAAGGGAAGTCAGATTGTAAATGTGAGAACTTGCGGAGTTGTTGATGGCTCTGAGTTACAAGGGTCTGACTGCAAGGCCTGGAGGGAAACTTGTAGGATATAAGGGCAGCCCCCAGGGGACAGCCCAGAGAGAAATGAGGACTTCAATCCTATAAGAGCAAGGAACTAGATTCTGTGAACACCTGAAGGACCCTGGGGGCATATTCTTCCCAGAGCCGTCTGTTAAGAACTCTGCTGGCTGACACCTTGATTTTTACCTTGGGAAACCTAGAACAGAGAAACCAGCCCACCAAGCCCACTCGGACTTTTGACTTACAGAAACTGTGAGATAAATTTGTGTTGTTTTAAGCTGCTAAACTTGTGATAATCTGTTACAGCATGATAACAAAGTAATATAGACATGGTGAGAACTGCAAAATAAATTATGGATCGAAATACCACTTAAGGGTTCATCTTTCCCTTTATTTTACATGCACTTCTTAAATAATGAGCATTGAAAATAATACATCATTAGGCCTTTAATTTTTATTTTAATGAAGCATTACCAACCTACCCATTTTAAGGTAAATTGTAAATGGCCCTTATGCTAAAGGAAGAGGGGTTTCTGTGCTGAATTTGTATATTGCAGGGCCTTACTCAGACCATCTTCTAGCATTACTTCTTTCTTCCTCCTGCCCAGAATAAAAGTCTGTGGGGCCAAAAGTCCCTGGGCCTTCTGTTCCCAAGACTATGCTATGGGTAACTGGAAACCGATACTCCTCTGCCCAGGTAGACCTAAGCCCACTTTTAGAGCATGGACAGAATTCTTCCTTGACAGAATGCTGGTATGCATGCATCCTTAGGCCCAAGGGTTGGCCAAGGTGCTGTTATATGGAGGAGATTGTGTGGCCTGGACACCCTATTCTTGAGAGGAGAGCTCCTCACAGTACATGACGGAGCTAGGGGTGGGAAAAGAAGAGAGGAGGCCCTTGACTGAGAGCTCAGGGGCTCATTCTCTCTGTGCTGTCATCTCTAGGTGAGAAACTCAAAGTGTTAGAACCTAGTCTTCAATGTTATTGTGCCAAGGTAATCAGATAGTGCCTATTTTATTTAATGCCAAAAAGCAAATTGGTTAGATTGATTTAAAACTTTTAAATATTGGGGTGTGTGTTACATGTGGGCCTGTTTGTACTTTTGCTCTAGGTCTTGACAATTTCAGGTGCAGCCCTGAGATGATAACACTTATTGGCTTATTGAGTGCCTTCTATGTGTTAGACAATATGCAAAGAGTTTTGCATATATGATTTTATTTAAGTCAGAAAACAACCCTTTAGGGTAGGAATAATTTGTATATACATTTTAGAGAGGAGAAATGGAATTACAGGAGTGGAAAGAGTGATCTTACTAATAGATTTTAATCATACAGAGTTCATATAAATTCTCTCCTTGGCATTTAGGATGTAGGTGTCTGCCCCAATTTCCTCCTGCTTTTTTTTTTTTTTTTTTTTTTTAGAGACAGGGTCTCATTGTGTTTTCCAGGCTTGAATGCAGTGGCTACTCATAGGCACAAACATAGGACACTACAGTCTAAAAATTCCTGGGCTCAAAGGTTCCTCTTGCCTCAGCCTCCTGAGTAGCTGGGACTACAGGTATGTGCCACTGTGCCAGGCTTACTCCTGTTTTTAGCCATGGCCTAACCACAAAGCTTTTCCTCAATTATATTGGTCTCAGAGGAATGATGACGATACTTGCCAGTTTCAGTTTCCATCTGTGCTTAAAGTGCAGGAGCACCCAAACTCAGCAATTGAGAGCTCTAGTTCTTGATTCTGCACTCTTTTTGTAACAATGCAAAAAGTGTTTTGTTTTGTCAGTATGACTTCTTTCTGGATCCTGAGGTATGCATTTCACATGAATTCAAATTCAGCCATCATTCTCCATTTTATTTATACAAAACAATTTAGTCATACAACTACAAAGTTTTCATCTCAGATTTCACCTCTGATAGGCTGGTAGCAACTGCCTGCTGGTTCTGCTGAGAAGGATCATAGGGCTGCATGTGGATGCATTAGGAGAGAACACACTTGGGAGAAGGGAGTGGGAATATGCCTGCTGTGAATTTCTTATCCGCAGTTGGTAGAGTCTTTGTGCATAGATACACAAAGGGTGGCAATTTTTTGTCCATCAAAGGGTTACTCACCAAGGCTCATACAACACATAGAGAGGAAGAAGCCTCTGTATTCACTCAGATATATATATTTTTACGTTTCTCATTATCAATTCCCAATGGATCTTTTTTAGTACTTCAGTGCTTTTTTAGCACATGCACACATGCAAACACATGCACATGCATCCCAAAGTTTGTAAAACTATAGTTTGCCTTACAGAAGGAAAAGATTTCATCCTATTCACATGAGTAATTTTTATACATTCCTACTGGTAGACATAACCAGTTATGAAAACTTACTAATTTTCCAAGGGCCAGAATAACAACTCTTAGGAAATTAAGCATTTGGAGAACACAAGAGATGTCTTTTAAGGGAGGAGTATTTATGATATGAAGGACTGTAAATCCTATGACTTTTTAACTACTTTGGATTTCTCTTGTAATTATAGATCCAGAAGAAATAACAGAACGTGCCTGGGGGTAGAAATGATGACATGGCTGGGACAAGGTCTCTGCGTCGTTGAATAGCCAATGGTGGTGGCTGACCAGAATGAACTGGGCAGCAGTGATGGGGCCCAGTGGGCAGTGACAGTGGAATGGAGGGTGAGAAAGAGGCAAGAGGCCTCCTTTAAGAAATTGAAGTAGAGAAAAAATATGGTAAGAAAGGTGCTGGCCAGGCAAGAAATTGAATAACCTCATACCTGTTCTTATTGACAATTTGGTAATATTTGGATAATTTTGAGCAAGAACTTCCTTCTCCTTTTCTTTTGGGGTAACAGCAGAAAAAGACCTGTGATAAAAACAAGATTCAACTGGAACATTTTTTTTTTTTTTTCAATGACAGCTCCTATTTATAATGGCTTGTTTCACTCTCTGGGAAGAACATCTGAGGAGATCACAAGGTCTCTAAATATAATTTCTTGTCTCTCCACAACTTTTTGGGGGTGACTGATGCCTTGGTTATTTGTCTGAGGTATATCAGTTCCTGAAGCAATAGGTAAGAAGGTCAAGGTTTCATACACTCAAAACCACTCAAAAGAGGTTTAGAATCACTTTTGAACTTAGAGTATTTCAATCAATTAGGATCATATTTTAAAGCATATAGCATAAAATCCAAACCCATATTAGCTTAAAGAAGATAGGATTTTATTCATTTTTCACTTAGAAGAAGTCAGAAGGTACATAGTCCTATGTCTTGGCTTTCCAGTGTCATCAGAGGCCCAGATTCCTATCTTTCTGCTCTGCCATATTCAATGTGTGGTTTGTATGCTTATGACCCAAAATGATGTCTGTTGCTCCAGCCCTTATTTCAATGTACCAGGCCAGTAGAACAAAGAAGCCAAGAACAGCAAAAGGAGGCTCCTTCCTGAGTGAACTTTCTTTAAGCATTTGTCCTGAATGTCCCACACGTACTATCACATATGTCTCATAGGCCATAATGTAGTTAAATGGCCACACAAAGTTGCAGAAGAGGCTGGAAAGTGTAGTCTTTAACTGAATGCATTATCATCCTGAATTAAAACCTGGGTTCTAATAGTAAGGTAGAAAGAGGGCATGGCTATTAAGAGGTGTCATTTGGCAGAAAATGTCTATAGAGGATATGTTAATTGACATTCATACAGATATTTTAATAAAGCATGTAGTTTGTTTATAAGAACCAAGATTGACTATACTTTGTGGCTGTCTTTGGTCACCATCAGTCACGGACTGAGAGGCTTTTAAAGATGAGGTATGCACTGCCTAGCATTCAGTAACAACCCACTTACTTAGTGTTTCCACCTTAATTTCAGGCATAGGATACCAAAATGTTAACAAATCTGTGAGGATAGTCCAAACTTACATAATTAACTAACATAAACAAAGTTTTAGATAAGAGACAATGAAAATTTTGAGAATCGGTATCACTTAATGATTAAATATATATCAAATAAATTAAATAACACTTTCTATTTACGAAAGCATTTTTCTTTATTCTAGACCTAAAATTACCACATAACATTTAGGGCAAGGATTAGCAAGACACAGCTTACAGGCCAAATGTATCTTGACTTTTTTGTACATAAAGTATTATTGAAACACATACGTTTTCACATTATTGTGAGTGGCTGCTTTCACCTTACATTGATAGAAATAATATCTGTATTAGATACTGTCCAACCACAAAGCCTAAAATATATATTATCTGGATTCATAGGAAAAATGTTTGCTGACCCTGGCATAGGCATAGCAAAATACAGGACATACTCTGAATTTCTCTCATATTTACAGGTTATGGCCCACAGAACTCTCCTGAAAAATTGCTTATATAGTTATGTTATTTAATTATATAGCAGATTAATCAGTTTTTAACTTGATTCTGAATTGTTTCTAGAGAATAACAAATTCTTTCCTCTTACAAACTAAACCTTATTCTGGTGGTTCTCAGCTGTGAGCAATTGTCCTTTAATTGTGACATTTGGTAGTACCTGGATTTGGCATTTTTAGATGTCACAGCTTGGGGGTTGGAAGGGAGCTGCCACTGGTATATAATGGGTAGAGGCCAGGGATGCTGCTAAACACTCTACAATGCACAGAACTGCTGCCCACCACAAAGCAACTTGTCAGTAGTGCTAAGGTTGAGAAATCCTGTGCTGAGTGAGAACTCCCCAGGACTGAACAGGTTCATTGTGTACCTCCAAGAGATTAATGGCACTGAAAAGGCTGGTGGTGAAGAAACTTGAACCAGTTGAGGCAGCTGGTTGTAGCCAAGAGTTCTAGGGTAGATGTAATGTACTAGGTCAATGGAGAAAAGACCATGGAAGAGTCTTCCAAAGTGTTCTATAGATGACTTATGTAAACATGATTCTCAGAGTGAGAAATAAAAGGATTTCTAAATAAATGGGTTTGGAGATTATAACATTAGGCATAGTTCAATAACTTTATTAACAGCAAGGGTTCTTAACCTCTTTTTCTGCATGACAAATCCCTTTGGCAGCCATATATCCCTTCTCAGAATAATGTTACTAAATACACAAAATGTATAGGGTATTGAAGAAAATGAATTGTAAAATTATCAAAGCATAAAAATAAGTTTGTGATATATTAATGCAAGTATCCCTTGATTAACACATTAAATAATAAGATCTAGCAGTAGGTCTAGTAACTACCATAATTTTAAAATAGTAATGAGCTAAATAATATTACAAGACAGCTACTACTACTGTAATGTGATATGAAAATATCTGTCATTTTTATTGGGGACAAAGTCACAGGGACTGCTAATATTATCAGAGCTGTCTTCGTTTAAACTGAAGAAAATGCTAAATTTAAGTGAAATGAAAACTAAGGTATAAAGCATCACAGAGCCTTTAAAATGTAATGTCACTTGTGAATTTCTAAGAGTGAGGGTTGTGGGAGTTATTTGAACTTATTTGAATATAGAAAGTTTTAATGTATTTCAAAATTATAATTCCACATGGCATGTGGGAAATTCTGTCTTGAACAAGTGCTTTAGGCCTGGAAGCTTCTAATGTAATGATGCAATATTGCATTTATAATCATTCTTTTAAGCTAGCGTTTTTAAATCCAGTTCAGCTCCATGATAACAGCTGTTGTTTTCTTTACTGATGTATTTCACTTTCAGATATAATTTTTTAAAAAATTTCTTTGAACTTCATACTTTTTCTTAGCAAGTATCTCCATTTAAATTCCCAGGATGAAAAGAAAAATGAGTTTTCTCATACATTTACATTTAGGAAATCTAGGCTGCTTGTGGCCCTTTGCCCTGTCACATGACTCCTGTATCAAGTATGTATAATTCCCTTCCAATTAAGTAACTTCATTTATCAAGAAAGACCTGTGGCGAGAAGGTAATTTTTGCCACAGGAATCATGACACAATCATGTGCCAGTTGCTGAAATAGTTGCACAGATTTTAGTGAAAAGCAAGAGATAAGTGAGAAAGAAAGAGAAAATTGTCAGTCCATAAATTACTGCTGCCCTGGGTCTACAGTAATTACAGCAAAGCTGTAGCTAACTGTCCCTCTGGTGAACTCCAGCAAACATGGTCTTTTAAGTTTATCAGCACAAACGTGTACAGCTTCTCTCTCAGGAGTCTTGGCCTCTTCTAAATGATCAACTATTTTGAGGGGTAGTGGGGAAGGAAAAAAGAGGGGGGAAAATAAAAAAGAAATAGATTATTTACATTAATTAGATTAATGTCTACGTTTATTATTTTAAAATAATCTATCCATTAAAAGCTTTCTATGTTTTGATTTATTGTAGGGACGCCTGCCATTATAATGACAGTTAATAGATATAGAATGCAGGCAGGGAACTAACTATTTTACTGTGAAAGCAAAATACACGAGACATGTAAAATGAGAGACATGCAAAATGATTTTTGAGCTATAAATTCAAATGATTTGTCATCATTCCTTTCATCCTTTCAATAATCTTATGGGGTAGGGACTCCACTCTTATCTCATTTTACATGTTAGTACAGGGATCCTCAGTTGAAGTGTCCTTTTCAAGCTTCCACTGCTAGGAAATGGTGGTGCTATGACTGGATGAAGGAGTTTCACTCGCAGATTAGGTAAAATGCTCCTGAGATAATGTTAAGCCAAAAAAAAAAAAAAATCATATACAGTTGTTTGATTTTTTAAAAAAAAAATATTAAGCAGATATGCATAAATACCTAGGGAAAGAAAGACTGAAAGAAAAAATATGAGAAAAACTGAAATGATCACGGGTCACCTTTTTAATATTTAAATTGTATACATTATCTAAATTTTCTACAATAGGCAACTATGCTTTTATTGGCAAGAAGAGAAATTCTTATGAAATAAAGGGAAATATATACCTTTTAAAAGTATAAGAATAAATACATTGAGAAATGCCAAGGTTCAAAATTTGATTTTTATAGGTAATATGGTTTTTTCAAATCTTTCAGTGAGGTGGAAAAAAAAAGAACACAGACAACTTTCCTAAGCTGCACCATTTCAAAAAAATTTACGAGACAGTAGATGTGGTGATAACAATTGAGAAAAAGAGCACAGAGATGAAATCAGAAGCTTGTTGAACTCCCTTCTCCCTCTCCTGCTAACATGGAATAGAGAGCTTTTATATAGAATTTCAAGTGCTGTCCTTTACCCCTTTGTTAACTCATTCTAAGCATGAAGACGAGCACTCTTGGAAAGATCATTTAAAACACTCCCTACCCTTCCATTATAGCCTTCTCACACCTTGCCAGCTTGAACAGTAAATCACCAACCATTTTTTGTTGTTATTGCTGAAGCATATCTTTCCATATTATTACTGATTTAAGAGTTGATGTATTTTTAAAAGTCAGACTAATATGGCAGCATTTTGGATGAGCCCTCTTTTGTGTGTCTGCTTCATTCCTTTGTTGGAGTTACACATTTTCTGTGTGTGGGATGGAGGAATCATGGAAAATTGCCACTTGTGTGATAAATTACTGTTTTCACCCATCAAACATCGAAAATGCTCCATATGAGCCTTGCACACCATTATGTTGTCCCATCTAGGACCCTTTGAAAGTCAGCAGGGTGCATCTGGCTGAAATTCAGTCAGGCGATTAAATTTATTCAAGCTTGGTGAATTTGAGAGCTTTCAAAAGGAGAGTAGCTGAAGGGATGAGATTATACTCCTGACAGGGCTCTGGAAAGGTGTCTGACACCTGACGGCTCACAGCGAGCCATGGTACCTGTTCCCATTGATTTGCAACAAAGTCTTTCTCAATAAGTATCTCCACTTAACATTTCCTCTCAGGGAACCTGTGCCGTTGAAGATATTTACGAGTTGCTTTCAGCTTAAAAATAAATCACCTCTAATTCCTCTAAGCGAAATCAATCAAAAACCTGTAAAAAATGGACTGGTTGTTTGGTCGATTCTGGCAGAAAAGTAAACAGCACTTCAGCTTTTCTCCGCCATTAAGGCCTAAATGGCCTAGAAAGTAAATCAATATTTCTAGTCAGCCTTCTGGCTATTGTTTAGCCAGTAGATATGGATTTGCTCCGGCTTACTGCACTCCTTCGGGACTAGCCTATAATCCTCCGAGAGGAATAATAAGTTCGTTATCTAGTTCAGTTCTCTCTTCTACATTTAAATGGACCACATCCATCAGCAGCCCTTGTTAAAGTTAAAGGATGAGGCATCCCATTCAACCCCCTTTCTAGTGGACCATTTCCAACATAGTGGAGGAAGAAATTATAATTCAAAGTTCTACTGGTTGGCAAATGGCCTAAAAACCTAAGGGGGTGAGGGGTAGGCAGTAATTTGAGTATGAGAAGGCATATAATAGTGCTGCTTCAAGACAGGAAATGCTACTTGCCCATTTCTGAGTAAACTATGATACACGACAAGGCTATGTGCTATAGACTCTCTCATTTCTAATTCTTCTCACATATTTTATTTAAATACTCTTGTCATTCTGAACAGTAAAAGCTAGTCAGAACTTTCCTTTTCTCATGTCGCAAACCAAGATGCAAAACTCCTGTCCATGTCAGCAAATGGAAAATCTCTCATACTCTTATTAATCTCACTTTAATAATTTGTAATAATAGCTTGGTAATAAAGTTTTTGAGTATTTTTGAAGAGAATCCTGGACAAAAGATCATTCTTTAAAGAAATCAATGTCCATTTGCCTTTTCAGCTTGTTAAACTGAAATCCTCCTTTAACTGCTATCTATGTTTTCTGGCATAATATGAAGAGGTGATAATGTAAGAATAGTATTTTTTGTACTATTTAATACACTTAATTCTTATGTCATTTTGTTGATTTCTTGACAAGAGCCACAAAAAAAAAGATGAATTTTGATTATTTGAAACTTACAAATGTAGGTGTTTAGAGTGCACAAGACATTTTTTCAACAAAACAACAAAATAGAAGCAATACTATGCATCCAAAGATCACAGGTGTCTCTCGTTATGTGTTAGTCTATATTTCATTTAGAGATCTTTTTCACGATTTTGTTTAAGTAAAATTATCACAACAGAATTAATAAGGGGAAATATAATTACTTAAATAAAATAGCCACGACAGAATTTAGAGTGGAGTATGCAAAATATACTCATTTAAGAAAGAAAGTTATTAATGACTAATATTGAACTAGAGCAGGGAAACTGATCTGCTCTGTAAAAAGATTTTTGCTGCTTCTTTCTTCAAAGACTCTTCAATTTCTGGAAAGTTTTAGAGAGAACATTTAATTATTTGGAAATCTGTTATGGGGAAAAATTAAATTCAAGAAAAATCAACATAAAATTAGTATGCATTCAGTTGGACACATATATTATCTACACTTGTTAGTCAGAGGTATTTTTGTCATTAAAATAATAAATTTATTAGTGATTAAAACCACATTAAATTCACTTTTAAGAATTCTCATTAACAATTTTGTGTGAAAATGTATTATTTTAACTATTTTGATTTTTGTTATATTTTGAATAAATCCATGGTGATAGTCTGACTGGGTCAGATCCTGCCTTTTGCAAGCCAAGCCAACTTTCTCTCCCCACCACCTTTCATAATCTCCACCCTACTGGAGGGCTGAGGTTCTTAGGAGGATAAAAGAAGGTAACTTGAAAGATAATGGAAAAGGGCTCTTCTCTGTCTTTCAGATATGATATATTAATGCTTAATTTCATGCTTTTAATTCTTTAGTGAAATATAGATATATGTTTAAAGACAAAATGAATGCAAATGCTAACTATATTCTTACTATAAAATTGGTTGGAAAGATATAATATTGGGAGACTATTAATTATATACAATGAGAATTAGACACAAATAATGAAATTTATTTGCAAAATTGAGTTGATGTTTCATCTTTGGTTATACTTGAAGATCTCTGTTAAAATAAAGTTTTATTTAAATTTATTTGAAAATTTACAGAAGAGCTATAATTCCTAGTACATTTATAATATAAATTCATGTGTTTCCCGAAAGAATATGGTAATATTCTAGTACCAAAGGATATCTGACTATTTAATACTGGCTGATTTAGAAATTTAAATACATGTAGATTTTCTCTGTATTTGTATTTGCTTTAACTTTATTTTGATGTCTTAAAAAAACACTAATGTATGTATAGAAGCACTGTTATATCAATAGGGTTTAATTTGTTAGACAAAATCTTTCAAAATTATAAGATTATAGCCTTTATCTTGGAGTTGTCACTGCTAGATATTGGCACTAACACAAAAAAGTAGCAAGAGTCTGGTTGTTTACTTTTTTATTGAGTCAATATCATGATGTAAGAAACCTGCCTAAGAAACATTCATAAACTATTTCTTCATCCTCATAATTATTAGTAAATGGAACATACTGTAAACTCAACATGATTATTGAAAATACATATAAATAAATGAATAAAGGAATATAGATAATAATAGATTAACACTATTATTTTTTTTCTGCAGCAGAACTTAGATCATTTATCACTATATCCCTGGGGTCTCACTAGGACATCCAGAGACATTGACAGAATGAGTTCACTGAGTGAAGCAGATTTAGTGCTGTTGTCTACACTCAGGGAATGGATAGTGGTTGACAATAAATGATTTTGGTCAAATTCTATTGGAAATTCCAAATCTCATTGGTTAAAAGTGGCCCTCACACACAATTACAATCAATAAAATAAGAATTTAAGTATATTTGATCAGTCACATTCAACCGACTAGATGATCTTAATTTTATACACCAAAATAACTTTAGGCTTAGAATTTCTCTAATATACTCCTGCACAGGAGATAAAACTTCTACAGAAATAGCTCTACCCCAGGTCAAAAGTATTTTAGAGAAGGGCAAGGCCAACTATGACCCGAGGGACAAAATGGGCCCGTTTTTGTACAGCCTGTGTGCGATTGATTTGGTGACAGAGAACACCAACTTTGAACTGCAAATGAGCAAAATGTTATTTCCCCAAATCAGAAATCCATGCTTCTCATTAATAAATCATATTATAAAAAATGCACTCAATTTATATTATATTTTTAATGTTAGTAATACACATCATGTAGAAATTCCTTTTATTTCTTGTTAAGTAATTAATGGTCTACATAACATCCTTAATTTTGCACCTTGGACTACAAAGCATAAGTAAGTATTTACTACCTGGCCTTTAGAGAAAAAGTTTGCCAACCTCTGTTCCAAGGTATCACACTGCTCTCTAAAGATTATAAAATATTTACATCGCTGATGTACTGATATAACCTCTTTGGGCCTTTTATTCTCTCCCTGTCTCTCACCATTTATTTAACTATCTTATTGGTCCAGTCTTGCTTATGGAACAGTGAAGGATAATGTTTTTTATAGTGTCTAATGACCTTTTTGTTTCTAAATCAGGACAAGAAACTCTGTGCCTATTATTTGGTTCTAGAACACCTGTGGACAAATTCTTTGAACCAATTTATATGACATGCAGACTGTGTACACCACCACAGAGCCATATAACTAAGAACAGTGGGAATCTGATGGCAGAAGAGACTCTAGACACAGCTGTATGGTGAATTAAAAAAAAAGAAAAAAAAAAGTAAGCACTTATAAGTTAGTTCATATCTTTTTATCTTAAATAGCAAAAAATTATCCCTCTTTCACTTAATTCATAGTGGTATCTAGAAATCAGTGCTGGAAAAGAAGATCAATTAGGTCATTTAGCTCCTTTCCAAGGCTCCAATTTTCTCATTCAGTATATTAACTTTGGCCTGTCCAAATTTAAGTGACTGAAGAGCTGGGTTTCCACAACTTAACTTGGGAGATATTTCTAAATCAAATTCATCTGTACCAAAGCATCATTAAAGACTTTGCTATTAGAGTTATACTAAATTGTTCTCTGCTTAATTGCATCTCATTTGTCCTTTTTTCCTCTTGGCTACCCAAAGCAAATTTTTTTTCTTTGACTAGATTGATTTTAGACCAGCTCATCCACATATATTATTGATAAAGAATATATCATTAATGATTTCTGTTTATTAGATGTGTCATTGCTTAAATATTTGTCTTCCTTTGCTTTGAAGCTACGGTGGATAGAAGACCACTTTGTAATAAAAATTACCATATTTCATAGGAAATTTTCTTGAATTCAGCAAGGGTTCCAGTGGCTTATGTATAACATTTTCTAGGTTCATTTTTCAACACGTCAGACATGAATGCCCATATATGTTGCTATTATATGTGCATTTTCTTCCTGCTATCCATTTCCCCATCAATGGTCATGTTTTTATTTTCTGAAGCCTCAGTCACATTAAGCTTTTCTTTTTTTGCAACAAAGCATGGCTCCTATACTACTCATTGATTAAGCCTAACTCAAGTAATTCTGAGGATGCTGGGTTCAACAGCATATTGTTCTCTTCTTCCTGACCAATTGATGGATATCCTGAAACACAATCTTGAAACCAAAAATGAGCTGATTAAAGAAGTATTAAGAAAATCCATATATATGACTAAGTCAATCCATCAGTGTTTTGCTCAGTAGGGTCAACATTTTCTATATGTAGAAAATACCACTGCCAGGAGATAGTAATGAACTACGACCCCTGAGAGTGTTGCAACAGGAACTAAGGACAGGGAAACATTTGCTATTAGAGCAAATAGACTCCTAATCAACATATTATCGATCCTTCATTTTTGTCAAGGTCATTTGTGCTTTAAAAAATGATTCTACAGTAAGGCTTTAATAGGAAAAGTGGACTAATTTGATTTAAACAGTAAATGCTATTAATTATGAAAGACAGTCAATAAAAAGCTTGTTCTCCCAAACATACAGGCAAATCTTCCAGTGCCTTTGATTTATGGTAATGAATACAATGATGAAATATTTTTGCTAGTATCTCTTACTCCTATTCCACCTTTTGCTGCTTTTCTTGTTCATACATTAGAAAACACTTAAAATAATCTCTCCAATTCAAAGCAAATTTTGGCAGAAAATATTTTTTCATAATTTTGTTACTATACTTTTTATTTTTAATAGGTAAATATGTTATGTAATATTTTGACATTTTTCCAGAAGAAATATAAGAAAAAGGAAAAAATTATATTTTATAGTTAAAGATGTTGATAAAAATTTAAAAATAGCTTATTATAAGTTGATGTTCAAATGTACCATTTAGTGATCAGATTCAAACAAGAATTTTAGCATTTTGAAACCCAGATAAGTAAAAAATTTTAGAGAACTGCCTTATCTAAATAATATCTTACCATATGTACAAGTATGTGCAAATAGCATGCAATAGTCTAGATTCTGGCATATTAATAGATCTATTAAAATCATTTTTAGGTTCCATTAATTTATTATTCACATTTTTTATCTGAAAGAAACTAAGATATAAATCAATTTGTTGATAAACTCAGTGAATTCAAAATAAATAAAATTCTTGAGCATCTATATGTAATTTATTGAATTACCAGTCTCTCCAAGAAAAAGCGTAAATGCTTTTTCCCTAAAAATGATTTTATTATGAGCAATGAAAGCTATTCTATATCTCACTTCAATAAGGTAAAATTTCTTGGTTATAAAATATGCATTTGAAGAATTGCCTTCTATATAAGTTTTCCCATTGTGAGTCATCAATATATGACTTGAAGTTTATTCTCCTGGACTGTAATTACATGGCTTTGTCACTGGAGAATGGTTGAGCAGGTTAACCTTCCATCTCCTAGGATGAGATTTTCTTCTTTTTATGAAAAAGTAAGTTTATCAGTTAGGAAATAATATATTTTGAAAATAGTAACTAAGCGTGAATGAATGAAAAGTCTGTTACCTGAGAAATCCCAAATAGTTTTTCTCAATTTTACTAAAGATTGATTTATTTGAAAAAACAATTAATGTCAAGGTGAAAATAAAATAGCATATCTGTATGAAACAAGGTGCACAGAAGTCTAGCTGTGTGTGCTGATTAAAATATCAAAACCTTACTTTGAACAAATATGTTGGGCCATTTAATTATTAAAAATTATATTTTCTGTAAAAAGAAAGCTATGTTGGCTTACCATAAGGAAGTCAATTAATTTTGAATTCAAAGGCAATATTTGTTAAACTTTACATATTGGGATTTAATGCCAAGATGATACTCAAGCTTACCCCAAAGCAGGAGTAATCCCCCACCCCTACCTTGCAGCCATGGACCAAAAGGCTGTTCGGAGCTTGTATTTATTGATGGGGTTTCTTCAAAAAGCAAAAGCATACTATCCAACAACATTGATGACATGTAAATCAAAGCAGATACCATATTTAAACAGAATCAGTATTTTATTTTTAAAATGCTATAAGCACTATGTTTTAAAGTGCTCTGGCTGCATTTCACACCAGGTGACAATATGCTTCAATCCACAGCCAGCTCTGTCATAGCTAAAGCTGCCATGCTATGCCACTATCTACTAAGTTTATAGAGTAATAAAACCCTAAAGACCAGAGACATGATAAGCACATAAAGGTGTTCCACTGAATAAAAGAAACAAAATATGTTTCTCTGTTTTCTATATCTTATCAATTCAGAGGAGAGAGAATTCCTAACTTTGAGCTAAGGTTGAAAAGTTGTCTACTAATTCATTGTTATATGGAAATATTGAAGGGATAAAATATTCTGGACAAGAAATTTTTCAAGATTTCTGGAAGAGTATGTGTGTGTGTGTACACACATAGAATTTACTTACACAAGAAATTGTGGGACATGGAAATTGCTGTAAGAGTGATATATTTTCTTACAGTTTGATATACGTGGACAGGACATGATTTAAACTTTCTTGATGACAAGAGATTAGATTATTAGCATTAACAGTTGTGCTGTACTAAATGAAGAGCTAAAGTTACAAATGTCAGTTTTATTGGTACAGGACTGGACAGAGAATAAGACCTGTGAGTTCACTGAGCTATGAACGTTTGCTGTTTCATCAGACTGTTGAATCCTAGTGGTTGGCCTATTTTTCACATGTAGACTATTTTAGGAGTACAGAAGTGCCAGTGCATATTTGTACCTTTCCTCCTTTCCATAAGCCAGTCATTAGAAATATTCTGTGAGTATATCTTCAGGTTCCATTGTGGCATGTTGGCTCTTTTCTTCTTTACTCCTTTTAAAGTAGCAAAGATGGCCTCCACAGGAGTCCAGATCTTCTGTGTCCTTCTAGCCACAGAGCTGCTTTTCCTGTTGTCTCCTCTCATTGCTCATTTTCTTTAGCACTGCAGGGTCTCTTCACCACTTCCGTCACTACCTTTGACCTGCGTCATGACTACTATGGTCCGGTGGACCCTTCTTTGCCGTGTATGCTCTCTTTTGATTACACATTTTTCACTTAATTTGGTTGTGTTTTGTTTCACGTTGCTTCTCTTATGCTGCTTAGCTTTCATGTGAAAAATGAGGCCTGTTCTTATCAGCTAATTAGAGCATTCATTATATGGATGCTTTCTTATATCAAGTGTAATCTTTGGGTCTTCTGCTTCTTTTAGATAAATTAATTGTTCCCGGGTGCTCAACAATTCAGCTTTGTTTTCAAAGAATTCACAGCCTTCTTTTGTGTTTTTGTGCTTTCAAAATGAATGAGGATGCAAGTCTGATTTCAGATGGCCAAAATTTCACTGAAATCTCTGAATACTCAGCAGCTATAAACACTGGAATCACTTCAAAGGATGCTTTACTCATTGGAGAAAATACAACATAGGCATCATAAATGCTCACCTACTGCAACTACCTAAATGTTTACTTTGATCTCATCCTCTTGAATGATTTTGATCAATGATAATGACCAGTTGAAAAGACTAAAGATAGGAAAAATGAAGAAATGCCAAGTTTTATAGTATCCATTGTGAGACATTATGCTAAACCACATTTACCAATACATAAATGGTCTCTTATGTTTCCTTGAGCTTTGGCCTTGAAAATGTCCTTGTGCATACAAAATGAAAATTAGGAAAATACACATCTTATAATGAATATCAGCATGATCTGTATATGGTACTAAAGGTATAATTCATTCAAAAGGCTGAGCAACTGACAATCAATGCTTAGAGCACAAATTCACATTATGATTTTGACAAATTCACACTATCATTTTGAAAAGGAATAGTGAGGCAAAGCTATAAAATTTGACTTTTATAAAAAAGAAAACTAACTGGCATGTGTGAAGGCAAAATCTTGGACTCTGTTTTTATTATCATTTTGCTATTCTCAAATGAGCAAATCATCTACAAAAGTAAAGGATTTAGTAGTAATTTTACTTTGATAAGCTAGAAAGAGCATGTAGCCAGACTAGAGATTAGAAACACATCATGGGAATGGAATCAGAGGGAACAGTTGTTGGCATTTGTTATCTGGAGTCATCTATGAAGTAATGTGATCTCAAGATGCTAACACATGGTCTATGACTGAGAATAAAGCAGGAACAAGAGTGAGGCAAGATATTGGCCTGCAGAAGCCCATGATTTTGAAAGTCATTAAGGTTTTCAAGTTGGTTGTGAGTGGTGGGTCCAATCTAACACTAGGGAAGAAGATCTAGGGGGCTACTTGAATGCAACCTCAGCAAGTTATCTTGAGAGGATATATGTCTGCAAATCATGCACTTCTGTATATCCTACTGACATTTATACGCTATAGACAGGAAGGAAAGGTGTGGTGAAATTAGTAAGGGATTTGGAATCAAGAGATACAAGTTCAAGAGTTTGCTCTGCAACTTATAAACATATGAATCTGAGTTTTTTAAGTTACTTAAGTCTCATTTTCTGATTGGCAAAATCAGAATACCAGTATTATTATTAACACCATTACTACTCCTAGAACAAAAGTGGTCTAAAGCTACTGAATATATATTGAGAATATATTTAGAAGCACCTTAGTACATAAAATATCATTAGTATCTATTATTATAAATAAATGATAATTAAATATCCACAACTTATTGGGATATGGATCTATTTATGGGGGGAAAAAGAATTTACCATCTCTACCTGAGTTCAGTTCTTCGATAATCAATAGTTCCATTTAGTGCCTAAAACCTAAATATTATTTAGAGTATTTAATTTGTTTGATATTAATTAAATTCAGAAAATTCTATTTTATCATCAACATTGAAGATTACTCACAGTAGTAGCTCTAATCCTGAAAAAAGATATCTACAATGCAAATAACCTTTAACTAATTCTATAACCTAGCACTAAAGTTTGAGGGAAAAAAGGAGAATTGATTACCATGCACAGTGACCATCCTATATACTTACTTGCATAAAAAAGCAAGCTTTGATTTTGGCCCAAGATAAAAGAAAACTTAGAGTCTATGGTGCTTTAATTGAGACAGACTATGGGATGACATCCAAATTATGTGTTTCTAGAATGGCAAAGAAAATCTACTTCAACAGGGTGTTCTTTGAAAAAGTCATTTCTCTTGAAGTTCTCAAAAAGAGACAGAATAGGGAACAGACTATTCTGAAGCCTTTGAATCTAACAAAATGAAAGATTTTTTTTTTAAACAATCTTCATAGACTGCCAGATTTTTCCCTTTTGATAAGAGAGATACATGAAGGACAATATTAACAACATTTTTAAATTATTATAAAAACCACAACGAATTTTGATAAGAACAATAGGATTTCTATTTAAAGTATTTAAGGTAAGATCTACGTAAGTAACTGACTATCACACACAAAAAAGCATTTGTACCAAACTGGTGTGCACAAAAATAGTTTCTAAAAATCCTTTTCGAAGCACCATATAAATCTCTTCAATTAAATTGCAAATCAAAGAGGAAAACACCCTTTATGGTCTCCCTTAGAGTCAGGACCACGATTTTACTTCCTTTTGACTCTCAGTGATGCCAAATGTAATGTGAGTTCAGTAAATAGTCAGAATAACCCGCAGACGTCCTTGCATTATGTTTAATGATTTGTGACTCTTAGAGAAGTTAAGCAGCAATTCCTCAGAGAAATCACCCAACTAATCCAATAAAAATTTGAGTATTTCAGACCTCTTCTGCTGTTTCTACACTAGCCAAGTACAAGCATATACTCTGGCATTTGGACAAATACTAGTGCCTCTACAGAAAGCACCATATTCTCCAGAGATCTGGCAAGTAACAGACTTCATCTTGCCAGTGTAGAAATAGCATTAGAGCAAGACTAATTGCTGGAAAGCCTGTTCAGAAAGATTTGTCATTCAGGATGGTAAAAATAATCCCACTTTTCAGAGTACATTCAAACTTTTTTTTTATTTCCAGTATTTAATGGAGATCAAAACATTTCCACTTCCACAAGTGAATGCGTTTTATGTAATATAACTATTTCCTTTGATTTGAGTTCAAGCAGGGAAGCTAAAATGAAAAAAAAATTCTGTCTAGACGTACCATGTTTGTTCTTTGTGCAAGATGAAATTTATTAAGCCTGCAGTGTGGCTTAAGGAAGTATTTATATGTTCCATAAATATCTCATTGAAAAGTAGAAATGCTAAGAGGGTAAGACCTATTAGATATGCCCCTGCAAATACAGTAGAGTTTAAGCAAGTTAGACTGTAGTAGAGGGACCAGAGATTTATGTTCAGGGGAACTCACCAAGCTATCCTTGAATGCTTCTCAGTTCAGTTTGCTCCCCTGTACTATTACAGATATACTGTCATCTTACTTTCAAAAATTACCACCAAATACATCTGCTTATAGCAGCAGCAGCTAGCACCTCTCATGACCTTATGAATCTAATTCTGCTAGTGACATCCCTAATGAAATTCATTGTCTCTGATTATTTTAACTTTTGGTTTAAGCCTCCAATTTTTAAAATAATATTCTCTCCTAGAGTTACAATCATAATGCAAAATGTCTTCCATCATGCAGGGCCAAATTACCATAGTCTTATCTAAACAAAGTCCAATTTAAGCTAATTTCTTCGCTCTCAACCTTTACCATTAATCTGAACATAGTTGTTGGATTTCTAGCATCTAGTTTTCTTAGCTACCATCCCAAGAGCCTGAGAAAGCATATCTATGATTTGTAACACAAGAGAGCCAACATAACCACAGTAAATAAAAGAGAAACATGTTATGATGTTAAGCCATGTGCACTGTTTGGCATTCATTCAGTTCACTGTAGCTGAAAAAATAACTGTGAGGCTCCATATCCCATTAACACTGTGTTAATTATTGTCATTGTCTCATCAGTGGTTTGTTTATGACAGCTCTGGCTGACAGGAATAGTGGGATGTTCTGTCAAGGCCATCACCTGATGAGATTTTTATTGGCAAAAAAAATCTTTCTCTCCTTTACTCAACTATGTTAGAAAAATCAGTGCTTCATTAACTCCAACCATAATTGCCTGCAATAGGCCAGTTTTTAAATGTTTCAAATAATCGGTGCAATAGTCTCTCTCTAGCATTATAGTTAACCAATCCACCCTCTAAAAACGAGAAAGAGCCTTCAATTTCTCTCAGCTCAAAAGAATGTCACACAATGGCAGTCATATATGAGGGGGAAATCCTGTCTCATTGGGGAAGGGAAGACTTTTTAATACTGGGAGGATTTGTTATTCTCTTATGTATGACACCTATGAATAAAGAGTGCTTCCATGGCGGGGAATCTATAGCAAGAAACAAAAAACGTGATAATTTCTACAAATGCACACACACACACAGATACACACACAACCTGTTCAACTAATATGAATCATAATATGAAACCTACTTTTGCTTAAATCTCACTCAATGGAGGGCTCTGGGGTACTACAGATATTTTGGTGGGGACTAATAATTATTGCTCTCCTTCTAATTCTTTCTCTCTAGATATATATGCATATATACATACATACGGCTATAGATATAAATGAAATGAGATGGATCTATTTTATTCCATATATGATATTTAATGCTTATTTTTTTAAAGAATAAGACTGTCACTTTTACCATTAAAATTATTTTATCACAACTTAGCTATTTCTAAAATATTGCAAGCTAAATGAAAATTGCTTGCAATTTCAAATTCACAGAATAATTCTAATTTAATGTTAAAAATGATACTCCTACCCACATCAATGACTAATTTTAATTCCAGTAACATATTTTCTTATTAGCATTATATTTGCTTTTTTCCTTATTGACTGCTAATAAAATTCTCTGACACTGGATGTGGGCTCCTATCTACAATTTAATAATGGTATGTTTTTACTGGTTTGGTTTCCTTATTCATGTCACTGGAGTCAAAATTGCTTCCCTGTTTAACTTACAATATTGTTGTGAGAATATAACGTTTGTGACTGTGACAGTGTGCAAAAATATTTATCAAACTGTGAGAAGTTACTATCAATAGCACAGGTCTGGGTCATAAGAAGGTACAGCTAATTTTATGTGTCACTTTGGCTAGCTAATGACGCCAGTGGTTTGGCGAAATATCATTCTAGATGTTGCTGTGAAGGAGGTGTTTTATAGATATGATTAACATTTAAATCAGTACATTTTAAATAAAGCAGATAACCCTCCCTAATGTTAGTGGGCCTCGTCCAATCAGTTGAAGGCCTTAAGAAAACAGACAAGTCCCCCAAGAGGGAGGAATTCTATTCTCCAGACTGAAACCTCTAAATTTTGCCTGAGTTTCCAGCCTTTTGGACTATAGACTGCAACATCGACTCTTGTAGGAATTTGCAGCAAACTCTCTTGCCCTGCAGTTTCCAGTCATCATGTCAGCCTCACAACAGCATGAGCCAATTCCTTAAAATAAATCTACCTCTTTCTCTCTCTCTCTCTCTCTCTCTCTTTCTCTCTCTATGCATAAATACACACACACACACACTCTCTCTCTCTCTCTCTCTCACATCCTATTGGTTCTGGTTCTCTGGGGAATCCTGACTAATACAGTGTTTGTTGGAAGAAATTATAATCATTTATATGCCCATCCCTTAAATTGAATGCAGACTCTCCCCCTTAATAAAAATAAAAAAGGCCTGCCATTTTGGAGCAAGCTCTTCTCTCCCATTGTGTCAGAATGGCTTTCTGCTCCTCGAGAGCAGTAAAGTTCTGCCAGTAGCTACCACCTCCTCCTTCCTCTAGCTTATGCAAGCATGAGAGTAATTAATCCTCATGCTTACTTGAGTTTGGTTTGGCTTTGGCACAGCATGCTTTCCCTAGCAAACCATAATTGATTCTGAATAATTGATCAGCAACGAACATTCAATTTTCTTTATCTTCTCTTCCTCTCATTCTGCTATGATATATGTTTTCTTTGGGGAACCATTTTCCATTTAAAAAAAAAGGCCCCAAATGCAATGCCTTTTAGCGATCAAATCAATTTATGCTGCTTTCTGCCAATTCACATCAACTCCAATGTGACTCCTCCTGAAGAACTCTTAGGAAACCCTAATTAGTGTCCTGTTGTATCCATTAGTTTTCAATAAGGAAGTAAACTTCTTATGTAAAGACTTCGGAAACTATTTACATATGACTGCTTTGCCATTTATCTAACCACCACACTGACTTGCTTTCTTCAAATATCTTTTGATGAGAACTATTACTGAAATCACTAAAACCCTAAGTGAGTCATGGAATCTGGCTGGACAAAGACACCTAAAATCAGAACCTGTGATACTCATCTAAGCTTTGTTAATTCACCTAATGATCACGTTCTTCACTTTTCTTTTTATGTAAAAGTAAGATTACATTATAATAGTATGCCATTTATCTAATAATTATTATAATTCCTTGGGTACCAGAATAAAACCTCCTACCAAAACAGAAGTAAAGTGTTCTTTAAAGAAAGTAGTTTCAGAAAGTCTATGCATTTCATCATGTCAGAGATAAGTGGGCCACTTTTAGGCCAAAGGCCTTATGTAAAAGTAACCTTGATGTACCAAGGTGAGACATCTACTTTACTTTTAAAGTCAAACACTGATAGTAGATGAAAAGTAACATAGAGTATGTGAGAAACTCTTGGATGCTAACATTTGAGATGCCTTGCACATACATCTTATATATCTCCATTTAAGCTGGATGCAATGCCCTTCTTTCTCTTTCAACCTCTGAAACATGAAAAGTTATCATTATCTTCTCTTTATTGAATGTTATGCTGTTTCAGCCATACTTTCCCACTCTGCTGGGAGCCAAATGCCTAAAAGGACAATTCTACAAATAGACTTTTTCTCCTTGTCCATTCTACCCAACAGCAAATTAGCATGCACACTCAACTGCTCACCATGCTTGGTATATATTATTCCTCAAGACAAACTATAACTCAGCATTCAATTTAATACAGTTGTGTGAAATTCAGATTTACTGCCACTGTGTGCCAGAAACTGAGCCTAATCATGGAAGTACAGCCGCAGCCTCATTTTGTAATAAAACTTCCCAGACAGTGGTCTCTAGTCACGTCTTTCATAATCTCATCCTGCATCTTGCTATAAACTCCTTCCCTTCAGTCCCCTGCACTGCACCAAGAGTGTTCTTTCTGCATACCTCTCCTCTTACAATGCCTTCACCAGAATGTCTTCTTGAATTGCTCCTCCTGCTCATGTCTGGGAACCTACATTCCTTGTTTTCCTTTTCCTTTTCCTTTTCTGGCTGCTCCTTTTCCATGTCCTTATTCACTCCCTCTTCTCACTTCAGCCATGAAAAATTGGTGCAACCAAGCTTCAGTTCAGTGCTCTGTGCTCACATTCTCTCCCTCAATAATCTCTGGGCAATTTTGTATAGCTCTGAGGCTGAAAGCATGACATACAACTCGATCATTCCCAGATTCATATCTAAAGTCCCAAATTCCAATAGGATGATACATTTTATCATTTAGTCCTCATATTTAATGTATCTAAGTTCAAATTCTTGATTTCTACATTTCAAATGTAATCAACTTGAAGTTGCTCAAAATTAGAAATCTTATACAGAGTTGCACATGTGGCATTATATGCGTAAGTAAATAAGGATAAAAATTCTTCTACATGACCTTGTCAATATCTTTCAGAGGATATTTTTTTAAAATAAATTTTGGTACCAAGTATGAACTGGGGACTCACAAAAACCTGCCTTTTAAATACAGATTCCACCATTTCATTAGCTTTTTTAATAAGTTACTTAATTTTATGACTTCTGAAGTAACTCATGACAAGCTACTTAATCTCTATAAATGTCAGTTCCTTCAACTGTTAAATTTGGATAATAATAGTAATTATGACATCAGCTTATAGTAAGAATTAAATGAGATAGGCTTCCTAAGGACTATAATCACATTTTATTCATTCATTTTTCTTTGACTCATTCAAGAAATACGTATCATAAGTCTAATATGTCCCATCCTAGGTGTTGAAGATACAGAGATAATCAAGACAGGCAGGGTTTCAGCCACCACAAAACTATAATTAATTTGGAGAAGAAAGTCAACATGCAAGTGAAACAATAATCATTCCAGCTATATAGATTGTAACACATGGAATGAAAGAACTCCATGTGTGTGAGAGTCATAAAACCAGGCACAGCTTTGTAAGAGATGTTATTTGGCTGAGGCCTGAAGAAGGAGCTTACAAAGATGAGAAAAGGCCATTGTAAGTCAGAGGAACCAGGAAGGACAAAGGAACTGAGGCAGGAAAAAGCTTGGTGTCTTTGACCACTAGATGAGAATTCAGTCTTGGGCTGTAAGTCAACACAAGATTAGCTACAGCAGAAGTCACTACTATCTCTAGGTTACAAGGGCAAAAGAAGGGGAGTGGTTATTACTACAGCCCAGAGGCATAGTCACCCAGCATAAGATAGAATATTAGTTGGTACATCCAAGGGAAGTTTGATTCAATGAGGAGCTATAGCCACTATTCGAGATGGTGCCCCAGAGAGGAGCTATATCTTTAAAATTTCCCTTTGTTCTTCCATCCATTATAACACCAGTGACTTTCAGTGACTGAACCAAATAAGATGCCAGATGACACAATAGCCTGATGAAACACAGCTTAAGAATAGAGTCACCGATATGCCCATTAGAAAGAGCAAAGGAGAAAAAATTGATCTGAGAGCAAGTTGGCTCAAAACTAGCAGGAGTCATTCAGGGTTAACTCTTTTAATACTTTGGGCAAATAGCCTCACTGTACAGAAGAAGATGAATTCAGAAATGTTATTCAGAAATGCTGACTGACCCTGATATAAGGAAATGCAGAAATCAGACAGAAGTCTTAGATCTATGCATTGGTGTACACACTTACAGGCTCTATCTGGTTAACTTCCTAAAAGGCGGTTGTATGTGGAAAACCAGAAAGAAATCTCAGGAGTGACCCTTGTTTCTGTGGAAAAATAAATAAATAAATAAAACAAGCTCTTAGTCTGAAATAGACTGACCCACTTTGGGGCTGTCTACACCTAGGGAGCTTGGAAAATGCACAGAGTGAGAGAAATCTTTGGAAAATCCTAAACTTTCTGCTATTAAGCTAAGTAGCATCTTGAATAATTTATTTGCATGATGTATCACCATGTTGCATCTCATTTTATGGAGTTATTCAATTTATATACAATTTTTCCAAGCGCTATTGATAGCCTGAAGGTACAAGTGAAGAGAATAAATTGAGTGTTTGATCTATGTTTGGGGTTTTCAGGGAAGACACAGAAAATGAAAGAGAGACAGATTGAGGATATAATCAAGTGATTAAATATGCATTCTGTACTGAGCAGAAAATTTATTTCAAGAAGATGCTTATGGTTATGAGAGAAAATGCAAGGGTCAAGTGCGCAAGGTATACAGGGCCAGTTGAGGAGGAGTGAAGGAGTGAGAGAGCTAAAAGGTTAAAAATTAGAAACCAGAGAGGGAAGGCAATGATGCATTTCAGTGTATGAATATGACAGATATGACAGGCGGTAGCTGAACAGAATGGAAGTGATAGTTCTTCTAGTTCAGAAGTCCTAGGAACTACAATCTTAGGGAGGTAGCACAGTGCCCACATGGATATGGAATTTTTCCTGAATTTATTCATCACATATAATAAGTGCTTATTATATGTATTAGTTAGCTTTGCTGCATAACAAACAACCCTCAAATATCTTACTGGTTTACAATAGCAGACATTGTGTCTCATGCTCATCAGTCTGTGGTTTGACTGTATTCAGTTGATCTAGGCTCGGGTCACCTGAGCTGATCTGCTCTAAGTTGCAGGTCTGGGGGACTTTGCTCCAGGATTTCTGTCTCCTCTTTGTGTGTCCATTTATGAGGCCAGGCTGATGGAGATGAAGCTATCTGGGTACACTTTTCTCACTGTGAGTGATAGAAGCATAAGAGACAAGCCTAACCACACAAATAAATTAAAGCCTCAATTCAATTATATCTGGTAAAATTCTGTTAGCCAAAAGAATTCAAATTTAGTGAAATTAGTTGAAAATTGAAATTAATAATGGTTTTTATTTTCTAATGTGTTGTATTACAAAATCATATGGCAAAATCTGTGGTTAAAGACAGAGAGTGAAGAATTCAAATGATAATACAATAAGAAAGGAGTCAAAAGCTATAAATCAGGTACTTCAATGGTACTCCCTAAGAGCATAGAAGAATAACAGTTTGGATAGAGCAGTAAAACAGTGCAAAAATAGAAGCCACCCTTTTCCCACCTCTGAAAACCAGAAAATTCAGGTATGGCAGGGGGTTGGTTATACTGATAATTATTAGTCATTAGGAGCTAACTTGTGTAACACATGCTCTAAGAAGACAGAAGATATTTTACCAAACACAGTCTTGAAGAAAAAACATGGTGGTTCTTGACAAAGTAAGCATATCCCTCTTTCAGGGTTTAGTGACCAATTAGTTGAAGTTTTGGTCTCTGAGGACATAACAGAGTAACTATGATTGGGACTTTCTAGAGCTTGTCATTAATAAGCACCACGTACAGAAGCAGTGGAAGTGCCACAGGCAGGCCAGTCATCATAGAAGTACTTAGGAATTTTGTCTTGGTTGGAATAGGTACAGAAATAAAGAAATTTCTCAAAACAACAAGCAATTATTTATGTGCTACTATGTGACTGCTGTCATTCTAGCAGCAGTGGGAAATACAGAAAGATTGTAAGACAAAGTAATCATTTTCACAGAGTAAAATTGACCACAGTATTAATCTTACCTGATTTTTGGCTGAACTAGAAATGTTTAAATATTATATTGAAATGAGGGCAAAATACCATTGGAAGACACATCTAACAACTTTCCAAATTCAGAGAATAATTGCCATTTCAAACTTAGCTTAGAATCCTAATCTTTTTGTTCATTTATTTTTTTTAATTTAAGATTTAGTATTTTCAATTTCATATTTTTGTTCATTATTTAATAATTATTGGATCTCAAGCCCTAAAAATAAACTGAAAAATAAATAATCTGGATTTATTTGAACAACGTGGGTTTATACTGCATGGGTCCACTTATTTACAGATATTTTTTAAAAAAATACAATGGACAAATTTTGGGACATCTGCCACAACTCAAAAAAACTCTCAGATGAACTGCATATTCTAGAAATATCAGAAAAAAATAAGAAAAAGTTAGGTATATCATGAATGCATTAAATATATATAAATACTAGTCTATTTCATCATTTACTACCATAAAATATACTCAAAATATATTATAAAAAGTTAAATTTGTCAAAATTTATGCACACAAACATTCACACACAGTACATAGCACCATTCACAGTCAAAAAATGTAAACAAATGTCAACGTGTATTAAATCATCACTGTAGTACATACTGAACTACTGTGATGTTGTAGTCACCTTTTGTTGCTATTGTGGTGAGCTCAAGTGTTGCAAGTATGCGCTTAAAAGCCTTGTGACACTAATCATCTCTGTGTGAGCAGTTCATCAAGTCCATTTCAAATTGCAGTAAAGAGTGATCTCTCTCATTCTACCACATTTTGTATCCTGTTTACTGCAATACCAGTAAACCTTGACTAACACTATGGGACTCATACAGAGGGCTACTGGTGATGCTGGAAGTGCTTCCAAGAAGCAGAGAAAAGTCATAACATTACAAGAAAAAGTTGAATTGCTTGATAAATACTATAGATTGAGGTCTGCAGCTGCGGTTGTCTGCCATTTCAGATGGACAATAAATCTTGTAACCAAATGATGTAAACTTATGATATCAATAAATACAGTAGAGTACTGTAAATGTATTTTCTCCTCCTCATGATTTTCTTAATGCCATTTTTCTCCTCTGGCTTACTTTAGTGTAAGAACACAGTATAAAATACATATCATACACAAAGGATGTGTTTATGGACTGTGTATGTTACTGATAAAGCTTCTAGTTAACAGTAGGCTATTGGTAGTTAAGTTTTTGCAGAGTCAAAAGTTAAATGTGGATTTTCAACTGTGCAGGGGGTCAGTGCCCGAACCCGTGCATTGTTCAAGGGTCAACGATAAACCAAAATGCTGTGATGCCACAAGTAACAAAACCCCTACCTATACTCAAATGTCTCAGGAATTCTCCATCAGTTTTTCTGACCTTGTAATTACATCAAGCCTGTTTACACCAATAATACATATATATACTCTTTTCTTTTTATAATCTTCCTTCAGAGAAGCTTAACATATTTTAAAATTTATAATATAGCTGTATATTTTTATAAAGTGTGGTTCTGTATAACTTTCTATTCATTTTTCTCCAAATTCATCTCATGTGTACATTCATTCTATTTCTAAAACTTTTGCTATTCCTATCTCTAAGACATTTTTATTCAGCAAGACACATCTAAAATAGATTTTATCTACATTCACTTATATAACCAACCATATTTATAATTTATATTTCCAAGCACATTTCTTTCAAGAATTATTTAACATTTATCCATTGTTAAAATGTTTTCAGAAGTCACATCTTAACTATGGTAAAAGCTATGACTGAATAACTACATAAACATTTACATATTTCATATATAAATATATAAAAAGGTTAAAATTACTGTAACATTAAAAGTACATACACAAGTACATACATATCCCATAAACAAAATTAAAAGGAATTTGATAAAATGGATAAATATTTGCAAAATAGAGGTATATAACATCCTTAATATAAAAAGAGCTCTGATGAATCAATTATATTTTTAAATTATCCCAGTACAAATGATAAAAAAACCAGATAACTCACAGAAAAAATACGAATGTATTGAATTTATATTCAAACATATAAAAATATATCAAGAATGAATTTCTGTAAGTCCGAACTTATGCTGGTTCAACTTACGATTTTTTCACTTTATGATGGTGCAAAGTGATACACACATTCAGTAGAAATCTGACTTCAAATTTTGAATTTTTATCTTCTCCCAGGCTAGCAATATGCAGTATGATATTCTCTTGTAGTGCTGGGCAGCAGCAGAGAGCCTCAACTCCTAGTTAGCCACACCATCGCTAGGATAACAACTGATACTGTACTCTATAGTATGCTGCACTCAATAAATTACATGAGATATTCAACACTTCATTATAAAACAGGCTTTTTGTGAGATGATTTTTTCAACAGTAGGCTAATGTAAGTGTTCTGAGTATTTTTAAAGTAGGCCAGGCTAAGCTATCATGGGTAGTAGGTCAGAAGTATTAAATGCATATTTGACATTTTTGGCATACTTTCAACATGTGATAGGTTTATCAGGACATGATCCTCATTGTAAATCAAGGAGCATCTGTTATCTTTATATGGCAAAGATTTTTTTCTGTAATAATATTTAATTATTTAACATTAAATTATTTAATAATAATAGTGATGGCCCACATATGGGAGTAAAGAACTATAGATTAATATAAAAATCTCTGGGGGACATTTGATGATAAACATCAAAGTATTTAAAGTCTATTGTTTTACAAGTCTTATTGTAATCAAAGAGTCCTGGGCTCAAATTGTTGGTCTGCCATTTGCTTGCTATATACTTTCAAGTAAAGTATTTTACTCTGTGAGTCTTAACTTAAATTTCTGTATAACGGGGATCATAGCAACCACTTACAAGGTGGTTGTAAAATAAACAGTATGATACACACATAAATCTTAGCACATTTTCTGGCAAATGATAACTGATTTTCAGATGAAAACTACTAGTTTCTCACCATTCTCCTCTACCTTTTTCTTTTCTTCTGGAAATAATTATAGATATAAACAAAGCTCAATCTACAAAGATGTTAACCCAGGTATCTAACAGTAAAATAACAAGGCACTGGTTTACTACATTATGTCATGTGCATTCAGTGGAATAATATGTGGAACTTTAAACCTTATTATAGAAAATTAATGAGATTATTTAGTAAAAATTCACAGGCAATACCGATATACCAAAAATATGGTTGTATAGATAATATGTGCCTTATTATCACAACTTATTTATATGTGTGGGGGGGTGGTAAGGGCAGGTAAGGGCAGGTATTTACATGTGTAGGTCAGACATAAACATGACACAATTTGTATGCATGTGTGATGCTACGTGTATATGCATAAGAATAGAGAAAGACCAGAAGTCTATAAACATTCATATATTCAAAAATATTTGAGGAATTCCTGATATAATGCAGATACCATACTAACTTCTGGTGATAAAAAGTTAAGAAAAGACAAACACAAACTTTTGCTGTACAGCAAACAATGTATTGTGGATACAGATATTGTTAGAATAATGTTAACTGATTTCAAATTGCAACTGTAATAATGCTACAAAGAAAAGATGTGATGGGAAAATGTGTATTAGGGACATTGACTTGGGAAATTGACTTTTAAAAGGTCAGATCAGGCTTCCCTGCTAAAGACACAAATGAACTAAAATCTGAAAAAAGCACAAGAGATACATAATGAAAAGGGGAGGAAAGATAGCTCAGGGAATGCCCTGAGGTGGAAAGGAGCAAAGGAATTTGGTGTGGCTTTAATAGATGAGCCTGGCATTCTGTAAGGCTGGAGGCACAGGGGTGTCTAGGGCATTATTAAGGAGATTTGAAAAGGTGGTCATATAAGTGAAAATGTTAGAGTAGAGGACTAAGAGACAAGGCTGAAACCAGATGCAGTGGCTTAAAGATCTGGTGCAGGTGTTAAAATAAACATCTCTTAAACAGAATCTAACTAGAGGGGCTGATAAATGCAGGCAAGAACTGGCTTAGACCAGCTTATTAGCTATCTCTGTCACTTTACATAAATTTTGGCTAATTTTAATATCATTTACATTGTGGTTTTAAAATTTCTATGTCCTTCAAATCACCATAACAGTTCCAAGACAACCATATAAAGTATAAAAATGCGAGGGAACCCAATTCTAGGAATTACTACCCAAATTCTTAGTAAAAGCCAACCCCTTGGCCAGGAATATTCTTCCCCTCAATTAGTAAGACTACAAAAGATCTAAGACCACTTCTGCCCAGTGCAGCTGCTCTCTTTTCAGCTTGCCTGCTCTCTTCCCTGAGAATGTACTTTCACTTTGAATAAAAACTGTTCCTTGCTTGGCTTATGTGGTGTCTCCTGGAATTCTTTTCCTGACAAACACCAAGAACTTGGAAAAACCTCCACTTGGAGGCCGGTAACAAAATGATCAGAGATCTGTTAGAAAAATATCACTCTGGAAGGACTGAAGGAGAGCAAAAGTCAGTGAGCAGAACTGTGGAGTTATTTGAGTAATACAGGTGAGAGCTGACAGCAGCCTGGACTAGGATGGAGTTGGTAGAAATGGAATGGAGTGATGGACCTACAAGCTACATATAAGGCAAAACTAAAGTGATATAGTAATAGACTGAACATGGAAACTGGTATATGGAGACAATAATAATAGCTACTGCACATGGTTATAGGAATGAAAAACCAATAAGTTATTTCAGCACTCAGCACAAGGCCAGGCACAGCAAGGGCCTGATATTAAGTGAGAAGAAGCTAGTGACAGTGGCTTATAGGATCCTAATTGCATAAAGAGATGGATATAATGGTCATTCATGGAGATAGGAAATATTGGAATAGCATCAATGTTTGAGGAAGATCATAAATTCAGTTTTAGATGTACTGACCTTAAATTACTTTCAAAATATTCAAGAGGAGATGCCAGTGAGGTAGTTGGAAAATGATCCTGGATCTCAGAAGAGATGTCTGGATCGTGCTTGAAATTCAGGGGGTTACGTGTGAGGTCAATAAAGCTAAAGGTGAAGGGGCCCAGTGATGAGTCGTGAGGCAATCCAGGTAAAGGAGAGTAAGCCGGAAGGGTGGGGGATAGAGTAGGAGTGGCCAGAGATATGGCATCATAGAAGCCAATTGAAAAAAAGTGTTCCCAGAAGTATGTATCTCTAATAAATATTGCTGAGAACTCATCTAAGATGTAGGTAAAAGAAGTCTCGCTGAAGATGGAGGTCATTGGTGCCCAGGGCAAGAGTGATGGATGTGCAGACAAGATTGGATCACACTTGAAAGGTGGAAATAGAAAAAATAGAAAACACTTTCAGTATTGTGGCTACAAAGGAGATGAACAATAAAGGATAGTCACTAGAAGGACATGAGCTAGGCAAATTAGTGTAAAAGTTGTTTTTTAATGGGAAAGATTTGAGCATAGTAAGAGCAGAGATTTGCTCTTAGAAGTTAAATGTGAAAACTACATTAAACCTTTTTATTCAATATTTCAATAAATACTATTCATTTTCAACAATATTCATACTCTTTTTTAACAGATTGTACATCCTTTAAGTTTACAGGGTTATGATCTTTTATAGAATAATTCAAAAAAAGAAAGGGTAAATCAATTCTAGTAAAAGATGTAAAGTTTCAACATATAGCGATAAAAACACGAAGTAGATGAAGTAGAGGAAAATGTATATCCTTTCCAAATGTCCAGAGTTTAGAAAATGAACAATCATTGTAAGAAACTAAGATTGGAGATGTCAGAGTCCAGTGAATGTGAGGAATCTGGAGGAGGTTAGGCAAAATTTACTCTCCAAAAGCAGAACAGAGCAGGCTTTGTGAGGATTTAAAAACTTACTTGAACAATTAAAAGTGAAAGAGAGATGAAAAGAATCCTATAATATTAAGAAGGCCATTTCAATATGATATGTATAAATTGTTCTGGAAATGGTACAGTGTGGTACACACACACAAGCACACACACAAGCACACACACATACACACACACACACACACACACACACACACACACAGCCCTTCCCTAGAAATTAGGATTTGGTCTTATCTCTTTCAATAATAAAGAGGGGTATCTTGGATAACTCATTTAATTAAAGCTTTAATTCCTTAACATGTGTATTTAAAGAGTCTCCCTATATTATCTGTAAGTCTCTACATCATTAAAATTCTTTTTTCTATAAAGAAAAAATACATTGGTGTAATCTTAATTATCTGTATAGCACGAAAGGATCAGAATTTTTTACTGTAGGTCCCCGTGTAAGTGGGGATAAAAGCTCCACACGTTCCTTGACTTAATTCTAAATAGGTTGACAGGGGTGTGAAATGACATTCTCCAGCCTTAGGGATGTGTGAAGGGCACTTAACATTTCTGACAAGCTCAGTCATTTGACATTATTCCCTCTGTAACTTATCCATTAAAATCCTATCTCTTGTGCACATAATTTTTAACAACTACATAAAATTTAAATACTCTGAAGAAAGCAGCTAGTCATTTCAAGACTTTTTGATGTGATCTATGTTTAAACAAAGGAAATCTACTATATAGTCTCAGTAGAGTAGGTTTAAAACTTAAAAGATGTATTTCTAGAAGTAAACATTGTTAAAATAAGTATATAAAAGTAATGATTATATAATATATATTACATAAAGTGATTACATATAAATATATATCTACTCCTTTTTGGAATTTCTGGTGAATATTAAAATTAGTTTGGCTTTATGCCTCAAATTAATGCTTAATTTTAAGTCAAATGATATTCATGTATTTTTAAATAGGGCTTTGCTTTGATTTCATTACATCTGAGTGAATAAAATTCTATGGTGTTTATTCTTAGATCTGTTTCATAGAATCTGGATAAGTTATGAATTTTGGCTGGTAAGAGGAACCCACTCCCATCCTCAACCATTGTTTTTTAACTTTGTAAAATATATACTGTTTAAAAACATATATACCTTTAAAATTTCCTTACATTATGGATTATGATCAAATTCTTATGCTTCAAATCCTTTCTTAAAGGGTTTATTTATTTATTTATTTATTGAGACACAGTCTCACTCTGTTGCCTGGGCTAGAGGGCCCTGGCATCAGCCTAGCTCACAGCAACCTCAAACTCCTGGGCTCAAGCAATCCTCCTGCCTCAGGCTCCCAAGTAGCTGGGACTACAGGCATGCACCACCATGCCCAGCTAATTTTTTCTCTATATGTTTTTAGTTGTCCAGCTAATTTCTTTCTATTTTTAGTAGAGACGGGGTCTTGCTCTTGCTAGGGCTGGTCTGGAACTCCTGAGCTCAAACCATCCTCCCACCTCAACCTCCCAGAGTGCTAGGATTACAGGGGTGAGCCACTGCGCCTGGCCCTTAAAGGATTTAAATTAGTTCATTTCTACATCTCCAAGTACTTTCACTGAACACTTCCTTTGTCTGGTGACCCACTCAAAATTTTTCTGAGTTGCAACCAATACCTTCAATGAACAAGATTGTACTCTGCTCAACAGGCATCATTCATTTGAAAATTTCTTTCTTTGTACAAACAGTTCAATAATATCAAATTCTGACAGATACTGTGCATGTCCTTGATTAAAAAGATATACACATATTTAATAGAAAGAACTAGGGCCATAGGAACAGATATTGTATATTTTATTTTTTCTAACAAATTACTTTGTGATCTTGAGGAAGACACTTAGTTCTCCTCTTCCCTATTGGTTTTGGTAAAGACTGGGTGTTTTCTAAAATCCCTTTTTCTCTAAAGTTGTAGAATTCTGCATTTTTAATATATTTTAGTTATAATTAATTCCATGATTTCAACGATTTAGGTTAAGCTTGTTTTGGAGATTGGTATAAGCAGACACTGTATTAGAAGAAAAAACTGAAATAACTAGCAATTTTAATATTCACATAAAAGACTTAAAGGAACATAACAAAAGGTGGAGTTATCCTAGCTAAGTAAGTTAAGCTATAACATTTTTGAAAGGCATGAGCTGTTGGAATTATGAGGCATGCACTAATTCAGAATATAAAATTTGAGATGTACTCTATGAATAATTTTCTTTTTTATTTTAGCTTGGAAAAATTATTCTGGAATCTCAACAGAGAGATTTGATAACATTTAAAATGATTAGAAATCATTCAAAGGAACTCCTTAAATAATGATCAGCAGCTCAATTTTGCTTAAATTCTTTGCATTGACATGTGAAAACTGAAACATATAATAATTTGTTTCTGGTAATTTTTTACTTTTTTATTTGCAAACTATACATTTACCTTGCTAAGAATGCTAGTAAGTAATTAAAAATAAACTTTAGTGAAGCTTTCTTCTCTGGAATTTTAGATGAGCAGGATGTTTTGAAAAGCTATATTTGTTCAGGATATTGGAGAGAATATACACCTTTCAGTAAAAAAGGAGAGAAAAGATGACAGAAAAAATTATCTAGTGTGGATGAAAACCTTGTTAAGTATATTATAAAATTTTTTTCTTTAAGGTCAGGGAGCTACAAACATAAGTAAATTTGGGCTTGCGTATGCTGGTTCCCATTTGCTTATTAATGAATGCAGCTTTCTTAACAGTGGTGTCTGTAGGACTCTGCAGATCTCTGTAACACTTAATGATGTAGCTTCAGATTACAATGCTACTAGAGTTAGAGTTTTTTAATAAATCAATAAATAAATATCCTTATGGCAATGTGTATAATATCAATTCCCTCTCGTTATAATAATAAAGCAAAGCAAAGTGAAGCATAGTATCTGATACAAAGCAACTACTCTACAAATGTTAGCTACTATTACTATTATTGAATAACTATGGAAAACCTGAACGTTTATATCAATCCATTTGTTTCTTTTTAATATGCTATCATTCAGTTGCAAAAATAATTAACAATCTTGCACTATGCTGAACAATGGGTTAGGTTTGGAATCAAAAGACCTGAATATAATCCTGGTTATATTACTTAATAGCTGTGTTTATTTCATTAGCATTGTTACCCTTCTGAGCTTGTTTTCTTAGGTTTCAAGCAGGAACAATAATGGTTACCTCACAGACTTGTTATGAGCAGGAAATTAAAAATAAATGTGATAAAATATGAGAAATGGTCTGTCACAAAACTGTTGCATAGAAGCATTCAGTAGGAGTTACCTGAACCTAAAATTGGGAAATAAGGTTGCTTTCTGAAGTATAAATATTTGTAAACATCCATAGTATTTCAGGCCATATGTTCTGCATAGCAAATTGTAGAGACAGATTAAGAAACCTATCATTTAATATGATTATTATAATTGAGAAAGCAGATAAATTAGTATATTAGAGTTTTTATTCTGGGGAAGGAGTGCCTATACTGTAATTTTTTTTCCTTTACACAGTTATAATAAATTATGTTATTCAAAAATAATTCATAAAATGGATTAATAACAAGATAAGAGAGTTCTTGAAAATGCAAATCATGATTGCAGATTTTTGTTAAAAAGCAGATTGAAGAAGGTAGAAAACCAAATCATTGAACTAAATAAAAGAGGATCCCAGAAAATTCTTTGTACTCCAAGAATAATAAAAGAAAAGGAAATGAAAGTTAGGAATAAAAAAAAAGAAATAAATGAAGAGGACTAAACTAGGAAATCTAATGTACAGGAATCTACAGGAGAGAATGGCGGGGGGAAGGAGAAATAATCTAAGAAAAGTATTTTTTTTTAATTTCCAAATATAAGGCACTTTAATCTTTACATAAAAAACTCACTAAGTATCTGGAAAATAAGTTACAGTCTTGTAATATTTTTAAATTGTGAAAGTAAGAAAAATTATTATATAATCATCAAAACTGAAAAATCAGGTTATCCATATAAAGAAAATACTTGAAGACTAATTATCTACTAAATTAAATCTTAGAAGAAATGGGGAAAATTTAAACATATTGTAAACATATTGACTCAGAAATTGCACCATTCACATTGTTGCATGACAAAAAAGTATATATAAGAAAATCATTATATTTATGTTTCCCTGAATAATACTTCGCACATTTGTGGCCCAACTGGACCTATTCTTCTATGTAGTGCCTGTACAAAACTTTGCCAATATTACTAATAAATTTTTATCTTTTCTATATATAAACACATAGAAGTTCTTTACATATTCTGAAAATATTTCATATGTCTTGAAAATGGTACATGTTTTTACACTTTTTTGTATTATTTTATACATAGAAATTATTTAAGCAGTTGCATATAGCAATTGTTTTCTTTATGATTTTGTCTTTATCCCAGTTAAATCCATTCCTTTTTTGAGGCTGTGAAAATATTCCTTATATTGCCTTCTTAAAATAGCATAGGTTTTCCTTTCATGATAGGTTTTTAATCCACCTGGAACTTATTTTTGTGTAGGGTGGAAAGAAGAGCCAGCTCTTGATTTACCAATACAACATGCTGTCTAAATTTCCCCAAACCAGAATTCTCTTCTTTGTCTTGTAATGACTATTTTTATGGAGTATCATTTGTTCTCATTTCTCATTTTGTCCTATTCTTTTTTTTTTTTTTTTTTTTTTTTTTTGAGACAGAGTCTCACTCTGTTTCCTGGGCTAGAATGCAGTGAAGTCAGCCTAGCTCACAGCAACCTCAAACTCCTGGGCTCAAGCGATCCTCTTGCCTTAGTCTTCCAAGTACCTGGGACTACAGGCATACACCACCATGCCCGGCTAATTTTTTCTATATATTTTTAGTTGTCCGGTTAATTTCTTTCTATTTTTTAGTAGAGACGGGGTGTCACTCTTGTTCAGGCTGGTCTTGAACTTCTGAGCTAGAGCGATCCTCCTGCCTCCTCAGCCTCCCAGAGTGCTAGGATTACAGGCGTGAGCCACTGCACCTGGCCTGTCCTATTCTTTTTAATGCTGAGTGTTTACATATTTCTGGATTTTTTTTTTATTTGTCTCCTTACTGTTATTATTGATCCCTTAGTTTCAGATCAAGTCTAAGTATTTAAATACAATTTAAAATTTCTTTTTTTCCTAAGTATTAAATTTTTGGGGGAGTATTGGCTTTGGTCAGAGAAAAATAGTTACAGAGCAGAGTTTTTCCTCTGTTAGAAACCTCTCTAATTTACATGTGCATTGATAACCCAAAGACAGATGAAGTAGCCTCACCCTCTCTAACTGGCTACTGGTGTATGTGAATTTCCATGTTTTCCCAGATCCACCCAACAAACTGTCTGCGTTACCCTATTGCCTGATCTCTACAGATTAGGTACTGGTTTGGGGGCTCACATAGAGTCACGACCTATTTGTATGTCCTTTTCCCCAGTCTTTTAAATCATCAGTTTTCACTTTAATAAATAAAATGTTTGTTATAATTAAAAAAATACAAAATAAATAAATTCATTGTATTTACTAATGTATAAACAAAATAAAACTTGGCAAAATTCTCTGTACTATGGGAAAAAGAATAGAAGAAAGTAGTTTGAGTAAATACTACTGTTAATATGACATATAGCACATTTCTTAGTTCTGAACCTATAGGAAATATGAATAAAGCTATATTGTAATCAAAATCTTACTAGGAAATAAACAGGTAAAGACATTTTAGAATACCTCTTTGTCCAGTTCTCAGTCAACTATAAAACTGTTGAGTTTTGGAGATACAAACTTTGAGTTTTGCAAAAGATCAAATTATCACTCCTCTTTGGCTTGTAGTTACAATGAAGGGAATTGTGATCATATATTTGTTTACATTTGCTATGTAGCTAAAGACAATGTGAAAAAATTTTATTTGGTGAGATCTTGGTGATCACTGCTAGACTCAATGTTATCTTTTAAACTGTGTTGAAATTATCTAAGGTAAATATGCTTAATTTGAAACAAAACAAAACAAAGCAAAAACCAGTATTGTAATGGAACTAATGGTACCCTCCAGCAAAGTTGAATGAAACCATGAGCAGGGAGTAGGAGACAATGTCATTAGACTTAGAGACATCTAGGCTCCTGGGTAGCTCTAAATGACCCTCACTCTCAAGATATATAAATTATGTGAAAATTGAGTGTAAAATAACAAGACATTGGCTTTGTTTTGTGACGACAAGGACCACAGTCTCAAATGCTTTGTGTTTTATACTGCAGTCCTCTGGTTTCCAAAGAGAAATACGCTTGGAGCAAAATGACCATTGTGTCTGGCTGGTTTCTGGACATGAGAGAAGGGCATGTAATGTCTTAAATAGTGTCAACTTGCCCTGCATACTTTTATTTGAAAGATATGTTTGAGGCTTTGAATACATCCAACCTGAAACTTCAAGGGGCAAACATCAATATTATTTCTTATTCTAGCATATTTTAAAAGCTATAACTGAAATGCAGCCCAAGGCATAGAAAACTGGTACTCAAAAAAGAATCATAATCTAGATAAAATACATGAAAATAAGGGACCTAACCATGACTTCCTAGGAAAAAAGAATAAAATATTACCTAGTCTATATTAAAGATGAATTCAGGTGACAATATTTTCATTGCGATATGGTAAAACTATGTTTCAATCTTGTGAGGAACTTTTCTCATTGATCCTTAGTCTTCCAAAGATAATACACAAGAGGGTTTTTGGATTTCAGTTTTAATTCATTTGCCCTCTTCTAGAAAATTTAGAGAAAATTTGAGTAACATGTCTCACTGCGTACTATAAATTGAACAGATATTTTGGGGTCTCTATCCCATTTCTATCAATATATATTTCATAATCTATTTTTTTCTCTGTACTTCCAGCCTGAAAAATGAGTCATCACAGTAGACTTGAAGGTGAAAGTTATTGTAACCACCCTCAATCTTCTATCCCATTCTTGATATAAACTAAGAAGCTTCAGTTCATTTGGAAATTATTAAATTTCATTTATTTTAAACATCAAATTTAAGTTTCAACTATATATGGCTGAGATGCTGATTACTTCATTTTAAATATTAAGTAACTAAATCTTTATCTGGCTGATGATAAGGAAAAAAATTGCTCATACTTTACAAACATATATGCTCATTTTAATTTTAAAAATAATTTTTTGTAATTCACTTGTTCAGCCATTGAAAAGTCTCATAATATCTTGGACAAGTTAATGCAACTTTAAAGGTACTCAAATAGTTTCAAATAATCAAAACTCTCTGCCATTTATTCACTGATTGACCATAAGCAAATGATTTTTTCATCTTCTGCAAACAGGTAGATAGTAATAATAAAGATAATGTAGGATTTTACTAAGGTTTAAATAAAATTTATTTTTAAAAAGTGTTTAGTAAACTATAAATTATTAACCAATATATGAGAGTTATCATCTTTATTTTTATTTATTTTTTCCAGTCAGATAAACTAGATAATATCTGTTTTAAAATAGGTCATTCTAATGTCTTGGGACAATTGCCTTTAAAAAAAATTTTTTTTTATTTAAAAAGAAGGAAACATTTTGCCTTTCAACCTTTATCAATGGAAAACATTCCAGTGAATCTCAAAATATAATTTCCACAGATATTTTATTGGGTAGAGTACTTTTAAAAAGCTCTAAAATAAGAACATGATGGTAATGGAAAACAATGTTTAGTATCAACATTTGAATAGGCACAAAGAGCACTGTTGTAATTAGACACACTTAGACATGTAGCTAAAAAAAAAATACACCTCTGGGAGAAACTGTAACTGCTGTTACTATTTTCAAACAAATATGGGACTCAAAAGTACCTATTTCAATGCTGATATTAAATGTCTCATCATGTTTCCATTATAAACCCTTCTTTTAGGAGTTTATAACTGGGCCATAAAAATTCACTTCAGGCACTCCTTAGCATCCAAAAAAGCTATTACAGTCTCCTGGGAAAATACCGAGCATATTTATAGAATGTATACATCAAAATATTGATAAATTGTGTTTACCTATTTTTAAAAATGCACTTGTGACAACTAATCTCCTTTATCAATTTGCTGAATCATATTACCTTCTTCAGTTCCATTAACCTAAAAGGAAAAATACAATTAAATTTAGTCTCCTTTCAATTGTTTCTAAATATGATTAATCTGGTATCAACAAAGTATCACTGTACTATAGAATTTGTTTGCTAGCTTTTAAAAAGTCAAAGAAGGGCCCGATCTTCTGCGATTGAATAAATACATATTTATTTTTCTGAAGTTCATTTTTATGTTATTATTGTTGAGAATTTCTGTAGCAAAAATTGTATACAGTTAAAAAATCTGCTATCCAATTAAAGAAATAAAGCAACAATAAGAAATACATATGCTGTTTTTTATGATTTCTTTAAAATCAGGAAGGTTTGAAATCCATGTACATTTTATTTACGTAAGATATCATCCAACTTTTCTATAGTTATTCACATACAGCACCATGGAACACAAAAACCTTCCAGGCTTTATAAATTTTAAATATCAAAGGACTGTCTTAAAAACAAAATGTCTTTGTTGTATTTTATTTGATAGTGTAGTCTTAAGAGTCCATTTCTCTCATAGGATTTTTTTTTCCTTAAGTGTAAAAAAATTTTACGTATTAAGACCCTTTTAGTACTTAATCCTGTGGTTGTTAAACATGAGATTGAGTCATTTAAAATTTGGCAAGTAGACTAGATTTCTCACAATGTAATAATAATAGCCTTCCTGAGTAAGCACTAGCAACAATACAAGGAATACTAACAACAAACACTTTTTTCAAGTGCTCTCTATATCCTCGGTATAGTGCAGAAGTCTTTATATACATCATCTCATTAAATTCACCCCAAACTTTATGAGATCCATGCATGTTTTGATAGGGAAATAGGCTCTAAGAGATAAAATAACATATGCAATATTATATAGCTATTCATCAGCAATGCTGGGACCCTAATTCTATTCTGAGGATGAAGCTTTTTTTTAATAATCAAGCCCTACTTATATCTCTATGTCAGAAGAAAACCATTATGATTCATCTAACAAGAACAGAATATCTGACTCAAGTTAACAAATGGAAAATGAAAACTAGACAGTTAGTAGTAAGATAGCCAGATTGCTAGACAATAGATAGAATAATACATTAATAATATTTGTTTTTTTCAAATTCAGAATACATTAATATTTTTGCCATCCTAGAAACTAATCTTTAAACTTACTATCCACCTTGCTATTCAATTGTAAAATATAAAATGAAGAATAAGGCCTATCTGTAACTGTCAAAAAGAATAATGCTATTTTTCTTTTGAAATCAGAATTAGAATCTTAATTACATAAGAATTTATAAAATTATCTGACATTAAGGAGATTTAAATGGTCTCCTAAATATTATTCCTTTAGTATTTACAAAATAAGTGTTCAAATATCATCTAGTCCATATAAGTATATAAAAAATAATGAATCTAGGTACAGATACATTTTCATTTAACTGTGTAATTGTTGCTTAGTAATTAATAAAATTGTTTTGGATATATTTTGAGAGGCTTAGTAATAACTGTGAAACTTTTAAATCACGAAACTGTGATTCAATATGAAGTTGGATGAAAATTCAAAACAGGAGAATTTCTAATCAACAGTTAACTGAAATCATTGATTTTTCACACAATGATGGCCTTAAAATCATTGTTAACAATTACTATTTATAATTGCTCTAACTTTTGAATTTGGCATATGGCAATATACTGAAACTAAAACTTAACAATCTTTCCCTCCCATAATATTTTCCACTTGGTAAATGGTGCTTCTACTCTTGCAGTTGCCCAAATCTGTAACTTTATCATTTAATTTTCTTTCACATCCCATGTAAAATCAACCAGTAAATTTCATTAATATTATCTTCAAAATGTATGCAGAATCCAGCCACATCTCATCACTTTCACCACCATCTAATAGTCTACCTGATATTACTCCCTGCCTGGTCTTGGGCAATAGTTTCCTAACTGGTCTCATCACTTAAATCCCTACTCTCTAAGCCTTCCATGAAGCAACCAGAGTTGGCCCCTGTTCATCTTGCCAAATCCTACCACTCAGTAACACCTAATCTTCATCCACTCTCTCTCTCTGAGGCAATATACAGCCTAGACCTCTGTTCTTTTTCTGTCCTCATTCTCCCTGCCCCACTCTATTCTTGCTACATTGTCCCTTTGATTTGAGTACACCAACCCTGGATCTCTCCCTGGGACTTAATCCATTTTCTTCCCTGTTCAAAGTACTCTTCCTCCAGATTTCTGCCTTTCACATTTCCTCTATTTTTTAAAAAAAATTTGTGCTCAATAATGGCCATTTTGACAGGGGTAAGGTGGTATCTCATTATGGTTTTAATTTGCATTTCCCTGATGATTAGTGATGTTGACATTTTTCATATGTTTTTTGGCCATTTGTCTACTTTCTTTTGAAAAATTCTGTTCATTTCTTTTTCTATGTTTTGATGAGGTTGTTTGTTTTTTTCTTGCTGATTTGTTTGAGTTCTTCGTAGAGTCTGGATATTAATCCTTTGTTGGATATAGAGTTTGTGAATATTTTCTCACATTCTGTAGGTTGCCTGTTTACTCTGTTGATGATTTCCTTTGTTGTGCAGAAGCCTTTTAATTTAATTAAGTCTCATTTATTTTTGTTGTTGCTACATTTGCCTTTGGGGGACTTAGTCATAAATTATTTGCCTGGGCCTATGTCTAGAAGAGGTTTTCCTACAATTTTCTTCTAGAATTTTTGTGGTTTCATGCCTTAATGCATCTTGATTTAATTTTTGTATATATATATAGAGAGAGATCCTGCTTCATTCTTCTGCATGTGGCTGTACAATTTTGCCACTACCCAAAGGAAAAGAAATCATTTTATCAATAATTCACCTGCACTCAAATGTTTATCACAGCACAATTCACAATTGCAAAGATATGGAATCAACCTAAGTTCCCATTAATTCATAAGCGGACAAAGAAAATGTGTATGTGTGTATGTGTGTGTGTATACACACACTCACCATGGAGTACTACTCAGTCATAAAAAGGAGTGAAATGATGTCTTCTGCAACAACTTGGACAGAACTGGAGTCCATTATCCTAAGTGAAGTACTTCAGGAATGGAAAAACAAACACCACATGTTCTCACTAATAAGTAGGAGCTATAATGATAGTTATGCATGGGCACAAAGAGATATAAAGGGCATTGAAAACTAAGAAGAGGGAGGATGGGAGGGAAGTGAGAGATGAAAACTTACCTGTCAGGTATAATGAACACTGTCCAAGTGATGGCTATACTGAAAGCCCTGACTTCAGCACTATACAGTGTATCCATATAACAAAAACATTTGCACCTCCTTAATATTTTGAAATAAAAAAGAAATTTCTGCTCAAATGTCATTTAGCAAAAACCCATCGGCCACCCTATATAAAATAGTTAGCTCTGTCATTCTCTGGAAGCTTTGTTACATTCATAACAGCCACCACTTATATTCAAGGCACTCTACTAGGTATATTACATATGCCATTTCATAACCCTCAAAATACTTCTAGGAGGCAGGTTTTGTTATTTCTTTTTTTTAATACTGAAGCCCAGGGAACTTAAACAACTGATTAAAATTTACATAATACACTAAACCTATAGCTAAGATTCAAACTGGGTCTCCAAATTCTTTAGCTCTTGTTATTTAGCATTTGCCTAATCCCATTTATTCTTTACAACTCTCCCAATTTCACAAACAGGGAATGTGAGGCTCAAGGGCTTGACACAATTGCTCAAGAATACACAGCACATAAGTTGTAGAAGAGGCATCAACAGGATGACAAATCTGGTGAGTACTCCCCTTCACCCTACTGACATACTAAGGAACATCTGATGTCTCTGTTGCCAATCAACAGCCAAAGATAAAACATATTCACTCTTCATGCACTCTGGGCTTTTTTTGTTCACTTATTTAAGTCTCATATGAATAAATATTTATTTAAGATCTATGACTTGGTTGATGTAGAAATATAAGAAAAGTGCACATATGATAAAGAAAATTGCCAATATTGATATTATCCCAGAAATTACATAATTTAGAGTTGAGATTTATATGATTTTCACTGATTTTTCCCTAAATTTCTCTTTGTTCAATGTCCACACTTGATTGTTGAATTAAAATAATAACTAGGACACATCTTGAATGCATTTCCCCATGATATAAGACATATTCACTTAGAATATTTGCAGTGTACCATCACACTAAGGCCATAATAAAAATTCCCAGTTTTCTGTATATTTAGTGAAAGATAAAAATCAACTGCACCTTACATTTTTATATAAAAATCAGCCTGTATATATTTAATTGAATTTAATAATTGTCACAGATGAAAAATGCAATTTATTGACTGGAATCAAATATAAAACTGACATAAAAATCATGAAATTTCAAAAGTATATGAAGAGCTACTACTGGTGCACCTATATCCAACACATAGAACTAGTCAACTACAAACAATAATCTGATAGAATTAGATATAAAATAAATAAAATAAAAACTGATTATAAGAGCAATGTCTCTTGCTTTAAGAATAAACATTTCAGTTTTATAAACATTTCAGTTTTGTCTCAGTATTTATATAACAATGGGAGAGGGAAAACAAGTTATCTTGTGACAACGTCCTGCAATATGTAGTTGACATTATCTTGTAATTAGACTTGCAGTAAAGATGATTAATTGTATCTTTGGTGCCCAATCAGTGCAGTCCCATATAAGCATATAGAGGAAGGAATATTTTAGATCACTTTAAGTCAGTATTACAGTAGCAATGATATATTCCATTCCCTTCAAAGCCATCTCAAACCAAATAACAACAAAATATTTCCATCCAAATTTTTGTATAATAGTTTAAAAGGAAAGTTCACAAGTATTTAAATTACCAAAATTCAATTTTTATCCAATTAACTTCAAACTTTTAAGCCATTATTGTGGCTATTGCTAAAAGTTACATGAATTAATAGAAAATGGAATATTTACTTTTAAGAGAATATACTAGTTTCATGTGTAAACAATTTAAAGTTTCATGAATTACCAAAATTACCCATAGGTTGCAAGAAGGTAGTTCTGTCTGCTATTGACAATACAGGCTCACTGCACTGAAAATTTGCTATTTGTTCATAAAGGATAAGATTGGAATTAGAAATCTGTAAATTAAGCCAAGTGATTTGAAGATATGCAGTTTGCACTTGAGACCTATGGAATCAAAACTTTATGGTTTATGATATTAGCATTCGTGAAGAAGTAACATTCACATGTACCTACAGTAGGAGATTCAAATTTTTGTTGAATGAATGCTTGAATGGATGGAATGGGTTCATGGCACAGGAAAGCCATGCACCACCATAGTTAAGGGACATGGCAGGAAATAAGAAGCTTTTCCGGAGTGACTGGACTAAAACATCTTTAACCTTATCTCACTACCTTTCTACCTTACCTAGATCTAAGTGATTTGTTGATAAAGAAGTATCCTGGGCAACTGTGCTAAAATTATGAGCCAGGAAAGACAAACTACTTAACAGGTTAAATATATTGATGAAAGCTATTGTTACTATTATTATTATTTTGAGACAGAGTCTCACTCTGTTGCCCGGGCTAGTGTGCCGTGGCGTCAGCCTTGCTCACAGCAACCTCAAACTCCTGGGCTTAAGCAATCCTTCTGCTTCAGCCTCCCAAGTAGCTGGGACTACAGGCATGCGCCACCATGCCCGGCTAATTTTTTCTATATATGTTTTTAGTTGTCCAGATAATTTCTTTCTATTTTTAGTAGAGATGGGGTCTTGCTCTTGCTCAGGCTGGTCTCGAACTCCTGACCTCGAGCGATGCTCCTGCCTAGGCCTCCCAGAATACTAGAATTACAGGTGTGAGCCAATGCGCCCAGCCTGATGAAAGCTATTATTGAGCCTTGAATTTAAGGTTTGTTGCATCTGTGTACTTAGTTCCAATAACTCTGTATGAAGAAATTCCATTATGGTAATATTATTTTTACTTACTAAGGATAGTCATATCTCTAAATTTATTTTTCACCATCGACATATTGCATAACCAGTAAAAATTAAATGATGTTTTAAAGAAAATTGAAACAAGTCTATCTGCAGGGAAAAATATATGGATTTAATACCCAGAAACAGTCAAATATTTCTTACCTCACTAAAATATTTCATTTAAGAGTCTTTCAAAATTAAGACATTTAAGCAATTTCTTTATCCTATTTATTTTAAAAATTTTAAAATTTCAATTAACTTGCATTTGTTTCCTCTTTCTGTTTTCTAATATTTTATTTCCATTTGACTATTCAATTTGAATAACTCAGATCTTTCAAACATGAAAATAAAAACTGGCTACAATATCCTAAAAATGTTAAAACAATGATAACATAGATGGATAATCATTTTGCTGGTTCTAAAGATAGAGTTGTTCTTGTAAGTTATTTTATTATCCACATTTGAGTGAATCTTGATGTCTTAGATCCCATTCTTGGGTATATTTACTAGATTCTTATCTTCTCTTTAGCCTTATTCCTTGAAACTAATAATTAGTGGGGATTGTCAAATAAACCTTAATTAAATACAGCTGGATAAGACAGACAAAGGAACTTAATGCTCTGGTTTCTCACTATCACTTGTTTGAACAACCACCTTGAAGCTGAGAATCAAATCAAAGACTCAATACCTTTCACAATAGCAACAAAGAAAATAAAATACCTAAGAATATATTTAACTAAGGAGGTGAAAGACCTCTATAGGGAGAATACAAAACACTGAAGAAGGAAATTTCAGAGGACATAAATAGAGAAAAAAACATATCATGCTCTTGGATCAGCAGAATCAACATTGTTAAAATGTCCATATTACCCAAAGTGATTTATGGATTCAATGCAATCCCCATCAAAATATCAACATCATTTTTCACAGATCTAGAAAAAATAATTCTATGCTTTTTATGGAATCAGAAAAGAGCCTAAATAGCCAAAGCAACCTTAAGCAAAAGGAACAAATCTGGAGGCATCTCTTTACCAGGCTTTGAGCTCTACTACAAGGCTATAGTAGCCAAAACAGCATGCTACTGGCACAAAAATAGTGACAGAGACCAATAGCTCAGGACAGAGAATGCAGATATAAAACCATCTTCAATTATTTTAATATTTAGCCACCACATATGAGTGAGAATATGTGAGGTTTTTCTTTCTGTGTTTGGGCTTATTTCACTTAACATAATGTTCTCTAGTTACATTGTGTTGAAAATGGCTAGATTTCATTCTTTTTAATGGCTATATAATATTCCATTTTATATATGTATCACAATTTCTTTATCAATTGCTCCATTGATAGATACTTAGGTTGATTTCAAATCTTGGCTATTGTGAATAGTGCTGCAATAAACATGTGAATGCAGATATCTTTTCAATATATTGAACTCCCCTCCTTTGGGTATATAACCAGCAGGATTGCCAGGTCATAGGGTAATTCTATTTTCAGCTTTTTGAGGAACCTCCATATTGTTCTCCATAGTAATTTCACTAATTTACATTCCAAGCAGGGTACGAGAGTTGCCCTTTCTCCACATCCTCTTCAACATTTGTTACTGCCTGGCTTTTTGATGAAAGCCATTTTAATGGGGGTGAGACGATATCTCACTGTAGTTTTGATTTGCATTTTTCTGATGACTAATGATTTTGAGCATATTTTCATATACCTGTTGGCCATTTGTATGTCTTCTTTTGAGAAAAGTCTATTCAGTTATTTTGCCCATTTTTAAAATTGGATTATTTCATGTTTTCCTATTGAGTTGCTGGAGCTGCCTATATATTGTAGTTATTAATCACTTGTTAGATGGGTAGTTTTCAAATATTTTCTTGCATTCTGTGGGTTGTCTCTTCACTTTTTTGATGGTTCTTTTGCCATGCAGAAGTTTTTTAGCTTTACATGATCCCATTTGTCCAATTTTGCTTTGTTTGTCTATGCTTTGGGGGTATTACTCAAGAAGTCCTTGCCCAGATCAATGTCCTGATGGATTTTCCAAATGTTTTCTTTTAGTAGTTTCATAGTTTCAGGGTCCTAGGTCTAAGTCTTTGATCCATTTTGACTTGATTTTTGTATATGGTGAGAGATTAGGATCTAGTTTCATTCTTCTGCATTTGGATATCCAGTTTTCCAAGCACCATTTATCAGACTGTGCTTTCTACATTGTAGGTTCTTGGCAATTCTGTCGAAGATAAGTTCACTATAAATGTATGGATTTATTTCTGAGTTCTCTATACTGTTCCATTGGTCTATGTGTTGTTTTTATGCCAGAGCCATGCTGTTTTGGTTACTAAGCTCTGTAATAAAATGTGAAGTCAGGGAATGCTTTTCCTCTGATTTTGTTCTTTTTACTCAGGATGGCTTTGGCTATTCTGGGTCTTTGGTCTTGGGTCTTTGGTGGTTCCACATAAATTTTAGGATTATTTTTAGGATTATCTTTTCTATTTCGGTGAAGAATGTCATTGGTAATTTGATAAGGATTGCACTGAATCTGTAGATTGCTTTAGGTGGTATGGACATTTTAACAATATTGATGCTTCTCATCCACAGGCATGCAGTATCTTTCCAATTATTGTGTGTTTGTCCTCTTCAATTTCTTTCCTCAGTGTTTGAGGGTATTTTTAAGATCTTATAGGTGTGCTTCATTCTTTTTTATCCTCTATTCTTTTTTCTCTTCTGATTATGTATAGTCAAATAGCCTGTCTTCAAGATCACTATTTCTTTCTTCCGCTTGATAAATTCTGCCGTTGAGACTCTGATGCATTTTTCAGATTCTCAATTGAATTTTTCAGCTTCAGAATTGCTGGTTTTTTTAAATTATTATTTCAATCTCTTTGTTAAATTTCTCTAATAGGCTTCTGTATTCCTTCCCTGTGTTGTCTTGAAGTTCACTGAGCTTCTTCAGGACAGCTATTTTTAATTCTTTATCTGAAAGGTCACATATCTTCATCACTCTAAGATTGGTCACTGGTACCTTATTTAGTTCATTTGGTGAAGTCATGTTTTCCTGGATGTTCTGGATGCTCATTGATGTCGGGGCATTGAAGAGTTAGGTATTTATTTAAATCTTCACAGTCTGGGCTTGTTTGAACCTTTCCTCTTGCGAAGACTTTCCAGATATTCAAGGAATTGAGTGTTGTGATCTAAGTGTTTGGTCACTACAGCTATGTTGGTACTGGGTGTCCCCCAAGCCCAGTAATTCTGTGACTCTTCATGCTAGCACCTTGGTGAACTTAGATAAGATACAGGAGAACTCCGTAGATTACCAGGCAAAGTCTCTCACTCTCCTCTCTCACTCTCCTCTCTCACTCTCTGTGCTGGGCTACAGGAGTTGGGGGAGGAGTGATGTGGGCACTCCCTTGTGGCCACTAAAGCTACGTCTCTGCCAGGTCACACCTAAAGTCAGTCATGTCTCACCAAAAGCTTGTGGTGACTGTTACCTGGATGCTTCTGATGTTTATTCAAAGCTCAAGGGCTCTTTAGTCAGCAGGTGGTGAATCCTGCCATGACTGAGTCCTTCCCTTTAGTGTGTCATATTTCCTTCTAGGCCTAGGGTGGGCCTAGAAATGTCATCCAGGAACTAAGGCCTGGAATCAGGGCCTTCAGGACCCTGCTTGGCACTTTTAGTGTGAATGAGCTGGTACCCAAGTTGCAAAACAAAGTCCTCTGAGCTCTTCCCTTTCCTTTTCCCAAGTGGAAGAAGGCTCCCTGAGCCACACTGCCTGAAGTTGGAGGACGAGTGATACAGGCATTGGCTTGGCCACCTCTGTTTGTGTCTCACTGGGTCATGCGCTCAAGTTCACTGGCTCTAAACCAGCATTTCTATAGGAATTCCCCAAGGACTTCAGCCTGACTACCTTATGAATTAATTCCAGGCCCCAGGCTGCTTTTTGTTAGTGGGTGGTGGGGCCAGGAAGAACTTGGGTTTCAGGGCAGAAGATTTCCCTATGACCCAGGCTGGTGAAAATCCTCCTCCATGGGCACCAGCAGAATTCTTCCCTGTGCTGTATTCCACTGTGGCAGGGTAGCCCGGGGTTCCAGTGCAAAATCTCACAATAATTTCACTCTCCCTCTCCTGGGCAAACAGATTCTCTCTCCACTTGGCGTGCTGGTGTGGCACTGTCGGGGCATAGGGGTGGGGTGGCATAGCCAATGCAAAAGTGTCTTTTCTGCCATCTTTATTGTCTCTTTCATTGATATAATATTAAAACCAGGTACTGTGATTGCTCACCTGATATTTGGTTCTTCTGAAAGTGCTTCCTTGGTGGATAGTTGTCAAATTTGTTGTTTGTGCAGAGGGATGATTGCTGCAGGTTTCTATTCAGTTATCCTGCTCCACCCCCCCTCAAAGTAGGAGTTTCCCCCTTTAACTTTAACACTTATTGATTCGGATAAAGGCAAGATCTGAAAACAAAGGGTCTACACTTATTGAGATGCCAGTAAAACCAGCTGAAAAGAGAAGAGAACATTCCAGGTACCCCTACCCTACTAAGGACTCTCTGTAATATAATAAATATATATATTTTTAACCTGAAAAAATGACCATTTTATATTTCTATATAAAATTGGTTGGCTAATAATATGGGGATAGAATAATATAGATATTTAAGTTTCTTAGACATTAATTTCTGTAACCAGAAGTCTTCATAGAATTATTAACCAGGGAAGGTATCTTGGAAATAGGAAATTCTATTTTAAGGGATGAAATAAAAGTATTTTTGTTTACAAGAATGTAATACTTAATTTATATGGACTAAATGTTTGAATTCCCCCAAAAATCCATATATTGAACTTCTAATCTCCAACGTGATGGTATTAGGAGGTGAGGTCTTCGTGAGTGGATTAGACTATAAGGACGGAGCCCTCATTGATGGGATTAGTGTTGCTATAAGAAGAGACAAGAGAAATTCTCTATCCCTGTTTTATGCCTTTGAAGATACAGGAAAAATATATACATCTGTAAACCAGGAAGAGGGCCCTCACCAGAACTAAATGTGCAGGCACCTTTATCTTGAACTTTCCAGCCTCCAGAACTGTGATGCATTCTAGAATGCCTATAAAAATCTATACTGGGGAAATTCCTGAAAGCATACTAGTTTTAACAGGTATTGTTGTGGCTTTACTTGGGAAATCATTATTTGTACTGATTCTTTGCCCTTACTAGAGTTTTTAGTTATATAATTTCACAAGAAATTTGTTGGGTTTGCTGTTAGTAAAGTATGCAAAATGTTTTTCTATGGCTCATTTTGAGCCCTGTCAAGTGCTAATGACTAGCTTGTATCTACATATATGGCAATTTTCTGAGCAAAATGAAGTCAGACTTAGACCAAAATATATGCCTTTAGATCATAGTATAAACTGGTTTTTAAAAAATATTTCAAATCACAGTTTTTTTCTTGTGAATATCTAATAATTTTTGTAAATATTTTTGTTAATTTCTGAGGTCTTTGTGACTTACATCTATATTTTTGAACCATTAAAGTATTTCACTGTCTATTGAGATATGGGACAAACCCTAATCTGCCAATTTATCATTCTTTTCAGTGACATCTGGGTCCAAATTCACAGTTGGCTCCCATGTTCAGTTGGTCCATTAATTTTATCTGGAACAAGACATTGAAATTTCAAATTTCTATGACTAATGATTTAGAAAACACTCCAAGCCAAGTCTCTAACACATCAATTCAGTAAATGTTTGATAAGTTAGGTCTAATGCTAAGATGCCTCTACAGTTTCACCTTGGATGAACACAATATAAATTTGGTTTTTGGTTGAGTATTTATTGTATATTTGAGTAGACTGTCCAAGTGACTCTATTCAGTTATCTACATTTTAGATACATTGTTACTTTCACATTTTGGAGTGATCTTATTGGCATATTTCCATGTGTCAGAGAAGTTATTTATGATTTGATGAAAATGATATTTATCTTTTTTATTCATACCATAGCATAGCTATGTACGAATCTGTACTTAGTTTCCAAGTATGACTATCATGTCAATAATTCTAACTCTAGATTTGTTCTCAATTCTACCTAGACCTATTTACCTAGAATTGTCTACCTCAGACACTTACTTTTAAAGTATCATTTTCCTGTGGCCTATCTTCTGGCCTTCTTATTCTAATCTCTCAGTTGACATGAATTTCTTGGCTGTTGTTGCTTTCTTGCATCCCTGACCATCTCACCATAGAAGGTCCTCTTCTTCTCCCTTATGCTGCCTCTTGGTTTTCTACTTTGTTGCCGTGTGTCCCAGACTTCTGCATGATTGACTGACTGACTGACTTTCTTCCCTGCCCCTCCACCTGTTTTAGAATCTGGGTTCATCATGATCACTTACTGACCCCTGAGCCATCTTCTGTTCTGCAGCATAAGCTTTATTAGCTTTTAGGGCTCCTTAAACCTCACATTGTGTCTACCTCTTGTGTGATATTACTGTAAACTTTAATAATAAAGCCTTTAATATTCCTTGGAAATAGAAATTCTCTGCTTTCTTAGGTGAAAAGTTTTTGAATATTATCAATTTAATTGGATAAATCTAATATTATTGTAGGCATATACTGTGCTGCTGAAAATGTTCAGAAATTAAAAATACTCTACTTTAAAGCTCTGATACTATTTCATGAACCAAAGGAAAAATTTAGTAGCTCTTGTGTAATAGACTTTGTAGTTATCATCAAACAATATTATGTTTACTTTCTTTAAGGTATCATCAATTAATATTATGTTTACTTTCTTTAAGGTAATGCTCTAGGTGCATTAATGGATAAGTTTTATCTATAATAATTTCTTAAATTTAATTTTATTGTGGTAAGTTATTAAGGATTAAACAAAACTTTTCTGACAATATTTTAAATAGTTTTGCACTTAATCCAATAATCAAATGGATTAAGATATATCTATATTACTATACTGATAAATTCTTAAGAACTGATAGACAACTGATAAATTCTTGAGAAAGATGTACATACTGATTGATATGAAATTTTTCACAGAAATTATACTAAAGCAGGAAATAAAATCTCATATGTAATAATGAGAAAGCCATATGAATATATAGTGTAGCTATCGTATAATAGATTATATCCTTATTATGATTTTCATATTCACATTTATCTGTGTTATTTATAAATGCATATTTTGCAATGTCTTGACATTTGTTAGCTGTGAAAGGCTATGCCAATATGCTTTAGTAGAATATGAAAGTGCTTGCCCAGAAACAAAAACAATGATGTGTCTTCTCCTAATATTTACATATTTGTATTTCTGTTGATAAAAATAGACTTCAATGTGGTATCATCCATACAGGCAAAATTCCTGACTTACAAAATCCCTTACAAACAATTATTAATTTCTCACTAAAAAGTATAAAAATTGCTACTCTCAAAGCAGAAATATTTCCCTTTATGACTTTCTGCCCTTGCTATTGTCCTATCACTCCTACAAAGAGTTGCCTTTATCACCTTGAGTAAGAATTGATGCAGTTTGTAGTAATAGAACAGGCAGTAATGAGAAGTAGTCACAACTTTTCTAAGAGCCATGTACTCAACTCCATCACCACTCCCTCTTGGCTAAATAAATTTAAAAAGGCCATAAACACCACCAATGTCTGTAGCATTCCCTTCCGATGTCTTTACTCTTTCAGGATATGCTCCAAATTGATTAGGTCCAAACTATATCCAACTCTTCTGTTTCTCAATTGTTATCGTACTTTTACTTCCTCAGGTTAGTCTAATCTCTCTGACTATCAGCTCCCCTTCATGGCCTCTGGCTTGAATTCTATCCACTAGATTTTCTGGCTTGCAACGACTTTTTAAAATCTATAGACAGAAATTGATCCCATAGAGTCAATCCATTAACCCTAATCCCAAGGAGAAGGACATGTGAGGTATAATATCCGTATGTGCCTCTACTCTCTGCCTTGGTTCTAGTTTCTTTAGCTTTATTTCAGTCCTTATTCGATGTCATTTATTTCCTCACTTTATGCTTCTCTCTCTCCTTCCTCTTTATTTCTGTTATTCAAGCTGCTCCAGACACTTTTTTGTTTGTTTGTTTACCTCAAGTGACACACTTCAGATGTATCACCTAGGAGAAACAAGGAAATATGAAGACCTGTAAACTATACCCCAGGGAAGAAAACCCAGTGCCATAGACAGAATTTTAAAAAGCACATATGGAAAGAGCATGGTGTAATGGATGCTTTAGGGGTGGTCCCCAACCTTTTCTATACCAGGGACCATTTTCATGGAAGACAATTTTTCCATGGAACAGGAGGGTGGAGAGGGGAGTGGTTTTGAGATGATCCAAGTGCATTACATTTATTGTGCACTTTATTTCTGTTATTATTACATTGTAATATAAAATGAAATAATTATACAACTCATCATAGGTTGGGGACCCCTGCTTTAGTGATTTTTCCCAGATTCCCTGCATGAACACTAAAGTACTCATTCTTCCCAGCTGCTGGAAATGTTAACAATAAACAGTAGCTGGGCAGGGGAGAACCTCCTTGTCTGAGGTCACAGCTTCTGCCAGGGAGCAGCTCACATGGTATTGACTGGCAACTGGGAAGATAAAAGACTTGGCCCCTTTACTTCAAGAATTACTGCCAAGAGCCATTCCAGTCCTAGAGCTTACCATGAGATCAGCTGAGGCATTTTTGAAACTTTAATGCAATTCCACTCTTCTCAATAAAATTTCCCACACTCCCTTACTATTATTGATCTCAATAAAATTCTTGCATTCAAATTTCTATATAAGAGTCTTTTTTCCAAAAAACTTGGCCTGAAACAACAGGCTTTAAAGTCAGAGAGGCCTGGTTTTGAAGCCACACAGCTTAACTTTCTAGCTGTGTAACCTTGGGTATTGTCTCCTGAGTATCTACAAGCAAAACATGATAATCAGAGGAAAGCAGTATTGCATTCTATGAGAATGAGATCCTGGGAGTTGTGCAACAAGATTCCTTGAAAAAGAAAACAAAAACACACACACTGCTTACGTGAAAGATTCAATAAGATAATATATTCAAAACACTTATTATTTTGCAGATTAGAGGCTCAACAAATTTTCTCTCTCTCTCCCTCCCCTTTTAACTTTGGAGAGACTAAAGAAAATAAGGTAGTCAGGAACAAATAGTTAATTTAAAAATTTAGTTACAGGCTGAGTACCCTTATCTAAAATGCTGGGAAACAGAAGTGTTTTGGATTTCAGAAGAGTTTTTCTGATATTAGAATATTTACATATACATAATGAGATATCTTGGGGACAGGACCCAAGTCTAAACAAAAAATGCATTTGTTTTATATATACTTTATACCCATAGCCTGAAGATAATTTTATATAATATTTTAATAATTTTGTGCATGAAACAAAGTTTTGAGTACATGTTGACTATGACTTGTAGCCTGTGGAATTTTCTACTTGTAGTGCCATGTTGATACTCAAAAACCTTTGGATTTTGGAGCCTTTTAGATTTTGGATGCTCAACTTGTTATCTTTTTTGGAATAAGAGACAGTCATCTTAGAATCAAAGAAACATTAAGTTACTTTAATTGGACCAAAAAAAATTAAAGCTGAACAAGCAAACAGTTTGGCACTGCTGAGTTATCTTTATTTTGACCTGCAAATTTTAAGCCCTTTGAGTTAGGCAGAAAATCCCTCCCTCCCCCAAAGGTGTCAATGTCTCAATCCCTAGAATCTATTAATATGTTGTCCTACATAGCAAAAGGGGCTTTGCAAATGTGATTATATTTTATGGCCTTGATATGATGTTGATTTTCACCCACAAGTACCATATACCATCTCAGATTAAATAGGGAGTGCCATTATCTAAACAAAAAAAAAAAAATCCAAAAATAAAAAGCAACAGCTGCCCCAGACGAAAAGCAATCAGCAAAAGAACTCCAGAATTATGATGAATCACAGCAAAAAGACACACCCAAAAGGGAACACCAGCTCTCAAGCAATGGATAGCAACCAAAATCAGAACATTGAAATGACAGATGAGGAAATTCAAACATGGATTGTAAGGAAGCTCGATGAAATATGAGAGGAAACAGAAACCCGATACAAAGAAACCAAAAAATTCAGGAAATGAATGAAAAATTCTCTAAAGAAATTGAATTATTAAAGAAAAATCAAATAGAACTTCTGGAAATGAAAAATTCCTTCAAGTAAACAAAAACCACAGTAGAAAGTCTTAAAATTAGGTTAGATGAGGCAGAAGAAAGAATCTCAGAGCTTGGAGACAACAGCTATGAATTAAACAAGTCAGTCATGATATAGAGTGGAGAAATAAGAGGAATGAACAAAGCCTACAGGAAATATGGGATTATGTAAAGAGGCCTAACATAAGAATCATAGGCATCCCTGAGGGCAAAGAAGAAAATACACAAGGGTTAGAAAACCTATTTGAGGGAATAACTTAGGAAAATTTCCCTGGTCTTGCTAGAAATCTAGATATCCAGGTACAAGAAACTCAAAGGACTCCTGGGAGATTTGTCACAAAGAGGCAAACACCACCATACATAGTCATCAGCCTTCCCAAAATAAACATGAAGGAGGTACTCCTATGAGCCCTAAGGTAAAAGCATCAGAAAAACCCAACAGAGTAACTCAGACTTCACAACTGAGACCATACAAGCCAGAAGGGACTGGGGCCACATTCTAAGTATTCTCAAACAGAATAATGACCAGCCTAGAGTTTTGTATCCTCCAAAACTATGTTTCTTATATGAGGGGGAAGTAAGGACTTTCTAAGACAAACAAACACTGAGGGAATTTGAAGACAAGACCTACCCTGCAGGAAGTACTCAGAACTGCCTTAGATATGGATCAGTACAATAGACACCCTTCAGTATAAAATCACCTAAAAGCTAAAGGTCAAAGACAAGATACCACAACGTCTCAAGAGATAAAACAAAGCAACAAAATTCTATTCAACAGGATGAACAGAAATCCACCCCATTTATCAATTGTTTCAATAAATGTGAATGGCTTGAACTTTCCACTCAAAAGACAGGCTGGCTGATTGGATACATGCCAAGTATCTGCTGAAAGACCTCTACAGGGAGAACTATGAAACATTGGGGAAGGAAATCTCAGAGGATACAAACAAATGGAAAAACATATCATGCTCATGGATAGGCAGAATCAACATTGTTAAAATGTCTATACTACCTAAAGTGATTTACAGGTTCAATGAAATCACCATTAAAATACCAACATCAGTTTTTGGAAATCTAGAAAAAAAATAGTTCTACACTTTATATGGAAGCAGAACAGATCCTGAATAGCCAAAGCAAATTAATCAAAAAGAACAAATCAGAAGTCATCACTTTACCAGATTTAAAGCTATATTACAAGGCTATAGTAACCAAAACAGCATGGTAATGGCACAAGAACAGAGACATAGACCTATGGATTTGAACAGATACTGCAGATAGAAAACCATCCCCATATTTCCATCTGATCTTTGACAAAGAAGACAAAACATACACTGCGAAAAAGAATTCTTATTCAATAAATGGTGCAGGGAAAGTTGGATAGCCACATATAGAATATTGAAACAGGATCTGCACCTCTCACCACTCACATAAATTAATTCACAATGGATAACAGACTTAAACCTAAAGCATGAAACTATAAGAATTCTGGAAGAAAATGTTGGAAAAACTCATATAGGTATCGGCCTAGGCAAAGAATTTATGAAGAAGACCCCAAAGGTAATCACAGCAACGACAAAAATAAATAAATGTGACCTGATCAAATGAAAATGCTTCTGCACAGCCAAGGAAGCAGTCAATAGAGGGAACAGACAGCCTACAGAATGGGAGAAAATATTTGCATGCTATATATCTGATAAATGGCTAATAGCCAGAATCTATAAAGAACTCAAGCAAAACAGTAAGAAAAAAAAAATCAAACGACCGCATTAAAAAGTGGCAAAAGTCATGAACAGATTTTCAAAAGAAGAAAGATTAATGGACAACAAACATATGAAAAAATGCTCAAAGTCTCTAATCAGGGAAATGCAAATCAAAACCACAATGAGATATTACCTAACTCCAGTGAAAATGGCTTTTATCAAAAAGTCCCAAGCCAACAGGTGCTGATGTGGATGTGGAGAGAAAGGAACACTTATACACTGTTGGTAGGACTGCACATCATTAGAAACTCTATGGAAAATAGTATGGAGACACCTCAAAGAACTAAAAGTAGACCTAACATTTGATCCAGCAATTCCACTATTGAACATTTACCCAGAGGAAAAAAAGTCATTTTATCAAAAAGACATGTGCACTCGAATGTTTATTGTAGCACAATTGACAATAGCAAAGATGTGGAATCAACCCAAGTGCCCAACAATACATGAGTAGTTTAAGAAAATGTGCTATATATATACTATGGTATACTATTTATCCATAAAAAATGGGGAATTAATACCTTTTGTAAGAACCTGGATGTAACTGGAGACCATTCTCCTGAGTGAAGTATTACAAGAATGGAAAAGCAAACAACACATGTACTCACTATTAAACTAGAACTAATCGATCAACACTTATAAACATATATGGAAATAAAATTCAATGGAAATCAAGCAGGTGTGGGGGGAGAAGGGGTTGGGTAAATTCACACCTAACAGGTACAATGATACTATCTGGGTGATGGGCACCCTTATAACATTGACTCAAACTTCACAAGAGTAATACATGTAGCTAAAACATTTTGACCCTTGTAATATTCTGAAATAAAAGAAAAAATACTGTAGACCTTTATAATGAGCATAAAGTTTCAATTATGCATTTGAATAAGTTCTAGAGATCTGCTGTACAACAAGGTCCCTATAATTAATAACAATGTATTGTACACTTTAAAATTTGTTAAGGTTTCTCATGTTAAGTGTTATTATCCATAATAAAAGAAAAGAAAAAGAAATTGTAGAGCTTTAAAAATTAATTGCCTATACTGATGAGTTTCTATTTATTTTTTAATAGTATTGAATGTTTAGCTCTTTGACCAAGAACATTTTTAAATAAAAATAAGCTAATATTAAATTCAACAAACTAATATTTATTACAAGAGTTGGATTCACTTGCCAACATGACAGATGTTGTTCTTCCTGTGGGCCATGGTTCAGGACTCAGAATTCTTGCCCTCACTTCATTAGCATTTATGACCCATTGGATAGTTGTTCTGGTATGCCATCTACCTGGGGACAAGCTGCTATATCTGTGACCACTCTCTGGTCTCTTTCCCTAAGAAATGAGAATCACCACCCTCCTTTCCAAAATGTAATGTTTTCTGTTTAGCCTAAATTCAATAATTAGACACTTAAATGTTATTAGATGTTACTTTGTTACTTTGATTTTTTGTTTCACTCTTGGTGATTTCCCAGTGATTCATTTGGAAAATATACGCATATTTCCCACAAAATTGACTGAAGATAGTCTAGCCTTAGCTGAAATTCTAGGAGTTTGACCTTTGTTTTAATTAGTGAAGTTGCAGTATTAAATTATTAAAAGTAATGGACCCCCAAAAAGCAGGAACCATTCTCTAAAATCTTTTAATGAACCTCAGAGTGAAATTACCTAGGTGAATTATTAAAATCCATCTTATAGTTAAAATGCTTTCATAGTATCTACTATTTAACACAATTAATTTCACTTTCCTTAATGAACTTAACTCAGTTGGCATTTGGGCTTTTCTTTTTCTTTCTTGGGTTTCTTTCTGTTATTTGTGTGTTTTAGTAGTAAAGAATTGCAGCTTCAGCAAACCATAAATTTTATTTTTTATATGCAAAATATTTTTCTGGGAGCCAAGACTTAATGATTTATGGCGATGCATTTTATTTTTAAATATATAAAGAAGCTGAAACAACAACAACAGGAAAAAACCTTTTATCAGCCCCAGAAAAAGTGGCTATAATTGAAATTAAGCTGGAGTTGATTAATTCAGTAAACAAGACCATAATAATAGAAAGTCAACTTTTTCTTTATTCAGTAATGTAGAATTAACATAAAATGACACTGATAATTCTAAACTAGCTATGCTTTTTTATTTGAGTTTCCTACATAGTTACTTATTAGCTTGTGGGTCTCTGGATTGAAAAAATAAAATTAAATCCAAACTTAGGAGCAGTACTTACTCTACAGAAAATATGTTCTACTCTTAAAAGTATGTTAAATATATTCTTTATAGTTTCTCATTAGAAATTATTTACTTACCAAATGTGATTGCACATGCCGGCTTTATTTAACTGATTTATTATTTTGATTGCATACCTCCTAAATATGTTTTCAACTAAGGTAATTGTGTTAATTTGCATCTTGAAAGGGAACATTTCAAGACAGAGAATTGTCTTCAAAGTACTATCTGGTGAATTAAAAATATATATTTTCAATTATTTATAGTGAGATTTTTCAATGTTAATTTCCCACTTCCTCTCTAACCCCCAAATTTTTCCCTAGGGTTGTCTTTTAAGCCCTTGTTAGGAAATGACTACAAGATTGTGCCTTAGAGAATTCTAGGGAAATCTTTTTAAAGGCAGAACATACTGGTATTTAAGTAACTGAAAAATAAGACAGTGAAATAAAAGCTAGGAGTTTAATATTTTTCCTTCAGCACAGGACAGATGAAATGACAAAAAAACAATCTTTTTTTGTTGTAGGGTTAGAGAATGACAAAAACTAATTAATAAGTCTTAGTAACTAGACAACAAGGTATTATTATCTGTTTTGAAGTTCAAGAAGTTTTGAAGTTTCCAAACAAGATTTTTTCCCCCACAAGTATCCATCTAAATCAAATAAAAACTCAGGGATACCAGAACAAATTAAATCAAACGTGACAGATTGCTGATCCAACTTGTCAGTGTAACACTAAAATAGCCAGGATTAAGAAAATGGGGCTAAAGTTCCCTGCCTGGTTATCAGGTTGTACATTGTCACTGCTTCTTAGTGAGGCTGACAGAGTCGAATTAGTAGGTCAAGAGAGCAAAGCCAGCCGGTTTTTTAACAGTCTTACCAAGCACATCTCACTTGGAGGACTTAGGAGAGAAATCACCAAAAACATTTTGTTATTTTTGTACTCATGTTCTAAAAATAAAAAAAAGGGGGTATTAAATGCAGATCCTCTCATTAAGGGGATATTGTCAAGCTAGACTTTTATGATGTGTTTATTGAGAACAATTTACTGCCCAAACTCTCTGTACAGTTGACATAATAATTTAGATAAAAACAGAAAGAAAAGTGCAATGAATCTTACTTCCTGGAGTGACAGCGGTTGGAGCATGGGTGAGATTTCAATGAACTGCACTTATGAGTGACCATGAATTGTAGATGACAGCATAGTTACACACATTATTTAATCTCAAATTAGAGCCAGACATTGTGAAGCAAGATGTCCTTCTAGCAATCTTAGTAAGTGTTGGCAGCAAGAATAGGTTTCAATCCAGCAATATATTTCTTAGAGAAGCAGATAATTAAGTATCACCTAATTATCTTCTCTATACTTTTTGAAAGGTTAACACTTTCATGTTTTAAAATCTAAGTAATAAGGAAAAAAACCTGGGCCCTGAATATACTTTCTAACCTTTAAGTTTCCAAGATTTTTTCAAATCCTATATTAATGGGAAAATGATATAATAACAGTGGAAGCCTTATTTATTTATTTATTTTTTAGTCCAAGGTCTTTCCAAATCAGGATTGCCTTGTATTTCATTGGAAACAACATAACCAGATGAGATGTCTCCAACTAAAGTGTCTTTAAGAGAAAACAAACATATAGACAAGAAACCTAAAAACAAAAAGGGGGGTTGGTTTTCTTAAGAAGGGGTTCTTTTATGTATTAGTCCGCAAACTGTCCCCTTTACATTTTTTCTGCACCACCCTCATTCCTGACATTGGCTGATATATTGTTAGTGTTACTTCCATTTCAGTAGAGAAGAAAATGAATCTTCTCATGACATTTCTAAACAGTTTTTTTTTAGCAAAATTTCAATTTACAGTAAAGGCAATAGAATATTTTTATTTACATAAAAATAAAATGTTATTGCAAAAGATTTAGATATGTGATGATGTACAGAAATAATACAAAAAAAGACCTTTGCTGCCTTCACACGTTGATGAAACAAAATGCCACAAATACAAGTGCAGCTCCTGTGTTTTCTTCCTCATTTCCTTTCCCTTCCTCTCTCTTCACAGATAACCACTTTCCTCTTTAGCATTTCTCATTTTCATGAATGTATGCTTTCTCTATGCATGTATCTCTAAAACATAAAAAATTTTGCAAGTTTTGAAATTTAATAAATAAACACATATTTTTTTTTTACAGTTTGTTCTTTTTTTTTTAAGAGACAATGTCTTGCTCTGCCATTCCCAGGGCCCCAGAGTGGAGTGCAGTGGCATGATCACAGCTCACTGCACCTCAAACTCCTGGGATCCAACTATCCTCCTGCCTCAGCTTCCTAAGTAACTGGGACTCCAGGTTGCACCACCACACCCAGCCCAATCTTCTTATGTTTTTGTAGAGATAATGGTCTCTCTGTATTTCCCAGGCTGCGTTGGTCTCCAACTTCTGGTCTCAAGCTATCCTTCCACCTCCCAAAGTGCTAGGAACCAGCAACCACATCTGCCTGTAGTTTGCTCTTTTAAAAGCCAACATTTGGGTTTATAACACATATTCAGGTTATAGAGGTAATTCAGATTTTTTCCTCATGATCACTGAATAATATTCTATTATTTGAATTTGCTAACACATTTTATTTATCTATCCCACAATGATGGCTTTGTTGTTCATCCACTGTAACACTTGAGATTATCAAACTTCATTTTTATTATTCTGATAGTTGTGAAATGGCAGCTTGTATTTTCATTTGCTTTTTCTTAATTGAAACCAGTCAAATAGGTTTTCTTATATTTATTGGGCATTCATTTTTCTTCTTTTAGAATTTTTTTCACATCTTTTCCCTATTTTACTACAGAATGCCTTGTCTTCCTCTTTATATTCACAAAAGTTCTTTTCATGTTCCAAATAATAATCCTTTGTCAGTTATGGACATTGCACTTTTCTTCTTCCTTCATGTACTTTATGTTTGCTCTTTCGTTCTGCTTCTGTTTGATACGCAGTTTTCAATTTGATAAAGTAATTTTTTTTTAACGTTTAAAACTTTTTATGGTTTGTGTCTTGTTTAAGAAATTCTTTTCTACTCTGGAGTCATAAATTGTTCCCCTATCTTTTCTTCCAAAAATGTTAAATTTTTGTTTATTACATTTAGATCTTCAGTGCACTAAGAGTTATTTTATGTGAGTGTTCTACAGAAATAATGATTGTGAGCATTTTTGTATCATTCCTGAATCAAAAGGAATGCTTCCAATTTTCATCATCATGTGTCAGGCTGACTAAACACTGTTTTAATAGTTACATATCTTCTATTCTCAGTATGTTAATAATTTTAATCAGTGGATATTGAATTTTATCTACTGCCTGTATGTTTTGTTTTAACGAGACATTTAACAAATTATTTTTAAATATGTTCTCCTTTGATAATTTTTTCTATAACAAATATCCTGATATTATTGCGTCATCCTTGTATGTTTGGGATAAAACCCAACTTTGTCATAAAAAAGATATTTTTAAATATATATCTCTCTGGATTCAATTTCCTAGTATTTGGTTAGAACTTTGGATCTATGCTAACACTTGAAATAAGCTTTTAATTTTCATTCCTAATTCTGTCTTGGATTCAAACTTCATAAAATGAGTGGGAGAGGGTTCCCTCTTTTATATTCCCTAGATTTGTAAGTATGCTAATGGAATATTTGTTAAAAGTTGGCTTTAAAAATATCAGTGAATGAAGGGATGCACTGTTATTTACTGACTGAATTTCTTTACTGGGGTATGTCTAATAAGAGTTTATTTTCTTTTGTTTGTTTTTTATTTCAGAATATTACAGGGGTACAAACATTTTGATTACATGTTTTGCTTTTCTGCAATTTGAGTCAAAGTTGTAAGTGTGCCCATCACCAAGGTAGCATGCTCTGTACCCATTAGGTGTGAATTTAGCTGTCCCCTCCTCCCCACTTCGGCCTACTTGGTTTCCACTGAGTTTTACTACCATATGTGCACGTGGGTTTTGATTGATCAGTTCCAATTTAATAGTGATATTCATCTGTTCAGGAATTCTAATTTTTCCTGATTGAGGCTAGGGAGGCTGTCTGTTTCCAAGAATTTATCCATTTTCTCCACATTTTCAAGTTTATGTGCATAGAGATATTTCTAGTATTCACAGATGATATTTTGTATTTCTGTGGTATCAGTTGTGATTTCTCTTTTTTCATTTCTGATTGACCTTACTAGAGTCCTTTCTTTTTTACTTCTGCCTAGTGAGAGGCCTGCCAATTTTGTTTGTCTTTTCAAAAAACCAACTTTTTGTTTCATTCATCTTCTGTATAATTCTTTTATTATCCATTTTATTTAGTTTTTCTCTGATTTTGGTTACTTCTTTTCTTCTGCTGCTTTGTTCCTCATCATAATGTATAAAGTAAAAATGTGCATACATGTCTTTTCTGGTGACAAACACTGAAGGAAATAAAGGAGTAAAGCTCTGATCTCTTGATTTCCTATATTTCCACTACATGTTTTAAATATATCATCCGAAGGACTGCCACACTCCTTTGTATTATTGTGTGCAAGATGAAACATCATCATGATCAAGCAAAAAGTGATTGACACTAAGAAAAAAATCTGAATAGAAATATTTCCCAAAACTTGCCATAGCCATTTGTCAACTATGTTTCTTTTTATTTTTCTAAATGATTTAAAAATGTTCTACTAGGACATAACATTCAGAAATGTACTTAAATAAGAAGCAGAATAAAGGAGATAATGGAGAGAATGTCATAACATGAAGCTAAAATGCATAAACTGAAGTTCTGTGTACAATGGCTACAACTTGGCCTTAATTAAGTGATTATAAGATAAATTGAAGGAATTGCTTGGTAATGATTACCATTTCTGATCTTAACAGGTAGAATATTTTCCCAAGGATCATAAAGAGAAACGTGCATATTAAAAGATAAAATGTCCCTAATGACATACATACACTAAACACAGCTATAAATTGCATATTTCTTATATATCAATAGCATCATATCAAAATGCTGTTTTCTTTTTTAAGAAATATAATTTTCCAGGCCGGGCACGGTGGCTCACGCCTGTAATCCTAGCCCTCTGGGAGGCTGAGGCGGGTGGATCGCTCGAGGTCAGGAGTTCAAGACCAGCCTGAGCGAGACCCTGTCTCTACTGAAAATAGAAGTAAATTATCTGGACAACTAAAAATATATATAGAAAAAATTAGCTGGGCATGGTGGCGCATGCCTGTAGTCCCAGCTACTCGGGAGGCTGAGGCAGGAGGACCGCTTGAGCCCAGGAGTTTGAGGTTGCTGTGAGCTAGGCAGATGCCACGGCACTCGCTCTAGACCAGGCAACAAAGTGAGACTCTGTCTCAAAAAAAAAAAAAAAAAAAAAAAAAAAATATATATATATATATATATATATATATAATTTTCCAAAAGCTAGTCCTATAGTTTTCTTCCATGGAAAACTCAAATTCTTTTTGCTGTAGGAATTCACTAGATTTCTTAGTCCTACCAAAAGAGAACACCTACACTTATGAGCTCAGAGATATTTTTTACTTGTAAGTGAGACAGTGCAGGTTCCCAAAGCATGGAAATTAAAAAAAAAACAAAACAAAAAACGAGTTCTTTTAAGGGAAATTCCAGACATCTAGCTATCCTTGAAGAGCGAGCACATTGATAAGCAAGAAAGTACTAACCATAGTCCCTCAAGCAAGCCAGAGTCACAAGTTACAAGTCACTTCCCTATGAAAACGAAAAGATAACATCTTTACATATATTCTTGAGTTGTTTTTTAGATACTTCCCCCAGATGAAAAATGCCAACCATTATCATGTAGACCTCAGATAACGGGGAACTGAAGACTGAACTCTGACCATCATTCTTTGTTCTAAATTTCTTCCTGAGGGAGTGGAAGAAAGTCACACCCATGGGCCAAGCCAATGTATTATGTCCATATGTTGATTTATGATTTTGCCTGAAACTTCTGCTTTCCTGAAATTTACCCCTGCCTTTAAAAACTATTGTTTGCAAGCCATCAGGGAGTTTGGGTCTTCAGTGTTAGCTGTCCATTCTCAGTGCCATGCAATAAATGTCTTTTTCTCTCACTGCAAATCTCAGTGTCAGTGTCCGGCTTGGCTGTGCTGTCCAAGCAGACCCGTTTGGTTCAGTAATATATGTTAAATTTCAATCACTGTAATTTGTAATATGAGGAAAATACATGTTTCTTTGACTTCCTTGTCCTTTTAGTCTCTTGTTCATATTTATTCCAACTGAAAATTTCTTCAAATACTTCTCGCAGTCTCCTGTTTAATCAATGTATAGGGTCTCCTCCTACTTCATGAAGAGAATTCCCTTTGAAGTCAATTTGTGCTCTAAGGAGCCTGGAAAGAATCCTGACAATAGCAGACAAAAAGCCACACAAACTTTTAGTGTTTTATAAAGTAGCTACTTAACTGATGTTCCATTTAATCACAATGCATTCTTTATTAGGATAGTTATATGCACATCCTTTAAACCTCTTCCAAGATCCTTATGAAACCTTACTGAGAATTTAGGTAAGCTGATTTACTTAGTCTTTCATCAATTTCTCTGTTTACTCTTTAAGAGTGACACACTAGGCTAAGGAAGTGCAATTTAATAGAAACTTGCCTTGTTAGCTTTTACAAATTTCATATATTACACTAACACACAACATGAAGCCAGAAACTGAGTGTTATTAGGAATGGCGATTTGAAAAACAATTCAACTAAACATTGACAAATGATAAAATTTTTGAATAATAATATATCCAACAAAATACGGATAAAACACAAATTTATATACCATGTTTTCTGAGGGATCTCTGAGTTTCTTTCTTAGCCAGCTCAATATTTGCTCAATTTGTATCTAAAGACATGTTGAAAGTACCTGATACAGGATTCTTGTTAAAAGACTTCTGTCCAGGGACACATAAAGGCTCATATAAAAACAAGCTCATAAATTTGTCCTCATTAATGTGATCCTCCAATCCAATAGCTGTCAAAATGAGGACCAAAAATGGGGTATATCAATTTATTACAATAGTTTGAAAATTCGCGTGTGCAGAGTTACTTCACTATAGAAATAGTTTTGCATTTATATACACTGATAATTTGAAAAGATGTTCATATTTAAGTTACATTATAAAATATATTTATTTTAAAGCATTGGTATATTCATGTTAACTTTACATCTTTTTATCATTTTTTGTTTTCTCAGTCACTGGATCCTAGGAGTACAACTATCAACATGTTCAGATCTCTCACTTGAAATTGTTCAGAACACTTGTAGATACCAACAGACCTGTGCTAATAATCATACAATGGCTACCACAGCAACCTTGTCACAGCAAACCCCCTGATTCTAACCATTAGCTTTCTCTATGCTTTTCTGTGTAACAGAATATTTCCCTGACTTTGGTGAACTGAAGAAACACTAATTTCTGCACTTTCATTGGGAATTTTAGACTACTTACTCTGATTTTTAGAGGGCTTTTGGCTAAAGTAGAATTACCTAAAACCTCACAGAGTTACATTTAAATTCCCAGAATCGTAGACCTTTCAATCTCTTTAAAACACAATAAATCCCTTTATTGAATACTCCAGTTTAAATATGCATTCACTGATCTGTTCATTCATTTTCTCATTCATCATACATTTATTGAGCATCTTTTGTGTGCAAGGTAGTATCCTGAGATGCTGAAGTTATGCTCTCTTGGAATTTAGCAACTTAGTGGGAGAGAGATTAATGCTATTACATACATGGGTAGCTTCATCTATCAGTGTTGGGAGAATTTGGTAGGGAAAGACACTTAGAAAGAGGGTGAAAAAGGAAGCAATTATGCAGGAGGTGGGAGTAAAGCAGGACTCTTAGAGTTGTGGTTGACCTAATGTATAATTTGGGGATGGAGATGGGTGTGGTGTTGCAATGATGCTCAACATCCTGGTTTGAGGAAAGCTCCACATTAAAAGATACAAGCAAGAAAGCACAAAATAAACAGAACACTGAGTAGAATGTCTGCCTCAAGTTTGGTTAAGACTGGAAAGTGGGAGGCAGATGGTGGAAAAGCTAAGAATTCTGAACTTTCTGTTATACCACAGGGAGTCCTAAAAGTTCCTAAGCATGGCCATGACCTTAGTTAAACACTTACGATACACTTGTGACATGCCCAGCATTGTTTAAAATAGTTTTGGAAAAAAAGAAGTAATTTACCCTCCATAACAACTTCCTTAGATAGGTAGTTTTATTATCTAAATATTTTATATACAGAGAACTAAGAAACTGAGAGGTAAGTTGCCCAAGGTCACAACTAGGAAGCGGTAGAGCTAGGATTCAAATCTAGGCAAGGCTGTTTCCAGATGCTGTGTTCTTACCCATTACACTGTCAAAGGGAAGGAGCAAAGTCAGATTTAAAAAGATTAATCTGAGTGCAAAATATAGACGTGTTCAAAGAACTGGAAAGACTGGGGATGAAATTTAATTAGAAGAATTTTCAGCAGTATGAACACGAGGTAATGCTACTGAAGCCAGAATGGTGGCTGTAAGAAATGGATGGATGTAACAGACAAGAGTCCTTATGAACTCACAACTAAATATAATTACAACAAAGTTAGTTAAATCGTGTCACTTCTTAAAGAATTGAAGCCTGCCACATATACATAGAAAATATTAGAACTTAATAATCTTATCTTTTACATGTTTGAAAAGATCTGTTCTTATTAAACACAAATTCAGCAAGTAGTTTTAGTAGGTTTTCCCTAATTAGAAAATTATTATTTTTGGTTGGTGAGCAATAGCCAAGTGTTAAATGGGAAAACATTGACCGTGTGTTCTATTTTACGTGGTGCTAACTTTCTGTTTGTGTACCTTTGCAGTTTACTAATTCCTTTCAGACAAAACTGTGCCTTTCTAAATTGTCTGTAAGCTTTCTGAGATATAAATTCCAGGTTATTTTGAAGTTATGCCTGTTTGTATCATTCGCCCACTCAAGACATCGCACATTCTTCCAACCACCCCCTACACTTGGAACAGACATACAATTAATATACGCCAGGCAGGCCACCTTGCTCTTCTCCTTCAAAAACTCCTAAAAAACCATCTGCTCTGGGAGGCATTCCAGCTACAATAACCACCTACTACTTTCAATTGCCGATAATATCTGCATCCACTTTCTTGAGCACTGCTTACATATTTTACCATTATAAACTCCATTAGACAATATATTTCCTAAATACCTTATAGTGGTGTGTAACCTCTTCTCAAACATCTATATTCCCTTAGAGTAATAGCACATTTTTGCAAGCATTTCTTCTGCAACAGAATAAGGAAATAACAGCTTCAAAAGAGTCAGAGAATTAACATTGACTCTTGGATCAAAATGTTTAGCCAACCCAGTTAGGTGTTCTGATTAGGGTTTGTGCCAAACTTTCATGGAGAATGTTCAGTGACACTATCTAATTGGATTCTTTGTGAACAGACTATAGTGTGAAAATTAAATAATATAGTGGATTGTTTTTAAATTACTATACTTTGATTTCCAAAGTTTATTATATAGGACTTGCTAGGCAACAAAAATTTTGATATTATTGTATTTGTGATAATTTTTTCCATGCAATAAAAAAATAAGATATGATAAGAACACACTTTATTGTTATGCAAAATAGATGTAAGACAGACCATTTCTTTTTTATTTTTGATATTTTAAATCCACATATTGCCATGCTAGTTAATACCAAATTCCTGCATGCCTATGAATCCCCTAGTGATCATGTCAACAGCATAATATCTTCCTGGGGATGACATCCATCCAGGTAATAATCTAAAGCCATGCATTTTTTACTCTTGCAAAAGTCAGGCCTCGCTGGAATATAAAGGGTTTTTCTTTGTATTTACACAGCAGGGATTTCAGATCAAGAGACAGGTACCAGAGGACTGAGGACAGAAGAATTAACACACTGGAGCAATATAATAACGAAACACGGCGGGGGATTTCTGCCAAACTTGAAGAGCCAAGCCCTGCTGTTGCTGAGTGTAGGTGGTGGGTGGCAAGGTGGGAGACAAAATCATGGAAATAGAGAGGCAAGAGGTTGTATGCACTGGCTGGTTCCCTTATTCTTCAGGTCAACACCTCAGAGGGGAAAGAAAAATACCCAAGTAAAACACGGCCATCAGAGAATGCTGGGATTTGCCTTGGGAGACCCTTTCAGTGACTGCAAAGAACAATACTGTTTTCATAATTCTATGCCTTATATTGTTTGGGAACAGCAAAGTAGCAGTGGCTCAAGGAAGTGTCCAGTCAAGTGGCTCTGAGGAAAGCCCTTGCAGAGTTACATAAACCTTATTATGGTGGAGAAAAAAAGCATCTTAGAATTACAAGGCCCTCCCACAGTGTTAACTCAAAAGTGCTTAGAATGAACTAGGAGAAGGCAGATGTTAGGACACATAATTGGTGAGTATGGGATGTTGAGAATGAAGACAATTACACAGTCCACAATCCCCAGGAGCAGGTATCAGCCAGATGCCCAAAATATCACGTGGTCTCCACAGAAGATGCCAGTGCAACATGCCCAGAGACCACGTGGCTTCTGCTACATTTCAGCAGGGATAGAGACTGTCTGGAAGACAGAGTCTTCCCCTATTGTGACTGTTACTTTTATGTGTCAACTTGGCTGAGCCACTAGGTGCTCAGGTATATGGGTAAACGTTACTCTGGATGTGTCTGTGAGGGTGTTTCTGAATAATTTTAACATTTGTTGGTAGACTGAGTAGAGCAGACTGCCTTCACAATGTGGATGGGCCTCATCCAATCCTCTGAAGGTTCTAACGGTGCAAAAAGGCTGAATAAGGGAGAATTCACTGTCTCAGCCTGACTGTCTTCAAGCCTGGTCTTCTCCTGCCTTTCAGAACTGATTCAGACTGAAGCTTATACCATTGCCCTCCCCTGCTTCCCAGGCCTCTGGATTCGAACGGGAAGTGTACCATCAGCTCTCCTGGATCCCTAGTTTGCTGACTGCAGATCTTGGACCTTCTCAGCCTCCACAATCACATAGGCCAACTTCTTATAACCAAATTCTCTCTCTCTCTCTCTCTCTCTCTCTCTCTGGAGAACCCTAATATACCTATGTTAAGAGGAAATAAGATATGCCCTTCATACCTAAATATTGCTCAGGGAAGGAGGAAAGGAAGAACAAAGCCATTGAGTAGAGAAAGATGCTCAGAAAAACTGGACAGTTACATAAATGAGAAAATGTGTTAAACTATAAAAGACTAAAGTACTTTTCATTAAGAAAACCAATTGTTTACTCCATCAGTGAGAGTGGTAACAAACACGAAGAGATCAATTGTAGAAATTAATGAAAGTCATTCTTTTGTACAGTTAAATGTATGATTGCTTTATATTTTACTGCTTCTGTTAAAAGGGTTATTGCTAATAATATTCCTAATCTAAAGCCTTTCAAGAGAATTTCTACTTTATTTTTTGACTCCTTTTTGAAGTCATTCAACAAGTTTGTTTTGAATTTTATTTGGATTTATTTGAAAAGGTACACCTGTTTTTTGACTGTTTAGAAAATATTAATTATCACCATCAATATGTTTGCAATATTTCCTGCCAAACAGAAAAGAGCATGCATGGCATACATATCTGGGCTTAAACATCTTAAGATCAAATAAAATAATTCATGCAAAAGCAAATTTAAAAACTGAAATAAGTATGAATATGTTATTTTATTATTGAAACAATATTAATAAGGGTATACAGTTTTCTTAGAATATGAAAACCAGGGTCCTTATCTTGGATCTGTTAACAATTTTATTCTTATATAAATTCCAAACTACTCAAGAATATATTTTAAAATAATACTCATTTTGAAATTAAGGAAAAACCTGTGATCTTAGAATTGTAGGTTTTTATTCTTTAGTATAAAGTATTTATGCTTCATTTAATCTATTAAGGCCCAAAAGATTTGTGTGCATAGCTACTAAGATTTGGATAACTATTGTTTGCAAACCATTTTATAGTACACTTTGATAAGGACATTTCTTAACTGAAATTTTCATAGTAGATTCACCTGAAGGTGAGTTTAACTCAGAAAACTATAGAGACAAAAAATGGATCAAGTGAGATTGACTGAATTTAAATTACAAAGAAAAACTAGACAGTATATGAAAATGAAACAGCTACATAAGCTAATTTATAGTCATGTAAATTAACTACAGGAATGCCTTCTGAGAAATGTGTCATTAGGCAATTTTGTCATTGTTTGAACATCACAGTTTACTTACACAAACCTAGATGTTGTATATATTTATTTATTTATATATTTTTTTTATGTAGAAAACCAAATGTCCTCACATCATTACTGAATGTCAATCATTTCCTCTACTTGATCTTCAATGCCAACATGAAATACCCTATATCAGATGGTTTCTATTAATGCTCCATTATAACCTTATGAGACCACCATTGTATATGTGATCCGTTATTGACTCAGATGTCCTATGCAGTGCATGACTGTATACATGTGCATGTAAATGAAAATAACAATGGCTTACACATATAGTTAAGTTTCCAAAAACTTCCAAGTCCATTTCCCACTTTCTAAGAATCACCTAATATTTATGATACACCTTTCTAAGTTCCAGAGAGTTATTGGACCTTTGCATTATAGCATCAATATCCCTCATGCACTTGAGTTACATGAGAATTTTGATAGTAAATTCTGATGGGAATGAGAGAGAAAAGAAATGGTATTACATTAGCTACATTACTTGGGTTATTCAATTTAATTTAATCTTATGACAACCCTGAGAAATAGGAATTACTATTCCAATTATACAGGTGATGAAATAAAGCCTCCGAAATTCTAAATGATTTACCGATTTACCCCAGGTTTTAGAGCTGGTAAGAAGCAGAGCAAAATTTAGATATAGACAGAACTGAAAGTGTGTTCTTTGCATGGCATCATGAAGTGTCTTCTGGCTGAATCATCAGTGGAACCCAATATTAGGATCAAACCTCCAAATCATCAATGTACTTTTTTTTTTTTTGTAAACTCTGCTTAAAATTCTTTATATTTTGTAGCGAGAACCAGGAAAACTTGCTTGTTTCATTTGAACAAAGAAGTTAAAAATTATAGAAATAACTTCAATATGAGTTTTACTACTGTTTATGTGCTAGAGAGCTTGGAAAATTCTGAATGAAATTAAAATGCATTTCATTGGTGTGGAATCATGAACATTTGTCAAAATTGTTTTGTACAAAACTCCCTAGGTTTTCACAGCTGTATAAATGCTCCCTCAAAGAAATAAGTACCGAATGAATAAAAACAGATGTGGCATTTTTGCATATTAGCAACAAAAATCTTTTTATTTTGTCAATGTCTTACCATAACTTCATTTATGTCATAATTTTGTACATAATAAGTGCAAGAAAAGTACATGACATTTGCAGTACATATAATGGTCTTCAGTCCTGTTTTCTGGTTACTTACATTTCTCCAGAGATTACCTTTGCACAGGAACTAATTTTGTATGTTTTCTAACTAAAACTCAACCTTTCATGGTGTGCACTAAAAGAAAAACCAAACATTCTCCACTCTATTAAAAGTAATTGAGTCAGAACGTTTAAAGGTATTTTAAATGAATGTGCACTGAACATTCTCCAACTTGGTTCAGGAAATAGATGTAGGAAAGTTTTTAATACCCTACAAATCTTAAGAAGAGGAAATTACCTTTTGGTTATTTAAAGCTAGAGAAGATTGGGTTTTAGAACTTTAAGGCAATGTGCTGTCATCAACCTCAAGGCAATGAAAGGGTCTTCCTTTAAAAAGACACCAGTATTTTGTGTTTATAAATTGTATTTTCACCATTTAAAATTCAAATACCACATGCAGGTTGAATATCCCTAATTTGAAAATCTGAAATCCTGAATATTACAAAATGCGAAACTTTTTAAAGGCCTACATGAAGCCACAAATAGAAAATTTCACAGATAAGTACTTACCACAAACTTTGTTTTATGCACAAAATTATTAAAAATATTGCATAAGATTATATTTAGGCTATGCATGTAAGGTATATATGAAACATAAATGAATTTTGTGTTTATACTTGGATTCCATCCCCAAGATACCTCATTAAGTATATGCAAATATCCCAAAATGTGAAAAAATCCAAAATACTTCTGGTCCCAAGCATTTTGGTAAGAGGTACTCAACCTGTAGTACTCTTTTAGGCATCCAGATGTGGGATCTAGTTAATTTTGTGTAATATTGCTAAGAAGAAATGAAATCATTTGCCATATCTAATGATAATTCAAGCTCTCAACAACATTAGAAATTGAAGATGTTAATATATATGCATAAAACAATTCTATGTGACTTTTCAAAGATTAAATTGAACACTCAGTATGGACAAAGAAAGAAATTAAATCATGATATGAATGAGTGCTGTTTTATTAGGTATTCTAGCAAACCTAATTCCAATGCTTTACCTGAAAAGTTAATCACTTCTTACATTATCTTTCCAATTGTTAGTCTCCCAAAGATCATGCTAGCTTAATATTAACTTGATATATGGGCTATATTCACTTAAAAGTTTACACAGGAAAATATTTTACAGCTTTTGCTTCAAGTTTATGTAAAGAATTAAATATATTTTAACAAGCATCTACCTAAGTGACATGATTATTTTATTCTAATCTCAAAACCTAATTATCACCTTCTTATGGAGGACAAGGAACAGCTTTGGAGACAAATTAATGTATCCTATCAGTGGGACAGTTTGTCACTTGCTTAAATAATCATCATCTTTGTTATAAGCTTCACTGAATGAAGAAAAGAAATGGGACCCCCCTCACACTATTACACATTAAAATTAACTTCCCACAGGTTTTTAAACAGTTTATTACACTTTCATTGTGCTGCATCATAAAGTAGAAATGACAGCATTAACTGCTTTTTCACACATAAGAAACAAATATATTTCATTTCAGCTTTTAGAAATAAAAAGATTTTAGCCACTACCACAGATATATCAAATAGTTAATTATACACAAGCTAAAAAATATTCTTATAATAAGAAGAAATCAGGTGCACTAGCAAAGAGGGTATGTAAAAGGGCCTGTATTATTAAAAGCTAATTGGTATTATTAAGTAATTACTGAAAATGAACAATTGCCAATAATTTCTGTACATTAAAAAGCTTGTATGTGTTAAAAAACTATTTCCTCATTTGCTTATCTAAAGGGGAAATATAAGAAAATAATTTTAATAAATGTATCTAAAATATATGATTTGTTAAAATGCATTTAAACAAAATATAATATTGCTAGCATTTTTGAAAAATTTGTAAAATAATATTTTTGCAAGATCATCAAATACTTCTAAAACCAAAATCGTATGTGAAAAAAAAACTTGTAAAATAATCTATGTGCTATATCATATTAATGCTATTATTTCCAAATTTAATTACTTATAGATAAAATATAAGAATTTTTGAGTATATCCTCATTCCTACTACAAAATTATTTCATTTTGCATTTAGTTAGCAATGCTACAATTAAGAAAGAGCATCAACACTTTGACTTGTAGTTTGTCTGAAGCAAAGTCCTTTCCACATCAGATTAAAACAGGTCTTGTTCATCAAATGTGATCAAAAGATCCTTAATTAGTCTGCAAGACTAAGGTACACAGATGGCCTTTGACCTCCCATCACAGACTGCTAAGATTTTAGCATTTATAACAGACTCTCAAGTGTGCTGGCTGTCATTCAAATACAACTCAAATTACACTGCGCCAAGAGAGATGCATACTTCCACATGAGAAGGACTACTGGTGTAAATAATCTAAGACCTGGCAACACAACACATAGCCAAACAATGACTTTGCCAACGTGTTTTTAAGGAAGGACTCATCTGGCGTTTTCTAGATCTCTGGAAGTGCTGCAAGGCTGAGTGCATGTGGACTAGCGCCCTCTGCTGGTCCAATTCTTCAACTTCTTTAAAGTACTCAATCTTTCCAAGCTTTGCTTACAAAAACGAGGCTCTAAAGTTTCTTTCTTTCTGGAATTAGGAATCTATGGAAACTGTTTTAACAATTTGAATTTTAAACTGAATTCTAACATATAAATATTTCCTTGAAGATCACAATAAAATTAGATTCTTAAATTTCTTATCCTAAATATTAAAGGAATAATTTAATAAATTATTATGACTAAAAAGTGCTTCTTATAAGATAATAAAAATTTAAAAATAAATAAAATAATTTAAATAGGTTAGTAAATAAATGCCAAGTAAATATCTCTGATAAAGGTATTAATAATAATAAAATATGCCCCGTAATTTTTCTTATAGTATATGAAATATAATTTGCCAATGATTTTATGTCAATCTTTTCAAAAATCTTAACTATATTTTTTATAGCAAGTATAATTCAACATAACCCAGGTAAATAACCCAGTTATCAGCATTCTGATTGTTACTGATACTCCAATTTGCAGTTGATGGTGCAAAAATGGCTCCTTTACTGGATGGCACTTATATTATTCAGCTCCATCAAAGACATCTCATCTAATTCCAGGCCAGTAAAATCAATCGTCTATAGAATTGACCAGGATATTGCACCGACACCTCACATTTAACAGGGACAGAACTGAATTCATAATCATCATCCCACACACCACCTCTTCTATATCCACTCTTGGTGGGTGTTGCCAATATTTTGTCTTCATTCACATATTTTTGTTCATCATTCCCTTCCCTTCCACATTCACATCCATAACAATTACTAAACTTGGTAACAGCAACCACTTTTCTCTTCTACAAATCCATTTCCTTAGTCTTATGTCCTTGTTTAAAACCTGTTGTTTCATATTATCTCAAGGATAAAGTCCAAGATTCCAATGGGACAACCCATGTTCTTTTTGATATGAGTATGATTTATAAAGTCCCTTTAATCCTTCCATTTCTCACATTTCTTTATTTCTGTGTTTATTTCATGAAACTATTTATAGTCACCAGCACACCTTTTATATTTTATGCCACTTTATCCTAACATGTGATATTCATTCTTTTGGCTCCATAGTCACTTAAAAAACTTTAAATCATCTTGGAAAACCATGCTCAGGCATTAGGTTTTCTATAGAGCCTGCTAGTCACCATTATCCTATTACTGCTTAAGAAGTATTTTCTGCTTTGTATCCACTATATATGATGCTCCAATTATTGCATTAATCTTACAGTATTATACGTATTTGTTTGCGTGTATTTTTCCCTTACTTAGCCGTAAACTCTAAGTGACAGGAATGGTGTCAAACTCATCTTTTACCCTGAGCAAAAAAATGTACTTTCTGGCATTCAATGCATAATAGCCTTGAATCAAATGACTACTTATCTAGACAGAATGGTTAGTAACTAGCTAAATATGTAAACTAGGGGAAGTTACTTATACTTCTAACTCTATTTTCTAATATGTAAAGTGAAAATAATAATAGTAAACATCTCCTAGGGTTGTGTGTGGATTAAATAAAAATAATCCTGGAAAACTATTCTAGTAGAGTATCTGAAACATAGCCCAGACTTTAAAAAATTAAAAAAAAAAAATCATGTATTGACAAACATTGTGCTTACAGCTGCTGCTGTGTCGGCCATCTCGGAAATTTGCTGGAACTCTCAAAACTTCCTTGCTCTCCTCCAGGAAATGGCCATGATATGTCTATGCCATCACCACAGACATTCAGATTGTCTACTAGGAAATCCACTGGATCACCACTGCCATCCTATCTACACCATGAAAAGATACCTCAAGCCCAAAGTTGAGAAATGTTCTCCATTGGCTGCCCTCTGGGTCCAGAAGCTTTGTTTAACCTTCAAATACCATTAATATTTTTTTAATCTTCATAGGAATCCCCTGCATTAAATGTCTGATGTTACACAGCATTGAGCAAATATCCTCTACTACACCAAGGCTCACCTAATGGTTCATCTGGTCCTTTAGGAATAAAATGACTAAATGAGAAAGGGACTTATATTTTTAAGAGGAAAGAAGAATGCATCTACTTTCCTTATATAAGAAAAGAGATTGACAAAGATCCTTCTACACCAAACTTTAGACAGGCTCCTATGAGCCCTTTTTTGGACTAGACCTCCCTTTTGAACCATGTCCTAGGCCTGCATAGCCCCATTTTAGCAAAAATCCTGCTATGCTAATTCATTCTACAATAATCACATCAACTTTGGTATTTCATGAAATTCATCCACCTATCATTGAGGTCTAAGTATTCGATGTAGTAAGAAATCCCCTATGCTTGAGGTCTCTTCTTAGTAACTATCCATCACCCTCCATGAATCCCTCATCCGGTTCACTGGCTATAAATGCCCACCTGTCTTTTCCATATTTGGAATTGAGTTCACTTCTACCCTGAGGTCTCTTTTCCCTATTGCAATACTACTGAATAAAATCTGTCTTTACCGCTGTTAAAAAATATATATATATATATTTATATATATATATATTAGTGATGAATCTTATTATGGTATGTTGGGATAACAACAGACAACTATTAGGTTTATAACTCTATTTGCTAGGCTGAGAAAATGAATTATGAAACCCCAAATCTTTGAAAAGTCCAATTTATTTTTATCAATAAAATATATAAAATTTTGTCAGAGAGATTATTTGACCCTATTATCCACTTTTCTTCCTTTCTGTGTGTATTAGAACCACCCAGACGTGAGGTGGGCCCATGACCCCCAAGCAGGAGGCCACGTTTTCCTGAGCTCTCGCGTGTACGGGTGGCTGCACCACTAAGTCTCGATGTGAGCAGAGGTGGCATGGTGGCCCCCAGAGAAGGAACCTGGTGAAGATGCTGTGAGCACTAGATATGGGGATGTGAAGAACACCTTTTGGGGGATGTCTTCTCCACTTACGTCAGACAGAAACAGGCATTTCTTTCTGGCAGCACATTGTATCCAATTTTGCAATTTACCTCATTGATAGTTTTTATCACATTTTATTGTGATTATATGTTTGGTTTGTGACTTCCCCATTGGCCCAAAGGCTTTTCAAGATCAGGAAGGATATTTCACATTAATATTATCTATTTTCCAAGCACCTTCATGTTATAGACTTGTAATAATGATGGGGGAGCTCTCTGGGGTCTCTTTTATGAAAGCATTAATCCTATTCATCAGGGCTCCACTCTCACATCCTAATTACCTCCCAAAGGCCCCTCTTCCTAACACCATCACAACGCAGATTAGGATTTCAACACAAGAACTTTGAGCAGACGCACATATTTAGCTCATTACGGTTGTGAAGGAAATAAAGTAAATCATATGTAAGTAAAGCAATATCAAGGGAGTTTTTGTTTGTTTGTTTGTCTTAGTATGAAGAGAAAAAGTAGGCAGAGCTTCTTGGGAATGAAGCTGCAGTAGTAGGATATGAAAGATATAAGACAAAATATACTCCAAGGTCCTAGAGAAAGCAGGCGATAGTAGTATGGAGGAGATATAGGTCACAAAATGAAGGGATTGGCCCTAGATTAATGGATTAATAACTTTTCCCTTGTATCAGAAAGGATGAAGGAAATATTAATATGGAAGGATGGAAAGGATGAAGGAAATATTAATATTAATATGGATATGGATATAAATAGGTTGATTGTTATTTGGGAGTTGAATTAATCACTTTCTATCTGATGGTGTCTATATTTTCTCATCCATATATAAATCAAGGTAATCTCTAGAGTAAAGAGGGGTTGAAGGACTGAACAGAATGAGGAAAGTTGGATTAAGGTTTTGTGGTGATGGAGAGAAGTAATTGGATAAGGAAATATAAGTAAGATTACTATGCAGTGTATCACTAGTTTTATGATTGTGAATTTTCGTTGGTGATAATCTGTCTTGTTTTGTGATTTTCTACAATAAAGTTCAACATCCAGGTGAGTTATGGGGAAGACACTCAACTGGGTAAGTAAAGCTTTTGCCAGTGGGAAACATCAAAAGATTGAGAAATTTTCATCTATTTGCAATAGTAGTTGGAATAATTGACAGCATTAGGTATTAACTACTGGGTGCCACATTCAGCCTAGAATCTGAAAGGTAATATTCAGATTTGCACAAAAAACACAGGCTAAAAAAAAGTCAAAAAGAAAGAAAAAGTGTTGTAATATAAGCAGAGAATCAAGTTCAGTAACTGATGAACACAATTGCTCATTAGCGTGTGCAGCAGACACAGCAGCATTTACCTCCTCATCCTCAATCACCTACTGCCTTCATCTGGATATCCATGTGGTTTCAAGGGAAGTGATTCCCATTTTCTGGGAAAGTGATTGGTTCCATGGCACACATATAAAAGATGCAGAACCAATACAAATAAAAATCAGAATTGCATTTCTTTCTTACTCTCCTAATATTGTGGGCTTGTAAGTCCCAGAATTATTTTATCACCACAATCTCAGTCAGTCTGAGGACAGATCTAATTTATGAAGAAGGTCAAGGACAATAGAATAAAAAAAAGTGAAATTAGGACCTGATGATTTTATTTATCTTTGGATCAAACTTGGCCTAAAATCTGACCTATCATTTTTAAATATTTTTAAAATTTATTTTTATTTTTCGTAGATATGGGGTCTCACTATGTTGCCCAGGCTGGTCTTGAACTCCTGGCCTCAAGTGATCCTCCTGCCTCAGCCTCCCAAACTGCTGGGATTGCAGGTGTGAGCCACTGCACCTGGCCCTGACTTATCACTTTTATGAACCAAAAATTTCCCTCATTTTTTAAGTCAAATTTAAAACAAATTCTTAACTGATTTGTTTTTCTCAGCAAGAGATTTTTTTTTTCCTTTTCTTTTCTTTTTAAGTCGTACACTCTTACCTCCCTCAATAAAGATTCACTTTGTGATGTATTAAAGGAATAACTAAATCTTTGTTGCCATACCATTTAATACACTCTTCACTGGGGGATGTGAGAACTTTGTGGATTCAGGCAACTGAGAATAACACTACATCAGAGTTGCTGAGCATAGGTGTTGCAGGTGCTCAAGTCTGTTATTATAATTCATTTTCCTGGCCATTCACCAAGAACAGAAGTCTACAAAGTATGGCCCTGCTGATGAATTCAGACTCTCAAAAAAACAATCACAGAAGCAAGATGAGGAAAGCTTGGGAGAGAGTTGGAGTGTCCTGGGAATTGGTATAGAATGAATCAGAGAAACTCCAGATGGTGGCAGTTGTAGGCAGTGAGTGATAAGCTCATGAATCATAACTGCTAATAATTTTGGACATTTTATATTTGCCAGTCACTGTCAAAATGTTCTTCATCCATTGTTATTTTATCTATGCAACAAATCCTGAGGTTGGAACTATTAGAAACTGATTAGAAAACTCAGGCACAAAGAGGAGCAATTTTCCAAAAGTCATTCAGCTAGGAAGTGGAAGAGCCACTATTCGAAGCCAACTAGTCCTAACCAGCACATAATCTGAGGGAGAAAAAAGGAGAATTGGGGAGATCCAGGCATGACCTCCCACCAAGATTCCCTGGTTGTTAGTGTTGTCTTTTAAGTCTTCATGGAAAAGTATGGCCCACAGCCACATTTGCTCATGTATGATTTATAGCTAGACTCCTAGCTGTTGGTGTGCACCACAGATATTGAGACTTTCTGTGATGCATCATCCGTGGGATTTGCATGAGTTGGAAGTAGATATTTGCATGTGCACACAAGCTGGCCTAAGGACAGAAATGAGCTATCAGCTGGGAGAAGATAATGAATAAATGCACAAAGTGAAAACAGGCACCCCGGGACAGATCTTTTTCATATATCTCTTCTTTGAATCTTAGGGGTTTAGAAAGCTGAAGTGCCATTTTCAAGGAAATATTTCTAAGAAATAGGGAATTATTAGTTAAATCCTAAGCAGTTCAGCTCCATATTTACTTTCAGGGACCATAAACATAAAGAAGATTTAAAAAGGTAGGAGTTGGTTAGGTGGATTCTGGACAGGAATGAGGAAATCAAACTGGTCTTATCTTTCAGTAAGTAAGTTGAAAAATATTACTAAGTTCCAACTCAGTGCCTACCCTGGATACAGTGATTATCAACACAGCTTGGGGCCTTATGTTAAAATAGTGACATTCATAAGGATGGTGTTTATATACAGAAACCGGATGAATTCAGCTTGCTATCTTGTTGCTGTAGGAGCTATCTCTTCTTACTTTGATGAGTCAAGCTACAGAATTTCCTGTACAGAGAATGAAATAAAGTTGTATTTTTCAAAGTACAGTTCTTGGACTATGTCCAACAGAATTCTAATTATCTTTGAACTCATACGTATGATCATTGTATTAGTTTAATATTTTATTATTTATCCATTTTAAATTTTTTTATTATATAAACACTTATTCTTATAATTGTTAGCTATATTATGTATATCAAACTGCTTGAAATTTGCTAAGAGAGCAGATGTTAAGTGTTATTGCTACATAAAATAAGTGTATGAGGTGATACATATGTTAAATAGCTTAATTTAGCTATTCCACAATATACACATATATCAAAACATCATGTTTATATCATAAATATATATAATTTTTATTTTTCAATCAAAAAAATAAAAGAATAAAAAGTCATATGCAAAATAAAAATAATATATAAATATGTATATACTTAAAATATAATATACATGTATTTTAATTCTAGATTATGTTATTATTTTTACTGACTAAATTTGGGAACTATTGCTTTATATGCCCCAAGCTGCTTCTGAAAATTAAGATATTAAACAGTGCAGAGCTTCTCAATATCTGGAGTGATCAGCACCCACATTCTTTGCAGGGACACCCTTTTGGTGTATTGGGCTGTGAGCATGTCTTTATTGTCCAAGAGTTCTCTGTATTTCTTCCAGGTATCAGTGGTAGGCCAGGTTTAATTTTTAGAAAAAATATAAAAGAGATCTGGCTTTGCAGGGCCTCTTAAGACACAATGTCATCAATGGCCAGGATTTCCATGACAAACTCATGTTGATGGATATAATACAACTAGCACTGGTGTGGAGGAGACCTGTGCAGATTCTAGAAAGACACAAATGCCTAGGACTAATGAAATAGCTGTTCTTTTTTCAGAGAGTCTGACATGGAGGTTATTAACCCAGCAGAGTTGGGAATAAAGTGCTATTAATTTCCAGGAAATAAGAAGTTGTACTTAAAATTTAAGTTGACTTTAAAATTCTAATAGCCTGTTTTCCAATCCAGGTCATTTCAATCTTGTCTGTAGAGATGAAGGTGTATTCTATGCCATTTACATAATCTATCTAAAGAAGGTTCTATGTAAAATATAGCATCCCATTTGTCACCCTCGCCAATTCTCAGCAAATTACAGGCATCTTTACCTCCACCTCTAACTAATGTGGTTACATGGTGAAGATATGGGTGCTCATTAAAGATCTCAATGTCAGCCTCTGTGATTAGCAGTAAGTGCTGGTGTCAGTGAAAGGAACACAGTAAGATTGCTTAAATGTTCCCAGACTCAGAGGACTCAGCAAACAAAATGGATAGAAGACAATTGGAAATTCCGTCAGAAGCTAAAGCTCAGGAACTAAGAGAGAGTAAGTGCCATGGGAACACGAATAGGACATGGAGAAACAGGGCTATTTTAAAGTCACAGTTTAGCCTTGACTATGTATATATCTTAAGAGGATTGCTTGAGTAAGATCCCCTACTTTGTGAAAACATTGCTAATGTAGAAATACAAAACAGAAAATACAAACTTCAAAATGCTGCGTATGTGAGAATATTTTTCTCTCCCAAGAGCAATGTCTATGAGGGAACCATTTTTTAAAACTAAATCAGCCATTCAAGGTTAATATTTTAGCATTAACTTTGTTCAGACAGAAAATAATGCTGAACATATCCATCTAACTACATGTATTACAAAAGAAAGGCATTAGTAACTAAAGTTTAGGTGGAGCAGGAGCAAGAAGCAATGGAGAGCATCTAATTAGTTCCAATTAGCCATGCCAGGGGATTACTTTCTGAGTAAGATTACCTTATAATGAGGTGATTAACCTCTTTGGAAAGAGTTCAAGATAGACTTTCTTTATACTTAATATATCCTATAAAGAAGTGTTACAACAAAGGTCCTCAAAATTGTTCCCTGGTATAACTTCTATCAAGAATCAATCGATTCTATTCTAGAAGAAGCAAAAATTATTTTTATTGTATTATTGATAGAATGAATGCTAACATATCTGAATATTAGAAACCAGATATTTAAATTTCATACCAAATTAACTAACTCCTATGGAACTGACTTTATGTATACTAAGAAAATAACAATTAAAATCTAATCAATTGCAGATGCCAGCCTATAGATTATCTATGAATATCAAAGGAAAAAAAATCTGTGATTGACATTAGTCACAGTAACAGGTTCATTTCCCAAAGTAGGCTGGCCATTGTCTAATTAGTTCAGAGGATCCCCTCTGTCGCCAGAACACAACTGGATCTTGCTAAAGTTGGAGAGACTGATGCCAACCAAAGGAGCAGGCCTCAACACAAAGGAGACAAGAGCTTCAGTGTCTTTTTTTTTTTTTTTTTAACCACAAAACACTTAAAATTGGGAATAGGGTTTTGTAGGAAAAAATTGCTCTAACTTCAGTCCAAGCTTACCTCTAGCTTCTACCCTTTAAATTGGCACTTTACTTATTATGGACTAATTGAAATTATATATATATATTATATAATACATACATGTATGTTACAAATATATTTGCTGTCAGCTTGTAAAAAGCAAGAAATAATTTACTGTGTGTTTTAATTTGACATTTGTATTTCCCAAATGTATCCATGTAGGCATAGAAACCATAACAATGAGTAGAAAATTTTTTCTGAAACTAATTTCTTACTGTTCAGTACTCTTCCCTATAAGAAAATACTATAACTTGGATTATTCTTGTGATTTTGTGGACATCTCTGAATTAACTACTATTATTTTACAAACCTTGTTTCTTTATTGTTGTCCTGGAAGTGAGTATTCATGTGGGTGTGCATGTGTGTGTATAAACCTTTTGCATAGACCACATACAAATTCATGTAAAGTAATAATACAAACCCTAGGATAGAAAGGCAAAATTGAGAAGGAAAATATTTAGAATATTTGCATGGAAAAGATACTAATAAAATGTAAGTATCTTGACACAGACACTAGAAATAAATATTTCTTCTTTATTAAATTAGAGAATATATAAGCAACCTCTTCCCCAACATATATCCCTTAGAGTTCAATGGTGACCCTAATTTGGGAGCTGAAGGAAATATCCTTTCCTATGTACAGTTACAACATAGAATTTTCATGCAACTTATATTCTTCTGTAGAACCTAACACTATCTAAGATCTCTGTGTAACCCCAAGTTCTATTCCCTCATTTGCCTTAGAGATTCTAAAGTTTCAGCATCCAGTTGGATGTCCATCATATAAATGGGTAAAGGTGTTCTGAATAATCAACCAAATCAACAGCAGATAAGCGATATTTTATGCAAGCTTCAAGACCTCCATTAATCTTTTTGTTACTCCACTGCAATGGCAAATTAAAGAAAAAAAATGATCAGGAAAATAAGAAATTTGGAGTGAAAGAAGAGAGGGAGTGAGAGGCAAAGAAGGAAGGAAGAAAAGTTTCTGACTCTCTTCTTTATTTATCCTCCAGTCCTCACTCATCCTACTATCTTAGGAACATGCTGCTGAACAGCCTGTATATAGAAGTAAGTGTTCTGCTATAATAATACCAGGAAATTATGCAGAAACATTCTAGTGAATTGAAGCCCTTTGCATCAGTGTGCACACAGCTATGACTCATTTAACCTTTTACATTTCTACCTGCTTGTTTCAAACAAAATATTTAAATGTCTCAACTTATAAATGAAAACATATAAATAGAATAGCATGGTTAGTAAATTATTTTAAAAGCCTTACATTAGAAATATATGTATAGCAAAAACATATGTGTTTGAAAGACTTACATAAATATAATATGAAAAATGGAAACTATTAGTAATTATCTTACAATATATCAGTACACTATATGGTTTATATGCAAGCAGCAGTTTAGTCATCTGCAAAAACTGGCTTAATAATAATGCTCATACACAAATATTTCTAAAAATCTCATTTAAAATATATAAGTTAGTATTCATTCTAAGTTAGAATGAAAAATGGGTATGCTTCTTTATAAAAAATAGACCAAAGTTGTTGCTAATGCACAGACATAAAGACATAAAAGTGCTTTAGGATATGCAATTCTCATGATATATAATGTCTTCCAAAAGGTCCCTGTGCAAAGCTACTACTTCTAATGAATATAGATTTTATTTAAAATATTAAAAATGAAAAATATTTAACTTTTAATATTAGCAGTACTGTTTACCTAGTTGGCTTATGAAAGACAGTATCATTTACATAAGGCAGAGTGGGCTTTAAAACATAATAAGTTACATTTTTAAATGGAAAAAATTCACAACACAATAATGAAGTTGTCTTGACTGATACAAAAATGAGGTCAAATGTCTCAATAAAGACAATGTAATACAGACTCCATTTTGCCTTTACTTTCATTATTTTTAATGGAGTGTGAAAATCAATAATTTACATGTCAATTGTTTTACTCACTAAAAAATACTACAGATAAAAGTAAATATATGAAATAAAAGTTTAATTTCTAGAAGTTCTAAGTGAAAGAAAATATGAATTTCTAAAACTGCAATTCCATAAAGATATAATTAAAAACCTTCAGAGAAAAAAATACAAATACCTTTTATATTTTATTTGCTATGCCATGCTTGACTCAGAAATACATATATGATATATATGTATGAGAATATATCATAAAATTCATTGGAAAACAATTTTCAATTGGCTTTTATTAAACATACATTAAAAATTCTAAAGAAGATGAAGAAAATTACAGATATAAATACATTATCATGATATAAGAAAGAATTTGAATGTTCCTCTGGAGCTTCAAAAATTTATTTTATTGAATTCAGAGGAACAATTTTTAATAGTAGTCTAGATAGTGAGTAAAAATATTTGGCTGTGATGTAGTATTTTCCTGTCACTACTGAAACATCATTTTATTTTTACCTTCACATTTTACTCTAGAACTTTAAGTGGCTCTTTTCTGTCTAGATAACAAATGGCAATTTTCTATTTCATTATTCTTGTCTGTGGGCTTTTCTCTGTCTCTACAACATCAAGGTAAGAAGGTAGAAGAAATACCTAGGTTTTATTTCTTTATTCTTAACTTGGAAATTATAATTTTCCAAATATGACATGTGGAGTACATGAAAAGTTATAATTTCCAATAATAGATTGCAGACACAAACACAATTTAAAATAAATTACAGGTAAAAAATTGTAATTTCAAAATCATTAAGAATAATTTATGATCTATTTTGATAATAAAATATTTACATCAGTAAAATATCTCTTCAGATTCATATTTATGCAAAATAGAATTTTATTAACTTTAGCATATAGCTTAATATTTCAAGTTACAAAACTTATACAAACTCATAAAGTAATAGTATATATACATATATACCTATATATGTATATATACAGAGATAGAGAGCGTGTGTGTATGTGATGATTTATACTCAGTCTTCAGTTCACTGCCATCACCAGGTAAATATTAATAATTGGTTGATAATTAAATATTGCTGATTTATGAAATTGATAAGAAGCATAAAACTAATCTATAAGTAAGTGAATATTATTTATTAGCAAGACACAATGCTCAGGGATTTATGTTGTAGAATTTCTGTTTGTTTGTTTGCATTGCTGGTTCTTGTTCTTGTAGGTTAAATATATAAAAAGACTGAGAAAACTAAAAGGTATTATTAATACCTAAAAAAATAGTCATGCAGAATCAAGACTCTTAAGGCTGAGATAACTATCTTTATCTGACTCAGGAAGTTACAGACCAGATACTTTTGAATAAGCAGTGTGGATTTAATGAAATAGTACCATTGTGATCACTGGTCATCAGGGCTTGCTAGCTGATTTCTTTTAGTTTATTCCAGTTAAATGCTTTTAGGTATTATACCTTAAGAATTTGAATTGATTTTTTGAAAACATGATTACAATTTTAAGAAACCTTTGTAAGACCACAATACTTTTTCTATAGATAGATCCATTTTACTTATTACTTGCAAGTTCTTGTCAATGTTGCATAACTTTACTCACGGAATTCAACACTGTTTTGCATTTTTTTCTAAAATTTTTATAAGCCTCCATGATTATCATTCTAATGGCTGAATATTTTAAAGTACTGATAATTATTAACATCCAACTTTTTAAAAACAAACACTTAAAATCCTCTATCTAAATGGAACCACGAGAGGCGTAACATATGTGAACACTATGAACATAAATACGATTGTAAATAATAATCATCAATTTATATAAATATTTTAAATACCAATATTATGTAATATATAGTTATAAATCATAGTACCATGAATAGCTTATTATTTTGTCTTGAATCTATAAGACCAAAAGTCTTTGTTTTAATTCAGTTTTATGAAAAAATATCTTAAAGTGTAGAAAGTTAGGTAGCATGCTTCCTTCTAACAGTTAACTTACATTTTCACAGAAATTTGGAAAGAATACGATATAGACTTTTCAACTGCACTCTCTTAAGCACCGGAAAAATCATTACCTTTCCCAGTTCTTTCAATTTCTGTCATAAGAAGCATAGAGAACAGAACTATATATTTTGGTAATTAATTTCCTTAAGATAATGTTAGAAACATCATGTTCTTTAAAATATAAATGAATTTCAAGGTGAGTATGCTAGAGGATAATATTAATGGCATATGATTTATTGTGACAAGAGATCTGATCTGAAATACCATTATTAGGAGTACTTAAAAAAATCCATTTGCAAATTCCTGAAAATATGAAAGTATGCTATAGCTGAACCTGTCTCAGTGTTGAAATCTGAAAATCTGCCCTTGTAAGTATGAAATTGCTTGTGAACAATATATCTTCCTCATAGAAATTTATCAGAAAATTTTCACATCTGGAAAATGGCTTAGGGAATTACCTAAATATTTGGAACTCTAACTGAAGATTTAATCTACAAAAGCATAGATTGAAACATCCATGCTTAATTGACTTGGTAATATATGGAGTTTCAGAACTGTCATCTTAAAAAAATAGTTGGCCAATAATAATACATTGAGCATCTATTATATACCTGGCACTATTTGAACTCACAATAGAAACCTGTGACTTTCTGTCATTCCGGAAGGCATTTTCTATGTTTTTATCTCAAGTGAAATATTCCTTCTAACCTATTTATAAGCAAGATTTACTCATGCCTCAAATTTACAAAGAAGTTTCAATAAGGCATAGTTTTACATCTTATAAAAACATTGTGGTACATAAACATATCGTTGTTAATGGCATCTAATCACATTATGAGCAGGGAGGAATGTCATAAATTAGTAGTGCTATTGACAATAAAAAATTACATAGATATGTAAATAATAGAAGTCTTTATTATCAAGAAGAATTAAAATTATTCTGTAGAAAGAAATTAGCTTCTGACACTTACGAGAGGATTGTAAATATTGGCATTCTTATATACAGGTTGTCAAATTTGATTATCACATAAATATATTGATGTACCTCTCTATACTTTTAATTCTCTTTCTCTCTCTTCCTTTCTCTGTCTCTCTGCCTTTTTTTAATTGCTGTTTCTCTCTTTTTCTCTCTCTCTCTGTCTTTCTCTCCTGCCTAACTTTGTGACAGTAATGCCTTATAGCTTGCGAAAGTTTTTGTTTTCCCTGTGTTTCTTAAAGCCTTTCATGGGCTCTTATATTGTTCAACTCCTGCAGGGGTACATTGAATGCTACATTTTCCAAACAGATTTTTTTCACTTGAAACCTTTTTAAACATATGAATATAAAGTCATGAACCCTTCATAGAATGCCATTTGGAAAAGCACAGACTACTATATTTTATAATATGGTTTTGTGAATATTTATAACTATATTCATTTCCAGGATATTCAAGGTATATCATTGAGTACTACAATCTATACAGTGAATATAATTTCATTATCATATCAATTTATTTTCATATATTTCGTGAATTAAGATTAATTCCTGTAAAATGATAATGTTTATTATAGATACAAAGAAAACTGATAGGTGCAAATTTTTAATTGAATACTTTTGATTTAAATTTGTAATGCACTTGGAGAGAAATTCAAACAGTAAGTACAAAAAGGCACAAAAGAAAAATTCAATTGTCACACTACTACTTTGTTCCTCTCACCCGAAGCAACTAGGGTTACAAGATTTTTGTGAACACTTCTGAAGATAATTATGTGTACACATAAATATCCTTATATATATTTTTTCTATTTTCTTTGAAACAAAAATTATAGCTTTCTGAACTATGAAGAATAAAATCAAACCATAGGGCTGTGATTTCTGATTTATAGGGTAAGAAACAACCTGAGGCAATACCTAATGGAGGTATTAGAAATAAGTTTTATTTTTTTTACTAAAACATTTTAATAGATAAATTTAGTGAAATCACATAGGACCTCACTAATCATGAAACTATTGACTATAATGATTCTTGCATAAAATAGTACACTCAAGTCTATATTTTAGAAAATTTTAAATTTTTAAATACATTTTAATAGCATTTATTTATTATAAAGCCACATGGAAGAAAATTATATCAATGTACTCATGTGGGACAAAATTAAAATAAACATAAGAATTTCCTCTTACAGTTATCTAATAAATGTTCTATAGATAGCATTCATGGTAAGATGCCAGCTTAACCAAATACAGAGACCATAGAGTCTTTGGATTTGAATATTAATATATGAAGTCTCTTAAATATATAGAAATGCTGATTATGATTTTATAAAATGGGTATAATTGAGGCAAAAGGTGATTCACTTCTTCTGCTCCATTTTTCTGGGGGAGTGCAGTGGAGAGCAACCCCTATTTCCTTCTAGAAATGGGGAAGAAACAGAGCCAAAGCTTTCCCTATTTCCTTGAGTAGCCGCTAAGGTCAGTGTCAACATTTTAAAGGGATAGCCTATTGCTATTATAATAAAAGTGATTTTGGTTTTTTTTCTTGAAGAAAATGTCTCTAAAAATAGTTTATATTGGCAAAGATATTACTCTGGCTTATTTTGCATTTAGTTGAGGCCCATATGGGGTGGATAGTCCAAAGACTGGAGGACTCATATGATACCTATGTAACACGCAGTTACTCAGCATTATCAAATTAGAACCCCACATTTTCCCTTGGGATTATGGATTGTCACATACCAAACTATTCAAAGACTTCCAGTATGTCTTAATAAATTTTCACCTTAATTATTTTCACCTTATACTTGAAATACTTCTTTTACAGCACATAAGAATGGAATCGAGATGACCACATTGCATTCCCCATTATAGCCCCATTAAAACCTAAGAAGAAAAATTCAATTCATTTATATTTTCATCTTAATATTTACACAAACACTGAGCCTCCTTCAGTCACTATATATAAAATTTTTAATACCATATAGTGATCTTTTTATGACATAATTCAGCAACCACAATTACCATTTCATCATCTGTTGTCTTACCTACTGTTGAATTTCTCTGGGTGTTTTTCTCTCATGATGTGAAATCTGTGCGCAATGGAAGCATCCTAAGGGGAGAAAACAGAAAGCAAAACAGGAAAGTTTAGGATCCTATTATCTTGTGGAAATATAGATTAAATAGAAACAATATTTTAAAATTAACATTTTCTTCACAATACTATTACCAAGAAGATGTTCTGAAATTAGGCAAAAATGTATAATCCACATAAATTCTGTGCAAGTGTGATTTATTTAATCATTTCACAATTGATTACTTCTCACATTTGCATCTAGAAATTTATTTCTATTTAATTTTATATATCTCCTTAAATAACTGATTTTGGCCCTGTACTCAAAGCATGTTTAAGATAGCACATATAAGCATAAATGCCAAATAATAATTGAAAATATTGTTAAACAAGAGTTAGAAGGATGGCCTAAGAGGACAAATGATCAAGTAGAGATGCTCCTAGTCCTTTGAGATCAATTACGGGTAAAAAGACAATGTGAGGGTGCCTATCTAGCAAAGGTAAGTATGATACCTGACTTCAGGGTTTGCTCAGTATGTCTCGATGTGGAATTAATTACTGTATCACAAGCAACTTTCTGGCATATCTTGACTTACCATGCTTAATAGAGAAAAACAATAAAGAGAAATATTTATTTTTGGAGAACTGATGGCAAGCGTAATTTGCCTCTGACACCCCAAATGTATCAGTTTTGAACTCTAATGGACATCTCTTACTTTTAGAAAATGCATTCAGATTTTTTTCTATGAAACAGAAATCATACTGGGTGTGTTAGACTGGTGGAATATTGTGATCCAAGCTCTTCAAGAACATGCTGCTCTGACTCTAAACAGTTAACCCTGTTATTCCAAGTAAGAAGATATTTTCTCATTCTTTATCCACACGATTCATCACTCAAATGAGAAACTAATATATTTACCAATCATCTCAGTAGAAAAGGGCTATTGTTGTGATTAACTATTAATTTTGTTTCATCAGGGAGATAAAAGAAAAAGAAAATCAAACACAAAGGAAATAAAGAAGTTGTGTATTTGAGAGAATCCTAAAAACACTAATCAAGGATTAAAAGTCTAATGAATGAAATGAAAGGGCTAATGTGCTTACTCATGCATAACAAAGCATGAGGCACAACAAGAGAGGGACCAATGCCCACTGCAGATGGCAGAGAGCTGCTTTTCCCTGCAAGATAGAGCTAACTGTGTATTTTTCTGTCCGAACATTTGATATTCTAAATAATATCAAGTAACCGAATTAATCCACAAATGAAAAGGACAAAAAGATATAAATAGATGTATATAGAAGCAACACTTATAATGAACTAAAAAAACAATCCTCTGTAGTTTGATATTCTAAGATATAATGTTGTTATATATACATAATCAACTTCCTGGTTTGCTAGGAAGAAAGCATTTCAAGACAGTTCACTTTTACCAGCCCAATAACTCTGAAATCTAGTCACAGAATTTCTTTTTTTTAAATTTAATTCTTGCTAATAGATCATAAACATATTATATTTTAGAATATAAAGTTATCTTACTGTGGTATGAAATTATAGAAAAAAATCTGAATTGGACTATGTATGGTATATATGTAGCATGATCATTAACTGATTTTTAAAAAAGCATTTACTTGAACTTCAATCACAAATCCATTGCGAAACCAATTTGGAATACCTTTTAATTAAATGCATACATCCAGCATACCAGTTAAACAAAAACAAAGAAATATGAAATCAAGTACTAAGAATGAATGATCAATACTGGTTACCCATAGGGAGAATATCACTGAATTTATTTCTGCTTGAATTATTTGTTTCTGCTAATTTGGGAAAACTAAGATTTTTAGAAATAGATTGTGTAGTATAATTTTATTTACATGTATATATTCTTGCAATAACAAATCTCTTCCTTTCCAAAAGAACATAAACAGGACAGAGAAAGTGAGTAGAGGAGAAGGGAGGAGAAGAAAGAAGACAGAGATGTCAAAAAAACATTTACGTACACTGGACCATAATTGGGTAAACTATTAGAAATATAGAACAGCAAATAGCCAAAGATAAACTTAATATTAGCTCTATCTCCAAGATACTCGGGCAATAGATCATTTTAGTAAAGGGTGGAGTGGGGGATAAAATCTAGCCCTGGAACACTGGCAGGCCTTTTCCTTGTGTTGAATGGGTTCCACCACAAAGAGAGAGCAGACATTGCTGACTACAGGATTGATAAGGAACAATGACAGCAGGTGTTCATTTGGATAAGAATTCAGACCAAATTCACAAGGGACCCTGTCCCTTTGGCATAACCCCAAGGGGCTTGAAAGAGTATTGGCAAACGCTGCAAACTTATCCAGACGCCATCTTTCAGGGATACTTGGGATTCTCTAAAGAGAGATCAAACAAGAAAAAGCTAAAATGGCAATTTTTAATAAATTTTACCCTTTCATCTTTATGAAGTTTTTTAGGGCACAGAAATTAAATCAGCATCTCTTCTACTTCCTAGAATAGGGAAATTCTGAATCCAGACAGACTTTCCACTTCCAAAACTGAGAGCAACAGCTTTATTATCTTTAAAAAAGGATACTGATACCCCTTTAAAGTATCTTGGTGGAGAGTTAATGAGATTTTTCTTTACAGAAATTGGATCAATGCTCTGTATAGCTGGTATGTTCTTGTAATTTATATACATACCAGAATTTTCTTGAAGGTAAAAGGAGATGCTAAAATATGGTAAAATTGCAGAATTTTGAAATATCTATTTATTGACTCAAATGGATTTTATTATTTCTTGAACTTATAGTTTTACTTTAAATTACTTAAAAATCATATCTAAGAAGTAAAAATAAAATATATCAATTTTACTCAAGCAAAACAAATTTAAACCTCATTGTGTTATTTAAAGAGTAAAGATGTAAACAATAATTTTTCTTGCTATATATTTATACATATTTAAATATATGCATATCAAAGAATCAGCTTCTTAGCCAAATCTTTTTCAAATAATCTGTCACTGGTATTTTTCTGATGAGTGTTTTGTTCTTTTTCTTCTGTATGGTCCTATTTTTTATTTTTTTAAATAAAATTTCCCCAAATCTCTAAAGTTACATTTTAGAATATTCACTTAAAAAACTTTTATTTTCTATGAATCATAAAATTTTAAATTGAGAAAATATTCTATAAGTGTTTGTATACCTGAGCCTATAGCAAATTCTACTAAGAGGAGGGTGTTATCAATACTAAATTTTTTATTGAAATATAAAATATATCTGTCCAAATATTGTCATAGGTACTATATCTTTTATTCCATTTTAAGAATCTTTCTCTTATAAAATCTGTCAAATAAGTTGTTATAATTTTTGATTATTTGACCATTGGACTGTACTAAATGCCTTCTCAATTTTATTCTATTGCAAGATAGAACATAAATTTAGCCAATTAGAAATGAGCATCATCAAAGAGTTATTCCAAAATGCAACTGGAGAATTTAAAATTAAATCTTATATGAGTTTTCATTGTTGAAATAATTAAGTTTTTCCTTGTTTTTGGAGGGATAAATTTTAATGTCTCCCTGTGTGCAAGCTTTCTGCCTCCCCCCCCCCCCAATAATTGCAATTTGCTAACAAGTTTCAAAGCTGAAGTTTTTGGTGCTTCACTTGTTGAATATTTTATTAAAGATTAAAAAATTGGTGATTTTCTTTTCCTTTTTTTGAAGTATTATTACATGCCAAAAAATCACCAATTTTAAGTGTGTAATTCAATGAGTTTTGACAAAGGTGTACAATAACCATCATCTTCTCATATGCTTTTTTCCATTCCTGTTTCTTCTTGTGTGGACTACATGTTCAACTTTTATCCATTTTATCTATGTATATTCAACTGACTTGGTTCAAGTTTCAGTGCTAAAATTTACTGGATATTGCCCTTGAAAAGTTTGCTTAGATTTTCAATGCTGTCATCTTCCTATCTTAAAATAAGAATGATATTAATAATACTTGCTTTGCTATGAAGAGCCAATGTTATAATACGTGGAAGACAATTAGAATTGTGCCTGGCATATAGAAAGTAAGAAAATAAACGTTAGCTGTTATTTTTGTAGAAATATATTTATAGGTTTTGAGATTCATATTATTTTCTCCTTAGGTTGTTTGAGATAGTAAATTAAATAAATTGCATAACGCTTAAATGAAGTACATGGGAAAAGTTATGCTTTGGTATTCAAAATTTTGTGGATTTTAGAAAAGGTTATACTGTACAGGTCTGATAAATTATGTAACAAATCTAAAAGGGTCAGGGATAGCACACTGTAATTAAACTTCACATAAATGTTTCTGCACTAGTACATATGAATATTGACTCAAGGAAGGATAAATTCACATTGCAAGATTGGGCTAACTATATTTAATAGTTACATTACAAACACTGCACTTTGTAACATTAAAAAGAGCATGTCAGTTCAGGTTATATTTCTTACCAAATAAACTATTAAAATTTGGTTTTTACAGCTTTAGATTGACCTTTTCGATAAGAGATTATGGTTCCATAATATATTTCCCATTTGTTATAAGCAATCTTTGCTCTTCTGACAATTTTTACCTGAATGTACTATTTACATAAGGCACTACCTTTACCTGTTAATATTTATTTAAGAAAATTACAACAGTAGCCACAAGTGAGATTATTTCACAGGCAGATTTTACCAGATATTGATAACTATTGCACTGGGTTGATAAATAAAGCCAGGAGGTTTTAATTTCTATGTGCCAGAATAGTTAATAATGCATGGAAATTATTTGCTCTTTGAAGTTTTTAAGGAATCATTTGTGAATTGTCGTGGCATTGTTTACAGGAACTAAGAATTTGGTTTTCTTAATTTCTGTGACTGATTTAGATTTTCTATGTCCACATAAATTAATTGAAAGATCATTTTTATGAAGCCATCAATAGTGAGCTGAATGATGTCCCCTCAGTGATATCAGATCTTAATCCCTGGAACTTGGTATTAATAAATTTACTGCAACTATGAACATGTTCATTCTTGGGACCTTTCTACCCTGCACTTTCTTTCTTTTGGTGTGGGAATGTCTATTACTGTAATATAATGCTTCTTCTACCACTGTGTTCTGAAAGCAGATAACTTGTTTTCTAGTTTCACAGGTCCACAAACGGAAAGGAATTTTACCGAAAGATGAATCATACCAAGTCTCACCCACACCTGATTTAGAAGATGAGATGTGGTACTCTGACCTGAAGACATTTAGATGAGATTTTCTACTTGAGTTAATGATGTAAAGGATTGAGATATTCAGGAGTATCAGAATGAGGTGAATGTATTTTGCACACAGAAAAGACAGGAATCTTTGGGGGCCAGAGGACAGAGGTAGTGGGATGAATGGTGACCCCAAAATATATCAAGTCATTATCCCTAGAACCTGGAAATGTTGTTTTATATGGTAAAGGTTTTGCAACTATGATTAAATTAAGGATTGTGAGGAAATGAGATTCCTTCACAAATGCCTTCACAAATGTTCTTCTGAGAGAGAGAGACAGAGAGAGAGATTAGACAGACAGAACAGGAAGAGGCAATGTGACTGCAGGGGCAGAGATTGGAATAGTGCAGCCATGACTCAAAGAATACTAAAGTCACCAGAACCTGAAAGTGGCAAGAAACATTTTTTCCCCTATGGTCTCTGGAAAGAGGACAAACCAGCTGACACCTTGATTTCAGTCCAGGGATGCTAAATTTGGATTTATGGTCTCGTGAACTGTAAGAGAATACTTCTGTGTTGTTTTAAGCCACCAAGTTTGTGGTAATTTATTACAGCAGGCATGGGAAACTTATATATTATCTATTAATATTGATGTAGGTTTTGTTGAGAAAACCATTATTTTATAATATTTCATTTTTTCAGAATCCATGATTATTTTTATCCTCTCAGTTCAAATTTGCTTTACTTTTTGTATTTAACATGATGTTTACAATCTATAATATAATTTAGTAAAAAGGAATATGAGCAAATTAGAATAGGCATTACAAAGATTATATATATGTCAACACCACAAAATGGGCATGAAACAAACAGTAAAACCCTAGAGAAAAAAGACTTACTTAACCTCAGATACCACTGCTGGGTATCTATTTAACTTTGCATTGGAGGACTTTAGAAATGCAATAGATCAAGAATAAAACAATAAAAGTTGTAGGTATTATAAAGAAAATGAAAAACTATTATTATTTATCAATGACATAATGTTCTGTCTAGAAAATCAAATAAATTAATGGAAATCCATATAAATTAAGAAAAGAGTTTAAATAGTTGTCTAGATATAGGAATAGCATATAAAAATTAGAATTGACCACACTAAAACACAGTAATAGAAAATAATGTCACTTACAATGGCAATAGTGATTACAAATATCTAGGGAAAAAAATCTACCAATGTGAGCCTGACAGGAGAAAATGATAATTACTGAAGGATGAAAAAAATCAATAGAGATGCCCACTATGTTGAGTTAAAAAGATTTAGGAAGTTAAGGTTAAAATATCTGAGGGATGGTACAAGTTCTTCTGAAGATGGCCTTGAGAGGAATAGACATCCAGTCCCAGATAACTTTTCATTGAGGTATCCAGGACCCTAATCCTGCTTTCTTTCCTCCCATCTGCTGCTTGGGATCTCAATTGGCTACATCAACCAGAAACAAAAGGGCAAGGGAACCCTGATATGATCTACGCAGACACTGTCCAGGCAGACAGCAGAATGGAGAAGAGCAGAGAGATCTACAGAGGCAAACAGAAGCAATCTGGAAAACAGGGATCACAGCCCTTGAGATTCAATGCTTATGGCAGAATTGGAAGGTATGAGTACACAAAAGTATAAGAAATGTCTGTGCCAAATCTATGTGGAAGAATTGACACAATTATTAATTAAAGTAACCACTGGAATATCCATACAAGTATAATTTAAGAGATACATGTGTATAGAGAGTATGTAAATTTTTAATTAATCAAATAAAATTGTTATTACATGGTACCTAGAAATACTAAACTTTCTCACTCAAAAAACCAAAACACTTGAAACTGAATTATTTCAGAAAATGAAACCAGAGTTGTCATTTTTATAAAACAGCACCCTAAAAGCTTAGATTTATGTATTGAAAGTACAGTGTATACACAGAAAATTTCAAGGCTTTTCAAAGAATTATGTATCTCACATAAATATATTTTCCAATATGAATTATGGATTAAACTTTTACATTTAAATGTAATTAAGATTAAAAATGTTTCATTAAATCTACGGATTTAATTTATAGATTAATAATCTTTTGTCACATTTAACGTTCCCTAGTGGTAGGAGTCACCCCGTACTGTGGGCCTCGGTGTGTGTAGGGCTATCCACTTTACACGGAATGACGCCAGACAGGTAAGTGGTAGTTGTGCTTTGTAATCTTTTTAGAATTTTATTTTTATTTCTTCTTTCATCATGTTAGGCTCTTTAATGTTCATGTCTTGCTGTAAGAAACATGCCTGTCCCTAGCAGTTTCTTCCTGTTTGTCTGATTGTAATTTTCACATTTCGAAAAGAAATGAAAGCTTAGAATATTCTATCTAGAACTGACCTTAAACAGTGCTCATAGACTAGACCACCAAAGTGGTTGCAACAAAGCCAAGATGGGTCTGGAATATGCCAATAAGCATAAAAAAGCTGGACTAAACGTGTATGGGGTTATCCTATAAGTGAATTTTAGAAATTTTGTGCATAATCTTTGAGTTAATCATTACAACTAATCCTATGCATTTTATAATGCTTACTTCCTAGCTCATCATTTTACTCCAAAAATGGACAAAGATGGGCAGATTTTACTTAAGTTTTAATAATCATATTGAATATTCCTCTTGTTTATATATTTCATATAGTAAAGGTCATGAAACCAGACAGAGTAGTTCAGGAGGAAATAGCAAAAAATATTTGACCTCAGAGAACTGGAGATATCTACCAAGTAGAAAACATAAATCGTAAGTCTCACTCTTCCTCTTTCTTGTACACATAACATATGCCATTAACACAGCCAGAATACTTTTGGAATAGTTTCTTCACATAATTAACTTTAAGCTTCGTGAACAAACTTATAGAAATAATAACAAACTTATTATGGACTTACTATAACAAATATAAGGTTTATATGATTAAAATGCTCCCTTACATACAAATTTTCTTCTATTAATATTTAACAAATTCCTGACTTGTTTTTATTAAATGAAATAGACTAGCTTTCTCTCAAAGCACTTCCTTTAATTTAAAATTCTTTGATTTGGAGGCCCAGAAATCTCAAATGAAGCAAATGGTACACTGTACATGATTAGCAATTGAATCAAAAGTGTAATCCAACATGTCACAGAAGAAACAAATCAACGGTGTCTTAACACAGAATCCATCTACTTCCATAAGTGTCACTTAACTAGAAAATACTTGCTGAAAACCTTTTCTACGATGATCACAGGCCTAGAATTTTTCACAAGTTCTGCCAGTATCCACTGAATAATGTAGGGTTCCAATGTGTTTTTCAAGTTTTTGATCCCCCTCTAATAGAATTCTTATCTCCGAGTTTGCATTCTTCTTTCTCAATTATAAAAAAAAAAGTCAAGTATGTAAAATTCAAATAGTTTCAGTCTCTTTAGGAAGGGGAGAGACATGGGAAGATGATGAAGTGGAGGCAGGCCTTAAGCTTCAGATTTCTCTCTAAAACAGTATTCACTAAATAGCTTCAGTTAATGCAGAAAGGTTGGTTCAATCAATTACATTTATGTCTGAGGTTGCTTTGGTCATTACAGTATTCATTCAATCTGATAAAAGCTACAAATGTGTTCAGGGCTTTGATGTCATTTCAACAAACCTGCAAAGAAAGCCTTGTCATCTTTGAATGCCCAAGGGGTTGAAATGTGATAGCATAATGCTTGGCTTTGCAAAATAAATTCAAGTAAAAACATCATGTGTATTGTTCACCAGTCATTAAGCTGGGGCTGGGAATGACCAAAGTAGAAGGAGTGCAAACGGTAAATTGGGATGAGGTGGGGTGAGGAACAGATAGTGATATAGGTTGCCATGAAGCCTAATGTGAACACAAAGGAGGGGAAATGAGATAGAAGAAAACAAACAAACAAAAATATGTTTACTATCTGTAAATAGAAATGGCAATAGATCTCAAAGGTGAGGGAGGAAATAAGCCTGCACATAGGTCTCAGGGGTTCCCTGGAGGATTATATTGGGGAAGGGAACAGCAGGCTGAATAGTTTACTGGAACCAGAACTATAACTTATATAACTTTCATGGTGAAAGTCTGGAAGAAAGGCTTTCTATAACATTCATAACCTCAACGAATGACAATAGTGTTGATGTTGCATCAAGAACAAGGTGCTCAATGCAATTATATAGCTTTTAGCCCATTTAATCTCCTTAGCAAATCTATAAGGTAAATACTCTTTTAGAGAGAAACCTGAAATTTCATTGGTTCTTGTAACTCAGCATAAATCATCAAGCTGGAGTAGCCAGAACCTAAACCAGAATCTATGTGCCTACATGTAAATAGCATGTAGTCACGTAGTCCACTGTCTCTATAGGTGATGCCTTAAGAATTCTAAAAAGATTCTAGCTATATTATAGGAATGATTTCCAAAACATGATTATATTCTTTATATCTGAAAAACAATTATATCAATAGTTTGATTAATATCAATTAGATATCTCAAAGTGACAGTAGATACTATGTTTATTTGGTTCTCATTTCATCTAGGCAGCAACGTGTCCAGCTAAGAAAAATAAATAAATACTCAATTCCCTGGGTTCCTTTGTAACTAGAAATGTTTATCTAGATAGAGTCCTTTCTATCCTTCATCACCACCACCTTACTCACAGGAATGGGGATGCAATTCCATAAAGGTACAACAGATTATTTGAAAACATAAGAATAAAAGCCATTGCTAAGAACCACAAAGGGTAAAAAAAGAGCCTGGTCCTTTAAAACAACTTGAAGCTGCTACAGTACCTTTGAAGGTACTTCCTTCACTTGTCCTCTACATGGAAAAAGAAGGCCACAACTTGTGACTTTGTTATTGCTCCATGAAGCCAAACATAGCCCTAACTGAAACATAGGTAATTATTTCTCCAGCATCTCACTGCTCTGAGAACATGCAGATAGTCTGCTAATTCTATAATGGTGATTTCTATGAAATATTTCAGTCACTTATTTTTCTCTGTGGTTAAAATTATAATACTTTATATTTATACAGAGCTCCCTGATTTCTAAATGATTTTCCGGTAAATTATACATTTTGATCTCATTAATTTTGGTAAATTAGACATTTGACCTTTAATTAAAAAAAACAGAAACAGAGAAGATATTAATATTTCTATTTTAGAAAGAAAATATCTGTGTTTAAGGGGCTTTCCTGAGATTATGCAGTTTGCCAGAATTGAGACTGCATTTAGTCTTTAAATCCCTAATCCATGACTCATGGTGCTACTTCCATATCGAGCCAACCAATGTGGATCATTTGTGTGATGTTTATTTTGATGAGTAATCATCCCTGTCTTTTCTTTAAGATATTTCAACATTTATTGCTGTTAATGCCATTAGCATCTCATATTTTCTAAAACAACATATATTATTCTGAAAATCAGGAGAAGCTGCTTGTGTCCATAATTCTATTCTTAACCTAATGGTAGGTTTTATTTAATTAATGATGTATTTCCTAGGGGATGTTAGAAAACAAAATAATGTTGATTGGTTCTCCTTAAATGATAAACAGCATTTGTGCTTATTCTTTGTTCTCAATAATAAATATTATTTTAAATGTCCTTTTATGTAATCACAGTAATTAAAGAGAATAAAATCAGTAAATCACTATCTTGAGACTATAATCAGAGACTCCTAATTTATCTAACTTAAGTTAGAAGACTTGAGTCCAACATCCCTCAGCAAAAAATACCTTATGCCTCGATGTTACAAAGAACATCATAAAAAATGAGGGCAGAACTCCCACATCAGTAAACTATTACAGTATTTGAAAGAAAATAAAGGCCTATGACATCATCCTCCTAAATCATTAATAGTGAATTCACAAAAGACTTCAGAGATAAAATTAATACACTATAAATGTAATATAAAAACTAAAATCTATTCCCTATCTAGAAACATGTTTTAGGGAAAAAAAACCCAAAAAACTTATAAGAGAAAACTACTCTTGTTAGTCTTTGCTTTTACTACCCCGAAATGGAGTTGTAATTAGTCTATGGAGGATGTCCTCGTGGGCAGCAGAGAAAGGAGTAACACTCCCAATAGGGTTTGCACACTGGAGGAAGGAACAATCCAACCGTCCTGTGGGGATCTGAGCGGGGAGCTGTATTCTGGGACAGAGGTGATGGTTGAAGTTGAAAGCCCTGAAGGTAAATCCAAAAATTAACAACAAAATAACATATCAGATGTTGTTTTGCTAATGTTTAAAATATTTACTCCTATTTTTCCAGCCAAAAATAAAGATCTAATCCTTATGCAAGGAAAAATATGTTGGATTGTTTGAAGGTACATAAATATGGTTATCACATTTATTAGTGTGATACAGGTTATAGGCATGTACAGAAATAATGGATATTAGAAATACTGCTTTAATTTTTGTTTCATGTAAATCATGAATCCCGCATGAAGCGTCCCTGGGAAGTCCGTTCATGTGTTATGTGGATGTAAAATCTTAAGCTTCTAAATATCATCCACATGTCTTCCTGAGCAGTCATTACACATAATTTAGTATGGCGTGTTCTGCAAAAATGTGTAATAGTGGCTGATTGCTAAGACATATAACCCTCAAAAGTTATAATGTATAAAACTGTAACTATTTGTGATAAGACATGAACTGCTAACACATAAGAACCTACAACTTCCCCTACTGCCTATGCCAGTCAACGTCTTTCTCTCTCCCTGTCTGCTGCAATGAGAACGTTCAGATGCCTTTTGGACTGATTATCTGGAGAAAAGCACTATATGATAAAGAATCACTGTCCCCCCTAGGGCTGCTTACTAAGAGAGTATATAATTGGTCTGGGACACATCTTGTAGGGCTGTGTCATCAGAAGAGAGGAAAGGTCAAGATGGCAACGTGATGAAAAGGAAGTCAGTGAGTTCTGTTGAAGCTGGAGAGTTCAGAAGTACTGCAGAATGGAAGTGGACACACAATGTTAAAATGAGTTGCTGTTTTCAGGGGAAATATGAATACAGATGAAAGTTTCTGTTGGAGTCATCCTTTAAATTCAACTTTGCTCCAAAATAGGACTTCAGAGGTTATTTTTTCATAAGCACTTCAGGCATTTAATTAATTTATTTATTTTTATAGTTGTAAATAATTTAAAACTGTTGTTCTCTGAAATCTTCTTTCTATGGACATTTATTTTTCATGATGAAATATCTTAGAAGAAGAATATAAAAAGATTCTCCTTAGAATAGAATTGAGTATTTATAACTTCATGGTTTTGGAGTTGCCAATCAAATCTTTTCTTACAAATATGTGGGCTTTGTTGCCAACTGCCTGAGCTGAAAGTAGAGTTTTCCACAGTTGTTCTAGACCTGATGTCTTTCCAGGTCTGATCTTACTGGGTTCTGATTTGGGTTTTGCATCTGCTCAAGTCCACTCCACTCTAGTTGGCCAATATTATTTCACACACAGACATGGGCCTTTTGGATATATTAGACATTCTTCTCACATCTAAAGTCTGTACCCTGCTCTCCTTCCCTCTGTTACAAGAGGGCTTTCTTTCCTCCATTCTAAAACTAAACCCCCCATCTGTGCAGGAATCCTATTCCTTCTTAATCTCTCAAGAACCACAATACCTCTGGGATGTATTTTCTTTCTCTATTTTTATCCTTTCCTTACCTAGGTATCAATAATCTAAACAAAAATCTCTTAACTTTCTGTGTCTGAAAAATACTGTCACTTTCCTCTTTCATGTAAATTTTTAAAATAGTGACTAAAATTGTTATCTTCACTTCCTCACTTCCTCTGACTCCCTAACTCACCATAGTTTGCTTTCTCCTATGCTAGTAAAAGTATTGACTAGGTTGTCTCTCTCTGCTTCTTCTAATTGTCACTCCCTGTTCTACTGCAGTCTGATTATTTTCCTTCACTCCATTATAAATTAAATGCTGGACCTTCTGCCAATTCTCTCTCTCTCTCTTTCTTCTTCTTCTTCTTCTTTTGTTTTTTTATACATTTTCTTTCCTTGAGTTAGATCAGACCAACTCCTGGTTTTCCTCCTATTTTCTAGGCTGCTTTATCTCAGTGTACTTGGCAGGCTATTCCTCCCCTGGCTGTCTCTTCCATAATGACCTTCTGTGGGGTTCTGTCCTCATACTCTTTTTTCTAACTCAACACAAGTGAGCCTGAAAAAGAAAGACCTATAATTATGTAAGGGAGATATAACATGATTCTAAAAATAAGAACCATGTAAATGTTTTAAACAGAACATTATATTTGCACTTAGAGTGATCACTTTGTAACAGGAGTAAGGGTCTGAAAAAGGGCAAAATGCTTTATGAGTTGTCTCTTTAAAGCCCCTCACCCTTTTGAGGAATCAAAACTCACTCCTGCCCAAGGCCAGTAATCAAAGGGGCAGAAAAATATTCTTTATATTTTGCATCTTAAACTACAGGAGATAGCTAAACAGAATTGTCCTGTCCGGACACAGGTCACAAGATCATCTTCACCAGAGATGCTATAGTTAAACAACAATAGCCTGAAGCTAAAAATCTCCTTTAAAAGCTCTGTATTTCTGCTTAAAGGGAGGATGTTGTTCCTTTAAGACGAGAGTTTGCCATCCTCCTCATTTGCTAACAAATTAATAAACTTCTTTTTCCTTTTCCTCAAACTACTTGTCCTCTGTTCTTTGTTCAGCCTTGGAGACAAGCACCAAACTTTTGGTAACAACTTGGATATTGTAGGGATCATTCATTTGGTGGGTTCATTATTGCAGAGGAGATAACAGTTGAATTATAGCAGTAGTAGTATGGAGAGGAAAAGAGTACTTTTTCATGAAATGTTTGAGAGATAAATACTGGCCTTTGGGATTGATTGGATGTTACTTGTTTGAGTGGTAAGGGGGAGGAAGGGATAGGATATGACTCATTGGCTTTTCGCTTGGGTAATTAGATTGATGTTTTGCCTCCAACTGAGACAGAAATAACAGGAAGTTCAATAAAGATGACAAAGTCTTCTTTTGTCATACTGAATTTTTTTTGCTTGTTAAAAGTTTTATTAAAATGCAACATATAGTTTTTTGTGAGAGTACAAACTGGCAAATGGACACAACTGTGTCAACTACATCGAGAAATTTAAAAAAAAAAAAGCACATTTGTGTAATCTCAAAAGCCCAGCTCCCAGAATGAGTTTTTTTTTTTTTTTTTTTTTTTTTTTTTTTTTTTACATTTTAAAAAAATTTTTAATTGTGGTAAGAAAAACCTCACATATAATATAAAAGTTACCATTTTTAATCATTTTTAAATGCATGGTTCAGAATGAGTTTTAATCTTTTAATATTTCCAGGTGAGGTTTGACTTTGACTAAAGTGTAAATCATATATAAAAATTATACACACACACATGCATAGAGAGAAAATAATAGCTTTGATCCCAAATATTATAAAATATATGCCAGTTGATTAGAGCTACTGCCTAATTTTTTGAAAAGATAAATAGGTAAAAGCCTATTTAAATATATTTCTGGCACCTATGAACTTATATGTATCTATAATTATGCAAGTTAATAACTTTTTAAATAATTAAACAAAAAGGAGAATAGATTGATAGTTTATGAGAAAAGAGAGACTGTATTAATAAGAAAATATTAAAATTATTATTAAAATCTCAAATAAAAATGTATGTGAAATATTGCTACAATACTAACAAAGTAATTACTTTCCAGAATTTATCTTCCTTTTGGAATCTGCCAATCATGACTCATGTTTAGATAAAAATTTTAAAATGAAATATATAACAAATATTTATAGAATGTTTACATATGATGGTGAATAATTCAGATTTTACTACTTCATTATTCCACAAATGTTGAATCTTATTTGATTTGGAAAAGTCAAATAAGCAACCATTTAATCTTTCATTTGGAAAAGGAAATCAAACCAACTAGTGCTTCAGAATCAACAAAACTTTCCTTTGAATCCTTTCTCTGTCATTTGCTAGCAATGGGATCCTAGGAAAATTGTTTCTTCTTTTTGAGGTAATTGTAAGGTATAATGAGAAAATAGTCTGGTGAAAGAGTCAAACTAATACCTGCAATACAGAAAACATCCAATAATAATTATTTCCTTTTCTTATTTGAATTTGCTAATGTAAAAACTGTCACTGAAAAATCATTATTAAGAAAAGTGTCAGATTTTTGATTTCATGAATTATGAGATTTTTAAATACCAACCTATATTATCTTTTAAATATATCAATAAAAACCACTGTCTTTGCTCGCAAGTTACTTACAAATATTGACCTAAATTAAGAAAAAAAGAACTAGAATTTTTTTTAGTAATTGCATACAAGAAAATTTGATATTGGTTTCGTCCCTGGTTTTTCTTTATCTTTCTGTCATTCTTGGAAGCATTTGAAAATATGCTGCATGTTTGTTTCAAGACTTTGTTGAGTGATGTTTTGTTGACAGTTTTCATGAGAAATGAAAGTCATTAGAAAGTTCACAGATGATAAAAGAATCCCAAATCACCAAACTCTGAAGACTTTTTCAGGATTGCTTTCTTGCCCTTGCAACATTCAGCATTGACTTCCCTTTCTTCCAACCTCATAGTCTTAAAATCCCCCATCTTTGGTTCCATTCTTTTCTGCAGCTTTCAATTATTTTGATAAAATCGAGTTCAATATCCATAACTATGACCACTCTCCTGACTTTCAGTTCTATGTTCCAAAATCCATATTTTGTATTGCCATGCAGCTGTCATGCTAAAAATTCAAACTTAGCATTGTCTTTTACCCCAAAATTGCTCCTCTTATCAAAATTGTTATTTCCATCACTGATACCATTGTCCTACTCCTAGCTACCCAGGATCAGAATTAGAGTTATTTCTGATTCTTCTTTTTTTTCTCACATCTAGCACTGGCCAGTCCCTGTCAATCTACTTTTAGCTTCTGTATTTCCATTGCCCTTGCCTTAGTCCAGGTTGTCTGTGGCTGTCTGTGGGCAACTGAAACCACAGAAGTGAAACTGCACTGCAGATTAGGGAGGGCCTACTGCAGTATAATGCCTTCTATGACTCTAAATTTACCCACCATGAAAACTTCATGGTTAACATTATATTTTGGCCATAAATGTCTCATGGCTATGTACATATCAGAGTAATTAAACTGAAATGTCATTTTACTCATAGTCCACAGTCAAATATAAGATCTGTAAATACATGTATGGCCAAAATGCTCCATGTTATTTTGGCACCAATTTATTACTGTCAATGTTTTTGGGGCTTTGAAAGTTTAAAATATATGAAAATGCTCTTTATATAAAATTACAAAGAAAACACCCCCCTTGTTTAGAGCTGATACATAATTAAAATGTGTTATGCAAGTTTTCCTTAAATGAGTATATTTTCCATTATATTAATTTAGCATTTCAGTTCATTTACTATCTAGCATTTCATCTTGTATGTCCATAGAATATTTTAGTTTATTTGGTATTTATAATTTTATAAAATAACCAGATTTCAGATGGCTAAGAAAATGTATAAGCAGCTTGAAACAATCTTTATTTAATGCTTCAAATGGGATAATTTTTTTCTGTTTTTTGCTAATTTTAACTCAGGACCGCATCACCCAAAAAGAAGTAAAAATTAATCATTTTTTGCAAATATATGAATATAAATTTAACCTAACTTTCTTCATCTCTTTTCAAATAAGCAATGCCTATTGAAATGACTTTCACTGATTAAGAATTACAACCACCTTAAATAACTCTCACAAACATAATAGTATGGGGCACCTTGGATTGAAATGTTTTGCCAGGCAAAACATCACTCATTCTCTGACATCAAATATGCAAAGTGAATAGAAGGATGAAAGCTCCTATGACTTTTTTAAGGTATTCAAAATTACACATTTGTAAAATGCTGCTTTGCTTCCATAATTTAGTTAAATCATTTTATGTATGTCAAATTATATGCCTTTATTTTTCTGTAACATGAAATGAAGCACAAAATACAAACTGTTAAGCAGTATCTAGTACTGCTAGTGTTTGCAACCCTAGTGGATGTGTGTTATATGGCTTCATGATAAATAGTTATGTTCACATAATTAGTAATACTATTTTTAAAAAGTCTTTGAGAATGTCAAAGGTTTAAGGGGCAATTGAAATAAAAATTGATAGTACTGCTATGTGCCACAAATTATTTATTTTCTGTTGTTTAAATGAAAAGCTCAAATATATTCCTATTGTACTCCAAGTTGACCCATCATTCTTGAGATGGAGTCCCCACTAATCAGTGGTAACACTGAATTCAGAGACAAATCCTTTCTGATACACACAATGGAAAATACTTTAATAAGTGAACACATAAGAATCTATAATACCATTACACAAAGAGAACTACAATAATGGTCAACAAATGGCTCTTTTAAAATGCATTATTTGTCACAAGAAACCTTTTGTGCTTTAAAAGGGTATGTTTCCCAGTAAAATATTTATGCTTTTAGAAATTATGAGACTATATAGCTGACCCACAATTTCACTGTTATTACATAAAATTGTAAATTATTTCTTTTAAATTATTAATGCAATTGAAAAAAGAATTTTTCAGGCTTATAATCTTTTGAAAGGACAGCAAAATAGATGAAACAAAACCAAGATGACAATTTCAGCATTTAAAATCTACACATGATAATTCAAACAAATGTTATGACATTTAAGATAATGAAACCTTTCATTTATTCTACTATCTGGTATGAGTTTTATTTCACATATAAGGAGTCAGAACAGATGTCCAAATATTGTTATGCCAAAAGAAAGTTAGGGCATATCTTGATTAATACCCTCAGAGCAGCCTGTAGTATCTCTTTAAAACTGGCATGCTTTACTTCAAATCAACTATTCAAAATCCATTCTAGGAAATACAGCTAGACAAAGCATTCCCAAGGCAAAAAGAAAACAATAAAGTTCAGTATAACCCTTTTAGCAATGTGAGTTGCATATTATTGACAGACCATTCATTGCAATCAGCAAATGATTAATTGCAAATTTGTTGCTAAATTGACCACAAAGAAAAAAAGAAAAGACAAGCTTCAGGCTACTGTTAAAGAGAAAAAACTTATGTTAAAAATTATTGGAGACTTTTTGTAGTGAATTAATTCTAATCAATATGCCTGTTGACTACACCGTGGAGTAATGACTTCCTTAAATATCAGTGGTACTCATTATTGTAGACATTCAAATTAATATTTAACCTAACTTGCATTTTTAAAAATTTACTGAAGTAGCATTTTCTTGCCTTACCTTTAGCAAATAAATAGTCCATGTTTTATGAAACGTGCATAAAATTTGTTTTTCAATTTCAGATGTAGATTACAGAAGTAATGCCCATATGGTCAAACTTACAATAACTGAAGGAGTTTGCTCTTGGATTTTTATAAAGATAAACCTCAGTGGCATATTAAAAATATAAAAGATGGTAAGATGGTAAGATGGATGAGTATTTGTTTCTCAGTTACAAATGGCTATTATTTCCTTATAAATATAACAGCTTCGGGGTTCTTTTACCCAAATCAGAGTGATTAAGTGAAAAAAAAAAGGAGTGGTATAATGGTACAATACAATAGATACTTTGCTCAAAACGACCACTTTCATCAACCTAACTTTCAAAGTCATTTCCTGAATAAATATTTATTCAGTATGTACTGTATGCCAAACATTGCTAGGCTCACAGATGACAAAATTAAAATATAGACCTTTTGCTTAGGAAAATCAAAATATTAGTAAATCTCTTCTTCCCTTCAGTATCTTATTTTTCTTTGAAACTTACTGAGAATGCATTAGTAAAAAAGAGGTAGAGACATTATTTTCAAGTTTTGAAAGCTAAAGTAATATTTTTTGCATAAAATCTGAAAATAGAAGATAAGAGTAGAATTACTTGAGATATTTATAATAACTTGACTAAAATCACGTTAGTGATTATGCAGTCCCATTTTCAGGTAGCATACAAAAAGTTGCTATAGCTAATAAGAATGTATTTCTAAAAACATGTGAGTGTGCTTCAAGACGTAGATTGTAGAAGGTGAGAGAGTGGTAAGAAAAGTGAACATCTTTAGTTTCAACACTAGCCCTCCACTTTGAGACTGCATTATACTTGTGGGATTACTTTACACAGAGCTCTTAACTCCATTTCCATATCACAGAGAATGTCTTCCTTAGTCGGCTCTATGATCCTGGGCTCTTTTAACAGGGCATTTATTAGAAATGTGTCACTATATTCTTTAAAACCCATTGAACCAAGCACAGGTGAGCATAACTAGCCTCTGCTGTGTAATCTAGAGAACAACCAATGGCATAGAGCTAGCAGACAAGAACTGGAACTTTGCCGCATCATCCCAAGTAACAATAACTCACTATGTTTTCGAAGGTTGGATGTTACTATGCATATAGTTGAACAAATTGATGTTTAACAGTGTTAGGTAGGTAAATTGTGCAATATTGCAAAATCAATAGTTGGTTTCAACTGGTATTTGAACCCAGCTCAATTGTCTCCTTCTGTTCTGGGAGATGGCTGGTTATCTTATTTACAAAATACCACTGAATGCTGACAAAATTACTTTATATCACCTAGTACCACTCATGGAAGGACAGCTGATATTCTAGCACTCAAAGCACAAGTTTTGCTGTATATTTATCTTTATTGCTACAAACATATATTTAATATAGTATTACTTATTTGTGGATTTTTATGTTCTATTTTTATTAAGTTAGATTCTTGTACTTTTAAAATACATGGGACATAAATATGCTTTATTATATCTGACAGTTGTAAGTCCACTAAAGAAATATTTCCCATTTAAAAAGATATGTAATTTATATCTATTTCTCCTGAATTTGTGAAATGTATCCTTTAATGCAAACAAACATTGTCTTAGTGAAGCTAATTTGCCACCTTACACATTCTCCTTAATAGCATTTGTTAAAGATGCTTACCTTGCTTAAATGTCTTTAAATGTCATTAAAATATATTCACAAAATTAAGTGCTCCATTTTTTAAATTGCTCTGTTAAGGATACATTAATATATGGCCAACTTAATTAAACACAGTATTATACAATCATAATGATACAAATTTAAAAGAAAATTAGGATAGGTAACAAGCTATCAAATTTTAAAAACTTGAAAGTTTTGTAGAGATTCAAGCTCAGAGCTTCAGAGAATAAAAAACCTGTTAGTGCTGTACTAGGAGTAAAACGAAAGTCTTCTGAATTTTAATGCAGACATCTTTTTTATTTTGTAAGTCATCTGAATTAAGGTCTATTGAAAGTATTTTTGGGAAATTGCCAATTTAGTTGTTTTTTGCCTAAAAATGTGTAGTACTCTGTCAATGTATGCTAGGATTTATCTATAAGCACAAGTATGCTTTTCACTAGCAAAGAAAAGAAAGCCAAACTAATTTGTATTTTGTAACAAGAAAATATTAATTCCAACAGACCAAAAATGTTAAAATTACCAATTACATTATACATTGACATAGTTTATTTACTTGCCTTAAGTTTACTGATTGCTCACATATGAGGAATAGATTGTACTTGGTAGGTAAAGTCAAGAAGAAAAAATCACTTGGAGACGAGTTGGAAACTGGGTATTGAGGATGGAAGAAAAGACATTGTGTATAAACATGAAGAACTTTGAGAATATAAAGGTAAAGAGTTTTCATTTCATTTGAAAGTTGAATCTTTATCAAAAGTTCTTGAAGAGTGGGAGGGAAAAGGTCTTAGAGATGGGCCCCATTCTAGAAACAGAACTTTGTGATTCTGTTTTGGAGTTATTATTACTAAACAAATGAAAGATTGTGCACAGGTTTCTTAAGTGGTAAAATGTAGCAAATAATGTCCCAAACGTATCTATGCTCAAAATCATTTTCTGTTTCTTTTTTTGTTCCCAGAAAGATAATTTAGTTAGTTAGTTAGGTCTGGGTTGGCATCTAGGAGTTGATATTTATTACTATTGTTTGAGGTTGAGACTTACCAGCATTGGCAGGACAAATCTTCATTTGATTAAAAAAATATATAGTTTCATTTTGCAGTATGTTTTGTTCATTTGGAATTATTCTCCAAAGGAAAGATGAGTGAGATTTTTGCTACCATGATTTACAAAAACATCATTATTACTGGCTCCCAATATCATCCCCACAAGATTCATTTTGATTTGATTCCTCTCCCTTCTGGCCCCAGTCTTCTTGAATACCGAAAGTGAAAATGAGATATGACAGATCAGGGATAGAATAACATAATCATTAAACCATAAATGTGGAGCCCCACAGATCTTCTTGCTTGAAAATTCCTTTTACAAGCAAGGAAAGTGAGAAGACATCACAAATGGAATGATTTACAAATAATTAATGATCTGGTGGCAGAGCTATGTCTCCTGATTCCTAGCGTATAATCTTTACACTACATAAAATAACTTTAATGCCAAGTAGTAAATAAATCAAGTATCTTCTGAAAAGTAAAAGGCAGAACTTGCTCAAAGCATAGCCCAGTGTTGTAGTAACATAAAGGATAGCATGATTAAATATTTTCCACATGCTTAAAACAGAAAACATAAGAAATGTCATAGCGGATCAGACTCATGGTTCATCCCAGTACTTCTCTTCAGCATTGGCATTGAGAAGAAAATACATTTCTTCTCCCACAAGTCAACTTCAAGTATTAGAAATTCAAATAAGGTGAATCAAGACCATTGTAACACAAACAGCCTATTTTCCCTTGTGGAGTTATTATTAACAAATTTGTTCTGGCCTTTCTCAATATTTTATATATTTTCTGTTCTTTAATTTTATGTGCTCTTTGAATTTTTTTATTTTTATGTATGTTTTTATTAGCTTTAAATCAATACCAGCTTTTAAGAATCAAACAAGTCATTTTTCTTATATTTCAAATTTTATTAATACCTTTGCTTTTTAATTGTTTTGACACATATAAATTATCTTAAGCTTCACCTTTTTTGATAGAAAATTTCAGAAGGTTATCCTATTATTTTTATTGATCAGTCTCTCAAATAAAATTGCTTTTATCAGCATTTAAAAATTACTCATTTTTTATTATTAATTTGTTTATTCATTGAAGCCTTACTATATGCTTAGTACTGGAGTAAGGGTTTAAGATAAGAAAATGGACAAGACTAAAAAGTTCCTTGCTTGTTTTTTTTTTTTTTTTTGGCATTGTCTTTCCTAAAGTGGCACACTCAAGAGTACAAGTTATATTTTTAGTAGCATTCCCATATATTTGGTAAAATCTTCTCACCTCCATCATTTTAATTTCACTATCATTGTTAACAGTGATAAAAATAATAAACAATACCTACTCCTCTTAAAGATAAACATTCTAGTGGTGTTTTAAGCATGACACCTCATAGCTGGGTGTGAAATTGGTTTGGGACTGGCTGATGGACAGAAGTTCAAAGGACCTCAGAGGGTCTATTGGTAAGGAATTGAATGGCAGTAAGGAAAATGTTTGGGGGTGGAGAAAAAGGGACCTCTGTTGGATAGCGGTGAAATCTTTAGCAATATTACTGCATCTTGTTACATGGAAAATAGAAAAGATATCTAATAAACTCATGAAATTGGTTCCAAAAATTTTTAGGTAAAATGTAGAAAAGTGCCCACTCTCATCTTCATGCTGCCTCAATAACAAAAGAGAAAGAAATAAAGGAACTTACAAGTTTTAAAGAAAAATTTAGAGAAAATATTAATGAGCTTGATAAGTTTTGAAGATAAAACTGTTTCTCATCCCCAGACACCCCCAGCGAAAGATTCTCAAGATAAGAATTTGTTTCAGGGAAAAGATCAAATCCAGTGTGCTACTATTAACACACGAATTTAAAGTATAGAAATCACAAGGTTGTGACTGTGAGATTATTTTTCATGACCTCTAAGATATTGAAGGGTCTGCTTAGTAGGGTTTCTAAACTTCTTTAGAGTGTGCTTTACAGACTCTTTCAATTAATAGAGTTTTTAAGAATCTTAAGGGCACTGTGCTACAGCCACCTCATAGGCAACCCAAGTTGGAGAAAAGTCTGTCAGGAAGAGATATATGGATATGGCTCTTATCTAATGGAGTGGACTTACAATTTCACACATAGGGAGCACACAAAGCTTTTATTGGAAGTTTTCTAGTTTGGCAGAAAAGGATAGAGATAGTACCAAATAAAGAGAGATTGTTGAACCCCCAACATACTATGAGAAGATAGCAGGCTAAGAAAACTGCTTAATGAAAAACATGGATATCTGTCTCTGGAAAAGAAATAATGATTCAGACAACAGAACCAAGAGCTCAGAGAATCATGTCCAGGAAGCCAAACTGGGTTATAAACAAGAAACTGGAAATACGTCTTCTGCTAGATTTCAGAATTGCTATGAACACAGTTCTTTGCATTGTACTTTGCATTTCCTCATTTTTTGAGTGGAAGTGTCTGTTGCTATTATCCTATGCCATTTTATGTTAGGTGTATATATGGGGTGCAGGTAATTTGCCTCTTTAGTTAATAGGTCTTTATTTCAAGATGAATTATACTCAAGGAGCTGTGCCAGAAGAAGTGCACTCACGAGCCTCACCAATACCTGGTCCTGATTTAAATGATGGAGTGTAGACTTTGAAGAGATACCATAATGGGGTAAGATTTTTGAGGGTATGAGATTGCATCAAATTTGGGAGGCAAGAGGGTGGACATTGTAGCTTGTCTCAATCAATAGTGGCTCCCATTAATTCTTTACCTACCCATTCATACATGTGATACCCCAGTGAAAGAAAGGTGGAGTATATTTCTATTTCTTGAACCTGGGCTTAACAAATAGGGTGCAATGGAAATGACATTCTAGGCCTTGCAGCTTCCACCTGTGTCAATTGGAAAGCTTGTTTTGGGGAAGCCAGCTTCCTCATAAGAAATGCAACTAACCTGAGACCTCCATGTTGTGAGGAGAGAGAGGCCTTCTTATCCTGGAGAGAGAGAAAAGCCAAGCAGAATCAAGGTACTGGACATGTGGGTGAAGAAACTATTTTGGAATTGAATCCTCCAACTCCAACTGCCAGAGAGAGCTAACGCTCATGAAGCAAAGAAAAGCCATCCAGCTGTGTACCTTCCAAATTCTCACCCTACAAATTGTGCACAAAAATAAAATGGCTGTTTCGGGCCATTACATTTTGAAGTAATACATTACACAATAGATTACTCTTAAGGAAGCCAAACACAACTACACTGTCATTTTTGTATTCATTTATGATTCTGAAATACTCTTGGTAACAGTTATTTTTCTGATACTAAAATGTTATTAATAAATGTTGGAGTCATAAATATGGTTGATAGAAATATAAAGATCACAAATTTTAACTTGAGGTTTGATTTATATTATCTATAAAATTTCTATGCAAAATCTTTAAAAATATGATGTAATCTATACTTCCATTCTCATCACACTGCACCCCAACTGCAAAACCCCTCTTGCTGCTTGCATTAATCACTCAAAGTCCAGCACAGTTCCTACCTCCTCTGAAAATATGCAGTCAGTATTCTGGCTTTCAGTACTGCTGTCTCCTTCACCTAAGAGACTCCTACTACTTTCATCTTGAACACTTTCCAATCTTCCCCTGAAGAATCAGTTTACTTATAGAAAACTAAAAGCAACGAAAGAACCACTAGACCTCATACCATTTGAAAGAACTTGTCTGTCCTTTGACTTTTACCTTCACTCCAGTAAGTGCTTGTTTTTTTCCCCTTCCTTATGCCTTTTGCTCCTCCAGAATCTAATTTCTGTAAAGTGAGAAATACCTGCATGCTTGTACTTCTGCCACGGTTTGCTGCTCAGTTGTTCAAAAAATATGCTTCTTATCAATTAATACTTTACCATCTGTGTAAGATCTACTGCTGAAACTATGTGATAATAATTCTTTTTTTTTAAAGCTATGCCCAGTTTATTCATCAATTAACTTCCACATGAATATATACAACAAACAACAAATATATATACAGTGTAGGTCTATATGCTATAAGAACAATAGCTTAGGTTCAGTGAGTGTCAGGCACTGTGCTATGTGCTAAGCATATATTATTAGTCCTCACAACAATCAATCCTACAGGGTTATGTTGTGATAACAATTGTTCTTATAAAGAGACATTTTAGTAAGATATGCTTCTTAAAATTCTTTCCAAAAACTAACTCCATATCTGTGTGTCTGTCTTCTTTAGGGACTAATCAATCCTTGTCTGTTGCATTGTCTTAAAGAGAAGATGGTGGTTTTAATATACTGCTTTCTTTCTCCTATAACAGTGCATGGATTATTTATCTAACCTTATTTTTCACATATCTTAACTTTATAGCATGATCTATATTTTGACTCATTTTTACTTAAGACACAATGTTAATCATATAATTAAACTGGGAGCACTCTTGAGGCAAGAAGTGAATTATTAACTGTGGGATCTTCATTACAGAAGTGCTTTTCAAAAATGAGTATAAATAAGATTAACTCCTAGATTTATTCAATGGGTCTGGGATGAGGCTAAGAATATGCATTCCACTTGCTTTTGGGTTCCAGTAGTTTCAGGCGCAGATGGCCAAAGAATATACTACAAAACGCTGCTCCAGGCAACGGCGATGTGATTCAAGGCAATTTTCTAATACTAATGTAAGGCAGGGAGAGACTAGGAGAGCCAAGTCCAGTTAGAAAACCTTTGCAAAAGTCTAAAGGAGAGCTAACAGAGGCCTGATCTAGACAGAGCTTTAGGGATAGAAAGGAGGGGACAGATGGAAGCTAAACTAGCTATTAACAAGTTCCTGAAACTGTTTTCTATTAAAGCTGCCTTAGAAAATGAAAATGCACTGTTGTAAGCACTAAAACAAACACAACCAAAAAGATGTTTTCTTAACTGGGAAATTATGATGTGCAGTTATGTTTGGTATCTAAATGCAAATTTTGCGTGTAGCCTGCATTTATGGAAGAACTGAAAACAACCACAATATACTATATCATAGTAGAAACAAAACAAACTAGTTGTACTTGGCATAGTAATGATAAGCCCTTTAAATTAAATCTTTATGCAGATTCTATTTTATACTCCAAACTTTTCATGGAGCCTTGTGTAATTCTGATGTGTAAACCAACAAATAGATATGCTCTGTGTATGGAGTAGCTGGTTTGGATCCCAGCTGGCTTGGCTGTACGCCTTTCTAATGGTAATGAAGTCACACAGCTGCTAGGACAATCAGCTGGAGTTCAGATTGTCACTAGCTAAATGGATATCCATTGACTAGCTTCTTATCCGGACTCATTAAAGTTCAGTATTGACAAAGAAAGAGTGGTTAGAGGTTTACAGCTAAGAGGCATCTAGAAATGAACTTGTTGACTTTTTTTTTTTCCTTATAGCTTTCTCCTTGTGATTCACAGAATGTTATTCATTTATGTGAGATGTGTGATTACTAATGCATTGTAAAATTTTAAGCACTCTTCCGCTTACATTTTTTTAAAGTGAATAAATATTCTGAAGCAAGTAGTTACATGCATCAATAAGAAGTTATCAGTATATGAAAATAAAAAGAATTAACAGAAAGTACCATTTTTCTTTAAAATAAATAGAAAAAGCCCTGATTCCCACAAATATTTTATAATTGACTTGAAATTGATTTTTAATGTAGAGACTCATAGGTATTATATTTTAGTGGATAATTTCTAAGATATGACTGTATCTATACTAGTCAATATGCCACTAAATACTAAATGATTTCTCTTGACCAAATTAGATAGACAAAGGTAGTCAGTGATAATTTCAATAATCCTATAGTTATCCCTTAAACATACTAAAACTTTTCTAAATCTTCAAAGTAACAAGAGCTAGAATTCAACCCGTTAGTTCAGAAGCAAAGAACGAGGCTCCACATTATGATACAGCTCTCCAATGTTCTTCCTTGATTCCATGCCACACTCAAGGCTCAGGTATAATGCTCAGCTATAAGCTATAACCTGGCCCTCACATCCGATTCAGTTCATGTTTTTAAAATTTTATTTTGTTTTGTTTCAAGATTGTCTAACCTTACTCCCCACCCTTGCCCTCATCCTATTTTACCTAGCAGGCTACTTTCTTTCTACCTGTCACAAGTTTGTTGCCTTTTGATGGTTTTGAAAACACTCAATCCATGCTACCTATTTTTACATAAAAAAATCAATTAAACATTGCTGCCTGAATATATGTGCATATAATTATTTGCCTTTGACTATAATTTAGTACCTTTGGGATACTTCTTGAAAGAGAAAACACACTTTAGCAGACCTTCCTAAAGAAAATATGGAAGTATTACAGGACATGCTGGAGCAGTATAAAATGTGAATGACACCAAATACCCAGTATATTTGCTTCTTTGCCACATCCCCATGTAAATTCACTATCCCCTTGCTCGATCTACAGTCCACTTGCTTACTTTCCAGGTCTTTTCACTGCTGATTCTAAAGGCAGAGCAACATCCTTCCATTGCCAGCAGTGTGATTTAAAATGTTCTCACTCTTAGCTATGCCCACGTATTTTTGCAGGCCCACCTAATATTTTCAAGTATAAGCTGTGCAAGGCTTTATGGCATCGTTAAATGTATATTCTCTAGCTCACAATGTGTAGCACAAAAAGGCGACACGCTATGACTAACCACACTTCCTGGGAACTCAGAATAATGATTTTGGCAGAATCCTCTGATTAGGGAAGAACAAAATTCCAGGCCTCCCACAAATCAATAGATGTAAACTCACCCACATGAAGGATGTTGTCCTGACTCAACAGAGCAAGCTAAGAGCAAGTCCAGACCTTTGTGTAATCTAAAATTTCGGGGGAGGCAAAATATCAAACTCCTACAGTCAAAAACTTCTTAATCATTTTTTAAGTTTCTTAAAGGTAAAAATTAGGCTTTCTAGTTTCAAAACATTTATACAAAAAGATAGACAATATGCAAATAAAGTTTCTCTACATTGGCATGGTGCTGTATCAGGAGTTAGAAGATCCAGCTGATTGTAGGAACTCATGTAAGCCACTTAATCTCTTTTGATCTGACAGGTAAAATAGGAGTTTTGCTTCCATTCATTTGTTCACAAAACAAAGATGTGCTATAGACTGTGCAAGGCACCAGGAACACGGAGATGGAGAGCCATACACTAGCCTTTGAGGCAGTCATGCCTAGATCCCTAGAGTCCCTGGAGTCCAGGACTCTATAAGTGAGTGCATAGAGATATTACTCCCTTAGATTCTCTGACACATAAAAAGAAGACTGACTACTGACATTCTCAGATATGATACAGGATGCTGGTACTCCCTGATATCCTGTGATCCGCTGTATTTCCCAGCAAGCTGACCACTGACTAGCTCTAGCCAGTGGATTGTAAGTGGAGGTCATATGTATCAATTCTGGCCTGGAGTAGTTACGTACTTTCCAGAGTTCCTTCTTTTTGCCCTCTTTCCTACTCCATCTGCAGTCTGGAGGATGCCAAGGTGACCTATGAATTTGTAATTATATTGTGAGTACAAACATGGCAGAGACACTAGCTGCAAGTGTCTGATCCCTGGGTTATTTAAAGGAGACTGGCCTGACCAATGGACATGATATAATACAATAGCTTCTACTGCAGTTAAGCCATAAAGATTTGGAGTCCTGTTTATTGTTGCAGCATAACCTATCCTAGTGTTCTTAATTCAAACAATACTATATATATTATAAGTCTCACTCCCTCACCTCGAAAATTAAGAGTAATATATTTTTCAGTGCTTTTCATGGCAATTCCAAAACCTAGCATCTCATTCATTGGCTCTCAAAAATTAAGGGTAGCATTTAGGCTCTGATATTTTCTATAGGGCATGTTGCCAGTGTTAATGAAATACTTAAATCCCCTGAGCATACTGTCAGGAAAGCTCCTGAAATATTTAATGTGTCATGTAAAAAATCCCAGTGGTCTCTTGCTAATCAATATTATTATGGAGAATCCACATGCCACTTAATATTTAAATATGTCAAGCCATAAAGTATGTGAAGATATTTTCGTTCTGTACTTTGCACAGATATTTTCACAGTGTTCTTATTTTTACTGCCACTTGGAAGTATCTGTGCATTCCATGTCTTCTTTCACCCTTTCTCTTCAGGTATCCATAGAAGGCCATATGTTGAACCAATGTGGTGCCCCTTAAAGCAGGTTTTCCTTTTTAAAATGCTACATCTTGCAGAATTCTATGTATTATCCATTGAAATTCCACTATGTTGGCACAGGTCTGCCCAACTTGCAAGTAGGCATGTTGCCAAGCTTGCAGATGGCATGAGGGGAAAGAGCCAAAAAAACATGTGAATCAACTGTGGGTATTGATGGCATAATTCCCAGACATGGAGGTCCAAACACTTGTCCAGTCTAGCTTATAGTACATACTTACAGATACACAGATTTGTCAACAATAATCCAGCACTGAGTTACGTTAATTTTTAAAAATAATTTTTTAAAGCTACCTTTGGCTATTGAGGATAGCTATAAGGCAATGATTCTACAAAGGCTGTTGTTTATTTAGTCTTTTGTCTTTACCCAGGTGACTCCTCAATAGAAGATAAGGCAGCAAATTTACCAAAATTATTTATCCCATATTAGTTATAAATAAAGGGAAAAGGGCATCTAGGCTTTATTTATATAAACTGTACAACTAAAACAGGTGAAAATATCAATAAACCATATACTGAGGCTGAATTATTGTTAACACAGTAGGGTTTAAATTATGGCTCTATCAAATATTCCTCCTTGAACCCTCTGGCTTGCTTCATCAAAAAATTTATTGTGTTTTATAAACTAGTAAACTTTATTATCAGGACTATACCTGTGAACACATAAAATGCGTAGTACATGATTTGAGGATCTTTAAAAGGATCATCCACTTAAAGAAGTCCTTTCCTGCTGTTTTGGAAGTTGGCCTGAAGTTTCTTATATTATTGCTACTCTGTTAGGTTAAGCTATTGTATCTTCTGAAGGTGCCTATTTTAGAAGGAAAACATTTTATTCAGAAAAGAAGAAAAAGTAGATTGTGAATATTTGGGTAGAATGAAGTGAAATTATTGTAGCATAAGTTCTTTGGAACTATTGTGAAAAACTCCCAGAATCTCTGCACCCTGTTCATAAGCTGTACTAAGGTTGATTCCTATTAAATCAGTTTTGTGGATATTATCTATTAGATAAGTTGATGCTGATCTCCTAGAGGCAAAGTTGAAGCCTAATTTGGGACATGGATAACCTATTTAATATGTTACTCAGCAAGTCAGATATTTCACTCAGGTCCCTTGACCCCAAACCCAGTGTTTTGTAACTGTTTCATCATTCTGCCATTTTATGAAATTGGGTTAATTCATTTACATAATATAACATTTGCAATTTAAGATGTAAGAAGGGATATTACATTAAATTTTCAAGTGTGCGTCTATGACAATTGACATATAAACTTAGGATTTTAATTTAACATGAAGAAAATAATTTGCGCTTTCTAAGTGGGTGGTTAAATCCTGCCACATTTCCATAAATTACTTAAATTCCATAGCATTTAGTACACACAGGTATTTGGTCTCTTCTATGATTGAAAACCATGCTGCCATTTATGTCTTGATTCCTAGTCAATTTATGACCCCCATTGCCTATAGGTTTTTCTTGTTTACCAAATGCTGAAGGCATACAGGCATAGTGTGGAGATATTGTGGGTTCAGTTGCAGAACGCCACATTAAAGCTAATATACCAGTAAAGCCATTCACACAGTTTTCTGTTTCTGAGTACACATAAAAGATATGTTTACACTGTCATCTATTACATGTGCAACAGCATAATGTCTAAAAAAGTGCATACCTTAATTAAAAAATACTTTATTGCCAAAAATGTTAACGATCATCTGAGCCTACAGAGAGTCCTAATCTTTTTGCTGGTGGAGGGTCTTGTCTCAACCTTGATACTAATTGATCAGAGTGGCAGCTGCTGAAGATTGGGGCAGCTGTGGAAATTTCTTAAAATAGGACAACAATGAAGTCTGTCACATAGATTGACTTTTACTTTCTCAAAAGATTTCTCTGTAGGATGCTATGCTCTTTGATAACATTTAACCCACACTAGAACTTCCTTCAAAATTGGAATCAATCATCTCAAACCCTCCTCCTGCTGCTTTATCAACTGAACATATGTGATCTTTTAAATTCTTTGTTTTCATTTCAACAATGTTCACAGATCTTCACCAGGAGTAGATTCCATCTCAAGAAACCACTTTCTTTGCTCATCCACAAAAAGCTACTGCTCATCCATTCAAGCTTCATCATGAGATTGCAGCAATTCAGTCACAGCTTCAGGTTCCACTTCTAATTCTAACTGCATTGTCATTTCTGCTACATCTGCAGTGACTTCCTCCATTGAAGCTTTGAATCTTGCAAAGTCACCAATAAGAGTTGGATTCAGCTTCTTCTAAACTCTTTATTAATGATGATATTTTGACCTCCACCCATGAATCATGAATATTCTTAATGACATCTAGAATGGTGAATCCTTTCTAGAAGGTTTGCAATTTATTAATACTTTGCCCCAGTCCATCAGAAAAAATCGCTATCTATGGCAGCTATAGTTTTATAAAATATATTTCTTAAATCATTATATACAATATAATTCTGAAAATCAAAATTATTCCTTTACCCATGGGCTGCAGAATGGATGTTGTGTTAGCAGGCATAAAAACAACATTAATCTCCTTGTACATCTCCATCAGAGCTATTGGGTGACTAGTTGCATTGTCAATGAATAGTAATATTTTGAAATAAATCTTTTTTTCTGGTATTAGATCTCAACAGTGAGATTAAAATATTTAGGAAACCATGCTGAACAAATGTCTACACATCCAGGCTTTGCTGTTCCATTTGTAGAGCATAGGGAGAGATTTAGGATAATTTTAAGGGCTTTAGGATTTTCAAAATGGTATATGACTTAAATCACCCACTGCATTAGCTCCTAACAAGACAGTCAGCCTGTCCTTTGAAGCCAGGCATTAACATCTCTTCTCCAGCTATGAAAGTCCCAGATGGCATCTTCTTCCAATAGAAGGCTGTTTCATCTACATTGAAAATCTGTTGATTAATGAAGCCACCTTCATCAATGATCTTAGCTAGATCTTCTGGATAACTAGCTATAGCTTCTACATCAGCACTTGCTGCTTCACCTTGAACTTTTATGTTCTGGGGATGGCTTCTTTCCTTAAGCCTCACAAACCAACCTCTGCTATCTTCAGACTTTTTTTCCACAGCTTCCTCGACTCTCAGAGCCTTCACTGAATTAAACAGAGTTAGGTTACATATATTGCCTTTGCCCCATCCAAGTCAGAGCTTCAAGCGTGTCCATCTCCCAGACAATGCACACTGCAGCCATTAGGTGTGAATATACATTTGTACCCCCATGATATGCTGAAATTAAAAAAAAATTAAAATTAAAAAAAATGGAGTTAGGGATTTGCTTTGGATTAGGCTTTGGTTTATGAGAATGTTGTGACTGGTTTCTTCTTGTATTCAGACCAATACAACTTTCTCTATATCAGCAATAAAGCTGTTTCATTTTCTTATCATTCATATGTTCACTGGAATAGCACTTTAAATTTCCTTCAAGAACTTTTCCTCTGAATTCACAACTTAGCTATCTGTGTGGCACAAGAGGCCTAACTTTTAGCCTATCCAACTTTCAATATGCCTTCTTCACTAAGCGTAATCATTTCTAGGTTTTGATTGAAAGAGATATGCGACTCTTCCTTTCACTTGTATGCTTAGAGGCCATTATAGGGTTATTAATTTGCCTAATTTCAATATTTTTGTGTCTCAGGGAATAAGGAGGCCTGAGGAGACGGGGACAGATGGGGAAATGACTCTGGTCGATGGATTAGTCAGAAAACGCACAACATTTATCGATTAAGTTCACCATTGTCTGTGGGCACTGTTCATTGTGCCTCAGAACTATTACAATACTATTAGAAAAGATCACTGATCACAGATCACTATAACAAATATAATAATAATGAAAACATTTTAAATATTGCAAGAATTACTAAAATATTACACAAAGAGACACAAAGTTTGCACATGCGGTTAGAAAAATAATGCTAATAGATTTGCTTGATGAAGGGTTGCCACAAACCTTCAATTTGCTAAAAATGCACTATGTATGAAGCACAACAAAACAAAGCATGATAAAATGAGTTATGCCTGTACTTCAAAACAACACTTAACATACTCATGCTTGCAAAACATGAAACATAATAACAGAAACTGATGTTTGAGAAATTCATGCTATCTTTACTTTCTTTACAAGAAGGAATTATTCAGATTCATTTGACTACCAAGGAAGATTTCAATAAATGATATATATACAGTGACTACTCAGAATATTTTCTGTTGGAAGTCTGTTTTTCTTACAACATACTAACATGTTAAGAAATAGGCTTACTCTGAAAGTTTAATTTGGACATTAGATAGATTGGAATGCATTGGATTGCTTGAATCCTCTTTCTAAAATCTCTCCCTGACAACTCAGTCTTATTTATTCTGTTGTCTTAAAACATTCCTATAGATATCTCAGGTTTTAGAAAGTGGCTTCCAGGTATTCCCAAAGAAGCTAGAATAGTATTATATGGTTTTCCAAAATCATAATTAAGCTATACAACTTGAAAAAACATACTGTTTTATCACTTATTCCCTACTAAATGTAATTAAGAGGCTCCCTACCCCTTTCATATGGTGGAACTCAGCTACAATACAGTTTATTATTACACAGGCACACCTGAAACAGATTATTTGAACTAAACAAAGAAATTTTGCTTTATGATCATTCATTTGCTCTCTTTTTAAATTCTGTCCTTACTTCAATCATGAGGTCATTTATTCATTCACCAAGTAATTGTTGAACATTTACTACGTGTCAAGAACTGGGGCAGATGCAAAAAAGATATGGAATGTAGCCAAAAGAAAATTCCTCTTTGGTACAAGATTCAGAATTGAAAAGATTATATAACTTCTGCAATGAATACATGAAAGGAGATAAGGTTTTCATTCAAGGGAGAAAATGACATCCATTATAAAAGTGCTATTAATAACAGCCTTTTAATATTTAATAGAGGAGAGTGATTAAGACAGAATCCATACTTTATTATTCTATCTTCCACATGTATTAAGTAGGTTTGACCACATTTGGGGGTATTACATATAATTAAGAATAAAGCTAAAAATTTTTCAAACTCCATATGAGACATAGTAGATGGTTGTGCTCATTTTAAGAAATCATATTCATGTCAACAACTTAATGTGATTTTACTGAGTGCAAATTTGTTGAGTATTTCTCACCTTCTCACCAAATTAAATGAATCAGTTATTTGAGCATGATCAGAGGAAGACCTTTGAGCGTTTGTTTATTCACTCAACTTTAAGACAGAGTCAGTCTAATTCTGATAACAATTAATAGTCATATAATTATTACCTATATTTTCATACTATATCAAAACAGCAATTTTATTAAAACAAGATTTTTTTCAATACATCTACTGCATTTTAGGCACTATAGTAGAAGACTAACTTTTTAAATTATAAGAGCAATGTCAAAATTTTGTGTCAAAAGATAAGTGAAATACAATCTTTTACTAGATTGTGAATGTCTTTATATGTAAGAACTATATGCAGTTCATCTTATTATACTCCCCAGGGCCTAAAATAATGTTTAGTTTAACAAAAAAGTATTAGAATCAAACTGAAATATGAACATGTGGATGGTTTTCTAAATATACAAGTGCTCTATCTAGTTGTTATGTTCTCCTAGTTACTAACTAGTTAAAATTTTCTACCTTTTATTTTGTCCCCAAATTTTCTGATGTTGCATTTGGTCACTGATATTCTTAGGCATTTAATTACCACAAACATAATTTTATTCTCTTATAAAATGTTACTTTTTTATCAATGTAAATTCTTAAAACCCATGAGATAAATGATAAATGTTAAACATCTATATAATGCCAATGGAAACTTCCTAATTAACTTGAGAACTGATTAGATTTTGGGTACTATTTAAATCACAAAGCATTTATATTAATAGTTCTAGCCAATGAAATTTTTTTATAATCTCTAAACTGTGATATAAATTTTAACAAACTATGATTTTCTTATTAATTAGTGAGGGTACATTTTCCCCAAATGTATAAAAAAATTAAATAAAATGTTATCTTCCAAAATGGAACATTTTAGTTTGGAATTAACAAATGAAAACACATATATGAGAATTATTTTTCTACCTTAAAATAATCTTTAAAAAAATAGGATATTAACTTGACTTTCTTAAAAACTACTCTTAAGTAGAACTCTAGAACCATCGATTGCATTATTTGGACAATGTGAACATAGTACCAACTTTTACTTGCACTCCATAGAACTTGGTATAACTGTAAATAATTTTTTATTAACAGATTTGAAGATAAAGTTTATTATTGACTGGTAACCTAATTATAGAATGAGCATGAGATTAAATATTTCTGTTATTACCAAAACAGATTCTCATCAGAATCACAAAGATATCACTTAACATACATTGAGATCTTATTAATATATGTATCAAATAAACATGCTTTTAATCTTACCTCGTATCATATACAGTAATAAAATGAATGTTCTCAATTAAATGTTACAACAACCTTACAAGAAAGGTACCAGCAGTATCCCATGTAAAAGAAAAGGAGACTAAATGTTAGTGGTCTCAGATCCCCCACTCAGAGCCAGAACATTCTCTGCATGACAAACATTTCTTAAGTAACAATTCCTAGGTTTAGAGGGTTAGAAAGTGAGGGTTAGAAACTGTTAGTTTGCTTTCTACACATCCAATAAAGGGCTGATAACAAGAATCTATCTAGAACATAAAAAAAAAAAAAAAAAAAAAAACCTAGGAAAACTCAAACAACCCCAACAATAAATGGTCAAAGGACATGAACAGAAACTTTTCAGAAGAAGACAGACTAATGACCAGCAAACATATAAAAAAGTACTCAACATGTCCAATCATTAGGGAAATGCAAATCAAAACTACAATGAGACATCACCTAACTCCAGTGAGAATGGCCCTTATCAAACAGTCCCAAAACAACAAATGCTGGCATGGATGTGGAGAGGTTGGAACACTCTTACACTATTGGTGGGAATGCAAATTAGTATAACCCCTGTGGAAGTAATTTGGAGATACCTCAAAGAGCTAAAAATAGAAATACCATTTGATCCAGCAATCCCACTACTAGGCATCTATCCAAAGCAAAAAAAGATATTCTACAACAAAGACATCTGCATTCAAATGTTTACAGCAGCACAATTCACAATTGCAAAGATGTGGAAACAACTCAAATGCCCATCAATATATGAGTGGATTAATAAAATATGGTATATGTATACCATGAAATACTACTCAACTACAAAAACCAATGGTGATCTAGCACCTCTTATATTATTCTGGATAGAGATTGAGCCCATCCTTTGAAGTGAGGTATCACAGGAATGCAAAAACATGTACTCACCATCAAATTAGTACTAACTGACCAACACTAAGTTGTTCACATGGTAATAATACTCACTGGGTGCCAGGAGGGGTGGGGCAGTAGAAATTCACAACTAATGGAAGTGGAATGCACTGTATGGGGGAGGGACATACTTGTGGCCCTTGCTTGGGTGGGGCAAACAGCATTACATGTAACCAAAATGCTTGTACCCCGATACTATCCTGAATAAATTATAAAAAGAGTTAGTTAACAAATACCAAAATCAAATGAAAATTAAAAATGGAAACACATCATAACATAAATATATTGTTTCATTATTTTTAATCCATTAGCAATTGTAGAAAAAGTACTCAACATCTCTGAGGAAATTGATTATGGCAGATTCTGTGATTATTTGCCAGAAAATAATGAAATCAGTGATAACTGTGTTCAAGGTCCCATAATAAGGAAAGAAGTTGTTTGCTTTGAGATGGATTGTGTCTTAAATGTTCCTGACAGTCAGACTAAACACTTTCCCTGTACAATTATAAATAAATCAGAAACTGAATCAAATAATCTAACATATTTAATAACTAAAATTTATTAAACTATATTTTCATTTAGATATTAATTTACACATCGACTGAGTACAAAAATGTTTTAAATACCTTCTCTAAAAAATGTATAAATTAGGGGGAGAGAAAATCAATAGATTTCATATTTTAAGTATCTAATACCAAAGTACTCACACAGCGTTGTTATAATCTGGCCAACAAACTCAACCTTCTGCCTTTGTCATCTAGAAATGGAAATTTTTATCACTAAATTATTTGAATAATCACATTGACTATTTTTCTTAAAGCTACTTAGATTATATATAAATGGCATAGTTACTATAGAACTGTAAAAAACTTCTCATTCCAAATTGCTAATTTAGAAGTTAGATTTTATTTTTTAGAAGAAAAACAACTGCTTCACATCACAAGGATATAAAACAATCCATTACTCTAGAAGTGAGTAATCTGTTGCCTGAATTCCCAGAACATGAAACAGAAAAAGTAAACCACAAAGAAGTACATAATTTGAACAAAACCATTGAATGAAGTCATAAAAAATATGGCTATAAAATCAGACTCTACCCACTCCCTCCCGTAACATTTATAATAATACTATCTTAATACTTTCTTGTCTACTTGAAGAATTCAATGTACTTTCTAATATCTGAAATTTGTTTTCCTATTTCAAGTGTACATTAAAGATCAGATCTGGAAGGGGGCTACAGATAGTGAAGATGAGTAAAGAAAGCTGTGTGGTTCAAAGGTACACTGAAGAGCCCACGCTTTCTCAAGGGGGACCCAGAACACTGCTCCAGCTCAATACTGCCTTATAAGAAAGATGAGCGTATTGCCACATTTTGTGATTCTTCACAAGAACTATGTGAAATTTAAAAATTTCTATGTAATACTTCTATTTAAGAATATTTGCCAATCCCATATTTTAAATAATCAAAAAAATAAAATTAAATTTAAAAAAAAAGCATTTGGCTTAAGGGGACTTTGGCGATAAGAGACTTTTCCCCAAGAAGAAAGAGAACCAACTACTGTAGGAATTTGTAGGAATGCGGCTCTCAAAGTTTAGTATATACCACAATACCCCCGAGAACTTGTTAAAATACATATTGTGGGGCCCCTTGCCCAGACGTTCTGATCCAAGAGGAATGTGTTAGGGTCTGAGAATTTTCATTTATAAGTTCCTAGGTGACACTCATGCTGCTGTTTCAGAGACTATACTTTTAGAACCACTGACCTACCTCTCAGGTCTACACTTTTAGCGAAAAGGAAAAAATCATGAGCACCATTAACTTCTTAAACAATTTTATTGAATTTAGTATGCATGTCACAGAATTCATCCCTTGTAAGTTCATAATTCAATGATTTTTAGTAAATTGGTAGAGTTGTGTAACCATCCCCTAGTTCCATTTTAGAGCATGTCCATCACTCTCCCACCTCGACCCTACAAATTTTTTTCAAAACTGTTTGCAATCAATCCCTGCTCTGACCACCAGCCCTAGGCAACCTCTGATAAACTTTTCATTGTATAAATGGGTCTTTCCTGCATATTTCACATAAATGGAGCATATAATATGCAATCTTTCCATCTGGCTTCCTTCATATACCATGATACTCCCAAGGTTCATTCATGTTATAGCATGTATCAGTATTTCCTTCCTTTTCATTGATATTAAACTGTACAGTTATATCATATTTTCTTTATCCATTGATGAGTTGATGAGAATTTCTTTCCAGGTTTTGGCTATGATGAATAACACAGATATGAATATTCACATACAAGTATTTGCATGTACATAAATTTTCATTTCTCTTGACTATTTCTAGGTGTGAAATTAACTTTATAAGAAATTGACAACCTGTCTTCCAAAATATCTGCTTAATTTTACCTACTGAAAATTAGTGGAGGTTCCAGGTTTGCGACATCTGCACGAAAACTTGGTATTGTCTGGTATTTTGATTACAGCCTTCCTAGTGAGTATATAGTGGTATTTTCTTATAATTTTAATTCACAGTTACCTAATGATTAATAATATTGAGCACCTCTTTATTTATTAGAATTTAAATAATATCTTCTTTGATGAAATGTCTATTCAAATCATTTGTCCACTTTTTAATTTGGGCTGTCATTATTATTATTACTGGAGAATAAGAAATACTTATAATCTGTAGACAAGTCCTTTATCAGATAAAAGATATACAAATATTTTTCTCACTCTGGCTTGTCTTTTCATTTTCTTAATGTCTTTAAAGGGGAGTTTTAATTTTATCAGATTTCAATTTATAATATTATTTATTTATTTCTATTTATTCATTGATTTTTGAGACAGGGTTTCACTCTGTTGCCTGGGCTAGAGTGCAGTGGCATCATCATAGCTCACTGCAACTTCAACCTCCTTGGCTCAAGCCATCTTCTTGCCTCAGTCTCCCAAGTAGCTAAAACTAAAGGTGTACACCATGATGCCTGGATAATTTTTATGGAATCTTGCTGTTGCCCAGGCTGATCTTGAACTACTGGCCTCAAGTGATTCTTCCACCTTGGCCTTCTACAGTTCCAGAATTAGGGGGATGAGCCATGACTCCCAGCCTGGCCATATTTTTTATTTATAAGTCTTACTTTCAGTATTGTTTCTAAGGACATTTTGCCTGAAACCAAGTCACAAAGATTTTCACATGTTCTTTTCAAGAAATTTGATAGTTTTAGCACTTGTCATTATTCTAGATTTTGGTAACTTGTATCTTTTCTCCTATTTTCTCAGCCAATCTAACTAAATTTTTTCAGTTTTGTTCATCTTATTAAAGCATAAGACTTTGGTTTTATTCATTTTCTCTATTACTATTCTATTTTATATTTCACTGCTCTCTGTTCTAATGTTTATTATTTTCTTACTCTGCCTTTGATTTAGTTTGCTTTTCTTTTTCTGGTCTTAAGGTATAAACTTAGGTTTTTTATTTAAGACCTTTTGTTATCTTCTATTATGGGCATTTACATTTATAAATGTACCCCTAAAGACTACGTTAGCTGCATCTCATAAATTTTTATATGTTGGAGTTTCATTTTCATTCAGTTCAAAATATTTTTAATTTTCTTTATAATTTTTCTTTGCTCCATGGGTGATTAGAAGTATCTTGCTTAATTTTTACCATTTGGGGTTTTCCCAGATTTCCTTCGGCTGTGGAGTTTTCATACAATCTTGTGATTGACAGAGCAACACCTTGTACGTTGTCACTCTTTTTACATTCATTGATATGTGTTTGTGGAAAAGAAAATGGTTTCTAACGAAAAATGTTTGACAAGCGCTTGAATAGAATGTGCATCCTGCAGTCATTTGGTGGGATGTACTATACCTGCAAAGAAATTCTAGCAATGAAACAGTCAATCTTTGTTCGTCTGGGAATATCTTTCTCTGAAGATATTCATTATTAAATGATAATATTAATGAAAAAAACTACTATTTTCTTCTTATATCTTCATTATTGGATGATAATATTGCTAAACATAAACATACAATTATTGTATGAGAGACTTTTTTTCTTTAAGTACTTAGAATGTTATTCTACTATCTTTTGGCCTCCCTTATTTCTGATTAGATGCCAGCCATTTTTTGTATTGTCATTCGCCTGCATGGGAAGAGTTGCTTTTCTCTTGCTTCATTCATGATTTTCACTTTGTCTTTGTCTTTCAACAGTTTGACTAAGTGTACCTTGGTGTGGATCACTTAGTGTTTATCTTGTTTGGGGTTTGTTATTTTCTGGGTTCTGTAGATTACTATTTTTCATCAAGTTTGAGAAATCTTTTAACCATTGCATCATAAAATTTTCCCCATTTCACTTTCTTCTTTCCTTCTGTGACACTCATTACATTATACTGATCTACTTGGTATTGTTCCAGAAGTCACATACTCTATTGATCTTCAGGTTTTTTCCTGTGTTTCTGAACTTAGGACCTTTTTATTGATTTATGTTCAAGTTAACTGATTCTCTTTTCTGACATTACAAGCCTGCCATTGAATCATTCTAGTGATTTTTTCTTTTTATTTTTCAGCTATTGTACTTTTCACTTCCATAACTCTCATTTGTTTCTTTTAAATTATTGCTATCTTTTTGAGATTATCTATTCACTAAGTCATTTTCATACATTCCTTTAATTCTTTGAATAAGATTTCTCTTTAAAATATATTTATAATAGCTGCTTTGATAATTTTGCCTACTTTTTCAACATCTGGAAAAATTCAGAGACAGTTTCTACTGACTGGTTTTTTTTTTCCTGCGTACAAGCCACAATTTCTTATTTCTTTGCATATCATAATTTTCTGTTGAATATTGGATTTTTCAGATAATATAATGTAGCAACTCTGGATTTTTACTTTCTTTTCTTAAGATTGCTGTTGTTATTTTGCTGTTTTTTTTCTTTAGTAATTTTGCCTGGACTAAATCTGTGAAATCTGCCTTTCCCGCAATATATGGTCTCTTACAATGTATGTCTCTGCTTATCCTGTTTTGTCTTTTTTTTTTTAATTTTATTTTTAAGCTTGGCATCCTAAAGGTGTTTTGATATACCATTGTGGCCACATAGCTTAGTGTTTACCAAAAGACTAGTCAGAATTTGTGCTTAACTAGCTCAGTCATTAAATGTTTCATTTTCTGCTGATGGATATATTTTTCGCCCAGGCTGTACATTTAAAGTTTAGATTGCATTTTCAAGTTTTCCCAGGCTTTTACTTTCTATAGGGCTCTCTGACATCACTGCTGCACATGCATAGCCTCTATAGGCCAGAGCTACATGAGTGTTATCTAACCTCCCATAATTTTCTGTAAAATTCTTGACTTAGTCCACTGACCTATTGCATGTACCACATAGATGTGCACAGTCAGCATAACAGAACGCTATCCTTCCCTGCCACTGAGATGGCCACTTGTTAACTGACAATACTCCAAATCTGGTGAGCCCCTTTTGGCAGTGGCAGCAAGGCCTTCCCCCTTCTGGTTGAACGACCATATTTAAACAGCTGGAAAGAGAGTTCATGGGAGCATCCCCAGGCAAAAATGCCACAGACTTATAACTGAAGTTCAAAAATTTCATGAGGAAACATTCTTCTGTTGGTTTTATACCCTTGATTAAATTCTAGAGCAAAGAATTGCTTGTTTGTGACAAGATTATCCAGTTTATAGTTTTTTTGGGGAAAGGATTTGTCGATTATTCATTTTGTCATGTCATCCATTAACTTTTGATTGGTTGATTTATACAATATTATTTAAAAATAACAGAAATTTAGATTGAGAAATCTGTACTATTCTTGCACAGATGAAGAAACTGAAACCAGAAAGGGTATAAAACTGGTTCATTTTTGCATAAACCCAATTTTCTGATTAACAGCCCCATTCTTTCTATAACTTTATGTTTTCAGAAGCCAGAGCATTCAGAATTATACCTCATAGTTCATAGCTGCTGACCATGAAATAAAGGTAAACTTCAATAACAAGAAGCTGTGAATACAGGTCAAATGGATAGATAATATGCTTTTAAGTATCATTCTTTGCTAAGTGATGAATTCTTTTTAAAAGCATATTAGAAAAGTAAAACTTTGCTTAGCTGTAATGACTTCTCTAATTCACTTCATTTTGACACCATCACCTTTGACAGGAGGCATATGAAACCACCTAAGAAGTGAGACTACCAATTCCTTGTTCATGAAAGTTATTTCAAAATGAGATGATTATATCATTTCCAGTAGCTGGTACAAGCCAAATCCCATGCATGCTCTCACGGGTACAGCCTATTTGACTGGCTGTAAAACAGATCAGTGCTCTATATTGAAGAACTGTTTCCTTCATACAGTTCAGTCAACGGCCTACAACATAGTCTTTCATACAGTAAGTTCAGAATCCCTGAGGATATTGTGCTAACATTATACTTCAAACTAAAGCCACATATAAAACATAAATGTTTTTATATTATAATACACTATAATATTAATAATATTTATCATGTAGTAATATGCTATCCTGTTTGGAAATAATTTTTATATAGTATAAGGCTATATAATATTATAAGTTATATTATAAATATTATATAATGTTATCTGCAAACAAGTATGAGGTATAGGGATATCAAACTGCTACTGAGTAGTTGGAAAATTACATGTTGCAAGATAAAAAGTTTGAGTTGTGGAGTCAGACATATCAATATTTCAATCTCAGCTCAACTACTTATTAGTTGTATGATTTAATGTAATTTAAGCTCTGTTTTACATTATTCATCTTATTAATGGGGATTATAATATCTTCTATATTATCTTGCTATAATAACTAAATGGTGTACTACATAGAGAATACCAGCATCTAACTTATAGACCAGAGCTAATACTGTTCATTGTTCTGCATTTCCCAGTTCGAGATGGAGTCATATAGACATATCAAATAAACTGGTAATTTTGTTTCTCTTCCAACTTCCATTTTAGAAATGTTCATTTAATATATATATTTAATGAGAGCTGAGAAACTGATTTTGCCTATGAAATGTTAAATAAGATGTAGTTAATATTCTAAAACAGATGCTTAGAAGATGTATCAACAGTTTAAATTTAAACTTGAAAAAAAAAATCCACTGTTCCTGGAAAAGAGTATCCCCAGGGATTTGATTTCAGCTCCTTTCTCTCTCTGGGTTTAAGTAACTACTCCCACTTCTTGCTCCAGACCAAGGGAGTGGTAAAAGCAGCAACCTTTTCCCAGATACTGGCCAGGTTACTGAACCCTCTCCTGTGTCTTGCACTATGCCCAAACCCTGCCTACATCTTCAGTAATGGTCTAGTCATTAAACTCTTGTTTACATGATCCCAGTTTGAATAAGCCTTCCGTTTACTGTAGGGATCATGAAAATACTAGGAATTACTGTCAATTTTGGCAGATATAATAAATGATGGCATCTGTATCATAAATAAAATGCCCTTAGCAGTGAGAGATATATACTAAAAGGTTTCTAGGTAAAATAACATAATTTATGAAATTTGCCTTAAATATTTCATACAAAAAAGTGGGGAGGGAGAAACAAATTTGGTGAGATGTTGATAATTACTGAAGCTGCATGAGGAGTATGTGGCATTTATTATATGTTTCTCTCCATTTTGTGGTAAAGTTGAAGCTCCATAATAAAAAGTTTAAAAAAAATTTTTTTAAACTCTTGCTATTTTCAACCTCTTTGATAAGTTATTTTTAATTATTGTTGCTGGTTTGGTGGCCCTGCCCTGAATACAGATAGAACTACCATTTCCAAGACAAGTAGGTCACTCTTTTCTCCTGTGAGCATTCTGTAGTCCTGATCTGAGTAACATTCTCCCCATTTCAGTTAAAAACTTCTTTGTAAATGATCCCAAAGTTCATCTTCATTTGTTCCAGGGAAGATGTAAGGTGCATATGTGACTTTAGTTCCAGATAAAAAAGAAGACATTCTGAGTAGCTTGAGTTAGACTCTTCTGGAAGCAAGAATGACTGTTCTGGAAATTATACTCTTTTGCTATACTTATACCCTATCTTGAGAAGAGTGTTATCAAGTTGTCTCCATTAAGCAGCAGAGAAAAAATCACTCTGCCCAACAAGAGGTTCTTTCTTGTTAGACTAATGATTGGGTACATGTCCTTGGCAGGTCACTTAAGTGACTTGCTCTAATGACCTTTAAATTAGAGACATAAGCACTGTTGATAGTAGGTAAGACATAATGATCCAATTACTATATTGAATGTAGAGACATTGATAATTCCAAAAAAATTAGTAAAAATAGTAAAATAGTTTTATTTATATAACAAAAAATTTACTTTGGTCTTTTTTACTATTTATTAACTACCATCTCAATATATTTTCCAGTACTTATTCATGTGTTAATATCATCACAGTTGGGTCCACAAAGTTAAATTGTGAAGTAAAGAATAGTATTTGAAGAAGAATAGCATTGGAAATGGAAAATTTTTAAATTTTTAAGAAAAGTGATTTAATATGATTTTTACATGTGCTGAAAAATATATGCATAATCCCCAAAGACTAGGCAAACTAATTCTTATTTTATATTTTATATAGTATAATTTTTTCAAATTCAATTGCATGAAAATATTTTCCCCAAAGTTTATTTTCTTCACTTGTGTGTGTTTTAAATAAATTTTTTGGGGAAAAAAACATTCTGTTGAAATTTCATTTGATTAGTTATACATTATCAAAGTTAATGTATGCATATTCCCTTAAAACAGGGTTTTCCAACCTCAGCAGAGTGGTAATTGTTTTGTGGGGTAGGGGGCTGTATAGTAAGTACTGCATATTTTAGGATGTTTACCAAAATCCTTGGTCTCTACCCATTAGATACCAGTAGCACCCCACTTCCAAGTTGTGATAACTAAAAAATGTCTCTAGACATTGCCAGATGTCCCCCTGGGGGCAGAATCACCTCCACTGAAAACCTGTGCTTTAAAGCAGTGAGCTCTACTTTGCATCTCCCTACATTTTAATTAGTTTCTAAAGGATTACAACACAAATAATGGAGAGAGTCAAAAAAGAAAAATAAAGTTTTGAGAAAGGCATTGTGATGAGAGATAGCTTTTTCAATTAGAAACATTTTTAAAACTAATTTTAAAGAATGTGTGGCTAATGTAAGGATCTATAAGAGAGTGCCACAACGAAATGACGTTTAAAGACTGAGGTTGCTTGTAAAGCCTAGGGAAACAGTAGGATGGCAAACTGCATTTTTATCAAATTGATTTTGATTCTTTACAGTTCATCATAGATAAAGAATGAATTCTAAATCTCCATACATGCACACCAAAATCGGTCTCCCCCCACACCCCCAGCACATACATTTTGATGTGAGTAAATAATTTACTTTTTACTTACTTGGCAGTTCACCTATTTCTCCCATCTTTTTTTATTCCATCAAATGTTAACGTTAAAACTGGTAGTTTGAAAAGATAATTTGGCTTACATTTATGTGCTTGCAAATCTTACTGGTAATATAATAATATGTTCGATTTATTTGTTTAGTTTTGAAGAACCTTAACTTACAGTAAATGTCCTCAGCATTTATAGTCAAAGATGGTCTAACACTACTTTGAATTTGCTTTCAAATCTTAGCATTGATCTCTGGTTGATTTCTTTTATCTCTGCAACTGCACAGTTAGCCCAACTGGGTCATCATACCTTGTCTACTCTTAACAATGTGATACCTCTAATTTAAAGGTCATTAGAGCAAATCATGTAAGTGATCTGCCAAGGTCATGTGCCCAATCATTTGTCCAATGAGAGAATCCTTTATTGTGTACAACTCATAGGTTAGCATTGTCCACTATTTTATTGAACAGTGTTTAACCATATGAATAAATATTAGTTAAGAAAAAAGCTGTAAAAACTATGTACAATCTACCAATTAGATAATTTTAACTTTTTTCAAAAGAATGTTAAATTGTTTATGTTTAAAATATAAAGATACCTCTAGAGTAAGAAACGAAAATGGGGAAGGAGAAATAAGAGAAACTTCCATGTTTTTCTCAGTATACTTCTGAATTATCTGAATCCTTTATTTAAGAACATATTAGTTGGGCAATAGGAAGAAGTCATAATAAAAAGAGAACATGAGGGGCAGAAGCCCAGAGGGACACACTCATACCTACAACAAGAATTGGAAATACAGTAAACCTACATAAGTATTTGAAAACTTACATTAAGCTTTTTTGTGTTTTGTGGTCATTTTAGATTTTAGCAGTTCTATCAAAAGCAAAAAAAAAATAAAGAAAAATTAGTAAAAATAAACATCCAAATTCCTGGTGAACTGGCAATTTTGCAAATATTATACTAGAGCATGCACTAAAAACATTAGAATTAAAATGGATTTGAACTGGAAGTTTTCCTGAGATTCTTACACATACTTGACCCTGTATGAATCATTTTTTGGAAGGCTCAAAAGAAGTATAGGATAATATTGCCATGGAGTGTTATAATTTTATTTGGGTTTAAGATATGTTTTTTCCCTGTTAACACGAATACTTCCAATTTCCTCTAATGAAATATGATTGTAATGAAAATAAACATATATAAAATAAAACATTAGAGAATTAAATGAGTTACATGTTTCAGTAGAAAAATACATCCGTGTAAAACTATTTCTAAAGCAGCAACTTATATTTAACTCCCAGAGTGGAAAATTATCAATTCTTGCCATGCAACAACTCAATAAAAAGAAAATGTGCTAACTATGATCTTTTGCTGAGGTGCCAGGTGCTGGCACTTAAAACTTCTTGCTATATGGAAGTGAGATGAAAATTTTTAGTGTGTGAACCCTGTACTCTGTAATTTTAAATAGTATATTAGTATCCAAAAAAGCATCTTTGGATAAAGTGAAAAGAAATACCTTAGAGAAAATGACTTGTTGAAAAGAACAAGTTGATGGATTTCAAAAAATTTCAACAGTCAGTATAAGCTCTGGATTTTCTCTTGTTGTACATATTTTGTATTCATTTTCCATGTCAAAAATCTTAAAAAAGCAGTCACCACAATTTTTCTTTAACAGGCCTTTCCACTGCACTGACACCTGCTCTCACCTTTACAAAATGGCCCACTTTCTCAGGCAGCTTTTGCCCTGATGCAGACTGCAGTGACCTTTCCATGACTGAGTCATAAATCCCTAAACACAGGGAATGAAATCACTGACAGTGCCTTACTTATGGTGGTGTGAATGTGCTACAATAATTGCTCTGTAATTACATGGTAATTATTGACCATTTAAGTACATTTAAGAACAGGGTGAGTACTATGTAATCAAAGGCTAATTATCTGATTATTTCTGTCTTTTAAACTGCAGGCTTACAAGATATAAAAATTGCAAGTAACATGGTGATTAGTCATTGAACTACATGGTAACTTGAAGTATAATTATGAAGTAATCTGTAGAAAATGTATTTGTATTGTGGTTTTCCTGAACAGTAATTGCAGAGTAGTTATATTGTAATACACATTCTATGAAGTGATAACAGAAAAGAAGCATCAAGACATTATGCTAATAGAGCATAAATAGGCTAACCAAAAATATTACACGATTCATTAAAGAAACATGAATGGGGTTATACGTATTGCAACACAGGTAATCGATGTGTGGAATTAGAATTGCTACGGTTGGCCTATCAAATGCAGAAGTGCCATTGTACCTTTTAATTTATAGTTACTGTGTGATTTATTGCATATTTCTTTAAAAATACTGTGATAAGGCAAATAACTTGGACAGGTATAGAAAAATGGAAGGACAAAAGAGATGGAGTTCAGAAATTTGTGAATTGCACTGGGGTTTAGTGCCTGAACCCAGATCAAGAGTGTAGCTTAATTAAGTTCATTAGCAACTGATGGGGCCCAAGTTGCAGTCATTTACACATCTTCAATGTTTCATTGCTAAAATGATTAGGTTATACGAGAACTGTCTGGATAACTATTTATGATGATGCTGAAACACACTAAAGATGTTTACCTAAACTTATTTTCAAAGCTTCTACTTTAATTTTGAAAAGAAAAGGAGTTTCCCCCAAAATTTATTTGATACAGGCTGATATAAAAACCTCCTGAAGAAAAAAGAAACTGTGGAGTTTTGAAGAAGCGCAAAAGAGAAGGATTTGGGGAAACAATGGTTTACTCATGTGTTTGTTATAAAAAGTAAAGATCAACTATTTTCTTGAGCAATAGCACTGAAAATGAATAACCTGTAATGTCTACTTAAGTGAGTTACTACTTTTTATTGGGTAACATGATTGAAAACATCAATATAATCCCTGAAATAAAGATCATGTTGATTCCACCGTGAAGTAATTAAGATGATATTTTGTATATAACATAGGTATGGAGCTCTGAAACGTGTTAATCACTCTCCATGAAAAATGTATTTGAGCAATAGATAAAAATCCATTACATCAGGGATAAGAATGATTTGAGAGCAACCAAAGAAAATGACAATACTATCAATGCTATCAAATACAATTTGGTTACTTTCAAATTCTCTGTTATATTTTTCCACATCGTATTACTGTCATTATTTTTCAGTGTTTGTTTATTTTTTCCAACAGGTCCAGGAAACACATTTTAGAATATTTTTGCATGGTTTATTTTGGATTAATCCTCAACTTATATTATTTTGCCTGGTATGTCTCTTCTTCATGGAATTCTACAGTATAATAAATTGCATTCTGAAGTACTTTCAAATATTGTCTTGTACAATTAGCTAGACACAAACACATAGTCAAGTGAAATGTGATTAGTAGTCACTTATGAACTTGTTAATTTTTTGACCTGAGCAGCTACCCATAAAGTGAAATCCAAAATGGACTAGAGCTTCAAGCGTGTCCATCCCCCAGACGGTGTGTACCACACCCATTAGGTGCGTATATGCCCATCCCCTCCTTCCCCCTCCCACCTGCCTGACACCTGATGAATGTTATTACTATATGTGCACTTAAGTCTTGATCAATTAATACCATTTTGATGGTGAGTACATGCGGTGTTTGTTTTTCCATTCTTGTGATACTTCACTTAGTAGAATGGGCTCCAGCTCTCTCCAGGATAATACAAGAGGTGCCAGATCACCATTGTTTTTTGTGGCTGAGTAGAACTCCATGGTATAAATATACCACATTTTATTAGGGAGGGCATTTTATCAAGGCTATATTTTCTAATGTAACTTAAAAATTATTTAAAATTGCTTTCCCAAAAATGAATTTTTACATTCCTAACTTTGTAAAAAAAATTTCTATATACTGTTTTATGAAGCACAAAAAAAAGGGAAGATAATGAATAAAGATCAAGTTTGAGTAATGACTTTGGCCTATCCTGAGGAAAGGAGGTAATAAGTAATTAACATGGCTTGTCATTCTGTATATACAATAATTCATCTCAAGTTGCCTCCTCACTTGATCCCTTTTTATAAACCCCTTTATTGAGGCATGACTGATATATAAATAGCTGTGCATGACTCCCTTGATCACTTCTTAACATTTATAACCTACAATTTAAAATTCTTGCCTATTTTATAGAGAGGTGAGAGTTGGAAATTGGATGGCATATATAAAACATGAAAAAAATGTTTTAAATGAGTTTACCATACAATATTTGGTTTCCTGTGAAACCTTAGATGACATCAAGTTACCCATCATATTAAGATCCTGAGGAGGAACACGTCATATACAAGACATAGCAAGACGGTTCAAATCTCGCCAAGAATAGTTTATGTAATTTACAGTCAGGCTAAACCTCTCCTTTGTCTTCTTTTTCTCCTATTAATTCATTGCTCTTGTATACAGTGTCATTTCTTATAAAATAAAGATGCTAGCAGAAAATATCCTGAGTGAATATAAACTAAGTTTCCCAGTTCATTTTACTAGGCTATTTCCTTTATAAAGTAACTCAAGAAAATCTACAGAATAGCCAAATAATCTAAATTTCAAGCAAAAAAATCTGCTATACAATATGGAATAAAAGGATATTAACTTTAGATTGTTTAATGTCATTACCAAATGTTATCACAAATATGTTATAATTATTTCTACATTTGCATATTGGAAATACATATATAGGTCAGCTGGGAGTATAACTCAGTGGTAGAGCATTTGACGGCATACAAAGGTCAGCTTGTGCCCCAAATATATTTGTCTATTCCTTGAAAAATTGCCACACCAAAGGGAACGTCCACTTTCACCACATAAATCAAAATTTCACTGGAGGCTATAACTAAAACAATAAAGACAAAAATAAAGAAATTAAAAGCATCCAAATTGAAAGAGAAAGGAAAAACTATGTTCTATTTTCAGGCAACATGATCTTATATGTAAAAAATCTCAATTCAAGAGCCCAACAAAAAATTACTAGCATTAATGAATGAATTTTAGCAAGATCACAAGATCCAAAATACTCAAAATCAATATAGAAAAATTAACTATATTTCCATATACTGGCAATTAATAATTACATAGTAAAATCAAGAAAATAAGTCTATTTATAATCCTTCCTAAGAGTAAAATATTTAGGAATATATTTAACAAAAAATTGGAACATTTTTATGAAGAAAACTGTAAAAATTTGCTGAGAGAACTGAAGAAGGTCTAAAAGTGAGAGACACTGCTGAGATAGTAGTTCTGAACAAAACAACCTATCAATTTAATAATATCCTTATCAAAATACCAGCAGATTTTTTCCCAAAAAGTCAACAAGTTGATCCTATACCATATGTGGAAAGAGAAAGAACCCAGAGGAGTCAAATCATTTTGACAAGGAAGAACAAAATTGGATGAGTTATACTTCTTGATTTAGAAACTTATTGAAATTACCCTGTCAGAAGAATAAAAATAACAGGAATAAATAGACTGAAGAAAGTGTACAGGACTTGTGGGACACCATTACGTGAAACAATAAATGCAGTATGGGAGTTTCAAAAGGAGAAGAGATAAGAAAGGGGTAGAAAGCATATTTTAAAAAATAGTGACTGAAAACTTTCCAAATTTAGGAAAGGAAATGGACATTCAGATTAATGAAGCCCAGAAAAGCCCAAATAGGTTAAATCTAAAGAGGTCTATACTGAGACATATTATATTTAAATTGTGAAAAGTCCAAGTCAAAGAGAGAAATTTTAAAGTAGTAACTCATCACAAACAAGGCAATACTTATAAAGTATCAGTAGATTTCACAGCAGAAACTTTGCAAGCAAGGAGAGTGTGGGGGGTATCTTCAAAGGACTGCAAGAAAAAAAATGACAAGCATAAATACTATGGGTATTTATGGTGGGTATATTCACACCTAATGGGTACAGTATGCATGGGCTGGGAGGGGCACACTTGTAGCTCTGACTTGGGTGGTGCAAATGCAATAGATGTAACCCAAACATTTGTACTCCTGTAAAAATTTTGTAATAAAAATAAATAAAATAAAAATTTTGTGTTCATCAAAAAAGAAGTAAATTCTGATACTGATAAGAAGAAGTGTGTGACAGTAAAAACAGAGATTTTATAAGTAATTAAAGAAAAGTCATTATCAGTTAAAAATAGACTGTTAGAATTAATAAGAGTTTCCACAGAGCCCTATAACTATAAGAAAAATATATAGTATATAAACAAAAAATTAAAAGAACAGAATCAATGTGTATCATTACAAAAAAAAAAAATCATCAAACCACAAAAAAAGAGAGCAAGAGAAGAGGAGAGGAACAAGATAATTACCAAATAGGAAACAATGCACAAAGTGGCAATAGTTAATTCCTGACCTAACAATAATTACTGTAAATGTAAATAGGTTAAATTGCTTAATCAAAGGATATAGAGTAGATGAATGGATAAATAAAATAGACCCAACTAGATCCTCTCTACTGGAGACTCACCTTAGATTTGAAGATGCACATAGGCTAAAAGTGAATGAAAGAAAAAGATATTTCATGAAATAAAAACCAAAAGAGATATGAACTATCTATGTTTATATTAGACAAAACAGACTTTAAATAAAAAATGTCTCAAGAGACAAAGAAGGTCATTATATGGTGATAAAAGGATCAATCCACCAGGAACCTATAATAATTATAAATATATATGCCCCAAACATCAGAACACTTAATTATATAAAACAAACATTGACGCATCTGAAGGAAATTACAGGCAACAATACAAATATAGTAGACAATTTCAATACCCAACTTTGAATAATGGATAGATTATCCAGCCAGAAAATCAATAAGAAAACAGCAGATTTAAACAACACTATAGACCAATCGGACCTAACAGACATATATAGAAGATTCCATCCAACATGAGTAGAATACATACTCTTTTAAAGCACACACAAAACATTCTCTAGGATAAGCCACATGCTAGTCCCAAAACACATCTTAAAATTTAAGAAGATAGATTACTTCAAGTATGTTTCCTGATCACAATGGAATAAATCTAGAAATCAATAGCAGAAAGAAAACTGAAAAATTCACAAATACATGGGAATTAAATAATAAACTCCTGAACAACTATTGAGTCAAAAAAAAATCAGAAAGAAAATTAGAAAATATCTTGAGACAAACAAAAATGAAAACCTTATACTAAAACGTTTATGGAATACAGAAAAGGTGGTACTAAGAGGGCATTTTATAGCAATCAACACTACTTTAAAAAGAAGAAATATCTCAAATAAACAACCTAATTTTATACCTCAAGGAACTGGAAAAAAAAAGAACTAAACCCAAAGTTAGCAGAAGGAAGGAAATACTAAAGATTAGAACAGAGAAAAAAAATGAAACAAAAGAAAACAATAGAAAAAAATCAACAAAACTAAGAGTTGGGGTTCCTTAAATATAAACACAATTGATAAATTCTTATCTAAAAACAAACTAAGAATAGAGAAAACTCAAATAAATAAAATAAAAAAAAGAAAGAGGAGACAATACAACTGATGCCACAGAAATAGCATATACTATTAAATTTGGCAATATAGAAGGAATGCATAAATTCCTAGAAACAAACAACCTATTAAGACAGAATAAAGAAGAAACTGAAACCCTATAAAGACCAAGAATGAATAAGGAGATTGAATCAGTAATCAAAAATGTACCAATAAAGAAAAATTCAGGATCAGAAGACTTCACAGATGAATTCTACCAAACATTTAAGAGATTTAATACTTCTTTTAAAACTTTTAAACTGATCTTTTAAAACTTCTTCTAAAAAATAGGAGGTAGAGAATACTTCCAAATTGATTTTATGAGGTTAACATAACTTTGATACTAAAACCAGGCAGAGATACCACAAGAAAACTATAATCCCTGATGAACATGGATACAAAAATCCTCAACAAAATATTCAGAAACCAAAATCAATAGCTTATTAAAACAATCATGCACCATGACTGAGATTTATCCCTGAGATGAAAAGATGGTTCAACATATGCAAATCACACATGACACACAACATTAGCAAAATAAAGGGCAATAATAGAATAATCGTATCAAAAGATACTGAAAAAGCATTTGACAAAATTCAACACTCTTTCATGATAAAAACCATCAACAAATTAGGTACAGAAGGAAATTGCTTCATCACCATAATGGTCAAATAGGAAAATCTCACAACTAAAATCATACTCCACATTGAAAAACTGAAAACTTAAGATCTAAAACAAGGCAAGGATGCTCACTCCTGCCACTTCTATTCAGCATAGTACTGGAAGCTCCAGATAGAGCAATTAAGCAAGGAAAAAAAGGCATCTAAATTGGATAGGTAAAAGTAAAATTACTGTTTGCAGATGACATTTTCTTCTATGTAGAAAAACCTAAAAACTATAACACAAAACTGAGAGAATTAACAAATTGCATAAAGTTGCAGAATACATAATAAACACAGAAAAGAAGTTGCATTTCCATACACCAGTCACAAGCTATTCAAAAATGAAATTAAGAAAACAGCCACATTTATAGTATCACCAAAAAGAATAAAATACATAGGAGTAAACCTAGAAACCAAGAAAGTCAAAGACTAGTTAAGTTGAAAAGTATAAAACCCTGATGAAAAACATAGAAAAGACACAAACAAATGGAAAGCCATCCTGTGATCATGGATTGGGAGACTCAATATTTTTAAAATTTTCACACTAGCTAAAAGCAATCTACATTTTTAGTGCAATCCCCGTCAGAATTCCAAAGACATTTTTTACAGAAATTAAAAAAAAAAAAAAAACCTAAAATGAATTTGGGACCTTTATTTACACCATACACAAAAATTAATTCAAAATGTATTAAAGACTTAAATGTGAGATGTGAAACTGTAAAACTGTCAGAAGAAAACATAAGGAAAAGCCTTATTAACTTTGGTCATGTCAATGTTATTTCTGGATATGGCATCAAAAGCACAAGCAACAAAACCAAAAATAAGCAAATGAACTATGTCAAACTAAAATGTTTCTGCATACCAAAGGAAACAATAAACAAAATGAAAAGGCAATCTTTGGAATGGGAAAAAATATTTGCAAAACACACATTTGATAAGGGAGTCAGTCATTTCCCAAATATATAAGGAGCTCTTACAACTCCTACAACACAATAGCAAAAACTAAATAATCCAATTACAAAATGGACTGAGGATTTGCATAGACATTTCTCCAAAGAAGACATAATAATGGCTGTAGGTTTATGAAAAGAAGCTCAACATTGCTAATCATCACGGAAATGCAAATCAAAACCACAATGAGATATCACTTCACATCTGTCAGGATGACTACCATCAAAAAATATAAGTGTTGGTGGGGCTGTCAAGAAATTGGAACTCTAGGCCAGGCGCAGTGGCTCACGCCTGTAATCCTAGCACTCTGGGAGGCCGAGGCAGATGGATCGCTCGAGGTCAGGGGTTTGAGACCAGCCTGAGCAAGAGCGACACCCCGTCTCTACTAAAAATACAAAGAAATTATATGGCCAACTAAAAATCTATATAGAAAAGATTAGCTGGGCATAGTGGTGCATGCCTGTAGTCCCAGCTACTCGGGAGGCTGAGGCAGTAGGATCGCTTAAGCCGAGGAGTCTGAGGTTGCTGTGAGCTAAGCTGACGCCACGGCACTCACTCTAGCCTGGGCAACAAAGTAAGACTTTGTCTCAAAAAATAATAAATAAATAAATAAATAAATAAATAAATAAATAAATAAATAAATAAAAATAAAGAAATTGGAACTCTTGTGTACTGTTGGTGGAATTTAAAATGGTACAGCTGCTATAGAAAATACTATGGAGGTTCCTCAAAAAAGTAAGAATAGAACTACCATATGATCTGACAATCCCACTTCTGGGTATATATCCCAAAGAACATGAATCAAGATCTCGAAGACATATTTTCATATCCATGTTCATTTCAGTGTTACTAACAACAGCCAAGATTTGGAAACAACCCAAATGTCCATCAACAGATAAATAAAGAAAATGGGATACACATACACACACACACACATTTGGTAAATACAATATATCTATTTAATATATATATTTGTGTATATATATGTGTGTGTGTGAGATATATATACACACTGGAATATTATTCAGGCTTAAAAAATAAGGAAATCCTACCATTTGTGACAGATGGACCTGGACATTATGCTAAGTGAAATAAGTCAGACATAGAAAGAAAAATACAGCATGATTTCTCTTATATGATGCATCTAAAACAGTCACATGTGCATAAGTAAACAGTATAGTAATAGTAATTACCAAGGGGTGGTACCAAGAGATGGTAGAAGTGGGATATGAAGAGTTGTTGTTCAATGAGTATAAAGTTACAGTTATACAAGATGAGTAAGTTCCAGAGATCTGCTTACAACATAGTGCCTATAGTATTAATAATAAGCTATGCACACTTAAAAATTTGACAAGAGAATAGATCTCCTGTTAAATATTCTTAACTCCAAAGCAACAACAAAAAGCAAAAGAAAGAGATACAAAGAAACTTTTGGAGGTGATACATATGTTTATTACCTTGATATTGGTGATGGTAATGCGAGTGTATACATATATCCAAACTCACCAAATTGAACTAATTAGGTGCAGTTTTGGTATAACAATTACACCTCAACAAAGCTGCAGGGGAAATGAACCAAATCCCACACTGCCACGTTTTCCTTGTGCTAAGGCATGAAATAAGATATATGAAATTTTTGTAAAGATTAGTAAAGCATAACAAGTAAGGAAAAAATTAAAACTCTTGTGGAGATGTTTGCACAACTTTATCCATTTACTAAAAATAATCAAACTATATCCTTATAATAGTTCAATTATAGGGTATATAAATATATTTCTTAAACCTGTTTTAAAAATAATGCTGAGATGTAAAACTTGGGAGCAAGTAACTTACAACTACTGTCTGCAAGATTTTTAAAAATCTCATTTGTAATTTCAAAAATTCACATAATATACAGTCTTCTTGACAGCCGCGGTAACTCAGTAATGAAAAGCATAGTCCTAGAGGCACTACCCAATTCCTCGAACAGCACACTAAAAAGTTTTACACTTAGTATGTGTCCTTTGTTCACCTTCATACTATTGATTTGCTTTAATACTTAATCAAGATCCAGAGGTATATATTTTACCACTAACTAAATGTACGCAGTATGTGGATTGACTTTCAGATGTAACCACCTCAGAGTGTAATACTCAGGCCTTTTCATTATAGATTACAATATACCTTTTTAATTCTCCATAATCATTTGCAAAATAGCTTTGACTAATCTCCTATAGCATGAATTTTTCATGTAAGATGCAGAAAAACGTCATTGAATATTTTTCTCTCATTTATGTAGCACCATTTGTGGACTCATCACATCGCCAGTTTCATTAGGGGAAATATTCATTAGCATATACAGACCCTGTACTTGGTCTTTCAAGATACAGCCAATAATATTATGCCAGAGTCAATAGCATCATTTGATAAAGAAATATTCCCATATATCACTTTTTTGGTATAACATTTCTTATTAACCTTGCAAATGCTGTTATAACACTCTCAGCAAATGTGACGTATTTACTGTGAAGATGTAGTTTTAATGATGTCTTAGAAGTGCTTCTGATCTTTTCCTTGCCTTTGGCAAAAATAATAATAATTTATTTTATAAACATTGTATTATGATTGTTCTGAAATAACTCAATTGGTTTACCAGAGATATTATTGTGCTTTGCTTGGAAATTAAACAAAAGTTCATGCCCCAAATTGGCAGAGATGTCTAACCTAAAAAGCTCTGGGGTAAGTTTAAAAAAATCATCAATCCAATAAAATATCATTTTAAAAGAGTTTTATCTTCATAATTCCTATCATATTTTCTGTTTTGGCTGCTTGTACAAAGTCATTACGCTTGGTAATTTGCTTATCTGACAATATACAGATTTACCTTCCAAATTTGTAATACAGTTTGGTCAACTATTTGAGTTATAATTTTATGAGTAATTTTATCATTACTTTTATATTCTAGAGGTTTATACTGAGCTCTGGCTTCATTTTTTATGAATTGTGGATCAAACACAACATAATAGTAATAATACCAACTACATATTTAAAACACACAAGCAGTAACTATGCAAATGATATGAAAATACTAGCTGAGAGAAAATTTAGCCTGTTATATGAACATTTTTTGAGACAAATTGATTAACACTGTCTTTTCAGCATTGATAGAACCTTTCAAATCCAAAGATTGTCAATAGGATGGTAGAATATCTATGAAAATGGTAATCAATCTTTTCAAATGTATGCAATGTGTATGAGCAAAACTACATTGTGGTTGCATCTGAAGCCACCAGACAGCTTGCTGACATTTGACAGACCACAAAGATCCACTAGTAGTTCATTATTTATACTTTGAGAAACACTGAATTAAGAATATTGTCTGTTAAACTTTGCAGAGGTTCCCAACCTATGGTGACTTGTATAATTATTTAATTATATATTACAATGTAATAATAATAGAAATAAAGTGCACAATAAATGTAATGCTCTTGAATCATCCTGAAACCATCCCTCCTCTCCCCAGTCCATGGAGAAATTATCTGCCATGAAAATGGTCCCTGGTGTCAAAAAGTTTGGGGACTGCTGTAAAAGGTACAAAATTACAGCCAGATAGGAGGCCTAAGTTCTAGTGTTCTATACCACTGTAGGATAACTATAGTTAACATAGTTTCAAATAGCTACAAGGAAGGTATTGAATGTTCACAACACAAAGAAATGATAAATGTTTGAGATGATGGTTAATTATCCTGATCTCATCACTATTAGATGTATCAAAACATCACTATGTACCCCCATAAATCTGTACAATTGTTATGTGTCAATTAAAAAACAAGAAAAAGAACATTGTTTCCTTTTTTTTTTTCAAGACACACTCACATGACAAGTAATGCCATGTCCACAGATTTGTGAGATTCCTTCACCAGTGAGAGTAGATAACAACTCAAGCGAGTGGCAGTTGTAGTATTATGGTGATAATTATGCTTCTATGTAAATAAAAATGGAGAAGAAAATCATTCACAAATATAGATCAGTTATCAACACCAATTCACTTGTGTGGCACGCCGAAGTGCCTCTAAACTGGATGAAAAGATTTGGCAGTGCCTTAGAGCCCAAATAAAAAAGTGGCACTGTAGTCAATATATCCTGCTACTTGTATAACACAACAAATGGTATAGGAATGAACTGAGCCCACTGAGGATAAACAAGTAATAAACAGATGAAATATCATGGAGGTGCCACCACAAATGCATGTACAGAACAGCACTTCTAAAAGTAAAATTTTTGTGTTATAGAGGTCTTACTTAGAAAGAAAAAATTGATAGTTATTTGTAGAGAGCTACATAGAAGCAACCTAATCTAAAAATTTCCCAAAGCACATAAATGATAAATTCTCTGACTCAGTCCTAGACTACTCTCTTTTACATCCTATAGGCTTTTTCTAGCAATCACATCCACATCAATCTGTTCTCAAATTTATATCACCGACACCCTTTCTTCTGTGTTCCAGACCTGCGCTTCCAAGCTGACATTAGTAAGGCAGAGAATGCTGTGAAGTGATGACAACTTAATAGAGATTTCAATCTCAATGCCAAATTCATTACCAAATGCTGTCAGTTGTCTCTTTCATCCTTAGCACATTTAGATATCTAATATTCCCATACATATAATCTTATTCTATTTTTTTACATTGTCATATCATTAGAACTCTGCTATCTTCCAAACTTGTTATTGGCCTTCCTACTTGCATTTCTATCAAATTTAAATAAAATTTTCTGGCTGCTGTCAGATTATTTTTCCTAAAACAACACTCCTTTCAAATGATCAATTGTTTTTACATAATCTTCCAATGGTTCCTCATGAACCATTCTTAATCTCCACATTCCTTATAATTGTTTTCAAGGTGCTTCATGCTACTCTTTTCTAACTCTCATAGGATCATCTACTTCACCCCTGGAGGAGTCTCTGTCAAGCTCAGTGGTCACCCTCCCCTAAACATAACTTGCACTGTCTGTATTCTCCACTTCATAGCTTTACTCACATCATGCTTCTTGTCCAGAAAACACTTGCATATTATATTTTCCTATTTAATACCTACACTCTCTTAAATGAAAGAGATTTTCTATATAATTTTACTAGTTTTGCATTTCACTACTTTGCCTGGTCAGCTGAACCAACATGTAGCAGCCCGCCCTTGCAGCGGCAAAAGATTCAGACATTCAAGTATGAATATAACAATTCTGCCTGCCAGTGGTCCTCGCAAGCATTCTCCATTGGGAAGGGTGTCAAGTGAGACTAGCTGCCTGAGACTGACTGCAACCATGCCTTCCCTCTTGCAGCAGATTGCCAGCTCAGTTACCAACTGCAGGAAGAGGACTTTGGGGATTTTATCTATTGTAACTCAAAGAAAATGTCCTATTTCTAAAGCCACACTGCTCCTACCTAAGTCTCTGTTTACCCAGATCATAGAGAGTCGTGTTTCAGCTGACTTTGCTGAGAGGGCTTTGAAAAAAGTGGATAGGTTCATTTGAACTATTCTGAGATAAAGATGTATCTTTGTGTGTGAGCTAGTTTCACACTCCTGGCTATAACATATTACTTGTTCATGTCATCTTTTATTCCATCTCAAAACTGTTAGAAATTGAAATAATTTCTAAATACATAATGATGAACAAATGTCCATTTTATTAACACTACAGCATGTAAAATATGTTTATAAAGAAAGACCTAATTATATTAGTGTTAGAATGCCTACCTGAATGAATGAAAAAAGACAAAACAGTATTTGTACTTTGAGAGTTCCCTCCCAATATCAACTATGCACTTGAAATAATTAATCTCCCTGAACTTCAGTCTTCTTTTCAGTGAAATGAGACAAGAATTGTAGTGACTTGCTCACAGTGGTGTGCAGATAATTAAATGAAATACTATTTGTAAAGAATCTAGTACAATGTAACTCTCAAACACAGCAGCTCAATAAATAATAACTCATTGTTATGGCACAAATTTAAAAACCAAAACTTTGCAAGCTCAGAAGGCATTAATTGGTTAAAATTTCTAGAGAGAAAGCTACTTTGCAGACACCTGTATATACCACAAGGATTTCAAAAGGAGCTGAATGGTAACACAATATAACAAAGGATGGATAGAAACTCAGAAAATGGAGTATATCATGTATACCTAAAAATAATTTCATAATGATAACATGAATAGATGAACTAAAATTCCATTTTCATATGCTATTAAATATATGACATTGCTATTAGTTTATAATTTTTATCCTTCTAGAATTCAGTCATTAATTCTGAGAATTCAAATCAGCATAACTAAAAATCTTCCTTGACTTACAGTTATAAGACAATCATTTGTTATGTAAAAATCAGATATATTTAGGAAATTTCAGCAGAATGTCAGAAGAAAGGTTTTGAGATCAATCCGGTTATAAGATAAAAGAATAAAAAAAAATCTCATCGTTTAAGGCCTTTGAGATTGAACTAGGTGCAATTACTGAAAACATGAACTGACTAAATTCGTCTAATAAGAATTACACAGTATACTTTTCTTTGATTTTGTGTTTTCAAATGCTTAGTAGCACAGTAGTGGTATTCATCAGCCTTGAAGAGATTTCTATTAAGAGATACATTAGTTATAGAACAAAGTGAATAAATCTACAATATAGCTTCATTCAGATAATAGAAAATGAAATATTCTTTTACTCAAATAATAAAAATCATTAACACATATTTATAAATTCACTTTTTGTGTATAAAAATGTCAATAACATCTTTTATTCTCACATGTCTCTAACATTGCTGATATGCAAGTCAAAATTCAGTGTCTAAAGGAAAACAATCAAGTTATTATTTTCCAAAGAAAAAAATACCTAAATTAAATCAGTCACAATTATAATTATATGGATAGTCAAAAATATTGGGGTTGGATAATAGTAATGATAAATACATGACATGCAATATTTTTTACAAGAAAATTCTAGGACGGGTTGTTAAATTCCTTAGCAGAGTTGTTTTCTCTTTTATAGAAATCCATCTTTGCTTTCCAGGCCCGTCACGCTGTTTTTCCCCGATAAGTGAGTTATTTCTCTTTCTCTGCTTTCTAGGCTTTCTCCCAAATGTCAATTTTCCTTCTCATTCACTCCCACTTGTATTTTTACTGTCAGATGCTTCTTCATGTCGATGCCAAAATGTTTTTTTAAAAAACAGTTTTTTAAACACTCCTATTTTCTTTATACCTGCTACTACTTTCTCCTTTTTATTACCATCTTCTTCAACCTCCCTCATTGCTAAATATTTTATTTCTTTGTCAATTTTTTTCAAAATTTTTTCTTTTTCTCTTTCTATGCATCCATACTAGGGTAGTCATTAGGGTTGTTTGCCTATATTTCAGTTCTCTTCTCCTGGGCAAACTCAGAAATCAAGAGTAGCATGTTCCTTGCTTTAGGGAAATAAAAAAGTTAACCAAAATAATACGTGTCACTCCCAGTCAGATATCTTTAAGAGAGGGTATGTGATTTACCACAAAGTTGTGGAGTTGTGGAGACAACATCCAGTTGTGGATCCATGAATGAGGATGATGTGATCAGAGAATTCCGGCAACATATGCTAGACACATAGTAGCCTGAATAAAAAGTAAACTGTTGTTGTTTTTAATCCACACAGATTTTGGAGTGTTTTTTGTTACTGCATTGTATCAGAAATTGATACAGTACAGGGGGAGGCTGTCATGATGAAAAAAAAAATAAAACAATGAATATATGTAAAAATGGCTTAGCAGTTGGGTCTAGGGTGGTACAGAGTTAGGAAACTATCATCAGAGGCAGTTGGAAGGAAGGTGATGACCCATGTTATATGTTGGTGGAACAGAAGTGAATTATGTACTTAAATATCTTGAGCTCTAGGATAAGAGGTTGAAAAAATGGATTTAATGCACATAGGTTGCCTGTGGTGGTATTTGGCAAAGTATGCCAAGAAATAAGTGAGCACAAAAACAACCTGGAGAGTTTACAAGCGGGGACAAAATCTCATATAGATAATACAGAGAATTCATTAGGGCTGGAAGACGAAAATTTTCCTTAGCCTTATACAGCAAAAGATAAATTTGAGACAGCTTTAGAGAAATAAAAGTAGATTAAAACCCAGCTTTTGCAAAGAAAATAAGGTATGGATTCATACCTATAACTGGAAATTTTAATTTAATAAATTGCCTCAGGACAAGGATATAATTCATTTCCATTGTTAGAACCTCTGAAAGATTATGGCACAAGAGAGAAAAGTTAGGTCAATGACTTGACACACAGTAAATTTGTTCAACTACAAAAGATGACTCAGGAAAAAAAAAAGATTAAAGATGAGGTTCTCCCCTTTAGATCTATCTGATGAAGGTATCCTTAAATAAAATGAACTATGGGTATGGATGGGTATTGGTCTATGTTCTTAACTAAAATTAAACAGATAAGGAGTCAACCAAGCTTTTGAAATATACTGCCAAAATCATGGACCAAAAAAGATTCTGAATCTACAAGACTTGAGATAAGCCATGGAGCCTCACAGTCTGTGAGCAGAAAGTACACTAAGGAAACAAATTTTCTCAAAAAGGATGTGCACTACCACATGCCTACATCAGATGTGGCCAAAGAGGAAAATGAGGCAGACTATAGCAAAGGAACTACAGGGAACAATGGATAATAAAGCCTGAAGAGACAAGATTAAAGGCTTAATCAGCTTCTACCACACATCTTAGAGTTGGAATCTTTACAATACCTGTTCAGCAGAATTTAAGAATTGCTACAAACCACAGTCTGCTGGGAGACTCCCATTCTTTCTCTTCTTGGGAACATTTATTTTGGTTACCTTGTTCCTGATCCATCATCATACATTGGGAAAGAAAGAGGATAGAAAATTTTTTGGTTTTGGTCCTAAGTCTCTAGCTTAATGGATATCATGAGAAGAACTGATGTAGACCATTTCTGTCACCTCCCAAAGAAGAGACAAGCACGACTGAGCTGAACACATGGACTTCGGCCAGTCTGTACAGAATTTACTGGGACCTTAGGGTTAACTCCTTTTATTAGGGTAGGAGTGTACTGGGTGTAGGGCAGCGATTAAATATTTTCTAAACAAAGGAACTGACTCTGATAATCATCAGACATGTTCTCCAATCTCCAATATTCTGTTTTTTCTTCTAATGGGTACATGATAAAAATAAACTTTCCTGTTCTCTTGAAGTTATATGTGGCTGTGGACTTCCTTTAGCAACTGAATGCAAGTACAAGTGATTAGTGTCAATTCTGAGCAAAAACCTTGAAAAGCTAGCACTGAATTAATCATTTCCTCATCTCCCTGACATTGTAAAGGGAGATATTGCATACGAGGAAAGCTCTACCAACCTGGGTCATTGAATTATTACAACCAGAACAGAGTCCCTTCTGACGTGTGATGGATATTTAACAAGGAACAAACATTTGCTATTGTTTTTCAGCCCAAAGATTTTGAAGGCTCTGCATAATCTCAGCAAATGCATATTCTTTTTTTTTTTAACGTGTTACTCTGTTTTTTGTCTAGTAAGTCTTTCTTCTGTAAAAATGTTTACATGTCAGAAGTAACAACTCCATGTTATTGAAGAATAGACTAATTCTCTTTCTTGGATATCATTCATAGTTTGTCATATCTTCTCAGCTAGATTGCAAGCTTCTTTGGAGGAAATATCATTTATTGTGATACTTAAGTAACATTCACACCACCAACGAAAGTTACTTGCATATATATGGAACCCAACCAATCTGAATTAAATTTTATTTGAATGAATTTTTCACTTTTTTTCTTAAAAGACTGCCAAAATTTGTAAATGACTTCTAATGAGCAACTTCCCAGCTTGGCCTGTAAAGCATCCGTCTTCTTACTTCTCATAATAGAACCTCTCTTTACAACAGCGAGCATATTTCCTGTGGTTTAGGTAGAAATACCCTCGTTACTATCACTGCCATCCTCTGGCATGAGTGTAACTCAGGCCATTTCTGGAGCAGTCAGGAATGAGTCCACACAGGGCTGGCTTCACAGGCATGGAATTTGCACCGTCACATAGTGTCCTACCTTCAGGAGAGCCTTTTCATAATCGGTTTAATTCTCTACCACTCCATTCCTAAAATTCTTAACAATTTTGAACAAGGGACTCTTTATTTTCACTTCACACTGGGCCCCACAAATTATGTTGTCTTTCTTGAGTGCATGTCCAAAACTTTTTAAATCAAATATCTCCCTAGGGTTTTCTGTGTGAACTGGGAGGTATTATAAGATTGTGTCTTTTCACTATCAATCTAGAACTTCAGACAGCAAATTTTTCCACTAGGTCAGGTGAGCTAAGCAGACCCAAAAAAGGAGGAAGAAATTGAATTTAGACAATGTCATTAGGATCCAGCTAGAAAAGAATTGAGTTGAAGACAAACTGAACCAAGAGATGCAAAAAGTAACATGGCATTGATGATGTTAGCTTCTAAATCCATTCTAAAGACAGAAACACTCGTGGACCAGTTGTATAAGTAAATATAGTCTCATGTCAGCTTAAACTGGCATGAGTGGGATTTTGGTCATGTGAATCCCAGGCAGTCCTGATTAAAACATGTTTTATTTCTGTACTTAGCCTCATATTTTTCTCTACTTTCCAAAAATATTCTTGAGTAAGTCTCAAAGCATCATACTTCACACAAAATAAGCTCTCTCTTGGTTAACTAATATTCATCGCAATCATTGAGTGTCTAAACTTTCCATAAACTCGGTGTTACATATGGAGTGGTCAGTATGGAATAAAAATTTTGGAAATAGGTTTGAAAGGTCAAAAATCCTTTCTCCATTTCTCTTGAATGTTTCTGTACTAACAGGTACTCAATGCAGACTGAATGCTATACATCTGCTTCTGGCTTAGTATTTACTACATATACCTCCACATCCTCACAGTATCCAAAATAAACCTGCTACATCGTGTGCCAGTGGGAACTAATCTAATCCCAGGAAATCAGGCTTTATTTTCAAATTTTTCATTGCTGTGCATACAATATAAAGGATACACATTTACTTTTGCCTTTCAAATGGAAATGGTAAATGGAATAAAATGAAAATGTGTGACAATTATATTATGATAATATGACTAAAGTATTAAGATGAATTGTTAATCATTACTTAGCAAATTACAACTTTCGTATGGAGAAAATAATACCTTACATATATAATGAATAATATTACACTTGGGCTAATATGGTTGTAAGTTAATTATAGACTACACAGCTGATTTAGTTTCATTTACCTAAGGAGCTGTTCTGACCCTGTTGCAGATTAATTACATCTTCAGGAATACACTCTCATTTATCATTGTCACTTGCAAGCATTATAGCTCTTAGCAAGAGTGGAGGGCTTTTTTTAATGTAAAAAAATTCCTTAGCTGTGATACATTTTGCAAGTTTAGTCATTAAAAACACATGACAGCTAAAACCAGGTAAGATTAAATTAGCTATGGAACATTAAGAAAGTTCATGTCCTAGAAATTAAACGACTGTAAGAAAATAAAAATTCTGTTAAAATCATTCATGTCAGACATAGGTCTCTCCTACATTTTATAGCATTTTTTAAAAGATCGCATGCTTTGAAAAGTATGTATGAAAATGTCTGGCAAATTATAAATTCTTTAGCAACAAATTAGGCAGCTTGTTAATGTTCCCATTTTCTAAAATTGTTAGAAATATTTGAAAGAATAACATGCTTACCTCTATATTTATTTAGAAATTTTTATTTAAATTATGACGGGAAATCTATATTATTTGCTTTTATCTAACAATGAACGTGTTCTTAATTAAATGTGAACAAGAGACAAAGCTAAAGAAATCTATCTGTAGCTTTAAATACAGAAGAATATTTATTTATTCATAGGTAAATAATCATTTAATATCTGTTTGAGAATAGCTATATGTCAATGTATGTACAAACAGTAGATATACTCCAATAATTTACATTCCTCGACTTCAAGGAACTCAGATTCTAGGGAAAGGTAGACCAGCAAGCACATAACTAAAAAGCAAAGTGTAAAATGTGATTAATATTAAATAAAGACATGTAACAAATAATACAGGATATACAAAACGTGCAGTAAACCCAGTTTGGTAGGTCAGGCAAAGCTTTACGAGAGAAGAGAGGCCTGAGTTGATTATTCAAAAACGGACAGGAACTAGCCTTGTAACTTGTGAAATGAGGAAAGAATGGGTGTATTTGGGGAAAATTGGAGGAGGAGGAGAAGGACAGTCAGTTTCATCCAGAGTTGATGATGTGAACAGAGGAACAAAGTTAAGTAAAAGCATTTCAGAGACTATAGGCAGTTTCTGGTAGTGCGGTTGGAGATGAGACAGGGCCAGAACAGATATGACACTCAGAATTCATCTGGATGCAACAGCAGACCACTGGAGCCATTACTGACTGGAGGAGCAGGGGTCTGAGGAATCAAGGCCAGAAGCACAGACAACAACAAGGAGGCATGGTAATAGTACTGATGAGAGGTGGTGAGAGTCAGAGATACGTGGGGGGCTAGAAAAATAAACATAGAAGTGATTTAGAGAAGAGTCAAGAGACAATCAATAGGATTCCTTTTAGTTATGGAGATTTGTGAAATGCCAACAAAAGATCTTGATGGGTGTTCTAGTAAATGCTGTCCTCTGCATGGACGGTGGCTGAAATCATAAAGAGGTATGAAATAACCCAGGGAAATGCAGACAGGAAAGAGTAGAACAGAAAAACAATCCTGGTGATCATCAGCATGTGAAGGACACATGAAGTTAGAAAAGTCTCTTGAAGGTGATATGGAGCCAGCAGGGTGGTCAGAGAATGACACATTGTAGAGGGTATGGGGTTGTGGAAGCCCAAGGAAGTAAGAAAAAAAATTCAGGAAACAGAAAATGAGTCAAGGTTAAGTGCTGCAAAACATTCAGAAAGAAAGTACTATTGGACTTGTTAATTCGATGTCAAGGGTGACAACAGAGAAGTTTTAGGAATATGGTATGGGAGAGAGTTAGAAGAGGGACAGCAGAAACCAGTTTGCATTGGTTCTGCAAATTGCTGATCAAGTGGTGACACCTAAAAATAGTTGTTTTACCCCTAGAAATTACCTGGGAATAAAGATTTCTTTTTTTTTAATTGATATGCATTTTCCATTTTATTTTTCCTCCAAATCCATATAGTTATTTTTAAATATTCAATTTCACATTTTGTATTTTATTTTAAATTAAATATTACATTTTACCTTCCTCAGAAATCAGAAATTCTTGTCAATAATCAAAACCACTGTAAATTTTCTTGAGTGATAAAGAAATGTGGGTAAAAGTAACTCTTAAAAATGATATTTAATCTGAACATTTTTAAAAGATAGAATAGTTACATGGTGAAAAGAAAAGCAATTAAAAATATTCACCACTAGTTTAATAAACAAGTATTTTTGAAAATTTATTAATAAAATTAAAATAGCAATTTTGTTACATCCTCTAATTCAATACTCTAGCTCGGGGCTTTTAGTTTTAGGGATAAAATCAAATTATGGTATTCATCATTGGAAGAATCTGTTTTGAAAAAAATGCTATTATTTTCTACTCGATACTTAAAGTATACATTATTTATCATTCACTTGAGATTAGGTGAACTGCTATTTATTTTTCTAAAAAAATTTATTTACTAAAGAGTTTAATGTGACTGAGTCAATAAAACAGAGATAGTATGTAATTGTTAAGAAAATAGGTGGAATTATATTTGCAATGAAATTTTATGAGTAAAATTATCAAGTATTTTAGCTTAATTATCTTTTTGTGATTGACAATTTACTTAAATAACATAAATCTTTCTTGAGATAAATAACCAATTTCAGAAGTCAATGTCCTACTAGACAGCATCTTCAAAAAGATGTGAAGTTTATTTTCTAGGAAGAATATTTTACACCAGTATAGCATTAATGTCACCATAAATTAGTTCTTGTCATAAAATGGGAAAAATATAATTCTTAACACTGTCTTCTGTAATGAGCATTAAACTTCATGTGATTACTATTATGATCCATAGCTTTATAATTTCTTAAATGTAGAATCCAACTTCCTCACTTAGGAACCACATAACAATTACTGTCATTAGTATGATGACAGAATTATCTGTAGACCAATAGAATTTTATCAAAACAAATTTAAATCTAAGTAATAAAAGAGTGGTACTTTGTAAAAATTATATAATATTTATAATAGAGAGGTAGCTAAAGTGGACAAATCAAAGAAAATGATTTTAAAGATAGATTTTGATTATGTTCAGAGGCTAATTATATTGACCTCATGACCAGACAAAAATATTCTGCCTTTGTAATCAGTCTGTGAACATTACTAAATTTCTATGGCTAAGATATTTCCTATGTGTTTTCAGAAAATATATAGGAAAACGTGTAATGTACGAAAGGGCTGATAACTGGAGAAATTCTGTTGCTAACTATTCCACTAACTTGAAATTTATGGTTATGAGAATTAAGTAGTCATATTTTTCCCACGCTGGCAGAATAAAAGGCTCTTAGTGACTGACGAAGGCTGAAGGATATTAAATCACAACCATGCAAATATCTATTTGATAGGGCATTTGGGTGGTAATATATATGGTGCAGTAAAAGTCCACTCGACTTTGTCAGCTTTCTTCCAGACTTAGGGAAGATTTCCACAGTGAGCATAAACCCAATTCCAATTTCAGAAAAACTAAAGTGGATAAGGTTTTCATTTTCATGTTGGCTTTCACTTTTTACACAGCATGTGATACTAATTTGTTTCTGGATATGTTCTACAAAAACTGAAGGACCTTTCCAGAAGCCTTTGCAATTCTTATTGCCTTGCTTGTTTCTACTCACAGTGCTGACTTCTGTGTTGAAGAGTGTCCAAATTGGAACTCACTGGGATGATTAACAGCTGCTACAAAATCAATACACTATGTAGGGAAAACAGAATTGGGCTAAGATGGTCTTACATGAGCACTATTTTGTGGCTGAATATCTATTGATGTCAGTGAGCCAAATATAATTTATCTTGGTAGAAGCATTTCCGTGGATAAAATACATGGGCTTTTCAGACTCGGCCTCAGAGACCTAGGAGGTGGGGAAGATAATTCATATGTCTTAATTATGCATAATTATGCATATTCTCAGTTGCAAAGATGATCACTGTTACACTTAGTAAGAAATGGGTTTGCTTAAATCTTTCACTATTTTAACATTTATTATGTTTGAAACACTAAGTCATACTATTATTGCTACTGCAATCTGTCTCAAAGTGAGTCTTAATTTTTTTTCTCCACAAATTAAATTGAAAGGCAATACAGATGTTTGTGAATTTGGTTTATGATACCCTGATGCTCTAATTACAGAATGGTAAGGTAGTTGCTAACATATGCCCTAAAACTCTATTATATCTATTTTTGGAGGGCTAAATATGCTTCATAATAACTTAATATTATAGTAAAAACAGATAAATATGCTAACAGTTTAAAGGAAAATAAATAATTCTCTGAACCATTACTTATTTGTATCTCTTCTAGCCACATGCAAGGGAAGACACGTGTGTAATGTTTTAACTCCAATATGCTAGAATTCACACTTCTTTTTGGCACCATGTTCATCTTTGTATCCACTATAATGCTTATGTCAGCAATAGAGCAGACAATAAATATTTGTGGAATGAAGTAATGAATGAACTCCTTTGTAACTAAAATACTAATGTGTATTAGTATACTAAATGCCTGTGATAACTCAATATTTTGAATTTTTTATACTAATGTAAGTGTACCATCAGAAGAAAAATGTTTATTCAACAATGCCATTTATAAACCCCAGTAAATGACCCATAAAAGGTATATTTTGCTAATCTTTTTAACTGGATTATTTATTGGACAAGAAAATATCATATTTAAAGAGACTTAATTTTTCTTTTCTTTGTGGGGCAGCTACCATTAATTTGACTACACCCTTTGCATATTAATATGGAATCTCCTTTCCTTTTTGTACAGTGGGAAAAAGTGAATGTTTTTGAACAGGGAGCTATCATAGAGGACTTTCTGGAAAAGCCACAGCTATCAACAAATCAAAAACCTAGAAAATAAAATTAATGAACCAATGTTCTTCAGACTAACAGAGAGGGCCTTGAGATCTTTGGGATGTCTAAGGCCTAATCCCCAGACAGAAGACAGCCAAAGAGAAAGTCCAACTTAAGAAGCAAATGGAAAGAACAAGTGAAACAGAAGAATTTGCCATGGTCAGCTCAGACAGCTCAGCGTAGATGAATTTTATGGTGCAAAATGCATCAAATAATGTAGTATGGAACAAAATACATTTTCCACCTAGCAGTGAAATAAAGACATTATGCCATGTACATACTCTTAGTCACTTTCCATCATAGTACCCTGCATCTTTTCCTTCAAAACACTCATCAGTATTTGAAATTCATTTATGCATTGTGTCTTAACCCTAGGAAAATGTAGACTAAATGAGAATTGAAGTTTTGCCTTCTGTATTTCCCAATACTGATTCTCATTTATTTTCCAATACTTTAAAAAATATTGAGCAGTGACACTCATATAAATAAGAAAAAATAAATAAAACTGTTGTATAAATGAATGAAAGGAAAAGACACAATGCATGAAATGAAAAAGAAGCAGAACAGCAGCTACAATTATGTCTATTCACTTAAAATGTGATCTAAGAAAGTAAAACCACATCCAATCTCAAACCATTATTAAAACAATTCAACAAGAAGCAATGTTGTTGAGCAGGTTAAAAGCAAATATTTGAATGGGAATTTAAACATCACGGTATGGGCTTACAAATATTTAAATATCTTTGAATAATGATGTAAAATTTTAAAGATTACCCATGGTCCCAACACATTTTTAAATTACATCGATAAGCAAAAGTTTCATTTCTCTCTGTCTCCCCACATGCCAGAAGTGAACATTGTTAACATTTTGGTATATATATTTTTGGGTTCTTTTATATGTTCCTAGAGACAAAGCTACATAAAAAAACTCATATTTGATTACGATTATTATTCCCAAGATTTATTGAGCACTAGTGTTAAATGTTGTAAAGAATTTAGAAGTCCCTTACTCATTTAATCCCCACAATTTCCTGAAGGTAGTTTCTATACTGTCCCCTTTCACAAAAGGATAGAAAACAATGCTTATTTAAGGAAAATTTGCTTTTGTCAATTAACATTATATTTTTGGGACCTCTTTTCTGGTTATATATCATTTTCAAATTGATAAACTTTTAGGTTCTTCCTAACTGTATGTCATTAAATATAATTGATACAGTGTAGGCTTTTGTGTTCTTATTTCCTATGGAATAGGTTTTTAGGAATGAGATTAATGGCTTAGAGGGTATTCATATTTTTTAATTTTAATAGGCATTATATTATTATTCAAAAGATTATTCTAATTTACAGGTTCCATCATGCAATATGAATGTGACCACTTTTCTTATATATTTATTTGCATTAGATATGATCATATGATCAATCTTTGTAAATTTTAATAATTGGAAAGGCAAAGTATGGTAACCCACTGCCAAATTTTAAATTTCATTATTAATTAAAAACATTAGCAATCTTTTTATCTGCCTATTCATTATAATTATTTCTTATAGTCTATATTTTTATTAGATTTTTTAAATTAAAAATGTCATATTTTATTTTACTAACTTCACCTTTCATAGTCATGTTGGAAATATTTTCTTTGACATTTGTGCTAATGCATTTTAACACACATTTTTTAAAATGAAAGATTAAGAAAACACAACCATAATTTCCTTTCCCTTTATGGATTCTAGTATTCTCGTTTGCCTCGGACAGTTTCTCCTACTCCAACATAATAGCAATATAGTTCTATAGTTTCTTCTAAGTGTATTGTTTCCATTTGTATTTTTAATCTATTTCATGTATATTTCATATGGCTATAGAGTAGAAATATAAATTTATTTTCATTCAAATGAACAATCAATTTTGTCACCTAGTTTTATCGTGCACTTTATACCTACCCAATGATCTGAAATTTTGCCATGTAAAAAATATTAAATTCCCTACATATCTGTAGTTTATTTTAGTCTAACTTTCTATTCTATTCTACTCATCTATGTTTGTGCCACCATATTTCAGTTACAGTAACTTGGTAGTATTTAGTACATGGCAAGGAAATTGGCCATTGCAGGACATTAATTATTTCAGAATATTATAAAGGCATTTTTATCCAATTGCAAATTACAATTAATCAAAAAACAACCACCAGTAATCCTATTAGAATTCTCAGTAGCAATAGACTAAATGTGTAAATTAATTTGGGGAGACTTGATTTCTTAATAATATTAAATCTTCCCATACAGGAAATGAATTCTTATTATTCAGGTCTTATTTTGTAACTTTGCATACATTTTTTAGATTTTCTCATATGAGCTGGGATCTTTCTTATTAAATGTAAACCCTGGCATTTTATAATTTTGCTCATATTGTTAACAAAATTTTATTGATCTTAACACAATAACTTAATATTATAAAGGAAGTAATGGCTTTTTTGTGTATCTATCTAGTATTTATCACCTTAATTTGCTATGCTAGTTTTATTTTTAGTTCATGCATATTTACTATAAATGTAATCATCACCTTCAAATAATAACTTGTCTCTTTTCAATATTTATATGATGTTAAAAGTTTTTGCTATTAAATTAGTACACTTTTTTAAATGTTGACTGGGAAAATGATAGAAGAATCTTTGTCTTCTTCCTGATTTTATTTGGAATGCTTCCAGTATGCCACTACAAATATGATATTAACTATTGATTCATAGAAAATGTCTTACATTTTTTTCCAATTAGTTTTTAATTATAAAAAGGCAACCCTGGTTTTTATTTAAATAATTATACTAACATCGATCTCTTTTGGCTTTCTTGAAAACAACCCTATTTTGTCAACAGATTTTTGTTCTTAGATATTCTATTTAAATTTATTTCCTAATTTTTTTGCTTGCAACTGTTATATTTATATTCATATGTGAATTTCCTTTGGGGGACTGTGTTTATGAGGAAATGATATTGAAGTTTGCTAGCTACGAAAAATGAATTGGGGGAAACTTTCTATTTTAATCTATATTCTGAAGTTTTTAAAAAATTAAACATTTTTTTTGTGCTATGAAGAGTAAATTGAATTGACACCAGTCTTAGTAGTTCTACTACAGTTTTGCTTTTTTCCCTTTGGCTATACACTGAAAGCAGTGGCTCCCAAAGTATGATACTGGACAAGCAACATTAGGATCACCTGGAAGCCTATTAGAAATGCAAATTCTTAGACCCCACTCCCCCATCTGAGACCTACTGCAACAGAAAACCTGGGTGTGGGAACCAGCAATCTGCATTTTAACAAGCCCTTCACCTGATTCTGATATATGCTTAAATTTGAGAACCCCTGGCTTTGATTTGCTACTTTTTCCTCTTCAGCAAATTTCAGCTATTTATATTTGGATGGAAAATATTCCATTCCTTCTATATGACAAAGTTTATTGCCATATAAACACAGATGATATACTCATAATTATTTAAATATTTCCATAGCTGTGGTTATATCTTCAAATTTATTACACTGTGTACCTCTTTCAGTTAAAAAAAAATATTTGTGCCAGAATTTTTTGTATTCTATTTACTTTTTTGCAGGGGAGGAAGCTTTGGGTTTTATACATCATTATAATTTTGATGCATTTTTCCCTCTAGTTCTTTTTGTTTTGTGGCTGTCTGTAGCTCTTTCTTAATCTGAATATTTGCTTATTTTTATCCTCTTTAAAAAAATAATAAAGTCATTTTCCCTTGGAAAAGTTAAGGTGCCAGACATGCAAACCAACTCCTTGACAAAGCCTGGCTTAAACTTCCAGATGATGGGAGTCATGTCACCCATCACCATCATCATTCTACCATCAGCCTCAACCAACCTTCAGATATATGAGTGAGGCTAGCATAGACTAACTAGCTCCAGATAATCTGCCACTGATGGCAGAACCACTCAGTTGACCCATAGTCTTGTGAATAATAAAATGGTTAATGTTCTAAACCACTGAGATTTAAGATAATGATTTATAAAATAATAAATATGTTGATGCCTCCAAATTATCTCTAATTGAGACACTCCATACTTAAATATCCACTGTAGCCCTGACATGTCCACCAATATGCATTTCAAACTTAGCATGTCTTTACATCCTCTACAAAACCTGATTCATATATAACCGACCCCAATACAAAACCTCAGAATTAGCCTTAATACTTCATTTCCTTTCATACCCGAGACACTGTCAATTCTATTTTCAAAATATTTCATAGGTCTGCCCAGTTCTTTCAATACGTATGCACTCAGTGTACTCACCTCTCTTGTTTTACTAAAACATACTGTAAGTTGGTCTCATTGCTTCCACTCTTGAAAACCTTCATGTCATTCCGCATGTGGCAATCAAAATGTTTCTTTAATATATAATTTGTTTAGGCCGAGTGCAGTGGCTCAAGCCTGTAATCCTAGCACTTGGGAAGCCGAGGCGGGCCGATTGTTTGAGCTCAGGAGTTCAAGACCAGCCTGAGCAAGAGCGAGACCCCATCTCTACTAAAAATAGAAAGAAATTATATGGACAGCTAAAAATATATACATAGAAAAAATTAGCCGGGCATGGTGGTGCATGCCTGTAGTCCCAGCTACTCGGGAGGCTGAGGCAGAAGGATTGCTTGAGCCCAGGAGTTTGAGGTTGCTGTGAGCTAGGCTGATGCCACGGCACTCTAGCCCAGGCAAGAGAGTGAGACTTTGTCTCAAAAAAAAAAATATATATATATATGTATATATATATATATATAATTTGTTTACCTCAGCTTACTTTAAGTGAATTGCCAGATTAACAAATATTTTTTCTCCAAAGTTATACTGAATTTACTGAATTATACTGAATTTTACTGAAAACCTGCACATTTCCCTTCTGTCTTTTGAGGTTTATGATAATCAAGAGTCATTCTTTCTGTTTCTAACCCTATTTATGCCAAGTTTAGTTTTTATTATATTTATGTAATTACATATAAATTGAAAATATAATTATGAATTATAATTATTTTTTCTAGAAACTAAATCAAATGCTTTAGGAGGATTTGAAGTAAATAGAGTGCTGAAACTTTGCTATAGAATTATTAATACATGAGAGAAAAATAATTAAAAAAGACTTTAAAAATTTTGAAAAATCCTAGAGGGATTTTATACTTAACTTGCTTCACAAGTGTCTTTTGCATTTTTGCTCCACTTTGAAGAAACTGTAACTGGAAATCATAGGCGGTTTATTATAAAGACTGGTTTACATGAGGCAGAGTTTGTAGAAGCCCAGTTAGTGACCCATATTCAAAGAAAGGACATTGTCTGGGCTTGTAATGGAGAACAGCCAATTCAATAATTTTAATAGATTTTTGCCTAAAAGAAAATATTTAAAGTGGTATTTATGATTTTTATGACAATTATTTTATCTGTCTTTCAATTAACGTCTAGCTATCACCTTTGATAGAAAAGTTTCTGCTGGACGTAAATTGGACTACTTCATTTCCTAACTGTAATTATTTAATCATTTAGTGGCCTATCACTTAAAAGACAACCACACCACAGCTTCCAAGAGCCTTCAAGACATGGCAGCAGCCATGTCTACAGCAGCCTTTCTTGTCCTTTACTCCCAGTCTCCCCTTCTATGCTCCAGGCACACTGGCCTGACAGGTCTTTGAAAACAGAAAGCTCTTTCTCACCTCAAGCCCTTCACATCTCTTTGATGTCCAGCTCACTGATGTATATTCTCTTCTTTTTTTTTTTTTTTTTTTTTTTTTTTTTGAGACAGAGTCTCGCTCTGTTGCCCGGGCTAGAGTGAGTGCCATGGCGTCAGCCTAGCTCACAGCAACCTCAAACTCCTGGGCTCAAGCAATCTAACTGCCTCAGCCTTCCGAGTAGCTGGGACTACAGGCATGCGCCATCATGCCTGGCTAAGTTTTCTATATATATTTTTAGCTGTCCATATAATTTCTTTCTATTTTTAGTAGAGACGGGGTCTCGCTCTTGCTCAGGCTGGTCTTGAACTCCTGAGCTCAAACAATCTGCCCGCCTTGCCCTCCCAGAGTGCTAGGATTACAGGCTTGAGCCACCGTGCCTGGCCTATATTCTCTTCTTAAGTGCATCTTTTTTATATAATCCTTTCCTATCAGATCTAAAGCTGATTTCTCTCATGGTAGCTTTTGTTTTCTTTCACAGCATTGATCACAATTCACAAAAATTATCTATTTGTCCAAGAACTAAATACTTCCTTCTATCATTAAACTCAAAGTAATAATAATGAGTTAACCTGAATCTTTAATTTATTTCTATGACTCTATGGCCTGGGGGAAAATAGGTGCTTAATTTTTTATTTATTAAACAAATAAAGAATCAACCATAAAAATAAAATTAATGATATATGCAAATTTGGTGGTGATGCCATGAGTGGAAGGTTTTCTTCCTAGGATTTTTAAAATTTGCTTATGTCCAGCTATTCAGCATCTCATGACAATCCTCTCTCATCTCACTATCTTTTAAACTTAGTGAATACATATCATTCTTCTATCATGTTCATTGCCAATCCTCAAATAGTATCTGGTACATACTGGATACGAAATAAATATCCCTAGATTGATGGACCATCATTATGGAAGAATATCTATTTTTAGAGTTAATTATGATCTCAGGATTGCTTCAAATAGTTCTGGGTAAATCGGAAAAGTATTACAAAGAAGGAATTGGAAGAGTGTCTAGTTATTGACCATTTTTTTTTTCCTTCCTTGGTAAATACAATTCATTTCCTCAGCTTCCTTAAAATTAGGTGCAAATGATTGAGATCTGGCCAATGAATTAGGAGTTGAAACAATGCAACCTTTACCAGGTCTGCCCATTTAAAAAAAAAAAAAACACTTCAATACTCCACTTTCCTGTGTAGTTCAATTGTTAAATAGTGACAATTCTGTGTATCTAGAAGATAGTGAAGCTACAAGATGAAAGGAGCCTAGATCACTGACACACAAAGTGGAGCAGAGCCACTTCCTATTTGTCAATCTGTACTGACCTGTCTTGTGAAGAAGAACTGATTTTTACCTGCCGTCAGATCACTGGGGTTCTCTATACCATCAGTCAACCCACTCTGACTAATACAAGGGATATATCATAATGAATATGAAGATGATACATAACTATATATTTTCTAACCATCTCAGGTTTCCTGAAAATGTAAGGCAAGGTTCTTTGTACATTGTACAGCACTTGCAGTCACTATATGAAGAGCAATAGTTAAAATACTGAAAATACTCTGTAGTGATAGTAGAGTTAAACTTTGTGATCACTTTGTAACTAGGTGGCAGTAGAGTTTCTAGAGACAATTTCAAATACACATTATGTGTCCACATTGTGTGCTTTTTCATGCTGGTGATAATATAGAGTTTAGTTGCCCTCTCCCCACATCCTTTCAATGCTTCAATTCCATTATTTTTTGTATATTCAGGAATAGCTTGAGACAGATGATTAGTTTGATTTCATTTCATTGTTTTCTAGGTTCACTGATTGAGGAAGAGGAATACAAGCTGCTGAGTAGAAGTTGGCCTTGTTGAGTGACATATGAAGCATGAATTCTCTAGAAGGGTTATTGCTCTGATTGTGGCCCTGAGTGTTGAGCCTTTGTCTTGCTGGGGCAGTAGAAAATCTTACAGGGAGGGCACACCCTGACTCCACATTATGCTCAAAAGAGTTCCAAGTCAAATGGAATGGGACCCTTCAAAACAAAACTCAATCGAAATCCACCTTGTTTGTTTAATTAGTTCTTATCTATTGTAAAATCAAATATATATTCTATTACACATTCTTTTATTAGGTCCTTTGCTTTTAAATTTAGTTCTTTTATATATCTGGCATTTGCTTAAATAATGCAAGGTATAGTTCTAACAAATATTTTCCCTACTGGAAAGCTAGTTTTTGAACATTATCAACTGAGTAATCTGTTATTTAGCCAATAAATTTTTGTACCACTGCTATACTAAGTTCCAATATATGTCTCTCTACTTCCCCATTGATTCATTCATCTATTCTATCATAGCACCATTCTGTTATAATCATCCAGTCCAACTGCAGGATATTTAATTTCGTGAAACAAATCTGTTTTTCCTTATTAAAATAAACTTTAAACATTTATTGAAAAAATCCACATAAACTATTTTATAATATATTTATATATAATATATAGTTTGGAATAAATCTGTCATAACATACAGCTCTACTTTTGATTAGTCATAGATTAAATGAATAAATTAATTTGAATATTATATCAAGCATTCTTATATAAGAATAGAAAATGTCTCCATTTATTTGCTCTCCATTCATGTCTTTGCAGAGTTTTAACAGTTCCTATATAAAAGGTTATGTGTATGCTTTTAATTCCTAAACACTCGTATTTTTGTTGGTATTGTTTTTGTAAATGCCTTGTTTACTGCTAATATAATGAAATACTATTAAATATTTAAGTTGATTTTTTATATTTGGCAACTTTGCTACACACTCATATTAGTCATAATATATTTTCAATTGGGATATATATATTTTTAAATTGTGATGTATATAAATACATATATTTCTCATTTTTATTACTTTTGTATTTATTTTTTCTCTTTTTCATTCTATATGCTTTATTTATAATTCTCTACAATTTTTATAAAATCAATTTTGCAATAGGTCTGATTAAATTTTTTCAAGATTTCAGCTTCTAGTTTTGCTAACATTTTGTATTTTTGTAGTGGTGTAATTTTTTCCCATATTTTCTTATTCTATTACAGCTTTCCTTTTCAATTTTTGGAGAGTTTTCCATTTCTCCTTTTTTAACACATTGAGTGGTTTTTTTAAAAATTTTTTATTTCCACATATTATGGGGGTACAAATGTTTAGGTTACATATAATGTCTTTGCCCTGCCTGAGTCAGAGCTTCAAGCATTTGATCCAGAAATCCAATTACTAGGCATCTACCCAAAGGAAAAAAAGACATTCTACAATGAAGATATCTGTACTAGAATGCTTATAGCAGCACAATTCACAACTGCAAAGATGTGGAAACAACCCAAGTCCTCATGAATACATGAGTGGATTAATAAAATGTGGTATATGTATACCATGGAGTTCTACTCAGCCACAAAAAACAATGGTGATCTAGCACCTCCTGTATTATCCTGGATAGACAGAGCTGGAGCCCATTCTACTAAGTGAATGAAGTATCACAAGAATGGAAAAACAAGCACCACATGTACTCCCCATCAAATTGGTATTAATTGATCAACACTTATGTGCACAGATAGTAGTAACATTCATCCGGTGTCAGGCAGGTGGGAGGGGGAGAAGGGGATGGGTATATTCACATCTAATGGGTGCAGTGCGTACCGTCTGTGGATGAATATGTTGAGTTTTTGTACTTAAATACAGGTGATCTTAACAATACAGGAGTTAGAGGCTCTGACCCCTTTCACAGTGAAAAATCTGAGCATAACTTTTGACTCCCCCAAAACTTAACTACTAATAGCCTACTGTTGACTGAAAGCCTTACAGTTAACATAAAGTCAATTAATATGTATTTTGTATCTTTTATGTATTATACACCATATTCTTATAATAAATTAAGCCAGAACAAAGAAAATATTATTAAGAAAATCACAAAAAAGAGAAAATATATTTACTACATATATATGGAAGTGAATAATCATAAAAGTCTCCATAAAATTGTCTCCAAGTTAAGTAGGCTGAGAAGGAAGAGGAAGAGGAGGGGTTGGTCTTGCTGTCTTAGGGATGGCAGAAGCACAGTAGGTGAAGAGGGTGAAAGTGGAGGCAAGAGAGTTACACCTGGCATAACTTTTACTGAAAAAATCCACATGGAAGTGGACCAGCGCAGTTCAAACCCATATGGTTCAAGGGTCAACTGTATTTCTGTTTGCTAATATCAGAGTTTCTCAGACTCAACTTTATTGACATTTTGAGCTGAATAATTCTTTGCTATGTGTTTGAGGGGTTGTCTTATACACTGAGGCTAGTTAGCAGCATCCCTAACCTCTCTACCCACTAGTTACCAACAGCAACACTTCCTTTGTCATGACACTCAAACATGTGTCCAGATATTGACAAATGCCCTCTGGGAGAAAGGGGAATTATCCTCTGTTGAGAACCACTGGAAACTGACTAAAAGCATATAAAAAATTGAGAAGCATTTATACAACAAAAACTACTGAACCTCAGATAGCAACTCTGGCAACTTGTGATGTTTCGGCCTTGGGCTCCTTTCTTGATCACCACATCCCGAGGTGCTATCATTGTATCAGAGTGGAGCAAGCTAGGAAAGAAAGCAGCTTCACTATCAGTGGAGCTGACTTGATTTGAAATGGAAGCCAGAAAATCTCCATGACCTAGAGAGTTGTCTAAAACAGTTGTGATTGCTGTGGCAAATGAATAGGGAAGGCCAGTGTCACAGCCGGCCTGAGTTTTTGAAATCGATTAGAGCAAACAAGTAACCATCAGACTAGCCAGAAATTTAACAGGAGACCACGGGAATGAGACAGTCTTAGTGCCCTATGATAACAAGCTACATATTCCTGGCTCCTGAAAAGCTGTATGAATACGCAAGGCTATATACATGTTCAGAAGAGATAGAAGAAAGTCCTAGTTATCTACACAACCTTGGTTAAATGAGAGGCTTTGTACATGAGCAGAAGAGACAACAGAAAGACCCAAATATATTAAAAGCTGAAGCTGATTTACAATTGCCTGAACTTTGAGTGTGTTTCCCAATGAACACATGGACCCAATGACAAAGGGAAGAAGACTTACTGGCTCAAAGTGTTTGAGCACAAACTCTGGCCGATAATGTTTACTCAGCAGTGATCTCTAGGAAACCAGTATTAAAATAAAACAAAAATTAAAAACAAAAAACTAAGGCAGTAGCGTGTATACACCACAAGTGAGAAAGGCTCCAGTCAAGTCGCTAAACAAACATAGCAACAACAATAACTCCAGTAGGAGAATGAAAATACAGAGTTGTTAAAATATAGTGTGTTCAATTTCCAGTTTTCAACAAAAAAGTAGGAGATATGCAAAGGAATAGAAAAATATGACACATGTTAAAAAAAATAAGCAAACAAACAAGGCGTCTGATGAGCCCCAGATGTTGTCAAACTCTGATGCACCCCAGACATTGGACTTAGCCAAGACTTCAAATCAGCTATTACAAACATGTCAAAAGAACTAAAAGAAACTATGTTCGAACAATAAAGGATAGCAGTAATGACTCTTCATATAAAAGTATTAATTAAAGATACAGATAGTATAAAAAAAGGACCAAATGGAAATTTTGGAGTTAAGTATAGTAAGCAAACAAAAAATCCCTAGAGACTTAAGAAATTGGCATCATCCATAATATATAAAGACTAGAAACAACCCAAATGTCCAACAATTGGTGAAGGGATAAACAATATGTGACATATGTATCATAATAGAATCCTACTCAGCAATAAAAAGGAAAACAGTATTCATACAATTTACAAGGGTGAACCTCAAATATATTATGCTATGTGAAAGAAAGTCCATATATTGTAGGGTTTTTTTTTTAATAGGATGTCCATAAAAAACAAATTTTAGGGCCAGAAAGCAGAGAAGTTGTTGCCTGGAACTGGGAATAGGAGCCACGAGTGACGAAAAATATGCATGAAGATTCTTGTTTGAGTGATAAAAATGTTGTAAAATTGGATTCATTCTTTTTCCTTTTTTTCTTTTTTTTTTTTTTGTTTGGAGATGGGATCTCGCTTTCTCACTTAAGCTGTGGGAGTGCAGTGGTATGAACATAGCTCACTGTAACCTCGAACTCCTGAAATCAACCTCCCCAGTACCTGAGACTACAAGCATACACCACCATACTGGGCTAATTTTTTTAAAAATTTTTGTAGAGGCAAGGTGTCACAATTGAGATCAGGCTGGTCTTGATCTCCTGGCCACAAGTGAACCTTCCACCTAGGCCTCTCAAAGTGCTAGGATTACAGGCCTGAGCCACTGCACCCGTCCAATGGATTAATTTATTAAAATAATTAAAAGCTAAACAAAATGAATTAGGTTGTATATAATTTAAACACCAATGAAGTTGGTAAAAATACCATTTTTCATATCAATATGAATAGGAGAGTTTCTATGGATCAAGATGCATTACATTTTTCTTGCAAATAATAATAACTATCATAGTATTAGTAACTATTGTATATGTAGCCTTTATCATGCACTACTCTAAGATCCTTTATATGTATAATCATATTATTTGTAACTCTGTGAGAGAGGAAATCATAACCAGCAAGATACAAACAAATAAATAGACAGATTAAATAATTTGCTCAAGGACTCTTACCCAGGTAGTTTGACTCTTTAGTTCATGGACTCAACCAGTGCTTTCTATTCTCTACTAGTCTTTAATAGTCTACTAGTGTGTGCACGTGCACGTGAGAGAGATATGACATGACAAAATTTGCTTTGAGTGACATATATTAAATGGAGTGGAATGCTATGATAATATATTTTAGGCTTCATAATTGTCTGAATACATATATAACCACTGATAAATTATTAATTTCTTAAGGATTAAAATATCAACAACTCCACTAACAAATGATATTTTACTTTCAGTATAAGATTCTAAAAGAAATAAAGTAAAGTAAAAAGTAAGCATCATAACTTAGTAACCACTTGAGAATAGTAGCAGCCTTTTTAATAGACTTATCGTAGACTTTTAGTAGGTTATAATAAACATGGATCTCAAAGTAGGATAAAATTTGATGCAATTTTTTCACATTTTTCCTAATATAGAGCTTTTGTGTTTACTCTAAAAGTTGAAAGTATCTTAAAACCATTGTAAGCTTCGTTTTAGTAACAAAAATGTTCAAACCAATTACAAAGAATATAGTTTCTTTCCTTTGTTTAACACATGAAAAATTTATCAATTGCTGATACTCTGACTTTAAATAAATTCATAAGCTTTATTATTACCTATTGGAAGAGATGTTTTGCTGACATAAAAATAAAATAAATTATTTATAATCAGTAAATTTTCATTGTGTAAGAGCTTTTATACTGTGATTACCCAGGACAGGTAAAAAAAAGAGAAAATTTAGTTAAAAATCTTACCACGCCAATGGAAAAGTAATTATTGATGATACTGTAAGGCACTGGGTCTCCCTTCTCATCTTTGTCATTAGGTATGACTTCAAATTTCCACCTGTCCAACATTATTTCTGTGCTGTTTTCAATGTCTTTTAGGATTTTCATCAGATTCTCACCTTCATAACCTAATGGGAAAAAAAAATTACCTTGAGAAAATAAATCTATCCAAATAACAAAAGCTGTATTTACATATGTTTGAGTATATTTATGCACATACATTATTCTAAAAGTAAATAATGTCTTTAAAGCAAATTCTAAAACCAAATGAAGAATTAACTATAATCTTATTGTATTCATATCAAGATTTAATTCTTAACTTTAATTTTCAGTGTATCTTATATTTCTCTCTTCTGGTGAAAATTCTCAGTATATCCAACTGTCAAATGAACATTTCTACTGCATACCCCCATAAAACTTTGTATCAATATATTCAAAATGGAATTAATTATCTGCTTCGAGATCTCCCTCCTGTGCATCCTATCTCAGAAAGCCACCCAGTTGAAGTTAAAACCTGCATGTCATTTTAGTCTCCCTTTCTATAATTCCTTTATCCTCACTCTTTCCCCTCTAGTGATAGAGAACAACTTTTAATTTAAGTAAAAGGTCTTATACTTTTTAAATTTGTTTCATTTTATTTTTTATTGTATCTACTAATAGTGCCCTTTTTCTCTTTGGCTGGCTTGCATCTCTTTCCTCAGCATGGTTTTAAATTTTCTAACACAAACACTTCTTTTTGCAAGCCACCCTTCCAAAATAATGGACCAGATGCCCCTCTTACAAAGTCCCACAGCATATAGTTCTCAAAACTAGCTTTGCCTTAGAACTAGTACACTGCCTTATAGTTTGTGCTTTTCTCACTACCAGTTCCTCCTACCAGGTCTGCCCTAGAGTAAATGCTCAACAAACCCATTTTTTAACGAATCAACTATAGGTGGTCAACATGTTCTGAAAATAAAGTTATTGCTAATATTACATTTTCTCTATAATTTATCTGTAAGTATATATTATAGTTATGACTGCAGCCTAACCTTGGCTACGTTACTGTTTTTGTTTCTTAACCTCCCCCAACATTAGTTTCCTTCCCTGTAAATCCTTAGATTTTTTGTGAGGATTTTAAGTGAAATGATGCATAAAAGCTCTTAATACATGAGGCCTAAAACAGAGAGAATAGAAAGTTCTCAACAATATAATACTACTATGATAACATCGGTATTTGAAATATTGTACTAAGTTAAATAATAGCTCTCTTCAAATACATATGCACACATGTACAAACATACATATAACTAAAATGATATTTTGAGTTAGAACAATATTTTCAGAGTTGTTTTCTTTTTTCTCTGTGTCCAACTTTTGGCCCGTAACTTAATAATTTATTTGATGAACAAGGAAATGCCAGAGCCTATGAGTCCTCATTAGAGGTGTTAGCATCCATATCATCAGATAAACTCACTGGGTTAAAAAAAAAAAGAATGGGCACTCTTATATGCCAACATTCCCTAAGGAAGAATAAATTACATTAAAGGTATATTTTTTTCAATTAACTGCTAGAAAGTAAAGGCCACCAGAAACTAGAAACACTCTTTTTGGAGTCCATCCTCACTTCTTATCTTATATAGGTTTAAAAAATAATTATGTGCTATTTAATATATACAACAGAGTACAATAAAATGATTATATTAATATAAACATTGAAAGTATCAAATATTATTTTAAAGGATATATATTTTATAGCATAATTTATTTTTTAATTTGAATATTAATAATATAGCTATAAATCTACTCAGTGGCAAAACAATGAATAGTTTAAACTGCATAATTCATATTTATAATTATATTTATATTTCAGATGTTTCTTAATAGTTCTACCTCATTCTTAATGTTTAATTTCTTCTTATATTTTTATTTCTTTTAAGAACTGTTACTAGCTTCCCAAATAAATTTTATTAATATATATTTTTTCACTACTGAATTAAATAAAATATAGTTAAGTATATTCACCTATTTTCCAAATTCTTCTTTTGTTTCAGAATAAACATGATTGTTTTCAGCCATAAACGAATTAATATAATATAGTATGGAAGTGTGTGTGTGTGTGTGTGTGTGTACTATACACACACATATATATATGAGGGCTGTTCAGAAAGTATCCAGTCACATTATATGAAAAATATATTAGCAGCGGCTGGATACATTAGAGACAGAACTGGTATAAACTTACTCATCAGAAATATGAGCAAATTATAATGCTTTAAATCAAATGTTGAGTTTGTTTTCAGCCATGTCTCAGATTAATATCAGCATTGTTCAACGTAACACTAGAAAAATGTAGGAACAGCAATTAACCAAGAGAGAACATGATAGAAATGAATTCAGTGAAATTTAATTACCACAGCTAGATTGTAGTAGGGTCACTCAGCTTAAAATCTTTACCTCTGGATGTTTTCAGGGATTTTTATGGCTAAATATGAAAAAGGCTGGTTTTAATCAGTCTTCCAGCCAAATAAAAATGAAAAGAGTCAATAAATAAATGTATTTTGAGAATCAGAACATCTGCAGTTTAGAAGCAATTCACACAGACGAACTCCAAACTGTAATCCTCCATTTAACAAATATCTATTCCCTATTTCTTTGTATTTTATCTGTGTACAAGCATGTTAAATAATGGTACATAACTATAAATAGTATTTCTAAACTCAAGAGGATCATATTTTTAAAAAAGACAAATCAAATCCACTAAATATTCAAGCAAAAGCTTATTTACACAAAAGAATGATGCCACTTTATTTTCATTATTTTAATTTAAAGCCTATAAACACTCAGGCTAAGAAACACAATGAAAACATAATTAATATTTTTCTTAAAGAATATATTATCATAATAACTGAATGCATTTAAAAAGTCACAGAAATTTTTACAAATGAAAATCACGTGAAGAAAAGCAACCACAAGTATGTGTAAGAGTGTGCTCCATTTAAAACTCTGTCACTTAGCTCCTTACCCTACACAAACAAAATTTTGCTTGCAATATTCTTCAAATTTTTGTTAGAGAGACTAATTATTGCCAGAAAATTGTAAACAGATGCTAATTAAGCATTTTTCAAATGCCCTAGGACTTCCTACGTTCTTACAGTGCTACTTTTTCCAAAATATGGAAATATATTCTTGTAAAAAAAGAGACTTCAAGTCAATATATTTTCCTGCCCTAAGTGAAGCAAGGGATTATTGGTTGAATAAAGTACTTTCTTTTACAAATATTACACATAGTAATAACTATTATGACTACATAAATACTCAGCACAAACACTGTTCAAAGCAATTTAATAGTTTAACATAAGAACCTACAAGGTAGGCATCATTATTTCCCTCAAATTCTCATAAGGAATCTAAACAGCACAATTCTTAAGCAACTTGCTCAAAGTTACATATCTTGCAAGAAATAATCCTACTCTAAAGCAAGTTTCTCTATTAACAGGGTCTAACAAATGGCTTCTCCATTTCCCTAATTGTTCAACTTGGGCATCTTGACACCTTGCTTTCCCCAAATCTCATATCCAATCCACTGGCAAGTTTGATTAGCCTAAACCCCAAAATGTACCCCTCACATGTCTACTTGCCTCATTTTCATCACTAAAACCCTAGTCCAGTCATTTTATTGTCTCATTAGGACAACTATAATAGATGTCTTCATTTGGAAAACTATAGTTCTCCATGTTGTCACATTTTCTGGCCAGTTTATTTTCCTCCTCCAATTAATCTATTTTTGAAAACATGTCATTGGGTCACTCTGCTTCTGAAACTCTTTGAAACCTTCACTTTGCACCTTAAAATCAACCAAATAAAATTTTTACCATGAGAAACAAATCCCTGCATTATCTGGCTCCCGATTATTTTTCCAGACTCACAGTAATCACCATCTCTAACTGCCTGTTACTCCACTGCAGTTTGGCAATCTCACCAGCCTGCCTTCCTTCAGTCCTTGCGACACAGGATGCTATTTCTCCCTGCTTCTCATATTTTAGGTCCAGCTTACATGTTACCTCCTCATAGAGGCCTTCTTGACCATCTAGCTAAACAGTTCCTCTCTAGTATTCATTTTTCTGTATCTCTGATCTCATTTTATAATTATATATGGTACAGTTTGTTGATTTGCAGTCTATATACTAAATGAAAAAAATACATATACTAAATGTATATATACATTATATATACACTATATAATATATATTATATAGTATATACATATAATAAATATATACTAAATGTAATCTCCAAAAGGGTGGAAGACATAGATTTATTTCTTTACTCTCTATTTAGCACCTAGAACAATGCCGATACATACTGACATTGACAGAGAATTCATCACTGATTAATAATGTACATATGCTAGAGGCCTTGCCTTTGTCCATGGACAGTATCTTTTACATGGTTTTGCAAGAATCATTAGCATATGCCAAAAATAGACTTCTTGATCATATTTGAGATGCTAGCCATTTGCTAATTTAGAAGCAAAAAATACAATTATTAATTTTCATATATAAAATATATGTTCCAGAAGAGTGTAACAAGAGGGCACATATATTTCTCTTGTTTTTAATCAAGGCACATGTATGAACACTGGCAAATATAAGCATCTTATAAGCAATGGTTATATCTTTATTTCTTTAGATTCCATGAGATTTAGCTCAACCCACGAAAATGCTCTTATTAAAGTTGATCATCCTGAATAGATTATATACTAAGTTTTTGACTTAGTCTCCAATGCTGTTTGCCCAGCATGTACACAGCTTAGAGCTAGTTGGACAGATATTTATGGAATTGTTTTCCAACTTTATTGTAAATCAGAGACACTTAGGGAGTTTGTTTAAAAAGAAAATCATCTGCTCAGGTACAACCTCCAGAGATTTCCATTCAGCATATTTTGGGTGGGGTCAGGCCACTATATTTTTAACAAGCTCCCCAAAGGCTCCGATTCACGCTAAGTAGACACTTTCCAAACTTCTCTAAATGAGTTTAGATGCTAAAAATATTTAGCATTCAATTTATGCTTCTTTACCAAAATTTGTGGTATTCAGTGACCTTCAGATAACTACAGCCTATTATAGTATATTAGTGACTCTTCAGAATATTTTAAGAACTCATCTTGAAATATTCTCCCTTTACTTGCCTTGGTCCATCCACATTATTCCATTTTCAGTTTCTTCAATATGTCAAGCATCTTGCCACCTCTGGGCCTTTGAACTTGATGTTCCCTCTGCCTCTGCCCATGAAGTTCACCACTAGTTTTATATGGCTGTGTCATGATCCAGCCACTAGGTTTCTCCTCTATGTCATGTCCTCAGTGAGGCTTTTCCTTAAACTGGTCCTCTGTTTACTTGTTAGTAGAGAGTCTCACAGTTTGCTTTATGTGCTACTAGAATTTAAGGTCCTTTTGTTTTCTGTTCTCACTTCTGAATGCTAAGTGCAAAACACACTGGCTAGCATGGAGTGGGTATCAAAAATTAAGTATTTCATTTTTTTCCTGTTTGTGATTTTACCACACAGCTCATAAATTAAAAATCTGAACACTACCTTAGAGCTCATCCATGTTTACTCATTTTCTAAGCAAGAAAACCAAAACCAGAGAGGGTTGGAAACTTGTCTTTCCCAAGTTCAAGTCTATTATTAGTATGAGATTAAAGTCCAACACCCACAGTCTCTTTGTCTACTATTTGACTATAGTTCAAAATTATATATATGATATCAACTACATTTGCTAAAATCATATGGTAGTTGTCACCCAGTAAAGAAATACATGGCTGTGTTTTTGGGAGTGGTGGTTGTGTACTGTATTTCTGCTTTTATTGTTGCAGCTGTTTTACCTCCTCCCCATCGCAGGCATCTTGCTAGATCATTGCCGGTCCCAAGAGGCAGAATTGCGACTGGAGGATGCTTGCCTACATTGGCCTTTTCTGCAGAATCAAAAAATTAAAACAAAATAAAATTTTGAACTCAGATAAAACAACACTAAATAAAAAGACATCCTGACATTAAATGAAGGAATTCTCCTAGGTGCTTATAAACAAAACAAAATTTATTTTACATACAATTATGAACTATGGTTAATTTGTATGCATTTGTAGCAATTGATAAAACACAAATACTATATTATTCACAAAATGACAGGGATTTTCAAAATTGATGCAAGAGGAAAGCTTTCTAAATATATTAACTCAGATAAAGATTATGGTATGTTTTAGTTATCTCCAATCCTCAAGGATGCAGGTATATGCAGCATAGGAACACACAGGGTAGATGGGTAGGTTCCTGTATAAAGTCCTTTTGCAACATCAACTCTAGGTACATTTTACTTGAAGGAATGAAATCTTTGAGAAAATTTGAATGTAAAAGTGAATAAATTGCTAACAATGTCCTTGAATTGTTCCCACCCATGGTGCTGCTTTGTGTCAGAGCAAATGGAACACAACGTTAACAGCTGGATTACACCGAGATCAGCAGGTTTTCTATGAGATTAATCTTTACATCACATAGTGCTTTGTTTGGGTTCAGAGCAGTAAAGATCTCTGCTGCTGACATTCCATATGCTTTTGTTTGAATCATCATATGCCTTGAATTAATCTCACAAACATATATCACTTTCTTTTCTTGAAATTTTTTCCTCCCTCCTCAGCCACTCAGAGTCAGTGTGTGTCTGTGTAAAGCTTGAGTGGCTAGATAATTTAGTGATATGCACAATTAAACAGCCAATATTTAGATTTTGAAAGCTAAAACAATCTAAAAATTCCTACTGTTTTCACTCTAAAGTCCTCACAAGTCCTCAGACATTTTTCAAGTAACTCATTGACTTCTGCAATTCTTAATTGTGGTTTTCTTCTTAGATAGAGCATATAAATACTGTTTACATCTTTTATTGGAAGGCCAAGATTAGAATATTCACTATTTCTTTTTTATTAAATATTAGTAGATTAAAGTTGTTAGATCCTTTTCAAAAGTGTGGCTGACAACATATATTCATTTTTAATTTAAATATTTTCCAGTGTATAAAAATATAGAATATTCTCATCTATATTACCTAAACAGAAGTTTGTTTCAATGTATATAGAAAAAGCAAAACTTATTTTGAACCAATTCCTTTTGTGAAAGGGCCTGTTTTTAACAAAAAATTGGTCAATGCAGTAACTGAAATGAGACCTAAAAAAGTAAATACTTGTTTTGGATTTATCTCTTCATAAAGGCCAATATACGATCTGTTCTTCTAACCAGTAATCAGTAGTTTTTGTGAATTTATCAAGTTTTTCTAGTGCTGCATAATATCTTTTATCCTCAATCATGTATCTGTTTTGTTTGCTTATAAAAAGCTCTTTAAATTTAACTAGAGAGGCAATATAGAATAAGATTAAAGTGTGGGTTCTAATCCAAGCTCTGTCAGTTCACAGTAAGAAGACTTTGTTCTAGTTATTTAACTTCTCCAAGTCTTACTTTCCCTATCTTTAAACTTGGATTATTAACACTATCTATTTCACAGAGTTGCAAGGAATAAACATGATAATTTAGGCAGAAAGCACAAGATTATCAAATAGAATATGATAAATAAAAATTAGCAATGATGACGGTACTGATTGATGATGATATGAATGCACACAGAGGGTATGGTTTTGAGACTCCATGTTTAAATAAACTAAGCATATCTGTGTGGCAGAATTTTATCACAAATGCTAAGACCCCTTTGGCTCCCTGACTGGGGCAAATGCCAGATATCCTAGAGCCTGATTTGAAAACGATGCTGAAGATTTAGTAAATACTATGAGAAATGGATTAGATAGAATTTCTAGAAACTTTTAAACTATTATGTCTATTAAAATTTTGAACTTTGGAAGAATAAATAAAACCAGTAAATAGTATGCACCTGCCAGATGTCCAACTACATTGCCACCTCTAAAGATATTAACGGTAGCAATAAATTTATAGATAGATAAAACACAATTTAATGTAATCACTCTCATCCCAGCCACATTAAACATGTGTTTGCATTACCTATGCAATCCAAAATCCAGCCCACGGTTCCATCTCCACCACAAGCTAACACTCTGAAGTCAGGAACATCTCGGAAAAAGTTTAACCTGAAAAATAAGCATGTTATGATGCATGATTAATATTTTAAAATGAAAACATTTTCAGTTTTGTCTCCTTAGCATTTTATCAAATAAAATATAGTTTTATTTCATGAAAATGTAAAATATCTCAATTATATTTCATAGATCATTTAAGCATAGTTTATAATTATATATTCCAGAGTCTATAATTTAAAAATATTTTGTAATTATATATTCTAGATTCTATAATATATATTTTAATTTTTATTTTATAAACTGTAAAATTTAAAAAAGTAAATACATTAAAATAAATTTAAGATATTCTCCCAGATATAATCTGCAGTTCACATAATCCAGAATGAACCATACTACATTATTTCATTTAATAAGTGTTGTCAATCAAAAATTATCCTTTGAATAATCATACAAATGTTCCTCTTGCATCAGTAAATATGTCTTTAACAATTTTTTACTTTATCCATTACTGGGAGAAATTGGTCAGGCTGTATCTGGGGTTCTAGCCAACTGTTTTAGTCTTTTCTTTTGACTTAGAGTCTGCAAATAGGAGTCAGGCTTCACCTTGCATTTTGACCTGGTTGACAGTGTTTTCCACCCAGGAACACTCAAGCCTAATTGCTGGGTCAGCTGTCATAAATACCCACTGCTTCTGCTGATACTGCATGCAGCGTGCTTATTAATGCAACAACCTACCTTGGGAAAAGTAAGTCACATATAGGCAGTCATACATGCCTATTTTATTGCAATAAAAGAATTCAAACAGGACAGAAACTTTGGAATGTGCTTCTTCCCTTCCTTTACCCCAGAGATAACCACTGGTAGTAATATAATATGCAATCATCCAAGTAATTTTTCTATATATTGTAAATATGAATGGGCATATATGAATCTTTATTACATACATTTTTTAACACACATAAGATTGTGCTATTCAAACTATTCATTAACTTGTGTGCTTTTTTACTTCAAATATGTCTAAGAGATCTTTCTGTATCAGCACATAACAGTTATGTGTTGCATCTTGTCAGATCATGATTTTTAAGTGCCGCATCATGATTTATAATAAATGCATGTAGTATTATACCAGTTTAAATAAATGATTTCTTTTCATGGGCTTTAAATTATTTCTGGTGTTTCACTATTAGAAAAAAAAGTATATAGTTAACATTACTTGGGTGTATTTATGTAAACATGTGCAATGTGCTTTTGAAGGCTACTCTAGAGGAAAATGTTCTATTACATCATCACATCCCTCTGAGTCACTCCCACTGTAGAACATGTAAGTGTCCATTTCCTTTCAACCCCAAAACACTACATATAAATAACTTTATGGTATTTCTTTAATAATGAGTGAAAAACAACTTCTTGTTATTTTGTAAAATCACACTTCCCTGTTTACTAGTGAATTGAGAATATTTTTGTAGGTTTCCTGGAGAGGTATGACTTCTTCTGTAAACAGCATCTTAAAACCCTGCCCCTCTTTTCTACTGAGTTGTCTTTAAATATTCTCTTATAAACTCTTTGCATATTACCTGTGATATTTGCATTTAAATTTGCATTACTTAAAAAGAGTTTCATCAAAGTGACACCAAAAGTGTGTAAATGTAATAGACAATATATAAAAATTATTAAAACCCACCCTCTGATAATAATATTCATGGATATTTAAAACATGAAGCTTTCATGCATTTCCTTATTATAATGTGGATATTTACCATTTGTTAGACATGTCAAAAGTATTTTCTTCCAGTCTATTACCAGTTGGTTTGCCTACATTATGTATAATATAATACAGACCAATGTACCAATTGCCCATTCCAGAAAAACATTTCCAGTAACTTACATATACCTCTATACTCTTTCCTTATAGCACTCCTCTTCCTAATTAACAAAGGTGAGCACTGTTATGAATACTGGGTTATTATGTGTATACCATAATCAACATATGGCTTTCTGCTTTTTCCAGTTAGCATTCATTGTTAGTAAGATGCATCCATGTTGCAGATGAAGTTTTTTCCATGTATAGCTGAAGAATTTTTTTTATTTGTACTGTTGTGTTAAATACCACTTATGTGAATATGCCTTTTTAAATCTATATCAATGGGCATTTGAACTAGTTTGTTTTATATTCTCATCAAAAATGAATTCTTGTATAGGCATACTTCATTTTATTGCACTTCATTTTATCGAGTTTAGCAGATACTGCATGTTTTACAAATTGAAGGTTTCTGGCAACACCACTTTGAGCAAGTTTATCAGTGCCATTTTCCCAACAGCATGTGTTCACTCCATGTCTTTGTGTCACATTTTGGAAAATCTCATAATATTTCCAAGATTTTTCATTAAATATTATATCTGTTATGGTGATCTATCATCAGTGATCTTTGATGTTACTATTGTAATCATTTTGGAGTACCACAAACCACATTCATGTAAGAGAGAGAACTTAATAGATAATGCCATGTGTACTCTGACCACTCCACCTACCAGACGTTCCCATCTCTTTCCCAATTCTCATGGCTCCCTAGTCCCTAAGACACAAAAATTTTGAAATTAGGCAAATTAATAACCCTATAATGGCCTCTAAGTATTCAAGTGAAGGGAAGAGTCTCATGTCTCTCACTTTTAATCAAAAGCTAGAAATGATCAAGCTTACTAAAGAAGGCATGTCAAAAGTCAAGATAGGCCCAAAGCTAGGCCTCTCACACCAAACAACCAAAGTTCTTGCAGGAAATGAAAAGTACTACTCCAGTGAACACACAAATGCTAAGAAGGTGAAACATCCTTATTGCTGATAAGGATAAAGTTTTAGGAGTCTAGACAGAAGATCAGACCAGCCACAACATTCCTTTAAGCCAACGTCTAGAGCAGGATCCTAACTCTATTCAATTCTATGAAGTCTGAGAGAGGTGAAGAAGCTACAGAAGAAAGTTTAAAGCTAGCAGAGGTTGGTTCACGAGGGTTCAAGAAAGAAGCCATCTCCAGAACATGAAAGTGCAAGATGAAGAAGCAAGTGCTAATGTAGAAGCTGCACCTGATTATCCAGAAGAACTAGCTAAGATCGTTGATGAAAGTAGGTTACACTAAACAAGAGATTTTCAATGCAGATAAAATAGCCTTCTATTGGAAGAAGATGCCAGCTAGGACTTTGACAGTAGAGAAAAGTCAGTGCCTGGATTAAAAGCTTCAAAGGACAGGCTGACTCTCTTGTTAGAGGCTAATGTAGCTGGTGACTTTAAGTTGAAATCAATGTCTATTTACCAGTCTGAAAAGCTTAGGGACCTTAAGAATCATGGTCTGTCCATGCTCTTTAAATGGACCAACAAAGCCTGAATGACGACTCATCTGTTTATCACATGGTTTACTGAATATTTTAAGCCCACTGTTGACACCTACTACTCAGTAAAAATGACTACTTTTCAAATATTACTGTTCCCTGAAAAACCATCTAGTAACCCAAGAGCTCTGATGGAGCTGTACATGGAGATTAATATTGTTCTCATGCCTGCTAACACAACGTCCATTCTGCAGCCCATGGATCAAGGAGTAATTTTGACTTTCAAGTCTTATTTAAGAAATACATTTTGTATGGCTATAGTTTCCAGAGACAGTGATTCCTTTGGTGGATCTGAGCAAAGTAAATTGAGAACATTCTGAAAAGGATTCACCATTTTAGGTGCCATTAAGAACATTCATGATTCATGGGAGGAGGTCAAAATATCAATATTAACAGGAAATTGAAAGAAGTTGATTCCAACCCTCATGGATGACTTTGAGGGGTTCAAGACTTCAGTGGAGGAAGTCCCTGCAGATATGGTAGAATTTAGTAAGAGAGCTAGAATTAAAAGGGGAGCCAGAAGCTATGGTTGAATTGCCACAATCTCATGATTAAATTTGAACAGTTGAAGAGGAGTTGCTTCTTAGGGATGAGCAAAGAAAGTAGTTTCTTGAGATGGAGTATACTCCTGGTAAGGATGTTGTTAACATTGCTGAAATGACAATAAAGAATATTACATACTCATAGTTGATAAAGCAGTTAGAAGGGTTTGAGAAGATTGGCTCCAATACTGAAAGAAGTTCTGGTGTTGGTCAAATACCATCAAATTGCATTGCATGCTACAGAGGAATCTTTCCTGAAAGGAAAACCCAATTAATGTGGCAAGTTTCACTCTTGTCTTACTTTAAGAAATTGCCATAGCTATCCCAATCATCAGCAACTATCACCTTGACCAGTGAACAACCATCAACATTGAGGAGAGACCCTCCACCAATAAAAAGATTACAATTCTCTGAAGGCTCAGATTATATTTACCATTTTTTGGCAATGAAGTTTTTTTTGTTTATGTACTTTTTAAAAATATAATGCTATTGCATACGATAGACTACAGTATGGTATAAATATAACTTTTATATTCCCTGGGAAACCAAAATATTTGTGTGAATTTCTTTATTGCCATATATGCTTTCTTATGGCAGTGTGGAACTGAACCTGCAATATCTCTGAGGTATGCCTGTACATACTTCCTAGGGCTTATGGGAACAGTACTATGTTAGGAGTAAGATACAGTAGCAGGCAACTTTCCAAAACAATGCTAGTTTGTCTCCCAAAGAAATCGGACCAATGTACAACAAATGTACTGTGTTGAGTCCATCTTCTCTAACACTTGTAATGTCACACTTTTTAATTTCATGTGTCTCCTCTTTTTGTGAAATGCCTATTCAAGTTTTTGTCTCTACTTTCTATTCCTTTTGTTGTTATTGATTTTCAATTTTTTTACTTGTCCTTGATTTTAGTATCTTCCACAAGTCTAAAGTTTTTTTCTTTTACTTTCATTAATGTTCATTTTAATAAGTATGAATTTAGTTTTAATTATTAAAATTTATCAATCTTTTGATAAGCAGCTAGTACCTTAACCGTCATCTGTAAGAGAAGCTTCTTTACTCAGATGTCTGAAGAGAATTCACACATATTCTCTTTTAAAATTTCAGTTTTACTTTTGATATACAAATTCTTAATGTGTTGTGGTGTGAAGCAAGCATTCTTTTATTTTCTTCCCTGCCTCCCTCCCTCCCACCCTGTCTTCCTATCTCTCTTCTTTCCTCCCTTCGTCCTTGCCTTCCTCGGTTCCTTTTGGCTATAGTGCAGCAATTTTTCTCTTTATTTTTTATCATATTTTCTTTTACTGAATACAACTTTCTACCATGAAAACCCCATCATAAATCTAATTTCCACAGATGTCTGCATTTTTGTTTTTTTGTATTCTGTATTCTATTTTATTTTTGAATTTGTCCATCTCCACACCAGGGCCACACTCTTATAGTTACTATAGCTTTCTAGTAAATGTGTATCTCATAGGGCATAACAAATCTTTTTCTTTGTTTTCCTATAAACACTTTAAAGTTAACTCGTCACATTAAACAAAAATTAAAATATGACCAAAGAAAAACCAATCATGATTTTGATTGCATTTGCATTAAACTCATAAATTAGTTTGGGGAGAAATAATATCTGTATAATGTTAATTAAGTTTCCTTACTTGTGAATATAGGATCATTCAATTTATTTAGATATTCTTTAATGTCCTTCAATAAAGTTTTTAATTTTCTGCTTACAGGGCTTACATATATTTTGTTAGATTTATTCTTGGTTGTCTTATACTTTTTGTTGGTATTTTAAATATTTTAAATGTATGTTTACTAATATTAATGCTTTTGTAGCTGGTGTGTATAAATATATTTGACTTTTATATATTGATTCTATAAACAGTCATATACCTCCTTTTTTTCATATTGCCTGTATTTTGTTTGTATTACATATATATTCATTTGGATTTCTGTGCATATAATTGTGTCATATGCTAATAACAATGCTATTATTAGTAATCTCCAATCCTTATAATTGTTATAATATTTCTTTTCCTGTTTCATTATCCTGGACAGAATTCCAATATATTGTTGAATTGGGGTATTCATAGAGAACACTGATATATCAATATCTTATTCTTGAATTAAATGGAATACTTGCAGAATTTGCTCACTTAGGATGATATATATTTGTTGTAGGGATTTCTTTTTCTTTTTTTTTTTGAGACAGAGTCTCACTCCGTTACCCTGAGTAGAGTGTCACGGCATCAGTCTAGCTTACAACAACCTCAAACTCCTGGGCTCAAGGGATCCTCCTGCCTCAGCCTCCTGAGTAGCTGGGACTACAGGTGCACACCACGATGCCCGGCTAATTTTTCTATTTTTAGTAGAGATGGGGTCTTGCTCTTGCTCAGGCTGGTCTGGACCTCCTGAGCTCACGCAATCCTCCCATCTCGGCCTCCCAGGGATTTTTCTTTTTCTTTCTTCCTTTTTCTTTTCCTTTTTTTTTCCTCTTTCATTGACACCTTCCATGAGATTAATAAAGTTCTCTTCTACTCCTACTGTAGTAATAATTTTTATTATAAACAAATGCTAAAATTTTTTCAGCATTTGCTGAGATTTGATATGATTGCTCTCATTTAATTGGTTATTATGAGATTATACATTTATATATTTCTGTATTATTATTCTTCCATGCACCCAAATTGCTCCTTGTCTATTAATATTTTTATAGAGAATTGTATCTGGGTTCCCAAATTTTTTTTTAGAAGTTTTGCATCTATATCCATGAACACAATTGACCTACTGTCATTATTACTCATATCACCTGGGTGTAATTTTTTTATAAAAACTATACTATCTCATAAAATGAGTTGCAGAGTCTTCCTGCATTTCTTATTTCTTTTTGGAAGTATGTGTATAATTTTGGAAGTTACTTAAAAATTGGTAGCACTTACAATTTCCTGGTGAGTCTTTTTTTAATAGAAAATTCTTAAATAATTATTTAAATTCCTTGAATAATTCCTGAAAAAATTCATGCTTTCCAATTCTTCTTAAGTCAGCTTTTACAAGGTATATTTCTGTAGCAATTTGTCTCTCTCTCCTAGGTTTTCAAATATTTTGGCACTGAAGATTATGAGAGCTTTTTAAAACATGTCAGTAGCTGAAACATTTATCAAAGCTAATTGTTTTTGGTGAAAGCCTAACCATCCAGTTGACTCACCATTGTTCTTCTACTCCATGATGATGTTTCATCTGTTATTCATTCTTGTTTTCTTTTAAAATTGTCATCATTGGTTCTTCAGCAGCATCCTACCCCCAAACATAAACCCCATGTGACTGTCAGACCAGCTTACTCTCTGTAAATTGATTGCTAGTTGGATTGAAAAATTGACCTCTCTTTATCTTAACTTCTTAATCCACTCAATCCATGCAGTTTTCCCTAGAGATTCATTCATTCCTTATTTCATTCATTCATTGAATAGCAGCTTTGGAAAATTATTTAATCATTCTGACCTTCAGTTTCTTTATCTTTAAAATGGAATTAACACCACCTGCTTTTTTGGGCTAAACATGCAACGAAGTGTGCTTGCAAATGAATTTTACTATCCATAGCTTATTACTAATTTAATTTTTCCCCTTGATTAAAGGTAGTATATATGTGTTATAGGTCAAAATGCCTGCCACTCATCTATACCCCCACATCACCCACCCCTAGTGTTTTGGCAGAATAGTCACAAAGAGAATTTTCTAACAAGTAAAGCTGGATTGGATGGTAAGGAGAGTTCTCCTACCTCCAATCTGAAATTGTAGCCAGTGGACAATTGGGAGACCTGCTTACATCATTGTAAACAGAAGGTGCAGAGAAAAATAGCTGTGATAGAGGGCAAACAAATCCAAGAGACTTGGCAAGAGCCAAAGTAGAAGGCTATACATGGCACTGACTTTTCACCCAGTAAGGCTGCAATGACCACCAGCTGTGAAGTTCCCACTTCCTGGGTCGCCCTTCCAGTGGAGAGGAGTGAAAGAATGAGGAGTGTCTGGAAGGACTTCCCTTTGGTGCAACTTCAGTACTGTGCACTGTACTTTTTACCTCTCAGTTTCAAAAGGTCCACTTGAAGAATTAATACGTATAAACATTTTACAATGAAATAATCATGCTTGGCACATTATACTTATGGACATTTTTAGAAATTAAAACTTCAAGTGATTTATGAAGGATATTAATGATATCTGAGTTTTCAATGTTGGTCTTTATAGCATTGGTTCTATAAAGTTTACTATTTATTTACAATAGCTAAATTTAAAAGGGAGCCTATGTTAATATATGGGTTTAGTAACCCTGTGTCAGATACTTTCTTACCACATTTGCTTAACAGTGACCACTAAAAAAAAACACTTTCTTAAAGTTTCAGTTATGAAAGATGAATAAGTTCTAGAAATCTGCTGTACAACATTGTTCCTATAGGTAGCAATACTGTTTTGTACAATTAAAAAGTTGTTAAGAGGGTTGAGCTCATGTTAAGTGTTAACACAATAAAAAAGATAGGTGGTGAGATTGTGATGCTCAGTGCCACTAAAAACAAATGTAGTTAAATTTCCTCTAAGATTCAGAAGCTTACTTTTCATTTTTAGTAAGTGTTAGGATAAAATTGATACAGAAAAATCATTAAGTTTTCATTTGTACCTAACAATATTATTTAAAAGGCACATCAGAAAAATATTTTAAGAAAGAAAAAAATTACAGTACTGATTCCAAAATCATCTTAGAAAGTGTCTTAAAATCAGATTTCTTAAATGCCAATATACAGATACTTCTTTTGATTCCAATCTCCAATTCTATTATTCAAAGAAAATAAAATACTGTCATTTATATAATATGTGGATGCATTGGTTAGAAATCAGATTGACTATATAAAAATAAATAAGTGTATGGCTATTAAGCAGTGTATGTATTACACATTTTATATTATACAATGATATTCTTTGATACTTAGAGGAAATCAGTATGAGATTCATATATATTTTAGCATATCAATGCATAGTGAATGCTCACTTTAATTATACATATTCATATTTGTTTGTATTGAGGAAACACAAGACTGAAGGATCAAAAATGACTTTATCATATGTCATCAAGTCTCCTTTTCTTCCTTTTCCTCCTCCTTATTTAGAAAAAAAATAGTTTACTTCAAGAATTTGTCTTAAGAAAGGTCTGCATTCTGATTTAAGCATTTAGAACCAGAAACAAGCATACTTATCTCTTATTATTCTGCTCAATTCATATTCATACTTGCATGTACACAGTTACATATTATTCTTAAAGTTACAAGATTAGATGTCTTCACAGTTGCCTCAGTAAAATCTGCATGAATTTTCTGATTTGTGATGTTAGTATTGTTTTTGAAACTATATTTATAGTCTAGAAAACTCATTTTTAATAACTTCCACCTTGTTTAATAGCCAAACTGTATCTATACATACCTTGGTATCATTGATATTATTGCTAATGTAGTATCTAAAAAAATCTATGCATGATGCATTTATGTCCCCCAATTCATTATATATATATATATATTACAAAAAGAGATATTTCATCTCTTCTCTATGAATCTTGATAATCAGCTTTAAAGTGATGACTTATGAATTTAATGAGAGTCTTCCATCATTTCCTTTTAAGGTAAAGCTAATTATAACCGTATTCGCCCATCTCAAATCTTACGTACTTTATTTTAACAATAAATTATAAAGTTTAGATAAACTAGGAAATGTATCTGCTTCAACAAATTTGGTTAGCCTTTTGAGATACTGTATGAAAAGTGAATTTATACTGTTTTAGAAGGACAGTCCATGTGGATAAGTGGGAGAGTTATTAAAAATGTAATTTGAACTCATCTTTAAAAGTGCAGTGTAACTTATTGCTGTTACCATCATAACCAGAAATAATTTTTACAGTATGTGAAAAAATATATATTCCAGTGGGCCATTAATAATTCAAACATTCATTTCATTATCTCTGGAAATTTCAAAAACATCTCTTATGCCTGTGTGTATGTTAGAAGTGAAGGATAGAAGGAGAAAGGGAGAGAGTCAGAGAAATGACAAAAGAGAGAATGAGAGACAGAAAATGAGAGAATATTTATTTCTGGGAAACCTACAATGTTAACTCATTAAATAACTTTAATATTCTCCCTAGTATAAAATAAGTTTAAAATAAGAAGGCAGTAAACAATAGGTTCTGTAATGTGGTCTAAATATGTTTTCTCTTTTTGACTAATGTACATAATTCTTTAAAAATTAATGTTAAAAGGAATATCAAGTTTTTTCAAGTCATTTTTAAATGAATAAAAAATTAATATTTAGTTGAAATGGACTTTGATGTAGTATACAAAATATTCTTAATTTCATTAGTATAATAAAATATTTTTATAAAGATCATGTGTTAAAATATAAACTTTTTCTAGTACATGGAAAATAGTCACCATTTAGGATAGTTTAAAAATATATAACTATAAATTAGTAAAGGACAGGGTTCTGTTTTTTGTTTTTGAAATTTCTAGTACAGCTTGATTGAGTTTTAATGAACAATGTTTTGCCTTTTGAGGATTTTGTTCATTTCTCCAACATGATTCTATTAACAACAGATATATGTTAAAGGTCATAAGCTCTGATGTAAGAGGAGAGATTTATTTAAATAAAATATGGTAGAAATTTGGCTACATAAAATGATATTTTAAATTAAGAAAGTAATGAAATCTGTGGAATCTGTTATGTAATTTCTAAATTACACATTTATTTTACTAGGATTATATTCTAAGGCTTTACTACAGAAATATGTATGATATTTGTAATAGTTGAATCTGTAGGTTGACTATTAAATTATATTTTTAAAATTACAGGTATTTTGCTTTTAATTTGGGTAGATGAAACCGAAGATTTTTATAAAGCACCTTTCTGACAAACAGTTCATTATATCTAATTATGTTCATCAATCTGAAAAATAATTTACATATTTTAAAGTTATCTTGTGTTTTATTTCAATTCAATAAATTTAATAAATATTTGTTATTTTTGGCTTAAACTTTTAGATATGATATGAGAATAAACTATCTGTGTATTCATAAAGCTTACAGTCAGAAGGTTACAAACAACTTTAGAAGTATACAAAAAAGTTGATATTAACTTTTCATAAGTAATATTAGCATGTGAAGTTGGTGTACAACTAGAAATGTACATATTTATTTTAATATTGTGAAGAAAAAATCTTATTATATAAAAACCAGGGAGCAATTTATATTTTATGTTTCATCATTTCTGAGTAATTTATACTTCTAAATAATTTGTTAAATTATATCACAATAAGTACCACTAGGCAGGAAACAACCTTTATGAAATAGACTCTAGTTTAGACATCTTGAAACAGAATAGTCAGGATCGGAGAGAAAGAATTTACAGAAGGAGATATACTGGAAACAAATACACACATCTGTTTTAATACAATTAAAGATCAAAAAGGAAACAAATGCCAGAGAATTTTAGTATTTACTAGATAATTCACACTAGGGACAGTTTCAGTCAATCAAGAAAATCACCTGCTCTTACAAACAAAGTGTTAGAAAAAGCAAAAAATAAAGATAGCATGAAAGAAGAGATGATACAAAAAGAACAATATAAATTGATATGCTAAAGAATAAAAATGGAAAAAAAAGAAATTAAAAGAATAAATAACTGCAGGTTCAAGATAGCAAATAAAATACATATTTTTAAAAAGTATATCTATTGTAGCATTAGAAAAGTAATAAACCAGAAATGGTGATAAAACTAAAATGTGTAAATCACAAAGGGTATTAGATTAGTGGGGGGATCCTACAGAATAGAGCACCTTGTAAGGCAATAACATTGAAAGGGAACCACTGCAATAAGACACTCTCTCAGCAGACCCATGATCAGGGAGCACAGCTAGAAAAAGGAATGGGAGGAGTTACAAGTGAGCATATCAGCCACTGGGTTAAGTTAAGGGTAACATAGTGTGGCCAGAGTCCCCATTCTGAGCAACTACCTGTGGCATTTGCCTTTAGGATAACAACAGAGGAATAGCTCACTTCTGGAAGTGTGGGTCTGTCACTGGGAATGCAGTGTGGGATTTTGTATTGGAGAGAGCTCCTAGTGATCAAGGTGAAACTAGAAATTCAACACAATTGTATTCAATCTTATTTTGCTTAAAAAAACTTGAGACATTAAATATTTTCAACCAAGGCAATTCTACACATAGCAACATAATCCATAAAAGTATTTGAATACGCTTTCAAAAACAAACAGATACACTGATACACTTGTTTTGTTTTGTTTTTGAGACAGGGTCTTGCTCTGTTGCTTGAGCTAGAGAGCAGTGGTATCATCACAGCTGACTGCAAACTCAAACTCCTGGGCTTAAGCCATACTCCTACTTCAGCCTCCCAAGTAGCTGGGACTACAGGTGCGCACTACCACACCCTGCTAATTTTTTTTATTTAATGTAGAGATGGGATCTCGTTATGTTGCTCAGGCTGGTCTCAAACTCCCAGGCTCAAGTGATCCTCCCATCTTGACCTCCCAAAGTGCTAGGATTACAGGCATGAGCCACCACGCCCCACTACATAAGTATTAATTGAACATATTTGGTAATATTTGAAAAACACAAGCAATCTAAATATTCATCATAATGGGATAGCTAACATAATTATGGAATATCATGCAGCACTTAGAAATAATGAAACTGATCAGTATCTGCTGAAATAGAACAATGCATATCATTTACTTTTGAGTATAAAAAGGAATGTGTAGGGAAATATATAATCTATACTCCAAGTTATATAAAAATTTATTTATCTATATACCTATCCAACATATGTGTGCCGGCACATGAATACACTATAGATAGATAGATAAGAATATATTAGTTTTTATGTGTATATTAGATTGTTTAGGAAAATATACCCAAACAATCATAATGGTATTTCCTATTTCCTAAGCAGTAATAGTGCTTAAAGAGGAGACTTTAACTTGTTTTCTAAATTAATTTTTATATATATTAAAATAGAGTAGAGAATAATAGGATGCTTAAAATTGAGAGAGTGAAGGAAACATGTAATACATATTTAAAGTGTAGTAGAAAAAAATGAAATGAGAAAACAGGGCTAAAATCAATGTTATTACAGTGTATTTACTAGAGTTACAAAGTAGCCATGTTATTAATTATTAATTAATATTACTGCAAATAGTATTGATACATACTATATAGTAAGCACATTTTATATGCTTCAGAGGCACTATAACATTTAACTTCACTTTCCTATGAAGCAGGTGCTATTCCTCATTTTACAGATGAGACAATGAAGGCACACATTGGTTAAGTTATAACATTTTTAATTTGCAAAATCAATACCTCCTTCCCCCAATTTAATTGTGAAAAATGGGAAATCCTAGGTTTACTTGGTTTGAATGGACTTATAGAGGTCTTGGAATCACTTAAACTTTAGAATGCCCAGTTCCTAATCCTACAGAACAAGAGCTACTTCTTTGAAGTCCAGAGAATATTAAAAAGCAAGAAAAAGCTCTCCTGATTGAGCTTCTGAATTAATATCAAGACTATGCTTTGTCATGGCTTTATCTACACTGGAGCTGGCTGCATGTGGCTAGCTCACCTAGCCAACAGTCTGATCATGGTCCTCTATGTTCTGTAGTTTGGAGCTTAACAAAGGCATTTTTCTGAACTAAATCCTGTGGTCTGCCTGCTACAGGAAGGCGATTCCACAGACCACAGCTCAGCATTTGGAAACTGATTCTGGCCAGCAGGCAGCAAGGCAGTAAAAGAAAGATGAATATAATTGTGGGAGCCTTACATTAATTACTTGGATTTTATTAACATTTGTTTAACATAAGACACATGGTATACATTTTATTCTGAGCTTTTAAAAGAGTATAGACAATTTCAATACTTTGTTTGTAGTTCCTGAGAATGACCTATAAGACTCCTTTTAAATCACATGGCTTTTTTCTTTAAAAGAAATAAGTATAGCAGAGTTTTTCGCCACTTCCTGTGGTCTACTGTTTACTCTTATGTTGATAGAGAAAAAAGAGGCCAGTGGAAGAAGATGACACTAATTATTTAATTAGGCCAAAGTAACAATGATTTATTTCAGTGAGTATTTGTGATATCAAAATTATATGGTTTATGCCAAAAAAAATCTTATTTTACTACATCTTATATATTAACAACAAAGTATATTATAAGAGAGTAATATTCATTAGATTTTGTAAGCAGTAAATGAAAAAATCATATTATGATTTCCATTCCTTGTTAACTGGCTTTCTCTTTCCTTTGTAGGAAATATTTTACATTTAACAAGTACAAGAAAGGAGAGTAGTTCTACAAACACATGGTTTAAATGTTTAAGCACTCAGCTTGTGTGTGTGTGTGTGAGAGAGAGAGTGATTATTATTGTTATCAGTACTATTAAGAAGATGACAATGTTTAGGAGAGAAGTCTGCTTCAAATGGATTGTTAGCTATTTCAAAAAACGTTGATTTCTCTTATGTAACTGATATTCAATTTTCATATACTAATCTGGCTGCTGTAGTCAAATAACATTATTTCTAGATACAGCAGGTTGCTTATTTAATTAGTTAGTATTAAGTGAGTTAATGGTAATGATATTGTCCTTGGACTTACCCTGGCATTGGTCCATGTCCAGCAAGACTGTAAACCTGACGAGGATTTAGTAGATACTGGAATTTTCTGTAAATTCTATAAAGGTGAAAATATAAGGGGGAAAAGAAAATTTAATGATACCCAATAATTTTAAATAAATAGCATCCGTTAATATTATAAATATATGTGGTTATAACTGAAGATATTTGATAAATTTTGCATTAACAATATTAGAAGTATAACAACTCATTAGGAACTAATGATTCTTTTAAAAAAAGGGCTTAGTAGCCATTATAAAGGCAATATAGCTTATTGTTAGAACTAATGTTTGCATTCTTAATATGCATATTTATTTAGAATATTTTATAAACCTCATTTGAACATTATTTAGCTAACTAGATTTCAAATAAATATTTTAAAAATATTTTACTATAAAATTCCTTAAATATTTTCTTTCAATAAACACTTGTCAGTAGACATTTCCCTACATGGAGCTCAATATTAAGTCATTGAGCCAACCTAATTTAGTCTAAAATTATCTCTCCCCTATGTAAAATGGGATTATATACTTTATATGTATATATGTAAGCAAAGAATATAGCCTCACTTGGCCTAATCATTTTATATAGAAAATCATCTTGATTAGTCAGCTCACAAAATTGCTAAACTGTCTCAACAGGCCATATTAAATAATTTTTATTTTTTTCTGAAAAAAATCTTTGTAAGCAAATGCAACAAAATTTTTTCTATGTATATACCTATGCCACACGGTTGGGATTCTTAGACAAAATATTAAAAGTGAAAGGACATACTTAGTTTTTTAAATTAATTTTATATATATATAAAAACATATTTTATAAACACATTCTTAGGATATTTACTGATAAAAACTCTCCAGATTCACTATGTAATATGTGCTTATATCTTTTAGAATCTGTCTCAATACCTCTTCCTTCTGAGAAATGTCTATCAAACCTGGCTACTCCATCCCACTACCTTAGCTCAGGCTTCCAGTTCCCTCACAAGGTCTATAAAATTTTGGGTAATCCAGCCCTCTTCTCGACTGCTGTGTAAGTACGGTCATGATGAGAAGTTCCTGCTAGTGGTGAGTTATTCACAATATAAAATTCAAATATCTCCACAAAATGGCCACAGTCTCTCTCTCTCATTTTTCTCTCCTTTCCCCTTAAACTTTAACCTCGGTAAATTCCTCCTGGTTTACACCATGCCCTTTCACAAATCTGTTTTTCTCCTTTCATTTGACAAATATCTACTTAAATGAAAACCAGTACAAAAGCTACTTCTTCTCTGAAGACATCTTGGTTTTCAGAAATAGTTACCTCCTCCTCTAAGTTTTTATAGCACCTTTATTTTAAACATTTCTATTTTAACATTTGCTGTGTGGCATTGCAATACAACTGTTAGGGGCCTGCCTCCCTGCATGACTGCTTCTTATGCCTTTTATCCCCAGCACCTTTTTCTCTTAAGATTTAATTTGTCTCTAACTTTCAACATGAATTTAAGTTTTATCTAATTCTTTGTGAAAAGTTTACTTTTTTCCAAAATATCTATAATATATATAGCTGACAGACTATAAATAGTAAAGGAGAAAAATATTATAGCATTACTATTTCATTACTACTTCATATCTCTGAGTGACACTATTCTCTTTAATAAAGCATTATGAATATTTTTAATTAGTAAGCCATTTATTTTAAATAATTTATATCACATTTCACAGAGTAAAAACATAACCATATGGTGATGAAAGAGAAGAAACTTATACTTATACTTTTTAAGCAGAAGTAAATATTTTGTTGATTGAAAAATAAAGAACACTCTTCATTTCATTGGAAAACTAAATGGTACAGAAAGTAAATTAAGTTACAAAATTCCCTTATTGAGAGAAATATTTCAACTTTGTTATTTGGTGAACCACAAAGGAATTTGTTTTACTGTCACAGTAGTTGGGTGAGTGCTTTTATATGTTTGCCTTTTTTGGTTGAGATTAGAAAAGACATCTATATGGGTGAAGGACATATTTATAACTTTGACTCAAACTGTACAAAAGCAATTCATGTAATCAAAATGTTTGTACCCCCATAATATTCTGGAAAAAAAAAGACATCTAGAAAGCATTCAGGCAGGTATAAGGTTTTTGTTTATGACTGTCCTCTTAAGAACATAAGAATTACTTTTCAATGTAGTGATTTTCATATTTGTATTAAATATAATTATTTAATCATTCATTCATTACAAAAATGAAATTTTGTTATCAGCCAGAATACTGATATACCTGATAAGGCAGTTCATTACTATTCAGATTAAATAGTCTGTGCTTCTCCAGGAAATATGGCATCATGTTCTCCAAAATGCACATGCAGAAAATCATTATAATATATTTTGCCTAGAAGCTAGATATAAATTCTGTTCCTCAGTACTGGGTTATGATTTACCTGAAGCCATCATGTTAACCATTTAGAGAACCAATTTTCATTCAACAGTATTTATGAAGCCATGCTGTATTTGAAGCTGTTTGTTAAGGGCTAGGGGCGATAGGTGGGGTAGAGAGAATTCAAATACCTAAACTCTGACAATAAACATATTTACCAAAGGCTATTATATTAAACTTTGAATTCTAAAAACATCATATCCCTATATACATATATTGTATATATACATGCTAGCATTGTTCATTGTGTACTAAAATTAGTAAACAGTGAGGAATAATGTTTTTAAGCATTTTACATCATAATTTTAGTTTATCTTTGTACATGCATGTGACACAGAAAAGGAAATGATTTTTAAAAACTTACCGTTCTCCTTGCTTCCCACCACTTTTGGGGTTCACAAAAACTAAAAGCGGGTGAGTACCGGGAACAGGAGTGATCTAGAAGGAAAGACGGATAAACGGAAAAATGACTAGGCACATTAAATATGAAAAGGACTGCTGTGGTTTGGCTTTTTGGGCCCTCCAAATGTCCTGTTGAAATGCCACCCCCGGCGTTGGAGGGGGGACCTGGTGGCAGGTGTTTGCGTCACGGGGATGGATCCCTCAGGAGTGGCTGGTAGCCTCTCTGCAGTAATGAGTGAGCTCTCACTTTGTTAGTTCACGGGAGAGCTCATTGTTTAAAAGAGCCTGGCCCCTCCTGCTCCCTCTGGGTTCCTCCGGCCGCGTGACAGGCCTGCGGGCCCTTCGCCCTCCGCCCCGATTGGAAGCTCCCTAAAGCCCTCGCGGGACGCGGCGCCATGTGCTCCTCGGACACCCTGCGGAACGGTGAGTCAAACAAACCTCTTTTCTTTCTAAATTACCCAGCCTCAAGCTATGACTTTATAGCAACACAAAGCAGCCTAAGTGAGGAACGGGGATGTCGCCATAAAGATACCTGAAATTGGGGGAGCGGCTTTGGACCTGGGTAACCGGCAGAGGCTGGAAGAGTTGGGAGGGCTCAGAAGAGGACGGGAAGATGGGGGACCGTTCGGAACTCCTTAGAGACCTGGTAAGCAGTTGCGACCAACATTCTGACAGAAATACGGACAGTAAGGCAGAGCTGGTAAGGTCCCAGGTGGAAATGAGGCCAGGCTGCCCCTCCCATGGCGGCCCGGAGACCCGAGAGAACGGAAGGGTTCAGGGGGCCGGGCGCCGCCATTTTGTGCTACCTCAGGCGGCCGCGCTCCGCGGCCCGCTGCTCCGGCGCCGGCGGCTCCCAGGGCCGCAGGGCTACAGCTCAGGCCTCTGTCCCGGGGGACTCAAGCCATAAGCCTTGGTGGAGTCCAGGTGTGGCTAAGTCCGCAGGTGCCAAGAATGTGAGAGTGGCGGAAGCTCGGCAGCTTCCACCCTGGATTTCAGAGGATGATCGGGAAAGCCTGGGGGCCCAGGCAGAATCCTGCAGCCGGGGTGGAAGCCTTTCGGAGAAAGCCTACCAGGGCCGGGCCAGGGGGATGTGGAGTGGGAGCCCCCACGGGGAGCCGGCCCGGGCACTGCCTAGCGGAGCTGCGGGGAGAGGGCTCCTGCCCTCCAGACCCCGGGACGGTGGGGCCGGCGGCAGCTGCACCCTCAGCCTGAAAAGCTGCAGGCAGGTGGCTCCAATCCACGCAGCAGCCACACGGGCTGCGCCCACCGAAGTCGCAGGGACGAGGCTGCTCAGGGCCTCGCAGCTAAACCTCTTACGCCAGCATGCCCAGGATGAGGGACATATAGTCCCCTTTCTTTTGGCCAATTTCTGCCTTTTGGAAAGGGAATGTTTACCCAATGCCTGTACCACCATTATCTCTTAAAGTAAATAACTAGTTTATGGTCTTACAGGCTCATAGGTGGCAGGAACTGGACTTGAGTGTCATGTGAAACTTTGGACTTTTGAGTTGATGCTGGAAGGAGTTACACCAATACTCAACATCCTTACTGATTTTACACATTCCTTAACCTCTTCTAAAAGCCCCTACTCTCCTTACTCAGGGAGACAGATTTGAACTCTGCCCTTTAGCCCCGTCTTTCTCAGCTGATGACATTCCTATTCCCCTATTAAAAATTCCTTTCTTCCGTGGCAATCCTCCTTGTTCTCAGTAATTGGATTTCTGTTCAGCAAGCAATCAGACCTAGGCTAGGACCCCTTTTTGGTCTGGGTTTCAGTAGCACTGGTGGCTTGCCATGAGTGCCCGTCCCCTGCCATTAAAAACTAAAATGAATAAATACCAAAAAAGGCCTACATCTAGAGACTAGCATTCAACTTCCTTTATTTTTCCTTTATTTCTAATCTTTTTACAAAATTGGAACTCCTAAAGTTTCCATATGCAAAAAAATAATGTTAAGAGATACAGATTTTAGTTGATTTCTAACTCAATTTGAATTGTTACCCCTTGTTTTTAAATAGAGGTGTGAATCTCAAGCTAAATAAAGGTTCCGAGCAAAGTATTAAACCTGAACCCAAATACTCTTTAGGATAATTTTTCATTTCCTCCCCAAATTCAACATTCAGTTTATGACTATATGAGATTATATTTAAATTCACACTGGGTGGAATATTTAGAATTCTTTGGAAACTATGTTTTGCAATGACTTTCAGAGATATATATTTATTGGAATATTTAAAGGCATCATTATAAGTTATAAATTAAAAGTCAGTAATAATTGTATTTTTAAGTTGTCTATTCTTACAAACAAATAAACATCCCATTTGAAAAGATTATAGCCTATAGAGTATCTTGAAATAAAATACAAAATCTAGATGTCATTTTTAGAAGCAGTTAGATGGAGAAAGATTAAATTGATTACAAAAATAGAAGAGAATTTAAAGAATTTAGAAGAATTATGACATTCTGCAAAGGCAAAAATAAAATACCCAACATGGAAACACAGGAATAATAAATCAATTAGCAACCTTTTCTTCACACATTTTCTTATCATAGATCAGGCTTATAAAACAATATACAAATAAAATGTGCTATTTATTTGCAAGATATCAGGTACTGTGTATTCTCACACCTTTGAGGCTATTAACAGGTACCTAACATAATGGAACTCACCTAACACCTAATGTAATCCACTTTTTAAGGGGAGATATGTGATTAAACAGAAGCACTGCTGAGACTCTGATGTTAAGGAAACATTTAATGGTGTTAGACTCAAAATGTTAAAGTTCCAGGCAAATTTGGCATGTTTTTCAATGCTCATTCAAAGAGCTTTAAAACTGTGCTGACCTTTGTTACTATAAAAAAGGCCAGTCCAGCAGAGTATATTTGGGTGCCAGGAGACCAAAGAGAGGATTCTTAGATTTGAAAGCCAAAGACCTGCAGTACTGCATAGTCATCTTCAAGTTCTACAAGTTAAAAACAAGCAACCACTGTGTTCAATAATCCTGAAATAATCAGCAGCGTCTTAGTGGTAGAGTCTGCTACTGGCACTTAATTCCCAAATTCTTTTTCTTAAGTAAAACAGCCATGGGCATAGGGTAATTTAGAAGTATTTTCCCCTCCTGTTACATCTGTCTCTTGGAAGCTGCTGCTGCTGCCTAAAGAGTATATATATATATATATATATCATTTGAAGAATTTTGAGAAGTTTTAACTTCTAGTATCTTGTCATGTTAAGAGGATAAATATTAATAAATATATAGAAAAAGGAGAAAAAATATGTTTATGTTTTGTCTGGTGAGATATAATTGAAAGTTGCTTGAACTGAATTGTGCCCTCCCCCCAAATGTATATGCTGAACTTCAACCCCCAATGTGGTGGCACGTGGTGATGAGGCTATTGGGAGGTAATTAGGATTAGGTAAATCATAAGGGTGGGGCCCTTATGATGAGATTAGTTCCCTATATAAAAAGGAACAAGAATTCTCTCTTTCTTTCTCTGGGAACACACAAGAAAGAGATCATGTGAGCACACAGAGAGATGCTGGCCACCTACAAGCCAAGAGACCAGGCCTCAGAACAAAATCTGTCTTGCTGTCATCTTGATTTTAGACTCTCCAGCCTCCAGAACTATGAAAAATAAATGTCCCATGTTTAAGCCACCCAGTCTATGGTAATCTGTTATAGCAGCTGGAGCAGAATAACATAGACGTATTGCATAGAAATTCAGGGTTTGCTCTTTAAAACGAAGAGTGAGACCTAGCCTTCTTTTTCCTGATGCCAGCATGGACCTTGGAAATTATGAGGACCAGCAGCATCTTTGATCATGAGGAAAGATGCCACAGATTGAGGACGTGAAACAGAAACATAAGAGCACCAGTGCTGATAAAAATGTGGAGTTGTCTTATCAGCCCTGGAGATACTACTTCTGTATTTCATTTACATGAGGGAAAAAAATGATGGCTATCTTGTCTAAGATACAAACAAACAAAATACAATTATATTTTGTTTTTTTCCTCATCACACACTAAAGAGCCTAATTGTATTTCATGTCAAAGACAAGATCTGTAGGGTCAAACAATTGGATATAGAGGTAATCAGGCATAGAGAGACACTTTATTCTTCATCAAGTTTGCTAATATCTCTAGACTCTGAGGGAAGAACAATAGAAACTTGATATAAAAACCCTTGGATAGCCTTTTTATTTTATTTTACATTATGCTATTATCATTTTTGAATATGGGCATACTCCTTTTCAGCCAATTCTTTTGTAAATTAAATATCTGAGATCAAAAAATAAATTTGGTTTTTAGATGTAATATTTCAATTAGTTAATTTGATGGGACTATCTGATTCCAGACCTTGGTTTCCAAAGAGGTCAATCAGGTATGAACTATCTTTTCCCTCTCCTTCACAGAATTCAGTCTAGGGAGTTGATTTGCATAGCAATGTAAATCATATCTACTGATAATAAAAATATAAATAGTTTTCTTAGCTTCTGAAACTCAGTATATCTGATTTTCATGAATCAAGTTTTATTGAAATATCTTACAATAATATTTTTTAAATTTTACAGTGATATTTTATATTTTTTGAAACAATCTCAAGTTTATGGTAAGGTTATGAGAACAGTATTAACTATTTTCCCTTAACCATTTGAGAGTAAGTTGCAAAAATTATGTTCTATCACTCTCATTTACATTAGTATTGCCTGCACACCAGAACATTCTCTTACATCCATACAATACAACCATTAAAATCAGGAAGTTAACATGATTCTGGACTAGTTTCTCTTGTGTAAAAGATATTATTGGGACAATTGGTCAAACTTGAATGATATCTGAGGATTAGATAGAATTCTTGTACCAATGCTATATTCAAGTTTAGTAATTCTCTCTTGGACTATATCTAATCTATTTTTAACATGAGGAATTTAGAATTTTTACTTTCAAACATTAATTCTGAAATAAGATGTAAAACTCAGTCATTATGAAAATTAATTTCTTGTCATCTAAAGATTTTGTATCCTTTTTGTTTCAGATTTTGGTAGCCGGGGAGGTAAAAGACAAAAACATAAATGTATCAAAAATTCTGTCAGTCTAAGACTATTCATTCTTCGAAGTACATACTTATACAACATTTGAGATAACCTTAAGTAGAACAGCATGTAAAACAGAAGACAGTCAAGTTGCTCTGTTTAAAGCGTGAAAGAGCTCTGAATATGCTCAGTCTCCCATCCCTCCACCACTGTGCTTGTGGCATCTCCACAGAACACTGTGTTTTCTCTAAACAGTTTTTAAAAAACATCAAGATAGGGTAATGCAGTATAACAAAATACTGATGAAAAGAAAAAGTGTTTAAGGAAGATTTTATAGCATCTGTGGTACTAAAAATCTTGAAGAATAGTTATAAATCAGGTGTGCAGGGCATTCCAGAAAGAGACTGTTCCTTTTGGATTCCCCTCTATACTGAATAGAGTCCATCATGTAAAATTTTATTTACTCACATAAAGGGGCAGTTTGAAACTTTATATTTAAACAGCATGACTTTAGAGACAGACTAGTTTCAGATCCCAGTTCAACTACTCCTCTCTATACATACTGTCTCCCTTAGTGATCTCATCTTATCTGATGGTTTTACCTGCCGTCAGTGTGTTTCACTCACAAACTGATGCCTGTCTTTTCTCCTAAATTCTAGATTCACATAATTGTCTTCCTCCATAATATCTCTATTTGGATTTCTAACACATCAGAAATTTCTCTTTAAATCTTATTCACCCAGACCCTTTTTTATCTGCATAAATGGCCACCCCATCATATTAGTTGTATGGACCAAACTATCTTGGAGATGTCTTACTTTCTGAAAAACCTTATATCCCATCAGTCAGCATATCCCTTTGACTCTGTCTTCAAAACATGCAGAATCCCCCCACATCTCTCCACCACCACCGCTCTACCCTATCAAGCTTCCATCCTGTTACTCCTGGATAACTGTGGTAGTTATCTACTGGACTCCCTGCTCCCCACAATCTATCTCAATAACAGTGAGCCTTTTAAAATGAAATTCAAATCATGTCACTTCTGTGCTTAACCCTCCTACTGATATCTCCTCATCTCACTAAGATCTAAATTCAAAGTCTTTATTCAGGCCTTCAAGGCTTTGTAGCATCTAGCTCTGTTATTTCTCTAAAGTACTCTACTCTCTACCACTTTCCATCTTGATCACCCTACTCCAACCATGCAGTTTCTTCTTGATCCTAGACTTTCCAGGCATATATTTGCCTCAAGGCTACCCATTTCCAATATTTCCACATGGTCAACTGTGTCACTTCTTGAATCTTTACCCAAACATCATCACCTTTTTAATGAGGCCTAATCTGGCTATTGTACTTAAAATTTTAGATGATCCCAACTCTCTGCTCTGATATTTCTTATCTTATTCAGCTCTGTTTTTTATCACATTATGTATATGGAGATAGGGACTCTATTTATAAAGGTTGTTGTAATACTCAGAACTATAGAGTAATAATTCTGGACTTAAGGAGTTAGAATGACAATGAAGAACTGCTTATGAAAGAGTCAACAAGATTGAGAATTCTAAAGTGAACAAGGGACACACACATCAGTCAAAGAAAGGGAATTAAATTTACATATATACTATACAGTTATGTATAGTGCACATGCATATGTTTAGTTTATAGCCTTCGTGTTACAGGAATGAGATGTAGCAAATAAGGAAGACAAGAGGAAGAAGCAGTTGTGTGGGAGAAGATACTCATTCAGTTTTAGATATTTAAGTATAAAAGTTCCGTCTTTTTTTCTTGTGTTAGAAGTATTACAAACTATATTTTTTAGTTCTCAAGCCATCCTTTTATTTGGAAATGTTTCTCAAAGAATAATTTAAGGACAAGGTAACTTCAACATAATACGGTTTAAACAATTGTTCTGTTTTTCTCCACATTTGTTCACATGTGGGAGAGTCATCTGTAGTCCTATATCTCTTGCATGTTAAGAAATTGCAGTTTCAATTACATGTGATCATGTGTATCGAGTGTAAACCTATGGTGTGAGTGATGACAAAGACAGAGTGCCTAACCACCTCTATTTGAAGTCCCCTAGGACTCGGGTTAATTAATGGGACTCATCCTAAGGTTATACATGATCTATTACTTCCTCTAATTAGAAATAATAATCCTGATCATTATGCTGGTTAGCTGGAAAGAAATAAGATGAATGGGCTTAACTATGATTAATAGTCTTCTTTAAGCAGTGTAGATCTCTTCTGTCACTGAGTTATATGCAAACTGGGCTGCAACTCAACGCTTTTTCATGATACATATTTTTTAAAACTCACAGAAAAAAATTAATTTACTGATAGATCTTTTCCCCTTTCCTGATAAAGAACCATTTACTATTTTAAATTGATAACTACAACATAAAATTCCTATGTTTTAAATTTTATCTGTAATAGATATCCAGGAATTTACTTTTTTATTTTTTTACATTTTCTATGTGTATTATATTTTAGTCCCTTCTGCTGAGGTGCAAGGGACTTTTGCACATGATTATATACCAATATTTTAAAATTCAGAAAATTAGGATCACAATTACAGTATTATTTTTTACTGCTGTTTTATTAGGGCTTTGCCTACTGACAAAGTTTAGCTGACACTTTTATATGCCAAAAATTGTTATGAAATGTATTATCTGGTGTGAGAGATGGAACACATCCACAGAGCATGTTCATCATCTATGGTTTTTAATGTGACTAATTTAGTTGTAATAAGGTAAAATATTTCAAATTATTTTTTAATAAAACATAAAATAGAACTTATATTGCTATGTAAGTTTAAAGCCTTTAAAACATTCTGCATGAGCATTTAATTTTGGTCTTGATGTCTGGGTAAATTCAGATATGATTATACAAATCTTGGGAACCTGAGATGAGAGAAGTTATAATTCTATTGCACACATGATTTTTATCTCACAGCCTGTGGCAATATAAAAACACAGAGAAGAATGAAGTCAGAAATTTAACAGTTACATACATGTTAAAATATTTTTAAGCAAAGAGGGTGGCTTAAGAGTAAAACATATAAACGCTGAGTCAGATGGTCCTCATTCAAACCTTGGCTTTACAGCTGACTGGTCTTGGGAAAGTTACCTTACTTCTGAGCACCAATATAATTTTGAAAGTGTTGATAATAATAATGGTATTAAACTAATGTTTACTGAGAGAATTAAACAAGTTAATGTATAACATATTATCATAGTTCTTAGATTATACTATTTAACAAATGATACATGCTTCCCTTCCATGATGAGAAGTATGTACTTTGCCATGTATGAAATGTAATTGGATTTCAGAATTAGCCTTTCCTTTCATTAATTTCATTGCAGGGACCCAGAGGGACTAAAGATTTAAACTGATCAATATTTGCAATCTATGTATTAAATTGAAATGTTGATTTTTTTTTCAAAAAATATTTTACTGGATAATTTAGTGTAATTTTTTGTTATCAAAACTGTGGATATATATCATATTTGAGACCTTTAATGGAATTGCTAAACACGTGAATAAGACTTCCAAAAAGTACATTCTAATTTACTCTTGATAATTAAATTATATATTCTCTAACAAATGTAATAATTTTATCATTCAGTATTCCCTCTTTTTATACTTGAGTTTAATAATTCATAAAAATTTTCTATTCACAATGAGTTTTTTTAAGAACAAAACCAAGCAGTAACTTGGTTATCAAAATTTAACCAGTTATTTCTAAATTTTCAATGAGATTTTCAAGACAATGAAGAAGCAAGCATTTGGGCATTGACTGTGTGCCCTGAACTATGCTTACAGATTAAGAAATATAAAAGACATAATCTGTAGTATCACAGATAAAATAAATTTAAAAAAGAAGAAACATGGTATTTATTGAATACAAGTACATGACATAATCTCTGTGTATTAAGTTGTTGGTACGTTTCCCCAAGAACATGAAACTTGAAGCATATTCAAGAAATAAGCAATGAAAGACAGAAACGTATAGGTAGAATAACAAAATTAAGTCCACAATTTCATAGATTAAGCCTACTTTGTTGACTATTTTCATATTGGAGTAAGAAATAAAAGTAAAAAGAACAATACAGTCATGCTATAAAATATCTTAAATGCAGATGGAAGAAATGTTATTCTTAATGTCAGAGATCATAAGGATAATTTATAGGTTTTTAAAGTTTCAAAAGGTAATTTTGAACTACCTGTGTTTACTTAAACTAGAAACATAAATGGGGTTTAATTGTCACTTAAAACTTTGGAAGATATGAGTAAATTGCAATAAATTCTTTATTTTTATTATTCATTTAGGAATAAAAGCATTAACACAAATAGAGTTAATTCCCTTCTTTCCTAAAGACATATTTTTGCTATGAAAATGACTCTTCAAAATCATATCCATACTAAATACAAATACATATATATATGTAGAGACAGAAAGAATACCTGTAAATAAATGTCATATATGTATCTAATAAATGTGTATATTTAGTAGTAATTTGCAAAAACTTTCGGATTGACAAAAGATCTCTTGCCAATTTGAGTTTAAATGGAGATAACATCATAAATGATTAATCTAACCAGAATGTCACTCTGTCAATCAACTATAAGACTGGCATCTTGATAAATTAATAAAGATCTTTCTGAAACAGTCTACTTAGCTAATATGCACATTAAACAAATGTGTTGATAGCTGAACATATGCCACTTTGAGAGACTAGAAGTAACAAATATGGAAGCTACTAAAATTTGAACTTAAAAAATAATACCTGTAAGCCTTGTCCATCCACAGTAACAGAGTTGGCTCTTTGCATTTTGTTCTTGTCGGTCACTTTATTTGCCTGCTGGGAACCACTCTTTTCTTTTTTCACTGTTGATTGCCTTTCCTGTAAGAAAAATATTTTTTATTAAATATTTTATAAAATTAATAATCAAAAAATAATCAACATAAAAAAAAAGTTGAGTTCTTTTACTAAATGGGACAACTAGTAGAAGACTTTCATGGTTACAAACTTGGGCCCAAATTTCTAATTTGAAGTTCCCAGTGAATAATATGAAAGCTGTCACTTTTAACTGGCTCAATATATATGATAGTTTCATGATGATCAAAATATCAGTTAAAGAAACCATATGAAAGAAAACTAAATTGTATTATCCCTATGTGCCCAATTATGACTCTTTATCACAAATTATTAAGGACTGCTAAAGTTGATTATTTTCATAAAAATGGTAAAAATAGTATAGGATTATAATTTAAAGGATTTGGTATTGAGTATTAAAAAGAATGCTTATAAATACAGGCAATATTGAATAAGAATTCTAATTGCATGGTGGACTGTTTATATTAGGGATACAATACAGCTTCAAATTCACATTCCATCCCAGCTAATTCCTTTGTTCCCCATAATGAAAAAATTTATTTTGGGAGTTGCCTGGTCCCTGTTTCTTTTTTTTTTTTTTTCCCTGTCCTTCCCCACCCTGCTCCGTTTCTATTTCCTCTCTTCTTACTCAACACAATCCAATCAACTTTTATCACTATGCCACCAAATCAGCTTTCATTAAAATCACCAGTAACCTTCTCATTGCCACATCTAATGGTCAGTCTTCATCTTTTCAAACTTTTCAGCAGCCTTTGACAGAATTGATCTCTTCTTACTCCTTGAAAACTTGCCTCATTTGGCTTCCAGGACACTTCTTCCTCTCAATTCTTCTCTTCTTACTTCACTACTTGCTCCCTCATAGTCTCTTTCATTCATTCTTCCCCCAGATTTGCAACCTATAAAACTTGACCTTTTTCTTGAACTTCTCACTATCTACACTGTCTCCCTAGGTAACTTCATTTACCCCCAAGGCTTTCAATTTCATTTATCTGAAGGCTTCTAAATGTATATTTCCAGTTCCAATCTCTTTCTTGAAATGCAATTCCTATATGCAAACACCCTTTCTATCCACGTGAGTGCCTAAAACACTCAATCCTAAAACATTCAAAACTATTTTTTTGTTTCCTGCCTAGCCTCTCCCCTCCCTGAAAATAAATCACAAACTTGATGACTACTCACCACCTTCATTATTACATAATTTAAGCGAATATTACCTTTTTTTTCTTGGATTATTGTAACCATCACCTAATGGATCAATGAGTCCATCCGGCCATCTTGTCTCCCTACACTCAGTTCTTTGCACAACAGCCACATTCATCCCTTTTTACTCCACCACAGCTTCAATGGACTCCTTATTGTTTCTTGATCCACAACAATCATGCTTTTAATTAAGAGCTTTAGTAATCATTCTACACTCTGCTGGAAAACATGACCCGACAGATTTGTGGGGCTTGGTTTTCACTTCAGGTCTCTGATCAAATATCAGAGAGCTTTCTCTAGTACGTTTAAGCCTCCTATTAAAATATGACTTATTACAACCTGAAGTGTTATTTATTAGATTTGTTTAATGCCAGTGTTCCCGCATTTTAATCAAAGTTCCACAAAAGAAAGCACTTTTTTGTTTTCACTGGTCTATATCAGATCCTAGATCAGTGCCTGACAAAAGTCAGGATAAATGAATGAAGAAATAAATGAAACTTAACATTAAAAAAACACAATTTTTAAAAGAGTGCCTGAAGCATTGTGTTGAGAAGGATTATTTGGCCGTCTCTAGGCTTAATTTGAAAGAATTTCCTGATTAATTAGCAATGTCTGCCATGGGTGCTTAAGTGTTTTAGTGCCACATATTTCCTGTCATTTATTCAGTGTGTATATATACACTTCGTAGTTCCTATATTTGCTTGCTAGGGGATAATTTCAATTTCTGTAATTTAGAATGCTATTTTTAAGTAGGTTTGAAAGTAAAGCTGTCATTAAATATATTAGAGCTAGGTAGATCAGAAATCTCTGACTAAAATAAATGCAAACTAGTATAATCCATTTACCTTGCAGTTCCATGGTGCAAAAACACTGAATATATTTTGTGTGTGACTAAAAATGGATGGCATAATAAAATTCTTAAAAATGAAAATGGATGGCATAATAAAATTCTTAAAATCCAAAATCTTGGGAAAATCATGTGATTTCATATAGACATAATTTCTGGCAAAAATATTGATTTTTTTAAAATAAAGCTCCGTCTTTCAAAATTTGCAAATTATAATTTTGTCCATAGATAATTAAATGGTATAATGCATAAGAAGAGTGAATTACATATTGAGGTTGGCAATCAGAAAGCCTGAGGTGAATCTCATCTCTACTGCTTAAGAATTATATAACTTAGTGAGCTTACTCTTTTGCAAAATGGAGATAATGATACCTATTTCCCAGAATTGTGTAAGGGTTAACAGAAAGCATATGAAGTCCTTAACATGGTGTCCATATTAGAATATTTAGTCAATAAATGAAAGTTATTATGAACGATATAAAATAGGTGTAGTTCCCCATTTGGGTGCTCATTGCTACTATGCAAAGTATTTGTTTTCCAAATGTGTGTGTGTGTGTGTGTGTGTGTGTGTGTGTGTGTACACACACATGAAACATTATCCAACACTAAATTCTGCATTTAATTCATAAAATGCTTAGGTTAGAAAAATCAAATAACATTTAAGTTGGTTAGTTACATTGGAAATGGGTATCTGTACCAGATTATGTATTTATGTAATATTGGAAACTTAAGATATTTAAATATATGTCTTTAAAGAGCTACCAAGTCATCTATTAACATTATTTTATTCTTGCTCATGAATATAGCTAGGGAAATTCCTGTGTGATAGAAACTTCCAACTGACAGAGCTAGCAGTTGATTAAATGGCTTCATATCCCTCCAACAAGTCATCCCTCTGAGTAAGCTAAGCAGGAGACTAAACAATTGTAAAAAATAAAAAATAAATTTTAAAACTCTAAATTGAGTTTTCAATTGATGAGGTTGTGTTTTTGAAATCTAGACTTATGAAAGAGGTTTATAATAAGGTAATTTTGAAAATCCCCAGTATATCCATCTATATACTTATTTTATTATATTATCTAGCTAATATTGAAATAGGAAACATTCGTTTAAACACACACACACACACACACACACCCATGTCAAGAAAACCAAATGATTTCTTTGAGGAAAAAAGCCAGTATGTGCAATTTGTGGAATTAATCAAGGCTGAAAATTTAAAAACAGCAGAAACTCACAACTATTTAATTTTCCAGGGGTTTTCTTGTTATTATATTCTTTTGTTATGTGTTTATTTCCAACTTGTATAGAAACCCCTCTGAGTTATTCACTGTATTTTATTTAAGCAGCATAGGCTAACAGAAAGGTAGATGGATACATTCTCCTATTTCCACTGAGAAAATCTTTATTCCTTCCCTTTTTACATGAAGGAAAGAAAGGTGGAAACAATTGCATCCTTGAAATATTTGCTGTCCACCAGGATTTCACTAGCATGTTTGGGGGTTAAGGAACCCTGACTGGCAGAGCTCTATTATGATATTGAAGAGAGTTAACTCCCAGTGCAGAAGTTATTGAAAAGTTTCAGAAAGAGCTTATCAACCTCATTTTACATCAGGCTAAAATTGCTCTATGATAATAGGGGGGAGTGTTTGCCATTTAACCTTCAGGTTCTTGCTTTAAGTTTTTGGGCTCTAAATTACAAAATAAATTACATTTGTTGTAACTAAGGCAAATTTCCTTCTGTTAGATAATTTTTTATCCTAGAGATGAAAAAGAGTTGGAAAATTATTTCTTTAATCAATAGAATTTATTCAAACACTGAAAAGAACTACTCTAACCTAAAAAGGACATGAAAGAATATGGAACACATAACTACAAAATATAAAATACAGTTATTGATATTTGAGCATTTTCAGATATCAACTATTTGTTTGCTACGCAGACATTTAAAATATAGAATTCAGTGTTTTGTGATCCTTAGACTCCACAAGTAGCACAACAGATCTTAACTGGGGAATATATTGTATTAGAATTCCAAAGGAATAACCATCATAATAAACAGAGAAGAAAAGCCAAAAAGACCATTCACAGAAAACAGAAAGATGAAGTAAATGAAATAAAAAGACCTCACTTTAAATATGTGCTATAAAAATCTGTTTCTATATCATGCTGATTCTCAGAGGTAGAGTATTTATACATGGGTGAAAAGTGCTTTCACAAAAGAATTGTTTACAACAACCCTTAAGCCTGCTGTTATCGATCACTGGCAAACTACAAGCAGCAAGTGATGATTACCTCAAGCACACAGTTTTCTTCTTTTTGTCCAATCTCAGCATGAAAGACTGGCAGCAGCAAAGCACCTCCATTGGTACTAAGCTGCAAAGGTGAGTGCTTTGCTGTCAACAGCATCCATCACTTGCATCCTAGAACTTGCTTTCCCTGCTACTGTTTACTGCACAACTTGCCTGAATGGAGATTTAGCCCTTTCTAACACTGGAGCTAGGCCACTAGAATTTCTTAGACACCCTAGAATTTTAACCTATGGTATCACATATGTATAGGCACTTTCTTTACGATCTCCTTGATGCAGAAATGTTACCTTATAACATTTCTGGGCTTTATAAGCCCATAACAGGGCTTATAAAGGTTCAGAGCTCCTAGAAACCATCTTACTAACAGTTGCAAAGCTCTACCTTCAGTTAATATGAACTTTTCAAAAACGGCAAAGGCTCTAAATCTATTAGCAATCTTTGAAAGTTGCAGCAAAAGTAATTGCTGACTAGCAAAATAGTCTCGATTTTTAAAAAGATTTCATCAAGTATTAAACATAAATATAATAAATGAGACATTATAAACTCTAAAGATTTCCATTTCTTTTTAATTTTGTTAAGTAAGTACTTATTAAAAAACAAAATCAAAAATAACTTTGAGTGATGTCAAAAAGGTACGGGCTTAGATGCTTTGTCTCTTATTTCTGTGTAAGCTTAGGCAAGTTATTCACCATTGCTAAGTTACTATCTATTTCACCTATAAAATGAGGGGTTCATGTGAAGATAAATTGAGAAAATCTAGATAAAGGTACTGGCATAAAATAGGCACTCAGTAAATTTTGAAAGTATAAATAAAGAATATTAGTTTATTTTGTTACTAACTTCATCAGAGGTGTGCTGCTCAGGTCATAGTAGTAAATGGATGTTGTAAAGATGTACTTTAGTTACTTTATTAAACTTCATTTGTGTACTGAGTCACCTTAACGGGGAATAATAGTTGTGATGATCTGGGCACAGTGTCTTTGGGGGAGTTGAGAGGTAGCAAAGCAGACAAAATGACTAGTCTTAAGGTATATGGAGGTGCTACTTACATCCTAAACTTGAAGGTACACTTTGTGACTTGACCTAAAAGTTCTGGTTTTCATACATCACACATGAAGTCCATATTTTCTCCTAGGATAATTTCATACTGGGTGTAAACCACGTACAGGATTTCTATTAAAGGAATCCTGATTGGAGGGAATGAATTTTAGGAATGAGAGTCCATGCCAAAATAATTTAATTTTTTCTATGCACTAGCATACAGCAGAACCATTATGAAATAATATTATATATGTATATATACATAATGTACATACATATAAATTATATTCTCATATATACACACAATTATTTTTAAAAGCAGACTTTGTAACCAATCCCAACTTCACTTACTCTCCATTCTCTTCATAACCATACTGATTGTTGGCCACAGTAAGCGGAAAGTTAAAAGCCAGGAGGCAGCTCTCTTGTATGTTCACACTCACGATCTCTTTCTATTAGTCAAGCTAAATGCTCAACAAAGTGATTTCTGTGTAGTCCCCAAAGTGTTTGTACCAATTCCAGGTAAAACTTATCTTGTGAGTGTAACTGTGTAATTGAATTATTACTCAAACCATTGAATTGTGAGTACAAAATGAAAGAGCTGCTTCCATGAAAAATAACTTGCATGTTTTGGAAAGACACAATAATATAAGCTGTTGGTGGGGCAGTGGCGGTGTTGTATGTATGAAGAGTGGTCATGTTAAGTTCAGACACAACAATTGTAAAAGCTTTGGGAATTAATAGTAAACATAAAGAGTATTTTTACACTCAAAATACTTCATAGATGTCTTTAAGTTTTAGTTATACTTTAAAATAATTAAAACTGAGCATTATGAGTGATAAGACTGTAATGTATGCAAGAAAGGCTATATACCATTTCCGATTAGAAGATCTGTCCTCGTAGAAAAGTCCTTGATCCTAACCCAAAAGTGTAGCCAATGAATATATATTTACATATTTTAAGTTAAATGTTTAATGTATGTATATATCTTTCTACATGTTCTCCCACATACACTTTAACCACATTTTTAGTTAACCCAAGAGCAACTGTTCCTGATGGTAGAACATAAGGTTTCTTGTCTGTGTGTATGTATATATATGTGTATTCACACACTCACTCATGCATATATCCATACATGGGCTTAAGGAAATTTTTGGAACAACATAGTTGAAAAAACTTATATAATGAATTTGAAGGATAGTGAAAAGTGTAAGTTAATGTAAACCAATATATCTTGCCAGAAAAAAACAGGGGGTAGTATAGGAAGACTTTTGAAAACTTTATATTAAGAAAAAAATTATTTTTAAAAAACAATGAAAAAGAAGCATATTATGAAAATAGAAATTTGGTTCTATTTAATATTTACTCAGTATGTATGATACAAAATATATAGTTGAACATGGGAGATCTTTGCAGAGTAACAAATCTTAAGAGAAAATTTAAATCTCAAATGCAGTGCCTATATTCACTTGATGTGCTTATAATCAGGGCAAAAATAACTCAAGAACCTGAAAATACAAAATTGATTCTCCCACACTTAAATAATTTGATGAAATGATAAACTTTTCTAATACTTTTGTCACTTGAGTGTATAATTTAACATCTTTATTTTATATGTATGGTAATAATGTTATCAACTCACTTAAACAACACAAAATCAGTTTAATACTTCCTTAGATAAGAAACATTATATTTCAAGCATATCTCTAAGCATATTTTTAAGTATATCTCTGGTTAAAAATTAGAATTTTTTGTAATTCAATAAGGAAGTCTACACTGATTAGAAAACTATTGTTTGGTGGGGAGGAAAAAGAGGCAACTATGTTACCCTTATGTAGCATTCATATAAGTAATACTTTCCATAAATAAATAAATTCATACCCTTATGTAGCCTTCTTATATTATAATTAATACTTTCCAAAGCAAGCAGACTCAAATTATAATTTTAAGGAAAACAATACCATTTGGGCATTTCCTATAGAGATAATAACAATTGAATAGGATATTGTCGCAGAACAATGTGGAGGCTTTGCTTCACTAATGTACAGATAAAGCTAACATCTGAAAATAAATGTTGTGGCAATGCTAACATTTATTTTCAAAATAAAAGCCATTTATTCTGTGACTATATTATATTCCAGTGACATTTTATTCAGTGGCATGTGCTACATGATTCATGTTATTAGACTCTTCAAAGTGATGGGCACTTCAAAGTGAACAAAAGTTTGTCAACATACTACCATTGAAACTTACATTTTGATGGTTCAAAGGATTATTTGTTTTGGATTTTCTGCAATGTACTTACATTTTTACATGACAAATAAGAATGAAATTATTTTTATATACTGGTCAAAACTTTGCAAAGTAAAGTTTTTTTATTTTTCTTTGTATACTTTGGGTCACATAACTTTTTTTCTAATGCTTATAACAAATGTAGATTGGCAATTCTTTAAGTCTATCCCATCACTGAAAATATGAAGATCCCTATTTCCAAATATCAGAATATGGGATAAATAAAATATAAAAATTAATATTAGTAGGTCACTGAGCCAGCCCAAAATGTTTTTTATAATAATATAAGATGTAGAATGACCTATAATTGTAAGTGTGAAAACCTTTTTTGCTTACGCACCTCAGGAACTGAAACTCCTGAAGTGGGCAGAGTCTGCTGAAAAAGAAAAGTTCATATTAAAGCTGAAAAAAAATCAAACTGAAAACAAAATATCAATGAAGGTTCTTATATCACTATAGTCCTGTGAAATAAATGAATAAATTAAAAATACATTTCCTTGGTATAATTTTTGTTTCCTTGAATTAAATAAATGAATATTTTTTCATTGAATATGGAATGCTCTAATGCAGAGTAGTTTAGGCTGTGAAATTATTTATCCAAAATACAACTTCATCTATTCAAAGTACACTTCTCAACAACCTTGGCCAGCTTCACAGGCCTCTCTGCAACGTTAATGTATTACATTTGTATTTTGGAAGACTTCATCTCCAACTTCTATTATCCCTCACAAACAATCCCCCTAATTTTTAATTTGCCCCTTTACCCATCCCTCTTCCCATTTTCCATTCCAACTCTCATTCCTTCCTAAAAATGCTCATTGCCTTTTAGATGTAGATATAGCTTACGGTGTTGATTATATTTTATAATACTCTGGAAATAAGAAAAACATTCTATTAATATCAGTACAAAAAAGTAAAAATAATTAAGTAATTGGCAAAAGTTTTACTTGAGAGTAATTTAAAAAATAAGATGAGGTTAAATATACTGATGCTGTCCTTCATGACTGTATTTTCAATTATTTACCCCCACTGCTCTCTTTGTGAGTCACACTGGAAAGGCATTTTGATGGTCAGAAACAGAGAAAAGTTTATTAAATTTAAAAAGGCTGAATTTTGTGAGACTTAGAACATAAAATGCAAATTTAGAATAGTTAACAAAGCACACATACAATACTACATAAAGACTTCCCATGGTTGGGGGGAGTAGGAAAGTTCCATAGGGAGCTAGGAGTTCTTAGATATTTGTGTGTCCCTGAAAAGTAGGAGACACTTGATATATTCCAATTTCCTCCCCAGGTACAAGATATATGAGGAAGTATCTGAATGATGCTAGATCACCAAGATGAGTATAAGCAATGTAAGAGTGCAGATATTACTCCCTTACCCAGTAGAACTCCAGGAAGGCATCAAGAACCAAAAGAATAAATGGTTATATCTGAGGTAGTTAAAACCTTAGACACCCTCACAGCTGTGCGGCATAGAGATGGACTGCAGAGATTCAGTGCACCCAAAAGTGACACAGAAGGAGAAGAGGTTTAGGGAAGCCCAAGCAAAATTAAGGTGTCCAGAAATATAAGTCTATTTAGTAGATATTTCCATATTATAAGTAGAAAATACTACAGCTGCAGATTTCTAGTCAAAAGTCATGAAGTCTAGGAATATGAATTCTGATCAAATATCCAATTGACCGGAGAATTCTGTGGAAGTAACTGCTATTGTGTTAAAGATGTACTGACAATAGGTTTGGTAGAGCATTCACTGAAAGCTTCTTCATTTCAGTGATATTCTTGACTTCTGAGTCCCAGTCAGTCTCCATAGCACCTGGGACAATGGGTGGTAGGCAAAATGTTTGTGCTAGTTTCTGTATGAGCCAGTTCAAAGCTGTTTGCCAGTCTTATTATCTATCTTTCTCAGTTTCAGGTTGAAGCATAAGGTCTCAATAAACATTACAAGATATAATACATAAGATATAATACAAGATACAAGGGATATAGTCCTTCCATCTTTATCTTAGTATATAAACATTTGCTCTCCTTCAACTCCAGATCAAGTACCTTATCCATGGGTCCTACACCATGGACGCAGGAAACTCTCAGAGGCTCTCAACCAACCAAAATAAGACACCCCACAAGCAGTCCCCAGAGTATGAGTCACGGATACATTCTATCTTGTAAGACAGTATGCTTGCTATGCATGTGTCTGAAGAAAGCAAGGCTTTGGAAAACCAAGTGAAGATTATGGTTATCTAAATGGTTCAGAATAACAACCAAATGTGATGCAAGAGCCTGTAGTAGATCCCGGTCCACTCCCACACTTACCAACAAAAAATAAATAAATAAAAGCAACAAAAAGCATTTTTTTGATAATTGTAGACATCTGAATATGGACAGGAAAATGACTCAAATTATGAAATGATTTTTAATTTTCTTAGGTGTGAGTATAGTAATGTCATTGTGTAGAAAATTGTCCTTAATCTTAGAAGATACCTGCTGAAGTATTTAGGGATGTAGTGTCATACTATGTGCAACTTACTTTTCAAAAGGTTCACCTTAATAAAACATATATTATGTACATATGTGTGCATAGTATACATAAAATCTATATGTTGTATATATGTATATACATGCATACACACAGTCCTATATATATAAATATATAAAGAAATGATGACAAAATAACAGCAATTATTGGGAATATACTGGATTCCTTGTGTTTGAGAATTTTTGTAGTAAAATTTGGGAGGAAAAAATTGTTCTTTCTACCTTTTTACTATATTCTCTAATGTAATGCCTAAAAGTGTATAAAAATATTTCTATGAGGAAATAAAAACATGTATGTTATCCCAATGAAAACAATGAAGTTTCTAGAAGTTTGGAAGAGAAAGCATGGGGGTAGGTGGAAGAGAAATAATGAGCACTATTTTCATGGAGACTTAGAACTCTCCTTTTAACATAAGGAAACACAGGTAAGTTTCTAGGCTGCTGATAAAGAGGAGCAGAGAGAGACAGAGGGAATTGTTAAAGGTAAATGATAAACAAGAGGTTCTTTAAAAGCAATATTTCAGATGGGCAGAAACCCACACAGGTTTTGCACTTGTCCAGATGTGTTCCTCTTGGGTGAGGACCTAATGACAGAGAAACATAGGTGTGGGTTTGCACTAACAGAGGTCTCCAATGCAAAAACCTACAGGGGTCAAGAAGGTAATACAAATGAGCGAAAAAGATCTGATGTCACAAAGGCAAAGACTATGGCACAATGAATAATAAACAACCCATTTTAGGGTATTACACAAAAAACAACAGGCATTGTGGGATGAAATTAAACCCTAGCTGCCACTTTGCCACCACTGGAGTAGAGAATTGGGAATTTACGGATATTCACACTTGGAGACTTCCTCTTTCTCAGAGCTGTAGAGATATGGGATATCTACTGTTATCTGCTGAGTGCAAGGGAGGTTGGCAGAGAGGTGATGAAATGAAGAAGGTAATGAAATAGAGATTTGTCACTACTTCTCTGACAATGAAAAAGCAGTTGAGTAAGGCTGAATAACTGAATCAAGCAAAACTGAGTGCTCAGCTGGGGCCAGAAGTTATAAATATGTAAGAGAGAAAGCCACCAGCCCTAAGAATTTTCTGATGCAACACTCAGCCTTAGCCTTCTGAGAGCAACACTAGAAATTCACTCCAAGAATAAGAGTGATGGAAAAACATATATATGAGTTCATTTACAATCAAAATGTATAAGCAAAAAGTATACATTAAATTAACATGCCATCAGTAGTTTATTCCTGACTTACAATAAAAAACCATGGTATCTAGGTTTAAAAAAGTAGCAATTTAATAGAAAATAAATTCAGATATTATATTACTTCTTTTTTTACTCTCCTGTACATAATTTTTAAATATCAAGGATGAGCAGAGTAAATGTTTTAGTTTTTTGAAAAGTATCATGAGTGCATGATTCTAAATGTAATATATTTTTAATCAGAATTAATAAAGAAACTGTATATTTTTATTTAATCCAATGTGAGATGTGACTACAGAGGAATGTGATTGATTTTATTTAATCAGTATCTTTTTAATATTAAATAGAATACACAGTACAGATAATTAGTTTAAAAGATGCATTTGCCTTCAGGACACTTATTAAGTTCAATCTAATATCAAAGAATTTTTAAAAATCCTATTATTCTTAAGTATTAGGATATCTCTTGTCTTCATATTTTCTAATGTTTAATCATTTTAAATTGACAATTTAATCCAAATTGTCATAGAACAAAGAAAAATCTTTGGTGGAGATTATTGGAGGTTTGACTTAGTTAAAATGTAATAGGAGCACAGTACCCACATTAAAAGGATCATTCATTATTTCAAGACTACAGTAAAATTAATAAAACTTATATTTCATACCTATGTAAGAATGCTTTTATATTTAGAAATCCATGATTGAAATGATTTAGATACCTCTATAAAGATAAATTCTTAACATTTTTATTGAAAATATTTGGTGCCCCTTAAGTTTTCAGACATCCATTACACTAGGTACACCTTTCCTAAATGTTCATTTTTATTTATTTTCTAGACACAAACACACATATCGAGGGAGATGGAATAAAGGGAGACTCATACTTTCTTCTCTTTAATACCTCTGTACAAAACTCTGTGAATATGGATAGAGGTCATATTTGCTAGAGTAAGAATGTAATATTTTTGTGAACAATTATAGTTTAAGGATAGTGAAATAACCACAGTTACAAATATTTTTACCATTTAATTTCTGCTTTGATACAAGCTTAAAAACTTGACTCAGGTGACAAGTGATCAGGCAAGGGACCCTGGGTAAGGTTACAATATGTGTACTTTTTAAAATGTTTTATTTTTGATAGTTTGATTTTAATTAATATTTCAAAATGTCAGTGGAAAAGAAAAATAACATGATTCTTTTGATTGTAATATTGTAATACACTGAAATAATCTTGTATTAAAGATGTTAATGAAAATGACAGTAGTATAAAAATCACTTCTATCTCCCTTCCTTTTTAAAATTTGCATTGTATTCATATGTGTGAATATACACACTTAAGGACCCACAATGATAAACTTTAAAAAAATACATAGAACTGAAATGTGAAAATAAAATCATGGAAACCCAAACTATCTGCAGTTTTTATATCCCAGAGATGCTCTCAATACATTTTATTATCATGAGTGAGAGAACAACTTCACCTCTCCAACTGAGGCAGTGTGCCACTTAATGAAGACAATTTTTCTTTTCCCTACCATGGTTTTCTCTATGTCTCTCACTTCTTTTTATGGGGCTACAAACATTTAGATTACATACAATGCCTTTGCCTCACCCAAGGCAGAGCTACAAGTGTGCCCATCCCCTATACAGTGCACTCCACATCCATTAGTTTTCTTCTTTTTGATGCCAGAGATACTCAAATGTATACAAAAGAAAATAAGCTATTTAAAATAGTTTTATTTGGAACACTGGAAGCTTACTGCTGCACTGGAAGTTATTGCATTAAATTAATCCATATTGATATTCATGCTAGTTCTTTCAGACAAAACAAATATAGAGTGGTTTCTAAATATTTTCTCCATTCTTCATCAATATTTTAAAATAATTTTATTTCCAAATCACTTTAAAAATGTGGACATGGCTGAAAACAATGACTTAATTTTTTTTCTTACAGCTGTCGTTTTTTGAATAAATAGACCCTGAGTTAGGAAAGCACCTTAGTTTCCACTGCCTGCTTGAGACCCAAGCAAGAAAAGATGGGTTCCACTTTCTTCATCTGAAACCATTCTTATTGCTACTAAGTAGATGGGAACCAACAGATGTGTGTTTTTAATGAGAACATCTATGTTAAGGCTCTTAGAAGAGAGAAAGAAGAAATGATGCAGAAGGGGAGAGAAGAGATCAAAGAGAGAAAGCAATGAAGACAAAGAGTGAGAAAGGAGGGGACTAGATGAGAGGAAGAACAAAATCCTCTCTGCTATTTTCCTCACTCTAGATGCTATCCTTTCCAAAATCTGAGCAAGAAAAACTGAAATTGAGGAGGGGAATGGTGGAAGCTGGTATTTAGACTAATCGTATGCAAAACAGATTTCAAAATGAAACATGCACATCTTTTTGACTATTTTCAGATTATTTTTTAGAATGCATTTAGATAATTAATAGATTGATGAGTATATTGTGTATGTGTAATTATTTTTGTGTATGTTTGGGATGTGGTCGTAAGTGAAACTGGTGGCTTAAAAAAAATGTCCAAAGAACTTAATATAATAGATTAATATCTATAAATTTTATGTTCAGAAAATTAATCTATATTTCTTGTTATACCTATTCTTTCTTTCCATGAAAACATAAGCCAATTCTAGAAATTTATCATTGTATAGTTAGGGTACTGCTGCTTTCCAGAATATAAAAGTATCATTGTAGGAAATGACAGAATATTAATAATGATATTTAGAATTAAAGCTTAGTTTTCCTTTTGATCATCCTTGGAAGAGACCTTGCATTAAAAAAACAAAGAGATTATAATGGAATTTGTTCTCATCCTTTGCCCCTCTAAATATCCATTGATCTCATGCCAAAGTATATTCTAACCAGGTTAAAGTCCAATTCTGTACTCACGTTAAGCTAAGATTCGATTGAGTTAAAATTTTACACTGACTGCCAGTCAACCTTATCATGAACTTTCATTATGTGCATGTAATTAATTGGGTCCAACGAACAATATCAGTACTGAGTTATAGACTCTTTTCCCCCGACCATATAATTAGAATATAATTACCCACAGGATATCAGAATGATGCAGAACCTTTCCTCTAAATGCGCCCTCATTAGGAAACAAGTCTCAATGTACATTTATTCAATCAGTGTGAATTAATTAAAATGTTACTGAAATAAAAGAGGGTAGCGATAAAGAGTATCTGACATCTATTAAGAGACTATCACTTGAGATCTGCATGCACAGTTTATATTTAAACCCATTTAGCTCAAACAGAAACTTTGCCATGTAATGTTATATACGTCTAATATACTAGGAAATCTGAGTAAATGAATCAGTGTGTGTCATCATTTTGAAAATTTGTATAGTATGCAATGAATACAAAATCTTTAAGAATTGGATAGGATTCTAAAGGCCCCACCTTTCCCTGATAATTCTATAAAGATGTTATCATCAGATGGAATATATTTCGTGAAGAAAAATCATTAACTCAGTGTGTCCAGGCAATTATTTGTTCACCTTACAGTCCTATATTACAAATCAGAAAATATTTGTCCTGACATGGCTTAGGAGATAATGACTGGAAAAACCCAGATTTATAAAAGCACTAATTATTTTTGTCTTTTAATAAAATAGCCTAAAATAATTCAGCTAGCTCAAGTTATTTTAATAGCATATTTTCTTTAAGCAGAACATTTGCAAGCACCTAAGAATATCTTCTTTTCCAAAGGATGCATAATATATCATACCATATATTTAGATTATATAAAACAAGGTAAAAAATAGTATTAAATAAATGCAGAAAGAAGCTAAGATCATATGATACATATCTCCCAAGAAACTGCTGATTCATGCAAAAACATTGTACCAAAGAGTTATCTTTGTTTCTCCAGTGCATGGCATATAGTCATATTTAATTACAGTATATTCAATAAATAAATAATCCTCATACAAAGGAATACTCAGCATTTGTCAAGAACAATGTCATAAACTATAACTTAAAATTTTCAAATATCTGTATGTAATAAAGTAGATATATACCTATTTTCATGCTTTCAATATTATCACATATTCCTCAGAAATTTATAGCTTTAGAAATAGATTTTATAAAACATAGTTCTGGTAGTCAAAATTTGGCATTCATTCTTAAAAATAGACATGGGCCTCTTTATCATATAAATTCTGGATAAGCATTAAGATAAATTAGGCCATCTACAAATTGCTATTTTTCCTGTTCTTTAGAAGCAAACTCTAACCAGTTTTAGATTATTGCTTTTTTCTCAAGAATTTCTAACTCCATAAGATTATATATTTTTTAATTGTTTTGAATGCATGTTATATTTACATTCTGGTAGAATGTTCTAATCAGACATCATACTAGTCTTGGTGGAGACCAAATGTGAGAGAAATGGTCCCACCCTGCTAAGCAAGCATAAAGTTTTGCTCTATTTTTAAAAAAAGCATTTTAGAATTTCAGTAATAAAGATATGCAGTATAGTTGTATGCTGAAAATGTTGTATCTGAGTAACACTTACTAAAATACCACATTAACTGAGGGTAATCACTACAAAAAAAAACTGCATAATTTCTAAACAATAGAATGTGAATATTTTTAAAGCTCCATTTTGCAATAAACATCAATTTTCATATTCTGAACTACAACTACAATAAGAAGAGTGAATATTTATAATATTTTACAAGGGAAGACTAAATTGCTTAAGCTATATTTAAAAATCAGGTATTTGAATATAATTTAATACCCAGAGGAAAATACTGTGAGTCCCCTCAAAATTCTGAAAATGTTCCCTTTGAATTCTCTACCTGCTGTTCCACTTTACCATGTGAGGCATTTCACAGTACCATCTATTGGATATTTTATATAACTACAACAACATTACAATCACAAGAGTTTCAAAATTTAGCTATAACTATAAAATGCTTCAAGAGCCATTCCAGAAACTAGATACAATGCTAATCTGACTTCCACTAAAATTATCTCATCATCACACATTTTAAACTCAGTATTATTAGCTTATAACAATAAAATTTAATTATCATGAGTTATCAATGATCTTTAAAAAATAAGCCACCTCGTCTCCTATTCATTTTAACTTTTACTTGATATATATGTTACTGTCTGATATATTTTATTCTTGACTCAGGAAAAAGAGTGAACTGATGGGCATAAGAAGAACTGACTGAATGTTATTCATTCACTCAGCAAATATTTGTTGAGCATTTAGTCTGTGTCAAGATCGCATCAGGCGCTAGTGATGAAGAGGCATACCCTTTGTTGTGGGCGGTAGACATGATGGTAGTGCTATTCAACCAGTACAAGGACAAGTTTCACAAGAAACATTTTAAGTTCAGTTCCTGCTATGCTGACTTTGTGGCCTCTGTGGGACATCACAGGGGAAATTTACAACATAAAGTTGAGTATTTGGATCTAGATGAGTGTGGGGAGAACAAAATTACAAAGACATATTAAAAAATGTTCATTGTAGTCGTGGAATTGAATGAGATAATATACAAACAGTGTGACAAGATGAGAATTGAACCAAAAATGAAAGCCTAATACATATTTAACAATGGAAAGAGGACTAGGAATTTAGCAATATTGACAAAGTATAGCTATATAGGTAAAAGGAAAACTAGTAGAAAAGCCTTGGATGAGTGTTACAGAATATGAGAGGAGAGCATTTCAAACAGTGTCAAATACTGTAGGGAATTAAAAAAAAAAAATCGCACTTGAAAAGGTCTCTAGTGTATGCTACTTGTAGCCCAAAGCAGTTCCTTTCCTTTCTTAACTGGTCAGAGAACTTATCACCAGGTGCTATGAGTGTTAATTGCTGAGAGATCCTAGGTATCCTAGCTATTGCTATTTTCTGAAGAATTATTCTTTGCTCACAGGAATAAGCTGTCCCAGGAGGCCACAGCTGATGATTGACTGATAAGGGTTAGAAAAGACCAGCCTCCTGTCCTTAAATTAGGAACAATCCTATGATACAAGTTTTGCCCCATAACCCAAAAGAAGGTTGAGGCCAAGGCTAAACTCTCCCTATGATCACTTCCTTGCTTGGGGCTTACCTCTTCCTTTTTCTGCTTCTCTTCCTTCCTTAACATTTTTCCTAAAAATTCTCTTCTCCCTCCATAAATTATACAATGCTAAATCCCTGTGTCATGCTCTGGTCTTTGGGAACCCAACTTAAGAGAGTGCAATTAAATTTAGTAAGGATGGCAATAGCAGTTTCAGATCCATTTTATAGTGAGAAGTTAGACTACTGTGCTTTGAAGAGGGAGAAAGAAAGGAATTTGACACAGTGTATCTACACACCTGCATATACATACTCATGGCTATGTGAAGAGGCAGACAAGAGACAGATCCGTATGCAAATACAGGACACAGAATTGCACAGAAGAAAGATCAAGCAGCTCTTTACCGGCATGGGTTCTATAATACACAAAAGTGAAAATGAAACTGGACTGATGGACTCAAATCATAATGCTGTTAAGCGCTAACTCATGTAAGCATGCTGCATTAAACCTTGGCCAAATGTTTTCCGTTTTAAATTAAGGAATCAATATATTATTAGACTGTGACAAATGCTATGACAGGAGAAAAATAGAAAGTCTAAGAGAGAGAAGGAAGAGAATACAAGAATGAAAAAAATCAGAAGATGATAGGCATTGGGTGACTCAAGGATGTTGAAGAAATGGCAACCAAATGAAATAACTTCAAAATATTTGTGGCTGGGATAAAATAAGAGTAACTTAATAAAGAAGAGAACAATAGGTATAGAGCTGTATTCCTCAAAGATTTGAGTTTCTTTGGGGCAAATGGGGCTGAACAGGTCAAAGCTATTGAAAGCATTTACTAATAGCAACAGAATTTCAACTGATAGATGTTTATCATAGAGACTGGACAACAAGGAGTGATCTCAGAGACCTCAGCAGAACTATCTTTATTTCACAGAAAGGGGACACAGACTGAACTTGTTGAACTAAGGAACCAAGGCAGGAGCATGTCAGAGATCACTGTATTATATATGAAATCGATGTGTGGACCAAAAGTGATAATATGAATTAATTCTTCCTCAGGTTTCAGGTGAGAGTTAAGAATAAACAAACTATATTTAATAGTAAAACAGAGGAAATCATGTGCATAAATACTTTATGATCACCACCATTTCAGCAGGAATCATTAAAACCACAGGTTACAACCTTTGCAAGGTGGAATTTATGCTTAAACGTCTAGAAGTGTTTAAGGGAGTCTGGTTTTGATTGCATTCAAAATTTAAAAATTAAAATATGGGAATGATATGAAGCATTTTCTTCTATTCTCATGCTATTAGATCTGGATGTTTGCCCTGCCTCAACCCCAAACTTCCTTTGAAGGGTGCAACCAGAAATATTAACACAGAAGTTGATATATTTGGGAGCTTTTAATGCCATAGTTTGTGACAATTTAGTCTCACTGGTGTTATATGGGAATAGAAAACTGCACACCCTCACCAACACTGGGTACTACTATTTTTTAAGTATTTCTCAAAATGGATAGAAAAAGTAGATTGCATTGTGTTAATCTGTATTTCTTGATTACTTATGGGTTTAAGTTTTTAAATTATTTTTAAGTAATCTGCATACATTTTACAAAACAGGGATTTTTTTTTTGTTATGATGCTTATCTTTACTTTGATCCATAAGTTTGGGGTTTTAACATTTAAAAAAAAATTTTGATTGCTCAAGTCAGTTACCGTTATCTTTTATCTTTCTCCTTTTAGGAAAAAGATAAAAAGGCCATTCCCAGGCAAAAATTAAAATTTTTAATCCATGTTTGATTTATTTTGGAATAGGTATAACCTAGAATTTACCTTACTTTATTTTTCATGTAGTTATACAATAATCTCAACACCATTGTTGCCTCACTAGATTTGATATGTCACCTTTATCATATATTATTACATGTAGTTTAACATGACTTTAGATTTTCTAACAGAACTTTCCATCTTTTAGAGTCATTACCACATTATTTTGATTACTGTAAATTTAATAATTTTAAGATTTGTTAGAATATGTCTTATTACTCTTCATTTTTGAAGTTTTATGTTTGTGTACATTTATTCTTCCAGAAAAACTTAGAAATCATTTTGCCCAGCAAAAAAATATTTCATGGAAATTTCACCAGTAGATGAGTAAATCAGAAGAGATTTAGGTTCTTTTTGATTCAGTTTTATTTATTTTAGTACACTTAGACTTAAGAGAATAATTTAGTTCAGTTATTTATTTATTTTTTGCTTGGGATAGTATGATCTCTTTCCACCTTATTGTCATTCTCCTTTGCACTATAGGAAATTTTTTTAATCCTCTTCTACAAATTATTGATTCAGTTGTCCTCAATGTTGATTTTGTCCTATCCTGATGCTGACATGTTTAATTTCTGATATGGCATTATTTCTTTCCACTATATCCTTGCTTTACTCTTTAGTCTCTCTCGATTCAGTGTATTATAAGGTAGATGTTTTTGTTAGTATTTTTGACCATCTAAAACAATTGTCTTTGACATTTTTCCTATTTTTACCTGCCATACTTCTTTTTTTCTAGTTGCAGAACTATTACTATTTTACTTTGGCAACAGGTAGACTTTTTATACTAAAATGCACTTTGGCCACAAGGAATCAGTCTGCACTGACAATTATTATAAAAAACAAAACCAAAAAAATCAAACACAACTACATTGATTATTTCAATATTGTTAAGGTAAAGACCACTACCAATATAATTTCACACAAAAGAAATTAATCTTGGTTCTCAGTAACCACAAAAGAATAAAAAGTTTTTTCTGTAAGTGAACACTATCAAGCCTATATTTACTTATTTATTTATTATTATAAATTTATATATAAATATATATAGCCTATATATATATAAATATATATATATTGTTGGTGGTGGTTAAGGTACTAAGAAACTCAGAGAAAAAATGGCAAACTATCTCCGTCAAGTTTTCAGGGTATTACGTAATGAATTTCTAAGTTCTAACAATTTTGGCACAAACTCACTATATTTTATTTTGTTGCATATTGTATATTATACAAACCACTTTGAATATTGTTAGCAATAACTTATAGAATAACTTAAATCATTCATTAATATATAATTTCACATCCTCATTTTTGAATCAGACATGTATAATACTCTCTCTTTAAGTCTATTTACAAAATTTTAGCTTTTCATATATTTTAATTTCTTTTTAAATAATGATAACATATGGCTATATGTTTAACATTTCTGGACACCATTAAAATGGCTGACTAGAAGCACCCGGCACTTATATCCTATACAAAGGAGGATAAAAACAGCAAGTAAATAACCATATGTTGAATACAGCATCTCTGGAAGCACACTCAAATTCAGTAAGAAAGTGACAAAGACCCTCTAAGACACAGAAACTCAAGATGGCAGCACAGAAGGAGACACAAAACAACCAGCCAGGATTGGCTCAAAGCCAGGAAAGACTCCCCACTGAAGAGAAAAGGTAAGCAGGAGATCCCGGAAGTCTATATTCCCACTGCAAGTACTTTCAGTCCTAGCTACAAGAAGGCTTCTCAGCTCTCCCAGGCCCTAAGCCTAGTACAGGGAGCTGCCCAAATTCCATGTGACTGCATTGTTCCAGAGAGGAAATTCAAGCTGCTTCCTCCACCTCCAACCTCTGAGACACAAGCTGCTGCCACGTGGCATCATTTTGAAAGTAGAGCAACCATCAGACTACATTCTGCCCTGGGGCCCAAGAGCCCCTGCATCTCCATATCCTTGGGTCCCCCCTACATCCACCAGAGGGCTGCAGTATTGTGACACCAGCTGGAACCAGTGGTACGGCAATGTCCTCAGCATCCAAGCCCAGGCAGCTTCTTATACCCCATTAAACAAGTTATTCAGCATCTCAGCGAGGCTAACCCTAGGACAGAGGAAGCTGAAGTGCATACTTACTAGAACATGAGAGCCACTTGTCCAATTTGCTGCTGCCAAAATTGACTTCTCCCCCTCCAACAGTGGGGCCACTCCATGCCCACATATATTGTCCAGGAACCCAAGGACTTGTATAACTGGGGCCCAATGCTGCCTCTGGTGGTGCTTGTATGGGCCACCCAAGGACCACCCTCCCCAGGATCTGCTGTCACTGCCACCTGGTGAACATGGCCCCTCCAGTGTCAGGGCTCCTGTGAGTTTTTGCATGCTGCTCAGGAGACTGATGAGTGTCTTGCCCAGGGTCTGATACCACCACCACGAGAGACAACAAGCATCACCCAGGGGCGAAATGACTGGCTTGCCTAATATCACCATCCCCAGCAGGAACATACAGCAGCCTCCAAAAACAACTGCAGCCTAAGCCATTGAGGATCTTGCAGACTACACTGACATTGACTACAGCCAAAGAAACTATCTGGAGAATACACTACTGTTCTCACCCAGAACCAAAGCCAAAGCATTTTACCCATCTGACACTATAGACACATCTACAGGAAAAATTCTTACCCTATGAAAGCTACTCCATAAAATTGGAAGAAGTAACTATTACATCAGAGGGACATATATCAAAGTGGAGACACAAGAACATGAAAAAGCAACAAAACATGACACCTCCAAAGGAATACAATAATTCTCCAGTAATAGACCCCGGAGAAAAGGAAATCTATAAAATACCTAAAAAGGCATTTAAAACAATGATCTTAAGGAAACTCAAGATACAAGAGGACACAGATATACAATACAAAGAAATCAGGTAAACAATTCATGTCCTGAATGAGAAATTCAACAAAGATATAGATATTACTTAAAAAGGAACCAAATAAAAATCCTGTATCTGAAGAATTTAATGAAAGAAATACAAAATACAATAGAAAATTTCAATAACAAACAAGATCAGTCAGAAAAAAGAATTTCAGAACTTGATGGGTCTTTTGAAATTACCTAGTCAGCCAAAAAGAGAAAAAGAAAGAGAGAGAAAATAAAATAGAATAAAGAAAGCCTATGTGATACATGAGACACCATTAAGTGATTAAATATTTGAATGTCAGAAGTTCCAGAAGAAGAACAGATGAGAAAAGGTTTAAGATCCATTAAGTGAAATAATAGCTAAAATCTTTCCAAGTCTTGGGAGTGATACACATCCAGATACAGGAAGTTCAAATGTTTTTAAATAGATTCAACTCTAAAAGGTCCTCTCTTAGCCACATTATAGTCAAACTGTCAAAAGTCAATGACCACAAGAGAAATGCATCAAGTCATATATAATGAAACTGTGATCATACTAATAGGAAATTTCTGAGCAGAAACCCTACAGGTTAGTAGAGAATATGACGATATGTTCAAAGTGCTGAAAGGAAAAACAACACCATTCAAGAATACCCAGCAAAACTATCCTTCCAAAATAAAGGAGAAATAAAGTCTTTCCCAGAAAAGCAAAAACTAAGGGAATTCATCACCACTAGCCTGGGCCTACAAAAAATGCTTAAGTGAGTCCTATATCTGGAAGCAAAAGGATGATTTCTACTATCACAAAAACACACAAAAGTATAAAACTCACTGGTAAAGCAAACAGAGAAAACAAAGTAATCAAACATTATCATTACAGAAAACCACCAAACTGCAAAGATAAATAATAAGAGAGGAAGCAAAGAACAGAGGATATACAAAACCATCAGAAAAGGAATACCAATTTGGTAGGAGTAAGTCCTCACCTATCAATACCAACCATGAATATAAATGGATTAAATTCACCAATTAAAAGATACAGATTGGCTGAAAGATTAAAAAAACAAGACAACTATACGCTGCCTACAAAATCTCACTTTACCTGTGAAGACACACAGACCAAAAGTGAAGGGATAGAAAAAGGTAGTCCATGCAAACAGAAAGGAAAAGTGCGCAGGAGCAGCTATACTTAGACAAAGTAAACTTTAAGTCAAAAATCACAAAAAGAGACAAAAACAGGTCATTATCTAAAGATAAAGGGATTAATTCTGCAAGAAGCTATAATAATTTTAAATATATATGCACCCAACACCAGAGTACCCACATATATAAAGCAAATATTTTTAGAGCTAAAGAGAGAGACAGACCCCAATACAATAATAGTTGGAGATTTCAACACCCCATGTTTAGCAGACAGAAAATCAACAATGAAACATCAGACTTAAACCGTACTATAGAGCAAATGGATGTAACAGACATTTATAGAACATTTCATCCAATGGCTGTTGAATACACATATTTCTCTTCATCATGTGGAACATTCTCCAGGATAGACCTCAAAACAAGTCTCAACAAATTTTAAAAAATCAAAATCATACTAAATATCTTCTGAGACCAAAGGAATAAATTTAGAAATCAAAACAAGAACTTCAAAAACAGTACAAATAAGTTAAATGTGTAACTTAAACGTGCTCCTGAATGACCAATGGATTAATGAGGAAATTAGGAGGGAAATTAAAAAGAAATTCTTGAACAAATTCAAATAGAAACACCTATGGGATATAGTAAACAAGTTACTAAGAAGGAAGTTTATAGGAATAAATGCTTACATCAAAAAAATAAGAAAGATTTCAAATAAACAATCTAATGATGCACCTCAAGGAACTAAACAAGCAAGAATAAAACAAACTCAAAATTTTTAGAAGGAAAGAAATAAATATCAGAGCAGAACTAAATAAAATAGAAACTAAAAGAAATACAAAGGATCAACAAAATGAAAAGTTTGTTTTTGGAAAAGATAAACAAAATTGATAAGCCATGAGCTAAACTGTGTAAGACAAAAAGAGAGAATACCCAACAAAATAAAATGAGAAACGAAAAAGGAGGCATTACAATTGATACCATAGAAAAACAAAGGATGATTAAAGACCATTAACTATATGCCACTATATTAGAAAACCTAGAGGAAATGGGTAAAGTTTTGGAAAACACATAACCTACTAAAATTGAACCAGGAAGAAATAGAAAACATACACAGACCAATAACAAGTAACAAGACTGAATCAGAAATAAAATATCCTAATAAAGAAAAGCCCAGGACCAGGTGGCTTTATTGCTGAATTCCACCAAACTTTTAAAGATGAACAAACACTAATTCTTCTCAAACTATTCCAAAAAACTGAAAAGGAGGGAATACTTCCTAACTCATTCTGTGAGGCCAGTATTATCCTGATCCCAATACCAGAAAAAGATACAACAATGACAACAAAAATGACAAGCCAATATCCCTCATGAACATAGATTAAAAAATTCCTCAACAAAATACTAGCAACCTGAAAACAACAGCACATCAAAAAGATAATTCAATATGATCAACTGGGATTCATCCAAGAAATGTCAGAGTGATTCAACATCTGTGGATCAATAATTGTGATGCATCACATCAACAGATTAAAAGACAAAAAAAACATATGATCATCTCAATAGATGCAGAAACCCTATTAGATGCAACCCAATAGATGCAGAAACCCTACCCTGATGAAACCCTGCATTCCTTGATTATAAAAATCTATCAACAAATTAGGTACAGAAGGAAAAAATCTCAACACAGTAAAGACCGTATATGACAAACCCACAAGTAACATCATACCAAACCAGGAAAAGCTGAAAGTATTTTCTCTAAGAACTGGATTAGGGGAAAGATGCTCACTTTCACTACTTTTATTCAACATAGTACTGCAAAACTTAGCCAGAGCAATTAGGCAAAAGAAGGAAATAAAGGGCATCCAAATTAGAAAAGAGGAAGTGAACTTGTCCCTCTTTGAAGACAACATGATCTTATATAAAGAAAAACCTAAAGACTCCACCCAAAATGCTTAGTACTGATAAACAGATTGGATAACATTGCAGGATACAAATCAACATACAAAAATCAGTAGCATCGCTATTCACCAATAACCAACTAGCTGAAAAAAGAAAGCAATCTCATCTACAATAGCTACTAAATAAAATAATAAAAAAAATACTTAGGAATAAATTTAACCAAGGAGGTTGAAGACATCTACCAGTAAAACTACAAAACACTGGTGAAAAAAATTGAAAAGGACACAAAAACGTGGAAATATATCCCAGGTTTCTTCATGGATTAGAAATAATATTGTCAAAATGACCATACTACTCAAAATAAATCTACAGATTCAATGTAAGCTCTATCAAAATACCAATGACATTCTTTATAGAGATAGAAAAAAACAATTTTAACACTTTTGTGGAACCACAAAAGATCCCAAATACCCAAAAAATACTATGCAAAAAGAGGCATCACACTAGCTGGCTTCAAAATATACTGCAAAGCAATAGTAATCAAAATAGCATGATATTGGTATAAAAACAGATACAGAGACCAATAGAACAGAATAAAAAACCCAGAAATAAATCCACATATTTATAGCAAACTTGTTTTTGATATAGACTCTAAGAACATACTCTGGGGAAAGGACAGCCTCTTCAATAAATGGTTTTGAGAAAACTGGATGTCCATACATGTAGAAGAATGAAACTAGACCTTTATGTCTCACCATGTCAAAAAATCATTACAAAATGGATTAACAACTTAAATGTCAGACCTGAAACTATAAAACTACTAGAAGAAAATGGTGGGGAAATTCTTCAGGACATTGGTCTAAGCAAAGATTCTGTGAGCAAGACTATAAAAGGGCAGATAACAAAGACAAAAATAAACGAATGAGAAGATACCAAGCTAAAAAAGGTTTTACACAGCAAAGGAAACAAACAACAGAATGACGGGACAATCTGTAGAATAGGAGAAAATATCTGCAAGCTATTCATCTGGACAAGGGACTAATTTCCAGAACAAAAAGAACTTGAATAGCTCAATAGCAAAAACAAAAACAAAAACAAAACCCAAATAATCCCATTAAAAAGTGGTCAAACGATCTAAATAGACATTTCTGAAAAGAACATATACAAATGGCCAAGAAGCATGACAAAATGCTCAATATCACTAATCATCAGGGAAATGCAAATCAAAACCACAATGAGATATCATCTCACCCAACTAGAATGATATTATCAAAAACACAAAAAATAAGAAATGCTAGTGAAGATGCCAATAAAAAGGCACTCTTATACACTGTTGGTGGAAATGTAAATTAACACAGCCACTATGGAGAATAATATGGAGGTTCCTCAAAAAACTAAAAATAGAATCACCGTATAATCCAGCAATCCCACTGCTATTTATCCAAAGCACAGGAAATCAATATCTGCACTCCCATGTTTACTGCAGCACTATTCACAACAGCCAAGATATGGAACCAACCTAAATGTCCATAAACAGATGAATGACACAGGGGAATGGTATTCAGCCATTAAAAAAGAATGGAATGCTGTCATTTGTGGAAACATGGATGAATCTGAAGCACATTATATTAAGTGAAATAATTGAGGCAGATTAGATAATTGAGGCAGAAAGATAAATACAACTTGTTCTCACTCATATGTCAAAGCTAAAAAAAAATTTGAGCTTATGGAAGTAGAGAGAATTATGGTTACTACAGGCTGGGAAATATGGGGGAGGGAGGATAAGAGAGGTTGGTTAATGGATAAAATTTATACCTAGATATAAGGAATAAATTCAATTTGTCCTGTAGCCCTATAGGGTGAATAAAGTTAACAATAAATTTATTGTACATGTTCAAAAAGGTAGAAGAGGGTTCTAAATGTTCTCAATACAAAGAAATGATAAATGTTTAAGGTGATGAATACACAAATAACCCTTATTTCATTGTTACACATTTTATATATGTGTCAAATTATCACTTTACCCTATAAATATGGAAAATTATTACATATCAACTAAAAAGTAAAGGGGAAAAATGCAAAAAAGCATCAAAAACAAAAAGTCATAAGAATGCAATTTTAAAAGAATATTTTATGGCCAGATACAGTGGCTCACACCTGTAATCCTAGCACTCTGGGAGGCCAAGGCAGGAGAATTGCTTGAGCTGAGGAGTTCAAGACCAGCCTGAGCAAAAGCAAGACCCCATCTCTACCAAAAATAGAAAAATTAGCCAGGCATTGTGGCACATGCCTGTAGTTCCAGCTACTTGGGAGGCTTAGGAAGGAGGATTGCTTGAACCCAGGAGTTTGAGGTTGCAGTGAGCTATGATGACGCCACTGCACTCTATCAGGGGCAACAGAGCGAGACTCTGTCTCAAAAAAAAAAAAAGAAAAAAGAAAAAGAAAAAGAAAGAAAGAAAGAAAAGAAAACAATATTTTATGACTTCTTTATTGTTTTCAATATGAGGGACTACAAACTCCACATTAATTTCTATGTACTTCTAGATCTAACATAGACACCTGTGATCTGAACTTGGAGTTTTGAAATACTCCTATCTATAGTAAGTTTTTGGACATCTGAACTGTTCTGTTTCTTTTCAGATTTGGAAACAGTGGAGAAGGCTGACATTTTTAATTAACCATATGCATGACAGTCTAATTAATCTTCGTGACTCTAAACTCTTTGGGGTCAAGAGTCAATCCATAGGGCATTGCATCCTGAATATGCTAAATAAAAACTCAATTGATCAAGTGTTTTTTTAAGAAGATTTTCATCAGATTTCCTCTTAACTGAACTTCTAATTTATGTCTCATCAGCCTTTTGTTTTGGCTTTTTTTAAATAAATCTTGACAAACCCAACATGGCATAAGTTTGTTTCTTTAAAAATTATTATAGCTTGCCTGAGTACAGCTATGTTTAGGCAGAAATATTACAGAAACTTGTAGGAATATTTTTATAGCCCTATTAAAAAATAAACTTTATGAAAATAGAACTCTACCATTTTCCTTTAGGTAGAAACAAATATAATTGGCCACAATACGTAAACTTTTTCTTCTAGACTTATCCCTGTTGATATATGCACATAGTCTACATTATATAGCCGAGGTCAGAATAAAGGTGGTACTTCAGAAACCAACAAAGCCTATCCAACTAAAGACTATGTATCACGTAAATAGTTCATCTCGCAAGTGTAGATGATGTAATCAACCCTTAGTGATGCTGGGTTCATCCCCCTTTTCTCATGCTATGTCCCTTTAAATACATGTACATAAAGAATATGCCAAACCAAAATGGATGTACACATATTTTATAAATATTATAGCACTCTAGTGCTTAATGTGTTCCTCACTGGAATTTAAATCAGTGAGATTTAATACTACACATTTTAAAAATTAAATAAATAAAAAGCAGCTATCCTTTATGAATAAAACCATGAAATTGAGTCTGAGTTAGATTTTCAAAATATGGAAAAAATGAGATTCCCTTTTGCCTATCATTACTATGATGACAATTATGAATTGATCTATAATGAATATTAATTAAATGAATATTAAGTAATGACACTGATGAAACATTTATTGAGCACTGACAATGTGCTTTATCCCTACTCTTTTGACAAAAAAGAACACTGCATAGGCACAAACCTTTGGTTGATTACATAAAAAATTTCAATAAAATAGATGACTTAAGTAACTGTGGTTAAAGGTTAAGGAAGTAAATTGAAAATAAGGGTGAAGCAGCCAAAAGTATGTAAAATAAAAACTGAAGCTCAGTGCAGCATATATCCTTAGTCAAGTGTTCATACCTCCTCAGAAGATTCTACATTTCTGAAAGTTCTAAAACTAGCCTAGGAAAAAATGTTACAAAGAATCCAAATTCCAAATTTCACAATCACAGAAAATTCAAATATCACCTTCCCTCCTTTAATTAGCTTATGTTTAGCATTGGGGATGTCATTATTAACTCTCATCAGTTAGAAATAAGTCATAGAAAAACAGAAATACTACTTTATACTTGGGCTGTGAGAAAGAGACTCAGTCCATACTTCTGCTCCCCAACACACCTTCTGACATTGCTGAGGAGTAATGACTTAGTTAAACACATGCTCTAAAGAAAGATTTAACATACTCTATGCTATTTAAGACTTAATCACCATATTTACAACGCATAATTTAGTAGAATTCTTAAAATTGTGGAAGAGCAAGTAAGATTGGAAAAAGAAAAGTTAATATGGCATATGGTTCCTGGAGGGTGTTATAGGTAGAGATACGTAGATTGTTGCTTCAGCAACACCACAACTTGGCCAAGTTTTCAAAGTTACAGTGAAGAAGAAAGAGAGAGAGAATTAAGACCGTTTGAACTTTCAGCAAGACGGCTGGAATTGGAGGTCATTATGTTAAGTGAAACAAGCCAGGCACAGAAAGACCAATATCACATGTTCTCACTCGAACGTGGGAAGTAAAAATGTTAATCTCATGAAGGCAGAGAGTAGAATGATAGTTACCAGAGACTGGGAAGGGTTCGGGTGTTTGCGGGTGCTGGGGAGGAGAGGTTGGTTAATAGGTGCAAACACACAGCTAGACAGAAGGAATAAATTCTAATGTACAAGAGCACAGTAAGGTGACTATAGTTAACAACAGTGCATTGTATTTTTCAAAATAGATAGAAGAGAGGACTTGAAATGTTACCAACACATAGAAATGATAAGTACCTGATGTGATAGATATCCTAAATACCCTGACTTAATCATCTCACATTCTATGCATGTAATAAAATACTGCAAGTACTACATGAATATGTATAAATATTATGTATCAATAGAAAATAAAAATAGGCTTAACTAATTAAAAAGATATAAAGAATATTTTAAAAATTGATATCTCCCAAATAGTTTTGTTGTCCTTTCTGTGAGCTAACAAGCTTCATTATTTATCTATTTGGCATTTTTATGAACTCCATTCTTAAAGGTTAATAGGATATTATAACAAGAAAAAGTACTCCAGGAAGCACACATCACAATTGGTCCAAAAGGGGCACAATGCTGAACACATTCATTGTTTCACATTCTATCACTTCCTGTTAACGGATACTATTTTTATTGCATATTCTGATGATATGCTTGTTTTTAAATGAGCTAAATTAATGACCTTTAAATTTTAAATTAATGTTAAAAATTATAACAATTGTTCATTCTAAAACAAACTTTCTATTTTTGGAAACATTCTAATCACTATGCTCCTGATCGTAAGTGGGCTTATAGTACAGAAAGAATATAAAAGCTGTGAAATTGGACTAGTGTGTAGAACAAAATAATGCAGTATGGGAAAAATGATATTTTGCACTATGGATTAGAGAGTAGCCAGAAGAAACCGTTCTTCATAAAGATGTTCACTAAAATGTTACTTACAATAAGAAAATAGGTAATTGGAAAGATGCTAGATACACTGTTTCAACTAAATTGTCATATCCTCACTTAGTGAGATTATGTAGCCATTAGTAGTGATATTCCATAGGATATGAAAATACCTAAACATTTAATGATATCAGTTTAAGTGTTAAAATAGGATGCTTCATGGTATATGAAGTTTAATTGCAAAAATGTCAAAAAGTCTAAAAATCAAGAAGGTAATTTTAATGGTGATTCTATTTATATATTAATAATGGTTCTTTTTATATAACTGTATTATAGATTTTAATTTTTGTATTATTTTTTAAAAATTTATTTCATGAGTGCTTATTTCATAATATAGAGTTCAAATTCACTTTTTAAATTCTAACATAATACTTTTTATAACAATAATATTAGCTTTCAACTGAGCACTCACTACACACTAGGCATAGTTCTAAGCAAATCAATTCATTTGATTCCATTTTACATATATAATGCAGAGGGACAAAATGTTAATAACTTGCCTTGCATCATAAAACTAGTGAAAAGCCAGGATTTAAATTTGGATAGCATACTGCCAAATGGTGTTCTAAGTGATTGGACCCATTTATTCCCCCCACCTGTAATGTATGAATATTTGGTTGCTTCTTAACCAAGCTTAGGGTTTTTACCTGTTTTACTCATTCTGGCAGGTTTATTATGTTATCTCCTTATAATTAATATGTATTTTTCTGATAAGTAATGATGGTGAGCATATCATGTGTTTATAGGTCATTTGTATATATATTTCATTCAAATTCTTGTTTTTGTTTTAGTCTCCTGCCCTTTTGAATTGCATTGTTTGATTATTACTAATTTATATCAATTCTTTTTATATTTCATACACAATTAATTTTCCACCATTCTGAAACTATTTGAGGGAATGAATTACCCACAGATCCAGAGTTCATGTTAGAACTTCTTTAACTTCTAGTCCTCTAGCCTTTCTGGCTATCATTAGACCATGCTTATTTCTTTCTTTCTTATCAATCTTTATCATTTCACCTCTTTTCTAAAATTTTCACTGGGAACTCTGGAAAAACTGTTCAAAAAAATCCAAATTATCCTTTCCCTCTCTAAGTCATTGCCCTTTCCCTTGAACACCTCTGAAAAGAGGTTGCTCACTCTCTCACCCATTATTGGTTTTATGGTTTTAACGGAAATCTCTTGGATTTCCATCAAAATCATCATTCCTCCACCCCCAAAGTAGAATCTCTTATTACTCCAGCTTCATAAAATTTAATAGTTCTTCTTTCTACTCTTATTCATTACTGTAATATATTAACCATTTCATCAAGACCCTGCCATTCTAATGGGTGGTTTTAAGGATAACATCCAATCAACCATTTTCAGAGTTCTTTGACTTTCTAACATCTAGTGAACTTCCCCTGAACATCACCTGAGATACCCAGATCCATGGTTGTATATTGCACCTTACCATTATCTGAAAATAATCTCTTCTGAAATCACATCACATCCTAACATTCCACTCGCTGCTACAGTCTTCTCCCCTAGGTCCCTCATTTTCTTACTCTGTTGGTGTCTTTTGAGCATTCACATCACAAGCTCAGTATGAAACTTTCGTATCTCTTCTGCTCCCTGTTTTAAATTTATTTTATGTCACACTACTGGCAAAGTTGTCTTTCTGTAACACAAAGCTCATCATGTAAGCTCATATTTATATTGGATAAAGCAAAACTCCTTGACAAGACAGGCCAACATTTCACTATCTCACACCTTGTCCTGTCTATTTCTGCAGCCTCAACTTTATGCATAACCCCTAAGAAACATTTTGCCATTTCATGACCACACTATGTACTCATTGTCACTGAGACTATTCATAGAGCTCATACAATATTTGCCTGCCAGATACCTAATTATTGTTCAAAATTCAGCTCAGGCATCATTTCTTCAAGAAAATTTTTATTTACTTCTTGATTTACTTTCAGGATGGATTACAATTCCATCCTCTAGGGCACCTATAAATTAATACTTATCACACAATAATATGTCATCTGTTTGCCTGCCTTGACTCATAGACTCTGAATTGCAAGAGAGAAGGGAGTTGTTCTTAACTGGTTTTTTTAGCTCCAGTGACTTTAGTAAAAGTCAATGGAAAGAAGAAAGAAAGAAAGTTAGATAGAAAGAAAGAGAGGAAGGAAGGAAGGAAGGATGCCAGGAAGCAAGCAATGGGGAGGAAAGGGAGGAAGAAGAAGAAGAAAAAATAGTTAAAGCAGAAAGAATCTATCTTTACAGATGTATTAATATATAAAAGTAATCCACACAGACTATCAGTGTGATCTAAAAGATACCTTAAATACACAAAAGTAACAATTAGCATATAAACAGTGGATATTTAATTGTCATATAATCTCAACTTTGAATAATCAGCAAATTAACACTATATCATCCCTAAATTTTAATTTACCAATTTTTAAATATTGACATTGAAATGGAAAAATAAGTAACACCTTCTTCAGAGAATAAGAACCTTGCTTTTAGGCCGGCCGAGGTGGCTCACGCCTGTAATCCTAGCACTCTGGGAGGCCAAAGCGGGTGGATCGCTCGAGGTCAGGAGTTCGAGACCAGCCTGAGCAAGAGTGAGACCCCGTCTCTACCAAAAAAATATAAAGAAATGATTTGGACAGCTAAAAATCTATATAGAAAAACTTAGCCGGGCATGGTGGCGCATGCCTTGTAGTCCCAGCTACTCGGGAGGCTGAGGCAGTAGGATCACTTAAGCCCAGGAGTTTGAGGTTGCTGTGAGCTAGGCTGACGCCACGGCACTCACTCTAGCCCGGGCAACAAAGCGAGACTGTCTCAAAAAAAAAAAAAAAAAAAAGTACTAACTGAGGCCATTATAATGAAGGGAAATTTAATAGCATAGTAATAAAGTCATAATTAGATTAGCACATATAAAAAAATAACATATAGTCCAATATCATAGTAAAATGGGTATAAATTTAACTCCAAGCTTCTTAAGTACAGAAAATAAAAGGGTAATGACTCATAAAATCCAAAAGATAACAAACTGTGATAAACAGAGCTAAAAGGGACTTTTGTCAGGTAATGGAGAACATTGCCAGCATACCTTTGTTGTTACACATAGGAGGTTATCATATGATTTATTTTTTAAAATGCCTTTCCATACAGGCTGATGCCATAATGGTAAGGCTAAATTTAATTTAAGCAAAACTGTGAGGTGCTAAAACAAGAGACAATACACCTGTCTTGTGTTAGGCGTAAAATTTAGAAAGTATAATAGTGAGTGGCTTGCATGGTCATCAGGCCATGTTTCATACAAGATTATTAATATTTTTTTTGCAGTGTCACTTTCTTTTGGATTGGACAGCAGAGACTTCAGGGTATGATCTGTAGGAAGAATCAAGAGTGAATTTTTAAATGGATTCCATTAAAGACAAAACATCTGTTTTGACAATCAGTTGGAAAGGGTTAATGGCCTTTTATAAAAATTAAATTGCTTATCAAGAGTCCCAACTGAATAGTTTGGATTCACCCGAAATTTGTATGGAGTTAAATTAAGGGGAGACCTGAAAGAAATCTACCTTTGAAACAGGAATTCTCTTCAATATGGTAGTAAATGTACTATGGTTGTAATAATTTTTGCTTGAAAATTTTTCAAAAGAAGCATTTTAAGTACCTAGACACAGTCATTAAAAATCATTGATAGAAAAACCACATTAAATAAATATTAAGCAATACAGGTTTTTGATAGTATTCTCAAAATATGCTAGATGTCAACTGCAACCTAGAAAATAGTAATTATATCTGATGTATAAAATCACCGGTAACATTTTTACCATTTCAATAGAAAAAAATCATACAATAATTATTTTAATTATAGAGTAGTTGATTTTACCCCATTTTTATGGCAATAGCCATTATTAAGATCAATTATCTGTGGAAGCCATTTGTAGTGCATGCTTATAAAAAGCACACCATCCATGCAAAGAAGATGCTTACCTTGCTGATCTCCGTAACAGGTGAGCATATATCTACTGAATCATTAACCTAAAGTTAATAAGTGTTGGGGAGGAATGAGAAGGCTGATACAATTTTTTTTAATGACACCAGAAAATATGTTCTAAAATACCATGAGACTACTGATATGGATCTTGAACTTGTGGTACGTTATTACGATGCAAGGTTACATGAGCTTCAACCAGAAATTAGGAATACATATTGTATTTATGTAATTTATTCAATAACTAATCTCTAACCACAGAGTGAATGGCAAAGGAGGGGAAAAAACTACATATCTTAAGTTCTGTCTTTTATATTTTCTAGAATGTAATAGAGATAATATCAATGGCCATTTTGTGATAACTGAGTTGGAACCTCATCTGCTTTCCTTAGAGAAGATTAGTACAAGTCACTGGGGTATATAATTTCTTAAGAAGGAAACTAGTATTGAGGAATAAAAAAAACAAAATAAGACTACATTATTTGTGATATAATGATTTTCTTTAAACCAAGGGCTATAGGCCATGCAGTGTGGAATTATTCCTCGGAAGTTACTGAGAATTCACAGAACAAGAAGGCTCAGAGCCCATTACCTGGAGCAGATTAAGCAAGTAAGATTAAGTAGGCAGAACAACTTTATTCATTCATTTAAAGTATGGGTATTTAAATAGTTAATGGATATAATAGTCAATGTATTTATTCTGTGATAAGAAAGTAACCTTTAACTCTTACTTAGTAAGTTGCAGAAAATTTTAAACTGAAGTGATTTAGGCTGATTTATTAACATATACAAGACCCCTAAAGGCTTCAGAGAACAGTTGTACTTAGGGAATGACAAGCAGTCTACTGCTGGACGTACCACCCTGAATGCACCGATCTCCTCTGATCTTGGAAGCTAAGCAGGAAGGATCGGGCCTGGTTAGTACTTGGATGGGCGAATGACAAGCAGTTCAATTACCCTTGACTTCTGCTACGTAAGGTTGCATATGAGTGATTGATCAAGTTAAAGAGCCTTGTTTACTACACTAGAGAGTTTGGAATTCAAATAGGGAATCACCAAAAATATTTTATGCATGAGAGACATATTATATTTGCATTTTTGGAAGTGGACCCAGGAAGCAGATTGGGGATAAAGGGAAAGGAGGCAGTTTAGCAAGGATGCTACTGGGACAGTCGTAGGAAAACCCTGTGAGGGTGGCATAGGAGACAGTTACGGGCTGAAGTAAAAAGATAGGATTAAGAACATTAGAATAGTACTCCTAATGATTAATCTAATATTCAAGATGAGAACTCAAAAATGATTCTTAGGTTTTAGGCTTGGGAGAGTTGGAGTACGAAGGTTCTGGTCACTGAGGTGGGACAGATGAAAGGCTTCTATTTGGATTTGGAGAAAAGGTGGCAATGAGGACCTCAGCATCCGGCTCTGGAGTGATGCCACTCGGGTTCTAATTCAGGATTGCCACATACTACTCATGTGACACTGAGGAACTCACTTGACCTCTTTGTTAGTTTATTCATATGTAAAATGGGGGCAATTATAATATTTATCTTATGGGGTCACTGTGAGTATTAAATAAATTCACCAATAACTGCAACCCCTTTAATAATCTTAATTCTTACCTCATTCACTTTCACAACCTGACACCAGTCACTCCACTAACCTTGATTCCAACAATCTTTGGCTACACTGTAATCCACAGTGTATCACTCCTAACATCTATTACTATACCTCACTCATCATGTCTTTACATCCTCCATTTTCCAGGTTAATTCCATGGTTAGTCCTTATAATCAGTGCTTTGCAAATATCCTAAACTCCCTGGCTGCTCTTTCTGTACATCTTATTTGGCAGAAACACCACCTCGAGTGGGCTATGCCTATCCCACTCCTGGAGCTGGAAAGTAACTGGAGAAATATAACTGAATGTGACTAGAGAAAAATATTTATCCAAGCTTACTGGCCTTGTATTAAATGTGTTATGATTAACTAGAGACAGCTGTTTTTTATTCCTTGGCAATCATACTACATTTCTTGTGACCCATTTAGCCCCCCACTTTCCTAGGTGACTCCTGCAAAACTTCTTCCCAATCCTCAAACTTGCACGTCTTCCATCATCCTCACTCCAGCTAATGACTCAGCTTCCTATTTCTCTGAGAAAATAGAAGTGTTATATCTTTTTTCCACTTTTGCCCCCTCAACACAGCACAGATTGTTCCTTTTAAAATGTAATCAGATCATTCTCTCTTCTGGTCAAAATCCTCTGCAACCTTTTTGGCAACAGGGACCAGTTTCATGGAAGACAATTTTTCCATGATTGGGGGTGGAGGGTGCGGGGGTGGAAGCAGAGCTCAGGCAGTCATGTGCGCCCCTGTTTTCTTTACAGGCCACAGACTGGTGCCAGGCCAGAGACCAGTACTGGGCCGCAGCCCAGGGGTTGGGGACCACAGCTGTCTAATGGCTTCCTACTTCATTCAGAGAAAAAGCTGAAAGATCTTATAGTGAGCTAAATTGCTCTACACAATATGAAAATTTTATTACATCTTTGACATTCTCTTCTATTATTTTCCCTCCTATTCACTCAGGGCCAGCCACTAATCTCCTCAATGACCTTCAGATATGTCAGGTGTCTACTGCCTCAAAATCTGCATCCTTGCTGGCTTCTCTGTCTCTGAAGTTCTGTCCCCAGACAGCCACATGGGTGACTCTCTCAGATCACTCAACTGTTTACTCAACTACCTCTTCAATGAACTCTATCTTGACTGCCTCTTGTATAATTGCAGCTCCAGCATTTCTTCTCTTTCCCTGCATTAATATTGTCCTTTACATTGAAAATACAACCAGTAGTTCTCTATTTATATATTTAAGGAATTCAAGATAATATTTTGATATAGTTAAACAAAATTATGAGAAGCCATTTTTTGGACTGAGCTCCTACACTAGGCCCCAACTAACAGACACAAGCAAACCAAAATAACCAAAATGGAGTCACTTATACTAAGTGTCACATAATCAAGGTGAAACTTTAGGGATACAGACAGATCCCAAAACAAACCAGTTTTTTGTTTTTTTTCCTGAAAACAAGAGATACCAATCTACCTGAATGAGCATAATAAGGATGTCCCCTCTGCTTTATCCTGCACCAGAGAGGTAATCTGAAGGAACCTGATATTAACCGATAAGCTTTTTCTTTGTATTGTTCTGTTTTCTTGTTCCCACTTTACAAAACCCACTGTTCAGCCATTGTCCAGTGGGAGCTCTCATTCTATTCTGCAGAATGGAGGCTGCCCCCGTTCATGAATTATGAACAAAAACTGATTATATCAATAAATTTGTTGTGATTTTGTCTTTGACAACATACATAGTGAAATGATTATTAGAGTCGAGCAAATCAATATACCCATCTCCAGATATAGCTACCTTTTTTGAGGTAAGAACACCTGAATTCTAGTATTTCGGCAAATTTCCAGTATGCAATACAGTAATATGAACTATAGTCATGCTGTACATTAGATCTCTAGACTTATTCACCTCATATAACTGTAAAATTGTACTCTTTGACCAACATCTCCCGTTCGTCTCTCCCCCTGCCCTTAGTAACCAACATTCTACTCTCTGTTTCTATGTGTTTTAATATAACTGGGTACTAAATAATTTACTTTTTTGTATTGCTTATTTGATGGATACTTTATACCCTCTAGAATGTAAACTGTATAAAGGCAAAGATTTGGTTTTGCTTTTTACTGTTTCTTTCCACCTATAATACTTTTTGGCATATATTAGGCACTCAGTAAATATTCATTGAATGAATTAATTAATATTTATAGCATAGTGTCTGGTATAGTATATTTGCTCAATAAATAAGAGCTAACGTTATTACATTAATTAATAATAATATATCAGGCATGTTGCATGTAAAACAATATGGGATCTCCAGGTGGCAGTTCTATAGGTTTAGGATTCTGAAGAAGAGGATAAGCTGAATATAAATTAACATGATAATGATATCAATAAAATAAGCAAGATCCCATTGGGAAGAATATTAAGAGTGGAAAGCTATAATATGGAAGGGTCGAACACAGGGATGCACCAACATGGGTGGATTGACACTGTGAACCCAAGAAAGAAAGTGAAAGGGAGTATCCAGAGAAACACAAAAAGGAACAAGAAAGTTTGGTATAGTGGAAGTCAAAAAGGTTGACATTTGTGAAGCATAAAATGTTCAACAGTTGTCAAATACTTCAGAGTAAATAGTACCACAAAAATGGTAAAGTAGCAAATGTTGAGATGCATATCATCAGTAAGACTGTATGAATATTTAATGATTGAAATAAATCTTCAGAATCAAAGTGTCTAAAATTAGCAATGAAAGAATTTGCAATATTGTTAGATGACAACAAAGTTCACATAACACATGTTCTCTACCTTTGATTCTCTCAAAGAAAGAAGCAATAAAATAATAAAAAGAATCACCTCATGTTTGACTTTATGTGACCAGAAGTTGATGTAAGTGGGTCAAGGAAGCAGTTCCCAGGCTCACTGAATTGAGTAGGTTCTTCCACAGACATTGGATAGTAGGATGAAATAATGTATTTCTTCTTAGAGTTTAAATCTGAGATCAAGGATGTGTCTAAACCAGTAAAATTACTATATTTTTAATCAAGAATAAATATAACATAAAAATTCTAGAGGTCCTTTCTCTTTAAGACAACACTTAAAAGAATAAAAATAACACTAAATTAACCTTAAATGTAATGTATTTTTATATGGCTTTCATTATTTTTAATCTTATCTACTATATGGTATCTAATAAATCTTACATGAAGAAAGGAAATTTAGAATTAGTTATTGCTATCCTCAGCACTATGGAGGTATTTTCTTTTCCTATATTTTTGTAGTTTGGGAAAATGAAGAGTTTTTAATAAATTTGTTAAATAAAGGCATTTAAAATACAACCCGTATTTTACAGATAATTACAAAATGAATCATAAGTGGGTGCAAATTGAGTAATATGATTAATTTCTAGGTTGACCTTTAGAAAAGTATTTGTCTAACATTTCTTAGTTGTTATATTTTTATTATATCAAACTGAAGTTCCAGCCATTTCATTTCCATGTTGTTTTTAAAAATGAGAAGTGTATTACGGATGTAAAAATAGTTTGTTTTGTAAAATAACTATTTTACTTTAGAAACAATTTAGATTTTGAACAAGAATATGAATATTATCTTTGAATACCTGATTTTCTTTCTATCAAGGTTTGTTCTTTTTAGAGTTTCTTCACTCATGCATTTTTCACTTCTATATTTATTGAATTAAGTAATTATTTTGCAGGTAGTTAAATTTATTGTTCAATAAAAAAAAAAACAGCTAACGGCAGTGCATAGCTTTCTTCAAGATATGTGTCATCATTTTAGGTAGCCTCTGACCTAGATGAGAGTCCTCAACATTGCAGATATATAATGTGCATCCCCAGCAAAATTGCTCATAAGAATAACTTCATTATTCTGGGAAGCTAGATCTATAAAATATGTAAAATGTAGAAGTGTTCTGCCTATACAATTTCTGGTAAGTACAGCATGACTAAGTGATAAAACCTGAGTCAGCTTCAGTTCAAGCATACCTTTCTAAAACGTGTATTGTGACATGTAGGAGAAAGAAATATAGTGGGCAAAGGTGTTCTGCTCTGAAGTAATCATGTATTTTGGATCTATATAGTTCTGCCTTGATTAATGCAAAATTAGTTCTGGAAGCATTTCGGAGTGTACTGTACCGATTAGTCACAGCCACCCTGAGTTAGCAGAATGATAAGGGAAAACTCACCAGTACCACTGGACAGATTGTTGTGGGAGGTAAAATATGGTCCTTCAAAGGTCCACAGTCACATTCAGGTTTTAGATGAGAAGCACATTTATTATGCAACTAGAAAAGGAGAAGGAGGGATAATATCAAATACTACACAACAACAGCAAACGTGGGCAAATTATATTAATATTTCAACTGAAATACAGCAAATGCATTAGAAATACATTAAAATAAGTATATGAACAAATAAAAAGAATCATAAAGGGATTCACATTACATTTGCTTTTATATATGTACCTTAAATAAACTATTTAGCAACTTCTGTGACCCAGCCTATATATTTTCTAATTTTCAGAAATGTTTATATTAAGAATGTACTTCAGGTTTTGCACCAAAAAAGCCTAATTTCTTTGACAAACACAAATTATTGCCCATTACAGTCCTTCCTTTTGCTTATCTGTTAGCATAATCTCGAAACCACTGTGCACTGTGTATGCTTTTTTTTTTTTTTGACCCTCCTGTTTTCTCAAAGTCATTCCAAAGTGCACAGCTCAGTATGGGGCATAATTGATCCCATCATTAGTTTTAACTTTGTAATTCAATATGTAAATGTAACCAGAGATTCATCTCAGTAGGAGCAGGATATAAATAAAAGATGATTATGATTATAGAAATTTATCTTTATATTGTATTTTTCAGCTCGACATTAAGTTAGTGTATAATCATATAATGTGCTATTTATTTTTCAACATGTATAAACCCAAACTGATATTTTTACCAACCTTGGTCACAAGTTTAAATTAAGGTTTTATATCATAGTGTATTAAGTAGTGATGTTTTTAAATTGAGGTGGTAGTTTTTATTGGAATCATACAGATTTGATAAAATAGTATTTGCTTGAAAGCATCTAGGGATTTCTTCCTCCTCCAGTACATATCAATTTGATATGAACTATTTATACTTTAGAAAAATTATACATTTTAATAAGATAACGTCTTGTTAAAAACAGAAAAAAAAAAGCTACATCATTTTTCAGTTCTGAACTAAAAGCCACCCCATTTAAGCCTTAGCTATATAAATTTCTAAAACATACTTACCTTTGTAAGTAATTAATTATTAACTAAGCATGGGACTCTAATAAGGGTTGATTTACTGTTGGTGGTAGAATTGTTTTGGAAGGGTATTTTTGTGGTCCTAGAATCTAGAACTATTGTCATGCTAACTCCTTGCCTTGAAGTTAAGGCTACTTGCACTAATATTAACGTGCCTTAGGTTGCATTACATGAAATAAAACTACCTTTACACATTCACCCATAATTAGCAGCTCTGCTTCTCAGTGGCATATAAAGCTTCTGTATTAAAAAAAATGGTTTAATATTTTTTTTTTATTAGACATCACTGGTCTTTGTCAAGAGGCAAGAGGTGTTGAAAACAAAGTAGCCATTGGATGTGCAATAAAACTAAATTAACTGACACTCTGGTTAAATTAAAATACACAATTTCCTCAAAATAAAACTAATTAGTGGTTTAAAATGTACCATTAGTTTATTGGACTTAATAATCAATTTTCTAAGAAGAAATCATGACCCTGAATGTTGGATTTAGAGGTAATAGATTACCAAGTGTTATAGAATGAATTTGGTCTCCCAAAATGATATATCAAAATTCTAACTTTGCCCTCAACTGTGAATGTGAACTTATTTGGAAATAGGGTCTTTGTATATGTACTCAAAGTAAGATATATTTGTACTGTAGTAGGTTGGGCTATAATCTAATGACTGGTATTCTTATGAGGGAAATCTGGACGCAGACACAGAGGGGAGAAGGCCAAGTGATGACAGAGGTAGAGACTGGAGATCTCATGCTGCAGTCCAAGGAGTGTCAAGGATTTTTGGCCACTCCCAGACACTAGGAAGAGGCAGAGAAATGTTCTTCCCTCAAGTCTTCAGAGGGAGCATGGCACTGCTGACATATGGATTCTGGACTTCTAGCCTCCAGAGCTATGAGAGAATAAATTTCTGTTGTTTTAAGCCACCTGTTTTGTGGCATTTTGTTACAGCAGCCCTAAGAAAACAATAAAGCACTATGAAGACTGTGCTAAAACCAAAGACAGATTATGTATCTGAAGGTTCTGTTGTACCATGGATGTCATACAGAAAAAGCTTTTGCTCTTTGATCTTATAAAACTAATTTAAAACTGAGAATGCAGATTCTAAGAACCTTCTACAAATAACAAGAAGCAAGATAAAAATCCATGGGTGTATAGTACAAGAGATTATTGAACTTTTACTCTTGATTACAGTATAAAACTGCACATGTGACTTTGGAGGTCAAGGGGACAAGGCACTCTGGGTCTCATGCCAACACGGACCATGGATGTACTACCTGAGGGCCTCAGCCTTCTCCATGTCTCTATGCCATGTGTATCCAACAATTTGCAACTGATATGGTTAAGGGACAACCAAGCTCTCTATATAGTTACTTGAGGGTTGCCAGTTGTAAGAAAAGATGGTAAAAGTAAAATGAATTTAATGATAGCTTTTGGGCATTTAGGCTAATTTCCTAGCCCGAAGGAAAGAACTGAGCTCTCAGGTTGATGAGTTGATGTGCTTACCAGAGTGTGTGTGAGGGGTAGTTCTTCATATTGGGGTTTTAGAGTTTCATAGTATATGTACTGACAATTGGTTCCATGAAATACTGGCTTCTGCAGAGCTAAACCTAGCCCAATGGGATTTCCCAGTTTGATTGCCCCTGTGGCCTGTATCCCTGAATTTTATTTAGGGAGCTGCAAGACAGTCCTCTAGAAATGTAAGCATGGAGTAGTAGTGTTCATAAGAAGGTCAGTAACCATATTATCACCTGCGGAACAGGGATCCATAGTGTAAGAAAATTCTCCTAACCAAAAAGTCTATACTAACTAATAATATGCAGGAACACCTTATGCTTTTATTAGGACTAGAATCCAGCAGCTGGTAAATATATTTGGGTGGCCATCAACACCATAATGTTGTTTGTAGACAGAAGTGTCAAAGCTAAGGACATGATGTTAGAAGTACTGATCATTTTACAAGCTGGGAGTCAAATATGTATAGTAAGTCTAATTTATGCACCATATTGCTCAGAGACATACTTGAGGACAATATATAGAATGTGAAAGCCAATGTGAAAATACATATAGTTCCCAGGACCATATACCAAGCATAAAAGTGTATAATCATTTTTGCTGTGAACCTTGAACTGCTCTAAAAAAACAGTCTTTACAAAAAGCAAAAGTCAATAAAATAAAATTATAAAAGCTAATATATTTATGAAAGATTTTAAAAAGTAAACATCAACAATAAGAAGTTCCTTTAACCTGTCACCATGACATTTCATGGACAAGAATAAAAGAAAAAAGACACAATTGAGTTCTCAGTGTAAATAAAAGACTGACAATTTTTTCAAGATAATCCAGACCCCAAATCAGCAAAATCCTAAATATAAAGATCCTCATCAAGAATAGAAATTAACTGTATAATTAATGAATCCTAACTCTTGAGTAAAAGAACCAATAGTGCAGCAAAGAAAAGAAATTGTTACTTGTTTTTCTAAATTAACAAAAAAAAAATGTTCATAGTCACCTTTGCATTTTTTTAAAAATTAGATGTAGAAATTTTCAGATCATTTTTTATAAGTCCCAAAATTCTCATTCATGTTAAGAAATTCAGCCTCATACATAGGAAAGTCATAGAATAGGAACCAGCTTTTCCTGGAAGTGAATTAAACACTTGGAAATAATTTCAGAGTTTATGACAACTTCCAGTAGCACCTAATTTAGAGCCAGATCTATGTATATTAGAAGAAGCTATCTCAAGTTAAAAAGAAAAAGAAAGTATATGAGTATATGTGTGTGCCAGTATGTATTTATGGGATAGAGTTGAGAAAAGAGTGGGTGTACTGGTCAGAAAAGAAAACAGTAGAATCTAAGAAGTCAAAAGGAGGAAAAATAGAAAATGAATGTTCATAAGAATTTAGAGGAAAAAAAAGAGAAATAAATTATTCTTCTAAAAAACCTTAATGGCCTGATACAGAGGAACATATTTGTTGGTTGATACATTCCGTTGACCCTAATATTCTGCAATTTCAGGGTGCTTCCTAAATGCTGGCATCTGCTAAAATGTAATAAACCTTTCAATGACATTGGAAACCTTTAAACATTACTGTTAGGAGTTTAATATTTTTAATAAAAGGAGTATCCCTATATCAAACCAAAAGTTAATAATTCACACCTATGAAATAGGCATTATTTGTCAAGCCCAAATAATATGTACCAACCTCCCATCCTGAAGAGTGCTGTCTGACTAGGCATAGCTTACTGTGACCAGGAATAATTCACAACAAGTTCCAAATAGAAGGACAAGGAAACACATTCTTAGCAGAAATGAACAGGTATAAGTAGTAAGATTGAAAGGATGGCAGAATGTTAGAGAAGAGAAAACAAGGAAAATATTTTGCCTGGCTCAAAAGATTGGAATATAAAGTGCAGAGAACTGGTTGCCTAGAAGGCAGTTTTCCACTGCTCTTCCCTAGGCTTTTCCTGTTTTTATTTTTGAAGTGTTTAGATTTACAAAAGGAGATAAAACTTCATTCTAAGAGCCTAACTATATCTACAAGATGGCAAACTAGTATAACATGAAGAAGCCACAAGTACTGACTGAAAAATGGGTGTGAAGGTGGATTTTTGTCTTTAAGTATTTGTTTACATTTACTTGCATAACTTATGCAGATTTGAGTATTATAGGATGATATGATAAAACAAAATTTAAATAGAGCATACGTTTGAAATTTAATATTTAACAATAAGAATAGCATATCGGTGCTTAGAATGATCTCACTGAGGACTTCCTCTAACTCAGCATTCTGGCAAGAACTTTGGGTGATTAGGAAAAACCGAGGACCATAGACCTACAGCTGGAGTAGATTGTAGTCTAGCAGTGCAGACGTTAGCATGGAGACCCAAAACCACTGGAGAACATTTCAGTCTTTCCAGTGGGTGTGGAATAAAAATACACAGAATATTTAGAAAAAGGATATATTAGTATCAAAGAAATTTTCAAGGAAGATAAGGAACTTAACTTGGTTCCTGACATGGAGTTAGCATTTAAGATGGGTGTGTTCAAAGGAATGAGATGGACAAAATAATGGAGAGGAAGGAAACATGGCCTTCCCAAGAGACAACCACAGACATGCACACTACAGCAGAGGGTGTGTGTGTAGGGGAGGAACAGGTACTGTCATGTGCTTAGGTTTGGGTAGAATTTTTGAGGAACTAAAAACCAAGTTGAGGTAGGGGGGCGTTGAGGGCTGCATTTATTATCACAGAGCTATTATAGGTTGCTAAAGACGGCATATGATAACAAACTAGTATTTTCAGAAGATCTTTCTGGAGGTGGTATGCAGCCTGCGTTATAGGAAAAGTACCTTCTGTTAGGGAGATGAGCCAAGAGATTCTGACTCTAATCTAGTCAAGAGGTGCTAAGAGCTTGCACTAGGGCTGTGAATGTGGAGACAAAAACTCATATCTAAGAAAGATATTTTAAGTAGGAAATGTCAAGACTCAGTGATGGGTTGTGTACATAAGATAAAGGTAAAAGACAAGAGTAAAAGAAGTTGATTTCTAACTTTATTCCCAATGACTGAAAGCATGATGATACCATGACTGATAGAATGAAAAAGTTGTAGGAGTTGCTCTTTGTGAAAATAAATCAATCGACTTGGCTTAGGAGTTAGTAAAGATTCAGGACCACATGATTCTCAATTCTTTTAGTACATGAAGGTGCTGTTCTGACTTAGACTGGGCAACTATAGATCCTTCCAGAGGTGAGAGAGAAATGACATGAATACTGTTTATGGAGTGCCCTCTGGGCACCAGGGGTGGGTTTTATGCAGCCATATAGTATTTACCCTAATTCTGACTAAGTTTTACTTACTGAGCACTTACTATGTGTGAAGTCTTGTCCTAAACATATCTACACATATTTTCTACCTGTTGCAGAATTCTCATACAATCTTATAAATTAGGTACCATTAACTCCATATTACAAATTAAGAAATTGTCCCAAACCGATTACACATATGGCACAAGATGGCACAACCAGTGACAGAGGTGATCTTAAGAATCTAGTTGGTTTGACTTACAACACGCAAGCCACTTCCAACAGTCATATATAAAAGGAAATAATGGCTTTTGGAAAAACCCTGAAATGAAGCCAAGCTTCATTCTCTCTGTTTCTCTCTATAATCTATTCCTCATCTAATCTATTCAGATAGGCCTTCCTAAAGCCCAGCATACAGTGCCATATCTCATTACTCTCATAACTTCTGCTACATTAATAGTACTTTCTGGAAAGTCTAAGAGCAAAAGAAAGTTTCAGTTGTCTAAAGGCAAGCAGTAGTAGTAGGTAGCATCAGTCAAGAGCAGATTAGCTTTATACTAAAATTTTCACACAACAGCTCAGCTCAAGAAAAATCTATAAATAATACTAAATATATAAATGTTCTGTAGTAAATATATCCTGTTTAACCTGGGCACAAAACCAATAAATAAGAAAATGTGTCCCTACAGTTACTTAAAATTAAAAATCCAAAAGTGTATAGAGACTGAAGTTACTTTTGAGAAGGCTGTATATTTTTCCAAATACATAATAACTTTTTTTTTTAATCGTGCAAATCTTGTTTCATAAATTAAATACCTATGGGACCCCCGGAGCTTATGGTTTATAGCAAATAAGGCTGTGGTTAGCTAGAAGACTCAGGACTTGAGAAAGCTTAGGAAGAGGGAAGATTTTTCTTTTTCTGACCCTGCCTTAATCACCTTATAGCTCCCTGTTTAGCATTGTTTCCTGAATAGAACTCAAGGATTGATCGATTGATTTAATTTTGAACTCAGGATATGAAGACATTTGCTTTTTATGTTGTGCTTTGCCATAGTGACAAATAGAATCATCTTCACATATTCATTGATATTTAGTGTAAGAATAAAATTTTAAGGTTATATTGCCTAAACTGATTTGGGACATAAAATCTTTAGATTTTAAAAAGTACAGTTTATTTAGAAGTGATACCCTCTTTCCTGTCAAAGGAAGTATCTCATTTCATGTAAAGCTAGGACCAGGATCAAGACCAAAGATAAAGGTATGACTTATGAGTTGTAGGGCTAGGTATAGATTATGAAGTCACAGATGAGAAGAACCATTAAAACAAAAGGAAGAGAATGAGAAAAACAAAATGGAATATAAAACAAGGAAATAAAGAATTTTAAGATACTTTGAATACCAATAAGAGACCAATAGCAATAGTAACATTGAGGACAGTGATCCCTACACAATGGACAGGACAGAAGACAGAACTTCATGAGATTAAATGGGGAAAAGAGGAGAGGAATCAAATAAAGAAAATTCTAAAAGTTCTAAAAGCCTAGTGTGCTTAAGCTGAGTACACCTTTAAAAACACTGATTTTTTAAAGAAATAAAAAAATATTAATAATAAACCTAAGACATTACATTTGGGATTTATAAAGAATAGAAAAATAATTTGAAATATAAAGAAATGTATTCTTTTCAAATCTTAGTTTATGTCAAAGTTAAGATGTAACTAGTGAAAGATGCACTATATGGGAAAAAATAAGAGAGAGAGCCTGCTACAAGAGCTAAAACAAAAACTACCTATTTTTGTAAATGCTTGGCAAAAAATCTAACTTTTTTAATATGCATGAATTTTATAAAAAAATAAAATAGTTGTGGTCTTGTTAAAACTGAGAATTCAATATGTTTGAGTAATTCATGTGTGTAATTTAAATCATTGTTAGACATTTTATTATAATAACCAAACATTTAAAAAATAAAACTATCTTCCATAATTGAGAAAATTTCAAATGTAAATATAATTTAACCGAGTAATAGCTTAAAATGATTGAAGAACATGTGTTCGTTTTTAAAAAAAGGACTTAATTGTATTTTTGAAATGTAAGTCAGTTTGTTTTTCTCATTATCCTGTGTATGTGTGTGTTTGTGTGTGAGTGTTTAAGAAAATTGTATAATCTGCGCATTGGGAGTGAGGCATTGGGGGGAGCACTATAGAGAAATTTATTTGCTTAACTGACTTAGTGTCTCCTACTCTTTTATTCTGACAAAAGCAAAAACATTACTCCTGTAACCAGAGTACTGAAACACTATGCTGGAGAAACAAAACTCCAGTTTCCATAAATGTTTTTGTACTATATGATCAAAAATAGCTATTCTTGAAATGCATGATTCTAATTAATTTCTAGAAATTAAACATATAACAGTAAAGGTACCATCTAACAGCTGCGTTTATTCCAAAAGTTATTTGAAGCCAGCTTTGACAATCATCCAAAGCAGGTGAAGTCCTAAAGTTTCCCAGGAAAGACCAATTTATCTCTTCTTTCTTAATTGTGAATGCCATTAATGACTAACATTTACATCAATATCTCTTATCCTCTAATTTAAGAGTTAACTGAAGGAAAATGGCAACAACATGTTGGAAAGAAGGGTAAAATGAGTTCTTAGGAGCATCATGACCTGAAATATAGCCTATTTCCATTTCCTCCTAACCATGTGGTCAAGGATAATTTGCTTAACATTTGGGGGCTTAGTGTCTTCACTATATAATTAAATCATTGCACCACATTGTTTATTTTTCTATCCTTTTAAAGCCCATGGATCCTGTGATTAAAATAAATTTAGAATATGTAAAACAGAAAACCCTTACAAAATAGGGTTGTGAGGTGGAGGGATAGCTGAGCTCTCCCCAGTCAGCACCCAGCTCTCATTGCCTACTCCTAGCTGTGACCATTGAGTATCCTTCCTGGGAACCTCTAGAGCCCCATGGAACACAGTTTGAAAACCATGTGATTGTATCAGCTCTAAGACTGTCACCAGCTCTAAAATTCTGGACTGTATGAAAACAAATCTGATTCTGGTCCTATCCCTTTGCAAGTCGGACGAAATAAGAAGCTTCTAAGGCTTTATGCATATTGTAAAGTTCAGGAAGCCCTTCCAAGGTGGGACTCTCAGAAAGTATGGGATACACAGTCTTCAATGTGAGTGAATGCTGGGATTTGTTTTCCAATATTACTCACTGTGATCTGACACCAAACACAATGCAGTCCTGTCAGGCCCTGGTAACATTTAACCGTTTTGTGGCACTTATCACACTTGGTTGGGCAGTTGCCTTCAACCCAGTAGTGATGCATGACCTAGAATAGAATAACATCATTGTGATAAGAGGAGGCATTGAAGCTCACCACCTTCAGAAAGCAAGCATGGCCACAAACTTACATCAGTGTTCTTTTTGGACTTCACATAGGTCTTGATGCAAGAGGGAGGTGCTCTAGCCACACAGCGTTCATGGACTGTGTACTTGCAGACTGAAAGGAAACAGGTACACAAATTCAGAGCTAATCCTGGTCCTGATTGCAATTTTATAGGGAAAGAATGACATTAACAGAACCTTATTTCATATCCACTGCTCCCTAATCAATCCAATCAGCCACATCAAGGAAAAGCCCAAGTCGACTGTTTCTACCATAGAATACAAAAGGCCAATTAGTACAGGAAATATTATGCATGTAAAAAACCAAGACTCCTCTATCATGGCATAGCAGGAAATGCTTAATTAAATCAGTCCTCACTCAAATTTTTCACAATATTCCCAGATGACAAAAATATTAAAGACAAATTGATGACTGCCAAATGGCTTGGTGTCATTTGCTAGAAGGAAGAGATCTATATTTTACAAAGTATAGGCATGAGAGCAGCTGGCAGGCATGGGAATAAAAGCCCATGAGTTTATGCTATTTTGTCTATTGATTTATCTAAACCTTAAATGGCTGATTAGTCTTTTTCCACAGAATAGATTTCATCATACATGCCAGGCCTTCAGTAAAAGTTCATCCCTCATTTGCCATCGTGGCATTGTTTGTCCAAAAGGAGCAACTTTTGCTAGGCAGCATAAGGTATATAAATTCAAAAATTAATGTTTATATGGAGACATGTATTTATACCCACACACATAAACAAGCAAATATATATGTGTATATACATATACTTTTTTGGCATCTTCACATTTTTTTATGGTTTGATCCTGAATACAATTAGGCTCATATACAGGTGTTCTTTTAGTAAAATGCTGTTGCCAAATTAAGAGTTCTAATGCATAAATATGTAGAACAAAATTTAAATTAAAAAAACCATGTAGACCTCTCAATAAAAACAAAAACAAAAACCACTGCCTAAAATTAGAATGAAAAACATTAAATCCACACAATATTTATATAGTAAAACTCTTCCAAAATATTCACATATGTGATTTTCTTTGGCAAAACTGAGGGAGAAATCATACTTTCTCTTCTATTCCATATTAACAATAATGTTGAGTGTTGTATTTACCACACTAATCAGTAGAAATTTATGACCAAAATTCTCACTCTTTATATAGCATCATTCACCTTATTTAAGAGTTATCATTTTGTTTCATATGCTCTTACTTATAGGGTCCACCACAAAAAATTCCTTTACTTAAAAATAATAGAACTTTAAAAACAAAGCACTTCCTTTGTACATGGATAAAGTTCTAGTATAACTAACTTTTCAAACATGGCTATTAGAAACTGTCCTTTAATGTGCTATGTGTAAATTTTATGTAGCTTTACTAAAATCCTTAAAGACTTAAAAAGTCATATACATATGTAGTACTAAAACATGATATTTAATGTCTAATAATAAATCGAAGAAAAAGTAAATTCTCAAACATACTACAAAAGAAGATACTAGCTAAAAAAAAAAAATCTGAAAACCACATATTGTATGGAGCCAGGGAAGCAATTAGATTAAATTAAATGCACAAAAATGGTATGTGTCTAAAGAACTTGACAGCTTTAGTAACTCCATACATAGTGAAAAAGGACATGGAGAGAGAAATTGATGGATTAATGGAGAATTTCAAACTTAAGTAAAGAGGGTCTAATATCTATTTAACAGAAACAGCAGGGAATGTAAAATTTTCTTAGGCAGATATGCTGTAGATTTAAAAATACTTAGGTGATTTAATAAATTAACTGTCGTATACACCATTAAAGAATTCTAATTGGCAGTACGGAATTAATAGAATAAAATGAAAACTGCAAAGATGAGTTAGCTGAAATTTAAAATATGACCACAACTTATGAACCATCAGTGCTTTGAATTCCAATATCTATTAACCCCATATGAAGATTTTCTTTATGATAGTATTCAAAATAATATGCTTGAGGTATAAAATTAGTTTGTATTCCTTGTGATTTCTTAATTTGAAAAGAAATCTATTTCTAATCAATTAATGTGCATTTTTTTAAAGACCTGAAGGAATTGACTCATTATAAGAAGTCGATGTGAATAAAGTAGCTAACTTAGGGGGGAAAAAGACAAACATGAGTAAGGCAGAAATATGAGAAGTTAGTGGAAATCTTCAAGATAATCCCAGAAGAAATGGGAATCATGAATACATTAAACTACAGTGGAAAAAAAATGGCTAAAGTATTGGAAAGTGTCCTTCATTCTTTTCCAAGGGGAGAGTGTCCCAGAACTGAAGAAATATAAAACTAGAGTAATCTTAGCATTCAAAATCACACTACATCCTAGAACTCTGGGAGGCCAAGGCGGGCGGATGGTTAAGAGCGAGACCCAATCTCTACTAAAAAAATAGAAAGAAATTATCTGGATAACTAAATATATATAGAAAAAAATTAGCCGGGCATGGTGGCACATGTCTGTAGTCCCAGCTACTCAGGAGGCTGAGGCAGGAGGATCGCTTAAGCCCAGGAGTTTGAGGTTGCTGTGAGCTAGGCTGACGCCACGGCACTCTAGCCCCGGCAACAGAGTGAGACTGTCTCAAAAAAAAAAAAAAATCACACTACAGGAAAACATAAATCATAGGTACAGGGACAGTCTGGATCACTTGTAAGGTCTCCATCTACAAATAGGACTACTGCATGAAATCAGCCCTTCCTCACTCAAGGTGATGACGTCCAGGCAGAGCCAACGTACTCACAGGAACAGCAGAGGCCCTGCTTCCCCACGCCAATCAGCATGTTCAGGCACAGGTTGCAGTAGGCAGGTTTGTTAAAGTGCTTGAGTCGCCACACGTGCTGTCCATCATCCTTCACGTTCTGCACAGGATGTAGGAGAAACAGATTTCACTTAATGAAATAAACAGTGGAAGATGTAAGTGCCAATAAAATTCAGAGCAGGACTGAAGCATGTGAAGACAATCTGTTATTTCATCTCTGACTTTCTCCAAGATCACCACAGAGTCTTTAGAAAAACACATGTGCTCGAGTGGAATGAGATAGTGCTAACAAATCACTGATGCTATAGCAACTCTCAAATTCTTGTCTAATATCGACACTTTGACAGCATACCCCACACCATCGTAATGACCTGCCAAACTGAGCTCTCCCTAGGAACGGGGACGTGTCTACCTCACCTTTGAATACTTTATCTTTAGTATAATTTATAAACAAATAAAGGAATAGAGAGAAATTACTCTTGAGTGGAAGAGCCTGATAAATGAAAACTTGCAAAGACTTCATTAACCCTTGCTTGGTAGTAAGAATATGCAAAATTCAAGGTTGTGGTTAGGTCATGCAAAGAAACGGAAGAATGGGATGGGGTACGAAAAGCAATACATAGAAGTTACTGGGGATATTTTAGGGCTTTGTGTGAGGATTCCTTATGCTGTATTATAATTTATATTAATATATTGTTATATGTCTCAAATATTAAATTTTAAGAAAAAAACTTTTAAAGGACCTAATTATGTTACCAGTTTGTTTACTCTCCTTTTATAAAATATGAATGATTTTATTCTCACAGAGAGATGGTAAAAACATTAAAACTGTATTACCATATTTGTTTATAATAATCACTATAGTTATTTGCCACGATAAAACCTTGAGTTTAGATTAATTCTCATTTTAGCCAAATACTATAATTGTGTTTTACTCATCTAAGTAAAACTCTACATGATCTCATAATAGCTACTTCTCTAATGTGTGTTTAATTACATCCACATTTTTCAAGATAAAGATAAAATGGGCAAGGCATGGTGGTTCATGCCTATAATCCTAGCACTTTGGGAGGACTGCTTAAACCCAGAAGTTTGAGGCTGTAGTGAGCTATGATTGTACCACTGTACTCCAGCCTGGGTGACAGAATGAGACTCTGTCTCTTAATTAATTAAATAAAATGAAATAATTTGATGCTTATGAATCTCTTGAACCTCTGACAAGAAGGTCAAAATATCAAATGAAGTTATTATATACTATTTCTTTTGATGCCATCATTTCCTCCCTTACCATGTGTTCTTTGTACACCATCCACAAATCGTTACCAAACTCTGATTAATATCAGACATCATTTATTGGTATTCTATTGAAACCATTAAAGGTCATAACTTTTGAGGTAAGCCAAATTGTCCTATATCTTAGAATACATTTACCTAATAATTTTTTGAGCATCTACTATGTGCTAGAGCACTAATACTAATTCTGTAGTAGTGTGACAATATAAACATATCCAGATCATCTTGTTTCTCTTGATAATAAAATATTAATTATAATAGTCCTAACCACTTTTTTCCTATTCCCAGTCAAGAGATAAGCCACTAGATTTGTATTGCCAGAGGAAATCTATAGTAACTAATTCTTACGTTAGAACCAGAAATGTCAAATTTGCATCATAATATGAAACATTAATGAAAATGCTTCCTGGGAGATAATTCTCCATGGATCTCTTGAATTTCTGCATGTTTTGCAAGCAGAAGCACTATCTTTTTTTTTTTTTTCCAGGCTTTCTTTTCAAAGATATTTGAATAACAAACAATCTTGGACAAAAAAGATGTGTTTCCTTGCAGAGGAGAGGGCAGGTTTACTTACTGCCCAGTGTAATAAAGATAATAATCTCTCCCTTCTGAGCAAAGGTTAAACAGGTTTTTCATGGGACATAACAGATTTAGTTTTCCTAAGCCAGGGGTTCCAAGCTCTGATGTTATGCACAGCAATTACTTGGGCTGTGCTCTATCATCCCTATGAGGGCAAGGTGAACTGGCTCAAATATGAAGCTGCTGTTGCTTGCTTTGCTGAGAATAATAACGTGCATTGTTTCTGACCCAAGAGTCTGATGTCCTCTGCCACCATCCCTGAAACTCTGGCAAGCTGCTAACACCTTAACTTGCAAGTAGAGTAAATCTCAGACCCTTTAAAGTTCTTAATAATGCTCAGATTTGCCTTTCTGACAAGGGACTAACAAGTTCTCCACAAAAGTAGCTATGCAGAAGGAGTCATGGAGAGAATTTCAGAAGACATAGTTGTTTCCATTTCCTTCCAAATCTTAAGAAACAGGCTTTGTAGTAATTTCTGAATCCTGTTCTGTTTTGTGTGAGTCATTATATTTCTAGTTGATTCACAATGCAAATAGAATGCTTTATATATTTAACTGCTATATTTTCCAAACAATCTATATTTTTAAATTTTTATTATCTTAAATAAAATTTAAACATCCTAAAAGTTTAAATATGGGGTTGATTTTTTTAAAGAAATAAATTAAAAAATTTTAAAAGTAATAGTTAAGTGCTTAAAAATATTTTTAAATGAAAGAAGAAAGGGGAATAATTTAATTTTCATATGCATTACTGTTCTTATAATCTTGTCATTTTATTTTTAAATGATTGTCCATTACATGTGAATAAGCCTCATCCTTTAAAGAGCACATATGGACTAAGTTAGCTGGCATTTTCCTTATCAAAAAATAAACAAGTCTGAACGTGGGTGTTCTGTCAATCAGAACACTTAGCCATGTTACAGGCTGCAACTGATGTACAAATCCATTACCCAGGCATAAAATGCTTTACCAAAACACAAATTAAATAGCTTTATAGCTCTTAGCTGGATATATTGCCAAAATATGCAAGGGATGAAATATGTATGTGACTTCTTTAAGAGAAGAAATTGAAACCAGGAGCCAACTACTTCTCAGCAGCGCAAATTATACTCCAACTCTTTGTATTTTCATGTCTTGTCTTGTTTGTCTAATTTAGATGGCAAACTTAGTGGTGGAGGGGAAGAATCTGTCTCTTATATTCTATCAGTCAGTAGAGCACATTCCTATTAGTACTTCTATTGCAAATATTTATTGCCAAGAATTCATTTTTTCATTAAAAAAGAAATAAACAGGGAATCCAGAAGGCTTGATTCCTGGCCTACTATGAAAATGTGGGTAAGCCATTTCACCTTTTTTCTTATCTTCCTTTCTAATGAAATGAAAGTATCCACTTTCCTTTCCCAGACCATGGTGTGAGGTTTCATTATACAATACCTGTGAAACTAATTTAGCTCCTCAGAAGACTGGTGTTATATAAACAGCAAATATTATTACCATCATTGGGTTGAGTTGTGTAACATCCCAATGTTTCAGCCAAAAGAATTGAGAGGGGTATTTGGAGGTTCACTATACTTTATTTCATAAAAAATTTGTTCTTTCTTTTCATTACCAGACATAATGAAGCAGTTCAGTTCTGTGCTTAAGACAGAGAGAAATGCCTAATGAATCGTAGACGAGTCCATGCTGAGAAGGAGCTTTCCGTTCTTCCTCAACTCTAACTTCCCTGGAAGTCAAAGGGATATTTCAAAGGAAAGAATCTCTTTGGAACTTTTGAAACCTATTTCATTATCCTAGTGATTTCTAAAGTTTAAGTTTTTCTCTAAATACTTCCAAGATCACATAAAATGTTCAAGTCAATGAGGGCTACTATAAATAATACCTTATTTTCATAAGACTTCAGGGAGAAATTTCACTAACGCCCCAGCCTGAATGCTCCTAACCCCCACAGCAAGCCGTGTTTCAACTGACTTATAACACATAGAAGTGCTAATGTTGCAAATGAACTCCAACTCATTAAATAATAAGGACCATTAAATTACCTTACATTTTTGTTCAAGGTCTCCAAAAAATTATAACAATATGAAAGAAACTGTTCTTTTAGACAAAAAGATGAACTATATTAGGGGCAAGGAGAATGCACAGAGAAGTTTTAAAATTCTGTTGGGGGGGGGGGTTGCAATCAACTGCTCATCCCCAGACCACACTGTCTGAGGTCAGTCTGGAACCCTGCCATTCCTGAGGCTCAGATGCACACTCAACAGCAGGTAACACTACATAGTCATTTTCCTTGAATTACCTGATCTGTAATCTCAAGAATTGTTGTGCTGTATTTATTTAGTCACATAACTCCTTTCTAGATTGAGCAACGTATAGAAAGCAGAACAAAAACTCTCAACCCAATTAAAATTTTTAAAATTAGAGTGTAAAATATCAGTTTCCTAAATACAATTTAATCTACTAAAAATACATCATCTTCTACACTCCATCACTCAAAAATTTCATCAGAGAACCCACTACATTTCATTTAACAGAGAAAGGGCAAAAAAATGCATCCTAAACCATCTCAATCAAAGGCAAAGTTTAAATTACATATGGGGATTAAAGACCAGGATTCTTTGAGCACACATTGTGATATAAAAATATAAATCCTCTCAAAAGCCATACAGGCTGGATGTGGGCACAACAATCTACAACCAAGAAGTTAAAATATCCTCTTTTCAAGTGAGGCTACTGTTTAAATGTGTATTCCGATTTTAATGATAATACGAATTTAGAAATTTTCCTTGAAAAATTCATTGATAATCAAAAATTATAGATTTCAGAAATCAAAGCATTATTAATTATTGTGTTCGTTTTGGAAAAGAAATGTTTAAACTGAAAGAGTATTAGAAAAGAAAAAGCATGTTCTTAGCTAACTTCTTTTCATTATTCCAGAGAGGGCAACTGCCTTGCACAAAATGACCTAGTCAGTCAATAATAGAGCCACAGTGAAGATCAATTTGATGAAGTTCACTGATCCTATGCAATCTCTCCATTAGTCCTCATGCCTTGCTGTGGTTGCCTGATTATACTAAGTAAAAGGTATCAGATTCATTTCTCCTGAATGATTAAAAATAAATTAAAACTCTTTCTGTTTGTAATATGACAGAATAGATCAGCAGCTGGCAAACTATGATACGGGGTCAAATCTGGCCAGCAACCTGTTTTGTAAATAAAGTTTTATTGGAACTTAGCTTTCCTGGTTCATTTATATATCAGTGATTGCATTTTTGCCATAAGAGCAGAGCTGAGCAGTTGTAACAAAGACCGTATGGTCCCAAAGCCTAAATTATTTAATATCTGTCCCTTTACACAGTTTCTAATCACTGTAACAGAGTCTATTGCTAATACAGTTATTTAACGACAAAAAGATACATTAAACAAGATGTTTATGAAAAACAATTGTTCAATGAGATGAATGCTGACAGAAGAATGAATAAGTCTCATGTATAATTTTTTATTGTGATTACCAGAATAACAAAGCCATCCAAATTCTCAATTTTCCTTCAGATGTAGGAGACACCAAGACCCTGTACCATATCTCACCAATTCTTCTTGTGTATTACAGAATTTGAAGAGCCTCTTGTAAAAGAACTAACTCCTGCTCTCTAGCATTTGGTATAGAATCGATTCCTAATAAATTACATTTCCGATTTTCCTACTAAAACAGATATTCTTTAAAATAAAGCACCTTTTTAGCTGCTGTAAAGAGAGAACAATAAACTACAATGAAATTATAACTGTTGTGCCTTACATTAGAAGTGAGGTTTACTCTCCAAGGACAACATTCTGATCTGTGTAATTTGGCTAGGACACTACAGTCACTTTCAAATACACTGTGGTATTTAACATGCACTATCAATTAGAATCTACTCCCCGAGCTCATAATTGACAATAGACAAGAATATATAGGACAACATAACAAGACAGGCTTTGCAATAAATGGCCAACTTCAAGCTACAGTATCTAGATTTCCAATTTAATAAGCAAAGGGGAGGAGAATGGCACCATGGATCAAATTCTCTACAGGTAATAATGTAACACATTAACTGCCTAGAGTTAGGAAATAAATCTCAATTACTAAAAAAGGCTCTCATCATTCAGTTGTCTTGGTGTCACTCCTTCTTTTTAAAACAATTACCGTGGCTTAGAATTAAAAAGAGCTGTTTCTAAAAAATAGATGCTCTATTTTGGGAACATTACATACGATTACATGGCTTGTATATTTTTTTAAAGACAATTTAAAATAAGATTGGCTTATTCTTTTTTTAAAAAAAAAAGTAAAAGAAAAGGGAAATTTGTTCTTTCAGAGTTGTTCTTCTCAGGGGGAAATAATAGATCTCTTAATAGTTAAGGTTTCCTCTAAATGTTAAAATAATGTAGCTCTGTCATCTAGTGGCAGCTACTGGTAACACAACTCTGGAACACAGCTTTGATATTATTGTAAAACCCTAAATTGATTTCTCCTAGTTAACTCTAAAAAATTCCTTTTTACTAAAAACATAAAATATAAGTTTACAAATATAATTGTAAAGTAAATTACATATAACAAATAGAGTGGACATTAAAAGCAAAGAATTGTCATTCAGTTGAAATAAACTTACTGCTACACTAGAAACTAATGAGGTATTAAATTTGTTTAAAATATGTTGGGTTAAATCCATATAAATTTGTAGACTACATTACCCATGCTATTTTTACAACTTCATAAATATCTAAATTTATAAATTAAATTTGAAAGAATTTCTAAGCAGTAGTTTCCGAAGAAAAACATCATTTCAAAAACTTTCTGTGATATTTAATGTAGGGGACTAACTCTTCCCTTCTGCCCTATTCTGTCCCACCTCCCACTACCAAACAGTTTACTTAATTATTCCTGCATCTTTCCTTCTTCTTTCATACTAGGATTTCCATAAATATTTAGAATACACAAATTTTGCCATTAAAAATGTTATATTACCTTTCCGGGAACCACTATTATTGGAACTTCCTGACTAGAGTCATCTGACAACTATTTTCCAGTACAGCATCTACACTAAACATTAAGAAGTTAACATTTTGTCAGTTTTCTTTTTTTTCTCCCAATAGTATGATTTACATTCTGCTTTTGTCATAAGATATATGAATAATTAAATACATACTTATAATATAGAGGCATATTATAGGGCATTATAAAATGATACTAAATTATGTGTATCTAATCTATATGTGTAGTATAAAAACATCAGGTACAAGGAAATATTGTTTCATTAATTTTTAAAGGATATAAATATGTATTTATGAACAATAATATCTATATTTATTATATTTTGTTTCAATAAATTATTTTAAGGGCAATTTCCTCTTCTGTCACTTACAAGTATGTTTTCTTTTAATTTTCCTTCCTCTGACTATGTTTAAAATGCCATAGGCCTCATGAAGAGTAAGATTAAATGGAGAGTAAACGGATTAGAAGATCCAGGTAAAAAAGAAACAAATGCTAAAGTCCTGAAGCCCATTTATTTATTCCTAAACCCATATATACTCCTAAACTTTAATCTCATTTGTATATTCCTAAACCCATATACACAAACATATTTTTACAAACATTCACATGTTTCATAGACAGTAAGACATCTTGAGAACTGACCTTTAAATATTTTGTCTCTTAAATAACCATGGTATAGTCTTGAATTGCAAAAATTGTCAAAATTGTTTTTGCTGATAGCAAGGAGTATGAAAAGTTTTGGGGTCAGCAGCAAAGTGGTGGATACTATGTTATTGCATCTCACAATTTTAAATAATATAAGTATCATAATGATTTTCATCCCTAGTGTTCTTTGAATGTAGGTTTACATATTACTATATACATAGTATAGTTAAGTCTTATTCAACTATTAAGGGGAAATTCAAAATCTAGTATAAACTATTGATTTCATCAGATTTTTACAATTATTGAAATTCACTTTAAGGCTAAGTCATCAAGATTTGGCTGCAAAGTCATTATTATATCACATTCTGATCTTAGGTTAATCTGTTCTATTTCCTAAAACCAGTATTTAATTGCAAGTGGAAGCTCTGATACAAAAAAAACTTTTGACAGGCTTAGAATGAGTACCTGGCTGATCTGCTAATATGGAAGAAAAACTTATGTTTTTTTAAAAGAAATACATATATATGTATAATCTCCTCTCAACTACTTCAGATAGAAAACTGCTTTCTCCAAGTATTGGTTATCAATAAAATAGATTATCTTCATAGGGAGGGGGAATGTTGAATGGGATGCAGCACCACAAGAACCACAGAATATGATAATATTACAGAGGTTTTTGCTTTTGACATGGGAAGGTCTATAACTTTTTTTTTTAACTAGATTTTACTTTAAGTGGAGAAAAACAAAAGAGAAAAAAATGTATTTTGAATCCTAAGGTAATATCTAAAATGAATCAATATGTTTGTGGCGAGCATTAGGACACAAGGAGTTATTGTTACATTTTACCGCAGCATACTTACTAAAAGTTCCAGGCACTAACTACATACTTAATAGCAGAAAATAGCCAGATCAATTTATAATCAAAATGTGTGATAGAGAACCCCACTGATTTACCTCCAGGTTACCCTCCTCTGTGTAAATGCTTACATTTTCCAAGCCCAGGAGCACAAGAAGTGGAATTGTTGTCATTCCTCCTTGAATCCATTCCTCCAGAGACACCGTTCCATCATGATCATAGTCAATTTCCTCCATCATTTCATGGAGGATCTGGAGTAGAGAAGATGAGAAAAAATTTGCAATGAATCAATAAAATAAATTTCGTTTGATACAACAATCATTACATTGATTTATAGAACAAATTGTGACTAACAGCTAAATTGGGATAAATGCCTTGGTAGTTCAGTACAACATTAATCCTATTACTGAAGAAGCAGTGACTTTGTTATAATTACTAAAACTTGGCTACTTACACTGACTACCTTTTAGAAATAAATGCTTAACTTTTTAATATTTTTTCAATGAACAGAGCAGCTAAAACAAGAAGGCATCTTTAATGGAAGGGTGAAAGTGGTCTTTAATTACTTTCTCTAGATTATTTTTTAGGTTCATATATATGCCAAAAAATGTCTGAACAAATTAACTTCATGGCAAAGAGCTCAAATAATTATTTGCTAAGTAGTAAGGGGCAAGGGAATTAAGTTGCTTTTAATTGCCTATCAGAACTTAATAGAGCTAAGAAGTTAAAGAATCAAATCATATTTGATTAGACTTCATTTCTAAAGATGACTTGCACATAGTGTTTCAAAATGTTCTGCCTAGTGTTGTTTGTAATACAATTTACCTCTCTGTGATATGGTGACAATATCAGTACTTACTTCAAAGGGTCACGTTGTTAGGATTAAATGAGTTAATGTATTATAAATAGAAGAGCCCTGGCATATATAGTAAGTGCCAAGTAGAGTTGTTTGTGTTATTATTAACAGAAATTATTGATCAGTTCCAAATATAATAAGCTTGGCTGCTGACAAAGCAAAGTACTTCTCATCTAATGGCACCAAGATGGCAAATGGCAAGAATTCCAGTGAGGAAAGGAACTCACCATGTTTCTAAAATGTGGAAATTCTAATTGATTTGGGAAAAGATACACAGAGAACGATATGAAAAGGTGCAATAAAGGAAATATTTAATGTGTTGGTAGAAGTATTATTTGCCTAAACACTCTTGTCGTTGATTACTTGGTGTCCTTTCTTAGGAAGTACCATATATGAAAATCAGATTATTTTCCTTCATAGCAACAAACTGATCTACAGATACTGGGAAGAAACTTTTTGGAATAAAAATGATGCTGGAATAATTACTTCATTATTCTCAAAATAAAAGATAGGAGAAATTATTTAGAATCTGACAACATGGCATAAGGTCTGGTTAAAATGCACTGCCTCTTGAGAGCATGTGATGCATTAGTAGAAATGAATAAATGGCTGATGCTCTCATTTTTGTACCTAATAAATCTAATGTTACAGCCTGTGTTAATCTGATAAAAACTCCTTCCAAGGACATCTCAGTCTTGCGTACTAACTGGGGTCAACCTCAAATGTTTACTTTTCTTTATTCGTATATAGAAACCTATCAGGAATCTGCAATCTGTACATTTGTTTGCAATGAGGAGAGCTGTTGAAGCATTAGGCAAGACAAGGCAGTTCCCATGACAGCAGACACAATGCACAAGGCAGACTTTTATCTTGCCTTTCTACTATTTCAACTACTCCGAACAATGGCAGACTTGCCAAAAAATGCAATAGTTTATTACAGTATATTCTCCAGTAGAGAATTTGACAAATACAGTAGGTTTCATCTTAGTTAGCTGCTGTCAGCCACCAACTGTCCCCTTCCTCAGAGCTTTCTGATCTCTCTCTTCTCAAATCTACATGCCACACACACACCAAACATAATTTTTGTGGAGAAGAGCAAGTGCCCACTTCTGTTTTGAAACCTGATAGGAAAAAATCATTTCCCCAGCCCCCAGCGAGAACAAGCAGGCCTGATTGGTAGATGAATAGTTTACCCAGGTAGAAAGGTGAGTAGGATAATGGAAAGCTGTTTTAGACTAATGTAACCAAAAAGGACAATAGTACAAATAAGAAATTCCCTGGATTTCAGTGAAAATAGTACTAAGGTGAATCAAGCTGTAAATTAAATACATGTTACCATCTACTTTATTATTCCATATACAACTGCAACCCGTTAATGGTATCTAACACTCACTATGAGCAGAGCGTGTGCAATTCCACATTAAGAAAAAATAGGTTGAGTTAAAACTGGAAATATTCCAATCCCAATAAGAATGGTGCCCTCCTTTGTACATGCCCTGTGCTTTGCAGGCTTTAGTTTACAAAGACAGGGAAATGCTATCAGAGTTATTGCATCACATAGTCATGGCATTATCATGCTTTTTACTGCATATATGTGAACAGTGGTTTGGAAAACAGGCTTCTGGAATTCATATAAAATGCAAACTGCTTAAATAAAATTGATTTGTGTTTGCTTTATTCATGTACACTTTACTAAACATAGTAGGTTTGAAAGCAAACTGAAATCGATAGGTGTTATCAACTCTCCTCAACTTGTGACTTAAGTCAAAGTTTCTAATCAGGTATGTTTTAATATACATTTGAATAATGTTGGAATTTTGATATTAATCTATTTAAAACAATGAGTCTTTATGGTCTTATAAGCATTGTTAGATACTGTTTCTTTAAATCATTTGGTTAAAAATTTGTGTCTTGACCTTTAACTATCTGAAGAGCTTTGGGTAAGTAATTTTAACATATTTGGGTCTCAGTTTACTCATCTGCAAAAGAAAAAAACAGTGTACCTCAGAGAGCTGCAAGCATTGAATAACACATACACACAATATAACAGAATGAATTGTGTATAGAGAACTATCATCATCTTCTTTTGTGACATGACATGACCTTGACAATGTCTATCAGCAGCTTCTGTTTATCCACATGTATGTAAGACCACTTTTCAAAATATTGATAATTTCCAAGAGGAAGAGAGCAAATGTTACTTCTAAGAGCTTCAGAATACCACATACACCTTATTATCTTATTCAGAATCTAGTTTGACTTCTGATTAGAAATAGTGGCTTAGCATTATCAAAATCAAATGACAGTAATATATTAGGGTTCCAGAAAAGACAAAAAAATAAAAAAGGTCTTCCAGAATTTAGTCAATAGTTAAATTATTCATATACCTACTGGATTAAGTTCAGTGACATCCCATTCAAGGTACTCTGCAACATGCATCATCTGACTGATGATATTTTCTAGCTCCTGGGGGGAAGGGGAGAGAGAATATTTGAATACAAGACCTTAGTAAGTTCTTAACCTTTGAGAGGAATTGTTTTGTTCAGCACATAGTTCAAAAAATTAATTGAGTTATATGATTGATTTTATATAATCCTATACATATATAAGATTATATACACTCACATGCATGCTCACACATGGGTGTGCACACACACACACACACACACACACACACACACACACACACACACACAGAAAGGTCTGACTACACAGACTAGAGGAGTCTGAATATAAATTTATTTCGTACTTTGTCTAGAAATCTTCACCAGGAGAGGGCGCAACTCTACCAAGAAAGATTTTCTTCTACTGGAAAAAAATTATCTAAAGAAAGCAGGAGCATATATATTTTTTTACATGATGTGACTTCTAAATCACTGAATAGCCTGACCCTTTGGCTTGAAAACAGATGTGGAACTGTGGAAGGAAGCGTCTGAGGACAACTGAGAGGTTTATTTTTATTTTGATACACTGAGCACATACATTGGCTGTTCTAGTCATTTACTGGATAATTTGCTCTGCTAGAAAAATGTTCAGGGTCAAGCTTTGGAGGCCAAATACATGCAGAGTTTATTTTGAGAGAGGATAGAATTTTAGCTTGAATCTTCACATTATTCTGCTCAAATATCAACTCTTTGAAGAACTGCTAGTTAATACAGATGGTTTAGCTAAGTAAATGAAAACCTTCTTCATACCTATTTATTTAATGTTTTAATTCTCCCTATCTAGCTCCAGAAAAGATTAAACATGGCTTTGTAAAATGCCTATAATTTCAAATGTGGACATAACATAGTTTAAAAAGTGGTGTTTTATAGTATAATTTAAAATACAATAAGTATAAAAAATAAAGCTTAAAAGACATATTAATCAAAAATTATTCTACTAAAATCTCTGATCTAATGTATGTAGTCAATGTTCATGAAATGGAGAAGAAAATATGATATAAGAGGTTGATTTTTAGGAGGCCATGGGTCCCTCTATCTCTCCGAGAAAAATATAATTATAAATATATTCTTTATGTAAGACAGATTGCCCCAGAAACAATACAAATATAAATCTATTTATTACAGATTAGCGAATTTTAAAACACAAATCCCTTGGAATTATATGCTAAAATTGTGTGTGTGTGTGTGTATGCACTCATGCACATTACCAATCTCGCATCTATTCTCTCTTTGCTTATATATGTCTTAATGATTTGGAAGGGTTAAAGTCTGTGAATGTATTTTAAGAACAGAAACTATTTTTGGTGGACTGTTGTGTAGGCATATGACATTAGACAAGTCATTTAACCTCTCTAAGACTCAGTTTCCTCATCAGTAAAATGGATATTCTAACTTACCTAGTTCAGAGAATTATTGCAAAGATTAAACATGGTATTATGTAAAATGCATTTATCTTGTTTGGCATATTGTAAATGATCAAGAAACCTCAACTATTACTATTAAACATAGTGGTTGTTTTCCAAATTATCAATTTTCTTTCGGTTTTGTCCCCCCAAATGAGTAAACTGCTACACCTTTAAGGTACCAACACAAATGACTTCAGAAGGTACAGTTTGAAACCTGACATTGACAGAAAACTACTGGGGCAGTAGAGAAAACTCTAGAAATTAAATCCAGGTCTTTAATTACAAAAATGACTAGTTTATCCATAAACAAATCCATTTATCCCAACTCATCATTTAATATTTTGCATATAGTTATAATTATTGCTAGTAATCTACCATATACGTTAACAAAAAATGGCCAGAGACCAAAAAAAGCATTTGACTGAATTTTCAAATCAGCTGCCAACTCATGACTAGAAGCCTAATAAAGAAATATTATTTTAATTTAATTTAAAAGAAACATTAAATAAAACAAATCTGCATTAAAATATAATTTGTATTAGTGTAGTCATGAGTGCTACAATAAACATATTGAAATATCTAGAAGAAATCTAAATGCCTAGCTGTGAAATGGCACCAGAAAATGAGCAAACTTATTATGTAGCTTGATATTTCTAAATGGAAAACTGAAGACTAGTAGGCACTTAAAAATAATTTGAAAAATTACTGAGACTTAAATATAAGAAACCCCACAATCATAGCATCAATTCAGAGTGGTGGTCATTTCCGAGAGTAGGAATTATATATTTTTATCTCTCTCTGGAGAAGCTAATATACCATTATCCTACTCAATGTTACATAAACATGTCTCCAACCTCATTGCATTGCTCATAAAACTCTGTTTGAGCTCTGCCATAGGAAGGTCCATCAGATGACGAGAGCAACTCACTCATTAACAGACATAATGTTTATTTCAGTCATTATTTAATATATCAAAACATTTATTTTTTAAATGCACCTGTGTACTTCAAACTTTCTAGAATATGACACTTATTCTTTTATTAATATTCTTATCTGTTCTTGATAGAACAGAAAATAATATATTAAATAATACTCAAAATATGTTACCAACAAATATAAAATAGATTATTAGATGGAACTTAAAATGGACTTTCATATGATGTACTGATTTATGCACTAGAACTAAGAATCTACTTTGTACTCCTCTAAGAGGTAGCAATGATTTCAATATATTACAACTAAAATAAACATTTAATTATTGCTTTCAGTTAATTAGAGATGGTATTTTTCTTTTGTTATTTTTATTACTAAAACTATGGAGTATAATCTGCATATAAAATTGGATGATATATTTTAAAAAGGGAAGTGTGTCAAAGCAATCTATAAATATATTTCAACAGCATGTATGAGTAAGAATACTTTTTTAAAGTGGGAAAATAATGAGATACTTAAATTGATTTTATAATTCCTTTAAATGCTACTTGTATTCTCAATATTTTCTTTAGTGTCAAATCTCAGTCATAGTTTTTCCTTCTTTCTAGATCAATGGTCTCAACTTTATCTTACATTTTATTCAGAAAAGGTTGGAGTCTTTTTTTATCTAAATTCAGTGCAGGGGAAAAAGCTCTGTTTTTGTAGCAATACTATTCAATAGAACAATCATAATCCCAACAGTTTCCTCAGATCACTCTTTCTCAAAAAGTCAAAAGATAAAAATGCTGTGTGAGTGCGTGTAAATGATATTAAGTGTGCCTTCTGTGGTAATAGCTACAAATTTATTCATTGCATTTTTCAGAAAAAACAAAAAACTCTTTAAAATTTTCACAGAAAATTTGAAGAAAAAAATTACCGAGCTGTCCAGGAAGCCATTCCCATCCGTGTCATAAAGGCGAAACATAACTAGAATAAAAGAGGTGTTGAAAAAAAGATTATAGGCGAGTAAGATCAATGTTAGTTTAAAGCATATTCTTTAAAAATTTGATTTCTGTTGAAAACAAATACTAAATTCCTCCCCTGCTCAATGCAAATAATTTGTGGAATTATTTTTCAAGCTAAATTGAAAAGAAATTAATAAGTACACTGGATATCAGATATAAAGTCTATAAAATTTGGTTTGTATCTAGAAAACACTAAAAAGTACTATAGTTTATTGAAACTCTTTATTATAAGATCATTAAATGTAAACTCAAAAATAAAAGATGGAAAGAAGTTGAAATATTAATGGTCTGTATATTAAAGGGCAGAGTGAATAAGGAAAAACAACTGATCAGGAATTTTAGAAATCAATTATAATTTGGAATCCACCATCCATTATAATGTGAGCTTAGGCAAGCACTGTTTTCTTATCTGTGAGAGGAGAATAATCAGCCTACCATAAGACACACATTTGCTGTGACAATTAAATGAGGTGATATACACAAATGCATATCAAAAGCCATAGATCACGTTACAAACATAAGCCACTGTTATGATTGATTCTCAAGCAGTATGGGAGAGGAAGGAGGAGTGCAAAATAGGGGATTCTTTCTGATGGAGGATGCCAACACAGAAAAACTCATTATAATCATGGCTATAATGGTTTATTTGTTTAAATCTGAGGTGGAGCTTCATAGGGTAACTGATCTTTGAACTAATCAAGTAAGGAAGAGGAGAATGTTGGCTCTCTGTGAGTGGGCTCAGGAAAGCAGATGACAGAGGTCCCTGATGGGCCTGAGGGCTCCCTTGTATAATTCACACACCCCTAGGAGGCTGTGGAAGAGGCTGCAGGTGTCATTTTGAGAAGAACAGAGAAGAATGACACAGCTGTAAAAATAGAAGAGTGGAAGTGAGAGTTTGTGTGGGTTTTGTATAATTTCCTGGAGAACCTTGATACCTGAGGTCTATAATATTAATAAAGATGTTGATAACTAAGATGCATAATATGCAATGACCTTGAATGTATATCTGTAACTAATTATTATTTTTGTATTTAATAGTTATTGCATTTCACCCATTCTAAGATATCATCATAAGTTGCAAAATTCGTATATCACTAAAAAGAAACATAAGTTGCCAATTTAGCTATGATGTTCTATGTATTGTAAGATACAAAAAAAAAGTTAAAGATGTTAAAATGTAAGAAAAAAATGTCTACCTATTGAATTAAGATGGATAATGTTAAGCCAGTAAAAGACTTAAGTATGTTTATTTGCGAACCATGGTGATTGTTCCCTCTCATATACCCAATAAATGAGAATAAAATGCAGAAGAAAAGAACAATCTACCACAATGTGGGCACTAAGCATTTCAAGAATTTCTAGCATAGCAGCAAATGGCAAAAAAAATATCTTTATAAGTGGCAAGAATTAACTGACCACTCAGAGAAAGTATTAACTATGGGAACAAGGAAAAAACTTACAAAAACCTATCCCCAACCCAATCCAGTACTTAATTTAGTCATTGTTTCAGGAGAGATAGCCTCTAATACTTGTTCTCTGCCTCTCCCAGGGATTCTGTGTGCTTCCTAATATCACTTAAAAATAATAATCAACTTTATTATAAACAAATGGTTAAAAGGAAACTTGTTATCTCTTCCAGTGATACTGTGTACTTAACATTGGTTTGAAAAGTGAATTTATTATTGAAATATCATAAAGAGAAATGTATTGTTCAATAAATTATCAAAGAGAGCACAGCAATCCATTATCTCTAAGTCAAAGAATAGAATATTACTAACAAAATAGCACCCCTTTCACTCTCTTTCATCATGAAATCCTCTCCCCTCCCCAAAGATACCCACTATCTTGATTTCTATATGCTGTCTTTTGAATTTAGAATTTAATGAACATCCTTTGTGATCTTCCTCTGTATTTTTGCAGATAGCATTAGCACATTTATTGTCTTATCTGCACAGTATTTCAACATATAAAAATATCACAATTTATTCATTCTAAACTGGATGGATATTTTAGTTTGCTATTTCTAGTAATGCTTGGGCTATTTCAAACAATACCACTATAACCCTTCTTAGATGGCTTTTATACTTAGGTGAACATTTACCAGTTGGTTACAGATCAATAGGAAGAAGTCTGGGCCATAGCATATATTGCCAAACAGATATCAAAAGTGATTTTACTTAACTTGTTCAACAGCAGTTTAGGATAGTTTAAGTCGTTCCATTTCCTCACCAATGTTGAGTATTACCCATTGTCTACTTTAAGCAATGCTGGTGGAGGTATAGTGGTATGTCACTGAGCTTCTATTTTGACTTCCCCTGGTTGCTAGTGAGATTGAGCTAATTTTATATGTTTATTGGCTAATTAAATATCCTCTTTTGTGAAGTGACTATTACAGTCTCTTGCCCAATTTTCCACAGAATTGTTTGTCCTTTGTCCTTTTTTTTTTTTTTTTTTTTTGAGACAGAGTGTCACTCTGTTGCCCGGGCTAGAGTGAGTGCCGTGGCGTCAGCCTAGCTCACAGCAACCTCAAACTCCTGGGCTTAAGCGATCCTACTGCCTCAGCCTCCCGAGTTGCTGGGACTACAGGCATGTGCCACCATGCCCGGCTAATTTTTTTTTCTATATATATATTTTTAGCTGTCCATATAGTTTCTTTCTATTTTTTAGTAGAGACGGGGTCTCGTTCTTGCTCAGGCTGGTCTCGAACTCCTGAGCTCACACAATCCGCCCGCCTCGGCCTCCCAAGTGCTAGGATTACAGGCTTGAGCCACCGCGCCCGGCCTCCTTTTTTTGACACAGAGTCTCTTTCTGTCATCCAGGCTAGAGTGCCATGGCATCAGCCTAGCTCACAGCAACCTCAAACTCCTGGGCTCAAGCAATCCTCCTGCCTCAGCCTCCTGAGTAGCTGGGACTACAGGTGTGCGCCACCACTCCTGGCTAATTTTTTTTTTTTTTATGTTCAGTAGAGACAGGGTCTTACTCTTGCTCAGGATGGTCTCAAACTCCTGACCTCAAGCGATCCTCCCACCTCAACTTCCCAAGAGTGCTAGGATTACAGGTGTGAACCACCGCGCCCGGCCTGTTTGTCCATTTTTTTATCAATTCAAAGAAGTTCTTGATATGTTTTGTATTTAGGTCCTTTTTGGGTTATGTGTTGCAAATACACTTTCCCACTCTATGTTTTGACTTTTCCCTTTGTTAGTATAATCTTTTGATGAACCAAAGATCATAATTTTAACAAAAGACTAATTCATCAAACTTTGTCTTTACATAATTCCTCTATGTGTAATTTTTATGTTCTATATAAAAATCTTAGCCTTCACCAATATCTTGACAATTGTATCCTTTTGTATCTCTTAGAAACAGTAATTCTGGAATTGAATTTTGGGTATGGTTTGAGGTGGGGGTCATTTTAATTTTTTTGCTAGATATTTAACAGATTTTGTCTTTTATGAGGATTAAACCAATATTTGCTCACATAAATTCTTTCATGTTTATTAGTTTACATGTTTTTTAAGTGGAATAAATAAAAGTAAGTTACAAATTCTTGATCCTTGGACACTTCACCTCCTCTTGGATTTTCCTGGTGACTATTGGCTACCATCACCATCAACAAATCCTTTCAAAAAAAAGTAGTGTGAATAAATTAACAAAGCAGAGAAGGGGAGGAACTTTATAAGCAAAATTAAAATTTCAGTCCATGAAATAAGACTAGGAACATAAAAAGATCAAGCTGAGAACAAAATGGATTCCCTATGAAATTTAAAGTAAGATAGAAAAAGTAAGAAAAAATTCTTCACAAGATATAAAAGATATCCCAGATGTGGAATGAAAGACAAAAGAGAAAAGAAAAGAAGGTGGGAAATAGGAAAAAAAACAAAAAGAACAAATAATAATTCAAAGTTCTGTCTTGGGGTTTCAACATCCAAGTAATATTAGTTTCAGAAAGAGAGAAAAAGTAAATTAAGGGGGCAAGGTGATTATCAATGAAAAGATTCAAGAACAAATGTTTCTGAACCAGAATTTATGGTGGAAAATTTGAGAACTGAGTAGTTATAGAACTAGAGAAAAGTAATCAAGTAAAAAAAAGGAAATTGTTTTTATTTTCCATTGAAAATAAAAATGGTTTGGCCTGGTACACCTATAAAACTTTTCCCTTTTAAAACTATATTTATGAATAATGATAAAGTTAATATTTAATCTTTAAATTTTATAATGAGATTATTTCTTCTTAATATTTATTTAATATTCAAAAGTAAAGTCAAGTCCCAAGGTCAAGTGAATCATTGAATGTTTAGATCTTATTTTTAAAACCAACATAAGCATATAGATGTTTAGGTTCAAAGGTAAAATAAGCCCAGTGTTACAATCATTTTGTCAACATGATAGCTTCCAAATATGGGTACCTGCTACAAAGTTACAAGCTAGTTTAACCCACTTTTTTTCTATTTTTATGCTCATGTAATTTCACTTTATATAGAAACAATTATGTGCCCACACAGGTATTTAGTTAAAAGATCAGAGCAAAGGCATATTATGCAAGGATAAGGGTAATTTTTTACATCTAAAATTTTTTCTATTCCAAAAGATTTTCAAGTTTCTGTCTATTTTCTCATTGAGTATCCTACTCTGCATACTGTGGTGTTTTTGCACTTGCCAGAATATGTTATTAATATGAAAATATTAATATAGAATTTGTTGTTACACATTAGAAAGTATATATTTTAAAAGGCATTTAAACTATAATTTCTTTAATTCACAATTTTTTACTGTTTTATAGATTTCAATGCCTACTTAGTAAACTTTAAAAGAAGAGGTGAAAAAAATTAGTTACTTAGAGTGTCTGACATCCATTGTAATGGAGTAATACTTTCTCCTTTTTTCCACAAGAGAAACAACAAATAAAACAACAAAAGACAGTCTTTCAAAATAAAAGAGCTCTGGCTGGGCGTGGTGGCTCACGCCTGTAATCCTAGCACTCTGGGAGGCTGAGGCGGGAGGATTGCTCCAGGTCAGGAGTTCGAGACCAGCCTGAGCAAGAGCGAGACCCCTGTCTCTACTAAAAATAGCAAGAAATTATTTGGACAGCTAAAAATATATATAGAAAAAAAATTAGCCGGGCATGGTGGTGCATGCCTGTAGTCCCAACTACTCGGGAGGCTGAGGCAGAAGGATTGCTTAAGCCCAGGAGTCTGAGGTTGCTGTCAGCTAGGCTCATGCCACGGCACTCTGGCCCAGGCAACAGAGAGAGAGAGACTCTGTCTCAAAAAAAAAAAAAAAAAAAAAGAGCTTTGCACAATAGGTTAGAAATCATAGGTTTTAGTCACAGCTAGATAAACTAGTAGAATAATAAATAACTACCCTTTCTGGGTTTTCTTTCTTTTTTTTTTTTTTTTCATTGACAAACTATAGGAAGGTTGAGTAGATGAACTTGAAGGTCTTCTCAATGTTAAATTTCAGTGCTTCTAAGGTTAATACCATACATAGCAGTTACGTTAGCACATAGGTTACTCTTCATTATCTGCGTGTCCATGATCCACTTTCTGAATATTTTCTTATTGATTTCTCTTCAGTGACACATTTTCAAAAAATGTAAGGTAATTTAAAAATTATTTTAAGTCATTAGTAACTTGATAGACACTAATCTAAAGAGGAATACCATGCATTTTAACATAAAAGTATAAATAAATTTAATATTATTTGATGTCTTAACTAATCAATATTAGTTTTTATATTCTCAAGCACCCATTGACTTTAACATAGTTTCATTTAACTATTATTTATTGAGCATCTATGTGTGAACCACACACACAGGTATTAGGTTATAGGATGGGCACCTACACAGAGTGCAGAGGTATGAAGGAGAGTGAAGTAAATCTGATTAGGAGATGGCAAGAGGACTCCTGATATAGGAAAGGCCAAGTGTAGACTGGACTGAGTCAAATATACACTGGGAAGAAAGAACCCCAGAAAATGCACATTATAAGCAAAAGCACGAAGGTAGAAAAGTTCAGGGTTTGTCTGATGATGGAAAAGCTGCCCCATGTGACTGGGACAGTGTTTGTGCACATGTGTGCGGGTTGTAGCCAGATGCAGGACTGGCAGGGTAGGCTGAGGTCTACCAGTGGAGCCAGATCAGTTTATCGATCATAAGTTAAGGATTTAAATTGTATGTATTATGATATCAGGAACCATCAAATGGACCCTCTTTCACTCTGAATCAGAAGAGGAACAGGAAAAAATTGGTATAGTAGTCGACAAGGTTTTAGGTAAGAGGGGAGGAAATTACAAGAATTCACACTACATGAGTGAGATGAAAATTACATAGGTAGGTGTTTGAAAAAATAAAGCATCTGAATTAACTTCTATCTAGAACACACAAGTTGAGAGAAACACTGACACTGAAGGCCAGCTGAGGTTTTGAGTAGATCTATAACCCCTAGAATTATATTTTTATTTCACTAAATTTTTGCTGCTCAGTATATAAGTAAATAAATTGGACACCTGAAACTAACTGTGAAAAAGTAATTGACATCTTATACCATGGATTATGGAATCAGTTTGAATTTGAATGCATGGGCAGGCAAAACTCAGAGGGCAAATTCAAGAGGAAGTGAAGTGGCCAAGGGTGAAGAATTTTTGACTTATCTTTATTTATGTCACTTAAAAACTTTATGTGAACTAATAAATGTGAAGGAATTTATGTGAGCAAATATTAGTTCATCTAATCCTCATAGCTATCCTATGAGATAGACACTATTTTATAATCCCAATTTTACAGTTGAGGAAACTGAGTCCTGAAGAGGTTTTTTTTTAAAATGTACCCAAATCACTCAGACAGTTAAGTGTCAACCTAGGCTTTGCATTCAGTCAGTATAAATCAAGAGTCAGTGTTCTTAAGTACTATGTATGCCATATTTATAGTAAGAGAGTGAGAAGTTAAGTGAATATAGGCTGTGGTCAGAGTGAAATTCTAGAGCTTAAAGTTTTAGAATAAGAGCAATTCTTGGAAGTTACAAGCCTTGGCGTATTGCAACAGAAGTGGAGCTATAAAAATATGGAGGTGAAGTCACAGAACTGGAAGAATGAAGGAGACTAAAAGAGAGAATGAATGACTCTCCATAGAGTACTGCGGTGGGTTTAAGGTTAGGAAAGCAAATCAGCCCCAACACCATGTCCTCATCCATTCACTGGGATGGTTGGTAACTGATACCAACAAGGAGAGAGAAAAATGAAACCCCCTCAAACCCTAAAACACACGTGCATCTAGCCATGTAAAAGCACGTATCCCAGGGCACGTGGAAGCAGAGTAAGAAACACTTTCTACCTGATACAGGCTCAGGGCAGCCAAGGTCCTCTTAGGGAGGAATTACAATTGGGTTAAGGAAATCAAATTTGAAGAAATGGATTATAGATTAAGTTCTCACTTAACATTTTTGAGAGGTTCTTGGAAACTGCGACTTTAAGCAAAACAACATACAGCAGATCCTCAAATAATGTCCTTTCCCCTCAATGTCATTTTGTTATAATGTTGTTGAGGAAAAAAAGAACTGGTTTTGTTATACATCATTCACTTTAAGTCACAGTTTCCAAGAACCTGTTGACAGCATTAAGTGAGGACTTACTGTAATCGGTGGAAAATTCAGGAATATTTGTTTGCTAGTTTCTTCTCTGTAGGATCAGCTTTATAATGAACATTGTGTAAACACCTGGCAGAAAAGACAGGTGAGGAGATAGAAAGTGATGAGAAGCTCTAAATACATTTATTAAATATTATTTTTGGGGGAAAGGTATTACTTTTATCAACATTGATGACAATGTAATTCCTTTATCTTATTAGTAAAAGAATCTAACCAAATATTGACACTGTGTATGTGTTTTTACTGAACAGAAGGAATTGCATAAGCCAGTGCTTCTCAAAATGTGGTCTCTGGACCAACAGCATCAGCATCATCTGAAAACATGTTAGAAATGCACATTCACAGGTCCCACCTCAGACCTGCTGAATCAGATAGAGACAGGTCCCAGCAAGCTGTGTATTCACAAGCCCTGCAGGCAATTCTGATGTGTGATAAAGTTTGAAAATCTCTGACCTAGAGCAACGTGTATGTATTCCCCTCTGCTTAGCTACCTGGATTCAGCTAATCCAAATTCAACATTCACCTGAAAAAGTTAATTTTGGGTGCTTGATCACATCTCTTTCTGTGTTAATTGTAAGTGCTTTTTCTTCTTTTCATTCTTATGTTTTATGTTGCTTAACAAGTTATAACCCTTTTGGACGTAAGTATATAATAAACTAACCACCATTAAATATTTTTTAAAGTCTTGCTGAGAAATTAAAAAAAAACACTGTAACTGTAAAAGAATACATAAATGTTACAAATTTGTAAATGTGCAGTTGTAGAAGGGTAAAAAATACATGGTAAATTACTAAGAAAGTGGATAAGGGGGGTGGATTTTGATTTAATTGATATGGGAAAGGGCCAGGCTTTGGCATTCAAAAAGAAAAAGAAAAAAAAAATCTGATGGTTTTGATGTATAGCCAGGATAAGGACCACCAAATTAGAGGGTGTAGAGAAGAGACCTAGAGCATCCTTTACTTTGATAGTAAAAATGCCAGGCCATAACAAGTCTGCCTGTAAGTGTCTGAAGAAATGGTTAAGCAAAAAGGAAAATGCAACTGAATCTTGTGTAAGCTTGAAAAAGAGCAGGGAAACTCCAAAAAAGAACAGAGAGAAGGGGGTTGATAACACCGAAGAAAAGTAAACAGCAGGTCAGTTTGACTTGATTCATCAAGTATCTTGGACTAGTATGCGAGTTAACACTCTGTCCACAATTGTGGACAAAGTCTAAGTAGGTTCAAGGACTTGCGCTGAAAACTCAAAAGCATGCTTCTTAGAAATTCCACCTTAAAAGCAATATACTTCCAGTTGACCTAGAAATAATTAAACTGCCCCACCAAAGACCATTTTGAGGAGGATTGATGGTACCTTCATCCATTCTCAGATGTGGAAAAAATGTTTGCCTTTATATTTTTATAATCATCCCCAAACACGGTCCTGATAACACCTGAGCAAACTTTCTTTCTGGCTCTCACTTCAATAGAGATTCACTGAATGTTAATATTTACTTTGGAATGGGAGAAATTTCTGGTCCTTCGGAATACAAAATAAATATTGAATTCAAATATTCAACATTTATGAATAATAAATATGTATTTAAAGAATGATGTTCATATGGCTCATTCATAACTTAAGCAGGTGTGACTTTTTAATAATCATATTATGGTAAATCCTTTACTGACAGGAGAAATGTTATCAGTAAGTTACTATTACATTTGACTAAAAATGCTTCTTAATTATAATTCTGAACCATCACAACATTTTATGTTTGCTTTAAAAATCTTAAAGTCGGGACATTATCTTCACTATCATTCTAGTAGTAAGAATTTTTCATTCATTTTTAATAATATACGATATAATTAAGTTAATCAGATTATTGAATAAGCTGTCAGCATTAAACATAGAAAGGGCTTTGGAGATAAAGTAGATTATCAAGTGATCAGGTTTAGAGTAAATGCTTGAAAAAATATTTTCTTGGATTGCAATGAGTAAAGTTTGCCACCAGAGGGAGCACTATCACCATATTTTTATCACACGCCGTACTTAATTTACTTTGAACTAGATAACAATTTTCTGTATCTGCCACATCCCAAAACAAACAAAATTATCATTTAATTATTCATAATATCCAGAGTCAAATCTCATAAGCAGTTTGGCATTTGAGAAATCATTTTTCCCTGCCAACGAGAATGTTTGTGCTAAAGCATGCAAAGATTTCCAAGGTAAAAGGGTGCAGGTTGCCTATTTATAGGGAACTTTCTTGCTCACTTATGTGATTTCTTCACACACTAGACATAAATATTTTTTCCAAACAGTTCAAAGGATACTTGCCAAAGTTTGTCAATTCAAAAGAATTGAGGAACATTTTTTTTAAAGTCATGTAACAAACATATTCCAGAAATAATTGGTAATAAATGGAACTTGATAAATAGGAACCTGAAATGGGGAGATCTTAATATCTTTTAATTGTCTGATCCTCAGTAGGAGAAACTGTTTTATTATTAAATGGGGTCACTTTATTTATCCAAAAATAACACAACTGTAGTAGAGGCAATTTTGCCTTCATCAAGATCTAGTCCCTTCTGCCCCTGACTCTGAAGAGTAAAATAATTAAGAAACACATACACTCAAGCTTATCCTCAGGTCTTCCTCTTTCCAGGAGAGACAGGTAACAGACAATGTCCTTCAAGTGGATTACTTCTGGGGAACACGTATTCGCAGGAGAAGTACGGGGAGGGGTGATGGCACCTTTATTCATTCTCAGACCTGGAAAAAAAAAATTGTAGTGTTTTAAATATTCATAGTGTTCTCACACAAAAAAACTAATGAAGAAAACAGAGAGAGAACACATAGACTATAAAGAAAGATATCTATTTTTCTTAATCATAGAATAATAAAATCCTCAGGAACTTCAGGATAGCAGAGTTAGGCACATTCTATGACTGTTGTAAATAATGGAGAGTTTGTGGTGATCCAGGGCCCTGGACACTGCTCTGCCTGCCACTGGAAGGTGCCAGGGTCAGGATCCTATTGCCCAGGGTGAGTTACTGTCCTAATCCGAATGCATGAGGCACCACTCTCCTATTCCACTTTTCCCTGCTTTAGACGGTGACAGCTATACATCAGCAGGGAAAATACTGAAAATGGGCCTTTCATGAAAAACTGAAGAAATGTGAGTTTGTCACAATATGACTTCTATCTTAATAATAAATAATTGTTAAATCATAAAAACATGCATTTATATCAAATATTTGCCAGGACCATGAATAAGAAATCCTTTTTTCCCATCAAGGAATCTGTCCTTGAGTAAAAAAGAACATAAACAACATTCTGGATGAACACAATGGACATTTAATTAGAGAGGTGAGAACATATGACCAATCTTGTTTTAATATGGTTCCTCAGCACAGATTTACCTAATTGCACATCTCTTGCCCTAGTCTATTTTCTGTGATTTATAATTTTGATTGAATACCTATAATCTCATCCCAATATCTCAAAATTCCCAGGCATATAATTGAATGCATTGTGAAATGTCACCAGTTAGTTTTATCATTGGTGATGCTACCACTGATAAGGGGAACTATTTATGGATTATCTAATGTGTGGCTGAAACCATGGTAGGCTTTTTAACACATATCATCTTAATCCTTACATTAACCCTGTGAGGTAGATTGCGTTATTACCGTTTTACAGATGAGAAAAAGTCTTACAGAGATTAATTCTCCATAGTTTCAGAGCTAGCAATACCAGTTCACACTGTATTTTACATTGGTAGCTTAAAGACTATTTTAGTTCAAGGCCAATAATTAAAAAAAAAAAAAAGCAAGAAAAATAATTTACATCTTAACCCTGCAAACACACACACACACATTAGTGAGTTTCATAACTACACAAATATCTTCTTTTCTATGTTAACCTACTCCTATTCTATTGTATTTGATCCTTAAAATTTTGTCAAAGATCCTCCCAACTGAATTTACTAGCCACCAATGGGTCAAAAGCCACAGTTTGAAGAACACTGCTTTATATCCTTCTTTCATTTTTCTTTTCACTAAAGTCTTACTTAGTTCAAATATATCTTCAAGTTTCACATTCATTCTACTTGTTTATAAAGTTAGTAACAGAGACATATATTATAAATAGATTTTCCTCTTGATAGAAGTATCAATGTATATGTAATACAAACTAATAGTTATTTTTACAAACCAAAGAAGGCAGAAAATTGAAGACAAATTCTAAGTTAAAAAAAAAAAAAGTGCCTTGAATAATTGCAACTAGCCAAAGAAAGCTTAGCCAGCTGCAGGAATAAGCAGTTCCAATTTATAAAAAAGACATTTTGGCACTGACCCTTGACACGAACATAACTTCCAGACTTAGAGAACACAGCACTTGAGTTATGGTTGGATTAGCTCTGACCTAACTCATCCTGCCTGATGAGCTAATCCTCTCTTCCCAGCCCTCCCCCTGTGGTACTGAAACAATCTAATCAGCTTGATTTAACTTTTTTATACAAAAACTCAGAACAAAACAAAAAAGAAAGTAAAGAGCATGCTGTGACATTTATTTGAAAGAAAGCTAAACATATTATACATTTGCACTTATTTAGAACATGGTATGATAATTTGTTTGTACTTACAAAACTAAGGCCCATGGTATTTAATTATCAGTTTTCATTATACTGAATACAAACAACTGGAGAATGTAAGGACCACATAATTTTCTGTTTGCCTTTCCTGTATGTAATATATAAATTAAGCATGAACATATTTATGTATAAATTTATGTATAGCCTCCATTTTTGAAAGAATGTATTACTGTACTAAAATTCTTTTTGTTTTAAAAAGTGAGTAAATATTTTCCATTTTCTGCTCATGACATATTAATAACTGAATGTTGAATCATGCATTTAATTATGTCAAAGTTTTACATTTAAAAGAACATAAAGCTTTTGAAAAAGAAATATTGGCATATATCCAATCTATATGTTGAAGGACTGATCCACTCTTCCTCACCTCCAATTGCAGCAAAATTTGAGAGGTAAAATATATAGTTTTTGAAATGATTTATAGAGTGCATCAAAGAGATAAAATGTCAAAGTCCTTTTTTTCACAATTACTTGATAAAAAAATTATAGAACTGGACTTAATTTTTTTTAAGACTTTACTTCTTTAGAGAAGTTGTAGGTTCATAGCAAATTGAGAGGAAAGTATAAGGATTTGAAAAACACTACGTCATACCCTTCCTTCATTTTCTTTACTGAAGTCTTACTTCAAATATATCTCTGTGTTTCACATTAATTCTACTTCTGTTTATAGTTGTCAGCCCCACACATATTCTTCCCCATTGTCAACATCCCCCACCAGAGTGATACGTTACAACTGACGACGAACCTACATTGACAGATTTTGACATGTTTTGGACATTTGACATCATTGTCATCCAAACTCCATAGTCTACTTAGGGCTTATTCTTTGTGTTGTACATTCTATAAGTTTGGACAAATGTATAATGACGTACATCCACCATTATGGTACTGTATAGAGCAGTTTTACTCCCTAAAAATCCTCTGCTCTGCTTATTCAACCTCCTCAATCTCTGACAACCTCTGAGCTTTTCATTCTCTCTCTAGTTTTGCCTTTTTCACAATGTCATACAGCTAAAATCATACACCTGTAACCTTTTCAGATTGCATTTAAGATTCTTCCATGTTGTCTTTGTACGGCTTGATAGCTCACTTCTTTTTAGCACTGAAAAACATTCCATTGTCTGAATGTCCTACAGTTTATTTATCCATTCACGAACCTTATTAAATTTTGAGATGTTTGATGAAAATGTCCACAGGTTGGTTCCTACTCCTACCCTCTTACCAAGATCAGCCCACGTTTTCTTATGTGGTGAAAATGTTTCTTCATAGTTTCATTTAGTTTTCTGAAAGCAGGCCCTGGGCCTCAGTCATCTTCATAGAGGTTATTTTTACACTCTATTCTATCTTCTATCCCTTAGACTTTGTTTCTTTTTCCTAAATCTGGCTGGAGGTTTTTCCCATTACGTATTCCTCTCTGCTATGGTTCATTGCCCTGAAGAAAAAGTCCTTTTCCTTTTATATAGTTGCACTAATGGTTATTGAGAAGCTCAGGAGGCAACACAGATGGCAAACAAGAACTTGCAGCCTGGTTTCTGGACCACAGCTCCTCAACGAGATGGTTAAGTGGAATCCTATATTACTCTTTAGCAGCAATAGCCTCTTGGGAAGAGGCTCAAAATTCTATTTTCTTTTAACAAAGGCCAATTTCATGCACCTAGTCATCAGTGAAATTCTCTCTTTAGAACTGAAAAGGGAATATGAGGCTAGGCAAAACAAAAGGTGGTTTCTTTTTCCTCAAGTGGCCAATATTTAGCTCTGAAGATCATGTGATTGATTAACACCTAATTTGCAGGTTCTCTGACTTACCCAATGATATGCTACTGTAAATATTTCACCACAAAAGTAAAGCAAATGTATACACACACATATATATCTATATATGTATACATGTATATTACAATGTACAACAAAGTACAATATAAAGTGAAAAATAAGCATTGTAAAGAATATTAGTAGTATTAGTAATAAAACTATTTATTATTAATTTATTTAGAAAGCATTTTTCTCTAAGATTATTTCAGGATATATATAGATATATATACACATATACACACATATTTATAAGCATTCTTTTCTTCAAAGTTTTAATTATAAAAATAGTTAGCATTAGTCAACTTGAATATTATCTACTATTATTATATTCTTTAAGCACATGATTTTCATTGTACTAAAATCTAGATACTCTATTTCCTGAAACAATAACCTAAAAAGTTTTGTTCTAATAGGTATTTTTAATTCCAGTCTCCAAGTTCAATTATTAGCAAACAATTTTTGAGTACATGTTAAATTAGTGCTTCTGCTCCCGTTTGTTTTATTTTTAAACACTTGCATTTCAGATAATGAAAATGGTAACATTATCTCTATTGGTTTTTTAACTGAAATATTCAAAACTAATAGCACAAATTACATTTTCTATACTTATAAGATGATAAAACAATCTGGCAATTTAACTTTTTTAAAAACTGGTTCAATTTACAGAAATGTATCAGACTTATTTATCACACAGTATAATTATACATCCAATATCCATACTAACAGGCATAGAAAATCAAGAGTAAAAAAATTTGTTAGTATTATTACACATCTTATGAGTTTTACACTTAACCTTGCAAATATGCTTGTCTTGAGATAGTATTATAATTATTTTTCTTCTTTATGCATATACAAACTGGCAGCAAAATGAGGTAGATTGCATTATAAGTCAATAATGAATGTAAAATAGATAGTGATTCCTCCTAAAGTGAGAAAAGACAGTGGGATATAGTCCCTGACATGAGACTGGGGTTGAGAAAATCCCCCTGAGAATATACTCTGATTTTTATCTGCTTGGACATTGCCAAAAAACCCCAAACAAGTGATTATGAGAACAAGGATTGGAAGCGCAGGTCTTTGGGGGTAATGTTCTAGGAGCAGAGCCACCTCTGTGAAGGAATGATAATAGTAACATCTCTGGGCAGGGGATAGTGGCTCACACCTGTAATCCTAGCATTCTGGGAGCCCAAGGCAGGAGGGACACTTGAGGGCAGGAGTTGGCGATAAGCCTGGGGAACATAGCAAGTCCCTGTCTCTATAAAAAATTAAAAAAATTAGCAGGGCATGATGGCATGTGTCTGTAGCCCCAGCTACTTAGGAGGCTGAGGCAGGAGGGTTGCTTGAGCCCAGGAGATTGAGGTTGCAGTGAGATATGATCGTGTCATTGCACTCCAGCCTGGGTGACAGAGTGAGAGTCTGTCTCTAAAAATAATGATAATAATGATAATAACAATAACTCCTGTGGCTGTGTACAAACAAAACTTTTGTACAGCAGTCTCATATGACCCTATAATTCTATTTTAGAGATGAAAAAGTAGAAAGTCAGTGAGTAAACTGCTCACGGTCACATAGCAGTCAGTCAGGGGAGTAAACAGTGGAAGATGGGTCATCCAATTCCAAACTTTGGGCTTTTTTCAAAAGCAGTAAAAACAAGTTCTGTCTACACCAGTGCTATCCAATAAACTTTCTGCAATGACGAAAATGTTCTATATATGCACCTTTCAATACAATAGCATTAATCATATACGGCTATTTACCACATGAAACATGGCTGGTAACCAGAGAACTGAAATTATGTTTTATTTAATTTTTAATGAATTTAAATCTAAATAGCTATGGGTAGCTAGTGGCCACTACATTGGACCATGTGGGCTACATATTGTCTGCAGGTAGATAATTCAAAGTTGGTTAAATAACTTTCAGTCACTTGAATACGTCTAAGTATGGGACAAAAAGAATTAAACCACCACATATTAAAAGAGGCCACCATGCCAAATTGGCCATATTTGCCACATTGAAAAGAAATTCCAATGATATCCTTCAATTTAACTCTATTTTTCAGAATGTGTAACATCTTAGCGAGTAAAAAAAAAACTAAGTTAGATTTGCCCTTATGCCATGTATGCAGACTAAAACACTGGAAAATAGTCTGTTTAATGAATAATAGTAACAACAGAAATTTATTGAGCATTTATAAGGTACCCAATACTATTTTAAGTGTTTTATATGCATTATGCTTTCTCAGTCTCATAACTAGTAAGATAGATAGATACACTTATTCCTGTTTTTACATTTAAGAAAACAGAGGTAAAGACAAATAGTACAAACACAATTCAATAGGCAGCTGAATTGGAGTTTTATACCTTAAGCAGAATTTCATGAGGCTAGAGAGAGGAAAAAATATTAGAGGAATCTGTCTCTTGGCTCTCAATAAATAACCTTCATTTTAAGAGTTTGATTTTCAAAACTCAAAAAACATTGATTAGTTCATAAACCTGTAGAAGGAAATTAGAAATCCTAGCCATGGCTGAGAACTTTAAACTTTCATTTTCCATTTGGCCCATGTCTTAAGCCACCCATTATATTAATACAGGTTTGTGAGTGATTGTGTCTATGTGTTTGCACATGTAAACATACACATATATATCACATATTTACCAAATCTTTACCAATAATTGCTTATAGGAAAATGGATTATGAATGATTTTTCTTATGGCTTATCTGTGTTTTTAATAGATATATGATTAGCATTTCCTTTATAAACATAAACCTAAATAAATACCCAGGGCCTTTAATATTAGTCATGTAAAACCAGATCCCAGGCACTGAGGATAGAACACTGAATAATCCAGACAAAAAAATCCCATTACTATAGAGCTTTCATTCTCTAGGGGATCAAAGCAAGTGTTCAACATCATTGCATATTTTCTAGCCACTACTAGGCAGTTTTACAGCATATCTCAAATGAAATGTTATGATTGATTTGGGCCTCGGCAAGGTACTAAATCTCTTATTTGCTTTTACTAGAATATTACAAACTATAAATAAATAATCTTGAACATAACAGAGCAAAAATCTTAAGACAATACTATCATTTAATGTGCAATTATTAAGATATAACTGGAAATACAAAAATCTCTTTATTCTGGGTATATAAATCTAATAATGAAGTAAAGGTAAAGCATTTGAAAACCAAATATTACTTAGACTATTCAGGTGGAAGAATAAAGAAATATGTATAAGCAAGTCCAATATATTCAAAACCATTTAATAATTAAAGGAGAGACTTGGGAAGAACTCTTTATTTACTGATAACAATTTTATCACAAACCAGACCCCGAAGTTATAAGTTTTGTCTGGTTGCAGGGAAGGGATTAAGGGATAAATATTTATTGGAATAAAATAATTTGTGAATTACTACTACTACTATTAATAATAATAATTATAAGTATGAATTTGGTACCATCGAGGTATAAGAAATGTAATGGACCAGGTACAGTGGCTCACATCCTGTAATCCTAGTACTTTGGGAGGCAGGAGGATCACCTGAGGCCAGGAGTTCAAGACCAGCCTAAGCAAAAGCAAGACCATGTCTCAACAAAATTAGAAAAATTAGCTGGGTGTGGTGGTGTGGGCCTGTAGTCCCAGCTACTCAGGGGACTGAGGCAGTAGGATCGCTTAAACCCAGGAGTTTGAGATTGCAGTGAGCTATGATCATGCCACTGTACTCTAGCCTGAGCGACAGAGTAAGACCCTGCCTCAAAAAAAAAAAAAGAGAGAGAGAAAAGAAATGTAATGGTTAATATAAATACATGTCAATTGGTTAATGAATAAAATTTTTTCATCTTTGTTTCTAGAGCATTTATATTCAAGTATATAAACTTATTACATCAATACTAAATATATCAAAATTAATAAATATACCAGTATATTTTAAATGCCCACTATATACCAGGAATCTCCCTATCTCATAGTCATATGAGCCTTATAGTCTGTTCAGTTTGTGTTTTCTGAGATCCTATCCACCTTTGTTGGCATTGTGGACACTGAAGTAGCTGAATACACACAAAAGAGCTATTATGCTACCACACATTAAAAAAAAATACATATAAACACACATATACATGTATTTTTAATATCCTCAAGACAGTCCTGGTAAGAATAATAGTTTCTTCTCAGCACAATTAATGAAGTATGTCTTCTGGCAAGAACATTCAGTAAAGTCATTTGGCAAAAGAACATTTGTGCAAAGGTTCGAGTACCTAATTTTCATTGTACAATTTTCTGTTCTTAATTGATTAACTTCATTAAAGGCAAAAAGGAATTGTTTCTCCTTTTCTACCAAAAATAAGCGCTTGTGGTGGGACTCATTAGTTGCACAGAAAACATAAAATGAGCCAAATCCTAGGACTGACATTACAGCTTATTGATCTGTAGCTTTACAGCACAGATGAAATAACCACTGCCCCATGGAATAAGCAAGAGGAGGGTTAGTGACCAAAGATAAGCTTCCTTAATTGTTTCAGAGATAGTTGTTATTACTCTTAACCTTAAAATATCTTCTAGACCCTTTTATACCTTCAGCCTCATCTTCCTTCATCATAGCTTCCACATCAATGGCAGTGTGATTATTTGCTGGCTCAAAATCTTGTAATGGCTTTCCAATTTCTTCTGCATAAAATTCATAAATCAGACAAAACTCATCCCCATGTGGCCTTGGCTACCTCTCTCGACTCTTTTCATGCTGTTCAGTCACTGCGTCTGCACCAGCCCAACCAGAGTCAAGGCGGAAACCCAGACCTGGCAGCCCTCCTAATAAGGTTACTTTCCTCCAACCTTGTAAGATCCTCGGGATTTGGATCCTATCATGCCTTCTCCCATCAGCCCACCTCCAAGCCATGACCAATACTTATAAGGTCATGGCCACCATCTGCTCTGGGACTCACAGGAATGACCTTGTTATACTCTTTATCCCAGTTTAAGTGAGTCATGAGAAGCCCAGGCTCCCGGTCATCCTCAGCCTCAACCTGCACTTTCCGTCCTCTTTTCATATTCACTCTTGCCAACAGTACCGGTTACCACTGGACATGCTACACACATTTAATTGTCTGTCTCTCCCCACTAGAATGTAAATGACAGTTGGAGACGGGTTTTATTTTGCTCACTGATGTATCCCCCAGCAGCTTGAATATTAAGTGACACACTGTAAGTGGTCAATTTTGAATGAATGAATACTGAATGTCTTACAGTTCATACACTCCCCTTGGATAGGACATGTTTTGTATATTTGAATAAAAATACACATGTTGCTTTCTCTTCTTGGATCTCCTTTCCCACCAGTACCTGCCCCATTTCCCTGGATAACTCTAACTTACCCTGGATGACTCCTGAAATGGTACATCCCACCGCCCAATTCCTCCAGTCTTACGTGGGCACCTGTAAGCATTTCAGTGTGCTGTCTACCTAGTCAGCTCACAAGTGGATCACAACATTTATTTTATTATAATATAATTGATCACACAATTGTCTGCCTTCCTGCTTGACTTTAAAGGATCCTCTGTTTTCCCGAGGTATTCCTGGCATTTAATGTGTTTAAATAATTGGATGATTGGATGTATGAATTAATGAATGAATAAAATGAATAACTAAATGGCACAACTGACCAATTAACTATTAATACATGATTTAAAGGGTGCTTGGAAAAACTTCTCTTTCTGTCTTATAAAACAACTAATAAGAAACAACAAAAACTTACACTGACCTGCAGCTAATACAAGACATTTTCTATTATAAATTCAACATTTTGGACATTGTAGAGCCCAATAGGAATAAATGAGTGTCTGAATTATATTACATTCTCTTTTAATTTCTATTTTGTTTGAGAAACTAACAGCTACTAACAATTGCTATTAATTGCTGTCCTATACAAAAAGAAAGATAATTTAGCTGAAGGCAGTTAATTCCCAGAGTGCCGGTCTATGTGATGCTGACATAGGTGGGGGTGAGGAAGGGACAGCAATGCCACAAAAGGCAGATGGTGTGTCTTTTACAAGCATGCCAGCATTGCTTCCCAATGGCACGCTCTAGGTATGCCATCTTATTCATCATTGAATTCCTAGGGTGGAACACAGCATGTGCTTTTTAATTACAGTGAAGCTTTAGCCGAGGCTGTAAGGAGTTGGGTTTCTCTGTGGAGATAAGGGCAGAGGAAACATCATACAAGAAAGCACAGAGTCCTGAGAAAGCAGAGCAGGTTTAAGTCATAGCAAATAATTGGATATGAAAAGGGTCTGACGTGCATGGGGCAGAGAGACAGTGAGAATAGGGCTGCAGGCAGATCTATAACCTTCAAGGGATTGTGCTTCAGGCTGTGGAACTCAGACTTCACCATCTTCTTATCTGTATTGCTCAGTCCCTGGAGTCCCATTAAGGTCACTTCAGGAGGGGGTGTCTCAAAAGGTGGAGCTGAGCAGGACTCCACGTAATCATCTCTCTCCCACACTCACTTTCTTCATCAAAGCAACTCAGCTTTAATCAGTTTTATGTATCACGAACTTAAGTTTGCTTGAAAAAGCAAAAAGAACCTACATTAGTTGATAGTGAATGGCTAAACTCAGAAACCCAGGAGTCTTATTTGAGGTTTCTGTTTAAAAGAACATTTTGGAGCTGGGAAGCCAGGGCCCAGCCAGGAGCCATGCTAACTGCTAGTCTCTGACACAATTATGAATCAAACCATGACACTGGCAGAATGTTTGGGAAGAAGTGGTTGTGATGAGTAACAGAGGGCATGTTGTGATTAACTAAATATGAGGCGTGAGGCAGTGGTGGATAAGAAGAGTCTAATATTTTATTATTGGGAAATGGATAGATTCTTGAATGCCATTCACCAAGAGAGAAGAGAGTTAACTTTCAGACACGGTTTGCTATCTTGTGGGACATCCAGATGAAAACCTGCAGCTGGAATATAGTAAATAAATATTCTTTTTGTGCTGAAGAATTAATTCTGGGTTGTGTGGGGAGTAATTGAGGCATTTTATGTCTGACAGTGCCTATTTTTTATATCATGTGAAAAAAATGTCATGTGTTGAGACTGAAAGGAAATATTTGAATACACTTAAAAGATGAGATTTTTAAAGTTTAACATAATTGACCTAGGGGAAAGTGTCAATAATAAATAGTTTTTACAAAGCTGAAGAAGCATTAAAGTCATGTAAATAGTGGGTACTAGAAATTTGTAATGGCAGAAATCTGCATATTTATGCAATTTCTCTCTGGTTATGCTCCGTGTTCAAGTTGTAGAAACTAAAAAATGAGATTGTAATATTGATTCATAGTTGAGGGTTTGTAAGACAATTGCAGAAATACAAAGGTTCCAACTGTGTGAAAAAGTCTTTACAGAGAGTAGTTCAAGAGATGAACTATAAAGGGATGAAGGTAGGATGAGAAGGTGGTCATTGAACTGGCAGAGGTGAGAGACTAGAGAGACCTGGCATTTACAATGAGGCAGGAGAAGTATGAGAAAGCTGAAAAATAATTGCTTTCAGGATATATTCAAAAATCAAAAGTCCAATATAGGAACAATACAGGTAACCTTATTTTAAATAAGAGGCACTATTTAATATTGAAACAAAGTATTTCACAAAAATAAGTCATACATTTCATGAAATATCAGATGGATCATTAGATATTGCAAATTAAACAAAAGCCAGCTATACACATGCACACATTCAATCACACACAACATTTATACCTACATATTGTTATTTTTTTTAATTTTTATTCCACGTAAGCTAAATATTTTACTGTTACCATTTCTCCTATATTTGACTATCAATCATTAATGAGAATAAGATTTTGTCCTTTTTAGTTTTGCTTTTCATCAGGAAGCCCTTATTTTTCAGCTGGTGTATGGAGTAAAGAATAGCTATCGTACTTCTGCTGGTATTATGGTAATAAAATATGGTGAACTCTAACAGGGAATAAATGAAGATTATAGCACCTCTCTGTTCAAAAGTAATTTGTGATTTTTCAACCACAAATACATTTTATTATACATTAGATAACAGATTATTGCAAAGGGAGTTTCTAAAAGTAGAAAGATATTTTTTAGTTCTGAGTCAAGGCTACCTCAGCCCTTAAAAATTTTATTGTTGTCTATTGTTCCTCCTTCCTCAGTGGGGAAAAAAAAAACTCACAAAGGTAGGTCTGAAATGAATGTAGGGTTAGAAATAGTTCTGGAAAGGACACTATGCACTTATTTCTAAAATGTGGAGTCCAAGCTTTGAAAAGGAATCAGAGTTTAATTTATTATTGCTGCAGGAGGGTTGCACAGCCCATATTTCTTTCAAGTAGCTCTGTGCGATTGTCCCAAATGAAGTACAATCCGTTCTTCCTTCTTTTTTTCCCATTTTGAAATCTGATTTGATTTTTACTCCTAGTAATTGTAACATCTATTTAGTACACAACATATGCTATTAGAAGAAAAGGAAGTTTGGGATTTAATTTCCTTACAAAGCTACCTAAGTTATTAGAATTGGTCTCTTTCTTCCATGTCTGATACAGTTATTTAGACAGACAACATTATCAAAAAATGTTCCCTCTTGTTTCTCAAAAGCCAAGGATGGCATTACTTCATGTAAAATTAAATAAAGGACAACTTTGTTCTTTTATTCAATCTAAGGTATGTGCAATACATTTATAGCATGAAGTGAAGAACAGGGAAGTCTCAATTTCTAGATCAAAGTAAGGAATTGCCTCATTTTGAAATGTTCACCCCAAAATGCTTTTAAGTCCTGATACCCCACTTTAAGGACAGATGAACTCAAATTCATTCAGGGAAAAGCAGTGAGTCTGGTGAGGCTTCTCAATCCATGATAGAAAGGGAATTATGTAAGGAATTAAAAGTATTTATAAGAAGAGAAAAATGATGATAAACATATTAGTCATCATATATCTTGGAGGGTAATCATGTGGAAAGTGTACACTTGTACACTTGTTTTAAAAAAGCTTGTACCAGCATGCAATTGCTCTAGGAAAAATATGTTACAACATTAACAGAAGAGGGAGCAACGTTCAATTCTGTGGCTATTTAAATAAGGCTTGATATTGTGGACTCTTCATCAGATTGTCTAAGTTTTGTTTTTGGCTCAACCACCTGTCTCTTAATTATATGTTTTTAAATTTTTATTCATCAGAATGTTGGTTATTAAACTTCTCATCCCTTTACCAACACTTCTATATTCTGCTTTGTGATATTAGGGCTGGGACTTTCTAGACCAGTGCCTCTCCTGGGATGCCTGAGCTCCTTGCAAGGGCTTTGTAAGGTCAAAATTATTTTTATAATGATAGTATTAAAAAGATATTATTTCCTTTCTTACTCTTATTCTAAGTGTACAGCAAAGTTTTCAAGAGGCCCTGTGACATGCTATAGCAACAGAAACACAGAAGCAGGTATGATTACCCGGCTTGCTTCCATCAAGCCAGGCATGAAAGACATTTGTAATGCTGTAAAACAATGCCACCCTTCTAGCTAATTTTTTTGAAAATAGTTTTTTTTTTCATAAAAATAGGTTATTTTGGTTAACATGTAATTGGTTGATTGTTGTTATTTTTATACCGTCTCACCTTTAATATGGTAAATATCAATATGTATCACCTACATAAACAAAAGCGCTTTCAGGTCCTCAGTAATTTCTAAGAGTTCAAAAGAGGTCAAAGAATGAGAAATGCTGTAGACTACATTCTCCATTGTCTGCAGATTCCTGTTGGGTCCACAGGGGGCGTGAGAGGGAAAGAAGAGAAGACAGGAGAAAGAGGAGAGGCTGGTTCTGTTAGGCAGCCTGCTCTTCTGTTAATACCCTCCAGCATTTCAGCCCTTAGCACGTGGTTCCAGTAGCAATAAGCTTAATCTCCAGCTTGTTTCTAAGCCAACAAAGGTACAATAAGGTCCCCCTGACAGGATCTGGCACAGGCCACGGTGATGCTCCCTCATCAGAAGTCTGAGTTCCAGGGCTGTAGGCCCTTCCTTGAATCCTGGAGCTACCAAAGCCAGAGAAGAAGCCAGCCAGAAGCCCGAGGCTAGAGCTGCTAGGCAAGGCCCTCGCCTCAGAACCCCGTCCCAGCTCCAAGAGGTCCGTCCTCCAGGCTTCTGAGGTTTGATTACTCCAACCTAGGGGCAGCACATGCTTCCTATGGTTCTGTCTACATTATCTCAGTGTTCTCTTTTTGCTTTTTCAATCCTCCAACACCAATTTAACCAATTTCCTATTTGATATTCTCTTGTGAAGTGTAGTGAAATTATTTTTCTCCTGACTGGAAGGAGCTTGCTACAACAGGTATTAATGTATTTATACATCTCTGAAGAAGCTACCCATAATGAGAGAACCAATCATCTTTATGGTGACAAAAATTTAAGGTCTCTAAGAGAAAAATAAAAACTCTGTTCTGTGCTCACAAATCTAAAAATGTAAAAGTATATTGGTAATAAACACAACAGATATTAATATTGTAATTTCTTGATATAACTGCTTTGTGATACATTTACAAATATACAGCTGTCTATATTTATCTAGCTATTTAAAAATAGTAGTTATCTAAATTTGATGGGAATATCTCTTAAAAATTATTACCTAAATATAGAATTCCAAGACAAGGGAGAGATAATGGTAAATTGTATTTTCTCTAACGTTTAGCTATTATTATACTGGAGATATTTAAAATGATTTACACAATCTTAGTGTGAAAGTATAAATCCTGCAACAGAGACAATTTTTAAGAAAATCATCATTTCTGTTTTATAAGAATTTTATACTCAATTAGCCTTTGAAATTTTTACTGTTATAAATTTTTAAGTAAATAAACTTACCACCAGAAAGGAGAGCAGGCTTACTTTTTACCATTGGACTAGAATGAGGAAACTTGTTGCTAAATGACATGAAAAGGTGTGCAGTGAAATCATCAGGAAGCTCTGCTTCCAGGAATGTCTTCATGAATAGTTTGAAACCTTCAAAATCTATCGTCTGAAAAAGAAAATTTAAAACATGTATTTTAAGATCTAGCCAAATGTTAAGATGTTACGCTATGTTCAAAATCATTAGTAGTAGAGATGTCTTCAAATAATTTTTTATATCCAAGTTTACAAAAAGACAGTAGCTATTTGAGAAATAGGTTAGGCAGTCCCCAGGCTAACACGGGCGATGGGATGTATGTCTTATCTGTGGTGGTGTGGCAGGAAGAGCAGGAACTTTCCATATAGATATTTCTATTTCCACAGTGTCCATGTGATCGTAAAGAATTTACTCTTTGAAACTTAGTTTCCTCCTCTGTACATTGGGAATATTATTCCTGGTTCCCACAAAATTGTTGTGATGATGAAACCAGGTGACTAATGTGAAAAAGCCAGTACAGAATCATATAGATCCATACAGCAGGCACCCAGAGAGAAAGGAATTTTCCATCTCCTTTGCTTGTCATTAATGGTGATTACTGTTGTGACAATTGTAAAAAGAGGTTAACATCAACTTTTCAACTAAACCCTTGATATAACATTTCAAAACTTCATATGCAAACTTTCCAAAGAAACATGTTTTAAGAATCTTATACTTTCGTATTCATTGCAGAACTACAAACGATTAGACATTTATCTGGAGAGAATTGTTCTGGCGTTGAGGGCCGCCTCACCCACTAGGGAGAATGGCGATGGAAGACACCTTCTAACCTCAAACTAAATGACAGTGTTTCGCGGGAGCCACGTGAAGTGCTTGGTTTCTCCCAGCAGATGCGGGCAGTGGGCCAGGACTGGACTCTTGCCTGCAAAATTGAGGACAAGTGTGTGGGTACTTTGGGGACAAAGGCAAGTAAATGGTACTGGTTTGAATTTGGCCAAAACTCCCTGTGTTTGCAGAAGCAACTATTCATGAGTGTTTTCTGGGAAACGGATGTAGACCACGTAGAAGAGAAGGCGGTGGAACTCTTGGGTCCTATCCTGGAGGGCATTTGAAAGGACTAGAAGACCTACAGAGAAGAAGCTGGAATAAAGCCACATCTGTGCAGATCAAGAGAGGGCAAGGGAGGACAGGCGTCATAGAGAACCCTTGAAAGGCAATTTTTTCTTGCCCAGTTCAGTGTACTGAGAGGAAACTAAAAATAGAACAAAAATGAAATTTGGCAGACTGATGCTCTTAATTTTATTCAAATTCCTGGCAGGTGAGAATAAAATTAGTTCCCTAAACTGTTATTTTGGAATAGAAAAAGTCTGCTTTTTCTTTATAACAATATTGGGGCAATGTGGTGGAGAATGACCAATTTATCATTGTGCTTTTTGGGATAAGCCTAAAATGGAATATGACATTCAGGAATAGCATTAGAGAAAGTAAATTTTTATGGATTAGGTGATGTGCCAATTAAGTACATGTACTATGTTTGCTTTTATACCTAATATAATCTCAAGCAATAAAAACAAAAACAAAAAACTTTTCTTCATTTATTAATAGTTCCAAGACTCTGCCTATACCCTAATCTAACTTTTTTGGTTTAGTTTAGTTTTGTTTTGCTTATTCATGCTCACAAAAGCCCTTCAGACATTTACATTGGTGGCAATAAAAAGACTTCATTTTCTTCCACATTTAATAAATCACCATCACCACCACAGAATATTGCCAATTCTACTAGTAAAATGCACTACATAACTAAAAACTGTGAGTAATATAAAAATATAAAGAATAGCCCCAGGTGGGAGAAGTACTTCCAAAAACAATTTGCCACAATGAATGCAGCCAACGTTTCAAAATATGAAAATAAGGACAGTAGTTAGGCAATTATATCCGAATAATGTTTCCTTGAGCAAGAACACCTACTTTTACTAATAGGGTTCCTTATAGATGATCTATTAAAAAGGAGTAATTCACACTCACTTGGATGAGTGACCAACAGTGATAGATAATCCCTACGTGTATGAAGGCCCATTAGGAACTAGAGTTGATTTGATTGCAAAGTTACAGGAAGTTTGTAAGGATGAAAATCTTCATCGGCATCATGGTTAGAAGCAAGGCTATTTATGGTAGCACTTCTTCCTGTGTCCCAAGTCTTTTTAATCAGCATTTTGTTTAACAACATGACAGATGACAAGGAGAATGGTCTTGGACATCAGACTACCTGGATCAACTCTTGGATCCAACAGTACCTGTGTGACTGCGGACAATTTATTTAAACTCTAGATACCTTGATGTCTTCATCTATAAAATGTCAGTAACAGTAACTACCTCTTGCTGTGCTGGGAGGATTAAATGATTTACAATTTTTGAAGCACCAGAATGCTATCTGGCACATAGTAAGCACTGTAAGCAATTAAACAAATATAAACAATATTTGTTTAAAGAATCATCATTTCAAATGTTCAGCATTCCCAATAATATTTGAAAAATAAGCCTCAAAGCATATCATGTTATGTGTTTTCATTTGCATTTATTATTTTTGTTTAGGAAGCTGGTATAAAAAGTGAACTTCTAAAAGGAGCAAAGGACTAGAAATTGCTGAAAGTTTTCCCTGGGTTTCCTTTAGGAATATTTTAAAACAGCTATTTCTAGCCCAGATCTTAACTTGGTAACATAAGAAAACCAAAACCACCAATAAACAAAAACAAAAACAGGGAGTTCAAAATAAAATCCTTTCTTTCAAATTCCAGTACCTCTACTTGCCACCTGAGTGATATGGGGCAAATTACCTGCTGCTTTAAAGAAAAGAATGTCAAATCCCAAATGTGCTCTTTACAGAGCCTTACACAACCCCCACAGAACCTTATTGAAATAGGTGCCTGTGACTTAATAGTGAAAAACAGAAAAATGGCCAAAGGAAAAATGAACTCAAATGTCTAGCATCCCTCCTAATAAGCAATATATTCCTCCTCAGTCCTTCTTTTTCCAGCTTTCTGGAAGGCTTTCTGAACGTTCTCAGGTATAGCACTCACATGCTCAGCAAGCAAAACTTAGCTTAGTTTTATTTTCTGACAGCTCTAGGCTTTAATTTCCTCCATGTAAAGTGATGTATGAGATCAATCGTTCAGGGTTGTTGTCTAAATGTAATAAAACTTGATGTATAAAGCACTTAACGTATCCTTGGGCACATAGTGTGTAAAAGAAATACAATAATAAAATAAAAGAAATAAGTAAAAGGAAGCACTAGCTTGAGCTTAGATGGATTTTTTATTATTATATTAATTTGCCTTTTTATTGGTCCAGAAAACTATAAAGTTATCTGCATCTTTCCCAATCAAAAGTTCAGGTTTTGTATGTCTTAGATACTTTGTTATAATTGTTGTGTGTGTGTGCAGCATTGGCAAATAAATTACTGCTTTCATAAAGCAACAATTTAAAAAGATATCTTACTTTAAAAGTAAAAGCCTATTGCAGATATATAAATAAAAGAAAAAAATTCCTCTGTTTTAAATTATTTCTACAAGATATATTAGTCACTGCTGAAATTTAACTGACAATGTAAACTTCTTTCTTGAGCTTTTTCACCATGTTTTTAAAAGTAAAACTCCTTTCTGTTACATTTTCTGGCGTTACACACAGCTTACAAGGTTGTAAAACCCAGACTTCATTACAGCTCAAAATTAGCTAACTCAGTGTATCCAATTCATTGAAGAATTGTTCTTCAGTGCCTCTCCTGGTTAACCCATTCCCTTTATTTTCTTGTTAGTAAAGCATTTCAAATTCTATGTTGTCCAAATTATTAGACATTTCTGATAAATGAGATGTTCTCAATCTATACATCTTCCATAATTCATGACTTAGAAGAAAATTTCCAAATTTAGGTATCATACTTTCTATTGTTGTCATGTAGGAGTATTAGAATAGGCTTTTGAAGATTGTGACCTTTAAATAGAATGAGATAATTTATAGGCATATCAATGAAAACATTGATGAGAAATACTGGGTCAGACTTAATTGAATGAGTGTTCAAAAATCAAGCTGCTATAAGCGCAAACACACACATGCATGTGCACACAAACACAAGTTAAAATTTCGAAAACTGCTTTTTCTTTCATTTTTCTTAAGGAGCAGCCACAAACTATTTAGGGAGAAAACAGAGAATTTGTAAAGAATACAGACTGAGCGAGCTGCTCAGATGTTGCTGCCAAATTGGCACAAATTCAAAACACATTTCTATATGCCTTTCATTATTATATCTGACCATCTGGATCCTTTGTTTTTAAATCCCTGATAATACTAAAGAAATAACACTAGTATTCATTCAAGTGGATTCAAAGCAAATGAAAATAAATGTCATCAATCTATCATTACTTTAATTTCTTTTGGCAGTTTTAGGTTGGGGATTTGCTCATATTCAGCACATGTTCACTGAGCACTCACTCTGTACCAGGCTCTGTTCTAGGTGTTGGGGTAAAGATATTACTAGAACCAAAAAAAAATCCTTTCATGAGGAAGCTTATCTTCTAAAGAAGAGAATAAGAAAACAGCAAAATAAATGTGCTAAATGTGCAATGTTTGATGGTCTTATGCACTGTAGAAAAAATGAAGCAAAAGATTTATATATTTGGGACTATGTGCTTGCTGTTTTAAATTCGATGATCAGAAAATAAGAAGCCATTCTTTGAATAAAGATTTAAAGGTGATGAAGGAGAGAGCTTTGCATGTATTTGGAGAGAGAACATTGCAGATAGACAAGACAGCTAGTGCAAAGGCCCTGAGGTGTAAAGTAGCCCCTGTTCTAGAGGAATTTGTATAGGAGCCAGTGAGAAGGAGCAGGCAACTAGAGCAGGAGCCAGGGAGGATTTGAGTGGGAAGAAATAAGGTCAAAGATTCAATCTTTGGTCTGTGTGGACTGGGGGAGATTGTGCAGAATATTAGATCATCAAAAGAGATTTATGGTTTCAACATAGAGTGAACAGAACTGTCATTGGAGGATTTTTAACAGGAAAACACATGATCTAAATCATATTTTAACAGGATCATATGACCATTATAACACTCCTTTGTATCAGATAAAAGATAGTCCACGTTCAGTTTTCACATTTTTCTAGCAAACTTATATACATAATGAATTAATAGATGACCTTTAAAATACAAAAACAAATCATCGAGCTATTATAGATTAAGTAACTAATCTACAGATTAAGTAGCTAAAGAAACAAACAAGCCATCTGTCAACAAGTGTTGGTTGAGGGCCTGTATGTGCAAAGTGCTATTAATGTGTTAGCTACTGAGCAAAAGAACTCTGATGAAATGAGGTAACAAAGTGATAATGTAAATGAGCCAGGGGTTTTCTTTCACCATTTTCCTTTCAATTTTACTTTCTAATTTATATCATTAAATAATTATGTTAAATTAAAAACTGATGTAAAACTGCTGAGCCAAAATATATATTAATATATTAAATATGTAACATACCTAACTTTCTGAGATTTCAAACATATATTTTTGATTTGAAATATCTTCAGAAAAATTTATATTTTTAAATAATTCATTTCTTATGCTTATCTTGTATTGCAATTGACTTTTTATTACTTCAAATTTCAGAGAATGCCTTGATAGTCCCCTTAAGCTATAATGTGGCAACTTCCTTTAAAGAGTGAAAAGTGTGAAAACCTTGAATTTTAATTTTTAAATTAGTTTTGGCAAATGAGAAATATTTTACCACTTCAGAGGCACACAGTCCATTAACTCTAGCTTTGACCTAAGTCTAGCATCCTCTCAGTAGAGAAAAAATTAGAAATGTATTTTTTAGTAAAAGATGGGAAATGGCAAGAAAGATAAACAATGTTACTCAAAGTATTTCAGTAATTACAAAAGGCAAATAATGCATTAGAAAAATTTTAAACAGAATATTTTTACCATGATTTTCAGTATGTCTTGTAATCAAGGGCCTGTATCTAAATATTTTGTACTTCAGCTGGAACCTATTTTAATCTGGTGTGACACTGTCTTGTCTATTTTTCAATGTTAGCACGAGAACAGGTTTGAGTGTTACTGAAACGCACACATAAATGCTCTATCTTTATCTTCTCCTTGAAAAATAAAATCCAATAAAGATATATTGAACACCTTTGCTACATAATTTCAATTCATATCATAATGTCAGTTTTTAATTATTTCTTACTTATATATTCATCTTTAAAAAAATGTCCAAAAGGAGTTCTCTTAATGCACACATGTGCGCAGGCAGATTGACACGTACAACTTCTCTTTCCTGACAGACTACACGGTCCAACATGACTTCACATCACAAAGTGTTTAACATGGCTTTTACATTGTAAGTCCTCATTGTATACGTGAGGTATGAACAATGAAATGTCAAAAATGGCAAAATTCCACTCAAAAATCTCTCTGTAGGCAAGTCAGCAAGGAAGAAAATTGATTCAGGTGGAATGACAAAAATTTGTAAAATGGAATAAATTCAAAAAGCTTCCCAGCAGAAATATATTCTATCACTTCATCTCGAATACTGTTATTTCAGAGTATCATAGATTATGGCTGTATATTTAATATTGTAGCAGATTAAAACAAAACAATATCAACAAAACCAGTAACAACAAAGTGATCAAGGGTTTCAAATATATACTACTCTATAAGTTCTGTTCTTTTTAAGCCATCAAGGCCCAAATCTACCACTGTTAGTATTGGGAGAAATATCAAGTTGAGAAGATATACAAAACCAGGAAATACTCAGATAAAATGTAAGAGTGAAGGACCCACAATTTACAAACGGGTCAGGTAATTTATTATACTAATTATTTTTAGTGCTTAGAAATTCTTAGTGGAAGCATTTTGTCTGCAATTTGTAAAATAGATTTATTACATTGTCACTCTTGTTGAGCAAAGATCATCTTGATCATTTCTGTTTCTTCTACAGGACCAGACCCAATATCATATCTAGCATTTATTACACAGACAACAAGTGCGTTTGGGATGCAATCCAATAGTTTCTTTCTGTTCCAAAAACTTTTCTGTCTTTCTGTATGTTTATATTTCATTAGTGGATGTTTTTATTTCAACCTCCTTCTCAAAGTCTCCACTTTTTCCTTTAAATCATTATAGTCAGTGAGCTGCTCTACTAACCTTAATGAAAAGATGCTGTTAGAAATTTTATTAAAATGTTAGTTGCATATAATGGAAATACTAATGAAATGTTATAATTTTAGGAACTGCATTCAGTATATTATGTATATGCTATCATTTAATCCTCACAATAACCCAATACGTAGATGCTATTATTATTCCTACTTATAGACAAAGAAACTGAGGCTCATAAAAGTTCATTAAGTTGTCCAATATCAAAAGCTCCTTATTAACACTAAAGACTTCAATATTTCTAATGTGAATGTCCATTATGTTAGTCAAAGTATAATTTTATAGACAGATTCTCCAGTTTTTTTTTTTTTTATGTATGTGAACATAAGCTTTTATTTCTTTGGGGTAAATACTCAGGAGTGGGATTGCTGTTTAACATAGTAAGTGTATTTTTAACCTTATAAGAAAGTGACAAATTATTTTCCAAGTTGTAAAAATGTGTATTTTATCAACAATATGTTAAAGTTTGGTTGTTCTATATTCTCACAAGCACTTTATGTATATATGCACATACATTTCATATACATGTATATAAAATACACACATACATATGTATATATACACAAATATACATGCATATACTAGCCATTCTAATAAGTGTGTAGTTGTATACCATTATGGGTTTAATTTGCATATCCACATAGGATGATGATGTTGAACATGTTTTCAAACGTGCATTTTCCATTCATATATCTTCTTTGGTAAAGTATTTGCTTAAATTTGTTGTCCATCATTAATTGGTTTATTTGTTTGCTTTTCTGCTGAGTTTTGAGAGGTTTTTATACATTCTGTGTACATGCCCACAACATATGGTACAAGATAATTTGCCACTGGTTTATCAGTGTTAGATGCATTGACTAGTGTATCCATAGATCTGCCATTACAGAAAAAGGCATATGCACAATATAAGGTATAATAATAAAAAGTAATAGTATAACTATCTATTCACTTGCTCAATCTTGAATTGCCCACTTGCACATTCTGAACTGGGACTGTAACTCTTTTTGTACTCATTGACATTCAAAGTGTAACCTATTACTTTTGGCCATGTATCTGAAAATATTATTTATGATTTCCCTTGCCTACAAACAAAACTTAAAATTCTTAGACATTCTAAGTCTTTCCACCAAAATATCTATATTTATTTTCCTCTAATATCTTTCCATGGTCTTCTGCTCAAAAACAGCTACTCCTGATGATGAAAACACACAAACAAAAACAAAAGACAAACAGTAAAAATAAAATTTAGATGTGGCAGGGTAATTTTGGCTTTACTACTCCTTGGAAAAATGTAAAAAGACTACCTGAAAAATCTAGCATTATTTTTTTCTCTAAACTGGTTTTAAATCTTATATAAATTATTTAATAAATGTCATTAAAAAATTAAGGACAAATAATCTAGATGGAGTATTTACCAGTTTTTAAAGTTAGCTGTGATTATTAAACTAAGGAGAATGAGTTTACTTGTTTTTAAAACTCATTTGTAAAGAAAGCAATTGGATGCAATTGGTGTAACTGTATTTTATAATTGTAGGTAGGTCTGATAAGAAGAGAAACATGAGTGAGATTGTATTGATAATAACAAGAAAGAGAAGCAGAAATGTTGGTTAACATGTTACTTCTGTTCCTTGCTAACTAATTGTCCTGGCCCTGCATAGTTGTGGGAGGGGAAACAAATGCAATAGACACAGTAATTCTGCCAGGACAGCACTCAGGAATGTGGCCAGGCTTGGCAGGAAAGCCAATAACATGTCATGTCCCCCACTCCCACCACATGGTGGAAGGACATTATTTTTGAGTTAAAAAAGCCATTAGCATTACATTTACTTACTTTAAAATGAGAAAGCGAGGCCCTGAGAAAATTAAGGGTAGAGAATTAGTTGGGGCGGCATGTCTGATATTCTCACTTTCATCTTTGGGTCATGCTCCAGAACTTTTGTGTAAAATCACATTGGTGGCTAAAGAGTGACCACAGTCATTGTCTCTAAACATTAACGGAATGCCTACTAAGTGATAGACACAGAACTAATTATTTTACGTATACTTTAGAATTTAACCCTTTTAACAACCCAATAAAGCTGATACACTCTTTATTTTATAGGTGAACAAACTGAGGCTAGAAAACTTGCCCAAGGCCTGCTAACATGTGGTAGTTGTAGGATTTGAACTCAGTTCAGTCAGACTCCTAAGACCACATTTTCTCTGTTATAGTTTCCTTATGCTTTCTTTAATGGGAAGAGTTGAATTTGTCTCTGGAAGGATAATTACAGCTTTCAGTGAAAGAGTGTTTATATCATTGTTAATAATTATATCAGTGTCATTATCTTTGTTGAAGACAATTTAAATATTACATTAGGCAGAAGCACTATAAAAAGTAGGTTCTGATTCCCCAGATTTCTTATTAAGGGGTAAAAGCAACTCCCTGTCTGAATGTAAAGATGCACATATTAACAGAAGCTACGGTACAGAGAACCAAATGCAAAGATAAAGGAAGCCACCAGGGAGCTATGAAAGCATACCTCAGCCTGAGGCCAAGGATCTCTATTGACAGAAAACATGTACAGAGAAAATCCTATATTTGGAGAACACTGATAGCCAAAAAACATGCATAGAGCAATAATACATGCATGCTCGCATTTTTTCCCTTTGGTTACCCGCAGTTTGTCTTTCCTATTCTGTAACTGAAATCACTTGCCTACTAAACAACTGCACGTGGAACAAAGACAGGGCAAGAGAAGGGAAGGAAAAAACCCATTTTGCTGACCATAAAAAAAGCTAAAGCTAATTTTGACACGAGTTTTCAGACAGCCTCTAGTGGAGACCCACGTTATGCAGAAAGGTGTGTTTGTTGACCAAGGGTGCTCAACAAATACTATTCAATGACCAAGACCTGAAAATGTAGACACTCAAAAAAACAACCATTTACTCCAAGGGGTAGCCTCCTAAGTACCATAAAACCCATGCAGTCTGTATTTGGGGAAGCAAAAAGTTTCCACAAAGGTCAGACATGAAACAAGGAAAGGCCATCTTCTGAAATGGGGCCTAATAAATGTCATCACTGTCAATGAATCACCATTTTAGCAGTGCCCCATCCAGAAGATTGTAGAATGTGGGACCTGTATCTATGTCCACCAAAATCATTCTGATGTAATCAGTTGTACTTTACATGTTGGGAATGATATTAGTGTTTATTGTCATTGAGTGATAAAAAAAAATTGAGAAGAAGCAGCTAGTTTGTATACAGTATTGTCCAAGGGAAACAATATTGTGATTTTAGACAATGCATACATTTTAGTAAGAAATATTCCTAACCTGCTGAAGATGATTAATATAGGTCCTCTAGTGTGATACAAAATATCCATTTAGAACACCCCAAACAAGCTGTGATTCTATGCATTCAACTGAACTATTGAACTAAAACTTTGTTTACAAAATGGACTTTAGTAGGAGAGTGGTTGAAGCAACAGATTGGTTACTCTTCTTCCCAAGAGGACAAAATCAGCAACTTTTCAGTTATGTTTCTCCTACATATTCTAACATACCATAGACAAACTAAAACAAAACAAAAAAAGCCTTATCATTGCACTTTAAATATACTTTTTAAATTCCCCATTGTAAATAAATTAATTAAGACTTTTATTAGATTATTACAGCATAGGGTTATATGTCTTAGAGAAATGAAAAAAATAAATACCAAGGTCTACAAAACTGTAGTCTACAATTGTGACACTTTTTGATTCTATTAAGGTACCAGCTCCTCCATTTGAGACTTTGACTTATTTGAAAAAATTTTGTCCCATCTGAACTCAATTATAATTTTATAAGTATTATAGGCACCCTTGCCATACTAGTAATATACGAATCTTATTGGTATAGAAGTATAGCTCAATGATATGGATGAGAAATTCATAGTTCATATCAGAATAAAGAAAGAAAAGACAGGTTTTAATAGAAAAGAAAATGTCTTACTTGGTTAAGAATGTCTTGTTTCTGTGCATGCAAGGAAAGAAAGAATACATGTGTTAATGTAAGATAATTTATACTCATTATCTCATATCTCTGATAATTTAACAAAAAGTCCAAGTTTACAGATTGATTTTAAAACATAGCCTAGATCCATAGGTCTCAAAATGTGGTTCCAAAACAGTGGCATCAGCATAAACCAGGAAATTAATAGAAATGCCAATTATTGAGCCCCACCCCAGAAGCACTGGATCAGAAACTAAGGGGTGGAGGGAGGCAGGCAGCAATGTATGTTTTAACACGCCCCCCAGATGACTCTGATGCACAATAAAATTTGAGAACCAATGACTAGATCAATATTTGAATATAATATGCAAACAATTCTAATTGACATGAGATAAATATAATGAATAACACATGCAGTATGATTAAAATCTTACAGAGAAGATTAATGAAAATATACCAGTGTGAATAAAGATATATTAGATTATGAATACTTATTCCTTACTCCTAAGGTTTTCCTTCTATTAGCATAACTTAACTAGTCTCTCTCTATGTCCTTAAAGATCATATCTTTCTATACATTTCTATACTTTCTTCCCATTTCTTAGATGTCAATGAACAATTTGGAATTGAATTTGAAATCCAAGACCAAAAGAAAAAAAAAAGGCATGCAATACCAAACTGGTTCTCATACTACCAAATTCCACTACCCTCAGGAGATTATTTATATGACCTAACTATGTTTCACTGTGAACTCTCTCACTAAGACTGGATCTCTACTACAGACTAGCAGTAATCATACCCTGAGCATTATACGATTCATGTAAGATTGGTAGAAACTAACAAGACTCTCTTACCTCGTCAGGCATGAGTCAGTAGTAATTATATATACTGGGATATGCCACACTCATTACACAAGCAATGTCACCCAGCCTTTCTCTTCACCTTCTTCCTACCTACCAGGCATCTTCCTCTCATCCAATGGCCTGGTCAGTTAAGTGAAGAGCAAAGGCCTTGGCCTTAAACTGGGATACTAGAAAATTAGGTTTTATTTGTGATTACTGTCATGAACTACCTGGTTAATCTTGGAAAAGTCATTTTACTTTTTTTAAAATGAGTTACTGCATTTAAAAACTCTGTAATTTTATTAATTTGGGAATTTCAAGTCCTTTTCAACATTTTGATTCCTACAGAATCTTTAAGGCTATTGTTTAGATTCCTCTTACTCATTTCTTTAAAGAATGATTAACAAATTTTCCTTAAAAGATAGGAATTAAAAATAAATGATTCATCCATATAATATACTCACTATTTCCTCTCCTTTAAAATAGAATTAAACAGGTCACATTTCCTGTTTTATACACAGAACTGTTGAAATCCAGTAATTCAAGTGAATTATAAGTAAAATAATGCATCTACCATTTCCACAGCTTTACTTTGTACGGGGACAAGCAATTTAAGGGATATTCTTTCTTGGCAAATACCTATTTTATGAATGATATAAGCTATCTTCATTTTATAAAACTAAAGAGCAAATATTCATTCTAGGGCCAGACTGGATTAATCACTTTTCTAATTTTTCTTGTATAATTGAGCATTATTAAGTAGTCACCCAACTTTAGGGTTAAATTGACCAGATAATAGACAGCAATAACTTTACATGTGAATTGGCAGTAGGAATTCTTTCATATGGTTACAGTAATGTTTTATAAATCAGATGAGGTCATATATTGAAGAGGATTTCAAGACCTTAAAGATTTCATCATCATCATTGGATATTCTTAGTTATTTCCTATTGGCTTTTATAAAGTACATATTGCTTATTAAAAGGGTTGTATAAACTTTAAAATTTTCTCTTGAAAGAAAATTTCCTATCAATATTAAAATCAGAGAGCAGTTTCACTCTTAATTTAGAATTGCTCTTGAGTCATAATGAGATCTAGTTTTTTGTTTTCCAACTATCCATTATTTTAATAATGCATTTCATCAGCAGTTCTGTGAATTTATGGAGAGTTAATATATTATTGAAAAGGGTAACTTTGTATGTGTGTCTAATAATAAATCTAGCAATTACCTTAATAAATCCAGTGTACAGTGACTGATAATCTTCATGAAATATATAATATCAATAAGACTAAGTCTCAGGAGTCCTTTAAGTAAAAAATTCACTGAAGCAAAAAGGCTGCTTTGCAAATAAGATCACTTTCTAACTGAATTTATAGCCAGCAACTATCTTTAGGGAGAAAAAACAGGTTTCATTTCTGTATAGATTAGATAAGTATGCATATTCTTAAATATTTTTGCGAATGTAAAAATGACATTTTTGGGTTTCACAACAATTCAGTGGAGTTGTCATCTTTACTTTTTTCACTCTGCTTTCTTGGACTTTAAGATTTTCAGTTTTACAAGTTTATCTGCCAACTTTTTTCTCTCAGTCTATGGCACTTAAGAAAATGAAATGTGAGGGAAGGTAGCTCAGACATTTTGTTTTTTTCTGATACAGAAAAATGAGAGTGGCTTTAAATTGTCTTAATTTTCTCTGTCATTTACAGGAAATAAACATCAATTTTCTTAAAAAAAACAAATCGTAGATTAAAGAGTTTTAAAAGTTACAGCAATATATCAGAATATAGAGAGAATAAGAAATATGTTATGATAGCTAATGATGAGAAATACCAAGGAAATTAAAACAATATGAATGTTTTGAGGTTGAAGTTTAGAGATTAGGCTGTAATAACTAATATAAAGTTCTATAAATCCCAAAAAAGTACAATATTGAAAGATAACCAGTACGTTCTTGTAAACATGCAAAAACAAAACAACAATAACTAAAACAAATCACATTTTATTCACCAACAAATCTATCTAGATGACACATCCAATCAAAAGGGTCTTTTTCAAAGAGGACCCAATACAACCCCATATAACCCAAATATCACTTGGTGAAGCTACAAATGAACTAAAGACAATGATAACCAAACATTTAAAATACAGTGTCTCTCAACTAATGTTAAATGGAAGGTTATGGTATTCAAAAGCGATTGATAAGACATGCAAGGTTTTCACAAGGAAGGAATTCCAGGAAATCTTAAGCTTACTGGAAATAAGTTAAACACAAGACAGGGAAAAGAAATTCCTTTCTTTTTGTACAAACTAGCTCCTTAAGATGATAGACCAGTTAAACCCAGCACAAAATCCTTCTTTGGTCAAGGAAATAACTCCCTTAAAGGAGTAACCCCTTGCTGCACACCAATGTCCATTTTGGGTTAAAATTTGTAGGTCATAGACTGAGAAACAGGCATAATCCCTTTCCCTTTTATCTAATAGTGTCTCTTGACTTTTAGGAAAATAAATTAATACTATATTTAAATGATCTATATTCTTTCAAGCATACAATACAGAAGATTTATTTTCATTAGCAAAATGTTTTGGATGGGGCAAAACATTTAATATATCTTCCAGAATAGCATTTCATTATGAACTTCATTCTGTTTATTTTATGATATGTGGTAAATGGTTTACGGTATATGAGGAATATTTATATGTATAAGTATATATGTGTGCATATAGATACACACATGTATATATACATATATACACATATGTACACATATATACATACATATATGTGTGTATCTATATGCACACATATACATATTTCCAAGAACTCCTCATTAAGTAATACTCCCCTCCAAGCATAGATATGAAACTAATATAAAGAAAAAAGAAGTTTTACCCCTTCAGGATTATACTTTGCAAGCACACCATTACCATGGAATTCTTCAAGAACATCCTTTAACTTCTTTGTAGAATCTATTAAAAAAAAGAAAAAAACAGAAAGTGCACAAATTATTTATATATTCCTGACATAGTGTATCGCTCAGTCCAGAAACAAGGATTTCTTAAAATGGAAATAATCACCAAGAGAAATTAAATTTAAAAATCAACATGTAAAATGTCTTTTACCATTTTTGAAAGGCTACTTAATTGGGAAAAAATACAAAGAAACAAAAGGATCAGAAGAAAGTATATTTTACTCAAGTGTATTGCCCAAGACTGGGGCAATTGCATATATATTATATGAATTAATGAATAAATAAATGAATAGATAGTATGTTTTCTTCCTTTATTTCATAAAATAACATCTAAATGGATGAAACAAGTTTATTTTAAAAAGAAAAAAGAGCAGTCTTTTGTCAAATCTTACAATTAAGATAGCACATTTTTTGTATATCACTGCATTAAATGATAACACTACTGGATAAATAAGAGAAATAAAATGTGTAGCTAAGTCTCAATGACAAATTTTTTCAGAGGCAAGCTATAGATTTCAGTATTTTGCAAGTATTATTAGGAAGAATTTTCTAACTATACATAACTCAATACTAAATTAAGTCTCACTCTCTTTCCATTATGAGACAAAGCTTAGATGTTACCAAAGTATTTAAATTATTCTCTTCAAAAGTACTCTAATTTGTAGGTGTTTCATCATATCAGATAGTGACAAGAAATTCTGAGTTAATATGGTAAATATATCAAAAAGAACTAACATGAATATTATTGCAATTAAAATTAAAATACATATAAATATGTACTTTTGGTATACTAAAATAATGCTTTCATCCTTACAAAAATATAATTTTTGATCAAACAATCTCAGAATTAAAGGGAATTTATTTAAGTTAAAGGAATAAACAATAACTTAAAATTTAAGTTAAATTAAACTAAAACTTAAAATTTAACAATAACTTAAAAATTCAGGTAAGTCATCTACAAAATCAATCAAGTTTGAATAAAAATGAACAGAAAATCTTGAAATTAAAGTGCAAGACATAAGTAGATTTTCAGCAGTCCTTTATGGAACACAGCATGGGAAACTGTTTCCTAGCATTTGAATATAGTTCTTTCTGGCCTTCCCCAGGATGTAGTGCTATTAGAACTATCGTAAAATAGGCTGGGTGCGGTGGCTCATGCCTGTAATCCTAGCACTCTGGGAGGCTGAGGCGGGTGGATTGCTCAAGGTCAGGAGTTCGTGACCAGCCTGAGCAAGAGTGAGACCCCGTCTCTACTAAAAATAGAAAGAAATTATCTGGCCAACTAAAATATATATAGACAAAATTAGCCGGGCATGGTGGCACATGCCTGTAGTCCCAGCTACTCGGGAGGCTGAGGCAGAAGGATCGCTTAAGCCCAGGAGTTTGAGGTTGCTGTGAGCTAGGCTGACACCACGGCACTCACTCTAGCCTGGGCAACAGAGTGAGACTGTGTCTCAAAAAAAAAAAAGAAAAAAAAGAACTATCATAAAATGTTTTCCAGTTCTAAAAAAACTAATTTACAAATCAGTTCTTTTAACATCCTGTTAGAAAACTCACTCTCAGATGCCCACTGAATACATCTTGCCTATATTTTGTGAATTGTTTTAAATATTTTCACTTGAAATGTACAATTTCCTTTCTTTATGTTGTAAATTCTGTGGGTTTGTGTGTGTGTGAGATAGTGTTTTTTAATTGAAATAAAGTTCACATCACATAAAATTCAACACCTTAACCATTGCAAATTGCACAATTCAGCAGTTTTTATTATACTCACAGTATTATGGAACCATCACCACTATCTAATTCTAAAACATTGTCATCACCCTGAAAAGAAACCCTAACCCATTTAACAGTCACTCCCCATTTTCTCTCCCCTCTAGCTCCTGGCTACCATCAATCTATTTTCTGCGTCTATGGCTTTGCCTATTCTGAACATTTTATGTAAATGGAAGCATATAATATGTTGTCCTTGTGTCTGGCTTCTTTCACTTAGCAGGGTGTTTTCAAGGTTCATCCACACAGTAGCATGCATCAGTACCTCATTCCTTTCTATAGCTGAGTAATATCCCATTGCATGGATATATTTCAGTGTTAAAAATCTGTCAGCTAATGAACATCTGAGCTGTTTCCAGGTTTTGACCATAATGAATAATGCTGCTATGAACATTCAAGTGTACAATTAACATATGTTTCAATTCCCTTGGCTATATACCTAAGTAGAATTGCAGGGTCATACAGTAACTCTATGTTTAATGATTCAAGGAACTGCCAAATTAATTTTACAGCAGCTGTCCCATTTTGTATTCCCACCAGCAATGTGTCATACAAAGGCTCCGATTTCTCCTCGTCCTTCCCAACATTTGTTATTTCCTAACTTTTTTTTATTATAGCTATCCTAGTGGATGTGAAGTGGTCTGATTTGCATCTGATTAGCCATTTGCTAATGACTAATGATGCCGACTATTCTTTCATGTGTGTGTTGGCCATTTGTATAGTCCTTGGAGAAATGTTTATCTGAGTTCTTTGACCTTTTTTTAATTAGACTGTTTGTCTTTTTGTTGTTGAAACTCTCTGGGGTCGGGCTGTATGTGTGTGTGAGCGCACATTTACTTGATGCCTCAACAGCTTCCGATGCAATTCCTTTTTGGTATATATTAATACTTTGCTAGCATTTTCCATACTGTGATCGGAGTTTTTGTTATGTCATGTCCCTTGCTAGACTGTAGGTCACCCTAGGGCAGAAAATGCATATTTTCATTTTTGCACACCTTTCAACTTTATTACAAAGCTGAAACAACAATTTTGCAATAAATATTGGGATTAAATTAATCACAGCTCTTTCTAAATTATAAGAAATTACAGTAATTACTTTGACATGTACCTTATCAGAAACTTACACTGCAGGGACCAAATTGTATATTAAAATTAGACATAAACCTAGTCCCTTATTCCCAAGTCCTGCGTCATGGTTGATAAGACACTATTCTAAGTTAGAATAAACCCTTTACTTCTTGTTTATAAACGTAGATGCAAGCCTTCTGCGCGTACTCACAGAGACATCCACATATGCAGATGCATCCATTCTGGAATATCATATCCCTAGAGACTATGTTTATTTTAAACATAGCTTAGCCCAATGATAAAATGGAAGGGGAGGTAATTTTTGGTTTCCTATATTTAGGCTACCCGCACAACTTTAGAGACACTGCCTGAAGAAGGCCTTTTCATTTCATTTTTCCATAAAAGTAAAAAACACATTCAATAATCATTCATAAATGCTCCAGAGAGGGCAAAACCTCTTAAAAGTATTCCTGTTGTATTTTACTGGTTAGCTGGTCAAGTTTATATCAAAATGATCTTCATAAAGAGACCATGAGCTAAATTAAAAGCATACACACACACACACACACACACACACACACACAACTGCCCTTTCCATGAACTGAGGCTTAATAATGATTTTGGTCTCAGATGATCTAAAAAGCTCTAGCTCATATTCAGGTGAATCATCATCATCAATTTCACCTGCTCCATTTCCAATTCTCAAGTTTTAGTTCTAATATCTTAATATCTGAAGTTTGACTATGACCTGATCCCCACTTTATAATCTAGTTTGGAAACTGGAGCATTATCTTATTCTTCTATCCGTGCCTCAATAACTCTTCTTCGGCCTAGTCTCTCTAAGACTGATCAGCCAATCTTCTACAGTTGGGGATTTTGATATGGAACACCAGAGGTTCCAGATCCATGACCATTCAATAGAATTCCCTTACATGAACTGTCCACGTGTCTGCTTGTATCCCCAAATTGCACTAGGTTGTGAAATTCCTACTGCTGTGTTTTACCTACCTTCCTTCATAGGAGAACACACATTTATCTTACTTTGTAATTTAGCTGTTTTTGCAATTTTCTTTCTATGACCTATCACCACAAGTATTTCTGTCTTTCGGATTGTGCCAATTCTTGATCATGTTCTGTCCAAAACAACACTGGGCTCATGGAGAGGAGGAAAGATCTGTAACTGGGTCTGACCTTCCATCTAGGACAAAACACCAAGAAAGTAATACCTTGATGAATAGACGATAGATAAGACATACTTTCAGTTATATTTCAGCTAATACTGGAGCTTCAAGCAAGAGAGCAGAGTGACAGATACTGGGCTGAGCAATGCTGAGAAATCCAGGCAGGCAGCCAGACAGGAGAGCTAGGAGATCAGTTCACAGTTAATATGTATCCATAATGGGACAGAGATCTATTAACCAAGAAGATTGGCAAGTGAAGTGCTGCTTAGCCAGGTTCAAACAGCAGGTTTATTCTTGGGATAAGGGATCCAGACAGATGCTTAGCATAAAACACTGGGTCTCCTAGAAAGACTTGGGGCAATTCTGAAATACAGGACTGATTTCAGAGGTACCTATATTTGGCTTGGCAAATAGGGCAGGAAATTTAGAGAAAAACAGTGGATATAAATTGCCGCCATTTGACGAGCATATCCATCTTTCCCAGAAAGTAATGTAATACTGTATCAATAACCACCACTGAGACAATGGGGTCACTTGGGGTTGTCTTTTCCATTACTACCAGAATCACCTAAAAACTGAGCTGGTCCTGAGCAAGAACATGGGAGTTGTTTTTCTCAGCAAACTCCTTTGTTATTGCTGGGAAAGAACACAGGAAATGAATATGAGAGCTGATGAGTAAATTTTGTCTTATGGCTCATCTCTCTAGCACCTGCTCGGTACCTGAGTAGTGTTCCAGGGGCCCCCTAAAGTGCCCACACCCTGAGAATCCTCTCATTTGGGCTGAGTCATGTAGTAAACAAGGCCTTGAGAATTAAACTAGCTACGCTTCTGAAATCAACCTTAAATTATTATTTACTTTTTATTAATCCACTCATGTATTGATGGGCACTTGGGGTTGGGCAGGTGGGGGGGAAGGGATTGGTATATTCACACCTAGTGGGTGCGGTGCGCACCACATGGGGAATGGACACGCTCGAAGCTCTGACTCGGGTGGGGCAAAGGCAATATACATAACCTAAACATTTGTACCCCCATAATATGCTGAAATTAAAAAAAAGAAAAAATTATTATTTACTTTGTTTACAGGGTTCATAATTTTACATGATTTTCAAGGGAAATTAAATTTCCTTTATATTATTCTGAAATAAAAATAAATAATTAGTAAGTTCATTTTGGCAATGTTGAGAAAATAGCTAATGGGTCCTAAAAAGTGCTGCATGAATAATGAAACACTTTAGTTTATCTCACATCTCTTTATGTATCTGTTATATCTTGAATGAGTTGCCTGTGTGATTTCACTGCCTCTTTGCCTCTTTATTCCAAAAAGTCAACACGTACTTGTCAGATTAATCTCGAAGGCCCTGTGAAGTAATGGAGAGATTTCAAGCCAGATAGATTTAAATTTGAATCTTGGCTCCAGAATTCTTGGCACAATGTCCCTGAACATATTTTTAACCTCTCTGTGGCTTAGTTTTCTAATACTTAAAATAGAATAATGAAAAGGTCCTTGCCATACTATGTCTAGCAAAGTGTCTGTTGCCCAATAAGTCCCTGTTCCTTTGTTCCATCCTAAAGATGACTTTAAATACATCATCACCCTTCAACAGTTTCCCGTTGTCTTTAGACTGAAGCACAAAATCCTCCTCTTGGCATCGTAGGTGTGTCAAAATATAATCCAAACCTACTTATCAATAATTATTTTCAATGCCTTCCATATTTATAATTCAATATCCAGTCACCCAATTCTGAAGGTATCCCCTGATTTTAGAGCTCTTCCTTTGCTCATGACGTTCTTTTTGATCCCATCAAAAACAAATAGTTTACCTGACACCTTATCCACAAAACCTCTCAGGACCTCCTTCAACCACAGTAGATAGTAACTTAACCCTCCCGAGAACTGTCCATAATAGCTCTCTTAGAATCTACATCTGATTTATGCATTGAGTACTATTAACACTACTAATCATAGCTTGAATGTGTAAAGCATTTTAGAGTTTACAAAGTGTTTTATTCTCTTTTTTAATACTCACAATTAACTTTATGAAACTTTTTCCCAACATAATACATGAAGAAATCAAGATTAAAGAAATTATTACCTACTCAGAATCACACAGATAAAATCATTCAGCTAAAAGAGTTTACTATAGGGATTCAAACTCTTGCATATGACCCAAATTATTCTCTTTGGAAAAAGAGTGAAGAGAATGTTACAATTCAGCTCAGGGACCTAGTCACCACACAGCTAAAATCACACAACTACAAGAGTATAAAGTAGTGATTCAAACTGTTGTACAGTAAATATATATTTTTCTTTTTTTTATTTCAAGAGATTTCGGGGATGTAAGTGATTTTTTGACATATGGATGAATCGTACACTGGTGAAGTCAGGGCTTTTAGTGTTCCCTCACCCAAAGAGTGTACATTGTACCCAATACATAATTTATGATCCCTCACCATCTTCCCACCTCCCCTCTTCCAGGTCTTCCAAGCCCATGATAACTCTGTATTACCATGCCTACTTATGGTTCAACTCCCACTTGTAAGTGAATGCATTTAGTATTGGTTTTCTTTCCTGAGGTTTGAAAAGTGAAGTTTTTTCATATCCTTCACTTAGGATAATGGCATCCAGTTATATCCAGTTGCTTCAAAAGACTTATTTCATTCTTTTTATGACTCAGTGGTATTCCATGGTGTGTGTGTGTGTGTACACATCCCCACACACACATTTTCTTTATCCACTCATCAGGTGTTGGGTGCTTAGGCTGATTCTCTCTTATTGCAATTGTGAATTATTCTGTGCATCCCAGACAAGAAAACACTAAGAAAATTTTTCACCACAAGACCTACTCTGCAGAAAATGCCCAAAAGTGCTCTAAACACTGAAAAGAATGGTTGATACTCAACAAGTGTAAAATCTTTCAAAAGTAAAAACTCACAGCTCTTATAAAACAGTAAAATTGGGGTAAATACAAAGCAACTAGGTAACAATCAACAGGATAATTGGAATGCTATCTCACTTATCAATATTACCATTGAATGCAAATGGTTTAAATGCCCACGTAAAGGATATAGATAGAATAGACATTAAAAAAACACACACACAACCCAAATACCTGCTGTCTCTAAGAAACCCTTTTAACTCATAAAGCATCACACAGGCTCAAAATAAAGAGGTTAAAAAATATTTCATGCAAATAGAAACAAAAAGCAAGCAAGAGTAGATATACTTATATAAGATGAAAAGACTCTAAATCAACAACTGTAAAAAAAGACAAAAACGGTCATCATATCATTATATGATAAATGATAAAGGGATCAATTCAAGATACAAGAATCCTACATATGTATGTACCTAACACCAGAGCTCCCAAATTTATAAAACAAATACTACTAGAACTAAAAATAAAATAAACAGCAACATGATAAGAATGGATGTCTTTAACACTCCACTGACAGAACTGGACAGATCATTGAGGCAGAAAAATCAACAAAGAAACACTGGAATTAAATGGGACTCTAGAACAAATGGAACTAACTGAAATTGACATAAAATTATCCCCCCAAAACTGCACAATATACATTCTTCTTATCAGTATGTGGGACATTTTCCAAAATAGATCGATTGTATGTTAGACCACAAAACCAGTTTCAGCAAATTTTAAATAATTGAAACCATAATATATATCAGAACATAGTGGAAAAAAAAAACTGGAAACCAATTTCTAGAAGAACTCTCAAAACTACACAAATACTGGAAATTAAACATCCTGCTGCTACATGTTCTTTCAGTCAATGATGAAATCAAAAAATTTTTTGAACTGAACAACAATGGCGATACAAGCTACCAAAATCTCTGAGATACAGAAAAAGCAGTGCTAAGTCAGAAATTCATAGCACTAAATGCCTATATAAAAAAGAAAAATCACAAGTTATCAACCTAATGTCACACCTCAGGGAACTAAAACGCAAGAACAATTCAAACACAAAGCTAGCAGAAAACAAGAAATAACAAAGATTAGAGTAGAACTAAATGAAATGGAAACAATCAAAAATACAAAGAAACAAAAAAATTGTTCTTTGAAAAGATAAACATGATTGTCAGACCACTAACTAAATAAATCAAGAAAACAAAACAGAGCATTCAAACAAGCTCAATCAGAAATGAAAAATGAGACATTACAACTGATACCACAGAAATACAAAAGAACATGCAAGACTATTATGAATACCTCTATGTACACAAACTAGAAAATCTAGAGGAAATGAATAAATTTTTGGAAACACAAAACCTCACAAACTTGAATCAGGAAGAAATAGAAATCCTGAACAGGCAATATGAAGTAGAGAGAGTGAATCAGTAATAAAAGTTCAACAAAATAAAGCCCAAGGCCAGATGGATTCACAGCTGAATTCTATCAGTAAATATAGTTTAAAAGCCAAGGCCAATAATTTCACCACCTAAATAGTAGTCATACTAGCTGTGAGAAGACTATCATATATTCCACTATTAAGACCAAGACTACCTAACATATAAAATGCATTTGTCATTTATATAAATATTAATAACATGTCTTTAAAGGACTAAGCATAAGTTCATAATCTAATTTTTTATTTGTCAAAAGAGACAGTGCTATGCCTCCTAGTTTCAGTTAGGACATTGGTTTTTCCAGGCAAAAATGAAAGCTCTTATAAGAGTGAGAAGGGCTGTTACTACTTTTTATATTAATGCTAAATGGGACCATGGAAAAGTCATCTTCTGGTTCTCTCAATTCAGTGCTTTCAAAAGTTTCCTTCAAAATCTAGGACAAAAATCAAATCACGGTGGATAACAGACTTAAACTTAAGGTGTGAAACTATTAGAATTCTGGAAGAAAATGTGGGAAAAACTCTTATTGACATTGGCCTAGGCAAAAAATTTATGAAGAAGACCCCAAAGGCAATCACAGCAACAACAAAAATAAATGGGACCTGAATAAATTAAAAAGCTTCTGCATAGCCAGAGAAACTGTCATGAGAGCAAACAGACAACCTACAGAATGGGAAAAAAATTTTTGCAGGCTACACATCTGATAAAGGACTGATAACTAGAATCTATTTAGAACTCAGGAAAATCAACAAGAAAAAATCAAACAACCCTATCAAAAAGTGGGCAAAGGACATGAATAGAAAATTTTCAAAAGAAGACAGAAGAATGGCCAACAAACATGAAAAAATGCCCAACATCTCTAATCATCAGGGAAATGCAAATCAAAACCGCAATGAGATATCACTGAACTCCAGTGAGAATGGCCTTTATCAAAAACTTCCAAAACAATAAATGTTGGCGAGGATGCAGAGAGACAGGAACACTCATACACTGCTGGTGGGACTGCAAACTAGTGCAACCTCTGTGGAAAACAACATGGAGATGCCTTAAACAGATACAAGTAGACCTACCATTGGATCCAGCAATCCCATTATTGGGCATCTACCCAAAAGAACAAAAGACATTCCATAAAAAAGACATCTGCACTTGAATGTTTATAGCAGCACAATTCATAATTGCAAAGATGTGGAAACAACCCAAGTGCCCATTAATACATGAGTGGATTAATAAAATGTGGCATATGTATACCATGGAGTACTACTCAGCTATAAGAAATAATGGTGATATAGCATGTCATGTATTTTCATGGATAGAGCTGGAACCCATTCTACTAAGTGAAGTATCCCAAGAATGGAAAAATAAGCACCACATGTACTCACCACCAAATTGGTTTCACTGATCATCACCTAAGAGCACATGTAGGAATAACATTAATTGGGTGTCGGGCAGATGTTGGTGGGGGAGGGGTGTATACATACATAATGAGGGCGATGCGCACTCTGTAGGGGATGGACAAGCTTGAAGCTCTGATTTGGGGGATGGAGGGGGCAAAGGCAATATACGTAACCTAAACTTTTGTACCCCCATAATATGCTGAAATAAAAAAAAAAATCTAGGCCTTCCTACATAGCTTTTTCTTCTTATCAGAAAGGATATTCATGACCCAGAAGTCTTTTCCTGTGCTCAGCCGAAAGTGTCTCCTCAGGGACTGTTTTAATTCTATGGTAAATAGGACTGTGAAGCTTCAACTATTTTGAGAGAAGAATTTTCTTATTTAAATACTTAGCTAGCATTAATGTGCATATAACATATTACTATGCATTACAATGTTAAATTTTATAATCAAAGTTTTCTTTAGCTATATAGCATTTAAAATGAATGAAATAGCTTTATCTCTGTCTAACCCAGTAATACTCAAATCTGGATCCATATTTAGGATCATCTGGATAGCTTTTAAAATATGCTGATGTCTGGGCCCAAAACACAGTAATGCAGATTGAATTTGCCTCCATCTCCATGATTGGACAGTCATGAGTATTTTACAAAAGCAGCTAAGGTTTTGTAATGATTCTTATATGCAGTTAAGGTTGAATTAACCATTACTTGAAAACATGTACCAGGAAAGTAAGAGTTAATCAGCAATATTTTTTCCTGCTACATTTTCCTCTGTATAAATATATATTTTGTCTGTCTGTTGCACAGGGAGCTTCTTTTGGTGGAGGGGAACCTCATGAGAACATTTTATTTAAAGATTTATTTATCATTACCTCAGGTCACAATAGTAAAAATAGTACTTTGGAAATTCAGCAGATCTAGAAATTGATCTTGCTATTAAATTCAATTCCCCAGATGATATAAAAGAAATTCCACCTAAATTATAGTCAGCAGCAGAAAGGAAACACCCACAGCACTATAGAATAAGAGATATAGAAACTAGTCACCAAGAAACAGAAGTTCATATCTACTTGTATGAGAATTGCAATAAAAAAGTACAAAGAAATTGAGTAAGAAATATGGATCTATTGCTAAAAATAATAAGAGTCACATTGTAGCAGTTTATATAGTAATTGAAATCTATACACCTGGAGTTTTGAAAAAGCATCCTAAGAAGAATATTCTAATGATACACCTACAACAGGGAAAACTGTAAAACAAAAAAACAAAAAAACAAAAAAAACCTTCTGTTCAGATCTTTGCTCCAAGCTCATCACATGCCTTTGGGCAAATCGTTAAGCTGTTGTGAGTGGGAGTTTCCTCTGTACATATTCCTGCTAAGCTCTTGGGTTCATTGTGAGCTTAAAACGACACTGACCATAATATTAAATATCTTTGAGCAAAGTGTTATATGCATAGCAGTAACTATTTCTATTTACCTGGAAAAAGTTATTTAATTCCAAATGAACTACCGATCTGAGAAAATGAAGAAAGTTTCCTTTCTACTTTTCACATTCATTATTCATTGGTAATCCTTTCAAATATCAACACTTAAAACACTTTCCTGCAGTTGCTATTATTTTTTCCTCCTTCATGTGTCTACATTTAACCTTTTGATGTATGAATCTAGCCCAATGCCTCAGACAAAATATTACAAGTTACTGTTACAAGTGATTTTTGGGGGGTAGACAAAATACCTGTTAATTTGATCAGCAAACTTATTCAGATGCTAGGAACCTGAGAAATAATTTCCATTTTTGTACAGATTTTATTGTTAGAAAATATGTTGAGAAAAACATACATTCACCTTTGAACCACTCATCTATACTGTAACTAAAAATTTATATTGAAAATATAATTTTTAATTAAGAATTTTTTAAGAATTTTAATTAGTGACAGAATTGACTGGTGTGGACTAGTGGTATGTGGTTAATGTTTAACAACTGTTGAGAGTACAGAGGTTGCTCACTTGTAGCATCTGCCAATTACTGTATTGTAAACATTCCCACCACGGCCATTTCAAGCCTCCAAAAGGATGTTATAAATGTGGAATTGGGACAGGATGTTAAAACGTATCTCTCATGAGCAATAATTAATGAATCAATCTACATGGGGTTTTATGTACTTTAGAAATAATAAATAGGTCTTTCAAGACAAATCCAGAGATAAAGAACTAAAATAAAAGCCTACAGTTATGACTGCTTAATCATTCTTTCAAATATTCCCAGGGCACCTATTGAGTTTAAAACAAGTACTATTCTATTTGGAATATTTCATTGAACAAAACAGAAAATATACCTACTCAGGCAGTTTGTATTTTAGTGTGGGAAGATAAAAAGCAAACATAATAATTATAATATTATTACACCAATGCAGTGTAGAGACATGATACCTTGTTAGCGGTAGGGCAGAAAAAATGGATTATTTTCAAAGTATAGCCAAAAGTATTTTCTGCTGGATTGGATATGGAATGTCAAAATAAACTATCCAGAGATCCCAAGGTTGTATGTGTGAGCAATTGGAGGGGAGAAGATGCCACAGAGGAAAAATGGAAAATGCTACATACAGATGGAGCAGGTTTGGGGTAGGAGTCCTAAATTCTAGTTTTAGGCATTTTCTATTTGCTAAATCTATTAGACATGCAAGTGTAGCCATTTGAAAAGCAATTATATATGAGTGTGGAATTCGGAAGAGAGGTCTGGGCTGAAGAACTAAATTTGAGTGTTCTTAGTATATAAAGGATATTTAAAGTCACAGAAATTGATAGCAAATGGAGAATGAGTATAGATAGATAAGATACCAAGGATTGAGTCCTGGGCTATTCTGAGGTTCAAGTATCAGGAAAACAGAAGGAATCCACAAGAAGACTAAGAATGAATGTCTAGTAAAATAGCAGGATAAAGTGTCCTGAAAAGCAAAGCATTCTATAATGTCAAGTTAAATGAGGAGCAGATTTAGCAAGATTTTCGGATTTAGCAGGAAGGAAGTCATTCATGACCCTTTCAAAAGCTGTTTCAGTTCAGTAGTTGGGACAAGAGCCCAATCAGAACGAGTTTAAGAGAAAATATGATGAGAGAAATGAGAGGTGGCAAATACAGGTAACTCATTCAAAAAGACTTGCTGCAACAGAAGGAAAGAATTTGGGAAGTAGCTGGACTGCAAGAAGTAGGGTCAAGATAATTTTTTTTTTAAGAAAAGGAAAAAGAAGATAACATGTTGGTACAAATGATCTAGTGGAGAGAGAAAAATTTAAAAAGGAAGAAAAAAAAGGAGCGGAAACCACTAGAATGATGTCAGTTGTTGGAGCAGCCAGAACACACACAGCATTTATTCATTAAATTCTCCACCATATATGGGAACTGTTTGTAATGCCCCAATTACAATAGTAACATCTAAGTGGGTAAGAAAGAATGCAATCTTCTTCATAGCAGAGGGTCTGGCTTAAGGTGGGGCATGGACAGTTTACCTAAGTGGGAAGGCAGGTTGACCAGTGCTGCTTAACTACCATTCACTATTTATGGTAACATTATTGCTATTGGTAAAAGGGGATAATAACAATATTGTCTATGTGTTTTGGCTAGGATCAGTATCTGGTGCATAGTAAATATCCATTAATTGTGAGCCCTTATCACCATCTGTGCCTTCAGACTTAAAACTGAGCTCTGTGATTTTTTTTTCCTTCATTACCTGAAATTCAGATTATTCTCAATTTTCATTTTCTTTTTTGCATTTTCACTAGATGCTGTAAATTTCCTATCTTAAACAAACAATCAGAATATAATGTAAAGTGTTTTAAACTAAAGTTATATTTAAAATCATAATTTTAATTTTTTTATTATGGGAAATTCTCTTTTGTGGGCAATAAAATTAAATGCAGTCATTTTATATGCTTAAATCAAAACATTTAATGCAATTATGGGTTACAATTTTGAATCAGTACATGATTAAAAAATTTTAAACCCACACTAGTTCAGAAGATGACTATTTTATTTTTCAAAATTCTTATGTGGGTTACAAAACGCTTACTGAGAAACCAGACATTCTGGCAGCAATACTCTCTTCTCTAGCTACAGTGCTAATACCATTCTGTTTTAAGACAATACAAAAATCACTAAAGTTTCCAATTAGTTTCTGGACATAAAAAATTCAGCTGTCTGTATATTTACCAACAAACACAATATTAGTCTATTTATCCTGCTAGCATACACATTTTAAAGAATACAATTTGCTCACGTATCTATTTTAAAGAACATGAAACTCCAAAATATTGCCTCAAATCTTAAATTGAGAATAGAACTCAAGAGAATGTGCCATGTTTATCTTGTGGCTTGAGGCATCTACTCATCTCTACCTTAGCTCAGGAGGCTGTGAAGCCTTTAACGTGAAAAGGAGGCTGTAACTATACAAATGATAAGTAGTTGACAGATTTACTTCCAAATCATGGCTCTTAGATGATCTATAGGATAGTCTCACAAAATGGACTTCCATTTTCTCTCTTTAATAATGAAGATATCAGAATAAACAATACTTAAGGATTCTTCCAGCTACAACATTCTATGATTCTCTGACAATGAATATCTCCAGATACACTTAGAGAATGAACAATCCCACATATCCTCAATGTTCTCCTCCTAATATTCTTGTCTCTAATTTTTACTTGCCTCAATCTTTATCACACTTTTTAACAGCAAGGTCATTATTAAGGAACTTGGAAATTTCTAATCCCATCACCAGGTAAACCAAAAAATAAAGAGAAGGAGGAGCAAAAATTCCAGATCAAAAAGAAATATGTTTTTCTGGCAGGCCAAATTCCCTGATGGTATCAAACGTTAGTAATACTGGTGCTGGAATTATATTTCAGAAATATATTTAGAATTGTACTTATTACTCTGAAAAGTAATCAGTTTTGATAAAGTTCCCCAAAAGCTTACATTTATTAAGCAGTGAACTGTATCTGCAAAAATGACAATCAATCTTTATATTTTTACAAATTAGGGGGAGGAGAGTTGACTGGAGATAAAATACTATGTATGTGCATATTGTTCCTTAGTTCTTCTGAATATACATACCTGTCTCATAGTGTTCAGAAGGAAAATCTATGCTTTTTTTTTTTTTTCAAGAAAGGGTATCTTTCACCATTTACATTCTAACATTGGAATATTTGTTATAACAACTATCAACAAACTTTGTCATAATTTGCTATCAAATAAAAAAGCCTGCTCAACTACTGGCTAAATGTTTAGGCTAACCTGACAGAGAGGATTTCTAATGTATCTTAGCTGCATTTCAGACATTCACCTAGTAGGAGCAATGCTAGTCCCACATTGTTTAAGCATTTCTGAAGATCTAAAAAAGAAAGAAATGGATAAGGGTGATGATTTTGTAAAGGAGTTTAGTTACAAAGCCAGTGTGAGATGGTTTGAGAGATTTACAGGTCATGCAACATTGCACAATTCGGAAATCGGGGATGAGCCGCTCCAATGAGTAAGACTGCAGCAGGGTGAATTGCAGGATTCCTTTTAACCAATGTGCTCACGCCACAGTGAAGATTTTCAGTCATGTTGACGCTGGGATGTTTTTTTAAACAAATACCATCTCATAAATTCATTTAGCAATAAAAAAAAAAAAAAACTGCCGGGAACATAAAATCTGCCAAAAGTAAGCTAATGCTATTTATTAGTTTCCTAGGGCTGTTGTAGATTTTACCACAAACGTGGTGACCTAAAACAACAGAAACTTATTCTGTCATACTTCTGGAGGCCAGAGGTCTGAAATCAAGGTGTCAGCAGGGGTTCTTTTTTCTTTTTTTTTTTTTTTCTTTTTCTGAAGGTTCTCAGGGACAGTACGTTTCATGGCTCTCGTCTATTTTCTGGTGGCTGCTGGAAATCCTTGGCAAGCCTTGGCCTGCAGACTCATCACTCCAATCTCTGCCCTGTCATCACATGGCCTTTTCTCTTTCTGTCTTCTATGAAGACAATGGTTATCAAACTTAGAGCCCATCTCGATGTCTTCAACTTGATTACATTTGCAAAAACTCTTTTCCCAAATAAAGTCACTTTCACAGTTTCACAGGGTTTAAGATTTGTACCTATCTTTTTGGGGCCACTATTGAACCCACTATGTAGAAATTTTAAAGGTAATTGTCAACAACAAAAACTCTGATTGACGCATTGTTTGGAAAAGCAACCCAGGATTTTAAGCAAATTTCGTAAAACTGTTAAATGGTATGTTTGTTGAGGTCCTCTGAGAAGCACATGCAAGAAATTGGTAGAAACACCCATGAAGATAACCTGGGAAAGGAGTAGGAGTAGGCAAGGGGCATCTTCAGATTGTGAAGCAGGTCTAACACTTGTGAAAGGGGACAAGAAGGACGAGGATTGCATAGCAATGCCTCAGACCGTGGTGCGGCTCTGAGAAAGTCTCCACCAGGCCAGGGAGGAGTTCCCCAGCACACATCACCCATTGGAAGAGTTCTCTGTTGTAAAGAAAAGTGCTAGATTTACCACCACCACTGTGATTGCTCATTGCCTGGGAGCAGTCCAGGGAGAACACAGTCTCAGTGTCAGTACTGTAGCAAGCCAAAGTATCAGGCCTAAATAAAGAGAAGGGAGTCAAAGCACAACTGAGAGGCTTGTTGTCACCACTCATCAAAAGTCCAAGAAAAACTGAAGGAGGAAAATTTTGTAAACATAGCTCTTTTGATATCTCCAGGGAATCGTAGAGCATCCTAGGGAATCTTTCTAGGACTGCTGGTTATGAGACAATATCCAAGTGATCTTTATGTCTTCCAACATCACTGTTGGTACAGCCAAGAGGTACTAGCCACCTTGAAGGCATATTATCCAATACTGGTGCTACAGAATCTGGAGTGGGTGCTGTCAGAGATGACTTTGCTCTGATAAATGATTAATTAAATGGTCCTGATAGCAAGAAGGTATTCAAATGGATAGATTGGGCTACAAGAAGAATGTCATGCCTAAGACTAAATGAAATATGAGAAGATGAGATGGCTCTGTGGTTTGTTGCTAAACTTCCAAAATTGTTATGAAGAGAGCTACACAAAACTGATAGCTTAATCTGGTGTGGGGGTCTATTTTAAGACACTGGACAGTGAAAATGTTGAACAGATTTTATGAAATACAGTTACAGAAAAGAATTTGCTAAACTTAATTCTTGTTGTGAATTGGAAGAAGAGAAAGCAAATATCCTTGCTGCAAATCTTTAAAATAAATTTTAGATCATGCAGATAAAAATAATTTGGCCATTACATGTGATGCTGTCATATTCTCCATATCACCACTTATACTGACACAAGCAAAGGAAATGGAAACAGATGTGGAATATGAATTTTAATCCTTCTATTATTGTTGCCTATGGGATCAGTTGATAGTTGATAATGGACAGCCATTCATTTCCAAACACAAAGGAGCCAAGAGTAGAAAACTCTCTATTGGTTCCTTGTATTCGGACATGACTAGACCTCAGGCATTTACTTCCCTCCTTTCTGACCCCTCGCCAGCTCCCTCATCCCCATCCTTCTCCCTCAGCAAACAGCAGCACTAACTATATATTCCCTTGCTCTGTTCACCACTAAATCTCAATCAGGAAGTCTTCAATGCTTTAATTAAAAACAAACAAAAAAAAACCCCCACCAACTTTGCCTCCTTATGTTGTTTTCTTAAAGGTTATTTTTATTCATTATGTCTTTAACATATTATTTATTCAAGTTTCTGCTTAGAAGGAAAATGTAATTTGTATCTAATACTTTACATGACAGCATCATTGTACACTGCACACATATGCACTAATAAGCACATGAAGTGCTAAATAATAAGGTGTTAAATGATTAAATAATTGGTACTTTCATGCATCGTATTATATAAAAGTCTTTGTTGAGTTTTATATAGGTGTTTCAGTATTTATTATTACTTGGGAAAATTTGGTTGGATGTTTTCATAGGTTGGGAAGGCATTCTCATTTTCCCTTTTAAAAATAATGGCCTCCTGTTAAAAAATCAATATTTGACACATTTTCAATAATGTGTTAAATTCAGATAATGAGGGAATGAATGCATTACACTTATTAAGTAGAAACAGAAGGTATACAGTCAGTGAATTCAGTCAAAGTAACTGAAGAATCACAAAGAAGCTAATGAAGAAACCACAAATGAGAAAAGTCAAGAACAGCACTGGAATTTAATGAAGCAGATCAGACAGTCCAACTAAACCACAGTAGTGCAGTCCTAATGGTAGCTGCTCTAAATAAGGGGTTCTAGCCTCATGTTTACAATGAAAAATGTTAAGCAATCAATAGTGAAGGGCACAGAAATATCTGATCAAACTACCTCTGCTTTAGAAAAAGTTCCAGAAAGCAGTATGGGAGGGCTTTCGCAATGGACAAAAGATGAGATCACCAAGAAATGTAAATGGGCCATAAATAAAAAAGATTATACTGGCCTACATCTGTGGGAAACTCTTTTGTACTGCAACCTGTCACACATCATAGTAAAGTCATGTTAATGCTAGACAGTTACATTTTCACGAACCCACACTGTCTCTCAAGATTTTTGTAGTCTCACTGCAAAGGGGAAAAAAAAAAATCTCTAGACACTAGGCTCATTTTCCTGAGAGTGGCTTTTGCAAATGGGTTTGAGTTAACAGAATTTGGGAAAGCCAGCTGACTTGCTTGTTTTCTGGACCTTATCCCATTAATGTTATTTATTCTCACCTATAGGCTTGGGAGGAGGATGAGGATGAGTTAAAAGTGTTCCTGAATAACTGGGCAGAAAAGATCTACAAGCCATGGAGAAACTTTCTTGACATTGTTTCTGTAATAGGAAGAGCCTGAGAAGGAGGAAAGTATCTCCTCGAAAGTTAGAGTTGGTTTGGAGATCAGCCATTTAAATAAAGAGTATTCCAGGAAACTAAATAAACTTCAGTTGTTACCTTGGTAAGAGCTTTACCTAAGGCACATTAACCAAGAACATACAAAAGTATAAAGAAGATTCTAAACTAATTGGATATTTGTTCCACTTAAAATCTGAAATTACAGAAAAGCCAAGAAGTGGCAGTATGAAATGGAAAGGGTCAAAAATTGTAGGTCTCCTCTTATTCACATATTATTATCATTATTATTTAGCTATCTCATAGTGATTTTGCTTAAATGTTGCTATGAATGAGGTTATCTGATTAACGACTTTTAAACAACTGGCCCTTTGAAAATGTTATTTGAATCTTAATTAGATTGTAATTGTGATATAAATCATCCTTTCTTCCACCTTAAAGTCTATATAGTCATATGCAACAGTCTTCTCCAAATTATTAGGTTTTCTAAGGAAGTATGAGTTAATAAAGACAGATGGCCAACTAAGTGAAATTGGCAGCAAATTTATCTAAATTTGTGATTTTTAAAAAACAATTTGTTATTGTCTTAGAATTCTCCAATTTCTCTCTTCCGTCTCCTAAATCTTCTTTCCATCACAGATTGCTTTGCATGCCTTGGCTACCATTGTCCAGATTGACATCATATTAAGTGGCATGTGTTCCTGGGCTGTTACGCTAGAAGTGGATTTTGTGTTTAAAGTCAGAATCATTATAATTTTTTTATGATTGCATAATTAATAATGTCCATTTAAAAAACAAAAGGCACTTAAAGAGAAAAAGATATAACTATGCATAATTTCTCTACCAGAAAATGACTACTATTATCAGTGTATTGATATCCTTCTAGAATATTTTCATATGTGTGCATAAATACATATTTAGAAACTGGGATCAGAAATTACAAAAAATGAGATTAGGAATTACATGACATTTCCAAGAAGCTTTTTTAATTAATACATTTTAAATATTTTTCATGTTAATAAATATATATCTGTACTATCAATAGTATTCGTTGAATCTTATTTCCTTTTACAGCTATGCCATAATTTAATTTTTTAAATAGCCTCTTATTTTTGAGCATTTAATTACTCTTAAATATTTATCAATATTAAAAGTATAATAAACATGATATACAAATACCTTTGGGACATATTTCATTCTATCTTTACCTAAATTCCTAAAGGCAGCATGGATGGATCAAAGGTTTCACAGCTTTTAGGGTTTATTTTTTTTAATATTCTGCTAATTTGTTCTTCAGCAAGTTTAATTTAATTTGTTGTAGCAGTATGTACAACAGTATGTACACGAGGGAAGTGTTGGGTATTGTGTAGAGAATCTGGAAATAATTCAAATGTGAAACAAATCTCCGCGCATTCTAGTTACAATAATCATATGCTCAAGTAAAAATGTCACATTAATTCATATTTCATATTAATATGAATTAATTAAGTAGACCTCAGTACTACTAGTAAATTCTCTGTTTAACTTGCATTATAGTAGAGTGATCACTGAGCATCATGTTCTTAAAGATAAAAGACTGAAGAAGAAAAGTGCTCTGAAGTAGAAAGTGGGCAGGATTCAGAGTTAGAAGACCTGTACAACTAGGGCAAATATATTCCTTGGAGCTTGTTATTAATATTTTCACCTGTAAATAAAGATGACAGATTAGGCTATCTCTAAGCCTTCTAGTTTTAGAACACTGTATATATGCTATATTGCAAGCTCCATTAAGCTAATGACCATGACTTATTTTCTTAGATTTTTCCACAGCACCTAGCACATAAAGTACCTTGCATAAAATAGTCATTTTTATGTGCTACACGGATCACATTAAAATCTATTTTTAAATGAGTATGCTAGGCTGCTTATTAATCAAATCTCATTTCAGAGACCTGTATAAAAATAAAGAATTGATTTTCCAGTATTAATTATACTGTAGCCCTTGGCAGATGGAACCATTCTTCCAGTTGCTTGATATTTTCAGGAAGTAAAGAAAAGATAGTTAATTGAAGTCTTATGCAAAGTTTACTACTAGGAAAATATTCAGTCAACTAAGAAATGATTGCTTTTATATTTCTTGCATTCAGCTAGAAGAGAGAATTGAAGAGGGAGTTAACTTTTAACTTTTACTCTTATATAGTTTTATATTTTAAATGCAGTTAGTTCATTTTTGTGATTTTTTAAGTAGAACATGAATTGTCTAGTAAAATGAAGAAAATATTTGCCTTTATTTTTATGCCAATGGCTTAAATTAACAAAAAATTACAAAAGGTTTTTCCATCTTTATTTAAGAGACATACCTGATGTGTTTTAACATTATTCTAATTATAAAATAATACGATTATAACCATCATTTAAGTTTAACGTGGTTCAAGCAACATGATCAAAATATTCAAACAATAATGAAGGATGTAAAATAAAAAGTAAAGTCTCCTGCAGACCCAGAATTAAATATTTTATCCCTTTCTGTTCTGTTTCGCTATCTTTGTTTCTTGTCACAGTATCTGTTTACTCCCTGACATAAAAGGTAAGAAATATGCCTCCAACACACACAGAGATATTCAAAATTTTACTGGTTATATTTCTAGTTTATTTCTTCTAACTGGCACTTTATAAATGTAGATGTTTCACTAAAAAAATCTATTTTAATCCTTCAATTCCAGAATAGCTATTGTCTCTTCTCTACAGAGCCTTAGAACATTGTTTGACCTACCCTTTTCTTCTTTTCATCACTTTTTTTTCCACTTTCTCTCAACTACACCTTTACTTTTATATTTTTATTCTTCGATGGAGATTCCTCTTCTCCTGTATTTAATGTTTAATGTTACAGCTGGGCGCATGGCCAGCTTAGATGTGAAAACAGGGCATGGAATGTAAAGAAGTGATCTGTGCTGATTCTAACTTGGGACATTCAAACAGGGAAGTGCCTTCTGCATGATTTCTCTTCCCTGCTTTCGCCAGCTGGAAAATGAACAAGACCTACACCCAGCCCAGAGCACATGATAAAAGTAACCTGAGTCTATAAATGACCCTGTGATGGAGAGCCACCCACAGATCTGGAACATTCCCCAGTTGACTTTTTGGTGCAGGAAAGATATAAACATCTTTGTTCTTTAGGTTTCAGAATTTTTCGTCTCCCTGCTTCAGCATGTTTGCCCACTCTAACAAACATGCTTCAGTATTCTGCCTATCTTTTGACTGTAAAATTTCAAAACCACTGAACACCATTTATAAAAATAGGCATATAATAATATCATTTACTTCTTAGTGTGATTGATCCCTGAGGGGAGGAGCTGTGATGATACTTTAATTTTGTGTCACTTGAAGAATGTTCCAAGTATCAAGCTGATTCCATCATCTTACTCTTATATTCAATCAATAGGTTAAACTGTGCCATATTTTAGTTGGCATAGTATTTTGAACATGATTTTCTTCTACAGATTTTTTCAAAATGTCTAACTGCTTTTCTTTAGTCTTGCTGAGGTGTTTACTAAATGAACACTAGAAACTTATACCTCTGTGTTATTTTGCTGTATGCTCAAAACAGATCCATGGTTGACATTCAGATGGTTAAGGTCTTCTGCATCCATATATTAACAAATTTAATTGCATCCTTTTTAATGTTAGCATTATAATTTTAATTTCTGAGAAGTTTTGCTAATTTTTGTTCATGTTTCAGCATACACCTTTCTTGTTTTATGATGCAGCAGTCTCTTAAATCTCACCAACAGTAATACTTAGAAATGTGTTTTGCCTCCCAATTATCGCTTTCCCTTGTTACTGTTTCAAATCAGTTGTTTCACTTATTCTCTTGATGTTTCTCTTTCAGGCTGTTCATTTTCTTCAAATATTTTGTGATTCTCATCCAAACATTCAAACTTGATGTCACTAAGTACCTGAGGTTGATTTCTTTCACAGTTTTATATGTCCGTTTACAAAAAAAAGAAAAAAAATGCCCATGCTGGTTCTATTAAAAGGTAAGCTTCCCTTAAGGGTGTGTGGCTGAGTAAGGTGCAGACTGGCTCACGACCTTCAAAAATAACCAGCCTGGAGAGCAATATTCTGATATAAAGTGTTTTCATACATTTCACTCGTGTATGGGGTTGGCTCTATCCCACTTATCTTTCAATTCAATAATCACCTTCCAGATCTTCCTTAGGTACACTTTGACATTTGTTTAGAAATTAGTATTCTTTATACCTGTGGTCCCCAACCCCTGGAGGCCATGTGGAGGAAACTGGTCCCTGGCCTGTTGGGAGCCGCTGGCTGCACATCAGGCGGTGAGTGGAGGGCCAGTGAGCGAAGCTTGATCTGTATTTACAGCTGTTCCCCATCGCTTGCATCACCGTGTAAGCTCTGCCTCCTGTCAGGTCAGCGGCCCCGTTAGATTCTCACAGGACCACGAAGCCTACTGTGAACTGCATGTGCGAGGGATCTAGGTTGCCGGCTCCTTATGAGAATCTCCTGCCTGATGATCTGAGGTGGAGCTGAGGGGTGATACTAGCACGGGAGGAGTGGCTGCAAATACAGATTATTGTTAGTGGAAAGGTTTGACTGCACAATCTCTACCCCCTGGGTCCACAGAAAAATTGTCTTCTGTGAAACCAGTCCCCGATGCCAAAAGGGTTGGGGACTGCTGCTTTATATCATCTAAATGCAAATGTTATACATCAAACTTCTTTGAAAATACTGGAAGGGAGAAAAATGCTACAACTCACCCCCCATTATCACTTCTATGAACTATTTTGATTTCCTCCCCACACTCACTCCTGTTCTTTTCACCTGCTACCATTTGATCTAAAGTCAGTGGTTTCTATATCCATTGTTTCCTAATCACACTTTTTTCCTTGGTCCCCCCCCCCCGGGTTATCAAATCACATTTACTTTACAGTTATTTTTCTTATTTTTAATAAGGAAACTGAAGCTTGCACATATTTATTTAAATATCCTATTCCACTTGAAAAGCAACGTAGTTATTTTGAAGCACCATTTTTATATGTAACATTTGTGTTATTGTACTCAATCCTCTGAGTTTATCCTTATTACTCTATCCTAAGATGGTGTATTTATCAAGGTTATATCCATACAAGTATTTTGAACAATGAAGCTTTTATATGATAGCCACAACCAGTTAAATTAGAAAAATGTCATTCCCTCCCTCCCTCCTTCCTTCCCTCTTTCCTCCCTTCCTTCCTTTCTTCCTTCCTCTCTTTAGGGAAGGTATAGAGTTTGATCATCACCTGGCCCAAAGTAAAAAGTATTTTTTAAAAATATGATTGAGTGGTTTAATGAATGAGTTAAATAATGAATTCTAAGATCATGCTATGCTTAGACTTTAATATATTGCTTCCCCCACCTTGGAAAAAACTTTCACCCCCAAAATAGGTGCTTATTCCAACCCATATACGTGTCATTTTTACAAGAATATTTAGTCAATGCCTACTCTGTCCTTTGTTTTAAGCACTGATTGGGAATAAAAGTGTAAGAAATGGAAGAAAATATTTACTCTCCTAAAAAATTCATGGGGAGGGGACTGGATAAAAAGAAGATAAATGTTACACCAATAAATAATAAAATTATAAAAGTGAGTGATAAGTGATAAGGGAGGGGGAAGTGTGTGGTGGAGGGAGAATTAAATAAGGGGATCAGGGAATGTCCCTTTGAAGAAGTGACAGTTGTGTAAAGACCAAAAGCAGCGAGCCCCATAGAAGTTGGGGAAGTCTATACTATGTCAGCGTGAAGGAAAGGTGGAAGAGTAAGGAGGCTGGTGTGATTATACTACAGTTTGTTCATGTGTAATATTCTTTTATACTGTTCTCTATAAGAGTTTATGTTAGTTGCCTTTCTTTTTAACTTTTCACTTGGGCATTATATAAGTATTCAGATTATATTTAATCCTTCTTGCCATTCCTGGTAGTATCTAGTCCAGTAAGAAACAGACAATGAGAATGTTAAATATTACTGGGAAGTAATGAATAAAAGAGCTGATTGTCTAGCTGACCAAATTAAATGAATTTGAGGCACATCAAGAGGATAGGCTTATCCAAAATATGGATCATTTTTAGATCCAGAAGAACACATTTAGCAAAGATTCCAAGATTCTGATTCATTTGTCACACCACATAAGTTAGAAAGGAAGAAATATGCACTCTTGAATTACTGATCACAAGACACTTGAAAAATTTTTGAAGCATTTGAAACCTTTGCATGTATGAATGCGAAATAAGTTAATTCACCTTCCCAGTGTGACTTGCCTTTATACCTGAATTTCCTCTCATTTACTGAGGCCATTTCTTCCTGCTTTCACTATCTGATTTTGCTGTTTTACATTAGGAAATTATTGGAGTGGTTTTGTAGAGACATTTTTATATATAACAAACTCTGCTTATTACAAAACTCAAATACATGAAGTATATTGATGAAGCTGGCAAGTGTAAATATTTTTGCCTTTATTTTGTCATTATTAAATTTGGCAAATACTTTTTCTCTGTAGAGTTTACATTTATAAAGAAAGGGAAAAAAGTAAATATAAGAAATGTTTAGGCCGGGCACAGTGGCTCACGCCTGTAATCCTAGCACTCTGGGAGGCCGAGGCGGGTAGATTGTTTGAGCTCAGGAGTTCGAGACCAGCCTGAGCAAGAGCGAGACCCCGTCTCTACCCAAAAAATAGAAAGAAATTATCTGGCCAACTAAAATATATATATAGAAAAAATTAGCCGGGCATGGTGGCGCATGCCTGAAGTCCCAGCTACTCGGGAGGCTGAGGCAGTAGGATTGCTTCAGCCCAGGAGTTTGAGGTTGCTGTGAGCTAGGCTGATGCTACGGCACTCACTCTAGCCCAGGCGACAAAGCGAGACTCTGTCTCAAAAAAAAAAAAAGAGATGTTTAGTGCATTTTTTTTTCTGATGAGAAAACTGAGGTCCTGTAGATTGAATGATTTGATCCTGGCTTCCAAACCAGGGAATGAAAGAGATTGGATCTCTGTCATAGTAAATGATTATTTTTATTATAAACTATTTCATATATATGAAAGAATATAACATAAAATGTAAATGGATGATCAATTTAACACATTTCAAATACTCCTGGATTTTACATTTGTGATTGTCATTCTCTTAATTAGCAAATTAAGGTAATTAAGAGATGCAGGTATTAATATATCTCCCATGTATGTATTCTTAAGCAATGTCTTTACTTTTACATGTTTTGAAACTTATTCAAATTACATTGTATTCTAATAACTAGCCTGCAAAATTGTTTTTTAGATTCAAAATTATGTTCATGAGATTTATTAGCCTCAATGCACCTAGCCTTAGTTCATTCATTTTTACTGCTATATAGTATCCAAAATATACCTAACATTCTCCTGTTTATAGAAATTTTGTGGTTTAAACATCATACTCTTAAAAGCAATGCTTCTAAAGAAATATTTGCATAGCTTTCTGAATGTAAATGTGCAAGAGGTTTTTTTTTTTTCTGAGAAACTACTTAAAGGAGAATTGCTAAACACTGGTATATGTGGATCTTCATTTTACAGGAGGCACCAACTTCATTAATTTCCTGCAAAAATATAGTTATACTGACTTACAATTGCAACAAAACTGTATAAGATCTTCAGGCCACCATCTTCATAACATTAGTTATTATCAATCTTATTAAAATCAGGTGATCTAAATGATACACAACATTATCCAATGTAGGTTTAATTGGATTTTACGAGACCATCATTGCACATGCTTATTCACTATGAATATCACTTATTCTCTGGAATATCTGTAACTTTTGCTCTGTTTTCTATTGAATGTTTATTGTTTTCTTATTGATTCATTGGGGTTCTTTATATATTCAGGACACTAATTTATTGCCAGGTATAAGTATTTATGAATATCTCCTTCCATCATTTGACTTTATTTTCACTTTCTTTATAATGTCATTGCATTTACAGTAGCTCCTTATTATTTAGTCAAATGTAACACTTTTTTCTTTATGGTATACATTAGTTTAAGCGTGAAGATGGGGCAGGAGGGTAAAGACTTGTTCTGGGTCCCTTGGCGCATTGCACTGAGTAACAAGCCACAGCGGGGTGCTGTTGGGAAAGGGACAGAAAACCCTCTTCTACTTTGATCCCAGGAAAAAGCTTGTTGCTATTGCAGGAGGGACAAAACAGCTGTAATGCCCAGGACATTGCCATCACAAAGCAGAGATCTATTGCCTTCGAAGGAGGGTCAGGAACACAGAAAGCGCCTCTCCCATGAGGAGCAGGCATACAGCATCTTTCTAAGTGTGAGGATGCAGCAGCAGATCTGAAAGCTTCCACCGCCACCTTGATTCCCACCAAAAGCCTTGCGTATTAACCATGCCTTTTGTTTTCCATATTTTGATGCTTTGACATCTTGGGGTCTTGCTGACCCTGGAGGAATTGTCCCTCACAGGGTTAGCTAATTTCTAGAGACAGCCAAAAATTTGTCTGTGAACATTTCTCTCATATACAAACCAATTAACCAGAGCCTGTACTCCAATCACCTCCTTTAGGGGCCTTTCATGCTCTGCCCCACTACCCACCTCCCTCAATCACCTCACGGCCAGCGGGTACCAGACGGCTACAGTTGGCCTGTATAACCCAGGGCCTGCTGAAATTATTCCAACTAGCCAATCCCAAACCTGCTTATCCTGCCTCACTGTTATTTCCTGTGGAAACCACAATAAAGCTTCTTACCCATGTTTTCTCCACACTCCCTCTGCCCCGGTTGGCCTGCTGCTTCACCGTGTACAGCCTGCCCCAAAGCACGATGTGTCCCCTTCTCTCGGAATCTGAGAGTACGACAAAGTATTCTCTCAATAGCAGTCATCTCCTAATCTGTTGGCCTTGTGATGCCTAAATAATAATAAATTCTATTTTTTTTAAACACAGTACACCAAGTTCATGTGGTAGCAGTCTACCGCTGAAGGAAGGGAAGTCCTCTGTGTGGAACAGGCATTCAGAGCCTGCTGGGAGATGGCAGTGAAGCAAGAATGCTGAGAAAAACTCTTCAGAATTCCAGACCTGACCTTAAGCACAACAAAGCTGCAGCTTACCACTAGAGGAATTACATTTGCAATAATTGCAGATTCAACTATAGTGGTAAGAAATAAGACAGACCTCATGTGTTCTTTTCTCAGTTTCCTCCAATGATAACATCTTGCAAAATGTAGTATGATATCACAACCTGAATATTGACTTGATATGGTCAATATACGGAAGAGTTCCCTCACCCCAAGAGTGCCTCATGCTGCTCTTTTACAGTCACACACAATTCCCTCTGGCTCCTACCTCCCCCTTATCCCCTGACAAGCATTAATGTTCATTTCTATAACTTTGTCATTTCAAAAATGCTTTATGCATGGAATCATACAGTATGGGACATTCTGGGGTTGACTTCTTTCAGTCAACATAATTACCTGGATATCCATTTATCAATAAACCATTCATTTTTATTGCTGAATACTCCACAGTTTGATTAAACTGTTGAAGAACATATAGGTTGTTTCCGGTTTGGGGCTATTATGAATAAAGCTCTTTTAAAGATTTATGTATAGGCTCTTTTAAAGATTCATGTATAGGCTTTTATATAGATGTATTTTCCTATCTTTTGGAAAATCCCCAGGGGTGCATCTGCCAGTTCATATGGTAGTGCCATGTTTAGTTTGTTAAGAAACTGCTATAATGTTTTCCAGAGAGGGCTGGAAACCCATTTTGAATTCCCCCAGGCAAAGGATGAGTGATACAGTGTCTCCACATCCTCGCCAGCATCTGGTGTTGTCAGTATTTTTTATTTTAGCTATTCTAACCATTGAGTAGTGATATCTCATTTTGGTTTAGATTTGCATTTCCCTAATACATAATAATGTTTAACAGCTCTCCGTGTGCTTTATGTGCCATCTGTATATTCGGTTCAGGAAAATATCTGTTCGTGTCTTTTGCTCATTTTCTAATCAGATGGTTTGTTTTGGTTTTTACCACTGAATTTTGAGAGTTTATTTTATATTTTACATGCTAGTTCTTTGTTGGATGTGTGTTTTGCAAATATTTTCTTCTAATGTGGACTTTGGGTTTTATTCCTCTTAATGGGGTCTATTGTAGACCAAAAGTTTTTTATTTTGATGAAGTCCAATTTATTTATTCTTCCATTTATGGATTGTGCTTTTGGTATCAAGTCTAAGAAATCTTTGCCTAGGACTAGATTCCAAAGATCTTCTTTAATATTGCTTCTTTCTTCATGAAAATTGTATAGTTTTAAGTTTTAAATATAAAGCCATGACCCATTTTAAGTTATTTTTTTTCTAAGATGCAAGACTTCAGCTTATTTGTTTGTTGGTTGGTTTATTTATTTAATGGATACCCAATTGCTCAAGCACCATTTGTTTAAGAGGCTATTTTACCTCTATTGAGCTTTTGCTCTATTGTCAAAAAGTAATGGGGCATATATTTGTGAGTTTATTTTGGGATTCTCTATGTCTTCATTGATCTATGTTTTTATCCTGCAAATACCGTAGTGTTGATTAATGTGGCTATATATAGTAATAAGTCCTAAAATTAACTAATTTCTCCCAGTTTATTCTTTTTCTAAATGACTTGCCTATTCTAGTTCCTTTGCTTTTTTTATACACATTTTATAATAATTCTGTCTGTATCTATCAAAAAAATCTTGCTGAGATTTTGATAGGAATTACATTAAATCTGTATATTATTTTAGGGAGAATTGACATCTTTGCAATTAGTCTTCCAACTCTGAATTTTATGTCTGTCAATATATTTAGATTTTCTTTGATATTCCTCACCAGAATTTTTTAGTTTTCAGCACACAATTCACATTAAACATATTTTTAGATTTATACTTTAATATTTTTGAGTAATTATGATTGACATTGTATTTTGAATTTCAGTATCCATATTTGGAAATACAATTGACTTTGGGATGTTTATTTTCTATCCTGCAAACTTTCCAAACTCACTAATTCTAGGGAGTTATTTTTGTAGATAACTGGAGATTTTCAAAATAAATAATTATATCATCTTCGAACAGTGATCATTTTATTTTTCTTCCTGATCTATAAGCTTTTTATTTCTTTTACTTCCATTATTACACTGTCTAGAAATCCAAGTGATATGCTGAATTAGAATGGGGAGAGTGGACATCTTTCTCTTCTTCCTTGTCTTAGGAGAAAAACATTTCTCTCTTTTACCGTTAAGGACATATTTGCTGTGGGCTTTTTATAGATGCTCTTTGTTTAGTTGAAGCAGTTCACCTCTATTCCTATTTTTCAGAGAGATTTTGTTTTATTTATTTTCTGGTTTTTTTATGAATGGGTATTGGATTTTGTCAGATCTTTTCTGCATTAATTCATATGATCATGATATTTTTATATTTTATCCTGTTAATATGATAGATTACATTGACTGATATTCTCATATCAAACCAACCTTATATCCCTGCAATAATCCATGCTTGCACATGTTGTGTCATTATTTTATTTATTGCTGAATTCTATCACTGATATTTTGTTAAGACTTTTTGGATCATATACATTAGGGTGGCTGGCTTATATAATAGTTTTCTACTTTTGTACTTTGTCTGGTTCAGGTATTGGGATAATAATTGCTTTATAAGATGAGTTGCTAAGTATACCCTCATCTTCTATTTACTGGAAGAGACTGTGTAGAGTTGGTATTAGTTCTGCTTTAAATGTTTGATAAAATTCTCCAGTGAAACCATCTGGGCCTAGTTTTTGGAGGTTATGAAATTATAAATTTAAATATGTTATATTTGTTAAGTTATGGCAGTTTCTTTTTTCTAAGAATTGGTCTACCTTATCTGAGCTGTCAAATTTATGTATGTAAAGTTGATCATAATATTCCCTTATCCTTTTTATGTGTACAAGATCTGTAGTGGTAGTCCCTGCTTCATGGTTCATTCCTGATATTGGTGATTTGTGTCCTCTCTCTTTTTCTTTGTCACTCTTCCAGAGGTTTGTGAATTTTATTGGTGTATTCAAAGAACCAACTCTTTTCAAAATTTATTTTCTCAATTGCTTTTCTGTTTTCAATTTCATTGGTTTCTGTCATTATCTATATTGTTTCATCTTTGCTTCTGCTTTCAGGTTAGTTAGCTCTGGTTTTTCTAGGTTCTTGAGGTGGGATGTTAGAGTATTGATTCAGAATGTTCCTCTTTTCTAATACATGCATTTAGTTCTATAAATTCCCCTTTCAGTATTTCACTAGCTATGTTCCACAAACACTGATATATTTGCATTCACATTCAGTTCAAAGCAATTTTTTTTATTTCTTTTGAGAGTTCCTCTTTGATCCATTGTTTATTTGGAAGTGTGCTGTTTAGTTTTCAAGTTATTTTAAGCTTTCTTTTTATACTTTTATTATTGATTTCTAGTTTGATTCCATTGTGATCAAAGAACACAACATTTATTTCAATTGTTTTAAATTTACTAAGGTTTGTTTTATGGATATGGATAATGGTCTATTGATATAGGTTCTACAGACACTTGAAACAAATGTGTATTCTATTATTGTGGAATGGAGAGTTCAATAAATAATGATTGGATCCTGTCAGCTGATAGTGTTGTTAAATTATTTTATATCCTTGTTTCTTTTCTGTATGGTTGTCTTATCAATTTTTGAGAAAAGAGTATTGACTTTTTCAACTGTAATAGTGGATGTGTGTATTTCTACTTTGTTTTCAGTTTTTGCTTTACATTTTTAAATTTTATATTTTAATTGACAGATAAAATATATGTGTTTAGCATATACATCATGATGTTTTGAAGTATATGTACATTGTGAAATGACTGAATCTAGCTAATTAACATGCGTTATCTCATATAGTTAATTTTTTTTTCTGGTGAGAATGCTTTACATTCATTCTCATAGCACTTCTCAAGAATACATTATTAACTATAGTCACCATATTGTATATTAGATTTCTTAAATTTATTCCTGCTATCTAACTGACATTTTGTATCCTTTGACCAATATCTACACAACCCTTATTGCCATCCATCCCATCGCCTGGTAGCCACCACTTTACTCCTGCAGATTCCACATGTGAGTGGAATCATGAGGTACTCATCTTTCTGAGCCGGGCTTATTTCACTTAACACAATGTTTTTCAGGTTCCAGGTTCATGGTATTTTTGCAAATGATAAAATACCCCCTTCTCTTTTATAGCTAAATAGTATTCCAGTGTGTGTGTGTATTTCATTTCTTTTGGATGTATACCCTTTAGTGGGATTGCTGGATCATGTAGTAGTTTTATTTTTAATTTTTTGAGGAGCATCCATACTATTTTCCATAAGGGATATACTAAACTATATCCCCACCAAACGTGTACAAGGGTTCTTTTTTTCCACATTCTTTCCAACACTTATTACCTTTTGTCTTTTTGATGACAGCTGTTCTAACAGGTGTGAGGCAGCATCTCATTGTGGTTTTAATTTGCACTTCTTTGATGATTAGTGATATTGAACAGTTTTTTGTTTCACATACCTGTTGCCATTTGCATGTCTTCTTTTGAGAAATGTCTATTCAGGTCCTTTGCCCATTTTTCAATCAGGTTATTTGTTTACTTCCTATTGAGTTGTTTGAGCTCCTTTATATTTTGGATATTAGGCCCTTTTCAGAATCAGATGTACAGCTTGCAAATATTTTCTCCCATTCTGTGGATGGTCTCATTACTCTGTGGATTGTTACCTTTGGTGGGCAGAAGCCTTTTGGTTTAGTGTAATACCATTTGTCTATTTTTGCTTTTGTTGCTTTGCATTGCCCAGACAATTGTCATGGAGGTTTCCTTTATGTGTATCTTCTATTAGTTTCACAGTTTTAAGTCTCACATTTAAGTCTATAATTCATTTTGAGTTGATTTTTGCATATGGTGTGAGATAAGGGTCTAATTTCATTCTTCTGCATATGGATATCCAGTTTTCTCAAAACCGTTTATTGAAGAGACTGCCCTTTCCCCATTGTGTGTTCTTGGTGCCTTTGTCAAAAAACAGTCGGCTATAAATGTTGATTTACTTCTGTGGTTTCTATTCTGTTCCACTGGTCAATCTGTCTGTTTTTATGTGAGTACCATGCTGTTCTAGTTACTACAGCTTTGCAGTATATTTTGAAGTGAGGTAGTATGATGCCTCCAGCAATTTTTTTTGTTTTTTTTCCTCAAAATTGCTCTGGCTATTTGAGGTCTTTTGGGGTTCCCTTTGAATTTTAGGATTGTTTTCTATATTTCTGTAAAGGATGTCATTAATATTTGACAGGGATTGCATGAAGTTTGTAGATCACTCTGGGTAGCATGGACATTTTAAAAATATTAATTTTTCCAATTCATGAACATCAAATATTTTTCCATTTAGTCATGTCTTCTTAAATGTTTTCATCAATGTTTTATAGTTTTTAATGTAGAGGTCTTTCATTTCCTTGGTTAAATTTATTCCCAAGTACTTTATTTTATTTTTTGAGGCTATTGTGAATTGAATTGTTTCCTTGGTTACTTTTTCAGATAGTTCACTATTAGTATATGAAAATGCTATTGATTTTTGTACATTGATTTTATATACTGTAACTTTACTGAATTCATTTATTAGTTCTAACAGGTTTTTGATGGAGTCTTTAGGGTTTTCTAGACATAAGATCATATCATCTGTGAACAGGAACAATTTAAATATTTTGTTTCTAATTTGGATAACTTTTATTTTTTTTATCTTGCATAACTGCTCTGGTTAGACCTCCAATACTATATTGAATAGAAGTGGTGAAAGTGTACAGCCTTTTCTTGTTCCTAATCTTAGAGGGAAAGCTTTCAGCTTTTCCATGTTGAGTATGATGTTAGCTGCAGGTTTGTCTGTTTTTGTTTCTCTCTTTTCTTTTTGTTTTCTTCTTATGGGTTACTTGAACATTTTTTAGAATTCCAACTTCATTTACCTTTATTGTTTTTGAGTGTATTTCCTTATATAGATTTTAGTGGCTGCTCTGAGTATTACATTATATATACTACTGGTATAATATTACATTATATATGCTACTGGTGACCATTTTACCAGTTTAAACGAAAGGTAGAAAAATAACCTTTTTTTACATCCCTTTACCATCCTCTGTTGATAATATAATTTTAAAAAATATTTCCTTTACATACAATTAAGCATTTGCCAAGAGAAATAAAAATGTTTATGGACACAAAGATTTGTAATCAAATGTTGAAAGCAACATCATTCATAATTGACGGAAAGTTAATAGAAGCAGTGAAGTAGCAATTAGACAGATTAATCTCTAAGTTTTCTACATAATATTCACTTATATTCTTTAAACTAGTATGCTGTGCTATGACAGAATGTGGTTCATAGAACTTCAAACACACCTCAAGAAGAGTCAGCATTTCATATAAGTCAATAAATCCAACTGTGTCTTTTAAGCCTATGGTCCCAAACCCCTGGGCCATGGACTGGTACTGGTCTGTGGCCTGTTAGGGACCCAGTCATAGAGCTCTGCTGCACACCCCCATGCCATGGAAGAATTGTCCTCCATGAAATTTAGGAAGTGGGGATGCATAGCAGGAGGTAAGCAGTGGGTGAGCAAGAGAAGTTTTATTTGTATTTATAGCTGCTCCTGTCCTAATTGCGTGTATCACCGCCTAAGTTCCACCCCCGTGCCCGCACCCATGGAAAAATTGTCTTCAATGAAACTGGTCCCTGGTGCCAAAAAGTTTGGGGACCACTGTTAAGGGATGACTTTTATGGGGATGCTTATGAGAACAAGAGGATGAGAGACTGACACTGAGAGGCCTATGAAGACACAAACTAATATTCCAGAGAAATTGTAGAAGCACAGCAAAGGCAGAATGATTGATTTTACTTTGCTGATATAAAAGTAAATTTTAAAAATTTATTTAGTACATCTTAAAAATTAAGTCTTTAATCTGCTTTTCTGAATGGTTTACAGAGGTTATTTTTAACTTTAATATAAAGCATCTAATTTAAATACAAGCACATCATTCTTCTTATTGGCTATTCCTTTGTCGAATGCTCCAAAGTGATCTATTTATTCCTGTGGCAAAAATGAACAGTGAGATGAAACACAGATCAAAAGGCATCTTGCCAGTTGGAACGGTCTAAAGAATATTCTGACAAAGTATTCAGTAGTGCATCCCTTAAAATAGCCAGCTAGGTGGGTAGGGTTGATATTACTATTCTAAGAATAGTTTTGCTTACAAATGTCAGGGAGCCCTGACAGAATTCTGATTGATAATTTTACAGTCACTTACCTTGTTTCAGACCTACCATTTGTCTTGCTTTCCCAGAGCAAAATGTTCTAACAGTCACCAAATATGAGAATGAGGAAGCCCTGCAGCTTATTCATGCCACCCTAATCCCCAAATCCAATTAGCATTCAGCCTTACCATGTAGCTACCCTTCTAAAGCTTTTTCAGCTCCATGCAGTTCTGGGGCTCTGATTAAAAACAGTGGGTGGCTTTGATCACTTAAGATGCTTCTCATAAAATCATTGGGAGCCAAGCAGTGAAAGAGGACAAGACCCAACAGAAGGATAGAACCTGTATAATAATTCAAAAGAAAGCCACATTGATATATACCAAGAAAGACATTTTCATCTTAAGCAATTCATTGACAAAATTAGGTAAGAAAGATGGAAAATGAGATAAAACTCATATTTGTTGTATAATATCATTTTAAACAATATGATCTAGAGAGAAAACATAATTATTGTGGCTACTATATATCACATACTATTTAGAATTACATTGATTATCTCATTCTCAAAATGATCATTGAAGGTACATGTTATTTCCTCCATTTTACAGACAAAGTAAAATGAAAATCAAAGAGGTGAAAGAATTTATTCATGTTTGTGGGTCCAATAGGTAGCAGAAAAGACTTCAAATATAGGTCTCTTTAATCCTAAAAACCAATGTATTATTATAAAAACAATTTTTTTTTGTCTCCCATACTACCATTAGGTACTCTGTCTTCTAATTTATCAATTAACTTCTTAGCTTCTTGTTAACTACCTTTCTTTCGATAACCCTGCTGAGTCTTTAAGATATCTATTTTCAATGACTTTATGTCTATAATTACATATAAATATGAGATTAGCTTGATAACACATGAGTGAAAGAAACATATTGCCCAATTAATAAAACAAATATATGTAGCTTTGGGGATGGTCAACAAAGCACTATAAGAGAGAAAATTTCATCAAGAAATAAAGAATACACTGTAGGTATAAAGAAAAAAATGAGAAAAGTTTCTGCATACTGTGATGGGAATAGTTTCAGGAGAAGTTGTGTTTAAGAAGTGGAAAATATAATGATATATATTAGATTTTGCTTTTATTTTCAAAAAAACAAAAACACTGAAAAGGTAAATAAGAAGCTAATAAAAGGGGAACCAGAAATGAGGAAAGGAATGAATGGGGATGGTCCCTTGTTGCTATGGGAATGAGATTTTCCATAATGAAGTTCCCATTCCATTCAATTAAAAGATTAGTAGACTTAGTTAAGACCTCAGTTGGGACAAGATTGGACACTGGGTCAAACAACCCTGAATTTAAATTCTACCTTGTTTTCTAGCTAGATGACATTTACAGATCACTTAACATCTCTGTGTTTCAGTTGTATTATTTATAATAGTGGTACTGAATTCAAAAGGATGTAATTAAATATTAAATAAAATAATGAACATAAGGTGACTTGGTATATATTGATGGCTTGATTAGAGCAAAATATCTCTCTCATTGTCCTCATCACTCTCATCATTTATTTCTGGGGTCAAGAAATAGAATTAGAAAGGAAATAAATAATAGTTCTTGGAAGCTACTCAAGAAAGGCCTGGGACTAGGAAAGTCTCAACACAAGTAGCTGGAAAATGACAGGCAGAACTAAGGAAGGGTGTTCATATGTTTGGGGTAAAATCAACCTCTTTTCATAATCTTTCTATAAATGACAACACTGGTACCTCAACATATTTTCATACTGTAAAAATAGGCTGGTAGACTCAAGTGAAAAGATGAACACTAAGTCAAACTAAAAAATTTGTTTAGCAAACTTTGAAAGTTACTTTGCAAATGTAACGTTAGAATAGTTTTGGTTTGTTTAATATAGTTTTACACCTTACCTTTATTCCATAAAGGCTTTTAGGAAAAAGCACCATATCTATGATGCTTTTATTATCCCCTGATATCTTTTTTATTCAAATAAATACTTTCAATTCAATTCACTTGGAGAAATTTCTCCCATACTATAAAAAGAAATTATGTAGGACATAAATTCTGCTTGACTAAATTTCTTGAATTAAGAAATTTACACCCACAGTGAGAAAACCAGAAGACATACCTTTCACCAATATTGTGAGTAATAAATTTATAAGGGAAGCCATGGTATCCTTGAAGAGCTCTGTGATCCCTCTCTGTAGACCAGACCTCAGAGTGGGAACTGCAGTCACTGAATTGGGAAAACTAAAGGCAATGGAATAATTGTATCCTGGAGTGGTAAGGGCCACTCAACCACCAAACACAAGGTATGGCTGGTTACCTTAATGGACAGCAGAGTCAGAGTAGCAATCAGAACAGTCTGACTTATGCTGAATGTATCTGTGAGCGTGTTTGATCTAGTTGATCATGGTGTTTTTAGAAGTAAAATATTAATAGACAGGAAACCTGCTAAATTTTTACTTGATCTGTACAAAGGGTCTTCAAAGGGTTCATAAAAATGCATATTATGAAAAAGCTACACATGGATTTCAAAATTTTTTGCACCAAAATAAACTTGTACTAACTTGTTATAAAATGTCTGAATGGGATCTAGTTTGAGGCACTAAGAAGGATAAGACATCAGTTTGAAAAGAGTCTCTATTAGAGCAACATGAATTCTACAATTGAAAGAAGAACAGACATCAAATTTACGGTGAAGCTTAGGCGGAAGAATGGTGAAATCATTAATGCTTTACAAAATGTTTATGGGGATAATGCTCCCAAGAAAATCAGCAGTTTACAAATGGATGGCTCTTTTTAAAAAGGACCAAGACAATATTGAAGTATCTTCATATTTTATTCAAGAAAGTACTACTGTAGTTGAGTAGTATTCCATGGTACCCCCATAATATTCCCAAAAAAAATACTACTGCTTGGTGTTCATAAGCTGCCCTCCCTTTTCTGGTAACACATCTATTTCCCCTAAGAATCCCCTTTCCTCCTACTCTCAGAATTTGTTGCTCCAGAAATCTTCCCCATTCTAGGGCAACAGGGGTGAACATATAACCTAGGTCCAGACAATAAGAGCCACAGTATATGTTACAGGGGAGAGCAAGTATTCTGAGACACCAGTTAGCATCAGCAGCTCTAGGACTCTCCCTGAACAATCAGAAACAATAACAGCTCACTCTAGGGTGGCAAACTACTAGAGTATTCACCCATCACTGTTGGAGTACCCCTGCTACCAGAAAGACAATAAAGCTCTTGGGAAAAGAAAAAAAATCAGAGCTAAGAGATGGAGACATATTCCTGAGGGCATGAAGCTACACCTGAAGCTGAAGTAGTTCTGGAATTTTTCAGTTAAGTCTGTAAATTCTCTAATGAGTGCTCACACACACTCCCCTCTCTCTCTCTTTCTCTCCCTCTGTAGTGGTCAATTAGAGTTTGGTTTCTCTCCAACTGCAAGAGTTACACCTCACGGATCTCTCTGTTCTCTCCTCTGTATCACCTACTATATTATATCCTTCTTGAGAATGGAGATCATGTCTTGTTAATGATTTTATGCTCCGTTCCTACTATAATGACCAACTGAAATATTTAATAAAAAAGAATAAATGAACAAATAAGTAAATGTTAATTTTATAGCTATATTACTGTAGTTATTGATCAAAATAATCAATGAATAATTTTATCAAAAATTCTGAATTAAATATTTTGCATTGGCAGAAAATAAATATTATTTTCCTTCTACTCTGTTCCATGGAAAATCATTATGAAGAACTGGAATATAGGTTTAGAAAAATAGTCATCAACTATGGTGTCAAATCACATTGATGAGATAAAATCAGCATTGTGTATATAAAATGATATAAATGAGGTAGAAAGGGATGGAGTTGAAACTAATGTCCTTGGAGTATCTCAGAACACATATCCTCTCATCTCTGCCATAGAGGCTCTTGCTTTTGTGACAACATTATCAACCAGATATGTTATGATAGGAAAAGGTTGTGTATAACTGCTTCACAGCATCTCCTTAGAATAATATTCCTTTTGGGTTTTTTTGTTTCTGTTATGAAGAATTTCATATTATGAAAAACATGCCCTCAAACTAGTTTTAACAATTATAATATTGCTTCATATCTGTATATCTTTAATTGTGTGTTTGTGTATATATACTTATATATATTTGGTGTTATTTTAAAGTAAGTAATAGCTATCATGACATCCCATCCATCCAGTCTTCAATATGCAACACTAGGAACAGGGATAGTCTCTTACAAAACCACAATGTCAATATACCATCTAAAATAATTAAAAAAACATTCATTATCTAATATCTAAGTCCTAGTCTTTTTTATTTACTTATTTTTTTTTTTGTAGACACAGAGTCTAGCTAGATTGCCTAAATTTGTCTCAAACTCCTGGCCTCAAGTAATCCTCCCATCTCGGCCTCTCAAAGTGCTGGGATTATAGGCCTGAGTTGCAGTGCAGGGTCCCAGACCACATTGTAATATCCCTAGTTAGAAGAATGCTCTTTAGAGGTTCCTTTTCAAAATAGACTCATTCATTGCAAATGATTCTTCTTTCTCTTTAGACTAACAAGACTTCTGTGACTGATGTTTACTTTAATATAGACAAATAGATTAGATTATCATTTCCTGAATGTACCCCAAGATACTAGTGTCAAAAATGTTAATATTTGATACATAGAAAATAGTATTACAAAGCAAATAAGTTCTTAAGGAAGAAAGTCCTATACAAAAGTAATACATAATTAGCAATATGAAGAGGGCAAATTGAATAGCAAGTCGAGGTGGATATACAAAAAAAATCTAAAACTTTCAAGAATTGTGCATTAATACTTCCTAAATGTCCATCACCCTCCACTAAAATTATGTAGAATCTGAATGAAATGTAATAAGACAAAATTAAATAGAAAAAAAAAGAGATTTCACTGTAAAGAGGTTCGAGGATAGAATAAGGACATTGAGCTTGAAACTACAGTCAGCAAAGGAGTTTTACACAGGATAAAGTCATGATGAAAATAATAATTAAAGAAAAAATGAATGTAGCAGAAGAGATTGCAAAAAGGGTATAAAACATGGGCACAGGCTATTATAGTAACCCAGGGGAAAACTGATGAAACTGGAATGTTTGATTTTAATTCATAGGTTTCATTTTACCAGCAAATGCCAAGAGACTCTTCATGAAACAGTGGAATTAACCATACAGGATACAAGTACTCCAGGTCCTTACTCTAGACCAGCCACTAATAAACAGACCTAGCCCTCAAAGTCCTCAACTGAAAACCGAGAGGACAAAATAGATGACAAGTAAGGTGCAGCTCTAAATTCCTAGTAATTCTAGAATGTCTCTGCCTTATCAGCCACCATCCATTTATACTTGAAGCTGCTTGAAGTTTGCAAATGATGTGGAAATAAAGCATTTATTTTTAACAGAAGTTAAAGAGAACTTTGCACACAAAACATGAGAAAGTGATAAGCTTAATGTATGCTAGGTTTTCTCTTAGTATTTTCTTTAGAGCCACTACGGAAAAGTGTTACAAAACTGGTTTGAAAAACAAGCATGTAATCAGAATATCTGATAAGAAAGTCCATCTGGAAATTTAAGGATTCTGACTACATTATTTATGTGAAATATTTAAATAGTATTTTTCACATTTTTCCCCACCTGAAACTCTTTACACATCAAATATTAACTCCACCTCTCCTGCTCCTCCTCAGCCCTGGAAACCACCATTTTATTTTCTGTTTATGGAATTTGACTACTCTGGGTATCTCATATAAGTGGGATCATATAATTTTTGTATTTTTGAGGACTGGCTTATTTCGTTTAGCATAATATCTCCAAGGTTCAGTCATGTTATAGCATGTGTCAGAATTTTCTTCCTTTTTAAAGCTAATATTCCTTGTATGTATAAACCTAATTTTGTTTATCCAATCATCCTTCCATGGACACTTGGGTGGCTTTTGGACATTTTGGTTATTGTAAATATTGCTGCTATAAACATGAGTGTACAAATATCTGTTCAAGTCATGGGTTTTCACTTTTAATACCTGTCTTTTGTGTGGGAACAAGTTATCTTTCATGCTTTTCTTTCATTAAAATAGTGGTGAATTTTTCTTTCATTTTATAAAGAAACAAATTTTTTTTTCGTGCTGATAGTATATATAATCTCTCTTCCTAATAGAACAGATAAATTTACTCCATGGACATTTTAATTTTTTTTGCCTCTTATTTCCTTAGTTCTGTTTCCATTACATTTTTTAAAAGTCATTCTTCTTTAATATTAAATCATTTTACATGTAGAAATATTATCATAATAAATTCTGGAAATTAAAAATGTCTATAAAATATTCTAAGCTACACCTCTCGGGGTCCCAGATAAATTATCCCAATTTCACATTTTCCGTTGGAATTTATCTTGTCAAATACCCCAGGCTTCAATCTTTCAACCCTCTTCACTCTATTAATTCTTTTCTCAGCTCCCACATGTGAACTATTCTTGGTATTAAAAACTCATTTTTAAAGCAATATGATTTCAACAACTAAAATACCATGTGTGCTTGGTTAGGTTAAATTTAGCCTTGTGAAACTGCACCTTAGCAATTTTGCAGCATCAGTAAGTGCTTCCCCTATCTCCATTTTCTTTTTATCCCCAGTCCACAACTCACATTCCATTGTGATTTCTTCCCCTCTAGTAAATATGGCTTTGAGGACACATGATCCAAACCAAGGAGAAAAATAAACACAGTGATGTACCAAATATGATCTAAAAATAGGAAAACAAAGCTCAAGAAATCCTGAGAAAAAGTAGACTGTTCTCTAACTTTTCCAGAGCTATATTTAGAATGTTCAAAACTTGTGAGAAGCATACAGTAATTTTATTAATAACCAGAACTATTCCAAGGACTTTTGCTGCCTGAATTTCTAACACATCCATTGCCGTATACTTCTAGCTATTTCCATTATCAAGTCTTAGGAGGAAAGGAAGAGATATATAGACAAAGAGTTGTAAATGATGCAACATTTAATTTTTGCTTCACTTGCAGTAAGCAAATTGCTCTCATATTTAGTATACTCATCAGGCATATTTCACCAACTTTCCCCCACCAGGATTGCTTTTGGGAATGTCAAGAACCACATACATGAGTAGCAGTGAGACAGATAAGATGAAATCAAGGCATGCTACAGCCAAACGCCTCAGCTGGGTGTGCCAGGAGTGTCACCAGAATTGATAACTGTGGAGCCCTTTAGCAGTCACCAGATACTCTCTTTTATCAGAACATTTATCTTTTTTCTTTCTCATTTAACGTTTTTCTTCGCTTTGTAATACCTTTGTCTCTTATAGACTATATATTGTTGGACTTTATTTTTAACTCAAAATGAGGCTGTGTGCCATTTAATAGAGAAATTAAATCTACTTATATCTATTGTTATAACTTATTCCTATTATCTTGGTTTATGTTTTTAAACTTTCTTGTTTTATATCTTTTGTGATACATAAGGTTTTCTTTGAGTGTATCTTTTACTCTAGTGATTTTTTAAAACGCTTTATTAAATCATCTTCAGTAGTTATGATTCATGTTACATTATTTACTAATTTTTGTTGCATTATCTAAGAACTGAAATATTTCCTTGCATTTTTATACTATTTGCTTATGATGAACAGTTTTGAAAATTTCTATTCTATCATATTTTAAACAATTATTTTGAAATCACTCTATTTATATTTGATTTCAGTGATTGCTTCTAATCTTTGTATGCCATGAATTTTCCTGCATTCTGTATTTTGGTTTATCTCTTAGCCCTTGGAGAACCATGGTGAACATTGCAATTGACTCTCCAATTTATATTCCACCCCAGATATATAAAATCCAAGCCAATCAGACATTGGTTCAGGGATAGCCATGGGATCCAATTCTGTTCAAGGAGACATGAGGGAGTATCTTCCAGGAAGCTTCTGGAGAAAGTATTTTCTCTTCTAATACATGGTCACAGAAAAAGTATTTATCTGCTGAATTGGCTATGACTATCACACCTACCTTATTACCAGGTTGAAGTCAAACCAGTACCAAGAATAGCAAGTTAAAGTGATGGAAAAAGCCTGAATTCTTGATAATATTGAGCTATTTTTATCAACCTGAAGCCTGCATTACCTGTCTCTTCCTGTTGTATGAAAAAAAAACATCAACATAAGTATTTTAGCCACTTTCAATCAGGATTTCTGTTATTGTGGCTGAAAACATTCTCTACTATAAGAGTTTCTTCAATTAATATTTTTCATTAAAAATGAGTAATTTTCAAGATCACAAGACCTTGTATAAATATTTGGGTATTGGTCTCTGCTGTATTCATTTATGAATAGAAATGTGCTTGGGTTTAGAATTTTGGATCATTTTCCACTAAACATTCAACTAGCAAAACTTTATTTTCTTCTGATAATTGCTTCTAAAGAGATAAATTGTGAAATCTGACCAAATATTCTTACCTTAGATTACCTGCTCGAATACTCATAAATGTTTTCTTTATCCTTCAAATTTAAAAATGTTATGAGAATATTTGAGGTAATTTTATTCAATTAACCCTTTTGGTCAGCAGACTAATGCTGTTCTTCAGTTCAAATAAGTTTTATTCTAATATATAACTAATTAATATTTATGATCTATTCCTTTTGCTTTTTTATTCCAGTATTTCAATTACCGGATTTCATAGTTTCTCTAACCTCCATATTTAATCTTTTCTCTAATATTTCATTCTTTTTCTATCATTCTACATCACTACACATGAAACATCATGAATGATGAATGAATACAGAGGCATATAAACAGAAAATGGAGGGAGTAAGAAAAGGTGTATTTCATTTTCTGGTTCATTTTGTATGTTTATTAGTTTCCTTGTTTTCATCTTGATTATGGCTGTCGATCTGGCTAGTGGGACTGCTGGTTGTCATTATTCATAGTGGGACAGGCATCGGACACCAGCAGTGTCATGTGCAGGTGTGCAATGTCATTCAGGGCCTCCCATTTGGAAGGCCCAAATGTGATATGGAAAATGTGCCTCCAGCTCATCCTCTCTTCCCCATCCTAAGAAAGTGCAGTCCTTGCTCCATGGTCCCCTTACAGCAGGTCCTTACAGCAGGCCTCCCTGTAGGGTATGGCACTGACAAAATAGCTCAAGTCTAGCCAGCTTTCAGCAAATCCACTTAACCTCTGGGGACCTCACACATCCTTGCCATGCCAAAAGAGGAGGTGTAGGTTGCCCCATTTCTGCCCTCTCCTTTTCCAGCCACTCATTTCACGTGATTATTTTTTCTCTTGCTTAGGTAGGTGCATGGCACATTTCCCAGCCCACTGCCTAACCCAAGATCTTAACAGAGAGAGATATGCCTTGTTCTCTTCTTCCAGCCATCCTGATCTCTATTAGTGGTTCTGTTGGAGACCCAGTACCCTGGCTTTAGTGTTGGGCTACCGACCAGACAAAGTCAACACTCCTTCCTTCCCTCAGTTATTTCCTTATGTCAACAGCAGTGCAAAAAGAGGTCATGAGGAGGTCACAGGCTGTGTACAGTTATAAAAAGAACACACTGCTGGGAACATAGTGGGAGAGACCATTCCCTGGACCAGACTTGTTAGGCACCAGGAGATGGATAAAATATAACCTCAAGTGAAACTGAAGGAAGACGATGCAGATTTTAAATGTAAAAGTCTTCTATTGAAGCCTGTTCTGATATTAGGCATGATTATATTATATATCTGTAGAGAGTAGCCACAAAATCCCTTTGTGTGCTTACTAGAAATTATCTTTATGCTCCTTTTCATTCTCCACCCAGATTGGCAATTTGCTATTTGTTTTTCTCAACACTTATCCTTGTTGATGCTTGGAAGTTATTGAAATAATCACTAATCATTGCTTTTAGTCTCTAGTTGTTAGGCAGAAAGATTTGTGGCCATGCATCAGAATAGCAAATGCATAAAGAGCTCGGACTAGGGAATCAGACAGACCTGACTTCCATTTCTGATTGCTTATTTTAGCTGTGCCACTTCTCTAATTTCCTTGGTCAGAAAAATAGTAAAAAGAACAATATCTCATAAGTTTAATTTAAAGATTAAATGGGATAATGTGAGCAATTTAGCACAATATTTTACATATGGGTGAATATTGATTATTATAGGAGGATGACATCTACAGTCTGTCAATATTTTGTAGTAGCAAAAAAAAAAAGACACCTATGAACCAATACATACTGATAATACCAATGACTTCCTCTAGGTACACAACATATTCATGCAAATGTCACTCAGGGATAAACTCCTGATGATGTTTGACTTTGTGTTCTCTGCTATTAATGGGACACACTTAATATATGAAAGCTCACAGACTATTAACATGGTTTTCTGTGGGTAAGATGTTCCTTTTTATAATATACATCAATATTTTATCTTTTTATTTTTCTCCTTTCATATACCCTATAAATTTCAGACCCATTTCCAGTTTTTGAGATTTCCAGAAATAACTAAGGGTTAAGCATTTCCTGAAGTCCATCTCCGGTTACTTTGATTTGCTTCTAATCTTCCTCAGGGATCTTGATCTTCACTTCTGAGGAGACTGCTTTATGGTTGTGCCTATCACAGACACATATCTGCCTAAATGTCATTTGAGATATTTTAAATTATTTGTACCACTAAGAGTGCATCTCATAGTCTGATAAATATCGTAAGTTTTGCCAGTCATAATTCATATCTAGTTACACCAGAATAAGAATTGACTTATAAGAAGTCCAGCTTCAAAATGTAGTTTTAGTTTGGGAAAAAAAAAAAGAGGATAAATCTAGCTGGACATGATCATATTAAAAAATTCAAACAAACAACCAAACATAAAAAGCTTCTAAGGTATTAACTATGATAAAAATAATCAAGAAGAGTTGAAAAAGTAATTTAAAAAAACTGAGCAAACGCTGAGTTTTGATTTGTAAGGTTTTTAAAACTTTCCTCTTTTTGAGGCATTTATTATATCTATGCTTCTGCAGTAATTTACCCATTTTTAGAAATTGAATCAGAGTTAGGTATTAATATTTTAATTAACATACATTTTTCCTTCTTGCCAGGGAAATGCATGTTTTCATCTAAAATAAGGACAAATGACACAATGTTTAGCTTATTCTGTCAAACTCAATTGTCTACTTAGTATCTATTCCCAGATCCTTGCCACAGATATTGACAATAATGATATAGTACAAAGTGAAATCTATTTTTAATCACTTCCTTTTGAAATCTAATAACACAAATGTACATGTGCATATAGACGCATACAAATTATGGCATGAGGCTGACAGCAAAAATCAATTCTGGTAACAAAAAAAATCAGTAGGCGTCTTATATATGTGGCAAGTCTAATTCTGACTTTCTCTACTACATGCTAATATAAGAGAAAGCCACCCATATACAAACTGGGAAAAACTCCAGATTTTCTCTTGGGTACACAAATCATGACTGCTAGGAAACTGTGATAATACCAATGTTCCAGAAGATTAGAACATGAATTCTTAAAAGCCTGAAACCTCTCTACACTCACTGAAGGGGGCCCTTAACGACTAAGCACATTTGTTTCAAAAATATCAAGGGAAATCAGGCCATTGTATAATCCTCCTACAAGTGACTATTGAAAATACTTTAAAGGTGATTTCCAGAAAATATAAATAAAATGGCTAAATCAGGGGAGGTCCAATTTCTATTCTTTACTAAATCAAATACTTAACTCTGCCTCCTCTCACACATGCAGTTCTAGAATCTTCAACCAGCAGGCTCTGATGAGAATGCCAACCTGCACACATAAAAGAAGAGCAATGAACAGCTGGGTGGGGTGGCCTGCTGTGTTCCCCAGTAGCAAGGAGAAACAGCCCATTAGCCTCCTGCAGGAACTCCTTTCCGTTCCGCCTCCTGCCCTCTGCCACAGTGTCCACTAAAGCTCTGAGTAGAGGCTATGAAGAAAGGAACTATGGACTAGCTGCCAACATAAGAAAAAGAGAAACAGAGGCAATGCCTGTTTGGAAAAGAAAGAGCAGAACTAAAGAATGCAAACACTTCCAGTCAGGCTATTTTACCAGCTGGGATTCTACACACAACTTTTAGTGGTGGAATGGAAGTTTCCATCTTGCAAGTGAGGAGAAGGGAATGATGATAAAGGCAATGACACGTTAATTGTAGTTGAAACTATACTTGGACTACTGTATGCTAAAAAATCTCTATATTAGGGATGGTAATATTTGAGAAAGAGAGGAAAAAAGGATAGAGAATGGTATTATATGGAAGTGCAGAGACTTGAAGTCAGATGTAAGTGCTTACTATAAAAATTGGCAGAGCTCTGCAATTTAACAATGAAGATAAGGTAGTAAATATTTAATTATTCATTAAGAGAACTGAGTGGATCTAATCTATAGGGTATTTGCTCTCTGATTTATGCTACTCCTCTGTCCAGCTTCCATTGCCTCATGGTTTCCCTCAGTCTATGCTCCATCATTTCCAAATGCCAAGGATTCATTCTCTTTCCATATTCTATTTCTTTTTTATAATATCTTCTAATAATTTAATACATACAGAGTACCCAGCGTGTAAAAACCTGAGGGATAAAGGAGACATACAGGGTTCTGCATTTAAGTCATCTGCATTGTATTTGGATGAATTAATTGTTTCCTAGACCAGTAACAATAATGAGTAATAATAACAATTGCTAGTACTATTTTCCAATGACATATGTATACTATAATTGTCCACATTTTACAGATAAGGAAACTGAGGCACAGAGATCAAGTAACCTGCCCAAAGTTACATGGTTTGTAAAGTCAAAATTAAAACCTAGGCAGTTTAATTCCAAGCCCATGTTCTTAAACTCTATAACATATACCTTTCAGAGTAAAAACAACAAAGTATATGAAGTAAACATACTAGGTTAAGTTGTAAAACTAAATGAAGGGGCAAATGAATGGTATAAACAATAAATGAAATAAATTTCAAAATAATCAAGATTAAAATAGGTATAAATATTCAGAGAGGTTTTTATAACACCTTCCCATATATACCCCATATAATGTTTTGAGATCTTTTAGAGAGATTTATGACAAAAGATAAGGTAGAGAGAAGATAAGTGGAAATTACATTTTTTTTCTCTCTTTTAATACATTACCTGATGCCAGCAATGTAGGAGATGCCTGATAATATTTAATCATCAATCATCCAATGATCTTCTAAGTCTTTAAAGCATGCCTGGTCACCTTTTATATAAACAATAAGGATTCTGGATCAATAAAAAATCTTCTGAACCAAATTTAAAGTCTTATTTTTTAAAAACACCATTTAGAAAATCGTACTTCTTTATTATAATAATATGTAGGCAATCTTTTATTACATAAAATTAGGATATAATAGTGTTTCTTTCATCGTTTTCCAAATTTCCTGTGCCATAGTGTATTTTAACAGAGTTGACTATGTCTGTAATGCAGTGTGCCAAATGTTAAAGTCCCATAGAAACCTTGGCAATGGTGTTCTGTGGTGCCTGTTATTACAGCCTATGCAAAAACTTCCTCGGGATGGACATTTTAAAGCATTTCCAGTTGTTTTAAACTTCACATGTAATCAGGAAATATTGTTATTATTTATGATTTCAATTAATTAAAGTCTTATATTAGCCAAACTTCTTGAAAACTTGGAATTAGTTCAAATGTATCAAGAAGAGTACAAGAAAGCAGTAAATACTCTAAACAAACTTCTAGTTGATCACTGGATGGACAGTTGAAGAATGTTTAATGTGAGTGTGTTGTGTATGAAATGCTATGGAGGACAGTGCTCCTTCCTTGACATGACCTTTCTGTTGGGTTTAAGGCAAGGAACTCTACATTAAGTCAAAATTAACACCGAGTGCTATCTCAGAGCTAGAACTTTGAAGGGTCTAGAGCACAATGTGGCTCTGTAGTTAAATCAAGTTAGACCTAAGAGAACTGTAATGGGTTCACACAATACTTTTCTGCCCAAATTTCATAGTTCTTATGTCAGAATAGCCTTTTAAGAAACAACTCAGGCATTTATAGTAAGTATATACCTGATTCCAGAAATATCTATGCCCTTACCCCATAGCCACTTAATTACTTAGAGATACAAAAGTCTATTCACATTTAAGTCAATAACCTACCCTTCACTAGGAAGAGTGAAATCTTAAAATCAGAAAAGTTTATTTTTGTATCAAAGCATCTTTTAACCCCTATCATGTCCCTTTCTATATATAAAGACTATAGCCATTTTCCCTATTGACCTCATGTGTCATTGATTCATTTGACCCATGTTTATTAAATGCCCATTTTGTGTTAAATGCTGTATTTATAAGTTAGATACATATTTATGAATAAGTAAACTACCTTTAGAAACTAAAGATGATAAAAACAAATAATTAAATAACACATACATAAATACAAATCACATTAACTGTAATGAAAGGAATAAACTGAGTAATAGAGGTAGATAATATCAGGGAGAAAGAACTTTAAGTGGTCAGGAGAGGCCTCATGGAGGGGTTGGTATTTAGACTGAAAGCTGAAAGCAGAAAGCTAAAAAGGAAGCAGTCTGGGGGAAAAAATCAAAAGGAAGATACATTCAGAAAAAGGGAACAGAGTATAACACGACTTGTGTGTCTGATCATAGTAAGTAAAAGATAGTGATTGCCAGATGGTTTTCAAAGGTGGGCCAAAGTCTGTCCATATGTCTCACAGGGCATGGTAAGGAATCTGGATCTTACTTTATGTACAATGGGACATCAACGTTTTATGCAGGAGAATGACATAGTTGGATTTATATTTTTTAAGAATTTTGCTGGTTTTTCTATAGAGAATAAATTGGAGAGGAACAAGAGGGAGATGCAGAAAGACCAAGAAGGAGAATACTGAGGTAGTTCAGGAAACAAAGGTGACCAAATTTGCAGTGGAAGCACCACAATTTAAGAGAAATAGGGAAATTATTTTAGAGAGTTGACCTGTTGACAGTTTCTATGTGGGAGTGAGGATAAGATGGAAATCAAGGATGAGACATAACCTTTTTTCCAATGTTATGGAATGATGATAACAGAAGCTCAAAATGCAATAGCCTAAGGAAGAAATGGAGTTGTGTTTTAATTTTTGCTTTATTTTGATGGGGCACAAAGGGAATCAATAATTCAATTTTTAGACTATTAAATGTGAAAGTCCAGTGAGCCATCCAATTGAAGATGTCAACTAGACAGCTGCTTTTTAAGACCTGGAATTGAGAGTAGAGGATTGGGTTAGGAATATACATTTGGAAGTCATTGTCACGTATGTGATATTGAAAGCCTTGGAACCAATGATCACACAGGAAATGAAAGTTAAGTTTTAAAAGGGAACATAATCTAGGAACCAGCCAAGATTTAGAGGTCAGGTTTAGAAGGAAGAATCTAAAAAGGAGATTAAAAAGGATGGTCCAGTGGTGGGATAGGAAAGAAGAAATTATAGATGTTGAGGCAAGAGAGATGAATGTTAGGAAGATTAGTTAGGAAGAAATCATTTGGTTAACTAAGTCCAATAATTTTAAGAGCTCAGATAATGTAAGTAAAGAATATTGGCGATTATAACCTTAGCCTTAATAGTTTCAGTGATTGCAGAAAGCAGAAACCAGGCAGATAAGTGGAGCAATAAGTAGAGAGGTATCTGGTCAAGCTCTTATATGACATAGAATTCTACAGTACATTTGTAGGTTGATAGAATGATAGAGAAAAGAAGGATTAAGTAGATGAGGGATACACATTGGGGAAAGTTCTTGAGATTGATAAATTTGGGAGCTAGTGAGTTTATGGAAGGGTAAGTATAAATGACCAAATAACAGATGAAAATGTTAGTTTCTTCCGTAACTGTCCTAACAAGCAGAAAATCATAAATCAAAGATGAAGTGCTAATTATGAAGATCTATTTCTAGGAACATTTTTCTTTCATCTTAGAAATCAAGGGTGACACTGGGCGCCATGGCCTGTAATCCTAGCACTCTGGGAGGCCGAGGCGGGTGGATCGCTCAAGTCAGGAGTTCGAGACCAGCCTGAGCAAGAGTGAGACCCTGTCTCTACTAAAAATAGAAAGAAATTATCTGGCCAACTAAAAATATATATAGAAAAAATTAGCCGGGCATGGTGGCACATGCCTGTAGTCCCAGCTACTCGGGAGGCTGAGGCAGTAGGATCACTTAAGCCCAGGAGTTTGAGGTTGCTGTGAGCTAGGCTGACGCCACGGCACTCACTCTAGCCCAGGCAACAGAGGGAGACTCTGTCTAAAAAAAAAAAAGAAATCAAGGGTGTCTTCAAATACAATATTTTTCTATTCAATATCTTAAGTACATTTTCACCTGAATTCATCAAGGATTTAACTCAATTTATATATTTATATCGTAAATAATGCATTTTATAATTTAAGAATTAAATCTATGTCTATCTCATTTCATACAATTATAAATAATTCTAAACAGCTTTGTTTATTAAAAGAAAATTAAGTAAATTAATTGTTCCAAATATAATTAAAGAAGTAGATTTTGGTACGAACTAAATTAGGTAGGAGATAAAATTACTAAATTAATGGATAGAATATTGAAATATGTAGATAAGCTGTACCATATAATTTTAATTAATTTTTCTTAAATCTTATTTCTCTTTAATCAGTACTTTTTATTTCTAAAGCAAGCATATTCAAAATATTTTCTAAATTTTAAAATTTGATCTCCATGGCATACTAAATATAGGATACTTTTACTGTACCAGAAATTAGCCTTTGGGGAAAAACACAGTTATTATAACATCTTATTCAAAGCAAAAATCACAGAGACATAAAGTATTTCAGGGTTTTTGCTAATTTCAACTGTAAGAACTATTTGGAAGAACTGAGAGAACTAACTGAAAGAGCTGACTATCCATGCTTTATAATGTCAGATTTAAAAATTTGTCTGTGCACTAAAGACATGATTATTTTCTTCACTGGGAACAAGGAAAGCACAATGTTAAAAATTTAATATCTTTTTTCACCAAAATAACTAACAAAAACAATAAAATTATGAAAAAAAACAATTTATAAGAAAGTGAGGCTAAGGGTATGAAATTTTTTCCCTGCTTTGCCATATTTTGTAGAATAGCTAAAAGGAATATATATGGCTTTTAAAAATAAAATGTAATTTCTTCAATTGCCCTTGCCCACTGATCTACGTTAACATAACCTGTATCACCATTGACTTTTCAGATCCATAACCTTTTTCTCCTCATTGTTTTTTTCTTCCCTAAACACTAATTGATAAATTAAGTTTCCATGTTAGAGAATATAATAATCTTGTTTTGTCAATTAGAATACTTGTTTTGTTTTCTCTGTGAGATTAGGATATAGAAAGGACATAGAGGGTGTGAAGGAGAAAAATAGGAGAGAAGTAGAAAGAAGAGAGAAGACAGAGTGAGAAAGAGTGGGAAACAGATAAAATTTAGTTATTTTTGTGAAATGAAATTAGCAAATTATGTTTACTCTTGATCGGAATTCAGAAAGCTACATTACATAATATAGTTGAAAAGAATCATTAACATCCTCAAAAATGGCTTTATTAACCTAGACTTAGAGAAATTTTGGTATGTGGTTTGCTTTGTCACAACTAAGGTGAGTTGCATCAGAGATTAGAAAACATAGTAAGTTTATTTACATTTGCCCTTTTAAAAATTACTAAATTGACCTGGTCTTTGTCTTTCAAGATCATACTACATGAAGTAACATAAAACATCATTTAGGGATCTATTTTTGTCGATTATAAAATCATGTAATTTTAGAATTTTTGATTCTTATAATAATATAATCTATCCCATATTGATCCATCCCAACAGGAACAGCTGATATAATTGGAAGCCAAAGTAAAAAAATTATATATATGTATGTACATATATATCATACTTATATATATATGTGTGTGTCACATATATCAGGTAAGCTGAGATATATAGACCATTCGTTTATCAAGACTGTTACTCTGGAGAGGGGGGAGGAGGGGATGGGTATATACACATGTAATGGGTGTGGTGTGCACCATCTTTGGGATGTTCAAGCTTGTAGTTCTGACCCGGTGGGGCAAGGCCAATATATGTAATCTAAACATTTGTACCCCTGTAATATGCTGAAATAAAAAAAAATTAAAAAAAAAAAAAGACTGTTACTCTGTATGTGTCTCTGAGTAGTGTGAAATGCCTGGCACCTACTACAGGCTTGAAGTGGGGAGCTGTTCCCTAGAGCAGGGTTGTGTTTTAGATGGATTAAGCAGTTCAACTGGCTACTAGCGATGCCACCACTTTCCAAAAATACATTTTTAAAGGTTTACAATTTAAACAAATTAGCAGGGCAATTTCTCCTTTCCTTAAAATTAACTCTGTACTCAGGCTGGGCGTGGTGGCTCAGGTCTATAATCCTAGCACTCTGGAAGGCCAAAACAGGAGGGAGGATTGCTTCAGGCCAGGAGTTTGAGATCAGCCTGAGCAAAAGCGAGACCCCATCTCTACGAAAAATAGAAAAATTAGCCCTGTGTGGTGCCTGTAGTCCCAGCTAATTAATGAGGCTGAGGCAGGAGGATGCTTGAGCCCAGGAGTTACAGGTTGCAGTAAGCTATGATGACGCCACTGCACTCTAGCTCTGGTGACAGAGCCAGACCCTGTCTCAAAAAAAAAAAAAAAAAATTAATTCTGTACTCAAAACAATAACTGAACCTCTATATTATATTAATAAAGACTATACTGTTAGAAGGAGAATTGCAGGAACACAAACACAGAGGTATTTTGGGCTTTCTGACTAATTGATGTCATTTTTGTCAATTGCATTAACTCTCCAAAGTTCCCTTTGCCCACTTATTAAATTATACCTTCAGCATTTCTCCTTAACTGCTCCTGCCTGAGGCAGCCTATTTGATTTTGCCTACATTGCTCTGGGGCTTGTACTCAGTAGCAGTGTTAAACTTGCAGTGAAAGTGAGACAAGCCTTTAAGTGCTTACTCAAACAACTTGGCTGACCTCATCATCCTTCTTCCTACTTGAGCTCGGAAATGGATTCTGCCTGGGAGAAATATATCTCCTCATGGAAGTTTCTGCTCATATCCTCTAATTATTTCATGAGCCTCTTGCTGCTTTCAAAGTGACTCAAAACTCCTTGCCCATCAGAACTATTTCACAGCTACCTTAAAGGATGTATTAAAAGCACTCAAAAATTATCCCTCTCTTGGCCTAGTGGATTCCTGAAATACCATACTTTATATTTTGTCTTCTTAGTCATATCAAACATTTGTATCTTTTATGAATAATTTGAACTTATGGCAGAATGGAATTTACTGGTCCTTCTATTCATTTTCTTTCTTCCTATTCTCTTTCCTGTTGGGGAGATTTGCTGGTTTGTGGTTTGTTTTGAAGCTAATTAATGCCCAAGGGATAATACATCTAGAGCTAGTATAACAGAGTGATTAAGTGCATGGGCTCTGGAAACTGCCACCTGATTTGAACCATGGCTCTACGATTTAAGATCTCTATGATCTTAGGCAAGTTATCAAACTTTTCTGTATGTCAATTTCCTCATCTGTAAAATGACAATAATAATAACTACTGGCCTTGTAGGGTTGCTATGGAAATTAAATGTGTTAATATAGTTAAGGCATAGGCACTTAGAATAATGTAACCTATAATGCACTCATAATCAGCTCTTTATACATATTAGATATTATATTTGCCATCCAAGATATACGCTGAGTTATAATAAATATCAGCATGTAATCATTTCCTTGCCTTAAAAATGCACTACTCTGATACTCTAAAATAGACCCAGTGAGCCATCTTTTGCTCTCATGAGACGAATCCATGAATAATGGCAGACCCTGACTGCACAGGACACCAAAATAATGGTATTGCCACCTTTGACCTTGTGGGATTCAGGCAGGATGGTGCCAAGATGCTGCAAATGACCACAAAAAGAAATAGGAAGGTAAGCAGGAGAAGAAAGAGCATAGAACAAATGAGCAAGTATTTTGCCCCATCCTTTGTATTCTAGGTGTGTCTTTGATCAGTTACTCATGGTATTACATTCTTTGTGGAATATGGACCATACTAGGACCACTTTTAAAATACTGTGTGAAGTAATATAATAAATAGCATGGGGACAGGAGAAGGCATTGTTCAGGAGTTTTGATGTGTGGAATGGCCACACATGAATCTAAGTATGCCATTGAAAGTTCCAGAAGTCTCTACTGTGGCATTTAAATTGATAATAGAAAAGCCTAGAGCATTTTGAGAGAGAAAGAGAGAGCAAGCGACAGAGAGAGAGAGATTAACATGGAGAAATCTCTGCCACTAGCAGTGAACTTGTGGAAGGAACCTATACATTGAAAATGGTGTTTCTACTCCAAAGTCAGGACCAAGCTGTATTACATGTGTTTATCAAGTTGATCCCTCAAAGAAATTTTTGGCAGGAAATACTGAGTCAAGGAGCTTTCTATAGAATAATTTATTCCTTATTTATCATGCAATGTGTATTAAAAAATTTGGAGACTCTTTGTGTAGAAGAAAGACCCATGAGGGATATGGTATAGCTTGAGGGCCCTACTTAATGTCTGGGCCATCCACGCAGAGACCTTGGGTTATGCACAATGATAGATAAATAGCACAGTTTCTGCTACATGTCACTAAGCACTGAAATCTCAAAATATTTGTGAGACTATTAAGAAAGTTCCAGGGAAGGAAAATTTGAACAAGCCATAGTTATGCAACAGAAATATGGACTCAAATACAAATGAAATGAGGTGAGGTTGGAATGCCAGCTTTGAGTTTCTTATGGAGGAGAAACTTGGAGAAAATGTTGCACCTCTGTTTTGCTGAAGTCTGTACTATTGGCAGTTTAGAAAGCAAATCTCAGTAGGTTAGAAAAGGCCAACCTAGATATGTAATTTCTTGAACACGCATACAAGAGAGGATAAAATACATGCAATTCTTTAATACACTAGAAAATGTTTACAAAGGACACTAAAGAGAAAGACTTAAGAAAAGAAAGCCAGTTGAGACTCAGTTAAGAGCTGGTAGGAGCAATCCATGGTCCATGTCAAGCTCTGCCAGCCAACATCAATCTCCTAAAAATATCTGAGCATTCCTGTGATTTTGGCTAATTGGAGAAGAAGCAGGAAGAGAAATCAGAGATTATAGGCAACAAAGAAAAAGAAAATAGAAATGATTTAAGAGGCAAAAATCATAATGATTTCAGGTGATACATCTAATTGAAAGCTGACATGTTGGTGGACACCTTAGAAGGCTCGAATGAGGATTACCAATTCTGCCCTTCATGGGCGGGGCAAGCTCATGGGATTCCCCTCAAGAAGACACACCACGTTCTGCTGCCAGTGCTGTCTGGGGGGGAACATAGAAAACAAGCTGGTAAATATTTCCAAGAAATTCTTTCCTAGAGATGGACAAAATGCCATGGTATAGGATTTAGCTGGATTGTTGACAACTGAGTCCTATTGGAAATCCTGTCCTGCAATACCCTGAGAAAAGCATAAGTAGTCCAAAATGTCTGCACTAACAGATGAAGAAGAATTCTGGACGAGTCTCTGGTGACTATTATTATTTAGTCCATCTCAAGGCATCAGTGTCCACATTTTCCTATAATAACTGTTGACATAACTCTCAGTGGTGTGAATGTCGAACGTTAACTGCACCTGGACAGGGTGGACTGAAGAACCCCTGAAGTTGCTACTGGAGAATGAGGCAATCAGAGTAGTGGTGCATGTGGACCCAGAACTTGTAACCAGACTAATATTGCCAATAGTGTCAATACTAACCTCTTATAGGTATTGAACTATTATTCTTTTCTGCTTACAGGAGAGATACCTTGGCATTTTATCATGCTTCCCTTATATCTCCTTATGTACCCTTATGTACCAACTTGTATTAATATAATCAGATGTAAGTCAGAAAGAGTCATGGGGAAATTTTCAAATGTCTCAGCCTACAGGCTATAGTGAAAAGGAGCCGCACACAAAATATAAGGTTTTTAGATACCCAAGCACCTGAAAGAGTAGATGAAAGGGAAACTACAAGGTAGGAGGGAAAGCTCTCTCATTTTCTGTGGAATGTGAGTAGAGCAATATGCAATTATAGGACACATGGAACTTTATCAATGAGCATTTTAGGAATGTCTCTTTCTCCAAGATGAGTTTTTTCAGAGGATTGTATTAAGTATTAATAACTCTTAGGTTAATAGTTATTTTGTACTCTTGAACTCTATGCTTTTTTGATCAGGCTGGTAAGATAAGGTAACAAAAGGAAAATAAGCACAGAACTCGACATAATGAATATGACAGCCAATAGTGGAAGAAGAGGAAAGAGTCCTACAAGGTGCCTTCACCAGAAAGCATCTTTGGAAGTGGTAGAAATTATTATTAATTGAGGAGAACCATATAGTAGTGTCTTATAAGTGGTCTGTGGCAGCAGTTACTGCTACTTCAGAAACACTACCTAGGGATGCCGAGAGCAATGACTGATGTCTTTAAAACCAAGAAAGAAAAAAAAGACACTGGAGATTATTTGACACCTAAGAAGAGAAAAGGTCTTAGAGATCATTGGGTAGTTTTTCTGGTCTGAGGAAGCCCAGAATATGTAAGAACTTTTTCTATAATTCTGGCACCTGTGAGGTGAGTACAGGAAGATGAGTGGAAAGGAAAATGTGCCCCTCTTGGAAGGTTAATTTAGAATGATTCTGGCCAGTTTTTAAAAAATTGTATGCATTGATTTTTTTTTCCATTAAAACCAACTAATCTGATATTGGCAATAGACTGTTTCAGTAGTTATATCAAATCATATGCTACCAATAATCAGAATGTATCCTGTGTTCTATGAATTCTATGGGAATCTTTTCATTACAGACTTCTTCCTTGAATTCCTGCTACAAAAGGCAGAGATTTAATTTAAGAGTCAACTTCTAGAGAAAAAATTTTATTAGGCAGAATTTTTTTTTAAAATACCGTGACTATTCTGTAATAGCCATAGGAAAACTATAAACCAAGTCAAACTCCTTTCTAAGTCAAAGCTGTAGTTACCAGCATTTTACTCCTTCCTTGATGTTTTATCTGAGAGCTTTGCTTTTCCACTTGCCTCAGTTTTGGGGTAGGTTTCAAGGAACAGTGGATTATCTTAATGCAGTAAGAAAAATATTCTGGAAGTCATTCATCATTTGGCCACTACAGCTGCTCAAATAATAACACACTGTGCTCTAAAGGCACTTATGGTGTGGGAGTGGGGGCTGGGGGTAGGGTGGGGATGGGGATGTCAGTGGCATCCAGGACATTCATTCACTTGCCAGTGTTCTTAAAGCCCTTTTACTAAAGAAAGGGACTGTGGCTGCATTGGGACCATTTGTCCCCTTCTCCCAAATTCTTCCTTTCTGTGTTCATTTTATAATAAAGCACTGAAAAATAAGTTAATAATAATCGATACTTGCAAAAAAAGGTGTGTGTGTGTGCATGTATAAATGTCTGTGTTTTAAGAGACATTTCTTTAAATAAACTGGAAGAATTAAGCCTATTTTTTGTGGATAGGTTCTAAAAATCCAGCAGTTAGATAGATTTCCCCTTCATCCTTCCCGGATGAATATAGAAAAGCTGTTAAGTCTCTTTCTACTTTGAAAATGTAGGGCACAGACAGAATATATCTGAGAACTTAGTAGTAGGGCAAAGGGAAAGAAAAGAGATCAGAGACTAAGACAAGAGACTTCTGGGCATAAATCTGAGGATACCTTTACAAGGACTGAAAGGCAGCCTGAGGGAGAAATATGTGGTTTCATCACCTTCTAGCCGCTGATTATGATGTTAATGGCTATTATCAGCTTATATTTATTGAAAGACAGTTCTCAATGTTTCTTTGGTATTTCTGTAGATTTTGCAAGAAAAGGGACCTACTGCCTTTGTTCTGGACTTCATTCCAAGGATGTTTTTGCATTGAACAACCTTGGGAGACAGAGATTATAACTCCCCCTTGAGCAAAGAGCAGATATGTTTATTGTCCATTATAAAAGAATCAGTTTCCCTAAGCTTATGGTTTCTCTCCTGTGACACAATTAACTGCTTACCCAGATGTGACTTAGCCCTCTTCATCTTTACCTATAGGAACTGAAGTAGGAGAACCAAAGCAAACATGAGGTACATGCTGTTTGCTATGACATGATTAATAAAGTGTTTTGTCTCTGACCCAGGAGTCTCATGTCTTGTTCTAGCATCCATGAATCTGTAGCAGGCTATCTTATTACATTGTAAGAAGGGTAAAATTTCACCCTTATAAATGCTCTTCCTCATAAAATACATTTTTGGGTATGAGAAAATAATCCTTGCTCCTAATGATGCCTAGGGAAGGCTTTAAAAGAGGCTGTAGGATTTGAAGATAAACTATGTTCTAAGAGGCAAAAGAGGAAAATTAGGCCACTATGAGCAGGAGGACATTTCTTACATAGTCTTATGGAAGCAAATTGTAAATTTAATAAATAATGGATTCGGGAAAAGCAGAGATATTAAACTACAGAAAGAATAGATAGTAGAAAGATAACTCAGTACATTCTAATGATAACAATAAAAGTGATAATTAACTTACATATGGTGGTTTGCAGTTTACAAAGCATTTTCACACACATTACTTTCTTTGAGTCTTATAACAGTCTTGTGAGATAGTCTTTATTATTTTCTTAATTACACAGTTGAGAAAATTAAAGTTTAGAAAGGTTATGTAACTTGCTAGGGGCCAAAACTAATCTTAAGAAAATAAACAGTTGAAACAGGCTTAAGTAAATTGAATAAAACCAAAATAAAAATAAAAAATTGGCCATAGAATTACAATCTTTTGTCACAGATTATTCCCTTAATATTATAAATCTTCCATTTCAGTTTTGCCACACTCGCCACCTATAAACATGTGTTTCCCCTCATGTGGAAGAACAAAATCCCTCTAGTTACCCTATTTACTTTATCTATGATGATTCCTGTTTCTTTTCGCATTTAAATTTTTATAAAGAGCAGCTTATATGTATTCTCCTTGCTCTTCTTTTCCATTCACCCCATTGCAGCTATTATTCTTTTAAAAAATCCATATTAAAATCACCAATGACAGTGTAAATGATGATGACTCTAAGATGCAATAGGATCATTACTGTAAAATCAATCTCATCTTCTGAAAATACTCTTCTTTAGATTATGGAATACTATTCACTCACTTATTTCCTCATTCCTTTCTGGTTACTATTTCTCAATTGTTCTCATGTGTATCTCATCTTCTAACTGTCTTATAAATACAATTCTCTAGTGTTCCATCTCCATCCTTCTCTCCTTGATCAATCTGCTTCCATCTCATCTATGCTCATGATTTAATAACCACTCACAATGAAAGGTATACCTGTTCTATATCTCTGTCTCTGATTTCTTTCTTGAGCTTTGGATCTGTATTTCAAAGTACCTAATTTACTTCCCAAACGGATACCCTGTGGAACCAAAGGTTTAATATGTCCAAAATCAAATCACTCAACTTTCTCTCTAAACCTGTTCATTCTTGGATTGGGTGACCCATATTGACTTATTTCTCTAAGCTGAAATACCCCATCCTTCTTCCTTAGTCCCCCTAAGCAACTAGTGATTGCATTTGGCTCATTCTGCCTACAGATACCCTCTCTAATATGTGTTTACCTCTCTGTTAACAATGCCTTAATCTTCATGTAACCCTGAATATTCTACAAGCTGTCCTAGTAAAATATCCTCCTAATTGTTTTTAGTCTTCCTTTCATCAAAGATCTTATATATTTGAATCCTTGAATCCTTTCTGATTCAAATAATAATTTCACTCTCTCTGAAATTAATATCTTCAATGTCTCCCAATATTGAAGGACAATCTTTTATTAATGGCACTCATGGACCCTCTTTTTGTGACTGTTGCTGAATTCTCCAGCCTTATCTTCAGTGCTTATACTCATGCCCATGTACACACATGCACGTTCATAAACTAAAATGTATATTCCGACACACACTTCAAGTTCTTCCCTAATGTATAGTTTCTCTGCTTCTCTCACTTCTATTCAATACTTTCAATTCACATTAAAATCCCATTTCCCTCTCAACTTCTACCCACATGAAGCAGAGTTAAAAGCTCTTCAAGAATCTTGCAGATATATTAATAACATTCAAAGAATACATTTCATTCATTGCTTTATCATCATTTCCTACCATATTTGTCTCTCTGAACAGGCTGAAAGCTCCTTGATTTAAAGTGCCACACTATTCATTTCTGTATTACCCAGAGCCTAAGAGTGAAAGGCATAAAATATTATTTGCTGAATAAATGACAGATGAGTAAAATTAAGTTCCTCTAGCCTGTCTCCTCGTTTATTTCTTTTTTGTTTTGTGATACTTCGTACAATAATATAGAAGATGGCAACTAAAGAATCTTCCAGTGAATAACAATCATTAAACTATAACTGAGTTAAAGATAAAGAATATAATTTAGATATATATAAACCTCATCGATAATTTTTGTTATAATGTTCTCTAATAATATTACTAATAAAAACAAGAGTTATTATTATATAGATAGGGATTATTATCCTCAATTTATAGGTAAAGAAATAGAGGTTTAAAAAGATTGTGATGACTTGCCTAATGTCTGAAAGTAAATGGTAGGTTATACTTTACTCCTGTGATACTGAACAATTAGTAGTTTTCACCAAATATTTCAATTCTCCCCCAGCACTGGGAAGATGGGAGAAATGCTCTTCTCTTAAAGTGAGATATGACCATGTGTTTTGCTTAGGCCAAAGAAATGTCAGCATATCCCTACCAGGGAGAAGGTCTAAGAGTCAGCGCCTAATTCACAAGCTCTCTCTCTCTCTTTCTCTGTCCCTCTCTCTTTCTGCGCCACAGCAACTGCCAATTTTTAACATTGATGGCTGCTCCATCTGACTGGGATTTGATTGAGGACATTGTGAAATTAAACCACTTGCTGACTCAAATCAAAAATGTAATATGAGCAAAAAATAAACTTCTGTTTTGTTAAGCCACTGAGACTTTGTGAATTTTATAATCATAGCATAAGTTGGCCCACCTTGACCAATACTCCACAGAAGTCATAACTTCAATATTAAAGTTTGTTTAACCATAAATCTAAATAAAACTGGTTTTTCTTGGCAAGTCTGAAAAGTTTAAAGAAATAGATGTTTAAAATTCATTGAAAGTTACTTGTCTTTAGGGAACTAAAATAATGGGAATTTAGACATTCATACTTATTATTTTCATTTGCAATTGAGAGATTTAGGTATTGAAAGATTTAAGACATAGGGACACAGAGAAGTCACCAACAAGAAATTCAATCTGAAGGATTACAACAAATAGGAACCAGAGACAGAGAGGAGGCAACAGAGATTATGCAGCCAACATCCATTCCAGAAATACAATCTGGGTCATAGCCAGGAACTGCTGAGTTAATCAATGCAAATCAGAAGAAACAGGGTCAGAAATGAGAGACATACATTATCTAAAATAGAGTTGCATATTGAAATTTCAGACCAAGTGTCAGGGCAAAGTCAAGACATTTTAGGTAAGTCAAGATATTTCAGATAAGTAGTATAACTGAAAAGGCCTAAATCAAAGGGAAAAAAAGTGACATTTGATATTCAACTACATCAGCTACCACTATCATGATCTTAATCATGACAATAACATATTGAATCCTGAGCTCTTTACATACATTTTCACATTTGCTCATCGAGGCAATCCCCTGAGGAAGCTGAAGCGTACGTACATCACAGCACTGGACCTCAAACCCAGTGTTATCTGACACCAAATTATGTGTTCTCAGACACTATGCTAAATGGCCCTGTGCCATTTATCCATTTTGTCTTATACAAAGAGAGTAATTATCAATAAGTGGCTTGGCCTCCCAAAATAGAGCCAATCTAACACAGGGTACCGGACAGAAGTAAAAGCTAATCTCAGCGTGATGAACTGAAAAGAGGTCTAGCATGTGATCTAAATTTGCCTAACAACGAAATGAGTATACACCTGAGAGGAGGTCAAGTCTTCTCCCTCCTCTTTCTTTGTCCCATCATTATGGATCAAGCACAAAACATGTCTCAAAGACACAATTAGATCATCATGCTACAATGCAGAGTTCCTCAAAGAGACGAGTAAAGCTCTTAAAATGGAAAAGGATGTAACCTTATTTTTGTTACAGTTGCTTAATGATTTACTTTTCATCTCTCGTTTCTTTCCCATGTTTTTAGTACAAGAGAAAGGTTCCAGGGGCAGGAGGAATGAGTGTGGGCAGAATGCTGGAACCTTCCTCTACTTCAGGCAGAGTCTCACCGAGAGTCACACACTGCCCAGCCAGATACACGAGGGTGAGAGACCAGAAAGACATGTTGGGGCAAAGCCGTAGTCAGCATCTGTGTTGCTTTGCACTGTCTTGAACGCAAAAACACTTAGGGAATGATGTGGCTGATGGAGGTATTAGGATCTGAATCTTGGATTGTAGCTTTTCCTATTTTAGAAACATGATTAATAATCTATTTATTAATAAATCAATCTCCATAAGAAACATAAATGAATTATTACTGTTTTGACTTTGTTATCACTTACAGAGCCACAGCTCTATACCAGCTAATCTGCCAGAAATGGCTTATTGTGAGGATTAAATCAGTTAATACTTGTATATTATTTACAGTAGTACGATAAAAACTCATTATTTATTACGATGCTGATCATTGTCTCATGAAATCCTACAACAACATTTTGAGGTTTGATTCTACTTTTTCAAGTGAAAAAGCTGAGGCTCAGGCAGTTTATGTAACATTCCCAAGGTCATACCCCTAATCAGTAAAGACAGGGCTGAAATTCAGCACCACCAAGTATGAGTTTGAATGCTCTTTCCACTAAGCCGTGCCACATGCCTCTCTCTCCAGTGGAAGAAATTGCACACCAGGTTCAGACACGAGGCACATTGGTCTTTATTGAAAAGAACAAATTCACCATAATTTTGTAACTCTTAACAATGCCAGCTGCTATAAACAGTATGAAATTTATGAAAGTTTGGAAATGTTCCCACCATAATAACACAGTATTTTTCAAAAATAATTTACATGCTATATAACACACTTTATATATAGCAAATGAAGAGCTAATCCTAAGTGACAATATGTGGGCAGATAATGAATCATTTGGAAATCTCATGTAGACTTTACATAGAAAATATTGTTATCCATGAAAAGACTTGGAGTTTCTTAACCCTTTGCTGTGCCACGGAACCACAGCAGGAAGCACCCAGAGGCCAGTAATGTGATAAACTCAATTCTCTACACGGCAGGAGTGAGAGCTTTCTATCTTATAACAGTTTGGATGACTTTATATAAAAAGTGGAGGAGAAAATTATAGTCCCCTCCCACATATCAATGGAAAAGCTTCCCATGGAGTGACTCAGCCTGAAACCTTAAACAGGAGCACGGTCGCAGCATGTTTCAGGCAGCCACAGCAGGCTGCACGTTAGCTGCCGTCCGCATTTGTGGGGACAACACAGAACCGCGGCTGCCAAGAGCACCAGAAGCTTCTACCTTGTGAGAAGAATCTAGTCTTGTGGCACAAAAAAAAAAAAAAAAAAAAAAAAAAGACACAAAATCTTCACGCTTCAATATGTGGCACTTTTCTACTCGATCATCCACAATACGTTCAAACAGCCAACAGAACACAATTACTCCCTCTCTATGAAGATAATAATCATAAACAGTCATATCACTATCAATTCTCCAGGCACTGTTCTCATTACTTCACCTATATCCATCCATTCAACTTAATACTCACAACACTAGACATGTTTTCCAGACAAAAATATAAAAACACAGATTTATTAAGTAAGTTTCCCAACATCAGATATCTAAAGTATGGTGGGATAAGGATTTGAACCCAAGTTATTTGATGGGCTAGCTACCTAACTAGCTGGGCCAGTATCACCCAAATCATCCTCAATTAATTTTGAGAAAAGCTTAGCAGTTAAGAGAACAATCATAGTTCCAGGGTGGCGATTGTGGAGAAAATCTAAAATCTGATAAGTAACCCGAGGAAATGATCTTTATGGTAATACTCTAGGTCCAAAATTGAATGATTTGGTTTTGCTGGAGTAGGAGTTCCATGAGCTCATTCATCTTGCCCAAGAGTTCCACAACCCCACCCCATCCCAAAAAAGCATATAAAATACTTATTTGATATATATCACATATAATCTTAGTATGTAGCAAATTTAACTTTAAATCACTTTTTTATTTCCTAATTTAATGTATATAAACAATTTCTTATTAAAAGGTATGAAACAGTTAAAATCAAGAAAGCAAATTCAGTATGCCATTTTCCTACTAGAGTAGGGAGGAATGTCACTTTGCCAATATTGCATTGCAACATGAAAAATCTAATCTTTAAAAGCCCTTGATAAACTGATTGCATATACTGAATAGCATGGAGACTGTACTACTTTTATAATCTTCAGGATGGTAAGTTTGTTTCAAGTTATATCCTGACAATGGAAATTTATTACAGAAGAATACATTCTAATCGTGGTATTCTTTAATTCCTAAGTACACAGGAAAATTCTTGGAGTAGTAAATCTAGCACTTTCATGTTGTTGTCTTGCTTATTTGTAAAAGAGTAGCAAGTATAATAATCATGGGACAGGCACTATTTCTTTAAATTAATAGTTAACTGTTCATTTGTCTTCTCATACAATCCATTTTAATAATGTTCTTACACTTATTGTATTGTTTCATAGTACCAATGTACCAACCACTTGTTAGTTTTTGTCTCAATATATTATAATTTTTATGTTTATGATAATTTTTATAACCATTATTTAGGCATTTCCACAAATTGATTACTAATTCAAGCATTCTTATGGCATAATTAAAGTACCCCATATTACTTAGCCAATAAAATATAAGCAGCAGCCTATAATACCTTTAAGACTTTAGTAGAAATGTCTTTCTGCTTATCAATTCAAATGGAATTTCTATATCTGAGCAACAGTAATTATAAATGATGTTTTGGCTATCATAGCAATAATTATCTATTTTATGTTAACACTTCCTATAATACTTACAGGTATTTTTCCTGTAAGTACCCAAATGCTGGAAAATAACATTTTAATAATCAAGCCAAGTTCAACACGACCTACACCAAACTCAGTGTTTTCTTTGCTTGAAGAATTATATCACCATAATCCCATCTTCCAAGTCTGGAGCTCAATTTGAGACCTTTCTCTCTCTCAATTCTCATATTTTATTATTTTCCAAGCTCTTTTCTGTTAGTTTTAATGTTACAATATCTGAATCCCCACTGTTTAACTCATCATTCATGATCCACATTATGTGGTCTATTCCAATAGCTTATTAATTGGCCTGATTCTAGTTTCTTACCATCACCTTGTACCATTTTCTCAGTTGTCAAATTAAACTTCTTAAAGTATAAAATTGTTCATGTCACTCTACCATTTATAACCCTACAATGACTCTTCACTGACTGACTCAAGTTAAGCATTGCCTATTTTGATCCCATCTCATTTTTACAGCCTTAATTCCACTTATTCCCTTCAATTGTGATGGGCTAAATGTGGTTCACCTCCCTTCTTCAAATATATGCTAATTTTTCCTTTTTCTCCATATCATGTCATTTGTTATTTAATATTTACCTTAAACCTATTTTTCATGATTAATTTTAAATTCTAATTCTTCTATGAAGACTTCCTTTTCTTTTCCCAACTCCAACTGAATACTAAAACCCTATAAGAACTTTAATGCTTGCCTGTGACACTTACAGTATTCTTATTCTGCCTAGATACAGAATCATTGATACATTAGTTTCCACCCTTAATTAAACCGTAAATTGTTTGCAGAGAGGGCTCCTATCTTTTCATATTTGTATTTCCTCTGTTAGGGAGACTACTCTCCCTAAATAAGATGCTCAGAAATGTTTACCTAATGATTGGATATGCCACAACAGCAAGGAGCATGTAGAAATTTAAAATTATAGGTAAATCATTTTTTAATAAATTTAGAAAGTATTGAGTATAAGAATGCAGATGAGAAACAAGAATTTGGCCATTCTTGGCTAAATCTTCTTAACATGATGAATGGACGAATTGTGCATACAGTGGCCCTAAAAAAACCCCCTTAATATGTAAAAATAAGGTTCTGTGAAGTGAATTATCAAAGCTGATCATTTGTGTCAATACACACACTAACAAGTGGGCCTGAGGTCCTGACATCTCTTTCTTTTGCAACCTCTAATTCTAATCCACAACGTATCTATGACTCCCTACTTCCAGTCTTTCTTGAGATGATAGGTTAAGCAGAAAAAAAACAAAAGCAAAACTCACTTTTTCCCTTTCTCCTGATATCTCTGAATCAGAACATCTTGACTCCAGTATAACATTGCTTTTTTTATCCTTTTACTTCCTCGTCACTCCCTTTGTGCTCCTGTCGTTCTTCTCCTCTCTTAGAGTATTACCAGTCTCCATTCTGCCAGCATGTCTCATCCTCTGCTTTATTTCTATTACAGCTGGAGTGTTTTCCAAGCTTTGTTTTGCATCTAACGTCCTACTTCCTTTTCTTCTAGATTTGATGCTTGATTTAATTTGCCCTTTCCTTTCTATCGCGTCAAAAAGGAAGTCTCAAGTCAACCTCTTTCTAAAACACAAAAGACACGCTTGCATCTATGCCCATGATGAACAGGATCTATGGTCTCTTCTTACAAATAAATGATACTTTGTTTAGCACAAATGCCAAATAAAATCATATTATTAATACTTACACTCAGCATATTTCTGAAGCTGAGAAAATTCTGAAGGGCTGAGGTGGGCCCATTTTTCCTGGTTTGTCATGGTGGTGGTGAGGAGCTCTCTCACATGCCAGGTGAGGGATTCTTCACTCAGGTGTTGGGCAGAGCTCTATGCTTCAAAGATTCCACACGGCATGATTCATGATAAAATACCTTAAGCTTTCAAAATATGCAAACTGTCCACATGAAACTGCTGTGGATGTTTGGAGTTTCAATAATGTGTTAACTGCAAAAAGAAAAACACAAAGATCAAAAGATTAGCATTATTGCATAAAGGAAAAATATCGACAAGTATAAAATATTAAGGATTTTTAATTCCTAAATAATATATTTGAAAGGTATTTTAATTTGTATAATACTTAATTTTTAATTGTTTATCCATACTTTAATGGTATTTTATATGCATTTGCTATTGCCAAATTATAGAAATAAACATAATTAAGAGTACAAAATGTGAAGAAAATTTTATATAAAGTATAGTTTCATAAAAGTAAATTTTTTTGTGTTCAGCTTTATAATATAGACTTCCAGCAATTGCTTGGAATGGTCTTCAGCAGCAACACAGATACTTGCAAGCATGCAAATCTATCTTGATGAGTCATAAATTTTTTCTAGCAAGCAAATAAAGAGAATAGTTTACTTTTACAAGTTTTAAAAATTCCAAAAAGAATTGCCAAATTAAAGCAATTCTAAATGTCTGAAAGACTTGTGTAATGATAGTAGATGATTCTATTGTGAATCATGCTTTAAAATAAATCCCTAGGTTGTCATGGACCTACATTCACTGGCTATATCTGTAAAGGCAAACAAAATGAAAAACCATCTGATTTCAACATTTTTGTCAGAGACTATACTCAATTGCTCATTAATCAGCCAGACTGTCACTGAAATCTTTATAGAAAATGAAGTATTTAGAAAGAATTACTTGGTTTATGAAACGATTTCACTGGAAGGCTTATTTGCACGATAGATGTCATTACTTAAAGTCACAGTACTTCTGTGGACAAGTCTCACTTGGTCTTAGTGCCTTTCTTCAACATCACTTTACTACTTTCCAACATCAAACCCAGAACATCACTGTCAAATCCCGTCATCCTGTCTTTAAAAACCATTCTTTTTGGTCTCAAGTGTTCAGGGTCCCTGCACTCAACTTTACAAGGTGGTCTTTTGCTATTTAATGGGGAAAATGATGATATTAATGTGTTAACATAGGTCAAATTGTTGAGTATCTTTCTCTCCCAGAGACAACCATGAATTTGTGGATGCAATGCAAACAGAAAGCAGTAGGAACCTGTAATGGACATTTCTGTGTCTTCTACCCAGTTTCCTCCTGCTGATTTCCACCTTCACACAAATGTTATTCTAACTCCCTGTCTCTTTCTAGTTGCAGACAGTTTTGGTGGGACTGTAAAACAATGTGTACTGTCCTTCTCTTACTAACGGGATACAGATGAGTCAGTCATATTGGCACATTACACTCCATCTCCTGGGGCTTTAAATGTCGAGTGGAGCACTTCCAGGACAGGGTGAAAATAGTTGTACCTAAATTATTACAGAAATAATTGGATACCTGTCCTAGTCTGAGCCTGACTCTCCAGCTATCTCGTTACTTCCAGAAGCTTATGATATTCTTTTAATAAAGGATTAAATGTATGCATATACTGAGACATCACAATGTAATTATATGTGATTATTGTTTGTTAATTAAAATCTTTTTAAAAATAAAATTTAAAAGTCCAAGACTTAGTGGGCCAGAATCAATTTCTATTGCCTACAATCCTAAAATTTTAACTGATGATAATGGCAGTTCATTTATTCATTCTTTTTTTCCCCTTTTATAAGTTTCAGAATATTATGGGGGTACAAACATTTTGATTACATAAATTGTTTTTGTACCATTTGAGTCAAAGTGTGCCCATCCCCTAGATAGTGTGCATTGTACTCATTAGGTGTGAATTTACCTGTCCCCACCTGCTTGATTTCTGATTAATGTTATTTCCATATGTGCACATAAGTGTTCATCTATTTATTCCAATTTAATGGTGAGTACATGTGGTGTTTTCTTTTTTCTTTCATTCTTGTGATACTTCACTTAGAAGAATGGTCTCCAGTTCAATCCAGGTTAATACAAGAGGTACTAGTTCACCATTTTTTATGGCTGAGTAGTACTCTATGGTCTACATACAGCCAAGGAAACAATTATTAGAGCAAATAGACAACCTGCAGAATGGGAGAAAATATTTGCATGCTATATATCCAATAAAGGGCCGATAACTAGAATCTATAAGGAATTCAAGCAAGAAAAAAAATCAAACAGCCTCATTAAAAAGTGGACAATAGACATGAACAGAAGCTTTTCAAAAGTAGATAGACTAATGGCCAAGAAACATGAAAAAATTCTCAACATTTCTAATCATCAGGGAAATGCAAATCAAAACCACAATGAGATATCGCTTAACTCCAGTCAGAATGGCTTTTATCAAAAAGTCCCAAAACAACAAATGTTGGCATGGATGTGAAGAGATAGGAACACTCATCCACTGGCATGGATGTGAAGAGATAGGAACACTCATACACTGTTGGTGGGACTGCAAACTAGTACAATCTCTATGGAAGTAGTACGGAGATACCTCAAAGAACTACAAGTAGAACTACCATTTGATCCATTTATTCATTCCAATGTTGTTGAGCCCCACTGTATATCCAGTGCCTAGACAGCATTCTAGGCACTGTTTACATAGCAAAGTTCAGAACATACAAAAGATGAAAATAATGCTAATTCCAACAGCGTGTCAGCTTTATTGAGAGCATGAGTATGCAAGGCACTCCCTAATCCTTCACAAACCAACTCTGTGAGGTAGGTCCTAATAGTCTCCCCTTTGGACGAATTAGAAAACTGACACTGAGTGACTGGAACCTGGTAGGTATGGCAGAGACTGCTGGAAGCTCACCCAGTATACATTCTCCCTTGCTTACTTGGTAACAGAACCTTAATTTTATTGAATGAAAATAATTTAAATGACGACATTCCCCAGGTTCCTTGGGTGAAGAAGTGGCCAATGAGATGTAAGCAGGTGTTGGTGAGGCATACAGGAAAGTTCTATTAGAGGAAACAGCTGTCAAGGGTCCTTTTAATCTTTTTTTTTTCCCTCCACCTTCCTACCTGAAATGTTGACATGTTGGCTTCAAATCCAGAAGTTTCTTGCACTAGTAAGATAACATTAGAATGGAAACTATGCGCTAAGGATGGTAGAGCCACGTATACTAGACAAGGGTAGGCAAACAGCTGACTGTGCAACAAATTCGATCCACCACTTGTTTTTATAAAAACAGATTAATTGGAGCAGAGACACACCCATAAGAGAAACCAGAAAGAAGCAGATTTGGAAAAGATTTCAATGCTAAATAACGAGGTTTGGGCATTATCCTGAAGGCAGTTAGGTACAATGAAAGGACTGCAAAATAAAGCCAGAAACCTGATCATTCCAACATTTTGGGAAAATGTCAACATCTTCATTTAGTTCCTTTCTCTTTCACTTGTATTGCTGCAATCATTTCTTAACTGCTCCTCTGAGCTCTCCCCTGTCCTTAACAGCCAATTCCCAAACCCCCCTTGGTGTCCTTGGATGGTCATGAACGAAGATGATTCCATAGGCCTGTCTGACAAGTTATCAACAAGTTAATATGTTACAATAGTAATAACAATTAGTTAATTAATCATAGCTTGCCATCTGGCTACCTGTTCTGAAATGTATTAAAATCCTCCAGTTAATTAAGTATAAGAAACCAAAATTGAAAATGACTGATGAACTGACATCTTTCAGATCTTTACATGAATGCTGTCCACTCAGCAAATCCTTACCTGGTCATTCAATTTAAAACTGCACACTCATACATACCATCCCTCCATCACTCTTTTATTTGTTTGGAATATAATGTATTATCATCAAATGCTTCACTTATTCATATTGTTTAATATTTGTTTCCCGACACTAGAATCAAGGGCAACATAAGTGGATTTGAGCCTGGATGGAATTTCATAAAACGAACAAATCAACTAAAAATGCTTGTTAGGTTTGCCCTTGATTTTCATCCAGACCTCTGTATTAAGATTCTTCATCACCATCCTGTCCTATACTCCAATATGTAAACCCTATGGAGGGCAGGGATTTTTGTTCATTTGTTCACTGCTGCTTCCCCATTGCTTAGAAGAGTACATGGTACTTAGTAGCACATCAGTAAATATATCTTGAGTGAATTTATTTATTTCCTTTTTTTCCATAAAGAAAAATTTGAGTGGGAGAGTTAGAAGGAACTCTTGAAACCGAGAAAGAAAAAATGGTGCATAAAGAAGAAACCATGAACAAAAGTCACCATGGGCTTCACTTTTCCTAGGGGCCACAACTATTTCCTTCAACTAAATGGGCATAAACAAAATGAGTTGCACTTTCAGATACAGAGCTTTTATATTGCAAAAGGATAGCTTTATTTCCAACAGTTTGTCAAATTGTTTAAAAAATATAACTAGCCCTATAAAAATGAGCATCGTTCCCAAGAAATGCCTTAACTGAGATATTAATTAACCAATTTATAAAACCACCTTACACATGAGGTTCAAGTACATTTTTAAATTATTTCTAGTATCTAACAAATACACCACTTAGGCTTTCTTTCATTTAGCATGACCTGGTCAACTTAGGTCTTCACTTTTTATATCAAGAACAGTGTCTCTGAATTTGCTCTTCTAACCCAATTTGCATTTTGACAAGTGGTATTTACAGAGTAATGGCATCTCTGAAGGACTCACAGTAAATTTTCTTTGGCTCTTGGATTTAGTTTATTCTAACACCAAAATGCTTTGACTAAAAACCTCTTTTTCTCACCCTTCTCCTAATGGAAGCCCTTGATTTCTCATAATTTGGGTAGTTCTAACTTTCATCATGTGATATGACATGTAGCAAAACAATAAAAATAAGGGTGAGGTGCAGATGGAAATATTTTTTTCTAGTCAAATCTTTTAACTAGTTGAACTGACATATCATAAGTCTGTGAAACGAGAAATGTTGCTTGTACAATATTAAATACAGAGGTATTCTCCATGCTTCAGAGGGTAATGAAAATGATAGCAGCACTTTCTTATTATCTCTGCCTCTTCATAAATGGGTATAAAGAATGTGACAATATTCAGTTGGGATTCCCTAGGGTGCATTCACAGTTTTCCTGTTCCTCTGCAGAAGGCTTTCTTTAGACACCTAAAATGAGTGCCAGGAGGGATCCACTTTGCTGGCTTTTGGAAAGCAGACTAATTCTGGCCTTCCTATCTAGTTAGTGGATGCACCACTTTGCTTAGTTGGGGGCAGGAAATAATCATGTTAGAAGAGTTGAAGAAGGCTTTTTGGCCCATTGTACCTGGACAAAAACACAATCTATGTAATTCGAGAAAGATTCAACCTCCTCATGAAGAACCTGTTAGGCAATATCTCCATAAATGAAACAGATGGGTTTGATGCATCATTTGTTAGTCATATTAAGTATAGATTTTTAAATAATTATTAGAAGTCAGCATGTCATGACTCCAATCATTGAATAGGAGTTTGCAAACATTAAGGCACACTGAAGAGTGTATATATACAAATTTAAGGCATTATGATAGCTGAAAATATTTACTCAAAACCAAATGGTGAGGTAACCATTGGAAAAAATCCTGGAGAATGCAGAGAAAGAATGCAGAGTTAAAATAACAACCATAAAATTGCTGGAGGAAAAGTAGGATGAAATTAAGTGGGATATTAACTATATCAATTGATTCATAATTATTTGTTCATTTAATCAATAAAATAAATCTAAATTTGAGACCCAGTGGCACACTAGGTGCTAAGCCAGATGCTGGGGATATAGTGCTATGCTAATTGGATATGGTATCTGAGCTCCTAGACCTTGTTCAGGGGGGAGATCTACATTTCACAAACCATCTATACAAATACATAATTATAAACTGTAAAAAGTTATATTTAAAAAAACAAAAAAAAATGTATAAGAGAGTACAACAGGAAGTACTGATTTAGTCTGGGAGATTCAAAGAGCAATCCATAAAGGAAGTTTTGATTAAAAATTGTAAACTTGACTAAGGACAAAAATATTCTGAGCAGAAGCCTGGAAAAGAAAGGGGGGAGGATTACAAATATTGGAAGAACTTTAAAGAAGTCAATTATGACTGGACCCTGATGAGCAAGAAGCAGAGGGGCACAAGGTTTGGCTGGAAAATGGATAAGAGCTCAATCATGGAGATGCACAAAGGCCCTACTGAGGATAGTACAATTTGTCATGAAAAAATTATGAAGCCATTGATGTATTTTGTGCAAGAGATTTACAAGATTGACTTAAATTTTAACAAGTCCACCCTGATCAATGGATAAGAATAGAAGTGGGAAGCCCATCTAGAAAGCTATTCCAACACCGGGTGAGGCTAAGTGGCTTTAACTAGGGAAATGGCAGTAAAGATGAAGTTAAAAGGCTGAATTCAAGACATTTTTGAAGCAGAATTTGATAATGAATAGAATATGTTGTGTGCGGGATGGAAGGATCAAGAACGACTGCTGTATTTTTGGCTTTAGCACAGAAAATGGAAAGAACTCAAAGAATTCCCAAATATTGGAATAGTACCAGGTTTGATGAGAACAGAAAAATCAGTATTTAGTTTTGGGCTGTATTAAATTTGAGATGATCATCAGACATCTGAATTGAAGGTACTAACAGATGGTGAGATAATCTTAGAGCTAAGAAAAGAGACACGAGGTATGATATTATGAGTTGTCCAGTATAGATGATATTTGAAGATTTGGGAATGGATAATTCTGCTTGATATGGCAGCAATGAAGCTGCCCCATGAAGCTCTGCTTCAAGAAAGGACTTGCCATTCAGCTGCAAAGACTGCAATTAGCTGACAGCATCTACTTCTGATCTTCAGAAGCCAGCTTGGCTTTTGAACCAAACACTTGTCACAGACAGGGGTCAATGATAAAAGATTATGGGTATACTACAACTATGCCATTTCTGTCCATTGGGGACTCCTTTAATGGTCCATATTTGTTCCAGACCTTCCCATCGAACTGGCTGAGATTTCATCTGATCTGCATGGTGGTCTGAGGCTATTTGTGACCAATCCTGCATTTCCCACCCTCCTTCTTTTCACAGGTGTCAATTTTACATTACAGTTTGAAGACTTTCCCTGCCCAACTCTTCTTGCTTTTTCCCCCTTTTAATCTTTCCTGGGAATAATTTCTTGATACGTGTTTACATCTCTAACTCCATCCTAGTGTTTATTTCCTAGTGAGGGATTCCATGTATCAGGATCCCCATAGGAAACAGATGGTACAATTAACATGTGTAATTAAGAGTTTAATGAAAAGATTATTTAGGAAGTGTGGACAGGGGTAATAAAAGCTAGAAGATGGTACAATACCTTACACTAGCAATAGCAGGCAATTTATTGGACCTGTGTCTAGAGGGACTAAGGATGTTTCAGTTTACAGACTCCAGAGTAGCTATATATGGAGAGTCATCTGATAAGATTTGCTATGGTTTGAATATTTGTCCTTTCTAAAACTTATGTTGGGCCAGGCACGGTGGCTCACGCCTGTAATCCTAGCACTCTGGGAGGCCGAGGCAGGTGGATTGCTCGAGGTCAGGAGTTTGAGACCAGCCTCAGCAAGAGCGAGACCCCATCTCTACTAAAAAATAGAAGGAAATTATCTGGCCAACTAAAATATATATACAGAAAAAAATTAACCGGGCATGGTGGCGCATGCCTGTAGTCCCAGCTACTCGGGAGGCTGAAGCAGGAGGATCGCTTAAGCCCAGGAGTTTGAGGTTGCTGTGAGCTAGGCTGATGCCACGGCACTCACTCTAGCCCGGGAAACACAGCGAGACTCTGTCTAAAAAAAAAAAAAAAAAAAACTTATGTTGAACTTCAATTGCCATTGTAACGTTATTAAGAAGTGGGACCTTTGAGAGGTGATTAGGCAACGACGGTTCCACCCTTATGAGTGTGATTAATGACATTATAAAAGGTCATATTCAGCCCTCTTTTTCTCTTTGCTCTTCCACCTTCCACCATGTGCTGATGCAGCAAGAAAGCCCTCCGCAGATGCTGGTGCACTGATCTTGGACTTTCCAGCCTCCAGAACTCTGATAAAATAAATTTCTTTTTATGATAAATTGCCCAGTCTCGGGCATTCAGCAGTGAATGGACAGAGACAGAAACCATGGCCTTACGTAGCAGGACACATTTCTCTTGGAGTGACCTAGCTGGACACCAGGTAGGGTAACAAATTCCATGATGTTATTCTGCAAATCTCTAATCTCCTCCAGTGCCTCACTTTGACCAAACCTAACCATAAACCAGAGGACAAAGACCACCACCCATGCAGTCTTAGCAATATAAAACGGCCTCTAAAGGCACAGGGCAAGATGAGAAAAGGGCAAAGAGGAAATCTGCAAGGGCTAATGCAAACTACCCAGCACATCTGGGACAAAAGTGTAGTGTGAGAAAGACACCCTGGACAAAGCTCCAAGGAGTGCCCAAATTTAGAAATCAGAGGTGGAAAAAGGCCTTCCCCATCTCACCCCACTCTACCTCCAAAAAACAGCTAGCAGAATATGGTGTCAATGAAGACAACAGGAGAGAAAGAAAAGAATTTTTCACAGAAAGGATAGAAGACAGTTTTCAAAAGTCACTGAGCAATTAAATAAGATGATGATTGAAACATCCAATGGCAACATGGTGGTTACCGACAACCTAACAATAGCAATTTCTTTGAAGACGGGCAGTTAAGATTATAAAGGGTTGTACAGGGGAGCTGAGCTTAAAAATCAGTGTCTGTGAAAGTCATCAACTCTTTGAGAAGTGTGATTGTGAGAAGTGGAGAGACAGAAATAGCTATCCAGAAAAAAGTTGTCTTTGTCTTTTTTTGTAAAACTTACTGAAATAAATTTCAAATTTGATGAGAAAAGTTTATTAGTGAGACTGGTTAAAACTTCAGGAGAGAGAGAAGCTGCCTAGTATTTGAAAGTCCTTAAAAAAGGCAGGAGGAGATAAGTTCCAGAAAATATGTGAGGACCAAAATTTATCTTAAGGATGGATACAGATGCAAGCAGTTTTGTAGATTTGGTGCTTAGAATGTAAAATATTTCTGATTGATTATTTCTGTCTTCTCAATAATGTATAAATCCCTGTTATCAGTGGTGAGCTGTGTTAGGAAATGATGGGGGAAGAAGAAAGTAACAGTGGGAAGATATGAAAAAATTATATAAAAATGTGGTGAAGTAACCTCACTAAAGCCATGCAGTAAGAGCAGCAGAGTTGAACCAGTTGGATATTGCTATTTATTAATTTGGAACCATAATAATCAGTCTGCTTTTAAACTGAATTTGTAGACAGGCATCTAGAGGACAAATAATCATATTCTTACACTTTTGAATCAGGCCCACATTCCCATTCAAGCTCTGAGCTAAGCATCATCCCTGTGTAAAGTGAATCACTTCATCAGCTGAACCTCAATTTCCTTTCTTATGAAAAGTAGATAATTCCACCCACTTCACATAGGTATTAGCATTTAATGAAATAACGTGCACAATACATAACAAATAAAATGTTCTCAATAAATGCTATTTTCTCCTTGCTTTTATAAGTAAGGGTTTAAGATGTATTTGTGGCACTGAATTTAGATGTATATATGGTATGCATAGTGGGGGGGAAGATTGGAAATCTGCAAACCTTTGAGAAGATTATGTGGGTGGCTTAATATAAGATTCATAATTGTGTTATTTTTGGCCTCTGCTGACACATAAAAAATCTAAAAGAAAAGGTTCAAGGGAAATCTTTGGTGATGCAAAAGAGGGAAATATAACAAGCTTTGTATTGTGTACTTTTTTTTAAGTTAGGGTTTTGAACTTGGATTATTATTTTATTTTCTTCTTTTTGAGAAAGTTAACTTTAAGTGAATTTTCAATTCTCTTTCTCTTCATATGATTTTAAGAACACCTTTTAGAATACAGACTGACAGGTTCGGTGAAAACGGGGATCATGTACAGGGATAGAATCTTTCTCAACATGAAATAATGTATGTAAAATGCTCTGGCAGATTCTATTTTCCGAGAATGACAATAATAATGTATCTCTCATCTCACATGGCCTTCTAGAATCCTGTTATACTTCTTCAAAAGGTGGTGTCTACATCTCCCCCATTGCACTAGTGAGTACCTCTGTAACTTCCTTAACCAATAGCTTACAGCACATGTAATGCTATGCAGCTTCTGTGTCTAGATTATACAACTGTCACACACACTTCAACCTTACTTTCTTTCTTGAGATGCTTGCTCTTGGAAGTTAGCCAACATATCCTAAGGAGCCCAAACTAGCTCATATAAAAAGACTACTTGGAGAAGCTAAGTGTAGGTGTACCAGGCAACAGTCCAGCTGAAGTCCCAGTCAACAGCCAGCATCAACCCCCAAATGTGTGAGTAAAGATGCCTTCAGATGATTCCAGCCCATGCTGGCAAACACCCCCTTCCTCAACCTTGAATTCATCTCAGCTGAGATACCAGATACTGGGGAACAGAAATGAGCCAATTTTACTATGCCCATTCTGAATTCCTGACCCACCAAATCTAACAAGTGCAGTGAAATGGTTGTTTTACAGCACTAAGCATGGGTGATTTGTTATGCAATAGTAACTAGAACAAGTTAGTTAGGGCAACATTTGACACATATAAAAAGCAATTAAAATATTATTGCTGTTATTGTTATTACATTTAAGCACACGCTACATGAAGTATGTGTATATGTGTGTGTTATTCTTAATTTACCATTCTTACATTATATGGCCAGGTGCATATTGTTTATCAATTCTCATCACCCGCTGAAGTAAGGAATAAGGTCTTTGGGAGGTGAGTATAAATATTTAATCTGGATTTTCTTCCAGTTTTGGACTTTACAGCCATAGATTGTTGAATGAGTGAGGGTCAGAGGCAAAGATTTCAAACCCAAAAAGAGAAGAGGTCCATTTTGCAGGCCATGTTTTGTTATCTTTGTCAGGGAATAAGTCCTGTTTGTTTCTTTCATGAAGATTTTTTTTTTTTTTTTTGAGACAGAGTCTCACTTTGTTACCCGGGCTAGAGTGAGTGCCGTGGCATCAGCCTAGCTCACAGCAACCTCAAACTCCTGGGCTTAAGCGATCCTACTGCCTCAGCCTCCCGAGTAGCTGGGACTACAGGCATGCGCCACCATGCCCGGCTAATTTTTTTGTATATATATTTTTAGTTGGCCAGATAATTTCTTTCTATTTTTAGTAGAGACGGGGTCTCACTCTTGCTCAGGCTGGTCTCGAACTCCTGACCTCGAGCGATCCACCCGCCTCGGCCTCCCAGAGCTAGGATTACAGGCGTGAGCCACCGTGCCCGGCCAAGATTTTTCAAATACAAATATAAGCCCAAATGTAGAGGAGAAAATGGAAAGAATATAAAGGATAACTCTTTCCTTTGCCCCCAGGGTGCAATATTGATTAAGGAAGAATGTAGTTGAATGTTTTTCTCAATCTGTCTGACCTGGGGCTTTTTCAACAGAAAAAGATATTTCCTAGACTGTTGATTATAGCAAGTTGATGAATTTATCTTTACTGCTTTCTACATCCAGCTTTTGAAGGCAGAAACTCACTAAAAATAATTCTCCAACTAAAAGCTCCTTTCCCAAGGAAACTATGATATAATAGTTTAAAAATTCAGACTTTGTTTTGAATTAAGGATGCATGTGCTTACCAATTATATGATTTTCTTCTATTAATTAAAAAATAATAAATTTAGTCATAGATGCTTCCTAGAAATCAATGACTGCTGGCAAGGAACTAATATCTTCCAAATCTTTAATCCCTAGAAAATAATCTACTCTAATGCTGTTATTCAACTTCAAGATAAGAGTACACAGCTGCTTAAGGAAAATCACTATTGAAGTACACTGGGGACCTTTTTACTAAATGATATTTGATGTCTTCTGTGAGAAACAACTAATGCTTGTAGTAAATCCACAGTATACAACAGCGATCTGTATTCAATTTACATACCCAGACCTAGATGTCAACAATAGAACAATAAATACTTTGGTTGTATATGGTTTTATTTTCTTCTTAAAAACACTGCCTTAAACTTTCCACATGTACCCTGGTTCACCAAAAATACCACTGAGAAATATTTACAATGTCATTTTCTTATTTGTTTTCCCTATTGTTGCTAGTACCGAATTATAAAATGCTGCTTTTCCCTGCTTAATAATATATTAAACTTGTTTTGCTTTTTTTTAATTACCCAAGTGTATAAGAACTAGGGATGTTTAACCATAAATTGCAAGACCTTTTAGAAATGAGTTTGAGAAATTTTTGAAATATAACCATTTTTCTCTAAAGAATGGTTTAGAGAAATTTCACATGACATTCTCCAAGCAAAATATACTTCATCTCTATCCCTCTGGTCTTTGCATTATTTCACACCTTTATTACATCTTGCCTCACTCATTCGTAGTAAGTCCCCTTTATTCAATTGTCTTCACTACAATCAAGGTACCCTTTTTAAAAGTCCATCTGCATAGGACATCCTTTAATGGGTCTTCATTGCCTATAGGACAATGTCCAATCTGCAAAATTACCCATATATAATTCAACCATAAACTCTAAACTGGTTAAGCTTATGACATTTTGGTAAGTTAACTTTGGAGCTCATCTGTCCTAAAACTGTCACTTTGATATTTTCATTCTTTATACATGAATCTCATCTTGGGCAAAATGATAATACAAATGATCTCAGGAGAACTAAATCTGTTGTATAAACCACCTAGAGCCTGCCATATAATATATGCTTATTATAGTAGATGACTGAACTGAAAGAAGCATTATTTTTATAAGCTATGCTTTTATTCTTAATCTATAGAAGTTTACAGAATTAAAAAAGAACTAATTGACGAATGAAATTCGTCTATTGTGCATGTTAGTTGGCACATAGAGAAAAATATTTAAGAGTTTTTATAAGCACAGAATGATTTCACAAAAATGAATCAAAATCTAAACCGGAATAATTGCATGACAGCGTGTAATGCATTCCCAGTGAACCCAAGGGACACCCCTGAAAAGAACAGAAACTCTGACAAACTGAGCCACATTACAAAGCTTCTAATGTAGGTTTCTAAAAAAAGGTACTGAAAATAAATTACTCTTTTTAAGACAAATTCAAGGTGTGAAATGAGGTTGTAATATTTTAAATCAGGCCTATCTCAAAAAAGATTGGTGTGCAGCACCTGCTGTTTGGAGATCAGCGGAGAAATAGCATGCCTCAGCCTCTCCTGGTTAGAATGACCTAAATTTAGCAGCACTTGGAAATCCAGGGAGAGCCTCAATCACACCTTGAGCTCGCCTTTCAACTAAGATTTCTTCTTCAAGTTTCCTTCAGAGAGAGGATATATATCCTTTCTACTTAGGTATAAAGTTTTAATCATGAGGTAGTTGTTAACAAATACACGTCCAGGACATGACTAGAAAAAGGTAAAGAATTGAAAATTTGATTATGTAAAACTATTTTTCCACTGACCAACAGACATAGCTGACCCCCAACACAAATAAGCACACACACACATAGATCTACACAAACACACATATGCGTATGCACACATTTTGTCAGAGATTCAGCGTTTTGTCTTTCTGAGTTATAAATGATTAAGATCTTTCAGTAAAGTCTCAGACGCTGTTTTACTTACGAAAAGATTCTTTTGAGTACAATGCTTTTGGAAAGTTCAGATTCTTTCCATACTTAATTTCTTGTTCTTATTTTAGTTCTTAATTATTAACACCCTACTTGATGTTCATTAGATGTGAATTTTGATATGATTTCCTTTCTGTTCCTGTGAAGAGCGACTCATACGTACCCCTCAAAAATATTTTAAAAATAATTTTTATCAGGAGTGTTAAGGCATAAATAATAGAAAAATAAAGTTTTAATATAAAATATGTAGAACACAATCTATAAGAATATCATTATTTTATAGTGCCAATACAGATAATATAGATAATATAGTGCCAATTTAGATAATATATATGAATACCAATAATTAACATTTTTCTAAAGCTCTACAGTGCATTTGAATCTCTGAAGCCCATGTTTCTATCAATTCTAATGACAGATATAATCAGATATATGATAGCATTCAGAACACTTTTTATAAGGAACTCTTAAGTGAACCACTTTCAACTTATGCATCTTTCCTCATTAGCCTCCTGAGGCTTATTTCTAAGAGTCGAAAAATTCTAGATTAAAATTTGTCTCAGTGGAACAGAAAATACAAAGCTCATGAACTATCCTTTGAAATAAGATTCTCATTGAAATACAAATATTAAAGTACACAGTTACAACTGATCTTTTTTCAATTGGTAAGCATGTATTTTTTCTACACTTATAAAAGCTAACACCTTTTAAATTCCAGATGTTAACACTGCTGTTTATTATTTCTATACTTCCTTTATTCTTTTACTGAATATGTAATATATATAATAGGAACACTGTATAGTACCATTTTATGTTTTCAAACTTTATATAATTTGCATCACCCTGACTATCTTTTTCTGCAACTTACATTTTTCACTGAAGTTTTTCAGATGTGTCTATATTAGCACATGTGGCACTAGTTCATTGATTGTCACTGCTGTAGAGTAAAAGTATTCATTGCATAAATATACCAGATTTATTCACCTAGTCATCTATTAATGGAAATTTAGGTTGTATCTCTAATTTTCCAGTATTGAAATGAATAATGCAAGAAACATTCCCACATATTTCACTTGGGCACCTACCTAAGCATGATATTGCTGGGTTTTAGGGTCTGATTTACTATTGGCTGCCAAATTTTTCTTCAAAATGGACGTGTTTTAGTCAGTTTCTTAAGTGTTTGCCCAAAAAATGAGTGCAGGGAATACACTGTAGGGTGAAACCCCATGAGTCACCCTTGTGTAATCCCCTCTGCTTGAGTGTGAGTAGAACTTGTGACTTGTTCCTAACCCATAGAATATCAGGACAGGGATGAGATGTCACTCCCTCGATTGGATTACATTATATGACATGGGTAAAGGGATATTCAGACATTATCAAAGTTCCTAATCAGTTGATATTAAGTTCATCAAAAGGGAGATTATTTTGGGTAGACTCGATCTAGTCCAGTGAGTCTTTTAAAGGAGGGTCTAGAAGTCAGACAATTGAAGAGGCAGGGACTCTCTCTGTTGCTGGCTGTGAACAAGCAAGCTTCCATGAATTCTACAGCCTCGAGGAAACACATTCTGCCAACAACCCAAGGGAACTGTAAAGTGGGTCCTTCTCTAGTCAAACCTACATATGAGAACACAGTCCTGCAGACACCTTGATTTCAGCTTTGTGAGACCCTGAGCAGAGATTCTAGCTATGCCATGCCCAGAAGCCTGATTTACAGAAACTGTGAGATAAAAAATAGGTGTTTTAAGCTGCAAAATTTGTGCTAATTTGTTAAAAGGGTATAAAGAAATTAATGCAATGGTTGTAAGATGGTCCTTTTTGTTTTAATTTTCATATGTCAGCTTCTAGGACACTGAGAACATTTTCATGTGTTCTTTGGACATTTAACTATCATGTTCAATACATTACCTGTTTATATCCTCTTTCTATATTTCCATTAGGATATTTTCCTTATTTTTTTTATTTTTTTTTGGCATATATAGGAGTTCACGTATAACATCTTTCTTTTAAGCATTGTTCAGTTGTTGTAGGATATTTGTTATTTAGATTTTAAATTTTACTTCATTTAAAAGTATCAAATTTTATTTTATAACTTACTATTACTTTTCTAAATACTACAGGCAGTTTTAACTATCTGAATTAAGAGACTTGAAGCCTAGAAAATATAAATGTCCAATGTGAATGACTCTTTGGCCATAAGATTTGCTTGACCAGTGACTGTTGAGAATTGATACTCAAACGATACTAGTTCTCAGCTACAATTAAGATTCATACTCCATTCATGTATAATAGGATTTTTCATTGTAATGCAAATGGAGTATTCAGTACTGTGGTGAGGAGTGGGTATGAGGAGGGAAAACTGTTTTCCAATATTGGCCCCACAATACTTTAAGAACATATCCAGGAACCACATTTTTGGGCTTGTCTTTTGTTTTCAGTTGTCTTGATAAGATGCTATGTCCCTGGAAATAGCCAGTATTTCAATGTGTTTATGATCTTGGGTCTAATTGCCACAACCAGATTGTCCACAGCAGTAGTTCAGGAATGACTACAGTTAGAAGGACTTTGAATGCTCATGGTAACACACATTGAAGTACAAACATGATTATACAGTTTTCACATTTGTTTTAGGATGTGAATGTATTCTGAGAAAAATAAAAATAGAAAATACTTACAGAGGTATGAATGTATGTAAAAAGAATGGAAGACTTGTGTAAAGGGGACAATAAACTCTATATTATAATACGATCCTGCCCTGCAAAGCAAGGACAAACAAGATTTGTAAGTGGAGTAGCAGCTTCAGAGTGGTATACAGTAATTACTTGGCCTGTAGAACACGGATTATCATTAGGTGGCACAGCACCATGAGGGATATTAAGTTGTCACCGTGTCAAATGGCAACAGATCAAGCAGTAAAGGGAAAGAGAAAGAGCCACTAGATCAGCAGAAAGCCAAGAGATATGAGTAGGAACCTTAGGGAATTGACCGCAGATAGAGACAAATCAAGGAAATCATCAAGGCAGTTGGTAAAATCTAGCCAGGATAGACAGAGTCAGATATTCAAGTCAAACATTCATTGACTGACAAGTGCATATCACTGTCATGGGTTCTGGGGAAAATAAACACAATTAAGCAGTGTCTCAGATCTCTATGATGTCAGTCTATTTGGGAACAGTGACTTAAACACGTTCATCTTTCTGTGCAGCAGATTGATGAATAACAGGATGCTTCAGAAGCACAGAGGTGGAAGTGTGATGCTGACTGTGGAGATTAGGGAGAGCTACAAAGAGGAAGTGTAATACAAGTTTGACCTTGAGTTATGTTTTCACCAGGAGAGAAAGAGAGAACACGAGGGAAGGCATTGCAGGCAGCAGAAATGTGTTGATCAGTAATCAAGAAATTACCCAGAGTGTCAGTTGTGGGTCATTGTTAGGAACAGAAACTAAAGTCTGGGCAAAAAGAGGTTGGGACTGGGGAAGAGATCTGATTATCGAGGAAAAAGGAAAGTAAAAAGGGAGGCAGAGTCAGAGCCTGAGGCTCCTTGTTAGTCTCAGAAATGAGATTTCCCAGTCAGGTGTGAAAGCAGCCACACCATGTTGTTATCACTCCATTAGATATATTTGTTCGGAGTCAGAAACAGACTATAAATGTGAGTCAGAAAGAAGATGAGAAAGCTTGGCTTCAAAAGGTGAACCAGAGAGCTAAGGAACAGGAGAGCATTGCTTTCTCTCTCCAGAATGTGCAGGGGTGGAGAAAGAGGTAACTAGTGGGTTTTAGCAGAAATAGAAGCAAGGATATAAAAGAAAAAGCTGAGAATGGTAGAAAATACAGATTTTCAGGGTTTTTATTTTTTTCATTGTTGCTGTCATTAGAATTTATATATTTCCTTTTCCATTCTACTATACCATTGAATATAATTGCTCTTTTTACTTTGGAACTATAGTTGTAAAATTTCCGTATTGTTTAATAAATATTTTCCTTTTCACCTCCTTTCATGACTGAATGCAAACAACTGGAATGCATAACTGCACATCTCACAACAGGTTTGTGTTACAGTTAAAGATACCATCTGTGCTATAATGTAACATATAGTATACACTAGGGGCACCTGATTTAACACAACATGTGGCCAAAGTTGTACAAAAGCCTACAAACAAAAACTTAGGCAATATGACCAGAAAATTTTACCAAGAAATAGGAAGGAATTTGAATACCTACTTATTTTTCACTGTCACAAACAAAATGACAAGAAACCTATTTCATTAGCACTGAAATAATGGAAAAAGCAGCTCTGTATTTTCATATTTAAATGATATATTCTAACTACAATGTACCAAGTATTTGCCTTGTGAAATACCTTCTTTGACTAAAAAACAGTACTAAACGTAGGAGCTTCCAGATAGCTGGACATGAAGGAGTTCCTGGATTGGTGCACCCAGGGAGGTCATGAAAGCTTTGAGCCCCTTCCCACATACCTTGCTCTATGCTGTCTCTTCATCTGTATCCTTTGTAATATTCATTACAATAAATCCTTCAATGACCAACTCTGGAACCGTGCGAGGAGCTGCTGGATTGACAGTGCCCTATAAACAGCTCACAACTGAACGACCAAGAGCTGCTGGGTTTGGGGATGACAGTGCCAAGATGAATGGCCACCAACCTGTTTGGAAGGCTGCTACTTTGATCAAAGAAGGCTCACCGGGACTTGCAGTGGACTTTCGCTTTGGAGGCACAGTCATAACAGTAAACATAAACTCACAAAATCAAATTTAAAAAGTTAAGACAAAAGTAACGCTGCATGTAAGCGACCGTAATGAGAGTAGCTGCTGGCACAAAGATGCTGCGCCAATAAACTGCTTTCGTCTGCGGGTCTGCTGACATGCACGGAAGAAAATAGTTTCTGAAGTATTAATTTAATTATTCAGTTATTAATATTAATTATCCTTATGGGGAGACTTGGGAGCCCGTTCATAAGTACAGAATGCCGTAAGTTGGGTTGTCTGTAACCCAGGGACTGCCTGTATTACATTAATAATTCAAAAGATTCTCAAAGCAAGAGATGATGTTGTCTCTTCGCTCAATTACACCAGATGCCTGGAAGGGTGAAGCTATGTGTTTGCCAGGACCGCTCCTACTTTTGGAACCTGACAAAATTGAAAGGACCCTGCAAACATGGGTGGCCTCACCCTGATAGACATTAATACACTATGATGGACGAAACTAATTATTATGACTAATTGGGATTCTAGTCATGTGGCGGTATCTTTTGAGCTGTGTATTGTTTTGATGTAGGCACAGGGTGTGCTCTGTGGTGTCATGATCTATATATTGGTTTTCATCTACGGTTCCTATGGAGTTTCATAACTCCCATAGTCCTTGTTCTAATGTTGGGGTGGTTTAGGCCTCAGGAGATAGACTCTCTCTCCTGTCTCGTTCACCTGCCCTAGACAGGACTCTAATCTGATTGTGGGTCAAAAGACCCTCATTCCAGATGGAGTTCTGCCCCCATACCCTGGAGGAAGGAACATTACACAGAGAGTCCAGGAAGAATATGAACAGACCAGCCTTGCTGGGTTTAGATCCTGTGATTTTTGTCCCCATTGCTACACAGTTGTCAATCATGCCTATGTAATGAAGCCTCCATAAAAACCCAAGAGGACTGGCTTCAGAGAGCTTCCAGATAGCTGAACACCAGGAGGTTCCTGGAGGGTAGTGTGCCCAGAGTGGACATGGAAACTCCACAACCCTTCCCTCACACCTGAGCCTATGCATCTCTTCATCTGTATCCTTTGTAATATCCATTATAATAAATTGATAAACATTAAAAAAAGAATGCTAAATGTACACTTAAAATATAATCTGTGGTTTCTGCAGTTTTAGAAATTATGAAATTTCAGAGCATAAAGCACTTAAAAATATTTTAGATTTCTAATCTATAAAGGAGTAAACATTTTCTTACAGAAAAGAAATTTTACTCATTCTTGACAATTGCCTGTCTTATAACTGTGTTTGTTGGAACAAATTTGAACTTTGATGACAATCACATACACCCATATGTCTCCCATTGTTTATTTATTTTGTATGTGTGTATGATACCTAATAAATTGATACCCAGGAAATTATTTTGTGAAAGGCAGATAAAAACTAAGATAAGGAAGGAAAAAAAAACAATTCTAATATAGTATTTTGGTGTCAGTTTCATAAGCAAATGTTCCATTCTCTTTTTGTCCTATTGTAAAATGGGGTAATATGTAAATGGTAAGAGATGAGTATTTCAGCAGCAGAACATTAATCTAGAGAAAAAATTAATTAGATGCTTTTACTGTTAGTTATTTATCAATTTTGTAGTTTCAAAGGGCACAGTTAAATGTTATGGTTAGAGGATTTCATGAAACAATCCCCTTCTGTCTTGAATCTTTTCCGTAGGACATTAAGTTGTTCATGTACAGTTTCAGGGGGTGTTTGAACAACGTGATATTAGATGTGAAATTGTGTGAATTTGTATGCACAGCTATAAGTGAAAACTCATGGATTTTATGACATTTTCTAAAGGTTATATGAATCTAAATATTAATATCAGAGATTTTTCTGGGAATTTAAAGATGATGCCATGTAATTCCTTCATAAACAGTGCATGACACATTATATCCCTGGCAAATAGCTGCAGTTAAGAATCATTTTCTTAGCAGTGATGTAAGATGTCAGTGTAGGGGGAATTCAAAACTTGGATGATTTTCACCCAATCTCCTTTTATTTCCAGGTAGCTGGCATATGTGTGTAATAAATTCTAGAATACTGGAATTTTCTGACCATCATATTTAGTATATAAATCATAGAAATTTGTTGGGCTTTTCACTATTTGTATATTTTTTTACATTTTATATTTCTGTGACCCTGAGGCATCAAATAAGATGTACAAAGCTATTTCTGCTCAGCTATACGTTGAAAAAGAAAATACAGGTACTAAGTAAATTTTTGAAATATAAAAGCATGTATCAAAGTTTCACTTTCAACATAATACATATTTAAGGAATTTCTGATATGGGTAAAAATAAAAACAGAACATTGTTAGCTAAATGTTCAAATATAATAATAATAGCTAAGAATGTTTTCATTATATAAAATATTTTAACTGTGTGATATACTGTACACACAAGAAATGCATAAAATGTAAATATGAAAAGTTGAAAGAAAAATAATAAAATACACTCCTTGCTACTCTCTACCAAATTTATGAAATAGAGTGTTACCAGCACCTTAGGAATCCATTTGCTCTCCCTAAGACCACCCCCTTTTCATAATGCCCCTAATTGTGTGTCTATAGTTTTGCTGTCTATGACATATCCATAAACAATATACTGTTTAGTTTTGTCTGTTTTTGAACATTATATTGATGGAATCACACTGCATTTGTTCTTCTGTGGCTGCTTCATTTCCTCAGTATTATGTTTCCGAGATTCATCCGTTTTGATGCATATAACTGAAGTTTCTTCATTTTCACTGCTGTGCTCTTTTCCATTGTCTGTGCTCTTTTTCATTGTCTGCATACATCCCTATTATCCTCTTCAATTGTCGAAGGACATTTGAGCTGCTTGTAGGTTTTGCTCTAATGGAAATGCAGCTATGAACATTGCTGCACTTGTCAGGAGATGCTTAACCATTTTCCAGAGTGTTTCCCATTGACATTCTCACCAGCAGTTCATGCTGATCCATATTATCACCAATACTTGGCAACATCTGGCTTCTTATATTTAGTCAATATGGTGGATGTGAAATGATGATGTGACTTCAAATGTCACTTCCCTGATGATTAATGAACTTGAGACTCTTTTTTTTTCCTTTTATTTTCCAGCTTTGGGGTATAATTGACAAATAAAAATTGCATATATTCAAGGCATACAATGTGATGATTTGATATATGTATACATAATGAAATGATTACCAAAATCAAATTAACACATTAATGATCACACTTAATTATGATTTTGCGTGTGTGTGTGTGTGTGTGTGTAAGTGGTGAGGACACTTACCATTGACCTTCTTATCAAATTTCAAGTGAACAATACAGTGCTATTAACTATAATCACCCTGCTGTGCATTGGATAAATAGCTAACAATTATTAAGTGCTCTTTATAACCTAGATATATTTTAAACCCTTTATATTGATTTAGGGGTTGTAACAACTTTCTAGGTGAAGTAATATTATTTCCATATTACAGATAAGAAAACTGAGATGAAGAGTTGAGATTATTTGCCCCAAGTCACACAGTGAATAAGTGACGGACCCAGAATTCAAACTCATGGAGTTCAACAGAGAAACCTCAACTTTTACCCAATTGTTAACCACTAAATTCTGCTGCCTCCCTTATATATATATATCTTAGATGTTTTATGTTTATATTTAAAAGTCCAGTATTCAATGAGAAGAAAGGTAAGGAAAAGACTAAAAAATCTCTATGAACTTTCTGTACAAATTGTTCTTTTCTTAACATATAATGCAGCTTTAACTCCTCGTTCAACTTTACAATTATGTGTATAGTTGTGTTTTATCTCAACTAATTTAGCTCTATTACATTAAATGTATTATATAGGCCACAAAATTCAATATACTTTTTTTTATGCTTTCCCTCAGAAATAGTTATTTAAAGTGATTTTCAACAGAAATCATTTTACGTTAGATACTGTAAGAGGTCACAATAAGAGCACTAGCATAAAGAGAAAAGAAATGCAGATTTGGTCATGGTGGAGAGCCCAAATTAAATGCTTGATATTACTTTTAATAATATTATTTTTAATTTATTTTTATGTGATGGTCCAGAAATGCCAAAGCATTTAAATTGCACTTCTTTGAGTTTCAGTAAAGCTGTGAAACTTTTTATATTTATTAGGGATCTGTAATTGTGTGTGTGTGTGTGTGTTGTGTGTGTGTGTGTGTGTGTGTGTATTGCCCCTTCAAACTACCTGTCCATTTTTGCACGGTGTTTTAGTATTTTTCTTACTAATTGTCTTGATTTAATATTTTATACTAGGTAGTAATCATTTGTGTCTCTTATATTTTATAAATATTTTCTAAAATTTAGATTTCAAAAGACATTTGTCATATTTTTAAATTATGGTTTAAAAATAAACTAATAATATTTATATTAAAGTTACATAGTTTAGCATTAAGTATAAAACTGGAATTTCCCACCACACTATTTGGAAAATCTTAGTTTTATATTAATTCTAAACTATGTAACTTTAGTATATGAGAAAGTGGAAAATCACTTCAAATCCAAGAGAAATGGGCATATAATACATATTTGTAGTTGTGTAAATGTTATGAGTTAAGATATAGTTTTAAAGTGTTTTCTTTATTTTTAATAGACAAATAATAATTGTGTATATTTATGGTGTACAATGTGATGTTCTGATCTCTGTATACATTATAGAAAGATTCAATCAAGCTAATTAGCATATCCATCACCTCACCAATTTACCATTATTTTGTGGTGAGAACAAATGTTGGGCAGTCTATTAAATTTTTAAAAAATATTAAATGAAAAGTGGAACATTGACTCTGCAAAATTTAAATTATTTAACCAATTTGATTTGCTTCCAGAAGTTGTCTTACAATTGTAATTTTTTAATTTTGCACAACAGTTTTGTGTAGGTACATATCTGTAGTTTTTTTCCACTTGTTCTTAAATCACTTAAATGACAGAGTCTATATGTCAAATATTTGACAAAACAAAACACACATACAAACACACTCATACAATCACAGAACTGTTTTAATGGATCATAAGAGCACTAGAAATATTCTTTCCTTCAATCAATAAACATTTATGTAGCATCTACAATAGGCCTATGCTACCATATTCTAGTGATAAAAACGTAAATAAAATACAATGTTTGCCCTTAAGAATTCTGATTGGGAATGGGAAATATATATATACACACAAGCACTTATATATATACACACAGAGATATTTAAAATGCATGTATAATACAAATAGAGTTATGTTTAAGCATAGTGATAAGAAACAATTTCTGGGTGTTAGAAAAAAGGTTTCACAGAAAATGGGATATTTGAGTAGAGTCCTATAGAAGCAGTAGCCCGGCGGAGGGAACAATATATGTAAAGATAGAGAAATGTACAACAGCCAGGCGTGTTACAAGCCATTTACTAGGACTGAGCAGAGGCTATGGACAAAAGAATCATAGAGGATAAAGAAAAAAATAGAGCCAGAAGCCAAGCTGAGGTATTAAAATTTGATCCTTTAGGTGGTGGGTAACTCTTTTAAAAATATAAGTAGGAAAATTTTAAGGTTGCATTCATAGCCAGACAGAATTCTGCTGGCACTTAAGGACAGACTGGACGCAGAGATGCTGATGAGGATGCTTTGCATGTGTACTATAAAGCTATATTAGAGGTGGACACAAAGGCCATAGCAGTGGGGCTGAACAGAAAATGGCAATTCTAGAGACATTCCAGAGTTAAAATTGTAAAGAATTGATAAGCTATTGCTGAACCAACAGGTGATCAAGATGACCTACGCAAATGTTAATCTCATTAGTGGGACTCTGGAGGAGCAACTGATTTGGATTAGGGTAAAGGAAAAATGAGTTTAATAAAAATTATGCTGCATTTCTGATATCTGTGAATTCCAGTCTTTGTTTTTTTATACTTAGATCCATTCCCTGTTACTCCTGCTACATTTTCTTAGCTCCCTTCCCTACTGGATTCAGGCAATCTATATCCAGGCTCATCTCACTATGGCCTAAGTTCCCCCAGGACAACCCCGACTTTTGGATTCTTGCTAAACCTTCTCTTTAGTGTCTTCAGCCCTAAGCTACTAGTGGTTTCCTGTTTCGCTATTATCTTTCTTCCATTGCCTTTGTTACTAAATGCCTAAAATGTTTCCTGTATCTTGGCTGAACTTTGGTGGATTCTCTGTGGAACGTTCAATCTATCATATATAGTGAGGAGTAAGTGCAGAGTAGGGATCCAGGGTGGAGTTACAGGTTGAATTTGCAGACTTGGGAGTCATTGTGTACATATGGATGATAACTGCTCAAAGAGAGTGTGTTGAGTGAAAAGAGGATCAAGGATTGAGTTAACCTGCAATGGGAGAGGAAAGGCTGGAAAATAGAGGGCATTGTATGGCTCAGAATAATTTGAAATGAACTCATGACAAATTGAAATTTAAAAAGACCACTAAAAATAACTACAGGTTTCATGAATTAAGGTGGAAAATAAGGCATTCCAAGTGATAAACATTGTATAAGCAAAGGCACAGAGATGAATACAAAAATACAAATAATGATGGAAAGGAGGTTGGAGTTGGTAACAGAGACAGGTTACTTCCTAGACTGAAGAGTCTTGCCTAAGAAGAGCACAGACTTATTTCTCTTAAAGATTTTGAGCAGTTTTAGATTCACAGCAACATTAAGACGATGATACAGAGATTTCCCATATACTCTCCGCCCATACACATGCATAGCCTCTCCCATTACCAACCTCCCCTAGCAGCCTGGTGCTTTTTCTACAATTGATGAACCTACATTGCGTGCCATAATCACCCAAAGTGCACAGTTTACATTAGAATTCACTCTTGCTGAAGTTCTTATTTTTTGATCCACACTGACAATCTATGTCTTTAATTAGTACATTTAGACCATTGGTGTTCAAAGTGATTATTGATATATTCAGATTACTATCTACCATATTTATTACTATTTTTGATTTGTTGATATTTTTCTTAGTTCTTTATCCTTATTGTTGTTTTCTACCCTTTGTCTGCCTTTTGTGGTTTTGAGTATTTTATGATCCCATTTTTCTCCTTCTTATCAGTTAAAATTTTTTTTAACTTTTTTAGTTATTGACCTAGAGTTTGAAATATACATTTACAACTAATGCACATCCACTTTTGAATAACACTGTACCACTTCATGGTTAGTGTAAGCACACTATAATAACAAAATAATTATAATTCCTCCCTGGAATTTGCTGTGATTCATTTCACTTATATATAAGCATATATAAGTACGTGTACTTACAGAGAGACACACACACAAGATATACACATAGTCATACATAATCGAATATACTTGCTATTACTATTTTGAACAGATTTAACTTTTAGATTACTTATGAATAAAAACTAAAAGTTTTTATTTTATCTTCACTTATTCCTTCTTTGAGGTTCTTCCTCTTTATATTTAGATTAGAGTTTCTGACCTACATTATTTTTCTCCCCTCTGAAGAACCACTTTTAACATTTCTTGCAAGACAGTTCTACCAGCAACAAATTCACCAATTTTTGTTTGGTTGAGAAAGTATTTATTTCTTCATGTTCAAAATATAATTTTTCAGAGTACAGAATTCTAGGTTGGTGAGGTTTCATTCTGTAAATAATTTAAATATTTCATTCTACTCTCTTCTTACTTGCATAGCTTCTGAGAAGTAGGATGTAATTTTTACCCTTGTTTTTCTATATGTAAACTGTTTCCACATATCCCTCTCTGGTTTCCTTCAAGACTTTATCTTTGATTTTCTATAGTTTTAGAATGATATACATAAATGTAGTTTTGCTGCTGTTTTTTTTATTTTTTTATAATTTTTTTTATTACAGCATATTATGGGGGTACAAATGTTTAGGTTATGTATATTGCCCTTGCCCCCCCATCCCCACCCCGACTCAGAGCTTCAAGTGTGTCCATCCCCTAGACAGTGCGCATCGTACTCATTATGTATGTATACACCCATCTGCTCCCCCCCACATCTGCCCGACACCTGATTAATGTTATTCCTAAATGTGCTCTTAGGTGATGATCAGTGAAACCAATTTGCTGGTGAGTACATGTGGTGATTATTTTTCCATTCTTGGGATACTTCACTTAGTAGAATGGGTTCCAGCTATATCCAGGAAACCATAAGAGATGCTATATCCCCATTGTTTCTTATAGCTGAGTAGTACTCCATGGTATACATATACCACATTTTATTAATCCACTCATGTATTGATGGGCACTTGCGTTGTTTCCACATCTTTACAATTGTGAATTGTGCTGCTATAAACATTTGGGTGCAGATGTCTTTTTTATATAATGACTTTTGTTATTTTGGGTAGAGATATCACTTAACTCCAGTGAGAATGGCCTTTATCAAAAAGTCCTATAACAAAAAGTTCACTAACATGTTGGTGTGGATGCGGAGAGACAGGAACACTCGTACACTGCTGGTGGGATTGCAAAGTAGTGCAACCTCTGTGGAAAGCAATATGGAGATACCTTAAACAGATACGAGTAGACCTACCGTTTGATCCAGCAATCCCATTATTAGGCATCTACCCAAAAGAACAAAAGTTGTTTTGTTTTTGTTGTTGCTTGATGTTTAAACTGCTTCATGTTCTCTGAGTTTCCTGGATCTGTGGTTTGGTGTCAGACATTAATTGGGAAGAAATTCTCAGTCATTACTGTTTCAAATATTTATTGTATCCTTTCTCTCTTTATCCCCCTGATATTCCCATTATGCACTTTTGTGTTTGCCCCCAAAATTCTGAATAATCTGCTTTTTATTTTTCAGTCTCTGTTCTCATTGCTTTTCAGTTTTCAAAGTTTCTTTTGATATATCCTCAAGCTCAGAGATTCTTTCCTTAGACATGTCCAGTCTACTAATAAACCCATCAAAGGCATTCTTCATTTCTGTTACAGTGCTTTTGATCTCTAGCATGTTTTTTAAAATTTATTTATTTATTATTGTTCCTTTCTTAGGATTTTCTTCTTTCTGCTTACATTGCCCATTTGTTCTTGTAAGCTATCTACTTTATCCATTAGGGCCCACAGTATATAAATCAGTTGTTTTAAATTCTTGGTCTGATAATTCCAACATCCCTGCCATGTTTGGGATGCTTGCTTTGTCTCTCCAAATTGTATATTTTTGCCTTTTGGTATGCGTTGTAATTTCTTCGAGAACTGAACATGATACACCAGGTAAAAGGAACTGCTATAAATTCAGCCTAACTTGATGTCTCAACTTACTATTTTAAATCTTTAGTAATGTGGTGATAAGGTGTGGGGGAAAGAGAAGTGTTTTATAGTCCCATGATTAAGTTTCACTCTTTTAGTGAATCTAAAGCATAGACTTTAAAGAAAATGTTTCAATGGGATCAATATTTAGCAGTTAGTTTTGATATTCTGTTATCGAGATACAATTCCCATATAGACCCTGGCTCTCATAAGGAAGACAGAAAAGCTTTTCTAGCTTTATACACATGAAATTGTTTAAACTAAGTTTCAAATACTGAAAGCACCTAATTTTTATTTTAAATAAATAAAATTTTATAAAATAAATCTTATTTTTATTTTAATTTAATTGGTCTCTTGCTTAGAAAAATGCATAATCCTGATTGTCATTTATTATGCTGTGGAAAAACAAAATTGATAACAAATAACTTCATTTCTAAAAATTAAAACGAGAGTCACTGTCAATGAATTTGACAGCCATCAACAAAATAAATCCACACATACACAAAATGTTTTACAAATACAATCAGCAAAGACCAGATAGAACTCCATACTGAACATACCCAGATTTTAATTACTCTCAAGGATGGATTTATTCTCTTTCCATTATTTTAAAAGTGTGGCCCTGTATGGAGTTTGCCAAAGAGATGGTAATTAGTGCCAAATATGTATGTTTTCAGCCTAATTAGATGTCTCAACTTATTATTATTTTAAATCTTCTGAAAATTTTACTGAAATAAAACAACTTTTATTCATTCATTGTGATAAAAAAAATCTTTGTAATTGACAAAGATGAAGAATGTTATGTATAGTACTAATTTTTTGAGTAACACTTAAAATTTCTGGAACGTAAGCATAAAAAAGATTTCTAAATATGTATATAAGATGGAGTTAAATGATGATTTTTATAAAGCAATACCTCTCAACCAGAGACAATGTTACCTGCCAGGAGACATTTCACAATGTCTGGGGAGAGTTTTATAAGGATTGAGGCATGGGGGAGGGGTAGGCTATTGGCTTTAGTGAAAGGAGGCTAGGGATGCTGCTGCACATTCAACGAAGCACATTACAGTCCTCTCAGCAAAGAATTATCTGGTCCAAAATGTTAATAGTGCAAGGTTGATAAATCCTGTTATAAAGCATTGCAGTATAAGCCAGTGCGTTTGAGATACTGAAATACATAAGCCTCAGTGGATGGTATTTTTATGATGCTGGTGCATAAGCCATCTAATTAAGACAGTAGTCATATTTTTTAATACATTAACTTATATTTATTAAGTAGTGTTTCCGAAAACACTGGTTAAACTGGTTAAACTGTTTTTCTCTGGTTAAACTGTTTTTCTGAAATGTCATACATTTTTGTATTTCAAGTGCTTTAAGAACTAATTTCCAACAGCATGCAAAATATTTTAAAGCCAAAGTTTTTATATATTTACGTATTTTTATAGTAATAAAATCTTGGAACATTGTATTTGTTTTTACCAAGATGATACTTGTTAAATTTCTCCTTAAATTTAAAAACTGACTTTGTGTTTTCTGAAATTGGAACACTATTTTTTTCAAACTTGTTTGCTGCATAGTGTTTGTGAAAAATAATTATAAAGCTCTAAATATTTATAAGTTATTAAAATACAAATTTAATTAACCTACATAAATATCCCTAATGAATCATATTTTCTCTTTTTCTTTTAATAGAATGTGAAACTTAGGCTTCTGTTTATTCCTTTGAGAATCTTCTTTATAAATACACTAGCAAAGTGGAGGAAATATAGTTTCTTAGGATATGTACACAAGAAAAATTAGCATAGATTCTTTAACCCATGTCTAATTCTAACTGAGATTTCTGCCAAAACAATCAACTTGGCTGTCCCAGTCAAACATCCTCAACACTAACTAAGGTATTAGCAATGAGTATAAGGCAGCATTCTTGAGGTGTTCCCCACCTGGATTTACAGCTGGCTTCAAATTATATGCAAAGTGATGTAGGAACAGAACAATAAGATCTGGAGTCAGGCAGACCCAGGCTAAATTCCAACCTTCCATCCTAATTAACATCTCTGTATCCATTTCTTTATTAACAAGTAACCCCCTTGTAACTGGACTTTTTTGTTCTGGTTCTGATCTAACCAAAAACCCTTCTAGAATCAGTCTTTCACTGACAATAATGTAGATTTTAGGGAAGCTTTTGTGGTAAAATGTAGCAGCAGTAGCTGTCACACACATTTGCCAAAGCAAAACATCCCCTTTGTCAGTGTTCCCTTCTACAGCTGCACCCACACTCACCTCGCCCTTCTTCTCTAATGTCACAGTCACACATAGCAAAGTAGCTCTGGCTCTGTTCCTCACCTCTGCCCCTCCTCCCTTTCACTTCCCCATCATTTTACCTTAATAAGCAATTTCTCTTCCCTTCAACCTCTCTACTTTTCTAGTTTCCATTGTCCCTCTTTAGAAATGGAAGAGAGGGTGAATTTTCCCTCTTAAATGTAATTTGGGAAAATGGTACCTACCTCAAGGGGCTGTGGTGACATTAAAGACAAGAATCTAGCACAGTCCCTGTTGCACATTTGAGCACTAAATGGGTGTTAGTAAATAGTTCTTTGCTTCCTTGCGTGGCTGCAAATTTCAAATTCCCCAGGGAAGATAAAGACATAAAACAGCTCCGTGAAGACACTTGGAAAAAGAAATTCTCACCACTGTTTGTCTTTGAAGTAAAGATAGAACATTTTTATCAAACTGTAAGGATAGTCCTTCCAGATGTTATCATCTAAACATTGTCAGAATTCTTCATAACTTAATGTTGCGAATTGTACCTTGGCATGGCAATCACCAAAATAAGCTCAAAGAGACGAGGAATTGCATCTTGCCAAATGGAATATTCTATACAAAAAAACTCATGTTCCTTATCACAATAAGCAGTGAAAAACTAAAAATAACCTATTGTCGTTCTTGGAAAATGAAATTCAATTAAGAATTTAGCATTGGTTTTTGCTTAACATTGAGGTCCACCTTAGAGACTTTAAGATCCTGTTATGTTTTGACAGGATTAAACATTTAAGTTTTAGCTGGGTCCCTAATTTCTTGGGTATTTTAAAGCTTAATGGTTTCTTTCTTTCTTTTTTTCTTAGTATTGTATTACAACTTTATAATTAAGTATGCATTCCTCCAAATCAGGAACATTCTTTCCATTTCTAGGAAAATGCTTATGCTGCCATGCTCTATCATAATATTGTTATTAATACTTATTCTTGAATAAATTAAATCATATCAAACAACTATGTGCTTTACTTCTAAAAAGAAGTATGATCAATCTTACCTTCACAAAAGCTTTTCTGAAAGTTTATTTTTATTGAAGTATATAAAAATAAATCATTAATAGGGGAGACTATATTACACATATTTATTACCCATGAGCATTTCTCTGTTCTATACCTAATTTACTAATCTTTTGAAACAATTATACACACATGTTCATATTTGAAAATTCATTTTGCTTTGCATTTACATAAACGTACACATATCTAGTTAGTATTGATGGGTTATGACACTAAAAAAACAAACAAGAGATTACTCACTAATGTTCATGGTTGTTTTTGGTTTTTGTCTGTTTGTTTGAGACAGGGTATGGCTCTGTTGCCTGTGCTAGAGTGCAGTGGCATCATCATAGCTCACTGCAACCTCAAACTTCTGTGCTCAAGCGATTCTCCTGCCTTGGCCTCCTGAGTAGCTGGGACTAGAGGCACACATCACCATGCCTGGGTAATTTTTAAAAATTTTTTGTAGAGATGAGGACTTGCTATGTTGCCCAGGCTAATCTTGAACTCCTGGGCTGAAGTGATCCTCCTGCTTTTATCTCCCAAAATCCTAGGATTACAGGAATGAGCCAACATTCACAGCCACAAATGCTCATGTTAAAACAGAAAATCTACTTTATGATTTGGGAGATTATTAAATAATGTTTTATCTTCCAAGCTTTTGTTTATTACACTCTCTCCTGACTCTTCTCCCATCTCTCTATTTTGTAATTTTCCTTTATCAAATTTTCTTCTTTTATCAATAGGTTGAATATTGAAACCGAGAGTTATATCTTGGGTGTCTTTCTGCTGTACATGTTTTTCCCTGGGTGATCTCATTCCAGTCTCTGGATTCCACTGCTGGCTATGTGAAAAAGCCTTTTAAACTTACTTACTGCCCACAATTCTCACCTGACACCCAAACCCACAGAGCCATATATTTAGTGAGGTCTTCATCCAAGTATCATACAGATACATCAAATGAAGGACCTTCTCCACTCCTCTGTTTATCCTACCTCATAGCTTCCTGCATCTGCACTGTATGTGCTCAAAAAATAGATATTTAATAAATAAGTAAAATGAAATGATTAAAATGTGAATTAGTGAGTCAGTTCTTTAGAAAATACCTTTGCCTTCTGCTCAGGATAATTTCCCCACCATCTTTGAAGAATTCTTTTCCCATTTTCTCTAATTATGGAAATTCTGACAAAGACTAACTTATATCTGACCTCTTTCATAAAAATTTATTTTACTTTTAATTGACAAATAACTGTATATGCTTATGGGGTATGATGTGATGTTTTGATATACATATATACATCTAATGTATGCATACATTATATACATTGTGAAATGAACAATTCAGGCTAATTAGCATCCATCACATCACATACTAACCATTTCTTTTTGGTTAGAACATTTAAAATCCACTCTTGGCTGGGCATGGTGGCTCAAGCCTATAATTCTAGCACTCTGGGTGGCTGAGGTGGGAGGATCACTTGAGCTCAGGAGTTCGAGACCAGACTGAGCAAGAGTGAGACCCTATCTCTACTTAAAACAGAAAAAAGTAGCCAGGTGTGGTGGTGCACACCTGTAGTCGCAGCTACTCAGTAGGCTGAGGAAGGAGGATTGCTTGAGCCCAGGAGTTTGAGGTTGCTGTGAGCTAGGCTGACACCATGGCACTCTAGCCCGGGTGACAGAGTGAGACTGTCTCAAAAAAATAAATAAAATAAAATAAAATAAAATCCACTCTTTTAGCAATTTGGAAATATATATTGCTATTAACTATAGTCACCATGCTGCACAATAGAGCACCAAAACTTATTAATTTTATTACCAGAGGTTGGTGGGCAGTGAGGAAGTGGGGATGGGAAAAAGAGAGATGCTGGCCAAAGGGTAAAATGGCTGATCCTCCTGAAAAGATTTTTCTCTAGCTACTATGGTCCACCCTACTCTAATTTACTATCCTCACAGTCTCTCCTATACAGTTTATCACTTATTTATGAAAGGGTAAAATGGCTGATCCTCCTGAAAAGATTTTTCTCTAGCTACTATGGTCCACCCTACTCTAATTTACTATCTTCACAGTCCCTCCTATACAGTTTATCACTTATTTATGAACCTCTTGTTTTTCTCTGGTTTTGATATGTTAATATGCCTAGATGTTTGGTATGCTAACATTACCTAGATTAGACTGAGGAGGACTAGACCTCTTGTTTCTTACAAAACATGCTTAACACAATGCTGAGAAAATATTTTAATAATACATAGATCACTCATCTATCAAATCATTAACAAGCATTTAGTGAGCCTCTAATAAGTGCCCAACACTGTTTAGAATTCACGAAAACATTAACATTTTTATTGTGTGGACTGTTATGTATGGGGAGGTATGAAGATGGATAGCATTGTGCAGACAGTAGCTGATCATTATCAAAATGAATTTTCATATTTACTTATTTAGTTTTCAGCTTTTATCTTAACCTTTTGAAGATTGAAACATAAGCATTCTCTGAAGCTTTTTGTTAAAACTGCTATGATTTATATGGTCCTTTGACCAGAATAAAGTTATCATCAAGACAGGACTTGGATTCTCATGAACATTAACCTCCCTACATTCTTGGGGAAGCGAAGGGCAAAATGGTGATTCACTAGATCTAAAAATAAATATGAGTTTGTGGAGGATAAAGGACCAAGCATCATAAGTCATCTCTGGGGCTTAATATAATGATAACCTGTCATATACTAATATTAATCTGCTCATATTGCTCATTGCATAAATATGCTACTTATAAACAACACCAATTTCTGCAATGAAATGCTGTTTCTAAAGAAGAAAGTGGACGAACAAGAATAACAAATATAGAATATACCTGCTACCACTAGCCACAGTCATAAATAAATAATTAAAATATTTAGCTGTTGAGCTCAGAGGTAGCCTCAGAATCTCTGTCTACACAGCACCATAGGCAAACGCCACCATTTAGCTGATGTTGGTATATGTGATGAAAACTATTTGTCAACACCTCCTCTAGAAGCATCGAATATACAGAAAGAAACTTCACTGCAAAGTTTCTGTTTTACATTATACTGCACTCTCGATGCCTAGCACACATCCTGATTTTAGGTAAATACTAGATAAATGTTGGTGAAATGAATAATGGAATATTTTGGTGAATGTTTATATAGCACAGTGACATCATCATCACCGTTTAAAAAGCCCAAGTCGCTGCAAAGATTTTGAAATTGAACCTTAGTCATTTCACTGACATTAGATACTCTCAGAATTGTGGCCTCTTCAGGTTCCTTCTCTCTAAGACACTATTCTAGGTTTACTCCTAGCTCCCAGAAAAAGAGACTTACTTTCTAAAATATATTAATTGTTTATATGGTATATATTTATCCGAGAAGCTTCTCTGACTTCGAAATGGGAGCCAATATGAAAGGATTTAAGAATTCAACATTTTATTTGATAATCAACAGAATAAGAATACAAATATGTAGTGATAATTATAACACAATGAAATGTGAGTCCTTACTTCTAATGCCAAAGTTTAAGTTCTAAAAAGTAATTAAAAAGTAGAATCATCTACAAGAGTTGACCCAGGTAATGAGAAATTCAATGTACCCTAGAAGATTTAAAACAAGCACCCTGACTGAGCAATAGGATTTTCCAAACTGTCCATTAAACTTCTTAGGAATAATTTTTTATCTTTAGGAAGTTCTTGTTTGGTAATAACTCTCTGGTACATAAGGTCAATGCAGCCGCACCTCTTTCTATTACACCTCTGCAATTTTCCATTTAAATACTCACTCAATTAGGCCCATCTTTGCTTGTTCAATTGTAAAGTAGAAATAGGAATTATCATGATTAAGGACAAAATTTTCCTTTGTCCTTAATCATGATAATAGCCTGCTCATTGGTGGCATAACTAACTAGTTTTAAAATATGTAGTGAATTAGTTTTTCTATACTCTGATCACAATGATAAGGCAAATAGATGGGCAGGAAGAATAATTTTAGGGCTGCTATAAATTTAGGAGATTACTCAAGTATAATAAACAATAGAAATTCAAGCATATTAGGTTTTTTTTTTATTTTGAACAAGATACCTATGATTTTGAGGCTGAGCGCGGTGGCTCACGCCTGTAATCCTAGCACTCTGGGAGGCCGAGGTGGGTGGATCGCTCGAGGTCAGGAGTTCGAGACCAGCCTGAGCAAGAGTGAGATCCCCGTCTCTACCAAAAATAGAAAGAAATGATTTGGACAGCTAAAAATCTATATAGAAAAAATTAGCCGGGCATGGTGGCGCATGCCTGTAGTCCCAGCTACTCGGGAGGCTGAGGCAGTAGGATCGCTTGAGCCCAGAAGTTTGAGGTTGCCGTGAGCTAGGCTGATGCCACGGCACTCACTCTAGCCCAGGCAACAAAGTGAGACTCTGTCTCAAAAAAAAAAGAAAAAAAAAAAAAAAAGATACCTATGATTTTGGTGGGAAAAGATGTAAATGTAAAGAATAAATATCGTCAACCTAATATTAATGCCATAATTAACTTATCATAGATGTACACTTTATGTATATATACATATGTATGCACATGTTTTTCAATGACATGTACGTGCAAATTTATAGTTAATTTTGAGTTCCACCGTTTCTAAGCAAAATTACCCTTACAATCCCAAATTATAGACTCATTATTACCAAATATCTTTCAATTGAGTGAAAATTATTAAAATATCATTCAACTTCTTTAAATTTATAGAAATATAATATTTAAAATTTAGTAATGGCTGTATTCATGTATTATGTTAGTAACTTCTTTATAAAATATTACATAGGTAGTTGGTACAGAAATATGGAATAATTATATTAATTGATCAAAATATGAAAAAATAGAACATTGCATTACTAAGAATGAAACAAATAATATACAGTAGTAATTTTAAAACATTTTTAGTAATAGCAATCTTTCTTTAAATAAAATTCTACTAGTACACCTAAAATATCAAATTTCTCTAGTTGAAGATGAAGATATACTCAGTTATCCTGTAGTACGGCTTCTACAGACACAAGCACAAACTTAACTCAGAGAAATCTGTTTTGAAAATGCACAGAAAATCAGAACGTGATATTCTCTACTGTGTCTCAGGCTCTTTGGCTGCCTCACTTATTTCTCTTTAATTAGGATTTATTTGACCACAATTGAACTCATCGATCATTTAAGTATTTACTATAACGCAATTTTGCAGAGACAAGTTAGTTGATAGCTTAGCATTGGAGACAGCATGCATTTTCCACATTTCAAAATAAATCTACTTACATAATATTAACATATTGTTTTCATTCATTTTATATTAACATTAGTAGATGCATATAATCTATAAAAAATCCCAATTTTCATATCTACAAAATCTCTACATAAAATTATAGTGAGTAAAAACTATTACAATATTTTATAGCATAACATGTATTATTAATTCTCTATACATACACATACATGTGTGTATGTGTGTATATGGATTTCTCTGTATGCAAAAGCAATGATAAAAGACAAGGGGAATATTGCTATAAAATATTGAAGTGATCTTAAATATTGCTTTGTGCAGTAACAACTTAAGGAAGTTACAACTGCAATAAAATTAATTGTATCCCAAGCTTATAGGCATTATTCAAAATCAATCTCCCCACAAAGATTTATTATTAGATGCAATATAAAGTTTTAGAACACACATTCCCCTGCATGTAAATTTCCAAGTTTTCTCCAAAACAAGTAGGTGGAAAAAATAGCTGTGCCATATCTTCCCTTCCCAAACTCTCTTTGCATTTTGCTAGCTTAAGGGAAAAACAGAAAAAAAAAAAAATTCAACAACCAGACATTTTGCATAAATCCATAAGGATCTTTACATGATAAGGAATTTTTCTTCCCCATCAGAAAATAATATTCATTTTTTAGAGAGAAGTTTCATATGTCATTAAATAGATGTATTGGATTTAAGGTGAATTTTCCTGAAAGCCATGGGTAGCATACTAAAAAAAATGATAATGTAACAACAGTTTGACCAATATCATATTAAGGAAAGTGATTAAGAAAAATTAAAACTACCTCAATAAGCCACAGACTAAATAGGTTTCATTCCTCTACAACTGTTTGTCATATAAGACCTTCTATTCTTTTCCAACATCCTCAATAACTTCCAAATGCCATTTCCCTTATTTCAAAAGGGAAATTCTGCTTCATGTATCTGCTTTTAACTGAAGATTTAGGAATAGGTTAACCATTCACTTTTAAGGAGCCATCATGCTTTTTTTTGTTAAGCCACATAGGTAATTGAACACTGTAATATGAAATATACCAATCTGCAACACTGTGAAATAAAAATGCCGTGTCAACAATAATTTAATATGTCTTGTGTTTTCACCTTTATTTATTCATTCATTTATTTATTTATTTATTGGTAAAAATAAATAATGCAAAACTCTTAAGATCATTGTTGATCTTGTTGCTAAATGATTGTTAATGAAGAGCATTATGGAATTTATGTGAATTAATATGTGCACACATGCTGAATACGTTGAATATGTGTGTGTGTGAGACATCCTTGTTGCAGTGATCAGGTTAAACAGAAATTCTCTCTCTTCATACAGTGTTAGCATCATTCAGGTAAATAATAAGAGCTTTATAACTCTCATGTCTACATTTTTGCCTTGATTACTAAGAAGAGTCAAACTAGACCTCAATCAACTTTCTTACCCTGTGTTTCTTCTTATATTTCTTAGGTGCTTATTTAGTATTAGAGCTATTTTATCAGTTTTGTATTGTTGTTTACATAAGTCGCATCAAGTTCAACTTAGTACAACTTAGTTGCTTTTCTGGACTTATAATCGCCTGTACAACAGATGTTGAGACTGAATCATCTGATGCTCTATATTGTCATTCAATGACAGAGTGTAAGTTCTAGTTGTCTCCTCAACTAACAAGGTGATATATTTATACGTTTTAAAGTATATAGTGCCTAGCAAAATTATTGTACATTCAGTATAAATATGTTCATTCGTTTGAATCAAATCATAAACACAAATTTAATCTATCTTTCAAATTACTTTTCTTATATATCATATGCTATTAACCAAGATTAGTAACATCGACTAAATTCTGTTTTCAGAATAGAAAAATTAGTCAATGTCTGTGATTTCAATATCTTGCATGTTTTAGGCACAAAGAACTGTGCTTAGTGCTGGGAAGATAATTATGAAGACATCAGTATTATTAGATTTTATGTGAAAAAATTAAAAGGACACATATGGCCAGAGTTAATCAAGAGTTTTTTTCTCATATAAGAATGGTGGGATGCTAGGGAAGTTTCATAACTATATACCACATGTTGTCACTCTTTCCAGTCTCTGAGAATTCACACATGAGGAATACCTCCTATAATACCATTGCTGAAATTTGGCCAAATTTTTGGCCTCATTCCTATTTAAATAAGCTTCTGAAAAATTCTATTTTGGGCAACCACTCTGGCATTGCATTTTCATCACCCCATGCTGTGTGAATGTCAGTGGTTTATAATATATACCTTATTTTGTTTTGAAATGTTCAGAAAACCAAGCTTGTGGTGGATACTTAATAAATGTTTATTTACCAAGTTAACTTCAAAATTTAAACTTTTACTAGGAGATAATTAAGTAATTCTCTGTAATGCAAAGTTCTGCAAACAATAGACCCTTGAAGCTTTTGAAAATACACTGCTTTGCTATGAGGAAAAATCATGTATAGAATAATTAAATTAAAAACCTAGATTTTAGGGGCCAATTATCATTCTATAATTTTTTGTATCTCTAGTGTCTATTTTTGTATGGGTATATGTTCAAAAAGAATTCATATTTGTGACAATTCTTATACAAGGACAAAAGTAGAATTTTTTTATTCCATCTAACTTCTGGTGACTTTGGGATTGCCCCAAACAGGAAAAAAAAGCCAATAATATTTTAACAATGAAATATGTACACACAAAAATAGAGTCTGTCAACAAAAATTCTTTATGTGTTACCCTTGCACACATAAATCTATAAACCAAATTGACAAGAGAAAATTTGTGGCAATAATAATTCACAAGTTAAAAATACTTTTCACATCCACCTTTTTATTTATTTTATCTGCATTCATAAATGGTAATGTAGAATAAAACTTTTACCAACAGCTTTATCTTTCATATTGCAATTGCTCTAACATTTCTAAATTAAAACTTTAAAAGACTGTCGGCAATCAGAGTATTTATAAGAGCATACATTTTACTGAATAATTTCTACATTGGTGAAGAGTCCTTTTAAACTACAATTTTACTGAGTATAAAAAAATCAAAGAGTTAGATATTTATTACTTATATCATATGATCTATTAAAACACTGTACAAACTAATTTTGCTTTCTTCCTATTGAATTATGAGTCTTTCATACATTTTAGCTTATGGGTTATAGGTCATAAGATTCCCAGGCCATTCAAATTCATATAAAAGCCATCAACATTTTAAACACCACCACCAGAACAAATTCTACACCTCTCTATAAATTGTTGTGTTTTAGTACTCAAAAATTGCTGCTTTTATTTGATGATAAATTAAATACTCATGGGCTTATATTACCAGACAGTGCAAAATGTCACACAGATTCTGACATATTTGTTTTAGTAAAGAAGTACTGTGTATCAAGACAGTGGTTCACAGCTCTTCTCAAATAATGACAGACAAAAACGATCTATGTTAATGTGTTTCAAAATATTCATGACCTGAGGTATAGAATATTCTGTTTAGATTCCTGATTTGCTATGTTAGGGAGCCCAGTCTATTTAACGAAACAATTTAATATGATAAACTTTCATACTTTGCATTCAGTAAATGAATGTGGTCATTTATATCACTTAAAAGAGACTTTTTCTATCACTTCAGATTTGAATTTGCTCCTTAAACATAAAACACTTAGCTCTTCTTACAAGTTATTTGTGTATTTCATACTTTGTCTTATCAAAATACCTTAAATTAAAACTTTCTATGTAAATATTTATGTTTTGGAAGGTTCTAACCTAAATGGCCAAAACTTCAACAATGAAAAAAAAAAAAAACACTTCAAATGACCCAAGGCTATAAAGTCCAAAGAATCTTCCTATGATCCCAAATAGTTATATTAGCAAACAAACTTGTAAAACCCTTCTTTGATCCAATAAAAACGTCCATAGTAACAGTCTCTATAGCTGGGAAGAAAAATTAAGCAAGCCATTCATTCTTCTCCATAGTAAATTAATTCAATGCTGAAATAATCTTGCCACATAAAACTTTTGTATAACAAGTTGAAATTCTCTTTAAGTGAAATATTCCAGAAGCTCTTAAAGTAACTAATACATAACAATTGTATGTCTGATTCTTGTTTTCTTTCATAATAGGACTCTAGTTTTAAGAAATTAGATTTAATTTCTATTTGATCATGCATAGCATACTCAAACTCTTCATACTACTTAGCAATTCTCAGCTTCCTAAGATGTCAATTTGGTTTCTATTTTAAAAGAACGACATTCCTCAGAATCCTTATAAGAATTCATAACCGGGGAAAATAATTTCTATTGCAGGATCAAAGCGATAATTTTAGGGAAGTGACATTTAAATGGAAACAGCAGAGTCTGAAAAAGGCGGGTCTAACAAGAGGGAGTCACTAGTTTGTGGGCAGGCTTTAAGGTAAGAAAGAGGTGTAATTTTTCAAAATAAACTAAAAGCTGGATATTGTTTCTAGGTGAAACTAGGGAGTGCTAGACCTACTCAAGTTCAAGTTAGAGCAGTAAGCATAGCTGAATCACAAGGGATTTACAGATGGGGTAAGGGGTTTGGATTGCATCCTCATGCTGTAAGAAGCCTCTTGAAAGACCTTGATCATGGGAACAGAGATATAATATTGTATTGTAATAATTTAAAATTATATGTATAATTATGAAAACAATGCTCTTTATAAAAACATGCTTAAGTATCAAAACAGTGTCTCTAAGAGCCTCAGTCCAAGCTGACAACTTTACTTTAATCACCATTAAAGCTTTGTGTATAAATTTATTTTTGCTTATACAAGGTACATCATTTATAGGGAATAATGCTTTGCTATTATTTCAACCTTATCCCTATCGATTTTTATTTGCTCTTGTTTCCAGTTCTGTGCTATAAAAAACAATGGTGCAATAAAAATTCCTTGTTATATGTCTGTCTATTCTAGTATCTTTAGTTTATTGAATAAATAAATAACAATGAGGCTGTTAGGCCTAAAAATATGGGACATTCGAATTTTAAAAAATTACGATAAAATAGTTTCCATCTATTTCACAGTAATTTACAGAGTTGCTGGCAATTATAAGAGAGCTATTTTCTTACACCCTTGCCAATACTAGATGCTATCAAATGTTTTTAAATTTTGCCAGGCTGACGGACACATTTGGTTTGTATTATTATTGTTGGTATTGCTGTTGTGATTATTATTTCATTTCTAGGATTATCATAGAGACTGAGCATCTTTTCACATGGTCAGCCATTAGAATCATTTCTATAAATTGACTATTGTTAACCTGTTGAATTATTTCTATACTTCTGTCATGTTTTTGAACAGTTTTTATACATTCTTGAACACTAGAGAAACGAACTCTTTGCCTATTATAAGACAAGTTTATTTTCTCTGAACAAATCACTTGCTTTTTTGATTTTTACTAAGATAATTTTTCCAAAGTATTTTAAATTTCTACAATAAAATTGTCAAAAGAACATTCTTGCCATTTTCTAGAGAGTAAATTGGGAGTTAAGAGTGTATACAGAATTATTAAGTCATAAATATTTATCAGAATTTATAAATGGGCAAAAAGATTACTAGGTATCATTTCAGTATAGTTGTTGCTGATTGTGTACCAGGCACGCTCTGCCTGGAGATTATTGGATTTTCTAGGTTTGTGTACCTTTGTTCAACTTCATATTTACTACTGATTTGGATATGTTGCAACTCTCTAAGAGAAAGGGTTAACCTGTAGAAAACTGAATGACATGATTCTTCTCTGAGAAAATGTTAAATGATTTTTATCCAAAAGAAATCCAAATGGCTTCTATACCATAATACACCAGTTAGTATTTATTGCCTCATACGACATTAGGCACTTTTGTGTCTTTTGGCAAATTCATTTCTGCATTCCTTTATCTGTCCAACTTTATAAATCTCACATCTTCTAATTCTTTTTTGAATCATTCTTGATATTTTACTAGTTCCATTAATAATTAATGAGTTGAATAAAATCTTTGAAATGAGTTCATTTTGTATCTCTATGTAAGTCATATTTTTAACTTAAAAAAATCTACTTTAACAGATGTTTCCTAGACAAGAGATTTTGGTGGTCTCAAAGAGAATGCGAGAAGTAAATTTTGGAGTTAAAAAGTCAGAAAGTAAATATGGATTATTAGGGAGTCTGAGAGGTAACAGGAATCAAGGATGAGAGAGAAAGAAAGAGAGAAAATGAAAATGAATAACTGAGGAGGGTAGTACACAAAAGGGCAGTGTTTGACAGTCAGAGAATATACTAGGTCTTGCATTTCATAAAGGACCGAATTTCCTCTCTCACAATAGCAAAAAGAAGGAGAAGGTAGGGCTGGGGTAGGTTTATAGATTAGTGGGAAGTATTGAAATTTCTATTTGAATTACTCTTTTATATTTCTATATATTTTATATTTCTATATGAAATGTGGATCATGGCTATTTGAGACTTGAGTGAAAGGTAACGGCTGAAGTTTTAAGAAGGGAATGGAAAAGCTGTGTCATTTTTGAGAATATAACAACGTGCTTTCCAGAAAAAGTATAATAAGATTGTTACAGTGTAGTACTTGGTTGGTTGTAATCATGAATGTATAAAGATCCTTTTCCGGGATATATTTTTTCCTTCTTTCTTCTTGTTTTTGCCTAACTTCTCCCTTTTTATATAAATAGTTACTTTATTCGGAAAAGATTATGTGACTCTTCTGTCTAAATCAGGACCCCTCTGTAATATAATAAACTGTTTTTAGTTTTAGCATATGATACATGTAAAATTTGTATTTAAATTACAAATTTTACATATATCTACATTTATGTGTATGTGTGCGTATATATATACACACACACACATATATATATATTTGTATATATTTGTTTGCAATGGATTAAATGTCTATCTTTTCCAAAGTACGAATGTTAGGTAGATAGTGAGGGATTCAGAGTCTCCTAGGGATGAAACTGGGTTCTATTGCCCTCATCTTGGTCCTGCCCAACGCTGATTCACTATACCGGAGGGGAGGAGGGAATACTCTTATGAATCTGCCAATCAGAACTTGGCATGCCAGCTACAAAAGACTGCAGAGGACTCTCTAGCCCATGGGCCAACCCACATGGTTAGCATAAAGTCTGGAAAGTGACCTAGAATCCACATGCCTATTAAGGCTCAGGTCACGTGACTCCCAACTGTCTAATCAGAGTGGTTCCAGGGTGACCTCTGAACTACAAGGGAGGCCCCTATCCAGACACTATAAAATAGGATGCAGACCCTAGCCAAGCTCTCTCTCTTTGCCCTCCCTTTTGCCTGCCCTGTTGCTGACAATGGCTCTGTCATCATCCATGGTGTATGTACCATGCTCTATAAACCTATATCTTGCTCTTGCCCTATAATCCTTTATAAACCTCATTTCCGTGCTTGCCTAACTTTGGTGTGTCTGGTCATTCTTTGGCCACGAGCGTGCCAAGAACCTATGGTTGCAGACTGAAAGCTAACATGAAGGCTTGATGAAGTTAGGAACCGTGCTTTTTTGGCACCTAGCATAGTGCTAATGTTTGATTAAATTAATATTGATGAGTACTGGTGAATCACAAACAAATGCATGTAGATACATAATATATTTAATGAATTCAAATTTTCTAGTTTATTTAAATAAATATTAAAATGGGAAAACACACACATAGAGTTAGAGATAGAGATGATAGAATGCTAGAGATCGAGATGAAGATAGATAGAGACAGATATGATGCAGACAGAGACGTTAGGAGTTAGATATATAGAGATTGAGATACCAGCAAAGTTTTTTCTAGGCGTCTACATTCAAAGTCATGTGGCTTTGTATTAACCACTATGACTATTCATACTTATTAGCAAATTTGAAAATCTCATTTTGGGAATCTCTTATAAGAAGAGGGAACCTGAACCCTAAGGTTTAATTGGCATTTTGCACACAAAAGAGGATTCAGTAGCTCTGCAAATAATACCTAACTTGTGTCACATCTAATTAAGGCTCTAGTAAATATTGTGGTTGGATGAAGCAGATACACATTTATTTTCTTTTTACTTTTAGCCCTATTCTAACCCTAACTATACCCAACAAACAATTTAATCAGTAGAATAAGACTATCAATTAATAAATAGGTGTTCCCATCACAATTCTGTCATTTATCACAATTAGAGCAAATTACTTATTAATGCAATTACAGAAAACACAGTGGATGAAAAGGAATAAACTTCTTTTAATCCAAAAGTTTCTTTCTAGGCCAGGGGTCAATTAATTTTTTACTAAAGAACCAGATAGAAAATATTTTAGGCTTTTTTGGCCAGATTGGTCTTTGCAGCAACTACTCAACTCTGCTGTTGTAATACAAAAGTAGCCATAAGGAATATGTAAACAAATGAATTCAGCCATTTTCCAATAAAACTTTACAAATACAGACAGACCCTTGCTCTAGGCAAACGTGGGATAATTTTTTATATAATTATTTATTTCTCTTATATTATGATATTTATTCTTGAAACAGAACCATTGAACTATCAACTTTTCCTCACGACTACACTACTACAAAAAAATTGTTCACCATCTTTGAGGGATCTTGGATTTCTATTTATTCTTTATGTCTAGGCAATCCATAGTTATAAATAAAATGGATAGAAAGTCATGTCAAATTGACCTTCTCCCTTACCTAAGAAAGTTTTCACACAGCTTTTTAAAAGATCTGTACTTCTCCTACTCTGCTTCCCAAACGTGGAAATAAATATGTTCCCTGACAGCTTGACTTTTTCTGAGGCAGCACTCAATTTATCACTCTGCTCCTTGAGCACATTTTCCAAATCCTGACAAAAACATCCCTGAAACCTTCAGAGGGGAAAAATAAACCCTCGTCTCAGGCTCTGTAAATTACCACCAAGTATAGCCATGAATAAAATAAGAATCAATCCTGATTCATGCTTTTGGAACATCCTAAAACACAGCAGCTTGGGCTCCAAAGACCATTGCTTGGCAGGCAGAACTTAGACCAGAGGAAATTAGGCAGGAAACAGAAAAGATACTAAATATTCTCTTTTATGCCACTTTTTGTTAAGAAGCCAATTATTGATGATCCTAGAGTGGAGAAGTATTAAGGTACTCCTCCATCACTTCTCCTAAAACTGCTTTCCTCAAATAATGTATAACTGCGGGAGCAGGGGCTCACTAAAAACTAAGGACTTGGAACACAAAAGCAGGGCTATTGTTGCCAGAAGTGCTTAGTTAAAATGCACTTAAGAGTTCCGGGAGCTCAGGAAAATGCATTGGCTCTGATTGGTTTAGAAGATTGCTGACTTGAAAGCCTATGTCCCTAAGAAAGAAGATGTGAGCCAGGTAACTTGATGTTCCTTGGTGGGGGGTAGAGCCAAAACCAGTATGTGTTGGAAAGAGAAGAGGCAATATCTATAGGTGATTGACAGAATTGCCCACTGACATTGCAATCATTTATTCACAAATATTGGAATAAATACTACACAACTAAAATCCCTGTACTCAAGTACCACCATGCACTAGAAGATAAAAAAAAGGTACAGACATACATGGGGGAAATGAAATATATGTCAAAGTACATTAAAATGTGGAGTAACAGAACCTGGGTTTAGGGATGAAGGAAGAGTTGGGAGTGAAAGGAATGTTTCCTGGATAGAGCTGTTACTGGAAAGAGGAAAGAAAAATGTAAACAGAAAGAAGTTGTGTTGTGAGGAAAGTCTACCAAGAGAAGGAGGAGAAAACATTCTAGGCTAAAGAATGCTAGGAGTATAAAATGGCACATAGAGAGAAAATAAAAGGTTTGCCCACTAGGTGGTTAAATGCACCTCTGTCCATGCATGTGGATGGGGCATAGTGGGAGTTAATAATAACAGAAGCTGCATTAGTTGATGCTGACTTTGTGCCATGGACTGTGCTAAGAGAATCCCATGGATTTAGGCCTTAAAACAGTAATGTGAGTTGCTATTATTAATCCCATTTGAAAAATTGAACATTGTGATTAAATAACTCAACCCAAATCACACAACTAGCATTCTGTGAACACTAATGTCAGGATTTAAAACAGGTAGTTCTTAATCACTGCACTAAGAATTGTGGAAAGCTAAGGGTAATTTACAGATTTTTTTTTTTTTTTGCCTGAATGCCAGGTCAAGGTGAATCTACAGCTGATTTAAAAGGAAAAGGGGAACTATGGAATTATTTTGAGCAAGGATATGAGAAAATTAGAATCTTATATGGGAAAATAGATAGTGAGGATAGGGGAAAAAACATATCAAATAAGGAATGGATTAAAAATAAAGAGACCACATAGCAGATTAAGGAGACAGTCAGATGAAATTTAAGAGTTTGAAATTGCCTAGCTGTGGCAGAAATGGAAAGAAAGGAACACATGTGAGAGAGAACAGAGACAGGAAACATCACGAGATGGAATTTGAATCAGCCAACATGAAAGCTAGGAAGATACTAGGAAGAAGGAACATTTCAAGCTGACTAAGATTTGAACATGGGAAGAAGGGTTTGGAGGGATACAAATAAACTCAGTTTTGATAATATCCTTGAGTAGGATATATAGACAAGAAAAGCCTACTAGACGGATGAGAAAGCCTTAAAATATCCTCGAATTCAACATGTTTAAACTGAATTCATTAGGGGCACCAAAGTAACAGCAAACCAAAGGGGTCCTGCTCTAATTCTCTCTCAATTGGTGCAGGGCACTGGCTCCCCTGCTGCTAATGTCAGAAGCCTAAAGCTCCTTCTTAACTCCTCTACCTCATTCCCTCACATACTCATATTCAGACTGTCACAAGTCCTGTCAATTTCACGTCATACATATCACTAAAATTTATCTTCCTCACCAATTCCATCATCATTGCTATAATCCAGGCTAAAATAATCACTCACCTCTATTACTACAGTGGCTTACTGACTGGCTACCAACTTCCATCTGTCCGACCTGCAGGTTAGCGTACACATTAAAGCTAGAGTTATCTCCTCAAAACATAGATTATGCTGTCCACATGTCCCCACCTTCCTTAAGCCCTCAATTATTTCCAGTGCTCTAAGATTAAACATAAAGCAGCCTTGCACCATCTGACTCCAGTTTAATCTCCTATCATACCCACTCCAGCCAAAATGGACTTCTATTTCTCAAGTTTGCCTTGCAATAATGTCTTTTTGTATGCTTTTCTGCCTTCTCTTCATTATCTAGTTGCTACTACCTCATTCTTCAGATCTCAATTTATAATCATTTCTTCAAAAAGCCTTTCAAACCTGCTACACTAGGTCAAATAATACTGTTCTATATAGAATATTTCCAGTGTGCTTTCCAATTTATTTGTGTGGTTATTAGATTTGTTTTCTCTCCACTTCAACACTAACAATTCACACTTTAATCTGCTTCAATCAGGCTTTTACTCTGCCACTCCACTGAAACTGACCTTTTTAAGATGAGCAAAGACCTACCCTTCCCAATCTTGTGGTTGACCCACAGTCCTCTTGCTGGTCCTCTCAGTAACAACTGACACAGCTCATTCTTCTTGAAACACTTCCTTAACTTGGCATCCAGGACAGTGCACTTTCCTCGCTTTCTCTTGCTGTTCTTCTCAGTTACCTTTGCAGATTCCTCCACCACTTATCTATTGCAAAACGTTGGTTTACCCCAAGGCTTAGCATTGAACCTTCTTCTCTATGTACATTTAGTCCTTAGGTGATCTCTCCTGCTCCCAGGTCTACACTCAACTCCCACAATTTTGTCTCCAACAACTCTATGTAATTTCAGCCCCATATATCCAACATCACCACTTGAATGTCTTAGAGGCATTTCAAATACAGTGTGTCTATAGAAGAATGGGACATATTTAAAAAATAAATCTCAAGTAGCACATTATTTAAAATAACACCCATTCTCCATCACTCTTGTTCCTCTTGCCCTGACTTCCTCTCCTCATAGCTTATATATAAAATTATATTACATATTTAAATTTTACTTTCTATACCCTCCAAGAAAATGTAAATTCTTGAATATACTACTTTTAAACTGCACTTCCAATGTCCAGAACAGAACCTGGCATTGAGCAGGGTATTCAAAATACATTTGTTAAATTTCATAATATATAGTAATCAATCGCTGTCACTACATTGAAAACTCACCGGAGACAGAAAGTCTTTGTATGTTTGATTAGCATTCTTTTCCCAATGCCTGACAAATAGCAGTTATTAAATGCTTTTTGGCTTCCTGAATAAATAGAAATAATACTAGGGTAGTGCAGGCTTACCAATGACAAAAAAGGACAAAGTTGCAACAAGGAGTGAAGCTGTCAAACATGGCAAATTCATGGATGACAAGAATTGATAAAAGTCAAGTGTATTTGATAATCAGAAAATCATTAATATATTGTAAGGCCAATTTAAATATGGCACCTATTGATAACAGGTTATAATTGGCTAAGGAACTAGTGCAAGGCCCAGAGACAGAAGCCCCAAAGGTAGGCATGATAGAGTAGATATTATTCCAAATATGGGAGTTCCTTTCATTCCATATACCAGTATTGAAATTTCCTGCATCATTATAGCAATAACCTTTTGCCTTGCACTTAAAGAATTTCCTTCCCTGTTGGGTATCTTAAATGATAAATGACTGGCTCTCTTCATTTTCATCTTTGTGTAAGGAGCCATATATCTGAAAGTTGTGAGGATCAATCATTGCTTAGAATACATTACATTTAGCTTTTCAAGAGTTACAGTCAAAATATAAATGATGCCCTTTACTATTTCTTAATGCAAGGAAAATAACAACTCATCAGTAGACCTAAAGGTGAGGTGCAATTAAAATACACATAAAAAACTGAGCAAGCTAAAAGAGAATGTCTGTGAATTCTTCAAAATTTCCATTGCTTGAGCTCCTTGATTTTCATCTTTGTGTAAAGAAGGACCCATGTATCGGAAAACTGTGAGGGACAGAACAGTTAAGTTTCGAAGTTGTCTACATGTAGGCAGTGTTTAAGGTGTCTTATTTAAAAATTGAAATTAGGAAGTATAAGTAAATAAAGGCTGGGTAATGTTTCCTGGCCTGTCATAATTTTCTAAGCTTAATGAGTTTGAAAACACTTAACAAGATTACATTCCTTGCATCTTGGTGGATAAGACATGGATAAAGTGGAACATCATGGAATTGCAGTAGCCAGGAAGTGTTAATTGTCTTATGTAAAAAGCAGCAATGAATCTTATGAGGTAGTCCAGTAAAGATCTTTTTATCATTGACTCTAAACTGGTCAGAAAAAAAAGCTGGTTCAGGTTCTGGCATTGGCAAGAATTAGGACCATGACTCAGCTATGCTGGGCATTCACTTTGATTTACTATGAATATTATGCTAGCAAATAATCCTTGCAAAGAAAAAGCACAAGATTAAACATGCAAGTGAACAGATGCTCCCTGAGGCTTTGTTTTCTTCCACATAAGGGCATATCCAAAATTTTGTACTACCGGCATCCCATGCAGAGCAAGGATCCTCCCAGTCAGCAAAGTGCAGAACATGGGAATTTGATCTTTTATAACCATATGGATGGGAGACCCTGTCAGCACTAAGGGGCCAGCCCCTTCCATTTCAGAGAGCTTCTTGCTGCATTACAGATAAACTCTTCTGTATTTCAGTGTGCTTTATCAGACCATCCAAACTTCCAGTAGAGTAGTCCTGGCTATCACAAAACTCATTTGGAAAAGAGATAGGAGATGGGAGAGGAAGCTCAACTCACAGACTAGTGCTCAGTTTAGGAAACTGGAGCTCCATGTCCAGCTAGCAGAGAATAAATAATCCTTGGGTAGTAGGCCATTAATATTTTGTTCATTGTATAAGGAAAAAGCAGGTCCTCATAGGGATCAATTAACTGTTTATACTCAATATATTGGCAATCTCAAGTAGAAACTAAAAGGAAAAGAGTTTCTAAAATAACGACATAAAATCCCACTCTAAACCGACAAAAAGAAAAACTGTAGAATTGGTGGAATCTGCACAACATAACACAGAGGGAATTTGACTTGATAGAGGTAGACAGAATCTTTACCTCAAATTTATCAAGGAAGTCATTTCTTTAGACTTAAAATTAGTTTTCCAATTTTTTTCCTGTTTAGCTTGAGATAAATATCATACAAAAATACATTAACCTCTTTCAGTAATGTCTAAAACCAATAAAAAGAGGAAAAGTTAAACATACATGCATTAAAAATACATCAGCCTATGAGAATTAAGCTAATCATAAAATCTAATGAAATTCCCCAGTCTGAAAGTCTTCTCATTCCACCCAATTTTCATTCTCTTATGAAGTTATACTTTTAAAAATCCCACAGATAAAATTAATGAGGGCACATACTATATTGTGTTCTGGGCAAAATGACTGAGTATACTTTTTTTAGGTCACAGCTAACCTTATTTATATTGCTTAGGTAAAATTACATAGACAAGAAATATTAGAAATTTAAAGGCTATTCCAAGGGCAGCCTCATTCTATTATTTTTGAAGCTAAAGATAAATGGAAAATGCACACTTGCAAAATAGGCTAGTACACTGCTATAGATAAATCCACTTGAAGCCCAAGTTTGATATAAATCATTCTTTTCCTCTAAAAATGCCTTCATTTATCTCACCAAATAATATTTGCTTCCATGGGAAGAATGGAGGAGGGATAGGGTTATAGAAATCAAAAATTTGATCAAGTGACCACCTACTTCTGAATCAAACCTGGAAATCATGAAAAAACCCTTTTATAAGCATTTTTCTCACAGTATTACATTTGATGTAGCTGAGAAAAATACTTTCTGTTACTATTAGCATATCACCATTTCAATGAGTATCTGAGGAAGTGACAGCTCTGATGAAAGTAGACTAGGTTATCTTCTATTCTCTTCACATGGGTGACCTCTTAGACTTCTGTTTACTTCCCATGAGCTCTCACAGTCCCCATGCTTGTTCTTGTCAAATACTAAAAATAACCTTCATCCCTCCTCTTTGTTACATCCAGGTTCACAATCTGAATGCCAACAATCAATTCACAGAATGTCACAAATAAAACAAATGCCTAAATCTAACTTAACCTGCTAAAATTCTCAGAGAAGAAAGCTCCAATTACTACACTTAGTCAAATTAAAAATAATCTCATTCTCACAAGAGAATACCATGATTGAATATTATCTCCAAAATGAGACAAATATCTATTACTGTTAAGTACCAAAGGGGGAAACTATGCTAAAGTTCAGGCACTTCTTGTTCAGAATCAGTACAAACCATACTGATAAATGGACAAAGAGCAGGGGCAGCAGCCCACACCCCATCCTTGGGGAATATGTGCCAAAGCCTCCAGCGGATGCCTGAAATCACTGATAGTACTAAACCCTATGAATACTACAATATAGTGTATTTCAAAGGATGAAGGGGATGATCATTTATCTCTTTAACATAGACTAAAAGATAAAAACATTGCTGACGTGGAGAGATGCTTTATGAGACAACTCATCATCACCGATCAAGAAGGGATGTGATCAGAGTCCATCTAATTATTCAGTACTTTTTAGGTATCTGTTTTGTGCCAAATACCGTTCTAAACATTGAAAAAAATAAAGAATCAGAGACACAATGGAAGTGCAAGTAATGTGGAAAAGTAGTGCTGACAGAATGAATATTTTAAGCAGCTCAATGTCAAAGGAACATTAGATTGGAAGAGAACAGACCTTCTTGAAGAGATAAAGAAGGAGCCACATTATGCAGCTTTATCTAAAAGCAAGGGAAAGACAGAAGGTGGGCACTCGGAAGTAGAGTTGAAGTAGTTGCGGATATTAATAAATTTTAAATTAAAATTCAAATTTAATTCAAGCATTTAAATGTCAATGCCAAAAATAAAAATAAATGACATGAAGAAGAGGGTAAAATATTCATCTCTTTTTTTCTTAAGAAAATATTAATATGAAGTGCATGTGTGGCAGAGCTTTATGAAAAGGCTGCTATGGAGAATGGAAAAGAAAATAAAACATAGAAAATAATAGAAATAATAGAAATAATAGAAAAATTACCAGGGTCAAACTGAGATGGGAGATCACAAATTTACTATGAGACCAGTTTTCACAGTTTTGTGAGTTTCAATAGCATTCAATACCCCAAAGTGAAAAAGCAATGCCAGATTGCTCAACTAAGAAAGAGTAAGGATTTTGCCAGATGGAAAATGGAAGGAAAAGAGTACTACAAGGAAATGAAAATTTGTGCATGAGAGTTATTTATGTTGTATACTAGGTCTTGTCTGTATAGTAAGGAAAGGGAAAATGAGAAAAGTGTAATTGGAAGAAAATGAGGTGGGTCAAAGTACTGGAGATTGATGGGAGGTGGAAAGAACAATGTGATTACTGTATTGTACTTCCAGGACTTCAAAGATGAGAAATTCTGGGTAATACCAACATCTAGACTGGAGCTGTTGCTTAATGGTTAACATGGAATGGAGTGGAATGTCAAGGAAAGTAAGGTGATTAAGGGATTTCTGCCAAAGGCAGTTGATTTGCCAACCTAAATATTTTAACCAATCCTAAAGATGACAGGAGATATAGGTAAAGGAACATTGCCATCCAGATTTCTAAATCTGAAGGAATAATAAGGAAGATGACAGATGACTCTGAGGGGTAAGTAATAGCATTATAAAAATCAAGGCAAAATAAAACATCACACCTCAGAAAAGTAAAAGCTCCTTAAAACTTCTCTTATTCTCCTGCAACAGCTCTTTCTTTAAACCTTCATAGACGAACTCTGAATGAGTCACTCTGTCTCCATTTCCTGAACTCCTACCCGCTCAACACATTTTCATGTGGGTTTCACCCCTCATCACTCCAGCAATACATCTTTAGCTCAAATCACCAACGATCTCCCGGTGTTCAAATCCATCAGATATTTTTAGTCCTCATCTCAATTAACCTCTCGGCAACATTCAACAGTAATGATTACTTTGTCATTTTTATAGGATGTTTTTCCATGGCCTTTAGAATATGATAGATTTGTGTCGTTGTTTTCCTCCTCTATAACATTTTATTTTCATTCTTTGCAAACATGTGCACTCCAATATAGTCTAAAAATATTAGGATATGTCAAGATTTATTCCTAAAATTATCTTCTTTTTCGCTAGACATTCTTTTCCCGGGGATTCTTCTCTATGCCAAAGGTTTCCATTATCATCTATATCACCAAATTTATATATCTCTTTCCCAGTTTGTTGCTCTCATCTCTTTATTCATATAGCCAACTGTTCACTCAAGAGTTATGTTTGGATAAATGAAAGAAATACTTGTTTTCACAGGAGGGTAAAAGAATTATGGTTTCTAAATATATCTTTGAAAGTGTTTTAACGTCCTATTTTGAGTAATTTCCTACTCTTCTCTCAAGACTCAACTCAATTCTAAATTATCTGTGATTAATTCCTTAGTCTCTTGTTCTCTTCATCTCCTATAGTGACATGTGCCTACTTCTATAGCCCATGTTTTTATAATTTCTACACCTTTGTGTCTTCTTCCAACCCCAGTTTAAGAGCTCCTTAATGTCAAGGTCAGATTCTATTCATAATACTTTTTTTCAGAACCTATTACTCTGAGGTATGGTAGGTGCTCAGAATTTTTAAATGAATAATTGAATGCCAATAGACCAGTACCTCCTAAAGTGTGCTCTGGGGTTTTCAGAGATATATTATAGTAATAGATGCTCCCAGAGGAGGAATTCTGTGATTAAATAAGGTCATGGAAGTTTGTACTAAATCCCACTCTCAGAGATTCTGACACACACTTGCATCTGAAGTACTATAAGTCCTTAAAATAGAAAACTGCCCAACTTTATTTAATGTTTAAATCAGGAAGATATCTTTTTCTTTTTTTCTTTTAACACACATATTAGCATTCCTCAAAGAGGTTTTCCCTGTCTCTTACCATAGTTTGAGATTTACTAGTGAAGATCAGCAAAATAGATGTTAAAGAACCAGAGGGTGTGGTGTATTCTCTTTGTCCAAGACGCTCCCTGATGCTAAGATACAGGTGCTAATTCCTTCAATGTAGCTTTGATGCTTCTCAGTGAAGAAAAACTTTTGATCAATATAGCACTGCTATGCTCCTGACAAATACTTCAATCTAACAAATTCTTTTTGTTTTTTTTCCAAGTGACTAATTTCAAGAATTAAAGACATTGCCATCCCATAAAAAATAGCAATATAAGTACAGACACTTACAAGACATTTTTTTAAAGTGCTCCTATAAAGAAAATAGAGTTACCTAAGCACTAAATATACCACCGTGCAATTATGCAGGTAGCTTGGATGATAGAAGCATTAATAGATCCAAAACAAAATTTCCACTTAAAGCTCAAAAATCTTACCACTTCACTTTCAGAATATGATGTCTAATAGAATTTGGATAGAGTACATTCAAAACCAGACACCAAAAACAAAACAATGGTCCTCCCCTGAGTAGCTTTTATGCTATGCTTTCTTTAATGTGTGACAGGGAAGGAACTATTTGCCAAATAGAAAGTTCCAGTATATGCCATGGCAAACATCATTATGTAACAATAGAGCACCCATCCTGGTAATCAGAACTCTTATTAAGAGCAACACGACAGCAAAGTGACTCATCAGCGTGTGTGCTCTTTCTTGATTCTAGTAATTTGGGACAAGTGTGGGAAAGTTACAAGTTGTTTATGTGCAGCCCAAAATGACAGGCATAAGAAGTTACTAAGCAACATCAAGTACTTGCATTTTTCTAATCTGTAAAAGCTGTCCAAAGCTGAATAATCCTATAATATAAAGGTAAAGAGAAAATCATAGTGGGAGTTCTGTTTTTGACTGAATGAAAATGTTTTGCTCAATAATTCTAAAATTCTGATTCACCATGAGTTTATCTGTCTTGGTCTTAAGGATTACTTCAGGTGTATAATCCTTTTGCACTCACTGTCACTTCTTGTACTAGCTGTTAACAAGACAGACGAGTTCTATAATGCAAAAATGCATAATGGGGTGGGGGGAGTGGTCCTCAAGAGGCTTGAAAACAACTTGTTCCCTGTCTAAATAGGGTCTTCGATTCTTCTCTACATCAGCTCTTTGTTTCTTTCAGAGCACTATTTCAACAACAACAACAACGACAATCTTGTTTAGTTGTGTTTCCTTCTGTCTTTCCCTTTCACTGAAGTATAACCTTTGGTACTGCAGGAACTTGTCTGTGATTATCATACTTTCTCCCTTGATCCTGGTGGAGTGGCTGACACAGAGTAGCCCATCAATGACTGAAGGATAAAACAGGATACAGGGTCATCGTGTTAGTAATTCTGTCTCTTAAAGTGATAGTTTTCCTATCTCTATTTATATAAACCTTAAACTTCCCAGAAATAGCTGGGTATTACTTATAATCTCCAAAATACGTAGAGGAAAGACATGACAAGTGAGAATTCCCCAGCCCTATTTCTTTTCATTAAGAAGCCAGCAGAAAGATTCCTTGGTCAAAAGCCAAGGAAGAAACACTTATATTCTCTGTCTCAGCAAAATAAGTTACTGAATAAACTACAAACTCATCTTTTCTGCCTGAAGTTCTGATTTCAGGTCAAGGATCCTGTGATGCTTTTCCATGGCACCTCTATTTTTCTCCTTTCTAGTTCATAGAATTCCGAGGGATCTGATCCAGGCAGTATAGGTTTTCTCATACAAAAGGTCACATTTCTCCAGTGTGCTTAGGTACAGATAGCAGAGTAGTCAATACAGAGCGAAACAGAATATTATTTTGTATTAAATAAATAACAGTTATGACTATGTTTTAAGAATGTCAGAGGAGGAAAAATGAAAGACCTTTCATCATGATTTTAGATAAGGAGAAGGGAATTAAAATTTCTGGCGGTTCATCGTACACTAGCCACTGTAGTTGAATTTACATGTGTTACCTAATTTATCTATGTTAACAGTTATCTTTTTAAAAATTATTTATTTGTTCATTCATTTATTATTATGTATTTTTAGAGACAGAGTCTTGCTCTGTCACCCAAGTTGGAGTGCAGTGGCAAGATGATATTTCACTGTAAGCTCAAATTCCTGGGCTCAAATGATCCTCCTGCCTCAGCCTCCCATGTAGCTAGGACTACAGGTGCATGCCAACACATCCAGCTAATTTTTAATTTTTTTTGTAGAGATGGAATATCGATATGTCACCCATGGTGGTCTTGAACTCCTGGCCTCAAGTGATCCCCCCTCTTTGGCTTCTCAAAGTGCTGGGATTACAGGCATGAGCTACCATGTCTGGTCTCCTTTTTGTAATTTAATAAAAACCTTTTGGGCACAATAGTAGGTAATGGAGACCCTGTAAAGAGAGGGTTTATAACATTTAATAGATATTATGAGTCTAAATATTTTATTCATATAAAAATAGAATAAGAATTATTTTAGATTTAAATTTTATTTAGAACATTTTCTTTACTGCTGATACTTTATTCTTTCTCTAACACAACATTCCAATTAAATCAGAAATGATAAATAGCTAATATTTTTGAGTGCTTATTATGTCCATTCTGTTCTAAGCCTTTTACATCCATGATTAAATCATGTAATTCTATGAAGTGGATTCTATTTTCATTATCCCTGCTTTATAAGAAAAAAATCTAAAGCATACAGTTTAAGTTACTTGCTCAAGGTCATCCAAGTACTGACGGTTTAAGTCCAGATAGTTTGAATGCAAAGACTAAGTTTTAGCCCCTATTATCATCGTACTTAAGAAGGAAATGATGAAACTCAAAAAGGCTTCTTTGTATATTGAGAAATTAAATGTGGAGTTGATTTCTCTACACCTTGATCCACAATTCCATTTCATCATGAACAATCAAAACACAATATATAACCTGGGATTCTTTAAAGGAAAAAAATATATATTATAAAGCAAGTCTCAGCTGCCTCACTGGGGGAAACCTCCTCCTGAGATTATTGTGTTGATGGAACTCTAAAGACATTTTAAATAACGACTATACTTGTCAACCCATCTTTCCTTCCACTGATTATAATTCTTATTTGATAACTGATCCATGTGGATTAGAAGGAAGACTAAAACAGAATGACTTGACCCAAGATGACACTTTTTAAAAAAGTATTGTATTTGAAAAGTCATATGTGTTGCCTAGTTCACATAGTTATAATACTTTAAAACTTACTGAAATAAATTGATAAAATCATAAAAATAGAAGTCAAATTATCACACAAACGGGAATGCTTCTTTGGGGGAGGGAGGTTGGCAATTGATTTTCCCACCATCTACAATCACTCTATTCTTGTCTAGTAGCAGTGAAGTCTTGAATGTCTGCTTGCAGGTATGATTCACTGTTTGTGAGGTCTTACTGAATTAAAATCATCTAAGGCGTTTTTCCTCAAAGAAAATAAGAGTTTAAGAAACAATTAAAAAGCAGTGTTTCACAACTTCACATTATTGTCCCCCAAGAGCAAAACATCTTTGATCAATCACTTATTCTATTTGTTTTTTTCCCCCTAAAGATAAATGAATAACCTGAAACCAGAAAAAAGGTATCAGTAAATATTTCAATTTTGTGATCTGGAAATAAATATGTCATCTGTCATATTCCAAAATATTGTACCCTATATTCTAAATATATAATACCACACAAGGTAATAAATATGTTTTGAGTAACTTTATACTAATGGTGACTTCTATTTATTAATTACACTCTTTGGATCAGATCTTATAACTTGTATTTGAAAGATAATTCTCCAGTCTTTTTTTGGGGTAAAGACTAAATATTGTGTAAGCAGGACTACCTATCTATCCCTTCAGGAGATAGAATTAGAGACTTGAATTCGGTTTATTAAAAGAAGTGTTTATTGAGCTTTAATATTGTATCAGACACTACGGTAATTCCAAAGATAAATAAGGCTTGGTTCCCTTCCTAAATGTAGAAAACAGATGATTTTATTTCTCTGTGGTATATACAATAATAAAGGCAAGTACAAGTTTCAGCAGAACCACAGAGAAAGCCAGTTGGGCAGTGGTAGAATCCAAATAGAAACCGTAAGTATCATTATACGATGTAGAGTAGAAACTTAAGGGAGAAAGATGCATCATCAGGTGAAACACATTAGTGTGGAGAGAGGGCAGAGGAGTTTGGGTGTCAAAAAGTAAATTACAGACAAAGAGGCAAGTGTAAGCAGAGACAAAGGAGAACTGTGGAGGGTTAAAATAAACCAGTGATAGTTATTAGAAAACTTAAATCCTTTTGGTTAAAAAGCATGGTCTCTAGAGCCAGGCTGCCGGGGTTCAAACTCCAGTTTGTAACCATGGACAAGTCACTTAACCTTGTTGTTCTTTGGTTTGCCCTTTCATAAAACGGAAATGAGGATAATAATAGAATTATATCCTATAAGGGTATTTTCAAAATTAAATGTGCAAGATGCTTATAAAAGCAACTGGCACATAGTAAGCACTCAATAAAAGTTACTATCATTATTTTAAACTACAAAAGGAAGAGAGCCAATGGGCAAAAGAGCTGATTTTAGCAGCACATTAAAAAATCAACGCTGAAAATGAACTCTATTTCCAACCCCAACCTGAAGAGTCACAAATGACAAGAGAATGAATCAGAGCAAACAATGTGAATGTTACTTGCAAAGCTTCATCACCACATACACATCTGACAATAGCTCAAGAGCATCAACTTTGCTTATGGAATATATTCATTTATCCTCTGATTTTGAAAATAACAGCTTTTGTACTCCTTGAATCTATAGTGATTGGCATATTGCCAGTCAAAAATAACTGAGTCAAGGACATTGTGTTTCAAATTTACGATGCAATACAAATTCCCTGTTAAAAGGCAAATCCTTCATTTCAAATTGTTGACTCAGATAATCCTTAAAAAAGAATTTCAGCTGTTTAAATTTAGCATGCTGAGAAAGACCAATCTTAAAATATTGTTTGGCTCTATGCCCATAACATTTTCATTTTATTTCTTGTTAGTGTTTATCTTCTGTGATAAGAAGACAAGTGACAGTGATCATGTTAGTTTCCGTAACACTTCACATTTTACCTAAATGAACCATTTTGTTTTCATCCTCACCAGTTAAAGATGGTCTTTTGCTTCCTGGCAAATTTTCAGAAAATGCTTATGCAAGAACCAGTGATATTTCCAATTACTGTTTTACCTCTTCAGTCATCATTTGGCCTTCGTTCTCCACTTTCCTTTAAATCATCATCTTTTTCTCTTTAAAAAATTTATGTACAGGAGATTATCTGAAGACAAGCCTAATCTAATTTTTATAATCAGACCTTACAACTATTTAAAGAAATGTTTAGAGTCTGTGCTTTATCTGTGACTAAAGCTCTCCACCCCCCACACACCCCAAAGAGTTTGTTCTTTATTGTCCCTCAGGAAAAAGAATTTGGACATATTTTTAGACCAGCCTCCCACCATGTAATCCCCATATTTTCTTTTTATTCTCCTTTGGTTTTGGATCTTCCAACTTTTCTCCTCCTATATTAACTCCATCATCTTCCTTCCTGGCAATGCCTCTATGTTCATTTCTACAGTTTGTACAGTCAAAGCAGGCTCTGAAATTGGAATGGTGAGCATACTATGTTTGGATTTGGGGTCACTATAAGTTTCAATTTAGGTAGATCCAATCTTGGGTATCAGAGCAGGGAGCCTCTCTCCTAACTCTTATGATTTCTCAATTACTCCCCACCCACTGCAGCCACAAAATGATACACTCACCCCACCTGGTCCACATTCCAGTACCACTTTAATAAAAAAATGTAGCAAAGTGATTAAGAATTAGAGTTAGTCACTCCTGGGGGATAATCCTAACCCACCATTTACTAAATATGTTGCTTTCAGCAATTTGTTTATTCCATCTGGGATTGAGTTTCTTCTATGTGGGAGAAAATACTGTCTCCTTCCTCTATCTGTTATATCATAAATGAGAGAACATATTCAAAGCACTTGACCCAGTACCTGCAATTAGCTCACTCAAAATAACTGCCAACTACTCATTCGTTGTGTGATGAGCAAACATACATGGAAATATCTAGGGAGTTGTCAAGGAGTTGAACCTACTTCATATTCAATATCTAAGGGTGAACAGTGCATGGGACTCTTACTGGAGGTCAGATTTTGTAGTTGATGTTTCACAAAAGAAAGAAAATGCTATGGATGGGAGAGAGGCAATCGGAAGAGGCTTCTTCACAGTTTTCCCTAAAGCTTCCTCTGAGCAGGTGCTCCTGGCCTAGAGGTATTACTCTTAAGTGAATAATGCCACAGTATCATGCATATATAAATATAGCTTGGTTCCTGAGGCCAGGCAGGAGAAGAAGGATCCAAAGAAGGATAATACTAAAATGTCATTTAAAGCCTATATATCACATTATAGTCATTATTAGTAGGCAAAATTAGATTTAAGGATCAGCAGATATCTTTGTCTGGCTTGTCTGGCTACAACTCTTTCTACTTTCAGTAGAATGCAAAAAACAAAAAAACATGAGTCATAGGATACTTGCCTAGTTCAAACTCTGTCCCAGCAAACTTTACCAATGGTTTTAACTTAAACTATTAAACAATTTAAATAATTGTTTTATTTCAAAAGGATCTTGATAATCTTCCTAGCTATAACATGAGCTTAGATTACTAGTAGGACAAGAAAACTATGAAGCAAAGGCATTGTCACACTCAACTCCACCTACCTAAGTTTCTATCTTTAAAGAAATTTTAACTTCCTGTCAGTGATCTCAGCCTGATTTTCCTTCTCTTGAGCTAAATACTCAAAGTTCAAATAATGCTACATTCTAGAGTATCAGTGAACTGCTTGCAAACTTGTTCCAACCATATTCTTCTAGTTTTTATATAGACATTTCCTTTTCTTTCTTACTGCTATCTAAAAATTTTAATCACCATCATGTATGCACTATCATTACAAATATATCCCCTGGGTTATATTTCACACAGCAATTTATAAAGTCACATGTAGTATTTACTCACAGGGAAACTACACGTGAGGAATGGGTTGCCTGTATCAAATCAAGTACTCCAACAATGCCAAAAATATTAAGTTAAGTCTTTATACTTGGAGATCCCCGAGATGAGTAGAATGTAAGTCAAAACGATTCAAATTACATTCTAGACATGTTTTATTTTTATAAAATTATGAAGATTAGGCAGAGTAGAGATGGAGTAATACAATTTAAAACTAAAATTATAGGATAGAAGTGGCCCTTAGTTTCCTCTTTTCTAATGACAGAGGACTTCAGAATTACTCTGAATTTCACATTAGTTATTTCCTAAGTTTTGAACTTGCTTATCCTGCAGACTTTATGGTAGTATATGGAAGTGTCCAGCTTAAAAATCCTAGATTCCATTTAGGCAATTTCCATTTTTTCAATAATCTTTCTTGGATAGAAATGTAATAATATAGCAATTTCTCCAATGATTCTCCTATTATGTCTAACATTTTTGTGTAATATATCCTTTCTGCTTAAAAGATTTTATTCTCCTTTTTTTTTCCATTATAAAAATCTGGTCAATGTAAGAGGCCCTGGTTAGATACACCAACATTTTTAGATTAATTATTTCTGGTTTCTTTTCTAGAAAAGACCTTTGGTATTCTGCAGGCATTCATGTTTATTTGGTCATTTGCTTTACAATGGCCTGGACCTTGCTGACTTGTTTTTAAAAGAGTTGGTTATCTGCAATTTGAGCAACCAGTTGAAGTTGTTTTTTAAAAGTTTTTTAAGCCTTCATTTTCAGCCAGTGAACACAATGCTGCTTGGTTTCTAAGTATAGAGCAATCTATGTAAAAATCACCCCTTTGAAATCACAAGAAAAAGACTGTTTAGCAGGTGGAAGAGATTATTGCAGCAGGAAGAAACTGGGGGAACCCTCCATGTGCACCCACTAAGGAGTATTTGAATGTTTATCATATCATCAGTGTTGCCTAGGCTGTTGCCTAGCAGTTACCTAGACACCTACTTCACATTTTATTTTAATATGGCAAATCAAAGACTTATTTTGTTTTGTTCGTTTGCTTGGTTTTTTTTTTTTTTTTTTTTTTTTTCACAGATTAGGTATAAATCTGGAATGGAATTTGTAACAATTAACTAGGGCATCTGAAAGTCTAAACCAGCCTCTTTATGAATTTTCTCTGGAATAGGCAAACTGCCATCTCATCCGTAACTTTCAGGAGACCATTCTTGGAATTACATCTAGAACACATTTGCCAGTTTTGTTGCCTGAAATCACAACGGACTGGGGGTGCACTTTCTGCAAACCCAACACACAAGCGGAATCCGTCTGCAAATAACTGAGAGTAGCCCGACTATAGCCTAAGTAGGACAGGAGTCAGGGAGACAAACCGATTTAGCATTTCACGGAGAATTCAAAAGCTATGCTTTTCTAACTTTCCTCGCCATTTCTTCCTAGCCTCCCTTCCCCCGCACCACATACCCAGAAGCCACTCGATTTGCCAGCCGTGTCCAGTGTAACTTACTGCAGTGTGATGCAGGCGCAGGCTGGGCGCATCTCTGGAGCGAGAGCGGCTGCTTTGCCGGAGCGGAGCTGGGACCGGCCGGCTCTCCGGATCCTTTCCAGTCCCACAGTCCGCTCAGCGGGGACGGCTCCCACACAGCCCGGCTTCCCCAGAGGAGTGGAGCTTCAAGAACTCTGCTCACAGCATCCTCCTTCCTCCCGCCACCCCCTTCCAGAACACCCGGCCCATTGGAACTAGAGTCTGAAAGATGGAAATCTACTTCCAGGCACCAGCACCGGCTGCCTGCAGTTCACCGGTCCCCGATCATTTGCAACTCAAAATCAGCGGAGGCTGAAAGACGTGGGTTTCCGGAGCCTGAAAGTCATCTTTGGCATCCCCCTTCCCCATCTCTCACTCCTCCCACTTCACTTCGCCCCCCTTCTCCACAGCGGCCACCTCCGGTCCTTCCGTCTCCCACTCAAGCTAGCTATCACAAATGATTATTTTCTTATACAAGCCAATAAGCATCGGAAGGAAACTGAATTTGTCGGAGATGAAATACCTGTTGTCCATGACTAACGCTCTTCTCTCATCTTTCTTAGTCCTTGATTTATCTCAAGATGCGTTGATATTGGAAGTCTGTGCAGAGTGTGTGTGTGTGTGTGTGTGTGTGTGTGTGTGTGGTGAGGAGGAGGCAATCTGCGCGGCTGCAAGCAACAGCCCTGCCTAGCTGTGGCTCTGCCGCTTCTCCAGCTGCTGTTGCTACTCTTGCTGTTGTAGCTCAGGGAAAAATGAGACAGGGAGACAAGGCTTTACAGCTGTTTAACTGCTGGTCCGCTTTTAAGACCGGCCTGGGAGGAGACAGTGCAGGCACTAGTGGCTGTCGTTTAGACTGTAAGCTGTATTCCCTGCAATTACTACCATTCAGTATACACTTCCTCTCCAGCAGGAAACCTGTCTCCCCTCTCCGTTTTACTAACTATAGTCCTTGATGGGTCATTATTCAGCAAGCACCTGCCTAACCCACTTCTCCCAGTTGTAGCAGCTGCATGCTCTCTTGCTGCATTCCAATTTGGTAACCTGGGAGCAGGTGACTGGAGGACGGATGAAGATAAAGTAGAAAGACAGTTAAATATGAAGAGGGAAACTGTATGTATGGGTAACCAATCAGGGCACGGATAAAAATGATCATTTTTAACCCGTGTATGAAATAATGTATTGGGGGTAATCAGAAGATAAACCAGTCCATAATCAAGTTGTTTACAGAATGTGTGCAAAACCAGATAGTTTTTAAGGAGCGTGCTTACTAGCTTAAATGCAGGGTATCTTGATATACAAGTCCTGTCGTGACTCTCAGCTTCCCCACGTAACATCCACAGTGAATTCAGTGCATTAATATCTCTCCTTCGCTACAAACTCTGGTGAAACCAACTCATCCCTGTCATCTATTAACTCTCTTTATTGTTTGCACATTCTCTGCCCTCATTTATCTCCAACATGCTCTCACATAAAATGATATTCAGCAAAACTTAGAATGAAAGATGTTCTTAAACCCCCAAAGACTAGATTACTTCTTAATGACTAACTTCATTTAGTCTAGCAATAGTTTGTCTTCACTTTCTTGTGCTGTAATAGATTGGGTGATCATGTAAAGCCCCTCCTAAATACACACGCACACACACACACATCGTGCTTAATTAATAATAGTTTTAATCCACTTTCCACCTTCATTTGTCTGAGCCAAAAATAAACTTAATTCCCTTTGATTTTATTTGGAATTCACACCTTTAATTATTTCTCCCTTGCTCTGAGTACGTTTCATATTTGCCATATATTTGCCTGGTTGTTAGGGCCTGTGTAATCAGGATTAAATTGGACAGAGGAGAACACAGAAAGAGGAAAGTGTAAGAAAAGACCCAGAAAGAATGAGTCTTTCTTTAAATAATACATCTTCTCCTGAATTGTTTATATTATAAAATTACTGCCTTTAGCTAAAAAATGACCAGATAATGAACAAAGCATTTATCAATTAACCAATAAAAGCAATTTGCCAAAACCAACCAAACTACAATTGTAAAAGAAATTATCGTAAGCTAATATTTTGTTTCAAAAATCATATAATATCTTCTATGCAAAGAGTATTTAGAATGTTTAAATGTCAAAATCCTAATTAAACATGATGCCAAATAGATATATATTTTTGTCAGCTCATTTTTTGTCTATTACATTTTATACAATACAATATTATTAACAATCTGAAGAGTAACTTTTTATGTTCATACCTGTATATACTGCAGTGTAAAGGAAGTAGACAAAGTAGTTTCTATCACCTAGAAATACATTTTGATTTTTTGTTTTGCTGATTTATTTGAGTTCTTTGTAGATTCTGGGTATTGGCCCTTTATCAGATATATAGTTTGTGAATATTTTCTACTATTCTGTAGGTTGTCTATTTACTTTTTTGATTATTTCCTTTGCTGTACAGAAGCTTTTTAATTTACTTAAGTCTTATTTATTTATTTTTGTTGTTGCTGTATTTGCCTTTGGGGTCTCAGTCATAAATTCTCTGCACAGGCCAATGTCTAGAAGAGTTTTTTCATAAGTTTTCTTCTAGAATTTTTATGGTTTCATGTCTTACATTTAAGTCTTTTATACATCTTGAATTAATTTTTGTATATAGCAGGATATAGGGGTTCTGGTTCATTCTTCCACATGTGGCTATCCTGTTTTCCTAGCACCATTTATTGAGTAGAGTTTCTTTTCCCCAGTGTATGTTGTCTGCTTTGTTGGAGATCAGTTGCTTGTAGGTAGATGGTTTTATTTCTGAGTTCTCTGTTCTGTTCCATTGGTCTATGTCTCTATTTTACCCCCATACCATACTGTTTTGATTGTTATAGACTTGTAGTATAATTTGAAGTCAGGTAATGTGATGCCTCCAGATTTGTTCTTTTTACTTAAGATTGCTTTGGCTACTCAAGGCTCTTTTTTGGTTCCAAATGAAGCACAGAATTATTTCTTCTAAATCTGTGAAATATGACACTGGTATTTTGATGGGGATTATGCTGAATCTGTAATTCACTTTGGGCAGTATGCACATTTTAACAATGTTGATTCTACGAAAACATGAGCATGGGATGTTTTTAAAAAGTGGGCAAAAGAGATGAACAGAAGTTTTTCAAAAGAAGATAGAAATATGATCAACAAACATATGAAAAAATGTTCAACATCACTAATCATCAGGGAAATACAACTTAAAACCACAATGATATACCACGTTACCCCTGTCAGGATGGCCATTATTAAAAAGTTAAAAAACAATAGATGCTGGTGTGGATGCAGAGAGAAAGAAATCCTTATACACTATTGGTGGGACTGCACATTAGTACAACCTCTATGGAAAAAAGTATGGAGATTCCCCAAAGAAATAAATATACACTTACTATTCAATCTAGCATTTACACTACTGGGTATCTACCCAAAGGAAAAGAAGTCATTTTATCAAAAAGGCTCCTACACTCGAATGTTTATCACAGCACAATTTACAATTGCAAAGATGTAGAATCAACTTAAGTGCCTACCAATTCATGAGGGGATAAAGAAAATAGGGTGTATGTGTATGTGTGCATATATATATATATATATATAAACATATATATACACACATACACCATGGAGTACTACTCAACCATAAAAAGGAATAAAATATGTCTTTTGCAACAACTTGGATGGAAATGGAGACCATTATCCTAAGCAAAGTCTCTCAGGAATGGAAAAATAAACACCATATATACTCATTAATAATTGGGAGCTAAATGACAGGTACACATGGGCACAAAGAGATGTAAAGGACACTGGAAACCAAGAAGAGGGAAGGCTGGAAGGGGGTGGTGTTTAAAAACTTACCTATCAGGTACAATGAACACTATTCTGGTGACAGACACACTAAAAGCCCCAAATTAAGCATTATATAAGGTATCCATGTAACAAAAACATTTGTACCCCTTTAATATTTTGAAATTAAAAAATAAAATAAAATAAAATTTTCCTTTCAGGGAAAAAAGAAATACATTTTGATGCAGAAGGCCAACTTCATCCACAAGTAGTGTGATTTTAAACTTATTCTGCCTTGAAAACTTATCCCTTACTAAAACTACCAGGATCTGAAATTCCATGGTTTAGTGTGTGTGTTTTTTGGTTTTACTTTTACTCCTGTTTTGAAATTCAAACATATTTAGGAAGAATGCTTAAACTTTAAATATTCTTGAGTGACATAATTTATTACATATCTTCAATATAAATAAGCATGAGGCTGAATATCTGGCCTGGGTAGAGATACAAGCAGCAAGAGATATTGAAATAATTGATAATGAGTGTTTAACACCATCTCATTGGTTTTTTAAAAGATCCTTATGGTATGATTGAAATTTAAAAAAGAAATGACTCTCTTAAAACTTAAAACTATAAGGTTTGGTAATGAAAGAAGATAGTCTTCAGTTGGGGACCAATGGTTGACCCTAATCCCTGACTCTTGTAAATCAGGATTTTCTATTTTGGGGAAAAGTTACAAATCACTGCTTTACAACCCCTGTGTTAATTTCTCCAAGATGTCTCTCTTCTCCCATCACTGGAATTTCAGAAACTTCATGGGGATCTTTTTATAGTTAATCAATCTAAAAAAAGTGGAGAAAAATTAATACTTATTAATATAATCAAAAATTTATGGGAATAAACTTCTAAGATTATAAAGAAATAACCTTAATTTTTACCTAAGTCTCTGTCATCATCATAACATGTATTTCCAAACTAAATTCTGTAATTTGATGATACTATTTTATTGAAAAGCCAAAAAACTTTGGAAGATCTACAATGGCAGAAGCCATGTTTATTTAGTTCACTCATGTGTCTCTAGCATCTATTAAAGTGCTTACAATGTGGTATGTGCACAGTAAATAGGTTTTGAATAGGTGAGTGAATAAGTAAATGAATTAATCTGTAAATGCAAGGCATTGGGAAGATAAGTGAGCTAGAAATAAGGGTGTTTGAATTCTTCTCATCTTTATTCTGCTGCTAAATTAACAGTGGCACTTTAGGGAAGTGACTCACTTCTCATGGTGTCTCAGCATGCTTTCGGGTCTATCACTCACTTCATGAAACTGCATAGTAAATGTCTGTCCCCAGTACTCCTCCAAAATGAATTTTCTATTATACAAATTTAATCAATAAAATTCCCTAGAATCCCATTTCCCAACTATTTTGCAAACCAGTAACATAAAGGATCTATTTAATCCCTAAGAAATGTATAGCTCCCTCCCTTTCCCGGATTTTGGTGTCCAAATCTTTACCTAGTCTTGTAGTTACTGGACTAGAGGTTTAAAGAGAGCAGATTCTTGCACATTTACGTATGTTTATCCTCCTAAAATGTTACTCCTATATCAGAGATTACAAGCAAGACAACTTACACTGACATTCTATCACTTTTAATAAGGTAATTCTTAAACCAAAAAAAAAAAAATGATGAGAAACAGAGCTTAAATCATGAAGTATTAAAAGTTATTAAGTAGATGTAAATCTATCTTTATGAACATCCCTTTATGTAACCTGATGCTTAAAAATAATCTTTTCAAGTTTATTTTATTCAGCAAACATTTATTGAGCACCTATTATCTGTAAAGCATTGGGAAAAGAAACATAGTTTAATCAGACATCACATTGGATTTTAAAAAACATGTTGTTCCATAAATAAATGCAATCTTTATAATTTAAAATTTTGTATTTAAGTAAAATCAAATTGCTCATATTTATAGTCACATGATTTATTAATAAATCCTTACCAATTTTGGCTTAAATGATGACAGGAGAGCTCCTTCTTAAATTGAGCAGCCTATCATATGGGAACTTTTCCACTGGTTTCAAATCCATGAAATCAGTGGACACAGGCTAGGAGGATAGGGGCAATTCAGAAAAGACATTTTATTGCACTCCCTTTAAAAAGAATAACGATCATTAAATATTGGATTTCGACAGGCCCTTAGACCTCATCAAGTTCAATTCTCATCTTCTATAGGAAAGGAAACTAACAAAGTGGATTGCCATGGCTTATTGCTGGGAAGGCCATTTGTGAGTCTTTCCACTGGACTCTCTGCCTTTGTCACAAAACAGACATGCTTCAATTCCCAGCTAGGTCAATGACTAGCTGTATGACTTTGGGAAAATAATCTTCTCCGCATTTCAGTTTTCTCACCTATAAAATGATGATAGTAGGCACCTACGCCATAGAGTGATCGAGAGAATCAAAGATGTCACATATAAAGTACATAGCACAGTGCCTGGCAAAGTTCTGCATGTGCATGTACATGTGTGTGCACATGAACACACACACACACGCTGGGATAGGGATTTTCGTGACTGTTGCCACCTTTCTTCATTGGGACCATGATTTCTGAGGTTAATGTTTAACTACACGGCATTCAAATGATTTTTTATTTCTTTATAAACAAATATATGTAACTGAATGGTAATGGCAGAATCTGAATGATCCACTTAGAAGCAGCAAGTATATTACTGACCTAGGAGATAATTTTTAAAATCAGAAAGAAAGAGAATTCTTCCGCTGCTTCAAAGAAGGTAACCAGTGTTGTAGATCTGGTCTTTACAAAGATAAGTAACATGAAGCAGTGATGAAGCTATTTGGGCAAACTTTCTACGTGAAGTCCTAAGCTAGGACTTAATTAGACACATAATTAAGGAACCATGGAAAATGCAGCAAAACACAATTTAAAGCACAAGAAAGAAAACCTGTGACAGAAAAATTGTAGTTTTGCAACTGAAGTTTTATGTGGAAAATTAGCAGACTGTAATACAGCCCCACCATTTATTTGGCTGTCTCAATGATGGATGTGGAGTATATTATAATTGATTTAGCAATGGTCATCCACACAATGTTCCTGAAAATGTCCATATTTTACACTGCATGACCTCACTTTATTATTTAGACCAATGGTTTTTAAAAAGGCAAGGCATACAATATTATTCTGCAGTGATTTTTTCTTTCTTTCTTTCTTTTTTCCCCCTAGGAAACCAGATAGGTCAATTTAACTGATTCTTCTTCTGTATCTGTTCTAACCCTTGAATGACATCCATCACTCTCCCTAACACTCTGGAGGCCATTTATTTGTTTTTCTCTTCACTGAACCTAGGGGCCAGATTATATTCATATTTATACAAAGCCCTGCACACAGAAGTCACTCAAAATATTTTCAACTGCATTGATATGGAGCGGTATCTAATAATCATTTTCAATGTCATTTTTGAAATAGAGCAGATAACCTCCATCTAATAGCTAAATCTTTAAAACACCATGCTGTAAATTTTAAGCAAATAAATACTTTAGCTTTAAGCTGTTTAAATGATTAAATGTACAATTTATACTGTTTACAGTTTAGAGAAGAGTACCTTAAGATAAAATGCATATTCCCTCTTTTTTTTTTTTTTTTGGTGAGGGTTGAATAGCTTTCTATTATATCTTATATGTGACCTAAGCTTAAAGCAAATTTTTACTACATCGAAATTTATATTTTCATAATTTCTAGAAAGGCAGGTAACCTGAAAAAAAGAGTGTAAAAGATTGTAACAGTAATGAAAGCCACTCGCAGTATGCATTAAAATTACATATACATATAGACTGGTTTTTGTGTGGATTTAACAAAGCACTTTGTTGAAAAGACAGATGCTATAAATTGTGCAAATTTAATAATAACAAAATTCATTATCATTATCTTCACTGTTGTAAATCAGCTGTGTGGTATTTGTCCTTGAAGTTAGTTTGAGAAACTGAAAATGCATTTCTTCAATTAACCTTCTCAGTCTATACTGGCTGAGTGATAAATATGGATATTAAAATAATAAAATGTGTTTGCAAAATAGAAAAGCTCATTCTAAGCCTCAATTAAATGTCTTTAAAATCAAACTCGTATTTTTTTTATGACGGCTTTCTATGGTATGATTTCTCTGTATCGAGCTTAAAGAGTTGAAAGAGGAAAAGCTTAATCATGTAGGTGACCTGCACAGCCCAAACAGCTATGTCTGTTAATGCCAATCCATTTCATCCCACAGTGAATAATTTCTTATCTTCATATTGTAACCATACTTTCAAATGTCAGATTCTCAAAAAAAGCTCAGCATAAAGAAAGATCTGCTGAAAGAGGAGGTGTTTTGTACAATGTTTCCATTTTTTAATCGTAATTCTTATACGCTTTTTTTTTTTTTTTTTTTTTTTTTGAGACAGAGTCTCACTCTTTTGCCCAGGTAGAGTGCTGTGGCATCAGCCTAGCTCACAGCAACCTCAAACTCCTGGGCTCAAGCAAACCTACTGCCTCAGCCTCCCGAGTAGCTGGGACTATAGGCATGTGCCACCATGCCTGGCTAATTTTTTCTATATATTTTTAGTTGTCCATATAATTTCTTTCTATTTTTTTTCAGTAGAGACGGGGTCTCACTCTTGCTCAGGCTGGCCTCGAACTCCTGAGCTCAAATGATCCGCCTGCCTCGGCCTCCCAGAGTACTAGGATTACAGGCGTGAGCCACCATGCCTGGCCTCTTATATGCTTTTCATAGCCTTTTTACTCTTATCAATATCAATATCATGTGTGCATTACATTATTGGAATTCAGCATCATAGCTCTTCTTAGAGTATTGTGAAAAGGAACTTTAGTATTAATAATTTGTAGAAATTAAAAATATTTTTAATTTTCTATATTAATAATAGTTATAAATATACCTAGCCCAATGTTTAAAACTAAGGTTTCTTGGCTAGTATGAGAAATTAAATTTACCAGTAGACTTTATTGCATGTCAGCTTGCAAAATAAGAATAAATTGTACAACTAAAACAGACAATGAGTAAATACATTTTTAAAACTCAGTCACTTCTTTCCTCAATTGGCATGACCTGAATTCAGAAACCATATTTGCCCTGGATGATTTATCTAAAAATGGTTTCTGAGGTTGAATAGTTTGATGAAACACTGGCACATAAGCACCTTTACATCAATAGGAATTGATGTCAAAATTGTGAGGGAGAAATTGTCACCCATTGTGATAATCTTGGGACTCTGTGATGTCATAATGTTTCATACAAACAAAAGCATATGTTATTAAAAAGCATAAAATCTAACACATATAACATTTTATTTTTTGTTGAAAATATTTCTTCCAAAATATTACAAAAGATAGAAAGATCATATGCCTTAGTACTATTTTTTTGTTTTCTTTTTTTCTCTAACAAACTATGTTCACATTTGGTAAGAACAAATACTATTATGTTAGCCTCTAATCGAAGAGATATTAATATATAATAAACAAATGTCACCTCATTTAACTATTACAACTATCTTTTTAGGCAGATATTGTAGTTACTTCCAATTTTCAGATAAACAGAAATACAGAGAACTTAACTAATTTATCCAAGGACACACAACCTGCAGGGGTGACAATGGAACTGGATTTACATAGTCTGGCTCTAAAGGTCATAGTCTTAACAGATCTTCTATATTGCCTCTCCACTTCTAAGAAATAATATCATTTAAGATTTGAAATTAGAATGCTTAAGGTGATACAACAGTAGTTGATTAACCTATGTTTAATCACTACAAGATGTAACCAACATTTTAAATATCAATAATTTATATTACCTTTAAATCATCTGGCAGTAGAATTCTTGACAATTTAATGTCCTCACTAAACTCCAAAATCAAGGTTTCTTATATTTTTTCATTTTATAATCTATTTCAAGCATATGCATATTTATTATAACTTATAGTTGCATAAGATATTCCTAATTCCAAAGTAACAAATAACTGCATACAGCCATTAATTCATTAATCTTAATAACTGTGTTGACTTTGCAATGCATACATGTAGTGAAACATGTTATCTTATTATACTTACCACTTTTTCTGTGACACTCAGCAATGACCATATGAACTCATTGATATAAGGGACAAAATTTATTTGCCTTTCTATCTTTAGTTCTTAAAAAATATATAGTATAAGAAATATTGTCAAAATTATCACAGCATCAATAAGTGTTTGTGTAAGGATCTGTCCAAATGCTGAAAATATTTTAAATAGTTGATCTTCAGTTATGTAAATTGTATAGCCTGGTGTTGGTATATTTTCTCATTTTTCTTTTATAGGGCTTAGGATAATTATTAATTTTATAGTATAGTATGTTTGTTGTTTACTATTTAACATTTGTCAATCTTACTTATAAGCTCTATAAGGGGTGGATTCTTAGAGGTTTGTTTACCCAAGATAGCTCTAACACTTAGCCCATTGCCTGGCACATCATCATTGAAGTTAACTGATTTATTAGTTACCTGAGTCTAAATTGATATAACAAATTCAGGAACTGTTGGTAAATATCTTTATTTTCTTTGTTTCCTTTCAAAAAACAGACTGGCTTTCCTAAGTCTACATCATCTGAGAAAGATGGTATGTGCACCTGGAGCTCTTAGGAATGGCTTAAGCTACAGGGCAAGCATCTGGGTACCATGACCCAGGGCACCCAAATTACAGCAATAGTATGTTTCATTTAAACCTCAGATGTGAGACCAAAGATGTAAAAATCAAAATGAGGGCAATTAGTTAAATTAATGGACCATTCTCTGTTATGTATTTCCTCATTTTGTTTAAATAATAACATTTTGGAATATCAATATAACAGTATACAGATGCCAGAAAAAAAAAGAGGCTGACTAATAGCTAAAATGTTTGGACTATGTCCAAAGCACATCTGAGTTCTTCTTGTTTTGTATTTGTTTTAGTTTCTGTTTGCTTCTACTCAGTGTCCAGTTCTCCTTCTTCTGGTAACAAACTCCAATTTTTCTTTGAATGCAATTTTATTGGAATGTATATAAAGGTAACCTTGCTTCCAAGGCCAAGGGGACCTACATTAGACCAACCAGACTCTCTTCTTAGAAATTTGAACTTCTAAAACCATGCAGAGCTAGTGAAGTGATAAATTCCAGCAGAATCACACTCATATGTTTTGTATATAGATCTCCAAATAGGACTATTTCCTAATATTTCTAAACTCGGTCTTATGGTGGTTTCTGTTAGTCTGTCAACTACATTTGTGGAATGATATAATTTTGCACCATGTGGCCAGAATCCATTTAACTTTCCTTTATTAAGAATATTAGCAAAGGCAATATATGTAACTTAAACATTTGTACCCCCATAATATGCTGAAATAAAAAAAATATATTAGCAGCTGGATCAATAATAAGGAAGCATTTGGAGCTTGCCTCAGAGGAATAAGTTCATTAGGGGAATAGTCAGGGTGTTCCTCTGGTGGCAATAGGTACCATGTGTTGGAATAAAAAGAGGCTAGTAGCAAGCATCATGTAGGAGGCTGTTGAATAGTTTACATGAGAAGCCAGGACTGTTGTAATGGAGTTAAAATGAAAAGAATTTAGTTTTTTATACATTCAGCCACAAAATTCATCATTGCTTCTTTCCTTAACTCCAACTAAGTAGGACTAAGTGGGCCAATGTCAAAGCCAAATATTATAGCCAAAATCTACCCAGTTGTCAGTTTTATTACCCACGTCACGATCATGATGTCAGTGGTGGTTCCAGGCTCTATTTCTCTTGCAAGGTGCTGACTGTCCCATAGACATGAACGTCCCACATATGTCCATCTCTTATCTACCTACAGACCATCCTTTGTATTGCCTTGTACAGACACCTCTTCTATGTTTCTTTCAAGTTGCTCCTCAGTGTTTTAAATCACTGTCTCTTATTTAACTTGTCAAAGGTAATTATTCTCTCTTATTTCCTTCAGACTTTATGACTCTCTTCTAGACTCCCACTTTGTTCAACCTTCTTCCTCATAGAAGATGACCTTGCCTTCTACTTCATCAAGAAATGTGATGCCGTCAAGCATTCTACCCAGCCTCACACATAATGTTCTCGCACCATGGATCAGTGAGTCTTCACATTATTGTGTTGTCACTCAGCTTTACAACCTCACTGGAGATGCTTTCTCCGCCCTGCAAGATTCATGCCCCTGTGGTCCTTCCTTGCTCTGCTTGACACATCAGCTCCTATTTTTACACTCAGTCCAGTTGCCTTCTCCTCTAGAAAACATACAATTCATCCTTCTTGTTGACCCCCATGGTACCTGCATACACGACAATTACTGTGAGTTTTTACCGTTATTATACTTGAGGACTTAACTCTGACCTTTTTTTGTTTTCTCTTGCCAAAATTTCTTTCTAAGACGCCTGGTAAGTCATATCTACAAACAATAAAATCTCATTAAATGTGGTTTTATTACTACAGTATAATGTGTCTTACTTTCCAAGCTTATTCCAGTATAGCATCACAGGACAGAAGACCCCTTTATTTTAACTCAAGCATTCTTTTCTACTGACTCCAGGTTTTTAGATAAAGCTTAACTCTTTCAACCAGTTGCCAACTAAAAATCCCTAAATCCCACCTATGACTTATAAATTCCTGCTTTAAGATGTCCCACCTTTTCTGGCCAAACCAATGTATGGCTTCCATGTATGGATTTAGGTTTTACCTGTAATTCCTGTCTCCATGAATGTATGAAACCATATTGTAACCTGGCTGCCTTAATGACAGTTTCACAAGACCTTTTGAGAGCATGTTCCCTGGGTTGCAGTCACACATATTTGGAATAAATAATTTGGTTTATTCAGAGTAAAACTCTTTAAATGATTTTACAGTTTTAAATGATTTGGAGATTTTTCCCGTTAACTCACATTTTACATTTCCTATAGAACCCCTATTAATGTGCCTGTTGCTGTCACTAAAACACATAACTTCTTGAGGTTGGGTATCATATTCATCATAATATTCATTATCCCTCCACAAGAAAATTGTGTCCTATATGCTGGGTATGGTGCCAGGCACTGTGAATACAGATGAAACGCCATGGGCCTCACTGAGACCGAGGACCTCTCACTGGGCAGAACCTGACAAGTAATCCTCACATTACAGATGAGAGTGATAACAGTAGTAAAATGAGAGCCAAGAAACAAAAGAAGTGGGCAAACTAAATTAAATACAAGAGGGAGGAAAATGACATGGAAGCTTTTCCTGGGATAGTTGACATTTGAGGAGAATTTTCAAAGACGCTGAATGAAATAAATGGTAACATTTCTTAACTTATAGTTTCAACTTATTCCAGTATATAAAGAGCTGGGACGTCACCACTCCGCGCTTCACATTCAGAAAAAGCTGAACAAACTAAAAATCAATGACTTTTCTTAGATTCATCAGTGAATTGATGTCACAGGGCAAACTACTACCCCCAAAGTAGAAGAGACAAGCAAATTAAAAAATCACAGCTGAGGTGAGCTTACCTGGTAAAAACTACTGGAGCTAGTAACTGGTGGTGACACTTAAAGGTAGCTGCACTAGGCTCTCTCAGCAAAGATCAGAGACAAATCTCTCCCCTCTATGCTTTGGAGAAAGGAAGGGATAAAGTAACTGTTTTTGAAATATGCTACGGGAAAGTAATCATTTTGAAATAAGCCCAGAGTGTTCTCTCTAACAAAGGAGTGCTTTCAAGGGAAATACTTTGCCAGAGCCTTGTCTGGCCTGGGGAAAGTGCAATTATACAACTCCGGCCCCATCTATTCTTCTTGTTTCACATAAAGGGAGGGGAGAGAAAGGCTAATATATGCATCTGAGGTCACTGCCAAGGAACTTAGACTCACGATTAAAAAACTCAGGTTTAATGATAAGATTACAGAAAACTGCCCTCCCCAAAACCCAGCACTTCATTAACAGAGATTACAACTGAGAGAGCTACAAGATGCAGACTCTAATTAAGAAGAAGTTCTTTAGGAAACTCAAAGACAAAAACAAAGAAAAAGCAACTGTAGAAAACTTAATCCTCTGGTACATACAATACTGCAAATATTAAACACAACCCAGCATTTAGCCGTAAGTCATCATATTAAAGGCTGATTACCTCAGTTTTATTACCAGATAGAACATGTCTGGTTTTCAAGGAAAAACTGCAAAGCATACTAGAATCAAGAAAAAACAAAGTCTGAAGAGACAAAGCAAGTATCAGAACCAGACTCAGATATGACACGAGTTTTTGAAATTATTAAATAGGGAATTTAAAATAACTGTGATTAATATGTTAAAAGCTCTAATGGAAAAAGGAGAGAACATTCAAGAAAAGATGGGTACTGGAAACAGAGAGATAGACGCTTTAAGAGAAAATCAAAAGGAAATGTTATAAATTAACAAAAGAAAATCCAACATTGTAATAGGCTTAAGATGACCTTATCAGAGGACTGGAAGGAGCTGAGTAAAGAATGCAATGAGTTTGAAAATATATCAAAAAAGTTTTCTGAAATGAAATACAAAGGAAAAAATAAAAGAATGAAAAAAGTGAAACAGAACATCCAAGAATTATGGACCAATTACATATGGTTTAATGTAAGTATAATCTGAAGGAGAATATCTGAAGATAAAGCAAGAAAGCAAGAAGAACAAAAGGAAAGAAAGGAAGAAAGAATGAAAGAAAAAGAAAACAAAGAAAGAAACAACAAGAAGAAATATCTGAAGCTATAACAACTAAGAATTTTCCAAAATTAATGACAGACACTAAATCACAGATTCAGGGAGCCCAGAGAATACCAAGTAGAATACAGTCTCTCTCTCTTTCTATATATATATATATAGATAGATAGATAGATAGATAGATATAGATAGATACAGATATACATACATACATATATACATATGTATATACACACACACACATGCTCGTACACCTAGGTATATCATATTCAAAGTGCAGAAAATCAAAGACAAGGAGAAAATCTTGAGAAAAGCCAGAGAAAAGAAGCTAGTCTTTTTTGTCTCATTTATAGGAGAATAAGAATCGGAATTACATTGCAAGCAAGAAGAAAGTGGGGTAAAATATTTAAAGTGTTGAAAGGGAAAAACATAGAACTCCATATTCCATGAAATTATCCTTCAAAAGTGAAAGAGAAATAAAGATTTTTCTCAGAAAAAAACAAAACAAAACAGGGAATTTGTCACCTGTAATCCTGCCTTGTAAGAAATGTTAAAACAAGTTCTTCAGAGAGAATAAAAATATATAGCTCAGAAACTCAGATTTATCAAAAAAAAAAAGTATCAGAGAAGGGAAAAATTAATATAAAATAAAATGTTATGTTTTGCTTATTCTGAATTGATTTAATAATAACTATTATCAATAAACTATAATTATCAATAAAAGAGAGATAGCTGGAAAATAGCAAACTACTTAGAAATTAAATAACACTTTTACTATTATTATTATTGATAGATCCAACAGGCAGAAAATCAGTAAGAATACAATTGAATTGAATTTAATCAACTGGATCTAATTGACATTTATAAAATACTTTGTCCAAAAACAGCAGAATACACATTCTTCTCGAGTTCACATGGGATACTTATCAAGACAGACCACATTCTGGGCCATAAAACACACCTTAATAAATTTAAAGGAACAGACATTATAGAAAGTATGCTCTCAAATCATTAATGGAATTAAACTAAAAATAAATAAAAGAGAGATAGCTGGAAATAGCAAACTATCTAGAAATTAAATACTATGTTTAAATAATATATAAGTCAAAGAAGAAGTCTCAAAAGAGATTTAAATTTATTTTGAGTGAAATGGAAATTAAAACACAACGTATATGTGAGATACAACAAAAGCAATGCTAAGAGGGGAAGTTTGTAACATTGAATATATGTATTATAAAAGAGGAAAGATCTAAAATCAACTATGCTTCCACCTCAGGAAACTTAGAGAAAGCAGAGGAATATGAATTTAAAACAATCAGAAAAAAAATAATAAAAGTTAAAGTGGAAATAAACAGAATTGAAAACATGAAAGCAATAGAGAAAATCAATAAAAACAAAAGCTGGTTCTCAGAAAAGATCAATAAAATTAAAGAACTTCTAATCAGGCTATTCAAGAAAAAGAGACGATGTAAATTTCTAATAGCTGTAGCAAAATAAAGGTCATCACTACTGATTCCATTTATAGAAAAAGGATATAACAGAATATTATAAGCAACTCTGTGCCCAAATATTTGATAATTTAGATAAAATATACCAATTCCTTGAAAGACACAATTTCTCAAAACTCACACAAGCAGAAATAGGTAATTTGAATAGGCTTATGTTTATTAAAGAAATTAAATGAACAAATAATAACCTTCCGAAACAGAAACACCATGCCCAGATAGTTTCACTATTGAATTGTAACAAACATTTAAAGAAGAAATAATACTAATTCTCTACAATCTGTTGCAAAAACTACAAGCAGACAGACCACTTCCCAACTCATTCTATGAAACCAGCATTGCCCTCATACCAAAATTAGACCTTTACGGGAGAGGAAAATTGCATACTAATATATCTCATACACACAGATGCAGAGAATCTCAACCAAACATTAACAAACTGAATCCAACAATGTATAAAAAGAGCAATACACAACTACAAAGTGGGATTTATTTCAAGAATGGACAGCTACTTCAACATTTGAAAATTAATAATCATTAATCACATCAACAAGCTAAAAAAGAAAAATCATATAATCATATCAATTGATGCAGAAAACACATTTGCCAAAATTCAACACCCATTCATGATGAAAACAATCTCAACTGCTGGGAAGAGAAGACTTCCTAAATTTGATACAGAACATCTACAAAAAAGTCTATCGCTAACATTACACTTAATGGCAAGAAAATAATTGCTTCTCCCTAAAAGCAAAACAATACAAACATCTTTCACTACTCCTACTTAACACTGTATTAAATGTTCTAGTTAATGCAGTAGGATAAGACAAGGAAGTGAACTGTTTGTAGATGCTATGATTGTCTATGTAGAAAATAAAGGAAAACAAACAAGCAAACAAAACTCTCCTGGAACTGATAAGCAAATGTAGCAAGGTTGCAGGATACAAGATAACATATACAAGCAAATTGCTTTCCTACATACCAGCAATGAATAAGTGAAGTCTGAATTTTAAAACACAATGCTATTTACTCTAAAATTAGTAAAATAGTAAACCAGTGAAATTCTCAGGGATAAATTTAACAAAATATGTACAGGGTATATATATGACAAAATCCATAAAATTATAATCAAAGATGATCTAAATAAATGGCAAGATATTTTATATTCATAGATAGGAAGGCTCAATATTGTTTTGATGTCAATATTGATTTATATTGATCTATATGCCAACTTGATCTATACAGTCAAAGCAATCTCAGTCAAAATTTCAGCAAGATATTTTGGAATATTGACAAAATAATTCTTAAATTTATATGGAAAGGCAAAAGACCCAGATATAGCCCATACAATTATGAAGAAAAATTTGAAGGATGGATACCACTTAACTTCAAGATTTACTGTACAGATACAGTAATAAAGACAGCATGTTCTTGGCAAAGATTGTCCAACTAGATCAATGGAATAGAACAGAGAGCCCAGAAATACACTCACAGAAGCATATTCAACTGATCTTTGAGGACTGAAGGAGTGAAGACAATGCATTGGATAAAAAAAATAGGGTTTTGAATAAGTAGTGGTAGAAAAATTGCATACACATATGCAAATATATACATACATACAAACATAAATCTACACAGAGACCTTACACCTTTCTCAAAAATTATTTCAAAACAAATCATAGACATAAATGTAAAACACAAAACTATAAAACATGTAGAAGATATCATAGGAGAAAACCTAGTTTAATAATGATTTTTTAGATACACTATTAAAAGCATAATCCATGAAAGAAAAAATGATAATTTGTACATTAAACTTAAAACTTCTGGCAAAAGACACTGTTAAGAGAATAAAAAGACAAATCACAGCCTGGGAAAAAAACATTTGTAAATTATGTATATGATAAAGCACTTTCATTAACAATATACAAGGAACTCTTGACAGTTGATAACAAGATAACAATCCAATTGAAAATGGGCAAAAGATCTGATCAAACATCTAACAGAAGAAGGTGTACAGATGGCAATAAATATATGAAAATATGTTCAGTATCATATGTCATTAGATAGTTGCAAACTATAGTAACAATCAAATGTCACTATGTTTATAAGAATGTCTATAATTCAAAAATCCTCTAATACCAAATGCTGGTGATGTTGTAAAACAACCAGAACTCTCATTCATTGATGGTGGGAATGCAAAATGTAAATGTGACTTTGGAAGACAGTTTGGCAGTTTCTTAACAAAGCTAAACAGTCTTATCATATGACCCAGCAGTCGTACTCCTAAGTATATATCCGTTGAAAACTTCTGTCCACACAAAAACCTGCACAGGAATGTTTATAGCAACTTTACACATAATTGCAAAAAAACCTGAAAGCAACCAAGATGTCCTTCAACAAATGAATGGATAAATAATCCATGGTACATCTCTAAAATGGAATGTTATCTGGTGGTGAAAGGAAATGAGCTGCCAACAAAAATGAATAAACTCTAAATGCATTTTTCTAAGTGAAATAAAGCAGTCTGCAAAGCCCATAATACTAAATGAAATTCTCAAGAAGGCAAAACTATAGAGACAGTAAAAAGATCAGTGGTTTTCAGGAAGGCAGAAGGAAAGTGATGAATAGGTGAGATTTTTAGGCTATCAACACTACTCTATATGAAACTGTAATGGTGGATGCATGACATTATTTGATTGTCAAAACTCATAGAACAGTGCTACATAAATAGTTAACCTTAATGTAAACTATGGACTTTAGTTAATAACAATGTATCAATATAAATTTCAGTAAGTATAAGAAACATAGGACACTAATGCAAGATGTGTACTAATGAAATGGGGGTGGGGAGAAAGATATTTAGGGATATGGAGAAGGATATATATAAATTTGCTCAATTTCTCTGTAAGGCTAATTATGTTCTGAAAAATAAATTGTATCAATTTTAAAAAGGCATTATCTATATAAAACTTAGACTAAAATTAGAAAATAACATGACCTATGCCGGAAATTGAAGTCCGTTGTGTAACACAGTGGTTGCCCACCAAGGGTTACTTACTTTGTTCCCTAGGGTACATTTGCAATGTCTGCAGATGTTTTTGATTGTCATGATTAAGGCATGGCAGTACGACTGGAACAAAGTGGGTAAAGGCCAAGGATGCTGCTAAACACCCCACAATGCACAGGAAAGCTCCTCACAGCAAAGAATTAACTGGCCCAAAATATCAATGGTGCAGTGGTTGAGAAAACATGGACTAAAGCGATATGTCTGGGGGGCCAGGTGTGGAAAGCTAAGACCTAAACCATAGATAATTTTGGCAATCATGCTAAGGAATTTGAAATTTACCCTAAATATTGTGGGTGTCTCTTAATGGAATTTAAACAAGATACAATATGATTAAATTTACATTTTAAAAAAGTCTCTTTGAGAAGAAGGTATTGACTGTGGGCAGATGTCAGCAAGATGGTTGACTAGAGATGAGATGCCTGACATTTGCTCCCCGCCACCATCTGCCCAAGGAAGGATCAAAACAACAAATAAACCACTAAGATTATTCAACTGGAATGTCAAAGGGAGAATGCTATAGTGTAGCAGGGGAGTGGAGACGTAACTACGGTGATTAGAAGTCCAAAAGGGCAGTGTGGAGGGACCCAGCTTGTGCAGTCCTATCTCCCCTGCCCAGATCAGATGAGCCCAGAGATAGGAGGGGCTTCCCATTGTGGGGAAAGGTAGCAGAAGATCCCTACCAGCCCCTAGTGCTACCACAAACACGTACAGTCCTTACTACAGGACAATCCCACAGTCCTTACAAGATGAGAGCCCACTTTCAAGACCTGCCAGGAATTCACACAGGTGCACTGCCCCAGATTAGGACAGTAAGGTGTGCAATCCCCACCCTCCACCCACACCCTGTGAGCCAGGCTACTGCAGCACCTTGCCATTTTGAGACCAGAGCCACCTCTGGAGTGCTTTCTCTTCTGGGAGCCAGTTGCCACTGCACCTCTCCAGCACCGGGGCTCCCTCTTCACTACACCAAGCCCATACGGGTGGTTGAATGCCACAACCCCAGCTGCACAGAACTTGGGCTCAGGATAGGCTGTAACTCTGATCCTGCAGAGCATGAAAACCAACCCTGGCCACTGCACTTCCAGCCAGAGGAACAGTCTGCCAGGCCCAACCAGGATGAGCCCACCCTTGAGCTGGTCAAAATGCTGGATTCCCTTCTCTTAGCAGGAGAGGTCTCTGAGCCTCCTAGAAGCTTATATGCTCTCAGGCTATCCAAATGGCCACATGCCCATGCTCACCACCTGAGAAGTAGCCCCACAGCACCCCTGCCCCACAGACATACCTTTGGCCTGCCCAGTGGCCTGGCACTCCCAATAAACACCTGACAAACAGCCCCATGGGCCATGTCTGGTGGACCTGCCCCCAAGCCCACCAAGCAGCCCTGAGTCCTCATCCCAGCCTAAGAAATAGCCCCATAGTGTCTCTAAAAATAATAAATAAGCCAGATACGGTAGCATGCAGCTATAGTCCCAGCCACTAGGGAAGCTGGGGCAGGAGGATCACTTGAGCCCAGGAATAATTCAAGGCTCCAGTGAGCTATGATTGGGCTCACAGTCTCATAGTGACACAATGCAGTAAGTGAGACTCTGCAACAGAGTGAGACTCTGTCTCAAAAGAGAAAAAAAAAAAAGAATGAATGAACAAAAGAGAAAAGAAAGAAAGGAAGGAAAGAAGAGCCTTGTGGGCCACCCCCACAGAAATGCCCCCAGGCTAGCCAAGCAGCTTTGCAACCTCATCCCTGGCATCACAAGCAGCCCCACGAGTTACCTTGGTAGACAGGACCCTATGATTGGTGAGCAGCTGTGAATCCACATCCTGAGGCAGAGAAACAGCCTTGTGGGCAACCTAGAGCAGACATGCTCCTGGGCCAGCTAAGAAGCTCTGTGACCATGTTCTAGGTCTAAGAAACAGCTCTGAATCATGCCCCTGTCAAGCATACTCCCAGACCAATCAAAGAGCTGTGCAGCTGTGTCCTGGGCCTGAGCAACAGCCCCATGGATTTCCTCCAGCCTACAAATCCCCAGGCCAGCCAAGCAGCCCTGTGCCTGTGGCCTGGCTGGAGAAATAGGCCCATGGGCCACCTTTGCCAGACGCATCCTCAGGCCAGCAGACCAGCTCTGGATCCACATCTTGGGCTTGAGAAACAGCTGTATGGGGCACCCCTGGCAGACAAATCCCCAGGCCAGTTGAGTAGCTGCATGTCTGTGTCCTGGACCTGAGAAACAGCTCTTCAAGCCTGTCCTGGCAGACACACCCTCTGGCCAGCTGGACAACTGTATACCAGTTTCCCCAGCCAGAGTTTTAGCCCCATGGCTCCAAACCCAGAAGCCAGACCCCCAAGTTGCCCAACCCAACATGTGTATGCACACACCCATGACCTGGGCTGGCAAGCCCACCCTTGGCAAAGCCACACCACTGTCACCACAAAGTAGATTGTACAACAAAATTTTATCAGCAATAAATAGTTATTTTTATAATAATAAATAGGTCAATTCATCAAGAAAAAAATGAAATTCAAAAATTACACAAAACAAATTAAAATAGAAACACAACATACCAAAACCTATGGGATACAGTGAAAGCAGTATTGAGATGCGAGTTTATAGCAATAAATGCCTACATCAAGAAACTAGAAAGATTTCAAATCAACAATCTAACTATGCACCTCAAAGAGCTAGACAAGCAGGAACACACTAAACTCAGAATCAGTAAAAGAAGTAATAAAGATCAGAACAGAAATAATTGAAATTGAGACTAAAAATAAAATACCAAAGAAGACCAACAAAACAAAAAGCTGGGCTTTTTAAAAGATAAATTCAACAAATCGTTAGATAAACTAACTTAAAAAAGAGAAGATCTAAATAACTAAAATCATAAAAAAAGGAGATGTCACAACAAATACTATAAAAATGCAAAGGATCATTAGAGACTAGCATGAACAACTACATGCCAATATAATAGAAAACCTAGGAGAAATGGATAAATTTCTGGTCACATGGCCTACAAAAATTGAACTAAGAAGAAATAGAAAACCTCTACCTACTAATAACAAATAATGAGATCAAATCAGTAATAAAAATGTCTTCCATCAAAGAAAAGTCTAGAACCAAATGGCTTTACCACTGAATTTCACCAAAACTTGAAGAATTAATATCATTTCTTCTCAAAGTATTCCAAAGTACTGAAGCAGAGGGAATTCTTTATAACTCATTCTATGAGGCCAGCATAATAACTCTGATACCAAAACCAGACAAAGACATAACACATAAAAAAAAAAACAAAACTGCAGGCCCCTATCCCTGATGACAACACACACACAAATCTTCAACAAAATAGAAGCAAACTCAATCGAACAGCACATCAAAAAGATAATACACCACGATCAAGTGGAATTTATCCTAGTAATGCAAGGATGTTTCAACATACACAAATCAATAAACATAATACATTACATCAACAGGATGAAGGACAAAAACCATGTGATCATCTCAATGGATGCAGAAAAGCTTTTGATAAAATGCAGCTTCCCTTCGTGATAAAAACTCTCAATAAATTAGTGTTAGAAGGAAAGTACATCCACACAAAAAAAGGCCATACATGACAAAACCACAGCCAACATGTTACTGAACAGGGAAAAGCTGAAAGATTTTCCTCTAAGAATTGGAACAAGACATGGATGCCTACTCTCACCACTCTTATTCAACATAGGGCTGGAAATCTTAGCCAGAGCAATTAGGCAAGGGAAAGAATAAAGGGCATCCAAACTGGAAAAGAGAAAGTCAAACTATCCCTGTTTGTAAATGCCATGATCTACTGTGAAGAAAAACCTAAAGACTCTACCAAAACACTGTTCAAACTGATACACCAATTCAATAAATTTGTAGATACAAAATTAATATACAAAAATCAGTAGTATTTCTATACACAATGAACTAGCTTAAAAAGAAAACAAGAAGGCAATTGCATTTATAATATCTACAAAAAAATTTCAAGGAATAAATTTAACCAAGGAGTTGAAAGACATCTACCAGCTATTTTCCTGGAGTTTGTCTCTCTCTCTCTCTCTCTCTCTCTCTCTCTCTCTCTCTCTCTATATATATATATATATATATATATATATATATATACACACACACATATGCGTAAAGACACACACACACATATATATGAATGAAATAGCTAGAATAATTAGAATAATGTTGTGGCATTCCAATATTTGTTTTTGTGATGAACGATACTATTTCCTTCATAAGTCTGACATGTTACACCCAAGACAGTAGGAGTATAGAAGTATGTGACACGCCTACTCCTGGAATTTATTAAATGAATCACTCATTCTCCCTTCTCTTTGTAACTGTCATTCCTTTAATTAGCATCTTTTTATTCTGTGCTTGGATAACATAAACAGTTTGCAATTGCTCTTTCATTTTGGATTTTTTTTCCAAATTCTATTCTACATTAAATGTTAGGAGTCATTTTATCAAAAAGACACTTGCACTAGAATGTTTATTGCAGAATGTTTATTGCAATTCACAATTGCAAAGATGTGGAATCAACCCAAGTGCCCATCAGTTCATGAGTGGATTAATAAAATGTGGTATATGTATACCATGGAGTACTACTCAGCCATAATAAAGAATTAATACCTTTTGCAACAATCTGGAAGGAACTGGAGACCATTCTACAAGAATGAAAAACAAATACCACATGTACTCACTATTAAATTGGGACTCATCAATCAGCACTTACATGCACAGATGGAAGTAAAACTCAATGGAAATCATACAGGTGGGAGAGGGAAGAGGGCATAGGTGAAATCATACCTAATGGGTACAATGTACACTATCTGGGTGATTGGCACACTTATAACTTTGACTCAAGCAGTACAAAAGCAATCCATATAACCAAACATTTGTATGTCCATAATGTTCTGAAATAAATAGTTTTGTAATAAAAGTGAAAAAATAGGTATGAACATACTTCCATCTCTACTAAATATCTTTTGTGCAATATCACTTGGGGAAGATATTCTTTATCCAAGTCTTCATTTTATCATCTCTTCTGAAAAGGTATCGCTTGATGCAAGTGAATGAACCTTTTTGATAATAGCCATTCTAGGGTGAGCTGATACCTCACTGTGGTTTTGATTTGCATTTCCCTGATGATTAGTGCTGTTGAGCATTTTTTCATATATTTGTTGGCCTTTTGTATGTCTTTTGAAAAATATTCAGATCATTTGCCCATTTTTTAATTGGATTGTTTGTTTTATTGCTTTTGAGATATTTGTGTGCTTTGTGTATTCTGGATATTAATCTGGCAGTTGTATAGTTTGCAACTATTTTCCTCCATTCTGTAGGTTGTCTTTTCATGCTGTTGATTGTTTTCTTTGCTGTGCATAAGCTTTTTGATTTGATATAATTCCCTTTGTTTATTATTGCTTTTGTTGCTTGTGCTTGTGATGTCTTCTTCATAAAATCTTTTCCCAGACCAGTGCCCTCAAGCATTTTCCCTGTAGTCTTCTAGTAGGTAGGTTTATAGTTTTTGGTGCTTCATTTAGGTCTTTGATCCATTTTGAGTTGATTTTTGTGTAGGATGAGAGCTGGAGGTCCAGTTTCATTCTTCTGCATATGCATATCCAGTTTTCCCTGCACCATTTATTGAACAGAATTTCCTTTCTCCAAGGAGTTTTTTTGACAACTTTGTGAGAAATCAGTTGGCTGTAGATAATATGCACTAATATCTAGGTTCTCTATTCTGTTCCAATGGACTATGTAACTGTTTTTATACCAGTACTATACCATTTTGGTTACTACAGCTTTGTAGTGTATTTTGAGGTCTGGTAGTGTGGTACTTCCAGCTTTGTACTTTTTGTTCAGGATTTATTTGGCTATCTATGGCATCTTATGCTTTCATGCAAATTTTATGATTTTTTTTCTACTTCTGTGAAGAATTTCCTTGGTATTTTGATAGAGATTGCATTGAATCTGTAGAATTGTTTTCATTCGTATTTTAGCAATATTAGTTCTTCTATTCCATGGGCATGTCTTTCCATTTGTTCCCTCCTCAATTTCTTTCATCAGTGTTTTGTAGATCAGACTTTTTTCTTTCAGAGTATCATAATGATTTAGAATAGTAGCAGGGTTTGGAAGGCAGAAGGTAGAAGGATATATATCTTTGCTTCATCTATAGCCAAAAATAGCTTGAATTGGGATCTAGGATATCTAAATTTTCATCCTCCCTCTGCTACTAAACAGCTGTGTGATTTTTAAAATATATTTTTGATTGACAAATAATAATTGTGTATATTTATCAGGTACAATATGATGTTTTGATTTATGTGTACATTGTAGAAAGATTCAGCCAAGCTAATTAATATACCCATCATCTCACCAACTCATCATTTTATTTGTGGTGAGAACATTAAAAATCTATTAAGCAATTTTGAAATATACAATGCATTGTTACTAACTGTGGTCACCTTACAGTGCAATAGATCACTAAAACATTCCTCCAGTCTACCTTAAACTTTGTACCTTTGATCAATATTTCCCTTTTCCCCATCCTTCCTTCACCTCAGCCTCTCGTAGCTATCCTTCCACTATTTTTTCTGTGAGATCATCTTTTTTCAATTCCACATACAAATAAAATCATATAGTTTTGTGATTTTTTTTAATCAAGTCACTTTGCCATGCAAAGCTCATTTCCTGATTTGTAAAATACACAAAGCAGAAGATATAGTCCCCAAAATTCCTTGAAATTCATAATTTCAAATGTATCTCCTTTCTCATTTTCTATATTGTAGTTCAAGCCATTATTATTTCCTTCTCAAAACATTGAATTCACATCCTCATGGAATATCTGGAACTGATTCTTGCAATTTACAATTCATTCTCTGCAGAGCAAACATCAAGATATATTTAAACTCCTCTATATAAAATATTTGTGCTATTCTTGCATTAAAGATTTATAATATGACTTGATATGCCTTTGTTCTTACCTACTTCTAATGAGGTCTAACAATACTGTCTTCCTTGCCACCATTTAGTTTTGTTGATTTTGTGTGTTTTTGGTTTTGTTATAGAATTGCTTTTATTTTTCCATAGTTCTTAAAAAATATTTTTGCTGAGTACATAATTCTAAACAGATATTTTCTCTATGTGCTTTGAAGGTCTTATTACACTGTCTTATGGATTCTGATATTACTGTTGAGTCAGTTATCAGTCAAATTATGGTTTCTTAGAAGGCAATTGGCATTTTCTTTGGTATTTTCTAGTTTTACTATGATATTTATTTTCTTTTTAGTTTATGAACTTTCTGAATCTTTCCAAAGTTTTAAAAAGTTTGCAGCTGTTATATCTTCAGACATTTCCCCCATTGTACATTCACTCTTCTGTCCCTGTGGAGCTCCAGATAGATACCTATCAGACCTTTCTACATTCTACAATTTTCTACATTCTACAATTACACATTCTACAAAATGTACAAATACATTTTTGTATTTTTCCCCTCTGAGTTGCATTCCTGATAAGTTGGTCAGAACTGTCTCATAGTTCACTAGTGCCCTCTTCAGCTAGGTTTAATCTAATAAAAAATCATCCATCAAAGGTTATGAAAATACTGGTTTTTATTTCTAGATTTTTGTTTCAATAGTAATTATTGAATTTTTTGTATTTGCCACAGCATGGTGTTTTATAAATTAAGCTTTTTATTATGATCATTGTAGATTCCCATGCAGTTATAAGACATGCTACAGAAATACCGTGATACCCTTTACCCAGTTTCCCCCATGGGAATCTATACAATTTTATTATGTGTATACAAGTTCACAGTGATCCCTCATGTTGTCCTTCAAAAATCACATCTACCTCCCTGCTTCACAGTTTCCCTTCTCCCCTTGCCTCAACCTCGTAACCACAAGTCTCTTCTCTATTTCTTAAATGGTATCTTTTAAAAACTATTATATAAATAGAATTGTATAATGTGTAATCTACAATGATTGGCTTTTTTCACTCACTATAATTCTCTAGAGATTCATCCAAGTTGTTTTATATATTAATAATTCTTTTCCTTTTGATTGCCCAGCAGTATTTGAGATATGGTTGTCCTAAAATTTGTTCAACTGTTCACCCAGTGAAGGATACCTGAGTTTTTGTTCAGTTTCTGCCTATCACAAAGAAAGCTACTATGACCATTAATGTACAAGTTTTTTTATGAATATAATATTTCATTTCTCTGTATTAATGCCATGAGTATAACGGCTGTGTCATATGGTAATTGTCATTGGTATATCCTCTTTGGTGAAATGTCTGTTCATGCTTTTTTGTCCATGTTTTTAAATCAGATTGCTTAATTTTTGCTATTGAGTTTTGAGAGTTCTTTTTGTATTCAAGATGCAAGGCTTTGCTTGGATCTTTATAGGAGTTGCATTAAACTTATAGGTCAATTTATGGAGATTGATATCTTTTACTACAGTGAGGTGTTAAATTCATGAAAATGGTCTGTTGTTTTATTTATATCTCCCTTGATTTATTCCATCAAAAGTTTTCAAATTTCAGCATATGCAGACTGCACATTTTTGGTGAGATTTATACCTATTTCATTTTTGTTAGAGCAGTGGTAAATGGTACTGTTTTTAATTTCAGTTTTTATGTATTCATTGTAGTATACACAAATGCAATTCATTTTGTAGTTTGATCTTGTATCCAGCAACCTTGCAAAACTAACTTACTGTTTTCAGAGACTGTTTTTGTTTTCAGATGCAATGGAATTTTGTATATAGACAATTACGTCATGTGCCAATAGAGATGGATTTTTTTTCTTTTTTGCTTTCCATGTCTTTCATTTCTTTTTCTTTCTTTTATTTCTTTTTCTTTCTTTTTTCTTTTCTTTTCTATTTTTTTTTTTCCTTGTCACAATGGGTAGAAAGGAGTTCTGGTATTGTATTGAATAAGAATGGAGAAAGCAGAAATCTTTGCCTGATCTCAAACTTTCAGTCTTTCACCATTAAGTATAATGTTAGCTGTGGATTCCTGTAGGTGTTTACTACATTGAGGAAGTTTTCCTATATTCCTAATTTGCAAAGAGTTTTTGTCATAAATGGGTGTTAGAATTTTTTCAAATATATTTTTTGCACCTATTGATATGATCATATGATTTCTCTTCTTTAAACTCTTGCTATGATACATTACATTTTATATATATTTTTCATTTGTTTCAAGAGATTTTGTAATTGCTTTTTGAAGCAACTTTTATTATGGCTGCTTTAAAATCCTTGTAAGGCAACCACATCATTTGATTCATTTTGTTGCTGCCATATGTTGACTTTCTTTTTCATTCAGTTTGTGATTTTCCTGGTTCTTGATGAGTGATTTTTGATTGTAAATTTGAATGTTTCATTTTTCAAATCCTACAGTTCTTAGACAGCTCGCCTTCTTTTCTTCCCACCTTTCAAAATCTATTTTTTTCATTATTGTTGCATTATGTTTAGCTTTTTTTAAGTTGTAAGTGGGAGGATTTGTGAAGAATAAGCTGCTCTATTGTCATGGAACCAGAAGTCCCATACTTCTAGATTTTGTATGTTTTTGGTTTGTTTTAAAAATTTTGGGCCGAGCATGATAGCTCACTCCTGTAATCCTAGCACTGCGGGAGGATTGCTCGAAGTCAGGAGTTTGAGAGACCAGCCTGAGTAAGAGCGAGACCCTGTCTCTACTAAAAAAAAAAGTAGAAAGAAATTAGCTGGACAACTAAAAATATATAGAAAAAAAAATTAGCCGGGCATGGTGGTGCATGCCTGTAGTCCCAGCTACTTGGGAAGCTGAGGCAGGAGGATCACTTGAGCCCAGGAGTTTGAGGTTGCTGTGAGCTAGGCTGATGCCACGGCACTCTAGCCTGGGCAACAGAGTGAGACTCCGTCTCAAAAAAAAAAGTTTTGATGGGTCAGTTTTTATGTCTCGTGCTTCTCTCTCATGTTATAACCCTTATTTTTATTTCTCTGAATATGTTTAATATAAGTATTTTACATTTTATGTCTGATATACCCAATATTTAATGTCTCTGAAGCTGAATTTGGTATGTATTATTTCTTTCGGCTCTTGTTGGTAGTGCCTGCTTTCTATTTGTGTGTTTTGTAATTTTTAGCAGTCTATTCATTTTCCCTTAACATTTACCACAGGAAATTCTTTGACAACTTTGCTGAATGTAGTTCTCCACAGAAGATTTGTGTTTGCTTCTATCTGGTTGGAAGGGTGCTGGTGACCCTTCCATTTAAATATAAATTCTGAGCTTTAGATTTTGAGCCACCCAGCTAGTGAAAACTTAGTTTGCATACTCATGAAGGATCATATTTATCATTACAAATTCACTGGAGTAATTACTGTTTTTCTGTCTACACTAAGCATCAAGTTTCAAGATAGGCAATTTTTCTTAGAGTTCTTTGTTCTTGAAATGATTGGGAGAAGGATATTTCTACTTATCTGTTTCAATGATGATTTAGAATTTGTGGGTTCTGATTTTATGCAGGGATGAGGAAGATCACGGTATCCTCAACTGTGAGTGGTCCCTGGACCTTTTTCATCTCTCCCCTGTATCCCTGTGTCACTAAAAATCATGTGTATCTGTTTTGGCAAATGTTCTCAAGATAGAGAAAGCTGTATTCAGTGTTCTCCTCACTTATCTGCTTCCCTCCTCATCTTAGTTTGACCCACTGAGTACTAAATTTATTTCCAGTTCATTGATTTAAGTTGAAAACATTTTATCTAACTTGTTTATTCATTAGTTTTCTGAAAGTGGGTATGGTAGAACCTTTATTCTACCATTTATGAGGCTTATCCTTTAAAAAATATCTACCCTGACTTATGATGATGATAACTAGGTTTTGTTTGGTTTTATATCACCTCTCTAATTAAGACACTTCTAAAACCATAAAAAATTCAATGTAAACGCCTACGTAAATCCTGCAGTATTAAATAGAGAAATCATGGTCAAGAAATATTAAAATAAAGATTTAAATAACAACAGGATCATATCTACTTTTAAAAATGTATACTGCTTTCTGCTTTCATTGAATTTCTGATTATTATTTCCCCATTTTCTCCTGAAGCTATATTCTGTGTTCATAGAAAGCAGTTAGAAAATACAACAAACTAACATACCTCAAAATAATTTTTTGAAAAAATGTAACCAGTTTTATAAAGTGGCAGCTGATTTACATTTTCTATCTTCTCCTTTCCTAAATATTTATATGTAAAATCCACTCTAAAATCCTGATTTTGAGATCCCAGTACAGAATTTATAAGAATTACATCATAGACTAGTTTATTTTGAGACAATTTATAGTTAATTCTGAGCCAGTCTGTAAAAAGGCAAGACTGCTACTATAAATATATCCCTCATAGTGCTGCATCTAGATGGTATGACAAGTGTAACTAATGGAGTAGCTTGGAAATTGGGAAAATCTAATTAAATAAGATTTTCTTGTAGAGGTCCTTTCAACTTGGAAACAAAAATATATTTAAAATTACATTTACATGTAACAAGACAAATAAATACACTAAAATATAGATTAATCAACAAATGTTTAGTGAGCACCTATTTTTTGCCAGGCACTGGGGATTCAGAAGTCAACATAAAGCCCTGAACTTGTGGAGCTTACAGCATAGTGGGCAAGTGTATAGAAATTTATATAGTAGCAATTATGGAAACACAAGGGGAATTCTCAAACATTAAAAAATGTTAACCATCTAAATACCTAGTTATCCTATTAATACTCTATCAAAATTTTCTCTGGATTTTATTTAAGCCATTAGTATCTCAAAATAATGAAGAAACAAGTATGTTATTTTCTCTGTTCAATTAAAAGTATCTTTTTGATCACACGTATTTCTTACGTTATGGAATTTCTCTGTTCTTTCTCAGCCAATTTTTGTTTTCTAAATAGTAACATACACATGCTGGATTAACTTTCTCAATGCTTCAACCCATGTTATCTCTACTGTGTTCAGTATGTCACACAAACTGCTTTTCAGAATCAGTGACCTACTTGTCAAAATGAAGTCATCCTGTTTCTCTTTACCTGAATTACTAATAGTTCTTCCAGTGAACACAGTTCCTCAAGACACTCATACATTCTATTAATCCTGTAAACCACAAAATTATACTTTTTAAATTACATCACTATATGCCACCCCATGGGCAAAATCTCTCAGTGCTTTCCATATCAGTTAAGATACATTCACAAAGTAGAAGTGAAGCTAGGATATAATTTCAAGCACAGGTCATTTAATATACATAATTGGTTCCTCAGGTATCAGAAATGGAAAGAAAATATGGTATCTACAAGAAGGTTTGAGAACCTAAGGTTTCAGAACCAAAGGATAAGAAGTCACCAGCAGGCTGGGCGCAGTGGCTCACGCCTGTAATCCTAGCACTCTGGGAGGCCGAGGCAGGAGGATCACTCAAGGTCGGGAGTTCAAGACCAGCCCGAACAAGAGCGAGACCCTGTCTCTACTAAAAATAGAAAGAAATTAGCCAAACAACTAAAAATATATATAGAAAAAATTAGCCGGGCATGGTGGCACATGCCTGTAGTCCCAGCTACTCGGGGGGCTGAGGCAGAAGGATTGCTCGAGCCCAGGAGTTGGAGGTTGCTGTGAGCTAGGCTGACTCCACGGCACTCTAGCCTGGGCAACAGAGCCAGATTCTATCTCAAAAAAAAAAAAAAAAAAAAAAAAAAGAAGTCACCAGCAACTAGGAGTTTATCAGAGCTACTGTACTGACCACCAAGGGGCTTCCAGATGGCTGGTGTTGTTACCCAGCTTGGGGCTGGAGAGAAGGAGGAGGCATCGGGGGAGTGGGTGATAGGAACTTTGTGGGTGATTCTTAGGCCATCTGGGAATGTGCTATTTGGTAGCTCCAGAAGTACCAAATGGCACTGGAGCTGAAAGGATGTTGACAGATAGCGGAGGCAGGAAGATTATCCCTTCTTCTCTCCTCTGACCTTTCACATTGTTACCTCTCAGATGATAAGAAAATCTTAGAGATGGAGTTTGCAGTTTCTCATCCCCAATATCACAAAGCATATTATAAAATTGGTGAGCCTGAGCTGAGAGACACTAACCACCACAGTTTACCCCACTCAAAATAAACTTTTGCTTCCAGATTAATCTAGTGCTAAAGCATCACTAATTATTTTCTATTCAATTATTCTCCATCACCAGAACACATTTAAACTTTCCCAGTATGCTCATTATATCATGACAATTTTGTATCCCTGGAGTACACATCCTGTTCCTTCTAGATAACTGGAAATTACATCTTTCAATCTTGCAGTTCCTCTCTTAAATTTGATTTGCTCAGAAAAATTTTCCTTATGCCCCCGGTTAAATTCTTATTCTTAGCATAGTGCTTCGCATATATAGTCTCTGGGAACTTTTTGTGTTGAATGGATAAGGTGCATTTTCCATCTATATTTGTATCTCTCCCGAAGTGGCTATATTCTGCCTCTTTCTTTCAGATAATTATTGTTGTGTTAATTGTATCACTCCACAAGTTCCTTCAGGATACAAATGATGTTTTACTCCTGTCTGCAGTCCCAGATGTTAAGTGCTCATTAATCGGTACAATCTTCAAAACTGATGTTTATAAAGATAAAAAAGCAACCGAGGTCTCATGAATATATGAATTTTAATTTTAGAAAGCTGAAAAGTTTAACTAGCTTCTTCAGATTATGAATTTCTTAGTTTTTTTTTTCTATTTTATACTTTGCTTTTCCTCAATCGTAATTAATGTTTAAGAGATTAAAATATCTAATTTTCAGCGGCCCCAGAAGTTTCTCTGTTTGTTGTTGATTGAACATTACAAGGCATTGCTTTATTATTTTTTGTCCTTTATCAATTATGACACACAGGCCAACAACTGTGAAAGCTTGTCTCCCCAACTATGTGACAGTAAACTACACGGCTCTGTAGAAAAATAATGTCCTGTCAGTAGCAATTTTTTTCCATAGCGTAGCAAAACACTATAGATCTGAATAGCATTTCATTGTTTTATATCTGCAAAAGATCAGTGTCCTCAGGAAAAAGTGAGCATTTGAATTACCTGTCAGCTCTGGATTTGATAAACAAAGTTTCAGGGCTTCAACCTCATGAATAATTTCAACTTCCATTTGATTAGCAGAAAAAAATTAAATCATTTTTTTCCTCTTGATAACACTAATATCCAAAATTACTTACGTAATAAATTGCTCACAGGAGAGAAAAATTTCAACAAGCCTTATGTTTTGTAGGCCAATATTTTAAATAAGTGTTTATAATATAAATTAAAAGTGTGATATACATAAGAGCAAGCAATTACCTGATAATCTGCTGTATTATCAATCTTATGAGTGCTGGAGTGTTTAGTATGCTATAAATCATCAATGCACAATCTCATTGAATTAAAAATTGGTTTTCATTTATTTATTTTTTAATCATCATTTTGAGGTTAAGCTACCGCTTTTTGAATGTGCTGATTGAGGACATGAAAGCAGAGAAGAGATAAGCAATAATAAATCATTAAATGCTAATTTTAAAAATAATTAAGTGATTTTTATGTACATATGCATAAAACACTAATCTTTCTTGTTTATATCTCAAAAATAATATTCTGCCTAATATAATAAATTTTGTCATGTAAAATTAATATACAAAGAGGGGTTTATTTCAGAATTAATCCTCAAGCAGATGAAAAACAGACAAAGTGATTATAATAAGGAATGTCTGTTTCAATCAATCCCTTAACTTGATTTAAAACTCCATGTGGTTTATTGATCTGTATTTGACATCTGTCCAACTTTTCTAATTCAGTGCATTTTTATCAGTGACTGAAACCAACAAAAGTAAACCCACATAACTGAATTTCTTTGCGGTCATAATTTTACCTACAGCCTAATGCCACTTTTAGAGTCTCCTGGTTCTAAAAGCACATTATGTACTAACACTGAGACCAGCCTTAGAGCCAATTTTAATATTATCGGACAGAAAGCACTGGAGTGCCTGCTTCTTTCTGAGAGTATCAGCTGACAAATGGTACTGGGTTCTATGTCTTTATGTGCTCTAATGAGCATCCAAATGGTTCCCCAATTTAAAGTGGCTTTGGCAGCTGCATTGATAGTAATTCTGGATGTTTCTAAAGAGAATCACTAACAAGGAAGACCATGTTTATTATGAAAATGTGTAAAAGAGGTGGGTGTGCCACACTGAGTTATTTATCAAGGAGAAAACAACATTCCTCTTACAGTAACAGCCAGGACTCTGTATGTTTTGAATAGATCACAAGGGTTACACTAAGACTCAATGTCAGGCCCCAATCATCAGAGTGTCTATCAATAATCTTTTTTTTCCTAAAAATGTCCCATCAGACAATTTTTGACAAAACCTATATAAAAATAATTTAATGAAATATATGCATTTTTGACTGAAAGAATTCAAATAAATCTTTCCATTGGTTATTTGCAGTCAGGATATAGTAAATATAAATAACAACAGTAATTTTATATAAAAATAGAAAATGAGAAAATGAATGAATATAAAATAGTTACTGTGCATAGAATGCTCTTACAAGATCTTTAATGTACATTATATGTAAAATTCTATTTCTGTAGTGTAAGACTTTACATTAGCTTTAAACAGACTAGTTACATTGTCGATATCCAAGAAGAGAAACAATGTGTTCTCTCTTTGCTCCTCTCCTCTCCTCTCCTCTCCTCCCCTCTCCTCTCCTCTCCTCCCCTCTCCCCTTCTCTTTCTCCTGCCCTCCATTTCTCTCTCCCCCCCACCCACTAGCACACCCACCCCAATATCTCATAGAATTTATACTCTATAGAAAATGTTTCTCAGAATAAGAGAAACACCTTATTCTGAGAAACCTTGGGATCTTGTTAAAATGTAGATTCTGATTCATTAGGGTCTGGGGATTCTACATTTCCAAAAACTCCCCTGGTGATGCCCATGTTGCTGGTCTGTCAACAACATTTTGAGTAGTAAGGCTATAGAAATCAGTCTGGGAAATGCTAATCTAGGTCAGAGGTAATGGGAGGCTAATCAGGGAATGCTGACTGTGAGACTGAGAAAGAGAGAACTGAGATGAGTGATTTTTCAGAGCCATGAATTTGAGTGATAAGGAGCCTCTGTAGGTTTTTAACATGGTTTAAACAGGCAAGCTTGAATGTATTGTCAGAGGCAGGTGAGGTCACTAGCTAGACAGAGGGCTGGAATGTACAAACAAGATTGGAGAAAAGTGATGGAGAATGGTTTCTGTAAAAATAGACTAAATTGGACCAAAATCACAAGTGGAAATATTAAATCTGAATGAAGAGAAACTCTTATTTCAGGAGACTGGAACAGGAGGATGAAATTGAGCATGGGGTCATTCATTTTTGTAAAGTAACATGGGAGGTCCATCATTTCCTTGGCTTCATTACTAAACACTACCCTCAATTTTAGACAGTAATTAAAGACAGGCTTTGGAAGTTCCTGAAGTGTATCCACAGCAGGAGAGACTAGGGAAGTGACAGACAAGTTTCTCTAGAGTACACTTTCCATTATTTTACCAATTTTTAAATGCCTTGCTTTAATTTGATTTGCCTATAAAGATTTTTCTTACATCTTCAAAAGGAAACAGGGAAGGAAGAAAAAGAACTGGGGATGGAAGTGATCCTAGTTTAGGGTTGCATGTCAACACAGGGCAGGCCTATTGGCCTGATCAGCATCTTTTCCACTGTTTTGGGGGGCAGACTTAGCCTTTCCTTTTGTAAACTATCCCTCTCTCATTATCGTGTAATCCTGCTGAAGCTGTTACTGAGGTCTCCAAGTTTCCAGACCAATAAAACTTGCCTTTTCAGGAGTGTGAACCTTGAGCAGTGTTACAGAAGGATGAGAATACTTACAGTTAAATCATTACAATGGTGGGACTTGCAGGAGACTGGCCTTTAATTTATATCACAGAGGTCCCAGCCCTTGTCTTTGTTTCTCCCATGATGTAAATGATGAAATACCCCCTAATAATAACATCCTGCTTAAGTGTTATAAAATCAACTATTGATTTAATTGCTTTCATTCACTATATATATACATGTGCACACACTCATACACATATCTTTTGTTAAATTTACAATTATGCTACATTTTTCACCTTTTATTATCTAAATAATACAAATATTCATGGCTTTTGCAATTTGCGTACTATCAATGCATTAATCTATTGACTTCTTTATTACTAATAGAATTTAGATAAAAACAAAAGCATTCATGTTTCTAAATGTAGCTTAATTTTATAAATGTATTCAAATTCTGATTAAATATAAAGTTTATATGGAGAACATCCTATAAAAAATTCTCCGCTTTTAAAGGAAGGAGACAACCATGCATACTTATAGTTACAAAAATCCAGCTTAATGTGAGCATATCTCTAGCATAATATGGGCAAATCAGCTCCAGCATCTGAATAATCACATTCACATGTATATATGGATGTAGACTTTTTAACTACAAATTTTCATTATTCTTTTTATAACATTACCATATATATATAATTTATAAAATAGGATGATAGGGGCCGGGCGCGGTGGCTCACGCCTGTAATCCTAGCTCTGGGAGGCCGAGGCGGGTGGATCGCTCAAGGTCAGGAGTTCGAGACCAGCCTGAGCAAGAGCGAGACCCCGTCTCTACTAAAAATAGAAAGAAATTATCTGGCCAACTAAAAATATATATACAAAAAAAAAAAAAAAAAAATTAGCCGGGCATGGTGGCTCATGCCTGTAGTCCCAGCTACTCGGGAGGCTGAGGCAGTAGGATCGCTTAAGCCCAGGAGTCTGAGGTTGCTGTGAGCTAGGCTGATGCCACGACACTCACTCTAGCCTGGGCAACAAAGTGAGACTCTGTCTCAAAAAAAAAAAAAAAAATAAAATAAAATAAAATAAAATAGGATGATAGATATATATATATTTATAAAATAGGATGATGGTTGATACCAGCATCAAAACATTGTTATAAAGACTAAATGAAATAATGTATCTAAGACGCTTAGAGAGTACTTGATACATACTAAGAAAAAGATAAGATAGTTGTTCCCTGACTTTCCTTTTTCCTTTTTCTCTACTATTTCTGTGGTTTCGCCCTCTTCTCTGCTTTATACACAGTTGACCCTTGAACAACACAGGTTTGTGTGAGTCCACTGATAAGCAATTTTCTTCCTTTTCTACCACCCCTGAGACGGCAAGACCAATCCTTCCTTCTCCTCAGCCTGTGTAACGTGAAGGTGATGAAAATGAAGACCTTTATGCTGACCCACTTCCACTTAATGAGTAGTAAATATATTCTCTCTTCCTTATGCTTTTCTTTGCTCTTTTCTTTTTCTTTTCTTTTCTTTTTTTTTTTTTTTTTTGAGACAGAGTCTCACTCTGTTGCCTGGACTAGAGTGCTGTGGCATCAGCCTAGCTCACAGCAACCTCAAACTCCTGGGCTCGAGAAAACCTACTGCCTCAGCCTCCCAAGTAGCTGGGACTACAGGCATGCGCCACCATGCCTGGCTAATTTTTTCTATATATTTTTAGTTGTCCAGTTAATTTCTTTCTATTTTTAGTATAGATGGGGTCTCTGTCTTGCTCAGGCTGGTCTCGAACTCCTGAGCTCAAACGATCCTCCCGCCTCGGCCTCCCAAAGTGCTAGGATTACAGGCGTGAGCCACCACGCCTGGCCCTTATACTTTCTTTAATAATTTTTTTTTCTCTAGTTTGCTTTATTGTAAACACAGTATATAATACATAAAACATACAAAATATGTGTTAGATGACTGTTTATGTCATGGGTAAGGCTTTTGGCTGGCAGTAGGCTATTAGTAGTTACGCTTCTGGGGAGTCAAAACATATATGCAAATATTTGACTCTGTGGGCGCTTAGCATCCCTAACCCCCACATTGTTCATGGGTCAACTGTATATGAACATACACATATAAACACAAGTACACAAGCAGGCACACATGTTCGTGCAATACGCATATACAAAGAGGAATCTAGAAGACATTCTGCATGTGGTCTCTAAGTCTTCAGACACACAAAATATCAAACTGCTTAAAAAATGTGCATATATTGCCTATAGACTCTGAAAAGGCTACTGAATGCAATTTTCAAGATAGTATCTGAGTGATAAAACAGAATCAAAGCTGGAAAAGCCCTAGAGTGGATATTATTAGGCATTTGAGATGGACCAATTATAATAGGTAAGCACATAATTAGGCTATGAGTTTCCATCATAATTAAAATAAATAAATAAAACTTTCAGTTGCATTGTTTTTCTTAACTGATAAAATGTATAACCAAATCTGTAGAGACAAATATATTTCTGGAACTATATAAATATTTCTCTGTAAGGGACATTTGTCTGGGACTGTATTTCATCAAGAACACAAAATCACTACTCAGAATCTAACATTTCTTGTATTATTTTTCTATAAAAACTGAGAACATTGGAAAATCCTATTTCAGTTTAGGTATATATCTTGGACAGTAAGATGGAATTCCAGGTATTTTATTTCATGGCGATGTAGCATGATATTAACTGATTTTTAATAATTTCTTAGGCTGTCTCAAGTAACATATGTCTGAAATAAGAGTTTGATAGGAGAGAATATAAATTTATTATTGAATTCTCTAAGTGTACAGATCATACTTTTTGTTATGGTAAGGACCATGATTTAAATACGAGATGTGAGGAAGACAGAGTTATATTTTTTTCATGAAAATTTATGAGATGAATTACTTATTCTCGCCCCAAACAAAGGCCAACTAACTTCAGTAGGACACGGACAGCAGGAATGATTATAAATAGAACTGTTTTTGTCATAAAAGTTATGACTTTTCAAGTACTTGCAAAAAACAAATTCTTAAAACAGTGGTGCTCTGTATGATAAAAACGAATTTTAGGCTGAGAATGTATGGGGGCAGGTCTTAGGAAGAAAATGCCTTACCCACAAAAGTATTTGAAATGTGATTTTATAATAGATAGAACTGTATCAGTATAGGATCCAGCTAATTAAAATCAGCTGAATGAATTGAATAGGAAAGAGATGATTTTTTTAAAAACGTTCATTTACATAAGAATTCCTATCCCGAGGTTCCCGGGCTTATGGGGTACTTTAATGGATGTCATGGCGAGTGAACATTCATTTTAGAAATATTATGCATAATTTGTAGACATACATGGTTATCGTGGAGATGGTTTACAGCTGCAGTCCCTAACCCCTGGGGCCGAGGACCAGTGCCAGCCCATCACCTGTTAGGAACTGTGCCGCACACCTGGAGGTGAGGGGCTGGTGGGGGTGAGCAGGGTGAGCGAGGCTTCATCTGCATTTACAGCTGCTCCCCACCCACTGCATCACCACCTGAGCCTCCTGTCAGATCAGGGACGGCATTAGATTCTCATAGGAGCACGAGCCCTACTGTAAACTGCGCATGCGAGGGATCTAGGTTGTGTGCTCCTTATGAAAATTTGTCTGAAACCACCCCCTACCCTGCCCACCCTCGGGCCGTGGAAAAATTGTCTTGCACAAAACTAGTCCCTGGTGCCAAAAAAGTTGGGAACAGCTGGTTTACAGTACATAAAATGCTTGAAGTGGTCTTCAAAAAGTTAACAATGATGATTTAAATATTGGTGAATTATGCGAAATATGAAAACCAATTTTTTTTTATTTTACTCATTTTGTTACTTATTCTGAGAAGACTTCTGTGGATAATTAGCAAAAGGGGTCAATTCTTAATCACACAAAATGATCACATAAAAATTTAAAAATTGCACTATATTTTAGGTTTGAATATAGTGAAAAGATCTGAAAGATTGTGCTAAATAGTTTAGATAGAGATTAATAAAAGGGATGTTTGGCAGCAGTATAGATATAACAAGATATAATTTCAAAATGTATTAAACTATTACTTCCAACTCAACCTTATATTAACAATAAATTCTAGAATCCAATAAGTAGTAGGTTTTTAGAGCTTTGCTCCCCTTTGCTTATTGGTTCATGAACTTATTTTTGCAATTGAATGAAAGACTTGTCAATTTGAATAAATTGAGTAAAATAAAGAGGGAGATATTGTTTGCCCACTCAACAGCTATTTTTCCCAAGCCCCACTTCCTTGTTAACAGAACCCCTGATTCAAAAAACATTTTTTTTAGATTAGACAAAGCAAATCGTTTTGTCAAGGCAGGCTCTTTTTCACCCCAGATCCTGAATCAGGGATGACCTAAATGGGTAATCCTGTGACTGACTGTCAATGACTAATTTACTGCCGAACCTGAAAAGAAGTCTTTATCCCCAATCAAAAGAGAAAGAGGGGGGAGGAAGTGAGGAATGCATTAGGAATCACTTCTCTTCTAGACTAGTCAAAGACACGATACATGCAGCAGCAAAAGCAATCCTTGGGACATCAGAGAGAAGAACTGAAAATTGTTTAAACTAGCCGAGCGCTCTCATGACACCTTGTGCCTTTGAACTAATCCTAAAACTACCTAACTCCAGGCCTTTGGCTTGAGAAAAAAATAAATGAATAAATATCCCTATTGTTTAAGACAGTTTGAGGTGAGATTTCTATTACTTACAGCTAAAAGCATCTCAAATAAGTGCCATTGAATGTTTTCTTTAGGTTGTCTTATAAGGAAACATGCACAAAATCGAACTCCCAGTCTTAGCCATAATAATGTTTCAAATACAGATAAGTAACAGCTCAATAATAGTCTATTATAATTTATTATCTCAACCGAAAGTAGAGAAACATCTACCAAAAATATGCAAGTTCTAAAAATTCAAATATAATATTAAAACCTAATTGCATATTAAGATGTTTAAAAGTATGTTAAAGGGCTAGAATATCAAGTGAATCTAAAATGCCTTTATAATACTTTGAATTATAAAATAGAATATATAATGTTATAAAAACCATTGAAAACAGAAAATATTTTTATTATACTTTTTATCTCTTACTCTTACAAAAGAACTTGGCCCCAAAATTATGCATATAAATATTCGGTGAATAAAGGAATAAATGAATGAATAAAGTAAATGTCTCCAAAGAAAGGTTATTATAATAAAATATATAGAAAGGTGAGATGCTACTTAACAGTAATAACATTATTTCCATTACTGTTCCTTATATTATTATTTTTATTATTACCATTAATAACCTTTTTTAAGGTTCTTTTAGCGTCTTTTAAGGTTGCTTTTTACACATGGGTCATATTTTTCCTATTTTTAGTTTAATATTGGGATATATTCTAATAATGCTTAAATAATTATAGCTTCAGGCTGTAATTGTGTGGTTTGGCCACTGGCTATCTTCCATCTCCCACTATTGCTCCAGCTTTACTCACTTCTCTCAAGATTCTCCTTGAATCTCCAAACATGCTTCCGCCCCAGGTCCTATGCCCTTTCCATTTACTCTGTCTGGAATTCTTTTCCCCTATATATTTGGAAGGCTCAATTTCTTATTTAGTCCTCAATTCAAATCACTTTTTCAAAATTCTTTCCTTTAGCACTTTATGTAAAATACCTTCTCCATTTTACTTGCAATTGTCTTATCCTGAATTATTTTATTTTCATAATATCTAATTTGTTTCAAAGCCTGACCTAGCATAATATATGGTTATCTTTTCATTTGCTCATTGTTTGTTTTTACCTCTAGAATGAAGTCTCTATGAGGACAGGGATGTGGTTTATTTTATTCTTACCTAGAACAATTTAATGAGCACATTGTAATTGCTCATTAAATATGAATTGAAGAATTGGTTGACTTACTGATAACTGTGTTTTATTTTCTTTGTTTTTATATTTATATATATATAAGCACTTTTAAAATACCATGCTTGCATTCCTTCCCTTGAGATATGATAAAAACTCATTTTTCTGTTGTGTTATTACATGGTTTTTAGCTGGATGAAAATATTATATATCATTATGTTTAATGAAGTCCTAGTTTTATAATGGAAAAAATATATTTATATACATCGATTAATTTATTTCCTGAATTCTAATATTATACATAATGTTACAAGAAAATAAAAACATCTCTAATTAAAGAAGTCATATTGACATAATAAATCAAGTCAACTGTAGCCTACAATGATTACTTCTAGATGCTTATTGAATAGACACATTTTGTGTTCATGGAACACTTAAACAGATAAGCTCAAGCAGACGATTTCAAGAAGAAATTGTCCACATTACTTTTATTGTTATGTGATGATGAAAATAAGTCTTAGTCTCAGGTTTGTAGAAATTTTGATAATCCAGAGACATTTTTGGCCAGACATTTGTTGAAAAGAACTCTGATATGTAATGCCTGGTTTTGAGATAACAAAGCACATTTATAGATATTAATCACATATTTCCACAATTTTTTTAGTCTGTGGTTAGCTAGAGGCAGTTTGCACTAAATCACAAGAGCTGATCAATAAATTTTCAAGAATTTTGTGACCCAATTGTTAAACACAGCTACAATTAAAATTAAATTAACTCATATTAAAAATAAAAGAAATAAATACTAAAAATCCATCACTTCTGAATTGTTTTTCTATATTTTATTATTATTAAATCAATTTACTCCCCTTCTGGCCCCCAAAAGTCATTATTTTCTTTCCCAGTTTTATCTGGTTCTCTTTAGCAGTGGATGGCTCTTGACTCCCTACACAACAAAGCTGGCCCTGGTCCTCCTGACAAAGTATCTATCACAGCCCAATTTATTAATTGCAACAGTGTTTTTCTGGGGGCCCATAAATGAATTAAAGCTCATTGCCAATGACATTGTAAAAATTATTTTCATTCTGTCACCTAATAAATTCATCAGTGTTGTTTTTATTATCCTGATGCTTTTTATACTTTATATATGGAATTATACTTAGTTATCATAATAACTCTTCATGCTAAAGGCAACAACATTTCACAGATGGCAGAATTGAGAGTTACAGAGATTAAGCAGCTCAGTTGTAATCATAAAATTAGTAAATGGTAGATCCAGGAACCCAGATTTATTTGGTACCACTTAACCACAATAGCATATAATAGAATTAGCTAATAAACTAGGGATCTGTGATATTTGTGAAGAGATACAGAAGGTAGTAAGAGCTGATGATAAAAGATTTTGAAATCCAGGGTAAATAGTTTAAACATTGTCCATTTGGAATTGATTATTTTTGAAAATGAGAGGTTCATTTTCACATTTGTCTTTAAAATACAATTTTAAAAGAATTTATTTATGAAATTTTTGGAGAAGCAAATCACAGAATTTCTCTTCTGTAATATGTATATCACTGTTATCTATTAATTTTTCTGAAAATGTAATCCCAGTGATGCTAAACCAAGGGTGATTCCTCCCCTCCCTGGCCCAGGACATGCAGCAATGTCTGGAGAAAATTTTGATTATGGCTGTATGTGTAAGGGGGTTGCTACTGGCATCTTGCGGATAGAGGCCAGGGATACTGCTCAATATCCTACAACGCACAGGACAGATCTCCGCAACCTATAGATTACCCATCCAAAAATGTCAATAATTTTAAGATTGGAAAAAATGAATTAAATCTGTATATTATTTTGTTTGTATAGACAATGAATTTATCAGAAGGTAATATTAGAAGTATAAACTTTAGGAAGAATGAGAATAATTCATTTTTTCAGAGGATATGACGATCACCTGAAAAGAATCTAGTACGAAAAGAACAAGTATTGAGGTATATATGTAACAGAAATGGGTTATATTACTGTATGTTCCCTAAAATACATATACAGGTGTTTATAACATCTTATTCATAACACCACAAAAGTGAAAATAATCTAAATGCTCACATCAGGAGAGTGGGAAAATAAATTGTGGTATAATCACATAATAGATACCTCACAGCCAAAATTTGAATCAACTACAGCCACAAGCAATGACAGAAATAAATCCTCACAGACACACTATTGATAAAGACACAATAATGTATATATTATGTAATTGTATTTATAAAAAATTTAAAAAACAGGCGAGATTCGTGTTAGAAGGCAGGGGTGTACTTATCTTTGGAGAGGGATAAAAACTGGAAGGGACTATTCACGAGGAACTTCTGGTATATTGGTCATGTTCCAGTTCTTAAACTTGGTTCTGGTCACATGGGTGTGTTCAACTTGTAGAAATGTATTATTCTGTACAACTTATGATTTGCCCACTTTCTTCTTTTTGTGTTATTAAACACTTACTTAGAATATTAAAAACTGATCTGGTTACAAATAACCATACCACAATCAGATCTCTTATAAATATCCATGATTGTTAGTAATTACAGTAATTATTCTCCTATACATTCACACACAGCCCCACAAACAAGCATGCATATCCCAGAAGCAACTAAATCTGAATACATTTCACTAATCAGAGGCAAATAACAGACAATAATACAAATGTTATATTAATAGAAATTCAACCTTTTAAGATATAGATGAAGAAAAGTGAGAAAGCAAGGTAGTATCAAACATTGATATTCCAATTATTAAGGTTTATTTATCATACTTTAGTTTTAGTTCAGAATTTGCAAAATTCTTACTTTGATGGCATATCAATATCACACACAATATATCCACATTAGGCAAATGAGGAAATTATAGTAGGCAATTTGTAAGTTTTTTCCTGGAGTTTTCTACACTTATAACTTTCTAAAGGAATAATCTTGAATTTCAAGGGGAAAATATTTTAGTACTAATATTACTGTGATACTATGGAATTAAATATTTTTCTTTTAGATGTATCAAAATGAATATATACTAAACATTTAATGTAATATTATGCTATTAATAGATAAAATATTATTAATATGTGAGTATTCTTAAGACCTGTTCTAATTTTGATATGTTGAGATTATATACACTCTCCAGTACTAAGTGTTTCTCCCTAAATTTTCCATACTTTTTCCCAGTTGATTTTATAGTCTAATTCCATATAGGTTCCACAGCATTTGTGCTTTTGGTTTTTCATGATCCATTCAACACTTCCAGTAGAATTTAACATTGACTTTTGACACAGAGTTTTTAGGGAAAAAAAATTCATAGACCAATGCTTGCACAGAAAATCAAGGGACCCTCTATTTCCTTAAGTACCACCTTTATTTAGGCTAAACTCCCATTTGTTTTTACACTGTCTTTTTAATATGTTTCTCTACATCTCGATCATGGTAATCTTTCATTCAGACTTAATCCCCCACCCAACACGCACATATACTACATATAAAATAAAATACATCTATATTTTATAGTGTCACATTTAATCCTATTATATATATAATGTAGTTCAATAACAGCAGCCTCACTTACCCACACTACAAAACTACACACATACACACAACACACAGGTATCAGGCTCTCATGTCTCTGAATGTCTTGTACCACAAAAGAATCTGTCATTATGTAAGTAGGGAAATTGAGAAGTTTTGTAAAAAGTTATGACTTGCTCCAAGTCACATAGCCATTGAGTAATTGAAATAGGAAGATCACTCAGGACTTTTGAGAGCTTAGTTCTAAGCTCCTTTCTAAATATTTCCTACCATTGTATCTAATTGGTAAGATTCCTCTAACATTTGAATCAAAGTCTTTAAAATAAATCTATTTTTTTATTATACTTGATTGTATAATCCAATAAAATCATCAACTACATATTTATTACCTCATAGAATTAATTAAAAAGTATTTCAAAATAAAATAGCTTATTTATAACAATTAGGAAATAATAAGTTATAGTCTAAGAATATATTTTAATGAGGGTTGCATGTTTAAGAACGAGATTAGCATAGCTAGGTTGTTTTTCGCTTAAGAGAAGGATTTAAAGAGAGAGGAAACCAAAAGAGAAATCAATGTTTGTTGTACACAGTATTGGGGACCTCTACAAGGAAAGAGAAATTTTAATTTTTGTAATGAGTCACCTTCTTATTTTACTAAGCATCTTTATAATGTTTCAGTTTGTTATGTTTAAACCTAAAAAGCATAAGGTCTGTTTAGGTATCTGAGAGCCTAGCAACAAGAAAATTGTTCCAAGCCATTTGTTACTTTGCTTGTAAAACAAACTCCTTTATATAGAAATGGAAAAACAAAACTGTTCTGTTAAGAATCTTTTAATTTATGTTTCTGGCATCCACTTATTTCTGGTTGAATTACTGTTAACATGTAAACTTGTACTTAAAAAGATTCATCTTGCATTCTTACCTTTTTGAAACATATAGAAATTATTCATATATTTAACTGAAACTCTTATACTAAAGTAATGAGATTATACTGGACACATAGGAGCCAATTTAATGTAATTATATGATCATACAATAGTATATATTGAATGGTGGCCATATAAGAAAAGGTTTAGGTATATGAAGAGCTTTAGAAACAAACAAACCTGAAAGTTTTTATGTGTGTCTCAATGTGTATCTTAATTAATATAATGTATGTCTTAACATGTGTTTTCAAAGAAAAGTTAGAAAGAGGTGAATGTGGAAAGAGATACAGATATTAGATTTACTGGTATACACTCAGTTCCCCAGAAACTTTCTGATCCAAGCATCCCTTATTCCTTCCGACAGCAGCAGGTTTAACAATTCCACCAAGCCCGTTATCATTAATCTACTACTTTCATTGCAGAACTTCTCATATTAATTCTTATTCTTTCCCATTCATTGGCTTCTATATAAAACCAAAATATTGTGATGATGAAAGAGAAAAATAAAACAGCCCCTACTCTCACTCAGTCCAAAGAATAAAGGATGAAACCAGACATCTGCACAAGTGACATCCCTGAAGCAGTACTCTTTAAATGGGTAGCTCAGGAGAAATGGCTATATTATCACAAATCTAAATTTAACGTATTGGCAATTGTATTTTCCTTCTCTGAAAGGGAACTTTTCAACACAGGCAAATAATGTTTATGGCACCTAGAGAATGAAATTCGGGAGCAAGAATGTATCAGAGCATCTGAATTAGAATAAATAGAATAGCAAATTTGAGACTACAAACATTCGAATCCTACCCACCCTTTTTCTTTCTTCATTTTTTTTCTAATCTAAAGGATCACGTACCTTAAATTTGTTTGTTATGAAAAATCTTAACAATTCTTCCCCCTTGAGTTTGTACTAAAATCTCCTTCTAAAATGTCAAACTTAGCAATATGGCATTTAAATAGTGTTTTGGCAGGCCTAATACTTTAGCACTCCCCTCTTACTGCTAAAATATATTAAGCCTCTGTGTGAACTAAAACATACAAAAAGTTCAATGCACTACTGGTTTCATTAAAAGGTAAAGAAAATTTCTGAAGTTTAAAACTACAACAATAAATACAGAGTTTAAATTTTAGCAGGGATGAGAGACAAGGAAAATATAAAATGTTTTACCTTATGATATCTGCAATCAGATAAGTACACTAATAGTGGGTCCCACAAGAACGTGAAAAATTTGAAGCTAAGATTCTAAAGACAGTGAAAATGAATTAAACTTGTCAGTAGCGTCTCTGGTCATCATCAGAAACAAACAAAAATTGTGTCTAGAAGTAGAAACTTCCAATCTACTACCAATTTTATGGTGTTCTCAATTTATTAAATTTAATAAAATATAGGTCATAATAAAAATTGCTACAAAGAATGAGAATCAACAGAAACATTAACAACATATTTAGATAACTGAATAAGTCACATATTACAATTATCGTATTGAGACAATGTAGGAGGTGGACTTTGGCTACCTGCCTCAGCCTTGAGCCAAAGATTAAGTTTGCTTATAGTACTGAACAAAAGCTTTGAAAATGATTAACACCCAGCTTCAATAGAAGGTAGTTCTAGTTTCTTTAACAGGATGTGGCAACCATTGGAGCACAGGTCTGCCAGCCTCAGTCAAAGCCAGCACCAAATGGTTGCTGCCCAAATGAAGCCCAAGTTGACAGATCATAGACCTTTTGCCTCATTTTAATGCTGAAAATCATGCCAAGGGTAGAGATTTAGCATGTTAATGAGACATGTGATATATGAAGAAGCATGATTGCCAGATGTACAGCTGCCAACAAAACTCTGCCTCTACATGTTATGATTTCAATGCTAGCATCAAACTTAACACTCTCTACCCTTAAAAATTCCCCAGCCCTTTGTTCAGAGAGCCAGTCTGGTTGCTTCTTAACCAGCACTGTCTTCCGTTGGTTCCAGAAAACCACCCCTCCACCCCACCCAAAGCCTTGCCTGTATAAATTCCTTTTTCAACCTCCTGCCAGTTTTTATTGACTTGGGGACAAAGAATAAGGAGGTCAGAAATCATACAATGAACATAAAATAACTATGTACAACATATTTAAAGAAATAAAATATGGAACTAAAAATGAACAAAAAAGGGATTATGGAAATGGCAAGATAGATATTAAAAGAATTAAAGACACGCTTGAAACTCTGACTCGGGGGAGATGGGAGGACATGGGCAATATACATAACCTGAACTTTTGTACCCCCATAATAAGCTAAAATAAAAAAAAATTTTAGAGATATACTTGTTAAATTTGATTAGTCAATGCATGTCCTAAACAAAAGAATAGACACAGATAAGACAAATTTAGAGAACTAGGAAGTAAACCTGAAAATATTACTCACATTGATGCTTGAGAAAAAAAAGGAAATGGAATATCGAAAAAGAGAGTTTAGGATGTATTCTAAGACAGAAAGTTACAACTTATATTTAATAAGATGCATCAAGAAGACTAGAGAAAGAATGAAGAAATCATGGAATAACATTTCCAGAATTAAGGAGAAATATCAATTTATAAATACAAAAAGCAAAACAAAGAGCAATAAGGATAGATGAAATTAAAATAAAGTGTTATTTGGGACATACATACTAAAACTGCTGAACAACAAAGATCAAGAGGATACTTAAAAGTAACCAGAAATAAATGACAATTAAGTTAATATTAGACTTCTCAATAACAATGATGGAATCTAGAGGAGAGTGGAATAATATCTTCAACACAGAAACAAATAACTCATTAAAAAAGAGAGAAAACAATTCATAATATCCTAGAATTTTGTATCTAGGAATATTATTTCTCCAAACTGAGGACAAACTAAATCTACTTTGTACATTAACGAGGACAAACTAAATTTACTTTGTACATAAACAAAAATGGAAAGAAATATGCCAACAAACTTTCACTAAAACAAAACAAACAAACAAAAACCAAGTTAAGTGATGTATTCCAATAAGTAGCAAAGTAAACCCAGATAGGAGGTTTAAGATACAAAAAGGAATAGTAAAGAAACAAAGGACAAATTCAGAAAAGATATTTGCAACTCGTATGAGTAACATAGGATGTATACTCATTATATTTTTAAGGAAATTTTGTGAATCAAACAACTTAAAAAGATAGGAAAAAGAGAAACAAGTATTTCACAAAAGAAACATAAATGCAAACTGAATGTATTAAAAAATATTCAATCGCATCTATAATAGAAGAATGAAAATTAAGAAAAACCATGAAGATGCTAGTTTCCACTCACTGTTATAGCACATACCAATACACCATGTTGGGGATGACTTACAGCAAAAGGTTGTGTTATAGCATGTGGTTGTGTTAAATTGATACATACATATTGGAAAACCACTTACTACCTTTTTAACAAACTTTATGGAAGCTTTAAATTAACAGAAAATTTGCAAACATTATACAGAGAGTTTTCATATATTTTGAAGAATAAAGAAAAAAAATTAACATGGGCTCAGAGAAATGTCTGACATCACTAAGCAAACCAATATATGCATAACACAAGTAACAGGAGTGGAGGAGATTAAGAAGCAGTACAGATATTTGAAGTAATAATGCCTGAACACTTATCCAATTTGATGAAAAACATTAATCTACAAATCTAAGAGACATAACAAACTCCAAATAGGATGAATACAAAGAGATTCACACAGACCCAGCAAAAATATTGGAAAGCCAAAACAAAGGGAAAATCTTAAAAACAGTAAGAAAAAAACCTCATCTCTTAAATGTAAAGCCCATCTCTTAAATGTAAAGATACAACTAATTCAATGCCTAAGGTGATATTTAGAGCTATATAAACTCCTATTTTAAAAAATAATAAATATCACAAATTAATAACCTAACTTTTCAGTTTAAGTCACACACACACACACACACACACACACACACACACACACACAAAAAACACCAAAAAACAAAAAAACAGGAGAAAACCAAATCTAAACCAAGTACAGCAGCAGTCCCCAACCTTTTTGGTAACAGGGACTGGTTTCATGGAAGACAATTTTTCCACGAACTGAGGTTGGGGATCGTTTCGGGATGATTCAAGTGCATTAAATTTATTGTGCACTTTATTTCTATTATTATTACATTGTAATATATAATGAAATAATTATACAACTCACCAGAATGCAGAATCACTGGCAGCCCTGAGCTCTGATCAAGCAGTGATGTGAGGATGGAGAGTGGCTGTAAATGCAGATGAAGCTTCACTTGCTCACCTGCCTCTCACTTCCTCCAGTGCAGCCCAGTCCCTAACAGGCTATGGACTGGGACGAGTATGGGTCTGTGGCATGGGGGTTAGGAACCATAGAAGTAGAGGAAATGAAATAAGAAAAACTGAAACAATAATTGATGAAATAGAGAATAGAAAAACAATAGAGAAAAATCAATGAAGCCACAAGTTGGTTTGTTAAACATGATCAGAAAATTAGTAAATTTTTAGCTAGATTGATCAAGAAAAAAAGAGAGAAGACACAAATTCCTAAAACCAAGAATGAAAAAGAAAATTGGAATAGATGTATAATAGGCAAAGAGATTAATAATAAAATATTACCCACAAAGAAAAGCCTAAGCACACATAGTTTCGCTGGTAGACGGTATCAAACGTTAAAGGAGAATTAATGAAAGTTTTCCAAACAGTACTACTGAAAGAAATACTCCCTAACTTATTCAATGAAGCCAGGATTACCTTGATACCAAAACCAGACAAAGCTATCACAAGCAAAGAAAACTATAGGCCAATATCTCTTTTGAATATCCATGCAAATATCCTAAATAAGATACCGACAACTCAAACCCAGCAACTTATGAAAAGGATTATACACCATGAGCAAGCGGGTTTATCTCATAAATGTAAGGCTGGTTTATATTCAAAAATCATTTAATGTCATATTAATCATTAAAAAATCATAAAATCATATTGATAGACTAAAAGAACAAGTGCTCATGTCAATAGACACAGCAAAAGCATTTGACAAAATCCAACATGCTTTCACAATGAAAAATGGTAAAGATGGTAAATTACATATGTAAATTTTAAAAATTCCAATTACATATTAAAAAAAGAAAAAAGCTTAATCCCAGGAGTTCAAGGCTGCAGTAAGCTGTGATTTGCACCACTGCACTCCAGCCTAGGTGACAGAATGAGATCTTGTTACTATAAAAATAACAAATAAAAAACGAAAGGAAAAAAAAGTTCAAGAAAGGACATGGTTAGAAAATGCATTACTCTAAAGGGTAAAAAAAGATATATATATTCAACAAACTAGGAATAGAAGGTAACTTCTTCAACCTGATAAAGGGCATCTACACAAACCCCACCGCTGACATCACACTTAATGGTGGAAGACTAAATACTTCCTGCCTAAAACAGGAAAAAGACAAGGATATCGTCTCTTGTCACTCTACACCACATAAAAACCTTTGCAAAAAGATTTATAGCAGCTTTATTCATAATTACCAAAATGTAGAAGCAACCAAGATGTCCTTCAATAGATGAATGGATAAACAAACTATGGCAAAAGAAATAGGCTATCAAGCCACAAAAGGACATGTAAGGACCTTAAATATACATTCCCAAGTGAAAGAAGCAAAACTGAAAAGGCTACGTACTGTATAATACAAATTATATGACATTCTGAAAAGGCAAGACTGTGAAGACAGTGAAAAAAATCAGTGAGTCCCAGAGATTTGGGGGTGGGCTAGAGGAAAGAGGAGTGAGCAAGTAAAGCACAGAGGATTGTTATAGCAGTAAAACTATTCTCCATGTGAGCGTAATGGTGCGTACGTGTCATCATAGAGTTCTCAAAACTCATAGAATATACAATACAGAGTGGAGCCTAATGTAAACTAGGTACTTTAGTTATAATAATGTATCAGTATTAGCTCACCAATTATAACAAATGTATCACACTAACGCAAGATGTTAATAACAGGGAACTGTGGAGAGGGGGATTGAGGAGTTATATGGGAACTCTTGTACTTTCTGTTCAATTTTTCTGTGAATGTGAAACTGCTCAAAAATGAAGTCTATTAAAAATACAACAAGTACAAAACTTATACTCTGAAAACTATAAAACATTGTTGAAATTATAGATAATCTAAATAAAATGAAAAATATCTGTCATAGGTTATATTGTACTCTTTCCCAAACTGATACGTTGAAGTCCTAACCCTCAATACCTCAGTATGTGAACTTATTTGGAAATAAGGTTATTGTGGAAGTAATTAGTTAAAATGAGGTCATATTGGAGTAGGGTGTACAACTAATCTAATGTGACTGGTATACCTACAGAAAGGGAAAATGTAGACACATATGCCCACAGGAAAATGCAAGATAAAAGTCTGAGTTATGCTGCAACAATTTGAGGAACTACCAGAAGGGAGATCTGGAACAGATCTTTCTTCAGAGGGAACATGGCCCTGATGACTCCTTAGTCTTGGATTCTTGTCTCCAAAACTGAGAGGTTATACATTTTTGTTGCCTAAGCCACTCAATCTGTGGTACTCTGAAATGGCAGATCTAGCAACCTAACATTAAGCCCCATGTACATAGGTCAGAGGACTTAATATTGTTAAGATGCCAATACTTCCCAAATTGATCTACAGAATCAATGACATCTCTATGAGAAGTCTGGCTGACTTCAAATAAATTGACAAATTGATTCTAAAATTCACATAGAAATTCAAAAGAGCCAGAGGAACCAAAATAATACTGGAAAAAAAAGAACAAAGTTGAAGGACTCACACTTTCTGATTTCAAAACTTACCATAAGGCAACAGCAACCGAGACAGTGTGGTTCTGGCATAAAAATAAATAGAATATAATTAGAAATCTAGAAATCAACCACAAAATTTTGTTGACTTAACAACAAGGGTTCAACAACAATTTGTTTCAACAACAGTGACAAAACAATTCAATGGGGAAAGATAATCATTTCAACAAATGATGTTGGGACAACCAGATGTCTACATGCCAAATAATGAAATTGCATCACTACCTCATGCCCAATACAAAATTTTGTAAAAATAGATCATACACCTAAATGTAACTGTAAAGAGTATAAAACCATTTAATATTAGAAGAAAATATGAGGATAAATTTTATGGCCTTAGATTTGCCATGGCTTCTTAGTTATTTTGCCAAAACTCAACCATCACCACCGACAACAGTATATAGGACTTCAGTATTAAAAAGTTTTGTGCTTCAAAGGATATACTCAAAAAAATTAAAACATGATCCACTGAATGCAAGAAAATATTTGCAAATCATTTACCTGACAAAGGAATTACATTTAGATAATGTAGATGACCCTTAAAACTCAATAATAAAAAGACTAATAGCCCAATTAAAAATGCAAGAAAGATCTGAACAGATATTTCTCCAAAGAATATATACAAATGTCTATCAAGCACATAAAAAGATGCCCAAAATATCTGGTCACCACGAAAATGCAAATCAGATCCACAATGAGATTCTACTTCCCCCACACTAAGATACTATGGTAATAAAAAAAAAAAAACCACAGGTAATAACAGGTGCTGTCATGAATGTGGAGAAATTGGAAACTCATGCACTGCTGGTGGAATGAGTAATGGTACAATTACATTAGAAAGTTTGGCAGATCATCAAAGAGTTAATGAGTTACCATTTGACCCAGCAATTCCACCCTTAGATATAGATCAAAGAAAAATGAGAACATATGTTCACGCATAAACTTGTGCATGAATGTTTACAGTAGCATTGTTCAATTAAACAAAAACTGTAAAGAACCCAAATGTCTATCAACCACAACTAAATAAATGTTGGCATAGATGTGGGGAGATAGGAACACTCATACACTGCTGGTGGGACTGCAAACTAGTGCAACCTCTGTGGAAAGTAATATGGGGATACCTCAAAGAACTACAAGTAGAACTACCATTTGATCCAGCAATCCCATCATTGGGCATCTACCTAAAGGAAAAAAGACATTCATAAAAAAGACATCTGCACTAGAATGTTTATAGCAGCACAATTCACAATTGTAAAAATATAGAAACAACCCGTGTCCATCAATACATGAGTGGATTAATAAAATGTGGTATATGTATACCTTAGAGTTCTACTCAGCCACAAAAAACAATGGTGATCTAGCACCTCTTGTATTATCCTGGATAGAGCTGGAGCCCATTCTACTAAGTGAAGTATCACAAGAATGGAAAAACAAGCACCACATGTACTCACCATCAAATTGGTATTAAATGATCAACACTTATGTGCACATATAGTAGTAACATTTATTGGGTGTTGGGCAGGTGGGAGGGGGAAGGAGGGGATGGGTATATTCACACCTAATGGGTACCGTGCTCACCGTCTGGGGTATGGACACGCTTGAAGCTCTGTCTCAGGTGAGGCAAAGTCAATGTATGTAACCTAAACAGTTGTACCCCCGTAATATGCTGAAATAAAAAATTTAAAAAGTAAAAAAAAAAAAAGAAAATCCTACAAAATACTAAAAAACAAACAAACAAATGAAAAGGTGGTAAGTCCATACAATGGAATATTATTCAGCCATAAAAGTAAATGAAATACTGATACACACTACAATGTGGATTAACCTTTGAAACATCATTCTAATTGAAGGAAGATGTTGCCTTTCATACCTTCAAGAGCAATCTTGGTTTTGCTTTTGAAAAGCATAACTGATAATATGAGGTATCTTCAACCTACCTGCCACCACTAGTCTTTCCTCCTCAGTCTATGAGCATGGCTGAAAGTATCCAATCTTTAAAAAGAAAACTTACTTATAAGTAATATTTTTTTTCTCACCTTATTTATTTCTTCCACTTATAAATGAGCCTTGACTCATTGTCTCTATTTTCTCTGACCCATTCTGCAGTACATTCCACCTTCATCATTTCAATAAAATGACTTTCTAAGTTAGCAAGGACAACTTGTGAAAGCTAATTTTCTGCAGCATTTAAATTTTTCATTATTTTCAAATTTTTCCTCCTTTGCATTCTATTATTTATTCGGAAAAGTTCCTTGTGTGCTCACCTTGCATCTGGTAAGAAATTAGTTGATGTGGCCTTGCTGTCATGAGACTTACTAACTTGGGATATAGATAGGCTTTAAACAGGCAACGAACCAACTAGATAGTCACAAGTTACAATGAGCGCATTTAAGGAAGGCTGCATGACGTTTTGAGGGATAAAAACAGGTGAACCTGATTTACATTAGAAAACTAGAGTTTAAACTTGGCTGCAGCTAAAAATCATCTTAAGAAATCTAAACATTGCCCATGCCCAAGTCCTAATCCTAGAAATTAGGATTTAATTGATTTAGGGGATGGTGCAGTCATCAGGGTTTTTAAAAATTCCCCCAGGTGATTCTACTGTGTAGCTAAGGCTAAGAAGAACTGCTTATAAAATCATGTGGAACTCTTGAAGTGTGGTTCCCTAGACTTGCAACATCAGCATCACCTGGGAACTTGTTAGAAATGCAAATTCTCAGCCCTCTCAACTAGCCCAACTGAATAAGAAATTCTGGAGGTAGGGGCCACCATCTGTGTCTTATTAAGCCTTCTAAGAGATTTTGATGATACTGTAATTTGAGAATCACTTTATCAGGGAATCAAAGAAGGTTTTCCTGAAGATGTTTTATCTATTCTGAAGTATCAAATTTACAAAGGTGTAGGGAGGGAAGGGGGTGTGAGTCCATTTGCCCAAATCAATAACCTGGTCAATATCTGACTCTTCCACCTTCAAATTGAATTAGTCACTATGTGCTGAGATTCTGCATTTCTAACAAGCTGGCAACTGTTGTCTGTGGTGCTGAACATGAGGACAGTCTATTGGTAGTGGGGTGGAGTGCATTTCAGGCAGGTGAGCACTGAAGATAAAAAAGCTTGGAGAAATGGATTAAGAGTCAGATAGAGAGGTATGAGATGAGGCTAAAAAAGAAAAAGTAAAATCATGCAAAGTGTTGCCAGGCTTTGAATTTTATCCTAAGTTAAAGGAAGTCGTTAATAGATTTAAGCAGTGTGGCAATGTGATTTGATTTGCACTTCAAAGAATTACTCCAGCCACTGAATTGGGAATAAACTTGAAGGTAAGTAAAGTGAAAGTTAGAAGATTAATGGGAGGCTATCACAGTCGCCCAGCCTACTGACTTTTTTGGATTACAGATATGGTGGCAAGATATGCAAATGTGGATATATTTAATATTTGAAATATATTCTTCAGGAATAGTCAAAAATTCTTTATAATTGATTATAATATAAAAGTAAAAGGAGATATGAATAATAAGATATAAGTATAATAAAATACATGAAAACTACTAGATACCCAAGTCTAGACAAGTAAATAATTGGTTATATTGGTCTGGAGCTCTGAAAAGTTTTGGTTGAAGTTCAGTTTATGAGTCTACATATTATATACTGGTATGTAGATATTTTTCCAAATCCAGGACGAGCTATGGACAAAGCATACAAAGATACACTGATCTACAATTGAGCCTGAAGAAACTTCAACATTTAGAGATTTGGAAGAGGAAGAGAAGCCAAAAAAGAAGGCTTAATGGAAGCAGCTAAAGAATCCAGAACAACTCCCAGCAGACTGTGAGGTTATGAGAGGCAAGCAAAGAAAGTTTCTGCAATAAGGGTGAGACCAACACTATGAAAAGTTGTTAAGAGGTCAAATAAAATTAGGACGTGATTTAGGGCAACAAAGATCATTTGCAAGAGCAAGTCTAATGGCAAAGTGGGGGCAGAAACAAGATTGGGATTTTTGTTCCAGTTTCAGGGTGAATACAAGGAGAAGTAGAGAGAATTTGTATGAGCAATTCTTGCCAAAAGTCAGTGCTTTGCAATCTGTTTCATAAGCCTCTCATTCTCTTTTAATTTCTTAAATGTTGGAATTCCTCTCCTTTTCTCTCTTTCTATACATTTTTCCTAAGCTATCCAAATTATATCCTTTCTTTTAAGGAAAACTTTGTCCTCAGAGCTCAGTCTTTATATTCAATTAACTTCCTTCCAGAAGCCTCAAAGTGACTGAAGATAAAACATTTCAAAGGCATCTCAGAAGAAAGTAGACACCACAGGGGGAAATAGTTAATGCAGTGATGTAAATGTTCAGTTTCAGTAAAGCCTAAAGCTACTTGCCCAAGAAGATACTGGAAGGAAAGAATTCAGGAGCTGAGAGAATAGAAAGAAATGCTTGCAAACTTCACCACACAAAGGAAACAGCAGGGCAGTGATTAAGCTAGTTAAAAATATCTGACTGAAACTGTTGCTGATGATGAATTTATGTGCTCTCTTCAGAGAGGATTTCGGAGATGATGCATATGATCATAAGTATCTAGGTAATCACCGTGTTAAGTATTTGTTGTCACAAATAATATAAGTGGACGGCATATCTGAAGGGTAGGCATACTCTAATTTGATTTTAGGCCATTAGAGTTTAATTACTTAGAAAGAACTACTAGAATTACATTGAAGAAGTAGGTATGAAATATGGGTTGTCTAGAGGGGAATAACACCTGGAGTGGAGAAAAAGTGATTGTTCTAAGAGAGATCTTAAAACTGAGGTTGGCAAAGCTCAAGTGATAACAAGATATATCAAAATATGAAACAAAAAAACAAACAAACAGCAATTGAAAGTATGCTAAGACCCATCTCAGGTACCTTGAAGAAAGATACCTTTGATAGAAGTGAAAATTGAATAGACACTGAGAAATTAAAATAGCTGCTCTTGTCATCCATATGTAAGATACTTGAAACATTTCAGTTATTTCAGACACAGTGCTTTATGTAGTAGGATTCTCCCCAAACCAAATGGGTCTTATCCTTCACGATGATTCTTCTTATGTCCACATGGTAAAGGACTCACTAAATTTGTTAAACGATTGAGTACTATTACTCAGCAAATTTGAACACCAGCACACCTATGTGCTGCCATTTAATAATTTAAAGATTTTTGCTCAATATTTGGTAAGGATTTGAGGTAGCCTTTGTTAAAATTCAAAAGGTGCTGCTGAGTGGTGACTTACTAATGGGGCTCATATCTTTAGGAGTTGTGAAAATGAGCTGCTAATTAATTCCTTTTAACCAACAATTAATGCTCCTTCTGTTAGTACCAAAGAAGCTACATGACTAAGGGAGCTTCTCAGCCTTCAGAAGCCCTTTGTGTCAAGTAAAATTCCATTGTCTAGACCAGAAATACTATTGTAACATCACAGACCAATGTAGTTGCATAAAAATATATGAGCACTTGAAATGAAAAAAAGAAACCTAACCAAGAGTGCAATAGAGCAGATACAAGATAAGGGAGTGTCAGCGTTAAGGTAAATTTTTGTTTGTGTTAAACATACTATTAGATGGAAAAAAAGAGGGAAAAGGCATTCCATTAAAATAAACAAAAAGGCAAATGAGCAGTTAACACAAAGTTAACATTCTTGTAGCCTTCCTTCCTGTCTCCCTCCTCCTGGCTTCCTCCCTCTAACCCAATCTTCACAAATCCATTGTGTCAATCATATACCAACATTTTCAGAGGCTATCAACAGACCAAATCTGAATTTGTGAGCCTTTATAGCTTTCTAATTTCATGGTTGAAATTTTCTCTTTCAAACTTCAGTGTCTTCATAAATATTTTGCCCCAATTTTTTTTTAAACAAAGAAGGCATAAAAACATTCAAAGAATTTTTAGCCTGATTCTGTGCCTCCAAAGAGGAATCCCCAGACAGAATTCCAAAATCCCTGAATTCCTTTTTTTTGTTTTAACTACATTATTTACGAAGCTTTCTGGTAATATCCCAAGCAGAAAGATTTAGAATGCTGCTTTGGTCTATTCAAAGAATTATTTATTCAGTGCTACCAACGGAAGGGATATAATAAATAATGTGATCTAGTATGAGAGACAGGTTTTCATATAACCAACTGTAATACAAATTAGAATGTGATAACTGAAGTGCAAAAGTGCATGAGAAGATAAGAAATGGGAGGATATTTCTAAGGAAGATTGAGAAAGCTTTTATAAAAATATGCCTAAAATTATGGGAAGAAATATATATATATTTCCTGAGACTAGCTTTTATCTACCTAACAATGGTCTTGAAATTCCTCTTTCTTCATATACTATTTTTGTCATATACTCTATCTTGCTTTGTAAGTACTTCTTTTTCACATGAGACTGACGCAATTTATTACCATGCCTATTTTTATTTATTACAGGTTTTTTCTTACTTTACCTAAAACATTATATATAAGTGCCTGAATTTATATAATTTGACAGTAAAGTGAATAGTTTCATGTATAGACTTTTAAATGACTGATGTAAGTGAATACTAACATTGTAAAATTTCAGAATTTAGTTCACACTCATAGCACTATAAAAGCATAAACTTTATAAGTATTGTTTTAAAATATTTTACATCAGAAACATAAATTTGGTTTGAAAATTATTTGATAGATACTTGTGTTTATGTAGACTGTTTTACTATAGAATATGTTATTAATATATTGTATATGTGTGAGGTAGACAGCGAGGGATCTACGACCATCCTGGTGACAAAGGCTAGCACCCTGAGCAATTGCCACACCTGGGGGAGGAGGGAACGCCCTACCAATCTGCCAGTCAGAACTTAGTGCACCAACTATGAAAGAATGCAGAGGATTCCCAAGCCCCTCCCGCCAAGCAGCGCAGGTACAATAGGGTCTGGAAGGTAACCTGGAATAACATAAGCTAATTATCATGTCATTAGCTTAAATCTACATTGCAGTTCACTCCCCCAAATGGGCTGTCAGAAAGGCTCATGGGAGATCCACATGCGCAGTAAGACTCCAGTTACCTATTAACAACCCCCAACTGTCCATGAAAGTGCTTCAATGGTGACCTTTGAACCATGAGGAGGGCCCAGCCTAGGCAATATAAAACAGGACCCCAGACCATAATCGGGGCCCGCCTGTTATGACAGGAGGTCTGTCATTGTCTGTGGCAAACTTACCTTACTTTACTCAATACACCACCTCGTGCTTGCCTTACTTTGCTGCGTCTGGTCGTTTTTCAGCCAAGAACACACCAAGAATGAGAACAGGCAACTATGACCCGACATGTGTATGATTTAAATGCATTAATTTATAGTCCTTTTGGCAGCATCAGTTAACAAGAGTTAAATCAACATCTGGTCAACCCTGGCGTCCACATTACTGTATACATCACACGTTTTGATAGGTATTAGTGTCCCAGAGAGCAGCAAAGTTTTCTAGGTTGTAACGAAGATGTTTCTGGGAAGTCATAACCATCTCATGAGTAAGGGCTGTTCTGTTCAGGGAAGCCTGCATATAGCATGGTGGTTTTATTTTACACAGGTGGCGTAGATGGCAGATAATGAACATGTAAAACTGAATTAAAAGTTTCCCTAAATTGTTAAGCCCATCCCCCCAATAACACCTAATACTGTTCCCAATACTCTCTCCCCCACCCCCCACACAACCCCTGACACACACACACACACACACACACACACACACACACACACACACACACACATCCTCCAAGAGATGTTAATAAAATAGCCAAAAATAAATAAATAGAGGGAGGGAGAAGAGAGAGAGAGAGAGAGAGAGAGAGAGAATAAGCTTTAGGAAATTTCTCTCTGTATTTTAAGTCAAAAAGGCCTGATTCTCTCTTTTTAATTATTGGTTTTATGACCAAATGTCCCAAAGATGCCATTTCCCTTTTCTTAAAATAACCAATATTTTTGTTGCTTCAAGCTTTTCAACTGCAGTCTGTCTGTATAACATCTCCACAGGAGTATTATGCACATCCTTGGCCATATTTTTATCTCCTCACATGTAAAAATAAGTGTTTTCATGAAGTGAGTTTCCTGCCACCTGCTGGGCACACAGCTGGACGGTGTCAGGATGTTGTCCCCATGTGGCAGGATAGACTCTCTCCTTTCTCCACAGGAGCCTTGCATGAGAAGGGAACTTTAGGTGGGTTAAAATTCTATGCATAAGGAATGCTTGACTTCATCTCTAAATAAATAATCCAGATTCAGAATATCAGAAGCCAAAGAATAGGTTACTATTAACCACAATTCGAAAGTTTTATTCTGGAATTCATCTCTGTCCTTTGGTTGAAAAATCACTGATGTTGATGTGGTATTTTACTTGGTATTTTGTTTGGGCTTGCATTGCATTAGAAAGATCAATGGGAGAAGAATTAGATGAGATCTGACATCTGTACAAATGTGTCTTGTCATTTAGGAATGTTAAATATTTTTCCATTTGCTCAGATCTTTTATATTCTTCAGTAAAACGTTATAAATTTATTTATAGAATTAGTACACATTTATTGATAGATTTATTTCTAGTTATTTTACAGTTTTTTTTCAGTTACATTTTCTAATTGGTTACAGCTGGTTCCTATGAAGCTATTGATTTTGACAGAATGATTTTATACCTGGCAGACTGATTTTATGCCTTCATTTGGCAGTGAAGTAGAGAGATTTTTTTTAAAATACATTTTTTATCTTTTTAGGGCATTTTTGGTGGGAGAGGAGTTACATGCTTTTGTTCTTTCAATCTGCCATCATGATTCAGTTTCTTGAATTTAATATTTTTAAATTTGGGGGAGGAAACTAATTTGGGTATTCACAGCCCTAGAGTTCACTAAGGACAACATAACTCGTTTGTAACCTAGTAACCACATTTGTCACTAAATTACATATTGCCATCCTTACTAAGTAACTGCTCCAATGTGTTCTTTTCAGTGTACCTGAATGGAAATCTCAGTCATTTAAACATTTCAGGTCTGGAGAGGTGACTGTAATTCCTTTACAATCATTGTTGTGGGGAGACATAAAAGTTCTATAATATAATATTACATTTTTCTCACTGAAAGTAAAAAAGAAAAACACAGTAGTGGTTCTCCAGTATTTCCCCTTCACTTTAAATAAATTTACGTAAAAGATTTTCTCCCACTTCATATGAAAGTGGCTATATGCATAAAAATATATACACACATACTTATTGTATGCCTACGAAATAGCCATGTTTTTCCTTTAAGCCAAATGATTCTGGTATCTAATCCTGAGGGAAAAACTTACCACAAAGGGGTCACATTTTGTCGTATTTTCACAGTGAAGACAAATCTCATCATCTGTCATTTGTGACCACAGGCATGAGTTAAAAGTTAGAAATCTACCCCATCATGACTTTTGGAGACTAATTTATCTTCTAAATCACAAATATGTGATAACTAAGATCAACCTTAACTTTGATATGCTATTCTTATAGATTCTAAAGATGAATTTGTGAAACATAAGATTCAAGTACTGAGAAGTGATGAATGCATTTGGTTTGCTTGGTGGAATATTATTCCATCATGCAAAATAGTACTTAAAGAATATATAACAGCTTGGAACACTGTGATCTATTAGAAGGAAAAAAATGCAAGACCTGAATTTTTGTATACTACTTGAGTATAGAAAAAACTTGTATCTTAAAAAAATTAAATGAACCCAAAATATTAGCAGTACTTACATTAAGATACTAAAACTACAGGTAGTCTTCTGAGTTCATTTTTTTCTTATGTTTTACCAGATGAACCTAAGAACTGTATTATTTTTAAATAAAACATATTTTAAACATAAAACATATTTCCATATCTCTCCATTTTCCACTCAGGCACTCCCTGGTGGTAACTCTAATACTCTTTAGTCAGCAAAATCTCTCTAATTTAAAAACACATGATTTGGAATTTTATTAATGGTCCTGTCTCATTGAATTGTGTTTACTAAGTTGATTACAGTGCACTCCTTTTTATTTGCCTGACATATCTCAAATGTGGGCTGTCATGGGGATGTGCCATGTAGACTCAAGGAAGGATCCCTAATCCAGCTCTGAAAAGTGTGGCCGGAGCAACAGCTTCCATCTATTGACTCCCTCTGGTTCATCACAGGTTTTGAACCAAGGTTACTCATCTTGATGTGGCCATAGCAGATAACTGAGCAAACTATGGTATAAAAATCTGGCCATTTTCTCTTAACACAGAACTCTTCTAATAGGCAATCTTTCTTTCAGAGCTTCCTCTTGGGCTGGCAGATTTTATGAAAACCGAAATGTGGTCTAAAAGTTTCTTCTGCACAATCCTGCTCCCTCCTTCTCCGTTTAACAGGTGTTACTGTCCCATAAACTCTTTTAGCCCTTCTAAACTTCAGTTTCAGCCTCTGCTGCTCTGAGGAATCAACTTTCACATAACGCAGACATTATCTCCTAATAACACTAGGCCAAAGTATTGCAGACTGATCAACTGTGATATCTATCCACTGGGTAAAAACACATCCTCTAAGTCTTGATATCGTGTGGGGTGATTTACTTAGGAATTCTTTAAAATATTATGATCTTACCAACTGTACAACTATTTATCTAAAACAGAGATAAACAATCTGTAAATTTCAATAGTATATGACACAACTGTGTAATCCTTAATCATCAGCAGTTTAATTCATTGTTGAGTGTGTAATGGTTTACATATTTTATGAGACACTTCTACAACCTCAGAATAGAGAAAAAAACTTACACATCTATACTCTAAGTACTTCTATTTCTTCAATTACAGAAGTAAGGCCCTTTTTAATGTGAGAATGGCTGTATTTATTGGCATTCTTTACTACAGCAGCAGAATTTTGGAAGCAGAAGCAACAAGAATGATAACAAAACTATTGTGTTGCCCCTTTTAAAGGTCAAATTACACTAATATTTTTAGCTTTTGAATGAAATGGTTTAATCTTGGGTGGAGAATACAGATATCTTCCATCATAATCATGGTAAATCAAGGTTTTGTCTCTCCTTTTTCCTTTTACTCATTCAAAACAATGAAATATCTGCCTTTCACAGAACAGATAGTGTTCACAGAACTCTTTGTAAGTAGATGTAGTTCTTTGTGTGTGTATATGTACAGGCAAACAAGTAGAAAACATGATACCACCAGCACCAAAGCTAATAAACTTGCCTAGAATTATTTAAAGTGATTATATTTTTTCTTTTCCATTTTATTATGTCCATTGAAAATAAAATCTCATAGCTGCTGATTCATAAGCTATTTTATTATTCAATATTCTACTAGTTGCAAGTGGCAGAAACTCAACTAAAATGAGGTTTCAAAAGATGTAGACTATGTTGGCTCATTAATCAAACTACAGGTCTCAGAGCAACCAGAACTGAGAACTTGTGAGCCCCTTGTTCACTTGTGCACTCTCACTCTCTCTCCATTTCTCATATTTGCTTCTCTTGCTCTATTTGTTTCATTCTCTCAGACTATCTTTCTAAAGCTAGAACCGTACCCAAGCAATTTCCAAGCTCTCCTGTCCTCTCCTCTTAAGTTTCCAGCCCAAAACAAAGGATCTTTTTCCTATAACCTTAATTTTAAAAATTCATGAGAAGGGCTTTGATTATTTTGCTTGATTGATGCTTCTGTGTCCTTGGAGAAGGTTACAAACAGGAGAATTCCATACAAATCTACGAGATTGCTCTGGGAAATTGGCTTCGGGAGGACCAAAGATACACACAAATACGCAGAATATGTGTTTCATTTTCTAACAAAAGATGGAAAATATGGTAGCCAGGGAAAATGATGATGTCCACTTTTATTCCTTAGATCTAATTCAGTGGAAGTTCCTACAAAGTATTTGATTGAAATAATGAAATTAGCAAAAATAAAACTCAGTGGCATAGTTAGAATTTCATCTTTTTAGTATGTAAATTGCAAGATATATAAATGAATATTTGATAATTCACAAAAGCGTTTATCCCCTTTATGAATAATTAATTAGGTTGTTTCCTTAAAACTGAATTCAGATTTGAGTGGAGGAGAGGTGGTATATCTGCCTCTTGAGAATTGCTGCACTTAATAAAATTCAAAGACAATTGTTTAACAATTGTTTGATATGCTGGGGAGTGAATAGAGAAAGATTTGATTGCCAAACAGATTTGTTCCAGAGGTCCTGGTTTTACATATGTATGGTATTCCCATTCCATACCTAAGATTTATTGAGATTTTTGGTCTTCTTTGCAACAGGTGAAAGATGTACTCTAATTTGACCAAAATTAATAAAACTCCAGCATGTTGCAGGCGCTGCCAAGCACTGGCAACACATGGGTAAGTAAACAGTAGAGATCTTTCCCTGTATAATTACACAGTACAATTAGAAAGACAAAAAGATAAAAATAAAATTACATGTATATGTATATTTGTATTCACAGATAAAATAGTTATAATAAAGTTATGTAGAAAACTTTTCAGTAGTAAAATTTAGTTATTTTTAGGAAAAGGTGTGGAAATTTGGTGATGGAAAGAGATTTTACATTGGAGGTGATGCTGGATGAACATTTGGAAGAATCAATGTGTGCTCATCAGTTGAGTTATGAATAAGAATAAGGCATAGAGTCACAAATACATGTGCTAAGGCATAGTGTGGCAAAATAACATGGCATTTTGGAGAATTATAAATATGTCAGATGAATGGAATAAAGCACATGAGTAAATTTTACAGACAGTTTAGATGGTTACCAAAAGCCAGAAAATGAATGATATTGCAGGTTATGTAAAAGATATTGTATTTATTCTATCATAATTGAAAATTTGTAAATAAGAGTTATGCTAGCTGGGGTAAGTGAGAAAATCAGATTTTCATTAAAAAAATTTTTTTTAGCACTTCAAACATAAGAACTAGAAATTTTCATTTTGAAGAGATCTTGCTGGCAAGAATGTGGAGGAAAGTTGGATGAGGGATTGACTGTTGGCTATCAAATGAGGCAAGAGGTATAATTTGTTGAACCAAATCAGTGACAGTCAAGATTGAAATTATAGGCTGTTACAGTATTCAGTATTCTATTGGTTGCAAATGACTTAATCCCAACTAAAACTGGCTTAAGCAGCAGATAGTAGTGGCTCAGGTACCCAACTATGGTTTCAATTTGAATAGCATAAAGGAGATAAAGGAAATAGGGATTGACTAGATGTGAGTAGTGAAAAAGCGGGAAAGAGAGAATGGCTTTGTAATATTTTCTGCTTGATGATTGGTTTTATGATGTTAACATAAACTTCATTTGGGAAGATCAGAAGAATATAAGGTGAGGGGCTAGTTGGAAAATGATAAATCTGACTTTAGATATGTAGAATTTAAGATATGCTAGACATGCAAGTAGAGATATACTAGAAATAGTAGGTTATATTGGTTTATAGCTGGATGGGGTTAAGCAGCTTTAAAGACATAGATTTGAGGGACAGTAGTATATACTGTACTTGGAGAATAAATTTATTGTTATAAGTACATAGTTAAAAATGAGGGGAGAATTATGAAAATCAACATATAAAATATGAGTAGGAGGATAGTTTTTAGTATCCCAATTAGAACTCTGAGTGTATTTTTATATGAACAACTTATCTCAAGTAGCCGGAATTTATTAAGAAGTTCTTGTGAAAATTCCTCATATTTAGAAACCTGAGCACAAGTTACAGCATGATGGCTAAGAAAAATATGCTCCAAATTTTAGAATGAACATTAAGACAAATAACAAAAAAAAAACCTTGTTTCTTTCTTATGGATTAATGGTGTTCTATATTCATCATATATACATACTACTTAGTTATCAACTCGCAATTACTAATCTCACATTCGTAAGTAAAATTATAATTTGGTTTAACACATAAAGCAATGAAATAGAACTGAGTGATAATAAGGTAGTAACACCACTTATCCATGCTCTGTTAAATTTACATAGACCTGACATCAAAATAATATAAAACACTATAAAAAATCTCATCAGTTCTAAAATCGCATGCTTGGCTCTTCAATAGTCTCCATTATTTGGCAATATTGAAAACTATTTTCAACTCACACACAGGCATACTCTATAATGGCCATTCCCATCTCTCTCTTTTAATTACATTTTTGCCCATCATAATATGCCTTTCCTACTTCTAGGGGCAAAACTACATCCTCCTCGATATGACAACCTGATTGAAGTCTCTTTTGTCCAGGAAAATTTTACTACAATAGTCCATGCTAACCATTTCCTTCTCTTATTTCCTACAAGTGAATGAGTAAAATATAATTTCACTCTTAAATTTGTCTGTCTAATTAGACACATAGTGCCTTGATGGACTAAGTCCTAAAAGGCTTTTTTATATCTCACGCGGCACAACATGAAATACATAGCAAAAGCTTCCTAAATTACTCTTAGTGATTTATGCTAGTAATATCAGAATGAATTGGCATCCTTTTCTTTATTCAAGGAAAAATTCTAATTAGATAGGGATGATGGAAGTTTTTAAGGGGATATTCCATCAATGCTGTTTACTTGCCTGAGCTTGTGCTGCATCCATTAGAACAAAATGACCAGATGAGAGATCTATTTGGATTTTTTTCCTTGGCCCCATTCCACAATAACCTCAGGCAGGTTAATTTTTGATTTTCTTTCTTTTTTTTTTTTTTTGGTCAAGTGCAAAGATGTTGTAAAGATAAATAATTGAGAATTAGAGAAGGGAATACCTCTGTATAATTGCTAAAATAATTGTATTAAAATATACTATATAAAATCAACATTATAGATGGTTAAATAAAAACAAAATGATATGAGATTCTTAATACCTAAAACTCTTTAAAATTTCTTCTTCAGGAAATGTTATATGTATGAATTGTACACTTTACAATAGATTCTGACCCTCTTTATTCATTCTACATATAACACAAACCTTTACAATGAGACAATTATTTGAAAAGAGCCAATTTAGTGATATGCCTGATGGTAGTTATTGGTTCATCTGCACTGCTGAATTAATTTTAACTTTTATTTTTAGACTGGAACTTCAGCTGGTTAGCTGCAGAACTTTTTTTTACCTGAAAGATGCAAAATTTTAAATGAAAAACTTAATCCATATGTGCTGAAGAAAATCTAAGAGGATTTTAAAATTCCTATATAAGAATGTAAACAAACTATTTTATCCACAGCACATCCTAAAGAACCAGTGCTTTCAGACTTTAGAAGTATGTGATTGACTCTTTTAAGATGAATCTTTTGATAATTAACAACAAAACATTTTTTTTTGATTTGACATAATTTGAGACTTATTGTTCTGCAAAATATTGTTATAGAGGTTAAAAATCTAAATATTTTTATGGGTGAATTGGTTAACATGCAGAAAGTTAGTAAAGTAATTGGTAAAGACTAATGAATTCCAGTGGAAAATTTTAGCCAGATAAATAATTTGGCCAAAATGTACAGAGATATTAACAGACAAGGGGAGAGAAATGGAGAGACAGAAACCTAAGCTTAGTTCAAAGTTGTAACCTGCTCTAATAATTGCTGGGGATCAATGAGTATTCCTATTTCTGACAAAAGCATGGTGAGAAAGGAGTGACAGCTCATTCAGCCACACTCCAGGTAGCAGAGAAATTCAAAACTCAAATACCTTTGGCTGTTTTCTGTTTAATGTTACCAGTAGCAGAGAAGTAATAAATATTTACACGATCCTATTCACGTCTTTTTATCTCAGTCAAGTTTGATCTTTCCTCTTTTGTTTTTTTTTTCAGCAACACATTGAAGTATAAAGATTATAAAAACAAACTTCCATTGACTTACTTTCACATTAGTCAAGAAACACTAAGCCTGCTCTTAGTTGACAAGCAACAATTAGGCTGTGAACAATTTAAAAAAATGAGTTCCTAACTTGAGACATTAGAATATTTTATCTGAATAATCTTTGATCTATTGTATTTGTGCATATGACTACTTGAATCAAGCTGAATGTAATATGGCTGTTTCCACAGTGAAATGTAAGATATCTGTGACAATAAATTACCCATCTGTGGCTCTTTTGAAGATAGCAAATAAAATCAAAACCATAGGTTCTCAAGAGAGACCTTTTCTAAAAGAGAAAACACTTCATAAGTTCTACCTTTGATGGCTGGAAATACAAAGATCCTGTCTTTTCTCATTAACTTTCCTGAGCTGATTTTTTTTCTTTTTTAGGGGATGATTTACCCAATAATCAAAGCTCCAACTTGAAAGAGACTTGAGTGTCATCCAGTCCTTTGTATAATCCATGGCATGTGTTCTCCCTACAACCTCACAGAGAGAGTTACTCATTCTTTACCCAAACACCTGCTGTGGCAAGTTTCAGGCGTTTTGCTCTGGAAAAGCACAGAATAAATTAAATTGATCCTATTCAAATGGAAGTAAATTTTTCTCTCTCTCTTGAAATGTAATGCATAGTATTCTTGATCTGAGCATATTTTATCAAAACACATGCGATTTCATGTTTTTAGCATTTTGACTGTACATCTGCATCATACGAATAATGTGATATGCTTTGTTTTCACATTAATACTGTTATTACAGGCATTATTGTGTACTATCAGCCACATTTTTAAACCTAAGTAAAAGAGATTCCATTAATTTTGTAAATCCTTTTTACTTGTTTTCCAGTCTGTCATTTATTTTGATTATTCATTGCCTAGTTCAACATGACATTTGTGAAAGAGTTAATAAAAGCAACAATAACATCTGTGGCAGCACATGATGATAAGGCCAGAGACAAACCAAAGGTACAATCTTTATGTACCATCAGTTTTCCTTAAGGCTTCTTGTATCATGAACAAATTTAAGTGAATATCCATTTAATACTTTCAGATCTCACAAAAAGTGATTCTAATCCCTGTCTAACACAAATGTGCCTGGGGGATAATAAAGAGGAGTGATTGCAGATGCCTTTTGGCTTAAGGAAACTTTGAGTTACAATCAGGCTTCCCTTAATGATGGGGATATGTTCTGGGAAATGTATCCTTAGACAATTTCATCCCTATTGTGAACATCATAGAGTGCACTTCCACAAATCTAGAAAGTGTAGCCTACTCTACATCTAGGCTAAACGGTATAGCCTATTGCTCCTAGGCTGCAAACCTATACAGTAAATTACTGTACTGAATACTGTAGGAAATTGCAACACAATGGTAAGTATTTGTGAATCTAAACATATCTAAACATAGAAAAGGCAATGTGTTCCACTGTAACATTATGAAGGTTAAGATGTCACTAGGTGACAGAAATTTTTCAGTTCTTGATAATCTTATGGGACCACTGTTGTATATGCAGTCCATCCTTGACTGAAATGTCATTATGTGCCAAATGCCTATTTGAAAGCGAAAATTTATGGGATCAGTAGATCATTAAGTACAGTAACATGGTTTGGGCCTAATTAATCCCAATAAATCCTATGATATGACTTTAATCATTCATTTTTTCATCTGTTAAAAAATATTTTAAACACTTAATATTTTGTAAAGATTAGCTGCTACCAATAATTATGATGATGATGATGATGATTAACTCTCAGCATCAACATACCAGGCATCCTCCTAGATCTAGGGGAATTTGGCATTGAACAACACATAGAATTATTTTTCTCACAAAACATACAGTTCCCGAGAGTAAACTAGACAATATAGCAAACAAATAGGATGATTTCAAGTGGTGATAAATGCTGTGAAGAAATAAAACAGGATAATGGGAAAATGTAAAACCTTGAGGCAAGAACAAGTCTGGCAAATAAAGTAACAATGAAGCGGTTCATAAAGATAAAATGCTCAATAAATGTTAGTTGAATGAATACATGAAAAAAATGAATTATCTTGGGGGAAAAAAGAAAATGAATGAATGAATGACCCCAAGGAGAAAAAGACAAATTGGATACAAACCATCCTCAAAATGTTACCATTTCATCAAAATGAAAGTAGGTAGAATTGCCCTCATATTTTCATGCCCATTTCCCAAAGTTGCATGATTGCCTTTTTTTATTTCTCCCACAAAAGATTATACTTTTATTTTATCTTGCTAATTTAGCAGGGATACAAATCTTAAAGCTGAGAACACACGGGGCAGTATTCTTCAGACTCTGTCTCCCAAAGGTTAGCTCCAAACTCCTCCCCTGCAATCAACACCCTTTATGGGAGACAGCTGAGGTCAGATCAACGGTCTATACCAGGATGGCACAGCTAACAGGGCTGGTGGGTGAAGGTGTCACAGGGTTCTGGAACCACTTGTATGCAAAGCCCTAAAGTTTCAAATGCAAATCTGAAGGAGAAATAATTAGCATTTTGTTTTCTTTACCCAAGGAGTTAAATAAGGTAAAATATTATGTCACAATGAAAAAAAAAACACTAAGCCAGTGCTCGCTCCATGATGATTTCAATTGTTCGGATTAATTTCTCAGTTGAAGAGCATCTGCAGGTGGGATTATTCTTTGGCTGCTTCTGTTCAACTCAAAGTCTTTTCTGACAGATGGTGATAGCAAGTAAATAAGACCTGTGTATTTGAGAGGCTGGAGAAGCCTGGGCTCATGAAAAGAACAATAATCATAAATAAATATATTTCAAGCTGTCCCTATGTTTACTGAGGTCTCAGATATTAGAGGAAAAAAATTTCATTCATATTTGCAGAAAATAAAGTTTCCTGTCTCCTTTCCCACTTCAGAATGTATTATCAAGAGGCTTATGGTATATTCTTGATAGAAACTCTAGCCACAATATATCTAAAGTTCTGTGTGTACATTAAATATGGTACTTTTTAAATAATTATATGGTTCAAGAGTTGTAGTTGAGTAAAAATTTCTAGCCAATTTTCCATGTCATAACTGCAAGACAGAGTTAACTGAGTTTAAAGCAAACATTAGTGAAATGAATGATGCTTACTGGAAAAAGAATGAAAGAAAAAATAATAACTGCATTAACATTAAATTTATCAAATGCAATGCTGTTTGGGGAAAAAAAAATTCTTGGATGACTTAAAGCCTTTTATTTATTCATTTAAAAAAGTGACAGCAGTGCCTAAACTTGCCTGTAAAAGTACATTGAATGGATATTTAAGGCAACTCAAGATGATATTCTTCAGAAAATGACAAGCCACTTTATATAAGGATATGAGTGTGACAAAAATCAGTGTCTGGAATCTCTATTCTATTCACAAGTGCCATTTTTATCATGCATTGCAAATATACTAAGGCTAATCTATACTCTTACTATAACAAATACTAGTAAAAAGTCTCCATTTTAGATTTAATATCTTTCTTAATGTTAGGATTCCTTATGGTCTATAAAGGCTGTTTGATGTAACTTATGCGAGCAAACTGAAATAAATCAGTTTGTGAATAAAGGAGATTCTACTTGTCCTTTTGTCCTGAATTTATAAGCAACAATTTTTATTCATTTCCAGATCAGTTAACTAAAACATTGTTTCTAAACTGAAAGGAAAGAAAAAAAAATTAACCTGCTACTTTCTATTTCTGACTTTCTATAAAATCACCGACCTTAAATAAATTTAAAATGTTAGAGGAGAAAGTAATCATTATGTTAAAGTGATGAATTTAAGATTTGACTGGTATTCCATTTGATCTGAACTATATTTCTTAAGATTTGAATGCCTCTTATAAGAATGATTGTTAATGTCCTAGTTCTTTCAAAGATTATAAAAAAATCTACTGTAGCTTAAAATCTTCAAATAAAAAGTTGTTCTTAGGCGATTTTTAGAGAGAGACTTTAAAAAATAAAATTATGGTGAAATATATTATTTGGATTACAGAGAAGAGCAGGCACATACTAAACTTTTCTCTCCATCCTAAATACAAAAGCATGTGAGTATATGTGTGTGTGTGTGCATGCGTGTAAGATTGTAGAAAGTGGGCTAACTTTATATAGAATATAGGAAATCTAGCTAATGTTTGTGTTATATGATAAAAATAGGTTAGATACATGGTTTAGAGCAGATTATTTTAGTCATATACAATGTGCTCTTCTAAAGGCTTATTTTAAAATAGAAACTATAATTTGTAAAGGAAGTATATCTCATGAAAATAAATCACTTAAAGCAATCAATATTGAAAGTTGAAATCCTCCCCTCTTGAAGTTTCTACACAGACAACACTTCTGCTTATATTTCTTCTGTTTATCTCTATGTTTATTTATATTTCATTTAGATACTATTCAGGTATATTCAAAACATCCTTCATTAAAATGAACTTTATTTTCTTCTTTTCCTAAGTGGTGTGTAACACAGATATGGTCAGTATAATTTGGAAAATAAATATTGTTCAGTTAAAAATAATGTAATCAGATATGTACATCTGAGTTCTAAAACAGAAATTGATATGATAGAATTGTGGATTGAAATTAGCTTTATTAATCATATTATTTCTTAGACAGACCTCAAACTACTTATTCTCCATGTTCAATTTTTATATTTTTTCTCAATTGTTCCAAATAGGTATTTGAGCAACACTAAAAATATACTGCAGTTTTTGCACTAGCTAATAGACTCAGAATAACACATCCTTCACCAGGAATATTTCTGTTTTCCTTTCAGTGTCTCTAGCACCAAATGATACAATACAGAAAAATAAATAGCCGTTCAATCATGTTTACGTGATTACAAAGTTATAGGGGAACAAAGTGACCATCTCTGTGATTACAGCCCATATTTAAATATGATGTATAACATTCACATTCTCTTAATTGCTCAGAATAAAAAGTAGAATTTTAAATTCAATACAGGTTATGGATTTTCTTTTTTGCTTTTTATAAATCAAACAAGTCTTACAAGGAAGGAATTCCTCTAAAGAGTTTCAGATTTGGCTCAGATCAAATAAAAAGGCAAACATTACTGGGAAAATTGCCATTTGTCAACTGTTCCATGTCATATCATGTGGTGATACAGTTCTCTAAACAGCAAATGTCAGAATACTGACACTACTGTACAATCTAAAACATGTATGAAATTGAGCATAAACGATCCAAAAATATTGACAGTGGCATGTTTGTCAATGAATGGTGTTTGTGATGACTAATATTTTCTTCCTGAGGTTTGAGCATGCCTGTATTTATTTTCTATAGGACATCCCTGGGGCTAGGGGACCAGAGAACAGGAGAGAGTCAAGCTATTTTTAAAGTTAACAACAAAAAAAAAAAAAAAGATTTTAAATCCATGCTTAATTAAAAATGCAACAGTACAAGTGGATGATTCATTTCTATCTTAAAAAGCTGAAAATTAAAAATTATGCAATACCCTAAAGTATAAAAACTGATTCAAATGTTGCTTCACATAATAACCTTCAAGTAGATCCCAAAGCTCACCTATTTAGCTAGACTATTTGTTGCTTTCACTGCATTGTACTTTCTTAAATGCAAAATATAAGCAAATAAAGGGCATTTATTAATAGTTCCTTATAATGATAAAACAATTTTTTCTAATTGACCAAAAAATTAAAGTATGCATTTTTCAAATATTTAAATCTTACCTTTAGAGAAACATTGATGTAAATTGTTTCTTCATCCAACTGTGATTCAACATTCCCTAACCATTAAGGTACAAATTTAGGTACAAAAGCAGAGGTCCTATGTGTTACATTTTATTCAGAAATATAGATGACATTTCCTTTTACTAGGTAGCCTAGAGTGACTAGTTCTTGTCATAATGTTGTCATAGTGATAGTGACATCAATGTACTTCATGGTAATCAGTGCAGCGATTTATCTGAGAAAAATATCAGCACTGATTCCTGGTGCATTTTACATTTCAAAATGCTGTAAAATATACTGTTTAATATATTACAGGCAAATGGGCTTTACTTAAGTAAAGCACCCAGGACTTTAGATAAAGTGATGGATATACGTATCTGTGAAATATAGCTAAAAACACAAGGGTCTGAATGGATGACGGGTGTATTGGTGAACATAGCCAAGGGATCATGATTAACTGGTTGCTAAGGAAGATTTTACTCTCAAGTGCCTTTGCCAAATACAAAATCTCCTCAAGTCATGAGCTCAGTTTGATTATTTTGTTAAATCCTTTTTAATTTTTTTGGACTCCAAGAGTGATATCATGGTGATAGTCCTGAATTCTGGATTCCATCCTATACAACCTTGACAAAACGCTTTCAGTCATCACCTTTCATGCCAGAGGGCTGTCGCTGAAAATTCAGATGGTATGCTCTCTAGTGGTTCAGTCACCTCTTCCTTCGATGCTGTGCAGGTCACTGTCACAGTTAACAATGAGAACAACGTTGGCAGAGCCTGTCAGAGATAGAGAATCCCCATTTTTAGGTCATCAGCACATCAAAACAAAACACAAATACACAAAGTGTTATAATTTTTTAAATATTTAGAATGTTTTCTTCTTATAAACTAGTTCTTTTAACATCTAACTATGATACAACACAACTGAGCATCTCACATAAAATTACAAGGCTTATTTTAAAAATAATGATTCATAATGGACACGGGATACTGATTATTAAGTGATCCTATGCTGAAATTTGGAAGAAAATTACTCCCTCTTCCCATCCCGGAGCTACATCTCTGTGACTGATTGTGGAGCCTCATTCTGAGAAGACCAAGATGTCCTTCTTGAATGTGTGAATCTGGCTAGAAATCAATTTCTTATCTGCTAAGAATAGTTCATTCTAATTAAAATAAAGGGATATCAGAGGCTCTCCAGGCAAAGTAGACCTTCTCCTATCAAAATTCCAGACTAGTAAAAGTTCTTTTCTTAAACATTTTTTGATTTGTGTTGAAACTATCAGTTTATAGAAGATAAGCCATGAAAAGCATAGCTGAACTACTTTTAATTAACTATTTGCTTCCTTTATCATTCTCATCGGTTGGACTTCAAAAAGTAGCATTGCCCCTTTGTCACCCTTGTAATCTTACCTCAAAAACAATGACATATATGATCATAGCTAATAGTCTGCACTGAAAGGGCTACTTTGTATTTGGTTAAAAGTTGATGCGTTTACTTAAGGATCTATTAATAAAGGTCTTCATAGAGCTGATTTTGATTTGATAATATTAATACAGGATTTTCTTTGCATATACCAAATTTTCACAAGTCACAGATTTAATATCTGAAGTTTTGAACTCTTACTTTATGCCACACCATCCAAGACTGGTTCAGTGTGAGCCACTGGGGATAAAAGAGGCAGAAGATGGTGTGGGTGTTTTGGTTTTTAAGCATCGTCTCTTTCTTAATTGTTCCCACCCCCCAATACAGCCTGAATCCTTGCCACTATCTCACATTTCCTAGGGCCTGACCGTCCTGCCTTAATCTTTGTTGGGACGGCCACTGCTGCATTACTCTCTGAAATGCCTCAAATATCAATAGTGCCAAAGTTGAAAAACACTGCCATAGACGCGCGCACACACACACACACACACACACACACACACACACACACACACACAGGATGCATAAAACAAACTAATAATCAGGGCCACATTCCTTTGCTCTAAAGAGCAGATCAGATAATTTGCATCTTTAAAAGTTGTTAACATAATAAGGCTTAATATTAAGCGTGGTTTGCAGTGCATCATCCCAGGCTACCTCAACACCAGCTCTGGTACTAAATACTTTTTCTTATATGTTGTAAATAAACATGCAACTTGTTGAATTGAAATACATATGTCTTGCTGCAATGCATATATACTTGGGAAAGCAGCCTACTCTAATTCAGCAAGCCTCGCCATATGGTCCAGTCCTAAAGGATGGGCTGTCTACATTAAGAACATACTCTGTCTGGAGGGCTAACCGTGTTGATATGAGCGCATTTTCAGATCCATCCAAGGAAGGCTTCTTGATGTTGTAGAAACGCTTCTGCTTGCTTTGTTTTTGTTTTTGTGTTACTAAATACATGTTAAGAAAAACATTTACAACCCAGAAAAGCAAAGGTCAAATCCAAGATAACACATTATTTCTGTTTTATCATAATTAGTGTATATGTTTTCTTTAGCTTAAAAAATGAGAGCTTTTTTTCCCCTAACTGTATGTTTTGTTTCTTACTTACCATAACTTTTTCTCTAAGACTATCTTATCTTAATATTTGGCTAACAAATATTCACCTAAAATACCTCTGATATACTCCATAAAACTCTTTCTAACAGATAATGCTGGAATTAGGTCAGGAGATTAACACACACTGATATGCAGAAGGGAGGCGTGCAATGGGACTTTCTGCTGTGAAGGCTAGGCTGTCAGGTCCGGCCTCTTGGCAGACTGTTGTCCTGCTTCTTTGGCTTCTTGCTTGGAAAATTCCCAAGCAGGGCTGGCATGACGGAGTGACCACAGACAGGAAGCAATTCCACACGACAGCTTTTATAGCAGAAAAGGGAGCTATACAAAGCGAGATTATGTTCCAGAGAGGAACCGGTCAGTCTCCACAAGTGGAGAAAGACACTGAGGACTCCCAGGTGGTTCCCTTTGATTGGCCTGGTCTGGGGGAGGGCTTACAGGAGGTGTGGGATGTTACCAGATGACTGTTATACATGACTGACAGGTGTTTTATAACAAAATTGCAGCTCCACAGGAGTATATGCCTCAAAACCTCAAGTTCCTGCTCTTTGTAGTTGTTAGCTGTGTTTTCCTGCAGTCTCGTCCCTGGTTTCTCTGCCCCTAGGAACCACCCTTCTTCCCTGTATCTGCCACCTGTGGATTTATTTGGTCCCTGCCTGACAAGGCTTTCCTGCATTTACCAATATGGTAGCAACTAGTCACATGTGCCTATTGAGCCCTTAAAATGTGGCTGGTCATTAGGAAATTAATTTGTAATTTTATTTAATTTTTAAAATTAACTTTTAGTTAATGAAACATTTTTAAATGTTTTAATTGTATTACATATTTAATTTTGGCTAGGAGCTACTGTATTGAAGGATGCAACTTAGAATAATAATGATAAAGAAATTGAAGTCAGAAGAAACAGACACATCTAATTTGAACAAAAGGAAAGAAGAAATACTAAGACAAAAAAGAAGAATGCTTATGATGGATCAATATCTACCAGGGTTTAATCTTCTTTTGACATTTAGGTCACGTGGCCTTATTGAGGTTAAAATGTCATATTATCAATTTTTTTTTGAAATGATGTGACTTATTTTGATTTAGAGCAATTCTAAGAATTTAGAAAATTCCAATTGTTTATAGTAAAAGAGAATAAACCACATGTTTTATAAGATTTAAAGTTTTTCGATGGCAGAACACAGCACACTGACACTAGGGTAGATGAAGGCAGAACTCTGTTGCTTACAACAGTAAACAAGAGACACACAGATAATTGTATGTGGGTACAGAATAACAACAAGCTGTAGCTGTAGGGGAAAGTAGAGTGGGGTTAGCTAGGTTACAGGGACCCCTGAGGATTTGTTAGTTAGTAAGTTTGCGGGCTGCCCTTAGTTTTCTGGTACTTGGCCCTGGGGAGAATAGGATATGTATATAGCGTAATAGCCTCATAAGTTGAAGTTGGGATGAGGATTTAATCAACTTCTCAGAAAGGGGAACTTACTGGCTGTTAGCCAGAGCCTCAAAACAGGATCAAGACACTACAATTTAAAAATATATATATATATATATATATATATGTATATATATTTTACAATGATTCCTTGTTGTCTTGACATCAGTGTTGAACTCAATTATTTGAGGTATTCAAGTGGCCCCCAATAGTAATGGAAACTTTCAGAGAGTAGGATATAAGTTCCCCTAAACAGTATAGAAAAACATTTTATTATGAGAGCAGAAAGGAAAAAAACTAGCAGAAGTATAAGTAGTCCTTGTAGGCCAGCCTGTAACCAAGTTAGCCATTTATATGGCAAAAACAGTATGAAATTTTGGGGCCTCTAACAATATCCTGGTGGAGTTGTAAAGTGTGTTTAAAAGTTTGAGTTTATTATTTTTTGTGATAGTAATATCTTGGTGTATTTCTTAAGTCAAGGTGGTAAGTGCAGCAGTTTGTTGTTGGGGGATATGAACTGATAGTTTGGTAAAGCCTCTGTAAATATTAGCAGTATTTGTTTGTAACCCGGGGGAGGTGTAGCTGTGGAGGTCACAGTCAGAGACCAAGTGGGGAGGTTGTGGGGGCAAGCTCAGGAGTGGGGAGGAAAAAGGCTCTGGGGAGTGAGAGGTCTAGTCCAAGGTGAACCAAGGTGAGGCACTGGTGTCCATAGAATGGTATGGAATGCCACAGATGTTAGTAACCTCTACAAGGTTTCCCTTTAGGCATGAGAGTATAGACAGAAAGCAAGGAGCACACGAGAATCATGAGACATGCAAACAGGGAGCTCAGCAATTATAATATAATCAATAATATTAAAAGAAAAAACTAATAAATGTTCTGCATCCAATTTGTCAGCCCTTAGGGGAGGGAGCCTGTGGGTGTTGCTGGTGCGATGCCCTCAGTGTCTGGGATGAAGTTGTCTCCGGCACAGGGGGTGAACCCATCTCTAATTGTGAGGTCTTGGGCTGAAATGACATTGCCTAAGGTGAAGTCATCTCCAACAATGAGCTCCAGGGCCAGGGCAATGTCACCTGAGATATGGGACTGGGCTATCCGTTTTCAGTAGGTACCCACCAGAGTTGCTCTGGGTCTTGTTTAGGGTTATGATAGTGAGACTGAGCCTCTTGTGATGATGCTCCCGGCAGCTTGACTTATGAGTATCTTTTCAGTCAAGGCTCTGTGAGTGCACAGCTAAGAAAGGTGATATTGGCATTTGTGTTGTAGCTGTAATTGGACAAAAGCACCAGAACCTGCCTGACACAATTAAAGAATTAAGGGTAGATGAACCTAAAAGCTCCTAACCAGTCCAAGATTTTGTCTGGACAGGTGATGAGGGAGTTCTGTTGCAGATGCATTTTTAATTTATGTGCCCAGATTTGCATGCATGTTGTTACTAGTGTGTTACATTTTTGTCCATTAAAATATTTGTGGCTGATCATGGAGTGACAGGATTAGCCTACTGGCAGGCCCTCAAATTTAACAAATGGGCCCTTTGCCTCAGTTGCTAGTTTGGTTGGTGATAGACAAGCCAGCTAGGTCTTTTGGTTGTAGGGCTTGTACTAGCTAGCCAAACTTGATGGAAAGTGGACATCAGCATTTGTCATGTTGAAACAATGGCTTAATGGGAGAGTTTAAGCCTCTGGATTGCAAACCAATGGAAGCATCCAGATCAAGAGTAAAGAGACCAAGAGTTGACAGAATTGTGTTTAGTTGCACTTGACAGGACTTTGTTGTCTGATGTTGATTTGCCTCCAGCTTGTATTATTACCAATGAAGGGTTGTCTGTTTTAGTCAGTATGGGATATGGCATTGATTTCATTATTATCACAATGTCATTTCTATTTTATTTACTAAGTGGAATTTTCTGTCTCCCTAACTGGTACTCTACACTGACTATGTGAATGTTTCTGGAAAACTAATTTTAATTTTCTGGTGAGGATTAGAGGGAGAGCTTGAATTAATCATCTACCTCTTATAGCCTAAATATCGAAGAAAGTCTTTTGGGCGGTGTAGTTTATGCTCAAAGGGTTCCCATATCAGATGGGCAGGGTCCTGGCCCATGGGAAAATCCATGATAAATCGATCAAAAAAGGAATCTTTACTCTAGAGCTGGCCTACCTCCTTTATGGGATGGAGGCAAAATTAAAAATCCATAAAGACAGGAGGAGACATTATTAAAGGGCCACATATTATATAATGTGTCTTTATATATACGTGGAGATGAGACATTTCCTCTTCTTTAAATATAAGAGTGATAGGAAAATGTTTAAAAGTTGATATGTGGTGTGAGTTGGCTAAAGGGCCTTGAATTAAGAGATATTAATACCTGGGGAAATACAGAGATCAGTTTATGAGTTTATTTGTTATTTTGTAATTTAAATAAGAGTTCTTTGAGAAGTCCATTAGGTGTCTCAGTTAAACCAGTTGTCTGGGACCTGTTGGGGAAATGAAAGTTTTATTGAATGCCTTTTTAAAAAGCCCAGTGTTACGCATGCTGAGAAGTAAGCGTGTGCTCTGATTACCATCACCAATGTCTGGAACTCCAAAGGGGATTCGGAGTGTCCTACTGAAGCCTTGTTTTGTGGCCTTAATGTAAGTAGAGACGTGTGACTTTGATTTATATTTTGGATATCTGTGAGGAAAGAGATTCACAGAGTTCTTTACTATGAAGAAACAACTCTTAGGCAATGATCTAAGCATTTGTGAAAATGTGCAGATGGGGCAATTTGCTGACCAGGGCATTCAGAGCTAAGATGACTGTCTGAAGTCTGGCCAACTGTGCTGACCCTTGGGTCCTGCCCTTTTATCAGGATGTAAAGCAACAACATTCCAGCAAGCTGCACCACTTATGATGGTGGCAGTGCCAGCCCTACAGCCTACAAACTCCCATTGCTTCACACTCAGTTAATCCTAAGGGGCTCTCAAGGGAGCCAAGGGATCTGGGAGTGGGGTGACATCCTTCAGCACCATTGCATCTGTCATGGGACTGAGGACAGTAGAGGCCACTCCCTCCTCCGTGTGAATATGCCAGAGGGTCCAGGTTTAGCTCCATCCTGTATCAAGGAGGCCTCAGTAGCAGTGTTGAGCTTGGGGGTACGGCTCCTATGACCTAAGGCATTAATGGGCAACCTAATGGACATAACAGGTCACAGGTGCAGGGTCTGCGAGATCCTCTATTTCTGCAGCCCAGAATGTGGTCAGCACTTTTTGTTCTAATGGTGTATAGCACAGAGCCAGGAAGTTCATTTTCTTGTTTCAAAAACCCATGGACAAACTACGGTCATTGTAGGCCATCCAGAGACTGCAGGAGGCATGAGAGGAGCTTGCTAGAGCCTCTACAGTGAGTACCTGAGGGTGCTAATGCAAGTGCTTGTCTTTTTTTTTCTTTTTTTTTTTTTTTACTAAATCAATTATTTTAATAAAGAAAAATGTACTTCTGAGAGAAAATAACCGAGCTCATTGGTGTGTAGCATTTTAAATAAAGCAATCTGATATTTAGCTGAGGGTAACTATTGAAACTGTTGAGATCAATACTGTTCACTGACTCTCCAATTTTAGGCAAAGATAAGCCTTGTTCTTGCTTCTTTTAGGAGGGATACATCAACTGAGATAAGAGGCCAAACTGCATTTTTCAGGAAATGGTTTCCCTTTGATCTTTATTTTCTTCCTGTCAGGATCATCCATAACGTCATACCTCAAGAAGCTTTATTTTATCACAAGCCTTTTGCCACAACCAGCATGTTCAGACATAAATGTGTGCTTCTCCTCATGAAAAGAGAGACTGCAGCTCTGGAGATTGAACATAGTTCTGTAGTTTCTGCTACACTCCTCTCTTGGACATCAACAAACATCCCATTTTGAGACATGTGTTTTCATATGTTGCTTGAGATTATCTGCATTTTAATGTTTTCTGGCATACTTCACATGTTATATTCTCTTTAGGGATTTTTCTCACGTGTTTTAGATGCTCCATCTGTGCTTTTGCCACAAAGAGACATTCCTTTTGCCATGTATTGCCCTAGTGGACCTGTCCCTGTCTTCTCAGCCTGCTACGCGAAGCTGTTTTCCACAGTTCTCAAAGTTACACTTGAATCATGGTTCGCTTTTATGCTGGCACTGGTGGATTTTCAGCTGCTGATGTTTCTTAAAGGTCTTTCTATATCCTTCAAAACTGCATACATATTGCTTTTGCTAATTTTCATGTTTGCCTGCAAACTGTTCCTTCCAGTTGGATTTTGTGTTGAATTTGTGATCACAGCCACTAGCTGCACAAATGAAAGGATTTTCTCCAGTGTGAATTAGGATGTAGTGATTCAGATGGTATCTCCTGATGAGGATTTTGACATACTCCTTTTATAGTCACAAACGAGTCATCTTTCCCCTGTGTGTTTGCACAGGTGTGCGCTGCAGGGTCAGCCCAGTGGGGCTGAGATCTTGCCCACCCAGATGAAGAGCATCTGCAATGGTCAGGGATGGCACCAAGGCCAGGTGCTCCAGGGTTCCTGGGCCTCTGCACTGGGCTAGAAACAGTCACATGAGGAGCCACTTGAGGTGACCAGGCATAGTCAGCCACTGTTCTCCCTAGTGCCAACATTCTGCTCTTGACAACTCCATGCACAACCCAGGAGTGGGGCCCTGCAGGTCAGCTGAATTTAATTTGGACAGATTTTAAGCCACTTAAGGAGCCACTTAAGGTGACCAGGTATAGGCAGCCAACATTCTGCCTAGATCCAACATTCTGCTCTTGACGACTCCATGCACAAACCAGGAGTGGGGCCCTGCAGGATTAGCTGAATTTAATTTGGATAGATTTTACAGCCTTTTGCTGGAGGGGGTTCCATTTAAGGTGAGCTGGTTTAAAAGTTGCAGTATCAGGGACATTAAGTAGAATTTGTAAATGAGGAATATTCTGCCTCTAAAATACCAAAAGGACTAAAAGATGTTAGACATTCATATTTATGATGAGTGTGTCAAACAAAACTCCTTGCAGGAGGATGTCATTTATGTAATATCATAATATCATACCTGTGCTGCTGGAGAAATGTGGACACAGTAAGCTCTTGTCTGCAAAGATTGTGTGCAATGGAAAAGCTGTTGAGGTACCCCATAGGGTAGCCTAGAGAAAGTTTACTTTTTTCCTTGGAGACAAAGGCCAACTACAGCCTTTGAAATAGCCACTGAAGAGAAATATTAGCCAAATCTACAGAAGCAAAGTATTTACTTGTTGTTGGTTGAATGATGTAAGTAATTTTAATAATATTAGGTATTCATTGTGGGGACCTTAATAGATGGGACCACCCTGAGGCATCATTCTTTATTTTTTATTCCTTTAAAGCTTTAAGAACAGGCAACATTGAGCTGTTAAATGGAAAGGCAATGGGCATAATCACCCATTTATTAGATTAGGTCTTATGTTATGTTTGAATTTTTGAAGGTCCTTTTTAAATTTACATTGGACCATCTTAACTATTTTAACATGAAAGATCCATAGGGTCTCATTTCTCAAGCCAATTTTTAAGTGCTAAAGACTGTATTTAATTTCAATTTAGTACTTATTGTATCAGAACATACATACCCAAAATGAGATATTTTAAAGCAATGGATACTATGACTATGGGGAATTTAGGAAGGACTATAAAGTGAGGAGTAACTACTTTTTCTCTATTTAAAAGTTTAAAATTTTTTAAGTAATGGAGTCTCACTATGTTGCCCAGGCTGGGGTGCAGTGGCTATTCATAGGCAGGATCATAGTGCACTGTAGTCTCAACTCCAGGCTTCATCTGATCCTCTCAAGTAACTGGGACTACAGATAAGTGCCACCACTCCTGCCTTTGTTTTACATTTAGTTACTTTCCCAAGATTATAGAGGATATCGTGTTTAAATTTGGTGAGATCCCTGGTTAAAACTGTGATTTAAGACCCAGTACAATTAAATCTATGAAGTTTTGTCAATTGGTGCATTTTAGCAGATATCATAGTTAATTAGTATCTGTGTTGTAGAGGCACAAAAGCCCAATCAGTATACCTTTTATAATATTGTTATAAAAATTATTTTAGTAAATTTTTGATTTCTAATTGTATTAATTTACAGATAATTGTGTGTGTGTGCATGTGTATATATAGATGGAGTTATATTAACATATAAATATATGAGGGCTGTCTGAAAAGTATCCTGCCATAGATACCATGGATACATGGATGCAATGGCTGGATACTTCACTATTTACTTATTTAAAATGTTTTCCTCCTATACCTAGGTCATTTCTTTTCTCTTCTTTTGGGCTTCTAACCAGCTAATGCCATGGGTTTTAGTTTCTGTCTCTATCTGACAATTTAGAGTTCAGAACTTCTAGGTGGTTACAGGAAAGGAGTGGGGAAAGGGCCTGGTGGTCTGCCTCATAGGCAGCCGGCTCTTCCTCTAGGGCTTCCCAGTCCACCTCTGAAGGCTTGGGGTTTCAGCTGAGAGCTACAGAAGCCTCTCTTTGGGGGAGTGCAGTGAGCTCCTTTGTGTGACGTACCAGTCCCTTCGCATGTTGCTATGCAGGGGCACTCACTAATACCAAAGCACACTGGCCAGGAGTTTTGCATTATTTAAGCAACTGTGTGACTGTTGAAGGAGGTTGCTGGGATGAGATATGTGTTTCCTTGTACCAGAGGCCCCCTTTGGATTGAGTATTGGACAGCTAGTCTCCATGATATTCCTGAAGGCCTGGGGAACATGAAGTTCCCCGACAGGAGCAGCAAAATGTGCAGCAAAGAAGACAGGTTCGCTGCGATGCCCACCTGAGCAACACTGACTACCAGACAGGGGTGCCGTTTCTCTACCACACAGAAACAACCAACAACACCTCTGCACAGGTGTTGCCTGAAACACACAGACAAACCAGCATTCTGCCATACATGATGATAAACAAAGAAATGAAGGGAGGGCATTGGAGGACATCTCTTCCTGGAGTAGGCCTCTGCCAAACACAGGCAATGACTGGAAGCACAACAGAATGCCAGCCCCAGACAGTGCGGCTCCAGTGGTCCATCACTCCTATTGCCACGCGAGGGGGCTCCACTCGGGCTTGGATCTAGTCTCTGGAGTTTAGTCCAATAACATTCTTCATTAGACTGTTCTGAGACGTGTGGAGATACTTGGCAACCACAGGCAGCAGACCCAGCAACAGGCAACATGCTGAAATGCAAACTCACGGGTTCTGCCCAAGCCTATCTCAGCATGGTCTGGAACCAGTTAGTAAGCCAAGAACAGTCTCCTGAAAAGTTATCCAAGAGTCAGCAGTGATCCTGCTCACAATGACAATTGTTTTATAAGATTTAAGGATTCTTTTGGTGGCAGGATACAACACACTGACACTGAATACATGAAAGGTGGAACTTCTTGTTACTTCCAGCTACTGAGACAAAGCTGCCAGGCGGGGCACGGAGGGAATCACTCTCAGGGACAAGGCAGTCGCAAAAGAGAGCTATAATGGGCAGCTATGTAGGGCCCCAGGGCAAGCAAGGTGAGGTTATTTAGGTTGCTCTGTTCGCTAAAATGCTGTGCTTAATTGCCTGGTACTTGGTTTGACCAAGGAAGTGGTTGGAATGTGGAAGTAATCAGCTTTTCAGAAGAGTGGGGGGCTTACCAGTCTCTAGTCAGGGCCTCAAAACTAAGTCAAGATATCATTAAAAATAACCTAAAGAAACAAACCCCCACAAATCTCTATTACGCCACAGGTAAAATAGAGTTAGTAATGATAATAATAATGGTGATAATATTTAATTTTTCGAAAATGTATTTTGAAAGGTTTTGTTCTAAAATAATTCGATTAGGGAAGTTTATCTATATGTTTTTGAGATCCATTCCTACCTGAGACATTTAGGAAGAAAAAATGTTAGTATAATATTTCTAAATTCCCAACAAGCTACAGATATATATTTTATTTTAATTACTAGCAAAAACAGTAGCATAGACACAAATGAAAAACATCTCAAATGAAAGAACAGATAGGTATCCTTTCTTTGTTCTGTTGACTACTCTTTTTAAAGTTGCATATGTGACTCTCATGTGATAATACATTAATACAGGTATTTATTCTAAAATTTCTATCTCATATTGAATAAATGATAGTGACAGTCACTATAAACTCTGGGTCCTTTTGCAGGTATACTGCATGCCACTACACTCCAACCTGGGTGACAGAACCCCTGTCTCTCTCTAAAAAAAAAAAAAAAAAAAAAATTAAAGAATTAAAAAAAGGAAAAACAGCTTTATTACTACAACAAAGTACCACAGACTGGGTGGTATAAGCAATGGAAATTTATTTTCTCATAATTCTGGAGGCTGAAGGTCTGAGATCAAGGCGTTACGAGCGTTGGTTTCTTTTGAGGGCACTCTGCTTAGCCTGTAGATGGCCCTCTTCTCTCTGTGGTCTTCACTCTGTTCTTGTCTGTGTCCCAATCAGCTCTTCTTGTTTTTGATTTCAAAATATTAAGGAGGTACAAGTGTTTTTGTTACATGGATAGCTTATTTAATGCTTAAATCAGGGCTTTTGGTGTACCCATCACCAGAATAGCGTCCATCGTAACTGATAGGTACGTTTTACCCCTCACCTCCCTACTCTCCCCCTTTCTTGATTTCCAATGGCCTTTACACTCCTTTGTGCCTGTATGCACCCATTATTCAGCTCCCAATTATTAGTGAGTACATGTGGTGTTTGTTTTTCCATTCCTGAGATACTTCACTTAGGATAATGGTCTTCAGTCCCATCCAAGTTGCTGCAAAAGATATTACTTCATTCCTTCTTATGTCTGAGTAGTAGTCCACGGTGTGTGTGTGTGTGTGTACCAAAACTTTAATATTAATAATTAACTACAGTGGTTAATAAAGTTCAGGGAGATGGGGTGGTGGGAGAGATCTATTGGATTGTGCCTAGGACAGGAGGGAGAGTTTAAACTGTATAAATATGTTTTGAATTATGTGAGTGTATGACCTATTAAGAATTTACATAGGCTGGGCGTGGTGGCTCACGCCTGTAATCCTAGCACTCTGGGAGGCCAAGGCGGGTGGATAGCTCGAGGAGGTCAGGAGTTCGAGACCAGCCTGAGCAAGAGTGAGACCCCATCTCTACTAAAAATAGAAAGAAAATTATCTGGCCTACTAAAACTACATATAGAAAAAATGAGCCGGGCATGGTGGTGCATGCCTGTAGTCCCAGCTACTCGGGAGGCTGAGGCAGTAGGATCGCTTAAGCCCAGGAGTTTGAGGTTGCTGTGAGCTAGGCTGATGCCACGGCACTCACTCTAGCCTGGGCAACAGAGCGAGACTCTGTCTCAAAAAAAAAAAAAAAAGAATTTACATAATCACACAAATATGTATTTAATCATAATTCTGACAAGTGCTACAAATAAAAATACATCATGATATATATAGTATAGTATATATGTGGTATATATAGTACATAATAGAGCCCATAGAACATAGATGATAAAAGCACTTATACTCTAAGAAAAACTCAACAAATATATAGTATTAGTTTTTTTTGAAAAAATACAAAAAAATCTTGCTTTATATGAATTATGTTATGAAGCCATAAAATGATTTTGGGTAAATTAAAGGGTTTTGTATCCATGCAACAAAATATAAAGTTTAGGGGTTTTTACTTCAAAGATATCTCAGTAATACTGTAAATGTTATTATGATATGTTCTAGGGGTTAATTTACAATTCATTTAGGGTAAGGATAGTCTAATATAAAATTTAATTCCCAGCATTGTTCATCCATAAATTTATGAAAGTAACTCTGGCTCCATGGATCAGTCACTAGGACAACTTGACATGATAAAGTAATACTCCAACGAAGTGGTATTGTATTTCGTAACAACACTTTTTTTCCCTTTTAATATCGGTCATAAGTCTAAAATACTTAATGTGGTGCTGTAAATTTCATATTGCAAAGCAAAATGCAATATCAAATAATAGATCTGAGTGTAATATAAGGGATATTAACCATTTTGTTCACATCTTTATTAATAAATTATTTAACTTCAAAATATAAGGAACATTAAATTAGAGGGAAAACTAAAGCCAAATACATCAAGCCTGCAAGTACAGTGATGATAAAATAAAATAGTGTGGATTACTACTGATTATTTTTTCAAGAGGAGTGGTAACTTCCACATTCTCACTCACGATAACCAATTCTCAGTCCCTTTTTTTCTTAACACATCAATATTAGACCTGCTTAATAATGCCATCTTTGGCTTTAAGGGTACTGCTCTCTTCTGGGTTTTTTACTATCTTGCTGGTTTTCCGTTTTAGTGTCTCAAAGTAGCTTTTCTTCACTTTCCCAATATTAAACCTTAAATATCCAAGGGCTCTGTCCTTGGCCTTATTATCTTTTTTAAAACCTAAAGCCAGTCACTGGATGATCTCATCTAATAAAATGGATCTAAAAAAACCCATCTATCCACTGACAAATCTGAAATTTATGTTTCTACCCTAGTACGCTCCAATGAACTCCAGATTCATACATCTAATTATCTATTTTGCATCTGTAACTTTCAATAATATGAAACTACCTTAGTTATATTAACCATGTCTAAAACCAAACTCCTGTTCATTACCCCCACCACACGTTCATATTTTGCATTCTTTCTTCTGCAAATAAGTGGAACAGCTATCCTTCCAGTTTCCAGTTGCTGGGACACAGGGGAGAGTCACCATTGACTTCTATATTTTTCTCAGACCTATATCCACCCATCAGCAAATTTTGCTCACTCACCTTCAAAATATACCTAGAGAAAATAGTATGGAGATTCCTCAAAGAACTAAAAGTTGACCTACCATTCAGTCTAGCACTCCCACTACTGGGTATCTATCCAAAGGAAAAGAACTTTTTTAATCAAAAACACACTTGCACTTGAATATTTATGCAGCACCATTCCCAATTGCAAAGATCTAGAATCAACCTAAATGCCGATCAGTTCATGAGTGGATCAACAAAATGTGGTATATGTATACCATGGAGTACTACTCAGTTATAAAAAGGATTAATCGATGCCTTTTTCAATAATTTGGATGGAACTAGAAACCATTATCCTGTGTGAAATATCTCAAGAACAGAAAAACAAACATCACATGTACTCTCTATTTAATTGGAATTAACTGATGGACACATATCTGCACAGAGGGAAGTAAAAGTCATTGGAAATCAAGCAGAGAAGAGGGAGGAGGGGAAGGGCAAAAACCTACCTAACAAGTATAATGAACACTATTAAGGTGATAGGCGCACTTATAGTTGTGACTAAAGGATTACAAAAATAACTCATGTAACAAAAACATTTGTACTCCCTTAATATTCTGAAATTTTAAAAATATGTATATATATATTTTATATATATAGGTGTTTATATATATATGTATCTAGTATAGGCAGTATATATATAATATAGATATATACTAGAGAGTAGTATAGATATATATATAATATATACTACAGACATAGTATATACTACTGTACTATATGTAGTTACATATACTATAGATATATACTAGAGAGTATATTTACACATCTAGCATACAGAGAGTGTGTGTGTATATATATATATAGGTGTATATATATCTAGGTGTGTGTGTATGTGTGTATGTATATATACACACACACACCTAGAGTGCTTTAAACTATTCCATCTCTTCTCACTTGTCAAATATCTTTTACCTGGATTATTAAAATAACTCTCCTAACTGGTTTGTCTGCTTTCACTCATCCCGCTAAAGACTATACTCCACACAGCAGACAGAATAATCCTTTTACAACTAAATCAGAAGAAATATTTTCCCTATCCAACACTTATAGCAGGTTTCCCATCTTAATTAGAGTAAGAGTCAAAGTCCTTACTAAGGCCTACGGCCCCTACGTGAACTGTCACCATTTGATATTGTTAACCATCCTGATCACACCTGCTATCACCTTACTCACTCTGCTCCTGTCTGTCCTATGGGCCTCTCTGAGCCCCCTTGAACACACTCCAGCCTAATTTTTTCCCCTCAAATGTCCTCATTTTAGTCACCTGCTCAATATTTGCTCAGATGTTACCTTATCAGAGACCTTCCCTGAGTACCCTATATAAAACAAACCTAGCATTTCCTAGCTGTCTTGTTCTGCCTTATTTTCTTCCACATTCTATCAGCAAATATATATTTATTTTTTTGTTTACTTTCTGTCTCTCTCCAGGAGAATATCAGCTTCCTGAAGGCAGGGATTTTTAAATTTTTTTTTCCTCCATGTATCCACAATCCTTAGAAAATGCCTTTCCTACAGTAGGGAACACAGTAATTATTTGTTGAATGAATAATTGAGCAGAGAAGTAAAAAAGAACATTAATTATTCATGAACTTACTCATGGCAAATAAAGCAGTGAAGACTTGAACTGTAAATTAGAGATTTCAGCTCTCTTGTTAAGCAGCAAAAATTAAAATTTAGTGTATTATCAATGGAGAAAATCTTTGGTTTACTAAACTTTTAAATATAATTGCAAAACAAAACCCAGTGACTTGAAAAAATAGATAATTTACATTCACTAAAATTTAAGAATATAAACATGAAATTAATATAGAATGTGTTTCCACAAGAATGGAATACAATTATGCTGAATTGCACTCTGCCTGTATTTTTTTTTCATTTTGTTTTATGTTTTTTTAAGGGTGGAGTATTTAACTTGTTGACCCCAGAATTATATATGTTAAAAATATTCAAAAGAGCTGTTCACTTATAGAAATTAAGCTATTTATATAGATTTGTTTATGTGAACTTATAGTTCTTCTGATTCTGTGATCTTTCTTGGGCTCCTTTGTTATAGTTGAGATAGTACAAAGTATTTCAAAAATTATAAAACTTGCAGAGAACACCGACAAATTTACCAAGTTCTTGAACATATGCAGTCAGGTGAAACCAGGCTTTATATTGCGTGAATCAAAAAATAAATCATCCAAAACAGATTTGAAAATTGTAACAATTTAATTTGATATTGCTCTTTGGTATTCTTTCATCTGCTAAAAACATGGAAATTGTTGCTAGAAAGGGTAAGCATAAAAACGTCCTCTTAACCTTTAGAGGTAGAGTCCAGGTAGAAAAAGAACTAGATGTAAACCACAGAGATCTCAGTTAGCAAAAATAGTTATATATGCCCTTACCAATAATAACTCAAAGAAGCCTCATAGTTACTTGAAACTTTCATTAGCCACCAGCCACCTACCATTTGAAATATTATTTTCAAAAACAGATCCTATGCCTAGTTAGGGAAATAAGCAACATGGACCACATAAATATAACTTAATAGGTCAAATTAAGTATTTCAATTCCTAATACATGTTGAAAATTGTGAGTGTATTGACAAAATGTTTTCAAGAAAATCTCTACATGACTTAAGAGAGCAGTATTGTTTTTTGATAGGTGGGACACCATGGATTACTCTAGCATTCATTGTTGAGTGGTAAACCTTAAAACCCAAACAGGAGTCGGAATGTCTGAATCTGCTCTCACAGAGCACCTAGTCTTTTTTTTTTTTTTTTGAGACAGAGTCTTCTCTGTTGCCCGGGCCAGAGTGCTGTGGCATCAAGCTCACAGTAACCTCAAACTCCTAGGCTCAAGCAATCCTACTGCCTCAGCCCCTCAAGCAGCTGGGCCCACAGGCATGTGCCACCATGCCCGGCTATTCTTTTTCCATATATATTTTTTAGCTGTCCAGATCATTTCTTTTTATTTTTAGTAGAGACGCAGTCTTGCTCTTGCTCAGGCTGGTCTCGAACTCCTGACCTCAAGAGATCCTCCCACCTTGGCCTCCCAGAGTGCTAGGATTACAGGCATGAGCCACCATGCCCAGCCTAGAGCACCTAGTCTTGATTCAACTTTTCAGAGTGACATGGGCTTTAGCAATGTGCCTACCATGCTCAGAAGTCTGAAGAGGCCAGATTACAAGGGTGAAAGCATGGAGTCCGTAAATATTCTGGTCACCTCACAATTTGCAAGCATCTAGAGATTTGATTTTAAAAATAATATGTTTAATAATTGACAAATGCATGTTTTTTTTCATTCCTTGAAACAGAAACTGGACATTAAAGTATGCACTCAATTTTCTTAATTACTTTTTACAAACATGAAGCATTGGTTCATTTGATGAGTTTTTTTTTTTTAAGAATTTTCTGTAATTTCTATAAAATATTTAGAAATGATGTCAACTTTTAAAAATCTCCCACAAGAGTGTTCATTTTGAGGCCTTGGGAGAGTTACGAATTTGACAAAGCTCGATATTTGTTATAAACCTATTGACTAGGGAATTCCGAACAACGATTAATTAAGCAGGGTTGGGCAAAATAAAATATCATAGTTTTTCTACTCTTGGTCAGTAAAATGTTTCAAAAAGAAAAAAATTAACAAAGAAACTATCATAGGATAAATTTTTAGGGATTTTTAGCATCCAAATTAATATGGCAACCCAAAGTAACATTGACATGCAATTATAATGGCTTTGTGTAGATTTGTGCAAAGTGACTTCAAATAGGTCTTTAGTATTGATCAGTGATCTGTCTGTGTTATTCTATGAACTTTCTCTCTCAATTTCTCCAATGACCACTTCAATTTTCCTCTCTATCCCTAAACGTCTCCTGCCTTCCTGTTACATTCCATCCATTCTCCTTCATATGTGTTTTGACCCCATTATACCTTCTAAGAAATAGTACCCAACTTCCCTTTCCTGAATGTTTAATCACAAGTTCTCAACTCTGTCTTTTCCATCAACATATGGCCTTTATCCCATATCTTCCTCTACTTACAGCCCTATCTCTCTTCTGCTCCATACCCAATCATCTTTCTAAACTTATTTCTATCTTGTTGTCTCCATTTTCTCAGCTCCTACACACAATTAACACACCCCATGCCAACATAGCTTCCATTATTTTATGGAACATTCCTTCCTAAGGTCATCAATGGCCTCGATTCTGCCAAATCTGAGACACATTTTTAGTCCATTTCATTGATTTCTCAGTAGCATCTAACACTGTTAACCATTTCCTCTTTCTTGAATTACCAGTTTGCCTCAGCTCCCATGACAAAATACTCTTGACCAATGTCAGAATTAAAGAAAGTACTTGAATTAAAGCAACAACAATGGGAATGCAAGAAAAAAAAAGAGATAAAACACATCACCAGTAGACCTGATTGTCCAAAGAGAATTATGTAATTGTAGCAGACACTATCAGCTATCCACCCAAATCCTTTCTCCCTTCTTTTGTAGTAGCTGGCATGTTATTGTTCAGCCACATTACATTCTCCAGCCTCCCTTGCAGTTAGCTGTGACGATGAACTAAATTTATGAGAAGCAAATGTATATGCTTCTCATAAACCTTTGGAAAGAAGCATCCCACTTACACTACTCTGTGCCTTTTTCCTTTCATGTGGGTATATGAGGATGGCAGAGATACAGTCAGCTCTGGTCTTTGGATGACTAAGTAGAGCGGAGACAACCTCCCCCTCACCGCTGTGCACACACATTTTCCTGGGTTGGAAAATGCTCCATGGACTTTAAACATTAGGAGGTTTGTTGAAACAGATTTCTGGCCTTCAGAAATCACACTTTGCTAAGCACTGTGTTAGACTATTGCACAGAATATCTATTTTTTTTGACCCATTATATTTTGCATCTATTGTTAAAGTGCTTTAGCCTCCCCTATCTAATTCAGAAATGATTATGAAAACTTGATGAAAATTATTTTATTTTTATGCTGGGATGGGCACCTAATTTGGCATAAAATAGAACAAACCCTTGTAAGCACTGTGAGTGATTGGAAAAGGAGTCAAACTGCTGTATCCAAGTTCTCCGGTTTGTCCTCTTTCTACTGATTGTCCTTCCTATTTTTCTTAGAACTGACCCCCAGCTCCCAGGGCACAGTTTCCAGTCCAAAACTGTTCAAATGAATGAATCATTTAAGGTGTTAAGGATTAGAGATGAAGAAATAAGGAGGCAAAAATAGAGGGAAAAAAGTACTTCACAAAACAACATGGTGTTGGATTTTAAAAATGGGAAAGAGAAAATAATATTTTGTTCCCAAGTTTATCTTGCAGTCTTTGGGTGAGTGTGGGGAATGGTGAACATGTGTGCTGTTTGGAGCCAAGGTACACATGCTGTTCAGAGCGGGTGGATACACTGGACAGGCGTGAGCACTCGGCAGCACTGCTCACTGGTTCAGCTTCGATAAGTGATTAGGTGAGACACCTTGGACTAACAATTTCAACCACGAGGAGAGTGATCTAGATGAGCCCTAACATGCCAACTAGATTTGACAATCTGTGACCCTGTAACTAAACTGCTAATTTCATAATAGGGAAAAGAATAAGACCTTTAACATCCTGTAATAACACATACATAGCAGGCTCAAACTCTTTTGATGGGCACATATAATTTTTGTGATGTTTAACTAGAGTAGGAAGAGACATCCAGCCTTTAAATTTGATATATGTCAGTTCAAATGCCATAGTGTTTGTTTTTTTAGATTTAAGGCATAAAATGAAAAATTGAGAAATATTGGTTCTTAGCAACTTCCAAGTAGTACAGGACAAAAAAATAAAAATAAAAATAAAAAAAGAAAAGAAAACTTAAACTTTTCAAAAGATTTAGAGATTTTTAAAATTTAATTATCTTCTTTTTTTTTTTTTTTTTTTTGAGACAGAGTCTTGCTTTGTTGCCCGGGCTAGAGTGAGTGCTGTGGCATCAGCCTAGCTCACAGCAACCTCAAACTCCTGGGCTTAAGCGATCCTACTGCCTGAGCCTCCCAGATAGCTGGGACTACAGGCACACGCCACCATGCCTGGCTAATTTTTTCTATATATATTTTAGTTGGCCAGATAATTTCTTTCTATTTTTAGTAGAGACGGGGTCTTGCTCTTGCTCAAGCTGGTCTCGAACTCCTGACCTCCAGTGATCCACCCGCATTGGCCTCCCAGAGTGCTAGGATTACAGGCGTGAGCCACCGCACCCGGCCAAAAAATTTAATTATCTTCTAAATGTTCTTAGGCTATTTAATGACTTAACATGGGTTTTTTTTTTTTCCTCATTATTGTTCTCTCTCTCCCTCCCTCCTTCCTTCCTTCCTTCCCTCCCTCCCTCCCTCCCTCGCTTGCTTCCTTCCTTCCTTCCTTCCTTCCTTCCTTCCTTCCTTCCTTCCCTCCTTCCCTTTCTTTCTTTCTTGACAGAATCTCTCTCTGTTCCCCCAGCCTACAGTACTGTGGCATCAGCCTAGCTCACAGCAACCTCAAACTCCTGAGCTCAAGTGATCCTCCTGCCTCAGCCTCCCAAGTAGCTGGGACTACAGGCATGCACCACCACACCTGGCTAAGTTTTCTATTTTTAGTAGAGATGGGGTCTTGCCCTTGCTCAGGCTGGTCTCGAACTCTTGAGCTCAAGCAATCATCCTGCCTCGGCCTCCCAGAGTGTTAGGGTTACAGGCAACAGCCACCGTGCCCAGCCACATCTTCATCTATTTCTTTTTTTTTTTTTTTTTTGAGACAGAGTCTCACTCTGTTGTCCGGGCTAGAGTGCCATGGCGTCAGCCTAGCTCACAGCAACCTCGAATTCCTAGGCTCAAGCAATCCTCCTGCCTCAGCCTCCCAAGTAGCTGGGACTACAGGCATGTGCCACCATGCCCGGCTAATTTTTTCTGTATATATTTTTAGTTGGCCAGACAATTTCTTCCTATTTTTAGTAGAGACAGGGTCTCGCTCTTGCTCAGGCTGCTCTCGAATTCCTGAGCTCAAATGATCCACCCGCCTCGGCCTCCCAGAGTGCTAGGATTACAGGGTGAGCCACCACGCCTGGCCTACATCTATTTCTTATAACCAGGATTGAGTTATTCAACTTGACAGTCTGCTTATTGGTTGACATTCAATATACCTTGAATTTTTCAAGAAACCGTTTAGACAAAGTAATGTACCTCAGGTTTTCTCCTTTGTTTATAAACATAAACCCTAAAGATCACATAAAATTATCCCCAGGTTATCAAATGAAACCTAATTTTTTTCCTGGAAATGAATCTTTTAACCTCTAATCTTTTCATGTCCCTCTCACTTGACCATTACATGAAAAATGGGAAAATCTCCAGGCAGTAACAAAGGGTGGCAAGTTAGGCAGACCAGAAATTAAAAGAATAAATTAAAAAAAAAAAAAAAAGAAAAGAACCCAATGAGGAAGTCTAAAGTTAATTTGATTTCTTTAAGGCAGGAAGAGATGGATGACCACTAAAATCAGTGCATTGTACAATGTATTAAAAAGGCACATTTACTGGATGTAAAAGACATGAGTGATTAAATTCTAATATTAAGGTGATTTCTAGGGAGATTAGAGACCCAATATGGTGTAAGATGTTAGAAAACTTGACAATAATGTGGGAGGTCTGATCTCAAGCCCAGCTGCTCCATCTCACATCTTACAAGGTCAACTGGTTTACTGAGTGGGTTAAACTTGATGGAAATGTATTCAAGAAGCCCCTTTATTTTTCACCAATTATTCAAATTGTACATCATGCAAATCTCACAACTTTCAAGTCACCTCTATTTCCTTTTCAATCATTATGACTCACTCTTGGTTACTCAAATGTTTGTTCCAGTCTAAATCGGAGCTCCAATCTCTAATGCCATTCAAAGCTTCTCTCTTCTTCACAAGAATGACCCATGCCTCAAAGGCTTCTAGCGAGAAAGAACATTTTGACTTTTCATTTCCCATTATCTTTCGCTTTCTTTTCCTGCCTTACCTTTTCTAGCTTCTTGAAGCCATCTGCATTCATTGGCTCATGTTTCTTCTTCCCATCTCCCCCACCTCTTGCTTCCAAAGTCATGTTTCCTGCCTCTTCTCTCATTTCTCACTTCTCTCTTGTAAGAATTTCTGTGATTACACGGGCCATGTGGGAATCCAGAATAGTCTCTTTATCTCAAGCTCCTTAGCTAAATCACAGCTGCAAAGTCTCTTTTACCTATAAGGTGACATTCACAGGTTCCAAGCATTAGTGCGTGGATATTTAGATGGCCATTGTTCAGCCTACTCCAGTTTCCTTGAGGACTATATTACCTAATGTAGGTAATGTAGACAAAGTACCTACCATGATGTCTGGCACATAACACTCAACATATGTTCTGTTTCTTCCTCCTACCTCCTCCTCCTTTACTAGGTTGTAGGATATTTTGGTTAAGGCACTGATCACCAAAGGATCTAGCTGCCTCTTCTGTAAAACTGGATATAACACCCACTTCCTTTGGGAATGTAGTGATGGATAAAACTGACTTCACTTCTGTCATTTATAAGCTTACATTCTATTTGAGGGAGCAGACAATAAAAAAGTAAAAAATATATGCGTGTGTGTGTGTGTGTGAGTATATATATATAATGAGATATTAATTACTGCCATAAAATAATTTAGCAATTTAGTCAGGGAAGAAGAGATTGAGTGATGAGGTGGACACCATGATGCATGGCCCACTCTTTCAATTTATTATCTGTCAAATGTGACCTCCATAGAAAGGACTTAACTGACCACGTGATCTGAAAGAGTGTCCCTGCCCACTCTGCCCATCATTCTATCTCTTTTTCCCTGGCTTAACTTTTTATGACATTAATTACTATATCATATTGTGTTTATTTATTTTTCTTACTATTTTATTGTCTGCTCCTCCAATAAAATGCAAGCTTCAGGACAATGGAAGTTAATGAGTCTTATTCATTTTTATATCCCTAGAATAGTCTGACAAGAGCAGAAGCTCAATTAATGCTTACCGAGTGAAATAAGAAGTTATAAACCTCCTTAAATACTAAAATAATAATTACAAAAATAGGAAAGTATTTAATTCCAGTTAAATTGAATATTTTGATCTGTGGCATTTTTATGTCCAGTTAATAAAGATAATTCATAAAAACATAGTTTGATTAAAATGAAAACAGTGACCTTTAAATTTTAAAAGAAGATATTCTAGCTGCAATTCATTTCCAGGGATACAGTTTATAATGATGATTTAACTTAGTGACATGTTTACAAACCAGCAACTCTTCATTTATGATTTTCAGCATGTTGGTTATTGAAATTGATGTCCTTGTTAATGAATTTTTGATTGAAAAAGAGAACATGTGTATTTCTCTGTCAGTTTCATTATTCACCTTAGATATATTATTTTTTTAAATGTGCACATTGATCAATAATGAGACTCTGGATTTGGGGGAAATATATTTAAGTAAATAATATGCAACAGAAAAAAATTCTCTCTGGTTTTAAAAAAAATTCTATTCAAGAATCCAATTTATTTTCAAATTTTTGGTGTAAGTTATCTACATAAAATTCAAATAGTTACCCTTAAATATGTATATGTATATGTGTATATATATTGAATATCTGATCTGCAAAAATTAAAAGCAGATTTCATGTCCTATGTAAACATACATTTCTATGGCAGAAGTTTCTACTAGTTCCAATTGTCTAACTTGTTACTCAGCCGTGTTGTTTTGAGAATTGGTGAATGTGAGCACTCTAAATTGTTTACAAGCTGCATTTTTCCATGATTAGTTCAAATCATATATTATCAGCAGAAGATATCAGAGGGTGATGTTCAGTGAGTACAGCCTTCAAACGTGCCTAATTCCTTTAGGGCTGATGTGTGCATAAGGTGGTGAGCAGCTTCTGCTTGTGCAAGGTGAGATGCTGCCAGGTGTAAGAAGCCTGCAATGGGGAGCTCACCTAACTTCTCGTAGACCTACGGCAAATTAAATGCGACCACAAATGCTTTGGCATTCTTCCCATCAAGAGGGGGGTCTCATGGCCCTTCCCTTTAGTTCTGGCTGGCTTTATGACAACTTTGGATAATACAGTTTGGCACAAATAAAGCTAGTCTAGTTCTGCACTTATCTATTAAGTGCACAGACAGCCCTGAACTTCCAGATAAGAAGTTCAATTACCTTGCTAAGGATATCATATGGTGAGGCCCTGAGACTACATAAAAAGTGGAAGGGAGAAAAATCCAGCAAGGCCCAGTGTTTCAGCCCCATTAAGTTCAGCTCAGTCCCAGCTGAATAACACCTAGTGATCCTAATTATGTTCTGACAGAGCAGTAGAATTGCCTAGCTGAGCACTGAGTGAATTTCTGAGCCCCAAATCATGAGCTCATTAAAGTGGTTGTTGTTTTAAGCCACTAGTTTAAGGGGGAGTTTGTTAGGACCAATAGATAACAAAAACAACCCCTAAATAAGTCATTCTAAAACTTCAGCATAATTTATATGCTTGAAAACAGTCTTTGTCAAGATACATTGCCATATTCAACTACAGGGCTAGATGCGGTCTTGTTATATTAGTAATACCGCTGTATATTATAAATGCTACCCTCTGCAGTGACCACAAAGATGACCAGGCCTCGCACTTTTACTGTAAATCAATACTATGTGATATTGTAAGGAGCATATTTAATCACTCATGTTCTGCTTCCCAAGGCCTGAGAGAAATTGAAAAGAACAGATCAGTCACTGTATACATATTTCAAAATCAGTTGGTCTAAACCAGATCAACTTAATTTTCCTATTCAGGGAAGATCTAACATTTATTGTTCAGCCAGTTAGATTTAAGACATTAGAACCCTCTGCAACTATTGCACAAACAAAATTAGTATCAGAGCTCCATAACATCTGCCACTTTTTAAATATATAGAATATCTTTGTCTTACCTCTATTTCCTAATCTGAGAGCTTCATTACCTTTCACATATTTTCCCAAACTCATTCCACTAATATTTTTGTAATATTATTTTCTACCTCAATAACTTTCTATGATTCCTAATTATTATTTATGATGTTAAAAGTCAAATCCTCATTATGGTTTTCATATTCTTCTGTAGTATGTTAGTATTTTCTGCTGTCTACTCCAAAATTTGCTAGTTTTTTAAAATGTTAGTCACTAGAACTAATTGTGGTCAATAATATTAAATCCTGAAAATTAAAAAATATACATTCTGATTTGGTTAAAGAGAAAGCTGAGCGTGAGGCTCATACCAACAGACATTATAAATGAAGTTTTAAATGTAAAATAAGACATTTTAATCCATCAATGTTTTAGATTTTCTGTCCATGCTAATGATAGCGTGATAGAGTTAAACATGTAAAATGGACCCATGTAGATATACTTGGAGGTTTTCAGATCATGGGTATGGGGTTCAAGTCAATTGAGAAACTGCTTATGGGGCCTCTTAAAGACATTAACTAGTAAATCATAGTAATAGACGATGGACCAAGGAAAATAACGAGAAACACTTCCTCTTGGTTAAAATATCTCAGAGCCCATAACCCATTAGCAAATATCCCCTGCTTCTCTCAACCTTTCAGTCTTAACCAATGCTCTGTTTTGCACAACCCTTCTTAAAACCATTCAAGCCAAGCCTCATACCCTATATAAAAAAGGCCTGTCATAATGTCCTTAGATTGAGAAACTGCTAAGACTTGCCTGTGGAATGTTCTCCCTTGCTATAGCAAGCTAAATAAACTTATCATTGTATGACTACAGATGTGTCCCTACTAGTCTTTGGCCAACGGGCTTCAAAACTACCACTGACTAAACACATAGTCTTGCCTTATTATTTAATAATCATGAACCTCATTTCTCTTTCCTTGTATAATACTGGTAATATATATCTTGTGGTATGTTGTGAAGTCTAGAAAAAATGTATAAAAGGTACCTAGTGTCATATATACTAGATAGTATCAGTAAACAATGGATAATTTTTATTAGTATATTTATTTTTTAAAAGGTATACATTGTACCTAGTAGAAATGTGGCAATGTCTTCCATATAACTCCTGGTTTATTTCTTTTAAACTTAATTTTCATTGTAGCTCAGTGTCTGGGAATATAAATCTGAATAAACTGTCAGATAGGGACATCTCTGAACAGAGATGACTAATGTTCATTTGGAGGACTGAATAGAATATTCATAGTCTATTGGCTTTTAAAAACTATAACTAAAACTGGATTCAATGACCTTTCAAATTTCTCTGTCCTTATTAAATCATGATTTTTATCATCTATAAAAGAAAAATTCAGTGTCTTGTGTTCCTGATGTGATCAGAATTTGATCATGGATATGACAGAGGAAAAAGAGGGGAGCATTATAAGAATCTTTGAGACAAAAAGGAAAAATATTTTAATAAAATGATGGGAAAATCATAAGAAAATGCATAGCTTTTTCAATTTCCTGTTATAATGTATGTAGTTTCAAAATGTAATTAATTAGGGAGGAATCCAATGCCAAGGTCGGGTTCCCTAGGAGACAGACTCTGAGATTGACACTTGCATGCATCTGGTTTATTGGGTAGAGCTCTACAGAGCAACACCTGAAGGAGAATGAAGGCTGCATGATTGAGCAGAAGAAGAAGGTAAAGGGCCACAGAGTTGAAACAAGACTCAGTTGATTTGTTGGGGCGCTCTAGAGTTAGTGTGGCCCTTCTGAGTTTTCTCACATCGAGGCTAGAGGGCTTGATCTTTATACCCTTTCACTCCTTAATCAGTGAATAAATAGTTCCTTTTGGCAGAAAGCAATTACTGGGGAAGAACTATACTGTGAGCCAGGCAACATTCTCAGCTGCTGGCGGAACCGACCTGTTGGTCCTAAAGGAACTAACCTTAACATCACTACAATGAATTTACAAATTTATCTACTTTTGTGTTTTAGGACATATTATCTGTTCCTCTTGGATTTGACCTTTGAAGGAGTAAGCAAAGTTGAATATTAATTTAAAATATATTTAGCAAAAAGTTTGCATAAATCTGTATTAAATCCAATATTAGGACTTTCTTAAAATAACTACCTCCCCTGCCACATGCATGTAAGTTATTGTGCTGCAGATTGACAACTATTTTCACCTCACGTCTCTTGTCTGTATTTCCTCTTTAAAATATTAAATGAGGTTTATGTGTGGAGATAAATATCTCAGTACTGTGTTCCTCATGGCTTTATTCTTTCACCATAGTTTATTGGGTTCCTACTTAATATTTCATCAATGATACAACAATTTAGTTCTAATTTTGCTTTTTTTATATTACAAATTGGTGGGAAACTGCATGAGACATGTTGTGTACCCAGTACAGCGTAGCTATTAAATTATTTCCATTGACTATCCAATTGCTATTCAATAGAAGGAACAATATTTAATATATTTATGTGGGACACACATCACATACCAATATATGAGCTGCAAATGCATTTGGTTTACATATGAAACTGTTACTACTGGACTGATTTATTTAAATGGTGATATAATATAAAACAACCATTTATATTCGTATGATTTTTGTTTTTCCCTTATTCAGTTTCTGAATATCACCTAAATGTTGATCTTGTGTTAGTCCGTTTCCTGCTACAGTCCCCAGGTCCGTAAGGCTATATCTAGTACTTCATTAAGCAAGCATGGAATTGAATACATAAATTTTAAAATGTGGATCACAAAATTAGGTACCAAATTCCTTTATGAGAAATGCTAGTTAATAATGTGCTTCATCACACTTGGATTTTTTTCTTGTTCTAGGCATTAGTTTCTGGGATATCACTGTGGAATCGTACACTATTCATGAGGAATGATAAGTGGGTAAGGATAAAATGCTACCCTGCAAATATGTAAAGTATATATTTTAAAGTAAAACACCATTTTGAGCAAGGCATTAGAACTGGGAAGTGCTTGGAGACAGAGAGAGTAAAATACAAGACTGACATTTGGCTGAAAATGATGGCTTGTTCTACTTGAGATGAGTGATTTCACTTAGTACATAACCTATGCATCAATCCAGACAGGGCATTGCCATTATTTATATTCTGCCCACTGGAGTCTTTAAATTGATTGGGAAAAGTTAAGAGACTATTTTAACTTATCTGCAGGGATATAATTTTGGTTAGTGCTGTTCATTTTCCACTTTCTATTGAGATTCTAAAATCTCTCAGTGGGTACCTTATTTTATTATCTCATTGAGCCTAACAAATCCTGGTGAGTTAATCAATAGTACCTGTGGGATACCTTTGTCACCTTTCCTAAATATCTGAAGGGTGATATAATGCTAGAAATGAGAAAAAATGTTTTTATAGGTCTGGTGTGCTATAGGGGATGCATAAAACTTTCATTTTAAAATGAATTATTTTTGTTCATCTTTTCTTAGATAAACAGACATAAACACAGTATCATTTCTGTCATGCTTTGTTTTGAGTGTGCTATTTTAACTTGCTAATCCCAAATTAAAGAAAGTAGAAAGGAATTGATACATTTCAGGACTTTTCTTATCTGATATGTTTGTTAAATGTTGTGATGATTAAAATTTTCAAATTCTCTAAATCTATTTATCTTTTTATTCCTTTTAATGTGTATGTATTAAATTATAGGTCTAAAACAAATTGAGTTGTTATTTTTAAAACTAAAAACTAGAGGTCAAGGTGGAGCAAGATGGCCTAATAGAAACCTCCAGCAATTGTCCCTCTGCACAAACACCAAATTCAACAACTATCCACCTCAAAAAAGTACCTTCAGAAGAATCAAAGATCAGGTGAGTGATCACAGTACCTGATTTTAACATTAAATCAAAGGAAGAGGTGCTGAAAAGTGCAGAAAAGACAGACTTGCATTGCCGATGCCACCCCTCCTCCATCCTCCCAGCAGTGCAGGGCCAGTGTGCTCAGTGGCAAGAGTATCTGTCTGCTTAGGGGAGGGAGAGTGAAATGATTGTGGGAGTGGGACTTTGCATTGGAACTCAGGGTCTCCTTTTCTCAAGGAAATACAACAGAGGGCAGAATTCTGCCAACAACCATGGAGGAATCTTTTAACCAACTCAGACAGAGGAAAATCCTCTGTCCCGGTGGTAGAAACCTGAGTTGCAGCTAGCCCCACCACCAGCTTACAAAAAGTGGCCTGGAGCCTGGCAAATTCATAAGGCAGTTAGGCCACAAAGACTGTAGTCCTTAGGTAAGTCCTGCAGCTTTGCCAGCTCAGGACAGTGAGCTGGGGGTGCATGTGACCTAGTGAGATACCAGCAGTGGCAGCCAAGCCAGTTCCTATGTCATCCAATACCCAACTCCATGCAGTGAAGATCAGGGAGAGTCTTCTTCTTCTTGGGGAAAGGAAAGGGAAGAGTTTGGAGGACTTTGTTTTGCAACTTGGGTATCAGCTCATCCACAGTAACATAAAGTATCAAGCAGATTTCTGAAGCCCCTGATTCTTAGTTCCTGTATGGCATTTCTAGACTCACCCTGGGACAGAATGGAATCTGCTGTCCTGAAGGGAAGGACCTAGTCCTAGTAGGATTCACCACCTGCTGACTAAGGAACTTGTGGGCTTTGAATAAACGTCAGAGTTAGCCAGCCAGCAGTCATTAGAAGCTTTGGGTGAGACTGGCCTGGCTTCAAGTGTGACTTGGCACAGTGCCAGCTGCAGTTGCCACAAAGGAGTGCCCATTTCATTCCTCCTCCAGTTCCAGCAGTTCAGCAGAATGAGGTAAGAGAGTGAGAGACTTTGCCTGGTAATCCAGGGAATTCTCCCATATCTTACCCAAGACCATAAATTTGGTACTATCAGAAGTTTGCAAGAATCACAGTATTACTGTGCCTGGGGCACTCCTAGTACTGATATGGCTGCAGTGAACAAAGACTTCAATCACAACACTCAATTCCGTTTGAATATTTGGAAAGCCTTCTCAAGAAGGACAGGTTAAAACAAGCCTGTACTGTGAAGAATAAAATAAATACTTAACTCTTCAGTGCCCAGACATTGACGAACATCCACAAGCATCAAGAACATCCAGAAAAACATGACCTCACCAAACAAACTAAACAAGGCACCAGTGACCAATCCTGAAGTGATGGAGATATGTGACATTTCAGACAAAGAGTATAAAATAGCTATTCTGAAGAAGCTCAATGAACTTCAAGACAACACAGAGAAGCAGTTTAGAAGCCTGTCAGAGAAATCTAACAAACAGATTGAAATAATAAAAAAATCAAGCAGAAATTCTGGAACCGAAATATTCAGTTAATAAACTGAAAAAAGCATCAGGGTCTCTCAGCATAATTGATCAAACAGAAGAATGAATTAGTGAGCTTTGAGACAGGCAATTTGAAAGTACACAGTCAAGAGAAAAAAGAAAAAAAAATGTATAAAATAGCCTCAAAAGGGCAAATCTAAGAGTTATTGGGCTTAGAGAGGAGGTAGAGGGAGAGACTAGGGTGGAAAGTTTGTTCAAAAAAATAATAACAGAACTTTCCAAACCTAGAGAAAGAGATTAATATTCAGGTACAAGAAAGTCATAGAACACCAATGGATTTAAACCAAACAAGACTACCTCAAGGCATTCAATAATCAAGCCCCAAAATATTATGGATAAAGAAAATGTCCTAAAGGAAGTAAGCAAAAGGAAAAAAATAATAACATATAAAGGAGCTCTAATATGTCTGGCAGCAGACTTCTCAGTAGAAATTTACAGGCCAGGAGAGAGTGGCATGACATATTCAAACTGCTGAAGGAAAAATCCTTGACCCTAGAGTATTATATCCTGCAAAAATATCCTTCAAATGTGAAGGAGGAATAGACTTTCCCAGACAATCAAAAGTTGAGAAATCTTATTAACACCAGAGCTGTTCTACAAGAAATGCTACAATCTAAAAGGAAAAGATATTAATTAACAACAACAAATCATCTGAAGATATAAAACACACTGGTACCAGTAAGTACACAAATACAGATTACTCTATTGCTATAATTGCAGTATATAAACCACTTACATCTTGAGCAGGAAGACCAAAAGGCAAACCTATCAAAAATAATATCTATAAGAACTTTTAAGGAGATAGATAGCGTAAAAAGATATAAATGGAAACAACAAAAGTCAAAAAGGGGAGGGGCAAAAAGTTAAAGTACAGAGTTTCTTTTAGATTTCTCTGTGCTTATTTTTTGTTTTGTATAAGGGCAGTTAAGTTGTCATCTGTTTAAAATAATTTGTAATAAAATGTTTTTTTCAAGTCTCATGTTAACTTCAAATCAAAGCATTTACAACAGATGCACAAAAAATAAAAAGCAATAAATTAAAACACACCACCAGAGAAAATCATTTTACACAAAGACAGGGGGACAGGAAAGCAGGAAGAAAAAAAGAGAAGACTACAAACCAACAGAAATCAAATAACAACATGGCAGTAGAATGTTCTTTACCTATCAATAATAATATTAAATGTGAATGTATTAAACTCTCCAATCAAATGACATAGAGTAGTGGCTGAATGGGTAAGAAAACAAGATCTAACTATATATTCTCTACAAGAAACCCACTTTACCTATGCATACACACATAGACTGAAAATAAAGGGATGGAAAGGATATTTCATGCAAATGAAAACCAAAAAAGAGCAGGAGTTGCTATACTTCTACCAGATAAAATAGATTTCAATATAAAAACTATAAAAAGAGACAAAGATATTCATTATATAATGATAAAGTGATCAAGTCAGCAGGAGCATATAACAATTCTAATTATATATGCACTCAATGCTGGAGCAGCCAGGTATATAAAGCAAATATCACCAGAGCTAAAGAGAGTGAGATCCTAGTATAATAATAGGTGGAAACCTCAACCCCTCACTTTCAGCATTACACAGATCATTTAGACAGAAAATTAACAGGGAAACATTGAACTTAATCTGCACCATAGATCAAATGGACCTCATATATATTTACAGATATTTCTTCATCCAACAGATGTAGAATACATGTTCTCCTCAGCTCATGGATGATTCTTAAGGATAGATCATACATTAGACCACAAAACAAATCTTAAAAAATTCCAAAAAACTGAAAGCATATCAAACATTTTCTCTGACCAGAATGGAATAAAACTAGAAATCAGTAACAACAGGAACATTGGAGACTATACAAACACATGGAAATTAAACAATATGCTCCTGAATGACCAGTGAGTCAATGAAGAGATTAGGAAGGAAATAATAAATTTCTCAAAACAAATGAGAATAAAATCACAACATATCAAAACCTATGGGATACAGTAAAAGCAGTTGTAAGAGGGAAGTTTGTAGCAATAAGTGCCTACATAAAAAAGTAGAAAAGTTTCCAATACGCAACCTAATGATGCATCTCAAAGAACTAGAGAAACAAGAGCAAACCAAATCCAAAACTAGTAGAAAAAAAGAAATGATAAAGATCAGAGTAGAAATAAATGAAATTGAAACAAAAAAATATAAAAGGTCAACAAAATGAACAGTTGGTTTTTTTTAAAAGATAAACAAAATTGACAAAACTTTAGCAAGAATAACTATGAAAAATAGAGAGAAGATCCCCCAAAATAAAATCAGATGTGAAAAAGGAGACATTACAACTGATACTGCAGAAATTCCAAGGATCATTACAGACTACTATGAGTAACTATATGCCAAAAGTTGGAAAACCTAGAAGAAATGGGTAAATTTCTAGACACATACAACCTACCAAGATTGAATCAAGAAGAAATCCAAAACCTGAATAAATCAATAACAAGTAATGAGGTAGAAGCAGTAATAAAACATCTCCCATCAAAAGAAAGCCCAGGACCCTATGGCTTCACTGCTGAATTCTATCAACATATTAAAAAGATTACTCATCATGATTAGGTGTGATTCATCCCAAGGATATAAGGATGATGGTTTAACATGCCCAATCAATCAGTGTGATGCATCAAATCAATAGAATGAAAGGTGAAAACCATATGATCATTTCAATTGATGCTGAAAAATCATCAATAAAATTCAAACTTCAATAAAATTCAACATTCTTCATGATAAAAACCTCAAAAAATTGGGTATAGAAGGAAAATATCTTAACATGATAAAAGCCACATATGATAGACCTACAGCTAGTATCATAGTGAATGGGGAAAAAGTGAAAGCCTTTTTCTAAGATCTGGAATGACACAAGGAGGCCCATTTTCACCACTGCTGTTAAACACAGTAGTGGAATTTCTAGCTAGAACAACCAGATAAAAGAAATAAATAAAATGCATGCAAACTGGAAAGTAAGAAGGTCAAATTATCCTTGTTTGCAGATGATGTGATCTTATATCCAGAGAAACTTAAAGATTCCACAGAAAAAACTATTAGAACTCATAAACAAATTCAGTAAAGTTGCAGGATACAAAATCAACATACAAAAATCAATAGCATTTCTATGTGTCCACAGGAAACAATATGGAAAAGAAACCAAGAAAGTAATCCCATTTACAATAGCTACAAATAAAATAAAATATCTAGGAATAAACTTAATGAAAGAAATGAAAGTGTCCACAATCAAAACGATAAAATATTGATGAAAGAAAGTGAAGACACACAAAAAAATGGAAAGATATTCCATTCTAATGGATTGGAAGAATCAATATTGTTAAAATGTCCATACTAATCAAAGGAAACTACAGATTCAGTGCAATCCCCATCAAAATATCAATGATGTTCTTCACATAAATAGAAAAAATAATCCTAAAATTTATATAGAACCACAAAAGAACCAGAATAGCCAAAGCCATCCTGAGCAAAAAGAACAAAACTGGAAGAATAGCATTACCTGACTTCAAATTATACTACAGAAACAGCATGGTACTGGCATAAAAACAGATACATAGAACAATAGAACAGAAACGAGAACCCAGACAAAAAAATCCACACATCTATAGTGAACTTATCTTTGACAAAGATGCCAAGAACATACATTGGGGATAGGACAGTCTCTTCAATAAATGATGCTGGGAAAACTGGATATCCATATACAGAAGAATGAAACTAGACCCTTATCTCTCACCATAAACAAAAATCAAATAAAAATGAATTAAAGACTTAAATCTAAGTCCTGAAAGTATGAAACTACTAAAAGAAACCATTGGAGTAACACTTTAAGACATTGGTCTGGGCAAGGATTTCTTGAGTATTACCCCCAAATCACAGGCAACCAAAGCAAAATTGGACAAACTGGATCACATCAAGCTAAAAGGCAAAGGATACAATCAATAAAGTGAAGAAACAACCCACAGAATGGGAGAAAATATTTGCAAAATACTCATTTGGCAAGGGATTAATAACCAGAGTAACTCCAACTATGCAATAGCAAAAAATTAAATAATCTGATTAAAAATGAGCAAAATTGACATTTCTCAAAACAAAGCATACCAATGATCAACAGGTATATGAAAAAGTGTTAAATATTATTAGTCATCAGAGAAATGCAAATCAAAACTACAATGACATATCATCTCACCACAGTTAAAATAGATTTGATCGAAAAGGCAATAACGAATGCTTGTGAGAATGTGAATAAAGGGGAACCCTCGTACGCTGTTAGTGGGAATGTAAATTAGTGCAACCACTATGGAGAACAGTATGGAAGTTCCTCAAACAACTAGAAATAGAACTACCATATGACCCAGCAATCTTGCTGCTAGGTATATATGCAATAAAAAGGAAATCAGTATATTGAAAAGATATCTGCACTCCCATGTCTATTGGAGCACTATTCACAATAGCCAACATTTGGAATCAACCTAAGTGTCCATCAACAGATGAATGAATAAGGAAATTGTGGCACATATACACAGTGGAATATTATTCAGCCATAAAAAGAATGAAATCCTGTCCCTTGCAACAATACAGACAGAACTGGAATACACTATGTTGAGGTTAAATAAGGCAGGCACTGAAAGACAAATCTCACGTGTCCTCACTCATATGTGGGAGCTAAATATTAAAACAATTGATCTCATAGAAGGAGAGAGTAGAAGTATGGTTCTGGAGGCTCGGAAGAGTAGTTGGGAGGGAATAATATGGGAATGGTTAATGTGTGCAAAAATACTGTTAGATAGAATGAACAATATTTGATAGCACAACAAAGTGACTATAATCAATAATAAGTAGGTTATACTTTATTAATAAAATAGCTATAAGAGTCAGGGGAAGGGAAGGAAGAGATGAATGAAAACCTACCTAATGAGTACAATGAACACTATTTGGGTGACAGACATACTTATAACCGTGACTCAAGCATTATAAAAGCAATCCATGTAACCAAAACCACTTGTACTCCTGTAATATTTTTAAATAAAAAAAGGTGTGGAATTGGAATGTTTCTAACACAAAGAAATGATAAATTCCTGAGGTAATGGATACCCCAATTGGTTTGACTTGATTAATACACATTGTATACCTATATCAAAACATCACATGTACCCTATAAATAGACATAATTATTATGCATTTATGTATAATTAAAAGTGAAAAACTGAAAAAATAAAATAAAATAAATTAAAAACATTTACAAACCTAAAAATTAAAAATTAATGTTTTAGACTTTAGGATAATAAAGTATACTTTTGGAATTGAGAGTAATGGGAGGTACCATTTTACTAGAGCCTTAAAATAACCTTGAGAGGCTCCATTTTTCATAAGAGGCCTCAGCTCAGACAATTTAAACTTGCTGGAGTCCAAGCACATGACAGGGCAAGAGCTTAAGCATCTGATTCCAATCCAATATCTTTATTCTAAATCATGGTGCCTGTGTTTATTGAAATGAACAAATATACTCCGTTGATCTAGTTAAAAAATCCTTTGTCTGTGAAAAGCTATTTAAGAACTTCAGCTTACTTATTATCAGTAAGGCTTATTATCAGGCAAGGCTACTAACAGTTAAAGAATGAAAGATGGTAAACAATTTTTAAAAGTTGGATTTAAACATATGAGGCAGCAACATTTGTTTAAGAATTGAATCTCCAAACACTCAACATCATACACAGTTTCTTCCAAGTTATTTCATCTGACACGTAGAAGGTGAACATGAATAAAGTATAAGCAAAGTTCTGTGGGCTTAGGGACTTTATTTATAGCTCTATCTCCAAGATATAAAATAGTGCCTGGCACACAGTAGGACCTTTACATGTACATTCAGTGAATGAAAGAATTAATAGCTTTTGAACAATCTATGAGAAAGATTTATATAAAATCTCAATTTCTCAGAAAATTCATAGTTAGATTTTTTGAGGAGGATAAAAAATATTAATTGAAATAACTCAATAAGGGCTGATTTTGGCTATAGAATAAATCCTTCATGCTCAGCAAATTTAAATCTTTGATTGTAAAAATAAATATTATAGAAATAAATTGATGGATGATGCAAACGTGGAAATCTGCCTATGATCTACTTATTTGGTGTGATGTTTTCTACATCTCCTACTGAAACATATTGAGAAAAAATTAATATCTTTGGTTTTAATAGACTTTATTTTTCTTGATGGTTTATAATTAGGCTATAAAGACCAAAAGGATAATCTTCTCTTGGGGAAAGGAAACACTGCAATTTATTCAAACTTACAAAAATACATTATCGATATTATTACAAATAAGTTTGTAAAAAAATAGTATTACAAATAAGTTTGTAAACAAATATTTCTGTTGCTCAATATTTGGTCCTTTAGAAATAAAATTTTTGGACTGGTAATGCTTTAAAAAAATTCCACTTTCATTTCTGAATTAAAATGGTTCCCACACTCATTTCAAAATAAGGTCATTTTGACCATCTTTTGTGTGACATTTTGATAATTATTTTCAATTAGACATTAAGAGTGAGCTGTTTGCCCCATCAGATAATAGACACCAAGAATTATACAATGTTGAATCTGAAGTCAATCTCAGATAATCTGTTTCTTTTACAAAAGAGACAGAATGAGATCCAGAAAGATGACGTGACTTGCTGAAGATACGAAAGTTAGATGCTGTTATAACAGAGTAAGGATCGGAAAGCGAACCTTTTCCCCATTTTGCAATGGAGGACTCATTTGCTATAAAAATTGGCCCTTAAAAAAATACTTTTCCTCTACTCATCTAAAAATCATTGCCTAGGGCCCTGCAAATTAGACTGACAAAAGACAGGCCCCTTGACAATCTTGTTTCATTTTGCTGCGGGCCTTATAGGCAAGGTCTGTCCACTCTGGTCTCACTGGTCTCCTCCCTGTTACGAGGATACACCAGCATCCTGACACTGCAGGGTCTGTGTGTTTTCTCCACTCTCCAGAAGGCTCTTCCCACAAATACATTTGCATGACTTGCTAGCGACTCTCCTCAAATATTATCTCATAGTGAAGTTGTTCCCGACCACCCTGTTTAAAATTGCCCGCTTCCTAGTCCCCTCTGCTCCTTTCTCTGCTTTATTTTTTTCCATAGGGCTTATGACCTTTTAATGTGCTAAATGATTTCCTTATTTGTTTTGGTTTTTAGTGTTTCTTTCCCCACCAACCTAACTAAAAACTAAGTACCATGGACTTGGGATTTTGTCTGTTTTACTTGCCGGTATATCTCCTGTGCCTATAACAATGCCAACTCTATGTTAGAAGCTCATATAAAATTTGTTGAATGAACACATGGATCAGAACAGATCAGATCCATGGAGAACACTGGATCAGAACTGTTCCCTTGAGCAAGGGCAGATGGCTCTTGCAGCCCTAACTCCTGTCTGCGGATTCTTCTCTCCCCTGTGGCTCTCACTCAGGACAGTTGTCATGAAGTTGAAGGGTCCAGGCTATACCACTCTTCGTTTCTCACTCTGGCTCAGGTGTGACCACAGGCCTTTCCTAGAAGGCCCACAGCAAAATGAAATAAGGTTGTCAAGACATTATTCACGGTCCAAGGATAACAGACCAAAGTTACAGCAGAGAAGATAATTTATAATTAACTTTCTAGGTTGTCCCTGGAAGCTGCTCAGTAGCCGTTGTCCAAACAACATTGGCTGACATTCACTTACTTCATCCTTGCTAACGGAACCCCTTTAGTTCTATAGATGTAGCTATTGTCTCAGGATAAGCCAGGGGTGGATCTTGATTGTTTTGTTCCAACCAAAGTACTGGCATTCTCCTTGCTAGTGACTGATTAAGAAATAGGTACATGATGTTGGCTAACGGAATGTAAGATGAAAGTTAACCAGTGCAGCCTGCAGGAAAATTCCCACGATATTCAAAAGTCTACAAAGAGCTTAGATGCTCTTCCCCATACACCCTGCCTCCTGCCCCTACTTTGGGATATTGGATGTTGTCTTTTGAGGAGGTGATTCTTGGAAATGCAAGATCATATTGTGTTCATAAGGGGACAAAGCCGAGGAACAAAGCCAACGTTGTGAGGATGGCAGAAGGGAAAGACAGGGAGAAACTGTCTTTGATTGCATTGTTGATCCAATCATTCATCTCACCCTGGAACTGGCTTATCTCCAAGCTCCTTGTAATGTGAAATAATAAATTTTCTTAGTTGTTTGAGACATGTTGAGTTGGAGTTTTCTTTTAGATGAAGCTGAAATGGTTCCCAAGGACAAGAAACCTTCCAGCCCTACCCCATTCGGCTACTGTTTCCTAATAGCTGAGATATTCTTCCCTTAGGCATGTTAATATTCCCTAAAATCCAAGCTAAAGAGATGGATTCCCAAGCATATGTGTGGGAGGGTCTCTTCCAAGTTCAAACTTTCCTCTCCCACAGTCTGTTCTCAGGGAGTTGCCAAACCCCGTGGCCCCAACAAAGCAGCTGGGACAGACAACCAAATTCACTATCTGCACAAGTGTCACCACCTAGCATTTTTTTTTTTTTTTTTTTTTTTTTGCTGGTGCTTAACAAGCTGTATCCTGAATATAGCTGGAGGAAAATTTCAGATTCTTGGAGTCGGGAAGTAGGTATTCTAGCCAGTGAAGCGATATGGATCCCTTCTAAACTAACAGGAGTTTACTTCTCAAGTCCAGTGTCTGCAATGCGGACAGCAGGTTTTTTTCTGTGATATAAACCATTTAAACATCACATTCAAGGACACTCCATGAAATCATGGACAGTCTTTGATTTTTTTTTTTTTTTTCGCTAAAACAGCCTCTGGAGGAAAAATCCACTGAAAAACTTGAGAGGCCCAATGTGTGGCTGCATCACCCATGTTAGCTTATCCTTATGGAGAGGCTGCGCAGGTATGTGACGTGTTCTGCAAAGTCTCTCACCACTGTTAAATCTCTGTATGTGCTATATCTACAATGAATGCAGAGAAAACTATAATTATGTCTTAAGTAAAAATGCAAATAACTAAGAGAGAGCAATTCAGGGTATAGTTGCATTAAGTATCTTATCTCCCCAATATTTCATAAATAAACCATGCCTTTGTTATAAGTGCTTTCATTTCTGGTTGGACCTTTTTTTTTTAAAAAAAAAAAAAAAAGCCAATGACCTGGGAAAGGCATTATGAAACTAAAATACGATCTGAATAGTTTATTGAATCTTTCTTCTTTATCAAGAAGGAAGAAGACAATATCTGAAATCAAGATGGGTCAGGGAGCAGGGATGAGGACCTAAAGGGAAATGGGCAGGGTGGAAGAGAGGTTTCTATTATTACGTCATTTGACACATGTGGAAACTGAGGCTGACACTCTAGCCTGCCAGGCTGCTAAGTGGTGAAGCCTAGATGTGCATTCACTTCTAGATGACTCCAAAATCCACAGGATGATTCAGGAGACCAAAGTCACATGGACATGAAGGTTAATAATGTTTAATGTTATCAAGCTACCTACCATTCCTTTGTTCTTTCTCTCTTAAAGAAATATACAACAAACATAATGCCATAAGCAACTTATAACATAATTTTAAATATGAGAGGCAGTATAACATGGTGGTCTATATTGCTAAGTAATCTTGGACCAGTTATCTCCCTTCATTTTCCTTGCCTGAAAGAAAAAGTGATAAAAATACTTATATCCTAGGCTCTTTTGAAACTCAAATGAGTGCTTAGAAAACTGACTGGCATGCAGAAAACATTCAATAAAGATTTTGCTAGTGTGAGAGTTGTTTCATTTAGATTCTATAAATTATTTTTACAAGTAATCATAATACCTTAATTTTAAAATGTTATTTTATTTTAATTTGGGTTAGTTTCATATTTTTTAAAAGTATTATGTTTGTTTAATATAAAAAAGGTATTTAAATAAAAAATTAAAGTACCTATCCTTTCCCTTCAATACAACTTCTAAAATGTTACTACTATATATACATATAGAATATAATACTATATATGCATATTATAGCATTATATGATACATTAATATTTAATGTTGACATATTTTACCATAATAATATATATTTCTGTACATACTATATACTACATAATATATATTAGTTATCCTCATTTCTTTTTAGGCTACTAGTGACCCTGAAAATGAACTTGAAACATTGTTTGTCTCACAGCACACTAGCTCTGACAAATTGAAATGTGTAATATGTACACCTAGGGCACAGTGAAATGCCTGGGTGTGCATCTATCCATCTGCAAACTGCCACATTGAGGTGAAAAGAAAGCCATATTTCATGCCGGCTGATGGTCACAAATAGTAATAAAATATTCCCAAACTGTCAGGGATTATAGCCTGAAAATAGTGTGAACCAGCAAAAAGTAAAAATCACAACCTCAAAGTGTAGGTCCGCACTCTCCCCGCCGTTTCTTCGCTCCCATTTTCCCCATTCTCCACCCTCACACATGTTCATCCAGGTGCAACCTGTTTAAAATCAACTCCAAGGGCAAAGTCAGAGTGAGAAGGGGAGGGAGAATGGGGCTGCTGGGGTGGAGGAGGAGGGATGGAGGAGGCTGCCTGGGTTGCCTTGGCAATACAAAGGAGAATGTCACGGGGGAGGGATTTATATGCTGATGCTAATTGCATTTGCTAATTACATTCTATTGTGCTGACCTGCCTGCTTCTCCAGTTCATCTTTCTGAGTCATTAAGCAGTTCCCAAAGCTTCCCTAAGCAGTGTGTCCCCTCCCGATCTAATTTTATCCCTCTCCCAGCCCCAGGCTCAGTTACCAGAGTGCTACCTTTGGCAAGGCACTGGGGAAGGCTCTGCTGTAACTGAATGTTCAAGGTTTTAAAAATTCTGTAAAAAAATATATCCCTGCAGGAACTTGCTGGAATATTGCTTTGCTGCTCAACCGCAGCATGGATTTACAACCAAAGAAAGCTGCTGAAAAACCAGAGGAAATAAATCTGAAAGAAACTTCCCACAGTGAAATGCAGGCTGCAAATGATTCACCAGGAAAAAAAAAAAAAGTACTGAGTAGTTTTCTCTAGAATCTAGCGTACCTTCAATTGGAAAGGTGCCTGGACATAGGGCTTTGAGATTTATTCCCTTTTGCTCCCCCTAGTGGGAGTCTGATTTATTACAACTGGAATCTCAGCGGCTTTGCTCTTCAGAATACTGATACCTACTGTGAAAAATGCTTTGTTATAATCTCTCATTACTTATATAACGTATAAGCTTACAGCACTGTTGCATGTGGTAAAAATCAACAAAGACTTTGCAGTGCATGTAGTTTTAATTGCTACGTGGATACCTTCTTAAATCATGCAATATATTTAAATACTTTAAAAGTAATATATATGAGTTCTATGCTAAAATAAGTTGTTCACAGTAATGCTATTGTTTCTGGTCATATTCATTCTTCCATTTGGTCCCTTTTTACAAGCAACACTTAAGAAATGGTAAAGTCTTTCGTTTTTCTTCACTCTATTTCTATTTTGCCTAATGATTTTTATTCCCCTTGATTTAAACATTTGCTCTCAGGGGTGGTTCTGTCTCTACTACTTTTCCTAAGAATAAGATTTCTATTTTGTTCCAACCCTTGCATTTTAACAACAGACCTCTTCTGAAGTCTAACCTGGTGCTTCTACATTTCTCAAGCACTGACTCATTTCACTGCTCAGAGCTCAAATTGGCTCTGTGAAGGCGGTAAAAGTCAGGTCAGGCTGTCTCCGGGTTATCCGTTGTCTGTTATCCTGTTTTGCATTTGGTCAAAAGTGTGGCAGATTTATCTGAGTGGAAAATTTTTTCAATGGAAAAGTTGAGTCAGTGTACATATTGAAAAAACATTTCCCACACAAAAGCAGACCCCTCATCATTCCTAGTCCTTGGTCTCACATTAGTGATTTTCCCTTTTACATGCGTATGAAATTTCTTGGAATCATCAGCAGTGGTGTGGGAAAAGGGAAAAAGAAGGAGGCTCTGGCTGGGATCTCTGATGATTAAGATGGATTTGCTATAAATATATCTGTACCCTAGGCCCATTACTGGCTCTGTGATGCTGAAATCATATTAATTATTTTGCATTTATGTAGTGTCACAACACACAGAAATACCAGGTGGTTCATCATGCTTGAATTGCAAAGCATTCTCTATTAGAACTGAGCACACCTGTCTGAACCTGCCTGGCTGCCATGTTTGTTTGCTCACTGAAAAAAATTTGGGTGTGCTGTGGGCATCCTCAGTTGCATTCCATGTCCAGGAAAGAATTGAGATATGTTCTCTATGTATCTATGTGTACAAGGGATGTAAAAGAGTACTCTTTGGAGGAAGATGTTTTTGAATCACATCAAAACCTAAATTACCCAAGGGGTAAAGAGATTCTGAGCAAAGCATGGAATAGTCAGTGGATTTGTATTTCACTCGGGGCCTCATGATCTATGGCCTGAATCCTAAGAGAGGTGGCCATGAATTTAAAAAGTATAAAGACAAGATCAAACTCTTCTCTTAAAAATGTGCACAGAACTGGAATGCAAGATAACTTTATTATTATACAGTGTAATTCAGGAGAAAGCAAGATAGAGCTGGTCCCACAGAATGTTTCAAAGCACTCCACACTTCCAGATCACCAGTTACAGATATGTTGGCAGAGATGGGCAGTGGTACCAAAGGGTAACAAATGGAAGTCTGTCTTGCTGAGAGGCTGGGGGACAGTGACACTGTACCTTCACATGATGTTGCTGGTGAAAAACATTAATAAAACTGGGAGTCAAAGGGGAGTAGAGGAAACAGCAGACTTCATGGTGGGTCACAGGAGTGGCTTAAGAGCACAAATGCAAATCCTGGAGGATTTTCCAAAAATAATGGAGGACTTTTCAGAGAATGAAGACCCTGTAAGTGAGGATGAAAGCCTGTGCTGTACAAATTGGTTTCTTGTTAATGGTAATTAATTTGTATTCTTGGGGAACAGGGATGGCAGAGAACTGAGTTCTGCATTTTCATTTTCCTCTCATCTACAAACACTTGTCAACGAATACTTACTTAGTCTTAACTGTGTTCCAGGAAGTTTGTAAGAAGCTGGTAAAGTTGCCATAAATGTGACAGACTTGGCCCTCATGGTTGATAAACAAATAATAACAGGAAAATGGGTTAATAACAATTGGGACAAGAATGCAAATTAAAAGTACACAAAAGCACATTTGTGGGGAACCTGTGCAAGTCTGTGGTGGTGGGATGGGAGTCAGCCAGCGACAGCTTCACTGACAAAGCAACAGTCAGTAGAGATTTGAAGGAAGAGCAGAATGAGGAAGAGTTAGTCAGCTACAAGGAGCATGAGTTGAGAGATCATTATGGGCAAAATAAACGACATTTGTGAAAACACTGTGTGAGGGAAGTGTGTGGCTGATTCCAAAGAGTGAGGAAGTCTGGTGCTGACTGACAGAATTAACACAGGCAGGTGCAGATAACACAGGACATGGTAAAAATTTGAGACTCTTTGTAGCATAGTGATGTCCTCATGCTAAATGTGTCTCTATAGATATTTAAACCATTTATTCTTGCAAATATTTATTCTGAAAGTACCACATGCCGGGAGGAATACTCTGGCTATTGTAGCCAACAAGACAGACAGATGAGATCTCTGCCTTCATAGAGTTTACCTTCTAGGGGGGAAGTTATTGCTAGTAATGAAATAAAAAAGACTACAATATAACTGAAGTATATTAATGAAAAAAGTACATAGTGTGATGTTCTAAATAGAAACTGATTTGATGGGACTACTTTAGATTTCCTGAGATAGAAAAATCTGAGGGGAAAATCATAAAAGGTCTGATTTGGACATACTAAACATGATGAATTTTAGCTATTCAGTGAAGGTATCTTAGGTCAGGAAATACCTCTCTGAGGAGACATCTGAGCTGAGACACAAAATAGAGAAAGCATAAACTATTGAAAGCATCAGGATAAAAGCAAACACTATGATCCTGAAAGGTATAGGAGCTTGGCTTCTTCAATGACAGAAGGAAGGCCAATGTGGCTCAAGTGTTATGAAAGAGATAACCCATGGAAAAAAATATGACTTTTATTCCAATTACAATGGAAGTCACTGAGAGATTTTATGTAGAGGAATGATGTCATTACTTTTTTTCCTTATTGTTTTCAAATATTTCTCCAGTGCTGATAGACTACAGATCTAAAAGGAGAAAGAATATAAGCAGAGAGACCAATCTGAAGGGTATTGTATTTGTCAAGGAGAGTGAAATTGGAGGAAAGATTAATGCTAGTAAAAACAAGGAGTAGATGTATTCTAGATATATTTTGGATATTAGAAATGACATAACTTGTTCATAAGTTGGGTTATGGGGAAGAGTAGAAAAAAGTGATCAAGGCTAGTTACTAAGTGGATAGTAGACACATTTCCTGAGATGGGAAAATTTGAGGGGAAAATAGCAAAGCTCTGATTTGAGCATATTAAGCATGATGAACTTTAGATATTTAATGAAGATATCACAGGAACAGTTGGGTATAAATCTAGAGCTCAAGAGGAAGATAAGAGTCTAGAGTTAAGAACACATTCATAAATTGGTGGTCCATGGACAAAATTTGGTCCATGGGCATGTTCTATGTAATATCTTATTTTGTTCTTAATTTTGAAATAGTCACCAATGTTTATAAATCAAGATAATTCACATTAAATTAGGATCTGGTATTAATAGCTCTGCATTTTCACCTGACTCCAGTCACCCGGCTCTAAGTGATGCCTGTGCCTCTTCTGTAGGCTCACGTCCTTCCATCTGCCACATTCTCCACCACTCCCCATTGTCTCCTGCACAACGAGGCTGAGTGTCAGCTACCATCGATGAACTTTTTTTTTTATATTAGAGAATACATTTCATGTCTGACATGGATAAACAAATAGGATAAAAATAAATGAACCTTGAAGGCCCTGTTTCAACTGTATCCAACCTGCATTATTCCTCAATGTTTCCTTGGAAGCACTTGTAGGCATTTGAGGTTGTGATTCCCCTCATAGAAATGGAATTTCAAATTTAAAAAGTGAATGGGAGTATAGGCACAAGAAAGAAGAGGGCCATTAATGCTCAAATGCAGATCAAAACTACAATGAGATATCATGTCACCTCAGTTAAAATGGCTTTTATCAAAAAGACAATAACAAATGCTGGCAAGAATGCAGAGAAAGGGGAACCCTCCTACACTGTTGGTGGGAATGTACATTAGTGCAACCACTATGGAGAACAGTATGGAGGTTCCTCAGAAAACAAATGGCAGAACTACCATATGGCCCAGCAATCCCACTGCTCCATATATATCCTAAAGAAAGGAAATCCGTAAATGGAAAAGATATGTGCACTCCCATGTTTATTGCATCACTATTCACAATAGCCAAGATTTAGAATCGATCTAAGTGTGGTACATTTATATAATGGAATAATCTATGGCCATAAAATGGAATGAAACCTTCCCATTTGCAACAACATAGATAGAACTGGAGAACATTATGTTAAGTGAAATAAGCCAAGCACAGAAAGACAAATCTTGCATGTTCTCACTCATATTTGGGAGTTAAATATTAAAACAATTGATCTCATGGACCCAGAGAGTAGAATGATGTTTACCAGAAGCTGGAAAGGCTAGTGGGATAGGGAGGATAAAGTAGGCATGCTTAATGGGTGAAAAAATATAGTTAGATAGAATGAGCAATATTTGACAGCACAACAAAGTGACTATAGTCAACAATAAGTTAGCGTGTACTTTAAAATAACTAAAAGAGTGGAATTGGAATGTTCCTAATATAAAGAAATGATAAATGCTTGAGAAGATGGATACCCCAATTACCCTGATTTGATTAATACACATTGTATGCCTGTATCAAAACATTAAATGTACCCTATAAGTAAATACAACTATTATGTACCCATAATAATTAAAATTAAAAACTTAAAAAGAAAAAAAATTCCTAATACTTATAAATGTTGTGAATCTTCCTGAGGTGTACTTTACTATGCTGAATGACCACATCCTTTCAGGAAGGGAGTAAACAGAGGAGAGGAAACAGTCAGAGAAACAGAAGCCAAGAAGACAATACAAAGGATATTATGAGATTAAAAACAAACGAACAAACAAACAAAAAGCAAACAGTCCCTCACCATCTACTTCGGAATATTGAAGGCTGGCCACAGTGAGATTTTTGCCATGGTTACTAAGCTTATCGTAAAGGTCATGCTGTTATGGCCATAAGATTAACAAGAAAACTCATCATGGTTTTGGAAAAATAAATCCTCTGTTTCCTGACATGATGGAGGACTGTAGTGATCTCGTTAATCAAGAAATAATGAAATAAGAAATAACGTGGCTAGATAACCCATATAGATACACCACATATATCACAAATGTGTTTCCACACTCCAAACATATGAAAAGCATGGCTGGTTTTGCACAGAGGAGGTAGCTTCCTCCATAGCCCAGCCACAATAAAGTGGGAATATTCTGCCTTGACATTTCACACAATTTCAGCCCCTGAGGATGATTATACAACTATCAATTGCCAAAAAGGAGTGCAATTGTCAAATAAATAGGTATTTCCAGATGATAAAATAGTGAATAATAGATGCCTTTGGCATACAATGTTTTGTTTATATGTTTATGTTTATCATGTAAGAAGCTGCAAAGTGTTCATTTATTAAATGTACCTTAGAAAAACATAAACGCAAGGAATAGAAGATAGTGGGTCAGCTCTGATTCAAGCCCAGCTGACCTGGCCACTCGCCCACAAAGGGTTAGAATCTGTTCTCCCCTCTGAACCTGCGCAGTCATTATGACTGTTTTGAATAGAAAGAACACAGGGAGATGATGCTGCTAGTTCTGGGCATGACCCTTAACTGAACTTAACTGCTCCTGTCTTTTGGAAGCCAGCCACCATATAAGAATGACTAGATCACCATGCTGTGAGGAGACGCATGGCAAAGCCCCAAAGGACGTGAAGCCAGATGGAGAGAGAGAAGAAAGCCAAGGAGCCTCAAGATGTCAGATATGAGTGAAGAAGCACATTGAAGTGGATCATCTGGTCCCACCTGCGCTGGCTGACACCACAAGTGAATCTGAGACACACCTCCCAGTAGAGATTTCCCAAATTCCAGATGCACAAAATTATGTGAAAAGATTTAAGCCACTAATTTGAGGTAGTTTGTTATGTGGCGTTTGATAGCCAAAACACTATCTAAAAGGGTTGTTTGAAAATGAAAACAAAATAGGGTATGTGAAACACTACATATTTGATACCTGATATACCTTTGATAAATTGTAATGAAAAGATTAGCAAACAATTACTTGCATAATTTGTTACAGTTTACAAAGGATTTTAAAAATTAGTCCTCAACATTCCTCTATGAGGCAAAAGTATCACTTTCACTTTATAAATGAGAGTGTTGAGGGTCAGGGGAGATAAATGATGGGCCCCAAATACTACACAGATGTCCTAGAAATAACAGCTGGTCTTCTCATTCTAAGCCAGGTACCTATACACGGCTGTTATCTAGAAAAAAATAATTCTCATATCAGCATTGATTAGACTATGACACTGTCCACACTAGGAGCAAAACAGCTAATCATATCTCTTTCCTTTGGCACAGTATCTGACTTTACACTGTAGAGAAATAATTTCTAAGAAACGCCCCTATAATCAATACGTAAAGCCCCTGAAGTGACATCCATCTTCATGATAAATAAAAGGCAAATCAAGGAAAATTTCTTCTCTGGAGTATGTGACTTTGGGACACAAAAAATATGATTTAAACCAAGTTAAATTGTCAACAGGACCAAATATAAGTTGTAGTAAGAGTAAATGGATTTATAAACATGTATATAGTCACATGTGTATCTGTACTCATTTAAGTTTTTCTCATTGTGCATTTATTAAGCTGAAGAATTCATTTTGATTCTAAAACTTTGCCTTGAAAAACTCATCTATCAATCATCTGAGATTTATTAGGTTATGAAGTATGAAATGTCCAATTTCCCTAAGGTTGACAGTTGATATCTCTGACATTTCACTTTGACATTTCTTGCTTTATTTTTATTGTGAAGATACATCCTCAGTCTTTCAAATGCACAGTTTGGCTTGTGATTATCTTTCAAAAAATTTTTACAACAATTTTTATGAAACTACAGATAAATCAAAAATTCAAGTTATTTTTGAGTATGAGTTCCATCATGGAACAAATGCAGCACAGACAACTTGAAATATCAATGACATGTTTGAGAAGGATGTGGCTAATGAACACACAGTACGTTGATGGTTTGAGAAGTTCTGTTCTGATGATTTTAATCTTGAAAATGAGCCACGTGGGCAACCTGAGATCAAGGTGGATAATCATCAGCCAAAAGCTGTAGTGGAAGTGAATCCATCTCAACCTATGTGTGAATTAGCAGCAAGGTTTGATGTTACTACTCTAACAATATCGGACCATTGGAAACAAATGGGCAAGGCAAAGAAGCTGGATAGATGGGTACCATATGAATTAAACGAGTGTCAGAAGAGAAATCATCTCGAAGCTTGCCTTTCTTTGCTGTCACGACATAAAGGAGAACCATTTCTACACCATGTTGTTACGTGTGTTGAAAAATGGATTCTTTTTGACAATCACAAACATTAACCACAATGGTTAGATAAAGATGAAGTGCTAAAACATAGTCCAAAACCAAATATTCATCAAAAAAGCTAATGGTGTCTGTTGGGTGGGCCAGTGCTGGTATTATCCACTACAGCTTCATGAAACCTGGTTGATAGATTACCGCAGATGTATACTGCAATCAGTTGGATGAAATGATGAGGATGCTTGCAAGTAAGCAGCCAAGACTGGTCAATAGAGACAGGCCAATCCTCTTGCAAGAAAATGCTCGACTACATGTCACACAAACAACATTGCTCAAACTACAGCAGCTGGACTTGTAAACTCTCTGTCATCCACCATACTCACCAGACCTTGAACCATCTGACTACCACTTCTTCCAAGCTTTGGAGCACTTCTTGCAAGCAAAAATATTCAATTCTCAGCAAGTTGTGGAAAATGACTTTCACTATTTCATCACGACTCGCTCTCCAGGCTTCTTCAATGCTGGCATAAACAAGCTACCGTTAAGATGGCAAAACTATGTCAATAGTTTAGGCACATGTTTTATACTGCTTCTTGTTGAGATATGATAAACTACACTTTTGATTCTAAATCTGACATTTCATATTTAATATTAATAGTAACTCTTTGACAGCTTTCCTCTAGTTTCTAACCATTACTCTCGGATGCTATGTGACAGTCATATTAAGGCCTGGAATAACCCATATCCTTTGTCAGTGAAACTGGTCTCCCTTTTAGGGGGGAAGGGCACCAAGAGAGAATCATGCAGAAATATGCATCTCTATATATATTCATGAAATATTATAAACTTCTAGTTCCTCCATGAAAACTGTATTCCTACCAGCTGAACTTCTCTAAAATATATTTCAAGGTTAGACAGGTATTACAAATCATCACAAGACTGTTTTTGTTTTTGTTTTAAAGGCATTTTTGTATGACTAAAAATAGTGGTATTATTCCTTTATGGTACCAAATGAAAGCCCCACATCTGCTTGGCATGAAATACTGTACAATTAGGGAAGGGAGATGGAAGGCGGAGAGATTTAGCTGTAGTATATACCCTCTAAAAATAATCTCAGCTTGAAAAGATTGCAATGCTTTGTTCTAAGGACACATGAGTTATAGCTATTTGATGATTGTATTTAACTAACCAAATTATATATTTTACAATCTCCCTGTGTTACATGGGGCTAATATAATTTATATGCTGTGCTCTAAATTATTATTATTATATTATTATTATATTTCACCCAATACTTTTACAAAATATATTACCTTTTTAACAAAACATTTTTCTTCTCTGTGAAAGCTTGCTTAACCCACTCTCTTTCCTTTCCAACACACGCACACACACACACACACACACATCCTTAATGGAACTGGAATATTTTATCACATCTTGATTTCCCAACTGCTTTCCTATCTATTCTTTGGTGTCTTTTCCATTCTTTCACTTTCTGATATTCTTAAAAACCTCAAAACCCCATATTTCTTTGCTTAGTTTGTGAGCTATGTTTTTAGAACTCCAACATAAGTATAGTTACTTTTTTCTTTTAATTACCTATGTGTAAGTTATTTTTTATTCCAATGCTTTATGTACATAATCTCCACACTAAGTTTCTCATTCTCCAGGAAGGTGGTAAAATGCAACTGTCCCCCCCAAATTACAAATTACTGACCTCAGCCAATAATTCCAGCATCTCAGTCTCTAAACCACACATCTCTCCCAAACTGCCTTTCAGCTACAGAAGCCAGGTACCATTGAGAAATTATGATTACTATTCACAAAGTGCCCAAGCTCATATTAGTTTCTAGTAGGGGGGCTCCCATTAAAACAAATAAAGACAAGAGTAGTTGAAATTATTATATTTGAATTCTTATTCCTGTCTTTGGTATAGTGAAATTCTAGAGGCCAAAGACACTAAAGCCAACTTAGTATTTACCTATAGAAAATCAAGCCAAATCATGGTTATGTGAGTGGAATGAATACATATTATATTCTGAGGTTAAACATAACAAAAGAAGTAATGCTGAATGAAATGACTGACATCAATTATTTTTCTAAAATTTGTGGATATAATGGTTATGAGATCCACATTATCATGTATTTGCTTTGCTTTGATCTTGATGAAAAGAGAAAAAAAAGTGTGTCTTATCTTAGGGGATCACTTGGCATCCTGTCTCCTACCCAGCTGATGAAAGTCTCTGATTATCAAGGCTCTATCAGTGGGCCTTAACCTTGGCTGAATGTGAGAGTCATTTAAGGATCACTTGATATTTACCTGTGCCTGGGCCCACCCTAGAACAGTTAAAGCAGATCTGTGGTGGTGGGTTCTGAGCTTCAGTATAATGAAAAAGCTTCCCAGCTGAGTCAGGGCTAGATCTGTGGAAACATTCTCATTCCATTATTGAAAGGCCATTTTCTGCCAAGGCCACACACTTTGACACTCTAGGCCTCTGGATTCAATATGTAAAACCTGGCGATTTGTCCATCAGCTGCTATAGGGAATGGTTTGTAGTTTTGTAAGGATTATAAACCTGAAACACAATCATGATGAAAAGACAATCCTTTTGAGCCCATGAAACCTAACTCTAGATTTCAGCTGGCAGAATGTGTCTAAGCCAGGTCTGGAGGTGCCAAAATTTAAGCAGCCATGAGAAATAACTTTAACTTCATATATTGGTTCAGCACAGCAATCATAATGAATAGAACTCAAGAGGAAAATGAATTCTGTCAATCAGTAGGTCCCATTTTCAGATAAACCATCATCGCGTTTGAAGATAATAACTTGGCCTTGATAGATTTTTAAAGGGAAGCCAGACCATGAATATAGATGCCCTGGAATACACAAAGAGCTGAGCAAAGGAACCAGAAAATGGGATACTGGGGTACTATTAGAATGATTTCCCTACATTAAAATTTTTTCTAAGCCTATTTTTATATCCAGGAATGACAAATACCACTTAATCACTGGTATTTAGGACTGAGGGCCTATGATTTGCTCGGTTATGGATATTCAAACTGTTCAGCTCTTGACCTAAATATAAGTCCGTAAAATTAGTGTCTTAGCTCAGGAAGAAAAATATAACCTTATATAAAAATGTAGTCAATCCAACTTCAGATACTCAATTTGCCTACCCCAAATTGTTTTTCTAACAGGCATAATTATATTTGGCTCCATTAAGAATAAAGCACACATGCACACACACACACACACACACACACACACACACACACACACACAAATTGCACCTAGATACAAATGTTTTGTTGTTGGAACAACTTATTCTTCTATTTTTGGTTCAGTTAATGAGATTTCTCAAAGGAAATGACTGCAATGAATTAAATCAAGTAAAATGTCTTTCTGCAATCAAATTAACCATAATCTGTTGGAGTTCGAACAAGTTTGTGATAACATTAATAAGCCCGTGTATATACTAAAATGCAGTAGGCAATATTCCCCCTGTTCTTTCCTGTGAATTTTTTCCTACAGTTGGCCCTTTGTATTCATGGATTCTGCATCCATGGATTCAACCAACTGCAGATGGAAAATATTTGGGGAGAAAAAAGATGTCAAGTCTGTATTAAACATGTACAGACCTTTTCCCCCTGGTCATTATCCCCTAAACAATACAGAGAAACAATGGTTTACATAGCATTTATGTTATATTAGGTATTATAAATAATCTAGAGATGATTTAAAGTATACAGAAGGATGTACATTAGTTATATGCAAATACTACACCATTTTATATAAGGAACTTGAGCTTCCTCACATTTTGGTATCTGGGGGGGGGGGTCCTAGAACTGTGGATACTCAGAGTTAGCTGTATTTTTGATTTCACTGGTAATATTGATCAAGGTATGTGTCTTGATGTAGTGGAGAATGTCCCACTTTAGAAACCAGGGCATTGGGTTCCAGGCTCTAGTGGTGCTATAGTCCATTCTATGACTTCTGCTAAGTCATTAAACTGCCACTCTTTAAATTCATTCATCTTTTAAAAGGGAGCACTACACCTTAACTCCTTTTGAAGACTTTTGTGAGACTAGTAAATTAATGAAATAAAAAATGCAAAGCACCTTAAAAATTGAAGCAATTGTCTCTTTTTTGGTATGATGTGGACCTGCAGTTTATGAAAGTAACTTATATAGGCATGAAGAAGCACAATTCCATCATGTGTGAATTACTGGTAAAATAAACAATCTTAATTTAACCAAAAGGTAATGGCTATGGCTGTGAATGGAGAAGGAAGTTAGAGAGGTGAAAGATTCTTGTCTAGTGGTTGCATCTGGAAGCATGAAGAAAAAAATCAACCCAGGAATGATGCCCTATGTCCAGCAGTAAGTATAGCAGGAGACAGATTGAGAAAGACCCACCGGCAAGGTTAAAGCTCAGAGCAAAAGTGATTCTGGAAAGGACAGGAAGGTGACTACTATTAGTAAAATGGAACAGCTCTTTGGGTTGTTTCTAAGGGCAAGATTTTCCTTCCTCCCAATTACTGAGGGCCACCGCCATGTAATTGTTTTCTTCTTTATTTAGTGTTACTGGATGACTCTTAAAAAATATCAAATGCTGTACAATAAGCTAGTACAACATATTTTCTTCACTCAATTGATAAGTTAAATATATTTTTAGACTCTGAACCAAGTTTTTCTCCTTTTGTCTAAAAAAGACCTAAGAAATTAAAATTTATGAGAGGCAAAACACATTCTTTTGAAAAGACTATTTATGCTTTGTATTAAAATGGCATATATAATCCAATTTAAAAATTGTGATCTCTGTATATATAGCTATCTATGTATTGGTCTATTTGCACATATAATAGAGATGCCTGGAATGATAATTTGATTATTAATAATATTTACTTGTATATAAGATATTATATTATCTACTACTTATTTCTGCTGTATTTTATGTACTTTTAAAAAATAATAAACATGTAAGCATGTATTATTTTTAGAAAAATTAAATAAAGCTATTCTGAAATCACTCTTCAAATATTTAAATATAGATATAATATTTATGGTGGAAATTCTCAAGGACTTACAAATGTGAGGCAGTTTTGTTTGTTTTAGTCAGAGTGAGAAAATGAAAAATGTAGAAACTCAGACTTTATTACTGACAATAATATAAGGTCTCTGTCATTATAGTTTACACATTTGTCAGCAAATTTGTTATATGTGACAGTGCTGGAAACCTTGAATGAAATATGTTCACAAAAAATAACATGCTTGGTAACAAATTCAAGATAGTAGAATAAATTTTGTAACTGCTACTTTGAAGCTATATTTATTTTCCATTATTTCAGTTGACATTACCGATAATAGTATCATTATCATTATACTGTCCAGATGTTAAGGCAATGTTAAATGTCTTCTAATTTATGGGAGTAGCTTTGCTTAAGATAATGTTTAAATTGCAAAATAATTAAACTATAAAGTATTTGAGAGTAAACAACATGTGTCAATCAAGTTTATGTTTCCTCCCAGTGAAGAGCTGAGGCTCCCTAGAACACAGGAGATTGATAAATGTTTGAAGAATGGATGAATAAATGAATGAATGGAAGAGGCATGGGTCTGCTTCTTTGAGCTTCTAGTAGGATGAGAAAAAGAATAGTGAACTCTGTTGACCTCCTATTTGATAGAGAGAGCATGGACTTTTGAATCAGATAACCTTGGGCTTGTATATTGATTTTGTCATTTAATAAAACCCAATTTATCTATGCTAGTTAGTCTTCCAGCCCAGAAAGGGCTCAATAACTTTCTTTTTGTGTAGGATTATTGTTAAGATAAAATAAAATTGAAATGCAAATCCTGAACAGCTCTTGATACATAAACTGCCAAATGAAATCATCATTAAGCCAGAGGAACAGAAAGTGACTACATGACTTTTGCTTTGCAAAATTAGAGTGTTGTGGACAATATGACCAAATACAGGGTCCAGATCTGAAGGTAGAGATGGGGAAGGGAAGAATTGATGGACAAATAGTCTCGACTAGAACGAGTTGAATTTAACACACCTATTGAGACTTGTGGATGGTCTGATTCAGGAGAGATGTCTTTATGGAAGATATAGATTCAAGGATCATTTGCACTGTGGTGATTACTGAAGTCTTCGAAGACTTATTAAAAGGATTTTTTTCTGTAAAATTTGGATTCAGTCAAAAGGCCACACTCAAGGATCCGTAAGGCCACGTGGCCCCAAGGCTGCAGGTTTCCCATCCCCAATAAGGGAAACCTTAACATTCTTATCCTTTTCTGTGTTATTATATCTTTGGTGGACTGGAAAAGTCTCTGAAAGCCTTCTTAGATAAGTCATTAAAATACATAGAATTAAATATATAGGGTCTTAAAGAAAATCATTTATTATTAATAAAATACAGTTATCAAAATATCTATAAAACATATTTGAGTTATGATCACACAGTGCTTCTTTCCTAACAAACTTGAACGAGTTTGCTTGAATAACAATCTCTGTGGCAAATCTAGTAACTACTATAACTTTAAACTACTATAACTTTAAACTAGATATTGACTATCTACCATAACTATGATGCAATATCAAAATGCTCAATTTCTATTAGTGACAAAGACACAGGTGCTGTCATACTATTGTGATTTCACACCTACATTCAAAATTTAGGTTATAGGTTAATGAAAATAGAATTGTAATTTTTTTTTCTTATCCAAGTTCATAGAACCCTTGAATTCTAAGAACAGTGTTGAGGCCTATGGGCCTCAAGTTAAGGATGCTTAGAGTGGAGTGACAGAACCCTGGGGAGAAATAGTTCTTAAGGGTGATATGCAGGAAAAGGAGTTACCAGTAAAATAACTTAAGAATAAATAGTAGGAAATAAAAAAATTAAAGAGTAAATATTGTATAGAAGTAAAGGTAGAGTATGATACCTATCAGTAGATGTCGGGCAATGCAATGCAATGCAATGGTTGAAGGAGATCAAATAGAATAAAGATTGAAAAGCAAACATTAAGTTTAGGAGTTGGGAAGTCATTGGTATTCCACTGATCCAGTCTCTATTAAATACACAAAAAGAACTCAATGCTCCTTTTAAACCCCAAATAAAACTTAAGAGATATTTAATAAAGCAGTTACTCAATTACTTGACCACATACTTAGATATTATAGATATTTTAGAATAAATTAAAATCAGAACAATTCAAAAGTTAACAGATGGACATTTAGAGATTATTGTAGCCTATCCAAATTGTACCACTTCTCTGTGATAGTTAAATTTTGTATTTTTAATAATTAAAAATTCATTGAATTAATTAAATATGTAATACATGCAAATGAAAAAATACAGCACTGTGAAAGAGGTCAAACACAAAGATCTCTTCACACATAACACATTTTCCTCAAAAAGGTGTCTGTTAACCATTTGAGTACCATTCATGACATTTTCTATATAAAAGCATACATACATAGATATTATATATCAATACATACATATATTCTTTTTACACTAAAATAATACATTTTATACATTTGTACCATTCATTTCTTACTTAAGAATATATTTTAGAGATATATAATGTATCTTTTAAAAGTTATCACATTAGTAATCTATTAAATGAATGTACATAGAAGAGGTAAATGATTTATTCAAACTGTGGGCAGTTAGGTTGCTTTCAGGGTTTCATTGTAGAAAATTAAAAAGAGGTACAATGTATACCCTTATGTGTTTAGCATATCTGCAAGTCTATCTGTAGGCTAAATTTTATGTGGCATAATTTCTGGTTAAAAGCCAGATGTCATATCTCTTCCACCCATGGTACTACCAGGTTATTTGCCCATATTCATACAGTGTATGAAATTTCCTGCCTTTCCACATCCTCACCATTCTGTGTACTATCAAAGTTTGTGCTTTTGCCAAACTAATCAGAGAAAAATATCTCCTTGTTGTTTTAATTGCATTTATTTATCTGTGTGTGAGGTTGATCACCCTTTCGATATTTTATGACAATATTTACTTTATAACTATATGTCTGAAATAATCCTAGCAGATGTAGTTGATCTAATTCTTTAGGTTATTTCCACAACAGGTACAGGCATACAAGTCTATTAAAGCTGCTTCAGTAGAATGTTCAAGGCATCTGAAATGACAAGGCTAAAGTGAATCTTGATTTGCCCCTTTCTCTCATACCCCACGTCCTTTCCATCAACAGATCCTTTATCTGGCATCCCAACTCTTTTCACCACCTCTATAGCTACACTTTAGTCCAAGCATTATCAACTCTTGCCTGGATTATTGCAATAAATCCCATTAAAAGATTTCACTTACTCCACCATTTCTACCCTTCGTTTTCTTTTTAATACCCCCGCAGAGGGATCTGGTTAAAATGTAAGCCACACCAAATTCTCCCAAGTAAAAGCAGGAGACTTTAGAATGGCCTAAAAATCCTACATGAGCAGGAGCTCTACAGGCACTGTGGCTTCATCTGCTGCTTTTCTACTAACTTAAGGCCCAGCCTTACCTCTTTCCCATGCAGTTAATATGACCATTAGGCTCAGAAACTTAACAGTTCTTTAAGTTTCTCTTTTCAGACAAATGAACAAGGTTTGCATGGAAAAGATAGACATAGCAGGTTGCTGTTGGTGGTGGGGATTTCATTTATAAGTTTTGTTTTGAAATCAGGAGTTTGAAATATTTATTAATTCATAGTTAATATCATATCCATATTCTGATGAAATTGGAAAGAACATCCTGATTTAAAAAAATACAAAGAATAAATAAATGAGATGTTGTGTTATTTCTAAAGGTGATGCAGCTTTTCATTGAGGAATTTAAGCCACATCATTTGATTCCCAGCTCTAGTTGTGGGGATTATGATACAAGAAGCATATGCTCAGAACTATTCTGAGAAGGAGGTGTTAATAAAGTACTCTGGTAGATATCATACAGAGGCAACCTGTTATAGATTATCAGAAAAATCCATAACCAATTAAAACTCTTTTCTTTGATGATTCATCGAGCTGCCCAGGGATAGAACACCCTGACTGGCCTCTTTGCAGCCAATATGAAGGGAAAAAGATCATTTTTGCAAAACCAATATGTAGTATTTTTGTCTTCTGCCTCTCGTATTTTATATAAATCATGCTAATTTTTCCTTTATTGCTTGAAAACCACCTATTGATTGCCATGTTATATATAAGCAAAAGAATTTCCTAAAATTAACTATGCATTTTTGAGTTATTCTTTGTGTTTCTAAAAATAGAAAACTTCAGCTTACTTTTCAAAAAGATACCTTTATATGTATTTGTTCACTTAATTTTTTTGTCAACATCAACCACTATTTTGAAAGGCTAACATGAGCCCAGAGCTATGCTGGTCATAGTGAGGCATCACATTTCCTAGTTTGCTCTCTTATAGGAGTTTTTAGTTTGCTGGAAATAGAGACTAAACTAAAATATATATTTACTTTAACTGTAGCACAGTTTCTGCTGTCAGTAGGGAAAAACCCTCTTTGTTTCTCTCCCTGTATTACCGTCCTTTCTACAGGTGTCGGATAGGGAGAGGAAATGAATATTGACATGATGATACAGTATACATTCTTAGGCTCTGTTTCTATAAGACAAAAGGCCAGAAACTAACAGAACTATTTCTTCATGAAAGATTTGATAAGATTCACATCAATGAATCAGTGGATTGAGAGCACATACGAGGCATCAGTTTGGGGATGTTCAGTTGCAACTGGAGGTTAACATGAGCCAACTCAATGGTGTGATGGCAAATGACAACGACCAGTCCCTGGGTGGGGGGGAATCCCAATGTGTAGCTTTACTTGTGTACCTGGGATCATGTGGTGGTTTTTTGTTTGTTTATTTGCCAAATTTTCAATGTGCTTGAGGTTCCATGCTGAAGAATTTTATGGTTGAATTTCCAGGAGAACTTTCTCTAATATAGAAGACAGGGAGTACAAAAGCAATGTGATAAGTTGTCCAGCAAAATAAAATCACTAGTCTAAAAATCTGATCATTTTAAAATGAGCTTTGAGGCTAAGTGCCAGTAGAAACTCATGGTATAAATGGGGGGAAAAATTGTAAGAAATAAGGAAGAATGGTTTAGACAGAGAATTTGTTAATTGTTCACAAAAGTGGCTGACCAGGTGAAATGAAATAGAAATACATGGAAGAGGAAAAAAAAAGTCATACTCATCATATTATTATTAAATTTGCTTTTAATACCAACATATTTGGAAAATAAAATAATGCTACAATAAATATCCCAATGTTCATACCCTGCATTAAAATATATAAAGGCTTGTAAAAAGATAATTGCAATCAGTCTAAAAACTATATGCTCAGGAAATTAGGTCTCTTTGGACAATTAAAGTCAAATTGTTATTGTTGTTTCTTTAAGTTTTAAATGAAGTTGGCATATAACCATCTGCTTAGAATGAGAAAATAATCGTAAATGATGTATGAGTAATTGTAATTCCCTGAAAAATCAGCTGTTAAATTACAAGATATTCCCTTGCTTTTATTTTTGAAGCTCACTAGGAGGTAATTATTTTTTCCTTTATGTTTCTTTCTTATTCATTCTTTCATGAATAATGGTCTCAGAATTTTTATAAATAGTTTTGAGGTCTAGATTAAATCTCACATTGTCAAATAGCTCTAGGAAAAATAATAATGGAGATAGAATTCAAGATAAACTCAAAGGCCTCTCTAACTCTGTTTTTTTTAAAAAATATATTCTATTCTTTTAGTTTCTATCCCAAGCTTTTTAAATGCATGACATAGTCCCAGAGCAATGAATTTTGAAATGAATTATTCAGTAGTGTATTTGGAAATGACATGCCTGCTGTCTATTCTTATTTCAGTTGCTTCAGGTTCATAAATAATGTTGGAATGTAAGTTATACACACACAAGGAAGAAGGCTATGTGAAGACAGGGTCAAAACTGAAGTGATGCACTTACAAATCAAGAAACACCAAGGATTGCTGGCAACCACCAGAAGATAGAACAGAGGGATGGAACGATTCTCCCTCGGCACCTCCAGAGGAAACCAATGTTGCTGACAACCTGATTTCAAACTTCTGGCATCCTAAACTGCAAGAAAATAAATGTTTGTTGTTTTAAGTCACATAGTTTGTCATAATTCATCATGGCAGCCCTAGGAGACTAATACAGAGGGACAACCTCTGTACCTACAAGCGTTGGTAATCTAGTCATACTTTCAAGATCTCTGTAGTTTCTGTAAGAGCCATACTTACGAATATAATGGAGATAGCAATAGGGATTATCAACACTGCATTTTTTAAAAATATTTCTGTTAATATCCCCATAGAGATAATGGCTAGAGATGTAATTCAGAGAATTCTATTTGGTCTTTCCTACTATGATAACTCTTAATCCACAGGCTAAATTAATCCGCAGGCCAATAGAGTGGTTATTCCAAATGTCATGTATGTTTATACAAATTACATGCTGCAGAATTGTGGAGATGGCCACCAATTTGGGTCTCTAGATACAATGGATCCACCATAAGCCTAACTTTGGTCAGGCTCCATGTATTACCTGACCCCTCAATGCCCCCACTAGAATAATATTTCAGATCTCTGTGTCTAAAAGTCAACTCTTCTTTCCTCAATGTGCAGTTACCTTAGCAAAGGCCACAGGTCTCCTGGGAGAAAGTCTGGGTATTTTATAATATTTAAAAATTATTTTTATGGTGGGACACAGCCCAATGAGACTTGTACAGTTGAAAGACAACAAACATTCTTTGTTACATACAGCTCCATACAAGGGAAGGCGACAGGCAGGGCCACACAGGGGTTGCACCTGGGACATTGCAATAGCAAGCTGAAACGCTAGGGGGCAGCTTATGTATAGCAAGTGTGGTGGGGTTAGTTAGGCTTTGTGTGCTCCCTGTAGATTGGCTAATTTGAATACCTTTGCAGGGCTCCAGAGTACAGGGGCTGCCCCTAATTGCATGGCACCTGGCTTTGGGGCAATTAGGGGCTAAATAGTAGCCCAGAGTGTAAGAGCCCGATAAGGGCAGTGGCTGACATATGGACTTAAATCAGCTTCTCAAGAGGAGAAACTGACCAGCCTCTAACCAGAGCCTCAAAACTGGGTCAAGAAAACTTTTAGAAAAACGAAAACAAGAATGAACACACAGAAAAACACTAGGGGGAATCATTACAGTGTAGATTTGCCATGGAATTGCAGGGTTCTTCTTTCTAGGAATTCAATCATTTCTTTAGTCCACAGGTTGTTAGTCTGAAAACTGGCCTGAGTCCGGAAAACTGGCAAGGGATAGTGACTTTTTAGCATGTCGATGTCTTGGTCATCTGTTTGTGCTTTATTTATATTATTTATGTTGTGTATATTAAGTATATTATGTATATATGTCATTGATCGCACATCTGCCTTGCTACTGGGGACACCAAATCAACATAATCATCTGGACAACTTTCTAAAGGCCAGATACCCTAGGCTGCACTCCACCTTGTGAATACTTACAAAATTTGTAACAGCACCCCCTGCCCCTGGCTTTAGTTGTTAAGCACCACAATAGGAAGGACCTCTATCATTTCATGAACTCATCATCATTGTTATTAAATGAGCTAAGCTACGTGATAGCCTCTTCTGTGACCCTGAAAGTACAGGGAAGAGACATCACTGAATTTCTTAGCAATGCTAGTGTCCTTTTTACCACTGCATTGCTGATAGTCTTGGGTGAGTTGTGTTACATTTCTTTCTGAGAAACGTAATCCTTCAGTACAGCATCTGGCTTTACATAGAATATCCACTCTTGCATGCCCAATTCCCTGACCCTTTTAATCCATTTCTCCATGTCTGCCAAGGCATCTGGCATTTCAACTTGGTTCGGCAAAACCATTACTTTCTTAAGGCTTCTAGTACCATCCTGAAAACAAATTTGCTGGGGTTCTTGCCATGAAGTTAAATCTTGTATTCCAGAGGTGGGGCCCCACTTTAATAAATGCTCCCTTATCTATCTAGTCCTATGTTATGATGTTATGACCCTTTTTTTCTAGACAGAATCTTGCTGTGTCACCCTAGGTAGAGTGCAGTGGCATCATCATAGCTCACTGCAACCTCAAAATCCTGGGCTCAAGCGATCCTCTTGCCTCAGCCTCCCCAGTAGCTGGGACTACCGGCACGTGTGCCACCACACCTGGCTAATTTTTCTATTTTTAGTAGAAAATAGATGTGTGGTTCTCATTTCCAGTTGGGAAGTAGGTGACTGAGTCCCAAAACCCCAGTTCTAGTATCATTTAGTGCTCTGGGAGACAGATACTGATACGGAATTAGGACTACAGAAGTTACAGTGAAGAAACACACCTGAGGAAAAAAATCAAAGAATACAGAATTGGGCAATGACAGCCACCAAACCATGGTGTAGATCTGACAGTCTCTACAAACCCCTAAATGAAGACTGTCTGTTAGAGAAGTTTCACACTGTGCAGAATTGACTGTGACTATATGCCCTTGTACCAGTCTTGTTCAGCCATCGGCCGAAGGTTCTGTGGAAAGCATCCTGTGCTCAAAAGTTGAAGTAGACTTAGTGGAGATAATGCTGTATGGCTACCCACAGTCCTTGCAGCTGGGCAATGAGTAGACCCTCGAAGGGGGATCTTAGTGCTGAATCTCTCTGTCTGCCATAAGTAGTTAACTAACCAATTAACTGAATGACTGAATGAATGAATGACTAAATAAATATTCCAACAGCAACAATGATTTTACTGACAAAGGAACATGTCCTGCGTAAATCCATGACATACCAATAACCAAAGGCCAATTCAGGTTTATCCTCTGAGTCATGTTATTAAGACTTTACGCAGTGATGAGCAGCAGATCTCCTGATGTTAATTTGAAAAGCATGGGTTATATTGTGAATCAGAAGCCATTTTCAGATTGATCCGTTAAGGACAAGCACGTCATTGATGTTGCTGGGTATGAATTATTCATATGTAATTCAATATCACAAGTGCTTTTTTCAATGTCATAGCTTACTGAAAGCACCACATTTTGTAGACATGCTGCTGTCTTTTGTGGGGAGCACTATCATGTCACGTATATAAACCAGATTCACTTCAACTTCTTATGGAGGCATAGGACACAGCAACTGGGGAGATGAGTAAAGAAGATAATAAGCTCATCTGTAGAGGCTGCACCAGAAACATGTAAGGCAGAAGAGTTTTAAAGTGGGTCTGGCAGTGAGCAGACGATGGAGAGATTTGTAAAATAATAACTTCTGGTAGGTGGAGAAGAAACGAGGAATATCATTAAAACTGTGTAAAACCTTTTTCAGAGAGTAACCCACTTCCTCTAAAGTGTCACAGATTGGGAGCTTACCATTTAGAAGAAATATATATTGATTATAGAATATTAACTGAATATTTAGAGAAACAGAGGAATTCTGGATTGAAATCTTGAGTTATTAGGTCATTAAATATGAAATGTCTGATTTTAGATCAAAAGTACAGTTAATCAAGCTATCCATCCAGTTTTGCCATCTTAATGTAGCTTGTTTGTGCCAGCAGCGAAGAAACCTGGAGAGCCCGTGGCGATGAAATCACAAAAGGCGTATTCCATAGCTTGTTGAGAACTGAATATTTTTCCTTGAAAAAAGTGCTCCAAAGCTTGGAAGAAGGGGCAGTCAGTTGGTGCAAGGTCTGGTGAATACAGTGGATGACAGAGAGTTCCCAAGTCCAGCTGCTGTACTTTGAACAGCATTGTTTGTGCAACATGTGGTTGAGTATTGTCTTGCAAGAGGATTGGCCTGTCTCTATTGACCAATCTCGGGTCCTTAATTGCGAGCATCCTCATCACTTCGTCCAACTGGTTGCAGTAGACATCTGCTGTAATCCATTAACCAGGTTTCACGAAGCTGTAGTGGATAACATTAATACCAGCACTGGAAGACCCAACAGACACCTTTGGATGAACATTTGGGTTTGGACTGTGTTTTGGCACTTCATCGTTATCTAACCATTGTGCTGAAAGTTAGTGAATGTCAAAAAGAATCCATTTTTCAACACACGTAACAATAAGATGTAGAAATGGCTCTCCTTTATGTCGTGACAGCAAAAAAAAGCAAGCTTCGAGATGATTTCTCTTCTGACACTTCAGTTAATTCATGTGAAACCCATCTATCCAGGTTCTTTACCTTGCTGATTTGTTTCAAATGGTCCAATACTGTTGCAATAGTAAGGTCAAACCTTGCTGCCAATTCATGTGTAGCTTGAGATGGATTTGCTTCCACTACAGCATTCGGCTATTGTTGTCCACTTTGGTCTTAGGTCACCCATATGCTCATTTTCAAGATTAAAATCACCAGAACTTCTCACACCATCAATGTACTATGCATTCATTAGCCACATCTTTCCCAAGCACTTCATTGATATTTTGAACTGTCTGCACTGCATTTGTTCTATGATGGAACTTATATTTGAAAATAACAAGAATTTTTGACTTATCCACAGTTTCACAAAAATTGCTCTAAAAAAGATAAACATGAGCCAAACCATGCATTTGAAAGACTGAAGATGTACCTTCACAATAAAAACAAAACAAGAAATTTCAAATTGAAATGTCAGAGATATCAGCTGTCAAACTTAGTACTTAAGGAAATTGGACATTTCATACTTAATAATAATTTAACATATTTGCTAAGGAAGGTTGACTGGAAAGTAATGAAAATCATGCACTAAACTAAAGCAGAGACAAGTACATTTCTTTGCCTTTTTCCTTTTCGTTTCCCAATTTGGTGGACCTGAGGAGAGGGTGAGAAGACTCAAATATAAAGTTTCTGATTAGACAATGAGAGTGCCCTTTTTAGAATCAGCCACAGAAAAATAAGTGTCTGTGTTTTTGTGTGTGTGCTTTAGGGTATTATCAGAGAAAGCAAAATAATTTACACAGAGATTTGGAGCTAGGCATTTCAAAGAAGGGTGATATTAGCTGATTTTTTTTTCAGCCTAACATTGCAAACATGTTAAATCAGTCTTTAACTTTCATGTTGTAATGTCATGCTCCACAAATAATTCTCTTATTATAATTTGGCTTTTCTCAGAAACTGTCTACAGAGAAGGAAGACATACGGTTGTTCAGTCCTTGTATAGCAGCCTCTGTAGTTTTCAATGTAAGTGAGTAAGTCAGTGTTTTTGTTATAATCACTGGTGTCTCCGAATTTAGGCACTTAATTTTGCCTCTGAGAGAAGGAGCACCATTTGATGTACTCAGTGTGAGGTTTCTTAATCTAGCTTGATGAAAGCCAGTGTATGAAATGCACTGATTTCTCCAAGGTAAGTGCCAGTTTGTAGGGGCCTGTGTGATGGGCATGCCATGGGCATCCCAGACCCCTTACTCATTGTGAGACAGTGAGAATTTTATTTTGTTTTGTTTTGGTTTTTTGGTGACAGAGTTATGTTCTGTTGCCCTGGCTAGAGTGCAGTGGTCTTATCATAGCTACTGCAACCTCAGACTGCTGGGCTCATGAAATCCTACTGCCTTGGTTTCCCAAGTAGCTGAGAATACAGTTGTGCACCAGTATGTTCTGCCAATTTTTCTATTTTTTGTAGATAGGGTGTCTCGCCATTGCTAGGGCTGGTCTTGAACTCCTGACCTCAAGAGATCCTCCCACCTCAGCCTCCTAGAGTGTTAGGATTACAAGGATGAGCCACGGTGCCCGGCTGTGAGATATCTCTGAAATGTTTAAATAACTATGAGTATAAATAATTATTACAACCTTCTAGGACATAAATTCTATGAGTTTAGAAAACTTTGCTTTATTCACTGACAGATTGCAGGTGCCTAGACCAGTGCCAGGAATAGAGTAAGCTCTCAGTAACTTGATGTTGTGAAAACTTACTCTCATTAAAAGAAACTGTTACCCAAAGGTAATCACAGCAACAACAAAAATAAATAAATGGGACCTGATCAAATTAAAAAGTCTCTGCACAGCCAAGGAAACTGTCATGAGAGCAAACAGACAACCTACAAAACCAGAGAAAATATTCACATGCTACACATCCAACAAAGGGCTGATAGCTAGAGGCTATATATACCTCAGGAAAATCAGCAAGAAATAATCAAACAACTCCATTTAAAGGTGGTCAAAGGACATGAACCGAAACTTTTCAAAAGAAGACAGACTAAAGGCCAACAAACATGAAAAAATTCTCAACATCTCTAATCATCAGGGAAATGCAAATCAAATCCACAATGAGATATCACTTAACTCCAGTGAGAATGGCCTTTATCAAAAAGTCCCAAAACAATAAATGTTAGCATAGACGCAGAGAGATAGGAACACTCATACACTGCTGGAGGGACTGCAAACTTCTACAACCTCTGTGGAAAGTAATATGGAAATACCTCAAAGAGCTACAAATAGACCTACCATTTTACCCAGCAATCCCATTACTGGGCATCTACCCAAAGGAAAAAAAGACAATCTATAAAAAAGACATCTGCACTAGAATGTTTATGGCAGCGCAATTCACAATTGCAAAGATGTGGAAACAACCCAGGTGCCCATCAATACATGAATGGATTAATAAAATGTGGTATATGTATACCATGGAGTTCTACTCAGCCACTAAAAACAATGGTGATCTAGCACCTCTTGTATTCTCCTGGATAAAGCTGGAGCCCATTCTACTAAGTGAAATATCCCAAGAATGGAAAAACAAGCACCAGATGTGCTCGCCATCAAATTAGCATTAACTGACCAATACTTAAGTGCACATATGGTAGTAAAATTCATCGGGTGTTGAGCAGGTGGAAGAAGAGAGGAGGGGACAGGTATATACACACCTAATGGGTGTGGTGCACACTCTCTGGGGGATGGACACACTTGAAGTTCTGACTCAGGTGGGGCAAAGGCGATATGTGTAACCTAAACATTTGTACCCCCGTAATGTGCTGAAATAAAAAAAGAGAAACTGTTGCTATGTATAGTTAGACAAACATATAGATAATTTGGGATTATAGATTTATTTACCTTGTACCCTTGAATGAGTCCTAGGGATCCTGTAGCATAAAACAAAACACCACTCTCTACTATGGAATTTATTACGATAAGCACAATATAGATTGGCAACCCTTAAAATAGCATAGTTAACATTCTGGCTTGTCTAAAATTATCTAGTTTACTATAAAGTGTTTATTTGCTTTACTTAAATTTTCATCCATATGAGGTTTTATTAAAGCTGATAAAGTATTTCCATATTAGATACACTATTTTCTCTTTGGAGGAATTTTCCAGGTGTTGCAGGATTCCATGGGTGAAATCATAATTTTCAATATAAATGGAAAAGTTAATACAACCAATTCTTGTCTTATAAGTGAGTGCAGAAAAAAAGATTTAGCTCTTAATAAAAGCTGAAAAAGCTGGCTTAACATTTTCTGTTTCTCTTGCGGTTATAAAATGCTTCTGAATTCTAAGGTGCGATATTTCAGGTACTCCACTGTAACAACTTTCTAGGTGGAAAACCATACTCGAATTAAGTAAAAATGTTTACATTAGTCACATTGTAAATGGTTTCTTAGAGTTTCTTTAAGTGTATATCATTTTTCAAAATATTTAAAGAAGACTGAGCCTCCTTTCAAAGTGGAGTACTCTCAAAGAAGTGAATAAAAGATAGAATGAAAAATCAGAGGGTGGTAAAACTTTAGGAAAGTTAAGGACTGTAACAGGGATTGTTTCTGTTGTCCAGCATGATTCTCCCCCCAGAACCTTCTTCTTCAGAAGGACTGTGACCTTCGGTACAGTAGTGAGCACAGAATCCAGGTATTGCCAACATAAATGCCCAAGCACATGACCTGGCGGGGCCAATCAATGCTCTTCTCCGGTATTTGTGTCTGGGGATTGGGGGAGGAAAGAAGAGTGTATTCCTGTTCTGAGTATTAATCTGTATAAAGTAAATAAGGAAGTTGGAGCAGTCATCATCCCAAGTCACAAGGTACAAGATTTGGCAATAGTCCGAGGAAACACACAAAAAAGGAAGCTGAACTGAGAGACAGAGATCAAGAGAAGGGCAGGTTACAATGGGGTAGTTCGCAGGGGCACTTTAATGGCATCTGGGGTGTCAGGGAGGCCTTCCTTCTGGAAGCAAAATTCAGGTCTTCACTCTTGATTTCTCCCTGTGGGCTGCCGTTTCCTCCACTTTGCCTATTTAGCGGCTACTCACTCACAGCACAGCTAATCATCGTTCGTTCCTGAAAAATTTCTCTGCCTCTACGATTAAATGAAATCTCTTTATTATACTCAGGGTAAGTTCTCACATCACCACACGCTTTTCTTTCAGAGCACTTTCTCACAACTGTATGCTATTTGTGCAAGTATTTGCAGGAGGTTTGTTTTTGTCCTTGGACTATGGCATCCTTGGGGGCCAATGACTATGTCTGAAATTGCTCACCAATGTTACCATAGTACCAGCAAACTGCAGGTCATAAATAGAAATTTCTTGAATGACTAAAAGAATAAAATATACATGTGAGACTAATCTGATTGTAAAGTAAATGACCAAGTATTTTCCAAGGGGAACCTGTGGCCTCAAGGCCACATGTGGCCCTTCGAATCCCCAAGTGTGCCCTCTCAACCAAATCCAAACTTCACAGAACAAATCCCATTATTAACAGGATTTGTTCTGTGAAGTTTGGATTCAGTGAAAGCCTCGCACTCAAACATCCAGAAGGCCATATGTGGCCCCAAGGGCACAGGTTCCTCACCCCTGGAGCTGTTTGAAATAAAACCACAATGGGTAGACAGGGAGGCTGAGAAGGGTGGAAATGTTGGGCAAACATTGAAGCGTTTTAAGCAGGAAAATGGCATGATTTGTTTTGCTCATTATTAGAATCTCTCTGACTCCTGTGTGAAAATTGACGGGACAAAAGTAGGGTAGATATAAATAGAGCAAACAGGAGACATTATAAGGATCTGGAAAGAAAATAACTCGAGTTAAACTAGGGTAGTGACAATGGGGATGGAGAACCAAGAATATTAAAGGGTGTTTGAATGAGGACATAAAATAGTTTATATTTAACAAGTAAGGAAGTCCAATATTTTTATTGTAACTGGCTAGTGTTCCCTTTTAGCAAACAATATGTCAATTTTCCATTTACGTCAAAACTACTCAATACATGCTTCTAAGGTTGGGGTATTTAGTGCCAAGAAAATAGAAATGAGGAGTAGTAGTAACAAATGAATGGAAACTCAATTATTTGCTATTAAAATCCTTCAGGCATTCAATTTTATGGAGGCTATGCTACTAGCTAAGAAAGAAGCCAATTCATAAAAATGCATAAATGCACTTCTTGATGTTCAGGATATCCTCATTTATATTTGGCTGTATTAATAATAAATTCCAAAGCTTAAATCAATAGGTACACAAATCGGAGCTACTTTGCTGACTGCTTTGTCTTATATAATTTTTTTATAAAATATAAGGTGCTTAATTCCTTTAGCCATAGAAAAGTTTTCAGTGTGAAGCTTCCAAAAACCCAAAATAACCAAAGAAAATTACTAAAGTTTTTGAAGGATATATACTACTTTGCTATTTCTTTTGCTCTTCTTTTGACTTTTAGTCAACAGTTGGGCATTGGGAATTTGCTTATTTTTCTAAAATTAATTTGAACAGTAGTCATACTGTTATACAACACCTACATACTAACAAAATATCCAGGTCAAGACGGGTGAATGAATACTGTCTTTTTGCTCTGCTCCTTTTGAGAAAACCTATTGAAATGTGAAAAATATATACTAATAAACAATACCTGTGCTAATAACCACAAAAGATTCCAAGGATTTCGCAACCAAGAGGACTGAGGAGTTAATGGAAGATAATGAAGTAAATGGTGTCAGTATAATCATGAAACTTAGGGCAACTGAAGAATTGGTGACTGAGAGATAGGAACTAAGTTCTAAGGTGAGTTTTCACAACAGAACCCTGGAAACAACATCAGAAGGGGACTGTGTTCAATTTGCCTTGATTCTGCCAAAGAGTAGCAAAACTCCTTCTCTATGAGCTGCTTGCCCCAGTGTTGGAAATGGCTTCACCAGTGGAGTATAGCTCTCAAAATGAAATGTGGATGTTCTGATTTGGGAAACTCTAAAAAAGAGCACTGGGATTATGGTATAATCCCATAGTACTGTTATAAAAGAAAGGGGACCCAAAAGTACTGTTATAAATGAACAGTACTGTTATAAATCAAAGTACTGTTATAAATGAAAGGGGACCCAAAAATAGACTGTTGAAAAATATCACCTGGTCATCATCTTAACAGTTTCCCTTTACATTTCCACATATATTTTAGAATAAAGTTGTTAATTTGCTTTGAAATAACCTGCTAGGATTTTGATATTGACTATATTAAATACAGATAAAGTAGGAGAGAAACCACATCTTTATATTATGAGCCTTACAACTATGAATATCATATGTCCTTCCATCTGTGTAGGTTTTCTTCAATTCTCCCTATGACGCTTTGTGGATTTCCACTGTAAATTTGTTGCACTTGCATTTTTATATTTATTCCCAACTCTTGACTGGTTTTGATGTTCATTTAAATAGTATAATTTAAAATATTTTCTATTAGTTGCTGTTATTTGGAAATGTAATAGGATTTTATATGTTGACATTTTGTCTAACCATCTTGGTAAATTAACTGGTTAATGATATCACCTGTAGCTTCTTTTGGACCTCCTACATACACACATTTTCCACATATAATGAAAGATTTTTTTCCCTTTTTATTTCCTATTCCAACACATTTTATTGTTTGGCTTTGTTGAACTAATTAATTACTCTAGAAGGATGATTGACAAAAGGAGTGAGGGTGGGCGTCTTTGTATGCTTCCTGATCTAGAAAGGAAAGTTTTCAAAATTTCACTAATAAATTTATTATTGGTTGAAGGAGTTTGTAGATATTCTGTATTCAATCTAGAAACTTATTTTTTCCTAGTTTGTTTGAGGAATTTTTTAAACATCATGTTTTGCTGCAGAATTTTATCAAATGTTTGTTTATTCTGCATCTAATAATAGAACTTTATGAAACATGTGGTCAAGCATTGTCTTGCAAGAGGGTTGGCCTGTCTCTATTGACCAGTCTCGACTGCTTAATCATAAGCATCCTCATCATTTCATCCAGTTGGTTGCAGTAGACATCTGCTGTAATCGACTTGACCAGGTTTCATGAAGCCTTGGTAGATAATATCAACACTGGACTACCAAACAATCACCATTGGCTTTTTTTGATGAATATTCCCTTTTGGACTATGTTTTGGCACTTCATCTTTATCAAGCCATTGTACTTGTGATTTTCAAAAAAAATACATTTTTCATCACACATAACAATGTGGTGTAGAAATGGTTCTCCTTTATGTCATGACAGCAAACAAAGGCACGCTTTTAGATGATTTCTCTTCTGATGCTCATTTAATTCATGTGGCACCCATCAATCCAGCTTCTTTGCCATGCTGATTTGTTTCAAATGGTCCAATATTATTGGAATAGCAATGTCAAACCTTGCTGCTAACTCACACATAGGTTGAGATGGATTCGCTTCCACTACAGCTTTTAACTCATCATTATCCACCTTGGTCTCATGCCACACACGTGGCTCATTTTCAAGATTAAAATCACCAGGAGGAAACTTCTCAATCTATCCAGGTGCCGTGCGTTCATTAGTCACATCCTTCCCCAATACTTCCCTGCCTTGTATTTCTGACATAAGTCCAACTTGAGTTTGATGTATTATGCCTTTTGTATGTTTTGGATTTTTTAAAAGAATTTTAGTATCTTATGTTCATGAAAAAGATCAGCTGGCAACTTTCTTTTATAGTCTTTGTTAGTTTTGATTTTAATGTTATCCTGGCTTCATAAAATAAGTTGGGAAGTGCTGCCTCTATTCTATCTTCCAGAATATCTTGTGTAAGGTTGATAAGACTTACTCCTTGAAATACCAATGGAGTCCTGTAGCTTGAAGTTTTCTTTGTGTGTTTGCTTAATATAACACCTTTATTGTGGCATTAACTCACACACCATACGATGCACACAGTGAAGGTGCATGAGTCAGTAGTTTTTAGTATATTTACAGAGTGATGTAATTATCACTATAATCAATTTTAGAACATATCATCCCACAAGGAAGCCCATACCCATTAGCAGTCACTTCCTATTTATTCCCAACCCCTCCAAACCTAAGCAACCACTAATTTACTTTCCAACTGTGTAAATTTCCCTATTCTAAGTCCTTCCCTATGCAAATTGTAGTAGGATCATATATTTAATGTAAAAATGTTTACTATAAAAATACCAGAGAACAAAAATTTTTAAAAATTTATATTGAGGAGATTGTTTCTAAGTAAAAAATGGAAGCCAGAAGCCATATGATCATTCTATTTTGACTGCAAATTTAGAAATGTAAATAGTAAAAAATATTATAAACAATATGACAAATGGTTATAAAGAATAAATTAAATAAGAAATAAATTATTGCCAAATATCAGCTTCCCAAATCATTCTGTAAAATTTGAAGTAAACTAACACAAATACTAATAAATTAGGCTGGAGATTTTGTTATGTTTGATTTGGCTTTTTGTTTTCTTGTAGTGGTTTAAGACCAATCAACATTAATTGAGGTAAATGTTACTTTTTGTTATCACATCTCATAGCATCTGTAAATTATCTTTAATGTTTCAATTGTCCCTCATTCAGGTCCAACTTCAGTTATAATTTAAGTAATAGTGGACAAATTAAGGAAATTAAAATAAAATACTTATACAATTTTAAAAGTCCAATAAAATAAAATTATATATGCTTAAGAAGTGTATTTAAACTATCTATCTTCTGGAAACAATACCTTAGAGTTTATAATTATACATAGGACTTGAATAGAGCAAGTACAACATCAATTAAGTAACAAGTTAAACCAAAAAGGCCTCAATTAGAATTAATTTAAATAGCAAAAATATCAGATGTCCTGCTGAGTATGTGGCTATTGGAGATATGGTTGTTGTAAACCTCAATAAAAACCTGTCCATCACACTGCATCCCTGAGCCATCACATCTCACTCTCCTGCTCCCTGGGGAACCTGAGGGCAAAGGAGCTGACCTGACCCTCTTTGGTTGCTGCCGTGGGCTACATGTGGAATTGTAGGTGCAAAGGGGACATTGGGAAAAAGCTCAATTTTGAACTCTAATTCAGCCAACTTTTGCATATTGTGAGCATCTTCTTTTCTTAGATCATTGAGATCTTGGTCAAAACAACAGTCAACAAACTTCCTTGAGCTATTTTCTCATGAGAGATGATTTGATTAAAGCAAACCGACTCTCCAATTGTTTCTCCAGGCCTTCAGCCATCTCCCCACAGGAATCAAGGTTTTGACGTAAAAGGCTGATGTTTTCATATACTTTGGGAATTTTCTCCTCTGTTTCTAGATGATAAATTTCCTCTTCCATTGATTTTCTGCAAAGTTTAATTTCACATTCTTGATTTAATTCAGGTGGTGTCTGGAGTTTCAAAACAAGCTTTTAAATCTCACTTGCAAATTGTGCATTTTCTCATTGCCTGCTCTGATTGGGGACTTTAAAAATACTACTTGTTTTTTTCTTTTAAGAGATTTTAAAGAAACATTTACATTAACAGCATCAATGAGCTTCTTCAAATTGACGATTCACTTACAGTTTTCATTTTCATATTAGACCCTTTTTGTCTAATGTCAATTTGTCAACTGTGTAATCTTCTCCAAAGAGGAGAGATAAGTTTATTATCTAGAGCATAGGTTCAGTCAGACATTTTGGTTGGCTCTCTTCATAATTGGCCTCATGTTCCCTTTGGTTGTTGATGTTTCCTAGTTTTTTGTTTTTTTTTCTGTTCCTTTATCTCTCACACTCATTTTCTTTCAGCAGCTTCTTGGGCAAGCAAGTTTCTGAAGGTGAACATTTTCATTAAAACTATTAACAAACTCCCTCTGACATTGTTCTATAGCCTTCTGAAATGACTTTAAGATATTCTGGCCTCAGTTACTTGGCACTGTAGGGATTCTGATGCCTCTTTTGAGTGCCTGTGCCTGTCCTTCAAGACTAGCCATTATCACTCCATGAAATGAAATTTTATGGAATTTGCTTTTTGTTCTTTGTCATGAAAGTCTACCGTATCCTCCAGTGAAAAGATGGGCTTGTCTGCATCTTTATTAAGTACTACCAAACACAGAGTTTGTAACACTGGATGTATGACCTCCACTTAAGGTGACTAGAGAGCTTCAACGACTTTTGTAAGGAGTCTAATCTTCTCATTGACTTTACATTACTCTCTTCAACTCAGGTAGCAAGTCTCTTTGCTAACTCCTTTCCCTTCAAAGTTACATCCACTTTTTACAACGGAAAACAGTCAAAGAGGCACATACCAAGATTTCCAAGGGAAACTCAAACAGACTTGAGCCTTGCGTCCATGATTCAGATGACATTAGAGCCCCATACAGCTGCCATAGGACTACTTGAAAAGACATTTTTATGGCCACCAGTAACCACGCCACGGATCCAGCAGCCATTGCAGCTCTGCCTCTGGCTAGTACATTGTGCGCTACGACTTCCCACCCAGACCCCTGTGATTGTCCTGCTTTAAACCAAGCAAGTCCCTGGCAGCCTGACAGACCATCAGTGGAACTGTGAAGGGAGGAGTGTGAGCAAATCTGTAAAGTAGTGCTCTTTATTTCGCTGTGGCCACTTCACATTGGGGACCTATATTGATTAAAGAAATTCAATCAATAGTTAATAGCCTTTCAAAATGGAGATCACTAGGCTCAGATAAGGGTCACTGGTGAATTCTATTAATAATGAGCATTTAAGGAAGAAATGATACTAAGTCTCTAAAATTGATACAGAAAATAGAGGCGGCAGGAACACTTTCTAACTCATTGTATTATGACAATATTTCTCTAATACCCAAACCAGGCAGAGATGTTAGAATTAAGAAAAACTAAAGAGCATTATTTCTCATGAACATAAATATGAACATCCTGAACAAAATATTAGCAAATCCAATCTACCAATGTGTCAGCAAGGTGATCATCCCACCATGACCAAGTGAGATTTATTCCAAATGTGCAAATCTGTTTTAGCACTTGAAAATATTAATATATAATACTTTGAGGGGTGCTATGTGCATACATATCTGAAATTGTTACAAATTCCATTTTAATATTATGAAGTATTCCTTTTATGATCCACAGATACCATGAGGGGAAAATATGGTGTGGTTTAAAGTAATAAGAATATGGTGGTGTTTCCTCCCTCTGTGTGCATTAGAAAGGTGTTTGATTCATGTTAAATGAATTACTCCATTTCACTCATTATTATACTAGAATCCTTGATTGTGTATGTTTATTGATATATTTAAAGTCTTCAAGTCATCTTATAATTAATTTTTTTATCTTTAAATTTCAAAAGAAAGAAATGTGCTTTCCTCTATGAGGCACTAGCTAATATCAGACTAATTGTTTTGTCAAGAACAAGTAGAAAAACTGAAAAAAAGAGAAATGAAATGCTATGTTTGAAGGCCTCAAAGAGGTACCAAGGCTAGAGCGCTAGAGGGTGTTCAACATTCCGGTACAGGAAAGAGTTAAGAGGTGGAAGGATCCCTCTTCTTCTCCCTCTTAAGCTGTAATTGTCTGAGTTTTTCAACAGCATTAACACGATTACTTATTAGCTTTATTCTATAATGTACCTTTAAGAATTCAAAATTATTTCAATATCACCTTCCTTATATCTCTAGAAATATTTCTCAAAATTTTTATACTTATATCCTTAAATGTAAGTGTTGATAGGAGTCCTTAGAAATCTAAAATCTAGCTGTGGCAAATCCATTGCCATTATACCTCCACATCATAGGAATTTAAATTTAACAGTGTTGGTATATAGTCTTTCTATACACTAGCCTCACATGGAAAAATAAATCTGATCATAAAGTTTCTTAGTGAGAAAAATTAGAAATTATAATCATGTCTAAACCTTCAGTGAATGCAGGCTTGTACATTTCCTCATTGGCTTCATTTGGAACTGTTCTGCACTGAAGAGAAGGTAGCATTCACTTGCTTCCAAAGTGGAATGAAAACTAATCCTTGTTGATATCATATATTTGTTGTGAATGAAGCCAATGACACTTTCTCCTATACATCCAATTTTCCAAATATTCCTTACTAAAATCTTGCATTTTCCAACAAAGTTATTTTATACAATTGCACAGTAATGTTTTAAATAATCTGATAAAGATATATTAACATGATGTCTTAACTGATATATGATGGCATTTTGATTTCTCTATTAGCAAAAAAAAATGCAGGTAGGGAGAATTTAAGATCTGCACATCTGTATCTTTTACGCAAGATGCTTTTTCTGCACTTCGGAAGAGTTCTACTTTAAAATGGTGTACATCTCTTAAAAGTAAGTGTGTTTTATTACATGATGTAATTCAATTTGACATGTAACAGTAACAGTATGTCAGACTGAGAGTATTTTGAAAAGAACCACTCTTGTTCAAAAGGCTAGCAATTCAAAAAATTGAAAATATAGGCTTTTCAGGGTTTGGGGTATTTGTATTACCAAATTTATAGCAAAGCAATAAAATTCAATATTTTGGGTATATTAACTATTAGTAATAAATTATTTGCCATTTTTATTATTTGAGAAATAGTATTTTTAGAGGAGGTCAACACTGATATTTAGATTGTTTGCACTTTAAAAAAAAAAATTATATATTTATTTATTTATTTTTAGTAACAGGGTCTTGCTCTGTCACCCAGGCTGAAATGTAGCGACATGACTGTAGCTCACTGAAGCCTCAAGCACCTGGGCTCAAGCCTTCCTGCCAGCTGGAGCCATGGTGCTCAGCTAATCACACATGTATTTTAAGATTGTCTCCAGCATATTTAAGTGCTATGATTATATGCTTTTCAGATTTTTGACTATAAATTCAGGTATTTTCTCATGATAACTTTAGCTCCTTTTTCAGGATAATATCGTTTATGCCGAAAGTGAAACTGTTGCCTGGATGCCTGGGGTTTTTCTCCCAATGAGGCCTCCCATCTAAACTGAAGATTTATCCTTTCATTAAGTACACACTGGACATGTGTGCTGCATAGTGAAACAGAGAGAAATAAAGAGTTAGCTGCAATGGACCAGAATTAGAAACTTCTTGTTGACAAATCAAATCCATCTTTTTGCTACCAAGTTCAGTTTTGTAGCAGAGTAATAAGCAGTTTGTAGAACAGCATAATTGGGCTGGAACGGACTTGAGCAAATGTATTTAATTTAATGATTTTTTGTGTCATTACTGGGACCAGAGAATACTGGGACCAGAGAAATTGATGCTCTCCAAATTTTCAGCATCAGTGTGAGAAATAAAAAAAAAGCCTGAAATTTGGACTCCCATGTATCTATGTACTATACACAACACAGGGCCATTCAAGTGGGCCAATGACCTTTCTACTGAAGAACAAAGATGCCAGTGATAGTAAAGAAGAGACTTAGCCCCAGGCATTCAAGCAACAGTTCCACTTCCAGCATAAATAATATTTTCCTGAAAAAGGAGCTAAAGTTTTCATGAGAAACGACCTGAATTTATAGTAAAAAAATCTGAAAAGCATGTTCATATGCAGCTGTTACTGCATTTTTTAACTTATACAAGTCACTTTATAGTCCTCAATCTGCTTCTTTTTCTGCCTAACTTCCTTCATAAAGTTGCAAGAATTAAATAAGATAATGTATTTGGAAGCTCCTTGAAATCTGCAGAGAGCTGAAAAGTGTAAGGAAGCATAAATGGTATTTAGCATTCTTAAAGTTGGATGTGACTGATTTTTCTTTGGGGGAAATTATTTTTAACCAAATTTACAATTGACATTAGGACATATACAGATACATTTGACAGATTTGGAGGCCCAAATGGAAATCAAACCAATGAGGTAGATCATAGATTTCATCATAATGGAAAATGTCTGGCATAGGAAGTCCAACTTAGCATCAGGACACACATTTTAGATGGGATTGGTGATTTTGAGGATTGATTTTGAGATCAGCCTAACCCAGCAATTTAGTGGGTATAAAGACATCTGGGGAAAAGAATATTATGCATTTGAATGGAAAGAACTGTTCTGTTAAAGTCCATAACATGAAAAAAAAAATGTGTGTATATTTTAGGGGAAGAGACTATAAAAATCTCAGTGATTTAGTAGCCTCCAAATTTTAAGAATATTGGGAAATAAGCTTTTATAAATATAAATTTAAAATAATTATAGCAATTTATTTGAAAGTATCATTATGGTTTTACTTGTAAAAATGTTTTCCTTTGTAAGTTAAAAGGGCAGAATAAAACATAACTACTGGGCAGAATAAAACATAATTACTTTCAATATAAATTTTTCTTAAATATCGAAATGATTTGTAGAAATCACAAAACAGGAGAACTCTGCAATAAACCTATTATAAATTAATAATGTAGGGCTGGTAGTAGATGTGGGGTTTTGCTACTTCATGAGATTTTACAATCTGCAGTATTTTTTTTCCTTTTCCTTATTTTCTCTTTCCATTCTCCTTCCACTCCTGTGTCCCACAACTTTTTTTTTTTTTGACATTCAAAACTTCCTTATTCATCTCAAGAAATTGGAGTCATCTTGACATTACTGGTAGCCTTTAGGGTTTCCTAGAGGGAAACTAGATAGATGGTACGGAATCTTTGTAGAAATAATTCAATATTACTAGACATAGCTTCTCTTTCTTGCTTGAGGAAGAAATCTAAAGGAAAAGTAAGTGAATATACATGATTATGGGGAAAACAGTGGAACACAAATACTTGTTATTTTTATACAAAATAATAAATAGAGTGAACATGGTTCAAAGCTTCACTTATTAGCATCATTTACTTATTGACCACTGAGACAGATGTCTACACTACAAATAGCACAAAATAAATTCAGAAAAACACCTCCAAACCACTATGCTACTAATAAAAATATAAAAATATTTGTTCTAAAGTTTTTTCCCTTTAATATAAGATTAGAATATTAATTTAAATGTTACCATGTATATTTGATGTAATAATTTAAGATAATGAGTGAAATCATGTATTAGGCTAAAAATGAACAAATATAAAATCCCTTGGCCACTTTAATCAAGTAGGAGATCTAAAATGAAATAGGCAGTTATACCACACTGTGAAAAATGTGAAGCTAATAAGCTGAATACTATATGATCCCATATAAATTTCCCAGATGTAGGCATATACATAGAAAAAAAAAACTGTACAGCAAACAAAGATATCTCTGACAATTGAAATTCAGGCAATTGAGGAATAGTATACAAACTTGCAAATAGAAAAGAAAATACAACAAAATACAGCATCCCCTTTTAATGTAATTATTTGCCTTTTGTAATAAGGATCATTTAACTTTCCAAATCCTAGAAGAATGTGTCTGTTTTTGACTTTCCTACCTATTATGTAATTGTAACTCAGACACTGTGATGTTGTATATTAACTTGTAGATTTCTGTCTGGTAGATAAGACTAACCCAAAGACTGTGGTTTTATTGCAATATACAATATTAACCAAGATTGTACCTAATTAACAATCTTATCTTTACATCAATCTTCTTCTACTCTTGACTCCTGCTCCTCCTTCCCCTTCTATACCATAAATACTCAGCTTCTCAAGCGCCTTAGGAATCAGCTTTACCATCTTAGTTATTTCCTCATTAATGGCTTATCAATATTTTGGGATCCTTAGAGTTATCCATAAGTGCTAATGGTTGTCTCTCTCTCTTCTGTGTTGACTTTGTTTTAGATTCTTGATCAAATTTGTTTCTGATTTTGGTTTATATATGGCCAATAAGTTATTCCCGATTCAGTAGCAATAATGAATAGGATCTAGTTTTATGATCTGAATATTTAGTCATCTCTGTTGAGATGATGAAGATTTTTTTTTTTTTTGGTCAGCTAAGAGGTAGAAGAAATCTGGTTATTTAGTTCTCTGTTGTGTTTGCATGTTTTCTATTTGTCAGCTTAACTCGATGAAGAAAACATTTCTTGCCCACAGTAAAGAAGAGCATCCATTTGAGTGCTACAGCAGCTCATTTTTTTGTTCTGTGTTTTTTCCTAACTTGTGACTGAGGATGTGGAAATGTACCTACAAGTTCCCCCTATGTCTGTGTGTTTGCAACTGGGAAATATCTTTACCTCTTGTGAGCCTGAAATGCTTTCTTCCCTTCAAAGTATATAGATAGATTAGATTACAAAGTCTCTTCAATGGAAGGAGCTTTGTTTAATTATTAATAGTTTATAGAGACTAAGCAGGGTAACAGATCAATTTATGTGAACTTAAGAATTCTCAGGGGACTAAAAACATCTAAAATTCTAAAACTTTAAATACACCATAGCATTTTTAAGAATCAGTAACAACTCTAATATAATTTTGGGTGTATGATCTTCAAATAATTTCCAATATTTTTACTTAAAGACTTGGGATTATTATTTAATCAAGTAATTAATAAATAATATTGATACCTGGTGAAATATTAAATAAGTTAGAATATTGAAACTTTAATTACATTTGATTATCTTTATATTTATATAAACATGCAAGCATATATATATTAATACTCCTTTACATGTTACTTTAGTATGTTACAAGTGGCTGTACTTCGGGTCGAGTTACTGAGCATTTCCATTTAGCCACTTTAAGAATAAGTTTAAAGGATGTGGGTCTCAGTATGTGATCATTAATGTGCTCGTGAGCTTTTGCTGTCTGCAAACATGCTAGGTATTGACAGTCAGTTATCAATCACTGCCTTCCAGTTTTCTCTGTGTAACAGAAGTTACATTGATTAAAAGTTATAATTAATATTGATGTTTGAGATCACACTAGAAATGCTAATGGCATGAAAAACCAACTCTGTGTGTGTGCGATAAATTCTTGATTTTAAGGGAAAAAAGAGAGTCGTTTTGTCCTAAAGGTAACTTGTCAATTAGTTTCAGAATATACGAAAGTCAAGTAAAAGAAAACACAAGTGCATGTGATAAGTTTTAGAAGGTTTGAGACACATTAATTCATTTGTCTTGGAAATAATTTTCCTGCAAATAATGAGTCTGGAAAGATGCAACAAAAGGTTACAAATTTCTGCAACATTTTAGTTTTGATGGCTTTATGAATGCTATATTTCTAAATGAGCTTAGGAAGATTTTACTGACACATAATATGTTAATGCTGAGCCAAATGTGGTTATCCATTAAAGTAACAATTGAAGTTTCTATTCTTTTCCTAACAAGGACTATTAAATTGGTGTAGCCAGACAACTGAATTTTCTTGCCTCACCAGAATAACTAAATAGTTCTCTGTGCTTTGTTTTGATTTGATCATGTCCTTGAGTTTTAAACAATGAAGAAATATTGCTCATATCTGAAGGAGCTGAGGTTCCTAACTATTGTGTTACATTCTCCTACATTTATTTAAAATATCATACTGTCACATTGATTAATGGTTCTTAGGCATCTATAATCCTATTTTAATCAAGTGACCAAATCTCCTGTGCTAATCTTTTTTTCATTTTGTCTTCCACCAAATCAGTCCTTAAATTTAGTGAGGAAAAATTGCATGTCTTTTAACAGCGAACACTAAAGTTTGGTTTTCTCAAAGGGTTTCTGGGGAGACAAAAAGCTTTTTCTTTCACCTTCTCAAAAGGAAAATATGAAAAAAATGATTCATTTGATAAACTCCACATTTCTTGACTTGCTTCTCACTATTCTAAAAGGTGCTTCATGAAAAGAGATTTCAAACCAAGGGATTTTGTACAAATAAATTGTGATTAATATAAATATTTCAGAGCTTCTACAGTTTACAAAATATATTTGCAGGCCCTAAGATTTGTTTTTTCTGTCCTTATATGTTCTCAGAGACAATGCTGATAAACTTCTTATGTAAGCATTATTTATTGTACTCCACTAAACAATTTTTCTCCTCTCCAAACAGGTATCATTCATTTCTCTAACAAATTAACCACAGCCATTGAGTCTCATGTACAGATGTTTTCTGCTTTCATCTTGCGGTTGCCTGAAAGTTCTGCTATAGATTATAGAGTGAATTTATTTTTTTAATGGGAACACCTCTGTGTGGTCATTATTCTGCCTACCACAAAAACGTAAAGAAAACCATATAAATTGTGAATTGCATGACTTTGTTTCCTGGGATAACTCAAGTTTCTCTTTTTTTTTAAATTTCAGAATATTATGGGGGTACAAATGTTTTGGCTACATGAATGGCTTTTGCACAATTTGAGTCAAAGTTGTAAGTGTGTCCATCACCCACATAGTGTGCATTGTATGTGTTAGGTATGATTTTACCTGTCCTCCTCCTCCTCCCTCCCACCTGCTTGATTTCCTTTGAGTTTTATTTTCATACGTGCATGTGAGTGTTGATCGATTAGTTCCAATTCAATAGTGAGTACATGTGGTGTTTGCTTTTTCTTTCTTGTGATACGATACTTTACTTAGGAGAATGGTCTCCAGTTCCATCCAGGTTGTTACAAAGTGTATTAACTTATCATTTTTTATGGCCAAGTAGTACTCCATGGTATACACATATACCACATTTGTTAATCCACTCATGAGTTGATGGGTACTTGGGTTGTTTTCACATGTTTGCAATTGTGAATTGTGCTGCTATAAATATTTGAATGCAGGTGTCTTTTTGTCTTCAGTAAAGAAAGCTGTGCTCACAGTCTCATAGAAGACGACATATTGGGACTTTTAACTATCGATGCCTCAAGGAATAGAATCACAGTTACAGGCTTTGCAGCTTAAAGCTGATATTATTTACACAACTGCCAGACTGTACCAGCAGACTGAGTCAAGACATCTAGGTCTTTTTTAAAATCCAGAAGGAGAAAACTTCACTAACAGCAGACAGCTGACCTATGACTCAGTAAAAGAATTAATCCCATTGGACTGAATGAACTAATGAGAGAAATGTAATTATAGTTATTTGCCAGATTGTTGATTTAATTTTATTGTTCTATTTTCTGCTTGGTATATAAATAAGCTTGTTTTTTTCTTAATTTAGGTCTAACCCTCAATTTACCAGGCTCATTTACCCCTCATAATTCAAAAGAAAATACTTCTATTGAGTTTCTATATTTTTTAGTGAAAATATAGTCATTTGTATAGCTTAAGTAAAAATAAGTTTTTCTTTTACTAAGATGTAATTGGAAAAATAAAGTACCAATCCAAGATCATTCCTAGATTGTCATATTAAGAATGCTTTTCATTTAATAAGGCTATGCCACACCCACACTTAAGGAATTAATTTGCATGTGAAGCCTATGCTCATAGGGGCCTTTCAGGTAAACTGCCCAAAGTACCTGTTACACACTTCTGGCCTCATCAGTAAGGAATACACCACCCTTCCTGATGGATCAGAGACTTGACAGATTTTGCACATCTCAAACAAAGTAGAATTCCGCAAATTTATACAGGATACTTTCTTGGGCTTGGTTTCTTGGTTTTGCTATAAGGGATCAAGTAATATAAGCTTGTAAAAATCCAAACTGATATTCTTTATGATAATTTTTAAATAGAGTTAATTCTCTGATAGATGCTCAGTAGTTGCTCAAAATGGTATGCTTAATGTCCTAGTCTCTTTAGACTAATATAACAAAATACCATAACCTAGGTGGCTTACAAACAACAAAAATTTATTTCTCATCATTCTGGAGGCTGGGAAGTTCAAGATCAAGGTGCTGGAAGAATGGGTGTCTGGTGAGGGCCCATTTCTTCATAGACAGTGGGCTTCTAAGCAATCACATGGCAGAAAGGGTGAGGGGTCTTTCTGGGGCCTTTTTTATCAATACACTAATCCCATTCATGAGGGGTCCATCCTCATGACCTAATCACCTCCCAAAGTCCCCCATTTCCTAATGCTATCTCATTGAGGGTAAGGATTTCAACAAATGAATTTTGAGGGGACATAAACATTCAGACTTAGCACTCAAGGTGACTTAAATGGTTAATCAACACCGCTTGCTGTAATTATATAAATAAGCAGTCCAAACTTTGTGTTCAAGAATAATCCTTGGAGATTATTTATCAAAATAAGGGAAATGTTAAGAAAAACTATCCAAAACTTTGAAAAAAATATGAGAGAAAGTGCATAACGTTCTTTGAAAGTTATTATGGAGCCTGTTTTCACAGGTCCAGTTAAGGGCTATTAAATTCTCTAGAAGAATGTACCTGTGTTTGATGTTGCTATTTACTATTTGATTAGTGCTCAGAAAACAATGAAATGACATAGTTAAGTGGCAGATTTCTATCTGACAGAAAAAATAAGCTTAAAAGTTTTGATTTTTATTGCTCTATAGATATTAAGGGTTTTTAAATCTAGACTAGAAAACTTCATATAACATTTTCTTTAAAAAAAAAAAAAGTCTTTAAATACCCAGTTGCGCTGGTAAGTACTTTTAACATCCTACTAGTTCCTTCACTAATGAATTAAAAATCTCTGATACATGTTCATTCTATATAGGTATGAGTCATTTTTATATTTTTGAAAAATATACTTATTTTAGAAGAGGTATTTAATTTTAATTTCTGTATTCTTTACATTTTTTTACAATGTATACAATGTTTAAATTTATTTTATATCACTTTGTTTATAAGGAAAAAAATATGTTACAAAGAACTAAAATGGATTATTTTGTGTCCAAGCAAGCAAAGGTACTTTTGGGGGATACATTAAACTACTTCATATCATAATATTTTGAGGCAGGGAAATTCATTCTTTTGTTCTTTCATATCCCAAAATAGCCAAAGCCAGAGACCATTGAGCACAAAGTTTGCTCAAAATATATAAGATATAGAGCCAAGATACAGTGGTATCATGTAGTATCTCAGAGATATGCTCAAGGACACTACTGCTTACTTGCATTTTTACCCTCCTTGACATTACTGGTGATGCCCTTTTACTAAGTTATGTGGACTGAGTCTGTCAGATAATGATGATCTGCAAGCCAGTGATGGACCAATTCTATGTTCTAAACTTTCTGGAAGTAGAAGCTCAGCATCACTCTTTCACTCACTCTACCCACATCCTGAAAACTCCTTTGGAGGAAAAGGCAACATACCCTTGCCCTACATAATATCATGATATTACAATATCACAGCGAAACTCAGTTACATAAAAACAATCAAAATTTCCCTGGGGGGGAAATTGTTGGTGTTTAGTTTGATGTTATTTTGAATGAAGCAAAAAAGAAAGAAAAACTCTGAATAAAATCAGATGTATCAGGATTTTATATCAAGTATTGGATTTACTAAATGGTAAAAAGACACCTCATATCTTGCTACATTCTTATTGGGTCTGTGAGTGGAAGAGCATGGAAAACTTTTCTATCTAAATTCCCCATGGCAATGAAATTTGTCAGTTAAAGTACGATTAGTTACAATGAAGATAATTCAGTTTTTAGACAAAGAGCCTTGTCAAAGTCAAATAAAATATATAGAGATGGATCTCTGAATTTAATGTTTTATTTGGGAAGAAAGAATTGCAATTCACAGTGGTCCACACAGAGCAGGTGGTCTTTGGCATATCCAAAGAACAAGGAGGAGGTTGGAGGTTTTACGAAAAGGAGAAATATAAGTATTGTACTTTGAGAAAATGCACTGACACTAGTAAAGTTTTGGGGAGCTGGCAAGATTTGACTGGTGACAGTGGTGGGTAAAACTAGTCTTAGTGTTGCAGAAGGTTGTTTCAGAAGACTGGATAAAACTGGTTTCACGTTATAGCAGGCAGTTTCAGCAGCCAGGGTTGCAGAGAATTACATTCTTGGAACAGTGTTAGATATCCTGCATGCTTTTGCCTCTGGCTTTTTGACTCTGTTTTAGTTGGACATGACAAAAATGACCCAATTCTTCTGATCAGTTTTCAAAGACTGTATTCCAAATTGCTTTTTGTTTTTGATGATCCTTGCTAGTGATTTTTTTCCCTTGCTGATACTTGTTTGTGTGAATTGTAGCAAACATTGAAAAATGTTAAGGATTTACAAAAACAGTAGCTTTAGGCCAAGTAGTCATCTATGGAAGGATCTTTATATGACACATAAAAGTTTGAAGAAAAACACAAGATAATTGTGTATCCTGCCCTCAAAGCATTGACTTAAGAAGGGAAAGTGGGCTGTGTTGAACAATGAGATTATAACATGTTGATACTGTTTTGGAATTGTTAATTTGTTATGATATTTCAAAGACATTGGTGTCATCTAGGGGAATGGCTTGTTTCTAAATGGCTATATATTCCTGAAATATATCTCCAGATTTAGTAGTACTTGTTTGGAACTTTAGAGAAGGAAGCTATTCAACTATAAGAAGATGAATTTAAATGTGATGGTCCATTAGCTAAGTGTATTAAACCAGCTATATTTATTTTGACAGAATCATCAGAATAAAATATTTAAAAATATCAAGATTGGTATGTCATTTGGACATTTATACATTTGTCCCTGGCAGAACCTTATCACAGAAATTTTTATATCACAGAAATTAGGAAATCTCTCACCCCTAAGGGGATCAGGCACAAACAAGCTGATTAGAAGCCCAGTTGCCTTCTCCTATAAAACAGTGGAACAAATGCCCATGGTCCCCTACAAGGGTGTCCTGCATCAGAACTTCCTCACTTCTCTTCCATCACATTTCTCTGTTGGTTGCCAAATGAGCTGTAAATGTTTTTCCTTCCTCTTGATGAGTGCTGGCTCCATTTAGCCATTTGACTTGAATGAATTAAAAAAAAAAAAAAGCTGTGTATTTTTGCAATCTATTTGTTTCTAGCCAGCAAAATTTCAAGAAGAAAATGTATTTCATGTGGCTTATTTAACTGGTTTATATTCACGAGTATGTATATGTGTATATGTATAGAGTTTCATTTGGAAGAATAACTTTTTCAATGTAAAGAAGTAGCTATAGTTTAAATGCAATGCTATTTCATATTTGCCATAAATGTTCCATTAGACAATACAAAAAACAACAAAAAAAAAATACTTATGTCTCCATTTTAATGACTTTATTTTATCCCTTAAGGCAAATTCAAGAACAAAAGGGAAAATGTTTCTGATGCAGCAGAGAATGTAGTTTGACTTAGATTAAAATATTTCAATTCTAGCAATAAAGAGAAAAAAGATATCTTCAAAGGAATTTATTAAACCTAAAAATTTACACCAAAGAAATATTTTTGTTCATTCATCATTAGTCATAAAAAAAGTCAAAAAAGAAGAAAATAGATTGTGCAATTACTTTAGTACAATCTGCAGGAAATCTTAGGCTATTTTGAAAGATGGTAGGAATTTTAAAATTGCAAAATCACAATACCATAACAACAGTAGTTTTACTATTTCCTTGTTATGTTTTTGTTCTCACTCCTACTTATAGGAAAACAATTTTGTTTAATAATGTAAGGGATATTTTTTAAAAAATAGTGCTTTAAAGTATTTAATAACAAATAACACTAGTTGGCCCTTCCAACTCTCTCAACATATTTTGTCAAGGAGAAAATAGTTATAAGTGTTTGTATGTAAGAAGTTAAGTCTTAAGTTTAATGTCTTTTTTTAAAGGAAATACTTTGAGTTAATCCTACACACGTTGTAAATCACAGTAATAAATGCTGTCAAACTTGTATCTGTAACCTATATATTATTCAGGCCTAAAATATTATTTGCATCTTTTCCTTTAGTAAATCAGTATTTTAAATTATAAATACAGTCACACAGTATGTCTGTACATTTTTACACAATACACACACCTACATACATGCAATCAACCATATAAAGAAAGAATTTTGTGAGAAGAAGCAATTATAATAACTTGCTTATCCCCTGGGAAAGTTGAATTTAATATATAATGTAATTTGTTTAAAGTGTTGAATTTAGAAATAAGTTGTAAAATTACTGATCACAGTATCAACCATATGGTGGTTTAGTAAATATAGCTGATTCTGAACTTTTTAACCATTTGGCAAAAGCTGTTTCATAGACCAATGGCCTTCCTTGTGCAAAGCAGTCTGATAATTCAGGTAATGGAAAGTCAATGGTGAAAAAGCTTTACCTTTAGAAACTGGTAAAAATAATATATTTATTCTTGAATACATCAAAGGGTAAAATAAGTTCCTTAAGAAAATGAATAGGGTAGGATGGAATACATATAAATACAAATATTTTTAGAGATCACCTTTCGAGGATCTTTTATGACAGTCTTAATATTTGTCAAAAGACACCAGTAAGAGTGCAAAAGCAGCCCAGAGAGTAAATATTTTCAGTATATACATCTAACAAAAACCGATATCCAAAATGAATTTATTTATTAGAGAAAGAAAACTCAACAGAAGAATGTGCAAAAGACTTGAACAGACACTTCATACAAGATACTATTTTAAAAGACAATAAATATTTGAAAAAGTACTCGCTTTCCTTATTGTTACTTATTAAATACCTAAAATGACTAAAATAAAATATTTTCACAATGGGATACTACTTAGTTTTAGAAATAATGATGCACAACTACCTGCAACAGTATGGCTGAATTTCCCAAATAAAACTTGGAGAAAAAGAAGGTAAATACAAATGTGTACATAATATATGATTCTATTTATATTAAGGACAAAAAGGAAGAACTAATCTACGTTTTAAGAAATCAAGGTAACCTTTACCCTATGGGGGTTTTAAGTATAATGGGGTACATGAGGTGGTTTTCTGGTATTCTGATAAGGCCCTGTCTCATGACCTGGGTGCTAATTACATGGTTGTGTCTAATTGTGTAGGTACTCATTGAATTTGACACCTGGGATATGATCTTTGCTGATATGTAGTATACTTTACAAATGTTTAAAACATGAAAGATTATTTTCTGAATGCTTCTGTGGGAATGAATAAAGATAACATATTTTGGAAAGAATTGTATTTATAAAACAATAATATTTAAAATAATGTGTTTATAGCTCTTACTGTTTCAAAGAAACCTGTATTACAAACTTCTTTGAATCACAGGATCCTGTCCAAATAATTGCCTGTCATAATTAAAGTAATCATGAGGGTTTTATTATACTTGTATTTGGGTTTACTTATAAAATATATCAGTATATAATATAGCTATTATCAGTGTAGCCACATAAAAAAGATTTGAAGGATTCAGGGTGGTAGGCTCCATCAAATCCTCTTCAGTTCACCAGTATGGCCCCTAGTGAAAATGATGTGGATCATCATGTACAGTGGTGATCTACGGTAAACTTAGCAAAGTTCTAATCTCAGTTCAAACTGCTGTGTCTGATATGGAAAGTTTCGAATCAGATCAGCACATACTACGGTGTTTGCAGCAATAGTATGCAGCAATTCATGTGGCAAACATTATCTTCTTGAAACCCATAATAGGAGGCTAAAAGCAGTGTGCCTTTATGTGTTAAAGCCAACAGTACAACTTTCACACAGAACTCAGGTTACTTCTTCTCTTCTCTATCGTAGTATATCCACACAGACCTTAATTTTCCTGGACATGCCACAAAAGACCAAACGTGATCTACTATATGTAGTCTATGGAATATCATACATGACCTACTACCAATGATACCATATTGGTCCTGATGAGCAGAATGCTGCAAGTACCCTAGGGGTCCTAGTAATTCCCATGTGTCAGAGTATAAAAGAGCTGGCTTGCAATAGTTTTTGAGATCTATATGTGCATATGTTTTCCCAAGGGCACATTCAGGGATGTCTCATTAATAGTTTAAAATCAGCCATTTTGAGAGTATTTATATTTAAAAAAAATAACAAAGCTAGAAATAGAATTTTTTTTTTTTTTGCCCCTGGAAAGCTGGCCATTAAGCATTTGCCAGCACACCACTGGAGAAACAAAATTTGAGGGTGGAGAAGACCAATGACCTGGAATGTTCTGGGATACCCCTCCTAAGATAAAGAGCAAGTTGTTGTACCTTGTACTTTCTGCCACCCAGAAATAAGCACAACACTTTTAGGCATTTTGGGATTTTAAAGGTAACATATGGTACACTTGAGAATACCGTTCTGCTTCATTTATCACAAGTTGAAGAAGGCTGCTAGTTTTAAGTAGGTCCCAGTGGAAAAGAGAGCTCTGAAGCAAGCCCAAACTATGGGTTAAGTTTTCCTGCCAAATGAGCTTTATTACCCAAAACTTTTGACAGAGCTGGAGTTTTCTTCGGTGACTAGAGATGCTGAATAGAGTCTCCGGTAAGACCCAAGATGATTTGCAATACAGATTCCTTAGAATGTGGAGCAAACATATGTTTACCATGACAGAGAAAAAAAATCTACTTTGAGAAACATCTCTCAGCCTGCTACTGGACTTTTCTAGAGGGAGGTAACTTGACCATGGAATAATAATTAACTATGAGTTTGAACTTTTATTCATGAGATACATATTATTGAGGTACTAAATCATGAGACCATGGGTGTTTCAGAAACGCTTCATACAATGGAAGTTGTACAACTAAAACAGGACTCAAGAAAGTTTAACAGCATGAGCAGATTATGTGAACTGCCACTGTTTCACCAAGAGACATAGGTATTAATCTAGGGCAAACAGGACTGTTCCAAAGAAGCTGTTCAAATATTTTCTTTCAAGCATGGAGAGGGAAGTTTATCCTCTTTGCAGTTCCAGTGCCCCAATGATCAAAACTCATCCCTTGTGGAGTTACTGTCCCTGAATTCCAGGCAGTGTTTTCCGGCCTTTTGACAGCCAATGGGAAAGGCAGTTCTATGCCATGTGGTGCAGTACTTTACCTGGAAGTTGTGGGAGGATCACAAGACTCTAAACATCAGTCAGGTGGGCAGACCAACATGGCCACATGGAATTGGTTGTCATGGCAGCAGCAGGTGGAGCAAGCAGATAAAAGAGCAGGAGATAGCTAAGATGGAAGGAATCTGAGGATGTGCATGATATATTCAGCTCACATCCATAACAGAAATCAGTAGTCTTACATAAGAACTTAAAAATCTAAGTATATTTTTTGTACTTGAAATAAAATAATGACATAATGCACTTACTGTATTTCTGGGTACTTTTCTAAGTGATTTACATATATTAGATCATATAACTCCTATCATACTTTATGAGGTAGGTAATGACCTAGAAAGTTAAAAAATAAAAGGAAAGAGTTATATAAGAAAATCATGAAAAATGAAAGATGGTGAACTAAAAATATCACAATGTAACATCCAAGGCAAAGAGCAGTAAATGGGGACATAAATCAATCTAAACAGGTTTGTATATTATAAAGACATAAGGGCTAAAAACATGTGCCAACAATGGAGCAATAGCATGGTATACCCGGTGAAAATGAGCCCAAGTTCAATCTATACACCTGCATCGGGTAATGATCAACTACCGGCAAAACAAGAAAGGAAAATTGCATTATACATAGACATACACCCTCAGTATAACTCAATGACAGAGAATGCTGAGACTTTAAAATAACTTAAGTAAAAAAGATAGTATTTCCCCAAATGGTAGCGTGTGGTCTCTCACATTACCACACTACTGCCTCTCCAAAGGAAGGAGATGAAAAACTGCAGGGAAGTTAGAAGAAGGGGCCTAAGGTATTGGTTTTATACTTGCTTTCTTAAAGAATTTGAAAGCTTTCCCTTATTTTTATTGCTTTGGAATGGTATTTATAGCACTGACTGTCTGGTTTTTGAAAATTTGGTAGAATTTCCCTGTAAACCATTTAAATCTGGTGCTTCTGGGGCTGTTCCTTAATAATTTTCTTTATTAGAAAATTGTTCTGTTGGAGCTTCCTAACTCTATTGGGGTTATTTTTGGTAATCTGTATTTCCTTAGGAAATTAACCAATTCATCTAAGTTTTCAAATTTATTTGCATAGAGGTCTGTGAAATAGTCCTGTTAAACTTATGTTTCTATGTTTACTCCCCCTTGTTATTTCTTATTTTGAATATTTATGCCTTCTTTGTTTTCTTTTGATCAATTTAGCTAAGGGTTGGTTTGCCTTGTACTATGAGAGGCATAAAAAGGCATGAAAACTAATCCTTTGTTGACATTATATATCTATCATAAATAAATTTTGTTATGCTTGTCTTATAATGACTTTTGTGGTTATTTATTCTAGAAATTCCAGAGCAGCTATTAGAAAATCTATGAATATGACTCATTGTTTGCATAGTTCAAAGGAGAAAAAAAAATCATTAATTCAATAAATGTCAAAATTTTAAAATAGAAATCACCATTATCCATTCCTGATTACAAACAAACAAATAAAATATTACTTAATGTAATATAATTTATAATCAGATGACAAAATTATACTATCTGGTAAAAAATGGAGACATCTCTATTAATTTAAAAACAATGCAATAACTACTGCTAGGAGTACTTTGGTTTACCTGAAAGTGTTAGGTAGTATAGATTAGAGAACAAAATAAGTGCTAAAATATTTTAAGCAATGTAAAAATCATTAGTCTCACAAAGTTAATCAGTGATTCTGAAACTTTTCATGAATCATTATTCTTTGAGATTTTGATAATTATTATTCACCCCAGGAAAAAATGCCACATAAGTTTTCAAAGTCACACAGTTTAGCAAGATACATTTTATCCCCCTTAAATTCAATTATCATTTAGTATAATATAGAAACAGTATTACAAAGACATATTTCCCATATACTTCCTTTTTATCAGGTGATTATCATTTCAGGAAAAAAGGGCAATTAACATAAGTTATATAATAAAGCAAATGTAAATTTTAATTATTCTCCAAAGTGGTTCTCAAAAATTTTATGCTAAAATAAAGTTTAAGTAAGTATTTAGAAATGTGAAAAAGTTTGAGAAGTGACAATACACATGTAATTGTTTCTATTTAACCAGTTTAATTTTTACGGTCTTACCTGCTGAAAATTCACTCACAAATATATCTGGGAATAAAAATAAAATTCAAGGCTCTTTTAGCTCACCTTGACAAACATGTCTAAACTGTGTTCTTTGAGGAACACCACAATTCTCTAACAGTTCTCAGGGTGAATTTATGCTATGCCTTTGTTTTTATGCCAATGAAATAAAATCTATTTAGCTTTGTGTCAAAAGTGTTATTGATACCTGCAAAAAAAAAAATTGAGAAGCTACCTTTAAGTGTAAAATAATCTGAGCAGATAAGCTTTAAAAGAGTTTTGCAATGTTTCCAGGTGACTGAATACTTTATCTGTCACAGAAAATAAAAACCATTTTCATTCTCAATTCCCACCTCCTTTAGCACCTATTCAGCTTTGAACAGTTTATGTGGTTGAATACTACCAACATACCGTAAAGGAGGTTAAGAAGATTTTAAGGGAAAACTATGAATGTGTTCACATATAGGCTAATTAAACAGAAATCATGGTTATTAATAATTTTCTTAAGCATATATACAGTGAAAATTGACTCAAGAGAGAGAAAATATGAATAATCTGGTAACTGCAGAAAATATTATAAAAATGTAAGAATTACATTTAAAATAAAATTCTGGGATAATTCAACTCACAGGTGAGTTCCTTCAATCTTTCAAAGAAAGGATAATTCTGTATTATATAATCTTTCACAGTCTCTCTTAGGTTGCAAAGATATCTAAAGCTCAATTCAGGAGATGGGAATGTAGTACATAGAAATATGAAAACGTTAAGAAAAAGGTGGAAACAGGTGAACAATTAAACCTCACAAAAGAATGAGAAAGAGAAGAATACTCAGGATAAAACAGGTCAATTGGCCAAATCATCTTTTTCCATCAGTGGCAGATGTCTATTGACACCTAATCTAGCACTTCTTATTTGTAAGGACTCAACCACATTAGGTTTTTGTTAAATCTACTTTTGTGCTGTTGACTTTCTTACTCTTTGGAAGCTATGATCTCAAATGTCCCATGGAGATAGGAGGCAAAAACAAAAAATATAACTGATTTGCTAAGTCAACATCCATTATTGGTCACTTAGATTGAGTAAATATTTTTTTCATATAGGCTCGTAGGTACAGAACATAGATTCAAACACTAATAAAAATTTATCCATATGCACATATCTATAAAAGTCTCAAAAAGATTATGGGGGAATAAAAAGATACGTATAGATGCTAAAATCCTAAACAAATGCCCAGGCAACAGAAACTGAACACCATGATGAACCTAGATTTCTGCTATCAATTAAAGAACAAGCTATATTATAAGTCACTACATCACTCCCCAGGCTAGTAAGAAAAAAAATAAATGTTCACAATTACTTTAACAGATGTCTCTAGGGAATACAATTAAACTGTTCTTAATTAAAGTTAAAATTACTTTTAAAATAAAAAAGAAATTTACTGAAACTAAGAGCTAATAGGATATTAGATTCATTCACATTAACATTAGAAGGTTATTGTCTTGGAAGGAGAACCTTGCTGTCTACTCTTAGAATTGAAGCTACTTTTCCCTCTTTGTGAGGTGTTTCCTGAAACATGCTGTCATTTTGAGGCCTCCACAGCCTGAGCAATAGGAGGAGGAGGAACACGTGCTGGGTAATTATTATCATAATCCTGTTGAAAGTCATAGTCCAAGTCCAAAGAGGAGCCATACATCTCTGCTGCAGAGAGAGGTTCTTCCGAGTCTGGAGAGTTGAAAGGAGATGACTTCAGGCCATTAAGAAGGAATTGATCCAGATAAAACAAAAAGTGGATTCTCTACTGGAAAACCTGGAAAACATTGAAAAGGAACAGAGAAAATAAGCAATGGAGATGAAGAATGATAAGTTAGAAGAAGAGCAGAGCAGCAGGTCCCAGAAGGAAGATAAGACTAATGTGAAGGTAGAGTCTAGAGGGGCGTGCAGGTGACTCTGCTGAGGAGGGGGACATACTGGATGATGATGATGATGAAGATGGGGGATGACTATCTGGAGTTGATCAAGGATGATGAAAAAGATGCTTAGGAAACAGAGCATGACTCTTAAGCATATGGGGTTTAGAAATTGATCCTCTTCCCTGGTATATTCAGGACATGCTCATGGTTCTCCCCATCCTAGTCCTTCCCATGTTCTTCATTCATATTGCCCTGTGCCTAGTCCCATTTTCATTTCCTTTGATGGATGCTCCTAGTAGTTTTGTTAAGTCTTAGTCTGTAATTTTTTGCTTTTAATTTTGATACCTTTTTATGTCAACAATGAAAAGGATATATGGTTTTCATCAGCTGCCTCCCAAATAATCTCTTGTTATACAGGGAGTACAGTTCTTTCCATCCATACTTGGGTTCAATAGTTGCTTCCCTAACTGCAAAGGCAAAATCTCACTTAGTTACTAGCACCTGAGATCACCTTTGAGTTATTAACAGAAGTATGTGTGTTATACCCCACATAACAGTGCTATGTGAGGCAGTTCAACACAAATGTCACAACGTACTTTTGTGAATGAGAGGTGACATGTCAAATGCATCCTCTAGAAAAATAGTTAGTGTAATAGTCTTAAGATTTGTTTTCTAAAGTTGATACTGTGGGTTATTTTTGCCAACAGCCTGATGTTTGGGACCTTTTTTCCTCAAAATAAACAAGTTCTTATTAAACCAGAAATCTGGAGGGAAAAAAAAGAGAGTTATTGTTAATATAGTTATTTAGTTCTTCATTTGGAGCTTCTGCCCCCTCTATAAAAAAAAGTGTTGTACAGACGAAAAGGAAGAGTCTAAATTTCTGTTTTGTTTTGTTTGTGTAAAAAATATATCTGGGTTGTTTTGTTTGGGAAGTCCAAAGCTAAAGCCTGATGAAATAAATCCAGCCTACGATGCTATATATTCAATGCAAAATAAAGTCATATGTAGACACATAGGTCTTTGATCGTGTAACTCTTGAACTTTTAGAGAATATGCTACACCAAAATTGGGGAGTAAACACCAAACATGAAAAAGGAAGTTACAAGATCAAGATAAAGAGCATTCAACAGGAGCAGAGGGGAAGGAAATACCCAAGATGATGAAGAAATGGTAAATTCCAAAGTGAGATGTGCATTAGGCTTTGTGAATAAAAAGGTCCAATGGGAACAGGGGCACACAGAGGTCCAGAAGGATTGTATCCAGGGGGAAAATTGTCCTTATATACATGTATGAAGTATGTGAGCATATTTAGAATAATTTTACAGTTCTATCAGAGAGCTTGTGTGCTGAGTCAGTGACTGGTCTGTGTGTGTGTGTGAGTGTGTGTGTGTGTGTGTGTGTGTGTATAAAAGCAATTGAAGAGAATAAGATAACTCCAGGATAAAAAGAATCAAACATATACAAGAAATGAAGCATAAGTATTCTCAATACAAAAATGAATAGATACAATCATGCATTTAGATAGAAGGAATAAGTTATTATGTTTGATAGCAGAGTAGGGTGACTATAGTTAACAGCAATGTACCGGTATTTCAAGACAGCTAGAAGAGAGGACTTGAAATGTACCTAACACGTAGAAATGATAAACACTTGAGTGATGGATACCCTAAATACCTTGACTTGATCATTATACATTCTATACCTATAAAAACTCTCACATGTATCCCATAAATATCTACAAATATAATATATCAATTTTGTTTAAATGAAGAGCGAGAGTTCTGTCAATAGCTCAGCTGACAGTAGTAATTGCAAAATAATAAAAATGTAAACATTGAAATTTGACTTAATCAGGAGGTTGGATGTTAGTATTTCAGGAGGCTGACAATAGAAGTGAAGTCCCAAAGGGTAAGAGAACTCAGTGAGCTAAATATTCTTCTTCCATAATGTAAGTCAATAAGTATGTCTAATAGTGAAAAATAAGTGCCTCTATAAACTGTATTACTTAGAAATTTGAAGATAAATGTTATTTAAAAGGGGAAGATGGAGGATATATGAGAACTAGTAATTGATAAGGACTTTGTAGTATTAACTAGATACTTAAAAACAAAATAGAGTATTACTTAAGAATCCAGCCTCTGTGTTTACAAGGCCTGTTTAGCCCCAGTTTTGCCACTTACTAACTGTATGACTCTGGGTAACTAAAGAAACAATGTCTTGATCTTTTTTTCTTATTACAATAAACATAATGAAAATAGCCAAGAGAGAGTCATAAAAAAATAAATGAGCTAATATATGTAAGGCATTTATTCTAAATACATGCACCACTTTTATAAAACAGTAATCATATTAATATTTTTATGAGTAATAGGAAATATAAAATGAGAAAAAGTCTCTTTACAACAATAATACATTTACAAAAAAGTGTATTAATACTGTATAAAACCTATACAAAGTGTTTGTAAATTGAGAGAGGTAAAAGTTTTGAAAAATCCTGAGTATCGAATTAGTCCATTTAAAAGTACTACAAATTCTAATAATGAAAGATATTTTCATGTTGCTGAATCAGATAACTTTATTTGGACATGAATGCATACAAGGTATTTACAAAGAGGAATAAAATAATTTTCAGAACATCTTAAAGATATTTCAAAGAACAATGGCTTTCTCCTAGAGGGAAAACCTTAACCTGTATGTAAAAGGAAGAGGTGCTGTGACCAGTAGGATTTTTGGTAATTTTAAAATTGTCCCTAAGCCCTACTTTTTCCAATTCGGCCTCTTCTATTGACTTCAAAATTTCTTTGTTGTATTATTTACCATTGTCTATTTGCAGCCCCATTGTTTGAAGCAATCACACATAACTTCCATTGTATCCATAATATTTATAATTAGTTATTGTTTATTCAAATACTGATCTCCGTCTGATGTAATGGAGAGTGGTCCATGAAGAAGTGTTTTAAAAATGTATACATGTACCGAAAAGCTTAGTTCAGAGATAAACACTTACAAGAGTGTGAAAATAGTACTGGACTCTAAGGAAAGCAAAATAGTTCACAGACTCCCCTTTTTCCCCTCAAATGGAATACTTATTATAAATAGAAACTGATCTCATAACAACTATTAACTTTCCTTGTAAATTGAGGAATTTAACCACCCAATGTGTGACATCAATGGAATTTACAGTCTCAAAGTAATTTGCCTGAACACGCCCGAAAAACCATTTGCACTTATGAATATGTCCTGGCAGAGTAGATAAAAAGTCTGGGCGAAGATGTGGTCTGCTTGGCTGGTTCAATCTCGCCCTAATCACTGCTGTGTGCGCACCGGTTAGTTATGAACCCCTCCCTGGCCTAACTGCTCAAAGCTCCCACTTCTCTAAATGACCTAGTTATTTTTAAGATCTTCTGAAGAAAACCGATATAAAATTTCATCACATTTTCCTGCAGAGGTGGTCCTTTCAAGAGACACAGTATGTACTTACTTAGATGATACTTAAAAAGAATTTGCAAAGGTTTCTGTCTTTCAAAACTACTCTAGTGATCAGATACAGGCACACTGTAGTGATAATTTAGTAGTTCTCTACCAGATAAAAGACAGTGAGAAATTTTGTTGGGGAGACTTGGCAGAAATGTATAACAGAGGTAATTGCCAGGATGGACAAGCTAAGGTGGGATGATCAGGAGTGGTGAGGCAAAAATGGGGCCGCACAGTCACCTACAAACCCAGTCTGGAGCTGTGATGAACAGGAATAGATTTGAATCCCAGCTCAGTCATTTACTAGCTGTGTGCTGGACAATTGATTTCACCACCTTGTGTATCAGCTTTCTCATCTGTGTAATAGAGAAAATGGTAGTACCCACCTAGTAAGATTGTAGTGAGGATTAAATTAACACTTGCGTGTAAGTGTATAGAATAGTTCCTAATACATAGTGAGCAATAACTATACTTTTATTATGAGAAGCATTCGGAAAGAACATCCAAGTGGGCAACCAAAAATATAAATTTCTTGCTCCCCAATTTTGCCCATGTCTGTCTCTAATTAATTTTATTATCCCAGATTTGCTGCACTGTGGCCTTTAGAGATTATTTCACATCTGTGTGAAATACTTCATGTGGAAATTCAAGCCGAGGGCTGACCTCCCTCAAAGGAGGATTAACTGCTCAGTGATGGCCAAGCACTTGGAACGCTTGAAGGCTTCCAAAAATGTTGCTTGTTAATTCTCCTCATCCTGAGAAGGGCCAGCTGATGACAATCCTAGGCTGAAGTGCCTCATCTCGTATAAATGCTCAGCCCAAAGTTGTCATGAAATTTCCGATGTGCAAGTGGCCAGAGGGCATCCTAAGAAGACATTCATTGAAGAGCTACACATTCTGCACCTGGCATACGATTAGTGGCTGCTTAAGGAAAATGTTATTTCCGGCATTTAGTTTCCAGTTTGGTTTATTTTTTCACATTCTCACATCTGACTAGTTAAGTGGGCATCACATAGCAATTTTTCTGTCATCTATAAAAAGATCACATGGTGAAAGGCAATATTACCTAAGAAAAATCTGCTAGATTGAGATTATCGAAATAAATGAGAGTTGTTAGTGTCTTCAGTAAGATCTGCAGATGACATCATAGTAACAGTTTTTATTATACTAAAACCCTCTAGGAAAAGTACTTAATGGTCCCAAAGGCATCTTCAGCAAAAGTACAGGATGAAATGTAAAAGGAAACAGTTTTCGTGGAATTGTGAATTTCACAGGAGTATCTAGAGATAAATATTCATAAGTCATTAACAAATTCCAGATCAATTCATGATTATTCATCATTAGCGCACATGTAATCCATTTTATATGAATTATTCATTGGCTTTGTTTATGAACATCTTTAACTGATTAATGGCAAATCTTGATGAATATTCCTGAATTCTTCAGACTGAAGCACAGATTATAATGAATGAAGTCATGCACTGCTTCTTAGGAGTGTGAGATGAATAGCTGATATAGGAAGAAAAATAAGAAATTGCAATGGTTTTTGCAAATATGTCTGGTTTAAAAATCTGAGGGCTTAACTTTTTATTAGGAACACATTGACAATCAACATCCAACTCTTGGAGCTATGAGTCTTGGCTACGGAGTCAGAAAAGGTGATGCAAGACGCAGCCAGGAAACATGCCTCAAGCAATTTCAGAGAGTTTCTCTGGCCCAGATTTCTGAAACCAGGCCTCAACCCTTAAATAGGTTGACCATGCATTTAAATTGCTTCCTCAAATAAGGTATTTAATTTTAATCTCTTATATAATTTCTTAGTAATATTGTTGATCACCAAAAATAATTTTATTTTTTCATAAGAGCTGAGGTTTTTTGTTGAGGAAGTATTTTAAAAGTCAACCAACGAAGTACATTAAAAAATAGAAAAAAAAGAGTGTCTGTATTTTTGTCCGATAGGTTAAAACTTTAGTAGAGTCCTGCTGTGTATTTATGTCCAGTTATGAGTCGATTTTCATATGTATTTTAATTATTTCTATAATTTTAACCTCATTTGTGGTATATCAAGATATTTATAGTATATTAACATACTCTGTGAGGGAACAGGAAAATAATGCTCTCTTATTAATTGGAATGACACTAAAAAGCTGAAAACAAAAACGATTTTGTGAGCGAATTTATTACTAAGTTATTATTAGAACAGTCAATTGAATCAGAGTTAGTCACAGAATGAAGACAGATCCTTTGGGAAATCTAGATAAAGCAGAAAAATTGAATTAGAAGAACAAGTGAAAACATGAAATAGGAAATTATTGAAGCTACGCATATTACTGTGCTTGGCTTTTATATTCTGGAAAACAAACACAAAGGAGGAAATCTTAAGACCTAAGAAAAAAGTTTCCCTTACATTCATCACTTTCTTCTCCTAAAGTTTTTGTGGATGGCCTAAACCTGGTGCATTGTTTTGACAATTCCTAAAATAGAAGCATACTCTGCTTAGGCCAAATTGCCATGCCATACCTGCTGGTATTACTTTTATTAGGTTAACCATTCTTAGGTTATACATTTCAATCATTTGCATGGATTTTTGAATACATAGATTCTTTGAATGAGAATGTTTGAGGGGGAGAGACTAACTACGTGTAGGTTAAAATGTTCCACAGATGATTATGACCCTTATAGCAGCATTCAATGTGTCCAAACCATATGCAGTGGGTTGATTTAATTACTGACCCTTATTCTGCTCCTATCCCTGTAGTACCCTCCCACTCTCACTCTGGATCTGGGCAATGGAATGTTAGCAAGTGTTTCAAAAGCAGAGGCTTGGAAAAGACTTGCAACCTTTTATTTGTGCTCTCGCATCTCTGCCATCACCATGAGAATATGCTCAGGCTAGACAATTAAAGACAAGTGGAGCAGAGACAATTAAAGACACATGGCCAGAGCCAGTTGCTCCAGTCTTCCCACAGCCAGTCGTTCTCAGCCTGCAGCTGGTGGATTCTCAACTCTGTGAGTGAGCACAGCCAACCCCATCAAGCTCGGCTTCAATCACTGAAACTGCAGGCTTGTGTGCTAATACATGTTTATTGTTTTAACCATTGAGTTATCAGGTGTTTTTTAATGCAGCATTAGAGTGTCAAAAGAAAACTGATACATCATTTTAAGCAATAGATTATTTAGGTTTCATTCTGATTTATGGTTCCAATTAAAATTCATTGGAAATATTCAAAGTCACATAGGAGAATTATGGTAAAAATAGCAAAATACATAACAACATAGTGAGAAATAAACAATATTTCCAAGTTGGTAATTTTGGTCATTTGAACCACCAGGTATGATTAGTACATGATACATATGGGAAAAACTTTAGTCCATTGTCATTCCATCAGAAATGTCACAGTTATATCCATTGAACCTAATAAATTTTATATCAAAAAACAAGCTAAATAAACATTAATGAAGTAAATGATGTGTAAAAACTTTAAGAGTTATTTTATTCATTGACCAGTTGTAAGGGAAAATCCATTTGTATAGGCAAGAGGTTTCTTGGGCCAAACCAAAATGACTGCCCTTGTGTTTTCCTCCAGTCTTCTTGTAAGGCATGAGTCAGCACCGTTATGTAGTCATGATGTCACCTCTTAGGTAAAGCCCATGTGATCACGCCTTCGCTTGTTGCCACTATTGTTCAGAGCCATATAGAAGTGCTTACCATATTCTTGCCACTGCATCATCCCAACAATAAAGAGTATATCTCGTCCGCCCACTGCCACTGGTCTCTTTCAATCCCCAGAACCTGCTCCGGTATCCTCGCTGGCCGCAGAGCCCCATCCCCACACTATTACATTAAAAATAGCATTATTGATCTTCTGCTGTACTGTAATATATGTTTATACTATATACATTATATGTACTTTATATATAGCAAATGAAACAAATATTATAAATAGATATAAGAAAATACTTATTCCATCTCTCCATTGTAAACAATATTTTTTTAAAGACAGAATCTCTCTCTGTTGCCTGGGCTAGAGTGTGGTAGCATCACCATAGCTCACTGCAACCTCAAACTCCTGGTCTCAAGCAATTCTCCTGCCTCAGCCTCCCAAGTAGCTAGGACTATAGGTGCATGCCACAATGCCTGGCTAATTTTTCTATTTTTTGTAGAGGTGGGTTCTCACTATGTTTCTCAGGCTGGTCTCAAACTCTTGTAAATGATTTTAATATTACAGAACATGTCTCCATTTTATATCATGCTAATTGATCAAAACTGTTTTCCAAGGTTTTTAAATTACTATGCTATGAATCTGTTTGAATGTAATTAAATGTTTATTTTTCAACAGCATTTGAATGACTGATACATTATCTCATATATAAAGAAGATATATAGAGAGATGCAATATACACAGGAAGATGATATATATAGACAGAAGATATATTGTGATGTAACTAGAGACATTATTACATATGTAAAAAGGGAAAGATCTAAAACATAGCCAAAAGCATTCTGTATTTAGATTTGAAGCTATAATAAAATCAGGAACAGGAATCAACAAAAAGGAAGCTGAGGAAGAAGTCAAAAAAGAAGAAAACCAGGAAAATGTGATATTTTGAAAATTAGAGAAGTCAAGTGTTCCAAAAAAGAGGGAGTGATCAACTATGTCCGCTGCTGCGGAAAGTCATTAACCTTCTTGGGGGCCACGCCCAGGAGGAGGTGGTACGGACTTCTCCATTTTGGGAAACAGAATGTAGAAACCATGTGAGGGAGTGAGATTTTCCAAGAGAGGAAAACACTAAACATAGTGGAACAGACACAGACCTACCACTGAGAACTGCCTCTGTCTCCAGTTCCTCCCCAGTGTCCTGTCCATATAAAGTGGGGTATTTGAATAGTGGGCACTGAATCGTTAACACTCACATGTGGATTCAAAATGATATGATATTCCAAAGTCCAGGAAGACTAGAAACAGCAGGATGCAGAGGCAATGTCAAAAAAGAAGGGAAAAATACCCTAAGGTAAATATCAGAAACCCTATTCTGTCCTCCAATTTAAAGATTCTATGTGTTCATTACATAATATATCATGTTACAAAATGGGAAAATAGGAAGTAAGGGAGAGATCTGGAGATGATTAAGATCTCGAATTTTTTTATTTTTTTATTATTTTTAGAGACAGGGTCTTGCTTCATTGCATATCAGTTTAAGGCCTTGAAGTTTTGCACAGAAGTTTTGTTTTTGAATAAAATTTTAACATAAAATCTACCCTACCTCTATAGTTTCTTTCCTTGGACAGCAAAATTTAATATAAAATTTGAATTCAGTGAACTAACCATGCTTTTTCCCCCCCAGAGCTACTACAAAAGGTGGATTTCTAATTCTAGTAACCTAGAATGTGGAAGATGTAGATTATTTTATGGAGAATATATGTGGCAGCAGGAGAAGACAGATGATGGAAGTGGTACAAAAAATGTTTTACAAAGAATGGGAAATACAAGTACACCTACCTAGAATGCATTTGCCTATAGAAATTGTGAACCTTATGACGGAAACTTGGTTTCCTGAGTTTTAAATTTCATATCTTTCCATTGCACCATTCTTGGTTTAAAACCTTTCTTGACAAAGTGATCTGAACACTCCTGTATTTAAGGGTTTAAGTGATTTTGGCTTTTTCTCATAGCAGTGCAAAAAATAAAAATAAAATAAAGTGAAAACAAAAAGGAGAAAAAAAGAAAAAGAAAGCAAACGGATATAACTAGACCTGAATGCTATTAAAGCATTTACTAAAATGCAGGTTTCCATTCAACAGCTATCTGTTGTAAAAATGCTCCCAGCATTACACTGTTGTAGTAATACTGGGTGATTCTGGAAATATCATCAATGTTACCAGATGTCAGAAGAAATAATTGAAACTTCAAGTTGAAGCATATGCTCTCTTAGATCAAAGAGAAAGTCATTGGGCCATTGGTACAAATAAGGAGATCACGTCCTGGGAAATATTTTCTGTCTAGTATCCCAGCATCCTATCAGAATAATGAAGCTATTGTCCTTTTTTGGCAAGATTAATACAGGTTATTTTGTTTATTTCTTGTTTTTCATTGTTTTTATTGTTTTGTTTTTAGAGAAGCTGCTATCTTCATTACATTTAGACTGAGGCAACTCAAATATTACGAGTTTGATTTATTTTGGTGGCATCACGTGTCTCCTGTTTTATTTTATTTCAGGATTGTCTCCTCAGGGCTAGAAATTTTAGTGATCAACCACCCTTGCAAATTGAGGCAGAAAGGTTAAGAGGCATAGAAAGAGGAACATGTAGAATGAAGTATAAAAACATACTGTGGCAGGACAATTATAGCCAAGTCATCAGGTTCATCGTCAGAAAACCATTAATTTAGTACAAAATTGCTTGCTCAAAATATGGCATACCAAAATAGGCAGATATGTGGAAAACTACTGTTAACAGTCTCCCCAAACAAATGATAATGGAATTTAGGAAAAGAATTCTTGTGTTCAGCTATGCATACACTCCTCCATAATTCTTTCCTATAAAAATCTCCACCATATCTTTCTTATTAATATTTTCCTGCTTGCTCCAGTATTACAATATCAGATTTTTCTCTAATTTTTATAATTCCATTTCACTCTCCTTTCTTAATTTAATTAATTAATTAATTTTTTAAAATGTTCATTTCAGAATTAGTGTATTACAATATTTCAAATAACTGTATTATAATGTGGGCAAAGAGAGTATGCAGTCAGGAACTAATAAGTCATTTTAACAAATGGTCTGAATTATCATAGTATAAACCTGTCATATTTTAATAAAATCCATTGATTTGAGGCATTTGAAGTTTCTAAATTGGCGGGGCTGTTGTCATTTTGTTCATGATATCCAGAGATACTCAAAAGTTCCCATGTGGCCCTGAATCCTTTCTTAGATCCACTGGGGCCATAGCCAGACATGATTTTTATTTTTATGGTTTGCTTAATTCCTCTTTCAAGATTATTAGAGATTCTGTTAGTCTACTCTCTTTTATATAAACTGTTTTGCTCAAATCCTAAAGGAATAGAGACATAACTGAAATTGATTCAGTTCAGGATCAGGGTGAAAACTGAAATACCTTCAGGACTCAAGAATGCTGGCTTAAATTCTATAGATTTTAGTAGATGATAAAATTTTGTAGGTCATAAAATTCTACTTTTTTATGGAAATCCATTATGTATTGCATTTTGCATATGACTGGATAAAGATTCTTCTATCTTGAAAATAATTAAAAGGAAGGCAAAACAATGTAACCTGTCATTGAAAAGATATAAAACGCTCTTACAAAAAAAAAAAAATATTGTTCACAAGCCAGGTGGTCTTGGGAAAGTTAATCGGGTCCTTTTTATGTTTTTGTATGTAAAGTGGGGAAAAGATTAGTCCTTTCATCAAGTTGTGTAGATGAAAAATTATACTAAAATTCTCAGCACAATGCCTAAGCTAAATGCATAATTACTGTAATAATACAAAGAAAACTAGCCTGTGCTAATAGGATCAAAAAAGCTTATAGTGCCTGTATTATCAAGAATATGAAAACAAGGAAGTTATAGGTATTGTTTGCTGGACCTTTTGTCATATGCCCAACTTACCATTATGTTGTCAATATTGTAACCAATTTTTATTTGCCCTTTTTTTTTTACATCCATGTAGAGAAAATGACATTTACACCTATCCTAGAAGGAAATAAGTCCAGTGGGTATCTGGGGGAAAGAGCCTTTCAGGGAGGAAGAACAATTAGAGCCAAGATTGCAAATGGGACCATGCTGCATCTATTTCAGGAACATTGCTGAAGCAATTGCTGTAACAAGTGAAAGAGGAGGACATTAGCATGAGATAAAAGAGGTTAGGGAGGACCAAATCATGTAATGTCTCACAGGCCTTTGTAAGGACATTGCTATTTACTCTGAGAATAAGACCGTAAGCCCCTAGTGTGCTTGAAGGAGAGGAGTGGCAACATGGTCTGGTGTATCTTTTGTGGGGATCACTCTGGCTGTTGTGTTGAAAATAGTAGAGGACAAAACTAAAATCAGGAAGACCTGTTTAGCATTTAAAGCAAAAACTCAGGTAAGAGCTGATGATGATTGCAGGAGGGCAGTCACTGGGGATAGGCTTGTCATCAACTAGGCACAGAAAGTTGGAAAAGATCCCCAGCTCATTGGAAGATACCATAAGTGTGGGATGATTACTAGTAATCCAAGTTAAATAGGCAATTGTATGTATGAATCTGTAGTCCAGGAGAGAGGTACAGGCTGGAGATGTGCATTTAAAAGTTTAAAAAAAAAGTGTATATTGAAAGCCACAGGAATGAACAAAGTCATAAACTTATTCAATAGTGAGATCATTAGTGACTGCAAGTAGAAGAGAAAAAGAATTCCAATTGCTGAACCTTGTAATACTGCAACATTGTGTGGTCATGGAGAACAGGAAGGCCCATAAAACAGACTGAGAAGGACTGAAAGGTTAGGTAGGATTGAAAAATTATTACCAGTTTATAGCCAGTACTGGGATCATCTAAGAAAAATCAATCATGTCATTGCTATATTATCCGGTTATATTTGCAAACTTTTTTAGTGCAGACAACATACTATGTAATGTATTAAGAAGATACTTATCTCAACTATTGCCAGACAGCAACAATGAAAATAAATAAATGGGACCTGATCAAATTAAAAAGCTTCTGCAAAGCCAAGGAAGCTATCATGAGAGCAAACAGACAACCTATAGAATGGGGGGAAATATTTGCATGCTACACATCTGATAAAGAGCTGATAACTAGAATATATATAGAACTCAGGAAAATCAGCAAGAAAAAATCAGACAACCCCATTAAAAAGTGGGCAAAGTACAGGAACAGAAACTTTTCAAAAGAAGATAGACTAATGGCCAACAAACATATGAAAAAATGCTCAACATTTTTAATCATTAGGGAAATGCAAATCAAAACCACAATGAGATATCACTTAACTCCAGTAAGAATGGCTTTTATAAAAAAGTCCCAAAACAAAAATGTTGGCGTGGATGCAGAGAAATAGGAACACTCATACATTGCTGGTAGGACTGCAAACTAGTGCAACCTCTATGGAAAGTAATATGGAGATACCTTAAAGAGCTACAAGTAGAACTACCATTTGATCCAGCAATCCCATTACTGGGCATCTACCCAAAAGAACAAAAGGCATTCTATAAAAAAGACATCTGCATTAGAATGTTTATAGCAGCACAATTCACAATTGCAAAGGTGTAGAAACAACGCAAGTGCCCATCAATACATGAATGGATTAATAAAATGTGGTATATGTATACCATGGATTTCTACCAGCCCCCCAAAACAGTGGTGATCTACCACCTCTTATATTATCCTGGGTAGAGCTGGAGCCTATTTTACTAAGTGAAGTATCACAAGAATGGAAAAACAAGCACCACATGTACTCACTATCAAATTAGTATTAATTGATCAACACTTACATGCACATATAGTAGTAACATTCATAGATATGATTTTCTACTATCAAAAAGTAAGGGTCAAACAATAATTAGAAAATTAGTTTCTTCTTTCCACTGCATAGCACCATGGACAGTGACTCACCAACACCAATAGTTAAGCCCAGTCTGTCAGTTAATCTGGAAAATTCATAAATACCACAGGTTTTATAAAGAAGGGTCAACTACATAACAAAAATAATGAGGTAATAATTAAAATCAGATACTGACTTAGTTTCTGGGCTTCTAAGGAAAGCATAGTATAATGGGAAGAAAATTGGACTAGGAGTAAAGACAAGTGTTTTAAATATAGCTCTTTCGGAGAGCTAGTCTACCTTTGGTAAAGGCCATTAATATTTCTGGAGTTCAATGCATTTTTTGTAAAATGATGAGGTGGAAGGGAAGTGTGGGTAAAGCTATCTATGGTCCTCTACTGCTACAAATGTAAACAATATTGTCAAACAGTTATCCTAGAAATTTAGATGAACACAATCCTAATTTCTGTATCTGTGCCATTGAAAGACTCACAATGCTCTCAAATCCATCTCAGATAGAAAAACACTGTCTTATATAAATACGTGCTTCAATGCATTAAATAACAAGTATCAACTATCACTTGAGTAAGAGAAGAGACAAAAAATAACTTGACAATGTAGAAATTTAATATTGCATATGAAAAAAAGATCAGAGGCAGAATGATGGTTTAGCCTGGTGGATAAATTACATCCTAATGACTCATGTTCTTTCTATGACTTTTCTCTGCCTAGATGTATGTTGATTAATTCTCTTATGCCAGCTCTACTCATGTTCCCAAAATGGCAGCCAAAATTTCAGTTGTAATAAAATAATCCCACAAAGAGAAAACTTTCATTTTTCCTCATCATTTACTAGTTATCAGTAATTTCTTGAATACCGCTGTAGAATTTCCTTATGTCTTTTGGGCCAGAATTCTTTCACATATTTATACCTATACCAGTCTTTGGCATGAAAACTGAATTACCATCATAGGTTTAGCTGAGCAAAATTATGCCACAAGTATGCAAACTTTGAAATATATGACCATTTATATAGTCTATGGCTATCCAATACCTAAGCAGAACTAGGGTTCAGGTAACAACTATAAAATAAAATGAGAAATGGCTGTCAGGCCTACCTTATCTATCTTAAAATGAAATGTAGGTTCTATTCCATTCTACATTCTTCTTTCTATGCAAGTTGACATTGACAGACAGATGAAACTGATTGCAGTGAGATATCATTTAGGAAATCAAACTCCTTTTAATAGGAAGATTCCTCTTCCTCTCCATTCATGGCTTTTCTAAGTCATTGAAGATTTATCAGATAAGTTATAAGCATATTACATGATTCCAAATTAACAAGTGTGAATCCTATTAGTGCAGTACTTATAATGCTAGTTTAACTGATAGTTTGTTGATGATAAGTGTCCCCATTCACACTATTTTGCACATTAAAATTGAATTGTCAGTACAATTTTTTTTAGTGATTGATACATAGAAAATACAAAACACAATTCAGTAGATTAAAATGTTGAGGTTTATCTCCAGAAATAAAATTTTTCTTTTCATGCAAGTTACCATTTTATATGAATGTATTGAGGTTCCAAACATTTGCAATTTTTCTTTATTATCTTAATAATATATTCTATAGATCATAAAATGTTATATATATATTTTTAATTTCTTAAGACTTTCTCCCAAAGGCTTCTAGTAGACCTCAACATTTGCTATCACTATCATTTCCATTAGAAGCTAATTTATATCCAAAATATTTACTAAATTATCTTTTACCAGGTGTGACACATTATCTTGCCTAAAATCAAATCCTCTCTTTAAAATTCCATATTATTTACCTCCCATCCTACTATCCTTAATACCTAATTTGGATTTTTCTGAATGTTAATAACACTAAATCCTATGATATAAAAATGATATGCAATCGACTTCAAATATTAATGTAATTATACACTTAAAAATCCTCTTCACATCATCACAAGACAGTATGCCTTAGTTTTCTTTGCCAGGGAGTGCCATTAGCACCTGAACAGTATAATATTTTTTTCACTTCAAAATAATTTTGTATTTATTTCAGGAACAACATGGCCCATTTTGCCAGTCCCATCTCAACAGTTGGGAAAATAAACATGATACATGTCAGACTTCCCTCTAAACTTTAAATATGTTTTATTTATAAGTTATAATGCCTGAGAAAAAATTTTAAAGTAATACAAAGATATAAAAGAATACAAAAATGTGAAATTGCTTTCCAAATCCCTGAGCTAATGAGAAGGCATTATACATAATTATCCTTACATTACCAATAACCTAGTGTGCAGACAGGTCACGAGATTCATCACAACAAAACTGGATACTGAAAACAAGGTCATTGTGAGTCTAATAACCAACTCTATTTTTTCTTCTCTTAGTCACAAAAATATGATTAATGCAGCAAATGCAGGGTTGATATCCAATTATTTTCCCCTCTGGGTATGACATAATTCTGTCTCTTCATAAATATATTCCATGTGTGATGTTGATTCAGTGGGCTGCAAAACACACCAGGAAGGCATTATAGTTGCTTTGCTCAAGAGGAGAAAATCATCAGATTAATGTAAGCACTAAAAATGGAGATTTTTGTTTTTAAATGCCACATGCCACTTTAGGGAGAGCTCTGGTTTTTCCACATGCAGCATCATAATTGTCCTGTAAGGAAGACAAGAAATAGGAAAAGTAGTCATTAGCTGATCCTTAAAAGAGCAATGACTCTTGGATCTGAAAATGGATTACTCAAATATTGATTTTCTAATGATACCATTTTGGATTTATTTAGTTGAACATAAACCATATGAATGGTTTTATTTAGTCCCAAAAGTATTGAACTGAGCTTTATCCCTCGTCTCAAAGTCTAAAGTCAACGAGTAATGGCTGTGAGAATGCTACTCATAATTTCTCCATCACAGAATGCATTTAATATGTTCTGGTTAAGGAAAGTGGGAGAATAGACAAAGGTAGGAGCAATGAAAAAAGTCTGAAAACCATTTAGATCATAGGCATGCATTATCTTTTCATATATATCACTTAATGTATAAGGATTGCATTTTTGAAAAGCTTAATTGCACCATAAAAGGAAAATTTATCATAGACAGCAGCATCTATAATAGACCTTAGGGCTTGAAGGCAAACATGGAAGGATAAGAACCAGGAGTGGGTTTGTGTTCTGACAAATAAAGAAAAATTATGGCCAAAGTTCATGAATTTTTTAAAAATGCCTTTTCTTTAAATGCTTATAAGTTGAGTAGAAATGACAGCTCTGGAAATATGGGTAAAATAGGTAGTGAAGACACCTGGGTTGCTGTTTTCCAGAAATGAAATGATGCCAATGCAACTGGTGGAAAAGCTCAAAGCTCAAGAATAGAACATATTCCAGCCAGAAGCTGTAGATCCTGTATCAGAGCTACTGGCAAAATTGTTAGTTTCCATATTGCATGAATAGTTCTAACTTAGCATTTACCACCCTAACCCACTCTCCCCTTCCCCCCACACCTACACATACACATAAGCACCTGCTCAGCCTCTTCAAAAGCCAAAAAGAACATACAATTGATATCTCTGAAATGAAATCTTAGTTCTGGAGACAAACAAGACTTAAACAATATGTTGAAAAAATTAAGAAGTATTTAACCAAATGAACTAAACAATGCTATTACAAAAGTAATGAGTTTGAAGCAAGAAAGATAAAAATGGTTGAAATAAATTAATGTCATAGAGAAACGGCTTAAAATAATTACTGTGGATACCAAACACTGGGGAATAAAAACTTATTAAGACAACTTAACATTATGTTAAGTGAAGTAAGTCACACACAAAAAGACAAATGTTATATGTTCTCATTCATATGTGAGAGCTAAAAGAATTGATTTCGTGGAGGTAGTGAATAGAATGGTGGTTATCAGAGGCTGGGAAGGGTAATAGGGAGAGGAAAATAAAGAGAGGTTGGTTAATGCATATAAAAATATGGTTAGATAGAAGGAACAAGCTGTATTATTCAGTAGCAAATAGGGTGACTATAGTTAATAATTTATAGTATATTTCCAAATAACTAAAAGGGTAATTTTTTAAAATTTCAGAATATTATGGGGGTACCAACATTTTGGTTACATATAATGTCTTTGCTTTTCCCAAGCCAGGGCTACAAGCTTGCCCTTCCCCCATATAGTGCAGACAGCATCCATTAGTTGTGAGTTTATCCACCCCCCCCAGCTCCCCTCCTACCTGACCAACACCCAGTGAATATTATTTCTAGGTGAGCACCTTAGTGTCGATCAGTTAGTACCAACCTGATGGTGAGTACATGTGGTGCTTGTTATTCTATTCTTGTGATACCTCACTTTGAGGGATGGGCTCAAGCTCTATCCAGGATAATATAAGAGGTGCTAGTTCACCATTGTTTTTTGTAGTTGAGTAGTATTCCATGCTATACATATACCACATTTTATTAATCCACTCATGTATTGATGGGCACTTGGGTTGTTTCTACATCTTTGCCGTTGTGAATTGTGCTGCCATAACCATTGAAATGCAGATGTTTTTAGTATAGTATGTCCTTTTTTCCTCTGGGTAGATGCCTAGTATTGGGATTGCTGGATCAAATGATATTTCTCTTTTTAGCTCTTTGAGATATCTCCAAATTACTTTATGCAGATGTTGTACTAATTTGCAGTCCCACCATCAGTGTAAGAGTGTTCCTTTCTGCATCAACACCAGCATTTGTTGTTTTGGGACTTGTTGATAAAAGCCATTCTCACTGGGGTTAGGTAATATCTCATTGTAGTTTTGATTTGCATTTCCCTAATCATTAGAGATGCTGAGCACTTTTTTATGTTTGCTGGCTATTCTGTTGTCTTTTGAAAAGTTTCAGCTCATGTTCTTTGCCCACTTTTTGATTGGCTTGCTTGATTTTTTCTTGTTAATCTTCTTAAGTTCTATGTATATTCTTGTTGTCAGCCCTTTATTGGATCTGTAGCATGCAAATATTTTTTCCCATTCTGTAGGTTGTCTATTCGCTCTAATGATAGTTTCCTTGGCTGTGCAGAAGCTTTTTAATTTGATCAGGTCCCATTTATTTATTTTCGTTGCTGCTGTGATTGCTTTGGGGGTCTTCAACTAAAAGAGTAAATTTGAAATGTTCCCAACACAAAGAAATGATAAACATTTGAGGTAATGAATACCCCAATTACCCAGATGAGATCAGTACGGATTGTATGCTTATATCAAAGCATCACATGTACCCCATAAATTCATACTATTATGTATTCATAAAAGTAAAAATCAAAATAAAATAACGTGTTAAAAAAGACAACTTGAAAGAATATAATAGGTAAGGACAACAAAGATAATTGAACACCAGTATAAATTGTTTCTTTTAGGTGTACTACCCAATGCATGGAGCATCATAGTGTGTTTACTGTGTTTGTAAACATAATAGCTTTCCTACTGATTGTTTTATATATATATATTTTTTTCAGTTTAGGGTTGCTTTTAATCTATATTGCATATTATATATGCACACATATATATACATATACACATGCACACATACACACAATATACATATACACACATATACATATACATACATGCACATGCATTCATATATATACACATATATAGACATACATATATACATAGCTATATGCACACACACACATATATATACACACACACACACATACACACTCCCATGTGGTATGTGTGTTTGTGTCAAAGATATTTGAACCCTTATGTGCAGCTAAACATCTATCATCAGTGTTTTCATATGATATGATTCTGATAAATCTCCATCCTAGTACTTATATGAAAAATTGTATTTGAATTGTCTGTCAGCTTTCTCCTTGAGAACCAGGGAGTGCTACTTTCATATTTACACACTTTAGTTTTTGTTACAGGTCTCCACTCAAAAGACATCGCTGAACTGGGCGATTCCCCTCTAGGAATGTTAATATCATTGCCTACTCTATTCTATCTTACTCAACTCTCTGCTTAAAAACATATATTGTGTAAATCCTTCAGTTCTTATTTGCCTTTTAACTTATGCTATTATTGGGAAAATTTGAGAAAAGTATCATGATCTAGTCAGGCTAGTTGAAAATAAATTCCCTCCTTAATGGCTTAATTTTTCATTTACTTTCTTTGCTTAGACATAGCTAAATTACTTATAAATGAGATGGACAATGATGAGAATATTAAGGACATGCGATTTTGTTTCTTCAGAGGAAATAACTGACAACCAGAACTGGATGCAATGTAAACAACATTAGGGAGGAAATGACTATTTAAATAAATTAATTATTTTTTAAAATCAAGCCAAAGGCCCTCAAATATTATTAATGGAGGCTGCTAATTCTGGTACTTCCTCTGGGAACTCTTACCAAATATGTGTTCAATGTCTTCAGTCTACATTCAACTACGGCAGTAAAAGATATGTGAATCTAAGCGATCTCCATAAACAAATCAATGAACTGGAAGCCTCAAACAAATTTGTATAGACTTTGTTCCAGTAGCACATTTCCCTGTCCGTGCTTTTAAGTATCTCATTAGTTGTCCATTTAGTTTAATACATTTCTTTCTCCTCCCAGGGGGTTCACCTTGTGTGCTCCATGGTGACAGAATCCATTAACAACTTTGCAGGGATGTACAATTCTTTATCCACACTGTTAAAAATGAACAACTTGTTAGAATGAAAGAAACCATTCAAGTAAAATGGCAAAATTATTGTTTTTCCTGTGGAAATTTTTAATCTTAATTTTCAGTCTCCCTGTTTCTAGCATGATCGAAAGATTACCTGAGAAAGCATTGATTTTTCTATTTTTCTATATTTTCTATTACAGATTAATCACTGTAAATATTGACAATAAAACATGATAAAATAAGTAGATTTGTTTTATAAAAAATGGCATAGATGCTAGGTATCTTTCAAGTGATATACTCAGTGTTTTTTTGTTTTTTTTTTCCCGACACTATCTTCTTTATTAATACTTCTGGGATATTCTTGAAACTCTGAAGATACTGCCTTGTGATTATAAAAGAAATCCTGGATTTTATTGGTTTATAACCTAAATAGAAACAATAAAGTGTTATACTATAACATCTTCTACAGTTTTCAAATATCATGCATGTACTCTGACCTTTATCTGACCAAGGCAACAGGTCTTTGACAAGAGAAAGGGTGCCCATCCCAAATTCTAATCTCTTGGAGGATGTGAATGCTTGCCTGTTTTTGAAACGATATTTTTATATTAACTAGAAAATGCAGAAGCTTCCAATAATGCTACAAGGTGTCTCTCTATCCACTGAATCCTCACTTGTCATTTGAAGGTGATCATTAATCAGAACACTTTGTACTCAAGCCAACTTGTAACCTATGGACTTTTGTCCCCAAATATTATGGGGGTACAGACATTGAGGTTACATGTATTGCCTTTGCACCACCTGAGTCAGAGCTACAAGCATGCCCACACCCAGACAGTGGGTACCACATCCATTAGGTGTGAATTTACCCATCGCCTCCTCCCCACTCCCTCCTGCCTGACATCTGATGAATGTTACTTCCATATGTGCACATTTAAGTGTTGATCAATTAGTACCAATCTGAAAGTGAGTACATGTGGTGCTTGTTTTTCCATTCTTGTAATACTTCACTGAGAAGAATAGGCCCCAGTACCACCCAGGATAATACAAGATGTGTTAGTTCACCATTGAATTTTTGTGGCTGAGTAGTACTCCATGGTATACATATATCACATTTTGTAGTCCACTCATGTATTGATGGGTGCTTGGGTTGTTTCTACATCTCTGCAATTATTAATTATGCTGCTATAAACATTTGAGTGCAGATGTATCTATCATAGGATGACTTTTTTTCCTTTGGGTATATACCCAGTAGTGGGATTGCGGGATCAAGTGGTAGATCTACTTTTAGTTCTTTAAGGTATCTCCATATTACTTTCCACACAGGTTGTACTAGTTTGCAGTCTCACCAGCAGTGTATGAGTGTTCTTATCTCTCTGCATCCATGCCAACATTTGTGGTTTTGGGACGTTTTGATAAAAGCCATACTCACTGGAATTAAGTGATATTTCATTGTGGTTTTGATTTGCATTTCCCTGCTGACTAGAGATATTGAGCATTTTTTTTCATATGTTTTTTGGCCATTAGTCTACCTTCTTTTGAAAAGTTTCTGTTCTTGTCCTTTGACTACTTTTTAATGGGATTGTTTGATTTTTTGTTGCTGATTTTCCTGAATTCTATATAGACGCCAGCTATTAGCCCTTTATCAGATGTATAGCATGCGAATATTTTCTCCCATTCTGTAGGCTGTCTATTCGCTCTAGTGATAATTTCATTGGCTGTGCCTAAGCTTCTTAACTTGATCAGATCCTGTTTATTTATTTTTGTTGTTGCTGTGATTGCTTTTGGGGTCCTCTTCATAAATTTTTTACCTAGGCCATTGTCTATAAGAATTTTAAGATAATAATGATCAATTCTTGGTCCAGCTGTGTGCATCTGAGGAATATTTTTCTTCGCCCTATAGTCTTTCTTTAGAAAATGTCCTGGTTTGTTTATCTCTCATGGCAGATAAATTCATACATATTTTCAGCTCAGATCTTACTAGACTGTTCTCCCCACAACTGATAGTGTTTTATCAATCTAGCACCCCTACCACCATTCTCAGCCTCAGTGACTGAGACTACCATTACTCTATTACCAAAGTCAGAATGTTGAGAAAAATCCTAGATTCTTCCCTAATTCAACTCATCTTCTACCATCCAGTTGACCATTTTAACTCCTAAATATTTGCTGAGATGTAAAATCTTAAAGTGGCCATAAATCAGAGGTTCTGGAGAGCCTGCTTAAAAGTTCAACTCCACTTTTTTTTAGTATTTCTATGATCTTGAAAAAGTTATTCAAACTTCTTGAGGAGTAATTTCCTCTTCTTTCAAATGCAGCTAAAAATAAGTCTAGGGTTAGAGGGCTGTCATAAGGAATACTTGATATAATTTATGTAATAAAATTTCCCCAGTTCATATCAAATAGGAAGCGCTCAAAGATGTTACCTGTAATCATCATCACCACCAGCAGCAGCAACAGCATCATCATCCTCATCAACACCAGCGTCAGCATCACTATCATCAACACCATCATCATTATCATAATCATCATTTGAATCTGTTTCTGTATCTCTTTTCACACTTCCTCTGCCTTAATTCATATCTTCAGCACATGACCTTTGGCTGATATGATACATTCCTATTTGATCTTCCTCTTTCCAAACTTATCGCTCTTTAAGAGTAGTCCTTATTTTTTATTTTAATTGACACATAATAGTTGTATGTATTTATAGGGTATGATGTGATATGTCGTATGCTAGTATACATCATGTTATTGATCAAATCAGGGCAATTAGTACAGGCATCACCTCAAACACTTAGAGAGAACAGTGAAAATCCTGTCTTCTAGCTATTTTGAAATAGTCAATACATTATTTTTGAATAAGTATAGTCACCCTACTGTGCAATAGGATGCTGGAATTACTCCTGCTATCTAACTGTAACTTTGTGTCTGTTGATAATATTTGCCTTTCCCCCATTCCCTTGATTCTCCCTACTCTCTGGTAATCTCTGTTCTATTATCTACTTCTATGATATCAGCCTTTTAGATTCCACATATGAGTGAGATCATGAAATATTTGTCTTTGTCTGGCTTATTTCACTTAACAAAATGCCTTCTAGGTCCATCTGTGTTGTCATAAATGACAGGATTTCATTCTTTTTTAATAGCTGAATAATATTTTATCATGTACATACATTTTCTATATCCATTCACCCATTGATGGACACTTATGTTGATTCCATATCTTGGCTATTGTGAATAGTGCCTCAATAAACATGAGTGTGCAGATGTCTCTTGGACATACAGATTTCATTTCCTTTGGGTATATACCCAGTAGTGGAATTATTGGATAATATAGTAGTTCTATTTTTAATTTTGTAAGGGACTCAAGAGTAGTCTTTTAAAATGAAGATTGATCATGTCTCTCTCCTGCTTAAAATGCATCTATAGCAAAACCTGTCTCTTTAGTTGAATATACAGGTTTTGAAGATGATTATTATTTGCCTCATCTGACTCATCTCACAGAATCCATCTGTTAAGAAACAATGCTCTAGGTGTTCCAGAAGTACAATTGCTTGATATAATTGTTTAATGTTACTAGAAACAGAATGTATAACTTCATCAAACGTTGAACAGCTTTTTTTCTAAAGTCACTGTTAAGAAACTGAGAAGACAAGCTGAAGATTGGGAGGGGAAAATGACATATCTATTTATGTAAAGTACTTATATCTAGAATATTAAAAGAATTCTCACAGCTCAATTAAAGAAAACAAACACCCCAATTAAAAAAAAAACAACTCAGGTAAACATTTGAGCAGACACTTTACCAAAGAGGAGACGTGGATAGCAAATAAACACACTATTGGTCATTAGGACAATGTAAATATAACCAAAATGAAATGTCAATAAACACCTAATAGAATCTAAAAATCAAATATGAAATAGATGACACTAAGTGCTGATAAAGATCTGTAGCAATTGCAACTCTCATACATTGCTCCTGGAAAAGCTAAATGGTAAAATCACTTTAAAAAATACTTGGGCAGTTTCTTAATATTAAAGTATACACTTATCTACAAGCCAAAAATACCATTTCTAGGTATTTTCCAAAATAAATGAAAATATATGTCCACACAAAGACCTGTATGCAAAAGTTTATAATAGCTTTATTCATTATACCAAAAATTAGAAACAACCCTAACGTCAATCAATCGAGGAATGGACAAGCAAATGGTGAAAATAGTATAGTGTTCAGCAATGGAAAGAAACAAACTACCAATACTTGTATGGACATAGATGACTCTAAAAGGCATTAGGCTAAATAAACGAAGTTACATGCAAAATACTATATCTATAATTACATTTATATGACAATCTGATAAAGGTAAAATTACAGCCGCAGAAATCAGGTTAGTAGTTTCCAAGGCTTGGTTATGCTAGGAGGGAAATAACTACAAAGAGACAAGAGAGAATTTTATTAGAATAATGTACGTCTGATTTGTACAGACATTTCTAAGTTTTTTAGAGTAATATCCTACACCTTGATTGTATGGGGATGTTATGACTTTGTACATTTGTTGAAACTCAAAGAATTGTAATTTTAAGAATAAATTTTACTATTTGTGCCTTAGTACTCCAACAAACTTAAACTAAAAAAAAAATAGCAGTTGGGGAAAGCTCTAGATACAGATTTCTACACAGCCACATTTCCTTATTTACTGTTATGACCAATAAAAAAACTTCATTTGGATGTTGGATTACCCAAAATATGAGCAAAATGATCAGTCATATTTAAGGTGTCCAGAAGAGGAGAAATTGGTAAGGTCCATTTTATTGATGTATTTATTATCATTCTATCTCCTGCTCTCAGTTCTAAATCCTCTTTAAATGAGAGTTTTTTAATTTAAACTGTCAAGTTTGATATAACAGTATTTCACAAAAAAGTGGCATTGATTAAAAACATGGTATGGCATGCTTTTTAATACCTTTAGCCCAAATGGGAAAAGATAAAGAAGGCCTTTTTAGGGGAGATTATAATTTTAATCACATGAGATTATCTACTATTCCATTTTACACTAATGGAGAAGCTATGTCCTCCATGGACAAATTTTTATTTAGATTGAGAGTTTTCACTATTGATTACGTAAAACTGACCATGTTTGCTCAGCATAAACTCAATTTTTGGTCTATCATAGTTTTCCTATCTAACAAAGAACAGGATCTCAGAAATCATTAATTTTGCCTTGTTGAAAAGATCATTTGCACCATGTATTTCTAATGTTTGTGTAGGGAGGTTACTGACACCTTCTGTAGTTAGGAAACCAGACAAGTAATGAGTGTAATTTGCTTTTGTCAACCTCTGATTATCAGCTGCAAAAGGAAGAACAGCTCAACATAACTAGATAAACTTTTTTTTTTTTTTAAAGCTGCTGTTTTTCAATCCTGGCTGTCCATTAGGATCATCTGAAGAGCTTTTAAAAAAATAAGAAGCCTAGTGCCACATTTGCTCTCCTCTTACCCTGATATTTTGATTTAGTGATATAAGACAAAACTCAGGTATCAGTAGTTTTTAAAAGTTTACCAAGTGATTTTGTCACAGATCTAATATTGGAAAACCATGAGTTAAACTTTTAGGTGTTTTTCTTCTTTTGACCTTTATAAGAATTGGATATGAGCAGAAAACTGATTGATGTGAATGTCACTAACAGTGATTCCTCCCACTTGTTCCCACAGTAATGAATGAGCAGTGAAAGAGTCATAGGCATCCAAAATACAGAGAAGAAAAAAAATATATAAATATTATATATACATGTATTTATACCTTTGTGTATTGCTATTTTGCAAAATTGAATACATCACCTTGGATGAAGCAGTATGTAACTCTGACTTGTATGGACTTTTGATTTTGGTTACACATAAATAAAGGCAATATATGTCCATAATTTTAGATTTGAGCAAATTCAATTTAGATGCTGCACACATATATACTAGTATAAATTTTGACATGATTGAAACCTATGAAATGTTGGCAAATGGAATTAAAATTGGAAAACATAATTTCAAATGATTAAAATATAAGAACATAATTTGCAAATTGCTTTGTGACTGGTTCATGAACCTGAGATAAATTTAGAATTGTGCTACCTACCCGTTTGAGTATATAATAAGTTTATTAGTAAGTTATAAATTTACTTTTAATAAATTGTTCCTGGTATTGAGATGCTTTCATGATCAAGATCACCCTGTCATATACAGTGTAATCCAATCAAGTAAGAAACATAAAGGATTATACAGGAATGGATATTCTAACTAATATAGGCAAAAATATTTTTGTTGATTTAATACTTTTAATTTATACAATGTTAAATTTTGAACCTACCAACTTTTAACGACCCCTCACTGTCCTGCTATCCTTCTTTCTTCCTTATCCAGGTTAAATTCTAAGATCAGTTATTATAAACACTCCCTTGCATACATCCTCAGCTTCCTTGCGCCTCTCTGGCTTTGCAGAACTTGCTTGGCTGATTATATCCTATTTATTAACTCCTGCACCCTTGCAGCTGAATGTGGCTGGAGGAAAACACGCAACCTATTGGCTAGTTTTACTTTTAATACAAGACTAAGAACCTCAAATGGGCCCTTCATGCTTCCCTGCAATCATACTATACTTCCTTAAGCAATATTCCATAACTTCTTTTTCTTAACTAGAGACACATTTTCCCCCAGCCTCAATCTGAGTTAATTATTTTACATTATACAGAGAAAATTGAAGCAATCGGAAAAGAACTTGCACCCATTTGTGTCACAGGTCTACCAGTCTCCCAGCATCCGTCCCCACATGCTGCACCTTGTGAGTGTGATACTGGTGATGAATCATGCACGCTCCTATATAAATCCAGCCTCTCTTCTTTTGCACTGGTTCTTCTCATGGCTCTCCTAATTAAGAACATCAATTAAGAACAGCAATTTCCCCCTTTCAAACACATATTTGAGTATTTAATCTGTACTATATCATTTCCATAAGCATAGAAAGTATGCTGTTATTCATGCCTCTCTCCACCAAAAAACCCCCAATAAAGAAACAAAAAAAAAAACCACTGTTTAGATTTTTTTTGTCTGACTACCCTATTTCTTCATTTCATTTTTCTTTGAAAGAGCTTTTCAGAGCTCTTTGAAAAAATGCATAAATTTGCTGTCTCCAGTTTTCCTTTCTCTCATTCTCTTCAAAGTCACTCCCACCAGGTTGTGTCCTTTCCACCTGAGATCACCAACACTCTTCAAATTGAAGAATCGTGTAGTCAATTCTTAGAACTCATCTTACTTGACATATCTGCAGCATTTAACCCAGATTATTATTTATTCCTCTTTCATGTGTGTTAATATGTTATGGACTAAATATTTGTATTCCTCTAAAACTCGCACATTGAATCCCTAACACCCAGTGTAATGGTATTTGGAAGTAGGTCCTCTGGGAGGTAGTTTTAGATGAGGTCACAAAGGTGGGACTCCATGATGGGATTAGTGTCCTATGAGAAGAGGAAGAGAGACCAGAGCTCCCCGTCTCTACCTATAATGACACATCCTTAAAGTCATCTGCAAATCAGGAAGTGGACCCTCACCTGGAAGCCAATTTGTGGGCACATTAATCTTGGATTCCCCAGTCTCTGTGAAGAATAGTGTCTATTATGTAAATCATCCAGTCTACAGTATTTTGTTATAGCAACCTGAGCTGACTAAAAGACTAAGATTTTATGGGTGTGTGTGTGTGTGTGTGTGTGTGTGTGTGTGTATTCTTTTTTAAATCGATTACCAATTTATCACACTGCACTGGTTTCTCTTTTCCTATTTCACTGTTCTCTTTCTCAATCTGCATTGTTCATGCCTCAATCTCTTCCTAACTGCTTAATGTCAGACTGTCTGCAGGCTCAGCCATTGGGCCCATTCGCTTCTCTATCCGTATTCACCATCTTGATGTTCTTATCAGATTTCATGGCTTGAAATACTAATCAAAGTGCCAACAATTGCTAAATTAACATTTCCAGCTCAGAATTTTTCCACAAATTACTGTTTCATATAGCCATTCAATCGTTTATCAACATCTCTACCTGATAGATATCTCAAAAATCATCATTTCCAAAATGAGCTCCTTACCTGTACACCCTCTCCCCAAACTTCTCCTCCAAAAATTTGCCTTACTCTATGTTGTGAACATTTCTAGCCTTTCTGTTGCTTAGGCCAAAACTGTCACAGTGTACTTTTGACTCTTCTTTTTCTCTAACAGCCACATCTGTTCTAAGATTTTTTTGTTTTTTGCTAAAATTTCAAAATCTATCCACAATTCAGCCACTTCTACCTTCACAGCCTCCACCTTGGTACAAGCTACCATCATATATACTGTGATACACAGCTATCTGTTTTCCTTGCTTCTATCCTGATTTCTATATTTTTACTTTAACAAAGCAGCCAGATTGATCCTTTTACAACTTGAATATGACCTTGTCACTCCTCTCCTCAAAAAATTTGACTCAGAGTAAAAACATAGTCTATACAATTGTCCACAGGGCAGTACATAATCTGGTCATCTTGTTGCCTTCTGACTGACGTTTTGCTAATATCATTCATGCCATGTTTTCTGTAATAATACTGGCCTCCTTACTATTTTCAGAACATTCTGGTTGTTCTCTTGTCTAGGGACCTAGACTGGCTTTTTTTCTCTTCCTGTTCTCTAGCCCCAAATATTCACATGACCAGCTCCTTCACCTCTGGCAAGTCTTAGCAAGAAACTCATATGGTCAATGATGTCTATCCTGATTTATAGTTTAAACTTCAACATTTCACACCCCCGCCAGTCTCACTTTTCATGCTTTATTCTTGATAATCTGTAGACTGTCTGACATTCTAACATAGTATACAATTTAGTTATTAATTATATTTCATCTTTGTTTTCTACACTAGACTGTAAACCACATGAGGTCTGAGAAATTATTTTTCTATGTATCCCAAATGTCTAGAACTGTACTAAGCATAGAGAAGGCCCTCAGAAATATTTGTGAATGAAAGAATGAGCAAATGAATGAATGACTACTTATATTCATATATTCAAAATTTACAATGTTCTCTAGCAGGTTACTGTATTTGACTCTCATCACCATGTGACAGATAATGCATAAATTGCTACTCTCATCCTTAAACGAGTCTTTGGGACCTCTCTCTAAACTCTTCTGACTACTAGGTGGAAATATGAACATAAAATAAGTCAATAATAATGGAATGAGATTAAGCTTGGTCATTAAGCTTCAAAAGAAAATCAGATAATAATCTTAGATATTACAGAACTGGAGAAGTAACTTTATTGACCCAGATTTTAAATAAATCACTGATGAGTTCATTTAGATCACATAAAAATTGTGAGATGAGCAGCAATAAATAAAATCAAGTATGCTAGGACAGGTTTCTCAATTGGATAACTTTTTGTAGCTTTTCTGTTAAATCTGCATCAGTGCCAATCTCGAATATTCTTACAGAGTGTTTCAAATCGGCAACTTATAGCATAACTCAAGTGTTTTAAAAAGCTCATGGTTTTCACCACATTTGTGATGAGGGATGGCATACATGGTGAAAAGGCAGCGACCACACTGTCACTGTTTCACACAATAAATCTTGTGCCTGCACTGTCAGGCAGGAAGAACAAAATAAAAGCCCAAATCAACCTACCAACCAACAAGAAAAGCAGCTAACAGCATTGCTCTTTGTTTGCTGGTGCCTGGCCAGCTTTTCCCCTGCCCTGTCCTTCACCTGAGCCACTTATCTCTGTGGTAGCCATGGTGTCTCCTTGGTAACGTTCTTTTTGTATGATCCAATATGGACAGCCAGATTTTTTCCATAGTCAACTTCGATTGTCAATTATCATGACAATAGAATTTTCTGGCAGTCCCTATTTTGTTGTTTTTAGCCCAAAATGATCCAGAATATGTGAATATCCGAGGTACAAATTGGAGCAATTAACTAAGTTTTCAGTCCAGGTCACTGAACTTGAATTAGATAAGGTTTCTCTTGCTTATTAAATGTTAAATTTGCTGACACATTTCCATGATCTTCGTATCTTTGGAAGGAAGCCAGAGATGGTGTTGTCCTCCTCTCCATCTCTTTAGTATTCAAATGATTTCTTTTATATAGCTAAAGATAGACATTTTTAGCAACATGGAGTATTTATAGGCTTTTATATTGGACTTAGAGATAATATCAATTAACCACTTCTCAGGATGCTATGCAAATGCTAGCATTACTTGTAACTGGATTCAGAAAATTAGCAAGTGTTGCTGAGAATAGTGCCTCCTACAATGCCTGAAGTCTTGGCAGCACTTAAGTCATGAAAGAGAACAAGATACAGGGGAGCTGCTGCCAAGGAGAACATATCTAATCACTGAGGATAGGCAGCAGTAGAGAAATCAGTCATGACAATAGATTTTGATAAACTTTATAATAAAGTTATGAAATAGTATGAAAATGTAAAAAAGTAGAAAGGTTAAAACTGTATTTTTGGAATCGGATGGCTTCAGAAAAGAAATGACAATTTAGCTGGGAACCACCTACTGGGAGTACTTTTCAACACACCCAAGATCAAGATATGTCTGCATACACAAGCTCTTATCTGTTTTATGAACTATAAAAAACAGTATTCTGCACTTTGTATATCTTTGAAAACATATTTAATAGCTCATTCTCCAATTGGGAAGTTGGACATGTAATCAGAAGGCATGAGTTTGTCCTCAGAGCACAGGGGCTGGCATTGTGCCTTCCCTGTCCCCTCCTTCTGTGTCCCACTCACAGAATGACCAGTGGGGGAGGGAGGCAGTGAGTGGTTTCTGGTCAGCAGGTTGTGGCCAGAAATCCGGTGGAAGTAGATTTCTATTCAGACCCCTACTAAGAGCCCTGGAACTTACTGCTAAGTTGTAATTGATTTTCATACAACGAACCATTCAATAACAAAGGTGGGCCTTAAATAGACTGTTACAGATCTCTTCCAACATTTTACTTTATGCTTTAGACTCATCTCTAGAATGATTTAAGTGTTATTAATATCTTCCTTTGGCAAGCTTCTCTCTCTCTTAAAAAAACTCTGCAATAATGTTTATGTTTACCAGGTGTCCTGTGTTTCTCTTCCAGAGAGTGAGTATATATAACAATCTGCTTAGAGAAGTAGGCAGGTTAAATAATCTAACCATCTGATAGGTCTCTGAAGGGTCGAGAAAGAAGAGTTAACAATAGAGTCACATGAAAATAAGGAGATGTTCTACTCCAAAAAGAACAGATCCTGGAAGAAGTATAAAACTAAAGACATAGTTATGAATCCTAACTGTCAGCTGTGTGACCTCGGACAAATTATTTAATATCTCCAATCTCAATTTTCTTATCTAAAAATGGAGATAATGTCACCTACCTTTTAAAATTGTTGTAAATATTAAAGGGAATATCTATAAGTCATCAAATACAACATCTAGTATTTAATGGGTATTTCATAGTATATTATTTAATAATTAGCAATAAAAGTTATTCAAATGTTAGGATTGCTTGTAACTAGTAATAGCTTCAGGCATTCAGTGACTTTTATTCTATGCCAAGAGTGAGCTGGGAACCAGGCACACAGAAGCCCCTTTTCGATGAGACACAAATAGCATAATAGAAATCATACTCAGATGGAAACAAGAAAACTTGCATTCTGGTTTAGACATTACCACCTATGAACTGTATAATTTCATAATAAAAGACTTAAACTCTTTGTGCCTGTTCTCCATGTAAAGCCAATGATAATACAAAATAGATGTTTGTAAAATGGAGTGTACACTGTGAAGTTAAAAAAATATGTAAAAAATGTAATGACATCCAAATTTATATGATTTATATGATTCCTACAACATGTCTATTGGCTAAATGGAAGTATAAAATTTACTAAAGTCTTGTAATAGCCTCTTACTGTCATCTATTGTTGCTTGTAACCATAGGACATAAGAATATGTACTTTTGCTAGGTACCACATAAAAATAAAATTGGAGTGATCAAATCTGAAAATGAAAAACAAACACACAAATATATGATTGTAAGACTCATTCTTGCCAAGATATCCTTTTCATAATATGACACTGTTGTGGCACTTGGTGTTGAAATGACAAACATTTTCTCAACCTTGGAAATTACTATGCGTAATATGTAAATAAGTCCCCAGCAAACATCTTCTCTTGTATATGCTAAAGTTTCTCCAGGATCTTTTCAAATTGAGAGAAAACTTATTAAATCTCACGCAATGAAAGATACTGAGGGTAAATATTCTAAATTAGTGACTGGAAACTAAGTCTTCTTGTAATGATTGGGTGATAATAATTCAATTTTGCTAATCTACAGAAAAAAATTCAAATTACCCATAACAAAATTGGTAAAATAAAATTGAAGGTTTAATCTAGAATTATTCCTAAGAATAGTTTTTTATTATCTATAATTTGGTTTGGTATTTTTATTTAAACATTGTTTTAAAGTCAAAATATTCTAAATCTGCTATTCAGTAGTTGTAAATTTAGCTCCTAATTAATTTTTTTGAGACATTTCAGTCTTAGAAATGTAGTAGGTAGTCAGTTAGAATCCATATAATTTCTATTTTTCAGTTCTTCAGGAATTTACAATATTTTCTTCTTCACTTCTTTCTCCCTTGGTGACATGCCCTACCTCCCGCCCCCGACCACCACTCTCTTTCATTCCTGCCAACCATATTCATATAATTCCCCTGGTTCTAGACCATTGCTTGTAGTTTGGAGAGACAACCACAAGGGTTTGTGCTTACTTTCTCCTCCTCCTTTTTTTTAGAACAACACTCCTGCCCTGAATCTTGACACTGCCATCCAATTAGTTTGCTTCTGGTTAGTAGAGCTTCCTTCCCTGACAGATCTTCGAGGAGAAAACAGTGGTGGCAACTCAAGCGTGCATGCTAATAGACATGCCTGTTGCCCTGGGCAGGCAGAAGAGAAGAAGCTGTGGTCATATCTCCATATTGTTGGGGGGAATTTCTAAGAAGAAAGGAAAAAAAGAAAAGGAAGGGGTGAATTTCATGAAATTGAGCAAACCATTCAGGTTTCTAACTAAAGTCACCAGTACAATGGAAGATATTCTAGATAAACTACTTTATTAAAAAAATTTATTTTATTTTGTTATTAGTAATTGATTAGTGTCTGTAAAATTATTGTTTTTCTATGTGCCTTCTAGAAACTTTGTGATAATTCCTTTGCATGTATAATTAATTTGTCTTAGCTCTGTCAAGGAAATAGAGTTTAGTTTTCTAATTGAAAGAAAGCTTATTCCTTATTTTTTAAAAAATAATTTTTAAAAGTTTAAAGTGATACTCAAGTAAAAATATATATAAACTAAAAATATATAAATATAAATATGTATGCATATGTAGAAAAAAAGGAAAGTTATCCATTGCATCTAATCCACATCTCAGAAATAACCACTTTAAATAGCTTAAAGTGTACTTCAAAACCAATTTCTTTTTAAAATTTCATGCTCATGTTTTAAGAACATTAACATGCAGTGGAGATAGGCAAACACTACCCAAATGAGCATAAACAGAGGCTGTTTATTTAGAGCTTGCTACAGCTAGGGAATCACCCACTGTCACTTACATTTGACGTATACTCAAAGGCAGTCAGGGTTGTCAAGAACTTTATAGTAAAAAAAGTAAGGGTTTCAGGTTTGCTCTAAATGAAAGTTTGAATGGGGAAAGTGGAGGTGGGCTAACTAGAAGTATGGCATCCTACGTGATTAGTTTGGGGAGCATAACTGGTTGGGGGTTGACCTGAGTTTGAGGCAGGGGATTGGGACAGGATAGAGAAGCTGGAAGTCTTTGGACCAAGTCTATCATCAAGGGATGATTGCTACAAAGGTGTGATTTGACTTTCTAGATGGATTGCAGCAGAGGTTGTTGCTTGGTTCCCCAAGCTGGTTGCTCTAGAGATATGGGTCAGAGTTCTATTTTTTATATATTGCCTGGCCATTGTTGAGTTGTATATCCAGCTTCTCCATTAACATATGGATTCATTTTATTTCTACTACATAGTTTATCAAATTTTTTCAGAAAGAGAGAGTGTGTCTGAATCAGATATAAGAAATGAGTAAAATATGGGAAGATGATACTGTATGTTTCATATCACATTTTTTAAAGAGATGGGGTCTTGCTATGTTGCCAGGCTGGTCTTGAACTTCTGGACTCAAGCGTCCTCCTGCTTCAGCCTCCTGAGTAGCTGGGACTACAGGTGTACACTACTGCACCTGGCTTCACAACACATTGAAATAAATGATCTTTTTTGTGTGTGAAAAATGGGGAAAAGCAACGCATTCTGGTCAATTTAACATTTCCCATCTTGATGACTTGTAATCATAGAAACATTGTCAGCGTTTGAAAGGTAAAGGCATACTACTAAAAATTCACTGAACAATATATACTTTAAAGATATCAGTCCTCATAGGAATATAAACAGAATATTAGTGGCCTACCACCTGGGGCCAGGATGAAGTGTTTTCCCCCAAGGGTATAGAATTACATATCCATACAATTGCATTATGGGTGGTTTTGCCCTTCTTTGGAAGCATCTGGTGGAGGCTGTTTCCAAACAGGATATTGAACAAGAGTTGTGTCCAGGTATGACAATAACCACAGGCAGGTCCTGCAAATGTTCATTTAGTGATAGTGTCTGTGCTTAACTCAATACAGCCTTGTTGTCGCTTGTCAGGTAAATCAAAGGCACATAGTGTGTATTGAATACCTGATATAATCTAAGTGTATCAGCCATGCTTGAGTAATCCCAAAGGTTTAATTTAAAGAGAAAATTTGAAAGCCTGTATTGTATAAGAGTTGAGGGTCTAGGACATATATTCTAGAAACAGGAAATCGTAAAATGCTACATACAATTCCTCCCACTTTGCAATTTTAATATGTTAGTTTACTGGGTGTATGAATAATACTAGAAATATGGTTTTATTTTAATTAGTGTAAAATATATTTAAATGTTGTCTCTGACCATTTAGGTTTTTTTAGGGCGATGGTTTTCAAATTTATTATGATAATTACATTTCAGAAACTCAATATTTATTTGCTTTTTCTTTTTTCATGTTTAAAAATGAGATTGCTTTTAAACTCACAGATACTCTACCTTTATTTTTTTTCTGAGAATAGTCAAATTCTATTTTTATTATTGTTGCTGTTTTGTTTTTCTCTCCTGGAGCTAGACATAATCTTCTAAAACAATGTAACATTTTAACGTTTGCTGATATCACATTTTCAACATCTTTCTCCATTCCTCACATGCCACTTAACCCTCCCCAAGAAAGATTAGCACTGGAAATAATTTTAAAAATTGTTTTAATATGAAACAAAAGCTTCTGTAATTGTTATAAGGTGTGGCCAAGAATATTGTAACACAGGGAGTGGACAAAGAAAGGATTAATTGAAAACAGGGAAACACTGGGATATTAATATTCCAGTTATGTAATCTATATAATTGTTAAAATGAATACACTTGGCTATTGGTTTTATAGTGAAGGACAGTTTGTATTTGTTTTAAATATTGCTTAAAGAAATAAAGAAGTGAGAAAACACAGTGTTAAAATGATGATGACATCTCTTTAACGTCAATGATATGGCATCTGGCATATATTTGTATAATATGTATATAGACATGTATTTCTCAGGAATGAGCAATAAGTGGGCAGTGATTTCCATTCTTATCTTGAGTACCCATCTGTTGTATTGTTTAAAATAATTAACTTCCTTGAGCATAGAACCTTGGCTTATGCAAAATAATTTGAAACTATAAAATAATTTATTAAACTTCAAAAACTGTTGAGATTCTCAAAGCCGGTAGTTATACCATTCTGTTTCAAATCTTTCTTTGCTTGTAATTTTTTTATGGATGGATTTAAACCACTTAAGTAAAAGAGGAGGCTACTTTAGAAAGACTCTTTAGAAGGAGAAGTTTCTTTCCACAGCCTCCTAAGGGTCTTGGTTTAAACAATGTTTCCATCAACAAATGGAATTTTTTATCACAGGTGAATAAAACAGTGTTTTAGGAAAAGCAGAAAACAGATGAATTATTTGCAAAGTGAAGTTAAGCTCTGCAACTTAAAGGGTAACGGCGTAAGACTAGTCATGTCTTGGACTCTAGAACTGGGTTGAGTTACATTAACTTACAGGCAGTGTATCTACAATTTATACACCTCAGTGTTTTTTATCCCTTCCTTTCTGCACCCGAACATGGTACAAATAAATGAGTTGACTCTTGTTAGTGACAGAGAAATAATGTTGTGGACACCTGAAGATAAGCGGAAATCATTTCTAGCTAGACTCTAGCACGAGGAGTGGACCAAGACTACAATAAGTCATTGACTACTTGCAAACTATTTTTTTCATCTACATTTGTCAGTGTTGCAGCCAAAAGTAGATGGTATATTCAAAATAGGATAAGTGGAGAATGGTTTAATAAAGGGACAATTTACAAATGTAGAGGCAAAATTTAGAGAAAAAACAGAGGATAAGGCAATATTATGGACTAGTAATAGCACTTACTCTAAAAAAAAAAAAAAAAAAGGCGGGGAGATAAGAGTGATTCCTGGAACTCAAAATGAGAGAGTTGGGTAGAGAGGGCTGCTGTGAGAACTTTAACTTTGAGTTGAGGAAATGCAGCTAGCCCAAGGCACCCTCATGAAGAAGGATCTAGAGAAATAAAAATCCTGAATCTACTCTTCTCTTTCCCTCTAATCTCTTGCTGAGCTCACAGTTGGCCAAAGCTTATCAGAGAGCAAAGAAAAAGACTTGTAGATGCATTCATACAGGCCAGCCTACTGAGGCAGAGAGGAATACAGAAGGGTGAAGAATAGATTACAAGAGCCACCTGCAAGATACCATGCAGCACTGGATTTACTGCCCTGCAGGACATCAAATCTAAATTACACACAGGCAACCTTGGTGTTTGCTCGTATTGGGGGAGTAAAAGGCAAATAGTTTATATGGGCACTCATGAATTCATTCAACAACTATTTATTAATATTTAAGGGGAATACTTTTATATTTTAGGCATTACTTGAAGAGTTGGAATTCAGTTTTTAAGGAGCTGATTGAGTAGGAAGCCAAAAGCAATGAAATAATACCAGCTTATAAGTACTGACACTAGAACAGAGTAATCTGATGTGATTCAGGGTTGCAGGTCTCCTTTAGATACAATTATCAATGCTGTGTCTCTGAGGGGATGATACTGAGGCCTGGAAGATGGGACAAGGGAAAAGTTATTCTAGCACCGACTTGGAGGCCATCAGAACCATCCTGAGCTCCTTAAATACACCATCTTGTGTTTTAAGTTGCCAGCTCTTAGATAACCTTTATCAAGCCCACATAGCTTATAACCAATCAGGATTGCAACTGCAGCCTGTGCTACCTTTCAAAACTAGACAAACTGATATTTTTTATTCATTTAATGAGTAAGTAGTGCTTAGTATATGCCAGACAATATTTTAGGCTTTGGGCATAGACCACAGAATAAAACACTCAGGTAACTCCTTTCCAAAAAACCAGTATTCTAATCGAGGGAGAGAGACAGTAAACACCCCATTTGTAAGTTAAGTAGAGGGGAAACAGCCAGTGACCCAAGCTAACAGGGACAGTCTGGGAGGGAGGAGAATAAAGTGAAGAATGTGATGGTAAAGAATTGAAAAAAAGAAAGTGTTAAAAAGAGAATTGTTATTTGTCACAAAATTGCTGCTAGGTCAGGCAAGCCAAGAATGAAGAAGTGGATTTGACAACATCAAGGTAACCGGTGACATTAATGAAAGCAATTTCAGGGAAGTGATTGTGACCTGGAGATGAATTGGGGTGGGCTGAAAATAGAATGTGAAACAAGGCAATGGAGATAGGGACTGGACTCAATTTTTAAAGAGGGAAAGCAAAGAAACAGAGAAATAACACCAAGGATATGAGGTCAAGGAAAGTTTTTTTCCTCCTTTGTTTTTGTTCACAACAGAGGGTTATTACAGCTTATTTGTCTGTTAGCAAGAATGATCTGATTCAAAGACATGTCGGCAATTCAGGAGAAAAAGTTCACAATTGCAGGGTCTGTCTTCAGGAAGGCAAGAGCGGACGTGAAAGGGGAACACAGGTACAGTGGTTAAACTTTGGTAGGGCCATTTCACCAGTAAAACTGAGAAAAACAAGAATGTGGGAACAGGCATGGTAAGTTACTATGTTTACTGGGGAATTGGGTGCTCCCGTGCAACTTATTTCTTTTTGTCTATAAAATCCGTGACAAATGAGTTATTTAGCTTTTTGAAAAGATTTGAGGAGTGCAGAGTAAAGGTGAAATATTCGTTTGTTTAGGAGAGTGGGAAGGAAAGCATGCTGGGAAATGACTGACAAGCAGTGCCATAGCCCATTTAGGAACTGCGGGCATAACTTGCAAAGCACAGTAGCTATTCTTATTTTGTGAGCATACACTGCAACATTAGGCTACTCAGGTCAAGATGGCGAGAGTGGATAATTGATTTCAACAAGGTAACGGGAACACAATGGAGGAGGAGAGGACAATGGTGCTGAAATTGCCTCCAGTGAAGTAGTTATCACAAAGACCTTGGAATACAAGGAAGTAGGGAGGGGAGACAACAGGGAGGACACAGAATGGAAAGAGAAGACAGTTAGCTAGGGGCTAAATTCGTTAGTGAATAAGGGATAAGAAAACAGGTCACCAGTCAATGGCAGCAATAAAAAAAAAAAAAGGTAAGTGATAAATTCCAGAGGTTTATAAGTCAAAGGAGCTGGGATTTTTGAAAGAGGAGGAGGGGGAGGTAATGCGATAGTGAAATTGGGGAGTGCTCAGAAAACATTTTCTTTAAAACACTACACATATTCATAATTGAGAGCAAGTGGTACTGTGACTAGCAAATTAAATCTAACTAAAATCAACAATGGAAACTTTCAGTTTACACATAAATGAAGTTCACGTGTTTTTGGTGAATGTTATCACTCCATGGTGACGCCCCTTATTTCAAGATTATAGTGATTAAACAACTAAATTCCAATCTTCCCATTTCAGGAAAACATTACCTGTATGTGAGTGAATTTTCAATTATCCAAGTAAATGGAGAGCGATAGTGTAGCTAATCAAAATTTGCTTATACTAATTTTTTGGTGTGTGCATGTGTTTATGTATACAAATTTGCCTATAGTATTTTCTACCAACCTGGTAGTTAAGAGAATTTAGACTCACTATGAAAATGGAACACAGGAAGTTATCAAAGCTAAACAGAATCTTTGACCTGTCCCTCTGTTCAAGGTCCTCATCACCCCCCCAAATTTGTAGAACATCACCTTTCAAATCACCAGCTGGTGATTTGTTTTCTTCCTGACTGTAACAGTTGCCATGGTAAATGAAATGGCCATATATTTTGAGCTTATGAACTTGTTTTGTGTGTTCAGAAAAAGACTAGCTTAGATAAGAAACACATTTTATTTATTTAAAATTGCATATTTAAATAATATATAATGCTTTTAAAAATTCTATAGTTTTATCAATGTGCATCCACATAGGAGCAAATCAATAATAAAGAACTCAGGATAAAAAGCAAATACTTTTGATATCAAAGTGCTACTCATCAGAGGATCCTTTTAAATTTTTCTTTTTTTTTTAAATTTCAGAATATTATGGGGGTACGAACATTTTGGTTGCATAAATTGCTTTTGTACCATTTGAGTCAAAGTTATAAGTGTGCCCATCCCCCAGATAGTGTGCCCTGTACCCTTTAGGTGTGAATTTACCCATCCCCTCCTGCCCCCTCCCACTTGCTTGATTTCTGATCAGTGTTATTTTCACATGTGCACATAAGTGTTGATCACTTAGTTGCCATTTAATGATGACTACAATTTTTCTGTTTTAATTTCTTGTGGTATTTGCCTCCATAACTGTAGGTGATACACATATTTTTCTATTTCTTAATATTTCAGCTTTATTCAGTGTGTATTCATTTTCCCATATAAAGGAGAAGACTTCTCTGTTTTGCTTTTATTTCCCCTTCCTGCCACCCTCCTTCTTCAAATACTTATTACATCTATTATCATTTTAAATTTTCATATTTTACTTTATATCTTTAGATCACATAATGAAACAACTATTTTTTCCCTTTAGCATTTAACAGCATATCTTGATGTCACACATTGTCAAATAAGGGTACATGCTCCCCTACCCTCTCTCGGTACCTTTCCTCCCTGGTTTTTATCTCATAAGTTCTGTCAGCTGAACCTTTCCATTTATATAATCAAGGTATATACACCCACATTCACTTCAGAAGTTGAGTCATCATTGCTTTAGCATTAGTTGACTTTAAATTTTGTAATAAAAAATGAGCACTTACATTATTACTGAGATCCCATTCTGTGGTAAATAGTGTGCTAAGAATACATGCCTTTTCATTTGGGTCCAAAATCACAATCTCTGGACCACTTGAACAGGTAAGTTTTCTGCACAAAGGGCAAACTTTGTGTTTTCTTACAATTCCTATATTGGTTGAAAGTATTCCATATTTTATTTGCTTCATGTGAAAGCACTGAATTTCCAGGAGGACTGCCTTTACTGTTGTTGCTGTGTGTGTGTATGTTTTTAGGAATCTCTATTAGCTTTATTTTATTCTACTATTTATCTCTTGTCAAACTTTCTCCCTTCAGAATCCTCCCTCTGGGATGGTTTATCTTCTAGATCTGTCCCACAGATGTCCCGCAGTAGGTTACCTGCCTTGAAATTCTAGTTTAGAGTCTGTTTTCTAGGTTCCTTGACTTCCTCTTCCTTGGTTTAATTCCTTGGTTTGCCAAATTATATCATAAAATGTCAACGGAAGATTCCATGGAATGTAAGCGTTTCTTGGCCTTGAATGGCTGAGAATGGTTTATTTATCTACATTCCACACTTGCTTGTTAATGTTCTGGATATAGAATCCTATGTTGAAAATTATTTTCTCTTAGAATTTGAAAGCCTTCTTCCACAGTGTTAAAGTACGTATGGTTTCTGATAATTTTTGCCCTTTTGTCAGTGACTTGTATCTCTAGAAAAATTTGAAAATTGTTTTCATCCATGCTGTTCAGAAATGATGTCAACTGAAGCAATTATTTGTTATACATTTTACTGGGAATTTCGCTTTTGATCTGACAACTTATGTTCTTCAGCCATGAAGATGTCTCTTTTATTTTTATTTGTGATTTTTGCCTTTCCATAATTCTCTGCTTTTTGTTATTTGAATTGTTAATAGTTGAGTGTTATACTTTCTGTACTGTAGAGAATTTTGAAGAAGAAATCATACCTCAGAGATTTGGGAAACATTTTAGAGAAAGTAGAACTTGATAGGTATCTTAAAACAGGTGGCAAATGGTGTGACATAGGGGTGGTTGAAGTGGGTTTGTGAAATCAAATGCAGACCAGCATACAATTCGAAGATTGACGATAATAGATGGATTTATTTTCTGTTAAAAGAGTTTTACAGTAGGAGATTAGAGGGAATGATGGTGCATAAGAACTATTATGGTTATATTGAGAAGGTCCTTGAGTTCAAGCTCCAGAATAAATTTTGCTAAGGGCAAGGGGAGGTCAGTGAATATTTTTAAGCTTGGAAGTGAAATGATTGAAAGTGTTTTTAAAAGAGCGATATAATAGTGTTGAGGAGGAGAGCGAGGGAGATGAGGTAAGAGGCAGTGAAACAATGCAGAAGAATTTAACTTCAAAATTGCTCTCCTTACTTCACTGTTTTCTGAGAGAACTGCAGTCTCCTCATCACTTCCGAGTCCCCGACACTCTTCTACCCTTTGCTCAAGTTGGAGCTGGGCCAGCTAAGTCCATTGTTCTCTCTAACCACCAAATGATATTGTACGCCCACTTCAGATATGGCTCAGCTCTTCAGTTCTTCCATTCACCACCTTACCAGCAGCCCTTAAGTGAGTTAGAATTGCCTTTCTCCCTTGGATGACATTTCCCTAATTTTTTTAGTACATCTATTATTGGAACCTTTATCTTGCATAATTGTTACTTATTCTGAACCTGTTCCTCTAGAAAGTCCTGGAGACAGGGCACTCTGTTTTATTGTCACATGTTCAGAAAAACTTTGTGAAAGTGAAGTTAGATAGTAATGACAAGGTAAATTTGTATGAGTTCGGATGATTTTTTTCCCTCCTGGATGAGTTAAGCAGAGAAAAATCACAGCAGGTAATTAGATTCCACTGTACCAGTTGGTCAGGCTAAATCATAATCATGGCATTCTAAATGCTGTATATATTCTGAGGCAATGAACTGTTGAAGCGATATTCATTAAGCGTAGTGCTATAAAATCAAATTTCAATTATGAATATGAGAAATATATTCTCTGCAAAACTGCATAAGTTAACCTGAAAGTGTTCAAAATTTTGGGGTTGTCTGGGCCATACAACACAACACCTTCAACCAAGAATGAATTAAGCAGGGACAAGCAGAACAAACCATTACCTAAATATCAATGTTTCAGTACTTACCTTTCTCAAATAAGATACAGCCTGAGATGGTAAAATATCAATTAAACTTAATGAAGCTGATTAACAGAAAATTAAATCTTATTGAATAAAGACAAAATGCCCATGGAGCCCACACATCATAAAATAAATGTAGGGCAAGGCCTGAGTCTATAAATAAAATTCTCAAAGATGGAAGTTGACTTTTTAATTTAGTTCTTAAAAAATGTTATTAGGTAATATTTGACATATGATAAACATTATATGCACACATATATATATATTACACATATCACATACATAATGTGTGAAGCTTAATAACAAAATAAATATCCCCTCTGAACTGAAAACCAAAATTAAGATCTAGAACATTTCCAACACCTTTGCTTCTATCTATGTCTTCTTATCTCCTCCCCTGCCTACTCCCACCTAAGGAACCACTTTCCGGAATTTTATATTTATCATTCACTTGCCTTGTTCTTATTATTTTTATCACATAAAATATGTAACTCCAGGCAACATGTACTTTTAACTTTGTTTTGAAGTTGTCTAAAATGTTGTTATGGTGTATGTGGTCATCTTTGACTTACTTTATCCACTCACAATTGTGTCTAAATTTCACTCACCTTGATATGTGTAGCTGCTGTTCATTCATTTTCACTGTTGAAATATGTATTTTTTTATTTGAGCATATTATGGGGGTACAAATGTTTAGGTTACATATATTGCCTTTTGCCCCACCTGAGTCAGATCTTCAAGCGTGTCCATCCCCCAGATGGTGCCCACTGCACCCATTAGGTGTGAATATACCCCTCTCCTCCTCCCCCTCCCACCTGCCCGACACCCAAAGAAAGTTATTACTATATGCGCACGTAAGTGTGGGTCAGTTAATACCAATTTGATGGTGAGTAGTATATGTGGTGCTTGTTTTTCCATTCTTGGGGTACTTCACTTAGTAGAATGGGTTCCAGCTCTATCTAGAATAATACAAGTGATGCTAGATCATCATTGTTTTTTGTGACAGAGTAGAACTCCATGGTATACATATACCATGTTTTATTAATCCACTCATGTATTGATGGGCACTTGGGTTGTTTCCACATCTTTGCATTTATGAATTGTGCTGCTATGAACATTCTAGTGCAGATATCTTTTTTATAGAATGTCTTTTGTTCCTTTGGGTAGATGCCCAGTAATGGGATTGCTGAATCAAATGGTAGGTCTATTTGTAGCTCTTTGAAGTATTTCCATATTACTTTCCACAGAGGTTGTAGTAGTTTGCAGTCCCACCAGCAGTGTATGAGTGCTCCTATTTCTTCACATCCAAGCCAACATTTATTGTTTTGGGACTTTTCGATAAAAGCCATTCTTACTGGAGTTAAGTGATATCTCATTGTGGTTTTGATTTGCATTTCCCTGATGATTAGAGATGTTGAGCATTTTTTCATATGTTTGTTGGCCATTAGTCTATCTTCTTTTGAAAAGTTTCTGTTCATGTCCTTTGCTCACTTTTTAATAGGGTTGTTTGATTTCTTTTCTTGCTGATTTTCCTCAATTTTGTATGGATTCTAGTTATCAGCCCTTTATCCGATGTGTAACATGCTAATATTTTCTCCCATTCTGTAGGTTGTCTGTTTGCTCTCGTGATAAGTTTCCCTGGCTGTGCAGAAGCTTTTTAATTTGATCAGGTCCCATTTATTTATTTTTGTTGTTGCTGTGATTGACTTTGGGGTCTTCTTCATAAATTCTTTCCCTAGGCCAATGTCTATAATAGAGTTTCATGGCTGAAAAATATTTATTCTCCTGAAAGTTGGCTTTTGAATTGCCTCTGGTTTTTTATTCTTGATAGTGATGTTACTAATATTCTTTTCTCCTGGTAGTCATGTATTAGAGTGATTTAGGGACAGGGAGTCAGTACATATTCGATATAGAATTGCTGGATCATTTGTTTTAATCTTATAAGATCATGCCAAGTTTATTTCCAATATAGTAATACACTTTATAAAAATTGACATTGATTCACATTGTTGTCATTAGTCAACATTTTATCAAAATATATTTAAATAAAACATGTGCATTAAACACCTTAGAAATTTACCATGGTAGGGAATGGTAGGCAATAGAATAAAAGTGGAGATTCAGGCTAAAAGGAAGTAAAAATAAAAAGAAATGAGACTTGTACTGGGCAATAATGAAAATATAAATTACATATTAATTATATGTGAAATAAAATACATTATAAAGTATAAAAATATAATATCAACATAAAATATGCCATAAAATGTTGAGAGACATTCATTCTGTCCTTGAAACTGAGTTCCAAGAAATTAAAACAATAATGAATAAAAATTAATTTGGTTAACTATACAAAACTGGATTTATACTTATTTTCTCTTAGCACTTTGAAGATATTATTCTAATTTCTGTAGCATCCATTACTGCTGTTGGCAAACAACTTTCAGTCAAAATGATATTTTTTAGAGGAGATTTATCTTTCACCTCTGGCATCATTTAACATCACTTTTATTTTTTCCCCTTTTGTGTTTCCCTACTGTAGTTTTAAATATTGAGTTATTTTAATTTCAGCAGTAATAGAATATATTCAGTGGTCATCTCTTGAAATGTTTCTTCTCCTTCATTTCATTTATTCTGTCTTTTTAAGACTCTAATTAAACATATGCCAGATCGTCTATTCTCAAAATACCTTAATCTTGCTTTTATTTTTTAAATCCCTTTGCTTTTTTGTGCCATACTGTTAGTAATTTCTTCAGATCTTTTTCTAGTTTACCAGTTCTGTCTTCAGTTTTGTCCAATCTACACTTCAACTTACACATTGAGATGTTTTTTAAAGTTATTATTTCCATAATTATATTTTTCTTTCTTAAAGTTGATTTTGGTTCTTTCAAGTTTCCTGATTGTGTTGAGTAATAGTTTCTTATTAATTTTTCCTTTTTTAGGATTTTATGTTTTTATCTAAATATTTCATATATGTTTACATTTCATATTTTATATATGATGATTCCAATATCTGAAGTCCTTATGGCTCTTAAGTTAATACTCATTTCCTGCTGACTCTCTTTCATGGTCACTCATCTCCTTGTGTGTTTGGTGCTCTTTGACTATAGACTTATATTTAGTTGACCTTACTCAGTGCCCTTCCAGAGTAAATATCCATATCCTCCTCCCCGGAATCAAGGGAATTATCAACAGAAACCAATTTATCTGCTTTTTAGGGTTCTCGCCTTAGTTCCAGTGTCTAAGGATTTCCATCTTGCAAACGGCTCAGGGTCCTGTTACCTGAGCCCAGAACTGACGCCATTTGCCCTGCAAAGAAGCCAACACTTTGGGAGTATTTGTAGGGAAGATTCCAATTTTTGTTTCAACCTCCTTTTTTGTCTTTTTGTTGTTTTTGTTTTTGTCTCTTTGGAGATGTCCTCAACTTCTGATTAATTTGGTAATATAATAAAATTATGTTTTAGGCAAGATCTGGATTTGTCTTGTTTCACTAAGGCCACTCAAAGCCAAACACCAGATAAGTACCCTAAAGTACAAATGGTGGTTCTACATTCCTTGGGTTAATTTTAATGTTAATAACTAAATATATATTGATAACCAAAATACAAAATCATATTTAAATATTACATTTATATTTTTGTCAAATATTTTTTTATTTTTTTGGTAAATGCCTAGAAATAAGTGAGGACTCTCACTCTTCAAGGTAACAGAGTGATTTAAACAACATGGTAAAAATGATAGTAAGAAAGGTCACTTCTGCCAGCATTTCTCTTCCTTCCAAAAGATTGAACAGTGTGTCTTTGTCTATGGGCCTAGCCTTATGCTAATCCTCAAATTGTCTGATCCATGAGATAATCATTCAGCTCTGGAGCCAAATAGTGGGTTTTAGTATCAAGGTCTAGAGCTCTTACATTATTCCTAATCTCTAAGACCTTACTCAGACATATGTGCTAATAATTATGATTTGGAGCTTATGGATCCCAATCCACAAACTCATGTATATAAGAAATAGCCACTTTTTAATCTTAATTCACTAAATTAAAACTGATTCTAAGTCTTTATCCCATGTTGCTAGTGGGTAATTCATGCTCAATCATTATTAGGGCCACATTATCTTTCAAGACCCCAATGAAATATGGCCTGGAAAAGGTAGCAAGACACACTAACATCTGGACCATAATAATTGTAGCTAAAAATGTTTCTGCATATGTCTGAAGAAGTTCTTCAGATCTAGAAAGTCGGTTTTGATGTTTTACTTAAGGGTAAGAATACAGTCCTGAGGATGGGAATTCTGGTGTTTATTATTCAGCCTCCATAATTTTTCCATCCAATGTTTACCTTTAGTGTCATCTCATTAATCTTTTCTCTTGATATTTCGCATTTTTCTTTTTCTTTTCTCCTCTACTCACCCTCATGAGCATTTTATCTGTTTTCTTCATCCTGAGACTTTAAGACATCAAATGGCAAGAAAGGGTGTGTCACTTAAGTGACTTTTAGTATTAAAAGGTTTTTAGTATTATCGAGCCCCTGAAACTGAGGAGTACAAAAGACCTTGGCTACCTCAGTGAAGTAAGAGGGGAAAGAAGATTGCAGGGAGAAAAGGCAAAAGTGATTACCTTGCCACAATAATTTCTGCTAATAGTTATTTAATATATACTGGATGTCTGGTCTGTGCCAGAAATGAAGCAAAGAAACTAACTTCACAGCCATTATCTCATTTAATCCTCACAACAACCTTAAGAAATAGGTGCTGCTATCATGTCCATTTCATAAATGGGACACTGAAGAGTTTAAACCACAGCCCCTGATCTCACAGTCACTAAAGTGAGGAGCCAGGGTTTAAATCCCAATTATCTAACTATAAATTATATTGTCTTTGGTCATTGATTAGGTTCCTGATTTATTTTATGTTCCCTAGTTCCTCTTTTAGTAATTTACCTAAGCTAACAATCTAGGAATCCCAATTAGCATTAAATGTCTACATTTCTTCCAACAGTTTTTTCCAGAATTTGGAGTCTTCCTGCTACTGCACCTGAAATTGATGAGTGGAAATCTCACTATTTCTTTTGTTGGCAGTCTTCTCTAAGTTCAACTATTAATCACAGCCTGGCCACTGCACGGAATCCTCTAAACTTAGGCTCTGTAAATTTATTGGACCAATTTACTGCTATTGCCCTAAACCCATGTGTGATTTTGTGCTCTAATCAATGAGTCTGTCACATAGAATGGCTAGGTTTTGAATCTGCCTCTTGTCACATTCCTTCCTTTTACTGGAAACATGGCATGACCCCTTCTATGCTGAGGTCTGACTAACTGAACACGTCTATAGTAAATTGAGAAGGTTTTTCAAAGTAGCACTCATTTTAGTGAATGACTAAATATTTACATTATATAAGTATTTGGTGTTTGGTGCCATGTGTATATTCAGAAGTATTTTAAAAACATATTTCCACTCAGTCAAGCAGGGCATACAGAAAGAATTGGCACTATATATATATATTTTTTTCTTACTTCAAAAATGTGTAAAGCATATGCAGTTAGAGTTTCTGACACTATAGAACAGCTTGCTCATTAAAACTTCACGTTTTCTTAGAATGTAAGGAGTGATGGTAAGATTTTAAGAATGACTTTAATCATACTGGAGAACACTACCCCAGTACTAATCATTTTGCTCAAATTGGGTAGATAACGTAAGAATTAGAAAGCCAGAACCTTCTATTTAAAAAATTGATAAGTAGCATGCATTGTAAATTATACATTGCATTAGGAAACTTTATTGTGTAGCAAATTATAATAAAATATGTATTTGCTGTATCATTGACCCTATTGAACTATTTTAAATTTTTATTACTTGGCCCATATAAAAAGAGAAGCATCAGTATTAAATTTGAATATATTTACAAAAATTTATCTTTCAAATGTTTAAATTATTGTCAGACCCAGAAAGGCAATTTTATGCTTTTTTTTTTTGAAGTCTAGAAATGGGCTAAAATTAATGTTATTAGGCAAGTGACTGTGCCACATATAATAATACTTAGTCAAGTATTTTATATGATAATTCAAAGGAACATGCATATGTTTAACTTTCTCAATTGTATTGTATAATATATCTTTGATTTATAAGAAACAACTGTGTTAATTACTTAAATGGTAGTACTTTTCACAAATCTTTTTTACAAAATAGAAACTAAAGATTTAAAAATAATAAAGTCCCTCAAAAAGTTCTTTACCTGTTATCCAGAAGTACATAAGAAAATGCAAACAAGAAAAGTAAATCCATAAAGTGTATGATTTTCACAAATCCCTAGCATTCTCAGGGGTGCGTGTGTGTGGGAGTGGTACTTATATATATGCATGCATATTTTTAGTGAGGAATAATAAGTGCTTTCAAAGTACATTATAACTACCTTTGGTGGTATTTCCTCAGTTGCAATTGTCTGCCTTTGCTCTTTTAGGGCAGGCTACAAAGTTGAAATTACATAATTTAAGTGTCAAGATGTTCTCTATATGCACCGGCATGTGGAATTATATCTATGTCTGATTTCCAATGGAGACAGAACAAGTGGCCTAACATTATTTTCATTAGATAGGATCAAAATATCACGTGCCTACGCCCTATGCTTCAGAAAGATGAGGTAAGAAAGTGAATAAATAAATTATATATCACTTGTCATTTTCCACTTGCTTCCTATTAATAGCATTTAAAAAGGTAGTTGCTTACTGAATACCTCAAAAATGAAGAAGGATTATAAAAATCCTATGAAATAAAATGGTACAAATTTATTAAAAAGCACATTTAAAATATATAAATATGTGCAGTCTATCATAGTATGAACACAATATAAAGTTGGCTCTTAATATATAGATATGTAGATATGTAAACTTATGTTAAAAATAAACAGAATAGAAATATATCAAAATATTAATGATTATCTCCAGATAGTAATATTATGTATAATTATCTTTTCTATATTTTTCATATTTTTAATCCATTAAACTCTAGTTTTTTAAAGAAAAACTGAATTTTATTTTTATCATATTTTAGTGTGAACTATTTTTTGCCTTTCATGTGTTCCCATATACTTCACAATATCAATCTCTTTCACACTCACAATAGAAGATGTGAGGATTATTACCCAATGGTTCGTGAGGATATTCTGTAACACAGAAATTTAATCATTATTCCACAATTACACTATATAGATCAAATGCTCTGACCTATATCTACTTTCTTCCAATGTAGAGGAAATTGGAAAACTGATTTCATCTCCAAATGTTAGGAACAGTATGCTCTAAAACTGTGTTCATTAATGATGATTTCAAAGGAAAAATATATGTTAACAAGGAAGAATGTATTTTCTTATTAAAATTTGTGTGCAACTATAATTTACTTGTGGAAATTAAGTTATTGAAATTATTTTATTCTTGGAACAAAGAGTTGTTTTATCAGTATACTTTATAATACTAAAAACTAACAAAACACATCTCCAGTCCTGCACTCAAAACATAAGTAACAAATAAAAGTCTGATTTAGCATAGTTAATATAACTGCATAGTTAATTCCAATACACTTTTATAATTTTTGAAATATAAGCATTTACTTTTGTTAGGTTAATGTTATAAAAATATACATTATCAGATTTTTGGAAACTTATTCTTTACATCCATAAAGTTAATATTTTCTTATTGTAAATTTAACTTAGACATGAATTTCTTACAAGAAGAAAAAATATAAGTAATTTATATATGAAACACTAGGCTTAACATGTGGCTCAAATGTTGTAATCAACTGCTAAAAGAAAGATGTGATAGAATTATTTAGTGTTGCAAGAAAACTAAGCTTAAATATTGTATAATTTAATCATTTTCTAGGCTTAGCTCTGTACAGTCTACAAAGTGGTTTCGTCTAGACAAAGGATGCAGTCAGCTATCTTTTGTCAAGGTTCTCTTTGTTAAAATGAAATGATTCTTATATGTTAGTTGTATTGGCTCTGAGTCTCAATTACAGTTTTATTAAAACTAAAGCCAATAAAGTCATTCTCTATTATTCTTGCTATTACTTAAAACTACCTGTAGCTTTGGACACGGCACAAAAATTTAATCTTAAAAGTACACGCTTTCTTTCTGGAGGAGAAGTGCTTTGCAGATGAAAGTATTGGGTTGGTGCAAAAATAATTGCAGTTTCAGACCCATGAATTTTAAATCATTATAACTAGGCTCAAACACATCTTTATTCATCAGAATAGGAACCATTACAATCAACACATTTTTGCCAATGAGAAATACATTTGTTTATTCCTGTAGCATAAAAATCTGTGCTTCAAGATTTGACAAACTCTTGGAAAGCATTTTCTGCATCCTGCTGATTGTGGAAGCATTTTCCCTGCGAAAAGTTATTGAGAAGCTTGAAGAAGTGGTAGTCAGTTGGAGAGAGGTCAGGTGATTATGGTGGATGAGGCAAAATTTCGTAGCCCAATACATTCAACTTTTGAAGCTCTGGTTGTGCAACGTGCTGTCATGGAGAAGAATTGGGCCCTTTCTGTTGACCAATGCTGGCTGCAGGCATTGCAGTTTTTGGTGTATCTCACAGATTTGCTGAGCACACTTCTCAGATGTAATGGTTTTGCTGGGATTCGGAAAGCTGTAGCGGATCAGACAGGTGACAGACCACCAAACAGTGACATGACCTTTTTTTGGTGCAAGTTTGGTTTGGAAATTGCTTTGGAGCTTCTTCTCCATCCACCCACTGAGCTGGTGCTCACCAGTTGTGGTATAAGATCCACTTTTTGTCGCACATCAGAACCCAATCGAGAAATGGTTTGCTGTTTGTGCATACAAGAAGTGAAGATGACATTTCAAAGTAATGATTTTTTTTTATTTTCAGTCAGCGTATGAGGCACCCACTTATTGAGCTTTGTCACTTTTCCAATTTGCTTCCAATGCCAAATGACCATAGGATGGTCAACGTTGAGTTTTTCAGCAATTTGGCAACTTCTTGTGTTATTGGAAGAGGATCAGCTTAGATGATTGCTCTCAGTTGGTAGTTGTCAACTTCTGATGGCCGGCCACTGCGCTCCTCATCTTCAAGGCTCTCGTCTCCTTTGCAAAACTTCTGGAACCACCACTGTATTGCATGTTCGTTAGCAGTTCCTGGGTCAAATGCGTTGCTGATGTTGTGAATTGTCTCTGCTGCTTTGCCACTCATTTTGAAGTCGAATAAGAAAATCGCTCTAATTTGCTTTTTGTCTGACATCATCTCCATAGTCTAAAATATATATAAAATAAACAGCAAGTAGTAAGTCATTAGCGAAAAAAAAAACATAAAGCAAGAAATGTGCATTAAAATGATATATAACATAACCACCTTTATTTAAGAATGTATTCTAAAATCAAAGGGTAAATGTCAATAATGCTGTAACTGCAATTACTTTTGCACCAACACAATATTGTCATAAGATAGTCCTCACAGATTTCTCTATTGCATTCATGACCATGGCATTGTCTTCTAAAATATAAAGTAGGTTTTGGAAATCAGTAAAGTATTGACAGCGTAAGAAATGACTAGTGCTGTTTTCAGTGAAATGTAGAGATTTAAAGCAATGTTTACAATAATGAATTTCAGTATGCCCATAAATTTACATAAGTAGTTTTTAGAGCCACTCTATTTTTCTAGCTAGGTGTTAAAAGGTACCAAAATAAACAAAACAAAAACAACAACAAAAACAATGGCTTAAACAAAAGTAAAGTGCTCTGCGGTGTCTGAGGCCCAGGCTCCTTCCCCTTTATTGCTTGGCCATCCCCCAGTGCCTCCCTCTCAGGGACCAAAGTGTCAACCCACCACATTCACAGTCTTGCAGAAGTGGGATGAGGCAGTCAACATCACACTCCTTCCCTTGAGAGACACATCCTGGAAATTGCACCCATTACATATTAATGGATTTCATTGGCCAGAACTAGCTAGCTACCAAGGAGACTGGTAAACTCTATTCCGAGTGGCTGTGTGACTAGTTAAAAATAAGGTCTGTCTCCATCAAAAAGGCGGAAATACATGCTAAGAGAAATCTAGTAACCTTGGCTGTAGTCAGATTTATATAAGCTCTAAAAGTCAAGTCCCTGAAAAATTGTAATTGTTAAAAGGATATCGAAAGATGAAGTTGTTTATTGATTTAAAGACTAGAATTGTACTAGACAAGGCATTATTACTTTGACTTTTATTCATTATAGAATAATGTTTGTCATAACATCAAATTTAGGTGTCAATTTTGGAATCTTTTCTAATCATGTAAATGGAGAGGCCCCAACTAAAGCAAAAGTTGAATTTTATATGTTTGCTACAGCAAAGACTCTCAAAAGAGTCCCAGAACCCTGATCAGTCTTGTTCTGTGGTAAAGTATACCAGAAGGAATTGATTACTAATAGAATTAATTTTATTTTCAACACAATTAACATTTTCTTACTTAACATTTCAAATCTTTGCCTATTATTGCTTTTCACATTCTGGTCCTTCTTGCTGTGATTATTTTCCTTCCACCTAAAATACATATTTTAGAATTTCTGTTATGGTAGATTTGTTAACAGTAAACCTCTAATGGGTGAAAAATATTTTGTCCTTGTCCTTGAAAGACAGTTTTGCCGACATAGAGTTCTACATTTAAGTTATTTTCTCTCAGCACATTGAAAATATTATTTCCTTATTTCCTATTGGCTTTCAAAGTTGCTGCTATGATGTTAGCCATCTAATTATTGGTCCTTTTAGGCAGTCTGGTTCATCTCTCTGGCTGTTAAATTCTGAAGTCAGCAAATAGCATTACAGTTTGAGCAGATTTAGAACTATTTCTATACTTGTATCACAATCACTCATTCATATTGTGGTCTACTTTATTAATAATAGTATTAGTAACAAACATTTACCATGTACCTGACAGGCTGGCCAGGACACCCGACCTTATGTATCTCATTGAGTAATCAGTAATCCTTTGAAGTGGGTACTCTGACCCTTTTGTTACATGAGAAAGAAAAATGAGGCTCAGAAAGGTTAAATAACCTCCCTCAGATCGCACAGCCAATAAGTGAGAGGGTAGGAGAAAAAAGCTGGACTCACCGGAAGTACCAGGACCCTGGTCAGCCCACAGAGCAGAGGATGTGTCATGCAGGTGAAAATTACCTAGCATCTGAGTGTCAGAGAGGCAGATATTTGTACTGTCCACTTGGCTAAACTGGAACTGTTACATACTTCCCAGAATTCTTTCCCTATAGGCCTCCGGGTTAGTGTCAGCCGAATGAGAAACTTGCAGGAGATCTGGAAGGCAGAGTGAAGAAGCAGTCAATACTCTGAGAGGTCATCAGAGGCATCTGCAGGTGCATTCAAGTTTGCCTTGCTGTTTCCTGCTCAGTGTCCCACTCTTCTCCTGCCAGCCTGCAGGTGCTGATGGCGAATAGCGACCCAGGACCCTTCACTTCTACCCCTACAGATGCAGAGGCGATTGCCTTGCAGAGACTTCTTTCAGGTCACCGTCACTTTGCCTGTCCTGCTCCCTAAGCTGGACAAGCCTGCCTTCCCAGACTCCTGTGCCAGCTTGCACCCCTCCGTCCAGGCCCGTACTCAAGAAAGCCGGCTGGTGACCTCTTGGATCCTCCAAATCTAGTTTCCCAACTTTATTTCTCTGTGCTTCCCACGATTGTGTAAGGTCTAACTCCTCTAATAAATTCCTTCTTTCATAATACTCACAATGATTCTGTCTCACTGAATGAAACCTGACTGAACCCAGAAAGGATACAGTTTTGAAATACTGCTCCAGAACAATGTTTCAAAAACTTTCTTGTGAGTACTGGTTAAAATGGAGGTTTGGGGCTCTTGTTCTGAATATACTGGTTACTAGGCAGAATCACGTTTTTATTTTTATGGGACTTAGGCTCTACTGTCTTTAGTGGTTTCCTTAATCCATAAATGAATATTAAATATTATATTTTACGACTGTGTTGGTATAAAGACAAATATAATCCAAGATGGATTATATTTTTTCTTCAGATTTTAAAAGACATTAATGCATTTTCTCAGATTCCTAAAAGTACCACGAACCCTAAGCACAATAGTACCTACTGTGGCTAATGAAGAAGTTGGCCTTGTCACTAGGTTTCGATTGGAGCCCAGGGATATGCATTTTAGTAAATCTCCCTTGGCACTTGCCACAGGGTATGGGTCTATCAGTAGCTCAGGGAAGCTCTGTGATCGCATTTTAAAAAAGAAAGGAGGAAAAACAACCATCACATTTGTGAGGACCACAATTGTGGGGAAAGCATTTTTTAAAAAGTGTAACAACAACAACAACATATAATGTCAACAATAACATTAACAAACCTCATCCCTCAAAATAGCAACCGATGTTCCACCTCATAACACATTTGATTTCTCTAGTTTTGTTTTTTTCCCATGCATTGGCCTTCTGGTAGAATCCCAATAGCATTCGTACTAAGGGAATAGTTCCATACCAATGAAGCTGTCTTTTGAACCCCTCTGAGAATTAAAGTACAAAAGCAAAGGGAATTTATAACAGACTAGGTCCATTCATAAAGTAGAATTGTGCAGACTTCTGTGATTACAAAGCTCCAGCATATAATTGATTTGCTTTTATTTGTTTCCTGGCTCTGAATTAAATTTTAATCTTTTTCCTGAAGGGAAATAAACTGTATTATACATCCCAGGACTTGGGACAGTGTTTTAATTGATGTGGACTCCTCAAGAAACAATAAAGATAAAAATCAAGACTACAAGTAAATTTTATTTGGCCCTAAAAATAAATACAAAATGAACAAAGGCAAACATTCAGATTGAATTGCATGTTGTTATTTTGGGGCTCAGGGTGAGGGTGACAGAAACTATATTCTCTTAAGCAACTAACATGTGTATATGTCTCTCCCTCTTATTAGACAGTTTCTTCATTACATTTGCTTTGTATTTGATTCCAAACAGCACCCAGTATGTTAACATAGAAGTAGATACTGGTCAATAACGACTTTTTGTACATAATGAAAGAAAAAAATCTTGAGATAGATTAAAATATATATATTCTGTTTATTTGTGGGGACTAGAAATGGAATAAACCTGTCTATGATGAGAAAAAGTGATTTTGGTTGAAACAAACTTTTCACAATATCTAAAGGTTTTACTCTGAAAAAAAAAATATCTTTAATCTCTAAAGAAGGACTAAGAAACAGTGTAGAGATGGATTGCTTTGTTTTTAATTCTTCTACTGAGATTTCACTTCTTCTGTTTCTTCTCACTGCATGCTCCCAGGGCATGAGTCCAGGACTTGAAAAGAACAGTGGGTTATTACATTCTCCCCAGGCTCATCCTCAGTTGCATGCGCATTTAAAAAAGATCCTATCTATATCTTTCTTGGAGGAAACAGGAACAAGATAGTAAGCAAAATAGCTTTAAAGGATTGAGCACAACACAGATAATACTGGTACCAACAGCAATCTGAGAAATAATGCTGTCTGTCTTTCCCGATAGGTAGAAGATATTGACAGGCTGCACAATGGAACAGGAAAATAATTTTAGAGATTTTCCAGTTGCTCCAACTTCAGGTTTTTCATAGTGCCATTCATTCTATTACTTTGTTAATTTGTGAAATCTCAGAAAATATTATTTCAAAGCATACTATAAATTAGATTTTCTTTATAGGGTGTTCAGAATTCATAAAAAAGAAAGCCATAGAGGAAAAAGAAATATATGTCCAAATATAATTTAGTTGGTTATTCTGGTGTGATAATGAAAGTAACTTTGTAGTTGTTAAGAAACTTAATTGTTCATGGTTTACTAGATCACATCCTTTAAAAACCATCCTAGTGTATCAAATCTAGAGGCCAGCTTTTCTCTTAGCACGTGGTTAGATGCCTTATAAGGGTGACAGAAATAGTAAAATTACTACTATGTACTATCTGATACTTTCTTTGATTGTTAGGATTAATAAATCTTTATTTAGTGTTTTGGATATCAAACTTTGCTGTCTATTAAACTAGTATATTTAGAGTTGGGAAATTTTTTCATAGAAACCTGAAATTATAGTGATAGAAGTCACCTAGATATTTTCGATTCTTGGGGGAAATGACAATAAAGTTTTCCTAATATCTGAATCAGACAGACTTTGATCTTTCAACTCAACCTCACCATTATTCCTTAAGATGTTTCTGAAAGATCAAAACCTAAATGAAGTCAGTAAAATCAAGTAAAAAGTGTGGTGCAAGTTGCTGATTATGTGGTAAGTGCAACTTGAATGTTTATTTTATAAGCATTTTGAATTACAGGAAAGTTATTTTTACTTTCAAAGATTTTACAATTCAAAAATAATAAAACCAAATAGAATGCATCTTTACTTCTCTTAAAGAAGTTGCTTTTTATTATATGTAGAAGGCAAGTTTTGACATAGTTCCCAACTTCACAACAATCATTCCCTTAAGATTTATATCTCCTGGCCCGGGGGCGGTGGCTCAAGCCTGTAATCCTGGCACTCTGGGAGGCCGAGGCAGGAGAATTGCTCAAGGTCAGGAGTTCGAGACCAGCCTGAGCAAGAGTGAGACCCTGTCTCTAGTAAAAATAGAAAGAAATGATTTGGACAGCTAAAAAATATATATAGAAAAAATTAGCCAGGCATGGTGGTGCATGCCTGTAGTCCCAGCTACTCAGGAGGCTGAGGCAGGAGGATTGCTTGAGCCCAGGAGTCTGAGGTTGCTGTGAGCTAGGCTGACGCCACGGCACTCTAGCCCAGGCAAGAGAGTGAGAATCTGTCTCAAAAAAAAAAAGATTTATATCTCGTATCCCCCAAATATCATGCCTGGACGCAGTGTTTAGACCTGACTGTACCATTTCTGCCAGAGTTGATTGGGCCAGGAGTGGACAAGTGATCCAAGTGTCACCAAATTCCCTCGGGTAAAATGGAAAATAAGATCCGTAGATATTTTGCACCAGATCTCTGTAGGTGGTTGGTACTGAAAGGAAATTCATTCTTCCTTACTTGTTCTTTTTGGGGTGAATTCTAACTCCCACTACTATCCAACCTCTTGCTTCTAGGGGCAAAGTTCCTTCCTATTGTGTAGTCACTTCTTATGGTCCTCGCACCTATATCATTCCTCCAGGCTTCTCAGATCCTACATATTTCTTTGCATAAACTTTTGCTTTTCCTGCCTGCAGTGCATAGGAAGCTAGAGATGCTGCTTCATTCTTGTTTACCAAGCCACCATCCTTGGCAAATGCTAGACTATCACTCTTGCGCTATATTGAGTATGGAGCTGAGCCATATCGCAAGGTTCTCCTAAAGACCACAGGTGGCCCCAGTGCTAGCCAAAGAGGCCTTCTTGTATATATTGATATTTATGCAGCCTGCCAGCCTACCCAGCAGATTGTGGACTGCCAGCCCTCAAAATTCCTTGTCACAAATTTCTCTCTTGCTACACACACACACACACACACACACACACACACACACACACGCACGCACACACACGCACTTACCCTATTGACCCTATTTGTTCTTTCTCTGGAGAACTCTAAGCAATATACTTACCCTGTGTCTGGCACCCTTCTTAATATGATGGATGAACAGATGAACAAGGCTTTGAAGATAATTATCTGCCTCAGAAGGCCAACTCTAAATAGGTTCAATTCAATAAACACCTCAAATGATTTGCATACAGTTTACAACTCAAGTTGGGCTTCTGTATTATCAAATCTCATCACAGGTTTTCTGTGTCAATTTAGGATGGTATGATTAGAAATAATAAAAGGTAATCACTAACCCCTTCTCAGTTATCTCAAACTCAGTTGCGGAAGAGTCTAAAGGGTAACAAGTCTTAGAGTTTGAGGGTAACTTAACATGGTAAAACTACACTTGAATAAATTCTTATAGTTCTCAACATAATAGCCACTATGTTATCTTTAACCCTTTTAAACAAATGACATAGATGACAAAAAAGGAGCACATTATTCTCTAAGTAGGGAAAAATAAGCTCGATGATTTTAAGTGTCCAGAATTATATAGTAGCAGATTTGGAATTTTTTCCTATTCTTAGTCTAGAGGTATTCCTTTACATTACATTACTTAAATCAATATACCATATAATTCAATTTCTTAAAATAGGATATGACACAAGATTGAGACATTTTAAAAATACACAAGGTACTTTTCCTGTAAATGGGCAAATACAAAATATGTATATATGCTATTGGTCATCAGAGATTAAAATAGTGAAAAGTAAAAGCATGTTCATGCTCTATAGGAAGGAATTAAAGAATTTATGATGCAATAATACAAGATAATTTTAAGCATATCTTTGATAATTGATAGGTACGTGTATGTATATAAATTCACATGAAAACTAATTTATATCATTCATTCATTTAACAGTTGTGTACCTACCATATGCTCGGCATTGATCTAGGTCTTTAAGATACATCAGTGAATGAAACAGACAAAGATCCCAAGCCTTGTGTATATTATAGGGGGTGACAAATACTAAATAATAAACACAAGTAAGTCTATGAAATATATGCTAGGAATGTGATAGGAATAATACATGAAGTAGAGCTAGATAAGGAGCATCAGTGGTGCTAGGGAAGGAGAGGGAATGTTGCTCTATTAAGGGGAAACAGCAGAAGGATGCTGGAGCAAACGTTCGAGATCAGTGAGGAGTTAGCCGCATTGATGTGATGGAATCTCACCCCTGGCAACTGGAACAATGAGTGCAAACCCTAAGGCAGGAGGGTTTGTGTTCAAGGGACAGCAAAGATCCTGCTGTAGGGAGGGCAGGAGTCAGGGGCAGAGTAGTACGAGAGGAGCTCAGAGAGAAAGGGGGCCGCCATCATAAAGAGCCCTTTGGTTATTGTAAGAACTTGGGCTTTATTTCTTTGAAATAGGGCACTTACTGTTTATAGGTTTTAAACAGAGTGTGAATGTGATACAACTTATATTTAAAAAAATCAGTCACTTGGGGTACTGTATTAGGTAAGAAGAAGCTTTAAGGGAGAGGGGTGGGGGAAAGCAGAGAAACCCCTTAATAGGGTACTGCAGCCATCCAGTGAGAAAGGGTGATGCCTAGGTCAATGTGGAAGCTGTAGAGGTGACATGTGCTCACATTGTTCCTGTATTGTAAGTGTAGTGCCAATAGGTCTTCTTGATAGGTTTCATGTGGAGAGAGCAAGAAGGAGAGAAGTCCAGGGTGATCCAAACTTGTGGCTTGAGCAGGTAGAAGTCTGGCATTTCTGACAACTGAGATAGAGAAGTCTTTGGATGGAGCAAAATAAGCAGTGTGGGTGGGGGATCTGGAGCTCAGTTTGAGAAATGTTGAGTTTGAAGGGGGCTCTTAGTCATTCAGTGAAATGTCCAGTAGGGAGTTAAAGGGAAGAGAAGGAACAGAGATTCTACTTTTTATTCCACATTGGGAATTTTTGATAATTTCAATTGACATTCTAAATTTTGTCTACAAGTCCTTAGTAAATGTTTTAATTTGATGGAAACCCATAGGTACTTCTAAATAGCACCACAAAATTATGAAAATTGGTAGCAATCAGTATTTTGCACTTCTTCTTTTATTCTTCTTCTGCAGGAGAAACTAAGGAGTAGAGTGCAACCAAAAAACTGGGTGACTGCATCACAGTGCTTTACACAGGCTGCCTGTGCTTGAAGAACAGAGTTAAAGCAGACCACATGCTTTAAACTTTGTGTATTTAGGAGGCAATTACAACCTTCAAACACTGCAAGGAAAGAAAAAAATAACACACAGCATTTTTTTTTCTTTAACAATTACAACACATTTCAACCATTCACTAGGTTCTTAGATCAGACTGAAAACCAAAAGTTCACATCTACCTAAGATTGCTCGGCTGAGATCACTATTCTGAACGCTCTCCAAAAAACTTTAGAAGCTTCTCTAAGGTCAACTCCAGCAAGACATTTAAATCTACCATCCATTACCAGTGCTCAGGCATCATCAACCTGTGTGTCTTTTAACTGTATGGCAATAAACATTTAAAATTCCAAATCCTGCATTTTTGGAAGATGTTCCAGAAATGAAATGTGGAATTTTTATATGCTGTGTCCTGGAGAAACAGTTCTAAATCTTAACAAATATGAGATGTACACCTCATCATTCATGGCAGCACACAGTGATCTTATCTACAGGCCATGGGCTGTCTTGATGGAAATACCAGCCCTCAGTCAATGCACAGGATCAGAGCTGATCCTATCCATGCTGTAGGAGCCAAACACATCTCTGCAAACATACAAACCCACAAGCCCTAAATGGCCTGTTAGCCAAGCAGACATTTATTGCAGATTGTGACTGCACAGGGTGTGGCCAGTTAATACCAGCTGCACTGGCCTCGGTGAAGGTACAGGTCATTAGGCAGCACAGGCAGCCTCGGGGCACATATGCTGTTTGATTTTGACTTTAAACTATGCCCAGCTTACCTACTGCAGGGGAGGAGATCGTCAGCATATGCTGGCAGGTCTTGAGCCCTAACAAGCTGGTGGAACCGAAGTAAAGGATCAGAAAAAGCAATGAAAAAACAAAGGGAGCATTTATAGGCCTTTATACATTGATGGTTAGATCAACGTTTCCTGTTTTAAAAGCATTAATGAGGTCCTAAGCTCAAAATTTTAGTGTACCACCTGGTCAGCCGGTACGTGCCGCTCCAAATATAATCATGAATACAGAGCCGAGAAGGGAATTGTGGTGAGGCTAACCTTGGATTCAAGAGCTTGAATGTCCACAGGCTTGAGTGCCATCCCTACTACGTAGGCTTCCTTTGGCTATGCACTGGGCAGTTACGTAAGAGACAGAATCTTCCCTCAGGAGGCAGGCTATTTTTAAGCCTAAGTATTTTCATAACAGCAGGCAGTAGAAACAGTTCCTAAGTAAGACTCAGGGCTGAAAATACAAGAGAGTCACTAGATGGAGCCCACACTCAATTCAGTTTTGGGGTGTTGAAAACATGACTCAAAACAACAGGAAAATGAAGATGCGTTCGGTAATGCAGGACGTGAAACAAAGGCATCTAAAATAAATCTGGCAGTGGGGATGCCTTCACTGCAGATTCCTGAGTGCTGTGAGAGGACAGCTGTGCCTATAATGACACTCTTACTGCAGAATGTCTGATAGGCTGTATGCGACAACCTAGTTGGACGTCCTTTAGAATGGACACTGGAACAGGAGATCATTTTCAGCCTTGGAGTTGGATTAATTATGATGCTGTTTTGACCTAGTTCAGAGCCTTCTGAGGGAGTTGTTCTGGGGCAAATTTCATTTGGCTGCCGGGGCTTCCAGGAGGATAAACCAAGGAACAGGGGCTGATATGGAGGCGGGGGAGCTCAGGAAGGTAGACATGTGGCTGGAGAGACTGATGATCCCCCCACTAAGGACAGTAGCAAAGTCCCTGATTGACTTTAGGTCCAGAGTTAGCAAATTGCTCCTATAAAGGGATGGTCAGCAAATACTCTTGGCTTTGCAGGCCAGATGGTCTTTGTCACAACAACTCAATGCTGCCAACGTGTAGTACAAAAGCAGCCATAGACAATATGCAAACAAATGAATATGGTTCTGGCCCATGAAACTTTATTTATGGATACTGAAATTTTAATTCCAAATAATTTTCATGTGTCACAAAATTTACTCTTCTTTGACCTTTTTCCAAGCATTTAAAATGCTGAAGCCCATTCTTACCTCTTTGGCTGTAGTAAAACAGGCAGCAGGCTGCCCACAGGCTGCCATCTTTTCCTAACACCTGTGCTAGGTTGAAAGGTAAGGCCAATGTGTTAAGAGGTGAGCTCATTTTGCCCCCCTGTGATGTTTCTATTTTTAATGGGAGACATCTGTCCAAGTTATGCTTCTGGACTCTCCTTCTACCCATTATCTCTCCGTGGATGTGGATTTATTCATCACTGATGACAACATTAGTTTGAATTTCTCAGTTGGATAGAACTAAGATTGAAGGTCCTACTCACAGGTAGTTTGTGGGTAATTGGTGTCTATTTTTACACTTTGCTTGGGCCAGTGGGGTTGATTATATGGCCAGGTATGCCCCATCTGCAGGCTTATAAGAGATCTATAACAGGCTTCATTTCCTTTCTCTCCAGAAAGCCCATGCAGCAGGGAAAATTGACTCTATTCCCAGTTCCGGGTGAATCCCGATTATGTCTAACCCATCATTCTCAACCCCTCTAAACAGTGACTGGTTCATAAATTTTGGCTTAAGCCAGGGAACATTTGGCAACTGTTACTAGTTGGGGGTGGACACAGTAACCTGAATTGACTCAAATCTTTTTACAAGGTTGGAGGAGATGTTTTTCCCCTCTTCCACTGGATATGAGCAAGAAAGCATGTTGCCATGTAATTAATGTTGGCATCGATCTCGTGAGCACAAGGGCACACACCTGAGGACAAAGCGGGCATGCTGAGGACACAGAGCTGAAAAGAGAATGAGATGTTCTTCCCAGAGCTCTGACTCATGCATAAGGAGAACTCACCTTACCTCTGGATCTCTTATTTTGTGAGAAAATGCATTTCTTTATTATGTGAGATTTCTGTAGCTTGTAGTAGAAATGAGCTACATAAAATGGGACAGAAAAGTGATTTTATATTTTAGTTTTTACAAAAGCAATAAATGATTAATATAGAAAAATACAGACAAACAAAAAGGAAAAAAAAATCCACCATCAAGGGACAATTAAGTTTAACATATTATCATGTCATTCTAGATTCTAGATGTCTTGCTACGTATATACATACATACATGTGTATGTGTATTTTCCATTAACAGAGGCATAACATGCATGTTTATTTTTATTTTTTAAATTTTAATTAGTTTTAAATTACAGAAAGTTGCAAAGGTAGTACAAAGCATCCCCATATACCCTATGCAAAGTGTATTATGTAGCGTGATGCACTTATCATAATTAATGAACTTATATTGATATGTTATTGTTATTATTAACTAAAGTTCATACTTTATTTATGTCACCTTAGTTTCACCTATATTCTTTGCCTAATATCCCAGCCTCAGGAATAAGGAGGAAAAAGTGGTCTATGTCTTTCCTTTGGGTACAAGATTGCCAATATCCCAGATAGAGGGAAGGATTGATAGTGACATAGAGGATATGCCCTCAGACACCAAGTGAATCTCAGTAAGTCAGTTTCAGTGAGTACAGGTGCATAGGTTAAACCTTTCCGACTCAGGTTTCTACAAGAGCCCTTCCCAACTCAGGTTGAAGATGATACTTAGTTATTTCCCGTCTCACAGAGAGGCCCACAAGCGGAATTGAAGCATCCATTTTGTAGACCTCAGCAGGGTAAAGTAATGGTTATGACAGAATTGACTAAAACATCAAGACTTAAAGAAAACCTGACATTTGACTCAGAGTAAAGAGCAACAATTGTTGACAGGCTACAACTCCAAGACTTTAATGTTAATTGGTTATTGGCGGTTAAACACATTCTTCTTTGAATGTTCCAGTGGGAGGGACCCAGGAGAGCTCCTCAAACTCAAGTCCTGTTGCATAGTAGGAATGGATTTTGACAGCTCAGCAAGCTGAGCTTCTCTGATCCTTCAGAGGCTAACAAAAGAATTATGCTTATTCAAAACCCAGAATGAGTGGAGGGAAAGAGACAGGCAAGGTGAGAAGGAAAGGACAGTCAAGTGTCTCAGGCTTTGCGTGGTGGGAGCTCAAGGAAGTACCGGGTAGGAGGGCCGCCATCTAGGGCCTTCCCCTCATTTGCATTTCAATACAAACACTACCCAGTAAATGTTTTCAATCTGAAAAATCGTGCCATCACAATTGATAGACATAATTAACTTGGTGGGAAGCAAATCTCAAAAATAAAGGCTTCTGAAATAGTTATATCCCATCATATCTGTTTAAGAGGTAAAATATTTCTCTATAGCTTCTCTTTCTATATGTATACTTTTTACTGAATTTGACTTTTCACTTCAGTTATGTTTAATAAAGTGAGTTGTATCACTCCAGAAAGGCCAAATGCATGCAAAGGAGCTCATTCAAAGGATATACATATGTAGATTTCTTTAAAACAAAAACAAAAAACAAAGAAATAGAATGATATAACTGATTTTATAGGAAGTGAGAATGTGCCATCTCGTTTTATGGAATAAATTGTCCATCTCTTGGCCTATCATATAGCATAGACTCTAAAAATATTTAAAGCCACATTGATTTCTTACAGAAACATGAGTAAGATCTAGCCCCTATAACGCAAGTCAAAATGGTACATAAATCATCACCCTAAGATTCAGAATGAAATTATTAATGAAGAGAGCAAAGGAATGTGAATGGAACATAATAAAAATAGATAAATGAAATATAAAATAGATAAATATAAAACTACAAAATTATAGTACTTATGATTAGAGAACCATGGCCATTTAAAATTACTATGGCTAACAGAAAATGGGTTAAGGAATAAAAACAAAATTAAGAGTTAAAATTTACAAATTTCCTTATTTGCATAGCAAAGAGCCAATAGATTCTGTATGAATTTGAAAATGTAGTTTAAGAAAGAATTATGCTTTTATTCATATATTTTTAGTATTATCTTCATATTTGTTCTTTTTATGTTTAGTAGTATCTAATTTTTAGAGATAATATCCTTTAATGAGTAAAGAAACAATTATTTGAAAGTTGTGATTCCTTTGGATTTATTTCAAATTTTTAAAAATTCCATAAATTTCATGTTAACTTTAATGCATTTTAAATTTTAAAATAACCGGAAAAATATGATCACTTTTTACCCTTATTTATATCTGTTTATAGCTGTGAAAAGTCTGAAATGATGTTTGTAAAATATCAAAGGCAAAAGTTTCTGGATGGTAGCATTTGGGGAATTGTTACTTCCTTTATGTTTTTTGGTACTTCTATGTATTTCTTGAATTACTAAAATTAATATTTCCCCAAATATGAAGATGGATATGTCTATAAATAGAGAGATAGAAACATGTGCCATACCTTTTTTATATATACATCATATCTATGTAAATACATAAAGTCTAGAAAAATAAAGTTAACAGTTTTACCTGGGACGAGGGGAGTGGCATTAGGTGAGGTTAAAGAGGAATCATCACTTTTTACTCTGTCTATTCTATTTGCATTTGTAGTACAATTGTGTCTTGCTTTTGTAATTTTAAATGTCTAATTTTTACCCAAGAAAACGAAGAAGTTAAATTTTAAGAAAAATACTTTTTTCCATTGAGTGCTTGATTTTCTTATATTGGTAAAAGCTCAGAGTAAAGATGAACTCCTGGTAAACTCTTCAGCCCAGTTCAGTGTAGAGTAAATGTATACTTTACAGGCTGTTTTACCAAACAGGAGTCCTTCCATGGAGTCCTTCCTTGGAGCTGCATGTGTATTTCCATGGAGATGTCTTAGAGTTCACTTAAACAAAAAACACCCTATGGAGGCCTGGTACTTCCACATCTACTTAAAGATAAATTTGGGTAGTAGTTACAGAGAAAGACTACATGCTTTACTGGGCTTACACGTTTTGCCCCAGGGCAAATAGATTGGGAAAATTTTGCTAATATATTTTAAAAACTGTGTATTTTTAAAAAATGACATTCACAGTTTGAATCAATTTAAGTGTTTTAGAAAATTCTTTTCTTTTTGTATTACCAATACAAATGGTAGAAGAGCAATCTTCACAGAGCTTGGTAGGCAAAACTTGAGTATAAGCCAAATTCTATTCTTTTCTTTCACTATTTAATGTTCACCTGTTAGCTGGAATCAAGGGCACATTACCTAGAGTGCATGAGTTCTAGAGGACATATAATTATATCTGCAATAACTACTGGCTTAAAAAAAGCTTTATAAGATCAAAAAGCCATACAAATGTGTTTTCAAGAAATTAGCAAATGATGTCATTAAAATGGTTGATTTATTATACGTTCATAATTTTTAATTTAAATTAAGGTTTTAAATTTAATTAATTAGTTTTCGTTTGCCCTCAGAAAGCAAACATACAAACATATTCCTCTGTTTTCCAATAGATGTCAGTATCAAGAAAGAAAAGAGCTAGTAGTTTAATTTAACTATTTTGCCATACAAAAGGGAGGATTCTTTTCCCTTCTTTCCAGGTTCATGTACTCAGGACCAACCATGGAGAGTAGTTTTAAATCACACACTGGTTATGATTTTTGGAGGGGAGGGGAATTCATGTAATTAGTGAATTAGGCAGGGATTATGGTGCTTGAATCAAAGAAAATAATAGAAGAACATCTGAATGTTTTCCAGATAATACCTATTTCCTTTTATATGTGTGGCTTTTATTCTCTCTCTCTCCTGTTTGAATAAGATCTGATACCTCTCTTTTATTTCCATTTCTTGATCTTAACATATGATTTTATGTTTGAAAATGAGCTTACATATTTTCACAAGGCATTTTAATCTTTGAAACACAATATATCATTAAGTGATGAAAACATGACTAGTCCTTGTCATTTATTCTCTTTTCACTATCACAGAACTTTGATTTATCTTATATAAGGTATCCAAATATGATACTCATATTGTATTTTGAATAAACATTAGTTATCAGAGTTTTCAAATTAGTTCTTCAATAAAATATGGAATTCAATGTTGGAAAAACAGAATTTAGAATTTTGTTAAAAATGGGAAAGTCATTTATTCTGAAATTTGTATTTAATCACGCATTATCAGTATTTATTGAGTCTTAATAAATTTTAACATGATATTTAGTTCACAGAGAAGATCCATTACTGATGCATGGAATTTCTGAACCAAAATCACAAGGAAGTAATGATGTCTTCTTATACACAGAGGAGCACTATAATGGCATTGGGAAGAATGGTTGATAAAATTTATATTGTGCTTGCCACTTTCTTCAATTATTATCATTGCACTAGTCGAAATTTATCTTTTTCTACTTTTCTACTTCAGTATTTATACATACCTAATTTATCAAAAGAAAAAAAAACTCACATATTCATTATTTACATTTCCTTTTTCTGTGATGGAAACATCAAAAACAAGTCCAGTATCATGTTTTTTTGTTTGTTTGTTTGGTTTTTTTGTTCTAGTATCTCACAGTATATGATTAAAAGTAGCCATGCAGCAGCCTAAATGCTTTGCTACTTCAATATTTTTTTCCACCAGGTATCCTAGTTCATCACTCTTAAGTTCTGCCTTCCATAACATTCTGGGACATGGAAACAATTCTGCTAAGTTCCTTACTACTTTATATTAAGGATGGTATTTATTTCCGTTTCAAATACCTTGTTCCTCTTTTCTGTCTCAGACTTCATAAGAATGTCCTTTACTGTCCATATGTCTATGAACATTTTTGTCATGAACACTTAAGTAATTACTAAGAAGAATCAGACTTTCCCTACAGCTCTCCTCTTCCTCTGAGCCTTCACCATAATCACCTTAATGTTTTATTCATAGCAAACCAGGCCTTTTCCAGCCTCCCTGTCCAAATTCTTCCTGCCTCTATTCATTACCCGTTTTGAAAGCTGCTTCCACATTTTCAGGTATTTGTTATAGAAACAGCCCCATTTCTTGGTACTGAATTTTCTGTTTTATTTCATTTTATGCTGCTGTAACAGAATACCACTGACTGGGTAATTTATAAAGAAAAGAAATTTGTTTTCTGGAGGCTAGGAAATCCAAGAGCATGGCATTGGCATCTGGCCCAGGGTCATCCCATGATAGAAGGCAGCAGATGGAAGCGTGGAAGGACGCTTGAATAAGGGAGACAGAAAATTTGGCTGAACTTGTCTACTCATTTTATGAGGAAGCTATTCTCAAAATAACTAACCCCATCTTTCAATAAGGGCAATAATCCATTCATGGGGGCACATCCTTCATGACCTGATCACCTCTTAAAAGTCTCACTTCTTAATCTGTTACTCTGGCAATTAAATTTCAACATGATTTCTAGAGGGGATGTTCAGACCATAGTAGGTCCCAACTCCTGGATTGTTCAAAGTTCATTAGAGCAGAATTCTCACTTTTTCCCTCTCTGAGAAGGTATTGTTTGGCTATTAACATTTCATGCTAAGTGCAAGGAGTTATTTGACATAAAATTTCAATAGATTGTTATTTTAATGCCCACATTTTCTTCCTGCTTTCTATTTCTATCTACTGTGATTCTTTAGGAACAAACTTAATTCCTCTGGAGCTAAAGCCCCTACTATTCAAACTCTTTGCTGGGTCCCGTACAGAACTACTTTACCAGTCACTACTCATCTATAAATTAGCTTTCTAACTCCCAGACAGCTCCTATCTTTCTAACCATTTCCCTCCTGTTCCACATTTTTTGATAGATGCATACCTTTTATTTCATTACTTTCAGTGCAGTAAGTTTTTAGGAGGGAGAGGAGATAGGCTTGTAGGGCCAATATATTATCTAGAATTGGAACTCTCCTTTGTTTTTTCCATAATTTTACCATTCACTGTAATAGAAAATTGTAGAAGTTTTAGAAATCTGTTTTTTGATGGTAGTGGTTTTGTTTTGATTTATTGTATTTAGTTTTAGTATGCACAGCTCCTGAGAAAGCAAACAAGAAACTTTCTAACTCCATTAACAGCAGATGATTCCCAAAGCTTCTAAGAGTGTTGTAGATACAACTTATAATCATTGTTATAGATAAAAGCATATATTGTACATTCATGTTCATGGCAGCGTTATTCACAAGACTCAAAATGTGGAAGCACCCAAGTGTCCATAGACCAATGGAAGGGTAAAAAAAATGTGGTATATACGTATAATGGAATATTACTCAGCCTTTGAAAGGAAAGAAATTCTGATACATGCTACAACATTAATGTATCTTGAAAATACGCTAAATGAAATAAGCCAGTCCAAAAAGGACAAATGTTGTATGATTCAACTACTATGAGATATATAGAACAGTCAAATTCATGAGAAATAAAGTAGAATGGTGGTTTCCTGAGGTTGGGGGAAGGGGAAGATGGGGAGTTAATGGTTAATGGGTACAGAATTTCAGTTTAGGAAGATGGAAAAGTTCTGCAGATGGATGGTGGCAATGGTTACATAACAATGTGAATGTACTTAATACCACAGAACTGTGCACTTAAAAATGATTAAAATGGCAAATTTTATGTTATGTATATATTAGCACAATAAAATTTATTGAAAACATATTGGAGAATGGTCTTCATTTGTTGAAATATACTTTTTAATTTTTTTTTATCATGATGGCATATATTAGCAATTGAGGGTTCTGCCTTTATATTTCTGTTCTATCCTCTTAATATATTTTTCTGGCTCCTTCTTTTTTTTTTTTTTTGAGACAGAGTCTCACTCTGTTGCCCAGGCTAGAGTGCCATGGCATCAGCCTAGCTCACAGCAACCTCAAACTCCTGGGCTCAAGCAATCCTTCTGCCTCAGCCTCCCGAGCAGCTGGGACTACAGGCATGCACCACCATGCCCGGCTAATTTTTTGTGTATATATTTTTAGTTGTCCATATAATTTCTTTCTATTTTTAGTAGAGACAGAGTCTCACTCTTGCTCAGGCTGGTCTCCAACTCCTGAGCTGAAACAATCCATCCACCTCGGCCTCCCAGAGTGCTAGGATTATAGGCGTGAGCCACCACACCCAGCTGCTGGCTTCTTGACTTCAGAGAAGATAAAATTTTCTCATTTCCAAAACCTACACAGTTGGAAGAAGATCCAAGTAAATGGGTTTTAACTAATACTCACCGTGCTCCATCCACTCTGCAGGGTGAAAAGAACAACAGACCAGCTATTTGAAGTTTTCAAGCATTCCTTTTTCATTACCTGTGACAATACTCTGATACATCAATTTACAATATAAAAATGTTAATTTTATACTCTATATGAATCACTTTTTTTTGAAAAAATAGGCTATTTTATCAACTGCATCTTTGCTTACATACACCTTTTTTTTTTATTTGTTTGTTTTGCCTAGATACCTTGGCTTTCAGTTCAGTAATATGTCAGATTCTAGATCCAAACACTTCTGGTTCTCCTACAGAATCTTACATTTAACTACCATTTGACTTTTAGAAAATTGCTTACTCTTTCTAATACTCAGTTTCCTCAACTATAAAATGGAGATAATAACTACTTAGAAGAGTTATTGTGAGGGTTCATTGAGTTAATGCACATGGGAATTGCTAATCTGTAGTCTCTATCAGCTATTTAAGGCCAAATTGCAGTTAGATTCAAGAAAATTAGGCCTTTTAACATCAAGTAGTTGTAAGCACATTAAAAAAAACTTACATAAAACAAATTATTTTAATGCCATGAGTGGCTAAACAAAGACAACATAAGGATTTTTATCATTTTAGTTTATTAAACTCATAAAATTAGATAACTGCTCCTTTGCAAGCACAATTTTATATAAAGTGATTGTCATTGTTAAGTACATTTTAGTTAGGCAGAAAAACTCAGCATATTTTAATAAATTGTTAAAAACAACACATCTCCTGGGGAAGCAGTCTTTAATTTAATCTCCGTATTTCTACCAATCTGAATATTTTGACAAATATTGTATATGTAATCTGTATCAAAAGTCTCATAACAAATTCTCAAAAACAGCCCATTTGAATTTGAATTTTTGAACTTTAAAAGAAATTAAAATGGCATCTCTCTTTGGAAAAAAAGCAAAAAAAGAAAGGAAGGAAAAGGAAGGAAGGAAGGACATTTATTTAAAGGAATCATGAGAGCTATAATTGTTTTATTGGACAGGTACATTTTCTACTATGTAATGCTGGCATTGATAAACTAATAATCTATTCTTTTGTATTCTTTCAGAATATAAAGAAAAATGTTTCTCTAAGGCTAAAGTTCACGAATATTACTTCTTTTGTATTTATATTATAATACAGCCTACTTTATCATTTTTAAAAATGCCTCCAAAGCAGTTATCAACTTATTACTGTCATTCTTCAGTGCTCCATTTTAGTTAAATATTGATTTTATCCAATTTCATCGGGTTGTCTTTCAGAACAATAAATATAAACTAAAAGGTATGATACACTTGAATTAGAAAATCTAGGGTAATTGTTTTACTGGTCTTTCTGGTTGCCTGCCTGGTTTTGATAGTAAATACATTAGGTCTCAGTTAAGTTCTAACTTTATGGTATTTTGTTGAAAATGATATTTATGAACACATTTCCATTTCTGGTAGGTAAATGAATGAGGCTTAGGATTCCTGAGCATGCCTGACATCTCCTAAACCATGCACTTTGGTTCTATATGATCTATGGCCCCAGGATAAGTAGTTCTTTCACAGAGGACTGCAGGGCTCCTGTCTTACGACTGCCAGTCAGCATCCCAAGGAGGCGGCCATGCTCATGGAAGCCAGGTGTGAACTATAAGGAGTGAAGGCAGATGATTTGTCTGAAACTTAATCACAGCCAGCCTTAGAACATTCTATTTTAAGACTGCAGTCCAAAAGCCTGGCTTACGAAGGCGCCAAACGAAAGGTGAGTAGTGTAGACCACAATCTATTTAATATAAAGAATGTGTGTTTTCTTTTCTACAAGAATAAAAGTAATAGATTTTCAATAACACTGCACTTAAAAGACTTACTGTAATAGATTGGCCTAAAATAAAAATCAATTAAGCAGCTTCCACTAATTATGCTTTCTTTCTGTCGAGTCTTCTAAGTATAGTTTTGCCCCATATGATTTTCAAAACTCTGTACTCTGAATTTCAATTGTCCTCATACATAAGCTATTTGGTGGGCAGGATGTCTCATTACAAGTACCATAGACTAAAACAAACTCACCCATAAAGCTTATCTGTGAGCTTTTGACAGGTGTGTAAATATTCTTGTCACTCTTAATACCTTCGCCATTGCAGTTGGGGAATCATCCCTTTATCGGAAAAGTCAACTCTAAGGCTAGTTTTTTTGTGTCACTATTATTCTGTCGGTAATAAGACACTTTTATAAAGTTTTCTTCATGAGTTTCAGAAAGCATTTGGCTCCCAACAATACAAAGGACCGTTGCAAGCATTTCTGGTCAGTTTTGATTGAATGCAGATTGCAGGATTGTTTCGCTAGACCACATTATTCTTTCAAATGTTTCTTCAGTAGTCGCATATTACTTTCTAATGATAATCATTTGCATTTCCAGAGCCCTTTTGGCTCCTGATGTTTTACAGTGAGTTTACTCAGAATTCACCTCTGTCTCCGTTTGCTTCCCTCTGGGTTGAGAGGAGGCCTGTAGCTCCTCATCTTTCGCATGGCCATCTTAATAAACGGCTGCCAGAATGAGTAGAAAAAAAAACCATGAAAACTACCCGGCTTAGGCTCGCTGTTTAGAGAGTGATGTGCAAAGCAGAACATGTCGTATAGTCACAGAAGGAAAAAATTTCTAAGAGCACGCTTTCTATTTTATCATCACTTAAATATTTATTTTAATATAAATGTTAAGGCTCTTGACTTCTTATATAACACAAAAGGTAAACAGAAGGTTAGGCAATTCAGTTGGATGTTTGGGACTAACCAGCTTCCAGTTTTTCTTTTATTGTCTGCCGCCTCCGCCCCCATATGCTGCCTACTCACTCGCTTGCGGTGGTCCAGGGCGCACTCTGCAGATGTTTCTCCCACACAGTGGAAACACTCCCTAATGTAGCCCTACACTTCCAGGCCCGGCTCATATGGGAAAAGGAAAAATTGGAGAGAAAGAATGAATTTCTGGACTGGTCTTATTTCCTTTTGTGCCTTTCAAAAGTGTTGAAATAGAGAAGAAAATTAGTTTAGACCTATTCACCTTTCCCACACTGCTAGCCATGGAAGCAGTTTTGTAAAGTGATTGTTCTTTTTAATTTTAAAAAGTAAATAAATAAATAAATGAACCTTATTATGCAATCTTCCAGAAGTCTCAAGGTAGCTATTCTACATTAGAAAATTTTATATAATTGTGTTTAAGCTTTATTGCTTTTGAAATAAGTTATTATAAGTGCTTCACTTACTTGGAAAATTATTCTCCGTTTTATTCTCCTTGAAGCTTAAACACTGCATCCTGTAATTTTCAAATAATTTCATTAAGAGATATTCTTTCTCGTTTGCACATTGGAATATGGGATCGGCATGCTGAAAAAAACAGGGCTCATAAATAACAAAAGAAAACAACCGTTTTCATTTCCTCCATTTTTCCTCCACCCTCTCTGTAGAGTCATTTATTTGTGCTTGGATGACATCTTGGGCGGCATCTATATATTACCTGATTACCCTTTGATTATAAAACTCTTTTAATCACATTAGTAATAAAAATATTCTCAGTTCAGAAATTAATATGCCAAAGTCTGTGTTTGAAAAGCAAACTTCACTAGAGTTTCTTCCTCTCCGTCAGACCCCTTCCCCCATTTGCCCTGCTGTACGTAGGAAGGGTGCACTTAGCGTGCGGGTGTGTGTCTGAGAGGGAGCATATTGTGTGTTGGGAGTTGGTTTCTTGGTTTCTGTTAGTCTGTCCCATCTTCTGTCTCTCCTGAAGTCCAGAGGGTAGTCAAGGTGGAAGTGGAGGGGAGAAGAAAGGGCTTTCCTGGCTACCACTGATTTCAGACGCTACACCCCAGCCCCGTGTCCTGGTAGTGTTTAAAGCTCACTACTCATCAGAATTTCCTAGGTGAATTCTTGAAAAGGATTAATCCCCCCCACCTGCTGCCTCTGGCTCCACCCTCTTACCAGCATCTTAGCCGTACATCTCCAGCGGCTCTCAACTGACATTTTGTCTTTCCAGGTGTTTTATGTCAGCTCTCACACTCACTGTCCCCTTTCAGAAACTTGCAAATGACACTCATTGCCATGAATGAGGTTACTTCCCAAATGCGGCCATTGGCCACTTGGCTAGAAGGTATGGGTTGAACAGAAGTTCACTGAGGCAAGACACAAATTTCAACATAAGAATAAACTCTTTATTGGACTCTCTGAAGCTCCAATTACCAGAGTTGATGGAGGAGGAAGAAGACTCACCCACTCTCCCGCTGTGGAGGGAGGGCCAGATGGAACTTCACATCACCAGACCTTCTCCAATAATTCTCTCTCCCATCCTAATCTTCTAAACCCACAAATCTTCTTCAGGTTTCGTTTGAGGAATCCAGGGTCTTAGAATTAATTTTAGACAATGTATGTCCTTCACGGTTTTCTACAATGTCCCTTTGGAATTTAGGATTAGTTAGCAACTGTCCCCTTGGGGTTCAGCCAAATCTGAGACTGAAAAAGTTTCAGTTTTTCCTTGGGCTATTATCTAGATTCTATAACATTAAAAATAAAAAAAATAGAATAATTATTCTTGATACATATTCACTACTTCAATCAGTTTCTTAGTTACATCTTTCTCTAATACCATGTCAGTGGTGTTTTTCTGACAATGTTGTCAGTATGATCTTACTATTTTGAATTTTCCCATAAAATTATCTGTACTCTTCTTCAAAGTTTCATCTTACGATTAATACCATTTAAAAATGTTGGCATTTAAAATGGACTCTTCTCTGCACAACACTTAAAATTGTGAAAATACTCTTTATAGGTACCTAATAATCTTCCGTGCCTATGAAGCTAAAAAAATATAGCAAGTGGATGATATTTTCTGTTCTAAATTTTTCTTATTGAAAGCTGTAAATGATTAAGTCTAACAATTGTCATCAATCTTGTATTTTTACCTACATTCAGGGTAACTTTCTTCGAAATTATTTTATAAAACAAAATTAATCAGGCAAATTATCTTTATTTATTACTTTTTTATTGTTTCACCATATTCAGATGTTGTGAAATTGTAGGCTTTTCTGATTTTGTTCCTTTTCTGGTGTATAATATAAATGTATCCCTTTAAAAATAAGACCTTCATCAATATATATTTTTTAATCTGCACAAAGGAAAATATTCTCAAGCTTAATTATAGGATGTTAAAATTAAATCTCATATGAGGATTGAATTTTTGTTGTTTAATTCATTCAGTCCTTTCCTACTTTCATAGGGATAAATTTCAATATCTTCTTATGTGCAAGCTTTGTATGCAGTAAGTGAAATTCACTAACAGCTTTGGGAATTATAGTTTTGTCACTATTTATTGATATTTGCCTAAGGATTTCCAACTGTCTTGAACAGAATGCAAGAAAATTTAGCAGAATCTACCATAAAGTTTAATATTGGTGGAGAATGTAGATTTGGTTTACAAAATTGCTCTTCAAAGTCTCACAGATTTCTAAAATCTGTTGATGTCTGGCACCAAATCGTACTGTCATATTGATGTATACTTTTGTATTTAACATTATTTTCACAACAAACAAATTTATAATTTGCGACTCTGTATATATACAATACTATTTAAAATTTGGACAATGTACGTCTTTGAATACTATTATTAGTTTTGTGCCTAACACAATTTCAAGCAATTTCTCTGCAATCTGTTTCTTAATTTAGAAAGAACACTGCTTTTACCACTACACTATGCCACCAAAATTTCTATTCATATCACCACAAAATAAAAATAATTTTATCTCCAATATTAAACTTTTCAGTTGACACACTGGTATGAGATGTTTCACATTTGATAGGATACACTGTTAAAAACTGCTTCAATTCCGTGAATTGGATGAAAACATTGACCTATTCTTGCTCTTAGCAGATTTTCCATGTGGAGAATTAGATGGCACAGAGATAAAACTGGTATCTTTTAACTGATTGCAAAGTCTTTCAGCAATGGAGCCAACATATTAACAGCTATTGTTTCATTTTCTGTGTACAAGAAAAAATGTAATAGTTAAATAAGTGAAATAAACCAAGAAGAGTCTTTTAATCTAAATAAAGTTAAATTTCAGAAAGTGCATGCATATACCTTCTGCAGTTGCGTGTGTTAAATCCTTCCCTGTGAGCAAGGTTTTCTTAAAGTGAGTACAGGCTTTGGAAATGGATGCTGATGCTTGTTCAGTACATTCATTTCTTCTGGTTTTTGTGCAATCAGTGATATCACTAACTTCCCCCCACTCTGTGAATAATATAGGTTGATAACCATTTTATGAAAGTTACACATTTAGCACACATTTTCTTGGAAAACAATTCAAAACTTACTAAATATTTAGTTGTTGCTTTGGAGGGGCTCATTGATGCAAAATGGCAGCCTGATGATTTTATGTATCTTGCAGCCTATCTGATAGGCTAAGGCAAGGCTTCCTAGTGTGACATGTGGCAGCCAGGTGCCATAGTTAGATGATCTCCAACACCTCCTGTCTAGAAAGAGTTAGCTGCCCTTAGACACCGATTGTCTTGGCAAACATCATTTTACCAGAGAGTTAAAATGCATGCTGTGTACTGTGTCTGAAACGGATGTGCTGGCTGCCTTTGTCTGGATAGGGTGAGGGTAAGATAGAACTTTGTGCTAAAGGGAGAGCTCTCTTCACTGTGCATGCTTCTCCTACACTGCCATCAGAGACCTTGCCAGAAGCTGGCAGTACAAAATAAAAGCCTACCAAACTTAACTCAGTATATTTTAATAATACTGCTAATAATCCTTTATTAAAAGTGAAAACTCAAACACAAACAGGACCTATGTTCACAAGATTTTTTGACCACATCTCCCTTGCCTGCTCCATGTCCATCCATTCTGTCTTGCTGATGATTATATAGTTTTTAAGCTTTTAGGCTCAGTTTCTTTAAAAACTTTTGCAAAATATTCTCATGTGAAACAGAGTCTTTTGGTGGCATATCTGACCATACTTATTTAATCAGTGTCACCTCTTTGCCTTAGTTAAAATCTTTGCTGTCAAAACAATATTTCCTCACACTGTGCATCTTTCCTGCATATTTCTGAAACTTGAGAGGAGGGTCTAGAAAGAACTAATCGCTCATTCTAGATTGGGTATAGCCTCTGTACTTTATCATTGGCAGAGCTTTGCAAAGTACAGATTCTCTGGCACCACCTCAATCTTACTAAATTCATTTTTCCAACCAGGCATTTCCATTTTTAAGAGATCTACAGGTAATCGTGATACATAAAGACAAAGACTGCTTTTTCCTGGTCTGTAATGTAACTCTAGACAGATTATAATTTTGAGTTTCTTGCTGTTAAAACAAAGAAAGTACACACCCAAGGAGTAAACTTATTGTCATTCATGAATACTGGGGTACCTGTAATGGCTGGAAATTATTACTTAAATGATGTTAGATCTGTGGAATTTCAAAAAGAAGACACAATCCCCAAGAGAAAACCATCAATGCTTGCTTATTTTGCTAAATTTTTCTAACTGTGTTTTAGGGAGGAAGGAGTTTAAGTTATTATGATGTTGAAAAGAAAGTGTGGCAGAACTACAGTGAGATATGAAAAAAAAATACTCTAATAATGAGTAGAATGTTGTCTGTTCATTTCCTTTCACTGAGGCAGGCTTAAGATGGAGCCAAGCCTCCTTCCATAGAGTTGCTGAGAATCATGACATCAAAATGTTTTAAGTTTCCAAAAGCCAAACTAGTCTTTATGTTTTGTATCTTACTTTGGGATTCTGGGGTCTATAAACATGAGAAAATAGAGAGGGGACATTTTATTTTCTAACTACTATTGCTATCCCTAATGCACCCCATTACTGTACACCATGATGTACACCCTACATTGAAGAATTCCATTCAATCAGTCTATTGCAGATTCCACACCGAATGATTGGATTATGTATTACTAGTAAAGTGAAATTTGAGAAACTCTTATAAACAGCAATGTAAGCTGTTAATGTTAAATATAACAAGGATTCATATACTTTAGTGATTAATTGGACATCTGATACACAATTAGGAATGCACATATTACTGGGTGTCATGACCCTGAGATGATTAGATTAAGTTTAACAAAAATGATTAGAAGGGATGAAGTGAGGGTGAAGTAAATGACACAACAAACGGAGCTAAACTGATGGGCAATTCCAGAGAAACTTGACAAATCAAGTATAGTAATAGGTTTCTTTCAGATACATGGTAATCCTATAAGTAAACCTAGGGCATAGTCACTCTTAGAAGGTTTAGAAGTTATGGATTGGTTTATCTTGTATACTAGTCCTACAACTAAAATAATTATCCTGAGAAGTTTATTTTGTATGTTGGAGCATGAAAGTAAATAGAAAATACTCTGAACTTAAACTCATGGGCCTACACTTCTAAAGACTTGCCTTGGATATCTGGCATCATGGAATGGAGAAACATCATAGACTTTGATGCAGAACTTCAGAGAGTTTAAGTATTTTTCTTTTTGGCCATTTATTAATATTATGCTTCATGGGCCTGTGCAAGTTATTTAAACACTCTCAGACTGAGATTTTTTTTCTATAAACTGGTGCTACAGCACTAATACACATGATCTTAGAGGCTAAATTAAATAATGCTAATAGAACACTATTCATTAAAAAAAATGCTCCTTCTCTCTCTCTAGTTTTTCTTATGATAGATTAGGAAAACTAAGTATATTCATAATTTTACCTGCAAAATCAGTTTACATCTCTCCTTTAGAAGGGATTGATAATTGCAGAACCCTATTTTTAGTGCTTTCCTGAAAGAGAGTGAGAGACAGAATATCCTTCCAGTAAGCACAAATTATATGGCATCACTCAAGATCAATTTACAACATTAAAGATAGCTATATGACCTGTCATCATGTATTAATGTTCTGCAAGAGAAAACTGGACTGGAAAATTAGCAGGGTTGAAGGTGAAGTATAAGGTGCCCTGCTTCATGCATAGAGTCCCTAGGAACACTACCTATCTGGGAATTACTTCTACCTTCCATGGGTTGGAAATGTGTAGCTTGAAAATACCTGTATTTCTGATAGAAAACCCTTTAGAATTATAGTGAGGGCAGCAGAGAGAGAAAACAGAGAATGAATAAATTGAAGTTTACCCAAAGAAAACTGAATCTACCATAAAAAGATCTTTATTATTTTTTGAATTATTTATTTCCATTATTAAACTCATTTTAGGCCACTCCTATAAATTCACATATATTAAAGCATATACATTCATGCATTCATGCATGATTCATTCATGCATCGCTCCTGGGAAACCATTAAACTCTTTTGAAGTACTAAAAACCTATTTAAAGATCTATAAAATGTCTCTTTCCTCTGCTATTACTGTATGATGTGACCTATAGTTTGAAAAGTTTTTAAAATGTAGAATCTAGGTCTTGAGAATTTATATGCTGTAAATTTAGTAATTTCAAGCCAGCAGAGGGCTCTCTGCTGTAGCAGGATTCCCTACATGCAAAGTCCAGCAAGAATTGCTGGTAAGGGACAAAAGTAGGATTTAATATTTGTTATGAGCTTAAGTATTTGCTCTAAGTCTGTGTTAAATTAAGAAGTATAAAAAGATGAATGAAGGAAAGCCAAACCCACGTCTCACGCTTAAGATATAATTTGTTAATTTTTCCATTATGCAAAATGTAATCTTCCTGTGCTGTTTCAGATCGAAAAACATGTGCTTCAATCCTGTATCATGAGTCCACGTAGACACCTGCAGTTTGATTCTTTTAATAGTTCCATATTTTTCTCTGTTCAATGGTGAAATAACGTACTTACCCAAATGAAGTTAACCAACAAATCAGTCTCTTGAACTCAATGGTGAATATAGGCAAGGCTCATTGAAGAACAGCATTAATTTTTTTAGTACTTGTAACTTTGATTGTTTAAATTGTAGCTTGAAATCTAAGAAATATTGGAGGTAGGGAAAAAACTTTTTTTTTCAACTTTTTTCAGTTCTCCTTTGGACTGCTTACCCCTGTCAGTTCCCTCCTAATGAAACACTGGGCAGATTTTTACAATCCCAATGAATAATGTACACATAATTCCATGGGCAATATTATTTAGAGAGTTTTATTAACATCATTGTGACAATTTTAAATAACACAGAATTATTGCATGTTCCTCAATCTGCCAAATTAATTGACCAAATATATTAGAGATATGTATCACAAATCAACCTGTTGAACAAACTAGTTCTGACACATTCTATTTATTTTCATTTCAGTGATGTCTTTTTCTGTAATTAGCTCTTTAGGTTACGTGGCATGCAAGGGTAAAAGTGGTGTTAGGCAGACAACCAATGTAACACTGGTTTATTACTGCAGATATTTATCTAGGCCCAGTTTTGACAAACATCAAAAGAAACATTGCTAAATCAATGCAAAAGCAACATTCAATCTTTTTTACTGTTTTTAAGTTTTCTTCCTTCATCTTATTGTCTCAGATGCTACCAGGAAATATGTCACGGTTATATTTGAAATTGTTTGTTTTTCAACTGTAGCAATAAAGGAAAGTGATAGAAACTGACTTTAATTATACTAAGAAATAAATGTTGAAGGCAAACAAGAGTAAATAAGTATATTTACCTTTCATTAAAGAATCATCCATATAAGCATTATATAAGATAATTATATTGCCATGTACACTAATAATATATTGTGCTTGTAGATAACTAATTAAAATAAGAGAGTTGTGTACAAACTTAGGCTATTTCCAAGGGCCAGAAATAAGTTGTTTCATGCTTCTAACTCCCCAGAAAGCAATGCAAATGGAAAAAAATACCTGAAGAAACAAAACATAAAGACAAAAAAACAATTAAAAATGAATTAATATTTTTGTTCAACTGAGTTAAAATATCTTCCTAAGAAAAAATGAATATAAACATTTTAGGCAGTTAAATTATGTAAATTTAATCTAGAAGTTATTCAGTGATAGAATTTAGCCAACTTAAACTTAAAACATATAACATGAAGACAGAAATGGGAATAAAAAGTTTTGTGTCTGTGGCTTTTTTCTTATATTCACAAATCTGGATAATTTCAAGGAAGGGGTTAAATAAGTTAGCTATTCTATTCAGTGAAATAGAACTTTCCTCTGACATTCAGGGATACCACATGTTGTATGTACTATATTAAATGATCTCATTGCTTACATAGTTTAAGAAGCCTTTGGAATAGTAAAAATAACATTGTTAAAGAATCATTCATCTCCAGGTATATCATCTAGCCTGATATGAACTTCACCCAACATGAATTAAATTCTACCCACTGCTGTTGATTTACCTTCTCAGTCTTTTGATCTTATCAGGTATAAAAATGTAACTGCAAAATTCTCTTTAAGGTTGAAGACATAACTAAATCATATTAAGCAGTTTCAAGAGTGTACTGAGTTTGCTCAAACCAGGCGCTGGTCTTGCACCATCAGGTTTCCCCTAAGCAAACCCTTCCCCTTGCTCTTACCTATGCAGTAATAATTAAGCTATGGGATTGCTTTCTTGAGCTTCATTTTAGGTGGGTGATTACAAGAATGATGACAAAGAGAATGATGCCCAAATAGCCTGAGAGTTATTGGAATAGCTGCATGAGAATTTCCCTTTTTTTTTTTTTCTTATTGTGCAAACTTCCTCTCCAAACTATTAAAATGTGACCAGTTGTCTTTCCCCAGGAAGAAGATCACTATTCCCGGAAGGTCTATTAAAATATACAAAGGAGCACATTTAAGTAATAAGATGAAGGCATGGAAGCATTCTGGCGTGGCAGACTCCAGTGAAGCCAAAGCCATTAACTGAGACTGACCATTAATTCACAGAAAGTGTCCTGAGCTGTGTTGATTTTGCTATTAAAGCCAAATAAGGAAAAAACACCAACAACCACCAAAAAAGAAACCCTCCCAAACACTGTTTAGATTTATGAGTGGGTTGTCCAGTTTCATATGAACCTTCTGGATGTTTCTAGAGAATCATTATCCTTCACATTAACCTGTCTGATAGATTTCTTCAAATTCATACATTCCTTTCAGCCTATAATACCCACAATATGAAAAAAAATACTAAAAATAAAATCAGCAGTTATATTGAAGCAGAAGTCAAGAATAATATTAACGTTTTGGAATTGCCTCAGAAGTCAAATGCAATATATTTAAAAGCTGGTTTTGATTTTGTTTCTTTTGACTGTAATTCAAGAAAAATGACCTCATGGGATTTCTCCTGGTGGTGCCAGGTAAAATAATACCATGATTGGGGGAGTAGTTGTGAAAGCTCTTAGACTTGTGCAATGGATTGCATCTGTCTATGAAGATGGGGTAATGCCAACAGAGGGATAGCTAAGAAGACAACTTTTCGAGGGGATAGAGATGAAAAATCTATAATATCAGAGTGCATAATTTAATTTAGGCCCAGAATATTTAACAAGGAACTGATAGGCACCTTGCATTGTGCAAGGTACTGAGATCTATAATATATTTGGCAAAAAAAGTTTTTATTGGTTTTTAATCTGGTCTCTATGGTCACAAGGATTATATTCCTGGGGGAAGGCCAAAGAGAATTAATTCAGTGAAACTTCAAAAATTATACATAAATTTTTGTGAGTATGTCCTAATTCCCCACTTTCCTATTCTCCATTCTCCTAAACTATCTATACTTTCATCTCGATTCCTGGTAATATTAAAATTTTGACCTAAAAGGAGTGGAAAGATTATTACTCTAGTTTATGCCTCTGTTGTCAATCCACCACTTCACAACTAAATCTTTCCACCTTTGAAACTAATTCAAGTCATCTCTCCTCTAGGACTCTCCCTAACTTAAATCACAAAGATTTTCCCCTTTCCAACTATCTAAATATCTTTTAAATTTCTGCCAAAAGTTCAGTGTTGTGGTTTGCAGTTTTATTTTGTTTGTTTCTGTGTTTCAGGCTCCTATGTATTGTATTAGCCCTCTCAACAGATGTACAACTGCTGCAGCACAGAGATCAGAATCAGATACATTAATGTGCCGTGTAGACCTTTGGTTAGGCCAGGCATTGTCCTAGGTGCTTTAGCTAGATTATGATGTCTAATTCTTAGGACAAACCTTGGAGTATTGGTATCCAGTCTGGTGAAGAGACAATGGGAACTCAGGATTTATGTGGTTTACCAAGGAATCACAAAACTACTAAATTTCAGAGCTGGGATGATGTTTTACATTTACATAGTGTCCCTTAAAAACCTAACTGCACAACCTGGGAAGTCAGTTCAAAGAATATGAATATCCATAGTGAATTCATTTCCTTTTTTACAGTCATCACCTGGATTTGCCTGGTTATTTTTTTGAGTCAGTAACTGCTAGGTTTCTGAGACCTTTTCACAATCAATATTTTAAGCATAAAGATTGGAGTTTTTATAGATAATGAAATCCAGATTGGCAAAGGATTGGAGAAATTAAATAAAATGAATATGTCCTTCTAAAAATATGTATGACCCTGAAATATTCACCATTCCACTAGAAAATATTTAATAGAAGAAAACAGATTTGCTTTTATATTTTTGAATATATATGTTTATATATGTTATGTAATAGATTTAAATATATAGTGCATATGTGATTTTAAGCTAGAAAATTGTTTAACGTAGACTCAACATAACCACTTGATTATTGCTGTCATTCCATTTAAAATTCTCCTTTCTTTAACTGTTCTCTTGACTTTTATATTAAGCTCTTCATTTAGGTTTCCATTGATTAGATTAAATGTGTCCCTTTAGATGACAGTTCATTAACACACTTCACACTTATCTTGTTAAATGAAGCTAGGAGAATTCCTACTTAGGCTCATGGAAGAATATATGGAAACTGTAGTGGTTTTTTTTTTTTTTTCAATATTCTTCTCTAATCTACAAATATGATGTTTCCAGATATGTAGAAACTCAATGCATACTTATTTTATCCCATGTCCGGGCAAGTCCCATAATTTTAACAGCTGGATTCAGAATATGGAACAGAGGAAGTTCATTCTTAGTGTCAAGCCCTCCTTGTGCTAGCACATCATTAGCGGCCCTTGTCTTCAGGCTATTTCCTTGACTTCCCAGGAACCTCAACTCTGATGCATGAACTTTGGCCTGGACAGATGCTCTCCATGTTTCTTCCACCCCTTTCCAAAAAGTTCATAAATTGGCAGGTGGCTAATCTGAGTCGCTAATCCATATTAAAATACTGGTGGGAACTAATCTGTTATTCTGTGGCTCCTCTCAGTTATGTCTGTGGTTTTTTGCTTATTTTGTTTTATTTTATAAGAGATGGGTCTCGCTATGTTGCTCAAGCTGGACTCAAACTCCTGGCCTCAAGGGATCCTCCTGACTCAGCTTCTCAAGTAATTGGGACTATAGACACGTGCCGCTCCACTCAGATTTATGTCTGTGTTTTGAGAGGCTTTATTCAAAATGGCTCTAATGAGGAGCAAATTAAGACTCTAATAGTAAAGAGAATATTCTCAGAAGAGGTATTTGTGTGCATGCCTCAAATTGCAAAGCTTCATATTACAAACAAACCTAGTAAATTTGTCTTACGCCTACAGACATACCTGTCTCTGCTGGTTTTAACCTACTTACTGTATTTATTAATAAATGACCTGATTAAAAAAAAGAAAAACAAATATCCCTCAAGCAATGGCGCATTTCCAATTACAACTAGCTAGAAACATTAAACAGCCTTTATGGAGGTGATAAAATAAGAATTCTTAAATCATTTAACTTTTAGATAAACTTGCAAGTAAAATGAAAGTTTTAAAGTACTTGATTCATTAGTTACAAAAGAAATAATATCTCTGAAATAGCTAAAATTTATCTTGATTCTCCAACCTGTATCTATTGTCACAAGTATTTATATAGAAAATGGTCACTGAGATATATCTCATTTAATTTTATGCCTATTAGCAGCAGCAAAGTAATTATGTACACATCCCTGAATCACTAATTAGTTGAATGAATATATTAAATGAGCTAAGTCATTTTGTTGATAATGTCACTTATTCTACCTTGCCAAGGAAGTAATTTGAATTATTTTAAATATGATAAATATGAAATAGCATTTTTGTGAATATTTCAGACTTAATAACTTTAAAAAATTTAAAAATTATTACCATTTAGTCAATTGTACAAGTTTTCCACCAAGTTTAGGTTTCTGTACCCATTTCCTAAAATTTCCATGGAATGGATGTACCTATTTTGTATCCCTAACAAATCATACACCGGCCCTAAATAGATGGGTATATTGTCACCTTAAAATTATTTCTCTGACATCAATGAATTTTATAAAATACCAGTTAACTGGTTATTTTTTAAAAAGCTATAACAACCACAACAGCAAGAATTTGTTTTAAGGGAAACACATTAAATATGCAGTATTTTTGATCAAATTATTTAAGGAAAAATAAAACCAATCCTTTGTTTAACACACTTTTGAACATAATGTTTTGGTTTTTTTAGACATTACCATTGTCTGATGTACAGATAAGAACCCAAACAGAGATCAAACTTGAATAGTTTCAAAATTTCTCCATTTTCCATTAATACAAAAGGACAAATAAGCACAAACAGAAGTAGAGTGGAAATTAGAGCCAAATGTACTGAAGGTCATTCTGAAATGAAAACATTGGAAGATATTTCATGATAGATTTTTTTCCTAGAATTTTGCAAGAACTCAGTTTGACAAATGTCAACTTAGAAAGAAATTGAGAATTATAGATTTTAATTCTAGTATATTCTCTATATGACCAAAATATTTACTCATATGCAGAAAAAGAAAAACACAAGTCCTAGAGAAATAATTTCCAGACATTGCACCTATTACTTGGAAGTCTTATAGTCTTTCTTTGTATTTATTTCTATACTTTGAGAGAATATAAGAGAGCACAAGAGAGAATATAACCATGGGTCTGTTTAATATAAAGTCTTGTAAGGATTTATTACTATTTAAATTTTAAATCAAACACTATTTTTTATATTTGTTTATAAATATATTTTAAAGTTCTTAGCTGAGGACAAACAATATAAAAAGAAAGCTCATGTAAATGTCCATGTAATAACAATGCCTTATTTGAAAATAATACATATTTCCTTGATCATTAAATATCAACTCATATTAATTTTTAAATAAGATAATATACAAGGTGTATTACAATCAAATTTTTAGAAGATAAACACAAAATAAACATTAGAACAACGTTTTAAAATGTTTCTACTGAACTCTGAAAACTGGAATATCAGATATTTCACTATTTTACTATTTAATGGGAGCAAAGAACACTTAGAATAACAAAAAATACTAGCTTAATTTATACAACAAATGAAGAATCTTTCATGTCAACCGTTTCTCCAGTGCCACAGAATTAGTTATCTCTTATTATGTACAATAATTTATTCACTTCTAAAAGTCTAAACTGCCTGAGAGTGTGCATCCTTTTCAACAGTACTCCTGAAGATTATCCTATTGTTCGTCCATACCACATTTGAGCTCTCATGATAACATTTGAAAACAATAAACATTAGTTACAAGATTAGAGATTATTTGGAGGTCTCCAAAGCCTACCTACAATTCAGAGCATATATTTTAAGACAGTTGGCATGAGTTAGCTACCGTGCATGCAAAACCATCTGGTTGAAATTGTACAAACCATAATTAACTAAAGTGAAAATAGATGCTATGTTTCTCAGAAGCATCTGTGGAACTTTCATCTTTGAATTGAAAGCTATGAATAAAGAGTTTTTATAGATAGCTGACTTTAAAAAATTCCAGTATTGCTAACCCTTGTTATAAGTGTATATGGCAATTTGAGAATGTGGGTTTAAAACTTGCCTTTGATTAATTACAATTATAGATTCTTGCCTTTCCTCATTAATAATGATGTATCTTCTATTTACACCGTTTATCTGGAAATTTCTAAATATTTCGATATACACACTCTCCATATCCAGGCCTCATTCTTAATTTTTTCCAGGTTAGATTTTTTTTTTTTTTTTAGTTTGAAGTTTGTTAAAAGGGAAAGCACAGAGGAATTCCCAACTTACCACAACTAACAAACACATAGAGAACAAATAGACAACAAAAGTTGATTAGACATGATTTTTATATTCACGGGGTGGCCAGATATTATGTGCCTTGTTAAAATTCAAGCATGACTTTATATTTTTCTAATCATTGAAATTCTTAATGTTATAGAAGAGTAAGACTTTTTAGAGTTTTGTCTTCAACTACAGGAGAGAACAGTAAAGATACATGGAGAGAGAGTTGCAATAAAGTCAAATTAATAAAGAACTAGCTATCATTTGCAGGAAGAAATGTTAGGCAGAACACTGCATTGGGAAAAATGTATTTGTAAAGGTGTATTTTACAGAAAACATGTTTTTACACCATAATTTTTCTCTTGTACTTACAATGGAGCTTCACATTTTTTACTTTTTATGGTTGTGAGAAGAAAACTTAGAGTAAAACAGGGCAATGAAAAACTTTTAAGGATGGTCTGTTTCAGTTTTCATAATGTTAGGAATGAAACCAGAGTTGATAAATAACAACCACTTGATGAACATTGCCTTAGTTTGACTCCGTGCTGAGGTTTTCTTTTTTTAATTAATTATGGACAAATCATTCAAAATAACCTCACCCCATGCCCTGATAATTATGACAGAACTATTTTTTTCAAGTACAAGATAGCTGAGTGATTTTAAAAATTTATTAATACAATTTTATTTTTTACTCTCATCTTTTTGCAAATAAGTTCTTGCTACAACCAGAAACAAAGTTTTAATTTTCCTGAGTATGCCCACCATTAGCACAAAATTGTTTGCCTCCTATGTGGTATATTTTGAAACGGAAGATTTTTGAATAAAATGTTGCTGGATTAATCATAGCTCTTAAGTGTCCTAACAGAACTCTCTGTAATGAGAGAAACATGACATTTAACCTAAAATTCAAAGTACTGCATCTTTCTAATCCCTTTTATTTCCGACCATTAAAATTTAAAGCATTTATATTTTTAATTCAGAGCTCTGTTTCAGCAAAAATTATCAAGAAAATCGTTCAGTCCTAATCTACCAAAGGCTATTTTTTGTGCTAAATGGGTGGCAGCGCCTCCTTCTCCCCACCCTTCAATCATATCACAACAGCACTCTGATCTCAGTGTATTTTAAAGAGCAAAAGCCTACCTCTGGCATCTCTCTGACATAAAAAAGAGTCTAAGGCCTGTCACATGGATGAAAATTTTCAATACTTGGTGTACAGAAACTTCAGTCTGGAAGAGATGGTGTTTACAAATGCAGAATACCATCCAACACTGTTTATCTTGGATTTTTAGTGGGCTGTTAAAATTCTTTGTACTTGCCTACTATCTAGGAAAAAAAAAAGTCTCTTAAAACCAAGTTCACTTTTAGGGAAAAAAAAAATGTCATGTTTACAGAAATAATAATGATGTCTGGTTTTAAAAATAGGACAGTCTATCTTGGAAAGATATGTTTTGAAAAGATCCTTTCATATTGTTTTTATTTGTGTCAAATGGCTGATTAGAGCCCCAGTAAATGGAATCCTCCTGGGGGATTTCTCTCAATGTTCTGCCAGAGATGGGACTGCCCAAATGGTTTCTCGCCTAAGTCCTAAGTCATAAACTGCTAGGCCAGCCATGCCAGAACTGGACCCAAGGGTATCCAGAGTCTTGGCTGATGGGAAACAATGACTGCTTCCTAAGGAAGCCACAGCTGCTTTCCTGAGAGACACCCCAGATGCCTTAATTTTCCCTTACTTTTCCATTTTTGACTACCTGTTCTGGCAACATTTCCAACAAAGGGAGAGGTGGGCAAGCAGGCACACAGCTGTTTTCAATAAGCCTTGGCAACATAGGTACTGATTACATAAACACTACAAACATTCAAAGAGCATATTCTCTAGCTTTCAAGCTATAAAAAAGGTGTGAGCCTGTGCCAACACCCCACATCTCTTCTACTCCAAGTAATAATGATGAGGAGGATAATATAATAATAATAATGACTTTAATTATGAAAGCAAAGAATATTAAAGAAAACATGGTATCATGAACTGCTGGGAAGGTGTTCAAATTATACAGAGTACTGGAAAGATGTTAAATATCCACATTTCTGGGGCAAGAATATTTTTCCCTTTATGAAATGGTAAGGTCAATTTGATTGCTCTTAATTTGAATGATATTGTATTTTACCCATGACCCAAGCAAAAAACAATCAGATCTTTCATTATCCATTTGCATTATAACATAGTTTCCTTTTCATTTATATATATCCAAAAATATAATTTAAAAACCTTAATATATATTAAAATCTGCAGGTAAGTATATTAATAAAATAACACATACAGCCCTCTGTGTATATAAATTTCGGTCCAGAAACCTAGAGAGAATGTTGATTTACATTTTAACTAGGATGAGTTTTTCTGATTCTAAAAAATATATACACTTTATGGATTTGATATTTGAAAACTGAAAATTTAAATAACCCACTCATTCTTATAGGTTACAAATGCAGTATATTTAAAAAAATTATTTCTATATCTGACATATTAGAGCAAGAATTTACTTAAACATTGTAAGAAATAAATTGGAGCTTCAGTATTCTATATTCCCAGGTGACCGTTCAATTTCATCTCATTTTCAATGAAAATATAAAGACACCTGCACTCACATGTTTATTGCAGCATAATTCACAATTGCAAAGATGTGGAATCAACCCAAGCACCCATCAATTCATGAGAGGATTAATAAAATATGGCACATGTTTACCATGAAGTACTACTCAGCCATAAAGAAAGATGAATAAATACCTTTTGCAACAATCTGGATGGAATTGGAGATCATTCTCCTAAGTGAAGTGTCTCAAGAATGGAAAAATAAACACTCCATGTACTCACTATTAAATTGGAGCTTACTGATTGATGAGCACACATGTGCACAGAGGGAAGTAAAACTCAGTGGAAATCAAGCAGGGGGTAGGGGGCAGGAGGGGAAGGGCACAAACCTATCTAACGGGTACAATGAGCACCATTTGAGTGATGGGCACAACTTCAGCCAGGACTCAAGCATTACAAAAGTGATCCACATAACTAACCTAAAACTTCTGTACCCCCTTAATATTTTGAAATAAAAATAAATAAATAAAAATACGTCCAAGTAGTTCTTTCTTATTTCTTTTTTCAATTATTATTGGTATAACATGTATATAAAAAACAAACCTCTTTTTAATTAAAGGATGGAATAAAACAAGTATAAATAAAAACTCTAATAGTTACTTTTTTTTGTTATCCTAATGGATCCTCTCACTCATTACCTTTGAAAACCACAATCATACATATAAAAGCATCTTTAAAATTATAAAAGTTGGTGTCCTGGGAAAAACCACTGGCTGAGAGCTATAAAACTGGGGTTCTTGTCTTTTCTGTCACAAATGGCTGAATCTTTTCATTTTCTCAAGATATCAGTTTCCTTTTCTGTTCAACACAATATTAAAATAATACAAAATTCCCAGGATAGCCCCCAGAAATAATTTAATTTGTAATAAAAAGAACACAGCAGAAATACTTCTTCATTTTGCCCTGATCAGTAGCACAATAATGCAATTGAACAGAAGACATGACGTGGAAAAAATGTTTTACAAAAGCATTCTCCACACATTCGGGTTATGTGTAGAGAGGGGCAAAGGATGGAAGAGATAGATTCCCGAATAATCAGTTCCTAGAAATCAAGATGCCCAGTCTTCTCCTTGGAGATAAATAGGCTTCCTGGCACTCTGCTGCCTGGCATTTTACAAAGTTGGGAACACTAGGGTCATCTCTGAAAAATAGCTTACTGGATATTGCCGAAAAGATGGCAGACAATATATCATCAGCAGCAGTGATTCTTTAAAAAAAACTTTGGAGAGGCATATCCTGAAATAAAAACAAATATTGACAATTTTGATGTTTACTGGTAAATGATGGGTAGTTTTAGGGAGAACAGCAATTTCACAGGTAAAATATTTTGCTTGTTTGCATTTATAGTTCAAGAAATAAAGTCTGGCCATTAATGTATCATCTAGGTCAAATTACAAAATGAAAACTTTAAAATTTTTAGTTTTTATTTAGTTCATAATTAACTTGTTTAACTCTCTCTCCACTGAGAGAGAAATCAGAAAGAGGGAGAAAAGGAAAGAGAAAGAGACAGAGAGAGAGAGCAAATTGTTAGACTCTTTAAAAATAATTATGATGTTATAAAAAATCTGTAAAAACAATCTGTGGGAAACTTGTAACCAATATAAAATATTGAATAAGTGAAAAATTATACTTTAGGACATACGAGTTTCTAGAAAGTGTACTTGTAGCTGCAAATGTGTTTATAATTATGTCAAAAGGTATATTTTATGGATTCTGGGGAAATGTGTTAATAATTCTCACGAATGAGTAAGGGCAAGAGGAACCTCCTTGGTTAGCTTCTAAAGTAAGCACATGCACCAAAAGTTTGTTCAGAGTTAAAATTACCCTAGGAAATCCCTTAAATAACCCCTATAGTATAATACACATGGTTTTATGTATACAAACACTTTAGAGTAATTCTTTCACACACTCAAGTTTGAGGACCACTGTCTAAGACTGAAGAAAGTATCCAAAGGCAAGTCTATATGTAGATGTGTCACACTTCAAATCAATACTGCCTTTAGGTAAGTGGCAAATGAACAGAGAAAAAAGAAATAGATCATGAGCTCTAACATGTTTGTGCTTATCTGTAGACTTTACCCCATTTTATGTTTAATGTTGAGCCTCCATTACTCTAGTACACGGTTAACGGATGTGGTTCCTTTTCTGAGCATCAAACAAGATAGCGGCATACATATTGGAGTTAGCAGTAAGTTCCAAATCCTGAGAGTAGCTTAAATGCACAAATGATGTCACTCTACTTTATCTTAATATACAAAAGAATATTTAGTTTGGCTTCTTTGATATAAAAAGCTTGTTTTAAATGATGCTTTAACTGCCTACAGCTTTTTGTGTCTCTTGCTATTTCTAACTGAATTTTTGACAGCAGTGATCCTATAAGAGCCTATGCAGGCAGCAGTTTTAATTCAAACATTCAAATGAATAAATCCAAGATAAATTCTGTCACAACAAATGTAACATGTCAATACTTTTTTTTATAAGTAGAGTAAGCTAATTTTAGATTTGAATACTATCTTTTTCTTTCCCTAATTATGATCATCTGCAATAAACCAATTCACTACAGAGCTTTTACTGCAAGGATTACCCTCGTTACAAAGCAAGACTCATACAGAGAAACTTTACAGACTCCTGAAATGAGAACACTGTTGTGACCCTTGACAATTTCATAACAAAGAATATTGACTAAACTAGATCATCACTGACTGCATTTCTTTATGCTTTTATCAAAAGAAAGCACACGTATTCAGAAGTGTTAATTTTCTTTTTTCCTTTTCTCTTTATTTTTTTTTTCTTTGCTGTGGTGAAGTGAGTTACAAGTTCCCATAAGACCTGAAGACTCAACACAGCTTGGGTAAGTAGCTTGGAATTCTCCCACATGAGTTTGGTGGCTGGGTCAGTCAGAATGATATTAGTACATTTAATTTTCAAAACACATACAGTGGAACAGATGTGTTTTATAGGAACTGTAAAATGAAGTTCAGAAATAAGGGGTCTGGGTAATGTTTTAGTACTATATGGCTAGAGATCACTGTGTGAAACTAATTCCTGCTGATAATCATAACTTGTCTCTGTGAAAACTAGTTTATAATATTTGTGTATAGCACTATGGAGAATATCAAAGCTACCAAGATTTGAAACAGTGCAGCAGGAGCTCCAGAACTTTATGTAAATTAACCCCACAACATGGAACACATTAACTTGAGGGTTTTAGGAATTTGGAACTCAGAATGCCTAAGATGTGGGTTTAATTGAAAGGCAGTATTATGACAATCAGTTTTTCTCTTGAGACAGAATTTTTTAAGGTGCATGCAAATGTATAATTGAGCATTGACATATTACATCATGGTGACACATTTTAAACAACCCATATCTGCTTCAGAATATTTATTATATTTCACTAAAATACCACTGGTTATTCAAAGATTCCTCCTTTAGAGTCAAGCCATCTGAATAAATGAACAGTGCACTGAGGTGAGCCAGTCAACTCTCAGATGGGGCCAGGCCTCAAAGGCTCACACATACACAAAGCACTTCTTCTGGAAAAAATGTTTCTGGGTTTTCAACATAAATCAGGGTCAACACATAATACAATCATTCTCTAGTGCATTTCAAAGCTGGAAAACAGTCTAACTAGGACTGGTGATGCTTCCAGCAAACCTTCAGGCCAAACAGCAATCAGAAAGAGAATTCATGGCTTTGTGATCAAACCTCATCTCTGTTATAGTCCATGAAGGGGTTGTCTGCTCTCCTGGGGAAATTTTAAGTGGGCGTTAGAAAACTATACTTTCTCCACTGCTATGATTTTACAGGATTTCTTCTTTTCCTCCCTTCTCTTCCCTTTTCTTTTCTTTTCTTTCCTTCTTTTTCTTTCTTTCTCTTTCTCTCTCTCTTTCTTTCTTTCCTTCTTTCTCTTTCTTTCTTTCTTTCTTTCTTTCTTTCTTTCTTTCTTTCTTTCTTTCTTTCTTTCTTTCTTTCTTTCTTTCTTTCTTTCTTTCTTTCTCTTTCTTCCTTTCTTCCTCTCCTTCCTCTCTTTCTCTCTCTCTCTCTTTCTTTTCTTTCTTTCTTCAGTTTTGTAAACTATATACACAAATGAATATGGTTATGAGTAATACTAAATTCCAAGAGCTTTGATTTTTGCATCATAACAATTAACTTATACTTTTATGCCCAAAGAATGAGCCAAGTGTTTTGATTGGAATTCTATATGCATCACTCATAAATAATAGTACTAATAAGATTAAAGAATAATAATCAAATTATGAAACTATCATAAAAATTCTGAGAGTTGGCTACACGGAAGTTAAAGTGAGAAACATAACGTGTCTAATTGAAATTCAAGAAAGAGGAAATGAAAAGAATGATAGAGAGGTGGTGACATTAGAAGTGATAATGGATGATAATATTTCAGAAATGAAAAAAAAGGGGACAAGAATCCATCTTCTGAGGAGATAATCTCCTAACGAGATTAAAAAGAAAGAGAAAGGGACTAGATGTACGTTAGTGAACCTGCAAAAGACTCAGGCAAAGACTAAGGACATAACTAAGGATAAATCGTAATGGAAACCAGAAACAAAAGACATGGTATCTGAAGAGGAAAAAATATAAATATGCTACATCAGGCTTTTGGTATAAGAATATTTAAATATCTTAAAAGCTCAACAAATATCTTTAAACATCAAGTGTCAATGTATAGCTAACTATCAGCTAACCAGTCATTTAAGATTGATGATAAAATGAAAGCATCTTCAGATGAACAAAAATCAGTTCTCTAATTGCAAACCATTGTTGAATACCACAGAAAGCTTTATACTATCTAAAGAATGAAATTAAACCAAGAAGGAAATATGAGAGGCAAACAAAAAGAAAGAAAGACCAATGCAATATGCAATTGGAAGGACATTGGTGGAGCAAGTGAACATTGATGTATTTATAGTAAATTGAATGATGTAAATCAATAATAACTAATTGGAGGTTAAAACTAGTCAATAATATTGGAGATGGAGAAGTTAAATTTAAAGCATTATTAAATTCACCAAATATTAAAAATGTAAGACTGATCACTAAAAGAAATGAAATTATAACTTCCAAATAAGTAAAACAAAAGTTTGTAAAATACACACACACACACACACACACACACACACACACACAAACACACCCCATAGTCAATGTACTATATGGTAGAGGGAAAGAAGGGAGGAAAAAAGCAGCACAGCAAACACATGATGATTCAAAATCTCCAAAGTAAAATGTTAAAAATGATATCAAATAAGTCAGGAATTGCACTATATGTAAAAGAATTTTACTTGCCAAATCAAGGAGATTCTGAGAATTTCAGATTGGATTAAATTGCTCAAATCAATCATATGATGTTCATAAGGTGATATGCATATACACACAGACACATAATGACATAGAAAGGTTTAAATAAAAAATGATGATATATATCAAGACAACTAAAGAAAAGAATAGTAATACTGATATTTAACAAATTAGGCTTTAAGGCAAAAAGCTTTAAGGATTTAAGGATAGGACATTTTAATATCATATATTATTACATGATATTAAAAATAAGCAATTGCATATATACATATATATGTGTGTGTGTGTGTGTATACAAACACACACACACACACACACACACACATTCTGAATCTGGATGTGCCAAACAATATAATCTCAAAACACACTAAACAAAAATGATAGAATTTCTGAAAAGAATTGGGAAGTCCACTAATATAGCCAGAGATTTTAACATATCTCTCTGAGAAATCATAGATTAAGAAGATAAAATTTTAGTAAGATGATAGATTACGCACTATTAAACCCCCTCACACACACATATACACATATGTATGCATCTACTGAATACATATAAAACCATACACTAAACAATTAGAAAACATTAATTATATTCAAGCACATACAGAACGAATTATATTTTGAAAATTCATATATTAGGATTTTAAAAAGTCTCATTTTGTACCAAAAAAGATGCTACACAGACCATAGTTTCTGATAAAAAGGGACTAAAACTATAAAGCAATAACAAATTATTAAAAACAAAATACTGATATCTAAACAACCTACTGCTAAGTATTTAATAATTTATTGGTCAGAATAATTTACAAGGGAAGTTGCTAAATGGAACTAAATGACACTGAAAATATTGCCTATCACAATTGTGGGATCCATCTAAAACTGTAGAAAGGGAATTATTAGACAAATCTATCAATAAGAAAAAGAAAGCAAGTATATAAATGATATATCTACCACTTAAATGCTATCATATAGATAAAAATGAAAATGAGTTTTATATTCCAATGTGGATAAATTTCAAGCACAAGGTTAAGTGAAAATATCACAATATGACATTATCTGTGTAATTTTTACAAGCAGAAAACTATGATATATTAAGGTTATGTAAGGAATGGAAATACATTATCTTTTAGAGGAATAAGAAATATTAATACTATATTGATTAAGGGGTGTGTGTGTGTATGTTTTATAAATTTTTATTTTACTATTTTGGAAGCCATATGTTTCAGTTCTTTTAATGGTTAGCCTTTTAGTGATTGTTTTAGCAATTAGTCCACATAGCGATTACATTGGACATCGAGGAAGAAGATGGGGTTGGAGGAAACAAACTCCAAATGTTCAGATAAAAATGCATTTCCTTAAAAAATCTTAATAAAAATATTAACTCTTCTTAAATTTGGTTACTGTGAAATCCTGGTTATTTCTACTTGCTTTATTTGTGTGTGCTTTTGAAAAAAGTTATAGTTTAAAAATATTTTTTAATTAAGATGAAAGAGAAAAGCTCAACTAGACCCGTGAGAGTTCAGGAAAGCTTCAGGATGGAAGTGATGCTCCTCCTGGCCTGAGAGCCAGATCAGACCTGGGGTGGGGTGAAGCAGGACTAACTCAACTGCAGCATGGCTCATGGAGTCCACACCACCTTGTGATGGAGGAGGTTGGCCTGACTCTCTTTCAACATAAATTTGGTAGTAACAAGGAAATTGAAAAAGAAGTCATTCCATGGGGCTATTCAGTGCCAGAATGAATAATGTAGATCTCAGTTGATGACTTTGAGGGAGAATGCCTTCAGAAAAGCTTAAAATATCTGAGATGAATTGACTAGGAGATCATTCAAGTCAGGAGAAGCTGTGAGAATCATGATAGGCAAGAGAAACTACCGTAGCTTCATTAATTTATTGATCAAATTTGTATTGAGTTTCTCCATGCACAGATTATCTATACAATATTCATCAGCATAAAGGTGATAACTAAAATATTTATGAAGCAAATAATTATTTATAAAATCGTGATTATCCACCATGCATAAAATGGATAAAAATTATCCATTTTTATTCTTACAGAGTTTGAATTAGAATAGATATTACAAATCATTGCACAATGACAACATTGTGTGCTGTCTGTAGCAGAGGCATATAATACAGTGTGGAAGATAAGGGAAGTATCTTGGCAAAATTAAGAGCCCAGAGAGCAGTAGTTGCTCAATTAAGTATTTATGAATAAATGATTGCATAAGCTGATATTTAAACTGAGACAGGAGAGATGGAGAGGAATTTGCTAGCTGAAATAAGCAGGAGGGAAACTTTTGGGGGCACAGACAGCAATCCAGGAGGAAAAAAAGATCATTTTTTGAAGGAATTAAGAGACATTCAGAAATGTCTGACCCCAGAAGCACAAGGAAAGAGCAGACAGAGATGAAGCTTGTGAAGACAACTGAAAGGTTCTCATCATGGAGTGACATAATTAGATTTGTTCTTCTGTACCTGGCTGCGAAGTGCAGGCTGGCAACGTGGGTGAGAGTCCTGTTAGGACACTGTCTCAGTTAGTTGATGAAGACAGTGGCCAGACTAAAGTAGAATTGTCTGTGGGGAAGGAGAGAAAAAGATGGATTTAAAGGATTTTAGGGGATTACATTGTGAGAGTGAATGAGTTCTCCAAGGAATTGATATATAAGAAAATATTTTTGTGCTCTCCGGATAATCCCCTAACATCTTACGAGACAAACCAGGTGGCTTATTACATGTTTCCTGAACACACCACAGCTCTTTCCTGCTGCACAGCTCCCTCCATGCTCACTTCCTCTAATTATCTTCTCCAATCCCATTTCTGTAAATCTCTCCCTTCCTTCAAATCGGGGCCTCAATGCAACCTTGTTCCTGGATTCTTTCATGATCTCAGTTCTTCTACAAAATATCTAATCTCTATGTCCTCCAAATCTCTAGAATATTTTTTTGCCTTATTTTTTATTGCATTTACTACATACTGCCTGCTATAATAAGTATTGTGTATCTTGTATTTCCACCCAACTGAGATTTAAGTCCAATGAAAACATCAAATATGAGTTGTTTCCCTCTAAAGTGTTTGACATACTGTCTTGTGCATTCAGACTCGATAATAACAATGCACTGTATTAATACAAAATTATTTCATTAAATGTTGATTTACAAATTGTTTTAACAGGAAATTAACTTCATTTTAAAACTGTTCATATTTTAGAACTGATTGTAAAATCAAGCGTAGAATAAACAATTGGTTGATATCAATATATGCTGTTATTATTGTGTGGTTTTTAATATCTGTTGCCTAAAGCTAATATAATTTAAAATAAAGTAGGTGTTCAAAGAGATATGAAGGCTGATCATGATGCTATCATCTGTGGTGATGTTCATAAATCTTATAAAATAATAAAAAATGTAAAAGCATTCAATAGAGTTAAAAGAATAGGAAAAACAAAATTAAAACAAAAAGAAGGATTAAGAACTTGGTGTTGTTTTATACCCTTAAGATTACAAGGGAAGAAAAGAAAACTGTATAAATATTTATGCTGTTGTTTTCTGAATCAGTATGCCTCCTTGGTAGTGGGCCAGTAGAAAATGTAGAAGAATCATTTGGCCATAATTTGGCTTCTGAATATTGAGGATATGTGTGTAGGATCAGAGTTACAGGGTGATTTCCATGAATCTATTCCAACCCCTCTGAAAGTCGAATCCATCTGTCAGTTCCTTGAGCCAGAACTGAGCTCTTATAAGTCATCTATCAAAACTTTGGAATCTGATTGAAAATGCTGGCTGCTGGAGAGGTGCCTTTCTTGAAATAACAACTTTGCCTACATCATAATCACAGAAATAGAGGGGAAAAAAATGACATGGCTTAAAAAAAATAAAAAACCTTCTTGTTTTTCACTTTAAATTCTTTATTTCCCTTGCTGAGACAAAAGGCAATAGTGGCAACTATACACGTAATCCCCTTTCTCCCCGAAAAAAATCGAATACAGAGTTTTGATTTCATGGCAGTCAACTCTGATATTTTTACTCCTTGCTAAGACATAGGACATGGTACCTTGCCTTTGTTTGCAGGCGCACTGGAAGTGGTAGAATCCCTTTTAAGTAGAGAAGGGGCATATTGAAGCTCTTTTTTTGTAAAACTGTTGTTCAATTGAATATTAAACATGCCATCCATAAAATTAAATTTATGCATCTGCTTCCTTCAAGGAATAACTACTTGCCCCCCACCTCCCGTAGAGAGAAACTCAACAAAAGACATAATTTTTCCTCTATGAACTAGATGGTAATTGTTAGATATATATTATGCAGTTTCATCAATTCCATAACAACTTATATCTATGTAAAATGTAAAGATTCTTAATATTTATAGAGCATTACCTTCTTCACTTTCAAATTGTCTCAAATTTTACAAAAACAAAATATATAGACAACTTACATAATTATCGTATAATTAGTTATTCAGTTTGGCAAGAAAATCTCTAATCCTGCAATTTTCCTTTGAGATATTTGGTCTGAAATATCTCAAAGGAAGGTCTTGGAGAAAGCAAGATGTAAACTTCAAGTTGGCCCACTTTGCTTCTTTTTAATCACTTTATTAAAGCATTTTAGGAAGAAGAGCATTAACATTTATGAACTCAATTTGTTTTGGAAAATATCTGATAGAATTTTTTGGTCTACTGGGAGGCCGGGGCAGGAGGATTGCTTGAGCTCAGGAGTTTGAGACCAGCCTGAACAACAGTGAGACCCGGTCTCTACTAAAAATAGAAAAATTAGCTGGGCATGGTGGCATGCCTGTAGTCCCAGCTACAGAGGAGGCTGAGGCAGGAAGATTGCTTGAACCCAGGAGTTTAATGTTGCAGTGAGCTATGATGACACCACTGCACTCTCTCTACCCAGGATGACAGAGGGAGACTCTGTCTCACAAAAATTAAATAAAATAAATTAAAAAAATAAAAGAATTTTTTTGGTATAGGTAAATAGAATCCTGAGATTGATGATCAGTTTAATTAATTAGTTTACAGATATCCAAAATACAGCCTCAAGTTTTGATTTTGAAAATCAGATAAACTCAGACAGAGCCTGGTTAACAGCAAACTTAAACAAGAGGATTAGAATATTTTGAAAGTAAAACAGAAAAAAAGAAAGACAGTTCCTTATTGGGGATTGATTTGGTGATCTTTAACATTCAACTAAATATTCTCTTAAAGCAAGAACTGTTTTTTTCAAGGTTATCCATCTTTTGCCACTTGCTTTTTGGCTAGTGATTAGAAATAGTTGTTATTAGCACCTCTACCTCAATACTTCTTTATGGAGGAAATAATTATGTCTATTAGCCTATCCTTTTTACTTGTTACATAAATTTCTCATTTTTTCCATCTCTTTATAATGGACATTTTCAAACTTTCAGAAAAATGGAAAGAATAGTACTACAAATGCCTTTACCTCTTTCCATTTTTCATATATATTTATATTTTGCCATATGCACTTTTCCCCATCTATCCTTCTGTCTCTTTCTGTTTCCCTCTCTGTTTCCCTCAAACACGTTTGAACATTTGAAGTTGCAAATAGCCAAAAATTTACACCTATATACTTTAGTGTACATTTGCTAAGAACCAGGACTTTCCCTTACATATCTACAAAAATATCATCATGTAGAAGGAATTTAATATTGATATGGTAATTATCTAATATATATTTCATATATAATTTTTTCTAAAATATCTCAAAATATGCCCACTATAGTTGTACATTCAGATGTCTGAGTGTGTGTATATATGTGTGTGTGTGTGTGTGTGTGTGTGTGTGTGTGTATAAGACCTGGATATACTCAAGAATAAAACATTGCATTTGGTTAAATTTTATATTTAATTCACCACTTTAAGATTTTATGAGCATAGATAAAGCATAATAATTAGAATCCAATAACTTTGCAAATTTTAAATGAGTGACCAAAAGGCAATTTAAGGAAAATATTGAATTTATTTCCTCCAAGACTTACAAGATGTGAAGAAAATCCAGAATGCTACAGTAATTGACTAGGAGTTACTAGAAATGCCATCATTATGAATATATAAGAGACAGCAGATACAATTTTTGGTAAATTGAAGTTTCAGTGATATCATTATATTTTCTTAAAACTACTTTCTCCTTATAAAAATAAAATTTTCATTAAAAAGTGATTCTCAATGTAGATATAAGAATGAACATTTGTTAAAGATTATATTCCATGAGGAAACTAGGTAGATATTTTAACTTGTTCAAAAGAGACTATGAAGAACAGACAGGCTAATAGAATATTAAAATAAATGTCCATTGAGAAGCAAATTTTTTTCCTGGGGGGTGGGTAAAGCTAGACAGGACAGAATTTACATGTCTAAATATAAAGCATTTTACATTGCTATCAGTTATCTATAATTTATAGAGTTGTAAAATAACTTCCATAAAATAAGACTCTGGTTCTGCAAAAGCTCTTCTCTAGAGTCTAGACAATGCATAATTTTTCCCTGAAGCACATTTTTTTACTATATCTTTATTAATACCTGTCCCATCCATTTAAAATTTACTATAATTATGACTACATTTAATATTAGAGAAACAACACTGTTATGTCATTTGAATTATTTTTATATACACAATCGATTCCTTAAGAAGAGTTAATTAAATTATAAATATTCAAATCTCTAAAATGGTTTTTCAGCAGCTTCTGGAGGAATGTGTTAAAAATATTTATTCTAAACAAACATGGCTGGAGAAGTCCCACCTCCAGGGTCACAAATAGAAATTTTACTATTTGAAATATTATTTTGGCAAACTTTTGATACATAACATTTATTTATGCTGATGTGTTATGATTATTTTGTATGGGTAATTAGAATGAATAAAGATCTAAATTAAATGAAGTCGGAGAAAAGCTCCTTCTAAGGAAGTATGGTGCATCTCCCTATACATAGATTTCCAAAGACTTCTAGAATAAGACAAGTAAAAGTAAAAATGATTCGCAGAGCTACACTCTTCTTAACAACTCAGGTCAAATCTTTGACCTTGGTTATGGTTATGGACTGCATGTTTGTCCCCAATTCCGCCAATTCTAACATTGAAACCCTGACCTCCAATGGGATGATGTGATGGTATTAGGAGGAAGTAATGAGGTCATGATGGTGGAAACCTCATGAATGGGATTAGTGTCCTTATACAAAGAGATAGGAGAGAGCTTGCTTCCGCTCGCCCTTTGCTCACATCAATGAAAGGAAGGACACAAGGAGAAGACGACACTTGGTAATGGCCTCATAAGAAAAAGATGCTGGAAGTGAGCCTTCACCAGAGACTGGATGTGCTGGCACCTTGATCTTAGACGTCTCAGCCTCCAGAACTGTGAGAAATAAATTTTTATTGTTTAAGCCACCTTGGCTATGATATTCTGTTGCAGCAGCTCAAACTGACTAATATAACCTCTAAAAGTCTTATATTTCTTACTTTTCGCCACATGCCCTGGAATCTTCTTTGCCTGAAAATTCTCCTCTAGTGTCTGGGCACCGCTTTCCCTTCCTAACTCTACATAATTATAGGGCTGTCCAAAGGAAATAGGACATAATGGTTTGGGCCATGAATAGGATCAAAGCAATTAGCAAATTTGGCAGCATTAGTAACAACGGCAGCCTCCAAACTTTTTGGCACCAGGGACCAGTTTCATGGAAGACAATTTTTCAACAGAAGGGTGGGGAGGCAGAGCTCAGGCGGTGATGCTAGGGATGGGACCACTGTAAATACAGATGATGCTTCCCTCGCTTGTCCCTGTCCCGCTACTGCTCCCCTCCTGCTGTGCAACCCCCACACCTTCCTAAGTTTCATAGAAGACAATTTTTCCACAGGAGTGAGGAGTGTGGACGGAGCTCTGCCACCCGGTCCCTAACAAGCCGCAGATCCATACAGGTCTCTGGACTGGGGGTTGGGGACTGCAGAGTAAAAGGATCCATCTCTATCTACAGATAATTTAAAAAATTATTTTTGCATCACATAACACATCTAGTAATATTGGGAGGCTTTTGAAATTTTTAATTTTTTACTGTGATAAAAATATACATATTGATTGTGGTAATTTTGCACAGTAGGAATATATCTAAAAAAATAAATATCCTAATTTAAGGTTAGAAGCCAGGGTTTGGAGAGACAACATTAAGATTTGGTATACTTCCCTCATTTTATTTTTCTTTCTGTTTCTTTCTTTTTTATTATGTCATGTTAAAATCATCAAGTTTGGTATGTTTTTTATTTAACACAAAGTGAACATTTTTCTGTGTGATTATATAGCCTTCAAAAACAAGATTCTTAATGATTGTGTAGTGTTTCTAGTGTTTCATTACATGAATGCTCACAATTTTAATCCATTCCCCTAAAACTGGATTCCATATGCTCCTAGTAATTTGCCTTTATAAGTAATTAAGAATGATGGTAATCTCTGTACAATCTTTAGTTAATCTTCATATTTTTTCATGATATGATTTGTGGTTAAAAATATTATGTCAAAGATTAAAACATTTTAAATTTCTCAGTACATATTGATAAAAAACCCTTATAAAATCATGTAAAAATTTATGATCCTCCCAGAAGTATCAAAGTATTCCCACCTCATTACACTCACAACAATCTTAGAATTATCCATTTTAAAAAAACATATGTTAATCTGAGAGATGAAGAGAACCTAAAGTCTTTAACTGGGCCTTTTTTTGATAACTGCTAAAATTATTCAGCTTCTTTTGTGATTTTTACTGCTACTATTTCAAAATTAAAACTTACGGTTTTGGACACATGATTATATCTTTGCTTATAAAATATTCAGGAAAGACAAAGTACAGAAATAGTAAATATTTTAAAACATTTTCTTAATTATTTAAATGTTGGTTAAACTCATTGATCCAAACTCTCCTATTCATTCTGTGAAACTTGACTTTTTTCTTGATAGTTATTTTTTTAAATTCTACTCTTATCTGTGCATCTAGGTACCTAATCCACTATTTGACTCACAGTACATTTTAAAACAAATATTTATTGAATGAATAGAGGAGACAAGTCAGCTGCTATTATGTTGTGTGGTTTCTCATTGCATATTTCACGTGTAAACTTGTTTTAGTTGCTTCAGTCCTGCTCATCCTCTGCCCTAATAAAAACCAGTTTTTCTCACATCAAATTTTATTGGCTATAACCTTACCAAACCTGGGTCTGTAGGATGTTCAAAAACCAGAACTTTGAGCTCTCTGTTACATCTTCATTACGTCTGATAATGCACTCTTTATTTTAAATATCATTGAACTAGATGTATATCTAAAATCAGATCAATGCACCAAGAAGATGAACACAGTAACAAAACTAGTTTGCTTCTGAATTACAGGGACTCTGTGTAGTTTGGCCATGTCAGACATGACCTTGGAAAAGTCAGTTAAACTGTGAGATGGCAATTTCCTTCTGGCACCAATTCTGAGAAGGACTTTCTGTGTTGATTTTTAATGAGAAAATATAACTAGTAAATATAACATTAATTGCAACATAATTTTCTACGAGTCCCACATTGACAAATAATCCTTGATGTTCCAGCACATGACTTAGTTTATGGAGTCATGTTGCATTTTTAAAGACTGGAAATATGGAGTCAGAATTTCTGTTTAGGCAGATCTGGCATTTGAGAAAAACTATTATCTCTGCATAAGACCTTTACTTTATTATTAGCCCTGGAAAAAAACAGTCCTGGAGAATGTCAGCATGCTCATTGACCCATAGCAAATCATTTTGACACCTACGGGCACTCTCAATTACTCTCAAACCTTAATGTCCAATTATTTTTAGGGTGACAACAGTGGACCCTGATCATTACAGATAGAACTCACTATTAAAGTCACTTTATGAAGAGTTTCATATCCATGAAAAATAATCTAACAGGAAACATCATTATACAATCAATTTTTTAAAAAAGAAACAGGTCCCTCAGACTAAATATCTCCAACAAAATATCATCTTGCAGAGAAAAGGGAAGGACTCTTGATTATGGTTAGGGAAGAATGTTATTACCTGAATAATTACCTAAAAAATCCCAACAAATGTAAATTTGCTTCCTTAACTTCATCTTTTTGTCTAGAACCAGCTACCTCTATTTTTACCAGTTTCTCTTATTAAATTAAATTTAGCCTAATATTGCTGCCTCTGTACTTTGAACCCCCAGTTAGCAAACTGCAACTTAATTTAGTGTATAAACAATCACAAGTCTAATAAAGAGGATATTCTTATAACAAACAGCTGAGTCTCAGCTAATCACAGCTGCCAACTCATTAACCATGTCCATACAAGGCAAATGCCAAGCTGTAACCAATCAAGCTCTTTCTGTAGTCATTTCCTTTCTCTGTCTATAAATACTGCCTGCCCACGTTACTAGGTGGAGCTCTCTGAGCCTCTCCTGGTTTAGGGTGCAGCCTGATTCATGAATTCTTCTTTGCTCAAATGAAATCTGCTAATTTTAATTTGTTTAAAGATTTTCTTTTAACACGCCTATTGTTTAGGATAAAACTTGTGTTTCTTTTCAAAGTGTTTCTTTCCACAGGAAATTAAAATCAGTGCTTTTCTAAGAGGTAATAGCCCAAGTCTCTACTCTGGTAGGCAAGTGATAAAATGTATCTTCAATTAACAGGTAGCTTGAGGCACATGTGGTCAAAACATGAGTTGAAGGCTTTCCAAATGTTGATCAAAAATACTTTATAGAGGATATAGAACATTCTAAAAAATAAATACAGCACAACGAAAGGTGATTACAAACAACCCTGCAAGCTATAGAGCTGGAAAGGAGCTTTAGAGAAGGTAGAATAAGAGAGAAAGAGACATATTGAAGGAGAAGTAAGAAAAGATTGACTAAAACAGTCTGGAAGAATACTTGTGTAAAGGCCAACTAAAACAGCCAGGATACAAAAGAATAAAACAAAATATTAAGAGTTAGGTAGAATCACATATTAGAAATGCATGCCGGGCAGAAAAATGAAAGAGCGAGTCACTAAGAGAAAAGGAGGAAGAAAACAACATAACTAAAGGAAAATAAGTAAAAGACACCAAGAGATATAGATGATCACTTAAAAAACTATCTGGCATTTATTCATGCTTTGCCACAGTAATTATCTGCCAAAGCTGAAATTATAGTATTCCTCTGTGATTTGTTTTAATAGACTCAGCCAGGTGCATTATCTGTAAGCATTCTCATTCAGGAGAAAAATTAGCCAGTCATGGATCTGGATGTGAATTTAAGGGACAAGAATAAGTAAAAAGCTCTCCAAATGATATTTATGCAGTGGTCCAATCAAAATTGCATAAATTACTGAATTCAATTGCCAGGAAAAGGGGTTAAATTTAATACAGCTAGACAGCTGAGCAGCTGCTTTCATGATTTAAATAAAAACAAGCTGAAACTCTTGCTGTCAGCTCAGTGATATATGACTTGTAATGGGATGTTTCCAACCTTCACTTCCATATGGCCGCCTACACTTTAGGTAATGCTCCCTGCCTCCAGTGCAACCAACTTTTCAGAAAACATCTGGGTCCCATTCCTGCTCTATTAGCTACGACGTTGCCTCCTACAAACACGAATGATTCATTGGACAACATCCCTTCACTTCAGGATCAAATTAGGGAGTTTCATTGATAATTTTATCATGTTTACAACCAGAGATACTACATGCAAACATGGCACATATTCAATCCATAAAATTCCTTCATGCAGTGTTCATCTGAGTATAGATAATATATTGAAGAGGAAAGGTGAATTTTTAATGGTTGGAATGTAAAAAAAGAAAATCAAGGCTAAGCCCAACAGGGTGGAGTATTTGTGTTGCTACTCTCTTACTAATTTATACTAGAAACTTCTCTCCATCTACACTTTCCCCTCATCCTTCTAAAACATAAAAATAAAGGAAGAAAAAAATGCCAAACAGCCCCCAGAAAAGTGGTTTCAGCACAGGGTTAAAAAGAGAACTTTTAAGTTCAAATAAGAAATTCCTTTATAAGACTTATGGAAAAATTTTTTAAAAGTATATAAATTCTCATCATTTGAACCAGGACATTTGTGTGTCTTGCAAACTAAACAAAGTGGGAGGTTCACTTCTTCTAATAAGATCTTTGCTAATATAAAATTCAAAATATACTAGATACCATTCTGTAAAGAGAATTAGAAATATTCTTTTTTTTATTTCAGCATATTATGGGGGTACAAAAGTTTAGTTTACGTATATTTGATACATGGTACTTTGAGATTGTGCCTCCAATTGTTAATTTGTAACTCCCAACAACAGTTAAATATAAGCTATATTTCTCATTTTTAATCCATTAAACCCAAATTAATAACTTACACAGCTTCCATTAATTCCTCACTTTAAAACAGTAAATATCTATACATAGGAACAGACACAATTTTAAGCCAAATTTTCTAAAATGATTATTATCCCCATTAAAAGACTACAATAACTAGGAAAACAAAAAAGGAGGATGGGGAGAAGGACAAGGAGCAACAGCAACAGCAGTGGCATATTGGTGGCTGGCTATAGAAGCTTTGAGAATTTTGTGACAGAAAAGGAGGAAAAAAGACAAAAGTTGTCCTTTTCTACAAAGAAAGAGTAGAAAAGTGCTTACATAGTCCCCCTTACAGTTATAAGCCTATTGTTACTCTGCAAAATTCAAGGTCTAAAAGTTTGCACTTAAAGACAATGGAGGAGTTCAACCTCTGGGTAAAAAACTTTGTATAATTATTCAGGCTTGGACATAGGCAATTATGAGCCTTGACCTGGCAGTTCTTATGGGGGAGGCTGCCCTCCTCACACCAGACTTGGTGCACGTCCAGTGCGTCGCAGTTTCTAAAGGGATTTCCAAGAAAAGACTCAGCCTCCCCTGGTGGATCATGCTTTCTGGCATACTTACATGTCTAGTCCAGGCAACTTCATTCCCGAGTCTCTCTGGGCAGAGGTCTTTTTTCAGGTGCCTCTGCAGAAACCTCCTTATGGGAGGAAGAGAGGGAAACCTTGAAACCACTTTTCCCCACTCTAACTAAGTACCCAGTACTTCTCACTTTTGGCCTCTCCCCTTTGCTCTCTCCCCACTCCAGGTCCATAAAACTGCCAGAACCTTTTGTTCAGGGCTCCCTCAACAATGAGAAGACCCCCATGTCTGTGCTCATCCACTTGACCCTCAACCTACACGTCATTCTATGGGGGAAAATGGAAGAGGGGATTCCCCATTTTTCTTCCATGTTAGACCCCTGTTTATACCACTACACCATTAAAAGTTTAACTCTCATTTTTGGCTTGATGCTTTAGTCAGCTATTCCAATACAGTGCTGCTAAGGTCTCTCTCCCAGTTTAGCCGAGTCCTGGATCATAATAATGAACCATATTCACTCATTTATAATTCAGAGCATCATCAGGAGAGTTTTTTCAGAGCATCTCAAATATAGACTGCTCTCATTAACTTCTCAGTAATTCTTGAATATGTCAGTTTGACGGTTATAGCAGGGCAAACAGGTAACAATAGAACAGGAACATGATCCTGATACCTTCTGTTGTACTGGGAAGCTTAACTTCTAATAACTGTTTTTCCCTTTGGTTTTACAATCAAAATCTATAAATAGGATAGTTCGATGAACTCTACTTCCACGTTTATCTCTCACTATTCCAGCAATGTAGTAAATCAATGCATACTTTCTTGGCTCTCAACATTCTCCATCTCTCTGAAGGCATAGATCAAATTGGCACCTCCCATATGATGAGTTTCCTTTGAAGTACCCTTTTGTATTTAACATAATGCAAATTTCACATTATATTACATAGTGTCAGTTTGTTTTACAATAAAAATGAGGTATTAAACATCATGCCAATTTAGAGAGTGTATATCAGTGTTTATTCAAGAGCTTAGCATAATGAATGACCCTAGTCTATTGACATGTATATATGTTTCATTTTGCAAAACAAATTCTTGTGGAGCCATTCAGACCTGGATTAAGATTATAGATCTTCTAGGCATTACTAAATTGTCTGTGAGGATAATGCTGCCTTTCTTGCAGGATTCTGTGAGGGTGAAATGAAATAATGTGATTTTCAACACCTATTTCTTCTCTTTCTTTCACACCTCTTTTCATATATAACTGTCAAAAAGCTGTGCAACTGTGTGGCTCAGGTATAGTATGGTTTTATGGCCAAAGTAACATCAATATGACAATCAAAATAATGGAACAGTAATTTATATATTTATTACAGACACTTATAAAAATGCCAAACGGAGATGATGCACAGAAAACATAAATGCACTTCAATATTATTTAAAATGCTTATTTTTCTATCTTTCTCCCCAAATTCATATTTGTCATAATAATTATGTTTGCTTTGAAGCTCTCTCAAAAGTTTTCTAAACTGATTTTTTATTTCTCATCCGTCCACCTGCTGAATGTTTTCTTCTCTTTTCCTAAACTATCATACTAACCTCTTTAATGCAAAACGTCCTTCCCTCCTCTCTCCATTACCCATCTGCTCACCAAAGTGAAAGATTTAACACTCACTCTTTTCCCCCTTCTACCCATCTCCCCACTTTTCCTTGCCCAACTCTCTCTTTTAATAAACCAGACTGCCTTAATCACATGTCAGAATACATGGGGTATAACAACATGAGTCTTGCACCATTGCTAGCTTGATGGACAAGACAATTGGGGAAGAGCTGGGAGTGATCAGTTAATGAATGTCAAAATATTGTATGAAGGAAAGACTTCTGCCTTCATAACTTGGAATGTCTATGCTAAGATTTAAATAATGTGTGCTACACAGCCATGAATAAAACATCTGCCAATGAGTAGAATCTGAATCAAAAGACGTTTTACCTAACAAAATTGCCTCAATTATAATTCAACACTTCAGTATTCTATTAAAACAGCAATTACACCAATATTTAACTTTAAACATGGAAACCACACACTCACACACACATGCACACACACAAAACTAAATAAAAAATTCCATCTGGTTTAACCTAACAACAGCAACTGGGAGGAAAGGAATCTGGGATACAAGAAGGAGAAGGGAGAATACAGAAATTCTAAGAGTAAAATAAACAAAGCATTTTAAAGAGTAAATAAAGATTATAAAATATTAAATGGTGGTACAGATGGAATTTTATACCATGTTTTCTATTATATAATAAAATCAGATTATTGTTCTAGAGAAATAGTCACATATTTTTGATTCAACTGTTGAAAACAAGACAAGAATACTAAGAGAAAGATTGGAGACATCAGGGAAAGAGAAAGGGAATTAATAGCCTTGAAATCTATAGATTGTTACATGTGCATTTTACTTTTTTGTTTTGGACTATTATTAAGCAGTTTTATGAAAAACATTTTAAAATCTATGGGGTAAGATGAATCTGTTTAAATTACCAGCTATAGTCTGGTATAGGAAATGCTTGCCTGGCTGGGTGTAAGGAACCACATTCTCATGCTGGAATCACAGTGTGTCTCAGACAAGATCCAGGCGATAAGACACAGCCCACTTTAGGGATACAGGGGGAGGGGCTGGCATAAGGAAAACCAGTTAGAAAAGCCGTGGCAGCCACCGAGGGGGAATAGGGAACTATTGCTTAAATGGTTACAGAGTTTTTGTTTTGGGTGATGGAAAAGTTTTGGAAATAGATAATCGTAATGGTTATATAGCATTGCAAATGTACCCAGTGACACTGAGTTGTACACTTAAAATGTTCACTTAAAGTATGCTGAATTGTACACTTAAAAACGATCACATCGGTAAACTTCACATTGTGTATATTTTACAACAACTAAAGATGTTGTAATTATCTTTTGTAATTATCTCTGCAAGAAGGCTATCAAAAAATAAATAAATAAAAGAGTAAAGAAGGAGCTGATACAAAAAACAAAGTTATGGCAGAGCATAAAAGCCAACAGGAGACAGTGACGCTAATTTAGAGATTAATAATAGCAATAGATTACCCATAGCTTGAAGCCTTTGCCACCTAGGCCGGGAGACATAAGGGAGGGAGAATGAGGTTGCGGAGCCTGGGAGCCAAAGTTTTAGCAGGACTGGAACCACAGGGGAGGCTTTCCAAAAGGAGCTGAAACCTCAAAGGAGATACAGCCACCACTAATGATGCTGCCCAAGAAAAGAAAGGGGGAATCCTCTGGCTTCTCCTTTCCTCTCGACCATCAATTTCCCACAGTGGCCAAAACTAGGTGGAAGACAGAGGGTTTAGAAGCCAGTGATGCAATATGCAAGTTCAGCCCTGCAACATGGAGTAAAGCAAGCAAAAGCCAGGAATGGATTTGGAAGCAAACAAGCAATTAAAGCCCACACAACATATATCGCCGTAGTGTGTATTTGGGCACAACTCAAATTATTCTGATCAAACATATTATAAGGATTTGACCAAATTTTAAAACATATCTGAGAAGGAAAGGTCAATCTAAATCATCACCTGAAGCTTTTCCACTAACTACAACCTCTGGAAAGGGAATTAAAATTAGTCCTTCCATTTACTCATTGTTTCTTTCTTTCTTTCTTTCTTTTTTTTTTTTTACCATAGGAAAATTAATGTTTATCAAATAAATCATAACTTAAATCCTCCAATTTGAGGTTCATTATTGCCTCTCTCAAAAAAGACTGATTTATTAGCTGTACCCTTGCCATCTCTAAGCACCTTATTCTGTGTGAACATCTATTTCTCCCAAGGTTACTGTCATATTTTCCTTTATAGTTTCTTCACCTTCCTAGCACAGCAAAAGTACAAAAATATCTTGACTCGTTCATCTACTGATGGCTTAGTTCTCCTGGAGAATGGTCTTGCCTACATGCAGACTAGTCTCAAAATATGCCATCTAAGAGAACAAGTTTACAAAACTTCCAATGTAAAATGTCCTAATGAGACATTTTCACCTTTAAAGTCTATCCACTTCTTTTTCTCTTACAGCATAAACTCTCAAAGTCTTTAGTCTACAGCAGGGGTCAGCAACCCTTTTCTGGAAAGGACCAGATAATAAATATTTTAGACTCTGCAGGCCATATGGTCCCTGTCACAACTACTCAATTTTGCCGTCATAGCGCTAAGGTAGCCATAGACAATGTAAACAAATGGGAGTGGCTGTTTCAGCACAAGTTTATGTATACTGAATTTGAATTTTATATCATTTCGTATGTCACGTGTCACAAAACATTATTCATCTTTTGACTTTTATTCTACTATTTAAACACGTAAAAACCAATCTCAGTTTGTAGGCAGTAAAAAAACAAAAGACTTACTACAGACATCTGATTTACAACATAAACTTTCTAAGATCTGGCCCATCCCTGCTTTTTCAGCTTTATCTTTTCTGGTCCTTCACACCTACCCTGTGGTTTAGTTATGCTGAGACACTTGCAGTTCTCTGAGCATATCACGGCATTTGCCACAAATTTCCTCTGCCTTGAATGACTCCACTTCTTTCTACGGATTCTGCAAATCCCTGCTGGAAGAGACCTCCTCTGAGACGTTCACTCAGGCTCTTTGAACTATTTTATCGAACATTTCTCTTATAATCTCACTCCATCTATAATATTAATACATGCATATATCTAAACATGACTCTCACAGTATTGAAATTTTATGTACATATGTTTTTCTTTCCCATTCTTTGCTTACTGAAGACAAAGACCTTGCTTTAGTTATATTTTCATCCCCAGGATTTTGCAAAATTTCTGGAGAAGGGAAAATGCATAATAAATATTTGTCCATTGAAGGAATAGAGTGAATTAACACTCTGTTCTATTTTTAAAATGAAATTCAATTCTTTGTTTTATCAAGTAAGTAACTACTATAGAAACTGAACTTTAAGTTTTCCTCATCTACCCACTAGTGAGTAAGTTTGGGTCAGAGCATCATAATTAAAAATTGTCTTCAAACTAGTTGCTATTCATAGACCACCAATAAAATGACTGGAAAGCAGTGGTTCCAGTTAGTGTAGCTATGATCAGAAATAAGTTGTTGTGCTGTTTTTATTTCTAGAGACTAAATTAATTATCATTTTGGAAAACAGATCCTAAAGAAGAAATATAGAGATTGGGATTACAGCAGCTACCAATAGCTATAGACCCCTGGGGACATGCAGTTGAAATGCCCAGAAACCACACTGGTGACTTTTTGTCAATTTAACTCTCTTTGGTTAGAAGAAGGAAGCAATTCACTTTGGAAAGTAATTCAAAACATTACTTTTATGGAACAAGCTGGTAAACAAGGCAATATTGTGGTTGAGATTGCAAAATTTGCATAATTTTTTTTTAAGGATAAATCAGCAGACTGTAAAGAAATTCCTCACCAAGGGTAGCTTATTTTTTGGTATGCTTTACAGGAAATTTCTTAAAAAAACATTGTTATTAGTGGATATGACCTTAAGAGCAACTTCATAACAGCCTTCAAACACTACAAAGAAATATTAAATAAAGAAAAATGACATACCATTCCTTATTTCCTGAGCAAGAGGGGCAAGCATAAGGAATTCAAGTTACGGATTGGAAAATATTACTCATGTATAAAGATTTAAAGACATTGGAAGGATTCCTTAACTGAAGGTAATAATTCTGAAGATCTTAAAGAAAAAGGTAAATTTCTATCAGTTTGATGTGGTTGAATAATAATACTCTGTCTAGAAATAATTAACAAGATTTCATGTAGTAAGATATCACCTTATAGATCTTGTTAAATGCTACATTTACATGCTGTTTATAAGTAGGACTTTCTTGTCTTTGAAGGAGGGCATCTAAGGATCATACGGTTGTTAATGAATCTCTCAGTAGAACAAAACCAAACAACTTTTGCTAGGTAAGTGTGACAAAGGAAGATAAAGATCTCTGTCTGGAACTATCTATATCAAATGTTAGATGTGAAAATGCTGTTCTAAGATCCCAGCTTTGACGTGGATGTAAGAAATATGTAGAGAGACAATAATCAGTTCCAGGACTAAAGTATGTAACTCAATAGCTTAAAGGGGCCAGCCATAGATGACGTAGTTGGCAGTCTCAATGAAGTGAAAGACAACTAAGATATGTGTTGAGGACATGTAATTTAAAGATGAAGAGATTTGGGGGATATAATTTAAAAATGAAGAGACTTAGGGTTGCTGCTCTCCTGTTACCTACTGGAAGTTGCATAATGTAAAACAAACAAAAAACTGTAGTCTTGTGACTAGTTAGTGGTAAATAGTTGGCCTGACACTATGTTTACATGAAAACAAAACTGAAGGACATGACAAGCACACTAGCCCACTCATGATCTATAATCTCATCAAATAAGAAAAGGCCACCTAAGGAAAAAAAAAATTCAAGCTCCACTATAAAAAGTGACAAGATCTTTATTATTAAGGCAATGAAAAATCCTCTGAACATTTTTCTTTTATAACCATTGTGAAATCAACCTCAAACTTGCCTTGTAACTCTTGGCACTTCCCTAAAGATTATTTTGCTATGAAGCTCTGTGTCTGCACATATTCACACCAGACAACGGCAAGAGGACAACAGGAAGTAGCTTCCAGAAGCAGCAGCTGAGCTCCAGAAAGTGTGGGTAGAGAAACTGTGTCTACCATGTTGTGTGTTCTTTCTTCTCTGGAGGGTCAGGCTTGTGTCAGAATTTTCAAAAACATTTTTACCAAAACAGATGAAAGTAACATGAAAGAAAGCAAGATCATGCAGCACTCCTTTTCTTTGTACTTCCTCTGTGTCTTCTTCATTTGTGGGGGAACAAAATAACCAGTTGGTATTTAAGATCTTATCTAAAATTCTATGACAATGCTTATGTAATATATGTTGGTTAGATCGAGAGACAGGTTTCTTTTCCTTGCATATAGAATAATTTACATTTAGAATCTGACCACACAAAACTGGTTAAAGTCTGTTTCAGGAGGTGGAATATGAGAGTGCAGGGAAACTAAAATGCAACTAAATAGAAGGAATATGTTCTAGCTTTCAATAGCACAGTAGGGAGAATATGGTTAGCAGTAATTTATTGTATACATCCAGATACCTAGAAAAAAAGAATTGTAATATTCTCAACACAACAAAAAGATAAATGTTTGGGGTGATGGATCATCCATATACGCTTATTTGATCATTACACATTGTATACAGGTATCAAGTATCATGTCTACCTCCCCAATATGTACAACTATTATGTATCAATTTAACAAATAAAAAAATTAAAAATTTGCTCTTCTTCAATTTTCATCTAATTAATAAGTATATTTAAATGTTATAGAAATAATATATAACATAAAGGCAAAAGAGATTATATAAATTAAAATTATATCTGTGTAAAATGAAGGAAATTCAAAGGTCTGTATTTCAGATAATTGCAGAAAGTAAAAATTACACAACTTAAGGAAAAAAATGGTCAACTTTACATTCTATTACTCTAAAATACATCAATTTTACACGATAAAATGTCATGGGTAAAGATCAAGATACAACAGTCTGGGGTCAATGGAAACAGCTAGGTAATGATACTTGAGGCAAAGGATTTAAAAATATCTTAGTATACATACTGTCTATTGATGATTTTTATTGAACATAGGTCAATTTGGAAGTCCCTATACTGAAATATTAAGCACGTTTCCTGGGCCAGAGTCTCCAGGGATAATAAAGTCATACTGAAGAAGACAATGGAATAATAATGTCATGTTACTGTACTGAGCAATCTATATTGAAGTTAGGTACTTCCCTCCTCAGCGTCCAACTGTCCATTGGGGAATATGGTTCTCTGTATCTATTAAAAGAACCCTATAGCAATTTGTGCTTTTATTGGAAAGTAGTATGCCTGCTGCATAATTTATCGTTTTTAGGTTGACTTTTTAATATGGATTTAAAGCAGCATTTATGTTAATAAAACAATCAGGATAATTTGCAAATTAATCAGGGTGTTTTATAAATAATTTAACTTGCTATCAATTAACTCTATATAGGTGTTTCTTATTATGTACACTTAATAAGTACACCTACATGCTAAAAGTATGTAGGTGTACTTTTTGAACACGATGTTGACCTGAATAACTGTTTATGAGCCTCGCTGTTTTTTAGCATTAAGGGCAAACCTTATAGGACATGTAAGAACAGGCTGTTTCCATATGTGCATTTGCTCACCCATGCATTTTGAAACTAACATTTTCCCTTGAAAATATCTGTTGCTTTACCTTTCATTGTTGTTTTAACTCATTATGAAACAAAAGTTGCAGCTGCGAATAGAAACTTTAAAAGGCAAACATGCTTTTTCTTAGACAATAAAGCTACATTAAAGGGATAATGTAATGAAATAAACATCTGTACATCTATTTATTAAATATATGCTAAATCCCTAGTATGCCAAGTCTTTTCGTGTTAAGGTTGCCATATTTAACAAATAAGAATATAGGACTAGTTAAATTTGAATTTCAGATAAATAATAAATGTTTTTAGTATAAGTATGTAATGCTTATTAGTATAAGTATGTGTTGGGACATACTTATATTAAAAAAATAGTTGTTTATCTGAAATTTAAATTCAGTTGAGCTTCTACATATTATCTGATGACTCTCCTTAGTGTCCATTTTTCATCTGACAAAAGTTAAGAGAGAGAAAACCTTAGTTAGGACACATTTTTCTATCTCAGTCAATTACGTCATAACAATTTCACTTTTATGATTGTCTCTCTTTCTTACATGTAGGCTGCCACTTGGGCTTAGGTGTAGAGATAAAGGCAGAACCAAGGTGTCTTTTAATAGTGTATATGGGTATGGTGTATTCTTTCCTAAGGCTGAAAAGCACAATCAACTTGAAAGAAATATTATATAATATAAATATCATCTTTTAATAATTTTTAAAATCACTGTATCTCTCATATTCCATGTTTCTAATATATACAGATGCTGCTTGGTTAAAAGTATAATTTACAGGGCAACTTTCAGAGATCTAGACATTATTAAAGGAAAGAAATAAACAAAGACGTACCAACAATTTCTGAACAACTTCAGTATGTTTAGACTCATGAAAGAAGGTTTAAGTGATGTTTTAAAATTTTTTTTAAACATTTAGTTCTCACAACATTCATGTGATTTTTTTTTCTCCCAAATGAGAAAACTAGTTCAGTGGAGTTAATTGATACCTTTAGGTTATAGGACTTGTACGTAGTGAAAGCAAATTTTGAACTATGTCTTTCTCCATCCATTAAACACATTTTTTCATCATATCAGATGGATTTAGATTCCAAGGAGATTTAATTTACTGCCACACTGAATATATGTTACCAAAAGAAAGAATAATCTATTAGGGATTGTCAGTCCCCATTGGGAAAGGTGAATGCCCAGAGATACAATGTTCTCACTCTGGTATGACTGATCTTGCTATCAAGTCAACATTGTAACATCTATCAGCCAAATGAAGATGAGGGAAGTTACAGAGTAGACAGTTTTTAGGCAATTAATACCTCTATGGGAAAGCAAGCTTCCTTTCTGTTGACTTTGCTGTGCCCTTCCCTCCCTCCTCAAAATGGTAGACAACTGACATGATAGGTCAAAGATGAAGGCATTTACTGTACCCTTAGAATTTCCTTTTATCTGTTAACTATGAGTTCCCTCAAAACAATCGTCAGAAAAACCTGTTGATCATGCAAAACTAAGTTTATCATATGTACTTCAGGAAAGTGAAACGCCACCCAAGAGAAACATAAGACCCTTAGTAGTGTCCACAAAGATGCAAATCAGAGGAGGATATTTCTGGGGTTTATGGCCTGGGGCAGGTGATTTTAATGTGAGTCTGTAAAGGCAGAGAGCTAATTGGTATTGAGTAACCTCATGTAAAATTATAGTTTTGGATTAGTGGGCATGGTTTAGGATTGGAAGTGAGCTTTGATAAACAAATATTAGTCTTGGTAAATAAGCTATTTTATTTGAATTGCAATCTTATCACCAGGAGTAATTATATCCTGGAAGAAATGTTACTTTTTCTTTTTCTCAGTATTGTTTAATGTAGAGACAGGAATGAAAGCATGTTTATCCCATTATTGTTTAGTGAGGATACAGAAAAGTAATTTGGTTTCAGTTTTCAATACTTTCATGGACTTCAGGCCAGCAAGGGGACCTAGGCTGACTCTACCTTGAGAGTTGTTCTCATGACTATTGTCTTATTACACCAATAGCACTCCAAGGAGACAGCTGGTGCTGCTTTAGATCTTAGTAAACTAATCTTTCTTTCTTTTCCTTTTTTTTCCCCCTTTCTCCATTCTTCTTCATGATTTTCTTTGGACTCATCTTTGTTCATCAACAGAGTGATAATATAAAGAGGACTAAGCTTTGGAAGTTGGCCTAAAGGTAGGCAAATGGAGATAGAATTACCCAATCATCATATCTACCACCAGAAATAAGCTCCTTCTAGTACCATATTGTTCCAGCTAAGCAAGGATTTGAGAACTAAATCCCAACTATTGGTAAATTGCTCCCTATTCTTTCTTTGTCCTCGATACATTTATTTCTTTTAGGGACTTCATTAGTGAGGATACTGGTAGGAGGAACATAGAGCAGTAAGCTAGTTGTAGTCTGGAATGTGAATGCCCAGGTTGGGGGGACAGGAAGGAATTTGGAATGTACAGGAGAAATAGGGCACCAGCTATGTAATAAGAAAATAATCCAGCTTCTCAAATTGAGGTAAATTATGGTATTTTGGTTTTCTACTGCTGTGTAACAAAATACCACAAATTTAATGGCCTAAAAAAACTCCCATTTATAGTTTCATAATTTTTTAAGTCAGAAGTCCAAGTAGGCTCTGATGAGTTCTTGGCTTGGAGTTTAACAAACTGGAAATCAAGGTGCAGGCCAGGCTGGCCTCTTATCTGCAGGCTCTAAGGAAGAATCAGCATCCAAGCTAGCTTAGTTCTTTAGAAGATTTCAGTTCCTTAAGATTATAAGACTGAGATGCCTGTTCTCTTGCTGGCTGTGAGCTTCCAAAGGGTGCCCACTTTCCTCGTCAGATAGCGCCCTCCAACTTCCAGCTTGCAAGTTGCCACATTTTACCCTTCTCAAATTTGGGACCACTGAGACTTCTTCTACTATTACCAGCTAGAGAAAACTTTGTTTCTTTAAGAGCACACCCAACCAAATACTTCTTTTTTGAGTAACTCAAAATCAACTGATTGGTAACCTTAGTTACATCTTTGCCATACATAATCAGGGTATGGTATATTATCACATCCACAATTCTTAGATTAGGGCAGAAAATCATGGGGCATGGGCATTTTAGGATTCTACTTACTACATATGATGTCTTGGACTCTAGAAAAATTAGGAGGGATTTAAAGATCATCTAGTTCATAAAAGGATCTTATAGATAGTGAGAACTGGATACAAATCCTAATTTGGTCCAGAGACAAATATTTTACATTATAAGGTTATAGGGATAAAATCAGATATTGGATCTAATTTATTTTTTAACTACAATGTTTGGAATCAAATTGTCATTTAGTAATTTGTAATAACAATAGTCTTAAGAATAAATACTGGAGGAAGAATACAAAAGGCTGATGAAGCTGAGCTGCTAAGTGGTGGTTGTAAAGAACCAATATCTAGCCTGGACATATATTGGCTCCAGAGACCAAGAAAGAGAGTTAAATCAATCACTAAACCACTGAGTTATAAAATATATCATATAAAAGAAGCTAAACATTTCTTTGAGTAATCAATAAAACTGAGATAGTATTAGAGAAGGACCTAAATATTTACATGACTATCACCTTCCTTTTGTAGGGTAGAAAAACTTCAGGGAAAAACACATAATAGTACAAATATATAAAATATAAAATAAATATGTAAAATAATGGCCAGAAACAATGCCACCTGACAATTATATTATCTTAGCTATACTAAAATAATAACATGTTTTAATTTACTAAATTATAGAAATAAATGACATTATGTATATATAGTGATAGATGCTGCTACAATATTTTACCAGATTCATTAATCCAAGACGTAGAACATATTTTAAGGAAAAGAAAAAAAAACCAAGCATTATTTGTGGGGATTTGGGGGAGGATGTGGATGGGAGTAGCTGAAAGGAATTTCTTATACCACTTCAAAAGTCCATCCCAGTATTTTGTATTTACAATTGTATGTATTCTCCAAAATAGAGATTTAGAGTTAAAAAAATCTCCTTAATATTAATATGCAGAGATCCATCAGATCTCAGGGGATTGCTTTTATAATCCTATTCACTAGATCCAAATCATCAGGAAAAAGAATATCTTCAAATTAAATCCAAGCAAACTTTCTTTTTAGAGTTGGGTGGTAAACATTTATCAATGTTTCTTTGTTCTCCTAAGCAGCTACAGTGTTATTCTCTAGACTAGTCTATTATTATATCATCTGGATACCCAGAAGAGCATCTGGTTAAAATTCATACACCCTGGTTACACAGAAACCTTATGAGCTAGACTTTTTCCCCCAAGATAGAGCAAAAAGTTAAATCAATCCAGATCTATCTATTTTATTCTCTGTTTGGGACATGTAAGAATCTCTGTTTTCTAGTGTTGGTGCATGACTGATAGCTATGGATAATGTAAATGTCATTTGACACTAAGCTGAGATGCATTTGTAGGATCATGGCTGGAGAATTTCAAAGAGAGAAGTTACACAGTGATCAAAACATGCAAATTCAGGCTTAAATTGGCTTTTAAACATTTTAAGTAGTAATATAAAAGCCAATAATGGTTTAGTCAAATAAGGAGGTTTTAGCAGTCATCAAAACTCAGAAATACACCATTGTCAAAAAATATAATTTCTATATTTTTTCAAAGCATGGAAAGTTTCAAGGTTGCAACAAGCAAAAATGCCCTTACTTACCCCTCAACCACTTGTCCAGTTTTATCTCCCACTATTACCTCCCTTTGTAGTCCAGGCAAACACTTGATATTTTCTAATCATTCCCTGAACTTCCATTTTTCTGCCTATGGGGTTTTGATATTCCTCCTATATGGAATGTTCTTCTCCTGTGTCTCCATACTTGAGGTCATAAATCAAACAAAATCTTATCTTTGAAACATCCCTTAACTCTTCTATGCTAAAGTTAATTTTCCTCTTTTGTCTCTTCCTAAAAGCATTTTGCTGAGAACTCCTAGCAAACCTTGTATGAGAGGCAAATGGTTATCGTGTGTGTAGAGAAAGAAGGGGAAATAAAATACATAGACATATTTATTAAAATTTGCATAAGAAATAGTTGGAAGGGTATCAAACATAAAATATGAGAGGGAATAAACATTCTTAATATCTACTTTTGTCTACCAACTTGGTTTTTTAGAACCATGTTCAAATTTATTCAGGTATAGAAAAAGAACAGCTTATATCGTCGTTTGTTTATGAACATTCTCTCCCTTATTTTTTTGTAATTCCTCCTAGAACAGGGGCTGCCCATTGCTTATCATTTTTATCCCACACCTGTCTTTGTATAGTTTATCTAGTAAGGGCACTGCAAAACACCACCTCGCCCTCAACCACCCAATTAGGGTATACTGTAGAACAGGAGTTAATAAAAATCAATATACAAAAATGAATCTTTTCATTCTGTACAAATAAGAGTTAATGCTATAAACAGATTGATGATGAGACCAGGGTTGATTTCCTATCTTAATCAAATACAATAAAGTATTTACTAATTCTTAATGATATGAAAATATAACCAATTTTAATTGGTAGTCTATCCTAAAAATAACAATATACCCCAATCTTAGACTATCAAAGAAAGTATCTTAGAGTGTAGAAAATTAAAAATGAAGATTAGTCTGTGAACTATCAAGATAAGAATGTATTACAGATCACTTGGAAGTTCTGGTTCTCTGGTAGACCAAGTTATCATATATTATATGATACATTCCATTACAAATCCTTTGTTTCCTTTTCCTTGGACCACAATTGAAGGTGCTCTCTCTTGCCACTAATCTCTTACTCCATGAGATTCCCAATATCATCACCACCTATCTTTTTCTTTTCTTATTTTTTCCCCCCTGAGATGTAGGACTTACAAATATATCTCTTTTTACTCTTTGACCTGAAAATGCTAAGGATAGTCTAAATTAGAGCCTGAGCTAGTCTAAGTGACTGAGAGGGAGTCTGAGATTTGTAGCCTTCTAAATTAGCCTTAGATTCCTAATTAGCTCAACAGGGAATAAAATGGTATTCAGCCTTCCTTCCTTCTTCTCATCCTTCCCCAACTTGGCAAGACAATCTGCAACCCATGAGGCTCAGTAAAAATAAATCACTATCATAGATGTATTGTGAACCATAAATATGCAAAACCTAAAATCAAGAACCTACAAATTGGAAGGGTTTCATATACATGTCCTAAGTTATGGACTATTTTCTCTGTTAAAAAGGGAGAAAATGCCACAATGATTAGTCATGATAATTTAACCACCTTTATTTTTAGTTAATTAAGAATATTATTTAACTCTTAAGTACAAGTCTAATTTGCCAACCCAGAAATAACATGAATACTTGTATTTTCCTCCCTGAGATTAGTACAGAAACCAGAGCTTAAAGGAATAATGGAGGAAGAGAAGGGAATCCCCCAAAGCATTAAATTATAAGTCTACATCTTATAGATCATCATCCCCAGACAATCAGACACTACATAAACATTTCCATTGTTCATTTCCTTTATTGCACATACAATGAGACTGTCCAGTATGATTAAGGAGTGTCTCACTGTGGAAAATAGAAGCATTTTCCTAGAATACATCACTGGAGGCTTTTTTTTTTTTTTAAGCTGATTAAATGGCTCATCTGTTTCATCACAACCCCTCTCTTACTAAAGATAAAGAAATCATGCAATAATTCAAACTGCATTTTTAGGGATTAAGATTTATGCCAAAATGATTACATATCCCAGCAATAGCTCTCCAAGGATGCTGGTTTTACAAAATAGCTCTGAGTGCTTAAAATAGATAAGCATTTCCAAACCAAGCATGCTGCATTAGGTACTCAACAGAAATTTGTTCAACTAATGAATAAATTTGTTTCTGGGAATTGCTGTTAATTAAAACAGCTCCCAAAAGATGTTTTATATATTGACTTTTGGCGGGAATGACTACTGACAAAATTCTGTTTCTTACATTCCTCCTAAGGTAGATTAAAAGAAAAATTCCGTTAGAGTTAATTGACATTGACTTCAAGTTTATTCTCACTCAAAAAATTTTGCTGCATTGTTCTCCAACAGAAGATAGAAGCTATCAAATGGAGCTTTCTCAAATTCTTGGAGCCTCCCTGAACATACACAAATACACACACACACCCCTATATTTTCTATTTTTACTTTATTATCTCTCCTTTCCATGGTAAGGTGGTCTTCAGTTGATGATTTCTTCACTGTGCTTCAAAGCTAATATTCAACTCCTTCATTACATACCTGGCTGCATATCAAATGCCTTCTTTCTTGAATCTAGAGCTTCTCACTTTCTATTTCACCTTGAAGCAGGTTTAAGACTCTCTTTACTTCCCCTTTTGTTCTCCTTCTAGCTAGCATTCTTTTCTCTCTTTGAAAGCTAAGCTTCTAAAAAACATACCCCATAGACATTGTCCTACTTTCTGGCTTTCCATTGATGCCTCAGCCCAAAATAGAACTCTATTTCCCATCATCCCTCTAAACCCCTCCTGAACATGTCACCAATGGTCCCCAGGTCATCTTGCCACCTTAGTTTATGTGATCTCTCTGAAGCATCTGCCACTGGTAACAATGCCCCTTTTGAAATTCTATCCCTTTGGTTTCTATGACATGATTCTCATGTTTTCTCCTGAACATTTTGACCACTCAGTTTCAATCTTCTTCATGGGCAAATAAACATTTTTTTAAATGGCAAATTCACTAGTAATTAAAGAAAAACAAATTAAAATTTGATTTATAATGTATTTCTTATTAAATTTATAAAGAAAAGATATTACAAGTGAGAATAAAAATTGAAATAATTATTTGAGAAGGCAATATAGCAAAGTGTTTCAAAAGCCTAAGAAAAGGCACATAAGCCCTGATTCAGTGTAATTCTGTTGTTAGGAAGATGGCCTAAGGAAAGAATCATGTGTATTTGAAATAGTTTATTTGTCAGAACATTCATCTAACAGCACTGGTTATACTAAGAAAATTGATTATATACTCTGGATGACATTTTTATTCTTCCAACACCAGTAACTTATATTTATTGAACAATATATCCAAAGTGCTAAATCTTAACACAAATTATCTGTTTGTTCCTGAAAACAAAATTATGAGGTAAGTGCTGTTATTATCTCTATTTTAAAGATGATGAAAGGAAGCCAAAGAGAGAGCAGTTAACTTGTTCATGCAGATAAGTGACTAGGTTTAGAACTTTATTTTTACTCCAGAGTCCATGTAATCTGTCCTCATCTCTCTCATATCGAGAGATAAATTACTACTGTCAAAAATTCTCATATATATCCTGATTTTAGAAAGCAGTAAAAATGTCATTTGTATTGTTTAGATAGGATATTATCATGGCGCAAAGGCAATATATGTAACCTAAACATTTGTATCCCTGTAATTAGTATGCTGAAATAAAAAATTTTAAAAAAGAATATTATCATTTTATTTATCCTTTTATTGAAAAGATAATAATTTTCTTTAAAATTCATTAAAATTTCAAATGTTAATAATACTAAATATGATAAAACATGCCTATTCTCTAAATTATAGTTACATTTTGTTAACATGTGACTTTTACACATATGAATAGCCACTGTCCCGTTATTGTTCACCACTAAAGCCATATTCTAATAATCCCCTAACATACACAGACACACACTTAAACTTTGGCATTAAAATGGCCATATATTGTTAGCACAAATATAGGAAAGGAATATATTCTGAAAAGTAATAAAATAATTTTTCCCAACATGACCATGTTTTCACTTTATTACTTTATACACTATCACTTAAAGATTTAATTATTCATTCCTTCAGTGAATAAAATTTCCATATATGCCAAACCAGACAAGACACTGGAGGTAAGATGCAAAATTGAATTCAGTGGTAGAGGCAGAGGTATAAATGACAGCTCAAAAGTTGCTCTGATAGAATACATAAAGTGGACAGAGGATGAATGCCTATTTTAGAAAATAATTGATTAAGGGGAAAGGAAGATCAAAGAAAACTTCCTAGAGAAACTGGAGAGTGTCAAACTATTAAAAAGCAGCAGAGTAAAAGAATGTTTCCAACAGAAGAAATCATAAGAATGAATGGAGCTGATGTAAGCATGGACAGGAAAATCATTAGCTGTCGTGGGCACAGGGAGAGTTTTAACACGTCATAAAGAAGTGTCACAAAGTCCATGGTCCAGCTAGTATGTATTTTTTTTTCTTTTTCAGTTCAGATTCTGGTCTGGAAATAATTTATTTCTTTCTGAGGATTAAACAAATAAAATTTCTCTCACCATTAAATATAAGCTAGAATGAGGATCACACAGAACACACAGGAAGCAGTAAAGAGAACAACCAGGGTGGGTCCATGGAGAGAATGGAAAGCTACAGCAAAGAAGGTTAGCTAGAAAGGGCATAGCAAGGAGTTTCAACTTAAATGCCAATTTCTATCAATTGAAAATAGCTGTGTTTAGAAAAATTCCCATTCCCATAAAGACTATTGTAGGGCCAACTGGTAGCTTGTGATTTTTGCTTCCATCTCCCAAAGGTAGAAATTTTGGAGCCACTGAACTTGGTTCAGTAGGAATGAATGCTGCAAACAATTAATAACACTTCTCATACACATTGAACTTGAGAGTGTTGAAACAAGACATGTATTGTTTCATGGCTACCTATGGGCCACAACATAGGCTGCAATTGGGGGAGTGACCGGAAATGGTGAGAATTTATAGACAGATGCCATCAGAAGGTTACTGTGCTATCTCCTCAGGAGTATTGGCTTGAGGGAAGTGCAGCATCATTAAAGAACTTTAAGTAATGGGACAACTAGATATTCTAGTGTCTATGATGACAATAACCACGCTACATTAAAATGTCGTGTTTTACTCTCTGACTTCTCATTAGACTCTAAGGTCTTTGACAACAAGGTAGCATACATCTATGCCCATCCTCAATGGAGAGCTCAATTTAATGAGAGTATTAAAGAGCATCTTTTCCAACATTTAAGAAAAACAGTTAAGGATACCAAGGAACCTACAAGACTATGAAAGACTAGCCAGAGAACTAGGATGAGCATTAGGTGCCACAGAAACCAAGAGAGTAGAAATTTTCTTTTCCAGAAAGAGTTAGTATTTAACTGTGTGAAAATCTTCAGAAAAATCATGTCAAGAGCTGAATAATGGCCACTGAATTTAGCAATGGGAAAGTTATATCCCATATAATGGGTATCCTATTAAATGATAGGATATCATTAAAGTCAGCAAAATGCATTTGGGTTTAGGAGTGAAGATATAGGTGACAGAGAGTGTAGCCTATTCTTGTACAAAGGTGCGGAAAAAGGAATACTGTACAATTGAGGGTAGGATTACTTGAATTAATAAGGATTCCCTTAAGGCTAGAATACCTATGGAAAGATGCAGAGATATTTTGTTGTTTAGACTATACAATACTTTAAGTTGTCATTGTTTCTCTGCTAGCCCATGTATGTTGTGTTGAAAAAAGTGATTTTTTTATTCAGGATAAAAGGACATTTAAAAAAGTAATTCTAAAGTATGACATTCTTTTCCATGAAAAACCATTCTCAGCTGAAGGCAAGCCTGAATAGAATGTGCTAGAGACTTAGATTAGTAAGAAGAAAGTGCATATTTAGAAAAAGAGTTATAGGGATATGAAGGAGGACCAGAAAGAAGGTGCAAAGATGTGAGAGATAAGGTACATCTATCTATTGCCCTAAATTTCCTAGAGCCACACTCATGTCTGGGAGAAGGGTAGGAAACTCTCTTCTCTGAAAATGTTTTACCCAGATGTGAAACCAGAAAAGAATTATGACCTAATATCATAGGTTCAGTGGTTTATAAAATTTAGCTTGAGAACTCCAGACTTATAACATTTTCTCTTAGGAAAATGTCCAAAGAAAGGTTTTAAATCCTGACTTAGAAATTATCTTTTGATAAACAGCCTTTTGCAAGGTTGCATCTGTCAGTATTAATTCCAGACCAGTAGACAAGTGATTGCATTCCACTCATGAATTTACCATCAATCTTTTAGTAAGTGTAATCAAACCCTTCAACAATTTAATATAATTGTGCTCATTTACCACATTTTGTAAAATTATTAACTAAAGCCCAGTATTCATATTCATTGGCCAACCTTGGCTTCACTAGATGATCCCTGGGGAACATCTGTGAAGTCCTGTTTTAGCCCCTCACAATTTATTAATTTTTCATAATGATCAAGTTAGTTGTCAAAGAAGTAATTTATTGGTTTTCCCCCTACTGTACAAAGTATCCTAGTACACTCATATACATGAAAAATTAAGGCATATAATAGTAAAGTAGCAAAGTATGTGTTAATTGTGAAAATTAATGATCTGTTTACGTTGTCCTAGGGAGAACCACAGTCTGGAGGCCTCCAAGAATTATTTAGACTGTCTGATGCTTTGATAATATATTCCAGTGAGTGGAAGGCTCAGAAGGAAATAAGCATAAATGGAAATTGAATCACCCACATGCATACACACACACACAATAAAAACACACATCTCTGGTTTATGTCACTGAATTGATTTGCAGATATAAATCTGAGGTTGAAGAAACTCTAGAGATGACCACTTGAAAACATCAGAAATGATTCACTCTTAAATTATATTCTAGAGTCAAACAGAGCAAGTCCAGAGAGATGAATGACACATTTATATCTGAGTATTTTAGCAGGCCAAAATTGTATCTGAACAAACAAAGTTCATTCATATATATACCTATGTGTTTTTATCCAGGCCTGTTTTGCTTGACTAATTTAATATTATATTTGACAGCACAATTAGACTATTAGCTACTCCAGCCAGCTAATAATGCTGTCTCTTTTGAGGGGATAGCACGTTGCTGCTCCCATCAGCTACATCCTTACTACATGGCCCTGTTTCTCCATCAATGGCTCACAAATTCAGGAGTGTATACTCGACCAAATGTGAGCAAATGAAATTCTCTCCAATAGAGATTTGAAATTTTGAACTGAATCAGAGACTGGGGGTTTGTTACAATCAGGAACCAACCAGGAAAATGAAAACTATCCTGGGTAATTTAAATAAAGCTAATTTAATGAAGGATGTTTTTTCTATCCGTGATGAAAGAGCTAAGAAGCTAAATGAGGGAGGAGTGAGTCAGTATAGAAAGGAAACAACCACGTCCTTAGATTAGAGCAAAAAAGGAGGAGGTGGTATGACCAGCACCACTGGGGAACAAAACTACAAGTCCTTGCCTTTGTGGAATTAATGTTTCAAAAAAGAGATACAGATAAAAATTTCAAAGCCTATCTAGAGTCTTTTTGGTCTCTACTAAACATTCAGATTCAATGGATTACCCAGTCCACACAGAAAAATATAGGGCAGAAACCACAACTCTTTAGAAGGCCAGGGGCAGACATTCCTCCCAGTGGCGTCCTTGAAGCAGCCCTGTAGCAGACAGGTGTCAGGTGTGCAGAAATGGGGCAGGCACAAGAACTGCTGGCCAGCACAGATCTGCCCCACAGGAGTTAATGTTGCCTTTAACAATTCCAAAGGCATAACTTTCAGTGCCCCTTGCAAGGGACATTCAGCTTATATAAATGTGGTCTTATAACTATGATATGATAGTTAAGATATGATATCCTTGTCAAGTACCTAATCTATAGTTCATTCATAGTTCCTCCCATTCTCGTGGAATTTATCAATCAAGGGTCATTATTAGCATAAGCAATAGTGCTTCATAACACAGTTGACAATATCTTTAGGTTTTTTTTTCAGGAAAAAGAGAGCCAGGAATCTAATCGAAGCTCTGATTCCCATGCAGTGGTGAAAAGTCTTTCACTCACAATAATCACAATGAAAAAATAAATTATACAGTATGTTAGAAGTTGGTAAGTATTGTGGAGAAAACAAACTAGAAAAGGATGAGAAGGGTTAGTAACTCAAGGTGGTTACAATATTAAATAGGGTGGTCAGGTATGATGGGAAATTCTGAAATAGGTTCCATGATCCCTACCTTCTGCTATTCATGTCCTTGTGATATTCCCTTATTTTGAGTCTGGGTGGCTCCTGTGACTTGTTTATATCGAATAGATTAGGGTGAAGGCTACAGGATGTCAATTCTGTAATCACATTATCTATGATTGTAATGCCTTTCCTTTCGTGGTTTTGAGTAAGAAAATGGCCATGTTGCAAAGATTCATATGTAAGGGAGCTGAGGGCAAACTCCAGTTGAAATCTGAGGCTCTCACTCCAATCCTATGAAGAACTGAATGATGCCACAACCATGTGAGTCAGGAAAAAGATCCTTCCCCATTCAAGACACAGATGTGACCACAGCCCTCGCCTTGATTTCAGGCTTTCAGAGGACCAGCCAAAACCATGCCTGGACTCTTGACTGACATAAACTGTGAAAAAATAAGTGTATGTTATCTTAAGATGTTAATTTTTAAATAATATGGTTGTGCAACAATAACAACTAATACGTCAAAGTAGTTCCCATTAATAAGGGACTCAAATGTCATGTGGTTCTCAGGGTGAAGAACATTTGAGAAAGAGAAAACATAAAGTGAAAAAATCCTATGTAACCTAAAATTTTGTACCCCTATAATATCCTGAAATAATAAAAAAAAAAAAGTAAAAAAAATATCCTGAGGTGGGAGTGTATTTGAAATGTTCTAGGACCAGCAAGGAGATGGTGCCAATGGGAACAGAATAAGCAGGGAGAAAGTAATAGGAGAAAAAGAAAGAAAGCTATAAAGGGATTTATACGCTATAGTAAAGACTGAGATTTTGAGTAAAATGGAGACACGTTACTGTTTTGAACAAACTAGTAGGCTATGACTTAACATTTTAATAGTTTCATATTGGCTTGTATGTTGAAAATAGGCTACAGGAGATCAAAGCAGGTATATAGTAAAAGGGACCAATTTGGAGGCAATTACAATAATCTAGGTGACTTGGATCAGAGTGTGAGAGAGTGCATGTGGTGAGAAGTGGCTGGATTCTGGCTATATTTTAAAGCTACTGCCAATAGAAATTACACATTAATTGAGTATGGGGTATAAGTAAAGGAATATTCAAGGATGACTACAAGGTTTCGGGCAGGAACAAACAAGGTAGATAAAGCTGTGAGTGAGCAGAGTTTTTTTTATTTTTGTTTTTGTTTTTTTGTTTTTCAGTGAGATGGTGATGACAATCACAACCACAAATAAGGATATGAGACGCTTGAAATGGCTATTAGACTTCCAGCTGGAAGTGTTGTATCAATATTGTATCAGTAGTTCAGAGAGGAGGCCCAGCCTAGAAGAAACATTTAGGTATTTAAAACTATGAGTCTGGGAAAGATTACTAAGTGAGCAAATGTAGAGAGAGGAGAAAGGCATGGACTGAGCCCTGAAGTACTACAAAGTTAAGCAATTTTAAGAAAAGAAAGAAGCAATAACAGAGACAGAAAAAAGGAGGCCAGTGAGTTAGAAGGGAAACCAAGAGATTGTGGCATACACAGAATGAAGTGAAGAGACTTTGTCCAGGAAGAGGAGGGGGTCCACTGTGTCAAATGCTGGTGAGAGATAAATTGAGAACCACTGGATTAGTAAAGTCATTGATACCCTTCATAAGAACAGATTCAGAAGAGTGGTGAAATTAAATTTGATAAATGGGCAATAGTTCATGGGATGAAGAGCAAAGATTCATTTGCCATTGTAGTTGTTTTGAGAGGAAAGAAAGAATGCATAGAAAAATTCACAAGGGGAAATACAGAGAGAAGAATTGCTGGAGTGATTTTTTTTTTCTTTTTTTTTTCTTTTCCTCTCTTTTGGAGATGAGAATGGGTCAGGTCTTTTCAAAACCAATATAACCTTGCACTCGCATACATCTCCAACCTCAACTCCTGCCAGATTGCCTCTTCCACACTGTGTACTGAGCACACTGAAGTATTTTAAGTCCCCTAAAATTCTAGCCATGTTCTCTTGCCTTTCAATCTTCACAAATACATAGGCTCCTTTCCTTTCCTTAAAACCCTCTTTGAATTTATCCTATTCTGTAATCCCTATAATCCATTTCATTGGCAAGACCCCTTCAGTTCTCAGCTTTTAATATAATTTGCTCTAGAAAGTTTTCCCATGACTTTCTCAGTCCAGGCTAATGTCCCTCCTATGTTCTTCTGCAACAACAGGTACATTTTAATTCACAATATTTCTCATTACAAGCTGGAAATTTCATGAGCAGGTACCATGTCTAGCATGTTTATTCTTTTAATCCTCTATTGAGCACCAATCTAAGTAAGTACCAGATGCTCAATAAGTAATTGTTGAATGTATGGATGACTGATGAAGTACACATCAGTACATTAATTTTTTAATTTTTTAAATTTTAATTAATATATCTTAGTTGTATATATTTTAGGGGTACATGTGCTATTTTGATACATGTATATAGTATGTAATGATCAAATCAGGGTATCTGGGATATTCATCACCTCAAACATTGATCTTTTCTTTGTGTTGGGAACAATACGATTCTTATCTTCCAGCTATCTTGAAATATACAATAAATTTTTGTTAACTATAATTTTACTACTGTATTATTGAATGCTAGAACTTACTCCTTCTATATGACTGTATTTTTGTACCCATTAACCAACTCCTCTAAAAAGAGAAATATCAGAAAAAGAAAACAATCTAAAGCTTACAAATTATTTACATTCAAATAAGTTTCATGGAGAAATAAAGAGAATTAGAAGTATTAATTTGTTACTAATGTATCACTGTACTCACAAAAAAGTGAATCAAGTAAATGGATAAAACCTAAAATGGCATTAGAAAAATATAAACTGTTAATTGCCTTGTACCCAATAAATTTCCATGGAGGCACCAGAGAAATTAAATAAGTAAGTAGGCACTCTGCAGTGTTCTTCTAGTAAGCTTCTAAACAGAGAAAAATTTCTTCTGTGAGCATCTTACATTTGTATTTTCAAGATAAAATGATAAAATAATTGCCTTTATTTTTTCACATAGTTTTTGTTTGGTTTGGTTTTAGTATAAATTTTGCTTTTATAAAAGAAAAAGCTTCAAAGCATGACATGGATGTTAATTCATGAACTCAGGAAAATTGTTAAAAATGCATTATTTACATAAACATGAAAAAACATGGAATGAATGGCTAAGAAATATCACTATATACATCACTGGAAGCCTATCTCAGGTAGATTTTTATGTAATCCAAATAGATATGAACAGGGTACCTGTTATGGACATAATACAATGATTTAATTCATTATAGAATAAAATTTGGGGATTATTTTATTGAATATCAATTCCTCTATGTCCTTCTCATACCAATGAAATATTTACTATTGATATTTCACTGACATTTGGGCCATTGGAAATAAGTAAATTTAACTGAATCTAAATTTTCTTGAATGCAAATACAAAAAAAATCAATTTCTAGTTAAGATGCTTTTTAAACTTTTCCCCTTTAATGATTATAAATACAATGTATTTAGGGCACAGAAATTCTTAAGAAAATCTAATGTAACAAGAATAATTGTTCTAAAAGATGTTACATTTTATTTATAAACATAGTTTACCTGAAACGTTATCTGTTCAAGAAGTTACGGTAATATGAAAGGTAATTAAAAACCTGCGTAGGGGACAGGGAAGGACATGGAAGAATGGATTCAATAGCTACTCCATCTAAATGAAATCATATGTTTTCATATTAAGTTTTTAAAATTTCTTTGTACAACTGTTGTTGGCAGTGGAGATTACCACCCATTTTAATAATTTATGCTAAAACATAAAGCTGCTATTTAGCACCACACCCAGTCACATATCCCAAACAGATTTATTTTATGGACTCTTTCTTTGTAGTTAACCAAAACTGTATTTTAAATGATCTGTTTAGCATAATATGAAAACTCAGAATAATAAACTAAAAACACATGATTTTCCATTCTTCATTAAATTTATAACATTCCCAACCAGATTGCTATTTTATAACAGTGTGGCTTATAGTATCCACATCAATTCCCGGTATCAAGGTGCTCTTTTAGGTTATAATTTTGTGAAGGTAAGGGATCATCTTTAGTTACATCCCAGTATGTTTCTAACTTTGTTAGGGCTTTTAATTTTGAATCAAACAATCTGAAATAAATTTTTAAAGAGGGTATAGTTTATGTGAGACCAAAGATAATTTTTTTCCAATCAGAGGTTCTGGATACTTTTTTTTTTTTTTAATTTTGGCTTTTCTTTCTCTCTCTCTTTTTTTAAATTTAGTTTTTAGATAATCAAATCACCTACATGGCACCTTGTGCTGATTCACTGTCTATATTTAAGAATACTAATTCCACTAAGGTTTGGGATGAGGTGTCTGATAAGTAACAAAATTCCTACAACTTCTGCAATCTTTACTTATTTATATATTTTTTTAAAAAAGAAGATCACAAGAGATTTAACAGAGATAGCTTTTGGAAAGTCTTGCTATTTTCCTTGATAAGGATAACATCAAGAAAACATACACAGATTGTTTGTGAATCAAGTCATGAAACAATGTATTACCATGTAGGTAATTTCCTTGCAGAAAGGAATGAGAGTATGAAATACAGAATCAGAGGTTAAAAAAATAATAATCAAATGGTGGTTTGAAATAACAGAAAAGAAAAGGAAGCAAAAAAATATTTTAGGGTTATATTCATTAATTAGGTATACGTATCTAAAATAATGATCAACTAAAGACAGTCTTTTAAAAGAATAATTATCCATTTTCAAATAATAATGTTAGAAAAGCTGAAAAGATATCTTTTTACTCTTTCAATCACACATCATAACTCTGTCAAAAATGGCATAAAAAGAATTTCACAATAATGAAATAATTGGCAGACATTCTATCTTATCCAAACTAATGGAAAACTCCAGTCAAAAATTACTTTAAATTTTATTTGAAAAAAATGCACTTGGCCTTAATTCATCATTAAGCCTTGTCTGTAGCATTAATTAGTATTGAATACAAGTGGCAGATTTTCAAATAAATAGTTTAATATTGATTACTATGTCTAGCCTTGTTTAAAAAGTTATTTTAATTAACTCCAAAAGGGCAACTGTGGAAGATTCCTTCCTTGTAACTCTCTCTTATTAAAATTTTGGTAAATAAAATCTTTTCTTTCTGGACAGTGATTCATATCTCTAGTCATATGGCTCATTGCTGCCTTCATTTCCCTTTATACTCTGCTCAGGTTTTGTCATTTTCAGATGCTTTCCCAGGTGCTCACAGTTTCAGAAAAGTATCCTAGAGAAGTCTAAGAAATATATACACACTTTTTTTTATGTAAGTAGCATTTCTTCATGAATTTTATGATATCATTCTCCTCACTGACATAAATATTACAAATTAAATACTTTCTATATTCTTATTTTACATATTTGCCTCACCTATGATTACCAATCTAAAAATAATCAGAAAATTCCATATATCTGACTAGTGTAACAAAAGATATACTGATGGCATCCATAAGGTCTAGAAAAACAAAATAAAGGGTCCACCATAATCTATAATCTCAAACTCAACTAGCCACTATTGGAAATTCCAACCATGGGGCAATCTGCTGTCAAAAACATTGACATAACTTGACAATAACTTTTGCTACCTCTGCTATAACTGTCACTTAATGGAAGAGAGAACATTAAGAAAATGAAGAAACTACTTTCTTTGACCTCTTTATAAAATTGTACTGTTAGAGGTATTTACATTTTTCCGGAGATTTTAGTAAGTGGGAGGTTTCTTCCCATTAAGAGGAAATCCCTTGAGAGTTAGTTAAAAACATTTGCAAAAAATTGACAGCCCTTTTATGTGTTTGAACTAATCCTCATTATTTTCTTACTTAAGAAAACCTATCATTTCCAATTATTTCCCTTTTGTTTCTTGGAAAAATACACTATGGATGATTATAGTGAGATACATTAACTACACTGAAATACATTAGTCTAAACATAGCTGGGATCATTATTAAGTAAAAGACAAACTATAAACTCAATGCATTTTCAAATATCATGAAGCAAAGTGAGTTTATGACATCTGGATTATTATTACATTGACATCCTCAGAACTATTTTGTCCAAACCAATATATATTTACTTTCATTCAATATTTACTTACGTTCATGAAAATTAGTTAGGGAAAAATTAGATTATATAGTTCTGTAAAACACATTATACTTTTTTGTCCACATCCTCCTTTCCCTCGTAGCTGGCTATGATACCATATTCTCAATGAGAGGGAGTGCATCTTCTGTCTATTTAAATCAATAAGAGAAGTTGGAAGATAAAAATGGGTGCACACATGCTCAGAAACAGAAATTGACAACATCAAAGATCAGTGATTACACAAACAAAGCAAAAAGATATATCAGACGGGAAGGTCAAAATTAACGTCTGCTCTCCAAAATATTAAATCGGTGTATTCCACAATATAATAAATATGTACAACTCTAAGAAATATAGCAAAGTAATTTTGTAACAATTGCAACATGACAGAAACAATGATATACACTAAAATATAATCAATCTATTAAATTGTACTCTAAATTAAATTTCTATATTATGCATCTCAAAGCCATACCATTTATGGAACAACAATTATGGTGCCATATGGTGGCTACATAATAATAAAGAAATATGTTTTTGTTTTTAACAGAAACATTGATGTCATACCAAGAATCACAATAGCTTCCCTTTCCGGTTGTCTATTATTAATATAATGATGAGAAAACAAAATCACTCTAATCTCATGGAGTCTCAATTGCCCTATATGTATAATCAGAATTTGGATGCAGATCGCCTTTTAAATTTCTTTAAGAAACTAATACTCTATTTTTAAAAATCTTTTCTTTCATCCCCTCTCAAGATTATTTCTTTGAAAATCAAACTTTCTTCAATCTCTCACTGTCATCTCAGCCCTCACCTCTATCCATGTGCTTAACAACATGGAGTACAAAATCCTTCCAGAGTTTGTGAAGATTTAAATAGATATCTACTGGTTATTGTCAATATTTCAAAAAGGAAATTGCAAGTGGCCATACAATTGTCTTTATTGCTTATTTGTTTGGTTTTGGAGGGGTCTGGAATTATATTAACTCATGGTGAGGTTGTCAAATAATAATTAAAAATAGTAACTGATTACTTAATAAATATTGTTTTTTAAATATGACCTTTTTGGAAACATGAAACTATGGTCAGATATTAGCATTAATTATCAAAACATTGGGAACAAGATAACCATTATCTCATTTCTATTACTATAAAAGGTATGTCTACTCCTATTTTCTTTGCCACCAATACGTCCTCCTCAGCAGACAGAGCAATATTTTCATCCAATCGTGTTCCCTGTTTAAGAATATAAAACATTTACTCTAAAGTTCTCTAATTGGCTCACAAGAAAATTCATAGTTTGGTCCTATATGTAATACAAGGTAGATTATTTTCTTTATCTTATGTCATGATAGATTTTAGTAAATTTATAAACAGGTGGAGAATACTTGGAAACAAAACGTTTAGAGTACATAGACTGACTTTAAAAGTAAGTTGTATCAATTTAGTCCAAAATACACTGGGAACTTGTCATCAATATGCATATATTTAAGAATACTTACATGTAGGCACTAGACCTATTCAAAATAATTCCACTGACTTATAAATTGTCTACATTGGCATCAGTGAATATTTTAGGTGCATTTTAACACAGCTCAAAATAGTTGTATGTATGCTAATCTAGTTTTTTAGAATACCTTATCAGATGTGTTTTGAATGTAAAAAAAGTTTGCCCCAGAATTCCAATTCTTTCAATTATTGGCATTTAGAGTCAATCAACAGTTATGTACCCATCATATTTATTTCCCAGATGCTCTGGAAATCTTGAGTCTCAGATTAATTCAACTAGAATGCTTATTGTCACTTTCTAAAATTGATAATAATTTAGAAATAATAAGAATAATAATTTTAGTTAAGTGCTTGTTTTAAAATATAGAAATGCAGTACCAGTCTGTAAACATATTCCTTTCTAGACTTCAAATTGTTTTTCTAATTTATAACTTAAAATGTACAAACATAAGTTATAATCCTACTCTGTCAAGTTTATATGGTGAACAGGTATTGTGTTTGTGGATGTATTTCTTATCAAGAGGCATTTCTTCCTGACAATAGCTTATGATATGAATCGGCATGAAAAATATGGATTTTATTTTATTTTATTTTGTCATTGAGCAGAAAAAGATGAATGAACAATTCTATGAACTAATAAAGGCAGAGTTTTTTGGATACCAATCAGTTCTGTACATATTTACTTTGAAAGGAGACTAGGGATTCTATCCTCAGTCTTATATATCTGCACTTTTCTTATGCCTTTATAAAGATTCCGATGCAAAATTTTGGTGTTTCTCTCCATTTTTATTACCATTTTTATATGCCTTCAAAATAAGTTGTTGAATGCATTATAGTGAAAGATTTTAGGAATTAAATTGTCCTGGGGAAAAAAAAAAAGAAAAACTATGTATGGGGAAGAAAGGACATTTCCCTTGTTAAAAGCATAGGGTGTTTTAAAAACATTTTTTTTCAGAGCCTCTATCAGTTTTGGCAAACAACACAGCAGTTTCATCTAACTTCTAAACCTGGGAGTTGATCCAAAACTCTGGTAGTCAGAGATCTGCTACGTGTGTTATTGCTCTTTTACCTGACACTTTTGGCTCAATATGAAACATTTTTATTCATTATATTTTCTTTTCCTATTGTTGTTAAATCTTAAGGGTAATGACAGAGCTATTTCTTCTTCTTCACAGAAAACTGAATCTTGAATATTGTAGCTCCATATGCAAAGCAATCTACTTGATTCACAGCTTAAGTCATTAAAATATTTCTGTTATTTAAAGTGTTAATTATATTTCTTTGTAGAATTGATGAATTTATTATTTATTACCAAATTAAAATGAATAGTTGTCTCTATGACTAAGATTCTGAGCTCACTTTTTAAAATAGTAGGTACAGTTTTCAGAACAATATTTAATCAATTATATTTATAAACAAAAATTTTCATATATTACTACTAAGTTCACAATATTACTCCAATGACTTTGGCTAAGTCATTATTTTGGTAACATACACTTTGTGGCTCACCAGAGTACAAAATCTTTGAAAAAGAAATTTAAGTGTTCAATTATAAAAGCATTTAACATATGAACTCTAATGAGTTTATAATATTTCTTCAAGAATATATATTATTCATCAGTGTGTCTATGGAATATTTGGTACTAGCTGCTCCTAAGTTCCCTGGAAAATAAAATGCTTCTAAGGAGTAATTCAAAGAAACAGGTAAATACTGAATTTTAGTATTTAAGACTAATTTTTTCAATGTCTCAATTATTGATCTGTTAAAATATAGAAAATAAACTATGTTAAAATAGTTAAATCAACTATAATAAATGATAAATAATTGAGTATTCTCTTTGGTAGAGATCTATGTGATTAGTCTCTTGTCTTAATTTTTCACTTTTAAACGGCTGTTTTAGCATCACATGCAAGAGTATTATTCCAGAATTTTTCAAAATATGTCCCTTAAAGCATTGTTCTCATAGGTTATTAGTAGATGTTGAGGCTGAGGAACACAGAAAATGTTTCAAAGATATATTAAATTAAGGGACTGTTGGGTTAAACAAAACTTCATGAAATTTTCTCTCTGGAAGACTGCTTAAATCCTAAGAGAGGATAATCAAATGCACTCATCATTACCTTCTTATTAGCCACAGTTCAATGGCTCAGGTGTGTTTTTTGCTGTTCTAAATGATGTATATCTTGAACATAAGGAGCAGAGATTGGGCTTACATATGGTGACCTGGAGGAATGGGCACCAGGCAGTTGGTTTATACCATGATTTTGCATGTAGAGAGGGTGAATTCTCTCACAGCTAAGATTTAGATAGGGTAGGTTATATACACTGCCATTCCATTTTACTAAACAATTTTTAAAAATATTTAAATGATGCCTAAGTCAATATTGCCCAAACTTTCATGATGATTAAAAATATCATCTTAATTATGGTTAAAAATAGAGAGTTTTGAAGCCTCACACTGGACCTCCTGATTCATAATAACCCCCTGACCTACTGTTAGGGGTTATTCTTAAGAAAGAAAATGAGCTGGAAAATCATCAATTAGAACAGATAATGGAGTCTGGTCACCTCAGCTTAGCCTTGTTTTATTGATAGTGTATTATATTCATTCTTGCCTACAACAAAACCCAAGCTTTCCAAATTTTCTGGGCTACAGTAATCCCACTAAGTACTTAGAACATCATAATATGTGCAAATCTGATAATATCTACAATTTTGCTTAAGATCCTCAGGTGGAGGATATTCCTTATGGTATGTGAATTTATAATTTATCTTTTTAAAATAAAAATACTTGTATTTAAGTCTAAGGTAGGTGCATATGCTTACATAAACATAAACTTTAACAAACAAAAGCGAATGGGTATGAATCATTTGACTGGTGTGGACAAAATGAGAGAAGCAAGAACGTAACTGTGTGTTAAGCTTGGAAGTAACTCAATACCATTTAAAATGGCTGCAAATAAAGTAAAATACCTAGAAATATACTTAACCAAGAAGGTGAAAGACCTCCACAAGCAGAACTACAAAACACTGTTGAAAGAAATCATAGATGAGGCAAACAAATGGGAAAAGCACTCCGTGCTTATGGCTGGAAAGAATCAATATTGTTAAAATATTCATACTCACTATAGTGACTTACAGATTCAATGCAATTCCCATCAAAATACCAATGCCATTTTTTTCCAAAATTAAAAAAATATTAATTTCATAAGGAATAAAAAAAAAAAAACATGAGTAGCCAAAGCAATCCTAAGCAAATAGAACAAATCTGGAGGCATCACATTACCCAACTTCAAATTATACTGAAAGGCTATAGTGACCAAAACAGCATGGTACTGGTATAAAAATAGACACATAGATAAATGGAACACATCAGAGATCCCAGAAAAAACAAAACATATACCTACACCCAACTGATGTTTGACAATGCAGACAAAAACATACATTGGGGAAAGGACTACCTATTCAATAAATAGTGCTGGGAAAATAGGATAGCCACATGCAGGAGAACGAAATTAGTCTCCCTATCTGCCATCACATACAAAAATTAACTCTCAAGATGAGTTAAATGCTTAAATAAAAGATCTGAAACCATAAAAATTCTAGAAGAAAGCTTAAGAAAAATTCTTTGGTATTTTCAACTAGGCAAAGAATTTATGCCTAAGATTCCAAAATCAAATACAACAAAAATAAATAAATGGGACTTAATTAAACTATAAAGTTTCTACACAGCAAAAGAAGTAATCATCAAATAGACAACATACAGAATGAAAGAAAATATTTGCAAACTATATATCTGACAGAGGACTATAATAATATCCAAAACTGACAAGGTTTTATGGTAAAGACACAGCAATGAAGAGTGAGACCTAGTCAGAAAAAAAACAACCCCATTAAAATGCGGGCAAAAGGCATGAACAGAATTTTTTCAAAAGAATACATAAAAATAGCCAAAAACATGAAAAAAAATCTCAGAATCACTAATCATCAGGGAAATGCAAATTAAAAACTTAATGAGACACTACCTTACCCCTATCAGAATGGCCACTGTTAAAAAGTCAAAAAACAATAGATGTTGTCATGGATGCTGAGAAAATGAAATTCTAAGACACAAGTTGTGGGAATATAAATTAGTACAACCTCTATGGAAAACAGTATGTAGACTTCTCAGAGAACTAAAAGTTGACCTACAATTTGATCTAGCAATCCCACTACTGGGTATCTACCCAAAGGAAAAGAAATCATTATATCAAAAAGGCACCTGTATTCATATGTTTATTGCAGCACAATTCACAATTGCAAAGATATGGAATCAACCTAAGCGCCCATTAACTATGGAACCAACCTAAATGCCCTTTAACCAATGAATTGATAAAGAAAAGGTGGTGTGTGTGTGTGTGTGTGTATAAACATACACACACATAACATACATATACACACACCATGGAATACTACTCAAACATGAGAAAAACAGGAGAAAGAATGAAAGAATGTCTTTTGCAGCAACTTGAATGGAACTGGAGGCCATTAGCCTAAGTGAAGTATCCCAGGAATGGAAAAACACTACCTCATGTACTCTCTTATAAGTGGAAGCTAAAAAATTTGTATATAGGCCACACAAAATGGTATAATGGACACTGGAGACTCAAAGCACAAGGGCGAAAGGGGGATGAGAGATTCAAAATTACCTATCAGGTACAGTGTTTACTGTTCAGGTGATGGGCACACTAAAAGCCCTGACTTCACCATTATACAAATCATCCATATAACAACAAAACAAACAAACAAAACACACACACACACATAACCACTAAATCTATTAAAATAAAAAAAAAACAATTAAAGATATGTAAGAACTCAAAAAAATAAAAAAAAAGGAAGACTCAAGGTCATTAATGAAATGCATTAAAAGTCTTTAAGGTGAATTTGGATGATATCAATTAAGGAGACAAATATTTTTTAAAAGAGTGACACTGTGGCAGTGGTGGTGAGATTTGGGAAAAGTACACAAACTAGAAGGATGCTGTAATGTACTGTGCAAGAGATGAGGAAGGCTTAACCTAGAGCATTCAGATCAACAATTCTTCATCTTGGCTGAACATTAGAATCACCTGGGAAGCTGCAAAAACTTGGTAACCAACTGTACTCTAGACCAATACAGCAGAATCTCTGAAGGGGGTGGAATCAAGGCATCAGCACTGTTGAAAGCCCCCTACATGATTCTAATATGCAACCACAATTGAGAAGCATAGATTGGTGGTTTACTGGGCTTAATGGCTGATACATTTGAGTAATGAGAGGGAAGGAAACATCAAGATCAATGCTTGAGATTTCGTGCTGGAGGAACTGAATGAATAGTTAAGCATCAACACTGATGGGAAATACTGAGGACAGCTAGATATTGTGAACATGATTATGAGTTCGATTTTTAATATTTTGAACTCGAAAGAAAGAAAGAAAGTATTATAGAGATTCTTTCTGTGCTTGGCTTATGAAATTTGTTAGTTTGGGAGAGTAAGAAAAACCCATAAAGACATAAGGAAAAGAAAGGCAGAAAAGAATTTAAATATTAAGATTTCCATCAATATGATCTCTGATTCTCCAGCCCTGGAAACGTAGCCTGTTTTTTTGTTTAATCTGAGTTTTCCTTATTTAGCCCTTATCCCAATAAATAATCACATAGTCATTCTATAAGCAAGGTTTTATGGTCAAAGCACAATGATGAAGAGTAAGACCTACTCACAATTTCACTTAAATCTTATCTTTCTTCCAGATCTGGCCACTAGTATCCTTGACCTTAGCTTAGTAAATGTCACTTGGGCTGGGCAGGCTTTACTCACCCAAGATGGATGATTCTTACAATGAAAGACTAAGACAAAGGAGAAACATAGAATTAAACCACACTATTTCTCTCACATTGCTGAATGATTTCATAGGGTGCGTACTTAAACAGAGCAGGTTAGGCAAGGTGAAAATGTCTGTGGGGGGATAGAAGTAAAGAAAGGAATTATTTGTTCCAAACTGATACCCATATGTGTAATACTAATAAAGTTTGGATTATCTCAATACACCAACCTATAATTTATCTAAGTTATGTAAAATTGTAAAACAACATCAACAACAACAAAAACTACCAAGGTACTTGTTATAAAGGATTGTAACAACTCAGTTTGTACTCTGGCTCCCTAAGCCAATGGTTAAAATCTACACACAGGTGTTCACAGAAAGATCAATATTTCACAAGTGAATAATAATAATATAAACTAGGCCTGATTCTCTGTATTTTGTCTGTTTAAGCCATGTTCAGCCCCTTTTCCCAGTTAATATTAAACTAATATTTTATGCATTCACATTGTTAAAAATAACATGTCTTTTATCCTCTCCAATTTCAAATATTTCTATACTCCTAGAATGTGTGTATGTTTGAAATGTTGTATAATGTTTAAAGTGTTCAGAACACATGGAGGTGCAATATTTCTGAAGGACTAGTGGTATTAGCCAAAGTAAAATTTAGCAGAAAGTCTAAGTAAAGAGATGTTCAAGAAAGGAGAGTTTGTACTTCAATATTGTTTAAGTATGACTAATGGATAGATGGATTAATGGATAATGTCTTAGCTCAAAGAATTTAAAAGTAATGAAAAATTAAAATTTGAAGTTCAAAATCTTGAGCAGTTTCAAAACATAAGGGAGATTTTTTAAACTATGTGACGAGCAGACAGTAAATTCTATTAGATTAGTAGTATAACAGAGTTGGAATTTATTCCTAGTGTAAGAGATACAACCTTTAAGAGATTATTTTTTCTAAAGAGATTAGGGCAGCTAGTACAAACGCACACTAGCTTGGCCATAACATGCCTTCCAGGCGCTTCATGGTTGATGACCACATGCCTTGTACAGCCACATGTCCATTCCTTTGCTCCCAGTGCAGATCCCTTCTCAGTGAAATATCCACCCCTTTTTCATCTCTTTGGAAAAGTCTTCCTCATCTTTTAGATCATTGTTTTAATTCTCCTTATTCAATAGTAAAAATAATAATTTATAATAATAAGCATAAGAATAACAGCAATACAAACATACCATAGAAGAAACTTAATTGAGAAATAAGTAGTACAGATACTTTACAAATATTAATTCTTTATGAGTTGCTCTCCACCTCAAACCACAGGATAGGTATATATCTATTTCTCTTTTCCAAAATAGGAAACTGGTGTTCAGGAAGACAAATAACTTGCCACAGTCACACAACTACAAAGTTAGCTGAGCTGGAATATCTCCTTGGACATGAAAGAAGCCAAAACTAGTGTTTTGTGGTTCTTTTTCCCATTTTTCCACATCATGATAATCTTCCTAAGATCCCTCAGTGGGAAAACACTTCTCCCTTGCCTGTTTCTCAAATGTATTTTGAACCTGAGTACGTCACTGAGTTTACGGACTACCTTGTATCATAGGTATCCAAACCTCTCGTCCTCATACTGCTCAGACATACACACAAACACACATACATACACACACAAACACATACACAGTCAGTACTCAGAGGAAAATACTTGCCCTATAAATACGTGTTGAACTGATACCAAGAGAATTCTAGTTTAACCAGTTAGCCTTCTTTAACATTTTAATTTCCAGTATGAGAGATAGCATGGGCATGAAATCACTGGAATATACCATCAAAGACCAACCATACTGATGCAGGGCTAAAAAGAATGTAGAATAGTGAAAATGGAAAATATTTTTAATACTTCTAAAGGACAAGAGTATATAAATCCTAGGTGCTATGACATTTTACTATTGTAGTTATTGGCATTATGGAGTACAGTTTTAAATGGACTTTTTTCAAGTCAAATATCTTTATAAAAATGAGGCCATAACTGTACAGTGTGGTAGGTTTTCAGTATCTAATGATTCATGAATGCTTGCCAAAACATGCAGATTTTGAAAGAAAAGGTTCACCTCTTTCTTGATTTAGTACAGAGTAAAGCACAGACAAGTTAGTGTTGCATTTGGCTATGAAGCTGAGAATAAAACATAGAAATCATCAAAAGAAAAATATCTAACTAGTGTATTCCCTTCCCTGGGCAACACTGATCATTATCCTGCAAGGATGTAGAAGGTTTTCATACAATTATGAAAGTATTTATTCTAAGAATATTTCCATGAAATCATTGTCATGCATGGAAAGAGAATTATATGCATTTAATGAGTTGACTGGAAAGTAGGCAAACATGAGTGAATGAGGTTTGTATAAAGAATAAATAATAGATCTTGAACTAACACAAAATCCAAATAGCCAGAAAGGCTATTCTAATTGATTTAATATTTCTTCTTGGGGGAATGCTGAATCCAACTTGAAAGGAAATATTTCAGTCCATTTGTAAGATAACTCCCTTCTAAAGGCAATACTTTAATTCAAGATAAGTCAATAACATATCCAAACACATTTGATATGGAACATTTAAGTAAATCTATAAAGGGTGCTATAAAATTTATGTCCTTTGGGCTTTGAAGAATGTATGTTTAAAACTAAGAAACATATAGATTATATATAATAGGCATTATATTGGCAGACAATATACTAATTAATTTTTCTTAAAATTTATTAATGTAATATAAAATGGATTAATAATATTTAATTAGTTCCACACATACTTTTTTACTTTATAATCTGGTCCACTGAATTGGCTTTCTCCCCTCTTAATAATTTGCCTTCACACTACTCCAAATCATTAAACAAGTGTGATCAGTTTTACCCTGTGATTATCTTACACCTCTCCTATTTTTCTATGTCAAGCCACTCATTCATTTCAACTTATAGTCTCTTCATTGTCATATCTGCCTCCAATCTAATACAGTAACACTAACCATTCTATTCTGTTTAAAATTCAGCATCATTGGGTTGAAATACAAATGTGTTAGCATAAAATATCCTGTACGATTTTCTTTGTATCCACCTCTCTAATTCATCACTCTTTGTCTCACTTGCATTGAACTATTTTCATTTCCCCTAACTCCCCATGATATTTCACACCTCATGCCTGTTCTTGTCATTGTCCCCCAGGCCTCCATACTTTGCTATTTCATATTTTTTATTTCAGGATATTATGGGGGTACAAACATTTTTGTTACATGTTATGACTCCTACTTAACTATTTCTAAGCATCTTTCAAGACTCAGCTCAAGTGTTACCTCCTCTTGGAATTGATCTCTAGGAACTCTTTCATCATCACCCCAAACTGTTAGGTTCTTCTTCTCATGCTTCTTTTAATTTAAGGTTAGTTAGACCTGAAATTCAAAGATTTTCTTTGCTAAGGTTAGTTAGACCTGAAATTCAAAGATCTGCCCTGAGCAAGTTAACCTCACTGAGGTTAGTTAACACGTCTGTATAATAATATATAATATAATATAATGCAATGTAATGTAATATAAACAGTATTGTTTCAATGAATGAAAACTGCATTACCTGGAGTATTCAGTTCCTTTTATCTCAGCTCTGTGCTCCTTGTTCATATCTCTAAAATAATACTGATAAGAGTGCTTTGCTATTATTTATTTTTTCTTGGTATCCCTAAGTCAACACTGAACTTTTGGAGAGAAGATACATAGTATATTACTCAACTCTTTATCTCAGCACCTAATCTAGGGGTACTAAGAACTAATATTCATTTCTTACATGAGAAGTCACTAAGTGCTAATCCTGTACTCAGAGATTTTTGGAGTCAAAGTATTTATTCAACATATCCTTTCTCCTTACTTAGCAGATATGACCACGTAAAGAAGAGAAGATATGGGAAAGCCATTACATAAGGGAGAAAATTGTGAATACCCTTAAATAAACACTGAAAAAGACATGGAATTTCAGAAGAGAAAAAAATACTTCTACCTTGATAGGGTGGAAAAATGGGGGAAAAATAGAGGTGGAAGTAACACAGAGGAAATGAGGCAGATTTTAAGGAGTCCGTAGCATTTGAGTTGACACTTGCAAAGTTAGTTAGGATTTAAACATACAGATACACAAAGGATAAAGTTAGAAATATGAAGTGGAGGGAAAAAATAAAAGCACAGTGAGGGAAACGATGAGTATGTTTAGGTGCTAGAAAATAGGTCTACTAGACTAAAGTTCATAGCAGCAAAAGTGGTTAGTGTCTTTCGTCAGCAAGCATGGAGCCAGGACTGATGGTTCAGTAGCTTAAAAGAATTTGGATATGTTGAACATCAAAGCATATTCTCAGAGAAGCTACATGGGAGGAATTATTTATCTTAGTAGTATTGGCATCTTCAATGCCTTGAACCAGTGGTGGATACAGCCATTGTTCACTAATTAATTTATTAAAGCAAAGAAAACTAAAAAACGTTTCAATAAAATAGTTTGCTGTGGTTATCTTAAAACCCTTACAGTGAACAATTCTTTAGTGAAATAATCTTTAAAAGAAAGAAGCATATTTTTTCTTGCTGGTATCATTTAAATTTAACACTCATACTACATTCAAATGTGAATGGTAACAGAGCATTACCTCATCTGAAGAATGGAAGAAGCTATTTTTCTACCACTAACTGGCATGAGAAAGAGCAAAACTCCTGGAGGAAATTAGCAAATCTTAAAGGTGTGGATGACATTCTGTAGTATTGCTTGTCCAAAAAAAATGACACAAATTATGGCACTGAACTCCACAGCCAAACAGCAGCAGACACTCTCTCCATGGCAAAATGCACATTTTTCCAGGGATTAATCTCCAAACCTGCCAACATTTGCGTGTAAGTTTGCTGTATATTACAAGTTGCATTAAGGAATCAATTTAATCAACCTCTCAATCTCTCTCTCTCTCAAACACACACATGCACACACTCCCACACCCACACACAAACACAGAGGAATTCTCCACTAAAGAACACAGAAAAACAACTTCTTATATTCCAATAAACTACTATATATTTAAGGATGTCATTCCCATATTTATATTGTTTCAGTGATTGTATGTATTTGTAGGTGAAATTTAAATTGTCATTGATAGTAATCTGAAAGCTAATGTTCAATAGGTTCACAAAATAAAGGCAAACACTGTTTTCTTAAAAAATGTCAGAGCAGGACAAACAAAATTATGCAACTATTAATAATTCTCAATACATTATCTAAAATACTATAAGTGGTAATTTAAGAATTAATCTTTATGGATGAAAATATAAGCAAAAGGATAAGAATGACAAAGGCTGATGTCAGGGCTGACTTATCCACTAGGTACAAGAGCCACAGTGTGGAGCCCCACAATATTTTAGGGGATAATGGAATTGTTTTAATTTTAAATTTTTAAACAGGAAGAAAAAAATTAATATGATGATATTGAATATAACACTGAATATAAAATAGATTGCATTCATCTTTTTATTGGGACAATTGTATAATATAATTTTTAACATTTTTATTATGGAGAAATGAGTTCAAGAAGGCTTTTGCCTAAAGTGCCTAAGACCTATGAAAGCCAGAATGCAGTCTTACTGAAAGTTACTTCTGGCGCTGAAGGAAGGGAAATGGTATTAGAGAAGAGTACAGAGTGAGATCCTCAACTATATTTGTAATATTTTATTTACTTAAAAATATCTTAAGTAGACATAGCATAATGAGATTTAATGAAACTCTTCTGGGTACATACAAGTTTGCTATGTTTTCTCTATAATTTTATTTTATTTTATCATAATTCACAATTAAAGTATTAATAATTAATCCTTTGATTCAATGAATTAATTGCTACTTATTAGATTTGTTAAGGATAAAATTTTAGAATTTCTCTGGAAGATAAACTGGTTAGTTCAGTCTTCACAAATATTTTTCATCTCTGAAATGAACAAACTTTTCTTGGAAAGAAATGTTTCCTCTCAAGAGAAATGTGATTTTAATTTACAGAATTGTTCTCCTAAACCAAAAAACTCAGACAGTGAACTTTTGTTGAAAATCATGCTGCTTATGGATTTTTTATAGGGTATTAATGTTCCCTAATAAAGTTGGTATGGTGACAAAAGGTGTAAGATATTTTGGCCAGATTTCCTTATTTCAAAATGTATTATTTTGTTCCAACTCCAGAAAGTAATAAGAGCAAACTTAGGAATATAAAAGAGAGGGAAAAATGTAAAAGTTATTTAAAAATTAAAATTTCTGGAAATGAGAATAAAAAGTATATAAGTCAAGAAGATTGGTATAGGGCACTCCACTCATTACTTGTTACAAAGTAGGCATTTATTTTTCAATATAGTGGCTATTTTCAATTGCTATGTCTATTTTACCTAGACTGTAAGCTCCATGAAGAGAAGCCTTTTCTGTTTAGTTTTGTTGCATTCACTGCTGAACCTCCAGCATCTGCAACAGTACCTGGCACATAGTATATTTTCCCTTCATGTGTGTCAAATGAACCAATTAACTGGCTGAGCTTCATAAAAAAGGTAGGATTCAAGCCATGAAGTTGTTATTGATACTAATAATTTCTGTAGATATCACACCTTGACTACTTTTATAAAAGGTAAAAACAGGAGAATTATCTATATATCTGTAATCAATACAAACCCTGCAAACTCGGTTGTATTCAATGAGAAAGTGGGAAGGAGCTTGAGAGGTAGAGGATATCTGGAATGGTCAAGGAAAAGACAGGAGGAACAATCTACACAGGAAGAACAGAATTAAATACATTCTTAGAGCAAGTTCTCAAAATACAGATGCTTCTGAAAAAAGTACAGCCCACAGATGATACTACAATGACAGCACAGATGCAGAGAGAAATGTATGTTAATAATGGCTTTGTAATACGTTGAAAGTGCCAAGGCATTTTCAGAATTATGCATTCAAACTGAAAAACAAGTATCTATGTTCTAAAGTTTATCTACATATCAGGATTTTTGTTTTGTTTGCTTGTTTGTCTTTACAATACGTGATGTAGAAATGAAGATCACTCTTTTATCATCATAGTGGAAGAATACTAGCAAGATGAATGTCTACGTATGTGCGCTTGGCATCAAACAAGGAAGAGAATGGAAAAACAAAAAGAGAGAGAGAAGGAGTGGTGAACATCTGGGGTGGTTTCTTTTCTAGGAACAGGAAAAAGGTCATATCCCACCCAGTGAGAAGAAGTGACCCCCTAAAAAATGTAAGTGATCTTGCTTGACCTGTGACGCGAGCATGGGGATGACCTCGGCTGTTTAACTGCGATGTGTGTTTCTTGTTAGAAAAAGTGAGAGAGCTGTGCTCTGCCATAAAAGAATGTGAGGGCTATGAAGGTGCTGAAAAGGAGAAGAAGTAAGTGGAGCATGGGGAACTTGATGCAAGCTATGGAAAAATGCAATATTAAGTTGGCCCTGCCTTTTAAAAACGTGAGGCAGAAAAGAAAGATAAAAAGAAGTATGTTTATATATACTTCTATACACACACACACACACACACACACACACGCGCGCACACATGTGGACTTTTTTATTTGCTTGATAGTAAGGATCCATTCTCTTTCTGATAATCTCTCCTACTTATCATTAAAGCACCTGAAAGAGAATAGGCCTGTGGGTATGTAGCTCAAAATATCCAAAACTATTTTCCATGAACTCCTTGAGTCCCAAGTCTAAAAGATAGATTCATGGTAGTTCAACTTTCAGTTCTTTTACAGATCATAATACCAAGTCAATACTTTTATCCAATGCTTGACAGTATCTGGCAAATTTTTTATTCTATTAAAAAAGTAGGGTCTGTGCTCAAAGTAGCTGAAAAATTCCATTGCAATATAAATGAAAGCAAACTTTAAATGCCTTGACCTACATAAACTCGTAACATTTGTTTCATCTTTTAAAGTCTCTTTCATCCCTTTCTCTCCTTCAGCTCTCTCTATCCACTCAGCTCCCTTGAGGTGCTCTCCACAGAGCCCCATTATTTAAATAAGAATGCACCCAGCAAACAGCTGTGGAAGGGAAGACTTGGATTGAAGTTCAAGGCCAAACCAGGACAGAAATTTAGGGTAAAATCTCAAATCTATTGGTACAAGGAAAACTGAACAAATTTTGAGTTTTCAATTTTGTTATTGCTGAATGGTGGTTATGTAGTGTTTGTTGCATCAGTTTTATTAGGAAAATATAAGAGAGATTTTATAATGGAAGGATTTGGGTTTTTCCGGTTATTTTATAATAAAAATCATATTTATTCAGTTACTGGTTATGAATAAAGGGCTCTGTTTATCTATTTGAAAAGTCCCTGATAGAACCTTTACAAGGCCATGATTTTTTAATAGTCCAATGAACTCAAAGAAACAGAAACCTATTTTTTAGGATGCTCCCTGCATGAATAGAGATGAAACAAATAATAATTTGTCAATAAACAAAAACAGAACTAAAAAATGATAAGCCTTCCCCTACCCCACCACCCAAATATTCTCATGAAAATCTGATATATTTTTACGCTTTCAGTTACACAAAACATTTCAGAGGAAAGCCAACTCTAGCCAATGATTTAGTTAAACCCTGGAAAGCACACTGGATAACAATTTCCTCCGGCTTTCCCCTTCCTCTGGGATTCCCTCCTGCAAACTTAAAGTAGAGTAAGCCAGTTGACGTTTAGTAGTTAAAACTAAATTTAATATTAAGAATATGGCATTATTTTGAAATATACAAATAAGTCTTACTAGAAGTGATTATCCAGTGACTTGTGGTTACATCTATCTTAAGAACTTATTCATCATCTTACCATAAATTTTCTGCCACGCGTCTTTTTTCCTTATTTTCTTTTTATCATTCTGTTACTTTCCACAAGAGGGCAGACAGGGGCAAGGAGAAGGCAACCCTGTTAGGCAATCTGGTTTAAAAAACCTTTGATAAGACAGTAAGACAGGAAGTGAAAAATATTGTCTAAAACAAGATTTGAAGATTATCTGCAGATTTTTTATACTCCTTCATATCCCCATCTCTCCTTGACATGGACAAATGAGGATTGGCACTTACTGTGAGCAATTTGAGTAAAGTATTTTCTGTGTGCTTGGGTTCACTGGTGAAACATGAATGATCAAAGTTCAACATGTTGCATCAATTTCTTTTCACCTGGCAAAATGAGCGATTGTTCCAGTGTTTAAACCTTGTGCTTTTTTAGCGATTTCTCTTGCCTCACATGGCTATATTAAATAAATATTTATAATAATTCTCAATTTTATTCTGAAGAAAATTACTTCAGAATTATATTCCTATATATATGATTTGACTATATATATGATCTAGAATTTGGAATGAAGATCTGACTTTTACTTTAGATATGCAACTAATTTAACTAGGATGCCATAGTTACATAAGTAACTTAGTTTTTCTACTATATCATTATTAATGAAAACTATAATTTTAGAGAAGTCTCAGAGAAGAATATATGAATTATACTTCGTGTTTTGCACAAATAGGCATTAAAAATATGCAATGCATCATGAGTAACATGGCACTATAGGTAGAAGAGCAAAGATTGATTTCATTTTAAAATTCTGGGCAACAAAAATTTTAAAGCAACAACATACTGAATATCTTATTTTTCTGTTAATTCATAATTCTAAACATTTAAATATGGATAAAATCAATTTTATGAAAGATAAAAGGAAAAGGTATAACTTTTGTTTAAGGAAAAAGTTAAAGAATCATTTAAAAGCTGAGTGCACCCTTTAATATTCCATTTTATGAAAGATAAAAGGAAAAGGTATTACTTTTGTTTAAGGAAAAAGTTAAAGAATCATTTAAAAGCTGAGTGCACCCTTTAATATTCCATTTTAATTAATCTGCTTCCATTACTCACTTTACATTTGCTTTCACATCATATTGTACTCTTCTTAAATGGAATCAAAGTTTTTGATATACACTGACATTGACTTCATTAAATATCAAGTTTTGACATTTTTTGGAGAAATTTTCTTATTTCATACTAATAAACGGAAGGGTTTTGAATTTCAATGGCTGAAAGGAAGTCAGATTTTAGTTATATGAATCCAGGGTAACTTCATTCATGGATCAAAAAAGACCTCTTGGGGCTTACAAAATCTTTATTATTTTCAAGCTCCAAGAAATAGTTTGGTAGAGAGCTGGATAATAGGAAACATATTCTTCTGCGATCAATCCACCTTGGGGTGATTTCCAGCTGTGAGACAGTCTCTCAAACTTAAAAGTTCTCCAAGTTCTCCTTGGCCTGGAGCCGAAATTTACTTATAACACAATATGACTGTATAAAAAAAAAAGCATTACAAAATATGGCAATTTTTGTTGCCTTGCTAAAAAGTTAATATGATTTATGACACTATTAAGGATTGTTAATGCTTCAAATAGTTAGATTTTAATGTTTAGAATTAGCACAATTTAAGTTTTCACCTACTATTTTAGATTGTACTGAGTCTTATAGGCTGAACAGTGTGTCCCTAAACTAAGATTTCTATTTTATTATGCTAAGTTTGCTACACTGGAAAGGGCTATTGGAGAAACATAATTTATATATGTGGTATATAAAATATTATTAAAATAAGTTATAATCATCATAACAAAGGTAATGAACTCTTTCTTTGTATAAAATAGTTCACCATTTTAAATGCATAAGTTACAATCATTAAAGCACATTGTATTTGGCATTAAAGGAATTAAAGCACATTGAATTTGGGAGAGTTTTAATATTAAAGAGCTTTGTAAGTGTCTACATTTACAATTACTCAAAAGTGAACTTATAATGAAGTGATCCCAAAAGAAAAATATAATAATTTTCAGTTTGTACTTATACAATTCTTCCATAACTAATAAGAAAAATCTACCAGTAATGCTGATGACATTCATATATCACAATATCTTATTGTCTAGTCTAATCGCCTCTTAACAGTCTTGTGAGAGATAAAGACATAATTTGTATTCCATTATGACAGATTGCTTTGGGGCCCTAAAATGTGGGAATTCTTATTTGACATGACTTTTCTTCAAGCCAAGTCCATCTATTTGGAGGAAACCTTGAATCACCAATTATATCACATGGAAAAAGTTAAAACAAGCATTCATATTTACTTATAAGTAGAGCTGAAAATTTCTGGTTTTCTAGAAATGACAATGGCAGCAGTGGATATAGAACGTTTTTATTTAGATGGCCAAATCAATTTAAAATAATATGATTCTTTAATTGACTTGTTATAAAGCTAATGTGGGTGCTCTGAAATAAATTGCTAAGGTATATTAGAGGTTTCTTTTCTTACGAAGCTTGTGGGAAAGAGACCTTATAATTACCTAATCATATAATTGCATCAAAGTGAAGAACAACAAAATTTTCCCAAGGTGATTGGTTCTATGCATATGGGTTCAATTACCACCTTCAAACTGACATGCAAATCTACACTTCCAGGTCTGACCCATTTTCCTGAGTTGCAACTGAGATTCAGGTAACTCACGGGTACCTCAATAGAAACATGCCAGCAAATAAACTCAAAATTTCTCCCCTCACATCGTTGCCTTTTCCTATGTTCCTTTTTCAGTGAAAATATGCACTCACCAAACCAGAAATTTAAGAGACTAAATAAGACTCATCCATCCTTCATCCCCTATTTCTGACCAATCAGTACACAAATCTGATGGCATTTCTCTCTTCATTCCTAATGCCTGGTGCTTCAGTCTAACTCAATTTTATTCCTATTTTCTAAATACCTGGAATTTCTCCACAAGCTCCAATGCTTCCAGTCTTGCTGGTCCTTTTTCTCACTGTTTCCCGTTCAGCTCTCCATCCATTACTCACAGGCTGCCAGAAAAATCTTCCAAAAGAGCAAGTCTATTGGTGTCACTTCTCTGTTTAAAGTATTTCTGTTTGCCTCATAACTTCAGAGTGGCATAAATTCTGCTTATCATGCATGCACATCCCTTAATAATCAGACCCCTTTTACTCCTCGTACATGCAGGTACTCTTCCCTCCAAGTATTGGTTGCTCTCTTAATATAGAGAACATGTCATAACTTTGCATATTTTTTCCTATTTAAAAATTTGTCCCTGTCCCTCCTTTGCTGACTTTACTCCCATTCTTCCATGCTTGTTCATTAAGGCTTTGATCAAGTTTACCTCATTTGAGAAGAATTTTCTGAACTACCAAGAGTGGATTTCCCTTTGATATCCCTGTAGCATCTGCTTAGTATCTACCTACATCATGACATTTTTCATGGTGCATAGTTACTGTTTACTCATTTGCTTGCCTTTGTTTACTGTAAGATTCTTAAAAACAAAGTTTATGCCTTTAAATTCCTTTTCATCAGAACTTTCTGGATAATAGGTCAAAATGTTAAAAAAAATGAAATCACATAAATACTTCTCTGTTAAGCAAAGCCCTTCGATTATTATGCATCTGCTGATATTATTATCATAGCACAAGAATAACAATTAATATAATATGTTTTATGGTTTATAGGAGGTTTTGAATAACTCTTGGAAACAGGGAATATTTTCCACATTTTTTAGATAGAGAAACAAAGTTTCCCAATGGTTAAGTAATTTATCCAAACACATTCAGTCAACCTATGGTAAAATCGAGATTCAATCCAATTGAAGTTTGACTTTAAAATCACTGATTTTTAGATGATCAAACAGTGATTTAGTGTAAATGTACAACTTAAAAGCTTACTATTTCTTAATATCAAGAACTTTTGCTACTCATTCCATTATCCCAGGTATTCAGGCATTAGTCTGAAATCATTTGCTCAAACAGCCACATCAAGCAATAGTTCATTAGCAATAATTCCTTAGAGTGGTTATTTATCAAATGCTCAGTATAAAGGAGACATGGCTTATTATAGGAAGACAAGTCCTACTAAAAAATCCTTTGGGGGAACATCTTAATTACAATTACAGGCACACATAATGAAGAACCATCATTATCCTCACTGAGCAGTTTTACAGACAGGCAAGATGAATAGGGCCAACATTTTTTCCATAGGAGGACATCTCCAAATTTTTGAGTAGGTACCAATAAAAGATGGTCAGCAGAGAGGAAATACTTTGTACTTTCTTAACAGCTTTGTGTAGTTGTGACAGCTCTCTGTGGTAGTGATCTTAAACTATATCAAAAGAGTTATAAAACAAACTTTCTGGGTGGCAGAAAACTAAGCCAAGTTTGAAGTCCAGTGCCCTAGCCATAATGAAATGTACCTTTCCCCATTTCCTCTCAGCCTCAACATAAGATTTCATCTCACCAATGTAACTCAGGTGTTGTTTTAATTGAATTTCGCTTTAAAAGACATACACAGAATGTTAAAGAAGGAGCATCCTTACTTATTACTATATTACATGTAATATAATATTATGTGTTTATGGATTTGTGTGTAGATGTGTGTAGGTGTACTTGTATACACCTCCTGAAAATAGAATGTTTGAGAGGGAAGAATCTTAATTATTACATTTATTTTTCATAATTTTAGAGACAATACAAATAAAGCCAAGAGAAGTTAACTGACTTGCCCAAGGTTCCTCAGTTAATGATCAGTATGCTATTTAAAAAACATTGTTCCCCACATGTCATAAATTTGCTACCCATTGGAGAGTACAGTGGCTCCAAGGTCAGCAGAAATAAGGTCTAATTCTTCCAATACCATCTTTTCAGGTTTTCAAATTAACAGTACATACATCTATGTCCCTGCAGTTTCATATAAATTTTATGATGAAAAAAATATATCATATGCTGTCTGGAAGGAAATCCTTGCTCATCATGGTGTGTCATAGAATTCCAGTCCCAAGCTCCTCACATGCTCCATGCCAGTCCTTTCAGGATTAGCAGCTGCTATGAGCAAACACATAGCAGTAGGGCTGAGTAACTTGGCACACTTTATATAGATCAAGTTTGGTTTTAATTTAAAGAATAATTTGATTCAGTAGTGTTACTTAAACAAATGTAAAAGCTCTCACAGAAACTCACGTGTAGTAAATGATCAAAGCTGTGGTTATTTAGGTTTTTATTTGCTAAAAATGTCAAGATAATATTTTTAGCAAAAATTTCCATTCCATTCTTAGCTATAACTTTGGAGTAAGGGGACCAGGAAAAATTTCAGTTTCTATTATTTTGCCAAAAAGTAAGCATATTTGCTTACCATTTGGAAAATTTTGTCTTTTAGTTTCAAATCAATCAGGATTTAAGGTAGGAAACATCAATCACTAATACTAAAAAAAAAAAAAAATTAAGAATTGGATCTGATGGAAAATTCCCTTACTTTCCTTACTATCATATTGTTTCACTATTATAATGTTTTAAATAATAATAAGTGCCTAAAACAATCAAAATATGGAGATCACATTCCTGTTAATTTCATTCTTTTAATATTTAACTACATTCTTTATAAAATAAGAGGGAGTTTCTATTTCTGGCCAGGCAGGGTATATTATTATCCTATTGCTGCTGTTACAAATTACCACAAACCTAATGGCTTAAAATAACACAAATTAATTTTTAACAGTTCTGGAGGTCAGAGTCTGAAATAGGTCTCACTGTTTTAAAATCAAGGTGTTGGCAGGGCTTTGTTCCTTTTAGGTGGCTCTAAGGGAGAATCTATTTCCTTGCTTTTTCCAGCTTCTAGAGGCTACCCGCATTCTTTGGCACACGGTCCTCTTCCATCTTCAAAGCAGTAATAGCCGGTTGAGTCTTTCTCACATCGCTTCACTCTGACTCTCCTGCCTCCCTCTTTCACATATAAAAACCCTCGTGATTGCATTGGGCCCACCCAGGAATAATCTCCACATCTCCAGGTCACCTGATTAGCAACCTTAATTCCATCTGCAACCTTAATTTCCCTTTGCCATGTAATATAATATATTCACAGGTACTGTGAATTTCAACATGGACATATTTGTGGGACCATTATTCTGCCTACCATACAGGGTAAAAGAACTCTGCTACTAAAAAAAACAAAGATAAAAATGCTAGATTTTTTTTTTAATTATTAAAAGCACTGAAAAGCTAACTAGAGAATTACAGAGACAAAAATCAAGAAGAAAATGGGAACTCATGGAGTGCAAAAACTACATTTGGGATGAATACATCTGTGCTCTAGCAAACAAGACCTGTTTTTTGACATCCTTACCTGGGTGAAGAGGAAAATAAATGACAATCCAGGAAACATGCAAGGTTTTCTAACAGAGAACCTTTCCCACATTAATATGAAACCCCAAATGATCCTACCCCACCTTTCTGACACCAGGCAACTGAAGAGAAACTTGCTTAGGACTAAGCATAGGTGGGAAAAAAAATGTCCCCAAGAAGTTGCAATTGCAAGCCAACCTTTGCTCAGATGTGCAGCCAAGTTTACATCACTTAGGTGGACCAAACATCTGGTCTGGTAGATCCTCCAGCTGCTTGACCAAAGCAAACACAAATTCTCTCTAGAGGAAGTCACCCTCATCCTAGGCCAATAATAAATCACTACAGGTTTTTAAAAAATCAGTAACCAGCACATAAAAAGAAGTAGTCAAGTTCATAAAGAAATAAAGCATCAGAATGAGAACAAACACAAATAGTAGAAGGTAGAAATAGATCTGTTGACATTATCAGACATGTATTCTAAAATAATTCTGTTTGACATATTTAAAGAAATTAAAAATAAATTTAAAAATATTTTCAGCTAATAAAAAAACCATAAAATAATTTGATCAGGTCCCATTTATTTATTTTAGGAAACTATCATGAGAGCAAATAGACAACTTACAGAATGGGAGAAGATATTCTCATTCTACACATCTGATAAAGGGCTGATAAATATAATCTATAAAGAACACAGGAAAATAAGCAAGAAAAAATCAAACAACTCCATTAAAAAGTGGCCAAAAGATATGAACAGAAACTTTTCAAAATAAGACAGACTAATGGCCAAAAAACATATGAAAAAATGCTCAACATCTCTATCATCAGGAAAATGCAAATCAAAACCAAATGAAATATCACTTAACTCCAGTGAGAATGGAGTCACAAAACAACAAATGTTGGCATGGATGTGGAGAGATAGGAACACTCATACACCGCTGGTGGGACTGCAAACTAGTACAACCTCTATGGAAAGTAATATGGAGATACCTCAAAAAGCTGAAAGTAGAGCTACCATTTGATCCAGCAATCCCATTACTGGGCATCTACCCAATGGAAAAAAAGACATTTGATAAAAAAGACATCTACACTAGAATATTTATAGCAGCACAATTCACAATTGCAAAGATGTGGAAACAACCCAACTGCCCATCAAGACACGAATGGATCAGTAAAATGTGGTATATGTATACCTTGGAGTTCTACTCAGCCACAAAAAACAATGGTGATCTAGCACTCTTGTATTATCCTCGATGGAGCCGGATCCCATTCTACTAAATGAAGTATCACAAGAATGGGAAAAACAAGCATCACATGTACTCACCATCAAATTGGTACTAACTGATCAACACATATATGCACATATGGCAGTAACATTCATCAGGTGTTGGGCAGGTGGGAGGCAGCAGAGGGGATGGGTATATTCACACCTAATGTGTGTGGTGCACACTGTCTCGGAGATGGGCAGGCTGTAGCTCTGGCTCGGGTGGGGCAAAGGCAACATATGTAACCTAACATTTGTACCCCCTTAATATTCTGAAAACAAAACAAAATAAAACAAAACTATAAAGTAATATATTTTAAGAAGACAGAAGTTAATAATAAAAAATTACACTAACCCCAAGCTAAAAGTAAATAGAAGAGTTAATATCACATTATAATACCAGATTAGACACACATGAATAAAGGATTTGTGAATTGTTAAGGAAACTACTCAAATGCAGAAATGGAAGAACCAATAGATGGAAACTTAGAGAGGGAATAAGGGAAGAAGAGAGGGAGAGACAGAGAGAGAGAGAGAACAAACTTAAGAGAGCTGGAGGATAGATTGAGAAAATCTAACATACATGTAATCAGAGTTCCAAAGGAATGAGAAGTAGAGGCAATATGTGAAAAGCAAAAGGCTGAAGGTCTTCTAGGAGCAATATAAAATTCCATTTCTTAGCTTCAAGAACCCTCCTGAGAATCCTAACCATGATATATAAAAAGAAAGCCACGCCTAAATACATCATATTAAAACTAAAAACACTAAAGACAAAAATATAAATGCTTAAAGTTGCCAGGGCAAGGGAAAAATAAAAGGCATGTTTTCTTTAAATAATTGACAGTTGAGATGAGAGGTGACCTCTCAAGAACAGTAATGGAAATCATAGGGCAATCAAATATATCTTTAATGTGCCAAAATTAAATAGTTGCCAATCTAGAATTCTATGTGTGTTTGTGGGGGGGGGGGGTATCATGAAAGAATAAAGTTATGAAATAAAATTATTTTAAGACAAACAAAATCTTGGAGAGTTTATTGCCATCCAACATGCACTGAAAGAATTTCTGCATAAGAATTCATTGGAAGAAAAGTGATATGAGATAGAAGATCAGAGATAAAGAAAGACTGTAGAGAAAGAAATTGTAAATATATAGACATATCTACATGAACATTCACTATATAACATAACTATGATCAATGTCTTGTGGGGCTAAAAATTTTTAAAAAACAGTTTTAAGTGTGCAAAGACAACCCTTCCTTGATTTGCCTTGTTTCATGGCAATAAAAGCATGTTTCTCACTGGTCCTTTGTAATAACATGCTTCTTAATAAAAATAATATCTTCCCCCATTGATTTTCTATTAACTATATTCCAAACACAGTGTTAAACATTTTATAGTCACTACTCATAGTTCTGTCAGGTAGCTACTATTAAACACATTTACGAGTGAAGAAAGAAAACAGTAAGTGTACTTTACTGTTTAAGTATTCAAAGATCCTAAAACTAGTAACTACTTTGGCTCATATTCAATCTTCTTTTCGTCTGCTTCTAGGAACACATGTATTAATAGCTAGGATTCCTGAAAAGGATGGGCATTTTTTACCAGCAGACGTGTCTGTATTTTGCAAAGTCAAAGTATTTAAGGTTCTGGCAAACACTAAATTTGATTCAGTAAAGGAACTGCCTCATGAACTCCAACAGAAAGAAGAGAGATGAGAAAGAACAAAGTCATAGTAATATACAGTAGTCCCCTCTTACCCACAGGAGGTTCCATTCCAAGACCCCTAGTAGATGCCTGAAACCATGGATAGTACCAAACTCTATATATACTATGTTTTCCTATATGTACATACCTATGAAAATGTATAATTTATAAGTTAGGCACAGTCAGAGATTAACAACTATAACTAATAAGAAATTAATAATAATAAAAAAATAAAATAGTACAATTATAACAGTATACTGTGATAAAAGTTATGTGACAGTGGTCTCTCTCTCTCTCAAAATATTTTACTGTACTCACCCTTCTTGTGATGATAAAAGATGATAAAATGCCTATGTGATGAGTTGAAGTGAGGTGAATGGTGTAGGCTTTGTGACATAGTGTTGGGCTACTGTTGATCTTCAAATGATATGATCTGTCAGAAGGAGGATCATCTGCTCAGGTGATCCCGGATCATCAAGCCATAACAATACTGATAAGCTGATGTCAGGAGCAGATGATAGTGATGATGTATGGGGAGGGAGATGTACAATACACAGTATGGATTAGCTGGACAAAGGGATGATTTCCATCCCAGGTGGCACTGAGCAGGATAGTGCAAGATTTTATCAGGCTACTCAGAATGCTGCACAATTTAAAATTTATGAATTGTCTATCTCTGGAATTTTCTATTTAATAGTTTATACTGTATTTGACCATGGGTAACTGAAACCACAGAAAGCAACACTGCACATAAGGGGGGGCTATTGTAATGATATAATTTGTAGTCATACATGTACTTTGTTCAGTAACTTAGGAAATTATGCAAGAAAAAAAATAAGACACTGGTAAATATGTATGCTTAAAGTTTGTAAATGCCAATTTCATATACCTAACTCTAAAACTAAAGAAAACAGCTATATTATACTTTAAATCAAATTTTAGCTTTCACCAATTTAACCAGGGTCTCCTCATATCTAGAATACTTTGAGGTTCTTAGTTCATTGAAACATCGTACACTCATAAAATTTTTCTTGGTTTATTTCTAAAATTTTATTTATATCATATCAACAAAATATATAAAAATGCATAAAACAGTGAAGTAGGTCAGATAATGTCCTCCTTAAAGATGCCCATTCCCTAATCCCTGGAACCTGTTAGTATATTATCTTACACGATAGAAGAGACTTTGAAGATATAATTAAGGTTAAGAAATTTAACATAGGCAGATTATCCTAATTTATTGAGGTGGATCCAATCTAATTATCTGAGCCCTCAAAAGCAGTGAGTGAACTTTCTCTGGCTTGAGGAAGAAGAGGAGAAAAAGATGTGGTAGAAGTGAAAATCATAGAGATTCCAACAGTGAGAAGGACTTGGCATGTTGCTGTTGGCTCTCACATGTAGAGGCCCCAATGAGGAGACTGGAGTGAGGCATTTTGAAGATAACAGCAGCCTTCAGATGACAACTAGCAAGGAAATGGGAATCTTCATTGCATAATAATCTTTGAGTGAACCTTGTTTCTGCCTTTGTGAAATCTGGAGCAGAGAGACCAGCTAAACCGACTCTGACATACAGAGACTTCTGACGTAAAGAGGCATGAAATAATGAATTTGTGTTATTTTAAACACTAAGTTTGTGGTAATTTGTTGTGCTGGCAATAGAAATCCAATACATACAGCAAAACTTTTAAAGTATAATTGAAATAAAAAAGAAGAGAAAAGCAAAACTCCTTTGAATATTTGCTACATATTTAACTCTCAGTTGTTTAGCAACCAACACACATAAAAAAGATGTAGTTATATAATTAACAGACATAAATATACAAGAGATATAAAGGAGTTACTCCAGTTGCACAATTATATCTGTTACTGAGATAAGAGGAAAAGTCTCTCTCATAAAGAGAACCATATGAAAAATATTCTCAAGCACATCCATGGAATAGAGTAAAAAAGTTCATCACACCACTCTTCATAACTTTCGTAATTGTAGGTCAATTGCACAAATGCCAGGGGAAGAATTCAACTGTGCAACAGACAGCAAAGATCATCACAATACCAGCCACCAGAAATAGAAGTCCGGACACTTCTGCTTGCTGCATCTTGGCATTGGAGTCGCCAAGGGATACAAAACGCAATCAAGCACTGGATGGGACAATACTTTTTCTTACAGAGAAGAGACAGAGCACAATGAGCTCCAATAGTGTGCATCAGTTCCCCATGGCTAGTGGGTCCTTCTCTCTCTTTTCCCACACGGCAGCCAATGCAGGGCCATTGGCTTACATGCACTCCTCTGATCCCACCGTAGGGCTCCACTGATACCCAGTGGAGTCTGAAAGCTGGGAGGACTCCGGAGGGACATTGACTCAGAACAAAGAAGTATTCATTGAGTCTAAAGTAAAGATATTCCCACTGGAGGTGATAAGCCTAACACAGACTGTAGAGACTCTTTATCTCTTGGTAAAGATGTGCTCCAAGCCCAAGACCCATAATTACACAGCCAAGAGGAAGTCAGAAGATTGTCTGCATGAGACTGCCTTTCCCAACAAACATGCAAAAAAAAAAAAAAGTTCATTATTCAGGTAACTAAGTAAAGGATATCTCAATAAAGCAGGTGTTTTGCTGTATGACATGTCAAAGTCTTCAGCGGGTTAATGTGCGTAGTAACTCTTCAACTCTAACTGTAAGCAATGTAATTTTTAGCAAAAAAAAATCCAAGGAAAAACAGTTACAAATTATATTTCTTTGTAACTGAATATATTAGCCCACTTTATAGGTCAATGGGCTATTAAGTGACATACACTTAAATTATTTTATTATTTCAGGCAGTATGTAGATAGCATAATTTACTGTGAGCCAGTGTCATTTCAATTTCATGGTAATAAAATCAAACTGTCTTTATATAAAGAGAATATTCGACTCTTTGCTCTCTATAACTAGCAGGATGAACATACATGAAAGTAAATACATCAAGCATATCAACATGTGGCACTGTTTATTAAAGTATAAGGATTTTTAAAAAGACTTTTAGTTTACAACTGTTTTCCCCCTAATCAGCCAAATGAACCTTCTTGAGATTCCCATCCTCAAAATAGTAACTTTGACATTTAACTTTGTAAATTCTTTCATTGTTTCACACAAATCAGAGAAATATTCCAGTATTATAGAGATCAATATTAACTTGAATCTTCATCCTTTAGTTTAAGATTATTTTTGATGGTCACTGTAGATATGCATTATATCTAACATATAGAAGGCATGAATTTATGACCCAGAAAAGTAGTCACTTCCATGATCCCAAGACACTGTAAAAGTTTATTTGAATGTAACCTGACCATTGACAGATGTCTTGATGAAACCAGATGCTTATATTTAGTGTTGGGACATAAAAATAAATGTGGACTAGAATAAATCATAATAGAGTAATCCAGCTTTCTTTATTAAATCAGAAGTGGGGATAGGCAAAGAGGTTCAAATTCCATTCACATTATTGGGTACAATATTATCTTGTAATAAGAGAAGTTTCTTAACCTATTGGTTGGTCTAAAATTTCTTACCATTTTAAACACCTGTTAAATCCCCTTATGAGCTTGATTGGAGTGAACATGAACACATAATTATTATAGCTACTAATAGTAAAATAAAATATCCCAGAAGACCTTCATTCATTCATTACTTTCGAAACACAGATCGAGAAGTGATTTTATACAAGTTTCCTGTATAGCAAGCAGTAGAAAAAAATTTGCCACCCGGTAAGACAATGGTACCAATGAATGATTTCCACTAGAAAGGATTTAGAAAGGTTTATATTCTTTGTTATGTATAAATAAAAATGATTATGAAGCCTTAGAATTGTCCCTTATATGACTGCTATTCCAATAAAAGGTAATCAATTTCGGATTTCTGCTTAAAAAGGAGAACACCTTGGATATAGTGTATCAACCAAAATAGCATCATTTACATGGATCAGTTTAAGATAAAAATTCCTTTCTGATCTTGAAATCCTAGTCCACATGTTTGAACAAACTGAAATGATTGACTCAGTTGAGTTTACAAGCCAGTATCAAAAGATCATCTTCGAGTTCACAGAAATTAAATATTATGAAATTAAGAAAAATATTGAAGATCTACTACTCTCATTCTTCCAGCTTTAACAGAAGGATCTGATAAACATCATCAGTGGGGTCTATTCATGAAGAAATTTAATTACAACTTAGCCACAGTATAATGTAATTAAAATAAGTGATAAATTTTTAAAATATGTACTAGAATTATATATGTACTACACTGACTCAATATTTTTTTCTTTTTTTGCTTTTACCTGTCCTCTTAAAGACGTTGCTAAATATACTTTTTAGCTAACTAGTACTTTGGAAGACTCTAAAATCAGGCTGCTTCTTAGAGCTGCCCACCTTAAACTCTGATGCATTCCTTATTACAAAATCCTTTTTCTCAGGACAAATTCTATTTGACCATTCTTAGAGTGTTAATCATTGACATCTTCTAGAAATTCGTTTTGCCTTTTATTATCCCTTTCTTCCTACTTCTAAGATTGAATATTGCCAAAATCTTTCATTGGGTCTTTTTTTTCATCCTCCTTTTTCTACACTAGACATGTCCTGTTCTTTCTTTCTCTTATTCATTTCTATTCTTCACAAAGTTGATTGTTGATGCCTCATCACAAGATTTTGTTTTTGTGTAATGGTAATCTTGGTAACCAAACCTTTTATTAAAGCTACTAAAAAAGTGAGATAAAATAATTTCAAAATATGTTTGAGAGACATCAGTGAATGCCAATGTAGAAATACTAGATCAAGAAATGGGAGAGAACAGAAATCCAGAAAGATAAATTCAACATTCAGGACTATTTTGCTCTCGTGGCATTTACCAACTGGAGGAAGCTAGAAGAACAAAGGCCAAGTCTGGAGTCTTCCAAAGGAGCACTGGGGCTTTATGGATGTCCCTTCAGAGTAGGGGTATAAAATAAGTAAACAATGAATGTCTACTCTGAAGCTCTGTTGTGAGCCACATAGGTAGACAATCTCATGTCCCAAAGTTGAATTAATGTTACCTGGATTGTTAGAGATGCCGGCAATGGTAATTTAAAACCTGTTTGGTGGAAAGTGACATTTGCCTAGGACCCTAACATATTTCTATAAATTAACCTTTAAATTTAATATCATAACAGAATCAAAGATTACCAGAAACATAAGAATGAAAGATTCCATGAGTGAGAAGAGAAATGATAGACAACAGAGCAGACTCACAAGTACTTCCACACAAATTGGAATTATTTGAAATAGATTATAGATATATAACTTTAATATTTTAAGGGCATATATGCCAAGCTTTAATTTTGGGGGCAGAAAATGGTATAAAGTTACAAAAAAGATTTGGAAAAGGAGTATCTATGTACTACAGAACTGAAAAATACAGCTAATATTAAAAATTAAGTGGATTCTTTAGGAGCAAATTGGACATAGACAAAATGAACACAATTGAAGTGGAATATGAATCTAAAGAAACAACCCAGAATGAAACTCCAGGAGGGCAGGAGTGGAAGTGGGAAGACAGAATAGAAGGAATTGTAAAAACATACAATAATAATGTATTTAAATATGCTTACTTAGAGCTTCAGAGTGAGAGGAAAAAGAGAATGATTTAGAGATAGTATTTGAAGAGATTAAAGGTAAAGATTTATCAAATTGCTGAAAAAATAAATTCATAATTTCAGGAAACCCAAAGAATCCTAAGCAAGATAAGTAAAAAGAAATGTGAAACTAGATATATCCTTATGAAATTGCAGAAATACGAAAACAAATTCTTCAGAGTAGCCAGAGAGAAGCCATTCCATGGTCACTACTCAGTGTGAAAATTTTCATTTCTGGATTCTTCCCTAAGACTTCTCATACCAATTCCAAAACTGTTTAGAGATTTTACTTCTAAATATTCCAAATAGATTATGATTAAATTTGTAAAAAGTGAAAAAGAAACTTTAAATAATTGGGAAGAAATAAAAAGGAGCTTTAAGTACAAACTTATAGTTTATTTTCTAAGTGGTTAGATTTTCAGAGTAGCTTAACATTCTTAATTTCCCTTTATCGGAAGTGAACTGACAGCCATTATTAAATGAGATGATGGATGTCACAGAGTGTTATATATATCCTAATAAATATACGCATATAAATGAGCTTGAAAAAAAATCTCCAAATTCGGGAAAAAAAAAAAAACTTTCACTTTCTGATCAGGGACATCAAGTTGAAACAATTGCATGTAACGTAGTGGTCAAATATATGTTATATTTGGGTTATATAACTGGGTTTTTTAGTTTTTAAAAACGAAGTTTAGCTGTTGCATGACTTGTATACATCGTATTTTGTCAAATTATCTGAAATAGCTCTGTTAGGAAACTCACAATCCAAACTGCTCACCCACTCTGTCCTAACAATAGAGAGAGAGAGATGGAAAAATCTCTGAGAAGATTACTTGTTATAAATTTACAATTATTTTCATGCAATTCTGAAATCCAAAAGCTCAGAAATCCAAGTGTTTTTTTTTTTTTCTTTTTCTTTCTTTCTTTCTTTTTTTTTCTTATTTGAATTGGCCATAAAACTTAACTGGAATTGGCAGAAGTCTATTCATATTCTTCATTTACACAGTATAATGTGAACAATCACACAATTTTCTGCAAAAAAACATATTGATTGTTGGACAAAAAGGAACTGCCACAGCCCCCAAAGGGGTATGCTATAATACATTGTACATGTATCTTTCTCAAAAATATACCCAATTCCAAACAATCTGGCACTATAAGTTTACAAGTGGGATATTTTCTTGTATTAAGTAATATTGAGAATCTGTTGGTGGCAAATGTTTTGTAAGTACACCAGCACCTTCAAACAAGAACAGATAGATATGTCCAAAATTAACAAATGATAAGAATGGAGCTCTTGATGATTTTTTTGAGGAGTGGTGGGCAGAAGGCAATGGGAAAATATAAAGAAAGGATTCTCATTTCAACAGTCTGCACTTGTGGGTAAGACAATTTGCTTAAAGTTTTGCCTTTAATGGTGCAATATCTAAACATTTCTAAAGATATATATCACTGCTACATCTACAAGATAACATCTGCTCAATAAAAATCAACTTTTGATTTTAATAGAAAAAAACAAAGACAAAAGAGAGCTGAGAGTTTGTTTCAATAGTTTTTTCTGTAACTTGAACTCTAGGAGATTCCAAAAATATGGGTAGATTGGTTATTATTCTCTATATGCTAATAAACCAGCTATTTTTCTCTACTTTGATCTTCATACCAGACTTACACTTCAGAATCCAAAATCTTGAGTTATGACAATGGAAAATTAGCAGTCTATTTAATAAAATTTTTGTCTTTATGGGTTTTCTAGAATAAATAAAATTATCAAAAATGGAAATAAACTAAGCAAAAGTGTTTAAGCTATTCATAAAATAATCTAATTACTAGAAGAAAATTTGCTTCCTTCTTAAATAGAAATATATGACTAATAAGAGAAATGAGATTCCAAGATATATATCATCAGACAACTTAACAAATCAAAGCACTTTGTGTAAGCTTGATAGAAAGTTGGCAGATATATGTCACACCAATTGGGAAGGGAGTAGGACATAAAGGAATGAAGAAGATAAAAGAACAAGTCACCAGGACTGAGGACTTCTAATTTAAATATATTAATATATTGATTTTTTTTCTATATCAGGAAAGGAAAGAGTGGGTAATATGTACATAACCACGAAGATCATCTTGAGTGACTAAAGGATAGAAATTAAGCATAGCTATTAATAATATTTAAATAAACATCCTTAAAGAATAATGCTTGGAGTAACAAGAATTCTTTTCAATTTCCAATATAAAGAGACAATAAGCAAATGTATGTGAACAGAATGATCTTGTTTTTCATAGATTATAGAGCAAGATAATTTGTTTATTGAATAATCTTCATAAATAGATATAAACAATTTGCCCTAAGAAAATGTTCCAATAGTCAGAGACAAATTAATTTTGACTGTTCAAATTCTTGTTTGTGTAGATGTATTGTTTTGTTTTCTTCTTTTAAATTCTTTGATATGAAAGAATTAGAGGAATTCAGATGGGGGAAAAATAACCAGCATGGGACAAATCCCCCTACTTTCCTTTCAAGGAGGAAAAGAGAAAAATTGGGAGGAGAAATACAGCATATATAATATAAATATTTCACTTGGAGATGGTTGGAGGGATGTTGTCAAAATTGTACTGATCTTTTGAGTTTTGTTTTTACAATACTTAATTGTTGTTTTTTATGGTTTGTTTCTTAAACAATTATATCTTCAATTTCATGCTACAGAAAGCTGCTGAAATATTCACGTAAGTCACTGAGTCACTCCCAATCTCTCATGACATTTAGACACAAAATAATGTGCAGATTCACATATCACTTGGGACTCTCTCTTGAGCTTAGAGTCTGTGACTTTTGCCAGAGCAAAGGGCTGTGTGATGGAAAAGCCTACCTCCAGACTCTGGGATTTAGAGCAGCTTTGCAGCTGGTAACATGAAAAAACAGCCCCATGATACTGTACTAGATGATTTCATGACTTTGTAATCATTTTCAAATGGTGATAGTCTCAAAACAGAAACGAGATGCTGTCAAATATGTGTTTCTTTGTTTTAAAGTCCTTTTAAGTGCACACAAATGCTTCAAAACTAATTGTTTTTGCTACTTCTTCAGAGTGAGGCAACTTGAAAACTCAAGGTTCCTGCAGACATTTTTATTTCCCAAAGTGCTGCTTTCTTTAATATTGTAATTTGTATTGAAATACAGGTATGCATAATAACTGTATATATTACCATGTTACTATGACAATGCATCATGAATATAAATGTAGTAAAATAAGATTACTTTAGGGTAATATTTCTATCACACAATTGTGATTATCACTCCACAGCAGTAACCCACTGAGTTATTGCCAACTGGTCTCAGATCAGGCTCTGCCCGCTCATTCTCATGCAGAAATAATAATAATGGTATATACGCTAGAGCAGAGGCAGAAAATTGCATCAATCTCTGGGACTTTTAGATGCTAGTATCAGCCAGCTCTTTCCCTACGTGTCTTACTCCTCATCCTATATATTCCGGATCCCAAAGTTCTCTTGCCTAGTTCGTGATCATCTACACCTTAAAGTGCCCATCTTAGGTTGCTCTGACAATTACAGCAGAATATTTCATGGCATGTTCCCAAAAGGCTTTGGCTCTTTGATCTTGTTCAGTAGTCCTGGAATTGCTTCTTGATTTCTGCTTTGTTACCTGGCTTCTGACCCCTGGCTAGAGACCCCAGAGTTTAGCCTTCATTGTCCCCCAATGTCCCCACTCTGAGGTGTGTCCACTAGTGAATCTCTATGGGCTACTCCCAACCAAATCCAAAAAAAATTTTTATATTTGAGTTTTTAAAAATCAAGTGTTTAACACTAAAAAAAAACTCTTTGAAGATCATCTCTGGAAGCACTGTAATTGTTTCTCATTGATAAGTATAATTCAAATTAAAAGAACTTTGTTTAATATATTTGATTATAATTTCACTGCTTGAGAAATATATTCTGGATATATACAGTTGGTTTTATGCAGTAATTTTTAAATTATGTATCAAAACTGAAATGCATTTTAAATCGGCAATGCTACTTTTATTGGGAAGGAATGAGAAGCCATTAAATTACACTCATTATACCTAATATATATTTTCACACATATACACATAATTATATATATATTGGCAGTTATACATTTAATTTTACATTTAAAATTTTAAATGTAATTTTATTTGTAATAATTTAATCAGTGAAAGTACAAAGGCATTTCAGATTAAAATTTACTGTAAAAAGCTTATGTTAACTGTTCTTAAAACATTCTCACAAAATTGATCTAGCAAAGAATAAACCCTTACATACACATCCACAGAAATGACACTACTTTAGCAATAGATTAGGCCTTTAAAATGTATTTAAAAAATGATTAAAGAAAGCTATTGAAACAAAAAATAACAGCTCAAAACATTAAAAGAAATGCCATGTAAAAAGAAAAATGCTTAAATTGAAAATATAGTATTGTATTAATACCTTATCCTCTAATGTCTGATATTTACCTATTCATCTAAATGTTTTCATTCAATTCTTTTTTGAACACTATATTTCATTAATATGTTAATATCATATTTTTCATAATGAGTTTTGTTATTGTTGATTTATACAACATTAAACTAAAAGGTAGTTTATGACATCTTAGCTTGGTTGTACTGCAATTTGTTTCTGTGCCCTTTAATGACAAAAAGAAGAATAAGAAGCAAAGAGAAAGAAACCAAAAGAATAAAAACATATATATGTGTGTGTGTATATATATATATATACATATATATATATATATACATAAATGAATAAATGAACATTCACTCCAATAACTTTTTTTTTAGAGACAGGGTCTCACTATGTTGCCCAGGTTGGTTCTGGGCATGCTTGTGATTACATGAGCCTCCTGCCTTAGCCTCCCAAGTTCCTGGAACTACAGGCACCCACCACAGCACCTGGCTTTAAGTCCAACTTTATAAAATAGAGGAAATAAAATATTCTCATTAGAAGTAGTACAAAATAAAATGGTGGACACAGTTTTTAACCTTGGATAACACTCTTTCTTAAAAAGAATATAAAATGTAATTTATGACGTCCTCAAGATACAAATTTTATTTATTAAATAAATTTGAGTAAAAGGTTGGTCTGGGAAAATGATGAAAACCTACAATTACGTTTTACCACTAGATGGAGCCCAGGCATCTATATGGAAAAATTGTTTACTTGTGGCTGTATTTGATTACTTACTGAAACTGACATGTGATCAGTACAATCTGATAGGGTGGTAGGGGAGGATAGGTGTTTTCTAGACTGTGGTATCTTGGCAAAATGTACATTAATGAAAAGCAGATATTGGATCTTCTCTACAGGGTCCTCTTTCCTGAATACAGATTCTCCATCTCTGTATTTGTGTGCCTGCCTCATCACATCCCACCTATTTCGTAAAGGCCTCTCAAGAACTATCAGTAATGTTCTTGAGGTTATTTCAGGTCCATTTTTCTTACCCTTTTCTCGACCCACTGATCATATGAAGCATTCATTCTTGATCTTGATCGGACACACTTCTTACATGTGGTTACAGTGATTTTACACGAAGAAGTGGCCTTCGCTCCTGTGACAAAACTCCATGATGGCCCTATGCTATGGAACGATAGCAACGTCAGAACTACAAATGGCTGACTTGAGACAAACAGATACCACGCATCAGGCAAGAGGGAAGGAGGAAGAGAGGCTTCCAGGAGACAGTGATAAGCTTATTTCTTAAACTGAATATTCTTAAATTGAAAAATTCAGTCCAATTAAGGAAGGAGTCTTGTGACTGATGAGCAAAGGAAGAAGATTCTTCCCATAGGAGCAGAGTTAACTGTGAGAAATTCACTTTCCAAGAGGGAAGTACAGGGATAATTGAAAAAAACGATCTGGTGCACTTACGCCTCTGCCTCCTCCAGGCATTTGCTGAGAGTTCACAGAGAACACACACATGCCTAAATATCCTACCTCCCCTGCACTCCAGCTCCCTATCCACTTCCTTTGCTTTGTTCTTCCTCATATCTGACTTATCACTATGTAACTATTATATATTTTATTAACTTATTACCATAGTCTGTCTTTCTCTACTAGAACTTAAACTCCCTGAGAACTTCGGTTTTGTCTGCCTTGTTTTCAGTTTATCTTTAGAACCTAAGACAATTCCTGGCACATACTTGATACCCATTAAGAATATTTTTAATGAATTAAATCATTGGTATTGACAACAAGTTACTACAAATTTCAGAAAGCTAGGAAAAGAGATGATGAGGAGCTCCAATTTAACTTTAGTAGTCTGCAGAGAGAAACCCTCCATGAATAATGTGGAAGCTCTTAAAGGATATGACAAGAAATTGTCTATCCTCTTGCAGACTTGGACCAGGTAAAAGACAAAAACTTGCTGGAAGGGAAAACATTGGTTTCTGAAATTAAAATGACAGAATAACAATTCAAATATATCTATACTACCAGAGAGGAAGGACCTAGGAACTAGCAGGTGCCATTGTTACACAGTTAGCATTTATTGACACTATAGGTGTCACTTATTGACATCCATGTCAGATATGTTCTGTTCATTGTCATATTTAATACCCTCAAACCTAGTGAGATTCCCTGGGCTCTCATTTTATGAAAAGGAAGTGGTCAAGAACATGGCCTAGAAAGTGATAGCTTTGGAATTCAAACCCATTTCTTGGAAATCAGATGCTATGTACTAGAGGGGGTAAGAGAGTTCCATATTTTATGGGCATCTTTCCTTTGTGGAGTTTGGTAGAGAGCAGAGCTGCAGCTCCCTAAAGTTAATGGAGTATCAGCACTGTGCTTTAGGTTAGAGGACTGTAAAATGAACAGTACATATATCTTGTGCTCAAGTAACTTACGGTCTGGTGGAGGAAAAGCAATCACTAACATACAGAAGTTTAGGTCATCATTTCTTTTTGAATACAGAAGATTTAATTACAGGATGTTATGGAGCCTTTACTTAGCTCCTACTTCTCTGCTAATTTCAATATCAAAAATAGAACTTGGCCAAGCATGGACGTGGCTCACCACACTCCTAACCCTAGCACTCTGGGAGGCTGAGGTGGGAGGATACCTTCAGGTCAAGAGTTTGAGACCAGCCTGAGCAAGAGTGAGACCTCATCTCTACTAAAAATAGAAAAAAATTAGCCAGGTGTGGTGGTGCATGCCTGTAGTCCCAGCTACTCAGGAGGCTGAAGCAGGAGAATGGCATGGGCCCAGGAGTTGGAGGTTACAGTGAGTTATGATGACGTACTGCACTCTAGATGGGATAACAGAGCAACACTCTGCCTCAAAAAATAGAAATAGAACTGATGACTTAGTAATACAGTCTATATGTATAAAAGACAATATTTTGACAATCATGTGTGTTGTCATGTTGTCATTTCTGGATCTAATTTACTAGAAAGTTTGAGCTTTTTTGATATTAAGCATTCCTTTTACTTTATATTCTGATATTTGAACTATTTGAATTTCTGCAGAAGCCATCCTTCTGTTTGTGCTCAACAGTTACACACATTTTTCTGGGAAAAACTCATGCACATACTTTATCTGTTTATAGAGACAATATATTTTAGTTATTAATAGCAGGGATTTTAAAGTCAAGCTGCCTTGTGTGAAAGTCTGGGCTAGCTAGTTATTTGACTTCAGCAATGTCCTTAACCTCCTTCTAAGCCTCATCTTCTTTATCTGCCAAGTGGAGGTGTAAAAATCAGTTTGCAAAATGGTCCCACTGATCTAGACCTTCCATTGTTCAACTGCCATATAAGCCCCACCCACAATGAATCAGGACTGGTCCTATGTGACCCATAGAATATGGTGGAAGTGATTGTGTGTGACTTCTAAACATAGGTTATAAAAGGCATTACATTTTCCCCCTTGGCCTCCTGGATTATTCTCTCTGGAGGAATCCAGAATCCATGTTTTGAGGACTTTGGAGCAATCAAGTGGAGATGTCTACATAGGAGTAACTGAGGCCACCCTATTAATGGATGGTACCTTTATGTTAGCTTTGGAAATGGGTCCTCCAGCTCTAGCCTCGACTTTAAATGACTTTGTCCCCAGCCATTATGTGACTATAAAGAAAGACACAGAGAAAGGTCGCCCAGCTAAGTCCTTCCTTAATTCGTGAACAGAAGCTGTAAGAAGTAAAGATGATTATTACTTTTTAAGCCACTAAAGTTTTTTAATAATTTAGTATGCAGCCATAATAACAGGAATGGGATAACATATCTGGTTGACTTGCTGTGGAGATAAAATGAGGAAAATATATAAAAAAGATTGATATAGTAACTAGGGCACTATCTGTGCCTAAAATAATATGTGCTGGGTGCTATAAAAATTGTGTGTGTGTGTGTGTGTGTGAGAGAGAGAGAGAGAGAGAGAAAGAAAGAGAGAGAGAGAGAGAGAGAGAAGCCCAGTGCTTGAAACTCAGGGAAAATGACAGAAAGCCCTGTGTCAAAATAGGCTGAGTTACTATATAGATTTTTGCAATTTGTAGCCAAAACAATGTGTTCACTGAAACATATTCTCTCTTCTTGCTGGGCTAGATTGTATTTCCCAGCCTTCTTTTTAATTAAGAATTGCTGTGCGACTCAGCGCTGCCAGTGGAATGGGAGCAGAGGTTATATGTGCTGCCCCTAAACCCTCCAATGCACAACTTTGTACTCTCCTTCAACTCCTCTTTCAGAATAGACAGGAGGGTGAAATCATAAGATGAAAGGAGAATGGGTTCCTAAAAGACCACATAAAAGGGTAAATACTTAACAGGAACACTAACATTGATCTTTATGTGAGCAAAAAATAAATTTCATTGGTGTTAAACCACTAATACTTTGGAGTTTATCCACTGCAGTAGGTATTCTGCTGTTAATTAATATTCACCTTCACTGGACACTGATATCTTCCTCCCTATCAGAACACCCTTCTCTGTTGTTGCCAGTCTACTTTGTGCGGGGTTCCGATATGCCATAGGCACTTAATATGTGAGGAATTGAGTTGATCTTGACTGTTAAGTGTACCACTGAGAATAAGGTCTTTCTCATCTGGAATATTCACTAAATCAAACTAAAAGAGACTACATTTTCAGGCACTGGATTTAATGTATTTCACATCAATTTTTCTCTACTCTAATGTACTCATTATATCCTCTTTCTGATATGTTGTCTCATTTTCCCCCTTCACTTGCCCACCTCGGTTATAGGTGTGGCCATTCCTCCCCTGGAATCCCAATTCCCTCATTTGTTAGTTGTATGTGTAAGGCTGGTGGCAGGCACCCCTACCCTCCCTAAAGAAAAGGAAGAAGTCCACAAGACCTGCAGAAGAAACTAACTGCTGGGCCCAGCTAAGTTAAAGCATAACCACACCTGGATATTCACCCAGATAAGAGAAGTTTTGGTTCCTGGAATCCATACATACCACCAGCCCCTCCTAGTTCCCAATACCCACCCTAAAACCTTAACGGAAAATTCCTAACTTTTCGCACCAAAAATCTTCCTGCCAAAGAAATCCCCGTCCCCTATCCCTAAAAACATATACAAGCCCACTCAAAACTTCCGGGCGACACAACTTCTCGGGCCCCTCTCTCCTGGGACCCATGAACCTCGCCTGGGCCCCTCTCTTGGGACCCGTTTCTCCTGGGAACACTCCAATAAAGCCTCATGGCTTACCCCTTTCAACTCTGCTCCTCTTTCTTTCTCTGGTGCCCACCATGCAAAAGCCTTACAGTATGATCCTGAGCAAGTCAAAACAAGCTATAAGACTTTCCTTGTATTTTTCAAGAGTAGTTAATATTAAATGAGATAAAGTAAATGAAGCGAAGAGCCCATGAAGGGCCTGGTATTTAGTAGGTGGTTAATAATTATTATCTAATATTATTCAAAATAAGAAGTATTTATCAAAATGACTTATATTCACTACCGAAATGAAAATACATTTCACTTTTTTTGATACATACTGATATTTAAAACCCAATATTTTCATATCACAATTGTCTGGCAGATATTACAAAATAATATCAATATCTTACATTATGGTGTATATTACATGATGCTTTCTGGGCATATGAAAGTCAAATGGATCAGTTTTTCTTTTTGTTATGCTTTTCCTTCCCTTGATTTGAAATCTCTCTCTCTGGCAATAGAAACTTTTCATAAACACCAGAAGGAAAATCTTATAGTCCAAACATATAACCAGAAAATTGAACTCAACTGGATTTTACCATAATACCCTGCACTAATGTGATGATACAGCTGACAAAATTTAACAAGCTTACTGGTATTTATATCAGAGAACCACTTTGTAGCTTGAAATGGATACACATACCAGCAGGTGTCAAGACTCAACAACAATCCATTTTTAAAGTTAAATGCACATTACACACTGAAATTCTACAGAGAAAACAACTACCCTTCTCCCTGCCCCAACCAAAAAAAAAAAGGCTTCTTCTATACTATTCACTAATGAGAGTGCACTTAACTGATACATAAATGAATTGTGAAAAATCCTTTCTGGCCTAAGAAACATCAAAGTCTGTTTCATAAATAAGAAATAAAATGTGACTTCCTTTCAACAAAACAAACATCTTTATGATAACTTTTTTAACCACATTAACAAGGGATTTAGAGTGCTTATATTCCCTTTGAACTTGGCAGTAAGTTTCAGTGTGTTTTGCATGTTGATGTTAAATATGGCTCTGACAAGTGCTAATGTATATCCCTTGGATTACTTGATATTCTCCATACAGATGCACTACTGAATTTGAAAAAAATATATATTAAACAAAAAGAAAGTTTATTATTTGGGTTCAAACATTAACTTAGAAAAAAAAGTAACAAAAGAGGAATATCAATATTTAAAGTGCTTGGAAAAGTGTTGATTATGTAAATCATTTTACATTAATCTAAACATCACAATCAATAGTTCCCAAGATGATTGCAATAAATATCTCGGACAATTGGTTAAAATAATTGTTGTTTGGTATTTAATAGTCATTTTTTTTGAAAATTTCCAAATTCCTATTGTACTCATTCATAAACTATCTCTTCCTCTAGTGATCTCAATATATCAGCATTTATTATGGACTTAATGTGTTAAATTTCCCACTACTATGGGATGCAAGCAAACCCAAGTAAGCATGAACGAAACAATTCACCAAGGAAAGGAGTTAAATTTTCACAATAGCAAGGGGATTCCTGAGATCAGTAATTCTCTAAACAATATAAAAGGTAATTTCACAAGTGCTTCTATTTTCTTTTCATCTTTTCCTTGTAAAGCCTAATAACAAATGACTTTAAAAGCAGCAAAGGAAAAGACATAAACAGAAAAGAATAATTCACAAAGCAAATTTGAAACTCTAAATATCATCTTGCAATGACATACTGGAATGTAAAATTTCAAATCATTCTGAAGTTTTTAACAATAAAAAATTATCAAAAAAGTTTTACTTATGCCCTTGTCAATTCATTCATTTTAAGGAATATGCACTTGCCCTTTTATTTGTTTACAATTACAATTGTCTGCTTTTTAAAATAGCCCTATCTTTGGGGCACTTAAAAAATGTCACCTCATTCTAGTCTCCCTTTGTGATATCAAAGTGACTGAAAAGTAGGTGATTAGAAAATAGCAATCTGTTGGAACTTCAATCCTTTGCTTTCCCCTGGGGCAGTGGATTATTTCTTCATCAGAATATCTGTTAGTTAATACCAAAGGCTTTGCCCAACTTCAAAGCAGAGATATTAAAGGCTCACTTTCCACTACAAGGCAGGTGTATTTTTATTAGCTTTCTCTTTCAAAATTGCTATGACTTCACTTGCGGATATCCCGCCAACAACCATTATTGAAAGCCTTACTATAATTGCTAAGTTACATGCAACGTCTGAAGTACAAAACCAATGTCACTTACAGCCCTCCAACAATTGACTGAAACCAAGTGTTACATCATTAAAGCTGAATTACAACACACCCACGGCGTGTTTTCCATGTGTGCTGTATTTTAAACAATAGTAGAGCAAAATCTGGCTATAAATTCACAGATCCCCAATTTGTTCAAATTCATGAACAATAAGAGCTGTCCGAGAGCTTTTGCTGGCTCTATTTTAGTCAGAAATGTCATGCACCAAAATTAAATGTCTGTTTGGATTTTATTGGAGATGGAAATGCTAGCTTTATGTTGTAAATTTAAACAATCTGCCACAAAGGGAGACTCACATTTGTATCGCTTGGGAAGGCATATTCATCTCTAATTGCTTATGGTAACACAAATAAACTAATGTAAAGTGTTCCATTCCTTAACTGGTTTTGTGTAAAATAAATCAGCTGAAGTGATGATGGCATGGGTTTTCAGTGGGTTCAGGGATTTCTTTGATAGAGTTGGATATGGAATCCATGCATTTAGCTATTGTTAATGATTAGGAAGTTTTCTGGAAATTCAAGAAAATTCAATAAGACATTCATTAATGTTGACAAAAGAAAATATTGGCAACATATTCATATTAATCTTTTTTTTTCTAATTATATTCAACCCATTTCATTATTCAGTGATCTAAGTGGAAATATTTCTTCTGTCATAGTGGTATGCAAAGCTATTATAATTACTTTTTTAGAAAGGTCGACAACTTTTTTATTTGGCTTCAGTGATTTTATGGTGCCTAGATTCCACCGGAAAATATTTAGTCACTCGCTTACTTGGATAGAAATCCATCACCTGGAATAGAAATCATGGTAAACGTGCCAGCATCTTTGTGCAGACAGGCCTGAAAATATATACTAGGCAAGGCTACTGCCAAATGACTTGTGTCTGGCCAGCACTACCTTTGAAATGTTCTCTGCATACCAGTTACTGTTAAGATGTATTGTAGCACGTGTAGATAAATATATTTTAGTTTTCATATCCATAATTTAGATAATACAGTAGCAATCCACACGCTACACATTACCTGTCTTCAGTTGTAGTTTCGGTAGCCACCATTCAAAATATTCAGATTTCTCACCAAAACCTAATGGTAGCCTTCATGTTATTTTAAACAGATCACAATAAACCAAGTGTAGGAATTTACAAAATACTTTTTTTTTACCAATCCATAGAAAAATTAGTGTAGGGTTTTTTTTTAATATGTCCTCAACATGAGAAAACACACCATAATAAATAGAAGACGTACTTCAAAATACATGGGAGAACTGAAGCCCTGTAAAAGCTGATAACAATGTTAAAGCTAAGTGGTTGTCTGCTATGATGCTAAATCAACTACTCCTATACTTTCTATTTATTTAAATCCTTGCATTTATATGAAAAGTAAATAACACCTCCTCCTGAAAATTCTATAGGTCATCTCTTCTAACACATTCAATTCACAGCACAAATTATGATGGCAAAAGAAATTCATCACATCTACCAAGAAAAAAAAAATAAAACAAAAAAACTATGCTCTTACCACAAATATATATCCACAAAATTCTTTTCTTTATTTAGAAAATCTCAGTGCCAACTGAATCAAAGCAGCCATACTATTTTAAGGTTTATTTGTCTTCTTTAAATTTGGCGGACACTGTTCTTTCCTATAAAATTGGTTGACTCAATACGGAAAAAAAATATACACCATTAACTTTCAGCATACCCACTTGTTATTTTTCATCTTGAATCCCAAAATCAATCTTACTGATTCACGTAGAAGGATTGCTGTTGAATAAAAAAATATTTTATGAAATGATGTGTTCCTAGTTAATGATTTTGGAAAACTTCAATTGTCATTTAAATGTATGCCATTGAATATATTAATCACATTCTCTAGATTCTAGGATATGGGCTGTTATACTCATTAAGTATTTGTAATTCTGCTATTTGGTGCATTTTGATACACATTGAGAAAGTCAAAGAGAAACTAAGCTATGTGTTATTTCCAATTTCAACATTGCTAATAAGTCTTAGGTTGTAACAGTTATATGATTAAAAAAGCATTTATTAAGTAATTGCTTATTGGAGCCTACACATATCTCAACAAATCAAGATGGCCTAAGTTGTATTTACATTTAGACCGTAAAGTAGTTTTCCCAAACCACATAAACAAAACCATTTTGACACCTGGTCTTTTAAAGTTCATGAACTTCAACATCTAAGAACATGTGTGGGATTGTCAAACATTCCAGTGCCCTCCCTGGGGGCACCCAAACATATGTAATCGTGTATATCACAATGTCATATGCCATCAAGTTTTCTTGAAAGAAAATCACTGGGTCCTTTTATCAGGGAAGCAAAATGTCACAGCTCTGAATCTGTGAGATAAGGAGCAAGGACTTCTGAAGGAGGAAGAAGTTTAACTGCAATCAGAGGCTTTCTAAAGTTTGGGTCAAGCATGCCTACTCTTTCTAAATTCCCTTTCATTTAAAACACATAAAATAGTGCCAAATACTCTAATAATGTCAGAAGTATGCAAGAGAGAAGAAAGTAAGCCAGAAATTACATTTCAATAACAGAGTATATTTCATAATTACATAGTTTATATTCTCAATCATGCCGGGGGAGGAGGCAGACAGTCAGAAGGAGGACAGGCAATGAGAGGAATGATTGCCCATAAAACAGGGGAGTGTCTGGTAGCTTAGCACGTCTCAAGGACACACTTGAGGAAATCAACCCCAGCTACTTAGCTGTTTGTCTCTGCCTTGTCAGAGATCTTCCCAGCTGAGCAAAGAACTTTGGAGAAAGGGACAGCTGGAAAGGCTGATTAAATCCCCTACCTGCAACACATATGCAGAGAATAGCTTTTTATAATTCTGGCAGGGGAAATGGGAGGGTCAGTTGCAAACCACCTGCTCACCCTGAACAATCTTAGTGCTTGATAGAATAGGTTCACAAACTGCAGCAGCAGCAGCGTCACTCAAGGCACAAAATCTCTTTAGCAGTCTTTGTCCACCTGTTTTTGAGAGCAGCAACTGGCTGAGTCCTGCCAGCCGTTTCTTACATTTACCAGATTGCTAACCCTTTTGACCATGGGCAGATAAATTAGGCACCTGGGCTCCACCTTTCCAACTTTCAATAGCAAGAGGAAGTTTCTTGCCAGTGGATTCTTAGCTGCAGCAATTAACTGAAAAAAAGCGATTAAAATCTCCAAGGCAGACATAATAGAGGATCTGCAGTTGTAATTAAGCAGTAACTTGGGATGGCTAGAAGGAAGATATGACCAAAACTTTAGGTCAGGTAGAGAGGACTGTTTTTCAAAGTACTTTCATGTATGTGAATGAAGATAATTTTCTTTTTATCATCTAGAAATATTTTAATATGTAGATTTCACGTTTTCTCTGCATAACATTATTTTTAAAAGATTCTTTTTAGGGTGAAATTTGCATAACATAAAGTTAATCGTTTCCAAATATACAATTCAGTGGCATTTAGTATATTCACAATGTTATGTGACCACCACCTTTATCAAGTTGCAAAACATTTTCATCACCTCAAAGATAAAGGTGAATTTTTATACATTCATATGATAGGCAAATATTTAAAAGTCATATGAATTTATTTTTAGCTATAGATAAGTACAATATAATTGCATTGTAATCATTCAGATTATCATTAAAAACATTTTTGCTTCTAAATGTCTATTTTGAGATGTAGTAGCTGTGAAGCTCTTATCTTCTTAGATTATCTAATTTAAGGTCAACATTTGATAGAGATGTACTTTCAAAAGACTTTCACAGGTATTTACCTCTTTGGATCTCTTCTTTCCCCAGTTCACTGTCTGCTCAGGTACCAGGAGACCTAGCGCTTCTATGTCTTCCTAGAAATGGAACCAACTTTAGAATAAATTAATAAGATATAGATAACATTCCTAAAGATGTGTCTGTGTGCAAAATGGGGAAGGGCTGAAGGGCTACATATAATTATATGCATTTAGTCCCAAAATTATCATTCTACTTGTTCTGCTTTTTTGACCTCTTATAACTACTAGCAAATTTTACTCCCTCTGGAACAGGATGCTCTAATACTGGAGCATTTCAATTTTACCTTCAATTTATATGCCTTACTCATCAAAAAAAAAAAAAACTAAGCAATGTCTTTTATATGTTTAACTGAAAAATAAACACTTCTAACTTAAACATTGTGGGGAGGAGATGGTTGGTTGGCAGGTGAGAAGTGGCCACAGTTCTTCAGATACATTTGTATACCCGGCTAAACATTAGAATCACCTGGGAAGTTTGTTTCTATAGGTCTTGAGTGTTGAAATTCGAATTTTATAATTTCTCAAGGTGACTGTAGTGGCTTCACTGTAAGGTGTGGAAACTACTGCCCTTCTAGAGTTCTTTCTAGCAGTAGTTACTACACATTTCAGTGACTGTGAATAAGATCTACAAGAGAGATGGGGAAGGCAGGGGGAGGAGTATTCTAGGTCAAGATTATTATTATAGTTTATCAGCTCTTCCTGAGGAGCCTTCAAAAATACCTACAGGAGGGCCGGGCGCAATGGCTCATGCCTGTAACCCTAGCAATCTGGGAGGCCGAGGCAGGCAGATCATTTGAGCTCAGGAGTTCGAGACCAGCATGAGCAAGAACGAGACCCCGTCTCTACTAAAAATAGAAAGAAATTATATAGACAGGTAAAAATACATATAGAAAAAATTAGCCGGGCATGGTGGTGCATGCCTGTGGTCCCAGCTACTCGGGAGGCTGAGGCAGGAGGATTGGTTGAGCCCAGGAGTTTGAGGTTGCTGTGAGCTAGGCTGTGCCACGGCACTCTAGCCAGGGCTACAGAGACTCTGTCTCAAAAAAAAAAAAAAAATACCTACAGGGCCAGAAATTATGCCAGAAGAGACTACTCCAAGTTTTGTTAACTTGCAACACTCTATGTTAGAGTGTTATTATTGAAAAATAAGGCTTACTGCCTAGTATGCTGAATGTCAAAGCAGGTTCACATTGAAGAAATTAAAAGTATTAAGGATATATAGACTAGTTAAAATATCTTACTTCCCCACCCTTATATGAAACTATATAAAAATCTAGTGAAGCCTTGAACTCTTTATCCTTAAAGAAAATAAATCCCCCCCCCAAGTTCCTGTGTTTGAATACCATTAATCCAAACGAGTTGAGCAATTGAGAGTGTGGAGTTTTTTAAAGCTGTATGTTTAAACCAAGTATCAATTATAATTTATTAGCCTTATACTCTAGCAATTCATTATTCATTCATTATTGCATTCATTATTGATATTGAGCTAAGGGTCAATATTTGCTAAATTTATAATTTAACCCACAAGTTATAGGATATCAAAAAGAAATTTTCACTGAGACAGATGAAATGAACACAACTTAGGTATAAGTACAGTTTATGTATCCCTTAACCAAAATGCTTGAGATCAGAAGTGTTTCGAATGATAGATTTTTTCAAATTTTGGAATATTTGTACATACATAATGAGATATCTTGGGGATGGGACCCAAGTTTAAACATGAGATTCACTTATGTTTCACATATACTTGATACACATAACCTGAAGGTAATTTTATTTTCCCCTTAAGGAGGCTGAATAAACTGTGTGTTGTGCTCCTGTATCTTGACTACAACCTGTCACATGAGGTCAGGTGTGGAATTTTCCACTTGTGGCATCAATCATGTCTGCACTCAAAAAGCTTTGGATATTGGAGCATGTCATATTTTGCATTTTTGAATTAGGGTTGTTCAACCTGTATAATGATTGTTAAGACTTTAGGTCACCTCTTTAGAAGTGGCAGAGAGATCTTGCTACATCCCCAAATTTTTAGCTACATCAACTTTGCAGGTCAGGAGATAAGAGATAAGGGCAGTTACAAACAACTAGATAAATAAACTATTTTAAAACTATTATTGATAAATATTTATTTTTATTATACAATAAATGCATACCATTAATTATTTAGATCATGAAGTATGAAACGTCCGATTTCATTAAGTACTAAGTTTGACAGTTGATATCTTTGATGATTCCCTTTGACACTTCTTGTTTTATGTTTACTGTGAAGGTACATCCTCAGTCTTTCTAATGCACATTTTGGCTTGTGATTATCTTTCAAATTTTTTTTAGAGCAATGTTTGTGAAACCATGGATAAGTCAAAAATCTGTGCTATTTTGAATATAAGTTCCCTCCTGGAACCAACGTAGTGCAGACAGCTCAAGATAGCAACTAAGAGTTCAGAAAGGATGTGGCTAATGAATGCACGGTATATCAATGGTTTGAGAAGTTCCATTCTGGTGATTTTAATCTTGAAAATGAGCCACATAAGCCACCCGAGACCAGGGTGGATAATGATGAGCTGAAAGCTGTAGTGGAAGCGAATCCATCTCAACCTACACTTGCATTAGCAGCAAGGTTACTATTCCAACAATATCGGTCCATTTGAAACAAATGGGCAAGGTAAAGAAATTGGATAGATGGGTTCTGCATAAATTAAACGAGTGACAGAAGAGAAATCATCTAGAAGCTTGCCTTTCTTTGCTGTCACGTCCTAAATGTGAACCATTTCTATACCGTATTGTTACATGTAATGAAAAAATGGATTCTTTTTGGCAATCTCAAGCATTCAGCACAATGGTTGCGATAACAATGAAGTGCTGAAAAACAATCCAAAACTGAATATTCATTTTAAAAAATGCTAATGGTGTCTGTTTGGTGGTCTAGTACTGGTATTACCTACAACAGCTTCATGAAACTTGATCAGTCCATTACAGCAGATGTCTACTGCAACCAGCTGGACAAAATGATGAGGATACTTGTGATTTAGGAGCTGAGATTGGTCAATAAAGACAGGCCCATCCTCTTGGAAGACAACGCTGGACCTGGACCTTGCACCAACTGACTACCACTTCTTCCAGGGTTTGGACCACTTCTTGCAAGGAAAAATATTCAATTCTCCCCAAGCTGTGGAAAACATCTTTCGTGATTTATAGCCACTCACTCTCCAGGCTTCTTCACTGTTGGCATAAACTAACTGGGCAAAACTGTTCCGATAGTAAGTAACCACATACTTTGATTAATTGTATTGCTTCTTGCTTGAGATATAATAAACTACACTTTTGATTCAAAATCAGACATTTCATATTTAATGACCTAAATAATTTTAAAGAAGCAAAATAAGAGAATAAAGGTTTTACATTGTAGGTCCAGTCATAGTCAGACCACAAAAACCCTGCAACTGAGTAAATAAATAGTGTATAAAGTTCATTTATAAATAATAGATATCATTAATAAGTGATTAATGCACTATATAATAAAAAAATTAGAAGCAGCTATTCTCTCCCTAATCCTGTCACAAAGGTCTATTTCAGCAGGAGCTTGATTTACCTACTGAAATGATTTGCCCTCTGTAGGAACTCCTCTTTATATGAATCTATTCCCAGGTGATAATTACTTCCCAGGAATATTCTAGTGAAATCTCAACTACTTCTGCAGTTACTCGGCACCTACATCGCACTAGGGACTAAATATACCACATGCTTCACCCTAGCTACATGGAGAAACCAAATGCCTTCATCCTCATACTTGTAGGAAGATTCTATCTCCCGGTACACAGCACCCCTGTGAGGGCTCACTTTTGCCTTCAAATCTTCTGCCCAGGTCACAGGCCAAATCCTAGATGTAGGATTACTGAGAAATGCAGATTTTTGCTTTTCTAGCTTATATAGTTAAAACAAGCAAAAAAAAAGAAGACATTTGAAGTGAGGGAAGCACAAGGTAATCTGAGGTATTTAACATAGGTTGGTAATAGGTGGAGTCTGAGTGGTGCATTTAGGACAGTTCTAAATGTTTTGTTGACTTTAAATTTATCATATTGGAGAACTAGCTAAAATTAATCTCTCCTCTGACCTATAATTGCTGCATCTTACTGGATTTATAAATTTCTATTACTATTGGCAGCCTATATTATCTCTTCTACCAGATAGTTATTGCCTTGTGGGCACATTCAGTGTTTAAAATAACTTTTAAAATTTTGAGACACATGGAAAAGTATCTTGCATTCAGTAGACTTTCAAGTAATTACTTGTTAATTTGTAAACTGAATGAATGAATGAAGGAGTATATGAAAGTTTGTTTCAAAAAAGCGTAGCTCTCATTAGCATCTACACTTAATTGTTCATTAAAAATGTAGAACATAGAATAAATCATCGTCACCTAATCACGCTGCCTTTAAATGTTTATGTCTGCTAGATCTCTAATACTGATTAGAGTTGGTTTAGAAAGTAGAATCCCAGATGCTTGATAAGGAATTGAAGAACTGGTAATGATACCAAATTGTTCTCTTAAATATACATCGGTTAAAGTGCAGTTTGTAAGAAGTAAATACTGTTCTCAAACAGAAATTGTTTAAATTATAAATAAATTAAAGGCTTAATTAGGTTTAAATAAGTTAATTCAAATAAAGTAATATGAGTTAGTCTTGAAATCGTTTTATATTTGTATTTTTGTAGTTAGGATAAGCAAAAACAAAATCTATCCTCTCTTTTCTAACTTATCAATTCCATGGATCTTAAATAGATGTTTACCAAATTTACATTCCAGTTAGACTCTTGACATATGGATATCCATATGATATCCATACCAGCATATCCACACAGAGATATCAAGTAGGCAATTAGATATAGAAGTCTGAATTTCAATGGAAAACCAGAGCAGGGTATACAAAATTTGGTGTCAACAGCATTTAGAATGCATTTAAACCCATAGGACTGGGTAGATAACCTCCAGTAAGATGAGAGTAGATACCACAGAGTGAAAGCAAAAAGACTAGGCCCTGAAGCACTATGAGAGTTAGAGGCTGGGAAGACAAGGAATCTCTAGCAGCTGAGAAGAAATGGCCAATAAGGTGGGAATAAAACCTGCAAGACTGCATTTCTGTGGAGACCAGAAGGAAAGAGGAGGGAGAGAAAAGTCAAAAGTCATTCCACATTAAACTGTAGTGAATTCATAAATGTCTTCCAAATCCTTCTCCACCTAAGGAAAGTATGTTCATCTTGAAAATCTAGAGCTAATGACCTCACTGGTAAACTCCCCATCCCTCCCAACCATCCCTATTCCCCTGCCATTACTCAGAATCAAGTTTGCTAGAATCCACAGAAAGTCTTTTTGTTCTAACCTCATCATATTATTTTCTCCAAGGCTTTAGTCAGGTTCATAAAAAAAAAAAAAAAATGCTCAGAGTGGAAATATTTTGTGATCCAGAGATTTTGGTTTTCTGTCCTGATCTGACTCTTTAAAAAATAGCTCATTTCATTAATATATGTATTTAGAAAATGAATTGTCATCTGTCCTAATATTCTGATCAACATAGGTGTGGTTTTTATTCTTTATGTGCGAGTGTAGTATAGTTGCAAAAATACAGACATAATGTGGATCTGAAATCTATCTTTATAATTTATGCTTGTACGATGTTGGGCAAGTTAATTGATTCTCTGGGATTCAATTTCCTCATTTGAAAAGTGGGCTTAACAATAGGTACCAAAAGGCTCAATGAGTAGGAAATGAAAATACATACGTAGAATGGAGTAGACACTTGATAAATACTAGTGTCCTTCCCTTTTGTGAATGTTTGTTTTATGTATCTGATATGGTACCTAATACTATACTTATATGAAGGGAAAACTTTAAGAAATTTTGCATTTTTACATTCAATTAGATCTGAGGACATCGTGTATAACTGCATATTAGTGTGATAGTGTATCTCACCACTCTCCACTGCAAAATGATCAATTCTATTTATTGATAATTATGTACCTTTAATGACAGAACATACTGATACCTTTTTCTCATAATACCCTTAACAGAAAATTGCCTTTCTGTCAATGAGAGCTTACTTTTTCATTCACCCTTATTTTAAAGTAAGCTTTCAATATCATGTTCTAATAGTTATAGTCCATATATGTCAAATATTTTATTCCTTTCCTATCCTAACACCACCACACATTTAAGTGATACAAAACGTAAAGCAGACAGCCCTAAATCTTATGACTAAGAGATTTTAGAATGAAAGGGGCTAGAGAAAGAGTTAAAAGAATCTTTAGTAGATACAGGTTTACTTTTTGGCATTTATGATATCTTAGTCTTTCAGGACTTATTACCATCAAGTAAAGAAATATAATTCAAAAGATCGAATTATAAAAGTGACACAAAAAATTTTGAGTCACATGTACAGCTGGTTACCAACCTTCTTGCTTCATCTCACTGCTGTTTTATTTTTATTTGTAGATGGTTTAAAATGGCATGAGCTTCATGGCTTCAGCTTACATTTTACTATAATATTAACCACAAAACCTCTGCAAAAACTGTATTTGGTGTTAGTGCCTACTTTTCAGAAATGATTCTGAATATGGAAAGGAGAGGAGAGAGAGCCATTTATTACCTAGTATTGAAATAATGGATGAAACTTGCCTTTCTGGTAGTATCTTTTAAACAAATATAGTTTAAAAGTTGAAATTCATAGTCACTCATGCACACAAGGAAAATGAAATTTAGAAAATAATATTTTTTTCTTTAAGTATCAATAATATTCACTGGAAAACACTGGCTTTCATTTTTATACATCTTGAACTTAAAACTGGAAACTTGTCGGTTATGAGAATTGATAAAAATGAAAAAGATATAATTCTAAGCTTGAGAGTAAATCAAGAATATTTTGATTACCCATTTAGAAAATAATACATGTTTTTGGTTATGATATATCTGAAGCACCTATAACAGTTTATGGTACTTGATAATATTTGTTGAATGAATTATGTAAATATATATAATTATAAATCTTTATGGATTACATTTTTAAGAGTTTAGGCTTTTCTCCACAAAGCTAAAGCAACATTTACTGTGTTGCCAAAATAGCGAATTTTGCAACAGGACTAATGGTTTCACATCCAGATTTAATCTTCATGGTAAAAACATCTTATAATTTGAAATTAGAAATATTAGGATGCAGATTTTATTTGCTTCCAAGGGAAGACTTTGGCATTAGAAATAGGATAGGTCTACCTGAATAATATGATGTTTTATTCACTGGTTGAATATATCCATAAATTTAAATAAACCATCTGTCAACATTTTATCTGAATTAGTTACCTCACTTTTTTTATATCTATTAGTTTTATCTCCCTGTTGAGTTTATTGTCTTTCTGAGATGTAAAGAATGAGATAAATCATCCTAAGTCTGCCAGAGTTTTCTGATTCTATGTCTCATTACAGTGACTATTCTAGTCCAAGCCACGGTCACATTCTACCAGGATTACTGCAATACATTCCTAATATGTTTTCCTATCTCTTACCTGTTTCCCACCAATTCTTTCTTTACAAAACTATTCCAGTGATTATACTAAAATACAAATCTAGCCAAATGGCTTCTGTGATTAAAATTCTTCAATGGCATTGGCAGTATGTCCTAAGGACAAAATCTCTAAGTTCTTACGTATACTACACGCACATCTTTTTCTAATGTTACTCTTTTGTAGTTTTATCCGTTGCCATTCTTCCACTCTCACTGAACACTCCAGCCATAAGAAACTATTTTCCATTCCCCAGCAGGAACACAGCGAGCATTTTCTCACCTCTTGGCCTTAGCCCAAGCTTTTTGGTCTAGATGCCCTCCCTCACACCCTACATTTGTGAAAGGAGCATGGTGAACTCATGCTCAAGATATGAATCACCACCTTGGGAAATCTTATCACACACCACAGCTGGATTATTTATGTTCCCCTTCTATGTTCTCAGAATACGCTGTGCATAACTTTACCACGGTATTTATCAGACTCTACTGTGATTACAAGTTTACCTGATCCTCCAGATTCTTAAAGACAGGGATAATGTCTAATTTGCTGTTTCCTCCCCCAGTATCTGTCTTCGTACTTGGTACTGATGGTGTTTTCATCATCACCAACAATAACTGCTAGCAATTGTTACACATTTACCATATAACATTTACTGTGTAGCATACCATGTAACATTTAGCACATTTAAAATACTTACCATGTACCCTAAACATTTTACATACAGTATTACATTTAATTCTTGCAAATAATCCTAAGAGATCAATATTATTACCCCCAGAAAGCTTGAAAACTTATCTCTATTCACACATCTGTTAAATATTAAACCCAGGACCCAAACCAAATGTATATGAGTCCTGGTCCTCTGTTCCTAACTACTATGATAATAATTCCCTCACAAAATCAGTATTTAATATATTTTTTTTGAGTATTTGAGTGATAGATAGATCTATCCAATTCAAGTAAGGTGAATGAAACACCAATGTTTTAATAATAGTATGTTAAATCTTATTAAAAACACTAATTCAATTATTGCTCAAAATAGCTAAACATTTTTGTTTTAAAGTAAAGAGATGGTAATTTCAATATATTCTGTTGTTAATATAAAGAAAATACTGATTCTTTCTTGGTAGGTATAGCCAAAAAAAGCATTAAATTTAGGTAGGTTTTGAAACCAAATGATAGTATTCTTTGACATATAAAAGCCACTCTTTTCAAACTGGAACTAGGCATCTGAAACTGCATATACAGTATATTAGCTTTCAATCAGCAATGTAAACAATGTAATATAAGCATTACATGGAATCTACATTAAGATAAACTAAACCTCTTTTGCCAAGACAGATGTAATCACTCAAATTCCATTGGGAACGAGGTAACAGCATAATAATGGTCTAGGTCCCGAGTACTTTATTTAGTAAATATCTTGGGCTTTGTATACTCATTTCTTCATAACACCTACTTCCATCGTTTAAACATTACAGTGTTTCAAGTGTTCTGGGCTTAGAATTCAATTGTAAAACAGGCCATTTGTTAATCTTTCTTCATCAGGACATTTTTTTATTGACAGTATGAGAAAAAATTTATTTTAACAATGCTTTCTTAAGCGCCTAAATAATAAGAGGAATATTGTATTGCCACTCTTTTTTATACATCAAGCCACCTCATTTTTGTATCACATATCTAAAAAAAAGTAAAACATAATACAATAGAAAAGTTATTCTCAGAAATATTCAACAATTTGTTTTTAGTCAAGACACTAATTTTCAAAAGTTATTTAACGGTTAAAATCTAATAATTGAGTTGATCATAGGCAACATATGGGCTTTTGAAAACATTTGTTTTAGTTCTGATTATAAGCAAAAGACGAAATTATCTGAATTGAACGGTACCTTATTAGTATTATTTTAAAATTAGATCTAGTTGTTTAAATTAAAAGGGTTTTTTCTTTTTTTTTGTTTCTTTTATTAAATTTTTTTTTACTGAAGGCAACACATGCAAAAAGGGTTTTTTCAAGTAACTATTTTATATATCTAAATTTATATTTTATCTATATTTATTTCTTATGTATTGTGGAAAAATTATTCCTTGGAGTGTAAATAATGGTTCTATATATTTTTTTGAAGCAGGTGTATACTCCAGTGAATCATACTTTAAAAGATGCTGTGAATATTTCCCTTGCACATCCAGTCCCCTGCCTTGCATTCTTCTCCCCAGAGTATTCCAATTTTACTGCTTTTTGTGTGTACTTCCTGACAAATTTTATATTCATACAGCTCTCTATATACACACACACATATATACATATAGATATATATATATACATATGTATACATGTATATAAAGACCTAGATCCATATCCTGGCTTTTCACTAACCATGCGACTCTGGAAAAGTAACTCAATCTTTTAGATGTGGGGCACATCTGTAAAGTGTAAATGATAAAATAGATGATTAGGTTTCTTCTAATTCTACAATAGCACAACTGATAAAATCTGACAACAGAAGTTTAACCCTCCATTTGTTTTCATCTAAAATTTAAACATACTTCTTTAATCCATGATAAGAAATCTAGTCATTTTCTTCTATGGCTTAAAGGAAAAGGAATTTGTAATATTATATGTCACCTCTATTTGCCTATCCTGCTTGATGCCCTATGACCTAAAAGAATTAAGACCTTGCCTAGACAATGATTCCTGGACTCAAAACTCATGTTCCTCAGCCCTGACTCATTGATATCCTGAAGGAATGCAGGCTCGCAGTAGCCAGATCTTTGAATTTTTTAGTGGAAATTGTTAATCCAAGTTATTACAATCTCCTCATTTAAAAATGTTAGTAAACACTCAAATTTTAGATTAAGAACAAATAGGTTTGTGCAGATAAATCAAAATACAACCAAGCATTGGGTTTAGTTTATGACTCCTGATTTTGTTTCAGTCCAGAACCTGCTGGCTGACTGGTGGGCAACTAAATTAAAAAAAGTCTGTTGCTGCCATCAGCTTTACACATGATGCAGGATATTGATGGTTGATTAGCCCTACCTTCATGTCAAAAGTAAATGCTTATAACATATCTTGACTTTACTCTTACAAAAAAAATTACTCATAGCTATTGCTTTCAAAGATATGTTTCTGAAGTTAATTATTACTCTTTGTGATTTTTGTTCTTCCAGAGTACCTTTGATGTTCATCATGATGTTACTACCCTTTTATAGTAATGTTTTATCAATGGTGGGAAGAACATAGAAGCCCCCTTGGCATGTAATTGAAAGGGAACAAAATAGTTTAGCATTTTATAGACTTATATTCTCCCAAAGACCCATATTCTAATGACTCAACTCCACCCCCAAAGGATACCTGGTCCCATTCATCTATTAGGTTGGCGCAAAAGTAATTGCGGTTTCAGACCCGTGAATTTTAAGTCATTATAACTAGGCTCAAACACATCTTTATTCATCAAAATAGGAACCATTACAATCAACACATTTTTGCCAATGAGAAATAAGTTTGTTTATTCCTGTAGCGTAAAAATCCATGCTTCGAGATTCCATGAACTCTTGGAAAGCATTTTCTGCATCCTACTGGTTGTGGAAGCATTTTCCCTGCAAAACATTGTGCAGATGCTTGAAGAAGTGGTGGTTGGTTGGCAAGAGGTCAGGTGAATATGGCAGATAGGCAAAACTCTGTAGCCCAGTTTGTTCAACTTTTGAGGCATTGGTTGTGTGATGTGTGGTCGGGCATTGTCCTGGAGAAGAATTGGACCTTTTCTGTTCACCAATGCTAGATGCAGGAGTTGCAGATTTTGGTGCATTTCATCGATTTGCTGAGCACACTTCTCAGATGTAATGGTTTCACTGGGATTCAGAAGCTGTAGTGGATCAGACAGGTGACAGACCACCAAACAGTGACCATAACATTTTTTGGTGCGAGTTTGCTTTGGGAAGTGTTTTGGAGGTTCTTTTCTCTGTCCAGCCATTGAGCTGGTCATCACTGGTTGTCCTATACAATCCACTTTTCGTCACACATCACAATCTGATTGAGAAATGGTTCGTTGTTGTTGTGTACAAGGAGAAGATGACACTTCAAAAGGATGCTTTTTTTGATTTTTGGTCAGCTCATGAGGCACCCACTTATTGAGCTTTTTCACCTTTCAAATTTGCTTCAAATGCTGAACAGCCATAGAATGGTCAATACTGAGTTCTTCAGCAATTTCTTGTGTAGTTGTAAAAGGATCAGTTTGTTGATTGCTCTCAACTGGTCATTGTCAACTTCTGATGGCAAGCCCCTGGGCTCCTCATCTTCAAGGTTCTCATCTCCCTTGCAAAACTTCTGGAACCACCACTGCAATGCATGTTCGTTAGCAGTTCCTGGGCAAAATGCGTTGTTTGTGAGTTGTCTCCACTGCTTTACCACTCATTTTGAAGTTGAATAAGAAAATCGCTCTAATTTGCTTTTTGTCTAACATTATTTCTGTAGTCTAAAATAAATATAAAATAAACACCAAGTAATAAGTCATTAGCAAGAAAAAAAAACCCACAAAATAAGAAATGCACATTAAAATGATGTATATCATAACCACATTTAAGAATGTACTCCAATATCAAATGGCAAATGTCAACAATGCTAAAACCGCAATTACTTTTGCATGAACCTAATATATCCTCTGTCTTGGGAGAATTTCCCAACAATACACATCAATATAGTACAAAGGTCAAATACATGCTACTTGGAATGATCCCAGCCAGAGATAAGCAAGTGAAATTGCACTGAGTGATAGATGAAACTGTTTTGGCATCAAGAGGAAAATAGAACCAAGAAAAATGGCATTGCCAGAAAAAAAGACTTGAGGATCAGATGAGAGAAGGTTGTACGAAGAGAATAACAAGCATTTGAATGTTTTAAGTAAAATGAAATGCCTTGGAGTACACTTTATGGTTATTTAGCAACAGTTCTCGAATTTGTATTACTGTGCTGTAGCTGTGGCTACATTCCTTTCCATTGGCTGCTTTGTAATGCTTATGTATTTGTATAGTCAGAGAATCTACTTTTTTAAGTGTCATTTTTACTGGAGTTAAAAATAAAAAGGGCATTGCTCTGCTTTTCTCTGGTATATTTTTCTATGGAATAATGGAATAATCCAGAACTAAAAGCTTCACTGCAGGTTGAAATAAGTCCACCATTTTGGTTGGGTTAACAGTAAATGGAAATCACACACAAAATTATCCATAGCCTTCAGCGATCATCTGAACAGTATTTAGAAAACTGAAAAAAATAATTTTTGCACCGTGATTTCTACATAGTAGTACTAATAAAAAGTGGGAAAGCAAACCTCAAAGTTCTCCTAAATTAGCTACCTAATGCATTTTGATAAAACACTTCCACATGCTTATTATAAACCACTAATGTGTCTCACATTGGGACTTCTTTCTATGAGTGACACCTCGATGATTTATAAGTAACACTTTACTAGAACAAAGTGGAAGGGATATATGCCTCTGGCAGCCTTTACTGGAGGCACATGGACGATCACTTAATCTTGCTGAATGTTCTATATGCAGACCTATCATCAGTTCTGGGCACAAGCATTCTCAGAGAACCTTCTTAAACACTTCTTGTCATTTACATCAAAGATAGTGGTTTTAGTATTTCTATAGCCAATATTCTCCAAATCACACATTTGTACCAAGCTCCCCTCCAATGACCTGATTCCATTTCCACTGACCTGGAATCATGGTAAGCTCCAACCTTGCCAGCATGGCAGCTTGTCTGGAGATGGATTTACAGCAAGCCAACAGGTTTTTTTTTTTTTAATTTACTTTGATTATTCATTTATACGGATAGACTTTTCAGGTTGAAAAGGGCATGGTGGGTGATTACATGGAGGTGCAGTTAATTCTTGCAAAGCACAATTAGAATCACTATTCATCCCAGTACTTTTATGTTCTCATACACCACATTCTGAAAAATCTCCTAAACCCAACTCCTACTCTCATTTCTCACAGATTCCTGGAAATCCCATTCTTTTCAGTGAACTAATTATAAGAATGTGAACCAATAGTAACTATTTATCTAATCATTTTTTAAAATCATGAAGTATTTAAGATTTCATATTGGATGCATGATGTAAAGCAACTTTACATGTAAAATAACTTTACAAAGTTACTTCATTCCTTTGACTTCAAAAATGGTGAAACTCAGAACTGAGTGTCTTTCCCCATGATGTTAATTTATAACAACCACATATCTGGAATCTGAGTCAAGTTTTTCTCCATCTCATCACAGTAATTTAAAAACTTGTTCAAGGTTAAGCCAAGCCAGTGTCAAGAACTGTTATAGACAAACACAATTTAGGACAGATACTACTTTTTTGTGCCTTCTTGTGCTATTACTATTAATAGATCCCATAAAGTTATTTATTAGTATTGAAATTTATTGAAAAATTAGCATATATAAAATGCAGTCAATATAAAAGCATAAATTGTGTGAAAAAAATCCATATTACCTTTTAATGTTTATCTGCCAATTCCCTCGGATTACGTAAGCACCTCGAGAAGATGATACTACTTAAACAGCAAAGTTATGAGTGGCGGGTGAGGGTTTCGAGCAGTCATTTTCTACCAGCTAGCGCTTTTGTCAGAGTTTGCATGTCCACAATCTCATTAGAAAGGTTACAGTCACATCTGATTCCTAGGAAGAAGCCTCATGTTTGAGGGTCTGAGAGAGATTTCTATTTTTCCCAGGAGAGACTATTTCAACTGTCAATGAGTTGAACACAAAACAGCTGGATTTTGTTCTTAGATCTGAATATATTTAGGAAAAGCTGGCACAGGGGATGTTTCATCTCAGAAGAAAGGAATGAACAAATTAGTCAACTTTTCCTTTCTATTATAATTTGATCACAGGAAATTAAATTCCAGAATATTATCAAAGGCTATGTATAGCTTTATTATTTTTTTAAATAAAATGAAATTTGGCTCACCAATAATGCATTGAGCATATGGAGGACATTGAGAAGGATAAATGAGAGGTGGTAAATAAAAGTTGTTCAGCCTTGTTTCTTTTTGTTCTTGTTGTTGGTATGTGTTACTTTACCCAGCAAGTTATTAGGCAAAATATGCCTTTTTAACCAACTTTATTTCATTGTGGCATGCACAACATATTCGGTATTCTGGTAACGATATTTTTCAACCTACCTAAAGTTATTTGATGACTACAATAAATTGCACTGCAGTTTAGGTATAGTTGATAATATGGTTGAATCCACTCATTTATATTACCTAATAATCTTCAATCTATTATAGAAATCATACCAATCATGGGCAAATGTCTACACAAGGAGAAAGGGGCCTCATAAGAATGCAAACTTAAACTTATCTCTATTGTCTTTAAATATGTAGATAATACCAGAGAAACAAACACAGAATTTCCCCCTACTTACATCTCCACCATTATATAACTAGAAATTGCAAGACTTTAAGGGGAAATAACAGATGTTTTAAATTCCAGTTCGATTATAGAAGGTTCTGGGAACGAAAATACCATATTTAATGGTAATTCTGATTTTCAAGGGTGAGGGGAGTTGGATAGCATTTCTTAAAGGCATGAATGATTAGTGACAAAAATGTACACCTGAAATTGCCTCTGTTTTTATCCAGCAGGAGAAACAAAAGCAGACTTCCAGGAAGTGTTTCATGTACCTATCATGTATATGATGTCATGAAAGAATAGGCCACATGCTTGGACGTGCCGGGTGAAAATTCAGATAACTGGATTGTTACTATGCTTTTCAAATTGGCTTTAGGAACATTGTCATTTTCACACAATAATAGCTAATACATTTTAATTGTACATAAATACAAAAAGAAGTTTATAGCAGCTCATCAAATGAACAATGATAAATGCTTACCAAATAGCTGCACTTAAAAAATTTTCTGTTTCTTTAATTAAATATCATGAATACATATACAGCTAGACAGAAAGAAAGTAGGCAAACATATTATACAGCAGGTTATTTTTAAAGATGCTACGTTTAAATGAGTCATTGAGAAAGTGTTAAAATACTGAGGTGAATGGTGTCATGCATTATCAATTATTGGGAATATTTATTGTTGTATAACAACATTTGAATTGGGTAATATTAGCATGATAAAGCCTAAATAGCATTTAAATTAACATCTGCAAATAAATAAGGCATTTTGTTAATTCACATTATTTTTGGAGGATGGTTCTGATTTCCATTAACCTTGACTATCTTTACTTGTTAAGCGATTATTATGACGGAGGAAATAACAAATGCTCTTTTACCATTAACCTACAGCAAGGAGACCCCTATTTTCAGTATTTATAACCATTTGACACAATCTATTAAGGCAATTCAAAGATCCTCCCATCAAAGATCTTCAGTTTGCTCACTGTGGATAAAATAAATATATAATCCAAATTTAACCTCATTTTCAAAGGCATATAAGATGGTCTCCTGACAAGTCTTGCCTATTTAAAAAATTTTATGATGGTAAATAAACCCTGGAAAATTCCTTCTCAGATTTTACCACCTGAAACTGCAGCTGTTGGCTGCCACTATCACAGTCTCACAACTCCAAACTCACGTGCAAACCTCATCAAGAGCAGACATTTCTAATTGATTCCAGAAGTATTTCTTTTGCTTAGATCAGGGGGCAAAGGAAGAATAATGAGCAGCTTTTCAGAGGGAATTGGGGGTTAGAGTGTTGAGGGGAGGGGGAGGGGCGCTTTAAAAATCTCAGGCTTGGCCAGAAATGCATGGCAATTTTACGGTCAATTGGCCAGTGCATCTGGAACCAGGCATACTGGCCTCTTAGTTGATGGTAGTGAAACCAGCTTACAGGCAACAGCAAGCCCGTAATGAGTCCCTGTCATGTACTGGTGGAAACCACGTTGACAGTCTGCCAAATATCCCTGCGCCTTTTTCTCAGTGACAGGATTCCCTTTAGAGCGTTTGTCTGGAGTATGAAATCTGTCCACGCTTGGATCTTCTCCTGTTTTATCCATTGTTAAAGACAACGCAAAAAGAAACACTAAAAATTAGAACGTGTTTAATTCCTCGTGTGCTGACAAGGCTTTATATCACAAGGCTGTGTTTGCTTTCATTGTGGGGATATATTTCAAACGCAGCGGGCCATCTTGTTAGTGCATGGAGAGTGTCGGATGCTCAGGTCATAAATCATAGCACAGCGCATGGCACACTCAGAGCAGAGGAGGCAAAACGCGAGGCTCTTTGTTATTTCAAATGTAGGACAGGTGGTTATTTTTAAAAAAGGTGTGTGTAGGGGTTGGGGGGGGGTAGGGTTTCTTATTAAAATGCCAAGCAGAAAACCAAGAGCGATATGGAAATAATTTCTTAGGAGTAAATGATGTTTACTTTAAGCTGCTGCTCGTAATTCACTGTGCTGACACTGGTAGATTACACCCACAAATAAGTCAGGTAATAGGACAGCCATGAAAAAACGTAAAGAGATGTGAATCAACAGGGTGGAAACTGGGTTCCATGGTGAAGAAGGAACCATGTACAGAGCTAGATTTCTAACATTCCCAAATCTCTATTTTTATCCTAACGATATAATTAATTGAGATTAATCACTTTCAGAATGGAGGCACTCAAAATTTCAAGGTTTGCAACATTAAATTAAATTCAACAAGTTTGCTCTTGTAGTTGACCTACCCATGGCAGGGAATAACTTCTTGCTTCAAACAAAAGTAAAGCAAGCAAAAAAGCAAAACAAAAGGAAACAAACAAAATCTAAACTAAAATAACAAAGAAATGCATTTAAAATACTTTTTAAAAAACAATATATTTTTGGTTGTGAATTTTTTCTTAAAACACCTATGTTCTGATGATTGTAGTATATGTTAATCAAAAATACATAGAATTAGTGTTGCTCAAAATATACAATTAAAATGTAGATAAAGTGATAGCCAACACCTATTAATACTTGACCATGAAGTATTTTCAAAAGCAACTGCACTTAGTGAATGCTTGTGCTAGGATTTTAAAAATAAGGGTCCCAGGGAGAAGGGATAGTTGAGTAAGAATATAAGCTATATTCGTGTCTTTTAATTTTTAACTATCATAATAAACATGATGCATAGAAAACTACAATGCATTAACAGTTTCTTAAATGTGGCTTCGATATTTTAAAATCCCACAGAAGGGGCAATAAATTTAAAGAAATTTCATGTGATAATTTGCAATTTACTGTGTGAAAACTAGTCTCTTCCTCTTTTCCTAAAGCAGTAAAGCAAACTATATTCTAATATTGCTTTATTTTACTTACTAAGTATTTTGTTGTTCATGGAAAAGAAACAGTGATTATTTTTAGAAGGAATACAGGAAGTGAATAATATTTTTTAAGAAGAATACTACATATAAATCACCCCAAATTGCTTATTTTGACCTTCTATTAGCTTGCCCAGAATTCAGTCCATCAGTTATTTTCTATCCATCCTTACAGAATAGCAAACAATATGTACATGAGAGATAGATGTGTATTGTCAAGGAGATTACACATAGAATGCTTTTCTCATAGGACCTGGAAAGCAAACATTTGTTAATTGTACGTGATGGCAATGATAAATCTTGAGAAAGATTATATCCTTAAATTCTAAAAATATCTACAAGAATGACAAATGAAAGTGAAGGAATACAATTTTTTTTTTTAAAGTGGTAGGATACTTAAACTGAGTTAGAGGTGAAGGAAGAAGAATAGTGACAAAGCTTTATTATATTAATACAAAAAAAACTCAAAGGGGATTTGCCAATAACCCCAGTGTTTGTGTATTTTATGCTACTCCCTGAATATTGTATTTTTTCTAAAAATAAAATCATATTATGTCCTATAAAACATATTCTCATATGTGTTACATGAAAGTGATTTTCAAATTTGTTAATTTATAGAATACAAAAGGGATATAATCTGGAACTATATAGGGTGAAGCGGCTTATATTGACCTATAAATGGCTAATGAACCTGTAAAAATGATTAATATTTGGACTATTTCAGGGAAGGTTCATGTACTCAGTAATATAGAACCATGAATATAGGACATTTTACAATGTTTCAGAAACTTTTATATAATGTAGGGTTAATTTTGGATTTATGTTAAGTGTGAGTACCCTCCCCTATACCAGAACAGGTGAAATAATCATCTATGTATTAAAAATCAAATAGTAAGCCCTGGAAAAGAAGTCAAGATCATGAACTAATCTTCAAATTATACATCAGCTTTGAATCTTTGCATCATTATAGCCTGTATTCATATAGCCTGTATCTCAGGAGTGACATAAACTTATGCTGGTGGTTATAGCAGGAATTGTAGTTGGATATATCTAGTACTACATGACAAAAGTTTATGTTTGTCTGAATTAATAACAATGGATAGTATTGTAGTACCATCTTCATATGTAGAGGGGAGTATTATATTATAGAATATTATTCTATGGAAACAAAATCCATTAGAGATCAATCCGGGGGCATTGAGACAAACTACAACGGGGAGAAGATACTTTTAATAAACATAAATGACAATGCATTCATATTACCAGCACACATAGAATTTCTAAAAATCAATAAGAAAACAATTGAATAAAATAATATGTAAAAGATATGAAAAAATATATCATAGGAAAGGAAACATAAATGGCCAAAACCATGAAATAATGATCCGCTTCAGTAATAAACAGAAAATGGTAATTAGGAATACAGTGAGATACTACTTATTAATTTCCTAGATAGGCAATAGGTAAGGAATCTGACAATTACAACTTTAGTGAGGAATTTATACTCTAATAGTGGTAAATTTTACAACCACTTTGGAAAACAATTTGTATTATTTTAAGAATTTAAACAAGCACACTTCCTACATTTCAGGAATTCCACACCTAGCTTTATAAATCAGAGAAACTCTACCTATATGTAATGCGCACTATAATATATGTACATGAATTTTTATTACAACATTTTAACAGAAAAACCTACAAACACTAGTGTGTAGATAAATAAATTCTGATATACTCACAATGAAATATTTTATAGCAATAAAAATGAATACAACTGCATGCAAAAAAAGGGATAAATTTTAAAAACAAAACAAAATTTTTTTGCAGAAAATTATATATGGTATAGGAAACTACATATATAGCATGATACCATTTTATTATACTCAGAAATTTAAAAAATATCACATATTGCCTAGTGATAACTTTGATAATAACTTAAAAATTGTAACTTGTTTAGAAAAAGCGTGGAAATAGTGAGCACAAAGTGCCAAATAATTGTTGTATCTGTGGAAATATGAAATAGAGAGGAATCACACAAGGAGCAAATCACACAGTGTTACTAACACCTTACTGGTATTATTATAATTCCATTTAGGATGATCATTTTGCTATCTTTTATAAAATATTTTATCTAATTTAGTATTTATCAGATGCTACACAGAAAAATATGTATGAATTTATGTGAAGAAAAATCTTAAAACTAATACAGCTACTACTCATAAATGCATATTTTGAGCAATTTATAAAAATACTTAAAGTTCAGGTAATACTGAAATCAGTCAAAACTGCTACATATTATGGATATTCATAGGTTTGTATGTGTATGCATGCTAGTTTCACCTTGAATCCAAAATTATATGTATGGCAGACTAGCATATGTATCATGAAGAAAAGCTGGGTGCAGTAGTCTACTCCTTACATTCATAATGTGGCCAGATATGCAGTTGAAATGACTCATCTAATATTGCTTCAACAAACATTCAGTGATGACAACATACTAATCATCATTGTAAAATGAACCCAAGTAATATAACCCTCAGCATGGTTGATTGGTAATGGCCATAAATTCATGCATGACCTTTTGCAATTTTACTGTTCTAATAAAGAGACAGAGTCTATTTCTACATCCTTTGAATTTTGGTTTTCCCAATGGAATGTGGCAGAAGTATGAGTTACAGAGCATAGGCTTTAAGCAGCCTTGCAGATTCAGCCTTCATGAGACTGCAATTGTCATGTGAAGGATCTGTTCTGGCCCACTAGAGACTGAGAGGCCATACAGAGGGAACGTAATGTGGTCCAACTCAGCAACAAGTGCTACTCACGTGATCCTTCAGCTCAGCTGAGTACAGCCCAATGAGTGAGCCCAGGTGAATGCAGCAGAAAAACTACTATGAATTATGAGAAATAATAAACCTTCCTTGTTTTAAGCCATTAAGTTTTGGGTTGGTTTGTAAGCAAAAACAGATAAACACCAAAGAAAGCTGCATGTTAGCAATTACATACATATATACATACCAGGGAAAAGAAATAAAGAGAAAAAAGAAAGAAAGGAGGAAGGAAGAATCCATGGAAACATGAAGCCTGGTAAGAACTGCTAAACTTTCCTTCAGTTTCTGATATATGTATGTTGACCAACTATTTAGGTGACAATGGACATCTGAATATGCATTCCTTGCAATTTGAAGTCAATAAATATTTAATTCAGCATTCTATTTGGTGTTAAAATTACAACAATGTGCTCTCCTCAAGTTTGGTGAATAACAGCTATATAGCAGGTTTTGTCAGTGCACATTTAATGTTTACTGAATAAATAAACATTGAAGAGTCTCATTGCTGCTACGAGTGTTAGTGTCTTCTGCACATAAAATGGCTGAGATGGCAAATTGTTAACCTTAGTTAATGTTTTTTCAAAACAGTTGCCCAGACAAGATAACAGTGTGGAAAGGATAACAAATAAGGTGGCATAATAATTAGATTTTAAAGTTGTGAACAGGCAGAATGTTTCCTAAAGGATGAGATGCACACTAATGGTGGGATTCCATGTGATTTCAGTCAGAACCGTGGGCTAGGGAGCTAAGGAACCCTTCAAGGATTACCTCCTTGGATGCAGGTAGGATTTTCTGCCCTCCAAACTGAGCCCCTTCCCAAGGTCCCTAAAACTTGAAACTTCTACTCTCCCTAGCTTAACAGGCATTTCTGAATCCCCGAGAAGGATGCATCCTATATCCAGCTCCTAGGTTGCTCAAATCCATGTATCCTCTGACCCTGAAAGAATAGCCCAGAACATATCCTCAAGGTAGATCTCTGGTACCCAATACCAGCAAGGGGTAGGACAAGGAAGCACCCTTCAGAGTTTTAGGATTTGACTTGTCTTAATTTTGCTTGTTTGTTTTGGCATTATTCAATTGAAGTTTTGGAGATGATCACTTAAATAGAAGATTTTAAAAATAAAATATGGATTTGGATGGGAATGTGAATCCTGAAAATGATTTTAATGATGGCATTAAGCAATCCTTAGATTACTGAATGATCATATCTAATGTCATTTTTCTGAGTATTTCATTTTCAGATATGTTGTTTTGTGAATTAATTAGAATTATTTTTATTCTCTTTTAATTTTTGAAACAAAAATTTATACTATTTTAAATTTATGCTTTGAATATTTCTATTTATGGGTATTTCTATCATTTTATGATTTTCTAATACTGTAGTGAAAACTTTATTTATAAAAAAATATATTTATACTTTAAAAGACAAGATACTTCATCCTTTCCTCCTCCCCCCCACTTGCCCAACCCCCGATGAATGTTACTTCCATATGTGCACGTAAGTGTTGATCAATTAGTACCAATTTAATGGTGAATACATGTGGTGCTTGTTTTTCCATTCTTGTAATACTTTAGAAGAATGGGCTCCAGCTCTATCCAGGATAATACAAGAGGTAGTCTGCCATTTTTTATGGCTGACTAGTACTCCATGGTATACATATATCACATTTTATTTGTCCACTCATGTATTGATGAGGTTGTTTGGATTGTTTCCACATATTTGCAATTGTGAATGGTGCTGCCATAAACATTCAAGTACAGATGTCTTTTTCATATTAATAGAATGTCTTTTTTTCCTTTGGGTAAATACCCAGTAGTGGGATTGCTGAATCAATGATAGTTCTACTTTTAGTTCTTTGAGGTATCTCCAAACTACTTTCCATAGAGGTTGTACTAATTTGCAGTTCCACCAGGAGTATATGAGTGTTCCCATCTCTCCTCATCCACATCAACATTGGTGTTTTGGGACTTTTTGATAAAAACCACATTTGTTGTTTTGGGACTTTTTGACAAAAGCCATTCTCACTGGAGTTAAGTGATATTTCATTGTGATTTTGATTTGCATTTCCCTGAAGTCTCAGACTACAAAATCAATCCACACAAATCAATAGCTTTCATATATGCCAACTGTCAAGCTGAGAATCAAATCAAAGACTCAATGCCTTTCATAACAGCAACAAAGAAGATAAAATATTTAGGAATATACTTAACTAAGGAGGTGAGAGACCTCTATAGGGAGAACTATGAAACACTGAAGAAAGAAATTGCAGAGGATGTAAACAGATGGAAAACCATACCATGCTGATGGATCGGCAGAATCACCATTGTTAAAATATCTATACTACCCAGAGTGATCTACAGATTTAATGCAATCCCTATTAAAATACCAACATCACTTTTTGCAGATCTAGAAAAAATAATTATACTCTTCATATGGAACCAAAGAAGACTCCATATAGCCAAAGCAACCTTAAGCAAAAAGAACAAATTAGGAGGCATAAATCCACCAGACTTCAAGCTATACTACAAGACTATAGTAACTAAAACAGCATGGTACTGGCAAAGTACAGAGACATAGACCAATGGAACAAGACTGAGAACCCAGATATAAAACCATACTCATATAGCCATTTGATCTTTAACAAAGCACACAAAAACATACACTGGAGAAAAGAATCCCTATTCAATAAGTGGTGCTTGGAAAATTGGATAGCCACATGTAGAAGACTGAAACATGATCCACACCTCTCACTTCTCACAAATGTCAATCCATGATGGGTAACAGACTTAAACCAAAGGCAAACCATAACATTCTAGAAGAAAATGTTGGAAAAACTCTTATAGACATTGCCCAGGCAAAGAATTTATGAAGATGACTCCAAAAGCAATCACAGCAACAACAAAAATCAATAAATGGGACCTGCTTGAATTAAAAAGCTTCTGCACAGCCGAGGAAAGTATCATTAGAACAAATACACATACAATTTCATTCAATACACATATCCACTCTCTGAGATAGGTGCTGTTATTATCCCCATTTTGCAGAAGGGAAATGAAAGCAGAAAGAGGTACTTAAAAGTATGGTTGGAATGATTGAAAACAAAATTAAAATAACTCTAAACTGCATAGGAAGTGTTAGATATAAGTATACAAAAGCTAAAATAACTGATATGATATGGTCATTTTTAAAGGCAGGCAGTTTCCAGATTAGTAAAGAGTATATGCATGCCCCCCTCATGCCCACACTTGAGACCATATGCAGACAAAATCAGGTTACATTCCATGAAAATTAAAAAAATGAAAAAAATAATGAAGCAGAGGTAAGTAGCCAGAGGTAATCCCGATGCTTTTTCTTCACTCAGTAATGCTGGTAGGATACTGCTTGATGATGTTTTAAAAAATGATGGTTTCTTGAAATCATTTTAGTTACTAAGTGACACCTTATGTGAATATGGGACCCAGGACACTATTAGCACACCTGTTAGAAGAAGCTTCACTCCACAGCGCCCTGTCATTGTCACTAGCATGCTGGTGTCTTTGACTGAAGTTGTGACAACTCTCGCATCATCTAGCCATATCTTTTACATATCTCTTCTCAGAACCTATCACAAAACTCTGACAGTGTAAACTTAACTGAAAAAAAAAGGCTTCAAGATGTTAGATTATAGGTTATATATGTTTATTAAATAATGCACTCATCACAAAGAAAAAATGAGAAAAAACATTTAAGTCAAGATATAAATATAACCACTAATAACATGTGTTTCTATTGTTTTACTATCAACTTTGCCTGCATTGAACTGTTTGTTTATGCAAAATATATCAATAACCCCTGTCAGAAAAAGATACCTATAAAATCAATAGATATAAGCTGCCCAAATAAAATTGAGCTTTGAGACATACCACCACTCCCAGCTAGCCCTCCTGGAATCTTCCTGTCTCAGTTCATGGTAACTTCATTCTTTCAATTCCTCAGCCCAAAACCTTTGGACTCATTCTTGACTCCTCTTTTCCTCACACTCCTTATCTGACCTGTCAGCAAAACTTGTCTCCTCTGCTTTCAAATGGCCTCCTGAATCTGACCACTTTCCAAATTCTCTAGAGTTCGTCCTAGGACACTAGCTTCTCTCTCATGCATGATTATAGTAGCCTCCTTACTGATGCCTCTGCTTCCTCTTTTGTTACCCCCCCCTTTCATCTGTCTTCAACCCAGCAAAATGATCTTAAAGTAGGTCAGTTCAGCTACTTCCCAGGCTCAGATTCTTCCAGGCCTTTTCATTTCACTTGGTGCAAAAGCTAGGGTGATTCCAATAATCCGAAAGGTTTCATATGATCTGAGCCCTCTTAATGCTCTGATCACATTATCTATCAATTTCCCTCTTGCTTACTCAGTTTCCCTCAGTTCATCTGTGAGCACTGTTCTTGGAGCATGCCAGGTAATATCTTGCCTCAGGACATTTGCACTGAACATTCCCTTTGCCTGCTTTTTCCAAGGAATTGACATGGATTTTGCTTCATATCAGGTCTTCACTGAAATGCCACCAGCCTTCTTCCCTGGGTATCATTTTTGATTTTGATTTTGATTTTTTTAATTTTGCCACCTTATAGCCCTAATTTATTTTTCTTCATAGTTCTTACCATTATATTTGTGTCTATACTAATAAACCAATATGTATATGTACTCATATACATATATGTGTCAATACCAAACAAACCATATATATGTACATGCATGTGTTTGTGTGTGTATATATATATGTATGTATGTTTGAGTTGTTATCTATACCCTCCCAAACTATGGCAAACAGAAACAAGGAGGCTCCATGATCTCACCCTGTATAATCTCCTGTCCTTGAGGGTGAGATGTGTGACTTGCTTCTAGCCAATAAAATATGGCAAAGGTGAAAGGATTGTGTAGACATAATTAAGGTCCGAAACGAGTCTACTTTGATTTAATAAAACTGAAGATTATCTGGGATGAGCCTGACTTAGTCAGTTGAAAGCCCTTAGAAGAGGAACTGAGGCCTCCCTGAAGCTGGAGTCTCCCCTTGCTGGCTGGATAAAGTAAGCGGCCATGTTGAGGACGCCCAAGTAGCAAGGAGCTGCAGGCACCCTTTGGGACATGAGGGCTGCCTTCAGTCAAAAGCCAGCAAAAAGCTGGGGCTCTAAGTCATACAGCTGCAAGGAAATGAATTCTGTCAGCAACCTGAATGAGCTTGGCAGTGAATTTTTCCTTATTTGAGCCTCCAAAGGAGCACGCAATCTGGCCACTACCTTAAACGCACCCTTTTGAGAGCATGAGCAGAGTACAGAGCTAAACTGTATCTGACCTTCTGACCCATGGAAACTGTAAGACAATACATGCGTGTTGTTTCAAGCCCCTAGATTTATAGTAAATTGTTACTCAGCAATCAAAAATTAATACAGCGATTAAAATTTAAATTCTACAAAGACAGGACTTTGCTATGTTTTTGCTGGAACAGGCATTTCAAGTGTTGAATAAACATTTTGCTTGCCATTGAAAGCATTAAGTAAGCTGGTTCTATCTTATATGGACATGTATTTATCTACCATTAGGACCCATACTTTGGGCCATTGTTACTAGGTTCATCTCAGCACTCAAACAGTCTAGGGTCGCCCCTGCTTCTGAACTTTTCATTGTATTCTTTCCCTTCAGTAAAGTGGTCTCCACTTTCCTCTCCAGCAGTTCAAAATTCTACCCATCTCTTGTGTACATCTTCAGCACATACAAGTTGGTTTGCCATTTAGGAGTGGTATGCTTTCATTTTCATAATTTAAACTAAAAACTATGGTCAGATTTTATAAATTTTCTGAGCTCTAAATTTAAGCCAACACATGTCCTTTTGGAATCAACTTACATTATTTGACACCGATAAGCAGATATTCTCAGGTTTATATTTTTATTGTCTTTTAAAGCCCTAGTTCTCAAAATATTATTTTAAATTTGTGTGTGTTTGTTGTTGTATGTGTGTATACTATAGATCAGTAGATATAATTATTATTAATAATATTCATTACTTACATGTCAGATACTTCTCTAGGCTCTACAGCCTATATTTTTTATTTGTTTCTTTGTATCTCAAAGCAACCTCTTAAGGTTTTTATTTTCCTTTTTGCTGAGGGAACTAAGCTAAAGGAACTAAGGTATGGTTATACAACCAATTAAATGGAAGAGCTGGGATTAGTACTTAGGTTTGTGTGACTTCAAAGCCAGTGCTTTTTTCAGCACCCTAAACTATCTTCTTAAGTAAATGAAAAATTAAATGAAACAAAATGTCATAAGTGTCAAAATATATGCAAATAAGTATTTCACATTATTTTATGTACCTATATACTTATCAAAAATATCTATTCAACTCTGACCTTGTTTTCTTCTTTTTGTTTTAAGTGTTCATCAAGCTAAACATTTTTTAAAGCTCCTGATATAAGAAAATTAACTCAATCACAAATGCACAGGTGCATCTTAGAAAGAACAATTACCTGTGAGCTAGCAAGTAAAAATGTCTGCACATATGTGAGTGAGAAATGAGTATATGAAAGAATGAAGGGAGGATTATTTTTCTGTCAAGTTTCTTATGAATAAGAAAGAAAGTTTTAAAAAAGTGTATGTAAATTGGTGGTCAAAATATTTGTTGGACCTATTCAAAGAGAAATGTACAAGGGCGTGGACTAATGATTCTACACACTAGATGGACAACTGAGCATTTGTGTAGCTGTAAATTATATTTATAAACAGCAAGAGGCCCACACCCTTACTCAATAGTCTTGTGGATATGAGCTAAAGAGGGTAAATCTTCCACATACAGGTCACAAGATTCATTTCAAATTATACTTTGTCTTTCTCATGCAAAATTGTCACTAATATCAAAAGTAGTTTTATAATCTAAGTGAGTAATAACTTAAAGTCAATTTTTTAGTGTGTATGTGTGTTTGTGTATGTGTTTTAAGCTGTAAGTATAGCTAGCAGTGTGCTTTTTTGGTGTAGAAGGGCTATTACCATGAAACCTGTGGAGTCTGACTTACACGATAAAGTAATATAAGGGAAAACCATCAGCCAGCCTTCTAGAGAAGTAAAGAATTATAAGGCTAGAAGCTGATGTTATCAATATATACAACATTATTTATAAGAGAAAGGGGATTAATTGCTTCACTGACACTGATTCTAGTGATAGCTTCAGGAAAAACGAGAACATTGTGTCCCTGTAATGTAATCCCTCCTAGTCAGTCAGCCCCAAGTCATATCGAATAGAATCGCAGAGACCCTTTATTAGGTTTCTGTACTCCTTTTGAGGGGCAAAGAACGGTTTTATTAAAACTCTGATAAATGGCAAAGATTTACATAAATTTCTGAGAGAGAAAAATGGGAAGAAAACACAAATTTGAAATTTATAATTAAGAATATAAGAACTAGTAACTGGTTGTAATTTTTAAATGTTGAACTTTAAAAGGACATGGAAAAAAGAAAAAGCTATTTCATGGATAAAAATGTTAATAGTAAAATACTTGTGTAGACTTTATCTGCTTATTGACCTCTGGTCAGAGAAGACTCACTCAGGTTTAACCGTTGGGAACCCAAAGACTTAATTTTAATAATAATAATAATAATAATAATAGAGTAATACTAGTCATATGAGCAATGATAATAACTAAAATTTATCAAGTGCTTCCGGTGTTCTTTCCTTTGTGGCATCTAATTTTTCCATCTAACCATGTGAAGTCAATAGTGTTATTACGCCATTTTAAGGAAAAGTTCTAGTGGTAAACCTCAGGCAATGTCCCCCCTTGAAGAATTGGCCATATATGTGCCCAGAGAAACAGAAATAGATTCTGGAAAGAGTAGCTAAGGATCCTGAAAGATTCTGCCATAGTATCTTCCCTTCCTTGAATCATAAACCAAAACCAAAGATAATTCACAGGTAAATTATTCAAACCACTTGTCTTTTCAAAATACTTTTGTACTTAAATTGATAAGACATTTTATTGCAGCTCTTCACATTTTCCAAGCTACTTCTGCTACATTAGAGCTGTCTTTCTCATCTACAACCCTTGAGTGTAGGTAAGTACTGCTATCATTACATGGAAGAAAATGTTCCTTGGTGATTAAGAGGTATAGTGTCAGACTGAGTTTGTATCCTGACTTATTCATTTATGAGTTAGGTGCATTTGAAAAAGTTATTTACACCCCTCAATTTTCTTAATATAAAAATAATAATGAAAGTAACTATACCATGGGTTTGGTATGAGGATGAGGTGAAATAGTACTAGCAAGATGTTTAAAATGTAATAAGAGCTCAAGGCATATTCATTCTTATTAAACCTATTTTCCAGTTGAACAATCTGATGCATAGAGTTCAAAGTCATAGATAGAGTGTCAGACTAAGAATTCATAATATGACTTTTAGTTCAACCTTTTTGTTTTTCCCACTTCTCTTGCCAGTTGTCCTCAAACTTGACTTGTAGATCTCAAGCCAAGCTAAGGAATCATTTCAAGGACACTTAAGTTCATGTGAAATAATAACAATAGCAATAATAATAATAGCACCTCACATTTATTGAGCACTTACTATGTAGTAATCACCGTGTTAAATCTCTTATACTATCATCTCCTTTAATCCTCAAAATCCTATTAGATAGATGCTATTACTTCCTCCTTTTACAGATGGGGAAAGCAAGACCAATAATATTTAACTGGTCAAGTAACTTCCAAATGAAACACAGCTAGTAAGTTCTCAAGCCAGGAATCAAATTCAGGCAGTATGGCTTCAAAGCTCAAGTCTTAACCATTTACCTTCATCTATTAACTGAATAAGTAAACTGACAGTCTTTTACCACTAGAGTTCATCATACTGAAAAGTTGGACACACAACACTTCTCTTCACCATTAGATCCCAAATGCAATGTGTTTTTGTAAGCATACATTCACTCATGTTTAAAACATTGGCTAATTTAAGAAACCTATGTTCTCTATTTGTCCCTGGAGCATGTAAGGTAAACCACCACCATATATCGAAGAATAGTCTCATTAAATGAAATTATTGTCTTTCATGCCTATAATTAAAATGTACTCCTCATTTAGGGTGTTAAAATGATATTTGCTTTGATTTTGAGTTTTCCTTTGGCATGCATATCTGAATTTTATTGAATGTGTATAATTTATGCTTCTCCATTTGGCTTTTCAATTATAATTTCAAGAAGTAGAATAAATGTACACCTTAAATCAACTTTAATGCCTATTTAAATGCAGACTGTATTAGATTAGATGATATCCAAGATCGTGATACTAAGATTGTATGCTTCATTGTTTAAATTCACATCTTTTAAAAAAATACAAAATACATTCCTGTGGTTCAGAAATTGTAAAGTTACCAAAGAATATTAACTTAATGAAGAATCTTCTCCTCTTGCTTTTTTCTAGCCACTCAATTCACCTTCCTTTCCCACAAGCAACATATGTTAGGTTCTTGTTCCTCTTCCTAGATATATTTATATACATAAATAAAATACATTTATATACATATATCTCCCCTTTCCTGCTTTCTTTATACTTACATGAATTGTGTGGTAGCATACTTCACATGACATCCTGTATCATGTTTTATTATTGAGATTGCTCCATATTGATACTAAAGAGTTCCCTGTTTTCATTTTATAGAAGCACATTATACTTTTGAATGAACCATAACTTTTAAACACTCTTCTATTAATGACCATTAGGTTGTTTCCAGTCTTATGCCATTACAAATGAGGCTGCAATGAGTAATCTTGCATATACATCAATTTACACATGTGTGAGCATATCACCTCAGTAGCATAAATTCTTAGAATCCTGCATCAGAGGACATGTGTATTTGTAATTTTGCTAGATATCACCAAATTTCTCCCAAAGAAGTTGTTCCAATATGTAATCATTACTAAACATTGATGCTGGGAGGAATGTTAGCATTTGTGTTTCACGCTTAAATAAAGTCACAGGTTGCACATTCTGATGATATTGGCAGGTCACTCAGCACCAAAGTTAAACAATTGTGAGCCCTAATTTTTTTAAAAAATACACTGTCTATGAAACACTAAGGATGAGGAAAAAAAGATTTTTGCCTAGATTCTAAAACAATAAATATATACTCAAAACCTCAATGTAGTTCTTGGAAGATAAGTTTTAATTATCACAGAAGATCATATTTTTTTTGGTTGTAGAAAATCTCATTCACTTCAATAATTTTATTTCTATAGAATTATTACTTTTTAAAGATAAGTGACATGGCACCTTAATCTCAATTTTCATTTTTAAAGCTTTAAAAAAATGCAAGTGGCAGGGTATCTGTGAAAAAAATTTTGTAAAATCACTTCTTGAGAGCCTACTACATGGCTTGACTTCTTTATAAATATTATGTGATGTAATTTGTCCCATAACTCTGTGAGGTTAATGGTATTAATGTCTATCCAAATTTAGGGACCAGAAAACTGTGGCTCAGCAATATTAACTAGCTCAAAGTGGCATAACTAATAAGTATCAGGAAGTAAGTAAATAGGGAAAAATTTCCCACAAATTAAGTAGAAAGAAAACATCATTGAATGAATAATTAAATATGCAATAGATATATAATCCATGCTATGGCTACCTAAAGCAAATGTCTTACCTCAAAGGCAAATGACAAGGAAGGGACAAGAGGCTTCAGGTGACCGAATCTATATAGCGTTAAGAACACCAAGCAACGGAGAGTTTCCATAAGAGCTGCCTTGAGTCTGAAATAAAATGTTATTAACATGCATTAGCTTTAAATATGCTTTCCTCATGTTTACGTGTTATAACTAATATTATGATCAACTTTTAATTTCCAGAAATACATAGTATTTTAATATATTTAAGAAGCATGTGCCTCTGAAGCAGTTTGAAAACAAGCATTAAACTAAGAAGAAAAAGGCATCTTTTTAAAGAAAATTTGTTCTTTTTGAAGTTATTGCTTAGTTTGAGCATTGATGAGTTAGAGTGAAGCTAATTGTCATCTAATAAATAAAATATTAGACAGCTAAATTTCTAGAGTATAGAGTAAGTGAGACCTCCCTTACTGACTCAATGCCTTTATACTTGATTCATTAAAAATTCACTAGTTAGAACTGATACGGTTAACTTCTCTAAAATGATGAAGAGTCAAATATCAAAGTTTCATATTTATTTTAGAAGCTATACTATGAAGTTCTATAATATGCTGATATTTTACTGCTCTGCAGAAATTCTTAAATTGAGTAAAAGAGAAAAAAAGTGAAAGAATTTTACTTCTTGCCTTTGATCCAGAAGAAATCCAATGGAAGTCAAGGTCAGGATAATGAAGCAAACCCTCAAAAGGAGAGTCACTTGTGACAGTGCCTGTCAAACAAGCACAGAGACCAATGGATCCTTTAGGAAAGTTGTTAGAGGGAACATTAGTAGTTACAGTTGACAAGAAAATAGCATAAATTTTATTTGCAGTTACACCATTTGTCACTGACCCTTTTCAAAAAGGTGACTGCAGAGAACATTTTGGTTTTCTCAATGCCATTTAGTTATCTTTTTGGACACTTGGAGAATGAATTAGACAATTTCATAATGATACATTGCTTCAAGTGTTCTTTCTTAAAATCTTCCTTTAAAGTTGTCACTTCCATCATATTTTAAAGCATATGAGCCCCCATGTATGGAAAAATCACTCACATATTATGAATAAATACTACATTCCAAAAGCTATTTTTAATGTCACCCAATCTTTGTGGTTTCAAATCCAAAGCTTTCTTTAATACAGAAAATATTTAAAAAACAATGTGTTTAGGAGTGCAAACACATATATGAAAGAGATCACATTCACATTTAATTCAATCTATATATTCATATATACATGTTAAAAGTTATTTTTGAATCATTATAACAAACACATATTTTCTGTCAGAATTATAACTTAATTATGCATTTAGTTCACATGTCAATATTTGATAATAATGATTATCGAGCATCTTCCATTTTACATCTTCCACGCTATGTATTTCTTACTCTTTAATATTTTTATACTGCCCAAAATGTTGCAGAGTAGGTGTCATTATATCTGCTTTATAAATTAAAAACAGGTAGTCAAAGCATTATGTAACTATTCCATCATTACATAGAAAGTAAGTCATGCCTTTTAAAGTCCAAAAAGGCCTATCTGACCCCAAAGCATAACAATGAAAGAATACATACGAGTAACAGACTTAGAGGGACTGGTGGCGGAAATCTGAATTGAGATAACATAGCCAAGGTTTAGAGCCAGGAGAATAAAGTTTCAGACTGAACATGAATCAGTAAACTCAAAGGGTTGAATACACATCCCCTGGAGGAGAACTCAACTCACTGATGGTTTCTAAGGTTCATCTTTATCAGAATCCCAAAGGTATGATAAAACAGGCTGGCTTAAAATAGTGACCAAAACATTTTGCAAATACTCCTTTTTCCTTTTTTTCCTGAAATAACTATAGGTAATTTCAACTAATCGTTAGCTAATAGTCCTACCTACAACTAAATTGCATCTATCCAAAGTTATAAGAATAAGCAAAAGTCACCAGCTGCAATTTCTGCTCCCAGCAATACCTCAGCTCCATACCATCTTATAAACCGGCCCTAACTGGTTTGGCAGCCAGTACTGTCAAGGGATTTTAAACTCTCCAAAGCAACAGTTTAATAGGAAAGTATTGCTGAGTGGTCAAAACACTGTCAGAATGTTTAGGAATAGGTATCAGATATAGAATACGGAGCTCAGTGAAAACCAGAAAGTCTTGGTGGAGAGAAGGACAGTGCTATTTGGGTGGATGTCAACAATGGCTGCTTTGGGACAGCGAGGCAAAAAATACCAGAAAAATGTTTTCTCAGTGGTAGAAGTAATTAAGGTGTGCTTCAGTAAACTAATGTTCCATTAAGGGAAACATTTTGTCTCTAAAGAAAAATGCTTCTATCACCACACTGCTACTTTTTGATTCTGAGGGGAAAAGTTCATATGGAAGGGAGAAATGGTTTGTGCCAAAATACTATAGTATGATTGAAAATACTTTATAAAAACATAGAAGTTATGTGAACCTATCAGCCAGGTAACCATGGGCCAATTATTTGACATTTCTAAAGCTCAGTTATATGTTCAGAACATTTGAAATAAAATATGAGTTTACAAGGACTGTAATAAATACCTAGAATAGTGCTTGGCACAAAGTAAAAAGTCTATTAATGGTCATGATTAGTATTATTGTTACTATGTTCTGGGTCTTATGCTAATCTTAACTAATTCTAATAAGATAAGTGAGAAACATAAATAGAAGGTCTATTAATTCTTCCAAATATAGGAAACTCGGAGAAGAAAAATATACATTTTGTTTTGGTTATGGAATTTATGATGTCTGGACAAAAGAAAGAACTCCTCTTTCTGAATTTACTTCCTAACTATTGGGCTCAGAGTGCAAACCAACTTAATATGGGAATCCAGCTGCTTAGTCAACACCTCTGCTTGGCTAATAGGCATCTGAAACTTGGCTCGTCTAAAACATTGCATTTGATCTCCTCCTCCACACCACACTTTCCCCAGTTTTCTTCATCTTAGGAAATGGCACCTCCAATTCATCAATTGCTCAAGACAAAAACTTGGGACTCATCCTTGACTCTTTTTCTCACTGTTTATTTCTAATACATCAGAGACAAATGTTGCTACTGTATTGAAACTATATCCAGATTAAAGGCATTTGTTACAAACAGCACAATTAATACCCTGTTCTGCCTCAACATGATCTCCACCACAATTGTTGAAATGCCCTCCTAACTGCTCTTCCCATTTCTCAAATTGCCTGTCCACCTATCATGACCCCCTCCCCCAGTCTGCAGAGTTGTACTTGTAAAGCATAAGTCAGATCATATCACTCATGTTATAAATCCTCCAGGGACTACAAATCTCACTAATAATAAAGCTCAAAATTTTTATTCCGATCTACACACAAAATCCCTATTTTATTTCCTAGTAATCTCTCTCTTTCACTCTTAAACCATATTAGAAATTTTGCTATTCCTGGAACATGACGAGCATATTTCCCACTCAAGTCTGTTTTACCTACTATCCCTTGTGCTTGGAAGGACTTCCCCCAGAGATCTCATGGTTCATTTCATTCAGGTCTCTATTCAAATACATGTCCTTGTCCATCCTATATAAAATAGTACTTCTCTGTAATTCTCCATGACCATTTTCTGTTTTGTTGTTCTCCACATGACTTACCATTTCCATGCGCTTGATGTTTGCTGTGTGTTCTCTACCTGCTCATTGTCTGTCTCCTCTCACTAGAACATAAGCTCTATGGGAGTTTTTATCTATTTATTCACTGTCATATCTCAAGTGCCTGAAATATTGCCTGGCACACAGTTAGTATCCAAAATATATTTGTTGAAAGGCTGATCAAATGAATGAATATTTTATAGTTGTGCTTTAATATTAATAAATTTAATGTTAAATACTTTAATTATATTATTAACTGGGTTAATCAAAAATTTAATATATTATTAAATATTTAATACTAATATTTTAATTTCTTAAACTTTAAAATAAATTCAACTAACTTATTTACTCCATAATTTAATATAAAATTATTAAATGTTTTAAAATAGTAAATACTTAAAATAGTAAATACTTAATATTCATTTTTTTATTCCTTAAAAAGCAGAATTATCCTAATAAATTGTTTGAATTTAAAGGAAACTATGAGTACTAAAAGAGGGAATTCAATATAGAATACATATGATTTCTTTATAGTCCATTTTTCTATGGAGCTCTTAAGTTTTTCCATATAGCATAGTTTGATAGGCTAATAAGGCATATAATCAACTGATCTCCAAATTTTACATATTCATTCCATAAATATTGAGCATATTCTGGACACTATGATAAATATGAGTTTAAGAGAGTGTGCAAAAAGAACAAAATCCCTTCCCTTGAATCATACCACCTTAATTCCTGCTGATAGGATCATAGACCAGGTACACTAAAGCCAAAAGGAGAAAAAGATGGAATAGAATTTATAGGGTTTGACCACTATAAGTAGTCCTCTGTGTTTTAAACGACATAAGAAATCACATATTCCTTGTTAGATTTTTATAACAGGAAATATTTTATTTTTCACTTGGTTTACTCCCATTTCATATCATCAACTGCTGGTGTATCTTTCACATAAAATATTTCTGTACTAAAGTGCTAAAATGGAATTATTCTAAATTAACCTTTGGATATATTATCAATCCTTATCACAAAAAGTATATGAGGAAGGTTGTAACCATAAAAGCTTTATGACTCAAGGAATTACTTTGCCTGTTTTAAAATTATCTTCCAAATCCCAAACAATTTGGCAGCGCTTATTTACATAGGTTTCCCAGTGCAGGAATCATGTTCCAAACTTGCAGTCCCCAAATACCCTAAGAACACTACCCACCTGCAACTTTCTTTAAATAGAAGGGAAAAAATAGGAAGAGACATTGCACAGGAACTACAGATTTATATGTTTGATGCAATGTTGCTTAAACAATCAATGAACATATGGGAATCCTTCTTTTGCCCACAGATATTATAAAGAAGAAAATTCTTTTGTTATTGAAGAGGGTGATCAACATAAATTCCTTTCACATTTCCCCACTCAACCAATCTCACAAAGGCAGATTTCAACCCCATTCACTGCATCCTAAAGTAATAGGATGCTGCTATATAAAAGATTTCTTGTTTTCTAAACTTTATACATTGTCAAAGATTATTTGATAATATATTTTCCACTATAATAATGGAAAGCATTTTCCATTATTCTAAGGATTTAGAAATGAAAATGTCTAGATATTGATATTACAACCATGTGGTACATTTTTAGTGATTTCTCTAAAAGGTGTCTGACAAGAGCTACTAAAGTTGTTATTTTGATTCAAAATGCTCATCTTCCCAAACATCTGCAAAATGAGGTTAATATTGCCTAACACTGAAACCTCTATATCCTCTGATGTGAAGGCAGCAGATTGAGTTTGCTGGTGCATCTGTATTGCTGACTTCATCAGCCCTACGGCTCTATGGGCTCCACCTGCCAGATGCTTTGAGCTTCTGGATTTGTCATGCTGAGTCCCTAAGGCCTGAAGATGCTTTCCGGTGTTACAACATAAGCACAGAAAAAGAGCACAACGTGACACTATAATGCAATTTATCATTCTGTGTGAGTTTTAAGAATCTGTCTTGAAATAATATCTTGCTCCTTAAAAAGCTGTCAATATTAGCTATCTTTTTTTTCCCTAAACTTTTTGAACTCCCTAGATGGCTACTATTGAAGCACCATAAAAGGAATATAATTAGAATGAGCACTTTCTAGAATTGCACACAAGAAGCAAACACAATAAATATATCAAAGATGAGGATGCATTGGCCAAATAGTATAATGAATATATAATTCAGACATGGAGTTTCTCAGTTTCTATAAAAATTTGTAAGAAATAAAAGTGAAAAATCTTATTATAGTTTGTAAACACTGAAAGGTTAGATATTTGGCAGTTATATTTCAAAATATGGTTCTACTTCATTAAGATGTGAATGTATACCCAACAAGATAGAAAAATGAGACCAGATTTACCCTCACACCTGAAAACAAACAATCATAATATATGTAAAATGATGATTTTCAAAACACTGAACACCAGGCAGCAAAAGATAATGATCTCAGGGAAATGGGGTGCAAATGATATGATCCTTATTGTCCCAGCTTCCTACCTTGAGAGTTTCTAGGCTGCAGCACAGAAGGAATCCAGAGGAGCCTGGCACACTTCCAGAACTGAGGAGATGTTGCTGGGATTTGGGAGAAACCAAGAAGGCTAGTGTTTGGAAGACCAAGTACCAAAAAGGAAAAAGTTGCACGTAGAGAACCATAGAGATCTGCACAGGGTGCCTATCCAATCCTCAGTGTATCACTTCATGCATGTGAAAAAACTGAGGCCAGAAAAGGATTAGAGCTTCCAAAGTCCAGTGCATATACCATGAATATTTCTGCCAACCAGTCTAGAAAATCTTATGATTTAGTGGGCATTCGGTAGAGAACGGGGAAGGGTCATTCTACAATATTGGGTAATAATTAGTCCAAGACTGAGCATTTCCAGCAATGAAAGATCCTACACATTATCTTTCTTGAATGCTCAATAAAACTATTTCTGGGTCAGTGTAGTCACTTAGAGTAATTTGTATTTGCTTCAAGATTTCACAGGAATTAGTGCAACAAATTCTTTCTATACTTTTAATAGGTAACTTTTATTTTTTCACTAAGAAAAGATTGGAAATATAAGCTACATACCTTTCAATTATTTCCCAAAATACAAAAGAAAAAAAAACATTAAGAGATAGTTTTAGAGAGACTAACTTCCTTTTTGTGTGGTTGACTTTTAATAAGAAAATGTGACTCCAAAGAACTGTGTATTTAGACTTGGAGTTTCCAAAGATGAATTACAATGTTTAAATTTTACATGTATTTAATAAATGAAAATGAGCAAATTATAAGCAGTTTATGATTGATGGTGTTTGTTATATAAGTTTTAAAGAAGCTGCCTAATACTGACCAAATTTGGGAACGCTACTAACCGTATGGGTATATATTTAATTTCAAAGTTAATATTTCATTATTTATGCATACAACGTTTTAAAATGTACAATTTCCCATTTTGTTATTATATTTAAATATAGTGAATAAAATTATGTATTTTAATTGGATTGCACAATGATCACTTTTCTACATTTCTGGAGTCTATGCTTATTTGACAAGTAGCTTTGGTTTATACCTTCCTTTATCACACATCTATTGCATTCATTTCATGGATTTGTGTTATAATTGATATTCATTTGGGCTCACATTTTTTTTCACACTACCATAGTTACAATCTAAAAACTTAAGGAAATGGAATGAAATCTCAAGTGCCTGGACTGAAGGAAAACAGTATATACACTGGATATTGACTTGAATGGTTTCGTGTAGGACTTAAGCTAGATCTAATTTGTGCAAGTAACACTCTCTGTTATGAGAGTAGACCTAAATATATTGATTTTTTTCAGAAGATTTATTAAAAATGCCAACATGAAAACATTAGTTACAAAATGTAGTGCCTATAATGTTTTACAGAGCACAGCATCCAGGGGAATTTAAAACCATAAAAATCTGTTTCCAAATTTATATTGGATACTCTCAGATGCCTTGTTAACTTGAAAGATATCATCAAAGTAATCTATGTTAAAACATATCTGTAGTAACTTTATTGCATACTCTATTATAAAACCTTATTAAATGTTGTTTTGTGTGTATCTATTATTTAAAAGATAGCGTTGCCTTTTCAAGTTTAGTTTGGAGAACATGCTAATGCAGTACATATTTTTATTTCAAACATGTATTCATTATATCACCCCATGAAGTAGACCCTGGCAGCTGAGGAATTGATTTCCTAAGCGTTACTAAACCAAAATCAACATAAAAGCCTGTGGGTCATATCACTAAACTAAACACTGTATATTTAAATGTATGCTTCACAAGTTTCAGTAGGAAGGAATGTGCCTTTTACACCTTTGTTGTGGCCATCAAATTGCTTTTTTCACTCTTAAAGTTATTTATACAAAACTTAAAACATAAAACAGGTAAGTATTTACCTATTATAGTATATGCATAGACAGAAAATGTTGTGAGACCACAGCAGGGTCCCCAATTACAAGTCAGCCACAACTTTTCAATGTGATTATTGGCTACAGTACATCTGGAAGGAAATATTGCTGTTGGATTTTAATGTCTTTGTATGCTTTTGGACATCCCCGAGACTAAAAAGGCACTATAGAATTTTGCAAATAAGCAACCCTTCTTCCTAGTCACACAGCATGTTTTCAGCAAAAAAAAAACACATGTGAGAAACAAGCAAATGCACCTTTCAAAATTAATTTGTATCAGGAATGAAGCTGTCTCCAACTCTAATTTCAGTTCAACAAGGGTTTCAACACTTGCTATTTCTCTTCATCAATATTATCCACACGAGTTTCTCATATAGTTTTTTTTTGTGACAGTAGAAAAATCTCCTAAAAACCATAGGGTAAGTCACATCTTTCAATATACACAGTGTCTGGCTACATTTTTATCCAGAAAGCACTCACAAGTGCCCAGACATTCAAATCTCTTGGTGAACTTCATGTTAAGGGCCCCTATTTCAAAGTCAACATGGAAGCCCCCATAGCTAAAGTGGGTAAATTTCTATTTTTGTTTCTACGAATTAGTACAATTTATTTAGGGATTTATTTAGTACAACTAAAAAAATCAATAATGCAAACTGTACTCTACTTCATACTGGTCAGTGTATCAAGAGTTGCATATTTAGATTTTCTTTGGACCTCATTCAAGTATTTAAACTCTATTAATGCATATATATTTTAGTTATATTTTGGGTGAATGTATTAAGCTAATGTATTAAATAATTAGTGATGGGTTAGTTAGGCAATACTTGAAGAAATAATATAAGGCCTTAGGTTAACCAAGTATGAAGTGTAGCCAGTATTGGCAATTTGCTGTCTACAGGTGCACTGCTGAGAGTGACGTGGTTCATGCTGCTATTATGAAAGCTTTGTTCCTGCAAGACATTCTTGGGTTCAAATTGTGTCATTTTGGGAGCTAAAGGCAAACAAACCTTGGACAAAGTGGGACTGATTAAATCATTAGTGGTAGTACATGTATCACCATACAATAAGCATGTATATATGAACTATTACATTTTCAAGATACTTCTGGTTACATGGTATCCTAGTTCTTATTTTCACCTCACAAAATAGAAACTGGACTCTAAATCATTGTTTTCTGCTACAATCAGGAAAGTGTATTATATGTTTCCCTGTACCTTTTTATTTATTTTTTTAAAATTGTATGTGGACAGAGAGCACCTGCAAATTATCTGTTGTTTAAAATTGAGGTCACTATCTGGAGGAATATTCGGTCACTAACTTTGAACACAAAAATGAGAAATACATATGGACACCATCAATCATTAAGGTCTTTAAATAATGTTAACAATTAAAATGGCCTTTTCCAATACATTATTTGATAACCTTTACAACAACTTTCTGTAAACCAATTTTACATAGCAGGACACGCTGTGACATACTACCGATTACCCAATCAGAAAATATTTCCGATTTCTTCTGCAATAATATTATGTTGATTTTGTCCAAGTATGTCATTAATGTGCTCAAGGGAAAACTGAACACTCTATCCTGAGGGTATAAAATGTATAAGACTTGGTATAATTCACTCACAGTTAATTCATGACCTGGTGTTCGTTATCGGTTCAGTGTTGCCATGTCCTGAACAGTAAAACATGAAAGGAAATTTTCTGGGAAGAAATATTAATAAAATAAAATTAATAAGATGCTCTAAGAGAACTGAACTTGCTGCCTTTGGTCACATTTTGTGTGAACAGGATGACTAGAGTTGCTGCAATTATCTTATGATGACAAAAGCCAGAACAATCATAGAGAAGTCTTTTTGAAAGCTCTACATTTTTGAAATGCTGAATTAATCAATTCTGGAAACACTTGCCTCTGGATTTTCAGTTATATTCAAACCACGTTTAATTGGATATTCTGTTTCTTAGAGTAGAAGACATCCACTGGACATTCATACCATAAATACTTCAAGTAAAATGGTATCCTGCAGGCAGGTTTATATGTGGGCATGCATTTTATAAGTAACTAAAAATATTGTTTGAAAACAAGTTCAAATCACATATTTATGAATGAGAAGGATTTATATAGCTTTAACATTTGTTATTCTTGCCCACTTGGATATAATTCTCTTTTTCTACATATCATCACCTCAATTCTTCTTTCAAGCCTTCCTGTTTCTTCTGTGCAGTTGACCCTGCCCTCCATTCACAGACTGGGCACACGATCTAGGCCTGCCTTCATTGCTTGGTTCAGTGATGTGCAGATGAACCAAGCCAAAACATCAAGACCGATTTTGTTAGTTTCATTTCTGGGGTTCTTCGGGCAGTATTTAAAGGTAGGATAGCTAGTAGCCATCTTACCACCATGAAGGGTGATGCTCTGTGGGAGAACCTGCCCTGAGAAAAGCAAGCAACAAGAAAGAAACAAGGTGCTTGATGACATTATTTGCCCTCTTGGATCCAGCACTGTCAAAGGAAGAAATATTTCCAAATTTTTCAGTTATGTGAGTTAATAAATTCACTCTGGGTTGAATTTATGTCATATACAATCAAAAAGCACTGCCTAATGGTCTTGACTAGAAGTCTTGCTCAGTAATCTATTTCAAGTAGACTTCTTTCTTTTCAGTGTATAAATCATATAGTATAAATGGAAGTGCTACAGTGGAATTATACTAAGATTATTATCCTAGTCCCTAATTACTTAAAATAATTCCATAGGATTTATATGTTGAAATTACTAACAAGAACCCTAGAGTAGATACATTTTCAGCACACATTATTCATTAATTTCTGTTACTTATGGAGATTTTTAATAGACTTATGTCTATTAATAACACCCCTTGTTCTTTGAAAAAGGTAATTTATGCTTGACTGAATTTATAATTCACTGCTAATCCTGTTGGTATTCATTTTCATTTATTCTAAATTCTTGTATGTTTCTATCTTTTAATTTACTAATTTTCTCTTCAGCTGACTTAAAACTGCTTTTTACGTCATTGATTTCCTCATACCAGCTATCATATATCTGCTTCCTAAAAGCTTATTTTAATTATTTTTAAAATGACAGCTAGAGCAGCTGTTAGAAGAAAGTACTGTTTCCTCAGTGGACTCATTTTCTCATCATTTTTAGCCCATTAGGTGTCCTTCAATATTTGCCAGCTCTTTTGTGCATTCTATAAGTTATTTTTTGTACACTTTATCCAGCAGTTTTACGTGTCCTGTAAACATCACAGAATAGGTATATCTAAGCTATCATTTTGCTGTAAATAGAAACCCCTGTGTTTCTTTCAGGTATAACCATAAACATACAGAGTTAACTGTGTAATCTTCAACATTCCTGATCCACTGAGGTTATTTCATGAGGTTATTTCATATTTTCTTGGTAACAAGGTACCGACATTGCTAGTGAGTCTATTTTCTATTTCAAATACTTCCAATTTAGTTACCTTACTGTTTTGTATATACCTTCTTGAATTATTATAAATCCTTTCATGAGGAATATAATATGAATAAATCTATAAAACAAGGTACATATTAAAAATATCTCTATTTTTTTATCCTTTTTGCAGTTTACAGTGCATTTTTACCTACCTTGTGTTGTTTTGTCTTCTTTCCAAATATAGACACTATAGGCATTCTTTTGTGGCCAAAAAAAAATGATTTCTGAGATGGTGATGCCTGAATTAAATTCTGGTCTAGTGCTTTTATGTTTACATCAGAAAAATCGAATATTCTCAATGTTTTAGAAAGGACAAAATAAAGAAAGAAATCTACATTGAAAACTCTCTGAAGTTACAGGGTATTCTCTAAATGAAGATAGGTGATGTTGAAATTGATGGAAAGTATGCTTCTCCAAACACATTTAGTTCTGATGTATAAAGTGTTTTTTTTGTAATTATAATGAAATTTATTTATGGCAAATTATTTATTATTTAGATTAATAGCATACCACTTGAACATTCTATGAAGCAGCATATTGGATACAATTAATTCATTTACACTTAGTAGTCTAGAAGAATTATTTTACCTGTTTAAATGTGAGACGTTGCCAAATGAAAGTAGATAATTACGGAGAAGGATAGAGCACAGCCATAATATGGGGAGCTTATTTTCATTTTCAAACGAAGTGACAGATAATGTTCTCACATCTGTTTAAAATGGACATCACTTACAGCTGTATTTGCAAAGGTCTCTTCATAAAATGCTAGCATCAGAGCAAACTGTACAACCGTGTACATTTTTAATAGTTGAGATGCAGATGATGAGAAGGGAACTTCTTTCCCGGTGACCTAGGTAGACAAGAAAGAAGTATTTGTTTTATATTGTACTAGGGCTTATTTCTCTTTCTGAAGTTCACACCAAGTAAAGAGATAATGTAAAAGGAAAGTATTTGCTATTTTCTTTTTCAAAAAGACTCTAACATCAAATTTTGGATAGAAACATATCTGTAAGTTAGAAGATTTTCTTCTCATTTCAGAGATATTACAGTTGTGATTTAGTCTGCCTTAAAGTGCAATGTAAGGATTGACTCTGCAATATGTGCAAATGATACGGATAGCCAAAAATGAAGAGACTGGATCTTCTCCCACCGAAAATATGTCCACAATCATGTACGACAGCAAAGTAAAAGAAAAAATTGGGCAGTATAGGTAATTAGGCTTCAAAGGGAAATATTATTTTATTGGAAAAAAGCTTTTCTGAACTACTTAGTTTCTTAGAAATGCTACACTTGTATTTTTATAACATAGACTCCAGCACCCATGTAACTTTAAAATACTGTATTCACTTTGATTATCTATTGAAAAAAATTAAAATAATAAAAGTTAATGAGGATTTTTAGAGCTGAAATATGCCAATTATTTTCATCTATATCAAGTTAATGGACTATTACCATGACTAATTCTGAACATAAACAAAAGTATCTGGGAAATTTATTCACAACTGCTTTAGAAACAGATGAGAAAACACTTATTTAGAACAAGATTTGTTCAAAATAATAATATTCAAATAAAACACATAATTTTATTTACTTGAAATATCACAGGCTAACTTTTATATTCATAGTATAATCTCTGAAATTGACAGTAGGATTTCTTATTGTTTTTGTATTACTATTTTTGACATGTATTTGATAAGGAATCATAACATATATCCTGAATCAGTGAAAAGAAATTCCTTTTTCTTATCTAGACAAGGAATTCCAGATTGAAATTGAATTTTTTTCATCTGGGTTACAGTGCTTTAAACAGCTACATTTCATGATTTTTGCTTTTCATTGTGATTTCTGTATTAATGCTTTTACTCTACTATAGAATGAATAATACACTTATGGTCTGACCCCAACATCACATTACCTTGATGTGATTTTTAGACCTTCTGTTCTGGAGACCTCAGTTTTCCATGAGTGAAATTAAGGTTAGACCAAATCATTCCTAAGGCTCCCTCCGTCTCTGGTGCTCTAGGACTCTGTGTCTGAGCCACATGTATTTATGAAGTTATGCTCTGCTCAAAGGCTGTCAATTTGAGTGGATCTGAAAACCAGCCTCTGTTGCTATACTTCGCAAACTGTGCTCCCTAATAAGAAGCAGAGTGCACTTGGGAAAAGATTTCCTTCTAATTGGCATCTAGGTGGTGGCCACTCATTAAGTTATATGCCACAGGGCTGCATCTGACTAAGGAAATACCTTTTTACAGATTTGCATGAAGACAGCCTATATATTAATACAAGCTGGCTGCTGACCTGACACTATGAGACTAATGTTCAACATCTCCAACTGCATGAACTCCATTTACCTGTGGGATTTCTTCACTCAGTCCAAGTCTTGGTTTACCTGGACCCCATCCTGGTCCTTTAAATATAACAGAAAACTTATGAAAGCATCCAGGTGTTGCCCAGAATGTAGTCCATATGTAAAATAAATGGTGGAACTAGAAAAAATAAAAGTAAAGCTTATTTAAAACATGACAAATATAACACAAAAGATTAAATACAAAAAAATCATGTATTCTATTGTTTAATATAATTTACATATTTTCTTTAATATAAATTATGTATGATTAGATTAATGGAGATTAATATGTGCTTGCATTCCTATTATAATTCATTTTACACATTCTGCTTACCTTTAACTGTGTTCTTATTAATATTTCTAATGTTCAACAAAATCATAATTTTAAAACTAAAAAACAGTGCAATTGTTTAGAAAATCAGCAGAAAAAACAAAGTTATTGAGGCTTTGTTTCCAATGGAATTAACTAGCAGCCTATATACTCAATAACCTTCTCTAACACTTTTTGGTTGAACATCGAAACACATAAAGGTTGCACATCTGTTTAAATATTTCAAACATGAAAATTTTACTGTATTGTGTTATAGACAAACATCATATTTATAAAAAATGGTCAAAGACGTTTCTAATAGTAAACTTCTGAGTATTAAATAGTCCATATTCTGTAATTAGAAACAGAAAAGTTTGCTGAATGTGGCAAAAGTTTGCCTTGAATCTCATAGCAGGAATTCACATTCTTTAAATAACATACGTTTGACATGTATAGAAGTTAAAAGTATGAACACATGATAAGTGCTCAAAAATATTAGCATAATTAGCTGTAGATGTCATATCTGTGATGATAAAGTACCAAAGGATTTAAAATACTCTTAGGGGTTGGGCATCAGCTATAGACTCAAAGAGTGAGCTATAAGTGTAGAAATGAATTACTGGAGAAAAGTTTTGACTTTATCAGAATTTGTGCTCTTGCTGGTATATTCATTGCCTTTTGAAGAATTTCAACCGGTAGGATTATAAAAATGAATGCCAAAATTGTCTGAAATATTACAACGAGGAATCTGAGGCAATTAAGGAGCAATGTAGAACTTAATGGAACAGATTTTGAGGTACAGGAACATGTTAGATGGAAACTTAGCCTGGGGCTTTGCAATGATAATAATAATACATAAAATTAATGTGTTTAGGAGTTACAACACATTAATATATTTATCTATTTTGTAATTTTGAAAAGTGACTGAAATTTTATTTCTATCATTCTGGACACCAACCATGAGAAAGAAATACCTGGTAATGTTTTAAAATAAGAAGAAGCTTTTTCTTATGTATTTGCTTTCTAATGCCCTGAAACTCTGGGACCCCCAAAGGAAAGCAAAGTCAACGATCATCGGCAGAATTTAAACTGCTCAGGTTGAACATGGAAACATATAAAGATTGCACATCTGTTTAAATATTTAAAACATAATCTTCTATTTACTGTACTGTGTTATAAACAAACATATCATACTAATAATATGCTTAATAACAAGGAAAAAAAACAAGCAAATAAAAAACAAAAGCCCTCTGTCTATTGGAAGCCATCCTCTGATCCCTCTGAGGGATAGGTGAGAAATTTGTGTATTTGAAGGAATACAAGTGAAAGTAACTATGTTTTTTAGGTTCAGCCACTCCTAGTTATCACAACTTACTGACCTGAGATTTCTGATAATATAAGTGAATATGTAGAAGACTAGACCTTAGACCCACCTGTGACAATTACTACACTAAAGGAAATGTTTACATGAGGGTAAACACCTAACAGAGATTCAGCAGTAGCTCATAAATACCTGTGAGTATCTGACTATTGTGCTTCTCTTAATCCTAATCATCCAACTATTTGCACAGCTCTCATGATACTCAATATTCACTCTCTTAATCTGTTTCAAATATGAAGCCCTTTGTCCTGAGCAAGAGTGTAGCCTCCCAAAGCCTTGCTACTGAAAGAATCATCTGTCAACCAGCAGCCTTGGCATCACCTAGGAGTTTGTTAGAAATACAAAGTCTTGAAGCTTTCAATGAACTATTTCTAAATTGGTTTTTAATTCTGTAAAGCTTATTATTAAGAAAATATCCAAAAATAATTGTCTACATTTTTCTGAGCGACATATTCTTAGTAAGCATAACCAAGATAGAGACAGAGAGAGAAATGCCGTGTAGTTGAGAAGAAAGAAGAAAGATAATCAACTTCTCTTTTAGTTTATGAAAAGAAAAAGATGCCTTTCACTTAACAAGTGCTGGCAATTTGCGATGGCCTTTTGTGTAGAGGCAGCACATCACAAAGTTTAAACTAAGCTAGGTGAGGCTTGGCCTTAGCCTGCAACCCACCTTGGTTAAGTTTGCAGTTGGAAAGCAGTGTGAACTGGGATGAATTATTGAAATCCTGAAAACCTCAGTTTCCTCCACCAGAAGATGAGAACAAAAAGAGTCACTACCTCATAAGGTTTCAGCGATGGTTACATTAAATATTTTGTGCTGGGCTATTAGCAGTGCCATGCACATAGTACAAGCTCAACACATGTCAATTAATTTATTTCGACCTCCTGTGAAAACCTGAATCAGGTTTGAAAAGCAGACCCAATATGAACCTTTAATTTCATCACCTACTGTAACCAGTCTCTTGCACAGAGCTGTCATTGACTGACCTCTTTAGCTTTGCAAGCATTTTTATCTTTTTCTCATTTACAAGTCCCTAACCCCAGGAGTATTTATGGTGGTCTGATGCTGACAGATTGGAGCTTCACAGACATTCCTCATTTCTCTAGTGCCAACCATTGAGGCCAGTGAACAACCAATACCACATGTCTTACAGAAAACTGGTCCAGTCCAACAAGTCTTAGCAGGTGAGGTAATGTGCAGACCTAACCAATCTCTAATAGCTCCTGACACTTAGGTCCAAGAAGAGTGGGGCAAAGGCCTTGTGTTGAATTTGTAACCAGAGTCCTGCAGGCTTGAAGCAAATATTTTTCTTACTGTGGGATCAGCCTTAATTATATATGTTACTATTTTGCCTTCTGAATACATGAATAGATTTCAGGTCTATTCTGAGAAAGAATATATTTGCTAAAGAGTCACTTTTTTCCTTCATTCTACATAGCAGACATTTTGAAAATTCATATAATGAGTTGTTTTTAATTGTATTTTGCCTGATTTGATTCAAACTTTTGCTTGAGTACAAGAGTTATTTCTAAATTCTTTTACAGTTAAGATGTTTAATTTTCCCCCGAGGTAGCATGGTTTACTTTCACCTTTCAACAGCTGATTTTTCTCTTAACTATGAGAGTTATCAAATGATATAAATTCAGAAAGAATAAAACCAATCACATTACCTGCACCTTGATTGGTTCAAATGTATTAATGGGATGTGTTAGACCATATACAACTTTTTCATTCTCTGCTTCAAATGTCCCTGGAAGATAAATATTAAAGATATGATCTTTGGCTTTCTGTGAATGAAAGAGTTAATTTACTTTTTTAAAATTTTCATACTGTTTACTTACCAAAAATTCTATCCCAAATAATAAGAACGCCAGCATAATTTTTGTCTATGCAATAACGATTTCTGCCTATGAGACAAAATATCAAAAAATAGTTTTTCAAAAAATAAAAATAAAGAGCAAGTTTTCCTTCAAACTATATGTATGCTTTTTCTCACAGTTCTTCATAGAAATTTGGCAGGAAAGTGAAGTGCTATTTATTAGGGTCTCCTTAAACACCAACAGTTTTCAATACCAAGGACTCTCTGTCCTGTAGATAGGAACAACCCTCAGCACTGGGTCAAGGAGTAGCATTCAACAGACTCCTTCCAAACATAAAATGTATAGCTCCTCGGCTGATTAACTCATTTTTCCAATCCAACTGAGCTGCCATCTAGGTAGAGAGGAAAATCCAAAAGCCAGATAGAAAAATCCCTCCCCCCAATCCATGCTTTGGAGATGAGGCTTATATAAGAGGAAATACAAAAGAAACTATATCTATTTGTACCATGTATGCTGGTTATATTGGGTTATTGTGATGAAATGAAGTAAGGAAACATAATATTAAATAATATGATTTTTAAAGATATGAAGATGGAAAGAAAGAAGAAATAGAACTTTCTTACCATGATGAACCCTGTGATGGCTAGGAGTATTAAGAATCAGTTCCAAAAAACCAAGGTTAGTGATGACCTGTTTCAAACAAAAGGAATATTTATACACATAGTTATCGTTAAATGCACATATAATATATAAATACTCACATTAGAAATACACATGATTTAAGAGATATAGCAAGTTTCAGGGTTGGCATCAGAGAGTGGGAAGAAGTTTGTCTACTACCTGTAACTCATATAAAGCCAATAATAATCTGATAACTCTATTCTGAGAGGCAGTACAGTAGCATTCTTAAGAGCTAGACTGCCTTGGTTCAGTTCCCAGATACTCCATTTATTACTATGTCATATTGGGGAAATGATTTAAGCTTTTTACAATTCAGTTTCCTCATCTTTAAAATGGAAATAATAACAGTATCTACATAATAATGTTCTGAGGATTAGGAATGTTACCATATTTATGATAACATGCATACCCCTACCTCCAAGGGACACTTCTCTCAGGTTTCATGCTGTTTTATGTTTTTGCCTTTCAACTATAGCTTTGATTATTTATGTTAGCAGAGCATAACTATAGGAGGGAAAACATTGTGTTATGGAAGTTTTCTGGCATTGGTTTCACCCTGTAATCAGCCATGTAGCAACAACTTACTATTGCAGCAGTTATCGACTGTAGTAGGAGAGCCTGCTTATTCAAATAGAATCCTACATGACCTCTGACCTGTAGATGCACCATCTACCATTCCATCTTAAAGGCACAATTCAAAGTCAAATATGTAAAGGGGCCCTTTTTTGCCATTAACGTTACTTTGAAATCTGGTCCCTAACTTTTTTTTAATTGTCTCTCTCAACATTTCTCAGTAAGAATCCCCTATTCCAGAGTCTGCAAATTCTAAGGACAATAGAAACCAGGTAGGTGTCATAAAAAAGCATAGCAGCCCATGTGTAAGACATTTATTATGTTGTATGAATAATATCGGGTAATTTGGAAAAATTTTTACCCTCAAATATATTATTCATTCTTCCATCTACCATGGCCAATAATAGGAAGTTTTACTTTCTTTTAATCACAAGCTAAACAGATTTGTTAGAGCCTACCAATGACAAAATCAATACATTGTTATAACATTTTAAGAAATAACTCACTTTTACAGTTAACTTCTTTTTAAAGGGTATATGTGGAATCAAGGAATGAGTTAAATGATATTTAATGGAAAAAATACCCATCGACAATTGTGAATTTGGTAACAAATTGGTGCTATGGGAGGGGAAAAAAACATAAAGAGATGAGACTGCTTAATACTCTTTTTATTGGGAGTTAAAACGGTTTTGTCATTGTATAAGAAAATGTGATTGTTTTTTAGAATAGCATTACTGAAGTATACATGACAGGAGAACTAGGTTTTGCTACAAAATACTTTAGCAATGAAAAAAAAGGACAGCTAATGCAAGTGAATCAAAATCCTGATTTTTTAATCAAAATGATGAAAATATGTAAATTCATTGTTATTCCCTCTACTTCTCTGAATATTTGAATATTTTAATATAAAAATTAAATAAAATAAATTGCTAGTAGTATATAGTAATGCTTACTAGGCCAGTTGAAAATATTTATAGATCTCCAAAGTCCCAAACATACTTCTAAATCAAAAATCTTTATCTAGCAGGTTTTAGTTATGTTTTGGCTATCTCTGATATTAAAACACTCAGTTTATACCTGCCCTGTAAATACAAACAGCTGAGGTGGCCACACCATCCTCAGCTTGTGGCATACAATACCCTCTTGAAATGAAAGCTGCAGCAAAGTTGCCACATAGCAAGGCTGCATCCCTCCATAGGACGGGTGCCATGGTCATCTCCCTATTAGACACACGGTTTACACACCTGAAAGAGACAGTCCTTGCCTCCTTCCCTGCTGCCCAGCTTCTAAGGGGTTCTTAGTTTCTATTAAGTGATGGACAGAAACATCTGAGTGCAAAAGAATGTGTGATATTATGTGCTGTATGTTAATTTAGGTTTCCCTCCCTCCATCACTTTCTCTCTCTCTTTCTCTTTCTCTTTCTCCTAACCTGTGGTCCTATCCACCATTTTTAAAGTTATTTCTATGAAAAATGTATTCTGAACTCCAAACAGCAGAACTTTCAATTAATTCATGGAACAGAGCTCATCTGTACAACAAAAACTATCTTTATTTTTCATTTTAGGAGTTCAAAATACCGTGAATATATAGCTCTTATTTCAAACTACATTCCTATGAAATGAGGCACCAAAGGTGTTATCGCACAAATATAGTATTAATGAACAAGAATTGGGAAGGAATTATCTAGAAATAATCCTGTATTTTATTGGACTATGTTTCTTTATAATTGGTGGGATTTTTTTTTTTTAAGAGGAAGAATGGTGAAGAACAGAGAACAACAGAGTAGGGTTTCCCAGCAGTCAGAATATTGAAATCCAGTGCATTGGTTGGGCTTTGTATCTCTGGCAGAGAACCAGATGGGAATGGAGAAAATCATTTTATCCTTGTTTGTCTCTTTGGTGCCTAACATGTGTTACAAAAACAAATAACAAAAGGGAGTAGAGGAGACTACACTGACTGGCTTCTGCTACCCACATGCATTTCTGATCCTTGGTCCTGGCTTGTGTGCAGCCAGATTTAAAGCCACACAAATGGTGAGTGCATTCAGATGACTGGAACCTTGGCTGAGTGCATTATTTTTTTAATGTCAAACTCTTTTCCTCAGAGAAAATCTTTTGCTCCTGCAGGCTCAAGCATGGTGATATCAATATTGAAAGTTCCTTTTGTTGTGGGGGAGGGAGGAGGGTTAAAAGCCAAGTACAACACAGTCAACCACAGATAAATTTCCTGGTGGTGTGTCTGAGTACGTTGGAGCTGGAGAAGACCACCTCCGAGTGGGAGATGATTCACCGTTCCCCCAGCCCAGTCAGAATCTCTCATGGAGAAAACCCTTTTGATTCAAAGTCATGGAGAATTCATTAATATTTAGTAAGGGTTGAGCGTAACGACTTAATTATCGCCCACTTTTGCAAATGCAGCCATTTAGCAATTCAACCACATCTAGCTTTGAATCACTTCCTGAAAATATGTTACTCTGGGAATAATTGCAGCTATTCCCATTTTTAGAAGTTATTTACTTGTATTAATTTTTTAGATTTAAATGAGTTCATTTAAATTATGGAATTTTAGAACATATGGAGGGCTTTAATATAAAATAGTCCAATACTCTATTATAAAAAAAAAACAACATAAAACCGAGAGATTAAATTACCATCCAAATTTAAACAGCTTGGAATAAGCCCTAAAGCCTTTCAGTTTCAGCTCAGGAATTTTTCTATTTTTCTATCATATTGCTGTTAAGACATACTGAAATTCCTATGAAATAAAAGTAATTTAAACTTTTAGAACTTTAATAGAAAATGATAATGAAGTCTTTTTCACTACTTATCAGTTAAAATGATTCTAGGTTTTATTAGGAGCCCAGGGATTTTGGCTTCTAAACTGCTCCTCTTGGTATTGTGTGCACTTCTGATGTTTCTTAGGTCTCTAAAGCAACACTCTTAAGTCTTGGATCCTGCAATTTTTGTTAGGGTTTTATAATCTGAGGAGCATAGATGTCTAGAAAGGCCATAGTTTCCAGAAGGTCAGGTAAGCCCTAAGTTTTAGACCAAATTTTATGAATATATCCCTATGTTATTTTTCTGGAGAGAAATTTTACCATTTCATCATATACTCAGATGGAAACATAAAGTACCCAAAGGTTAAGAACCAAAGTCTTAAACACATATGATTTTAGATTATTTCCTTTGCCTTTCTTATTTATATTGTTTTAGTTTCCATAACATTAAAACTTGAAGACATTCTATAAAAAAGACATCTGCACTCGAATGTTTATAGCAGCACAATTCACAATTGCAAAGATGTAGAAACAACCCAAGAGCCCATCCATACATGAGTGGATTAATAAAATGTGCTATATGTGTACCATGTAGTTCTACTCAGCCACAAAAACAATGGTGATCTAGCACCTCTTGTATTATCCCGGATACAGCTGGAGTACATTCTATTAGGTGAAGTAGCACAAGAATGGAAAAACAAGCACCATATGTGCTCACCATCCAATTGGTATTAACTGACTACTGACCAACACTTAAGTGCACATATAGTAGCAACATTCACCGGGTGTTGGGCAGGTGGGAGGGGATGGAGGAGATGGGTATATTCACACCTAATGGGTATGGTGTGTACCGTCTGGGGGATGGACATGCTTGAAGCTCTGACTTGGATGGGGCAAAGGCAATACATGTAACCTAAACATTTGTACCTACGTAATATGGTGAAATAAAAAAAAAAAAAACTTGAGTGCTAATTTCTCCTCTAAACTGCACAAATAAAAACTTAAGCATTTTTTCTGCCCATTTCTTAAAATTGTTAAATTTCCCAGAGATCATTTCTTAGGCTATTTTCATTTGTATAGTAACAAGTTATTAATATACAAATAATAAAAATAACAATTTTGAAATGGTCCATGAATTCCACTGATTAACTTTAATCCAAGAGAAGTGCTCTGGATAATTTGCTGGAATTATCACAAACTCCTCATTTCTCCCTCCACAATCTCTGATGGATGTGCGGAAGAAGAATTAAATACAAAAGCAAGAGAACAGGAACCATAAGACTCTGTCATCATCTCGTCATGTCATTTCCCCCCATCAAAAATAAAATGAAGTCAAATAAAATGCTCCTCCGAATGAACTAAATAATACACAAAATTTTTGGAACTCAAAGCTGTTTGTACTCTTTCTCCAGTGTGATTTCCAATGTTTTCTTTCTTCTGTCTCTGAGACCTTAATCTTCCATCTTGGCTTATTAGAATCCTGCCTTTCCTTCAGTACATACCTAAATATCACAGTCTCTAAGCACTCTTCTTTATTTTTCCAATGGAAGTTTTCTTTTGCTTTCTCTGAATGCATATTGAGATATCATTAATCTCATGTCTTCCTGTTTTGGGTCTTAGTTGTTTGTGTTCATTCCCCATACTATATTGCAAGTTTCACTAGGGTAGAAACAGTGCCCTACCCTTTTTTATGTTTCTCATGGCACACACAACATTGCTTACACATGGTGATTGCTCAACAAGATTATATTATTAATAAATAGAAAAATACACCTTACTACTCTCACACTCTTGCGCCTTTATAGCAGTAGTCCTCAAATTACCCCCCTCTAGGCAATTTTGGAAATAATTTTAGTTGTCACAACTAGGGGAAGTGCTACTGGCATCTAGTGAGTAGTGGGTTTAGTGCTGCTAAATATCCTATAATACACAGGACAAGCCCCCACAATAACAGTGATCTGGTCCAAAATTTTCAGTAGTGTCAAAGTTGAGGAATTCTGCTTTATGGGTATGGGTGGCTTTCTATGCTCTGATCCTTTGCAGTTCAGGACTCTGCATAATTTCTGATTTCTAATCTGGGAGCTGGGGGGAGTGGTGCTTTAGGGAATGAGCCTGGTGGTCATTCTCAAAGCCAGAGGCAAAACATGAATCTGGAGGCCTTGCAGTTTAAAGCCAGGAATGTAAGTGCAAGCAAGATCTTTGATTAAGTGAGTTGGGCAAATTAAGATAAATAGCTAAAATGAATGAATTTAAAAAACCCAGAAAATCACAGAGCAAGGAATTATGAGATTAGATGATGAGATATTTGAATTCTGGTGATCACTGGCAGGTGAATATCATAAATTATTTTTATATTCTCTAAGTACACTTTCATGAGGGCTTCAGTTTCAATGAAAGGAGACAGAGAGAAAAAAGACAATTTCTACATCACCAAGTGATTTTGAATTTCTTTTGAGAGTTCTTATGACCTCTCTTACCCTGCACTCATACTGTGAGTTGAATGAGATAGAGACCTAAAAGATTATGAAGCTGCCATTGTGTCTGGGCGACCAGTCTAGACTGCTTTTGCTATGGAAATTGATAAACTAGATGCATGTGGCAAATTGATTAATTAAATGTCTACTAAAAACTGATTACAATTTTTTCCATGATATAGTTCTTAGGAGTTTTCTGACTACCCTAATTATCTACAAAACAACTTTATAGATCTTTCGAATTTAATCTGAAAAATCTTTTAAAGTTGAACTTTAATAAAACATCAAAATAAAATATTCCAAATTAATGTCCTGCCTGAATTTGTTTTTGATACAATTAACTTATTCCATTCTACATATTGTAGACTTATTTTCCTTGATTCTTTTGATTGGGGAACACCATCTAGATGTATTAATATTTCTGTAGTTCAGTTAAAAGCACAGGAGTAATTAACTGATGATCAAGTTGGAAAACAAGACTTGCTCAACAAAAATATTCAGTTAATTCAAAACAAATTATTTTGTTTGTTTGAATTGTTTGGAAAATTGCCTCTTCTCACCTCATTCTGACTATTGAAATTGGAGGAGAGACATTCTGAATCAACAAAACTCTTAATTCTATTCTATTGTCAAATTTTAGAAGAATGTTGGGAATGTCACATATTACTATAATTCAGTTTCTCCATCTGTAATGGGTACTAAAAGTACTGCAATATATCATTGAAAGCCATAGGAATATTTATAACCACTTACTTTCCAGAGACAAAGGCATGGGCCCATAGTTAATTGTGAAGTTATTTTCAAATAAGTGATGCTTACAAATATTTATGCTTCCTGAGAGGGAAAAATCATAATAGGGAAAATGTGTCCTAAAAAGCATGTGTTTTACAGAATCCTCATTATAAACATGAATGTGCAAACAATATGATAAATGCTGAGGAGTGACTAGGTTGGGGGAGACGTGAAATGAAATCTTCATAGTAGGAAAAATGCCTGCATTCAGATGAGCATACGTTAGAGTGACGAACATTGACTGTAACTAGTCGAGACTTGTCTTTACAGCATCATCTATGATTGATGCCAGAGGGGCCCATACCACTGTGGGCCTCTTTTGTTTCGCTGCAGCCAGTATTTAAGGGAAATACTAGGCCAGCCCCTCATACTTTTATCATATCATATAAAAATCATTGTCAAGTTTGATTTAACTGAGAAAGATATGCTTGATGTGCAGTTTGAAACGGCAAAACTCTTCAAAAATTAATTTTCAGGTAAAGTAGTAACAAGATTTAGTGCAAGCCCAAACTAAAATTAAATGAATATTTATATCATGATTAGTTGGCTTTCCCTGGAGAATTTTCTTCCTTCTCACCTTTCTTTTTCTCCTCCTTCTCATCCTCTTTCTTTTTTTTTCTTTCTCCCTATTCCTTTTCGGTTCTTTTATTCTTTCAATGATCTATCTCTCTATTTAGCTAAAAAAAAGTGATTGTGTGTATTTATAAGAACTTAGAGAATCTTTCATTTGAAAAGATCTTTATAATTAACTCCAAGCTCATCCATATCTGTTTGAAAAGTGAGTGATAAATATTTCTATATTCTTTCAATAATATATATTCTCATACTTAGTCTCATTTACAGATAAAAATTCTGAAGGGCACAAATATTAATGCACATGCATATATTTACCCTTATTAAATACATTTATCACATACATTAAATATTAAATGTATGTTCAAATGCCAAACAACTACTCTTTTAAGTACCAAACTACAAATGAGGGTTTTCTATCGGCACTGGAAATAATCTGTTTCAGAGCATTAAATCCTGTATGTATAAATCCTTATCAGAATCTCTTATTAGAAGCTATCTGCATAATCAATAGAATAAGAAGTGTCTTGTCAGCCATTCCATTTATTTTGCAAACATTTATTGAATTTCTAGGGATTTGCTAGGTTTTAAAAGTAAAAAAGTAGTAAAGTAATACTTAGGAGCTGGAAGGACTTTATTTACAGTCTAGTGGACTCTTCAATGAAAAAGTAAAATGATTCCAGAAAAAAAAGTTTTTTAAAAAAGTTACCTTTTCATATAATTTTGTTTACTCTTGTTACTGATAGGAAAAAAATCACTCGTTTTTTTTCTTTTTCAATTACTATTGCACAGTAGAAAGGTTTGAATCTGTGATAAATTTTAATTTATAATTGGCACAAGAATTATCTATTAAGAAGCAAATTGTGTTCCCTTTCCAGGTCTCAAGCTGAAAATTACCATTAGTAAAGATGTGTGCTTTTATTTAGCTCTCTATAGTAAGGCTTTGCAAATAGCCCCATTGATTGTTTCTGGAAAGAATTGTAGAGAATTTTCCCTTGATCATAAACTTCTTCAACTGATTATATGAAAATTGAAATAATGTATTCTATGGGTATTTATTAAGTATAAGGTACTATGCTAAGATATTTTGAAAGGTCACAGAGTTAAACAATGGAAATTACAGTTTAATATCAGGTAATTTAACTATTAAAGGTTGAGTGACATGTTAGCTTTTATTGTTTGAATATATTAAAAATACACTTTTAACTATCAATAAAATCTATGGCAAATCTCATTTGAAGTTTTAGAAAAAGGATAAAATCCGTGAACATTATAAGTCAACATATTAAAATAGTTTCACTCTAGTTCTAAATTGATCTTTAAACACTGATTGTTTTCTTTGTGAAAAGCTTAATCAATCTGAACATTCATGGATAAATTAATATTATAGAGCATCTGGTGATGAAATGTAAAAATAAAATCTTAATTACATCTTCCACTAGTTCTGCTGTGTTAATTCAAGACAAGCCACTCAAGTATTTAGACAGATGGCAGCGGCGGCCATATTAGCCTCTGATTTCTCTACAGGGAAGCAAGAGAAAGTAGAGCTCTTAGGATATGTGCTTGTCTGCCTAGTTTCACACTTTGAAATGCTCGACCAATGCTGATTTATTCACAGCCAAATGTTTTCCTATCTGATTAAGCAGTTTTCTACTTCAGTAAGCATGTAATATGGAGGTAGCTGAATTTCCACACTAAGGAGTGAAAAAACAATATTTATAGTTTGGAAATAAAACAATCTGGAGGCATCAGGACTGTTAGGATCATAAAGAGCCTCACAGGGAGTAAATTTCTGATGAATCCACACCACAGGGTTAAAGCGTTAAAGGCTTAGTTTTAACAGAGAATAGGACTGGGCTATGTTTATACAGTAAATAAAAGTTTTAAAAGACTGAGTTTATAATAAATTATCTTGAAGGCTGATTGTTGTCACTTATGATTGCATTATTGCTCAAACAAGAGGACAAGAGCTGGACAAGTTAGCATTTTATTTGAATTTGTTTCAGCTTACCTTTTGAATAACACTTTTGGTTTCTCTTTGGAAGAATGAATAAAAGTAACTGCTAAACATATGCCTTCAAAGGGAGGTGGATTCCAAGTGACGTTTTTTTTAACAACACCAATTAAATTGACAGAAGGAAAACTGGATATACTCGTAAACTTAACCACATACAACTTTATTTTTATGTAACACCATTTTATATGTACAAGTTTGGGCATCCAGTGAGAAATGGAATAATATTATAAGTAATAGTAACACTATGTTAAATGAAGTCAACTGATAAACTGAAAGGTTAAGTGGTCCATATTCAAAGCTTCAATTTAAGAAGTCTTATAATACATACTCCATACTTTTGACTTACTCTAAAACTCACTATATTGTGACTGCCATTATGATCATATTCCCAATTGCAGGTATGATCTCTACATTCATTAGTAAACAAATGTTAATTGATCATCAGACATGTGCCTGGCATGGTCTAAGAATCAGATACTTTACTAAACAAAACAAATATGAATCCAATGAATCTACACTTTAGCTTCCATTCTCAAATGTCAGATCTCTTTATTGTAACTCATTGCAAATTTTGGTCTGTTAAAAATATTTGCAGATAATAGTATTTTAAAAAATGTGGAAACAATCCAAGTGCTCATCAATTCATGAATGGGTTAACAAAATGTGGTATATGTATACCATGGAGTACTACTCAGCCATAAAAAGGATGAGTTAATGCCTTTTGCAGCAATTTGAATGGAACTGGAGACCATTCCTAAGTGAAATATCTAAAGAATGGAAAAACAAACACCACATGTACTCACCACTAAATTGGAATTAACCGATGAGCACACATGTGCATAGAGCCAAGTAAAACTCAATGGAAATCAATGGGGGTTGGGGGGAAAGGAGGGACTGACAAAAACCTACCTAACGGGTACAATAAACAGTGTCTGGGTGACTGGCACTCTTATAACCATGACTTAAGCATTATAAAAGTGATTCGTGTAACCAAAATTATTTGTACCCTGTAATACTTTGAAATAAATAAATAAATAAAAACCCACAAGGACAAAATGTCATAAGTTCATTTTCCCTGTCATTTTCATTTGTAAAAATTTCTCCTGAGGACAACATTGTACCAAAGCATATCCCTTCCCCATGTCCCTTCAGGATTTTTTTTTCTTGATGAATACGTTCTTTCTGATCCAAGTGTTTGCTATGAGGGCTTTCTTCTTGCCTCTACCTCTTCCCCTTGCCAATACACATACATATTGTAGAGAATCTAGTTAACATAATCAATTCTTTCATTAATTAAAAAAGGTGTTTTCTGATGGTCATCTAAGTTTTAGACATTGGAAAAACTAAGGTGAATAAAATATAGTCCTTTACCTCAAGAAGTTTATTGTCAACTCCCATATTCATGGTGCTAAAACTTCACAACGTCAGCATTTAGTCAGATGCTTGTTCAAAATACAGATCCCCACCCTCACTCACCAGAGATTTAGATTCTGTAGTTCTTGGAAAGGCAACACTCATTGTATATCTTGAGTAAGCACTCGGATAATTCTGATGCATGCAGGTGACACACAACAATTATAGTTGCTTCAATTCTAGCTCTGATTTTATGTATGAATTCCAATATGTAATAGTTTGGCTTTTTCATAATAAGTACCATTCTTTGAAAACATATTTTGTTCCAGATTATGAATGTTATAAATGTTATTTCATTAATCCTCATAGCACTCTTATAGGTAGGATGAGTATGATTACCTTCACTTAACATATTAGGAAGCAAAGAGAGCATTTAAATAAGTTTAGTAAATATCCATATCCATTCTTTCAACAAACAGTTCTTGCTATGTAGGTACTCTTAGATGCTGGGAATATACCAGTAAACAAGGCAGGCAAACTTCTAACGGAGCTAAGATAGGTCAGATTTCTTTATTATTACAAAATGTACACTCTTACCCTTTATGTCATTTTGCTCCCTTGTCCCTGAAATGTCCTCCTCTTCAATTCTGGTAAATACATTCCTATCATATCCCTTGTGTCTGAGATCTCAAATTCCAATCCTTTCACAACAGACATTTTAAAATAGAGATTAATAAATTTTTAGACACTCCATGGGGGAACTTCAAGAATGTCAATAAAAACTCTGGAAATTTTATTTTATTTTTCCCCTTTGGCAAAGAGGCACTGCAACCCAGCAGATTATCAAAGTAGGGTGTGATCCTCAAAATGTTAGTGCCAAAAAGTGAAAATTCAGGTCAGAAGACTCAAATGGTCTCTTTGCCTTGCAGGAAAAAAAAAAAAATATATATATATATATATATATATATATATATATATATAAAAATAAAACGTATGTATAATATTACACATATATATAACATATATATATAACATATTTGTTTTATATATATATATATATGTCACATTTGGTTAAAGGGGGTGTGGTGAATTCTCTGAAAAAGTAACTAGCATAGAAGGAAAGATTATTTTCAGAAAGAACTAGAAATGTATAGGGATTTCATTAAAGATGGGCTCCAAGAAAGATCAAGGAGCAAAAAGTGACACCAAAATCTGATGATCTTGATGTTGACTTTAAAGAAATGGAAATGAAGAAGGAGAGTAGCTGATGTAAGGTAGATGGCATAGTGAAACACATTTTAGATATGTTGACTCAGGGTGATATCAAATATTTCTAAGAATATATTAAATAAAACATTGGAAACATTAAAACTTAAATCCTTAAGAGAATTTAGCATTCAAGCTCTAGACTAAATAAGCAATTTCTTAGTGACATGAAAATGTTAGTGCGATGTGCACAATCTGGGGAATGGACATCCTTGAAGCTCAGACTCGGGGGGATGGGGGGACATGGGCAATATATATAACCTGAACTTTCGTACCCCCATAATAAGCTGAAATAAAAAAAATGTTGAAGTAAGTTAAATTTTAAAGAAAAAGAAGCTGTTAAGAAAATAGAAATGAAGACAGAAAGTCAGGGAGGAGTAAAAGGGAGCAAGGGTGGCAAGAGTGCTATGAAATGCCCCAACTTATTTCAAGAACAAAAGGTTCATTTGATAAAGTATTATTAGAATAAACACTTGATGCTGACTTAAAAAATAGTATAAAATTTGATTTTTGTTAAAGTATTTTCCAAAACCACATATTTTGAAATATAATTTTCTTCTGTCTCCAAATTCCCTAAAATACCAAATGGTATGTGCTTATAACCCTCAAAAACTTAAACTATATTAGGAAAGATATGGCATAAATACATTCCATATATAAATATAAGTACAAATATATAAACATAGATACATAACAATGTTTTATTAATTTTAACACTAAAAATAATTATCTATAGCTATTGTTTTGTGAACAATTGTGTTCATTAGAATTTACATGTATATGTATATATGTAACATATGTACATACACATGGACATACACTAACATAACAGATGAGAGACATTTTTTGCTATCAAGGAACCCAGAGGCCGGGCGTGGTGGCTCACGCCTGTAATCCTAGCACTCTGGGAGGCTGAGGCGGGTGGATCGCTCCAGGTCAGGAGTTTGAGATCAGCCTGAGCAAGAGCGAGACCCCGTCTCTACTAAAAATAGAAAGAAATTATCTGGCCAACTAAAAATATATATAGAAAAAAAATTAGCCAGGCATGGTGGCACATGCCTGTAGTCCCAGCTACTGGGGAGGCTGAGGCAGTAGGATCGCTTAAGCCCAGGAGTTTGAGGTTGCTGTGAGCTAGGCTGATGCCACAGCACTCATTCTAGCCCGGGCAACAGAGCGAGACTCTGTCTCAAAACAAACAAATAAACAAACAAACAAAAAAAATACATACATAAAAAATTAAAAAGAAAAAAAAAGAAAAGGGAAAAAAAAAGGAACACGGAGAAGAATGTGAGAGACAGAGAGTGAAACAACAAATACAATACAGTGGTATAAGTGTTAAATTTCACTATTATTAATTGGATGTTTCCCATATGCCATAACTGATGTGTTGTGTCCTTTATGCCCTCCAACAGAGCTCATGCTCTTAACCCTTAACTACCAATGTGGAAATAGAAATAAACACAGAAGTGTAAAGAAAAGCACACTTAACTCCAACTAGGAGTGAAAGAAAGACATTCCAGAGCAAGTGGTAATTGGGTTGGATCATGAAGAATGGTTGGAAAAAGGACATCGCAGACAGAACATGTGCAAGTCCAAGGAACACCCAAGTGTTTCATCTGCTGAGGGAGCAAACAGCAGTGAGGTTTGGCTGGTCTGGCTGACTGATGGGATGGGATGGGAGTGGTAAGTAAGGGTCGTATTTTAAGAGCCCTAAATTCATGAATTTAAGGTTTTTGATGGTGGAGGCAATAGAGAGTCATTTAAGAATTTCTTTGTTCTCATTTTGGGAGTACCCTAATATTATTTGGGCTCTATAATAATCATCACAGTTTTATGAAAATATATAGGAAAGAAAAGAGTTTGTAGCAGTAGAAAAATGCTATTGTAGAATGCTATTGTAACCACCTATATAATTGATGAAGAAGCATAAATTAAGTTGGGCAATAAAAAAGGAAAGGGTAAGAGGAGTTGAAAATATTTAGAAGGAAAACTCAAAGAGTGTATATGAATGGTTTAAAGAGTTAAAAGGTATGCTATTAACAATTATGCCAGAAAAATAGGCATATATTTGCTTGGCTGCTCCAAGCAAACTGGGACTTGTGGACATCCTAGCTCTAAGAGATGTAAAATCAATGATATGGGATTTCAGAGGAAGAAAGAAGTGAGAATTGTTTATTAAGCTTGGAATCACAGATCTTTTCCTAATTAAGCTGCAACAACATTTGGCAAGTTACATAACCTCTATATATTAATACTTTAGTTTCCTTACTTTGAATGGGTACAATAGGGTTTTCTGATAATTAAATAAGTAAATACAGGTAAAATACTTAGCACAGTGACTGACACATGGTCTGAGCTATCTAGGGTTTGCTCTTAATGGGGGAAACACTTCATGGAGAAGGGGAAATTTGAGTTGAGCTTTGAAGAATGTACAGAATTATAACATAAAAATATGAAAAGGAGAGAAACTGCAAAGATTAGATATCAGATACATTTGGGAAATGGAATATAATCCAGTTCAACTGAATTGCACTAAATGGAAAGTAATGGGATGTAGAACAGGAGATGTAGTTGGAAGGCATTGCACTAGGAACACAAAATGCAAAAAATTTAGACTTTATTCAGTAAGCAATAGAACATCACCAAAGTATTTTTAGGAGGATTGACCTCTGAGAATAGGTTAGATTTAAGGTGGGGCTAATAGATATAGATGAAAGACACACAGTTATTTGGTACAGGCAAGACTACAGCTGAGCTCTGTCTTAACCAATGGCCTTGATCTTTTCACTCTACCATACCGGTTCTTTATGAACTGTGCTGCATCTGCCATGGTATACTGAGTCATAACCGGATAAATATAATACATTTTTTTGAAAAGTATGACAAGTGAATAATGGCCAAAATTCATTTCTGAAGCCAGCTGTGTTACCTTATATAAATCATAGAGTTTTGATATTCTTAGCTTTAAAAGGAAAGGTGTTTCCTTGGTGAATATAAAAATTTTAATTTTCTGAAAAATTTCTATTACATTTCTAGAATGGCTTCCTATCATGTACTTCTGAATGCACCCTTAAAATAAAGCTCCCTTACTAAAGTCAATTGAACTTATATCCAATTGTTATAATCTGTAAAAGTTTAGTCTTTAGTGATTCAAATTATTTTGTGGGAATTAAGTAAAAAAAATATTTCTTGGCACATATTGTATGCTTAATGCAAGGTGTTTCATTATAACATTAAGATCAGAAATGGCCCATCTAGAGGGAAATTGCATTGTGTAGTGGATGAGAGCAAAGAATATGGAGCCTGACTACTTTGTACAAACCTTAGGTTCAACACTTACCATGTGATCCAGGGGAAGTTACTTAGTATATTTCACTGAAGGTAATAATATTACCAATTTATTTCAAAAAGTTGTTATGAAGATGTAATATTTGTTTAAAATGTTTAAAAATGTACTGAAAAATATTGAGTGGTGGATAAATATATGACACAAAAAATAAAATAAATAGACAAATAAATAAAATGATAGCTCATTAAATTTTCCTTGGAACATCCAGTCACAGCTATAAGTAACAGAATTCTTGACCTGAGATAACTGTAACTGTCCTCCTAAACTCCAGTCCTTTTTTTTCTCTTACATATATCCTTCAAAGTTAGCAATTTTTTCTTCATCCAGAAAATTGTAACCCATTGTGCTAGTATTTAATCCTTTTTTGACCTTTTTACTACATGCAATTCTAGGAATGCAATAGAACACACTATAAATGTCTGTAGAATATAATAATTGAAATATTTAAAAAGATGTCTTAAACCTGGAGAATTAAATAATATGTGTATGTTTCTGAATCAGAAAAAATGAAAATATAACAAAAAAACTGAATAATGACTCCATGATTATAATGATTATAATTCCAAACTCTTATAATTAATGCATTTTTTTCTAAAGTAAGTTATGCATTATTTCCTTAAATCTCAATTCATTTGCATTTATTCATACTAATAATTAATATTAGACAAAATATGGATTGCATTAAAATTATGTCACAAAATGTACATGAATTATTATAATGATGGCTAATGGTTAGTAAGTGACATGCAGTAAAATAAGAATTGACGTTGCAAAAAGATAACAAGTAATACTGAAAACAATTTTTAGTACTGTTAACGTGTCAAGTAAGGTTTTCATTGTTAGTTTAGAACATGAACTATCTTTTTTAATCCTCACACTGTATACACTGTGGTTTGAATGACCCCTCCAACACTCATGATGTAACTTAATTGCCACTGTGACAGTGTTAACAGGTACGATCTTTAAGAGGTGATTAGGTGGTGAGGGCTCTGCCTTCATGAATGGATTAATGTGGTTATTGCTCAAGTGGAAAGTGAGTTAATTATCTGGAGTGGACTTCCAATAAAAGGATAAATTTGGCTCTTGTTTGCTCCCTGTCTTGCAGGCTCACTTGCCCTTCCACTATATTATAACATAGCATAAAGGCCCTCACTAGATGTCAGCACCTTGACCTTAGAATTCCAGCCTCTAAAACTGGGTTAAATAAATTTCTATTTTTTTGTAAATTACAAGGTCTATGGTATTCTGCTATAGTAGCAGGAAATGGACTAAGATACTATGTATTGTTATTATCCTCATTTTATATGAGAGAAAACTGAGGCACAACAAGGTAAAAAATTCTGCTCAAGTTCATAGGCATAGTAAGAAATGAAGTCAGGATTCAAACTCAGGAAATTTAATCCCAAAGGCTACAAAAAGAAGGACACAGTTTATATTTTAAAAATGGGGGATGGGCATGGTGGCTCACGCCTGTAATCCTAGCACTCTGGGAGGCCGAGGCGGGTGGATCGCTCCAGGTCAGGAGTTCGAGACCAGCCTGAGCAAGAGCGAAATCCCATCTCTACTAAAAAATAGAAAGAAATTATCTGGCCAACTAAAAATATATATAGAAAAAATTAGCTGGGGGTGGTGGCGCATGCCTGTAGTCCCAGCTACTCGGGAGGCTGAGGCAGTAGGATTGCTTAAGCCCTGGAGTTTGAGGTTGCTGTGAGCTAGGCTGATGCCACGGCACTCTAGCCTGGGCAACAAAGTGAGACTCTGTCTCAAAAAAAAAAAAAAGGTATCACTTTTTTGTAATTCATCTTTTTTTAAAAAAAAAAAAACTTGAAATGACTAATTCTGTGCTTACAATATTCATATTTAAGATTTTATAATAATAATATGTGAAATATTCAAGATCATCTTCCTGTGTGTCATCTTTCTTTACACAAAATAAATATTTAATTTGTTAATGAAGAAAATTTGCCATCTAGTTTATTAATTCCAATACATTTCTCACCTACACAAATGGCAAAATAACAGCTATAGAAATTTGATATTAACTAAACATGTTTCTCTGTAATCGTTTTAATATTCACATCACATGTATTATGTATTTTTTCTTTCTTGATGTATTATTAAAAAGATGGATAAAATGGATATATTTACATAAAAGAAAACTAAATCTTTACACATGACTGGACCTTGAGCAGACTCTACACAATTTTGAATAATAGATAAATACTCCCAGACTTATTTGAAAATTAATTTTTGTTACAAAAAGGCAATAAGCAAACCACTTTATTTATTGTATTCATAGAAGACAGATAGGCTAAGTCTCTGCTCATGCTGCTACCACTCTATTGCTTTGGGTGGAATAAAGTAACATGTTTCTATTCTATTCTTCTCTATGTTGGCTAACTTCTGCAAATTTCTGACTTCTTTTATCTTTTTGGTATAGTGCTTCATAGTTCCACCACACATTTTTTATGCTCTCTAATTTTGCACATTATATCCCTACAGTTCTCCTATATTCTAATTTCTATTGACTTTTACTATTTAGGTCTATCATAAATATATGCCCAGGCAAAAGGTCTAATTCAGACAGCTGTTTGAATATAGAATATTGCTGATGAGAAGAATTTGTTTTCCTCATAGCTTGTCAAGTAGATCACTAAATGGGCAGTATTTGCATTTGGGGAATACAGTTGGCACAGTAACATTCTAATAGAATAGCTGCTCCAAAGCATGCCCTGATTTCAAGGAGAAGGGGAGTAAAGCTCAAAGAACAATTAATTGCTAGGCTTATTAGGTTAGGAGTCACAGATGAAATTTTGGGACTGTAAAAGTCACTGGAAGTTGAAAGGGGGAAATCCCAGAAAGAAAGGAGCCAAAGAAGGGGAGCCACAATGTCTACATACAAATTGCCCTATATCCTTGAATAACTCTTAAATTGTCCATACATAGGCCAAGACACTGAGGAACCTTATAAAAAGACAGGAAGGAAGCTAAAAAATTGCTGAGCACAGATTTCAACTGCTGCCTGGTGCTAGCAAAAGAGAATTTAGAGTTCAAATCCCACCAAGTGAGAGGCGCTTTGTAAACAACTCAGGCATTTCATTACATATACAGAAAAAGGACAGTCCTTGCCATAAATTAAAGATCACTGACAGTTCCAAAAACACATGTTCTAGCAAAGTATAAATCAAAGTCTCCAAAAACAAAGCCTAGTTAGCCAATTATTTCACTGCCTCCCAGAACAAAAATAAGGATCAGTCAGAGGAATATAACAGAATCTAGAGTATCTATAACAAATTTGTCATAGAGATTAACATGTAACATTAACAATATATTTCTAGATGTACAAAGAAAAAGATGAATGTAATCAATATCAAGGAAAACAAAAACAAAAACAGTCAATTGAAGTAGACCTAAACATGACCCAGATGTTGGAATTAGCAGAAAAGAATTTTAAATTCATTATTATTAAGACATAAAGGAAAAGATAGTCAAAATGAGTGACAGAGAATCTCAGCAGACAAATGAAAACTATTTCTAAACTAAAAAATGGAAATTCTAGACCTTAAAGGTAAAATACCTGCCATAAGAATCTGCTGAATGGGCTTAATAGATTATCAAAAGCAAGTAAAAATGTAAATTAACTTGAAGACAAGTTAAAGAAGCTATCAGATCTACATAAGATAGAAAGTAAAATGTTAAAAATTAACAGAGCATTACTAATCTCTGAGGCAATATCAAGCAGTCTAATATACATGCAATTGATGTTCTTAGAGGATAGGAGAGGTAGAAAGAGACAGAAATAATGTTTAAAGAAATCACGGTCAAGTCTTTTTCTTCTGACATTTGATTTAAAAAATACATAGTTGTGAATCCTAATCAAGATTAATGGTACAAAGAAACACATTGCCACATCATAGTCAAACTACTAAAATTCAACAATGAAGAGAAAACTTTTAGAAACATCTCAGAGTGAAAAGACACATTATATGCAGAATAACAATGATATGAAAATTGAAATATTAGAACAAACTGAGCTTTAAAGACAACTGGATAATCTGTTTAAAGTACTGAAAGAATCAATAAAGAAATGTCAATTAAGAATTCTATATCAAGAAAAATAACCTTCAATAATGAAGGAAAAAATAAAGATACCTTAAGACAGATAAAAATGAAAGGAATTTGTTGCTAAAGACCTGCATTATAAAAGATGCTAAAGTTCTTCAGACTGAAAGGAAATAATACTAGACGGAAACTTGGATTAATGAAAAGAATGAAGAGTAGTAGAAGGTAAATATTTTGGCACATATATAAGATGCATTCTTTTATTTTCTTGATTACTTTAAAAAAACAATTGACTGATTAAATCTAGGATAATAAAATTAATATTTTGGGATTTATTACATGAAAAATTAACATATGTAAGAACACTAGCTAAAAAGTTAGGAGGCATAGAAGAGTTATAATGCTGTAAGATTCTTATGTTTATAATAAGTAGTATTTACATTAATTCAAGGTAGAATGTGACAGGAATGCATATATAGTTCCTAGAGCAACCACTAACACACACACACACACACACACACACACACACACACACACACACACGGGGTGAGTGAGAAAGAGAGACAGAGACAGAGAGAGACAGAGACAGAGAGAGATCAAGCCAGTGGAAGATGCTTACCTCTTCCTCTAACCACTTATATTTTGTATTACAGCTCCTTGCCAGAGCAATAAGGAGAGAAAAATAAGTAAATAGCATAAATACAGGAAAGAAAGAAATAAAACTGTCCTTGTTCGAAGACCACAAAATCATGCATGAAAAAAATCTAGAGAAAATTAAGCAAATTATTTTATAGAATGTATAAGCAATTCTTCTTCTAAATCAAAGGTAATCGACAATGAAGTATTGGTGTGAGGAAAGGCAGACAAATCAATGAAAGTGAGAAGTCTAAAATAGGTCCAACCATACGTGGCCAATTTCTTTTCATCAAAAGCACCAAGGACATCTGATGGATTAAAAAAAAAAAGTCTCTACAATAAATGGAATGGATTTAAAAAAAAGTCTCTACAATAAATGGTGCTGTAATGAGTGGTTATGTGTATAGAAATAAGGCATCTTAATCCCTACCACATACCATATGTAAAAGTTAATTCAAATATATCACAGGCCTAAAGGTAAAAGTTAAAACACTAAAGGATCCAAAAGAAATCCTAGCAGAAAGTCTTTCAGAGTTTGTGATAATCAAAGATTTCTTAGAGAGAATATTTTTAAAAACTAACCATAAAGTAAAAACATAAAAATTTTTCAAAATTCAATATCTCTGCTTATCAAAAGTCATCAGGAATACAATAAAAGGACATGCTACAAGTTAAGGAGATACTTTAAAATACATATATATAATAAAGGACTTGTCTCTAGAGTCTTTTTTTTTTTTTTTTTTTTTTTTTGGAGACAGAGTCTCACACTTTTGCCCTGGCTAGAGTACCGTGGCATCAGCCTAGCTCACAGCAACCTCAAAATTCCTGGGCTTAAGTAATCCTTCCGCCTCAGCCTCCCAAGTAGCTGGCACTACAGGCATGTGCCACCATGCCCAGCTAATTTTTTCTATAGAATTTTAGTTGTTCAGCTAATTTCTTTCTATTTTTTTAGTAGAGACTGGGTCTCGCTCTTGCTCAGGCTGGTCTCGAACTCCTGACCTCGAGCGATCCTCCCGCCTCGGCCTCCCAGAGTGCTAGGATTACAGGCGTGAGCCACCGCGCCTAGCCCAGAGTCTATAAATAATATTAACAAGTCAATTAGTCCAGCAACCCAATAAAAAATAGACAAGAACCTGAACAGAGAGTTCATTAAAGCAAATACATCAATATCCAATAAATACATGAAAAGCTGTCCAACGTCATTAGTTCTTAGCTAAATAATACTGCAAAGATATTTCTCTTCACTCACATTAAAATGGTTACAATTAATGTTAATGTCTCACTGAAATCCTTATCTTTCAGCCATCCCATATACCATTCCCTACAGGAAAACAGTTGGCTACCCATATGTCCCTCTAGAGATATTTTATGCATATCTGATCAGATAAAATACATAGTAGTTTCCCCCTTTATAATATACATATCATCATATATCTAATTATGTACCTTGATTATTGGGAGGTCTATCCATAGCAGTACATAAAGAGATTATTCCTTGTATTTGTAATATTGCCATAATGGTCTGTCCAATGGTTTCAGTTTAGTACTACAAAAATTATTGAATTATATGGGTCAAATCTCCAATATCAAAGAATTAAGTTATTTCTCTTTTACAATATTTCTCTATTTGAATATCATATGATATATACATAAACAATATGATAGTAAATTTAAGATAAATCAAAGGTAACGGGTAATGATACTATTGCTACTATACTGTGTAAACTCAGCTAACACCCCCAAAACAGCTAATATCTCAAAAAATACTTATAGCATTCCAGTTATTAGATTAAGAACATTCATTAAGTAAAACAGTTTTCTTAATGGCTTTAATAAATTCACAAGAAAAGAATATAACTGAATATGTACTGCAGATACTTTAGATCAATGAACAAGAAACAAACAAAAATGTAGTCACAAAAATTAAGTGAGAGTACAGTTTCAAGCCAAATGTTTTGTAACTTTCATGAAAGAAGATGAGACTAGACCTGTTGTTTCTTCATTAAAATAACTTAAAAATATACAGAAAATTTCAATAAACTATTCAGCTTTTTTATGATTTTTTTCTGTCATATACAATCTTTCAAAAACATGATTTTACATTTTTTTCCTTCCTGTCATCCTAACCTGATTGATTTAAAGGTAACTGAATCTTCTTCACTTTCAGAATATCAGTATCTCCTTAAGACCAGGTCCCTGTTATAATGATAACTGTTCTTCATAAGAATCAAATCTCTATTCAGGATTGTACAGGGCTCTCTAGCCAACATTGTCATATCAACAGCTCACAATTTTTTCTGTTAATGGAGATCTAAGTATGTTGCCCGATATTAAACAGTACACAATCTGCTTAAATGGGTCAACACATTTTACAGTATAGGTACACATTAAGTGGGTATTTTTCTAAACTAAAAGCCATTGCTTTCATTTTTGTTTTTTATTTTTCTTAATCTGTATATTAATTTTAATTGAGAAAGTAGGACAAGCACATGATAAAAATAATTTTCAATAAATGGTTAAATTTTCTCCCCACTGCAGTTCCTCATTCCATTTGCTCCTCTCTCCAGAAGCTGCCACTGTTATCAGTCTCTTGGCTCTCCTTCCTGAATAATTCTATTATTTGTAAACAAATGGGAGTATGCTGTATGTAATAAACTAAATTGCACCATTGTGAAACATCTCAGAAATGTATTCACAGCTAGTAATATAATTTAAAATTCTAACATCCAAACCGTATGACTTTAGAAAGTGTGTTATTCCTTCCCATGCAGCTCACCTATAGGAACTACACATAGGAAAGTACTTTCAAAAGTATGAAGCACAATACAAGTGAGAGGTTCTAAGCATTGCTTTTGAACTGGAAATGAAGCCACCTGGAGGTTCTGAGCTTAAAATGAGTAAGTCTCACCACTTGCTCTTTACTTCCTGAGGTGGAACTGAAGTCCTGGCTCATAGAACTCTCAGAGGGACACAGGAAAAGGCAGAAGTTACTAAGGCACCATTGTTCTGTATCCAGACTAATACCTGACCTAACACGTGGTATGACCTGGAGCGGAGCTGCCATAAAATGTAATTCTCCTTTAACCCCTCCATGTAAATCATCAGAAAGCTTCCCTCCACTGATTTAAACAAATTTGGTCTCTGACCTCTAAAGTCAGAATTGGCCTCAACAACTCTTTCAGATGGTTGTAGTACTGAGTGTTTGATGCATATCAACCATCATAAAACACAATACTATTTCATGACAGGTCTTCACATAATGCCACATATGTCCGAAGTCAGGGTAACAGTCTCTTTATTCCAAGTAAATCAGTAGCATAAAATATTGCAGCTTAATGAAATAATGCACTTTGTTGTATCAAGATTTCACATTTAGTGCAGCTGTGATTTGTGGTGGTGTTCAACCAGTTGCAACATCTGTCAACGTGCTTCCTCCAGTAACTTCAAAAAGCTTCCGATAAATACCAAATGCTTAAAAGGGTACTCATGAGTATAAGTAAGAATTTCGCTGCATCTGGGATTTTTTATATTTAGCAACAAAATCAGTATAATAGTTCATAAACCAATCGGTTGCTTAATGATCTATCTGGAAACATTAAAGTCTGACAATTTGAGATGCCACAGAAGACCCCAATATTCTATTTCTTCAGTTTTTCTGGTGGGGAAAAAACCCCAACAACATATTGAACAACTTCAAAAAATATAAACTCAAAGTATGTTTTTCAATCAAAAATTATTTTCATAATTTCTATAAACATTGAATTTTTTTCAAGACTTTTTAAGGAGTTCATATACAAACACACATACTTATATTAACATATTTTTTATCTCTAAATTGAAATGAATTTCAACATCTCTTGGTAACTAACGTTCAATAAACTATAATACAGGAAGATATTGTATTGAATGTAGTATTAATATGTTTTGATACTTAATAGTTCAAAAATTGTTTTATTTAATTGAGACCAACTGGCCTCATTGCTTCTTATAAACTTTGCAATATATATTCAGTAAAAAGGAATAAAAATGAACAGATGTTTCTCCTTAAAAAAGGCAGACAAAGATTTTTCTTACACAATAAATCAGCTTCTAGTGGATTTCCAGGACATTGCTTCAGGCTATTTATGTAGAAAATTTAGGGAAAAAAGAAAAGATTTACCTCTGTATGGATCCAAAATTGGTAGAGAAGATTGAACTGAAGATGAACAGCATATACTGAAGGTGGTATGAAGAGGGCCAGGGGAGTGTAGAAAATCTGAAAGATAAATATTTTAAAAGAAATTAATCTGCATATAGGATTTCTCAACATATTAATAAAAGCTTTATTAATGGTTCAACATTCTAAGTGTATGTTTTTTCAACAAATATACTTTTCTGTATATTTTATTGCCGTGTTTGACTTTGCAACATTAATTTTTCACATGGTGATAAAGTTGCAGACAAGTTGGAGCTAAGTTCACTGGACTTCTATTTTGCATTTAATATTTTCTACTTAAAATATCATATGTTGGGTGTTATTTCCTTAATCTTGAAAATGTTGGACTTGTTTCCTGGAATTAAAGAGGTTTTTTATATACACACAAATATAATACTTTCTTTATGCAAAAAAATGTAGGAGCATGTGCCTCTATTTCTTGACAGCTCCCAAACTGTGTATTATTACCTGGCATATTCAGTAATAAAATAAAATTGTAATAAGAGAAAGTAACTTCATATAAAGAGAGAATACCATATATTTTCTCTTTTAAATTTGTTTTTATATGGTTGATAGAGGGCATCATGTCACCTAATTTTTCCAACATTATTAAGGAAGGAGGTATGATGTGGTGTCATAGTGGAAAAAATTTTAAAGGTCCATGTTTCCTAATAGATAGAAATGACTCTACCTTGGAAAAACAACCAAAACAACCAAAACCCACCATGGTTATAATTGAACCATGGAACCAGTTAGAATCAACTTATAAGCACAATCTGCTGTGTCCTACTAATGACTTTGATCTTCAAGAGTGGTTTAATATTAGAAGAAAACATTTTATTAAATGAAGAATTAAGAATAAAATGAGCCTGACTTCCACTTTATATTTCCAATTTTACAGAGTCCATATTTTTAAGACTAGATGTTTAAAAACATTTCTTCTGAATACTATAATTTTATTTATAAGTTATTTTAAAGCTTTGGTTCTCAATTAGGCAAAATGTCATTATAAGGATGTTTAGTAATGACTATGCATTTAAAATTGGGCATTGCTCTCTAGTTTTTGTTTCTAAACTTCAAGTCATGAAAAATCTCAACTGTCATCACAAACAAGATCAGTTTTATTATTCATAAATGGATTATTCAGAAAAGGATGAGATTAGCTAGCAACAAAAGAACACTGGGCTCTTATTCAAGAGATCAACTTTTAATCCATGGTTTTACTATAGACTCCCTCAGTGATATTCACAAAGTTCTTATACTTATCTAGGTTTTGGTTTTCTTGAATTAATGGTGAAGGGGAAAACCATTTAAAATCTAGCCATTGTTTCTGTTCCAAAAGATCTATGTTACTATGATTTGATTTTTTGTGTGTGATATATTAAAATGATTATCTTACAATAGGTTGATAGCAAATATTTGTAAAACATATATGACCTATAATATAAGTCCTTTAAGTTAAAGGGTGTTTGGGAATTTCCTCTTTGAGATGTGAGAAAAATGCAAAATAACTTACTTTGGATGCTAACAAATAGTTCTGTTTGGAAAGACTGTCTGTAGCAGATGAATATTTATAGTTCATTATAATGTCCCAAAGTGTGGAGATTCAGTCCCTTGAGATAATAACAGCTATTATGGCAATGGTGTTTCTATTGTCAAATATGACACGAAGTAGTGAGTGAGTTATCAAGTAAAGTTTCTTCAACACAGGACTTTTCAGAGTCTTTACTACACTGCTATGATTCACATTTCTTAGTAAGTGTTGCACAGGATTAGATTTCCTAAAAACTTATTTTATGAAACAATGTCCTAAATCTTACAAATCAGTAAATATAACGATAACCAGATAAATGGAAAAATGAACTCACTATGAATTAAAAAAATCACATTTATAATAAAAAATAAAATACAGGGTCAGGAGATAACTCACATGTATCAGGAGTGAAAATTTCTTACAATTAATACAATGCTATAAAAAGAATCTAACGCTACAACCAAGGTTCTAATTTTTGCAACTGAAAGAAGCTTTGTAAATGTGGTCCAAGCATGAGAATTCCCACTTATCCTCTTCTTTACCTGCAATCTTTGCATTGCCAAATCCTCTATAGCTTTTTAAACCATTTTAAACGCCACTTCCATCATAAATCGGCAAGTGGTACTAACTTGGCTGAAAAAATTTCTTCTTCTTCACATTCCAAGTAACTCTTACTACCTGAGTCAAGGACCTTACACTGTTTGCTAAATGCATCCATTTCTATCATGCCTTCAAACCCATGTCATTTTTACTCCAAGGCTCTTTAGGCTTACATTACGCTGTCTACCCTAGGTTATTTTATTATCTTATAATAGAAGTCATATATAAAAGGGTTATAAAGGAGACAAATAACCCATAAGTTTCAAGAAAGTATGAGGATAACCCTAGAGATGATCTTAGGCTAACACATAGAAAGTGAGTGGATTTTATTTTGTCACCAAGAGAATGGGACAAGCAGGGGTTGCTTGAGATGGTATCAGGAAGCAAGAAACAGCATGGCCTTTAGGGGTAACTATAATGGCATTGCTGAAGATGATGGAGAATAATATGGCAAGAAATTGGATGGGACCTTGGGATTTTTGGATAGACTTCAGGGAGTCCATGAGCCCCAGACACAACTACAAAAATGTGTGTGCTTGTGCACATGGGGGAGTGTGCATTTCCCTAAAGAAATAATCTATGCTTCATGAGGGTGTCTCCAGTGTGTCTGTGACTTGCCACAGCCAAAAAAAAAAAAAAAATTCAGTGGCCAAACCAGTGAGTCTTTTCATGACATTTTAAGAAATGAAGGAGCAATTAACATATTTTATTCTTGTAAGAAATATAAAATATAAAAATCTGTTTGGAATCTATTTTAATAGCCTAGTGAGAAGTGATGCATATTTAATCACAGCAGTAGCCATGGGGATGGAAAGGTAGAATAAATATAACAGATCTAAGAATTAACTATTCAAACATAAGAGTTGAGAGGTATAGACCAGTATCAGAAGGTATCCAGACTTCTAGCTTGTGTGTTGGTGGATATTGTTTACCAGAACAGTGAACAGGAGTAAGAATAGTTTGTAAATTTTGGGAACTCCAAATTGGAGTCCATTTTATCCCAAAGAAGCTATTGAGTAAGCAGTCGGAAATGTTTGTCTCGAATTAAATATCAAGAAATCAGGACGTGTCTGTCTAGGCTGAACTTGCTAGTGTGGGAGTCATGCAAATATCAACTATGTCTGAACTGATGGGTGCATCCCCAGTGGGAAGATAGCCAAAAATGCAACTCCATGGGCAGTCAGAGTAAGGAGTGGTAGCAAATTAGGCTGAATAAGAAAGACATGGAGGTGGGAAAGATCCAGTAGTTACTATCATTAGACAATGAGAGATTTTTAAGGAGAGAATAGAAGATTCCCAATGAGAGTCCAAGTAAGACAGGAACTATCTTACTTGGGATCCAAACCTCAAATTTGCTACCTCAAGTTAGTACATTTAAGAATCACCCAGAGGAGGGGACAAAATGGAGGGAGGGATTACTTCTGTGGATAAGAGAGGAGACTTCTAGAGGTATTCCTTGAATAGAACAATGGATAAGGGAAATTTTGTTTGTTTACTTATTTATTTTTTTAATGTGAGAGATATGAATATATTTATGGCTTATTTGGGAACCAGTTCAGAGAAAGAGAGACAAATGCCAAAAGTAGCTGATTAGAAAAAGTCCAGAAGAGAAAATAAGAGCAATGCCACCAATCTAAGAATTAGACCTGCTGAAGAGAGGTGAACATTTTCTATAAAACCAGAGGTCAGAAAGAATGTTCACCTGTGAATTCACAAGTCTTAATTGATGATACACAAACAGGAAGTTGAGAAAGAGAGAGAAGACGGAAAAACACATTTCTGAATGAAGTTTCAAATACCTTCAAGAGGCAGCAGCGGAGAAGAGATCTTGAGGAGGCTGTGAAATTCTAGAAAGGTTTCTGCAAGGTAGAGGGTAGAAAATAGAGCAGTCTCACATGTACACCTTGGTGAGCAGTGTTCAGAGGTCAGCTGGGTCTGGAAGCCACTTGTGGAGGGACTGGTGGGGGAGGACGCCCATAGCACTCAACAGCCTGGATGTGGGAGCCGTGAAGGTGGATCACTGGATTTATTCACTGCAGATGTAATAGAGGACACACACTGTGCTTTCCCGAGTCATGGAAAGTAAGTATCTTAGGTTGGATGTGGTAGGAAGTAAAGCCAGGAGGAGAGGACAAACTAGAAGAAAAAGCAAGGGTTGAGAGAACAAAATAGCCCACAAGTAAGCTGTTAAGGAAAACAGTTGAAGATTAAGTATTAATATATGACTACTTTGAGAGTAATGAAAAAACATTTTTGTCTTCCAGGATTCATGTCTATTTTATTTTAATACTTCAAAGCAGTAGTTTAATTAACATTACTAATGTCTGCACTTCTGGGATTATCATTTATTTTTATAATATTATTTTAGGGCAAAAACAATTATTTTAACAAGTTTCCTGCAGAATGGAGAAACTAAAGATGGAAGAATCAAGTAGTATGTGCCACATTCCTTAAGCCTGTGATTGGTGATGACACAGAACTGAATCCTCCGATACAGATAGAGAGTACTGATCTCTGTCCTTAAAACACATCTACTTAAATTTTGTTTGGAATTAGTGCTTGTGTTTCTACTTAGAAAGTCATTATCTTTAAGTAACCAATGGCTATCTTTTTAGTCCCATTTCTATGCTCTTAACCATTCCCTTCTCCATCTTTTCCTTCTCAAATATCCTATATTCTAGCCATACCCATACTGTATAGGTTGAATTGTACACTCTTCCCCCCAAAAAATATACATGAGGCCATAGTGCCCAATAGCTCAGAATGTGACCTTCTTTGGAAATCCCAATTTTATAGAGGCAATAAAGTTAAAATGAGTTAATTAGGATGGGCCCTAATCAAATACAACTAGTAGTTTAGACACAGAGTCAGACATGCACCTAAGGAGGAGGCAACGTGAAAAAGGCAGAGATGACAGTGATTCATCAGCAAGCTAAGCAATTCCAAAACTGCAAGGCCCCCAGAATCTAGATGGGAAAAACATGGAACTAATTCTCCCTTCTAGCCCTCAGAAGGAACTAACCCTGCTGACATCTCCATGTCAGGCTATTGGCCTCCAGAACTTTAAGACAATAAATATCTGTTGTTCTAAGTCACCCAGGTTTTGGCACTTTGTTGCAGCAGCCCCAGGAAACTAATACACATACCATTCATTCGATTTGCCGTTCCCTAAATTTATCATGTTTTTCTATAATTTTGTGTTTTTACAAACATTGTTCTTTTATGTAATTATTAGTCCATCTACAACCTCCGCCATGGCAAAATTTTACTATTCTTACAGATTGGGCGCAAGCAGTATTTTTTCTGTGACGGTTCCCTTGACCTACAGCCGTTCTCAGTGCAGTCACTTCTCTCTAACACCTTAACAATTTGTCACAATGGCTGTTCACTTACCTGACTCCCTCCAAGAATAACAATCACCTTGAGAACGCAAACTCATTTCTCATTTATCTTTCTATCCCCAACCTCTGTCATCATGACTGGCCCTGCTAGTCAAGAGTATATATGGGAAAAAATGGGTGGATGTACTTCTCAAAACAAGAACAATAACATGTAAAGGAGGTTGTATGTTTTAACTAGTTGTATGTTTTAAAATTGTGACAATAAGATGATGCTGCTTTATATAGAAGTCCTCACTTTGCTTCTCCTTGTTTATCCTTCATTATAAGCATTGCAAATGACTATTGGATTGCTGTAAAGAAAAACATCAAACATTGCAGAATAATTTTATTTTTATCAAATTTCAAAATGTCTTGGTAAGCTACAGAATAATTTCATTTTCCTGATGCATGCTAGAATTGAGTTTCTGAAACAAGTAAAATTCAAACCAGCAAAGAGCCTTATTTATTTAGTACATGGAATAAACTTTGTCTCATTAGTCATCTTTAAAAGGTGGGTGAAGGTGGTAAAGGCATGCCTTGGAGTTCTGAGACAAGGTTCCAAGAGAAGTTTTGTTTCTTTACTCCATGGGGGCCTAAGGCATGCTTTCCTTCTGTGACAAAGAATTATGAGAATTCTATCCCCTGTACATTTGCATGCATTACATGAAAGTTGTTAGTTTCTTGTACCTTTACTTGTTCACATTTGTCTTTATGTAACCCCAACTGCCACATATTGAAAAACTGTCTTTGCTTATGTAGTTTCGCAGGGAGTATGATGTAATAAAAAGATCTGTGATTTCACTAAGTTTTCTCTGCAGTCTCATATGTAACATAATGATCATATGTAAGAATTATACTTGCCATATTTCAGAGAATTTCTACATTCATTATTTAAAACAATCTTCAAAATAACCATATAAGAAGGCAGAGAAAATATTAAGAGCCCCATTTCATGTACAAAATCAGTGAAATTCAAACATTTACTGATTTGTTCAGACTGGGAAAGCTAATTAATAACTAAGCTGGTATGGGACAAAGATTTCTTTATTTTCTGTCAATTGCTCTTTACTATTTCCTAAATATAATGAGTATATTTTTAACATTATTATGCTCAAATTAATAAAGGTTTTCATAATTTAATGTTATAACTATATTTCTTCTTTCTGATGGTAGGCAAATTTACCTTGTTTAAGATTCTAATATGTTATAAACATATTTCACCTGAAAGAGAGGAGAGGAATGAACTAAATGTTGAAAAATAGAACAATCAGAGGTGAAGGGGAAATAATTCTCCAGGCAGAGGTAATGGCATGTTCAATGAATTGTCAAGCCATTATGTCATGGTAGATTGAGAGAAGTGAAAATTGTTAAATTGGAGATGGGATGGCATTGGGGTGCGTGGAAGATGAAAGTGGAGCGAGAGATGGGCTAGGTTTTAACTAGCTCTGCCTGTAATAACAGGTTTATGACATTCCTTTCTCAAAACTATAGAGGGATTTAGCTTGATGGGAGTGGTGTTCTGGAATGGGAACAGTGTGTGATGGATTGAGGGATTAAGAATGGAAAAAGAAGAGCTCCTTTAGAACAATGGGCAATTAAAAATAGCATTGGATGGAACATGTCTACTGTTGATGGCTGCTAATTTTTTTCTAAAGTAGATACATAATCTACAGTGGCTGTGAGTAGGAAAATGTACATATGTACACACAGTTGTGTTTTTGATAAGCTATTGATTTTATAATAGTTTAATGTTTTCAGAAGAGTTGCAATGACAATGCTGAGTGTTGTCATATACCTTTTATCTGGTTCTCCCAATGCAACACATTACTGTGCTGCATTGACCACAACTGAGAACCCATATTTGTACATTAATATTAACTAAAATTCACATTTTATTTAGATTTCACTCGTTGATTTTGTTTTGTTTTGTTTTGTTATTTCTCCTAATGTCCTTTTTCTGTTTTAGGATCCCATCCACGGTGAGGCATATATTCAGTCTTTATATTTTTTAGCCTTCTCTGCTCTGTAACAATTTCTCATACATTCTTTGCATTTCATGACCTTTGCAGTTCTGAGGATTATTGGTTAGGTTTTGTAAATGGTCCCCCAATTTTGGTTTGACACATATCTTTTCTCATGGTTGGACTGGGGTTAGGGGTTTTGGGGATGAAGACCACAGTGGTCAAGGGCCATTCTTATCTTATCAACATGACTTATCACTGGTGATTTTAACTTTGATCTGAAATAGTGTTAGCCAAGTTCTTCACTCTAAAGTTGTCCCTTTTCCATACTCTGCCCATACTCAAAGGGTGGGTGATGGGGGATTAAGCTCCATTTCCTGCAGGGGGTGGTACCTACATATATTATTTGAAATTCTTTAAGAGAATTTTTCTCCCATTTATTTGTCCTTATTTATTTAATTATTCAACCATTATATCAATATGGACTGGTCTCAAAGACATTTATTTCATAGTTTGGATTATAACTCCAGCATACATTATATATTTTGTTGTTCAAATTGTTCCAGATTTGGGGCATTGGCAGCTCTTTCAGGTTGGTGCCAATGTCCCTTTGACATACTCCATCCTTTTAATTTTTGAGGACTTCTGTAGCAATGTTTTGAATATAAAAATTGTAGCATTTAGGTAGTTTATTGAAATAAAGTTGAAAAAATCAGAAATGTTAATCCTGACACTGTTATATATCATATAACATCTATGAGTTTAAACGCATTTTATTATTAATATTTACAAAATGGAGAGACTATTATTCTTAGGGTACTATACTATGTAATCAAAGATGTAACCATATATTGCACTATATAGTAAATAAGTCTCATTTAAAATGGCACTCTACCAATTACAGCTCTTTTTGGGTGGGTGATGTTAAGCTGAAAATTGGCTTAAAAATGCAAGTAATATGGTTAGAAATTCTGGAAAGTTGAATTCTCATCTTTAACTTCTTTAAATGGATGGGCTACTGCCCTAATTTTCATAGTAATATGGAAGAAAATACACTGAGCTTAATTTTACTTTTCATTTCACAAATCAACTTTCTTTTCAAAGATATGACCCATCTATTATTTGTTCTAGAATATATTGTTACTTTGGTAATTGCCACGTCATAGGCTTTATGCGACAATGCTGATGAGGAGAATCTTACAAACAAATCAAAGGAAATGAAGAAACCTGAAGTCTCCTCTTTGATTTTGGTGTCAAGAAAGACCTGATATAAACTGTTAACCATCACAGACCCTTAAATCATCTCTCCTATTTTCTAAGGGACCTAGAAGTGCTAGTTAAGAATCCAGGCTAACTTACAATCCCTGCCTTTCATTTACCACCTTGCAAAGTTTCCTCATGCCCCCATACAAAAATATTTAGCTGTTTGTCATGCATTCCCAAAGCTCATTTTCTTATTTAATACATTTTTTGTGTGTGCCCCTGAAAAAGTGGCATGATGTTGTGAAGGGAAATTATTCTAGCAATAAGATACATGTGAACATGCATTTTACTTAGATTTTCCATGATTTGTAACTTTGAATACACCGCCTTAATAGAGGAAGGCCCAAGGGAAACCAGGATGAAGATCCCAAGAAACTGCAGTCAGGTGTCTGGGTTGGAGCCCCAATCTGGTAATGTTTAATACTGTGTGATGTGGGGAGATCCTTTGAGATTCATTTTTGTAGGCTTTAAAATAAATGATTTAAGTATATCATCTGCAAAGTTTCATCCAGTTCTGAACTTGTTGATGTGCTGGTAAAATTTTTCCTTTGATAATTCCTCAGGTAATTAATTCACTAACTTCACTGATTTCCCTAGAGTAACTTCAAATACAGCTACATCCTTTCTTGGAGGCTTTCCCTCCCAAAATGCAACTACTGGAGATTTGAGGTACCTTTAGTCAAAGAGAAATATGTAAGTCAGGAGAGAGTAAATATTTCTGAAATTATTATTTTAATCAGCTGTATATTCTACTTTTTATAGGATGACAAAGTGCTTTATTCATGCTGCTCTTTCTTAAGAATGGAGGGTGGACAGTGTTCCTTTTCTCCATCACCGGCCCTGTTCTTCCCTCCACTTACTACTCTGAAGCCTTAGTCCAGTCTTGACCTGCGCAGCTATGAAATAGACAATAATTTTTCCTGCATTTAGTCTCCAGACTTCCAGCACAAGCTATAGGAGATGAAAACATTTATATTTCTTTTCCGCATATATTGGTTAGAACTGTTACGGATTGAATTGTGCCCTCCGACCTCAAATTCATGTGTTGAAATCTTAGCCCCTAATATCACAGAATGTGACTTTATTTGGATATAGGGCCATTGCAGAAGTAATTAGTTATGATGTGGTCATACTGGAGTAGGATGGGCCCCTAATCCAATATGACAGATATCCTCCTAAAAAAGAGAAACTTGGACAAAGAAATAGGAAGAATGTCATGTGAAGATTAGAGTTATGCTGTCACAAACCCAGGAAAAACCAGAAGCCAGGAGAGAGAACTAGGACAGACCCTTTCTTAGTGCCGTCAGAGGAGCATGGCCCTCAAGGCAACACCTTGATTTTGACTTCTGGCCTCCAGAACTGTGAGATAATAAATTTCTGTTTTTCTAAGCCACTCAGTTTGTAGTATCTTCTTATGGCAGCCCTAGAAAATGAATACAAGCTTTAACACAGGTCTTTGGTGTGGGAGTTTGGGGGTGTACTTCTGTTAAGATTCATTCCTAACAGCATTAGGACCATCACTGGCTTATAGATTTGTTTTTCCTATGCTACTGCTTGGATTAGCACTTACGCCAGTATATTTTTCTATTGGTTATGAGACATCTGGTTTCCAGTACTTGGCTTTGTCACTTACGAGCTATGTAATTAACCTCATCGATCTTCAGTTCTCTAATAATGGTAATGCTAAATCTAGAAAACCATGGGCTTATTGATGAGGATCAAAGGAGATAACTTAAGTGAAAAACAATATGGAGGCACGTAGAAGAGTATTTGAGTATAGAGGTTAAGACCAGCAGCCCTGGAGCCCAGTTGCTTGAGTTCAAGTTCTACTCCTCCATTTACTAGATGTGTGACTAAACTACAGACTCAGTTCTACTATTTTAAAAAGAAAGTTATAATAGTTCCTGTGTAAGTTAATATGTAAAGAGGTCTTTCCCAGAAGACTATGTGGCACATAGAAAGCACTCATTAAATTGTATCTAATAGAAGTACCTTGCAAGCCATACAGAGTCATGCAAAGGTGTGGTTATTATAATTTATAGTTAGTAAATAGCTTATTGATTTTGAACATCCATATTGAGTATAAATCGATACTGATTTTACACAACCATAACTCTGACTGCCTAACTCATTGTTCAGCATGTATTTCAGTATCATGTATTTCAAAAGCCGAGAAGAGCTAAGTAAGGGTGATCATAGAAAAAGGATATCACCAGATAGATCAGAGTTGCCCAGTGAGTCAGAAGAACCTTAGAACTAGAGACTATTTCTGGTATTTATTATTCTTGCCATTTCCTTGTGTGAGAATATTTTAGAGCCAAGCATTTTGAGTATGATACTACTTGATCTGATATGATAACAAAAAGCAAAGGATTCAAGTAGCTTTTACTTGGGAGTAGATTTTAAATGGTTTTTTAAAAGTTTCTAATGAAATCTTTGTTTGCATATATTTGAATTGAGACACTTTATTTATACATCACCTTCCTAGGTGAAGTAAACAAAAAATAGCCAGCCACTTTCTCACATTGCTATCTATATACCTCATGTTGAGATTTTTGATGAAATAAAAGACTGCTATTGGAGAACATCACTTGCTTCATGTGTGTCTGGCCTTACCAAGGAGAAAGAAGCATTTCAGTAAAACACCTTCTATTAGTTTATTCGGAGGAAATAGAAACAGCTAAGACTTAAAAAATGAATTAGAGTATCATGTTTATTCCATTTCGTGCAACTTACCCAGGAAGTATATATCTGCAAGACAGATTGTCTCAGCGCTGTGGATAAGTTATAGTCTTCAGAACTGTGGTGTGTTTGGTGTCCAGCCCACATAATATTAACCTCTGCAAAACACATAATTTGAAAATAGCCATGAGAATAAGAACAAAGCAACTTCCATTTTAGTTTTGCATGCTGCTCTGTTGAGTGAGGAAGAAAAATCTGGAACATCTATGAAAAAGCTGGCCAATACAATTATAATTAAAGTAAGCCACCTGAAATCATTTTTGAAACTGGGAAACTTATAAATTATAGACAAATAAAAATAAAAGCATAGCCAATAAATATGTATAGTGTATATGATATAATTAAATGCCTCCAGTGAACTGAAATGTCATCCAAAGTTTACATTTTCCTAACATATTACAATATGACAGATAATAAAAGCTAACTGGTAATGTTATACAATACAGTCAATGAACAGTGATGATTTTTCAGTATGTGATAACATATTTTTAATTAAGGATGAATTCTCTGATGGGAGAAATTGGTACATAAATTTTGGAATGAAATATCACATAATATTATTTCCTGATGGCTTTTTGAGAAGTCTCAAATATGTCTGTTGTAATAAGAAACAAACCAGTAATATTTTTTCCTGAGATTTAAAGTTTATTTAATTTACAGAAATATATTAACTAATACTTACATAAAGTTCTTCCCACATCTTACCAAAATACTATGCAATTTCTAAATTTTTCCACATAGTTGGTGTTCATGCTCATAATAAAGAAAGAAATGAATGTTGTTTATTTTCATTGAGCATTGCACAGATTGCCCTCATATTGCCTTGAAATTCACCTTGCAACTCATAGGACCACAAGGGGAGTATGTGTGTGTATTTTTTTAACAACAAATATGACACTATAATGACCCCCTAAGTAGACAAAAGAGTACAAATCATTTTTTTATTTTGCTCACATTTTTTCATTCTGTTGATATTTTTCATTTCCTAACAGAATTACAAATCAAAATGCCACATTATATTCTATTCAAGTAAAAAAGTATATATTTGTAGCTAAACTAACTGATGTTTACTCTTTTGCTACAAATCCAAGCAAAGGAAGAAACTATGTGATATGATCACCATATCCTTGGCAGTATAGATTAGAAATTAAATCTTTTAGGCTCGAATGTAGAGTAGCTGAACAGTGGACCCAAGCCTGGAAATACCATGTTAATAGTCTTTGCAGTTGCCTTATATGAACAGTTAAAATATATGGTATATGGCAGGGTAATTTGTTAAAAGTTTTTATGAAAATTATGGATATATGGATAGCTATTCAATTTGAGTGGACTTCTTTGTCATTCCTTTAGAAAATGAAAGCTCTCTGGACAGTCTGTTTAGGAAATTACTAAATAAAATTTGCAAAAGGAAAAGGGTCTTTGTAGGCAAATGATAGCTCCTAGATATAAAAAGAATTAATTCTATTATAAGAAGATTATGAACAGGATTATGACTAATAGACCTATTATGAATAAATATCAAATATCATTTCTATTAAAATGGTATATTTTCAAGTGGAGCAAGTATTGTCATAAGATATCAGCTGATATGTATCTTAGATCCTGTTTGGTTGATATTTTAATCATTTATAAGAATGAAACTATATTTCTATGCTAGCAATTAAGGAAATTGTTCTTACACAAATGAGAACTACTTCACTGTAATGACCTCTAAAGTTACCTGGGCATAATCTTTGAAATAACCTACAACCTAAATCTGTCATTTATTGATAAGCCTACATAGCTATACATTAAAAATATACAAAAACTCCTGTGGTTTGTGATGCTCTATATCTTTGGATGTTGTATGGAAGTTAATTAAGAGGTAATAAATTTGATGAATCTTTAAATTTTTAAAACTACTTAAAGATAGAGCCCTTGAAAAGAATCTAAACACCATTTCCTCTTTAGAACATACCCATTATTGAACATTTTATAACCTATGACTTGTAAACCTTTATTACACATCAATGTATTGTCTATATTTTTGGACCTTTCAAGATTTGTTTTTAAAAATTTGTCGTAATGAATGCCTAAAATGAGTTCACAAGGGGATAACCTAATCAGATGAGGTTTAATTAGAGAGTAATAATATATATTAGAGTTATTTCCTTGTAACCTCCACAGAAGCTAAATTGTGAACAAAGAATCCACAAAGGTGGAGGTTAAAGATCTGTCTCTTTAGTTGTTTTAAAAGCATTTACTTCCTATCACAAACTGTGTGTAACACAAGCCTTCATTCAATGAAGTGCAGCTGTGTAAACAGGGCAGCGTAACGGGATCCTACTGGCTTACCTCGGCCACTTACAGAATTGGGGAAAACAAGAAGGATACTGGATTTTTATCCACAGTCTATATCCAGCTTATTGTAAGTTAATTCTTTACAAAGGTGGTTATAAAAATGCGTCTCACAGAAAATTATTTCAATAGTTCTTTTGTGAAGGAGATGGGAAAAAGTTAATAGTTAATAGTTAAAAAGTTAATATGTTCACCTTCCCTACTATTTGAATTGATGAATTATCTGTTCTAAGGAATGAAAACAAATAATAAGGAGGAACCAATATATCATTTAGAATAAGCTTCTTTCTATGAAAGACAATATAGTTATAGATTCTGTTCAATAATAATATTTTTCTTTTCCTGTAAGCAAATCATAGATTATGTATGTGTATGGTATGTTGTTACAGCTTTTCAATGACATAATTGTAAACGATTGTGCTGCTTTCTAGCACCAAAATGTAGATCTGTATGAACATATTTTATTAATGTATTGGCCAATAATGCCATTCATCTGGTGAAAATTTTTAATGTAATACGTGTCATTTAATGTAATATGAGTATTTACATGTGTGTTGTATTCTTGAGTTTATTAACTTAAAAAAAGTTTGTAATGAAGGTATAACTTCCATACAGCAAAATCCATCCCTTTTAATGTCCTGTTCTATGAGTTTTTTTAAACAAATGTAGCTGTGTAATCACTACCACAATCAAAATACAGAACAGGTTCATTACCCGAAAGAGTTCTTCCATCCCTCTTTGTGGTTGGGGTAGGCAGATTCTGCATCAGATGATTAGATTCTGGACTCTGAATTGATAATACAACAGAAGGAAACTTTGGGAACATGGGGAGAGGTGGGTGTCCTTTCAATGTGAAAGAAATATGAATCACTGCAGCACAGAAGGCTGACCCAGGGTGGCACTCTCCAATGATTCCTGTCCACCGGTATTCATACTTCCTATAATCCCTTCCCTTTGAGTGTGAGTTGGATTTAGTGACTCCCTTCTAGTAAACAGAACTCTTTCAAAGATGATGGGATTTCACTTCTGATATTAGATTATAAAAAGATGGTAGCTTGAGTTTCAGGTCCTTTCTCTTATAGTCTTACATGCTCCATCTGAAAAACACCAGCTGCCATGTTGTGGGCTGCCCTTTGGAGAAGCACATATAACAGGGAACTGGGAAAGGCCTCTGGCTAACCAGCCAGCGTGGAATTAAACACCCCAGTCCAAGCCCCACAAAGAACTGAATCCTGCCAACAGCCACACAAGTGAGCTTGGAAGCAGATTCTCCCCCATTTGAGCCTTCAGATGACACTGCAACTTAAAAACAGCTGAACTGATTAACTGTAACCTTGTGAAAGACCTTGAGCCAGAGGCATTTATCTAAACCATGATTCAATTTCTGACCCACAGAAACCATGAGATAATAACTGCTTCTTGTTTTAAGCTCCTTTTTTTATAAAGCAATAGATAATTAGTACAATGCTCAACCCTCCCCAACTCCCTTCTCGGTCTCTAGCATAAAATAATTATTTATTTTCTTTCCTTATAGTTTTGCCTTTTTGAGAGTAACCTATAAATGAAATCATACAGTATTTAGCCTTTTGAGTCTGGCTTCTTTTATTTACCATAATGCATTAGAGATTCCTCAATTTTGCCTTGTTGCTTTGTATTGTTAAGTAGTAATCCATCTGTATGAATGTATCATAGTTTGATTTTGTTTTTATCTATTCATCAGTCGAAGAACATTTCAGTTGTTTCCAGTTTTTGAAAATTACAAAGAAAGCTTCTATCAACATTATCATAGAGGTTTTCTGTGAACATAAATTTATATTTCACTTGGGCAAATACCCAGGAGTGGAATTACTGAGCTGTATGATATGCTTACATTTAGCTTGTTAAGAAACTGCCAAACTGTTTTCCAAAGTGGCTATGTATTTTTGTATTAGCACCAGCAGCCTGTGAGAGTTCAAGTTGCTCCCTATGTCTGGCTGCATGTGACTTCATTAATTTCATCTTTATTTATTTATTTGGTAGTCATTATAATAGGTATGTGGTGATATCACATAGAAATTTTAATTTGCATTGCCATAATGGCTAATGACAGTGATCATCTCTCTGTACTTATTTGATATGTATGTATCTTTTTGAAGTCTCTATTCAAAATTCATGCTCACATTTTAATTGGATTGTTTTCTTATGGTTGAGTTTTGAGAGATCTTTTACATCTTCTGCATATGAGTATTTTATTAGATATATTATTTGCATGTATTCTCTTCCAGGCCATAGCTTGACTTTTTATTTTCAACAGTGTCTTGTGAAAAAAAAAAAGTCTTTAATTTTTATGGAATTCAATTTAAATATTTGACAATTTTCTTAAGTTTTATTTAGTGTATATAACAAAAAACAAAGGTTATTTTGGAGAAAATTTTTAGAATAATGAGAAATCTGTGTCTAGAAGGTAACTGTTTATATGGATTTTACATCTAAAACATATCTAAATAAGTTTCTTCTCTGATATTCTGTCACTTATGTAGTGGAGAGAAGTGACCTTGAGGTTAATTTTACATAAACACAGATCTACAAGGAATTTTCATAGTTACATTAATATCAGATAGTCACTTAATTCCCAATAGTGGAAAGGTCAGGAAATTCTGGGGCATCCTTACAATGATGGTGTTGCCTTCCCTCATATTCTAGAAAATCCCCAAGGTATGAAGAAATAAATGTTGCAGGCATATTTGCAAAATTGATACCTGACACCACTAAAAGCATTATTAGTAATACTTTACACAACATTTAGCATATAGTACAGTGACTATGTAACATAAGAGCTGTGCCTTGGTCCATTTTGTTCTGTAACAAGATATCTGAGACTCGGTAATTTTAAAGAATGGGAATTTATTTCTCACAGTTCTGGAGGCTGAGAAGTCAAAACTCAAGATACCAGCAGGTTAGAGTCCAGCCTCTCTGGTTTCAAGATGGTGCCTTGAATGTTGATGCCTCCTAAGTGAAGGAACATCATATTCTCACAAGGTAGATGAATAAAAGAGGGTGAACCCACTCCCACAAGCCCTGTTTATAGGGGCATCGATCCATCCATTAGATTGGAGTCCTTATGACCTAAACACCTCCCTTTAGTCCATACCTGTCAAAACTGTTGAATTGGAGATTAAGTTTCCAACACATGAATTTTGCAGGGGAAAAAACTTCAAACCATAACAACCTGCCTGAGTCTTTAGGAGTCACTTAATTCAAACTTTCTTTTAATTTTATGAATAATTAAAATAAAATCAAAAGGAAAAATTAAAAAAAGAGTTTTCTTAAAGAAGAAAAATCTTTTTTTTTCTTTTCTTATAATCAGCTGTGATTTCTTTGGTTCATTCACTTCCCTTTTGGAATTTTATTTCTCCTTAAGACATGGAAGTTTGACTTTTTCTTATTAATTTTCTTAAGTTCTATATAGATTTTTGTTACCAGCCCTTTATAGGATGTGTAGGATGCAAATATTTTCTCCCATTCTGTAGGTTGTCTATTTGCTCTAATGCTAGTGTCCTTGGCTGTGCAGAAGCTTTTTAATTTGATCAGGTCCCATTTATTTATTTTTGTTGCTGCTGTGATTGCTTTGGGGTCTTCTTCATAAACTCTCAATGGACACGAACAGAAACTTTTTAAAAGAAGACAGAAAAATGGCCAGCAAGCATATAAAAAAGTGTTCAACATCTCTAATCATCAGGGAAATGCAAATCAAAACCATAATAAGATACCACCTAACTCCAGTGAGAACAGCCTTTATCAAAAAGTCCCAAAACAACAAATGCTGGCATGAATGTGGAGAGATAGGAACACTCTTACACTGCTGGTGGGATTGCAAATTAGTACAACCCCTGTGGAAAATAATTTGGAGATATTTCAAAGAGCTAAAAATAGAAATAGCATTTGATCCAGCAATCCCACTATTACACATCTACCCAAAGGAAAACAAACACTCTATAATTTATAAAGACATCTGCACTCGAATGTTTATGGCAGCACAATTCACAATTGCAAAGATGTGGAAACAATACAAGTGCTAATCAATACATGAATGGATTAATAAAATGTCATATATGTATACCATGGAATACTACTCAACTACAAAAACCAATCGTGACCTAGCACCTCTTATATTATCCTGGATAGAGCTTGAGTCCACCCTTCAAGGTGAGGTATCACAAAAATGGAAAAACAAGCACCACATGTACTAGCCATCAAATTGGCACTAACTGATCAACACTAAGGTGCTCACATGGTAGTAATATTCATTGGGTGCTGGTCAGGTGGGAGGGGTTTGTTGGGGATGGGTAAACTCACAACTAATGGATGCAGAGCGCACTATATGGAAGAAGGAAATGCTTGTAGCCCTGGCTTGAGTGAGGTAAAGGCATTATATGTAACCAAATTTTTTGTACACCCATAATATTCTGAAATAAAAAAAGCAATAAATAAATAAATATGAAAGCATAAAAAGAAAAGAAAAGAAAACAAAACAAAACAAAAAAGACATGGAAGCAACTGGGTCCAAGTATTCTCTGGGTCCAAGATGGCACAACTTTGGCAATTTCCAGTAAATAAAGAGCATTAAAGATCTCAACACAAACTATTAAATGAATAGGGCTAAACCTCTTAAATTGAAACAATTACCTTAAACAAGAAATCTAACAGTATAAAATATCAAGTTTTTAAATTTCTATTGTAAACAATTGTCACTTTTAATTTGGAGATGCCTCATACAAATGAACCCTTTAAAAATTTGTTTCATCTCCTTCCAATACCTAAGAATCGTTAATAAATAAATTTAAGGAATTAATTGAACTAAGCAAACAAAATAGAATTAGTAAGAGGCTAAGCCTACCAAAATAAGCCTAACTACAAAATCTAATACCTGGCAAATAACAATCAATATATCCTCATTTATTTCAATGTCATCATCACAACTCCACTTCCTATAGCAGTAAATGAAATTATGATCACAAAATTGATGACATTGCTGCTTTATTCAATTAGTAGAGACTGACATTTTTGTTGTATTTTTTTCTAATCCATCCTTGTCTACTTATTATCAAAACACAAGTTGCTGAGTATATATCTAAAAATACCAAATCAATTAGAATAAAATTGGTAAGTTGGCTCCATATTTTTGTTCAACCCATTTTGTACATATTTATATTTTAAGCCTCATGGAAACCAAACAGCTGACCAAATTTTTTACTTTTTATGAGGATGTTTGATCACATGTAGACATTAAATGATCCCTCTAGCACAGGTCACAAATGATGGCACTAAAAGTGTCAGAAACACAATACTGTCCCTCTAATCTTTATAGTGATTATAACTTTAATACATTTTTTCCTTTTTATTCCTGTTCAACTGGATATTTTTAAATTTTAGCGTGCACAATTTTATTCTATTTTCTATTAATTTGTGGTATACATGTGCAGATTTGTTACGTGGATATATTGGATAGCGGTGAAGTCTGGGCTTTTGATGTAATCCTCACCAACTTGGTGTACATAGTTCCCGTTATGTAATTTTTCATCACAAATCCCTTTTCCACCTTCCTGCTCTTCCAATTCTCCAATTTCTATTATTCCACTCTCTGTATCCATGTGTGTTCATTATGTGGCTGCCACTTATAACTGAGAACATGGGGTGTTTGATGTTCTGAGTTATTTCACTTAAGATAATGGCCACGTTAATGCAAAAGACATGATTTCATACTTTTTTACTGCTGAGTAGTCCACGGTATGTGTGTCTGTATTCTGTGTGTCTGTGTGTTTGTGTGTGTGCCTGTGTACTGTATTTCTTTATCTAATCATTAGTGGATGGACATTTAAGTAGGTTCCATATCTTTGGTATCATGAATAGTGTTGCAATAAATATACAAGTGCAATTATCTTTTTGATGTAATGATTTCTTTACCTTTGAGTAGATACCCAGTAGTGGAATTGCTGGATTGAATGGCAGATCTATTTTTAGTTCTTTGAGGAATCTCATACTGTTTTCCATAGAAGTTGTACTAATTTACGTTCCCACCAATAGTGTATAAACCTTCCCTTTTCTCAACATCTGTGCTAATAACTATTTTTCTCTGTCTTTTTACTAATGGTCATTAAGATGGTATCTCATTGTGGTTTTAATTCATTTCTCTTATGATTAGTTATGTTGAGCATTATTTCATATGTTTGCTGGCCCTTTGTATATCTTCTTTTGAAAAATGCCTGTCAAGTCATTTGCTCCCTTTTTAATGGTGTTATTTGAGTTTTTTTCTTATTCAGTTGTTTGAGTTCCTTGTAGATTCTGGATCTTAGTCCTTTGTTGAATCCATAATTTGCAAATATTTTCTCCCATTCTGTAGGATGTCTGTTGAATATTTGTTTTGATTTGCAGAAACTTTTTAGTTTCATTATGTCCCATTTGTTTATTTTTGTTTTTGTTGCATTTGCTTTTAGTGTCTAAGTCATAAATTCTTTGCCTAGGCCAATGTCCAAGAGAGTTTTCATAGGTTTTCTAATAGAAGTTTTATAGTTTGGGGTCTTACATTTAAGTATTTAATCTATCTTGAGTTAATTTTTAGATAGAGTAAGAGATAGGGATCCAGTTTCATTCTTCTGCATGGGGCTATCCAATTTTCCCAGAATTATTTATTGAATACGGTGTTGTTTCAGCAGTGTGTGTCTTTGTCTGCTTTAGTAAAGATCAGTTGGTTATAGGTATGAAGCTTTATTTCTTGGTTCTCTATTCTGTTCCATTGACCTATGTTTCTATCTTATACCTGAATCATGCTGTTTGGTTACTGTACCCTTATAGTATAATTTGAAGTCAGGTAACTGCAATGCCTCCAGATTTGTTTTTGCTTAGGATTGCTTTGGCTGTTCGAGCTCTTTTTTGGTTCCGTATGAATTTTAAGATTGTGTTTTCTAATGCTGTGGAAAATGATGTTAGTGTTTTGATAGAAATTGCAGGGAATCTGTAGATTGCTTTGGGTAATATGGTCATTTTCACAATATCAATTCTTTCAGTCCATAAGCATGGGATGTTTTTCCATTTGTTTGTGTCATCTATCATTTCTTTCATCAATATTTTATGTTTTTCCTTGTAGAGTTCTCTGCATACAAAATTTAAAAAAGACTTTTCTATTCATGTGGCTATATTTTTCAATATTTAAATAAAATAAGACACATATCTTTGTAATATGAAGTAAAAACTATAAGAATTTTTCATCTTTTCAATCAAAACTTTTGTTTCCATACAATACAAAAGCAAGAAATAATGTACTACTATTATTGAGTTATTTGGACAACATTCTTTAAAAATCTAAATTATATTAATAATTTTATTACCCCCTACAGATTTCATTTGTATTAAAATGTAATATGTCATTTTAAAATTTCACAATTTTCACATGTCCACATTTATGTCAGTTGTATTCGATTTTAAATCCATTTGAAAAATTTTAAGTATTAAGTTTATATTTAATAAGACCATATTTAATTTGTGGATTTCTTAAAGACTCACTTAGCTCTAATTTATTGAATCTCTACAATACAAATTCTTTGCATGGGTAGTCTGATAGAGAAAAGCACAAAATAGAAAGAAAACGAAACAAAACAGACTTAAAAAAGCCTATACTCAAATAGAAGCAAAAGAAATAGATATGTGTGTGTGTATATATATATACATATACATATATATGTGTGTATATATATATGAATACCTGACTGATACAGGAGAGAAAGTTTTACATCCCTTAAAATAAAAATAATTTTGTATAAACTGCATGTCTTATATTACTTTGTATTCATGGCTTTATAACATTTGTACCCCCATAATATTCTGAAATAAAAAATAATAAATAAAAACAAAATAAAAAGATTTTAGATTATTATAACCAGGTTTTCCAAGTCCTGTAAAAGACATTAGCTTCCCTGTACCTGAAAGATTAGGTAACCACTTCCCTGCCTTCCTATAGTCTCCATTCTCAACATTTCCTAGAAATGAGATTTCACAGTATCCCATTCAATTCAAATTTCGGTCTTTGCCTACTTTTCACAATGGTTAGAATTGCCATAAGAGCTCTTCCATGTCTTTACTTAAAGATGAGATTGATTAATAATAGTGATAACAGCAATGATCCTAAACACATAGAGTAAGAGTGCTTAGCATGTACTAGGGAATATTTAAAACACTTTACATATATTAACTCAAATATTTCTCATAACTACACTAGAATGTAGATACTTGTATAGTTTCCATTTTATGAATGAGGAAATGGAAATACAATGAGATTTAATAATTTGCCTAAGGTAAGTACTGTATTCCTATAACATAGTAATGATTTTCGTTATCAGTTGCAGAAACTGTATTTTCTAGCCTCTTTGAACCTAGGTGGGTTTATTGGATGGTTTCATAATGATGCATTGTGAATGGGAATAATGTGTGTCACTTAAAGCCAAGGTAAAGAACTGGTGTGCTTTCACACTTTCTCTGTGACCTCTCCAACTGCAAGTAACATGAAAGTTATTCAGTGGAAGGCACTAAGGCCCTAGGGTATGTGAAGACACCAGATGGAAGGATGGGGGTCCCTGAATGACAGCATGGAGCAGAGTGCACCCACTGACCCATATTGATCCAGGATGTGAGTGAGAAATAAATCTCTTCTTGTGTTAACTCACTAGGATTTGTTACTGTTCATTGAACTAACTCTAATATATCCTCACTATTAATCTGTGTTTTTAACACATATGCATGTGATACAATAACCACAAATATCAGTGACTTTATTACAAGTTAATGTTTTCCATTACTCAATGTTTTCTATAGACTGATTTTTATGGGGAAAACACTTGATAGGATACTGGATAAATTGGTGACTATGTTTCTAAAAGCCACCTTCAACTAATAGCACAAAGTCACGTATTTTCTTATCACCAACCTTCACGAATGACTACTCTGAAGAGATGGCTATAGGAAATCCAGCACATCTGGAGCTTTTTCCTCCCTCCCTTTCTTCTACTCCTTCAATCATTCCTCACGTCAGTCTAATGAGAAGCTTCCCTTGCCTTGGACAGTTGTGTTTAACAGGACTGGAAAACTCAAGGAAACAGGGAGAAAAAAGCTCATATCTTATTAGTAGCATTTACAAACCCAGTCCCACTTCCACTGTCTTCCCAGAGTGCCCATTGTCTTCTCAACACTATTCCTGTTCACTCCCTCTCTAGTCCTTTCATCACTGCCCTGCTTTGAAAAGTGCAAGTCTGGCTATTTGTTTTTCACAAAATGCAGCTTAATTAATAAGATTATATTAATAATATAATTAATATCATTAATAATAAAACCAATAAAATTAATTAATAAGATTAATATTTTTGTTTAGCAAAACTCCACCCTTATTTTAGTTATGTATGATTTTATTTTTCACTTTACTATATAAACGTATAAAGAATGGTGTGCAATAGTGGGAAACTTACCGGATCATGGAGCAAGAGCAAGAACGTTTGAACTTTATAAGGACCCCATGCTAGGAACTGGGATGAGACCCTCACATCCGATCTCTCCCCACATTTTACCTACTTTATCTAACCACTTCCCGGTTAGAGCCCTTGTCCAAAACCACAAAACACCAAACTAGCTGTGTGTTAAAATTAAATGTGTATTTCCATTAGCCTACATCAGGCAGGTAGAAGGGAAAGTGAGAGGAGATTTTTCATCCCGCTGTAAAGAGGAAGAGAGAGATCCTCATGGGCTTCCCAAGTTGAAAGACTAACAGCAGTTCTCTCCTAGAACATTATTGAACATGGTGATTAGATCATACAAAACAGTATTTCACAGTATTTACATTGCATGATGAGATATATGTCTTTGTACAGACAGATCTGAGAACCTGAGCTTATAAAGATTCATTTCTTTGGGAAAAGGTCCTTCGAGTTCTTAAAAGCCAGTTTACAACCAAGGTTTTTAAATAACACCCATGGGAGGATATTGTTCGTATATATCTTTCAGGAACTAGAAAAAGGGAAGAAGAAGAATCAAGAAAAAGGAAAATAGGATACATTTCCTCAAGAAACCTAATGAGACACAGAAAAGCCACAATGTAATTTGCATACACACTCACATTGTACATATATTGTGCATCTGTATGTTTATGTATATTTAAGACAGAAAAAAATAGGCATAAAATACACAGTTTCACTTTATTGCCCATATTTAGATACTAACAAATATGTAGTATGGTGCTAATGGCTTTACCTATGGAGAGAACAGAAAGAAACATGTTGTTTACATATAAAAGCAAAGAGAGCTCCACTCTGCAGCCATCCTTCAAAGCATACTGAGTTTTATTGCACATTGCCAACCTATATATTTTCTGTGACACTTCAGACCCACAACATGAACTGGTTGCCTACTAGTCTAAGAAAAAAAGTAATTTTTACTTTATTGTCTAATCATTAGCAGGTTATATTCAAGGTTGATGGAAAGGAAAGACAACCTGATTTTGAAATACATTCTTCCTGCTCTTACCTCCACCATTTCCCATTTATATGCCTCTACCGCCAGTCATCTTGTGTGTTGATACTGGCCAAGACCAAATAATTAGTAGACTTCTAATCTCCAGGTTCCAATTTACGCTTCCTTGGCCCTAGGCCATGGTCCTGGTAATCTGTCAGTGGATCGTGACTATTATTTTTGATGTTATGTATAAAGAGCTCTTTCTCTTTCAATAGAAAATGTATTATTGAAACAAAAGCATTCTTATTTGGTATAAATTTTGGAATTCAGAAATGTTACGGGTCAGTAAAGAGACACTGTTGGTTAAAGGAGTTTACTATGCCTCTCAACCATGAGCAAAACCAGCCACGTCCGTAGAAAAACTATCCTCTTCAAAAGTTGGCATGATTAGATAAAAACACGTTGAAATAACAGTTATCAGTACTACATTATAAAATAATGAATTTGACAATTTTTATGTCTCATGGAAATCATTTATTCTCTTAATAAAACTAAATTCTAGTAACTTGGTTCCTGGCTGTCAGCACTGACATTAACATCATGACTTAGGTTTTGGTGTGGTAAGGGTTTTTATCATGCTTGAAATAGATTCAGATTCAAAGGAATCCACATGCTTCACATAAACAAAAAGCAAGACATCTTCCAGAGCATTTAATGACATATATTTGGCATTCATAATAACTTGACTAGCACAATTAGAAGACAGAAATCATGGGAGAACTGTCTTCGTGTCAATAGAGTTAGCTGGGATTGGCAAGCACTCCTACGACACTCCTTCTGTGCAGCACACTCGCCTGTGGTGAGACACAATGAACTTCTGCTGTATTATGTTTGGAACAGTGATTTATATAATTTGTCTCCACAAGTCACAGAATCCAAGAACAAATAACCTATGAAGTTTGAAAGGAGAGCAACATAAGGAAAGCAAAACAAGGAGTTGTCAGGAAAAGACAGGAGAGTAGAAAAAAATGGCACTGAAATCACTGGGTAGAAAGTGTCTGCAATCTCTCTTCATTCTTTTCCAAATGAGTCTCCTGAGTGGATGTAGATTACCCTGTCAACAACAAAATGGTACCAAGATCTCTTTGCTACTAAAAAAGACTTCCTATGAGTCTTAACTTTTGCCTTTGTGTTTTGAAACTAATTTTAGCACTTCATAGCAAATGAATCTGGCTTTCATGTTAGAAACTTTCAGTTTATTACTGGATTTGCAAGGAATAAGGCTATGTCCAATGAAGGTGTCACATTGAATCAGAACTGAATGTGCTAAATAGAACAAGTCAGATTTTCTTTTTCTTTTTCTATTTTTTTGTGAATGGTGTCACATAAAAGCATTGTCACTGGCCTTTACGGAAGCAATCTGTACCTCTGATATATAGATTTCTATTTGTGCATTTAGGAGCTGTTGTTCCTCACTTTATCATTACCAATTATAGAACGCTTTTGTTTGTTTGTTGAGTCACTTTGTCCTTTCCTCTGTTCCCTTTATGACACTCTTTAAATGTGAATGCATGTCTAGTTTAAAAGGTAGGATACCAATGACTATCAGCTCTTGCTTCAACTAGAAGAAAAGGTCTCATCTGATAATCTTTGACTTTTGGGAATTGAGAGATAGAAGTGGTTATGTAGGAATATCTCCCCTATTATTCTAATAGGGGTAACTTCATATCCTACCCCTTATATCCCCCAACCATGACCCCATTGCTACATGCTATTCAAACCCAAAAGCTATTTATTAACTGAATTCATTGTTTTCTGACTTTTTGTCTCTTATCTCATAATATGACTATTACACCTTCGATCACTTTCTTTTCTACTAATTCCCATCAAGATTCCATTACTGGCTCCCCAAAATCTACTGTATTGTCAGCATCCTTCTTTTCCTTTCCCATACTTACATCCTTAGATGACTGCCTCATAGCCTCAGTACAATCAGTTTTCACTGAGTAATATCTGGGTATAAGATGTGCAGCCCTTATAACACTCAAAATCTAGCTCTGGGGTCAGCAAATTGCTAGTGTGAGTGAAATCCTGCCCACCACCTGATTTGTAAGGTGAGCAACTTAAGAATGTTTTTTACATTTTTCAGAAGAGTAATAGTTTGTGACACATGGAAATTATATGAAAAAAATATTATCTTCCTCATTCTCTTTCCCATCTACCATTCTCTGGGCTTTTTGATGGTCCCCTAATTTTGTGCCACCTGTCAAAGTATTCTTTATTTTTTAAGAACCATTGCACATGTCATTATCTTCAGGAAACTATCTTTAGTCCTTCCCAACCAAAATTATTATACAATCTTTGTTATCCTTATCTATGCCTTTAGCACCACAAATTCTCTGTTATTTTGTATTCTCCACTATTTCACAAGCTTCTTAATGGGAAGGAACTTAATTTGTTCATCTTTGTATTTCCCACAGCACCTACGATTGTGTCTTTGTATGGTAGATGCTAATACATTTTATTGATTAAACATACGCTTCTCAAATAAAACTGGTTCATTTGAGTACTCAGTAACCAAATCACACTATTTATTTCATTTGCTAAACACATATTTCCATTAGCAAGGTTGATCCTTTTTTTTTTTAATTTATAAACAACAGAAATATATTTCTCACAGTTCTGGAGGCTGAGAAGTCCAAGATGAAGGTGCTGAAATGTTTGGTGTCAGATGAGATTTCAGTCTCTGCTTCCAAGACGGTGCCTTTAATCACTTTTTTAATGTTCCTTTTTCTTTACACTGATTTCTTTTTCTTACCTGCAGTACCATCCAAACATTTCACTTCGGAAAACATGATTCCTTCACATTCTCTTTCTCTAATTTTTTTTTATCTCAAGCATCTGAAAAGAGCAAATTTCTTACTTCCTTAGCTGTCTTTCATTCTTAAGCTCATTATTAATGTCACTTGAATCTCTCCAAAATCATTATTGGCCTCCTCCTTGCCAAAACCAAAGGTCTCTATTTCAATGTCATTCTATTTGCACTTTTTAAAATATTTGACCACTGCTTTTGTTTTGAAAATCTTTTCTTTTGGCTTGAATAGTAGCTCTTGATCCTGCCCGTCCCACTTCTCTGTTCCAACTGGGTGCATTTCCCTGATTTTTCCCCTTGTTCTCACCTACGTTGATCTGTAAGGGATCAATTCTTGTTTTTCTTAACTCCTCATTCTCCTTGTTTTTTACAGTTGTGCTTTCACTGGCAATGACTTCAATAAGCACTTATGTAACTGCAGCTCTCTGTTGACTTCCAGACCTTTTCACAAATCCTATACATATTCCATGAATCTATCTCATTGCCTTCCTTTCTGTCCCGTTTTCCTTCCCTTCTTGCTTAATGGCATCACCATCATCTTGATCACCCGAGCCAGGGAACTAACAGTCAGGGAGGACCTCAAAAGCAGAACCAGGTCTCTGTGCTTTTTTGTATTCTTCTGGCCTCTCCTTAGGTACTTGTTCAGTGCTTAGCACATAATCACGACAAAAATCAATATTTCTGAATGAATTAATTTTTTAAGATGACTTCACATTAGCTATGATATTGTCTTCTAATATACTGTAGTAAATGTACCTATAGGTTTGGTTTTATTACTAACAAGAAAAATTATAAAATATGACAAGCAACTTGGAATGGCAAAGGCAACACAGAAAAACATTATTATTTGTGATGGTCAGTAATAAAATGTGAGATATTCTTTTACCAAAGATTTAATATTTTAGAGAAATTTGTAAGGAAAAGTTCATGAAGAGATTCAAAAACTATATTTGACACAAGAAAATTCTAAAATGATGAGACAGCTCTCATACTAAAGAATATTTTCCTCCAATTCCACAAAGTACATTTCATATTATCATATAGTATACTGCTGCCTTTGGTCCTGGGCTAGCATATCAACCTTGGAGCCCATCCCCCTGGATACTGTTTGTGACGTATTAACCATTTGCAGGATATCACTACTAGCGTTACGTCACTTGCTCATAATTAAGCTTATCCCATGATAAAATTAATCTTCGCCTGAGATATATATTATATCGTTTTTGTTACACTTTTGAGGTTGGGAGAATATGAATGTGATACATCACTCTATTAATCATATTTTCTTTTTTGAAGCATCAAACATAAAAAAAACAAATAATATTGCTATATGAAACTCCCTAGACACTTTAAAATTCTTGAATGGAGAAAAAATAAATGTTCAAAACACATAGGGATGTCTGTGTGGTTCTGTTGCAATGCAATCCCCACCTGCTCTTAAAATCCGAAAGAAGTCAGTCAGGACTTCCATTAACCTCCTTCCACCCTCTTTTCTGCCACTCCAAAGATGTATGGTCTTACTGCAAACTGAATTTAATCCTATCCAGTCAAATACAAAATAGCATATTCGTTATGGAAAAAAAGTATTCTTTCCTAGGCGTAGCGTTTTTGTATTTAAAAATAATTTTGAAAACAAGTTGCTGGAAACATTTTATAATGTCATTAGTGTCAGAAACTGTTATTTTTAAATTATTGTGCATGAGATGAAGATCCATTAAATTGCAAAATATGCAAAAGGTCATGAAACAAAATATTGTCAAAGTCTAAGGCCCACATGGAACAGTCTAACATCAGTGAGTACTTAATAATTTACTTTGGTCTGTGAGCTTTGCAAGCAATGTGAATTTGAGCAGCCACAAATCTATTAGTAGACAACAAGACAAATTAGTGTAGGTTAGAACAATAATTTAAATGCATTTCTCCTAATAATTTTCTCTTTTGCTGTGATCAACTTATATGAAGCCTTGTCAAACGTACCCCATAAATACGAACAATTATTTATGTATCAGTAAAAAAATAAAAATAAATGACAAAAAATCCAATTCTCTTGGTGTTGCAGAGTTGCTTACTGTGATTTTCTGCAATGATGTCACATTCGATGCTGCAGCCCATGTGAAACAGATTAACTGTTACCAGTTTAGCATTTTTCTGTAAGGCCAGCTGATATGCACATGTAAAACATGAAACACACATATACTTGAGATGCAATTAAATGATTCTCCAATGCTGTGCTGTAAATAATTCAAACTTCATAAATATCTACCTTATAAAAAATAGATTGTTTTTTAGTTATTTCTTTAAATAACTAACATAGCAATCTAAGTAATTTCAGTGCATATTCATCCTCGAGAAACTTACTAGAAAGATGCTTTGGTGGCTTTTTTTTTTTTTTTTTTGGTTGGATAATGCTCCATTTGTTCTTTTTAAAGAATCCTTATTTTCATGTGTTCTGGGCTGTCTTCAGGAAAGATTGATGTCTGATGTCACTTCGAGGAAGTGCAAACTGTTCAGCCTCACTGCAATCTATATCCTCATCCTCTTACTCCGCAGGATACCACATACTTTGGCAACCCACATCCAGAAGGAAAGTTCTTTAATGGCAATAAGTGATGCCAATGAAACCTTCCCTGCAATGCTGAAAACTCTAAGTGGTTGGACATGGAGGCACCAAATGGTGAGAATAAAGGGAGTAAATGAATAATTTAGCTGAAAAGTACGATTGCTGTTTATCTAACCAATGCTACAAGAGATTCACAATTCAAAACTTCCTCTATCATTAAACCTTTCAGCAAAATATCATCCTCATAATGGCCTGGGGGAATCTGGTTCTGTTTAACAGTGCCTTGACCTTCTTCTTCCAGACCTAAGAGCTTAGTGATCCATTGCGTTAATAATAGCAATTGTCAGTGTGCATTTTAGAAGTAATTTCCACAGTATAACATGTTCCAGCTATACCTCTACCCCTATGGAGAGTAGAGCAATAGAAGTGAACTGTTTGCAATGTAAGTAAAATGAAAGGAATCCGTATACGATGACGTGAAACAGGTGTTTAAGAACCACTGAGCCCCGTAGTTGGGGTGAGTCGAAGTACTGTTGTGTAAGCAAGACATTCAGAAGCTGTGTGATCATGGCAAATCATTCAAAGTCTGCAAGGTTCTCATTTTTATAAGTGGCTATATTTACTATATCAAAAAGAAATAGAATGTGAGGTGTTCTTTCTTACAGATAATTTGTATCCTGATTGATAAAAACCCTTTTGATTGCCTCTGGTTATAAATCTAGTCAAAACCACTAAACTCAGGGAAAACAATGAACCACCTAGGTAGGGATTTGACCGTAGCCTTATTATACTGCTCTATGCTTTAATAAGTAGATCTACTTCTTTGAACTATCAGATGAAATGGATTGCTATGATCTGAATGTTTATACCTCTCCACAATTCATATGTTGAAATTCTAACCTGCAAGCTGAAGGTATTAGATGGTGGGGCGTTTTGGAGGTGGGACCTTTGGAATGTGATTGGGAGGTGATTAGGTGATTAGGGAATTGGATTAGTGCTCTTATAAAAGAGACACCAGAGAGATCCCTCACCCCTTCCACTATGTGAGGTTACAGCATGAGAACAACCACCTAAGGACCAGGAAGTGGGTCCTCACTAGTCACCTAATCTACTCTTACTTTAATCTTGGATTTTCCAGCCTCCAGAATGTGAGAAATAAATTTCTATTCTTTATAAGCCACACAATTTGTGGTGTATTTTTACAGCAGACAAGACACAGATGTTAGATAGATTACAAGTAAAAACTTTAAGCATAAAAACTCAAACTGATACTAACAGCAAAGAATGATTTGTCTAGTAAGTTCAAATTGTTTTCTTCAGGTTTTGCCTAGGCCATTGCCAAGACTTTATCAAATATAAGTTAAATTCTGCCAGTTCTTTTCATTTTGCTTTTGAATTAGGGATACTATAAACATATCATTTTTTAAAAAAAGGAAGATGAAAGATTAAAGACTGAAAAAAAAATGATTGTGTACTCAGTTGTTAGGAGAGGTGATGGTAGTTCGAAGCACAGAAATGACAGATAACATAAATTGAAGAGCTCAAATATGTGGAGGCCTGGGGGCTGGACATGGTCTAATCCCAGCAATTTGGGAGGCCAAGGCAAGAGGATAGCTTGAGGCCAGAAGTTGAAATCAGCCTGGGCAATATATTGAGACTCTATCTCTATGAAAAATTTAAAAATTAGCCAGTCATGGTGGTGCACACCTGTAGTCCCAGACACTTGGGTGGATGAGGGTGGAGGATTGCTTGAGCCCAGAAGTTCGAGACTGCAGTGAGCTATGATTACAAGGCTGCAGTGAGCTATGATGATGCCACTGCACTCCAGCCTGGGCAACAGAGTGAGACCTTATCTCTAAAAATACATACATACACACACACACACACAAATATACATACATATGGAGAGGTCTGGGCAGTTACTAGAAATTATTTTGCTAATCCTAACAATGTGTTAGCTCTTATTGTTACTGTTTCAAATAAGACAAAATTGAAGGAACAACTTTTCAAGATCACAGGTACAAAACTCCACAGGTAAAATTTAAATCCAGACCTTTTTGGCCCCAGAGCTGGAACTTTTTGCTGAGTTATGATACAGGTATCTCCCCTCTGCCCTGCATGTGATAAAACATACAGTAACACACATTGTCTGCTTTCCAAAATTTGTTGTTTAGAAGAAAAGAGAAGATGAAAACATTCATATGAAAATGTAAATAATGGAAAATAGTAAACCACTAGTGCCAGATAAGTTGTGCAAACATTCCTGATAATGGAGTTCAAAGAAAGAAAAATATAACTGAGACCTGATTGATCAAGTAAATCCTCAGAAAGGGCTAGGGCTGAGGCTCTGTATGAATGTTAAAATAATTTCCTTAAAGGGCTGGAGTTTAGTATATTAAGAGTATTATTTTTTCTCTCTCTCTTTCTGTATACTTAGTATTAATATATATGCACACATATATAGCTATATGCTGTTTAATGATGTTAGATACACAAATAATTACCATTGCATTATAATTGCCTACAGTATTCAGTACAGTGATATGCTATACAGGTTTGTAGCCTAGGAGCAATATGCTATAACATATAGTCTAGGTATGTAGTAGGCTATGGCATCTAGGTTTGTGTAAATACACTCCTATGATGTTCGCATGACAAAATTGCCTAACTGCACATTTCTGATAACATATTCCTATCTTTGAGTGATGCATGGCCATGTGTGTGCACATATATGTGTGTGTGCACATATATTTATATGTGTACTTGTATATATATAGAACCTCATGGCACAATGGTAGAGTGTCTGACTCCAGATATAGAAATAATTATAAAATATTTGTTACAGTTTGTCTTTTAAAACAAATTCAAAAGTTAGACATTGAGATTAACCTGATTTATGCATATTACTTTTCCTTTTACAAAAGCAAAATAATATTTGATTGAAAAAATTATTTTGTGTTTTTAGGAACTATTATGAATGAGTAAAATGAATTCTACAAAATATGAATGTATGTTGCTGATCTGTTTGAGTTCTTTGTAGATTCTGTATATGAGGCCTTTATTGGATGTATAATTTGTGAATATTTTCTCTCATTCTGTAGGTTTTCTATTTGCTTTGTTGATTATTTCCTTAGCTGTGCAGAAGCTTTTCAATTTAGTCAAGTCTCATTTATTTATTTTTGTTGTTGCTGTAATTGCCATTGGGGTCTTAGTCATAAATTTTTTGCCTAGGCCAATATCTAGAAAAATTTTTCCTACATTTTCTTCTAGAATTCTTATGGTTTCATGTCTTATATTTAAATCTTTTATCCAGCTTGAATTAATTTTTGTGAGTGGTGAGAGATATGGATCCTATTTTATTCTTCTGCACGTTGCAGAAGAATAAAATTTTCCCAGCACCACTTACTGAATAGGGCTTCTTTTCCTCAGTATACATTGTTATCCGCTTTGTCAAAGATCTGTTGGCTGTTTGTGGATGGTTTTATTTCTGGGTTCTCTATTCTATTCCGTTGGTTTATGTCTCTATCTTTGTGCCAATACTATGCTGATTTGGTTATTACAGCCTTGTAGCATAGTTTGAAGTCTGGTAATGTGATGCCTCCAGATTTGCTCCTTTTGCTTAAGTTACCCTATGACCCTGCAATTCCACTCTTAGGTATACACTTAAGAGAATTTAAAATATATGTTCACACAAAATTTGCACACAGATGTTCTTAACAGTATTATTCATAGTAGCCCAAAGGTGCAAACAACCCAGATGTCCATCATGAATATATGTAAACAAAATGTGGTATATCCACCCAAGGGAATATTACTGAGCCATAAAAGCAATGAAGAACCGATAACATGCTACAATGTGGATGAATTTGAAAATGCTGTGCTAAGTGAAAGAGGCTAGATACAAAAGGCCTCATCTTGAATGATTCCATTTGTACGAAATGGTCCAAATAGGCATCTCTACAGAGACAGAAAGTAAATTAGTGTTTGCCAGGGGCTGGGGGCATGGGGTGGGGTGGGGAAGGAAAATGGGAAGTCACTGCTCATGGGCACCAGGTTTTCTTTCGGGGTGATGAAGATGTTCCGGAATTAGAAAGTAGAGATGGTTGCACAATCTGTGAATATACCAAAAGCCACTCAATTACACATTTTAAGAGGGCAAATTTTACATGTGAATTATGTCTCAATAAATTAAAAAAAAACTTCAGTGGGATTGAGGGAGAAGAAAGAGGAGAGAAGAAACTTTTATAAGTGATCCAATTATACATATTTTCTCTTAAAAATGAAACAAAAAACCCTAAATACATGCTAAGTAGAGTAGAACAAAAGATGAATGCCTCCTGTCTTTGAAACAACTTCATAGCGTAGTGAAGAAAGTAGACACAGCAAAACAGAAAAGAATATAAGTCAGGCTGTAAAAAGTCTTGTCTTAAAACAGCTGAGTACAAAAAGAGAGAAGAAAAAGCAATTCATTCTAATCCAGAGCTAGAGATGGTTTCACAGAGCAGAGAAATTCAAACCAGATCTTGAAGGATTTCTCCAGGTAAAAAAGGTATTTCAGACAAAGGAAAATAACAAAGTCAGAAAGACTCAAATGCGAATAAAGCATCCGGAGCACAACACCACTCCTGTAGGCTGAGAGCTTCAGCCTGTGGAGCTGAGGGCAGGTCAGCACAGGACGTTTTTGGAAGCAGGGTTAGTTGAGGGGTCTGCCAAAAGTTTTGGAGGACACAGAGGTGGCTTGTTATTCTAGCTCCATTACTTGAGCGGAGAGAACTTCCACAAAATACTCAGCCTCTCCGAGTCTCAGAAATTATTTAAAAAAAATCTTTAGAGGATACTGAGAGAACTTAAAGGAGACAACATTCGAATTTTATATATTAGCCTCTGCTAGGTACACATAATATTATTTTTCTAAAAAAGTAAATATATACTCATTGTAGAAAATTTGAAAAGTGGAAGAATAAAAGGAAAAAAATTAAAAAATTACTAACCTAAGCTCTAGAGATCTAATTACAGTTTGGGGATTATAGTTAATAATACTGTACTGCACACTTGAAATTTGCTAAGAGAGTAGATCTTAAGTGTCCTCACCACACACACACACACACACACACACACACGCACACACGTGCACACACACACAAATGGTAACTAGCTGCCGAGACAAATATGCTAATTAGCTTGACTGTAGTAATCAGCTAACTATGTATGTATCAAAGCATCATGCAATACAACTTAAATATATACAATTTCAATAATTTTTTAAAAATTATTGATCTTTATTTTTTCTACTCAGAGATGATGATTGTCAACATCTTAATGTGTAGTCTTCCAAGCTTAGTATGTTTAATTAGTTTAAGATTGTGTGAAATACATGATAATCATTTTTTATTATCCTCATTTTCAACAGTTCCATAATGTTCTGCTTTTAAGTATATATTCATCCTAATTATATAAATGATTACCATCATTTTGAAAGCTTTGATTCTTCCATTGCTATGGACACTCATGGCCTACATATTTTTATGTAGTTGTCAAAGTAATAACTGTTATACTTTTAAAAGTTAGATTTTTCATAGGCTTTATAAAGAAAAAGAGCAGCCCTTGACACACCTTCCCCACCTCTGATTCTTACTTCCCAGAGGCAACCTTGTTAAACTGCTTTAAGTTCTTCCTTTGGTATTTACTCCCATATTTTTAAATGGCATTCTTACATTACTAATTTTTTTTAATTTATACATTAACTATTAACTGCCTGAACGACAATAGATGAAGATTTAACTTTTTAAAGCTTGAATTTTTACACGTACTAACACAGAGTACACAAACTTCCTTTTCTTTTTGCATCATCCCAGTAGAGTTATGCCATCATTTTTGATAAATAAATTTTAATGTGTGCATTTTTGTGGAAATGAAAATATTATGCACTGCTGAGCTATGTAGCATGTTATGATATTTTCTTTTTCCACACTTTACCTACATTTTGTTTTCTTTTTCCCTCTTCAACCTTTCATTAGTTTATTTCCAAATTCTGCTACAGAAATGTTCTTCTGTTAATATATTCAAATATGCCAGTAGTCTATGAAAGTTATTTATTTATTTACTTATTTATTTGTGGACGTTTTTCATAGTGACTTTGGTTCACAGACTTCCCATTCTAGACTGACTGCTCTCAGGTTGGCTTCGTATTTGTTATCCTAGGACTGCCCTTCACCATCAGTTGGGGTTTTCTTTAATTTCTCTCTTGTTGGATATCCTGTTTCTTACTTATTTCCTTGTTTTGATAAATACCTCCTCTAGTCCATGGGAGGTAAGGTTTGAGACCACCTACATCTGAAAATATTTTTATACTATTCACATGCTTGACTGATAGTTTGGTTAGGTATATGATTTCAGGCCAAGCATGAATTTCCTTTAGAATTTTGAAGACATTTATGCACTGGCTCCTGGCATCCAGCTGATGGTAAGAAAACTTATGTCATTTTGGTTCCATCTCTTTTGAGTATCTGACCTGAGTTTGTTCACCACTGGAAGGTGTTAGCTTATGTTTTTGTCTCCAGTATTCTAAAATTTCACAATGAAGTCTTTGAGTATGGAGCATTTTTTTTTTTTCATTTTCTTGTTCTGAGCATGCTCAGTTTGTAAACTGCTATCCCTTAGGTCTCAGAAATGTTCTTAATGTATTTTTTGATGATATACTGATTTCTATTTTGTCTATTCTTGCTTTTTGGACAAAAGAAAAGTTGATTATCCTTCAGACCTCCTAATTCTCTTATTTATTTCTAGATTATTTCCATTTTTTTAATTCTATCCTTTGAAAGATTTATCTTCCAACTTTTGTTTGCAGAATTTTATTTCAGTTCTCATATATTTAATTTATGAAACTTCACATTTGTTCTCTGCATCTTTTATTAATATAACAGTACTGTTTTGTAAATAGAGTATCTATTCTTCCTTTTCTAAAGACATTAATTATAATGGAAATTAAAGACCATTTTCTTCCACTCCTTGCATTGCCTGTTTCCTCTAGGTTTCTTTTGCTGTTATTGTTGCTGTTTTGGTTATTTTGACCTTTATCTTTTTCAGTTACTTTGAGTGTCTACAGGTCAGTAAGAAATCTCCCTATTGTTGTCTTAGGGGTTATAAGAATTTTTGAGAGATTCCTGAACCCAGTGAAGAAAGATTTATGAAGTTTTCCCATGTCCAATGTAGTTGTCTTGTCCTCAATTCTACCTGCTATCCACAAGTCCATGGACCTTGTGGCTCATTGTGATCACACAGTGAGCCTTCAGTCTTCTCTTCAGTAAAGAAATAGTTTGCCCAGCCATGCTGAGCATCTGAGGATAACTACTTATACAGAATTTCAACCAGTCCTCTAGTTTTCAACTTAAACTGTACACCTCTTTTGATACACCTGTGGTCTCCAAACCTTGAGGTCTTTCTTCTTGGCTCTGTAATCTGTAAACTTACTGAAAACTGGAATAATAATTTATCGAGTTATCCTGAATTACATTTAGCAGTATAACATACAATATCCAGCCATTTTTTAAAGGATGAACTTTAATGTTCCAATGAAGGTTAGGGATTTTTCTTTGAATTCTATCAATTTTCCAACAGAATTTGCAACAACATTGATTTCTTTTGCATTCTATGTTTCAAAATCAGTGTTTACTCATTATTCAGTGTTCAGATAACTTTGATGAATGTGTATCTCCTTTTTATAAATACATGACACTCATTAAAATGATGAAGGCTTACACATATCCTGCAGTAAAGAAACACAGCTAACTCTGTTTAAACTTGGGCTTCCTCAACTTATTTGATAATTTGACAATTTTTCTGCAAAATTACCATCAACATCTAGTTTGTTCTGTGCAATGCTATCTGAGAAATCCTGGTGTGAATTTAACATTTACTTGAGTACATTTTGCTGAGACATAATGTGTAACCATCGCTTATTATAATTATAATCAATTTTTTTTAATGTCTTAGAGGACAGCTATAGATTAGTGTGCCCTGGTAATAATATTATTTGCCTCAAATTTGGTTGATAAATTTGGCAAAGATGAAACTATACAATTATTTCTTTAAAATGCATATATGCCTTTTATAGGTTTTATTGCTGTAGTAAGTAGTATAATTAATAGTTAAACTCCCACTATCAACCTTGAGAGCTATCTTTTATTTAGAAGACAGAAATCTGATGAATACATGACACTTGCCATGCTATCCACTTTAACCAAGTTCTATAGTTAATGCATAAATCACACCCTTGCCATGTTGAACTCTTCAGTACAGACACATATGTTGAATATCTAATCCATTAGTGATGCTCAGAATTGGCTTTCCAATTATATACTATATGTTGGAGTAAAATGGGAGTAAATTTGCATAAAAACTATAACTAGGAAGCAAAAAAATGATTATTTAATGCCTATGATTGTTTATTCTCTCACTCGCCTGCAAGAATGCATCAGTTGATTTACCAAAGTAGCTATTTTTCTGCTGTTAGCTCTTAACCAAATATTGGCACCTAAGAGCACCGTCTCTCCTTCAGCGGATCAAGCCAAATACAACTACAGCCCAAAAAAGACATCCTGTCCCTCCTTCAACAGCCAGGAGTCTCCTCTCACAGTTCCAAAGAAAAACAAGAACAAATATTTGCAAAGATTTTGTCTTGCAGCAAAAATCAGCATTAATAAAACCATGACTGGAGGAAAGTGCTGAGAGTATATAAAAACAACATTGTAATTTCAAAGTGGGAAACATTAATTCATAATATGCAGGAGTATTTTTAGATGGCACTGACAGTTTGCAAGAAGCTTGGGAGTAGGTGTGACTTGCTTTCATAGGAAAGGAATGGCCTAGCCTGGGAATTTTATTGGCAGATATCACAGCTTAAAAATGCACATGAGACGTCTGTCTTATAAAACAACAAGTATAATATTTTACTTTTTTTTTTCATTTTATGATAGGAATCAGCTATTATACAAGAAAAAAGTTTTCTTGCTTTTCTCATTATTCATCTCACTTTTGCTAGACAGTATTAAACAGAAGTCTACACATTATCTTGGATTTTTATGGCTCTCTATGGTTTACAAAGTACTTTCACATACATCACCACCTTTAATCCTTGCAACAACTGTTGAGGGTATTATTAATAGCTCTGCTTTATCTAAGAGAAAATTGAGCATCAAAAGGGATTAGTGAATTGCCTAAGTCTACACAGCCACTAAATAGGAGGGCCAAGTCTGGAACCCTGACTTCCAAACCCAAGGAGGGCACTCCCCTCTACCACCCCTGTCACATGTTCTTCCTTCTTATAATTAGCTTAACATAAATCCATACTTTCCAAAACTTCAGTCTACAATAAGGACTTATTTTCCGTCATATGGCAGATTGAAGGACACAAAGTTAATTTTTTTTTGGTCCAGATTGGAAACAGGCAAATATCAACAATTTCACATAGTTCAGTCTAATGCACACAGAACCCTTGTAAAAATATTTGATCATTTGCAGCACTGCTCACATACAAATGCCCTGCTTTAAAACTATACCACAAAAGTTTAACAAGTTTCTTTCTTTCTTTCTTTTTCTTGGAAACTTCAGTTCTAGCACTTTCACACTTGAAGCACACACACTGGTTTTATCAATTTGATTGACTTAGTTGAGCCAATTCAAATAAAATCACCCAATTGGTTGTTTTGAGTGAAAACTATTTGTTTGTTTTTGTTTTGTAATGAATAAATCAGTAAAGTTAGTTTAAAAGGGTTCATTTGTATAAAAACAGTGTAAGTCATGCAGCAGAGAAAAGGTGCTTACGGGCAAGAGTTCCAGAGAGTTCTCAGATGACAGAAAGGCCTTTTTGCAAGGCCTCAGGATGCTGAGAAGGAGAGAAGAGTGGTCATGTTCTGAATGCTCTCATTTCCTGCCCTCTCCCCAGGGAGGCATAGATATCATAAAAGGTCCTGGAATGAACTTTTATGAATCTCAGAATAATTCTTTTCTAACTTTTAAGGGATGGGTAAAATTTAGGTTTGATCTTAAAAAGCAAAGAAGGTTGTCAGTCATTAAAAAGAAAAAATATCACCTAAGCCATGACTTTAACAATTTTTGCTCTTAGATTTTATAATAGTTCTACACAAAGTTATGTTTTCAAAAATGCATGTACTGCATTTGAGTCACTTTAAACTAGGAGAGAAAAATAAGGGGAAGAAAAGTGAAATATATTTCAAGCTATAGGAGCAAACTAATAATTATTGTTTAAGATATAGATGGTCTCATTAGTTATACTAGATTCTATCAGATGGATAGCATGTTTTATAAGATATAACCATTCTTACATTTTAAGCTATATGGTGATTAAGAGTTATTAAATATTCTCATTCATTAATTAATTCATTCACTGATTAAATATGTATTCATTCATAAACAAGTACCTACTGAGTATTTACTATGAATATAGCAAGTTTACCCAGGTACTCTTCATCCCTGGGAACACCATGATGAACAACAACAACAAAAATGCATGAGGTTTTAAAGCAGCTATTTACCCAATTTCACATGTGTTTTTTTTTTTAATGAAATTTATTTATCAAATATTAGATGCAAGCCCCCATTTTTCAATTTTTTGTAGACTCAGTATCTATACCCATGCAGTTTACAGCAACGTTTCCCTCTGACAGCCCTGAGAACAAAGTATAGCCACTGTGGTCATGAAAAATATTTTACCTTATTTAAAGTAGATCGGGTTCAATTATACTTGCTATTTTAAGGATGTGATTATTACATAATATCTCAAAAAATTAATTTTCATAAAATAAAATGATGAGATCTGAGAAATTATTGACCTAATTTTTATGTTACTTTAGAAGTAAGATTTTTTTCAACCCATATGGACTTGATTTAAAAACAAGGCATTAGTGAAAAAGCAACAAATATACATAATCAGGAGCTTTTATAACAAATTGACCAGGGAAAGCTGGAAGAAAAACAAGACCTATGAAGGAGTATTTTCAATAAAATATGAGATAAAAAACAATCTATAACTTCTAAACTGGAAATTAAACCTAAGTTCTTGAAAAGGTGAAATAATTTATATTATTAATAGAATAAGGATATATTGCTATAGTTATGTGATACCTGCCATGAATTATAATCAAGAATATTCTAATAATTTATGAAACAGACATTTATTGTTGACCTACTATGTGACCCAGCCACTGTTGAAGACATGTATTTCCAGTCTAATAGGGCCTTGCATTGACCAAAAGGAATGGGTGTTGTATAAGGTCCATAGATAAGAAGATATCTCCAGCTGAAGCATGAGTCAGCAAACAAAAAGTCACGGCAGCTTTAAAGTCATTAGAAATTGCTGCTACCCAATCAATTCCCTCATTATTACAATGCTATATGCTTTTGAGATTGACAAAATATTGCCTTGAAACTTTATATCTAAATATAACAGTTAAGCATGTCATATTTAACCCTGTATCTGTAAAAATATCCTGATTTCTTTTTCCCCTTTTAAAAAACACACTTTAAATAAAGGCTATAGAAAATATTTCTTCATTAATATTTCCTCTTAATGTTACAACTTTATCTTTAGCACCTCTAGATAATAATAACCATAATTGTATTATACTTAAGGTCACATGTAATGAGCTTTAGTGAAAAACTATACAATACGGTGATCTACTTAAATATTGGGGTGGTCATGAGGGACTTATTTTACTATAGCTCTAACTTGTCAATATCTGAGCAGTAGGGGTTTTCATTAACATTTATCAAATCCTCCTGCAGGGAGGCTCGAGCTGCTGGTCTCCTTAGAATGAGCATGTCTTTTGGCACTTTGTTGATCAGACCTCTGGGATATTAGAAGGAAAGCATACTCAGTAAATGATTCAGGATTTTAGAATTCATTTCCCTTGCCAAGAAATGAAAATCAGAGTCTTTGGGGGGCTAAGAAGCTCACATATTTACACATGTATTTACTTGAAGAAGTATAGTGCAAATTCCCAGGACTTCTACAAAAATAAGAATACTATTTTGTGGTTGTATTTGGCAAAAGGACTAGAGATTCAATGTCATGATAGACAAATATTACAAACATTAAAATAAATGAAATAAGACCTTTTCCTCATTTTTGCACCACAAATGTTTCAAATAATTCATAATAGTTCCACAAATGACCACAAGTCCATAAACTTAAGGTTGAAAGATATCAAGCCAGATCCAGAAGAATCCTAGCTGGAAAAGGAGAAAAAAAATTCTAAAATGAAAACAAAACACAAAACATGCATGGTACTGTAGGTCCACTTTATCACCTATGTTAACATAGAATTCTAAGTAAGATAAATTTCAAACAATATTAGAAAGCTAATTTCATTGTACTTATTCCACAGGACACTAAATTATACATTACATACTATTTGAGCTCAAGAAATATCATTTGATTGTGATGTATTATAAAATTTTTATAAACTGAAATCATTATTTTCTAATTTACTTGCTGTTCTAAAAAAGATGGAAGGTTTCAAGCTGTGAAAATCATACAAAATTATTTATTTAATTGTTTGATTAGATATGTCATCAAGTTTATTATTTTGTTGGAAAATCCATTGTACTAATGTCATAGACATTTTTCTTTCTATAGTACACAACCATTGGAAAAATTCTACCAATTAAAATATCTAAGTACTAAAAAATACAAAGAAATAACTTAAAAGAAACCATACTTTTTTGTAGCAAAATAAGCCTTGACTACTGGACTTTGAAAATAAAAGCTAATAGGCATGGCTAAATGACAGTCATACTGATTGCAAGACATTTAGGAACTTTAGGTCTATATCAACACTAAATCTGTCTACATTTCTGGTTCACTATGAAATGCTATAAATTTCTCTTCATATAACTTTTTCACAAGTACAAAGAGATATTAAACTGTATCATGTGATCAGCTAAAATGTTGTATATGAAAATTTCACATATTCAATCAATATACCAAGTAGAGCAATATTGATTTATAAGTGAATCCATGCAAAAATAGAGAAAGAAAAATAAATTAATGTAAAAAGTGTAATCACTGCTGTATTTTCTAAAGCCATCTTCTAAAACTCATTGAGTCCAATTTCCTGGATAGTAGGAGAACTCACTGGCATAAACTATATGACGTCGGGCTGTCAGATTCCCTCAGAAGGACCCTTTTCACAGAATTTTACTATAAAATGTGAATGAAGTAAACTGGATGGAAGCCTGTGGAGTATAAGATTAGTAAGTGAATTATATAACTGGCATAAGTTATAAAAAGGAAGCACATTCCACTGCCTTTCTCCTGAATCACTGAATAAAATTCTGATGTGCCTATTAGAGATATAATGATTCATCAGTACACAGTAATTGTTTAAAATATACAAAAAGAGTATATATAAGAGACTAGATTTTAAGTGGAGCCTTTTTTTTTAAATTCAGGATATTATGGGGTTGGGGTGGGGAGCCTTTTTGCTTGTTTGTAGTAAGTAGAGACAATGGATGTGGGTGTCCATAAGGAATTGTACTATAAGCAGTGAGAACATACTAGAACTTTGCTCACTTGATATTTACTTCACTCCTTATCCTACCATGGTAAGAAGGCTAAACTGTATTTGCCTCACCACAGCTGCACAAAGGAAAAGGCCAGAGTTTTCTCCACCACCTATCTTCTACACTCACCCAAATTGGCAACACACATGCACACACACACACACACACACACACACGACCACAAACAAATAATAATAAACTGAGTTGTCCTTAAGATTCTATGATTTTACTATAGTTCTATTTACTTTCAGAAGAAGAATTAACAAGCAATTCTTGAATCCACTGAAGATCCAAGAAAAAAATTAGATATGCATCTATCTAGCTGTGTGAACTTGGCCAACGCAATAACCATTTGGAAAGAGGTAGGAAAGTGGCAAAATTTGAGTTGAGACTTCTCATCGGCTAGAGAGAGAGGGGGGCATTTCAAACTGGGGAAAATGAGCAATTCCACAAACAAAGGAAACGTTCAGGAAAATAAGAATAATTCTCCTTGTCTGTATGTAGTACACAGAAATGTGAAATGTAATGAAGAAATTATAGTTTGAATGTTCATTTGTAATACTATTATGACCATTTCAAACAATCGTGGCTGGAAAAGCAGAACAAAAGTCTAGAAGTTGTGCTTGATTATTTTTAGGCCTAAGTCTAGATAAAGCTCTTTCCTGCAAAGTGGAAAAATCACCCACAGAATATTTCAGCAGAGATGACTGAAGTTTTGGGCATAGTTTGGTATATTGAACCATGAGAAATCTATTAACCAATCTCTTTCAGTAATATTCTCTAATAATATTAATAGAAAAGAGGATTCCTTGCCCTTTCACTGGCTTGCTTGAAGTAGATAAGCGCAATTCTGATCACTTAGAGAAGGTCTTGTTCACAAATTCCTTAATTACAACTGAGATAAATGCAAACCCACTAGAGTTCCTGTTTGTGCAGTGCTGTGGCCGAACTGGAATGGGACTAGGAGGTTACTTACCAGAGCCTTTTAGCTCATCCCTTCATAAAAACATGTAATCTTAGCTACAACTACCTGATCACTTGCCATAAGTAAACTAGGTGCTTGGCTGCTGACACTCTTTTAAATATTAAAAATAATCTGCCGCTTAAAAATATAGACTTTAGCTAGTACATCTAGGCAAATTAATCTCCACTGCACTGCATGCTATGTGGTATATCCAGAAATAAAAATTCCTCATAAAACATTTTTTAAGAAAATAAGTCATAACAATGGTCATGAATTACTTAATTCCTGTGGTTGTTTCTCTACTATTATGCTTCTTCCATACCCCATGCAAGATATTGGCCAATTTAGTCTCCAAAAGTGCTAGTTGATTAATCTAAAAGGAATGTCTTCTAATATGGAAACATTCAGTGAAATGCGCCTAGAAAAATCTGGGGTAAGATTAGTGGTTAGTTGAGGGTATCAGATCATGGCATTGCTTGCAGACAAGACCGTAGTCTTTGTACATTTTGTGGTCATTGAGAGCACAAGTTTCTTAAAAGGGAGTCACCAAGTATGACTAGAAAAGAAAATACAGAACTTCTTGATCTGTAGAACAATAAATATTGAGTAAAAAATAATACCTTGATATCTTATGATGAATAACATAAAATGAGGCAATTGGGGCAAGAAGCAGTGTTCTATGCCCACTGCAATTCACAAGCACAGACCAGAAGTCAGCGACTGCTTGACACGTCACTGAGTCCACACTGCCACGTGGCTTTTGTTTTTCTACAATTAGATAAAGTAGCTTAGGAAGTGCTGTCTTTTGTTGGAGAAATTTACTGTAGGAGTAATATGACCCCAGAAAAAACCTAATGTTTTTATTGTGTTTTTTGAAAAGTGACTCTATGCCCCTAATTTGGACAAATTGAACATCAGCCATTGTGAGTCAAACTCATCAAATGTGGGCTCACTGGGATCAACCTATAATTCTCTCTTCTCACTACTGCTTCTCAGAAATGAAGAAACACACTTTTATTGAAACTTAAATCAGAATCAGTGGTGCCTCCAAGACATATGGTAGATCTGCTTGGCAGCTAGGCATACACAAAAAAGTGCAAGAGTTAAAGTCCCATGGAACACCTTTGACCAATGGCACAGAGGAGCTAGCAGAATAAATTATTTTCCCTTCCCGATGCAGATGGGCTACTCACGGAGCTTATCAGAACTCTTGGAAGATGTACCGGGAAACCTAGTGATCAGCTTACCAAGAAGCTGGGGCAAGCTCAGTGAGGTTCTCCTTTGTGTTTTTTCACTTTCCTTACTCTGACTTCCCTGGGTTGCCCTTTCTGGGAAAATGCCTGTCCAAACAGAAAATGTTATGCTTTTACCTCAGGCTCTAAGGAACCAAGACTAAGCAGGGAGGGGGTACTCACCTAGTCTGGACGTCAAGAAAGGCTGGCCTGAGAAACACATTCATACTGAGGTTACCCTGCATAGCTTGATTGGAAACGGAGGTTGGGGAGATCTCAGGACGGCTGGAGGTGGGAAGGGGTGGAATTCAGTTTGCATGTGAAAAATTCTGCATAGGGCAGGGTATAGTGCTTCTGAAGAAATAAAAGAAAAATTTAGTAGGGGAAACGATGTAGAAAATAACAATAGTTAACATGCTATGCAAAGTATCACTGTAAGCATTTTATGGCCATCATCACATCTAATTTGCACAACTCTTTGAAGTAGGTACCATGGGTAGTCTAATTTTATAGATGAAAAATGGTGAAAAAAGTTATGGAATTTGCCCACGGTTTTATAAATGGAGAGGTAGCAAAAAATAATTTAAGAATGCAGATTTAGTATGAAACTGCCTAGGTGTGAATCCCAGCTCTGTTACTTATGATTACTGTTACTACTCTGTTACTACATTGTCTTCTTTGTGATGCAATTTCTTCATAGCTTAAGTAGACTAATAGTCGTATCCCCAGCATAGTATTGCTATGGAATTAAATAAGTTAATATTTGTAAAGTATTTCAAGCAGTTTTATGTACTCCCATTTTAAGTACTGTGTGTTTGATAAAGATATGGTCAGTTCAAGCAAAATATGAGTCCAGATCCCATATTTTATATTCACTGCAACTGTCTTTTAATATGTAAATGGTAATATTAATAGATAAGGTTAACAAGGGAATGGAAAAGACAATGATTAGTGATGATTTAGCAAGGTAAGTACAAATTAGGGGAATAAAATGGTATTTAGTAGCATGGACCTGATGATTCCTAAATACTGTTGGAATAATATCCTAAAATATGTGTAATATAGTTTTACAATACTGATGATTTTAAAAATATATAATAAAGAGTGGAAGAATGTAAGTCCTAGTCAATGTAATAGTCTTGGGGGATTTTACATGGAAAGCACAATCCAGACAACAATGAAAGGTTGTACTCTTACATGCCTAGTAGATGTGTTGAATTTACTGTGGCTTCCTCTATTTCACGTGGACATGTGGAAAATATTGAGCAGCAAAAACGTACATTTACAGACATCTTAAAGGCCTAAGAGCAAGAGGTTTCTGTTCTTGGAGGCAAAACTTAGCCAGACTCATCAGGCTGAGTTCATGTGAAAGGCAGGTCAGCATGGCAGCTACGATATTTGTCCTCACAGTATAATTAATTACATAATTTTTACTTGTTTTGATATAGGTGTTTCTTAATTAAGCTTATTTTAATTGAAGACATTGTAATATTTCTCCTTTTCACAAAACAAGATCAAAAGCATTTTAAATATATACAAAAGGACTAAAACTTCACAAAAGTGCATGGAAATTTAATAATAGCAGGATTCCTGAAAATATTTACACCCCAACACTGTGTCTATAATGGCTCTTCCAGACAAATAGAAAATCCAGAATTTTACACAGGGTATTTGCACCATATTAAATAACAGGTATCTGTATTTTTTGGATATTATTTCTGAGACAGTTATGGGATTTGTTAAATAAATCTACATTTGAAATCACTAGGTCTTATTCATAATTCTATAATTTTAAGGAAACATAATAGCCTTTTAGAAGAGTTATTTTATAGAAAATTATTCTGTTTTAGGAAAATGACCATCTTTAAATATAGTATGGTTCTGAGATGCTGGGTGAGAGATTTGTCCCTACCCCCTGACCCCTGTAAGCACCCCGCCACCCTCCCACACAAACTCAACTTCCCCTTTGACCTCAGCAGACCTAATAGTCTGTTTCTCATTTGTAACTCTTCCTGTACCTAACTTAACAAGATTTTCTAACAGACCTGCTCACAACAGCTCTCCTTCCCCTTCCTGACTGAACAAGGTGGGCAATTCATTAAATTCTCATATGCTTCTGGGATAACCCCTCAAGAAGACACTGAACTTAAGTGCTGGCTCTAGTTGCTAATCCAAAATAGTGATGGCAAAAATACTGTTACAGCTGTTACATCCGTTGTAACATTCTTACAACTGGCAACACCATGTGAGGATTGATTTTATTTTTATTTATTTTTTGTGATGCATGATGATAGTACCAGATACTGGTACCAAGATGACTATATCAAGAAACTATTTTCTATATAACTTTTTATGAATATTCAAAGTCACCCTCATGCTGTCTAATAATTTCACCATAGGGAAAATGCATAGTCATATCAACATATGATTATATGTACACATATATGTACTAAACATGTATTAATTATAAATATACATTCAATATACATACACATATATGTATGTGTATATATACACAAATCATATATGTATTATTTTGTTCTACTCTTGATAAGAAGCTGATTTAGAAACAGAAATTCAGATTTTCTTCAAAGATATATGTATATTTTTCACACATTTTATATGTATGGACAAAAATATAGAAATTTTATAGAAATAATATATGTGTATATTTGTATGTGTGTTTATTTATTTATAAAAATTGTATCTGTAAGAGGTTATATTTGACTTGCTTATCAAATATCTGAAGCTTGCACAGGTTTGTGGATTAGAGTAAATAGGATAGAGATGGATGATTTTACTATTCAAACTTTTTTCTAGTACTATGAACTGAGGGGCAAAATTTATTTGTTGCTTTTGTTGGTATTATCCGAAGCTATTTTTATGTCAATAAAAGCATCACAATAATAGTCCAGTAAACTAAGACTTCTATGTGCATTACAGATTGGTTTTTGCTTTCCTCCCCATTCCCCATCTGTGTAAATGCAAACTTGGAACATATTTAGCAAGTAAGTTTTTTCATTTAGGAATGTATGGATTGTTTTCTTTGCCTGTTACATGGTGAGGGTATGAGAACGTGGCTTTGGTTTGATAAATTACCAAAATATAAAATTGTGATGACCTAGAGTGAAGTCTCACACACCCTTTTGAGCTTCTCTGTGCTCCTGGAGAGTGCTCTTGGCAGTAACAGAACTACTTTCAATATGCAAAATAATGTTTTATTTCAACTTTCCATTTTGTTTTTTAAATGAGAACTTTTAATAGTCCTCTTTTATTAGCTATTTTAATCTTATCACTTTTGCTGTGTTTATTTGAAAATTTGTTTGGAAACCTCATATATGAATGTATGGTTTATTTCAAAAGCTAGGAGGATGGAACTTCTCATGAAATCATAAATTTATATCAAATTAATGTGTAATAGCTGAGAAATAGTTAAAATTTTATGTATAATGTCTAGAAGTTTTTAATTAAGTAAAAGCATTTGTAAAATCAGCAACAACTAAACCAACTGTAACAAAACAAATCAGTGTATTGCACCATTCATTGTCTGACTAAATAACTAGGAGTTAGAGACTCACTAGGGTTCAGCCAACTGCTGTTACACTTACTGGCTGTGTAACCTTGGCTGATTAACAGAGCTCCTCATGTCTCAGTTTGAAATGAAGGAGTAGAATGAAAAGGGTTTGGGAGACTCAAGACTGTCTTAGCAGTAAATTGACAGGATTTTGTGATTGGCTAAATGTGAAAGAGAATTGGAAAAAAAAAAAAGTCAATGTTGTTTGGAAGACTCTGGTTATGAGTTTGTGATATAATTAATAGAGATAGAGAATACACCAGGAGAACTAGGAAGAAAGATTTCATCTTAACACAAGTTATTTTTGAAGGGAGTAGGAGATATCCAGGAAGAAATGTCTAGTAGACACGATTGGAAATAGAAATCTAGATCTCAGGAGAGAGAGGTCAGGTGAGGATGGAGAGTTGGATGATGGTCATGTCTTAATCATACTTGGAAAGGCATAAAATACCAGAGAAAACCAAAAGAATGGACAATTTGGGAATAGCTGACATAGGTAAAAGAACCAAATAGCAAAAACCTAATAGAAACAACTTTTTAAGGTTCAAGCTAAAACAGTGTAATGGGTGTTTGACTGAGAAAGGGTAGTCAAGGCACAGGAAAGCTAGAAGAGATGGCATGAAATGGAAGGGAGATGTTCAAGGAGAGAGTACAATGTAAAGAGTTAAATTAAAAATAAAAATATCTAATAAAGTGATAAAATAAGATACTATGGGAAATAGGCTATGAAATTTAATTATTAAGAGATAATGATTATCCATGGTGAGAAGAGTTTTTGGTACAGTATTAGAAACAGACACTAGATGGAACAGCTTTGAGGAATAAGTAGCAAGAAATTTAGGCCAGGCACGGTGGCTCACGCCTGTAATCCTAGCACTCTGGGAGGCCCAGGCGGGTGGATCGCTGGAGGTCAGGAGTTTGAGATCAGCCTGAGCAAGAGCGAGACACCGTCTCTACTAAAAATAGAAAGAAATTATCTGGCCAACTAAAATATATATAGAAAAAATTAGCCAGGTATGGTGGCGCATGCTTGTAGTCCCAGCTACCTGGGAGGCTGAGGCAGTAGGATCGCTTAAGCCCAGGAGTTTGAGGTTGCTGTGAGCTAGGCTGACACCACGGCACTCACTCTAGCCAGGGCAACAAAGCGACACTCTGTCTCAAAAAAAAAAAAAAAAAAAAAAAAGAAATTTGAAGAAAGTGAAGGGAACACAACATTAATAGCCAAATAGACATATTGTATTATTGTGACTTCATTTTTTTCAATTTTTTTCATTTTATGTGTTACATGTGCTTATAAATTTTTAAATAGTAAAAAGTAATAGATTTAACCTAATAAGATCTAGTATTTGGTAGCACAATAGGGTGACTATATTTAACAGTAATTTATCGTATATCTTAAAATAACTAAAGAGTGGAATTGAAATGTTCCTAACACAAAGAAATTATAAATGTATGAGGTTGTGGATACTCCAGTCACCCTGATTTGACCATTAAATATTGTATGCCTGTATCAAAACATCATATATACCCCATAAATATATTCAACTATTATGTAATCACGACAATTTTTTAAAAAGAAAGAATGTATTTAATCTGTTTCTAAAATTTTCAACTTCAGGTATTCATAACTAGAATTTTAATAAATTAGTTTTTATAAATTAAATTTCAATTTGTGGTCATATTAAATTAAATACAGGAAAGTTCAGGATACTCTCATGTGACTTAAATGGAACTTCTCTTCTCAAACCCATATAATATTCAAATTAACCTTTTAGCAATCTTAGATCACTTGAAGAACTTGCTGTTTTTTTCATTGTTATTATTTTTTATTTTCTTAGTTCTCAAGGACAGAAAACTATCGGAGCATAAATATTAATCCTAATACACCAGAGTTTAAAGGAACAATAGTTTTAGGAAAGATAAATTTCACCATCCTTTCTTAGAATACCCGTAAGTACAAATATTTATTTCAAATGTATGCTTTTTGTGGGAAGTAAATAGCTCAAACATTTCATTTTCTCTAATATAAGCATGCAGATATTTTTTCTGAACAATATTAGTATATATATTCATCATCTTAGAACTAAGTTTTATATCTTTTTAAATCACAACCAGATCCTTCTGGGACAGTCAGCTGCCACAGAGTAAAATTTAAGTACTCATGGAAATACATTTGCTTTCTGGATTTAGTGATACATTGTAACTCCAACGCATTAAAATGAACACATTTCCCTAAGAGGTTTATTTATACTTCTGGAATAGTGTGCACATAAATCAGAATTGTACCCAATTGTCATCATTATCATTTCTCCATTTCCTCCATAATGCTTCATATTGATATCACACACTTATATGATCTCACAACTCTTCAAGCTGAATATGAGATATTAGATACCATGGCCATTGGTGGACAGAGATAATACTCTGAAGTACATAACTTTAAATTTAATGTTTTCTGACTTTCTTGTATATCTGGCCATAAGCAATGATACAAATAGTAAAAAAAAAAATGCAACATAATAATTATGGTTTACATGTAACCTCTTATAAGCATATTCCATTCCCTATAACCATAAAAATGAGATCACTTCCCAGGTTCCTTCTTTCTACTTTAATTATCAGTAAATAATGTCATGATTGTCATGTCTCAAACTTATATGGCAGGGCACAGAGGAGAATCTGTTTCCTTGAATATTGTTTGGTAGCTTGAACCATAAATGAGGATTACCCTACAATAAAGCAGCATTGTTTCAGAGACAATGTTAACTTTGTGATTAATGAGGTGATGGATGAGGAACATATGACTGTTTCCAGGCTCATTCCAGCATTTTTCTTAACTTCAACCTCAGCCAAAACTGTCAGTACTAATGACAAGATGACCAGATAATGTTTCACCTGTGACTGGGGATCTTGACTGCAATTTAAAATTTCCAAAACTTCCACAAGGCACAGCTCTTATGTAAAGCCAAGATTTTTTTTTCCTTCCAAAAAGCTTAAAAACAAATGGGATTGCAAATCTCTGAGGAGGAAAAGAAGCAATTCAGTTTGCACTCTTGGAAGTCTTAGAAGTATAGGCTGATTAGCAGGGTGAATGTGTTGCCCAGAGACCAGAGCATGAAAACAAAGAATTTTATATTATGAACAATTCCAAAAATAAATATGGGCCTAATTCTGAATTGTATAGTCATTCAAAATGCTGGAACCTGCAATTTTTGATAAAAACTTTTTGAAAGGCATATTCAATTCTATCATCTCATGGTATCTTTAAATTCCTAGAGGTTAAGGACTATATATAATCAAATTTATAAAACTTCACAGTAGCTATTACTCGCTGCTGTGGGCCTTTGTCAGCCTTTTGAGGTAAAGTTCTGGCTCAGAGATAATCACAGTGTCATAAAGTCTCATGATATGATCAACTTTCTCATTAATTCATTAAGAAGAAAAATTTACAGTAAGTCTCAAAATATTTTCACAAAGCTGAATGGAAATGTAGCTCTTAATGGGAAAGATCTGTAGTTAAACTCAGATTTATGCAAGTAGCAAATTATTTTAACTCATTTCATCATATGTGAAATGAAAATATAGAACTAAATATGGGATATCCTTCCTAGCACACAGAAACACTCTAGGATTGTAATATTTTAGAACTGAAAGAAACCTCAGATGTCACCCACTATAAAATTCTCAATTTTATACATAAAAGTAAAATGCAGCATTGCTTTGAGAAAAAGATCATACAGTCCTGTTGTAAAATCACAGAAAGAACCCAATGTCACAATTGATTGGAAACTTTTTTTTTCTGAAAAATATGCTTGTTTGACTTGTTAACATCATCTGATCATAATTCTTGACAATATTTAAAGGAACTTTGTTGTGACAACATTAGCCTATATGTTGCCAATAACACTATGTGTTTTTATGTTATAAATACATCATCAAACCAAAATATTCCATTTCTCTATGTGAATTTACTCTTTTATAAAATATCACAGAATGTTCAAAATGATTGAGGAGACTTCAAAGTCACTGAGACAGCACAATTAGTACAAAAACAAGCAGGAAATCAAACAATAGGAAATCTGATTTTCAGCAGCGGAGTTCACACTTTGTATTGTCACCTGTTTCATTAAAGTGGTCAAACTTAATTTTATTCATTGTAAAATATCAAGAAGTATCAAGAATTAGTAAAATCTACATTATGATATACTTATTAAGAAAGAATTTTGGTTTATTAAATGTAAATCTACTAATGCTTCTCCACTTTATTCAGGTTTTTTAAAATGTAACTCAGGTAGACATAGCTATAGCCTAAAAAAAAAAAAAAAGGAAGTAAAATTATTTGAGAGCAGGATTTAAAGAAGATTGAGATGAGCTGTAAATATAAATGGTTGTATTTTCTGCAAAAGATCTAAAAATATTCATATTTTTTTTCTGCAAGCATTAATTTTCAAATCCTGGGGTAGAAATGCTTCCAAATTCTAGAGCATCTGTAGTGTATTGGAGTTTAACAGCCAAGGTAAGTGAGATAGATACAGGGGCTGGTTTAATAGGATCAGGCAAAACGTTTGAGTGAGTGATACATTGTCACTTTAAGTGGAAGCTTATTGATTAAAAATATGCACAAAGTGGAAATATATTTTGAAGCAGAAATCTAATTTCACTTCAAGAATGGAAGATAACCTCATTACCAAGAATCCTTGCTGTTTGAGTAAGCAGAGGCCATTAAAAAAGGATTGTGGAAACCAAGGTAACAGTTTTCCAAAACAGCATCTAACATTTCAAAGATTTCTGTGAGGTCACATTAATCCACATATGGATTGTATCATTCTTGACATTTTACTGAAAGTAGCAAACTATAACTTTTATGAAAAATTCAGTCTCTGAAGATATTCTTTCCATGGAATGCTTCTTTTTGCCCCAATGTGTGTTTATTTTACAAGAAGCTCTAACTAGGGCAGGGCATAGATAGGGGAGCTTGTTTTATTTTCATCCTTCTATGGGTACAAAGTAAGTTATTATCTCCGGAACATTCTCTTTTTAAAAAATGCAAATCTGGGTTTGTGGTGGTAGTTGTTTTATCTTTATCTTTTTATCTTTTCTTTTTTTCTCCCATTTTGTGAATACGTCTGTCTAATTTGTAGTCACTAAGAAAAATGCTACACAACCAGTGAACTCTTTTCCTTCATTGAAGTTTTGAAAGTTGTTGATAAGGTTATTTCTGCTGGACTTTAAAACAATTTGAAACACATTTCCAAATGTTGTGAAATACATGTAAAACAAAAGAGCTGAAGGTTTGCACCATTTAAAGGACTTTACATGTTACAGAATTTAACTTAGCCCTCTGGGGTTAATTTTATTATCATCTTCCCAATTTAATGGATGAGGAAATGGAAACACAAAGTAACTAATTAGCTGAAACAGTATTTGAACTCCAGTATTCTGAGTCGAAATACCATGTCTTTACCATCTCATCTACATATTATCTAAGGCTCTACTATACAAAGTAAAGTCCCCTAAGAACCTGAGGGTGCTCTTTTTCATTAAATGGCATCAGTTTGGGCTAAGCAAATTATGTATACACAAAAAATTGTTAGTCTATCATTGGCTATTCACTCTAGAAAATGCTTGTTTTTCAAAAAGAAATTCTCAACACTGCTTTATGTGTTAAGTGAAGTTGAGAATCTTAAATTAAATAAATGAACAGAACATAAAATAAACCACTGAAGAACTAAAACATGTAACAATATATAAACAAGAAAGGGTATTTTGGCTTCCATAGTTGGATACCACTGAAATAAGTAACTAAATTGCAATATAGAATCAGCCCCATAGAGAGTAACAGATGCTTTCATCAAATCATTGTTCCATACACATTCACTCTGTCTTCTTACACAACCCTACTATGTTTCAAGGTGTCGCTATGTTCAGCAGAGCAGCATATGATCAATGCAAATGAATGAGACTGGGGCAAGGAAATGTGAAATGATTGTATATCTTCCAGTAGAATAAAACAAAGTTTCTTTGTTTACAAACTTTGAAAGAAAAATTAGGCAATTAATGTGGGCTACCAAATATTTCTGTGAAGGTAATATCTAAAATACCAACAAAATTTTGGCAAATAGTTCTAAAATGCTCACCAAGCCAGTACAGTAACTTATTTTTTCAGATTTGAAATCTGTTATCATTAATTATCTCAAGAAATATTATCATTTTGACACTCCAGATGCTCAAAAATCATGCTTCATTTCTTTTCTATTTTTGTCATCTCTCTTTTTCAAAAATCACTACTATGAAATTGGTTCTCGTATATGAAAGCTGTAGAATGTTAAGTCAATTTTCTAAACAAATAAATAAATAATCATAAAACTAAGATTGGTATCACTTCTCTACTGAACATTTGTTGAATTACAGGCCACCTGGCCACCAAACACGTTTTTTATCTATAGGGAATCCCAAAGTATGAGAGAGTGGACCCTTACACCGGTCCACAGGGCCTACTGAAGAGACACATATCCTCCAGAAACATGCTCTCTCTCTGGCCAGGTGTTATCCACTCATGGGTGCAGAAAAATAAAACCTGTTTGTACTGATAGTGTAATCATACTTAAGAATTAAACATAGCTTTAGTCTAATAGGAAAATGAGCATGGAAGAGCAGAGAAAGTCCTGGACTGGGAATAAGGAGAAGTTGAATTCATACATCTAACTCATCCTCTAATTTGATATATAACCTTGAGTAAATCACTTAATCTCACAGCCTTTAGTTCCTTTATCTATAAAATTAGAAGGTGAGGCTTGGTAATCTCCAAGGGTCCTTCTATAGGAAGAAGGACTGTATCTCCTAAGTATCATTGAAAACACACTGAAGTACAGGGAAAATGTTTAACTGCTTTTTTCTTTCCAAACTCACTGCAGATCAGACTGTAAAGTGATCACTGAAGCAAACCAGCTGAAACACTTTACAAAAACCAGGAGAGTCCAGCACATGCACACAATGTGGCTATGACTTTCCTGTCTGCTGACAGACATCAGATCTTGTCACTAGTACAGTCAATGGGGTGCAAAATCCTGTGGAATTTGCTGAACTGAACAGGACACTACACATAACGATGGGAACCTCAGACACTGGCCATGTCAAGTGTTGTCATCACTGATCGTGTTCCTGTTCTCACTCCAGGCCAGCCAGAGAGTCTGTTTTATATATTAAAGTAAAGGCTATTCAGATCGGATCAGATCTTAAGCAATTATTTTGACTTGATCAAGACTTCTATTTTATTTTCAAGTTAATAATTTGGTTTTTGAAAAAAAATATATACACCCCAGATAATCAGCTTTACTCTAAATTTGTTGTACTACAACTCAAATCTGTCATGCTATTCATCATCTGGAGTAGGTACTAGAAATTTAATATTGTATAGTAACTCTATAGGCTGGTAATGTAATATAAATGACCTAATAAACATTGCACCTATAGGTGATACAGCTCTGATGCTCAAGTTAGACATACTATTGTTCATACATAATTTTCCTTAGAATTAATATAAATATTTGTATAGACAGAGCAAAGACTCATTGTTTTAAATAATAAGTTGCTACATAGAAATGATAGATATTAAAAATGATTTAATTCATATGGAAAAGAGATAACATCAAAAAATAAGACACACATTCATGTTTGTGATAATAGAGTTAAAAAATGACAAAAGGGCAATGTGGCAAGGCCAGGAAAAAAAGGAAGAGTGCAGCAAAATAGAATCAACCTAATACACAGGTGATGTAAAGATGACTCTAAGTCCACAGAATTTTAGAGTTGAAAAGATCTGAGAAACAAGACCTGGAAGAAAATGGGTCTCTAACAGATTAAGTCCCTTGTCTAAGGTCACTGGACTAGGACCTCCAGACCACACCTTGAGCCAGTGTTATTTACACCATATCTCATAGGCACAGTTTTAGGTTATTTAAATATTTCCACTGAATATAAAGGGCTCAAATCTGAAATAGATCATCATCTTTTTTCATGGACCACCATGGAATGAAAACAAAGCTGTGGTTTGGGTTAACACTTGCAAACACAATTTAGTAAGAATCACTTAAATTATAATTGACCTATTTTCTCATACATCATGCATTCCACCAACACTGAAGGCCTGCCTTGTGCTAGGGCTCTGCTAACTAGTAGGGATACAAAAGTAAAGAAGACATGAGTCCTGTTCTTGGAGCATTTCCTCTCTACTAAAGGAGACAGGAATATAAATAGATGGTTGCAAAAAGGTAGGAGGCATGAGTGGTAATGGGAGTTAATATTAATAATAGGGCTGAAATTGTAAGGAGAAGCCAGCCCATGAGGGATGTGCCATGGTAAGGATCCATGTTTGGGCAGTCAAGAGTCAGTGGATGACTTAAAGCCAAAAAGCAACATGTGCATGTTTATTCAGGGAAATTACTCTGGTTTATTGAGGTAATAGACAAGAGAAGGTGAGACAGATAGCAGAGTGGCCAAGTCAGAAGCAGTTACAATAGCCTGAGGAGATGTTGTGCCTGAAATAAAAGGCATAGAAGTGTCTGAGTCAGCAGTTAATTTCTGAGACAGAAATATTTACCTCAAGTAGTAATTAGAAAGTGATTGTGAATTATTCCTGTGAGTAATTAGGGATTAGTCAGAGTTATCCAGAGTGGAGTATGTGGGCTTCAGTCATGAGGAGGAACCATCAGGATTATGAGTGTAGATAACGTCTGCTAAGGATATCTTCAGTTTGAAGTTCTGAGGATTGAGGTAATGATGATTATAGTCACTTGAATATAACTCCTAGAGTTTGGAATAAGAGTGTGAAAATCAGATTGTGTAGCCTTCAGCGTGTGGTTGATGCTGTGAGGGTAGAGGAGAGCACTAAAAGCAAGAAGAATAAGGATAGAACAGTACAACATTATAATAAGAGATTCTAGCATTTCCCACAACTAAGTTGCAATTAAATAGCAGGATGTTGTATTCAGGGTAAGAGTAGTTTTTTAAATTGCCCTAATTTTGTCTGGAATTCTTTCTGGCTATATGCCAATTCAAACACTTCCTAAAATTAGCTGAACTCTTTCACATCAAAGTGTAGAACACATTTGGGTGGTTTTTTCTTTATCTGTTCTCCCATTTCATAAGAAAATTGTATATTTTGGATCTTACAGTGCCTATTTTTCTAAGTCTTTGCTATTAAGTAAAGAAAATTATTGTCATAGCACCTGCTGCTGCTACAGGAAAGTGATGCTGATTGGTTGTAGCCCCAATCAAGCAGCATCTAAGGTTAAAGAAAGTGAGTACTAAGTTTGTGTTGGGCACAATGGTTCACTAATGAATGAGAAACCCTATCAGGTATAGGTTCTTGGGCATAAGAGGGAAATGAAAGCAGCTATGGGATTATTATACGTTGCCACATCATCGCAGAACTATGGGGCTGGAAAAATATTACTTCTACATTTTAACTTTTTCTTCACTGTTTCATGGGAAGTTGTAGCATATAAAAGGAAAGGAAAATAGACAGAAAAAAGGAAGACCTGATAGTTTTTAAAACAAAACACTTTACTGCCAGGATCCCATTCACATTCCCTAATAATGGGAAAGTCTGGAAGAGTGCACCGGAATCTTTCTCAGAAGGACTTTGAGAGCACTTTGGGGATGACGTAAGTGTTGAGAGTTACCACCCAGTCCTTGAGACTCTGCCAAGGCCTTTAAAGCTTAACATGAAGAAGAGTGAGACAGTTTCCTTGATTTTAAATAGGCACAAAACATCTCTAACAATAAAGAAAAATGTTTTATATTAATAAAAATATCAATCCATAAGAAAATTTTAGCAGTTCTAAATTTTAGACAACTAACAACATAACTTCAAAATATATAAGCAAAAAGAAAAGATTAGAGCTAAAGGAGAAATAGATAAATTCATATTCAAACAGGGAGGCCTAACATACCTCTAAATAACCGATAAGATAAGCAGATAGAATACTTAATAAGGCTATTGAAATGAGGTCAAGTTTTGTTAATTATGTTGTTTAGGATCCACCGATATAGAACTCAGTTTTTTTGAAAGTGTTGCCTTTTTTGGGGGGGCTAAATACTGGGTCAGAAATCAAATCAAATAAATTAAAAAAAAATGAGAATAGAAGAGTATATTCTTTGAACACAGTAGGATTAAGCTAGGAGTCAAAAGAAAAATCTAACTATAAAACTCCAAGTGTTTAGAAATTAAACAATACACTTGTAAATAACACTTTGGTCCAAGAATAAATCACAATAAATATATTACAAACTGTTGGATGCAAACAAAGTTGTGCTCTGAGGGTCATTTTTAGTTTTAGCACACATTTTAATTAAAAAAGAAGGTTGAAAATCAACAATATCAATATCCATATTTAAAAGTTAGAAAAGAAGAAACTGAAACAAAAAGAGAAGAAGAAAAAAATAAAAATAAGACAATAAATAAAAGAAACAGAAAACAAAAGTACAATAGAGAGACTCAAATAAAACAAAAGATTGTTTTGAAAGGATTGAAAAAATTAAAGCATCAGTAACATGACTGATTAAGAAAATATAAGGAAGGAACACATTGCCTATATCAGGAATAAAACATAAGATAACACTAGAAGTCTTACAGATCTAAAAAAAACTTAATGGGGTGATATAATTTCATGCCAAAACATTTAAAAATTTAGATAAATTGGACAAGTACCTATAAACAAAAACTTACCAAAAAGGAAACAATGATTAGAAAATATGATAATGGTATATTTACTAAAAAAAATTAAATCTGTAATTAAAAACCTGCCCCAAACTAAATACCCAGGCCCAAATTGTTTCACACATGTAAGGAAGAAATAGTGACAATTTTTAAAAATTCCACAGAATATAAAAAGTAGGGACACTTTCCATCTCTATACTGACTGTAGCATTTTGTTTGTACCAAATTCTGAAAAGGAAATTACAAAAAGGAAGATGACAGGACAATCTGTCATGAAAATAGATGAAAACAGCTAAAGATACCAGCCTATGTGATATAGATAAAAAGAATAGTATGGCATGGACAATTTGGATGTATTCCTAGTAAGAGTTTTGGTTAATGTTAGAAAAATCAGTAAGTTCAATTTATCCTGTTAAAAAAAAAACAGAGGAAAGAATATATTATCATGCCAATAGGTGCAGAAAAATCCTTTGAGAAAATGCAATATTCATATATGATTTTAAAAAATTAACAAATTAGGAGTAGAGGTAATTTCTTTTATTTCATAAGTGTCTATTTTAAAAACACTCCTTTATTTATTATTGTACCAAAAGTGCAACAGGGCAATAAAAAAACCAAAGTTATAAGGGATGCAAAGAAAGATATAATACTCTTAATATTAGCAGACATTACAACTGTGTATTTAGAAAATCCAAAACAACTGTAGTTAAACTTCAAGTTGGTAAGAGCACTGGATAAAAGTTTAATACCCCCAAATCATTGTATTTACATATACTAGCATTAATCTATTAGAAGTGGTATTTTTAAATTATATAGTTTGTGATAATATCCAAGCATAACATTTTAGTATTAAAACTAGCTCACTATGAACAAACCTTCTACAAAGCAAATTAGAAGACATTATTGAACAAAAGACAATACTAATTAGATGGAAGTATATACCACTTTCTAGGTTGGAAAACTTGATTCTATAAAGATATCAACACTAACAAATTGATTTATAAATTCAGTGCAATTTTAATTAAAAAAAACTCAGTAGTGTTTTTTGAGGAACTTGACAAGATGATTAAAATTTATACAGAGATTCAAGGGGCCAGAAGTCAAGATAAATCCAAAGAAGAAAAATAAAGTTAGAGAACTTACACTATCTAATATTAAGACTAAATGATAGAAAAATAATGCTTCAATGAACATTCTAATTCATATGTTTTGGTGAACATATCTATTCATTTTTATTAGGTAGATGTCTTATAGCAAAATTTCTGGGTCTTGTAATATAAGCAGGTTTAATATTAGAAGATACTGTCAAAAGCTTTCCAAAATGGTTTTACCAATTTACATTTTTATGCAAAAAATAAGACACTACAAAAGCCCTTTAACATAGCTAAAAACAAAATAAAATACATATGAAATATTGAAGTAGAAGTAGAATAAAGAAATTGCCATAGACCATCAAATATATTCATTTCAAATATCTCCCATTCTGTGGCCTGGAACAAAAGAGTATGTGCTATACAAGTCCACTTGTTTCAAGTTCACAAATTGGAAAACTTAATCTACAGATAAATACAAAATAGTGGCCAGTTTGAGGAGCTAGTGGCTGACAGGGACACATGAAGGAGACTTCTGGGGTGCTGGGAAACTTCTATATGGCTATCTGTATAGTGGTTACATAGATGTGTTCACTTTACAAAACTGATCTCATTGTACACTTATGACTTATGCACTTTTCTGTATATAAGCTATACTTCAAAAATGTTTATCAGAATATAAAAGATAAAAAAATTAAAGCAACCAAGAAGCCATTGTGTTCATAAAATTCTTTTGAAAGGGAACAAAATCTTTTATCCAAAAAAGACAGGGCAATAAACTAAACTGATTTAGTTCTGGAGAGACAAGAGAAACTTCATGTTTTGATAAAGGGGAAGATAGAGATTCTAGGAGCTCAAAGGGTCCCTAAAATATGGCGAAGGCCAAATATGGAATGTCTCAGAGCAGGAGGAAAGGAATAATATCACATAATTTAAAAATTAATTGAGGACCAACCTGATTAAAAGGTCTTATGATTTTTTGCTCAGCTAGATTTATATACCAATGAAATATAATATGTGGTGGGGTGAACCAGAAGTTCTAAATGCTGGTAGGTAGCAAGGAGTAAATGAGATAGTGATATAAGATAATGTGATAGGAATACAGAGAGATAAAAGAAAGATAGTGATAAAAAATATTTTGTTTTTAAGTAAGGAAAAATGAAAAGAGGAAAAAAAGAGAGATACAAGAATGATGATCAACATGTCAGCTCAGAAGATAGAAACAAAACCAAGAAGCCCAAATTACCTGGATCTGTGGCAATGAGCTTGTAGCTAGTCTCATCAATTTTCTCACATTCAGATGAAGTCTCTGGGGTGGTATGTGCTTTGTTGGTCAGGGAACCCTGCTCGGTGTTAACAAATGTACATTGTAACTCATTTCTTAAAGCATAACAGAGATATTTCTCCCACTTTGGTGGGGGGTATGTAAGAAGTTAGGGCCTGATGGAGATTGATGGCAGCCTTGGAAGAAAACGTAGATGACAAATTACAGGCTTCATACTCTTTGCACGGTGCCTTCTTGATCATTACCAGGATTATGTTACTTCTTGCTGTTCTTATAATCAAGGAGGGATAACTTTTTGTTTACAAACAAAGCTGCTCTCTCAATGAAGCATGTTTTATTTCCTTGTATAGACCTCTCTTTCCAAATAGGCCTTATCTGTGGTTCCAACTTCTGAAATATTCTAGTCTTTTGGTATAGTTACAGAGTCATTTTCTGGTGGTCTTACTAAGTGAAGTTAATTTCTCCTTTACTGCATTTTTACAATTCCTATGTTTGTTAATGTAAGTTCTAGGCTTCATCTTCAGAAGCATATGCTTGCAAAGCAACTGCTTTTTCCACTGTAGCATGAAGTCCCACGTATGGGATCCTTGCTGTAACATTTGGAGATAACATAAACTGACCTCCATATGTACAGAGGTGTTCCTATTAAATGTTTGTAAGCAGACATGAGCTATAAGAATGCTGCTCAGTATCTAGACTCTATCACCCAAGCTCAATGGTCTCTAGGAGCACGTCAACACAAAATTTCCAGAAACTGAGGAGTGTAATTTAGACTTAGAAGGCAGGATATTATTTCTAGAAAGTGATGCGGCTATATGCAGTTCAAACCTTTGAACTTGGATTTATAAAAAAAAAAAAAAAAACACTCCCTTGGGAACTGAAATAAACAAGCTTGAGAAAGTGACAATACCTAGTAACCAGGAGCACGTGGAGATTTTGGTTGACAGAGCAAAACATTCAAATGATTCCTGAAATTTTTGTAAGCCATCCTAAATAAATACATTAAAAACTCACAACTTGGTACTTTGTGAAGAGGAAAATCTAAATTTAGACAGACTGACAAAATGTGATAGTTGTAATTGTAGTATAATTTAGGAACCATAAGTTAAATTATAATAATCCCATTAACAATACAATCTGCATTGTAATAAGGAGTTTATTGTCATGGCAAATAAAATTCACAATGTTCACTTTAGCTTTCTGAAAATATAATAATTCTTCATGTTTTATTTTATCTCAAGAAATGTCATGATAATTTTGACTAAAACACGTTCATTAAGGAAGAATACTTCTTACTCACTGTGAAAAAATGGACAAAATCATTCTGCTTTAAGTAACTTGTTTTCTCTACTTTCTGCTTTGCAAAAAATATTCAAGTAAGACAAAACAAAGAACCACTGAGGCCATAGTGTCTTTCTGTGCTGCCTTGTTGCCTTGACAACTGCCAGGCGCCTCCTCCACCCCTTCATCCATCTTCCCATCTCTCTGAAAGAACAGTCACATTCAGCTTGGGGAGATGAAGAACAGTTAGGACTTAATAAAAAGAACATTTAATTACTTATTCCTTAGTTTTCTGTAATCTATTATATTTAAAATAATCGTGGGTTAAAGTTCTCTTACAATGATTTTTAAATAAAAAGTTGCATTCTATTCTCCAACTTGGTGAAAGGAGATTCAAATGAATTGTAAGAAACACTTATAATAAAATTTAAAAAGTGAAAGAAAACAGAATCACTGAAAATGTAAATTGTAACAGGAGTTAGAGACTAGACATATGATGGGACACATAAGGAGATCAAAAGCAGTATGTGGTTGTATAAGCTTTGTGGTTAGAATCTATGACCAGCTTGTGCTAGCAAGTTTAACTTGGGGGATAAGTGAATATATTAAATAAAATTGAATAACATACTTAATATGGTAAAGATGAAAATTACAATTTCACTTTCATAATAATTTTGGTATCTGAGCAACTGGACAATGATTCTATTTATAGATCATATTCTGTTTGGGAAAATAACTTAGATATATGATTATATTTTCTAAAATATTAATAGATAAATAAATAAATTTAAAATTGCAAACTGCCTAACATGCAGGAGCCCATTTTCTCCCTGAACACTATGAAAACTAATAATAAATTTTATTATAAACTTTATTAATTTCTGTTAATATGTTTCTTAATCACATCTTTTGTTTTACTTCCAAATAAGTAGATTTTTTGGGAGGAAAAGTACATAAAATGAGCATGACTTTCCAAAGTAATGAAAACTGTATTCAGAGCCCTTAAAAATATTTGGAAACATTTTATAAGTTTTTGGAATGTCAGCGGTAACTAAAATATATTTTCACCTCCAATGTGATTAAAATAGAATAGTACATCAGCTCTGGAGAATAATAATCTAACATATTAAAAATCTCAAAAAAAATATCATGAATTCACACTTAAATCTTCATTGATTTCCCTTTTTAACAGTGTGTGTGTGTGTGTGTGTGTGTGTGTGTGTGTATAATTTTTCCCAAGATGTGTTTAGATTGCAGCTCTGTTTCTATGAAAGAAAGGAAGCGGCATATTTTATTGCTGGCCCATAAGCAAAGAGCAAGGCATAAAGCCACCAAGTTTATTGAAATGTGGAACACATTTACCCCAAGCTCTCAAAAGCTCTTCAACCTGAGCTTTAGCTGAGCAGAAGGTAGAAGGTAGTTTTAGAATATTACATCCCTAGTGAATCTGTTTAGCTTTGGTTATTAAAAATGTTGTTTGGAATTTTAGCTTGCTGGAAAAATTATTTAAAAAATTGTTTGAACACATTTATCATTCACAGTGTATACTTGGAGCTAGATACTGAAATGCAAAAGAAGAGTTTGTTTTCACTTTTGTCTTTCAGGGAAACATACTACAGGGCACTTAGTCTCTATAATACTCTTTATGTTCATGGTAATATTTGAAGATTACTTTAAGCTAGCAGTGTCAATAAATTTTAGACAAGCCCATTCTTGGCATTATCTAGTTAATAATGGAGCATATAACATAAACCTAATATCATCATCTATTTGGCAAAACATGGGAAATTATTAGGCTTTGACCTAAACTCAGAAAATCACTAAGGACTACAGCAAATACTTGATTTTTAAGGCACAATGTACCTAATAGTGCTGAACAGATAGTAAGTACTTAATATTTGATGATTATTGAATTTGAATTTTCACAGACTATTCCCAAGATAGCTAACTACTGCAGGGAAGAAAGTCTATATATTGATATGTTCATGCCCAACAATAGGTATATAAAAACACATTCACTTGAGCCCTTATGTAAATAATAATAGAAATATAATTTGCACCAAATTCTTCTTTGTTATGCTAAAAACGAACAGAAAAAATGATAATACTTGATAAATTATATGTACAGTTGGCTTATTAAAGGTAAAGATTTCTATTCAAATTAAATCATTTGGAAAAGTAACAATGCAGCCAATCAGTTTATCCTTACTTCAATTTGCAACAGTTGATAAAATAATTCTTGCAAATTACATACTATGTCTTCAAACTATGGCCAATTCTATAAAAAATATGAAGTCCATTGTTTTTAATGATTGTTTTTGAATTTGGGAAAGGCTCTTAGGCATATTCAACATAAACAACTGAGAAACATTACTCTCATAATGGACATAAAGTAACAATAAAATCATTAATATTTATTATAAACCTTTGTAGAATTACGGGGGAGCTCTTCATTGGTGGAAGAAAATCCTAAATATCTTAATAAAAATTGGTATAACTTTAAGAATTTTCTTTAATGCAGAAGAAAAAGAAGAATTTAAAATTAAAAGTGTTATTAGAAGCAGTTGAAAGCAGGCAGGAACTGAAGCTGTGCGGTGCAGTCTTGGCTATTGTTATATTATTGCAGAGTCCCACAGGCAATCTTCACATGTACAGTACATCCTGGATCTTTTGATTCTTTTGTCTGCCCTCCAACCTGCACGGCCAGGAACCTTCAGCCAAGAAAGATTTATGGAGCTCCCACTAACAGGGTCAACCCTGTTTTATCACCAGAGGCCTTCTTCGTAAAAATAATAACATCCATCTACAGCTCTGTTGGGCTGAATCTCTTGGCATCAACATTTTGTGTTTATCTTAACAACCAGTGCACACTCAAAGGCCCCAGCTGAAATGAGTGGTTCATCAATTCTGCTAGGCACGGTAGCCCAGACTCCTGTGATCTGTCAACCCAATGTCATCTAAGCTAATGGATAGGTCAGTGTTACTACACTTCAAAAGGTAGATAGGGTTTGCATTTTGAGATGAAGATAGTGAGTTTTAAGGAGAAGAATTTGAGATAATAAAGGTAAAAATATTTCAACATAATCATGGGTAAATAACCCTAAAGTACAATGGAGATGAGTAAAAATATTAAAAATAACTAAATGGAAATGATTTAAGATATTTTAATAATTCCATTATTGTTAGAATTTATCTTTACCCATGCACATGACCCTCTGAATTAAAATATATATAATTTGAGGACACTTATCAATAAGTTATTATACCACAATCTTTGTTCTAGTTTTGGAAGTCCTATACAAGCTATTTTGAAATATTAGTTTTATAAAAAAATAGGCTCCTGAGTTTTAAGTATTATATATTTTTAAATGGGAAAAGCTCACTCATATTTAGCAATTCAATAATTAGGATATTTCATAAATCAATTAAATTATTGTTCCTGAAATTTTGATAATTTGTTTAAATCATTAATTTTACTTTCTGGTAGTATAAATTTGTAAGATTTTTCAAAATGTTTTGGGATTTCCTTTTGGAAAGGAATGTGCATAAAAATCCAAAGAAATCCTCAATATTTTATTGTAATTGCATAAAGTAGTTCTTTCACAGAGATCATTCTTAACAATCTTGTTCCCCTGTGCTATGATGAGAGAGGCTTTTCATGGATATTTGGCCAAAGGTTTTTTTTCTAGAGTTAATACTCCCACTCTTCTTCCTTAAGTGTCTTGGGATTTTTAACATCCGCAACACAGACAGGAACTTGGTTTTATGCCTCAAGAAAAGAATGGATCTTTTTTCATATAATGATCTGTAGTGCAATTACCAATGAAAAAGTAATATTGTGCACCATAAACTGAACAATCTGCAAGGAACATTTTAGTAATAGACAATTCAAAATGCAGAGAACATAAGGAATTTAAATCAAGTGAAGAGGAAAATCAATACAAGAAAATAAAAAGTAATTCCACCATTTCATGTATAAAATAAATTTAGGGGAAAAATAGAATACTTATTGTTTGCCCCTTGAGCTCATCAGAAATCTATGCTTTAAAAAAGTCTTATAATTTAAAAATAAAGTGTTATAAAATGCTTGAAGGCAGTTAGTAATCATCTATATTGATGAAACTAGTTATGAATATTAGCTTAGCTCAAGAATCAATATTTTGGTAATCATATCCCCTACTATCCCTCCAAGTAGAGGCATAAAGGAGAGTCCTAGTGGTTTAGCATCTATAAATCTGAGAACTCTAATCTGTCCATTTTTCTAATTAAGTGGGATTATATTTATATACTATTTCATTTGCTTCTCAGTCTCTGAATCAATGAAGATATCTCAGATGACTACTGTACGTCCAGGCCCTGGATGATACAGAGATGATGAAGAATAGATTCTTATCCAACAGCAGCTCAGAGTCTAGTTGGGGGGTGGTCAAAAATGTGAGCAAGTAATAATTATTCAGTTTAATATGTGCAAAAATAGACACATATATTATACTAGGCATTATAACATAAGTAGTGCCAAGAAGAGTCTTAACCCTACAGTGTTCTTAGTATCACTTGCAGAACTGGTGGTCTCTCACTGGTATTCATTCTATTTGCTCTCAATTTTGAGACTGGAAATAAACAAATTCACTGAATCTTTTTTTATTAAACACTTAAATTTAAAAATAGTACTTATTATGTGCCATACCATAAAGTGAGTGCTATGTATAAAGTTCTAAGGGCTTTAACAATATTAACTCATTTAACTTACTTCATTATATTAGGAACATACAATAAATTACAATGTTCTATGGCTAAAATTTAATGGCATAGCCCAAGATGAAACCCCAAAGGCAAAAATGATTATAATGTGATACATTTTAAGAATATGAGATTTACCAGTTCATGCAAAATTCACACTTTTGATTTGTGGGGACCCCAGGGCATACCAGAAAGAATTGAGAAGACAGAGATGAAAGACAAATTCTCTCAGGATATTTTATAAATCTGTAGTAAATAAACCATATAGAGATCTTCACAGAGGAGCTAAATAGCCATTTTGTTAATCCTAAAATCAGAGGGACTAAAGTGTGTCACCTTTGAACTGCTTAGGGGAAAGAGTGGTATTGTCGTGCCTTCACACCACTCACTCTGTTTAGACCAAAGTTAGAAATCTTTGCAGTACAGTTCTAGAAAAAACAACAGTGAAAGCCAAGCTCTAGCCCACTAAGATCTTGCATGATGGCAGCACCAACAGAGACAGCAGTATTAAAACTTCATGGTCGTGAAGCATTTCCTACTTTCTAAAGTGGTTTCAAACACAACATCTTATTTGATATTCACTCCAGGATTGTAAATAGGGCAAAATATGTTTTTCCTTTGTGAAGTCAAATGACTTCCTTGATAAATACAGCTAGAATCTAATTATCAAAGAAGTCTATATCCAGGGTTTGCAGCTCCTTCCTGGAGATAAACGACATCTTGCTGGGCTACTAAAGGTGGGTAAATGCAACTAATTGCAAGAGGTTGCAAGTCCCAGGGAGGCCCAATACAAGAAAATAAATAAATAAATAAATTCAATCACTAGCTATCAAGAATGCCCTAACTTTTCACAGAACTATACAAGTCCTACGGAGGCCAGAAATAGAATCTTCTAGAATTGGAGTTTCCAAATTGTGCCCTTAGGTGCCTGAGACCCTTATAGTATTTGATATCTGTCTGCTAACACAGAAATGACTACTAACTCATAGTGCTCGCAGTTTCAACATTATATTGCACTACATTTCTTGCTGTGACGTCCTATCTTCCCGAAGTGGAGTTTTCAGAGGCTACTCTGATAAAACGCAAGTACCATGCATAATGCAATGCAAGAAAGGAAATGAGAGCATTGGTGTTCAATCTGATTCCCAGACTGGAGAAACCACGCAGTACTGAATAGACACATGTATCCCACTAGGAAGTAATTGTGGTTAAGAATAAAATAAATGTTTTTCAATTTATACTTGTTATTTTTTTTCAAATGGCTACTAAGTTGTGAGGACATAAATACTTTGTAAGTTATTTGGACCTAACTGCCTAATAAACAGAACTGTTGGATATTTCTTTTGGTCAGGAGTGCTATGAAAAAGTCACAGAGACACAAGAGCCTCAGGAATCAAGAAAGTTTGGCAACTTCTATTCTGGAATGAATATCGAAAGTTCTCAGTAAATGGTTTCTTAAGGTTCTTATATTAAGGAAAAGGGAATACTTTTGTAAAAAAAAAAGAAGAAGAAGAACATAGAAAATCTTACATTTATTAAATTGTTTTCTACAAAGTATTGAATATTGTATCTGTAAAAAAACTAAAAATATTTTTTCTTTCAAAAATGGAATATGTTCACATAGTAAAAATTCAAATAATTCAAATGTACCTACACTGAAGAGTACTCCTTCCTTTGCAGTCCCTCATGCTCCCTGATTAGGTTTGAATACAATTATTTCTAACCTTCTTTGTGTTCTCTTACTCAAAGTTTTTATACCATTAAACACCCTTTATCACTTCTTTTTGGTTATTTTTTTTTTCTAGACCATAAGCTCAATGAGGATAGGAACCTTTTTTACATAGTTCATCATTGTTTCCCCACAGTAGTATTGTACTTGGGACCTAGTAGGCATGAAATATATACATGTTGAATGAAAGGAAAAAAAGAAGGGAGGGAAGAGGGGAGAGAGGAAGGAAGAAAGAAAAGGAAGGAAGGAAGAGAGAGAGAGAGAAGAGAGAGATAGAAAGGAAGGGAAGGAGGGAGGGAGAAAGGAAGATGCTTCCAGGATCTTTCTTCTGTCCTGGTCCTTTTACAGCCTTTTCTTTTGTTCCTGCTTTGTGTTTTCTTGCCAGCTGCTCTGCCTTCTCCTACATCTTTAATGAAGTTTCCATTTATGACTTCATCACTTTCTTCTCTTATTATGGGACATTTAGTATGCTTTATAGATGTTTGCTATTTTACCCAATGTTGTAGTAAACAAGTTGCCCATTATTTCCCTAGACTAGATCCTTAAGAGTGGAATTGTTTCAAACTTCATTTTAAACCTATAGATTGACATTGCTAGATTTCTCTAATAAGGATTTATGTCAATGCTCCATTTATATTTTTATATAATTTCAAATTTACTAAATTTGCAGACAAGGAACAAGGAATTCATGGATAATTGTTACCAAAATTCAGGTTTTTTAATTTTTCACCGATTTTTAATAGTGACTACCTCTCTCTTCCCTTCTCTCTCTCTACCCCCCACTACACACACTCACATACACATTTTTCCTGACCATTTGATAGTAACATGGAGACCTCATGTCCCTTTACCCCTAAATCTTTCAGTGTGTATTTCTTAAGGAAAAAGGTATTTAGTTTCATAATCCCAGTACAATCTGCAAAATCAGGGCATGGTTTTACACATATTTATTTGTAATGTATGTTTCTTATTTCCTCCTCAACACTAGATTAAGAATTTTAAGGTCAACAAGTGAAGTCCCACGGTGCCACATCCATTTAGGATCTGAAATAGTGTAATACACCTAGTGGGTACTAAATAAATATCTCCTGATAACATTTTTCAGACAAACAAAAAAGGGCTTTCCAGAGGCACTCCTCCACCAAGTTTTAATTTGAAAATGGGGGCCCATCAAAACAAAAACATAAATGGTTCAGGCTATTTGAGCACGGCTATGTACGGGCTGTGACATATGTTAAAACTGAATTTCATACCAGATCCCGTGCATTAGGATTGATTATATTCATGCTACAATTAAAGTAATTACTTCACTTTAACATTAATGCACTCTAAATATGTTTAATGACTGAAATTAAAATGTGCAATTATAGTATAAATACATGAAATGATGTTGTAGTGTGTTTATACTAATTACTGTCTGTCAGCTAAAATAGCTGAACTGAACACTTAAATAAGCACCCAGTGACGTTACTCCCAGCCCATGTAGCAAAGGTGCTCCTGGTCCAAGTGCCTCATGGGAGAAGCACTGTGGTTGAAGGTTTAAGCGGAGAAAATGTTGCCTTTTTCCTCATTCATTTGATAATTATATAAATAAGTAGCCAGTTAATAGAAAATGCCTAATGAGTTAAAATTTTCTTAAGCCTTATAGAAAAGATTTTGACGTGAGAGCTCCCTTTTCCATGAGCGTAGATATACAGACACAACCTACCAGACTTAATAGCGCGTCCTGAAGAAAAGGTAACCGCTGCAAATTCACTTCTCTCTTGCAAGTCTATTGGCCAGTTTTTACAAATTGCCTTAACAGGCAGCTGTCACAATTATAACTAAATGCCTATTAATATTGCCTTGCATTTGAAAAGTCTAGGACCTAAGGAGTTATACCAGGATAACCTGAAGTATGACTTCTAGTTTGCTTGTTTTAGCAAATAACACTTTAGGTAAATATGTTATTTCACATGCAAAAACAAAAGTCCTAATCACTGATGCCCTCGCTAGTATATTCTCACCTTACAACATGTTGCCAGGCGCTTCAAATTTTTCAGATTCTGTCACCTTAACTTCCAGGACCCAGAAGGCTTCAGTTGCTCCCTGAGAGTCATAAAATTGGCCCTCCTCTTTTCAAACTTACTTAGGCCTGGCAGTGCCCAATAGGATTTGGCATCCTTCCAAATACTACCCTTTCTCCTTGATGTTTATGCTCCAGCGTATTTCAGAGAGAGTGCAACACATGTGTTTCTGATTCATTTACTCTTACATCATCAAAATATTGTTTGCTTAGAATTACTTGATGCCCAAGTAGTCTTACCAAACTAGTTCATAAAACATTTCTCTTTAAAATAGAAGCGGGGATTTTGTAAGCCTTACAAGGTAAGTAGGGGGAAAAGTTGTAATTTTAAACCCCTATAGCTCATAGCTTCCCATCCCTCTGTTCTTAAGCACTTCTATTGTCTTAGTCTGCCCAGGCTGCTACAACAAAATATCACAAACTGGGTGGCCTAAACAACAGATATTTCTCTCTCACAGTCCTGGCGGCTGAGAAGTCTAGGATCAAAGTGCTGGCAGATTTTGGTTGTTGATGAGGAGTTCTTCCTGACTTGTAGACAGCCCTCCTCCTTCTCTTTATGATCTTACATGGCTTTGGCTTGGTAGGCAAGGATGGAGAGAGAAAGATCTCTCTCTCCTGTAACCTCACCCTCTCCTAATAAGGGCACTAATCCCAACATGAGAGTGCCACTGTCGTGGCCTAATCTAAACCTAATTACCTCCCAAATCTTACACCCCCATGTACCATTGTTGGGAGTTAGAGCTCCTCATATGAATTTTGGGGGACACAAACATTCAGTCCGTAACACCAACAAAACACTGGACATGCCTTAAAGAGGTGATAGTATTGAATATAGTCTTGCACAGCCTGGACAGCACTGCAAATAGCATCACCCCTGTCATCCTAGTGAGTGGAAAGACTTTAACTCCCATGTGATCGCCTTACCAACTTTAGAGGGTGACCACGCAGTGAGAAAAGCAACTGACAAATGAGAACTACATGCACTTCATCAGCTGCAGAGCCAGTCTTGTCCCTTGAATACACGGTTGGCTTTGTACCTCAGCCTTGTAGCAAGTACTGAGAGTAAATCAATGTTATACCTCAAGAAAATGACAAATTACTATATTTTAGACAGAGATTCTTTTCAGAGAAAAGGGCAAGGATGCTAACTGTCTATCATAGAAGACTTGTGTTCCCTAAACTCAGGGTTCCTCTTCTGTAATGTAAGCAAATGTGTGCCCTAGTGTCACCTGACTTTCTTTTCTTGTTGGCTAGTAAGAATTGAGGTTAAGGAGCCAGTGAAAATACCTACTTAAATTGCCATAAGATTGATGGGCAAATGAAAAGATAGGTGATGATGCAAATATATCAAAATGTCAGTTGTAGAATCTAGGTGATGAGTGGTTATGTGGGTGTTTTCTGTGCAGTTCTGTCAACTGGTTGGTTGAAAATACACTTAATAAAATATTGGTTACATACGTATTTTTAAAAATCTCACTTTAAAATTAGTAGTTGCTCAGAAATTTTGTGAAATTAGCAAGGCCCTCTTACATTACCTCAGTCTTCATGCAACTTTCATTTGTTCACAACTGTTTACCCTTTTATGAATCATTGAGCAGATTCCCAATCACTCCAAACCTCTGCGGTGCTCCTCAGAGCCCAGTGTTCCCCATAATGCCCCTAGATTTGAACCTATTTCCCTACTATCTAAACTTATCTATACTACATTCCATTCTTGGCCAGCTCTCTGCTAGCTGTGAATTTTGAAATGAGTCTTACAAAATGCATGTCAGGTGTGCTCAGGAGGAAAGACCAATGAGCTGGAAGTCAGAGGATGGGAGCCCTCACCTTAGTTCTCACACTTATGCTTGCAATTAGTCACTGTTGACCCGTGATTTATTTTTTTAAATAATTTTAATACACTTAGTTCTCACAACAACCTTATCATCCCCATTTTACAGATTAGAAAAGTTGGGGAGGATAAATACCTTGCTAAGGGTCCAAGATGCAGCCAACATTTGAACTCTGACAGGTCAGACTCCAAAGCCTGGGACTATATAGCCACTTGTTTCTATTGTCTCCTAAGTCTCATTACTTCTTTCTTTTAAAAATAAGATCACCCCATCTCACAGGGATTTTTTTTTAACATCACATACAAACTAAAAACTATAATCGAGACTGTATATTTTAAATTTTATAGAATTCTAAAAATGGAGGTACAAATATTATCAAGGCATGAAGAAACTCTAACCTGGCTTTGCTAAGAGAAATATAGTATGGCATCTCATTACAGGAAATCCTGAGAAGCATACCTCCTTGCTTAACAATTAGACATTCATTCCTTTGACAATCCCAATATAGTGGGAGTGCATACACATTTAGCCATATTAATGCTATAGCTCAAATGTAACAAAATTATTAGATTTTTTAAATAAAACCATATATTGATAGTGGCAAGGAAGCATGAAGAGACAGGACACAGAGACAGGAACACAGAAAAGCCATAGAACTGCAAAAAGTATCTTCACCACGCTGATATTAATGACTGGGACTCACTTGACTTGTGATTTCCTAAATATTCTGTTTTCACTCATAGGACAATTGCAATTGCAGCAGAAGGACTTAAACACTATATACTTCCTTAACTCAGTGGTTAAAAAATTGAAAACCTATAAATATCAACATAGCAGAAATGACTTGGGGGCTGGGAGTGGTGGCTCACGCCTGCAATCCTAGCACTCTAGGAGGCCCAGGCGGGAAGATAGCTTGAGGTCAGGAGTTCAAGACCAGCTTGAGCAAGATCGAGACCCAGTCACTATCAAAAATAGAAAAAATTAGCTGGGGTGTGGTGGTGCATGCCTGTAGTCCCACTTACTCAGGAGGCTGAGGCAGGAGGATCACCTGAGCCCAGGAGTTTGAGGTTGCTGTGAGGTAGGCTGATGCCACGGCACTCTAGCCTGGGTGACAGAGTGAGATTCTGTCTCAAAAAAAAAAAAAAAAAAGAGATTCTGGGGTTCATCTCTAGGAAACTCTTATAGACTGGGTTGGAATGGAACTTAAGAAGCTGAGCTTTGTTTTAGAAACCTTATTAGAAGATTTTAATAAACAGCAGATTTAGAAACCAATGTCTTAACCAAAAGGAATATGTTTGGAATAATGGTTTTTGTGGCATCATATCATGCTTGAAGGGAGAAATATTTGGTTGTAAGAAGGCTCTTCCAGTTATACTATGTAGTCTGCCTCCTACTGAAGTGAGCTCAGTTCCCCTCAGTGAATTAGATCACACTGATTAAACATAGTATGTCAAAAGCTATTAATAAAGCCTAAATGTGAATTGTATTTACTGTTATAGGGGGATAAAAGCCACCACAGAATACAAGAGCTGTCCAAAAAGATAATTTTTTTGAAAAATAATATTTACGATTTCTTAGCACTAAAAACTTAAGTTGCTATAATTCCTCCCAAAAGTTTTTCATCTAGAAAAAATTGTGATAGTGATCATTTAGTTTGTATATTACCAAAAGGGGGTAATTAATTGGAATATTTAATGATTTCAAGTCTAACTCTAATTTTTACACCAGGAAGCTTATGAATATCTTTTTATGGAGACATTATTCTGCTTACTCATATTGTTTAAGTCTATTGTATACACAGAAGAAGCAAAGAATGACTTTTCCATGCTTACGTTTCTGCAGTGTTGCAGATGAAAAATAGTTTCATTTTGTGTGCACAGAATAAAAGAGGTTAGAAGGTTACAAATCATGTTTGTATAAAGTATTACAGCATCTCTCCAGTCAATTGGAAAATTAAACTTACTGATGCACTGACCAAATCAAAACAATGTGCTTTATTTTATTCTCTAGAAAATCTCCAGCCCAAGTAGTAATTTGGCTTCCTATTCCTCTACTTAGAAAATACATTTTGATTTACCACAAATGTCTAATTTAATCAAAGTACAAACATGTGAATGGTATCTGGTTCTTGTGTCATTGTGTTTTCAGAATATAAATGAGAAAAAGTGAGAAATGTACTTTTTGAAGACATCTATTGTATATTTTCCCAGCAGTGTTTATAAATTTCTAACTTTTTCTGCAGTACCTAAAACGATACCTAAATCTGAAAAATTCTGTGAGATAAAAATAGTTTCACCCCCAACGATGGCATGAAGTTGCAGGAGCCACACGTGTTTAATGTAGAAAATGGGAGGAAGCGTAGAGTCATAGAATTTTCCTTATTCTTGTGTTTAAAATTAAATAGCACTTCAATTTGTAGATCATGATTCTTAGATTTTTTGAGAGGATTATTATTAAGTGACCACCTAGGGAGTGATAGACAAAAACTTCAATACAACATATCGGGTACCATCTTTCCTGTCTTAAGGTGAGTTTTAGAGCAATGTGTGTGAGACTCTTATCACACCACAATCTTTCTAAAAAAGTCAGTTATACCTCAATAAAGATGGACTTTTAAAAAGAGTCTACCCCAGGCTCTCACTGTTTGTGTCTCCTCTGCATTGTACAGAACCGAACATAGCTGTCAAACAAATCCTTACCTCTACATGTACATTAAGAAAACTGTAATATGCATGATCTCTATTCTGATCAACGAGAAATGCTACACGTGTGTTTCCATGTCATTAAAATTAGTCTGAGAATCGATTTTCATCTATCAAGTTGGCAAATATCTAGAAGTTTAACAATATGCTCTTTTTGGGGATGCTGTGAGGAAATTGGCACTCTCATACAATGTTGATATGTATGTGAAATAGATCAACTCCACTGTAAAGGAATTTTGCAGTAACTATCGAAATCCATATTCATTTTTTCTTTGCAGCCTCCTATACAAAATCTCTTAGATATATGCTGCAAAAAAGAAAAACTATTACATGGACAAGGCTATTTATTGCTGCCTAAATCTGAGATAATTCAAATGCCAAATAGAGAACTGCCTGAATAAACTGATACAGCCCACAATGCATGATGCTACTGTAAAATGGACCAAGATATATCTCTATAAGCTGCCTTAAAATGATCTTCAAGATACAGTATTCACTGAGAAAAGAAATGTACAAAGTCATGCTTATCGTATGCAATGTTTGTGAAGGAGTAGGAATATGATTATATGTATATACACACATATGCACACACACACACAAACACTTCATATTTTGTCCAAAAAAAAATTGAATTTTGAAATAAGAATTAGTAAAGCTGTTTACACAGATAAGAAAGGTCAAAACTAGGTATGAGTATATACATATGGTGTATGAAAACAAATTCTCTTTGAATGTATCTTGTCTTACAGTTTTGAATATTTTATCAATTTAAGAAACAAGATTAAGAAGCAACTCCTTGAAATTATAAAGAATTAACAAGTGAACTTAATCAAATACCATGTTAATGGAATATCAGAGAAGTCTTGTTTCTAATGATTTTAACCAGATTATTTTGAGTGTCTATCCCAAATGGGAAGTATCCAAAAAAAAAAAAAAATCGATATTGCTTTAAGGCACCTTGTTTTTAGAGAAAGTGGAATAAAGCAGATAAGTAATTACAGTGATATATTTAGGAGCCCTATTTCTCATTATAGGTGAAAAGATTTTTTGAAAAGTAACCCAAGAAGTAAAACCCTAAAATATTTATTTTTATTTGCAAGTATCAGTATAAATTCATGCAGTATGTGCTGTATGTGTGTGTGCTTTTTTATTTTTATGATACCAAGTGTATAGGTAAATTTCAGGGATAGTACAAGGAAATCCCATAAACTCTTTACCAATTTCCCAGAAAAATATTTTTAAACATTTTTTAAAAGGAAGAAAAATATTTCATAGCTGCATCCACTAAAATGGATAGCAATAATAATCTAGCAATGAACACCTTAGTAAATGGAGTGTGATCTCTATATACCATTTCCCATAAATGAAATCAGTACTTTTTGGAAAATATAGCTGATTCTGGGTTTGGTCAGAAAATGTATACTATGAACTTGGGATAGCTTATCTTGCCTGAAAGCAAAAGCTTATCAAAGACTGCTAAGATCATATCAAAAGATCATAGGGATATTTGCATATGAAAACATATGATGACTCTAATGCACTGAACAGAGCAAATATATGAGTGAAAGCTCATAAGATAATGTATTTATTCATATATTCCAAAAGCAAAATATACTCATGGATTATATTCACTAAGATACCAATTCTTTATTCTAAAAATTAATACATAATGGAAAAGAACCAAGCATTTACCCTACCTTTCATGAACTAATTAGCTAGCTAGTTAACTAAATATATAGTGAAGGAAATGTTTTCTTTATAACTATTAAATGAAGGAGAAATAATATACTTAAGAATTGCCATTTTGAAAGACTTACTGAGATAATGAATTAGGAAATAACTGTCACTGGGTGCTACGATCACGGGGCTGATTGCCGATGTGGACCTTAATAGTGGATGGATCAATCTAACACCAGACACAGTGTGGCCACGTAGGAGCAGATAGCACCAACCTGGGAATATCCTTGTCTCTCTCCAATTCAACTTAAACTTAATCAATTCTCTGGACCTGATTATGGTTTTCATGAAATATCAGAATGATAGAAAATAAAGGATAAATGGCATTAAGAGAATTAAATCAACCAAACGTAAATGTAGTCAGGTCTTCTGGAAAAATAATAATTTTTTTTCAACAGATAAATGGCATGCAAACCAAGCGAGAGGGTTGCTACATATATTTTAAAATTCTCCATTTCAAGCAAATACACTGTGTTGACCTTGTTTAGATTCTAATTTAAATAATCAACTCTTAGAAAAAGCACCCAGAGTTCATTAGGTGCTGTCAAGGAATTATTGTAAGCTGTGTTAAATGTCATAATGGTATTTATTGTGTTGTTATTATGTAAAACAAATAATATTTTGTTTAAAAATTAAAAATATTTCTTAAATATTATTATGTTAAAACAAAAGTGCTGTTACAGTTACCAACTGAAATTTTCTTGGGTGAAATATGGTATTTGGGATTGGCTTCATAATATTACAGGCAAAAAAGTACTTGTGATGGTTGAAATAAGAATGACAGAATGTTGATAATTTGAAAACTGTGTAATGAGTACCTTGGGATTTGTTACAGTGTTCTTTTCTACTTTTGTGTATATTTGAAATTTTCCATAAAAATTAAAAGAATAATAATAAAGTGTATCACTAAATGAATCAATTGTTTTAGTGACTGGTTTTAGGTCAAATCAAATTAATATACAAGAGCTTAACTATTACACCCTGCGTAGGAAGGTGTGAGGTGAAATGCACAGTAGCAAGAGCAGGAGTGCTAGACTTGTGATGATAGGGGTAAAAGTATCAATAGCATAGAATTTTTTAAAATCAAAAACAGGATTAGGACATTAATTTGAAGTAAAAGTTAACTGTAATCAAACAAAAAAATAGAAAGCTACATAGTAGAATACAGACAGAAAATTTCTGTGAAAAGTTCAGTCTGCCAATATAATAATCCAAGAATAAATAATCTCAGAGGAATAAATCAAAATGAGCTGTAGAAGAACATAACTGGTTTCAAGGAGCTTTCCCTGTTAGCATACATAAATTAATTCTATATTTAGTTAATGTTGCAATATTATTTTACCTTTACAAGTAAATTTTAACTACCTAGTAAGTATAAATTATTGCAGAAAAGAGTTCTGGGACAGTATGATGTTTCAAGTCTTGAAGTCCACAATCTAAGCACAAGTCTCAGATTTTGCAAGACACTTATCCTCTTAATCTACTTATCCTCACTAGGCATGCATTTTCTCCTCTGCAAAGTGAGGGGTCTAAAGCAAATGATCTTAGCGTGCTATGATCGCCATTCTCTGATGAGATGACCTAAGTTTAATTTTTCTCACCTCTTCAAAATTCCCTGATCCTTTGGACTGTTTCAGACTAGAATAGATCAATTGAATCTGGTCCTGGCCCTCTTCCTTCCTTTCTAAACATTCCTTTACTCCTCTGCGAGTCCCCTCCCCACCACCATACACACATTCTGGCAGCATGGGTGACTGCAAGAGGCAGGAGGTTGGGAAGCAATTTATAATCATATATACTGCTGCTGTCACCTCAGGGAGAGAGACAATTTATAATAAACAATGGACCTCTTAAAATTATCAAAGTAGTGGTCCTCAGCAGATGGGGTCAGTTCCCCAGAGAGTCCCTGATGGTTTTGAGGGTCTGGCTAACATTTGCATCCTGTGTTGACTCCTCATAAAGCTCCCTCTCATCTCTTCCTCTGGATTCTGTAAGGGCCACCCTAGGAAATGCCGAGGCAAATTAGTCTAAGCAAATAAAAGATGAACTGCAGAAAGGAGGACTTGAGTTTGGCAACTAAGGTGAAAAGCAATGCTTTAGGTAGGTAGATGTAGAAATAAAAATGTGAAAATCAGATCAAGCAAATATATTTAGTGAAGTTGAGAAAAGTCTTTCTTTTTCTTTTTCTTTTTCTTTATTTAGACACTAACAGGTGGAAGAGTTGAGTGTGATAGTCAAAAGAACATTGTCTTTCATGCTTGAAGACATTTTCAAATTGTGTTCAAATTGCAACTCCATCCTGTATTAGATTTCTGACTTTCTGCTAGTAATATAGGCTCAAACTTAGGGAGATAGGATGATGATAATGACTTCCCTCACACATCTGCCTTTACCTGTCTGTGGCAATGCCTCAGACCCACCTTATTGGTGCCATTTTTGGAATTGAGAGCCAAACATAGCACTCCTAAGTAAATCATTCATTCTTTCTTTCTTTAATTCCAAAACAATGAGCAAAATGAGGCAAGTGGAACTGTGCATCTGCTAATCTGAGATAGAGACCATGGTTGAACAAAGAGGTGGTGCTAAACACACAGTGGGCCACAGAATGCTCACAACTGCCTTGATAAGGAGAGTTTATTACCCAGACATTATAAAAGAAGAAAATAATAAAAGAAGATAAATTATCCTTGAGCACACAGTTGCTATGTGACAGGGCAGGGATTTGAGGGTAGGCTTGCTTATTCTAGGTGCTATTTATTGATTTAATAATTAATATGTTTCCAAAAATAATATAACCCAAGTATTACATTTGAATGCCACTAAAATAGACATAAAATTATAATATAAACACTTGATTTGTCCAGCATGAATCAGGGCATGTAATGAAGGCAAACATTTATCAGCAGTCTATGATAATATAAATTTTTCTGAAATCACTCAGAGGAAGTGAATCACATTTCTTGCTCCCATTTAAAAAATAATAAAAACATTGTCTTTTGCTTTGTAATAAGTAAAATAAGCATACTTTTCTTTTTCAGATTACATAGGGAGACTGATTGATTCTGTGTAATTTTGAAAATTATTCTTTCTTCAATTTTCCCCAAAGCAATCATGGAGGCAATTCCACCCAGTTTATGTAAAAGTCCTCTAGTCTTTCACATAGAAATTTAGGCAGCTATTTAATACCAGTAGAGGGAGTGGATATCTAAAAGGGATAATTTTTGGATGAAATATAGGGAAACATTTTGAAAGGCAATCGTTATTTTCTGACCCAGCACCGCAACTGCAGAAATCATATTTTCAATGCATAAATTCTAATGTAAACACCATATCTTCTCCTTCCATCTCCAGTTAAATGTATCAAAATTTATAACGAGAAAGTTTATAAAGATAAATGTGAGGGGAGAAAAGTTAGTGCCACTACTCTCCAAAGAACACTTGATATGTTCCAACCCTGGCCTTCTCTGATGGCTTCTACAGCGCTTCGTGTTAAGACGCAAGGCTTTAATCTGTAAAGATGAATTTCAACCTCAAAACACCCACTGGTTTTAATGGAAGTGACATAGCTAACATGTCACAACAGACTTTGGAAAGGTACCCCTGAGTGTCCAATTATTTTAAGTGCTTTTCCTATTCACTGTTGCTCAACTGATCATAGCAGATTTATTTGGCAATAACATTCCTCTGACATGAACTTCCGGAGGAATTGCTCCATAATTCAACCTCAGTTAATGTTGCCTTAAAAATTAAGTGTTTCCGTAAGTTTTAAATAGATAACAGTACTTTCTAACAACGACATTCTTGGATACAAGTTTATTACTTAGGGTTAAAAAAATCTGGCAACAAAGGTTTTTCCTTTTCTAGTAAAAATGAGGGGGGGAAAAAAAGTTAAGAGAAAACATCCTGTTATAAGTCCCAGAAGAATGTCCCCAATCTGGATATAAAGATGCAATCATTTTCCAATATTGCCTCAGTAAATATGAAATGATCAGTTTAATATACATCTCTTTAAAAAAATTATTAGGTTTTTAGTATTGGCAGTAATCTCTCCCCCTTTATCTTCGAAGGGTTGTTTTTTTAGGATTCTTGTGTGCTGCAGGTCCCCAATTTTGTAACACCAATGCTAATTTCATGATTAATATATATACTATTGAACCAGTTGCCCAAATATGATCTTCAGTGGGCACAGATATATACCTCTGGGTTTACCCATGTTTCCAATCAAATCACCTATTGCCAAAGTATTACATTTTTGATGTGATTATAAAGATAATAATAAATGAAATTCCTATATCATACTCAGAAAGAGAGATATAATGTCTATTTAAAATAACAGGAGAAAGTAGGCTATTTACTTTTCAGTTTGTTCTTCCCAAGGTCCTCTGGATTTATGAGCAGTATAGATGACAGGCCATACAATCAAGCTAGAGTGAGACACAGACCTTGTATTCATATAAGATAATATAAAGTTAACGTGTCTGTCTGGCTTAAATGCAGTTAATGATGTAGCAGGATTTACAGAAACCTGTGCTTACTTAGGCGTAGAGCTAAAACTACTCTCTTCCCTTTCAACCAACCAGGCGTATGTTATTCCTACATCATTCAAATGAACACAATGTCTATGACACTATTTCTTCCGATTAGTGTTTTGCATTATTAAAATAAACAAAAATAGACATCAGCATCTACTTGTGCTAAAAAGTTGCGAGTGGTCTTGAATTTTTGTTCCCAGGGACAAAGAAGACTTGGCATGCACATAATAAATGTGATGACTTTGAAATAAACAAACTGATCTTAAATCCCCATGCAGTTATAACTTTAATTTTTGGAAATATTTTTTAGCTTAAATTATTAATAACAGAGAGAGTCTAAGAAATCCAAATCTATATTTCTGCTTTTAGAGAAGAAAAGTAAAACAAAAATTACTATCAGATGAGCCATCTGATGAGTTTTTAAAGTTTAATAGTTTCAGCATGATCTAAAACTCAGTATTTTTAAATGAAGAGTCCACCTACATACCTGGCAAGATGCCAAAGTCTAGACTACTACAATAGCAAATTTAGAAGAGGACAGAAAACACAATTTGATTTTATAAAAGTCAAAACTACCTAGAAAGAACATTTATTTACATTGGAACTATAGTTTGTCTGGTTTTATTAACATTCAAAAGTAAAGTCAAATTATTAAATTTACTTGGAAACATACTTTGGTTGTCTGGTTTTATTAACATTCAAAAGTAAAGTCAAATTATTAAATTTACTTGAAAACATACTTTGAATTCAGTGATGTGAATTTCCTCAAAATCTTCAAAGATATACTGGGTCAAGTTTTAGTAACTGAGCATTTGATGTGTGTTGGGAACTGCTCATGAATTATATAAATTATCTACCTTTTTGAGGTAGATATTTTCTTTTGACAAATGAGGAAACTGAGGTAAAGGGTGGTTAAGAAACTTGCCTGAGTTATACAAATTCTGAGTGATAGAGGGGGACTCAAACCCCAAGAGTCAAGTTCCAGTGTCTGTGCCCATAACCATGTGACAATTCCCTTTACCTTCATGTGTTTATGACACCAGTGTCCTCAGTGGCCATTTGTCTGTATCCCATTCACCTGCATTACTCTCAGAGAATAATTACTCCCCAGTAGATAACTATGCCTAATACTGTGTGTACATTTCTGCCTGTTTTTGTTCTGAAACTCAATTCACTGTTTGCTTCTGTATCTTTGTTTATAGAACAACAACAACAACAAAAAAAAAATAAAGGCAAGTCTCTCAAACAATATTTGGCAGTTATATGGTACCTGAAATTTTTTTTCATCCACATGTTAACTCCAATACCAGCACATATGCAGAAACTTTTAAATGGGAGAAGAAATAGAGCCAGGAGCCCTCAGAAAGTATGAGGTAAGGTAAATACGCACATATACATACACACACATTTCATAAAAACAATAAAAAGGAAAGCCCTAATGTTGTGAGCTTGAGAGAGCTATCTTAAAATTAAGGAAAACTAATTTCTCCTAAAATGAGTAATAGAAAAGGATTATGGTGTCATGTACCAAAGATTTGACTGGGTCACTTAAAGAGGAAAATAAATCAAATTTCCATCATTTTATTAACAATGATGCTTAAGAAATAAAAGAAAAAGAAAAGGAAAGGAATAACATATTTAAGACACTCAAAGAAAGAAAATGTGAGCCAAGGACTTTACATGCAACCAAACTGACTTCCAAGCATAAAAATCAAGGACAAACTATTATCGGCACACACAAAATCAAGAAATATTGCTCTCAGTGGAATCTACCAGAGAACAAGCTTCAGAAAACCATAATGACCGGAAAGTCATCAACATAGGAACTGGCGGCACGAATGTCAATGCTAACTTCACAAAACGAGAGAACACACAACAGTATGACCCTCTTGAGAGAAGAAAACAACACCACTGATGAAGTGGTCTTGTCCACAAAATCAGGCTTGAATTGTATCCAGCCTCTCTAGATCCTACCAAGAATTTATAGGAATTACAAAGGACAGAGGACTACATTAAACTATACCACAGGCCTGGAATCAGTACAACCCAGATAGCTCTATATGAAGGAGGGGAGGCACAGTTCCTTCAACAAAAAAATTACAAGGAATGAAACTTATGGTTTAAAAGAAGTTTAACAAGTAAAGTAACAATTGCAATGTGATGACTTTATTAAAAAATTAAGCAACAAGAATTTTATAACATTTATGAGACAATAGGACATTTGAACACTGAAGGGACAGTTGATATTAAGCAATTCTTCTTAACCATTTTACAGCTTGGTCAGGTAGGTATGAAAAAAGAGTAAAAAAAGTTTATTTTCTCTTTATATATGAGATACTAAACTACAGATCAAACAAATGCATGGATATAGTGTCTGGGTTTTGCTTCACTCTTACTCTGTGGGGGTGGATATGGGTAAGATGAGGCGGGGTAGGCCATGGGGTGATGTCATTGGGGTGGGTTTTTGGTTTTAAGTGCTCATTTTCATAGTTGTTAAAAATTCTCCATAATAAAATTTTAAATGGAAATGAAATAAAGAGATTTTCAGACATACAAAAGCCAAGAGAATTCATTACCTAAAGATCCGTGTTAAAAGTAGTACCATAAAGGGGTTTTCAGGAAGGAAAATTACCCCAGATGAGCACAAAATAATGCAGAAAAGAAAGTCAGTTCCTAGAAAATGCTAGTAAGTGGGTAAATCTAAACGGATATTAACTGTTTAAAATAATATTAACTGTCTTGTGTGGTTGAAATACATGTAGAATTAAAACACCTAACAAAATTACATAAAAGTTAGAAGAATTAATGGGGTTATCCTGTGATCCTTATATTGTCTTGGAAGAAATAAAAACACTAATTTATATTCAGCTGTAATGAATCAAGGAGGCAAGTTGCCATCTGTGAGGTAACTGCCTCTCTTCTTTAAAAGATTGGAGACTATCCTGGGTTGTTTATTTATTTTTATAAACAGTGGACCTATTGAAATGCATTTGTTTGGGGCAGCTGTTTCTTGCAATAAAAATTCTCTTTCCTCTTCATAATACATTTTGTTAGGAAGTAGGTGATAAACATATGCAGGGAACTAAAAATAAAGGATTAAGAGATAAGAATATGGTAACAAGATTGAAGTCCACAAGGGAAAAGATACAGATACCAACGAAAATGCATCAGTAAGAATGCTAACATAGGCAGCCTGTGCACACTTCACACAACAAAGGATTCTCTGCTACTCACCCCTCACCTGTACTAGATTTGACTTAGTATGGAAACTTTTTTTTATTAACAACTAAAAACGAGCCATATTTTTGGCATATTTCTATTTCTTTAAGTCATATAAATTATAATGTAAAAAAATTTAACATAGAAAAAAATGCACTTTAATATATTCCATTCAGGTAAATGTAATTAAATCTAAGTTATACTTCCTAGATAATTTAGTTTCTTCTAAAAACATGGATGAATAACAAAAAGAAATTTAGTTAAAAATGCTAAAAATTAGAATGTCAACCTTGCTTATGTGCAAATTTCAGAAGGTCTGTGTGCAACTACCACGTAAAGTTGTATAGCCGTTGAAAGTCTGGCACAGATTATGTCCTTTGAGCCTCACAGAAATCCAAAAAGGTAAAGGGCCACTGTTACTGTTTCTAATTTTTAGATAAAGAAAGGGAGGCTCTGAAAGATAAAGTAACTTATCTAAGGCAAATGATTAGATACTACTGATTACAAAAAGGAAATGACAGAACATAGTACTCGTAGAGCAACATACACATAGACCAGTGGAACAGAATCGAGAGCCCAGAAATAAATTTAAGCAGATATTCTCAAAAAATTTTTGACAAGAGCACCAGTAATACACAATGAGGGAAGAATGGTCTCTTTAATAAATGTCTTTCAGAAAACTGGATATGCACATGAAAAAGAATGAAATTAGACTGTTACATTATACATACACAAAAATCAACTTAAAATGAATTAAAGACTTAAATGTAAAACCTGAAGCTCTAAACCCTCCAAAATAAAACAGAGGAGGAAGCTCCTTAACAGTGGCCTTGGCAATGATTTTTTGGATATAGCACTAAAAGCTCAGGGCTACATCAAGCTAAAAAGCTTCTGCACAGCAATCAACAAAATTGAGAAAAAACCTACATATTCAAAAACAATGTTTGCAAACCATATATCTGATAATAAGTTAAAATAAAAATACATAAGACAGAAAAAATTCTCAACATCTCTAGTCATCAGGGAAATGCAAATCAAAACCATGATGAGATATCACTTAACTCCAGTGAGAATGGCTTTTATCAAAAAATCCCAAAACAACAACTGTTGGTGTGGATACAGAGAGATAGGAACACTCATACACTGCTGGTGGGACTACAAACCAGTACAACCTCTATGGAAAGCAGTATGGAGATACCTCAAAGAACTAAAAGGAGAACTACCATTTGATCCAGCAATCCTACTACTGGGTATTTACCCAAAGGAAAAAAAGACCTTCTAGAAAAAAGACACCTGCACTTGAATGTTTATAGCAACAAAATTCACAATTGCAAAGATATGGAAACAACCCAAGTGCCCATCAATACACGAGTGGATTAATAAAATGTGGTATATATGTATAACAGGGAGTACTACTCAGCCACACAAAGCAATGGTGATCTAGCACCTCTTGTATATCCTAGATGGAGCTGGAGCCCATTCTAGCAAGTGAAATATCACAAGAATGGAAAAACAAACACCATATATACTCACGATCAAATTGGTATTAATTGATCAATACTTATGTACAGATATGGAAATAACACTCATCAGAAATCAAGTAGGTGAGAAGGGGAGAAAGGGATGAGTAAATTCACACCTAACAGATATAAACTACACTATCTGGGGGACAGGCACACTTATAACTTTGACTCAAATAGTACAACGCAATTTATGTAACCAAAACATTTGTACTCCTATAGTATTCTGAAATAAAAATAATAATAATAAAATAAAAGCATATGGTAAGGAATTTAAACAGTACAAATTATAAACACATGTGTATGTGTGCACACACACACTCATATATATATATATATATATATTCCTCCTACGTCTGATCCTGAAGCACCACATTCTCCAACCCCACCCTCAGAGGCAATTACTGTTATAATTTTTCATGTCTACCTCTGAAAGAGATTCTATGAATATACAAACATGTATGTTTTTGACATAAATGGCAGCATACTATTAGAAAAAAAAGACATATTACTCATCAGCAAAAAATCCAAATACTTGATTAAAAAATGGACAAGTGACCTAAATAGACATTTTTCCAAAGAAGACATAAAAATGGCCAATAGGTATATGACAAGGTGCTCAGCATCACTAATCATAAGGGAAATGCAAATAAAAAAAATCATAACATGTAACCAAAATGTTTGTACCCCCATAATATCCTGAAATAAAAAAAAAAGCAAACACAATGAGCTATCACCTTACACTTGTCAGGATGGCTAAAATCAAAAAGAAAATAGATTACAAGTATTGGTGAAGGTGCCGAGAAAAGGGAACCCTTACACACTGTTCGTGGGAACGTAAAATGGTACAACCATTATGGAAACAGGATGGAATTTACTCAAAAAATTACAAATATGACTACCATAAGATCCAACAATCCCTCTTCTGGATATATACCAAAAGGAAATGAAATCAGTGCCTCCCATGTTCATTGCAGTGTTATTCACAATAGCCAAGATATAGAAACCTAAGCATTTCTTGATGGATGAACAGATAAAGTTATGATTACACACACACACCCACACACATATGTAACATTATTCAGCCTTAGAAAAGAAGGAGATCTTCCCTGCCATTTGCAACAAAGTGGATGAAGCTGGAGGATATTGATGCTAAGTGAAATAAGCCAGACACAGAAAGAAAAATACTGCATAATCTCACTTACATGTGGAATCTAAATAAGTCAAATACCATAAGTCCTCATGCAATGTCCTTGATAGTTTCTTGGAAACTATGATTTTTTACCTTAGGCTAATTGATGTAAACAAGAGTTAAGATCCTGTGGCATGTTTCTGGTCACAAAAACATCACCATACTTCTAAATGAAGACCCAAAACATTTATAATATTATACATTATAATATGCAAATTCCACACAGACAATGGCCCCGGCCAGAAAGTGATTTTTTTTTTTCTCATCAATGTTATAAAGAAATGACTTAGAACAAAACAGCATTATTTGAGGACTTGCTGTATACCAAAACAGACAGTAGAATGGTGGTTACTAGGTGTTGGAGGGTGGAGGAAATGGGGAGATGTTGAGCAAACAGTACAAATTTGCAGTTCTAAGATGAATAAGCTCTGGAGGCCTAATGTACAGCATAGTGACTATAGACAATATTAATATATACTTGAACTTTGTTTTTTTTTTTTTTTATTTCAGCTCATCATGGGGGTACATAAGTTCAGGTCATATACATTGTCCATGTCCCGCCCATCCCCCCGAGTCAGAGTCCCAAGCGCGTCCATTCTCATTCTCCATACAGTGCGCCTGGCACTCATCATGTAGTCATATACTTGAACTTTGCTAAGAGAGTAGATATTAAGTATTCTCAACCCCCCAAAAATAACTATGTGGAGTGATGGTTATGTTAATTAACCTGATTGTGTTAATCATTTCAAACTGTATAAATATATTACTGTATATTGTGCACCTTGAATATATATAATTTTATTTGTCAACTCTACTTCAATAAAGCTGAAAAAAACTAAAAAAATAATTTAAAAAATACAAAAGAGGAAATTTTGACACAGACATACACATATACAGAGCAAAGGCCATATAAAGAACAAGACAACCATATGCAAGCCAACAAGAGAAACCTCTGAATGAAATTAACCTTCAGATACCTTGATCTTGGAATTATAGTCTCCAGAATCATGAGAAAATCAATTTCTGTTCTTTAAGCCAAATAATAATAATAATAATAAAAGAAAAGGAAGAAAGAAAGAAAAAGAAGAAAAAAGAAGGGAGATGAACATGCAAAATAACTTAGTAAGTTAAATAACTTATTTTGTAGCAGTATTTATCACTCATACAAACGTTTCAGATTCAGAATGACACAGTAATTAGTACTTATAAATTTTATTAAACTCTTATGTTGTTTTCTAAAATAAAATTGGCAAATAGCATTAATCTCTCCCATTATAAATCACTGATGATGAAGTTTAATACTTCTTTTTCAATTGAGAAATATGTAAGTTAAAGGTTTGCCTACACATTTAATAGAATTGATTACTTGGTATATCTCAAATATCGTTAAAAAGTAAATTTCTCCTCAGTTACTATATAGGTTAGTGTTTTCAGACAATATTTTTAAGACTTTTTCTAATTCAATAATATTTTTTTTTTATTTAGACATTTTTCAAAGTAACATTGGGATTAGCTCCAGGGACTATGAAGGCTTAAAGAAATAGTACTATTCAACATACATGAACTTTATTCTGTTTTTTATCCTTCCTTACATATTTTCCATCCTTTTTTCCCTCTGTGCTATATTCCATATAGTTTCTTTTGATTTATCATTAAGCATTTTTTAATTCTTATTTATACAATCTGTTATCAAATCTAAGTATTCAATTTTTAGTGTCCCTTTTTGAAATTCTTATTTCCATGCTATTTTAGTTACTATAGCCTTGTAGTATAGCTTGAAGTCTGGTAAATTGATGCCTCCCAATTTGTGCTTTGTGCTTAAGATTGCTTTTGCTATATGGGGTCTTCTCTGGTTCCATACGAAGCCATAGAATTATTGTTTCCATGCTTTGTACATGCATATGCTACATTTTCTTCATGTAAAAAATGATATTGGCATTTTAATATGGATTGCATTGAATCTATTGATTACTTTGGGTAGCACAGACATTTTAACAATGTTGATTCTGCCAACCCATGAGCATGGTATGATTTTCCACCTGTTTACGTCCTCTGCTATTTCATTCCTCAGTGTTTTGTTGTTCTCCCTGTAGAGGTCTTTCACCTCCTTAGTTAAATATATTCCTAGGTATTTTATTTTCTTTGTTGGTATTGTGAAGGGTATTGAGTCTTTGATGTAATTCTCAGTTTTACTGTTGTTGTCATGTAGGAATGCTACTGATTTCTGTACATTGATTTTGTAACCTGAGACTTTGCTGAATTTGTTTATCAATTTCTGTAGCAGAATCTTTGACATTTTCTAGATATAAGATCATATCCTCAGCAAAGAGCGATAGTTTGACTTCTTCTGCCCCCATTTTGATGCCCTTGATTTCCTTCTCTTGTCTGATTGCTCTGATCCCTACATCTCTAGGATGAAGCCCACTTGGTCATGATGGATTTTTTTTTTGATAAGCACCTGCATTTGGTTTGCTAGGATTTTGTTGAGAATTTTTGCATCTACATTCATAAGGGATATTGGTCTGTAGTTTTCTTTTTTTGTTGTGTCCTTTCCTAGTTTTGGTATCAGGGTGATGTTGGCTTCATAAAACGTGTTGGGGAGGATACCTTCATTCTTGATGTTGTGGAATAATTTCTATAGGATAGGCACAGGAACAGAGACATAGACGAATGGAACAGAACTGAGAGCCCAGGTATAAAACCATTGTCATATAGCCATCTAATCTTTGACAAAGCAGACAAAAGCATACACTGGGGAAAAGAATCCTTATTCAATAAATGGTGCTGGGAAAATTGGATAGCCACATGTAGAAGACTGAAACAGGATCTCACTTCTCACAAAAATCAACTCACGGTGGATAACAGACTTAAACCTAAGGCATGAAACTTAAGAATTCTAGAAGAAAATGTTGTAAAAAGTCTTATAGATATTGGCCTAGGGAAAGAATTTATGAAGACCCCCAAAGGCAATCACAGCAACAACAAAAATAAATAATGGGACCTTATCAAATTAAAAAGCTTCTGCACAGCCAAGGAAACTACCATGAGAGCAAACGGACAACCTACAGAATGGGAGAAATTATTCGCATGCTACACATCCAATAAAGGGCTGATAACTAGAATCTATCTAGAACTCAGGAAAATCAGCAGGAAAAAATCAAACAACCCCATTAAGAAGTGGGAAAAGGACATGAACAGAAACTTTTCAAGAGAAGATAGACTAATGGCCAACAAACATGAAAAAATGCTTAACATTTCTAATCATCAGGAAAATGCAAATCCAAACCACAATGAAATATCACTTATCTCCAGTGAGAACAGCTTTTATCAAAAAATCCCAAAATAACAACTGTTAGCATGTATGCGAAGACATAACATTCATACACTGCTGGTGGGACTGGAAACTAGTACAACCTCTATGGAAAGTAATATGGAGATACATGAAAGAGCTCAAAGTACAACTACCATTTGATCCATCAATCCTACTACTGGGCATCTACATAAAGGAGAAAAAGACATTCTATAAGCAAGACATCTGCACTAGAATGTTTATAGCAGCACAATACACAGTTGCAAAGATGTGGAAACAACCCAGACGAGCATCAATACATGAGTGGATTAATAAAATGTGGTATATGTATACCATGGAGTTCTACTCAGCCACAAAAAACAATGGTGATCTAGAACCTCTTGTATTATCCTGGATGGAGCTGGAGCCCATTCTACTAAGTGAAGTATCACAAGAATGGATAAAACAAGCACCACATTTACTCACCATCAAATTGGTATTAACTGTTCAACACTTAAATGCACATATAGTAGCAACATTCATCAGGTGTCGGGCAGGTGGTGGGGGGATAGGTGCGTTTACACCTAATGGGTGTGGTGCGCACCATCTGGGGGATGGACACACTTGAAGCTCTGACTCAAGTGGGACAAAGGCAATATATGTAACCTAAATTTTGTACCCCCATAATATGCTGACATGAAAAAAATAAAAAAAGTAAAATATTGAAAAAAAAAGAAATTCTTATTTCGAGGAAGTTTATTTTTTTCTTTGCAAATTTGAATGTTACTTAACATTGTTTTCCTAATCTGTCTACTTACTTGCAAGATTTTCTTTTATTTCTTTAAACATATTAGACATAGTTGTTTAACAATGGGTGTCTCATACTATTGAAATCTGCAGATGAGTTTTCATTTGTCTGTTGCTCTTGCTGGTTGTCAAACATAATTGCTTGTTTCCATGTGTGCCTGATTTTCTTTGATGCATGCTAGTCATTGCTATTGATAAAATAATTGAGACACAGATGAGCATCACTATTTTTCCAGAGGCATTTGATTTAGTTTTAGTTTTAGTTACCTGGAGCACCACTTCAAATTACACTCATGCTTGAAATGTCTTGGATATACCTGGTACTGTGCATAGTGGCTATAATTATCTGTTCAGGCTGGTGTTTGATTTATAAACTCTCAGAGACCAGTTTTTTCTCTTTATTTCCTCTCTCTCCCTAGCATCCAGACAATTTTCCTCACATTCTGGGGGGAGTGTGGGTGATGTAGTGAATTTACATTGGTTTGACACTTGCCTTTTAAGATCACTTAATGGCTAGAGCCCCCATCATGCCAGAGCCTGAGCTGTTACTTCTACCCCATCATCCTCCAAGACAACCCAAATCACTCCTCATTTCCATGTTTATTTTTGCCCGAGTACCAGCTGTCCACATTATAAATGTGGACTGGAGTGCTATCTTAATTTTCTGTCCTTACTGTCTTCAAGATTTGGCCTGGTGATTTCTCACTATTTTGACTCTATTCTCTCTATTGTCACTATTCTCTCTAAAGCTGGTAAGATAGTCTGTGTATTTCATCCAGGTGTTTTAGTTGCCTTCATAGAAGAAGCTGGTCCGAGTATCCTGGATACCATTCCTAAAGCAAGAATCTCTCTGCAGTATTTGACCCAGTTGATCATTACCTTCTCATCGAAACATTTTCTTCACTCCTTTTCAGGACCTTGCACCACCATCTCTTTGTGATTTTTTTTTTTTTTATGTTGCCCTCTAGTCCAATTTACGGGTTACTCCGAGTACTCCCAAATGCTAAACAATGGAACACCACAGGACTAAGCTTTTGGCGTGTCTTCTTTCCTAGACTCATGCCTTTGCACTTCAATCTCTCCCACAACTTTCAATCCCATTAATATGCTAAAGATGTGAACATTTATATGTCCAGGTTGGGGATCTTCCCTAAACGCCAGTCTTAGATCCAACTTTATCCTTGGCATTTCCACTGGGAGGGCTAATAGATATCTCAGTTTTAACTTTTCAAAAACGGAACTCTTCAACTCCTGGCTTACAAAACCTACTTCCACTGCTCCTTTTTACTTAACCTGCTTTGCTTTTCTCTGTGAAGAAAGCTTCTGAGGTTGAGCATAATATCTGTGAGACAAAGCACCTTAATCAATTAGCACTAATTCTTAAGGATTCTGGAGTGGCCACCACACACTTCTTATATACATGAATAATAATTTAAACAACTACTGTAGTAAGTATATGGTATCTATTACCAGTCACTGAACATATGATTATTTCATTTAATCTCACAACACTTTGGGGAGTATACTGTATTTGTGTCCATTTTACAAATAAGGTTGAGACTCAGAGAAATTAAATTGTATAAGGTGACAGTAATTAATAGATGATGGAGTCAGAATTTGAAATCATGTCTATCCAACTTTAAATATCTCCTCTAATCCTTTGTATTAAACTACCTCTCTGAAAACAGAGGGCACAGAAAAACTTGGAAGGGCAGTGAATGAATGCCTCAAAAGAACACAAGTATATGAAAATGTATTGACATTTTAATTAAAGAATTGTCATATGCATTACTAGTTAATATTAGTAAGGGAGGAAAAGAAATAGTTCTAATGGTGTATTTTGCACAATTAACTAAATCATTTTCTATCCAGCATCACTCTCTTTTTTCTTTAGAGTTACTGGTTGAAGTGTAGAGACTTTTCCAGAAATTAGGGCAGCTTGCTCACTTCCTCACCTGCCCCATCTCTGTGCTCACACATAACTGAGGCAAGCAGGGAAGTAACATCTATGTTAGGATTGGGAGGTCTCGCAACACCTCAACACCTCATCCCATGTTGGCCTCCTCTTTCTGTATTTTCTCTACTCACTCCTTCCTCCCACCACCTGTCTGTTAGCCACAGAAGGAGGTTAAACCCTAGAGAAGTAGCTCTTCCCATGGGTGTGTTTTCAAAGGATGAAAAGGAAGTGCTGTGACTTGTAAAGTTACTCTTTTAATGTGAAGAATCACTTCTGCCTGCTTATGCTCCCGAGACTACTACAAGAATTTACCCTGGCCTAACTTTCCAGTGAATTTTCACTGACAACTGTCTTTATTCACTTTCAATAAACTTCTTATTATCTAAGCAAGTTTTACTTTGGGCATCATTTTTTCTCTCCAGAACTGTATGAACCCAAGTGGCTCCTTTCCTCTCTCTTCCTCTGTTATGTGTCAGAACTCAGCCAAAGAAGTGTCAACTTTAAATCCCGGAGCCTTTTAAATTCCCCAGAATTAGGATGTGCTTTGTTGTCACTCCCATGGTTGTATGTTTTGGCTTTTAAGAGGCTTGTAAGGCATGACAACCATGTTTTGCCATGTAGAATATAAAAGAGTATTTTGCAAATATGAATGAATATTTAAATGAGTGCAGTATCTTTCTGGGACATTCCTTTGTAGTGGTCCAACAGTGTTCTTATGTAGAAAAGATTACACTGTTTTGTTTTATACTTTAAGATATTATTTATATTAGTTTCCAAGAGAATTAAGAAATATACTACTAACGGAAGACATTGTTCTGTAAGATTTATAAGAAATGGAGTCATTTTGTTATTTCTTCAATAGTTTTCTTAGCCTGAGGCAACTCAGAATATCTGCAAGCTGTTTTGAATATGTTTAGTATTATATTACATGCAAACACATAGAAGTAGAGAGTAGAATGGTGGTTATCAGGGGTTGAGGGAGAGGGAGTTAGGAAGATGTTGGTCAAGGAGTACAAAATTTCATTATATGAGAGGATTATGTTCAAGAGATTGTGCAGTGTGGTGACTATAGTTAATAACAATGCATTATTGTATTTTGAAAATTGCTAAGAGACTTTAAGTGTGCGCACCACAAAAATGATAAGTATGTGAGGTAATGTATATTTTAATTTGCTCAAGTGAGCCATTCCACAACGTATACACATTTCAAAACATCATGTTGTATGTAATAAATATATATCATTTTTATGTCAATTAAAAATAAAATTAAAAAATAATACAACAATTGGAAATAGGTCAAACACCACAATTTTTAAAATGACAAGATTGCGCCTTCTCAGAAAAAAAAAAAAGGAGTAAGCACATAAAAAATCCTCAGGTATAACTGAGTAAATATTTAAAAAATAGTCCATTTCTATTTCATGGTAAATATAAATTCATCAAAAATGTTCATTCAGATATTAAAGATGAAACAAGATTTATCATTTTCTACATTTACGTTTTATTTAAATCAGTTTGTGATCTTTTTTCAACTGCTTTTACATGTATAAGGATTTTTAATGCACCGTTAAATGGTTGAAAAAGATGAAAAAGAATCTGCTACTTCAAAAGTGTTTAAAAAAATCACATAACAGTTGATAGCTGAGTTATGTGTTTACTATTTACAACTTCCTCTGTAAAGATACAGGTTTTGCATTCCTTGTCTTTTAAATTGTAATTGTACACATCTGTTGAGCACACATCTGGACATTTAGCCCAACTCATCATTTCCTTCTGTATGTCCAAAAACTGTCAGTTATTTCACAGGAGATTCAGCCCTTGGGACAACTGAAAAAGTTACATCCTTTTTTTTTTCCCCAGGTTTTATAAACTCTTCTTTACCTTTTCCGCAGGATACCAGTGAGTATAAAAATAAGCAGTCTGAATTCCTTCTGGGGCAGGAGAAAGCAGGATGGGAGGATAAGGGGCAAGGGCTTCATTAACATTTGCTTGTATAAAGAGAAAAAGCTTTCCTATGAAAGAACAGACATTGTCCATAAAGTCATAAAAGGAGTCTTTTTTTTTTTTTTTGACAAAGTAAATACAATTTGAATACAGGAAGGAGGCAGCCTCAACACCATGAAGAAGATCAGCACTTTCAAAAGGTAAAGACCTCACACTTCCTATTGTTAAATTGTCCAACTCCTCAAGAAAATATAATGATTTTAAATACATGTACAGCTAATATCATAGCCTCAAAATATACAAATCCAACCTTGACAGAATCATGAGAATTTAAAATGGAATAATCGTAGTGCAAGAATTTAGTACATCTCTCTAATTAAAAAAAGAAGATAAGAATAGTGTAATTAAGAAATTTAATGTAACCTAGCAGTGTCTGTTTGTCTATGTGTGTGTACTTATTTATGTTTTTATTAAGACACAGAAGGAGAATAAAAACAAAGAATAATTTAACATACAAAATGATTAACTATACATTGTGGTCATAAGGTTGAGGGAAGAGAAATGTAACAATATGTCTGAGCATATATTTTGTATGCATTTGTATTATTTCAGGTACATACAAAAATATAAAGTTAATTTAACTGTATGTCAAATTATCATAACTAAACATGAAAAGAATTAATTCTACTAAAGTTTGAAACAGTTCTTTGACTACATATATCCTCTAATGGAAAAACAAAACCGAAAAGAAATCTTAAACTTCTATCAGTAAACTTCCTGTTTGATATTTTTATTGTATAAAATGTATGTGCATACTATGTGACATAGGAAATAATTAAATATATTAACATTATTAAAAACCAAGATTTTCAGTGTTAGAGAATATAAATACAAATGTAAAAACTTAAGAGCTAAGTGCTAAAATATTAAACTTGAATGTAAGATGTCAATATGAAATTATATACACCTATATTTATGCATACACATATACATACATATATGTATTCTATCTCCACTAGAAGGAACAGAAAAATGCTGGCTAATAGTTGCAGAAGAAATAATAGATTTTTAAAAAATCATTTTACAACTCCTAGTATAATAATTGATTCAGACAATTCTCAAAAATGAAGGCTAAAATCATTGTATGAAATGTTTTATGGAAATAGGACAGGCTCATGTACCAAAGTATAAGGTAATTGGTAATTACTTACAAAAAATGCTAATTTTTGACAACTAATTAAATTTTTAATGGTCCATAGGATATTTGTATTTTCCTTAGGTTATTTAATCACTTTGTATATGCAACAATTTTTTTCTAGAAGTTTGTCAGTTTTTTATTTCACACATACATAATATGTAATACATATAATTTTATGTATATATATATATATATAACTTATAATACAAGTATAGGTTTTATTGTGCTATATTTCATTGAGTTTCTCAGATGTTGCATTTTTGGCAAGTGCAATAGCTTAGTGAGGAAGGCAAATCAAAAGCTGAGATAGGCTGAAATCTAGGCCTCTTGTGCCAAATAGTTAGCCAAGTTGTGAATGCAAAACTCTTGAAGGAAATTAAAGGTGGTACTCCAGTGAACACAGGAATGATAAAAAAGGGAAACAGCCTTATTGCTAATTTGGCAAAAGTTTTAGTGATCTGGATAAATGATTAAATCAGCCACATTACCTTAAGCCAAAACCTAATCCAGAGCAAAGCTCTAACTATCTCTAACTCTATAAAGCCTGAGAGAGGTGGAAACTTCAGAAGAAAACTTTGAAGCTAAGAGAGATTGGTTCATGAGGTTAAAGAAAGAAGACATCTCTATAACATAAAAGTGAAAGGTATAGCAGCAAGTGTTGATGTACAAGCTGCAGCAAGTTGTCTAGACTTAACTAAGATCATTGATAAAGGTGCTACACTAAACAATAGATTTTTATTGTAGACTAAACAGCCTTATATTGAAGAAGATGCCATCTGGAATTTTCATAGTTAGGGAGGAGAAGTCAATTCCTGGCTTCATAGCTTCAAGGGACTAGTTAATTCTCTTGTTAGGAGCTAATGCAGCTGGTGACTTTTAAGTTGAAGCCAATGCTCATTTGCCATTCTGAAAATCCTAGGGCCCTTAAGAATTACCTGACATCTACTCTGCCTATGTTCTAGAAATAAACAACAAAGCCTGAATGACAGCACATCTGTTTACAGTATGGTTTACTGCATATTTTAAGCCCATTGTTGAGATCTACTGCTCAGAAAAAAAATTCATTTCAAAATGTTACTGTTCATTGACAATGTACCTAGTCACTCAAGAGCTCAGATGGAGATGTACAAGGAGATCCATGTTGTTTTCATGACTGCTAACACAATATCTATTTTGCAGCATATGGATCAAGGAGTAATTTCAATTTTCAAGTCAATTTCCTAAGTCAATAGCTGCCATAGACAGTAACTCCTCTGATGGATCTCAGCAAATCTTCTGGAAAGTATTAATTATTCTAGATGCCATTGAGAACATTCCTAATTCATGGGAAGAGGTCAAAATACCAACATTAACAGGAGTTTGGAAGAAGTTGATTCCAACCCTCAACCTTCCAACTGACTTTGAAGGGTTCAATACTTCAGTTAAGGAAGGAAGTGTGTATGTAGTAGAAATAACAAAAGAACTAGAATTAGAAATGGAGCCTGACGATTTGACTGAATTGCTACAATCTCCTGATAAAATTTTAACAGATGAGTAGTTACTTCTTACGGATGAGCCAAAAAATATGGTTTCTTGATATGGAAAAAATGTGGTTTCTTGTTATGGAATCTATTCCTGGTAAAGATGTTGTAAACATTGTTGAAATGATGACATGTTATTTTGAGTATTACATAATCTTAATCGATAAAGCAATTTTTTCTCCAATTTTGAAAGAAATTCTACCATCAGTAAAATGTTATCAAATAGCATCATAAGCTACAGAGAAATCTTTCGTGAGGAAGAGCCAACTGGTGCCACAAACTTCATTGATGTGACCCCAACCTTCAGCTACCACCACACTGATCAGCCAGCAGCCATCAGCACTGAGGCAAGACCCTTCACCCCAAAAAGATTATGACTCACTAAAGGCTCAGATAATCATTAGCATTTTTGGAAATAAATTAATTTTAATTAAGGCATGTAAATTGTTTTTAGACAATGCTATTGTACACTAGAGTATAGCATAACCATACTTTTATATGCACTGGAAAACAAAAAAATATGTGTTACTTGCTTTATGGCAATATTTTCTTTATTGTGGTGGTCTGGAACTGAACTCCTAGTCATCAAGGTATGCCTTATTATTATATATTATATATAAGGAAATCTGCCTTATGGCCATCCTGATCTGAAGTACCTAATATCACTTATGAACTTTTCTCCTCAAAAATATTTAACCTGAGTCTAATCAATCTAGAGTCTAGAACCAACATTCAGTTTGTAGAGAACTCAGAAGACAGAAGGAAATGTTAAGCAACACTGGAAGAAAATGGAAGAAACAGCAATGGAACAAAGCAGTCTGACAACTAGAATGTGGATCATTTTATGAGACAACTTGCCTGGTCTTTTCTGATATAAATGGCATAGAAAAGTCAGGTGACAGCATCAACTTAAAAGACACAAAAAAAGACAAACAACTTTACTGGTAAACATTGATTTGATCTCATTAAAAATTTCATAAAAGACATTTTTGGTTTAATTGGGGGAATTAAAAAACAGACTGACAACATTAGATGATATAATAGATTTATTTTTCAATTTCTTAGGTGTAATAATGGTATTTTTTTTATAAAAGTGTTATTATCACTGGGGGATGCATCATGTAATAATCCATACATGGAAATTATTCAATTATACCCACTCATCTCTCCATCTATAATATTAAAATATATATTCCTGTCAATTCATCTTCAAGAGAGCTAGCAGGTTGGGTAATTACTAATATTATTTCAGAAAGTAACAAGGTTTTAATTCCCAATAGGACTGGTACTTGTTTGGCCTGACTCAACAAATATTTTGTTTTACCATGCTTGATTCTAACGAAGAAGATTCAAAATCTGGAGTCCTTTAGGATTTGACAAATGGCAAGAAGACATTTTGTCACCTATAAAACATCTTCCTTTCATTTCAACGTTAGTGAAATTCAGAGCTCACCCTTCACCCACAAGGTTTTGACAAAACTCCTGACAATTATAACCTTAAGTTCTCCCTATTGAAGTTTATGGATTTTGTAGACACTGAAATATGCACCTAATCACTAAAAGGATGGTTGGTCCCTAATATCTAAGTGATATGTATTGCTGTTCCAAGGAGTTCCTGTTATGCTGCAGTTATATATTTCTTTACATTGACATATTATTCATTGCCATTTTCATAAAATATTTATCAATATTTTCTTGATATTTGTAATTGTATCTATCTTTTGTCATTTCCCATTTTCCTTAAGATATTTATTTAGACAAAAAAAATAAGCTATGATGGTAGTAACACTGTGCCTATATAGTCATTATCTGCTTTTATTCTTAAATTATATGATTGCCTATAATATTCTTTTTTAGCAAAATTTTAAAATTTATATCTTTGTTATAAATATGATTTATATATCACTGCCTTCACTGGAATATCATCTACTCAACTTCGTTTACATTCTTCATTGTTTTCTACTTTCTACTTGTTTGGTTTTATGTTTTATGTGCAGTTCACTTTGTCCTTTTACTTAGAGTCAGTTTTTTTTCCCTAAGCAGTATTATCACCATGGTGGAGTCCATCAATTCTGCATAATAACTTATTTTTCCACTATATTCCTACATTTCTAAAGAAAAGAAAGATCACTAGTAATGAAATCTAATAGTGATGAAATAGGATTTCTTGTTGATTTAACTACCACCTGCACATCTGGTGTATTTTTCAGGGGCTCATCTGTACTGTTTGGTTAACTCACAGTGTAAGCACTTCACAGAGAGAACGTGTCTTCTCTGATGTTTCAAACAGCTCCAAAACACAGAGCTGGAATTGAGCATTTGTTTTAAAAGACGACGTGGCACAAGCTACATAGTGTGATAATATACCGTTGAGAGGTTTTTTTCTACAATCAAGATTTGCAAATTTGGAGAGGGGAAAAAACATATACTGTTTATACTTTAGCAAAGCCTAAGACACAAAATTACATTTTGGAAGTCATTTTAAAAAGTACGAGGCTTCAGTTGCAAAAGAAAGGACAAAATGAAATTAGCTGTTAGCATAAATGAAGAAATCTGTTTTAGTAATATTTTTTCAAGTCATTTTCTAGGTCTGGAAAAGATTTTTCAATCTCTCTATGCTGGAAAAACATTTTTTGACAAATTAATATTTAATTAAGCTGAAAGACAACAAAAGAAACTTTAAAATGTAGGTAAAATGTGTAAATTCTGATGGATTTTGTTTCTTCCAAAATCTTTCAATATTTTTAAAATAGCCAAATAAAAACATTAAAGTATTGAAAGAAAAATGATCATGGATAAGTTTGATCTACCAAAAAAAAATCAAGTTACGTGATATTCACTTGAGAAAAAGAAAAGCTCATTATAATTTGACTTACAATAGTTAACAACTTTTCGTCTAGGAAAAGATTGTTAGTATCGTGTCTATCTGAGTAAAAGCTTAAAACAGTTTGTTAGTGGTCCCTGCTGTCTACGTATCCATAGGGAGACCTAAATGTTCATTTTTCTATGTAGCATCATATTAAAGACAAAGATTATTTCATTACAATTTGATAAGTAATAAATAATCAGAGTGCCCTAGCTTTGGTTTATATTATATATTTGTACATATACTAAATAACACAAAAATATATTACTTCTTTACAAGATCCTGTATGAAGGACTATTTTTATCTTCAGCTAACAAGGAGAAAAAAATAAGTTTGTGCGAGGATAAATAAATTTAATCATGCATTTTTGTAAAGTAATTCTTTTAACTATTGATATATATTAACTATCATTTAAAGCAAACATCGTATTTATATCATTCTATTATACGTAATACATTACATAAACAGAGAAGCCACACAACATAATTATTTATTGTTTTCCTGATGATGTGGCAGACTCCACTCTAAGTCTTTTCTCCATTTTGACTCAGTTAGACCTCGCAATGATCCTGCGAGGATTATAATATTGTAATCTGCATCTTACAAAAACGGAAATTCAAAGAGGAAGCATAACTTGCTTAATATTACACAGTCTGAAAGTAGAGCTAGGATCCAAATCCAGGCAGTTTGGTTCCCGGGTCCATTCTCTCACTCTATACTAAAGAGGCTGTCTCTAGAGAATGTGTTTGAATACACATTTCATTTTCTACATTTTGGTCACTTGTGCTTTTTTCTGCAATTATTCTTTATACAAATGCTTTAGAATAAGAAAAATAGGTTATTCCTATTTTTTATATGAACATTGTGAGGTCAATTCTTATGGTACACTCTCACTTTGTGCCCTCAGAATAAAAGAATCACAATTCCAAGAAATACAATAAAAAAATGAAGTTAAAATGGGAAACACGTTTGTTGTTAAACAAATAGCAGAAAAACAGTTTAGGAAATTACTCAAACTCAAAAAAATTATAATTTTCAAGTTTTTCCTTTGATTTTTGTACTTGATTCATAGTTTGTACAAACACAGAAAAATAATAAACTATGATCCTTTACACATGTGTTTTGGAGGAACTATGGTAAGTTTTATGACAGACGGTATTGTTAACTTTTTATCATCATCAAAAGTACATAAAAATCCTGTTAATCTCCTTTTTCTTCTACTTCCCTTGACTCTGGTATACATCAAAAAGAAATCTTCACTTCCCTTGTTCTATCATTACAAAAAGACTCTGGTATCCATCAAAAAGAAATCTTCACTTTCCTTGTTCTATCATTATAAAAATAATAATAGTATTTTGCTAGTATAGGAAAAAATTTACATAATTTTAGAAAAAGACAGTAAGAAAATATATAGCACTTAGATAAACACATCAAAATGAAAGGATTATGATCCCCATTATACAAATGAGGAAACTGAGCTTTAGAAAGATTAAATGAATTGGAAAGTAGGTGCCATTGACTCAAAATGTGGCATTTTTCCCACTAAATATTGCCTTTTCCTGGAGCCAATGAAACAGCTCTGTACATGAACAGAGAACATTATTGTTTTCCAGTCAGTAAGGTTATTGTTAGGAGGCAAATTGTGTCCCACACAAAATTCTTATACTGAATTCCTAATCCCCAGTACCTCAGAGTGTGACCATATGGTTAAAATAAGAAGACGATCAAAATATGATTTTATGAATCACAGTTTCTTTCCATACAAAGATAATTTTTTATCTTTGGTTCGCAATGCTTAAAGCAGGGGAGAATAACTAGAACAGAGCTCAGAGGGAATGCACTCCATAAACATATTAACTACACAGTGAGAGAGTTTCAATCCAGAGTCCAGTTATTAAACTCTAGTTGCTTAGTTAGGATGCAAGCAGAACTTTGTGGAAATTAAAGTCTAATTAAAGCTTGAGGTGTACCTTTATAGGAGGTGCTTTGGCAGAGATGATGTTCAACACAGTGGAGACTCATGAGGATCAAGGTCTCTTGATGCTGGAGGATGGTATTGGTGTCAGTGGGCAAGGTTTTGGAGGTTAACTCAAAGGCTAACAGGGTGTGGCCCTGTCACAACCCGAGCTGTTGATCTTTGGTCTTCAGAGAGGTGGCTGACAGAGTGTAGTCTGCGTCAGCCTAAATTCTCAAAGTGCCTGTCAAACTCTGAAGTTTATATGTATTTCAGAGTCCAGTAGTTGAAGCCAATAATAGCTCACATAGGGATCCTATAGGTGTGATGTCACATTCTTAAAGGAGTGGGAGTATGCTTCAAATTCTTATTTTAGGAAAATAGATATATATCACTCATGCAGGAAACTATGTAAGTGTTTGGAATCATTTCAAAGGTACATAACATAGCATTTGCACATAGGTTCTCTAAAGAGGTAAATAAATTAAAATGAGGTCACTAGGGTAGGTCCTAATCCAATATGACTGATGTCCTTATATGAAGAGGAGATTAGGACACAGACACAGAGGAAGACCATGTGAAGACACAGCAGGATGTTGGCCATTACAAGCCAAGGAAAGGGGCCTCAGGATAAACCCATCCTGTGGACATCTTGATCATAGACTTCTAGCCTTCAGAATTGTGAGAAAATGAATATCTGTTGTTTTTTCTTAACCCTTGAAGCAGATACCCCCCCCAAATTTAACCAAGACAACCAAACTCAGAATAAATATCCTAATAGAGAAGGACGAAAACTAGTATCTTCTGAAATTGAAACAAAGCAGTAGGCCAAACTGGTAAGGATGGCCAATTCCATGAAGTTATCAACGAGTCTTCCATGACAGTTCATCTTCTCCTCCTGGCCCTATGGCGCTTTCCTTGCACAGAACTATAGTGTAATGGATCAGACAATCCCCTCTTTTTTCAAAACCAACATCTTTAGTCCCACTAAAGTTCAATTCAAAACAAGTACTAAAATGTATTAGCTTTGTGGCATATTGCTTAATCTTCAGAGCCCCTTTTTTCTTCTGTGTAAACAGGGGGTAATAAAACTAATAAATCAATCCCAGCCCTACTTCCTATCCCTCAGCCTGCTCAGTAATCAGCATCCTCCTTTTAAATCTTTTTTTATAAATGTGTTTCTAATATCGCTTACCTGAAAATAAACCTATACAAAAGAATGGTGTAGTCACATATCTTAATATGGTGCATTAACCTGGGGTGTGAAAAACTTTCAGGCACTGAGCAAAGGCATATAACTAACTGTTGGTTTGGGAAGACTTCTACTTGTATTAATGAAGGTACATCAAAATCATAGAGCTTTAAGTGTTTCATGTTTATTAAACAAATTTCTAATCATAATTGAGCCATGATATTAATTTATTGTATTGGCAATACAATTTTTAAGTGAAATAAAATTGACTAAGATAGAATAAGAAACTTGCGTGTATCATGTTGGTAGGAGAAATACTGTTTCATGAAATTGGGTGTGTGTGTGTGACAGAGTCATATTGCAAATTGTAATTGCTATGACAAATTCATGAAGTTTCAAATCCACTAAGAGTAATATTTAAAAACATAAATCATGTCATGTCTTCTCAACTCACTGTAAATAAAAGGTAATGTCATTACAATAATTTACTAGGCCCTGCGTGTCTGTCTGCCCTGCCCCACATCTATGATGTCCACATGACTTGTAGCTTTCATCCCCTCTCACTTGGCCCCAGCCTCAGTGATCTCCTAGCAGTTCCTTAAACGAGTCCATTATGTTTTTGCCTCAGAGACTTTGCACTGGCTATTCCCTCTGCCTGGGCCTCCCTTTCTCCGGAATTGTGGGGCTCACCCGCTTAGAAAACTTTAGGGCTATGTTCAAATGTCACCATTTCAGAGAAACATTATGGATCATTCTGTAAAATATAACACCCACACCAATCTCCCACTCTCCATTTCTATTAACCTGCCTTACTAATGTTACTGCGATATCATCTCAACATTATAATAAGAAGCCTCATAGCACTGTTTTGGTTTTTGAGGATCCCATGTGTCTAAAAAAGTGAAGGTATATAGTAGTTCTTTGATGAATATTTGTTAAAGTCATAAATGAATGTCATTCCTCTCCTAAAAATCCCCCAGTGGCTCCACATTATACCCAAAATAAACAGGCTAGGAGGTGGATAGTGTGGCAGGATTTATTTACCAGCTTCATTATTGCCTGTCCACAGGATCCTATAAGACCTGGCCCCTGACTATCTATCCCAACCTCTTTCGTCCAGGTCACCACTGGTGTCCCCCACATATGGTCTCTTGATAATTCTCAAATGTGCTAAGAACATTCCCTTTTTAGGAAGTTTCCTCTATCTATAAAGCTCTTTCCTTGGATATGCCTATACTGCCTTCTTCACCTCATTCAAGTTTCTACTAAAATTCTACATCCTCATGGAGGTTCAACAGAGGCCTTATCAGAGTGTTGTGTCCATCACCCCCTATCCCATAGTATGCCTCACTACAGGCATTATATTACCTAACATACATTTTTTGGTATTTATTTATTTATTTTAGTGGGTTTTTTTAATATATATATTTTATTTCAGAATATTACGGGGTACAAATGTTTAGGTTACATATATTGCCTTTGCCCCACCCCAGTCAGAACTACAAGCATGTCCATTCCCAGACAGTGCGCACTGCACCCAGTAGGTGTGCTTATACCCATCCCTTCCTCCCCCCTCCCTCCTGCCTGACACCCGATGAATGTTACTTCCATATGTACACGTAAGTATTGATCAATTCATATCAACTTGATGGTGAGTACATGTGGTGCTTTTTTTTCCATTCTTGTGATATACTTCACTTAGTAGAATGGGCTCTAGCTCCATCCAGGATAATACAAGAGGTGCTAGATCACCATTGTTTTTTGTGGCTGAGTAGAACTACATGGTATCCATATACCACATTTTATTAATCCACTCATGTATTGATGGGCACTTGGGTTGTTTCCACATCTTTGCAATTATGAATTATGTTGCTATAAACATTCTGGCATTTTTAACAGAATGACTTCTTTTTCCTTTGCATAGATGCCCAGGAGTGGGATTGATGGATCAAATGGTAGTTCTACTTTTAGCTCTTTGAGGTATCTCCATACTACTTTCCACAGAGGTTGCCCTAGTTTGCAGTCCCACCAGCAGGTTATGAGTGTTTCTATGTCTCCACATCCATGCTAACATTTGTTGTTTTGGGACTTTTTGATACAAGACATTCTCATCAGAGTTAAGTGATATCTCATTGTGGTTTTGATTTACCTTTCCCTGATGATTAGAGATGTTGAGCATTTTTCATGTTTTTTGGCCATTAGTCTGTCTTCTTTTTAAAAGTTTCTGTTCATGTCCTTTATCCATTTTTTAACGACATTGTTTTATATTTAGACTTTCTTCCTCCATTAGGATGTAAGCTTCATAAAAGCTGCAACTTTTATTTATTCACTACTTTATTACTAGTAATTAGAAGATTTCCTACTATATAGTAGGTGCTCATTAACGTCAGATGGAAGTCTGAACACCCACTTTATAGGGTTTCTTTGGGAATTAAATAATATATGTACTGTGTTATTAGTATAAAGCACCTAGTCTTATACCTAGCAATATGAAAAACATTTATTCAATAATAACAGCAATACTTAAACAGTATTAATCATGAACTTTTCACTTTCCTAAGTATTGCTCATTTAAGCTTTATCAAAATCCTATGAGGTGTATACTATTATTATTCCCATTTCATAGATGTGAAAACTAAGACATACAGAGATTAACTTGCACAAATATTGGTTAATAAATGTTAGTACTAGAAGTTGAACTCAGGAAACCTGGCTCCAGAATCTATGTTTTTAACACTATATGTGTTGCTTCTCCAATAGCTTTTGATGATACTTATCTATTAATTGTTTGTGTTATTATTAATACTATTACTAGCATCATCATTTCAGAAATATAAATTTTAAGCAGAATCCCATTTGGTTTTTTTCCACACCACTTCAGCATATTCAGAGATTTGGGAATGTCAGAATTCAGGGATCATGGGGGAAGGTATGAGGAATGGTAATAAGTTAGACAAATGCAGGTGGATTTTACCGTTGGTGATCCAATAAGAATACAATCAAGATGTATTTTTAAAATAAAGAATGAGTCATAATATATGGCAAAGAGTTACAAAAATCTTAGGTATATTCCGATATCTTTTAGAAAAGACACACAAGAGTAGCAGAATGTTAGTAATCTATTCTTCAGTGTGGACCACAACCCTGGCATCATCACAAGTAAAAACAATTTCTAATCAGCATATCTGTTTAATTTCTTTGTTTAAACAATGATGAACATAAGGATGATCTAAATTTAACTCCTATGAAAAGTCAGAAAAAAATGAATAACTTGAAATTTAAGTTATATACAGAAGCTCACTTAGTTATAAAGAAGTTGAGGGAATAAATGCTTGTAATTAATTTCACAAAAATTGTGATCATATTTTTAGATTCAGAAAGAGATGAATAAAAAATGAATCAAGCAGTTTACTTGTGTGTCAAAGAACTGGAATTTGGGGGACATTATAAATGGCTTGTTTTAACAATTTTAGATGAAGGTACCTATTTCAGGACTGAATGAAATTGTGTTATGTCATAAATGTATGCTCAATCCTTCAAAATGAAGTAGTAAAAGGTATAATTGGGTAAACTCTAATTTATTATCCTATGTAATATCTGGGGATGCTGCCTGTATCAGTCAGGATGCAACTGGGAGACAGAAACCACACTAGTAATTTCAATAAGGAAAAGTTAATATAAAGAATTAACTAGTAAAAAGGAAGCTAACTACTAAAAAAGGTAATGGAGTAGGAGTAGGTTAGCAGTACAGAAGTAGCAACAGCAGAATGCAGTTACTGCCTATAGAGCTGAGGGAGACAGAATAAGGCGGGTACTTACGAATTTAGAAGAGCCCAGCACACATACTCACATACACATCACAAACAAATCTAAGACTCAGACATTTCTGGAGAGGTTGCTGCTACCACTGGAATTCTGCTGATGACAGACAGGCTTGCTAGAGTATATAGGCCCCAGTGGGTGTGGGCTGCAGCTAGTTTTTTGGTATGGCCCCTGAATGGCGGAGAATCCAGCCAGAAGGCGTAGGCTACTGCTGAGTCAGGAGGTGACCAGGACTAGGTCTCAGGTTCAAATTTTCTAAGTCTTCATAGAAAATAGCACTCTGGAAAATGGAAGCAAAGTCTCTTTCTCATGTTCTGCTTCACAGTGACCCTCCAGACCCTTAAATTGGCAAAACTGAACATCAAGCCAGCTGGCAAAAGAGAAATGTCTACAGGGTGAAGCTCTGATAACACAGGAAAGGCAAAGGAGGATAGATTTGGAAAAGAGAGGCAATAAATCAACAAATGGCATCTTGGTACTTTTCATCCTTGCTTATGGAAACTGATACAGATAAAAACTATTTAAGGTCACATGTTTATGCTTACAGTCACAAATCTTGGTTCTTATTTCTAAATTTGGTTACCTACTATATCATTCTGCCTTAGAACTAACTATTCACTAAGAAGAAATCACATTGCTGGCATTATTTATCAATTTAACTTTTTATAAAAGTATCTATAGATAAAGTACGTAAATTTTAAGTGTACAATTAACTCAATGAATTTTTACAAATATATGGCCTCATGTAAACACAACCCAAGACAAGATACAGAGTATTATCACCACTCAGGAAGCCTCATTCATGCACCTCCCAAGCAGTAACTATTCATTTCTTAAATGTTTCCTTAAAAATTTTTTACTTGTTTTCTTACATGTTTTGTATGACTAAATAACAGGAAGTACAAAGAAAAGCAATGTACCATTTTGTAATGGAGGAAAAGCATGCAAGAGGCTACTTTTAGTTTAAGAGCTATTTAATTTTATCATCCTATATTTCTAATGCTGTCAAAGCCCTCTACGGAAATTGTTGCACTACCCTTGTTTTTGTTAAGATGACAAGAATTAGCGATTTATTTCTCATTACAGAGGAAATGAAATGAATTAGAAAGAACATATATCAATGTATAACTTAAATATCCCTCTGATTTGTTACATAGTGATAGAAATGGAGTTCAAATTTTTGAACATAAACTGTTTTCTACTAATATGAAACATTTTCCAAATGTGACAAAATACTGCATGTACACAATATAAACCAATGACAATGAGGAGAACAATAACAAAAACAACAAACCTAGCAATGATTTGTATTACTAAAGAAGTAATTTAAATACACATAAAAACAAAATTTCAGATATATAGTATATTGCTTCTTCAAAACTCATAGCATTTAACCTACTAACAAATGTGGAATATGTTTGTGTTATATCATTATATTGAGCGTAGTGAAAGGAAAGTAACACATTAAGGAGGAAAAGTAGGGGTTTTTTCCTTACTGTATTTTAAGATGATATTTGGAGTTTGGAATTATTGAAATTTTTCAGTTAAATAAATTTGGCCAGTTATTCAGTTTGGGCTCTGTAATCCAAGAGGTTAAAGAAATTTGATATTATGTTTTTCTTAGCCCTATGTATTTAAATATCTAAAAATATATTTTTAATATTTTACAATATTATTTACATTTAGAATTTAAAAATTAGCTATCATATTGAAGGTTGGCACATTTCACTACATTACTTGCTTTTCATTACAAGTCAAAAGTCTTTGAACTTATGATTAGGCTCCATAGCCTGAAGGTTGTGAGTGTTTTTCCAGAAGGTTTTCAAATTTTTTTAATGCCTGCCTCCTTCACTGGATTCAGTTCAAATTTTTCTAATGGGAAGCATACTTTAAATAGCCTTGATTCCACATTTTTAATATGTTATTTTATTTTATTGCTCTTCCCTAACTGAGAGCACTTACAATCAACATATTTTTAAGAGTTTTATATTTAGGAATATTTTGTTGGTCCTTTGTTTTCTGTTATAATGGGCTTTCAAAGATTAAGCAAATTTGCAGATTTCCCAAACAAACACATCTGTACTGGACAGTGTGCTATTAGAAGGTTCCTGAAAGTAAGTAATACAGTACAATATAAATGATTTCTGCAGTACTCTTTTGTTGCATAGAAAATGAGAAAGGTTGCCAATGAGTTTATTTTAGTGAGAAAACTATGACTTTGAAATAAAATACAAATATTTTACTACATAGACCATATTTTAGTCTTAATCATGTTTAATTTAGGAGTATCCTCTTGCATTTATATACAAGGAAATGATGTCAGGATCTGATATATTATGTTCAAAGACAAAGGTTATCACACACAAAATAAATAACTTTTTCTAGTTTATATATTCACTTGAAATTGTTTTAATAAATTATCACTCCCCATAGTTTCATTAAATGCATACGTTTGAGGTGCTTAACAAAAATAATGCTGTATCTAAAGCTGAGCAGCCTTAAGCATAACACTTGTCCATGTTACTCCTATTTCCTTCATCCTTGCTTGGGAAGGATATCTGGTCCCAAGTACTCCTACACACATAGTTCAGTTATTCACCCTGGTCTCAGGTCTCTTTTTCCCATCCGCCATCTATTTTTTATTATTATTCCAGGTTTCTTCCTCTTCCTTCCTTCCTCCCCACCCACTCAAGCTAACCACCCACTGAAATCCTGAGTTCTGCTCTTCGGTAGCTTTTCAGAGTTAGTACTTTACCCCACTTCCCTTCAGAAATACTTTGGCATACTTTATTTCTCCTCAGAGACTACTTGCTTGCCTTAGCTCTACAACCATTCTTCAACCCCTGTGTATCCTTGCAGAGGTTCAGACCCAGACCTGTACCCCACACTTTCATTTCCCTTTCTATACCAAAACATTTCTTTGGAAGGTGCAGTCAAGAATCCCCAAAGCCATCAATTTCTAAATGTCTTTTTAATGAGAAATAAGAGGTGAGAAAAATGCACCTCCAATAATTTCACATTATTTTTGAAAAACGGCTTCAGATTGTCTCCCCTTAAATTTTAAAATAAACTTTCATTATTAATATTTATATCCAGTAAAATATGCTATTTTATTCATTTATTTATGCATTCAATAAGTATTTACTGAGCATCTACTATGTAGCAAACACAGTTCAACACAAATTAACAAAAAGTCTTGGTTTGGAACTTACCGTGGGCCATGCGATGGAACCAGTAGTAACCAAAGTCAACTCCTAAGAAGGTCAAATACCAAGTCCACGGCGAATCCCAAGGCAAATTGAAGAGCCTGTAGTTCTCCCAGATATAAATGTAAGTGGTCAGTTCAATGCTCCTGAAAAACAGACTGGGAAATAAAATTCAAACCCAATAATTATACTATATTTTAAATGTAACATTATGTTACACATTTCAGATAACACTTACAGATTAATATATTCATATGAAAAAATGAAACTCTTTCCCTGTTACTTTATTTCTTCATCTTCCAATATTCTTTTTAAAGGCATAACTTCCTTGGTATCAAAATGATTCACATGGTGTTTCCTTTTGTTTCATAGGAGGATGCCAGCTGTTTGTACTCTCAATTTCATGGAATTTACAAAGCCATTCATTTTTTATGTCTCTTAAAATACTTTTCATGGAACTTTTCAAATATGACAAAACTACAGCTTATTTTCTGTGATTGTCATTTTCAAATCTTATTGAAGAATACCATACCTTGAGGATGCCTTATGAAAGAAGTATAAAATGCAAAAAATTATAAATGCTGTATTTTAAAGGGAACAGCATATTGTCTATTGCCCTCAAATATGCTAATAACATAAAATTTGTCTTTAAAGTTGGTTCTAATTTTGTTCTCTTTCTTCTTCTGTTCTCCCTCCTTTTTTTTGTTTCTATTCCACACATACACACACCTTTAATGATTTTTAGATGTACTTATGATCACATATGGGATTCTCATAACATTTCAATATTTCTTATAAAGAATATAAGCTAGAGCTTTTAAGATGTTAGGAAAAAATCTTTCCCTAGAAGTAAGATTCACAAGCCTAGTTAAAATAAACAATTGTTTTTAAAATCTAGATACTAGACTATGTCTTTCCATCTATTCTATCAAGCTTCTACAAATTCTTATTTCAATGATGTTCAAAAACTACATAATACACTTGAACTTTCTAAAGTGTATTTTTAAGTTTTCTGTGATAAAATTTAAGATTAGATTCAAAATAATCATTTGTTTTATCATGTTTATATATTTGATTATGTTTTTTTGACTATAGTTATTATCAAATATAAAATGAATTGATCATTCTACCTAATAAACATTTATTAATAAGCCACCAACATGTTTGGTACCCCAAATTCTGAGGAAATTCTTAAATATTCTAATATTGCAATAAAAGTTAAAAGGCTAGATGCCGTGGTTTATGCCTGTAATTCCAGCAATTTGGGTGGATCGCTTGAGACCAGGAATTTGAGGCCAGCTTGGAAAACATAGTGAGACCCCATCTCTGCAATATAAATTTTTAAAAAATTAGCCAAATGTGGTGTCAAGTACCTGTAGTACTAGCTACTTCAAGAGGCTGAGACAGGAGGATTTCCTAAACCCAGGAGTTGGAGGCTACAGTAAGCTATGATCTTGCCACTACACTCTAGCCTCAGTGAGAGAGCAAGATGCTGTCTCAAAACTCAATAAAGAAATAAAAAATAATTTAAAAAGTTAAAGAAGCAGCTCAGATTATTATATTTTTAAAATTGATAATTTTAATGGTATTTCCCTTTACAGAGTCAGTGTCTATGAATGAGCATGTTACAGAGTCTCTTAAGAATCTGGACCTTTAAGTTTATTCTTGAATTTAAGTATCATATGACTTTAATTATGATTTAATAACTTTTAAATATAACATTTAGTATTTTAAATGTTTCGAGTTATTTTTATTTAATCCATAGACTAAAACACTAGGCTATTTTATAACAGCGTTGATACACATAACTCATAGAAATGCCAAATGCTTACAGTTTTAAGCAGGACTACACATTACCCCATCTTAAAACTCAGTTACCAATTTGAGATTATATGGCCTGCAGAAGCAGTTTTTCCCTCTCAGTTCAAGTCCTTGACCCAAAGTCATTACTCATCCTGGACCCTTACCACAATCCCACCCTGAGCATACTCTGGACACTCCAGAATCCCCCACTTAAGCAGCCCTGAGCCTTGCTTGCAGGGGTTGCATGGGCCTCTTTGCTGGGCCAGTGCTCCTGAGGGCAGACCTCTGCAGGTGTGCAAACTACTAGACCTGACACAGTGGCCACGTGTGGCTGATTTTGCATATGTAAGCAGAGCTGGGACAAGCATTCTGGGATGTCCATACACACACGTATAAGGTCGCTCACGCAGCAGAACAGTCCATGAGCCAGGGGCTTCCACAGTGTTTTGGAAACTCTAAGAAAGCTCAGAACTGGAATTTTAAAACCTGCCTTCCAAGTTTCTATCAAGGTATATTAGTAGGAGGTTAGAAAAAAATTTATTTTAAAGCTTGTTCACTGTGTAGGTAACTTTTATAGGTTTAGACTAGGGCTTCTCAACAGTGCCACTATTGACATTTGGATGGATAGTTCTTTAGTGTAAGGAGTTGTTCTGTGCAAACATTTATTCAATCTATGAAATCTTAAAATTTCTCTCTATTGTCCCTTAGTAGGGAATTACTCATATAAAATTCAAATTTTAGGTTAAAAAATGGTGAATATTATCAATTTCATATGGTTCAACCTAATAATTTTTCTAAAACAGGGATTCTTAACCTTAACACTATTGCCATTTGGGGCCAAGTAATTCTTTGCTGTGAGAGCCTTTCCCGTGCATTCTAGAGTGTGTAGCAGAATCCTTGTTCTCTAGCTACTAAATTTAGTAGCACTCCTTTCCACCCCGATAATGACAAACAAAAATGGCCCCGGACATTGCCAAGTGTTTCCTGGGAAGCAAAATTGTCCCCCATGGATAACTACTGCCTTAAAACAACTGATCCAAAAATAAAAGTTAAAAGAGAAAATTTAACAGAAAGTTGAAATAATCTATAGCTTCTTAAGTAAGTTTTAACACATGGTATCAAAGCAGATCCATCCATGGATTCAATAAATCATTCAACTAATTTATATTAAAAGCCTACTAAGTACCAGGTATAGTGCAAGACACAAGGGCATATTGTTGAACAGGAAAAACATCATCACTTGCCTCACAAGTGTTCCATCAGTTTAACATCTTTTTAAAAATTTGCTATCTTCCTCGTCAGTTCCAGTAACAATAGAAATAGGCATTAAGATACTAAGATCTCAGTAAAAGAAAGAAAGTTCCTGAAAACCTTCCATTTGTAAGACAAAAAGAACCTGACTGCAATTGAAAAACTTTTTTATTTCCTGTACAGTTGCCAGGTCTTGAGCAGACACCCAATTTATTACGTGGTCAACCGACTTATTAGGGTTGACACAAATAGAGCCGAAATATACCTGACATACTACAGTCAAGGCTTTTGTTTTTTTTCACACTTTAGCATGAAGCCAAACTTTGCTCAAGGCAAAGGGAAAGAGGGGAGAAGCTGTGGGAGTTAAATTCCCTGCTTTCTATCAGCAAGATGAACGTGATCCTCTTCCATTATACATGTAAAAGAACAGCCATGGAGTGCCCACAACTAAAAACAATTCGCCAAAGGGATACAGCTGGAAAATGATTATCAATCTCTGGAAAGCCCTTGATTACAGGAAATAGCACCTCCATTTTCAAAAATGTCCCCACCAGACCTTGAATCATAAACCAAAACTCCTTCCTCTTTCTCTTCCTGATCTGCCCCCCTCCACCCTACACCCCCTGCACATGACTTTGCACTCTGAAATTCAAACTTAAACTCTCTAAACCCCATCCTGGGGGAAGAGGCGTATGTATTAGGGATGTACAGAGTGAGCTAACTTTATCAGGTGGAGATGGAATATTGTGTATTATAGGGCCTTAGAATGACCAAATACTAGATCCATTTTATGCATTAAGTTTGAATGAGAGACCAAGAACATGACCTAAATTTATTATAAAGAGACATTAGAATCCTCTAATTAGCAACATGTATACAGAGGGACTTTCCTCCCATTGTTCCATTTTCTTTATAAATTCCCCCAAACAGTGGTTTTCTCTTGAGTGTGAAGTATATCTTTTGGCAAATGGTAAGTAACTTCTTTCTCTGACTAGTGAAATGATTCTTATGTGCTGTATATAACATTTTTTCTCATCACTAGGAATTTGTCCACTCAATATTCAGTTGCTATAAAAAACTGGTAAAGTACTATATTGTTATTCAGTACTGACTCTGAATTTTTTTAAAAAAATAAAGTTCAGTTATAATGTTCAGATTTCTTAAAAATCAATTAATTAGAAGTAAATATTATCTGGGGATTTAGAATTACAAGCTAATTAGTTTTCAAAGTCATCTTGGCCTGACTCTTCCCATCACCAAGAGTTAGCCTTTCAGTATCTCAGGGCTAATTTAAGATATGAGAGCATTAGGCTGAATGGACACTAAAATTATCTACTCTCATGCTCTTATCATTAAGAACGGAAGTGAAATTTTATGTAACACTCTCATTGAAAACTGCTAAAATTTCAAAGCAACTTTCAGAGTAAAGTAGACTTATGTACCCATACTCACAGGAATTTGCCAATTTATATTATAACATTACTGTCATTATAGCTGTCTGTATCATCTGATTTGGCCAGATTATGCAAAACTGAAAAAGTTCAATGTTTTCTATTTCTAATAATCCTGTTTTATGAGCTGAAAAATAAATCAATATTTAAATGAGGTTATTATAAAGTCCTTTAAAACTCCAGGAAGTTATAAATAAATAAAGATATTGGATTTTTTATATATGTGTGTGTGTATATATATATGTATATGTATATATATATGTATATGTATATATATATATATATATATAGACGGAGAGAGAGAGAGACTTTTCTGAGAAATTGTGTTATTTATTTATTTCAAAATCTCTTAAACCTGATCCAGGAGTTTGCACTGCCTGTCTGTAAAGCTACTGCCACTTTTGCTCCATCTAGTGGAATATTGATTTTTGCTCAGTAATAAAATAGATAATGCAACTTCTACCTTCTCCAAACAGATGAAATTTATACTGCTAATTCTCACTATGAAATGGCATTGCATTCATAAAACAATCACTTAATTTAATTTCTTTTTACAATAACCATAATACTATAAACTTTTATAAAGACAATGTGATAGATTTGGAAGAAATAAATTTGTTACATTCTTTACTTTGAAGGAAAATGTATTACTCTATTGAATAGATATACAATCTAGACCAATGCAATGAACCTTGCATTCACTAGGCAAGGTTAGTCTAATAGCAGTTTCTGAAGCTACACAATTAATAACAAAGACAAAGTCTATTTATAAGGTTTCTAGGGCAAACATTACGAGGAAATGAGGCATTCTCCCTCAAATATAATGAACAAACTAACAAGTTTTTAAAAGGTATTTTTCTTACATGAGGAGTTTTTAAAATTATTTTCTAAGTTAATAAAACATTCAGTATTAATAACAATGTATTATTAATATGACACAAATTCATTTATCTCTTACTTTACATAATGAATTACTGCTTATTAAAGTCATCATCCATAATGATATGCACTCATTTGTCAGAAGTCTGATGTTGCCAAAGGCAGCATTGCCTCTTATGCTAAAGTCTAGTATAAAAACCAAGTACACAATTTTCCTTTATTCTCCATCTCGACCCCAAGGAGTCAAAAGTATTTCAAAGAAGTTTAATTTCCTCCTCTTTAAATTTTTTTTTTTTTTTTTGATGAATTGAAACTTTCTTGTCAGGAATGGAAAATTCCCTGGCAGGCCTGGCCAGTAAAAGTGTGCATGTGTATGGTTGAATATTGTGGAGCTAGCTCCAGAGTAAAATTGGCAGTAACCCATACGTATTAAACGTGGAGTGTCCTCAACTTTATTTGAAAATTTACCTACTTAAATTATCCTTCCAACCTATTGCAATTTGATTTATAATCTGCTGTTTCAACAGAATAAATGAACCCATTAAAAACAAACATACTGTAGATATTTATATCGGGAATGAAACTTCTCAGGGGAGGATGCAATTTATGGAAGCAGAAACATTGGAAGGAAGTAACAAATTGAGGTCCCGGTTTTCTAATGAAGAATTGGAAATTGAGTTCTGCTTAAACAAGCAGGAAAAAAAAAGTGATTATTTTTCACTCGTTAACATTTAAGTCAGTAGTAAGATTATTTCACAAGTTTTAGAGAGGTTTTCTTAAAAAATGGATTTAGTAAATATATTGTTAAATCAAGTTTATTTTTTTTTACGGTCACATATGCAAGTAATCAATAGAAAGGCAGATTATCTGCATATGATACACTGTGTTTATGATACATAGACATATCTGTTTATAACTTCAGGACCAATTTCTGACTAAGAAAGCTGCTTACTGGATTTCGGAGGAGCAAAACAGATGCAGTCCTGCCCAGAATCTGGTTCTTAGGACAGATGGACTTTTATTACAGATCATGGTCTGTCCAACAGGTTTGTAAACAAGATATAATCTTGTCCATAGTTAATATTTCCCTTACATAAAGATTTGAAAGATGCAGCATGTATCTTTTCTATCAATATTGTAAGTATGCTATTCATCTTTAAGATACTTCAAATTTTATGTAATTGTGAGATTGAGATCCTCAAAGGAATGTTGTTTTTCCTCAAAGTCTGTGTACAACATTTCTGTTACATGAACGGCGAAGTGGAAAAACATGTTCACTTTGGTTTCCACAACTTCTTTTGTCAGAGACCACATGCCTATTTGGAATTATTATCCAAAGCATAATTCTTCACAAATGGATTAGCAAAAAGTACACCACCATTTTTCTTGCAATCACCTATTTTAAGGATGTGGCAAGCCCCAGTTGCTAGTGTAGAAAATGAAATTAGTCCCTGGGAGAGGATACGATCAATGCCGTGTTAATCTAACCCTCAGCTGTTAATGATTTGCACAGGGATTCCCCTTGATGCTGTGGCTTCAACTGAAATATTGTTTTAAGGGTTGATGTCAAATTCCTCTTCTCATTCTTTCTGAAAGGGGACTGAGTAGAGTAGATCCTGAGGGTCAGCTTTCTCTTTTTTGTTTATACCTGGGCTTTTATTTTGTTTTGTTTGGGGAGGTGTTTTTTGACAGCAACAAAAAAAAAAAAAAAAAAAAAAAGAAAAATTTTTTTTAATTTAATTTTCACATAATATGCTTTGCTGGGATCTTTCAGACAAAGGCTAGGCTATGAAATTCCTTGCAAATCTTTAAGATAATCCACGTTTCATAATTTAGAATTGCTTTTCACCCCTACAAGGAAAAAAGAGGAGCAATTTGCTGTACCTATTCAAAATAACTATAGAAAAATATTCTCCAAATTCAAGTTCATAACCTTTTACCTTTCTCTCAAAGGGCGCCAGAGTTAACAGTTTGTGTTAGCTTAAGGAGTGTTATGAGTAGTGGGTGAAGGAAAAGAACTGCATGTTCTATCCCTGAAGGACTGGTTTGTTTTGGTTTCTTTCTTTCCCTTCTCTCTCTCTCTCTCTCTCCTTTTTTGGATGTGTTTTTTTTTTGCAAATATATATATTTGATTTTTGTTTTCCTGTTATAACTCTGTACCTTTTTAAAATAACACTACTTAGCAGAAATATTGTGCTGAGGACACAGTTTGTATTTCTAGTACCTACGATGTTATGATGAGAACAATCTAATTGCATCTGTAACCAAAGTCAAACTTAAAAAGGTAAAAGAAATGCTGGAGCATTCATTCAACTTTCTGTCTTCCTGATTTCTTAATAAATTCATTCCAACTCAGTAAAATATATGACCCATAATTGCACATGCAGGACACTTCCCAGTTATCAAATAATTTTGACAGTTTATCAACCATCTGATTTCTATAAACCTATGCACTTAACTGTCTTAGAAGGAGCTACAGTAACAAATTTGTTATTTTTGAATAGCTAAATCTACATCCAAATCCACATATCCCTTGAGTATGTTGGATGCATTTCTCGTTTATTTCTGTCCAAGGAGGACATGTAATAGAGGAAATCATCTATAATTTTAAATTCTTATTTAGGATAATCACGGAGTTAGCTGCAAATAACAAGAGACATTATCCTCCTCTGATTCTGACTACAATGTGCAACGATAACAGTAGTTTTTCAGAGTCATCATTATTAATATTACTACTTCTTTCTATTATATACTTAATAACCTACCTTTCTCAAAGTAACACTCATTGAAAAAAATTTTCCTTTTAGGTTTACTTTCTATCTAAACTATTATGTGTAATTATATGAAATTATTTCACCCTTTTCAGATACTTTAAGTTTTACTGTCATTTTTTAAAAATCCACCTTGGTTTCCCACTGGGTGGTTCATAGAAACATTCCAAAGCAATGAGCACTGGTTAGAAGTAAAGCTCTTAAAACAGGATAAGGAGGGATGGGTGGGAAGCTGGAATGAGAACATTCAGCAGTAGCTCAAAGCGCATACTTCTAAGGGAATCTTCCCTCCGCCTCTGCCTCTTTGTAAATCCTCATGTACTAAAGATGCCTTCCATGTATTGGTTGCTTTCTACACATATTATAATTTACTTTTTCTAAAAAAACACAGTAGTCATTTATTGTTTACTATTATTTCATCCTTTCATCATCCAATTTTATCATCAAGATAATATTATAAGAATATTCATATTTTGGAATATTTACCAAGTACCAGATATCATTCCAGGCATAGGAGCTAAAACTACAAGGAAAGTCCACCTCTTGCTCTCAAGTTGCATGCAAGCTAGCAGTAAGGGCTGGAAGTAAACAGGGGAACATCACGCTATCTGATAGTTCTAGATGGCAGGGAAGCACAAGATGCCATGGGACCATAGTGAAATAGTGCCTAACATAGGATTGGAGAAGAGATGAGGCTTGCTGAAGAGTGTAACGTCTGTGCTTAGATCTAAGAAATGAGTCTGAGTTGGCCATATGGCTGGATTTCCAGGCAGAGGGAAGTGCTGTGGGGATGGGGGCAATGGCAAGTAGTAAAGCATGATGGAACAAAGATGACAAAGTGTCAGAAGGATGGGGGGACCAAAAGCAAGGCTAGTGAGACAAAGTCCTCTGTGGTTCAGAAAAGGGATTTGTATCTTATCCTCAGGGCAGTATGGAAGGTTTCCACCAGATTCATATTATGGAAATGTTTGGCTGCAAATAAATGGGGTAGTACCAGTGACAGGACCCTAGTTTGGAGACCATGGTAGTAATTTAGAGATTTGTGTGACCTGCTCTGGAGAGTGTCTGAACCCCGGAGAGCTATTCTATGTGAATTTAGCTGAGGCAAAATAAAATTGCCAGTAGATAACTAGACCCATAAATAAGTGGTGGGACCACAGTAAGGCAAATGAAGCATTCATTTCAGCCACAAAATTGAAACGAGTCTCAACAAAATCAGTAATCAAGATAAATATTATTTAGGGTGATTTGTGTAAATGAACAAAAACAAATTAATGATGAAAAATATAAAAATTTTAAATAATGACAGAAGCTGAATTCTTTAAGGATATATGCATAAATACACTAATTTCGCCATACAGTGTATTCCGTTGCCCCTCATACTTGGAGAATTTCAGTTTTTTCCCCAGCATTGCTAACCATCTAACTCACCTTGGAAGCCGAGACAGAACACCAGCTGATATTGATGTTAAAGCATCATCCAAACGACCTGGTGGCTTCCCTTTGCAAATCCAGCTGACAACTAGTTCAAGCAGCATCAAGGAAATGAAAAATGGAGTTGCCTGGAAAAGAAATTGCAGAGAGGAGATGCTATTATGCTCCATATGAAATTCCTTCACATTTCCTGATTAGTTATTCCAGAAATGGGAGGCCCAGAGTTGGGAGGCCCAACAGGAATGGTATATCTCAGAGGATCACTTCCTACATAATGGGCAAATAAGTCTACTTATTTGAGACATGCACTAAATACGTGTTCAAATTATATCACCCAATTTGAAAATGAAGTATAATGATAGATATAACCATGAAATATAATGATAGCTATAACCACGATAATTGTGCTAATAAACTTTTTATTAAGAAGAAAGATTATAAGATTAGGAGGAAAATTTTCCAAGTTAGATCCAGAAAATAGATTTAAAATTAAGTTAAATAATTAGAAATCCATTATCTACATGTGAGTAAGCTAGACACACTTCAAGAAGATTTCCTGGAGGACAGGTACAATTCTAGTTTTTTACATTAAAATTACTAGAACTACTTGTAATGATGAAATTTAAACAGTAGGGACAATTTTCTTCTTAGAATTTGAGAAAATAAGGTAATTTTACATGTTTAAAACATCGTCCAACTTTAACTCTTTCAGTTTTAATTTTGTTTTGTATCACAATAAATATTTTTAAGGCTCCACTATAGATGACTGAGCATTGAATTAGGTTTGGTGTTGCAATATAAATAATAATGATTTATGAAGACATCAGTATTTCAGATACTGTGCCACATTTTTCTTTAAAAAATCAGAAAGAAAAAGCAATACCAAATCCTGAAAAAGATATGGGGTTTATTCACTAAAAAGCTAATCATGAGTTTTGAAGCTTCCTAAACTGACCTCCCAAGAACATATTCTCTGATGTCATAATTTTTCTATTTCTGGCCTCTACTAGTAAGTGTAGGAACAACTTTGACAGGGTGGGGAACTTCAGTATTCAAGTTCTAATTCTGGATATTTCCACTTCCAATCATAGCCAGGAACCAGAAGTGAAAAGTGCCTCTGAACACTTCTGAGTTTCAGAGAAAACTTGGTTCAAGTTCAAACTTAGGAAGTCAGAGTTGGACTTAGTCAAGCTGCATATCCTTCATTCTGCAGAACTACTCTACCAAATTAAAGAGAAAGCAGTTTCCCTTGAGTTGGTGAACAAGCTAAATATTTTAAAATAAAACTGTCACAAAGTTTACTGATGTGGTGTAGCTATTTGACTTTGAGCTTCCAACGGCTAAATTTGCAATGCCATAGTATCTAGAAAACCTTTTACAATTTTTATCATATTTTGGAGTGACATATAAAGGAAGAAATTTATAGACAAAGATGGCTAGGGATATTGTATGGAAATTCAATTAAAGTAGAAATTTAATTTTTCTTCAAGCCTTTAAGGAACTGAATTATTTTTATTAGAATTTAATAATTTCAAGAATGAAAGTGAACAAAACCCCAAAATATGTTGACCTTACTTCTTATTAAGAAAAGAGCAAAAGTGGCCTCTTCCAATATAGTCTCACCTTTTTTACATAATCAGGCACCTCTTCTAAAGTTTGGAATGAAGTTTCATTGGGCTTCATCATGTAAAATATCATGCGGACTCCCTGGGAAACTGAAACATCCTGTTGGGCTTCTGGATTCTTCATTTCTGCCCTTGTCTGGTTCCCAGCTGGAGAATATTTGTGATTCAGTGGTTGAAGCCAGAGGCTGAACAAAGAGGACGAGATGTGCAGCACAGAACAAGCTCTTTGTCAGAGAACAGCTAGAAACACAAAGCTCCATAGAGAGCACAGCCAACAGCAGATTCTATGTGGAGAGACAGGAAAATACAAGGATCAAGAACGAGTTCAGAGTTCAGTGGGAGCCGTCCCAGAAACAGGGCATGCGGGGGAGGGGAAAGTGGACTCATTCCCAACTCAAAGTCGTACAGTGCAATTTGACTGTAGCTGGCATAATTTATCACTAAAAAAAGAAAAAAAAAGCCATGAGATTACCTTTGCAAGCAGAAGGCAAAAAGGTGGTAACACAGGTATAAGTTTACTCTGAAAAAGTGGGTGGAATTTCAAGAGTCAAAGCTTGTGGAAAAAAAAAAAAAAACTTTTTCTCCTCATTTTGAAATTCATAATGTGTTCAAGTTTGTAGTGTCTTCAAAGAATCATGTTTGTTGAAGGGACAGGGTACTTTAATAATAACTTGAAAGGTAGTAAGCACTGAATGTCAGGCTTACTATTGCCTATACTGTATTTCTGGATCTGAATCATGTTAACTTCTGGATGTTTATGAATCAGTTTAAGGGCATTTGGCTTCTTACATAATCTATATTGTTTAAGGGAAACTTGGCTAGTCAAGTCTCCACTATTCTTCTTAGTATTTATGGGGACTCCCTGATTATAGAAGTTGCCAAGATGTTGCTGTGAGACTTTATCTGTTTTCCAGAAAGAGCTTATGTGATTGTACCTTTTTGGTAAACTAGAGAGCACTTTAATTGATTGCATCATTAGTGAATGTGTGGAGCTTGCCACAGCCTTTTACCTGGAATAGCTGTGATCATCCTTTAGCTACCACTTCATGTTTTTAAAAAGTTTACATAGACAACTACCTTACTGATACATGATTGTTTTAGAAAAAATAGAAACTATAGAAAACCAATAAATTACTACCTAGAAATGCTATTAATATTTTGGCATATGTATGGTCAGTTCTGGTATAATGTGATACACACGTTCCTAAAAATCACTATACTGTGCAAAATTGTGCTATAAAAACCACAGAACTTATGAGAAAAATGAGATTAGAGTAAAATACTCAAAAACTTCATAATTACTGACATGGAAAAAAGAAGATCAGGGCCTAATAAAAATGATAGCACACTTTCACACGTAACCTGGTTTAGACTACATACCAAAGTAAATATGGTGTTTTACCTTGAAAAAGAACTGAAACTTGTTTGCAAAAGTAGGAATGGGAAGATTTGCAGATTTCAAGTTATTATGGTGTGTTGGAAGAAGGGTTATCTGAAATCAGACAAAAGGTTGTAACATCATGTATGGATGCCACGGCTCACAACACATGAGGATGCTGGTATAAGGGATATGTTCTTCTGCATTTTAAGTATTCTTAAGCCTTTCAGTTTTTCCAGTTCAGTGGGGTGCAGTTTTGAAGTTCAGCTGCTGTTTAACATTGACATAAGCAAAGATGTTGTAGTTAAACTATTTTCTAGTACATTAATCACGTTAGACCAAACTTTCATTTCAAAGCCAGTTATGGCAAAATTGACTGTACTTTCAGACAATTTCCATTAAAAATAAGTACCTAGGTATAAAATGATCATATAAAGCATAGTGTTTTATTACCTGCTTTCAAAAACTTTTTTGAAATAACGAAGATGATGCATGACAAGAGGAAAAATTTTAAGCAACATAGCTGCATATAAAGTAAAAAGTGACAGTGTCCCTTCTCCTGAATATATATTAATACTCACATATCCCTCAATTCCACTTCACAGGGATCGCCTCTTAGTGGATATTTGGCCATACCTGTTTTTTCCTACAAAAGGTAGTTGTCCTCATTATTATCATACAAGTACATTTATATATACATAAATGGTTTGGTTTTTTGCAATGGACCATATCAAACATAAAATATAACAACTTTTCCTTTTGAAATCAATAACTTATCAGGAACATTTTTGCATGCAGCATATGATTATACAGGTATAGCATTTTTTTGTTTATTTTTACTGGCTTCAGAAGTGTGTATGTGTGTGTGTGTATGTGTGTCTGTGTCAATCAGGAAAACAAAATTATTTTAAGTATTTAAAGTAGCGATTATTAAATAGAAAAAAATTAGTTACACAGATGATGGGAGAAGTAAAAAGCAGGAAGAAAGAGGCAATCTGGAGATCAGTATCAATAGGAAGCCACTAGCATCCTGAAGCTATATGGACAAAAAGAGGAGCTTACTTCAGTAGAGGCCAGGGGCTGGGGTCATCCAGGAAAAGCTAGAACCACAGTAGGCCTGTCTAGCAGAAGTATGGCCTGTGAAACAGACCCAATCAAAGCCAGAAATAGTAGAGTAAGAATGGGGCCCCAGTCTCTTTTTGTTTGTAAGGTTTCAGTTGAGAAGTCTACCATGATTCTGATGGGTTTTGCTTTGTAGGTTACCTGCTTCTTTTGCCTTGCAGCTTGTAGGAGGGCCTCTTTGGTGGTTATTTTGGCCAGTCTGATGACTGTGTGTCATGGTGTCTTCCTGTTTGCAATGAATCTCCCAGGAGTCCTTTGAGCTTCTTGTACCTGGGTATCTAGATTTTTAGCAACATTTGGGAAATTTTCCTCTATTATGTCCTCAAATAGCTTATCCAACCCTTGTGTATTTTCTTCTTCACCCTCAGGGATGCCTATGAGTCTCATGTTAGGCTTCTTCACATAATCCCACATTTCTTGTAGGCTTTGCTCTTTTCTCTTATTTCTCTGCTCTATCTCTGTGACTGACTTATTTAATTGAAAGGTGTTATCTTCTATCCCTGATATTCTTCTGTTTGATCTATCCTGTTATTGAGGCTTTCCATTGTGTTTTGTAATTTCTTGAATAAATTCTTCTTTTCGAGAAGTTCTGTTTGATTTTTCTTTAATATTTCAATTTCTTTAGTAAATTATTCCTCCAAGTCTTGGGTGTTTTTTTGTTTGTTTCTTTGTGTTGGTTATTCATTTTCTCTTGCATATCATTGAGTTTTCTTACAATCCATGTTCAAAAATCTTCTGTCATATTAGTGCTCTGAATTTGGTTGATGTCCATTGCTAGAGAGCTGGTGTTCCCTTTAGGGGTGTGCTTTCCATTTGATTCTTCATACTTCCAGAGTTCTTTTGCTGATTCCTTGCCATCTGGATCAGCTCTTGCTTCTTACCTTCAGATTTTCATTTGGATAATGACACACCCTGTTTAGTCTCTGAGCCAGTAAGTGGTGTTTGTTGGTGAGATTTGACCACACCCTGTATGATGAGCCAGTAGATGTAGTAAAAGAGTGTGCAAATTGACCTCCCTGTCACTAGGTGGCACTTGCTGGGAGGAGTGTTGTTTTTGGGTCCTGTAATCAGCTTTTATTCCTCTGGAGAGGCACTCTAGTACCTCAGGTGGTGGGTGGGGCCCTGGGACTTCCAGGTGTGTCTTATTCTCCACCTCAGCAGGGGCAGGTGGGGGAGTGAGGCTGGGTGGAGCTGGGGTGGGTGAGCCTGCCCTCAAGCACCACAAATGCTGTTAGCAGGGGTCAGCTGTCTGTTTTCTGCATCTGGACAAAGCTGCCCGGGAGGGGCTGAAATGGCCCCTCTCAGCAGAAAAGTCTGCATGTTGGGGTGGGGCTGTCTGAGACCTGCAGTCTGGAGCAGGCCTGGCTCCTTTCCACCCTCCCGTATTCCGTGGTTTCTCCCCGGCCTCTGCAGGCCGGACCTCAAGCCACCAGATCTCCCCTGGCTGAGATGCCGCGGCAGGTTCCCTGCCCAGGATCCCGGCCTGAGCCGGGCGCTCGGCCCTCCCGTGGGAGGAGGCTGCCCCTCAGGCACGCAGCTCTGCCCCTGAAGGCACAGCCACCGCAGTACACTGGTTCACAAATATCCCTTCCGTGCCCCCGGCAATGCGCTCAGGACCTGGGTGTGCGGGATCTGGCCTGCAGGCCTGTCTCTGGGCCCCGGAGATCAGTCCCTGACCCTGCCAGGGAGGAGCGTCCTGGTCTCAAGTCACCCAAGAGGTTCCGAAGACGGATCGATGGCCGCCTCAGGCTTCGCCCCGCTCTCCTGGAGTCACCAGGCAAGCAGCACCCGGGAGGGCTGGCGGGCGGGTAGGGAGCTCACAGTCTGAGTACCCCTCAGGCCGCTGTGGGGCCCCAGAAGGAAAGGTCCCATTCCTTACAGCTGCCTCTGGGTGGTGGCTAAACTGTCTCTCTCAGCAGCCGCGGGGAGGGCAGGGGAAGGGGAGAATGCGGCAATATGGCGCCTGCCCCTCAGCCCGGGTCTGCGGGCCGAGAGGCGCCCTGTCCGCAAGAGGCTCACTGCTCACTGGCGGCGGCCGTCTCTGGGCTGGTGTCGGCAGGTCTCTCCGGCCGCTCAGGAGCCCACCCGCAGTCCGAGATGCAAGGGCGGGGAAATTTCACCACCCCACCTACCCTTGTCGCTGGTCTCCAAGCCTCTCAGGGGCCTTTCTCCACACAGTAATTTTAATAGGGAAAGTTTAATATAAAGTTTTGCCGCCTATAACAGGGGATTCGGTAAGGAGGCCGTGGCTAATACAAGTTAAGGGAACGCTAAGTAATTTAGGAGTAGAAAATATAAAGAACAGCCACTACCTCCATGGCTGGACTGGGGAACTTACTTGACATCAGTCCTTTAGGATGAAAAAGGGCAGAAAAAGCTGTCCACCAGGCACTTCTCCACAAAACCGCCTGAGGAGATGGCAGGTGGCGCCACCATGCGGTGCAGAGACTGGGCACCGCGAATCAGCCCGCGCTGCAAGACCCCGCCAAGTGAGCACGTAGGAAGCAGGAAGAAAAACATCTTCCTTTAATAATGACCATTCATGGCCCACTCCGGACAAAGCTTAACATCGTGTCAGCTAGCAAAAAAAAAAAAAATATTTAAAGGACCCAGTTCCATTTCACAGATCAGGGAACAAAGTGTGAATTTTGAGATGAGAGGCAATAATGAATGTATAATTAACACAAGACATAACTCTCTTTACCAAGTGGCTGGCATCTCCCCTCCCTTTCTTTAGAATGCTGTACCATCTCCCTGCTTTCTTCCCCCTTTTTCCCTTCTCTCTTTCTCTTTCTCCCCCCCCATTCTCTCTCTCTCCCCGCCAAAAAGATAAATTTTACTTTTATGTCTTAAAAAAGCACTCTTTAGCAAGTATAATAAAGTCTTCTTCATCTTAGCCTCTTATTCATATGATATTAGCCTCAATGTTTACAAAATTGTAAATAACATAAAAAACTTTTCTGGGAGGTATAATTTAAGAAAAGGAGAGTGAGAGAACCCCTGTAATTACAGATCTGCATTTTCTTTTGGCATCTAACATTTCAGACTAATATTGAGTTCAATTTGCCTTTTAAGTTACTCATATCTACTTCCTTGGTGTTTATAGAATACTTTTGGGCCCTTGAAATTAAATCATTTTAATGTGTTATTTCTTGGTAGAATATCCTGAAGAGGTAACCATCCTCAGACCTCAGATTTAAATCTTCCTTTGCTTTAGGGAAACTTTCTGCCATTGTATTTTTGCCTGTCATTTGTATTCCATTTATTTTTTTTTTTTTGTACTTTGTCACAAATGTGATTTAGCCATTTGTCAGATCCCATTTGCTTCCGTATCTACTGTATGACCTCTGTCCATTTCATCTCCTTTTTTTTTCTAGTACTCTCCAGCTGGTTTTGTCAAGCCTATCTTTTGGGTATTATTTTCTTCATTGGTTTCACCTCCCTCCTGGTTCTACTTCAAATTTTGCAATGACATTATTTGTTTTTTTGATTTCTTAACCTCATCTCTTTCAGTCCACCTTTTATGTCTATTTGTTATCCTATAATCTCATTTTTCCTAAAAATTTATTTCCTTTTTAAATTCTTTGAATGCATACAACAGTTATGTCTAAAATTATTCTTAGTTTCCTGGAGATAATATTCAAAAGTATGTTCTTCATCTCCTTGTAGCAGGCTCTTTCCTCTCCCTCATTCTGAATTTGTTTATACATGAAAGGGTATAGATGATTTAGGCCTTTCCCCCCCCAAAAAAAATGCTGGATGAATATTCTTTGTGTCCCTCCCCCAGGTATATGTGGCCTTTGGAGTTTAGGTTTCTCTTATCAGTTCAACCCAAGAGGGCAGAGGAGGGAGCCAGAACCATGAGCAATCCCCAGCTGTCTCTGGGTTTTCAGTGAGTTGGAACTGCTGTAGTACAGGTCAGCTTTCTTTATTTTGGTTTTATTCTCCTTAGCCTCTTCTCTTTTTCTACAGACATGGGAAAAGACCATTTAAGATCTTGTTCCTGTAATTTCTATTTATTAAGGTTAAAATGTCCGTGGCCTACAGTTTGGGACATCTAGTCAGAAAATGTGGCTTTTTGCTTTTGGACAATTTGGCAATTGGGACAAATGAGAATTTGTTTCTTCCATAGAATTCCTGTCTTATAATTATCTGCCCTAGGTAATCTTATTCTTCTCTGCTGCCCTTGGCCTCAATGTAATAGGCAATATGATGCCAACTAGAATGAGCCACAAGGCTCATCACCTGACCACATGCAGATTACAGGGCTCAACCACTACAGCAGAGGAAGTGAGCTCATTTTTTAAGAAACTTGGTTGGAGAAGTATATTACTGAGTAGTCACCTTGTAACTGAAGATTAAGAATAACATTACAGAGGTGAATTTCAAGGGGATCCGAGAACGGAAACCCTCACCTATCCTGGATGCTGCCATATCTCCAGCCTTTACCTCTCCAAATGGGGGGATATTTGGTTTGCCAGATTTTACTCTAAAACTAATGAAGTTTTTTCCTTTCTCAGCTATTCTTCTCTTTAGTCATTAGAACCAGTTTCTGGGAATTAGACTGGATACCTGCTCTTATATCCCCATCTTTAAAAGTTTGTTTATATTTCTAAGATTATAAAAATAAACTATACTCACTGTAGAAATACAGAAAAATGCAGATGATGTGTAAGAAAAAAATCAGTCATTATAAGTCCACCTACCAGACTATAGTCTAATTAGTATAATATTTTAATGAACATCTTATGGTTAGGGTCTTTTTTAGGAACATTATTTTACAGAGATGAGTTTACACTCTATGTGGAATCTGAGGTCTAGCTTTTTTAAATTTGGAAGGCACATGATGAAAAGACAAAGTCACAAATTAGAAGGTGCCTGGGGCTCTGAATAACTACGTAGAGAAAAGCAACCCATCAATCAGGATATTATGTGAGCAAATACTAAGTCTGTAATGTATTTTGCATTTTATTCATTATTACTTGAGCCTTGCTTACTTAACAACTAACAGTAATGTAATGAGTATAAACAGAAAAGCATCAGAGAATTTTGACAGAAGAGTCACATGGTCCAGCTTAGGTATTCAAATGATCAGTCTGCTTTCTGCATAAGGATGGACTTTAGAGAGGGAGGTGGAAGGAGAGGACTGGTCAGAAGTAATTTACAGAGTCCAGGCAGATGTTGGTGACTTTCACTAGGGTGATTACAGCAGAAGGGATGAAAGTGGAAAGATGCTTCTGGATACATATTATTGGTATAGCTGACAAATTTGGCTAACAGATTGGATGACAGGAATGAGATGAAGAGAAGAGACAAGGATAGTTTCAAGAGTTTGATTTAAACAAGGATGGAGTTGTTAGTTACTATGACAGACACATTGAGGTATTTGGCTTAAAACATGAGATGAGATGCCTGTAAACATCTAAGTTGAGATGGTTCCAGCAGTTGGATTTATAAATATAGAGTTCAAAGCTCAGAATAGGAGAATTACGCTATGAATAGAAAGAAAATACTGGTAAAAATAGTTGCAAACAAATATGATTTGCTTTGATTTTGATGAATGATTTTCATGTAGTTTCTTCAGCCATATTTAGATCTATAAACAAGACTCATTTTTAATTTGAAAACCAGGTCTATTATATTTCGGTTTCATGAAAAGTTTTATTGAAGTTCAAATACAAATATCATAAAATATAATAATTTGCACACTAATATAAATAATATCATTATAGAAGTAATTGAAAAAGCCTATCTGTATTTTTATATTTAGCATAGTAAACATGTGTTATAATGTTAAGAAATGTCCAAACTGTTTTCCAAAGTTTATGTGGCATTTTTGCATTCCCATTAATATGAGAGTTTCAGTTGCTCTTCATGCCTTTCAGAACTTGGTATGTTCAGGCTTCTTTTTATTTTTTATTTTCTCTTTCTGATCTAATTGGCTACATTATTTGTGCATAATATTATTTTCATAAACATATTTAATTATTTCCCATTCTATTATATTCCAATATGATTTTGAGAGCATTTTTTAAAGAATTTAGTTGTGTGTTGATGAAATTTTAATATTATTTCTAAGAGTCTTTGAATCCTTTGTATTAATACTTTTCATTAGATAAGAGCCGCATGTGAAACTTAAATCATTCTCTCTATTTTCTTAGATCAGATTTTATTACTTTTGGCCAAAGTCTTTTCCATGACTTAGAAGGCAAAGATCAGGTAGAACATGATCTTTAAAGAAATTTATGGCATATAGTTGAGGTCAGAGCATGAAAAACAAATAGTATTTCAGAAGTTATTTCTTTAAAATCTCATCAAGCTAATACCTCTCATTGTTATTTTAACAGTAGTCAGTGCCAAAAGAGCGACTCAAAGTGCTGCATACATATCAGTGTCAGAATGCATGTAACTCTCTCTTTATAGGATTGATTGTGAGTCAGTGTTGGAATTAATCCAAGTTCACAGTGCAGAATAAAAGAATGTGGAAGATCTCAAGAGTATTTCTTGGAATAGCTCATGAGATGCTCTGCAAAGAGAATGATTTCTTTTGTAAAATAAGTTTGGAAAACACAAGATGCTACATAAGCCTCTCAGAGATTAAACTTGTGTGTAAATATTTCAAAGATTCTGAGCAGTTCAGTAGCAAATAAATTCCTTTTAATTTTCTCACCTGTAGTTTCTCAATTGTCATTTGGTACAGAATTCCTGTTAATCTAACGTTTGTGAATATCTCTGAGAATGTGTATGACATAATCATTTCAGGTTGCTGTTCCAGCTTAGGATGTCTACAGGGTCTGCTTCTCTGTTGAGGAAAAAGTAGATGTTCCCTACCTTTGGTAATGATAATGAACTTCCATTATTTGAGGGGAAATTGTTACAAAAGTTTTGTCTATGTTTGAAAATATATAAGATGGAAAGATTAGTTAGAGTGTGTTTTTAATAATGCCAGCAAATCAGACACAGTCCTTTACCTAAGTACCCATCACAGGAACTGCTACCGGCCGATGAAAGGACCTGTGAACCTTTTATGAAACAGAGTTGAAGCAATGCATTGTAGACATAAATCCAGTTCTTATCATTCTTTAGGACATATGGTTAAGAATGTTTCTCCAGTTTCTGTACCCAGAACAATGTGTTTCTCCTGAACAGCGTTTGTGTTATTTAACTTTATGGATGCTATGAATCACCTATCTAATCGTGTTTCCCACTTCAGATGGTTTCATAGGTAGCTTAATGTCAAATATATGACATAAATCTAGCATGTTTACAGGATTCAAGGGGCGGCATACTGTCTTGGTCCTTTCTGGCAGCTATAGCAGAACACTATAGACTAGGTGGCTTATAAACAACAGAAATTTATTTCCCACAGTTCTGTAGGCAGGATAACCAAGGTCAAGGTGCCAGAAGTTTCCGTGTCTGGAGAAAACCTGATTCCTGGTTCATCTTTTCACTATGTCCTCATGCAGCAGAAAAGGCAAAGGAGACCTCTGGGGCCTCTTTTATAAGGTCAGAAATCCCAATCATGTCATCTCCACCCTCATATCCCAAAGGTCTCACCTCCTAATATCATCATCTTAGGGATTAGGACTTCAACATATGAATTTTTGATGTGGGGGTGGGGCGGGGGACAAAAACACATCCAAAGCCACGTAAGCGCCTTCCCCACCCCCTCAGAACTATATCAACATGTAAAATTTCTACTCTTCAGAAGTCACTGTTCACAGAATGAAAAGGTAAACCAAAGACTGGGGGAAATGTTTACAAATCCTACACTGAAATTTTAAAATTTGAATTGCAGTTAAAAAATTATTGCAAATCACCATTCCAAATCTGACTCCTTCTCTTCATTTCTACCACTGTCATCCTTCAACCCCCCTCCTTGTTTGTCCTGGACTACTACAATTACCTTGACTTTTACCTCCCTGCTTCTCTCTAACACTTATTGAATCCACTGCCCAGACAGCAAGTAGAGAAATCATGTTAGCATGTCAATTATATCAATTCTTTCTCTATCTTATAATTTTCCTTTGGCTTCCATTGCTTTTGGAATAAAGTGAGTGCACATCTCTATGCCCAGCATACCTGGCTTTGAGTATATTACATGAACTGGCTCCTGCTTATTTTATCCCAGCAACAATTATGACCTCAACTCCTTCGCTTCACTCCTTGTGATTCTACTGCCAGTATCTCAAATTCACCTCAATACCTTTAAGCTCATTTTTACCTCTGCCTGGCCTCTTAGCATCCCTGGATCCCTCTGATTCTTCATGAATCAGTGTAAATATGTCCCATCCTTAGAGTTGTCTTCTTTGAAACAAACTCACTTCTGGATATGTCCATGTAGATACTACACGTATTTAGAACTTAACATGTCAATATTGAGCTCATCATTGTTCATCCTTGTCTCCCTTCTCACACCACCATCAACGAAGCTATATGTCTTTCCTATACCTCTACTTACGTGAATGTTTCCACTTTTTAGAGTCCAGGTGTTTCTAGAGTCTAGATACATCTTTATTCTTCCCATTCTCCCCATATCCATTTCATCTCCAAGTCTTGAAGATTCTACTTCTGATACTGCTAGGTACATTCTCCTAAGTCAGAGGGCTTAGCATATCAGCTCTATGATCATGAAAAAAATGAGAATGGTGAACAGGAAAAATTCTCAGAATTTTTCAACTTTATAGATTTTATTATGGTACCATGACATGATTTACAACATCCATGCTTATCTCTAAGGCAGCACAATGTCCAGTTACTGTGTGTATTCATGGCTTAGAAGATGGGTCATGAACTTAGATCATGCTTCCATTAGGGAGAGGCCTCTCAGCCCAACAGCGAAGAGAGTATATCTGAAAAGTTCCAGCTCTATATCAGTTCCAGCTACAAACCAGACCTTATACTGCCACATGCCAGCGCTGAACTTTTTTTTAATCCACTAATAAATGCATAATTTGTCCTAGTCTTTTCTCTTGTCCCTTTCCTTATATTTTTCAATATTCTTTTAAGATGAGAAATGTTTGGGAGCTTTGTTTGAGTGACCAGAACATTGAAATAATTTTTGTCAAATTTATTTTTAATATTTCTTGAAAAACTTTTAAATTTTTCATAGAAGTTCTCTTTCTCAGAATGCCTATTTGCCAGTTCATGTACCTAACATTTTATCTCTGAAACACTGTATATGTCTGAGAGAGTCCACAAATACATAGATGTAAGGTATCATTTTGATAAGTCAACATCTCTGGAGTGTTCTGCATTGAGCCAATCTTAAGGAGTCTCTTTTATTTTCCATTAATTAATAATTCTATGTTTTCCATCTTGAAAACTAAGCACCATCAGCATTATTTTCTTTGAGTCAGTTAGTCATGGACATGATGTCCATTTTATTTGAATGAATAATGTTTCTAGGTCATGTGAATTAGTTTCTTTTTTTTTTTGAGGAAAATAAAATTTATTATTTTTAAGATGAACACATAAAATTTTATTAAAATAATTAATGATGTGACATATATATCAAAAGAAAGCAATTGTAAATAATTGGAACAAATACTTCCCAATACTTTGTTAGTGGTGATTAAGCTTATTCTTAGCAAAGAACTTGCTGTTCTAAATTTGTTATAACCACTTCAATATTACACTTGAATTTTTTTGCATACTGAAATAAAAAAAGATTTCTGTAATAGATGGTATGCAGTCTCAAATGAGTAAAAGGCATTGGAATAAAAATAAATAAATAAATGCCTTGAGGACGTTTATTTTTCATTAGGAGTTGAAGGCATCACTTCCAAACTTTTTATATAGCTAAATTTGATAACAAGACAAAGCAGTATTTACACATTGCCAAATGAGTGATATTTTCAATGGACACAAAAGAATTCAGAGGACAGAGAGCAGTTTGTGGTATGGTCAGAAAAGGCCCAAGAAAGAAAGTAGAAATAAGTTGAAAGTATTAATCAGGAAAATGTTCCTAAAACATATGTATATAATTTATGAGTAACACATTAATCAGTTTCATCATTAATGTATTTACACAAATTTATTTTACATATATTGCCAATGAAAGCTGGCCTGTGAGGTAATGAGGCACTGATGTGTTACATATATTAATAAAATAAAAAGAATTAAACCATTAACACTGGATATCTCTGGATTAGAACTGGCGCATGATAGGGACTTTCATAATTTACTTTAGACCAGGGTATAGCAAACTTTCTGTAAGGGGCCAACTATAAATATTTTAGGCTTTGCAAAGCATCCAGTGAGTGGCTATCGCAACACACAACTCCTACGTTGTAGTGAGAAAGCGACCATTAGCAATGTATAAATAAGTGGGTGTGACTGAGTTCCAGTAAAAGGATATTTACAAAAACAGGCAGCAGCTAGGTTTGACCTGAAGGTCCTGTTTGCTAACCCCTACTTTAAACACTGATGGATTATTTTGCAATTTTGATAATGATTATGTATTACTCTCAGTTTAAAAATGAAAAAAAAAAACAAGAATTCAATATTACAATGTTTTAAAACCACATAATAGAAAAAGTAGCAAAAGAGAAGACAACATTTAGATTTTATTTTCAGGTATTTCTCACACAAATTAAGACAAATAGGTAAGAATTAATATGTCCATTAGTTCTGTATTTCTCTGTCACCACTGTCATGGGGCCATTGTATGAAATGTGAGATGATTTTGCAGGTACTAAGACTAGTATTTGTACAGTCTTTCCACTGAGGCCACTGAGAGAGTTCTTGGTACTGTTTGCTCCTGGCTGCTAAGACTGGTGGCCTCTACACTGGTAAAAATGGCTTGGCACAAGCTGATGGCCATCCCTATGTAACTGGACTGCGGCCACAGTGGTCATGACATTCAACTGGGAATGGCCAACGGAATGTGGTAGTATGGAGGAAATGAACACTCCAGGAGCCTCTATCTATTCTGTTCTCCCTTCACCAGGGCAGTCATAAGCCTGGCTTAGGAGGAAGGACATCACAGGAGAAAGTGATAAGGGGCAGGATAGAGTCATTTTAATGTCATAGGTTTCTTAGAATCCTTTTTCCTGAAATGAGTGTGAAGTAGGAGCCACATCTGGGTCTTAATGAGTTAATATTTGCTTTGCTCCCTCCTCCACTTACAGTAGGGCTGCCCACCTTTATTACTATTTTAAATGACAATCCGAATATGGTAAAATGCTTATACCTGCTGTAAATATTTATCATTTGATACTCTTATGCTAATTGATATAAAAGGAAAACATTGGAATGTCATATGATGAAGACCCTCATCTTCATCTTAAAGAAAGCATTACTGAATCCAACGCTGAGTTCATTGCCAACTGATATTTAATTGTTTTATTTATTTACTCAGGAACTTTTTCAGTTGTGAATTTTATAAATTAATTAGCTTTTCATTATTTGTATTTATGTTCTTTTTATTAATGTTTAAAATATTGCATGACACTTTATTTCATAGTATTCCTTCTTATCAACTATCTACAGAAAGTAGCACTGAGCTTTCATTTATGTTTATAACATTTCCTTTCTAGAAAATTTTATTTATTTTTAAAATGGAATTAAAGACACAGTTAATAAATAATTAGCCTGGCCAAATTTTCAAAATTGATACTGACGTGAGTAGATTTTAACTAATAATACGTTATTTGATGTTATAAGGCATCTGAAGCCTCTTACAAAGGCCTTTTACAAATGATGTGATCTGGGGTCACACAGAGTACCTTAATTATTTAAGGTTGTGTTTACAATTTTTAAAAAGTTACAAAAGACAAAGATAATTATGCCCAAGTTAAAAAGAACTTTTCTTGACCATCCTTATGTTTTAAAAGTGAATAAGAAACAGAAGCTACCTGAGGAGTCCGCAGTCCTACTAATGACAATTATGTAAACCATCCTTGGGATATAATATACTCAGTGGCTTAACAGAAATGACTGCAAAGGGCACATAGGAGAATTACAATGTAGTCATATTGACCTTCTGGGAGGTGAAAATTGAAATTGTGCAGTCTGGTTACAACAATGGAAATATTTAAAAATATAAATTAGTGCAAAACTGGAATTTTCCCACTTATTAACTTCAAAGCACTTTATATTAAATACATTTTTACATTTCATTTGATGAAAATTATTAAAATATCTAAATGAATTAATGATATCTGTCAAACTCCAGTGAGATCAGAAATTTAGCCCCCTGTAAACATAGGCGATACTCTCACTTCAATAGGCTATTTCAGACCCATCCATACTTCAAAACAGAGAATCCCCAGATGCTTCCTATGAGTACTAGATCTGAACCAAACACGGCCCATAAAGTGCAAGTTGGAGAGAGGCTAGACACAAGTGTGAAATAAGCAGTCACTTATTGGATTTGAAATACTATTAAGAACTGAGCCAACACAATTTATTTCCATCATTTAATGTTATCTTGGAATATTAAAACAAGAGAACAAAAAAAAGAATACCCTTGAAAAGGTGACTTTTATATTGTTTTTCCTAGGCAAACTATATCAAAACTGGCACTGCTCTATTTTTAAGGATTTATATGACATTTATTATTAGTCTGGTTACCAAGTGTAGTACAGATTCTTGGTACAGAGTATGCCAAACCAAAAGCTGCATTTGGGCCAACAACTCTGGGTTAAGTGTGGTTTCACTTTTGTTGAGGGCTGTGTGTATGTGTGTGTGTGTGTGTGTGTGTGTCAGTTGTACTTAAAAAACAAGCATGGCACTGACATTTCTAACTGAACATGGAATATGCTTGAATTAAGCCATTATGACCTAGCCAAATTGTTTGGTAAAGCTTCAAAGTCAATGATAAGTCAAGGCCTAGTTTAATCTTATTCCTTAACATGCTGCATGATAAAATATATACACTCAGTTTTATGTAGCTTTTAAGAATGTTAAACATAATAGCTTCTGTTGCTTCTACCTCAATTTCCTGCAAGGTTCTTTATGGGGAAAGTGGGTATTCCAAATCAATAGTGTGACCCTCAGAAGGCTGTTGCAGTCTAAGAAAGTAGCTGCAGGCAGACAGCCTGGTAATCAGGGATGGAAAAGGCATCGTCATCATTATCCTGGAAGATCATTCAAGGATCAAAGTCTTTTTCTTAATGTCAAATAAAACTAAATTAATTTAGAACAAAACAAAATACTGAGCTATCAGCCCACATGCTGATTCCAAGTGCCATGCTAGGGCAGAATGGGAATCCCCAGATTCTGGGGTTTACGAGATGTATATTTCAAACCATTTACTGGTTCTAGTACAACCCTGAAAAAGTTGTTTACATTTTCTGATGCTTTGTTTCTTCTACTTTTCAACTGAAATAATTATCTTTTAAGGATACTTGTTTATTTATTGAGACTCATACCTGTGGTTGTTGTAAATATTAATAAAATGATGGGGAGCAAGTACTAGACATTAAAAAATTTACTTTCCTTTTTTCCTTTTCTTGAAAATGGGCTCTCATCACCAGACTGTAACTTCCTATTTACTAGGATTCCCTAGAATGACAAGTTGAGAAAATTGAAGTTGTTATCAGGTAAAATTATAAATACTTAAAAGATGACACAGTATTCTTCAGGGTTACAGTATTATCCTGGCAGTTGTACATTCATGCAACATTTATTGAGCACCTACTATGTGCCATGTGTGCTAGACATTAAGTATTGCAATATAAAGAATAAACAAAGCCTATAAACTCAAGGAGATTAAACTTAAAAGACTTGAGGTATCATTATCGTAGGAACAACTATATCAGTTAAACCCCAGAAAAAAATAATAATTTATTATTTTATGTAAAAATTTACAAAGTGTACCATTATATTTTATTGATTATATAAATTTCATAATATTTGTATTATATCATATAGTATATAATATATGAATAAAATAAATTATTTATATTGGTATAAAATATATAAATAATCCATATTATTTATATCTCATATCATATATTCTATATAAAGTTTATATTTATATATATTTATATAATTATTTATTAACTACATCTATTTGAAAAAAGCATTACAGAAGACATAATGTGAAAAAAGTATTCTTCTTTATCGCAGTCCCATTTGCTTAACACAGAAATAAATTTTTGTATTTTTAATTCTGTTAATGACGGTTTCTGTGACTGTTATACTTTAATTTTGATTTATCAGTTTCGACAGTTAACTACTAACCACCTTGCCGTGGAATCTGAAGATGCAGCTCACTCATGCCATCACACTCTACATTTTTTCTTTTAAATGATGCTGTTTGTAGTATTATTTATGTTCCTATTACAACTGTAACTTTAAATAATGTAGTAAAATCTGTGTTCTTGTTCAATCAACTTTCAAGTGTATCTCTTGCCTCCTTTTTTTTAGCAGCCTTATTTTTCCCTCTACCCTTCCTGCAGATTTCCATTGTCATGGCCCTTCCTTGGTGGGCCCTTCTTCTGCAGAATGTTAATACATGAATCTCTTTTGCAATTCCAACAAAGTCTTGCATGATTTGTCCACTCTAAAAATTGGGAATAAATAAACAAGATCTGAATCACTTTACTAAGAAAATATTTTTCACTGCTGGCCAAAATATATACATGGATTATATTTCTTTTGTGTGTGTGCTCTAATGTCAAGAGTCCTGGATTCTTTTCCAGGTGTTTTTAATTCCTCTTTTTTGTGTACTATTTGCCTTTATTAAAAATCAATTTCTTTTTTCTGTCTTTCAGTTATGTCATTATTTCCAACAGTCTTCAAAGTGTGGTCTGCAAAACCCTGTGTTTCCCCAAGACCCTTTAGGGAACTTAAAAGTCAAAACTATTTTCAGAACAATACTAAGACATTTGCCCTTTTTACTATGTGCAAAAGCAATGGTGGGTAAACTGCTAACAATCTGTGCTAGGCATTAGGGTACTCTTCCCAACTGCACAGTAGTTGGTAAGAAGAAGACGAAAGAAAAAAGAAAAAGACAAATGTTTTTGCTGAAGCAGTTAAAAATGTTAATTTTATTAAATCTCCATCTGTGAGTGCATACCTTTTAAAATCCTGTGTGACAAAACGGAGAAGTGCTCAAGCAGCACTGCTGTTGCAGACTGAACTATAATGAGTGTCTCAAGAAAAAGCACTTTTATGATTGACTCTCTTGGGAAAATATTTAGTTGTGAGATGGCTGAATCATATGGTAAGTGTATGTTTAACGTTTTAAGAATTGCCAAACTGCTTTCCAAAGTAGTCATACTATTTTACAATCCTACCAACAGTGAATGAGAGTTCCAGTTCCTCTATATCCTTTGTGATACTTGGTACATAGTCAGTCTTCTTAACTTTAGGCTTTCACATAGGTGTGTGGTGACACGCACATTTCCCTAACGAATATTAATGTTGAGCATATTTTCAGGTGCTGATTTGCCATGTGTATAACTTCTTTGGTGAACTGGCTGTTCAAATCTTTTGTCCATCTTTTTATTAGGCTTGTTTTTAGTTGTGTTTGTTTTGTTTTAATTGAGTTTTGAGAGTTCTTTATATATTTATGTTAGAAGTTCTTTGTTAGACATGTCATTTGAATTTATTTTTTCCCAGTCTGCATCTTGTATTTACATTCTCTTAACATTGTTGAAGCATGGAAGTTTTACATTTTGATACAATCCAACATATCAACTTTTTATTTTATGTATTGTGCTTTAGGTGTTTGATATAAAAATCTTTTTTTAACCCATGGCAATAAATCTTTTCTCCTATGTTCTAAATGTCTTATAGTTTTAGACTCTACATGAGTTCTACAAAATATTTGAAGTTAATTTTTTTATGTAGTGGAAAGTATTAATCAAAGTTCTTTTCTGGCATTTAGATAGCCAATTATTTCATTGCCCTATGGTCAAAAGACGATATTTTCCCCTGAATTGCTTTTACTTCTTTGTTGAAAATCAGTTGTCCAGTTATAGTGTGGACCTACTTCTAAACCCTGTATTCAGTTCTATTAATGTATTTTTAAATCTTTACACTAATATACTTTCTGGATTATTGTAGCTTTGTAATAAGTACTGAAATCAGGTAGTATTAGTTCTCATATTTTGTTCTTCTTATTCAAAGTTGTTTTGGCTATCCTAAATCATTTGAATTTCAACAAGAATCTTAGGTTAAGTATACCAATTTCTGCAAAACAAATTTGATAGGATTTTAATTGGGATTACATTGAATCTATAAATTAATTTGGGTAGAATTAACATCTTAACAATATTGAAACTTGTGACCCATAAACTTGATAGATCTTTTTCTTTATTCAAGAATTTTTAAAAATGTATTAATAGCTTTCTGTGCATAAACTTTGTCAGATTTACCCCTAAGTATTTTATAATTTTATGATGCTATTATTTGTTTCAATTTCTAATTGTTCCTTACTAGTATATAGAAATACAATTGATCTATATCTTTATATTCCACAGCCTTGTTATACTCACTAAATAGTTCTAGTAGTTATTCTGTAGATACTAATAACTTTATAAATGATAATGTCCTCTGAGAATAAAAATATAGTCTGTATATTATATCTTTGTTTTCATTCAGTTTAAAATGTTTTCTAATTCCTTTTATGATTTCTTCTTTAATCCCTAGTTATTCTTGTGTGTTACATATTTTCCAAATATTTGGATGCTTTCTACAGACTATCATTGATTCAAATTTAGTTCCATTGTGTTTACAGGATATTTTTTAATGCACTTTCACATTTATTGTGACTTGCTTGATGGCCCAGAAGATAGCCTCTCCAAATGTTCCTTTTGCATTTTTCTGCTGTTACATATAACATATATGTTACATATAACCAGAGTTCAATGTTCTATAAGTATTTAATAAACCAAGTTGGTTGATAGTGTTCAAGTTTCTATAGCTTTACTGATTTCTATTTGTGTAATTTATTTTTGAGAGACTTGTATTGAAATAACTCAGTATAATTGTGAATTTTTTATGCTCCTTATATTTCTATAAGTTTTTCTTTCATGTATTTTATAACTCTATTATTAGGTGATAAATATTTAAGATTTCTATGATATCTTAATGTACATGTTCTTCATCATTATGAGCTAGCCTTCTTTTCCAGTAATTATATAATATTTTTTCTCTGAAATTTACTTTTCCTAATATTAATATAGCCCTTCCAGCTTTCTTTTGGTTAATGCTAGCAGTGTATATATCTTTCTATCATTTTACTTTGAATTTATTTGTCTTTATATTCAAAGTGTATTTCTTATAGGCAGCATATTGTTCAGTCTTGGTATTACATCTACTCTGAGAAGTGCTTCCTGTTAATTGTGATGCATAGAGCATTACATTTAATATGATTGTTGACATGGTTAGTTTTAAGTCTATCATCTTGCTACATGTTTCATGTTTTCTATTTCCTCTGTCTGTTCTTTGTTATTTTCTTTTCTTCTTTTTCTCCCTAGTACTGTACTACTGGAGAATTCTTCCATAAAGAGAACTTCAAAAGGAGTTAAAAGTTCTTGTCATAATTGTCTCGTGAATATTAGCAGAAGTTGATATTAACATCTTTGCAAAGACATTTAATCATCCCATGTAATTATTAAGGGTGTCAATTAATTTATTCTAATTTTTTGCAATTCTTATTCAATTAGCAGGGTACAGGTATTGATATGAAAAAAATTTAAATGAACTTATTCCTAACTCTCAACGAAATTCTAAATTCTTTTATAACTCCTGCTGCAAACAAGGATTACATAAGAGGTTTCTTGTTGATTCAAATATAAAAATTCCAGAAAACTTTGGATGAACTAAGATACAATGGAGTATGACTTTTACAGAACTCATTAATTTTTAAGCATCACCACAAAGTGCAAACCTATTTCAAAGCAAGTTAAAGGAAGCAGAAAGAAAATTCTGACATTATGAACTCTGAAAACAGAGATGTTTGGATGACTTCTACACTCATGGCTTATGAATTCTTAAAATAGGAAGGCCTGTTCTCTAGATTTCACTGAGGCAAAATTGGCGTAGCCCCTGGCCTGCCTGGAAACACTCCATTGTGTTGATGTATAAAGCAGAGTTAAAGACCTGTCTCCTTGGCATAATATGGTCACTTAGTGAAGGGCGCATATGGCTCTACTTTAAATAGTTTTTTTCCTCAATGAAGGTTCATGCTGCTTTGAGGTATGGGGATTTTTCCCCCTAACTTTGCAAATATTTACACAGCTTATGGCTAATAAATTTTTCTAAAAGGCTTAGGCCCCAGAAAGTTAAGAAGGCATAACACAATATGCCTAGAACAATAATTAATAAAACCTTTAAAGTGTTTTTTTCATTGCTGGCATCCCAGAGCCTAACCCACATTCTTAAAAAGAGTAAGCTGTCAGAAAGTATTTTTAAATAAATAAATGTCAGACCATGCCACCTTTCTGTCAGAAGAGCAAGCTCTGCCACAGCGTTTTCTCTCCTGGACTTGTTCTGACTTCAGGGTCACCATTCAGTGTAGGAAACATTGAACCCCAGCATATAAATTTATGGACAATATCTGGGATGGGAACAAAAACCCCCTCATCACCTCCAATAAGAATTTGAAATAGTGTTGTGGGAAAATGATATAAGATGAGTCACCATAAAATGTAATAGCAGAATCAATAAGAGCTACAGAAATCACGAGAGTGAGCACTTAGGGAAGGATTCAGAAATGGGATTTGAGCAGGGAGTTGACATTTGGGTGAGAGAGAGAATGGAGATAAAACATACTAATTGGGAATATGTGTCATGAAGTCCTGGAGGCAAGTTCTGTGAACAAATCAGTAGTTTTGATTTGCTGGAGCCACATTGGTGCTGAAGTGGTATCTAACAGTCAAATTATGAAAAAGTATGAATGCCAGTCTATGACAACTGAACTCTACATTATGAAGCAAAGTGAAAGTGGTGTAAGACCATCAGTGTAGCAGCATTTCATAGTACTAATTGGAAGGACTAGAGGTAGAAGCAGAGTGACAATTAGCAGTATGTATGATTCCAACTATATGACATTCTGGAAAAGGCAAAACTTTTTAGATGGTAAAAAGATTGGTAATTTCCAAGGTTTAGGGAGAAGGAGGGATTAATGGGCGGAGCACAGAGGATTTTTAAGACAGTGAAAATACCGTACACTGCACTATACTGTATTATAATGGGGGGTACATGTCATTACATATTTGGCCAAACCCACTGAATGTAAAACACAAGGAGTGAACTCTAAAGTCAAGTATGGACTTTTGGTGATGATGATGTGCCAAAGTAGTTTATTGTAACAAGTGTACCACTCTGACGTAGATGTCGATAGTGGGAGAGGCTGCTGGGGGTTGGGAGAGTAGAGGGTGTATGGAATTTTTTTGTACTTTACACTTAAAATAAAAAATAAAAATAAACTAAAAATAAAAAATTTCCACTTAGTTTTGCTGTGATCCTAAACCTGCTCTGTAAATAGTCGATTAAAAAATTATATTTGAGAAAACTATAAAATTACTGAAATAAATTAAAGAAGAACAAAATAAATGTGTTTATGGATTAGAAAACTTACTATTATTATCCCATGTTCATGGATTAGAGGACTTATTAAGATAGGACTATTACTCAAAGTGATCTAGAGATTCAACAGAATCCATATCAAAATTCTAACAGCCCTTTTTTGCAGAAATGAAAAAGGCAACCTTCAACTTCATATGGATTTCAAGAGACCCCAAATAGCCAAAATAATATTGAAAAAGAAGAAAAAAATTGGACACACGCTTTCCAATTTTAAAAACTTACTACAGAACTATCCTAATCAAAACAGTTTGGTACTGACATAGGCTTGAAATATAGATCAGTGGAATAGAATTGAGAGTCCAAAAATAAACCTATACATCTGTGTCCAATTGATTCTTGAGAGTGTGAAGATCATTCAAAAGGGAACGAATAGTCTTTTCAAAAAATGGTGTTGTGATAACTGGATATCCACATGCAAAAGAACAAAGCTGGAAGCCTAGCATATAAAAATTAACTCAAAATGGATTAGCAACTGAGATATAAGAGCTAAAACCATAAAATTCTTAGAAAAAAACATAGGGATGAATATTCATAATCTTCAGTTAGGCAATGGATTCTTGGATATGGCACCAACACCATGAGCAACAAAAGAAAAAGTAAATAAAATAGACTTCATCAAAATTATAAACTTATGCCTCAAAGGACATTTGCAAGAAAGTAAAAAGACAACTTACAGAATGTGAGAAAATACTTGCAAATCATATATCTGAAAAGAGTATCCAGAATGCATAGTAAATGCTTACCACTGAGCAACAAAAAAATGATCCAATTTAAAAATGGGCCCAAGACTTGAATAGCCATTTCTGCAAAGAAGGTATACAAATGGCCAACAAACACATGAATAGATACTCAACATTTGCCATTAGGGAAATGCAAATCAAAACCACAATGAAATACCACTTCAAACCCACTAGAATGGCTACTATCAAAACAAACAAAATAGAACATAACAAGTGTTGGTAAAGGTATGGAGAAATTAGAATTTTCATACATTGTTCTAGGCATATAAAATGGCTCAGCCACTATAGAAAGCAATTTGCTTATTTCTCAAAAAGGTAAACATAGGATTACCATATGACCCAGGATTTCACTACTAGATACATCCCCCAAAGAACTGAAAACAGATACTTAACAAATACTTGTATACATATGTTTATAGTGGCAGTATTCCCAAGAACTAAAAGTAGAAACAGTCTAAATATCCATCAATAGAGTAATGGATAAGCAAAATGTGGTCTGTACATATAATGGAATATTATTTATCCATAAAAATGAATAAAGTGCTGATACATGTTGTAACATAAATGAACCTTGGAAACATTATGTTAAATGAAAGAAATGAGATACATGAGTCACATATTGTTTGATTCCGTTCATATGAAATACCCAGAATAGGTAAATTCAAGGAGACAGAAACCAAATTGGTGGTTTCCAGGGACTGGTGGGTAAAGAAGAGGATGGGAAGTAATTGCCTAATGAGTACAGGGTTTTCTTTTGGGATGATATGTTTGGAATTAGATAGAGTGTGACCATACAACATTGTGAATGTACTAAATGCCATTGTATTAATTGTTCACTTTAAAAAGGATTATTTTGTGTTCTATGAACTATACCTCATTTTTTTTTTTAAAAAAAAAGCACTTCTATTTGAGAATATTTAAGAGCAATCAATGTAGGTAGATCTTGGTCATCTAAGGTCTTGAGGAAAAAAAAAGTGAACATAGTGTTTCTGACAGTGATTCATCTGCATCAAACCATTTGCCTATTCCAGGCACCAACTCAAAGGCTAAATGACTGAGCTGAAAGAAAGTAATTAACAGGATCTGAAGTTCAGCAAAACTTTCAATAATCTGATAGGGCTAAGGGTGGGTGTAGGGTATGGAGCAAAGATTAGAGTTCTGTTTCCAATAATGAAGAGAGGTCCAAAGACTTGTATCCTGGAATAAGGAAGAATTAGAAGTAGATCATCCCTAAAATAGACTAAAATTCAGCTTCAAATTACCTCATTCCTAATTGGACTAAGGTTATATGCCCCTACCCTAAAAATGTCAGATGGAAATATAAATCCTTTTTAGAGAAAGATAAAATAATCTAATAATAATGAGTGCCTTTGCAAAGGTAATAAGATGGATGGAATTGAAAGGATGGACTTAAAGTGGAGTTAACAGAACTATCTACCATCAGGTTCAGTGTGAAAGCTGGAAAGGAGGCAGAAGGGAGGGGCAATTTTGACTGAATTCTAACCTGGGTATCTAGGAGGATGGTCATGGTATCAATTGAGTAGGACATAACACAGGAGGAGTCTGTTTAGGAAATGAAAGAGCTAATAAGTTTAGATGGGGATTTATTACACTTTAAAGTATCTATGGATTTATTCCAGGTGGAGATGTGTCCTATTACAGGAAAAGAGTCTAGGAAAACAATATTTTTTATATGTCTGGACCTGACGTTTTGCATTTGCTGTCACTGGCAGCCTGAATATGCATGATGTGAATGCTTTGCCACCTGTTGTAGCTCATCTGAAATAGCTATGTGGTGAAAGTCTAAAACATACAAATTGTCATGTTGGTGAGGAGCTCTTCTAAGCGCATAAAGAAAAATCAAATTTATAAAAGAGAAATGGAAATATCACTTTACATATTTGAAATAGAATTTATAAAGCTCATAGTCATTTTTTTAAAATCTCAGTATAGTTTTCTTATTCAACTGGAAACTTGATGCTACTAAAGCATCAGTGTATGCTGGAGATATATGTGATTTAGTTTGCAACTTTACAGAAGACATTCCTGTCTTAATCCCAGGTGATATATATTAATATAAAAGTTTAATAATATTTGACAACTGTCAAAAACTAAAGAGATTCACATTTTCAATTGCTTGCAAGTCAATCTAAATTATCATATTTATCTCTATATGCTAAATTTTATATTTTTTTTCCTCTCTCTCTCTCTCTCTCTCTCTCTCTCGCTCTCGGCATATTTACATGAAAATTCCTTTCTGATGAATTTCAATTATTTCCATGGGGAAAAAGTAGTTTATGAATCAGTCCTTGATTATATAAAAAACAAATAAATGGGAGGCTGAGGCATGAGGATTGCTTGAAGTCAGGAGTTTGAGACCAGCCTGAGCAAGAGTGAGACACTGTCTCTACAAAAAATAGAAAAATTAGCCAGGCTTGGTGGTGCACACCTTGTAGTCTCAGTTACTCGGGAGGCTGAGGAAGATTGCTTGAGCCTAGGAATTTGAGGTTACAGTGAGCTATGATTACACCATTGCACTCTAGCTAGGGCGACAAAGCAAGACTTTGTTTCCAAAAAAAAAAAAAAAATGAAAAATGATTAATTCATCTAGAAACCAATTATCTAAAGTAAACTATGCATTTTTCACTTTCAACACAAGCGTATGCCTGATAAATGTATTATTTTCTTGATTATAGTGAAGAAAGTGTGATAGAGATCTAAAAATAGTGTCTCCATTGTATATACATGAAGCATGAATTAGAAGAGGAGGTGCTACAAACAATTTAACTACAGGAAAAGTTTCCACCTTGATTTTGGTAAAAAATAAATAAAACACTCAATTTGGGCAATCATTTTTATTTATTGAACTGTATCTACTTTCAGAAAAGTGGTGAAGGAAGATAAGAGCCAATACAAGTAACTATTTCAAAATCTTAGTTCAGCTGCATAAATTTTATCACCTACTTGTATCTTTCCCTCAAATAGCTCCCTAGTGCAGAGCAGAGCCTATGGCCACCCTGCGTGTAAATGGAATCTCGAAGAAAACTAGGAGCAGGCCCAGAAAAAGTGGATAAGGACCAGACCTGGTCTGAGCAAAAGGAGGAATGAATTCTGCCAGAGAAATGTTCGAGAGAAGCTACAGCAAAACAAAAACAAACAAAGCAACCTTGAAGCATTAGTTAAAATGTTAGCAGCAGAGAAAAAACATAATCAAAGGTTTAGAGATAACTAATGTACCATGTGCAACTAGTAGACTATGACTCCAATGTCTGGGGCTTCTGGGAGTGGCTGGGAATAAGCTGGGATGAAACTGTAACACTCTCTGTATGGTAATTTAACTAGACAGAAGGTGAAATCATTTTCCTACAAAAATTCATTAAGAAATATAAGAACTTAAGCTATAATCAGCTGTACTTTTATATCCTAGATTAGTAGAACTAATACCTTTACATGTTTCATATAAAGCTTACTAATGGAAAATATACATTTGATTATATTTTGAATTACATAAATATTTTTGAATCCTTAATGTGGGTCATAATATGCATTTACTATGTATCAGTGAAAGGTTGTTTTGACTGTGAAAGAAACACCATCTTAGTTGGCAATTTCTTTAACAGTACTTACCATGTAAGGCTGAAAATAACTGACATTGTACCCAATTTCCTGGAACTGGATTTTTTTCTAAAACTAGATAGACATTTTAGAAAAAGAACTACTACCAACAGCAAACTAACAAGACTAACAAGGTAAAAGTAATTGAAATATAGACAACAAAGAGAAGTTGGAGTGGAGAGGCATACATTTTTTCCCAAACAAGGGGAAACCAAGCATTGAAACCAAAGCAAGGCACATTATGAATTTTTAGCAGAAAGGCAGGAATAAGATACTGAAAAATAATAAATTATGCTTCATATAAAAATACAAGCTAAAATGTGTCATACAAAAATGTGTTTTGATAAAAATACTTTGTATTAGTCTTATACAGCCACTAAGTCAAAATTATAAGTGCAAGAATTATGTCTTTAGTATCTTCATGTTCCTTCTTTGTTCAAATCAACACTCCCTTTTTCCATATTTCCCCAACTTATAAAACAAACAATTTTTATTCTCATCTCTCATTTCTCATTTCAGGAGGAAAAGTTAATATCCTAAGTGTGTTTATGCGGTAATCTCCTAAGAAAAAAAAAATGTGTCTTTTCAAAGGTTAGAATTAGAAGCAATAGTTTAAAACAGAGCAAGCAATATTAAATACCTAAGGAGATTAAGGGGCCAAACTTCCTGGGTCCCTCCAATTTCGGCCTATGTTCCAACATTAAGAATTTGCTAATACCGGACTTATGATTGTTAACAGACCTTTGCTCCTTCACCTGCATCAGATTCTCAGGGTCAGAGAATATATACACAGATACTGACTTTTGGAGAACCTTCTCACATACACCTTTTACCCAGCTAGATTTCCCCAGGACAAAAACAAGTTCAGGGAACAATTTCAGAAAGGAAAGACATGATGCAAAGATATACAAAGTTATGAACTAGTATTGTCTATAAGATGAGAAGGTATTAACCAACTGGCATATTTTTATTTTTAATTTTTTATATATTGTCTTATTTCAGAAAGATTTACTAAATGAATTTTTGGAAAGAAGAAAGAATCATCACAAGGAAGCGAAAGAAAATAAAATCATTATAACTCCTTATCAAATGGTAAGGTAAGTTCCTATACTAAAGGTCTTCAAGAGGAATTCAAAACACAAACTTTTTTAGAAAAAAAGTCTAATAAAAGCCATAAAGCAGTGGTCCCCAACCTTTTTGGCACCAGGGACCATTTTCATGAAAGACAATTTTTCCACAGACCAGGGAGGGGAGGGGGATGGTTTCAGGATGATTGAAGTGCATTACATTTATTATTCACTTTATTTCTATTATTACTACATTGTAATATGTAATGAAATAATTATACAACTCACCATAGATTGGGGACCCCTGCCATAAAAGAAGAAAGAACTTTTTTGTTATTGACAGCAGATGATTCCCTGATTATATTTTTGATAAACCATATATATGTAAAGTTTACTTCAATCTAATGTGAATGTGTCCTGCCCTCCCCCCCACCACTTTGCCACAGGGAGTCGGTAATACTGCAGCATCCTGTTATTCTGCAGTTAGCAATGCTATGCTCTCTTCCCTTGCTTTTGGACATGTTCTTATTTTCTTAGAATATTTTATTTTTCCCTTCCCCTTGTTAGTTTTATAGGATCTATATGGTGTTTGAGTTTTTCTGAACATGAAACCTTTTTCTTTATATGTGTGAACTGTCACAAGCTGCCAACTGTTTACTAGGAGTTTAGGAGGGGCAATCCACACGAAGAGTGAGGGTCACAGTGGAAACTGATTGAACCTGTCTCTTTTGATACCAAGTTCTTTCCAATCTCCTGCCATATGATGTGGACAGATGTGTTTTGTTTTTATTTTAGGAGCTAAAAATGGGAGAAGACTATAAATACTGTGAGGTATATGTATAAGTTTCTAATGACAATGTAAATCTGGTAAAAAAGAAAAACCACTACACTTTTTAAGGTGGGATTTAGGCATTTTATTGCCTCCTTGGATGCAAAAGAATTATAAATTATATTATAAATCAGATTATTTTTTGTCTTTCTTTAAGCTACTCCAAGACATTAAAAGGCCTTGATTGTTGAAAGTGAGTCCCTACAACAGCTTGCAGAGTTGCTACAGAATCATACACTCAGGTGGAAGCATGGGTAAATCCACTGGCATTTGGAGTAGATTAAAACTGTAAAAGCAGGACCCTAGGGTATCTGACCTAAACTTCTACAAGAATTAATTTTTTTAAAAAAATTTATTTACAATGAACAAAAATAGATAATATTAATTCATAATAAAGTTCAGTTATAAACCAAGGAACAGATATAACAAGTTGAATTTCCTAGACAAATAACCATATATAACAATGTCTAGGTTAGAAAATAGTCGTATGACATCATAAAAGTAATCATTCATCAACCAATGTTGGGTATAATCCAACACTATTTAGCCTATATAGTTTTGTTGAATTGCATGCTTTATTTTCAGAATGGTTAAATATGTAGTTATGTGTTTTGTTACTGAGTCACTGCAAATACATATGATAGATTAATTTTGTTATTAACAAATAAGCTGCATGTAAAAGAATTCACAATCCCATAATGACATAATGATCTTAATAGACCATATGTTCTAGTTATTTACTCTGTGAAATTAGTAATACTGTCATTTCTCCTTGAATCCCAGAATCAATTTGTAGGATGAGAACAATGGTGTGATTGGTAAAGTGCTGGCTAGCATGTGTCAGCACAGGACCACACTAGACAATGAACTATTAGAATGGTTTAAGAAGAAATGGAAAAATATTCTGGACTCCATATTTAAGCATCAAGAGATCTAAATTCATAGCTGTTTCACAATTTGAAAATATGTCCAGTCTGTGCCATTTTCCATTAAACAATATATAGTCCTCTCTTTTTTCTTCTCTACTGAACAAAGGTACCCAGGGCTGACCTGTGCTCACTTATTTTCTTAAAATATTTCAGACCATTTTCATGTTAATATGTAAGTTTAGCTAATGTCAGATTCAGTTGGCTTGAAGAGGGTCTAAAGTGATGAAATGTGTAGTGAAATCTACGTTCTGCATGAAGGATCACAGGTCAGGAGGGGCCTTCACAGAGCAAAGGGCTAAGCTTAAAGCAAGAAGGTGATATTTCCTTTCTCTCTTGACTATTTCTTCCGTCCTCATTCTTACGATGGGATGCATGATTAGGATGTAAAGTTGGAAGAGGAATAAAATTTACAGAGAAGCAGAAAATGTTCCCAGGATAAGAATTCTTATGTTTTACATATGAATTAGTAACAATTATATATTTTTGACATAGCCTCATGTTCTTATACCTACAGAAGAAATAATAAAACCTCCCCAGTTAGATTTGCTGGTAATTCACTCTACTTTAAGACTGTAAAAGATCAGTACTACAGTGCTTAAAAATTGGGTACTGATTCCATTAAAAGTATACAAATAGTACACATTTTATTATTGACTTTAGGTAGGTTTTTTAATACACTGATGAAGTAAGGAGTTCCTCTGCCTGAGGTGTTTTATATTTAGCTATCTAATTTTTTATTGACAATGCAGCTTAAGTACGTATTTCACACTATGTTCTTGAAAAAACAATGTATCCCCTTTTCTCTTTCCCAGTTTGTGCTTCTAACAGAGTTTTTGGCACTTTAATTCATTAATTGTGGCAAATATTTTAAATAATTATATATGAATCTAAAAGCCCATATGTGTACACACTTGTATATGTGTTTTTCACTAATGGAAATAATGTGAGTTATTGTAATATTTACTTCCACACTAAATTTTTTTATTATATATCAATACATTTATATATTCTGTATAGCTTTTAAAGTGTTGCATCCCTTAACACTCCAAACTAGTGTTGGTGCCTTAGGTCTTGGGGGAGATACACTTCATGCAGTTACCACTTTCTTCTGGCAGTCAAAAGTAATTACTGTTATATAAGCTGCTAAATATACTATTTCCAAATTTCAAGTATGCGACTTGACATAATTAGAACACATTATAAAATTAGCCTCAATATATTAGTATTTTGGAAGTTTGGCCTTTTTACTAGTCAAAGTAAGAATCAAGATGGTTTATAAGGACTCTTATAATTACTTATAGATTTAAACATATTCTTTCAGGCAGGTCAAACAATGTTTTATATATTATTATTGATCTATCATGACAACTCAAAAATACTTGCTTTTAGAAAGTTACCATCTTTTTGGTAGCATCATAGATTGCTGAGCCCATCTCCAGAGATTTTGATTCAGTAGGTGTGAGTTAGAGTTTGAGAATTTGCACCTCTAACAAGTTCCCACTGCAGTAAATTCTTCAATCTATACATCATAATGACCCAAATCCTTCTATATTACTGTAATACAGAGATTTTTTTAATTTAAAGGCAATTATCTCCAAATTGCCTTTTCTTGTTATTCTGTATTCCCCTTGATAATTAAACTGTGAGTTTTCCTGTTCATAGACCTATGTCTGGCAGAAAAAACTTTCCATTTCTTATTTGATACTTGTAATCCACTGTGGGATGAGAAGCAAGATAACTAAACTAGCTGAAACTGGATATAAGAATAAGCCTTGTGTTTTAAGTCTTGTGGCTTTAACAGACCCTGTAAGGACATGATGAAAGAGGGGGCCTTTACGCTTCTTGTTTGTGGGTTTGTTTGCCTTGGCTATAGTGGCTGAAATTTTGACTGAGGTCAAGTGCTATATAAATTACAATAATTTGCTGTGCTAATGAATTTCCTTTGAGATCAGATGGGCTAATAAGGGAAATCCTTCTACCTTATAGTACTTGTTTTGTAAAGAGGCTATTTTTGGAGTAATCAAAACACAGTCTTTGGAGTTCAACAGTTCTGGATACAACCCTCAGCTCTACCACTTACTGTCATGTAAAATGCTTCAACTTACTAAACTTCGATAATCTCACCTGAAGCCTTGGACAATACTGGAACCTAACCATAGAGTTACTGTAAGGATTAAGTGACATAATGTAGTAACTGTATTGCAAATAGCAAATGGGTCACACATAATAACTAATGAAAAGGAATCTTATAATGATAATGAACTTTTTTATTGTAGTAGTGATATATATACCCATACTTTAAAAGTTATCTTTGACATATTTTCTACCTTGCTTATACAAGTTAAAAAATCAAATGAGTCATCGTAAGTCTGTAGTAAAACTGAGAAAGCCTGTGATACTTATAGTGATTAATATATTTAAAGAAAATAAATTGGTCATTTTGTCCTTCAGGGAGCTAAGTAACTCCATTGAGGCCTATTTATTGCAGTTGTATAATGGGTTGCAATGAATAACTATGGAAGATTGATTTTGACTAATTTTGTACACTAATTTATATATTTTGGAATTGGTGGTCATACTTTTCAGGTCACTGTTCCTCCTTCATTGACTTTTCTTAAAAAAATATAATTGGGAAGATATTTTTGTGAGGAAAGGTATAACTTTAATCTAGCCTATATCCTTGATATAAAGTAAAGCTTTCTTTCAAATTGTTGATAGTGGAAGTAGTTTGAAAGTTTTACAACTTTACTATACAATGTGAACTCTGCAGTGCCCCCCAAAATGGAATGCTTACATGCCATGCTTAAATTCCATTTTACGATATGGTATGCCATTCTTTCTCAGCACAACATAGTCATTTTAGGCAATTGTAAGCTTGACACCTGATTTCACTTTAACAGCACCTGCCCAGAGCATAACTAGCAGTCCATTTTTAAAAAAGGACTTCCACATTGCACAGATGGCATTCTTCATACCAGACAAGGAACGATGTGTGTTGGAAACCAGCCAAACTGTCTGCAAAAAATTGTATTTCAAGACAGACATCTGAATGGAAGGAAAATTTTCCTTTTTCCTCCAAACCATATATGAACATCTGTTAAAACCTGTTCTCAACTTTTCTATTTATTCTCTTCTGACTTTGTATGCTATTAGTGCAATTTCAATGATCATAACCAGATTTTTGTTTTTGTTTGTGATACCTATACACTGCCTATTCAAAAAAAGGTTCTAGGGCTCCATTTTCCACTATATTAATTTAGATATACAGGTATTGCTTTGGATGAATTTCATGCATTTAATTCATGCATTTATTCAAAAATATTTATTGATTGCTACAAACTGTCAAGTTCAGGGTCAGTGCTTTTACTTGTGCAAATTATGCATTGCGCACTCCCAGGGTATATAACTTTCTTCACAGTTACCATAGACTCCTAGATTTATCATGATGGTCTCCAGGTGATGGCAGTCTAGTATTTTGAGGCAGTAGCACCCTTGTCTATAATAATTCATACAAATTCAGAATATGAGTTGGTAGTGAGGCTGCCAGAGACTGTTCAAAGTGCTAGAGACATAGCAATGAACATACACAAAACCTCTACTCTCATGAAGCCTACATGCACTAAAGGGAAAAAAATCACTACATACCTACTTAGTGGCTAAGGAGAAAAACAATACTGCCCTACTTAAAGGGTAGAATGTGACAGATGGTGCCATTTTATTTAAGAAGATCAAGGAATGCCTGTATGAGGAAGCGGGAATCTAAAGGAAATGAGGGAATACGTCAAGATATATTCAGTGAGAAAATATTCCAGGCAAAGAGACTAGGGAATGCAAGGCCTGAATGGGAGAGGAGTGAACTCATTGTGGACAGGGGTCAGGAGGAAGCCATGACTGAGTGGTTGGAGCTGAGGCCCTTCAGGGAAAGTGTTGGCAACAAGATGTGGGACCAGTGTGTTGCCAGATTTTATAGAGTCTTGAGGCCCAGATAAGGGTTTTGCAGGTTATTCTAAGTCATTGTAGTGCTTTTTGCATAGGAAAGACAGGATTTGATTTGTCTTTTTTAAAAATGTGTACAAATGCTTTATTAGGAACCACCACAGCCTTCACTTGGAATTGTGCATTTGCAAAAGTCACCATGATCCACTTACCGTTCTGATTTGCATTTCTGAGGAATCACTCTAACTGCAGAAGAATGGGAAATCAGGAGGACAGCTATTTCATGTGCTAAATTTCCCTAAATAGTTTATAAGTAGCTTCAGTGTCCTCCTGCCCAGGGAATTACCTAGAACTTCCAGTGCTGTTTGGAAAAAAGTCGCTGTTTCACACAGCTTTATTAATAAAATGATTTTTTTTAATTGCAAATGGGCTTTCTTTAATTTTTAACATGTTCATCAAAATTATTTTGAATATCTTTAAGTCAATTTTTAATTATTATATATAATTAGATTATTGATTAGAAAGAATAATACAGACATGTATACTAAATTTCTAATTTTTTATAACAAACTTTTTGTGTGATCTAATTACATTTAATGAAATAGTCTAATGAACTTTTTTAAAAATATATTTTCAAAGTAGTAACAGCAATAAAATTATAACTAATGATAAAAAATAAATTTTAAATATAGAACATAAGTTGTCAGAATCATTATTGGTTTTGCCAAAGTAGCTTGAAAATTCGTTGAGAGAAAAACAATGATAATTGAATGCACAGAAAAGATGTTTCATAAATGTCAACCAACCCATATCACCTGTTCCCTCTTTGGAAAGTGCTCCTGTCCAGCACTGAGAGAAATTAAATGGTTTTGTGCATTAGCCAAATCGAAGTATACTGAACAACATCCACAGAAATGCTGAATAGGCAGTTATTCCAAATGTTTTCTGAGATTAAGGAATATGCTAACAGAAATCAATAATACAGCAAAGAAAACGACAATAGGGCAGATCATTACATATAATTAGTACACAAATATTTGTAGAATGAATGAATGAATTGAATTCACTGTTAACCAAATATTGGTCAAGGTAGCCTGAAAAAAAATTTAAAGTAAAATTGTTTCCAGCAATTTCCTTGATTTACTAATTTTTTAATATCAGAATGTTATATAATTTGTAACATCAGAATGGAAAGTGCTTTCCTGGATTTTTTATCAAACTAGCAAAATTGGTAATTGTGAACTTTATAATTTGATAAACATGTAATATATGACAGATAAATAGCTAATACATTTGATATGTAAAAATCTCTTACCAATTCATAAGAAACACAAACATCCCAATTGAGGATGTAAGGGGGTCCTCTAATAATTTAAATTTTGTCATTAGGCTTAAGGTACATTTTAAAAAAAATTCAAAACCAAAGTGTTCTGGAGGAAGAAGAAATTATTTTGTATTAGTTTTCCATTTCGCTCTCAATATAGCAACTTAAACAATGCTTTGTAAGCACTAGAAAATTTTTAATAAGTAATGGATTGCATTATCACCAGTAATTTCATAAATAACATTAGTATTTACACAAGATAATTTTTGTGCCTTTATTGGCAGTGGTATATTCAAGAGAAGGTAAAATGAACAGGTTTTATTTTTCTTTAGAAAAACACTGCCAGTAACAACAAAATTACCTATCCATAATGATAAGTATTTTCTAATAATTGCTTTCAAAATTAATATACACTGAACATAAAAAGATCTAATATTTAATGTTTGCAACTATCCATATTATACATATTCAAAAACAGCATATATGCTTACATAATTCTAGGATAATGTAATTATTCCTAAACCTCATGATTACTTTTTAACTTAAAGAAAATACATGTTTATCTCAGTGAATTAATTCACAAAAGGCAGAAATACAAAGTATAACCTAAACCTCGTATTACTATATACACAAATCACTGTATCATCCCTTACATCAAAGGGATATGACAACAATTTATATTTGCAAATTCATTCTATTTTGGGAACTGTTTCTGAAAATCATTTGTAACAAAACTAAGCAATATTTTAATGGGGGATTACTGAGCTGGCTGAATACATTATGATGGAACCAAAATTTTTCTGGAATTTTTCAAACCACAGTTTGAAGCTTATTTGAATAAAAGTTAGCTAGTAAGGGGAAAAATAATACATAAAATAAAAAATATTTTTATCTTCTTAAGTGCATTTTCAATATGTTTAATCATTTTATCTATCAAGATAAGAATATTGTAAAAATATACAATAATAGAGAATTGCTTAGATACAGAAAAAGCCATATTTAAATTTTGAGCCACACATTTGTATAGGTTCTCAGAGTTTGGTGAAGCAATCTTGTTTTCTGGGGCCATTTTTGTCACTTTGTGTACTACTCCTAGTAGCATTTTGTAAGAGCTGAAAGCAGAAATGTTGAGGTTTTCACAAGGACTGTTATTCAATTATCCTGGTCAGCTTTAACCGTGAGATACAAAAACATGACCAAAAAAACACTTTTATAATAGTATTTGCATACCAATTCTGCATATTCCAAATGTTTGTAGGATTTGGGACATTTAGAATCTCAATCTAAATGCTAAATTCTCAGTAGCTCCAAATTTATTTTTAGTTCTAGATACTAAATAGCTTTTTATTGAATGAATGCAACAAAGAAAGGTAACAAGAAGATATAATTATTCTCCAAATGGTTCAAAGGATAACTATGTCAGTTAAGTATTTGTACTTGATATTTTAAACTTTGCATTGCAATCTAAATACCACTTACCTCAGATATTAACTGAATTACTTTAACAACATTTTATTATAAAATAAGGAATGGTATAAATGGCTTATTCTTAAAACTTACCAGCCTAAGTTTATTTATAAATTAAAATTAAAAATATTTCCTATAAATCTTTCTAGTCACTAACTTATGATAGTCTATTATCTTGTTACTGATTTTGTTTTAGCTTTATAGTTCCTCTAAAATACTGTTAAGAGGAAAATTAGCATTTGCCATCATAAATATGCCAGTAATTTTTTTAAAAGTTCTAGAAGACTAGCAATATTGAAAATGTAAAACACCTCTTTTTATAATTTACTTTGTTTTTCTATCTGCCCTCTATTCTTATCCTACTAGCCAAAGAAAAACCCTTATTGAATTTCACAAGTCATTCCCACATTTATTTCATGGAATGGCATTCACCAGTATATTAAAACTGTGGTTGGGGTTATTTTAAATGTATTTAGTGTATTTTAAGAAAAAATGGCAAACTCAGGTCTTAAGCGTAGGCTCTGAAGGAAAAAATACAGACTGAGCGCAGAAGGTAAATATGGGATGTAAGAGATAATTGGAGTCATGTTAATAATGAGTTAAAAATATGTAGATCAGCCCTTGGAAAAACTTTGCAGTGTTCATTCCTCTGAATCCTGCTAAAAAAAAGTCATCCTAACTGTGATTCGGTACTATTTTCAGAGAAAGGTGTTTTCATGCTATTAGGAATTTGCACAGGCTACAGGATCTGAGATAGAGTTACATAAAAAGGGCATTATGTAATAAGATACCATAGCATGCCAGGATCCCAGTGTAGAATAAAAAGTAGAGTACTTTTAGATTTGGCACCTCTGGAGTGAATTAAACCCAGATAATACATGAGAATATTTTAATTCACCTCACAGAATTTTAATTCTAAAAGGATACTGAGGTATTATATAATTCATCTATGCACCACTTTGAGGACAGGAGAATACCAAAATACTCCAAAAAGACAGCAAGTTCTTCTAATGAAAACTGCTCTAGCCTGCTTGTTTATTTTTCAATGTGTTCACAATGTGCTAATGTGTCCGGCATCTTACATGATGGATAATTTTAATCTATCATAAATGAAACAATGTCCCCTTTTGATCAACCACGTGGCCTTTCCTACCACTTTCTGTTCTCTAGAGTCAAATTTCATTTAGGATAGCTCACAATTCTCTAATAAAGGCATGGCCCCATGATACAACTGCCTCACATTTCCTAAACGTCATATCTATTCAGAATCACTTTTTCCTAATTCATCTATCCTAATACATTGGAATTCTTGTATCTTCCTATCTGACTTCAACCATGAGCTCTCTTTTTAGCTACTCCTAAGTGGTCCTTTTCTCTTATTTCTGGAAATTATTTTCCTGCCCACATGAATTATCCTCCACTTTGTCCCTATTGAACTCAATTTGATTTATATCTTCCCACTTTTCCAATTTGTCAAGATGTTTTGAATTTAAATCCTATTCTGCAATAAGAAACCCAGTCCACCCAAGTAGATGTCATCAGTACAGATATACTTTGTATTCATTCAACCAATTGATAGAAAAGTCTGTTCTATGCTTGGATGACTTCAATCTGAATGGTCTATCCTCAAAGTTAAGTTAGAAATATTACTAACCACTGAGATCAAGTTTATTGTACAAAGGGAAATGTGATACAAATCATATAATTATTTACATTATTTCTTGAATATGCTCTGTATAGCTCATGGCAGACTAAATTAAAATTAAGTGAATATATCGTTTGTCAGTCTAATCATACTAAAGTAAATGAAATCAATTAACTAATGAGGTTTATGCAGATCTTTACCGATTATGTTTCTTTATTTCTATTTCTAATTAATTGGTAGGGAGGGTATACTGCCAATGTTTCCGAGCATTTCTGGTTAAAATATGGAACAAATGAAAAATGATGTGACAAACTTATAAAAAGGACTCAGGCATCCAATGCACGTGCAATCATGCAGGATGCACAATACATTAGTTAATATAATCTTTGACTTCTTCTATCAGTAATGTCCATTAGAGCTGAAAATTCTGATTAGCTTGTTTGGCTTATTTTTCATATCAGAGATTCACTTTAAAACAACTATTGGATTAACTCACATATGCTATACATAACCTTTTAAATGTATGACTATTTTATTTACATCATTGTGGTGAGTAATATTACTTTTTCTCCTATTTTATTTTTGGTTTTAAAGCACACATAGAAATCATTTGCCATATTCTTCAAAGTAGAGGAATAGCTTACTACGTACCCATTCTTAGATGCTCTTTGATCTGGAGGATTTTTTTCTGCCATAAGAAAAAAATTTAAGAAATATAAAAACTGTAATGAATCATTAATTATGATTATCTTGATTTACACAAGAGCAGACAGATTTAAGATTTTGTTAAGTATTTATATTAAAATCTATAAAAATTAAGGAAATCACAGTAGGGAGACCAAAATTATTTACAAAGGATCATTTATTAAACACTTTTTTTTTTTTTTTACAAAATACAAAAATTGTTTTTCTGCATGAATACATCACATATGGAAAAAATAATGTTTTTACTGAATTTAATTTGAAGACATTCAGAATTTTGTTTTCTTTCAACTTGAGGAATCATTTTGCTTTGCATCTTTTTTAACACCATTGCCAATTAGGAAGAAACCTTTTCCTTGTTAATTAGATCATATCCATACAACTAACATTTTATAGAAATAAAATCAGACAATGTTATACAAAGCTCTTTCTGCAAGGTAACTGATTTGCCTATGATCCTAATTTTTTTTCAAGCTATAAGATAAGAAGAATTGAGGAGCTAGGTAAGTTTTATAATAATGTATTAGCAGCAGTTGATAGTAAATGCAACATAAGATTTGTTTTGTCTGTGGTACAAGAATATGTCCTATCAGACTCTACTGTATTTTTCTCTACTTGAACACAAGTAAGCACACACTGATTGTCTCTGGGATGACAAAATGTATAAAAAAGACAAGAAGCTGGTCCTGGTTGTCATTGCGAATGCCTATTTTCATCAGCTAATATGAATGCATGGCTAAAATTAGTGAAGACAGGAAAATGACTTAAGGGTAATATATACAGAGTTAAAATACACTTTTTATCCACGTGAGTGATTTCAGGCACTGTGGCTGTTCAGGATAATATGTTTCATGGTTTATTCTTGGATAGCAATTTAATTTTCAGTGCAAGCAAACGCAAATACCTGCCCACTGTCATACACATGACCTCGTACATCTGGAATGTTCAAAGCAAGTTCATCTTCAGCATCTTCACTCTGGAGGCATCTTGAATAAAAACGTTTCATAGTTTGCTCTTGATAGCAATTTAGATTTCAGTGCAAGCAAAAGCAAACACATACCTGCTCACTGCCATACACGGGACCAAACACATCTGGAATATTCAAAGCAAGTTCACCTTCTCCATCTTCGCTGTGGAAGCATCTTTAATAAGCGGCACTTAGTGTAAACCCTCTATAAATCATGAAAACCAGACTCGAGATGCCTGAATTCAATAACATTAAAAATCACTGCCATAGTCATCTCTCTGTGTAAACGATGTTTGTGTAAGGCTTGCCATCACAACATTTCTTTCCTGAGAATGGAGCTGGTCCTCTCTGTGTATATCATAAGTGCGCATGCTCTGAGCTGTGGTCACTGTCGTGACTGTCTTCGTTTGCTAGAGAGTCCCCTGTTTGCTGGAGGGTGGCTGCACCAATTCCCGAAAGCTCTGATGGGAGAAGTGTTCCTTTTTTCACATTCACCAGTTCCTTTTCTCGCGCTGCAGCTCCTTGCTGTCCTCCCTTTACCCTCTTCCACTTCATTCGCCTGTTTTGGAACCAGACTTTCACCTTCAACAACAAAAAAAAGGGAACAAACAAACAGAACAAAACAAAAATTAAAATGACATCTTTTCCCCTCTTTTTTGTCATCAGTGAAAAATAGTTTCATGAAGGAGTACACAAAGACACCATGAGGGAGTAAATATAAAAGTAAATCAATGTTGAATTTAAATTAATCAGGTTGCATGTTCATGACAATAATTTTAAAACTTTCCCGAGTTTTCATACAAAGTGCTATATTCTTATTTTATAGAATATGATATAAAAAATAGAAATAGACAAGAAAAAACTCTGTCACTTAAGGTTGCTCAAAGGTATTTGGCTCTATAAAGAGTTTCTATAAAAAGTGGAGCTAACATAATATTTGTCTTGGTCAAAGTTCCCTGCCCTATGTTCTTCTTTGACTTGACATCTAGCTGTCAATTCCTGAGCCAATTTAAAACATGCTCAGGGAGCTACTGATGAAGCTGTATCTGAGAGGCCATTCTGTGCCATTATAAACCATTGCTGCTTTCACAAATCTTTATTGGACCATTCCACTTCAGAATGAGTCTATCTTCTATTGAACTATTCTTTTTACTTTCTGCCTTCAGTTCTTTTATTTTACTTTGCAAATATGTGATCTGATAATATTCTAAAAGTATGGTCATGATTAAAAATTCTCAACATTTGTTAAATACTAATACTGAGATTATATACTATGTCATTCACATCAGCTTTGTAGAAATGTTTTCATTTAAAAGCTTAATTTAATTTGCCTAATGCATTTAACATATGTATGGGTTATAAAACAACAAATAACAAACATGCAATAAAAGTCCATCCATTATCAGAACCAGAATAATATTGACATCATTACATCTTGTTTAGGAGGAAATCTCTTCCTTTCACATTGTGTTTCTCATTATTATATATTCTTATAAGCTAAATGTTCCTTTTACATTGTATTTCTATGTTTACCCCACCCAGAAGGACCACAAGACTGAATTTTGTGCATCACCCCAAGCTTTTACTTAAAAAAAACAAATAAATGAAAGCTTTTTTCATAAAATGTGGCCCTGAAAATATAAACTTTAATTTCATTTGTTTGTTGGGCTTATCAAAACGGAATGTTCTTAAACTGTAGGGTTTTTGCCCAATCCATGTTGATTCAAGAGACTGTGCTTATTCATTTTTATTATTGTATAATATCACAAATTGTGTGAAGGTACCACGATTTTTCCATTTTACTGTCATGGACACGTGAATTATTTTCTTTTTTTTCTTTTATATGTATATATATATATATATAATGCTGCTATAAACATTCTTGCATTTATGTTCTGATAAACATGTGACAGAACTTCTCTGGGTATATAAGCAGGAGTTGCATCAATGGGTCATAGGGTATGTGATGTTCATCGTAACCCAGTAATACAGAAGAATTGTTTACCAAAGTTATATCAGTTTAATTCCCATATCCAGTCCAGTGGGTAAGAATTGTAATTGATCCACATCTTTGCCAACATTTAAAGTTATCAATTTTTTTCCAATACAGTGACTACAAATGTTCCTATAAATATTCCACAGAGTTCCTATTTTGCATCTCCTGATTGCTAATGAAGTAAAGCATCTTTAAAATGTTACAGCCCATTTGTATTACTTTGTGTGTGTGTGTGTGTGTGTGTGTGTGAAATGGATCTACCTGTCTGGATCGCGTTAAATTCTTTTTTAGTTTAAACTTTTTCTTTATAGACTTTTAAAATATGTTCTGAATGCTAACTTAATACTTTGCAGTAATATGACTGCTACTATCTTCACTCAATTTATTCTGTTTCTTTTTCCTTTTCTTAGAGTATCTTTTGGTGATCAGAAACTCAATATTAATATATTCAAATTTATGAATTGTTTTCTTTATGGCTAGTGCTTCTGTGTCTTCTTTAAGAAATATTGTCTCTGCTGAGGCCACTAAGATACTCCCTTGTGTCTTCTAAGAGTTTTAAAGTTTGCCTTTCAAACTGAAGTGGTTAATCAATGAAGTATATTTTAGTATATAGTGCGAAGAATAAGCCTAGATTTACTTTATTTCATATGGATAACAAGTTGTCCCAGGCCCATTTATTAAATAGTTCACTCTTTTTCCAGTGATCACTATTTCCACTCTGTCATAAATAATGTTTCCATATATGCATAGATGTATTGCTATACTCTGTTCTGTTCTTTGATCAATTTTTCTATACCTGTGCCCAAACCACATTATCTTAATTATTACAATTTTATAATAAGGCTTTGTATCTGCTAGGGATAGTTCTGTGTATTCTTCTACATCAGCAGTATTTTGAATATTCTCTGTTTTCATTTTCAGATTGTTACAGAAACAATCTCAATTTCTGTAAATGTTCAGTGCTAAGGAGAAAGTGAAGCGAAATATATTTAATTTCCAAAGACATGTTTATAACAGTAGACTTCAAATCACAATGCTTCATCAAAGTTCATATAGTTTCCTCAGATGCTTTCCCAGTGAATTGTTTAAAATGAGACATCTCTCACCTCTGTATTTTCACTGGCCTCACTTGGGCCATAATTAAATTTGTGTATCATATATTACCCATATATATATTAACTCATTTGACAATAAAAAATAAGAAAATTTAGTTAAAAAAAAGATTGATTAGAAACTAAATTTGGTGAGTGTTCATGTATCATTACTATTTACTAACCAAAAGGAGGATCAGTAGTTACCTTTTATTATATACCTACTCAAGGATAGGCAGCTATATTGTAGGTGCTATTTATGCATTATTTCTAATACTAACAATTTTTCCAGATATTGGTAATATTATTCCTATTTTATAGATGAGAACACTGAGACAAAGGTTAAGTAACTTACCAAAGATTACACAGTTGGAAAAATGTGCTGGGATTTAAACCTGGGGTTGGGGAGGGAGGTGTTTGGTTCCAGATTCTGTTTTTTGTTTTTTGTTTTTTTCTTTTTGGTTCCTGTTATATTTTAAACTCCCGTTTTTAAAGCATTCAGGATAAAAATTAAAGCAAATAAAGTATGTGAACTGCATCCATATGATTACTATCATCCAGGTAATTCTCCTACTTGATATAATTAGGTTTGTAAATATGACACTATTTTCCTGTACTATAATTTAGGTTAATTATACTACTCAGTTTAATTACCTTTTCAAGCTTGACATTGCATGTTTCATTAGATCTATTCCACATGAGGTGGGTTCTACTTTTGGCTTCACTTCTGAGTTTTTGCATGAATTTGAGAAAATTATACTTTTCTCTGCCTCAATTTTCATATTTGTAATATTGGAATAATGAGCCTTTCATCATTCCCTATAGTAATATTTTCTCCATGGACAATTCCAGATGGAAGAAACACATAAGTTGTCATCATCACCATCATCATTATCATCATCATCATCATTGTCACCAAGAACTGAAACATTCAGTCAAAGTAATCTTGGTAGAAAAATGAGAGGAATAGATTTCTTAAAATCCATGCTTATTTCCTTTTCTAGGAGAAGGAATACAGTAATTCTATAATATCAGTAGAAAAGCTGTTATAGGTAATTTTAAATGAGAAAAATATAAGAATATGGTATTGATTTTAGAAATACTATAGCCTATTTTGTATTGTTTTCTATGTCTACCACATGAAATTTCACTATTCAAATTTCTGAAATAGACTGATAAACTTCATAGCTGTCAATACTAGCTATGTATGCATACATATAAATAGATATATACATACATAAATATATATGCATATAAGTGCATATATGTATATATGTATATGTGAAAGCATTTGATGATATATAGTAATTATAATGCCTTATATATTATTTTCTTTAAGTGTTAGATTGCATATGTAAATAATGAGACAAAAAAACAGAAACAAACACATAACGAACATATAAAAATGAGAAGTAAGAATACAGAATTCCAAAAGTCAATGTGTCCAGATGTATTTTCAAATATGTTATAAAATACTGGGGTGAACTGAAATACATGAAGGAAGGTTTTTTGGAGAAAAACATGTTTTTATTATCACAGTATTAGCAAAAATTCCTGAAATCTACAAAAGTAACTCCAGATTATAAATCAACATTGCCATTACAATAATAACACTGCAGTCAATTTATAAAAAATGAAACTTTTCAGTTTAATATCACTTCATCAAACCAGCTTCTTTGGATGGAATGGGAAATAAAAGCTTTTCTTTCTGTTTTTGTTTGTAAGATAGTTAAACACTAATCCGAATGCCTGACATTTTATTTTTTAAGGTAAGTATTCTAATTATTTTCAGTAAGATATACAAGCATGTTGCATATAATAAGATGCATTTATAAACTTTGTAGAGTGAAAATAATCTCACATTTCCTTGGTGACTAAGAGTCTTTATTTATTCATTCATTCATACATTTAAAAATATTTCTGAATGTCCGGTAAATCACTGGTATTGTGTTAGATCAAAGATGGGAGGGGTTGGAGTGAGGAATGCACAAATAAATAAAATATAGTCCCTACCAGTAAGGCATTCACAGTTAAGAAAAGGGAGACATGTAAATAAAAAATACTTGTAAATAGCAAACACAGATATACTGGCTGTCTATGAGGCTTTTGGCATATACTGAGATGTGTTAACAGTTAGCTTCTTATTTTACAGAATACCCTTATATTGTTTGCTGTTTTCATTGCTGTCTTTGATAATCCTCTGTTAAGAGACTCTCCCAGTGGCCCATGACACGGCATAGAACTCTATCCCTATCCCTACTCTCAGTGCCCCACACTGCTATGCACCACGCAGTTATCACAGCAAATGATTTCTTTCCCTCCGGGAATCTCATGCTCTTGCTGTTGCTGGTGTCCTGTGTGCATTCTGAATTTTTTATCCTAGTAACCTAGCGTAGAACCCTAGATTCTAGGAAATCGGATCATCACATATTTTGCATGCAATCAAAACAAACATGCCCTATCTTTGAGCAGGATAAATAAATTCGAACTTTTATTAATTTACTTGGGCTTAAAATCAACTATATTTTCTGATTTACTTTTCTGGAAAGTGCTGGATAAATGAAGAGGGTTTTTTTGGTTTTTTGTTGGTTTTTTTTTTATATTTTCTTTTTCCAAGCTTGGACTGAAGGTAAAACTCCATATAAAGTGTGTTTTGTTATATAGTATGATTAACAACTCAGATAAAATTAAATCCTTTATCATAAGAATCTGAATAATGAAAAATGCTCTAATTCATGAAATCAAAGTAATATGAACCAAGCCTTATATACTCTTAATATCTCTGCATGCAGATATTTTTAATAATATCATCATAATAAAAATAAAGTATATAATAGCCTGCTGCAGCAGTATTTCATGTTTAAAATGCTCAGTTATAAATGTTCCCCTTCAGAACATCTTCATATGAAGAAGTCTCACTTTTTCTCCTGTAGTCAACAGAGTCTTTAGCATTTACATTGCCTGGATGATCAAACTACTTTTAAATAAATAGAGAAATATTTATTTCCATCTTGATTTTTTTTACTGAAGAAAGCAGCTAAGACAATTTTGCTGTGATTAATTGTGGATTATAAGTATTTGTATTATGAACTTTGAATTATATTTGGATGATGTAGATCAGAATCCAGAAATCATATTTTTGCCTTTAATAAAAATACTGTAAAGGAGAATCATTGTTGCTGTTTGATAAATATCCACTTCAACTCTTTATTTAACTTATTTAGTCATTCACTTTACAGCCTTTCTTGAATAAGTTCACAATACTTGTCTCCTTAGATTTCACAATAGTCACAAAAGAACACAAATGAAATATGATCTGTATTTTCACACAATTTCCTAAAATGCCTAGAGGCAAATAGGTTAGAAAGTTGAATCTATATAATGACATAGGCTGTATTTATATAATACCATAAATATCTGTCTTCTAAAGAAACAAACAACTATAACACCAAACATCTGGATGAAAACTGGAAATTTCAGTGACATAGCCAGATGTCCTTAAACATCTGGAATTTGTAGATTTAATATTCCAACTGTTTCCATTTTTATCTGGGCACATGAAATACTGTAGACACTGTCTAACAAATATTTATTCACATCTTTAAGATGTGAAAACATGCAAAGAATAGTTGTACAAATACAATTTTCAGATTTAATCATATCCTGAAATTTAGTCCTGGAAGTTGATCTAGGAAACCCAATATGAACAGGGCCTACAAAGACTCACCCAAGTAATTCAGTGGCAAAGTCAGTAGTTGAACTGAAGAATTAGAACAAAGAATGGTTTAAGTTAAGGATAAAAAAATGGGAAAAAAGAAAGATTCTGTTCTCTCCCTGCCTGGATAGATAGATTCATATCTGATTAACAAAAGGAATTCTTCAGCTATTTCCAAAAAGCTTATTGGAGCCATTAATTTACTCTGCTGTTTCTACAGCATTATATTGGTGTGTTGGGAGGTGCTTGTGTGTGTGTTGGAGGGTGTGAGGAGTGGGGAAATGCTTCATGACTAAGGACTGAGTTTCTGTTCACAGGGTTAACTTTCCTCTTTATCCTCTATTTTTGCACAATGTTTATGACCAGGGAATCACTTTTCTACCTCTGTAATTTTTAATTCTGAAGCTTGCATTGTTTTTAAGACCTCTGAATCAGGCTCATTAATTTAATCATAAAAATTACTATTTCATATGATTTTAAATAAACTGAATACACATTAGCTATTGTCAGCCACAGACAAATAACATATTGAACAAAATTTAACTCTTTTTGGGGGAAACGAATGAAATTCCCCATAACAAATTTTAATCTTATGGACACTATTACAAGCCAACCTTACGCATCTTGTTTTTATTTCCAAGTCTGAACCCAAAGTAACCAGTCATGTGATGAGCACAGTTGTTAGAGGACTGATTCCTTCTAACCTGGCCTTTCAGAAATGTCATAGTAGTAGTAAATGCTAATAATTATTCCTTTTTCTGTCATACCTGATGAAATTCCACTCAAATGGCCTATTTCATTAATATTAATTTACAGTGAAAATCCACTACTCTTAATTCTATGTGTTACACAAGATAAAAAAATAGGTACACATTTAGTTATTTTAAGTGAAATATTGTTTAATTATGTCATAAATAAATGACTTATGCAAATTGAGTGTAAATATCAAGACTAAATTGGGCATTTTCCTTTACTGTGTTTTGAAATTCCTGAATAGCAGTCCTTGAAGACATGAAATTTATACATTCCGAGCCACTACTTGATACTTATCTTATACAAACTACTGAGACCAACTAGAATGATAGCCTTTGTTCTCAGTACTTTGCCTAATATCTGGGCTGATATTTAACAATAATTAGGAACATATTACCATCAATATATACTACTTTGACTAAGAGCTTCTACTCTAATCCTCTAAACACTAAGCAAACCCTAACATACATAAATATTTAGCTGATAACATAGGAACTCACCATTTTGATAAGTAAAAACAGTAAAATATTGGAAATTTACTATGATTCAATCTAATTAAATTAATATTCTGATTGGTTTTGATTGTTTATTAATATTGAATCAATATTATGATTGTTTCTTGTTTAAGTTCTTTACCAGATTATTTGTAAGCCTTCACTACTTTGGTCATTCCATTTATTAAATTTAGAGACCTTCCTCTTGGATCCAAAATTATTATAAGTACTTAAAAAAACAATTGTTAGTATTGTATGGATATACAATGATCCACAAAAAATAGTCAATAATTTCAGTAACTGGAAAAAGTTCAAAAATTAAAAAATATATATCAATCATAAAAATTAGAAGTGATAAAGTGATTTGGAATTTAATATTTTAAATTTAGTGCATCTCTGAGTTTGTCATGAGGAGTCATAGGAATATGCAGACCAGTTGGTACAGAGTCCTTTATAGTTATAGTCTATAGAAATTATTAGTTCTCTTAAGCATGGGTTTATTATTTTATAGATGTCATAGAATATATGCATATATTGTTCTATATACATATATAGAGAATAGAAAATTTGTTAAAATTGATGTCAACACAAAATTGGCGCTCACTTCTCAAAGAAGCTTCTCAGTTTTAGAATTCCTTTAAATGACGTGAAAATATCACATGTATGCAAGGATAGTGTATAAAGGAGTACATGGAGTGGTCTGTCACAGCAGAAGTTTCTTTCTTTAGCAATACACTTTAAGCGATAATCATGTGAGGCAATATACGGTATATTTCAGAATGTTATTGCTGATTTTTTGATTAAGTATATATTAATATATTTTCTGCCTTATTGAAAAAATGGGAAATAAAATATGGCAAATTCTTAGACTAATGAGAAGAATTATCCTTTTTCCTTTCTTATAACAATGTGATGAATGTTTGCAATAGGGATCAGTAGCGCAAATTTCAATAACGTTTCTAAGGTAAAGGCTCATTTTTCTTGTATATGTACACACACACACAGACATATATATATACATATATATATATACAGAGATATATGTATGTGTGTATATAGAGATGCATCTCTATATCTCTATGTCTCTACCTATATGTCTATTTATCTATCTGTATAAAGAAAGAGAGACATAACAGCATTTTTAAAAAAATAGATTATATATTCTCAAAACCAGTTCATTAAAGGTAGGAACTTATTTTTTGGAGGTTTCTTCTTTTACATTATTTCAAATTTGAACATTCACATTTATAAATGGTTGGGGATCGATCAGTTGCTTATATCTCAGTCTTTTACTTTGCATAGATAATATTTCTGAAAATTAATTTAAGAGAGAATTAAAACATTGATCTCCTCTGTATGGATCTTGCTTTATTATTGATCTTTTTAAAATTATTGGAACCTAAGGCAGTTTTGAGTCTAGCTTTTAGAGCTCACCACACATTGGCAATACGTATTGCTTTATTAAAAAACAGCATTTTCAGAATTATCTCTTTTCATTTCAAATTAAGATCCCCTACTATTAATATTACACCATCAATTCCTTCATTCTATGCTACCTCTATTTTTCTGGTTGGAGTCAAATCATGTTTAATCTTTCAAAATAGCTGGCACACCATGAGGCAAACAAAGCAAACATCTTACTGTTACTCTAGGTGACTACGAAATACTGCTCTAAAGAAATGAAGAAATATTTTTAAATCACCAGCTACATGGGAGTCTTGGATTAACTTGAACAGACAATATGTTTGGTCATGGAGACATGAGTTATTAGCTAAAAAACTAAGTGTGTTCATATAAATGTATAGAAGTAAACCTGTGAAGCAGAAAGACTGTGCAAAAATGTCAAGCATAAGAAAAAAAAATCTTTATTTGGTACACAAAAAATTATCCTTAATAGTCATCCAAAAAATTGATGGCTATTTTGAAAATACTTGGCATTGGGCCATGTAATGATTTATGAGTAGCAAACAAACATAATCCCTCTCATTTCCACTAATGGCATATGATCCAACTAGGTGGGATTTTCCATTTATCTTGGCAGAGGTGTCATGAATTGAGTCTGTTTATTCCAGTAATCTTAGTTAGTTTACAAGTCTGCAGCTTTGCAACTTTGATTAGCTCTGTGAAAAAGACTTTGTGAAGTGAAAGGATCTCCCATTCTTTCTATATTTGGCAGCCCTAACTCTATAAAAATGTCCATTTTGCCAATCCTTTTATACTGTCATGCAGCTGCTTTCTGTCGTCTTCCAACTGTGGGATATTAAAAATCTGCTGGGAGCTTTCTCCAAGTTTATCTGAATGGAAGAAAATGCCAGAAAAAGCTTGTCCAACTTAAAAATACCTTAGGACAAAGGGGTCTTTAGAAAGATTGACTCTTCAAAATATTCTAAAATAGGTGACCTTCTGATTGAAGATGATTAGCTGCTAATTTTGAAGGATATATGAGAATGTGTTGCAAACTGGAAACTGAAAGTGAGAAACTGGAAGATCACTGGAGTGATCTGTGACTGTTCCCCAAAACAGCATTACGAAATTAAAATATTTGAAGTTCAACTTTGTTTTAGGGTCTCCATTTTTATTAGCATAGAATAATTTTCTTTAGTAATTATGTGCTAACATGGAATTACTTTGCAGAATGAGTCTCTTTTTTTCTTCATCATCTTTGGCCAGATGAAGTTCTGAGAGAATTATAGATTATTCTTCAGGTAGGAATTTGAAAATTTAAGTCCTGAGAGATATTTAAGGATTTAGCATATTTAGGCTTTTCTGAAAGGAAGACTAATCATTATTGCAAATCTTTATAAGGACATATATGTAACCCATAATAAAATGTGTGTTACGTATTATGATCAGTGTTATGAATAAGATTGGGGTAGCTACAAATAACATATCAGTTGTAGGCATGCATATTTTATAGGCAAACATGTAAAATGTCCAGATGAATGTAAGTCTAAGACTAGTTGATTATAAAGTAAGTTTAATTTAGGAGAAAGTTATTTCTCTAAAACAATTCTGCTGTAGATCTAGATGAGTTAGTATTTCCTTTTTCTTCTTTACATGATATACCCATGAGTTCTATCTCCATCTGAATCTCAAAAGGCTTTGACAAAGTTAAGAAAAAATATTTAAGATTTAGTGACTTCTGTTAAAGCTAAGGAAAACATAGAACAATATGAAGTTAGATATAACATTCTTTGGTATACATGTTTAAGTTATTTTCCTAGAATCTCATGCTGTTTTAAAGTATGGAAAATGTAAGTGTTGAAGAATGGAAATGAAGAGAGTGCATATCTATAATTAGAATATTTTACATGTGGAAATCCTACAAAAGGTGTTATTTAAAAATGTGTAGGGTCAAGATATAGATTACATAGATAAGCAGTTATGACATTAATGCAAAATTAAAGTAATGGAATAGCTGTACTATAGGCTAAATATTTGTGTCTGCAAAATTCCTATGTTGAAATCTTACCATCAGGGTCTGCGGCCCCCAACCCCCAGGCTGCAGCGTGGTACCTATCTGTGGCCTGTTAGGAAAACAGGGTGAGCATCACTGCCTGAGCTCTGCCTCCCCCTGACAACCCATCCCCACCCCCTACACACACACTGTTCATGGAAAAATTGTCTTCCATGAAACCAGTCCCTAGTGCCAAAAAGGTTTGGAATCACTGCTCAAGGGGATGGCATTAAGAAGTAGGACTTTTGAAAAGTGTTAAGATCATAAGGTAAAAAGCTCTCATTATTGAAATTAGTGCCTTGACAAAAGAGACCCTTAAGAGCTCACTAGCTTCTTCAACCGTGTGAGGGTAGAGTGAGAAGATGGAAGTCTATGAAGAAGTTGGCCCTCACCAGACATCAATGCCTTGATCTTGGACTTGCCATCTTCCAGGACTGTGAGAAATCTATGTCTGTTGTTCATAAGCCACCCAGTTTATGGTGTTTGTTATAGCAGCCCCAGTGGACTAAGAAAAGGTATATTCCAATTTAGAGAAAAATGGAGTAAAAAGTATGCAAGATTTAACTCTCTGTCAATGACTTGAGAAGCCCAACCTCTGGAAATAAAATTGAACATACTGCACTAAGGCAAGAGCCCTGGCATTTTGAAGGAATATGCCTTCTGACCTTCAAGAATAGCAAAACTGGCCGGGCGCAGTGGCTCACGCCTGTAATCCTAGCCCTCTGGGAGGCCGAGGCAGGTGGATTGCTCCAAGTCAGGAGTTCGAGACCAGCCTGAGCGAGACCCCCTCTCTACTAAAAATAGAAATAAAAATTATCTGGACAACTAAAAATATATATATAGAAAAAATTAGCCGGGCATGGTGGCGCATGCCTGTAGTCCCAGCTACTCAGGAGGCTGAGGCAGTAGGATCACTTAAGCCCAGGAGTTTGAGGTTGCTGTGAGCTAGGCTGATGCCACGGCACTCACTCTAGCCCGGGCAACAAAGTGAGACTCTGTCTCAAAAAAAAAAAAAAGAATAGCAAAATTGATGATTGAGAGCATATAATATGTTTTTTTCTGATAAATTCAGCACAGTAAAATTCTGCCCAGAAAATAAAAATTTAAGATACTTAAGTATTTGATTCCTAATTCTCTGTGTGCAGATGCTTAATTCAAGATACTTAATTTAGGATACTATATGTGCACAAAAGTGTTAGATTAAAATTTATCCTTAGCATAAGCAGAAAAATTCTCCCATACAATCCTGTCATCCCTCTCTTATGACATTCAACAGTCATCACAATTGTTAATACTTGTTCAGTTTTTTCCTCTTCTGTGAGTTCTAGCAGTTACTTCTCTAGCCTGTTTTGACAAGATTTTATTTTCAGCATCTAGCTCAACAAATATTTGTGTTACAAAATAATTAATCTGGCATGCCTTGCATAGTAAAGGTTTTTCCCTTCAGGGTAATAGTTGTGTTTTATAGTTTATGCTAAAAATTCTTTCATATCCATTATGACATATAAATCTGAATGTAAGAAAGAGCAGGTAGTTTTATCCATTTTATGTCTTGGAGATGTCATTATTTGCCTAAGAATATACAATTCCAATTGGCAAATCTTTGACTTTGATTCAAATTTTGTTCATAACAATTCGATTTTTTCTGACTAACCCATAGTGGCCCTCTAAAGATTTAGTTTTGATTGGAAATTTAAATTACAGACACATACATCTCATTTTTACATTAACTTGCAAATCTGCAAATAGAGATTTGTGGAATAAAAATAATCTTGTGCACAATATCAAATTTTCAATTCTTTGATAACCTAACAATTGCTGAAGTTTCTTTTTGTTGTTGTTGTTATTTCATTCCCCTGTGATGCTGTGCTTAGATTATTTCAGGGATAACTTCTGATGAGGTGGTCTCCTCTACATTGACATCAAGCTTGGTCATATGACTTGCTTTGGACAAAGGGACATTAGTATATGTGATGTAAGAGACTTGAAAAGCCCTTGCACACTGGAGTTTTCCCTCTCAATGCTCCTGGGAATCCTTTTACCACCTCTTGAAGAATACCAGGCTAGCCTACAAGAAGATGACAGCACATGCAGCAGCAACTAGCTGCCCAAGCTGAGGCCCAACCAGCTCTTAGTCAACCCACCAGCTGACTGCAGCTCCATGAGGGATCTACGTAAGGCCAGCAGAACTATCCAACTAAGCCCAGTTCAAATCTCTCACCTACAAAATTGTGAGCAAACGAGCAAGTAAAACATTGGTCATTGTTTTAAGCCACTAAGATTTGGAGTGGTTTGTTATACAGCAAATGTTGACTAAAAAAAAAAGTTTTAAAAGATCTTAAAAAATTATTGAAATAGTGTGTATGTGTATGTATGTGTGTGTATATATATATATAATTTTTGCATGTAATTCTTTCTCAAATATGTCAAGTCAGTTAGAAAGGAAAAAAAATATCCCAAATAACTAAAAATTTCCAAACCAGATTTACAAAACTTCTTCAGAAATGAAATTATTTTTAAACAAAATTGAAATCCCTATTTTATGACCAAATGGTAAGAGATAACCATAGACCATCCCCAGACTAGCAAGTACAGAATCATGACTTTGCTCTTAGCTGAGAGCAGTACTGCATCTTATCATTTCCATGGATAGGAAACAAACCCCAGTTTCTTATTTCCTTTATGTATTATATAAATATGGTTGCATTGCCTGCAGTTCACTATCTCTATATAACGACATTAATGTGTAATCCCCCCCATACATACACACACAACTTTTTTCCTGTTCCCTGTTAAAAAATATATAAAAATAAAACAGACGTCTGATGATGTAGACTTTGAATCCTGCTTTCTTGCATGCAAAATGTACCTTACAGAAGGAATTTTGTATGTGAAGTTCAAGAAAAGGAAAATGTTGTGCTCCATAACTTGGTACTAGTCATAATATTTAATAAAATATAAACTGCCAATAAATGAAACCACATAAAAGTGTTCCTCTGTATGTTTCTACTACCCAGAAATAACCTACCAAAGCTGACATGTAAAAATTATCAGAAGAAAAGCAGATGATTTAAGAAATTGGATAAAACAACTTGCTCTCCTAAGACATGTATTCATTTGTCCACACCCTGTTGATATTTCTTTGGTTCCAATGGGATCCCTGGAGGAGGTACATACAGTGAAAGAGGAAATGAGACTCTAGCCCTAAGAGTGCCAATCATAACTGCACTGTCCATAAAGATGTTTGCATTTGCCTTTCAGGAATGTTTTTGTAAAGATTAGCAACTGTTAACCAGCAGCTGGCTACATTCTCCTAGGGCAATTCAGAATCTATACAAGGAGTACACTGGGAGCACTACTGGGGCAAATCATTTGTCATCCAAATAAAATACAAGAAAGGGACCTAAAAAGCAATTAATTTTGAAATGTTATTTAGGTCTCATTAATTGGGATGCATAGAACATTAATAATATCAAAGTCTTCTCTGAGTGGGTATCAAAATTTGGAATTACTGGGCAAAGGAGCAGAGACATTTACCAATGATCTGTGTGTCCTTGCCTTTCATCATTTCCCAGCCTTCTTGAACCTAAGTTGCACCATTTGACTAAATGTAAGTGACATGGGTCATTTCCAGGTGAAAACATTTAAAGCTCAGTGAGTGAACTTCAAATTCTTTCTTACCTCCTGTGGTTATCAAGGACACCACATGTTGAGATGCCAGAGAGTCAGATTGGATCTGTGAGTGATTATTGGGAATGCTGGACTTGTAGAGTTAGTATGGAAAGTGAATAAATAATAAACATTTTTGTGTTACTCCATTGAAGTTTGAAGGCTAATGTGTGACTGTAATATAACACACCTTATTCCGAACAATACAGGAAACTAATCTGGGATCACCAACTTTCCATTAAGCCAAATAAGATTTTAAAATATAAACACAAAAAATGTCTCACCATATGCCATCATCATGTAAAAGGAATCATATTTTAAAATTAAAAAATACAGTAAGATCATATTCTCAGAATAAAAGTTTCTTTCTTGAATTCTTTTTAAATATCACCTTATTAGCCTTAATTTTGTCATTTAGCTGGCAAAAACTTTGTCATGTAATGGTACACCTGTCTTCCAACTGGCATTCAAAAACACCAGATTTCTAGCCATTTCAAAAATGATAAAAGAAGATTGTTGTCCTAAAGCAATTAAAAAGATCATGTAATGACAATCTCCAGCTTTACCTGTCTTTCAGTGAGATCCAGATTCACTGCTATCTCGTATCGCCTCAGTCTGGTCAGATAATTATGATGGGCAAATTCTGCTTCAAGTTCTCTTATTTGCTCTTTAGTAAAAGCTGTCCTTTCCTTCCTGGGTTTACTGTTGACTTCTGACTTATAATTTCCTTCTTGGGAGTCTGAAAAAAAAAATAAGAGATGATTAGTATTCATTCATTCAAATACATGCAATCATATCATTCATAGTTAATGAGTAACTATTTTTTTCCAGGTACTGTACTAGATACCGAACAAATAGACACCAAAGACAAGATTGATCTCACCTCAACGGGGTAAGATACATTTCTTATTTTTCCATTTTCCGTTAAGTAACTCACAGCCTAATTGGGAAAGTGTCTAATTTCCTTCTTATAAAATATGAACAAAAATTTTAATTGCTGATAATGTGATATAATAAACCAAAACCTTTCTAGAAAACAATTTTAGATAAGAAATATGAAATTTTGTCTAATAAGTTGTTTCACAGCTATACATGAAGTCTAAGTATGATTGAACAGAATAATCCTAAAAAAAAATGTGGCAACTTAGGGTATGAATATTTGAGAAATACAAAAGCTTTAGCAACTAGACTGAGATATTCTAAAACATGGTGTATTTATCAGCCTTTTTATTTTTATTCAAGTATAATCTCCTTAAAGACAATAGCAATGTTCTTTTATTTTAGATTATCTTGATCCAACATGGAATCTATAAAGAAATCATGTTCATATGACTTAAAATATGAACAGTGTTTTAAAATGTATTTTTCATTTTACATAGGATAAACATAAAATGCACAACACATAACATCACCTATGCACAACACCAAATCTTATAGTGCAATGTGGAAATACCAATAATAATTTGGAGCATATCATTCTATCCTTCTTCTTGAGGATTCAAGATATAATTAACCTATAATATTTCATTTATCCTCATAATATCTCTAAGATGTAGGTTAGAAGACATTCTTAATACACTGAAGAACAGAATGTGCATCAATAATGGAAAAAAATCTATGTACACATGTAAAAAGTAATCATACAGAGCTCTAGTAATTCATGTCAAATTAATCAGTGAAATATCAACATAATCAAGATAAAGGGGCATGTTGGTGCTCTCCTAAAAATTATATCTGTTCTTTAATCATTTTGTACATGTACACACGAGCCGTGACATCTTTACAACGTGGGAGTACAATTAACTCTTCCGTGAGCCCATAGGACGGATGTGATGCAGAAAAAATGATCATTAACCAGGATTACAATGAGTGACATTTTAATCATTTTTTTCACTGAAAAATGTAATATGGTTTGGCTTACAAAACGTCTTTTTAGATTATATTGATTTTTCATCCAATGATGCTTATAAATGCCAAGTACTAAAAATGTATTTTTTAAATTGTTTTCTTTTCCTTTCTGTCTGCCTGGGGGAAGTCTGACTGAAGTAAAGAGGGCCTTGCATAGTGGAAATCCACTAGACAAGGCACTTTAATGTAAACACCTTTGTTTTGATTCTTACCAGAATCTAAACAGGCAAGATGTCAAGTTTTCTAGGCCTAGTGGCAGCAGCGGCAGCAGGAGCAGCAGGAGCAATAGGTTTGCATCAACATCCTTGGCACACTGGCCATTACTATTCATCTGATGGATCACCAACTATGTTTCAATGACGGGTGCACTGGCACTGCCTAAAATTCTTCATCATTCACTGACCACATTTCTGGGCTTGTCACTTATTCCCATGGTAACTGGCTCCCCACCTTGGCAGGGCAGGTGGGGTTTTACCCAGCACAAAAGTGGCTTGTGATATGTCACGCACAGGTTGATTGCTCTTTACTGAAAGCCGCTGGGACAAGGTGAGTTATGTAATAGATGATGTGTGAGCTCTCAGGTAGGCCATGAGTACACAATGCCAACTCACCTGGCTCTCAGTGGAAACCGCAGTCCATCATCTACTTGTTTTTAGCTACAGACTTGCCAACATCCACATCGTTGGAGCATTTAGCTATTCTGGCTTTGTGTGAGAAAAACTTCCAAATGATTGATTTTTTTTTTTTTTTTAACTTCTCCATGGGCTGTTCTCACAGCCTGCAAACTCAGTCGCAGTGCGGAATATTCAGATAACAAGTCTCTCCCACAAGCATCCATGTTCTCACGTGCATTGAAAGAATTTTTGCCAATTTGGAACCGTGCTCTGCCTGAAATCTGTGGCTGATTATTCTTTATGTGGGGACAATGCTCTTTTCCCTTCAGTCAAGCAACTCTGGAAACTGACAGTAAATCCAGAGCATTTTTTCTCATGAGCAATTCAATTTGAATGATTCATGGTTAGTTAGTACATTCCCTTATGTAAGCATGAATGAACGAACTCACATTGAGGAAAGCCTATTAACTTGTATTTATTTTAGTTTCTTTGAAACTGATCTTTTTTAACTTTTGCAATATTCAAAAGTACTTCATAAATACCACACATACATAGAAACAAACATACAATACATGGGCCAATGCGTGGAAGGGCAGTCAAGTGTAATGGATCTAATAAACTCGCCCATTGTAACTAGAAATATACAACAGGAGGTTTATACATCCAGTGACTGAATTTAAACAAAAATCTGGCTGTAACTCAACTTTGAAATCCAAAGACAATTTACTGAATGCCTGAATTCCAAACCAAAATTGCTCACGAAGTAAAATCCAGTGACTAAAATGAAGTGAGTTGTGCACACTTACATTTACCACAGTCACAGACTGAACCATTAAATTATAATTAAATTACATTAAATTATATGACACAGACTAGGTGTGTGCTTCTAGATTCCATCACCTACGAGACAGAATGATAATGCAGTTGAGGCAGCACCCATGTCCATTAATCCAGCCATTGCTTTTATCCTTGTGTATGAGATTCTGTTGTGGTTTTCATCCAAAATACTCTCACTCTCTTTTATTAAAAACATACTTCTTGGAATTACATTTCTGAACCTGTATTTCCTATAATCTTGGGATTTTTAAAAACTTTTTGACTTTCTCTCTCTCTTTTTTTTTTTACAGTTTCCAAAGTCTATCACAGGCTTTACTACTATCGCTAGACTTGCTATTCTTTGGTGGAAAATGGGTGGAAAACTTGGGCGTAGTTTTGGCAAGTTTCACATCAGTTTCCATCTGTTTCCCAGCTGTTTCAATTGGAGGCAAAACTCCCTCCGTTTTCTTCAACATCTCATATCCAATGCCAAATGGTAGGTGTTGAGGGGGGAATCTGGACACTGCCTTTCTTTCTTCCCTACAACCACAAACAAAATGTCACCATCTGTATAGTATATTCCAACGTAAAATACTACAATTGTTATTTTTCGTCTCAGATACTTTAATGCACCTGTGAGTGCACCCTCACACTCTCTCACTGCTTGGAGGAAATGTTGACTTATGTGTTCAGGTAGAGCTGGCAGTCGCGGTTCCCTAACCTTTTGCTCCCTGGGACTACGCTAATGGAAGAAGTCTGCAATACTTCCGTGGAGGATAAAAATTGCCCTCAAAGGATCATTTCTGTCTCGCATTTAGAACTTCTCCACATGTGACTTTTTATTTCCCCCAGTGCAAGAGAATGCCAAAAGATAATAATGTTTTATTGAAGACAAGTAATGCGAGGGCTTGGTCGGTTCACTAGTGGCACAGAATGCTCTTTAGCAGAAGAGAAATAATATAGCATGATTAAGTATATTTTTGGCTACTCTGGGTAAACTTATTAACTTGTTTAAATGAAGAACATAATTTACCTCTGTCTGTAAAATATCAAAATGGAATGGAATGTCAGTATAGCTTGGAATAAAATGAATTCTTAGTTCATATTCGGAAATAAGAATGAATACTAAGCCTCAGAATATTGATGCAACTTCTTACATCAGTATTTTGTAAGCCATTGAAAATGAGAGATATTCTGTTATTTATTAACAAAGCTGCAAAAGTCTATAGGTATAGGAAGCTAATAATCATCTTTACATAGGCATAGAGATTATAAATGGAGGCAGGTAAATTTATAGAATAATCTTATTGATGGTAGTAATTTTCACATTTAAACGGGAAATTGCCTTTCATATGGGCATTTATCCAACTTGCTACTCCAGCTTCTTAATGAGTGGGCATTTCAGCTTCTCCATTTTTTTTTCAAAGTAAACAACCATCCCTGGGGGTTCCTAAATCCTTTTGCCAATCCACTCTCCAGATTTGAGAACCACAGTTATAGTGAGCTACTATTACTAATGAATGTGTCTATTGTACACTGAGGGGTGTGTGTGCTGGAAAAAAATAGGAGTGAAAACCACAATTCTAGATGTAGAATAGGATAGCACTGAAAACACCCATAATGTCTTGTACTTTTAATTTGAAAAAATGAATAGCTACGATAACAGTTTCACCACCACCTTGAATATTCATGGGATTGTCTAATATGCTTTCAGGGATGAAACCAGTCAGATAAACCCCAACTTAGTGAAACTAAAGGTAGGTTAGTTTTTATTATTTTTGTGTAGCCAATTATATATTTTGAAAAAATAATTTATATATTATATCCTATTTGTTTCTTTTAAGGGCATTTAGTTCTAATTTTGTGTTCTATATTGAAAGAGTAATCATGTATAGCTAAAAGTTTATGTAATCGTCCTTCAATTTTAGTTTACAGAGTTGACTTTTTCCCCATATATTTATGGTTGTGTTTATACAGCTAATTCTTAAAATGAGATTAATCAAAATTTAATATACATAATTGTGTTGTATTTAGCAATAGCTACTTACATAAGAATATATTACGATTGCTAACATAACACAAATCATGCTACACAAAGTGATAATATAAAGGGGAAAAGTATAAAGACTTAAGATACTTTATAAAACCTATATTTTTTTACAATGCATTATATAATGAAGGAGAATTCTGATTTCCATAAACATCACATATTCATCATGGCTACAAAAATTTACCAAAAAGAAAAGAGTGAATTAAGCCAAGTTCAAATATGTTTGTGTTTGTGTGTGTGTGTGGAGAGAGGAAAGAAAGAGAGAGAGAAAAAAAAGTAACACAGGATTATTCCTAAACTGGTACAAATTTAATAACAGCATGAGTATGGATATGAAAAATGTGAAAACACATACTTTACAATGTTACATAAAAATAAAATACCCAGGTCTCTAAAGTCATCCACACCTTAGATGTAGATGTTTCCTTGGAGTAGGTAATGATCTTGCCTTGGCATTGCATTGCATTCCTAGAATAAACTGGCAAATACTAGAACAAAGACTTTCTTTTTGCTTCCTCCTTTCTCCTCTGTAATTTTGGGATGATGGCAGTTATAGGAATTTTAGCCAACTTAAAATAGATACCTAATCCATAAATCATTTCAATTCTCTACATTTTGTGCCCACCAATGTATGAACTCAATTTTACCTTACAGACTGTTCTTAGTGTGATTCCTTTATTTTTAAATAATGAGACTTTAACACTTGATTTTTAAAAATTTCATTATCTTACCTTTTTTATTTTTTACTATGTAATTCTCCCTGATAGTAAAAAGATGCTAACCCAATGATTCTTCCTCCATTATCTAAATACAAAGTGAAATCCACAAAAAAAAAAGCTGGTGAAATTAATATCATGATTAATGTTGTATATGCACTAAATAAAAGCAGTATTTTTGTTTAAAAAAGTTAAGAAGAGGCCAAAGATACATAAAATGGATCAATAATGCAATTTACTTGAGTCCTACTGGGCATAGATTTAATTCTTCTAACTGCCAGCCTCAAAGAACTTAACAGAGGAAATAAAACAAAACAAAACAGCACATGTCTTCCAGGTAAATGTAAATTTTATACATCTTGCTACACATTTCTGGGCTTAGAAACTGGTTACAGATGCCCAGAATTGCCTTTTTGTCTTTTGCCATATTCCAGAGAGAAAACACACACTACAGAAAGATCATGGCCATCCATCCAATGAAACCAGACACCTGTGTCTGGAGTTTGTCTACCAGCAAAGGACTTCTCAAAGGTCATCATTTGCACCTCCATTGGGACTAGAACCCCTAATGAAGACTTTTTGACACAGAGCATTCCATCACAGTTCCCTTGGTCTTATTAAAGAGGGCACCACTCCTGGAGGCTCCCATTAAACTCTTTTTGTTCCTTTCTTACAATGCTCACCAGGTTCCACCACTATGTGGATGTTTTCTTTCCTCTACTAGAATGTAAATGTTTGACACCAAATATTGTTGCAGTTTCTTCTGACATTGGAGGTGAATTCAGATAATTTTGCCATTCACACCTACACTTTAATACATGCAGAAGCATCAGGCAAAGTCATGAAGGGGATTCAAACTACGGCATTTGTCCCCGCTCACCTCCTAACCAGCTCTTATGTCAGTTTATGAAGCTTATGTGGCTTATGGAACTCCTATGGAGTTACATGGTATTACTGCATCTTTGGAGAACTGGGGAGGGAAAGAAACTCTTTTCCCAAGTTATGGACAATAGGCAGGTTGGCACTGGACAAAAGAATTGTGACACTTCTAATTTATAGCTGTCAACAGGACAAAAAGGACCAAGCTGTCTTATGGCATCAGATAACACCATACAGATTTGCCAGAAAATTCAGTACCAATTCTGCTAGTAGCTTAGTAAATCCCTTGGACACATAACAGGAGAACTTCCACAGATTTTTCTTTTGTATTATGGAAGATAAGTCTACATCTTCTCAGAGTATGAGTGTTTGCATTTATGCCATGATTCTGAGTCTTTGTTTGCCAAGTCATCATAATGACTATATTTTTGTACTAATAATATATAAATCATTGAACTTTTTATTTATCTTCATGTCTGCTTTCCTTCTCTAGACTCTAAACTCTAGGTAACTTAAGATTAACTTTGCCTTATTCAACTTTGTCTTTTCAATGCCAAACACCTAACACTCTGCAGGATCTTTGATTTTCACACTCTGATCATAGATTATGATTTCAGTGATAACCAGAAGGGGCCTTGTTCTGGAATAAGAATTTAAGTGACCTTCAGCTAACAAAAAGGGGGAAAAAATCACTCAGTCGTTATTTATATTAACTTTTTAAAATGCTATTTACACATATCTCATATAATTAATGGCAGATGGGGGCAGATAATATTACCTTCATTTTAAATCTATGATAGTATCTCTAAACATGTTCAAATATAAATGTACCAAATCAGTGTCACTATTAACAAAGTTTAAAACCCAAGAGATTGAATATTATACCAACCAAGGAAGAAATTGCACATGATCATGGTTCCTAACCTCAGCACTATTGACATTATGGACTGGCTAATTCTTGTTACATTTATATTATATACTATGAAATATAAACAAATTCAAATTAAAGGTGTCAAGGAAGGTTGTCCTGGGCATTGTAGGATTTTTAGCAACATCCCTGGCTTCTACTCACTAGATGCCTATAGCAACCCCAAAACCTACTTTTAGTGTTGCCAGATAAAATACTGGACTCCCCATTCAATTTAAAATAAACAACAAAAAATGTTTTAATATATCACCAATATTGCATAAAGCATAATTATATTAAAAAATATTAATTGTTACTGTAAATTCAAATTTAATTGGACATCTGTATTTTAATCAGCTAAATTTGGCAACCCTGCTCTAGTTGTGACATTAAAAAGAGTCTCCAGACATTGCCAATGTACTCAAAGGGGAAAATTACCCCCAATTGAGAACCAGTGCATATCAATAATTAGCACAAGATATCGATAACTCCAAGTTATACGACTCTCTCTGAGAATGATCAACCTGATTAAGAGGTTAGCGTGAATTACTTATGTGTAAATAACACTCAACTTTATACTGTGGTCAAGCCTAATCTCTCCAAGCTGATGACTACATTATTTGCAGGTAAAATTGCTCAAGAGATTTGTCAATGTTAATTTACCCCAATATATAACTGCAGAATAAATGCCTCTAATAACTTCTGAGAATTATCCACACAGATTAGCAAAAGGGTACATATGTAATCTTCATAGAAATTGTTTGCCGTTTCCTGAAGCCATCCCTGTTCAGGTGTTACAGTTTCAATAGATTTCAGAGAGAAGTATCATGTTTCTATAAGCCACCAAAACAAATAAAAGCTAATAATAAATCAACTATTTTACTACATATATATTTTAATTAATAAATATTGATTGAATTAATAAATGCTGATTTTATATGGATATATTTTAGAAATTGGAGAGATTCTGTCAAGTCATCTATTTCCACCTACTCTGTTTATACATGAGAAAAATGAGGCCACCAGAGGTCACATATAGTCACACAACGTTTCTAGGCCTAAATGTCATTTAATTATAGAAATGAAGAGAAATACATTTTTTGCACTCCCTAAATATTCTATACCTATGGCATGGCCTTTACACAAAAACAAGGATTTGAGAACCACCACCATTTAATTGTGATACTAAATACAGCTGTGAAAGCTAAAAAACTCAAACATAGTATCAATTACCCAATATGCCAAAGACATGGAGGTTAAGAGGATAGTCTCCTTCACTTATTTGCTTATTCAGCCTCTATTACTTTCACTGTGCTCATCTTTAACACAGAAATAAAGTGAAGATGATTAAATTAAGTAAATTATTTAGAACAGTACCTACATATTGTGAGCACTCAATAATCAATTTTAAGCTCTAGCCATTATTAACAGAGGATTGTGGTCTAAGGCCTCAGCAATTGAAAATTATGCATTTGACAGAATTAGGAATTAGAAAGTTTTTTTGAAAAGCATATAAAAATTTAGTTCTTAAAATGGAACACAATCCAAAATCTAGGAAGTTTAGAATTTACACAGTGAATAGTAGAGTTCTACTTTATATTAAAAAATGGATGAGCCCCTAAAAGGATCTATGTGTTATTTTTGGCTAGTCTAAAAATGAAGCTGAAGGTTTAATTATGATTTTCCAAGGAAGCTGGGGAGGTGACACTTTACAAGGCCCAGTGGTATTGATGTATGTGTGCATGTGTGTGTGTGTGTGTGTGTGTGTGTTTCTTCTCCATTAAAGAGTCCTGGCAAACAGGTACATGGATTTAGGAAGATAGGAGTCACATTCTACACAGATGTTAGAGCACAGAAAATGTTTAACTAACACTCTTAAATGGATTTTTAGAAGATCGAGAAAGATGTATTTACTAAAAAATACTTACAAGCCCACTCTCTTAAATATTGTGATCTTACTTGTTTACTTAGCAATATTATCTAATTATGACTTTCTTCATATAGAGGGTGTGAGAGGAAAATCATTTAGGTATATTTTTCTGAAATAATCACATTGAAAGATTAATGGGCAGCAATTTATAAATTAATTTTGCTTTATTTTCACAGTATAATAGACAAATGATAAAAAGTAATAAGTAATACAGAGAAGTAGCAAAATATAACTAATTATAAAATCCCAAACAACCTGGGATTCTGGCCCATGCACCAAGCACCAGTTTCCTTTTGACTGTTGCTTGTAAACTTAAATTCCTTGTGATCTATTTCCCTATTGTAGCTGTACTAGAAAGAAGGAAAACAGTCTCAGGATGACTCATATGCATTATAGTCAATCTGTGGTTGTTTTTGCAAAAGGATTTTCCCAATTATGTGAAGTCTAAAAATTTAGAACTTATATTTATAGAACACAACTTACAAAACCTCCACAAATAGAATTATATTTGTTTTCCACAGCATTAAAGTCAAATAAAAATAAAATCAGTGCTCTACAATTAAATCAACTGGAGGTATGATTTAATGATTTCCTAAAGTAATAGAGGGTAAGTCTGATGTAAATATGTTTAAGTATAATAATATGAAAGTGACAAAGAAGTGCTAACTGCTCTCCCCAAATCTTCAATAACATTTACTTGAAAAAAATCTGAAATATGAGATCTGAGTAGAGGAATGAAACGAAAATCAAAAATTTTAAGAATTCTTGGCTTACCCCATAAAGAATATGCAAATAAAGGTGGCTGATGACAGAGACCAGTGAAGCCAGACTGGGTACAATGTTCTAAGAGATTATGAATAAGAAGAAAAGATGGTGCTTTAGTTTAGTGTATAAATGCTATTCTGGGAAATAGAGGTTGAGGTCAATGGGGCTGATTCTAACGTTCCATTTCTTGGACAAAGGATGGTATGAATGATGGTGAAGTCTAGAATTTGCTTGTCTTTGGAAATGGGTATTGGAACAGTTCAGTTCCAATAATGTGAGGTTCAAAAATAAAGTGTCATTTACATACCATATTGATGCTATAATCCATTTTAGAACCATGTACTCATAGCCCATACTCTATACTGAAAATGTGGTATATTATTAATACATGCATATATGAATAGTTTGTGTGTAATGTGCTATGAAATAGAGAAATACAACATAATACCTATCCCAAAGTAGCTTACAATCAAGTTGGCAGTACAAACTATTTAAGATTAATTCACAAAAAATTATAATTTATAGTCTTGAGGGTACTATCACAGCAGTTGTCTGTTAAAAATTGATGTTTTTGGATTCTTTAACCAGTGTCTTTGCTAGAGAAATTTATGGGAAACACCTATAATAATATCACTACTGTATCATCTCATAGGGGGGCAGTTATAGAAAGATACATAGGTATATTTGCATATATAATCGACTCTAATCATCTACCTATGAAGCTTTCCTTTTAATCCCACATATGGTATGAAAAAATCTGCAAAGCTTCAGGAATTGCTAACTTTACAGAAAGCATCTAAACACATCTTTGAAAGTCTTAAATGCAGTTATACATTCAGTACAGAAATTTAAGAACTTAAATGCAATTGTTATCTGCCTTAGTCTATTTTTTGCTGCTGTAACAATATCTAAGACCGAGTAATTTCTAATGAAGAGAAATTTATTTCTCACGGTTCTAGAGACTAGGAAGTACAAGGTCAAGGAACTGGCATCTGGTGAGGGCTTTTTTGCTGTGTCCTCACATATGGCAGAAGGTGTAATGGCAAGAGAGAGTGAACCCACTTCTACAAGCCTTTTTTATAGTAGCATTAATCCATTGAAGAGGATGGACTCTTCATGACCTAAACATTTCTAAGAAGGCCTTACCTCCTAACACTGTTGCATTAGGATTAAGTTTCGAACACATGAATTTTGGGGGACATATTCAGATCATAGCAGTAAGCATGCATGCATAATATTTTAGAAACTAATTTTAATGTCTGCTAAATTAATTATGCTAGGAAAATGATTTTCACTGAAGTCTAAAATATAAAAAAGACTAATTTATATTATATTGGATGTGAAAAATCTTCTGCACCTATTCTTATCTCTACCAAGATAGCATATGAATGGTGGGGTGCTAAGTGTATGTGAATGTGAAGCTTCCATCTAGGTCTTGCAGACAATTCACGGTTGTAATTGTGTGACAAATTGAAGCACTTCTTCAAAACTCACAATTTGATAATTTTTTCACATCATAAATCACAGTTTATAACTTTTGAAATCCAAAAATGTATTAGGGTTAGATATTAAATAGAATTCGGTATTCTATGACACTGTGGAAGAAAACGAACTTGAAGCATAAACATTTTTGTTGTACTTAACTCCTGTGCTGTCACCTGCAAAAGCAGTACATGAATTCCTCCTGAAATGTAGTTGTCCAAAACACACAGACACACCCACAAACACAAAAGCAAAGCATTTCTATCATCTGCTAATCTTGTAATAATTTTCAATTAGCAGGAAAAAAAATCTTAGTATCATAGTATCCACTTTTAAAAGTTTTGCATTTTTTTAAAATTTTTTATTGATACATAATAATTGTACATATTCATGGAGTACATGTTATATTTTGATACAAGCATATAACATATAATGATCAAATCAGAGTAATTGGGACATGATTTACCTCGAACATTTTTTAAACAGAATTGTGGTTATAATTTAAGCTGTATAAATTGTATATTTTTGTTTATGATTCTAACATATTTAGAAGGGAAGAATGACCAGAGGAAAATATCAGGGGCTTGGAAGCCAACAGACTTGAGTTGAAAATCCACTGTTGCTACTTACTGTGTGGTCTTTTGAGCCTGATGAGGCTTTAGAAATTCAGATTCCCCACCTATAAAATCCACACGATTGTTGTAAAAGGGAAATTAGGAAATGCAAAGTGTCTATATCTGAGATGCAATATTAATTCAATAATATACCCCTATTATTATTATTAATAATATTAAAATTAAAATGTACCTTGAGTAAGACAGTAGTACTAAGTCACATTTATTTAGTCTTGTACTGACACATTTGTTAGTCTTTTATGTTTATTTGAATCACTTAACTGTCATTTCACAAAAAATACCATTGATTTTAGAAAGAAGATGATTTGATATTCTAGCTTTTTCTACTAATATGTATTAATATATTAAAAGACCCAGCTATGCTCATAATTTCTTTGGCCAATAGCAAGGAATAGGTATGGTTTGCTTTTAATAAATGAATGCGTTTTGAAAGTCTGCATGCTTTTATTTCTTTCATATTTTTTATAGCTTTGCTGCTAAAAAGTGGAGTCAAAATTAAGGCATAAATTCTTTTTCTGAATGTAATTAAATGGCATTATTCTATATTTTCAAAGTAAGTCAAAGGAAAAGTATATGTATGTTTGTATGTATGTGTGCATTAATGTTTATAGTTTAAACATTTAAAATATTTTGTATAATTTAGTCACCATTTGTCACATGCATTTAGTCAAATTTAGGCAAATTTTTGTACTACATAAAGCACTTATGGATTTTTTGATTATCAATTACTTTTGCAATATATGATTTTGGGGGAGAATAATTTAGAATGAATTATACCCAGTTGTGTGCTGGTAGGAGGGGAAAAATGCTTTAACTTGTACAATTTGCCACTTTCCATGATGTAAATATACTCACCATAGGAAACTCCAAGCCAGAAAGCTAAGATGATTTCAGCTGGCTCTCAAAATTTCCTGAAAATTTAACAATCGGTTCCCTAGAGCACCTATTACCTGGCCCCAGCACACTCACTGCTGTAACACCTTACTATTTCACAAACTGAATCCTGGTATTCAGAAGCTATTGTAAAATGATGGATAACAATCCCCCTAGTGATAACCAGCTAAGAAAGAAAGAAAGCTAAATTAGGCTAAGAAGGTATGATTAGCTAATCTGAGAGTAATCTTAATGATTAGGCAACAGTATTGAAAGTGATCATCTATAGAAGTGACAATACGTTTTCTGATTTATTAATAACCCTTCTTGCTGTGTTGATCTGACAATTCGCCAAAATGGGTAAAACAGAGAGGGTATGCTAATGTCATTGTGAGCAAAGAAAATGCTAGGTGTTGTTATACCTAAGTAAAAGAAATTTCTTTTTAATCACATGCAACACGCAGTAAGTAGTTGCTAATCATAGATTCCTGGAGTGTCCAGCAGTGATCGCCACAGAATGTTTTGTCTTTTAAATGAAAGAATAATTATGTCAAGCCTAAAGCATCGAAAAAATATGTTAAGAAGAAATGGACCACCATTTGATATCCAAATATTGGAATCTAAAAGTATAGACGTGGTCTTATACCAGTTTAAAGAAACACCAAATTTCCCATGACTACAATATTTTCCTTTCAAGATGAATATTGGAATTATTTTTCCTTGAAAATATTTCTGCATTGAGATTACTTATGGCGCTTGCAACTTAAAACAAAGGAAAATGTAAAGAATTGGTTGTTAAAACTACCTTTGGAGGTAATCGAGTACCTGAATTGCCTGAGGATTCTCAACAAAGAAAGATGCATTTCCCAGATGGTATTTTGACTGTCACACTATGTTCAGTACAAAACAATGTAAGCAAAAGATACAGAGTACCTGATCTTTAGAACGAGTTGGCTTACAAATAGTAAACAGAAAAGAAATTATCGCAGAAATATTTACAAACCTTGTATTCTGAAGAATATATCTGAGTATTTTTGTGTCACATGCGTTGAAGTGTGTGCTTCTGTGTATGTACTTGTGGCAGTACTAAGGGGAAGTTTTTCTATTTTATAGGTTATATATAATTGGATCAAAGGGAATTCCCCATAAATAGGTACCGACTATGAAATATTCAAAATTAAAAAGAAAGTTTTTTATGATTGATATCCATGTTACTAGCCACACAATAAATACTAATCAATCTGCATTAAAGTCCTAAGCTTTGTAATGATGACTATAAACATGAAAATGGCAACAGATTTGCCATAAATATCACAGGTCCAGTCCATGTTTATTTACCTGATAGTTGTCACATCTTTCTAAGTTTACTGCCTGCGTTATAGATTTCTCAAATGGACAAATTGAATAATATACATGAAAGTGCTTTATAAACTGTCCCAAAAATAAATATAAAGCTTTATCTAAGAAAAGTTTCTATAGCACTTTGAAAATATATTTTCACGATACGATTATGTTTTTTTTTTTCTCCACAGACCTCAAGATGACATTGTCTTTCTATTATCATCTCTCTCACATAGCTACACATCCACTTCTTTCCACTCTGGAATATACGATTTCATAACTGAAGGAGAAAGGAGAAACCCTCTTTGTACATAATAAAAGTTTTAAATTTGAGTTTGATGGACTACACCAAAATTCAGTAAAATCCATGATATTAAAATTTGGCCTACTGGAAATGCTGTTATTTAATTTATTATATTATAAATGCTAATTAATTTGCAAACAGAGCTCTATCATGTGCTTATGTGTAAAGCAATGTATTCTTAAAAGAAAGTAATTCATGGAATGTGAGGTTTTCATAACGAAAAGAGAAAGTTCTATAATTTATAATTATATTTAATCACACACAAATTGGAGGATAGCTCCAATATTTTTCACTAAAAAAAAAAACTACACTGACATAAAATGAATATTCAAGATATGAAAGAATGATATACAAATTAGTAAATCAGTGTTTACCATTCTTCTCTAAGGTAATAATTGATTTTAATAAATATTTCACTTTATTTAAACGCTGTTACTGTCAAGGTACGACATTGACTGTATTGAAGTGCTTATGTCCAAATATATTTGCCACATTAAATGCAATTTATGTGCAGTATTATCCATATATTCAGTGCATTTATATAGCTGGGTACACCCACCCAAAACCAAATATAACAAGTATATTTACTATGTTAAACAAATCATAGCTAAAGCTTACACTTTGAAGCTCATAAATAAGAATCAAATAATAGAACAATCCCTTAATTTAGGTATTTCAATAATTCTATAGAAAAAAATTTTATTAGCTAAAGTAACATCTTTCTGATAGATATCACATCCTAGAAATATTAATTAAGGTTTCTCTTAAGAAAAAGAAATCATCACTCAATTCCCACAAACTTGCACTCAAACATACATAAAATGGGTGTTGGAAGAACATTGTCATTGTTCATTTTTACCAATAGTCCAGTTTTGCCCATGAACCCACCACAGCAGTATCTCAGGGAGGTCCTCATGCTTTCCTCATTAAATGGTAAGACATTTCCAGACATATGGCTCACAACTACATTTAGTATATTCTATACCTAAGCTCAAGAAGCATTAAAATTCTGCTTATTATGCAAGAGGCTACTTTGAAGGTTCAATTTCTTTGTCTTCTCATATTACACTATTTCCTTTCCTTAGCAATCTTATGCATTAACATAGACATTCTCAAGGTTCATGATCTAGGTTCTAAAATGTAAAGACAGGAAGCTCAATTTTATGGAACATGAAACTGAAGCTGCTGTGAACAGTCACTACATCCTAGTGGCCATGCTATACAACTGGAACTTTATCATTGTTTCTAATAGGCAACAACAACAAAAAATCATGAAAGCTTTAATTATTGCAATTTTCTTGAAGTTGCTAGAATGTAATTTCTCTTTATAAAAGATAACCACTTAATAAAACAGTAGTACTTTTAAATTTTAATTGACTTTAAAAAATAATCAGTCTTTCTAGGATTACTATGTATGCATTAGCTTATCATCTAATAAAGAAATGACTTCAGAACTCTCTTTTATTTTTAAACATCTCAATTTACATACCATGTGTAAGAGAGCTCCTAAGACAAACTCAAATAATGGAAACATAATAATGTCAGAAGATTTTCCTCAACCTACTCATTGAAGTAGGAGAATTTGGCCTTCAAAATGCTGAATATTAATATGTTGATCCTATCAGGCTAGAGATAGTCCCAAAGCATTCAAATACATCCTTAATGACATGTAATTTTTAATTGAATTCATATATATTGGAAAAAATCAAAACTAGACAAACTTTGTCTCTTTTGCATTTAAAAAGATTTTAAGATTTAAGGTTCTATTTGCTTCTCTGAATTACTGTTAACAGCACACTGTTTATAGATAAAACAGCTACTTAAAAAGTAAAACTTTATTAGCATTATTTAACTGAATAAAAAGGCAATTTTGAACCACATAATGATGATATAGGGGAATGCTTTTTTCCTTTAAAAATGTAACCAGCTATACATGAAAAAAATTTTATGCTGTTTCAGATGAAGGAAAAAACCCAACAAAGTGTAAATTACATCACATAGTATATAAACGAGAGATTGTATTTGTTAGGTTTAAGATGGCTCTTTTTTGGAAGCTGCATAATGAATTCTGGGATATAAACGAAAGGATAACAGGCCAGAGAAAGGGATCTGGGTCCTTTATTGTTAAAGTCTTACATAAAACTGTCTCCACATTCCATAAAAATGCCATGGTGCTTCAGGAAAAATACAGACCTGAGACAATAGTTTATTTTGGCTGGAACTAAAGTTCCAGAACTGAAGAGTTACTGCCAGAAATAGAAACCAGCTTTGAGAAAAATTTAACTGAACTAGGATGCAGTGAAAGTGCTGCAGCATCAATACCGTAGCGCTTCAGAATCTGAATCAAGGGTCCTTTGTTAAGAACCTTGTAAGATAATTAATCACCCAGAGGAAGTAAAAGAGTTTGAGGTTGGAGTTTAGTTACCTCGGGAATTCCCTCTTCCTCTGGCACCCACTTGCCAGCACAGCTATAAAATAGGAACAGAAATGTCTCACTCTGTAAATGATTAATAATAGCTGATTTATATGAAATTAAGCTGTTCACTTGCTAAGACACTGTTCGCCTGAATTCTGGGAGGCCCTCCCACAACTCCCTGAATAACCAAAGCAAGTCACCATCTCTGGGCTTTCTTATCTCTGTTTCCATTATTTTTCCCTCTCAAAATGGGTAATTGTTCAAGGGCTATGCATACACTGATCTTTTCTATAAATACTTTTCATATCTTAAACAGTTCACCATTTTCAAGATGGTAACTACCATATGAATTCCACTGAACAAATACAGTATTTACCAAATACTTATAATGAAAAGTATTGTGTTAATCACTAGGAAACAAATTATAAGTACTACATTATGTAACTTCATCAAGGGGCTTATAAAAATAGTGTGTATGGTGGGGGGAAGTTCACAAACAGTTAAAAACATCCAAGAACAGACTTGAGTGCCAGAAGAGAGATGCAAACATCTATGGATAAGCAAAGAAGGAAAAATCATATAAAATTGAGAAATCATAAAAAATTTCACAAATTTCATAAATGACGTTTATGATGGTGCTTAAAGAAAGGACAGAGCTACTACAATGGCAAAAGAGGGCTTTCAAGGTTACAGGAAAAATAAGAGCAAAAACTGAAAAAGTCAGGGACTGACTAGTGGTGCAGGAAACAGTGAGTATCTGGAGTGTGGAGTACAGATGGGAGAAAGGGTACAGGTCATTCCAGAGGTAGTTATGGCCACATGGTGCTTGGAATGAATGACAGACTGAGGGAGGTAGTTGTATGTTTTTGAGCAGAAAAGTGTTGTCACAGCAGTAAGAAAGGGGAATGCCAAAAGTACAGCTGCCCGGCCAATGGTATCCTGGTTGCCAGTAAGGGTAGATCAGGCAACTATGCTGCTGTCAAGCTATCAGGAACTCAGGGCAGGGCCCCAGTCCAGCAGAGAGTCTGATATTCTTGGATAAGTAAGGCAGAAGCTCTCTATATTAAGCCAACACTGTAGAAATTAAGCAGAGAGCTGGATCTATCTATTTGAATTATTACAAAGCAATTCATTCTAAACTCTCAAAGTTGTTGACCAGATAGGCCCAAGCCTATGGATCAAAAGTTTTGAGGATCAACAGTAAATAGGGCTGGATGTCAGAAGAGCTCTCACTAGTCCCATTTTTCTAGCTAACTACTGGGAAATCCCATCTGGATGTTTGGCTGTGCCTTACAAGTCAACAGGTTCCCAGTTAAACTCTTTTTCACAGAAACTACACTAGCTTCCTTTTCCAACCTCTCCATCAGTAGTGCAACAATTTTCCCATTTTCTGGCTCAAAACTCTTAAAGGGTTTTAATTCTTTCCACTTTCTCGATACCCTATAAACTATTAGTCTCAAAGTTCTGTGTGATTTTCCTTTGAGATGGCAAGCAACATCTGAGTCCAATTTAGCAGCTTGTGCTAAAATTACTGCAATAATCTCTTAGCCCAATTAACACTTTTTTTAACCTACTTTCTAGGTACTTCCCAATTTGCTTTTACTCTACTTTTAAGAAAGGTTCCTATTTTATCATTTTATGTATCGTAAGTGCAAATGATGCTGATCTCATTACTATATCCCAAGAAAGTTTCAAACTATTCCCATCTATTTGAATGCATTATTCATAAATGTTTCCTGAGTGCTTTCTATGTGCCAGTAACTGTGCAGGGCACTGAGAGGACACAAAGGTAAGTAAGAAATTATTCCTTCTCTTGAGGAGCTCACAGCATTAGAGAGAGGGAAAAAAAGGGAGAAATGGGAAAAAAAAAAAAACCATGGGTACCCATTATTCTCTTCTTCATACTTTTCCATACTGTTAAATTTTTGAATTATAAAAGCAAATAAACCGAATAAATAAGTCAATACCATGAAGGAAGTGCTATTAGAGTGGAGGAATTTCTGTAATGGTTTGAGAAGAGACGAGACGAGACGAGAAGAGAAGAGAGGCACTTCATCTGGCTGCCTTTTGTTAAGAGGGACTCTAGGAGAAGGCAAATGTGAGTCAGGACTTGGAAATGGAAAGGAGTTTGCCTTAAAGAGAAATAGGGAATGAAGGAAGTACATTTAGAGCACAGTCAATAGTCCTGAGATGGAGCGCATGGAAGGTACTGGGAACACTTCCTTCCTCGAAGTGCTAGAACAAAGGTTGTGGACCAAAGGAGCAAAGAAGGGAGATGAGGCTGGGGCCAGCCTGAAAGAGTCCTCCATTTCCATGCTGAGTGTTTTTTTCTTGTTAATAGGGAGCCATTGATGATTTTTTAAAGGGGAGGGGGTGGGCATAAAATATATTTGTGTTTCTAATTTTGATATGTATAGATGAAATACAATATACTTTCCCTCAGTACTGCTATGAAAATCTTCATGCTTCTCTGATATTCAGAGAATTTCTCCTCTCCAGAGCAATTAAAGGCAGGGATATATATGATCTCTCTCTCTATATATATATATATGTGTGTGTGTGTGTATGTGTGTGTGTGCCTACAGAAACTGAGGCACAGAGAAATTCAGTAACATGTGCCAGGTTACATAGCCAGCAAGGGCTAGGATTTAATCCTGAGGAATTTTGCACCAGTTTCTGTGCTCTTAATCATTGCACAACCTCGTCCAAGCACTCTATTTTGAACCCAGACCAAAAGAGACCCTACTGAAAGAAATTCAAAATAAGATGAAAAGACATAAACAACATTTAATGGCTAGTACCTTCCCAATACAAAAACTTCAAAGCTACATATGATTTAAAAATTCTCAGGGTCTTTAATTACATAGGTGACCACATGATAAATAGAGCCACATCCACAGGATTACTTGGAAGTTTCACACCCCCAACTTAAGGCAACTGGACATTGACAGTCATATCCTGTGAAGAAGGAATGATCTAGAAATAATTCAGTGATTAACTCATCCTCTCAGGCTTAGACTCTTTACCAAAAAGGGATCTAAACAGCTTGCAAAATACCATCTTTAATAGAAAGTATCTTTTAAGATGATAGGGTTTTAAGATCCAACTGCTTTGAACCTATAGGCTTCTCAGCAATGAATTAATTTTATTTTGATTTTTCTGAAAATGCATTCTCCAATGCAGCTATATTTTTTCATTGCCCAAAAGTAACTGTTAGGTGAATCAGCTGCGACTGACTTATAAGATATTTAATATTTTTGGGAAGCCTCTTTAGAAGCCTGTCACAAAGTATAAAACTCTTGCAAAATTAGTCATGCACTGTGAATACTCTCACTAAGTAATTTACAATATTTTTAACAAAATGTATGTGACATAAAAACATGTAATATGTTACAATAGCTTTTGTAAATGCCAGCTATGGAAGCAGATCTATTCTCAGTCAGAGGCATATTCCATTTTGACATTAGCACTATCACTGCCACATTAGAAAAGAAAATATCTACTAAAATTATAAACTATATCATAGCCCATATAAATAACTAAACATATTGCATATAAAGATGTATTAAATAACTAATAAACTTTCATATTTTCATTAAGTTAACCTTTTTATTTTAACATAGTTGTTGATTCAAATGCAATCTTTGTTTCTGCAATTTTTGATCTTTCAAGAATGTTATTTAAATGGAATAACAGATGTCGTGTGCGCTGCCAGGTGGATGGGCACACTTGCCAGGCAATGCAAAGGCAATTTATGTACCAAAGCATTTGTAACCTCATAGTACCCTGAAATAAATACATAAATAGATAAATGGACTAATGCACTATTAGCCTTTGGAGATTGGCTTTTTGCACTCACCAAGTCTCTAGAGATTTATCCAAGGATTCAAAAGATCTTCCTTCAGTCTATGTATCATAGATTATATTTCACATTTAAGTCTATGATCCGTTTTGAGTTAATTTTTGTAAAAAGTGCAAGGTTTAGGTTGAGATTCTTTTTTGTTTATGGTTGTCCAATTTCCCTAGCACCATTTGCTGAAAATATTATGCTTCCTCTGTTGTCTTTTTTTTTTTTTTTTTTTTTTTTGTGGCAACTCTGGTACTCCTCTGTTATTTTTGCACTTTTGTCAAATTTGGGTTTTTTGTTCCTATTTCTTAGTTTTCTATACTTTTCCATTAATCTATGTTAACATATCTCCACTAATACCCGTCTTGATTAACATACTTATACAATAAATTTTGAAATAGAATCCACTGCTTCCTATGACTTTATTATTCTTGTTCAAAATTCCTTAGCTATTCTAGTGTATTTGCCTTTCATATACATTTTAGAAAAATCTCATGTCTGTAAAAATTCTAGTTGGGACTTTGATAGGAATTGCATGAAACTGTTATGTCAATTTAGGGAGAAGTGATATCTTTAACAAGCTAAGATTTACAATCTATAAGCACAGCATGTCTCTCCGTTTATTTAGATCTTTGATTTCCTTCATCAGCATTTTGTAGTTTTCTGCATACAGGTCTTGTGCATATTTTGTTAGATTTACACCCAAGAATTTTTTTAAGCTATTGAAAATTGAATTGTGTTTTAATTTTAGAGTTCATGTGTTAACTGCCAGCATACACAAACATAATTGGTTTTTGTATGTTTATCAATTCTGCAACCTTACTGAACTCATATATTATAATAGTTCCAGGTCTGGAGTTTCTTTTTGTAAATTTTATGGTTTTTCCTTGTATACACTTGTCATCTGCAAATAGGGGCAGGTTTTTGTTTGTTTTCTTTTCTTTTCTGTGCTGTATACATTTTATTTCCTTTTCTTGCCTTATTGCAGTGGCTAATATTTATAGTATTATGTTGAAAAAGAGTGGTGAGAAAAGATATCCTTATCTTATTCCTGACTTTAAGGGTAAAGCACTCAAATTTTTATTCTTAATTATGTTAGGCTCAGGCTTTCTATAGATGTTTTTTCATCAAGTTGATAATGTTTCCCTAAATCCATAGTTTCCTGAGTTTTATCATGAATGTGTCTGGAAATTTGAAAAATAATTATTTTGCATCAATTAGTATAATCCTGAGAAATTTTTGCTTTTAATATGGTGAACTACATTGATTTTTACATACTTAATCAGCCTTGCTACCCTGAAATAAACATTATTTGATCATAGTATATAATTATTTTATATAATACTGAATTTTATTTGATAATATTTTGTTAAGAATTTTTATATCCATATTCATGAGCAATATTACTCTGTGATTTTCTTCTTTTACACTGTGTGTCTGCTTTTGATATCAAGGTAATACTATCTTCATAAAGTAAATTGGAAAGTATTAATCTCCTCTGCTATTTTCTAGAAGAGATTGTGTACAATTATGTTAATCCTTCTTTAAATTTGGTGAAATTCCCAAATGAAATCATCTGGGCCTGGAGATTTCTTTCCTTGGAAGTCTTAAAATACAAATTTAGTTTCCTTAATATATAGAGAGCTATTCAAATTATCTCTTTTTCATATTGGGTGAGTTGTAATAGTTTGTGCTTTTCAAGAAATAGGTCTATTTCATCTACATTGTCAAATTTATGTGTGTGGAGTTGTTTATGGTATTCCATTTTGTCTTTTTGGTGATTGCAGGATCTGTAGTGATATCTCCTGTACCATATCCGATGTTGTCATTTTGTGTCTTCTCTATGTTTTCATTATGTATATTCTCAGAGGATTGTCAATTTTACTGATTGTTTCAAAGAACGAGTTTCTTATTTCATTTATTTTCTATATTTTGTTTCTATTTTCACTAAAGTTTGTGAACCCCTCCCCAATTCATATTATGAATCTCTAATCTCCAATGTGATGGTATATGGGGATGGGGCTTTTGAAAAGTAATTAGGTTCTGAGGCTAGAGCCCTCAGGAGTGGGATTAGTGCCCTTATAAGAAAAGACACAAAAGAAGTAATCTCTCTCTGCCATGTGAGGACACTGTGAGAAGACAGTCATCTGTAAACAAGGAAGAGGGTCATCACCAGACACTGAATCTGCTAGCACCTTGGCATTGGACTTTTTAGCCTCCAGAACTGTGAGAAATAAATGTTTGTTGTTTAAGTCACCTAGTCAGTCTATAATATTTTGTTATAGCAGCCTGAACTAAGAAACTAGCCATTCTGCCTTTTCCTCTCTACCTTTCCAAATCTTCTTATGTTTGTTTTATATATAATGTCCAGTGGCCCAGTGTTTTTAGTTGTGTTTAATGGAAGAAATTGAGAAAAGTACATTTACTCCCTGTCCATATTTCTGGAAGTAGAAGTCCAAATATTTACTTCTAATATGTAAACTTATTTATAAATTAGGTAATGTTATTTTAAAATGAGTGATGTGGTAAACATAATGTTGCATATTTTTAAAAGCAATTTCTATGTATTTATTTGCAAGTATAGGGATTAGTAAAGGAGAAAGGAAATGATTTTGCAGTCTGGTGTGTATACATGGAATGCAAATTTCATATCAGTGTCAGTTATGTGTCAAAGTATGCCTAATGTCTAAACCCAGAATTTCAAGCACCTGAGAGTAAAGAGGAGTAAGCTTATTTATTTTTAAAAGTTCCCTGCAATATAGACCCTTCATTGTCTTTCCACAATTATTCAGGTACTTTTTTTATTCTTTTATGAGATATTTGAGTAGACCAGTCATTATCGTATGCACTTGGAACTAAAGTCTCTGCTATCAAGAGACTTTGGCCCCTAATCATTGGGTGCCAATAGCACTCCCCCACTGCCAACTTGTGACAGTCATTTGTCTCTAGAGATTGCCAAATGTCTCCTGGGGGACAAAATCACCCTAGTTTGAGAACCCTTGATCCCACCTTAAAGAACCAGCATTGTGCTTGGCACATATTGCTCAGTGAAAGATGATTAAATACATTATCACAATTGGATTTAAAAAATGAGGAATGGAGCTTTGGGATAAGCTGAAGAGTGGCTGTTGTAATAATACAGGTGAAGAACTGCATTTGTAAACTAAGAAATTGAGGTAAGGGAAATATTAAATAGTTGCTTAGAATGTAAAATTGACAGGGTTTGATAACTAATAAATGAATAGTTGTTCTATTGATAAGTTGCCATCTTCTTCCCTTATCACATATACCATGACCTGTAGCTGAGATATTTCACATAATAAACTGAGGACTCTGTTCACTCTAATCTCCATTCTTTTCTCAGAGCTAAGCTAATTATGGTTTGGAGAGGCATATTGAAAGTTTCTCAATTTTCTTCTTGAAATTGGTTAATATTAACACATTCACTAAATTGATTCAGTCAAATAGATACCTACATAAAATATGGGGCCTGAGCTTTTAGAATGCTATTTGCTTTGAAAATCAACCACAATTTTTTTAGAAGTACATCACTGTGTCAATGAGCAGCAGTCAACATGCGATTTTTAAATGACTGAATGACCAAAGGAGTGGGGAGATGAACCAATCATCCTAAACATATGATCAACCATTTCAAAGTGGCATTCTTGAATGGGTTTTCCATTTACGGTGAGGCAAACACACAGTTCCCTGTGTAACACAGAATACATTTATTATATGGGTGATAACAATTAGGGCAGTGCTCTATAGCCACGAAAGAAAGTCATTCTCTGAGAGAAGCTGATGTCTCAAAACCTAAGCCTGTGGTTTGGGTATTATTAGTACCACTCTACCTACTTGAGCATTGATAAATTCTCCAGTAAGAGATAATGACTGGCTGGGGTTGCAAATGTAGGTGCTGCAACCACCACAGTTATACAACCACATGATAAGAGATTGCATTATGCAATGGAAAGACTCAAGTTAAATAGGGTAATATAAAATAAGATAGTTTTATAGTTAGCCAAAAATTTGTAAAGTTAACTATTTCATTTTCATTTTCAGCCAGTCCATCCTTGCACCTTGGAATTAAAGAGGAAAATATCAGTGCCCCCTCGCTCCCATACAAACTACAGTTTATTGTCTTTTCTGGTGTTGACTAAGGAAATCTAGAACAGAAAATCAGCTCTCTACTGCTATTTGCCTTCTGGTTAATTTTTGAAAAGAAAAAGTAAAACCAGGTAAAACTATTTTTTAGAAAATTTTAAATTTAGCAATGAGGTCTTCAAAGAAGGATGCTATGTTAATGTAACATATAGTATTTTTTTCTTTAGGGATATGTATGAGTTTTAGTGGTTTTCAGTTCTCCTTTTTCCTAAACTAAAAGCAATTAAGTAGATATGGAAAAAAATTCTTGAAGCAACTCTACTTATAGTTAGTAAGAAAGTATATATACCAAACTGTTCCAATAGCATGAATATCAGCAGTACAATGTTCTAATCAGACTTGAACAGTCAGTGGAACTGAACTTTTGAATGATACTAGATGCAAAATAAAGGAATAAAGACAGAAGGACTGGGAAAATTAAACAGATTTTGTAGCTGCCAGGCAATATAATTTTTCAAGGTTGAGTAATGCATTAATCTCCTATAGGAATAAGCAGACTTTTAGTTTCCATAGTGTTACAAGCCAAATTTTGATATTTTTGGCTTAGAACAATGGAGCAGGCCCCCATTCCTTCACAATTTTTCCACATCCTCTTTAATATCCACAGTGTGTAGTGACTGAGAATATTTTTGGTAATTTATCTGTATTTCAAACTGAGATTTATAAAGCATGAAACCACTCCAAAATATTTATGACTGAATGAAGCACATATGAAAATTTAAAAGCACATTTCCATTAAACCAATCAATGTTTCCCATAATTAGAAAGCAATAACCTAACCGACAAAGCATTTTGTTCTTGAGGTCAAAGTCTAAGGTATTGTCAATACTGTGGGAACAAATGCCCCTAAATTAAAAGGCCTCAATACCTTTTTATCAAGTAACTCACAGGTTTAAATAGCCCAAGCTTCAAATATACTAACCTAGTCGTCATCTGTAATAAAGCAATCTGTAAATCCATCCTTTGGATAGGACACTAACTTTACTATTTTATTTCCTAGTTACTGAGGCTGCACAGAGCACACAGCCATGACACTTTTTCATAGCCACAAATAATATTTTCTTTAAAAACAGGAATCCCTGAAAACCAATATAATTATAAATTTATTGATGAAAATTGAGGAGTATTCAATTTTCAAAAACATGGAATGAAGACTTATCTTGTGGCCAAATTTGTTAATGCCAAGCAAGGGAAATTTCTACTTTAATCTTTAGTATATACAATGACATAGCACTAAATTTATTTTTTTACTGATTTTTTTAATTTGTTTTACAGATAGGGTCTCACTCTGTCACTTAGACTGGAATATAATTGTGCAATTATAGCTCACTGTACCCTCCAACACCTGGGCTCAGGAAATCCTCTCACCTCAGCTTCCCAAGCAGCTAGGATTACAAGTGCGTTCTACCATAACTGGCTAATTTTTTTTTTTGGTTTTATTGTTTCGTAGAGACAGGGTCTTGCTATGTTGCCCAGGCTGATCTCAAACTCCTGGCCTCAAGCGATCCTCCCACCTCAGCCTCCCAAAGTGCTGCCCAGCCACTAAATTTATTTTTGAAAGATATAAATGAATATGCAAGCTTTTTGAAGGCTGAAGCTATTATAAATACTAATAATTGCTCCATGGCAGGCATCCTAAGAGCAAAACAGACTAGGATAAAGCAGTCAGTAAGAAGCAAAAGATCATCTATCAGCCATAGTAACAGCATCATTCCAGTCACCAAGCTGCTGGCCAAGACAAAATACCTTGCTGTTTTGATATACCAATTATACTCCTGGTCCTTTCGAGACCATCTATTTGAAAAAATGTATTTACCTGAGTTAAGAAGTTTTTCAAATCTTGACAGGAAGAAAACGTTTAGTTCAAATGAAAATTTTAGTTCAGATCAAGTGTTTTTTTGTTTTTGTGTTTGTCTTCATTTTTGTTTTAGCATTATGATTGTTAAAGCAAATATATACCACAGCAGATTGTGCTCAAAAAGCCAATAACTACATATGAAGGAAACAGGTTAAGAGATTTGCACTGTCATCTAGACAAATAAATTCATTAATCAAAAATAAGGGATTAAAACAAAACTTAGGGGAATAGCAATGTATTACGCTTTTAATTTTAATTTCGGGATACACTTTCAGTTTTCCTCTTAATGTCTGCTTATTTCCTTTGTATTTTATTTGTTTTTTGATCTGGCTTCTCTTTTTGTCTTGCCTCTTACCTGACCTTGCATTTCCCCTGGTGAATTGCTAGCTAGAATGCACATGTATTTGTTTTAAAGGAAATCATTTATTTTGATTGAGATAAATAATAATGAAACATAACTCTGCAATTTTCTAAAATCAAACATGCAAGCAAGCAAACAACAAAAATCCTTCAGGAATTGATACTTGATGTGTACTCCTTAACCAAGAACCTACCTTTCTAATGAAAATTATTATCTAAGGATCAACTACCATTTGATTTACAGTAGAATATGAAATAATTTAAAGATAAAACTACTATAGGGCTAATTCAGTTGATGGCCACAGACTTCTAGATGTAATTCCTAGTATTTCCTCTTCAAAGTTCCTGTGTCCCACAAATCAGGCTTTCTGCTTAAGAAGTTTTTTGGTTTTTTTAAATTTATTTATTTGTTTTTATTTCAGGATATTATGGGAGTACAAACATTCTGGTTACATGTTAAGACTTTGCCTCACCCAAGCCAGGATTGGAGTTAGAGAAGTTTTTAAGGGTCCTATAGATTTCATTCTTGGCTTAGTGTCCACACTTTTGCTGAAAGTCAAGGTTTAAGGTTTGTTTGAATTCCTGCGCTGTAGATATCTGCTGGATTTTCAAGCAGGTGTGAAGACCCCACTGCTCCTTCTGTTGCATCTCATTTATACTTACTAAATACTTTATCTTAGAGGATGAAGCAAAAGTGACTTTTGTGTTTCCTGGCAGTCTCCTGCTTCAAAGGACTTAACAGTGATTTATTTATTTCAGAGGAAATGGAAACCAGTCAGTGATGACAGATTTATTAGTTAAGTGGACATCACAAAAAAAATAAAATAAAATAAAACTTTCTTACAGCTCAGGCTTCCTTCTAACCACACTCTAAACGGTCATGACAATGTTACACATTTTGGCAAATTAGAGTGATGTGATTCAAAATAGGCAAATTTGTGAATTTATATGACTTCTTCCTTATACATTTCCAAAGTAACATAGGGAAAAGAAAATGAGCAAAGAAAACTAAGGTTACCTTAAATTAAGAGAGAAAAAAATGCCTTGATGTATTGGTAACACCAATATCTTTTGGAAAATTCTTGAAAGAATATTAAAAACATAGATGTGATAAATTGTAAGAAATCAAGTAAAATGTCTGGCATTTAGAAATAGAACACAGGAAAACCTTCAAACTCCAGATCATGAAGTAATTTCGAGTATAACAGTATTATAGATTTGTCATATTAGTCACTAATGAAATATTTGTTAATACTAATTTAAATGTTCAGAGTAAATTTGAAGACTAAGCAGCAATTCCAGGTTAGTTCAAATTATTCCTCCTCAAAAATGACCAATTTTACCCAGAAGTAAATGCCATGCAGGTCAGACACTGAACTCTCATCAATGAAAATTATATCCCTTCCAGATTCCGTTTAAAAAAATATTGGCAAACCGATGTTCAGTATTCATTCAAATCAAATGGAAAGCAATAACTTAACGATAATTTAGCTAGACTAGGAAAGTAAATTTATATGCTATCATTATCCTTTTTTGCTGAAAGTGATCAGCTGAATTAATCCTCAAAAATAAATTTCCTCATAATAATAATATGATCTCATAATAAATAAATCAGATGAAATTTTCAAAAAGAAAATTATAGAAGACACTAAATTGAATGTTATTAGTCCCAGCTCTGCATACATGATCTTAGGGATGCTACTCTCTGAGTCTCAATTTTCTCATCTTTAAGATTGAGGAGGTGCTTTTGATGGATTATAGAATCCCTTCCAATTCTAACATTCTGTGAATATGTTCAAATGGAGCCTGTAAGAAAGTCTTAACAGCTCTCAAGATGAAGATGGATAGGAAGGAAATGCCCAGAAGACCAAAGAAGGGAAAGCTAGGAAGGGCTAAAAGTCACTGCACTTGTTTCACAATTTTCATCTAAAGTCAGCTTTTGAAACATGGGAGCGCTAATAAAATCATAGTCATGCCTGTGAATGTACTTCACAATGTCTTCCATGGGCCTGATCTTCCCTTACCTTATCAAAATGACATTGATTTAATGCCAAAATTAATACAGTACATACACACACACACACACACACACACACACACACACACACACACACACACACACATATATATATTTAAACAGCTAACAAATTCTCTTACCTTTCACTGTGACTTTATGAAATGACATCCTGGGAATAATATTTTTGAATTACGAAGTTTAGTTATCTTGGATCAACTAGTGCTTCACAAACCTTGGTGCAGGAACAACAACAACAAAATACTTAAATCATAAAAATGGAGGATACGAACAAGAATATCCTTGGAACAGATTTTGTGCAGGATTCCAGGAACCCAAAAACTACTTGAAATCTAATATACTCAATATTCGACAGAGCTTCTTATGTTTTTCTTTAAGGGTGACTTTACACACTCATCACTTCAGAAGTAGGAAGTAAGAGGCAAGAGGAATTGAGGAAGCCGTTATCCTTTTTCTGAAACCTCCTGGATTTCTTTGGATATTTTCATCACCTTGGCTGCATCATTATATGTCACATTATTGGAACCATTTGTTTTCCTCTTGGCCTTCCCTACTATACTGTGGGTCCTTCCAGGAACCTCATGGAGTCCTATTCATTTTAGTGTACACACAGCAAAAGGGCCAGCTCCCTGGCAGACAGTAGGCATTTAGGGAATTCTATGAGTTTGTGAATTACGATGGTGCTGAAACACCTACTGCACTGATGTGTGCATTGGAGACCCGGGGGGAGACAAACTGCAATTTGACATCAATTACCATTTATCCATATTGTTCTTTTCTGAGCTACCTGCTTTTAAGTAATTCAGCTTGATCTGAAATACTAATGCTGCTTCCTAAGGCTAATAGGTGATTTAAAATGAAGAATGTTTTCATTCGAAAATGCAAAATGACAAAGTTTTTAAAAAATACTAGAAGTGCAGAGAAAATGCGAGAAAGTATTTATGTCTGACCTGAGGATAACACAGCTACTTCGTGAGGAAAATACCTTAATCAAATGCTGCTTGTGACTCCTGTGTTAAGCAGCCCCTCCCTAGTTCAGCACCTCTTTAGGGCACAGTTAAATTATGGATCCACCTTATTCTATCCCCTTTGAATAACATTTAAATTTCCTATTGGTTTAGTTTCACTTTGTAACATCCTGAGTTTTCAAAGTAAAACCATTCAATGTGGAAATCACCTATTTCTACTAGGTACTAACATACATTTAACTGTAGTTGACCCTTGAATGACAACTGTGCAGGTCCACGAATGTGTGGATTGTTTTCCACCTCTGCCACCCCTGAGACAGCAAGACCAGACCCTCCTCTTCTCCCTTCCTCAGTCTACCCAACAAGAAGATGATGCAGATGAAGACTTTTATGATGATCCACTTCCACTTAATTAATAGTAAATATATTTTCTCTTCCTTATGATTTTCATAATAATATTTTCTTTTCTCCAGCTTACTTTATTGTAAGAATACAACATGCAATAATACAACATACAATATATGTGTTAATCTACTGTTATCCATAAGGCCTCTGGGCCAGGGGCGTTGGATCTCGCCTGTAATCCTAGCATTCTGGAAGGCTGAAGCAGGAGGATCCCTTGAGCTCAGGAGTTTGAGACCAGCCCCAGCAAGAGCAAGACCTGGTCTTTAATAAAAATAGAAAAAATTAGCCGGTCAACTAAAAACAAAAACAAAAATTTATCCAGGCATGGTGGTGAACACCTGTAGTTCCAGCTACTCGGGAGGCTGAGGCAGGAGAATCCCTTGAGCTCAGGAGTTTGAGACCAGCCCTAGCAAGAGAGACCCCATCTCTACTAAAAATACAAAAATTAGCTGGGTGTCATGGTGTGTGCTGTAGTCCCAGCTACTCGGGAGGCTGAGGCAGGAGGATCCCTTGAGCCCACAAGTTCAAGGTTGCTGTGAGCTGAGATGATGCCACAGCACTCTAGCCCGGGCAACATGAGTGAGACTCTGTTTCCAAAAAAAAAAGATAAGGCTTCTGGTCAAGAGTGAGCTACTGGTAGTTAAGTTTTGGAGGAGTCAAAAGGTATAGGCAGATTTTCAACTGCACATAGGGGTTGGTGCCCCTAACCTTCGTGTTGTTCAAGGGTCAACTGTACTTTACTACATTTAACTAACAAACTTTAATTAGTGTCTCCAGTAGAGATGTTATACATATGTAGACTCTTTCTTCTAAGTTGTTTGTATTAAAAAAATAACTTCTTACCTTTCCTAACTGTATCCATGGAAAACACAATGACAATTTTTTTTTCTGGGAAAAAATCAGATATATTAATCTAAAGTAAAAATCAATTGACATTAGTAACATAGATTGCCACATCCACACATTCACATACCAATGGCACCAATATCACATGAGCAAAGTTTCAATGTAGAAGTGAATTCATAAATTTCACTCACCGAGAACTACTAAAGTGTTTTCCCTACCCTTCTTCTACACTGCCAATAAAACTTTATTATAAATTATATTTGGTCTGGACTTATTCTGTTCCAAAACCTCTTAAAAATAATGAGAGCTGCCTGGACACTTACTGATGTTTGGCTCAGTGCTCTAATATGTATATTTGTTTTCTGTGTTCCTAATACATCCTGAATACAATCATTAACATATTTTTACATTTTCATACTTCATTGCACAGTCTCAACTCATAAATTCTCACATGAATGTGTCCAGTGCCTGATGCATAGTATTAATATTGCCTTTTCTACCACCAAACACTAGCAGTTTAATCCTCAATTAATTCCCAATTAATCTTTATTAAAAATGAATTCACTAGTGAATAATCTTCCCGCTTCCCACATACTCAAAACTCTGCAGTTGTGGCAGCTTAATTGTGTGATGTATGGCCACAGCCAAACAGGCCCAGATGTTTCACAGTATAGACATGAGACTCCCTACACTTCATTCTTCCTTGCATTTGCTTTTTTTCCAGTGCCAAGATGAATTCTTTATTCCCATTTGTCTTCTAAACATTAAAAAAAAAAATCTCCTCTACTAGCTTCTTCTGTTTGTCAGCTACCCGACTTGGCAATTCTGGACTTTAGGCCAGGGATTATTAAAGACCAAATCTTTTGAGAGGCTTTAACATTTAATAATTCTTTGTCATTAATTGCCACTGTCTGATTCTATTAAGTTTTCATACTTTCCCCTTTGGAAAATCTAGCCTAGTTCTTGGCATATTCCCCATCCTTTCCCAGAAAAATGCTCTCTTTCCTATTCCTCAAGAGGCCTGGAAGAATCTCCCTACTTGACCTTACATTCTTGAATACACTTTTGTTGTTTGCCTTCCCGCTTCCAAAATGCTATTTTTTTGTTACATTCACTTCCATTGTTATGTTGTGTTTTACTTCATTTTAGTCATGTATTTACAATTCAATAACTTAGTGTTTCTCAGTTTGCTTTTATTTTGATAAATAAATCCCAGGCATATGCATTATATTTAATGATTATTTTAGGACGCACCTTGTCCTCTTCAAAACCATGAATGTATTTTATTTTAGTAAATATTTAGTTGATAAAAGCATTTATCCAAAAATCATTTAGTAAAATAATGGTCTTTACATTTTACTTTCAGATATGCTTCAACTTTTAATTGCATTTGACTTTGTGTAGCATTTGAATCTTAAAATCTCTTTGTCCTTTGAAGGGGTTCCCATTCTTGATGCCTCTTTCAGTAGCTGAAGGGTAAGAAAGTTTGTCTTTGTTGAGAAGTACTGTCCAATACATGGATTTTTCTAATTGATGGAAACATTTTATATTTACACTACCCAATATATCAGCCAGTAGCTACTTATAGCTATTAAGTACTTGGAATGTGGTTAGTCAAACCAAGGAATTGAATTTTTAACTTTACTCAAAGTTTAAATTTAGATAGCCACATGTGGCTTATGGCAACTCTATGATACAGCATAAAAGAATATGACAATTATTGATGGTAATGACAGGTATACAGCCAACCATTTCCAGCAAATTTGTAATGCTTTATTGAGGAACCGTGTCTGACACTGCTTTCCATGTGAAGAAAAGGATAATATTTAAAATATAGGGATCCTGACTCTTAAAGCATTTTAGTTGAGGAACAAGGCTATTCTAAACTGGTAGTTCTCAACTCTGCCTATACATCAGAATCACCTGGAAGCTTTATTTCAAATGAAATAATAAGATATCTGAGATTTGTTTCAAAATAATTTGGACAATGTGAGAGAGGGATAAGATAGTATCAATGAGATAAATTTTGCCATGTGTTGATAAATATTAAAAATATCGGCACATGGAAGTCTGCTACATGATTCTTTCTATTCTTTTAATACTGTAATTTTCTATTATAAATTTTCAAAAATGCCAGCTCCACTCTAAATGAACTTAATCATAATCTGTAAGGCATCAGTATTTTTTAAAAGTGCCCATATCATTCCAATGTAACATCAGCGTTGAGAAGTACTGGTCTGAACGATCTTATAATATGTTAATGAAAAAGGCCCAAAGTATGGAGAATCTGACAGTTTTCTGTTCATATGCACTGAAGGAATTGCTAAAATGGAATCAGTATCAGAGTCATGGATAACACAATTTTTTAAAAAAAATTTTGTCAAAATGTTTTGCAATATTGGTTGATTTTAACTTCCTTACAGAAAAAAAAATGCTAATTCACTTGCACAAGCAGACTTATTGCAAACTTCCCTTTGATCAGATAGTTTATGTGCCCAAGCCCAGAACCACAGCTGAGATGGTATTTGCTGCCTTGCTCACCCCTCGCTGTCATTGCTCCTTCCTTACTAGTCAGGCCACAGTGCAGTCACTTGTCAGTGCCTCAATTCCACATTCTCTAATCATATAGCACCATTGAATAGGGTTATTCAGTCATGCTAAAGGCAGAATGATAGACACAGACATGATAGTTTAAATCAGCATCATTGTATCAGGGGGCTCATAAAAGGGATTTTTCACTTTAAATAAAAAATTTAGTCAACTTGAAAAATTTAAAATAATCTACTTTTCTTTTTCAAATTGCCAATTGTTTGTGCCACCATCCAATACTACAATGTAGATTGCTTAGTATGCCTTACTTTTTTCAATTGTCCAATGATTTCAAGTTTTATTTAATTTTTTGGCTTTATTAGATTAGAATTTTAAATACTATGGTTACTTGACTATATGTAATGTTGAAAAGATCAACAATGCATAACATAACTTTGCACAGGGAATGTTTATAGAATCTCATTTCTTACCTAAAAAAAATGGAATGAGGCATTCCCACATGTTAGTTAACAGAAAACTTGAGTTTAACAGTTACCAAATTGTTTAAATATATATAGAGAGACACCTTACCTTTTAAAATATAAACGTATGAACCCACTTATGGTAAACTTTTTAAGAAATACATATTTATTTTCATCCTGATTACTCTAAAAATGGTAAATATATCACATGTAATCAAATATATTTAACTTTAGAAACCATCAATCAGACACAAACAGGTAATTAGACTTATGCTGGATATTCCTTCAACTGTCCTATGGATTGCCCAAGTACCTTCCAAATTTGTCCTACTACTAGAAGCCTGGATCCTCAGAAACTCTAACAAAGATGATTCATTCATCATTAGTGAAGCATTTTCTGTGCTCAAAATAGGATTTACCAAGAACTTTTGCACACCTAACCCTATCCTGGACATCACACTAAAAGACACTGCCTTTTCCTTAGGTAGTTCATGTTTCTGATTCAAATCAGAAACGAGGGGCGTGTGAACCAGGGACAATAAAGAGAACCACAAGCAGAAATGTACATATATTCTTATGTAATTTATAGATATTAATGTGGTAAGTGAATGTTATAATTAGTGTAGAGTGGTATTGATATGAAAAGGTGTTACAATCCAGATTTTAATGAACAGAATGCATATACATTGGGAAAATATATTAAAGACTGTGGGATAAAAATAAAATATAAATCTGGTAGGCAGCACAAAACTAAACAGCCCCCCTCCACAAACACACACACACACACACACACACACACACACACACACACAAATGTATGTAAAACTAATAAAATCTGTATAAGGTTGACAGATTGTATCAATATCAATTTTTTGGTTGTGTTATTGTGCTATAATTATCTTGATATTATCATTGAAGGAAACTGGGTAAGAAATATACGTGCTCCTTCTGTGGTTTTTCTTACAGCTGCAGGAGAATTTATAATTATCTCAAAATAAATAGTTTTTATAATAAGAGGTATAGGCATAAATAAGTCTATTGAAAAAACACTGGTTAAAACAAAAGCAAAATTAATATCAACAAAAACTGACCCAGCTGGTCAATAAAGACGTTAATGATTAGGTTGAGAGATTATAGACAGAAGTCTATTAATAGATAGTCTAAATTCTTATCAAAGGAAATTAGATAGTCAGCAAGGTGTAGCATGTCACTGGAGATTCTTGATTAACTGAGGGATGAAGAAAATCTCGTAAAAAGCTTCTTGAATGCAACAAAACTATAAATATTTAGGTATTCACATTATAAAGTATCAGAGCATTGTCTTAAACTCAACATTTAGCATTGTGTTCAAAGATTAGGTGAAAAGATCACCTTGCCAGAAAAGCACTATGCTAAATATATATATATATTATATGTATATACACATATATATTTATATATCTTTGTGTGTATTTGTGTGTATGTAGGTGTGTATATCAGATATTAAACAAAATGTGGCTCCACACAAGAGTCAGTACCAGTAAAATCTAGTAATATATCATTGATGGACATTAGCCAATCCGGGTGTCATATGCATTGTATTATAAGTGTAAGGTAATTTCAGGTTAATATAGAATTTCAAGAAGATGAGTGATAGGGTCAAAATATTATGACAGTTTATAATCCCACAGGATTCCTTTTGAGAAGAATGAAAAGAGATAAATATGCTCAGAGAATAGTTCCTTAAGGAGTCATGGGGGAAAGAACTAAATTAAGTTCAAGAAGCTTAAAAGCAAGAATAAGGGAACCATAATGGAAGAAGGTAGAACAGAATAGATTTATGCCATGTTGTGTAGGATGAAAGGTATGACTGAGTCCTGAATATAAGTCTAACAGAAAAAGAGAAATCATCAACTGAGAACACTAATGTGAATATAAGTTAAAATTAAGTAAAAGAGGAATTTGTGTGTGTGTGTGTGTGTGTGTGTGTGTATTTTTGGAAATAGAGTTGTCTTCAGATAAAAAAGAAAAAAAATCCTGGAATAATCAGCTATATTTTGGATATTTAATTTTGAGAGTCTAATGAAAACTCAGAATTTAGAATAAACATGAGAGGTCAGGGTTAGAGTGTTCCAGAGGTTAGATAGTTCATTGCATTGGAGAGGAACAGATGGGTCTGGTATTTACAAACTGTGGGGAAGAAGGGTGTGAACAGGAGAGGAGGAGAAACAATGAAAGCATAAACAAAATGGCCAAGAATTAATATTTTTAGGCATCTTCTGTGCAAGAAGAATGCATTCAATTTTTTAAAAAATCAATGGTTTGCTAAGAATGGAGATAAAAAAGATTTGACACAAGGGATGATTGTTTGGCATCTACTTGTAGCAATTTTCTTTATTACTTTATCTGAACACAAAAAGGCAAATACAATATAGGTAAAGTTCAACTTAACAAACTTTTCTGGAATTAGATTTAGAATTTTTAAACAGAAAACAGATTCTTCAATTCACAAATGATAACCCAGAATGTGATTCTGTTTACACAAATATCTATTAGTTATAGAAAATTCCATTTGCACATTACCAGATATTAAACTTTAGAATGCCCTAGTATACTATATGAGGTATTAAAAATATTCAGGCACTTTGGTAACGGATAACATGAGCTACATCATTTAAATACTAGAAAATTAAAGCTAAGAAAATTTATCAGTGGTTACATTCATAAAACAAGGATGAAAAATGACTGAGGTAATCATAAAAATCAGATTCCGAGAGAGGTAGTTTACACCCAAAGAAAGCACTTTGTCAAATTCCATTTTGTTCACTCAAAAGCAGTAGCCAACATTTTAAATGATGCTGAAATTTATTTTTATTGGGAAGACTAAAAACTTAAGGTTTGAAAATATTTTATGAGATTTTTCCTTTTAAGGGCACTAGGCTGAAGTCAGGCTATGGAAGCTCAGCTGCCACTACTTGGCTGAATGGACAGACATTACTTAACTTCTCTGGGCACATTCCCTCATCTAGGGAAACACATTCATTGAACTGGGTAATGCCTTGAGTTCCTTCTAGAGTCTTGATAATTCTGATTCTAATGGTTTGCTTAAACATTACAGATTACGACTCCTTAAGAAAACTTTCACCAATCAAGCCTACTCTAAAATCAAAGAGTTAACAAACCAGTTTATGCAGTTAAGCCTTTCTTGTCACTGCTGAATATTATTGGACATGGAATGTTTTGTTCTCCCCGTATCTTTCTCCCTTCTCCCTCCCAGCTCTTCCATTACCTAGCAGAGATGCAATCACTATTCCTTTAAACTTCTCACATTTTAGGGATCAAAGTGTTGTGAATTTCAGATTTCTGAAAGAATTAATTCTGCATTTGAGATTTTAATATAATATCTGATCCTATGATTTATTTAAAAGCAACTGCTTAAGGCCATCACATATATGAATTTTCAATGTCTCTGAGGTACAATTCTGAATTCTCCACATTGCACTATGTGTGTAGGGGAGGTGACTAAAATAAATAGAGTGAACATAGCTAATTGCCCAGGACTTCTAACTTCATGGAGTTTTGTTCCTTGTTGCCTCAATCTAAGTGGTATTTCTGAAGACTTGGTGAAATATACATAAACAAATAATTTTCTTCATAAAAAGAAATTATCACCAAAAGAAAATAGTTTTTTGCATTTTAGAATTTGTGAAATATACATAAACAAATAATTTTCTTCATAAAAAGAAATTATCACCAAAAGAAAACAGTTTTTTGCATTTTATGTAGGACATAATGTTTTTAGTTTTTAGCAGTATTTGCACATTTGCCATTTATGAAGGTCTCCAAATGGAACCACTAAAAATAACAGAGCTACAATAAGTAAATTCTCTCTGCAATAAACTTTCTAATGTAACAGGAAAATGGCATGCTCACCCTCCTAGTTAACAGCTAAAACAGAGATCTGAAATTTAATCATCATATTTGAATTCCTTTCATTGAAGTTCTATTCTCTCTTGACTAAATGAACCGCACTACATTCCTTTTTTAAAATAATAAGACAGAATTTTATTCTTTATTTTGTTTAACACACACTCTTCTTGAAAACAGCTTTTTGATGGAGAAATGGCAGAAGACACCCAAGAACAGGATGTTAGGTGATCCCCAGGCAAAAGGGGCTGCAAAATGGGAATCTGAGGGGAAGTGAAAGCAACTTGAGCTTACGTATCCTGGCTAGAATTCACGCTACGTTTTAGGAAAATGTCACGCCACTTCCAATTCTAGGGACAGGGAAGATTATTTTAAATCTTTAGCAATCACTTAGGCAAGCAACATTTCCTGAAGCCATATTTATAACAAAATACAAACAGGTAACATAATAAATAGAGAGATTGTTTTCAAATGGTGTACATGCATGACATAATTGTACCTTCAATAATAGATGATAAAATAATAAAAAGATGATAAAAATAATAATAGATAATAAAAATAACGCCCAGCCAGACATTTTTCTAAGTGCTTTATAATAACTTAGTTTCCTTTTTTTGGAAACAAAAGTACAGAGAAGTTAAATTTGTGGCAAAGGGGTGACAACTAGTAAGAGATAGAGCAAGGATTTAGCCCTAGCCATTTTGTTCCCCAGATCTACTCTTCACATTTCTCCTTTAGTTGAGTTTCATAGGTTTCATCCACCAAGGCCCCTGTGCTCTGGCTTCAGATAACATTTGACCAACGGAAGGCAACAGAAGGAGATCAGAGGAGTTGAAGATAGGTTACTGGATGATATTTGACATCAGCTGCAATCCTCCATCTGAAGGCCCAACTTTGCCAGGAAGATTTCTGTCCTGTTGCTTTCACTGGGTTCTGGTGAAAGCTCCCTCTATATTCCCTCTCAAGTTTAGGGAAGTTAATATTTTCCAATTGTGGACAGACTCTGAGTGATTCATCATTTCCTATTGCTTCCTTAAATTGTACCCAGTTTGCCATCCTCAAACTCTTCAATTATCCTTTTCAGTGTCTCACCTATTTCCTTGTCTGATATTATGATGAAGAAATAAGTCCTTTATGATTTATCAACTAATGTATAAGATGAAAAAGAAAAAAGTGTTGCTACTTATTTATATTAACCCAAATATCTGGGTTTCCTGGAATATATGTGATAAAACTCCACTTCCAGGAACAAAGAGCAGTCCTGGAAGAAAAGGTATCTATAATTCCCTGAAGTTTGAGGGTGAACATCCACAAGATGGTAATCTTGGAAATATGTGTGGCAGCAGGCCCCGAGATTTGGATGCCTAAGCTCTGGCTTTCCTGTTGTTTCAATCTTGTCTCAATAGTTTACATCTATATACTGATTATTTTCATGCATCTAGACCTGTTTCTAGTTCAAATAAGAAAAAAAAATCTCATGTAAACAGAGCCCATAGGTGGGAAAATTCTATTGTTAAAATTGGTAAACGTACTAAGACCTCATTTTACTTTTGAAAAATGTTAAATAAGGAGAGATGTCACTTAATTTTGATCTACCCAGTTAATGATGAAGCATTATTTAGATACTTCTTAAAATGTAAAAGCCATTTGCTAAATTGCTGGTGTCCTACAAAAATCAAAGCTAATTCCCACTAAGGTTTTGATAACACAATTCTATTTTTTCCTGAACTACATGTTTTAGCCACCAAAATAAATCGATGTTTGCGAAATTTGCTTTGCACTCATTGTTCCTTTGGTAAGAGTCGCTGGCCATTTTATTATTATTCTTTCAATTAGTAAGCACACACCTCAGTTTACTTTGCTAGTTTTCTAGGTGGCTAAGAATAACCACCCAAATGTTTACTGTGCAGTCCACACAGCTCAAGAAGCCGCTCAACAGACACTGTATATATTTCACCACTGCATTTGCAAATAACTATCACTTTGCAAAACTCAGCTTTTATTTGGGTGTAATTTCTGGAAAAGCTTTAAGGCTATATTTTCAAAGAGTAAAATTCCAGGCCTTCAAAATTCTACTGGCAACCGCCAGCCTCAGCTGGATCCTCCTCTAGGTTTCGGCAGAGCCTAAGAGATGACTTCATCTTAATCATTTTCTTGCCCACAGTCATGTAAGATAACTGGGGATTTTTTGTTTTCTGGTAGCATTATGGGAATCTCTTGAAATGTATGGAGAATAATGAGCTAGAGAAAGAAAAAAAACAAAAGAAAACATACACTGCAGGAGACTTGGCGGGTTTGACTTTTATGATTGTCATTGATTACCAGCTTCAGTCTGTTGGACTCTTCACAGAGCTATATATGCTTCAAGCTTAATATTTAATCTTGTAATTGGAACATTTAACATCATATTAGGGCACTTAATATGGATACTCTAACTCAGATTTACTATTATCAAGAAATTCGATTTGGAGTTCTATTAATGTATACATATATATATTAAAACTTTATATAAATGTCTTATTTTAAAGTGTACTTTAAGTGTAGCTGCCACATTCTAGTTAATTCAGCACCCTGCCTCTTATCCTTTCTTTGCCATTAACTCTTCCACTAGAATACAATAGAAAATAAAAATGAAAAATAAACTCCTTATAGTCATAACTTTAAACAGTCTAGCCATGTAAGTTTCAAGAAACATACCTATAACATCTTAGAAAGCTTATGAAAACAAACAACAGAATATTTAAATGTATTTGGAATCTTTAAATTGAACTGATTCTATGAAATTTTTTAGAGCAACAACTTGTGAATGTAAAGCCATAATCAATACTCTAAAGTTTTTACCACTATGAGTTATCACTTAGTAAATATATTTGCAATTAAAGTAAAAATTCTAAGGATATAAGAATTAAGTCACCAGTGTACAGAAATATTTTAGAATCATTAAATGAATAAGTAAATGGTAAATTTTAAAAATAGCATAATAATATCATACATGTTAAAGATACAATTAGTAATTTTTAAATCTATAAAGATAACAGTGATTATTTTTGAAAGTTTCTTTTTTTGCCTTTTCATACAAACCCTTTCCAAAAATGTGGAGCTTTGGTACAGATTCTACCTGATTACTCCTGTGCATGTGTAGATGTAAGAGACAAAAAAAATTATAAAATATTTTCAGAACCCTATGAAAACCAATATTCTAAAACACAGTACCCAATTTACATACAGTAACATGTATAAGTTCAGAAATATAACATAATGATGAAAAATATAACATTATAAATTGAGGTTTCATGAATAATAGGTACTTTATTGTTTATTTTAATTTTAAAACAGGGGAAAATTAATTAGTCCATTCAATCACTCATGAACAGATATACTTACTAAGTAACTTTCTGTTAATTTAGTAATAAATGTCAGAAGGTTTCAAACAGAAACAATTATTCTGAAATATAAAACCAATGTCTGAGATTTATACAGGTGAATCAGTAGATATGTTATTGATTGCCTTGTAAAATAAAATACTATCTTGTACAATTTTCTTAAAGAGGAAAAAATCCCTATACATCTCTAATAAGAGGCAAAGTAAGTAAAATAAGAAATAGTATTAGAGAAAAGGGCGTCAAATTTAAATTAATTCTGCCTCGAAATAGATAATGCAAATTGAAGGCTGAGACCCAAATGGCCTTCACCGCTGTAAGTTTTACTACATGAGAGCAATACCATCTTCTGCAAGATTTTCTTCAATTAGATTTTCAACCTCAGTGGTGACTCTGGTTAGTAGTGTGGATCATTTTGCAACTAACTTCTCGCTATATTGTTACTCCTTCTCTACTTGGGGTTTAAGTTTAATACAGCTATTCAAAGAAATAGTCCTAAGAAGATCATAACAAAAGTAGGAAAATGTTAGTGCTTTCTTATCTTTACAATCTTTAAAAAATCTTACTATTAATCAATAAACTATATTAACAACTAAAACATATGATATATACAAACGAGTTGTGACTATAAAATGTGTGCCTTGTTGCTTAAATATGCGAAATAGAAAATACATCTTACCTAGTTCAATTTCTAATTTGCGGACTTTGGTCTTAGTTTATGTTTTACCTTTTTTTCCCTCTTGATTTTAACCATTAAAATCACTCACCAATACTATTAAATATAAGCTAATAAATACAATTTCACTGGCTAGTCAAAAAGTAGGCTTCTTATTTTTATGATTACAATCAAGAGGGGAAAATGCTACTTCTCAAAGTCTCGCTGTATGTGTTAATATATCTTCCTCACAAAATATTTTATTAAAAAAATATGACAAAAATAAAGAAAATTTGGGAGATATAAGTCATTCTAAACTATTAACTCAACGAATATTTGAGAAATTCTTAGTTATAATTGATTTGCTAATATTTTTCCATCCTTAGCTTTTATCAGTCATAGATATTTGCAACCCTCTTAGCAATGCTTGGAAAAGGTGGTATGCTGTGAAAATTTAGAAATAAATTACTGTAGTGAACACAATCTAAAACTAAAATATATCATTGTATTATATTGGTTTTTCTCATTTGAAATGAAATCTAAAAAGCCCTCACATCATTGTTTTGTGTTTCATGCTGCCATTATAAATATACTAAATGAATAAAATTGCCCAAGCAAGGGCAAGTACATGTAATAGATGTTTATATGGTGAAGTTTTACCTAATTCAGCTATTAAATTCATCCGTAGGTTGGCATTTCTCAAATGAAAAAGAATTAATTCTTCCATTCTATACAAAATTAGTTTCCCAAATTTTTCAGAGTCTAAGAGAAAGGGTTGATCCTTTTTGCTATTTCATTTTTATTTCAAATTAATTTCTTAGTTTAGGTCCTATTATAAATATTATAACTTATAAATTCCAGCGCTGTGATGAAGGGTCTATGTTTTTAAACATAGAAGGAAAATGGGGTAATGATTTAAGTATTATTTTTTTATTTTATGAGTAAAACTCAGCTTACAAGGTGTCAATGTAATGGTTTCCATTGGTAATTACTATAGTCAAAGATCAAATTTTTAAATACTTAGTTTTGGATTTTTGAGCCCAGTGAAAGTTTGTGCAGTGCCATGCCTTGAATTTACACTTTTTCTTTAAAAATGAACTATAAATAAAGAGATTTACACGCTACTAGAAAGTCTTTCTACTTTTATTTGAATTTTTCCTTCCATTCAGTGCTTCCAGCAATAAAGCATTTTAATTCTAAAGGAATTGTTGCTCTTTACTATTAAGTGTAATCACCTACAAGTGATTACACTCATGTAGGTCAATGTTACTTAGAATTTTTTTTATGTCAGGTTACCATTTTAAAACGTTCACACCTATAATTAATCTAGCACTCCAAGAAAAAAAAATGAAAATGGTATTTTTTATTCTGTTCAATATTCTCCTATCATCTTCATGATCCAGTAGACTACTTTTTAAACTCTAAAGTAAACCCTGAAAAGCCACAATCCAGTAACAGAGAAATGAATAATAGCATTACTTTTTTCCTTTTCAGAAAACACGATGCTTGAAATATCTAGGAAAAATTACAGTTTAATACCAGAGTTAGGTTGGGTAAGACATTACTTTGGGTTTGACTTGCAGCTTATTAAACATAACATTTGTTTGTCATTCTGCATTGCTAAGCACATAGACAGACATAATTTGACAACAAATATTTTATGATCTGGTAGCTATATATAAAAGATTTAAAATTTTATTAAAATCTAATGTGATTAAAAATCTAGTAAAATCTATCTCTTCAAATCACTCCCTTTTTAAATATAATTTTGATTTTTTGATAAAATATTTAGTAATTAAATTGATTCGAATAGAAAATATCTATATATTCACACTGTATCTGCCCACCGAAAAGCTAAAGTTAGATTCATTAATCAATTTTGGATATTTAACTAAAAGTAGGCAGTTTATATCTACTACTACATTGCTTGAAGAACAATCACATATAACTGAAGCCAAGCCATTCACGGTATTTATAGACATTTTTCAGAATCACCTGCTTTGTATTGATTGTTTTAAGTACAGTTGTAAAGTTTTGATTTTTAAGAGTCCCTTTGAAGATGTGGCAGATGTTGGTTTTGCTAATAATGCTGGAAAGCATAGCAGGTTCAAAGTTACAAAAATCTTTAACACATATAAAAAATAACCGTGTGCTTTTCTGTTAAATTCGGTTTTGTTCAATTGTCAATAAACTATAATGGGAGCCTAAAGTCCATAAATACTTGCTTCTAAACCACTAAGCTTGTTGAGTTTGTATATGTGTGCATCCATGTGTGTTTGTGGAGGGGAAATATGTATAAATATATGCTGGAACATGTTACATGTTATAGTTTTAGCAACATTATTATGGATAAAAATGTAAAGTTTATAAATATTTGGGCTTTTCTCAATATTTTCTGGTGCTTAAAATTCTATTAGAATTTAACATGGTCATGGTCATATACACACAGTCTGGCTATTAGATTCAGGGATACAGAATTTTGGTTCTGAATTTGCCCTGGATTTATGTACTAATTTACCCTCGACTATAAATACATAGTAATTATAAACTGCCTAACAAAATACAAATGGTCTTTACTATGCATGATACGATTTTTGTCTAATATAACTATAAATTTCAAGAGTTCAGAAATCACTTTAATTTTATTTTTTAGAAATATTGAAATATTAAAATGTGTTATACTCCGAGATATATGTATTAATTATACATCAGGACTATAATCATTTTCAAAGTTGCTTTAGTTTCTGCTAGATCAAGATGTCCTTATAATACTATGAAATGAAATAGTTTTGAACATAAATTATGGAAGACCAAATAAAATCATTACTGGAGAAAGAAGTCATGAATTTAAATTCATCTAAAGATCCGACAAATATTAATTATCTCAAAAACTGAAATTGGCAATTTAAATTTTATTTTCAACAAGTGTCTATAAATTTAACAGAAACTATTGTGATATTTCCATTTAGTCAGTCAACATTTTTTCAGAATAATCTCATCAAAGGAAAAGCTCATTCTAAGTCCCCAGTGATTTTATCTTTTGTGATGACTACTTCTATTTCCCACTCAAGTTGTAATCTATTTATGCAGCTGACATAAACATTTGTTTTTGTTTGTTTTTCCAGTACCCTAATCATCAGCTTCAACATTAAAAATGAACTTTATTTTGTTAGATAGTTATTTCTCACGAAAGGGGTGGGGGAGATAAGTACCATTAAATTATCCTATTTTTTAAAGAATTTTTTTATTAAAATAATTTAAGGGAATCAATTCTTGAATCACTTTCTCTTTTTTCCCCAACCTAAATAACATGGACCTGTGTGAAAATTCAGTTTGCTCTAAGAAACTTAGGGGTAATCATTCAGTTCAGGAAGCATAAGAAACAATCTATCACATAGGTTTCTAAATGCAGAAAGTAAAATGAACAGTAAGAGCTTCTGGTAATTGCAGTGTACTCTGATCTACCTAATGTGGGATTTGCTTTCAAAACTTACACTGATATCAAAAGCTCAGTTTATGAAATGGTCACTGCATTCTAAAATTGACTTTTTTTCCTCATGAAAATGAAAAGCCTTTCTTATGATTAACGTTTCAACTCATTGCCTTAAGACAGTTTCACTTATAGTTAATAAAGTACATTAAATATGAGTGACACTACTAGTAACTTATAAAAACTAATCTGTGATGGAGCCTTGAAAATTCACCCCTGACCCTGGAAAGTAAAAGTTAGATTTTGAGAGTGTGAAGAAGTGACACCATTACCACGAAGGAATATGAAATATACCGCTCAATCATCGCCATCTATGTAGCATCTTACCCTAAAGCTTTATAAAGGACATTTTTCAATCCATCAACCAATATGTGGGATTACCTTCTACGGCTATTAAACCAATTCCCCAAAGGGAGAAAATAAGCAAATGTTGTATTAAACAAATGACATCTTCCAAAAAGTTGGAACCCAGGTTGCAGGCACTATAGCTGTGAAAGAAAACGCACAACTCTCTTAACTGTAAAGTATCTTTTAACAATTTCATAATGAAACGGATAGGTAAGGGCTTTGAAGCGTTGTCTGGAAAACTAAGTTTCTCTGGATTGCTACAATTTACTTGGCAAGCTGTGCCTTCAAGCACTGGAGTTCAGGAAAGTTCTCCTTTGCGTGGCTTCTCAAGTTATCCGCACTTAGATCAGCGCCTCCTGCACGCACCCTCCTATACCACCTCAGGCACGTAGCGAACTAGCACTACCCAGCTGCTGTTTGCTTCCCAGGACTTGGCCCCGATAATACCCCATTGGGAAAGGAATTTATTCTCCCTTTTATAAAAACTCAGATTATCTATTTAGATCTGCACCACATGAATATGAACTATTAGTAAGATTCGTCTTTCTTCCGGAGTCTGAGCATCTATTTATTTACAATACTCTGACACATTCCTTAAAGTCTTCTGAATTCCTAGATAATGCCTTCTTCCCCAAGAAAGGGAAAATTTTACCATTGGAATGGGGTGCTATTTAAAGAACTCTGAAATCAGTATTAAAAAAAAAACTAAAACTTTTTTTTTCTCATGCGCTCTGCCAAGTTCCATTGCAAGTTCCAAATATTGTGCAATAATTTGGAAATCCAGTTAACGATGGGAAAAATCGAGCCACTCAGAGTCGGGAATTTGCAAGGGAAAAGTCGAGGAGCGGCACCGGCACGCACGCCTGCCCAACGGACTCCGCGTCCCAGGGCGCACACCCCTCTCTCCCCAGCGCTCTGATGCTAGGTCACGCTTCGCAATCGATTTCACATGCTGTCACTTGTCCTTTTTTCCCCCCGACCTTCTGGCAAACTAGTTTGGGACCTTGGAGGGCTTAGAGCTGCTGGCTGTATGTGTGTTGCCCTCAAATAAACCCATGCCCCCAAATAACGGGACGAAAGCCGCACCGCCGAATTTGGCCCGGGGTGCCACAGAGGGCAAGACACTTCCCATCTTCCCCGCCGACTCCCAGTGGAGCGAGAATCTTTTCTGGCATTTCTCCGCCCCCTTTTCCACCCGGCGCGCACTATCGCTGAGGGTGCCCGGCGCTCCCTTACCTGAGCTGTCGCTTTTCCTCTTGCCGCCGCTTCTCTTCTCCGCCTCCGCGGGTGACAGCGCCTGGCGGCCATAGTCCCCCGGTGCGCACGCGGCCCCGGTCGGGGTGCTGGAGCCCAAGCTGGACGAATTGGAACACAGGACGGGCGGGCTGCTCCCCAGCTCCGGGGGCCCTCCGGAGTCGGGCTGCAGGCAGAGGCTATGCCGAGCCGCGCTCGGCGGGGAGGACATCTGCGGGAGGTGCCAGTTGGTTTGCAGAGCCTGGTGCTGCTGCTGCTGGTGGTGGTGGTGGTGGTGATGGTGGTGGTGGTGGTGCCCCCTGTGATGCTGGCTGGCAAACATGCCCTCCTCGTTGGGGTATCCCGCGATTATGCAAGACGAGGAAGAAGTAGAAAGCTCGGGGTAGGACATATGGTCAGATCTTCCATGGAGGGCGAGAGAGGACTGGGAGAACGGGTGCAAGCCTTGCGCGGTGGCGTGAGGGCTGCGAAGGCAGCCAAAGAGCGGGTGTTCCATAGCATGCAAATCTCGGGGTCCAGGCAGAAGACTTCACGACGGTTCCAAACGCCACCACCCTCTGTCACTTTTCACTGGAAACCGTGTGACTTTCCCCCCTCCCAAAGCAATAGTTGCGCGCGCTTCTGCAGAGCTCGGATAATCCTGGTCCTGAGCCCTAGCGGCCGGTCTCCTTCACATAGGAACACTCGGACCTGGAGGAGCTTCCTTGAGCTACTCAGATGTCAAGAGCGAGCGAGGTTGAAGCCAAAAGAAGGTGGTCCCAGAGAACTGCTTTAGGGGGAAATGGCTCTGAGAGGTTATAAATAGAGTGTAATGTGAGCTGGGGGCTGGCTTAGGAGCCCAGCGCTGACCACATGCAAACTCCCTCCAAAACTCCCGCTCAGTGTGCGCCACGCGCTCCAAGTTCCACTTCCTATCGCCGGCTGGACAGACGCAGCAGCGCGTCCACGCCCGCCCGCCCCAGCCTGCTGCCAGGGCCGCGAGCGGCGCGCCCAAAGCCCAGATCCCGCCCGGGAGAGCAGGGGCTCTGCCCTCCAGGGTTTGGAGGCCAAGTGCGCCGCGGCGCACACCAGCCCCAACCCCGCACCCAGTTTCCGACCCGCTCACTTTTCTCTCGGGAAACGTGACTTGTCAGTGTCATTTGGGAACTGGCACCTGCAGGAAAGCTAGGGGTGCGCCTAGCCCTTGGGGAGCGCAGAAGAGGTAATAGGGTTAAAAGAAAAGATCAGAGCTAGTTTGGCCCACGCTATGGGAAGTTTTTCCAACTTTGCATCTCCCCTTGCCCTGGGCGCCAGCAGAGCGCCTAGGTTCTTGCAGATGGTGTCTGTGGGTGGGTTGTTAATAGGCTCCCACGCCAGGTCCGAGGTTTCAAGCTGGTGCACTGAGGACTGGAAAAGGCGGTTCTCAGCGCGGAAAGGAGAGGGATGGGGTGGGGCGGGTGAGAAGAAAGCCAGAGGCGGGGACGGCTGCAGATGCCCGCTCTCTGGCATCTCCCGTGCGATGCCAGGTGGAGTTTCCCTCTCCCCCGCTTTCCTGGTCCCAATCAATTTCCTAGCCATTTGTCCACCGAGAAATTTTCTTGAGTCAGGAATATTCCGAAGAGATTTTGCCCCGGTCACAAGACACGTGTAGACTGCACGCATATTTCTAGCCTTTCCCCTCAGAAGCCAGCCCAGGTCCCCTCATTTCCCTCCGGAAATCTACTCTCTTTCCCGCTCAAAAATAAATCAGCTAATTGCACCCCTTCCCACCACCACGGTTCCATTTACTGAAAAACATTACAATTCGATGCTCCCCAAAGTTCACTAGGCTTGGGCACTTTGGATATCCCAGGTTACAATTTTGCATCTCCGAAAATGAGTCAGAAAACTCGCCACCAGTGAGCATGCAAGAGCGAGGGCAGGTCTTTGATACTGTAACTTGCTAGGGGAGGGTGGGGGCGGGTGACAAGGTCTGCTGGGGGCAGAATCGTTTATACAAAACAAGAGAGTGGCGAGTACTGAGATGAAGGAACAGTCAGGTCCGGTCTGGGACCTGTTACATCAGGAGAATATCTGCATTCACCTATCCTGCCCCGGGTCCCAAATGCGCCACCAGCAGTGTCGCCCCGTTATTTTCATTGTCTCAGGTGTCCAGAGGATGGTGACTAGGTCTTTGAAGTTGTTAATGGGATTAATGGGTACAGCAAACTGAGCTAGACATCTGGTTTGAATTTAGAAAAGTATTGATTAATCTTTGAGAAGTGTCCCCAAGGCAGAACCTTTCCCCTCGTCCAGTCCTCCTGCTTAAGCCCGCCTATCTCTCTTCTCTTTTAAGTCGCGCTACAGAATAGTGGCTTCACAATAAACCTTCACATCCGTGTGAAAGATCGAATTGTGTTCCATTGCTTAGAGGTGGGGTGGAGTGGGGGTTGATCAGGAATTCTGAGATTTGTAAGCGCTGCTTTCTTTAACGGAAATTGAGCCCTATTTTGGGGGAAATTAGTTTTGCAGACTTCGTTAAAAAAAAAAAAAACTAAAACTTTTGTTCACCAGCTGCTCAGCTTTTCAGTCTGAGTCTGAGCTGGAACCTGCTGCAAGTCTTTGACGGTAAGACTTTCTTTGCCGATATTTTGGGAATCTAATATGGTTTTAGACTTCGAAAGGGGGTGTTCTTCAGGTTGCACGTTTCTAAGGATTTTAAGCACTCGCAGGATGGCGCCCAGGACTTAGATCTTAAAAATATTTCTTCCTGCCACTCCCCACGCCCTTGGCTCTTTAAGAATAAAAAAAAGGGGGGGGGTCTATTCCTCCAATATCGTCGGAATATTTTTTGAATTTTCATTGTGTTTATGGTTTCAATATGTGCTCTGATATTAAAAGTTGAAGTACAAAGAGCAACACTAAACTTCCCCAACTCGTGTAGCTCCTCTGTGGATTCTGGGTGAAAGCATTATTTTAAAGTGAAATTTAGGCGACCACCTCAATAAACCTAACCAGAAATAATTACATAATATAATGCAGTCAACTAAAAGCATTGTGGAAAATGTCAGACAAGACTGACTAAAAATACACTTGATCTGCAGACATCAGTAAAAAACCATCCATAAAGGTCCTTTTTGTTTGCATTACATTGGTTAGAGGAATCTAAGCAATTACCAAATGAATGGATTTGAATTTAACCAGTGTGTTGTAGGTAACTAGCAACTAGCAAACACAAACCTTTCATCTCCAGAGCTGCCACGTCTTGAACCTGCGCAGTGACTGTGCTGGCTTTTTTCGCACTCACTGTGTCAGATGTTAACAACGTGTCCAGAAATTTCTCTACAACCTGCCTCAGTCAGTCATCCTCTGAAACTGTGGGGCCAGAAATCTGGGAAGAAAAAAATTTAAAAAGGAGGGAGTCTCTTCGAAAAACATGAAATTAAAATAAAGCTAACATGAAAGATCTTTTTAATTGAAGACACAACATTTAATATCAGGAAAAATTACGAAGTCCAGATTTCTACTAGAAAGCATAATGTAAGGGAATATTTAGAAGGAAAAAAAGTGTGATTCAATGAAGAAAGGATTAAAAAGGAGGTCTTGTTGCCTTCCAGAATTAAATATGATTTTTTAAATTTTCTTTGAATTTTTAAAATATATCATTTCATACAGATTTTTAGATTCTCACTTATCAGAATATTTGGAATAAAATAGAATATTTATTTTCTAGGCCATAGAGAATTTTTTTATATATCAAAAACAGGAAAATAAAATCCCTAGCCTTTCCTATAGTAGCTGCTTCAGTGTTCATGTCTATAAAATCCAATGCTGAAAGATGCCTTTTACCTAATTACATCAAGAAGAAAGTAAAAATTATAAAATTTATCATAAAATTGAATGGTTATTTAAAACTACATATGGTATATTATTTGTCATATATTTACAAGATAATTGAGTTTTTCTGGAAAAAAATGTTACAATAATGCCAATATTTCATGCAGTTTTAATATTAAGTAGCACGTTATAAAGAAGTTGGTTATGTGAAAATGTAAGCTATTTGGCTCTTGTAGGGTCCAAAATCATAATTATTTTAAACATATGCTAGGCTTCCTAAACTTGATAAGTGTGTCTACCTATTGCTCCCCACGCTTAAATGAAATGACATTCAATAGTAAAGTCAGATATCTTTTTAAAATTAGGATTATTTTATTTTAAGGGTACTAGAACTCATATTAAGCAATCCAAAAAATTTATATTTAAATTTCATTTAAGGCACATGGTTCTTTTAAAAGTTGTCATTTTTCTGTACATGTATAATATGAGATATGATAGGAATTAAAATATTTAAATTTAAATACAATGAAACTCTACTTTGAATTTGACCTAATAGACAAATTTACTTGGTGACATATATTCCTAACATATAAATTTAAGGATGGATAATTACATTGAAACTGGAATTTGTCTCTTTTATTGAGTGTAGAAATATTATTTCTGCTGTATTTCTCCCCAAAATAAAAACTATGTCCTTGAGTTGGTTTTTCTGAAATAAACGATTTTGAAAAAATATTCAAATATGCACACTGGTGATTTGTATGATTTATGACTTACCTCATTTTATAAAACTAAGGAATTGTCTTTCTCCAGGAATTATGCATCATAAAACTTAAGGAACAAACTTGTTTGTAAATGATGTATGTTATTTAGTGATTCTATATACTTTTATAGATTTTTAAAATGTTACTATTTTTACATAACACCAATTGGTGCTTTCACAATAAAACTTGTTACATTTCTACATGTACTAGAAGAAATGACTATGTAAAACATTACTTCAGAATTCCAAAACCGTATCCAACATACTTTCTTTTTCTAGTTTCCATGTCTTCCTGCATTTAGATTTGTGATTTCTTTCAGAAATTAGTGGTTTTCTTCAATTCAAGTATCTTAAAGTAAATGATACTGTGCTAAACACTAAATATAACTCTGCCTAAAGCAATGAGACAAAACACATTATATCACAATTAGAACTATTTACAAGGTTCAGAAAACCAGCATGAAATATAGATTATGATAGATAAAATTAAATTTAAAAGATTAAATTAAAAATTTAAAATACATGCAGTCTTTCATAATTCCACTTGCTTTCCACATACATCCACATGTTTTATGAGATTCTAATAACTTTTTTCTTTCTTTTCCCTTTTTTTATTTTGTGAGGAGTGTTACAATTGGGAAGACATTGATTACCTCTCAAATTTCAAAAATTCAAACTGGATTTCCTTTTGTTTACCTCTTTTAAATCCAAAATTATTCCATAGTTACCTTATAATGAAGCAAATGGAAAATAATTACATTCAATTCCTACATTTGTATTTACATTCACTTTGAAGGTAATTTTTTTGATAAACATGGGCATTTCCAAAATTTTATAGTTGAAAATTGTCTCCTTTTCATGTCTAACTGGGAGATGGGCGGGCACGCTAATGCAAGATAATTCTATACTGAAACGCTATACCGTAACGTTATATTTTCTATAGCATCAAACTCATAACCATTACATTTCTATCGACAACTTAAGAGAATTGAACCATTTATTTTTTCCATGTCATAAAAAGCAATGCTATCCTTTATATGGATTGAATTTAGAATGAGTTCATAAATCTCAGAGAACAAAAATTCAATTGAAACTACAGACGGGTATTATATGTAAAACCTTAGTCTCCTATTTTAAGTTTTCCAACTTGAAGAGTTTAACAAAACTAATGTAATTTTGGCACTATGATAAGTTTTCCTTTCGTGTTTTTATTTTTCATACTTCATCATTTTGCAGCATGTTTTATTCTTAAAGTGGATTTTCCATTTTGAGCTCAGGTTTATGATTTGAATCATTAAAGACCTCTGTGTTTTAGCTGTTAGTATAGTTGCTCCAAAATATTTAATTGCAGACTCTAATTTTTGATTCAGACTCAACAAAGAAACACCAGCTGCCTTTGATGTCATCATTTTGTTTATAGGAATAAAGGGAAAAGGTTGTATATTTGTGCACCAAACAAAATGGAAAGTTAAGGCCAAATACATGATATCTTATAAAAATATTTTTAGAGTTTAATGTTAGTACTCTGATCCAGGTCAGATTTTTTTTAAGATGTTGAGAAGTGATATGGAGTATTTCATACAAGATAATGACTATCTGGAAATTGATCCAAACTAGAATTAAAATTATTAACTGACAATTGTCTGCTTATATGTCAATTGACCTAAGAAGTAAGAAAGATTGTAGGAGGTCAAAATAGGCCAAAGGAAAACCAGAAGAAAACATGTAACAAGTGAAAAGTAAGATAAGCTTAAATATATAAACAATAATTTTAAATTTGTTCATACAAATACCTAAATCATAAGCCACATATACTTATGATAATGGTAAAAAGATTCTAGATATATGTCTTGGTTTAATTTAAATTTAAAAAAATAAGTAATTAGAAAGGTTATATATCTTTGATAAAAGTAATAATAAAGAAATACTACCCTTCTGAGAAACAATTTCAAATAATTAATGTGAAATGTAGATAAAGATATGATCAAAGCCAGGGCATGAGCAGGCAGCTGAATGTCTGAAGTTCTGATTAATAACTAACTTTTCATCTTACAAATTTGTCACTTGAAACTCATTGTAGTCAAATACTTTTTCTAAATTTTATCTATTGCTAGAGGATGATTTCTGCTAAGTTGGGGTAATAGTGTACAGAACGGGAATAAGCTGGTTTCCAACAGCTGCCAATGGCTGAGGAAAAAAAAAAAAAAATTGGGCCAACTTCACACTAGAGTACTTCAAAATACAAAATACCAGTAAGGGAATTCTGGTAGAACCAAGCTCTAAACAGAACTCAGACGGAATACCAGCTCTGAGCCCAAGGGCCCAGGACAAGGCAATTTTTCCTACCACCAGCTAAGGGTTATTTACATGGGGCCCTGTGATCAAAATAAAGGCTTCTCTACACTATGTAAGAGCGTGTAAATATGAGATGAAAACTCTTCAACGCACAGAGTGGCTAGAGAAGATCCTTTCCCCTCACCTGACATGCATGGATTTTGCATGACCCTTGACCTGTAAGCTCAAAGTTTCAGGACCCCACCTTGGTCCAGTTTCATATTTTTAACAACTAATTTTTAAGGGTATAGATAACTCATGGACAGGAAAATAGAGCAGTAACTGGAAAAGTCAGATCAATCTTGTCATACTCCATGATAAAATTTAATAAAACTTACTACTGATGTTGAAAGTGGGAAACTTGACAGTTCTTCCCTCTAATTCAGGGCATCTTTAGTGATCTGCAGCATTTCTGCAAATAACTTATTAAAGATGATTAAGTGTGCTGGTTAAAGTGAGGTTAAAGTTTCCATGAAGACATAAATAAATTAAATAAATTTGATCCATAATGAAATATAAAAACACTTCTATTTATTGTAAACCATTTCAAGAATATTTTCCTATTATAGTAACTCTAGAGAAATACAAATAGCACAATTATGACTTTCCAGGATAATTGTTTCATTTTTTTCCCCATCAAAGTTATTATCTATGGGCTAGCTTATGAAATGACTGAATTTCTACAAATTTTGTTCTGAGTTACCTCTGGTATCCTACGTTGTATACTTAATGATATGATTTGCTCAAAGTCAAATGCTGAGTCCCTTTAGATTTTTAAGATCCAGATTATACCAGCATCTGATAGACCCTGCCAAAGCACATGTCTCAGACTCAGGTGGCATCACTTGGAATCATTCTTCCATATCCAAAGACAAGTAATGAGAAAATTCTGCAAAAGTATTTACTGTTGCATGTGTAGTGATAAGGCTGAATGTGTGTGTATCTTTGTAAAAGATACAAAGAAGCGCACAGAGCTTGTGAATGTTATGCGCTGTAAATCTGAGGTTGTTGAATTAGTTATTGGTGTTGCTCTTTCTGTAACAGTATTAAAGACTTGTCAATCCATGTGTAGTTCTGTCATGTAAACATCATTTTTCTTAACTAGCAGTTGTTAAATCACTATCATCTGGCATCTGTGCCATACATAACAGTCATGGCTAAAATAAGACAAAAAAAAAAGGTTAGTTTCCTTGTACTGTACTAGCAATTCCAGTGATCAAAAATTGCTAAATCTCAATTTCAGGTGACTAGGTCCCATACCCGTCTTTCTGTAAATAGCATTATTGATAACCTGGTTGCTCAAGTCAGAAATAGGAACCCACCCTTGACAAGCCTCTCTTTTCTCCCCCTCCCCCCCTTTCCCCATATGCAATCAATCATCCATTAGAGTATACCCAATTATACGTCTTTACCTCTTTAATGTTCATTAACTCCATCCTCCTCTTCATCACCAATGTTATTACTTTATTTGGGGGCCACACCCTTCTTGCATGAATTATAGAAGAATCCCATGGTACTCTACTTGCCTAGAGCATTGACTAGAGCATCTCCAAAGACAGGATGGAGAGTTTGTTTGGATCTTAGTTCTGCCACTTTCTAATTCTACAAGTATATTCATTTGTTAGCTCAAGAGAATATTATAACAAGCATTTTAGACAATCTTGTAAGTTATATCTAAAGCTGCACTGTTGAATATAGCCTGATGTAGTGGTTGAGCACTGGAAATGTGGCTATTCCAAATTAAGATTCACTTTAAGATTAAAATGAACAGCAGATTTCAAAGACTTCTTGTGAAATTAATAAACTTTTATATTGATCACTTCTCAGAATAACCATTGTTGGATATGTTGGGCTAAATAAAATATATTCTTAAACTTAATTTTTCTTTATTTCTTTTTACTTTTTTAGTATAGCTACTAGGAAATTTAAAATGACACATGGGGCTTACATTATACTGGCCTTGGACAGTGCTGAGTTAGAGGATGTCATTTAACTTTTCTTTTATTCCTTTCCTTGCAAATAGGTACCAAATTACATATATATCTGTCAAAATGATGTAGGACCTAAAATCTCCCTGTAAATTGATCCTCTTGACCCCATGATTAGGAGCTTCACAATATGGTACCACACCTGGAAACCTCCAGAGCAAGATCTCAAGGAAACACAGGAAATTCCTGCAACAGCAAAACATCCTACTTGAAGACGTTCAGTTATTCCTCTGTGCACCAGGAGCATCGTTGTTAATTAACTGTTGATATGCTTGAAAAAGTTTGTCTGGCAACAGGCTTTGTGAAGAAAGAAGGGCCAGGTGTATTATTCAGGATGAGACTAGACAATGCTGTCATGAATTGATCTCTACATCTTATTGCCTTAGAAAAATTTAATTCTTATTCCTGCAAACTCTGAGGCAGGATGGCTGGCTCTCCAGGCAGCAACTGATCTTGTCAATTAGTTATCTCAGCATGTGCCTCCAAGACACCACAGCAAGAGAAACAAGAGGTGGAAGGTCACATACCTGGTTGTATGTATTTAGATGCAGAGGTGATACATTCCATTTCTTCTCACAGCTCGTGGGTGAGAACAAAGCCATGTATACTTGCAAGAGGACCGGAAAATAGTCTAGAGCACGAATCTATTTGGTGAGCAATAAACGTTTCTGTCACCAGTTTTGACAAACTTCAAATTTGCTCCTAATAGGCTTAATTCAGAACACTAAACTTATATTTCTGAATCTTCCTGGCATCTTATATTGGTGTTTTCTAGCATAGTGTCTGGCACAAAATGAGAACTCAATACATATCAAAGCATTTAGATCTAAATTTTCACTTTTGATTAGACTTTAGTACACAGGTAGCTGCTGTATCACATCAGGAAATTATAAGTGCTACAACTGCAAAGAAAATTTAACTGATAAGATGCTAATCCCACATTCAGTTTTTTTTGTTTTTGGTTTTTGTTTGTTTGCTTAGTTTTGTTTATTTTGTACTTTTTGCTTTGCTTTTTGCTCTAGAGTAGAGGTTCATTCCTAATTCTCACTGGAATTAGAACAGTTGTGTCCATATGCAATGGCAGTGGTTCACATTCTTTGGGGAATTTGCCTACAAGTGTCTGCAGTCATATTATGACACCTGTCTCTGTGTAAATCAGATTCAGATATTATATTTTATTTTCAATCAATATCATATAGCAATACCATATATTTTATAATGGTTCATAGCATGGATTCTGACGATGATACTTTGTGTTGTGTCTTCTTTTTGTCACTTTGATCACTAATTAATACTTTTGTATCTAGGTTTCCTTATCTCTAAAATAAAGATGTTTATTCCTATAGCTTCATGTTGACAATTAGTCATATAATTTATATAAAATTCAACTAGCAGGTCAATTGTTTCTATAGTGTTAGATATTATTATGACAATTTTTATTATCATAATTACCAACACTATCACCAATCCTCAGGCCTATGTTTTGTCCAAAAAGAAGTCATATTCTGTCTAAAAGGAGATTTGTAAGAAAATTTTGGAGTATTTACTTATGTCTTAGCACTCATTCCACTTTTTCACAATTAACATTCTAATATCTTGAGATACCTTGTCTAGGACAAGATTCCATAAATTTGTTGATTGAATGAATTATGTGCTAGTGATAAATGAAAGCTTAGTTATCCCAACATCTTAAATATAATGATCATACATTTAGGTTGCATATAGTTCACTGGACTTTTCTACTTGCTTCAAAATAAGATTAAAACAAAAACTCCCAACATATATAAAACCCACAATTTGGATGACTGACAAAAATACTTCATATTTGCCAAAAGGACTACTAAATTCTAAGGAAAAAGCTATATGCTGTTGTTTACGACATTTTGGAATAAACTTATAGTGATGTTTGTTCCCTTTGATTTTAGGTTACATTGGATCTAGCCTTTAGTTAAAAGCCATTATCATGAAAATTGCTTTGTTCTTTCTAAACAATTAAAAGATGACCTATGAAGTAGGAAAAAAAAACTTCCTGGTTTCAGTAACCCTTTCACAGATTAAACAGGTCCTTTATGTATATACACAATCATCAAGTAATTATTGATTTACTAGTGGTTGTGTTAAATGCATTAATTACCTTTGCTGAATTATTGCCGTCGAAACTATGATTCCTCTTTCTAAATAACATCCATTACTCTAAATCTGTATTATTGAGCCATCTCCAATTTAGATAATCTGAACTACGTCGAATGTGAAAGAGTCAATTGCCTGCCTATGCAGTGAGATGAAGCATATGGAGTATATCATATCGAAGACTGAGGGTTTACACTAGTGGCTTGGTCGTGTCTGGAGCACAAACCAGGGTGTTGTCCTGGACAAATATGGTCTTTCATAGTTTGAGTTATGGTAAACTTGAAACCAATTCTTTTCGATATATAAAAGTAGAGATTGGGTAAGGGATTTTTTCCCCCTGAAATGGCAGCGTTTAATCTTTAGTGGAGGTCAGAACAGTAGAAGGTGTTCTCATATGAAGGTATGACAAGAAAATGTAGAGGATCACATGACATCTTCTATTATCTAAGAGGCATGAGCTGCCGCAGTGCTAAAGCAAAAGTTTACAGAGTTTCAGAGTCTGGAGATTCTCACATAAAATCTCCAATAGAACTCATAGTGTTACCTTTTCTCCCAAGTTAAAATCATTTTGCAAAAATAAGCACATTCCAATTTCTAACATATAAACAAGAAATTTTCTTTCCTTACTTAATCTTGAATATATTGCATGAGAAAACATCACTTAACATTCATCTGTAGTAAAGAAATATCTTCTCCCTCTCCCTTGTAAGATGTCCCTTTCACTCCCTCTCCTTCTCTCAATCCTCTTCCTCCCTCTTGCTGCCCCTACCTCTTCTCTCTCTCTCTAGCATATGACTTAGATACTGTTATTTATATTTTTAATATCAAAATACCCTTGGCATAATGAGATCTTGAACTGTAGTAGAAGTCCATTGCATTGTAAAATTAAAATCAAATCTTAGACTCAAAGGGAAGGGACTTTTGAGATCATATGGTACAATCAATCCTTACTTACAAAAAAGGATTCAGAAGTGATTGACAACTTATGAATGACCTGTAAAGTCCCAAGTTAAATTAGTACTAATTTATTAAAGGCTGTGACAAAATTTAAATCTCATGTAGTCAAGAAACCAGACACATTTCAAAGAAGCATTAATGTTTGCTATTAGTTCATTGTTGTCAATTTTAAACTCTCATTAAGGATCTGAAGAGCTTTCCCTCATTTTTAGTTATATATTTGTTTAGCTGAGAAGGGAGAAATTATGAACATAAATGATATTCATTACAAATGGTAGCACAGTTCTATATTTTCCGACTCTTTACTCAGGTATAACATATATGAGATAAAACATGCACAGTTCTATTTTGATGAAAAATTTGTTCTAAGAATTTCTTTAACAAAATAGACCAGTACAGATCTTTAGTTTTAAATGTACAGATGAAAAAGCAAGAATTGTACACATTTGATTGTGCATTATTAGAATGAGTTTTATTTCTAGAACTGCACCCAGACAGTCCACAAATGGCAGTCAAAGCAACATAATTCCTCATCCAGTGCTTGTCTTTGCTGAGGACTATAGACTCATAAGAGCCATAATACTGCCACAATACCCAAGCTCATGTACAAAGGCTTATGTATACAAACATAAGAGAGTTAGTTAAATTATGTGTATATGTAAGAAATTTTAAGTGGGAATAATGAAAGTGCAATGAATGAAGAACTTACATCACTTAATTAGCATTGGTACAAATGCCCCAAATTGAATGCCTTCTACCGCATTGCTATTACTGCATACACATTTTCTTTAAAAAAACGTTAATTTTTAATATGCATGTTTTCCAGTCAGAGAAAAAAAATTTAAAGCAAAATTTATTTGTTTCACATTTGGTTCAATTACAAAGTCAGTTTGGCTGTTAATTATTTCATCCAGAGTTTCTAAGTGACTTCAGTTAACACATTTATATAGTGAAAGAACTAATCTGAGGATTAAGAAAATTGTAGTGCCCTAATTCATACCGAAATGTTTAGGTAATATATTAACATTTTATTGTCCCTTTAACTTTTTAAAATACTTGTATTTTATATAACAAGGTTAACTGAAAGTAATCCATAAAAGCCTTCTTACAAAATACATGTTACTGAGGCTCTATTATGACTTACATTTAAGGAAAGTAAGCAAATATTTTTCATCAGCTATAAATTATTATATTTTCTATATGTCCCATCATCCACTAAAGTATCAACCATTCTTATACTTCAAAGAGCTTTTTAACTTATGCCAAAAGAAACCATATATAAACACTTTCTCATAAAATAATTATCTTATACATACAATAGGAAGATTTTGATCCATGATGTTCAGTGGATATATATTTTTCACTGCAAAATGATGATGAAACTTAAAGGATTGTGGCAAAAATTGCAATTATATGGAGAAGATGTTCACATTTTCATAGGTATAAAAGAACTACCAAATTACCATGTGACCTGAGCTAACCCTCAAAAATGGGGTGTTATCTGACCCACCAAGCCATAAAGTTGGATGTGCAAAACAACACTCCATCATCAAATGGAAGTGACATGTTTGTGATCTGGCCCCAATATGCCCCGAAGGCACAAGCAAGTTACATGAAGAAGTGGCCCAAATACCTATAGTCCTACTCTGGCTGTGCTGCCTTCTCTCTCCCAGCCTGCACATGTGGCTTCATGAGGAGTTCCTGTGATCAGGGGAGAGAAGAGAAGACATGGGCCTGGTTAACAGAAGGTTCTGCATAATATTCAGTCATCACCACTAAGAAGACAGCTGCAGCAAGAATAGAACAAAAAGACTTAGAAAGGGCAAATTTGCTCTTGCTGTTTGTACTGGGGCATTCATCTTCTCCTGGCCTTGGACACTGGTGCTCCTGGTTCTCAGGCTTTTGGACTCGGACTTATTACATCACTGGCTTTCCTGGTTCTCCAGCCTGCAGGTCAAGGGACTTTTGACCTCTACAATCATGTGAGCCAATTCCTTAATCTCTCTTTCTCTCTCTCTCCACACACACATACACACATGTATGTATATAGATAGATACAGACATAGATATAGATATGGAGATAGTCCGCTGCTCAGTTTCTCTGGAGAACCCTGTCTAATACAGATGCAGGATGGTTGTATCATCTTAGGCAGAATTATGAACTTGTTATTGTCTTTATTTGGTGATTACATACGGTATAAGGAGATGCATATGGGTGCCAAGTAGGCAAGTGGTGAACTTGTGGTAGTTAATGTTATGTGTCAACTTGACTCAGCTAATGGATGCCCAAATAGCTGGTAAAACATTATTCATAAGTGTGTCTGTGAGGGTGTTTCTGGAAGAGATTAGCGTTTGAATCAGTACGCTGAGTAAAAAAGATTGCCTTCATGGGTTTGAAATAATGCAGAGTTTATAGGAGGATGCGTTTGTCACAAATGCCCACAATTGTTGTGTTCTTAAAATCATAGGTTTTAACAAGCCAAGAGGAGAAAAACATTCTAGAAATGAGTGATGAAGAGTTTCAAGTAGAATCGAGATTTTGTGGAAGATAATATTTGAGAAAAGCCCCAGAGAAGGATGTTGTTAACAGGAGAGAGCATGTTTCATTGGAGGAGTAGAGGCTCCAAAGTGCATCAAGAGAGCAGGAAATTAATGCAGGACTTATCAGAAATTTGGATATAGGCTGGGGGCAATGTGTCTCATGCCTGTAACCTTAGCACTTTGGGAGGCCAAGGCGGGAGGATCACTTGAGGCCAGGAGCTCTAGATCAACCTGAGCAACATAGCAAGACCCCATCTCTACAAAAAATTTGAAAACAAAAAATTATCCAGGTGTGGTGACACCACTCCACTTTAGTCCAGGCAAGGGAGTGCAACCCTGTTTCAAAAAAAACAAAAAAAATTAGCTATTTAAAGAAGAGGCAAAGATAATGGAAATATTTTTTGTTGTTGATTATTTGGTTTTTCCTAAGTAAGAAGCAATCTTTAAGAAATTGAAGGGAAAAAAATTCATTGATTATGTTACCATCAATTAGTACATGTCCTGGCTCAATATATATGGAATGAATAATTGAAAAATAGATGAAAATGGTAAAAATTATGAAAATAATATTTTTGGAAGTCAGAGAGAGTGATGATATAAATGAAGAGTTCACGACTCACTTTTCCCAGGAAACTTAAATCATATATTTGCTTAGTCATTTACATATATCACTGATTGCTTCTAAAAACAAAACCCTTACATGGAGAATAGTTACTTCTCAATTTACAAATAAAATGTTAATAAGTCATTTTCCCAGGTTTATATAGCTCTCAGAAACAAGAATCACACTAAGGTCCAATAGTTTCAAATTGTAATCCATGCCATCATGCCTTGAAGCCTTTATTGATTTTCTACTTTCTCCAAGTACTAACAGCATTTATAATTGATAATGTGAAATCAGAAAGGGTTTCACCCTAATTGCTTCAGTTCTGCTTGTCTTATACCCATAGATTTCCTGCAGGAAGCAGCAGTGTGGTACATTTGGGAGGAAAGAACTTAAGAGCAGATAAGAATGTCTAGATTTGAAGCCCAGCTTTACCACGTTCTAGTTCCATGACCTTGGGCAAGTTATTACACGTCTTTGTATCTCAATGTCCTCATCTGTAAAGTGGCCATAATACCTGAAATATTATTGGTAAGAGGATTTAATGAGGCAGTCCTTGTCAGGTAAGCGGAGCAGTGTCTGGAAGAGGGTAATAATTAATTATTTTCCTCAATGATTGTTAGCTATTGTCCTGAACTGCCAATAGCCCCTTAAGTATTAAGCATGCAATAAACATCATTTGCATACTTTCTTATTTTTAACAGTTCATTGAAATACTTGATTTGATTTAAAAGCTGACTTAGTACTGACTCATAGTAAAATTTAACTTGAAAATTAATTGAAAATGTATATTCCAAGACATCACCTTAGTGAATTTAAGGACTTCTTGATTAATAGCTTTTGAAAAGGTAGAAATATACATAATTTTAAATGTTTAAAAAAATATGGCTTCTAGGCACATTCCTTCAGATGCATTTGTTTAACTTTGCTACTTAGCTAGATTAACTTCAAAATTGTGGTGATGTGGTAGATTCAAGATCCTGGACTAAATTTCAAAAATGTCATTCAAGAATATCAATAGATTTCTTTATAGAAAATATTGATGAGAAATAGTAATGCCACTGTGCTGTTGATGCTAAATAAAACTCAATATTTAATTGTATGTGATATATACAATAAAAAGGCATAGAATATAAAGCTATGGATACTAATATGTGAGAAAGAATCAATATTACACGAATGAAGCATACTATTTGTACTTCATTAACTGAAGGTAATGAAAGTTCCCGTGGAAGGATAATTACCATTAAAATTAAAATTGCATGAGAAATTGAAAGCTGAGGAACTGAGGTCACTGAAAAATATGAACAATATTTTACACTCTTTGAAATAAAAAGTTAACTGTACTCTGTGATATAAGGAGATTCTTCTACCAGAGTTAACACATTTAAAGTAAGTAAAATATACACAAGGCGTTTTACTTTTATTCACCACACCTACTCAATAGGAACAGTTCAGTATCTGCCCTCCCTGGAACTCCAATGAAATTTTTATCAAATGTATTTTCTTTATTGCATAGAATCTTCTGATATAACAATTTATAATTATTGACACTCATTTTATGCATAGAGTAATTTGAAAACTTGAGTAACTTTATTACTGTAGTATTGGCTCTGCCCAAGTTAAGTTCCTGACAAAAACCGGGGCCAACTAGCCAGCCAGTGATCCACATCAGCCCAACTCATTCCCACAGGAAAATAGTTCTAAGAAATAGTTTATTCTAGAATATTCCACTTCTCTTAGCCATAAAACTCTACCAGTTGTCACATCTTATCAATTCCATCTCCTAAATATATTTCGACTCTCATTTTTCTCTTCATAATCATCTCTGTAGCAGAGCTTGTAAAATAACTTCTATGGCTTTTGCTTCTAGTTTAAGGTTTGTCATGTTTAACCAAAATTTGCTTATGACTTTTATACATACATAAAATGCACACACAATGCCTGGCACATATAAAGATTTCATTTTAAGATAGCATGATGTTCTTTCCCTCTTTAAAAATCCTCTCCCTAAATTGCTACAATGCCTCCTCATTAGCTTCACTATGAAAATCCTTTGCCTGATGAATTGATTAGATGAATTTACTGCAAGAAACCCGGACTCAAACTGGCTTAACAAGAAGGACATTTTATTATTTTTTTGGAAGGTGTAAATTATATTTTTTATTTTGAAATATTAAGGAGGTAAAAATATTTTTGTTACATGGATAGCTTGTATAATGCTTAAGTCAGGGCTTTTAGTGTGCCCAATACCAGAGTAGTGTTCACTGTACCCAATAAGTAAGTTTTTATACCTCACACCCCTCTCACCCTCACCTCCTCTTGGTTTCCAATGTCCTTTACATCTCTTTATGTCTGTGTGTAACCATCATTCAGCTCCCACATAAGAGAACATGTGGTGTTTGTTTTTCCATTCCTGAGATACTTCACTTAGGATAATGGTCTCCAGTTTTATCCAAGTTGCTGCAAAAGACATTATTTCATTCCCTTTTATGGCTGAGTAGTACTCCATGGATGGAGCCACATTTACACCATATTTTCTTTACCCACTTATCAATTTATGGGCATTTACATTGATTCCACATCTCTGCAATTGTAAATTGTGCTGAGATAAACATTAGAGTGCAGGCATCTTTTTGATAAATTGACTGCTTTTCCTTTAGGTAGATACACAGTAGTGGGATTGCTGGATTGAATGATAAGTCTACATTTATTTTTTTGAAGAATCTCCATACTGTTTTCCATAGAGGTTGCTCTAATTTGCAGTCCCACCAACAGTGTATAAGCATTCATTTCTCTTTGCATCTATTATTTTTCGACATTTTATTAATGGCCATTCTGATAGGAGTAAGGTGGTATTTCACTGTGGTTTTAATTTGCTTTCCCCTGATGAATTAGTGATGTTGAAAATTTTTCATACGTTTTTGGCCATTTGTCTATCTTCTTTTGAACACCTTCTGTTCATGTCTTTTGCCCACTTCTTGATGGGATTGTTTATTTCTTGCTTGTTTTTGTTCTTTGTAAATTCTGGATATTAGCCCTTTGTCAGATGTATAGTTTGGGAATATTTTTTCCCATTCTGTGGGTTGTCTATTTACTCTGTTGATTATTTCCTTTGCTGTGGAGAAACGTAAGTCCCATTTATTTAATTCTGCTTTTGTATTTGCCTTTGGGGTCATTTTAAATCTCACATAACGTGGAACTGAGAGAGACAGTGGGCTCTGGGCCTGGTACCTCAGGTTTCCAGCTCTGCTTTTCAGGTTTTCTTGACTCTGCCTATATCCTTGTATCAGCTGCTTGTTCTCAATATGGCAAGCAATGTGATCTTTTCTCATGGAACAATAACTGTGGAACATAATTCCCATCATGCATCTAGTTGGAGAAAAGGTTTTTTCCTCTTTTTCATGGAGCTAGAAGAAGTTTCTCCTTGATTTCAATTTGCTTAGATCCACCTAATCCTGAGCCAAACATTAGAAAAGAAATAAAATTACCATGATAGGTTCTTAAGTATCTGGAGAATAAATATCTGGTATATAATGAACATTGAAGTATTAATTGCATATTTCATATAACACACCTGATTTTTTCATGTTATTGTCCTAGACTTGCCTATGCACACTATAAATGCTAATAACAACTACCTCTGGTTTCCTAAATAGGTCCTATCCTTCCTGCCCTTTAGCCATTTTTTCCCCTTTGCCAAGAATTACCTTCACCATGTCTCCATCTGATTAATAATAAGCATTCTTTAAAGCTTAGCTTAAGCATAACATTTTCTGTATATATTTCCCTGATTCTATCTGGTTGAATCAAGAGCATCTTTCTGATCACCTTGCTTGCCTAGAGTACAATCTTTCTCAACTTCCTGAACATTGGGATTACTTGGTAGAACATTTCAAAATTCTAACAGCCTGAAACTACTTCCAGATATTCTGATTTAATTGGTTTAGGGTAGAGCCTGGATGTGGGATTTATTATTTTTTTTTAACTTCTTACATGATTCTAATGTAAAGTAAGGCTGGAGAGCCCTGCTCCAGAATATCACTTGCCACATATGATTATGACTACACATTTGTCTTTCTCCTCTACTAGGGTTTTAGTTTTTGAGGACAGGACTGTATTTTTTACCTTAGTAGCCTAAGTACCTAAAGAGTGCCTGATACAAGATTAGTGCTCCAAAGTTTGTTGATGAAAAAAATGAACTGAGTTTCAAAAGATGGTTATTTTGATTCAACTTAACAACTATTAATCAAATGCCTTCCCTGTGGTGGACTATATATGAACTATTGGTATACAAGGTAAATAAAATAGTGTCAGCATTTAGTGGAATTAATATGAAATTGAGTGCTTACAAATTAGCAATTATTATCAAAATGAGAATAGCATCAGGTCGCTACATCTTAAATTATTCTTCCAGAACTCCAACCTTCAATCTAATAGACCAAGTCATACTTTTCTTAAATAATATTCCATTATCTTAAGTAATTGGATGCATAATTTTTAAAAAAAGATGAGGTCTTATAAATACATACTCATGAGTATGTAAAATCTTACTATAAATAATTCCTTCCTTTTGTTTTTCCTTTTTCCAAATATTTAATACTTTTCTGTTTTTACCTGGACTCCAAACAAAATCTAAGCTGTACATAGGTTTTATATCCAAGGAATGGCAGGTGTTCACTAAATAGAATGAGAAGATTAAAAGCAGCCTAACTGCAGAAAAATCCCTTTGAACCACAAGTTTAAATTTTTAATGGTTTTACAATCTTCTCAAGCTGTCAATGGAAAAACGTGGCTTGACATTGAACACATACCAAGTCAGTAGCATAACTATTTTATAATGTCTGATTGGTCATTGAAAAAATAGTTTAAAATTCAATCCATGTGATGGAAATGCCACTTAGAAAAAGACCATTCATACTGTAGTGCAGCAGGAAAACTGTGGTTATAACAGCTCCCAATTCATCCAGCAGCAGAAGGGTTTTTAAAGAATTACAAATGGAAGGGTTCCTAGAATATTGCATGTTGAATATTATTAATATAAATTTTACCATCATAAAATTCACCATTAAAAGAAGGAAAAAAAAACCCTATAATATTACTTTTTTACCCTCCTGAGTTAAAAAAAATTATAAGTCAAATGAAGATTTTTAGGTTTATTTATGAAAATCCTTTAGGAATGTCCATTCATAATTTCATTAGGTCATTCATTCATTAATTTAACTAAAATATGTAGAAAACTTGTTATATTGTTTCTCAGAGTGGAAAGGGTTTGCCTAGTCATCTGTCCAACTGGCATTTATATTAGTCATGGATTTTGTATTCTATTTGGGAAGTCTATGAGTAGGTATTAATGGTTGCAGATTACAGAATTACAGAGTACTTGAAACAGAACTGGTTGCTTCAAAGAGTTTATATGTTGAATAACAAACAAAACAAAAAACTAAGTAATCAAAATAAATCAAATGAATTTCTTTAAATTCAAAAACTATTCTGGAAGATTATGAAAAATTAAATGGACTTCATCCACATTTAGAAATCAGATTTGTCTCACACATCTTAGTACCAGACAAGTTTTAAGGACTGTAAACTTTGAACTTTTAAACTTCTGCTAATTTCAGCTAAATTTGAATTGCCTAAATTTGAGAAATCCAAACTCACTGATTTTTCTTTTGTGTTTATTTTCCTACCGACTTCTAGACTTTTTCATGGTTGATTAGCAATTTCAAAAGAGTAGGGACAAGGAAAGTGTTACACAAATCAAATGGAATTTTCCCTCTCATGGTTATCAGCTCTAAACAATGATTTAGAAGAAAAGGAGGTTGAAATTAGTAGCTAAAATGAGAGTTTCAGATAATGTGAGGATTTCCAAGATCTCTTTTACCCCTTTCCCTCATCATTGCAGAAAATCAAGAATTAGTCCTACCATGTAACCCATTCATTCATGTTCTCATCTGTAAAATGAAGTTAAGCATTATAATCCACTTCAATAATTGTTATGGTAATGATAATAAAAACTCCCATCAAATATTGACAAGCCTTCAAGGACAAAATAAGTAGGAATTGATGTCTAAAAAGTACTTTGAGACCTGGGCAGGAGAGTGCTTTATGGCTACATTTATAGTTTTTGTATAATTCAGTTTACTTGGCTCCTTAAAAGAAAACATCGTACTGAGACCTTTTTTTGTTTGTTTGTTTTTGTATTTGTTCTTTTTTCTAATAGACTTTATATTTTAGATCAGTTTTAGATTCACAGCAAAATTGAACAGAAAGTAAAGAGAATTCCTATTTACTCCTTCCCCACTCCCCATATATAACCTACCGCACTATCAAACTCTAGCACCAATGTGGTGCATTTCTTACCATCGGTAAACCTACATTGATACGTCATTTTCACCAAAAGTCTTACTTAACATCAGTATTCACTCCTAGTGTTTCATATCCTATGGGTTTGAAGAAATGTATAATGGCATGTATCTATCACTGTTATATCATACAGAATAGTTTTACTGCCCTAAAACACCTCTGTACTCTTGCCTATTCATCCCTCCCTTTCTCTACTCCGGGCAATCATTCATCCTTTTATTATCTCCATGGTTTTGGTTTTTTCAGAATGCCATATAGGTGGAATTTTACAGCATGTAGTCTTTTAAAGATTGACTTCTTTCACTTAGTAATATGCATTTAAATTCCTTCCATGTCTTTTCATGACTTATTTCTATTCAGTGCTAAATAATATCTCATTGTGTCACTGTATTACAGTTTATCCATTCCTGTACCAAGGAACATCTTGGTTGCTTTCAAATTTTGGCAATTATGAATAAAGCCTTTATAAACATTTAAGTGCAGGTTCTTGTATGGACATAAGTTTTTAGCTCTTTGGGTAAATATCCAGGAGTGTAATTGCTGGATCATATGGTAAGAATAAGTTTAGTTTTCTAAGAAACTGCCAAACTGTATTCCAAAAACATCTGTACCATTTTGCATTCCCACCAGCAATGAATGAGAGTTCCTGTTGCTCCACATCCCCACCATCATCTGGTATTGTCAGTATTCTGGAATTGGACCATTCTATAATAGTAGATCTGTAGCGATATCACATAGTTGTTTCAATTTGCATTTCCCTGATGACATATGATGGAACACGTTTTTGCATATGCTTATTTTCCATCTGTATATCTTTTCTGGTGAAGTGTTTATTCAGAACTTTGGCCTGATTTTAATTGGGTTGTTTATTTTCTTATTGTTGAACTTTAAGAGTTCTTTGTGTATTTTGGATAACAGTCCTTTATCAGTTAGGTTTTTCACCCCAGTCTCTGGCTTATCTTTTCATCCTCTTGACAGTGTCTTTCACAGAGCAGAAGTTTTTTATTATAATGAAGACCAGCATATCACTTATTTCCTTCATGGCCCCTGCCTTTGATGTTGTATTTAAAAAGTTATGACCATATCCAAGAACATCTAAACATTTTCCTATTTTATCTTCTAGGAGTTTTATAGTTTTGAATTTTAAATTTATGTCAATGATCTGTTTTGAGTTTATTTTTTTGAAGAGTGTAAGGTCTGGGTCTAAATTCATTTTTTTTGCATGTAGATTTACACTAGTATTGACATTTTAATGTTTGTTGATTTCATCTATCCTTTTGTGATTAAAAACTTATAAATTTCATTACATTTATTTTAAGAATGCATTGTAAATTTAACCTTAGGGTAACTATCAACGCTAAATAATCAAGAATTATAGGGACCACAATGTTTATGGAAAGAAAACCTTATATAAAGTCATTACGAATATACAACATTTTTATAAAAATAAGGAGAAAACACACTGAAAACATTTTACTATTACATTTAAAATAATATCTTACTGAATTTGATTGAATAGTGATTTTACTATTAACTTGGGTAATATTAATAACTAATAATTAGACAAATTCACACCTGAACCTAAATTAGAAAATGCTGTTTCTAAATGAAATGGCATAATTCCTATAAGAAAATTCAAGCCATTGCCTTCAAGAAATGATGAGAGGAAAAGCAAGGAAGATAAACATCTAACATGTTCAACCTCTAACAATTTGTGGATCATTCACTGTATACTGACTTCAAGTATTCCTGCCAAAATATATTCTAAGTCTGGGGCTTACTTTAGAAGGTAACTATTCATCATTTAAACGTAAAAAATGCACATTTACCTTTAAAAGTTGTATGAAGAAAAGAGTTTTGAAAAGTCATTGTTTAAAATGGTAATACATTCAGTATCTTTTCCTCAATAGACAAATAACATCCTTTTCACCATGCATTCTTAGGATGGAAAGTCAGAGGTTGTGGTGTGTGTGTGCATATGTGCATATGCATGCTTTTTTAATGTACATATATTACAAGTATGTAGTGATTTTTTTCTCAGGATTTTGAGAACTTCATATTTACATCTCTTCCTAAATCAAGCACAAGAAATTGTTAAAAAAGATGACATATAATAAGGAATGAGGGGAATGGAAATCGATGACAACAAAATTATGTGATAAAGAGAAGAGGGTTAAGTATTTGTGCAGAGGAATTAAACTGATTAAAGTTTTCCTGGATGTAGCTCCATACACACATTATTTCTATAACGTATCCTTTCTGGGGCTGATAAAAGAACATATTTAGTTATTTTGACCTGGCTATATTATTAAATAAACACATTCCACCTTACTCTTCCTTCTCAACCCCAATCCACCTTCCAGCCACCCCCCCGCCATTCCATGTCAGTATGCTCTGTTTTTGACTAGACAAATAATACACAGATTTATTTCTACAGAAACAATCTCTGGTAAAATCATAGAGTGCCTACTTGCATAATACCCAAAAGTTAACTGCATGCTTTTCACTGGCCAGAAATAACTCACAGCAAATGAATTCACAGAGCAGTCAATGGAATACTGTAACCCTCTTAGGGGAGCCATTGTACTATGAGAGAAATTTGAGGCAGTGAAACAGCTTTTATACACACACACACACACACACACACACACACACATGTACACACACACACACACATATACACATGTACACACACACACACACACACACACGCTGTATTAGATACAATAGAAATTATGGTAAGAATAAATTCGACTATTGATCTGTGACAAATTTCCACTTGAAGCCACACAGTGTTAGCTTAAAATTCCTTTCTTTTACATTGTATCATGGTGATAATTTATTCCAAATGATTTTTATATAGCATTGTTATAAGACTGACAATAAACTGGATTGCAATAATGCTAAGAAAGAACGGACCGATGTTACCTCTTAGATACAAATCCACATAGATTGGAAAGTTGGTATTCCGTAAACTGAATCTCAGAATTTGTTTGAGAGAAAAAAAGTCCTCACACTTTCAGTGCATGCGTGAGATTCTGCATTTCTGGGATTAATGAGAAACATTCATTTAACAAATTTCTTTTACTAAAGTCACTTTGGGATTGGGGGCAGGGTTAGAGCTGACAGTATGGAAAAGTGAATGGAAATAATAATTTTTAAAAATAAAAGTTATCACATAGGAAAAATTAACTTTTGAAGTTAGAATGTTTGACTATTGTTATATATACATCATGGTTAGACCAATCTGCACATTCATTGTTTTATGTTGACATGCAGTGTTATATTTTTTTTGTCATTCTTAGTAGCTAACATACTTTTGAAAGATTCTGTGAACATTCTGGGAGAGTATCTAATGTGCCTGAAAACAAAGAAGGATAATTCTTTTAAAGAAATCAATGCACAATTAAAAGTGGAGTCACATTCTCAATTTTCATCAGTCTAATTTAAATATGCCTCTTAAATCTAAATGTCACTAAGAATTAACAGTCTTATTTCCAGCCTAGGAATTCAGAAAATCTTTTCTCCTTCCAAAATGATATTCCAGGGGATTTCCAGACCTTCTTCCCCTATTACATTTGAATGGTTCCTATCTCATTATCTCAAAATCTGATGTTCCCTAGAATATCTACACACTTACTCCCTCCCCATGCACACACTAACTACAACATCTATATTGTATTCCCTTTAACCCTGGTCATATTTCTTACTTCATCTAAATTCTGGGCTAGTCGCTTTTCTCACTTCATCTAATTTCTGGGATGGGCACATTTCTTACTTCATCTTAATTCCCCACAAGGGAAGGATTTACTGTGTCAGGACACATAGTGACAAAAGGCATGAGGAAGGTGAAGAGAGCACACTCTTGCCTCCCATCCCTCCCACTCCACCTCCAAGGAGGGTATGTAACTCATTCCTTCATTCTTCCTTTCAGAAGTGATGCTCCAAGAGATAAAAGGAAGTGATCAGAGATTTGCTGCAGGTTAGAGTGCCTCTGAGTACACAGGACTCTGCACAACCACACTGCAAGTTTCCGCACCTCTTACAATTATTACTGCTGTTTGCTTTTATGTCTTTGTATTCTCAAGGGGGAAAGCAAAGGGGTAAGGAGGGAAAATTAGAGGGAGATAAAAAAGGGGCCCTCTTTATAGCTTTTCTTGCCTTTTGCTAACAGCTATGAAGATTCTTTAAAATGTCAGTGGGCTTCTGTGTTTTTTCTTCAGGGAAAGGAGAACAGGAATGAAGCTGTTGACTTCATCCTGTTCGTGGGAGGAGACAGAAAATAACAGAGTCTAGTGGGAACATGCAGAGCCAGCAGAGGGTTATTATGCAGCCAAATTCAGACCTCCAGGAACACAAAAAAGGGGGATAGGAAGATTTCAGGACAGAGAAATGTGCTCTCAATAGAGCCTTTTATTCAACCCGCATTTTAACTTCTTCCCTGGTCCTCGTAGACCCCTTGTCCCAGACACGGAGTCCCCAACAGTAGCTTAGAGCTGATTCAATGAAAAGTACTGCAACCGGGCAGTCTTCCCATTCAAATGTCACGGCCGGGGTGTGATCCCGCCATCCGAACTCGGGATTTTGATTGAATTTATCCAATGTTTAGCAATTTTTTTGGCAATGCTAGAACAGAGTTATTCTTTATGCACACATAGAGATTAAGAAGAACACTGTGGGTCAGGCTGGAAATATAACCACTGACAACATTGATTTTATTTGTTTGCTCAACAGATATTTAAGCACTATAACAATGCATTCCAATTTTCAAGCAAGGAGAATAAAAAGAGAATGGATTTGATAAATGAGTAGTTACCTGATAATGGGTGGAATTAAAATGTGCATGTTGAAATTTATATTTTTAAACTCAGTTAAATTCTCTTCTAGAAGATGACAAAGGATGAATTTCAATTTTTTTATTTTAATCACCACTATTGATTTAATATAACTTCTTCAATTAGATGTGCTATCTTCTGCCATAAATGTAGTAAATAGAAAATGACACGATCTGAAAAGTATTTTCTTCTTATTCAATTTCTTTGACATTTATTTTAAATTCATAAGATGGTCCCTAGTTTGAAGAAAGCAAGCTTGCATTTGAAAAATACAACAGAATTTATTTCTAAGTCCAGTTTCATGCACAGAGAAATGTTGAGACATTTTATTGTTAATCATTGTATATAAAGTAAAATTTCCATCTATAATTATTACCTTGTATAATTTAAATCTCTATATTATCAGAAATAGAATAATGTAATATTTAATTTTTGTTGATACATATTTTAATTTAAAACACTCAAAATTTGAGTTTATTTTAAAAATAAAAGAATGGTTTAAGGAAAATAATATCATTGAATATAGCTAAAAATTTAAATATACATTTAGAAGCACTAAGCTGAATTTCCTTGTCAAATTCTAATCATTTGCTTTTTAATTTAAATTTAGAATATTTGGATATATATTTTAGTATGAAACATTTGGTTCAAAGACATTTGGGCATTTCCCATAACACCTTTAAAATGTAACATTTATATTTTAATATTATGCTTGATACACTGAACCACAAAAGCTATTTTCTTGGACTATTTAGAACATAAAAAGACTCTTATTTTAACCAAATGATATTCCAAATAGTAAGTTTCCTTTTAAAAAGACAAATGACACTAAAAAGACTGAATCTGAGAGTTTGTAAAATGCTTATTATTATAGAAGAGCTCACTGAGATTTGTATTATTGAGACCAATACAGATAAGATAAGGATAGTCTCAATGTGCATGATTTACAATTGCTGTTACCGTGATGACAAATCTTCAACTAGTCTTGAAATAATTTAGACCTCTGATATTCTAAAACTCTACATATTCTAAATGTATATGCAAATATATGTGCGTGTGTCTATATATACAACTAATATATCCATGTGTATATAGATAATCCCCCCCCCAAATAAAACCCCACTAGTACAATAGAAAAAGAAGAAAGAAAAATATACTGGGTGATTGAAAGTCACTGACTTGATTTAAAATCTCGTCAAAAAGATTATGGCTCCCTGTAAACAAAGAAGCACAGGCTGCATGATTAACATCTCATTCTTTCCCACAGTTGTGTTCTGATGCGGGAGGATGTATATTTGGGTTCCCAAATTCTTGCTTCCCTAAGGGAATTTTAACTTCTATACAATTCTCAGCAGTAAATATGAACCATCATTTCACACTGTAAAACATTTCTGTCAACATAGCATATGCTAAAGATGATACATATGACTGAGTCACATACCCACATGATACAATGCATTTTGAATGATTGGGTGATAGTTGGAAATAAAAGTAATTTACACAAGTAAAAAAAATATTCTAATGATATATTTAATTTAGCCAATACACATTTTTTTACAACTTTCTCTTTACTATTTTTATAATTATAGCAAGAAAAAAATATTTTTAAATCTCTCAGAGCCAAACTTGAAAATAAAAGTCAAATGTTAAACTATCTATATTTTTTTAATAATGTTATAGAGTATAATCCCTCAAATTTAGAATGCTTAAGTGCCCAATTTATACATGACCTGCATTAAATACCATGTGAGCTTTACAGAGAAAAGAAATGACATAGACATTACTTTCAAGAACCATCCTTACTTGTTTTTAATATAAAATGCTAATCTAAAAAGACATTTTAGGTGGTCTTTATTGAATGTTACATCTATAACCATTAGAAAATGGGCATACTTAGCTGACAGATGATCCATGTTAATTTTTATAATCCATTGAACAAAAACATTTTGCAAAATGTTGTATTTGTACATTATTTAAAAGTTTATATTTTAAATTTATAATATAAAACAATAGGCCATAACTTCTCCAGGTAATTAAATTTTAATTTTTAATATTAGAGTAGATCTATGGACAAACTTCGAAGAAGTATTTTATTGTTGTTGTTGTTATTCAAGAAATGACCCATAATATGTAAATGTGGAAAATCCCTATTTTTCCAGCAGTTAGATATTTTGAACTTCTGTTGACTGAACCCTAAAAATGGCTGACTCTACCACTCTACCACTAAGGAAATGGAACCTGAAAGATATATTTCCTTGTTTTGTTCCTGTGGTTTTTTCCTTCTAAATCACTTGATTTTCCAACAACTTCAGAATCCATTTCTTATATTTTCAAATTATACGTTAACCTCTCAAGCAAGTGAATGAGAGTCTTCCCCGCTTGAGGTGACAAAAATAATTGCTGCACCACACAGCTTATTATCATTTTTTAGCAGTATGTGATTTTGAAGGTTTAGGTGTTGTGAAATGGAAAAGTTGCACTGAAAAGAATACAGTTATAGCTACAGATAAGAAGGGCCTTCCTTATTCCCTAAAGAGCCTCTATTTCCCAGACCAGTAAGATCCATCACAAGGACCCAAATGTGGGGGAAAATATAAAAATAAACAAACAAAAAATAAAAAAAGAAAAAGTGGAAAGTACGTTTAAGTGTTGGAGAAGTGAGAGTCTGTCAGGAACGCTAGAAATAGACGTCTTAATTATCGGGAACAATAATTGACCAAAAGTACTTTACTAAATACAATGAGATTCCTGAGAACTACCTGGAAAATTAATTCTGGGTATGCTTAATGTCTAAGAACATTCCCCAACAGACTGCAGATAAGCAACTGGCTTTTGAAATGCATGGGGAGTGTTTCCATCTGCAGCAATGAATCACATCCTGACTGCGCCACCTACCAGTCAGAATTCAAACTGCAGTGGAAAACTTCATTCTAAAACAAAGCCTCTGACTATAAATAACCCAAACAATTTCTGAAACAATATGTGGCTGTGTCTAATATATGAAACATTTTATTTGTAACTCATCATTTTATACTTTTATTATGACCTCATAGTAAATGATATAGCTGGCTTCTTGTTAACCAAAAAGATATGGTCACATAGTCCATGAATCATTATGTATAGATCTATGTAGCACAGAAAAATATAGCTTCTTAAACTAATTACTATTCCAAAACTGATTCTATTTTAGTCACTACCAATGTGTTATCTAGGACAATAAAGTGTGCATGATTTGTCCATGTTCTTCTAACTGTGATAGTGTCTCATGCCATGGATCATTTCGTGACTTCCTGTATCACTGGCTTTCTCGTGGTATCCTAAGGTCCAGAAGAATCCTATTTTTTTAATTCTACCTACTAGAGGCCTAGAGGGTTAGTCTTTCCTTTTCTCTTGTGGGATTTGAAAATAATTGAAATGAAACATTACTAAATCATGAAAATGTTATCACATGCTGTTTTTGTACAGTGATTTGGTTTGGAGCCTGTGGAATGGGAAGCCCACTCTTCCAGGTTTTGCCTTGAAACCCTGCTTTAGGTAAAAGACATTAAAGTCTCTCATGGGCATGTGGCATAAGTTTTGCTGTCCAAAACCAACAGTCAGTCGGCTTCATACTCACTCATTTCCTTCCCTGCTCCTCCTTCTCCTCTTCTGACAGAGGCAGAGAAATTATTTGGGCATTTTAAAATAAATGTCTCTTTGGGACCTAAGATGTCTCTCTTTTCTACTGCCCAATTAGAAAAGCAGAGGGGGCCACGTAAGCTTGGGAACCAGGACAAACTGCAGGCTGAAGAATAAGCACATTTCCAAGATGAAGCACAAATGCTTCTATGGGTAACCGAATTGGCTTTGGCACTTGAATCCACTCTAGGGATTCAAAAAGAAAGCTTGCTCATAAGCATAAACAATAAAAAGATATGAACATTTGTTATTTGCCTCAAAATATATTTTACATGTAACCTCCATTATGGATCACAAATAAAATGAATGAAAAGAATATTTGTGGAATCAGAAAGCTCTGGTCAATTTCTTCTTGAAAAAGTTTATGAGGAAGTTTAAGGGGACACTAGTAATGTTTCTTTTTTGTTTTCTTTTAGGAACAAAGAGCATTTAGTTTGTACTTGTTTGGACATCAGCCATATAAAGATCATCTCCTTTTTTGGAAAAGGAAACTTTTTATACCCTTGGTTGACTTCACAATCTGGTACACAAATGTAGGCAATTTAAACGAGTCATTTGGGTGAAAATCTCTCTGTCTTCATCTCACTCAAAATATTACCTAAATGTAATTTGAACCATTTAGAGTAGCTCTACTTAAATCCTGTTATGTTTTCAGTAGTAAAGACTGATAACTTGATAGTTCCCAAGGGTTTGATGCTTACAGTTTAAGTACAGAGTTGACATTACATGCTATTTTTCTGAAAATCCCCAGGGTTATATTACAGATGAGATAAGTAAAGATATATAGAACTGTGAAGAAATCTGTGGGTATCTTCAAACACAGTACTCTTAGTCAACAGCCTCTGGGTATCCTTCTCATATTTACATAATCTTGTTACTGGTAGTTAATAAAAGATAATTAAAACTTGACCTCAAAGTTTTAAATATTTATGTATTTCTTGAGAAGTAGAATTACTATGAAAACAGCATTTACAATATGCTGCAAAACACTTTAGAAGTATTGATTATTGAATGTTGCAAGTTCATTTTTTTCACTCATTCTCTCCCTCTAACATAGAATTAGAGTTTTATGACCAGAAAGACTCACAGTTAGGTTATCATCATTTCTCCTCTGAACTATTTCTTCACTCCCTGTGTCCTTAACTTCAGTCTCACCATTCTTTAATTCATCCTCTGCACGGTTATCAGATTGATCTTTCTAATCTTATTATTCCACCATCACTGCATAAAGATATGCACTGACCCTCAACAATGTCCCCACTAGTGACACTTCCCCCCATTTCTCCATCTTAAATCTGAAATTGAGCCACACTGAACTGATGACAGTTCTTTTAAAGGCTTTGCTCTCTCCCACTCCTATTTCTCAATTTCATATGCTTAGGACATTATTTTTTAATACCTACTAAAATGGAACTCTTAGAAGAAACCTTTCCTGACCCCTTGAACCCTTCTATTCAGTACCCCACGTTTCTAACTCACATCGTACTGTAAATACCTACTTGCAATTCACTGGACTATAAAACTTTTATAGGCAGAAAGCATGCATGATCCATTTGGAAGCCTAGCACTGAAGACCATGGCTGATAAGAGATAGTTCTCAATATAATAAGTTCACTGAATAAATGAAGGGTTGATCGAGTAAACAGATCAACTCAGTAATGTTAGAAACAAAGAAATTGAGAGGTGGTTTGTTCATGAGGCTTGCCTAAGGTCACTTTTTGAAGGAATGACACCCTAACTCCAGATCACAATTATCATTCAGTTCCCTTTCTCCTTACATCTTGACAACAGTTCCTGAAAATTCTAGTATCAATAGCATTAACTTATGGCTAAATATTAGCCATATACAATGTCCCAGTAAGAATAATATGCTGTGTTTTTTTCTTTGTTTTTAACCAAATTGTGTGATCTAGAAGAACTGTGCAATTTGAATTTAGTGTCCTCTGTCCCATGCCTGAAGCTGAGAACACCACTTTGGGAAATATGATTATGTGGCAGCCCGTCCAACGAGGCAGCAAGATTACACACTTAGTTCTCTTTTCCATGGTTTCTTAGGATTTTCCTGACTTCCTCCAGTGGAGAAGTACAGCCAGCTGGCTAGAATCTGCTTCCCATGTGTTCTTAATAACTATTATTTCCCCAAGGATTACTAGCCTATGCTTCTCAAACCTGGCTACACATTAGAATAACCAAAGTAACTTTTTTAAAAAAATACCGATATGTGGACCCACAACCAATGATTCTGATTAATTTGGTTGGGGTTGAGCTTGGGCAATAGTCGGTTATAAAACCTCCCATCTGATTCTAATGTGTGGCTCAAACTGGCCATCTCCACTCTAGCCCTTTTCAGGTAGAATGTTGGGATGGCCATCTGTTCAATTTGCACACCATTCTGTCCAAGATTTCCAGCATGGGGATGCTGCATGCCCAATTATATACTGACTATTCAAATGTGAAATGAATGATGCATACTTTGGAAAGTCCCTCCTCGCCCAGGGGCTGAGGCATATGATGAAAGAAGTTGAGTACAGAGAATCATTTTCATCAATTTAATTCTTAACATTTCCTTACTAAATTCCCATTCTTCTAAATTCAATCCTGTCTTGCATTGAATATTTGATCTGAATAGGTACTAAATCAATGTTAGTTGCTAATTAAACCAAAGTGTTAAGCTGTTAGTCTTAACAGTAGAAAACTAATGAAAAGTGAACAATCACATACTGTACTTGACATAACAATGCAAGAGCTAATAGCACTCTGGTGCTTTATGACTGCCTAATCAGTTTTTGTCATTTATGGAGAGACTTATAATTCTCTTGAGAGATTAATTTTGGTGTTGGCAAGAGTTTAGGGAAAGGAGGTATTGCTAATGTACCAGTCAATTCACCATCTTTTCTATGCTTCTTTTTTGGAGTTGATCTGGCCCATAGTATCTGCTGAGTAGCTGATCTAGAGAGCTCTATATTTTTGTCATTGCTTATTAGACAAAAATAGGCATTTGATTTAAAGCTATTCAGTTTATCGGTTGTCCAGTGACCAATCAGATTATTTTGCAATGATTCATATTAATAGTGTCAGAGATATTTAGAGAGTTTGGAAACTGACACCTTAAGATTATATATTCTGAAGCTGGTGGCCAATTTCAGTTATGTGTAAGTTGATCATCAAACAGAGAAATATGGTTGCAAATAATAGGTATTGAGTGTTTGGCTTAATAAGTATACCTTGGAATGGGCAGCAGAGAGGCCAGCCACCTGCTGACTTTCTAGTTCCTGGGAGTCCTGGCTATACTTCCTTTGAATTGGTTGGTGAGATTCCTTTATAGTCATCCAATATATTAATTTTTTTCTTAGCTAGTTTTGGTTCATTAAAATAACACTGTCCTTAACCAGAAAGAATAATAAAGTGTTCCAGAACATAGATATTTAGATTAATCTGCTCTTTGAATTTCTTTTTAGCAAAAGAAATTCAAAGAAAGCATTTAGTCTTGGATTGACAAATTTCCAACGGAGGCTTTTCACCTAGAGGGATAGACTGTGGAAAGAACTATAGGCTTATGTGCTGGAAGAAAAATAAGGAGAACTCAAAAGATGAGAATATCGTCTTGAATGTTAAATTCTGTGTTACTTTGAGCAAGTAATTTTCTTTTTTATCATTTCCACTGTAATATTCTCTAAACGAACAAAACTATTTTGTGTATTTTAAAAGGCCATATGCATACATTGATAAGAAACATAAAAAAATGAAAAAACAATATTGACTTGCCTAAGAATGATAATGATGATGGATTGTGAATATTTATGTACGAGGCTCTATACCAAAATAATAGCAATTGTAACAGCAAACTTTATGGATTATAACATTGAATTCTTACAGCAATTTTACAAATTTAGAAATGTTATTATGTCTATCTTATGAATAAGAAAACATAGGCTTACAGTGGTTAAATCATAGTCCAAAGTTATACAGCTGCAATATGGTGGATTCAAATTGCAAAATCAACTGAGTTTAGTTTTAGAGTCCATGGTTTTAAGCACTCTGCTTTAATATACTGGGAGGAAAACTTTCTTCAATTTCTGGAGATGAAGAAATGGAAAATTGTCCAAGCTAGTGGCAATGCAAACCATCTGAGAAAAGAGAGACATCATTTCTTTACAGCTGGTATTCTTGGGAAGAGTTAGGACTTTGTAAGAAAGATTTAATTTAAAAAAGATTCTCTTGACACTTCTGTGGAGGGTTTATCAGAAAAAGGAAGATAAATCAGAAGACTATTTTAGTAGTTAAAAAGAAATGGAGACATGTAGTTTGGGGTTATGTTTATCAAGGTTTGTAGAAATTGTTAACATAGAAAAAAAGTTACAGATAACTCTAAATTTTGAGCCTGGTGGGCTAAAAAAATAATGGTGTCATTGGGAACAAAAGGAAAATTAGAAGTGTCCATTTTTTGATGGAGGAAAAGAAAATAATTTATCTTTTGAATTGTGAACAAAGATGTGGGATAGATCTTCTCTTAAGTGAATTGTCTTCCCGTTCTATTCTGGTCAAACCTCCTGAGTGTATAGCTCAGCATCTCAACCACAAATTAATATTTTAGCTTATCTTATTGTGGTCTTTATTTTGTTCTTTGAGACAGTGTCTTCTCATATCTTATTCATATTTTAGTAGCTGGATAGTACACTCTTTTATGCAGTAATATCCTGTCTTGTTTCCCAAAAGGATTCAAGATTGTGGAGACCTATGGCTTAACCCAGGGTTTGGCGATTCTAACTAATAGTAACTGATTTGTGCCAATGTTATACATAATTAGATTTTGGCTTGCTGACTACTATGCCTGATTCTCATAGTACCATATTCCTCCTGCTTTCCAATATATTAGCGTGATAACTGTCCCTAGGTAACCTTAATTCCCAAAGGAATATCATCATAGATATCTATCAGGATTCCAGAAACCAGCCATTTCTAGTAGAGCTAATTATACCTAGGCCACAGTCCAAATACATATAGTCTTTAATTCCCTTGAATATTCAGAATGCTTTGATTTTATTTAATAGAGCAGATATATTTATTAAATCTATAGGTAATAGTCAACATGCCATAATCTTTTCTTTCTCTTGCTTTATATACTTGTAATTATAAAAAAGAGAAATGACCAATAACCTGAATTTTGCACATTCTAATTTACACAGTTAAAGTTATTATCCCACTTGACTTGATCAATTCCATCCCCTTGAAGTAACTACTACTAAATTTGCTAAATACAATTTTCTGATTTAACATATATTTTTATATACACAGGCATGCACTCATATATTTATTAGTTTCTTTAATTGTAAAATTGGAATTATACCAAAAACATTGGCTTGTTTCTTTATCCATTTATTAAATTATCATATGTAGTTTTACAGGTTAGTACCTTATTTTTTCTAATAGTTTTTTTTTTTCTTATTTCAAAGTATTACGGGAGTACAAATGTTTATGGTTACCTGGATTGCTTTTATAATGGTTGAGTCAGGGTTATAAGTGTGCCTGTCACCCATATAATGTTCATTGTACCCATTAGGTAGATTCTCACCCATGCCCTCCTCCATGTTTGATTTCCATTGAGGTATATATGTCCCTCTATGCACATGTGTAATCATCAGTTAGCTCCAATTTAATAGTGAGTACATGTGGTGTTTGTTTTTTTCATTCTTTAAGTACTTCATTTAGGATAGTGGTCTCCAGCTCCATCCAGATTGTTGCAAAAGGCATTAAGTCATCTTTCTTTATGGCTGAGTAGTATTCCATGATATACACATGCCACATTTTGTTAATCCACTCATGAATCGATGGGCATTTGGGTTGATTCCACATCTTTGCAATTGTGAATTGTGCTGCAATAAACATTCAAGTTCAGTTGTCTTTTTGATAAAATGACTTCTTTCCCTTTGGGTAAATACCCAGTAGTGGGATTGCTAAATAGAATGGTAAGTCTACTTTTAGTTCTTTGAGGTATCTCCATACTGTTTTGGTAGAGATTGTACTAATTTTCAGTCTCATTGGCAGTGTATGAGCATTCCTTTCTATCTGCATCCACACCAGCATCTATTGTTTTTAGACTTTTTAATAAAAGACTAGGGTAAGGTGATATCTCATTGTGGTTTTAATTTGCATTTCCCTGATGATTAATGATGTTGAGTATTTTTCATATGTTTATTGGCCATTTGTCCATCTTCTTTTGAGAAACTTCTGTTCATGTCTTTTGCCTACTTTTTAATGGGGTTGTTTGATTTGTTTTCTTGCTGATTTGCTTGAGCTCTTTGTAGATTCTGGTTATTGGGCCTTTATCAGATATAAAGCATGTGAATATTTTCTCCCATTCTGTAGTTTGGTCTATTTGCTCTGTTGATTGTTTCCTTGGCTATGCAAAAGCCTTTTAATTTAATCAAATCCCATTTACTTATTTTTGTTGTTGCTGTCATTGTTTTGGGGGTCTTGTTCATAAATCCATTGCCTAGGCTGATATCTAGAAGAGTTGTTCCAGCATTTTCTTCTAGAGTTCTTATGGTTTCATCCTTACATTTAAATCTTCAATCAATCTTGAATTCATTTGTCTAAGAAGTGAGAGATGTGGATCCTGTTTCATTCTTCTACATGTGTCTATCTAATTTTCCCATCATAATTTATTGAATGGGGATTCTTTTCCCCAGTGTATATTGTTGTCTGCTTTGTAAAAGATCAGTTGGCTGTATGTGGATGGTTTTATGTCTGAGTTCTCTGTTCTGTTCCATTGGTCTATGCCTCTATTTTTGTGTCAATACCATGATGTTTTGGTTACTATAGGCTTGTAATATAGTTTGAAGTCTGGTAACATGATGCCTCTAGATTTGTTATTTTTCCTTAAGATTGCTTTGGCTATTCAGGCCCTTTTCTGGCTCCAAATGAAGCATAGAATTATGTTTTCTAGTTCTGTGAAATATGACATTGGTATTTTTATGGGGATTGCATTGAAACTGTAAATCATTTTGGGTAGAATGGACATTTTAACAATGTTGATTCTACCAATCCATGAACATGATGTTTTTCCATTTGTTTGTGTCATCCACAATTTCTTTCCTCAGTGTTTCTTAGTTCTTTTTATAAAAATCTTTTACCTCTTTGGTAAAGTATATTCCTATATATTTTATTTTCGTTGTAGTTTTTATTAATGGTACTGAGTCTTTGATTTGACACTTAGCTGGACTGTTATTGATGTGTAGGAATGCTACTGATTTTTTTGAATTGTTTGAGACATGTTTTGTGGCCTAAAATATGATCAGTCTTGGAGAATGTTCCACGTGCTGATGAGAAGAATGTATATTTAGTCATTTGGGGGGAAAATGTTCTGTAAATGTCTGTTAGGACCATTTGTTCTAGAGTCTGGTTTAAGTCCCTTGCTTCTTTATTTGCTGCTTGGATGATCCATCTGGTTCTGTCAGTGTGGTGTTGAATTCCCTGGCAATTATGATGTTGCTATTTATCTCTTTGCTTTGAACCAGTAGGGTTTGCTTTATGAATCTGGGCACTCCTATGTTAGGTGCCTAAATATTTAGGATTGTTATATCTTTTTGTTGAATTGTTCCCTTTACCACTATATAATGAAATCTTTGTCTTTCTTTACTATTGTTGATTTAAAGTCGATTTTACCTGACATGAGAATAGGTACACCTACTTTCTTTTGTTTTCCATTTGCAAGAAATATTTTTTTCCATCCCTTCACCTTGAGTCTGTATGAATTCTTATGGGTTAGATGTGTTTCCTGGAGATAGCAGATACTTGGCTTGTATTTTTTTTATCCATTCAGCCAGCTTATGTTTCTTGAGTGGGGAATTCAAACCATTCACATTGATTGGTAGAATTGATACGTGGGATGCTGTTCCATTCATCCTGCTGCATAGTAGCTTACTGCTTTGTTCTATATTTTGTAATATTGTTTTATATGAGCCTTGAGCTTTTGCTTTTGTCTGTTTTTACACTGGTGGATGACTCTTGTGCTGATTCATGTATATAATACAGTTCTAAGTATTTCCTGCAGGTTAGGTCTGGTCTTGACAAATTCCCTCAGTGATTGCTTGTCTGGAAAAGTCTTTATTTCTCTTTCATGTATGAAACTCAGTTTTTCAGGATGCAAAATTCTAGGCTGGCAGTTGTTCTGTTTAAAAAGACGGTAGAGGGGGCCCCAATTACTTCTGGCTTTTAAGGTCTCAGTTGAAAAGTCTGCAGTTAGCCTGATGCGTTTTCCTTTGTAAGTTATTTGATGTTTTTGCCTTATGGCTTGCAAGAGTTCCTCCTTCATGTTGACTTTGGCCAGTCTGATGACTGTGTGTCTTGGTGATTGCCTCTTTGCAATGAATCTCCCAGGTGTCCATTGAGCTTCTTATACCTGGATGTCTAAATCTCTAGCAAGACCAAGGAAGAATTCTTCGATTATTCCCTCAAATAAGTTTTCCAGCCCTTGTGCATTTTCTTCTTCAACCTCAGGGATACCTGTGATTCTTATATTTAGCCATTTTACATAATTCTGTATTTCTTGTGGGCTTTGTTCATTCCTCCTAATTCTCTGTTCTTTACTTTTGACTGACTTAATTCAAAAGAGTTGTCTTCAAGCTCTGAGATTCTTTCTTCTTCCTAGTCTAGTCTATTCTTAAAACTTTCTACTGTGTTTTGTATTTCCTTAAATGAATTTTTCCTTTCCAGAAGTTCTGTTTTTTTTTTTAATATGTTTATCTCTTTAGTGAATTTTTCATTCATTTCTTGTATTTTTTTTTTTGGTTTCTTTAAATTGGTTTTCTCATTTCTCTTGGATTTCATTGAGCTTCCTTACAATCCATATTTGGAATTCTCTATCTGTCATTTCAATATTTTTGTTTTTGTTAGTAACCATTGCTAGAGAGCTGGTGTTCCCCATTGGGGTGTCCTTTTGCTCTAATTTTTCATAATTCTGGAGTTCTTTTGCTGATTTCTTCTGATCTGGAGCAGCTGTTGCTTCTTATTTTTGGATTTTCCCTTGTTGTTTAGATAGGGCTTCCTCCTCAAGTCATAAGTGTGTGTTTGTAGCATATGTTTGAACTTTTGGCTTTGCTTGTGGGTGCTTTGATGATGATCTAGGTTCTGGATGGATGCCTTTGTTATAGATATCCTTGGTGTGGTGGTTTCTCAGTTGCTACTTGTTTATAGGCTGTGGCAGTGGTGGGCTATGTGAGTGGGCAGATACCCTGTCTCTCTTTGATGAGGGAGGATGGAGATCTTTGAAATCTTTGTCTTTCTCCAGCCCTGTGGTCTTCTTAGGTGTAGGTATTGTATTGACACAACCAGTTTAACCTCTGAGACGTTAGGTGGTGCTTGTGGGTGAGAATCAACCACACCCTGTATGACTGAGTCTGTAAAGGGCTCTAAAAATTGATCTCCCTGTCAGTAGGTAGTGCTTGCCAGAATTGGCAAGCTGCAGTGTTGTTTTAGGACCTGTTATTGGCTCTAGCCCCTCAGGAGAAACACTCAAATGCCCCAGGTGGTGGGTGGGGCCCTGGTACTTCCAGGTGAGTCCCTATTCTCTGCCACAGCTGACATGGGTGGGGGAGTGAGACTGGATGGGGCTGGGTTGGGCGAGCCCACCCTCAGGCTCTACAAAAGCCAGCAAGGTAGTTGTTTCTGCTGGGGTCAAAGGTCCACTCCCAACTTATGGGGAAAGCTGCCAGGGAGGAGCTGAAATGGCCCCACCCAACCAAAAAGTCTGCTTGTGGAGGTGGGGCTGTCTGAGACTCACAGTGTTGCTGTCAGGAGTGGGTTTCACTCTTCTCCTCGCTGCCCTGCTCTGCAGTCTTTCTCCAGCATCTTCTGACAAGCAGGAACTCAAACAAGCTCAGCTCACCCACAATTGTGCTATGGGCTGGGAGCTTCCCTACCCAGGATTCCAGCCTGGGCTGAGAGTGTGGCCTTCCTGTTGGGGAAGGGGTGCTCCATGAGTACTCTACAGCTGGGACCCACCCTGAACTCTCTTCTCAGTTCTGCCCACACAGGCTGCCTCACCTCCTGAGATTAGTTCACAAATCTCCCCTCTGTGCCCCTGAGAAACATAATTGAGTTCTGGGGGTTTGGGATCTGCCCTGTGGTCCTGCCCCTGGATCCCCAAAGATCAATCCCTGACCATGCCAGGGAGAAGCATGCTGGTCCTAATTTGCCTATGGAGTGCTCCAACAGGTTTGATGTCCCTCCACTTCACAGTGTGCCCTGATCTGGTGGAGCTGCCTCTAGGGAAGGCCAGCAAGCAGAGAGCTTACAGTCTGAGCACCCCTTAGTCTGCTATAGGACTTTAAGAGGGAAGGTTTGAGTCCCACTCTCTGTGGAAGCCTTGGTATGGTGTGGCTCAATTGTCTCTCTTAGCATCCATGGGTTGGGGAGGGTAAGGTAAGGAAAAGAGTCTGGATGGAGGAAAGCTAGTGCTCTGGTCATCTCTGTCCCTCTCTCTGGAGGGCAGCCCATCTGGAATGTCTAGGCTCTGGGGTCACGCAGATCCCCTGGGACCTACTGCACTCCTGTGGCTCCCACAGTCTGGACCCGAGCTAGGAAATGTTTGTGTGGGAATGAGCAAGACATAAACTGAGGAGCTGAAGCCCCCTGAGAAGGACAAAGGCACACAGTGGGTAGAGAAGCCATATGGCACTTGCCATCTTGGTTTGGGTCTGTGATGATAGGAACTGCCTCAGGGGGGCTGGGAGCTTGGTGCTTTCTCAGCCTGGTGCTTTTCTCACTGGCAGCAGTAGCTTTTGGGCTCATGTGTATATAAGTTCTCTCCAGCAGCTTAGGAGCTTGCTGACTGTCAGAGATGTGAGGGTAGAAAAAACAAACTGTTCCACTTACCCTTTTTGCTGGACTCTAAACCTCTTGGGGGTTGATATCTCCTGATATCTTGCTCCTCCTTGTTCTACTCCACAACTTCTTCCCATGGAGTCTCTTGTAGGTTCTGGCACCCTTCCTCAGAATTACAACTGATCAATCTATGTTTGTTTCTTTTTCTATTTCATCTAAAACTTTTCCTTCTTACTGAGGTGCTCTGACAACTGGTGTCTCTGGTCAGCCATCTTCCTCCTAGATCTCTAATAGTTTTATAGTAATCTTAGAATGTAGGTATTATATAATTCTTTCTCTCATTTTATTGTTTATGGACATTGAAATTGCAAGTAACATTTGCAATGAATATTATTCTGCATGTGAGTCTATGACTGAGTGCATATACATGTGTGTGCTACCATGGTTAGCCTCGTGTGCTATCAAGATTAGAGTAAATTCTTAGAGGTTGGATTTTGGGGGAGAAAAGTAGGCAAGTTTTAAAATTATATACATATTCCGAGGTTACTCTCTCAAACCCAATTTTACTCATACCAAATCTTTCTTTTCTTCTCTTTTCTTTTCTTTTTTTCTTTTTTTTTTTTTAGAGACAAGGTCTCACTCTGTGAGTCAGGCTGGAGTGTAGTGGTCATAGCTCACTGTAACTTCAACCTCTTGGCTTCAGATGATCCTCTCATCTCAGCCTCCCTATTAACGGGAGCTAGAGGCATGGAGCACCACACCCAGCTAATTATTTTATTTTTTGTAGATATGGAATCTCCCTATGTTGCCCAGGCTGATCTCAAACTCCTGGTCTCAAGAAACCCTTCCTCCTTGGCCTGCCATAGTGCTGAAATTACAGATGTGAGCCCCTGTACCCTACCTCACACCAAATATTTATGAGCACACTTTTTACCATATCTTTGCCATCACTGAATGTTATTCACATCAAATATCTTATTTAATTAAGTAGCTAGGTAAATAGCATATCATTATTTTATTAGGTTAATGAAGCTGAACATCTTTTATGTGTTTACTGGTTATCTATATTTCTTCTTAAATTAATTTGCACCTTCATTTCTTTTATTTATTTTCTTATTGAAGTATATGTTTTTTTCTTTTTTCTTTTGTATTGGCTCCCCAATTTTACTAAATATTGTAAGCAAGAGCTGTTCTTTATTAATGTGTTACTGATATTTTACTTTGTGGTATTTTATTAAGATTAATTAAATTTATTTCTCTATTTAAATATATTTTAAACTGTATGTATTAAAAAAATGTACATGGAATGCTTAAAAGTAAATTAAAACAACCATGAATTGTTTTTTTTTTCTTTTTTAAGGATTGTACATTAAGTGAGAACTACATAGAGAAATAGACTTAATTTATCTTAATGCACATACATTTGCAACAAACTCACAACATACACATTCTAGACTTTAAAAACATGTAATATATTTCAGACTTGTACTGTCTGTTCTTAATCATAGCAATATGTTAAAAGCAATTTAAAAATATTTAACAGACATAATTGAAGTATTTACCAAGAATAAAAGAAATGAGATTATGTTTGCCAGAAGTCCTATGTATCATACATTTCTTCATGTGGTCTCTTTTTAAGGCACAGCTAACTTTTAGCATATTTGTGAGAGGCATGTATAAACAAGTGTACTAATGTTATCTCTCAACAAAATATTGTTTCACAACTTCATTTTTATTTTCAATGTAATAGGGATTGTAATGGGAAATTAGCACCAGATTTACAGGCAATCATCAGATTTCAGTAACTATCTTTTAAAAGATAAGAATTGAGCAGTTGGAAGAGAAATGGAAAACGAGAAATTATAGCTGGAAAGAGATACTCAAGGAGTAAATCCCAAATTGCCACAGGACTCAAAATAAATTTATTTAGCAGGGGAAATTCTACTTCACTCATTTTCTCACTTTTCTATCAGCCAAATCTCTTTCTTAATTCCTCTAGGAAAATAAAATCAGTGAATAGAATTGATTTCTCCTATAGACAAATTCAACTCAAACCCTTTGCCATTGGATTTCAAACAATGGTAGGAGTGGTTTTAAGAAATCCATATATTAATAGAAATCTGTATCTTTCTTTCATTTTTATGTTTTTCCTATGAGTAAAGCAGACCAGTTAGAAACTTTCTTCACAACTTTAGGGCATCTTGGGTCACGAAAAAGATATTCCTGAGAGTTTCAGAGGAGCAAGAGGAGTCTCTTGCTACCAGAGACACATGCCTATTGCCTTCTAAGTGCATAACTGGCATGAATTCAGGGTAAACATTATGTATTAAAATTAATCATGTATAAACTAATGAATTAATGTCCAACATTGATTGTGTACTCATGATATGTTAAAGAATACATTGATGAGCAAAACCAGAAAGTTTTTTCCATGAAACTCAAATATATTTTAATAGAAATATACTTTAATTGGTTTTATAACACTATTTTAAAAATATAGTGGCATAGTATAAATCATGGGCATTGGTGTCACAGATATCTAGATCCTTGTCCCATCCCAGCATTGTCACTTACTAGCTATGTGACTTTGGGCAATTTATTTGACCTCTTTAAGTGGTCTTAATTATGTTGTCAGACATTATTTCCTCCTGTCCTTTGGAAGGTGTAATGCAAAGAACTCTGGACTAGAAGTAGAATGATGGCTTGTGGTTTCTGCTCCTGGCTCTGACACCTCCCTGCCCTGGGCCTCAGTTTCCTTATCTATAAAATAAGGGGATTGAATCAGGTAATTTCTTAAGCCTCTTCCACAGTTAAGGACACAAAGAACCTTTGCCTTCACACTCAATTTTACATTCATGAGGGAAAATTAGCTTTCTTCGTGTGCCCTCATTCCTTTATTATTTTACATTCTATTGCAAGGCTGTTGTTTAAAATCTAGGTGCAAAACATGTTGAAAGTTTTAATGTTTCCAAACCATTTATTTACCAGAAAAGACCTTTGCCATTGGATTTTAAACAAGGGTAGGAGTGGTTTTAAGAAACACAATCTACACTACAACTTATTTCCCAAGGGCTCTAAAAGAAAGACCTCACCTTCTAAAACTTACATTTTTGAGTAAGGTGGAGCTGAACTCTCATCTGCAGAAAACATCTGTCAGAATCTATGATTCATTGCCAGAAGGCTTCTTTTGGAACTTTTCTTAATAACAACACTGTATAACAAAAAGATGCTTTGTATTTCAGTGATGCCTTTATTTAGACCACCTTTCCAATCCATTTATAAACATGTCTAAGAAACACAGGCTATGTCTAGACTACCAAACCAAAAAGGCACCCAAATCAAACATAAACAGTGGTATAGCATTGTTGAACTGGTATATTCAGTATTCTGAACATTCATATTAGTTTATTCCATTGATAACTTCCATAAAGATCATAGAAAAAATACAAATTTTATGGCAGAAGATTTCATTTAAATCATTCTCTATCAGTTTGGACATATTTAAAACATCTTTCTTAACTGTAATTGGTGCTGATAGCTTAAAGAAATGTAGGCTATTCAGCGCTTACCCACATAAAAATATAAAAATCAAAACAGAAGTATATATTAAAATCTTTTACCCAGTTTTAAATTGTGTTGTCTATTTTCTTATTATTGAGTTAGAAGAATTTTTTATGTATTCTAGATACAAGTTCCTTCTCAAATACCTGTCCTGAAAAATACTTTTTCTCCATTCTTTGCTTGCCTTTTTGTTTTTATGACAATGCCTTTTCATAAGCATTTTTAATTTTGATGATGTCTAATTTACTGAGTTTTTTCTTGCTTCTTTGTGTTATAATTTAAATTTTTTTGTCAAGGTCACTAAGATTTTCTATTGTTTCTTCTTCTAAAGTTTATAGTTAGTGCTTACATTTAGGCTTACAATCCATTTGAGTTAGTTCTGCATATGGCATGAAATAACAGTCAAGGCTTATTTTTTTTTTTTTTTTACATATGTCTATTGAATTTTTCCACTACCACATGTGGTAGTAAAATGCTTCTCCTTCCCAACTGAAAAGTCTGGGACTCTTTGGCAAAAATCAGTTGACCATAAATGTGAGGATAGATCTTTAATATCTGTTCTATTCCATTTATCTATCTGTCTATGTTTACAGCAATATCTCACTTTCTTGATCACTAAATCTGATCAACAATTAATGGCAAATAGGCATATGAAAAGATCAACATCATTAAACAGTAAGGAAATTCAAAATAACTGTATAATGAGATATTACTCTATACTCACTAGAACAGGTAAAATTTAAAAGTTAGGTAATAACAAGTATTGATGAGAGAGTTAAATAACTGGAACTCTCATGCACTGCTAGTGGAGATGTAAAAATTTTGCAACCACTTGAGAAAACTGTTTGAAAGTTTCTAGAAAGTTTAACATATACTTACTTTACGATCTAGTCATTTAACAACTAGGCATTTATCAATAGAAATGGAAGCAGATGTTCATATATTGTACACAAATGTCCTTAGCAGCTTTATATATAGTAGTAGTTTGAAAACATGTTCCTCAAAACATGAATGGATAAATAAGTTGTACAATATTCACATAATGGAATTCTTCTCTGGAACATGGATAAATACTAAAAGAACTGTGAGTGTATGATTCCAGACCAAAAAAAAGAGTTCATAGTGAATGATTCCATTTTATATAAAATTTCAGAAAATGAAAATGAATCTATAGTGACAGAAAGTAGCTTAGCGGTTTGCTAGGGATGTGGGCCAGTGGGAAGTGGTGAGAGGAAAAAATTACAAAGATTGATGAGAAAACATTTGGGATTGACGACTAAGATTTGGGATTATCTTGAATGTGATGATGGATTCTCATATAGAAAGATAGATACTAAACACTTCAAATATTTTTTATCTGTTTTTATTTATGTACATGCTGTATGTGAGATTAGTGCAAAACAACCCCGTCAAAATATCCAGAAAGCAGATGGAGGAGCAAGCAAGAGTTAGGAGAAGGACCCAAGTTGCAAATATATACAAGGAAGTCTTATTTACAGAAGTGACTCACAAAGGTGTGAAGAAGAGACCACTGAGGAAAAACATGACCAGGAAAGTGCTGAGAGCACTATTTGGGGGTAACCCCTATATTTCTGAAAAGGAGGGTAAAAGAAAAGGCAGATCCAAAGCCCTGCAGCTTTTCTCCTCTAGGGTTCCTCATTAGAACTACAGGACACAGAAAATACTCTGAGTGACTATTTTCCCAATTCTCTCAAGGATGGTCATAAGCAGTAACATTCTAGATGCGCAGCAAGTTCATTCATTCCATTTAATGGGTACCTTAGGGCTTAAATCACTCCTGGACTTAGGTTGAGAAAGACTGTTGGAGACATAGGGATGAATTAATGTCACCAAGCAAGACAGAGTATTTCATGAGTAAAGTGGTCAACACCGCATCCATCACTTTTCTGAATTATAGGCTGATCGTCTTTCTGGTGAATTCATCCCTAACCACTACCCTACGACAAATAGCCAACGATGTGCTATTTGAGTCAACAAGCTCGGGACGACTTCACCACCAATGGCCTCCAGCAGCACCCCAATACACCACTTCCCCAGGGAACTTGGTTCCCACCCATTCCTCCAGGCCGTGGGGGGGCGCAGTCCCCTACGTCCGTGCAAGGCCACAGTCACCGGGCCGCAGCGGCCCAAAGCGGCCAACTACCCGGGGTGGTTCCGGAGTCCCACCCGCTCAGGTCCCGGCCCCTCGCGCCCAGCCCCGGCCGCCTGTCCCGCCAGACAGCACATACCCGGCGTCGTCTCCCGGCCTCCAAACTATTGGGTGGCCTTGTGAGGACCCCATCCAGGGACAGTGCCCTGGGACACTCATGCCACTCCGGCTGGGAACAGGGAAGAGACAATCGTCTGGACAGTCAGATGCAAGAAGCAGGAACCCAATGCCTCCTGGGCCCGACCAGACCGTAGCGGCGGTCACACCCAGAAGTCAACACTTTAAATATTTTATATCAACTATAGCTCGTTAGGATTATTTTTTTTAAAAAGTAGCACATGACATTTTAAACAGAATTCAAAGTAGAAGGTAGAAGAAATTTACATTCTAGAAGTTCAAAGGACTTGGTGATCACTGAGAACTGGAGAAGTGTAAGGAGGTATTTTACAAGGTATGAGACTTAAACTGTGTCTTACTGTGTATTAACAGGGGTGTTCGTGAAGGAAATGTATGGTTAAAAACTGGGCCCTGTTTTTGAATGATGCTAAACACCAGAAGTTCCTTGTAGTTTTACGCTGAAAGAATATGTCTGTATATGATACAAGCAGAAGATAACTCCACTCTATTTCCTTTTGCCCATTCAAAACTTTTCCATGGGGCTAGTCATTTCCTGTTCCTTGGTGATATCTAAGTCAGTTCTCGTGTCATTGTCTGGTCTTATTCCAGAAATAAAAATGTCGAGACCCATCTAATTGTCAAAACTCCCAATTTTATTTATAGCCAATGATCTCTCTCCAGCCTCTCCTGCTGCATCTGTTCAGGTATGGAGCCTGCATTGAAAAAGGCAATGTGTCTTCATCATCTCTGTTTTTCAACCATTGCTTTTTCTCCACCCCCTAGCTTGTTAACCTAGTTTTCTATCTTATGCAGGGAAAGAGGAATTGGAAGAAAAAAGCAAAGGGAGAAGGAACAATTTTACTTATCTGGTACTGTTGTGATCTTGCTTTAACAAATGTTTAAATTTGATTCTTTCATGAAGTGTTCTGCACTTCCCATTACTGGCATGATATGTGTTTAGTTGGTCCCTCCCCCCACTAACCCAAGATTCCTCCCTCAGTCTTGGATTTCTAAAGATGTACCCCTTTGGGTGAGGTAATACCAAACCTGCAGATGGTCCTCTGTGTCCCAATTTAAATTTATCCCTGGTCAGTTCTTTCTCATACGTCACAATTCTAGATCACAGAAAATACAGATTGTAGGAAGTGTCTGATGGCTTCTTTAACTCTCTTTTTCTGTCTCTTTCAGAGATTTCTCAGGCAACGGTATATCCTTCCTCTGACTCCAAGGGATGTATATCAAGCTTTCCAAATGATTAGATTAAAGGCCCCTTAGCTGACTTCAGTTTAGGATAAAGCACCTCCTTTCTTTTCTGCCTTTCTGAGTGGAGGGAAGGAAAAAAATACCATAGCAGTTCAGCAACTCTATCCACACACACACTCAAAATTCCTCTTATCTTCTTTAACCTCAAAAATTTTATGCTATAAAGAATATTTAATTAGCGTTCAAAACGATTTTTATTTTTATTTTGGTACTGTTTCCTTTGCTAGTCTTGTATAGGCAGTATATCACCTTAGTGTGGAATGTGGAAGCACTTGCTTGCTATTGTTTTCTTCTTGGAATTTGAGGTCTCAGCCAAAACTGAAAAGAAAGGTTTCCATTTTAACATCCTGTTATAAGAATGTATACTGCCAAGGACATGATGTAATTAATTGAATATGACTAGCAAAGTCTATGGTTCTCAGAACATAGGATTGCAAGAGGCATCGCTTTTAAGCATCTTGAAAGAATGTGTGATAGAGTTAGGATATTTAGTTTTTTGTTTGTTTGCATTTACTTCAGACTGTGTGCCAACATGGATTAGGACTTAGATTGGATAACAAAACAAAATTATGCAAAACTCTAAAAATGTCAAAATATTGGAAAGCAATCTTATTAATATAATAATTTCCATGAAAGCTATCAAAATAAAAATCATGTTTTGAAAAACAGTAACTTTTTATAATATCTAATTGACATTAAAATCATGACTTGCTTCTTGCAACTAATAATGTATGATTGATCATTTTGGCCATGGAATAATATTACTAAGTGCCAGTTTTATTATGTCTTGAAATTATTAGTGAGAGTTTAATGTCAAAAAATTTATAACAAGTTAAAATTATAAAGGCTTTAAAACTTTTTCATAAAGCTGGGTAGAATATGTATAAATTTGCTTAGAGGGGGTGTCAAAGATAAAAATCCAAACAAATAAGGAAATTGATTTAAGTTATTGCAATAGGGAGAGAACTCCAGATCTGAATATCAGAGTGCCTCATCAGGGTGGTTTTGCTTTGGCATTCGTAAATAAGAATAAATGAGTTATAGATGGTTGATTATACAGTAGGGATTGTTTTTGTAATCAGGGAGAGTCTCAGTCAGTCAGCTGAATAAAAAATGCTTATCTCTGTGTCTAGCTAGTATAGAGGAAAAACATTTAAGCTAATCATGTGTGAGCTAAAGAATGGGATTTGGAGAGTTTGTATCTGATCTTGTTATAGGTAAACAAGGAGGTCATCTGTCAGAAGAGTCACAAACAATAGTAGATGTGGAGTCTCATCTAGGTCATATGGGGAAGGGTGTTCTTTGCACTAAGCTATTTCCTGGAACACAAAAGGGCAGAGGATTGTGAAAAAGGAAAGGGTGATGAATGTTTCTTAACCACCACTGTTTTTCTGGAGGAAAGTGCTCAGGTAACGTTCAACATCCCAGTTACCTCTGGGAAGGTACTGCAAAGTTGAATTAGCAAATATTCCTTTATGTCTTTAAAAAACTTGATGACATTGTTATGATTTTAATTTTTATCATTGATGCTTTGTAAATAAAAAAATATTTTTGACTTCCAGTCCAATAAGTGATGAGCTTAAACTCATCAATCCCACCCCGTATAACAAGAGAAAACCTAAACAAATTGAAAAGCAACAACTCTACTTAGATCCATCAGAGAACTGAAGTCACAGGCAAACCATTCCCTAAAAAACCAAAGAGAAAGGGGAGTACAGAGAATCACAGTTTACCAGGAACAGAAGCAGCCCAGAAAGTAACTGGGGAACACTTCCTAGGTAATTGACTAATTGTTGGACAGTGACCATGGACTAACTCCGGAAGTAAAAGCTTCTGGGGCCCAGACTTAAAAAAGCTGTCATACATTCTGGAGGTGCTGGAATTGTGCCTCCAGGAGCCCAACAGTTTCTCAGGATGAAGATCAGAGGAAATCTTGTCATGCTACTGGCAAAGAAAGAGGAAAAACAACCATTTTGGAATATACCCATAGTCTTCTGTTCTCCCTAACAAAGCCCTACCCTCAGGGGAATCTATTTTACCAGAGCTTTAACAGTTTGGGTTTTTTTTCAGAGACTAAAGGACTTTGGAAAAAGGAAATACCCACTTCCAGCCCTCTCTAGTCTTCCTGTATCACCTAAGGAAGAAAAAAAGGCTGAAAAGCACTTGTGAGGTCAAGGGCAGAGGCTTACTAAAACATCCATCGGAGGATTATAGCACATTCCCTCATCTCCTGTTACCAAAAGTTTGGCACTTGTCCCCAAGGCCACATCAGAAGAATGAAGACAAATGGTCTGAGGAGAAGGAAAGAGAAGTTTATTAATTTGCCAGCAATTGGGGAGGCTGGCAAACTCCTGTCTTAAGGTACCAATGTCCTCACTCTAAGCAGGGATACAGAGCTTTTAAAGGGGAAGTGTTCAGCTTCAGGCTATTGCTGTTCAACTATAATTAATGGTTCTGATTCATCCTGTCTTCTGCTAAGACAATCTTGTGAACTCTGCTGGGACAATTTCCTTGAGCCATCTCCTGTGGTACAAAGAACAGGGACACACCCCTGCTTCTCCTGACCACTGGCCTGAGGCAAGGATGCAGGTTTTAATTCCCAAAACAAGTGGGGGAGGGTTTAGAGAGACAGAAAACATTTTTACTATGAATCTAGGTATATTTGTGTTTATTATTCTTCCCCCTACCCCAGTCCCCACCCCACCAGGTGACTCAGATACATGCTAGAGTCTCAGAAACCTTGGGCCAGGGCGATAATCCAGTGAAGGGGCTGCTGAGAATGGCTGACATCCCTCACTGACTGCAGCTGGAGGTGAGTGCACCACACGTGGGGAAAATTAACAGCCTCCACGAAAGGGTGCTGAGTGCCAGCTCTTCTCTTTTTGTATGCATTCGAAAGTATTAACTCTAGGACAGGAAAACTCCAGGGACAGAGGAGACAAGATAGTCTAATGCATATTAAGACCGATGATAAACTTAAAAAATTATAGGTCCAATAAGGAGGCACTGTTGAGGAGCAGTGTATCTTATTATATCTTAGGTAGAGTACACTTTTACGATGGAAAATTGCAGACTAAACTGGTCTGTGAATCCAACAAGGAAGTTCTACCACTGGATCGCACAGCCTCCCAGGGTGAGTACTTGTGAGGCATGCAACCAAGTTGGAGCACTTCTATCAAATGTGCTTTCAGATCAAGGTACATGTACACTGGCAAGACCCATATGCCCTTTGAGGAGAACTTCAGAGTTCTGGATTAGGAAATCTCCCCATTAATGGGTGAGGGAATCCATTTGCACATAAAACCTCAGCACAAAGTTCATCAACAATTCTGTTAAACAAGAGAGGTAATATTTCTTTGAAGATTTGGGAAAACAAATATATGAAAATGATTCATTACAGAAAACAGAAGATATTTGAGAAAATTTACTTAATGCTCTTGCAAAAGATAGAGGAAAACATTATCTGAATTCTTCCTAAAAAACTGACTGGATATGTCACTGGATATGAATTATAATTGAGGACTCAAATTATGTTTTATTAGACTCTCTATATACACAATGGGACACAATGTAGTTTATCATAAAAACTGTCAAGAATCACCATTGGGTGTAAGTATGCTGGAAGGAATGGCCACATCATTGAACCTACATGTATGTGCAGGATCATGCTATCCTTTTATAGTGTAATCTGGTTCATGAGATTACATGGTAATCTGTAATCATCATGATGAGCCAAAAGGAAAATTTTCCTTTTCTCTGTTACTGTTTGCAAGTGCTCCAGTTGGGTTTGCTACCAGGTTCTGTAGTCTAATGAAGTATTATCATAATAGGGGGAAAAAAACCTCACTCATGTCTACTATAACAAACTTAGCTTATATAATACTTAACATTCTAGCAAATCAACACTATTAAGCATGTCTAATTTAGTTACTCATACATATTATAGTAATTATAGTAAAAAAATTTATTTGATAATTACCACTAAATAAGCCCACTAAACAAACTCTTGAAAAAGTAATATATAATGTTCTCTGATTAAATACTTGTTACAGAAAGCATAAGCAGATTCTACCAAAGCATATCCCTGTGACACTTTGAGATGCATATGATATTCATAAATACTTTTATGCATTATATTGAGTTAAAAATCAGTGGCATATGTTTAACATTACATGTTGAGGAAATTCCAAGTTTACCTTCAATAGTTAAAGTAAACAAATGCCTAGAAACACATAAAATTCTTATAAACTGTCATTACCTGTCACCTGTCAATGTCAATGTTTTAAAATTAACAGGCATGTATTCATCAGCTGGAGTGATCGCATGAAAACCATTCCCAGATAAAGTTTGGGAAGATGAATATAAACCTTTCATGCAGAAGAAAGAACATAAAAGAGAAGTTGGTCCACCAAAAATTGGAAAGATTTCAGCAGAGGCCTTTCTTGCTTTGTGTGCTGCCTAGGCAGGAGGGCCAGGGGCCTTCCTGGATTCTGAAGAGGAGGAGGTCGGTAGGATGCTTGGGTTGTCATGCTAGGGTAACTTTGGAAGGTCTGTGTGTCTGAACTGGCCAATGTGTGTGATATAGTCATTGTATATGTTATTGGCATGCCTAGAATTGTCAGGATGTGAGAGCCATCACTGTGTCTTGACTCTGGAGTATCATATCAGTCATCTGGTGCTACCAGTTTATCCAGAAAGGCACATATGCTCAAGTAGGTGGTTGCTGAGGTTATCACTTATACCTATTTTCTAGCATGTTTGTAGCCTTGGGGTGATCTGCCCTTGCAGCTAGGATGTTGCCAGAGGCAGATTGCTGCTGGGGTGGGATGTTTTAACAGCTCATTTTAGAATTCACACTCCTGTTACTCCAGTAATACCCTTCTAGCTGAGTACATCCGAGCTGTCTGACACTCTTCTCTCCAGGCTAGTAGGCAGGAAATGGATTTCTAGAATGCAGCTTGGATCCCAAGTAATCTGGATAATAGGAATCCCTTCATCCCCAAACTCTCTTTCCCAGATGATCCTTCTCATACTTGGGGGCATGCAGGTGCTCTGTCCCCAGCAGTTGCTCTCTGCCTCCTGTAGTCTCTGAGTGAATCCAAGTCACAGTTTTACCAGCTACCGTTTGAACAACTCTTTTAACCCCTCTGTGCCGTTGATAATTCATGTAAAGCAAGGGTAGGAATAGGATTTAACAACAAAGATTTAAAAGGCCCGGCTCCACCATTTTCAAGCTGAGTGACCATGGGCAAATTATTTAACCCTTTTGCATTTCAGTTTCTCCCTTTGTAAAATGAGGATCATAATAGTGCCTGCTTCATAGAGTTGATGTGAAAATTGAAAGCGTTAATGCATGTAAGTACATAGGACAGAACCTGGCACATTGTAGACACTATGTATTTGCTATTATTACTGCCACTATCATCATCATTATCATGCAGCTTTTCCCAATATGCAGCTGGACAGTTTTTCATGTACTCATTGGATGTCTCTCCTTCATTCATCATTGTGATTATATAAAAATTATACATAGGTGAAGCTTCAGAAAATGTAAGTAGAGAGATAAATAATGTAATACATGGGTAATATTTGAGTCATGTTTCAATAGGCTACTTTTTCCCTTTTAACTTTACTGTTTAAACATTATTAATGGATATATCATTTTAATAAAAATATAAACTTGAAAAATGCTTATATCTGACAAAGAGTAATGACAAGCATCTGGAGAAAGGAAGTATTATTTAACATATGGCGGTTAGACAGTCGGCTAGCTTCTGTCAAAATAAATTTTTAATGGAGAGAAATTTAAATGTTGAGATAACAAATAAAAAAGAGAGAAAATAAAGGGAGAGAATTTCTGAATAAAGATTGAATTTATAAGGTTAAAGTCACAGAAAGTCTCACCACAATAATATGTTAGACTTGAGGTAACACTTTTGGAATGGTGGAGTGAGGACATTGGTAAGCCTTTTCTTCCACAAAAGCAACTAAATATCAGCAAAATTACCTTTTTCAGGACTCTAAGCAAAGGCTTACAACGCTCTGAAGAGCAATTATATTCCAGAAAAACTACTGAACTTTGTGATTTTTTAACTTGGCCTATTCCCATTCCCCTGTCCACAGAAATGCAATTTAAAAACCACAATAAACACCATTTACTCCTACTAGAATCACTATCATAATTAAGACAGACAATAATAAATGTTGGTGAGGATGTTGAAAAATAGAGATCATGGGAATATAAATTGGTGTAGCCACTTTAGACAACAGTTTGGCAGTTTCTCAAAAAGTTAAACATAAAATTACCATATTATCCAGCAATTCCACTCCTAAGCATCTACCCAAGAGAACTGACAACTATTAAGAGCTTTATTGCAGAGAATCCTGTCTGATGGCAATAGAAGAAACATTCCTGATATGACACTGATTAGCAGAGATAATAGTCATATGTCAGTGATGGGAGGAGCTGTCCTCAGTTTGGCCTCAAACCCTGACTCTTGCTTCTTACCCTGGAATTCGAATGAGACAGTCACCCACAGTGGACTCATTCACTTTTGTGATGGGACGTAGGAACCCTCTTATCCGAGGCTATCAAACTGGTATCAGGTTAATCAAAATGTCAGTTGTAGGCCTTCTGCTGTGGTCCCGAATTTGAACCCAAATTTTTAGTAAAAAACCAGAGAAGTAAAGCTTGAACAATGCCACAAGAGGTGGTAATAATTTGGTAAAAACTAACAAAAAGAATCCAGTTGCATAAAATTTCGCAGAAAAAAAATTATGATCTTTAAAATGTGTCACGGGATAGGGTTAATTCTCTGAAGATGTATAGAAAAATCAGTCCGCTGTTGGAGGAAAGGAATGCAATGTTTAACAAAAGTAAATTGCTGAAAAGTTGTCATTACAAAGAAATCCTGAAGTGTGCAATTGCTGTAGTTGAAGCAGATGGAGTTAATCATGCCACGTTCAAGATTTTTTTTTCACCTCCCTTGAAATAATTAGCCACGAGACTATAAGTACATTTTTCATGTCAAATGGACAGTGGCTTCAAAGCAATTGGAGGGCAGAACTGAGAGAGAGTGAGAAAAGACTGACTGGATGCACGAAAGACAAAATATCAACATTTCTTGTATAACCACTGAACATGTGTCAGCAAGCATGAGGTCACTTTTTGACTGGGAACAATAGAACTAAAATAGGTAGTTTGTTAAATAAGAGAAGCAAGGAAGTGGAGTTCATCTTGTCTACCAACTCAAAAATTTGCAGAATATTGGGGCAACATAGGAGTTTAGTTAAACCTAAATTCAAACAATATGAGGTAAAGTACTATTAAACTGCTAGAAAACTAATGTTAAATATAATGTCTGGAAAAGAAGAGCAAAATCCTAATTCCAACACTGCTCACATCAAACTTGACATCTTTTGGTCCAAACTGCGCACTTGGCCTATTGGTGGCAAGGTTGGGTGTATCAGGAAAGCAACTATGTAATAGAAGATACAGTAGGAGCCCTCTTATCCAAGGCTATCAAATTGGTATTAGGTTAGTTAATCAAAATGTCAGTTATAGGATTTCTGCTGTGGTCATTTGAACCTGAGTTTTTAGTAAAGAATAGTTAGTGAATCTTATGAGATTCACTTTGGCTGCTCTCAGATTCTATAATAGTTACATGAACAGAAAGTAGGCACGTTTCTGATTTGGCCGTGCTAGAACTACTTACTGTGAAAACTAGTGCAGGATATCACCAACCAGAAATAATAATAATAATAATAATAATTGTAATTTTCTGGTCATAGCCTTACATGTACATATGTGTGTGTGCGTATAATATATATATATTTATCACACATGAACTCCTGTAATTGTAATAGTACCCTTTGAAGTAGGTCCTATTATTATGCCCTCATTTTCCTAATAAGTCAGCAGAGATGCTGAGAGATTAAGTGACTTCACCACATCACACAAATAGTAAGTAGCAAAGCTGAGATTGAAACCCAATGATCCCACCTTCAGAGACTATGCTCTTAACTGCAGTGATATAATGGTGTGACACTACACTGAAAACATAGTTTTTGCTATAATAATATATGTCATACTCTTCCTCCTGGATCTAACCAGAGGTTTCTTACTTGCTATTGCTGACTATTCTGTGAAGTGTCTCTTTTTGCTTCTTCTCTAGAGTAATCCCAGTCAACATTTATGAGAATGCCATAACTTACATGCAGCCTCAGTGGAATCGAGTTGCTTTTCTGCAGTATTACAGAGCATGATCCTGGGAGGCCTAAACATAAAGTCGATGGAAATTTACCCAATTCAAAGATATAGCATCCTATATATCATAAGATAAAAATGCTCAAGGGGGCTTTATCTAAATTCTACTTACATAACCTGGGAATAATGATTGAAAAATGTTTTTAAAAAACACACAAAAAATGTTCTAAGCACTTTTGCAATGAGTAATTGATGTTTGTGGTATCCAGGGACAAATTAGTCATTCAGAATTTCAGAAAGGAAAGCAAAGCCCCATGGGTGTTTCTCCAAATATTATTTTTCTTCTTCTTTTTTTCCCTTATTGTCCCTGTTTATTGTAATGACCTGTCTGAATTTGGGATGCCACCCTCCTCTCTCCATATCACTAAGACTTGAGGGACCCTTGAATGTTCTGGTGTTTCCACAGGATACAACTAATCCTGAGGCTGGTCAGAAATGATATAAGGAGTTGTAAACCAGAGAAGTTAACTCAGTCTTGCTCTAACCTAGGGCTTCTCTCTCCCTACATTCTAGCAACAATACCCCAGACACATGCCCCTAAGACTTGGTCTGGTTTCATAAGCTTAGCCAATGCTGCAGCCATCTTCTAGGGCAGAAATATGTCATTCCCTTCCTGCCCTCCCTTCCCAAAACTAAAACCAACCACAGTTCTATCTTTTAAATTTAAGTCTTGCAACCCAAGGGTTTAAGCTCCTGCCTATTCCAAGCATTGACTGGCCCTCAGGGCCTAGAGAAGCTGTCTTTCTAAACTCACTTTTGAGTACTTTTACCATTTTACTTCTTGGCAGAATATTCTGATACTTACTATTAGTTCAACCACTACTTGCTTCCTCTTATCATTTAGTCTTTAAAAGTTCAAGCCCTTGCTGTATGGAAGTCCCTCTGATCCATGACTTAGTAGGTTTGTCCTCAACCTGCCCCCACTCTGCCATGTCTACAGGTCAAAAACCTACCCTATTTCTTTTTCTCATGATTTTCATGTTCCTTTAGTTATTAGAATTACCATTTTTCATTATTTGATGCCTAATTCAAAGAACACTAGACTCTAATCTCCAATGGGGCAGGGATAGTCACTCCCATTATTTATTTTATTTTTTGGTCTTTTCATGGTTAAATCCCTGATATGTAGCACGTTAGCATAAAACCTGGCATGTAATAGACACTCAAAAATATGTGTTGATAAAAGGAAGAAAAGAAGGAAGTGAGGAGGAAAGAAAGAAAGACTGGACTTGGAGCTTTAAAAACTAGAACTCATTCAAGAATCAGTAATTAAAGATAAGGTGCTAATATATCTTTGTTTCTGAATTCAAAAAATATTACATTTTGGCAGGTAGCTTAATCTACTAGTGATGACATTTAGATCAATAGTCATTGACAACTTAGTGATAGCTAAGATTTAAATATCATTTAAGTGCTAGGAATGTTTATTTAGAAACCAGTACTAACATTTAGATTTTTGCTACTAAGAATGATAAATGCAAACTGGTGAGGCAGGTAGAATATGAAGTCATACATACTCATGTTTCAATTTCAGCTTAAACTGTTAATAGTCATGTGAACATGGATAAGTAAATAAAGTTCTAGGTAGTTCACTTTCCTCACCCTAAAGGGGAAATAATACTTTTCATTTAGATTAGAAAGCATTAGCAGTTTTTGCCTCTAAGGACAAGATAGAATATTTTGTTTAAGCATTACAGGAAAGAAAAAAAGAATGACACTATAAAAGAAAAATTAGTCACTTGAAAAAATATAATTAATATTTTAAGTTAATAAAACATTATAAATAGTTTAGATAACATCATTTTTGTAAAAGAATCTAAAAAATAAAAAAGCATAAAAATGTATTATCCTGAGTTACCAGGAATTATCTCTGTGTTGTGGGTTTGTATTTTCTTTGTTGAACATTTATGTTTGTTAGTATGTATGATAATTAGAAATAGAAATAGATAGATAGATAAGATGCAAAGGATAGGGGAATGTAATATGTGTCAGATCAATGTTTTTAGCACATTTGTTTTGCTAAATACCAGAACACTGATAAACAGAAACTTGCCAAATGTTAAGCAGTACATTAAAACAATATTTGTTTTAGTGGTCTTTAGTAGTAGTAGTAGCTAATTAGTAGTGTTTTAAATGAAAAAAAAAGCCAATTATTACTATTTGTCTTTTTAAATTTTGGATTTTAAACTAAAGAGTAAAATTGATAATTGTCACACATAAATTTTTCTTCTTGTAAGAGAAATTATACTACGTTTCTAAGTATAGAAGACACAACATAACAAAGTTTGAGAATAGTTTTGGTTGCTTTGAACAGTTAATTGTTGATTACAATAATGGTACATGAAGAGAAACGTGGATGCAATATAGCTGACACTTCCATGACTCAAGATCTCTCAAATGTTGTGTAATTTGGCGTGCTAGTTGTACTGGTATATTTCACTTGTCCTCACAGCAAGCAAGGTAATGAAATAGGATATTATTTGAGCCAAGTAATTTTATTGGAAATCATACAGTTCAGTTGTAGTTGTTGAATCTCTCCAGGACAAGTCAAAATACACCTTAACTTACAAATATCCAAAGTTCTGACCTTTCGATTTTTCATAAATTTTTCTTCACTGACATGAGTTATTCTTCCCACCCTTTTCCAGTTAGCAATTTGGATTCTTTCCTGAAGAGGATTTTTCCATGCACATCACATAAAGCTATCCATCAACTTCTTCCCATGCTTAGGTTTTTATTCATCTTAACCAACACCAATTTTTGTTGGCAACAAATCAGAGCTAGGGAAACTACAAATGGAAAAGATATGACATGTCAACCAGTATAACTTCCTAAAACAGGATTACTTCTTAAAATTTATTTATTTTATTTTATTATACCTGACATCATCACAATAGCATCATTATTCTTTAATCAGAGTGAGAATATTTTCCTTGTTTAATGCTTTATATAATATTCAGTTTTATGTTTTCTCCCTTCCCAGAGTTAGAGGAAAAAATGAAGAGAAATATTTTGGCTGCATAATTCTCCTCCCATCCCTGCCCATGCCAAGTCTTTTCTTTTGAGCTCTGAACTATTAACTCTTAGTGCAAACAGAGGAATTACTAGGCCAAAAGGGATTTTCCTCACTAGAGAAGAAAAGGGAACAAAGTTATTTGTCATTTACTGGAGAGGAGAGAGAGGAAAGTTATCCAAAATGTATTCTTCTTCTTTGCTTAAAAATGGCCAATGCCATGGTCCTCCTTATAATTATTTCCCTCTCTCCGAACTTTCTTGTCCATAACTCAACTTTCTTACCCAGTTTTTCACCAATTATACAAGCAGTTCACAGTATGCAGCAGGCATTGTTCTAAGTGCAGGGTTTATAAAATTGAAATTCTGTAATCTCAATATTTGAGGTTGTGGGTACAGATGGCAAACAACAGTTACATACTACTTAAAAAGTTAAGGAGGTGGGTCAGAGCTAGTCTGCGGCCTTGCCAATCTAAGCAGAAGCCACAAATGCCTGCCAGGTTTCCTCCAAACAGTAGTTTGACAAGGAGAGGAAATGAGGGGATTGTATACTGCACTGGATTAGCCAGAGAAGAGAAAATTTAACTGGTGAAAAGGAGAGAACACTAGGAAACATTTGAGAATCTGCCTCTGTCCCAGACCATGCCTGAGACTTGACACTCAAATCAGGGTTTTGGTCTTCTGCTTGGCACCGTGGCTTAATCTGCAGTTTCTTCAAAATGCCCAAAGCCTTGTCTCCTATTAGCTTTGACTGCAAACCAGTCTAGGGAAATCTGTGGGAAAGGACATTTAATTAAAGTTAAAAAGAAAACTTAAAAAAAAGTATTTATCTGTTTCAATGTTCAGAGATTCTTACTTTTATTCTCTCCCTTTCCTGAATCCTGTTCTGATCCTGAACCAAATTTATAACAATATAATTAGTGTTAATATAAGGTGTTACCCATCAAAAATTGCTGCAATCTTGATAGTTGAGTAAATAAAAACTGCATAAATGTTACCCCCCAAAAAATTATTTAAAGAGGAATATACACACTGCAATGTAGATATGAAAAGTCATTATCTGTGGAACTACAGAAAGGCTTCAGAAAAGGAGTGCTTGAGTTGTGATATGAGTTGTGAGCTGAAAAATGACTAGAAGGAATTCATCAGTCAAACTGGCCAAGCCAAGGGAACAGAGTATGCAAAAAGTAGAAGCTTCGAGTGAGTGTGGCATGCCAGGCAAGCAGTTCTGTGTCATAAAATGGATATCATAAGATCTTTTGATTTTTTTTCAGAAAAATCTCATCTGGGACTATGGAGGGTTAAAATAATAAAGGGAAAACAACAAAGTTTAGATTTCTAAAAGTTTGTTCATCTTATTGGTATAGATCTTCTGCAAAGATATAATTATTTAAAATGTTTAATTAATTTTAAATGATGGATAACAAAATCCCATACTAAAAAGAAAGACAGGAAAAACACTTCTGAAATGGAAAAGGAAGGACCTCTAAAATCCTTTCTTTCAGAAAAGCAATTAAAACAAAAATAGTCAAAATCAATTTTTATAGAACTCTGGAAATTGACCATAGGCTTATAGCAATACTAAGAGAATTTATTTTTAAAATATGACTGAATCTCAATACAAACAAAGATCTTTGTGGCATTTTGACTTATTGTCATTTTCACTCTCCAACTCTGTGGTAGCCTTGAAAACCAATAGCCTTGCAAACCGTAGTAGCTGTGAAAATTAGCAACCTACCCACCATGTGATGGCAGAATTAATTGGAAGCATCCCATATAGCCTGAGCCCCAGAAAACTGCCACTATTTGACTAGTCTTGCAGTTTCCTGGAAAAGCTCCAATCTCAGGGCTTGTGTTTGTTTGGCATGACTATAAGATTGTTATGTGTGAACAGTCCTATCTCTGAGTTGTTTGTTGGCAATAATCAGTGGCAAATGTTTAATATTGTATCTGTCCAAGATGGCGATACTAGTAAGACTAACAAAGGCAGACCAAAATACTTTCAAGAAACTTTGAACGAGGTGTCCACAGGGGGCTTTGAAAAGCTCTAATATATTCTTGGAAATCAAGAATTCCAGGTCCATATACAAGGCTATGTGCATGCCCAGAAAAGACCTGAGAGGCATTCGTCTTTCACCTCTTATTAATTTTGAGACTCTGCACAGCAGGAAGTAAAGATTAAGGCCTGGTTATTATAAAAATGTCTGCCAAGGCATTAAGGACACACCCCAACACATACACAGAGCCCCTTGGCAAAGGCTGAGAGATTCATTTGTTTGATGTATTTAAATAAATCTCTGTCCAACCGTGAGCTGATCACTAAGCTAATTGAGCAGAGACTTCAGTAGCCACATGTGACAAAGAATACAGACTTTACAAAATTAGTCCAGGAAAGTCAATAAATAAACAAATAGCAACAACAACAAACTAGGTAGAAGACACTGATTTTAAGAGTTACCACATTATATTTTTTACAATGTTCAGTTTTTAACGAAAAATTATGAGACATGCAAATAAGCAGGAATTTATGGTCTATACATAGGAGAAAAGCAGACTGTAGAAAGTGTTTTCGAGGAAACCACAACATTGGACGTACTAGGCAAAGACGTTAAATGAGCTATTAGAAATATGTTTGAACAACTAAAAAGCCCGTGTTTAAAGAATTAAAAGAAAGTAGAATGATATCTCATCAAAAAAAGAATATCAATAAAGGTATAATTTTTTCTTAAAAATTAAGAGAAATTGTGCAATTGAAATATATAGTAAGTGCAATGAAAAATTCACTAGAGCTGAAAAGCAGATTTAAACTGGCAGAAGAAAGAATCAGAAAACTTGGAGAGATGTTAGTTGAGATCATCCAGTCTGAGGAACAGAAAAAAAAGTGAAGACAGATGAACACAGCCTCAGCATCCTGTGGGATACCATCAAGCATAGGAATGTATTCATTGTATTAGTTTCCTATTGCTGCTGTGATAAATTACATAAAATTTAGTGCCTTCAAACAACACAAATTTGTTATCTTACAGCTCTCAAGGTCAGAAGTCTCACTGGGCTAAAGCCAAGGTCTCAATCAGGCTGCGTTCCTTGTACAGGCTCTAGGGGAGAATTTGTTTTCTTGTCTTTTCCAGCTGTTAGAGGATGCCTACATTTTCTGGCTTGTGGACACACATCAATCTAAAATCTGCTTTTGTTATAACCATCTCTGACTCTGACTCTTCTGCCTCCCTTTTATACTTAGGAAGACACTGGTGATTATATTGTACACACATGGATAATTCAGGATAGCAACTACATTTTCAGATTCTTAATCACATCTTCAAAGACACTTTTGCCATGTTATTTAACACATACTGTGTATTAGGACATGAAAATTTTTAAGGAGACATTATACAGTCTATTTCATGCAAAATGAAAGTCCCTAAAAGAGTACAGAGACAGTAAGAGTCAGAAAGGATATTTGAAGAAATTGTGGTAATAGGCTTCTCAAATTTAAAGAAAAATATTAAAATGCAATTCAATAATCTTAGTAAACTCCAAGCATGATAAACTCCAAGAGATATAAACCTAGACATGTAATAGTCAAGCATTCAGAAGAGAGACTTTTAAAGCTGCAAGAAAAAAGTGACTTATCACGTAAAAGAAAATGTCAATAAGCTTAATGGCTGGCTTTTCGGTAGAAACCATGGAGATTAAATGGCATTGGGATGACTTTTGAAAGTGTTAAAAAAAAAAACACTGTGAACCAAGAATTCTGTATCTAACAAAAGCATCCTTCAAAAACAAAGGAAAAATTAACATATTCTTAGGTACCAAAACTGAGATGCTTCATCATTAGCAGACCTGCCCTAGAAGAAATACTAAAGGGGAACAAAAAGCATTCTATAATAAAGATATCTGCACTTGAATGTTTATGGCAGCACAATTCACTATTGCAAGGATGTGGAAACAACCCAGGTGCCCTTCAATCCATGAGTGGATTAATAAAATGAGGTATATGTATACCATGGAGTTCTACTCAGCCACAAAAAACAATGGTGATCTAGCACCTCTTATATTACCCTGGATAGAGCTTAAGCCCATCCTTCGAAGTGAGGTATCACAAGAATGGAAAAATAAGCATCACATGTACTCACCGTCAAATTTGTACTAACTGATCAGCACTAAGATACTCACATAGTAGTAATATTTACTGGGTGTCTGTCAGGTCAGGGGGAGGGGGTGGGTAAACTCACAACGAATGGATGTGGTACACACTGTATGAGGGAAGGGCACGCCTCTGGCCCTGGCTTGGGTGAGGCAAAGTCATTTCTTGTAACCAAAATGTTTGTGCCCCCATAATATCCTGAAATAAAATAAAAAAAAAAGAAATGCTAAAGGCAGGAGGGGGGCTCCTTCAGGCTGAAATAAAAGGACAGTAGACAATAACTTGCTTCAATGTAAAGAAATAAAATCACTGGTAAAGATAACTACATAGAATAAATGGAAGTGACAGCATATATATCTTTTGGTTTGTAAGTGTTTTCTTCTTTTATTTGTTATAAAGTGCAAGGGCATAAATCAATAACACTCTAGCCTGGGCAACAGAGTAAGACTCTGTCTCAAAAGAAAGAAAAGAAAAGAAAAGAAAACATAGGAGTAAATCTTTATGACCTTAAGTTAAACACAAATAACAAAAGAAAAAGTAGGCAAATTAGAGAATCTAAATTAAAAATCTTTTGTGTTCAAGGGACACCATCAAAAAAAAGTAAAACAACCCATAAAATTAAAAAAATGCAAATCATATATATGTTAAGGGACTAATAGCCAATATATTAGGAAATCTAACTCACCAATAACGAGACAAACATCTCAAATTAAAATGGGCAAAATGTTTGAATAGACATTTCTCTAAAGAGGATATACAAATCCCAAATAAACACATGTAATCATACCCAACTTTATTAGTCTTAGGGTAATGCAAATCAAAGCCATAATAAGATACTACTTGGCATTTACTATGATGGTTAATATGAAAAAGACAGATAGTAAAAAGTGTTGATGCTCATGCATTTCTCATGGGATGGTAAAAAATTGTACATGCACTTTGGAAAACAGTTTAGTTGTTCTTCAAAAAGCTAAACATAGAGTGACTACATGACCCAGCAATTTTACTCCTAATTATATTCCTCCTAAAAATAAAAAATATGTGTCTACATAATAACTAGTACATAAATGTTCATAATAGCTTTATTTATAATAACCAAAAGTGGAAACAGCTCAAATGTTCATCAACTGGTAAATGGAAATGTAATATACGGAACATTATTCAGCAAAAAGGAGTAAAGTACAGATACATGCTGCAATACAGATGAACCTTAAAAACAGTATTCTAAATTATACAATCACAAAAGATCATTTATTTTATGATGTCATTCATATGAAATGTCCAAAATAGGTAAATCCATAGAGGGAGAGGCTAGATTAGTAGTTGCCGAGGGCTGGGGAGTGGACATTTCTATGGATTTGTGAGGAGATGAAATTCAGTCCATAGCATTCTGCCTTCTGCTCCCTCTCAATACATGTCCTTCCACATGCAAAGTATATTCATCTCATCCCAACAGCCCCCAAAGTCTTAACTCATTTCAGCATCAACTCCAAGTCCAAAATCTCAACTAAACATTGTCTGAATCAGGTATAGGGGAAACTCAAGGTATGATTCTTCTTGAGACAAAATTCCTGTCCAGTTGTGAATCTTTGAAACTAGACAAGTTAATTGCTACCAAAATATAATGGTGAAACAGACATAGTATAGAAATTTCCATTCCAAAATGGAGAAATCAGAAAGATGAAAGAGCTGATGGATCCCAAGCAAACCCAAAACCCAGCTAAACAAATTCCACTGGATCTTAAGGCTAGAGAATAATCCTCCTTGGCTAAATGCTCTGCCCTCCAGCCCCTTTATGCCTACTGGGGTGGCAACCCCACCTTCAGGGCCCTTACGTGTGGCAGCCCCTTACCCTCAGCCCTGGGTGGTGATCCCACCCGCTCAGCCACAGCCTGTGGATTGTCCCTGAAGCCCTGGGTTGGGCAGTCTTTCCCACTGAAACCAAAGAAGGGTTCCACCCTCTGCAACCAAGGAAGAGACAGCCTTGCCTCTCGGGCTTGCACACTCTGGGGCTGTGGTGCCAGTGAATTAACCACCATTCACTTGATAGCAGGTGTTTACCTAGGAGTGGAATTGCTGGGTCATACACAGTAGCTCTGTTTAACCTTTTGAGGAACTGCCACACTGTTTTCCAAAATGGCTGAGCTATTTTATATCTCCAACTATGAACGAGGGTTCCAATTTCTCCACATCTTTAGCAATATAGTGTTTGGTATTGTCTAAGCCTTGTCATTTTAATGGAACTTTTGGGCACGCTCAATGTCATCATAGTTATAAAGTACAACCTCTCACATTCTTTCCTCTGCCCTTTGACAATGCATTTGCCTCCATCTCTGTCATTCTTTCTCATCAAACTAGTGCCAGCTGACTTCCAGAAAGCAAAATATAAAAGAGATCTTGTGAGGCTGTTTAGGGTTTTTATTATCTATTTTTAAAATACTTTGTTTTAGTACTGTGACATTTGCTATCACTTAGTTAATTTGGTTTTGCAAAGCAAACTCTCTGAAGCTAGTTAATTTTGCTTAGATATCCTTCCTGCAATTGCCTTCCAAATAGTTTCTGGTTGCTTGGAGTTCAGCTGGAGTAAGCCTCAGGCCAAAACTGTCTAGTTAGTGTCAGACCATTTACACATACAGAAAAAAAGCAAATTTAAAAAATCAATGTAACTAATTAATATAATAGCATAAATTATATAATTGCTCAGTAGTTAGTGATGTTTGCATAGCAAATTAACTCACAGTTTTAAAACAAATTTATGTTCTTACAATAATCTCTTCACAAGCACCAACGTGAGACATGTCTAAATACCAAGGGAAACATAAATGAGGTAGGATAAATATTTTTTATTCAGTTAACTGTGAATTTTCTTAATAGCCCAAGTAAAACTGGTGCTTCTAGTTTCCAGCTGTGTAATTCCTGTCTGTAATTTTTTAAAAAAAAAAAAAAGAGATTCTAGTTTGGTTCACAGGGTCACATAAACCTGGGATATCCTCCTTAACTTTAAGTTGAAGATTATCAGTATCAGACTGGAATTAAGTCATGAAGGATTATTGACGGATTCATTAGAGCTGATGTCGTAATGTTTCTTCAACTCATAAAATACATTTACTGTGAAGCCAGAGCTTCACAGATTTTCTGATACACAGATTTTTCCATGGTAACAGAGGATGATCTTGTCATTTTGTAATTTACTAGACTGAACTAAGGCGCAGGCCAAGCACGTGTTTGAGAAAGTCAGTGGAAGCTCACAGCATGCAGAACAAATTCCAGTCCAAAAGTAAAGGCATTACAAATGCCTAAAATTACAGTCTTTATCTCTAAGGCAGGTGTTTCAAAACTGGAGTGGTCCCAAATATTTTTTTTTCCTTCTTGGTTATTGTTTTTCTACAAGAATTTGAAAAGGATGTTAAAGATAAGGCAGGTGTTAAGATAAGATTCTTGACCAGGAATGACTCATTGAGAGCCAATCAGGGATTTTGTATCTGTGAACACAAGCAGGGCGGTGGCTTGGCTATGCCTATGAAAACTCCTTTCAATTCAAAAGAAAGAAATATTTTTAAACAAAAGTTTGAAATAATTCCCACTTTAAGGGAAAAAAAAATCTCTGGAGTCATTTGCACTAATTAGATTACAAAGAAGGTGTTACTATGTCACTAGAAAGTTATTTGTTCTGACTTTGCTATTATGTTAAGGTGTATTACACCTTAATATTTAAAATATTATTAGCTGATACCTAAAATATCTTAGTACAGTTAAATTATGCATACCAAAATGAATTATTAAAAATGAATATATTAATGAATGAGTGTATCAATAGCAAAAGGGTACAAACATAAAATTTAAGATGTTCAGCACTAGTGTCTTCCAGAGCTACGCTAATTTATTTTTCCTCACAAGAAAATTGTATAAATAGATAATATCAAGACAGAGGTTCATTGGTCGGTTTGTAATTCACCTCCACTGGGAATTATGGCAAGGAACAGTTGCCCTTGTTAACCTGCGAACATTTTTCACTCCCTTAGGTCATTGACTCTGGCTCAGGGGTCCAATTTTCCTTTCATTCATTAAGCACATTAGGAAGCAGAGTTCCTAACCCTTTCCAGTCTAAATGTGGAACAATCACATCCCCTCACAATCAACTGCCAGTGTGCTGGGACCTTTACGTTTCACTGTGCTCTTGCAGTGACGCAAGTTTTTAACAATTGAAGGATATTAACTCAAAAACTTGTTTTCTAATTGGAGGAGCTCAAGGGATTTCAAATAAATGAACTTGCATAAACTGGAAGCTGATACATGTGCCTTTCCAATTATTTTTTGTTCAAATTAGGGGAGAGGGCACTGCTAATCTCAGAAAGCAGATTTCAAAAATTAGTTTAGCTATGAAGCCAACTCACAATAACAAAACTGAGCAGCTGTGAATTGTTTAGATAATTGAAAAGACAAAATGTTGTCTTTCATCTTAGTAAAGATATCATATATTCAGAACAATGGCATTTCATTATTTAAATCTATGCATTTTTGTTAATCCATTGGATTATTTCCTTTCCTTTGACCAATTGGAAAGAAGGAAAAAAATGTACAATTGAATATTAAATGTGTATCAATCTGTCTTACTTTTCTCTAATTAACATAACTTAACTGTGAATTTTTTAAAACATGAATTATCTATTTTGTAACAATTATGATCCAAATGTTGTCTTTGTTAGTAAACAGGACACTAACAAATCTACATTGTTAGTATCATCAGGAAAAGTCTTCCCCCATGTTTAAATTAAGTACATCACATTCGAGAGACTAAAAGGAATATGTCAAACGGTGCTTTCTAGAAATTTTCAAACTGAACACTGCCATAGTGAGTTAAGGAAACTTGGTTTGGAAGAATTATAGAGAAATCCTTAGTGTTCATTATCACTTCCCACATCCTCACAGGAGTGAGAGGGAGAGAGGGAGAGAGAGGGTTAGCGAACAAGAGGAGGAGAAAGTGGATGCTCATAGTTAATTAAACTTTTATTGAGATAACATTAGATAAGTTTTAGGAAAAACAAGATTTTTACACTTTTCTTAAAATCTATAATTGATCTTCACAAGGGAAGGTATTTGTTAAGAAAATATTTTATTTTATCATTCAGGAATATCTTTTTTACATAAAATTATATGTTAATATATAAATCTATCAAAAGTTGGATATTAAAAAGCTGCCAATTCAAACACACACACAATATCTCTAATGGCAAAATAGTGTCTTATACTTAATAAATATTTCTTTTGGTCAGCTCCTGAAATTAAGGCATTTACTTGGCCAGTTAATAAGATGTGCATATTTGGCTATAGGATTGGAATAACTATGTATTTAAAAATTTATTTAAATTACATGAGTTATTCATGAATATATATATGTCTTGTAAAAGATTTATATAATACAAAATGCAACTGGGCAACTAGTTCTGCAATATAGATTACTAGTAGTAGAATGTTTGGAAAATGTGACTCCGTAGTTTTCATCCCTTTATTTGTTCTACACACATTTATTTTGTAATATATAACCAATTACCAATTTACAATTCCATAAGATTATATGAGATTGCCTGTTTTCCCATAACTATATCAAGACAAATATTAGCCTTCAAACATTCCTTAATATTTTGGATAAACAAATCTTCCTTGATTTTTTGATTTGCCTTTCTCTTATTATTAGTGTGTTCGAGTATATTTCAATGTATTTTTGACTACTTATATATTACTTTTATTTGGCTCTTTGAATGCTTTACTTGCATCTTTTAGGTGGTTCTTATTTTTCTATTTGGTTATATCAGAGCTTTTTATATAGTCTCAACTTGGAGTAGTTGCACTGAATGGTTTATTTTTCAAGGTATTTTTACCAAGAATACTAATTGTCACTAAATTTAGTCCCTATTTTGCATCCTATGAAAACAATAATAAGATCTTCCATTAAGGAACAACAGACTAAGAATAAGTGAATGAATTAATATATAAGATAACTTCTATGAAGAAAGTAGATTATAAATGTAAGTTACAACAGGAGCAGTTTTCATTGGTGATGGGAATACAAAATTGTACAGCCACTTTGGGAGATAGTTTGGCAGTTTCTTACAAAACTAAACATATACTTACTACTTTCTAGTAATCATGCTCCTTGGCATTTATCCAAATAAATTGAAAACTTATGTCCATGCAAAACCCTGCACCCAAGTATTTTTAGCAGCTTTATTTATAATTGTCAAAACTTGAAAGCAACCAAGATGTCCTTTAGTAGGTGAATGGACAAATAAATTGTGGTATAGCCAAACAATGGAATATTATTCATTACTAAAAGAAATGAGCTATCAAGCCATAAAAAGACATAGAGGAATCTTTAATGCATATTACTAAGTGAAAAAAGCCCACTCAAAAAAGCTACATACAGTATAATTCCAACTACATGACATGCTGGAAAAGGTAAAACCATGAAAACAGTAAAAGGATCAATGGTTGACAGGGGTTGGGGGAAGGGAGAGATAAATAGGTAAAACCCAAGATTTTCAGGGCATGAACCTATTCTGTGTGATATTATAATGGTGGATAGTTTTCATTAGACATTACACTATCAAAACCCACAGAATGGAGGAAGTTACATCAGCAAGGTGGTAGAATAGCAACTTTCCAGCACTTGTACCCTCACAGAAACATCAATTTGAATAACTGTCTATGCAATACCTTCATAAGAGCTAAGGAATCCAGGTGAGAGACTACAGCACCTGGATGGAGTGTAGAAATAAGAAAAGATACAAGGAAGAGCACAGGAAGGACAGTTTCATACTGCCTGTGTCACTTTTCTTCCAAGCCCACACGGAGCAACACTGAGTGAGATACTCTTCATGTGGGGAATGAAGAGTGAAGTGAGCAACTGACTTCATTGCAGACCCCAGCATCAGGCCTGCCTCGGTGAATTCTGGTGCCAGGACAGCCGTCAGAGATCTGCTGCAGCCTTGTGCTCTGACCTGCCCCTATAGGACTAGGCTCCAGGGCATCCTTCATGGACACAAGACCCTGACCTCTACCCATCGTTCCAGGCTATAGGCCCACCTCAGTGGATCCCAGACTGGCCCCCATGGACTCAGCACTGGGACCACTTCCATGGACAGTGGTATGAGGCTCACCCCAGTGCCAGGCTGGTGACTACAAATTCAGACTCAAGGCTTATTCCTTTGCCAGGTCTTCCTCTGTGGACTCAGGCTTTAGGCAAGCCATTCAGTAGCCAGGCCCACACCAGCAAATCCTGGTGTCAGGCTGGGCCCTGCAGACCCAGGATCCAGGTCCACACACAGATCCAGCACCAGGATTACCTATAATGACAAGCCCCAGGCTCACCCAAGTGGACCCAGGAATGGGCCCCACCCCTGCAGACCCAGGCACCAGGTCATCCCCTGTGGACCCAAGTTCCAGGCCAACCTTCCCACTGACCCAGGCACTGGTCCAGCCTACCTGAGGATTTGAGCAGCAGTCTCTAGACAGGCTAACTGATAAGGGCTTTCCTCGCTAATGCCAGTCTCATATGCATAAGTCAAATGCACAGACACCAAGGCAATACCACTAGGATGACAAATAATCAGGAAAACATAACACCATAAAGGAACAAAATAAAACACCAATAACTGGACCTAAAGAAAACCATAACAAAGAATTCAAAATAGTTATCCAAAAGAAGTTCAGTGAGCTACAGAAGAACACACATAGATATGTAAACAAACAAAAAAAAATCAAGAAAACGATACTTGGACAAAATGAGAAGTTCAACAAAGAGATAGATGTCATAAAAGAAAACCAAACAAATTCTGGAGCTGAAGAACACAATAACTGAACTACAAAGTTTCCCCAAAATTTTCAAAAGCAGATTCAATAAAGCAGAAGAATCAGTGAAAGAAAGTCACTTGCAATTACTCAGACAGAGGAACAAAAAAGAAAAACAGAATGAAAAAGAGTGAAGAAAGACTATGAGACTAATAGAAAACCATCAAACAAATAAATATTTGCATTATGGGAGTTTTAAAAAGGAAGAGAGAAAGAGAAATGTGCAGAAAGCTTATTTGAAGAAACAATGGCAGAAAACTTTTCAAATCGGGAGAGGGAAATAAACGTCTGGATTAAATATAAAGAGATTTTCACTGAGATTCATTATCAAAGTCTCAAAAGTCAAAGAGAATTTTAAGAGCAGAAATTTTAAAAAGAGGGAGGGACTCATCACATACAATAGAATATTCATAAGGCTATCAGAAAACTTCTCAGCAGAAACTTCAGGCCAGGAGAAAGTGGGATGGTATATTCAAAGTGATGAAAGAATAAAACCACCAAACAAGATTAGTATGCCTAGCAAATCTTTTCTGGCTGTGACTATAGTATTTCTTTATGCTGAAATATTCTTCCATTCCTGAAACTGTTGTTGATGTTGCATTCTTCTTTTAATATATTGTTGGATACATGTTCCCAAAAGTCTATGTAGCATTTTTCGTACAAATTCATAAATAAAATTGAACAATAGTTATTTTATTTTTTTCAAATTCTTTATTTGTTTCAAGATTATGCTCGTTTTGTGAAACAAATTGGGAAAATTCACATCTATTTATACCTATTTCTGCTATTTAAAACAGTTTATAAAAGATTGGAATCATCCATTCCTTAAATAGAACTCATTGATAAAATTATCTGATCCGAGTGTCTTTTGCAGATATTGATCTTCAGCAATATTTAATTACTTCAATGGTTATCGGTATGTTGAAATTTTTCTACCCTGTTTCCTCTCTATTCTTGAACTAATTATAATGATGATTAAATGACAGATATTTATTATGTCACATTTCTGGGGTCTAGAAGTCCAAAATCAAGATGTCAGCAGGGTTGGGTTCTTCTGAGGGCTGTGAGGATAGGATCTGTTCCAGGCTTCTCTCCTTGACTTACATCTGGCCTCTTCTCCCTGTGTCTCTTCAGATCATTTTTCCCTTATGTGTCTCTGTCACTTTGTTTCAATTTTCTCCTTTTTATGAATACCAATCATTTTGCATTAGAGCCCACCCTAATCACCTAATTTTTAACTTGGTTACCTCTGTAAAGGCTTTATCTCCAAATAAGGTCACGTTCTGAGATACTGAGGTTTAGATGGCAACATATGAATTTTTGAGGTACACAATTCAGCCCATAATGCAGGTGTTCTTTTATTTTTGTCTTTCCTATTTAATAGCACTCTATATCTGTATTATTCTTTACTTATCACTTCTAATATTATTTAGTAGTGATTTTACTCACTTTTTTCCTTTGTTAGTCTAGCCAGTGTGTCTATTTAATAGTCTCTTCAAATAATAGCTTTCGGCATTTTGGTTTTAACTACTCTTTTTTGAAAATTGTGTTCTTATCTATTTATTCATTTCTTCTGCTTTATATGGTTTTATTCTACTTTTTTGATATGAAGCTTGGGTAACTCATACTTATGTTTTTTTTTTTTATTTTTTAATAAATCTATTCATGGGTTTACATTTTCTTCTGACCATGACTTTGGTCACTTCCCAGAGATTTTAATACATAGTAATCCCATCTTTAATTTCTAAATATTTTCTTATTTTTAATTTGATTTCTGCTTTATCTAAAGAGATAAAATAACATTTTAAAATTAATAAGAAGTTACCTTGATTGTGATTATAAAAATGTGGCTGCATGGTTTTTGCTTTTTGGAATCTATGGAGATTTATTTGGTCTATGGCTTAGTCCCTGACTAATTTGTGAATTCTCCAAATTTTTGGAAAAGAGTTTCATTTTCAGAATGCAGGGGGTGGGGTGAGAGAGAGAGAGAGAGAGTGTGTGTGTGTGTGTCTGTGTGTGTATGTATGTATACATAATGATGTTTGTCATTTGTCTTAAAAGTTCTCTGGACATTTTCATTTGTAAAATCTCCTTGTATTTTTCAAAAGTGTTTTGTTATGCCTGGAACATCCTGATGAAATGCATCTTTTATCAGAAAGAATTATTTTTCTTTGTTCCATTTAAGAGTTTCGTATTGAAATCTTATTTTTCTTGTGCTGCCTACCTTCTTTTGTATTTATCTACTAAATTACTTCTTTTTCAAATTGTTCTTTTATAGTGCCAGTAAGTCTATCTTGCCTAAGTTTATATTCTTAGACAATCTGTGAATCTCAAACTTTCTAATAGATTTTCATTCTCTTTTGTAAATTTTGACTAGTGATGTGTTTGGAAATCTTCCAGTTATTGTACCTTGCATGTTCTATTTAGCGTGCTCTTGATAGTTATTATTCCTTTCTGTCTTTTTATACTTTAATTTTCCGTCAGTTATAATTTTGAGGTCATTCATCAATATCTTGTGTTATAGTGAAAATTATGTTTTTATTCCATAGATCTGCCCTTAAATTATTCTATCAGAGTTCAGGATTAATCAATATACTCTCCCTCAAACCAATCTTCTCTCTCTAAAAGTTTTTCATATTTTTATTCTGACATTTCTGCATTTCTCTCCACTCCCAGGTTGTATGCATCTGGATTTGCTATCCATATGTTATTATTATATTTTACATTAGAAATTAACTGCTACATAGACTTAACATTTAGGTTTTTTTTTTTTCCTTACTCTATGTCTATTACCACTTTTAGTCCTATTTATTGGGCTTATTTTAAAATTTACTGGAAATAATCTCCTAGTAGTTCTCTTTGAGAAGTTTGGTTTTTAGGGAAATTTATGAGTATTTATATGTTTTATGATGTCTTTATTGTGCTCTTTCAATTCATTGGTGGTTTGGCTATAAGATAAAATTTAAATTCACAATCATATTCCCTGAACTTGATAAACATTATTTCTTGTGCTCTAGCCTCTACTGTTGACAAAGAAAGCTTATTCAAATACAATTCTTGTTCTTTTGTAGGTATGTTGTATTTGTTTCTCCAGAAGCTTTTGAACTTTCTTTTTATCCTCAGAGTTGTCCAATTTACTATGGCATTTCGATATGTAGTTCTCTTTTCATTGATTTGTCTTAGAATTCTGTTGTTATGTGCATTCATGTTGAAAATACCAATTTTCATTGGGGAAATTTCCTTCTATATTACACTTATTATTGAATTTTTTCTATATTTGGTGATTCATTGTCAACTGGTCATTTCTATATTCAAGAACACCTGTTCCAATTTTATTAGATCTGTTTCTGAGTATAGGAATTTGCATGGTTGATTGTGAGAGATGAATAGAATATGTCTGGATGATGTGTAATTGTAGATTTTTCTTCTGGATATGGAGGGTTCATCTCCTCTTAAATAGTTGTTAGCTACCTGGGATATTGTCCAAATACCTTTGCTTCTTCTTACTTAGCCAATGGAAGAGACAGGGGAGCATCTAACCAGCCAATAATGCCTGTGAAGCTTTCAATTCAGTGTCCCAGCAGATCCCTGGGGTGTCATTCTGCTCCTTACATGCACTTACTTTGCTCTGTCTTCCACTATAGATAGCTGGTCTTTAAGTGTTTCACGCCTATGCTGCAGTTTCTACCTCCTTTCAGTGTTACAGAAATCCTTCTGAATTCCTCATCCACTCATGCAGAGATGCTATAATGTGTGCATTAGTTACCTTTTGAGTCATAACCTGCATAGCCTGTTTCTGTTTGTGTTGGTCCAGGCAGGCATTAAAGGCATTTGTTTTGATGTTTAGATTAATTATCAATTTAAAAATAGTTTTCCTTCTCTTTTAAGGGATTTAATCAGGAAGGAAGCTAGAAGTATTTTATTAGTCTGACATCTTGTAACCAATCTCTTTATTATCTGTTGTCTATTGCTGTCATCTGTTTTTCATAACCTAAAATTCCTTCTTTTAAAAAAAGGGATATAGAAAGATCGTGTCCTGTCATGAAAATAAAGACCATTACTACAAGAAATAACCTAATATAATGTTCCCTCTTCTCTCTCTCTTTTTTTTTACTTGGTATATCATGACAGCTCACTATTTCTAAAGAAATTTGGAGTATGTTGGCTACAAGTAAATAATTATATTCTTTTGGTTTTCTCTAAAAATTTGGAATTAAAAGAACATTATGAAAGTTAATTATTCAAAAGAAGGGAAAAAATTAATTCACACCTTCTTAGTCTTTCCAATAGAGTTGTGGTTTGTCAAATTGATGTATGAAATGATTGGCTTAATTAACATCAAAGATTTTACCTGGCCTATATACTGGAGATAGTTTGATTCTAGCTACTGTTTTAGGAAACAGAGACATAATTTTCTAGGTAATTTGAAAACAACATCAGGAAATAAGATTTGTCCTTCCTATCCTCTATGCTTCTCACCGCAGAGAAAAGCTTTCAGAACTTTTTTCATTTTACTGTATATGACTCCACACAGTGAATTACTAATCTGAACTTCCTCCTCTGCACAGCCCATTATGCTGCCGTTCTTCACCCACTAACCAATCCATCTGGAACTTTATCTAGTCACTTGCCTAAATCCTCCTCCCTCTTAAAGATGTTCTGACCTACCTCTGAGTTTTAATTTCCTCCCACTCAACCCAAGTGATGAGCTCTAACCTCTTCCTTCCAGCTGTCAAACCCACATACTCCCCCGAGATAAAATATCTGTAACAATCTTGCTTCTCTGCCAACTATTCACCAAGGTAAAAATGAATTTTCATATCTTCTTGTCAAGTGTCAAAAAAAAACCATTTTCAAGTGGAAAAAATTATATCCCCTCTTCAAACATATCACCACTCTGCCAAATATATCAATTTGGATGCAAGAAATCATTTTACTTTATTCTCAACCATTCTTACAATTCCTTCAGTGAATGTACACATATACACATGCAGGCATGAAATTCATGATATATTTTATCTATAAAGCCCATTTCTATGTATTAACTCATGAAAAAATATATACCATCATGTTCCTGAGTTATTTGAAAGCAGGATTCCTAAATCTTTCTTATACATGAGTTATATTTTAAATCTTATTTATAATTTTTTATAGCACTGGCTGCTTATAACAATGATAGAATTATATAATCTGAATACAAGGGAAAATCGAAATCACCTAATGTAGTTCTTATTCCCAGCATGGAGCTTAAATGCATCTAATTTTAGATGCTTACTATTTTGTGATGAAGGTTGTTCATTATTCATTCATTTATTCAATAAATACTTATTCAGTGTTTTACTAAGTCCCATCCTTAATCTAGTAGTTGGGCATAAATCAGGGAACAAAATATAATTCTGCACTTTCAAGGAAATTACATTTTAGTGGGAAGATAATAAGTAATATAAATAAGTAATTGACATAATAGTAATTAATAAACATAACAAATAAGAATAAGTGCTAAATGTAATAATTAAGTCAATAATATAATGTGATGATATATTCTGGGGTTTTACTTTCCTGCAAGTTACTAAATTAGACACTGCTTAACCTGTTACTGTTTGCTGGTTGCTGGCAGAAGACATGAGACTCCTGAGTTAGAGACACGGTTATCTTTTACTCACAGCACAGAGGGCAGATTATAAGCATATCTTGCTTGAGTATCATGCAGACCACTCCCTCCCAAGGGAAGTATGCAGATGGGACCAGATGGATGATGTGCATACAGTGGGGTTGTATCACAACTAGGAACACCAAATATGGAAAATTCACCATTTTATAACAAGCAGTAAGCAAGTCTTTTCTTTGTCTCAGAGAGAAACGTTAACTTTTCCTTCAAGATTGCTTGCCACAAACACAACTCAGAAATGTTCCAGGTGAAGAACAACCAGGGCTTTGTATTCTTGGCATACCTGGCAAGATGTGTGTGAGCACAAGTGACCCATGGAAGGTGATCTCCCCAAAAATGGAAGGCAGTAAATATTATGGAGTAAAGAATAAAGTAGAAAAATAGATCATGGTAATTAGCGCAGAAAGGTAAGGAGGTGAGGGTAATTTGCAGAGTTGAAGAGGTCAGTTAATGTAGGTAGGATAGACTAGGTTATGCTGCAGTAACACAGTTTCAACTCTTAGTGGTTTAGAGGAAGAGAGATACTTATTTCACTCACTACACATGTCCATCATTTATTGGCAGGGGACTTTATTCATGGCAGTCATCATTTCTTTTGTACCCAGGCTAGTGGAGCAAGAAAAGTATGTTCCTAGTCCTAATAGTAGAGGAAAAGGAGAACACGGCAAAGCACAATCTATGTATTAAAGATTCTCTCTCGCTTAGGTCTTATTAGCCAACACAAGTCAGATAGCCAAGCCTAACCTTACATCAGCAAGAGGACGTGGATGTTGATAAAGTTTGTATCATGAAAAGCTGTATGTACAATAAAATTTATGTTCAATTTATCTTAACATGAATTATCAATATAATCATGTTCTTAATCTTCTTTATTATTATAATTTTTTGTGCTTTTTTGGTGTCAGTTTCTAAAGACAAGTGCTAAAAATCTCCCAAAATAAATATGCATAAGAATTTAGAATTGCATATTTTCTCATTGAATTGACAACTTCATTTCATTAGGAAGTCTCTCTCTCTATGCCTACTAACACTTCCTGCCTTAGAGTTAATTTGTCAAGTATCAGCATAGCCATACCAGTTTTCTTTTGTTTTGAGTGGGCATGGTGTATATCCAACATTTTTACTTTTAAACATTCAAAATGTTTGTATCATAAGCAGTAGATAGATGACATTTTTTTAATCCAGTCTGACAATTTGAATTTTAGCTGGAATATTTAGTTAATTTACATTTAAAATTTTATTGATATATTTGTATTTGAATTCAACAAGATACTATACATTTTTTATTTTCTTAATGTTTTGGTTCTTCTATTTTTTATTTTAATCTATATATTTTATTACTTTATTTACCCTCTCTTGGTTTGTCAGTTATGTATTCCTTAGTTATTTTCATGGTTACCCTAGAGATTGCAAGATTTACCTTTGATTAATTAGACTATATTTCACATTCATATGTTTACCATTTTCCAGAAATACTAGAATTTATTTACTGTAATTTCATTTAACTCTTATTTTTTCTATTATTGTTATGTACTTTAAATCTGCATATAAGATATTGCTTTTGACAATCAATATTCACTGAGATTTAACCTTATATTTAACCTTTCTATTGTTTATCATCCTTGCCTATATTACTATGTTTCAATCTTTAATCATTTTTCTTCTGCCAGAAATATTCCCTTTAATAGTTATTTTAATGCTAATTCTTGCCAATATATGTTTTTTGAGTTTAGATTTCCGTGGCTTTGAGGACTGGCTTATTTCTGATATGTTCTTAAATCTAGGAAGGATCTTTTAGAAGGGCCTCAATTTATGAGGGCCCTTTCTTCTTAGTGGGCTCTAAATTTTTTTCTATCTTTAATATTCTGAGGTACATAAAGTCTATGTTTTATTTTTTAGCTCCTTATCGGATATTTTGTAATTTTTTGTTTTTTAAATATGGCCTACACAAGAGTAGCTAAAGAGTTAGAAAACCTCTTAGAAGGAAATTGTACACAGAATGGCATTATTTTTTAACATTGCTGGTATTTAACAATTAAAATTTTTTTAATAATCAAAAAATATCTTTAATATTCTTCACAAGAATGTAGTTAGTGATTGTTGCCAAATTCATTAAAATTGTTTTTTAAATTATTCCTTTTAAAATCTGGCTTTCTTCTATCCACTGTGCTCTGTCACTTCAACTGTTCTGCAAAATTGCTTTAACTATCTGAAGTAATATACTATCTATCTTTCCTTGCACTCAGTTCAGAAGATATAAAAGGATTTACAGTTTTTAAAATCGTGCTTTCAAGGCATTGTTTTATTTCTGTTCCCTTTGATCATCAGAAGATGTAAAATATTAAGTCTAGTAAGATAGGTATTTTATGTATATATATTCCAAACAACATAAAATACTTCTAAATTACATATGTATTAATTTCAGAGACAAATTATGGCATATAATAGAAAACATTAGCCTGTACTAACATATGAGACCCATTGCACTATAAAAATTGCATTAATGTCTTTTGTTGCTTGAAAACAATTAATCTTGTAGTATGGTTTTATGATCAGGGTTTCCAGCCTCTTTGGTAAGACAGATAAACACAGGAATTGTATAAACTGACAAAGCTTCAATTTTTTTTGTTTTCTGTTTTTTTCTTTTTCAGTGCATCTTGCCTGCCACGGTCAATGAGACCACTTTAAGGCAAGCCCTGGCTAAGTAAACTGGCAGACTTATCTGTAATACAATTTTGTCTAGCTATTGTCTCAGTTCTTTGTCTAACCCCAATTCTGACAAATACCACATAAACATTAGAGCATCTTTCTTTCCTTACAGTATCTATATTTGGCTTTTATTTAGGCCTTTTTTACTTTCAGATTCCCTCCACAGAGGGCTCAAGATTGAGTTTTCTACTTGGACTCCTTCTATGATTGTAGTACTTGCCAAAATGAAGCTTTTGCCAATATGGTATAATAAGTACCCAGAACTCTCTGGAGTAGATCTTTCCATCTCTTAGGGAATGGCTTGGTGACTACCTAGTCTAAAAATAATGAACTTTTACTAAAAGAAGTAAACCCAAGCCTATCCAAGGAAAAAATATAGGGAGATATAAATGGTAATAATTTAAACACTATAGTCTTCTTCTATCAGTAGTCTTGGATTTGGATCGACAGAGTCATGATACATGATAGACCTTACCCACCAACAAGAGGGCTTAGTTTTAAGAAAAAACACATGACAGGAAGCAACATAGTATCACAGCAGTAGCACAGAACTCCCAGGCCCAACTTATAGTTTCCTAGTTATTTCATATTTGCATCATGTATGATTAGGAAAGATGAGGCTGTTTGTTTAGACAAGTTCAGCTCAGGGAAGCCATCTACTCTGAGGGCCTTCGTATTTTATACCTTGTTAGTTATGCAGTCCCTTCGAGAATATGTGACTCTGCCTCCTCTCTAGAACAGCTGCATCTCCTCAATACCTTCTATTTGTTACTTGGTAACAAATGCTTGGTACGGTAACTAGACATTGGCCCAATTCCCATTTATCTTAGATGCAATACAGATAAACTTCTGAAAATTAATTGAGTTACAAGGAGAATTGACCAAGAATCAAATCCTTAGGTGTCGTGAGTCCAAAGGAAATGCTACAGGACCAGTTATTAACCCCATGGTTAATGGTACTTATAAATTAATAAATAATAAACAAAAATAACATCTATAAATATAACTATTATCTTATAGTCAATAATATCTAGTTTATAAAATGTTTATTGCTTACTCTATTCTGTCATGAAGCTGGTAGCAAATATAAGGATTTCCATTCTTTTAAATTAGTAGTTTAAGCTCAGATAATAGAATCGTATTTTTAATGGAATGCTCTACTGAACATTCACATAGGAGTTATTTTGTATCTTAGCTGATATTAACACAGAAAATATTTTGACAGCAAATAAGCTGACATGTATGGATTTGGCTGGCTATGTCTTTATGTTCAAAATATTTGTACCAAATGAGGTTTAGAAAGAAGAAAAGTATCTTCTTTACTTTGATTATTGAACTTATTTTTTTTACCCAGATTAAAGTAAACAATGTTATCTGTCAAAGACATGGTCAACACAAACATATTTCAATATTAATAGCATTTGTAATATGTTCAAATATTATAAAATTTTATAAACAATAAAAAATTACCATTCACTACCCAACAAAATATTTATGGTACTATTATTAAAATTATATAATTAACTATTTATTGTCTTTTATAAATCTTTCTCCAATTACAATCATTCCAAAGAAGTATCTCTGTACTTGAGTCAGAAGATATTATTATGGATCTCTGAATAATCTGCTTATTATTTGATAAAATCCTTCTGGAAGTCTTCCCAGTATTGGATTGTAACACTCTGCAAGAAGGAACATATAGAAAAGCCAATTAGCATGCCAGGCTCCCTAAGCATTTTAAAGCTGGTATTTAGAAAGGTGCATGGCTACTTTGATTAAATTTCACTAGGTGATAGTTTCCCAGTCATCAGAATTAATGAAAATTCAGGAAATGTCAAACTTCAGGAATATGAAACCTCACCTAAGAACGTTTTAGAAGGGTCCAGTAACCATCCCAAGCAACAAATCAGGCCCTTCTTTGTACACTTTGCAGGGAATAGAGACAGTGGGAGGTGACACTAGGGATGGAGAACCAACCTGGATCTATAGCTTCCTGCAGATGTATTTTGATCCTCCACGGTCCTTGGACAGAGGTCAATCATTTAATTAATGAATCCTTTTCACATGTGCTGCAAGAATGCAATACATTCTAGATCTCTTATAGAATGTAGTACCTGGAAAGGTGGAGGAAGTACAGACAGAGGAAGTGAGAGTGAAACTTGCCAAGTTCACAGTCTAAGGGGACGCATATGTCCGTGCATGACCTTTCACAATCCCCATTCCGCAAGGTGTTGACTACTCTTTAGGGAGCTCAGGTCTCACTGCATTATTCATTAGAACCAGTGTCTGTGTAGGTGATTGAAATAGTTTACTAGTTTTTTCCCCATTAAAGGAAAAAAGGAAATGTCTCTAGAGTATATAGATTGAATTTCTCTTTTGCCTGAGAAATGCATACCTCTCTTAGCTAAAGAAATACTCTCCTATAGCCACTGGCTGTCATGCTTTTTTTAAAGTTTCTTAGGAATAGTATGTAGATGTTCCAGGATCATGTCTGCCTTTATTGGCCAGTCCTGTGCATGTCTCCCACTCTTTCCTGTGCTTTCAATCAGAAAACCAGAAATTCTGGATAGCAGATGGGTGAAGGGCTTATAAGCAACGGTGCTTTGTACGGATAAATCTTTGGAAGGCAGTGCGGTCATTTGTGCCATTGCGTACAACCCTCAGTATGTTTATAAATTTCTGCTCCATGACCTACGAGTCTCAACAATAAATTGGGCTGATATCATGTCTTCCATTTTTCACACCACACTCAGAAACACAAGCCTAAAGTAAATAGACTATGAATCAGGGCCATGGGAGTCTCTTCTTTTACAAGGGCTGTCCTCTGGAAGCACTTTCTCCCTCCCTAAAGAGCTTATGTTTTTACCAGCTAAACTTAAAAATGGGTCTTTTCCATGTCCGTTTCCTGAATATTTTGTCCTTGGTCCAAGCTATTTTTTCTCTGCTTTTCATGTTATTATAAAAGAAATCTCATTGTGCCCTAGTGCATATATTAAAATACAAAATAAAAGAAGATTAAACATATAAAAGGGAAAGTCAGCAAGCAATTAAAGATCCTAACACCAAAAAAAGAAAAAAAGTGGGTCAAAAGGTTACAAAGAAAAAGAATATGGGTTTCTGGAAGAGGCTTAAATATAAACAGCCCCCTGACCTTGGGTTCAAGTAAAGAATGAATAGAAAAGTTGGACATATTTATTAAGGCAGACAATTTGAAAAATTTAATCCTCAACTAAACTAAAAAACATCCAAGGAAGGCAGTATATGAATGTCTATCCTCAAGTCCAAGAGGAGGAATCTCCAGGGATTTTCTGGAGAGAAGAAACTCTATTACAACATTTTCCTGGCCTGAAAGCCTAGTTAGGAGGAAGTGAACAGAACCCAGCCCCAAGGCCAAATTCTAGTTTAAGTGGATGAACTGCCAGGACATCCTACACACCGGACAAAGGCAGTGAAGCCAAGACTGCCCACATTCCCATGCTTTTAAAAACTGGGGAACCTCAAGGGGGTACTTGATTTATGTGGAATAATTGTCCTGCGCAAACATATTTAAGAAAGAAAATCTTCTTCCAACACCCTCACCTGGGATTGAGGACTCTGGAAAATGAATATGGAAAGAGGACATATATTAAATTGGTCCTTGGCTAATATATTAGGACTCCTGGAAAAGAGCCTAACATTGGGATAATAACAATATCCAGCAGTTATTGAGCACTTACTGTTTGCTATGCCATGTAGTTTTATATGGAGAAACTCCGTCTGGCCTCACAAAATTCCTATAATCCTATATCATTATTACATCAGTTTTTATAGATGAGAAAGCTTGAGCCTAGGTTGGTTAACTAGCCAACAAAAATGCTATAAACATACAGTGAACAGCTAGTAAATGGTAGAGACAGGATTCAAATCCAGGTCTGACGGACTTAGGGCCAGCATTCTAACAACCTACAGCATTGGATGAATGAGCCACTGCCATAAAGATCATTATGAACTGAAAAGCAAACTTAACATGCAGATGATGTATATGATTCTCTACTTAAGTTAGTGAATCTCATGAGTAAAAGATCTCCAAGAAGACTATTTACCACTCACCTATAGAATAATAGGAGCTTAAAGGATTTAACGTTGCAAGGTACAATTTGTGTATTTTAAAATTTGGAATCTATGGGTTCTATGGATCTAAAATTTGGAATTTCTATGAATTGGTTTTACTCTTTTATCAACTGCTATTAATCTAACTTATTGATCTTAGAATAATAAAAGTAAAATTTAAAATTAGGTGACTACAAAATGTTATTTCCTGTGCTATTGCTATATGCATTCATAAATAGTCTCTCTTTTAATCCAATGCCCACTCCAGTGGTTAGCAGAAAATATGCATTCAATAAATATTTTTAAAATAATGAGGTATGTAATATTTCCTTCATTTTCTAGATATGACAACTAACACTCAGAGAAAACTTCTCAAAGACCACAAGACCTCATGTAGGATTCAAAAGTAGTTTTTCTAACTTCAAAACCCATGCATTTGGTACAATGTCAACAGCCACAAAATTACAAAATTATGTTGTTATAGAGATGAATTAAGTGAATTGAAAGGAGATTATACTTGAGTGGGTCTTAAATAAGGAGTAAAGTCTTTCATGGAATGAAAATTGATTGTGTATAAGGATACAGATATTCTTGGCAACTGCTTCCAAATTTGTTAATATCATGATACATATATTAATATTTTTATGGCACACCTTGGAAAATGGGGAAATAATTCTCAGCTGGAAGCAACTTTCCTGAGTTCTCTGTCTACCCCTGGCTCTGGACAGCTATCCCGTAAACTAAGGGGATCTTATAACACCTTTACTCCATTGGCTGCATACAAATATTCCCTGAATATTTGCCAGTTGAAGAGTTTAGCTCTCTGTGTATAAAATAGCATGCAAAAATGTAGATTTGAGGAAATGCATATAATATGTTTGAAATCTTGAGAAGTTCAGCTTGGTAGGAGATAGGAGGGTGATATTGGAAAAGTAGTTTAGAATCAGATTTATGAACTTTCTTATATGCCATGCATTGGGATTATAAAATGCATTGAATATGCAAAAACTCAAATATCTTAATAATGTATGGACTTTCCTTTTTCAATTTTTTTCTTCAATGTCTTTTATTTATTTAAAACTGTTGCTTATAATCCTAACACTCTGGAAAGCTGAGGCAGGAGGATCGTTTGAGGTCAGGAGTTCTAAACCAGTCTGAGCAAGAGCAAGACTCTATCTCTACTAAAAATACAAAAAATTAGCTGGTCAACTAAAAACAGAAACAAAAAATTAGCGGGGCATGGTGGCGCATGCCTGTAGTCCCAGCTACTCGGGAGACTGAGGCAGGAGGATCGTTTGAACCCAGGATTGGGAGGTTGCTGTGAGCTAGGCTGACGCCACGGCACTCTAGCCTGGGCAGCAGAGCAGGATTCTGTCTCAAAAAAAAAAAAAAAAAAGCCTGTATTTATAACTCTAGTTTTCCCTCTGTGATGCAGCAGTTGGTAGTATACAAATACTCCCGATGAGATCAACTATGAAAGCTGGATAAAAAAAAAAGAGAGAGAGAAAGAAAGAAATTGAGGAACCAAGGTCCTAAAGAGAGTAGAAGTGTGTAGGAATAACTCTTCATGTGCCTCCCGTTTTTCACCTTGGCAGCCAATTCCCAGCCCAGAAAGTAGAAACTGATCACAAAGCAGCAGTCTAGAAACTTGAAGAGCCCAAACCAGAGAACTGCAGAAAAGTGACTTTGACATTCTACACATAATTTCTACTCTCAGCATCTACTGACTCTGAGACACAAAGAAACTCTGACATTGTGCTTAGAAACTAAATAGCTTAGCAGAGATTCTGAAAATCTTATGGTGCTAGGAAGACCAAAATTAGTATTCAGGTGCTGCGAATAAAAAATACCATTTAAACACTTAAACTTTTTTTAAAATTGCCATTTCTGCAAAATTGCACAGAAGGAGTGAGAACAAACTTAAAAATAGGCCCTGCCCAGATGAAATGTTTGTCTGTGTACAAAGTGGAAAAGCACAGTCAGTCCTCTTTAAGAGGATTCATCCAAAGGTTCTACAAATTTTTGTACACACTGTCCAGCAGTCAACAAAAACTTACAAACAGGTCAATAAACATCGTTGAGTAACCCAAAACAAAGAGAAAACAGGTGCAGATGCCCAGGTAATCCAAACTTTGGAGATATAGACAGATTTTAAAATAACTGAGCTTAATTTATCTAATAAAATTGTAACAATTTGAAAAATTCCAGCAAGCACCAACATCTTTAAAAGAGGAATCTAGTGCAAATCTTAAATAATTAAAATTAATAATTAAAAGATTAATTATTAATCTTTTAATTATTAATCTCGGACATCTCAGAAAACAGAATTAGTGATTGGATTATAGATTAATAGAGAATAATTCAAGGCAAGAAAAAGAAAATAACAAATGTATACATAAATGTTTAGAATCAATAAAAAAGGAAATATTGATGATTATAAGTTCTGTCCGAATTAATTATATTCATATATTAGCTACAAACATTTAGAAAATAAAAGCTGAAGGATAGATAAATTTACAATAGTTTAAAAATCACCAAATACCTAGGAATAAATCTAATGCAAAATTTCAATACCACAACATAGAAATCTAGAAAACATTCCAAGAAAAATCAAGGAAAACCTAATAAAGGGAGGAAAATACCATGTTAAGAGATAAATATAGGAAGAACCAACATCTTAGCAATATTGCATCCTGTAATCTCTGACCATGGTGTTTTCCTCTATTTGGGTTTTCTTTGACTTCTTTTTTTATTTTCTAAATGTTTGTAGCTAGCATATAAATGCAATTAATCTGTGTAGAACTACATAGTTCAGTTAAAATCCCAAATTTTTTTAACAGGCTAAATCTAAATTTATATGAAAATGCAAATAGCAAAGAATAACCATGACAATCTCGAGGAAGAACAAATTTGGAAGATTTATATCACCAGATATCAAGATTTTTATAAAACTACTTTAATGAAAATAACATGTGGTATTGGTATGTGAATCGACAATTTGACCAATGGAACAGCATACAGAGTCCAAAAGCAGACCCATTTGTTTATACTCACCTGAGTTACAATAAAATTGTTTTTAAAAGGAAGGTAACTATGTGAGATGATGTATATATGTATATATTAGTCATCTTGATTATGGTGAATATTTTACAATGCACAAACACATGAAATCAAGTTATGCACCTTAAATATGTACAGTTTTTAATTGTCAACTTTATCTCAATAAAGCTAAAAACAATGCAATAAAGAAAGGGTCGTCTTTTCAGTAAATAGTGCTGGGTCAATTGAATCTTTATAGAAAAGGTGGTGATTTATTCTTACCTCACACCTCACACATGAAGTTAGTCCCAATGGAGTGTAGACCTCAATGTGAAAGATAAAAAGATAAGTTTCTAAATAAAAAAAAAAATCATCAGATCCATTTGGTAGAAAATATTTCTTAAAATCTTTCCAAAAATTATACATTAAAATCATAAAACACTATCCAGAAAGAAAAGGATTGATAAATTGAACTTTATTAAAATTAGAAGAAATTATGCTGATTAAAATCATACCGTTTAATGAGTGAAAAGGCAAGCCATAAAGTTTGACAGGACATTTTAATACATACATATGCCAAAAGGTGTGCATTCAGAATATATGAATAATGCCTATGAATCAATGAGAACAAGACAACTCATTTGATTGTAATCACCAAAGACTTGAACAGGAACTTTGAAAAAGTTTTCCAGATGTCCAATAAACCTGTCTAATGGTTCTTAACCTTCGTAGTGAACACAGAAATGCAAATTAAAATCACAATGGGACAGCAAGTGTTAGTAAGCATGTAGGACGCTGGAACTCCAATACACTACTGATGAGAATGTAAATTTATATAACCACTTTGGAAAACAGGCAGTATCTATAAAACTTAGTGTATACACACTTTTATCACCCAACAATTCCACTCTTGGTGATATACTGAAGAGAAACACATATCATTGTATACCGAAAGACAGGTGAGAATATTCACAGCAGTGTTATTAGCAATAGAAAACTGGACACAAAGGTCCATCAATAATAATTTTTGTATATTTGTACCATAGAATGAGGTACAGAAATAACAAAGAAAAAACATCACACAATATGCAACAGCTAGATGAGCCTCATAGATAGATGAATCGAAGAAGCCAGACATAAAAGAATACCAACATCTTTTAGCTCCATTTATTCAAGTTTAACCTGGCAAAAGGAATCTAGCTGATAGGAATGAGGATATTCTTTACCATTTGGGAGCATTTTAAATGGTCAGCCATCAGGAACTAGGCTTTTTGGATATCTTCTATATGTTTTACTTTTTTCATTTGGTTGCTAGTTATGTAAGTAATTTCTCTTTGCAAAAATTCACTGGCATGTACATTTCAAATGCTTATTCTTTACTGCTTGAAAGTTATATTTCAGTTAAAAAATAAAAATATCTTTATGTATAATGTATATAAATTTTATACGTATTACGATACATACGCTTAAATCATCTCCGTTTTGGTTAATATAGCACCACTACCCCAAGCTGAGCCATTTAAGTTCATCCTGTCTGCAGTTTCAACCACCTACTCACATCTCTCTCTCTCTCCTTCCTTGACCTTCACAGGCTATAAAAACCTGAAAAAATTACCTTTAGTCTTTGGGCTCCTGTTTTTTTATATGTAAGATATAAAGATTGGGTTAAATCGCTTCAACTGTTTTCAGATTTTATTGAAACTTCCTTCATTCCACTCCCATTCTAGTCTTCCTTACCTATAGCTTTCATTACTCCCCTGAACAAGTTCTGACAGCATCTTCAAAATTAAATATACAACTTTCTTCTTAGATTTGAGTTGCTGCCTGTTCAATCTTATGTCTGCGACTCCCAAGAACATGCTTCTCTTCTTTCTTTTTGGTCCAGAAAATTCACTGCCCTAAGATTCCTACATATTAAATTCTGTTACATCTTCTTTTTCTCTCTCTCTTTGATGTTTGCTTGTTGTTCAATGGCCCCCTCATGCCTTCTTTCTCCAACAAACATCACCTTCATGCTCTAGCCCATATTGATGTGTCTATTTTCTAAACACTTTGCAGGCAGAGTGGCGTAATTTTATGCTGGCATACATTTGCCTTACCTAAGACCATTTTATCCACCCAATCAGTTATCAGTTCTTTAAAGAGAAGAAATATGGGTTTGTATTTCCTACCATTAATTTGGCATGCACAGTCTCCTGATGTAAAACTCCTCTTTATGTATATGTGATTCATATGCTCAAATACCCTGTAGGATTCTGGAGGCCAGGCTTCTAACTGTATTCTTTATTTCCTCCCACATTGAGTCCAATGCTTTGCACAATGAAAACCTTCAATATATAATTATTGATTGATTATTTTTTCTGATTCTGTCAAAGAAACCGGCCCTTACAGTACTAGAAACTAACAACACCACAAAAGTTTCCTAACCCTCTGATGGGGTCACGTTCTGCATAAAATCCCAATGACTCACCACATGGCGCAAGCCCTGTGGGATCTAGCTCTTGCCCAATGCTCGGGAGTTCTATCCCTTACCTCTCTCCCCTAACTCTTCTCTCTGCATGGATTGCTGTTCTCCCAGGTCTTTGCAGTCTTCACATATTTTAGGTCTTTTTCAAGTGTCACTTCCATAGAGAGGTCATTATCCATCTTATCACTCCCTATCCAATATTAGCTTTCATTTTTCTTCGTAACTGCACCTACTCTTACCCCAGATATAAGTTACCCAAAGGCAGGGAACTTGTGTTTCTTATTTTTGGCATTTCTCCAAGCCATGCACATGCAAGGTGCTTAATGAATATGCATTGAATAAATAGATCCAGAAATGAACAAATGGAGTAAACACCTACAGTAATGATTTTTAAAAAAGAAAACTTCTAGTTCAAAGCATAGGTTTAAAGTGAATTAAAACTGAAGACACAGTAATATAGCAACCATAGAAGAAGATGACACAACCTCAGAATCTATGGGTATAATTAATAAACATAGGGTGAATGTGAGTTGTGAGCAAGTTACTTTTACAAAATGGTAAGATATGTGATAGTGTTTTAAAACGTCTGAATTTGGTCTAAGTTGAATATTGAGCTACATAGTAAATAATGAATAAAGTTCATTACTTACTTATGTCTAATATTATTATTAAAAACAGCGCATCTGGGGGCCAGATGACTTTTAGAAAAACATTAGAAAAAATAACTCCTTAATTCTTCAATATACTGGAGACAAGCATCATTATCCCATTTATCAGACTTTAATAGTTGAGGCAATAAAAACAAATGGTTTGTCTACTGTTTCAACAATAATGTTAGAGTGTCATGGTGAATTTCAGTTTGTAGCCACATGTTTGTTCCTTAATTTATTACATATTTTATTACATAATTTATATTATGAACATGAATTCCAACATAGTGAGACAAACACTCTCTGCACTCTACAATAGATTTCTCTTCTGTAATCTTTCAATTATGAGTAACCAGAACAGCAGCGAATATACCATGATGTCTTAAATATGGACATTTCCCCCGTTAAGTCATTCAAAATGTGTCATCAAGGAGTTGGTTCAGGTTCAAGAGTGAACTGACTTGTAGAAGGACATGAATTCAAGCCCAATTTGGAATCCTAAAGGAAGCATAGTACATTATAAAGCAGAGAAAGTGGGTTTGTGGTGGCAAAGTTGTAGTGTATACCAATTCAATGACTCCTAAAAAATCACATAGAAGCAATTTCTAAAAAAAATTATATTGGAAATTAGAAGTAATATTAGTGATGGGTAAATATTTTTCCTCTTGTTCTATATCATATAGATGTATTCCTTTATTTTTATTTACTTTTTATTCATAGGTATTCAAATCCCCCTCTCTATCCACCCTAAAAAGTTTCAGCCTCAAAGTGGTTAAAGTCAAAACAATTGTTAAAATGGAAAATAGAAGCAATTTTTATCATTGGCCCACCAAAGTTTGGCTCAATTCTTCCAGTCTCTGCTCTAGTGAGAAGGAAGCCAGACCACACACTGAGGCTGAATTACAACACTTCAAAAAGAAGAAAAACACTAATGGAAAAAGTCAAGTGGGTTTCCAAATAGGAGGTGGTAGACAGTACAGGAACTTCTTAGCACAGCTCTTCCAAGGCTACACTCTGAATCCTGGGCCCAACAGGCAATCATTAGCTCACATTCCCAGTCTTCTGTGGCTGCGGGACCGGAAACATCCATTCAGCTACACGTTGTTCTAGAGTTCATCAGCTTGAGTGGAAACGCATTTTTAGAGCCTTTTACCCCAAACCCTACTTTTGGCAACTTCATCCTGTCATGTATGAAAATAAAAATGAGAGCTGCATGAGGTATTTTCTGCTTTAAAATTATTTCAGGGAGTGAATGAAAAAGGAGTGAAGAATCGGAAAGACACCTGTCAGTTGATAGTGATAGAGAAACCTACTTCCACCATCTTGAGCACAAAGGCAGCTTCCTAGCTCCAAGATGCCAAGTAAGCGTTGACAAATTAAACTGTAGAAAGGGGAGGAGAGCAGATGGGTTTCAGGGAAAATTCAGAAAAGGTACTTGATTTCTTCTGGAATGTTCTGCATCTCTTAACTCTAGCTACAGCACTTAATATATAGTAGTGAGCTGGAGAAAATATTGTCCCTTTCTTCAGAAAGACAGATCAAAATTTAAAAACAGTCATACAGATGCAAAATTAGAATTGCTGAGAGTGCTAGAAAAAGGAGGTACATGCTAAGATGATGCGGTATAAAATGGTATGACTTGACTAGGGGATCAGGGAAGGCTTTTCTGAAGAGATATATTGGTGTTGACCTGTACTGTAAGCAAGCAAATCTCACAATCACGAGGAAGTTCATCTCCTGAACACAGCCAGTCTGAGAAGTGCTCCCCAACACTATAGCTTGGTTAGACCTGAGAAGGTTAAGGCCATTTGGCCAGACGTATGTTTCCATGGCTCTTGCACAAATATTATGCAAACTTCTGAAAATCTGGACCTAACCTGGCATTTAAGGAGTCCTTTGGGGAAGGGCATAAATAGGAGCTTGGGAGATGCTTTAAATACAGTCACCAGAAATAAAAGGATAAAAATAGAGAAAAGAAGCAACAGGGAAGAAAGTGGGTATTTTGAAATGGCAAGTAGAAACTAGGTGCTGCATGTAAATTACCTCAATCTCCTCAAATACTGTAGGCATTGAGTATAATCATCCCCATTTTATAGAGGTGGAAACTGAGGCTACCAAGATTCAAGTAACATATTGACTATGACAAATCCAGGTAACAGGCATGTTCACATGCTAGGATGTGAACACAGGGCTCTAACTTCTTACTCATGCTCTTAATTTTTCCGTACATAGTGTTTCTTCTCTAGAGAAATATCACTAGGCCTTAGGAGTAGGTAACAGGTATCATTTTTATCTCTGTCCCTAATTCAATGTAAAGAAAGAATATTCCTGAAAATTCAGCCTGAATATCATTATCCTAAGAGAAAAATTCCAGAGATTTGCCTTAACTCCTTGTGTCTGGGTAACTATTGTTTCTGTCAATTTAGCCATGCCCTGACCTTTTCTTGCAAAAATAGATCATGCTCTCCCCTAAGCACAAAGATAGGACCCTAACTCCGGCTGGGACAATAATATTTTTCTATTCTTTAGTCATAGTATTGGTCAGTGTGCCAGACATTATGGTATGGCTTACCCAATAGTCAAATATAATCTATTTTCTGTTTTCCTGACTCTATCATAGACATTGAAAAAGATAAAATAATCAATTTCTCAGAATTCTTGGAGGATAAGTGTAGCCTTGTGGCCTATTTGTAGTCAATGAGATGTAAGTGGAAATTTGTTGAATAGGATTTCTGGGAAAGATTTTGCTTTTCTTATTTTTTTATTTTTTTGCTTTTCTGATAAGAAACAACTGACTCAATTGGCTTAAACTTTTGCCCCTTTCTCCACTTTCCAGCCTGGAATTCAGATGTAATACCTGGAGATGCGGCACCGTTTCTATAACCACGGAGCAATGATCACAAGGACGTAAGTTAGCACTAAGACTGTTGGTACAGAAAGGTGGAAAGACCCTGAGTCCTTGAGTCACTTTTCTAGCCATGGACTATCTACTCCTGGTCTTGTTACACAAAAAAATTCTCCAGTCATTTAAGCCACTATTGTGAAGGCATCTTTTGTTTTACTGTGAAAATCACTCCTGACAGAGTTGGACATAGAAAACAAGCCAGACCAATTGGCATTTTTTCCTCAAGAGTGCTCTGGCCTGAATGAGAAATGGTAATACTCTTTTCAATGATTTGCCTTGAGGCAATGGCCATGTGCCCTGCAGTTGTGACCACTCCACAGGAACAGGATGGACCCTCAGTAAAATTTGGTTTGGCTGTCTAGATTGATGATGTCCCATACATATCAAGAGGATATGAATTAGGGATAGATCTGATAACAGATATCCTAGACCTGTACAAAAATCCCACAAAACACTACTGGGAGAAATTAAAAAAAACCTAAATAAATTGAAAGACATACCTTGCACAGGGGTTAGAGAACTCAATATTTTAATATGTAAATTCCCCCAGATTAATTTCTAGTTTTAAATCAATTACAATCAAAATCTCAACAAGATATTTTTGTGGCAAGTGAAAAACTGAGCTTAAAATTTACATGGGTGTAACCTACAATAGCCACAGCAACTTTTAAAAAGAATGAAATAGTTGGAAGGATGAACACTTGATTTCAATACTTATTATGAAGTGATAGTAATCAAAATAGTGTGGTCCTGGCATCAAAATAAACAGAGATCAATGAAATACAATAGAGAGTCCAGAAATAGAATTCCTCCCATATGAACAACTGAATTTTGGCAAGAAGCACAGTCAATTCAATGGCTAAAGGAAACAAGAAATGGTGCTGGAACAATCGGCTATCATGCAAAATATAATCTTCAATCTATATCCCACACCATATATATAAATTAACCGAATATGGATCAGAGCCCTAAATGTAAACCTAAAAATATAAAACTTTGAGAAGAAAACATAGGAAGAAAGCTTTATTACGTTGGGTCAGGCAAAGATTCTTAGATATGACACTATCGCAATGGGTAGGAAATGGTATTTCATTGTGATTTTAATTTGTGTTTCTCTAATGGCTTATGATGTTGAGTGTCTTTTCTTATGCCTATTTGTCACTTTTAGAACTTTGGTGAAATGTCTGTTCAAATCTTTAGCCCTTTTTTTATTTGTCTTATTGAATTGTATGTTTTTTGTATGTTCTAGATACAAGTCATTTATCAGATTGTTTTCCAAATATTTTTTTCAGTTTGTGGTTTGCCTTTTCATTTTCTTTTTTTTAATTGGTACATAATAATTGTACATATTCATGGATTACATGTTACATCTTGAAACAAGCACACAACATACAATGATCAAATCAGGGTAACTGGGACAAGATTCACCTGAAACATTCATCATTGCTTTATGTTGGGAGCATTTGAAAACTTCTAGCTATTCTGAAATACAGTAAACTATCGTCAACCATAGTTGCCCCATTGTACCATTGAACATCAGAGCTTCTTCCTTCTATTATTTTCTAATAATTTATTTTTAAAAGTTTTTGATTTGATAAAGTCCACTTTGTAATTTTTTAGGGATTTAACTTTATATATCCTAAGAAATCTGTGCTTATGTTAACGTTATGATGATTTTCTATTATTTTTTTTTCTAGAATTTGCGTATTTTTAGCTCTCACATTTTGGTTTCTAATCTTGTTGAAGTGTGAGGAAAGGTTCAGGTCCTTTTTATTCCTGAAGAGATATCCAGTTGTTGTATTATATGTTGTTGAAAAAGCAACAATTTCACCAGTACTTATCTTTACACTTTTAACAAAAATCAATTGCTCGTATGTGCAATTGATTAGAAATACACTCCTAATTCTGTTTTGTATGTATATCCTTAATACCATTGTGACAATATCTTGATTACTATAGCTTTATTCAATTCTTAAATTTGGATAGTATATTAACTTTGACTTTTATTTCTATTTCAGAATTCATTAATATGTTCCATGTCCTTTGAATTTCCATATAAATTTTAGAATCAGCTTGTAAATTTCTAAATAAGAGCCTCTCCCTTTGCAGCTTCCTCTTCTTATTCTGACTCACAAATTCCAGCACCTTGGCTCCTCTGAACTCCGATGTCTGTCTTTTTAAACTGTGAATCTACAAGGCTACCAGGCTCCATTTGGGCTCATCCTTCCAACCCTGAGGCATGGAAATTGCTTCCAGAAAGCACACTGGAACATTTACAGGGTTGACCCCATTTGTTTCCTTTCTCTTAGAGATCCCAGTCCTCCGCTGTGTGTTGTTCAGTATCTGGGGAAACAGTTGTTTCAAATATGTTGTCCAGTTTTCTGTTTACATTGAGAAGACAATCCCTGTAGCAGTTAATCCTTCACCGGCAGAGGCGGAATTCCTGCCAAACATTTTAATATTAGCTCTTCTAGTGAATGTGTAGTGTATCTTATTGTGATTTTAATTTGTATTTTCTGAATGACTGATGATATGAGCATCTTGCATGTGCCTATCAGTCTTTTATATTATTTTCTTTTATGAATGGTTTATCAATTATTTTGCTTATTTTAATGGGGCTCGCTGTCTTCTTTAAGTTGTAGGAATTCTTATATATTCTGGAAAGCAGTCCTTTGTCAGATATATGTATTGCAAACATTTTCTCCCACTTTATGTCTTGTCTTTTCATTTTTTAGTAGTGTCTTTTGAAGCACAGAAGTTTCTAATATAATAAAACTCAGTTATTGATTATTTTTAACTTTATAACTGATATTTTTGGGGTCCCAAAAAACCTTTGTCTACATTAAGGTCACAAATATTTTTTCCTATCTTATTTTTCTAAAAGTTAAAAGATCTAAAAATAGTACAGAGTTCCCTTATGCTCCTCATCCAGCTTCTCCTATTGATAACATCATAAATAATAATAGCAGAATTACAAAAACTCAGAAAATTAACATTGATAATGATATTACCTAAATTAAAGACCCAATTCACAAATCACAGTTTTTCTATAATGTCCCTTTTCTGTTCTGTGATCCTACGTTACATGAATTTGGAAGACACAAAAAACTGTACACAAATAACATTCAGTACTCAGTCTGTTTCTCACAGGGGTATGAGTTAGCAATTCTGACACTATATATATATATATATATATATATATACACACACACACACACATACATACACACACAAATATATACATATATACTAGTGTTGAACAAATGAAATATTAGGATTGAAGAAATAAAATAATTTCTGGACAATGAGTCATGGGTAAAAGATGGAATAAACCTTATGTTATTGGTTTGAAATCTGTGGTATCAGTATAAATGTATGGTTTATAGATAGATATAGATATAAATATAAATGTATGTATATATGCAGTATATGGTTACAATATGTATATATACATTTCATATATATTAATACATACACATATATAAATACAGTCACATATTTTCCTAGATATGTCCACTATTAAGGTCTAGGAACAATGGCATCCTAGTAGCCATGAATATAGCTATAATACACCTGTTTCTAAATTCAATTTCCCACTTATTGGACCAGGGATCCCCTGAGAAGTAGTTGATTCTGGAGCTAAGACAGGCAAATTAAAAGATAAGCCTGGAACACTTTGTGATGACAGAATGTTAAGGACCTGCATAAAAAAAGGGTTAAAAGATCACAAGAGCAAACCTGAAAAAATGTCCAATGTCCAAAAAAGGAAAAAATTGAGAAAAAAATAATTGCACCATTGAATTTTAACCCATAAAATAAAATAAATATTTATATCTTCATATAACATAAATAAGTAACATAAAAGTAAACATATGGGGAAGAAAAGACAGCGCTTCCTTACAAAATATTTCCAAATAATAAATGTAGATGGAATTACGGTAGTGCCATAAGTGTTTGCCATCAATGACTGTTGAATTATGTCATCTATTGAGATGATCGTTGGTATTCTTTTATAGTTTGTAAATATACAGAATTAAAATGATTATTAATGTTAAAATCAATAATTGTATAATAAATATTTTATCTATATAATTATAAAATTATTAATATTATAATTTATAAATAAATTTATTTATTTTATTTAACAACAATCATATTTTTATTTTTAAATTTTTTAATTTAATTTAATTTTTTTACTTCAGCATATTATGGGAGTACAAATGTTTAGGTTACATATATTGTCTTTGCTTCACCCGAATCAGAGCTGCAAATGTGTCCATCCCCCAGAGGGTGCGCACCACATGCATTAGCTGTAAATATACCCATCCTCTCCTTCCCTCTCCCACCTGCCTGACACCTGATGAATGTTATTACTATATGTGCACATAAGTGTTGATCAGTTAATACCAATTTGATGGTGAGTACATGTGGTGCTTGTTTTTCCATTCTTGGGATACTTCACTTAGTAGAATGGGTTCCACCTCTGTCCAGGATAATACAAGAGGTGCTATATCACCATTGTTTTTTGTGGCTGAATAGAACTCCATGGTATATATATACCACATTTTATTAATCCATTCATGTATTGATGGGCACTTGGGTTGTTTCCACATCTTTGCAATTGCAGATTGTGCTGCTGTAAATATTCTAGTGAAAATGTCTTTTTTATAGAATGTCTTTTATTCCTTTGCATAGATGCCCAGTAATGGGATTGATTGCTGGATCAAATGGTAGTTCTACTTGTAGCTCTTTGAGGTATCTCCATATTACTTTCCACAGAGGTTGTACTAGTTTACAGTCCCACCAGCAGTGTATGAGTGTTCCTACCTTTCTACAACCATGTCCACATTTTTTATTTTGGTACTTTTTGATAAAGGTTATTCTCACTGGAGTTCAGTGATATCTCATTGTGGTTTTGATTTGCATTTCCCTGATGATTAGAGATGTTGAGCTTTTTTTCATGTTTTTTGGCCATTAGTTTATCTTCTTTTAAAAAGTTTCCATTCTGAATTGAGAACCCAGATATAAAACCATCCTCATATAGCCATCTAATCTTTGACAAAACAGACAAAAACAAAACTGGGGAAAAGAATTCTGATTCAATAAATGGTGCTGGGAAAATTGGATAGTCATATGTAGAAGACTCAGACAGGATCTGCACCTTTCACCGCTCACAAAAATCAACTCATGGTGGATAACAGACTTAAACCTAAGGCATGAAACTATAAGAATTCTGGAAGAAAATGTTGGAAAAACTCTTACAGACATTGGCCTAGGCAAAGAATTTATGAAGGAGACCCTAAAGGCAATCACAGCAACAATGAAAATAAATAAATGAGACCTGATTAAATTAAAAAGCTTCTGCACAGCCAAGGAAACTATCATGAGAGCAAACAGACAACCTACAGAATGGGAGAAAATATTTGCTTGCTACACATCTAATAAAGGGCTGATAACTAGAATCTGTATAGAACTCAGGAAAATCAGCAAGAAAAAAAATCAAACAACCCTATCAAAAAGTGGGCAAAGGACATGAACAGACACTTTTCATTTTTGAAAGATGTTTTCATTAAGCTTACATTATTTTTTCAGCACGTTAATAATACCATTTCATTGTGTACTATTTTACAAAGTTTCTTAAAAGAATTCTCCTGTCACAATTATTTTATTCTTTTATACAAAGTGTGCACTTTTTCCTTCTCTGCTTTTAAGATTTTTCCCTATATTGTTACTTTTCAGCAATTTTATTATGATATGCCTACTATTTCTGGTAAGCAGTATAATAGCCATCCAAAAATAGACACAAACTAATACCTGGAACTTGTGAATATGTTACCATTTGTGGCAAAGGAAAATTAAGGTTGTAAAATGAAATTAAGATTGTTAAACATCTGATCTTAAAATAGAATCTTAATTATTTGGGTAGATCCAATGTATTCACAAGGGGTCTTAAAAGTGAAAGAGAGATCCAGAAAGTCACAGGAAAATATGACTACAAAAAAAAAATTCACATGAGATGCACTGTTTTTAGCCTTGAAGATGGAGAAAGGAAGTCATGAGCCAGGGAATGTGGGTGGCTGTGGAAAGGTTGAGGAAACAGATTCTCTAGAGCTTTCAAGAAGGAATGCAGCCTTGCTGAAATCTCAATTTTGGTACAATGAAACCTGTGTTGGATATTTGACATAAATAATTTTAAGATAATAAATTTTTGCTGTTTTAAACCACTATGTTTAATGTAATTTGTTACAGCACCAATAGAAAACTAACACAATATAATTTTCTTTCTCTTTATACTATTTGTGGGTTGTTCATCTTCATGGATCAGTGGAGTCATATTTTCATTAAATTTGGAAAATGTCCAGCTATTATTTCTTCTAATTTTTTTAATGATTTTCACTTATACAACACTATTTGATATTTCTCACAAGTCCCTGAGTGTCTGTTTTTATCTTTTTTCTTCTTTTTTTTCCTCCTCTGGACTTCATTTTGTAGTTTCAAATATTGTATATTCAAATTCACTGATCTTTTCTTTTGATGTATCTAATCTGATGATCACATCTAGCAAAATTTTTATTTCAGGCCTTGAATTTTTATTTCTAGAAGATCTCTGTATTTTTTACATCTTATATTTCTTTCTTCATGTTTATGTTTTCTTTTAAATACTTGAAGGTATCTCTGATAGCACTTTTAAAATAATTACCTGCTTTTTCCGCCTTTTTGTTTGTATTACTGGTTACAGGTAACACTTTCCTGACTGGTCTTATATCTAATTATTTTGAGTGAATGTTGGGCATTTGTGAATTTTATATTATTTAGTATTGAATTTTTTAAAAAATTCAAGGTTGTTAGACATTGGTCTGGCAGATAGTTAAGTTACTGAGGATAAATGAAATTATGTTGAGGCTTATTTTTAAGTTTTATTAGTCCAAGTTTAGGATATTTTTGTACTAAGGATTTTTTTTTTTTTTTTTTTTTTGTCCTACTGCTAACACCTTTGGCTGTCTCTACTAAATGCCCTGAGTGTTCAATGTAAACTCTTCATTTTTGCTGTTCAAAACTCAAAAGTCTCCTAGTCTTGTAAACTTGGCAAATTTTTTAGTTTACAGGTCTCAGGTTTTTCTTTTTCTGGACTAGGGGATTGTTTCCTATGCATGGGCAACTTAGAATTCAGCAACAGATTCAAGGTTTTCCTATGCAGATTTCTAAGACACTTTTCCTGTACAACGCCCTCTTTTCTGGGACTCTACTCCCCAATTTCCAGCTGCCTCCACTTCCCCAAAATCTGATCTCTGCTTCTTCAGAAGACCACTGTTCTATACTTGGGATTCCCACCCCCACCTACACCATGGGCTGGAAAATATCTCTAGAGAGAAAGTCACAAAGATCATAGAGCTCACCACATTTGTTTATCTTCTAATATCAAGATTATTAATATCTTTAAGTCCAATGATGGTTGTCCAATGTCTGCAAACTATTGTTTCATATATTTTGGACAGTTTTCTAATTGTTATGGCAGGAGGGTAAATCTTATCTCAATTTCTCCATCAAGTCAGGAAACATAATTGCTTTCCATAGTTTTTATTGATAAATCATGTTGAATGATTATCAGTATGGTCTGCAGAAAAAAAAAAAAGGTTTTTTTTTATCTTGTGTGTTCTTTATATGTAGAAGATTGTCACCTAAATGCAAAGATTAGTTTGCAAGAAAAAAATAGGTTGAATTCAAATGGTGTACCTTAAACATTTTAAACTTTATAAAAATTTTTTGCTTTAATTTAAAAAAATTTTAAATGATATATCACCTTGCATATTTTCAAGTTAACATCTAAATTTTTTTTTTAGGCTCAGGAAAATATTTTTTTTTAATTTCAAAGTATTACAGGGGTATGAATGTTTTTGGTTATGAGGATCACTTTTGTAATGCTCCAGTCAGAGTTATAAGTGTGCCCATCACCCAGAGAGTGTTCATTGTACACATTAGGTAGGTTTTCTCCCATCCCCTCCTTCCCCCTGCCTCCTGGTTGATTTCCATTGAGTTATACACCTCTCTATTCGCACGTATGGTCATTGGTTGGTTCCAATTTAATGCTAAGTACATGTGGTGTTTGCTTTTCAATTCTTGTTATATTTCACTTAGGATAATGGTCTCCAATTCATATATGCCAATAACAGTCAAACAGAGAATGAAATTAAGGACTCAAAACCATATCAAACATCTAAATATTTTATCAAATATTTACATATTTTTGCAACAGATATGATTTTAAGTATATTACTAAAGTTGACATTAAACTAATCTTTTTATTATTTTAAATGTTCATTGTTTTAATAAATGTCATAGTAATTCTATATCATCTGTAATCTACTATTTTAAAATGCGTGTATTAGTTCTTCTTAACCTCATTTCCACCAAGGACTATTTTGTCATAATGCAATATATTTTAGACTTGAATTATTTTATTGACTTCTGTATTATACTTCTCTGCTACAAAAACAGACATTGAAATTGAAAATTAAGTTTTTTCCTCACTTCCTGGGATCCCAATGCTCTAAATATTAAAAGGTGTTTTCTTCTAGAATTCTATTGTAACTATTTCTATTGTTCTAAAATTGATCAAAGTAACATACAGTACACATTTTGTTAAGTAGCTATTAAACATTCAAAGAGAAGTTCTTTTGAGAAATACATTTCTTAATGAGATGAATAGGTTTTTTTTTTTTTTTTGCCTGCTAGGTCTTGTATCCTTGGATGAAATAAGAAATAATATAAATAGCTAGAATAAAATGGGTTCCAATATCTATTCACTACTCATTTTTGCATTTTTATAGATATAAGCCCTGAGGAACTATGTACTCATAAATTAAAGAAATAGAATAGAGGGAGTATTATTTTAGTCATGTAATTCAATTCTTTGAGCACTTTCTGAGTTATATGCCAAAAATGACCTGGTGATTTAGTATTAAAAATTACCTTTGATAATCTGTAAGTGGAAAACTAGATTGTAGCCTACTTTTGTGTTCCTGGTTACAAAGAATTTGAAGCCATCAGATGTACCAAAGAAAGAGTTTGTTAATCAGTAATTAGTGTCATTCATTTTCATTGGTGTCATAACACTAATATTTAGAATATTTTGTTTTCTGTTGTTTAAAAAAAGGACTATTAATTCCTCAACTACAGGAAACTACTTTCTTAAGTAGATGACTCAGATCACCATAACGGATATAATAATAACGAAAAAGTTTAAAAACTTGCACGAATTATCAAAACGTGACAGAAAAAAGTTAGCACAGACAAAAAAATGCCCCAATAGATTTACTTGACACAGGGTTGCCATAAAGGAACAGGCATAATTCATTTTATTATGCTTTCCTTCTTTCTTGTCCTTCACAGATATTGTGGTTTTTACAAATTGAAGGTTTATGGCAGCCCTGTGTCAAGTAAATCTATTGGGGCATTTTTTGTCTGTGCTAACTTTTTTCTGTCACGTTTTGATAATTCGTGCAATTTTTCAAACTTTTTCGTTATTATTATATCCGTTATGGTGATCTGAGTCATTGATCTTTGATATTACTATTGAAATTATCTGGGGACCCTACAAATTGTGCTCATATGGCCATGAAAAATGGGGAGGTTTTCTATAGGTCAGAACAAAGAGGCAGATAAGCTGGGGAATAGTACAAAGAAGTTGGGGATGTGTAAGGCACATTGCAGGAGAAAGGGAAAACAAAAACAGCTAGAGAGGGAGTTTATTTGGAAGGTAGAGAAAGTTGGCAAGTTGCTGTGGAGTCAGGCATGGAAAATTTTAAAATGATAATTCTGTTTTTGAGAATTAGGAGTCATTGATGGTTTTTGAACAGGGGACATGGTAAAAGTCATGTTTTAGGAAGAATTATCTGGTAACAGCCTGCACTGTGGTTTGAAAACAGTTTTGACAAGACTACCTAAGTAGGCCGTTGTAATAATCCAGATGTGAGGTTATAATGGAATAGACTAGAGTGTGAGCTGTGGGAATATAAAGGAGAAGACAAATACCAGAGACAGTATGAAGAAGGAAATCACAGGCTGGGTTAAATAATTCATGTGGGGAATAGTGAAATATTAGGCAAGAGAGACTGCCTTGGGTTGCATGGAGCCTTTCATGCAAGCTCAGGGCTCTGGATATTATACCCAGTGAGGAGCCAAAAAAATTTTTGAGCATAAGAGTAACAGTGTTTGAAGAATATTAATAGTGAAATAAATATGTTTTTCTTATTCTACAGCAATTAAATTAGAATATAATTATAAGAACCCAGGAATATAAAACCTTTATTTCATAAATTATGAACTCCATTCCTCAAAGAGTAATATAAAGTTGTTTATTTGTCACATTAGATCACAGCCAGATTAGCTTGTTTCTGCTATTTTGTGTTTAAAAGAAAATGTAAGGAGATGTTTAGTGAGATTTTTGGTTTGCTCTGGAATTGGTTTCTAGCAGGAGACAAAGCGGATGTAAACAATTTGGGCTTAGACACCCTCTCCAGATAGTAAAGTCTGTGTAATGCTCCCAGCTGTCTCCACCCCATCATACCCACAAGGGCTGGCTGCTTGGTGACAGTCCTGCCACCAGGAGCAGGAGCTGATGGGAGGACTGAAAAGAGACAATTGGAAGTGAATCTCCCAGGTCATGCAAAGTGCAAGGAGACTTTCAGCAGGGTTTGGAAAGAATTCATCTGTAAGTCCCAGGAGAGAATCAGAATTTGAAGGAAGGGTGGTCCTGGCAAGATCGTACAAAACTGGCTGTCTTCTTCAGTGTCCATTGGACATGGAAAATTTATGCTAGGTATGCAGGCTCCTTGCTTTCGCTCTCTCTCTCTCCTACTTGCACTCTGCAATTCCCTTTCTCCTCAACTAAACAGGCACAAAATCTGGCTAATCCTTGACAGAAGCAGATATCTAACTGGGCAAGAGATATCCATCTCCCCAGTTTGTTACCAATTTTTATAAGCGGCTCTTAAGAAACCTGTCACATAATTGGAGTTAGGGAGCACTATAGTTACTCCTACACTCTAGGGAAAGGAAGGAAATGTTAAAAATCCCCCACTGACCCGATGAATCATGACTCTATTAATTCATTCCTCTTCCTTTCTGTTTATAAAGCCTGGTCAGGGAGAAAGTAATGAAAGGATGTTTGAGGGTAGCAGATCTAATCTTAGCTTTCCTAAGAAGATTGTAAGGGGGGTTGATCCCTAAATTTTTAAAGCATTTTTGTGTTTTGGTAAAATTTATTTAGATACGATTCTAAACTTCCTGTAGATTTTAAAGAATATCAGAAAAAAGTCATCTAAATCTGTGGTTCCCAACCCCCGGGCCACGGATGTCTGTCACCTGTTAGGAACTGAGCCACGCAGCAGGACACGAGCAGTGGATAAGCAAGGGAAGATTCATCTGTATTTACATCCACTCCCCATGGCTCACATCACCACATAAACTCCGCCTCCCATCAGATCAGTGGTGGCATTAGATTCTCAAAGGAACCGAACCCTACTATAAACTGCCCATGTGACGGATTTAGGTTGCACACTCCTTAGGAGAATCTAACGCCTGATGATCTGCGGTGGAGCTAAGGTGGTGATGCTAGTGCTGGTGAGAGGCTGCAAATACAAATTATCCTTAGCAGAGAGGTTTGATGGCACAATCGATGTAATGTGCCATGTGGGATGTGAATCATCCCAAAACCATCCACCCCCACTCCCATCCATGGAAAAATTGTCTTACATGAAACCGGACCTTGGTCCTAAAAATGTTGGGGACTGCTGATCTACATAGATTTGCCAATTGTTTATGTTTTATTTTATGATTTTATCTACTTATCTTCTGAAAGTTGAAGACAGTAAGTCCCTCTACCCTTAAGTACCATGTTGTCTTTACTGCAGCCTCAAACTCCAAGCCTCAAGCAATCATCCTGCCTCACCCTCCCAAGTGACTATAGGTGTGCACCACCACATTCAGCTAATTTTTTTTTTTAATTTTTTGTACAGTCTATTTTTGTTGCCCAGGCTGATCTCAAACTCCTAGTCTCAAGCAATCTTCCCACCTTGGCCTCCCAAAGTGCTGGGATTACAGGTGTGAGCCACCATGCCTGACCTATGTTGTATATCTTCTAAGATATCCAGTTCTTTTTAGAATGTGACAGGACCAGAGATTTGTTCCCAGCTTTTGATTCTAGTGACAAAACCCAGAGCAACTAAAAAAAGTCTCACTTATCATCCTATTATAAAGACATTATATGAAACATAATTCTCGTAGAAAACAAACTGATATACAGTAATACAACACAAATTTATCATTATATCAAAACCGTTTTTTAGAATTTTAACATATACCAGGCAATATATTAGTCATTTCACATATAATTTGTTATCATGCTATTTTTCTAATTATACTATTCTTCACATCAAATTTATGGTGGAGTCCGTATTTTAATGGAATAGCCACAAAATATTAGTTCACTGAGTGAGAAAACCTAGAAAAAAATGCTAGTTAATATTTGACTAGTTATTAATTTATGCCCCTTTATATCAGAAGGGATAAATATTTTTCTATTAACACAAAACATTAAGTGGATAGGAACATGTGTTAATTCTAGAAGATTGTGCCAAATAGACTTTCTGGCTTTTATTGAAAGTGTTTGCCTGGGCAGGGCGTTTGGTTGGTTTGGTTTATATCACCTTTGCCTTGCTCTACCCTTTTACAGTGTATGGTCCAGTAGCCCTTTGTTCTTGAATTACTCATTCAAGGCTTATTGACTACCTGTTCACTTTTCTCCTGATGTTTAAATGTTCTTTTCCATTCCATTCTTCTACCTTTTTCTCTCCCTAGTCATATCCATGGAGGACTTTGGACCTAGGTGGTCTAGGAGAATAAAGTGCAACACAGAGTCAAATATCTACAAAATAATTAGATCTTTTAAATAGTCCAAGATAAACCATTATAAGCATAACTTCTATGCTAAGGTCTTCTGGTTTCAGTATGCATCATGATTAGCAATAAAAAAAAATGGTTGATTTAGGAGCTTTTATGTGCCATCCATTGTTTTGTTATTTTATGCATAAAACAATTTTCTGAGGGAACCAAGGTAATCAATAACTGAGAAAAAATAGTGAAAAATCAGTGACTAAAATATAAATAAGATATTATATAATAGAATGTAATTATGCTAGAAGATAAATAAAAATATAATAAGATACTAGGCTATAAATAATATAATATAATACATACAAAGAATATCTTACTATTTAAGGCCAATATTTAAAAATTCTCATTTTTACCTAATACTATTGTGTGTTACTTTGAGAAAAAATTCCTTAGAAGTTGTTTGAGATTCTCTTCTTTCTCCACCCTCACCCTGTATTTTCTCTTTCTGCTATCTGGAGTAGATAGGATGGTTGGAGCTCCAGCCACCATCTTGGAGCAAAAAGTGGTCTCAAGAATGGAAATCTTGTGCTAAGTACAGCAGAGCAAGAACAAAAGGAGACTGTGTCCTTGATGACCTTGTGAAACCTCCACATCAGTCTAAGTATTCCAGACTTCTTAAGTATGAGACACAAATATAATGTTCTCTTTTATAAGGAACCCCAGTATCATTTTAGGTTTTTTATCAAATCCAAATCAACCCCAAACTCCTAACTACAAGTACATAAATATACTATATATTTAGGTGCTTATTCTTTATTTCACCATAAGCTCTATGGAGATGTTAATGATTATTAAGCAGGGTAGAATATAATCAGACTTTTTGTTTCAGAGATTGCTGAGTTAAATATAGGGGATAGATTTTTGAAAAAACAGTATTGGACCAAAAAACCATTTAGGAGACTATTAAAGTCATTCAAGAAAAAAAGAATGATGAAAGCCCAATCTAAGAAAGTTGCAGTTTGGATAGGGGGAAAAAGGAGAGAATAAAAAACAATTCATATCTAAAACTATCAAGAGTTTGACTGGAAGTAGAATGAGGGAGAGGGAATGGGAAAATTCTAGAAACTCTCGAGTTTCGAAAACTGGTGGTGCAACTAATACTGTTAGTAAACACTGAGAGAAGCAGTGGGAAAGTTCAACTTTGCACATGTTGAATCTGAGTTATTTATGGGAAATCCAAATGGATATATGAAGAATGCGGCTGGGTAAGAAGACTGTTGCAGTTGCTTAACGGAAGAATTCTGAATTTTGACTTGATGGATATGTTTGTGTGTGTGTGTGTGTGTGTGTGTGTGTGTGTGTGTGTGTGTGTGAGATGAGAATAAAAATTATCAAACAGAGGATGGAGAGTGGGAAAAAATCATGAATAGAAGACAAAGCCCTGGGTAACCTGAAAACTTGGGGGTTAGTGGAGACAGGTGTCCATAAAGGAAACTGGTAAGAAAGAATAAGGAATAAAGATGTCCTAGAATCATTTCAAGAAATGTCATTTCAAGGAGTGAGTAATAAAATGTGCTCAGTGCAGCAGATCAACATTGGATTGGGTAATGAGGAAGTCATTACTGTTAATGAGAACAATTTCTGTTGAGTTGTTGGGTTGGCAAATACTACAGTAAGGTAGGAGCTAATGGTAAGTGAGGATAGTTGACCATTCTTTGGAGAAGCTTAGATGAGAAGTAAAAGGAAACATTCAATAATAGAGCAAAATTTAGATTAGGACATTATTAAATAACAGCTGAGTAAAAAATAAGAGATTTAATATCATCTTTATTAAATACTAATAATATTTAAAATAACACCTGTGTCAAAATGATGCCCCATATCCTAGGTTCAGAGAAATTTGGTCTCAGGTTTAAATATTCTAAAAGGAGAGCAGCAACTCAATACAAATTCCAAGTTCTGTGTAGTAATGGATGAAGTTATTTAGATGGGAAATTATAAATAGTTACTGTGCTTGAATTTTGGTATCAGTAGGAAAAAATGAAATAAATAAAGAGGATACCAAGGCAAATGATTGGTCCACTAACGTTTCCAGACTTCTGCTTGCAGTTAGAAAGATGATGCGCCAATCACATCTGTACTATTTCAGTCAGCATGCAGATCCAGGAATAGACTCTAAATTAGTTACCATGAAGCCAACAAACTCATGCAAATGTCAGAACTCACGTTTTTGAATTTCGCCATTTCCCAAAGCAAGTTGACCCAATGATCTATATTTGGTGGTGATTTTTATTCCCAGATGTTGAAAACAGCTTCTTTGCTGGCAGTAGGTCCTTGAGGATGCATTTTCCCTGAGCTTTAAATAGCATGCTTTAGGGAATTGGTATTACCCAAGATATAAAAAGATTAATAAGGATTTATAATTGAATAAGTCCAGCAAATCTTTTAATGGATGTGCATCCAAATTGTTTCCTTGATTAATATTATAACTGCTCGTTTATCACTACATTCCTAAGAGATAACTCTCTTAAGTGTGTGACCATAGGGTTTCAGTCATAATGCAGTGCTGAGGCGACATGCCTTATTTCTTGGCACACCATGAGCAACCTTGCATAAGTCCATGTGTGAGACTTTGGAGAGCCTATTTCCTACAATCCCCTGTGTAAAGTCTCTTTTTAAAGACATCTGAATTTTATCTGTGTCTTTCTGGCTTTCATTGAAAATGTTTATTCAATTCAATGTGAGAGAACTGAATTCTCGACAAGGAGCATGATGAATTTTCTAATTCAAACTGGGCACCAAGAGGTGGCCTGTCATCATTTTCCTTTTGTTGTACTGAAAAAAAAAAAAAATAGCAAATGAGTCTCCTTGAAAGCAGTTCCCACTTCTGTTTCAAGTTCCCCCACCAAGTCATTAAACATTCTCTGGGTTTTGTCAACAGCCTGGTAAACATCCAGAGAAAGAATCAAAATAAGATTGTTTATTTAACATTCTTCAGCTCCAACTGCTGATTAGGATAAATAGTTTGGATAAATCTCCTATCTGATCCAACAATCACAAAAAGAAAGCATTTAGCTATTGGTGAAGTTTAGATTGAGTTAGGAATACTTTAAACAGCAAAGAATTTTTTGTACACTTTGATATTTTCTTTATCTTCAACCCATCTTGTTAAGGCAATGTCACAGCTAAACATTAATGTTGAACAACCACTAAGAAAGCTCCTTAGGATCTAAGTGAAAATGTAGACAGCAATTTCCAGAGCAAGCTATAGGCTGGAAAACCTCAAGCTCAGGATTCCTTTCTAAGTAACTGAAAGAAGTTGAGTCTACGTAGCTACGTCCAAGGATTGCTTTTTCAGGTTTTGGGCAAAATTGCACTTATTCTACTTATCTCCAGAGAATCCAGCCATTTAGCCAAAAGGGAAAAATGTTTCTAATCATCAAAAAGACTTTTAGGTTTGTAGGAAATCAGACTTAATATTATAGTGCCTCATTTTTCATGTTTGTGCAAACCTTTTCAAGAAAATATCTATCATAATCCTGAATAAAGATCTAATGAAATACATTGCTGATATGTAAAATACATGTTACCATTTTCTTATGACCTATAATCCATATTTAAATAAATTAATTGTGGTTCGATAAGTAGAATAATTAGCAGGTCAAATTGTTAACATAAATTCAAGATTCTATAGTAGCTCACACAATTTCATCAACCTTAAGTATCCTATGCTCCAGATAATATAGTATAATTAGAAGGACCACAGGATGCCAAGTACATCAATGCATTTGTGTCTTTTCCCATAAAATGCTCTGTTCCTTCTTCAAGGCTGATTATAATCCTATTATTCCTTCTAGAGTGACCTCAAATGACACCATGGAACATTATTTTACTTGAAATTAATGATTGAAAGACAAACATCATTCTTCAGAATTGGATATTGGGCAGATATTTCCATAGAAATGAATAAAATGAGCCTGGCACTTCAAGAAACACAACTGACAGTAATTGTGAGAAAATTCGAGCTGTCAGAAGAAAATGAAAATTTTGGAAAATTTTTATCTACCACCAGAATTTGGTAGTTTCCTAACACTTTAAACACTTTCATGATGAGATCAGTGATGGCATTAATAAATATGACTTTTTTTATAATGTATAATGAACTGTGTCAACCTTTGGAAAAGATACATAAACCAAATGATCTATTGTTTTCCAAATGACTAACGTATGAAGTTACAAAATCACAGATTAGCAAAAGAGCCTTCTAAAGTGTAAGATAAACCAGTAGATTTTGCTATAACAGAGTAAGAAAAGCTTGCTAATACAATTTCAGATTTTACATTCCAACTAACTTGTAAGAAAATACTATTTATTAGGTCTTGGTATAATATCAAAGAAGAATATCCACAATTATTTGAACATTACTGTCCCTTTTCTAATTATACATCTGTATGAAACCAGATTTTCTTCATATAATTCAACTAGAAAAACATACTACTGCAGATCAATTGCAGAAAAAAGATATAAGGTTCCAGCTGTCATGATGTTGATTAAGTCATCAAAGAGGTTTACAAAAGTGTAAAATAATTCCATTTTTCTCACCAAATTTTGAATATAGGGTTATTTTTCAAAATAACTGCCATTAAGAACTTTTTTTTTTTTTTGAGACAGAGTCTCACTCTGTTGCCACGGCTGGAGTGACATCATCATAGCTCACTAGAACCTCAAACTCCTGGGCTCAAGTGATCCTTCTGCCTTAGCCTCCCAAGTAGCTGGAACTCCTCCTCACCTGGCTAATTTTCATGTGATAAGTTTAAATATCCCTGTGAAAAATGTAGGTATGTAGGAAATGCATCTTTATAAACTCTAGCTCTCTTTATTTTCTGAATCTTTATAAACTCTAGCTCAATTTATTTTCTGAATCCAAGCAAGTGATCTGTCTAAAGAAAAAATATATATATATATGTATTCCTCATAATCTCATTTAAATTCAAGGATTTCTTAATCTTAATGATTTTAGGTTTAATATGAACCATTTTATTTCCTTTCTGCCCACCTAAATTTGGTGAAAGGAGGAAAAGTAGAAATGGGGTCATGCAAGTGCTACAACTTTCTCTGGAGCAAGAGAATGTTAAGTTCTCAATCTTGATCTAAGGCCTAAGCCACTTCCTGCACTACATACACAGTAATGTGACAGCTGATTCTCTGCATCACTGGTGCTCTGGGTTCTCTCCATGGTGCATGTTAGGTACTGGGGAACAACATAAGTAATCTGATGTGAGAAGAGGGATAAAAAGCATATCCACTAGAATTTTGAGATATTATCATGACCATGTTGGTGTATATGTATATATATAACCAACATGGAGATGATGTTGTTTTCCCACTACATTTGTCTTATAAACGTAATATATTGGGAATATTTTCTCCTGTCATTATATATTTCTCTAATAATTTTAAGGGTTGCATCATATTTCATCATGTTTTAACCTAAGGATACATTATACTGGATTCAAGAATTTTATTTAGGTGTTTCCAATTCATCATTATTATAAACAATGAGCTTAAGTGAACATCTGTTCGTCTCTTCATCCAAATCTTTTCATTCATTCATAATTATTTCCTTAGGACAAATTCCTAGCAAAGAAATTCTTGACTCAACAACTACATATAATTTTTAAGACTTGGTATGTTTTTTTCAAGATTATCCTCTGGAATAGTTGTACAAATTTACAGAACCAGTAACTGTATAAAAATACCTGATTTAGTAGAAATGAACATCATTTCAAATATGAAATGGACATTCATACATCTTTTGTGAATATTTTTTGTATATTTGCTCTCCACTTTATTGTTTGCATGATATGTCCTTTCACTAATTATTTGTATTGTAATTTGTTCAGTGATGTTAATAATGGTTGTGTGTTCTTTTTTGGTTATATTTACTTGTCCATCCTTTTATTTTTAACTTAGATCTATCATTCTATTATGAATATATTTTTTAAAAAGCAAATGCCAGGCTTTTATTTTTTCTCAAATTTCACTGGAGAAATTTCACCTTTTTATATAGTTTTCAAACTAATATCTAAGTTTGCTGTTAATTCTGTCATCCTCTTTGTTTCTATTTGGGTTTTTTTGTTTGTTTGTTCTTATTTTGCAAATATTTATTGAATACCATCATTTTATAAACCCTATGCTGAGTACTATGAGCAGAATAAATGGTAGGCCTCAGCTTTCATAGCTCCCACAGTTTGATGGGGTTAACAGACATTGGTCAATGGTCACACATATATACTTATATGTCATGATAATTGCCATGAATAATTAAAAAATACACATAAGAAGAGATCTTGACCTAGTCTGGGAGGATTAGAGTCTTCACTGTTGATCAACAAACAGGAAAAATATGTTGATTCACCTAATACAAAGGATAAAAGGGAGTTAGCAATGGGGCAGTGGTGAGAGACGGAGTTTGCAGCACTCTACGCAGGAGTAACAACACTTCACAAAGCTCCTGAGACAGTAGATGCCCAGACATGGACTGGGAGTTCAGTGTGCCTGGACAGCAAAGAAGAGAGGGAGATGAAGACACAGAAGACAGAGGCAGATGACTCAGATCTTGGCTGTTTATTCCCAGGTAAAATGGGAAACCACAGAAGGGCTTCAGTGTGAGAGTGTTGTGATCAGATGGGTATGTTGAAAAGCTCTCTGGCCACAGAATGAAGAAACAAAGAAGACAAGCTTTATGACCTGCCTCCTAATTCCTTAAGTTAGGAGTTTATTGCAGCTACTCAGGCAAGAGAGAATGACAGCTTAGAGCACCACAGTGAAAATAGGGAGGAGAGAAGAAAATAAACAAGTGAGTTTTCTAGAAGCAAAATCAGTAGGATTTAGCTGGATGTGGGGAAGTAGGGAAGAATAGCATTAGGATGGCTGAGACTTCTGCATTGTAGGCTTAACAGCTCACTGTTCATTTATCTCATTCATTGAGATAATAAGTTATTTTGAACAGGTTGAGTTTGAGGAGTCTTCAAGACACCCAAATAAAATTTATGTATTTCTCATACTAACATCCAGAAATACAGATGAGCCAAGTCTTCTGCTCTGGGTTTCAAAAACAGACGCTCAGACTAGGAAGGATTTGGGAGGAGAAAAATGCCTTTTTTCATGTCTCCCACTTGAGCAAAAGCTCACTTTAGCCTTCTTTGCCTTTGTAAAACTTCTCTGTGGGACATACTACAGACAAGACGATTTTCAACTGCTAAAGCAAGTTTCTGTAAAGACCCACAGTGGCAAAAGCTACAGAATTAATAAAGTTCCAACCATTCATTCATTCTTTCATTTAGTTACCTACTTATGTATATGTTAGTATCCAAGGACCATTATGTCATATTTTATTTTTCAATTTTACTTCTTGTAATTTTGTTATGTATGCCCACTTTTCTTGATTGGACTGGGAATGTAAGTTTCTCTTTTCTAAAAACAATTACTTGTTTATTTGTTTATTTTTATTTCAGAATATTGAGGAAGTACAAATGTTTGGTTACATGGATTGCTTTTGTACTGCTTGAGTCAAAGTTATAAGTGTGCCTATCACCAAGATAGGTACATTGTACCCATTAGGTATGATTTCATGCATCCCCTCCTCCCCCCTCCCACCTGCATTGAGGTTTACTTCCATCTCTGCACATGGGTGCTGATCAGTTAGTTCCAATTTAATATTGAGTAAATATGGTGTTTGTTTTTCCATTCTTATGATATTTCATTTAGGAGAATGGTCTCCAGTTCCATTCAGATTGTAACAAAAGATATTAATTCGTTATTTTCATATTTGAGTAATATACCATGGTATACAATAAACAGCTGGATTTTAACAGACCTAAAAAGAAAAGTTAGCACCCATACTGAAGAAATTATTTCATAACATTGAGAAGGAAGGAATTCTCCCCAACTCATTCTATGAAGCCAGTATCAACTTGACACCAAAGCCAGAAAAGCATACAATAAAAAAAGGAAACTATAGACCAGTACCCCTTATGAATATAGATGCAAAAATCTCCAATAAAATTCTAGAAAAACGAATTCAGCAGCACATCAAAAAAAATAATCCACTACAACCAAGTGGGCTTCATCCTAGGGATAGAAGGATGGTTCAACATATGCAAGTCTATAAATGTAATTTACCACATAAACAGAAACAAAAACAAAGATCATATGACACAGAAAAAGTATTTGATAAAATCCAGCACCATTTCATGATAAAAACCCTCAACAAACTAGTCATAGAAGGAACATAAATCAAAATTATAAAATCGATATGCGACAAACCCATAGACCACATCATATGGAATTGGGAAAAGCTGAAAGCAATCACACTCAGAATTTGACAAGGGTGTCACTACATCTATTTAACATGGTGCTGGAGGTCCTAGTCAGAGCAGTCAAGCAAGAGAAACTAATTAAGGGTATTCAAATGGGGAAAGAGGAGGTTAAGCTATAGCTCTTTATTGATTATGTGATCTTATATTTAGGAAACCCCAAAGATTCCACCAAGAAATTCCTGGAATTGATAAATAAATTCAGCAAAGTCTCAGGTTACAAAATAAATGTACACAAATCAGTAGCATTCCTATACACCAACAACAATCAAGCTGAGAAACAAATCAAAGACTCAATATCTTTCACAAGAACTACAAAGAAAATAAAATACCTAGAAATATATTTAACCAAAGAGGTGAAAGATCTCTACAAAGAGAACTAGGAATAACTGACAAAAGAAATTTCACAGGATGTAAACAAATAGAGAAATATACCAGGCTCATGTATAGGCAGAATCAACATTTTAAAATGTCTATACTACCCAAAGTGATTTACAGATTAAATGTAATGCCCATAAAAATACCAGCATCATTTTTTGCAGATCTAGAAAAAATAATTCTATGCTTCATTTGGAAACAGAAAAGATCCTGAATAGCCAAAGCAGCCTTAAGCAAAAGGAACAAATCTGAAGGCATCACTTTACCAGACTTTAAACTATACTACAAGATCATAGTAACCCAAACAGCATGGTACTGGCAGAAAAATAGAGACATAGACCAATGGAACAAAACAGAGAACTCAGATATAAAACCATCCACATGTTGCCATCTGATCTTTGACAAAGTAGACAGCAGTATACACTGGGGAAAAGAATCTTATTTCAATAATTGGCGCTGGGAAAATTGGCTAGCCACACGTAGAGGATTGAAACAAATTCCATACTTCTCACCACTTACAAAAATTAATTCAAGGTAGATAACAGACTTAAATCTAAGACATGAAACCATAAGAAGTCTAGAAAAAATGTTGGAAAAACTCTTCTAGACATTGGCCTAGGCAAATAATTTATGAAGAAGATCCTGAAGGCAATCACACCAACAACAAAAATAAATAAATGTGACTTGATCAAATTAAAAAGCTTCTGCACAGCCAAGGAAACAATCAACAGAGCAAATAGACAACTTACAGAATGGGAGAAAATATTCCCATTCTATACATCTGATAAAGGGCTAATAACCAGAATCTACAAAGAACTCAAAACAATTCAGCAAGAAAAAATTTAAAAATCCCATTAAAAAGTGGGCAAAATACAGGAATAAAAGTGTTTCAAAAAATGGTAGAGTAATGGCCAATATGCAAATGAAAAAAACCCTCAACATTACTGTCACTAATCATCAGAGTAATGCAACTCAAAACCACAATGAGATATCACCCAACCCTAGTGAGAATGGCTTTTATTAAAAAGTCCCAAAATAATAGATGCTGGTGTGGATGCAGACAGTAAGAAACACTTATACGCTGTTGGTGAGATGGCAAACTAGTGCAATCTCTATGAAAAATAGTATTGGATTTCCTTAAAGAACTAAAATTAAACCCACCATTTGATCCAGCAATCCCACTATTAGGTATTTACCCAAAGGAAAAAGTGTCATCTTATCAAAATAACACTTGTACTAGAATGTTTACTGCTGCACAATTCACAATTGCAAAGATGTGGAATCAACCTAAGTGACCATCAATTCATAAGTGGATTAATAAAATGTTTGTTTTATTGTTTCTTTTTCAGTATGCCTTTTCCTCTCCTATCTTTTGCTATTTAGATCATGTTTTTCTTTGCATTTTTCTTAGTAATGTGCATACTTGTCATCCTTCTTATGGAAGTTGTAGTTTTTAAAGTTTCCAGTTATTAAAATGCATCTTAATCGCTGCTAAAATACTTACTTAGCACCTGTTTTTCAATTAGAGTAATAACACTTGAATTCTTTTTCTGTCTCATTACTGATCCAGTTGCTATATTCCACAAAGAACTCTTTGGGTGAGTTTTTAATGTGACCATTTTTTGTGTTATTTTAATATGATAATTTTAAAACTTACTCAAAATAAAAAGAGCTTGATGAAGCTCCACATATACACATCATCCAGATTCAATGGATTTGAATCTACAGCTGTGTCATTTATCCTTTTGCCCTAAAAAGTATTTAAACCAATGTTTAAATTATCTACGTCAATGATGAAAAAGAATCTATGTAATATTTCTTGTAATAATGATTGACAACTCTAGCTCAGCTTTGTTTTCTTTTTTCTTCTTTCTTTTCCAAGTTTTTGTTTATATATACATCTTATTTTTAATTTTTTAACATTATGTACACAATAATGTGAGAATCTGTTGAATACATACATTATCGTATAACCTCTGAAATCAATTATTTACACTTAATTCTGTGTTTACTCATTTTGTAGTGCACCACAATTTGTTTCATACCATTATTTTCCACAATCTTGAAATTCTGCATTATTCTTCAATCTATTATACTATAGCATGCATTTGAGTTATCTTTACCAGAAAAAGTGAAATTCTTCCTAAGCTTTTGGATGTCTGATAAAGTCACTCTGTTTGTCTTTCACATAAATAGATTTGGCTGGTCGTAGAACTTTGCCACTCACTGAAAACATGACTCCACTGTTTTCTGGCAACTAAAATCACTATCGGATAAAATCAAAATATTTTATCATCCAAGGTTGGTCATAATATTGTTTTTAAATGGTCTTTCCAGTTCTAGCTCTCAACTCTTTTCAACACATTTTTTTTTTTTTTTTTTTTGCTCAGGAGGGATTGTTTCTTAATTTTTTTCCCCAATAAGCTACATTTAATAACATTTAATTCTATTAGTACCTGCATACTTTCCCTCACACAGTGTAATTAGTCTGGAATGCCATGTGTGCTGCAGGCAAATTTTCTCCATTATTTTATCCCTAGCTCAAGAATTACTACTTTCATTAAGCTAAATATAAAATCATCCCAACTTATATAACATTTTTTTCCTGTGTTACTCAGGTCAGTAGTTAATTATATGATATTGAATATTTTGTCATACATTGAAAGAGTAGTCTCACTCTCCTACTTAGACAATACCCTAATACGTGATAGTTTTTAGTCTGCATTTTACTCTCAACATTGTGTACATAGTAGCACTCAATAAACAAAGAAAATAAACCAAAAGGCTTAGAAATTAATTTTTATTTCAAGATAATTTACATGTTCTTGGGGAAAAAATTCTAAATTGCTCATTGAAAAATTTAGTTGAATTATACAGCTAATTAATAGTTTTCCACAAAAAAGTTAAACCTATTATAAGAGAAAATTATAACACATATACAAGGTACTTATAATGACCTTCAGCAGTATCTTTTCTAGGAAGAGAAGATAATTGCCTCATCATGGAGGCAGAATGCTGCAATGGTCTTTGAAGTGAGGTAACTGAATTCAACTCTCTGAGTTCTACCACTGTCTAATGGTGTCCTCTTGGACAAGCTTCTAATCCCATTTTACCCTATTTCTTCATCTAGAAAATGGGAATGATAATAGTCAATTAATGATTATGTATCAGTAGATTAAGTGGTGAGTAAATATTTGAAATATCTCTACAAACAAAGTGTCTAGTAGAGTAGATAATAATACCATTTATTGAACATATTTCTATATTAAAATGTATTAATTTACTTGTCAAAACTTGATGAAGTAAGTAGCATTATTATCTCAATTAAAAATGATGAAACAGATAGACTGAGCAATTTTTCAAAGTCATATAGTTACCAAAAAAAGTGGCAGAACCAGACAATTCATATGGTATATATTCAGAGCCAACCCTCTTTACCACGAAGCTATATCGTCACTCAGAGGAACAGGGGTTCTTGGTCCCTATTCTTATTAATCTTGACTCTCACTGGCAGTCAGATCCAATGGAAGTTATCTACCCTCTTTTCATGGAGCTAGTGTAAGGCTGCTGAGATGTTAATGGGAAATGATAATCCTGTGTTTCCCTTGAGTATGACCAAGAGACAGGAGGGATTTAAGAAAATAGATCACTTTACTAAAGAAAGTCATAAAATCTCTTTTCTGGAGATTTTCAACAATATTATTTATAATGGTTTAGATAATTCTGTATGAATTTTACATTTCATGGTCCTCTTTGAGCCTTATGTTATATAATTTGATTTTTTAAATCCATTGATGTATGATACAGATTAGTTCCCGTTCATGTCAAAATGAAACAGCCGGTATCCTAAATGGGAAAGAACTCAAAATTTCTAAATTGGGCTTCTATTTATGTTTATATTTTTTGAAAAAAAATTAAAATTTTATTATATATACATTTAAATGAGACTATACCTTTTTATAGTTAATGATGGGACTATGCTGGAAGAAAGTTCAAAACATCTCATTTTCAAAGCCTTTGTGTGGTTGTAACATACTCTGCACATTTTGGTTAAAGTAATTAGATGATCATCCTAGTATATTTGTAACATAGACATATTGAGAGATATTGAAGCAGTGACAGGGAAGGAAAGGAAAGGAAGTGACAGGACAGCAAAGGAAGAACCATTTACTGGGCTTGAGACACTGCTCAAAATGTATGTATCTGAGCCCCGGTAATCATATTAGAACATGAGGACAATTCAAAAGGCAGCTTCCAGGACCAGACTTTTGGATGTGGGTGGTATGAACTTGAATGAGTGTGTGAATGTTTTTTCCTGGCTGGACAGACATTTTGCTTGTTTGCCAAAGTCATGTTGTGTGTAGGAAAGATGAATTCTCTGTTCCCGATGCTGCTACAGGCACCAGGAAGCACTAGGAACACACTGGGAGCCAATTCCTTTGGAAAACCAGACAAACTCTTGGAAAGAAGCCTCAAAATATTGAGTCAATTGTTGTTCATAAAATCATTATTCTGAGGTTTTATATCGAGTTATTAAAATATCCTAAAAGCAAGGTAGGGAGATAGCACCTTATAAAAATAGACATGAAGGCCTTAAATACTCATTTGGATCAAGTTTTGTGATGCTGTTTTAAAGCCAACTGCTATGCAATCACGCAAGAAGATGAGCCATCTAGCTTTCTTAAGAAATACGACAAAGTTCCCTTAGGAAGCCATTCCTACATCTTTTCACCTGATGGTAATTAAATTTCTCTTTACAAATAGTAAATGTAGATGATTCCAGGTATGGAACATGCAAGAGAGAAAAGGAATGAAAAAAATATTGTTTAAGTAGTTTAGCATTAGGCATACAGAGGAAACTCAATGAATAATTGTTCCTTTTCCTTTACAAAAGTTCTGTCAAGAGTCCTTAAATGTTGATATTATGCCTATTTTTTAGAAACTGAGGACTAACTACTTAAAATGATGGAGGTGAACTTGATCTGTTTGACCACAAACCCCACATGTGACCTTTCCACAACATCAGGTTGTGCCGGCTTTCCTAGAGCTAAAGACCCCCTTTCCCTGTTTTTAATTGATGTGGTATCTTATTGAGATACCTGATTTAGTAGATGTACCTTTCTGTCACAAGGTGTCATTATAAAGTAGTGTTAAAAGTTTGGGCCTCTGATTTCAACCCAAGCTGTATCAGCTACTATTGGAAGTTACTTTAAAAATTTTATGCTCAGAATAGTAAAAGGATATTAAGAAAGAATTAAGGAAATCTGAATAAACTATAGACTTTAGTTAAGAACAATCTATTAATATCAGTTCCTTAATTGTCACCATACTGATGTAAGGTGTTAATAATACTAATATCCTTGGATATGGGGCATATGGGAACTATTTGTACTATCTTTGCAATTTTCTGTAAATCTAAAAGTGTTCTAAAAAATAAAGTATTAAAAAAAAACCTCTATGTTTCAGTGACCTCATGGTTTTCTTGTGAAATGTGGTGAATTAATTAATATATTTCAGTACATAGTTCCTGATAAATATAAATATGCAATGAGTTAGCTATTTTTTAATAAATTATTAGCCGTTTTGGGGGGGTGTTTGGGAAAGGAAGAGGGTTTCGGGGAGAAGAAAACTCTCATTTGTTGAGAATCTACTTAAAATATGCAAAGAACCAGTAGGCAGACCAGAGTCCCTGCCTTCCTACACACCAAAAGTTTATGTAGCAAAGGGCTATGAGAGATGTGCTTTAAGATCAGCAAGTATCCCTAGATCTTCTGGGGAGAACTTACCTGCCTGCTGCTCTCCAACCTGTCCTTGCTACAAAGAAGGGTCAAGTGAGACTGAATAGAAATACAAGGAGGAGAATTAAATTAATCCCTGAAGAGAGGCAGACTAATCACACATATAAGTTAAAGATATTTTGCTTCTATTCAATGTGACCTGGTTGCTGTACTATGAGTCATGTTGGAAACTCTATATTCTGCTGCCTACATCTCAGTCACCAGTTGCCAATCACCAATTCCCCTCATTCCTCAATATTTGGCTCTCCGTGCCTTCCTTTGCAGTCTTCTTACATAGCATGAAAAACCCCCCTGCAGTGCCAAAGAAAGAAAGCATATGTGAAAAGATAGCACGTTCATTAGGAAATGAAACTAGGTGTCAGATGAAAAGAATTAACGTCTGAAATGAAGACCAGTGAATCATCCTGAGAAAGCTCCTACTCGGATGACCTCCTACACGTTGGGGGACATACCACCCACCCCAGCCCTCTTCTTAGCACATTGCTCATTTCATTTTTTAATATAATATTGGATCACAAAAACAATGAACCACTAACTTCGAAAGATTGTCCGATAACTGAAATTATATATCAGTTCATTCTAAACTTGAATGTGCATGCAAACCTCCCAGGGATGTCCTGTTAAAGGCACATTGTAAATTAAATGATTCCTGGATGTAGTGTGAAATTCTGCATTTCTAACAAACTCCTGGACCTTGGAACCACATTTTGTTGAGTAAGGTTATAAAGGGTTAACTTAACTGCACTATATCTGCACGTACAGACCTTAATATCATCTGGTGAGTTTGAACTCAATGTGGATGAACAGTCCTGTCTATCATCAAGTGAATAAACTCCTGTGTTTTGAAATTCTAAAGATATGATATTTTTTTTAAATAAAAATGATTGCTTAACTCAATAATTCTGAACCCTGGCAACACCAGGCAAACTATTGAAAATTGCCATACCTAGTATACAGAGATTTTGATGTAATTGGTCTAGTGCAGGCCTAGGAATCAGTATTTTTTAAAGTTTGCCATATAATTCTGTCATGCAACCAAAATCACGAATCACTATAGAAGTGAGATCAGATGAATTAATGCTCTCCCACTTTAGCTTATTCATTGATTAGCTTCCTTACATCACCCAAATGGTGCTAAATTCTGAGATGAAACATTAAATAAATAACCACTGGCCTCTAAGATTAGGAGATCCAATATGTTTGGGAAACACTACATATTTCTATCCTTTTCTTAGAGATTCACAATGCATATATTCAAGCTATCTAGATTATCAGAATTTCTGTTGAATATAAGAGGAAGTTTAGAAGTCCGAGGCTCTGTCAGCAAGCTGCTCAAAAATGGGCTTCAGGTGAGTATTACACATCTGTGTAGTGTGTCTAAAACCCACCCTATCAAAAACCAACTGGTCTCTAGAGATGACTGGGAGAATAAGATGGGTGACAGAGTCTCTTGGGGCCTAATTAAGGACATAGATATTAAGTCAGTATCAAGAAAGAGCATGCTAATAACACAAAATAGTAAGGCCTTTAAATAGTGCTAACATAGCTCTTGTTCCTCCTGCTGCCTGTCTGAAAGGAGGAGAAAATTAAAAAGGTGCTACAAACAGTAGGGAAGAAAACTTGCCTTGCCTTGGAAATCTGTGCAAGAAAGGAAATGTGTTGTCTTCTATGCTCAGCATAGGATCCTGAATACAATCAGGACCAGCTGCTGGCCAAATTCTCCTTCACTCCACCCTTGGAACCAGGCCAGAGCTGGCCTTCAAAGTATATCTCAGTGAAAGTTCATTTCAGCTTTATCAACAAACATGAGTGCAGCCAAGTAATGCTGAATTACCCTTATGTAAACAATGTTTATCTGTTATTTCCCTTTGAAAATAACTATTGTGTTTTTTGAATAAGCCAATAAAATATTGTTTTTCTTTGTGATTCCTAGGTTTTTTTTTTAAATACAAATTCCTCCCATAAACCTACTTTTAAAGGTTCCTAAGATTTAAAAACATTTAGTACTTTGCCAGTGAACGGGAGCACAAATACAAAGAAGGATATTCTGTATTGTTGAACATTCGAAAGTGTTATGATATGAAATTGTATCATAAGCATTTCCCCCCTCTTCAAATTTTAGTTTTCTCATCTGTAAAATGGAGTGAAATCCACCAATCTTGGAGGATGATGAAAATTATATGAGAAATATCCACTGCGTTTGATATTGTTCAAGCTTTCTTTGTCAAGGGTTAGCTACATGATGCACAACAATTTGAATTAAATCTGTCCTGTGCTCAGCTTGTGCATGACCCAGTGGTGGGAACTATAGCACACTGAAAAAGTTGTGCCATGCATGCAGGGTTAACTCAGGGAAATTCTTGTGTCTGCATCCAACTCAAAGGTACCCTTTCATTTTCTACTTTCAAACTCAGAGAAAGTCATTTTGCTTTTAATCAGTGCAAACAGGTACAAAGTGTTGCATTTACATCTCCTTTTTGGCGTTTACGTTTTAGAATCAGTGGCTTTCAAACCGGTTCTCATGGAGTCTGAACACCTCTTCAGAGGGGTTGGGGTTGGAGGGCATGGATTCAAACAGGTGAGACGGGGCCTTTACCCCCAACCAGAGTAGCTTTACTCCTACTCACGTATACTTACCGCTTTGGAATAAGATCTCAATGGAGGACAGACTTTTACAGCTAAAATAAGCATGATGACCATTGCTTTAAAGAACTACAGGAGTAGTTCTTTAAAACACTGCCTAAAAAAAAAAAAAGTTAATGTATGTCAAGTCTCCAGTCAATGAAATAGTAAATAAATAAATGACCTCACATTTTCCTACCAACTCTATTAGTATTTCTTCAAAATGGTATGTTAAATAGCAATTTGTATGTTCAATTTCATTTCCACATTGATATCCTATGTTATTTCAGATTTGCTTTCATTAAAAAACTGTGTGTGGTTTTCTGCTATTTTTGTAAAATGTTTAATCAATAAAAATACTTTTGCCAATTTGGTGAAAATACATATATTTTAATCTCATTTTATTGGAACATGCTATTGAAGCCGTCATCCAACTGTTTAAGTGGGCAGAAATTAAATCAAGAACAGAAATGGCCACATGGAGATGCTTTCAGAGGCTGTGCAAGGATCTCTAACACGTGCTTGGAAGGTTCCTTTAAATTGCTGTTAAGTTTTTAAAGATATTTGCTGATCTCTGCACAGCAGCTTTTGTGTGTTGGCTGGCAGGCTGACTTCAAATATAAAGAGAGAGGCACCAGATAAACAAATCAGATTACAGTAACACTTCATTAAATGCAAGGATGTGAAAGTTCATACAATAAATATGAATACAACAGGCTGATCTATTAAGCATGTGCTTTATTAAAAGACATGTGACTCTTAAATACTATTTTTAAATACAAAATTCAAAACTTACATATGCAACAAAAGAATTTTTTTTTAATGATTCAATTATTCACCAAATTTGATTCAGATCATCGTATATGTTTGGACTGATTTTCCAAATAATCACAGGAGAAAAAGAATATGTTTTTAGTCAAGTTCATCTAAGTTTGTTTGAGTGGAGGTAGGATTTATTTATTTTTTTAAATCAATGAGGTGAGAATATTTTTCATTTTCTCTAATTTTTTTATTATTGTTTAAATCAGTTTATAACTCCAGAGAGCATTACAGTGGAGAACGGGTGAATTCTACCAATTGTTTCATGGGGTAAACTACACTTTCCGTAAGGTTATCATAAGTAGATTTTTTTCAGTGTTCCTAAGAGTACCAAATGAATAACAGAAAATTTGAAACTTCGATAGATTCCCCTTTGCTAAAGTTTGCTTTAAAATATAAATTGATAGTATCTGCCTTGAAATTGAAATGTGCAGGTCCATCAAGAGGTATGTAAGAAGATGTCCATCCCAGTATCTTTTTTGGTCGTGAAGAATTGGAGGCAAACTGGAAATCCATCTCTGGGAGAACAAGTAAGTGAAATGTGGAGGATGGAGAATTATGGAACAGTTAGATGTGTAGATTAGATTATACACTGCAATGTAAATTAACCTTAAAGACATAATAGCTAATAGAAAGTACAGAAAAGAATGTGTTATATAATTCTACACTATGTATGGAAACTAAATATGTGTGTACTCTAAAATTAATACATGTTTTGCTAGGGTACATATAAACCAAAAAATACATACAATGACTAAAGAGTTAGATTATTTCAACCCTGCACAACCAGAGACCACTAAAAAAAAGGTATGTGATGTTAGTCCTCAACCATATGTTGTTTAAGAAAAACAAAGACACAAAATAGACAACTCAGTGCTTTATCATTCCTTTTCCCTTTTCTTGCACATAATTTTCTTTTAAAAAAGAAAGAATTAACACTGAACATTTATAGGCCTCATGGAATAAAGGTCAGAGTTGGAAGTGACCTTGAAGTTAATTTAATTTAATTATCCCTCTGATATTTAAATTCTTTTTATAGCACTCCCTGTAGGTCAAGTCAACACAGGAATACTTGCACTGTGGAGGGCTCCGTGTCTTTGAAAGCAGCACACTTTTTTTGAGTGGGCAAAGATATTCCCTTAATGGGGAAACCGATTGGGGCATGAATAAGTCTAACTCCCTTTGTGCAAAGTTTAATTATTCATAAGATATCCAGCTGTGTTTTCTCTAAATTAAGAAAAGGTCCTATGGCCTCAGTATCCAGGAGTGGGGGCAGAAGAAAATTGTTTTAAATGCAGATTCCTGGCCCTCATCTCAGACCTACTGAATTAGACTTTCTGGGTTTAGGAATTTGGATTTTTAAGAAGTCACTCATGACTACTAAGTGATTCTTGGGCTCATGAAAGTTTAAGAACTACTGGAATAAAGAAATAGTATTAAACTATACTTTGTTCTGCTAGTATTTCTATTTCATAGAAAACATTTAAGGTATTCTGATGGTAAACTATTTTTTCCATATATGAAGTTCACACTTCATTTTTCTTTTCAGTTATTGATCTAAGATATTGGATTCATACTGAGATTTAAAATAGAAGAAACAGAAATCTATTAGCATATTGAAAGCTTATGGGTTTTTTGGTTGTTAAAGAAGAATCAAAAAACCATCTGGAATAAACTCAAAACATTATGATTACAATTATGAGCTTCCATTATAACAACAAAGAATTCTTCCTTTAGTGAATGTCCCTATAGTTATCCAATTCAAAAAAATCCTTTTCCTTTCAATAATCTTAAAGAAAAAACAAACACTCATTCACTAGCAGAGTTGAAGGAAGGCTTTAGGGATAAAATGCTAAAAGTCTGGCACTGGGGTTAAAACTTGTCACATATATTTGTATATCTATATTACTAAGAAAAAACTCTACATGAAGCTTTCGAACAAAGGTAACCCTGTTTTGAAATGTAAGTTCTGAAACTAATGAGATGACTACTTTCTCCCTTGTCATTTTCTCATCCTTAAAATTTTGAAAATTTAAAATTATACTATGGAAAAAAAGCACAGAAAAAAGCACATTTTTTCTAACAACATCTAGTTGAAATGGACAGTGTATGACCAGGTACTTAGTAACCAAGGCATTGTAGTTTGTAAGGCCATCTTCCTCATTGATTCAACTTTGCAATTTTTGGAATTCTGGCAATGATGCTAGGATCTGGGTCTTGGGACTTGTAACGTTTTCCTTTATTTTCTTCCTCTAAAAGCTCAAAGAAAACTACTCACACTGTCAACACACATACATTGACGGCACACTTCACAAATACACGTGAGTTCATGTGCACACACACGTAGCCTGTCCCTCTGAGGACAGAAATCTGGCCCTTTGGTGCATTACCAAGAATACTAAGGGCCAAATCTTTAGGCCTGGAAAATAGCTAATGTTCTTGCCAGTGAGTTAATGCTGGAGTATCCCCTTTGTCATAGCCAAATTTATGACATGGATCAAAAACTATAAAAAGCTACGTTGCATCCTGCCATTAAGCAGAATTAATATTTTCAGTGGTATGTTAACCAACGTTTTTCCAGTGTCTCTCGTTAAAAGCAGATTGTTGACTTTTCATCATGGTGTGCCAAACATTTTCATTGAAACCCTAACAAGACTTTCATCTTAGAACCATTATTTCTTAATGGACTTGGATAGGGGCGATGTAAAGGAATGGCTTTGCTTTGCAGCATTGTGGCATGTGGCAATGGCCCGTCATTAGTGCATTGAGCCTTGCTGAATCATTACACATGTAGACATTTAAGGCATTTCCAGTGTGATTTGATTTCTTTTCCCCTGAAGCACACTTCATGTTTTATCTATTATGCTTAAGCAACATAGGTCTTTTTTCCACTTTCATGTATCTTTATTATAATTCTTTCTATTCAGCTGTTCAGTAAAAACCATAATAAATGAGATCATTCACACACACACACACACACAGAGCTTCTTTTGCTTTTTTGGTTTTTATTAAAGATATCTACGGAATTTTCTTCTGTGCTTAGGAAATCAATGCATCCTTTAAAACTAAACTCCAACAATTTAGCAATAAACTACATGACATCAGTTGTTTAGCTTCTTCAAATGTATATATTTTTAAATATCATTGTCTTCATGTGAACTGCAATCAATTGTACTACAGCAAAAGAAGTCTATAGTCTAGGAAGACAAAAATAGAATGCCTCTTGGTTTCGAACACTTCAATTTGGCTGGGTTTTGATATACATGATGTGAAAATGATTGTGATATAGCTAGTGAGCTGATGTCGACAGGCTCTAATTTCCCCAATAGGCCTTCTTTTTCCTCAAATACATATTTAGAGTCAATGGCAATTAAATATAGAGATGGAAACTTCGGCTCTTGGCCTGGGCTCTCACTTGAATGCATTTGCCAAATTTCTATTGAGTGTTTTATGATGTGGTTGATCAAATTGTGAGGTATGACTACAGGCCACACCACTGACTATGAAACTGGCAAGCTGAGAGTCACCTGAAGTTAGCTATCAAAGTCAGATAAACTGACGTCCAGGAATGCATGGAAGAATGCTATTTATCAAAGAAATAATACTTAATTCTAGAATCTCGATTTTATGGCGTTTAATATGCCTCCCAAGAAGTTTTATGATTTGGAAACCTGCGTGAACTAAATACATATTACAAAATCCCGTACTTGGAATAACAAGTAAAGGCATTCCATTTTTATTCCTAGGAAATAAAAGTCATCCCACTTCCTCTAAATATATTATTTCAGTTCAGATGCTTTTTGACTACAAGAAACAGATTTTCAAAAGAAAATTGATTTTTAAAGGAAAATTATCAATATGGCTCATGTAAGAAATTCAGACGTTGCCCTTCCCTGGAGGGTTAGTTGAGCAGCTCAGGTTTTCAGGGTCCTGGGTTAGCTCCTCTGTCATTCACCTTTCCTCACAATTGCAAGACTCTTGTAGTACCAGCTTCCTCACACAAACAATATCCAAAGTGAAGGCAAAAGTAGTTAGGCTTTCTTATTTTTTTCAGAGAAAAAAACATTTCTCAAAACTTCTCAATGGATTTCTCCTTGTTTTTGCTTGTTTACATGTTTTTAGTCAGAAATGAAGCATATGTCAGGTAAATAAAACTTTTCAAAAAAATTTGTTTAAGAGAATAACAAATGACTAAAGTTTCTCTTGTGTCTAAATATGCACACTACTAAAAATGTTTCATAAATGCTACAGCTTGGGAACTAACCAGATAGATGCAGTGACCAATCATAATGGATGGTAAGGGTCATGACCCGGGAGGTTATATGAGTGAGAACAAGATGAATGGACATGTCTTCATTTTGATAGAAGATAGAAGGTGATGGAAACCCAGACTGACAGGTCTTCCACCAGACTGTCAATTTCCTTCCAGTAAATAGTGTGTTTTACTCATGATTGAATCACTAATATCTAGCATGATGCTTGAAACACAGAAGGCACTCAGTTAATATTTGGTGAATTAATCAATGAGTAGATATAGTCATTCAGAGTATCTGGATGTAGCTTAATATGAAATTAAGGCTTTCTTTTCTTTTTTAACTCTTCCATCTGTTACATTCCTTAATTAATTTTTCAATAGTTTCCCTTCTTTATTCTTTTGTCTTTTTGTGGAGTACAGCTATAGTTGCTTAGAACACATCATAATTGATATGATAAAACACCTAATCATTTTTCATTTTATCACAGGCATTACAGAGTTTGCAGCATATTTTGCTTTTGCTTCTACTATGACGGCAATTGTAAGGTTAGAAATAACAGCGCATTTTTTACTTTATCATAAACTATTTTGTTCCTTTCAGGGACATATTAACTAAATCTCCTAATTTTATAAAATCCAAAATAAAAAGTAATTTTTGTAAAAATTTAGTTTTAGTATGCAAATATAATATGCCTTAAACATTCATAAATGGAAGACTATGATGATGAAATTGCTTTAAAATTATAAATGAAAGACTATGATTATGAAATTAAGCCCTTGTTGATAGGCTCCAAAAAAGACAAAGTATTTTTTAAATTTATGCTTTATAAAAAAGCAGCAGCACCAAAAATTGTGAGTAAAACAAAACTTTCAAAATGTGATTTTAAAAACCACTATTAATATGATATTTGATGTGCTAAAATACTTTTAATTATTTTAGAATTCAAACCTGCTTTCGCTTACCTGAAATTGTTCCATAACTCAAACGTGCTATTATAATTCAACCCAAATGGTCCGGTACTTCACTGAGCCGGTGAAATTGATTCAGTATATTAAAGAGATGCCGGCAAAGTTATAAATCGCTTTTCTAATCGGGAGTGAAGAGGTTAATTCAAGATTCTACTAAAAACGGACTGGCAGAAATGTTTCCAGGGACGTGCGTATTTTTTTTTTTTTTTCCCTCTTCTTCTCTCTCTCTCTCTTTTTTTTACTCAGTAGGGGTTTGGAGAAGAGGTTTGGAAGGGAAGGAGAGGGCTGGTTCCAGGCCCCCTGCATTCCCCAGAGCCCCGTTAAGGAAAGGGGAGGGCTTCCTGCCCAGGCAGCCATCTGTAACATTCTACGAACAGCAGGAACCCCAGGGCTGCTCCAGTCCCTAAACCAGGGGTGAGGATTCTGTCCGCATTCACAAAAAAGACTAGAGGAGTTTCCCCTCTTATTTCTCCAAATTCTCTCTGACTCGCTCTCACTCTCTCTCTTTCATTTCATTTTATTTTTTATTTTATCTGTTCCTGGTGAGCAGTGGATTTGGGGTTCTCAGAAGTTGCTTGCATAAATACACTATCATCTCAACGATGTCAGAACAATGCTATAGAAAAGAACTGGCTCCACCGGTACCAAAATACCCCGCCTGCCTTCTGGAATGTGCTGGCAGCAAGCTGGGAATGTCATCATCCCAGCTAATGTCACACGGTGGAACACTTTCTGGGATCAGTCTAAGTGTGTCTGATGTTCCCTTAAGTTACTGCTTTCTAGGCTTGAGTCAATTAGAGCTGGCTTTTTGGAAAGTGGTGTCATTTAAAAGCTATTTTATGAAAGTTATTTTTGTGCCTATAATTTGGGGCTCACACGTCTGTTATTTCCTCCAGTTCTTGGCTTGCACAATATGCTGCCTATGGAAAGCAGTAAAGAGTGACAATGGAAACAATAACAAGGACTTTTTTATTTCCAACATCTGGAGAAAACACATTTAAGGAAATGTTAACAAATAGGTACAGGCATTGATAATATTAAAATACATATATGCTTTTTTATAGAGAGAAAAACAATCAGGATGGGTAGAATTTTTAAAATCAGTTTTAAACAAAGACTACATAAAATTTACCAATGAAAATGGTCTTACTTAAGAAGATTCCATTCACACCCTTTCCTAGAATCCACCAAGTGACTAATGTCAAATCCCCAAAGCACATAGGTAAGAAAATATTTTCTCAGAAAAGAAGAAAGACATAGGATTTCAATTTTCAAATTTTCCTATTTTCTACTTTTCAATATAGCTTTACTATTACATTTAACTCCCCGGCAGCAGGCTAGAGAAGCAAACACATTCAATGCATTACAGAATATGAAACTCAAAAAAGAAAAATTCAAGATGTATTTCAATGCAGCAATAAATATTAGAATGAACAATGCAGCAGTAGTCTTATCGAGGACAAAAATGTACAAATGTGAACATACTCTGGTCTTATACACCAAAATAACTTAAAGACAAAATATGCCTCAAGGGAAAATAAATCATAATGAATATCTACTACCATATTACCAAAACAATAGTGGATACATTTCAGTACAGTTTTTCTACTTCCATTTATTCACATTTTTTATATTGTAAACATTAGTATCTATTCCCATCTGGTCTAAGTTTTTGTGGGTTTTTTTTGACCTTGAATCACAGTTTTATGATATCATTATAGGTTAATTTATAAAAGTATTGCATCAAAATTTAAAGATACAAAGAATCACATATAAATTTATTTTATCCTAGAATTATCCAGTGTTCAGATAAGAAAAAAATTCCAAGTCAGTATTTAGAAATAAATTAAAAAATCCTAATAAAATACCTTAAGAAACATATTGAAAATTGTAAAATCAGGTTTGTGGAAATTTTTTAAGCTTTAGAAAATAGGAGGATTGCTCCCAGGTGCATGTAGCTAGTGCTTACAGGTTAACAGTGTCCTTGATGGAGGATGGGAGACACTTCCTAAAGTGGCCTGAATTACCTTCCTGTGTCCAATCATCTTGGTGTCATGTTTAGGGTCAAGCTTTGAGTTTCACATCTCAGAAACCTGATTTCTTTCTTTCTTTTTTTTTTATTTCAGCGTATTACAGGGATACAAATGTTTAGGTTACATGTATTGCCTTTGCCCCACCCGAGTCAGAGCTTCAAGTGTCTCCATCCCCCAGACAGTGACTTCTCTCATTTCTACATTTTTTTCAGGTGCTTTTTGTTTTATATCATTGCTCAGCAATGACAGTAGAGCTTATTTCCATTGGTTGACTTTTTACAATGGCTATTCAAGAGCAACGGTTATTGTGACAATCTCTAAATTAAGGGAAGCCTCCATTTTTCTGGGATAGAGCAAGATATTCATGAATTCTTAGTTATACATATGCCAATAAAAGACCTTGAAAGTCATTATGGAAATGTCTATACCCAATTATCCACTTTACACTGCTCATGTGATTAATCCACGAAACATTTGGGTAAGAAAAATTACCTCTACTCAGTTTATGCAACATATTCTAGTCATTCTTCTGGTTAAGACAAGAGTCTTTGAACTAGGTCTCTCTGACTTTTCAGGATGACTACATGTCTGTTTTCTATGTTGACCTAGACTCGACTAAAGAAAAATGATGTCTCCTAAGCCAGAGGTAAGTAATTAGAGGGTACGAATAGTGGCATTTGACTTATTACATCCCCAGAAGCTAGGACAGTGAAACACAGAAGAGATGGTATTTGCTGAATGAATAAATGAATGAATGGTATGAATTCAATAAAGAGTTCAGTTGCTATTCTGGAAAGCTGTAGATTGAATATAAAATAAACTGACTTGTATTTCATTAAGCTTTTTCCTTATACTAATCATTTAAAATGTATACTTACGGTGTTTAACGTTATACACACAGCTTTGGAATTTCCTTTTCATTGGGCTCTTTTTTTCTTAGAATTGTCAAGTGGAAGAGAAAAAGGTTTTATATTTATACAGTTTAAAAATATAATCAGAGACAAATACATTGGTCCACACATAGAAGTACCTTTTCGTACCCTATTGAACATTGCCTCCTCCTCCATCATTTGGTTTATTACTTTAATATAATTAACTCATAATCACCTATGTCATTTTTTATTATGAAGGAAGAGGTGAAAATCTGCGGACCCTGCTTAATTACTTAAATGAATCTGACATCTTTCACACTAAGATAACCTCTTTGATCCCAGAGGGTGAAAAGCCAGGTCTTAGGTATCACAGGAAATATTGCTAGGAAGTCTTAAGAAAACTCAGAGTTGTAAGAAAATTCAAATTTTCAAAAGACAATATCACCAAAGTATGAATTACTTATTAGCAATAATATTTAATTTATTGATTAAGGCTTAAAGAGACAGCAGCAGTTAATTAGCTTGGTTTCATTCTGTGTACTCTATGTATTCTATGAATTGATTTTTGAATTCTAGCCTTTGAGCATAGACATATCCATGGGCCATATGATAGTTTATTTAGTCAGCAGCCAATTAAAATGTGCATTAAAAAAATCATTTAGCAAATATTATTGATCACATGCTCTATACCAGCCCTGAGTGAGTAAGATGAATACAATAAATATGGAAGACATGGAGATACTGAAGTGTGTATTTTTATAAAGAAACAGCTCTTAAATCTAAATAATATTGTATATTATACATTATTTTTCTTTTAAAATTATATGTAATCTAAATTTTCAGCATTAGATTAGAATGGCTAAAATATAGCACTGTAATTGGAAAAATTTTAAATGTTTCATCTTTCTATTAGAGTTTACAAATGGTAATGATCAAATTCATATGCTTATGGTTAAAAAGATCCTTCATGATTTTAGTTTTTATCCTGTTTAATAAATTCAAGGATGTTGTACTTGATACTGTTATTTCTCTTAGTCCTAATTTTATCTTTTATAATTAATTATAAACACTTGAATATTTAAGAATTCAATTAAAAGGACTATTAAGAAGATAGAGATATGTAGAAAAGACCCTCAACATTGATTCAAGTCAACAAATATGCTTTTAGCCATGGAACACATTGTTACATGCTATTAAAAGAGTGAGTCAAAAGAAGGCCGTGTGGTGCACAGAGAGCCCTGGTGTCAATGTCAGTAGCCTTCCCTAGGTGGCTCAGGGGCACTTGTCTTTCAAAGGGAAAATTTAGGTGAAAGAACCAGAGCGATTATATTTTTGCACACAAATCCAGCAGCCCAGGAACTCTGAGCCATAACCAGGTAATCTTCATGGTATCTGGAAGAGCACTTTCTTTATAGAAGTTCAACAGGTAACTCAGCAGAAGACACTTTTGATATCAAGGGAGCATAAAGCAGAGGAGGATGGGCACCTAACCAGCAGGATTCACCAACTTCAACATTCACAGCATCGCTTCCAGACACATTTGTTTGGTAAAAGGTGGCAGCAGGTAGTTTGTGGAGGAAAAAAGTGATGGCTTGACATTGGGAAGTGCAGATAAATAGTGTGACTAGTTATTAATATTAATGAAAGCAGTCATTAAAAACTTTTAAAAGGTAGAATAGTGATACCCAATTTTCATTTTAAAATCCTGGTTCTGAAAAGATTTTGTAGAACAACAAATCCTATGTCCATGGGGAACATAAAGATGGAAGAAAGATCGTGAGATATGGTGATTATCACCCTGGCTGGTCCAGACCAAATTTATCATCCCAGAAGTGGTTTTATCCTGGCCAGATAGGGCATCAAGAAATAATAGTGTAGAGGTGGGTGGAGAGCCAATGACAAACCCCCATCCCCACCGCCAGTGCACACATTACAAAGTTTTTTCTAAGTCCGAAGTAGAGGGGTTAAAATTGGAAGACTGTAATCTGTTGGGGTAGTGTTAGATTTCTCCAAAATATGACACTTATACTTTATCTTTGTTTTGATTTATGCTTAACATTTATAATGTTTAGACCAATGTGAAACAAGTTAGGCTGCACATATATTTTACAATTTACCCAACTGATTTTATGTACAATTTGTGTTGCATGAACTATTGCAGCTGTACCAGAACAATCTAGTTCAACTTTTATGTTAACAAAGTTCTAAGTTTGTTTTCAGTTGCCAAGGGCACCCAGGTTGAAGGACATATAACCTCAGCATGCCCAGATGAACCAAGTGTGCAACTATGAGTGGAACCTAAGTCCTCTGACAGAGGATCAGGGACTGAATGAAGTGGCCTCTGCATGGCAGGATCCAGGATCCAATCCTATGGAGCCCTGGCATCACTCTATGGCATGGTCCAGTCAGAGCACACCTCCTAGCATCACCCCATTGCAAGATCTAATTGGAGCACACCTCAGTACCCTATGCTTATAAAACCCTACCCAGAATCCAGCCCAGGGAGACAGATTTTAATGTTTCTTCCTGTCTCCTTGCCCGTTGATTCACAATAAAGCTTTTCTTTCCTCAAAGGCTGGGCCATGGTGTTGGCATCTATGTGCATCAGGAGGCGAGCCCATTGATTGTTCATTGCTCGGTAACACTATAATATTTGAACACCCAGTTTCTTACCAAAGGGTATTGGTTCTAACTTTATTACCTGGAGGAGAGGGTGATGGCAGGTGCCCTGGTTGGTGGTGGTGGTGGGAAGTTGATAATTACAATTATGGTATAATATGGCAGAGGAACATTGTGAGCTATAGTGAGGAGGTAATTTTCATATTTGCCTAGTGAAAGCCAAGGGGACTATAAAATTTGTGAGACGTGAAAACAGTAATATAGAGGAGAGTAACTTTTGTAGGTGTAGATGTACTGGTGACCTTTCTGTGCCCTTTCTCACTGCTTATGTACTTACACCACTGTTTCATTGGATCCTCACAGCCATTCTGTTATAATATATTAACCCCATTTCACAGATGAGGAAATCAAGGATGTTTGACCAACTAGCAGTAGGGGAGATAAAGCTGGGATGGGGACTCTAAATCCAAGAGACTGTGCATGGCTCACGGAGCAGGCTCTCAATAAACACATTTATCCGCAGAGGCTGAGGATTATTTCCCTGAATGTCCTTGTTTTCCTGAAAGACCTTTCAGCAGGAATTGCACTAAAAAATAAATGGGGGCATAGTAATTTAATGCTCCTGTGTTGCTGTCTGCTCACTGTCTCTCTTTTAAATGAGAACACATTGTGCATCGATTTCTCAGCAGCTTCAACGAATGCAACTATCTAATTTAAGCTTCATTCAGGAAATAAATAGCAGGTTCTAATATGGGCTCGGGAGGCGCAAATACATGTGTATACATACCAGCATGAATGTACATAAGTCCCTTCGCTCTGCCTAGTCACAGCAATTATTACAAAAGCTTCAGACACTTCATTTTGGCAACAATTGAATGATAGATCTGTGAACCAAATGTTATCCTTAAGTGTGTTTTTCTATTAGATCATTAGGTTTCTTTTTTCTGTGTTTAACAGATGTGTGGAAATTAAATGGGTCTGGAGTCATTAATATTTTATGAATATAAAAAGCACTGTCCTTCCTTTGAATAAAACCAACCATTATGCACTTAATTGATCTAAATGAAATATTTTCCTGCATTTGAAAAATATTTTCTGTTGCTCTAATACCATTCTTTACCCTCTGAACGTCTGGAAACCTAAACAAAAAAGCCTACCAGGATGTGAATAGGAGAAAATCCTTCCTTTGGCATTCTTCTTCACTTGCCTAATAAACTTGACTCATGTCCTTTATAAAGAGAAGTGAGTGGCATGCAAGTCCACTGCCCCAACACTCTAATAATAATAGAGCGTGTGCTATGTCATCACACACAATTCACTGTATGGAATAACAGGAAGGGACTTCAGAGATTATCTGGTTGAATTCTCTCACTTTAAAGATGATGAAACCAGGCTCTAGAGAGGGAAGTCCCCTGCACAAGGTCACATATATAATTAGTCAGAGACCATGTTTATTTATATTAACATGATTCCACCTTCACTGTTCTCCGAACAGCTGGTGGCCCTACAATAGGGGGGAAAAAGGCATAATACTGTTTCTACATAAGTGATGATTAAATAAGCATTCATTTATTCAGTCAACATTTAAAGAATATTTTTTGACCCTTCCTATATGCAAGGCAATGTGCTAAAAACTGGACATCCAGAGCTAGACATATCAGCTGGAGTCCCGGCAGGAAAGAGCTGTTCTTTTCTTCTGTAGGCAACAATCAGAATAAATTGGTCCTTATCGACCAAAGGCCATTGAGGACTCTTAATGGCCTGTGGGCATGGCACCAAGATAATGTCTCCTGCTACATGCAGTGGGAAAAATGAAAGGTCCTACATTAATAGCTTCAAAGTCAGTCACAGCTGCCACTTTCTATAGTAACATAATCATAAAAGACAATGTATTAGTAGCAAGAATGAAGCCTACACTAGAACATTGATTCACACACTTCACTGATTCTTAAACTGCAGTTTTCCTCAGACTTCCTACTCTCTAAAAACATTTTTAAAATATCTGTTAAGTTCTAGAATAGAGGTCAAGAGATTGGAGGGCTTTTCCATCGGGAGGACTTTTCTGTTCTCAAGGAGTTAAAAAAATAAAAATAAAAACAATTACCTCGCACCTCTTTAAGAATATCAAGCTAGATAAATGTCAATGTCCCTTTCAGTTAAAAATTCTATTTCCAGAAATACTCCATGACATACTTTTGTAGAAAATATATTTTTACCATTGAAACATTTTATAAAGAAATAGAAACATGTATAATATGAGTGAATATTTACAATCAGAAATAAATTCCTAGAAGGCAGGGGGAGCTAGGATATTCTTTTATATATGTCATAGGAGACCACTAAAAAATAGAATTCAGAGACTTTTGATAAATCTTAAGTAGGAAGGATCCAAAATCCTAGAGTTAAAAACTAATAGAAAATATGGTTAATTTCAAATAGAAAATGGCCTTACTCATGACACAAGTTCACTAACAAAGTAGTCAAGAGAATCTAATTTTTAATTCTCACAGTGTGTTCATTAAGAGTCTTGACCCTGGGGAAGACAGATGCTGGCTCTGTCATAATAGTTTCAATAAGATTTGGTAACATTGACCACTGTGAGGATGAAGTAGCAAGAGTTTCTGTTTTATATTCTTAAGTCCAACTATGTTTGGAACTGAAAAATTTTCGTTTAATAGTCCAAGTAACATTTCAGAAATGATACAGATCCTATTGTATATCCTCTTTAGTCCAGTGAGATGTATTATTCACCAAATACTACAAATCCTTTTCTGGTTTCCTCACCCTGGGACCTACTACAGCCAGTTGTTATCTCTTACAGACATTTAACAACAAGCAGATTAAAAATTGAAGTTAAAGAAGTGACTGAGAACCAAAAAGGATTTACTTAATTGCCTATTTTATGTTTAAAAAAGACCTTAGGTCCCAAAGAGGAAAGTGAGTCTGTTTCCTAACAGTTAATTACTAGGAGGATAGTTTCAGCGACCGGTCCACTGCCAGAAGAGTCAGCAAGTTGGCAGCTTGGTCCCTCCATTCCTCTCTTCTGGTATTTCACCAAGATAAGGTGGTGTGAGATCAATTACCCCCACTGTCTCCCTCCCCGGGCTTTTCGTCTTTCTCTAGCAATCAAGGACAGTTCCTTTCCTCGTTTCAATGCCAACCCCCTCGGCCCCCCCTTGGAAATCAGTGGAATCTGCCTTGGTTTAGGAAAGTTCCAAAATACTTCCTAGGCAGGATCATGGAAATTAAAGATGTGGAGGACCTCATTGGATCATCTAGTTCATCTATTTACCATTAAAGAGTTTTCCAGATGGAAGATTTTTGTATGTTGGATGCCTCCTCTCATTTCTGCACGGCCTGAAGTCAGATTTTGAGCATCCAAGCCTAATGTAGAGAGGTGAATAAGGCCTGCATTCAATAATTTCATAGACAGAAAAGTGCCTTATCCCAAAGGTGTTATCATATTACAACAGCTTTTGGATGGAAATAGGTGACACCTCATCAGAACAGTTACGTGAGAGTGCTGTATAGTTCTCCAAGCACTGTGGACTTGACATTTCTTTTGCAGAGAGCAGTGTTTTGTTGCTGTGTCCTGAACACAATGGATCCCATTGGGAATTCAGCTCTTTTTTTTTTTCTTTCTTCCTTTTTTTCTTTCTTTCTTTCTTTTTTTTTTTTTTTAAATTGCTCTAGGTTTCTACATATAGGAACTGTTGTTTTGGTGATTTTTCCAGAAGTCTCCTGAAAGAGAGGAGTGTTGTCTAACAATATATAGGTAGAACTACAGAAGGCCATCAGCCAGTAACGGACACTTTTTTCACTAACAATTTATTTATGAATCTCTCCTTCATATATTTCCATCAGCATCACACAGTGCTGCCAGAAAATGGTAGGAGTTTCTTCCTTAATGTTTTATTAAACAGATACCTTAAGTAAGTGCTATTGTGATTACATGGTTCTGGTCACATTATAGCCTATAACAACTTTCTAATTTTTGTTTGTTTGCCTGATTTTTAGAGATGGAGTCTTGCTCTGTTGCCCAGGCTGGAGTGCAGTGGAATGATCATAGCTCAATGCAGCCTTGAACTCCTGGACTCAAGCAACCCTCCCGCCTCAGCCTTCTGAGTAGCTGGTGATTTTGTCATAATACAGAAACCTAACTTTAAAATCAGCTGAGGTGGAATCCTGGCTTGCTTACTTTCTTAGCTATATGAACATGTATAGGTTATTTAGCCTTAGTCTCAATGTATTTATTTGTGCAGCCATTTTTTAATATGGCAAAATAAATGTTAAAATATTTGGCCCATGCACAATGCAAAATAAATAATAGTTTCTTATCTTCCTCTTTTAAAAAAATGGTACTTAATCCAGGAGCCCTGGAAGAATCCCGGAAATGGAGAATAAATGTTAAATTGTTTATTACCTATCTTACTTTAAGAAAAAGCCCAAATTAATTCTACATTTTGCTGGTAAGAATGGTTTGCTTTTGAGTGCATAGCTCCTTAATATTTTTTTAAAGTGAAGGGAAAAAGAAAAGAAAATTTTTCATCCACTGTAGAATTGACAAAAATAATTAAATGAACTTTAGATACTGAACTTATGAAATCCTACAGTACTCCGCTGTGCCTTGCCCCTGATAAATTAAAATTATAGCCTTTAAAAAAAAATTTCTAACTACATAAGTATCATCAGACATGCCATACTCAGGGTCAAAATGGTTAAGTCTTTTGTTGCCAGTAGCAGGAAACAACCTGAACTAACAGGGACAAAGGGTAACATACAGGAATCATTTCAGGAGAATCTTTGCTTGGAATCCTCTTCCCTCAGATACTTAGCAATTTTTCTTGTTCTTCCTTCAAATTGTTATGCAAATGTCACTATTTCAATGAGGCTTTACATGACCTTTCTTAATAAAATTACAACCTGTAGATTCTCAACCCCTCTTCCTTAACCTGTTGTATATTTACGCATTGTTAATTTTTGTCTACTCTCACTAAACGTAAGGTCCATCAGGATACAGATTTTATACAATTTTAAAATTTAGACCTATTGCTTTGGCTTCAGCAGCTAAAATAGTGCCAGGCACACACTGAGAACTAAAATGTTTGTTGAATAAATGAATGAATCTGAATTTTGTGAAATCTGAGGAAAAATAAATCTTGGCTTTAGAAAGAGCCAGGGTCATGTTCTTTCAAAGAAGGATTATTTAGATTTTCCCCCTCGAGATCTACCATTAAGATGGAAGACCATTTTTATGGGTAGAATTTGTCTGAAGTCCCATTCAATGTTCATTCTCTGTTAGCATACTCGAAGATTTAATTTGGGGGAAGGTGTAACTTACTTGCCTGCCATGAGCATCAAATGGCACCTCAAACATTTCTGCTCAGATTCTGGAGCAATGACCAGCACTGAAATGATTACTTACTGTGTAATATAAAGGTGTGACGCAGTCTAGGTGTGATCCACTGGGAGAAGTGTGCCTTAGTGGTGTACATTAGGGGATAGTGTGTTGAAGCAGAGAACAAATTCCCCTTTGAAAGAGTGAAGCCCCTATTCAGTCTGGGCTGAGTGTTCTGCTGGGTCAAAGCCCACTTTTTCCAGAGTCTCTGATTTTCAAAAGAAGCCATAAATATAAATCTTTCTACAACATTTCCCAAAATTATGGCAACTACTTAAAATATTGTAGTAAAATACACTGCAAAGCTCATGCAAAGTGTATCTAGAGGACAGATGTGGCAGACAGGCCATGGATTTGCAACTTCTGTTCTAGCTTCCAATTCTAATTGTACAAATTTTGCAATCTAAGCCATATTGATTTGTAACATTTATAAAATTATTAATAAAAGCCACTGATTTACAAACAAGATTTCTAGTTTTTCCTTCTGGGGAGTCCTCTTTACTCGGTTAATTATTTTAGTGATGCTCTGTAGTAACTTTTCTAGTTCTGTATATCTATAGCTTCCCTGAGTGCTCAGTAGCATAGACAAAGCAACACTGAATGTACATGTAGAAAACCTAGATTCTATCCCTAGATTTACCTCTTTTCCTAGTTGTGCAAATTTGAAATAACCTATTTAATTCACTTAGATCTATGCCTTTCTACTCTTAAAATGAGCATAACAACTCTATTCTTTTTACCTGAAGTAAAATCATGTACATGAAAGAATTTGCAAACAATAAAGAGCTTCAAATGTAAGGTTTCTTCAAGTGCAGCAGCTCCATGCCTCTATACAACAGTTGGATCTCACTGAATGCTTTATTTCTAATAAAACGCTTTATTGCCAATAAAATCCTTTATTTCCAATAACATTTAGAATGCATAATTGCATGGTTTTGTTATTGCTGCTGCTACCATTGCACTCTGAGGTGTTCTCCAGACTCTGTGATCTTCTTCCTAGGTCATGATTTATAATTCAGAGTGTAGTAGTTTATAAATTTATTTTGCTCCCAACCTAACTTATGCTTTTTTCTTCCCTTCTAGTCAACTTTATATCTTATTTTTGTTGTTAATTATCTCCTTTCAGCCACCCTGAATTTTACTTAGGACGTCATATTTGATTTCTTATCATTTATCATTTTAAATCACTTCCCCCATCTTCACCTTTAAAAATCATATCCAGATATCAATAGTTGCTCAAGTAACATGTTTTTCATGAAGCTCCTGATTCTTCTAAAATTTACCTCTTACTCTCCAAAACATCTATATAACTTTATCACTTTAAGGCTTAATTCGTTTCACTTTCATTAACATCTGGATTCATTTCTCAAGATACAATGACTCAGTCTTGTTCACTTTTGTAACTCCTGCAACTCTTAAAATAGGACTTTTTGTATATAATAAGTACTCAAAATAAATAGTAGGAATGAAGTTTTAAAGTTCTATTGCCTTTATTTTCCTACATCAAAGTCAAATGTCATTATTCTTCATTTGCATTGCTTCCATTATATTCTTGCATGTTGTGCCTACCAAATCAGTATTTCACTACACAGAAGACCTTAGTAATAAGTGGAGGGGACTTAAAGGATTCTTTCTGCCTTTTATTCTAACTATTTAACATACTGGTTGAGATTGTGTTCCAGCATCAATCACTAGGGAACCTCAACACTGACACGTTTCTAAGTAGAGAAATGATCATTTATTCCTACACATTGCTTCCTGTCATGAAACCATTTCCTCACTTAAGATAAAACATTTTCCATAATAACAAGGAAACCAGGTTTTTTTTTATTAAATTGTTATTTGATCACCTATAGGATATACACTTTCAAAGTCTTTTTGAAATTAGAAATGAAATTACCTTCTTTTTTGTCCATATCACCTCTGAGAAATCTGGGAGATTCATTTATTCAATAAATCTGCACTGAGAATCTGCTATGTGCCAGGCACTGTAAGAGACTATGAGAACACATATAAGAAAAGCCCATTTTATCTTCAAAAAGCTTTACTGTTTGCAATCTAAGTGCTTTAATGAGAGTGTACAGGGGGCAGACCTTTAACTGTACCTTCATGGATGCCCACGGAGATTTAACAGAGGTGGACACCTAAGTAGAATCTCCAAAGACAATTTACTTGGCGGTCAAGGGACAGGAGGTGCATTCTGAGAAAAAGGAATAGCGTGTGCTAAGGCACGGAAGCATGTAGCAGCATCACAACATGGTGAAGGGCGTGCAGGCTGCCAGCAATTTCAGGACAGGATCCATGGAAGACGATGAGACAGGAAGAGGCCCTATTTCAGAAGGCCTTCTAAGCTATGGTGCAGAGTTCCTATTTCACCCTGTAGTCTGGGCAATTAAATATTTGCAAGCGAAAAAGGGAACCAGTAAGACATGTTCTAGAGATGTTATTCTGATGGTGGAATAAAAGATGTACTATGAAAGATGAGGCCAGAGGCAGGCAGGCATGCTCACAGATTGTCTGAAAAATCTGGTCTAATGCACTAACATGTTAGAGCAGCAGCGCACAATAAGGAGAGGAGGGGACAAGATGTATTATTTGGGAGTTTTAATCAATAGGAATTCACAACTGTGCTTGCATTAAGCAGTGGAGTATTATTTTCCCCTTGTAGAAGCCATGTTACATATCTCTCCCAAAAGTTATATTTTTCTAGGAATCCATGATGCCATCATTCTTTCCAGCTGCTGCCCTCCTGACAAGTATGGGGATACGAATCACCTCTCTGAAGTTCCCAAGTTTGCTTCCAGTTTCCTCCCCATGGACACTGTGTACTGAAAACCATTAGTCTTTGCTACCACAAGTCAGCTTAGCATGACAGCTTGCACATTGTAGCCAAAAGTTTCACCAGGATCCCTGATGACTTATTTATACCTAGTCTGTCAATTAAATATAGAACATACTCTTTATTTACCCAATACAACTTTGTTTTAATATATTAACTTGCCGTGGTTGTATATCCCTTGCTTTCCTTTAAAAGTGATCATATTCCTTCCCCCAACAATCCCTGATCATCCCTCATTTCCCATTCTAGCCTGCCAACGTGAGCTGTAGTTGAGTTATTTTTTAGATGTGACCCACATTTTTCCTTAGGTCTCTAATAAGGTCACTGAAGGAGACTCCAGGCTTCCTGTGTTCTAATTCCTCTCTAAAGGATTCCTATTTCCTTTTGCCAGTTTATGCCAATAAGTGAGGATAAAGAATGATGAGGCAAAATGGAACTCTGATATATTATAAATTATATTACCATAAAATTAAAACTGTTGGGTCTACCCTTAATTCTTTAGTTATTTATTAAGATGCCAAAATACAATTAAAGTACATTGTATTTGTTCCAGGAATTCCATACATTCATCCCAGTATTGTTTTTAAGCACAGAAAATAATTGGAAACAACCTAAATGCACTAAGATGGTATGTTTAGAGACTCAGTCATGCTGTATACAAATAATGTACCAAGCCCCCATTAGAAATTATTTTAATCTGTGTATTTTGACATAAAAAGCTACTTGTTACATACAATAAAGGAAAAGCACATTACACAATTAGATATGGAGTTTGAACTTATTTTTGTGATAGATATTTTTTGCATGATTCTATTTAAGTAACAGAATTTCAAATGACTTTAAATTTTTTTCTTTTATGCCACATTTTTACTGTATTATTTTTACTATTTTATACTTTCTGGCAAAAAGAGCACATTGAAAATTCAAAATACTTGCTTTCTTTATTTGGGAATACTTGTCTAAGTTTGGACTTTGCTAAAATTTTCAGAACAAGATATTAATAATACAAATTAACAACAACATATTTAAGACTGTTTTCATGAACTACTGTAAAACAAAACAAAATAAACCAAAACTTCCCATCATTTCCTCAGAGTTAGCAGCCTTTGTCTGACCAAAGAGAGACACTGGGCCTCACCTGTACCTGAGTCTAGTCAAGATTTATTTCACAAATGGCAATGCCATGATGACTAAGTCAAACTGGCAACTCCAGATTAAATGCAGATAACATATTGTGACCAATATAATCAATAAAATTTTCTAACTTCCTATTTCAGTGACTATTTCTAAACATTATGTTTACTTTGTAAAATAGCAAACTAAGTATTTTGTTTTCTTTCTTTACACTCCTTATGTTGAAAGAATTCCTATTCCCCCACCCTCCAGTCCAGTGCACAATGGCATCATTTAGCATCGTTATTTACGCACTAAGAAAAAGAAAGACAGCTCTTGGGTCAGCTGACATTCTCATATGGGATCTGTCTTTATTTTCTTAGTGACAGACACTCTGACATTTCACACTTGATAAGTAGTCTCGGTATATTGCATGCATTTTTCTCTTCTTTTATTTTGTTCTCCTTTACTTTGGCAAGTTTCATGGAAAGGGGAGGTGACTCCTTCCAATATCCAGTGGTCTTTTTTTTCCCTTCACAATCTGGGAAGTTGCATTATAAAATGTGAAACTCAATATTATGCCACTAACACATTTTGCATGTTAATTTGCCAAGAAGATAAATCGCATTTTCTCATGTTTCCAGAATCCCTAGGAGTCTAGGGCATCCCACACTTGCTCTCTGGATGCTCTACCCTGGAGTCCCATCTGGTTTTCTTTTCTAAACATGATCCCCTGAGATCTTCTTTAATTTGAACTGTATTAAATTCATCAAACTCTTTAATGAGCCTTGGGCATTGTTCGACTTGTGTGGTGGCCTCTCTTGGATAGTAGCAGAGGGGAATCTTAACTGCCTTCAGAGTATGGACTTCTGGGCGTTCCCATCGGGTCTAAGCACTGTTTCACATTATGTGAATGTCATAAATAACTTGGTTGAAAGGGTCAATGTTTTCTTATCTTGAAGAGAGTCAAAGGGCAGTTTGCATTTATCTAGGAAATGCACCTCACAGATGCTAGTCTTAAAAGCTCCTCAGAGGAAGGGTGGAGAAATACTATTATCCTTACATAATTCTAAAAACCTGAGGGTAGTGAACCAACTGCACAAATTCTTCCTTTTCCTTTTACTCAAGGCTACAGCAAAGGAAAAACAAGAAGGAAAAAAAAAACACTTGTAATCACTAGTAATTTTATTTTTCTTAAAATTCACAGTTTTTCTCAGTGGTATATGCTTTCTTGGCCACATCTTGGCTTATTTCTTTTAGGATGTTTTTTATCTATATACAAAGGAGGTTATAAGAGGTTTGCTTCAATAGTAGCCTTGAAACAGTCTCAAGTGTACCTCCATAAATTAGGATAGCAGGAGCCAAAGGGTTTTTTGTTTTGTTTTGTTTTTACTGTGATGAACTGGGATCTGACTTAAGAATTTAACACAACCAAGATAAAAAAAAAAAAAACATAGAGTTTTGCAACTGTATTTGAAAGGCCCCCCTACACAGAATACAGCTGTCTGGATCTGTTCCTGGATGGAAATCATAGATGAAGTCTGTGATCTCTCCCTACTGAATTCTTAGTCCACCACCCAGTTTTAGTTCATGTGATCTGCTCCTCACGAAATTCCACTTCACTTAGACCAAACCTATGTCCATTCACTTATGTATAATGTCTGGGAAAATCAGCTTCTAAATAGCAAAGAAGTGGAATTTTTCCCATTCACTTCAAAAAAAAATGATAATAAAATCCTGCTAAATTATTTTTAAAATAAATATTGTGATGTCAATTCTACTTTACTGTTGAATTCCATAACTGAATTAGAGAGTCTTTATTATTTTAGTCAACTTTGTTGAGGTGCTACCTACAATAAAATGCACTGAGGTGTACAGTTTGATGAATTTTCACAAATTGTATCTGTATCTATGGTGATATCTATATCTATACAACAATCCCAGTCAAGATATAAAATATTTCCATTCTTCTAAAAAGTTCCCTTATGTCTTTTCCAGAGGGCACAGCTAGTGCAAAATTTCTAAGGTGGGACTGAGCTCAGCAGGTTAAGGGAACTGACAAAGTCAGCATCACCGTGCATTAGTGAAAAGGCAGAGAAGAAGAACATGAAAAGAGGTTAGAGAGGCAGGGAGAGCTTGATGTTCAATGACCTTTGATTTTATGGAGAGAAGTTTGGCTTCTATTCCATATTCAGTGTAAAGAAACCATTGGGTCTTGACTGGGGCCTTGTCCAAAGAAGAACATTAGGCTCTGATTCACACTGCACTTGTCTTCCATCTCCACCTGTCCAGTCTTCTACTTCCCTCCTGCAAGTTTCATCCCTTGAACTCTCATGCTACATTGTGTCTTCCATTACTTACACCATTGCTTTCATTCTGCCTTTTAGCAGGTGGAAAGAATTGAAGGAAAGGAAGGAAAGAAGGAAGGAAATGCTGGGGAGCCCTTTCTTGACAAATCTCTCACATGTAAATGTTCATCTCAGGGTCTGCTTCAGAGGAGCCAGACTTAAGGCAGCCTTCCCTAGAGGTCAATGGTAGTTATAAATGTGAAAAAGAAACTGAAAAGCTCTTCAGAACAGAATCCCATTTAAAATTGTTTAACCAGAATGTCTCTGATTTATCAAACCCTGCTTAATATTGTGTGGTTGATGCAAGCAGTTAAAAAAAACCACTTTTAACTTTTGGTAGAATGCACAAATTCTTAAAAATCCTACTCTAAGTTCATAAACTATTTTATATTGTAATTATATTCTAAGGGATTGCAGGCATATAATCAGTCATTATTTTTACCTTGACCTTTTCATCCCCAGAGTCTCCTAAATTGCACTACCAACCACTCATCTCATGTGGATATGGTTAGGGTGACAATTTATGCCCTCTTTCATTCTCAGAAGTGTTCGGGTTTGGATGATCTATCATATATACATACCCTAATTATAGTAGGATCATAATGTTAAAACATACTGTCACACTGACTATGACACTAAATTCCATAATTATTTTATAGTAGAGCATTTTGTAAGTGAGGAATTTATTGCCATATTGGTAGTTCTATGACAAGTGGGACAGAGTAAACAACCATTTGTTAAATGAATATTATCTGGCATTATTCCAGGCACTGTACCAAGCACCATAGAGTATGGCATTTAACTTAATAACTACCAGGCTCAGTAGGTACAGTTTACATTATGAAAAGGAGGAAATAGTTTTGGACAATTAAATAAACTTGCCAAATGTACCCAGGTAATTATGGTGCCAGACCCATTCTAATCTCCTGAAATATGTCTCCTTAAAATTAAGACTCCATTTCTAAGAGGAATAATACAAGCTCTTTAACCATGTGAACAGAAAGTAGAAAGGAAACTGACATGTATAAAGTTTCTAATATGTACTGCTCAATAAGCTAGGTATTTAAAATATTATCTCCTTTAGTTATTCCAACAATCCCAAGAAAAACTGTTAAATTGATTTTTAATTATTTCAAAATACTAAGGGAGAACAGATGTTTTTGATACATGGCTTGAGTCAGGGCTATAAATATGTGCATCACCTGAATAGTGTTCATTGTACCTGTTAGGTGGGTTTTTGCCCCTCTTCTCCTCCCCTCTTCCCACCCCCCTGGCTTGATTTCCAATGACTGTTACTTCCCTCTGTGCACTTGTGTGCTCAATAGTTAGTTCCAATTTATTAGAGAGTACGTGTGGTATTTGTTTTTCCATTCTTGAGGTACTTCACTTAGGATAATGGTCTCCAGTTCTTTCCAAATTGCTGCAAAAGGCATTAATTCATCCTTTTTATGGCTGAGTAGTACTCCATGGCATACAGATACCACATTTTGTCAATCCACTCATGAATTGATGGGCACTTGGGTTGATTCCACATCTTTGTAATTATGAATTGTGTTGCAATAAACAGTCTAGTACAGGTATCTTTTTATATTTGATTAAAAATGAGATGCAAATAGTTAAGAAGTTTGTTCAAAGTCATACAGCTCATTGGGGCAGAGCTGGGATCCTTATTTTATTATTATTATTTCAAAATGTTACGGAGGGACAAATATTTTTGGTTACATGGATTGCCTTTTTTATGTTTAAGTCAGGGTTATAAGTGTGCCCATCATCCAGATAGTATTCACTATACTCGTTAGGTAGGTTTTTTCCCATACCCTCCCCCTTCACTGGTTGATTTCCATTGAGTTATACTTCCCTCTATGCACATGTGTGCTCATCGGTTAGTTCCAATTTAATAGCAAGCACTTACGGTGTTTGTTTTTCCATTCCTTAGATACTTCACTTAGGAGAATGGTCTCCAGTTCCATCCAAAGTATTGCAAAAGCCAGTAATTCATCCTTCTTCATAGCTGAGTAGTATTCCATAGTATACATATACCACATTTTGTTAATCCACTCATGAATTGATGGGCATTTGAGTTGATTCCACATCTTTGCAATTGTGAATTGTGCTGCAATAAACATTCAAGTACAGGTGTCTATTTGATAAAATGACTCCTTTTCCTTTGGGTAAATACCCAGTAGTGGGATTGCTGGATCAGATGGTTAAGTGTACTTAGTTCTTTGAAGAATAGCCATACTGTTTTCCACAGAGGTTGTACTAATTTGCAGTCCCACTAACAGTGTATAAGCATTCCTTTCTCTTCACATGCACACCAGCGTCTATTGTTTTTGGACTTTTTAATAAAAGCCATTCTAACTGGAGTAAGGTAATATCTCATTTTGGTTTTAATTTGCTTTTCTTATTAGTAATGTTGAGCATTTTTTCATATGTTTAATGGAAATCTATCTTCTTTTGAAAAGCTTCTGTTCATGTCTTTGTCCACCTTTTAAAGGGGTTGTTTGGTTTTTTTTCTTATTGAATTGTTTGAGTTCATTGTAAATTCTGGTGGTTAGCCGTTTATTGGTTGTATAGCTTGTGAATATTTTCTCCCACTCTGTAGGTTGTCTATTTGCTCTGTTGATTATTTCCTCAACTGTGCAGAAGCTTTTTAATTTAATCAAGTCCCATTTATTTATTTTTATTGTTGCTGTGATTGTTTTGGGGGTCTTCTTTATAAATTCTTTGCCTAGGCCAATATCTAGAAGTTTTTCCAAAATTTTCTTCTAGAGTTCTTATGGTTTTATGCCTTACAATTAAGTCTTTTATCCATCTTACATTAATTTTTGTGAGTGGTGAGAGATACAAATCCTGTTTCATTCTTCTTCATGTGGCTATTCAATTTTCCCAGCACCATTTATTGAATAGGGATTCTTTTCTCCAGTGTATATTATTGTCTGCTTTGTCATATATCAGTTGACTGTATGTGGATGGTTTTATATCTGGGTTCACTGTTCTGTTCCATTGGTCTGTGTCTCTACTTTTGTGCCAATACCATGCTGTTTTGGTTAATATAGGCTTGCAGTATAGTTTGAAGTCTGGTAATGTGATGCCTCCAGACTTTTCTTTTTGCTTAAGATTGCTTTGGCTATTCAGGCTGTTTTATGGTTCCAAACAAAGCATCAAATTATTTTTTTTTAGATCTGTGAAATATAACATAGGTATTTTAATGGGGATTGCATTAAATTTGTAAATCGTTTTGGGTATTATGGACATTTTAACAATGTTGTTTCTTCCAATCCATGAGCATGATATGTTTTTCCATCTTTTTGTGTCATCTGTGTTTTCTTCCTCCGTGTTTCATAGTTCTCTTTGTAGAGATCTTTCACCTCCTTGGTTACTGCAGAAATTATTCCATAACATCAAGAAGGAGCAAATCCTCCCCAACTTATTCTATGAACCAGTGCTGGGATTCAATTCATCTATGTCTGGTTTTGATACCTATGTTCTTTGCACCTAACATTACAAAGTATGGTAATAAATAAGAGCCAAAATGTATCTGTTGGGCTATAGCTGACACAATTTATCTTCTTTGATTACAATAAATAAATATATGAATGAATAGCTAGACATAGAAACATTTAACATTATACTACATTATATTTAAATTTCTTAACTACTTCAAATTATTATTTAGTTGGGTTCTTTAGGAATATGTATACAAATGACCCACAAAGTAATGACTTAACTTGGCCAAGCACACATTATGGCTTTGATATGCTGTTCTATGTTTGTACAAATGCATCCCTTAACATACCAATGTATTCTTTAGTGCTTAATATGCTATTTGGTGGATTAAGTATAACATTCAGGTGAATCTGATATTACAAATATTAATAGATAGATAGTCATGTATTTCATGACATATTCTTAGTACTTTTTTCCTATATTCTAGGCAGTATTTCCAAAGAATTGTGACTACAAGCAATGCACACAAGCTCTGGCCATTTTGTCTGGATACACAAAGTCAAAAGACTCTGTTGCCCACCCTCCAAATAGTCCTGTTTCCATCCACCAAACCACTAGAAATGTCATCTACAAAATTCTAGGGTATCTTATGGTCAGTGGTTATGGACAAAGATTCTGATGTATTGCTTATTTTTTTCTGGGCTCTTTTGAACAAATCATCTTCCAATAGATCCAAGATGAAGAAATATCTGGGGCACATGGTTTGGGGTTTATTATTCACACCAATTTTGAGAACTGGCTGTCTTGCAGTGGTGCTGAAATCCTAAACTACCTAGGAAATGCCAGGTGAATGCTTGTTCTGAAAGTATTAAGGAGAAAAAAAGAGAAAACTTCACCATGGTCATCTCACCATGTTACAAGGCTATTTCTACATAATCAAAAAGAGTTTCTTCACCAAGATGTGTAATTTTGTGCCAGGTCTACCAATGTGTTTTTGTTTGTTTGTTTGTCAATCTAAAAACCCAAAGTAGCAACTTAGATACTCTGTTTTGAACTGAAAATCATTTTAGTAGCTGGTTTGGTTCTGTGCTGGTTTGGTTCTGATGATATATTCACAGTAAGGAGATATTATAGTTCATGGAATGCATTTATGATTGTTATACTATTTTTATAATGATCACCTTGTTTGTGAGATTCTAATTTAATTGTCATAAAATAAATTATATGTCAGCATATTATAAGGGTCAACATGTTAAATATTAACTTTCTTTAATTTTTAAGATATATTTTCATATGCTAAATCAATTTGGGACACCTAATATTTTATTCAGAAATATTGGGATTTTTGCTAAGTAATAATTTAATCGAAAAAAGAATCATTAGTGAATGCTTTTTTTCCAGTGGTCTCAGAATTAATTCTCAGCATAATCAGTGAAAAGTCACACATCCAAAAGAATAGCACTCCCCCCTAGGATAATGGAGAGCAGCAAACACTTTGGCTTAAAATCCGTAACAAAATAAATATATATCCTGATTGGTCAATCAGATAAACAGTCCAAAGGAATCCTTTTATCTTTGGTAAAGAAAGGTTGGCTCTTCTATTGTGAAACACTTGCACTGTTAAAGATACAATTTAGAAATATGTGTCAAGGAATTTGTTGCATAAAGTGTAGCCGGAGCCAGAATCCTTTTTATTAAAACTAGCATGCCAAGGGCTTTTTGTGATTTCCAGTTCTTTTATCACCTTGCAGTCTTCCTTCTGATCAATTGCCTGTTCAAATGCTCCTTTGTGTTCCTCCCAGAGAAAGCAACTCCATTTCTCTTGGAAACAGCTCCCTCCATTTCCTGTTCTGTGGCTGGGGACCTTAAGCATAGACCTTCTTATGCTTCCATCAAAAGGTGTCATTAATTCTAGGGTACTTGAAAACCATGTTCTCTTTCAAAGACACTGAGGAAGTATAGACAGATCACTGCCTCCCTACCTGCTGGTGCAGGATATTTCTACTTTATCTCTGGATGAAGGTTTCTGCAGAATATGTATATTATGCACTTTTTGACTAGCTCCAGAGATACTATGCCAACTTTTCCTTTCACACTCTACTTGTGGCATTTTTTTGGACCTCAGTGGGTATAGATCTGACAGTGGAGAGATGTCAGGGATTGATATGCCTAAAGGAAACACCATGAAAATGGAAATAAATCACATTTGGGAAACCACTTCGGAATTTGCCGTCCCACTGGTTCAACTGCTTTAGCTCTACTCAGAGAATTGCATGTAAAAATGAATAGAGACTTTTATTTTTCTTTGGGTTAATGTGTCAACTTTGAAGGTGTAAACATAAGATTCATATATGTTATGAAAAGAAAATTATAGTTCTCAAGATTCACAAATCCCTATGAAGATAATGCCTCAAGTACAAACTGTTATTTAATTTTTCATTGCTATTTGCTTTTCTTCACTTTATCCCTCTGGATATGCTAAAAAAAAAAACAAACCAACAATGAAAACAAATAAAAACAACCCTTACAAAAATCATGGTTATGAAGCCCTCCCTGTTCTATAGAGCATCAGCTAGAATTGATGTGAGGTCAGGATAAGACGTTGCAGTGCTTATGTTTAGAGTTACCTCTACAAACAAATCTTCTATTTTCTCATTTTTGTTTCTTCTTTTGAGGAATAATTAATCTTTTGAGAAAATACAAATTAAAGAGTGTTTGCTCAACTGAAATGGAGACTTTCTCTATAATGATTTCTTTCATAAAGCATAGATCAAATCTAAGCTCACATTTTTGAATATGGAAATTCTCTTAGTGATGAAAGCCATACTTACTAAATGTGGAATGTGTGCTTCATACTTTAAGTGTTCTTGAAAATAATAACTATGCCAGTGAACTTCAAGATGATGAAGTTTAATGGGCCCTGAAGTCTGAACAGATCTCACTGCTTGGATCCAAATGTGAACTTGCAACCAGAAGTGTGTATGGAATCAGCACAAATCAGCAGAGAGTCATGGCTCTGGTGAAAAAAGCACGTGTGCCAGTCAGAGGAGCCCCTGGCTGGTGTAAGTGATTGAGGAATTGAGAACCTTGGCTCCAGTGAAGTTTATCTGGGTGCTAGACAGGATTCCACTAGGAAACTTGCACTGAGATTATAGCGGTTTATAAAGGATGCCAAGAAAAGCAGAGTTGGTGCTGCTGGGGCAGACTGAGGCATGAATAAAGAAATCATTAGACATTATACAGGATTATAAAAGATGAGGAATTATCAAATAAAAAGTGTTGTCTTTAGTCCTTGGACCTGCTCTTTTGTTTGTTTTCTTTTTCCTTTTCCTCTGCCCTGTCGTGGTCAGTGGCTGACCTACAGCTAGGTTCAGTTATTTGAATTCTCTGGCACTAGTGTCATCTGGCCTGGGAATTCCAATTAATTATTTTTGTGAAATAGCTACTATCTTAAAGCAATTCATTTATACTGGCAGAAGGTCAAGACTAGTTCCAGAGTTTTGAGTGCCTAAAAAAAACTGGAAAGTTTTCCCTTCTCATGCCCTGACATTGAAAGCCAGTAGGTAGTACTGAAGGAAATTGTAGGGCTTCTAGTATTATTCTCCTTTGCTTTGGTACCAGGAAGAAAAACAAATGATGACTTGGAAAGACATAGGAAATTTAGCTTTTACCTGGATGGATCATGTCAATTTTTGTTTTTCCATTTCTCATATTTCATTAATTCTTTTGACAATTCTCTAAGTTCACAAAGTGGTTGTGAAAACACTGCTGAATTACAGCTGAGTTTACATCTGAGGTTAAGAATGGTCACTAGGAGGTTGGGTTCACAGTGAGCAAAGAGCAAGACTCTGGGAAGAGATAATGGGCTCAGAGATACTCTTTTACATAACACAAGAGGTGACCCACTGAGCTTTTTTCAATCAATATACATAGTTACAAAGTAGTTCAATGGCAATACAAAAGAAGACACGTAAATTAACATATTAATCATGTTATTTTAAGTCTTCAGAAATCTTTATAATTATAAGAAGACTATATTAATATATTTGCAATTTGGAATTAAATGCAGAATTACTGCCAAGAAAAAAGTGGGTTATTTCCAATAAAGTCAAGGAAAGAAGGGAATCAAACCAATCAACAGAAACAATTATGAAACAATATTTTGTTGATAACAATTTAGGAATTAAACAAGTCTTATGAAATCATAATCTAGAAGCAAAGAAAGTTCACCTATTTATTTCCTTCCTATTCTTTGATGAACAGCTGTAGGCTTTTAGAAACTCACAGCTGTGTGCCTTGTTGTAATTGGAGGAGAGTCGGAGACCAGTATTTACACAGTATCTACTTGATGCCAGGTGTAGATTACACATCCTACCTCACTGAATCTGGATTAAGTGCCATGAAGGGAAACATTACAGTCATCTCTTTAGTGAATATAAACATGAATCTCAAAAGGAGAGAATAACTTCACCAAGGGCATATTGTTGATAAGTGGTGAAATTTGAATTTTAAAACAAATAATTCTTATCAAAAATCCATATTTTATTTACTTCACTGACAAGCTGGAAATGGAAAGTAACTAAACACATTTTCTAAAAACAGTATTTTAACCCTTAGATGAAGAGAGTTAAAAAAAAAATTCTCAATGAAAAAGAGTTGACTTCATTTACACTTCGTTCATTCAGCTAGAGCAGTTTGGAGCAATGAACCGACTGAGGCCCAGGCAAAGACAGAACAAGTGTGTCCGCAGCTTTTTCCACATACCCTCACTCTCTGGAAAAGCCACGCTGCCTGTCTCACCCGCCATGGTTTTTGCTGTCTCTTGGTTTTTTATGTCACTGTCCTTTCAGGCCTTTGGGTTGAGAATATAGGGAAGTTCTTGGCAACCTGACTAGCAGACATTCTTTCTTTTGCCTTCCAGCAAAGCCTGAGTCTGAGTTTGGTCAGGTTTTCAACTTCCTTCACGGAATCCACATGACTCAAAGAAAGGTGACTATATACCACCCTCTGCTCATGGATGGACCTGATTTATCTAAGGGTAACCTCCCTCCTTTATTAGCAATTGAGTCACGTGTGGGAATAGGACTCTATTTTGGCCAAAAAGATGTAAAGATTTCTGGAGACTCAAGAGAAGTTCTTCATGGATATGCCTAGAGAGACATAGGAACCCTCTCCCTCATGTTGGATGTGAATTAAAACATATGTGACCTTAATGGCTCAGGCAACCACTCCATAAGCCTGATGGGAAGCAGCCTCGGGATGAAGCCAGCACTGGGTTGGGCAGAGCAGATGGACAGAACCTGTAAACTAATAAAGGTGTTATGGAGCTGGGGCTCAACCAATCCTAAAGTGTGCTCTACCTCTGGATGTACTCTCATTATTTAAGGCAGGTTGAGTTGGATTTTCTATTGTATACATGGTTCCAAAAGCTTGCTAACTGATACAGAAGCTTTAGACAAGTTGGGGGAAGGCTGGTAAAACCCTCTCAACCCCATATTGGCTCTGGTGGTTATGCAGGGCCATTGTTTAAAAGCCCTACTATTCCACTTCTGCCTTCTAGAAGGTGTCATATTGAAGGAAATGAGCAGAAAGGAAGGCACTTACAGGGAACAAATGTCCTGGAATTGGCTCACACAAAGGGAAGTTAGTTGAGCATCTATACTTTGGCAATCACTCTTCTGGGCTGTAGAAATATAGCAGAGAAGCCAACAAAATCTCCAGTGACAAGGAGTTTACTGTTTCAAAGGAGAAGAAAGGCAATACACAAATAAATAGATAGGTCTACAACCTGTCAGGTGGTAATAAGTACTCTGCAGAAGAGTAAGAATTAAAGAGAGTAAGGGGTAGGGGATGACAATAGGAGAGTGTGCTATTTTATATAGGTGATGAGAGAAGCTCTTTTTCAAAGAAACTAAAAAAAAAAAACAAACTTAGAGAAGCAGTCATGAAGTGATCTGCAGGAAAAGTCTTGCAGGCTGCAGGAATAGCAAATGCAAAGCCTGTGAGGTAGAAGCACACTGGATGTGTTATAAGAAAACCAAAAGAAGACCAGTGTGGCTGGAATATGATGAGTGAACACTGGCCTTGTAGGCAGACACAGAGATAAGGGCTGTACGTAGGACTTCCTTGACCAAGCCAAAGGCTCTGGACTCTCCTTCTTTCAAGAGATTTGTGCAAAGGTATGACACTTTCAGTGAGGTGAGAAAATAGATTATAGGGAGGCAAGGTTAGAGGCAGGAAGAGGCATTCAAAGGCAAAAGCAATAATCCAAATGAGAGAAAATGTTGGCTTGAATTCAAGAGACAACAGTGGAGGTAGGGGGAAGTTGCCAGATTCTGAATATATTCTGAATTTTGCTGAAAGATTGGTTAAAGGGTGTGAGAGAAAGACAGACATCAAGAATGACTACATGATTTGGGCCTGAATAAATACAGTATTATTCTCCTAAATGTGCGATACGTACAGATGGGTAATTTTGGAGGAGTTGGAAATATGAATTCAGTTTTGAAATTAGTCATTTTAAAATTTGGAATTAGTAAAAAAAAAAAAAAATCAGATTTTTGTAGATATCCACAGAGGTGTGTTGAGGAAATGGTTGGATATACACCTCTAGAGTTTAGGAGAGGGTTCAGGTTAAGGTGTTATATTTGAAGTTATCAGAATATTAATGTAGTAAAAGTTGTGGGCCAAGAAAAATTCATGGGAGAGTTAGTACAGACTGAGCAGAGGTCTGGCTGATTCCTGGGCCTGCTTAAGTTAGCAGCTGGGGAATATGAACATTGCCTAGGGAAGGAGAACAGAAGGGGAGGCCAGTGAGTTAAAAAAAAAAAAAAGAACCAAGATAGATAGGGGTGTGCCAGAGGCCAAGTAAAGAATGTGTTTCAATGAGGAAGGAATGAACAAGTGTGTCAAATGCCACTGATTGGTAGAGTAAGATGAGAACTGAAAAACGACGATGATTTTATAAGGAAAGGGCCAAATTCAAACTTCTTGACTTTTTTCTGCAGGTACTGCCTTATCATGTTTCTGCAGCATTTGGAATGCAGACTAATTAGCCAGTAAGTGGTGTAATGTTTAGCATGATTAACAAGCTGAAAACCCTCCGGTGCCGCTAGCGGGACTCCAACTCTATGAGTGAATTAGGCATACTCTGAGGGATATTCCACCCAAACACATGAGACACTTGAGAATATGCAAATAAACCTGCAAAAGCATTACATCTCTCATTGCACATTAATGCACACAGCTACACAACCACCAGGAAATAAGTTTAAAACCAATCTGATTGGTTATAGCAATAGTCAAAGGACAGGAAGAGCATAAGTTAATGGTTTTTGTGGACATAGTTTGATGCATGATGTGACTGAGTGTTTGGCAAGCCTTTTGAAAATTTTTATTTAACTTTTAATGTATATAGGTGTTAAATTATCAGAGACTTCCTGACGATAAGATAAAATTTTCCAAACTAAAACTTGTGCACATCTGTGAGATACCTGAATATATGTAAGTTTGTGAGTCTATATACTTATGAACTTAGTTAAGTTCCAAATGGTGTAATAATGAACAATTATTATACTTTTAAAATTAATATTATACTCAGATTTGGGATTCTCTTCTGTGTATTCCTCAATCATGACAATCAAATCTTCAAAGGAAAGGCTTTGTGTTTTATCTTTGTCATTTAAAAATTGTTTTTAGGCTGAAGAGAGCTAAGGGAGTGCAGTATAATAAAATGAAGGGCATATTGTTATTTAAATAGTAGTGAGGTTTTAACCTTAAGTTCCTTCTTGATAATTTTTATATGACAATAGGAGTAAAAGAAAAAAGAACTGGCAAGCTTTTTATTAAATTTAAGTTCTTATTCCTCCTTTTATGCTAATAGATTATTTTTGTCCTCTGTAAGGCATGATTCATAAAAATCTTAGTTTGTGTGAAATTGGCATTAGTGATTTTCTGTGGTTAAAGATTTGAGAAATCCCTCAGTGACACTGAATGAGTTAAATAGAAATACATTGTAAGCAATATATTTATTACTGAGTAGGGATAAATATTAGTCAATCTTTTGAGAAAGGACTAAATCAGCATTTTTATAAGTAATTATAATACTAAGCAATTATTTAATGGTTTTTCATGTTCCAGACACTATATTAAGCTCTTGATATGTAATTAATTCCTCAGAAGAATCCTAAGGAATGGATTATTTTACAGATAGAGCTCCATTTTAAACAATGGAAATTGGCATTTGAAAATTTTGAGTAATTTGGTGAAAGTAACAGCATTTGGCATGCCAGGCTCTTCATTAATACTATGTACTATGCTATGTACAAGTTAAAGTCTGCACTCCAAGACTAACAATATGAGGGACGCTAAGTCTTTTCCAACTAAGAATGTCTGTTCTCACAGGCATATAATTTAGTCTTGTAGTTCCATCATTAAAATAATTTTTGAAGGTCTTCTGGGCTTTTTGAATGTAGTAAGACATGAGATTTTCTGAGGCTGACACATCCCTAGCTAATACAATAGCACAGATTCATCACTCATCACCAATCATTACTTTCGTGAGAGCCTAGAGACTTAGAATAGCATAAAACAGTGATCTTACCATTTTGTTAGTGTGCCTCTAAAAGAATTTTTTGAAAAATGGTGTAACCCTTTAGACACATTTATGTGTACAGTTCTTAGACTATCCTTTTTAAAATGTATCCCTTGTAATGCAAATACAATGGTCATTTTAAATTCATCATTGTCTACCAAAATATTCATGAGCAAGTTCTTCTTGAATATTTGGGAATTTCAATTTGGTTCATTTTTCCCCATGAGATATGATTTCCTTTCTCCTTCCCCCTACTCAAATTCATCCTTATATAAAATAGTTTTATATTTGAAAGTCTTTATATTAACCACTCTTCTTTTCATCCTTAGCTGTGATAACAATATATACATATATTTATGTACATATAAATTGAAGTTGATATTTTTAAAATTTCCTGTGATGAGGTATTCTTAAAAGGTGAAAATTTTTCTTCTGGATTTAACTTTTATTATAATGACTATTAATATACAAATGATCAAGTTATCATGTTTTTAATTATGTTAAATAATTATTCACCATAAGAACATAAAATTTATTTATAAATGCATCTCTTAATGAAGTGTATATTAATGTTTTTTCACTTAGTGCCCTGAGGTTTTACATATTGAAATAATATATTATAGTAAGATGTGTTATGAATAAGATCATACTTTTCAAAAAAGCATGGGTATGATGACCGGGATACGGGAGGTAGGGAAGAAGAATCGGCTTGACTCTTGACCACAGGTATATTGTCAGGCAGATTATTTTTAGGAAAGATACATATGGAATTCAAGAATATTGCAATTGATTGCCATAGAACCCTTTGTACCATAATACCACCTATGGTAAGAACTGCTTGGAAACTCTTTGATATCATTGGTTCTCTCTGAGGGAGGAAACAGGAATATTTCCACAGGTGAACTCTGGAGTCCACACAACCTAATGACACTATGTGCCAGAGAAAGAGACACAGAAATGGGGTGGGAGCAAAGAGAGAGAGAGAGAGAGAGAGAAACATTAAGAAGAGAAATAAGGCATATGGAAGAAAATGAATGACCTACTATATACTATTTTATTTTAGATTGTATAGTGCCAATAACAGAGTAATTGTTCTTTATAAAACATTGGATTTTATTAAATTAGTATTTCTACAAAAATCTTAGCATATATAAAGTAATTATATATACTTTATATTATATTTAATTTTAAAACATACATATATGTCAATGATAATAACCTTGGATTGAATTGTATTAAATGGTTATTCTAATTATTAATTTCATGAACCAATGGCTAAGCTCACATTATCAATTAATCTTTTAATTCTTCCTGTGGATATTAGTTGAAATGTTGACTCAAACATAATTGTGTAAAAAATTATAATCCCTTTTCTCAGAATGTGTTCATTCAATCATTTTTTTCCTGTAATAAGCATTTATTCAGCACCTTATTTGTGCCAGGTACTATTCGAATTGCTAGAGATAACAGTATTCAACAAGACCACATCATTGCCTTCATGAGGCTTCCATTCTAACGATAAATAATAAATAAATAAGTCAATATAGCCAGTTTTCCCACATAAATATCCCAAAATTTGCTGAAATTTTATTTTCTTCCTGAATAGTGAATAGATATAACATACTCATTTTATATATTGTTCAATTTTTTTTAAACACAAGGCATTTTATTTAACTTATTAATAAATGAGGAAACCAGAAAGATATTAGAACATGTTCAAAAGAGAACTCAAAGAACACAGAAATGGCCAGTCAGAAATGTTGGAATAAATCTGTAAATAGATACAAAACTGATTTCTTGGAGGTGCACTACACAAATTCATTTCTGTTTTTATAGGTAAGGATCATTTCATCTCCATTACTACTAGTTTTCTACAAATTACAGAGTTGAAAATAGCTCAAAGACAATGAAAGGAACAGATAACCCAAAAGAGTATGCTAGACAGTAGACAGGATGCCAAGTAATCTTTTTTGTCTATTCAAAATTTTTCACATTTTTATGACAGTCTATCCGCCTTGTGATCATAAAAACCTCAAAGATTATTCTCGATAATAAAAATGGGCTTAGATTTGACCTGATTATTTACATAGATGTAGGAAAAGTGTTAATTTATCATACGAGCTCCTTGAGTTTGCATTTCAATTCCTGAGTTATACAATATTGAATAGCTACAAAATCCATAAATTAACCTTTACCTGGATATTTTCATTAGGAATCTCAGATTGTACTTCTCAAAACCCTCTATTTTTCTATCACAGGCCAAGAAGCCAAGCCCAGGAATCTCTCTCCACCAGATTTCACCAGCAGTACCGGTACTTTAGGATGAATTACTACCTTCTGGAAATCCCACAAATTTCTTAAGGTTCCTTGCCTACTAGAAATTTTTCTTCCTACTCTTAAAAGTAAGGCTGGGGCCCTGTAAGCCAGGTATCATTGGGTTAGTTTTCTTGGGAGAAGTTTGGAAGCATTGGCTCCATAAATAAGACCTGGTTGTTTTTGTTTTTTTGTTTTTTTGTTTTTAAAAAGAGGACTTATTATATCTAATTAAAAGTTCATTATTTTCAAATATAACACCTCAGGCAAAACATTAGAGGACAGATTCTTATCGTGTCTATGCAAATATCTCCATGCAAAGAAAGGAGATTTACAAACTTTCCAAATTCTGTCAGTGTAGTTGTCTGAATTATGTTCCCCAAACAGATATATCCAAATTCTAACCTCTGTGAATGAGAACTTATTTGAAAATGGGATCTCTGTTATGGTAATTAAGTCAAGGATTTTGAGATGAGATCATTCTGGATTTAGAGTGGATCCTACATTCAAAGACTTTTGTCATTATAAGAGAAAGGAGAGGAAGATTCGAGGCACAGATACATTGAGGGGAAGGCCAGGTGAAGAAAGAGACAGAGATTAAAGTGATACATCTACAATCCAAGGACTGGCGACCCCCAGCAGAAACTAGGAGAAATGGAACGGATTCCCCCTCAGAGACCTCAGAAGGAACCAACCATGCTAACACTTTGATTTTTGGACTTTTGGCCTCCAGAACTACAAGAGAATAAATTTCTATTGTTTTAAGCCACCAAGTTTGTGATGATTTTCTATGGCAACCTTTGAAAACTAATAAAGATGGTCATTAAAAATCAAATATTATCTTAAAATGCTTTATTTTAGTTTTAAAAAGAAGATTTTAATAAACTGTATGCATTTTAGACAGATTAAGGGGAAAGAGAAAGAGCTTCTTCAAATATTCAGAAAATAGAATCTTAAAACAACACCAACGGTGTCCTAAATCCTGATAAAATTTTCTTCACCAGTTTTTTCATTCCCAAGAAATTAATTTTTTTCTATCAGATCTTAGATTAGTAGTCTTCTTGCATGAAGCACTATACCATAATAGTATGGTTTGGAAATTGTCTATGTGTTGTCAGCTCTGAAGCCTGTAGCCAAGAGTCTAGTCTTTGAAATATCAATCATTTAAAGGCTCAGAGACTTTCTTTGCTGGCTTGTAGCTTATGGCAGAGACTTCAGGCACGCATCAGAGTGCAAAATCTATATGAAGATGAAGGAGACTTAATGGCTGTTATCAGTTAATCACCATAATCAATAATATTATCATAATTAATAATATCCAAACAAGAAGAGTAATATTCTCTATTGGAGTATATAGTACATAGCTATTTTATAAGAGTTTTGATCAGTTTTCCTCCTGGAGGTAAAAACATATTAGATAGGGAGGACATTGATAAATTTCTAGGATTTTCTATATTTCTGAAATATTGACATTAGTGACATTTTACCTATACACACATTATCTAGAAAAGGCTAAGTGTCTCTTCTAACCTGACAACTTTTCCCATGTGTACAATGATACCACATCAAACAAACATAAATTTGACTCACATCTTCCTTTTTATAGGGTGGAAAAACAAATCTTGGTGATTTCTCAGATGACCTCTTGGAAAGCTCAAATACAGTTTTAGGTATAAAATATACCCCTGAACATGTTTTCATTATATTCTAAATTCAGGAACTGATTTAAGGAAAAGGCAAAATCAAGAGTTGTCAGAGGCAATTTGGGAATTTTAATAAGGTAGAATAACAGTTATCTGAGAAACAATTCCTAGTTACCTATTTAATAAAAGTGCCAATGAGATATTTTAAAAACAAATCTAGAAGATAATATCATTATAAAAGCTTTAACTCTTTTATAAGTGAGGAAGCTTCATTCTTTTTTGTATATTTTTGCTTTTTTGTTAAATAATCAAGGATGTAATAAAGTCAACATACAGCACAGAAAATTGTTCTGGTGAGACAAAGCCCCTGCTATTGAGGCAGGTTATGGAGAAATAAAGAAAATCCTCTCATAATATAGGTTACAGTACAAATCAGTCAGCCGAAGAAGCAAGCCCATCAAAAGTGAGCAAATGTTACTAAAAATTTAACATTCTTCATAGCTTCTTCTCAGATGTAGGTATTATAAACTAAGGCTAAAATATCTACTTTCCAAGTTTTGCCCTTTATTGTGCTTTTTCATATTCTGAAACATATTGAGCCTTTATTTTTTTTTTTAAGTACAACATATGTTCTGGAGACCCCCAGGAAACCCTCAGGAGACCTGTGAGGTCAAAGCCATTTTCATAATAATGTTAAAATGTTATTTGTCTTTTTTATTCTCATTTTTTTAACAAGTGTGCATTGGAGTTTTCTAGAAGCTATATGCTACATGATGTGGGATATTGCAACAGACCAATGTAGAAGCAAGCTGAGAATGTACCTGCGATCTATTAATTCATATATTAAAACATTCACAAAAATGTAAAACAATGCCACTCTTCTTGCTAAAAACTTTTAAAAAACAGTTATTTTGATAAAAATATGTTCTTTCTATTAACATGCAATTGGCTTACCACTCCTAGTTTTAAATAAATCAATAAACTAGTAGTTTAAAAAATTGTTATAATCTTATAATATCATATAAATATTGATAGTTATCTACAAAATTATGGTTTTGGGGATCTTTGATAATTTCTAAGAGTGTGAAGTTATTCAGAGACCAAAAAGTTTGGGAAATGCTACTTTAGGAAAAACCTACTCCTTTTCCTTAAAAAGTGAAAGTACATACAGAGTCATATATCTCTGTCACTATTACTCCCTGTTTAGTCTCAACCACCATATTAATTACAACTTTTAACCAGAGTAACTAACTTCTAGTTCTAAAGTCATTGGAAGAAACACATTTCTTAAAATGTAATTTTGAATGTATACATAAGCCATCCTTTTAGTTCAGAACACACAGAAAATCTGAACTACACTGACAGAGAAAATAATAACATCTAGATAAGAAAAAAAGGAGCTCAGGAAGATTAAAGGGATGAGAAACAAAAGAGCACATGTTTTACAGATTAACAAAACTTCATTAAAATCACAAGTTATCACATAGAGGAATTTAATATTCACCAAGAGACAGGCTCCCTATTTTATGAATGTTGCCAGAAAAATCTAACAAGAGCACAGGAAGGAGGCCTGTCAGAATCAGAGCCAAAGCAAATATGCTTTAGTTAAAAAGACTTTTGGTAGATCCACTGAATAGCAACATACTCCTGACTGTCTTGCTTCTCCCTAAAGGAATAGCAAAACTTACCTTTATCTAGAAATTCACTAAAGGTCTAACGGCAGAAAGGAGCTACCAGTGCCATTCTTTAGTAAGGACGATTATTTTAGTTATGGTGTTGTCTTTATCTGTTCAGGCTGCTGTAATAAAAGTGCCATAGAAGGTTGTTTATAAATAACAGAAATTTATTTCTTACAGTTCTGGAGGCTGGGAAGTCCAAGATCAAGGCACCAGCATGTCCATGGGGAGCCTGCTTTCACTGATGGCATCTAAGCTGAGTCCTCACATGACAGAAGAGCAAGAGACCACTCTGGGGCCTCTTTTATAAGGGCACTTATGACAGATAAATGATAAGCCCACATGACCTAATCACCTCCTAAAGGTCCCACCTTCTAATATCACCATACTGAGGACTAAGTTTTAAGGAATGAATTTTGAGGGAACATAAAACATTCAGTCTATAGGAGGTGGTTTTGTTTGTTTCTCTCTGCAAAAACTAGTATCAGTCATGTTATTGGATCTTACTAGGAAATGGTGACACAACAGCAGAGTAAAATAAGAGTCTGGCAAAAGAGAAGAGACTACATGTGAATGTGAAAAGTCAACTAGATTTGAGGAATTTCTAGAAATTGCCCTGTGTACTCAAGGCAGGTATTACACTTCTGCTAATAAAAAAAAAAAAAAAAAGAAAAGCTGTTTGTATGCTTGTCGGCTGAGAGAGATGGGACCATGTAGACTTATGAGAACCATTGCATGAACATAAAACAACACTGAATAACCACATTTTTAATATCATATTAGGAAGCATTAAAGAGAATACTTATGCTCTTTGATTATGATGATTAGCCAATACATTGGACTAGAGGCACTCATGAACTCTGTTTAGCTGTGTGACTCTGAACCTTTTCTGGAGAACTATTAGCCACATAAAGTCTCAAAAGTATGCCAATGCTTTCATGTAGCATTTTACTTCCAGAAATTTATCCCAAATGAATATTTAAATATTGTCACAAGATGTTATTATGATGCATTAACAATAATACAGAAATAGAAATAACTTAAACCTGTATCAATCTAGAATTGGTTCAAAAAAGTAATATTTTATCCATATAATGAAACACTACTAAAAGTTATAAATAATAATATGGCTTCATTTAATTTGTTCATTCTCTTGACAGATATTTAAGTGCTTGTAATATTTTAGGTACTATTCTATATGCTGGGCATACATAAAGGAATAAAACAGAAAGAGTCCTGCCTTCCTAGAGATTACATTCTAGCTGTAAAGATAGATAAAACACAATAAGTATACTTTGTGTATTATGTTATTACTGAGGAGAAAAATAAAGCAGGGAAATAGGATAGTAGGATTTTAAATAGTGTGACTGGGGAAGGACCCTCTGAGAGGGTGAAATTTGCATTAAGATCTGAAGTAGATGAGAGAATAAGCCAAACATATATTAATATCTGGGGGAAAAGCATCTAACACAAAGGGAATAATAAATTCCAGTATCCCTGAGGAACATCAAGGAGCCAGTATGGGCAGAGGAGAATGAGCAAAAAGGTGGGTGAGTAGCAGGAGATGAGGTCAGAGAGGAAAGAAGGTACCCATGAAGGGCTTTGGAGAGAATGGAGCAGAGAAGAAATGTGATCTGTCTACATTGTACTAAGATCACTCTAGTTGCTGCATTTGCAAAAGACTAGAATTTGCTAAGGCTAGAAGGAAGGAAACCAGTTGTAAAGTTTCTTGAATAATCTAAACAAGGGATATGGGGCTTAGACATGGATGTCGTAGGGGAAGTGGGAAAAGGAAAGATTCAGGGCTTATTTAAGTCAACAGAACTATTTTTTTAAAATCAGATCAGATGTAGAATATCGGTAAATGAGTTAAAAATAATTTCAAGAATTTTTTTTTCTTGAATAGCAGGAAGGATGGAGTTGTCATTTACTGAGATAGGGAAGAAGAGTAGGGTTGGCAGATAAAATCAGAAAATCAGGTTTGAACTTGAAACTTTGAAGTTTTGACTGTTAAGTTTGAGATGTCTATGAAACCTCTGAACAGAGATGTCAAGCAGTCGGTTGTATGCACCAGTGAAGAATTCAGAGAAGGTATCAGAGTGGAGATACATATATTTGGAATATGTCACTATGCATCATACAAATGATATTCAAAGGCATCAGACTTGTATTTGCACCAAGAGAATGGTTGTGTAAAGACAAGAGAAGAGGTATAAGGACTGGACCCAATAACACTCCAATGTTTGGACACTGGAATTGAGAAGAAGCCAGTAAAATAGACCAAGAAGGAACAGCCAGAAGAACAAAATTAGAAGAGGTTCTGGAAGCCAAATGAAGACAGTGGCTCAAGAAAAAAAGAGGGATACAAGATGTCAAGTAAAGGTCCAGTAAAATAAGGAATGAAAATTGCATATTGCAATAGAAGTTAATGGTGATCTTATCATAGAATAGTTTCAATGGAATGGATATAAAAGTCTAAGTGAATCTACAGTTATACATATGTGACATTTCTAAAGCCTGTTTAAGAGAAAAAGTAGGATATAAAACAATACATACTTGGAAAGTATATTTAAACATATGTATGTTTATGTGTGTGTTTATGCATAGATGTGCATGTTTGGCATTTAAATACATATATAAGAAAAGTCTGAAATAAAATCCATCAAGATAGTAATAGGGAATATTTTTCAGCAAGTGATATGTTAAAACCCTATAAAGCAATTTGCTAAAAAATAAGGAAAAAAACACACAAAGAAACAATAAGGTAATCTGTACTATGGTAAAAATATCTGTAAGATAAAGGATAATTTAAAAATGTTTTTAGTTCCTTTTAAATTAGGAAATGTTCTGGAAAAGTTGGATTGTAAAGTACATTTGCATTAAACTCCTGATGAAGATCATGGAACTCTTTCTTCTTATACTATGAGTATTATTTAGTAAAGAGTGTTCTTTCACTTAAAAATAAAAATCTGATTTCAATTGCTCTTAATTGTCTAAAAACAAGATGTTGAATTACAAAACTCATAAGAATATGCATTAGAAACTTGAAATTTTATTCCTTTTCTTTATAAATTCATTCTCCTTTATTTTTTCTTTACAGCTGAGTAAGTGTTTAATGTAGCAAGACTTACATTTTGCACATTTTAATAGTTATATACTTTAGGAAGGCCTCAGTTTACCAAAAAAGATTCTCAAACATAATCATGACCCAGGAAGCAGCTGTAACCCATTTCCAAAGAAAAAAATGCACCATGCTGAATTGCTTAAAAGAAGTAATATAGTGGTGAATTTTTTTTCATGTGATTTAGTTTGAAATACTGTGCCTAAAATGCTGAGCTTGAAGTCCCATAAAGCTTGGTATGCTTTGCAAAAAGCAATCCCAGCTTAATTTAGGCCAGGCCTCCTTTTGCTTTGAAGAAACAAAAAAGAAACATTAGCTGTTCCTGGCTTTATCCTCAGGAATCGGCTCAAGACTTCCCCAGTGGTCATGGTGATGTCCATTGCAAACTGAGCTAATTCTTGAATGAATGAATGTATGATCCAGTGAAATCAAACTAAGATAGTAAGTTACATTTTATCTTGATAGAATATAAATGTAAATCATATAAATCCCTGTATGACTTGCAGTCAAATATATTTTTCATTCATGTGAAACAATTTTAGCTTCAGGCATGCACTATTATTTTTAGATTGACTCTCATTGTACTCTATCACTTGTCTAAAATTTAACAGATAAATTTATTAAAGAAAATATTCACATATTTACTTCTGTATTGAAATAATGTAAATGAGGCTCAGTCTACCCCATATTTGTTATTCCCATCTTACTTTTTGTCTTCTCTTATAAGAACTACCTTCTTCTCTTTTCTTGTAGTTACTTGGAAAATACCCTGCCCTCCCATTTCTCCATAATCTGAGCTTAGAACACAAAAATATTAGTGTCAAATAGCCAAATAATGCTTTACCTTATCTCATATAGAGGGAAAGTTCAAATTAGAAAAACATTTGTATGGAATGCATAATCTAGTCTATAAAGCAATAACTAAAAATGTAAAGCAATGAAGTATAGATAAAAAGTCATTAAAGGGGATAATATGGAATATTTGAAAATGTTTGATTTTTCCAAAGGACTTAATAAAGGAAGAACAAAAGAACAACAATAACAATAACAAATATATATATATATGTCCTAACAACAAATATATATACAGGACAAACAGGAATCAAATAGTACATGGTAGACTTAACTCAACAGTGTCAACTACATTAAATGTAAATGGACTAAACATTTCTATTAAAAGGCAGAGATATCAGAATAAATTTTGAGAAATATCCAAGTATATGCTTCCTGCAACTTTAAAAATACAAGTTGAATGTAAAAAGATGAAAAAATGTTGCCATGCATTTACTAATCATAAAAACTAAGCTATGTTAATATCAGACAAGGTAGACTGCAAACAAGGAACAGTATTAGACATAAAATGCAAATCATAATAATAAAGGGTCAATTCATCGAGAAGACATAACAATTTAAATGTTAATTTAAAAAGAGTTTTAAATCAGGAAGCAAAAATTGCCAGAACTAAAGGAAAAATCAGGCAAATTTACAATGATAATACAACATTTGTAGATTTTTTAATACTTCTTTTTCACTAATTAATAAAACAAATGGGTAAAAGTAAGCATATAGAATATTTGAACACCACTATTATTTTAATTCCCACTGCTCTAATAAAGCACCATAGACTGGAGGGCTTAAAAACAACAGACATTTTTTTCTCACAAATCTGGAGCCTGAAAGTTTGACATCCAAATATGATAACAGGAAAGTCCGAGGTCAGAGCATGGTTGACTTACAATGAGAACCCTCTTCTGGGTTGCAGACTGCTAGCTTCTCCTTGGATCCTGACATGGTAGGAGAGCTAGCATGCTTTCAGGGGTCCCTTTTATAAGGGCACTAATACCTTCATAAGGGCTCCACCCTCATGACCTAATTACCTCCCAAAGGCCCTACGTCTTAATAACATCACATCAAGAGTTAGGACTTCAACATAGTAAGTTTGGTGCACATGAACATTCGGTCCATTGTAGGTATCAACATACTGAAAATATATAGACCCAACAACTGCAGAATAAATATACATTTTGAGTGCACATAAAACATTCACCAAGATTAATATTATAATATGCTGTTACATAAAAAAATGTTAATAATTTCAAAAGCTTACTATTAAGTGGGGTATGTGGTCTAATGACAATGGAATTCAATTTAAAACCAATAACAAAAAGATGTCAGGATAGCTCATTTCTTTTTAGTGCTGAATAATATAATTATGAAAAAAATTAAAATCAATTAAAAATCAATGTATCATTCACAATAGCATAAAAAATGTATAATACCTAGAAAATAAATATACCAAGAAAAATAAGACCTCTATGCCAAAACCCACAAAACACTGCTGGGAGAAATTAAAGAAAACCTAAACATAGGGAGAAATATAGAATGGTCATGGTTCAGAAGACTCAATAATATAAAGATATTAATTCTTCCCTAAAGTCATCTATATATTCAATACAATCTTAATCAAAATTTCCACAGGGCTTCCTATACAAATTTAAAGCTGTTACAAAATTTTTGTATGAGAATAAAACAGAACCAAAATAGCCAAAACAATTCTGATAAAGTTGAATAAACAAACCTAGAGTACTTGATCATCTAACTTTAAGTCTTCATATGAAGATATACAATATAGTATATAAGACAGCATGTTATGTGATATTGGCATAAGAATAAATAAATAGATCAATGGATTAGAATAGAGAACCCAGAAATAGACTCAAATATATACAGCCAATTTAATTTTAAAAAGATGCTGAAGCTATTTAATAGGGAAAAAGAAAGTCTTTTCAACAAAAGGCACAGAAAAACTGGATAAACCCATGGGGAAAAAATAAACCTGGTCCCAAACCTCACAATAAACATACATGAGGTAAATTCTCAGCCTAATGTAAAAGCTAAGGCTATATGCTCAGAAGGAAAAGATAAGGGACTATTTTTGCAATTGAAAGTAGATAAAATTTTTTTAGAAATAAAAAAGCACTAATTATAAAATAAAAAAATTGATAAACTGGGCTTAATCCAAATTGTTAAAAATTTGCTTTATAGCAATCTTGTGCATAGAGTTTTAAAATAAATGTAACTCTCTTTTTGCTTTAAGATAAGCCGTGAAGTAAGCAGGCAGACATCATTATTCCACGTGGTAATTAAGGAAATTGAGGCTAATGAGCAAGACATGGAGTTAAAAGAACCTCAGTTTTCTGATCACTAACTGGTTCAGCTCTTGTTTCACTATATTGATACAGAACAGTTGCCTTCTTAAAGCATTAATTAACCCCATTCAATGATGATCCACTGATCTCCTGGCGGGGCTCTTGGGTTATAAAGATAAATAACACAAGGTCTCTGTCCTCCAGGAAATTGTAGTTTATATTGACTCTGCTTATGGTACTCTGTAGAATATATGTTTTCACAGCACTTAGAAACATTAAGATGTGAAAACAGTTTCTAAATTATCTGGTGTAGTGAAATTAAACTAAACATCTTGATCAATATATCATCTATCAAAATATAGTCATTTAAAAAAATCTTCAGAGTTTAAATTCATCACTCATCCAACTGCTCAGACCTTGAATAGTAGCTTTTATTCCAACAAATGAACCCACAAAATGTGTGTCTTTATTTCTCAACTGGAAGTAGAGGCCTCAAAACCCCAAAAAGGAAACATTTGGTTTGGCCTTTTTTTAGCTGTCCTCATTGAGGATATACAGACAGCTATGAGAAGGAGGGATCCCGTTAAGTTTCCATAAAACCACCAACCCTGACACCACAGAACAGTTTGTTCCTTTTGTTGGTTTTCACAGTCCCTGAAACTTGAAGGTGATGACAGGGAGAAAAGTTCATCAGAAAAGAAATGAGAAAGTCGTCTTAGAATAATTAAAAACTTGGTTCTCCTGAAGAATATTTTTTATCTAATAAAAGAAATAGTTTCAATTTCACTGTGAACCTTAAAGCAATTTTAATTGTTTTGAAACGGAATGGTGAATTTACTAAGGATATCATTCAGCCATAATACTTATTTTTCATTAATGTGCATCCTAAAGTTTAGGCTGACCATGCTTAATTTTGCATTTTTACATTAACAGAACAAAATAAATATACATAGAGCAACTTTTTAAAATCTTATTTGGACATATTATAATTCATAGGTTTTAATCTAGAAAAATAAAAGATGTTGAGATTTTATATAGCCTTTCTGAGAGATTACAAATATCCCAAATTACTGTGTCAATAGTGAAATATGGAACAAATAAAATCCTCACTTGAAATTTTCATGAATATCAGGAGTAATTCTTATTTAGAATTTTAGAAGAGGTTAATACTTATTTTTATCCACTTTTGATATAAAATATTAATATGATTTGTAATTAGTCCACATAATAAAAAAACACTTAAAACTATAAATTTTATAATAAAAATCACAAAAATGAGAATAATACTAAGGAAATATTTACATAGTATTCAGTAAGAAAAGCAAATGGTGCTTGAATTATAAAACTTAATTAGAAATGACTATGAATATGTTGAATAACTTGTTAAATCTTGCAGTCAGCCTGAATGACAAACTCTGATCAAAAGGAGAACTCAGTTTCCATTCCTTGTTTCACCACTAAAGATGTGTGATCTTGGATAAAAATAGAGAATTTTAGGATGAGATGAGGATCCAAAGACCCAGTGAAGACATTTTCTTCAATAGAGAAGACCATAACAGCTGATCTTACAGCCTCTGCTTTAATACTTGTATTGAGAAGGACTCATTGTTTCATGAAACAGACGTTACGTTTCTATAAATTGCTTGAGATTACTTCAGTTGAAATACATTGGTATAATCGTGCATGTTAACTTTAATTTGTGCCCTGTAAATAATGAGTAAACTTAAGGAATCCTAATCAAGACCCCAGGGATGGTTAACTACTACTAGGAAAATCCTCATCAGAATTCTGCACTGCAGAATCATGGTCATAACCAATTCAATTGTCTTGAGTCTTGATCTCCTACTCAGTGCCAGAAGGTATGTTAATCAGCTTAAGGAAAGTTGGCAGTGATTTTTCTGTGATAAAATGAGTATTGTCTCAGATGATGTGGACTTATCATTTCCACTTTTGTTTCAATAGGGTATACAAATCTTGGCTGAATCCTTCAAAATGATGCCCCACATTTAGCGTAATAGCCTCCATTTTGACTAACATAATTCTGCCACTGCAATACTGTCACATTTACCACCTGGGACCCTTTTGAGTGCCCCCCAAAACAAGGAAATGTCAAGTTTTCAGGTTGAATGCCTGATTTGGATGTGCTTGCTAATAAATATTTGTGTGGCAGAATTCAACTCGGAATTGATTTTCTTTGTAACATACCAGATGGTAGCAAGGTGCTGCAGGCTACTGATATCTACCCAAAGGAACTCAATAATTCTGAAATCATTTGAGTAAATTCACAACAGCAGCCCATTCTGCTTTTTATTTTTGTGTTAATATCTCAGAATAGCATTTATTAATCTACAAAGAGAATATCAAATTTTAAGTAGACTAGAGCATGTATATTATCTGATGAGCACATTACCCTTTCTGGTTTTATAGCTCCCTTAGGAAATATTCTTCACATTGAGTTGACACCAACTCCTATAAAACTTCTATACATTTGTCATAGTTTTTGCCTTCTGGGCCACACACATAAACCTAATCCCTCCAAAGCATAGCTAAATTTTAAAACATAAACTAAAAGAGAAGGCCCAAAACATGACAGTTTTTCTATTCTGGCTGAGACTTCACTTCCCAGAACAGCGTAAAATCCAATCTTGATCAGTTTGAGTACTTACCCTTTCCAAGTTTTGTGAAAAGCCCAGAGTTTTGCAAAAATTAGCCCATTCAGGGAGTCTTTTCTGGTCGTTAGTCCATGTTTGCCCCTTCTGATTTCCTCATTATTTAGGACCAACTAATCTAGTGAAAAAGCCTACTCCTGTGCAAAGTGAAGACCCTGGGATGCTCACCATGGTCCACAGCCCTGGTGCTTAAGGTGGGACCTCTCCAGCTGCACCAGGCCATTTTACTCTGGCATTCTTCCACTTTGCTGGAACACGGCATCTTGGGAATCCCAGCTATTGGCAGAATCCAAAATCATGGCCCTCTTCCCACTAAAGGAAGTATTTTTAGCTGGAGGAATCATCCAGAAATCGGGCCTTATCCACAAGTACACACATATCCACCATCTTCATTCTACAATGTTTTCTCATGCCCTTCTCCATCAATCCCCACCACTGTCCCCCAATCACTGTTTTGCTTTTTATATCCACAGCTTAGGTTTGCCTGTCATAAAATTTGTGTAAATAGAATCATATAATCTGTACTCTTGTTTGTGTAACGCTTCTTTCACTCAGCAACATGTTACTATGATTCATCCATATTGTTTGCCTCAGAAATTCATTCCATTTTATACTTCTGTAAGGGGTATTCCATTGTATGCATATATCACAGTTTTAGTCATTCTCCTGTTAATGGACAATTAGATTGTTACCCATTTTTAACTACTATAAAAAGTCTCTTTGTGAACATATTTTAAAATTTTTTTTCTTGGTTAAATATATTGGAGTGGTACAGGGTCACAGGGTAGATATATGTTCAGTTTTATAAGAAACTTCCAAAACTTTTTCAAAACTGGTTGTACTATGTTACATTCTCATGAAATATGAATTTCTCTACATCTCCATCAGCGTCTGGTGGTGTCAGTCTTTTTAGTTGTAACACTTCTAGTGGGTATGGAGTAGTATCTCATTATGTTTAAAGTTATTCTTGTTCCATATACTTCTGCATCTTTTAGTATTATTAACTTCAACAATAAGCAGCAATGAAACCATTCCAATCAAGCTTTAGCTTCTATGAAGCACCCCAGTTAGAAAAAAATGCATATACAGCCCTACTCATGATATTTGCAAGGGCTAGCATAGGCGTATAAATAGAAATCAACATACCATAGTCTAATATTTAAAAATTAAAACTCAAGCTTGCAAACTCTTACATAAACATATTTTATCTTCTTTCTTTGACATATCTACCTTCAGAATGACCCAGCAGGGAAGATTCACAGTTCACCTCTGAATATAGAAATGTGGGGAAGCCAGCCTGAAGCCTGCTGGCTTCCATTGCATTCCCAGCTCTGGCTCCTACCCACTCAGCATGGGTTACCCTGTGCACATCCATGTGATGGTCCAGACCGGGCATCTGAGCTTTGTCCCTATTCCTGCACATCGCTTCTCCTTAGCCCTCCATACATATCAGCGCAGTAATCTGGACGTGGGTGGAGGCGCTGTGGGCAAGGAATTCTGGGTAGGTGCCTGGAGGGTGGGCCAAAAGGGGAGAATGTGGACTTCAGGTGGATGCAGATTTCAGGTGGGCAAATTCTTTGATCCCCACTCAAATTCTTGCTGTCTGGGAGAGGTGTAGCCAAAGGCAGAGACCCCTCTTGAACCAGTCTGAACATAGGAGAGTAGCAACACTCATTTTATGTACTAATGAAGTTTCATTTCACCACTTGCCTCGGTTCCACCAATTTCTTGCTGAGCGACCACTGTTGCGATATTGGCAGATCCTGAAGAAACTTCTTTACTCAGCCAGCTCAGCCATTCCCCAGTGTTTGGCTGAGATGAGTATGATGTTTTCACAAGGAAATTAGGAAGGATTACAAAACCAACAAACAGAAATTGTAAGAGCATAAAAATGGATGCTCATCTATCTTAGAGAACTTTTTATGGCTGATATCTAGAAATATATTAGTGAAATAGCCAAAACATAAATAAGAAGAGAAAAAGAACACATACTCCCACAGGCATGCACACACACATCCCTGCCAAGATTCTATACACTGGGATCAGGCATGCTTCAGAAAATTAATAATAGCTTCATTTATTAATAATAGCTAAGTTTTTCAAACATTATATACACTATTCACTGCTCTAAGGGTTTCACATGAGTTAATTAACACTTAAATGCTATCATCATCTCCATTTTACAGACTTGGAAACTGAGGCTCATAAAGTTTAGGTCAAAAAGATTGTTCAAGTTTCCTTGGTAGAAAGTGTCATAGGCAGCATTCAAATCCAGACAGTCTGGCTGCAGAGTCCACAGGCCCGGCCAGGAGGCTATACTGGGTAGGTCTACTATGTGTTAGGCGTTTTATGAGGTGTTTTATATAGATTAGCTAATTCAAACTGTGACATAGGTATAATTATCTCTGCTTGACAGATGAGAAAACAGAGGCCAACTAATTTGCCAAAATTATAAAACTAGTAAATGGCTGAACTGGATTTTACTAACTTGCCAAAGTTATATAACTAAGTGACTGAGCTCAGTTTCAAACTTGATTAGATTATGTTCAGGACACATTGCCTGTGAAGGCAACATGTAATATATTCTTAAGGATGTTTAGAAAAATGGGTTCTTAAAATTTTTAAATTTTCAATTTACATATAAACGAGTAAGATTCAAGTATCTGAGTATTTCTTTTACATGAAGCTCCTTGTCCTTTAACAATGCCTGATAAATGAGGCATTACTGTACCTCACTACACACAGGGGAGATATGATTTGATTTCCAGTCCTGCAGCCTAAACTAAACCTAGGGTTTTGAAAGGTGCGTTATAATTGGCTTTAACTGTATTTGATTTTTTTCTGGGGGAAAAATCTTCTTAGACATATAAAGCAATATATCCATTAAGTATCAAACACTGTTTCATTTCTCTGTAAATCTATGAATAAGATAACTTAGTGATTTCATTTTTCCCTGTGAATGCAATAAAATCTGAAGGAAATTGAAGAAAAAAATAACTACACCAAATCACTCAATATGCATTCCTCAGTAAATTCCAGAGGTTGGAACACATACAGGAAAGTATGGAAAAAATGACTGCCTGTGCTCTCCTACTTAGAAAGATTTAATTTTCCTTTGGAGCACTTAGTGTGAGCATAGGTGTGGTATTTTACTGTATTCATCACATGTTTCCAAGTGGCCACTGAATTAAGCACGTGCTTCTTAAATATAAAAGCGATTGAAACTGGAAAAGTTTCTTAAAGGAAGCAATGCGCTCACTGTCTGTCCTTGAATAGAGAAATATTTAAGCATGAAGTCTACGGAGAAACTTATGCTCACAACCATACTCCGCAATGCTTTTATGATAATAGGTCTTACTTGAAGAAGTACTTATTGACTAATTATTGTGCTTAAATTATGCCTCTTGGTCTTCACAAATAAACCCATTTTTCACAGACCTTGAAAACACTAGAATATCTAAAGAGAGAGTCCCTCCACAAATGGGGATCACCAGTAGCATTCATGGGCTAGTAATTAGAAAAAGAAAAGCAAACACAGTTATAGGAAACTTCATGACACATTGAAACTAGAACTCTCTGTGTAATATCACTTTAAATGAGAATGTCAGTATGGGTATACGTTTACTAAGCATGGCAACGTTGTTGCTGTTGTGTGTGAAACTTAGTGGACATGTTTTACTTCCCCTAAACCCTCCTCACAACCCTGTTATAAATGTCAATGTATACTATTGCAAGATTCATCTGTGCTGTTTATTTAGCTTTGGAACTTCACTTTCTAAGATTCCTTAAGCAGTGAATGGGAGGCCCATGGTGAGAACAGACCTCACACAGCTTTTGGCACCAAGGGCACCTGGGCACAGCCTACACCTAGCAGGAAGTTGCTCTCACGTATTTGGCAGTCCTGCTGGGATGTGGAGCCAGCAGCAACCTGGCTGCCCTAAATCATTTCCTAAATGAGAAGATCTCCTTGGAAGGACGGGTGCCAGCATTACCCATGGCAAAGCTTAAAAATGAACACCTGGAGCAAAGGGAGATGAGAAGGAAGATGGATAGGTGGTAGTCTCCTTGCTAGAACAGACCATGTGTGAAGAAATTCTGGAACTTGGTGGTTTGGAAAAAGAGGCCTTCAAGGTGAAGAATAGATGAGCAAAGTAAGTAGAGAGATGGAAATCCTAAGAAATAATCAAAAAGAAATATTAGAGATTAAAAACACTGTAACATATATGAAGAATGCCTTTGGTGAGCTTAATAGACTGAACACAGCTGAGGAAAGAGTCTCAGCTTGATGACATATCAATAGCAACCTATACAACTTAAAAGCAAAAAGAACAAGCACTGAAAACAAGAAACAAAAGAGAATATCCAAGGACTGTAGGACAACTACAAAAGGTGTAACATATACATAATTAGAATAGAAGAAGAAGAAGAAGAACAACAACAACAACAACAAAAAATATATTGGAAGCAATAATGACTGAGAATTCCCCCAATTTACTATCAAACAGAAAACTACAGATACAGGAGTCAGAGAGAACGTCAAGCAGAATAAATGCCCCTACCAAAAGAACTACATTTACACATACCATTTTCAAAAACTACAGAGAATCAAAGCTAAAGAAAAAAATCCTGTGAGAAGATAAGGGGAGTAGGGGAGGACAGTAATGCCTCACCGATAGGGGAACAAAGACAAGAATTACATCTGACTTCTCCTCAGAAACTATGTAAGCAAAAGAAAGTGGAGTAAAATATTTAAAGTGCTGAGAGAAAAAAAAATCAATTGAAAGTTCTGTACCCTGCGAAATTATCCTTTAAAGATAAAGGAGAAATACTCTCTCAGATAAACAAAAATTGAGGGAATTTGTGCCATTAAACCTGCCTTGCAAGTAATGTTAAAAGAAGTTGTTTAGAGAAAAGAAAAATAATATAGGAAAGAAACTTGGATTGACAAAGAAAGGAAGAGCATTGAAAAAAATAAGTGAAGGTAAAATAGAAATTTCTATTTTTCTTATTCTTAATTACCCAAAATAATAATAGCAATAATGTGTTTGATTATATATGCTCATGTATATATTTATATGTGTGCATATATATGCATATGCCTATGCATAGTTATATATATAAGTGAAATCAATGACAGTAGTGATACAAATAACAGGAGAAAAAACTTAGAGTTATTTTGTTATTATAAGGTACTCACACTACCTGTAAAGTGGTATAGTGTTATTGGAAAGTGGACTTGGATTAGTTGTAAATGTATACTGCAAACACTAGGCCATCCACTAAAAAAAGTTAAAAAAAATGTGACCAATATGCTAAGAAAGGACAGAAAATTAAAACCACAAAAAGCAGAAAAAGAGTGGAAGGCAAAAATAGGGACAAAAACAAGGGCAATATATGGAAAATAATGACAAAGTGATAGATATTAACAATCACTTTGAACAATAATGGTCTCAATTAAAAGACAGAGATTGTCAGAGATGATCAAAAACAAGACTTAACTATATATCATCTATAAGAAAACCACTTTACATATAAAGATAGGTAGATAAAAAGTAAATTGATGAAGAAAAAGTACACCATACTAACACTAATTGAAGGAAAGCAGGAGTAGCTGTAATAATTTCATCCTGAACATATTTCAAAACAAGGAAAATTATCAAGGAAAAGAAAGGCATTACATAATGATAAAGGGACCAATTCTCGAAGAAGACATAACAATCCTTAACATGTATGTGCCTAACAACAGATTATCAAACTGTATAAGGCCAAAACTGATAGAACCTCAAAAAAAAAAATGATGAATCCACTACAATATCTGCATACTTCAACACTCCTCTATCAGAAATGGACAGATCCAGCAGGCAGAAAATCAGTAAAGACATAGTTGAAATCAACATCATCAATCAACTGGATATAGTTGACATCTACAGACTACTTCATCCAAAAACAACAGAATGCACATTCTTCTCAAGCTCACATGGAACATTCAGCAAGATCTATCACATTCTGGGCATAAAACACCCTGTAACAAATTTAAAAGAATAGAAATCATACAATGTCTGCTCTCAGACCAAATGGAATTAAACTTAAAATCAATAAGAGAAAGATAACTGGAAAATCCCAAAATACATGGAGATTAAACAACACATTTCTAAATAACACATAAGTCAAAGAAGAAATATCAAGATAATTTTAAAAATTGAACTAAATGCAAATGGAAACACAGTTTATCAAACCTTGTGGGATGTATCAGGAGCCGTGCTTATAGCATTTACTGCATATGTTAGAAAGAAAGAAAGATCTAAAATCAGTATTCTCAGTTTTCACTGTAGGACTAGAATATAAGAAAATTAAACTTAAAGTAAGAAGGAGAAAAGAAATAATAAAAATTAGAGCAGAAAGCAGTGAAATGGAAAACAGGAAATCAATAGTAAAAATCAACAAAACCAAAAGTTGCTTCTTTTAAAAAATGAATAAAATCAATAAGCTTCTAACCAGGTTAACTAAGAAAAATAGAGGACACAAATTACTAATATAAATAAAAGAGGATACATCACTACAGAACTCATGGACATTAAAAGGATAATAAAGGAAAACTAAGAACAATTCTATGCCCACAAATTTGATAACCTGCATATAATAGATGAATTGCTTAAAAAAACACAATTTGCTAAAATTCACACAAGAAGAAACACACAATATGAATAGAACGGTGTGTAGTAAAGAAATTGAATCAATAATTAATAACCTTCCAAGACAGAAAGCACCAAGCCTAAATGAGTTCACTGGTTCATTGGTGAATTCTACCAAACATTTATGGAAAAAAAAATTATACCAATTCTCTATAATCTATATCAGATGAGAGAATCAGAGAAAATAGTTTCTAACTCATTCTATGAAGTCAAAATTACCCTAATACCAAAACCAAAGGTATTGCAAGAACATAAAGCTGCATGTCAATGTCTCTTATGAATCCTCAAAAAATATTAGCAAATTGAATCCAACAATGTATAAAAAGAATTATACACCATGACCAATTGTGACTTATCCCTGGCATGCAAGTCTTATTCAACATTTGGAAATTATTTGATTTAATTTATCATATCAAAAGGCTAAAAAGGAAAATCACAAGATCATATAAATAAATGCAGAAAATCCATTTGACAAAATCTAACACCCATTCATGATAAAAAAAAAAAAAAAACCTCTCAGTAAACAGTAAACTAGTAATACAGAGGAACTTTCTTGACTTAATAAATATGTAGGAAAAACCTACAGCTAACATCATACTTAATGGTGAAAAACTAGAAGCATTTCTGCTAAGAACAGGAACAAGGGACCACTCCTTTTAAACTATGTATTAGCTAATGCAATAAGACAAGAAAAGGGAATCAAAAACATACCAAATGAGAAGGAAGAAATAAAACTGTCTTGGTTAACAGATAACAGGCTCATTTATGCAGAAAATACAAAAGAATGAACAACAACCACCACAAAAAAACTCCTGAAACTAATAAGCAATTGTAGCAAGAGTGTAGCATACAAGGTTAATATGCAAAAGTCAATCAGTTTCCTACATACCAATAATGACCAAGTAAAATTTGAAATTAAAAATGTAATGCCATTTATATTAATACCCTCCAAAGTGAAAACCTTAAATATAAATTTTAAAAAATGTGTAAGATCTATAGGAGGAAAACTACAAAAGTTTGATGAATACAATTGAAGGAAAATTAAATAAATGAAGAGATAGTCGATGTTTATGGATAGGAAAACTCAGTATTATCAAGATGTCAGTTCTTTCCGATTTGATACATAGATTCAATGTAATCCCAGTCAAAATACCATTAAATTATTTTGTGGATATTGACAAACTGATTCTGAACTTTATATGGAGAAGCCAAAGACCCAGAATAGTCAACACAATATTTAAGGAGAACAACAAAGTTGGAGGACTGAAACTATCTTTCTGAAAGCCTTACTATAATATAAAGCTACAGTACTTAAAACAAAGAATAGATCAATAGAACAAAACAGAGTCCTGAAATAGACCCACATAAATGTAGTCCACTGACCATTAATAAAAGAGTGAAGACAATACAAGAGAGCAAAGATAGACTTTTCAACACATGGTGCTGGAGCAACTGAACATACACATATAAAAAATAATCTAGATATGGACCTTGTACCCATCAAAAAAATTAACTCAACATAGATCATAGACCTCAATGTAAAATACAAAGTTATAAAACTCTTAGAAGATCACACAGAAGAAAATCTATATAACCTTGGGTATGTTAATGACTTTTTAGATGCAAAACCGAAGACACAATCCATGAAAGAAATAATTGATAAGCCAAATTTTATTAAAATTAAAAATTCTACTTTGTGAAAGATAATACTAAGAATAAAAAGACAAACTACAAACTAGGAAAAAATATTTTCAACGGATACGTCTGACAAAGGAGTGTTACCTAAAATATACCAAAAAAGTCTATTAAAACTCAACAATAAGAAAATAAACAATCCAAATAAAAAAAATGGCCAAAGATATTAACACAGAAGTCATCAAAGAAGATATGCAGATGGAAAATGAACATATGAAAAGATGCTCCACATCGTATATCATCAGAGAAATGCAAATTAAAAACAACAATGAGATACCACTACACATCTATTAATATAAAAATGGCCAAAATCTGGAACACTGACAGCACCAAATTCTGACAAGAATATGAAGCAACAGGAACTATCATTCATTCCTGGGGGTGGAAGGGGGTGCAAAATGGTTTAGTCATTTTGGAAGACGTTTGACAGTTTCTTACAAAACTAAACAGACTCTTATCATATGATTCAGTAATTACATTCCTTGGTACTCACCCAAAGGAATTGAAAACTTATGTCTATGCAAAAACCTGAGCACAGATGTTTGTAGCAGCTTTATTCATAATTGCCAAAACTTGGAAGCAACCAAGATGCCCTTCCATTGGTGAATGGATAAACAAACTGTAATATACTCAGACAATGGAATATTATTCAGAACTAGAAAGAAATAAGCTTTCAAACCCTGAAATAACATGGAGGAAACTTAAATGCCTATTACTAAGCAAAAGAAGCCAATCTGAAAACACTACATACTGTATGATTTCAACTACACAATATTCTGGAAAAGGCAAAACTATGGAGATAGTAAAAATATCAGTGGCTGAAAGGGGTTGGTGAGAGGGAGGGATAGGTGGAGCATAGAGGGTTTTTAGGGCAGTGAAAATACTCTGTATAATGATGAATATATGCCATTACACATTTGCCCATATTTACAGAATGTACAACATCAAGAGTCAACCCTAATGTAAACTATGGACTTTGGCAATTATGATGGTGTCAGTATAGGTTCATCAGTTGTAACAAATGCACCTCTCTAGTGGGGGATGTTGATAACAGGGGGGCTATGCATGTGCAGGGGCTGGGAGTATATGGCAAATCTTTCCATCTTCCTCTCACTTTTACTATGAACATAAAATTGCTCTAAAAAAGTAAAGCCTTTTTAAAAATCAGTTAAAACTAAGTGAAATGAAAACAATTCATTCCTTATTCTTATGTTTCAAGGGCTTGATAGCCACATCTAACTCATGGCAACCATATTGGACAGCAGAGATTATACAATATTTCCCTTATCTCAGAAAGTTCCATTGAACAGTGCTGCTCTAGTCCTCACTGCTTCACATTTCAGATGAAGAAACAGAAGTCCAGAGAGTTACTGATTATTTAACAAATAACCCTGTTCTGCTTTCTCATCCTGCCTTCTTGTCACCACAACACACTGTCACAAAATAAGTTTTATGTGATTAAAAAAACCTTTGGTAAACAGTTATAGAAAAAACTGCAGGAAATTTATTACTTGTTTATGAAATACCAAAGTGAGTGGGAAATAACATTTTTTGAATTTGGAATCTTATTGTAAACTATAGTAATGGTGGCAAAGGTAGTATTCATATGCCCAAATAACATGTTTCTCATTAATTGCTTTATAACCTTGGGAGGAAAAAAAGTGCTATGAAACTGGTAATTTTTTTTCCTAAATACAAATACTTATAAGGATTTACCCTTTATTTTTAAGTGGTGACCATTTAAAATGTAATGCTTTTCAAATATCCATGTTTGATAAAGTGATTCATTTAATTATACTTAAATATTTAAAATGAAAACTATCATTTTTTATAAGAAAATGATTTTCAAAATGTCTTAAACTTCAATTCTCACAGTATTTGGAGATTGTAATTTCTTCACAATACTTTCATGTATAGATATTTCTCAACTTATTACTGGAGTTACACTTTTATAAACCCATCATGAGCTGAAAATATCTCAAGTTGAAACCGCATTTAATACACCTAACCTACCTAACATCATAGCTTAGCCTCACCTACCTTAAACGTGCTCAGAACACTTATATTAGCCTGCAGTTGGGCCAAATCACCTAACACAAAGCCTACTTTATAATGTGTTGAATATCTCATGTAATTTATTGAATACTGTACTGAAAGTGAAAAACAGAATACTTGGATACTCAAGATACGATTTCTACTGAACGCATATCACTTTAGCACCCTCGTAAAGTTCAAAAATCATAAGCGGGACCGTCGTAAGTCAGAGACCATCTGTAATCAATCATATATATTTTTTCTACCCTTAAATCTACTTTTTTTAAAGAAAAATTGGGCCTAAAACTTCATGTAAACAATTGCAAACATACAGGTCAGCATATTTTGAGATCAAAAAGGTTTTTTTTTCCTCTATACTTATTTAATGTTAACACATAGGATCCCTTGACTGTTTATTTTCCCTTTGGTAATTATAGCTGACTTTAAATAATACTCCATTAGGTCTTTGCAATAATACTGGCACTACTGTATTGTAATTCATATTCATTTATTAGGAAGTATTCAAAATCCTTTAGTTATTAAACTTTTCTTACAGTGTTCTCCTGATATAGGAAAACAGCCCACTAAGTTCTGGTTCACAGATGGGAAAAGCAAAGAACAAGGCTGTGATTATCTAAAATCTTGTTCAATACATGAGAATGTGCAGCAACTTTAGAGTCAGGAAACCTGGATCTGATGGCTCACAAATTATGACCACAAGGAATGTAGGATTCTTAGGCCTTAATTTCAAAATCTGAAAAATCATTGTTGTAGTTAAAGGACTCTGACAGAGGTAGCATCTTATGAATATGCCTAGTATATGTGTGAGTACATTTATCTCCTAGGACATAAAGCAGAGTGAATATCTTTCCTAGATTCTGTGAAGTAGATTGGGCATGGGGTTAAGTCCTAACATGACTACAACATTTGAAGATACAGAATCTTTTACTTTAACCCTCCCAGCCTATCCTTTTCTACCATTAAGAGCATCTCATGAGAGAGGTTAGAGAAACATAGATTTAAACTATTACCCATTAATGCAGAAGTTTCAGATTTTTTGTTTTGTTTTGTTTTGTTTTTGTTTGTTTCCCCCATGGTTTCTGCATCATCTAACTTCTTATTTCCTTTCTTTGTTTGTTTCAGTTGTTTTACTTTCTCTCCAGTGTTTTTCTAAACAATTCGATGATTCTCGGCAGTCATCTTACATGAGAAGTGTAGCGTGAAAAACTGATTAAGAAGACAGAGGTTGTAAACTGGGAGGCTACATTAATGGGGCTCTCGTTGGCCTGGTTCATGGGGAGACGCCAAGTGCAATACCTGCAGGGGTTTTCTCCTGGATTGGTCAATTTCTCCAGAAAATTGTTTTCTAATCTATTCCCAGGACAATTATTTTCTGATAAAACTGCCCCCTTACAAGGGAAAAAGTCTTATTGGAGTTTTCTTCTCTTTGCCTGTGCTATCTGAGCTGTAAGAACCAAAAAGGACACATAGTCCATCAAACAAACTGGCCCCATCCAATTAACACATTAACTGCCACGTGAGTTGTGTTTAACTCACACTAGTTTTGAGCCCAGGGCCTCATGAAGCATATATAACTGCAGTTGGTTCTTAAAAATCATACTTGTTGATGTTCTTATTGTTACAATTAATATTGATATTTTATTTGCATATAACTCATGCACAGAAAACAATAAAAAAATTCATTAAATTAGAAAGGATCATGTTGTTTTTGAAGTTTTTATTCTATTTTCATAATAAAACACCACACCGTGGCCCCAAGGAAAAAAATTGCTTTTGTAGTGTGGCAGTCAATGTATTAAGTTTATGATAAGAAGGAGTTCCTGCAACTTATTTAAGTCCATACAAATAGGAAGAAAAGAGTTGGGATTTCAAATTCAGATCCGTCTGATTCCAGAACATACACGCTTAACTACATCTAATCTCTCCTAATCACATATCTCTTCAGTTCTTATTCTCTCTGTAAACATTTCCCCCTTACTGTGTTTCTTTTTAGGTGTTTTGTTCTTCAAGGTGATTTGAAAGACAGGATCCCCCCAGACCAGGGGTTCTCAAATTCTAGTAAGCATCAGAATCACTTGAAGGGTATGGAAGCTTACACTGCTGGGGCCCACCTGCAGAGATCCTGATTCAGTAGGTCTGAGATGGAGCCTGAAAATTTGCATTTATAACAAGTTCTCCCTAGATGATGCTCGTGCTGCTGGTCCAGAGGCCATACTTTGAGAACAACAGCCATGGAGAATAAATACATCCAAAGATCATCGGGGAGCAAGTGACTTCTAGCTGCAGCCACTGGTGGGGTGAGAGTTTTTAATACCATTCCAGCTCAAGTGGGGCAACATTTGTTGTAAGCTTTATTCAATTGTAATTTTAGGCAATACTCACTTTAATATTGAGGGCTAATTTTTCATTTTTCTTCTTATATTTATATTTTCATCCATTCAACATTTCTTTCATTGAATGAGAAGGTGAGAGATGAAAGGGAATGGCACAATAAAGGCAGGGAAGATGGGAAGGACTGAGGTAGTTTTCAGGACCTGCAAATGCCCAATGTGGCTGAATTATAAGAAACTTGTTGAATAGTAATTGTGGCGGTTAATTTTGTGTTGACAGGGCCAATGTGCTCAGATAGTTGCTTAAAAATTACTCTGAGATTTAAATTAAAATAAGCAGATTTTGAGTAAAACAAATAGTACTTCATAATGTGGTAAGTCTTATCCAATCAGTTGAAGTCCTGACTGGAACAAAAGGCTGACTTTCCCTTAAAAAAGGGAATTCTCCAACAGACTATCTTCAGACTTCATCTAGCATAGACTCTCTTCTGTGTCCCCAACCTGATGACTCTCAGACTTATGCTGCAAGATTGGCTTCTACCTGGGTCTCCAGACTGCCAACCCACCTTGCAAATTTTGTACTCACCAGCATCCATGATTGTACTAGCCAATGACTTAAAAATCTCTCTCTCTCTCTCTCTAAATATATACACACACACATATACATACACATGTATATAAAATATATATGCTATTTATTTATATACACATGTACTATATATATGTATACACACACATTCATCCTATTGGTTTAGTTTCTCTGGAGAACCCTGAGTAAGACAGTAATGGAAGAAAAGTATATATATGTGATAGCCCATATTGATATATAAAGAGCTAGCATATGGATGTGTACATAAATACATACATATATGCTAGCACTTGCATATCATATGTATACACATACATGCTAATCCATGTGTTAGCTGTCACATATGTGTATGTATGTACATATACATATTAATAATTAATATATATAAAGTACATAGACCAATGGTTTGAAATTAATATTTTAATAACAAAAGTTTGGATATGAAATTAAAGGAAAGGGAGGAGAATTCAAGCTTAGGTGACAGGAGAAAATGGCAACATTAACAGCAATGGCAAAATCAAAAGGAATACATGTTTGAGGGTAAAAGACAAGGAAGGAGAAGAATTTGAGGTTCATCTTGGAACACGTTAGATTTGATTTACTAATTGGATGTCCAGAAAAAAAATTTAGGTGGTCAGAAGTAAAAGATCAATAGTGCATAATAAAATATTTGGGGAGAAAATATCTAAATTCCAAAATAACCAGAATAAAACTGTCAAGATTTTATTGCATGAATATGTATATTTCTATTAACATAATATTAAGCAAAGACAAAAATTTTAATGAAATGGATAGAGGAAATACTCTGTATTAGTCATTTCTGCCAGTGCTTATGTTAGTTAAAAGTAGTCAATTAATCAAAAGTTATTGCATTAATTATGTTTTTCATCTCTCTGATATTAAGATGAACTGCCAGTTTTTAAAAGTGGGTACATGTGCCAGGTTTCAAGTTATATTAATTGAAATAGTATTAATTTATTAATGCTAAACTATCAAAAAAGTGAAAAATCATGGTCACACATACATATGTACAACTAATTACTGTTGATCACCTATTATGTACCAGACTCTTTGCAGTATTTACTTGCCTTCTTCCTCAGAATATCCCTGTTGGGTAGGTATTTCTTCCCTAATCTATAGGTGAGGCTCTAACTACTTCCCTTGAGAACAAACAGCTAGTAAGGGGCCAGTTTGATCTGAACCCAAATTCTTATAATTTTGACAACACTTAGGTGTGTCCAAGAGTTACCAGAGAAGATTTCTTTCACCTGATGGTTATCAAGGTTCAGCATTTCTATTAATTAGAAATGCCTCAAGAGCGTTCTGTGGCTAAAGGTTTTGTATTCTTTTGGGGTTCTGCTCAGTCACAAAGGAAGTTGTAATAAAAGTTCTCTCATGGTAAGACACTTAATTTTACTTCAGCTACTGTCTCCTCCCACTCTCCATAAAAAGTTTATGTACCACAGACCATAAAGAATACAACTGAAGAGAGAGACTCACAGAACAGGATTGATGTAATCTGTGCTCTGCAAACACTCTTCCTATATGCCATTTGTGGAAAAGCACAATAAGACTTTTCAGACATCTGTTTTTGAGGTTACAAAAAACCAAAAATCATCTACAGACTTCAAATAGTTTTGAAAGCTTTAACGCAATCTGCCATACTGGACAGTAACACCAGTCAAAATGCATTATCCGAAAGCAACCTCTTCTTCCATATTTTGGGTGTATAATCATTCTACTATCCATTAGTCGAGCACTAAGTTTATTTACTGTTTCTGGGGATACTTCTTAGAGTTAAAATAACATTGCAAATTGAACTAGATTGCGTATTTATTGTCCTTTCACATTTTCAAGCCCTGACAGAAACCAGGGCAAAAGCCTTTGAAGATGGTCCAGAATTCCGAAACAGAAGAGGATGTGTCAGAAATTCAGCTTCTTAAGGTGGTGAAGCTCCTGGCGGCTCTTCGGCCAGGTTACAAATTGGCTGATGGGCAACGCAGACAAGTGATCACTTACAAAAAGTGCTATAAAAGGTAACTGAAAGGTGACTCTCCCTCCAACCAAGAACCTGATTTGTTCCTGTTCAATGATCTCTAATAGGTCAATGTATTTTTTCCCTGTAGGTTAAAAATTTCACCTAGATTCCACCCCCCCCCAAAAAAAATTTCATACCACAAAATTACCAAAAGAAAAAAATTATAAAAATGAAGCACAAATATACACTTTTAAAATACTTATTAAATGAGTAAACTAAGTAGAATATAAAAGTCCCTCTGTAAATGTCCCTTAATGTGGATTATCCTACATGTACAGAAACAGCAAACCTATTTAAAGGCAAATTCAGTGAAATTGGGAGTATACAATCTTTCAGAGTCACCTTTTTGGGATGAAGACATTTCTCTTTGCACCAGGATCAAAGTTAGATTCATTATAAATTTGTTATTTATTAAAAACATTGAAAGCCTTTGAATTGGTAAGTGCCAGAGACAGGCTTGCTCTTAACATTTGCAGGGCCTGAGACCCACATGTGTGAATATTTTAAAGTTATAAATCAAGCTACACTTGCGGCCCTATCTGGTTCTCGCTAGGGCCCTTGAAGCCGATTGCTACACCCACCTTCACAGCTGAGGCTCAAGGGGCAGCGCTCACCCCTGGGCTGCATCGCTCCCTGTAAATCTGATTAGAACTTGGATCTGCTGGCGCAGGGCAAGGCAGCGGCCGGCCCAGAATCCAGCCTGACCAGCTGTCACTGCCGTTGCCAGAACCCAGAGTGGGGCTGACATGGTCAACCTTACATGGGAGCCAGGGGGACACTGTCTCCTTCCACTCTCCTTACCTTTCTTTCAAACTCAAGATTTCTAGGCAGTTCTAATCATATCCCAAAGATACACCACCCCAGCAGGAGGAGAGAGAGAATTCATTTATTTAAGAATCCAGTCTGACTAAACACCCACTTTGGATGATTTGAGGAAGACAGCTTAAAACAAAACAAAAGTAGCTCACCTCTCCTAGTCTCCTCTCCTCACCTCTCCCCCAAACCACTCCCAAACACACACACACACACACACACACACACACACACACACACACACACACACACAGGGATTTCTTTCAGCCCTGCCTCCTCTGTCAAGGATGTGAAGCTCAGTTCCAAACATTACAGCTATTTGTTCATTCAACCAGTCACCAAACTTTCAAAAATCTTCCTTAAAAGGTCAAAAAGAAAAAAAAAAGTTTTGTGTTTGGCGTTTGAGATCTGCGTTGCCCCTCTGCAGGCTGGACTGCCTCTAAGAGATTCACTTTGGTCACATGTTTTAACGTCATCTTCATTAATTTTCTCCAGTGAAGGAGAGTCTAGCAATTTAACCACATCTGCAGGAGAAATTTATAGTTGCCTAATTGCCATTTCAATTACAGTTGTATTGTTTCTCATTACACAATATTTGATATAAAGCCTATCATATCTTGAAGGATAGAATATCCTTTTTATCTTTAATTTTGTCTTATTTGGATAATAACACTTAACATGAGACCTACTCTCTTAACAAATTTTTAAGTGTGCACTATAGTCTTGTTGACTATAAGTTGTACAGCAGATCTAGAGAGAAAGATAGAGTAGCCCATTACCTCCTTAAGGTGAGACTGAGCTTTGGCAAGAAGAAAATGTGCCACTCAGAGCTCCCCTTTGCAGCAGGGATTCTCCCCTTTCCTTCCCCTGCAGTTCTCTTGGGATGGTCAGTTATGGGGCCTTACCTAGCCTCTGGCACCTGGGATAGGGATGTGACAAAGGATTGGACAAACTGAGTATTTCATGCTCTGGTACCATGATTGGCTCATGACAAACCAAGCTCATCAGAGTCCAGAAATTCTGATAGAGATAGTGAGAAAAGCATGCTCCTTCATCAGGAATCTAGGCTATGTGGGATTAGGGCTGTCAGTTTCTATCGTATTGCCTCATGGAAAAAACCTCTCTGAAATTGAAGCCAAACAGAAGCAGGGAGAGATGAAAGATAAAGTTCTAACTACAGAGTTTGGATCTCTGAATCCAGCTGTGCCCGGTTGCAAAGGCCAATAAATCCTTTGATTTGTTTTAAACTAGTTTGAGTTGGGTTTGTGTCACTTGCAACAGGAAGTGACTGGAATAATAGTATTTCATCCTGAAAGTCTAATTCCACCTGATCCCTGGCAAATCCACCAGATGTCCTACAGGCACATCATCTTAAAAACTAAACTTGCTTTTTTTTTCTTCCTATATTCCATACCACCAGTAAACAAACAAACAACAACAAAAAAATAACACCACTCCTCTGATTTTCCACTTCCATGAGTACTGCCACACTTTCTCCTGAGTGTTCTTGAACCAATCGTCTCCTGTTCTTCCCCTGTTGACACTGCTTAATCCAGACTCTCAATATTTTTGGCTGAACTGTTGCAATAACCTTTTTCTAACTGTTCTTCCCTATCTCCTGTTTTATCCACTTTCAAACAATTTTTCATGTTGTTGCCAGAGTGAGATTTCTGAAGAGTACATTTAAACAGGTGACACTCCACATGAGCAGTTTCATTAGCTCATCTCTGTCTAAAAGATAAAGTTCAGGCCGGGCGCGGTGGCTCACGCTTGTAATCCTAGCACTCTGGGAGGCCGAGGTGGGCAGATCATTTGAGCTCAGGAGTTCAAGATCAGCCTGAGCAAGAGCAAGACCCTGTCTCTACTAAAAATAGAAAGAAATTAGCTAGACAACTAAAAATATATAGAAAAAAAAATAGCCAGGCGTGGTGGCGCATGCCTATAGTCCCAGCTACTCAGGAGGCTGAGGCACAAGGATTTTTTGAGCCCAGGAGTTTGAGGTTGCTGTGAGCCAGGCTGACATCACAGCACTCTAGCCCGGGCAACAGAGTGAGACTCTGTCTCAAAAAAAAAAAAAAAAAAGTAAAAGAGAAAGAAAAAGTTCAAATTCTATAGCATACCCATAGCTCCTTTATA